>NC_045426.1:248615812-253615812 GCF_902635505.1 Sarcophilus harrisii
ACCTGACCTAGAAAATAGATCCAGGAGAGATAATTTTAACATCATCAGTCTACCTAAAAAACATGATAAAAAAAAAGAGCCTGGACATCTTCTTTCACAAAATTATCAAGAAAAGCTGTCCTGATATTCTAGAACCAGAGGGGAAAATAGAAATTGAAAGAATCCGCCAATCATCTCTTAAAAGAAATCCAAAATGAAAACTCAAATTCAAGATTTTTCAGGTCAAGAAGAAAATATTGCAAACAACTAGAAATAAACAATTTAAATATCAAAGAGCCACCATCAGCATTACACAGAACTTAGCAGCTTCTATATTGAATGATCAAAGAACTTGGAATATGATATTTCAAAGACAAAATAATTTGAATTATATCCAAGAATCAACTATCCAGCAAATTGAGCATAATCATTCAGGAGAAACTATTTAATGTAACTGAGGATTTTCAAACTTTGCTGATGAAAAGTCCAAAGCTGAAGAAAAATTTTAATCTTCTAAAACAAAACTCAAAAAAAAAAACCATAAAAAGATAAACAGTAAAGACAAAAGATATCTAATAAGGTTAAACTATTTATGTCCCTATATGGCATTTGATATTTGCAACTCTCAATAACTATATCTCAGCAAGGGATAATTTACTATCAGATCTTTAGAGAAGAGAGGAATTTATGACCAAAGAAGAACTAGCGAACATTATGAAGGGCAAAATCGAGAATTTGACTACTTTAAATTGAAGTTTTTGAACAAACAAAACCAATATAAACAAGATTAAAATGGAAGTACAAAGCTGGGTAAAAAATCTTTATAAAATATATAAAACATTTTGTTAAATTTATAAAAATACAAATAATTTCCCAATTGATCAATGGTCAAATGATATTAATAGACAATTTTCAGATGATGGAATTAAAGTCATATATAATTATATGAAAAAAATGTTCTAAATTACTATTGGTTAGAGAAATGCAAATTAAAAAAAAAACTGTGAGGTATATCTTATACCTCTCAGATTGGCTAAAATTACAGGAAAAGATAATGCTATATGTTGGAGAGGATGTGGGAAAACTGGGACACTAATGCATTGTTGGAGGAGTTGTGAAATGATCCAACCATGCTGGAGAGCAAATTGGAACTATGCCCAAGGGGCTTATAAAATGGGAAGGCAGGTGTCAGAAGCAAAAAATCTTGCAGGAAAGGATAGGGTGAAAGGAAGGAGAAAAAAAAAATTAAAAGGGGTGAAATAGGATGGAGGGAAATGCTCAGTTACTAATCATAACTGTGAATGTAAAAAGATTGCACTCTCGGGGGCGGAGCCAAGATGGCGGAGAAGACACACGCGACTTTCTAAGCTCTTCTCTTACCCTCTTTATCAATATTATATCGAGCCTCAAAATAGTCTTGACTGCTACAATTCGTAAAGATAAGAAGAAACAACCACCAGCCGAAGAAAATCTGCAGTCTCGCCAAAAAAGGTTGGTTCCGGGGCCAGGGGGGAGATCGGCGCAGACGGGGAGAGAAATTAGGTTCCAAGGAGAGTCTCAAACCGAGGGTGAAGGCACAGATCTCAGCACAAGCACGGAGCCCCAACCCGCAGTACAGGGCTTTTCCTTGGGGCAGTTGTGATCCTGCACGGCAGGAGGACACAGCCGGGGTTAGCCTCCAATCTGCGCAGTGGGGAGCTCGGCTTGGGGCCATAGAGCTTTTCCAGGGCCGATTTGCATCAGGCAGAGACACTGGGCAGAGTTTGTGGCAGTCTGCAGTCAGCTGCTAATACTCACAGTCCCTCAAGAGGCTCTGACCTGGGGCAGTGACACTTTCACCACTTAGTCTCTAGCCTAGGGCAATCGATAATCCACTCAGCCCTACTAAACAGTTTGATAGCTCGGCCAATGCTGAATCCACCTCCTGTTGGGGGAAGGGAAAACTCTCACACAGAGCACTCCCATACCTCAGAGACGGAAATCGATTTACATCTCTCCCCATTCTGCAGAGGAAGCTGGTAACCCCCTTGCCTAGGAGACCTACCCTAAAGGCTTTAAAACATGAATAAAAAGATGAAAAGAACAATCGACAGCTTCTATGCAGAAAAGAGCAGGTCAGCAAACCTGAAGAGACCTCAAACAGCAAAATGCATCAGACTGTCCTCCTTACATAATGTCTCATAGAAGAGACCATTAAAAGTCTCAAAAGAGAGTTAGAAGATAAATGGGAAAGGAAAGAGAAGCTCACAAGAGAGCAACGAATTGAAAAGTTAAAAATTCTCAGGAAGTGCAGGGAAACAAAATTGGAATTGGAAAAATAAAGAACTCGCAAGAAAGTAGGATCTGTGAATTGGAAAAGAAAATAATTCACTAAAAAAAAAATTAGTGAAATGGAAAAAATTCCACAGACCAAAACAATACATTCAAAAACTCAATTGGACATATACAGAAAGAAGTAAAAAGCTATTGAAGAAAATAATTCTTTAAAAATTAGAACTGAACAAATTGAAACTAATGATTCATTGGACAGCAAGAATCAGTCAAGCAAAAACAAAAAATGACAAACTGAAAAACCACGAATTATCTACTTGCAAAACGACAGACTTGGAAAATAGATCTAGGAGAGATAATCTGAGGATTATTGGACTTTCTGAAAACTATGATGAAAAAAGAGCCTAGATACTATTTTTACAAGAAATCATCAAAGAGAACTGCCCAGATATATAGAATCAGAAGGTAAAATAGGCATTGAAAGAATTCATCGAACACCTTCTGAAAGAAACCTAAAATAAACCCCAAGGAATATTGTGGCAAAATTTCAGAACTATAAGATTAAGGAAAAAATTTTACAAGCAGCCAAAAACCATTTAAATACCGAGGTGCCACAATAAGGATCACTCCAAGATCTGCTGCCTCTACATTAAAGGAAAGAAGGGCCTGGAATATGATATTCCGAAAGGCACAAGAACGTGAGATGCAGGCAGGAATAAACTACCCAGCTAAGCTGAGCATTTTCTTCCAGGGAAGAAGATGGACATTTAATGAAACAAATGAATTCCATTTGTTTCTGGAAGAAAACCAGAACTAAACAAAAAATTTGATCTCCAAGAATAGAACTCAAGAGATGCAGAAAGGTAAAAATAACTCTTGAGAATTCTATTTCTGTTGTGGATATACAAAAGAATACATGATAATTTGATTGTACTGATATAACAATAAAAAAGGGAAGTAGATATGGAAAAGGGATGATGGCAGAATAAGGTGGAAGGAGAGAAAAGAGAGGGAAACCACATCCACAAAGAGGCTAAGAAACTTATCATATCTGAGGGAATTTAGAGAGGGAGGAACATTGTGTGAATCTTACTTCCTCATCAGAGTTGGCTCAAAGAAAAATAATTGACATTTGTTTTGAGAAAATTCTCTCTCACCTCATTAAAAACGGGGAGAGGAAAAGGAAAGAAAAGAGTAATAAGGGAAGGAAGGGAAAGACTCAAAGGGGGGAGGATTAAAGAGGATAAGTATCGTGATACAAGAGGGTACATAAGTTTAAAAGGGGAAAGAGGGTTGGGGAGGCAAGAATAAGTAAAGCACAATCTGGGGTTATTAAGATGGCAGGAAATACAGATTTAGTAATTCTAACCGAAATGTAATGGGATGAACTCCCCATAAAGAGGAGGCAGATAGCAGACTGGATCAAAGTCAGAACCTACAATATGTTGTTTACAAGAAACACATTTAAAGCAGGGGATGCATATAGAGTAAAGTAAAAGGCTGAGCAAAATCTATTATGCTTCAGGTGAAGTCAAAAAGAGTAGCCATCCTTATCTCAGATCAAGCAAAAGTAAAAATTGATCTAATTAAAAGAGATAAGAAGATAACTACATCCTGCTAAAGGGTAGCATAAACAACGAAGCAATATCAATATTAAACATATATGCACCAAGTGGTATGGCACTCAACTTCCTAAAGGAGAAGTTAAGAGAGTTGCAAGAAGAAATAGACAACAAAACTGTAATAGTAGGAGATCTCAACCTTGCACTCTCAGAATTAGACAAATCAAAGCACAAAACAAATAAGAAAGAAATTAAAGAAGTAAATAGAATATTAGAAAAATTAGGTATGTTGGATCTTTGGAGAAAATTGAATGGAGATAGAAGGGAATATACTTTCTTCTCAGCAGTTCATGGAACCTATTCAAAAATTGACCATATATTAGGACATAAAGACCTGAAAATTAAATGCAAGAAAGCAGAAATAGTAAATGCTTTCTTTTCAGATCATGATGCAATAAAAACTACATTCAACAAAAAGTTAGGGGGAAATACACCAAAAAGTAATTGGAAACTAAACAATCTCATCTTAAAGAATGATTGGGAAGCAGCAAATTATAGATACAATTAATAATTTCACTCAAGATAATGACAATGATGAGACATCATACCCAAATTTGTGGGATGCAGCCAAAGCGGTAATAAGAGGGAATTTTATATCCTTAGAGGCTTACTTGAATAAAACAGAGAAAGAAAAGATTAATGAATTGGGCTTGCAACTAAAAAAACTAAAAAAAGACCAAATTAAAAACCCCCAATCAAATACTAAATTGGAAATTCTAAAATTAAAAGGAGAAATTAAAAGATTGCACTCTCCAATTAAAATGAAAGCAAGTAGCAGAATGGATTTAAAAACAAAATCCCACAATATATTGTTGTTGTTGTTGTTTTTACAAGAATTACATTTGAAGCAGAGAGACACACAGAAAAGAAAAGTAATAGGCTGGAGCCCAGAATGTAAAAAAGCAGAGGTAGCAATTCTTATTTCAGACAAAGAAAAATAAAAAATAGATTAAGCTGGAGCCCAGAATGTAAAAAAGCAGAGGTAGGGATTCTTATTTCAGACAAAGAAAAATAAAAAAATGATCTAATTTAAAAAGACAAGGAAGAAAACTACATCTTTCTAAAAGGTACCATAAACAATGAAATGATATCAAATATTAAACACACATGTATCTGGTATAGCACACAAATTCTTGGAGAAACACTTTAGTCAATTACAGGAAGAAATAGCAAAACTATACTAATGGGGAACCCTTTTAAATCTAGATGAATTAAACCTCCAAATAAACAAAAAAGAAGTTAAAGAGGTGAATAGAATTTTAGGGAAAAAATATATATGATAGGTTTCTGGAGAAATTTAAATGAAATTAAGAAGGAATATATCTTGCTCAGAGACACATGACACTTACACAAAAATTGACCATATATTAGTGCACAAAACCCTCAAAATTAAATGTAGAAAAGGAAAAATATTAAATATATCATTTTCAGATCATGATAAAATAAAAATACATAAAGAAAATGCCAGAACATAGATTAAAAATTAATTGGAAACTAAAATAATGAGTTGGTCTAACAAGAAATTGTGGGAAAAAAATCAATAATTTAATCAAAGATAATGATAATAATAAGACAAAATGCTACAATTCATGGGATGTAGCCAAAGCAGTACTTATAGAATATTTTGTACCCTAAATTCTTATTTGTATTCAATGATGACTTTAAATTTTTTTTTCCTAATTGTATAAAGTAATTTTTTTGCTAGCTTGATTGATACATAACCAAATACGTGATTTAATTTATAGGGTACTGAAATTTTTTTTTATATTGGTTCAACCTATAAATAAAGTTATTATTTCTCCAATTTTTAGATGAGTTTATTTACATGAAATATTATGTAATTTCCCCCCCAAAGTCCTTAAATGTATATTGACAGGGAGATTCCCAAGTGTTTTTGTTGTTATTGTTTTTGCTGTTTGTTTGCTTGTTTGTTTGTTTGTTTGTTTTTACTGACTATAGTTATTTTGATTTCTGTTTCTTACTACTGGGTTTTGTTGGTAACACACATAGATTCTGATGATTTTTATGTCCTGCAACTTTGTTGAAGTTGTTAATTGTTTTGTGTAAGTTTTTAGTTCTTTCTAGATAAACCATTTGTCAAAAAAGTAATAAATTTGCCAATGGATATTAATTTTTTTCTTATATTATTGAAAAAGATTGAGGTCACATAGACTAAAATTTTAAAGAGAATGCCAGTTGAACAAGGAATAAAAGTTTTTCTTTTTTGTTTTTAAAGCTTTTTATTTTTCAAAACATATGCATGGACAATTCTTCAACATTAGTCCTTCCCTTCTAATCTTTTATTGATAGAACATATGCATGGGTAATTTTTACAACATTGTCCCTTGCACTCACTTCTGTTCCAACTTTTCCCTTCCCTCCCTCCATCTCCTCCCCTAGATGGCAGGCAGTCTCATACATATTAAACATGTTAAAGTATATTTTAGATACAGTATATAAAAGTAGATAAAGTATATTTTAGATTCTTGTTGCACAAGAAGAATTCTTCCCTTCTAATCTTGTCTGCATTAGTTTTGTTTATACAAAACCCTTTTAACTTAATAAAATCAAAATTACCTATTTTATTATCAATATGATCTCTAGTTCTTCTTTGGTCACAAATTGCTTCCTCCTCCACAGATCTGAGAGGTAAATTATCTTTTTTTTTTTTTCTTATTTGTTTATAATATCATTCTTTATGCTTAGATCATGAATCCATTTTGACCTCATCTTGGTATATACAGTATTAGGTATGGGTCAAGGCCTAGTTATTGCCAGACTAGTTTCCAATTTTCCCAGCAGATTTTTGTCAAATAGTGAATTCTTATCCCAAAAGCTGGGGCCTTTGGGTTTCTCAAATACTAGATTGTTATAGTTATTGGCTATTTTGTTCTGTAAACCTAACCTGTTCCATTGATCAATTACTCTCTTTGTTAGTCAGAATAAAATGGTTTTGATGACCACTGCTTTATAATATTGTTTTAAATATGGTATAGCTAGGCCACCTTCATTTTTTTTTCATTAATTCCCTTGACATTATTGACCTTTTGTTCTTCCAGATGAATTATGCTGTTATTTTTTCTAGGTCAATAAAATAGTTCCTAGGGAGTTTGATTGGTATAGCATGAAATAAATAGATTAGTTTAGGGATTATTGTCATCTTTATTATATTCACTCGACTTATCCAAGAGCACTTGATATTTTCCCAATTGCTTAGATCTGACTTCATTTGTGTGGAAAGTATTTTGTAGTTTTGCTTATGTAGTTCCTGACTTTCCCTTGGCAGATAAATTTCCAAATATTTTATACTATTGACAGTTATTTTAAATGGAATTTTTCTTTGTATCTCTTGCTGTGGGATTTTGTTAGTGATGTATAAGAATGCTGATGATTTGTGTGGATTTATTTTGTATCCTGCAACTTTGCTAAAGTTGTGGATTGTTTCTAGTAGTTTTTTAATTGCTTTTCTAGGGTTCTGTAAGCAAACTATTATATCATCTGCAAAGAGTGATAAGTTGGTTTCCTCATTACCTACTCCAATTCCTACTCTAAATCTCTGTTTCTTCTCTTATTGCCAAAGCTAGCATTTATAATACAATATTGAATAGTAATGGTAGTAGTGGGCAACCTTGTTTTACCCCTGATCTTATTGGGAGTGATTCCAATTTATTCCCATTACATATGACACTTGCTGATGGTTTTAAATAGATGCTACTGACTGTTCTATGGAAAAGTCCATTTATTCCTATACTATCAAGTGTTTTTATTAGGAATGGGTGTTGGATTATATCAAATGCTTTTTTTCCATCTATTGAAATAATCATAGTTTTTCTTAATTTGATTATTGATGTAGTCAATTATGTTAACTGTTTTCCTAATATTGAACTAGCCCTGCATTCCTGGTATAAATCCTACATGGTTGTGGTATATTATACCGGGATGATTTTCTGTAATCTCTTTGATAATATTTTATTTAAGATTTTTGCATCAATATTCATTAGGGAGATAGGTTTATAATTTTCTTTCCTTGTTTTCATCCTACTTATACCATGTCTGTGTCATAAAAGGAATTTGATAGGAGTCTTTCATTCCCTATTTTTTCAAGTAGTTTATATATTATTGGAATTAAGTATTCTTTAAATGTTTGGTAGAATTCACATGTAAATCCATCTGGTACTGGGGATTTTTTCTTAGGGAGTTGATTAATAGCTTTTTCTATTTCTTTTTCTGAAATGGGACTATTCAAGCAATTTATTTCCTCCTCTGTTAATCTGGGAAGCCTATATTTTTGCAGGTAGTCATCCATTTCACTTAGGTTATCAAATTTATTGGCATAAAGTTGGGCAAAGTAACTCATTATTTCTCTAATTTCCTCTTCATTGGTGAAATGGTTGTCCCATTTCATTTTTAAGACTACTAATTTGATTTTCCTCTCTCCTTTTTCTAATCAGATTTACCAAAGGCTTATCTATTTTATTGTTTTTTTTTTATAAAATCAACTCTTAGTTTTATTTATTAGTTCAATAGTTATTTTTTTACTTTCAATATTTTTAATTTCTCCTTTTAATTTTAGAATTTCAAATTTAGTATTTGATTGGGGGTTTTTAATTTGGTCTTTTTCTAGCTTTTTTAGTTGCAAGCCCAATTCATTGATCTTCTCTTCCTCTATTTTGTGCAAGTAATCATTTAGAGACATAAAAATTCCTCTTATTACCCCTTTGGCTGTGTCCCACAAATTTAAGTATGCTGTCTCATTATTGTCATTCTCTTGGATGAAATTACGGATTGTGTCTATGATTTGCTGTTTCACCCATTCATTCATTAGGATGAGATTATTTAGTTTCCAATTTCTTTTTGGTCTATTTCTGAGAAAAGTGCATTTACTATTCTTTATGTCCTAATATATGGTCAATTTTTGTATAGATTCCACGAACTGCCAAGAAAATTTATCTCCTGGACAGCAATTGGAGTCTACTACTTGGCTTTTAACTCTTGTTAAAGTAGGACTCTGTTTCCAGAGGCTAAGTGGAGGGTACACTGTCTCAAGCTTCAGGAGTTTTGTGCAGTTTTTGCCAGAGAACCTTCTAAGAATTTCACCACAAGCACTCTTTTTTTGCCCTGGAGTTGTTAGAAGTATCCTCACCTGAGTATAATTGTAAGATCAAAGCAGCTTCCTGCTTTGCTGATGCTGGGTCACTAGGGTTGGGGCTGAGACTATGCTGGCATGGTCTGCTCTGGGACTACACACCTCCCATCCTGATGCCAGGCCCTCTACACTGATCTTCAAAGTCCTTCCTGGTGTTTCTGGGCCAAGAGATCCAGAAGCCTTTAGCACTACTATTGATTCAGAGGTTATCCCATGCTGATGCTGGGGTCCAGTCAGAGCTGGGATTGGGACTGAGCTGGTGCAGCCTGTGTTGGAATTATGTACTAGATTCTCAAACTGGTCCCACAGAGCTTTTCTGCTGACCTTCCAAGTCTGCATTAGTGTCTCTGTGATGAGAGATCTGGAAACCAATACTGCTGCTGATTCAGATATATGATATGGCTAGGGCCCAACCCAGATCTGGAATTGGGGCTGGCTCTGGGGCTGCACTGACATGGGCTGCACCCGGATTGCATGCTGGACTCTCACCCTGATGTCACAGATCTTTTCTGCTGACCTTCTAAGTTGACTTCAGCTGGAAAATGTTCTATTCTGTCTTTTTTGGGTGTTCTGAAAATTTTTTGCATCATTATTTAAATAAATTTTTTAGCAGCTTGCAGGCAAGTTTGAGCTAGTTCCTGCCTTTATTCCACTATCTTGGCTCCGCCCAATAATATAAAGTCTTGAAGATGAAAATAACTCTGAAAATTAGAATTGGCAGTTGGAAGCCAGCAATGTTATGGGACCAAGAAATAACAAAACAGAATATTAAAAAAATAAAGAAATAGAACAGAATCTGAAACATAAGAAAAACAACAAATCATCCAGAACAGATGAAGAAGAGAAAATATAAGAATAATTGGACCATATGAAGGCTTTGACTGAAAAAAAGAACAACACAAGAATCCAAGAAGATGTTTCTAGACCATAGAGCATGTGGAGAAAGTAGAAATAGAAAAAAAAAATCCACCAATCACCACCTCAAAGAAATCCTTTGTGGAAACACATAGGAATATTATGGCCAAATTTTGAAACCCCCTGACCAAAGAGAAAATTTTGTAAACAAACAAGGAAAAAAATTCAAATATGCTGGAGCTATAATTAGAATTGTACAGGATTTATCAACAGCCAAAATAGAAAACTACAGATCCTGGAATCATATATACTAACAATCAAAAGAATGATGCCTGCTGCCAAAAATATCATATCCAGCAATATTATCCATAACATTAAATGGAAAAAAAGTGGATTAATTCAATGAACTTTTAGATTTTTCAGGGCTTTCAACCAAACTTGAATTTAATGGAAAATTTAATATATGAGCCAATACCAAAAATCAATTTCAAAGAACTTATCATGGATAAAGTGTGTGTTTTTTTATTTATTTATTTTTATTTAATAGCCTTTTATTTACAAGATATATGCATGGGTAACTTCACAGCATTAACAATTGCCAAACCTCTTGTTCCAATTTTTCACCTCTTACCCCCTCCCCCCTCCCCCAGATGGCAGGATGACCAGTAGATGTTAAGTACATTAAAATATAAATTAGATACATAATAAGTATACATGACCAAAACGTTATTTTGCTGTACAAAAAGAATCAGACTCTGAAATATTGTACAATTAGCTTGTGAAGGAAATCAAAAATGCATGTGGGCATAAATATAGGGATTGGGAATTTAATGTAATGGTTTTTAGTCATCTCCCAGAGTTCTTTCTCTGGGCATAGCTGGTTCAGTTCATTACTGCTCCATTGGAAATGATTTGGTTGATCTCCTTGCTGAGGATGGCCAGGTCCATCAGAACTGGTCATCATATAGTATTGTTTTTTTTTGTTTGTTTTTTGTTTTTATTTAATAGCCTTTTATTTACAGGATATATGCATGGGTAACTTTACAGCATTAACAATTGCCAAACCTCTTGTTCCAATTTTTTACCTCTTACCCCCCACCCCTCCCTAGATGGCAGGATGACCAGTAGATGTTAAATATATTAAAATATAAATTAGATACACAATAAGTATACATGACCAAAACGTTATTTTGCTGTACAAAAAGAATCAGACTGAAATATTGTACAATTAGCTTGTGAAGGAAATCAAAAATGCAGGTGTGCATAAATATAGGGATTGGGAATTCAATGTAATGGTTTTTAGTCATCTCCCAGAGTTCTTTTTCTGGGCATAGCTGGTTCAGTTCATTACTGCTCCATTGGAAATGATTTGGTTGATCTCGTTGCTGAGGATGGCCTGGTCCATCAGAACTGGTCATCATATAGTATTGTTGTTGAAGTATATAATGATCTCCTGGTCGTGCTCATTTCACTCAGCATCAGTTAGTGTAAGTCTCTCCAGGCCTTTCTGAAATCATCCTGTTGGTCATTTCTTACAGAACAGTAATATTCCATAATATTCATATACCACAATTTATACAGCCATTCTCCAACTGATGGGCATCCATTCAGTTTCCAGTTTCTAGCCACTACAAAAAGGGCTGCCAAAGTGTGTGTTTTTAACATGGAAATGTATGGTTTCTGTTTAAAATTAACATCAATAATTGGGTAGCTCAAAGGAAAGATTTATACAAATGAGGTGCAGAAGAAGAATAGACAAAGAGGCATTGTGTGGAGGAGCACCTGTAGTTCTGAAAATCAACTCACTTTGGGAATGGGTTAAATAGGAAACTTTACATGAAGGGTATACCTTCAAAATCTATGAAGAAATATGGGAAGAGGGAGAAGCAAAGAATGAAGGAAAAAGACATTGATCCATCCATTGATGGGAAAAGGTTGTGTAATAGCAAGACAAGTTAAGGCACAGAATTAAAGTAGAAGAGTTAGCAGGACAGGAAAAAAAAAGAGATTTATACAAACACTACAACAAGGATCAGGAATCTAATTCATTAGAGAAAAAAAAGTATGGCTAGTAGTCATATATCTTAGACAAAGTCACAAGTAAAAATTCAATCAAGGAAGAAATCTACATTATATGTTAACCATACTAATATTGTTTTAGATACATGTTTACATATCGGTAATTGCATCTGTATATCTATGTGTGTGAGTATATGTAGATATGTATGTAAGTTGTATGTATATGTGTATAGAGATATATGTATATGTGTAGGGGTTTGTGGATGAATGTTAATGTATATGTATATATGTGGGGAGATGTGGGGGCATGTGAAGATGTGTGAGGGTACATGTGTGTATGTTTATATCTATTAAACATATCTGTGCTTTACTATAGGCTGCTTAGGTGACATAGAGGGGAAAAAAGAATAAAATTTAAAAAGTACACAGCAGAGAACAAAATAACAGCCCATAAGGAAGCAAATAAAAGATTGCCATATGTTTAAAAGACCAGAATCAATTACAAAATGTATATGACTCTTCCCAATTCCTTCCATGGTGTTTCCTTAGAAGTCATCTTGACTTTCCAGGAATCTGTCTCTCTAGACTTTTCCATATGAAAAACTACCTTCAGCCAAGCATACTGATGTATTTTTATTAATGCACAATGAAAAAAATAGGTATAATCATATGTATCTTAAAACACCAATATGGCTATATGGGGAACTCCTCAAATAGCTTCGATGTTAAAGAATATGTTCAAGAATGTAGAACAAAAGATCAATTTAAATACCAACTCAGGAAGACACTTGTAAGAATTGCATCTGCTGGACTAACACTCAGGAGGAATTGAAGCTAGCCAAGGAAATAAATGTTAATAAAATATGCTTATCAATTTGGAGGGTTTTGGTGGGGGGAATCAAGGAAAAAATGTAACAAAAACTGAAGTGCATGGGTTAATTATAACTCACCACAAAATAATGTAGGGCTGCTTAATATTTATTTTGCAAGAAATGTTTCTATCAAAGAGAATTTCTTTTAGATGAGAAATGAAGAACACAGATAACTTATTTAAAGTTCATTTGACAGAATCAAATTTCAAAAAGATCTTAAGTTTAAATATTAGACCTAATCTAATAAGATAAATGTAGTATACATAAATGTAAAATCTTATACAGGTTCAAAAATTCTACTTCACAATTACAGGAAGGGGAACTGTGGGTAGTCAGTGTTTTTGCCTGAAAAGAATCTGATTTACTGCAAATTTTCTGCAATTTCAATACAAGTTAATAATGTAGTAAGACCAACAATAACACCAATAAAAACTAATACCATATTGGACTGCTACATTAGAAGAGAATGAATCTTAGAATCTAAAATGAAGAAGAGAATTAACTTCACTATATTTTGATCTTGTCAGAGCATGTCTGGAGTATTAAATTTTATCTTGGCTATCTTAATTTAAGAGAAAAATTGATGTTCTGAATAATGCTCAGAAAAAAAAGGACATAGTGAAGAAAGAAAGGGCATTAGTCTGGAAAAACAAACACAGCAAAGACAATAACTATTTTAAATCTCTGAAGGGCTTTCACATGAGAGAAATATTTATTGATCTTGATCTGTTGGGCCTTGAGAGCAAATCTAGAAGAAAGTAATCATTGTTTAAAAAAATGAATTTAGGTTTTAAGTGGGGTAAAGGAAACTTACTTAAATATTTGTTGTTGTTGAAATTGTTACTATCTCCAACTCTCCAAAATCCCATTTAGAGTTTTCTTGACCAATATACTGAAGTTTGCTATTCCCATTTCCGGACCTTCTTAGAGATAAGGAAACATGCAAAGAGAGTTAAATGACTTGCTCAGAGTAACACCTCTAGTAAATGACTGAGGCTAGATTTGAACTCAAGCCTTTCTGACTCTGAGACTGCTACTATATCTACTATAATTGTTTTAAATACATAAAGTTATATAAAAGCATCATGGACCACATGAGGAGTTAATCAGTTAATAAGCATATGTTAAGGAATCATTGTGTGCCAAAAACTGTGCTAAGTTTAAGGGATACAACAGGGGGTGTGCAATCCCTGCCATCAAGGTTCTCACAAACTGATGGGGAAAAAAACAAGCAAAAAATAGAAACAAGATTTATACAGAATAAATAGAAAAAGATTAAAAGAAGATTGGAAATAGATTTAAGAGAGATTAGGAAAGGCTTTCAGTATGATAAAGAATGATTGCACTTGAAAGTGCAAATCAACTATATACAATTTGCTATTCTTTTCAAATATAGAACAAAATTATCATGTATATGCTTTTTCTTCCCTCCCCCAACTGTCCACCCTACAGATGTTTATTCTATACATGTAAAATTATTGTATGCATACTTCTATTTATCAGTTATTTCTCTGGATACAGATATCTTTTTTCATATGTTCTTTATAGTTAATGTGAGTATTTTAACAGTTAAAATAGCTTATTTGCTTGCTATTACTAGATACAATATTCTCTTAATTCTGCTGTTTTGCTCTTCATTATTTTGCATATTTTTGTGTTTTTCTTCCCTAAAATCATTGAGCTCATCATTTCTTATAGCATAGTAGTATCTCATTACAATTATAGACCACAACTTGTTCAGCCATGTTCCAATTGATGGGTATCTCAGCATGTGCTTTTTAAAAATGCACATATTTTGAAAAGATTCTGGCAAGAAGACAGAGCAGTTCAGCAAATTCCAAGCTTTCCCCAACAAACAAAACAAAAGTGTACCTTAGTGCAAATTTAGACTGCTAAAAAACAAATAAGACTTGGACCAGAACAGGGATCTTCCAAGAACAATGTGAAAAGACCCAACAAAATACCTCAGGATGAAAGTTTGGCTACTAAAGTGTAAACACCTTCAGGCTAGCTCCCTGAAGTAAGTGAAGAGCCCTGGGGCTAGCTAGGTTCAGCCCAAAGTAAAGAAGCTTTCCCCTCCTAGATAGTGCGTGGAATTAAAGTTTTGAGTCTGGAAAGGTTGAGAGAATTGCTGATGAGAAACCATGCTGTGCTGCTGAGACACTATCCTGGGCAAGAAGAAAGCAGCACATGCTTACTGAGTGAAGAAGCATTGAAACAGGGAAGCTGGTGGTTGCAGGCATTTAATAGAGGGTAGAGTTCTTAGTTTGGGGTTCCAGGCCAGAGGAGAAAATTGAAGAAGAACCTGAAACTAGAGATACTATATTTCCACTCCCACCTCAGGATATCAGTGTTAGGGTAAAATGGTGATTAAGTTTCTTCAAACATTCTTATTTGTTTTACACTAAATTATTGGCTTATTGTTTATATGAATTTCCTTATATAAATACTGCTTCTCCAATCTAGGAAAGGGCATCAAAGGATCTATAATTTATTTTTTTCCTTTCTTTGGCTCCAAGTTCCCAACCAGAGAACGAACTTCTTGCAAAATCTCTCTTCATAGATCTATTACCATATATTCTCTGGAGATGTTTTCCCCTCACTTGCCTCTTCCCCCTCATGTACCACTAACAAATATTAGTGATGAACATTTTCCAAAAAGAAAAAAGTAAACATCAAAAACTGATATAGGTAAATATACTTTCCCTCTGTCCAGAAGAAAAGGCTTACAGTTATTATTAAGGAATAGAAAGGAAGAGGGGACAAAAAGGAAAGAATTATCAGGTAAGATATATATCATCCAAAATGTTGAATATTTCAAAATCTTTTGACTACATGGCCAAATTGTTCCCCCATACTTGGACCACTTTCTTTATGGCTATCTCTTTATCCACCACTTCTGTTCTTTCAGTGTCACATGGCTTCTAACAGCTCCATTCACTACTTATTACCCATTGTGTCAGAACTTTGTTCATGGAGCTTTTCCTGTATTCACTGAACTGACTTTTAAGAATTACCTATATTTATACCATGTTATTTGTTACTACAAAGCATTTTTTATTGTTTTTAATGTTTTTTATTTTTTATTTATTTTTATTGTAATTTTTTATTTACAATATATATGCATGGATAATTTTTCATCATTGACCCTTGCAAAACCTTCTGTTCAAACTTTTCCTCTTCTTCCCCCAATCCCCTCCCTTAGATGGCAGGTAGACCAAGATATGTTAAATAAGTTAAAATATATGTGAAATACAATATATGTATACATATCCATACAGTTATCTTGTTGCAGAAGAAAAATCGGACTTAGAAATAAAGTAAAATTAACCTGAGAAGAAAATCAAAAATGCAAGTGGACAAAAACAGAGAGAGTGGAAATGCTTGCATAGGATTTTCCAATGCTAATTTAAAGATTGAATCACAACTTATAAAGGATGTGTCAGGAGAGAGTCATATTTGAAAAGAGAGAGGTATGATGTGTTAGGGTGCTAGGTATGATGTGTTAGAGTGCTAAGACAAAAAGGTGAAAGTTCATTCCCAAACTTACATAGTATCAGTGAAACTTGTAACATGTGTGCTCTAATTCTAAAATCAGTTTTGTTTTGTTTTGTTTTTCTCCAGTATTTGCACTATAATATTTAAGACAAAGGTGAAACTACTAGAAAACTTCCCATAGTACATAAAACAAAGAATGCAAAAAATCAGTAGTGCTGCAGTAGGTCAAAGGATCCAAGATTTAAATATGTAATAATCCTTTAGAGCAGTGGTATTATACTGAAATAGAAATTGAGTCCACTAAACCATGCATAAGGAACTCTATGGGCCACATATTAAATTAGAAAAACTACACACTTTTTATGTTTCTTTATTATTACTATTTACTTTGTTAAGCATTTTCCAATTACAATTTAATCTTGTTCAAGACATACTTGGGAGGATTGTGGGATATTTTACCCTTAGAAGCTAGAGTTGTAACAGTCAAGAAAGGTCAATGACAATGCTAGAGATATTTTAAAAATTGCCAGAGAACATTTTTTAACTGGACATGATCAAGCCAAACTTTAAGCCCTACCATTTAGCCTTACCACTTATTGAGAAAAGCCTTCAAAGATATATGACTAGGTTTCTTTATTTTCCATATTCTCTTTCAAGGACACTTTCTCCAGCTGGACAGGAAAAACTAAGCATCAAGATAATTATAGGTTTTATGCCAACATCTGTTGTAGAAAATGAAATAGAAGAGAAACCTTGATGTATTCCAATTTAAAGCAACATATATTTTAGTACATTATAACTTCAGTGCTAAGGTGAACAAAGGAGAGAACTAAAAATTAACAAACAAAAACAATGACTCAAAAATAAGAAATCAAAGCAAAACACTTGTGGGCCACACAGAGAAGCATCAGGTATATATTGTATATATTTATTGGATACTCTATAAGGAGAAACTGGCCTAGATATCATAAAGTAATATCATAGAAATAAAATTTCTCTATTGTAAAAAGAAAATATTAGTTAATAATGTGCCAGAAATCACTAATCAGCTCTATGGATACTCATGCTAACCACTTATTAGAGGAAAGTTCAAAATCAATATGAAATCAGGAGAAATAATAGTAATGAAAATATGGTATGACCTGCTATTAGAACACCTCCAACTGACCTATTTCAAATAATCATAATCACAGTAAGGTAATGAACAGAAGGTCATTCAATAATTTTGAGGGTTTGTTAAGATTAATGCTCTTCGTATTTACCACCTAATCAAATAGATATGAATGGCTAAATTAATGAATAAATTAATTTCTAAGTTTTTATAATGCACTTACAATGTGCCAATATCTCAAAATATTCAAAAATAAGACCATTATTACTCTCAAGAAGCTTATATTTTATGATTAGGAGAGACATAACATGTTTAACCAAGAAAGAATATTTTAGTTTTGAAAGAAACTGGGAGGATGAATAGAACCATTAAGTTGATTGCTCCACTCTTTCTAGCAGAGCTGGCAAAGATTGGTGGTTATTAAAAGGAGGATATACAGAGATTACTTTCCATTGACACTTCCAGATTCTACCCATTTCTCCATCTATCAGTAGCCTCTTTTATCTGTGGTTCATGCTATCTACATCTACTACCCTATGAAAATCCTGGCAGATATTGTCTACAGAACCCCAGATCACTCCTTTCTTTCTACAGTAAATACTTTTCATCTCTTTCTTTGCCATCCATGAAAGATTCCTTCCTTTCATCTGTATCATGACAGTCAATCTCTTGACATTTTGATTGTCTTTCAGACCATTTCCCCTCAGCAAGTACTTTTTCCTCTTCTCCCCATCCTGAGGCCTTGGTGAACCAATCTGACTCTATACACTTCTCATCTCTTGAATCCCTAGTTCTCTAATCATATCATTGTTTTCACCCAGCCAAACCTAAGCTTTCCATCATTCACTGCTTTTACTCCTAAAAATATGCTATTGATTAAAGGTGGAGAAAATCATGGCATGATTAAATCTACTACAAATTTATGTTACATAATATCAAGTAAACCCTTACTACTGCTGGGCAATCTTATATATCCCTTATCAACTCATTATCACACTCTCCACAATGATTCTTTCATATAAGAGAAGCTGAGGCCCAGAGAAGTTAAGTGACTTAGCCTAGATCACCTAGTAAATGTGAGAAAGGCAAAATTTGAATGGAAGTTCCTCAACTGATAAATGATCAAAGAATATAAAAAGACAATTTGCAGATGAAGAAATTAAATCCATCTATTTTCATATGAAATCACTATTGATTAAAGAAATGAAAATTAAAACAACTCTAAGGTACCATTTTATACCTTTCAGATTGGCTAACATGACAGAAAAGGATGATAAATGTTGAAGGGAATGTGGGAAAATGGGGACACTAATATATTGTTGGTGATGGTGTGAAATAATCCAACCATTCTGGAGAGCAATATGGAACTATGTCCAAAGCATTATAAAACTGTGCATACCCTTTGACCCAGCAGTGATACTACTGGGTCTATATCCCAAGGAAGTCATTAAAAAGGGAAAAGAGTCCACATATGAAAAAATGTTTGTGGCAGCCCTTTTTTGAATTAGCAACAAACTGCAAATTGAGTGATATCTATCAATTGGGGAATGGCTGAATAAGTTATGGTATATTAAAGTAATGTATTATTATTGTATTATAAAAAATGATGAAGAAGTTGATTTTTGAAAGTCTTGTAAAGAGTTACATGAACTGATGCTGATTGAATCAAACAGAACCAGGAATACACTGTACATGGTAACAGAGAGATAACTAAGAACAGATTTGGTCCTTAGTGGTTTAGTAATCCAAGGTAATCCCAATACATTTTGAATGGAAAGCACCATCCACATCCAGACAAAGAACTATGAAAACTAAATATAAACTAATACATGAAATGTTCATTTTTTTTTTCCTTTTGCTTCTGTTTTTATTCCTCTCATGGTTTTTCCCTTTTGTTTTGATTTTTCTTTTCCAACATGATTCATAAGTACATATGTTTAAAAAATGAATGTATGTCTCTAACTGCACCAAAATGTTATTCTGTAGCTGCAGAAAATAATAAATTAAAAATTTTGAATGCAAGTCTTATTGTTCCCCAATCTCCCATGTTATCTCCTCCTCCCACCCTCTCAATTGCTCATCTTTTATAGAAAAGAATTCAGACTATTTGGAATGAACTTCCTTTTTGCCCTGCTTCCTTTTCTCCTATCATATAGATGTCTTCTGTCACTTTCACCTCTTTCACCCTGGTTTCATGTGTTGAAATGGCCCTTCTCCTTACCAAAGTTAATCCTCTACTTGTTTAAGCAATTTTTTTCATCCCATTTCCTCCAACAAATTGCCCCCTCTATTATCCTGACTCTTTTGCTTATTTCTAATCTTCTGTATACTGCCTAATTTCCTACTGCCTCTAAACATGTCCATCCTGAAAAAAATCCTAATTTATTTTTTCTATCATCACTACTATTTTATATAGGGATTTTCCCCTCTTTATAGCTAAACTTCTTGAAAATATAATCTACAACAGGTGCCTCTACTTTGTCTCTCAGTCTTTTCTTAATTGCTTACAATTTGGCTTCTGACTTCATCATTGCACCAAAACTGCTTTCTCTAAACTCCCTAATAATTTCTTAATTGGCTAATCTAGTTACAATTTTTCAATCCTTATTCTCCTTGACCTCTTTGGCATATTTGACATCATTGATCACTCTCTCCTTTTAATATTTACAAAAATCCTAATAAGATGCTCAATGTTCCAGATAATTCTGAAAACTTTTAAGAAAGCCAGACAGAAGACTCAAAATGAAAAAAAAAACAGACTTGACGGTATACCATAATTTCATTCAAATACTGATGTACTATATGAAGAAGGAGAAATGGTACCAATAAAAAAAAGGATCATCAACTATACTAATATGATACCAAAAACAATTTTAGAGGCATTAAGAGACCAATGATTAAAAAAGAGGAAAAAATAACAAATTCTTGGAAATGATCATAGGCATTATCATTATTAAAATAATTGTAGAGAAGACAAACCTTTATGCCCATTGTCTCTTTCCTACAAAATATTTATGGGAATAATCAACTCATATTCAGGGCAACTTTTCTAAAGTCATAAAGAAGAAAAATGGAAAATTTCTCAAATAATATTCCTCAGTAAATTACTTCTTTACAATCACATTGAATACTCCACAAAATAAAAAAATACCCCCATGCTTGTTAGCCATACTATATATTTGACTTGTTGGAGGAAAACATCATTTTAAAAGTCCTTCCTCCATAATATTTTTATCATATATATCCCAAAATCTTATACAATTCCTTGAAAAGTAGAACAATAAGAATAACTTTATTTCATAACACTATGATTATTAATATCAAATAAAACTTTGAACAGGGTAACACATACACTCACCTAAGGTGGTCACTGTCATAGAAGATGCCCAACAAAGAGTTCAAATGCAAGCAAAATTTCCTTCATGAGATGCTAATATATTTCAATGATAATGTAGTAATTATACCAAAACTCAGTATTTGGATAGCCTCACAAATGTAATAAAAATTATTCAAAAGAACTAAAACTAAATATTTATACAGAAAAAATCAAGAGGGTGAAGAATATCCAATTATCCCACCTATGGTTTGCAGCATTTTGCTTAGGATGATAATGGTAATCTAGGGGGGCGGAGCCAAGATGGCGGAGAAGACACATGCGACTTTCTAAGCTCTTCTCTTACCCTCTTTATCAATATTATATCGAGCCTCAAAAATAGTCTTGACTGCTACAATTCGTAAAGATAAGAAGTAGAACAACTCACCGGCCGAAGAAAATCTGCAGTCTCGCCAAAAAAGGTTGGTTCCGGGGCCAGGGGGGAGATCGGCCCAGACTGGGAGAGAAATTAGGTTCCGAGGAGAGTCTCAAACCGAGGGTGAAGGCACAGATCTCAGCACAAGCGCGCAGCCCCAACCCGCAGTACGGGCTTTTCCTTGGGGCAGTTGTGATCCTGCACAGCAGGAGGACGCAGCCCGGGTTAGCCTCCAATCTGCGCAGTGGGGAGCTCGGCTTGGGGCCATAGAGCTTTTCCAGGGCCGATTTGCATCAGGCAGAGATGCTGGGCAGAGTTTGTGGCTGTCTGCATTCTGCAGTCTGCTGTCAGCTGCTAATACTCACAGTCCCACAAGAGGCTCCGGCCTGGGGCAGTGACACTTTCACCCCTTAGTCTCTAGCCGAGGGCAATCGCTAACCCACTCAGCCCTACTGGGCACTTTGATAGCTCGGCCAGGGCTGAATCCACTTCCTGTTGGGGGAAGGGAAAACTCTCACTCAGAGCACTCCCATACCTTGGAGCCGGAAATCGGTTTACATCTCTCCCTGCTCTGCAGAGGAAGCTGGTAACCCCCTTGCCTAGGAGACCTACCCTAAAGGCTTTAAAACATGAATAAAAAGATGAAAAGAACAATCGACAGCTTCTATGCAGAAAAAGAGCAGGTCAGCAAACCTGAAGAGACCTCAAACAGCAAAAATGCATCAGACTGTCCTCCTTTACATAATGCTCTCATAGAAGAGACCATTAAAAGTCTCAAAAGAGAGTTAGAAGATAAATGGGGAAAGGAAAGAGAAGCCTTACAAGAGAGCAACAACTTCCTGAAATACGAATTGAAAAATAAAGAATCTCACTACAAAGTAGGATTTGTGAATTGAAAAGACAAAGAACTCAAGAAAGTAGGAATCCGTGAATTGAAAAGACAAAGAACACGCAAGAAAGTAGGATCTGTGAATTGGAAAGAAAATAATCTCACTAAAAAAAAATTAGGTGAAATGGAAAAATTCTCACAGACCAAAACAATACATTCAAAAACCAATTGACATATACAGAAAGAAGTAAAAAAGCTATTGAAGAAAATAATTCTTTAAAAATTAGAACTGAACAAATTGAAACTAATGATTCATTGAGACAGCAAGAATCAGTCAAGCAAAAACAAAAAAATGACAAACTGGAAAAACCACGAATTATCTACTTGCAAAACGACAGACTTGGAAAATAGATCTAGGAGAGATAATCTGAGATTATTGGACTTTCCGAAAACTATGATGAAAAAAAAGAGCCTAGATACTATTTTACAAGAAATCATCAAGAGAACTGCCCAGATGTAATAGAACTCAGAAGGTAAAATAGGCATTGAAAGAATTCATCGAACACCTTCTGAAAGAAACCCTCAAAATAAAAACCCTAAGGAATATTGTAGGCAAAATTTCAGAACTATAAGATTAAGGAAAAATTTTACAAGCAGCCAAAAAAACCATTTAAATACGAGGTGCCACAATAAGGATCACCCAAGATCTGGCTGCCTCTACATTAAAGGAAAGAAGGTCCTGAATATGATATCTCGAAAGGCACAAGAACTCTGAGATGCAACCAAGAATAAACTACCCAGCTAAGCTGAGCATTTTCTTCCAGGGAAGAAGATGGACATTTAATGAAACAAATGAATTCCATTTGTTTCTGAAGAAAAAAACCAGAAACTAAACAAAAATTTGATCTCCAAGAATAGAAACTCAAGAGATGCAGAAAAGGTAAAATAACTCTTGAGAATTGTATTTCTCTTGTGGATATACAAAAGAATACATGTATAATTTGATTGTACTGATATAACATAAAAAAGGGAATAGATATGGAAAAGGGATGATGGCAGAATAAGGTGGGAAGGAGGGATAAAAGAGGGAAACCACATCCCACAAAGAGGCTAAGGAAACTTATCATATCTGAGGAATTTAGAGAGGGGAGGAACATTGTGTGAATCTTACCTCAATCAGAGTTGGCTCAAAGAAAAATAATTGACATTTGTTTTAGAGAAAATTCTCTCCGCCTCATTAAAAACGGGGAGAGGAAAAGGAAAAGAAAAGAGTAATAGGAAGGAAGGGGAAAGACTCAAAGGGGCGTGGAGGGATTATAAAGAGGATAAGTATCTGATACAAGAGGGGTACATAAGTTTAAAAAGGGGAAAGAGGGTTGGGGGAGGCAAGAATAAGCTAAAGCACAATCTAGGGTTATAGGATGGCAGGAAATACAGATTTAGTAATTCTAACCGTAAATGTAAATAGGGATGAACTCCCCATAAAGAGGAGGCAGATACAGAACTGGATCAAAAAGTCAGAACCCTACAATATGTTGTTTACAAGAAACACATTTAAAGCAGGAGATACATATAGAGTAAAAGTAAAAGGCTGGAGCAAAATCTATTATAGCTTCAGGTGAAGTCAAAAAGCAGGGTAGCCATCCTTATCTCAGATCAAGCAAAAGTAAAAATTGACCTAATTAAAAGAGATAGAAGTAACTACATCCTGCTAAAGGGTAGCATAAACAACGAAGATATCAATATTAAAATATATGCACCAAGCGTATGAGCACTCAACTTCCTAAAGGAGAAGTTAAGAGAGTTGCAAGAAGAAATAGACAACAAAACTGTAATAGTAGGAGATCTCAACCTTGCACTCTCAGAATTAGACAAATCAAAGCACAAAACAAATAAGAAAGAAATTAAAGAAGTAAATAGAATATTAGAAAAATTAGGTATGTTGGATCTTTGGAGAAAATTGAATGGAGATAGAAGGGAATATACTTTCTTCTCAGCAGTTCATGGAACCTATTCAAAAATTGACCATATATTAGGACATAAAGACCTGAAAATTAAATGCAAGAAAGCAGAAATAGTAAATGCTTTCTTTTCAGATCATGATGCAATAAAAACTACATTCAACCAAAAGTTAGGGGGAAATAGACCAAAAAGTAATTGGAAACTAAACAATCTCATCTTAAAGAATGATTGGGTGAAGCAGCAAATTATAGATACAATTAATAATTTCACTCAAGATAATGACAATGATGAGACATCATACCCAAATTTGTGGGATGCAGCCAAAGCGGTAATAAGAGGGAATTTTATATCCTTAGAGGCTTACTTGAATAAAACAGAGAAAGAAAAGATTAATGAATTGGGCTTGCAACTAAAAAAACTAAAAAAGACCAAATTAAAAACCCCAATCAAATACTAAATTGGAAATTCTAAAAATTAAAAGGAGAAATTAAAAATATTGAAAGTAAAAAAACTATTGAACTAATTAATAAAACTAAGAGTTGGTTCTATGAAAAAGCCAATAAAATAGATAAGCCTTTGGTAAATCTGATTAGAAAAAGGAGGGAGGAAAATGAAATTAGTAGTCTTAAAAATGAAAAGGGAGAACTTTCCACCAATGAAGAGGAAATTAGAGAAATAATAAGGAGTTATTTTGCTCAACTTTATGCCAATAAATTTGATAACCTAAGTGAAATGGATGACTACCTCCAAAAATACAGACTTCCCAGACTAACAGAGGAAGAAGTAAATTGCTTGAATAGTCCCATTTCAGAAAAAGAAATAGAACAGGCAATTAAACAACTCCCAGGAAAAATCCCCAGGACCAGATGGATTTACATGTGAATTTTACCAAACATTTAAAGAACAATTGGCCCCAATGCTATATAAATGATTTGATAAAATAGGGTATGAAGGAGTCCTACCAAATTCCTTCTATGATACAGACATGGTACTGATACCTAAACCAGGTAGGCTGAAAACAGAGAAAGAAAATTATAGACCAATCTCCCTAAAGAATATTGATGCTAAAATCTTAAATAAGATATTAGCAAAAAGACTACAGAAAATCATCTCCACAATAATACACTATGATCAAGTAGGATTTATACCAGGAATGCAGGGCTGGTTCAATATTAGGAAAACTATCAATATAATTGGCCATGTTAATAACCAAATTAACAAAAACCATATGATCATCTCAATAGATGCAGAAAAGCATTTAAAAATCCAACATCCATTCCTATTAAAAACACTTGAGAGTATAGGAATAGATGGACTTTTCCTTAAAATAATCAGCAGCATCTATTTAAAACCATCAGTAAGCATCATATGTAATGGAGACAAACTGCAACCATTCCCAATAAGATCTGGAGTGAAACAAGGTTGCCCACTATCACCGTTACTATTTAATATTGTATTAGAAACGCTAGCTATAGCAATAAGAGCTGAGAAAGAGATTAAAGGAATAAGAATAGGCAATGAGGAAGCCAAATTATCACTCTTTGCCGATGACATGATGGTATACTTAGAGAACCCCAGAGATTCTGCTAAAAAGTTATTAGAAATAATCCACAACTTTAGCAAAGTTGCTGGTTATAAAATAAACCCACATAAGTCATCAGCATTCTTATATATCACTAACAAAATCCAACAGTCAGAGTTACAAAGAGAAATTCCATTTAAAGTAACTACTGATAATATAAAATATTTAGGAATCTATCTGCCAAGGGAAAATCAGAAACTTTATGAGCAAAATTACAGACCACTTTTCACACAAATTAAGTCTGATCTAACCAATTGGAAAAATATTAAATGCTCTTGGATAGGGCGAGCAAATATAATAAAGATGACAATATTACCTAAACTAATCTATTTATTTAGCGCTATACCAATCAGACTCCCAAAAAACTATTTTAATGACCTAGAAAAAATAACAACAAAGTTCATATGGAAAAACAAAAGGTCAAGAATTTCAAGGGAATTAATGAAAAAAAAATCAAATGATGGTGGCTTAGCTGTACCAGATCTAAAATTATATTATAGAGCAGCAGTTACCAAAACTATTTGGTATTGGCTAAGGAATAGATTAGTTGATCAGTGGAATAGATTAGGTTCAAGGGATAAAACAGTCAACAAATATAGCAACCTAGTCTTTGACAAACCCAAAGATCCCAGCTTTTGGGATAAGAACTTACTGTTTGATAAAAATTGCTGGGAAAATTGGAAACTAATATGGCAGAAACTAGGCATTGATCCATACTTAACGCCGTACACCAAGATAAGGTCAAAATGGGTTCATGACCTAGGCATAAAGAATGAAATTATTAATAAATTAGAGGAACATAGGATAGTTTACCTCTCAGACCTGTGGAAGGGGAAGGTCTTTATGACCAAAGCAGAACTAGAGATCATTACTGATCACAAAATAGAAAATTTCGATTATACCAAACTGAAAAGTTTTTGTACAAACAAAACTAATGCAGACAAGATTAGAAGGGAAGCAATAAACTGGGAAAATATTTTTACAGTCAAAGGTTCTGATAAAGGCCTCATTTCCAAAATATATAGAGAATTAACTCTAATTTATAAAAAATCAAGCCATTCTCCAATTGAAAAATGGTCAAAGGATATGAACAGACAATTCTCAGATGAAGAAATTGAAACTATTTCTAGTCATATGAAAAGATGCTCCAAGTCATTATTAATCAGAGAAATGCAAATTAAGACAACTCTAAGATACCACTACACACCTGTCAGATTGGCTAAGATGACAGGAAAAAATAATGATGATTGTTGGAGGGGATGCGGGAAAACTGGGACATTGATGCATTGTTGGTGGAGTTGTGAACGAATCCAACCATTTTGGAGAGTAGTTTGGAACTATGCTCAAAAAGTTATCAAACTGTGCATACCCTTTGATCCAGCAGTGTTACTACTGGGATTATATCCCAAAGAGATTATAAAGAAGGGAAAGGGACCTGTATGTGCACGAATGTTTGTGGCAGCCCTTTTTGTAGTGGCTAGAAACTGGAAACTGAATGGATGTCCATCAGTTGGAGAATGGCTGAATAAATTGTGGTATATGAATATTATGGAATATTACTGTTCTGTAAGAAATGACCAACAGGATGATTTCAGAAAGGCCTGGAGAGACTTACACGAACTGATGCTGAGTGAAATGAGCAGGACCAGGAGATCATTATATACTTCAACAACAATACTATATGATGACCAGTTCTGATGGACCAGGCCATCCTCAGCAACGAGATCAACCAAATCATTTCTAATGGAGCAGTAATGAACTGAACTAGCTATGCCCAGAAAAAGAACTCTGGGAGATGACTAAAAACCATTACATTGAATTCCCAATCCCTATATTTATGCACACCTGCATTTTTGATTTCCTTCACAAGCTAATTGTACAATATTTCAGAGTCTGATTCTTTTTGTACAGCAAAATAACGTTTTGGTCATGTATACTTATTGTGTTTCTAAGTTATATTTTAATATATTTAACATCTACTGGTCATCCTGCCATTTAGGGGAGGGGGTGGGGGGGTAAGAGGTGAAAAATTGGAACAAGAGGTTTGGCAATTGTTAATGCTGTAAAGTTACCCATGTATATATCCTGTAAATAAAAGGCTATTAAATAAAAAAAAAAAGGATGATAATGGTAATCTAGCTAACCATGCAAAACAGAATTGAGGTAGCTCAAAAGAAACATGAAATATACAAATTTAGAATATCCACCTCAAAAATTCACATGTACTTTTTATGTCTGATCTGTGGTAAAGCACAGTCACAACTAGATTTTAACTTAGTAATATCATTATGGTCCTTTTTAAGAACAAAGGACAACAATCAATATTAAAGACAGACATTCCTGATAAACAATAAAATGGATCCAGCATTTAACATGAAGAAGAAAATTAGTTGGATTGCATTTGAGAAAGTATGGGTTTTAATGACAGCAAGCATCTCCATGAAAACAAAGGCTCATCTTTTTATTGCTTCAATATTTAGGGATATTTATTGAATTGAATTTTTGCATGATAAGTTCAATTTGACACAGATTTTTTAAATGACTATTACTTGTAGAATAAGGGCAAGCTTTGAAAGAGTAGTAAGCATTTGGTAGCATAATATTTTTGGATTCATGTTATGTGTAATTATAAATGGTGAGTGAAATGCTAAAACAGAGAAATTGTTCAATTTGTTTCTAATTCCATTTATCAGTAGAAAAAAGATAAGACAAAAATGCTAAGAAGGTAATTACATAAGTGACAGAAATAAGACCCCTGAAAGGCCAGAAAATTGTGTTACATCATCATCATTCCGTTATATCCTCTCCAAGGCTTCTTTCATTTCTTTAAGCATTGTTTGGGATGATCTTGAGCTCTTTCAGATAAAATTGATGATTTTATCCATGTGATACCCTCAAAAAGTAAACTATTTCATAGAATAAAATTAAATTTTATTCAAAGATCCCTTTTGCTAGCAGGGGTCCTGAAACTTTTTAAATAGGGGGCCGGACTATAGTAAAAACAAAAACTTTGTTTTGTGGGCCTTTAAATAAAGAAATTTCATAGCCCTGGGTTAGGGGGATAATCATCCTCAGCTGCTGCATCTGTCCCGCAGGATGTATTTTGAGGACCCGTGACTGAGTGATCATATCCAAGAGGAGTAATAGCTTCCATGAAATGAGGTTTTCTATAAATGTATATAAGTTGGAGAAAGCTAGACTGGCCACCATTAACCTGACTTTAAAGAAAAACCCAATGGAATAGAGTGTAACAAATTAAAAGAATTTTATTTCGAGTTTGAGTTCCTTTTTTCAGTATTATTAATAAACTCGTATAGCTTAACTGGATCAGCAGACTTTAATAATCCAAAATCCTGTTCCCTTTGCTCATGATACTCCTTTTTGTTAGTAATGTGTCAGCACCATAACCTGCCATTCCAATTACCTACACTGGGTTTTTAACTCCAGCATGATTGTTGGGTTCCATGTTTTTTCTATTTTTTTTTTTTTTGCATTTTTCCTCCTTTAGAAGATTTAATTTCCTTAAGCTTCAGTTTTCTCATCTGTAGAATAAGAGAAATTTAAGCTAGATTCCCTTACATCTCTTCCAGTTTTCAATTTGTAATCTTAATATTCTTTGTATTCTTAATAATCTGTAATCTTAATATCATCTCTCAAAACTTGCAATATAGTTCTACCTTGAACATAAAGTTCTTGAGTGTTTGTGTGTTTGTTTTGGTTCTCCAAAAACATAAAATTATAAAATCATAAGATCATAGGCTCAGAAATAAAATATCTATAAACATTTTTGCATATGTGGGTCTTTTTCTCTCTTTCATGATTTTTGTGGGATACAGACCCAACAGTGACACTGCTGGATAAAGAATGACTAACTTATTTTAATAATTACAAGCTTGCAATGCAATTTGAGATTTGGTAGAACTATGCTGCTTCCTTTGATATTATTGAACTTTTTGTTCTTCTAGATGTATATTGTGATTATTTTTCCAGTTTTATAAAATATTTTTTTGTAGTTTCATTGGTATGACAATGAATAAATAAATAAATAATATAAGTAAAATTGTCATTTTATTATATTGGCTTGACCTACTTATAAGCAATTAACACTTTTTAATTGATCAGACTTGACTTTATTTGTGAGAAAAGTATTTTATAATTGTAGTCATACAACTCCTAGATTTGTCTTAGCAGATAATTTGCCAGATATTTGATGTTATCTACAATTATTTCAAATGGAATTTTTCTATCTCTCATTACTGAACTTTCTTGGTAACACAGATATGCTAATGATTTATGTGGGTTTATTTTATTGCCTACAATACTGATAAACTTGTTAATTATCTCAATTGGATTTTTATTTGATTCTCTAGAATTGTCCATGAATACTATCATATCACTTAAGTGATATGATAATTTTGTTTCCATATTAACTAAATTATTTAATTTCTGGTTCTTCTCTTATTGGTATAGTTAACAGTTTTAATACAATATTTAATAACAGTGGTGATAATGGGCAAACTTGTTTCAACTTTTATCTTTTAGGATGGCTTTATCCTCATTATGGATAACACTTTCTGACAGCTATAGATACATATTACTTATCATTTTAAGGACAGCTCTATTTATTACTATGCTTTCTAGAGTTTTTGATAGGAATGAATGTTTTGTTTGTTTTTGTCCAAAATTTTTTTCTGAATCTTTTTAAAAAAAATCATATTTTTGTTGTTGTTGTTAACAATATAGTCAATTATAAAAATATTTTTGCTAGTATTGAACCAGTCATATTCTTGATGTAAATACTACTTTGTCATAATGCTTGATTTTTGATATATTTATACAGAATCCTTGCTATTATTTTATAGTTATTTAACATCAATATTCATTAGGGAAATAGGTCTGTAGTTACTTTTTCCTGTTTTAACTCTTCTTGATTTAGGTATCACCTTTATATTTATGCCATAAAAAGAATCTGATAGAACTCAAAACATTTTTTTCCCAAATAGATTGTATAGTGTTAGAATTAATTATTCTTTAAACATTTGGTAGAATTTACTTGTAAATCCATTTTTGGTCTTTGGGATATTTTTCTTAGGGAGTTCATTGATGGCTTGTTAAATTTTCTTTTTTCCAAAATAGGATATTTAAGTATTTTATTTGCTCTTTTGTAAATTGGACAACTGATATTTTTATTTTTAAAAAATCATCTATTTGATGTAGATGATCAGATTTATTGGAACATACTTGGACAAAATAGCTCCAAATAATTGCTTTAATTTTCTCTTCATCATTGATGAATTCACATTTTTAATTTTTGGACTGATAATTTGGTTTTCTTCTTCTTTTTAAAAATGAACTAATAGTGGTATGTTTTATTGTTTTTCTTCCACAAAAGCAGCTCCAAGTTTTATTTATTATTTTTTTTTTTGATTTTCAGAATTTCTAATTTGTTGCTTAATTGGGGATTTATAAATTTTTTCTTTATCTAGATTTTTTTCTTTTGTTTTTGTTTTGCTTTGCTTTTGCATGATCACTTCAGCAATCTGTGCTTTCTTTTTTTCATTAAGGCAAGCATCCCCTTTAGGTACTTCTTTGGCTGTATCCCATAAATCTTGGTATGGTGTCTTATTTTTGTCATTCTTTTAAATGAAATTATCAATTATTTCTTTATGTTATTTGACCAATTATATTTTAAGGTTTGATTATTTATTTTCCAATTTATTTTAAAATATCTTTCCACCAGCAGTTTCGTGAATATAACTTTTAAAGCATTATTATCTTAAAAGGATATATTTAGTATATCTGCTTTTCTGCATTTGATTGTAAGGTTTTTGTGCCCTAATACATAGTCAAATTTTCCATAGATGTTGTGTACCACTGAGAAAGAGAGATATATTTCTTTTTATTTCCATTCAATTTTCTACAGAGGTCTATTATATCTAAATTTTTAAAAATTCTATCTATCTCCTTAACTTCTTTATTCTTTATTTTTTGGCTTGATTTATCTACTTCTTTTTTTTTTTTTTAAGACTAACAATTTGATTTTCCTCTTTCCTTTTTTTTATCAGATTTACTAAGGGTTTGTCTATTTTGTTGGTTTTTTCATAGAACCAACTCTTAGTTTTATTAATTAATTCAATAGTTTTTTTACTTTCAATTTTATTGATCTCTCCTTAAGTTTAGTGTTTGACTGGGGGGGGGGGTTTAATTTGTTCCTTTTCTAGCATTTTTAGTTGCAAGCCCAATTCATTGACCTTCTCTTTCTCTACTTTATGCAAGTAAGCCTCTAGAGATATGAAGTTTCCCCTTATTACCGCTTTGGCTGCATCCCACACATTTTGATATGATGTCTCATTATTGTCATTTTCTTGGGTGAAAATTATTAATTATGTCTATGATTTGCTGTTTCACCCAATCATTCTTTAGTATGAGATTATTTAGTTTCCAATTATTTTTTGGTCTACTTTCCCCTGGCTTTTTGTTGAGTGTCATCTTTATTGCATCGTGGTCTGAAAAGGATGCATTCACTATTTCTGCCTTACTGCATTTGAGTTTGAGGTTTTTATGTCCTAATATATGGTCTATTTTTGTATAGGTTCCATGAACTGCTGAAAAGAAAGTGTACTCCTTTCTGTCTCCATTTCGTTTTCTCCAGAGGTCTATCATATCTAACTTTTTTAGTATTCTATTTACCATTTTGACTTCTTTCTTATTTATTTTTTGGTTTGATTTATCTAATTCTGAGAGTGCAAGGTTGAGATCTCCCACTATGATAGTTTTGCTATCTATTTCTTCTTGCAGCTCTCTTAATTTCTCTTTTAAGAATTTAAATGCTACACCACTTGGTGCATATATGTTTAATATTGATATTGCTTCATTATTTATGCTATCCTTTAGCAAGATATAGTGCCCTTCCTTATGTCTTTTAATTAGATCAATTTTTGTTTTTGCTTGATCTTAGATCAGGATGACTATCCCTGCTTTTTTGACTTCACCTGAAGCATAGTAGATTTTGCTCCATCCTTTTACCTTTATTCTGCATGTATCTCCCTGCTTCAGGTGTGTTTCCTGTAAACAACCTATTGTAGGATTCTGGCTTTTATTCCAGTCTGAAAGCTTCCTTTATGGGGGGTTTACCCGTTCACATTTATGGTTAAATGACCAATTTATTACTTGCCATCTTGTTAACCCCTATTTATGCTTTTTCCTTCTTTCCCTTACCCCCTCCCATTATTCGGCACCCTTGTTCTCAAGCCCCCCTTTTTCTTCCTCCCACCTTTGGGTTCCTCCCCTATCTTTCCTTTCCCCCAGTTTCTTTCCCTGGCTTATTCTTTCCTTAAACTTTTCCCTTTCCCCACTTTTCAAGAATAAAGTTTCCACCTTTGAATATTCAAAATTTTTCTTTAAAGTCTTCTTTTATCAGAAAATACCCATTTTTTTCCATTCTTTCCCAGATATAATAGGTTTCCTTTCCTTTTTAATTTTCCCTTTTACCCCTTTTTCGATAAATTCCTTTTATCTGTTTTAAAAAGGTAAATTTTTTTTTATCATCTTTCGAAAATTATTCGGGTTTTTTTATTTTTGGTTTTTCTTAGTTCAATTTCAATCCAAACTTTTTTTAAGTTCTGGTTTTAAAAAATGGTGAAATTCCTTATTTTTGATTGCCTTTCTTCCCTTGAGGGGTTTATTTTTTTTTTTCCTTGTTTAAAGGTTTTCTTTTTGGACGTAATTTTAATTTATTTAATTTTTTCTTTTTAAAAAGGGTTTCTTTTGGAAATTTTTTGTTTGGATCCCTTTTGGGTGATCGATGAACTTTTCAATGCTATTTTAATTCTGTTTCTATGACTTAAGGTTTTGATAATTTCCTGGAAAATAGTGTCCAGGCTCTTTTTTTCATCGTATTTTTCTGGGAGTCCAATGATTCTCAGATTGTCTCTCCTAGACCTGTTTTCCAGGTCTGTTGTTTTCCCCAGAAGGTATTTTACATTTTTCTCCATTGTTTGGTTTTTTTGGTCTTGCTTGACTGATTCTTCTTGTCTCCTCGAGTCATTCATTTCCATTTGTTCTATTCAAATTTTCAATGAAGTGTTTTCTTCACTCACTTTTTTTATATCTTTTTCTAATTGTCCAATTTGTTCTATGGAATGTTTTTCCATTTTGCCAATTTTATTCTTTAGAGAGCTATTTTCTCTTTCCAGTTCACTAATCCTATTTTTCAAGGATTTGTTTTCTTTATCCACTCTGTCTTTAAATGAGTGGAATGACTTCTCCAGTCTCTCTTGCCAAGCCTCCCTCTCCTTTTCCCATTTTTCTTCTAGCTCTCTTGTGAGAGCCTTTTTAATTTCTTCTATGAGATTCATCTGTGCTAAGGAAGAGATGATCTCCTGTGGGGATTCACCTGAAGATAATCTGTTTTTAGTCTCCTCAGGGTTTAGAGTCTGTTCTCTGTCTGTATAAAAGCTGTCAATCGTTAAAGTACTTTTTAACTTTTTGCTCATTTTGTCAGAGAAGAATCAGAGACAAACTAGCAAAGAAAAAAAAGGAAAAAAAAAACCCCAAATGGAATCTGCTTTTTTGGGGGAGGGGCTGGGTGGCATTACCGAGCTTCCTCTACAGACTGAGGGGGCATCAGCAAGGCACTAGCAGGACTGTGTTGCGCCTGCTCTCTGAGACTCTGAGAGCCTGCTGAGATGCTGTGGGGGAGGGGTGGCCTGTCTCAAGGAACTCCAGCTGTTTGGGGTTGTATTCTTCACCCCTGTTGTTTTTAGCTTCTCTGCTGGGCCACTGACTTGCTGCCAGGGCAAAGTATCCAATCCTGTAGTGAAGCTCTCCCCACAGAGACGGCTGAGATCACACCCCAATCCCCTCCGGTCTGCTCGGCTGTGAGCTGCCTGCTGAGCTCTCACTGCTGCTGCCCTCAGCCTGTGCCCGATCTAAAACTGTCCCGCCCTTGAGCAAAAACAGACCTTTCCTGGCAAATCTCAAGGATGTCTTCTCTTGGTAACTGTTTGTGTTTTTTTTTTTTCAGTCAGGCATTAATTCAGAGGCTTGTAATGAGATGGATTCTGAGAGAAAATGCGGAGCTTACACAGCTGTGTGCCTCCTCGCCGCCATCTTGGCCAGAAGTCCGATTTAATCTACTTCTAAGAGAGGTAAGCTCTGGTCCCAGCTACTAGTACAGTTTTACTGTCTATTTCATCCTATTATTCATTTACTTTATCCTCTAAGAATTTAGATGTTATATCATTTGATACACATATGTGTAGTATTGGTAATGCATTATCTATGATACCTTTAAGCAAGATGTGGTTTCCTTCCTTACCTTTTTGAATTGGATCTATTTTTGCTTTAGCTTTGTTTGAGATTATGATCACTATCCTTTTTTGTTTTTATTTTTCATCTCCAGTTTCTTACCTTTAGTCTTGGTTTGTTTCTTTGATTCAGGTGTGTTTCTTGTAAACCATATAATGCAGGGTTCTTATGTTTAGTTCATTTTGCTATCTGCTTTCATTTTATAGATGCATTCATCTCATTCACAGTTATGATTGCTTACTGTGTTATACCCACTATTCTATGTTTTCTCCTATTCATCCTTCTCTCCCTCTTTTCATTCTGTCCTCTTTCAAGTGTTTTGCTTCTGACCACTTTTCCCCCAATCTGCCTTCCCTATAATGAATTTCTACTCCTTCTCTTATGTCCCTCTACTCCTACTTTCCTGTAGACTAAGACAGCTTTGTATACTTAACTGAGTGTGTATATGATTCCCTTTTCATCCAATTTTAATGACAATAGGGTTCAAGTGTTAACTATCACCTAATTTATCCTATTCTATCTCTTTCTCCCCATTTCTATCAGTACATCTTGTTTTTTGTTTTTTTTTTTTTCTCATCCATTAATTTTTATTCTTTTGGATATCATAGTCAATTCAAATTTGTATCCTCTATGTGCATTCCTCTATGGGTATCTGCTTCAATAATGATAATGATCTTAGGAGTTACAAGAATCAGCTTCCCATGTAGGAATGTAAATGGTTTAACCTCATTGAATCTCTTATGATTTCTCTTTCCTATTTACTCTTTTTAAAATTTTTTTCTCGAGTATTGTATTTGAAAATCAGATTTCCTATTCAACTCCAGTCTTCTCATCAGAAATATTTAAAAGTCTTCTATTTTGTAAAGTATCTAATTTTTCTTCTGAAGCATTAATTTACTTTTGCTGGGTAGGTGAGTCTTAATTATAATCTTAGCTCCTTTGCCTTCTGGAATATTATATTCCCAGTCCTCTAATCCTTTAATATAGAAGCAGAGAAGTTGTGTAATCTTGACTGTGGCTCAATGATATTTGAATTTTTCTTTCTATGGAAATGATTGGTGAATTCTTTCCATTTTTATTTTACCCTTTTATTCTAATTCATTCTAACATTAGGGCAGTTTTCCTCTATAATTTCTTGAAATATAATGTTTAGCTTATATTTTGAATTTTGGCTTTCTGATAGTTCAATAATTTTAAATTATCTTTTATGGATCTATTTTCCAGTTCAAGTTGTTTTGTCTTGTTTTTGTTTTTCCAGTGAGATATATATTTTCTTTCATCTTTTTCATTTTTTTGATATTATTTTATTGTTTCTTGATGTTTCATGGAGTCATCTATTATTATTTTTTAAATCTATTTTTTAAGGAATTATTTTCTTCACTGGGCTTTTGTACCTCTTTTTCCATTTGGCCAATTCTACTTTTTCAAGAATTATTTTGTTTAATGAATTTTTATGGATTCCTCTCTCCCCCTTTTTTGTGCTGTCTTTTTGAAAGTATTGACATTTTTTTCATGATTCTCTTGAAACATTCTCTTTTTTTTTCAGTTTCCCCACCATCTCTCTTATTTGATTTTGATTTTTTTTTTGAATTTTTTCAGGAATTCTTTTGGGGGAGAGCAGGTGACAGGATTGAAACAAATTTATTTTTTTTTGAGGCTTTGCATGTTTTGACATTGTTGTCAAACTTCTGAGTTTGTGTTTTGATCTTCCTTGTCATCATAGTAATTTTCTATGGTCAAATTACTTTTTTGTTTGTTTTTATTTTTCCAATATTTCTTGACATTTATTTTGAAGTTAGGCTCTGCTACTGGGGTTGAGATTGTGGTGTCCCAATATTCAGATTTTTTTCATACAGCCCTTTTCAGATCTAATTCAGTGGATCAATAAGTTTTTCATTCCTCCAAGGTGGTATGATCTAAGGAAAGATACTCCTCGCACAGCTCTCCTGGCTTGTACTCTGACCTGTGAGCAACCACCAGCATTCTGTTCCTCCATGGAAGTGTCACCAGGCTCCTGTTTCCATGAGGCTATGAGCTCTAGTATGCTGATATTCTTCTATTCCTCAGAATGTGAATAGACCAGTGACTTGCATCTCCATTTTGACAATATAACATGGCACTATGACCCAATGTCAGCAAAGGATCCCCTGTAATCTGATCAGTTGTCTGGACAAATTAATATTTGTAGATTGAGAGCACCAGCAGTTGCTGTCATTGATTTAGACCATGCTGAGACCTGAGCTGTATTGTTGGAGCACTTTCTGCCCTCTTCTGCATTCTATTCTCATTTCAATGAGAAAGACCATTTCTATCAATGTTCCAAATTATCTTGGGTTAGAAAATTATTTCACACAGTTTTTTAAGCTTCTGCTCCAGAATTAGTATTGAGGTATTATTTTAAAGTTGAAGGAGAATTTGGGAGAAATCAGACAAGTTCCTGTCTTTGCCATCTTGACCTGCCACTTACCTTATATAGATTTTTAGGGAAAATATACTTTTTTGTGGTACTGTAAGAAAAAGTGATGTGAAAATATTACCCCAAAAGTCTGAGTCAAAGTTTCTCACAGGTACTTTCATAATTCAGTTGAAAACCAGATTAAGTGACGAGTCCACATTTGGCAAAAAAAAGTTGTCAAACTCATGACTGGCCACCACATAGCCTGCAAAACTCAAGAATGTACCAGGACTAAATTAAAGTGTAGTTGGTAAAGGTTTAATAGTAAATAAAAATACAATACAATATAAATAATATCAATTGTGTTTTTATAGTTAATTTATGGTCAGTAGGGATAGATTTCTATTTTGGTTTAATATGCATGATTAAGAGCACCTACTTAGGCACAACACAATTTCCTTCATGAGCATTTTGTAGAGCAGTGAAATTATCTATATTGAAAACAACCCTTGTTTCCTAGTGGAAAACACTTTCATCAGGATTTTTACTGAGATGAAGATGTGAATATGGAATATTACTAGATATCACTTTAGAACCTGTGGAGATTTTTATGTATTGCTTTCACCAAGAGAAAGATAAGAGAAAGGCAGAAAGGAGACTTTACTAAGGCCAAAGCCAAGGCTTTTCACTCAAAAGTCATCACACTTAATTCAAAATCTCCACTTACTTGAATCCCCTGATTCCAGTTAATTAACTCATCACTTTGTTATAGGACAGAGGACATGACAAAATATTTCAGACAGTTCAAACATACTTGATGGATCTATATACTATATGCGTAGTTAACCCCATGCAAGTCCATATGAGCCATCACTTGGGAAGAAATAGTGTTTGTTAGTTAAGGGAGAGTACTGTTCTTTGCTTTTTTGCCTTGCCAAGAGAAGTTTGAATGCTAAAATGCTAAAAAATAAAATAAAATGGTAAAGAAGAAGGGAAGGGTGGGGGTAGAGAAAGCAGAAATAGAGCTGTGGAGAAAAGAAATAAAATTTTCCAAGTAGATCTGTTTAAATACAATAGAAATGCAATTACACATCTGGTAATCAGTGTTAGTGCAGGTGTTGCCAGGATAAGATTGGAGCAGATTAATTATTTATACAGATTATGCTGATGATTTGCAGTGGACTTAAGGGAGGCTTCCTGGCTAGAAAGAGGAGAAGGATTGTTTGTGATTAACTTAAAAGCAAGGATAAAGCAATGCCATTATTAAGCAAATACCACAGACTAAACCAACATTTACTAACAGCCTGGTAAAGGCCAGCATACTGATTGACTTTGGCTACAGAGCCCAAAAGCAAAAGATATACCTGCATTTGTGTTATGAGTAGGCTTAGTCAACTGTGTTTATGTGTGTATGTACATTGTTTGTGCCATTTCTTTCTGTGAATGACTCAGTTTTGTGGAGAAGGAGTGGGAATGAATTAGAATTTTCTAAATATTGAGATTCAATTGCCATAATGTGCTTATGGGCATTATCGTGAAAATGAGTATCTGGAGGCAGATTGAAGGACTTGACCTAATGCCCTTATCTCTCAGTCCTCCAACTTCAATCTAATGAACACATATTCATAATTATTTCTCAAATAGTTTTTATCTAATTTTAAAGTGGATAATTTATACCACTTAAATAAAAATGCAATGTTTCATTAAAATATTCAGCATTAGTAGAACTTTGAGCAGAATATATTTCTTACAGTTTTACAAAGTCATACATATTTATAATATTAAAACTCTTCAGTTGCTTTAATAATACAATTCTATCCCAGAGTCTGAATACTAATTTTAATGTCTGGTGCAGTAAAAGACTGTGCATGCAAGAAAATGCATTTGCATTTTATACCTTTTCTGTTTTTTTTTTTTTGTATATTTCTGAATGTTTTACTGCTTTTTCTTTTAATTAAGGTTTGATTTTCAGTAGAAAACTTTACATAAGTTGAGAAATACAAGACCTTGAAAGAGAACTACTCCATCATAGAAAGAAAGAAATAGAAAAGATAATATTTTCCCTGCAACCTTTATTGTTTTCACTAGTATTATTTCAGCTTACGGTTTTGTTAGTTGCTTAATTTTACCTATACAGCGTAAGATGTTCGTGCAAGGAATATTATATGACTAATTGCTTTGGTTGTGAAAATGGAGATGACTGAATAGCAAATTGATAAAAAAATTGTTTCATATATAATGCCATCATGTCTTGGTTAGTGCTCTGTTTTGTGGAGTAATAAATGAATTAATGTAATAACTCCATAGAGAATCATCTATGGAAGTCTGGGGGGAAAATAAAGACATTGACTTTAATTATAAGTATTTCTTTGACAAAGTTAGCTATAAAAAAAGCAATCATTAAAACAAGGAGACCACAATGGTTCTTGAATTCACCTCTGAGGCCAAAATATGATCTACCTGACAAGTATAGTTACACAATACATAAATTCCATTTTCATTTGCCTGAGTCCTTTTCATTTGTCATGCCTCTATGGAGAAGTTGGGCACTGAGAACCAATTTTTATTCATTTAATCATTTATTCAATTCAATCATTCTATTCATTAAATCAACTAGCATTTTTATACTCCTACAATGTCCAAGATGTATTATACAAAGACAAAAAGAAAATTTTTTTCCTTCAAAAAACTTACTTGGGTAAACTTATGTGGGAAGGAGGTTGAGATAACATGTTGGCAGATAATATTATACTTATAATTTTCCAGGTATACTAGCTGTACCCAAAGTTTTAGGGCATGCTTAAGCTTTAATGGCTTAAATCCACATTAAGGCTTTTGGGAAAAGCTAAATATAAGAGAAAGCAACTGGAAGTAATTAAAATGAACTGGATGATCAGGAAATACCTCATAGAGAAGGTTGTATTTATCAAGCTGGACCTTGAAGGAAACTAAGAATTCTAAGAGTAAATTCATTTCAGAAAGGAAAATATTCAGAGCAAAAGGAAAAGGTAGAAATTGGAATGTGATGTATAGCAAAGTTAGGGTGACCAAACTGACTAGAACTATGTTCCAGGTATATAAAGGGGATAATGTAAAATCTGTCTTGAAAATATGAGTGGGCTGAGCCCAGTTTTGAAGAATTTAAATGTTCAAAAGAGGGGTATAATTTTACCCTATAAACAGCTGAAGTATCTTGAGCAGGAAAGTGATATGGTCAAAAGACTATTTTTGGAATATCAATTTGACTATTTTTTAGATGGATTGGAGAAGGGGACACTAGAATTAAGGTGATAAATTAGAGAGCTATTTCAATAATTCTGGCAAGAGGAAATAAGGACAAGAACTAGGTGCATGGTGGGTGTCATTAGAAGGAAGGGGACTAATGAGATAATGGAACCTCATCCATGGTTCTCTTCCTAACAAGGAACTCTGGGTTTATACAGACTTAAGTAGGTCCTAGGGAAGTGTGGATGGAAGCTCTGATTCCCAAGACCATAAGTCTTCTTTTTTTCTAGATGAACTAAATGTTCTAGTTCTAGAACTAAACTAAATGTTTAGTTCTAGATGAACTAAAACTTCAGGGAATCTCTAAAAACAGATAGGTATAGTTCATGTCTACCATTAACTAGGTAACAGGGATCACTCCCATAAAGGTGGTAATAAATGTACAATATAGATAATGAAAATAAGAAGTATTTATTTCATTCTAGAAAACTATGTGAAAGAGATGGTACAATAAGACAGGAACTCCCTGGAATTGTTCTAAATTCATCTCCAAACAACTATAAAATAATTCCTCAAAACAAATTCTAGAGTGGGAAAAAAGACAAAAAGAAGGGGTGAAACAGTGACCCAAGACAACTAAGAAGGTCTCCAGAAAGGAGTGGCTCATTTAAATGAAAGAGGATCACAGTAGAGTGTAGGCAGAATATAGGCAAGCCAAAAGTGGGTTGCAGCTCAGCAAATTTATAAGAGAGCAGGAACTTTGTCACAGATCAGCAGAAGGCCCTAAACCCCTAGCACAATAGACCAGTGGCTAGATTCCAGTATCAAGAGCAAAAAGTTTGAGACAGTGCACCCTCCCACCTTAGAAGTAGAATAGAAATTAAAAAGTAATAATATATATTGCAAAATGAGTTAACCCTTCCATCTTCACTCTAATCCCCCCAAAAGAATCTGACTCCCCAAAATGATAATGATGACAGAGAAGATCAAAACACAAACTCAGAATAGGACAATATCAAAATGTCTACATGTAAAGCCTCAAATTAAAATGTGAATTGGTCTGTGGCCCAAAAAGAAATTATGGAAGAGACTCAAAAAGACTTTTGAAACTCAAATAATAGAAGAAAAAATTGGAAAAGAAATTAGAGTAATAAAAAGAATATTGGAAAAAAAAGTGTAAAACAATTCAGTGAAAGAAAGAACTCATTAAAAAGTAGAATTGGCTAAATTGGGGGGTAAAGGTAGAAAAGTTCACTGAAAGGGGGCAGAGCCAAAAGGGTGAAGAGTAGATATGATATTGCCTGAACTCTCCCCAGCTTCCTTCAGAATCAACACTACATTAATCCTCTAGGACAACTTTCTTGTTCTTTCAGGTAGTCCAATTATTCTAAACATTTTCTCGTCTTGAACTGTTCTTTGGATCTGTTGTTTTTCTCATAAGATACTTCAAATTTTGTTCCATTTTTTCATTCTTTCTAATATATTTTGTTATTTCTAGGTCTCTTATTGCTTCACTGACTTCCCCTTACTCAATTCTAATTTTTAAAGGTTATTTTCATCTTTGAGACTTGGTATCTCCTTTTCTAGTTAGTTAACTTTTTTTTTCATAATGTTATTTTTCTTGGATGGCTTTGAGTTTTTTTTTTATAGTTTTTCTTCATTGTCTCATTTGATTTTTAAATTCTTTTTTTGAGTTCTTTCATAAATTCTCTCTGAGGAAGGAGACATTTTACATTACTCTTTGGAGTAGGAGAAGCTTTTATTACTTCAGCATCCTCCTATAAAGATGAACCCTGGTCTTCCCTGTTCCCATGGTAAGTTTCTATGGTTGGATTCTATCTTCCTTGCTAGATCATTAAAAAAAAGAGGTGTTAGTATAGACTTTTCTAATTGTAGGGTGGGGAGATGGTGCTTCTAGCTTAATTTCAGTTCTCCCCTCTTACCTGGAATCCCAAATTCAGAGCTTCACCCTGCTGCAAGTGCCAGCAATCAGCAAGAGCGAAGGTTCCCTTCATCTTCCTAGACTCAGATCCTTGACTCCACACATAACATGGGAGGTGAAAATTTCTCTGGTACCTGCTAAGGCTCCAGCCAAACCCAACTAGTTCTAGGGTTCCTGACTTGGTCTTTCTGCCAAAGACACTCAGAGGTGTTTGCACTTCAGATTGGCTAATCCCAGGCCTGGAGTCTTTCTTCAGATTTTCTTGGTTGTGTCAAGTATCTCTGTTCTGTCCTAAATTTTCTTGATTTTTCTGCAGTCTGTGTTCACTCTGAGGTGCAAAGTTGTTCTATATGGATGGGAAGTCTGGAGAGCTTGAAATTTATGGATCTATTCTGTATTTTCAGAATCCTTCCAATAATCCTCTAAATAGATTTTGGAGTGACAGAACCCACAAATATCAGAGTGTTTTCCAGCTTAAGAGATTTTAAAAGAACTTCAGGAAAGGTTGTCTCAACTGGGTTGTGGGGAACGTAATCCAATGCAGCATAAGACCTAGCACAGGGAATCTAGTGACAGGATTCATAGCCAAAATACATTAGTGTTGGCTAGTAGATCAGTAGACCAGTTCTGAAACCTCCAATATAATTACAGAAAGCAAATTGTGAACCCCCAAACTCCAACATAACAGGTGGAACTTGACCAGGCCCAATCAGCAAGTGAAAAAATCTACAGCATTACCAGCATAGCCAACAAAAAGCCCAGATCATCCTGCAGAAGAAGATTGGGATAATCTTTTCTGTGCCTTAGGAGTAGACCTCAATGTTTAAAAATGAGAAGAAGAAGAAGAAGGAGAAGGAGAAGGAGAAGGAGGAGGAGGAGGAGGAGGAGGAGGAGGAGGAGGAGGAGGAGGAGGATATGAACTGGTCTCCAGCTCAAAAGGCTCTCTGGGAAGGGTTCAAAAAGGATCTTAAAAGACAAATAGAAGAACAAATGAGGAAAAGAAATGAGAGCTATGCAGGAGAGTTAATGATTTTTTTTCGGGGAAAAAGCCAACAGCTTTTAAAAGAAAACATAGAAAATGCCTAAAGAAAACAACTCCTTAAAATAAATTTAGTGAAATGAAAAAAGAAAACAACTCCTTTAAAATAGAATTGGCAAAATGGGGGAAAATATATATCTACTGACCAAAAGAACTCCTTTAAAAGTATAATTGACCAAAAGCAAAAAGGAGACCAAAAAGCAAAAGACTAATTGAAGAAAGTAATCACTAAAAAGTAGAATTGGACAAATGGAAATGGATGATTTTATGAGATATCAAGATATTTAGTCAAACAAAATTTTAAAAAATGAAAAGTAGAAGAAAATATAAAACACTTCACTGGAAAAAACAGTTGACATGGAAAATAGATCCATGAGAGACAATCTAAGAATAATTGGTTTACCTGAAAGTCATGGTAACAAAAAGAACCTGGACAACATCTTTCAAGAAATCATCAAGGAGGGTAGGTAGGTGGCATAATGGATAGAGTATGAGCCATGAAGTCAGGAGAACTTGTGTTCAGATCTGGTCTCAGACACTTAACACTTCCTAGCTGTGTGACACTGAACCACAATTGCCCAGTAATATTAGAGAAAACTGCCCTGATATGCTAGAACCAATAAAATAGTCATTGAAAGAATCCACCAATCACTTCCTGAGAGACCTCAAACAGAAAACTCCAAGAATCTAAATTCTTTAATTAGAAATCAAGGAGAAAATATTGCAAGCAGTCAGAAAGAAAAGTCAAATACTAACAAATCACAATCAGAATTACTTAACACCTAAGAGCTTCCAAATTAAAAGACTGAAGGATCTGGAATATGATATTCTGGAAAGCAAAGGAACTTGGACTACAACCAAGAATCAACTACCCATTAAAATTAAATTGAATAGACATTCAATGAAATTGGGGGGGTAATCATTTTTGATGAAAAGAATAAATATGAATAGAAAATTTTATCTCCAAATACAAGACTCAAGAGAAGCATAAAAAGGTAAATGGAAGAAAACCAAAAAGCTATGTTTTTAAAGGTTAAAATGCTTCCACCCCTACATGAGCAAATGATATATGTTACTCTTGAGAACTGTGTTTTTGTCAAAGCATCCAGGCATAGTATATTTAGAGGGTGTAAGTAAAATTTGACTTTAATGCAATAATATAAAAAAGAAACTGGGGTGGAAAAAGGATTGTATTGGGAGAAGAGGAAAAGCCAAATAAAATGGAGGTAAACTGCATTACATGAAGAGGCAAAAAAGAACTATTAAAATTGAAGGAAGGAAGGGAGGGTGATAAGCATTGTTGGATTTGGCTCAAAGAGAGAATATCATACATATTTAGTTGTGTATAGAAACTTGCCTCATTCTATATGGAAGTAGCAAAAGAAAGGGGAAAGGAAAGAGAGAGGCAAATATAGAAGAAGAAAAGGACAACAAAGGAGAAGAAGCTTAAAAGGGAGGGCAAGTTGAGGGAGGTGGTGGTCTGAAGTAAAATATTGGTGAGAGGGGCAGCGAGGTAGTGCAGTGGATAGAGCACCAGCCCTGAAGTCAGGAGGACTATATATATATATATATAGGCAAGAAGAGAGAGGATAAAAGAAGAGAGAACTATAATTTGGGGGAAAGTTAGGATGATGGGAAGTTAGTTTACTAACAGTGTTAGTAATTTTAACTGTGAATGTGAATAGGATAAACTCTTCTCTAACATGGAAGTGAATAGCAGAATGGATTAAAAGCCAGAATCCTACAATATGTTGTATACAAGAAACACATTTGAAGCAGAGAAATACTTAGAAAGTGAAAGTAAAAGGCTGGATCAGCTGAAGTTAAAAAAAAAAAAAAAAGCAAGGATAATAAGTCTGATCTCAGATGAAGCAAAAGGAAAAAGAGATCTAATTAAGAGACAAGGAAGGAGACTATATCTTGCTAAAAAGTACTATTGATAATGAAGTAATATTGATAACTAAAAATATATGCACCAAGTGGTATAACATCCAAATTCCTAAAAAAAATGAGGTCTGTTCTCTTTCTCCATTAAAAATTATTTATGGTCAGAGTTCTTTTTGTTTTTTACTTATTTTTTTAAAAGGTTGAAGTCTGCTCTGAGCCAGAGGGGCCATTGTCCCAAGTTTCCTCTACAAGTGATAGTGGCTGCCCCGGGGTCAGTGCTGTGCTGATTTCTGGTGCTGGGTGGGCATGTCCAAGTCTGGGCAACCCCAGTTCTGGGGTTCAGTGGCTCACTATTCACCTTTTTTATTTGTGTTGGTTGTCACACAGTTAATTTGCTGATTCACTGGCTTGTAACAAGGATAGAATAGCTAATGCTGCTGTACTTTGGCTAATAGTCCTCCAGTGCCTGGATAGCACACAGCCCTGGGTCCCTGTGTTGCACCTGTGCTAAGCAGCTTCCCTCATGCCCAATTGAAACAGGCCTTTTCTGAAGTTCTTCCAAAATATCTTCTGCTGAAAATACCATTATATTCCAAATATTTGTGTGTTCTGCCATTCCAAAACCAGTTCAGAGACTTGATTTGGTGTTAATCTGAGAGACATGAGGAAGAGCTCAGATAAAGATGTGTCTCCTCACCATTTTGGCTCCACCCAAAAATCAAATTATCAATCTCAAAAGTGAAAGTGGATGAATTCAACACCAATAAAAAGGAAATGCAATATCCATTCCTATTAAAAAAAATAAAAGTAGAGTGCATAAGAACTAATGGAGCTTTTCTTAAAGTGATAAAATGATAGTATAAATTTTAAAACATCAGCATGCATTATCTGTAATGGGAATAAATTAGAAGCTTTCCCAACAAGATCAAGGACAAAGCAAGGACACCCATTATTTAATATTGTAGGAGAAATGCTACTTATAACAATAAGAGAAGAAAAAAAAAGGAATCAAAGGAATTCCAAAAGCATTGACAAAACATATTACTTTTTGCATTTGATATGATGGTATAACTCTGACATATGACCTCGCATTTATCAAATTAGCTAAAATGACAGAAAAGGTGAATAATAAATGTGGAAGAAGATATGGAAAAACTGGGGCCTTAATACATTGTTGGTGGAATTATGAACTGATCCAAGAATTCCAGAATAATTTGGAACTATGCCCAAAGAGTTATAAAATGGTGCATGTGATTTGATCCAGCAATATAACTACTAAGTGTTTATCACAAATATTACATTTTTTTAATCAAAAGGAAAAGACATTATTTGAGCAAAAATATTATAGATGTGATTGCTAAGAATTGGCTATTGAGGTGATGTCCATCAGCTGGGGAATAACTGAACAAGCTGTGGCATATAATTGTAAAGGGATCTCGTGCTATAAGAAATGACAAGAAGGATATCATAAAAATGGAAAGTTTTGCATGAACTGATGCAAAATAAAATGAGCAGAACTAGGAAGGTATTGTACACAGAAACAGATTTATTGCACAATGAACAAATAAGAACAACTTAGCTATTCTTAGCAATACAATGAACAATGATAATCACAAAGGATTCATAATGAAAAACGCTATTCAAATTCATACAAAACAAAGAAACAAACAAACAAAAGAAAACAACTGATGGTGTGCATAAAGAGACCAAAGCACACAATATTTCAATTTTTTTCCTTCTTTTTTGGGTAGAATTTTCTTCCACAAAATAAATATGGAAATACATTTTCCATGATTATGTCTGTATAATTTATATCATATTGCTTACTATTTTAAAGATGGGAGATGCAAAGAAGAAAAGAATGGACTTTGGAACTCAAAACTTTAAAAAAACCCAAAATTTTAAAAATAACTTTAACTTACACTTGAGGAAATAAAATATCATTTAAAAAGTTGAGATGATGAAGACATAAACATCTACATTAACAAATGCAAGACATATAAAACACAATTATCCTATTACATTCAGTGTTCTCCCATGAGGTGTTAAGGATTCTTTGTCAGACTGCTGAGCAATTATTTCATATTTATCTTGAACCTACACTTTCAAGGAAACTCATAAGATAATTATTTGAACTTAACAAGGTACAAATCTCCTGGCCAGGCATAGTCTGTAATTAGTTTTTCAGCTATGTGACAATACTGTTGACAGAGTTCTTTTCTGAGAAACATGCCATTAAGGATATTTCCTTAAGAGCCTATGGTGCTTGACTCTGAAAATCAAGAACTTTTAAATTCATTATTACTCACGAGTTAATCAACATGTCTAGAAATGTCCATTTTTTATGATATTTAACATTTATTCCTAAAAGGAAATAGAAATGCAGAAAAAAGTTATTCATGAACTTAAGAACCTCCATAGTCAGGTTCACCTAGGCAAACATATGACTTTCATTTACCCTGGAAGATCCCAAGGTCTCATCCCCAACATCACTACAGACTCATTGTCTTCTCCCAGTAAGGTACTCCATGGGAGCACTCTGCAGGAATATCCTCATCTTGAGATGTAAAAAGGTCCCTAAACTATAATTTTGTCAATCAGATTTGGGGACTTGAACAAATTAAGCAGAAGTTCTACTGATCACTCTTTTTTCAGTAGAATTTATAGAATTTGGCAACCAATTGGAGATAGGGAATGAGGAAAAAGGAAGAGATAAAAATAACTTTGAGGTTAAAAATCTGGAGGCTCAAAGAATTTGTGATGCTATAAACAGAAATAGGCCAGTAAGCATGAAAAGGAGGTTTATGATAAAGATGATTTCTATTTTAGACAAATTGAGTTTCATAGGCTTAAAAAATATCATGTTCTGTATATAAGTTAATTAATCATGTATTACTAATATTCAGGAAAAAGAATGGGACTGGTTATTTCATTCAGGTATTCTTCTATGTAAACAATGATTCTAAAATAAATGATGAAATCCCACAGAAAGAACATATGAAAGCAAAAAAGAAAAGAGAGAGAGGATTCAGCATCCAGCTTAAAGGAAATCCATGGGTGGAGGATAGAACATAGATGTTCATTTAAGTTTGATTTATAATTATTCACTAGTGCATCATAATTCATTCTGTTGTTCCATTATCTATCATATGTATAAGAATAAAATAAGAGACTTTCAAATGCTTTGTGAAATCTAAGCATATATTGTGAACAATATTTTCTTTACCTCTCAGTATTGTTTCTGGACTCTATTGGTTTTCTTGCTATGGCAATTAATTTACATTTCTTACAATCCTGGATAATAATCATTATTTTTTCTTTCATTTCTTTGTCCATTTCCCATTTTATTATCAACTTCTTCTTTAATGAGTTAAAGATAAATTTTTCAAATTTCATGTCATCCTTTTTATTCTTACATTTATTAAAATCAATTCTGATCTTAATTCTAAAAAAATCAGTGTTTTGACTGAACAAAGGCCTTGGACTCAAGGACAATTATATTTTAAAATATACATTTCATTGGGGGAGGGTAGAGGATAGTATTATTTGGTGCTCATCACATCAACTGTCTAACAATTCTTTTCTCAAAAATAAAAAGCATTCATATTGTAAAAATAAGCCAAGAGGTAGAAATAAAAATAGAAAAGTGTACCCTCTTCTTTTTTTTCCCATTTTTTATTTGGTCATCTCTACACCTTCTATGGATTTGGTTATTATCTTTAAGCATCAAAGAACTGTATGATAGGAAGTGGAGACAGTAGAGTTGCATCAATACATCTGTGATGTCAGGTATGATTGAAGCAAATCTGTAGTATATGAAGTAGACCACTTACAGAAAACTTATAGAAGGACATACTCAGATGACATAGAAATGGATTACTTCATAAGTCATTCTCATAAGACTCATAAAATCTTAAACCCTAGAGCTAGGTGAAATTTTCAGAGGATATCTTGTCTGGTCTTCGCATTGTATAGAAAAGAAACTGAGACTCACCAAGATTAAGTGACTTGCCCAAAGTTATACAAACAGTAGGTGTCATAAACGGCATAGGAATCTGTGTTGATATAGAAAAATTCTATATTGATTAGATCATAGATCCATTTGAGGATGTGATATGAACTACTGCAGAGAAAGTTATCCTAGATCTTGTGATTACTTATTTAATCACTTTCAAAATGTTCCAAAATATTCCTTTTAAGAAAAACAATTTAAAATGTTGCTAGGAATTTAAGTCAAATTTATGTATACAGTTAGGTCCATTACCTTAAAAAATTTGAGGAAAATAATTCATTTTCTTTCTCAAATATTCCATGTCTTAAAGGGGAGGGAACATTTGGTTTGGAGTTAGAGGGCATTAGTTTGAATTTCAGTTAGATGACATAGTAGTGCCTCTATAATTTTAGGAAGTCACTTATCCTCCTTGATTCTCAATTCCCTCATCTCTAAAATGAAAAACTTAGATCAAGTGACCTTTTGGTTTTATCATATCTTTGAATCACATAAATCTATATCTCTTCATGTGGATATTTTCAGAGTCCCAGAGAGAACAATGAAAGTTAAAAATAATATAAGTCTGACAAATCCATATGATCACACTGAGGTGGGGGGGGGGGGGTTGCAGTGATCTCCAAGGAGTCCAATTACTTTAGAAACATCAGTCTATTAATCTTCAATGTCCTTGTAAGGATCCAGTTTCATGGATCTTGAAACTAAAGTACAAAGATGTTAAGTAACATGCCCAAATCAACAAGTCTGAATGAAGCATTGGGTTACTAATATTAAGCATTTTTGCTTTGTTACTTTAGTCAAAATTAAAAAAAAAAATATGGGCTTAATATAATACCCACATTAACTACAAAGGGCATATGAAGAGAGTCACTATATACACTCCAAGAAAGAACTGGTAAATAAAAGTATATAAAGAATGGTCTCTCTCTCTCTCTCTCTCTCTCTCTCTCTCTCTCTCATACATATTTTGTCTAGTGGTAGCCATCTTTAGGGCAAAGTGTGAGGAGGGAAAAAAAAGAAGGAAAAAATTATTTTGTTATATATTCAAAAGGAATAGCAAGCTATCTATAATAGATTTGCAGCTCCATGTACAATCTTTTTTTTTAAAAATTTACTATATTATGGAAATGCTTGTTTTATTTCTTAAGTTCAAAATAAAATTTGTATATATTTTAAAAATCATATAAGCTTTAATGTTTTCTAACAATTCTGGATGTTTCATGAACCTTTCTAGTGTGATAATATAATGGCATTGCTATTTGTTCCCAGGTCATAGTTTCCCCATAGTCAAATATCTGTTATGTATATTAAAGCCAGCTCCTTTCTGATTTAAAGCATTTTAGCTGTAAAACAATATAATTGTTCTTTTTCTATAGCAGTATACATTTTTGATAAGTTCATTGAGAATAGTTACCATTTTTTTGCCTTTTGAAAAACATATCCCCAATACTTAACACAGTACATAGCACATAGTAGGAATTTAATTTTTATTCATTGAAAAATTGATGGTTTTAAGGCTTAAAAGCATGCCAACCTGCTTACCTTTCTCTAAATGAATTCTATGTTGTTAATGCCCTTTCTTAAATTTTCTGAATTTTAATTTTTTCAGATGTAAATTAAAAGAGTTTTACATTAGTTTTATATTATCATAAATTTGAAAATTCACAAAATTTTAAGCCTCCAGGCCCAAGTTTTTCTTTATGTGTTATACCTGTCAATATTTTTCATATTCAAAATTATAACATCTTCATGTTGCTATGAAAATACTTTTTTACCTCATTGATCCTCCTAAAGGCTCCTTGGACCAAACTTTGAGAACAATTTAGTCAAATGGCTCATTATTCTAAATCTAAAACAGGGGTAAATACATATATTCTTTTAGAAAATGAAAAGTGTCAAAAATTACAGAGTCCAGGGTATTTAACAGAAATACAGGAACATGACAAGGATTTGGGATTTTATCAAACTAGAGGAAATGCTCTATGCAATCCTCTCCTACAATGCACGTCAAAACTTCTCTATGACTAAGTTAAGTCATAGAGAGTTACCCTGGATACAAAGATGTAAAATGATGAAAGTGAGACTTGTATTTATGTCTTCCTCATTCTAAGTTTTTCACTCTATTTGCTACATATTGCTGATGTTTAATGGAAAAGTATAAAAAATATAATAAATGGAAAAGTATAATAATAAAAATAATAAGTATAATACATAATATATATATATATATACATATATATTTTTAATTTATGAAATGATATACCTAGCTGGCAGAGTATAGAGTCAAGAAGATCTGATTTCAAATACAATTTCAGACATGTCCTAGCTGTATGACCCTGAATATATCATTTAACCTTTGTTCACCTCACTTTTCTCATCTCTAAAATGATGGCGATAACAGTGCCAACTTCCCAAAATTTTTGTGAGGATCAAATGAGATAATATTTGTGAAACACTGAGCATAGTGACTGGCACATAATAAGCACTATATAAATGTTAGGTAACGTGTAAGTATGAATGTATTTATATAAGGATATAGATAAATAAATACTGATATATCACTGAATCTTGTACTTCTCATGCCTGAAATATTTTTTTTAAATCAGGTAACATATCTATTATTTCTCTTACTGGAAATGGTAATTTAAACATTTGTATTATTTTGAAGCATCATTTGAAATACTAAAAAAGTGCAACAGCATCATTCTTCTCCAGAGCAGATAGCTGTTAAGCCCACTAAAAGGGCTCCTTCTCTAACCATATATAATACTATTGTCTGAAAATAATTTCTACCTGATTACAATTTGGGAAATGTTGTTTGATGGTGATCTTTTCCATTCAGTCACAGGGAGGTCAGGGGTTGTGCTATCATTTCTTTAAAAAAAAATCTAACCTTTTTCACAAAGAAAAGGGGAGGAAAAGATGTTTAGAAAATGTTTTAATTTCATAGACTGAATGATCATAAATGAATCCATCTTTCTCCAATAGCTGTGCTGCATGCAAGGAGAAAAGAGGCTTCAGATATTGACATTTATGACTTTGCTATCATAACTCATCCTAGAGCTTCTCTCAATACTTGGGACCTTTTCACCCTAGAATGTCCATTTTTCATGCTGTGCCCCTACCCACATTAGTGGGTTACTTCCAGAGACTCCCTTTGGTGAAAAGTCCCAGATAAGACATGCTGATTTTCCTTTCTCTGTGTGAATCTAATTTTCATGATTCATCAGCATGCCATTAGTCAAGTGTCTTTGACTTTCTGTCTTCTTTTTATCTCTGTTTTATATTTTGTCTCTTCCCCCATTAAAATGTAAATTCCTCTATGGTAAGGATTATCTTTTTGCTTGTATTTGTGTGCTCAGTACTTAACAAATTGCTTGACATGTAGAAAATGCTTCAATTAATTAATAATGGACATGTATTATTGCCTACCTATTTGACTTTACAGCACCACATCCCAGATAGTGATATTTGTGTTTTGTTTTATTTTTCCATGAGGCTTATAAGTTGTCTTAATGTACAAAATATTTATATTTAACAATAATGGTGAGTAGAATTGTGAATATACTTAAAATCCAAAAGATTGCATATATGTGTCATTAATATAGAGCACGATAATATTATCTGATTATATATATATATATATATATATATATCACCTGATAACAGTTTTATTACTAAAAAACCTAAGGAATCATTTATTTCAATTTCTTTTTTTTAATTGATAATGAAATTATAACAAAAGCAGGAAAAATAATTCTTCAAAGTCATATAGATAATAAGTACCAGAACCAGTATTCAAAGCCAAAAGCCCCTAACTGAATCCAGTGCTTTTTGTAAGATTACCTTGGCTCTCTAGGTGTGAAGAATGATATAACAAGGTACACAGCAATATGTCGCCTTATCTCTAACATGTAGAGTTTATGGCCAATCAGATGAGTAACTAAACTCATCTGTTTCAATATATAACAGCCTGCTCTTCTTAAATAGGTAGAGTAATGTCAATTCTGTGGATTTTTCTATTGCAGAACCACTGTTTGGTTCATGCTAGTGTTGTCTGTATTGATTTGTATTGATTTGACCTAATAATTTTATTCCCTTTACTGAGGGGAAGAAGATAGAAATGGAGAATCAGTGTGAATAATGACTGTACTAATGCAAATGAAACATAAAAAGGCAGCCAATCTTATGTTAATTGTAATAACAATCTTAGTTCTATAGAACAGCTAAAAAAAAATAATGCAACATTCAGGAAAGTAAAGAACTAGGAGTGCAGAATGGTGCACACACCCAGATACATTTGAATGGTTGCTTTTGCCTGTTTTTTTGTTTTTGTTTTTGTTTTTTTGTTTTAAGGAAAATTCAATGGTGTCACTTGGTAACATACCCTTTTGACTCATAAGCAGAACCAGTGCTTTAAGTTTCATCTTATTTCCATTGGTTATTCTTCCTTCTTGTCTGATCTCAAATCTTTATTCTTAGATTACTTATAGGATTGTAGGTTAAGAGCTGAAAGGGACTCTAGCCAATTCAGCCACCATAAGATTATATTTTTTAAAAATATATATATTTATTTATTTAAAACTAAATACAAAATAAGAAAAAAGCAAAGTAGAAAAAGAAAAACCAAAAAAATATAACATAATAATAATAAAAAATATTTCATGTGTCTAGCAGATCAGGAAGAATTCAAAATGTGTAACAATAAATTTGCATTTCAAGAAAGCATATGTAATAATGAAAGATATATTGAGAATTGTCCATCTTTTCTTTGTTTCTTTATAGATTATTCTTTTGTTCTCTGCTATGTATTTTTTACTTTATTTTTTTTTCCCCTTTCACCCCTCCATTTCCCCCAAGCAGGGGGAGGTAAGTATGTTAAGCATGGAAAATTAAATGTACATTTATATATACATATATATATATATATTCACAATATACATATGTCTACATACATAGGTGCATGAATGTACATAAACACACACATATATACATTTACATATATGTAAACATGTATCTAAAACAATGTTTATATGGCTGACATATAATGTAGATTTCTCTCTTGATTGAAACTTTGACTTTGTCTAAGATCAATGATTACTAGCCCTACTTTTTTTCTAATCAACTCTACTTCTGATCCTTGTTATTATATTTATGTATGTCTTTTATTTCCTATTCATGCTAATCCTTTTACTTTAGTTCTACTCCTTAACTTGCCTTGCTATTGCTTAATCTTGCCCCATTCATGAATTCCTCCCTTATCCTCTCTTCCTTTTCCCTCCTTCTTTTTCCTATTTTCATTAATTTACATATTATATTTCACTTCTATTAATCTAAAAACTCTTCTGTATACCACCTTAAACTATGCCATTCTTTCCCTTTCCCTTTATCCCTTTTGCATTGATCTGCATACCTTGTTCCACTTCTAATGTACAAACCCTTCTATACTCCACCTTACCCTTGACACAGATTTTGGAGAGTGCTATACCCTTCATGGAATATATATATATATATATATATATATATATATATATATATATATATATATTTCATTCCACATGTGAGTAAATTTCAGGATTACCAGTGGTCCTCCCCCATCCAATGCCACATATAAAACAGAAACAGTTTATCCTTGTTTAGTCCCTTGAAATTAGTCTTTAGCTCTTATATGTTAAATTTTCTATTGAGTTTCTATTCTGTTCAAGTTTGGTTGAGACAAAATCCTGAAAATCTCTGAGTTTATTGAAGGTCCTTTTTTTTTTTTTTTTTTTTTTTTGGCCAATATTATGCTTAATTTTGCTGGATGTGACATTTTTGGCCACAGGCCAAAATTTTTTGACTGTGGATATACAATATTCCAGGATGTGCAATCTTAATGCTGATAAATCCTTTACAATTCTAAATGTAGCTCCAGAATTTTGAATTTTTTGTTTGTTTCTTATAAAATTTTCTCATTGATCTAAGGGCTTTGAAATTTAGCAATAATATTTCTATGTGTTTTCCTTGTTGGATCTCTTTAAGGTGATGATTGGTAGATTTTTTTCTATTTCTACTATTCTTTCGAATCATATCACTTCAGGATAATTTTCTTTGATTATTTCTTCTATTACTATATTCTCTTTTTACTCACAGCTTTCAGGTAGTTAAATTATTTTTATTTTTCTCTTTTTTGATTTATTCTCCAGATCTAATTTTTCTTACAAGATGTTTCACTTTCTCTTCAATTTATTCATCCTTAAATTTTGTTTTCTTATTTCTTGATATAGAGGTCCTCAAACTACAGCCTGTGGGCTAGATGTGGCCCACTGCAGATGTTTATGCAGCCCACCAGGTTATGGCAAAATCAGACCGGAAGTGACATTTGATGTAAGCTCGCCTTAGCAATGCACACTTCCAGCACTGGGCCCAGGTAGTGGAGACAGAGTGTGAGGCAATATCCAGGTGAGATGAGTTCCCAGGCCGGGGTGTGTGGTGTGGGGAAGGGAGAGAGATGCAGAAGACAGAGAACTGATGGCCCGTGGCCTTGTACAGTGTACAGCAGCTACCATAACAGTCAGGCGTGGGGGATGTACAGTGCATGCTGTGCATGTCACGGCTGCTGCAGGGGGAATTCACTGCAGCAGTAAAGGTAGGAAATGGGAGTGCAAAGAGTGGGAGAGAGAGTGCAGGGAAACAGAGGCATCACAGCGCAGAGGCAGCTTGGAGGAAGTTGGGCATTGCAGTCTGTATGTCTCTGTGTGAGCAAAGTTATTGCTGGTATATTGTTTTTGTAGTTTTGTATATATATATATATATATATATATATATATATATATATATATATTTAGGTATTTTACTAATAGCAATTTGGAATCCTTATGAAATAATGATGTCAAGAAAAAGAAAAATTGACTCAGAGTATAGGATATTCAAAGAATAGTGGACTTATGATTGCTTTTTCATGCAGTACAAGGAAAGATCTGTAGGTCTGATATGCCAGACACTATATTCTGTGTTCAAAGAATATAATTTGCGTAGACACTATGAAACTCAACATAAAGATAAATTTGTTTGGTTGGAGAAGTGAGAAAAGATAAAATATTAAAACTGAAAAATACATTGACAACTCAGCAAAATACTTTTGTGAAGCAGAAGCAGCTAAATATTCATCACTGTGAGCAAGTTTTCAAGTTGCCAAGATAATAGCACACACACACTGGCGACCATTCATAGAAGGAGAATTTGTTAAAGAATGCCTTCTTTCTGCTGCCAAAGAGATGTGTCCAGAGAAGGCTGATTTATTTAGTACAGTGAGTCTTTCAGGACCTACAATTACACAGAGGATTGAAGAAATGGGAGACAATCCACATCAGCATTTGCAAAACTCCATAAAAAAAAAATTCTTATTTTTCCTTGGCACTTGACGAAAGCAATGATGTTCATGATTCTGCAAAACTTCTAATTTTTATTAGTGTGACAAATGATTATTTTGAAGTCATAGAAGAGCTTGCTGCACTGCAAAGCATTAAAGGAACAACTACAGGAGAGGATATCTATGAAAAGGTTTGCCAAACTATGAATGGTTTGGAGCTGGACTGGGCTAAACTAGCCAGTGTGACAACTGATGGTACTCCTAGCATAGTGGGGTCTAAGAAAGGAGTAATTGCTCACATTAACCAAGAGATGGACAAACAACCATTTTCATCCAATAGTCATATACTTCCTCATCCATATAACAAGTGTTGTGTAGTAAATCACTGAAGTGGGACTCTGTTATAAAAATTGTGGTATCTTGTGTTAACTTCACTAGAGCTAATGCACTAAATCACAGACAATTTCAGGAATTTCTGTCTGAGCTAAATGTTGAGTATGAAGATGTTCTATATTATATAGAAGTCCATTGGCTGAGTCAAGGGAGAGTTCTGAAACATTTCTATGACTTACTTCCACAGATTACAACTTTTCTTCTTTCAAAAACAAAAAACAAATAAGTACCAGATGCATCAATGTCATCTGCAGTCAATGACTGCATCAGTGATGCAGAATGGAAATGACACCTTGACTTTCTGACAGATGTAACAGAGCTATTCAACAATTTCAATATGCAACTACAAGGAAAAGGGAAGCGCAACTGTGATATGCAATCACATGTCAAAGCATTTGAAGTAAAATTAGGCCTCCTCATCAAACAAGTGAAGGAGGAAAACTTCTGCCATCTCCCCACAACTCAAAATCTGTTAGTGGAAAAACCGCTGATTGCATTTCCAAACAAAATATGTATGGATTCACTGGAAAAACTGCAAAAGGAGATCCAATTTAGATTTAAAGAGCTTCATCTCCATGAACAGGACATACAGCTTTTCTGTAACCCATTTTCTATTGACATTGAAAATGTGGATACAATTTACCAAATGGAACTGGATGAACTGCAGAATTGTAACTCTCTGAAAGACGCTTTCAAGTCAAGCAACCTTTATAATTCTATGCATCTCTTCCCTCTGAGACATATACTCATCTCAGGAACCATGCACTCAAAATGGTAACCATCTTTGGCAGCACTTATGTCTGTGAACAGACTTTTTCTAGAATGAAACATTTGAAATCTCCAACCAGATCAAGACTAATGGATGCACACTTGCATCACTTATTACGACTAGCCATGACAAATATGGAACCAGACATTGACCATCTCATTAGCCAAAAGCAGGCCCATAGTTCCCATTGAAATACTGGTAAGTTTGTGGATTTAACTTTACTTCATTTTAAATATTGTATTTGTTCCCGTTTTGTTTCTTCACTTCAAAATAAGATATATGCAGCGTGCATAGGAATTTGTTCATAATTTTTGTTTTTACTATAGTCCGGCCCTCCAACAGTCTGAGGGACAGTGAACTGGCCCCTTATTTAAAAAGTTTGAGGACCACTGTCTTATAGCTTACCAAATTCTTATTTTCAAATTATTTTCTTTAACACTCTGAATCATCTTTTCCAGTTGGTTGACTTTCTTTTCATAATCTTCTTGTTTTACTTGATGATTTTTCTTCTTTCTCTTCTTTTTTTAGTTTTTTTCCTCCCTGAATCTCTCTCATTTGATTTTTGAAGTCTTTTTTGATTTGTTCTATAAATTCTTTCTGGGCAGGTAGCTATTTAACATTATTATTTGGGGTAGAAGAAGCTTATTTTATTTTATCTTATTTTTTTTTACTTTTATGTCCTTCTCTGAAAGTGAACCCTAGTCTTTCCTATTTCCACAATAAGTTTCTGGTTGGGTTTTTTCTCCTTTGCTTGCTCATTTTTTAAATGAGAATTTATTAGTATATCTCTCTAATCTTTGGTTGGAGCATGTCTCTGACTTCACTTCAGCACTCCCTTTTCACCTGGAATCCCAAACCAAAACCGCCATCCTGTAAGTGCCCACAGCAAGCTTTTGCACTCATAAAGTGTGCTCGTTCCTTCTCACATTTCTGCATCACAGTTAGGCCTAACATTACTAATATACAGAGGTTTCCTCTGTCTTCCAGGACTCAGACCCCTGAATCTGTCAGGGATGTGAAAGTTCTTGTGGTTCAGGCTGAGATGACCTCAGAACCCACGCAGTTCCAAGGTTTCTTACTTGCTATTTCTGAGAATTAGCATTAAGGTGATTACACTTGACAATAGTTAAATCTCAATTCTGGGGTCTTTCTTCAGGTCTTCTTGAGTTTCTCAGGAAAAACTCTATTCTTCCCCAAGTATTATTTGTTTTTCACTGATCTGTGTTCACCCTAAGGTGAATTTTTTTTTTGTTTGTGGGGTAAATCTGGAGAGTTTGGAATGTTCTAACTCTGCTATCTTCCCAGAATCCTTCAGATTATAATTTCTAGAGCTAGAGCTGGAAGAGTTGGGGAACTTTAGGGCCATCTGTCTAACTAGTAACCCTGGTCACTAGTTCTAAAACCAAAGCTATTATCACAGTACCATACTGATATTTGCTACTATCCCTTTTGTGAGGACGTAGCCTACCTTTTGGAGTAGGAGGCAACTCTTATGTACATGATGAGCAACTACGCTTCAGATTTGGAATTTTTGTGCTTATTTTTGGGTCAGTTTCATGAGATCTAGTTGTGATTAGATAACTGGAAAATTTTCCAGATATAATATTATTTGCATTTCTACCTGAAGAATATTTGGGCTTCTGTAATGGGACATTGGCATATTGCAGTTGCAAGGGTCTGGAATATATATACTGTGAAGAAAAACATATGTGCCTTACCTGTTTCTGGTAGAAACTTGCTGGAGGTGCTCCAGCTTTTGCAGTTTCACAGGACTACCATGGAGCACTGGGTCCTCTCCAAGTAATGATGCCAAGACCTAAATATTGCCTTCCTGGCTAGTGGTTCTTTTCTCCAAATAACATAATTGGGAGGGGGTAGGGTTGACTTTTTTTTTAAGTTATAGATAACAACTATGAAAAATACTTGGGCAGCAATTCAAGGGAAGGGCCAGCTTGAAACAGGATAGCTCCCTGCTTCTCTTCACCACCATCTCCCATGATGAATAGTACATATGTCCCGGTGAGAAAAATAAAAGAGTGGATGAATTTTGCTTTATTTTCTCCATTAATTCATAGAATACTTTCTTTTTAGCACTGGTCTGACTAGATAAAGATAACTTGAGAAGATTGGGATTTCCATAAGCAAAATAAATCACCAAATTCTGTGGTATATAAAAAATAGTAGGTCTGCCTTACTAGCTCTTAAAATATCCTGAACACTGATAAAATTGGACTGGCAATGTGATATTTGGTCCTAGAGAAGCAGTTTAACATATATTTCCCTGTTATCCTTCTCTGAAATTCTGTTAGTTGTAGGTGGAGCCAGATTTACCCATCCTTTATATCCTAATAAGTGCCTGATTTATGCTAAACCAACTACCAAATGCCCAGAACAATTGGAAAAACAGGATATTATAAGATGTTCAGAATGAAACACTGTCCACATTCTCTTTTTTTTGGACCACAAAGGTTATTGGATCATAGATTTAAAGCTAGGAGAAACTTAGAGACCAGCAAGTCTTAATATTTGAAAAGAAACTGAGGCTGAGATGAAATGACTTTTTGAGCCTCTCACAGCTACCATCTAAGACTATGAAGAGAGATAGTCCTGACTTTAAGAATTTTCAATAAACTTTTTGCTTCTGGAACCACTATTCCATATTTCAAGGATCAGTCACTTTAATCTTTATTACTATTGATCCTATTTAAAGTTATAATAACAACTAATTCTTTTTAAGCCTTTATTTATTTTTCAATTATTGATATTTTCTTTCCTTCTCACTTCTATCTCTCAAAACTAAAAAAACAGAAAACACAAAGATACAAATGCCATTACCAAAGATTATATTTCAGTGTCTTTAGAGGCAAAGTAGACTGTTTCCTATTTCTTAAACTCAACATTAGATCACTGCCATTTTCTAAAATTTCGATCTTGCTTTTGAAACTATCTTATTAAGCTGAAATACAGAAAATACTCACACTTGGACTCTACCTGCGGATTAACTCTAATCTCTGTTTTTAATTTAAAGCAGTTTTTTCTCTCTTTAGCAGCTTGGCATTGCCATTACCAATCCCTGTTCCCCAGGTATTCACCACAGTGGCACCAAACTTAATACAGATACTTCATTGACTTTAGGTTTTCTATATAGCTTGAGAACTCTTGAGCTCAAATGATCCACCCATCTCAGCCTCCTAGTTTCAGTTATATACCTATGCTACCTATGCCTGATTCCTAATTTCTATTAATAGAAAGTGGGCAAGGGAGAAAAAATAGGTAGTGATAATAGCAAAATCTGAATTATTTGGAATGTCTGAAGTTTGGAAATAAGGAAATAAAAATATTTGGACAGCACCAGGCATGAAAATTTATTTGGGGAGCTATCCTAAAATATGGTGGTAGAGATGCTAAAGATAGGGTCTGCTAATGACAAATTTCACTTACTTCATAGTTTTGCATAAGTTGAAATTGGTTAAGGTCTAAGATTAACTGCACACTTTAGGAATAACTTTAGACCTTCCCTATTTTACCTCAACCATGTAACATTACTGATTGACTAAGAAGAATCCTCTTAGTAGTGGTTTAATAAATAACATTGCAAATACTTGCCTTCTTTTAGGGATATTGTGCAATTATTTTGTTGCTATTAAGTTATTTCAGTTGTATCCAACTCTTTATAACCCTATTTGGGCATTTTCTTGGCAAAGATACTGGAGTGGTTTGCTGTTTCATTCTCCAGATCATTTTACAGATAAGGAAACTAAGACAAACAGGTTTAAGTGTTTTGCCTAGGGCCATACAGTTACTAAGTATCTGAAGCACATGTTCTATGCATTGTACTACTTACCTATCCCATTGTATCTGACACTTTTCTTCATTTCCCAAACCTCATTCCACCTCTCTCCTTAGGCATATGGATTCCAATGTAATACAATGTTTGTGAGTTGCACCACAAACCCATACTATTTCTTCAAATGTCTTCCTCTTCTTGAGTCATCTAATACCTGCACCCTTTTAGGATTATGACTATAGTACTAGTCATGTCCCCAGAGATCATCTGATCCAAACTTCTCATTGTAGAGAAAATAAACCTGGGATCTAGAGAAACTAAATCATTTACCCATGTAAATATCACACAATCAAGAAGCATAAATAAGATTTAAACAAAATTCCTTATAAAGTCCAGATTAGCTCCCTGGAGGCCTCAGGATCAACCAGAGTCAGGATAAGTAAAAATCCTTGGTCTTTAGGGGAAGAAGGGAAAAAAGGAGGCAAACTGCCACAAGGCTCACCAAAGAGGTACTCTGGATTCTCAAGTCCAAAGTCACCAACTTATCTCCTTCTCCTCCTCCTCTGCCACACAGTGACTCTGGCCTCTGTCCCTTTACCCTCTAATCCTTGCCTATGATTATCTTAACACCAAACATTCACCCAGTATCAACTGTAAGAAGAATCATTTATCCAAAAATATGGTAATAGAGCCATTGTCTCATATGGAATAGGTAATTTATAGGTAATTAATAGGTAATTAGCCTTAAGTGCTCGGTTGTCTGATTCAAGTACACCTATTCAGAGTTTCAGCCCTCTACAATTCCTCTGACTTTTCTCTCCATTATACCACACTATCCAAAACTTTCTCTTATTGCAAATCCCATCAAGACTTAACCTTCCTGCCTGGGGGTATTATTGTCAAAGGAATGTTTCCTTATTGAAGGGAATTTCCTACAGGATTCTCATTCATTTGTTTAGGCAGGGAAAGTAAAGAAATTGGTGTACTAGGGAGCCACCATAGGACATTCATAGGGGTCCTTCATGAGATTGCCACTACTAACAGTAGTCAACAGAAGAACTAATGGTTAAAACATTTGAAATCTTCCTGGAGGCTGAGAAGGCAATACATTGTCACACATAGAGTACACACTTTATAGAGAAATATTCAAACTGAGCATACAAAGATCCTTGGGAAGACATGAAAGAACTGAAAAGAACATTGCAGAAGAATTGTTTCACTTCAGAACAAGTTTAATCTATGTTGTATGGTGACTTTCATAGATACTTAGGAAGTTCTACATACATACTTATTCCTAATAATTTCCTATCCAAAGACTGAGGCCTGAAAGCTATCACCAGAATTTAATCCTTTTAGTTGATGGCATTGATCCCCTTAAGAATGCAAACATTCTGGGGAAGGGTAAGCCTAAAAATTGTATTGACTATTCTATATGTTAGTATGTATTAAGGATCTAAGAAGTTTTCAATGGATATGGAATTAAAATTTTGAGGGAAAGGGGTAAAAATGAGGCATGGGGAAACACAGAGAGAGTTGATGGGCTGGTAATTAGAGAAGAGGCATTGGGTTTGTATTAGAATTCCAGCTTAGCTATCTATTATCCATGAAATTCTCTAGGCTTTTTTTTTTTTCAGTTTCCTCATTTGCATGAAGAAGCTCGAGTAGATCCCTAAATTTCTTTTCAGTTCTAAACTTAATGAGCTTTGCCTCCTTCACAGTTTTGCTTAAAGCTAGACATGCCTCATCCCATTCTAAAAGAGGAGCCCAAAAATGATACTAGAATTGGGAATGTGGTTAAATGGAAAGAACTTTGACTTTAGAGTTGCAAATACTAAGATTCATTCCTACCTCAGCCTTAAACTACCTTTGGGATTCTGAGCAAGTCATAGGAATATTTTTTTTCTTAGTTTCCTTCTCTGTAAATTGTGGGGCTTGAATTGCAAGGCCTTTAAGGACACTTCCAGCTCTAAATCTATGTCCTATAATTAGAACATAGTAGAGGGAAAGCAATGGTACGGCTTGGCTCCCAAGTAGATGATCTCTCCTGGCATAAGGCCTTCATAGTCTTGGCACTACCTTATCTTTACAATGTTTATAGTTGCCTTTTAAAAGCCAAGGTGATCAGTCTTTATTCCAAGTGTAGTCTGTGAATATAAAAGCCTCTGTACACCTTCCCTTGTCACCTCTATGCCTCATGCCAAACATCTTTTCTTAGTCATTAAATAACAATGAAACAACAGAAACAGAAAGAAAAATAAGCTGTCTGAATGGTACTACAAAGATAGAGAGATTAACATAATCCCCACGGTACACTCATACACTGTGTGTTGACAGGACAAAATATTTTATTGCTTTTTCTATGTGATGATCTAACTGTGATTTCTGAACCCCATTGGCAGTATCCAATAGATAGATGGAATTGCTTTCTCTTATCCCATGGATAGCTATCTTTGATAAAATGCTGAATATAATATTATGGATGGAATGCCACAGAGGAGAAATGGTGATTATGGTCTTATTCAACCAGACCACAGCACAGTAAATTAAAGCTCAGTGAGTGCTAATAGTCTCTCTCTGCCAGAACTTGGCACTGGACAGTCAGACAAGAAAGCAGGAAGCTGCATATAAGAGCCAAAGGAATACAACAGGGAAAGAAGGGAGCTTGGGAGAGAGGATTGTGAAATGGTTTGGTAGGTAGGAGGGGAAAATAGGAAAGAAGCACTGAAGAAATACAAGACTTGAATTGAAAAATAAAAAACTTCAAAAGAGATTAGAAGAAAAACACAAATTATAAAAGAAGACTAATGACATTTAAATTGACTTGCTTGGAAAACTTCATATCATATTTGCGATTATATAACTCTCAAAAAAACTTCTAATCTGAAAATCAGCCAGACCAGTGTTTCTCTTTCTTCTGGGATGTTATTATGATCTGTTCTGTGCCTTGCCATGTATTTGTCAATTATTATTATTAATATTATCTTACTTATTATTGCTTATCATAATTTATTTCTAGTAAGGAGAAGGAAATCTAGATGAAAAATAAAAAAAAAATTAGGGAGTTTCATATGTTAAAATGAAAAGTATCAGGTCAATTCCAAATGATATAGGATTTCTTTCCCCATTATTATCTAGTTGTCATAATGAATAACCTGGATCCTTGACCTCAGATCTCTCTAATTGGGTTATTTCCTCCCTCCATATTAAGCCCTGAGACCAAGATGGTTCCCAAGTTAAGGAAATGAAAAATAATCATATACATGTACCTTGGGTAGCTCAACACTAGATGACCTTTATTCTGGATCCTTCTTTACTTTTGCCATCAAGATATAGAGAATGAGCTTCTGCACTGCCCATTATGAAAAAAAAAATTCCTCTACTTCATCCCACCCTACACCCATAGGCAAATATACTTTCATTTGCAATACCTAAATCCTGCTATTGTTTCACCTAACTCAAACTTAGTACCCTTTCTAAAACCATCGTTCTCAAGTACCAATCCTCCTCTCCCTTTCCCTCTCTCTATACCCCTCCTTTTCTTCCCCTGCCTCCTCTCTCTCTCCTTTCCTCCCTCCCCACTCCCTCTCTGTCTCTCTCTCTCTGTCTCTGTCTCTCTCTCTCTCTCAATCTCTATATGTCTGTCTGTCAGTCTGTCTCTGTGTCTCTGTCCTTGTCTCTGTCTCTGATTCTGTTTCTCTCTGTGTGTCTCTCTATCTCTGCCTCTCTATCTCTGCCTCTCTCTCGATAGTCTGGTGAAACCAATCAACTTCTTAATTAAGTAATGTTGTTGTCATCTTAATTCATAATTGAAATGAATATTAAATTTCAAATGAAAACGAAAATGTAATTTTTCCCCATCAAAGTACATCTCCTCCCCAAATTTAGCCCCCAAACCCAAGGAGATTCAAAGATTAAGATTAATGGATTAAGAATCCATATTTTACAGTGACTGGTTTCCTTTCTTTGAAATATAACAAAGCAATGCTACTGAGGTTAGAGACTTTCATTTTTGTTGTCATATCTTCATTTCATAACACAGAACCTGGCACAAAATAATTACTTAATGAAAACTTGTTGAATTGAAATAAATTTAATTGAAACTTTGTAAGTGAGTTCCCTACTCCTCCCTGTCATTGTCTCCTGTCATTGACTAACTTTTTATCTGTAACTCTACCCACTGCCTGGTTCCCAAATTCACTTGCACTGTAGTTTGTCCTATTGCCTTCCTGCCAGCCTTCCCATCAGATTCCTTCCTCATTATTTGCTATTATATTTTTCTCACACTAACTATTGACCTGGCCAAATCTCTATCTACTTTCTATTGAAATATTTTCCTATGATTCACCCACCTGTGAGAATTTTTGCTTCTATCCAGGAAAAATGGTCTGGTACCTGGATACCATCTCTGGTTAGACCCATCCCATAACAGCCAAATATTTCAGAAGAGATTAGAATATGCTGGTAGCATATTAATAACTGGCTTTCCAAAATAAGAATGTACATCCAATAATTTTTTTTAGTTTAATCTGAATTATTAACATTTTCTCTATCACTTGTCTTAAGAGCAAACAAAAATCACCAAAATAAACATCAATCCCTGAAGACGCCAGATTCCAGACTCCATCTTTGACCAACCACATGGCCCTTCTGCATCCTTCACTACTCCACTAAGATCAAGGTCTCAGGCTAATCCTGAGGTCCTCTAGAGAGCTAGTCTGGACATTACAAAAGGAGCCCCAGATAGTTCTAGTGTCCAAATCCATACTTCCTTCTCAATAAAAATAGATTTCCCTTCTTAGACTCTGTGGGAGCCTGTTGCTGAGAGACCCATGAAATTATCATGACAGATACAGATGTAAAAGGTAAAAGGATAACAAATGTATGGGACCACAGTATTCCACAAACTTACTGAAAAATTTATAATCAGCTCTCACAAGTCAGTTCAAACTGGCTCTAGTACACTCCTCTTGAACTTCCACATTCATAACTTAGAAATATAAAACATTAACTCATAAAAGTAAAATAATGTTGTAAAACAATATATGATTGTTAAATGAGTAATATAAATAGGACATACAACTGAATTTAATGGAGAAGTTGTTTTTTGGAAAAGGCTATCCTTGGAAGATAAGTGGAGTTGGATAAGGAGAGAAAAGTGGAAATGTTCTAGGAAGGGAGATGGAAATTTGTTTTAATTTTTTTGCCATATTGGTGAAAACTTCATTTTTACGCAATTCACCATGACCTTTTACATATCCTATATTTCCAATGTTTTTAATTTAGCGATGTGTGTTTTTATATCCTACTCTTTAAGCTACTAGTCATAAATCCAAAATTATGTATTATAGTGGTAAAAACACTGGACTCAGAGAGAAAGGTGACAAGAGTTCAAGTATTACATTTTGTCTGAAAATGCCTTATAAAGGATCTATATAAATGCTTCCTGATCACCCCTAAAATTTGCATTACCTTTTAGGCTTAGAAAGGCTTAGTACGTTCTTTATAAATATCTTTTGAAATCTTAGAAATGGAGAATCTGAATCTAAGAGTTATAAAATGAGTTGTTCAAGTCTACCCACACTGTAAATAGTAGACTGTAGCTTTAAATTCCAATTCATGTTTTCTTTCTTATCATGTAACCTCTCTGTTCTTCTGTTTTCTCATCTGTAAAATGGAAATGATCTCTGTACTTTCACTATCTATTTGATAAAATAATTGTGAGGAAAACACTTTTAAAACCACACAAAATATAAATATGAGTTTTCATGTAGTTCTAGTGCTCATTCTAAGTGATTTTATAGAAATCTAGCAACAAAGCAATTTAACCTATATTGTTGCATTTACTTGTTGCCATAAGTTAGAAAGTCCAGTGTTATTATATTGCAATAGAGATTTATATGAAGGAACTGAGGGTTAAGGAGGTTGATACAGCTGAAGGCCACAATGAAAGTCAAGCAAGGATCAAAATTCAGTTATTCTGACTTTTTAAAAAAGGGTTTTCTGATTTTTTTTTTAATTTTATTTTAATGTAAGACTATTTTTTAGAGTCACAATGAGGAAGAACCTAGAACTACTTATACTCTTAGTGAGGAGAAGCTGACAGTAAAATTTATGACTAAGGGACAGAGATAAATTTTCCCCAAGAAGAATATAACAACGTTTTAAAGTGCATTGTACACCTCAACTACAGCAGTTAAGAAATTAGAGCAGTTGAAGTTTAAGCAGATCTTTTCTTATAAGAGTAACTCAATGTTCTCCAACAAAAAATAGAGGAAAAAAGAATATTGATAGCTTTTCTATTCTAAAAGAAAAAATGGAATAAAATATAGACTCAGAAGGTAAGTTTGTGGAATACTGTGGTCCCATACATTTGTCATCCTTTTACCTTTTACATCTGCATCTGTCATGATAATTTCATGGGTCTCTCAGCAACAGGCTCCCACAGAATCTAAGAAGAGAAATCTATTTTTTATTGAGAAGAAAATGTAGATTTAGACACTGGAACTGTCTGGGGTTCCTTTTGTAATGTCTGGATTAGTTCTCTGGAGGACCTCATGATTAGCCTGAGCCTTTGGTCTTAGTGGAGTAGTGAAGGATGCAGAAGGGCTTTGTGGTTGGTCAAAGATGGAGCCTGGAATCTGGCATCTTCTCTTGTGTGTGTGTGTGGCTGAGAGCTGAGGCTGAGAGAGCATTCCCAGTTGTCCCAGCCCTTAAATACTTCAGTACAATTATATCACTACACCATACTGAGCACACACAACCATTATATTAACATAGAGAACCATTATCTCACATTGAATAGGTACTTAACTATAAGTACCTTGCTGACCTAGATTTAAGTATACCTTTTCAGAGTTCTGGCCCTCTACATCCTCTACATTTTTTTTTTTTTTTTTTGCTGAGGCCATTGGGGGTAAAGTATTCAGTCAAATACTTTAGAAGTTATCTATACATTTATACAAAATTCTCTAAATCACTACTAATTAATATAATACAAATTAAAACAACTCTGAGGTATTCCCTCACATCTTCCAGATTGGCTGCTATAACAGAAAAAGAAAATGATGAATGCTTGAGATGTGGAAGATGGAATACTAATGCACTGTTTGTGAAGTTGTGAACTGATCAAGTATTCTGGAGAGATATTTGGAATTATGCCCAATGGCATATACACTTTGATCTAGCAATACCACTATGAGGTCTATATCCCAAAGAGATCATTAAACAGGTAAAAAGATCTATATATACAAAAATATTTGTAGCTGTATTTTTGTGATGCAAAGAATTGAAAATTAAGAGAATGCCCATCAATTCCCCAAATGGCTGAACAATACCAGAGTACATGAATTTAATGAAATGGTAATGTACTATAAAAAAATATTGAGCAGGTATATTTCAGAAAAATCTTGAAAGAAAATTGATGCTGGGTGCAGTGAGGAGATTAAAGAGAACATTGTACACAGTAACAAGAACAATGTGCATCAACTATGCTGGATTTACTACTCTCCTCAGCAATACAATGATCCAAGACAATTTCAAACTCACATGATGGAAAATGCTATCCACAACCAGGGGTAAAAACTGTGGCATTTTGTAAAGGGCTGAAACTCTGAATAGGTGCACTGGAATCAGATAACCAAGCACTTAAGGCTAATTACCTATTAGACAATACTCTATTCGCATATGCTTGGAAAATGGCCCTTTTCACTATTCTGTGCTGGCTCGAACATTTGTTGTATACAGATAATCGTGGGAGGGATTAGGGGGTGGACAAAGACAAGCCAGAGTCACTTTGGAGGAGGACGAGGAGAAGGGAGGTCAGTTGGTGGAGAGCATGTGGCAGTTTTGTCAATCCCCTTCACTTCTCCCTCTAAAGACCAAGGACTTTTGCTTATCCTGACTCTGGCTGATTCTGAGGCCTCCAGGGAGCTAATCTGGACTTCACATTTTGGCACCCAACATGTGAACTAAGGACCCTAATTTCACTGAAGATGTCCCTGGTGAACAGAAAATATGGTGAGTATTTTAATAGACAAAAAGGGAACTTACTTTGTTAAGGGCTAAACTATGTTGATGCCCAAGAAGAACCAAATTGCCATCTATGAACTCCTTTTTAAGGAGGGTGTAATGGTAGCTAAGACGGATCTCCACATGCCAAAGCACCCTGAGCTGGCTGACAAGAATGTGTCCAATCTTCATGTCATGAAGGCCATGCAGTCTCTCAGGATTCACTTTTGCAATACTAGCAGCAAAAGAGACAGCCTGAGTGGTCACTGAATTCCTTATACAAGCATTTGCAATTATGAGTGTGCCACAAGCAATAAAAACCGATGATGGGCCTGCATATACTTCTAAACATTTTGCACACTTTTGTACACAGTATAAGATTTTACACACCATTGGCATAGCCTTTAATCCTCAAGGACAGACCATAGTAGAGAGGAGAAACAGAAACATTAAGACGATCCTCCAAAAACAAAAGAAAGGGGGAGCTACAGGTAACCCTAGAGAACCTTTAAATTTAGCTCTTTATACTATTAACTTCTTGATTTTTAATAAAGATGCACTGGTTCTGGCAGACAGATTTTATAACCTACTGGAAGGTCCATGTTCAGTGTGAGCAGCTCCATTATCTTTAGATAGGTGATGTGGAGAGATCCAGAAAGTGATGAATGGAAAGAGCCAGATAGGTTAACTGCTTGGGGAAGAGGGTTTGCTTGTATCTCTACAGATGGAGAAGGAATCAGATGGGTGCTAACAAGCCATATTCTCCTTGTCCATTGGAGAGAGACAGAGCAGACCCTTGAAATTAAGGAGAAAACTCAAGAAACATTGGGTGGTTCCATCGCTGACTGCCCACTAATGAAAGAGCATGAGAGTTATGGCATTTTACTCATGGACATCAACAATTGTTGGACTTCAAAACCCTGAGGAATCATTGGAATCCCTGAGACATGAAAAGATTATTGTAGGACTTGAAAACCCTCAGAAATTATTGAATTCTCTGAGACATGATAAGACTATTATAGGACTTGAAAACCCTCAGGAATCATTGGATTCTCTGAGACATAAGACTTGAAAGCCTTCAGGAATCATTGGATTTTCTGAGAAATGATAAAACTGTTGCAGGACTTCAAAAACTTGCAGGGATTATTGTATTCCCTGACACATGAAGCAATGGACAATAGATTGGGTTTGGACTATCTCTTGGCTGCTGAAGGAGGCATATGTGTGATTGTTGTTTACATACCCTCTTTCTAGGACTTCTGGAAATCTTTTACAACACCATGTTGATTTATATTATTTGTTATATCACTACTTGCATATACAATTCATGTTTGTTGAGCCTGCACCGGCTATGGGGAGAGTCATCACTAATAGCCTGCGCTTTATTGCTATGTGCTTGTGCAATACCTTTCATGCTGATGGGTTTGTGCATACTTCTTTCTAGTAAAAAACTTCAGCCCAGAAAGCTGCCAACAATATCTGGCTTGACTCTACTTCCCTTGGGTGTTTTTCATCTCTCTTCGTGAGATGTCAGGGAGGGCATGATCATTGCCTTCTTAGTGCTTTCACCTCCCTTCCTGAGAAGTCAGGGGGAGGGGGGGGAGCTGGAGGGTGTGTGGTGTGATCACCTTATTTTTGGTGTTTTCACCTCCTTTCCTGAGAAGTCAGGGAGGGTGTGATCACCTTCTTTTTGGGGTTCTCACCTACCTGAGGAGTCAAGGATGGCGTGACCACCTGTGTTCTAAAACAGCAGAAAGTGGGAGATGTAAAGGGCTGAAACTCTGAATAGCTGCACTGGAATCAGACAACTAAGCACTTAAGGCTAATTACCTAGTGGACAATACTCTATTAGCGTAAGCTTGGAAAATGGCCCTTCTCACTATTCTGTGCTGACTCGACCTTTTGGTGTATACAGATAATTGTAGGAGGGATTAGGGGGTGGAGTAAGACAAGCTAGAGTCACTTTGGAGGAGGACAAGGAGACAGGAGGTTGGTCAGTGGAGAGTGTGTGGCAGTTTAGTCAATCTCCTTCACTTCTTCCCCTAAAGACCAAGGACTTTTGCTTACCCTGACTCTGGCTGACTCTGAGGCCTCCAGAGAACTAACCCAGACTTCACACCGTCTGAATGTAGATTGAAGCATACTATTTTCACTTTTTTGCTTTGTGTGCATGTGTGTGTATGTGTGTGTGAGAGAGAGACAGAGAAACAGAGAGAGACAGAGACAGAGACATACAAATTTCCTTCTTGTTCTATGTCACCTTTTAAATATGACTAATGTTGAAATATATTTACATGATTGCATATGTATAACCTATATCAGATTGCTTGCCATCTTTGAGAGTGAACATGGGAGACAGAAAGAAAAATAAATTGAAACTAAATCTTTAAAAAAAAAGGAATGTTGAAAACTATCTTTACATTTAATTGGAAAAATAAAATACTCTTTACTAAAAATTATATATGTGTGTGTGTGTGTGTATGTGTGTGTGTATGTGTGTATGAAGGTTTTGTTTTGTTTTGTTTTTGTCATTGTATCCTGTGCTCCTAGCACAATTACTGAAATTTATTAGATGTTTTTAAAATGTTTTATTGTTTGATTGAGACACTGCGGTTATATTTCCACATATGTATGTACGTATGCACAAAAAAAAATTGTTATTTTGGGGAGAAGGAACTGGTGGAACTAAGGGTGGGGACATTAGAAAACACTTAATGTAGAAGATTTTTTGATAAGAAAATTAGAAATTCTAAGGATAAGTGAAAAGAAAATTATGCCAGATTTGGACACAGTGTAAAAGCATGGAGATGGGACATGAACTGTGAACAAGGTTAGTTAGGTTAAATTGCAGACCAGAGAGTATATTGATTAAAAAACTAGGAGTCAATGTTGAATTCTAAGAAACTGACATTTCATAAAGTCTGATTAATAATCACAGTTTTTAGAAGGGAAAGAATTATTTCTCATGCTTAGAATAACAACTCTTTTATATACATATATATATATGTGTGTATATATATATATATATATATATATATATATGATTCAAAGAGGTGAGATATGATTGTCCAATCTAGCTGCAAAGAAAATATTATAAAGACATTTAGAATATATATTCTATTGCATGGATTTCAATAAAATTCAACTAAGAAAAAATTCATTTTAATAACCAGATGGAAAAAAAAGAAATGGTATATAGAAAAACTATTTCACTTATGTTTTTTTGGAAGGCATACACATCAATTAACAGATTTAAAGTCTTTGGCTTGTTTTCACAAAATAATGTGATATGAGGGAGTATGTACATGAAGACAGAAAGCTTCATAGTATCTGCTACTCTTTCTTTAAGATATACAACTTCCGTTAGAAGGTAATGAGATGGAAAAATAGGAGAGACTCCTTCTAACAATTATAGGAATCAGTTAATTAGCATAGAACATGAGCCTTAAGCTGCACTGCTCAAAAAATCATTTATTTTAATGAAGCATCCATTGTTGATAAGAAACTATTTTACACACAAAAAATTGTAAAACATTTGAAAAAATAAATCAAAGGCACTTTCTAAAAATGTAGCTTAGAATGTATGTCTCTTTGAATTCAAAAGTTTTATTTTTCCCACTTAAAAAATAAGAATATCATTGTCACTAATCTACCTCTTAGGGGTACTGTAAGAATTAATTAACTGTAATGTGCTCAATCAGAATTAAAAAAGAGTATGTCAGCCATGCCTCAAATGGTACATAGGGCCTATTATGTAAGTACTTGCCTATTTTGAGAGGTTGGAGAAACTAGATGAATTCAGGGGTCATTTTAAATTGGGCACTCCAGTAAGATGATGTGCACCATGAAAATGGTGAAGAAAGAGACAAAGATGTATCAATAGCCATTTTAATCAAACAGATTGATCTTATATTTATTAAGTGCATATTATGTTATATATTGGTAATAGATGTTGCTGCTGTTCAATTTTGTCATGATGCCATTTGAGGTTTTCTTGTCAGAGTAACTAGAGTGGTTTACCATTTCCTTCTCCACCTCATTTTACAGATGAGAAAACTGAAGCAAACAACTCAGTGTCACATGGTTAGTAAATGTCTCAGGCCAAATTTGAACTGAGGCTCTGGTGCTCCATAGACTGCTTGCTACACCTGAGACAATGATGAATAGATCAGAAGGCTTGATGAATAATTAATGGAGGAAAGTGCTTATGTTTAGATATAGACATCTATCATCTTATGGACATTAAAGGCATCATGTTCAGTAATATAAGCCCTGAATTTACAGTTTGAATACTGGCTCTGTAATCCTAAGGAAGTTAGTTCACATGTCTAACTCTCAATTTCCTCATAAATAGAAGAGAGGGGCTGGAATAGATTGAATCCAACTTGTCAAAAAATATTAAGAGCCTACTGTATGAAAGAAACTGAAGTTACAAAGCAGGGAAAATCACATGTATGTGCTAGCTATTTGGCAGAATTAATGCAATTAAAACATATTAGAAGACTTAAGGATGACCCTGTCCTCAGGGAACTTACATTATACATGGCAAGAGAAGGGAAGGAAAAGATCTTTAAGCTCCCTTTCAATTCTAAATGATAATAATTTAACACTAGATATCAATAAGAACTTAAGAGATAACAGTGGAGATGCAAATATAAATAGATATCTAACTCTAGACCAAATGTTTTATTATTATTATTTCTTTTTGTGTGTATTCCTTTCTCAGTCTAGTGAAACCTATGAATCCTTTCTCAGAAAAAACAAATTAATGTATAAAATATAATATATAGGATTATAAAGAAACCAATCAAATTGAAATACCATTAGCAAAGTGTATTTTTTAAAAAGTACATAGACCCCTGCCTAGAGCTTTCTTTCTCAATTTTGCATTGATTAGCATCATTTCATATTTCTGGGCATGTGTAATCTAGCAAAGTATCTATTTATTGTATCTTAAAGTTTGCAATTAATCACAAACAACATAGAAAAGAATTCCAAATGCCATTGAACAATTTAGACTGAAATTAACATTCTTATCCTGACGTTCCAGAAACATTTCTAAACAAAAATTTTTTATTTGGTCCCCATGTTATCATTGAATTTCAAGAAATCCATGGAAGTCATTAAACAATCAAGGTGTGGCTCAACAGTACTACAAGGAAAAAAAAAGTCCTTAAGGTTTTGATTTAAAATGTTCCTGAGTTAGAAAAGGGCAAGCTAGGTTCAGGCAAGCTAAATATCTGCAATGTCTCTAAGGTCAAACATTAACCAATAGGAATTCAACAATAAAAGTCATAGGTATTTTGGATTTTGGATTGATTCTAATGGAAGCAAACTCCTTGTATTCTTTAGCCAAAAAAAGATAAAAGGTCAGGTCAACCCTTTAAGGTTTCTCTGATGTAAAGACCTTAAAATGTAAATATTCCTGAGATTTTTTTTTATTCTAGACCTATTCTCCAAGGCCAAAAATGACCATCAAAAAAAGAGGAAATAGAAATTTTCTTTGGCCCTTGTTTGAATTTTCATTTACTACTTTCTGATGTATGAGACTTCTTCTTGTCCTAGAAAAAAATAAATGTGTTTTTGCCCATTAAATACTGGAAAATAACTGTGTAATAAGGAAGCATTAGCAATATCTTAATGACCTTTAGTGCTGAGAGGCATAAATTCTCAAAAACAATAATAGCAGTCAAAGAACAGTGAGCCAGATATCAAAGATCTATATTGCCATTAATACTCTGAGGTACAAATTGACTCAAAATTCAGAGATAATGGATTGATGTTAATCCTATAAGTAGTTCAGACAGAATTTCTTAACATAGTGGGCTGCTGAATAATGGAAAAAAAATTGTCAAAAACCATGATAGAAGTGAGTGTGAATTATTCTGACACATTTTTGGAGGAGAGAATCAAAAAGTTGCAGTTGTGAGGTAGACTTTCCAGGATGATAAATGGTTACATAGGGATTGATTTAATTGAGATGGGATAAAAGCAATGTGCTCCAGTAAAGGGGATTTTTTTTTCTTTTTAATAGGAAAGACACACTTTAAAGGGTGACATACTCTTCTCCCTTTAAAAGTTTGTTATTTATCTTAAAGAAGTACTATGATTAAGTTTTGACCAAAATAAAGACAAATTTAAGAAATTGATCATTTTCATGTCTATATTTTGAAATTATTACCTTTATTGCATTATAAAGAATGCTTCCCTAAAACCTTCCTATGTTGCTTCATTGTTGTATGATGACTATGTTTTTTGGAAATTAGTCCAGATGATCTTTGGATTTGGCAGGTCCTATCTTACTGGAAAATTTTTGAATAAGTACCCTATCTGGTTTTTTTTTAATTATACTTTTTATTTACAAGTTATATATATGGACAATTTTACAGCATTGACAATTGCCAAACCTTTTGTTCCAATTTTTCACTCCTTCCCCCCATCCCCTCCCCCAGATGTCAGGTTGACCAATACATGTTAAATATGTTAAAGTATAAATTAGATACAATATAAGTATACATGTCCAAATAGTTATTTTGCTGTACAAAAAGAATTGGACTTTGAAAGAGTGTACTATTAGCCTGTGAAGGAAATAAAAAATGTATGTGGAAAAAAATAGAGGGACTGGGAATTCTATGTAATAGTTCATAGTCATCTCCCAGAGTTCTTTCTCTGGGTGTAGCTGGTTCAGTTCATTACTACTCTATTGGAACTGATTTGGTTCATCTCATTGTTGAAGAGGGCCACATCCATCAGAATTGATCATCATATAGTATTGTTGAAGTATATAATGATCTCCTGGTCCTGCTCATTTTACTCAGCATCAGTTCATGTAAGTCTCTCCAGGCCTTTCTGAAATCATCCTGCTGGTCATTTCTTACTGAACAATAATATTCCACTTGTCTGGTTTTTTAATCCACAATCTAGCCAACTAAATTTTTAGTAAAGGCCATTCTCAAAAGCTTAACTAATATTTTATTTGGGATTTCTTTTTCTTTGTTTGGTTGGTTAGTTGATTTTTTTTTTCAGGAAGGATGGGATACAAAAATTTGTTAAAGTGTAAAGACAAAAAAAAGATTATTATTGACTTTAGAAGAAATGTACTGATAATATCACAGATCTTTTGAAGTATATTATTGAAGTAGGGTCACAAAATATAGACAGACAAACCCTAACACTAGATAAGCAATTTTTGAAGGTAGGAGGAGAAAAGAATGGCTAAAACACTATAAAAAGCTGAAATCGCAAACATTTCTAGCTGAACTACACATATTTAAATGCCTGAAGTATTTATTACAACATTTTTTTTTCATTTTGATTTTCTAAAGTGGATTAGATGAAGGATAAAAATCTTTGCTGGTTGCTGTTACTTGCAAACTATAGAGTGATCATCTCAGAGATTTAACTATTATTGATTCAAAATGACAAAGTTATGTTATCAAATGTGTAGTTATCTGTAATCTAGGCATATTATACTTCTGGTCAACTTTTTTTTTAAAGGAGGGAACAAAAAGGAGAAAATTTGCAGGACATCGCCAAATACCTGTGAGTCAAGCAAAAAAGTAAAAAATAAGTAATTTTTTTGCATTTATTACGTACCAGATTTGGGCAGTTAAATGAACAGTGAGCAAAGCACCAAACCTAGACTCAGCAAGATCTGGATTTAAATCCAGTCTCTAATACTAACTGTGTGACCCTGACAAGTCAGTTAATCCTTTTTGCCTCAGTTTTCTCAGCTGTACAATGAGCTGGAGAAGGAAATGACAGACCACTCTAGTATCTTATTAAGAAATCAGAAATGCATTTACAAACCGTCAGATATGACTCAACAAAGACTGAATAATAGTATGTCCCAGATGTTATGTTGGGCTCTATTTTAACAAATACAAATTAGAACTTTTTCTACCCTTACATAGCTGACAGTATATAGGCAGTATAGAAGATAGTATATAGACAGAATAGAAGATAAAAGGCATGCATATATATGTACAAAATACATTCAAGATATCCTGTGAGGGCTGAAGAGATGGGAAGCACCAAGCATCATATGGTAGGTGATGTTTAAATGGAACCTAAGGAAATGTAGGGTCTGCAGGAGATAAAGGTAGGGAATTCACTATCAGTTCAAAGCAATGCCTTCCTTTAAGTTTATTTTTTCCCTTTGAGTTTTATTCCTCTCCTCAGAAACAATAAAATGATGCTCAAATCAGATCCCTTCAATAATGCCTCCATGTTTAGTCATAATAATAGGTCATTTTACACATAAGTTTATTTTATAATAAATACTTTTCTTACAAAAGAAACTTATGAAATGTTACAGAATCACAAAATATAGAACTGGAAAGGATCTCTGAGTTCATATAGTCCTACCCATACACCAAAAGGTTATCCAATACAATAAATAAATTATTAACTAGTTTCTACTTGAAGAACTCCAAAGAATGGCTATCATTTCCTATCCCATTCTGTTTTATTACAATGCTAATTCTTAAGGACTTTTATTTTGTTTTCACTTTATTAAACAAGATTAATCTCTTCCTTGCAACTTTTATCCTTTCATTCCTCTTGATTATGTCTTCTTATTCCAAATGAAGAAAACACTTGAAATCAACTTTCTGTCTCCTGTGAATCTTCCCTACACTAGACTAACCTTGCTTATTTCCTTCAAACTTCTCTTATATAATATGTACTCAAATTTCTTCACCATCATTGTCGACATCCTCTGGACTTCCACTATCTTGTCAATATCCTTTCTAAAATCTTATACTGAGCACAATACTCCAGGAGATTATGATGAGAATTAAGTACAATGAAATGATAAATTCCATTATTTCTGAAATTTTGCTTCTATTGTTGGAGCCCAAGATTGAATTGATTTTACTGAATTCCCTATCATACTAGTGACTCAATTTGAGCTTGGAGGTAACTAAAATCCCTAGAAACAAATAGTGTTACTTATAAAATTTTCTCTTTTTTTGGTTCTTGAGAGTTGATAGAGGATTTCATTGCTGAGATCTATTTTATAAATAAGAAAAACTAGGGATCAAAAAAGTTATGCAATTATCCCAGATCTCAAACCCAAATCTCCTGACAATATTCCCACTGCTCTTTCCATAACATCTCCCAGATAAATGTTTTTGTTCGGTGACAGACTTATTTTCTGACATTTGCTTCCTAGCTTTTTCCCTTTCTTGGAGATTTATGGGGAAAGCATTATAGACACTTTTTCTTCTTAAGAGATGAAAATATAAATCTAAATACAGTTAGCCTATGACTTAGAATAGCTTGACCTAGTGAAGCTCCCAAACAACCTATCTTGTCTGCGAATCCATATGTGGGGGAGAACTTGATGATGCCCTGCTTGGTAAAAAGGAATAGAGACGCAAACAAAAATCCATTTTACTTTATAGTTCTTCTTGCTACCATCTCTTGGCAAATGCCTCCAATCACATTGTGGGATGTATTTCCATATCCCACTGAAACCCATTATCTAGTTATTATTTATCATATCAAACATTTCCTTTTAATATGTACTTCAATGAATTTTCTTTTTACCCTTCCTTTTTCTTACCCACTACTCTCTATTTTCTGTGTTTCTATCAACTTATACAACCCTTGGGGAAAATGGAAATTGTTTACAAGGTGTAATTGATGCTAAAAAAAGAAATTAGATCAAAACTTCATTGTAGGATGTTTGATCAAGAATATTATAAGAAATATAATTAACATAGTGTGCACACACATACACACACAAATTGAAAACAATTCTTCAGTTCTGATTTCATTAAGTGAGCCAGATTTGTTTTCAGGGAAAATTGGACATATTTACAGCAGTAAAACATTGAAGGGATGTATTCTTAGAAAGAATTTCCCTTGATCAAAATTGATCAAGCTTTCTTCATATGGGGCAATCATTTTTGATTTTGATTCATAGAGTGAAAATTGTTTCCCTTTGTCTATAGGATAAAGTACAAATTCCACTATGGCTCTCAACATCTTCCATAATTTAGCCCCAATTTTACCTTATTTCAGACTCTCTCCTATGAAATCTCCATTTTTACATTCATTTACTTATTATCCATATTATTTTTTTTGAAAGTGTTCCTCTTCTCCATCTTGTATTTTATGAGGCAGTACTTCTCTAGGAATTGAGAAAATATGAAAGTTATATATCTCCAATATAATATATTTATATATTAGTTTATATATGTAATATAATACATAAAATAAAATTAGTGGGGCAATATTTTTACTTATTTTTTTCAAAAGAATTGATTGACAAATTGGAAGGTGTATCTGGAAATTATTGATATAAAATGCATTTACAAAATTTAAAAGTATATGATAAGTAATTATGTGTATTTATTTATCTACATATAATGATTTCAATTATGATATTATTAAAACTTAAAATTGCCTTAAGAACTCTGAAACAGAGTGTATAAATAATGGGTATGCACTCTTTTTTTATTTACAAAATATATTCATGAGTAATTTTTCAACTTTGACCCTTGCAAAACTTTCTGTTCCAACTTTTCCTCTCCTTGCCCCCCACTCATCCCCTAAATGGCAGGTAGTCCAATACATGTTAAATATGTTAAAGTATATGTTAAATACATTATATGTATACATATTTATACAGTTATCTTGCTGCACAAGAAAAATTGAATTTAGAAAGAAGGTGAAAATAACCTGAGTCGGAAAACAAAAATGCAAGCAGACAATAACACAGAGTAGAAATGCTATGCTGTGGTCCACAATCATTTCCCATAATTCTTTCACTGGGTGTAGTTGGTTCTCTTCATTACTGAACAACTGGAACTGATTTGGATCATCTCATTGTTGAAAAGAGCCATGTCCATCAGAATTGATTATCATATAGTATTGTTATTGAAGTGTAAAATGATCTCCTGGTTCTGCTCATTTCACTTAGCATCAGTTAATGTAAGTCTCTCCAGATCTCTCTGAAATCATCCTGCTGGTCATTTCTTACAGAATAATAACATTCCATAACATTCATATGGTATGCACTCTTTAAAGATTAGTTTAGATTAAGCCTCTACCCCAACCATTCCAAATATCTGAAGTACTCTTTTCCTAAAAATTCCCATAGTGCTTCATGTTGGCATTGCTTTTTTTCATCTATTATAAGCTGTTTTATATAGATTGTAATCTCCTTGAGGTCAGAGGCTTGTATTAACTTTCCTTGCATCCTTTACAATAAGCATTCAATAAATATTTGTGATGATGGTGGCAGCGGCACTGGTGGTGGTGTGTGTACTTGTGTATGGGTATGTGTGATTGCACTCTCATTTTATTAGTGATCTTATGAAATTTAATTATATAGCCTCATATAAAATTCCACAAAGATTAAAACACACAACTAGAGGTTATAACAAGATCAAGATGAGCTGATCTTTGTACCAAGTTTCCAAAAACTAGGAAGCATGATAGTACTTATAATTCAGCAGAAAAACAAAAAAAATCCCAGAATTTATCACCTAATTAGCAAGAATGTTTGATTAAATATGAATGTAGCTTAATGGGTTATTTCTTTAACCTGATAGTCCATATTAATTACCTTGTAGCATTGCCCTAATCTTTGGCCCATCACTGACCTGTTCAAAATGTCTTCCCATATTCTAAGCTTTTCATCTCTTCCCAGCATATGCACAGATCTGCACTGTAGTTTCCCCTCTGAAAACAGGGGACTTGTTTCTTGTGGTCTATCTCTTTCCTCAATTTCTATGTGTTTAAAAATAAGTGTTGATGATGCCTTTTGTGCCATTTGTCTGGACATATTTTTTACTCCTTGACCCAGGCACCAGAAAAGGTAGTTAAGACTCTGTAGCTAACACAAGATAAATAAGAATTATTAAAAATCCTTCACAAGAAAAATCAGCCTGTGTCATGCCATATTTTCAGAAATATTGTATCTCCTCAGTAAAAGGGATTAATACAAAAAGAGAAGACATGTAGGTAATTGTAAAATATTTTCCCACTCTTTTGTGTCATTTACCACATGTGTTCATATACCTATATAATTATTCAGTGTGAAAGTTTATGTCAGTGTGATTCAAACTTCTAGAAGTCAGAAAGTTCAGAGTTGTGATTCCCATAGCAACCACAACCCCACCCCTTTGTTTTTATATAGAATTTGTATAACTGGAAAAGTTGTTAAATTTTATATCTTAATATAAACATGTACTCATGTTAAGTGTCTTTTTATAGTTGCTTTGGGGACCACAATTTTGAATTTCCTGATTTTCTTTGCATTTGAATTCTCAATTGGAATATTGCAGTGACTGACTTTTCCCCATTTTGCTGAAGCAAAGACAAAAAGAAAGAGAATAACAATTTATCAAAAATTCAAGTAGTCCCTCTTCTGTATTGTTTCTTGCCTACAGGAAATAACTAAAGAAAGACCAGGAAACTGTATATTTTTTCCTAATGAAACATAAATTATTAGGAAAAGAATAACTGATTAAAATGGAAATTTTATTTAAATTAGTCTTTGTTGTTTATAATTACCTTTAAGTGATTGTATTTTACTTTAATTCCTAAAGTCAAAGAATAGTTAAGATTAGAAGAGAAAAAAAAAAATATTCAACTCCCATAAGATCTTAGATGTAGAGCTGGGAAAAAACAAAACAAAACAAAACAAAAAAAAAAAAAAACAACCTTTGAAGATCATTAAGCCTAAACTATTTATTTTATAGATGAGGAGACTGATGTTCAGAGAAGTTAAATGATTTATCTAGTGCCATACAGCAAAACTTATGGCAGGATTCTCTCAGAGTGCCTTCTCCCACACCCCTCACACCCCTCAGCCCCGCCTATCATGCCCCTTCCCTTTGGCTCATCATTATGGAAAATGGGCAGTCCCTAAGTGATAGAATTGTGTCTGTATTTATTTTAATTTTGTTTTAATAATATATTTAAGGAAACCAATACAATTAAATACAATTACCATAAACAATCTGACTTTTTATTGAGATGTAGTATGTAAGTTTTTTCAATGTGCAATTTTTTTTCCCTTTTAAAACAAGTACAGTCTTATGACATGGTTTCATAATTGCTGAAATATGCACTCTATAACCACTTAAACAGTAATTATCATAATAAGGATATATTTTTTCAAAAAAACATATTATATAACCCAAAAATATAGCTTGATAGAGATGTCTGCCTCACACTCAAGGAAAAGAGGTTTTATGAACTGTGAAACCATACGCTTCCTCTATAAAATGTTCCTCACGGTTATTTTAAAAAGCATCCATATGACAAAAACCTTAGTGTCATTCCCACCCCATATTTTCCATAATTTTATATCTATTCATAAAACATCCCTCAAGATATTCTTCATCAAATTATAGTTACAGAGTAGATTTTGTGAGGTCATTACATTATCCCACTCCAGGTAAAAACACACTTAAATCATCCAAGAACAATGAGACTGTCCTCCAGAGATTCCAGAAAAGAAAATTTTAGAGTTAAAATGGCAATGGTGACTATGCCAATATTGCATATAAAAATATCAAAGAAAGAATTCTGATGGGAATAATGACTATTCACTTTTCTATAAGCTTAAGGGAAATCTGACTTTTTTTTTTTTTCACTGATAGTGAAAGAGGACATATGAATGTGTCCCTGGGCCTAGTTATCTTTAAGAAAGGAAGACATTTGAACTTCTCTTTGAATATCTAACTAATTCTTTGGGCATTGCAACAGTCTAATCGGTCTCTCAGTGAAATTCAAAGAATTGGAGATTTCTGAGGATCAGATTTACTGGATGCAGTCTAATCCTTTTGATAACCTTGGTAATTATGATTTCCAATTAAACAACCATTTTCTAGATTGAATTGCTAACAGATTGCCTGTAGTTTTCTGTCAACTTTTCTAATAAGTGCATGAAATCTCAGGACCAAAAAGAAAGAAGTACCCACAAAATTTTATGTTTCATTTTCAGGAGGAATAGTTATTTATTTAAGTTGCTGCTTGGTTATTGTGAAGTAGAATGGGACTTGATGAGAGTTGATGAATGTTCTGCAAGACAAAAAAAGGAATGCTCTGTATTGCAATAGTTGTGTTATAGGAAGAACTTACATATGCAAATCCCCTCCCCTTTTTTCTCTCCCACATAACTCTTTCTCTCTGTTATTCATCATTATCATCTCTGGGTAATAATTATCTATAGTCAGAAGGCTTCCAAGCTTCCATACTACTGTGCTGCCAAATAGATGCTCCTAAAACACAGATCTAACCTATGATTTAGAATATTCTCTTTACTTCATTCTGTTCAACATACATAAAAATCCATTTCTCATCAATATATACTTTGACAGGAATTTGTACATCTTCTTGTCTATTATGCATTCCCTTTTCACCTCTGCCTTTAGAATTCCTGCTTTCTTCAAGTCTCAGTTCCAATATAAAACTTATCACAATTCCTTTATTCTTTAATATCTATCCCTTGAGAAAGGTCTTTTTATATTTCTAATATTTAATGTTCTACACATATGTTTTAAATCTGTGTATATTTTTTATTGTTGAGCTATTACCATTCTTCTTTGCTCATAGAGCATAGTACTTTCTTTGATGTAGGTATTCCATGCTAGGCAGTCCTATGCTAGTCTCTCATGTCTCACAATCAATTCCAAAGTTATTCAGTGAGATCTTGAGAGCGTCCTTGTAATTCTTCTTTGTAACCCTTTGTGAATTCTTCTTTTGTGTGAATTTTTCATAATATTTATCTTTTAGCCATATGTATATATGCCATGTATATGTAATATACATGGTAATAATGTGACCAGTCCATCACGATTGGGCTGCCTGCAGTATGGTTTGAATACTTGGCAGTTTAGCAAAAGATATGTCTTCAGTTTCTAGTTTCTTATCTTACCAATTGATGTTTAGAGTCTTTCTAAGACAATTCAAATGGAAGCAATTCAATTTTCTATTATGGCACTATTATACTGTCCAGGCTTTGCAGACATAAAACAAGAAAGTATTGTGTTATAAAAGCAAGGCAAAATTACCATAACTCAAAAAATGTGATATGCACACATTTGGACATTTCCATTCCAAATGTTTATATGGACTATTTGTGCCCCACCAGTTGTAAAGTCTTCCAAGATCATATTGTTCCAATCAATCACATTCAGGAATACTGTACATTGACCCTTTCATAATGATGTCATTTTAGCCCTCTTTAATTATTAAGGACAGCAACTAATCAAAACATGCTATTTTCCCTAATAGAATGTAAACTTTATTTTATGAACTGTTCAATTTTTGTCATTCTGTGCCCAATACCTAAAATTTGGAGGCATTTATAAATTCTTACTTTATAAATGAATGAATGAATTTGATAGAACAATATTTGTGATAGGCTTAAATGAAGTTTCTCTCTGTGAATACTGCTATATTGTGATTAGTACTTCTGGAAGGCTTCCAGAATCATTCCTCCAAATCTTCAGAACAGTTTAGAAATCTGAACTTCTCCAGATCCAGTGTGATCATGGTTGAAAAGCAATCCCTGCTGCCTCTATAAGGAACTCTTGAACAAGACTTTTCATGACTCACTGAAAAAGGATGGGAATACCATGAATCTGGTTACTCCTGAGCAACACATTTTGAGTCACTGTTTTTTTTTTTTCCTAATATTAGTCACTCATCTGTTCAAGAACTCAAAGAAAAAAAGTAAATTTTAACATATTCTATGATTATACCTGACAGAGGAGATTTAAAAAAAAAAATGAATAGAGGAATAAAAGGACTTCCATCAAACTGATCCTTGTTTCTTAACATGGTTACAGTTGCTACTTATAACTATAATTTCTCTTAGATGGAAATAGTATCACTTTCAAAAAGAACATGATACCTCATTCAAGTGAGAGTGGCCACTCAGGGAATTCTACCAGAGAATTTTAATTTGAGTAGTTTGTAAGAATAATTGCTCCAGGGTCATGAAAATTACTGCCTCAAAAGCATAGCTCTGTCAAAGACCTTGGCAAGACATTAATCCTAGGATGGATGTTTACCTGAGTTGTAGTTGGTCCAGGGAATACGTTTTCCTAACCTCATGTTGTTATGGACACCACCATAGAGTACAATTTAAACTTAGTGATAGATTAATAGATAATAAGATAAAAGTCTTTGAGATCATGGGGGAAATTAATAATGTAAGGCCCCACATCTACTATAATTATGGACTTAAAGTTATCAAACAAAAATCAGCCTAATATTTCTCAGTAAAACTTCATTTTTCTGCAAATACTGATTTGCTTATGTTTTCTTTAACTTTTATCTTTTTTTCTTTCCAAAGGGTTTTAGATATAAAATGAGAATAAGAAGTAAAAAGTTGTATACTAAAGTAGATTTGGGCAATTTAGATGGAAAAAAAAATTCATTCTAGATTATTAGTATAAACATTGAATGTGAGAAGGACACTACTCCCAAAACAAGCATTTGTCTCTTCTTTCTTCTAGTTTTCCCATTTTCTTGTTCCTCTGTTTTGAGCTGTCTAATTATGATGCCTTGTTGTGTTCTCCAATTATTTCAAAGAGTTTCAAAATAGAGAAAGAGAAAAAACACTAAAGGAGAAAAAAGAAAAGTGGGATGTCATGACCTTCTCCTAAGCCTTTTCCTGAAAAATGCTTTACCAGATCCCTGATTTACTCTCTATTTAAAACATTAAGCTGTAGTGCTCAAATGTTTCTGAAATGGCAAAAACAACTCCAGGGTTAGCTAATGTTTGATATTTTCTATCTTTGTGTTTCATTTGGTTCATTTAACTAATCAAGAACTGATTTGATATCACTCTACAATACATTGTCTGATCTTGTGTATAATTCAGTTCAAAAAACATATTAATGGCTTGCTGGGGCTGGGTGGAGGATATAAAGATAAAATGTAATGCAGCTTCTGCCCACAAGGTGTTTATACTTTACTGCATATAGGAAACATATTTAAAGATAAGGAAAATGATGATGAAGTGATGTAGGAAAATTTGAACATGAAGAACAACTATCTTGTTTGGGGAAGGTGGGCAAAGAAATGGATGAGGAAATGACTGACCTATACCTTGAAGGCAATGGAAGATTGTAAAAAGCACAGATTATAAGTGATTCAGCCCAAGTATGAGGAAAAGATTATACAAATATATAGAGGTAGGAAATAGAATATGAAGTTGGGTAAACAGTCCAATTTAAATGATACATAGACTACATTAAGGGGAATAATATGGAAGTATTTACAATGTATACATTTAATCTGTATTTCTTCAGTTTTCATCCCCAACATTCAGCTTGAGTAGCAAATGATGACAAACACTTAGCTGAACAACATGATGGGATATGATTCATCATCTATTTACCCAAGTATTTATTGACCTCGATAAATGAATTATGATGAGCAAGACAAACTCTTTGGGCTTTTAAATCAACCAAGAAAAATATTTTGCAAAATCCCAATATCTCCATATAGATGAAGTGATCTCTACTCTTATATCAGGGCCAATTTAAGCTGAAGCAAAGGAAGTGGCTTCCTAAATAGTAGGAGTTTCACAAAATAATCTTTTCCCCCAAATATTACTCTCACCAGTCTTCTACAGAGTCTGAAATTTCACCTTCAAGGATCAATTACTTTGTCTCATTCCTCTATAAAAATGAAATTATGCTAGATGACAAATTAATTCAAGTCAGTTATGTCACTAATGTTTAAATATGATTTAATATGTCCAACCACTTTCTTTTCTCTTTAATTTTTCATTGTAAAATTAATAATCATTGGCAAACAAAAAATTAATAAAGTAAAGAACTGTGAAGAGAATTGTGAAGGGCTATTACCCTGAATTTTTTAAAGTATATATTAAATTGAATAAGGTAACAAAGAATGTCATTTTTGTCTATTTCCGAACTTCTGTGTATTTGTGTTTTATTGATACTTTTTCCTTTTTTTTTCCCTCTCTCTTGCATTATTCACTAACTCAAGCCTGATCAAATGTCCACACCCCAAATGGACATCCTTCCTTGTTACAATTTATAGGACAATTTTCTAAACATTCCCCAGTTCACCCTTTGGGTTGGATATGGTGCAAATAAGTGTAGATATTTGAAAATTATGGAAAGATACATTCAGAGCATGGAGTACCTCCCAGTATGAGTAGGTCTAGATACAATACCTTCTAAGAGGAAGATAATGCTCATCAGGGGAAATGAACACCAGGAAGTAAAGAAATGCTGAAAGTGGAGGGAAAAGGGCATCAAACATGAACTGTATCTATTTCAGTGTTGTCCAGTGAAGCTTTACAGCCAACAAGATTAATGGCATCAAAAAAAACATACTACTATCCAATCAGAACATTTTGAGAATTTTTTTTTTCAGAAATTTCTTTCTTTTTCCTCATGACTACTCTGTCACTCTCTTCCTACTCTTCTTTCCTTAACTCTCAGCATTAGTATTGTAGAGTAACTTATGGAAATGGCATGGTAACAAACCCATAGTTTTATGTGTCTTAATAATTAAACATTTGAATGTTTACTGGCTTTTGAAGTCTAGTTTTCATTATCTTTCAGACCTTAAGATGGTCAATTCTTTTGGGAGTTTAAAATAAATTATAAAGCTTAAAGTTTGCTTTTTGTTTGCTTTTCGTGAAAGGGTAGAAATTTAAACAACTTTGAAGACCATAAAGATGTTGTCAAATCAGAATCAACAATTAAATTTTGACTGAAATAGTTTACATTTAAGTTATTAAGTATTTTTACCCTTTAAAATTATACTTGCATATTGCACACAGTTTATAATTTAAATCCCTTTATTAGTAGTGTCTTTGTGGTCAGTTAAATGAATTTGAATGCAAGGGCAGAGAAGAGGAAAGTACTTCAATTAAAAAGACAGAAATGCTAGATAATTTAGAGAAATGTTTTCTTTTGCCCATTATACTACCTCTGCATTGAAATGTAGAATCTTCAACCAAATCATTTCCAATGGAGCAGTAATGAACTGAACCAGCTACGCCTAGAGAAAGAACTCTGGGAGACGACTAAAAGCCATTACATTGAATTCCCAATCCCTATATTTATGCCCACCTGCATTTTTGATTTCCTTCACAAGCTAATTGTACAATATTTCAGTCTGATTCTTTTTGTACAGCAAAATAACAGTTTGGTCATGTATACTTATTGTGTATTGCTTCGAAATCTCAGCCAGCTGGTAAAAGTGCAAATGTTTATTTCTCCTTACAAATCAGCCCGGTTAGTTGAGGCCTATCTCTCTGCCTGGCTGCCTGGGATCTTGCAGCTTTGTCCTTAGCTCCTGCCTCTGCTTTCTTCAGCCTCCAGCTCAACTCCGTCTCATGGCTTCTCAATCTCCAGTCTGTGGTGAGTAGTCTTTTCTTCCAGAGTGTTCTGTCTCAGAGCCCTGTTGATGTTCTGGAGAAATTCTTCTTTTGCTCCAAGAGCTTCCTTCATTTATGTGATCTCCCAAAGGTTAACTCCACCTTCTGGAGGGAGAGGGATTCTGGGTTATCTCCCAGAGTGCTCTCTGGTCCTAAGGAAGGTGTGAATTCAGCTCTCATACTAGCCCTGAACTCTCGTGTGAACTCCATTGAGTACTTAGATACTTGAGCTCTCTAAAGGTGTGAACACAAGCATTGTTCAATCAGTTCCACTTAGTATCTTGTTTCAAGTTCTGGCCCAAAATAATTCTTTCTAAGATTAAATTAACTCCAATGTCTTTAACACTTTGTAAAGAAATGTCTTAACACTTTAGTAAAGATTCCAACAGTGTATCTAATTTATATTTTAATATATTTAACATCTACTGGTCATCCTGGCATCTGGGGGAGCGGGGGGGGGGGGGTAAGAGGTGAAAAATTGGAACAAGAGGTTTGGCAATTGTTAATGCTGTAAAGTTACCCATACATATAACCTGTAAATAAAAGGCTATTAAATAAAAAAAGAAAAAAAAAAGAAATGTAGAATCTTTCATGAGTGTAGAAGCACATTTCTATATATTGAAGAGAGAATTTGTTGTATAATAAGAAGGAAATTTCACAATTGTATGAAAGACTTAAATTTTAACCTAACCTCTGCCACTAACTATAAAAACTTTCTGGGCCTCAGTTTCCATAACTATAAAATAAAGGTTTCACACTATATAATGCCTAAGAGCATCCAATTTGAGGTATAATAGAGAAAACTCTGCAGCTACAGTCCAGAAATCTGGCTTTAATACATTTTTTGTCTGTGAAACCTTTGGCTACTCTCTACTGCTCTCTGAGCATCTGTATTCTCTTCTATAAAACAGAGGTGATATTTCTGCTATCTAAATATTTATATGTTGCTAATTTTTCTTAATCAATTTTGCAAGGTATTTACCAAACTGTCCTTTATGTGAGAGTAGCTCTATTTTTCCCCTTTTATTTAATTAAAGATTTTTATTTACAAAACAAATACATGGGTAATTTTTCAACATTGACCCATGAAAAACCTTCTGTTCCAAATATTCCCCTCCTTCCCCCCACTCACTCCCCTAGATGGCAGGTAGTCCAATACATGTTAAATATGTTAAAGTATATGTTAAATACATATATGTATACATATTTATTCAGTTATCTTTCTCTACAAGAAAAATCAGATCTAGAAAGAAAACAAAGACACCTGAGGAAGAAAACAAAATGCAAGCAAACATTTACAGAAAACATGAAAATGCTATTTTGTGATCTACATTCTGTTCCCACAGGTCTCTCTCTGGGTGTATATGGCTTTCTTTGTCATTGAACAATTGGAACTGGTTTGAATCATCTTATTGTTGAAGAGAGCCACATCCATCAGAAATGATCATTGTATAGTTTTGTTGTTGCCATGTATAATAATCTCCTAGTTCTACTCATTTCACTTAGCAACAGTTCATGTAAGTCTCTCCAGGCCTTTCTGAAATCATCCTGCGGGATGATTTTTTACAGAAACAATAATATTCCATAACATTCATATACCATAATTTATTCATTCATTATCAAATTGATGGGCATCCATTCAGTTTCCAGTTTCTTGCCACCACAAAAAGGGGTGCCACAAACATTTTTGCATATGTGGGTTCCTTTTCTTCCTTTAAGATCCTCTTTGGGATATAAGCCCAGTAGAAACACTGCTGGGTCAAAGTGTATGAACCGTTTGATAACTTTTTGAGCATAGTTCCAAAATGCTCTCCAGAATGTTTAGATCCATTCACAATTCTACCAACAATGTATCAGTGTCCCAGTTTTCCGACATCCCCTCCAACATTCATCATTATCTTTTCCTGTCATTTTAGCCAATCTGAGAGGTATATAATGGTATCCCAGAGTTGTCTTAATTTGCATGTCTCTGATCAATACTGATTTGAAGCACCTTTTCATATGACTAGAAAGTTTCAATTTCTTGATCTGATAATTGTCTGTTCATATCCTTTTAATATTTATCAACCGGAGAATGGCATGGATTCTTATACATTTGAGTCAATTCTCTATATATTTTAGAAATGAGGCCTTTATCAATATCTTTGAATATAAAAATGATTTTCCAATTTATTACTTCCCTTCTAATCTTGTCTGCATTAATTTTGTTTGTGCAAAAACTTTTTAACTTAATATAATCAAAATTATCTCTTTTGTGATCAATAATAATCTCTAGCTCTTCTTTGGTCATAAATTCCTTCCTCCTCCACAGATTTGAGAGATAAACTATCCTTTGTTCTTCTAATTTGTTTATAATATCATTCTTTATATCTACTCATGAACCCATTTGAACCTTATCTTGGTATACAATGTTAAGTGTGGGTCAGTGCCTAGTTTCTGCCATACTAGTTTCCAATTCCCCCCACCCCCTTTTTGTCAAATAGTGAATTCTTATGTGAAAAACTGGAGTCTTTGGATTTGTCAAACACTAGATTACTATAGTTATTGAGTATTTTGTCCTGTGGATCTAACCTATCAGCTGATGAACTACTCTGTTTCTTAGCCAGTACCAAATGGTTTTGATGACCACTGCTTTATAATATAATTTCGGATCTAGTACAGCTAGGCCACCTTCATTTGCTTTTTTCCCCATTAATTCCTTTGAAATTCTTGAACTTTTGTTCTTCCAGATGAATTTTGTTATTTTTCTAGGTCAGTAAAATAGTTTCTTGAGAATTTGATTGGTATAGCACTATATAAATAGATTAGTTTAGAGAGTATTGTCATCTTTATTATATTCACTCTATCTTTCCAAGAACACTTGATATTTTCCCAATTGTTTACATCTAACTTTATTTGTGTGGTTTTGTATTTTTGCTTATATAGTTCCTAACTTTCCCTAGGCAAATAGATTCCCAAATATCTTATACTATTGACAGTTATTTTAGGTGGAATTTTTCTTTGTGTATTTCTTGATGTTGGATTTTGTTAGCAATGTATAAAAATGCTAATGGTTTATGTGGATTTATTTTGTATCCTGCAACTTTGATAAAGTTATGGATTGTTTCTAGTAGTTTTTAAATTGATTCTGTAGGGTTCTCTAAGTAAACCATTATATCATCTGCTAAGAGTAATAATTTAGTTTCCTCATGATCTACTCTAATTCCTTTAATCTCCTTTTCTTCTCTTATTTCCAAAGCTAGGATTTCTAAAACAAAATTGAATAGTAATGGTGATAGTGGGCTGATGGTTTTAAATAGATACTATCAACATTTTAATGAAAAGTCCATTTATTCCTATATTATTTAGTGTTTTTAATAAGAATGGATGTTGGGTTTTATCAAATGCTTTTTCTGCATCTATTGAGATAGTCATACTTTTTTTGGTTAATTTGGTTATTGATATAGTCAATTATGCTAATAGTTTTCCTAATATTGAACCAGTCCTGCATTACTGGTACAAATTCTTTTTGGTTTTATGGTGTATTATCTTGGGGATGATTTTCTGTAATCTCTTTGCTAATATTTTATTTAATATTTTTGTATAAATATTTATTAGGGAAATTGGTCTATAATTTTCTTTTTATGTTATCATCCTACCTGTCATGTCTGCGTCATAAAAGGAATTTGGTAAGAGTTCTTCATTACCTGTTTTTTTTTTTTTTTTCAAATAGTTTATATAGCATTGGAGTTAATTGTTCTTTAAATGTTTGGTAGAATACATATGTATATCCATCTGGATCTAGAGATTTTTTTTTTTTTAGGGAGTTGATTAATAGCTTGTTCTATTTCTTTTCTAAAATGGGACTATTTAAGTAATTTATTTCCTTTTCTATTAATCTGGGCAATGTATATTTTTGTAGGTATTCCTCCATTTCACTTAGGTTATCAAATTTATTGGCATAAAATTGGGCAAAGTAATTCCTATTTAGTGCTCAAATTTCCTGCTCATTGGTGGAAAGTTTTCCATTTTCATTTTTGAGACTAAGAATTTGATTTTCCTATTTTCTTTTTCTAATCAAATTAACTAAAGCTTTGTCTATTTTGTTGGTTTTTCATAAAACCAAATTTTTGTTTTATTTATTAATCAATGTTTTTTTCTTTCAATTTTATTAATTTCTCCTTTAATTTTTAGAATTTAAAGTTTGATATTTGGTTGGGGATTTTTAATTTTTTCTTTTTCCAGCTTTTTTAGTTGAAAACCTAGTTCACTGATTTTCTCTATTTTTTGCAAGTAAGCATCTAGAGATATAAAATTTTCCTTTATTACCACTTTGGCTGCATTGCACAAATTTTGGTATGTTGTCTCATTACTGTCATTCTCTTGGATGAAATTATTAATTGTGTCTGATTTGCTGTTTCACCCATTCATTCTTTAGGATGAGATTATTTCATTTCCAATTACGTTTTTGTCTGTTTTCTCCTGACCTTATATTGCATATGATTTTTATTGCATCATGATCTGAAAATAAAAATGCATTTACTACTTCTGCCTTTCTGCCTAACACAAGGTTAATTTTTGTATAAGTTCCATGAACAGCTGAGAAAAAAAGTAAACTAGTTTCTGTCTCCTTTTAATTTTCTCCAATGATCTATCATACTTTGTAAAGTACGGGCTAACTCCCTGTAGGGCCGCAGCATAATCCAGAGTCAGAATAAATCAAAGTCCTTGGTCATTAGGGAGAGAAGTGAAGGAAGCAGGCAAGCTGCCACATGGCTTGCCAAAGATGTATCTTAGATTCTGGAGTCCAGAGTCTCCAGCCTTGCTCCTCCTTGTCCTGTTGCCAAGTAACTCAGGCTTCTCTTCCCCTGCCCTCCAATTCTTGCCTATGATTATCTCAACACCAAACATTCAGCAAGTGCCAATTGTGTGTCTACATATGTATAATAGAGCCATAATTAGCCTTAAGTAACTGGGTTGTCTGATTCAAGCATACCTTTTTGGAGTTTCAGCCCTCTTCATCACCTAACTTTTCTAACATTCTGTTTACCTCCTTAATTTCTTTCTCATTTATTTTGTTGTTCAATTTATCTAGTTCCAAGAGAAAATGGTTGAGATCCCCCACTAGTATAGTTTTGCTATTTATTTCTTCTTGCATCTCTCTTAACTTCTCCTCTAGGAATTTCCATGCTACACTTGGTGCATACATGTTTAGTATTGATATCATTTCATTATCTGTTGTACCCTTTAGTAAGATATAGTTTCCTTCCTATCTCTTTTAATAAGATCTCTTTGCTTTTACTTGATCGAAATCAGGATTGCTACACCTACTTTTTTTCCTTCACCTGAAGCATAATATATTCTGCTCCAGCCATTTACCTTCACTCTGTATGTATCACTGCATTCTAAATGTGTTTTTTTTGTAAATAACATATTGTAGGATTCTGGCTTTTAAAGCAATCTGCTCTCTGCTTCCATATTATGGGGAAATTCACCCCATTCACATTCACTGTTTAAATAACTAATTCTGTATTTTCTTCCATCTTATTTACCGTAGGTTATGCTTTTCTCTTTCCTATCCCTCGTCCCTCCTTCCCAGTATTTTGCTTTTAATGAACATCTCACTCAAACAGTCCTCCCCCTTTAGAGCCTCTCCCTCTTTTTTACACTTTTTCCCTATTACTTCTGTTTTTCCTTCTATTAGTTTTTCCCTTTCTTTTCCCCCTTTCCCTCCTACTTCTTTATAAGGTGAGACTAGTTTCTTCATGATACCAAATATGTCTGATATTCCTTCTTAGATATAAATCTGATGAGAGTAAGATTCACACAATGCTCATCCCACTCCCTTCTTTCCCTCAATTATAATAGGTTTTCTTTGTCTCTTTATGAGATGTAATTTCCCTTATTTTACCTCCTTTTTCTTCTTCTGGTATGATCTCTTTTCCAACTCTAGTTTCTTTTTCATAATTATCATAATAAAAACAATTTATACCCACATTCTCTAAATAACTTAACAGAATATATAGTTCTCAAGAGTTCTGTTCTTTTTACCTTTTTTATGCTTCTCTTGAGTTCTATGTTTGGAGATCCATTTTTTTTTTATTCAGTTCTGGTCTTTTCCTTAGAAATAGGTGAAATTCACCTATATCATTGAAAGTTCATTTTCTTCCCTGAAAGATAATGGCCTTTTAGCTGCATAGCTTATTCTTGGCTGTAATTCCAGTTCCTTTGCTTTTCAGAATATCAGATTCTGGGCCTTTCAATTCTTTAAGGTGGAGGCTTTTAGGTCCTGGATAATTATAATTGTGGCTTCTCGGTATTTAATTTGTTTCTTTCTGGCTGCTTGCAATATATTTTCTTTGGTATGATAGTTCTGAAATTTAGCCATGATATTTCTTGGGGATTTAATTTAGGGATCTCCTTCAGGGGGTAATCAGTGGATTCTTTCAATGGCTATTTTACCATCTGATTCTAAAATATCAGGGAAGTTTTCTTTTATGATTTCCTGTAAGATAATGTCTAGGTTCTTTTTTTCCATCATGGCTATTAGGAAGCCCAATAATCCTTAGAATGTCTCTCCTAGATCTATTTTCCAGGTCAGTTGTTTTTCCTAGGAGAGATTTCATATTTTCTTCTATTTAATTTTTTTTTTTTTTGGTTTGGCTGATTCTTGACGTCTTATTGAGTTATTCACTTCCATTTGTTCAATTCTCATTTTTAGTATATTATTTTCTTGAGTTACCTTTTTAGCTCCTTTTTCAATTGGCCAATTAAATTTTGTTCTTTGCATTATTTTTCCATTTTTTAAATTCTTCTTGTAATGATCTTATTTTATTTCCCCATTTTTTTATTACTCTCTTTTAAGATCCTTTATGCAAACTTTGAAGAAAGCCTTTTGAAATAGGAACCAGCTCACGTCTCTCCTTGGTTCTTCCAAGATACCTTCTTCTAGAAATATGTTGTACTACAAATATTATGGATTCTTTGTCTTCAAAACCAGTTTAGAGGCTTAATCTGCTATTGGTTTGAGAGAAGGTTGGAGGAGGTTAGTGAAAGTTGTTTCTGCTCTCTGCCATCTTGGCTCTGCCCAGAATTTTATCTGAGGTCCTGTTTCTATATTCTCTTAGTAGTTTCATCAGTTCTCTTGAAATCAGCTATTCTCTCTATGAAGAAGAGTATAAGATCTGTATATGTAGTCATATGGATGATGAAATGCAATTTGGAATTATGATCAAATAAAAAACCTTATAAAGAATTTAAACTAAGATAAATTCCAGCCTATTTTCTTCTATTTTGCAGGTATGGACAAGGAGTAAATCTATTGTCTAGATGATCTAAGGCTGGGGTTAGTCTGGGAGCAAAAGTGATCAGTGTCCTGTCCCCTAGTCTTTCGTTTTTAAATGTCTACCTCATTATAAAATTCATTCTTTTCATTAATTGTTAATCAATAAGAGTTGATTGCAATCCTTAAGAATACTCATTCCTCCAAAGACATATAAATATTTAGTGGGTCCCATGTGGGGTGTTTGGCATCTAAGAGTGCCACTGACCCCTATTATTAATCTGCTAGCATGATTAATATGATGACTAATTTCACAGAAACTTTGTATATGTCACACTAACAATTGATGAATGAATAGTTATTGATGAACTAAGGATGAAAACGTTACCAAGAATGTTAAATATATTTCCTTGAAAAAATCCATCTGTGCCACAGCTTAAAACATTAATTTCCCAAGGCTAAATGGCTTTATTTCCCAAAGTCCAATAGGAAGAAAATGTGGTTATTTTCAATATAAAATATCATCTACCTTTACTATAGTAATCATGTATAGAGACTTTAGATTACAAACTAGACTCAGAATCTATTTATTAAATTTTTAAACTCATCATCTTAAGTACAAGTATCTTTATTTTCCAGTATGTTTTATTTAACTTTCTGAGAAGTCACAAAATATTAGATGTATAAAGTAACTTAGGACTATGTGATCTTCTTAATATCTGAAAAAGAATAACTGTTTCTAATGTCCACGTAGTTTACTTTGGGATAATTCCAATAATTAGGCAATATTTCCTTTATTAAACCTAAAATTGCCTGTTTGTATCTTCTGCCTACTCCTCTTAATTCTTTCCCAGGGCCAAGAAGAGCAAGGTTGCATTCTAATTGTAGGTGACATTTCTAGAGTTTCTAGGAGACAGATGCCTTGTATCTCACAAGTTTTCTCTTTTACAGGCTAAAAATTCTCATATCTTTCAATTGATCCTCATTTGACATGATCTCCTGGTCTTTCATCATCTGGATTACTCTATTTTGATCCTCTCCATGTTATCAATGTCTTTCCTAATTTATGATACAGAGATTAAACACAATATTCTTGGTATAGATGACCAAGCCAGAAAACACCGAGACTATCATCTCTCTTATACTAGACATTAACATTCTTTTTACTGTAACTTAAATTTGCTTTTGCTTTTCTAGTAACTATATTACACTGCTGACTTCATCTTGAGTTTATAATACACTTCCATTGCCAGATTTTTTTTTCAACCTTGCTATACTGCTATACCAGTGTCCCCTCTTATACTTCTGGAGTTGTTTTGTTTCATTTCATAACCCAGGTATAAATATCTCACCATGCTTTTTCCTGTGATCTATCAATTTAATAAGAAAGGAGCTCTACTTTAATGTTTCCATTGTTGAGACTGTCTAAATTTTTTATTAAACATCATATAATCAGTAATACTAAGTGAGACATAGGAAAAATAATACATTTTTCATACATAATAACTTTTGTAGATGTTAAAAAGTAGAGAATTTTAGCAAAAATATGGCTTAATTCAATATTTATTTCTAAACTGAAGATAATCCTTAGTAAATTATGCCAATTATTTATTATCAATATTTATAATTATCAATGGCTAATGCTACAATAATTGTCTAATGTCCCAAGAACAAAGCACAGTCATAGGGAACATCATTACCTAATAAGTTATCTTTTTCACCATTTTCTCTAAGCAAGCTAACAAGCATGATTTAATGCTGATCACATATTGAGTTTGTTTCTCTTAACTATATACTCTTTTCAGACAGAGGAGAAAGATTAGAATTGGCATTTCTTTTTCAGCCCTGGGTAATGGCACATTACTAGAGTGCTTGTATATCACAAATAGATTTGAGAGAAAAGAGTAGAAATAAAAATAAGTGCAGCAAAACTGTGCATTAATATCCAGTGTGTTTGTCCCCTTGTTGGAATCAGCAGGTCAGCACATGCTTAGAATATAGGTTCTTCTTTCCATATTTTCAGGCAAATATGTTTTTTAAAAAATCTTTCCCCAGGGCCTACTATAAATTCTCTTCTTCATTTCCTGAATTTATTTTCCTTTATTGGTAGAGATGAAACTTTCTCTTTTCCTTGTTGGCTTGGTTTTCTAGATTTTTGTTTTACCAGCTGGGAAATAGTTTCTCTCTCCAAGTGTTATTCATTCTTTCACAAGCTTTGCCCAATTGCCCATGATTAGCAGTTCTGACATTCAGTTTATCCTGCTTATAGAGTATAACACAAAAAGTTTTTGTTAGCAATCTCTTAAGGAAATAGGAAAATATATGAAGCTAATCACTGGTATTAGATAGCCTTTTTTTGGACAGTCCAGATAATAGAGGCACAAAAGTTTTTCTATGCAAAAAGAAGGAATTTCTACTTAAATATCCCTGTAATTACTTCACTTAAGTTTGTACATATAGAAAAGGCAAAGATTTTTTTTTTCTTATCTGGAATTTGTTATGTAATTTTCTTTGTTTTCATTGGGGTTTGGGGATTTTATTTTTTGGAAGTATTTGTAGCACAAAGGAATCAAAGGTAGACTGGCATAATGAGCAGAATGTATCTTAGGAGTAAGGAAGACCTCAATTTAAGTCTAACCTTTGAAATATACTGACTATGAGACTGGAAATCTGACTTCTCAGTCCTCCCAGGCAATTTTCTAAGACAGAGGGATTTTCTTTACCAAGAGTGTTCAAAACAAATAAAATCACAGATCTGGTTCAATAAATAAATAACAAAAGCAAATTAATCAATAATTATTTTAATATTATTCCATGCCACCAACAAATAGTTATTGAGTTGAGCAAGGTTATATTCTAATTTATTTTAAATCTGTAACTATGTTGAATATACAGATGATGAACATTAATAACTCCTTCCATATCATTTGAATTAAGCAAAATGTATATTTATTGTTATAATCTATTTACTATCCTGCACTCTCATTATTTCTTTCTTAGACCCCTTTCGTGAAAACATTTAAATAAAACATCAGCTTGCCTCTTGCTTGACCTATAAACCCCTAGATGGTTAATCCAATTCTCACACTATGCCTGTTACAATTTATAGTGTCAGCTCCTTTGTTAATGGTCAGATAAAAGGGGGAAAGGAAAGGATAAAAAAAGGACATTTACTTGTTCTTACCATTGGCAAAAGAAAACTGTTCAGGCAATGGAAGAAAAGTAGGCAATACAGTTTTCCCATGTCTCTTGGTAATTCTTTGGACAGGCCCACTTAAAACATACACTATTTAAAGACCATCATAAAGGCACTTTATAAAAACAATGGATATCTATATCTATATTGGGACACTTTCAATCTGGAGCCTTAACTACATCAGATGTTCTTTCAATTTGCTGAGACGTTGTTTTATATAGAGTCTGTGCTCTCACACTAATGGTAGGCATCAAGTCTAATAGAGACATGCTGGGGGTTTTGAGAGTTTGAATTATTAACTTGTATATATATGTTGTAGCATTTAAAGCTCTATCCTGGTAGGCAAAAACCTTAATGTTTTGTTTGGATATTAATTATTGTTTGTTGACAATGCTAAAGATGTATTTTTTAATCCATTGGTAGAAATCAGGTTGGAATGCTAATCAACAGATGAGATAGGATTTTTAAATGCCATCATAGATTCTAGTTCCTATCAACACTTGAGGGTAAACAGCTTCAGATGAATTAAGCAAAAGTTAGTTGATACAGTAGACACAAGGTATAGAGAAAGAAGTCTTTCATAAAAAAGGTTTTTACTAACAATGGATTTGGGGGGGGTGTGTTCTTGTTGTTTTATGTTTGCTAAAACCTGCCCCCAAAACAGTAATGGCTGAACTATCCTTAAGCTCACATGAAACTGAGGCCTTAGCATCTCTTCTTTTCATTTCTTTGTTACCTTTTAAAATATGTCTCCTACTTACTTCAGGTACAGATCATAAAAATGTTGCCTTAGTATTTTATTTAAAAAATGTCACCTTTCAGCCACAAATTTCCAAGGGTTTTTCAAAGCAACACCTTCATTCAAACAATGCATCTATGAGGAAGTTGGAAAGTGCCATAGATCAACATTTGTCATGACTTAGATGAACGTTTCACAGATACATCCATGTAGAATGGAAAAAAAAAAGTTGCCTAAATGTATTCCCTGTCCCTTCCTCATCCTCGTATTTCCAACATCAAAACAACCAAACAAAAGAATCTCAAACAGAAGCCACATATAATGTCATTAACCTAAAAGACAGATATTGGCTGTGTAAGATCTGTTGCTATTGTTTCATTGGTATGAGAACATTCCCCTTGATAAAATGTCTTTGACCAATGTAGTTGGTCTGTAATTTATAGACTCAAGACTTTCAGGAGCTTTGGAAGTTACTTGATTTTTCTAAGGTCCCAATAGAAATTATGTAGAGAAAATAACAGGACCTAAATATAGATGTGTCTGACACTGAGGTCAGCTTTTTCTCCACTATGTCATATGCCATAGAGTTATGTGTTGGAGGAAGATCTGACTCCTGCTCCATAGCATGCTGTCACTTTCTTCATTATAATATGCAACATAATGATGACACCATATTGCAATAGGATCAGAGATCAATTAGGATCAGAGTTCATGGGCTCATAGCATTAGAACTGGAAGGAACCTTAGTAATTCTCTAGAACAGTTTTATCAAACATGGCCAGGCACTAAACCAGATTAAAGTTCAATTGGGAAATGATTAATAAAATAAGTAAAAGTACAATAGAACATAGATGTTAAAATATGATTTTCTTAATGGGACCTGACCATATCCTTATGCATGATTTAGTGACTTTCAATAAGTTATCCTAGTGGTCACTCTGGAAGCCGGATAAAAACTTATATTATCAGATGCTTCTCGAAATTATATAACTTCACTTATTTATTTTTTATTTACTAGGGAGATTCTCAATAATAGGATTTGGGAGAACTGCAATAATCTAATTCTTCCCCCTCTATTTTACCTTGATATATTGTACTCAGATGTATTCCATGTAATAATAATTAATCATTATATAGCATTTTAGAAGATACAAAGTAGGCAGAAAATAGTAGAGTCAAATTGGAACCCATTGTTTCTGATTTCAGGTCCATCATCTTGCTACTGAAAAATAACACTTTAGTTTATGTCATGGTAGTTGCTTGTGAAAAGAATTTGCACATATTTCAATACAAGGCTTTTCTAGCACATAATCACCATCTTTAGAACTAGAAGAACCTTCCTTGGACAAGCTAGTTCAATATACTCTTTTTTGTGATCAGGAATTTTGAACTCCAATAGATTAAAGTCATAGAAATTCTATAGATAGTCATATAAATACATGAATTTACCTACAGATATTTAATCTGTATATAAAATAGATAACATGGATTGGAAATGAATTTGTGATTTCATTCCCAACGAGAAAACTATCAAAACAAACTGGCAATTGATTTGTCCAGAATCAGAGAACCACTGTCTCAGATGTGGGACTAGAAGCCACATCTTCCTGATACTGAAACCCAATTTCTACATTAAATTGTATCTTATATAATATATCATATGTGGAATATAATGGAATCATTTGCTCATTTAAAAATAATCAGATCAACCCTGCCAGGAACTGATTATTTTACTGATATAAAGATAAGGGATATTATAAATAGTGTCTGTGTCAAATGAATATGATAGGGTTGGAACTTAACATTGTTTATTGAATAAATGAATGAGTTATTCCTCTTCATGCAAGAGTCCAATGACTCTTAAGATTCTCAGTAGATATTATCATTTATGACCAAATTATTTTTATGTCTCTTTTTTATTTCATTAGTAGATGACAATCTTTCCTGAAAAGAGTTAATTAAATAAAGCAGTTGTTTTCCAACTTAGCTTGTAAATATATATTTATGTAAATGGTTGTCTATATGTTTTCTTCCCTATTATACTATGAGCTCCTTTAGTATAGACATTTTTTGCCTGTTTTTTTATCCTAGTTCCTGCCTTGAAGTAAGACTTAATAAAAGTTTGTTTACCGACAACATGTATTGTGTCTTATTTCCTTTGATATTAAGAGTTCTCAACATTTTTGTGTGTGAAATGGCTACGTCGGGCATTTTGGTGAAATCTATGGAGCTCTCTCAAAATAATATTAATATACAACAGTAAAGGAAACCAATTATATTGAAATAGAGTTACCAATTTTTAAAAATAAGTTCAAGTACCCTAGCTTTATAGTCCTTGAATTTAGATGGAGATAAGGATATGTACATATTAGTTAATCTATTCTAATTTGGTATCATTAACTTGATTTGGGCTTTAGGGTTTCAGTTCAATTATATGATGATTCTACAACCATTAGAAAATCTAACATACCAGCTTAATCAGGTTGGTTTATACCCATAAAAACTGTCAATAAAATACTCTGATATATATATATATATATATATGTGTGTGTGTGTGTATATGTGTGTGTGTGTGTGTGTGTCCAGAATACAATTCAATGTCAAATAAAGATTGAATCTGTAGCCTAGGTTCTAATTTTAATTCAATTGTTTTATTATCTGTGAGACTCCAGTCTATTTAAATGACTTTCTAGCATTTTATCTCTCTGAGTTTTAGTTTTCAAATGTGTAAGATGACTAGATGACCTCTAAGTTCCCTTCTAGTTGTAAATTTATGATCTATAGTCCTATGTGCTAGACTCTGAAGATATAAAGAAAAAATGAAATAGTCCTTAATCTCAAAAAGTTTACATTGTACTAGAATATGAAAGCAATGGCTCTTTGGCAACAATTCTCAAATATGTTGGGATGTTGACTGTGATGAAGCTTCTAAAGTGATTCCACATGAACTTGGGGTCAGATTTGTTGCTCTACTTTCATATAGAAACCATGCCATTAAAAGACTCTATCAACACCTAAAATGTCTCATTGCTCCAAATTTATTATTTCTCCATCTTATGGAGCCATTAATTACATAGAGGAAAAACCTAGAAGATAAAAGATACCAGTGTGTAAATGTTTCACTACATAGAAGCTTGAATAATTAATGAAAAGAAACCCTTTAGAGAAATGGCCTGCATTATATGTCATTATTTAAGACAAACTAAGCGATAAGGTCTCTTTATATGAACTATAAGGCCTTAACTGTGGATGGAGAAATGCTTTATAATAATAAAATGGTTTTTAAATATGAATTGGTCTCAGAAGGTGTAAGGATTTCCCCAACCAACACAATTTATTCTGCATAAGATTAGTAAAGACAATTTTTGAAGCTGTAATATTCATTACCTCCACATTTTATAATATTGCTAGTTCAGTGTATCTGAAGTGGTCCAGTGTGTTCAGGCTGAACTTTCATCATGTCTAAACAGCTTAACTGATAGTTACTTGATAACTCTTTTATGAAGCAGTTTTTAATAATGCTTTCATATTTCTGGTTTATGATGCCATTAAAGTAATCATTTGTCACATTAGTATTAGAGTGATTCTTAAAATATCCCTAGTAGCAATTCAGGATGGCTTTTAATGTCAGCATAAATTCCTGTATAACTAAACTAGCTATTTGAAATATTAACAGTGTTGTTTGCCTTTTCAAAATATATATGACAACATTAGTATCGAATGAAGATCCCCTAGGGTTGGGGATGGGGAAATCAGTTAGAAAACCTAGGAAAATGAAGCTAAAAATGCTTGGCTGACCTTGAGATATGATTCACTGGAGAAGAAAACAAATTTCACTTTGATTTTGGCAGAGAATTGTGAAATGTGTCTTGTAAAAATTTTCCCCAACCAATGATAAGTAATTTTTTTAAATAGCAAAAAGGAAAAAAAGAATACTTTCTGAAGTGAAATGAAATCATTTGAGTCCAAATATTCATTAGCATAGTCTTGGATTCTAGTTTTAATTGGGGACAAATACATTTCCATTTATCTTGAATAGTATATGGAGAAGTTTTTCAAAGCCAGACCCAGAATTTTCAAACCAGGTTAGCTGCTAATATTTAGCTTGCAGATCAATGGTCATATGTAACACCATATATATCTCAAATTTGTTCCCTACTTGGAAACAAGTAAAATAAAATTGTATAAAGCTATCACATGAGCACCCTTGAAACCAATCTTTTGGAAGCATGTGCCTCAGTTTGTGTCTACTCTAGGGAAAATTTGCCACAGGATCTGGATTGGCACAAAGAGTTGTGATTTTGCCTTCAGTAGGTATAAAGATGTAACTTAATGAGACTGTACCACAGATACTCATGACCAAGAAGTGGGAGTATTTTTATAATGTATATTCAGTCACACAATGAAGGTATTTATTTTTTATGGAAGTCTGTGAGAGGTTTTATTTATGAAGGAACTCTCAGTGAGAAACTACTTCTTTGGATGTAAGTCTGCACTTGCTCTTAACATACTGCCTTAAAGAATTTTCTGGGTAACTGAGAGCTTGTTTCATAGCCATCATGTAATAAAGACAGGCCTTGAAGATATTTCTTAATTTATTGGAACCTATTTAAATTCTACTTACTGAGAAATATTTAGCAACACTTCAATTAAAAAACATTTATTAAGTGTCTATTTTGGTCTAGAAATACAGAATACAAAAATAATACTTCATTCACTCTTTTCTCAAAGATTTTTGATTTTTTTATACTTTTATTATCCTATAATTGCTCAATATCACCTCTTCTAATAAAACACTCTCTTATAACAATGAAGCACAGTGAGACAAAATATAACAGCCCACTGATCATTTTGGACAGTGTATGTCTCATTCTGTACCTTTGATTTACCATCTTTCTTCCAAGTGAATTATCAGGAGAAAAGGTTATTATCAGAACTCTGGAGTCAAGATTGAACAATGCATTGATTTGAGCTCTGTTTTCTTTTAGGGTGATATGTTCTTAATGCCCCAAGATGAAAATATTGGAATTCATATCAGGGAATTAAAATAGTACTACTATGGCTAACTAGAGCTAATTAAGCATTATTAAAAGTTTGGCAAATATGTTTTTTTTTCCTTTGGTGTTTGTTTACTAATGTTTATTTTATGGAAGTAATAGTAGTGAAGATAAAGGAAGAAATAAAAAATAAATCCAAGTAAAATTATATTTATTAATCCTTAGAATTTGGAATGAATATGAGGAAACATTATTGTAATTATATCTTTCACACCTAACTGGACCAAATCTTTCTTTTCCCTAAAAACAAATTCTCAGGAAAAGGAATTATCTTTACTTTGAAGGATTTGCTATGGTTGAAGGCATCACTACTTCTTAATATGGAGTCTTTAAACTTTGGTTACTTGGTTAATTACTGTCCTTCATTCTCAGAGTGGACCAAAATGACATCACCAGATTGAAATCAGGTATAATGTGTCCTACTATGACTTATCAGACAAATATAAGCTGAAAAGGTTCTACCATAGATGAAGACAAATAGTTCATTTGAATATTAAAAAAGGGTGATGGCTCTAAAACTATACATTTCATTTATCTTTTGAGCTCTGGCAATTCTGCTTTGTTTATAAAGCACAGTGTCTTCTTTCATGTGGGCACATTATGTTAGGTTAATGTTGGATAGATAGATAGACAACTATTTCAATGAAATTGGTTTGTAATCTTATCAGTGAAATTGGTATTTTATTTTTGACTTTTAAAAAAATCTTTATTTTAATATGGGGTCCATATATTTGACCTGATCTTCAAAGGTACTTTTTTTGAAGGTCTTTAAATTCAGTATGGGGCACATAAAAACAATATATAATATAGAAGTGGAATAGATCTTACTTAAATATCATATTCTTCATTAGTCCTATGCTACATGAAGCAATGTGTATAGCTTAATTGAATGATTAGCATAAACTGCTTGTGATTGAAAATAACAATATATCTTCCTTTAAGAAAAATGAGTTACAAACTGTGCATACCCTTTGATCCAGCAGTGTTACTACTGGGCTTATATCCCAAAGAGATTATAAAGAAGGGAAAGGGACCTGTGTTTGTGGCAGCCCTTTTTGTAGTGGCTAGAAACTGGAAATTGAATGGATGCCCATCAGTTGGAGAATGGCTGAATAAACTGTGGTATATGAATATTATGGAATATTATTGTTCTGTAAGAAATGACCAACAGGAAGATTTCAGAAAGGCCTGGAGAGACTTACACGAACTGATGCTGAGTGAAATGAGCAGGACCAGGAGATCATTATATACTTTAACAACAATACTATATGATGACCAGTTCTGATGGATCTGGCCATCCTCAGCAACAAGATCAACCAAATCATTTCCAATGGAGCAGTAATGAACTGAACCAGCTACACCCAGAGAAAGAACTCTGGGTGATGACTAAAAACCATTACATTGAATTCCCAATCCCTATATTTATGCCCACCTGCATTTTTGATTTCCTTCACACGCTAATTGTACAATATTTCAGAGTCTGATTCTTTTTGTACAGCAAAATAATGGTTTGGTCATGTATACTTATTGTGTATCTAATTTATATTTTAATATATTTAACATCTACTGGTCATCCTGCCATCTGGGGGAGGGGGTGGGGGGTAAGAGGTGAAAAATTGGAACAAGAGGTTTGGCAATTGTTAATGCTGTAAAGTTACCCATGCATATAACCTGTAAATTAAAGGCTATTAAATAAAAAAATAATAAAAAACAATTAAAAAAAGAATTTTAAATGAGGAAAAAAAAGAAAAATGATAGTTAAGAGAGATCATTCTTTTGTTTACTCTTAGGAGTACTGTTTATGGCATATGGATTTGAAATAAGGCAGGAAAGTTGGAGGAAATCTGTTCTAACTCCTTCATTATTTAGGTAAAAAAATTGAGATTCAAAAAGTTTGAGTGATTTGTTCAAAATTATAGAGATAGAATGTGACTAGGCATGGATTCATACCAACTCCCTGACTACAATTCTCAATTCATGTTTTTAACTCCACAAGCACACCCCTTCAGTGTTATTACCAGTCATAGGAATCATGAGAGGAAAGGGGAAGCTGTCACCAGCAAAGAATTACATTTTACATGCTCTTTTCTTAAGAAGTTTAGCAAACACACAAAAAAGTTAAGAACTATCCTAGAAATCTAGAAAAAACTTCCAAACCACAATCCAACTCAGTTGGCAATAATTAAGAAGGGATCTAAGGGTAAAAAAGATAGGGATCTTTTCTATTGGTTTAGGACTGACCACTATGGTATCTTAAACTCAAATAGAAATGGGTGTCACTAAGACACATGTAAGAATTCCTGTGAGATTCATATTAACATAAAAATATATATTAACATTATTTATGTTTTATGGTATTTATTTTGTTAAATATTTTCCAATTACATTTAAAACTTGTTCAAGATGAATTCTGGATTGTTGTGAGTCACACATAGCTTTCAGACGGCATGTTTGATACCTCTATCCTAAATAATCATCAAATAGTAATTAATCTGAAAGTCATACAATCTGATTTTTCTTTTCTACAGAAGAAGAATGTCTTATCTAAAGGAAATTGTGAAGGATATAGAATTTCCAATAGAGCCTCATTTCTACCTGAAGTTTATAGTTCTACCTTCAGAATAGATATTAAAGAATTACAAATGGATGAGAAGGCTCTCCCTCCCTCTCCCCAACCCCATTACCTTCAAGAACAACACCAAATACCTGGCTTTGCTCTAATTAGTCAATGTTTTTAAAACCATAGAAAGCTTTCCCTTATAGGTAATACTGATCAAGTTTATTCGGGTTTCCCAGGATTAAAATTCTTAGTAAATAGATTCCACTAGACATCGCAGGGGTTCTCAAACTACGGTCCACAGGCCAGATGCAGCAGCTGAGGATGTTTATCCCCCTTACCCAGGGCTATGAAGTTTCTTTATTTAAAGGCCCACAAAACAAAGTTTTTGTTTTTACTATAGTCGGGCCCTCCAACAGTCTGAGGGACAGTGAACTGGCCCCCTATTTAAAAAGTTTGAGGACCCCTGCTGAGAGTGACAGTTGTTTTAGAGCTCTCCATGATGCTATAATAACTAGCCACTATCGAGTATTTCCTGCCTGCTTGGAAATTGCTGATCTGGACTTCTATTGTATCTTGCTAAATTTCTCTTTACTATGGTGAATTATGTTGCCTGGCTTGCTAGGATTTCTCAAAACTTTGTCTTTTGAAACCTGAATTTTGTTCTAGTTGCTCTGTATTACTATAACCTACAATGATTAATATGTCAATGACTAGCCTGACTCATCATCTTACCTGCTTTTTCTTTCCACCTGGAATTACATGAACCCTGTCTGGGAAGATCTAATTTTTATTTAAGTTCCTTTCCCACAGCTATGTCTTTTGGCACTTTCATGGGGATCAATTGACACCTTAGTTTGGAGAAGATTATTTTCTTTTGTTTCAAATAATCATTATTCTTCTAATATAGACAAAATTTCCCAGTTATTAAGCTTTCTCTGACTAATGTCTGATTCTCCTCCCATGTGAATTAACAGATATTGTTTTCCAATTCTTAAGTCATGGTCCTGATCAAAGTAAGGTTCTCTCTGTCTCTCTTTCTTCCTCTCTCTCTCTCTCTCTCTCTCTCTCTCTCTCTCTCTATATATATATATATATATATATATATATATATAGTGTGTGTGTTTTTTTTTCTTTCTTCCTTCCTTCCTTCCTTCCTTCCTTCCTTCCTTCCTTCCTTCCTTTCTTTCTTTCTTTCTTTCTTTCTTTCTTTCTTTCTTTCTTTCTTTCTTTCTTTCTTTCTTTCTTTCTTTCTTTCTTTCTTTCTTTCTTTCTTTCTTTCCCTCTCTCTTTCTCTGTCTCGCTATCTCTCTTTTCCTATGTTTGTGTCTTCTGTGTATGTGTGTGTGAAATAAAAGCAAACAATTTAAAGTAAGTGAATTTCATTGGTAAGTATAATACAAAAAATCAAATTTGGGGGCCAGAACATTTGTTTTTGATTGTGAAAGAATTTTATTGAGAAATGCAATTATCACAGTCATTAAAGTTTTAAATTTAACAAGCAAATGTCAGATAATTCTCTCAAAAAGCACATCTAAATTTAGTTTTGATTTCATTACCTATTAAGGGAGAAAGTGTCAAAAAGTATACAATTGATATCCTATAATGAAAAATAAATCTATCTCATATGCCTCAGTTTTTTTTTCTACTTAAAATTAATAAAATCACTTAAGTGACACAGGAGGAAAAAAAAGATAAAATATGTACTAGGATATAAAGTATATATTTCCTCCTTTCTAACTTTTCCCCTCTCTTTATTTCTCTCATAAATACATCTAAAGAGGATATTGCTCAATATTATTGGGTCCTTAAGTTTCACTGTAATGAATAAAATAGAATCAAATTATAATTTACTTTTTACATAATAATTGTAAAGCAAGGAAACTATTTGGGAGGGGAGAATAGCATATGTGCAAAATCAAGTTCACTTTTAATTTAAATATTTTCATTTCACATGAATCCTAACAAATATCATCATATCATGTAGAAATAAATATTTCTACATATTATATATATTCTCCTTTTTCTTCAGGGTTTTGACAGGATAACTAAAGCACTTGGGTCAGGGCATCATCTCTTTGCATATCAAAGTCCTTCATATTTGCTCACAGTAACTAATAGGATTAATAAGGTGCTAGTGATAAGTTCAGCGGTAAATAGGTGATGTCTGTGTCTTATGTGAATAGTTGGATGCTGCATTTCTAACTGTGTGGTCAATAAAATGAAGGACTAGTGAAGAGGTGTTCAAGTGTGAAAGAAGCCTGGAGAGAGGAAAGAGGAAACACAAAGTGTGATGTATTTCACACTAGCTCTGTTGGCTCAAAACCAGGATATTTTTTCCCCTGTTTATTCTGCACCCAAAGAATATGGTGGGCAGTTTGGAACATTTAATTAGGAACAGATTTGATGTGCTCTGGTTTTTAAAAAATCCACTGACATGAAGTGAAAATGGAGTTTATAGTTATCTGGTGCCATTGATTTCCTTTTTCTGTCTAAAGGCTGCTGTTCAGATACACAGTGAAAGAGCCAATTTTAAAAATAAAACCCTTCTGAAATCACAGAACTTAGGAAGTTGGAAAAATAAGTAATAAAAATGCATTTATTGAGCACTTATTAAATCTCAATCACTAAAAAAGTTCTAGAAATAACAAAAACAAGATAAAACTTGCCCTCAAGGAGCTTGCATTCTAATATAACTGTGAGAAAATGAATTCAAGAACATTTTACTAGAAAAAATACAATAAAATATTACACTACACTAAAATTTGGGGGAAAGTCATAGGGTTCTTTTAACATAGATAGGAGGATAGAACTTGGGAAATAATTCTGACATAAGTGCATTGATTATTAACATGTCTTGCCTGTGTTAAAGTTTTCACAGTTCCCAAAAGTCACTTACCACTCATTAAAATAATCTATTGTTTCTTTTCAAGCAAGACTGCAGTATTTTGAAGAAAGTTCATAACTTTGAAAAAAAATGAGAAAAAACTTCACATTGAGGAGATTTAAAACTATTAAGAACAGTTCTAATAACTTCTTAGTAAATACTATATAAGTCTCTTACTTATCTTTTTTTTTAAAGGCTTTGTTTTGGATTTATTATTGTCTTTTTTTTACACCACAATAATTTCTTATAAACCTTCCACACTTACAATAACCCTTGTTTGTAGAACTCCATATATATACTCCATATCTAATAGAGATGAGATTATTGGTTTAGGAACCATAATGTTGCCATATTATACTGAAATATCTCATGCTCTTTCTCCAAGGACTATATAAATAGAGTTTAATGACCCTTGGATTGTTGAATTCAATTGTTTCTAATCCTTATCTGATTTTTTTTTTTTTTTAGTAATCCACATCTATACTTTTGATCAGGTGTGGTGATTGCTGTATTATAATTTAAAAGTACTATTCCTCATTTAAGGCTAATTGTGTATTATCACTTTTCTCATCCTAGACCTTTGTTCCATCAATAAAAATAATGCAAATTTGGTGAGCTTTTCAAAATAAGTCATTGAGAGTTTGATTTATATAATATTAAATCTGGAAATTAATTTGGAAAGGCTAACAAGCCAAGTCAACAAGGACCTATTACAACCCTACTATGTGTTAGACACTGTGCTAAGTTCCAGCGACACACTTTTAAGGACCTTATGGTTCAATGGAAGAGAAAATATATAAACAAATATGTAAAATGATATTTATACATGATACATTGCTGATAATCTCAGAGGAAAGACACAGAGATCAAGGTATTATAATTATATTTTATTAACGGAAAACAATCGAAAACTTTCTCAAAGATTACAATTTTCTCTGTTAATTACCCTATCCCTCCTCCAAATGCTCTGGGGTTTTCCAAGTGACCCATCATATTATCAGAAAATTGGGATAATTTTAACTTTTCTCTTAATGTCTAAACCATTCATTTCTTTCTTTTTTATTGCTATTGTTAGAATTCTATTAAATTTCAAATAACTATAAGGGAACTAAGCATTCTTTATTTACTCTTAAATTTATCAGAAAATCATCTACTATTTCCTTAAGGAAAGTATGTTAATTTATGGTTTTAGATATAAATACTTTTTTGTATGGCCCTAAGATCAATATGATTTATACTACTTCATAGTTTGAAGGAGTATAATATTTTACCAAAACATGTTATCTATTGATATAATCACATAATTTAAGATGTTTATGTTATTAATACTTAAATTATGTTCATTATTTAAATAATATCAAAACACTTTTCCACCCAAAGTATAAACACAATTTGGTAATGATATTTGTACTTATAGTTCTGTATTCTTTTTGCTAGCATTTATTTGAAATTTCTGAATAAATTTAAATAAAAATTAATTAGTGATAATTGCTTTCTTGTTATTTTTCATTGTTTTATCCCATTTTCAGTTTAGGTATTTGCACTATATGTATATAATGCTAAAAAAATTCTCATTTTTTGAGAAAAAAAATTGAAAAACAGCTATTAAATGGTTTTGAAATAGTTGGTAAAATCCCATTGTAAATATATCTGGATTATCCCCTTCTTCAATTTCCCAATATTATCACCAACATTACTTTTGTACTTTGTGCATGGCTTGTTCAATATCATGTTTTGTGATTGGGTTGTTTTACACACAGTCAATTAAAAATTTTCATTTTTTTCCTTAGACAATTCTAAATGAAGTTTATTATTTTATTTTTAAGGAATAAGTATTTTTATTAATCTATCCCAACCTATCCCACACCATTAAGTAAATTTTAAAGCATGAAAAAAAAAACACTGATCAATATATATCCACATAGTCTAGAAACTCACATTCTCATATTAGTCATATCTGAAAATATATGTATGTTTCTGCATTTTATATTTTTCAATTCTCTGACAAGACATGAGTGACAAAATTAATTTTCTTTATTCTGGTTATAGCATTATATTCATTATACTTCTATGATTTTTCAAAATTATTTTTCCATAATATTGTTTTCATTGTATAAAGCATTTTCCTACTTATGCTCATTTTAATTTGCAAAAGTTCGTAAAGATATTTCTAGTATTCTTTGAAATTATTAATATCCTTATTTCTTATGTGTAATTATATTAAAATGAAATATTATTAAATTGTTATACTACAATTTGTTTAGCATTCTCCAATAAGAATATATTGTTTTATTTTCCAGTTTAGGGCAACCATTAAAAAAAACTACTATAAATATTTATGTATATTTTTATCCTGTTCTTTCTTTTATTTCTTTGAGTATGGGCATAGCAGTGATAGAACTGGAATAAGGCATATATAAGTTAAATAACATTCTTGGAAATGTTTTCTGCAATGGCTAGTCCAATTCATGGATCCATAAAGAGTATAATAAGTATTTGTTTTCATATAGTCCCTTGAGCATTTGCCACTTTTATCTTTTGTCATCTTTGACAATCTAATGACTGTGAGACAGACCTAAAATTTGTTTTAATTTGCATTACTCTGTCAGTAATTTAGAGCATATTTTTCATGTAATTGATGATAGTAGGGTTTTTTCTTTTGAAAAATTTCTATTTACATCATTTGATTCTTAGTCTCTTAAATTTATATCAATTTCTAATATATATTTGATACATAACTTATTTTCTTTTTTCTTTCTTTTTTTAATAATTATAATGTTTTATTGACAGAACCCATGCCTGGGTAATTTTTTACCTCATTATCCCTTTAACTCACTTCTGTTCCGACTTTTCCCCCCCCTCCCTCCACTCCCTCCCCCAGATGGCAAGCAGTCCTTACGTGTTAAATATGTCACAGTATATCCTAGAAACAAAATATGTGTGCAGAACTGAACAGTTCTCTTATTGCATAGGAAGAATTGAATTCAGAAGGTAAAAATAACCTAGGAAGAAAAACAAAAATGCAAACAGTTTACATTCATTTCCCAGTGTTCTTTCTTTGGGTGTAGCTGCTTCTGCCCATCATTGATCAAGTGAAACTAAGTTAAATCTTCTCTTAGTCAAAGAGATACACTTCCATCAGAATACATCTTCATACAGTATCATTGTTGAAGTATATAATGGTTCTGCTCATTTCACTTAGCATCAGTTCATGTAAGTCCCTCCAAACCCCTCTGTATTCATCCTGCTGGTCATTTCTTACAAAGCAATAATATTCCATAACATTCATTTACCACAATTTATTCATTTTCCAGTTTCTAGCCACTACAAAGAGGGCTGCCACAAAGATTTTGGTAAATACCTGTCCTTTTCCCTTCTTTAAGTATCTCTGGGATATAAACCCAGTAGTAGCACTGCTGAATCAAAGGGTATGCAAAGTTTGATAACTTTTTGAACATAATTCCAGATTGCTCTCCAGAATGTTTGGATTCATTCACAACTCCACTAACAATGCAGTGATGTCCCAGTTTTCCCACATCCCCTCCAACATTCATCATAATTTTTTCCTGTCATTTTAGCCAATCTGACAGGGGTGTAGTGGTATCTCAGAGTTGTCTTAATTTGAATTTCTCTGATCAATAGTGATTTGGAATATCATTTCATACGAGTGGGAATAGTTTCAATTTCATCACCTAAAAAATTGTCTGTTCATATCCTTTGACCATTTATCAATTGGAGAATGGCTTGATTTCTTATAAATTAGAGTCAATTCTGTATATATTTTGGAAATGAGGCCTTTATCAGAACCTTTGACTGTAAAAATGTTTTCCAAGTTTATTGCTTCCCTTCTAATCTTGTTTGCATTAGTTTTCTTTCTACAAAACCTTTTCAATTTGATATAATCAGAATGCTGCATTCTGCACATTTTGGTATGACATCTCATTATTGTCATTTTCTTCGGTGAAATTATTAATTGTATCTATAATTTGTTGACTCACCTAATCATTCTTTAATATGAGATTATTTGGTTTCCAATTAATTTTTTGTCTATTTTCCCCTGGCTTTTTATTGAATGTAATTTTCATTACATCATGCTTTGAAAAAGATGCATTTCTATTTCCGCCTTACTGCATTTGAGTTTGAGGTTTTTATGTTTTAATAAATGGTCAATTTTTGTGTAAAAATTGTTCCAGAGAAGAGTGTACTCCTTTCTGTCTCTATTTAGTTTTCTCCAAGGATCTATCATATCTAACTTTTCTAGTAATCTGTTTACCTCTTTGACTTCTTTCTTATTTATTTTGTAGTTTGGTTTATCTAATTCTGAGAGTGCAAGGTTGAGCTCTCCCACTATTATACTTTTGCTGCTATTTCTTCTTGCAACTCTCTTAATTTCTCTTTTAAGAATTTAAATGATACACCACTTGGTGCATAATGTTTAATATTGATATTGCTTCATTATCTATGCTACTCTTTAGCAAGATAGAGTGCCCTTCCTTATCTCTTTTAATCAGATCAATTTTTGCTTTTATGCGATCTGAGATTAGGATGGGTATGCCTGCTTTCTTGACTTCATCTGAAGCGTAGTAGATTCTGCTCCAACCTTTTATCTTTCTTCTGCATGTATCTCCCTGCTTCAGGTGTGTTTCCTGTAAACAACATATTGTAGGATTCTGGCTTTTAATCCATTCTGCTAACTGCTTCCTCTTTATGGGGGAGTTTACCCCATTCACATTTATGATTAAAATGATGAATTCTATATTACTTGCCATCTTATTAACCCCTGTTTATGCTTTTCTCCCTTCCTTCCACCTCCCTCCCTAGTATTAAACTTGTAAACACCACTTGCTTCTCACAGCCTTCCCTTTTTAGCATTCCTTCCCCCACCTTAGAGTTCCTCCCCCTATCTTACTCCTTTTCCTCACAATTTCTGTATTCCCTTCTGCTTAGCTTATTCTTTCCCTTTTCACTTTTCCCTTCCCACTTTTCAATGAGAAGTTTCACCATAAATCAAATATGTCTGATATTTTTCTCTTTAAGCCAATTCTGATGGCAGTAAGATACACACTATGTGCATCCCCATCCATTCTTTCTCTCAAATATAATAGGTTTCCTTTGCCTCTTCATGAGATGTAGTACCCTCACTTTACCCTTTTCCGGGTACAATTTCCTTTCCACCTCTAGTTTCTAAAACAAAGTATACATGTATTCTTTATATATCTTTATAGCAGAAATATAATTCCCAAGATTTCTTCTCACCTTTTTAGGTTTCTCTTGAGTTCTATATTTGTAGATCAAACTTTTTGTTTCTGGTTTTTTCACCAAAAATAGGTGAAATTTGCTTATTTTGTTGAATGTCCATCTTCTTCCCTGGAAAAAGATGCTCATTTTGGCTGAGTAAGTTATTTTTGATTGCATACCAAGTTCCTTAGCCTTTTGGAATATCATATTCCAGGCCCTTCGATCCTTTAATGTGGATGCTGCTAGATCCTGGGTGATCCTTATTGTGGCTCCTCTATATTTGAATGATTCTTTCTAGCAGCTTGCAGTATTTTTTCCTTCATCCGATGGTTCTGGACTTTGGCCACTATATTTCTTGGTGTTTTGATTTTAGGGTCCCTTTCAGTAGGTGATTGATGGATTCTTTCAATTTCTATTTTACCCTCTGTTTCTACAACTTCTGGGCAGTTCTCTTTGATATGTTTGGTACATAACTTTTTTCAAGGAAATTTGCCACAAAGATGCCACAAAGATTGTGTGTGTGTGTGTGTGTGTGTGTGTGCATGTGTGTGTGTGTGTGTGTGTGTGTGTGTAATGCTGAGTTTCTCTTCCTATATGGTATATTTTTTATCTAAATCTTATTTCTACCAAATTCTGTCCAGCTTTTCACCATTTTTATCAGATAGTGAGTTCTTCATATAGCTATGATCTTTGCTACTGTATTTGATTTCCTCTGCATGTTATTTACCAAATATATTATACTGATTAAATGAACAAAATTTTGACTTTTTTTCACTAACAAGTTAGATGTTTTATTTATATTACTGTTTTTAAATCACATCCTATCTTTATTATCAGTTTTTTCTTTGAATTTTATTAATGTCATCTCAAATTCTCTTTTTAATTCATAGTTTAATAGCATGTGAGTTTAGTAGATTATGTTAACCATTTTTGTTTTGTCTTCGATGTTTCACTTTTTTTCCCTTATTTTGTTAATTTTTTCCTCTTTTTTAAAAATCAAGCTTGCTAAAGTTTAATCAATTTCACTAGTCTTTTAAAAGAAATTTTAATTTAATTTTTTATTTCTATAATGTTGGGACCTTCTATTTTAGTCATCTCTCCTTTGTTTTATAAGAATTATGTGATTTTTGAAATTGATTTAGAAATTTTGTTGGCATAATTATTTAGACTGATTTTCCTGTTTTTTAAATTATGTTTTCATGAATACATTTTTCTCTTACTGAATTCCAGAAATTTTAATGTATTATCTCATTGTTATTCTCTCTCAAATATTTATTAATTCTATGATTTGTTCTCTTCACCATTTACTCACTATTCCAGGTACGTTTACATTTAAGTTTGTATCTGTTTTGCTTCATGAATTAACTAATATATTGTTGCATTGAAGTATAAAAAGAATGTGTTTTTTTTAATATTTTTATGTTTATTCTGAGTTTCTATGTGTCCTAGTAGCTAACATTTACATGCCATTTTAAGGTTTGTAAAGTATTTAACAAGTATTATTTCATACAGCAAGTATTATTTTGTCCCCACAATAACACTAGAAGATAGATACTAGCACTTGATTTATTTTTTGTAAATATACCATGTAGTCCTGAAGAATGCAAATATTTTTAAGGTGTCCATTAAGAAGATACTTTAATTGCTTCAAATAAAAATTCATTATCATTTTATTTTTCTTCTATTTTAAACTCTCTTCTTTTAACTCTCCTCTTGACTTATCTCTCCATTCAATTCCAAACTTCCAAAAAAGAGTCTTTATTTAGTCCATGTAATTCCTTACCACCCATCACTTAACTTCCTCAAATATAACTTTTATTATTTATACTCTCTTGAAAATACTCTCTTAGTTCATCAATGACCTATTCATATTTAAGGCCTTCATCTTTTAGTCCTCATTTTCTTACTAATTTCTACAATGACAGACTTCCTTTACTTATGAGACATAGATTTTTAGTGTTTCTTTTCATTTTTTCCCTGTAGTTTCCCTTCTGGGGGGGGTCCATATTTCTTCTTACATTTTATAAAAATTTCTATTTTTTATATTAGAATTTTTTAGAAAATATTTTTCAGAAAATATTCTATTTTCAAGGTTTTATGTACAACTATCTTTTAGTTCTAATTTTTTTGAAGTTTAAAGCAGATTAAATTATTTCCATACTATACAAAATATCCACATTTATCATTTGTTACAGTATAATAAGAACCTTATATATTTTCATACCACCATTTATTTAGGTATTCCCTGATCAGTGACCATTCACTTTGCATCTAGCTTTTTTTCCTAATCAAAGAATCAAAAATCTTATTATAACTATTTTGAAAATAAGAAATTTTCTCCCTACCTTTGAACTAATTGGACTATCTGTCTAATAGAGTTATTACTGAATCAATGACCATGAAAAAATTTTACTCATTTTTCAAACAATTTTACAAATGTTTTCAGAAGAATTGAGGTGCTTCATCTATCTTATCTATGCTTGGATTTTTTTTTTCATATCAATAGTATCATGTCCATAATAGAAACTCAAAAAGCGTTTGGTTGAGTCATTGCTACTCTCTTGTATGCTTTGTCTGTTTTATTTCACTTCCAACCTAATATTAGTTCAAAATGGAGAGGTGCAACAGTTATAATGGTTGGAGATCAGGCCTTGAAGCCAGGCATATATGGTTCAAATCTAGCCTTTGACTGTAATCCTGGGCAAGAAACTTAAGTTTTCAGGATTCATAGCAATTTTCATGGCTTACGAATTGGAGAAGAAAAAATGTGCAATCTGTATTAGTATAGGGAGTTTACATGATGAAGAGTTCCTTATTCTAATGAAATTCCAATTTACAGTCTTTATCACTATCCTAAAATTAAAATAGCAAATATTTCTTATTTGCATGGGATACAATTATTTCCTATATTATCAGGCTTGACATAGGAATCCTTACTATTTTAATATTTCCACATGGATTTAAGAATATCTTAATCCTCAGAATTCATGTTGCCTCCAAGAAGATTTATGCAGAATTTTCTTTAGAAAACTGAGGCAACTTATATTTGACAGGATTTTCTCTACTTTATCTCATAGCTCTGGTTTTCCTTTCTTTTGTCTGAACCCCAAATATGTCCTCACCAGTTTCTTTGACCTATCAACAATGCAGAGGAGGATTTACACTTAACTCTCTGGAAATTCTGTTCTGAAAGCCAACTATGCTGACGGTATGTCTTACAGCCCACCATTTCTGGTCAGGAAAGTCTATTGTATTAGTATCCAATTTCATGCTGAGTTATTTCACCACATGCCTCCCAGATTGTTCACTTCATGATATTCTTCTCCTCCATCTCTCATCACTTTTACTTTCCAATTTCAGATTCATAATTAAATAAATTCTCACTTTTCTCTTTAAAAGCATGTCTCAATCTACTCCTATTTACTGTCCTCATAACATTTCAAAACACAATATGCCTCCCTTGCTATTACTCACTTACGTATTTTATTTTTTAAATGGAATGTAAGTTCCTATATGTATTAATAGTCCTTAAGAGAATAAGAATTTAATAAATCTTACTTATCTATTAATTTTCCCTAGTTTTCCAGCATTTTCTTGAGAATCAATATCAAGAATGATATATCTCAGTTTTATTAATGGATCATAATCAATCTTTATCAATGTAGTATCAAAACCCATCAGGGTCAGATGGGACTGGTGAAGTAGGCAAATCAAGGAATTTATACCTTATCAAATAGTTAATATTTCTAAGGAAATTTCACATGTTAAGGAAATATCATCAAAGCCAGAAAGGAAAAAAAAATGTTCCATCAGTGATATTATGGCAAGCATATCAGATCACTGAACATACTCAGAATCATCTTCAAGATACAAAATTTTTCTTCAATTTCAAAATAGTGAGATATTTCCTACTTTAAGCAGAATTTGAAAACGCACTTTTTCATATTCTAAGCATCTTGAGAAATTTCAAAAAAAAACCCCACAAAAATTGTTTTTTTCTCTGCAGGCCCACCTTTATATTTATTGCCAATTGATATTCTCAGATTTTACAAGAATTCAGTCATACCTCTTTTCTTCTTCCATTAATGGTGTATTACCTATTTGCTTTTTTTTAAGGAAGAAAGGAAGAATGAATAGAATTTGAATGACTGTTGATTCTTCCATTAAGAAGTAATTGCCTTAAAAATTGCAGACTGGCTAATATAAGAGGAAAAAATAATAATAAATGTTGGAGGGGATGTAGGAAAACTGGGACCCTAATACATCATTGGTAGAGTTATGAAGTGATCCAATCATTCTTGAGACTAATTTGTAACTATTTCCAGAGGGAATACATTTTGATACAGCAGTGTCTCTACTGGGTTTGTATACCAACAAGATCTTAAAATGGGAAAAGTACCTACATGTGCAAAAATGATTCTAGCAGCCCTTTTTGCCGTGGCAAGGAAGTGGAAACTTAATGCATGCTCATCAGTTGGGTAATGCTTGAATAAGTTATGGTATATGAATGTTATGGAATATTATCATTCTATAAGAAACGTTGAGCAGGCTGATTTCAGAAAGGCCTGAAGAGTCTTGCATGACTTGAGGCTAAATGAACAGAACCAAAAGAACATTGTACATAACAACAAGGTTATGTGATGATAGACTGTGATGGACTTGGCTCTTTTCAACAATGAGGTAATTCAGGCCAATTCCAAAAGACTTTTGATGGAGAGAACCATTTACATCCAGAAAAAAGAACTGTAGGGACCAAATGTGAACCACAACATAGTATTTGCATCTTTTTTGTTGTTGTTTGCTTGCTTTTTTTCTTTTGTATTTTTTATTTTATTTTCTTGTGCAGCATGATAAATGTGGGAATATGTATAGAAGAATTGCACATGTTCAACATATATTAGATTATTTGCTTTCTAGGGAACAGGATGGAGGAACGGGAGGGAGAAAAATTTGTCGCACAAGGTTTTGGAAGGGTGAATACTGAAAACTATCTTTTTATGTATTTTGAAAATTAAGAAATCTCTGGTGAAATATATAAATGACTTCATATTTTTTTCAAAGATGGTGGGTTCATATCTTTATGGCTATCTTTCTCCCCCATTCCCACCCCTCCATATATTAGCAGTTGTTTTTTTTCCAGTTGTTGTTATCAGAAGAAACTATTTTCTTGTGGCCAATTTTTTGATGATTTGCATCTCTGAGTCTAGTTAGATTATTTCTCAAATGACTCAATGTAGAGGGCTGAAACTCTTGAATCGATGCACTGAGGTCAGGACAGCCAAGCACTTGAGGCTAACTACCAATTGGACAATACTCTATGGGCATATGCTTGGAAAATGACCCTTCCCACTATCCTGTGCTGGCTCGATGATTGGTGTATACAGAGGATTGTAGGAGGGACTAGGGGGTGGAGGAAGACTAGCCAAAGTCACTTCTGGAGTGGACAAGGAAGAAGAAGATTGCAGAGATTGTACTTCCATCCCCTTCACTGCTACCCCTAAAGATCAAGAAAAGACTAAGGACTTTTCCTTATCCTGATTCTGGATGATTCTAAGGTATCCTGGGTGCTAGCATGGTCATCATAACTCAAAATCTGGTGGATCATACAATTTGAAATCCTTTCCAGCTTAATAAGACATTCTAGAAACCTGCAGAATACTGTCCAAGACTTTGAGTGCAGGGTCACTTATATGATATGGCAAATCGTCATGATGGGACTTTTCTCAAGGTTTTTAAAATCAAAAGGAAAAAAAATCAGACAAAAAATCTGGAAAGAACCAGAATAAAAGTGTTCACTTCTGAACCAGATGGATTTACTAATGAATTGTATCAAATATTGAAATAACAATTGATAACTATGTTACAAAAAAATTCCAAAAAACATATCTAGATGATACTTTACTAAACCCATTTTAAGAGTCAATTTAGGACCTGGACAGCGAGATGGCATAATGCACAGAGTAGTGGCCTGAAGTCAAGAGGATCTGAGTTCAAATTGAATCTCAAAAACTTAATACTAGCTGTGACCTTGAGCAAGTCACTTAACCCTAATTGTCTCACCAAAAGAGAGAAACAGACGACAGACAGACAATAGAGGAGGTAGAGTCAAGATGGGGAGAGGGAAGCCAGGGACTCATAGAGCTCTGTCCCATACCCCTCCAAATACCTTTAAATAATGATTCTAAAGAAATTCTAGAGACACAGAATCCACAAAAAGTTGCAATGAAACATTTTTTTTTCAGGACAACACAACTTAGAATGTCAGGAGGAAATGTCTGTTGCACCACACAAAGAGTAGAGCACTGATCAGTGCAGGCTGTGTCAATACATCCTTGATTCCAGCAAACCAGAAACAAGCCTTGGGAACTATTGAATCAGCATCAGCAGCTTACAGAGATGTCAGTCCACAGATAGTAAGGGGATAGAACAACTGGTCAAAAGGAGATTACAGAAGTATCTTTGCTAGCACTGAGGCATCATTATGTTCTTTTGTTAATTCTCATATTCAGGTCACTATTCTTGGTTGCAGACTCAGGGTTTGGAGGAATACACCAAACCTTGTAGCCACAGTGGAGCAGGGACTCTCCTCACAGTTTCAGTACAGAAAAAGGATCACTCACAGAATAGAGCAGAGATGGGAGAAGAATAAACACACATCTCCTTAGATCATACCATCTCGGTAGAAATGAAAATAAATGTATAGAATCAAGGTGGAATGAGATGGAGGAGTAGAGGCGGAAGACTCACCTTAGCATTCCCCCAAACTCCTCCAACTCTGAGGACTTAAAGTGAAAAATGCTATCCATCACCAAAGAAAGAACTGATAGCATCTGAATACAAATTGAAGAATTCTGTTATGTTGTGTTTTGTTTTTTAACTTTATTTTTGAGGATTTTTGTTTTTGATTCATGCTTTCTTTCACAACATGGTTTTTATGGAAATGGTTTGCATGATCACGCGTATAACCTATATCAACTTGCTTGCAATTCTCTCTCTCTCTCTCTCTTTTTTTATTTAATAGTCTTTTATTTACAGGTTATATGTATGGGTAACTTCACAGCATTGACAATTGCCAAACCTCTTGTTCCAATTTTTCCTTTCTTACCCCCCCTTCCCCAGATGTCAGGATGACCAGTAGATGTTAAATATATTAAAATATAAATTAGATACACAATAACAATTCATGACCAAACCGTTATTTTGCTGTACAAATAGAATCAGACTCTGAAATATTGTACAATTAGCTTGTGAAGGAAATCAAAAATGCAGGTGGGCAAAAATATAGGGATTGGGAATTCAATGTAATGGTTTTTAGTCATCTCCCAGAGTTCTTTCGCTGGGCATAGCTGGTTCAGTTCATTACTGCTCCATTGGAAATTATTTTGTTGATCTCATTGCTGAGGATGGCCAGGTCCATCACAACTGGTCATCATCTAGTATTATTGTTGAAGTATATAATGATCTCTTGGCCCTGCTCGTTTCACTCAGCATCAGTTCGTGTAAGTCTCTCCAGGCCTTTCTGAAATCAGTCTGTTGGTCATTTCTAACAGAACAATAATATTCCATAATATTCATATACCACAATTTATTAAGCCATTCTCCAACTGATGGGCATCCACTCAGTTTCCAGTTTCTAGTCACTATAAAAAGGGCTGCCACAAACATTCGTGCATTCTTTATAATCTTTATAATCTCTTTGGGATATAAGCCCAGTAGTAACACTGCTGGATCAAAGGGTATGCACAGTTTGATAACTTTTTGAGCATAGTTCCAAATTGCTCTCCAGAATGGTTGGATGTATTCATAGTTCCACCAACAATGTATTAGTGTCCCTGTTTTCCCACATCCTCTCCAACATTCTGCATTATCTTTCCCTGTAATTCTAGCCAATCTGACAGGTGTGTAGTGGTATCTCAGAGTTGTCTTAATTTGCATTTCTCTAATTAATAATGACTTGGAGCATCTTTTCATATGGTTAGAAATAGTTTCAATTTCTTTGTCTGAGAATTGTCTGTTCATATCCTTTGACCATTTGTCAATTGGAGAATGGCTTGATTTTTTAATAAATTAGAGTCAATTCTCTATATATTTTGGAAATGAGGCCTTTATCAGAACCTTTGACTGTAAAAATGTTTTCCCAGTTTATTGCTTCCCTTCTAATCTTGTCTGCATTAGTTTTGTTTGTACAAAAACTTTTTAGTTTGATATAGTCGAAATTTTCTATTTTGTGATCAGTAATGATCTCTAGTTTTTCTTTGGTCATAAATTCCTTCCCCTTCCACAGGTCTGAAAGGTAAACTATCCTGTATTCCTCTAATTTATTTATAATCTCATTCTTTATGCCTAGGTGATGAACCCATTTTGACCTTATCTTGGTGTAAGGTGTTAATTGTGGATCAATGCCTAGTTTCTGCCATATTAGTTTCCAATTTTCCCAGCAATTTTTGTCAAACAGTTTGCTTGCAATTCTCAATGAAGGGGAGGAAGAAAGGAAAATAACTTGAAACTCAAAGTTTTAAAAATGAATGCAAATTTTTTCTTACATATAACTGAGGGAAAATAAAATACTAAATAAAAAAGAAATGTTCCATATATAGAGTCTATATGCTCTTTATTGTCAAAGAAATAGAGAAAAAGAAAAGTATAATAGAGCAATTTTCGTAATAAATAGTGTGCAAAATAAAATTGTTGCATGACCAGAGAAGTCTAACTAGAAAACAATTCACCATGAATCTGAATTCACACCAGACATGCAGTGATTGTTCAATATTTAGAAAACAATTAGCACAATAAACCTTATAAACAAACAAACAAAAAAGAAAATAACAAAATCACATAGTTACTCAAACAGATGAAGGGGGGGACCTTTGACAAAACATGTATCTTTTGTTAATCAAGATGGAAAAACTTTCTTCAATGTAATGCAATATATATGCATATATATATATATATATATATATATATATATATGTTTAAAGTCAGGGGAAAATGATTGTTTGTAATAGAGAAAGAGTAGAATTTTTCCTAATGCAAACAGAAGTAAAGCAGGCTTAACCCATACCATTATTATTTAATGTAGTTATAGAAATGATGATAGCTATAAAACAAAAGAACTAAAATAAAAGTTAATTTTCATACAGGTTAAAATTCTTTGTGTGTGTGTGTGTGTGTGTGTGTGTACAAGGATATCATAAAACTATCCTTGTCTATAGATTATATACTAGTGAATTTAGAACAATTCAGAGTAACCAGAGCAAAGAAATTCATTGAGACAATAACAACAATAGTTGAATACCTATAATCCCAAAGAAAATAATAAGGTGAAAAATATCAAGCGGATTGGACATAGTATGCAACTACAAACTACCTTGTAAAGCAATGATCATAAAAAAATTAGTACTGATTTTATATGGAAGTGAGAAAGCTAACCTATTAACCTCTTTTTTCTTTTCTTTTTTCTCTTTGAAGAATGATAATCTTTGGGTTGTAAGGCAAAAAACCAAAATAGTAGGGAGTGGAAAGGCAAAATTAGTATGGAAAGAGTCTAACACCATTGAAACATAATTAAAATAAAGGAACATCAACAATACGATTTTTCTTGTAATATGTTTCATTATCTTCACCCAGGGATCTTCACATATTTGTAAAAGCAGACCAGATGAACTGAAAAAAAAGAAGCAATCCAAAACACTAATCCAGTGTCTTATAAATTCTAGAACATAAAACTGAAAAAAATGGTAAAATTTAAGTTAAAACCAATGTTTACCCCCTATAATTCAAGTAGATAAAAAAATCTAAGTGACCTAAATAGAAACAATAATATAATTTTTATCAGAAAAAAAGGTTATTACTTTCACAACTTTGGTTATAGGAAAAAAAATTTTGACCAAAGGATCAGACTAACTGACTAGTCAATTGAAAGTATAAAAACCAAACCTACAATTTTGACTACATAAATTTAAAATGTTTTTGTATAAAGTAAATCAATGAAAAACAGAAATAATTGAGTGGGGAAACATTTGTATCAAACATAACCAATAGATGTCCAATGAATAGACACATATTTACTACACTAAAAGCAACATTACAATAAACAAATTGATCAAAGGATGTTAAAGAAGCTCTTGAAAGATTTTTTAAATTATAAATAACACCATGAAGATGTGCTTAACATTACTAATAACAAGAGAAATACCAATTGGAATAAATTTGATACTTCATAGCATACTATGCAAATTGACAATAATGACAAAGATAAAAACAATAAATGTTGGAGGAGGTGTGGGAAGAAAGACAAGCTGATGAAGCAGTAGCAGAGTTATAAAGTATTTTGATTATAATGAATTTCAGTTTGGAATAAGTCTAAAAGAAAATCAGTTACTGACACAAAGTCCAGTATACATGAAAAGTAATCATAGTATTATTATTTTGGGTAGCAAAGAGATGAGTGATTTTTTTTTTATCATAGAGGAAAAAGTAGGAATCCATCAATTGGGGAATGTGTAATAAAAAGTCTTTGATACAAAAATATAATAGAATATTATCCTGCAATTAGAAAAAAACACAGCATAAAAATGTGATCTCAGAAAAACTTATACTTAGAAGCTATGTGCCTCTAATTAAGTCATTTAATGTTTCTATGTCTCAGTTTTCCTATCTTTAATATAAATGGATTTAACTCAATGGTTTCCAAACTTGTTTCCAGCTCTAATTTTGTTGCCATCACTCTAATAAGGGAAGATTTGTATAAACTAAGGCAAAAAAATGCAAAAAACAAAAAGAATGATATATAGAATGACTACCACAATGTAAAGTCAATTAATCACTAAAAGGATATTGAATTCTGAATAATGGAAAAATCAGTAAAGATTCCTGGGTGGGGATAATGAAACCTATCACAATAGAGAGAAAACATTGTTGTTGCTTTATTTTAGTTATGTTCCAATGATGTTACACTGTTTCCACACTTATTTTGCTTTTCTACTCTCTACCAACTGTTGTGGTTCTTTGCTTTATAGCCTAAAGATTATTATTCTTTAAAGAGAAAAAAGAAGAGAAACAAGAGGTGAATAGGTTAGCTCTCTCAGTACCATCAATATGTATGGCCTCATCTATATCCTTTCCTTGATTCTCTTTGTTCCCACTATTAATAAAAGAAAAAAAACTATTCTTTTATCTTTAGCATAAATGATAGAATCATGGATTTTTAGAAATTTAAAGAATCTTAATGATCATTTGATTTAATCTTCTCATATAGATGAAGTAACAATTGATGCAGCTATGTGGTGCAGATAAACTTCTCTACATGACTTCAACAAAGCCTGGATACAAGCTAGGAAAATCACTTAACAAAAGCAAAAGCATTATGTGTGTGTGTGTGTGTGTGTGTGTGTTACTATCTATTTATATCTATATCATCTATTTAATACCAAGCACTGTACTAAATGCTTTACAAATAATATCTTATTTGATCTTCTGAACAATCTTGGTAACTAGGTGTTATTTTTGTTCTCCCTGTTTTATGTTTGAGCAAATTGTTGCAAACAGATGACTTTTTCACAAAGATACCATATACTCCAGGCATCCATAGAAAAAGTTACTGTGTCCAAACTGAGGGGGGTTAATATTTCTGTTTATGTTTTTCCCTGCTAAGACCTCATCTGGCCTATTATGCTAAATTCCAGGCATCACGTTTTTGAAAGATATAAGCAAATTGGAAACTCTCCAGAAGAAGATAACCAATTTATGATGAGAACTAGTAAATACATAATACAAGGATGAGTTGTAAATGTGTGTGATTATATGAAAGAAGAGAAAACTTTGGGAATACATGTAAACTATTTTCATCTATTCAAGAGTTATCTCAGATAAGGGGATTACAGTTTGTTCTTAACAATAGAGAATAGAACTAATAGGAATGGAAGGATGTTGCAGAAGTTCTCAGTCTGGATGCTATAAACTTGTGAGGAGGTTTTTGTTTTTGTTTTTTTACATTTTTCGTAATTCTCTTTTTTATTTCATTTATTCAAAACATAATTTAAAGAAAAAAAGCTAATAGTCTTCCCTAGACTGCTAAAGGGAGTCCTTGATACACAAAAAGTCAAGAATATTTGAGCAGAGAAAAATTTACACTTTGTAAGAAGGAGAAAAACATTGAAGATGAGAGTTATCTAAAGTTAGGCATGCTGCCTTCGGAAGCTTCATTTTTTTTCTCTCATTGGAGGTGTTCAAGCAGAGACTAGAGAAATACTTGTTAGATATAAAGTATTTGAATTTTTTTATCTTATATGATTTGAATCAGATGACCTCTCAGATCCCTTACAGCTCTTGAATTCTGTGATTTATGAATTGTCTGGACTTTGACAAGTCTGAAAACCTAGTAAAGTATGTGACTTTATTTCCATTGGGTCAATTTTATATCCTGGTTATCTTAACTCTGAGGTTACTTGACATTTGCAACATTTTCAGTTCTATTTCAAAATGATTTGATACTATAGTTGCTTTTGAATGGGCCTGAATTGGTTCTTCCTGGCTTGTGTAGGGTCCAAATGACCATCCTCAAAGAGGACCACCTATCTGTAAATAGCTGGATTTCTGCATTACAACCCATAACATATGGAGAACGAACAGTCAGATGGTAGCTAATTAGTTCCAGTACACTACGTTTCTCAGAGGAAGATTCAGAAACCATTGGAAGATGTCCAGAATTCTCAAAACCTATAGATGATGGATTCTAAAAGGTCTTGGAGGATGAAATATTCATTTATACCTTTAGTAATTAGTAGAGTCTCAATGAGGTACCAATCAGAGCTCTGAATATTTAGGACAAATTCAGGCTCTTGGTCACTTCAGATCATCAAGGATTCGTATATCATCTAGCATTTTCCCACATCTTTTATTGATTTTTTTTTCCTTCTGACAAGTAAAACTTGGTAGATTAATATGCTACTAAATTTATCCCTCATGAGTGTTGTCTTGAAAGACAGAAGGTTCTCCTTTTGTAGCAAAAGCAACTGCAGAGAATATTCTTCAGTAGAAATCAGGGCATTTTTACAGCTGAGAAAAATATCAGATGCCTACATAAATGCAGAATGGACCTTGCTAAAGAATATAGAGACAGATTTTAAAGACTAGTGGGAATACAAGGATTTTCAGTGTCATTATCTTTGTTCAGACTTCTTAAGAGATCTAATTGTTAGCAGATCACTTCAGCTAGAAAGATAAGTTGTTTCACTACAGCAAAACCAAATATTTGTTTTAAGCACACACACACTCATCTAAAGTAGATTTTATAATTGTATATGTATATGATTATGTTCTAAAGTTTGGGGAGGTAGAACTATTGTTGCAATTATGTTGAGCAAAAATAACTCAATGGAACTGCACAAGAAACCCTTATTCAACACTTTGCTTTAGCTCTCTTCCTTTCTTTGAGGAAATCTGACGTTATAAGCATAACTGACTCTCTGTAGACCTCTTAAATAATTTAAAGATGCTGAGCCTCATATTCTACAGCCCAAAGATGCTGACATTATTTTAAATTAGGTTTTTACACTTAAAATATATTGAAGTGCATTTTGGGATAGAGGACTTTTTGCTACTGGTGCTTTTTCTGTGAGCTCAATGTTTAGCAGGAGAGTCTCACCAAAATAATGTTCACATGACTTGTTTTTAATTCTTTCTACCTCCAATCAAAAGACATGAGTAAGGATAACAAGCCTATGATGGCCTAGATATTTCATGGTAAGAAATAAATATAATAAAAGAAAGGAACTGAGATTAGAGGAGAAGAGAGCAGATCAGGGAAGAGAGGGGAGAGAAGAGGAGGAGAAGAGAACAAAAAAGAGAAGAGAAGAAAAAGGAGAGGGTGAAGAGAGAGAAGAGAAAAGAGAAGAAAGAGAACAAGACAAGTTAAAACAGAAAAGGACAGAAGAAGAAGGAAGGAAAGTTAAGGGAATGGAAGAGAAGGGAAAGAAGGTATATGGGAGGGAAGGGAAGAAAATAGAAGGGAAGTAAAGGAAAGGAAGGGAAGGAGAATGAAAGGAAGGGGAACGGAAGGGAGATAAGGGAAGGGAAGGGGAGGAACAGGAAAGGAAAAGGGGAGGGGAAGGAAGAGAATAGGAGGAGAGGGGAAGGAAGGGAATAGGAGGGAAAGGGAGGGGAGGGGAAGGGAGGGAAAGAAAAAATCCATCAACACTCAATTATTCTCTTACAAATGTTGTGCCATCCTGCTTTAAAGTCTTTTTCATGGCTTTCTTAACACTATAAGCTAAACAATATTCCACGTGTATACACACACACACACATATACATACACACACACACATACACACACACACATACATACATTTATGGAATGTAGAGGCTCTCCCAAAGAGGTTAAAATGAATGTATGGTTTAAAGTCTTGCCACATATTTTAGTAGTATTCTACCATTAGAGCGATAGTGTTGTCTGAAGGATAGGAAATCAATCAAGGAGTCAGAAAGAACTGGGTTCAAGCCCTGCCCATGAAACTTATAGCCTGAGTGATTGAGCAAATCATATAATTCTCAGTACACCCAGCAAATGTTTAAGCTTCCAAGTTAAAGAGTAGGTGTAGGCTTATATTAGTAGAGGGAATTTTCTCACTAGGTTTTCCTTATAGCAATGAAATCATAAGTCTCTGGTAGATACATGCACACACATACACACACATGCACACATACACATACACACACATGCACACATACACATATATACACACATATACATACAAAACAAAATTCTACATTTTTGTCTTTTGGTTATACAGATAAGGGTTTCCTTGATTAGTATATTTATAGGCAATATATATACTAAGATAATAATATGATATACTATACCATATGCTAATATATAGATATATACTAATAATGTATATATACTAACCAAGGTAACCTTTATCTCTCTACACACACACACACACAGAGAGAGAGAGAGAGAGAGAGAGAGAGAGAGACAAAGAGAGAGAGAGAGAGAGACAAAAAAATAGAATTTTGTTATCTGGCCTTACATACCATTTTTACATAGAAATGAAAAATGAATTATTATCCAGTGCTTGTCACATGTGGCTTCCTCAGCATTGAAACCATATTTCATGAAGAAAAGTTTAGATATCAAGTATGATCAGCCACACTTATTGTCCCAAACAGAATTTCCTTCATGAGATCAGTCTTTCACAGTTATATTCAATGGAAGATGGCAAGAAAAGACAGGAGTAAAGGAAATCAACAAATTGTACAATTCAAAAAATTTTTTAATGTTGCAATATCAGGCCTTGGAAAAGAGAACATATTGGGAATTGCCCTATTCTCTGTCTTTTCTCACTCCCTACTGTAGTTAAATGATTCAGGCTGACCAACTTTGAGCATTTGTTTCTGACTTCACAGGAAAAAGAAAATCTCCTATTGTGAGAAAAAAAGGGCTAGTCAGCAGTAAGATGTTCTGTTGCTACTAGTATCCTGTATTCAGAGTATAGTAGAAATAGCACTGGATACAGAATCAAAAATACCTTGGTTCAATTTCTGACATATATTACCTGAGTTATTGTGGTTGCATTACTTAACCTCTGGACCTCAGTTTCCTTATCTGTGAAATAAAGGATTTGGACCAGACTTTTTTTCAAATTCTTTCCTCTTCTAAATCTATAGTCTATGATCTGACCCTTAATTTCTATTCTCCTACCCTTGTTTGTTCCTTTACTAATTCTTTCAAGCATGTAGACATCCTAGCTGCTAACTCTCTGCCAGATTCCTAGGAACAATTGCCCATCTCATTCCTGGATAATGTAATATCCTTACTGATCTAAGTTTGTTTAAGCTTAAACTTGTCATTCATTCTCAAAGAAGACCAAAATATTATCACTATGTTAGAGTCTCATTACTGTGTTTCTGATTGTGGTTGATCAGACCAATATGAACTTGGAATATTCTGCCACAGGTTGGATACAAATAGTCCCTAAGAATATTTGGTGTGGCTTCTCTAACTTTGTACATCTCATGTTTCTTCTGAGCTTCTTCAATTATTCTTTGTACATGGAGCACAGCATTTTCTCTGATGAGGGCATGCCATGATAGGCAATCCTATGCCAATGTCTCCTAGGTAGTACACTCAATTTTAAAATTCTTGAGAGACTCTGAGATTGTTTTTATAATACTTTTTGTGACAACCTTGTGAGTGCTTACTGTGTGAGCTTTACATAAAATAATCTTTTTGGAAAGCATACATTAAGCATTTGAACAATGTGGCCAGTCCAATGGAGTTTTGCTCTCTGTAATAGAGATGAAATGCTTGGCAGCTTAGTTTATAAAAAAAAGAACCTCAGTATCTGGTATCTTAGCCTGCCAAGTGATCTTCAGAATCTTCCTAAGACAATTCAAAGGGCAGCGGTTCAGTTTCCTGGCATGGTGCTGGTATATTGTCTAGGTTTCACAGGCATGCAACAATGAGGTCAGTACAATGGCTCTGTAGACCTTCTAAGCTAGTTTAACTTTGGACTAAATAACCACTAAACTGTTTTCTAGATTTAAGGCAATGATTCTATTATCCTAAGATAAAAAATTCCTGATTTTTTTTTTTACATCTGACAGTTCTTGGTATTAAGATCTCATGACTGGTTTTGAGGCAGTATGTTGTAGTTGAAAGAACACTGGATTCGGAGTCAGAAAAAGAAAAAGACTAGGTTCAAACATTGACTCATACTAACTGGTCATATGATCCTGGGTAAGTTATTTTTCTTCTTAGCTTTATCTTTTTTATCTGAAAAATTAGAAAATTAGAGTATATGACCCCAAAGGTTTTTTCTGGGTCTAAAACTATGTCCCTGGTCCTGTGATACTGATCCTAAGAAGAGACCTATGTTATTAAGCATATAGAAGAAATAAAAGGAAAAAGGTATTCAATAGCTTTATACTTCTATTTCTCTTTATATTTTCCACTATATTTGGTTAATTTCATTTTAAGCTACCCTCTTCTACTGGCCAGATTTCACATAGATGTTCATTCTATTTCTTATTTAAACTAACACACAAAATAAAATCTTCCCTTCTACAAGAGGCTTTACCTGATTCCTCTTAATGCTAGTTTATTTGGAATATATTTTGTTTATTATATGTTCTCTATTTCTTGAAGACAGGGATTGATTTTACTCTTCTTTGTATCCTTAACATTTAACATGATGCCTGTACCATAATAGTTGTTTAAAAAATGCTTGTTAACTAAATCTGGATTAAGGAGTCCCAGAATTCTACAGATTTTAGAATATATAGACAAACAGACAAATGGGACAGAATGGGGAGAGTCAGCTCAAAATTACCTAGAGAGGTCTGTCAACTAATGCTGAAGACACACTGTCAGAAACATGCTTTTGACACCCAAACTGCCAAATTCTTATATACTGACATTTGGAGAGAAAAGAATGGTTCAAAGAGTCAATTGATAAAAACCTTACAGAAAAGAATGTAAAATAAGAAATATGACTGCCCCAAGCCATGATTTCACTACCCTTAGTTTTGTTGTAGATGTTATGTACATTACAGTTCAATGAGCTGGTTTGCTTTCATGGTTCACTAAGATTTGATGACTGGAAAGATTATGATAAATGTGTTTTATAATGCATGAACTTCCTACAGAGAAGTAGATCTTGGTAATCTCAAATTTTTTTAAGTAAACAGTGATCATGAAAAGAAAAAAAAAAAGCTTCATTAATGGAATCCCGCTACAAAGACATTTACAAAGCATGTGACCCTGGAAAGGTCACTTAAACTCTTTTTGCCTCCATTCCCCAACTATAAAATGAGCTGGAGAAAGAAATGGCAAATCACTCTATTATCTTTACTAAGAAAACTCCAAATAGAGGATTCAGTCATGATTAAAATGACTGAGCAACATACACCAAAAAGATGCATAAAATATGCTGTTTTCATACATTTTATTCTATACTGAATGTAATGGTAAAAGATTTTCATTTGTCATATTGCTTTTACATATTTCATGGAGTAGCTTATTGAGTCCCCATATGAAATACTGATGGAATTATTGACTAAAATGTCATATGTTAGAGTTTTTAATTTTTACCATTTTTTTCTCTCATGAAAATTTTAATTCATAAAGTTACCAAGTGTTTAATGATTAACATATTCTTTTACTGTTGAGTTGTTTTAGTTATGTCTTACTCCTTATGACCTTATTAGGGGTTTTCTTGGCAAATATATAAAAGTTATTTTCCAAATCACTTTACAGATGAGGAAATTGAGGCAAATAGGGTTAAATAAATTGTCAAACATCACACAGTAAGTTAGGCCAAATTTTAACACATGAAGATTAGTCTTCTTAATTCAAAGCATAATGCTGTATTCACTGTGCTACCTAAATGCCTAACATATTCTAAAAAAATTAAAATGGAGACAGCTAAATGACACAATAGATAGAACACTGGTCCTGGAGTCAGGAGGACCTGAGTTCGGATCTGGTCTCAGATTTTTAAGGCTTTCTAGCTGTGTGACGCTGGGTAACTCACTTAATGCCAGTTACCTCACACACATTTTTTTAAAGAAATAATAATAATATGAATGTTAATCCACATTTATAGAGCACATTTATATAAAGTACTTTTTTGATTTGAATTTTTTTCAGGTTAATTTTTATTTTTTATTATATCTTTTTATTGACAAAATATATGCATGGGTAATTTTTCAACATCTACCCTTGCAAAAACTTCTATTCCAACTTTTCCCCTCTTTCCTCCCACCCCCTCCCCTAGATGGCAGACAGTCTCAAACATGTTGAATATGTTAAAGTATATGTTAAATACAATATATGTATTAAATTATTTATGCAGCTGTCTTGCTACACAAGAAAAATCAGATTTAGAAAAAAAGGTAAAAATAACCTAGAACGAAAAACAAAGATGTAAGCAAACAGTTGTGGTCCACTCTCATTTCCCAGTGTTCTTTTGCTGGATGTAGCTGGTTCTGTTCATTACTGATCAATTGGAACTGATTTGGATGTTCTCATTGTTGAAGATAACCACTTCCATCAGAATTGATCCTTATATAGTATTATTGTTGAAGTTATAATGATTTCCTGTTTCTGCTCATTTCACTTAGCATCATTTCATGTAAGTCTCTCCAAGCATTTCTGTATTCATCCTGCTGGTCATTTCTTATAGAACAATAATATTCCATAACGTTCATATACCACAATTCACCCCCAGTCATTCTCCAATTGATGGGCATTCATTTAATTTCCAGTTTCTAGCCACTACAAAAAGGGCTGCCACAAACATTTTTGCACATATAGGTCCCTTTACCTTCTTTAATATCTCTTTGGGATATAAGCCCAGCAGTATAATGTACTTTTTAAATATCTCATTTGATTTTCACAACAACCCAAAGAAGTAGATGCTATTTAGATCTTCATTTTACATATGAGTATACTGAGAGAGACAAAAGTTAAACGACTTGCTCCATTGCCTGGATCACACAACTACTGTTTGACGTAAGATCTAAACTCAAGCTTTCTTCTCTCCAGGTCCAGTACTTTATTCCTTATTCTACTTAGGTGCTCAATATATTTCTAATATGATTTTAAGTTATAAATTTATTACCTATACTGAATAGCATATTGCTAAATATTTAATAACTGGCTCTCAAATATGTGTGCAATGTGTGTATATATGTGCATATATAAATATTACATGTATGTTTATGTATGAGATATTTTTAAGTTTAATCTGTATTATTAACATTTTCTCCTTCACTTTCTTAAGTGCTTAAGATTGAGATAAATAACCAATAATACAATAAATCAAACCCTTATATGTGACATTTGCCAGTTTCTGAAATGTAAGTACACTGAAAATTTAACAGCTGGTTCTCAGGAGCCAATTCATGATGGCTCCATTAAATCACTGCAAACACCCTAATGTTTTTATAATTCTCGAAGGAGGTAAGATGTATAAAGTAAATTGCAAACTTTAAAATGCTAGATAGATAATTATCACTACCATTGCCATCAGCATCATTATCTCTATGAAGCTCAGCACAACTTATTTAGAATAATGTTTTCAGAACACCAAGAATCCCCCATTAGTCAATAAGTACCCCACATGATGCCAGAATGAGTAGCCTATTTGAAATTTTACCCTACATCAAAAAGTATTATCTAATTAAATAGTCAATGTATATGAACTTGTAGGCCCATAGTAACTCCATACTTGTCGCCTACTAATTTTATATAATTAAACTGGGTTTCATAAGTATGAAAAATGCATTTTGAATATGTGTAAGTTTTTGGTTATGTGGACTTTGATGATGGAAAAAAAATGAATGCCTAATTTAATAGATGGAGAAACTAAGTGATAATAAATACCTGTCTTCTTATTGTTAGTACAAACTTCCTGCCACAGTGACACAATGTTGCCAAAGCTCTTTTGAAGAATTAATTTACATATTTACTTTTAGTGATCTCTAATATGTTTCACTTTAATCCATTTTCCATTTTCTTTCTACATATTCCTATAATATAGGAAGTCAGGACTGTCAATTTAAAATTATAAAACATCTCAGAGGTTATTTAACTCATTATGGATTAAGAAATAAGAACTATAGAACTTAAATGTTTTTTTTTCAAGATGCCACAGGTAGTAATCAGAATCAGTAAAGAATTAATTTGAATGCAAGCCTTCTAATTACATAATCAGTGATCTTTCTCTGTTCTATGATGTATTTTGAAAGAAAATATCTCACTGGGTGAGGAAAGGGAGGTATCCTACAAAGGCTGTGTCCTACCTTGGCTTTCATTCTCAACTTGCCTAAACAAGTATGACTTTCTTAACATTCCTCAAGTGTTATACCTTTGAACCTTTCTTAATTCCCCACACTGTTTAGTGCTTTCCCTATAGATATTACGTAGTATTTATTTAAATAGCCATATATTATATCCTCCCAGAGGGCAGAGATTCTCTTGGTTTCAACTTTTCTATTTCCAGCATCAAATTCACATTACCTTATACATATTGGGTGTTTAACATTTTAAATGGAATTCAGTTGGCGCTGGACCATAGAATAATTGGAAGTTAGCTGCATAATTAGCAGAAAACTATCTCTTAGGCCCCATTTTTGAATCATAAGAATATAATTTGGCATAGACTGCACAATATCTAATCCTCCAAAAAGTGATTGCTTTGCATATTAATGCTTCTATTTCTTGTAATATTTTCTTATGTTATATTTTGATGATAAAATGGCAGTAATGGGCCCTCCATAAAATCAATCAACAAACATAATATGAGCCAGACAGCATGGTATAGTTAAGAGAATGGCAATCGTGGAGTCAGGAAGACTGGATTCAAGTCCTACTTTTGACACATACCAGTTGTAAGACCCTGGAATAAGACACTGAAGCTCTCAATGCCATAGGAAACTTTCTGAAACTATAAATCAGAAATCAAGTAGAGGAATATATTTTCAGTGGGAGTTCACTACACAAAAGAAATAAAGATATAATTTTTTTAAGTGTCAGGCACATTATACAGGACTCTCATTATAAAAAAAAAAAGATAAAAGTTAAACATTCCTTATCAATAAAGGGGGATTCTAATCTACAACTCACCATTTACAAGATCATAATTAAATTCAATAATTCTCAGAAACATAGAGGGAATTAATAAGAATAAATTATTTTTTATTTAATACTTTACTTTCTCCAATGAAATATAAAGATAATTTTCAACCTTCATTTTAAAAACTGAATTTCAACTGGCCATCTTCAACAATTAGATGAACCAAATCAGTTCTAATAGAGCAATAATGAACTGAACCAGCTACACCCAGTGAAAGAACTCTGAGAGATGACTAAGAAACATTACATTGAATTCCCAATCCCTATCTTTTTGCCTGCCTGCATTTTTTTATTTCCTTTACAGGCAAATTGTACAATATTTCAGAGTCCAACTCTTTTTGTACAGCAAAATAATGGTTTGGTTTACTTATTTTGTATTTAAGTTATACTTTAATATATTTAACATGTACTGGTCATCCTGCCATCTAGGGGAGGGGGTGGGGGGAAGGAGGAGGAAAATTGGAACAAAAGGTTGGCAATTGTCAATGCTGTAAAATTACCCATGCATATAACTTGTAAATAAAAAATTATTAAAATTTTTAAAAATTGAAATAAAAAAATTGAATTTCAAGAGACAGAGCCAAGATCATAAAGTAAAAGCAGGAAATTCCCTGACCCTTCCCCCAAACTGCTTCAAATTTCTTTAAATAAGGACTCTAAACAAATTTTAGAGCATCAGAACACCCCAAAAGGCAGGGTAGAACATTTTCCAGCCAAAGGCAACTTAAAAGTTCATCAGAAAAGGTCTGTGACAGCAGGGTGAGAATCCAGCATGCAATCCCAGTGCAGGGCATACCAGCACAGCCCCAGAACCAGCCCCAGCTCCAGAACCAGCCAGGATCTGATATCTGAATCAGTGGCATTCACTGATGACTTCCAGACCCCTCAGCCCAGAGACACCAAAGAGGATCTAGAAGATCAACAGAAAAGGTCTGTGAAACCAGGACAGGCTGCTTCAGTTCAATCCAGTTCAGCATCTTACCGCCTAGAAAGCACACTAGAACTTACAACTACAGTGGGGCAGATACATACCTAACAGCTCCAGGGCATAGAAGAGTGCTTGTGGTCAGATTCCTAGAAGTATATCTGAAAACAGCTACAAAAAAATGCCTGAAGCTTGGACAGTGCACGCTGGAAACAGGGTCCTACAAGTTAAAAGCAGAGTAATGGGATAGGAAAATGAGCAGAAAGCTATGATGATAAGAAAGATCAAAACACATACAGGACATGATAACAAAGTCAAGGTCCCCACAGACAAAGTCTCCCCCCCAAAAAAAAAACAATTGGGCTCAGGGTATGGAAGAGCTCAAAAGGGACTTTTTTTTGTCCATTTTTAATAGTTTATATATTTTAGAATTAATTCTTTAAACATTTGGTAGAATTAACTTTAAATCCATCTAACCCTGGAGATTATTTCTTAGAAAGTTTGTTAGAAGCTTCCTCAATTACTTTTTCTAAAATATGGTTATTTGAGCATTTTATCTCCTCTTTTAATCTAGGCAATTTATATTTTGTAAATGTTCATCCATTTCAGTTAGATGGTCAGATTTATTGCCATATAGTTGGGCAACTATATTGTTTTAATGTCCCCTTCATTGGTGGTGAACTCAACCTTATTTTTGATACTTTTGATTTTGATACTATAATTTGGTTTTCTTCTTTTTTTAAATCAAATTAACCAAAGGCTCATCTATTTTTGTTTTTATTTTTTAATATAAAATTTTCTCTTAGTTTTATTTATTACTTCAATAGTTTTCTTCCTCTCAGTTTTAGTAATCTCTCCTTTGATTTTCAAAATTTCTAATTTGGTATTTAATTGGGGACTTTTAATTTGTTTTTTTTTTCTAGCTCTTTTAGTTATATGCCCAATTTATTGATCTTCTCTTTCTCTATTTTATTCATGTAATCATTCAGAGATATAAAATTTCCCCTAGAAATTTCTTGGCTATATCCCATAAGTTTTGGCATGTTGTCTCCTTACTGTCATTCCCTTTGATAAAATTATTGATTTTTTATGATTTATTGTTTGATCCCCTTTAAGATGAGATTAGTTTCCAATTAATTTTAATCTATTTCTCCATAGCTCTTTTTTACTATATTTTTTATTGTATCGTGATCTTACAAGGATACATTTACTATTTGTGCCTTTCTGCATTTGATTATAAGATTTTTAGGCGCTAACATTTGGTCTTTTTTGTGCATTTTCCATGGATATTGAGAAAAGATATATTCCTTTCTATTGAATTGAGTGTGTATATTATTATCTCTTTGACCTTATTCTGTGAGATACATATCCTGCTTTCATTCCCTCTACTATAATAGGCCTTTTGTTCTTCTTCATGTGATCTAATTTACTCAGTTTTGTCTCCCCTTTTCTCTTCTTCCAGTACAATCCTTTTGCCATCTCTAATTTTTTTATATTGTTGTATTAAAGTCAACTAATACCCATACTTGTATCTATATATATGATCCTTCTAATTGTTATAATAAAGATACATTTCTCAAGACATATAAGTATCATCTTCCCTTGTAGGAATATAAACCATTTGAACAACATATTTGCTCCTTTTTACTTCCTTTTTATCTTTTTATGCCTGTCTTAAGTCTTATATTTAAAGATCAAATTTTATGTCCAATTCTGGTCTTTTCATCAGAAATGACAGAAGATTCTGGTAAGATGATGAAGTAGGTTGGTAAATTTCAAGTTCTTCAGATTTCCCCCACAAATAGAACACCTTTGCACTTCAAGGAGAACATGGACTGATGAAAAATCAAGAAGACTTGGGGCAGAATAGAGGTACTACAGGTACAATTCAAGAAGATCTAAAGAAAGTCCTGGGACTGGTGATTAATCCATTTGAAGGGCAAACATCTCCAGGATAGCTCCACAGAACCACCAAGTGAGGGACTCTGGAGCTAGCTAGATTTGTTAGAAGCCTCATCAGGAGCCACAACTTTCAGCTCTTAAAGAGTGAAAGTAGGGTCTGAGTCAGGAAGAGTGAGTGAACCTCAGCTGATTAAGAATGCTAGGCCCAACTATGCAGCAGGTACATAGTCCTGGGTGAGAAGAAATCAGCACACCTGGGAGTGCAGAGGCCTTGGGGCAGGGACATTTCTGGCTGTGAGCACTTCCTGGAGGGAGAAGACCTGAATTTGGGATTCCAGGTCAGAGGGGAGAGCTAAAGTGAAGCTAGAAGCACCATCCCCCACCCCATGATTAGAGGTACTTATTTTAATACCTCTTGTTTAAAAAAAAAAAAAAAAAAAAAAAAAAGAATGGGCAAAGAAGAAAGAATCCCACTATATAAACTTTCTATACAGACAGGAAATAATGGAATTCATCTTCAGAGGAAGAGATTGAAGTTAAAAAGAGCTTCTATCCCAGAGATTAATGTGAAATGGTCCTTTACCCCGAGAAAATTTATGGAAGAACTAAAAAAAAAAAAAAAAGAATTCAAAAATCAGATGAGAGACACTAAGGAAAAACTTTTAAAAACTATCCAAGAAAAACAAAATTATAGGGGTAACTAGGTGGCACAATGGATAGAGCGTCAGCTATGAAGGACCTGAGTTCAAATCTAGCCTCAGACACTTAACACTTCCTACCTGTGTGACCCTGGACAAATCACTTAACCCCAATTGTCTCAGCAAAAAGAAAAAAAGAAAAAGAAAAGAAAAACAAGATTATGAAAAAATAAATTAACCAACTAGAAAAGGAATACAATGTCTCAAAGATTAAAATAATTCTTTGAAAATTAGAATTGGGCAAGGGGAAGCTTGTGAAACTATGAGAGACCAAGAAATAAGAAAAAAAATTCCAAAGAATAATAAAAAAAATAGAACAAAATGTGAAACAAGAAAAACAACAGATCTGGAGAACAGATCAAGAAGAAAAAATATAAGAATAATTGAACTGCCTGAAAGTTGTGACCAAAAAAAGAATCTCAACACAATAAATGCAAGAAATAATACAAGCAAATTGTTCTGGAGTGATGAATCATGAGGAGAAATAGAAATAGAAAAAATCCACTGATCACCACCTCAATGAGATCCTTTCTAGAAAACACATAGGAATATTATTGCCAAATTTTGAAACCCCTATATGATACAGAAAAGTTTGCAAGAAACAAAGAAAAAATAATTAAATTTGCTGGAGCTATAATTAAAATTGTACAAGATTTATCAGCAACCACAATTAAAGAATGCAAATACTAGAATCATATCTACTGACAATCACAAGAAATAGGCTTGTGATCAAAAGCATCATATCCAACAAAATTATAATATTGAATGAGAAAAAAATGGGCATTCAATGAACTTGCAGATTTTCAAGACTTTTTAATCAGCGAAACCTGAATTTAACAGAAAATTTAACATATAAGAGCCAAGAGCCTGGTAATTTGTTGTTATAAAAAAGAAATCATTGAAAGTCCACAATATCATTGAATGTGGATTTTTTTCCCCTGAAAGATAAAGCTCTGTTTTTCTGGATCGCTAATTTTTGCTTGTGGTGCAAGTTTTTTTGCATTCTGGTAAATTATATTCCCAGACCTTTACTCCTTTAATGTAGAAGCTGCCAAATCTTGTGTAATCCTGACTCTGGATTCTTTTATATTTAAATTATTCCTTTATGGGTGGTTGTAGTATTTTCTCCTTGATCTAATAGTTCTGGAATTGGCTCTAATATTCCTTGGATTTTTCATTTTAGGATCTCTTTCAGGAAGTGATCAGTAGATGTTTTCATTAACTGGTTTCTAGGATATTGTAACAGTTTTCCTCAATAATTTTTGAAAGATGCTATCCAGGTTTTGTTTTTTTTTGATCATGGCTATCTAATAGTCAAATATTTTTTTAATTGTCCCTCCTGAATCTCTTTTCCAGGTCAGTTCTTTTCCCCAGAGAGATATTTTACATTTTCTTTTTTTTTTCAATTTTTAAAAAAATTAAATTGCCCAAATCAGATTTTTAAGAAATGATTTTCTTTAGTTAGCTTTTGTACTTCCTTTTTCATTTGGCTAACTCTACTTTTTAAGTAATGTTTTCTTCAGTGGACTTTTTAAAAAATTTGGCCAATTGGATATTTAAAGGAATTGGTTTTGTTTAGTCAATGTTTACCCTACCTTTTCTTAATTGTCTTTTCTTACATACTTCTCATATCTTTCCCCAATTTTTCTTCCACATCTCTTATTTCATTTTAAAAATCCTTTTTGAGCTCTTCTAAGATAGATTTTCGCCTTTAAGATGAATTCATAATCCCCCCCTTGATATTTTGCATACAGGCATTTTCTCCTCTTCTTTATTTGGTATTTTGATCTTTCCTGTCAGTGTAGTAGCTTTCTGTGGTCAAGATTCTTCTGTTGCTGTTGTTGTTTCTTGATTATTTTTGCCTGCTTCTTGGATTTTAATGTTGAGTTCTGCTCCTAAGTTAGAGAAGTTACTATCCCAAACTTCTTGTACTGGGGGTGGGGCATGGGCAAGAGAACTGGCTTTGAGTTCTGGGGCCTTGGACACTGGCAGCTTTGTTACTAAGCTGGAATAATCCAGCCTAATTTCAGTTATTGTTGCCTGGTTTCTGGGGGTGAGAAATTGTCTTCTACACTGGGGCTGAAGGCTCCACTCCTGGCCTGCTGTGCCATTGTCCTGTTGAAATAGGACAAAGGGATTTCAGGTGCTTATTTGTGCTGTGCTAAGAGTCTCCCACAGGCTTACTATCACTATGCCTGTGCTAAGGTACACTCCCCTTTTACCCAAGTAAGACAGACTTTTTCTGAAATCCTTATAAATTATCTTAAGCTGGAAAATTGTTTCACTTTGTCTCTGTAGAATCTGTCACTCCAGAATCTGTTTAGTGGTTTAGTATAATGTTGTTTTCAAGGGAAACTCGGGAGAGCTCAGGCAACTTCCCACCTTCTGTCTACCATCTTGGCTTCTCACCTCTTGGCCTGCTTTTTAATAACAGAAAAGAAACATTATGGTGCTAAAACTTATGCTAACACAGTAAAGCAACCAATCTCTCCTAGAGTATGAAAACAAAGTTACTTTGGCTAAGATATTACCTATGAATAGGGCAAGTACCTTCCTAAAAGATCAGAGGAAAAATAAGTAGGATTCCATGATGTAAAATACAGCAGGGGAAGATGTCATATAGAGTGAAAGATACTCTGAATGAAATTCTGAAGTCATATATAGAAATTTTGAGAAGGAAAAATAGGATTTGTCTGAAGATGCATATGGATGCTCAGGAAGATAATCAATCAAGAGAAATAAATAAAGAAGGGAGGAAGGGATGGAGGGAGGAAAAAAGGAAGGAAGGAAGGAAAGAAGGAAGGAGGAAAGGATGGAAGGAAGGAAGGAAGGAAATTACAGAAAATGAAAGTGAAACAAAATCACAGACGATTAATATAAATGAGGCATGGTCCTGTAAAAATAGTATTAGGGTTGTGAAAGCTCAATAAGCTAAGGATGGTAAAGGAGATTGTGAATAGTGTTTTACTTTTTCCCTAAGCTATTATTTGGAAATATAAGAGGATTTAAAAAGTGATAGAGTCTTTGCCTGCAGTGAATAGCATCATAATATATGACCAAAAAGAGAATACAAAGTTAATTGATGTTCACTTAGCTATTGTTTTCTTTACCAAAGGTATTTGTCCTTTAAATGATCAAAGAAAAGAAATTAACTAACAAGGAGTCAATATCCAAGGTCATTAAGAAAATCATAAGAAAACATACACTTGCATTGAAGAATTCAATTCAAGACTATATTAATGATATAGTCCATTAGTTACCAAAAAAAAAATAATAAAATGGCAAAATTGTTGTTATACCACTGTCAGTAACATTTGAAAATTCACGTAAAACCAGAAAGGTACCAAAATGTTGAAGAAAGGCAAATGTTGATCCAATTTTCTTAAAGTATAGAGAGATGACAGTCTGAAAACTATTGGCCAGTGAGCTTAACTTGAAATTCTGGGGAAATTTTAGATCATACATTAAAGTTTAGAAATGAAACAAGTGGTTATGAAGAACCAGCAGGGCTGCCTCAAGAATAAATTATGGTAGTCTAATCTCATTTCCTTTTTACTTTAACAGGCTTTTTAGATTATTAGATGAAGGCAATGTATGAATATAGTGTGCCCAGATTTTTGCAAGCTTTTGATACAGTATATGTATCAAGAATTATTATGAAGTAGATGACATTGTTGAATAGAATATAATAAAAGTAGATATATTCAGAAGTGTTTGGATGACCAATCTGAAAAAGTAGTTGTTAATGTCAACATGGCAAAAGTCTGTGATAGAGTATGCCCAGAAATGTCTGCTTAGGCCTGTGATGTTTAACTTTTTTTATCAGTGAAGTGTACAGAAGACAGATGGTATGCTCATCAAATTTGCAGATGTCACAAAACTAAGAAGAAAAATTAATATACTGAATGACAGAAACAGTTTCCCAAAAGACCTGGACAGGACAGAGCGTTGGGCCAAATTTAATAAGATGGAATTCAGTGGGGATATGTGTAAGCTCCTACAACTGGTCACAGAAATCAACATCATGAATACAAGATCATAAATGCATAGTTAGACAGCAGTTGTTTTGGAAAAATGATCTAGGGATTTTAATGGACTTTAGATTCAACATGAGTCATCAAAGTACTGGTAGTACATTGTCATGTCAATTTAATTGGTCTACATTGAGAGACTTATAGTTTCCAGGAACAGGGTAATGAAATTCCCACTGTGAGCTTTCCTATTTGCACCTCATATACAGTATTGCATTTATTTATGAGTGCTACAGTTTAGGAAGATCACTGATCAGTGAGAGGCTGCCTAAAGGATAGTGAAGAACCCTGAGTTCTTGTCATATAAGAAAAGTTGAAGGAATCACATATTTTTATCTAGAGGAGAAAAAGGAAGTAAGAAAATAGCATTTATTAAGTACTTACTATTTTAAGTATTGTGTACATATATATATGTATGTTTATGTGCAATATAGGTGTATATATGTGTATTTGTATGTATGTGTGTGTATATGTGTGTGTGTGTGTGTACACACACACACACACACACACACTAGCATTCACATGGTATTTTAAGATTTGCAAAGCATTTTGTAATTATTTCATTTTATCTTTACAATAGCCCTGGGAAATAGGTATTATTATTATTATCCTCATTTTACAGATGAGGAAATTAAAGCTTATTCAGAGTCACATAGCCAGTGACTGTATGAGGCTATATTTGTTTTTTTGTTTTTTTGTTTTTATTTAATAGCTTTTTATTTACAGGTTGTATGTATGGGTAACTTTACAGCATTAACAATTGTCAAACCTATGAGGCTATATTTGGATACAGATCTTCTAGATTCCAGAGATAGAAGTAGAATATATATATATATATATATATATATATATATATATATATATAGAGAGAGAGAGAGAGAGAGAGAGAGAGAGAGAGAGAGAGAGAGAGAGATTTTATAGGGAGAAATTTATCTATTTATTTTTGTATCTAGATGTATGTCTAAAGATATGCTTACTTATCTATAAATAGAGATGAAAGTGATTAGAAATACAAATAGAAAGATAGAGATATAATACTCCTAAGAAGTGAAGATATAAATATAAGAAAATAACACAGTTCCTATTCACTTATTTCTCTTCAACTCTGCATTTTTCACCGTTGGCTGCTTCAATTATAACATACACTTCTCTCTGTTATAAATGTCTTCCCCCAAAGTTTAAAACTACACTCAAACTTTTGGAGCATCTTATACATGGCCTTACTTCAGCCTTGATGTGACAAATGTTATATGCCTATCTCCTCACTTGAGACCCCTACTTGTGTTTATCTGGGAACATACTAAATCTGATGTTTGCTATTTGATTGATGTAGTCTTTAACTACCCTGAGCCTCACTTTCCTTATAAAGAAGAGGCTGAAAAAGTTATCAAATTGTGCATACCCTTTGATCCAGCAGTGCTACTACTGGGCTTATACCCCAAAGAAATACTAAAGAAGGGAAAGGGAACTGTATGTACCAAACCATTTGTGGCACCCTGTTTGTAGTGGCTAGAAAGTGGAAAATGAATGAATGCCCATCAATTGGAGAATGGTTGGGTAAATTGTGGTAAATTAATGTTATGGAATATTATTGTTCTGTGAGAAATGACCAGCAGGATGAATACAGAAAGGCTTGAAGAGACTTACATGAACTGATGTTGAATGAAATGAACAGAACCAGGAGATCATTATATACTTCAACAATACTGTATGAGGATTTATTTTGATGGAAGTGGATATCTTCGACAAAGAGAAGATCTAACTCGGTTCCAATTGATTAATAATGGCCAGAAGCAGCTACACCCAGAGAAGGAACACTGGGAAATGAGTGTAAACTGTTTGTATTTTTGTTTTTCTTCCCAGGTTATTTTTACCTTCTGAATCCATTTCTCCCTGTGCAACAAGAGAACTGTTCAGTTCTGCATACATATATTGTATCTAGGATATACTATAACATATTTAACCTGTATAAGACTGCTTGCCATCTAGGAGAGGGGGTGGAGGGAGGGAAGGAAAAAGTCAGCATCAAAGTGAGTGCAAGGGATAATGTAAAAAATTACCCATATATATGTTCTGTCAATAAAAAGTTATAATAAGAGGCTGAAGCAAATGAATTCAGTTAGAGTTAGTTAGAGTTGATGTTGATCCAATTTTCTTAAAGTATAGAGAGATGAAAGTCTGAAAACTATTGGCCAGTGAGCTTAACTTGAAATTCTGGGGAAATTTTAGATCATACATTAAAGTTTAGAAATGAAACAAGTGGTTATGAAGAACCAGCAGGGCTGCCCAATAAATTATGGTAGTCTAATCTCATTTCCTTTTTACTTTAACAGGCTTTTTAGATTACCTTCTATCCTTTAGAATTCCTCTAACTCTAAATATATAATCCTATGTTTCTATGATCAATCAGACATTATCCAGTTGCAGGAAATTCATAACTATTCCAGACCATAACCTTGATTTAAATACTTATTGTTTCTGTAAATACATAAATTATTTCCTTTGAAAAAGCTATACATGTTTAAAGTATTTAATTAAATGATTTAAACTTTGATAGTAGGTAAATAGCTATTGTCATGATTGAAAAATAATACTTGGAGAAGCTAGTTGATGTAGTGGGTAGAGCATCAGCTCTGAAGTCAGGAAGACCTGAGTTCAAAACTGGTCTCAGACACTTAAAACTCCCTGGCTGTGAGACCCTGAGCAAGTCACTTAACCCCAATTGACTCAGGGGAAAAAAAGAAAGAAAGAGAGAAAGAAAAAGAGAAAGAAAGAGAGAAAGAAAGAAAGAAAGAAAGAAAGAAAGAAAGAAAGAAAGAAAGAAAGAAAGAAAAATAATACATGACAATAGGATCAATGAGAAATAAAAAAACTCCTTTCATGAATCATGAATCTAGTTTTTAAAAGGATATTATTATTTATTATTATTTAAAAGAATATACAAAAGGAAAAGAATGACTCATGTTTCTTAGGGGCAATTTCTTAGTATTTTTACAGACATTCTGATATTAAGTGACTTAAGAAAACTATGATCAAAAACATTTAAGGATTTTTTGCTTTTGTTGTTTTGTTTTTAGACAAAAGTGGCTTAAGAAAATCTTTTCCAGTTTATATCATCATTGAGGCAAAACAAAATGTTTTTTTAATATATACCTCTGTTTGTTTCTGCAAGTTTTTTTTTACCCTGGATATTAAGTCATATGTTGTTCTTCAAAGTTCACCAAGCCTCAAAGATAGAATCAGATGAAAATAGTCCATAATTCTCTCTCTTCACAGGTCAAAAAAATTCCAGGATTTCCTATATCAATTACTAATCTTTGCAAAAGTCCAAAAGATACAGTAACCCCATTTCTTTGATCTCTCACAAACCCTACATGAATTAAAGAAAAAATCAAAATATCAGATCTACCTTGGGTAATATACCTCCTTTAAGTCTTATCACAGTTTTAGAAGTGGCACATTCTTGTATTAGTAATGTGAATAGTGCCTGAGAATGTGAGAAATCTTTACAGGAGAGAAATAATTAATTTCAAAATTATAATGTGTATAGTACAAATAAATCTATAATAAACTAATTAATAATAATAGTATGAGGAGGATGAAGAATATAAGAAAGGGAAGGATAAGATAGGACTGAATAAGAACTGAACCTATGCTCTCAATGGCTTAGGGAACATCACTGATGTAAATCAGTACCTGTACTGCTATATATAGTCATAAATGTAGAGAGTTTTTTAACGACAATTTTGAATGAATATCTAAATGTATGCATGTGTATACATATGTGCATATATATGCATGAGGATGTATGTTAGAAAATATATTCAAATTTTTGAATATAATTGGCTTTCTTTATAATCTTATGGATTTTATTTTATGTTTGGTAAAACATTATAAGAAGGGGATCATGGGCTTCACCAGACCACCCAAGGTATCCATGACACACACAAAAAAATTAAGAACCTTTCTTTTAAAGAGTCTCTAGAGAACTAATGTTTTAAATTACTTGAGAGTCACATAGACAATAGAATTTAAGAATAGGTCTTCCTCATGCCAAAGCCTAGTCTCTATCCATGCACGATGCTGTCTTTATTGATAGCAGTAAGTATATCTTTAATTCACATTTCCATCTGTCTTTAAGATTTTTAGTCAGTTTTCTTCACAAAGACCAGGAAAGAAAGTAATGCAAATACTGACTTTTTTTTCAGAAAAGGTTCAGACAAGTTGCATTACCCAGGTCAGATAGCTAGCAAGTACTGGAATTAGAATCCTAAGATAGGTATTCTGGAAAGAAGTTTAGTAGAAGAGAGGAATTAGAAAAAGATACAGTGGCAACTACTTACAGAATGGATTTCTATGTCTTCCCCAGTGACTACTCCCTTTCTAGTTATGTGTTGGCAGAATGCTGTGAATAAAGAGTTATTGGGAGATTTGTCTTTCTCATGAAGTTTATAAATTTAGGAAGAGCTGGGAGATGCACTGGCAAAAGGAATCTCATGATTCCTTGATTATTTGAAGTACAAGTCAATAGATTGCATCTCTAAAGTTGCCATAGGTCAACTTGAACAGACAGATCTTTGATTTTATTTATAGAATTACTATGCTTCAAAACTTCCTTTAAACCCTGACTCATTATCACATATTGGATAAGACATTGAATTTGGAAACATAAAGACTGGGTTCAAACTCTATCTCAGACATTACTGGTATGAAATTTGGCAAGTCACTTAATCTCTCTGTACCTGGGGATTCAAAAATATGCACAAATTAATGTTGTAAGGTTTGAAGAATCTAGACTGATATTCAGATGAATCTGAGTTTCATTGGTTCCATCCAATGCATGCAGATCAAAATCCATCCAGTCCTACCCATTTTTGATATATAGATCCATCCATCATATTATGTATTTTGACTACTCATCATTCACTCTGTATTCTAATGGTGTTCCTCACTTTCTCTTGATATCACAAGAATATCAATAGAGCATTGTGATTGCCATCATTATATCATACTTTACTCTGGCCAGGAGACCAAACAACAATTCTTCTAATATGCACTTATCTAAATGGTATCTTTTGGGGGCGGAGCCAAGATGGCGGAGAAGACACACGCGACTTTCTAAGCTCTTCTCTTACCCTCTTTATCAATATTATATCGAGCCTCAAAAATAGTCTTGACTGCTACAATTCGTAAAGATAAGAAGTAGAACAACTCACCAGCCGAAGAAAATCTGCAGTCTTGCCAAAAAAAAGGTTGGTTCCGGGGCCAGGGGGGAGATCAGCACAGACTACGAGAGAAATTAGGTTCTGAGGAGAGACTCAAACCAAAAGTGAGAGCACAGATCTCAGCACAAGCGCGCAGCCCCAATCTGCAGTACGGGGCTTTTCCTTGGGGCAGTTGTGATCCTGCACGGCAGGAGGACGCAGCCCAGGTTACCCTCCAATCTGTGCAGTGGGGAGCTCGGCTTGGAGCCATAGAGCTTTTCCAGGGCCGATTTGCATCAGGCAGAGACACTGGGCAGAGTTTGCCGCGGTCTGCGGTCAGCTGCTAATACTCACAGTCCCACAAGAGGCTCCGGCCTGGGGCAATGACACTTTCACCCCTTAGTCTCTAGCTGAGGGCAATCGCTAACCCAACAGCCCTACTGGGCACTTCAATAGCTCGGCCAGTGCTGATTCCACTTCCTGTTGGGGGAAGGGAAAACTCTCACTCAGAGCACTCCCATACCTCAGAGCCGGAAATCGGTTTATATCTTTCCCTGCTCTGCAGAGGAAGCTGGTAACCCCCTTGCCTAGGAGACATACCCTAAAGGCTTTAAAACATGAATAAAAAGATGAAAAGAACGATCAACAGCTTCTATGCAGAAAAAGAGCAGGTCAGCAAACCTGAAGAGACCTCAAACAGCAAAAATGCATCAGACTGTGCTCCTTTACATGATGCTCTCATAGAAGAGACCATTAAAAGTCTCAAAAGAGAGTTAGAAGATAAATGGGAAAGGAAGAGAAGACTTACAAGAGAGCAACAACTTCCTGAAATACTAATTGGAAAAGTAAAAATCTCAGGAAAGTAAGAATTGTGAATTGAAAAATAAAGAATTCACTAGAAAGTAGGATTTGTGAATTGGAAAAGACAAAGAACCTGCAAGAAAGTAGGATCTGTGGAATTGAAAAGACAAAGAACACTCAAGAAAGTAGGATCTGTGAATTGGAAAGAAAATAATTCACTAAAAAATAAATTAGTGAAATGGAAAAAATTCCACAGACCAAAACAATACATTTAAAACTCAATTGGACATATACAGAAAGAAGTAAAAAAAGCTAATGAAGAAAATAATTCTTTAAAATTAGAACTGAACAAATAGAAACTAATGATTCATTGAGACAGCAAGAATCAGTCAAGCAAAACCAAAAAAATGACAAACTGGAAAAAAACCATGAATTATCTACTTGCAAAAACAACAGACTTGGAAAATAGATCTAGGAGAGATAATCTGAGGATTATTGGACTTTCTGAAAACTATGATGAAAAAAAGAGCCTAGATATTATTTTACAAGAAATCATCAAAGAGAACTGCCCAGATGTAATAGAATCAGAAGGTAAAATAGGCATTGAAAGAATTCATCGAACACCTTCTGAAAGAAACCCTAAAATAAAAACCCCAAGGAATATTGTGGCCAAATTTCAGAACTATCAGATTAAGGAAAAAATTTTACAAGCAGCAAAAAAAAAAAAAAAACCATTTAAATACCGAGGTGCCACAATAAGGATCACCCAAGATCTGGCTGCCTCTACATTAAAGGAAAGAAGGGCCTGGAATATGATATTCCGAAAGGCACAAGAACTTGGGATGCAGCCAAGAATAAACTACCCAGCTAAGCTGAGCATTTTCTTCCAGGGAAGAAGATGGACATTTAATGAAACAAATGAATTCCATTTGTTTCTGAAGAAAAACCAGAACTAAACAAAGAATTTGATCTCCAACCATAGAACTCAAGAGATGCAGAAAAGGTAAAAATAACTCTTGAGAATTGTATTTCTGTTGTGGATATACAAAAAAGAATACATGTATAATTTGATTGTACTGATATAACATAAAAAGGGAAGTAGATATGGAAAAGGGATGATGGAAGAATAAGGTGGGAAGGAGGGATAAAAGAGGCAAACCACATCCCACAAAGAGGCAAAGGAAACTTATCATATCTGAGGGAATTTAGAGAGGGAAGGAACATTGTGTGAATCTTACTCTCATCAGAGTTGGCTCAAAGAAAAATAATTGACATTTGTTTTAGAGAAAATTCTCTTGCCTCATTAAAAACGGGGGAGAGGAAAAGGAAAAGAAAAGAGTAATAAGGGAAGGAAGGGGAAAGACTCAAAGGGGGAGGGAGGGATTATAAAGAGGATAAGTATCGTGATGACAAGAGGGGTACATAAGTTTAAAAGGGAAAGAGGGTTGGGGAGGCAAGAATAAGTAAAGCATAATCTGGGGTTATTAGGATGGCAGGAAATACAGATTTAGTAATTCTAACCTAAATGTGAATGGGATGAACTCCCCATAAAGAGGAGGCAGATAGCAGACTGGATCAAAAGTCAGAACCCTACAATATGTTGTTTACAAGAAACACATTTAAAGCAGGGAGATACATATAGAGTAAAGGTAAAAGGCTGGAGCAAAATCTATTATGCTTCAGGTGAAGTCAAAAAAAGGGGTAGCATCCTTATCTCAGATCAAGCAAAAGTAAAAATTGATCTAATTAAAAGAGATAAGGAAGGAAACTACATCCTGGTAAAGGGTAGCATAAACAACGAAGCAATATCAATATTAAACATATATGCACCAAGTGGTATGGCATTCAACTTCCTAAAGGAGAAGTTAAGAGAGTTGCAAGAAGAAATAGACAACAAAACTGTAATAGTAGGAGATCTCAACCTTGCACTCTCAGAATTAGACAAATCAAAGCACAAAACAAATAAGAAAGAAATTAAAGAAGTAAATAGAATATTAGAAAAATTAGGTATGTTGGATCTTTGGAGAAAATTGAATGGAGATAGAAGGGAATATACTTTCTTCTCAGCAGTTCATGGAACCTATTCAAAAATTGACCATATATTAGGACATAAAGACCTGAAAATTAAATGCAAGAAAGCAGAATAGTAAATGCTTTTCATGATCATGATGCAATAAAAACTACATTCAACAAAAAGTTAGGGGAAATACACCAAAAGTAATTGGAAACTAAACAATCTCATCTTAAAGAATGATTGGGTGAAGCAGCAAATTATAGATACAATTAATAATTTCACTCAAGATAATGACAATGATGAGACATCATACCAAAATTTGTGGGATGCAGCCAAAGTGGTAATAACAGGGAATTTTATATCCTTAGAGGCTTACTTGAATAAAACAGAGAAAGAAAAGATTAATGAATTGGGCTTGCAACTAAAAAAACTAAAAAAAAGACCAAATTAAAAACCCCCAATCAAATATTAAATTGGAAATTCTAAAATTAAAAGGAGAAATTAAAAATGTTAAAAGTAAAAAAACTATTGAACTAATTAATCAAACTAAGAATTGGTGCTATGAAAAAGCCAAGAAAATAGATAAGCCTTTGGTAAATCTGATTAGAAAAAGGAGGGAGGAAAATGAAATTAGTAGTCTTAAAAATGAAAAGGAAGAACTTTCCACCAATGAAGAGGAAATTAGAGAAATAATAAGGAGTTATTTTGCTCAACTTTATGCCAATAAATTTGATAACCTAAGTGAAATGGATGACCACCTCCAAAATACAGACTTCCCAGACTAACAGAGGAGGAAGCAAATGTGTTGAATAGTCCCATTTCAGAAAAAGAAATAGAAAGGCAATTAAACAACTCCCTAAGAAAAATCCCCAGGACCAGATGGATTTACATGTGAATTTTACCAAACATTTAAAGAACAATTGGTCCCTAATGCTATATAAATTATTTGATAAAATAGGGAATGAAGGAGTCCTACCAAATTCCTTTGATGACACAGACATGGGACTGATATCTAAACCAGGGAGGTGGAAAACAGAGAAAGAAAGTGATAGCCCAAGCTCCCTAATGAATATCGATGCTAAAATCTTAAATAAGATATTAGCAAAAAGACTACAGAAAATCATCTCCAAGATAATACACTATGATCAAGTAGGATTTATACCAGGAATGCAGGGCTGAGTTCAATATTAGGAAAACTATCAATATAATTGGCCATGTTAATAACCAAATTAATAAAACCATATGATCATCTCAATAGATGCAGAAAAAGCATTTGATAAAATCCAACATCCATTCCTATTAAAAACACTTCAGAGTATAGGAATAAATGGACTTTTTCCTTAAAATAATCAGCAGCATCTATTTAAAAACCATCAGTAGCATCATATGTAACTGGAGACAAACTGCAACCATTCCTAGGTAAGATCTGGAGTGAAACAAGGTTGCCCACTATCACCATTACTATTTAATATTGTATTAGAAACACTAGCTATAGCAATAAGAGCTGAGAAAGAGATTAAAGGAAGAAGAATAGGCAATGAGGGAGCCAAATTATCACTCTTTGCCGATGACATGATGGTATACTTAGAGAACCCCAGAGATTCTGCTAAAAAGTTATTAGAAATAATCCACAACTTTAGCAAAGTTGCTGGTTATAAATAAACCCACATAAGTCATCAGCATTCTTATATATCACTAACAAAATCCAACAGTCAGAGTTACAAAGAGAAATTCCATTTAAAGTAACTACTGATAATATAAAATATTTAGGAATCTATCTGCCAAGGGAAAATCAGAAACTTTATGAGCAAAATTGCAGACCACTTTTCACACAAATTAAGTCTGATCTAACCAATTGGAAAAATATTAAATGCTCTTGGATAGGGCGAGCAAATATAATAAAGATTGCAATATTACCTAAACTAATCTATTTATTTAGCGCTATACCAATTAGACTCCCAAAAAACTATTTTAATGACCTAGAAAAAATAACAACAAAGTTCTTATGGAAAAACAAAAGGTCAAGAATTTCAAGGGAATTAATGAAAAAAAAATCAAATGATAGTGGCTTAGCTGTACCAGATCTAAAATTATATTATAGAGCAGTAGTTACCAAAACTATTTGGTATTGGCTAAGGAATAGATTAGTTGATCAGTGGAATAGATTAGGTTCAAGGGACAAAACAGTCAACAAATATAGCAACCTAGTCTTTGACAAACCCAAAGATCCCAGCTTTTGGGATAAGAACTTACTGTTTGATAAAAATTGTGGGAAAATTGGAAACTAATATGGCAGAAACTAGGCATTGATCCATACTTAATGTCACGTACACCAAGATAAGGTCAAAATGGGTTCATGACCTAGGTATAAAGAATGAAATTATTAATAAATTAGAGGAACATAGGATAGTTTACCTCTCAGACCTGTGGAAGGGGAAGGTCTTTATGACCAAAGCAGAGCTAGAGATCATTACTGATCACAAAATAGAAAATTTCGATTATACCAAACTGAAAAGTTTTTGTACAAACAAAACTAATGCAGACAAGATTAGAAGGGAAGCAATAAACTGGGAAAATATTTTTACAGTCAAAGGTTCTGATAAAGGCCTCATTTCCAAAATATATAGAGAATTAACTCTAATTTATAAAAATCAAGCCATTCTCCAATTGAAAATGGTCAAAGGATATGAACAGACAATTCTCAGATGAAGAAATTGTAACTATTTCTAGTCATATGAAAAGATGCTCCAAGTCATTATTAATCAGAGAAATGCAAATTAAGACAACTCTAAGATACCACTACACACCTGTCAGATTGGCTAAGATGACAGGAAAAAATAATGATGATATTGTTGAGGGGATGCGGAAAACTGGGACATTGATGCATTGTTGGTGGAGTTGTGAACGAATCCAACCATTTTGAGAGTAGTTTGAACTATGCTCAAAAGTTATCAAACTGTGCATACCCTTTGATCCAGCAGTGTTACCACTGGGATTATATCCCAAAGAGATTATAAAGAAGGAAAGGGACCTGTATGTGCACGAATGTTTGTGGCAGCCCTTTTGTAGTGGCTAGAAACTGAAACTGAATGGATGTCCACTCAGTTGGAGAATGGCTGAATAAATTGTGGTATATGAAAATTATGGAATATTACTGTTCGTAAGAAATGACCAACAGGATGATTTCAGAAAGGCCTGGAGAGACTTACACGAACTGATGCTGAGTGAAATGAGCAGGACCAGGAGATCATTATATACTTCAACAACAATACTAGATGATGACCAGTTCTGATGGATCAGGCCATCCTCAGCAACGAGATCAACCAAATCATTTCTAATGGAGCAGTAATGAACTGAGCTAGCTATGCCCAGAAAAATAACTCTGGGAGATGACTAAAAATCATTACATTAAATTCCCAATCCCTATATTTATGCACACATGCATTTTTGGTTTCCTTCACAAGCTAATTGTGCAATAATTCAGAGTCTGATTCTTTTTGTACAGCAAAATAATGTTTTGGTCATGTATACTTATTGTGTATCTAAGTTATATTTTAATATATTTAACATCTACTGGTCATCCTGCCATCTAGGGAGGGGTGGGGGTAAGAGGTGAAAAATTGGAACAAGAGGTTTGGCAATTGTTAATGCTGTAAAGTTACCCATGTATAAATCCTGTAAATAAAAGGCTATTAAATAATAAAAAAAAAAAACATCCCCAGGACCAGATGGATTTACATGTGAATTTTACCTAACATTTAAAGAACAATTGGCCCCAATGCTATATAAATTATTTGATAAAATAGGGAATGAAGGAGTCCTACCAAATTCCTTCTGTGACACAGACATGGTACTGATACCTAAACCAGGTAGGCTGAAAACAGAGAAAGAAAATTATAGACCATTCTCCCTAATGAATATTGATGCTAAAATCTTAAATAAGATATTAGCAAAAAGACTACAGAAAATCATTTCCAAGATAATACACTATGATCAAGTAGGATTTATACCAGGAATGCAGGGCTGGTTCAATATTAGGAAATCTATCAATATAATTGGCCATGTTAATAACCAAATTAACAAAAACCATATGATCATCTCAATAGATGCAGAAAAATTATTTGATAAAATCCAACATCCATTCCTATTAAAAACACTTGAAAGTATAGGAATAAATGGACTTTTCCTTAAAATAATCAGCAGCATCTATTTAAAACCGTCAGTAAGCATCATATGTAATGGAGACAAACTGCAACCATTCCCAATAAGATCTGGAGTGAAACAAGGTTACCCACTATCACCGTTACTATTTAATATTGTATTAGAAACGCTAGCTATACCAATAAGAGCTGAGAAAGAGATTAAAGGAATAAGAATAGGCAATGAGGAAACCAAATTATCACTCTTTGCCGATGACATGATGGTATACTTAGAGAACCCCAGAGATTCTGCTAAAAAGTTATTAGAAATAATCCACAACTTTAGCAAAGTTGCTGGTTATAAAATAAACCCACATAAGTCATCAGCATACTTATATATCACTAACAAAATCCAACAGTCAGAGTTACAAAGAGAAATTCCATTTAAAGTAATTACTGATAATATAAAATATTTAGGAATCTATCTGCCAAGGGAAAATCAGAAACTTTATGAGCAAAATTACAGACCACTTTTCACACAAATTAAGTCTGATCTAACCAATTGGAAAAATATTAAATGCTCTTAGATAGGGCGAGCAAATATAATAAAGATGACAATATTACCTAAACTAATCTATTTATTTAGCGCCATACCAATCAGACTCCCAAAAAACTATTTTAATGACCTAGAAAAAATAACAACAAAGTTCATATGGAAAAACAAAAGGTCAAAAATTTCAAGGGAATTAATGAAAAAAAATCAAATGAAGGTGGCTTAGCTGTACCAGATCTAAAATTATATTATAGAGCAGCAGTTACCAAAACTATTTGGTATTGGCTAAGGAATAGATTAGTTGATCAGTGGAATAGATTAGGTTCAAGGGATAAAACAGTCAACAAATATAGCAACCTAGTCTTTGACAAACCCAAAGACCCCAGCTTTTGGGATAAGAACTTACTGTTTGATAAAAATTGCTGGGAAAATTGGAAACTAATATGGCAGAAACTAGGCATTGATCCATACTTAACGCTGTACACCAAGATAAGGTCAAAATGGGTTCATGACCTAGGCATAAAGAATGAAATTATTAATAAATTAGAGGAACATAGGATAGTTTACCTCTCAGACCTGTGGAAGGGGAAGGTCTTTATGACCAAAGCAGAACTAGAGATCATTACTGATCACAAAATACAAAATTTCGATTATACCAAACTGAAAAGTTTTTGTACAAGCAAAACTAATGCAGACAAGATTAGAAGGGAAGCAATAAATTGGGAAAATATTTTTCCAGTCAAAGGTTCTGATAAAGGCCTCATTTCCAAAATATATAGAGAATTAACTCTAATTTATAACAAATCAAGCCATTCTTCAATTGAAAAATGGTCAAAGGATATGAACAGACAATTCTCAGATGAAGAAATTGAAACTATTTCTAGTCATATGAAAAGATGCTCCAAGTCATTTTTAATCAGAGAAATGCAAATTAAGACAACTCTAAGATACCACTACACACCTGTCAGATTGGCTAAGATGACAGGAAAAAATAATGATGATTGTTGGAGGGGATGCGGGAAAACTGGGACATTGATGCATTGTTGGTGGAGTTGTGAACGAATCCAACCATTTTGCAGAGTAGTTTGGAACTATGCTCAAAAAGTTATCAAACTGTGCGTACCCTTTGATCCAGCAGTGTTACTACTGGGATTATATCCCAAAGAGATTATAACGAAGGGAAAGGGACCTGTATGTGCACGAATGTTTGTGGCAGCCCTTTGTAGTGGTGCTAAAACTGAAACTGAATGGATGTCCATCAGTTGAGAATGGCTTGAATAAATTGTGGTATATGAATATTATGGAATATTACTGTTCTGTAAGAAATGACCAACAGGATGATTTCAGAAAGGCCTGGAGAGACTTACACGAACTGATGCTGAGTGAAATGAGCAGGACCAGGAGATCATTATATACTTCAACAACAATACTCTATGATGACCTGTTCTGATGGACCAGGCCATCCTCAGCAACGAGATCAACCAAATCATTTGTAATGGAGCAATAATGAACTGAACTAGCTATGGCCAGAAAAAGAACTCTGGGAGATGACTAAAATCCATTACATTGAATTCCCAATCCCTATATTTATGCACAGCTGCATTTTTGATTTCCTTCACAAGCTAATTGTACAATATTTCAGAGTCTGATTCTTTTTGTACAGCAAAATAACGTTTTGGTCATGTATACTTATTGTGTATCTTAAGTTATATTTTAATATATTTAACATCTACTGGTCATCCTGCCATCTAGGGGAGGGGGTGGGGGGGTAAGAGGTGAAAAATTGGAACAAGAGGTTTGGCAATTGTTAATGCTGTAAAGTTACCCATGTATATATACTGTAAATAAAAGGCTATTAAATAAAAAAAATAAAATAAAATAAAATAAATGGCATCTTTTACCTTCGTTCCTTAAAGTTCTTCAATGGTAACTTTTTAATGCAACATCATCATCATCAATGATCACATTTTTTTTAAATTTGCAAATCACTTTTACATGTAGTACTTCATTTAATCCTTTAGCAGTATCACACAATTAGTAAGTAGCTGAGCCCATAGATGAACTTAGGTCTTCCTGATTCCAAGTCCAATAATTTATACACTATACTACTAGCTTCCATATATGCATGCACACAAGTATCCATATATGTATACATATGTATATACACATTTCTAGACATTCATATGTATATAACTATACATACAAATATATATATGTGTGTGTGTGTGTGTGTGTGTGTATTTCTCTATATCTTAACTTATATATGAACTGGGGGAAAATAATTGGAATAATGAATAAGATTCACAAGTGTATGTATATTATATATATGTGTGTGTGTGTGAATCTGTTATACTAACATACATCAACATATAAATAACAATTATATCTTCAATATATGAAAAACAATAGGTTAGTGGATAAATAGGTGGTGTTCATGTCAGGTGTTTCTGACAAATTGCAATTTGTCACCTGACAAACTCAGGTGAGTTTGAGTCCTGCCTCTGATTCATACTAGCTATCAATCCCTGGACAAGTCACTTTACTTCTCATGAATAAAGTCACAGGTCCTGTCCTACCCTCCATTTATCCCACTCAAAGAAAGCTGTAAAAAATATAAGGTGAATAACTTTCTCACATATCGTTTGATCTTCAAAACCTCATTTCATAGATGAGAAATCTGATGCTGAGGAAGATTAAAGGGCAAATCCATTGGTCACAAATAATAACCTCTGTGAGTAGAGCTGCCCCATTGGGGACCCAACCAGAACTAGTCAGTTGGATACTCTTTCTTTCCTTCTCTCCCTCTTTTCCCCTCTTTGTCCTTCCCTCTCTTTTCCTTTCACCCACTTTTACTTTCTTTCCTTCTCTTTCTCTTTTCCTTCCTTCCTTTTTGCCTTCCCTCCTATCTTTCTCCTTCTTTCCCTCTGGAAAAGTATTATGCCTTTTTTAGTGGATACTCTTAAAAAAACTTATTTTTTGATTGTTGAACTGCCCCACAAGATATCTTGGGGTTTACTAGCTAGATATCTTTCTTGAGAGTCATTCCTCAAAACCAAATCACTCTGATTCTCATTGATTGGTCAACAATAGGTTCCAAGCCATAATTGGTCATTGTTTGGGTCCTAATTGACTTAAATCAAATAAAACTAACAATTATTTCTGATTTAGCCAGAAATCCTGAATCTTCCCCTTCCAGACTTGTTATCTTTTTCTTTTGTTTGGAGTAGGGGAAAGAGGCCATTCTTTGCCTCAATTGTTACCTATCCTTAATCACTGAATGGGTATGGCCTCAGTCAAACTGATACTTGTTAAAGGATCTTTAACTTTGCTTAAAAGACCAAGTTCTCTCACTGAATCCCAGGGCCATCTCCAGTATTCCTGATTCATATCTGATCACTGGATCTAGATGATACTGGAGGAGAAAGTGAGACAAACGACCTTGCACAGCTTTCCCTCACTTGAATTCAATTCACCAGCATATCATGGCATCATTTCCCTGGTGTCATGGTCTTCTTTGATTACAAAGAACAAATAGCTACTAATTATCTGAGGTAGGATTTTATCTAAGGTCTTACTAACTCTAAGTTTAGTGGTTGGTCTATATTACAATTTAGTACCTCTATACCATACATATGAGACTACACCATTTTTGGTTATTTCACCGTGATGTCTTACTCCATTCTCACAGCTAGGAAGTACAATTAAATATTTTGTACCTTAGTTTCCTTTGCAAAACAGAGGTTGGACTTACTAGCCACTACCTCACAATCTATGAACCTATGAATTCTATAAGGTGGCAGTACAGGGAATATGATTTCCATATTACAAATGAGGAATCAGATTAAAAAATATTAGCTTGCCTAAAGGCATATATTAAGTAGTAAAAATGACAGATCAAGTTCTCAAATCAAATAGTATAACTTTTGGCCAGTATACTTTCCACTATGGCTTGCTATAAGGCTCATTATTTTTAAAGGTCACTTTCTAGCTACATTTATGCTAAAAGCAGATCAGAACCTAAAGGTAAACTCAATGGGCTTTCTGCACCAATTACATTCATGTTTTTTGATTGAGGGTTTTGTTTGTTTTTACCTCTTGCATGCATTTTAAATGGTTGAATAATAATAACATTCATTCTATGAAATCAAATTATACATAGGAGAATAGAAAATATGAGGCCTTTGGCTCTGCCTTTACTTGTAGCTACCTTTATAGGCAACTAGGTGATGCAAAGCAAAAAGCATTGACCCTGTAGGCAAGGAAGAACTCAGTTCACATACAACCTCAGATGTTTAGTAGATGTGTGTCCCTCAGCAAGTTATCTAACCCCTGTCTTACTATTTCCTCAATTATAATATGGAGGAAAACAATAGTGTTCACCTCCCATAGTTGTTGTGAAGATCAAATGAGATAATATTTTTAAAGTACTAGCACAGTGCCTGGTCTATTGCAAGTGCTTAATAAATGTTTATTTCCTTCTTTGGTTCCTACTTTATATTTGTTTCCCAAATGCTTTTCCATGGTAAGTTTCAACTTCATAATCGAGGCTTTCTGTCTTTTTGAGTCTTTCACTTAAAATAAAAGAAAGAAAATTAAAAGCAAAATATTACATCTCAGTGTTTGATATATACTTATGAAAAGTGCAAAAGACTGAAGGAGACAGAAGCAAAGAGTTCTGAAAGCTTCATTGGTGTTGACATTTTATCTTCAGAAATGAATTTGGTGTCAGAATATGAAGTACTTTGAGAAGTTATAGTCCTACTTTAGTCTTTTTCATTTTTTTTCTTTTCAATGAATTGGGGTTCATTAATTGTTTCATACATTGATACATGCTTTGTGCTCAAACAAAAGAGAATTTCAATGACGGATACACAACAATCATGCAAATTTCTAGCTTTTCATATTCATAAACCCTACACCTAACATAGCCAACTTCACAGACTCAGTAACACACCTCAAGGGTGAATAGCTGAAAAAAAAGAGGCAGTCAGCAAGTACTTTACATGGAATTTTTAAAAGGAGGGAAGAAGTTTTAAAAACTTTAAGGATGCAAATTAACTTCTCCTAAAGGCACTAGCAAAGTTGAGAGCATCTTCTTAAAGATTTCTATCAGATGTAAAAAAAAAAATCCTAAACTTGATCATGCTTCCTATATTTGCAATTAGATTGTTCAGATTACTTGAATTAAGGAGGAAATCCATCAAACTTTAAAGATGACCATTAAGAGTATATTATTCAATTCCTCAAAGAAATAGTTGCCTTTTACTCTGTACATTGATGGGAGGTGGGGCCAGATCCTAGGGATCTTGACTCAGTCCCTGGGACCCCATTCTAACTCTGAATCCCCCCACCAGGTTCAGAGTATTTTGGAAGCCAAAAATCATCTGGGCTTGCTAGTGGGAGGCTTATCAGATCTCAGGCTTTCCTGCTAGACACCCCAACTTGACTCTCCAGCTGTACCACACTGTCAATCCTGGCACTCTGATCCCTGACAACACTCAGTCAGGTGACATTATTCATAATTGTGAGGAAGCTTTAGATTCTGTCTACTCCAGTCGACCTAACTAAGGGGACATTCTTCTCAACAATCCAGATGGAAAATGGTATACAGATGGGTCCAGTTTTCTCAAAAATGGGAACATGAGGACAGGTTATTCTGTGGTGACCCTCAATAGTATTTTGGAGTCGAAGTTACTCCCACCAGAATTTCTTTCCAGAAAGCTGAACTCATTGCCCACAGTAGGGCTTTGGAATTCAGGAAACGAATGAGAGGGAACATCTATATTGACTTCAAATAAGTCTTTCATATTTTGCACACTCATGGGGCTATATGGAAAGAAAGAGGATTTTTAAGAGCCAAAATAAATAAATATTTTATAAAGGATAACAGAAGGCAGAATTCACTTCAGTCCAAGGGAAAAAGGTTTGCCTGTTTGTCCCTGACCATGGCAACTTTAATTCCCCAGCTTCCTGATTCCAACACTCTTTCATATCTCCCAGGAATAAGCCATTGTTAAAGAATGAGGGTATACCTTTTCTCCTTCAAACACTTTCAGGCCAACTTCTAATCCCAGAGGCTAGCCAGTGGAAACTTCTTTATGGACTACACCAAGATACTCACTTGGGATAAAAATGTTCTCCAATTTCTTGTGAAATTTATTTTCACTGGTCAAATGCTAGGGGAAACAATTAAACAGATTCTGCCCAGTTGTGCCTAAGTAAATTCTGAAAGGGCTGTTAAATCCCCCAATCTGAATTTTTTTAATCTGGAGGAAGGGTACATATTTTGGTGAGGACTAGCAGTTAGATTTTACATGTATGCCTCTTCTCAAGAGGCTTCAAACTGCTTTTGTTTTTTGTACACCTTTGCTAACTGGGTAAAAGTCTTCCCTTGTAAGACTGAGAAGGCTCAGAGGTTTGTGCTAAAGGAAAACAAACCCATTTAAGATTAACTATCTCCACTCTGTATGTCATCCTCTCTAACTAATGCTTAATGCCTTTTAAACATAACGGTGCTTGCACCCTAGGCCACCTGAGCACTTCTTTCATTGTGTATAATGCTGCCATTCTACCCATACCCATTTTCCTTTGAGGAGACAAATGCAGGGATATTGGAGAAATATTCTTTAGTATTTATTCATGATAGCTTCATTTACCACTCCCCCCCAAAAAAAAAGTCTTCCTCTTGATAGAGTTCTGGGCTACTGTTCTTAGTAACTCCCATACTAACTCCATTTAACTCTTTTTGTTTTGGTTTGGTTTTTTTGCTCATATTTGGCTACTGTATTTTTAAACTGCTTGTGAGATTTATTTCCTCCCCATTTCAAGCTATGAACTTCCAATTATTTTTTCAACTTGCATACCATTAGCTAACTGATTCTGACACTCAGCACCCCCCTGAATGCTGCTGCTGCCATCTTCAAGTTGGATGCTTCTCCTACTCAGTCTGGATCCCACTAGGCAGGGACAGCTCTACACCCCTTATTAACATGAAGCAGCTCCAGAAGATGAGATCTCTGTCCCTTTGTCCCAAATGAATTTGGGGTTCAAACTGCTTGAGAGCATAAAATGATGGAATATAGCTTCTAGGGAAAACAGCAGTAAGGAGGCTTCCCCACCTTAGAGTGCTTCTGTTCTATTGATGTGTTAATGATTCTAAAGTCTTCTGGCTTTGGAATCAGTCATCCTGAAGTCCCCCAATCTTAGAGTGATGTTGTTCTAACAATCTGTCAGTCAATGATTGTAGAAGTCTTCTGACATCGGAATATAATAATATTTCTTCCCTCTGATCTCAAAGTGCTATTATTCTGGCAATCTGTCAATGATTCTAAAGTATTCTGGTCTTAGAATAGTCCTACAAACATTGCTGACTATCAGGCTCATTCTAATAAACTTTGCCCCTTGACTCGGACAAGGAGTCAAGACTATAAATTCTTTGGAGATACCTCATGACACCAGTCTGAAACCCTAACCTTTTGGGGTCTCTTCTGAACCTCACCAGCATGGGAGAAGGGGAAGGGGAAAGACAAGGCAATCTGCTGTGGATCAATGTACTAATCCAAAAGAAGGGACTAGACATGGTATGACCCATAAGTAGATTTTATAAGGAGAGTTTAACCACAGGGACATGACTGGGTTTTCTGCCAAGGCATGGCAAGGGGAGACTGCTCAAGACCTCTGTAGAGGATGGGTCTCAGGAATCTGACGTAACGTGGATTTCAAACTATAGGACCTCCCCAGAAGATGGAACCATGAAGCTAATCTCATCTTTATCAATATCTTCTGCCTGTTTTCTTCAAGGATCAATCAATCCTTTAGTTTCTCTTGGTCTAAAGCACCATTCAGGACCTCATCAGTGCAACATTCAAATGGTGGCCCTATGCCCTGTTACAAATATAATAAAGTTATTAAGTCAATCTCTTTTATGTGAGCACAAAGCACATATCAATGTATAAGTGTATAAAAAATTATCTCCTTCAATTAAAAATGAGAGAGATGGATAATATGATCCCCAAAGTCCCTTTCTCTGATTCTATAATCCTATGATGGCCTGAATGAATCAGTTTATACTTCTGTGATAGTCTCAAGTAGTGCCTATTTTCAAAATGAATAAAAAAGAAATGCTTTCCTATAAGAGTTTGTGTGGCTGCCCAGTGCTTCTATTAGGGTAAAGAGATAGGAGAGATTTAGGTTATCACCTATAATGAATTCTTTAGATTTAGTGGGAATTTGAAGTAGATAATTTCAACATCCTATCCAGCTCCAAGTTTCTGTGCTATTCATAAAGCCCAGGATTGTATTCCCAGTCACTGGAGATCTTCATACCAAATTTGAATAGCCATCTTTTAGAGATATTGTAGAGGCAATTGCTTTTCTTCAAGGGGGATTGAACTAGGTTAGAGATTCTTAAATTTTTTCCACTCATGATCCCTTTTTGCCTAAGAAATTTTTATGTAACCCTAGGTATATAGGTCATAAAATAGATATACAAAGTATACATTTACTGGTAATAAATTACAATTTCATGACTCTGCATGCAGTTAGATGACCCCCTGTAAGATCATGAACAATTTAAAAAAAATTTGAAATAAGTGACCTTAAACCTCCTTTCTGCCTCTAAGAATTCATCCAGGAGTTCTGGCAGGAAGACTAACCAACTCTAATAGCTCTTTTATTCTTCATCTCCATTCCTCTGGTCCCTTGGTCCCCATAAAAATGAAGAAAAAACATGACAACTGGGGACACATTTTCCTTTTCCCCTTCCTTCACCACCTCCTCAGCCTATAGTAGGTTAGAAGCTCTGTGGGTTACATGAGAACTCACACACCTTGAATGAAAGAGGAATCAAAAAAATATTTTTCCTATTATATTTTACTACCATCTATGTCCTCCAAACCTCTGGCAATGTCATTTGACCTATTGATAGACTAGGATTCCTGGGCTTTACTATCCACTTCACTTCCATATTGTTAGAATTTTTAAGTTTTTCCTTCTACCCTGCTGATGAATTTATTTTATGTTATCTTTCCCAATTAAGAGTATATTCCTTGAGAATGAGAACTATCTTATTTTAATTTTGTTTTCTATTCATTCCCAGAATTTAAGGCAATATTTTACATATGGTAAAGGCTTAATAAATATTTTGATTCATTTTATTTGCTAAGAAGACAGCAAAATCATAGCTATTGTGACAGCCAACAGGAAAGTGAAGACATTCAAGGCACAGAAAACAGTGTGGACAAATGTAGAAGCGGTAGAGTTTAAATTCCATTATATTAATGGAATCTCAATAGTTCTGAATCTTTTTGCTTTCTTTAAACATTTTAAATGACTATAATGTGCTACATTAATAGCAAAATTATGTTTTTTCCACAGTCTAAAGTATATATCCAAGACTAAAATTTTTCATAGAACATGGTACATTAGACATTTCACAATTAATAATATCTTTCTGAACATGGGAATCCTGCAAATATAGTCAGTCCCACCTTCTGAAACTGTATGAGGGGAGAGTACTATTGAAGATCAGAAATTATTATGGAAAGAGACTGAAAGATTTTTTTCTTTCATTTTTTTGTTACTTTTCTTTAAACATTTTTGGGTGTAAAATTCTACTTTAGTCTTAGAACTAGTCAACATATAAATTGAAGCTGATCACAATTGGCAAAAATATTATATTTAATCCTACTCAGACAGGTATCTAGTTATGCTTAATTCCTTATTCAATGTAGTTTCCAAGTTCAATGTGGTTTCCAAGTATATAATTTGGGACATTAGAGATTATAAGTAAATAATCAAAGCCCTCAGAGGGAAAAGAAAAAAAAACTAAGCTAATTTTGTCCCTGATATTCTCTTACAGGAACTAGATTGTAGGACAATTATTCATTCATCAAATAACTGAAAATTTCCTGCTATACAAAAAGTATAATTTTCTCCTTTAACCTTTATGTTCTAAAGCAGGGGTCCTCAAAGTTTTTAAGTAGTGGGCCAGTTCACTGTCCCTCAGACTGTTGGAGTGCCAAACTATAGTAAAAACAAAAACTTTGTTTTGTGGGCCTTTAAATAAAGAAACTTCATAGCTCTGGGTGAGGGGGATAAAAGTCCTCAGCTGCCTCATCTGGCCTGTGGGCCATAGTTTGAGGACCCTTGTAAATTTGAAGGATAAAAAAGGATGGGAATTATGAAGCTAAAGATCCTCATGGAATTATGTAAATAGAATGAAAAGAGTATCACAAGATTTCTAGGCGTGGAGAAAGTTTACAAATGACAGGAAGTACTTGACATCTTTCTCTACCTACGAGATCTACTCTGTTTTGATCAAGGGAACCTTCAGGGAAGTAAACTTGACTACAGGTGGAAGAACATGTACCATTTTCAGTTTGACCAACTACCAATCCACTGCCAGGAAGCAGTAGACGAAGGTATCCTTAAGAGAAGATGATTCTGAGAGAAGATAACTCTGGGAAGAACACTAAATGAATCTGTGAACTTCCAAGGATTGAGCCAAGATGGCAAAATAGAGAAAGCTTTCAGCAGAGTTCTCTCTTACAAAGAACTGTAAAATTACACCACAGAATGAATTTTGATGTAGCTGATTGAACAAAAAAATCAGAATGAGACCTTTTCCAGGATGATGATCCAAGACAATTCCAAATGCAATCAATGTACCTCTAGAGAAAGAACTAATGAACTCTGAGAGCAAATTGGAGTACTGTTTTCTCACTTTTTTATTTTTGCTTCTGTGTTAAATGATTAAAATAGAAATGCATTTTCCATGATTTCACAGATATAGTTGATAACATTTTGGTTGTTTTCTCAGTGAATGGGAAAGGACTGGAGAGAGAGAAAAGAATTTGGAATTCAAATTTTAAAAAATAGAAGTATGTTAAAATAAATTTTTTTAATAAAAAAGTAAATACAGAAAAAAAAACTCATGGAAAATGACGTGGAAAAATAGATCTAAGGCAGACAATATCTGAATGATTGGTCTACCTGAAAGTCACAATCATAATGAGGAACAAAACAACATCTTTCAAGAAATTACCAAGGAAAACTGTTCTAATATCCTAGAATACTAATAGGTGTTGGGGAAAAACCACCTATCCTGAAGTGAAACTGCTGTCACCTGTAAAGAAAAGTTGGGGCAATCTCCTCTTTGTCCTAAGAGCAGATCTCAACCTTTAAAAATGAGCAAAAAACCAAAAAGACCTCTGGATATAGCTTTTATAGACATGCTTTTATAGACAGGGAAGAAGAGAACTCAAACCTAGAGGACATTCAAGGCAAGTCATCTCCAGATAAAGCCTCAAAGGGTGATATAAGTTGGTCTCCATCTCAAAAAGATCTCTTGGAAGAATTAAAAAATAATATTAAAAGAGAGTTAGAAGAAAAATTGGGAAAGGAAGTGGAAGCTCTGGAAAAGGAAAGACAAAAATTGTATGAAAAAATTACTCCTTAAAAATAGTTTTGGTGAAATGGGAAAAGAAACCAATTCCTTGAAAAACATTATTCGTAAAATGGAAAAAATTCCAAAGAAAAGAACAAGTCATTTAAAAGTTCAATTGGGCAAATGTAAAAGGATATCAAAAAGCTAACTTATAGAGGGCCACAGATAGTGGGGAAACTCTGGGTAAGGTATAACACCCTTCAGTCCAGAGGGAATATGTTTTCCCATGTTCAGATTTTGAAAAGTCTACATCATAGTCTGGACATAAAAGGTATTTGTGCCCACTGTGGCACAGCATTTTATGATCTCATCTAAAGGAGCATCCTTTTTAAATCCTTGTATAATTCTTCTACAATCCTCATTAGCATTTTCTTTAGAAAGTTGTCTTATCATAATTTCTGTTGCTACATTTTCAGCAATAGTTTGTGTGACAGCTGTCTGCAGACGTCCCACGAAATCAGCAAAGGGTTCATTTGGACCTTGGGCTATTTTTGTGAAGGCTTCCTCTCTATCTTGTTTTCTTGAGAGGGTGCTCCATGCTTTGGTAGCATGCTCATATGAGGCCAAAGAGTAATTAATATGTGCTAAAATGTCTGCATAAGGACCTACATCTGCTAGTTGGTCAAAGGTGATTGGTATATTAACTCCAGATTGCCTATTTCATGGGTCTTGTATTCTACAGAGTCCACTATACTCAGAAAGCCAGAACAAGTTTTGTCCTGATTCTAAATATGTTTTTGCTATAGATTTCCAATCATTAAGGGTTAAAATTTCATAAGCCAAATTCTCTAATAGCATCTTAACATAAGATGAAGTAGGCCCATAAAGAGTGCAAATCTTTTTCAGATCTTTGATAATTTCCAGATTAAAAGGAGTGTATCTTCTCCTGACTTGAGCTGAAGAGTCAAGCTCTTCAATCACAGGGTATCCTTCTATTCTCAAAACAGATGTATCTTGTCTGATGTTAGAATTTTTACAAGGTGCTAAGTAAGTGGAATTAAGGAGACAGTGGTTAAATCTAGTTTATCATTGATCTAATCCTACAACATATAATGATTAATGTATACTCAATGTGGAACATATAAGGAGGAACTATCAGGACCAAAAAGGACAAGTACACTAGAAGCTTTCTGAGGCTAAGACAGATTCATTCCATCTTTCACCTTTGTGGTGGCTGGAGGCTGAAGCTGGCAGAGGCAAATGACTAGCGGCAGGAGCTCTCAAAACCAAGGGGAGAGATAGGCCTCTAAGAAAGCTAACGAGCCCCAGGAAAAGAGATAAGACTTTGAAGGAGACAATAAAGGATTTGGACCTTAACTCCTGGCTGCATTTAAAGTGATTATTGAACTGAAAAGAAACCTGCTCCCAGAGAATATTATATTTAGAGAAGAATATTACCAATTTAGAGAAGAATACATTTTAACTTTAAGAATATTACATCTTTAAGCTTTAAGCCCCTTATAATGGTGACATGTGGGGTAAGCAAAACTGCTGCATAGGCACTACTGATAGTGTCACCGCCCCTCCACTCCTCCTCCTCCCTCTGCTCAAGAAGGCAAAGTGGAGGGAGGAGGGTCAGAGCACGGGAAATGCCCTAAGGATGCATGCTTGGGTATAGATGGAAGCGAAACAGCTGTGAAAGTGAGAAGCATCATACCCTTTAAGCTCATCAGCACTATCCTTAAGATACTTAACTCTTGGTTAAGTCTTGGTGAAGCCAAGATGGTGGAAAGGGCACATGCTTCATTCTAAGTTCACTTCTACCCTCACTTACTAATTACCAAATTCAGCCTCTGAAATTGTGCTTGACTGGTACAATCCAAGAATATTATGAGTAAGACAAATTATCAGCCAAAGACAATCTGGAAGATGGCCAGAAAAAGGTCTGTCTTGATTGGGTGGGAGGAGGCCAGCACAGCCAGCGAGGCAGAACAGAGACTAGTGCATGCTAAGCAGACTAGGGGTGAAGCTTGGTCTCCAAGGGTGGAAAATTTTCAGGGAGGACTCTACCATAGCTTGGCTGCTCTGATTTGGTTGCAAAGCAATAGATTAGCAGAGAAGTTACACAAATGCCAAAGGTAGAGTGTACCCCAAAAAATACCAGTTTCACAGGATCTGGTCATACCTATCCAGCACTAGCAGTGATTCAGCATGGACCACAGCACAGCTACACAGCCTCAGTATGCAGAAAGGCTCTGCCCAGTGGAGTGACACTTCTGCACAGCAGGGCTCTGCCCAGGGCTCTAGGACTTCTGCTGCAGGGAGCTCTTCCCAAGGCAGTGGCACTTCCACAGCTCAGCCACTCTTTGCAGCCTGTTCACAGGACAGCTACTGTACATTTATCCCTGTTCTGTAGAGGAAGCTGGTAACCTCCTTTTTCTGAAGGCAGACCCCAAGGGCTTTTAAAAAAATAATAGGTAAAAAGCCAATCGAGCTCTAACTATAGATAGCTTCTATACAGAAAGAGAGCAGGTTTCAAACCCTGAGGAGCCTAATAGCAGACAGTTTCCAGACAAAACCCTAAAGAGTGAGATAGCCTGGTCCTATCACACAAGGCTCTCCTAGAAGAAATTATAAAAGATCTTAAAAGAAAGCTAGAAGAAAAATGGGGAAAGGAAAGAGAAGCTCTGCAAGAGAGTAATGGAAAGGGCATATAACACATTAAAAGAAAAAAATTCAAAAAGAAAACAACTCTCTGAAATGTGAAATGGAAAAGGTAAAGAACTCCCAGGGAAACAGAATTTGTGAATTGGAAAAGATGAAGAATTCCCAGTAGGATTTGTAAATTGGAATAAGAAAATAACTCATTTTAAAAATTTAGTGAAATGGAAAAAAATTCCATAGAGCAAAACAACTCATTTAAAAATTCAATTGGACATATACAAAAAGAAGTAAAAATTTAATGAAGAAAATAACTCATTAAAAATCAAAACTTAACAAACAGAAACAAATGAATTGTTGAGATATCAAAAATCAGTCAAGCAAAACCACAAAAAATGAAAAAAAAATAGAAAAAAATTAAATATCTACTCAGAAAAACAACAGACCTGGAAAATAGATCTAAGAGACATAATGTGAGGATTATTGGACTTCCTGAAAATTATGATGAAAGAAAGAACTTAGACACTATTTTACAGGAAATCATCAAAGAGAACTACCCAGATGTAATAGAAACAGAAGGTAAAATAGGCATTGAAATAATTCATCAAACACCTTCTGAAAGAGAATAAAAATTAAACAAAATAAAAATAAATAAATAAATAAAAACTCCAAGGAATATTATGACTAAATTTCAGAACTATCAGACTAAGGAAAAATATTACAAACAGCCAGAAAAAAATTCAAATACTGAGGAGCTACAATAAGGATCACTCAGGATCTAGCAGCTTCTCCTTTACTTCTCCACCTAAAGACACAGAACTTATCCTGACTCTGGCTGAATTAACTACATATACTTCATATTTCCCTCAGGGTGGGAAAGTCTCTTTTCTTAGTATTTGCCCCATTTCAGCTGAAAAATGTAAGTAATTAATTTAGGCCTTATCAAATCTTCCTGCTTGCCTATTTTTGTACTTCCCTATTTCTGGGTCAGGGGGTCTTCTCCACCCAACTGCCAATTGTGTCAATTGAGCTGCTAAGTAGAGGACCTCACATCTAGGGCCCCACCCCCATGTTTAGGGGCCAAAATGTAATATTCTTCTGGATGTCACTGTTCAGGGGCCGAAATGTAGTGTGCTTCCGGAGGTCCCTGTTCAGGCACCGAAATGAGTGTCCTATAGATTTGAATTCTCTTCTTCCCTGTCTCTAAAAAAGCTGTCTATGGTCTGAGCTCTTCTTGTTTTTTTGTTCATTTTCCCTCTTTCCTCCAATTTATTTCATTCCCAAGCCACAAGGAACATCTGCTTTAGTAAAGGCTGCTTGGAAACTCCTTCAAATGTTATGATTCACAGCTTTGGAGGCTATCAGAGAATTGACCTGCCCCTTCACTTAGGCATGGTATACTAACTGAAGAAAATAATTCATTAAAAATTAAAATTGAACAAATAGAAGTGAATAAATCATTGAGACATCAAGAATCAGTCAAACAAAACCAAGAAAATGAAAGAAAATTTAAAATACCTCATTGGAAAAACAACTAACCTTGAAAATAGATACAGAAGACAAAAATTAAGAATTATTGGACTACCTGAAAACTAAAATGAAAAAAAAAGAGCCTACACAACATCTTTTAAGAAATCATCAAGGAAAACTGTCCTGGTGTCCTAGAACCAAAGGGTAAAATAGACATTGAAAGAATCTCTTGAAGAAGATGTCAAAATAAAAACTTTAAGAAATATCATAACTATATTTCAGAATAATCAGATCAAGGAGAAATACTGCAAGCAGCCAGAAAGAAATAATTCAAACTTGGAGGAGCCACAATTAGGATTACTGAGGACCTAGCAGCTTCCACTTTAAAGGATCAAATGGCCTGGAATATGATATTTCAAAGGGCAAAGGAACTTGGGTTGCAATCAAGAAGCAACTACGCAACAAAATTGAACATTGTCTTGTAGAGGGCTGGAGCTCTGGACAGACTTTTAGTTAATTTGATTAGAAAAAGTAAAGAAGAAATCAAATTACTAGTATCAAAATTGAAAAAGGTGAACTTTCCACCAAATGAAGGTAAAATTAGAGCAATAATTAGCAGTTATTTTGTATGCCAATAAATCTGATGATATAAGTGAAATGGATGGATACTTACAAAAATATAGATTGCCCAGATTAGCAGAGCAGGAAATAAATTACTTAAGTAGTACCATTTTAGCTATCAACTTGTACAAGTTGTATAAGTACAGGTAATCAACTGCCTAACAAAAAATCACCATAGTGATTTAAAAGTGAATTCTTCCAAACATTTAACGAACAATCAATTCCAAATATGTAAACTATTTTGAAAATAGGGAAATAAAGAGTCCTACCAAACTCCTTTTGTGACACAAATATGGTGCTTATACCAAACCAGGTAGAGTCATAATAGAGAAAAAAGATATTATAGACCAATTTTTCTAATTAATATTGATGCAAAAAATTTAAATAAAATTTTAGTAAAGAGATTACAGCAAATTATCACCAAGATGACACATCATAATCAAGTAGGATTTATGCCAGGAATACAGGGCTCATTAAATATTAAAAGAAATTAGAGTAGGCAATAAGGAAACAAAATTATCACTCTTTGCATTTGCATATTATGATATGCTTGGAGAATCAACTAAAAAACTATTAGAAACAACTCACAATTTTAACAAAGTTGCAGGATACAAAATAAATATTGTAAATACAAAAAAATTTGGAGAGCTTACTTTCACCTATGGAAATAGAAGAATAATTCATAAAAGAGATGATATCTGAGTTGGGCTTTGAAGAAAGAAAAGAATTTCAATAGAGAAGGGTGGGATTTAATGGAATGGATTTCATGTGAAAAGTGGATTGAAGTAGGCACAAATGTTTAAAAAAAAAAACAGCTATCTTCAAATTGACAACACAGTATAATCTGCATTATTAACATTTTTTCTATTACTTTCTTTAGGATAGACCATGAACAAAAGCATAAATCAAATCCTGATTTGTTAAATTTGCTCATTTATGAGTTACAAATATCTACACTGAAAATGTAACAATCAGCTTTCCTGAGTGGACCAAACATGTAAGCCAATCAGCAGGGGTATAGTTTAATATGTACTCATATGGGAAAAAAAAATCAATTCTAGTCACAGAAGTGAAGGTATGGAGCTAGAAATGGTCTGGACAAGAATGGATTAAAAAAGTCTAATTTGAGTAAAAGGTATAATATGTGATAAAGTTTTAAAATAAGACAGAATGGGGGTTGAAAGAGAATGCCTAGTCTTGAATGTTTGAATAAAAAGCTTTTCTTTTATTTGGTGAAAAATTGTAAGTTGCTAGAAGTTTTTAAATGCAAAAATGACAATCAGAATAGATCACTTGAAAGTTTACAGGACAAGGGAAGAATAATGAATTTTCTGCAAAAGAAGCTGCAGAGGTCAATGTTATATATTCCTTAGAGTTGTGAATCCATGTTAAGAATTTAAGTTATGAAAGGAGTTTTTTTTTTCAAGTATAAAATTAAAGGGTTAGTTTTTACTAGTAATAGTTAAGGAACGATAAATGTAGCAATCAATAGATGATATGTATGTGTGTGTGTGTGTGTGTGTATATATATATAATATATATATATTATATATATAATACAAAGTTACAACTGTTGTATTACAATATAATACTACAGTATAATATATATTATATGATTCTATGCAATAATAATGTGTTATATAATAATATACTAAAATATAGATGATGTATTTGATGATGAAGATAAATAGAGATAGAAATAGGATGAGAGAGATAGGTAAATAAGTTGACAGAAAAGAAAGAACTTTACTAAATGTAAAATTTTTGTAAAAGCCATAGCATCCTGAATCACTCTGAACTCACTAAAGGACATAGTTTCCAGACCACTTCTTCTTTATGGTGAAGAGTTATTGCCATTCTCTACTGTGAAAAATTAAAAAAAAAATCTGGCCCATATTTGCTGAGAGCCACAGAATTGATGCTGAAAGCACTGGATGTAGATACCTTACTCACAAGATATATGGAGGATATTGACTTCATCCTTATGTTTACCATTCCCCTTGAACCATCTGTGAAAATCTTGAAAACAAAGAGGGAATGAAAGTAGAAGGAAAAATTGTGGACTTTGTTTCACCATTATCTCAGCAAGGACATTTTTAAGATAAAAAGATCTTCCTCAACTTATTCTTTATATCAAATCGATGAGGAAAATCAAAGTGTAGGCAATGAAATTTCTGGAGGAAAGTAGGTATGATCTTAGTTGGACCAAAAATATGATTCCACTCAGCTAAAAATGTATGTACCTCTGAGAATGAAATTTTAGTCATTGAAAAAGGAAACAGGAATGGGTAGCAGAACAAGAGGACATAAGATATACTCTATAAACTAAGGGTGTCACATTGAAAGCAAGAGAATTATTAGATAAAGTTAGAAAGATGCTTGAGCTCTCCCACTTTCCCTCAAAAACTGCAAGAAATCAAACCTCTGAAGAGAGTCTGATGGAAGGAAACCACTCTTTAGCTCAAGTTACACTGAAAAAATTTCAAGAAATGTCTCACTAGGGTGAAAAGGGTGTTCAGCTCAGCTCAGATAGATTGTGAAAAAGCCAACGAGAAGGTGTTAATCACAGCAAATCAGCAACTAAGGACTTCAGTCCTGGATAAATAGAGGAACAAATCAAAGAGGCAGCCCTCCAATACTAGCTCAAAAGACAAACTCTGAGAAAACAATCTGTTTCCTGGAAAGAACAGTCAAACTACCCTCTACAAATACAAAGGGTCCTTGTGCTCAAAGTCGAGGCTCTGACGTTCTCTAGGAAGCTTGGGACAGCTTTACCTTACAAGTGAAAAAAGAGAAAATGTCAAAAGAAAAGGAAAGAAAATGAGCAAGAAAAAGAAAAGAACCATGACTATAGAAAGCAACTATGCTGACAGGGCAGATCAAATCACAAATTCAGATGAGGACAAAATGTTCACAGAAGAAATCTCCAAGAGTAAGATAAATTGGTCTCAAGTCCACAGAGGCTTCTTGGAAATTCTCATAAAAGAATTTAAAAGAGAAATAAGAGAGGTAGAAGAAAAAAATGAGAAAAGAAATGAGAAGTATGTATGAGAGAATCAACAGTTTGGAAAAGTAAGGGAAAAATTGAGTGAAAAAAACAATTCCTTAAACAGTAGAAAAAAAACAAAAGTAAAAAGAGATACAAAAGCTAACTGAAGAATATCACACATTAAAAATTAGAACAGAAAAATGGAAGCTAATGACTTTGTGAGACAGTAAGAATTGATTAAACAAATTAAAAAGAATGGAAAAAAAATGGAAGAAAATGTGAAATATCTCATTGGTAAAATAGCTGGCCCAGAAAATAGGTCCAGAAGAGGCAATTCTAAAATTATTAACCTAACTAAAGATCATGATCAAAAAAAAAAAAGGGGGGGGGGGGGGGGCTGGATAGCATTCTACAAGAGATCATTAAGGAAAACTGCCTCAATATTCTAGAAACAGAGGGGTAAATACTAATTGAAAGAATGTGTCCATCACCTCTGAAAACAGATCCCACAAAGAAAACCCCAAGTACATTGTTGCTAAAATGCAAGGGAAAAATACTGCAAACTGCCAGACAAAAACAATTCAAATATCAAGGAGCAATCATCAGGATTACCTAGGATTTGGTCACTTCTACAATACAGGATCAGAGGCTCTGGAATGCCGGATCCCCGAAAGCAAGAGAGTGTTATAAGCAAGAATTAACTACCCAGTGAGATACAGCATCATCTTTCAAAGGAGGAGATGGAGCCTCAATAAAGTAAGAAACTTTCAATCATCTCTACTGAAAAAAAAAAACCAGAACTAAACAGAAAATTTAATCTACAAACACAGGACTAAAGAGAACCATAGAAAAGTAAATAAGGGAAAATATATATTTAAATGTTAAACTGTTTACATCCATAGATGGAAAAACAATGTCTGTAACTTTTATCATTATTATTATTTTATTAAAGCTTAATTTTCAAAATATACTTGGATAATTTTTCAAAATTAACCCTTGCAAAACCCTGTGTTCCAATTCCTCCCCAACTCCCCTAGATAGCAAATAATCCAATATATGTTAAACATAGTACAAATATATATTAAGTCCAATATATGCATACATATTTATAAAATTATCTTGCTTCAAATTAATAAGGAAAAAAATGAGAAACAATAAAATTCAAGCAAAAAACAACAAAAAGAGCAAGAATGCTATGTTGTGATTCACAGTCAGTTCCCACAGTCCTCTCTCTGGGTGTAGATAGCTCTCTTCAACACAAGGTCATTGGAACTGGACTGAATCATCTCGGAGTTGAGAAGTGCTATGTCCATCAGAATTGATCATCATATAATCTTGCTGTTGCCATGTAACATGGTCTCCTGGATGTGCTCATTTCACTTAGGATCAGTTCATGTAAATATCTCTAGGCCTCTCTGAAATCATCCTGCTGATCATTTCTTATAAAAAATTAATATTCCATAACATTCATATGCCAAAACTTATTCAGCTATTCTCCAACCTATGGGCAGTATCCAGTTTCTTGACACTACAAAAAGGGCTACCACAAACATTTTTGCACATGTGGGCCCCTTTCCCTCCTTTAAGATCTCTTTGGGATATAAAAGCAGTAGAAACATTGTTGGATTAAAGTGTATGCACAGTTTGATTGTCCTTTGGCCAGAGCTCCAAAATGCTCTCCAGAATGGTTGGATCATTTCACAACTCCACCAGAAATGTATTAGTGTCCCACTTTTCCCACATCCCCTCCAAAATTCATAATTGTCCTTTCTTGTTGTGTTAGCCAATTTGAAAAGTGTGTAGTGTTACCTCAGAGTTCTCTTAATTTGCATTTCTCTGATCATTAGTGATTTAGAGCACCTTTTCATATGACTAGAAATGGTTTATATTTCTTCATCTGAAAATTATCTGTTCATATCCTTTGACCACTTATCAACTGGAGTGTGGCTTGAATTATTATAAATTTGAATTAATTGTGTATATATTTTAGAAATGAGGCCTTTATCAGAATTTTTGAACATAAATATATTTTCCCAATTCATTGTTTCTCTTCTAATCTTGTTTGCATTAGTTTTGTTTGTACAAAACTTTTTAACTTAATATAATCAAAATTACCTATTTTTTGTTCAATAATTATTTCCAGTTCTTCTTTGGCTACAAATTCATTTCTTCTCCACAGATTTGAGAAGTAAATTAGATTTTGTTCTTCTAATTTGTTTATAATATCACTCTTTATGTCTAAATCATGAACCCATTTTTGACTTTGTCTTGGTACAGGTTGTTAGGTGTGGATCAATGCCTAGTTTCTGGCATATTAGTTTCTAATTTTCCCAGCACTTTTTGTCAAATAGTGAATTCTTATCCCAAAAGCTGGGGTTTGGAGGTTTGGCAAATACTACATTACTATAGTCATTGAATTTTTTGTTCTGTGAAACTAACCTATTGTATTGATCAACTACTATGTTTCTTAGCCAGTAGTAAATGATTTTGATGACTGCTGGTTTGTAATATAGTTTTAGATCTGGTATAGCTAACACACCTTTATTTACATTTTTTCCCATTAATTCTTTTGAAATTTTTGACCTTTTCTTCTTCCAAATGAATTTCATTATTTTTTTCTAGATCTGTAAAATAATTTCTTGGGAGTTTGATTGTTAAGGTACTGAATAAATGAGTTAATTTAGGTAGTACTGTCATTTTTATTATATTAGCTAGGCTTACCCATCAGCACTTGATATTTTTCCAATTGATTAGATCTGACTTTATTTGTGTGGAAATTGTTTTATAGTTGTGTGTGGTGTTTTTGTTCTTTAAAATATAAGAGTTCTCTCTGGGAGAGAGGTTTCTTGGGGAGGTTTTCTGGAGGTAGCCTTAGTTTCAGTTACAAATTAAAATCACCCAAATGCAGCCAGCTGATAAAAGTTCAGCTCTTTTATTGTCTCCAATATAGCCCGGTTAGTTTTCTTAGAGGCCTATCTTTCTGCTTGGTTCTAAAAGCTCTTGTGACTTTGTCCTTTGCTTCAGCCTCTGCTTCCTTCAGCCTCCACTCAGCACCAAGGTGAAACATGCAATGAATCTCTCTTGCCTCGGAGAGAGGGCTTGTGGGCTTCCTCCCAGAGTGCTCCTGTCCAACCCCAGTCAATGTTCTGAAGTAACTCACAAAGCTAAGAGTCTCTCTATATATATGATCTCCCAAAGGTCGACTCCTCCCCTCTGAGCGAAGGATTAAGGGAGGTATGAATTCAGATATCTCATACTAAATCCTGATATCTCCCAAATGTGTGAACTCCAATGAGTACTTAAGTATTTCTTGCTTATATGAGTTCTCTAAAGGTGTGAAAACAAGCATTGTTTCTATCAGTTGTACTTAGTACCTTGTTTCAAGTTCTGGCCCATAACATCTCATAGGATCAGATCAATCATACTGAACCATGCTAAATTAGATAATTATTGTCTCTATCAACTCTAATGAGTTAGCAGTTTGTAAAGATTCCAACAGTTGTGTTCATATAGTTCTTGACTTTGCCTTGGCAGGTAGACTCTCAAATATTTTATATTGTCAGTTATTTTAAATGCTATTTCTCTTTTTATCTCTTGCTGTTAGATTTTGTTGGTAATATATAAAAAGGCTGATGATTTATGTGGATTCATTTTGTATCCTGCAACTTTGCTAAAAATTGTGTATTGTTTCTAGTAGTTTTTTTTAGTTGATTCTCTAGAGTTCTCTAAATATGCCATCATATCATCTGCAAAGAGTGATAATTTTCTTTCCTCTTTACCTACTCTAATTCCTTTAATCTCTTTTTCCTCTCTCATTACCAAAGCTAACATTTCTAATACTATAATGAATAGTAATGATGATAGTGAGTAACCTTGTTTCACCCCTGATCTTATTGGAAATGGTTCTAGTTTGTCCCCATTACACATGATGCTTGCTGATGGTTTTAAATAGATGCTACTAATCATTTTAAGGAAAAGTCCATTTATTCCTATGTTCTCTAGTATTTTTAATAGGAATGGGAACTGGATTTTATCAAATGCATTTTCTGCATCCATTGAGATAATCATGATTTTTGTTAGTTTGGTTATTGATATAATTATTATTATAATTATTGATATAATGCTTTTCCTAATATTCAGCCAGCCCTGCATTCCTGGTATAAATTCTACTTGTTCATAGTATATTATTCTGAAGATGACTTTCTGTAATCTCTTTGTTAATATTTTATTTAAGATATGTGTATCAATAATAATTAGGGAAATTGGTCTATAATTTTCTTTCTCTGTTGCCATTCTAACTGGTTTAGGTAACAGCACTATATCTATGTCTTAAAAGAAATTTGGTAGATTCCTGCTTCCCCTATTTTTTCAAATAGTTTATATAGTATTAGAGTTAATTGTTCTTTACATGTTTGGTAGAATTCTCATGTTAATCCATCTGGCCCTGGAGATTTTTTCTTAGAGAGTTGATTAACGACTTTGTTCTATTTCTTTTTTCTAAAATTGGACTATTTAAATAATTTATTTCATCTTCTGTTAATCTGGGCAATCTTTTTTTGTAGGTTTCTTCCATTTCACTTAAATTATCATATTTATTGACATATAGTAGGGCAAAATAACTCCCAATTATTGCTCTAATTTCCTCTTCATAGGTGGAAAGTTCTCCCTTTTTGTTTTTGAGACTAATAATCTGATTTTTTTCTTTTCTTTTTCTAATCAAATTAGCTAGAGATTTCTCTATTTTTTTTCATAAAACCAATTCTTGGTTTTATTTATTCATTCAATAGTTTTCTTACTTTCAATTTTATTAATCTTCCTTTTTATTTTTGGAATTTCAAATATGGGATTTGAGGTTTGTAATTTGTTTTTTTTCCCCTAGCTTTTATAGTTGCAAGCCTAATTCATTGATCTTCTCTTTCTCTATCTTATCCACGTAAGCATCTAGATATATAAAATTGCTTCTAATACCACTTTGGCTGAATCCCACAAATTTTGGTATGTTATCTCATTATTGTCATTCTCTTGGATGAAGGTTGTTGATTCTGTCTACAATTTCTTGTTTCATCCATTCTTTCTTTAGGATTAGATTACTTAATTTCCAATTAATTTTTGGTCTATTTTCTCCTGGCCCTATATTGCATGTGGTTTTTATTGCATCATGATCTGAAAAAACGCACTTACTATTTCTGCCTTTCTGCATTTGATTGTGAGGGTTTTATGCCCAAATACAAGGTCAATTTTTGGATAGGTTCAATGAACCTCTGAGACAAAGTAAACTCCTTTCTGTCTCCATTAATTTTTCTCCAAAAATTACATATATATATATATATATATATATATATATATATAAGCATACCTAACTTTTCTAAATTTTTTTTTACCTCCTTAACTTCTTATGCTTTTTGGGGGTTCAATTTATCTAGTTCTGATAGAACAAGGTTGAGAGCCTTCACTAGTATAGTTTTGCTGTCTGTTTCTTCTTGCTATAACTTCTCCTCTAGAAATTTAGATGCTAAACCACTTGGTGCATATATGTTTAGTGTTCATATTACTTTATCTATGGTATCTTTAAGCAGGATATAATTTCCTTCCTTATCTCTTAATTAGATCTATTTTTGTTTTTCTTGGTGTGAGATCAGGATTGCTACCTCTGCTTTCTTTCTTTTTCTTTTTTTATTTAGCTGAAGCATAATAAATCCTGCTCCAGCCTTTTAACTTTACTCTAAATGTATCATTCTGCTTTAAATAAATTTCTTGTAAACAACAAATTGCAGCATTCTGACTTTTAATCCATTCACATTCACAGATAGAATTACTATCTCTGTATTTCCTGTCATCTTGTTTACCCCCCAATTATACTTTTCTCTTTATTTCCCCCTTTCCCCTCTCCCCAGTATTTTGTCACTGATAACTCCCTCCCTCAAACAGCCATCCCCTTCTGCAGCCTCTCATTTTTGTACCTTTCTCATTCTACTTGTCTTCTCCCTTCTATTACCCTCCCCTCTATACTCCCCCCTTACCCTCCTTCTTCCCTATAGTGTGAAACAAGATTCTCTGTGAAATTAAATCTGTCTGATAATCTCTTTTTGAGCCAAAGCTAATGAGAGTAAAGTTGGCACAATGCTCATCACCATCCCCTCTTTCCCCTCCAATAGGTCTTTTTTGCCTCCTCATGAGATGTAATTTGTGCCATTTTGGCTCTGTTTTCCTCTTCTTCCAGCGGAATCACTGTTTCTCCTCTAATTCCTTTTTTTTTAAATCATCACAATAAAATCCAATTATACCATTCCCTCTAAGTATACCCGTAATAGAGATTCACATGTTATATTAAACATATCATCTTCCCATAGAGGGATTTTTTTTTTACTTTTAAAAAGAAAGTTATTTTTCTTTCATTTTTACTTTTTATGCTTCTCTTGAGTTCTGTATTGAAAATCAAATTTTCTATTCAGTTCTGTTCTTTTCATCAAAAATAGTTATAATTCATCTGTTTCATTGATTGTTCATGTCTTTCCTCAGAAGATGATTCTCAATTTTGCTGGATAGTTGATTCTTGCTTGCAATCCAAATTCCTTTGCCTTTCAGAATATTAAATTCCATGCCCTTTGATCTTTTTAAAGTGGAAGCTGCTAAGTTCTGGACAATCCTGATTGTGGCTCCTCAATATTTGAATTGTTTCCTTCTGGCTCCTTGCAATATTTTCTCCTTGATTTGATAATTCTGAAATTTAGCTATGATGTTCTTGGGAGTTTTCATTTTGGGGTCTCTTTCAGGAGGTGATTGGTGAATTCTTTCAATGTCTATTTTGCCCTGTTGTTCTAGGACATTTGGACAGTTTTCCTTGATGATTTCTTGAAAGATGATGTCTAGGCTCTTTCTCATCATAGTTTTCAGGAAGTCCAATAATTCTTTGATTATATCTCCTAGATCTATTTTTCACATCAGTTGTTTTGTTCATTGCATGTTTTTCTATTTCACAGATTTTGTTTTTCAATGAATTTATTTCTTTTTCATATCTAGTTTGTAAGGATTATATGCTTTTTCCATTTCACCAAGTCTATAAAAATTTCTGGTTTTCCTTTTCCATATCCTCTTGTAAAGATTTCATTTTCCCCCATTTTTTCTAACTCTCTTGTGAGATCGTTTTTGAATTTTTCCAAGAGATCTCTGTAAATGGGAACCAACTCATGTTGACCTTTGGGACCTCATCTGGATCTGGCTTGCCCTTAGGATCCTGAGGGTTTGAGATCTGTTCTTTTCTTTCTCTTTAAAAGTTATCTATGGTCAGAGTTTGTTTTGCTTTTTTGCTGAATTTTTTAAGGGGAGATCTGCTTGCTTTAGTTTATCTTGGGGCAGTCTGCTAACTGACTTAAGGGGCTGAATAAGCATGGCTGGTCCCACGTTCTTCCAGATCTCAGAGTCCATCAATTTTCCTTTTATATTGGCTTTTGGGTGTCTCACAGCAAATCTGCTAAATTTGTACCAGGACAGAGTAACCTAAGAGCTTTGAAGCAGATTTCTCAATGTGCCAATGCAACAATGCCCTGGCTATACACCTGGCTTTCTGCCCTGGAATCTATGCTGTGATATGGGCTCAACAGCCTCTGCTCAATTGAAACAGACCTGTTTTGAAGTTCTTCCATAATATATTCTTCTGGAAATTTGTGGTACTCCAAATATTTGTGAATTATGTCACTTCAAAAACACTTTAGAGGCTTAATCTGTTGCTGTTTTCAGAGAAGGTTGGAAGAGGTCACAGAAAGCCACATCTGCTCTCTACCATCTTGGCTTCCCTCACAATGTAACTCTTTAAGAACCGTATCTGACATTAAAGTAGACAAAGGGGGAATATTACATGGACTGAGGGTATGATTGTAAATAAACTCCAATGTGATAACATAAAAAAAGACAACAAGGAATGGAAAAAGGACTGTTATGGAAAAAATGGAAAGGGAAGTTATAATGGGATGATTAGCTCATGCCAAGAGGCTTGAAAGACATATTACAATCCAGGGATAAAAGGGAGAGGGATGAGCATTGTTTGAAGATTGATCTCATCAGTTTGGGCTCTAAGAGAGAATTACTTAATCATTCAGTTGGTTATAAAAATTATTTAAACACTGGAGAAGAGCCAATAGAAGAGAAGATAAAGTAGTAGATGGGGTAAGTATAAAAAACACTAGTAAGAGAAGAGAAAGAAGGGATAAGACATAAGGTAGGAGGTGGGCAGAGTAAAAACACATGACTGAAGACAGAGTAGAAAGAGAGAACAAAAGTATATATAGTGGAGAAAATAGGATAAAGGGAAATACAGAGCTGGAAATCATAACTGTGAATGTAAAAAGGATGAACTCTCCCAATAAAACAGAAGCAAATAGCAGAGTAGATTAAAAAACAGAATTCTACAATATGTCCTTTACAAGAAACATATTTGACACAGAGACACATACAGAGTAAAATGCTGGAACAAAATTTATTATGTTTCACCTGAAGTAAAAAAAAAAAAAAAAAAGCAGAGGTAGCCATTCTGACCTCAGAAGTATGTGATGTATGTAATGGAGCTCCTAGAATCTCAATTTCAAAGCATAGACAGGGATTCTGAAGCATTTCCCAACTCCTCTTAATTATTCTGCCTTCTGTTGACTATTTATTTCCAACTTATTCTGTTGGAATACACGGGAGAGCTGCTGAACTACACGAGAGCCACCTGACAGTGGCTGCTTGGAGATCCAACCTAGAATGGACCTCCTCTTGTGAAAGGATGATACAAGGAGACTGAGAGGCAGTTGCTGTTCTCTGACTGAGAGGCCATTGCATTGTCTGACCTCCCTCCTCTTCTCTGCCTCTGATTTATTCCATTCCTAGTCCTGAACACCTGTGTCAGCAAAGGCTACCCTGCAGCTTCTTCAAATGTTATGATCCACAGCTGTGGAGGCTCTCGGAGAATTGACCTGTCCCTTAACAATATTCTGTATCTAGCTCATTTTTACATAGATTTTTGTGCATGTGTATGAATATCCTCCCCTTTTAGACAGTGATCTCCTAAAGAGGAGACAATGCGTTTTACCTTTTACTTTTTACCCAGTGCTTAGCATGTTTCTGGAATATAAGAGGTTGTTCATAAACTATTTTCTGACTGTTGAATGAGGACAAGAAACAAGACTTTTGACTGATTCTAGCACCCTGAGATAGTTTTATTTGTAATTTTGTGATGGTGACTCTTCTCTGGAAACCCTAGACCAACCAGTTTGAAGCAAGGGAACTCACCATAAGAGCAAGAATGAGGGGGCTTCATGTCATATAAGTGTTGTATTTAGGTCCTTGAAGAACCAGCTAGTAATCTTATTCTCAATTATGTAGAGATAAGCTTCAGTAATTTGAATCTTTTTTTTTTCTGAGATTTTGTCCTCCTTTGGTTTCTAATCTCACTGACAGAATTCAAATAAGCAGAAAAGGAACATATTTGAATGACAGTCAGAGTTTTGTATATTGACACACACACGTATTAAAAAATGCTTAAAATAATACCCATTAGCAAAATGAAAAACTTATAAAAATGGTTATGGTCTGCTGAAACAAAAATCAAGAACAGCATAATGGGTTTCTTCTCCATTTCATCATGAAAGAATATGGAAAGTAAGAAGCCCATCATTGCTGATCCTCATCCCAATCCTCTGTCTATGAAAATAAAATCCATAGAGAGAAGGCTTCCCCATCCTTGTTCCTACATCTTGAAAAGCCACAGGCCAGTCTGGGGATTCTATCACTGCCACTTTGGTGCTTGTTTATATTACTGGGGAGATGCAAAGCTCATTTGTGCTAAATTCAACTAAGGTTGGCAGATTTCTATGGGTCAATTTCAACTGACTTTGCTATGTATCCAACCTCCATTCATCCTCCATTTTCCTTCTCTTTGCTTCTTTCTCTTTGACTTGCTTTTATTTTATTATTTACTCCAACCTCCACAAAGTTATCATGCTATAGTTCAGGCTGGCAGACTGTACTTGGTGGTTGGTTTATTAGAAATGTTACAAATATTGTGACTTCAGGTGGTGATTAGTTTTGATCCTGATTGCTTTCTTTTTTGTAATAGTTATAGGAGTAGATATAGGAGTAGTGGTGTCTGTGGTGGCAGAAATGATGGTGGTGGTGAGTGTGGTGACAGTTGTAATAGTAGAGGTAGAACAGAAGTAGCTTTCTTAATTAGTGGACATCTCACCCATTTTCCCTTATAACTGAGATCCCATGTTATTTATTCTTTTTTTTTTTAATTTCTAAAAGTGACTTGCCCAGGGTCACACAGCTGGGAAGTGTTAAGTGTCTGAGGCCAGATCCTCCCGACTTCAGGGCTGCTGCTCTATCCAGTGTGCCATCTAGCTGCCCCAATCCCATGTGATTTATCAATAGCCATATAATACATCTCAGCCTTGCATGAGCTATGTCACAATGTAAATCAAATATAATGAGTACCATATACTTCTCATGCACTAATACTTCATGAGCTAATAGGCCACGTGATACACTTAGAAACTGAAAATGTGTAACTATACCCTCAAGTTATAATTTTATAGCATTAATACCCAAAGAGAGGATAAAGGTAGTATTATAAGAGAGTATCATTTTTTAGAAAGATGCAGCACTCTCAGATTCCAAATTAGACAATAGAATCTTTCGTGATTCATAATTTGGCTAAAACAACTAAGACTTTCTTAGTTGAGGTTAAAAAAAAATGAAGAGAGTAGCACTGAAAATGGCTTGACAGTGTTCCTTATTCCCATGTATGTTGCTGTCACTATCTGACTAATTCACCAATGTGAAGAACTGGGAGAACTAAAAAGCTGTACCTCATCAAATACCCCATCTATACCATGCCTATGTGTGTCCTTACCATTGTTATCTTGAAAACAAAGATATGTGGCAATTTAATAAATGCTTCTTGACAACTTCTGTCATTGCCTCACTGAATCATAAATCCCCAACTTTATCTTTGGTAACAGTATACATCTGAACCAAAATAAATATCTTGCACATAGGAGTTGTTAATGTTTTTTTTTTGAATAGTTAAGTTATGTTTCAGAATCAAATAGTGCCCAAAAGTTGATATGTACAAAATTCTCAGGAGCTGCTATCTATGACCATAAACAAAGTAAACCTGATTCATTCAAGAATCAGAACTATGACCTGGGCTTCATAGACCTATATCCTAAGTAAAAAATTAGCAAAGACCATAAACTAAGTTCTGTATGCCTAACAAGAGATATTATTCACTTTAAAACAAGATGGTGTTTCACCATCTGGAAGTCCTATTTTGAGTGTCATCTTTTATAGTGTGACTTAAAACATGATATTTGGACAGAATACTGTACTGACTGATTTTGTAACAAAACCCCTAGAATAGTAAAGGTCTGGAAATCGCTGTGCTTGTATCTCAGGAATAGCAGAGTATTTGTCTTTGGACCAAGAGGCCCCACACCTGATGAGCAAACATCACAAAAATCTGTTGCTGCTACATGTAATTTTTTGTGTCAATACCATCTTTACAGGAAATCTTTTTTGCAAGGATTTTCTAGATACTTCATAAACATGACCTCATTGTCTTAACATCTTTGTTGACAGTAAAGGCAAATCTTTAGAAACAAAAACAAGCAATTTCCTTAAAGCAGTAATCACTGAGATGAACACTGTTGCTTTAAAAAAAATATGGCTACTGTTAACTTGTTTGAAAAATATGATCCCATTTTTAAGAAATACATAAACAAACCCATCTGGGAATTTAAGAAGCTGAATATTCTAGTTAAGAGTCAGAGGAAGAAAAAATTAGATAATAAGATACTATTTATTATTGCCCTTTATTTGAGTGGCAATTGTATTTTTATTTTCTATCAAAACTTTTAATGATTTTTCCTTAGGTGGGTATTAACAGAGAGTATGTTTATGTAAACAATAAGGTTTTTTAATGTCAGGAAGAGAAGATTACTGGTATGGAAAAGAAAAAAAAAAGAAAATATAACAAATGAAAGCAAGCTAGCTATTTCTGAAGTCAAACTATATCCTTAAAATTAGTTACACACTCTTAAAGTGGAGAAAAGACTAAATGCTAGGGTCTGCCTAGTTATACATGCCCTAGATCATTTAGTTCTGATGCCAGGCTACATTTTCTATATCCTTCTTTGATGATCCACCTTCCTTGGACTCCTCTGAGTTCATACTGCCCAGTGAATTAGGGACCTGCCAAACAAGCCATTAGCCCATAGCACTGTGCTTTATACTAGATAATGGTACTTTTGACTGCCATTTCCTAGGCATGTTATTGAGGCTAAAAGGCCTGAGGCATGACCTCCAATTGCTTCCAGAATGATTGCGTGCACTGTGTTCAATTATCAATACCATTTCTTGAAAGACTAGCCATTGGTAAAATGAGGGGGTTGGACTAGATGACCTCTAAGGTCTCTTCTAGCTGTAATGCTATGATCCCATGATCATTACTAGTGCTGCCTTGGGAATATCATGGTTTTTGTCTTTGAAAATGGAGATTTCACCAACATGTTGTTAACTTAATCTGTTGAAACTGTAATTATCAATAGCAGTGTTGCACAACTTCAGTGTAATAACACTACAAAGCAAGTTTTCATTTCACCTTGACTTTTGAGTTACTGTAACATAGATTTTTTACATAGTGAGTATCAGAAGCCAAATTTCTGTCAGGTAGCAAAAATGGATAAGATGAAAGAAAAGAAAGATGTTATCATATATATATATATATATATATATATATATATATATATATATATTTGTGATCTGGGTATAAGGAATCACTTACTCCTCTCATCTTTGGAATTCCAACCATAATAGCCAACTGATTTGATTGATAAGGGATTCACCTAAACCACTATTTCAGCAGATTCCCTGGCTATGATTCACTTTACTACTAAACAATCTTTTGATTTTAATATCATGCATGCTACAGCTGCTTTGTTGATGTGGAACCATGTTCAAACCATCACTGCTGATATTATTAGAAAAGTTATATCAATCTTCTCTCTTATAGGATCAGTCCACTTGCTATCCCTCTTTCCAAACCAAAACACCCCTCCTTGTAATCCATATATAACTTGTCTCCCTGTATTAGAATAAAAGTTGTTTATGGAAAGAAATTCTTTACTTTTGTTTTTTAGCATAGATAAAGGTACGTAGTAAGCACATAATAAATTATTTTTTATTCATTCTTGAATTTAAAATTTTACTTGAAATTAAGGGATGACTAGCGAGCAAAATGATAATCATAGAATTTCACAATCAGAAAAGAGATTATCTATTATTAAGTATAATGAATACTTTAAAGGGATATTCCCTCTTCAAAATCTTTATCACATGATTGTTCACAATCTGATTAAGATTACCACTGTATTAAGTATCACAACTGTAAGCAAGACAGCATATTGTGATCTTGAAGGCTTGGTTTGAAATTTTTTTTTCTTTTTTCTTTGAACATAAAACTGCCTTAAACTGTTATGTATGTTGCTCTCAGTTTTGTCCTTCAGAGCCAAGCAAAGATAGCCCAGTATAGTAGATAACACACTATAGAATTTAAAGACCTGTGTTAAAATTATGGTTTTATTTTTTACTACCTGTGTAATATTGAGAAAGTCACAGTCTCTCCAGACCAGTTTCTTTAACTGTAAAATGAGAGTTGGAGAACTAATATTCTTTCTACTTCCAAATCATATGATCATATAACTCTCCTCTATGTTCCTTCAAATTCACAAATACATCTGTCATATATTACATAGTCAACCTCATCATAACTTCTCTCCCAACATTTCTTCGCTTCATTAGTCTAAATATTACTAGTTCCTGAACAAGATCTTCATTTGGCATAATCTCAGTGCTAGATGGCTTCATGCTATTGATATTTTTTTCTAAAATACAGTGTCCATTTTTTTCTGAAGGGAAAATATTAGAACTAAAGTTGATATTCATAATTTGAAAAAATCACTTAATTGGTACAGAATGAATGAAACAATATGGAGATCATTATATAAATTATGTATAACTAAAATAACATAAACAAAAAACCATGATGAAAAGCAAACAAACTCTGAGTAATCATACTAACTAATCTTAATTTATGAGAAGAAATGATGTAACATACTTCCCAAGAGCAATATTACACAATGATTAATTGTGAATGACTCAGCTATTTTCAGCAATACAATGCACTAAGCCAATTCCAAAGGACTTATAATGAAAATACTATTTACCTTTAAAGAAAGTACTGATGGAATATGAATGCAGATCAAAGTATACATTTTAAAGCTTCTTTATTTTTCCTGTTTATTTCTTTTACTTGTTTTCTTTTACAAGTATGACTAATATGGAAATATGTGTTGCATGGCTACACATATATAACCTATATCAAGTTATTTGCTTTGTTGAAGGAGAAAGGAGTTGCAAGAAAGAATTTGAAACCAAAATTATTTTAAAATGAATTTTAAAATTGTTTTTCTATACTATTAGAAAAAAAAATTCAAAGAAGGCACTTTACCCTTTTCTCTACATAGAGAGGAGGGAACTACAAATAAAGAATTTTATTTACACCAGTATTGTAGAAATCAAGTAGAAATGGAGGCCATTTCGACATACATTGGAGGCAGCTAGATGGCTCAGTGGGTGGAGTATAGAGTCTGGAGTCAGGAAGACTTGAATTCATATCCACTTTCAGACACTAGCTGTACCATCCTGAGAAAAAGGCAAAAGTAAATGAATATATAAATAAAGGACAGTGTCTGAATATAAGCTAATAGTCCAGCTGTAATCTGACCACTCAAATGGAGTATAATGGGACTATCACTTCATATTTCTAGACACTGTGAACCTATTAGTTCAGCTTAATTAATATGAGATTTTTTTTTTTTTTTGCCATCATTGCTTGAAGTTCACTAAAACTCATAGATTAGCACTCCATCTCTCTTGGTTGTCTAGTTTCATTCCTTCTACACACACATACATGCACACATGCATTCAGGCATGCACACACACATATATGTAAGCACATACACATGCATTCAAAAACACATGTGTACCCAGACACAAAAACACTTCATAATTGTGTTTGTGCAACTTATTTTTGAACCCTAGTATAAGATTTCATGTTGCTCTTTATCAAAAGATGTCCTGTTTTTCCAGCTTGTTCAGCTGAATTCCAATTCTGACCAGTGTACTGGTTGTTGCTCTCAACTTTGTCAATTCTAAATGTCAGAAATAAGTCATTTGAGTTTTCCTCATCATCTTTCATTGAAAAAAATGTAGTCAAAGCCGCAGGTCTTTCAAAAAGGCCAATTTTCAAAAGAAAATAAAGAACTCCTGGTGATTTCCAAAAATTATTAAAAAGACCAATTTGACTAAAATTAAACAGTGGAATATTTACTGAGAAATGTTGCATCCTTAAAAAGGAGAATGTTTGAGTGAAGGTTCTTCACAGCACAGCTGCTGGGTCATCTTAGAAAAACATGGATCTAACAGATGGAGAAAAGCTAGAATTAAACTACAGGTATTTCATGTTATTTTCCAAGTTGTGCTTATTTTAACTGAGTATTGGGAGAAGAAGACAATCTCTTTTCTTAAAGAGAGAAATTTTTAAAAACTTCTATTCAACGCAATAATTCCCTTATATGAATAACTAAAATTTCAAAGATATTTTTCTGACTGAGAAGAATAGTTCATGAAGGAATTCAACATATTTCATTTTTTTTATTCCAGAAATATTTATCAATATTCAGGACATCCTTCTAATTCACTAACTCCAATGGTTAAATGTAGAAAGAAATAGAAAACTGAACTATGAATTGAATTAATGGGAATTGTTAACTTCCTAATAGATCTACATTTTAATCTGGTAGACTGTTCCAAATGTCATTTAAAATATATCCCTTTTTATAACTTTTTAAAGAAAAATTAGAATTGAGAAGAATTCAGCATACTTTTCATCAAAGAAGTTCAACCATTTAGCATGCATGTAATATACATGCTACTTCTGATACTTTGGTTCTAACAAGCCTAGGTTGTTCCAAAATTATTAGTGCAATTTTAAACTATAATATTTTTAACTTTTATTAAAGCATTTTAAGTTTTAATGGCTTACAACAACACTAAGAATTTTGGGATTCCCTGTAAAAGACAAAAATGTAACCAAAAACTGGATTTTTGTAATCAGAGATTCTCTAGTTTTCAAAATGTAAGCTAGGTCTCCAAAGGATGATAGACTTAATAGTACTGAAATATTTGAGAAAAATATGCACATATTAGTCTACTTGTGCAACATTATATACATGATGCTATCTATAAAAGTCTGCTTGCTTATTTTAGAAGTACTTGATAATAAACTAAAAATAAGAAGCAATTAGCTTCATGCTTTTCTCAAGTGACATTTCTTTCCTTGAACACATTTTTAAAATGAAGATTTGGGGTTGAATTGATGAAAGAATGTAAAAGTCTCCTCATAGCACTGTCACTTTTCCAATTCTACTATAACAACTCAAAGTGCATGTCCTACTGATGGTGGCCTACATTAAAAAACTTTTTAAATTAGATTTAAACATTTTAGATATGGAAGAACTCATCAGTATCTTATACAAATAATTTAATTGTCCTTAATTATCTGAAAATCAGTTTTAGAGTTTGAAGGGACCTTGAAGGCTATTGATTACAACTGTTTTATTTTACACGTGAGCAAAATGAGGCACATGAATGTTAAGTGACAGCCCCAGAGTAATTACAGCTAGTAAATCTGAGACAGTATTTAAACTCAGGTCATCTTAATCCCAAGTAAAAACCTCTATGTACAGTGTCATTTGGTTTCCAGTCAAAAAAAAAAATCTCCCTGTGGTCATCTTGGTAATAAGCTTCTCTGAACTTAGTTCAGAGTATACAAACTTAGTTTGTATAATATATTGCAAATGACTTTCTAGTAAGAGCAGAACCTACCATTGCTCAAACTTTGTTAGTATAGCTTTTAAGTAACTTGGATCATCTCTATGTCATAATGAGGCATTGGAGGAGAATAATAGTGGATCATAAGTACATTTTTTTTGGTCTAAAACAGTAATTTCATTCTGAATTCTCCTTTCCAAAGCAGAATGACAAATTTTCCTAGAGGCACTAAAACAGTTTGAGTGACTTGTCCAGAGTCACACATATATCTCTGCTTTCTCTTTCATAGGATTAATATCTAATTATATTCCACTCTCCCCAAACCTCCCCCTAACCCTATTATACATACAGACACAGACACAGACAGACACACACACAGACACAGACACACACACACACACACACACACACACACACCAACAAATAGCAAATGATAAAAGAATAAGCAAACCTTGTTTCTGAAACAAAGCTTAAATATATATTTTCTTGGTTCTAAAAGCTTCACTCTGTCCAGTGTTATATTGACTCTACTGATGCTAGGTAGTTTCTCCAAGTCCCCAAGTTTCAAGGGATTATATTTTTTAAAGAGGATCTGTGAGTCATACTAATATTACAGTAGTTGGTTACATTTTACTTTTATTCTATTACTTCCTTCATCATTTAAAGGATATGCTCCTTAAGAGTCACAGTATGATGGAAGATCCTGGATAAATAGATCTTTATTGAATACTCACTATTATGCTCAACACTCAAAACTAATTAGATGGATTTCCCAAAAAGTTCTTGATTTTTTTTTCCTGAGGCAATTGGGGTTAAGTGACTTGGCTAGAGTCACACAGTTTGGAAGTGTTAAGTGTCTGAGGTCATATTTGAACTCAGGTCCTGCTGACTTCAGGGTTGGTGCTCTATCCACTGCACCACCTAGCTGCCCAAGTTCTTGATTTTTTTTTTAAGTATAATGTTTCACCTTTGGTGAATTCAATATGAATCAAGGTGTGTGTGTGTGTGTGTAGATAAATATAGATATCTCATTAAATTAAATTACTTAAGTGCAATGTCCTTAATGTTTTTATTTTTTTTTAATTAGAAAAGATAGATTTGTCTATCTCCCTTAAGATGAGAAAATCTGATCATAATTCAAATAACTACAAAATTCTAGAAAGAGAAATTTTGCCAATGTATTATAAACATTTACTGTCAGTGCAAAAATAAAACAAAAACTATCATGAGATATTTAGTTTAGTTCATATGTTATGTTGGTCATGATTATGGCAATGAAAATTAAAATGATAATATTTAATGAGCTTACAAACAATGGAACACAAGCAGTGATATGACAAATGACAAATTTATCAAAACATTACTTTCTACAAACAAAACAAAAATTATAAGTGTTTCTTGGTTCCTAAAACTATAATATCTTAATACCAGCTGGTTTCTAAAGATATATTTTCTGGAAAACAAAAAAAAGTGAATTATATCTAATCCTATGTGAATCAAATGTTGTATTATTATCTCTATAATAGATGAATAGTTAAATTCTGGCACAAAGATGAAAAATAATACTATGCTGAGGCAATTGAATGCTAGTTGTTATGCTTTTTGAAATATTAAGGATCTGAGTACATGGACAGTTGCCAATAGATTAGGTACATACATTCAATATACAGTCACACAATACAATGGTAAGGTTTATCCCATTTATACACACTGAAAAATTCAACAGGAAAGTATGGCTTTTCCATAGTTCATCCTTTGTTAATGGGAAACTAGAGATGGCACGTCTAGTGGAACAGTATGAAAAAATTATTAGGGATCCAGTGTAATGCCAGGGAAATTGAGACAAGATAGAGATTAGAGAATATTTAATAATTTATTAAATGGGAGAGATTTACTGAGACCAAATGGATCCATGGTTTGGTCCCAGGGCTGAATGAGACTATTGTCTCTAAGAATTCAGCAAAACAATGTGAGTTCTCAATGACCTATATACACATGGCTCAGACTCAGGGGGGATACTGAGGCAGGGGTAGAGTCAAGGTACTGAGAAACAGGACAGGATTCTGACAGAGTGGGATGAGCTTCTGGATAGGGATGACATAATAGGGGGAGGCACTGGACATGGAGAGAGGCATCTTGATAAGACAATATCTGGCATTCTGATAGCTTGGGATGAGGAGAGGCATTCTGATATTCTAAAACATAAGAACTTTTATCCTTATCAAATATTCTGATAAAGAGGGAGGAGAGGTTTTGCAGGACTGAGCTTTGAGCTGATAATTACAAACTGAAGCAAAGAAACTGAGTCAGGACTGGGTCAGGATAATTAGGGAAACTGAGTCAGGACAATAAAAGAGAACTGTGGCATAACACCAGGAGTTTGAATTCAATTTACTGATATTTACTACCTATATGTCTTTAAGTCAGGTAGCCTGCATAAAATCCTTTTTCTTCCCCTATAAAATGAGAGGGGCAGGGATTGATTAAACAGCCTCTGATATCCCTTCCTATTCTATGTATTCTTACATTATGCCTCATTCTAACAGGTTACATGTCTTCCTTTTAGGATTCCATGTAAGGAAAAAAGAAAGAATAAAAATAATCTTGAAGACAGATATGTGAGCTTTTAGACAGAACCCAGAAAATAAATTTGGTTTACAACCTAATCATTATTGTTCTCTCTCAACCCATTTCATTATCCTTAATGAATCCTTCACAGATAATTTACACTTGAAATACTCTTGCCACTTAGCTATTAAAAAAAAGTAAACTTGAATATGGATAGATAAATAAGATTTGAATATAGATCTTTACAGAATCTAGAATCTCAGAGTAAAAAAGAACTTCATGGGCAGTCTAGACCAACTCATGCCTGAAGAAGAATCTCAGCTTGTTATAAACTTCATCTGCACAAAATAATCCTAAATTATATATTGAAAGAGGAAAAAAAGCAAAGCCAAAAACAAATTTAAAGAAGAATGTATGTAGCATCAAAGCATAATGAATAGAGAATCATGTCTCAGTCAAAATGACCGGAGTTCAGATCTTGCTTCTTCTATAAAGTGGTTATGTAACACTGGGAAAAACACTGAAATCATCAGTATTCTTAGCTGCCCTCTAAGAATGTATACAGCAGATGTTAATCACTGTGTATAGAGGAAGTTTATTCATTGGCAGTCTCCTATACCAATTAAATCACAGCTCAATACAAAAAAATAAAAAGGCAATTAAGATAACTTTGATAATTAGAACTATATTTTACTTTAAACAATTTTATTAAACATAACAAAATTCAAGATTATATGTTAAATATTAAACCCTCACCCTTTGCTATATCTAAATATCATAATAAAATGTCTATTGTTCTGGGATTTAGGGTTCATTTTTGCAATGGTTGTAGAAGAAAATAAACTATGATTGCAAGCAAATATGACAGCTTTTGCTTGAATTGTTTCCATTAAAGTTAGACTCTATGCCCAGAGGTCCAGCAGTTTTGTTTCCTTTTATAAAAATGTCCTTCTTTTGACATCAATGTTTTGTTTCGCAACCGGAAACATTCCACTGAGATTTGATGCATCTCATCTATGCCAGTTCATCCTCTCCGTTAAACATCCTATTAGAAAAGGTTCTTAGTGTTTGGAAACTGGGAGGGGCTGTGTACAGGGCAATTCTAGTAGCTTAGATATGGCATTGGCGCCTATCCAGTTTCTCTGCTAAATGCATAATTAAATCTCACGGTCGACATGGTGTGATTCATTCTCATAAAGTGTGAAAACAAACAACTGTGCATGCGCTGTCCCCAATTTCAAAATGAAAATACCCTGGAATCTTCTATTTCCCTCAAGTTCCAAATGCAATTAGGCCGTTTTTTTAAAAAGATGAGTTGTCTTCCAGTTTCTACATGTTAAAACCAATCTGTCGGTTACAAATTGGGGGTGGGGGCAGAGACTTGCAAAATGCAACATCTTGATTTTTCCTCTATATAATTAAAGGCTCAAATTGATGGGTATTTTTCCCCCAAATTACAAAAATGTCACTGCTCTCTCATGCAAAAACTTTGTTTATTTACCAGTTTACAGCCAAGAGCAAATGCTCATAAGTCATCAGGCCTTTGAAGTGTTATTTTCTAATGCAAATCTAAAACTGGCATTGTAATTAAAGGCAACTATGATTTTGTTCTAGGCTTAAGTCCTTAAAGTTCTAAGTCACAGAGACTTGGAGATTAGATGATTGGTGCTTCCTCAATATAGTCATTAGGTTAGTAATATAACATAGAATGTTAAGAAGAGAAGGATCCAGTTGTTTGCCCCATTTTATAAAAGAGGAAATTAAAATAATTTGCATGAAGTAATTCGCCTAAATAAAAAAGTTGGGAAGTCAAGACTACAAGACAAATCTTGAAACTACCGATTCACTTGGAACCCTAAAAGGGAAGGCAGACCAACTGATGAGAGTTATATTTAAATAATCAGCAAAAATTTATCAAGTACCTATTATATGCCAATCACTGTGTTAGGCATTTGGCATACAAAAAAAATGAAATAGTAACTATACTCAAGAAGGATACATTTTATTGGAGAGATATGACATGCGTTCAGCCTACCTGGCCTTAGTGTTTTCATTTGTAAAATGATCTTGACCTCAAAGTTCCCTTCCACCTTTACAACTATGATTTTAGGATGCTAATAAAATGCAAATAAAAAGAAAAGCAGCATAATTGCAAGAATAAAAGAAAGCCAAATCTAGGAAGAACAGAAAAGTATTCATGTAGGAAGTAGAAGCTAAGCACCTGGCATAACTGTGCTTTAGAAGCAGCAGATGGTGGGGCCTTTTCACTGGATAAGTTCTGGCATCTTTGCCCAAGCATAGAGCTATGTTCAGCTAGGAAATTTAGGGAGAGAAAGCCATTGCAGGCAATCTTGGTGTAAGAGATTAGCCCCTCATTTACAGCAGCATTTTTTATAGTAACAAAGTACTAGAAATAAAATAGATGCCCAACAGTTGTGGGATGGTTAAGTAAATTGTGGTATGTGGTATTAATGGAATGTTGCTTTGTCCTTAGAAATGAGGAATATGAAGAATTCAGAGAATCATAAGAAGACTCAAATGAATAGATGCAAAACTTAACAAACAAAACTAAAAAAATTACACTCAATGACTGCATCATTGTAAATGGAAAGTGAAGCAATAATAAAACAAACCAGATATTGCTTAATTATAATGTTGAAGTTGGTCCAAAGAAGAGATGAGAAAATGTTCTCCCATACCCTCTTTATTAAAGTAGTATCGATAGATATATAACATTCTATATATTAACAGACTCATGGGTTTGTTGAATTTCACTGAAATTTGCCCCTTCCTTTTCTTTTTCAATTCTTTGCAATAAAGAGAAGAGAGAATACATGAGGAAGTGAAAGAACTTTGAAAAATAAAACTCTTTTTTAAGAGAAACTTTAGTACCTAAACAGGCACAGATAGAAAAGCTACATACAAAGAGAGGAGGAAAAGGTAATAAGCAAGACTGCTTGCTGTAAGACAATTTGATTTATGATTCTTAGAATGTGTCCTCTACATGTATCTCCATGTTTTGCTGTTCTGTCATCCCTCTCAGAAACACATCCAAGAGAATCAATGTCTTAGATGTGTCACCCAAGTTGTCTTTTCTTTCTGTATCTACTCCCAGATTGTAGAAGGTAGCACCATCTTGGGTGGGAAGTATCTTTGATAATCTTATCCCTTTAGGCTTAGTAAATGATCAGTCCCTTTCTGTAACTTCTTGTAATATTATTTGTTAAGTAGGGAGGGGCTAGGATTGTGAAAACATTTATTTTTTCACTGCATCATTCTTTCCTTCAATATGGCATGGATTTCCTAGATCCAATGAAAAGAATTCTGTATACATTGAACCAAATTTTCTTACTTCTTCTTTATAATGGGTTATATTTTATGATAATTAAATTAAATATTTCACAAAACCAAGAAGAAACTATGGTCTATCAAAGTCATGTCCAATGAAGATTTTTAAAATGAATAAACAAATGATTGACAATTTAATTAGACTTATTTCCATCTATGAATATCTCCAATGAGATAGAGAAAAAAATAGAAGACCAAGTTATCACTATTCCAGTACTAGGGTCAATCTGGACCTGAATTGTTTCTTTTTTTTTAATCTTCTCCTCAAGTCCAAATCAGATCCTAAGCCCTAATAAGTATCCACTTCTCCACCTAGTCCCCAGAAAGACTCATGATCAAGTACCTACTTCCAAAATCCTCTCCTCCCACAATGTCCTGTATACTGTTGGAGAAAATGCTTCAAATTCTTATACTATGAATATATTTCAGACCTAAAATTATACCCTGAATTCTAGATCCCACCCCATACCCTTAGTTTCAGATCCTATCTGAAATATGGACTTTCCCCAAACCCAAAAGTAAAGCCATATATATCATTGTTCCCCATCAGTATTTCATATCAAACTTTTGAAGTAAAGCTACCCTGCCTACAACTCAAGGTTATGACATTAGGAATGTCAGCCACATTGTCCCAGCTCAAGCACAAAGATTTGATTAATGACTTCTGAATTGAAGCAATACTATTCTCTGCATTGCCCTTTCACAAGAGGAACTAAAGTATTTATTATTTTTATTATGATTTATCCCTTTACACTAACAAAGAAAATCAATCAAAATTGTGCAAGTCAGTTCTGACTATAAGAACTACGCATTTTTAAAATACCTCCAAAATAACATATCCAAAACATTTTACTTTAATTATCAATGGGAAAAAAGATGTCTTTTGAGTAAAGGGGAGAAAATTTTCAAATCATTTCTTCAAAAGAAACAAAAAAGTAAGAATTCTAAAGAAACATGAGAAAGACAAATGAGTAAAATAACAAGAGGGGATACAATTAAAATAGTTTTTATTAACGAAAGCTAGAGCAGATAAGAATAATGTCATCTCTCCAGCATCATATCTTTATCCTTAATTAATATAGTTTTATCCACATTCAGTAGTTAAAGATGCACCAAAAGTCTTTGGTCCAACCATAGTCTTAAGGGCATTATAGTAGTGCTTTGGATTTTTGCTATCAGTATAAAACTTAATCTCATCTGCCTTTTTTACTAAGACAAGAATCCTGCATCTCTCTAAGGTTCGCTTGCTCTCTACTTTTAGTGGAGCTAAATACTGCCTTCTTAGAGACAAACTCTTTTAGTAGCTTCTGAATTTCCCCATCATTTTTATAAAATCAGTCTTGGTATTTGAGGGCATTTTAGCCCAGATGAGCAAATGTGTTAATTGTATGCTGACTCAGCTTTCTTTAGCAATAAACCATCTATGACAAAGAAGTACTCTGATCTGTGGATGTCCAGTGATCTCAGAACAATCATCTTGCCTAATATTTTTTTTTGTTGCATGCTAATATTTAACTTGAAGAGGATAAGTCTATGATTGGTACAGCCCTCTGGGTCATATATCACCTTCATGTTTCTCATATTCTGCCTGTATCTTTTTTTTTTTTTTTTACTATAATGAAGTCTATTAAATACCAGTTGTTCTGAGGATGCAGCCATGACACTTTTTTGCATTTATATTGGAAGATAGTAATGGTGATGAAAAGCTCATAAATTTCACAAGTCTTCAGCAGTAAATGACTTTTGTTGTTGCTGTTTTTGACTTTATTCTTTCTGAGGATTCTCTGCCATGTCTGATATTCTGTGTCAGTTCTGGTGTTAAAGTCACCCAGAATTACAAACTTGTCTTATTTCAGCATATTAGTAATGAGAGTTTTCAGGTCTTTATAAAATTTTTATTTAGGGGTAGCTGGGTGGTATAGTGGATAGAGTACCAGCTTTGAAGTCTAGGACCTGAGTTCAAATATGGTCTCAGACACTTAATACTTCCTAGCTGTGTGACTCTGGGCAAATTACTTAACCCCAATTGCCTCAGCAAAAATAAATAAATAAAATAAAAATTTTAGTTGATCTCATTAAGGTTGATCATGATAGGAGCAGATGCACTGATGATGGTGGCCTGTATAGTGATAATCATATTATAATTAACCTATTACTCATTCTTTTAGGAAGGCATATACATTTGCTGTCTAAACTTATGCCAGTTTCAAAACACTCCTCATCACAATGACTACTCCAGAAAAATGTGTATTAAATTCTAACTTCAGCAATCTGATCTTTATTTGCCAGTCTTCTTTTATTCAAGGCTGCTATTTGTATGTAGTACTTGCTGAGTTTCTCTTACAAGAGTTGTTTATCTTTCAGATCTTGTAGATTTCATGTTGTCTATGTGTGTATACATTCCATGGAAAGTGAATGGAGTCATCTTCACAAATATTTTTTATATATTTTTTTTGTTTTGACCACAGAATTGTATCTCAGCCTGGCATAAGCAAGCCAGTTTAGTGAAGCAGAGCCTTTTTAAACCACCTTCTCATTCCCTTCTTTAAGTCAGAAGGTGAGCAATGAGGTCCCTAAAAATAAAAAGCTGCTCAAACACCCACTTCGGCTGCTGAATTTCCCTGCTACTTCTGTTGAGTGAGAAAATAACCCTATGCCTTGGACCACCAGTGTTCAGGGTTGTGACTACAGCTCTCAGTGTATCAGCATCTGATACACTCAGTCATCACCACAGGACTTCAAGATAAGTAAAATAGCAAAACAGTTAAATAGGAAAACAACAAAATAATGGATGTTGGCTGATGTTTTCACTTATACGTGAATTGGATTAAAGTAAGGCAGAGTGGCATAGTCATCAGTCTCATTCTCTCTTCCAGAGTCATTGAAGTCCAATGGTGAGACAACAGTCAAGATGGCAAGATAATGGATAGTATGTAGTAAATAATTTTGATGCCTTTGATGTCTGACTAAGCTCTAAGCATTTTACAGTACCTGCTTTTGCCACCTTCATGGCTCACTGAAACCAAATTTTATCTGCTCATTCCACTAGAGGAAGTCTTTACATCTTTGGGCGAAACATATCCCTATTCACTAGTTTAAAACCTGGTTTAGCCCATCTGACAAGATGATGTTTTTATCAAAGTATAGCTGCTGCGCAGACTCCAGCTTCTTGGAACCACAGGTAAGAACTGGTTGACAAGTGACACCAGAGTTAGATGAGTAGCTCTTAAAAGGGTTCACCAAATTCTCAAATCAGAGATGTTAGTTCTCTCTGAACACCTAATATATCTTCTATGCATGTATGTATGTGTATAGTTATACATATATATATATACACACTATACACACACATATATATATATAAAACATGTAACTTTATATATATATGTACATATATACATGTATATGAATGCACTAAATGATATTGTCTATAAATTTGTAAAAAAAAAAAGTTAGATAAACTGCAAAAAGACCTTTACAATATTATTGAAGAAAACTTGAACTTTGCTTTGTCTGAATTGAATAAGATGAAAACATCTCATTTCCCACCAATTCATTTGGGGCTTCTTTAATTTCTATTACTATATTTATTTTTTGTATTTTTTCTTCTCCACAATGCCTTTTCACAATGTATGTTCCCCATTCCTTTTCAGCTTTCTTTTGCATATTGTCTTCTCCCATTAACTGACAGAATATGTTGAAAGACTTTGATGTGGTTTCTTTCTTCATAGGAGTAGGAAATTCATTATTCCATTCCTAAGGCCTTATCAGCTATTTTCATGAGGCATCATGGCCCAAAATCCTTAACCAGTGGATCACCTTTTGTTAATTATCATTTTCACATTTATATAGTCTAAGGTTCACTCAGACCACACCTCAGACACATCATTCCATCTGAAAACCCTACTCTTAAAGCCTTTTCCTCTCAATAAGAGCTGCCAGAATTTGCATCCTACTTCCATAATTTTCAAGAATCTAGAGTTTCTCTCATTTAATCTTGTAGAAGAGGGATAGGCCAGTTTATCTACATTAAAATTAATATGCTATGATGATGAATTCTGAATATTTCTGGTATCAGAGGACTATCATAATTAGGCAAAAGGTCAGTTTTTTAAATTGTCATTAAGAAGATATCAATAAAAGAAACTTTTATTCAGAATGGAAAAATCAATTGAACAATATGCAGTAAGTATACTTATATACTTATATACAGTATATACACAATACTGTAATTGATGTCTCAACCTTTACTGACAGCTCTTCTAACTGAAATTACCTTAACTGGATGTATTTTAGAAAAATATGTATTCACTTCCAATTTTTAAATGGCTGATTGAATACAAAACTGTATCATATTAACTTGCTCCCAAGAGACAAAATCTTTCAATAAATGCTTCCCAACTAGAATGAAGGGAGGGATTTGTAAGAAATAATCAAGAACTGGAGTCAAACCAATTGTACATCAAGGGAAAGAATTGTTGATTCAGAAGACAGTTGTATTTTGCATCTGATATCTAATAAAATTTTGTGTGGCTGCTAAGCTAAAGTTAATCATTTTTCATCATCTTTATTCAGAAACTCCAGAAGCTCCAACCACATATGGTGCAGGTAATTGAGCTGTTAAATTGGGTAGTGGTTATCTCTTCAGGAGAATTAATCTATTGTCAAATCCTTCCCTCCCCCTTTAGATCTCTTAACCTCTTATATGCCATATTTTCTTTCCATACACAGAATGGAGGATCTTATTGGCATATCTGTTTACAATAAATCATAAAGTGTATCATATCTTTGAGTTATTATTATAATCATTGAAAAATATTCCTGTGTACTTATTTCAGAAAAGAGAATTAAAGAAAATTGTATGATAGATTTGAAGATTGGTTATCTTAATGGAAAAGGGAGGATCAAAATGTTTATTTGTGTTACAAAAAATGAGAATGTTAAATATTTGGAAATTGCAATGGAAAAGTTAATGCCTTAATCTTCTTGAAGAAATTTATAGATACTTTTTTTTCAGGTCTACTGTATAAAGCCCCTTTAAGTCATTTTGTATGAATTTCTAGCCAAGTTTTGAGTCTTTATTTTATCAGGTTAGCAGTGGCAAGGATTTATTGAGACAAGAGATGCAATCAGTTTCAAATCTTTTTGAGGAAAAACTGAACAAGCTTCTTATTTGAAATTTCTGCTATCTTGGAAATACTACCAAGTAAAATAGAATGACTGCTCTGAGTGATTACAGCCATGACCTCAAAGCTCATCACATTATCACTAAGCAATGTCATTTACTACAATGTATTTATAGGAAATTATTGTATGCCTTAAGTACACTCGGATCAGAAGCTAGCAGATCTAGTTGCTGCACAAAATACTGGCATATTTTCATGCTTCATAATGTATTTGTATGTCATGTAATATTAAAATAAAGTTACATGTAAAAACAATTAAATATTATTGATGGATACATTTTTATACATTTTATTCTACTCTATTTAAAAATTAAAATAAAATATAACATTTTCCCCTCATATTGAGATGCATAGTCATTAAGGCATTTGTTATCATTATGACTACCACCAAATGATTATTACTTAAATAAAGTCCTTCTCCAAAAAGTCAGCCAAAAGAGATAGAAGATTGGTGAATTTATGAGCTCTAACTATGAGTTGTAGCAACCTAAATGAGCATTCAGGACTTGATTGTCCTAGATGGTTTATTAATATATGTATAGATCTTTGCTTAATCTGGATCATTTGTAAAGTACATTTTAGTACCTTGTGACCCCCAGGGGAAGAAAGAATGCAAATGCTGGACCTGGGGACCACTAGAATCTAACTGCAGTCCTAAACAGAGATAATTGGTTCCTGGATGATTGTATAACTGAGTGCTATCATGCCTGGATCATTGTGCATGAGAATTAGAATTAACTGCAGCCCACATGAAGTAGCATTGTAAATATTATATATGCACCAATGCTTTACCCTATCTCTAGAAATTTATTTCAATATCAGTAAATTGTCATGAGGTAGATTTGCTTAGCATGAGCATTGCTTCTCCTATAATCTTCTAATAAAACCAAAGTAATTGACACCTTGAACAAAATTTGAAGAAAACAAACTATTTTTTCACTTGGAACTTGGCATCAAAGAAATAAAATTGAGATAGAACCAACAGTATAACAGCATCTAGGCTGGAAATTCTCTGATCCAAATGGCCAAGCAGTTATTAGATGTCAGCAGTGACAATGGTTAAATATATAAATATACGAATATTATAAAGAATAAGGTGGGCACATCTCCAGGTAAATGTGACCTGTTTTTGAAGGAGGTTTCAAAGGCAAATGGCACTTTACATGAAGTGTCTCATTTAAAGTTGAATAAAATTAATTACAATAGCAAGTTTAGTGATTAGGCTTGCTAATATAAAATGTCAATGGAATATGCTACTCTGACATATCTCTACAGTTAAGTTCATGATCTTTTTTAATTTTTGACTAGGATGCAGATACTTGAGACAGTTGGATCTAGTTTATTGTTATCTCTTCTCTGACTTCCCATTCAGATAAAATTTTATCAACTAATATGCCCTCCCTTATGAGAAAGTATCTTGTCACCAAGTTAAGATATAGCCTTGTGCTGTACAAAACACAATCACACCTAGAATGAACTACTCAGATTGCTAAAATTCAATGTGTTTTAGCACCAACTTGGTTATATATTTCAGTTTTACTATTTTCTTTGACTTAAACACATATTTGAAACAACTTTTATGATTAATGAAAATATTGTCACAAATATGGATAGATACAGATATAGATATACTCATTTTTTTTGATGTTCAATTCTGCATTATCTGTTTTCTGGTAGATATTGCTACTTTTACATTTCATCAGAATTTCATATCAAACATGAACAAAATAGAACTTGTCTTCTCTCCTTTTCCCCAAATATTCCTGTTCTTATTGAAGATAAGACCATTATTTTGGTCACCCAGCTATGAAATCTGTCTGCCTGTCTGTCTCTCTGTCTTTGTCTCTGTGTCTCTGTCTCCGTCTCTGTGTCTCTGTCTCTGTCTCTGTCTCTCTCTCTCTCTCTCTCTCTCTCTCTGTCTCTCTCTCTTCTCTGCTCCCATAAGTAGATTAATTAGCAAGCTTTGGTCAGCCTAATTACTAATATCTCTCACATCTCTTTCCTTCCTCCAGTCACATGATGCACAGAATTGATCAGGCCCTCATCACTCTTCACCTGGAGTAATACAATAAGGTCATAATTTTTCTATTTGTTTTTTCTCTTTGTCATCTCCAATTTGTCCATTACATAGTTACCAAATTATTGTTTCTAAGACAAAGATCTGACCATAAGATTTTCTCATTCAAAAAGGCTCTAGATTGCCTCTGGAAATAAAACAAATATTCATCATAAAACTAAAGAACACATATAAATACATTTTTCACTTATCTTTCCAGACATTTGGTATAACCAAACTTTACAAACTTAATGTTCCAAACAAGGTTTCAACTAGCAGTCTCACAAAAAATGGTGTTCCATGTTCCATTCCCATGCTATCATCCATCTCTGTGCTCTCATACAAAGTTCCCCTGTGTGTAGGATATACTTCTTCATAACCACTGTCACTTATCATGAGGAGCATGATGGCAAATCTTTAACAATCTGACCTTTGAAACATAAAAATGCAAACTTTAAATTTTAAACTGAAATATTAATACTTTCTCCTTAATTTTACTAACCCTTGTTAATCAGCAAAATAATAAATCAAGCTGTGATTTGTACTGGTTTCCTATCTCCAAGGTCTAATTGGAAATTCTTAACAATGGACTCTTGTAAGTCAGTACAAGTTGACTTCACAACACTAATTTTTAAAATTCTTATATTCATTTAAAGCTAATTCCAGATGTTATTTCTTATTTGAAGCCATTTGATCCCTACTTTACTAGTTGTTTTTACTTAACCCTCTTTAGCTGTCCTATGTGTACTTATCTGTGTATGTGTTAGATATCTCTAAGGACATAAACCTATTGAAAACAGATGGTGTCTCATTCTCTTTTCTGTATTCCCAGACATTTGCACATATCCTAAACATAGTACTTGATAAATATGAGTTAAGTTGAAAGGAATAAAAGGTGTGTTTTGGAGAATAGGTGAGATGTTATTTAATTATGTGTAAACAAGTATCTCTCAAGTGATGGGGCTCTAAGAAAAGAACCAGTAAACTAGAGTCATAGAATCATACCAGATTTCTGATCCTGTTTATGTACGTATGGAAGTACAAGAAAATAATGACAGTTTTGTTGAGATCAGGAAGCCTAAACTAGATATTTTGGTTACTACATCATATTGCAGATTCACTATGACCAAAAGAAACAGAAATAATTATTTTTTGCACAATCCTTTTAAAGTTTCAAAGCATTTTGTGCAAATAGTTCATTTAAAATTTACAAAAATCTTATGAGATAGTTGTAAGGGGGTGCTGGCAAATGTTTAAAAACTGGAATTCTAAGAGAACATATGTTCAATAAGGTACTTTTACATTTAACCTGTAATATAAATACTATCTCAATTGTTTCTTAAGCTTAGATTAAAAAATGTAAAACAAGCCCTGACTTTTTAATATTTCTCAATTACTGAGATATAAATGCTCATACTAAATTATTTACCTATCATCTCTGTGATAAAGGTTTGAACCAGCTCCTGCATAGCTCTGGATAGGTATTTCCAAAATTTGTCAGTTGGGGATAATGCCTCTGTTTCATTGGCATTAATGAAAATCTGGTACTTAGTGATGCTAGTGAAAGGGAGAGACATTGAGGAACCCTTTTTCAAGGTAAGTAGCTTGCCAACAAATTTCATGATCACTTTCTTTACAATTATCATAACAAAATTGTAACAAGAATGTAACAAAATTTCCCCTTTGTCTTAGGAATGCTCATGTTATGCTTAGTTAATAACTTGTTTGGCATAGAAATGTTGAAAACAGGAAATGACAGTCAGATGGTACAGGAGATAGTGTTGAACTTGAAGTCAGGAAAACCTGAGTGAATTCAAAGCTTTCTATGAATTCATATTTTTGCACTTATTGACAAAATTCATTTGGGAAAAAGAAATAATGGCATGGCACAGTTCAAATGCTGATGTAGCTGATGTATTTATTAAGCATCTTTTTTATATATAGGAGGTACTGTGTCTGGGTTTATATGGAAAGATTTTGTCCATGACAGTGAGGAATCATTTCTCTTCGTGACTCATGAGGAGTCCATGACAGAAGGAGGCATTAGAATTAAAGGGAGTTGGGAAAATCTTCCTGCAGAAGATGGGATTTTAGCTAGTATTTGAAAGAATCCAGGAAGTAGGGATAAGGATAAAGAGCATTCAAGGAATGGGAGACTGCCAGAGAAAATGCCAAGAGCCAAGTGATAGAGTGTCTTGTTGGTGGGACAATAAGAAGCCCACTGTTACTGGATCAGAGTACATTGTGGGATCCAGAAGGTCTAATATAAGTTGCAACTGCTTTGAAATTTAGAAAGATTCATGTCATGGTAGGAGTTGGAGGAAAAGTAAACTCTAGGAAAGGCATAAACTGTGAATGACCCTAGACAGATACAGGACTATAAGATGACAAAGCAGGGATCAGTCATTGTAGAGAGGAAGTAAATTTGAGAGGCATTTTGGTGTCACAATGGGGACTGTTAAACTTGTAGTTAAGAAGACCTAAGGTCAAATCTTTCTTCAGACACTTACCCACTGTGTGACTCAGAGAAAGTGATTTAACCTATCTCAGTCTCAGTTTTATATTTGTAAAATGAAGATAATAGTTCCTGTCTCATTTTTTGTGAGATTTAAATGAGATGTCACATGCTAAATACTTTGCAAACATCAAAGCACTGTATAAATTCTATTTTTATCTGTTCCCTACCTCGAGGAAACATGTTATCCAAGGAAAGCAGTATGCAGATTTTCCTAACCCTCTCACCTTCATCATCTCCAACAATGTCCTGGAACAAAACTCAGTTCTTCCCTCAATAATTACATTTTTATCCAGGATTGAGTTAGGCTTGAATATGGATTTATAATCTGGAGTTTGTAATTTATCTCCTAAATATTTTGATAACTATTTCAATATAATAGGTTTCTTTAGTATTACATGCACTTTAAAATGTTATCCTAAAAAGGGACCTCCTAAACTTCATTAGACTGCCAAAGAAGTGCATGACATGGCACACAAAATAATAATTTGAACACCTAGGTAAAGGAAGAGAGTGGATTTCATTATTTCACTCAAATGTTTCACTACTGCATATGATATTTAAGTTTTACCATTTACTAGGCAGCCCCATTGTTCCACCTAGCTTAAATACTTGTCAATTGGAAAATTCATGTCACCATCTCCTCCATGAAATGTGAAGGATGCTGATTGATCCACAGACCTATTCAACTTTTTCCCTAGCAGGGCCTCTTGTTACTCCTCTCTACTATTTTCAGATACAAGTCTCCTATTAAATGTCACTGCTGCTATATTAGCTATGAAGTACCTCATTGCCATCCAGCCTCTAATCCTTCTCCTCCTCTAGCACTAAATTCCTTCTGCCTGCATAATTTTACTACTTAAATAATATCTCTTAGCATTACACAGTAGTTTTATTTTTCTTTTGTTCAGTGAAAATGCATCCAATCAGAAAGTCTTTAGTATCATGGTACGAAAGTTATTTTGTTAGCTATAAAAATTAAGGAATTAACTTTGAACTTTATGGAAGAATACATTCATTATACTCCAACCTGTAATTCTGATTTACATAAGAATCCCTCACTATACCCTCCCTCCAAGTACTCATAATTAAAACCCTGGCATTCCCTGATGCTTGCAAGATCTTTTACATTTCATCTATTCTTTCATAGCAGAGGCTGTGTATTAATATATTTTGGTTACAAATAATGTTATGCAAGTGTCATGTGCTATACCCATATTTAATCACTCTACAATAGGAAGCCTTGTCTTTGTCTGTGACCTATGATTAATTCTCTCTCCTAGGAAGTGATCATCTGTACACTGTCCTGGAGTAAAGAGGGGGATTTATATAAAGGCAAAGGAAGGAATTGCACAAGAACTTGATTACATGAAGTGTCACCTTCAACATTTCTATTAAGAATAATGTAGGGGTTGCAGAACACTTCACTTGAAAATGGGTCATGGCTCTGTAAATGCTCCCTGAGTGTCAGTTGATTGGCTTTTTCATGAAACAACTTTTATCTAAACCTGATGATGTTGTTTTGGCAGTTGTTGAGCATAGTCCTTTTTAAATGGAAAATCTCTGAAATAAATTGGCAATTTGGAGAAATTAAGAAAAATGTTGGAGTCTGCAAATAGAATATACTAAAAAATGACTTTTGCCCATTTAGTCCATATGCAAACAACACTCTTTAAATTAGAGAATAGGAACAATATGAAACTATACAATGTGGGGAATAGGGGAGAAGAAACTTTAAAAGATAAAATGCTCTATAGGAACATGGCATGGAAAATTGGAAAAGATCTTGCTCATCTTGAAGATGATTAAATAAGACCCAGAAAATAGTGTTTTACCCAAGATCACACAAGTAATAATAAACAGTACAGCCAAATATTTTAACCCAGAGACTCTGATTATGGAATTACACTTCTTTCAACTATAATTGCTTCCTCTCCCTTTAAGCACAATAAAATTGACTCAATAATGGAGAAAATAATTTTAAAATTAATAAAACCAAAAAAGTTGAAAATTAGCACTCTTTGATATCAATGTATTACAAACAAAACTTATTTGTCTGAAGTTTTGATTGGTTAAAAGTAATAAAAAGAAAAGCAATTAGTTGATTAGTATGAGCCAGGACATGGATTTAGTCCATCATCCAATGACTAATCAAGCTAAATTGAGAGGGACTCATTGTCAGAAAATTATCCATTAAAATTAATTTTTCACCACTGATAACTTACAAGAATAATGTACTAATAGACATTTTAGATTGTAGATTAAGTCTACTAAACCTTAAATGCTGTATCAGCTGTATACCTATATCAATAAAGTCACCTTGTAGTGTGGGACTTTTGACATTATCTTAGAAATGCAAAAAAGAAATTCCAAAAGATTTCAAATCACATATACCATTTGTCTAAGTGAAAATAAAGAAAATAATCCATGTGTACAGTGATATTTATACCAGCTTTTTTTTCTGTTGCAGCAAATTAGAAACTGAGGGAATGGCTGTATAAGTTAGTTTATGAATGTGATAGAAGACTACTCTGCTCCAACAAATTATGAAAAAAAATATTTCAGGAAAATATGGAATATCCTGAACAGTCTGAAGCAAAGTGAATTGAGCATAATAAAGAAAGCAATGTATATAATAATAACAATGATATAAAGATATTCAACTTTGAAAGACTTAGGAACTCCAACAAAAAGACTAATTGAAATTCCAAAGGACATGTGATGAAATATACTACCCTACTCCAGACAGATAGCTGATGGACTCAGAGTGAAAACTGAAACAATTTCTCTTATCCTTTGTTGGGAAGTGGGGGACATCTATTACTAATGTAGAAATTTATTTTGCATGATTTTTTAATAATTATAACTTTTTATTGACAGAATCCAAGCCAGGGTAAATTTTTACAACATTATCCCTTTTACTCAGTTCTGTTCTGATTTTTCCTCCCTCTTTCTCTCCACTCCCTCCCCCAGATGATAAGCCTATGCATGTTAAATATGTCACAGTATATTCTAGATACAATATATATGTGCAGAACTGAACAGTTCTCTTGTTTCACAGGAAGAATTGGATTTAGAAGGTAAAAATAACATGGGAAGAAAAAGAAAAATGCAACAGTTTACATTCATTTCCCAGTGTTCTATCTTTGGGTGTAGCTGCTTCTGTCTATCACTGATCAATTGGAACTGAGTTAGATCTTCTCTTTATCAAAGAAATCCACTTCAATCAGAATACATACTCATATAGTATTGTTGTTGAAGTATATAATGATCTCCTGGTTCTGCTCATTTCACTTAGCATCAGTTCATGTAAGTCCCTCCAAGCCTCTCTGCATTCATCCTGCTGGTCATTTCTTACAGAATAATAATATTCCATAACATTCATATACCACAATTTACCCAACCATTCCCCAATTGATGGGCATCTATGCAGTTTCCAGTTTCTAGTCACCACAAAAAGGGCTGCCACAAACATTTTGGCACATACAGGTCCCTTTCCCTTCTTTAGTATCTCTTTGGGGTATAAGCCCAGTAGTAGCACTGCTGGATCAAAGGATATGCACAGTTTGATAACTTTTGGGGCATAATTCCAGATTGCTCTCCAAAATGGTTGGATTTGTTCACAATTCCACAAACAATGCATCAGTATCCCAGTTTTCCCACATCCCCTCCAACATTCATCATTATTTTTTCCTGTTATCTTAGCCAATCTGACAGGTGTGTAGTGGTATCTCAGAGTTGTCTTAATTTGCATTTCTCTGATCACTAGTGATTTGGAACACTTTCATATAAGTGGAAATAGTTTCAATTTCATCATCTGAAAATTGTCTATTCATATCCTTTGACCATTTATCAATTGGAGGATGGCTTGATTTCTTATAAATTAGAGTCAATTCTCTCTATATTTTGGAAATTAGGCCTTTATCAGAATCTTTAACTGTTAAGATGTTTTCCCAGTTTGTTGCTTCCCTTCTAATCTTGTTTATATTAGTTTTGTTTATACAAAGGCTTTTTAATTTGATGTAATCAAAATTTTCTATTTTGTGATCAATAATGGTCTCTAGTTCATCTTGGGTCACAAATTTCTTCCTCCTCCACAAGTCTGAGAGATAAACTATCCTATGTTCTTCTAATTTCTTTATAATCTCGTTCTTTATGGCTAAATCATGGATTCATTTTGATCTTATCTTGGTATACAATGTTAAGTGTGGGTCCATGCCTAATTTCTGCCATACTAATTTCCAGTTATCACAGCAGTTTTTGTCAAATAATGAATTCTTATCCCAAAAGTTAGGATCTTTGGGTTTGTCAAACACTAGATTGCTATAGTTGACTATTCTGTCTTGTGAACCTAACCTATTCCACTGATCAACTAATCTATTTCTTAGCCAATACCAAATGGTTTTGGTGACTGCTGCTTTATAATATAGTTTTAGATCAGGTACAGCTAGGCCACCTTCATTTGATTTTTTTCCACTAATTTCCTTGAGATTCTTGACCTTTTAGTTTTCCATATGAATTTTGTTGTTATTTTTTCTAGATCATTAAAATATTTTTTTGGAAGTCTAATTGGTATAGCACTAAATAAATAGATTAATTTAGGGAGTATTGTTATCTTTATTATATTTGCTTGGCCTATCCAAGAGCACTTAATATTTTTCCAATTATTTAAATCTGACTTTATTTGTGTGGAAAGTTTTTTTTTGTAATTTTGCTCATATAATTCCTCACTTTCCTTTGTTAGATAGATTCCCAAATATTTTATGCTGTCAACAGTTATTTTGAATGGAATTTCTCTTTGTATCTCTTGCTGTTGGATTTTGTTGGTGATGTATAAAAATGCTGAGGATTTGTAGGGATTAATTTTGTATCCTGCAACTTTGCTAAAGTTATGAATTATTTCTAATAGCTTTTTAGTAGAATCTCTGGGGTTTTCTAAGTATATCATCATATCACCTGCAAAGAGTGATAGTTTGGTTTCCTCATTGCCTACTCTAATTCCTTTAATCTCTTTCTCAACTCTTATTGCATAGGATAGCATTTCTAATACAATATTAAATAATAATGGTGATAGTGGGCAATATTACTTCACTCCAGATCTTACTGGGAAAGGTTCTAGTTTTTCCCTATTGCATATCATGCTTACTGATGGTTTTAAATAGATGTCTCCTGATTATTTTAAGGAAAAGTTCATTTATTCCTATCCTCTCAAGTGATTTTATTAGTAATGGATGTTGGAATTTATCAAATGCTTTTTCTGCATCTATTGAGATGATCATATGTTTTTTGTTAGTTTGGTTATTGATATTGATATAATCAATTATGCTAATAGTTTTAATATTGAGCCAGCCCTGCATTCCTGGTATAAATCCTACTTGGTCATAGTGTATTATGATGAGGATGATTTTCTGTAATCTTTTTGCTAATATTTTATTTAAGATTTTAGTATCAATGTTCATTAGGGAGATTGGTCTATAATTTTCTTTCTCTGTTTTCAACCTACCTGGTCTAGGTATCAGTACCATGTCTGTGTCATAAAAGGAATTTGGTAGGATTCCTTCAATCCCTATTTTTTCAAATAATTTATATAGCATTGGAGTTAATTGTTCTTTAAATGTTTGGTAGAATTCACATATAAATCCATCTGTTCCTGGGATTTTTTCTTAGGGAATTCATGAATAGTTTGTTCTATTTCCTTTTCTAAAATGGGACTGTTTAGGATATTTACTTCTTCCTCTGTTAATCTGGGCAAGCTATATTTTTGAAGGTATTCTTCCATTTCATTTAAGTTGTCGAATTTATTGGCATAAAGTTGGGCATAAAGTAACTCCAAATTATTGCCCTAATTTCCTCTTTGTTAGTGGATAGTTCTCCCTTTCCATTTTAAGACAAACAATTTGATTTTCCTCTTTCCTTTTTTTAATCAGATTTATTAAGGATTTGTCTATTTTGTTGTTTTTTTCATAGAACCAACAGTTAGTTTTATTAGTTAATTCAATAGTTTTTTTTTTTTTGCTTTCAATGTTATTAATCTCTCCTTTTATTTTTAGAATATCAAATTTAGTGTTTGACTGGGGTTTTTAATTTGTTCCTTTTCTAGCATTTTTAGTTGCAAGCCCAATTCATTGACCTTCTCTTTCTCTATTTTATGCAAGTAGGCCTCTTAGAGATATGAAATTTTCCCTTATTACCACTTTGGCTGCATCCCACACACTTTGGTATGATGTCTCATTATTGTCATTTTCTTGGATGAAGTTGTTAATTATGTGTATGATTTGCTGTTTCACCCAATCATTCTTTAGGATGAGATTATTCAGTTTCCAATTGTTTCTTGGTCTATTTTCCCCTGGCTTTTGATTAAATGTAATCTTCATTGCATCGTGGTCTGAAAAGGATGCATTTACTATTTCTGCCTTACTGCATTTGAGTTTGAGGTTTTTATGCCTTAAAAATGACCATATGGTCAGTTTTTGTATAGGTTCCATGAACTGCTGAAAAGAAAATGTACTCCTTTCTGTTTCCATTTAGTTTTTTTCCAGAGATCTATCATATCTAACTTTTCTAGTATTCTATTTACCTCTTTGACTTCTTTCTTATTTATTTTGTGGTTTGATTTATCTAATTCTGAGAGTGCAAGGTTGAGATCTCCCATGATTATAGTTTTGCTGTTTATTTCTTCTTGCAGCTCTCTTAATTTCTCTTAGCTGCTACACCACTTGGTATATATGTTTAATACTGATATTGCTTCATTATCTATGCTACCCTTTAGCAAGATATAGTGCCCTTCCTTATCTCTTTTAATTAGATCAATTTTTGCTTTTGCTTGATCTGAGATCCCCTGCATTTTTTGCTTCACCTGAAGTCAAAGTAGATTCTGCTCCAACCTTTTACCTTTACTCTGTATGTATCTCCCTGCTTCAGGTGTGTTTCCTATAAACAACATATTGTAGGATTCTGGCTTTTAATCCATTCTGCTAACTGCTTCCTCTTTATGGGGGAGTTTATCCCATTCACATTTATGATTAAAATTACCAATTCTGTATTATTTGCAATCTTGTTAACCCCTGTTTATGCTTTTCTCCCTTCTTTCCCCCTTACTCCCCTCCCCAATATTAAACTCGTGAGCACCACTTGCTTCTCACAGCCCTCCCTTTTTAGTATCTCTCCCCTCTGCCTTAAAACTCCTCCCCCTATGTTACTCCTTTTCCTAACAGATTCTGTATTCCCTTCCGCTTAGCTTATTCATTCCCTTTTCACTTTTCCTTTCCCACTTTTCATTGAGATGGGAGAAGGTTCACCATAAATTGAATATGTCTAAAGTTTTTTCTCTTTAAGCCAATTCTGGTGGCAGTAAGATACCCACTATATTCATCCCCCTCCATTCTTTCTCTCAGATATAATAGGTTTCCTTTGGCTCTTCAGGAGATGTAGTACCCCCACTTTACCCTTTTTCTGGTACAATGTCCTTTCCACCTCTAGTTTCTAGAACAAGGTATACATGTATTCTTTACCCATCTTTATAGCAGAAATATAGTTCCGAAGATTTATTTTTACCTTTTTAGGTTTCTCTTGAGGTCTATATTTGTAGATCAAACTTTTTGTTAAATTCTATTTTTTTCATCAAAAATAGGTGAAATAGGCAATTATTTCATCTTCTTCTCTGGAAAAAGATGCTCATTCTGGCTGGGTAAGTTATTTTTGGTTGCATACCGAGTTCCTTAGTTTTTTGGAATATCATATTCCAGGCCCTTCGATCCTTTAATATGGGTGCTGCTAGATCTTGGGTAATCCTTATTGTGGCTCCTCTATATTTGAATTGATTTTTTTCTAGCCCCTTGCAGTATTTTTTTCCTTTGTCTGATAGTTCTGGCATTTGACCACTATATTTCTTGGTGTTTTGATTTTAGGATCCTTTTCGGTAGGTGATCGATGAATTCTTTCAATGTCTATTTTGCCCTCTGTTTCTATGACTTCTGGGCAGTTCTTCTTGATACTTTCCTGGAAAATAGTGTCCAGGCTCTTTTTTTCATCATATTTTTCCAGGAGTCCAATAATTCTCAGATTGTCTCTCCTAAATCTATTTTCCAGGTCTCTTGTTTTCCCAAGAAGGTATTTGACATTTTTGTCCATTGTTTCATTTTTTTTTTTTGGTTTTGCTTGACTGATTCTTGTCTCCTCAAGCCATTCAATTCCATTTGTTCGATTCTGATTTTCAATGAAGTATTTTCTTCACTCACTTTTTTTATATCTTTTTCTAATTGTCCAATTGAGTTTTTAAGTGAGTTGTTTTGTTCTATGGATTTTTTTTTCCATTTCGCCAGTTTTATTTTTTAGAGAGCTATTTTCTTTTTACAGTTCACTAACTCTATTTTTCAATGATTTGATTCCTTTATCCACTCTGTCTTTAAATGAGTGGGATGACTTCTCCAGACTCTCTTGCCAAGCTTCCCTTTCCTTTTCTCACTTTTCTTCTAGCTCTCTTGTGAGAGCCTTTTTAATTTCTTCTATGAGATTCATCTGTGCTGAGGAACAGATGATATCCTCCTTTGGGGATTCACCTGGAGATAGTCTATTTTTAGTCTCCTCAGGGTTTAGAGTCTGCTCTCTGTCCATATAGAAGCTGTCAATGGTTAAGGTCCATTTACATTTTTTGCTCATTTTGTCAGAGAAGAATCAAAGACAAACTAGCAAAGATAAAAAGAAAAAACCCAAATGGAACCTGCTTTGGGGGAGGGGGGGCTGCGTGGTGTTACTGAGCTTCCTCTACAGACTGTGGGGGGCATCAATGAGGCACTAGCAGGACAGTGATGGCTGTGATGCACCTGCGCTCTGAGATTCTAAGAGTGTACAGAGACAGTCTGGGGGAGGAGTGGCCAGGTACTGAGAGACTCCAGCTGTTCTGGGTTTTAGTCTTCACTCTATGTTTTTTTAGCTTCTCTGCTTCTCTGCTGGCTTGCCGCCAGGGCAAAGTATCCAATCCTGTAGCAAAGCTCTCCCTGCAGAAATGGCTGAGATCATACCCCACCCCACTCTAGTCTGCTCCGCTGTGAGCTGCCTGCCCTCAGCCTGCGCCCCATCTAAAACCGTCCCTGTCCTCAACAGACCTTTCATGGTGAATTTCAAGGGTGTCTTCTCTTGAATTATTTGTGGGGTTTTTTTCAGTCAAGCATTAATTCCGAGGCTTGTCATGAAATGAATTCTGAGAGAAAATGTGGAGCTTCCGCAACTGTGTTCCTCCTTTCCACCATCTTGGTTGGAAGTCCCTTATTTTGCATGATTAAACATATTTGTAATGAATTTTCTTTTCTTTTTTTTCATTTTCTCACTAGATGAGAAATAAAGAGGGAAGGAGAATATCCAAAACTGAAAATAAAGTTAAATTAAAATTTTTAATTTATTTTAATTGCACTACTGTGTTGTTGGTGGAGTTTTGAAATAATCCAACCATTCTGCATAGCAATTTGGAACTATGCCCAAAGGGCTATAAAACTGGGCATACTCTTTGATCCAACATTGCATTACTGGATCTGTATCCCAAAGAAATCATAAAAGAGAGAAAAGGACTCACATTTGCAAAAAAATGTTTGTAGCCTTTTTATGGTGACAAAGAATTAAAAAAAATCAGTGAATATCCATCAAATAAAGAATGACTAAATAAATTATGGTATATGAAAGTAATAGAATATTATTGTTTTGTAAAAAAAAGTAATGAACAGGCTGATTTTAGAAAATCCTTGAAAGATTTACATGTGTACTGATGCTGAGTAAATCAAGCAGAACCAGGAAAACATTGTACACAACAACAGCAAGATTATGTGATGATCAATTGATAAACTTGGTTCTTCTCAGTTCTTCAGTGATCCAAGGAAATCCCAATAAACTTTGGATGAAAACCAGCATCTGCATTCAGAGAGAACTATGAAGACTGAATGTAAATCAATACATGCTATGTTCCCTTTTTTTTTTCTTCTTTTTTTTTCCCTAGTGGTTTTCCCTTTTGTCCTGATTTTCTCTCCCAATAGGATACATACGGAAATATTTTAAAAATGAATATACACATATATCCAAAAATATTGTTTTACATAATAGCTTGGGAAAATTAAAACTAATTTTAAAAAACAAAAAAAATTAAGAAAGATAAGCTATACCTTTAACTATACATAGCTATCAATTTGAAAATTGTTTTAAAGAACATTACAGTTGCCTATTGATCCATAAATCATCACTCCAAAAAACATGTTATTTTCAAGCAACAATTGTGTTTGAGATCATTAAAGCATACAGAAACAGAGTCACTGAATTCAATTTTTAGCTCTGATACTTCTTCTGTTTAACATATATCCCTTCCTTCTCTGGACATTATTTTGTTTATCTGTAAAAAGAGAGTCCTGAATTACATGATCCTTTGGTGACTTATAGTTGTACATCTATTAACTTTTGTTGACAAGCAAGATATTAGGTAACCTAGAGAATTCATGGTTTCTTTTAGTCTTCTGTACCCCACCTCTGGTGGAACCTTTTGTGCTCATATTGGACTGATCAGCTACAGTCAGACATGCAGTACTTTGATACTGACATAGAGATGCCATATTGGTTCTCTTCAAGAAAAAGAGACAACAAGAAAGATTCTAACAAAATTCCAACAAAGTCCTCACTTGGGAAATATAAGAATCAAATTCCTTTGCTGTAATATGAGTTTTTTGTTTCAGTTTTTTGGGCTTTTCTCTAGATATGTAGAACTATAACTAGCAATCCATATGGTTGAAGCAAGTAACATGAAATACATCCAGGGAAGCCACTGGAATGGCCAGTGAGGATAGGGAAATGTGAAGAACTTACATAAAGTTTACTCACCAGAAGAAGATTCACCATCTAGTTGCTTCGATGATTTTGTGCAGGTCTACCTCACTTAAATCTAATTTATGCACAAATCAAGACCTTTGTAATGTCCTTAGCCCTCTTCAAGAATGAAAGATAAACATCACAAAACTGTAACCAACTAATCTTGCTGATTATCATCAAATTTTGTCATTTCTAAGCGACTGGAAGATATGCCCATTAAATTTTCATTTTGCCATGAATCTGGGATCTCAATGATTTTAAATTATGTATTGTCAACCATCAATTAAATCCCATTCATACCACCTTAATTGTGTTTGTGTCTTTTCCTCATGTGAAAAGATGAGAGATTATACCAAGATAGTTTCAGATAATGCAAACATAAGAAACAGAATCATGCTTTAGGCTTGTAGTATAAATCAGAGATGGCCATAAAAGGTGGTGACAGACCATATGTGCTTTTTGGAAATTTATTGCTGCAAGGTTGTTTTAAAAACTTGTCATTTTTAATAAAGGAGAATCAAGTAATATTTAGTAAACAGGTGGTACTGAATTTGATGGTGTAATGAAAACAAATATTAAAAATAAACACAACAGTTCTGTTTTCATTTACTAGAAGAAAAAAATTGAAAGTGAATTAATTAAGGCCTCATAACACATCACAGGATATGGACAGTGTTTTTAAGTGTAATTTTCTTAGAATCTCCTTTGCAATATATCTAACGAAAAATCAACCTACATTTTTTGAATACCATTGATCCTATTGAAGTAGAATATGATATTTTGGGAATAGCTCTGATGGGTTAACAAACTTTTCTTCACTACAAGTCTGAGTCTACCTAAATGTAATGTAATCCCTAACATCTTACTCTACCATTTGGAGTCAAGTAGGAAAAGTACAATTTCTTTTGAATATTACAAATCTACTAGAGGATAATTGCCATTTCCTCCTTTTTGTTTCTAGTTTGATCTTACCCAGTTCCTTCAACCAAGTTTTTTTAGGAAATGATCTCAAAGTTCTTTACCATTCTACTTGCTCTCTTCTGGTCACTTTGATACCTTTATTGATACTATTGATACTAATATTGATACTATTAATACCTTTCCTAAAATTTGACCTACAGTACAGAATATAATGCTCCAGATGTAGTCTTATTAGGCCAGGGATGTGCTGGAGCTAGTTCTAGCCAGCTCATTAGGCTGAGTGTTAAATTTTCAATCCGAGTGTTAATACTTCAGAAATAAGGAGATGCTTCAAATCAGGACTTGATTTTTTAAAAAAAATTCAGACAAGAAAATTATGGGGAAAATGTTAATAATGCAAATTAACCTTGAAAGTATGTCATCTGTTTTTGGAAAGATTATTATTAAATATTTACCAAGATACTTTTGAATTAGGTGGGTTTTTAATATTCCTAAATATTTTCCTAATGTTCTTGAATCATTGCCATCATCATTGATAATATTAGTATCATCATTACCATTATCTTCATAGTAACTAAACTATGGACTACTTTTAAAATTTACAAATTGTTTTGCATGCGTTATGTTCTTGGAGTCTTCTACTGACCTTACAAGTTAGTCTTGAATACAGAGAGGATTGGCGAGACCTACATGAACTGATGCTGAGCGAAATGAGCAGAACCAGGAAATCATTATATACCTCAACAACGATACTGTATGAGGATATATTCTGATGGAAGTGGATATCTTCAACAAAGACAAGATCTAAGTTAGTTTCAATTGATCAAAGATGGACAGAAGCAGCTACACCCAAAGAAAGAGCACTAGGAAATGAATGTAAACTGCTTGCATTTTTGTTCTTCTTCCCAGGTTATTTATACCTTCTAAATCCAATTCTCCCTGAACAACAAGAAAACTGTTCGGTTCTGCACACATATATTGTATCCAAGATCTGCTGTAATCTATTTAACATGTATAGGACTGCTTGCCATCTTGGGGAGAGGGTGGAGGGAGGGAGGGGAAAAATCGGAAGAGAAGTGAGTGCAAGGGATAATGTAAAAAATTACCCTGGCATGGGTTCTGTCAATAAAAAGTTATTAAAAAAAAAGTTAGTCTTGGTACTATTAAACCATTTTAAAAATGCAGAATCAGAGATTCAGTTTTAAGTGGCTCATCTAAGATCACATAGCAGCCAAGCAACAGAAATGGGATTTAAATCCAGTTCTTCCTGATTCCAAGAATTATCATTCTATGTAACTTTACATTTATTATTCCTAAAAATAAAGGTTTTATTTGATTCAAAATAGTAGTTTAGTCTTTTAAGATCTTTTTGGATCTTAATGTATTCCCTTATCTTAGCTACCTCTCTTAGCCTTGAAAATTTAATAAGGATACCAACATATCTTTAATATAAGCATTAATAAAGTGTTACATAAAACAGATACTTGGGACTCTCCAATACTAGAGTTCTCCTAAACTTTCATTCAATGATTAATGTCTACTTCTTTGGTTCAGACATTCACCTAGTTTTAAATTCATCATTCAATCCATATTTATTTATCTAGTTTAAAAAATAACATCAGAAACTTTGTCAAACATTTTGCTAAATCTAGGTAAACTATATGTCTGCCCTTTCCTCCAGTCTTTTAACCTTACCAAAAAAATGAAATGAGAATAATCTAGCATGAGTGATACTGTATGAAACTGCACTGGCTTTTCTTTATCACTATTCCCATTTCCAGTTGCTCCCAAACCACCTTAATCATATAATCTAAAATTTTCCAGAAAACTGAACTGAAATGCATTGGTCTATAGTTTGCAAATTACTCTGGTTTCCATTAAAAAAAAAAAGAAACATCAGGGCAAAATTTCCCCTTGTCTCTTATATGTGATTATGCTACTCATTGTCCTCTTGTGGCATTTTGCACAAAACTCTGGATTTGGAATCTGGAATGCCTAAGCCTACCTCATAATTTTACTACATGTGTGATGCTGAGCAAGTTCCATAATAAGTCTCAATTTCTTCATCTATAAGATGAGACTAATAAAGCACCTACCAAGTGTTACAAGGATCTTACAAGGTTATAATAGTAAAATGCTGGTCATTAACTTTCAAAAATTGTTGTCAATGACTCAGAAATCACATTAATCATTTTATTTTCTTCAGTACTCTGGAATGTAGCTAATCAAACTTGCTGATTCCAGCTTGTCAAGAGCAGTTGGATGCTCTCACACTATTTTGCTCAAATTGAATTTGAACTCTCTATTAGCCATTTTTATTGTGTACTTTCCAATCTAAACATCATCCTCCTTCTTTGACAGATAAAATCACAATTGAGAAGTTCTTCCTTCTCTAGAAACCCATATCAAACACCTTGAGCAGCAGATCTATTCCTATTCCTTATTTCATTCTACTATTTCTCCCAATACAGAGTGGACCTGTGATTTCATTGGCATAAGGAACTTCTGGATGAGTGAGTTCTCTTTACCAATGAAAGATTTATATCATCTCTACAACTTATAGTCTTAGAGAGTTATCTTGAGTACAAATGTTAAACTCAAGATCTAAGGGATACATCAGCAAAATTTCTTGAATGAAACCAGACTAAAATGAAAAGGGCAAATGTTTAACAAAATAAATAAAAATTCAATACTACATACTTAATGTTAAGTTGTGACTTTCTAAGTCAATATTCTGCCTGAAGGAATCTGTTTTTTTTTTTTTTTTGAAAATGAGGGGTTAATTGACTTGCTCAGGATAACATAGCCAATATATGTTAAAGATAGGGGCTTGAACTTCTGGGCCCCCAGGCAATATTAAGACTGTTTAGATGCTTTCTTCACAACATCACTTTAATATAGCTAATGTCACTTTTATTATATCCATTTTACAGATTAAAAACCACTCTCAGAGATAGAGTGACTTGTTCAAGATCAGACAATAATAAAAAGTAAGAATCAGAATTAAAACCCTGGTTTCAACTCCCAAATTCAGTAGTTGTTTTACTTTAATTAATATTCTTTGTTGTAAGAGTCAATTAACATACAAACAGAAAGAAAAAAGAAAAAATGAAATATTTACCAGAAGTTATAAAAAATCCAGGTGCATTCATGAAGTCAGAGTAGGAGGGAATATATTTCTGAATGGGTTGAAAGAAACAGTTATGTGGTATGTATGGCATGTGTGAATTGCAACTTCACTACAATCCAATCCAACTTAGTCAAGGAAAGGAAAGGAAAGGGAAGGGAAGGGAAGGGAAGAGAAAAGAAGGGAAGGGACAGGAATTCCTTCATAAGGGTGAGATAATAAAGCAGTGAGTTTGAGGGAATCACTAGTGTTTCTTTGAATCTTTACTTCTCCTAAGAGCTATTGACCCAAACAGTGATCCAGCAGATGCTGACTCTAAAGGAATATAGATGTTAAGTACAATAAGGAGAGACATTGAATTTATCTCAGAGCTAGACATAAATCAAGTTTATGTTTCTTTCTGACATTAATTTCCAACTGGTTTTTGGACCTGAAACCCCACCAGCTTCCCCAGTGAGAAATTGTAATTATCTCCTTAGTGAATATAATGATAAAAAAACAAGCAATAGCTGTTCTCCTTTCAGATCTCTAATAGATACTGGGTCTTCTTTAGACATTCTGGAACATATTAGACTCATGTTGGAATAGTGAACAGAAGTAGAAATCTCCAGTCAATAAAATCTCCCCATATTGATACTCATTTACATTCATGGCAGTATGGGCTCTCAGGTACTGACTTCATCCAAAATGATTTTTTTTAATTAAAGCTTTTTTTTACTTTTCAAAACATATGCATGGACAATTCTTCAACATTAGCCCTTACAAAACTTTGTGTTCCAATTTTCCCTCCCTTCCACCTCACCCTCCCCTAAGATTGTAAGTAGTTCAATATATGTTAAACATGGTAGAAATATATGTTAAATCTAATGTATGCATATATATTTATACAATTATTGTGCTGCACAAGAAAAATCAAATCCAACCATTAAAAAAAGAAGCAAAATAAAATGGAAGCAAGCAACAACAAAGAGTGAAAATGCTATGGTGTGAACCATATTCAATTTCCACAATCTTCTCTCTGGGTGTAGATGACTCTCTTCATCACTGAACCATTGGAACTGGTTTGAATCATTTCATTGTTGAAGAGAGCCACATCCAAAAGAATTGATCAACATATAATCTTGTTATTGTCATGATATCCTGGTTCTGCTCATTTCACTTAGTATCATATAGATCTCTCCAGGTCTCTCTGAAATCATCCTGCTGGTCATTTCTTACAGAAAAATAATATTCCATAACATTCATATACCATAATTTATTCAGCCATATCCCAAATGAATCTTGCTGGTATTAGCTTCCCATTTTGTCAATCACAGAGATGGTTTTCATTTATCACATCCACAAAAACAATGATGTCTCTCACCTCCTGAACTAATTCTTAGGTCCATAAGCACCATAAGTGGTTCTTATTTCAACACTCACTACTAGTACAGGACATAGTATATACATAGCATGTACAGAACTTGTCATAGTAGGACTCCTGCTTTCCTTTCAATTGATAACTAAGGCATGATACCTTTCAGTACTATGACATTATTGCTTACTTTGCTTTTAAGGAGCTTGATCCTGAGCTTCTAGAAGGTTTAAAGAAGTAAATATGTATAAGATCACAGTTGTATACTCCTAAATATTCCCCTCAACCCTCATTCTTCTATGCCCTCAAGCAAGTTGAATTCCCATTTTCTCCAAGTCCACTAACTTTCTGTAAGTACAAGTGAAAAACTTATTGTTTCTTGTTAAGAGTAGAGTCTATTCTCTTGGTTATTTGGCAACAGTTCTAAATTCCTCTCAATTTGTTCTCTCTATAAGTCCTAGTGGTACAATACAAATCAAGTTCCCAGTACAGTGCTTGGTAAGAATGCTTATTACATTAAAGTATCATGAGTATTATTAATAGCAAAAACAATTTCTTCATTTGATATAGTATTTTAAATACTACAAATCACCTTCACATATATGAAAAGTTCCTCTGGTCTTTAAAACAACTCTATAAGGTTAGTAAAACAACTATTACTATCATTACTTTACATACAGCATAAAATTCTGTCCAAAATCACACAGTTGGTAAAGGGTACAACTATCATTTCATTCCAGGACTTGTATACTCTAATAATGAATCTGAACTACCAAAATAGCTTATCATATTTCTTGAAATAGAAAAATATAAAATTATTTATTTTAAAAATATTGTATGTTTTGCTATTGACATTTTACTTTAGTTGATATCTGTGTTGTAATTATGCTAAAGTTTTCCCTTTATTTTCCCATAATTATTCAGTGTTAAGGCACATCTCTGTGTTATAGAATGATTTTTAAAAGTAGATTATAGAAATATTTATATTTTACTGGTAATATTTTATAAAGACAAAGTGGTCTCAGTTCTATATTAATATTTTTTAAATGTTCTATATTTGATGCAATAATTAGGTAGGATTAAGAAGAATATATCTTAGGTCAAAACCTTTCAAATTTACTGCAATTAACTCTAGCTAAAATGTCCAATCCAATCCACTTATGTGGAAGGCATTATGCTTGGATCTGGCAGTAAAGAGAGAAAGTGAAAAAAAATCATTTCTGTCCTCAACTTTATTTTCTCCTTGGGGGATATAATATATAAACAGATAAATTCATAAAGATTGAGGAGTTAGAAAATATTAAAAATTAGTCAGTTAAGGAAAGGCTAATAGATAGCATTAGAGCTGAAACTTGAAGAAAATTAGGGAGTCTGTGTTAAAAGGTTAAGAGAAAGTCTATTCAAGATAAGGGGGAGAGACAACCTGTGCAAAAGCGGGAAATAAAATTTTTTTGTGTAAGGAAGGGTAAAAAAGTCATTTTGTACATTGACATGAAGAAAGAAAATTTTCAATAAAACTAGGAAGGTAAGTTGCATACAGATTATAAAGAGTTATAATATAAAGTAATAGAGTTTATATTTTATATTGAGTAGGAAACCATTAAAGTTTCTTAAGAAGATTGAAATTGGGGGGGCGGGAACTGGGGTGATTGTGTGAAAGTTGTATGGGGTGAATAGTAGAAACTAGCAATACAATTTCAGGAAATCATTATTATAATCCAGGAGAGGAGATGAAGGTCTGAACTGGGATGGTTGGTAATTTGAGGGAAAAGACATGTTTGAAATATGGTATATATTGTATGAGTAAAACTGATATGCACTGAGACTTTAGTAATAAGGGGAGTGGAGAGAAAGAGGGAAAATGAGGATGATACTAAAGCTGTGAACATGGTTGACTGAAAAAAATTCTAGTATTTTTGTTTGTTTTGGTGGAGATAAGATAATGAGCTCTGTTTTAGGCATATTGCATTTGAGATGCCTATAAGTAATTCATTTGAGAATTAAGATAGGTGATGTAGAGAAAATTGATAGAGGTGGATTTACAAATTTGAGAGCTATCTGAATAAAGGTGATAATTATTAAGATCTGGTGAGACCACAGAGAGAAAAGAAAGAGAATCTAATTTTCTCTATTCCATGGTTTTTCCCTCTTGTTCTGATTTTTCTCTCTCAATATGATTTGTAAAACAATGTGTATTAAAATAAACTTACTACAATTAAAAATAAAAAGAGGATCCAAGACAGTCTAAACACATACAATGATCTAGCAAAGGGGACTGAGAAAAAGTGTTCAGCAAAATAGAAGGAGAATCAGGAAAGTACACTTTACAGAGCATTTTACAAATATCTTATTTTGGTAGTTGCTATTATTATTTCCATTTTATAGTTGAGAAAACTGAAGTAGACAGAAAATTAGTGAATTTCCCAGAGCCACATAGCTAATAAGTGACTGAAGTCACATATGAACCAAGGTCTTCCTGACTTCAGTTCCTGTGCTTAATGCTCTGTCATCTAACTACCTTGAGAGATAATTTCAAAGGCACAATTAGAAACATCTTGGCAAAAAGAAGAGGCACCTCTTTGTCAGACAATGGAGAAAAGAAAGAAAAGAAGGAATATGTTCAAAGATTTTGAGGCATTTGTCAGAGGAGAAGTTTATCATTGATGGCTTCTATTTTCTCTGAAAAGTAAGACTTTAGATTCTCTTTTGACAAAGGAGAGAGAGACGTAGCAAAATAGATTTCTGAGTGAATAGAAGGTTTGAAGCAATTGTTATAAGGATTGCGGCAGAGAACTAATAAAGGAAGAATTACAGAGTCTATAGGTGAGATTGGATGATATACATTTACAGTGGATTCAATTAATATGATTGTGTGAACTCTTCCAATGGTTATAATTATCATACATGTAGGAGTATAGAAGGAAGATGTGGGGAGAAGAAACAGAGAGGGTAGAGATGTGTGGACTAAACCAGAGCTGAATGGGACTCAACAAGGCATTAAAGAGGGTGATAAAAAGCACAGAAAATACAAGAGTACAAAACAGTTTTCAACAGTTCAACTGGCTATGGTTGTGAAGAGAAGAAAATGAGAAGGTTAGAGGATTCATGGAAAAAGAAAGGAGAAAGGATGAAGTGAGAAGGTCATAGCGAGGAAGAAGAAAATGTTTTAAAAAAGAGGCATCAAAAAAGATAAAATATAAAAGTTGTGTTCAAATAGGGAAAAGTTCAGAATTCTGTATCATGGAGGTATATAGCACTTATGAATGATAGAGAAATCAAGGATGAATGAGATGAGATCTTTCAAGACAGTTGTGAAAATTGAGTAAGGCTTCATCTATTTCAAAGTTTGAGTAGGCCTGAAGGACTTTAAGCATCAAGTCAAGGTCATACTTAAGTTCCCTCCCTGCTCTCCCCTAAGGGCATACTTAAATCCCCTTGTTATCCTCCTATGACATCAGTGTCTTTCTGTTAGGTCAAATATGGGCAACTATGTACTTATCAGTAAAGTTCAATTTCTTGGGTAGTTCCTGAGTTTAGAATGTAAGATCCTCAGCCAATAAGGATGAGGGTCAGTGGTGGGAGGGGGTATTTGCGTTAGGGATAAAAAGTGTTGACCCTGCCCCCTACGGTGCTTCCTCCCTTCCATTGTCTGCTCAACAGAAGGTGGGATCGGGTGGGACGCCCTTTTCTCAAGAGATTGTATAATAAACTTTGCTTTGCTTCTAGATATTTCTCCAGCTTTTTTATTAAATGCTGTACCACACAAGGGCATGATCATTGTTCTATATCTGAAGATATAAATTATGAAAATTGAAGCTGTTAATCAACTGGGAGGCTGGAGTACTAACATGTCTATGGAAACTCTAAGGTTATATAGTTGGGATTGAGATGAAGAATGTGAACCAAAGGCTAAGAAAGTAATCTTCATTGGATCACAAAGATATCTGTGCCACATTTTAGGAAGAATAATACAGGTGGGTGGAGTGAAGCTTAAAGGAGAAAAGATTTCTGATAATGACACAAGGTATATCTAAAAATGTCATTTAGAATATATCTATTTATTTATTATTACAATATGTCAAGAGCATGAGAAAAGTTGAAATCAGTATAAGAATAGCCACAGGTAGAATGACTTTTTGAGAAGTCAGCTTTTTGTGACTGCAAAATTACAGAAAAAGTGGGAGAGAAAGAGAGATTAAAGATTAAGAGAAATGTTTAAAATAGAGATTGGGAATTCCAGAGAGCTCAGTGAAAGGGAGAGAGTAAAATGGAATAGAGAATCAGAATGATAATAGTTGGGGGATGCATGAATGGAATGGAGAGAGCCAGGAAATCAATGAGATTTTAGCATATTGCTCAAAAATGTTCCATTGACTCTGCATTGGATTGAACAATTTTTAAAGGCAGTACTTCTTTAGTTTTATAAACAGTAAATAATTGGAAATCCAATTTAGGTTAAGTATCACTTTGTGATTGTGACCTCAAGCTTTTATTTTTTTTTAAATAAGGAGGGAAATTCTTTAGTGATGTTTTATTCACAGAGTCACAGTAAATTTCATTCCTTTAAATAAGACCAGAGGATTTGGCTTTGGAGGTAAGTACTACCACTAGTGCATGACACCAAATGAAATACTACTTTATATTCTCTATCAACAAAGAGAATAGAAGTTTCTCCCAGCATTTGTAGACACTGTATCATAGGGATTAGAACAGAGAGAGGTAGAAGTTTGCTATCATAAAACAGCTGTGTAGAACTACTACTATTGGGATTCCCATTTCAAGAGTGCTATGAGAGCAGAGGGTAAAATCAAGAACTATGTTCTTCCCCAGTTCTATTTAGTCAGACATATGATTCAGTAAATAACTGGTGACTGGGACCCACTGAATCTTAAGAAAATTTTTGTGTCAGTTCTTTGCTTCAACCATGTAAGTAGCAGAGGAGGGGAGACAGGGAAAAGAATAAAATTCATTTTCAGAAGCATGGAACCAACCTAATCTTAGGTTTTGATAGCAAAACAGTACTGTATCTGAAACTGATCTGCCTAGCAATAGACAAGTGAGTTTCAGTATCTGAGGTTTGGGTCCTGGAAGTGAGAGGGTCTGGGTCTTGGAAGAGAAGAGATGATGATGTTTTCTGAAAATCTTATCCCAGTCAGCAACCTGTATACAGGAGCTGTAAACAGCTCCTTTAATATTCAAGTTTGGTGATACTGAGTTGTTGGTGATATTAGTCTTATAATAAGTCAGTGGAACAGACTCCAATTCAGAAAGGTCATGACTTTAAAAGTTTCCAAAACTCCATTTCTGAGATCAAATAAATATGGACCAATTAATGCAAAAGTATATGAATATAGCTTTAGGGGTGGGAAAGACCTTAAATGTTACATATAGTCCAAAAACACTCCTATTTTATGGATGAGGATATGAGTTTAAAGGACCAGAAATAATACTATCAAGAAGGTAGATGAAATCAGCATTTCAATGCCAGCTGGTACAAAGCTATTTCTTACGAGAGAATGACTATTCCTTCATATTAAGTGAATAATGTGCAGATTGAAAACAAGAGGGGGGAAATTGCCTGACTTGTTTCTATGTGTTTTAAACAGCAGATCTCTTTAATTTCTTTTTCCTGGACTGCACCGATTATAATAAAAGATAGATTCATGACTTCTGAAGAGTCTTGCTCTGACTGTTACTTGTAAGAGTGAAAAAATATGCCCTGACAAATCCAGGGTCTTGTAGTTCAGGAAGAACCAATATAAAATAGGGGAACTGACTTTAATTGAGCACTTTCTTTATGTCAGAAATGGTTCCAATGTATTTGTATACAAATACAAACAAAAGTAAAAAAGATACTTGCCTACAAGAAGTTTACATTATCATAGAGAAGAATTACACAAAATGAAAAGTTAAACAGGCTCGACTGAAAATAATGAGGGCTGGTCCAATCTATGGTGTTAAATATTAGCTAGTTAGGTGTTAAAATTCAGAAAATTGGAAGCTCAATCTGAAAGGAAGTGAAAATTGTTCTAAGTTCCTCTCTGAAATGGAGGCTCTAGTAGAAACTAGTGAATGTGAGGAGTGACCATTGTGGATGAATATTCCAGGATAAAGAAATCCCTGCAGCTGAAGGTCAAAGCATTATATCTCAAAAAAAAAAAAAGACTCACTACTATTTTTCAACTTGCTGCAGCTGCTGTTGTGGCAGCTGCTGCTGTTGCTGTTTTGGATCTGTCCAAAAAGGAAAGTCTTACATTTTTATATAATAGTATTGGTCAATAAATAGACTTTGAAAATAATGTGTGAGATAGGGAGAAGACCCTCAAACTAATTAGTAAAACCAGTCTCTAAATTAGTTCTAGACTGGCAAAATCCAAAAATATTGGGAGTGTAACAAATTACCAACAGAAGATAATTTTGAAGCTCTCCAGAAAAGGTCTGTTTCAATCTGGCATGGAGGGATGTGGGTTAAGCACAAGCAGACTGAGAATAGACCTGAAGCATAGACAGTACACAAACCTGGGGGGTATGTGCCCCATACCCCTGAGAATTGATGGGAACACTGCAACAGCAGTATTGAGGAAATAAATTACTTAAATAGTCCCATTTTAGAAAAAGAAATAGAACAAGCTATTAATCAACTCCTTAAGAAAATGTCTCCAGGACAAGATGGATTTGCATGTGAATTCTACCAAGCATTTAAAAAACAATTAACTCTAATACTATATAAATTATTTGAAAAATAGAGAGAGAAAGACTCCTACCAAACTCCTTTTACTACACAGATATGGTACTGATTCCTAAATCAAGTGAGATGAAAACAGAGAAAGAAAATTATAGACCAATTTCCCTAATGAATACTGATACAAAAATCTTAAAGTATTAGCAATGAGAATACAGAAAGTCATGCCCAGTATAATACATGATGACCAAGTAGGATTTATACCAGGAATGCAGGGCTGGTTCAATATTAGCTAAACTATTAGCATAATTGACTATATTATTAACCAAACTAACAAAAACTATATGATTATCTCAATAGATGCAGAAAAAGCATTTGATAAATCCAACATTCATTTCTATTAAAACACTAGAGAGTATAGGAATAAATGAACTTTTCCTTAAAATAGTCAGAGCATCTATTTAAAACAATCAGCAAGCAAATGTAATGGGGATACACTGGAATGATTCCCAATAAGACCACAGGTGAAACAAGGTTGCCCACTATCACCATTACTATTCAATTTGTATTAGAAATACTAGCTTTGGCAATAAGAGAAGAAAAAGAGATTAAATGAATTAGTGTAGGTAATGAAGAAACCAAATTGTCTCTCTTTGCAGATAAGATGATGGTATATTTAGAAAAAGGTAAAGAATCAGTTAAAAAACTACTAGAAACAATCCACAACTTTAGCAAAGTTGCAGGATAAAAATAAATCCACATAAATCATTAGCATTTTTATACATCACTAACAAAATCCAACAGCAAGAGATACAAAGACAAATGTCACTTAACATAACTGTCAATACTATAAAATATTTGGGAATCTATCTGCCAAGGGAAAGTCAGGAACCATATGAGCAAAACTACAAAACACTTTCCTCACAAATAAAGTCAGATCTACACAACTGGAAAAATATCAAGTTCTCTTGGACAGGTCTAGTGAATATAATAAAGATGACAATACTACCTAAAGTAATATATTCATTTAGTGCTATAACAATCTAACTCCCAAAAAACTATTTTAATGACCTAGAAAAAAGAACAACAAAATTCATCTGGAAGAACAAAAGGTCAAGAATTTCAAGAAAATTAATGAAAAAAATGCAAATGAAGCTAGCCTAGATGAACCAGATTTAAAAATATACTATAAAGCAGTAGTCATCAAAACCATTTGGTGATTTCGGGGGGCGGAGCTAAGATGGCGGAGAAGACACACTCGACTTTCTAAGCTCTTCTCTTACCCTCTTTATCAATATTATATCGAGCCTCAAAAATAGTCTTGACTGCTACAATTCGTAAAGATAAGAAGTAGAACAACTCACCAGCGGAAGAAAATCTGCAGTCTTGCCAAAAAAGGTTGGTTCCGGGGCCAGGGGGGAGATCGGCGCAGACAGGGAGAGAAATTAGGTTCCGAGGAGAGTCTCAAACCGAGGGTGAAGGCACAGATCTCAGCACAAGCGCGCAGCCCCAACCCACAGTACAGGGCTTTTCCTTGGGGCAGCTGTGATCCTGCACGGCAGGAGGACACAGCCCGGGTTAGCCTCCAATCTGCACAGTGGGGAGCTCGGCTTGGGGCCATAGAGCTTTTCCAGGGCCGATTTGCATTGGGCAGAGACACTGGGGCATAGTTCCAGGCGGTCTGCGGTCTGCGGTCTGCGGTCTGCAGTCTGCGGTCTCAGGTCAGCTGCTAATACTCACAGTCCCACAAGAGGCTCCGGCCTGGGGCAGTGACACTTTCACCCCTTAGTCTCTAGCCAAGGGCAATCGCTAACCCACTCAGCCCTACTAAGCAGTTTGATAGCTCAGCCAGTGCTGAATCCACTTCCTGTTGGGGGAAGGGAAAACTCTCACTCAGAGCACTCCCAAACCTCGGAGCCGGAAATAGGTTTACATCTCTCCCTGCTCTGCAGAGGAAGCTGGTAACCCCCTTGCCTAAGAGACCTACCCTAAAGGCTTTAAAACATGAATAAAAAGATGAAAAGAACGATCAACAGCTTCTATGCAGAAAAAGAGCAGGTCAGCAAACCTGAAGAGACCTCAAACAGCAAAAATGCATCAGACTGTCCTCCTTTACATAATGCTCTCATAGAAGAGACCATTAAAAGTCCTCAAAAGAGAGTTAGAAGATAAATGGGAAAGGAAAGAAGCCTTACAAGAGAGCAACAACTTCCTGAAATAAGAATTGAAAAGTTAAAAATTCCCAGGAAGTGCAGGGAAACAAAATTGGTGAATTGAAAAAATAAAAAAATCTCTAGGAAAGTAAGAATTGTGAATTGAAAAAATAAAGAATTCTACTAGAAAGTAGGATTTGTGGAATTGAAAAGACAAAGAACACGCAAGAAAGTAGGATCTGTGAATTGAAAAAGAAAATAATTCACTAAAAAAAAATTAGTGAAATGGAAAAAATTCCACAGACCAAAACAATACATTCAAAAACCTCAATTGACATATACAGAAAGAAGTAAAAAAGCTAATGAAGAAAAATAATTCTTTAAAAAATTAGAACTGAACAAATAGAAACTAATGATTCATTGAGACAGCAAGAATCAGTCAAGCAAAACAAAAAATGACAAACTGAAAAAACATGAATTATCTACTTGCAAAACAACAGACTTGGAAAATAGATCTAGGAGAGATAATTGATGGATTATTGGACTTCTGAAAAACTATGATGAAAAAAGAGCCTAGATACTATTTTACAAGAAATCATCAAAGAGAACTGCCCAGATGTAATAGAATCAGAAGGTAAAATAGGCATTGAAAGAATTCATCGAACACCTTCTGAAAGAAACCCTAAAATAAAACCCCAATGAATATTGTGGCAAAATTTCAGAACTATCTGATTAAGGAAAAAATTTTACAGGCAGCCAAAAAAACCATTTAAATACCGAGGTGCCACAATAAGGATCACCCAAGATCTGGCTGCCTCTACATTAAAGGAAAGAAGAGCCTGGAATATGATATTCCGAAAGGCACAAGAACTTGAGATACAGCCAAGAATAAACTACCCAGCTAAGCTGAGCATTTTCTTCCAGGGAAGAAGATGGATATTTAATGAAACAAATGAATTCCATTTGTTTCTGAAGAAAAAACCAGAACTAAACAAAAAATTTGATCTCCAAGCATAGAACTCAAGAGATGCAGAAAAGGTAAAATAACTCTTGAGAATTGTATTTCTGTTGTGGATATACAAAAAGAATACATGTATAATTTGATTGTACTGATATAACATAAAAAAGGGAAGTAGATATGGAAAAGGGATGATGGCAGAATAAGGTGGGAAGGAGGGATAAAAAGAGGGAAACCACATCCCACAAAGAGGCTAAGGAAACTTATCATATCTGAGGGAATTTAGAGAGGGAGGAACATTGTGAGAATCTTACCTCATCAGAGTTGGCTCAAAGAAAAATAATTGACATTTGTTTTAGAGAAAATTCTCCTGCCTCCTTAAAAACGGGGAGAGGAAAAGGAAAAGAAAAACAGTAATAAGGGAAGGAAGGGGAAAGACCAAAGGGGGGAGGGAGGGATTATAAAGAGGATAAGTATCGTGATACAAAGAGGGGTACATAAGTTTAAAAGGGGAAAGAGGGTTGGGGAGGCAAGAATAAGTAAAGTACAATCTGGGGTTATTAGGATGGCAGGAAATACAGATTTAGTAATTCTAACCGTAAATGTGAATGGGATGAACTCCCCTAAAGAGGAGGCAGATAACAGACTGGATCAATAGTCAGAACCCTACAATATGTTGTTTACAAGAAACACATTTAAAGCAGGGGGATACATATAGAGTAAAGGTAAAGGCTGAGCAAAATCTATTATGCTTCCAGGTGAAGTCAAAAGTTAGGGAAGCCATCCTTATCTCAGATCAAGCAAAAGTAAAAATTGATCTAATTAAAAGAGATAAGGAAGGAAACACATCCTGCTAAAGGGTAACTATAAACAACGAAGCAATATCAATATTAAAATATATAGCACCAAGTGGTATGGCACTCAACTTCCTAAAGGAGAAGTTAAGAGAGATGCAAGAAGAAATAGACAACAAAACTGTAATAGTAGGAGATCTCAACCTTGCACTCTCAGAATTAGACAAATCAAACCACAAAACAAATAAGAAAGAAATTAAAGAAGTAAATAGAATATTAGAAAAAATTAGGTATGTTGGATCTTTGGAGAAAATTGAATGGAGATAGAAGGGAATATACTTTCTTCTCAGCAGTTCATGGAACCTATTCAAAAATTGACCATATATTAGGACATAAAGACCTCAAAATTAAATGCAAGAAAGCAGAAATAGTAAATGCTTTCTTTCAGATCATGATGCAAATAAAACTACTATTCAAACCAAAAGTTAGGGGAAATAGACCAAAAAGTAATTGGAAAACTAAACAATCCTCATCTTAAAGAATGATTGGTGAAGCAGCAAATTATAGATACAATTAATAATTTCACTCAAGATAATGACAATGATGAGACATCATACCAAAATTTGTGGGATGCAGCCAAAGTGGTAATAAGAGGGAATTTTATATCCTTAGAGACTACTTGAATAAAACAGAGAAAGAAAAGATTAATGAATTTGTAACTAAAAAATTTAAAATGACCTAAATTAAAACCCCTAATCAAATACTAAATTGGAAATTCTAATATTAAAAGGAGAAATTAAAAATATTGAAAGTAAAAACTATTGAACTAATTAATAAAACTAAGAGTTGGTGCTATGAAAAGCCAATAAAATAGATAAGCCTTTGGTAAATCTGATTAGAAAAGGAGGGAGGAAAATGAAATTAGTATTCTTAAAATGAAAAGGAGAACTTTCCACCAATGAAGAGGAAATTAGAGAAATAATAATGAGTTATTTTGCTCAACTTTATGCCAATAAATTTGATAACCTAAGTGAAATGGATGACTACCTCCAAAAATACAGACTTCCAGACTAACAGACGAAGAAGTAAATTGTTTGAATAGTCCCATTTCAGAAAAAGAAATAGAACAGGCAATTAAACAACTCCCTAAGAAAAATCCCCAGGACCAGATGGATTTACATGTGAATTTTACCAAACATTTAAAGAACAATTGGCCCCAATGCTATATAAATGATTTGATAAAATAGGGAATGAAGGAGTCCTACCAAATTCTCTTCTATGACACAGACATGGTAATGATACCTCAAACCAGGTAGGCTGAAAACAGAGAAAGAAAATTATAGACCAATCTCCTAATGAATATTGATGCTAAAATCTTAAATAAGATATTAGCAAAAAGACTACAGAAAATCATCTCCAAGATAATACACTATGATCAAGTAGGATTTATACCAGGAATGCAGGGCTGGTTCAATATTAGGAAAACTATCAATATAATTGGCCATTAATAACCAAATTAACTAAAAACCATATGATCATCTCAATAGATGCAGAAAAAGCATTTGATAAAATCCAACATCCATTCCTATTAAAAAACACTTGAGAGTATAGGAATAAATGGACTTTTCCTTAAAATAATCAGCAGCATCTATTTAAAACCATCAGTAAGCATCATATGTAATGGAGACAAACTGCAACCATTCCCAGTAAGATCTGGAGTGAAACAAGGTTGCCCACTATCACCATTACTATTTAATATTGTATTAGAAACACTAGCTATAGCAATAAGAGCTGAGAAAGAGATTAAAGGAAGAAGAATAGGCAATGAGGGAGCCAAATTATCACTCTTTGCCGATGACATGATGATGGTATACTTAGAGAACCCAGAGATTCTGCTAAAAGTTATTAGAAATAATCCACAACTTTAGCAAAGTTGCTTTATAAAATAAACCCACATAAGTCATCAGCATTCTTATATATCACTAATCAAAATACAAAAGTCAGAGTTACAAAGAGAAATTCCTATTTGAAAGTCAACTTACTGATGATATAAAATATTTAGGAATCCTATCTGCCAAGGAAAATCAGAAACTATGAGCAAAATTACAGACCACTTTTCACACAAATTAAGTCTGATCTAACCAATTGAAAAATATTAAATGCTCTTGGATAGGGCAAGCAAACATAATAAAGATGACAATATTACCTAAACTAATCTATTTATTTAGCGCTATACCAATCAGACTCTCAAAAACTATTTTAATGACCTAGAAAAATAACAACAAAGTTCATATGGAAAACAAAAGGTCAAGAATTTCAAGGAATTAATGAAAAAAAAAATCAAATGATGGTGGCTTAGCTGAATAGATCTAAAATTATATTATAGAGCAGCAGTTACCAAAACTATTTGGCATTGGCTAAGGAATAGATTAGTTGATCAGTGGAATAGATTAGGTCTAGGATAAAACAGTCAACAAATATAGCAACTTAGTCTTTGACAAACCCAAAGATCCCAGCTTTTGGGATAAGAACTTACTGTTTGATAAAAATTGCTGGGAAAATTGGAAAATAATATGGCAGAAACTAGGCATTGATCCATACTTAACGCCGTACACCAAGATAAGGTCAAAATGGGTTCATGACCTAGGCATAAAGAATGAAATTATTAATAAATTAGAGGAACATAGGATTGTTTACCTCTCAGACCTGTGGAAGGGGAAGGTCTTTATGACCAAAGCAGAACTAGAGATCATTACTGATCACAAAATAGAAAATTTGATTATACCAAACTGAAAAGTTTTTGTACAAACAAAACTAATGCAGACAAGATTAGAAGGAAGAATAAACTGGGAAAATATTTTTACAGTCAAAGGTTCTGATAAAGGCCTCATTTCCAAAATATATAGAGAATTAACTCTAATTTATAAAAATCAAGCCATTCTCCAATTGAAAAATGGTCAGTTGATATGAACAGACAATTCTCAGATGAAGAAATTGAAACCATTTCTAGTCATATGAAAAGATGCTCCAAGTCATTATTAATCAGAGAAATGCAAATTAAGACAACTCTAAGATACTACTACACACCTGTCAGATTGAGCTAAGATGACAGGAAAAAATAATGATGATTGTTGAGGGATGGGGAAAACTGGGACACTGATACATTGTTGGTGGAGTTGTGAACGAATCCAACCATTTTGGAGAGTAGTTTGAACTATGCTCAAAAGTTATCAAACTGTGCATATACCTTGATCCAGCAGTGTTACTACTGGGATTATATCCCAAAAGAGATTATAAAGAAGGGAAAGGGACCTGTATGTGCACGAATGTTTGTGGCAGCCCTTTTGTAGTGGCTAAAACTGGAAACTGAATGGATGTCCATCAGTTGGAGAATGGTTGAATAAATTGCGGTATATGAAAATTATGGAATATTACTGTTCTGTAAGAAATGACCAACAGGATGATTTCAGAAAGGCCTGGAGAGACTTACATGAACTGATGCTGAGTGAAATGAGCAGGACCAGGATATCATTATATACTTCAACAACAATACTATATGATGACCAGTTCTGATGGATCAGGCCATCCTCAGCAACGAGATCAACCAAATCATTTCTAATGGAGCAGTAATGAACTGAACTTGCTATGCCCAGAAAAAGAACTCTGGGAGATGACTAAAAACCATTACATTGAATTCCCAATCCTGATATTCATGCACACCTGCATTTTTGATTTCCTTCACAAGCTAATTGTACAATATTTCAGAGTCTGATTCTTTTTCTACAGCAAAATAACGTTTTGGTCGGGTATACTTATTGTGTATTTAATTTATATTTTAATATATTTAACATCTACTGGTCATCCTGCCATCTAGGGGGGGGGTGGGGGGGTAAGAGGTGAAAAATTGGAACAAGAGGTTTGGCAATTGTTAATGCTGTAAAGTTACCCATGTATATATCCTGTAAATAAAAGGCTATTAAATTAAAAAAAAAAAAAAAACATTTGGTACTGGCTAAGAAATAAAATCATTGATCAGTGGAATAGGTAAGGATTCCAGAACAAAATAGTCAATAACTATAGCAATCTAGTGTTTGACAAACCCAAAGACCCCAGTTTTGGGGCTAAGAACTCACTATTTGACAAAAACTGCTGGGGAAATTGGAAAATAACATGGCAGAAAGTAGGCACTGACCCACACCTACCACCATATACCAAGATAAGGTTGAAATGGGTTAATGACCTAGACATAAAGGATGATATCATAAATAAAATAGAAGACCTAGGGGAGTTTATCTCTCAGATCTGTGGAGGAGGAAGGAATTTGTGGCCAAAAAAAAAAGAAAAAAGAAAAATCATTATTGATCACAAAATAGATAATTTTGATTATATTAAGTTAAAAAGTTTTTGTACAAACAAAAATAATGCTGAATAGATTAGAAGGGAAGCAATAAATTTGGAAAATATTTTTACTTCAAAGGTTCTGATAAAGGCCTAATTTCTAAAATATAGAGAAAATTAACTCAAATTTATAAGAATTCAAGCCATTCTCCAATTGATAAATAGTCAAAGGATATGAACAGACAATTTCAGATGAATAAATTGAAATTATTTCTAATCATATGAAAAGGTGCTCTAAATTACTATGAATCAGAGAAATGCAAAATAAGACAACTCTGAGATACTACTACACAGATGTCAGATTGGCTAATAAGACAAGAAAAGATAATGATGAATGTTGAAGGGGATGTGGGAAAACTGGGATACATTGTTAGTGGAACTGTGAATGGATCCAAACATTCTGGAATGCAATTTGGAACTATGCTCAAAAAGTTATCAAATTGGGCATGCCTTTTGATCTAGCAGTATTTCTACTGGGCTTATATCCCAAAGATAGCTTAAGGGAGAGAAAGGGAACCACATGTTCAAATTTGTTTGTGGCAGCTCTTTTTGTGGCAAGAAACTGGAAACTGAATGGATGCCCATCAACTGAAGACTAGCTGAGTAAATTATGGCATATGGATGCTATGGAATATTATTGTTCTATAAGAAATAACCAACAGGATGATTTCAGAGAGGTCTGGAAAGACTTATGTGAACTGATGTCAAGTGAAATGAGCAGAACCAGGAGATCATTATACACAGCAACAACAAAATTAGAGGATGCTCTATTTTGATGGATACGGCTCTCTTCAACAATGAGATTCAAACTAGTTCCTATTGTTCAGTAATGAAAAGAGAGATCTACACCCAGAAAGAGTACTGCGGGAAGTGAGTGTGGTTCATAATATAGCATTTTCACTCTGTTGTTGTTTGCTTGCATTTTATTCTGCTTCTCTTTTTTTTGTGCAGCATAATAATTGTACAAATATGTATGCATATATTGGATTTAACATATATTTCTTCTGTGTTTAACATAAAAAAATAAAGATCTAATTACTAAGAAAGTCATAGAAGGCTTTATGAAGGAAATGGAATCTAAATCTAAATTTACTACAGACATTGACTAAGACATAACAGGAAAAGCAGTACAGTAGCAATATTTTGGAGGAGGACTACATTTTGTCTCTTTTTATATGCCCCGTGCTTAGCACAGTGTTTAGCAAATAGTGGGCACTTTTAAACTGTTTATTGATTGACTGACAGATGTATAGGACAAATAGGAAAGAGAAAATTTAAGATTATATCTCAAAACACAAAGTTGTTTGCCCATCCTCAAATTTTGTAAATTGTTGTAATTGTCTTTCATCTGTTTTCTCTCAGATTTTGCTTTATATTCTGTTTTGCTATGTACATTTCATATACTTCCAGTAGAAGGTAATGTCCTTTGGAAAAGATGACTGCAGCATTTTTATCTTTGACTTAATATGGTTTAATAACATGTTTGAATAATTTGACAAAATTACTAAATTGAATTGGGATTCCTGAACAATATAAAGGGAAAGACAATGCCATCACTATTTATATTACTCATATAAGAATATTTCTCAAAAAAAAAAAGTTGGAGAGATTGAAAATGGAAGCAACATAAAAATGAATAAAGAAAAAATTTCAAATTCAATTCATGCAGACATATCACTATTAAGCTTCGAGAACACAATGACAAGTTGTTAATATAAACATCTAGAAAGCGATTATATATTAGAACAAATTTCAAATTTAATAACTTTTCCCTATAAAAACCAAGAAATAATAGAAGCTAGAATATGAAGTTCAGAAGGGAAAGAACAATGGATTTAATACCACATCACTTTCCTTCTGAATCTAAGTATTCCCTTAGGGAATAAAATACAGGCAATTAAAAGCAATATAACTGAGCAATTCATGAAGGTCCCAGCTGATCTGTTCTTTCACCTTATAAAATCAACAGAAGAATTAAAGATCATTGAATGACTTGTAGGCTGGGAAAAACAAAGTAAAGAGGTTATGTAACAGACTAGGATTAACAAGTTAAATGTATTAATCAATAGACACCTTACAAATGTGATTAAAGATTTGTTATCTTAATGAAATCACTAGAGGGAAATAACGAAACAATTATATTGTTTTCATTAACTGTTGGATGAAAAAGTAAAGGTTTGCTTCTCAAATTTTATAACATTAGCCCTTCTTTACCCCCTTGAATACTTTTGAGGATACCCAAAAGCTTTTATTTATATGAATTATACCTAATGGTGTTTAATATATTAGAAATCAAAACAAAATTTTAAAAATGGGTTTATTAATTCATTTTAAAATAACAAAAATAATCCCATTACATGTTCATTTAAATATTATATTTTTAGATAACTATATATTTTCCTAAAATTAGTGTGATTTGTGACATTGTTGTACATACTTTTGCAAATCTCTTCCTGCTTGAATTAATAGAATCCTACATTCTCACATTTGCTCCTATAATAAAACTGTTATAATGAGTTGTTTTGAATGAAACTTACAGATAAGTTTCATTACTTGTAAAATGAGGATAATAATAGCACATACTTCCCAAGGTTGTTATGAAGATTAAATGGCATAATTATTGCAAAGAACATTGTATTTGACACATAGTAAGCACTTTATAAATGTCCACTATTAATAATGATAGTAGTAATAATATTATCAGTATGTGTGTATAATATATAAAACCAGTTCTTTTATTTAAAAAAAAATGGGCTCATAGATATATGTTGGTAGAAAAGGAAATATTATATTAATAAGAAAATAATACCTTAGTATTTGAAAATAATTTTAACTTTGTGGACTCCCTGAAAGGGTCTCTGAGATGCCCAGAAATCTCTGGACCACATTTTGGGAAACACTATAAAAGATGTTAAAAGATAAGGAGGGAGAGGGCAAATAGCAAAATTAAAAGTTTTTTAAAAAAGGGAAGAGAAAGGGGGAAAATCAAGATATTGATAGGGAAGGTGAAAATCCTACTATCAGAAACAAAGAAGGTTTGAGTTTTCACAAAACCCTAAAAGTTAATAATGTAAAATCAGAACTTTTTTTGCTTGTGTATGCATGTACTTAGCTTGAGAAGAGTCAGGGAAATAATGAAGTTTATATTCCTGTTCAATAAATCATATGGAAGAATCTGAATGGAATGTTAGTTTAGATAATTTAAATTTTTGCAGGTATTCTATTTCTTTTGTGTTCTCAGTTTTGTTATATAAATGTTTTCTAATAAAAAAATTATTTCTTCTAGTTTGGTTATAATTTGATTTTGTTCATTTGTTACTTTGTTGTTTGAATGAGTTTTTCCTTTCACCAATAACACTGGGTAGAAGTTATAGATTTTATTAGTCTTTTCAACTCATTTCTATAACTTTTGGAGTTATTTCTGTTTTATTTATTTCTCTTAATTTTTAATGCATAATATTTTTGTTTTATTTTAGGTTTCTTTATTTCTTGAATTTTTAATTTCCTAAAATAAATATTAAGTTCATAATATTCTCATTTTCATTTTATCAATGTATATGTAAAGATATAATTTCACCCATAAGAACTTATTCAGCTCTGTCTCAGATTTTTTTTGTATTTTTCTCATCATTAAAATTTTCTTTTGCATAATTACTGATTTATTTTTGAATAACTCATTATTTAAGATTTTGTTGCTGTCTCCATTTGAGACTATGTTGGGGTTTTTTTGTTTGTTTCTGCTACACTAATGAATTTTTTGGTGATATAGTCTATAATGAATGCATTTACTGAATTTTAAAACCTTTGACTGTGATATTTATGTGCCTTAATAAATGGTCATTTTTTAAAAATGTTTTCTTTCAGAATGAGACATATTTATGTTCTTTAGTAATCTCATTCAAAAGATATGATTTCTCAAAATTTTGGTTTCATCAGAAATTTGTTCAATTTCACATTTTCCTTTTCATTTACCTTCCCCTTAGAACTATTTAAAGTGATAAAGAGACATTGAAATCTCCTGCAACTATTTTCTTACCATCTTTGTCTTCTTCTGGTTCAATTAATTTTATCTTTATGGATTTAAATTCTAAATCATTTGGAGAACAAAGGCTTAATATTGATACCAGTCTATTACTTATACCTCTTTTCAGCATAATTTATTTCCTTCTTTATTTATTTAAATGTTTATTTTTGCTTTAAAAGTGAACTTGGAAATCCTGGTTTTCAAATTGATGTTACATAGAGTGCTTTTTGTAGCCCCTTATCTTATCCTGTGTATCTCATTGTATTTTAAATTTATTTAGCAGAAGAGTACAGCCAATATGGCATAGAGTGGACAAGACTTTGCCTGAGATCTTTTTGGTTTCCCTCAGAATCAACCCTAGATCAAATTTCTGAATGGATTTTGGAGTGACAGAACCTTCAAGTATTTGGAGTGTAACAAATTTTCAGCAGAGGATATCTTGAAAAGACTTCAGGAAAGGTCTGTCACAGTTGGGCATGGGAGTGGGGGGGAAGACATGACCAATACAAACATAGCTCAGGGAGACTCAGGGCAGAGAGACCCCCCACAAGGGGAATAGTGGGGGAGGCTCTTAGTCAAAATACAATAGTATTGGCTACTGTGTACTGATTCAGAAGGCCAGTGGATCAGCAAAATACCTGTGAGACTCCAATGCAACTACAGAAGGCAAATAATGAGCCCTGGATCCAAGCAAAAAGAAGCAGGATTTGGTCAGGCCCATGCAGTGCAGGGAGGAAGGCTGCAGTGTCACCAATCTCAAAGCAGTTTGAAGCCTCTGGAATGCTATATAGGAAGCTTGGGAAAATCTCCCCTGTGCTCTAAGAGGAGAACCCAAACCTTTAAAAATGAATAAAAAGCAAGAATAGCTTTGACCATAAATAGGTATTGGAGACAGGGAAGAACAGAACTCAAACCCTGAGAACACTAAAGACAAAATGTTTCCAGATGAAGGCTCAAAGCCGTGTTCAAATCAGAAGACTCTCTTGGAAGAATTCAAAAAGAATATTAAGAGAGTTAAAAGAAAATTGGAAAAAGGAAACGAGAACTTTGCAGGGGAGTTTTGAAAAGAGAACAGAGAAGTTGACTGAAGAAAACAACTTAAAATTTTTGGAATTTTTGGAAAAAATATATACTGAAGAAAACCACTTCTTAAAAATATATTTGGTGAAATGTGAAAAGAAAACAATTCTTTGAAATATAGGAAATGTAAATGGAAAAAATAAATGAATAAACCAACTCCTTTAAAAGTACAATTGGGCTAAAGCAAAACAAGGTAAAAATGCTGACTAAAGAAGATAATTCATTAAAAATTAGAATTGGATAAATGGAAGTTAATGACTATCAGACATTAAATATCAGTCAAACAAAACTAAAAAAGTGACAAAAGAGAGGAAAATGTAAAATACCTCATTGGAAAAATAACTGACAAAAAATAGAACCAGGAGAAAGAATTTAAGAATTTTTGGATTATCAGAAAACCATGATGAAAAAAAAAAAGGATCTGGACAACATCTTTCAAGAAATCATTAAGGAAAACTTTCCTGATATCCTAAAACCAGAGGGTAAAATACCCATTGAAAGAAGTCAACACAACTCTAAGATACCACTACACACCTGTCAGATTGGCTAAGATGACAGGAAAAAATAATGATGATTGTTGGAGGGGATGCGGGAAAACTGGGACATTGATGCATTGTTGGTGGAGTTGTGAACGAATCCAACCATTTTGGAGAGTAGTTTGGAACTATGCTCAAAAAGTTATCAAACTGTGTGTACCCTTTGATCCAGCAGTGTTACTACTGGGATTATATCCCAAAGAGATTATAAAGAAGGGAAAGGGACCTTTATGTGCACGAATGTTTGTGGCAGCCCTGTGGTAGCTAGAAACTGGAAACTGAATGGATGTCCATCAGTTGGAGAATGGCTGAATAAATTGTGGTATATGAATATTATGGAATATTACTGTTCTGTAAGAAATGACCAACAGGATGACTTCAGAAAGGCCTGGAGAGACTTACACGAACTGATGCTGAGTGAAATGAGCAGGACCAGGAGATCATTATATACTTCAACAACAATACTATATGATGACCAGTTCTGATGGACCTGGCCATCCTCAGCAACGAGATCAACCAAATCATTTCCAATGGAGCAGTAATGAACTGAACCAGCTATGCCCAGAGAAAGAACTCTGGGAGATGACTAAAAACCATTACATTGAATTCCCAATCCCTATATTTATGCCCACCTCCATTTTTTATTTCCTTCACAAGCTAATTGTACAATATTTCAGAGTCTGATTCTTTATGTACAGCAAAATAACGTTTTGGTCATGTATATTTATTGTGTATCTAATTTATATTTTAATGTACTTAACATCTACTGGTCATCCTGCCATCTGGGGGAGGGGGTGGGGGGTAAGAGGTGAAAAATTGGAACAAGAGGTTTGGCAATTGTTAATGTTGTAAAGTTACCCATGCATATATCCTGTAAATAAAAGGCTATAAAAAAAAGAAAGAAGTCAACAATTATCCCCTAAAAGAGATTGAGAAATATTGTAGATAAATTCCAGAATTATGAGATCAAAGAGAATATATTACAAAAAGCCAGAAAAAAAAATTAGATATGGAGGAGCCATAATCAGGATTACCCAGGGTCTCGCAGCTTTTACTTTAAAGGAGTAAAGGGCATGCAATATGATATCTTGAGGGCAAAGGAGCATGATTGAAGGGAAGAATCAATTACTCAGCAAAACTAAGCATTATCTTTCAGGGGAAAAGATGGAAATTCAATGAAATAGGCGATTTAATTTTTTTTTAATGAAAACACCAGAGCTGAACAAAAAATTTGATTTTCACATACAGAACTCAAGAGAAGTATAAGAAGATAAAAGAGGAAGGCAAAAACTATATTTCTAAAGGTTGAAATGTTTACATGCCTACATGGGAAGACGATATATGCAACATTTTTTTAAAATTAAAGTTTTTTATTTTCAAAATATATGCATGAATAATTTTCAACATCTATCCTTACAAAATCTTGTGTTCTAAATTTTTTCCCTCCTTTCTCCCCACCTTATCCCCTAGAAAACAAGTAACCTAATATATATTAAACATGTGCAATTCTTCTCTATATATTTCCACAAATATCATATTGTACAAGAAAAAAAAAAACAGATCAAAAAGGAAAAAAAAAATGAGAAAGAAAAGAAAATTCAAGCAACAAAAAGAGTGAAAATACTATGTTGTGATGCACTCTCAGTTCTCACAATCCTCTCTCTGGAGACCAGTCTCTTTTCATCATAAGACCAAAGGAACTGGCCTGAATTAGCTCATTGTTGAAGAGAGCCTCGTCTATCAGAATTGATTATCATATTATCCTGATGTTGCCATGTATAGTGATCTCCTGATTATGCTCATTTCACTTAGCATCAGTTTGTATAAGTCTCTTCAAGTCTCTTTGAAATTATCCTGGTGATCATAATATGTGTAACTCTACATAGGGTTTAGATATAAGTGGACTTTAATGTGATTATATTAAAAAGAAACTAGGGGTGGGAAAGAAATTGTATTGGAGGAATTGGAAAGGAGAAGTAGAATGGGGTAAATTACATCACATGAAGAAGCAAAAACCTATAACAATTGAGAGAAAGAATGGAGGGGGATGATCATTGTTTAAACTTTATTCTCATTGGATGTGGATCAAAGGGGGAATACCATATGTATTTGATTTGGTATAGAAACTTGCCTTACCCTATACAGAAGTAGGAGGGGAAAGAAGTAGGAAAGAGGAAAAGAGCTGAAAAAAGGTAGGGCAGATTGAGAGAGATGGTGGTCAGAAGTAAAACACTAGTGAGGAAGGAAAGGGGTAAAGGAGAGAGAAAATATAATGGGAGAAATAAGATGACAGGAAATAATAATTTTAGCTGTGAATGTGAATGCGATGAACTCTCCTATGACACAGAAGCAGAGAGCAGAGTGGATTAAAAGCAAGACTCCTACAATATGTTGTTATAAGAAATACATTTAAAGTAGAAGATCCATAACAGAGTAAAGGGAAAAGGTTAGAGCAAAATCTATTATGCTTCAGCTGAAGTTAAAAAAATAAGGATAGTGATGATGACCTTAAATCAAACAAAAGCAAAAGCAGATCTAATTAAGAGATAAGGAAGAAAACTACATCTTGCTAAAGGGTACCATAAATAATGAAGCAATAGCAATACTAGACATATATGCACTAAGTGGAGTAGCATCAAAATTCCTAGAAGAGAAATTAAGAAACTTTCTTTCTTTTTTTTTAATGAGGCATTTGGAGTTAAGTGACCTCCTCAGAGTCACACAGTTAATAAATGTTAAGTATCTGAGGTCGAATTTGAATTCAGGTCCTCCTGACTTTAGTGTCAGCACTATATCTACTGTGCCATCTAGCTGCCACAAGAAAATTTCAAGAAGAAATAGCAAAACTACAATATTGTGGGGATTTCAACCTCTGTTAGAAATAGATAAATTGAAACACAACATGAACAAGAAAGAATTTAAGGAGGTAAATGGAATTTTAAAATTTAGGTATGATAGAGCTTTGGAGAAATTTGAATGGGGACAGAAAGCAATATACTTTTTTCTCAGCAATATATGGAACCCACACAGAAATTAACCATTTATTAGTGCATAAAAACCTCAAAACCAAATGCAGAAAGGCTGAAATAGTAAAGACATCCTTTTAAGATCATGATGCAATAAAAATGACATAATAAAGGGCCAAGGAAAAATAGGCCAAAAAGTAATTGGAAACTAAATAATCTAATCCTAAAGAATGAATAAGTGAAATAACAAACCATGGAAACAATTGACAACTTCATCCAAGAGAATGACAATAATGAGACAACATACTAAACTTTGTGGGATGTGGTCAAAGCAGTTCTTACTGGAAATTTTATATTTCAAGATACTTATTTGAATAAATGAAGAGAAGATCAATGAATTCGGCATGCATCTAAAAGAAGCTAGAAAAAAATTAAAAACCACCAATTAAATACCACATTTGAAATTCTGAAAACAAAGAGGGAGATTAATAAAATTGAAAGTAAGAAAACTATTGAACTAATAAACAAAAATAAGATTTGATTTTATGAAAAAAACAACAAAATAGATAAAACATTTAGTTAATTTGATTAAGGAAAAGGAAAAAAGAAAATCAAATTGCTAGTATCAAAAATGAAAAGGCAGAACTTTAAACCAAATATTTGGAGTTTAACAAATTTTCAGTGGAAGGTATTTTTGAGGAACTTCAGGAAACATCTGTCTCAATTTTTCAGGGGGAGAGGTGGCTCCATGCAGGCACAGTTCAGGAACCCAGGCCATAGAGGACTTTGCATAACAGGGGAATCTACCGGGAAGCTCTTAGCCAAAATACACCACAGTTGACTACTCTGTACTGATTCAGAAGCCAGTTGATGAGCAGACTTGTTCTGAGCCCAGCAACAAAATTACAGAAGGCAAATAGTGAGCTCCTGAACCACAGGATAACGAGCAGGACCCCCCAGCACAAGAAGCAAGACCATATCACCAGCCCCAGGACAGTGTGAAGTTGCAGTCACCTGTAGAGGAAACTTGAGACAATATCCCCTTGTTCTAAGAGCAGATCTGAACCTTTAAAAATGAGCAAAAAAGCAAAAAGAACTCTGATCCTAGATAGCTTTTATAGAGAGAGGGAAGAACACAATTCAAACCTGGAAGACACTAAAGGCAAAGCATCTGCAGATGCTGCATCAAAAATATGTCAGTTGTTCTCCAACTCAAAAGGATCTATTAGAAGAATTTCAAAAGAATCTAAGAGAATTAGAAGAAAAATAGGGAAAGGAAACTTTACAGGAGATTTTTGAAAAGAAACATAGAAATTATCTGAGGAAAACTCCTTAAAATAGATTTGGCAAAATGAAAAAAGAATACAACTCTTTAAAAATAGATTTTGTGAACTGCAAATGGAAATAAAAATCTAGTAAACAAAAGAAATCATTTATAAGTGAATTGGTCAAATGCAAAAGAAAGTGAAACAGCTATCTGAAGAAAATAATTCACTAAAAATTAGAATTGAACAAATGGAAGCGAATGACTTAATGTGATGCCAAAAATTAGTCTAACAAAAATGAAAAAAGAAAAAAAGAAAAAAATGTCAAATACTTCACTGGAAAAACAACTGGCCTGGAAAATAGATCCAGGAGAGACAATGTTGGAATACACATAAGAGCTGTTGGAATACATGGGAGCCACCTGACAGTGGCTGCTGAAGATTCAATCCAGAATGGATCTCCTCTTGTGAGAGGATGATACAAGGAGACTGAGAAGCAGTTGCTGTACTCTGACTTCTCATCTCTTCCATCTGCCTCCAATTTATCTCATTCCCAGTCCACAATACCTGTGTCAGCAAAGGCTGCCTTGCAACTCATTCAGGTGTTGTGATCCACAGCTGTGGAGGATCTCTGATAATTGGCCTTCCCCTTAAGAAGACAATCTAAGAATTATTGCACTATCTGAAAACCACAATGAAAAAAAGAGCCGTGACAATCTCTTTCAAAAAAACATCAAGGAAAACTGCCTTGATGTTCTAGAATCAGAAGGTAAAATAACCATTGAAATGACCCACCCGCTGAGTGAAACAAGCAGAGCAAGTACACAACAGCAGCAAGATTGTATGGTGATTAACTATGAAAGACTTAATTCTTCTCTTGATTCAAAGCAATCCCCATAAATTTTGGACAGAAAATGCCATCTGCATCCAGAAAGAACTAATGAGACTGAATGTAAATCAAAACATACTACTGGGTTTTTTTTTTTGTTTGCTTTTTCTGTTTTTTTTTATCTATTTCATAGTTTTTCCCTTTTACTCTCATTTTTCTCTCACAAAATGATTCAAAAACAATGTGTATTATAAACAAATAAATAAATAAATAGTTTTTTGTTTGTTTGTTTGTTTGTTTAAGAAAGAATCCCCAATCACCTCCTGAAGAAGACATCAAAATGAAAACATCCATGACCTGGAAATAGGGTAAGTACAAAAATAGACAAGCAGGAAACTTTGTTAAGGGCTAACCTAGTATTTCAGCTGAAATGGGACAAATGCTTAGAAAAGAGCCTTCCTCACCCCAAGGAAAGTGTGCAGAGTGCATAGTTACGCTAATAAAAAAAAAAAGTAAGATTTTATTGTAACTTGGAAGCAGATCATTGAACTCCTTGGAACATTAAAATACACATCTCCTTGGTTCTGCAAGGAAGAAGAATTAGAGGCAGATAAATGGGGATTAATAGGAGAGCAACTAAGTGAATATTACAATGATAATGGTCCTGATTCAATTCCTAAAAAAAAACCATTTTATATATATATATAAAACATAATACAGTTGACTTTGGGGAATTACATAAGTTTTAGAATTAGGAAAAAGGAGAAAAAGCAGGAGGGGGATACTAATAAAACAGTTGAAAAACATGAAGAATTAGACAAGAAAGGAGTTAATTACAATGCTGTTGAAATTAAAAGATGTGGTGTTTCACAACAGGAGCCATTAGAGCATTCCTCATCCCTTGACCCTCCCACCTCAATTAACCCTTCATGGGTGGAGGGAGAAGAAGGGGGGAGGGGCAGTGACACAATCAACACCACCTATGAAGCAATTCTGTCCACCCTCTATGACAAGATTAGAACAGACATTAATTAAAGCTAAAAAAAGGACAGGATATATCTGATTTAAGAATAAAAGCATACCATGTGATTGAAGAATTTGATTCTTCAGGACAGGCCAGGAGAAAATACATTCCTTTTGATCTGGAAATTATCAAAGATATGAAAAAGGGTTGTACTCTTTATGTGGCTATATTGTCTTATGTTAAGATGGTATTGGGGAATTTGACTTATGAATTTTTAACCCCTAGTGATTGGAAATCTATATCAAGGATATGTTTGGAACCTGCACAAAACATATTGTGGCTTTGAGAGTATAGTGAACTCTGTAAAATACAAGATCAATAAAACAGGTAAACTGGAGTTAATATACCAATCACCTTTGATCAACTAGCAGGTATTGGTCATCATGCAGACACTTTAGTACAGATTAATTACCCTTTAATAGCATATGATCAAATTGCTGCTGTTGTTACTGCTATCAAAGCATGAGACATCCTCCCAGGAAAACAAGATAGAGGGGAAGCCTTCACAAAAATAGAGCAAGGCCCAAATTAATCCTTTGCTGATTTTTTGGGAATCTGCAGACAGCTGTCACATATGACATAACATAATAGTTCATAACTATTGGTGAAAATGCAACAACAGGAATAATGATAAAACAACTTGCTAGAGAAAATGCTAATGAGATTTGTAGAAGAATTATACTAGAACTACACAAAGATGCTCCTTTAAAGATCATAAGACAGTATGCCACCATGAGCATAAATACCTTTTATATCCAGGCTATGATACAGAACATGGGAAGATAGGTCCCTCTTGGCAAGGGACTTCCAGAGAGACTCCGCAATGTTTTCAATATATTAAATTAGGGCATCTGAAAGCTCAGTGTTGGCATAGAGATAGAGTGAGACGACAGGGTGAGAGAACAAGACCCCAAACCCTATGTCCAAAATGCAACAGAGGGTTCCATTAGACATCAGGATATAGATTGACCCAGGGAAACAGAAAGTAGGGCCCAGCTCCAGGGCCCCAGTGGACATCAGAATGTATATTGACTCAGGGAAACGAGAGATGGGACCCAGCTCCAGGGTCCCAGGCAAAAAACAGGTGGGGCATGATGGCAGCTGGAGTTACACCCAGAGAGTCTTTAGAAGCTCAATACCCTAATTTGATCAATCAGCCAAAAAGCAATCTGATGGAAAAAAAAGGGATTACAATTGAGGAGAATACAGGTTTTATAACCAGACATAAGGGCAGTGTCCAGTGCAAGCAGCTCCAATATAATTTCCAGATAATAAGTAGATATCCTGAAATTAGTGAATGGAAGGGACCAGACAGTTTAACTGATTGAGGGAGAGGGTTTGCTTGTATCTCTACAGATGGAGAAGGAATCAGATGGGTGCCAATGAGCATTTTTGTCTTATCTATCAGAGAGAGACAAAAAAAGAGAGAAAACAAACCTTGAAACAAAGGAGAAGACCTAAGAAACATCTTACACTGAAAAAGCATGAGTTAACCCAATGTGTATGGCAATTGGCTCATGAACATCAAAAATTGTTGATGACTGTTAACAGAACTTCAAAACCCACAGGAATCAATGAATTCCTTGAAATGAAAAATTGTAGATAAGACTGTTGCAGAACTTCAAAACCAGCAGGAATCATTGGATTCCCGAGACATGATAAGACTGAGACAGACCTTCAAAATCTGCAGGAATCATTAGATTCCCTGACACATGATGACTATTGCAGGACTTCAAAACAAAATCATTGGATTCCCTGACATATGAAGTAATGGACAACAGATTGGTTTTGGACTATTTCTAGGAGTTATGGACATATATAATTCCTCATGTTGATTCATCTTATTTGTTATATCACTACTAGCCTGTGTTATATTACTATGTGCTTTTGAAATACCTCCCATGTTGATGGATTTATGTATACCTGTTTCAAGTGAGACACTTCAGAAACTCGCTAATCTGGTTTGATTCCCCATTTCCCTTTAGTGTTTTCATCTCTCTTCCTGACTTGTCAGGAAGGGCATGATCACCTCCTTTTTTGGTGTTTTCACCCCTTTTTTTTGAGAAGTCAGGGAGGGCATAACCACCTATGTTCTAAAACAAAAGAAAGTGGGAGATGTCAAAGATCAAGAACTCAATATGATTAATCCTACAACAAAGTGTTAATTCAGTAGAATCGATAAGACAATGATTATGTAGTTTAGCATATGAGTTCTCTAGTTCAGTATGACTGATTTAATTTTGCAACAATTAATGGTTCCCTAGTGATATAATGATTGGTTTATACTCGTTATTTATTGTACTGTAATGATGTAATTGTAATAGAGTATATAAACTATGGACAAACTCAGCCAGAGAGAGAGAGAAGACAGAGGAATGGTGGCTGGAGCTCAAGCTCTCGAACTTAGACAGACTTCAAGATAGAGACCATCCTGGTGGCTCTCCTGCCTTCTGCACCGAAACCAAGACCCATTCTGGAGGGCCTCCATAAAGCTAGTCTGGGCCCCAGTTTGTGATGACCACATATTTTAAAATCAGTCAGAGTCAGGAAGTCAGGATAAGGGAAAATTCTTGATCTTTAGTCTTTGAAGAGGTGAAGGGGAATGGCAATACGAAGTGAGAGCAATTATAACATGAATCTGGCCAGCAGTGCCTCTGGCTCTCACACTCCACCCCCCAAATCCTGTACACAGTCTCCTATACAACACATCAAACTTGCACAGAGAGTGGGTGGGGCCATTCTTTCTCCAAGCATATATTAATATTGTCCAATTGTTAATTAGCCTCAAGTGCTTGGGACCTCAGTGCAACCAAGAGCTTCAGCCCATTACATCTCCTGCTTTCTTTTGTTTTAGAAAACAGGTGGTCATGCCATCCCTGACCTCTCAGGGAGGTGAGAGCCCCCAAGGGAAGGTGATCACACCCTCTCTGACTTCTCAGGAAAGGAGGTGAAAACACTGAAAAGGAGGTGATCACAACCCCCCCACTTCTCAGGAAGGGAAGTGAAAGCACTAAAAAGGAGATGATCACGTCCTCCCTGACATCTCAGGAAGGGAGATTAAAAGCACCAAAGGAAAGTGGGGATTGCTAGCGCGTTTCTGGGCTGAAAGGTCTTATTAGAAACATATATGCATAAACCCAACAGCATGGGAGGTATTACACAAGCACATAGCAATAACACAGAGGCTATTAGTGATGACTCTCCCCACAGTCAGTGCAGGTTTGATGTGGTATAACAAACATGAATTGTACATGCAAGTAGTGGTATAACAAACAATATGAATCAACATTGTGTTGTAAAAGATTTCCAGAAGTCCTAGAAGGAGGATATGTAAACATCACACATACACCTTCTTCAGCAGCCAAGAGATAGTCCAAAACCAATCTATTGTCCATTGCTTCACATGTCAGGGAATCCAATGATCCCCCCAAGTTTTTGAAGTCCTACAACAGTCTTATCATTTCTCAGAAAATCCAATGATTCCTGAGGGCTTTCAAGTCCTACAACAATCTTATGTCTCAGAGAATCCAATGATTCCTGAGGGTTTTCAAGTCCTACAACAATCTTATCATGTCTCAGAGAATCCAATGATTCCTGAGGGTTTTGAAGTCCAATAATTTTTGATGTCCATGAGTCAAACACCATAACTGCCAGGCTCTTTCAATGGTGGGCACAATCAGCAGTGGAACCACCCTATGTTTCTTGGATCTTCTTCATTTCAAGGATTTGCTACATCTCTCTGCTATGGACAAGGCGAATATGGCTCATTGGCACCTATCTGATTCCTTCTCTATTTGTAGAGATACAAGCAAACCCTCTCCCCCAAGTAGTTAACCTATCTGGTCCTTCCATTCACCACTTTCTGGGTCTCTCTACATCACCTGGCGATTATCTAAATATAGTGGAGCCACTTGCATTGGACACTGCCCTTCCAGTGGGTTATAAATCCTGTTTGCCGGAGCCAGTGCATCTTTGTCAAAAATGAAGAAGTTAATAGTATAAAGGGCTAGATTTAGAAGTTCTCTAGGCTTACCTGTGGCTCCCCCTTTCTTTTGTTTTTGGAGGAGCATCTTAATGTCTCTGTTTCTCCTCTCTACTATTACCTGTCCTTGAGGATTAAAAGGTATGCCAGTGGTATGTAAAATCTTATACTGTGCACAAAAGTGTGCACAATATTTAGAGGTATATGCAGGTCCATTATCTGTTTTTATTGCTTGTCACATACCCATAATTGCAAATGCTTGAATAAGGAACTCAGTTACCACTCGGGCTATCTCTTTTGCTGCTGGTATTGCAAAAGTGAATCCTGAAAAGTTGTCTACCACAATGTGGATAAAAGACAGGCGACCAAAAGAATTATAATGGGTCACATCCATTTGCCAAATTTCATTGGGTCTCAAACCATGAGGGTTCTTCCCTGGGGGCAGTGTAGGAGCATGGAAAGGAAGGCAAGCCGTACAGGCTTTTACTATGCTCCTAGCTTCCTCTCTTGCTATTCCAAATTGTAAACGTAAAGCTCGAGCAGCCTGATGATATTTAGAATGAGATGCCTGAGCTTCTTGGAACAAAGGGGTATTGACCAACATAGTTAGAAGGCTATCTGCCTTTGAATTGCCATCAAATATGGGACCTGGAAGTCCACTATGAGAATGGACATATAATATATAGATCTTACCTGGATGCTTTCTCACTTGCTCTTGAAGTTTCTTAAAGAGCTGATATATATTAGAGGCTGCAAATTTTATTTGGGCTGTGGCAAGTTTTTGTACCACACCTACTGAATAGACCAAATCAGATATTATATTTATATCTCTTAGATAATAAGTAAGAGCTAGAATGATTGCATATAATTCATTCTGCTAAGTAGATTGAAAAGGAATTCTGACTATTCTCTTTATAGTTAAGTCATGAGAGTATACAGCACAAATATTATCTTTGGATGCATCTGTAAAGATAGTTGGTCCTTTAAGAGGAACTTTAGAAACCTTTTCTTCAAGAATCCATTGCCAATTATGTAATAGTCTGGTTATCTTCATTGGAGACCCGTGTGTAAAATTTGGACCCATGGCTAATAAAATTTGCCACTCTGGAATGGTCTCACAGCACACATTAGTTTGTGTATTAGTATAAAAGATGTATATCTTGTCAGATCTTGTTCCAGACAATTGGACTGCTCACTTAATGGCCTTTAATAAAATTCTAGCCACAAGCACTGGGTAAGGAGTAAGGATTTGTTCTGGTTGTGCTGGGAGGTTCACCCATTCTATCACACTGTCTCCTTGATGAAGGACTGCTGTGGGTGCCTCTTGTGTAGCAAAAACTTTTCCAAGGGTTTTTGAGTGACTCTTTCAACCACATTGGATAAAGCCAGTTCAACTTCTCTCAAAGCCTTTTGAGCTTCTTTTGTAAGCTGATGTGGTGAATTTAAAGCACTGTCTCCCCTTAAAATGTCATATAATGGTTGCAATTGACTAGTATTTAAGCCTAACATTGGTCGCATCCATTGGAAATCTCCTATCAGTTTCTTAAAATCATTTAAGGTGTTTAGCTTCTCTGTTCTTAATGACAGTTTTTGTCCTTAAGTAAGCACCTTAGGGTGTACTTCATATCCTAAATATTGAAAAGGAGAATGTCTTTGAATTTTTTTCTGGAGCTATGTACAATTTGTAATTCCTTAGTGTTTCTATGCTCTTTTGTAGATATGCTTCTAACATTTGTTTCTTAGGTGCACATCCCAATATATCATCCATATAATGTAATAACATTACTTTTGGAAATGCTTTTGTTACTGGAGTAAGAGCAGTAGCAACATACATTTGACACACAGTAGGGCTGTTTTTCATTCCCTGTGGCAAAACTGTCCATTCATATCTTTTATAAGGCTCAGCTAAGTTAATGCTGGACACTGAAAAGGCAATTTTTTTTTCATATCCTCCTTATCCAGAGGGATAAAATAGAAATAATCCTTAATGTCTATAACCCAAAGAGGCCATTCTCTAGGCAACTGAGTAGGAGATGAAAGTCCAGGCTAAAGAGTTCCTATAGTTTCCCTCTGTTCATTTACCTTTCTTAAATCAGTCAACATCCTCCATTTTCCAGATTTCTTTTTTATGACAAATACTGGGAAATTCCAAGGACCTAGAGAAGGTTGTAAGTGTCCTTGGTCAAGTTGCTCTGTATTACATATAATAAGGCCTGAATTTTATGAATACCTAAGGGCCATTGTTCTATCCACACTGGTGCCAAGAAGAAAGTGTACTCCTTTCTGTCTCTATTAAATTTTCTTCAAAAAATTTACCTAACTTTTCTACTATTCTATTTGCCTTTTTAACTTCTTTATTATTTATTTTGTGGTTTGATTTATCTAGTTCTGAATGAACAAGGTTGAGAACTCCCAGTATTATAGTTTTGCTGTCTATTTCTTTCTTGCAGCTCTCTTAACTTCTCCTTTAGGAATTTCCATGCTATGCCATTTAGTGCATGTTTTGCATTGATATTGCTTCATTATCTGTGGTAGCAAGATATAGTTTCCTTTCTTATCTCTTTCAATTTTATCAATTTTTGCTTTTTCTTGATCTGAGATCAAAATGGCTACCCCTGCTTTTTTTTTTTTTTTTTACTTCACCTGAAGCATAATAGATTCTTCTGCTTTTACCTTTACTCTATGTATCACTCTGCTTTAAATGTGTTTCTTGTAAACAACATAAGGTAGTGTTCTGGCTTTTAATCTAGTCTGCTATTCACTTCCACTTTGTGGGAGAATTCATCCTATTCACATTTATGGTTAAAACTATTCTATATTTCCCATCATTCTATTCACCCCAAATTATAGTCTTCCCTTGCCTTTTCTCCTTTACCTCCAGTATTTTACTTATGAGCACCACTTGCCTCAAGCAGCCCTCCTCCTTTATAGCACCTCTCCCCTTTTTATTCTTTTCCCCTACTATTTCTTTCCCCTCCAACTTTCCTATAAGGTGAGAGAAGTTTCTCTGTGAAAAGAAATATATCTAATATTATTTCTTTGAGCCCAGTCTGATGAGAGTAAGATTCACACAATGTTCATCAACTTTCCTTCTTTCCCTCAAATATAATAGGTTTCCTTTGCCTCTTCATGAGATGTAATTTCCCTCATTTTCCCTTTACTTTCTCTTTTTTTCAATACAATCCCCTTTCCAGCTATCTTTATTTTTTATATTGTAACAGTAAAATCCATTTATACTGCACTCTCTATTTAAACCCATAACAGAAATACATTCTTCAAGAACTCTTTTTTATTTACCTTTTTATGCTTCTCTTATGTTCTATATTTGGAGGTCATTTTTTTGTTTGTTTGTTTAGCTCTTGTCGTTTCATCAGAAATAAATGGAATTCACCTGTTTCATTGAATGTTCATCTTCTTCCCTGGAAGAATATGTTCAGTAGTTCTAAAATTTAGCCATGATATTCCTTGGAATGTTAATTGTGGGGTCTCTTTCAGGAGTGTTTGGAGAATTCTCTAAATGACCATTTTATCTTCTGATTCTGTGACATCTGGGCAGTTCTCTTTGATGATTTTATGGAAAATTGTGTATAGGCTATTTTTTTCATCATGGTTTTCAGGAAGTCCAATAATCCTTAGATTGTCTCTTCTAGATCTATTTTCTATGTCATTTTTTCCCTAATAGGTTTTTTTACATTTATTCTATTTTTTTCATTTTTTTTTTAGTTTTGCTTGGCTGATTCTTGATATCTCATTGAATCATTAATTTCTATTTGTTCAGTTTTGATTTTTAATTAATTATTTTCTTCATTTACTTTTTTTACTTCTTTTTTATTTGTCCAATTGTATTTTTAAATGAGTTGTTTTGTTCTATGGATTTTTTCCCATTTCACAAATTCTGTTTTTCAGGGCATTGGGTTTTTTTTTTCCATTTTGTCAAATCTATTTTTAAGAAGTTAAATGCTTTATCCATTTCATTATTTTGTAATGAATTTTCTTCAGATAATTTTTTTCTCTTTTCTTTTCCAAATACTCTCATAAATTTCTCATTTCCTTTCCCCATTTTTTCCCATCCTTCTTTTAAAATATTTTATCATCTCTTCTAGGAGAGCCTTGTGTGATGGGGACTAATTTATATCAGCCTTTGGGCTTCATCCGGAGATAATCTGCTTTTTTCTCTCCTCAGGGTTTGAAATCTGTTCTTCTCTTTCACCATTAAAAACTATTTATGGTCAGAGTCCTCTTTGCTTTTTTTACTCATTTTTTTAAAGTTGAGATTTACTTTTAGAGCAAGGGAAGTTGTCCAAGATTCCTCTACAAGCAGCAGCAGTTGCGATAGGTGAGTAATCCCTCACTCCTGATACTGGGTGTGTGTGGCTGGATCCCATAAGATTCTGGTATTTCAGGGTTCACTGTTACCTTTTTTATTTGTGTTGGATGTTTTATAACTTCTCTTCTGATGTACTGGCTTGCACCCGGGGCAGAGTAGACAACAGTAATGTAGATTCCTCCCTGTAGATTCTCCATCATGCGGAGCCAGCACTACCCCGTGTCTTTGCTGCCTGCATTAATGTCTGTGCTTTGGTCCACCTTCTTCTGTGCCTAATTTAAACAGACCTTTTCTGGCAATCTTCAAAAATATCTTCTGCTGTTAATTTGGTACACTCCCAATATTCATGGATTCTGCCAGTCCAGAACTAATTCAGCAACTGAATTTGGTAATTTTAATGTGAGGGTCAGGGAGGAGGTCAGAAAGAAATGTATCTCCTCTCCTCCATCTTGGCTCTGTTCCAAGTAAATCAATATGAAGAATTTTCAAGAGTTGCAAACTATTTACAGCCATATGAAAGACTGTTCCAAATCATTTAAAATAAGAGTAATAGAATTAAAAATAACCCTGAGGTCTCACTTCACAACCTATAAATGAGCAAAAATCAATATGTCAATAATCAAGGCGTTGTGAGAATATGGATACCCTGATATATTGCTGTTGCTATTGTGAATCAGTATAATAATTTTGTAAAGTAATTTGTAATTATGAACAAAATATCTAAAATACTCATGTCCCTTGACTCGGAGATTCTATTACTAGGTTTATGTTCCAAAGAAGTTATTAATAAAACCAAAATCTTCATTATATAATAAAATATATGTAGTATAATTTTTATGATAGAGAAGAATTCGAAGCAAAATATATACTTATCATTTGTGTAATAGTTAAACAAATTGTGGTATATTAATGTAATAATATATTACTATGTTGTATAAAATTAAGACAGTGATGAATACCAAAAAATGGTAAAATCTACATAAATTGATTTGCAGAGGTGGGAAGTTCATGAATATGACACATTTTGCATATTTTCCAACTTTTTTTAATGTGTTGATTGGTTATGCTGATATTTTTTAAATCTTTTTTTTTTGATCCTTAAATTATTTATTATGTGAGATGACTTTTTGGGTAAGGTAAAGAGACATGTGCTAGAAAAAAGAATATGATGATTATAAAGATCCCACAAGGCAAAAAAAATGTACTTTATATATGTGTGTGTGTGTGTGTGTGTGTGTAGGGAGATATATTCATGTGTATATATACATTTATACATATGTGTATATGTAGTATTTTGTGAATTTTAAATGTTATGTTATATGTATATATGAATTTGTGTCTATTATATAGCATACAACATTATGATTAACTACTGATGTATGAGCTAATTTAGAATCTGCTATTTATGTTCAATCTGATAATCAAATGGTCAAAAGCAAGTTCAAAAGCAACACTAAATCAGAAAAAATAACAATATACAATTCAACATGATTGCCTTGTGGATGGATATCTCCATTTGGATGCACTTTTAAGATCTGTTCAAGAATTCAAAGTTTACTAGGGAAGAGGGAAGTTTACAGATGTTATTATTATATTCGAAAAGGAAATCTTGAAAATGTAATGAACTACTGAACCTTATGGTTGTTTTCTCATGTCTATAAAATGATCCTTAAAATGATCTATGCACAAATCATGAGTATCATTGGTGAAAACATGAAGACACTTTGTAAGAATTCTTTCAACAATAATTTTATATAAAATTGAATGGGTCTCTTCTATATTCATTACCTTCACATTCATTGCATGATGTATACAACCATATAAATCAGAAGATCTTTTTAAATGATCTAGATTAAGGGAAGGGGCTAGAAGAGAAAGAAAAGCAAATAAAGCACTTCTGGTGGTTACAGACTTTCCTACTTCCTATCCATCTAGAATGATTTCTCGTTAAGATTAGAAAAGGGCACATGGGCCTAAGACCATTTTAAAATGGTAAAGGAGTAATTTGATACATTTAATGAATTCAATTCAAAAGGCCTTGATGACATAGGGTACATCCTAGAGTACTAAAAAAGATTAGCATGTAGTGAAAGAACTTAATAAATGAGAAAATTGCAGCCATATTGAAAAAAATGAAAATATTCTTTTTTTAAGGAAGAGATAGGATGTCTATAAATCACATGTCGGTAAATTTGATTTTAATTTTTAGCAACATTCTAAAATATGTTATTAAAAAGATGCTTAATACAAAGGAAATAGTGAATACAAAAAGCTAGCAAGACTTCAGGAACAAGTCATGGTAACCTAATTATATTTCCTTTTTTTTTTTTTTTTTTTTTAGAAATAGATAAGGGGAATTCTGTACATCTAATTTATCTACATTCTAGAGAAATACTTGATCCATTTTCATAAAACAATTGAAGATGAAATAATGAGCAATAGAATAAAGTGAATTCAGAACTGTTTGAATCATAAGATTAAAAAGTAATCTTAAATGGATTGTGGGCAACTGAAAGAAGGCATCCTATATGGTATCCCATAGATCTGTACTTGACCCTGTGCTGTTTCAACCTTCCATTCATGACCTGGATAAAGATATAGATGGGAGACTTTCTCAGACATGTATATATCGCAAATCTGAGTAGTATAGTTCACTTATCAGGCAATAGAATCACCATCCAAAAAAGCCTTTATAAGTCAGAATATTCTGGCCCTGTAAATTAAATTTAGTAAGCATAAAGTAAAATTTTGCAATTTGGTGGGGAAAAAAATCAAGATGATAGTGGCATGCCTAGAAAGCAGTTCATTTTAAAGCTATCTGAAAAGTTACTAGATTTCTAGTTCAGCGTAAGCCAAATGTATGAAATGAAAGCCAAGAATTCCAATATGATCTGAGGTTGGATTAAAAGATGCAGCACACACAAAATAGGGGAGGTGGAAATTCTATTTCATTCCTATAGATTTAGATCACATCTAAGACAATGTGTCAATTTCAAGTGTCACATTTTAGAGAGGGCAATGAAAACTTGTAGATATCCAGAAGAGCATAATGACAATGATAATGGATCTCATATTCATATCATTGGCTGAAGAAACTGGGAGAAGGGGAAGATGCTAAGCCTACAAAGATGTAAGAGATTCAGGAGAGATATGATATCTGTCTTCAAGTTTTTGAAGGAATAGATTTGTTCTATTTGATCAAAGACAAAAGAAGCAATGAAAGTGGTAAGGAAGTGGTAAGGAGACAGTTAAGTTTGAAACCAGAAAATAAAATCAAGCTTTCTGCAATAAGAATTATCCAAAAGTGAAATGGGCTGCCTTTGAAAGTAGGAGGATTTTTTTTTTCATTTGAGGAGTTCAAGCAAAGGATGGATGTCTATTTCTTTGAGTTCTGCAAGTTTTTTCAGGTATAATTTGCATTAGACAGATACTGATATTCTTTGCATCTCAGAAATTTTGTGACTCTGTAATTCTGTCAAAAATACAGTTTGGAAAGGCATTGTTGATAGAGAGTAAAGGAAGACACCTGAGGGAAGAAGAGCTCAGTCTGAATCCCATTTGACCAATTCCACGTCATTTTCAATAATTTCAAACTGTTCCTTGATACCAAAAACTTGTATTTTAAAATCACTATTCTCCTCAATGTTATAATATAAGGCTATGAACCACAGATTATCATATTCTCAAAAGAATCAAAATTTCAGAAGACATAATGCTAAGGCAAAAAACAAGGTAGGTGAAATCAGGCTACAATAATTTATCAGTTGTAGCTTATATATGCAAAATTTCATTAAAAATACAAGTTTGAAGACATGTTTGATTATAAAAGGAAGTGGGACAAGCTCATAGCACATGTATGATATATAAAATATTGGGATGCTCTATTGATCCTTAAAATATTAAATATTATGAAATGTTAAAATATTAAAAAAGAATCAGAGGAGTCTTTTGTGTATTGAATAGTTCCTTTATGGGATAGTTATGGGAGGATGTGATCAAGAATTGAGACAGCTAAGTGACATATTTGTTAAAACACTAGAACCAAAGTCAGTAAGACCTCAATTCAAATCTGAACTAAGACAACAGCTGTATGACTTTAAGCAAATCACTTATTGCAATTGACCTCATTTTTCTCATTTATAAAATCCTTAAGATGAAAATAATAAAATTTAAAAAGATTTATAAAGTACTTAGCATATTGTACATAGTACATAGTACTCTATAGTACATAATAAGCACTCTATAAATACTAGTAGGAAGAAGAAGAGAAGAATTTTAGAATGTGAAGATACTGATGGATTGAAATGTATGTCTGTAGTAGAACACATTGTATGAGATTCTGGATCATTCAGAGAATTATGAAATGTATCAACAATATTAGTCAAAATGTTTTTAATGAGTTAATACATTTCCTTTAGCTATTCAAATATATGTAATACATCTTAGATAAACATATTAAGAAGTATATCCTATAAAACAATACAAATATATAATATTCCAAGAAATATGCACACATTAATGATGAAACATAAAATGAATTTTAATATATAAATATATAACTAAAGACAAGATTAATTTTTGCACATATAAAGGTATACATGCATACATATGTGTATGTGTTTATGCATATATGTATGGCTGCAAATGCTTGTTCATACATATATAGTTTCCCAAAAATCTTACTGACATTTTCAGCTTTGAAAACATCCAGGTGTGTTTGTGCGAAAGGATATAAAGCACAGAATGAAAATGATCTAAGATAGCAGAAAACCAATGTGTTCTACAGATACTAATATATTTCAAGACAACTTTACACAAACATATGTGTCAATGTATTGAAAATGCTTAGATTAGAAAAAAAAGTAGGGACTTTTGGCTTTAACTATGAATGATTTCTGTCCATATAGCTCAAGTCCACAAGACTTAAGTTAACTTTGTAGACCTGAAAAGAACATAAGATGCAGTAGCAGGAAAAATTAATAGGAGGAAAATTCAAGATGAATGTCAGGGAAATTTTTCTAATGGTGAGTTCAATTACCTTTTATTTGGCCTGCAGAACAATCTCCCATGAGATGCCCCATCATTTGAGTCACTTAAAACTGGACCAGACACAGCATTCCAGACTATTATGCAGGGAGACATTTTATTTGACAGAGAGATGGCTTTATTAACCTAATGATTATTTTCAATTTCTAATATCTATGATTCTGTATTTTTGGGGTATGTCATTCTATTTTTATGCTCGAGTCAATTTTATGATAAGGAGTTCCTTCAAGTATAGATGACAACAAGTATAGATGCTCTATGATTTTATGGTCATGAAATATATAGATGCTTGATAATTATAATAAATAGCAAATAAAATTATTTAGCACTTTAAAATATATAAAGTGGTGTATATACATCATTTCATGTGATCCTCACAACCACTCTATGAAGTAGATACTATAGGTATTATTATCCCTATATTAAAAATGTTAAAAATAAGTGGCTAAAATATTGTTATGTCTATTTTACTGGCACAAGTCTGCAAGAATAGTATCCAAGAGCACCAGAGCACAAAATAAGATGAGGTTAGCAATGAATGGTATGGACAATCAATATTGTATTACTTCGACATTTTAGGGACAAAAGAACGTCCAAAACTATAAGTCAGGGTCAATGAGATGGCAAAAGTAAATGATGGAAAGAAGAGAAAATTACTCATCTCTTTCTTTTCTTTATTTGTCTCTGTCAAAGAGATTAGTCTTTAGACTGAAAGTGAATAGGTTCTAGATCTGTTATTTCATTGATAGAGGAAGCTTCCTCACAAGAAAACTTTCTTTAGTGACTCAAATCAGCACTTTTTCTACAACTCATAGTTTTAGAGAATTGCCTGAAAGTGATAGAATGAAGAATAAAAATATTAAGTTAATGGGAAGTTGAAACCTAAGGAAGATGAAAAGATGATGATGGCCCAATACATGAGTCAAAGTTTGAAGTAGACAGATCTTGGTTCTTTGTAAGGACAATTTTTTCTAGAGATTTTTGAAAGTAAAGTTAGCTTCTTTAGTAAGGGAAGAGTTCCCCATAATGACAGATCATTAAAAAGGTTGGAATGATATGGTCCAGATTGTGGTTCAGGTATCAATGTATTAGATGACCTCTTATTTCTCTTGCAGCAACAAATTTCGGTTATTATTTTGATTTCCAAGTTTAACTTTCCATTACATCATATTGCTATGAAATCTAAGAAATGGAAAGGTTCATTTGTTCAAATTATATTTTTGGATTGCTTAAAGAAGCAAATTAAATATGAAAATTAGAAATCTTATACAACTTCATCAAATACTTTTCAAAAATTTGAATACTAATGTGTTGCTGATGACCTTTTGAGGGACCTGAATCTAATTTTTTTCTATGGTTTTCAATTAGGCTTTCTAATTTCAGGTTTTCCCCCCGGCTCATCTTTGCTATTTAAGTTTTCTTTCATGATCCCGTTTTATGTACTTGATTGATGCTTGATTTCAATTTCCATTTATTTCAGTGGATTAAACTTTTAAAAAATCTCTCCTTATACCTACATTTACTCTGTCTCACACATATTTGATCTCTTTACACACAGAGAGACTACCTAGGAATTTCCATTTCTAGCCATACTCATTATACTTTGTACCCAAAAGGACCAAATATTCATATCCTCTATCTGGAGAGAATAAAAGCTATGTCCACAATTAATTATTAATGGAGATGATTGTGGTCTCATATTCTCTTTTATATTACTCAAAAAGAATATAGAATTCTTGACATGCATGTAGTCCATTCAACTCTGACATCATTATAGAATGTTGGATTTAACGTGTGACATTCTGGAAATAAATGCATCTCAATTTTCTAATATGTACTTAGTGCTTAATGGGAGACTTCTACAATCAACACAACCAAAATATTACTTCATCATAATTAAAAACAAAGCAAAACCTCCCAAACCTAGAAAACCACAGTGTAAAATCAGGAGAAAGTATTTAATTGGCACAGAAAAAGAACTGAAACTAATTTTAGAAACATTATTAACAACCATTGCCCTTTATGAGTCCCTATTCATTCTTCTTTACCAAGAAATTGAGGAAGGATTTTTTTCATTCTAGTTTCTAGCTGAAAAATATAGAAAGATGCAATGCTTTGTGGTACAAAATATTCAGGTTACAGCTCCTCTAACATGTCTGCTTCTTCTTGTAACTTACATCCTGACCTGAAGTCACTATTCATCCTCAGCAATTCAACACTCTGGATTACAGATTACAGATGGGATGGATATCCTATCCTATTTCTCCATATTTCTCTCCTTCATGTTCTCTCTTATTTTTTTCCCTTTTTATTTCTACAAAATGATAATTTTAAAAAAGAACATCCTTGTCTCCAAGGAGTTCATATTGTATCAGTGGAAAACTACGCATACATATAAGAGGATGCAAAATATATTCAAAATAAATTCAAGATGACTGGGTGAGGGAGAGAAATATTAGTAGCTAAAAGATCAAGAAAAACTTCATATATGAGGCATCAGTTGAGATTAGCACAAGTGTTCCTGGTATCACTCATCTCAGTCTTTATTCATTCTGTTTTCTAATACAATAAGAGAACACACTCTGGAGTGCTATTAGGCAAACTTGCTATAGGTCTTGGTTTCTTTTGGATTCTTCAGCATAAAAATTGGATTGATCACTAAACTCCTTGTAGTTCTCAAAATCTTACTTATTGGAAAATAGTTGTAACATGCCATAGCAATCATTGCCTTCCAACCTCTTTCTAGATAATCCAACATTTCTCCAACCATTTATTGCAACTACCCTGCTATTTCCTCCCCAACTCCTTATTAAAGCACATGAAAGAAGAATAATTACTACATACTTCATAGAAATGAAATCAAGGTTAATATACATCTGAGAAATCCAAGCAAAGGCATTGTATGTGTTATGGAATTTATTCTTTAAGAGAAATAAAACAATAGGAACTATTCATTTGGAAATTCATTCTATAGCATAGTCAAAAAGCTGTGAGAATTTTGCTCTTCTGTAGTATAAAATTCTTGATGGGAGAGATTCTATTTTATCTATATTTTGTTTTTTCCCTATCATAGTGCAAAACTCTGCACAAAGTATTCTTACTTTCCCCTTCCACCTCTGGAAACACTGATTAATCCTCCTATTCAGTTCAGCAAACACAGTGTTGCATAGTATCATACACACAGATACATATGTGTATATATACATAAACATATATGTATATATAACATGCATACTATAATGTGTAAACACTATTAGATATACCCATACATACATATACATACTCTATAACGTTGCACACCTCTGCACCACATAAGTTTAATTCATTTGCAAGTCAAGACATCACTTTCCTGATGTCAGTGAAGGACAGCAATAATATCTCTTCCCCTCCCTCTCCTCTCTCTCTCTCTCTCTCTCTCTCTCTCTTTGTATATGTGTGTATATTTATACATCTGGGTATATATGTGTGCTTCTGTTTATATATACATGGTTCAGTACCTCTGTGAATTATTTTATCATTTGGTCATCTCCTTCTTTGTCTTTTGCTGTGCTGCTATATGAATATTTTCTAATTTCCCTTTCTGCTGTTACTCATTTTGTATATCTGGACACATTATCAAATAAATACAACAATTACTAATCAAAAAGATATGGCAATCTATTCTCCTAAAGTTCCATCTATCATTTCTGTAGTTTTCAAAATGACAATACCCAATCCTGGTCACTACTGCATTATTTATAATATTCCCCCTCTTTTAGGATATATTCTCCTTAGGAGCAGGGACTTCCTTTGATTTTGTTTGTTTTGGTATCTTCAGCATTCAATAAAGTGCCTGGCATTGGTTTATTGCTAATTTTTTTATTCACTCATTCTGTAAGAGAGATGAAACATATGGATAAATAAAATGTAAAGTAACTTCAGGAGAGAGAGACTATTAAAAATGTAGGGATCAGGGCAGCTAGCTGATGCAATGGATAGAGCACCAGCCTTGAAGTCAGGAGGACTTGAGTTCAAATCTGACCTCAGACACTTAACACTCCCTAGCTATGTGACCCTGGGCAAGTCACTTAACTTGAGGATTGATAAAAATTTCATGTAGGAAATGGCAAACAAACAGAACTTTGATGCTAGCTGGGATTTTTAAGAAGCAAGAGTGAGGCATGAGTTTAATTGAGACATGGGGTAGAGATAGATAACATTTGATATCAAGATTAGGAATAGATTGCAATGTTGAGGGGAAATAATATGAGACAAGGCTAAAAAAGAGGAGTGGGAGTCAAATGAGGGTTTTCTATGATAGACTAATTTTTTTTTTGGTCCAGAAGACAAAAAAAAAATGAACTACTGAAGTTTTTAAGCAAGGGAGTGGCATGATTGAATCTACATTTTAGGCATATTATTTTTGCAACTATATGGAGGATGAATGGAAGAAAGGAGGAACTGAAACAGGTAGATTGATTGGAAAATTGTTTTTAATAGTCAAGGTTAGACCCTGGGTAATGAGTATATAACTAGAGAGTAACAGTGTTTGAAAGAGAAAATATAGAAATCAAATCAAGAAGGCTTGTCAATGGATTAGATAAGGAGGTGAAGATAAGCAAGGATTGATCCCACAATTGCAAATACTGGTAAATGTGAATATAAATGTCCCCTCAACAGAAATAATCAGAAAAATTGAGCTTGAGGGGATAATAATGAGGTCTTTTTGTATCTGTTGATTGTTGTATTAGTGACAGGACATACAACTAGAGTTGTCCATCAGGTAAGTGGAAATAAAGTTCAGGAATTCAGAAAGTGATTAATCTATGGATATGGATTTAAGAGATATCCATGAGAGCTGATAAGATCATTAAGACAAAAACTGTAGAGAGAGCGAAAACAAAGGACCCAGGAAATCATTTAAATATTTCCAAGTTTTAGATGTGGGTGATGAATATATATTCACCCAATAAAAAGCTGATAATGAGGGACAAAACCAGTATGAAGAGAAGCAAGAGAGAAACTGTTGCAGAAGATAAGGTGGTAGAGTTTACAATACAAGAAGGCTTTTGTAATGTCAGAAATCCTTCTGCTACAGAAGGATTAGCAGCTTTTGCTACTAAAAGTTGAAACACGGCTACCAAAATTGTAATTAAATACAAAGATTAAAGGACAACTGCAAAACACTTTAAAAAAAGATGGGCCAACTTGTTCACAAGACAATTTCTTGAAATTTGATTATGACAGAGAGAGATGAGATATGGGATCATACCTTGAGAAGGATCAAATGATTATTTTTAAGGATGAGAGAAAAAAAACTTGGGCACATTTGAAGGCATCAGGGAAGGAAATTGCGGATAATGAGACTGGAGGAGAAAGAAAGGGAAAGATGAGTAGGGCAAGCTCCCACAAGTTTCTGAAAGGAATGGAATCCAAGGCAAAAATAGAGGAGCTGACATTAGCAAGAAGACTCAACTCCTCCTTGACAATAGTAATAAAGAAGATAATAAGGGAAGATGTACACAAGTCTGAAACACAGAGGAAGGGAGAAGATGAAGAACATGGAAATGGGTTCTATTTTATCAACAAATTAGGAAGCAAATTGTTCTATTTAAACAAGTTGCTATTGGGGCTTCATCCATTTGTGGAAAAATCTGTTTCCTCTCCAGAGAAATTAACCCCATATGGATTCATCATTACCCACATAGATTGTTACTTTACATGAATTTTATTGTACAAAGACTCAGAAATATATGCATGTTGAGTAATATCAATTCCTAATGCTCTTCTCTACCTGTAAGGTTTTCTTTGCTTATTCTCTCAGAAACTGATTATGTAAGCCTGAACAATCACATACGTCTTTTCCATCTTAAAGTTATATAAAGAAGAGACTTCCCACAACACCAAGACAATAATAAACATTGATGGTACTGTGCTGTATTCTACCCTTTAGGGTATTCTTTTGATTGATACACACATTCCCCACTTTATCAAATTCACAGCAGATTGGGTCAATAAGAAGTAAGAGATTTGGGCTCAAGACACACAGGTGAAATGAGTTTTTTAAATTGTTCTGTCATATTTTCATGGACTTTGAACCAAATACCAACTTCATATCCTGGCTTGGGGACCCTCTAAAGTTCATTAGCAATAGAATAAAGGTTCCTCATAACATTGATATCATAGGACAGTGATAATTTCTACTTTGCAAGCATTTTTTGTTCTCATGAAAGTTTACCACATCCAACACTTTGTATATGGGGAAATAATTCAGTCCTTTGTATAACCAATCTAAAGAATAATCAGATATTTTATAATGGGTTATATATTAACTTTAGTAGTGGAACTTCAGCAGTATTATATATTCAGAAGCTTAATATATCTCATGATAAATAGTAAGATTCCCCAACAGTGTCATCCCTGGCCTTTCTTCTATGTTTTCTTGTTTGATATTTATCTTAAAAAGCAAAGAGAAATAAAATAAGTAGCCATGTATAATAGACATATTGGAGTTATGAACATTCTATCTATGACTCTGTATAACTCATTAAATCTCCCAGTGTCCTTGAGCAATTTTTTGTGAGCAATAGAAAAAATGTTGATGTGGTTTTGTAGAGGTGTCTCACAAATGATCTCCTTACACAAATAAAATAATAGGATAATTTAAAAATAACAATGTATAATAAAATTCTCTATGTTTAAAATGATTGGGAGGTCTACATTTTCAGTTTTCTATGAGTCCAATTACTGTTATTTTCTTAAATAAATTATATTTAAGTAGAAAGAGATAAGTTTGCATATGACAAACTAAAAAGAAAACCTATTATTATAAAGCTAGGTGCTTCTTACAAATCCCAAGTCCCCCACCTCCAATCTTCAATCATGACCTGAATTTTATAGCTATCCAGATGTCATAGAAGAGTAATTAAACTGTAATATTTGTACTAGGGGCCAATCTGATGTTAGTCTTTACTAAAGTCACTGAAACCTAACTAAATAACTAGATTTGAGTAGTTAGTTCAGGACAACATTAAGTATCCTAAAACCAGCCATTACCATGATTAGTGTATTGCTGCTTTAGTGATCAGTTCATAAAAGAAGTAGAGAAAGCAAAAGCAGGTCACACAGGAAAAAAACTCTGCTAGTACTTCTTTTTAATGTTCTTCTTTCCTAAGGCCACTTACACCTCATAATACCCAGTCCCTTCCTATACCTTCCATCCCTTTCCAAAAATGGCCCTATCTATAAAATCATCCCACAAGCACAGAAGAAACTGTCATTGACATAATTATGTGGTAAAGCTTAATATTTTATTGGGGGAATTTTTTTTCTTTAGAGGAAAAGACTCTAACCATTAGTCTATTCTACTATTTTTCCTTCCACCAATGCTGTCAAAATAATATCTTGGATATCTTATCAGTGGAGATCAATATCTTTTCCAAAGAATCATTCTTTTAACCTAAACTGGATTTTGTCCACATTTGTTGCCTGATTGCAAACATCTCCATGTAGGTTAAGCACATGGATACCATTAGAGTAAAACATTTTGTGACTATCTTCTTCTTCTTCCCCTTCTCCTCCTCCTTCTCCTCTTTTCTTCTTCTTCTTCTTCTTCTTCTTCTTCTTCTTCTTCTTCTTCTTCTTCTTCTTCTTCTTCTTCTTCTTCTTCTTCTTCTTCTCCTTCTATTACTCCTCCTTCTCCTCTTTTTCTTCCTCCTTGTTCTTGTCCTTCTCCTTCTTATAGGAATTGGAATAGGAATTGAAAAAGAATTCTCATCAAAATTCAAAAGGAATTCTCATCATAACATTTCTAACTAATGGTAACCCAGACCTTTTTTTTGAAGACAATCAAATGATTGATTTTCTCTATTTATTTTTTTCTCTTTTAGTTTTATCATTATTATATTTACCACCTATTTATACTGTGTAAGAATTTCTTTTATATTTTTTTTAAATTAAAGCTTCATATTTTCAAAATATATACGTGGATAATTTTTGATATTCACCCATACGAAATCTGGTGTTCTAATTTTTTCCCTCTCTCCCCGAATCAGGAAGTAATCCAGTATATGTTAACCATGTGCAATTTCTCTATACATATTTCCACAAACATCATGCTGCACAAGAAAAATCAGAACAAAAAGTGAAAAAATGATAAAGAAAACAAAATACAAGCAACAATGAAAAGAATGAAAATGCAATGTTGTGGTTCACATTCAGTTCCCACTATCCTCTCTCTGGGTGCAGATGGCTTTCTTCATCACAAGATCATTGGAACTAGTCTGAATCACCTCGTTGTTGACAAGAACCATGTTCATCAAAACTGATCATTGTATAATCTTGCTCTTGCCACATATAATGATCTCCTGGTTCTGCTCATTCACTTGGCATCAGTTTATCTAAGTCTTTCCAGACCTCTCTGAAATTGTCCTGGTGATAATTTCTTAGAACAATAATATCCCATTATATTCATATAATATAATTTGTTCAGTCATTCTCCAGATGATGGGCAGCCATTCAGTTTCCAGTTTCTTGACACTACAAAAAAGACTGCCACAAACATTTTAGCACTTGTAGTTCCCTTTTCTTCCTTTATAATCTTTTTAAAATACAAGCCCAGTAGAAACACTGCTGTATCAAAGAGTATGCACAGTTTTTTAGATGTTTGAATATAATTCCAAATTGCTCTCCAGAATGGTTGAATCAGTTCACAACTCTACTAACAATGTATTAGTGTCCCAGTTTTCTCACATCTTCTCCAACATTTATCATTATCTTTTCCTATCATTTTAGCTAATCTCTCATGTGTAATGGTACCTCAAAGTTGTCTTAAATTGCATTTCTCTGATTAATAATGATTATATGACTAGAAATGGTTTTAATTTCTTCATCTAAAAATTGCTTCTTCATATCCTTTGACCATTTATCAATTGGAGAATGGCTTGAATTCTTATACATTTTAGTCAATTTTCTATATATTTTAGAAATGAAGCCTTTATCAAAATCCTTGAATATAATTTTCCCCCAGTTGATTGCTTCCATTCTAATTTTGTTTGCATTGATTTTGTTTTTACAAAAACTTTTAAACGTAATATAATCAAAATTATACATTTTGCATTTAATAATGGACTCAGGTTCTTTTTTGGCAACCAATTCCTTCCTTCTCGACAGATTAGAGAGGTAAACTATTCTTTGTTCTTTTAATTTGTTTACAATATTACTCTTTATATCTAAATCATGAACCCATTTTTGAACTTATCTTATATGAGGTATAAGGTGTTATATATGGGTCACTGCATAGTTTCTGCCATACTAATTTCTACTTTTCCCAAAAGATTCTGTCAAATAGTGGGTTTGGATAACATTTTTTCACTTTTGTTATTTTTCACTATTAAGAAGAGTTTATCATTTTGCCTCACTTTCATTTTGTTCACATTCATTTATTGATTTGTCAAGTATTTAAGTAAAAATGCATTTAATATACACATTTAATTTGCTAAATATTTCCCAATTCCATATTTTTAAATTAACATTTATGTAGATTTCAAATTCCAAAATATGGCTATATACTTATTTTTCAAAAGCTTTTTTCTAAATATATTAATATAATTGTATTGAGTTTTTGTTACTGTTGTTCTTTTTGTTATTAATATAGTCAATTATACTTCTTATTGTTGAATCAAGTCTGCATCCCTGGTATAAATTATATCTGGTCAAAGCATATGGTCTTTGGTGATATATTGCTGTAGTGTCCTTGGTAATGTTTTATTTAAAATTTTTGTTTCAGTATTCATTGGGAAAAGAAAAATCTGTAGTTCTCTTTCTATGTTTTTGTTGTTGCAGGTTTAAGTATCAAAATCACATTTGTATCCTAAAATGAAATGCTTCCCTATTTTTCTCAAGAAGTCTATATAGAATTGAGACATTGTTCCTTAAATGTAGGGTAGAATTTGCTTGTAAATCTATCTAATCCCGGGTAATTTTTTCTTAGGGAACTCTTGCTTTGTTCAATTTTATTTTTCTAACAGAAGGTTATTTTAGCATTCTATTTCTTCTTCTGTTAATCTGAATAATTGAATGATTTCTTCCTAGCTGCTTGAAATATTTTCTCTTTACCCTTAGATCCCTGGAATTAGGTTATAATAATTCTGGGAATTTTCATTTTGGATTTTTGTTTTTCAAGGCATGATCAATGGATTCTTGTGATTTTATTTTACCCTCTGGTTCTAAGAATATTAATTAATTAATTAATAATTAATTCTAAGAATATAAAGAATATTTCCTTTATAATTTCTTGGAATACAATGTGTGTTATACAAATAAATTATATTTAAATAATTGAAGAAATATAATAGTCCATGAGCAGACAAAACCAAAAATATTACAACTTTACCTAAACTAATCTATCTCTTCAATGCCATCCCAATTAAATTACCAAATAATTATTTACTAAGCTAGAAAAATAATACCAAATTTCATAAAGAATAAAAAAGAATATCAAAGAAATTAATTTTAAAAATTTAAAGGAAAGAGATTTAGCAGTAGCATATCTCAAATTACATTATAAAGCAGAAATCATCAAAATCATCTGGTACTAGTTAAGAAAGAGAAAGCAGAGTAGACACAATAATGAACAACATATAATTACAGTGACCTTCTGATTGATAAATTGACTGCTAAAATTTAAAATTTGGAGATAACAATTTATTATTTGGTAAAAATTGTTGGAAAACATGAAAAATAGTCTGGCAGAAATTGGGCATACAACAAATGTTTCACACCATTTGACAATCTCATATCTCAAATATTTAAAGAACTTTGTCAAATTTACAAAAATCTGTCATTTCTCAATTTGCAAATAGTCAAAGAATATGACCAAGCAGTTTTTGAAAAAGAAGTTATATGTAAGTACATAAGTTATACATAAATAAAATTATTCATAATCATATAAAGATGCTCTGAATCACTATTGATTAGAGAAACACAAATTAAAATAACTTTCATATATCATTTTAAACCTATTTAACCTATAGTTAAAATGATAAAAAGGGAAAATAGCAAATGTAGGATGAGATATGACAAAACAGGAAAGTAATTCACAGTTGGTAATCCAACTATTTTGGAGAACAATCTGAAAATTTGCTCAAATAGTTATAAAAGTGTATTTTTTGACCAAGAAATGCTACTATTAGGTCTGTTTCTTGGGGAATTAGAGGAAAATTAAAGAACTTAAATATTCTAAAATATTTATAGATCTCTTTTTGGTGGCAAAGAAATATAAATTGAAATATCTGTCAATTGGGGAGTAGCTAACTGAGTTGTGGTATATGATTTTGCTGAAATAGTACTGTGGTATGAGAAAGTATTAGCTAGTTGATTTTACAGAAACATGACCAAACTTTCATGAAAAAATTAAGAATAAAATGATCAGAACCATGAGAATGTTGTACACAGTAATAACCAACAACTGAATAAGCAAGTCATTTTGAGTATTATACTCAAATGGACCTATGAAAGATGTTATTCACATCCAGAGAAAGAAATGATAGATGTATAGTATGGTTTAATATGTGTGTGTATGTGTGTGTGTGTGTGTGTGTGTGTGTGTGTGTCTAATGATAGCCTTCTCTAGGGTGGAGTGGAAAAAATGGGAGGGGGAAAAGTACACAGTATAGAACAAAAGCAAACTTGGAAGCACAGAAAAGCAGGTCAGCTTTGAAAATGATTATGTAATGTTTATTAGCTGTTTTTTTTTTTTTTTCCAAAAAAAGGAAGCAATGTGAAATGGAAAGTCATGGTTTTATATGGAACTTTTGCTTATGTTGTGTTGTTTACATGGAAATGTTCCTCTTTTTTGTATTTTTTTTAATTTAAGTTCAAAAGGTCACTGATGCCCACTGTCTCTCAAATATTATTTACCATAAGTGGATTTGAACTAAGATCTTCATGACTATAAATGAAGAACTCCATTCAGTATGACATAATGCTTCAAATAATTCATGATAATATAGCTACTTTTGATAGGCATTCTACTATCATATTTTTTTTTCTGACCCTACCTTTCAGAAATACAGAGACCATTTTATTTCCTCAACCCACTGGAAAAGGATATGTCATACTCATGTGACAAGGGTAGAATTAAAGTTCTTTGAGGGCAAGAATGGTCTCATGAAAACCAATGCAACACCAGCACTTAGTATAGTGTTCAGCACTAAGCAAATGTAAATGTTTCTTCAACTTCAAGAAGAGAAAGGTCACAAGAACACGATGGTCTTAATGTAAATTTAAAATCTTGGACTGCCCATAAGGTAAAAAATAATTGAAAATAGGTTAACTTGATAGTATTTCTATGACCCTTCCACATACATGGAATTATGGATTTTATTTTTTCTCTCTTTCAGCACATTGTTTTCCATTAGAATATCCTTTTCAAGTACTTTTATTTACAATTTTGAGCTCCAAATTCTCTCCCTACATGCATTTCCCCTCCCCCTTTCCCTGAGATAGTAAGCAATCAGATACAGGTTATACCTGTGTAATTATGTAAAATATTTCCAAAAAGTTGCATCTTTTAAGTTTATTATATACTGGATTACTATGGTCATTTACTATAATATAATTTGTACCTAATCTATTCCATTGATCCACTCTCCCCTCCCCTCTATTTCTTAGCCAACCAGATACATTAGAATATTCTTAAAGGTAATTGTTAATAATATCACTTTCTCCTCAGAATGAAGAAGTCACAAAGTACAATAATTTAGCATAATGGAAACCTTAATAGACCTGAAATCAAAAATTTTATGTTTGAATAAACTTAATAGCTGTGTAGCCTAAGGAAAATCACATCTTTTGTGGTCCTCAGTTTCCTCATCAATAATATCAGAGGTATTGGACCACATTATCCCTAAAGTCCTTTCTAGTTCTATCTAGTATAATATTTTTCTCAGTGCATTCTTTAATTAGGAAATGTAATAGAAGCAATTAAAATGAAATTTTAAAAAGGAAAAGGTAAAGATTATTGAAATAAGAGGAAAGGAAATAGAAAGAGAGAAACATCAATAAAGAAAGCAAATAAAGAAAATGATTATTCTATATCCCCTAACAAAGAAATTAAACAACTTTTCCACATGCCTTTTTCTTTCACTTTGAAGAGAAAAGGGAGGGAAGGTGTCAACCTAGGCTGACTTTTAGGTTGCTTGCTTGAAAGTAAGTGTTTTTTATGCAGTAGGGTTACTACTGAGGTTTTAGAAATTTCATCTTTTTATTCCTAGAAAAACACTTTTTTCCCCTTTGTTTTTGCTTCCTCCTACTCAAAAAACAATTAGGCAAAATATGCATAAAGGTGTTTTTTGTTCACAAGGACAGAACTAAGTAATGATACTAGTCACGTTATTGCAGCTTAATATTATTTCCAGAATGGATTGAACTGAGCTACTACATGAGAAATAAGAAATGGTAGGTAGATTGCAGTCAAGGTAAGAATTAATCATGCACATTTATTTGTGATCAAAAAGGAATTTAATGCATTTTCATGAAGTTGTAGATAGCATTCAAATGAGAGGTAGGTAGTGTTTGGAAGAAGAAATAATACTGAGAAATATTAAAAAGTATGAAAAACCTAGAAAGCTTTAGTTATAAAAAATTTAAATGAAAACAAAGACAATATTTTCAATTTTACTGAATTTGTAGAAGGATCATAAACAGTTGTAAGGAGACTACTTCCTCGTTATATTATTCAATTCATTAATTCATAAAGGCTGTAAACATTCCAAAATGTATATCATAATTATCCATACACACTTCCTCATTACATATTATTCTTGTCCATGTAATGTTATGATATGTCCATAAAGAATCTACCTAAAAAGCTAAATGTCTTTAAAAATTCTCTTTATACTGGATTGAGCACACTGGCTATACCATTCTCTCTCTTTTTTTCCTTTCAATAGTATTTATTTTCCTAATTACCTATAAATATAATTTTTATATAGCTTTTTATTTATAAGTTATATGCTTGGGTAATTTTACAGCATTGACAATTGCCAAACCTTTTGTTCCACTTTTTCCCCTCGTTTCCCCCATTCCCTCCCCCCCCCTTCATAGCAGGTTGACCAATATATGTTAAATATGTTAAAGTATAAATTAAATACAATATAACCATACATGTCCAAACAGTTATTTTGATGTACAGAAAGAATCAGACTTTGAAATAGTGTACTATTAGCCTTTGAAGGAAATCAAAAATGCAGGCGGACAAAAATATAGGTATTGGGAATTCTATGTAATGGTTCGTAGCCATCTCCCAGAGTTCTTTTGCTGGATGTATCTGGTTCAGTTCATTACTGCTCTATTGGAACTGATTTGGTTCATCTCATTGTTGAAGAGGGCCACGTCCATCAGAATTGATCATCATATAGTATTGTTGTTGAAGTATATAATGATCTCCTGGTCCTGCTCATTTCACTCAGCATCAGTTTATGTAGTGTACCATTCTCTTTATGACTAGTTTTCTACTTCCAGATGTATATTTCCAGAGTTGGAGGAATTTATGTCACTTTTTAGTATTATGACCTTCCCTGCTTTTTTATTTTCTGTTTACTAAAAAAGAATAGAAAAAAAGAAAGACAGAAAAAAAAATAAAATAAATCAGAACAGAACAGAATATGTCATGTATACAGCAGAACATCAGGCAGGATTCAAAATATGTAATAATAAGTTTCCAGCTCAAGAAAGGAAATATAATAGTGGAAGAAATATTCATGAGTGTCCATTTTTTTGTTTCCTTGAAGATTGTTCTTTTAATTCTCAAAATAAAGTTCTCAGAATTGAGCACATTACTCCACATATGGTCTGGTCAGGTTACATTAGGATTAATGTTCTATTAAGGCTTGTTTTGGGCATTAAGCTTCTTTATTGACACTTAAGATCAAGTCAGATAATTTTTTGGGCTACACTATCCCACTACTGATCCATGTACACTCTTTTTACTTTATTCTTTTTCTTCTTTCATCACTTCCAAATAGGTTATCAGCAGAGACATATTTAAATATAGATATATACATTCATGTATGTAGATACATATACATTGACACATACCCATAGATCCACACACATATACATATATTTATATCCACACATACATAGAGCAACATGCATAAATATCTACATATACTCAGACATACACATACACACATACATACATATATGTAAATACACACACACACATTTACCTGTTGGAATATACGGGAGAGCTGCTAGAATACATGGGAGTCATCTGATAGTGGCTGCTGGGGATTCAACCCAGAATGGATCTCCTCTTGTGAGAGGTTGATAGAAGGAGACTGAGAGGCCATTGCTGTTTGCTGACCTCTCTGACTGAGAGGATGTTGCATTTTCTGACCTCTCTCCTCTTCCTTCTGCTCCCAACATCTCGTTCCCAGTCTGCAACCCCTGTGTCAGCAAAGGTTGCCCTGAAACTCCCCCAGATACCATGTTCCACAGCTGTGGAGGCTCTTGGGGAATTGATCTGTCCCCCAACATTTACCCACATGTAGACATGCATCTAAAATAATATTAGGATAGCTAACATATAATGTAGAATTTTCTTTTGATTGAATCTTTAAGTTTGACTTTGTCTAAGATCAATGATTACTAGTTAAACTTTTTTCCTAATAAATTCTACTCCCAATCCTTGTTTGTATATATCTCTTCTTTCCTATCCCTGCTGATTCTTTTGCCTTAATTCTACTTCTTAATTTGCCTTGTTATTACTTAACTTCCCCCCCATCCATAGATCTCTTTCTCACCCTCTTCCCTTCTCCTCACACTTTGCTTCCACTTCTACCCATCCCTACCCCCTTATTTCTTTATAGATTTTGGAGGATGCTATACCTTTCATGTTCTGTGTAGTGTTGCCCATTTAACTCATTCCCAATGTGAGTAAATTTTCAGAACTATGACCCCCCCTTCCCTCTAATATCTCTATGTCTATTTTTCTTTTGCATTTTGTTTGTATAACATAATTAGATTTTTTTTTGTTTCCTAGGTTGTTTTACTTTGTTAAATCAGATCATACTCAACTCTATTCCAATCTTTCATTTGAACTACCCAGTTACTGATATTGATCTTAAACATATGGTATACATTTCTATGTAAAAAACATAAGCAATTTGTGCATGTTAAGTTTCTTGAAATTAATCTTTGATTTTGGCTCTTATATGTTACATTTTCTACTCAGTTCAGGTTTGATTGAGACAAACTTTTGAAAATATGCAAGTTTGATTAATGTCTTTTTGCCATTAAATATTAAGGAAAATTTTGCTGGATGTGATATTTTTGGCCACAGGCCTACTTCTTTTGATTGTAGTATATGATTCCAAGGTCTGTGGTCTTTCATTGTTGTTGCTAATAAATCCTGTGCAATTCTAATTGTAGCTGCAACATATTTGAATTGTTTCTTTGTTTCTTTCAAAATTTTCTCCTTCAGGGGTTTCAAACTGTGGTAATAATATCCCTATGTGGTTTTCCATAAAGGATCTCATTCAGATGGTGATTGGTGGGGTTTTTTCTACTTCTATTTTCCCCTCTTTATTCTATTCTCTCTCCTTTCACCTTGTCCCTCCTCAAAAGTGTTTTGTTTCTGACTATGCTTTCTCTCAAGATGCCCTCTCTTCTATCACCCTCCTTACTTTTTCAAATCTCCTTCCCTTTCTTCTTTCCTGTAGGGGAAGATAGTTTTCTCTACCCAGGTGAATGTATATATTATTCCCTCCTTGAGCCAATTCTGATGAGATTAAGATTCACTCACTACCTCTCCTTTCCTCTTTCCCTTCATGATACAAGATTATTCTTGCCTCTTTTATGGAAGATAATTTACACCATGACACCACTCCCTTTCCCTTTCTCCTAAAACATTTTCATTTCATACCTGAATTTTATGGGGTTTTTTAAAGATATTATCTCTTCATGTTCAACTCACACTGTGCCCTCTGTCTATTTCCTGACTGTCCTCGAGTTGTCATAATAATAAGATAGCTCTTATGAGTTACAAGTATCATCTTCCCATGTAGGAGTGTAAATAAGTTAACCTTATTAAGTCCTTAATGATTTCCTTTTCCTAATTGCCCCCTTATGCTTCTCCTGGGTCCTGTATTTGAAAATCAGACTTTCTATTTAATCCTGGTCTTTTCAACATGAATGTTTGAAAATTCTCTACTTCATTTGAATCCATTTACTCCATGAAGTATTATACTAAGTTTTGCTGGGTAGGTGATTCCTGGGTGTAATCCTAGCTCTTTTGTTCTTCAGAATATCATATTCCAATCCTGCTGATCCTTTCATATAGAAACTGCCAGTTCTTATGTTATCCTGTCTGTGGCCCCACCATACCTGATTATTTTTTTTTTCTTTCTGGATGCTTGTAATACTTTCTCCTTGACCTGGGAGTTCCATAATTTAGCTATAATATTCCTGGAAGTTTTCATTTTGGGATCTCTTTCAGGAGGTGATCAATGAGTTCTGTCAATTTCTATTTTATTCTCTGGTTTTCCTTGATAATTTCTTGAAACATAATGTCTAGGCTCTTTTTCTTATCATGGCTTTCACTTAGACTAGTAATTTTAAATTATCTCTCCTGAATCAATTTTCCAGGTCAGTTTTTTTAAATGACATATTTCATTGGTTCTACTTTATTGTTTCTTGATCTCTCATAAAGCCATTAGCTTCCATTTGCTCAATTCTTATTTTTAAGGAATTATTTTCCTCAACAAGTTTTTGTAGCTCCTTTTCATTTGGCCAATTTTGCTTTTAAAGGCATGTTTCTCATTTGTGTACTTCATTTTGTATCACTTACATTTCTCTTCCCAATTTCCCTTCTACTTTTCTTACTTGATTTTCAAAATCTCTTTTGAACTCTTCCATGGGCTGGGAACAAATTTTTTGGAGACTTTGAATATAGGATCTTTACCTTTATTATCTTCTTTTGAAAATGATCTTCCTTGTCACCATACTAACTTTCTATGATCAGTATCTTTTTCTGTGGTTTGTCATTTTCCTAGCCTATTACTTGACTTTTAACTCTCTGTTAAAGTAGCACTCTGCTTCCAGGGAGGAAAGCACATTGTCCCAAATTTGGGGGATTCTTCTAGGGATCAGAAAGTTTTCACTTCTTCCAATGTGGTATGATCTAAGGAGAGTACCCTAATGTGACTAATGTGACCCTAAAGCTTTACTGGAATCCTCTTAAGTCATTTTTTGGTATTTGTGAGCTAAGAAGTCTGGAAACTGCCACTGCTGCCACTGATTCAGAGACTCTCAAGGACAAGTGGTGGGACTAGGACCATGATGTTGAGGCCTACACTGGAACTTCATTCCACTCACACTCCTTTATTTTCAAAGACAATCATTTATATCAAGAATATGATATTTTGACTTGCAATTAAATTGGATTTAAATAAGAAAAACCTGTGCAAAGACATCAATCAGCCAATTCTTTTTCAGAATCATTGAACTCCAGTGGCAATACAAATGTCAAGACAAGTGGCAATGGTCCTGAATGCAGTGGGTGATATTGGCCTTTCTAAATTAAAACGTTTTCTACATCTGTTTGCTTGAGGCCAAGCCTATTCAGTGATGAAGAGTTGAGGCAAGGGATTGCCCAATTTATCATGATCAATACTATTCTAATGCACAAAGTTGTAGAGAAATCAACCTCGAAAAGCACATTTTTAAACACTATTATATATCATCATTCAATTGAGATAGTAGTCTACAAGCTAAATGCAGTCAAAAAATGCTGTCCTATTTCTGAGATTTAAAAAAAAAAGTTAAATATTAACAAAGATCAAATATTTGATCTTTGAAGATCAAAGTTCAAAAATAATAACAGATTATGCTAAAGATAACCCAATGTCAATGTATCAAAATTTATGGGATTCAACTAAGGTAGTACTAAGAAGTAAGTGTATATTATAAAATGTCTGTATTAATGAAAGAAAAAAAGAAAGTTAATAACATTTTCAGTTATGAACCAATATATCAATATTAGGCCCAAAGAACAAAGTTGTTAAAATAACTGAAATAATGTAAGACAAAAATGAATTTAACTGAAAAAGCAGTAGTATTGATAAACAATTAGCAAAAGTAAAGAAAATTCTATGGGGAAAGATCAAATTGCTAAAACCAGAAATGAGAAAAGAGAGATTACAGTGAATGGGGGGGGGAGGGAAAGGAAAAAAACTGTCAGAGATTAAAATTATATGCCAACAAAATTAAGACTGGGGCAGAAATCAGTGTGTATTTACAAAAGCAGAAAACATCACAATTAAAAAATATAGATAGAAAAATTCATTTCATCAAATATATTTTTAAAATTATACCTATTCTTTTTAAACTTTTCAAAATTGGAACCATATCATTCTATCTATGTTTTTCCCTAAGATAAATATTACTTTTATCCCTAGTCTTAAAAGTGATGAGACACACACAGAAAAGCTATAGGCCAATGTAGTTAAGGGATATTAATGCCAAAATATTAACTAGTATTGTTAGAATGTAAAGGTATTTTTGAAAATAAATATGTATCTTTTATGACACTTGAAAAATTGTTCAAATATTAATAACCTAAGATCTCAAATTATAGCAACTCTCAGGTATCATACTCAAAAAAAATAGAATTTATGGTTTACAATAATTCAGTTCAATGTAACTTAGGCTTTGGAAGGAAAAAAAAAAACACACTTGGTTGATATATTGAACTAAATATTATCCCAGTTAGTGAAGTTGTGAAATGGTTCAAAAATTTTGAAAATAATATAGTAGTGTACATAATAAGATCTATATAATTACTTCTATCCTTTCATCCATTGATTTTCCATTATTGAAATGATACCAAAATCTTTTACTAAAGCAAAATCACAATTATATTCATAATGGGAACATGTAGACAATCCATGCAATGGTTAGAAAATTTCTGAAAACACACATATAACTGTGTATATTATATATATATATATATATATACATATATATATATATATATATATAATTACATAATATACATTATATATACATATGTGCACACAGAAAGAGAGAGCAACAGGCAAAGATACAGACAGATAATGCATCATAAACATGGGGGGAAGTTCAAAATACAAATATGAAGATTCATATGAAAAAATGCAGATTAAAAATAATAATCAGAATAATATGGATGCCTAAAATATATAAAATATGAAACTATTGATGACAATAGCAACATCTGAAAAATATGGAGAAGAAAATATCAGAAGGGAAGATGGAAACTAAATATGGTTCAACATTTTATTAAAGTTGATATTAATTTAAAATATTTTTAAAGTAAAATATATTTTAAAATAAATATGTTCAGAGTTTATATGTAATCATTTAAAATATTTTATTTGTTTCTTTGAATTTGCTTTTGTTCATGAATTTCTGGGAAATAAAACAAAAAAATTACTTCACAAATAGTTGTTTGCATAAATAGATAAATAAATATGTACAAAAACATTTGTAAAATAAAGTCAGAATTTTTTTTTAATTCTATGGTCAGAAGACAATTCTGACACATATTTAGTGCTAGTCTAATACTGTCTTCTTTTTTCCTCTTCCCCTTATTGACTAACTTCTTTTTTCGGTTTCATAGCAAATATTGTTTACCTCAATATGAGGTGAATAATCTGAGAGCAAAAATAAATGTTTTTCTAGATGGAATTTTGTTGTACTTTTTCTGAGAGCAGTAAAATAGTAAAGACAATTCACAATTTTTTTTCTTCTTTTTTTGAGAGGTGAAAACTATTTGCTGAGAGTTGTAGCCTTACTTAATTTCACACCCTATCTTTTGTGCTAACCAGAAATAGGCAGAAAAGAAATAATTATTGCATGCTCACTATGTTTCAAATAGTGTTTTAAGTAGTGGGTATACAAATAAAAGTCAAGAATAAAAACAAAACCAGTCTCTGCATGCAAGGAATTTACTTTCTAATGAGTGAAAGCAACACATAAAAGGAAATGAAAAGGGGGGGGGGTGGAAATGGATAGGTATTCATGTTCTGATATGACAGCAAAGTCTATAGAGTCAAAAGAAGACCCATGAAGGGAATGAAATATGGCAGTCCTTGGCATGTTCCCAAAGTGAAGGTTCTAGAAGGAACTTACCAATAAGAGAAGAATACCAGATGATAGATGGATGTTCCAAAGTGAAATGGCCCATGCTTGGAAGAGAAATTTCAGGGTAAAAAGGCAACTGAGTTATGGCAAAGTCTAGAGAAATAAAAACACAAAAAGAGATTAAACTATTATAATAAACTAACTTTAATGGCAGGAGAAAAAATTGACATAAAGAGAAACCATTTGCTTGAGGGGGCCTGGTTACTACAATAGTCTATAGAAAGATAGATAGATGATAGAGAGTTAAAATCACTCAGAACAGAAAAGTTCATTAGATAAATCATTTTGGAATGGAGAGGAGGAGAGTCAATGCAATAGAAGAAGAAAGTCGACTTAAGAAGTAAATCACAAATTAACTTTTCATACACAAACTTTTCTAAACATTGCAAGTTCTATTATTTTTGCTTTTGAAATTATGAACTAAGTTGTCAGTTTTGTATACAAAATATAGAGGAAAAACTCAAAACTTCTGCTTTGGGAGATTAACTCCTCAGTGACCAAATTTAAAATCTTATATTAGTGTAGTGGGATTCATTTAAAATGAAATATTACTAAGGTTTGGAAACTATTATTCAACTTTGGCCCCGTAGTTTCTGAGGTTTTATTTCAGATATGGAAAGCTAAGACAGTGATAGATGATTGTCTAATCTAATTTCCATAGTGAATTTATAAAGTTGCTTGAGTCCAACAGAAATGATGCATAAGTCAAAATAAGGGAGACAGCAATAAGCATTTCATTTTTCATCTATACTCATCACAATCACTATTACCTAAAATAACTTAAATATTTAAATTATTCTAATTATAATTATTGTTCTTGAAATTGTCTAACTTTGAAATAATTCTTCCATGTTACTTCAAATAAAAAGTTATTATGTGGGGAATCAGAAAATTATAATTCTTGATTATATTTGGATTCCATTCAATAATATTGTGGGCAGTTAACATTAGAAGTTGACAGTCACTAGAGAGTTACTCTGGCATATAGGATATCATTCAAGTTGAATCTCAACGAGATAAATTTTATTGAATTCTTTTGCACTAAAATCTAATCCCTCTTCAAAGTAGATGGGTTAGTACTCAAATTTATCACAGCATCAGGAATAACTCTTGGCCTATCATATAGTTATAGATTATGCCATATAACAGAGCCATGAAATTCATGGTTCAATATGTCACATAAGATTAGTACTGAATAAGGTAACAGTATATCATACTGAAAATCTTTTGGGTAATGCTTTTTGACCTCTGGAACTATACCAATACTCACTCCAGGAAGAAATATGGAAAGAAATCCACTTGAATAATGTCTACTGGAGTTTAATCTGTTATCTTATGATCCTACAAGGGGTGGGGCAGATATTGACAACATAACATAATCTGGGTGGCAGTATTGCTTAGTGGGTAGTGTCAGCCTTAAAGACAGAAAGCCCTGGGTTCAAGTTTTATCTTTTACATCATATCTTTATGTTGATGATTTTCAACTCTATCTATATAACTCTCTTTATAGCTATACAACTCTAACTTCTCTGCTAAATTCTTAGACCTCCAATTGTCTTCAAAATATTTCAAAATGAATGTCTCCATTTATCCAAAACTAAACTCATTACCTTTCTAACCTAATTTCTCCCTCATTTCAAACATCCCTATTATAGTTGAAGATACAACCATTTCCTTCAGTCCTCCTGGCTTGCAAACTCAGTGTCAATCTGGACAACTGTTATGTCTTCTAGTCTCCTCTTCCCCTGTATTTAATCTGTTATCAAGGTCTGCCAATTTCATTGTTGTAATATTTCTTTAATATGCTTCATCTTTTCCCTGATACTGCCATCACCATGATGCAGATCTTTGTGCACATATTAATCACAATAGTCTGCAATTTAATTTGCCAGCCACAAATCTCTCCCTATTCCAAGCCATTCTCCACTGAGCCACCAAAGTGTATTTCCAAAAGTGCAGGTCCAACATCACTCCATGCCATTCCTCATTAATAAACAGCAGTAGCTCCCAATCACATTGCTCATTAAATACAAAATTCCTTGACATTCAAATCTTAAAAAAACAAAACAAAACAAAAAAAAAAAAACTAGTCATATTGCTACATCACCAACCTTTCCAGTTTTTTTCATACTTTGTATCCCAGCACATACTCTTTGATCCACGACACTAGCTTCCTTCCTGTGTTATATACCAAACAATCTATCACTCCCTCTTGACCATTTTCTCTAGCTGTCTCCTATGTCTGGATTTCTCTCAGTCTTCACCATCATTTCCTGGCTTCCTCTGATTCAAAATGAAAATCCCACTTACTATATTAAGGTAACCTCTCTTAATTCTGATAATTTCATTATATCAATTATTTTCAATTATTTCTATATACACCTTAATTGTATATATTTCTTTGTTGTCATCCTCATTAGATTGTGAATTCTTTGAAGGGAAGGACTGTCTTTTGCTTTTTTTTATATTCCCAGCAGCTAACACAATACTGGGCATATAGTTAGCATTTAATAAATTCTTATTGACTTACTATCATTTTTGACTCTGGTGTTTTGATCCTGGAGAAATTTTTTAGTCCTCTAGGAAGCTGTCCATTAGTTGAAAAGAATGCATTTACTTTCCTTGATAGAGGGAGCTCCCATACAGAGGACATTCTTATAAGAAAAACAAGTCACAAGTATGGTCCCTATTTGTATATAATATATCAGCTGGAGACTAATGATTTCTCTTTTTCTGATTGTCTCATCTCAGAAAATATAACTTTAACTTCCTAACAGATTTTCTAAAAGAAGTTTGAGAAAAAAGTGTATTCTATTTTTACTATTTCACTAAACCTACTATTTTAAGCCATTTTAAAATGGATATTTAAATATATTTTGATATTTTGAAATAATTACTTAAATGTAATTGCATTTATATTCTTTTAAAATAACACTTTTGGTAGGAAGGCAGAGCCAAAATGGTGGAGGAAAAGAAGTAACTCATGTGAGGTGTCCTCAAAACTCTGAATATATTTAAATAATGCTATGAAACAAGACCTGGAGAGGCAGAATATACAAAGGACAAGGTGAAATGATTTTCCAGATAAAGACAATTTAAAAGGTTATTAGAAAAGGTCTGATATACCAGGATACTAGTGGAGCACGGTACAATGCAGCTCATAGCAGCACAAACCTAGCCTCAGCAGACTAGTAATAGGCTTTGTGAATCGCTGAATCTGCAGCAGCTCCTGCTGCTTTCAAAGCTTTCAGTCCTCAGATATTAGGGGAGATTAAAAAACTGATCAGAAGGATTACCCAGGTTTCTTTGTTAGCACTGAGACAGGACTCTGTTGCTTTGCCCATACTTGGTTTAGGTTACTATCCTGGGTGACTGTTCCATGTAAGGAAGAACACTCACATATAAGAACTTGTGGACCACAATGAAGCATAAACCCTTTTCATTATTTCAGGGAAGACTAGAATATTTGTGCTCACTCACAGACCAGAGCACATCCCAGAAAGATAGTAAACCCCTCTCCTTAAATCATACCACTTTGGGAGAACTGAAAACTTATATGTTAGAAGTATTTCACTCAAAACAGCTGCACAAAAACCCAGAAGCTTGAGACAGTACACTCTCCACTCTTGAAACAGAATCCCATTTAGCAAAAAGTTAAAAGTTAAAAAATAGACTGAAAAAAAACCAAGCAAACAGAAAAAAATTCTGATCTTAGAAAGTTACTATGATGACCAGGAATAAAAAGAAATTGGATCAAAAATCCTATAAACAAAGACTGCAAGAAAAATATGAATTGTTCTCACACCATGGAAGGGTTCAAAAAGGATTTGAAAATCAAGCTAGAGAGGTAGAGGAAAAATTGGGGAGAGAAATTAGAATAATTCAAGAAAATCATGACAAATGAGTCAACAGCTTGATAAAAGACACACACACACATACACACACACACTCTCTCACACATACACTAGACCTCCAACTGTCTGGAATTAAAACACCTTAAAAAACAGATTTTGCCAAATGGTAAAAGAGGTATAAAAATCCAATGAGGAGAATGCCTTAAAAAGCAGAATTGGTCAAATGGGAAATATAGACATATAGACATATATATATATATATATATATATATATATATATACAAAAAAAAATAAATCACTGAAGAAGAAAAAATAAAATTCTTAAAAATAAAATTGGTCAAATGGAAAAGGAGCTCAAAAATCTTACTGAAGAAAATAATTCCTTAAAAATTAAAATTTAGCAAGGAAGCTAATAATTTTGTAATAAATTAAGAAACAATAAAGCAAAACCAAAAGAATGAACAAATTGGAAATAATGTAAAATATTTAACTTGGAAAATAACCTGGATCCATGTTGAGGACCACAGATAGTGGAGAGGTATAAGATCCTTTAGCCTAGTAAGGAACTCTGCTGAGTATCTGGGTTGGCTCTCCATCACCCCTAAGAGTGTCTGGACCTCCCTAAAAAGGGGAGGGGTGTAACAACTTGTGCTATACTTTAAGCAGAATTATACTGATATGGCAAGGAAACATTTATACATAATGGCAAGATAGTACATGCACAGTATCCTGAAAGCGCATGTGCGATACGTTACAGTTAGCACATGTGCATTATTCTATAGCTATGTAAGAGCATAAGGTATGTAAAGTGGAGGGCTTACTTGAATAAATGGATTCCTGCTTGAATATTCTCCTGAGTCCTGCCTTTTCACTCCTCACTTGATATCAGGACTCAGGCTGGTCCTAAATTCTTCCCATGATAATCAGGGCTTGGACTAATCCAGAAGTTCTCCCATAATAGATCCAGGAGAGAAGTGAAAAAAAAAAAAAAAAAAATATATATATATATATATATATATATATATATATATATATATATATATTGTTCTTCATAAGTCATAATCAAAAAAAAAAAAAGAGCCTGAACATCATCTTTCAAAAAATTATCAAGGAAAACTGTCTTGATTTTCTAGAACCAGAGATAAAATAGAAATTGAAAGAATACATTAATGACTTATTGATAATAAAACCCCCAAATGAAAATTCCCAAGAATATCATAACGAAACTCCAGATCTTACAGATCAAGGAGAAAACATTTCAAGTACCCAAAAAGGAACAATTCAGGTATAATGGGGGCTTTTTATAGCCATGTATACTCTTTGACTTAGGAATACCAAAGGAGATAAAAAAAAAAAAAGGAAAAGGACCTATATGTACAAAAATATTTATAGTAGCTTTTTTTCTTGTGGCAAAGGGTTAAATTTGAGGGGATGCCCATCAATTGGGAAATGACTGAACAAGTTATTGTATGTGATTATGATGGAATACTTTAGTGCTATAAGATGCTTATGATATATAAGTATAATGCTCTCAAAAAAACCTAGAAAGACACAGAAGCTGAAGTAAAATGATATGTGCTGTGAATAAAGTAATAGCAATGCTGTGAGATGATCAGTGGTGAATGATTTAGCTATCCTCAGAATCACAATGATCCAAGAGAACTATGAAGGAACTTATAAAATATGCCATCTATCCCAAGAGAAAGAACTGATGGTGTCTGAATACAGATTGAGTTATGCTTTTTTTTAACTTTAATTTTCTTGAATTTTTAAAATTTATTTCTTCACAACATGATTGCTATGTAAATATATTTGACATGACTAAACATATATATATAGCATATCAAATTGCTTGCTTTCTCAATGAATGGGGTGTGGAGGGAGGGAGAGAGAGAATTTGGAACTCAGGATTTTAAAAAATGAATGGTAAAATTTGTTTTTACATGTATTTGGGGAAAATAAAATACTAAACTAAATAATATTTGGGAATGTATTCAGAAAAGTGGATTAATTTAAATAGGTAATTTGTTAGTTTTGAAAACTTGCACAATAAGTATAATTTTCATTATTTATAAATTTATTGCTTTAACAATAAACTACTTTGTTGCCTCATCATGGCATGGATATAATTCTGGATCATGAATAGTCTTATTCACAAAATTCCAAAGTAGAGCCCCCAGACAGTAAGTGCTACATAAAGTGCTATCCCTTAATTAGAAAGATAGCTCTTGACTGATTAATATTTTTGACTACGAAAACTCATGAAAGCCTTCTACTAAAGCATGAAGAATTTGGAATATAAATTATTGTAAGGAATATCAGAATATAAAGAATTATTTACAATAATATCAAAATCAATGAAATCTCAGATCACTTCTTCATTTGACTATTCTAATCTCTTCTGCTATTATATTATTTGCTATTCTGCAAATATCCCTTTGGGTATTTGATTGGTCTTTGAAGATTCATAAATTACAAGAGTGAACTTAGAATTCACAATATATCAGGTTACAATTTAGAAAATCTTTTAAGATTTAGAAAATATTTTATAAGAATTATTTCATTAGATTCCCATAATTCAAACTAGAGAGGATAATGTTTTGTACAAAGCTACCTGGTCTTACATTTGAGAGATAGGATTCAAATCTAGATTTTCCTGACTCTAAGATTTGCAATCTAGTCTATAACAGCTTTGGTAATATGTAGATATACATATGTTTTGATACAAATGTGGGTATGTATATCTACATAAATGTGTACATATGTGTGTAAATATAAGTGTAAGCACATATACGTATAAACTACAAAATGAAATAATTTATAAACCATCTGGGGATCACCAAATTATCAAGTTCTGTCCTAGATAAAACCTCAACATAAATTCGTAAATGACAACAAATTGTAGTCCCAGATTAAGGATCAAAGTATTTCAATGATTCTTGCAACATAAATCTCCAGAAGAATACTAACATTGTATTGGATTATGTCTAATTCAGAAGAGTAATCAGTGGGACAATAAGTACCAAATACAAAGTTCTTTATTTCATATGAGATGCCACCTTAAAGGAAACCAGTAAGATCATGGGGTTTATTTATGCTGTGTGATTGTGCTTGGGGGTACATCATTTAAGGAAATACTGACTGATAACCTGTACAAGGTACAAGGACTTTGCCCTTTTTTACCTTCACTATCACCTTTTTCTTCTTTACTCTCTTTTCTTTTTTTTTCTTTCTCCTTTCCTTCATGTTTCTTTTTTCCAAAACCTTTTCTTTGTTTCTCTCCTTATCATCTCTCTCTAATTTCTTCTCTTCTAATTGTGTCCATGACCTAAGTGGTATGTCTGGACATCATTCTGAATGCTCTTAGCCTTAAAAAAGTATTGGTTCTAATACCAAAGAAATTGTGAAAAATTTATTATGAAATGAGCACCCTCTGATATCCCTATGATCAGTACTGTCAGATGTCCTTCAAGTATATTCTACTTTTTTCAAAGATGGGTTTCTAAAATATTATATATAGAAACACAACATTTTAAGGCTAGCAAAGTGTTCCATATTCAGTATTTCATTTTATCATCATAATAATAACCCTACATAGTAAACTATAAATACTACAGTTAATATTATTCCCTTGTAGAGGTGAGGAAATTGAGACTAACTTTAAAAAATTAAGAAATTTCCCACACTATTGGCAACTTTCAGAAAAAAAAGAATTAAATGCAGATCTTCCCACTCCAATTTTACTGATCTCTTTGGAAGCAACATGCTTCAATCCGAAAAGAACACGTGATTTGGTATGAAAGTATATGAGTTAAAATCCTGGTTTTGCTACCTATTAACATATGGCAGTCATTTAACTTATGAAGTTCTGTTTTCTCATATAAAATGGGAGGGAGATTGGACTAGATGACCTCTTCAGTCTCTTTCAGTTCTAAATCTATCCGAGGTTCCTATTTATTCCTATTATGTCACTTACCTGAGAAAACTGAGAAAGAGAATGTCATTCCATTTCTCTCTGTATAAAACATTATAGAGAATATGGTTATAGGTATTTCAAATAAAGGCCAAAATCCTGCAAGAGACAAACAGTAGGAAGATAAAATAGTCATCCTGGGGAATGGGCCATTCTATGTAGGTAAATTGATTTATTCCTCTTCTTGCCTTTCTCTGTATCTTAATGCATTTCTATAGGTCAATTCCCCTTCCTCAAAGTATAGAATATCCATCTTCCTTACCAAAGACCTTTGACTTTGATGACTTCTCAGAGCAGCAGGTGAGTAGCCATATTTTCATTGTGTGATTTTACTATCTTCATCTAAAAGTAAAATCTTAACACCTCATGTTTTCCAAAAGCATACTGTCTGGATGTTTCTTTTCCCCTATCATTTTCTGCCTAGTATTAGTACATACCCCAAACTCTTAATAACTTATAAATTCCACAAGGCTGGGGTACAACAAATAAATAAGGAATTATTCAGGTGAAGCATTATGAAAATTATCAAAGCAGTGTCAGATTTAAAAAAAAAAAGATGGACTTCTGGTATCAGGAGTAATCGTAGACATTTCAAATGCACCATTGCTATCCTTAGCAATGACTGTCCAAATCATGGAGGAGACTCACTCAAGAAAACTTAAAAAACATGCAAGTGAGTTACAATTTAGTTCCATTTAACTATGTAACATCTTTACAAAGTCATAGTTACTTCAAAGATATAACAAGAACAAAGTACATTTTCCTTATTACCGTGGGTGCATATGATTCCCAACACTACCTTGGTCTCTGGGAGCAAGAAACTTATAATTTAGTCTAATTCCTAGGCTATGATGTTCCTATCCAGATATACTAAGAGTGGTATATGATCCCTCTTTTCAGTTTCCAATGGTCTGCCCAGGTCTGGAAGGTCATTCTATAAGGTTACTCTTTATTCTTTGTATCAATACTATGCTCACTGTGGAAGCTAATATTAAATGTTGGGTTTCCAAGGTACCTTCAATATCCTTTGTAACTTGCAAGGTTAGAGACTTTAACCCAAAATAAAGGGAGGAAATAAGAAAATAAATGTCTATCCAGGGACAGAAGTCCATATTTCAGGACAACATAGTCTTAGAGCAAAGGAAAACTTATGATCTCTTCTCTTACAGCACCAATCCTCATTTGAAGCTATGGACAAAGAATTTACACTACCAGGAACAGAGCAGTCAAAAGGACCTGAGGCTAGAGTGAAGGCAGAATTTGACTGCTTCTATAACAACTTCTCTTACATGTCCTCACATCTCTTTTGATCAGTATTGAGAGCAAGGGCTTCTTTTGCTTTCCTTCCTTTCTTCATCTATTCATTAACAGGAGCAGCTTACAAACTGCAATGCTAGTTTTTTACAAGACACCTTAGAGAATTGATTAGCTGAAAAACCCACAGCATTTCATGGTTAATAACTCATAACAAGTTAGAAAATCTTGGTTCCCTAGGGAGCTTTATAAGTAGGATTTTCTGGGATGGCATATATGTAGCCCTGCCTAGATGGGCATATGAATTACTGCAATACCTCTGATATTCCTCTCAGGGCTATGCTTCTTTGTGTATGACTGAACATTTCTTTTTTTTTTTAACTTTTTATTGACAGAACCCATGCCAGGGTAATTTTTTACAACATTATCCCTTGTACTCACTTCTGTTCCGATTTTTCCCCTCCCTCCCTCCACCCTCTCCTCAAGATAGCAAGCAGTCCTATACATGTTAAATAGATTACAATAGATCTTGGATACAATATATGTGTGCAGAACCGAACAGCTTTCTTGTTGCTCAGGGAGAATTGGATTTAGAAGGTATAAATAACCTGGGAGAAAGAACAAAAATGCAAACAGTTTACATTCATTTCCTAGTGTTCTTTCTTTGGGTGTAGCTGCTTCTGTCCATCCTTGATCAATTGAAACTAAGTTAGATCTTGTCTTTGTTGAAGAAATCCACTTCCTTCAGAATACATCCTCATACAGTATCGTTGTTGAGGTATAAAATGATTTCCTGGTTCTGCTCATTTCGCTCAGCATCAATTCATGTAAGTCTCGCCAATCCTCTCTGTAGTCGTCCTGCTGGTCATTTCTTACAGAACAATAATATTCCATAACATTCATATACCACAATTTACTCAACCATTCTCCAATTGATGGGCATCCATTCATTTTCCAGCTTCTGGCCACTACAAACAGGGCTGCCAAAAACATTTTGGCACATACATGTCCCTTTCCCTTTTTTAGTATCTCTTCGGGTATAAGCCCAGTAGAGACACTGCTGGATCAAAGGGTATGCACAGTTTGATAACTTTTTGGGCATAGTTCCAAATTGCTCTCCATAATGGCTTGATGTATTCACAATTCCACCAACAATGTATCAGTGTCCCTGTTTTCCCACATCCCCTCCAACGTTGCGTTTTATCATTCCCTGTCATTCTAGCCAATCTGACAGGTGAGTAGTGGTATCTCAGAGTTGTCTTAATTTGCATTTCTCTGATCAATAGTGATTTGGAACACTCTTTCATATAAATAGTAATAGTTTTAATTTCATCATCTGAAAATTGTCTGTTATGACTGAACATTTCTAGTTTACATCTCATTTCTATGTCCTCCTGTCTATAAAATGCATGCAAAGAATCGACAATAATAACAAAAATGTTTCCAAATTCTTTTATTTAGAGATAAATACTTATTCATTTAAAGAAGAAAATAGGGAAGTGAATCAAAAAGATTAATAAGAGTTGTTGATCATTTCTATGCTGACTACAAGAAAGAAGGGGAAAAAACAAAATGATTCTCTTCACTCTCCCCAACTGATGTAAATATGGATGAGTAAACCATCAACAAGCAAAAAGCATTTATTAAGCACCTAAAATGTATCAGGCCTTTTACAATGCACTGAAAATACAATTATAGAAGTATGATATTCTATTGCCTTAAGTATATGACATTTTAATTGAAATTTCATCAGAGAAAGCCTGGGAAACAGTATTTGTGTAACTGAAAGTACATTATACTTGGACTCAGAATACCAAAACTCAAATTTTGCACCTACTGATGACTTAACTGTGGGAGCTTGATTACTTCTCTTTTTTAGTATAAGGTAACATTTATATGTGCTTTAAGATTTATAAAATCTTACAAGTATGAAGTCATTTGATCCTCATAACAACCTTAACATGTAGATGCTATTATTGTCTCCATTTTACAGATGAGGAAACTGAAGTAACTAGAGATTAAGCAACTTGCTCAGTATAAATCTAGAGCACATTTGAACTCACATCTTTCTAACTCTAGGTTGAAAACTTTCTTCATCTGAACAATGGATGTAGGATGTATATATACTATGTTAGCCCTAGTCTTCTCAGTATTTATACCCAACCCCCATTTATGACTTTGAAGCGCATCTTTGATCATTATAGCTGTGTGTTCATGGTCAAGTTACTTAAATTCTCTGAGCTCTAGTTTCTGTTTCTGTAAAATAAAGCTAATAATATGTGTAGCTCCTGCTGGCCTATTAAGGATCAACTGCAAATCTATATAAAGATCACTTGACTTTGAAATAAGAAATATGGATTCAAACTTTAACTTTGCCACTCTGCATCTGTGTGAATTTAAGCTAGCTTATATTTTAGTTCAAAGAACTTAAATTCATTTTACCTCTATAGAAAATGAACAACCTTAATTTTCTCATCCATAAAATGGAGGGATTGGTCAAAATGGCCTCTAAGATATTTTCCAACTTTTAAAAATGTGATATTAAAGTGATATTAAAATCTATAAACTTAAAGCAAATTAAATGTTAGTTGTTACCAGTAAATACTAATCATAAGAACACGCAAAAGCACTTTATCCTTTCTTCTGTTTCATACTCAATACTCTTTCTGTTACATTACCTTTCTATTATAGGCCAGAACTCTAAAACAAAGATTCTTACAGGGTGTTAAGACAGTGGAATTGATAAAGACAATGATTATCTAGTTTAGCATGGTGATTAATAGATCTCTAAGTTCAGTATGATTGATTTAATCTTACAACAAATAATTGTTTCCTACTGATATAATGATTGGTTTATACTCAGTGTAGAGCGTATAAGCTGAGACTCAAAGCCAGAGTCAGAGCCAGCGAAGACAAGAGAACTGGAGGCGGGAGCTCAAGCCCTGGGACTCAGATTCATTCCATCTTCAGTCAAGCTCCTGGTGGCTGGCCTCCTGCATTTCCCCCACTGAGACCAAAGCTGGTGTGAAAGGCTCTCCAGAAATCTGCCCATCCCCGGGCAAAGAAAATAGATTGTGAAGGACATAATAAAGGATTTGGATTTTAACACCTTGCTATTCTCCTGGTGATTATTCTACTGTAAAGAAGGCTGCTCCAAGACCTTCAGAAACCCAATAAGAACACTACACGTTTCTCCTTATGTATCAATGAAACTGTCTAATACCATATGAATAGATGTCTCTCATTTTGTAAAGTTCCTCAGTTTTTTTCCCCTCTTTCCCTCCATTTGTACCATAGACCTCCCCCACTTTTATCTTGTTCCTTTTGGTGCTTTGTCTCCTGGATTTTCCAGATTTTTCCTGGTTAATCCTGTTTTTGCCTATAAGTACCTTATCCACTTCCAATTAATACCTCCCAAAGAGTTTTGAAGGATAAAATGAAGAATTAATGTAAAAGATATTTAAGACATTTAACTCAATAACATTTAAGACACAATATAAATACCAGCTTCTATTTTTTATTGATCCACTAAAAACTCATTCTAATATTTCATTAAGATTTGAAGGTTATCTTAAGTGACTCAAGGCAATGACTGAAACATAGATTCTGGAAGAGCCTCTAAAATTAGAAAAAGTTCAAGTATACAGACCTAGAGAAAGAATGTATTTTGCCATGAGAGGACTAGTAGCCATGTATGGAAAGACTCACATTTCTTGTAATGATTTTTTTTATTATTTTGGTCAAAGTACCTGATGAAGACAATATACATATTAAAAACACAATAGTCAAATTCTTTATTACTGGAAGGTTTACCCATGTTAAAGATAGCTGGAACAGTAGGCAAAAGGATAGACCTGGAATAAGGAGAGATCTAAATTCAGAGCCTCCCTTAGCATTTCAAAGTTATGTCACTCTGGGTGAATCAGTCTCAATTTCTTTGTATGCAAAATGGGGGTAATAATATCACCTACTTTGTTGGGGTAGGGAAATGAGATAATATACATAGAGTATTTTGTAAATCTTAGAAATCAACATAAGTGATATATATTATTAAGTATCATTCATTGAAGTATCATTATCATCATCATCATCAATATTTTGTTCTCAAAATAAATAGTCATGTTTGCAGAAAAAATAAATATATTGAAGGAAACAACACATGGACAATTAGGATTTCGGGGGGAAGAAATGAATGATGTAACAAAAAATTAGGGGAAAGGAAAGAAGTAAGCATCTGTGAAGCACCTTTCATGTGCCAGGCAATATGCTAAGTGTCTCACAAACATTATTATTTTTGATCTTCACAGTATCTCAGTGGGAGTTATCACCATTTAACAATTGAGGAAAATGAAGCTGAGGGCAAATGACTTTCCAAAATGATTATTCCAATGTATAGTTCAACATACAATGTTATCAGTGTGCCTGCCTTTCTACAAATTCTCCAAAATCAATTATTCCTATCCAATTATTCCTATCTTTTATCAACTTTCTCAACTAGATAAGTATTGTGTCCATATTTTTTTTTCCTAATGTGAAATCTTACCTCCACTCAAAAGACTTCATTATGCTTTCTGGAAATGTATAAAAACCTCATCTGCCTAACACATAATAAGAAAAAAGATAGATTTTTTTTCTTAACAAAGAAATTTTCCAATTTGGAAAATCATCTTCCTCAACATAGATTATAATCTTTGTCAGTAGATAAATTCTAGAGAATTTATTGGAGCACACAGAAGTTAAGTAACTTGTCCAATTTTGCAACTAGCTAGGAAGTACAAGAAGTAGAATTTGAGCTCAAGTTTCCTGGGCTTCAAATCTATCATTATCTACTATGAAATACCAAATTGTCTCGCACTTCATATAGGATAATTATGTCCCTCAATTGTTCTAAAAAGACATAGTTTGTGTTCTGGTCCTATTCCTTTGTATATGCTCCAATTTGTTACTATCCCTATTAAAGTGTGATAACCACTGAACACACAATATTCCAATTGGTATCTGACCAGCATGAAGTTCAGTGAGATTGTGTACTGGATCTTGTGTGCAATTTCTTTCACTCTATTGTACATTCATATGATTACAATATTATAAGTACAATAATTCAAACTAATTTCAGTATGGTAATCTTTTGCATAAATTCTTCTTCTAGACAATAACCCTGTTGGGGGAAAGGCTCATGTCTTATTCTTCTTTGTATTCACAATAATAGATGGATGTTTTACACATAGCAAGCACTGAATATTTGTATTGACTGAATGAGAGTATTACATTAGAGTTAGATTAATCTTTTTTACCAATACTATTACTTATAATCTTTCTTTTAATCCTATTTTCTTCAAATCTTGTCACATATGCCATCCCTAATTATTCACTTTCACTCTCTGCCTGTCTCAATCTCTCTATCTCTTATTCTCCCCTTCAATCTCTCTCCTGTATACTACCTCCTTCAACATCCCTTAGAAGCATAATCAAATCTCACCTATATACATATATGTGTGTTATATAAATATAAATATTTGTCCATACTTATATCTCTCTCTTCTTTTTCCCCTCTCTCAGTCCCTCCCTTTCTCCATATTTCTACTTCTCCATCTCTTTCAGCAATCATTCTTCTCTCATTTCCTAAATTTAGATATTACCACAATACACTCTTCTTTATGTACACTATATCATTTACATCTATAGACTCAATCATATTTTTCCATAGAGATGACTTTCCAAAATATTTAGCCTTACTCTTTCTCTTGAACTCAAATTCCATATCACCAACTGTACAATGGTCATCTCAGCGTTTTCTCCTCACATATCTAAAACTAAATTATCTTCTCTCTCTAAATAGATCTTTCTTTCAATCCATACTATTTCCTTTTATTTCCCCCAAGGACTCAAGTTTAAAAACTGAAAAGACATTTTTGCTATGCTCTCATTTACTCTCCCTCCACTGAGAAGTAAATTTTCACATTCATCCTCACAAGTCTATACCCACCAAAAATTTCAAATCCATAGTATTATCTCTAATGGTCTTTTTAATCTCAAATTATCCTAATTCAGGTCTTCCTTATCACCTATCTGGGCTGTTGGAATAACCTCCTGGCTATTCTCTTACCAAAGCCACCATGGTATATAAGCTGCTGACAACTCTCTTCTCTAAATCCAAACACTGTTCTTCAAATTCATTGTGAGGACAGCTGCCAAAATATATGTTTAATTCATCATCTAATCATACCACTACTCTATTCCTACTAGTCTGTCCTCTTATGACTTTCCATTGTTTCTACAGTATCATACAAATGCATATGTCTATCACAACAGATCCTCCATACCCCTGACCAACCTTCCCAAACCAATTTCACAAAACACTCTACATATCATTCCAGTTGTACTATTTGCTGCTTCCTTATGACATTTTGTCATTCTTACATCTAAACATTTATGCAGTAAGTCTCACATCCCTGAGATGAACTCTTACTTCATCTCAACTTTTTGAAGTCCTTCTCTTCCCTCAAGACCACTTGAAGAAATCTTCCCTGATTCCTCATCAGCTGAAAAATATCTTTCCTTTGTCTTCATCAAAATCTGCCTCAAATTATATTTAGCTGTGCATATTTATTAGCCTCAACTTTTTGATAACTGTAGCTATTTCAGTTTTAATCTTTGTACACCCAAAGTCTCAGCCAATGCCTTTCAAATAGTTGGCACTTTTATTTTTTTTATTTTTTTGGAATAGTATTGAATTGTATGATTTAAACCTTATTATATGGCATCCAGTTGCAAAGTATGGCACATTCCATTTGGAGTTCAGCATTTTTTAATTGTATGTTTCCAATTATACATCAAGACAATTTTTAGCCTACAGTTTTCAAAAGATTTAGAATTTTAAATGTTTCTTCCTCCCTCCTTACCTTCCCAACCCTCTTCCTAAAATGGTAAGTGATTTGATAAAGGTTATGCATAGGCTATCATGTGGAATATATTTCCATATTAGTCACAGTTGTGAAAGAAAAAATATAGAAAGGAAAAAAACACAAAAAAATCATGAAGTGAAAAAAATGTATTCTTCAATCTGCATTCAGAGTCCACTGGTTCTTTATCTGCATGTGGATAGCATTTTTCATCATGAGACTTCTACTTTTCTTGGATCAAAAGAAAATGTTGCTGAGAAGAGCTGGATCATTCATGGTTAATCATTATGAAATTTTGCTGACACTGTATACAATATTTCTCTGGATGTGCTCATTTCATTTTGTATCAGTTTGTACAAATCTTTGCACATTTTTCTGAAATCTGCTGTTCATCATGTCTTCTTGCACAATAATATTCTATTATATTCCTGTACTGCCGCACGTTGAGTCACTCCATTGGTAGGCATCCCCTCATTTTCCAGTATTTTGTCATAACAAATAGGACTGCTATAAATATTTTTTGCAGATATAGGCCCTTTTTTCCCCTTTTTTATGATCTTTTTCAGATGCTGACCTAATAGAAGTATTTTTGGATCAAAGAGAATAGTTTGGTTATTCTTGGGGCATAATTCCAAATTACTCTCTAGAATGATTGAATCAGTCCCCAATTCCACCAACAGTGCATTAGTGTCCCAATTTTTCCAATTTTCCTAAATTCTCTTGAACATTTATTACTTTATTTGTTTGTCATATTAGTTAATTTGATAGGTGTGAGGTAGTATCCCAAAGTTGTTTTAATTTGCATTTTTTAATCAACAAGATTTAGAACACTTATTCATAGATAGCTTTGCTTTCTTTATCTGGAAACTGTCTTTCATATTTTTTGATCATTTGTCATTTGGGAAATAGATTCTATTCTTAAATTTTCAGATCTCTCTGTATTTGAGAAATGAAGCTTTATCAGAAACACAGTGTAAAGATTGTTTCCTAGGTTTCTGCTTTCTTTCTAATCTTGGCTGCATTGGTTTTTTTGTTCAAAGCTTTTTAATTTAGTGTAATAATATGATCTATTTTTTTTACATTTCATAATACTCTCTATATTTTGTTTGGCCATGAACCTGTAACTGTTTTGAACCTGTAACTTCTCCTTTAAGAATTTAGATGCTATGCTAGTTGATGCATATATGTTTAGTATTATCATTACTTCATTTTCTTTGGTAATTTTTAGCAAAATATAGTTTCCTTCCTTACCTCTTTCATTTACATCTATTTTTGCCTTTCTTTTTCTGAGATCAGGATTGCTTTTCCTGTTTTGTTTTGTTTTGTTTTTAACCTCAGATGAAGCAGAATAGATTCTGCTCTATCTCCTTGTCTTTACTCTATGTGTATCTTGTTGCTTCAAATGTATTTCTTTTAAACAATATATTTCAGGATTCTGGTCTTCAATGCAATCTACTATCTACTCCTATTTTATAAGAGAGTTCATCCCAGGGGTGGAGCCAAGATGGCAGAGAGGACTCACATTTCTTTCTGATCTTCTCCTAAAACCCTCAGACTAATTAGTGTTGGCTACTCTTTCCTGGTTGTAAGCCAGTACATCAGCAGAGAAGTTAGAAAACATCCAACACAAACACAAAAAGTAAATAATGAACCCAGAAACACCAGAATATCACGGGACCTAGCCATGCCTACCCTGCATCAGGAGTGAGTCAGCACAGGCTCAACTCATCTGGTACTGCTTGTAGAGGAAACCACTTCTTGTAGAGGAAGCTTGGAAAACCTCCCCTGCCCTAAAAGCAGAATTTAACATTTTTTTAAAAAATTGAGTAAAACATCAAAGAGAACGCTGACCATAGACAGTTTTATGGTGAAAAAGAAGAACAGATTTCAAACCCTGAGGAGACTAAAAGTAGATCATCTCCAGATGAAGCCCCAGAAGGTGATATAATCTGGTCCCCATCACATAAGGCTCTCCAAGAGAAATTAAAAAGGATCTTAAAAGAGAGCTATAAGAAAAATGGGGAAAGGAAACAAAAACTTTGCAAGAGAGTTTGGAAAAAGGCATATAATTCATTAAAAGACAGATTTGATAAAATGGGAAAAGAAAACAAATCTCAGAAAAACAGAATTTGTGAAACAGAAAAAGAAAATAACTTCCTAAATATCAGAATTTATGAAATGGAAAAAAAAATCCATAGAACAAAACAACTCATTTAAAAATACAATTGGACAAATACAAACAGAAAAAATGTAAATGAACAAAATAATTCAAAAATTCAGAACTGAATAAATTGAAATTAATGACTTGATGACACAACAAGAATCAGTCAAGCAAAACCAAAAAAATATGAAAAAACAGAAAAAAGGATAACATATGTAATTGGGAAAACAACCAACTTGGAAAATAAATCTAGGAGAGACAGTCTAAGGATTATTGGATTCCTTGATTTACATGATGAAAAAAATAGTCTAGACATTATTTTTCAGGAAATCATCAAAGAGAATTGCCTGGATGTCATAGAATCAGAAGGTTAAAAAAAATTACAGAACACCTCCTGAAAGAGTCCCCAAAATTAAAACTCCAAGGAATATTGTAGCTAAATTTCAGCACTATCTGACCAAGGAAAAATATTACAAGCAGCCAGAAAGAAACAATCCAAATATCAAGTTGGCACCACAAAAGGGATTACCCAGCATCGAGCAGCTTCCACTTTAAAGGATCAAAGGCCTGAAATCTGATATCCCAAAAAGCAAAGGAACTTGGAATGCAGCCAAGAATAAATTACCCTGCTAAACTAGAATTTTCTTTCAGGGAAGAAGATGGGTATTCAATGAAACAGGTGAATTCTATTTATTTCTGATGAAAATACCACAGCTAAACAAAAAAATTGACACCCAAATACAGAACATAAGAGAAGGATAAAAAGGTAAAAAGAAAAGAACTTTCAAAAACTGTATCTCTATTATGGGTAAACATAGAAAGTGCACGTATAATCTGCTTTTACTGTTATAAAAATGAAACTAGAAGTGGAAAGGGGGTTGTACAGTTAAAAAGGGGAAGGTGGAGGGAAAATGAAAGCAATTACAACTCAGGAAAAGGCAAAGAAAACCTATTACAATTGAGGAAAAGAAAGGAGGGCGACAAACATTATGTGAATCTTATTCACATTAGATTTGGCTCAAATAAATAATATTAGACATATTTGATTTCACTGATGTGAAGACCGCATATTTTAAAATCAGCTAGAGTCAGGAATGCAGGTAAGGGGAAAATCGTCAGTCTTTATTCTCAGTGAAGAAAGATTGGAGGTAGAAGAGAATGGGAAATAGCAATGTGTGTAGCTGAGTCAAGAAGCTAGCTAGACCAGCAGCCACAGGATCAGCAGCTAGGAGCATAGAACCCAGGCCAAATCTCTCTCCGCCTCTCTTCCTGTCTCTCTCTGCCTCCACCCACCAAAATTGTCATTTCCTATACAACACATCAGGACTTGCACAGAGAGTGGGTGGGGGTCATTCTTTATCCAATCATGTATATTAATAGAGTATAGTGCAATTACTATTTAGCCTCATGTGCTTGGGACCTCAGTGCATCAACTCAAGCCTCAGCCCATTACACACTGAGAAACTTATCACATCTTACAGAAAAATGGGAGGGGGAAAAGGGAAAAGGGAAGGATTAGGCTAAATAGAAGGGAAAATAGAAATAGTAGGAAAATGTGTAAGAAAGAGGGGTCTCTAAAGGCGTAAGATTGCTTGAGGCAAGTAGTGCCCATAAATGAAATACTGGGGAGGATGGAAAAGGGAAAATAAGAGCAAAGGATCATTTGGGGTTAATAAGATGGCAGGAAATACAGAATTAGTAGTTTTAACTATAAATGTGAATGGGGTAAACTCTCCCATAAAGTGTAAGTGGATAGCAGACTGGAATAAAAGCCAAATCCTGCAATATGTTGTTTACAAGAAAGACATTTAAAGCAGACTGATACATACAGAATAAAGGTAATAGGCTGGAGCAGAATCTATTATGCTTCAGGTGAAATAAAAAAAAAAAAAAAAACAGGGGTGGCCATCTTGATCTCAGATCAAGAAAAACCAAAAAATGATCTATAGCATTGGAGTTAATTGTTTTTTAAATATTTGGTAGAATTCACATGTAAATCCATCTGGTCCTGGGATTTTTCTTAGGGAGTTCATTAATAGCTTGTTCTATTTCTTTTTCTAAAATAGGACTGTTTAAACAATCTACTTCCTCCTCTGTTAATCTGGGCAAGCTATATTTTTGAAGGTATTCTTCCATTTCATTTAAGTTACCGAATTTATTGGCATAAAGTCGGACAAAGTAACTCCTCATTATTGCTCTAATTTCTTCTTCATTAGTGGTGAATTCTCCCTTTTCATTTTTAAGACAAACAATTTGATTTTCCTCTTTCATTTTTTAAAATCAGATTTACTAAGGGTTTATCTATTTTGTTGGTTTTTTCATAGAACCAACTCTTCGTTTTATTAATTAATTGAATAGATTTTTTTGCTTTCATTTTATTAATCTCTCCTTTTATTTTTAGAATTTCAAGTTTAGTGTGTGAGTGGAGGTTTTTAATTTGTTCCTTTTCTAGCATTTTTAGGCGAGGCCCAATTCATTGACCTTCTCCTTCGCTATTTTATGAAAATGGGTCTCTAGAGATATAAAATTTCCCCTTATTACCTCTTTGATTGCATCCTACACATTTTGGTATGACATTTCATTATTCTCATTTTCTTGGGTAAAGTTATTAATTATGTCTATGATTTGTTGTTTCACAAAATCATTCTTTAGTATGAGATTATTTAGTTTCCAATTATTTTTGGTATATTTTCCCCTGGCCTTCCATTGAATGTAATTTTTATTGCATCATGATCTGAAAAGGATGCATTTACTATTTTTGCCTTACTGCATTTGAATTTGAGGTTTTTATGTCCTAATATATGTTCAGTTTTTTTATAGGTTCCATGAACTGCTGAGAAGAAAATATACTCCTTTCTGTCTCCATTTAGTTTTTTTCCAAAGATCTATCATATCTAACTTTTCTAGTATTCTATTTACCTCTTTGACTTCCTACTTATTTATTTTGTGGTTTGATTTATCTAATTCTGAGAGTGCAAGGTTGAGATCTCCTACTATTATAGTTTTGCTGAATATTTCTTCTTGCAGCCCTCTTAATTTCTCTTTTAAGAATTTAGATGCTACATCACTTGGTACATGTATGTTTAATATTGATATTGCTTCATTATGTATGCTACTCTTTAGCAAGATAGAGTGCCCTTCCTTATCTCTTTTAATTAGATCAATTTTTGCTTTTGCTTGATCTGAGATGAGAATGGCTATCCCTGCTTTTTTGACTTCACCTGAAGCACAGTAAATTCTGCTCCAACCTTTTACCTTTACTCTGTATCTATCACCCTACTTCAATTGTGTTTCCTGTAAACAACATATTGTAGGAGTCTGGCTTTTAATCCAGTCTGCTAACCACTTCCTCTCTATGGGGGAGTTTACGCCATTCACATTTATGGTTAAAATTACTAATTCTGTGTTATTTGCCATCTTGTCAACCCCTTCTTATGCTTTTCTCCTTTCCTTCCCTTTTACGGCCCTCCCCAGTATTAAACTTGTGAGTATCATTGGCTTCTTACAGCCCTCCCTTTTTAGTATCCCTCCCCCCCACCTTAGAGTTTCTCCCCCTATCCTACCCCTTTTCCTCACAATTTCTGTATTATTTTTCATTTAGCTTATTCCTTCCCTTTTCACTTTTCCCCTCTCACTTTTCAATGAGGTGGGAAAAGTTTCATCATAAATTGAATATATCTAATATTTTTTCTCTTTAAGCAAATTCTGATGAGAGTAAGATACACACTATGCTGGTCCCCCTCCATTCTTTCTCTCAGATATAATAATTTTCCTTTGCTTCTTCCTGAGATGTAGTATCCCCCATTTTACCCTTTTTCTCATACAATCTCCTTTCCATCTCCAGTTTCTAGAACAAATTATACCTGTGTTCTTTATATAGCTTTATAACAGAATATAGTTTCCAAGATTTCTTTTTACCTTTTTAGGTTTCTCTTGAGTTCTATATTTGGAGATCAAACATTTTGTTTAGTTCTGGTTTTTTTTCATCAGAAATAGATGGAATTCACTTATTTCATTGAATGTCCATCTTCCCTAGAAAAAAAATGCTCATTTTGGCTGGGTAAATCATTCTTGGCTGAATACTAAGTTCCTTAGCCTTTCAGAATATCAGATTCCAGGCTCTTCAATCCTTTAATGTGGATGCTGCTAGATCCTGAATAATCCTTATTTTGGCTCCTCTATATTTGAATTGATTTTTTCCAGCAGCTTATATTATTTTTTTTCCTTGGTCTGATAATTCTGGAATTTAGCCACAATATTTCTTGGAGTTTTGATTTTAGGGTCCCTTTCAGTAGGTGATCAATGAATTCTTTCAATGTCTATTTTACCCTCTGTCTCTATAACATCTGGGCAGTTCTCTTTGATAATTTCCTGGAAAATAGTGTCCAGGTTCTTTCTTTCATCATATTCTTCAAGAAGTTCAATAATTCTCAGATTATCTCTCCTAGATCTATTTTCTAGGTCTGTTGTTTTTCCCAAGAAGGTATTTGACATTTTTCCCCCATTGTTTCATTTTTTTGGTTTTGCTTGACTGATTCTTGGTGTCTCTTTGAGTCATTCATTTCCATTTTTTTTTCAATTCCTATTTTTAATGAATTATTTTCTTCACTCACTTTTTATATATTTTTCTAATTGTCCAATTTAGTTTTTAAGTGAGTTGTTTTGTTCTATGGAATTTTTTTTCCATTTTGCCAATTTTATTTTTTATTTTCTTTTCCAATTCACTAATTCTGTTTTCCTTGGAATTGTTTACCTTTTCCAATTCACTAATTCTGTTTTTCAAGGATTTAATTTCTTTATCCATTCTATCTTTAAATGAGTGGGATGACTTATCCAGACCCTCTTGCCAAGCTTCCCTTTCCTTTTCCCATTTTTCTTCTAGCTCTCTTGTGAGGGTCTTTTTAATTTCTTCTATGGGAGTCTTGTGTGTTGAGGACCAGATAATATCCCCCCTTCATCTGGAGACAGTCTGTTTTTAGTCTCCTCAGGGTTTAAAGTCTGCTCCCTATCCATATAGAAGCTACCAATAATTAGAGCCCATCTTAATTTTTTGCTCATTTTGTCAAAGAAGAATAAAAAAAAACAAACTATCAAAAAAAATAAAAAAAAAACAAAGGCAGTGGTTTTTTTGGGGGGGGGAGGGGAAAGAGTCTGGATGATATTACTGAGCTTCCTCTACCAACTGCAGGGGGCAGCAGTGAGGCACTAGTAGGACAATAATGGGTGCACTGTATCTGCACTCTGAGATTCTGAGAGCATACTGAGTCACTCCGGGTGGGTGTGGCCAGGTCGAGGCACCATAGCTTTTTGGGGTTATGGTCTTTACCCCCTGTGTTTATAGCTTCTCTGCTGATCTACTGACTTGCTGCCAGGGTAAAGTAGCCAAACTGTGGTAAATTTCTCCCTACAGAAATGGCTGATATCTTACCCCAGCCCACTCAGGTCTGCTCAGTGTGAGCTGCCTTCCATACTCTCACTGCCTATCTGCAGTCTGTACCTGATCCAACCATCCCCACCTGCGAGCTAAAACAGACCTTCTCTGGCAAATTTTGAGGATATCTTCTGTTGGTAATTATTTGTAAGTTTTTTCAGTCAAGCACTAATTCCGAGGCCTTGTCATGAAAAAAATATTCTGAGAACAAAATGGAACTTAAATAGATATGTGTGTCCTCTTCACCATCTTGGCTGTAAGTCCCTTTCTTATTTATTTTGTGGTTTGATTTATCTAGTTCTGAGAGAGCAAGGTTGAGTGTAGCTTTGCTGTCTATCTTCTTGCAACTCTCTTAACTTCTCCTGTAGTTATTTGGATGCTATACTACTTGGTGAATATATGTTTAGTATTGATATTGCTTCATTATCTATGGTACCTTTTAATAAAATATAACTCCTTCTGTATCTCTTTTAATTAAATCTATCTTTGCTTTTACTTGATTTGAGATCAGGATTGCTGCCCTGCTTTTTTTAACTTCATCTGAAGCATAATAGATTTTGCTCCAGCCCTTTACCTTCAATTTGTATGTATCACTCTGCTTTAAATGTTTCTCAGAAACAGCATAGTGTAGGATTTCGGCTTTTAATGCATTCTGCTATTTCTTATGTTTTATGGAAGAGTCCATCCCATTCACATTCACAGTTAAAATAACTAATTCTGTATTTCCTGCCATCTTATTTCCCCCATACTATATTTTTCTCTTTCCTTTCCCCCCTTCTCTCCTCCTCAGTACTTTGTTTTTGATGACTTCAAACCTCCCTCAAACAGTCCTTCCTCTTTAGAGCCCCTCCCCCTTTTTATACCTTTCCCCTAAAACTGCTGTTTTCCCTTCTATTAGTCTTTCCCTTTCTTTTCTCCTTTCCTCTTCCACTTCCCTATAAGGTGTTACATGTTTGTGAAACCAAATATTTCTGATATTCTCTCTTTGAGCCAAATCTGATGAGAGTATGATTCACACAATGCTCATTCCCCCTCCCTTCTTTTCCTCAATTATAATAGGTCTTCTTTACCTCTTCATGAGATGTAATTTCCCTTATTTCACTTTCTTTTTCTTCTCTTTTTATCATTATGATCCCCTTTCCACCTCTAGCTTCTTTTTTATATTATCATAATAAAATCAAATTATATCCACACTATCTAAGTTTACCCATAACAGAAATATGGCTTTTAAGAGTCCTTTCCTTTTTCCCTTTTTATGTTTCTCTTGAGTTCTGTGTTTGGAGATCAAATTTTTTTGTTAAGTTCTGATCCTTTCATTAGAAATAAGTGAAATTCACCAATACTATGAATGTCCATTTTCTTCTCTGAAAGATAATATTCATTTTATTTAGCTAGATTGCTTATTCTTGACTGTAATCCAAGTTCCTTTGCCTTTTGGAATACCAGATTCCAGACCCTTTGAGCCTTTAAGGTGCAATATTCTAGGTAATCCTAATTGTGGCTTCTCAGTATTTAAATTGCTTCTTTCTGGCTGTTTGCAATATCTTTTCATTGGTGCAATAGTTATAAATTTAGCTATGGTATTTTGGGGTCTCTTTTAGGAGGTGATCAGTGAATTCTTTCAATGACTTTTTTCCCTTCTGATTCTAAGACATAAAGGCAGTTTTCCTTTATGATTTCCTATAAGATAATGTCTAGGTTCTTTTTTTCAATCATATCTTTTGGAAAGTCCAATAATCCTCATATTGTTTCTCATAGATCTATTTTCCAGATCAATTGTTTTTCCTAAGAGAAATTTCATGTGTTCTTTGATTTTTTTATTTTTTTTTGTTTTTGCTTGACTGATTTTTGAAGTCTTATTGAGTCATTCAATTCTATTTGTTCAATTCTATTTTTTGTGTATTATTTTCTTCACTTATCTTTTTTAGATTGTTTTGTTAATTTCATTTTTTTTTTCTATTTCACAAATTTTGTTTTTCAATGAATTGCTATCTTTTCATATCTATTTGGTAAGATATTGCATGCTTTTTCCATCATCAAATCTATTTTGTAGGGAGGTATATGCTTTTCTCATTCCTTCTTTCAAAGATCTCATTTACTTCCTATGTTTCTTCTAACCCTCTTTTAAGGTTCTTTATGCAATTTCCCAAGAAAGCCTTGTGAAACAGAGATCAGTTCACATCTACCTTTTGGGTTTCATTTGGAGTTGCTTTGCCTTAGAAACCTTAGGATTTGAGGTCTGTTCTCTCTCTCCATAAAAGCTGTCAATGGTAAGCATTCCTTTCACTTTTTTTGCTCATTTTTAAGGCTTGAGATCTGCTCTTAATGAAAAGGAGTAATAGCTGCTTTAGTTTGCCCTGGGGCAGTTCTGCTGATTGATTTATGATACTGGGTAATCATGGCTAGGTCCTGTGTTCTTCCAGGACTCAGTGGTTTACAATTTGCCTTTTGTAGGAAATCTCCTTGCAACCAGGACAGAGTAACCTAAGAACTCACAGAACATTCCCAGGTGTGTGGAACTTGCAATGATTTGACCCTCTGCCCCAGCTTCTTTCCTTGGTCTCCCTATGCTGCAGTCTGGGCTCAGCAGACTGTCCCCTTGCCTGTTTGAAACAATCCTGTTCTGAAGTTCTTCAAAGGTATCTTCTTTTGGAAATGTGTTGTACTTCAAATATTTATGGGTTCTTTGACTCCAAAACAGTTTGGAGACTTAATCTATTATTGATTTGAGAGAAGGTCAGAGGATGTCACAGAAAGTTGTGTCTGCTCTCTACCGTCTGCACCCCCGTCTCCAAGTATCTTTTAGCCAGGTAGCATATTGAGAAGGAGAATGAGGCAAGATTTTATGAAGAAGATGTCATTTCAGCTAGGCAATAAGGGAAGAGAACAATATCAAAAAGCAAAGATTAGAGACTTTTAAGGTATCCTTATCAGACTGCAGAAATACTCAAAATGGAAGAGATAGGAATGATATTAGGTAGTAATGAATTCTCTATTCTCATTAGAAATTAAATGTATTAAATGGAGTTGTGTGAAATAAAGTTGGAGGATAGATAGGAGTCAGCTATCATAAAGAACCTTAAATGTCAAGCTAACTAGTGTGTACTTTAACAAGGAAACAAGAAGGAATTTTGAGTAAGGAAGTATCATGACAAGATCTTTACTTTAGAAATAATATTTTACCAACTGAATGAAAGATATATTCAAGAGTTGAGGGGTTAATGATCTAACTTATAATAAATTAAATTAATTCAATAGAAGCCTTAGGCTAAAGAGATGATGATTTAAAGTTATAATATCAGTCATCAGTCAGTGGGTGTGCTGGTAATGAGAAGGGCTTTAATGTTTCTGAAACAGATTTGAGCTTCTATCACAGAGGCTGTTGTCTATATTGCTTATATCATCCAGTGAGTCTCACCCAAAACTAGTAATTACACATAGGAAAAAGAAGTTCCTAACATAATATCCTATAACTTTAGAGAAAGTTTAATAGCAATAAAGCATTTGATAAATCAACAAGTATTTATTTACTTGACAACACCATAAAAGGCGTATAGGAGATTATCACAAGGGTCCAGAGAAAATTGAGGTCCTGAACTAGATAAGTGGAAGTGTAAATAAAGATATAAAACCAAGGGAATATAGATTACTCCTAGGTGTTATTCATATGTTTGACAAATATTTATTAAGTACATATTAGAAGTCTTGGTTTCAAATCCTTCCTTATTAATTTTTACTCATGTGACCCTGAAAAGTCAAACGATCCTTTGACTTCATGTGCAAAATGAGGAAATTTGACTATATGGCCTTTTAGGTCCCTTCTAGTTTGAAATCTCTGACCCTAAGATTATGAGTATTTTATTCTATACAATTAATATTTATTGAGTATATATCCATTGTGCCAGGCAAACTGCTAGGCACTCTAGATAATGAAGGTAAAAAAAAAATTAATCTTGCCCTCGAGGAGCTTACATTCATTATTGACTGTGCTAAAAGTTTACAAGCTAATTGACTCATTATTACTCATTATGCATGAAAAGTCCAAGAATGGCCTCTAATAGAAGAAAAGGTGAAATGACTATGTGTGATTTCTATGCCTGAAATGTTAAGGAGAAAATATACAGAATGGAGATGATGGGGATACAGAAAACACATTTTGCTGTCTTTTGTAATTTGATTTGAATTTAATTTGAAGAGTCAACCTTCCCTTTTGATGGAAATTGGTTTGCATATGAATTTGAAGACTTTACATATGGAGATTCTGTCATAGCACCTTGCTCCACAACTGGCTCTGTTGTTGCTGCTGCTGCAAGATATTGTGCATTATAATGTCTCTCGACCAGCTATTAATAGAGCTCTCCTCAGTAACTCACAAGTGATTAATGAGATAGGAAAATAAATACTCCCACCTACTACAGCAGCCATGAAAACTGAAGTAATGAAAAGAAAGAGAAGGAAGAGAGAGAGAGAGAGAGAGAGAGAGAGAGAGAGAGAGAGAGAGAGAGATTGAAGATTTAAAGCCTACCCAAGCAACTTCTAGCCTTTTTGGTAAACTCTAGCCAGTGTTAAATATAAACATCACCTTATGTTTTATTTCATTTTGTTTCTAAGATTAAACTTATGATTTCACTGTGTAGGAAATTAATAATGAGGTGAACTCCTCTTTAAAAACACATCAGAATCTATTTTGCAAAGTGCTATTATGTAGATGACTTCAAGGCTCGGGGCACTAACAAGTTAAAAAGACATTCCCAGAATCATGCTGTCAATTATGTGTCAGGAAAAAAGACTTGACCCTACGTCTCCCTAACTCCAGGGTCACTGCTTTCTCTATCATGCCATGCTTCTACTCATATTGATGAATATCTTTTGATTTGTTGAAATTGCAGAAAATTTAGAATAAATCCAATTATAATAGAGGAGAAAGAGTAAGCATCTCAAGTTTCATTTCTTTAGCTAAAGGAAATCCATAATTTATTAAGAAATCATAAGAAAAAGAAATATACTTTGTATCTATGCATGTTATAGCATAAAAGAAGATATTCAGCTTTAAAAGTAGTTATCAATTCTATGAAAGAGGGACAGAGACAGAGAGATAAGGAGAGACATAGAGAGATGGAGAGACAAAGGGACAAAGAAAAGGAGGGAAAAGAGGAAAAAAACAGAGATAAAAACAGAGACCAAGACAGCAGTGAAAACAACAGATACGCAAAGAGACTGAGAGAAAAATAAGGATATAAAGAAAAAGTACAATGTAAAAAGAATTTGTTCTGGAGTCAGAGGTCCAAAGTTCAAATCCTCCTATCACTACATACTTTCAAGTCATTTAACCTCTCTATGTCTCAGATTCTTAATCTATAAAATGAAGGGGTTAAATTTAATGGACTCTAAGATCTCTTCCAGTTCTAAATCTTATTTTGACTGATACATTTTATTGCTCTCCTTCAGAACATACAACTGTATAGAAAAAAAAATGTACATCTTCAGGTTAGATTTGTGTATATGTGTGTGCATGTGTTCATATGAATATATGTACATGTGTGTATTTACATGCATGTGATATGTATATTATATGCATTGTGTGAATGCACTTATATGCATGTATAATGTGTGTATATGGCATATATGAGTTGCATGTGTGTGCAATCATGCATGTGTATGTATTTATATGTGAATATAATGTGTATATCTGTGTATGTATGTAAATGTATATATGCATATATAGTGTGTATGTGAATATAAGTCCATATGTATATATGCATGTGCCATGTGATTATATAATATATGTATATATGCAAGTGTGCCTGTGGCATATGTGTTGCATACATGTGTGCTATATTGTGTAGCGTGTTGGAATTATAAAGCATGCGTGTACAATATATGTTATATGTGTTAGTATAGTATGTGGTATGTATGCATGTGTGTGCATGGTATATATGAAAATATATATATATATAATACGTATGTGTACATGTGTTTGTATATATGTATATAATGTATCTATGTGTGTATATATATAACATACATGTATGCTTGTGTGTATACTTACAGAGAAATATATATATATGATGTATAGATTCTCACTTTTATGTTTTATAGTTCTCTTGAAACTAGATAATGAATTCTTACAATGAATTTGTGAAGAATCAATGTGGTGTATTTTAGTGTGATGGTATTGGTTGGAGTCAAGAGAAATCAAGTAAAATGGTGTTACAGTGATATACCTACTGACAAATCTGAACTTCAGTTTCCTCATCTGTAAACTAAGAATAACATCTGATATCTACCTCCTAGTGTTAATGTAAGGATTGAAGAAAATAATAAATGTAAAACACTTTGAAATATGCTGTATAAAAATGTTAGTTATAGTCATTTTGAAAGTTGTCTCTATAAGTAAGGCCTTTGCCTACCAAAGGGGAAGCTGAGTGGTAATGTATACTGAACCCAGCCTGAAATTAGGAAGACCTAAGTCTAAAGTTTACTGAAGATATTTGCTATGTGTGATACCCTAAGCAAATCATTTAACCTCTGATTGTCTCACTTTCCTCTTCTGTAAAATGCGGGTTACACTTCACAGCCTTGTTATGATGACCAAATGAGTTTAGTACAGAGCCTGGTACACAGTAAGCACTAAATAAATATTCGTTATTATCACCTTTATTATAATTGCCAAAAATTATACTTATTTTAAAAATTCCTTCTTGTCATCATTTTTCAGTCATATCTCTCTTGGTGAGCCCGTTTGAGGTTTTCTTGACAAAGATACAAAAGTGGTTTAGCATTTTCTTTGCCAACTCATTTTATAGATGAGGAACTGAAGCAAGCAGGGTTAAGTGATCTGTCCAGGGTCATATACCTAATAAGTCTCTAACACTACATTTGAACTCCAGAAGATAAACCTTCCTGATTCCAGGTCCAGTACTCTATCAGCTGTGCCAATCAGCTGCCCTTAAAACTTTCTAGAAAGACAAAATTTGTATGTATGTTCTCTCTACAACACACACACACACACACACACACACACACATACACATAAACTTTCAATGTATGATTCTTAATTTCCTTGGTTACTTATAGTCTATAAGTCACCAAATTTTGTCAGTTTTTCATAAAGTCCACCCTTCCATAAAGTTGTCCCTGACATTTCCATTGCTATAGCCCTAAGGCATACTCTCATCCTGGCTAAATTGCTGCAGTAGTTCCCTAAATGGTCTCCCTATCTCTACATTCCTACAAGGGCACAATTCTCTTCCACATAATGTCAAATTAATTTCCTCTCAAACATGACATTGATCATGCCACATCCCTAGCTAATGATCTATAATATCTCTCTACTCTTTTTCATTATTACTATTGTTTTATTATGGCTTTTTATTTACAAGATATATGCATGGGTAATTTTTCAGCATTGACTCTTACAAAACCTTCTGTTCCAACTTTTCCCCTCCTTCCTCCATCCTCTCCCCTAGATGGCAGGTAGACCCATACATGTTAAATATGTTAAAGTATATGTTAAATACAATATATGTATACAGAACCATACAGTTATTTTGCTGCACAAGAAAAATGAGACTTAGAAATAAGGTAAAAATAATCTGAGAAGGAAATAAAAAATGCAAGCAGACAAAAACAGAGGGAATAGAAATGCTATGTTGTGGTTCACACTCATGTGCCATAGTTCTTTCACTGGGCGTAGCTGGTTCTATTCATTATTGAACAAAATGGAACTGATTTGGTTCATCTCATGGTTGAAGAAAGCCATGTCCATCAGAATCAATCATCATATAGTATTGTTGCTGAAGTATATAATGATCTCCTGGTCCTGCTCATTTCACTCAGCATCAGTTCATGTGAGTCTCTCCAGGCCTTTCTGAAATCATCCTGCTGGTCATTTCTTACAGAACAATAATATTCCATAACATTCATATACCACAACTTATTCAGCCATTCTCCAGTTGATGGGCATCCATTCAATTTCCAGTTTCAGCCACTACAAAAAGGGCTGCCACAAACATCTTTGTACATGCAGGTCCCTTTCCCTTCTTTAAGATCTCTTTGAGATATAAGCCCAGTAGTAACACTGCTGGATTAAAAGATATGTACAGTTTGATAACTTTTTGAGCATAGTTCCAAATTACTCTCCAGAATGGTTGCTCTCTCACAATTCCACCAAAAATGCATCAGTATCCCAGTTTGCCCACATCCCCTCCAATATTCAGCATTTTCTTTTCCTGTCATCCTAGCCAATATGACAGGTATGTAGTGGTATCTCAGAGTTGTCTTAATTTGCATTTTTCTGATTAATAATGATTTGGAGCATCTTTTCATATGGCTAGAAATAGTTTCTATTTCTTCATTCGAAAATTGTCTGTTCATATCCTTTGACCATCAATCAATTGGAGAATGGAAAGGTGATGTTTCACTATCCTTTACAATGTTTTTTAAAACTTTCTATCTTAAAACTTCAGCAAAATGTTACATGTTTAAAGATTCTTAAATCTGCATCTGATTTCTCAAACAAGCATTTGACAGTTAGCAACCAAAGTTTGCAAGTGATAGGAATCCCACTCCAGTGCTATCTGTTATAGATTTTTTTGCTTATATTGCCATGGAAACAGAGGTTGGCTTATAAAATAAGGCAAAAAGGGAAGTTTGTTTGTTTTATTAAAGAGGCCCAAAGTGGCATTATTATCCTGCTTTGATTAATAGAGGTATAGGGAAGGAAAATGGAAGGTGGAGAAAATGAAGAAAGGGAAAAATAGAAAATGTTTATATTATTTCAGGAGTGAGATCAAAGTTTATTCTTTCAGTAAAGCACCTTGGGTTCTTAAAGTTTTGTTTTTTTTTTCATCTTTTTTTTAAATTTGTTTTTGCCAATAGCATAAGATGTAAATTGTCCTCTGTTTTGAGTACATGTCTCAGTGATTTACAATTGACTTCAGTACATTTTTGAATACATGGTCAATATCAATATGTATCTCTGTTGCCTAAGGATGCACAGTATGAAGGCTCATCACCAGGAAGCTTGTCACCAAGTGGTGACAGCAACTTATAGAGACCATCTATTAAGACAAGAAAAAGTTTTGCAACATTTATCATTAGAAAGAATTGTTAAAGCTACAAAGCCTAATGAATAAAGTGCTAGAAATGGTGTTGGGAAGATCTAGGATGGAACCATGGACAACTCATCTAGCCACTTTATATCTTGATTTCCTAATCTATAAATGGGGAGACTATACTAGATAGTGGTTCCTTACAGTTCTAAATATATGGTACTAAAGTGTTCCTTGTTTCTTTTTATACAATAAAAGATATGGTCTAGAATAATAGTCTCAAAAGTTTCTAGCCCCATGGATAGGAAGGATCATAGCCTGACCTCAATAACTATGTTATTATTCCATTAAAGGAAGATGCATTGCATCTTATTTTCTCAGCAATAGCCAAACATAGGACTTGTCTACAACTCAACCAAATCTAACCTTTGCCCATCATTCCTAAACATCTCCTTCTTAGTCCCCTTCCTGCTACCATGCAAGTTTTCAATAAATGAAGAGAGTGGACTACAAAACAAGGGTCTTAAATGGGGTATGTGAGCTTTTTAAAAATTAATTTTATTTTAATGTAAACTATTTTATACTCCTGTGTTTTATTGTGTGAATTTTTTTTTCTGAGAAGGACTCCTTAGGCTTCACCAGATAGCCAAAAATGTCCATGATATACTAAAAAGTTGGTAATCTCTGGTCTAGATAGTCTTTATCTTAAAATCTTATTTTGTGTTTTATGTTCACATACATTGGCTAGATTGTCAGATTAAGAAGACATATAGTGAACTGATTCTGTGTATAAAATCAAAGTAGAATTCAGTGGAAGAGGAGCAGAGATTAAGACATTGCTAAACAGATTTTTCCATGGCTCTACATGGACAGTGAGCACTGGCTTAAAATACATCCTCACTTCTCTCTGTTCATCATTATAATAAACCTTCTCTATCCCATATTCCATGTTTTCTTGTAATGCTTTGTAGCAAAGCCCTTTGATACATATAAAATAAGGTATGCTATTTTTAGGGACAGAAGAGGGGCTGAGTTTAGATGGAAGAGGATAAAACACTTAAAATTAAAAGGGTGTACTAAAAAGTTAATGGGTCATAGATTTAGAGCTTAAAGATTGCCTATGGAGGTCATCTTGTTTAAATGCCCTTCTTTTACAATGAACTCATCAAGGTTCATGGAGGTTAAGGGTCTTCTCCAAGGGTTTATCAGAAATGGTATTTAAATTGAATTCATGTCTTGAGTATTCTCATGAAAATAAAGGCACAATACCCTGGATGGTGTGATAGGGTGGTGGCAATGGAATCTCCTAGCCTGAGCTGAAGGTCCACACCTTTATTTTCACTTGTAAAAAAATGCCCAAGCTCTCATTGGCTCAAGAATCCAAACATCTTATAGAATTTAAAGACTAGAATAGACCATGCTTTGAAAAACAGGTGCTGAATATAAATCAGTGTATAAAGTAGTCCTCCTTTTAGTATCCAATTAAAAATAGAAATGGAAATGGAAACTTTAAAACAGAATTTACCCCAATTTCTACTCCTAAATGAGACCCTTTGACACTGAACAGAATATGAATAGCAGCATCAGCAATAGTAGCAGCAACAGGTTTGCTTCTTTTCCCCTGTCAAATCTAAAAATAAGTGAGCCTCATCATATATTTTGTGTTGATCTTGAATCTAGTTTTGGGAATTATAGGATTTTACATTTGGAGTTGGAAGGAAAATTAAAGAATATTAAATCTAACAAACATTTTAAATATTAAGATATTTGGAACTGGAGAGACTAAATGAACTTTTCCAAAGTCATACAGTCAATAAGCATTTGAAGTAGGATTTGAATCCAGATCTTTCTGATTCAATTTGATTCCCAGCCCTCTATTAAGATGTTGATTTGTTCCTTATTAAAATTTTGCTCATTTCTCTCATATCAATTGTGGCTACTGATTGTATTTTCTGTTGTATTTCTATTGTGGATTTACTCTCAAGATCAACAACTTGAATAGCATGTTTGTCCTCCTCTTAACTTGCTATTACTTTTCCATTCACAAACAACTGAGGGCCCTAAGCTTTATCCTTAGCACCTATATTGCATACCAAGTAAAAGTTTCCATCCTCTTAACTAGAAAATTTTGCTTCTGAGATTTAGAACTTAACTTGCTACAAACAACAAAAACTGTTCAGATAATTGACATGCAAACTCACTATAAATATAACAAAAATATTAAAATGATAAACCATAATGAGAATTTAAGTAACATACATTAATATTAACAAAGTCCAAATGCTTGAGTAAAGAAAAAATCAGAAACAATAATTATGTTTATCAAATGATGTCTGGTATACAACTAACAGAACAGTCTGCTCTATATTGAGCTTCTTTCACTGTTTGATTGAACATGACCCAGCCTGACTCCCTATATAGCATATTAGCTGAAACTTCACATATAGTGAGAAAGTAAGTCTGTTAATGAATTCTCAGTATCCTCCTTCCTTACTTTCCTGATATTGCATAAATCATATCAAAATTCCTGTCATTAGTGAGAAATGAAAAAATTATCCTTAATTTTTTTAAAATTCAGCATCAAAATCAAGAAATTTCCAAGTGACAAAATGTTTGTTAAATATAATAACTTGAAAAAATTGATCTATCAACATAGAAAAAGATAAATGGTTGAAGAATGTCTGTTTTTAAGTCACTGGATGGATGGCCTATTGGTTTGATGTACTACCAGTACATAAATCATGGACAGAAGTTGTGAGTAGACAATGAGCTATACTAGAATTTCACAAAAGAAAGGATACTGGACTAATGATTTTGAGACAATCCAAACTTTTCCCTAGAATAGTGGTTCTCAAACTTTGATTCTCAGTATCTTTATACTATTAAAATTATTGAGGATATAGCCAAAGAGTTTTTGTTTGTTGGGGTTATATCTGTAAATTTTTCTCTTATTAGAAATAAAAACTAATTTTGAATTTGTAGACCTCCCTAAAAGAGTTTCAAATATCCCTAGGATTCTTTACACCATGCTTCAAAAACCACTGCCCTAGAAAATTGGTCCATTTAAAAAGTAACAGTCCATATGGTAATCTGTTTATCTGTTTAGTCATGGTATGTCACAATCTCTAAAGAAATAAAGTTGTGAGTGACCCAAAAGACAATGAAGAGATGCTTTTTGGACATTAATAGGCTAAAATGATATATCTTTGAAAAAGAGGGCAAGAGTAACCCTGTAAAGGATATGATATAACACGAATGTGATCAATGGTCCATTAAAATATTTCCAGTTGCTCAATATTATCTCAAGTATGAAAGATTGTTACTCCTCTGATGTAAGACTTAGAAATCTAAAATGTGATTTTTATTATATTTTCAACAAACTTCAGTAAACTCCTCCCACAGTACCAATCACTCATATTTCTGAACATAGTAAATACTTTGATGGGCTCTGATTAAATATTAAAGCTACTGAATATGAAAGCTGCAGATTATATCAATTATAAGACAAAGACATGCATCATTATTTATATATGACAAATATCCAGTCAGAAAAGTCACTTCAAACTCCCACTTCACTTCTGAAAACAGAGCCTTACACTATTCAGTTTCTTTCAATTTATCAATAAATTCTCTTAAAAAGTGTTCATCAGGAATTTTAAGGGTGGAGCCAAGATGGTGGAGTAAAGTCAGGAAGCTGCTTAACCTCTCCTATTTCCCTTTCAAAACCATATGAAACCAAGCCTCTGAACAGAATCTGATGATCAATCAAGGAAATAAGTGAATTTCATCTATTTCTGATGAAAAAACCAGAACTTAACAAAAAATTTGATCTACAAATATAGAACTCGAGAGAAATCTAAAAAGGTAAAAAGAAATCTTGGGCACTATATTTCTGCTATAAAGATGTATAAAGAATGCATGTATACCTTGTTCTAGAAACTAGAGGTGAAAAGGACATTTTACCACAAAAAGGGTAAAATGGGGGTACTATATCTCATGAAGAGGCAAAGGAAACCTATTATATCTGAGAGAAAGAATGGAGGGAGATAAATATAGTGGGTATCTTACTGTCATCAGAATTGGCTTTAAGAGAAAAATTTTAGACATATTCAATTATGGTGAAACTTCTCCCACCTCATTGAAAAGTGAGAAGGGAAAGATGAAAAGGGAAGGAATAAGCTAAGCGGAAGGGAATACAGAATCTGTGAGGAAAAGGAGTAACATAGGGGGAGGAACTCTAAGGCGGGGGGAAGGATACTAAAAAGGGAGGGTTGTGAGAAGCAAGTGGTGCTCACAAGTTTAATACTGGGAAGGGGGGTAAGGGGGAAAGAAGGGAGAAAAGCATAAATGGGGATTAACAAGATGGCAAGTAATACAGAATTGGTAATTTTAACCATAAATGTGAACGGGGTAAGTGCTCCCCCATAAAGAAGAAGCACTTAGCAGACTGGAATAAAAGCCAGAATCCTACACTATGTTGTTTACAGGAAACACACCTGAAGCAGGGAGATACATGCAGAATAAAGGTAAAAGGTTGGAGCAAAATCTATTATGCTTCAAGTGAAGTCAAAAAAGCAGGGGTACCATCCTGATCTCAGATCAAGCAAAAGCAAAAATTGATCTAATTAAAAGAGATAAGGAAGGCCACTATATCTTGCTAAAGGGTAGCATAGATAATGAAACAATATCAATATTAAACATATATGCACCAAGTGGTGTAGCACCTAAATTCTTAAAAGAGAAATTAAGAGAGCTGCAAGAAGAAATAGAGAGCAAAACTATAATAGTGGGAGATCTCAACCTTACACTCTCAGAATTAGATAAATGAAACCACAAAATAAATAAGAAGGAAGTCAAAGAGGTAAATAGAATACTAGAAAATTTAGATATGATAGCTCTCTGGAGAAAACAAAATGGAGACAGAAAGGAATACACTTTCTTTTCAGCAGTTCATGGAAAATATACAAAAATAGACCATATATTAGGACATAAAAACCTCAAACTCAAATGCAGTAAGGCAGAAATAGTAAATGCATCCTTTTCAGACCACAATGCAATAAAAATTACACTCAACAAAAAGCCAGGGGAAAGTAGACCAAAAAATAATTGGAAACTAAATAATCTCATACTAAAGAATGATTGGGTGAAACAGCAAATCATAGACATAATTACTAACTTCACCCAAGAAAACGACAATAATGAGATATCATACCAAAATGTGTGGGATGCAGCCAAAGTGGTAGTAATGGGAAATTTCATATCTCTAGAGGCCTTCTTCCATAAAATAGAGAAAGAGAAGGTCAATGAATTGGGCTTGCAACTAAAAATGCTAGAAAATGAACAAATTAAAAACCTCCAGTCAAACACTAAACTTGAAATTCTAAAAATAAAAGGAGAGATCAATAAAATTGAAAGTAAAAAAAACTATTGAATTATTTAATAAAACTAAGAGTTGGTTCTATGAAAAAACCAACAAAATAGACAAACCCTTTCTGATTAAAAAAAGGAAAGAGGTAAATCAAATTGTTAGTCTTAAAACTGAAAAGGGAGAACTCACCACTAATAAAGAGGAAATTAGAACAATAATTAGGAATTACTTTGTTCAACTTTATGCCAATAAATTTGACAACTTAAATGAAATGGAAGAATACCTTCAAAAATATAGCTTGCCCAGATTAACAGTGGAAGAAGTAAATATCCTAAACAGTCCCATCTTAGAAAAAGAAATAGAACAAGCTATTAACCAACTCCCTAACAAAAAATCCCAGGACCAGATGGATTTACATGTGAATTCTACCAAACATTTAAAGAACAATTAACTCCAATGCTATATAAACTACTTGAAAAAATATGGATTGAAGGAGTCCTACCAAATTCCTTTTACAACACAGATATGGTACTGATACCTAAACCAGGTAGGCTGAAAACAGAGATAGAAAATTATAGACCAATCTCCCTAATAAATATCGATGCTAAAAGCTTAAATAAAATATTAGCAAAAAGATTACAGAAAATCATCCCCAGGATAATACACTATGACCAAGTAGGATTTATACCAGGAACCCAGGGCTGGTTCAATATTAGGAAAATTATTAGCATAATCAACTATATCAATAACCAAACTAACAAAAACCAGATGATCATCTCAATAGAAGCAGAAAAAGCATTTAATAAAATCCAACATCCATTCCTAATAAAAACACTTCAGAGTATAGGAATAAATGGACTTTTTAAAAAAATAGGAGCATATATTTAGAACTGTCAGTAAGCATCATATGCAATGGGGAAAAACTGGAACCTTTCCCAGTAAGATCTAGAGTGAAGCAAGGTTGCCCACTATCACCATTATTATTCAATATTGTATCAGAAACACTAGCCTCAGCAATAAAAGTTGAGAAAGAGATTAAAGGAATTAATGTAGGCAATGAGGAAACCAAATTATCACTTTTTGCAGATGATATGATGATATACTTAGAGAACCCCAGAGATTCTACTAAAAAGCTATTAGAAATAATCCATAACTTTAGCAAAGTTGCAGGATATAAAATAAATCCCCATAAATCCTCAACATTTTTATACATCACCAACAAAATCCAATAGCAAGAGATACAAAGAGAAATTCCATTCAAAATAACTGTTGACAGCATAAAATATTTGTGAATCTATGTACCAAAGGAAAATCAGGAATTATATGACCAAAATTACAAAAAAAAATTTCCACACAAATAAAATCAGACTTAAATAATTGGAAAAATATTAAGTGCTCTTGGATAGGCCAAGCGAATATAATAAAGATGACAACACTCCCTAAACTAATCTATTCATTTAGTGCTATATCAATCAAACTTCCAAGAAAATATTTTAATGATCTAGAAAAAATAACAACAAAATTCATATGGAATAATAAAAGGTCGAGAATCTCAAGGGAATTAATGAAAAAAAAATTAAATGAAGGTGCCCTAGCTGTACCTGATCTAAAACTATATTATAAAGCAGCAGTCACCAAAACCATTTGGTATTGGCTAAGAAATAGATTAGTTGATCAGTGGAACAGGTTAGCTTCACAAGACAGAATAATCAACTATAGCAATCTAGTGTTTGACAAACCCAAAGATCCTAACTTTTGGGATAAGAATTCATTATTTGCCAAAAACTACTGGGATAACTGGAAATTAGTATGGCAGAAATTAGGCATGGACCCACACTTAACACTGTATACCAAGATAAAATCAAAATGGGTCCATGATTTAGGCATAAAGAACGAGATTATAAATAAATTAGAGGAACATAGGATAGTTTATCTCTCAGACCTGTGGAGGAGGAAGAAATTTGTTACCCAAGATGAACTAGAGCCCATTATTGATCATGAAATAGAAAATTTTGATTACATCAAATTAAAAAGCCTTTGTACAAACAAAACTAATGCAAACAAGATTAGAAGGGAAGCAACAAACTGGGAAAACATCTTCAAAGTTAAAGGTTCTTATAAAGCCCTCATTTCCAAAATATCTAGAGAATTGACCCTAATTTATAAGAAATCAAGCCATTCTCCAATTGATAAATGGTCAAAGGATATGAACAGACAATTTTCAGATGATGAAATTGAAACTATTACCACTCATATGAAAGTGTTCCAAATCACTATTGATCAGAGAAATGCAAATTAAGACAACTCTGAGATACCACTACACACTTGTCAGATTGGCTAAGATGACAGGAAAAAAATAGTGATGAATGTTGGAGGGGATGCAGCAAAACTGGGACACTGATGCATTGTCGGTGGAGTTGTGAACAAATCCAACCATTCTAGAGAGCAATCTGGAATTATGCCCAAAAAGTTATCAAACTGTGCATATCCTTTGATCCAGCAGTGCTACTACTGGGCTTATACCCCAAAGAGATACTAAAGAAGGGAAAGGGACTTGTATGTGCCAAAATGTTTGTGGCAGCCCTTTTTGTAGTGGCTAGAAACTGGAAAATGAATGGATGTCCATCAGTTGGAGAATGGTTGGGTAAATTGTGGTATATAAATGTTATGGAATATTATTGTTCTGTAAGAAATGACCAGCAGGATGAATACAGAGAGGCTTGGAGAGACTGACATGAACTGATGCTAAGTGAAATGAGCAGAACCAGGAGATCATTATATACTTCAACAACAATACTATATGAGGATGCATTCTAATGGAAGTGGATTTCTTTGACAAAGAGACCTAACTCATTTTCAATTGGTCAGCGATGAACAGAAGCAGCTACACACAAAGAACACTGGGAAATGAATGTAAACTGTTTGCATTTTTGTTTTTCTTCCTGGGTTATTTTTACCTTCTGAATCCAATTCTCCCTTTGCAACAAGAGAACTATTTGGTTCTGCACACATATGTAGTATCTAGGATATACTGTGACATATTTAACATATACAAGACTGCTTGCCATCTAGGGGAGGGAGTGGAGGGAGAGAGGGGAAAAATTGGAACTGAGGTGTGTGCAATGAATAATGTTGTAAAAAATTACCCTGGCATGAGTTCTGTCAATAAAAAGTTATTATAAAAAAATACTAGTAAGAGAAGCAGGGTGGGGTAATAGGAGATAAGATAGTAGGTGTAGCGGATAAAAAATATACTTCTAAAGACAGGATGGAGAGAGAAAGAATAAAAGTATATACAGGGGAGAAAATAGGATACAGGGAAATAGAAAGCTGGTAATCATAACTGTTAATGTGAATAGGATGAACTCTCCTATGAAACAGAAGCAAATGGCAGAGTGGATTAAAAAATAGAATCCTACAATATGTTGTTTATAAGAAACTCATTTGACATAGGGAGGCACATGCAGAGTAAAGGTAAAAGGCTGCCGCAGAAGTTATTATGCTTTAGCTGAAGTTAAAAAAAAAAAGCAGGCATAGAAATTCTGATCTCAGATAAAATAAAAGTAAAAATGCATCTTATTAGATGAGATAAGGAGGGAAAAGGTATCATAAATAAAGAAGTAGTAATGATACTAAATGGGTATGCACCAAATAGTTGATCAGGCAAATTCCTAGAAAAGGTTTTAAGTCAGTTACAGGAAGAAATTGACAGCAAAACTCTTCTAGTGGAGGACCTCACTTTTCCCCTCTGTGAATCAGACAAATCTAACCACAAAAGAAACAAGAAAGAATTAGGGATGTTAATAGGATCCGAGAAAACTTAGATATATGATATACTTCTGAAGATAATTGAAAAGGAACAGAAAGGAATATCCTTTTTTTCTTGCCAGTACATGGCACCTATACAAAAAATGACTCTTAGAGCAGAAAAACCTCACAATCAAATGCAGAAAAGCAGAAATAATTAATGCTTCCTTTTCAGACCACAATACAATAAAATTATATTCAATAAAGGCCTAGGGAAAGAAGAAAGGAATTTATGATCAAAGAAGAACTTGAGAACCTTATGAAAAGCAAAATGGACAACTCTGACATTGAAATTTTAAAAAAATTGCAGAAACAAAACCAACAGAAACAAGATTAAAAGGGAAATACAATGCTGGGGAAAATCTTTACAATAAGTATTTCTGACAAAGATCTCCTTTCTAAAATATATAAAGAACTGTGTCAAATTTATAAGAATATACATCATTCCCCAATTTAAAATTGTCAAAGGATATGAACAATTGCAGATGATGAAATTAAAAACATTTATAGTTACATGAAAAAATGTTCTAAATTACTATTGATCAGAGAAATGCAAATTAAGACAACTTTGAGGTAACACTACATACTTCTCAGATTGGCCAAAATGACAGGAAAAGATAATGATAAATTTGGAGGGAGTGTGGGAAAACTGGGACACTGATGTCTTTTTGGTGGAGTTGTGAAATGATCCAACCTTCTGAAGAGTAATTTGGAACTATACCCAAAGGAGTATTAAACTGAGCATACTCTTTGACCCAGGACTGCCACTACTGGGTCTGTATCCCAAGGAAATCATAAAGAAGGGAAAAGGACCCAAATGTGCAAAAAAATTTTAACAGATCTTTTTGTGGTAGCAAAGAATTGGAAAATGAGTAGATGTCCATCATCAAGAGAATGGCTGAAGAAGTTGTGGTACATGAAGGTAATGGAATATTTTTGTTCTATAAAAAATAATGAACAAGCTGATTATAGAAAGGTCTGGCAAGATTTGCATTAACTGATGCTGAGTGAAACCAGCTGAACTAGGAATACTATAACAATAACAGCAAGAATGGGTGATGATCAACTAAGAAAGGCATGGTTCTTCCCAATAGTTCAATGATCCAAAGGAATCCCAGTAGACTTTGGACAGAAAATGCCATCTGCAATCAGAGAAAGAACTAAAGAGACTGAATATAAATCAACACATTCACTTCTTTTTTTCTGTTTTTTTATCTCTCCCATGGTTTTTCCTGTTTTCTCTATTTTTTTCTCTCCCAACATAATCCATAAGACAATGTACATTTAAAATATAAAGTAAAAATATTATCAGGAGATAAAGATAAAAAAGTTTCTCCATAAAAGAAGATCTCTTCAGTGTCTTTCTTTTTATTTTCTCCTACTTTTCTCAAAGTTACAGCAGGCACTGTGCTTAGCATTGGGATTCTTTTTTGTTTCTTGATAAGATAATAGACAAGGTAGTTCTTAAGAGAAATTTTCTCTTCCTTTGTCTCTGCCTCTTTCTGCCTTTCTTATTCCCTCTCTATCATTTTCTCTGTGTGTCTGTGTCTGTCTCTCTCTTTCTCTCTTTCTCATTCTGTCTCTATCTGTTACTTTCTGTGTAGTGTGTCTCTGCATCTCTCTGTCTCTGTCTCTCTCTTCTTCTTCCCTTCCCCCAAGTTTCTTATAGATAGATAATCATAGAGCAAATATAAAAACACATTTTTCAAAACTCCATAAAGAGAAGCACTTTATGAAGTACTGTTTCCAAGTGTAATGCTAAACTACATTTTCTGCAACATTCCATTTGCCTCTTAAAAATAGTTATAGTATCTATAGTGTTTATGAAAGAGCTTAATGAAACAGGTGTTTCATTTATATAAGCAAAGTACAAGAGCCAAGAATAAGAGCCAAAGTATTTTATGGGAAACCATTTTCCTTAAGTACATACTGGTAACTAGTCTTATAGCCAAATTACCTGATACTCTGTGTTCTGAGTGTTTACTTTACAATCCATTTCACCATGCTATAAATATTGGATGATAGCTTTACATATGTGAAGATATGCAGAGGCCAGCTAATGTGACTATTCATTTTATAGCTGAGGAAACTGAGGCTGAGATTAAGTGACTTATCAAATTTTAAAGACATAATTTTTAGAGGTGAGATTTGAGTTCAAATGTTCTTATTCTAGAGTACAATTATCTTTCCATTGTCCCTGGTTTCCATTCTGAATATCAATTAGGTGATATAAATTAATAGTGTCCAAATCCCAGTGAGAAAATTTCTTTCCTGGAGTTTTTTTTTCTTTCCATATTCAGGCACACTTCTAGCTAGAATGGTAAGTGAACCATAGGCAGTAAACTGATGTTAGAGAATTTCTTAAAAGTCTGAAACCTAAAATCTAAACTCAACCATTTCCCAATAATTAAATGTCCAAAGGGTGTATTTAGGCAACTAAAAGAAAAATAAATGCAAACTATCAAAAATTATTTGACAGGAAAAAAAATCAAATAAAGAAAACTGGGAATTGTTTTACTGTGTCTTTTCTTTCTTCTATTTCCCTCTCTCACCATGCCTCTTCCCACTCCCTTCCCCAAATTTTCTCCCATAGTACCAAGTATCCATCATTATAATATGGATCTTTGTCTATTCTTTAAACACTGGAATTGCTAATATAAATGAGATCATATACATGACAATATCATTCCCAAAATAATTTTCATTTTAAAAGACAATCTTGAGAGGATAAAGCTTAACCCAATGAAATTAACCTCTACTAGTAAAAATTCATAAACTCTAATAGGCCAGTAAGGAAAATATTAATTTGTATATTTATTTGTTTGTTTACTTATTCTTTCCTTCTTTGATTTATTTATTTAACATACCCATCAAATCATCCCACCTCCCTGTAATATCACTCCAGGTGATATTAGGATTACCAGAAGTTATTAATTGAAAAATGAGGGCATAAAAAATTTGTATGGATGATAAAGGAATGGGAGAATAAGAGCAGCAAAGATTTTAAAATCTTATGGTTTTCCCTTATCCTCTACCTTTAATTTGTTTATTCTAATTTCAGATACTCTCTAAAACAAATATACTCTTTATTTATTGAGCCTTCAACAGCATAAAAATGGCTAAAGATGAAAAGGTCATTATAATAGGCAGAGTTCCATAGGCTTTCATATTATTCTGTCCCATAATTTTATGATAGATAAGATAATTCATAACCAGTGTTCTATGACACTATAATTTACTCCTTTCTTACCTGTCCTACCAAAAAATATTAAAACTTAAGCTTCCCAAGTGATATCTTATTAAGGTCTGCTTGTTATATTGGTTATTTTTATTTGTCTACATATAAGCATTACTATAACTTGATAAGCAGTTGAATTTATTTTTTGAACTTGTATTCCCAAAGTGTTCATTCTTTAACTTTCAATAGGCTTGTCATACAAAAGCAAATTAATCGTTTTTTAAAAGTAATTCAAATCTGCTATAAAACATCCAAATTAAAGTCCATTCATTGTGAGTATTTGCAAATCACAAAATCTCAGATTTAGAAAGGACTTTAGCAGGCATTTTTTCAACCAATATGTAAATGTAAATCTCCTCTATAATGTCTCAGACATGTGAAATTCTTTGCTTGAAAACTGCCAATGATATTGAATCTAGTATTTCCCAAAGCAAATAATTTCATTTCAGGATGGCTTTAATTATCCATAATAAAGATTTGCAAAATTGTGCAAAAACTTTATGTATAGTATCTAATATGATGCTTTTACAAAGCACTATATGATACAATTCTAAGACAGGTGCTATTATTTCCCTTATTTTAAAGCTCAGGAAAATGAGGCTAAGAGAGATTAAGTGCCTTGCCTAGGTCAAACAGTAAATATCTAAGGCACAATTTGAACATTTCTAGCCATAGTTTCTCACAAGTTATCTTTCAGGTTTTTCTAAAATAAAGACCTTCTTCCCTCTACAATACTATATAAATTCAAAGAACTTAAAAATGTTAGAAGTAGGAAGATTTTTGGTGATCATTTAACACAGCCTATTTATTTTAGAGATGAAAAAAGTGGGGCTCAGTCAGGTTAAGTAGTTCATTCATCTGATTAATGACAGGACTAAAACTAAACCTCAAGTTTCTTGACATCCAGTTCAAGGCTTCACACAATATCATGCCCCAAATTGTAACATGTCTTTCAGAAATTCCATGGGTGTGATACAGCATATTGCTTCCCAAAGCTAAATAACATTTAGACCTCTGGATCTCACTTCCCTTTTCTCCAGATATTACCATTTCAATGTGAGGCTTTTCAATTTGCTGACATTTTTATCAGGCAAAAAGGCAAGTAAGTGATTTGGTTTTTCAAAAATTGTAACCTACAAGTTCATAATCCTTCCTGTCATGTTCCCTTTTCTGTAAGGTGGTGAGTTTATTGTGGTAGCACTCAAAAGGCTGAGCCTGAAAAGTTCTATAACATATGGCATATATTTAACATGGCTTGTGAATTAAAAATAACAGCCTGCCATCTGCCTCTGTGAGTTGATTTTATCAAAGTCTAAATGAGAAGCTCCAAGATGTGAATGTTGTCAATTAAAATATGAAATATTCAGGTTCAGTACAAGGTGAAAGCTCTCAGCTTTTCCTTATATGAACTTAAGTTACCACCCTGTAGCCCAATCTAAAAGAATCAATTGAGTTTACACCTTGAAGGATTCATTTAAAGCCATGCTTCCTTAACAGCATGTTTTCCTTCATTCTACTCCACCCCCCAACAAAAAAAAAAAATGTAAACCATTTGTCAAATTTGAAGTTTCCTAAATTACCTTATTACTTCTAAGAGTCTGCTGGATGGGTTCATTCGATTTATATTTTGATAAACATTATAGTAGTATCCTAAGCAATGAAATATATTTTTAATCATTTTGTGCCTTAAATTATTGATTCCTGGCTCCTACTGGATTTGGTAAGATATTAAGGGATGGATATTAATACACATAAAGACCAGGTAGAGTTTCTTTTTTTGTCCATCACACACTTTTTAATAGTGACATTAGGCATTTCATTTGACCTCCCTAAGACTTTTTTGTAAAATTAAAGGGTCATACTATTTGCCATTGAATTAATCTGGAAGGTCTCTTCTAGCTATTAAAAATGAAAATGGTGATTCAATAATGTATAACTTGAAAACTTCATAAAAGTGAAGTGTTAAATGAAGCAATAGATTTCCAAGGTTTATGAATCATCAAATCAGCTAAGATTGATTGACTTCCTTTTTTGTATTTAGCACAGTGTGCGTGTAAAGGATAGAAATAGAATAGATTACAGAATCCCTACCTTTATGAACCTTTCACTACACTTAAAGTGAAAAGACTTATACAAAGAACCACAGACTTTGAGAGCTGGAAGAGGCCTCAGTTATTTAGTACTACTCATCCATAAAAAAGGAATATCACTAAAACACATTGGCAGGATACACATTAAACAATTATATAATAATATATGACCAAATTGTCAGCTGCATGATTATGTACACATTGAATTCAGTAAGTCTAAGGCCAAGGATTTTATATCTTTTTTCTTTGTATCCCCCATGTCTATATAATCCTTGGTTGAAGAAGCACTTTAAAAAGGCTTGTAAAATAGAAATGGATTTTGTTCTCTTGACTCTACTATTCAGTATATTCTACTATTCAGTGAATAATAACTTCAAAACTAAATGTTTTTAGAATTGAAATCAACTGATTTAATTGTATTGCATTAGTTTCTTACTGACTCAGTCTTCTTTCTTTGCTCCCACATGTTGAATCTGTGTGTATAAAATTAATTTGAAAGAAAATGGGTCACTTATTCTAAGCCCTTTTAGAGATGAGAAAAATGAAGATTAGAGATGAGTAGTGTCTTACTCAAATGACAGTTAGAAAGTCATGAAGCTGGGATAGATTTATAAAGTGGCATTGTGTACAGAATAACTGGTAAATATAATTAATATAAATATAAACATAGTAAATATTTTAATGTTGTGAGAACTATGTAAAAACCAAATAAGAAAACCTAAGAAAAGATTAAAAAAAAACTGAGACATTTGAGTCAATATGTAATATGAAGAAAGAGGGAAGAAAGAATGAAAGGAGAAAGGGAAGAAAGGAAGGAGGAAAGAAGAAAGGGAGGGAGAAAAGAAAGAAGAAAAGAAGGAAGGAATAAGGAGGAAAGAATTCATTTTCAGTAAAACTTTCCCATATCAAAATGATAGTTTGAAAAGTTTTTAGGAATTAATTTTATAGAAAGATAAATTAGCATTTTTATTATTGATTTGAGCCTTTTCAAACTTTACTTCACAATTTTTTATCTTAAACATGTAAAATTATCTGTGGTCATTACCATCATTCCCAAATGTTTCTTTAGAATTCTGGACAAAAGTGATAAGTTCCCATTGTTATATTATCACAACACTCTCCTCAGTAAAAGTCAATTGTTGTGAGGCTTAAATAAGGTAAATTATGAAAAACTCTTCACAAAATGTTTAGTTCTATACAAATGTCAGTTATTGTTTTTATTATCATTCCTAGAAAAATGTTTTCTAATTTCTGAGGCTTTTAAGAGAGGTCAGAACTTTGCTAAATTGCATGAACTGAATTATTGAAGTTCAATAAGAAGTTTCCACTTCTCAAATCACTTGCCTTTGAAACTCCTTTGAGTCATGCTATGGCCCAGATTTTTCAAAGTTAAGTCAAAATTATCTTTCAAAATTACCTAAGAAAAACATTCTGGATGAATAACTAATGATTCTAAATGTCATAAGGGAAAGGATAAGGGCTTTGGAGTCACAGGACCTGTGTTTGAATTCTACTTTTGCTACTTATTTCAATGAGACTGTTAATAGTCCTGTGTCTCAGTTCCTCATCTCTTAAATGAAGTTACTATACTATATTACCTCTAAGATTATTTCCAGTTTTAAATCTTTGACCCTATGATTGTTTTAAAAGTAGACTATATGCTCAGGAATGAAAAAAAAATTATAATAAATAGATATTGATGTTAATCATCTGAAGTCTAAATCTCAAAACTATCTAAATTTAGAAAAGGACCTACAAAGAATGACACTAACAGAAACCTTTAAAAATTCATGATTCCATCAGTTTGGGATTTCAATACTTGAAAATCCTTGAGATTCCTTCAGTTTGAATTCAGTAACATGAATCAAAGGAATCTCAGTCTGTAGCAGAAAGGGACACCAAAGATCTTCTAGTCTACACCTTTCATATTTCAGATGAGAGAGATCATGGAGAAGTAGGGAAGCAAAAGTAATTTGACTCATGTCAAGTTAGGATCAAATCTGCAATTGGAACCTTATTTCTCTTAATATAGACCCAATGTTCTTTCATCTCACTTAGTTCAATTCTTGATTTCATTTTTCATAATTGTATAATCATCTACTCAAACAATGAAGACCTTCTTTTAATGTCTCAAAAATATCAACATTCTACTTTTCTGCACTATGGCTACAACCATGAGTATGACTGAGTCTGAAGAAGCTTCAGAAGAAGACTACTTTTTATGTCCAATATGAAAAGAAGATATGGCTTGGCACCAATGAAACCAATGAAATCATCAACACCAATATCTGTTAACAGATTCAGAAGCTGATTTAAGATGATGACCAATAAACCTGTTCTTATACACTCTTGTTCCAAAAGCCAGAAAAGCACTGATTTGATGGAAAGGTAGGCATAAATGTAGTAACAAGAGAAGTATTGTTTTTTTTGTTGTTGTTGTTGTTGCTATTGCTGTTGTTGTTAGTTTGCTTGGTTTTCTTATTTCTCATTTTTTTCCCTTTTGATCTTATTTTTCTTGTGCAGAATAATAAATGTGGAAATAGAAGCATCACCTATTTTTAACCTATGTGGAATTGCTTTTGTTTAGGGAGGGGAGAAGGGGGAATGGAAGGATAAAAGTTTGGAGCACAGGGTTTTGCAAGAATGAATGTTGAATATTATCTTTGCCTGTATTTTGAAAAAATGAAAAGCTATTATTATTAAAAAAATAAAAATTGAAAATAAGATATATTGAAAACACAGGAAAATGGGTAAAATCAATTAAAATATAAAGCAGTAAAAAAGAAAGAAAGAAAAAGAAGTATTACCAATGCTCCTGCTCCTGGGAATCTGACCTAATTCATGAGAATGAAGATTCTGCACAATCTGCTCCAAAAATATTATAAATCCTGCAAAACTGACTACTGTATGTACCATAATCTATACTTCAAAGTGAAAGGAATAAGCACGTCTTCATAGACCACATTCATAAAATGAAGACAGACAAGACCTAGAAGAAGCTACTAGACTTAGGCACAGTGACCCAATACTAAGGAACCCTGAAATCAGGGAAGAGTGTTCTCTGGCTAAGAAAGAAGATATCAAAATTTTATAAGAAGGAGGAGACCAAGAAATGATTCTCCTGTTTTCTCTGTATATAGCACTTCTCTAAAGAGCTTATACAATAAAACTCAACAAACTTTAAAAAAAAACCCACTAATTTTCCACTTAAATTGTCTCTCATTTTCACTGAGACCTAAATTATGCAGATCTAAATTCTGCATAAAAAGTGTTAGATATGAACTCATAGGACTTAGATCAAAAACACAACTCTATTCCTTATTACAAATATGATTGGGAAAGTCATTCAAAGTTTCTAGGTCTCCATTCACTTATAAAATAAGGTAATTACACTAAACCTTGTGTCCCTTCTACCTCTAAATCTATGTTCTAGTTTTTTTCTGCTGTAAAATGTAGGTAGTAGTAACACCTTTCTCTAAATGTTGTTGGGAGCATTAAATGAGATAGATAATATTTGTAAAGCATTTAGCTAAATACTTGGCATGTAATAAGCACTTAATAAATGTTTATTTCCTTTCTTTTCTACTCATATTTAGCCTTAATGATATCTACTATGCTATTTGTTTTGCTTCTTCAAAGTGGGGAGAATATCTAAAACATTACCCCCACAGAATTATTGTAAAGTTTAAATGAAATAATGTACTGAAATACTTTACAAATTTTAAAGCACTAGATAAATGTCAATTATTCATTTGTATTATTACATATTATGATTACAAAATATGAGCCAAAAGACTATTTCCACAAATCCTATCTTTCTTATTCAACTTAAAATAGAAGCTTAATCAGAACAGCGTAGGAAGAAAAAACAGAAATATAACAAACTGTTTATACCACAAAGAAAGAATATAAACCACAGGAATGCCCATGCATCAAATAAATAAGTGAAAGCAGTCTATCATGTTAATGAAAATCCATAGTTAATAGTTGTATAAGACACTGAGTTTCAGAAATGGTAAAGAGAAACCTAGGGTTGTAAGAACCTATTGGGATATTTATGCCTAGGCACAATTTCTAGAAAATAGTAAGTTGTTAATAAATACAAAAATTCCTTCCTTGTTTTCTTCCTTCCTGATTTTATGGCATAAACAGGGTGTTAAGGGTATTTCCATGTTTCTTGAAAGAGCACAAATAGAATGGAAACCAAGCTGGAATTAATTTTTTAAAAAATGAAATCTTAGTTGAAATTGAAAAGACAGGAAAGCTAAAATTTATCCAGAAATTAATTATTTCCAAACATCAACAATACACTTTATTAAAACACACACACACACACACACACACACACACACACACCTGTTTTTAAAAAGATATTTTGCATTTATATTACTGAGGGGAACAACTTGCCACATTTTAACAGAAATATTAATGATCAGCTGCACATGAAGAAAACTAAGGCTCCATGGACACATTTATTCCCTTATAATGACTAGCTATTAAGGAAGTATTTCAGATTGGATAGAATATTGGATTTAATGTTAGGGAAACATGGATTCAAACCATGTCTGACACTTTTTTCTTGAAAGTTATATGAAGAATTCATTGCTACATATTTTAAAATAAAACAAGTAGTATATAGCAAATACAGTTATTAAACTTTTTTGCTGTTCTACCATGTACATGAAAAATTCATATTTCATTTGCTATTTGTTAAAAAAAATTGGGGAAACAATATACATAAGAAGACAGTGAAGGCTAACTATAATCTAGATTTATCAGTCACCTCATCTTGAAATGAAAAAAAATATATAACTCCCCAAAAGATCAATGATGAAAGATTATGAAGTCAACTTTCAAAGAAAGAAATTTCAGCTAACAAGCAGCATATAAAAATGTCAAATCCCTAATAATTCTGAGATTCTATCTCACAGCCATCAGATTGACAAAAAGAACAAAAGAAGAAAATGGCAGATGTTGGAGTGGATTAAGAAAACAGATAAATTAATTCTAGAAAGCAATTTAGAGCAATGTACCAAAACTCACTAAACTGTAATACCCTTTGACCCAGAAATATATCACTATTATTCTTTGACAGTTTCCCATTATGCCACCCTCAGTAAGCCACTGTACCTTAGGTAAGTCCCTCTATCTAAAATCACTAAATTAATAAATCATCTACCTTGATGGAGAGACTTCCCACATTAAGTTTCTTATTTTATCATAAACATATGAACAGATAAAACTATCCACTATGAAACACCTCCTTGTATGGCTTTACAGGTCTAAAATTTATATAATTCTCTAGGTATATGAGTCTATTTGTATGTTACCTCATGTGATCCTTACAATGTCAGTGTGAGGTGGATGCTATTATCCTCATTTTACATAAAGAAAATTGATTTACCAAGACTTAGACAGCTAGTAAGTATCTGAGGCCAGATTTGAACTTAAATATTGACTCCAAATCAACCTACGATGTAAGAATAGCAATATAGTGTTCAGAAATTGAGTGTCAAAAGATTCCTCCATGAATCCAAATGCACCAAATATTTTTAACAAGCAAGAGGAATGAGTGATTTGAATATGAGGGGGGTCAATTTGGTCAGATAAGTGACACTGATACTTGGTGGAATAGGACCTCTTTTCAGAATAAAGAAACTGCATGGAACAATAAATTATATGCAGATCATGATGTTGGGGAGACATAGATTTGAATCCTGCTTTAGTTATTTTCTTTATGTGTGACTCTGTTCATATGGTTCATGTGGCTCCTTATGAGAAGGTATTTAGGTTTCATAAACTGTAATTAGTTCTTGGGCAACTAAGAGGGAACAATAACATTAGAAAGAATTGCAGCAAAAAGGTTCTTTACACATTTATTAAGGGAGGAAAAAAATTTTATCTCCTACTCCTGTAAAGCAGAAAGAGGCTGATTTTTAGCTCATTCTTCTTCCCTTCACCATTACTCCTGCTCATTACTTCACAGCTCAAAGATATTCTTTCCTTTTCTTATACAACCCTGCTTCTTGTTTTTTAATAATGATATTGTTATTAGTATTATTGTTAGCAGCTTTGCCACCATTACTCTGATTACTACTGTTAATATCTGTGCTTGTTGAAGTGAGAAAGTGCCTGAAACCAGAACTAAATAATTAATTCACTGTTGAAGTTGGAAACTTTTTGTTGCTGTTGTTCAAAGACAGTTTTCAGTACTAAAGAGTGAGACAAAATTCTAGCTTTTGACAAGTTCAGTTTCTAAATCATAATCCTTTCAATGTGCAAATGTGTGGGAAGTATGTTTGTTTTCCTCAAGGAACCATTTTAATTAACTGAAAATAATAAAAACTCAACAGTTGCATTACTGAAAATAAATCCTGAAAGAGTTAACAAAATCCAAGTGAAGTATTTGTTCAAAGATTTTAATGGGAACAATATCAATAATTTCAAAAAACAAACAAACCTAAAAGCAAATCTAAGTGTCTAATAATGAGAAAATAGTTAAATAAATATTAATTTAATATAATGTTATGTCATTATATTACAAATAACTATGACAAATAACTTCAGTAACACAACAGCAGGATTTTGAAGACTCTTAACAGAAAATGTTTTTTACAAGTCTTCTTTTCCTATCTTATGTAATTAGGCTGAACTCTTTAATAAAATTCAAAAGACAAATGTATCATTATTGGGGTTAAAAATCAACTTCAAAGGTGTAACATAGTTAAGGGCATTTATCTCAAAAAGATCTGAGAATTTTTATGATCTTCAAAGTAATTTAGCATCAGCAGAAGGAAGTAGCCACCAACAATAAATTAATGTGAGTTTGATTTATATTAGGAAAAGCTTCCCAAAACTAGGAAGTGATAGTCTTGTTTTCCTCCCCTGAATCTCAGAAGTACTCTTTAAAGTTTGAGGCATTGCAGTTTTATAAAAGCCATTAATAATGTGGAGAGCATTCAGATAAGGACAACCATGTTTTGGAAGGGTCTTGAGTCACTCACATGTAGGAAGTGAAAATATTTACCCTGGAGAAAAGAACATTCAGGTGATATTCTTCAAATATTTGAACAATTCTCAATTGGAAGAGATATTAAATCTGTTCTATTTAGCCCAAAGGGAGAACAAGGAGTAAAGGTTAAGAGTAGCAAAAAGGCAAACAATTAGAATTGTACAAAAGTGAAATGAGTGATCCTGGAAGTAATAGATTCTTCTTCATTAGCAATAATCAAGTAGAAGTTGCATGCATGATAATAGGAATTCCTTTTGGAGGCATGAGCTGAATTATATGCTTTCCTAAAGCCTTTTATAATTCTCAAATTCTAAGGTTCAGTAACAAAGATAAAAATGAGGAGTGATTACCTCTCTTGATCCCTCTCAACCATTCCTGTTGTCTTTGTTTTCCCTCTCTCACTGCCTTGCATTAATTTATTTTAAAATTTTTGGTGTATGTATTGCTGTGGAATTATGATAATCAAGTTCCATCCCAAAGAGAATATATGAGCCCATTTCCATAATGTTCTGATTGGTTTTCTGGTAATCTCTGGACCAGCCTTCATTTCAGCAGAGTAATTAAGCACTACGAGAATAGCCAGGGATAAAGTCCAAATTCTTTATTATTTCCTTCAGAGTCTGTTTCCTTGCCTGTGGTCCAGGTTAGCTTTCTGGAAGTCTTCCAGAATGTGTCTTGATTTCTGTGGGGGAGGCAGGAGGACCACCATGATGGTCTCTGTCTTGAAGTCTCCCTGAGTCCAGGAGCTTGTGCTTCAGCCTCCAGTCCTCTGTCTTCCCCGAGTTTGTTCCAGTCCCCCTCTAGGTCTGACCCTGGCCTCTAAAATAATCTATTTAACTGTAATAGATTTAATTGTAATTGTAATAGGCTTATACTCATCATACTGAGTATAAGCCAATTATTATATCAATGAGGAACTTTATTTGTTGTAAGATTAATTCAATCATACCTAGAGAACTATTAATCACCATGCTAAACTAGATAACCATTGTATTATCAATTCCACTGAGTTAACACCTTGTTTAAATCAATCATATGGAGTTTCAGTCCTCTGCACATTTCCCTTTCTTTTATTCAGAATTTAAAGACTATATATTTCCAAAATTACAAAAACAAAAATGTAAAACGTAGTTAATAGGTTGGTACTGCTTACTTCATTTTGTATTACTTTATAGAAGTCCCATGCTATTTCTGTATTCAACACATTTAATATTTTAGGTATTTATTAAAGTTCAGGGATATTTTGTTATATATATTTACTGCAATCAAATCATTATCTGGTGATTAGTCACAACAATGATCTCAAACTCTGATTGGCACAATTAACTCATCACATTTGTGTTGAACTAAAGCTCCCAAAGGACCATTTTATCTTATATGGTTGTATTGATGCTATTTCCCAAAGTCTAGTTTTATTTATCATTTAATTTATCTCTTATTCTAATTCCTTTTTTTTTTTCAAGCAATGAGTGAATTCAATCAGTGGAGAGAGAGAGAAGGTAAGTGATGATTGTCTAAATAAAATTATAAGTTGACAAATAGATTGCTTTGCCATTGCATCTTGGAACATCAAAATTATTGTGGATAGCAAAGATATTGTGGGCATTGTGTATTTATTGTGGATAATTATTGTTATTTGATCTCTCAATTCTTCATCATCAAAATAAAGAATTTGGATTAGAGAATGACTTCATAATAATCAATTCTAAATGAATTTTTAGTTCAAAGATCTTACATTTGAATTCACCTCATCACTCCCAAGTATAACTATAGTTTAACAGGTCTCAGTTTCAGTGAGGCAACATCCAATCAGTGATTAATGCTGGATAAGAAATGAGACAGAAAACAATTTCTTTTGCCTAGCCAAAATAAAAAAATCAATCTGGGAGGGAAGGACCCTCAGTCTGTGGCAATTTTGCTTTGTCTTTCTTTGTTTTTTCCCCTTCCTTCCTTCCTCACTTGCTTCCTTCGTCTCTTCCTCCCTTCTATTTTCCTTCTTTCCTTTCTCCTTTTCTTCTTTCCTTCTTTTCTCCCACCTTCCCTCCCTCCTTCCTTCCTCTCCCCCTTCCTTCTTCCTTTCCTCCCTCATTTTCTTCCTTATTTTCTTCTTTCCTTCTTTCCTTCCTCTTTCCCTCCCTCCTTCCTTCCTGTCTCCCTTCCTTGTTCCTTTCCTCCCTCCCTCCCTTCCTTCCTTTTTTCCTTCCTTCCCTTCCTGCCTTCCTTCCTTTTTTGTCTTTCTTTCCCTTCCCTCTGTCCACATGGTATCATATTCTTACATGCAAGTCCTCAGCCCAAAGGGATGTAAATTTTGTCTGTCGAAACCTCACAAGATATCTTGGACTTTGTGAGTTAGATTTCTTTCCTAAGGTCCATTATTTAAACCCAAATCACTCTGACCCTCATGGACTGGCCAACAATAAGCTCAAAGTCACATCTTATTTGGTCATTGTTTGGGTCCCAATTGGCCCAAAGTAAATATAAATAGCAATTATTTTCATTTTGACAAGAAATCCTAAATGTCTTTCCCTCCCAGGTTTTTTTTTACTGGATAAAAATGTCCATTGTCTGTCAAATTGCTCACCTAGATTTAATCACTGAATGTGTGTGGTCTCAGTCAAGACCTTAGCTTAAAAAGGCAAAGTCTCCTACTTCATTCAGTCTTGATGTATATCTTGTATCATATCCAGTTGTCTTGATGTATATCTTGCCACTGGACTCAGATGGCTACCAAAAAGAGAAGTGATGTTGGTAAATTTTCACAGCTTTTCCTCATTTAAATTCAATTCACTTGCAGGTTATAGCATCATCTACCTAATGGCATGATTCTCTCACAGAACAATGGACAAACAACTACTACTACTTCTAGTTAGCATGATCAAGATAATCACTAGAGACTATTTTTAGAATAAACTCTTGTCACAGATAATGATGGTGCCTACCTCTGAAATATACTCCTCTCTTTGACATCACATAAATCTATTTTTAACCTGATATGTTATATTCTTTTTTTTCCTCAGAGGATTACATCACATTAGGGTAAGGATTCCTGAGGCTAGTTCAAGTTCAAGTTTGAAGCATAAAAGATTAACAAAGGATGACTATCTTAGAATAATTTTTGGGAATGCAGAAATGTGCTTTTATAAATAAGCATTGTATCTCTTTATCAAATTCCTGAATCTCCCCAATCCTAATGCTGTCATCTAGCTACCATTCATTTAGTCCAATAGGAACAAGTACTGATTCATTGGTATAACTACTCTCTCTCTCAAGCACACATTATTCAGTATCAAGAAGAAAGACCAAAAATAAGGTCTCCCTATTAGATATTCTAGTAATATTTATAAAAAAGCAAGACACAAAGAAATGATTCAAATCAGATACATAAATTTTTAAAAATGTATTACAAAGTATAAATTTTAAAAATAAAGGTAGTGGGGAAAGATTAGCTATCTATAAGTGAAGAAACAATGATAAAAAGGAAAGAGAGAACTAAGGAGAGGAAAAGGTGATGGAACAGGTAAGGAACTGCAGAGGTTCTGAGACAATGTCTTTATAGCATTCTCTGAGCTGACAGAATGCATAAAAAGAATGTAGTTGGCTGTTTTAGTCCTCTATCTCTCCTGGGAATATTTCACTTGGCCCAATATCCCCCAAAGGATCATCTTTGAGAAATAAAATGCCTCAAGGGAAGGCTATAGCTTCAAAAGAAGATTGTTTTTTTTTTGTTTTGTTTTTTTTCAAATTGAGCCCACCTGGCTCCAAAGATGGCAGCAGTTCAAACAACTTCTTTTACAGCCATGAAAGTCTCAGCCTGAATAAATTTTGCACAGGAGATACAAAAAAAAGCAGCTACTAGTGATGCATGGATTTTGCAGAGGAGATGGGAGACCAAGCCAGATTCTGACAAACAGGCAAACTAAAAATGACATTTGTTGTAGGATCAGTTACAGATAGACAGCAATACCAGATGAGAGCAATAAGACTGAAAAGCTTAGCTTCTGAGTAGGAAGTAAGAAATTATCAAGAAATAAAATAATATTCTCTTAGATTAAAGTTGGTTTCTTTTCCCACATGGTGATCTAGGGTCCAAATAGAAGAGAACTGAGTTGTAATGGAGAATATCTCACATCAATCATCTTTATACTTGCATTAATGGTAAGATTTCCATGTGTTTTTGTTTATACATGACATTATGTTTATTACATCAAACCCTAAAATGTTACAGAAATTCCTAAATAAGATAAACATTGAAAAGAGTTTAACCTAGTTTATCCAAGTAGGACAACCAAGTGGATAAACAATTCCTAATGATCAGACAATGGTTTGTTGTTGAATTAGCAGCTCACAAAGCTGGTTTACCAATAAATAGGTAGACACTAGGGAAGGACAATGAATTCTACTCTGAATTGAATAGAAAGAAGTGGACAAGATTGATATGCCCATATAGATATAATTTAGTACTTCTTTAAAATTTTGATGCTTTAAATGACACCAAACTACTCTGTGAAGCAAAGGAGTCAACATTCTCAAAGAGATACCATGTAGCACATAGTAATTATTCAATAAACATTCATTGATTGATTAATTAATAATATGTATTTTTTTACTACCATTCCAAGTAGATTGTAAAATAAGTAGATTGGACTAGAAGATCACCTCTTAGGTATCATCCATCCTTTATGAACTTTTTTGTTTGAAAATCCTACCTTTAAATTCACACCATTAATTTCAATGTACTATTTCAGTTAGTATGGCCAAGCTAACCACTATCCAAAACTCCTATCTCAATGGAATTGGCATGTAGGAGTCTGAAGTAAATAAATACATGTTGAATTTAATTTACTCTCCTTATAATAATAACTGGAATATAAGTAACAGTTTAAAGTCAATCAACAAGCATGTATTAAGCACTTATTATGTCCTGAGAACTGTTTTCTTCACTAATAAAAAAGGAAAGGAAAAAATGCACTCCCAACACTCAAAGAGATCACATTCTAATGAGAAAGACAACATATAAATAACTATATATACAAAATATATAAAATGTAAATAACATAATCTCAAAGGGAAGACACTGAAGTAAAGGACTAGAAAAGTCTCTTTTTGTTTTCTTTTTTAATACTGTTTTATTTTTCCCCAGTAATGTAAAGAAAATTTTTTCTATTCATTTTTACAAGATTTTGAATTCCAAATTTTTCTCCCTACTTTTATCTCCTCCCCTCTTCCAAAGATGGTTGGCAGTATGATATAGTTTATACATTTACTATGTAAAATATATTTCCATATTAGTCATGTTGTGAAAGAAGAAACAGGAAAAAACAGAAAAAAATAATAAATTAAGTTTTAAAAAACTGCTTCAACCTGTTGTCAAAGTCCATTATTTCTTTATCTAGATGTGGATAGCATTGCCCTTCCTCAGTCCTTCATATTTTTCTTGGATCATTGTGTTGATGTGATATTGCTAACATCACAAAATGTTACTGGTATTGTATACAATAGCATCCTAGCTCTGCTTATTTAATTTTGCATCCATTTGGACAAATCTTTTCAGGTATTTCTGAAATCGACCTGTTCAAAATTTCTTATTGCACAATAGTATTATGTTACATTCCTGTACCACAGCATGTTCAGTCATTCCCCAATTGCTGAGCATCTCCTCAGTTTCCAATATTTTGCCAACACAAACAGGCCTTCTATGAATATATATATATATATATATATATATATATATATATATATTTGCACATGTAGGTCCTTGTCCTTTTTATGATATCTTTAGGATGCAAAACTAGTAATGGTGTTGCTGAATCAAAGGTTATACACAGTTTGATTGCCCTTTGGGCATTGTTTCAAATTGCTCTCCAGAATGGCTGAATCCATTCACAACTTCACTAACAATGCATTAACATCCCAATTTTCCTCCATTATCTCCAATATTTATCATTTTCCTTTTCTTCCATGTTATCCAATCTTATAAGTATGAGGTGGTACCTCAGAATTGCTTTAATTTGTATTTCTATAATCAATAGTAATTTAATATACTATTCATATGCCTATAGAAAATTTAATTTCTTCATCTGAAAACTGCATTTTCATATCTTTTGACTACTTATCTGTTGGAGAATGGTTTGTAATCTTATACATTTGACTCCATTCTCTATATATTTGAGAAATAGAGCTTTCATTGGAAACACTTGCTATAAAGATTATTTCGTAGGTTTCTGCTTTTCTTCTAACTTTGTTTATTTTAGTTTTTAAAAACTATTTTAATATAATCAAAATTGTTTATTTTGTATTTTGTAATTCTCTCTAACTTTTGTTTGGTCATGAATTCTTCCCCTCCCCATAAAATCTGATGGGTACACTATTCCTTGCTGTTCTAATTTTTGCATTCATAGTTATGATTACTACATGTATATTTCCTGTCATGCTATTCCTCCTCCTGTTTTTCTTTTCTCTCCTTTCATTCCTTCCCTCCTCATCAGTGTTTTACTTTTGTCTACCACATCTCCCAGTCTACAGTTTCTTCTGTCAGTCCCCCTCCCTCCTTTACTTAATTTCCTTTCCTACTTCCCTGTCAGGTAAGATAGATTTAATATTCAACTGACTATGTGCATTGTTCCTTTTTTAAGCCAATACTGATTAAGGCAAGATTCGAATGATGATTATTACCCGTCCTCTGATCTTTCTCTCTTTTGTAATAGGTCTTTCATGCCTCTTCATGTGAAATAATGCATATTATTTTATCTCTTCCTTTCTTATGTATCAGTGTTCTTTTCTTTCTCATTCCTTATTTTTATGTCATTTTTTTCCAAATTCATTTTATACGCTATACTGTAAATGTATATTTCTTATAACTATACTACTAATGGTATATTTTAACAGTTTTTAAACAGTTACAAGTATCATCTACCCATATAGGGATGTAGACAGTTTCATTCTATTTAATCCTCTATATTTTACTTGATTATATTTCTCTTCGGTTTTGATTTTGGAGACCAGATTTTTTGTTAAGTTCTAGTCTTTTCCTTATGAAAGTTTGAAATTCTATTTTATTAAATGAACATTTTTTTCTCTTGATATGTTATGCTTAATTTTGCAGAGTAAATGAGTTTTGGTTGTAGTCCTATCTCTTTTGCTTCTGTAATACCATGTTCTTGACCTTTGAATCTTTAATGATACAGTTATCAAGTCCTCTATAATCCTGCTTATGACTCCCTGATATTTGAATTCTTTCTGGACACTTGTAGTAATTTTTCCTTGACTTGATAGTTTTAAAGTTTGGCTATAGTGTTCCCTGTAGTTTTTTGGTGGGGATTCCTTTCCTGAAGTAATTCAGGAGTTTCTTTCAATGCCTATATTGCCCTCAGATTTCAGGACATTATGACAGTTTTCCTTTATAATTTCTTGAAAGATGCTGTCTGCTTCCTCCTTTTGATTATGATTTTCAAGTATCTAATTATTCTGACATTGTCTCTCCTGGATGTATTTTCCACGTCATTTACTTTTCTCATGAGGTATTTTACTTTCATTCTTTTAAATGTGTTTAATGCTTCTGGAAAAGTCATGGAATCACTAGCTTCCACTTACCCAGTTGTGAATTTTAAGGAGTTGTTTTCTTCGCCACTTTTGTACTTCCTTTTTCATTTGGCAAATTGTATATTTTAAATAGTTTTTCAAATGGTTGACTCTTTTTTCATAATTTTCTTATATCACTCTCATTTCTTTCCCTGACTTTTTCCACCTCTCTAATATGATTTTAAGCTCCTTTTTGAGTGCTTCTATGAGTTCTTTCTGGAACTGAGGCAACTTCCCATTTTTCTTTGGGATTTTGCCCATAGCTCTTTTGACATTGCTGTCCTCTTCTGAGTTTGTGTCTTGGTCTTTCCTGTCACCATAATAATTTTCTATGGTGAGATTTTTGTTGTTGCTCATTTTTGCTCCTCTTTTTTTTTTCTTGCCTTAGTTTATTTTTTATTTGAGTTCAGCTCTCAGGGTAGAAAACTACTCTCTTAGGCTTCTTCTGCAGCCCTGGCTGTTTACCTGGTGCTGAATTGATTGTCCTGAGGTCCATGAGGGACCTCATGTCTGCTATTGTACTGAAGGCTTGTAGAGAGGCCTCGCAGCTTACCTCATGTTAAGCTGGAGTCCTAGTGATTGTACCTGGCATATTCTTTTTTTTATTTCTTTTTTTTATTATTATTATAACTTTTTATTGACAGAATCCATGCCAGGGTAATTTTTTACATTATCCCTTGCACTCACTTCTGTTCTGATTTTTCCCCTCTCTCCCTCCTCCCCCTCCCCTAGATGGCAAGCAGTCCTATATATGTTAAATACTGTGGTATATCCTAGATACAACATATGTGTGCAGCACCAAACAGTTCTCTTGTTGCACAGCGAGAATTGGATTCAGAAGATAGAAATAACCCAGGAAGAAAAACAAAAATGAAGCCAATTTACATTCATTTCCCACTGTTCTTTCTTCGGGTGTAGCTGCTTCTGCCCATCATTGATCAATTGAAACTGAGTTAGGTCTCTTTGTCAAAGAAATCCACTTCCATCAGAATACATCCTTGTGAAGTATATAATGATCTCCTGGCTCTGCTCATTTCACTTAGCATCAGTTCATGTAAGTCTTTCCAAGCCTCTCTGTATTCATCCAGCTGTTCATTTCTTACAGAACAATAATATTCCATAACATTCATATACCACAATTTACCCAACCATTCTCCAGTTGGTGGGCATCCATTCATTTTCCAGTTTCTAGCCACTACAAACAGGGCTGCCACAAACATTTTGGCACATACAGGTCCCTTTCCCTTCTTTAGTATCTCTTTGGGGTATAAGCCCAGTAGTAGCACTGCTGGATCAAAGGGTATGCACAGTTTGATAACTTTTTGGGCATAATTCCAGATTGTTCTCCAGAATGGTTGGATTCGTTCACAACTCCACCAACAATGCATCAGTGTCCCAGTTTTCCCCCATCCTCTCCAACATTCATCATTATTTTTTCCTGTCATTTTAGCCAATCTGACAGGTATGTAGTGGTATCTCAGAGTTGTCTTAACTTGCATTTCTCTGATCAATAGTGATTTGGAACACTTTCATATGAGTGGTAATAGTTTCAATTTCATCATCTGAAAATTGTCTGTTCATATCCTTTGACCATTTATCAATGACTTGATTTCTTATAAATTAGAGTCAATTCTCTATATATTTTGGAAATAAGGCCTTTATCAAAACCTTTAACTGTAAAGATGTTTTCCCAGTTTGTTGCTTCCCTTCTAATCTTGTTTGCATTAGTTTTGTTTGTACAAAGGCTTTTTAATTTGATGTAATCAACATTTTCTATTTTGTGATCAATAATGGACTCTAGTTCATCTTTGGTCACAAATTTCTTCCTCCTCCACAGGTCTGAGAGATAAATTATCATATGTACCTCTAATTTATTTATAATCTCGTTCTTTATGCCTAAATCATGGACCCATTTTGATCTTATCTTTGTATACGGTGTTAAGTGTGGGTCCATGCCTAATTTCTGCCATACTAATTTCCAGTTATCCCAGCAGTTTTTGTCAAATAATGAATTCTTATCCCAAAAGTTAGGATCTTTGGGTTTGTCAAACACTAGATTGCTATAGTTGACTATTCTGTCTTGTGAACCTAACCTATTCCACTGATCAACTAATCTATTTCTTAGCCAATACCAAATGGTTTTGGTGACTGCTGCTTTATAATATAGTTTTAGATCAGGTACAGCTAGGCCACCTTCATTTGATTTTTTTTTTCATTAATTCCCTTGAGATTCTTGACCTTTTATTCTTTCATATGAATTTTGTTGTTATTTTTTCAAGATCATTAAAATATTTTCTTGGAAGTCTGATTGGTATAGCACTAAATAAATACATTAGTTTAGGGAATATTGTCATCTTTATTATATTTGCTCACCGATCCAAGGGTACCTGGCATATTCTGAGGCCTAGTGGAATGTTTCTATGTGTCACCTGAGGCTACCCTGAATCAAATCCTGGTCTAACCTCTGAAAGATGCCTGTTTGCCCAGGATTAAACCAAAGCATGTGGTGTTTCCCAGAGTTAGAGTCTGCTGGCTCTCCTTGCTATGTTAAAGCATGTATGGGGTGTAGGTGGGGGGAGAAGGATTTAGCCACTTGTTGGGAAGTTTCCTGTCTAAGATTGACCCTCTGTCTTTACCAAAGTGAGATGAATCCCTGTGACAGATCTTCTAAGTTTCCTGAGGTAAAAAATTGCTCTACCCTGTGTCCTTCCTGCTTTTGATATTCTAGGACCTGTCTTGGGGCATTATTTTATGGTTTCTTGGAAGTGAACGTGGAAGAATTACAGAGATTCACTGATTACTGCATTATTTACTTATCTTGGCTCTTGGAAGTTTCAGAATTCATGCTGAGTTTTGGAAAAAAATGTAAAGAAAGCTAAATACGAGTGAGGAACTATTCTAGGCATAAGAGACAGCTAATGAAGAGGCATAAAACTGAAAGATGAAGTATTGTGGGAGGGAAGCAAAAAGGAAAATGTTGCTGCTATTGTAATTTTACAGTTTAAATTCACATTCATATTGTTATATACATTGTCTCAGGTCTCACAACAAGTATGTGAGATAGGTACTTTAGGAATTATTATCTTCATCTTTAAGGAAATTGAGGCCCAGAGATATTAATAAGTTAGCAAATTTAGTAAGTTTCAAAGTTCGCTGTTATCCACTATACCATATAATCTTACAAATTTAGTTCTTTAGTTTCTATCCTTCTAATCCTTTAAAAATACAATTATTTTTAGTGTCCTATAAATGAATGTTTCAAAAGAATGAAATAAAGGAATATTTGGAAATATTGAAAATAAGAAGCCAGATATAAAGTAATTATCTGAAAGTTAAGGGGCTTTAGTATGCTATTAAAATGATGAATGTGATAAATACAAGAAAGCATGGAAAGTCCTACATATTTTTTCTTCTAGTTTTTCTAGTTTTCTTTAATAATATTACTTTTAAAACTATCATTGTTTTTGAAGGTTTGTGATAAGATTTATATATATAGCAACTTTCCCAGAACTAGAAATCAGGAATCCTTGGCATAAGGAATAAAAGTTTAAATGGTTGGTGTCAGGATTAAATGATTAGTATGTGGTGAGGGATATTAATTCCAATTGATATTGAAAATATTAGAATGCCCATCCAAGTAATTTCCATTTATTTTCTTTGCCAATCTTATCGCTGACAACTAGGAAGTGAAATGTATTGTTTGGAAAAGTTGTTTGCAGATCTTCACAGGGATATGTGTTCCTAGATCTAAAACTTCTCAGTTTTAGCACCCAGAGACCATTTAACCCAACTTTCTAATTTTACAGATAATAAAACTGAAATTCAAGGAGTTTAAGTAAGTCGATCAATGTCTAAGAGATGACATTTAATTTTAGGTCCTCTGATTTAAAAAACAGAAGAATTCTTACCACTCTACATTGCTTCTCATCTTCAAACTCTATCTTATTTCTGTCATTATGCACTTTACCATAATATTAATGACCATCTATCCTTCTAATGATGCAATGAAAAAGAGATAAATGAAACCCTGTTTTGAATGGGCCAAGAACCAGAATAATGCAGTAATGACTTCTCTGTCCATTTTTGGTTAGATAAAGTCAGAAGGATATGATTCTGTATCACAGACTTGTAAATGAAAAATCTTTGAAGGTTAGCAAAGACAGTAAATGGTAAATATATTTGATAAAGGAAGCAGGTTTTAACTATCAGAGAATACTAATAAAGCAGCTGATATGATCACAGCAGATATGACAGTATTAGAAAGATAGATAAGAGAAGATTCCCTCAAATTTAACAAATCTAACCTAAAATGACAACACCTTATAACACCAAAGCAATACTCTGATAGAGCAAGTGCCAAATAAATCAAATCACATTCATCTCACTTGATTGATCTGTTGTTTTCTCCTGTTCTATGCCTTTCTCTGTGTCTTAGCACATTGTAGTTGAAAACGAAAAGGTAAGAGATGATTCTGGCATTCAATCTGTGCGGTATTGTTGAAAGGGACTTCTTGAGGAGATCTGTGTTGTTCCAACAGCCTGCAGTCATTTTGAAATGAGTAGCTCATGATTAAGAGGTCAGTTTTTTTTTTTTTCTCCAACAGCAGCAGATGTTGTTGGCATTATCTGAGTAAACTGTTCACTGTCTGCAAAACAAAGTTTCCATTAAAAGGAAAAAAAAATCTAAGTGTACCTTCCCCAGAGGATTACAATCCTATTTTTTTCCCTGGCTTGGTGCCATGATATTTGGAGTTGCTACAAAGATATTCCATGGAAATTTTCTCCTCCTGGCAGATGCCATCATTAAGTCAGATGAGAAATTCAAGATTTGAGAAAAGATTGGATCATGGTACACAAACGTTTCTTGTTGCATGACTGTGTAAGCAATCAGCCTTCTTTATTATTTAACCATTAAGGGGAGCTTTTTCCCTTGGTGTAAATGAACATGCACCTCAGAATAAAGCATTGCATCTTAAGCAAGAGCCAGAGTAGTTACTTGTCTACCCTTCAGAGAATCTAGCCAAAAACATCCCCAACTGAAATACTTTGGTCTAAATGACCAGAGTCAGGAAATTAACATTTTGTAGTTTTATAACACATGGGCATTAATGAATATGTGCACTGCATCCTTGATTACTTACTACAGTCTGCCAGTGATTATGCTTCTTGACCTCTTATGGGGGAAAAAAGAGCCTCCTGGTGCTCCTTCAGTTTTCCATATGACATTGATGCCAAGTTGTTTAAGAAAATTAAAAACAATTAATGTGATGTGAGAAAAAATAGAATATTTTCATTAAGCATCAGATATTTGGGGAGTTATGGGTGGTTACTTCTTCATCTTCCTCCTTTTCCAAAACCTTTTTCCAGAATGAGTCTAATATAAAAATATGTCCCCCAAATCCCAGAGTTTTGGTACCACAGAAGAGCCTGGCTGGGGGGCAGTGGGCAGCATCAGAACCAAAGTCATGGATGCTTCAGAATCTTATAACATCTATTATCTTGCCAAAAAACATCAACTGGAATTGAACTGGGTCCCATCTTAATTTCTTCTCCCCCTTAAAACAGGAGGAAAAAGAAATTCAAGTACTATATGTGTAAATTTAATGTGACTTCCATTAAGTAGGGGAAAGAAATAAATATAATGTGATTGAATAGCGGCACATGTTCATGTTAATGCATAAGATGATACTATAAAGTGATTTGAAACTTTTAAAGAGCTATATAAATGTTAGATATTACAATAATTTATCATTGTTATCTCAAACTGATTTTGTTTGAGTTTTAAATATAAGTTCATTTTGTCTTTGTGTTCTAGCAGCTTACACAATGCCTATCCCAGAATAACTATAATAATTAATCCTTTTTTGGGGGGATTGATGAAATCTGTTCTTAAACAAATATTTACTATTCAATTAATTATTTGAAAGTTAGCCAAGCCAATAAAAGGTAAAAATATTTGGTGCAAGAAGCAGATTTTAAATGCTTAGTATCAGAGGATACTAACAGTGCAGCTGATATGGCCATAGAAGAGATGGCAGTATTATAAAAATAGGAAACAGAAGATTTCCTCAATATTTAATATGTTATAGAATAGGAAACATCATAATTTATTGTTATTTATAATCCTAATATAGCTTTTCAGGGGATAGAGGGGAGACACATCATATTGGATTGAGTTCAGTCCTTGGAGTCAGGAAGAGTTGAGTTGAAGGCCTTACTCTGACATATGCTGCTTACTTGACTCCAATCAAGCCACTTGAGTCTCAATGTTTAAATAATTCTCTAAGATAATAAACTGTAGAACATAAGTAAGGAAATTCCTTACCAAGAATTCCATTCATCAATAAAATCATAGAAACTGAATGATGATCATAATTACAACAATAACAACATATTTATTAAAAATAACTTCTTTAATGTCACAAAACAAAGTAAAACATTTTTCTTCTGCCTCTTGTTAACTATTTGTGAGCCCCTAGGTATGTCACTGAAGCTCTCTGGGCTTCCATTTTTTCTTCTCTAAAATAGAGATAATTATACTTGGTTTTCCTATTTAAGTTTTACTAAGGATCAAAGAGAGATAAAAGTGACATGGGAAAAGGCTAAAAAATGCTAATAAAAGATATTCTTTCAGGGGTGCCAGATTGATCCATTACTTTTTGTATCATTAAGAAAACTGGAGCCATGTAACAAAAATTACTCTGTACCACTGACCCTTGTCCTAGCCCTCTAATTTGGGTAAAGATTGTAAGTAATGAGTTTCAGGTTTTACTAAACCTGATGAAGTGCCTCTGATGAAGAAATTCTAGCTCTAATTTACAATGAGTTATGGGTCCAGAGCAAGTATATACATAAGTCTCGTAAAACATTCAAATGTGGAATCTAACCTGGCTTCTCATGATCATTTGCTGCTGAATTCTAAACAGAAACTGGGGATGACATATTTAAAGATTGCCATTTGTGATCAATTCTGATGGACATGGCTCTCTTCAACAATGAGAGGATCAAAATCAGTTCCAATTGATCTGTAATGAACAGAACCAGATACATCCAGAGAAAGAACACTGGGAAATTAGTATGGACCACAACATAACATTTCCACTCTTTCTGTTACTGTTTGCTTGCATTTTTCCCCCTCAGGTTATTTTTACCTTCTTTCTAAATCTGATCCTTCCTGTGCAACAAGATAACTGTATAAATATGCATACATATATTGTATTTAACACATACTTTAACATATTTAACATGTTTGGTACTACCTGCCATCTGGAGGCTGTGAGGGGAAGGAGGGGAAAAGTTGGAACAGGTTTTGCAAGGGTCAGTGTTGAAAAATTACTCATGCATATGTTTTGTATATAAAAAGCTATAATAAAAATAAAATTTAAAAAAGATTGCCATCTATAAAAATAAAGTGACTACACACAACTGCTATTAATTTGGTTCTAAATAGTAACGAATGAATGAAAAAGCACTTATTAAATACTTGTTATATGTATAATAATCTACTGAGCATTGAGAATACAAATAGAAAAGTAAAATAATTTCTGTTTTCAAAGAGTTTGCATTCCACTGGGGCACAGAAGAGATATAGGAAGTTTTAACTTAGAGTTAAAGGAAAAGATAACTGGTCCTCATGATGAAGAAGTAAAGATGGCATTGAACTTACATCCTCTGTAGTGTTATTTTCACTAATATAACTGTTTCCAGTTCTGAACTTGAACCATTTGGCAGTGTCTGGGATTCTGTTGATGAGCATTTCTCCTCCTTCCCCATCTTCTGGGGTTTCAATAGCTACATCTGCTGAAAAGGGTGGGATTGTAGAACTTGGATAAGGAATTATTGTATTTTTTTTTCTTTTTTTCCCCTTTACCTGTTCTCTGGTGCTGAGATTAAATGCTACATATTGGTAAAATGTAAATGTTCTTCTTTCTAATTGAAAGAATGCTGAGATTAAAAGCTATATATTGGTAAAATGTAAATGTTCTTCTTTCTAATTGAAACAAAAAAATTAAAATCAGGACTAAAAATATTTGTCACTTTGACATTAGTGGAATTAATGTCTGATTATAAACTCCTAGAAGCAAAAAACTCTATTTGAAACTAGATCTGAAACTAAATCTTCACAAAAAGTTTCTTATAATGACACTGACTTCCAAAATGGAACAAAATATATTATCACTCATCACATATGTTATAATCAAATATTAGCTGCCCAGTAACTGTAATAATAAACATAAGTTTAAATTGAAACTTTTGTGCAAACAAAATGTATACATCTGGATATGATGGAATTGGTTCACAAAGAGGGAAAAGAAACATCTTCTTAGCAATTATTTCAGTTAATATCAAAGAAGTATAGAAAACTAAAAGAAACATATGAAATTGAATACCATTCCCTGAATAGGTAAATGATCAAGGATATGAACAAATATTTCTTTAAAAAAGAAGTAAGAGTATTTACAACCATATAAATAATGTTCTAAATCACAAATAACAAGAGGAATACTAATAAAAAACAACTCTATTTTTATCTCTTAGCTAACAAATTAACAAAGATGAGAAAAGATAGAAATAGTCAATATTTAAGGAGTTATGGAAACATGGGTACACAAATGCAATGGTAGTAAGACTAGGAATTGATCTCACTATTCTCACCAATCAATTTGGCATTATTTGAAGAAAGAGAATAAAATGCACTTTCCCTGAACTCTAAGATTTTGCTGCTCGTCAAATAACTATTAGCTTTTATTAAGTGCCTGCTATATATGTGGCACTGTGCTAAAACCAGATCTGAATATATGAAGACAGCCCTGTCTCCCAAAAGATAACCCTTGTAGTAAGCAGTTCACAATTTAATAAGAGAAAACATGCAAGTAGTTTAGTACAAACAAAATTTATAAAGATAAATTGGAGTCTTCAAGGAGACCAGGGACAAAAAAAAATAAAGAAAAACCCATATAACACCAAAATATTCATAACAGCACTTTTTGTGGTAGGAAAAAAAATGAAAACAAAGTAGACATTCATCAATTTAGAAATGACTAAACTAGTTCAAATATCTGAATATAATGCAAAAAGAATCATTGGAAGAATAAGAACTAGAAAAACATTGACAATAACAGTGTAAATGGCAAGAGTAATAAAGACCAAAAATAAACAAACAAACAAACAAACAAACAAATAAATAAATAAACAGAATGTTATATAACTATACTGACTAACCTTGACCCCAAGGGGGAAAATATTGATGTGTGCAGTCCTTAGGAATAACTCCAAGGCTACCTGTCCTTGGGAATGATTTAGTTAGGGATGTAATTCTTTCCTTAGGTTATCTTGCCTTAGTTTACTTTATATAGCCAGAATGCTGAGTTCAAAAGATTGCTGGCTATTAGATATTAGCCTGTGGTTCAGTAATATTGGGGTATCTGAGCCTCAAGAGCCACAATAATAAAGGCTTAAAGTTAACATAAGTACAGAACAAAATTGGATACCCCACCTTGGCATAATGACATTTCAAGCCTAAGAACACATCTCCAGAATGTTTCCCCACCACCTCTTGAGCTATGCTCAGGGAACTCTGAGTACTGTACCTGCACACAAAGTCAGAACCAGGGAACTCTTCATTTCTATTCCTCAACCATAAAATTAGCATATCAGTGACACAAAGTGCCTGGTTTCTCTCACTTTTCCCTATAATTTTACCTTCTTACTTCTGACTCTTTTCTAACTTCTTTTCAAATTTAGCCCACTTTTAATGGTATTACAATTATAAGAACTTTGCCCCTTAACTTGGAGATGAATCTGAGCTTGCAAATTCTTTTGAGATACCTTGCTATACTAGTCTGGGACCATGGGGTCCCTCTTGCATGCCAACAATGTGAGAATAAAGCTTTCTCTCCTTTTTGAGACAATAGGTAGAGCACCACAGATTCATCAAACTTTTTTGCAGAACTATTTTTGCCCACATTTTTTATTCTTTGTTATAAGGAATGGCACTCTGGGGAAAATATACACTGGGAAATAAGGGGGATATAAAAACAAAACAAGAAGAGATTATATGACAGAGTAAGTAGTGTGCAAGTCTTGGAGTTCAGAAGACCTGGATTTCAACCTCCACTTCTGAATCACACTGTATGTTTTTAGGGAACACCTCCTAGTGTTCCAGGAGACTGTCCAGGACTCTAAGTTGCAAAAGAGTTGCTAATTTGCATCACTGGACAGAATTCCCTTCAATGAAGACATCAAAATTTCCTCAAAACTAATAGTAATAGTAGTAGTAGTAGTAGTAGTAGTAGTAGTAGCAGCAGCAGTAATAATAACATACTTATAAAATATTGTAAGATTTGTAAAATACTAACATTAGTATTTTGCCCTTTTGTTTATTTATTTTTATGCTGAAATGATTTTATTTGTATGTGGAATACTTTGTCAGGATCTACTCCCCTAAACATGAAGATTAGCAATTGCTTAGCAGATATAATCTGATAGAGTTGACAAGAAGGCATTGAAAGGTTGAGTGATTTATCCGTATCTACACATTTGTCAGAGGTGAGATTATAAATTTCCTCATTCTAATGCCAGCTCTCTATCTATTATACAATGCTTTCTCTCAATATTACATCTTCATCAAATAAAATTGTAATTAAATGCCATTTAGCATTGTTCTGAAATAAAACTTGCTCGGGAAAAATATCCATTGTCCCTAAAATATTCTAGGGAATCTATAAAATGAGAAAATTGAGCTAGCTGATCTCTAAGGATATCTAAAGTTCTAAATCTGTGACTGTCTTTCTAAATGTCATGGGAAATATTCTATATTTCGATCTCTGACATCATTAATGATGAGCAAAAAAGTGAAAGCTTATTGGGAGGATCACTGTTTAAGTCACCATGGAGCTAGAATCAATATGAATTCTTTGTTTCTTTCTTACAGGTGTTTGTGTGATTATGGGTTAATGTATTATAAAAATAATCATTATTATTATAGTAGTAGTAGGAATGGCACTTATATTATACCAGCTATATTCCAATCACTGTGCTAAGCATTTCACAAATAATCATTTCATTCAATCTTCACAGCAGTTCTGTGAGATTGATGTTACCACTATCCTAGTTTTGGTACAGATAGTTTTGCCTTATTTGAAAAGTCAGAAATGTACCCAGTAAGAAAAAATCAAAGAAAGAGAAAGAGAAAAAGAGAGACAAAGATAGAAAACTTCTCCTCTGAAGGTCTTTATGACCAAAGCAGAACTAGAGATCATTACTGATCACAAAATAGAAAATTTTGATTATACCAAACTGAAAAGTTTTTGTACAAACTAGTTTTGTACAAAACTAATGCAGACAAGATTAGAAGGGAAGCAATAAACTGGGAAAATATTTTTACAGTCAAAGGTTCTGATAAAGGCTTCATTTCCAAAATATATAGAGAATTAACTCTAATTTATAAAAATCAAGCCATTCTCCAATTGAAAATGGTCAGGGATATGAAAGACCATTCTCAGATGAAGAAATTGAAACTATTTCAGTCATAGAAAAGATGCCCAAGTCATTATTAATCAGAGAAATACAAATTAAGACAACTCTAAGATAATACTACACACCTGTCAGATTGGCTAAGATGACAGGAAAAAATAATGATGATTGTTGAGGGGATGGGAAAACTGGGAATTGATGCATTGTTGGTGGAGTTGTGAACGAATCCAACCATTTTGGAGAGTAGTTTGGAACTATGCTCAAAAAGTTATCAAACGATACCTTGATCCCAAGTGTTACTACTGGATTATATCCCAAAGAGATTATAAAGAAGGAAAGGGACCTGTAATGTGCACGAATGTTTGTGGCAGCCCTTTTCGTAGTGGCTAAAACTGGAAACTGAATGGATGTCCATCAGTTGAGAATGGTGAATAAATTATGGTATATGAATATTATGGAATATTACTATTCTGTAAGAAATGACCAACAGGATAATTTCAGAAAGGCCTGAGAGACTTACACGAACTGATGCTGAGTGGAAATGAGAGACCAGGAGATCATTATATACTTCAACAATACTATGATGACTAGTTCTGATGGCCCAGGCCATCCTCAGCAACGATCAACCAAATCATTTCTAATGGAGCAGTAATGAACTGAACTAGCTATGCCTAGAAAAGAACCTGGGAGATGACTAAAACCTCATTGAATTCTAATCCCTATATTTATACACCTGATTTTTGATTTCCTTCACAAGCTAATTGTAAATATTTCGAGTCTGATTTTTGTACAGCAAAATAACGTTTTGGTCATGTATACTTATTGTGTATCTAATTTATATTTTAATATATTTAACATCTACTGGTCATCCTGCCATCTAGGGAGGGGTGGGGGTAAGAGGGGAAAAATTGAAAAGAGGTTTGGCAATTGTTAATGCTGTAAAGTTAACTATGTATATATCCTGTAAATAAAAGGCTATTAAATAAAAAAAAAACAAAAAAAAAACAAAAAAAAAACTTCTCCTCTGACAATTTCCTAGGTTACAGCTTCAGCCTGTGGAATTATCAAAAATAGTTCTCATAAATCCAAATAGTAGATGATGGCTTGTCCCAATTCCATTTTGATCTTCAAGCATCCCCACTTGTGAAGGTTAAATTCTCCAAAATCTTTTTATACAACTTCATTCTCTGAAATTAAAAGGCAGAGTTTATGTAGCACTTTGCTGGGAACAAGACCACTATCTAAAATTCTTTATTCTTCGTTGGTGTTACTGCAAACATTTTGTCAAAGCTCATTACTGAGATCTTTTAAGCCTTGGAGAAATCTTTAGATATTGTCACAAGATTTCATTTATTTCAAAAGATGATATATTCAAAGCAAGATGATATTTGAAGATTTGGTCATTATTTTGTTCCTTTATACTGAGACCAATCTCTAATTTATTTTGCAAGATTTTCCTATAGCTTCCCTTTAAAATAAAATAAATCTAAACTTGTTATTTAAAATGAATTAACCAAACACAACCCATTCACCCTCTCCAAATTCATAAATATTGAGCTAGAAAGAATCTTTGAGATGATCTAGACAAACCCCAACTGTTTCATAATTAAGAAAAGAGAGACCCAGAAGATCAATTGACTTGTGCTAAGTCTATAACCCTAGAACCCAGGTTCTGATTACAGAGCTCTCATTCTTTTCATTTCTTTATCCTTTTTTTCATGGTATCAAGAGCACATATTGCATATTAGTTTTTTTACTTGTCCTCTTGCCCCTTTAAACTGTCATTCTCTCCAGGACAGAACATTTATTTTAAAGACACTTCCTCTCTTACCCTAAAGAGATTCCCAATAAGAACAGCAATTCATTGAGCCTTTATTGCTTAATAGGTAAACTCCTTCTTTGAGGAGAACTCTTATGCTTTTTCTCCTCAGAAATTCATATATTTACAGTATGTTAATCTTACTGCAAAGATCTTCATAAATGTGAGTAACAGATTTTCTTACAAATGAAAAGCTTAATCACACCATGCTTTTGAGTTTCCTTACACATAATTAACTATATCAATGTCTCATTAAATAAATGTACTGTTCCAACCAATATTATTCTCAACAGCAGCTAAAATTCTTCATGCTAGTGAAATTTACCTTTTAAGAATTATATACAACAATGGTTACATTAATATTTTGGCATAGAAAAAAAGCAACTAAAAGGTTAAATCTCACAATTTTCCTTCTTAATTTTTTTTGTTAAAGCTGTTAATAAAAGCACTACATAGTATAGTTATTTTAATGAAACATTTTATTTCATTCAGTAAAACTACTCAAGCTGGTGCATTAAAATAGATTGGATATAAACTTTTTTTTTAATCACTCTTTCCATAAACAAATCAAAAATAATTCTCCAAAGAGTATTAATCGTTACTCATGACAACTTTCATAAGCATGTTTTAATCGAATATAAATGGCTAACCCTCTCAGGCTACTTTGCAATTTCAGATATTGATTATTCCTTTCAATTTAAATGGATTTAGACAGCATGAATCATAATTATAACATATATGCTGAGTATCTTAGTAAACATTTCCTCCTATTTACTTTCAGTACATCACAGTGAATCTTTGATGGCATTTATATAGTGCATTAATATTTAAAACATATTTCACATAGACAATCTCATTTAACCCTCATAATAAACTTCTAAGTTTAGGTTTTGTTATTCTGCCTTTTGCAGATGAGGAAACTGAAGTTTAGTGGGATTCCAAAATAGTTTAGTTATTATTTAATGCAGGGTTCAAACCTAAATCTTCCCAGTTCTGATTACCACACTATTCAGTATGCCACAATGACATAAATTCTCCCAGATAAATAATGCTGAGAAACTGTCTGTTGTGGAAAAAAACATCAAAAATATATCAACACCACATATTCTTGTATTCTTTTTAGAATTCAAGAATTGATTACACTTTCAGCAGCATTTACTTAAAAAAAAAAAGTCCAAGGTGACACTTCCTTCACTGTCCTTGTCCACTAGGTAGACACTTATATTGTAATATTTTATAGGCCTATAAGCACCAGGAATATTCAAAAAATAAGAGCTGACTGGTTAGAATAGGGTGAGGATGAAGAGTACTAATTGGGTAGATCAAGATAAGAGGATCAAGAAAGGTCTGCTAAAGAAGGAAACACTTGAGCTGAGATCTGAAGGGAGCTAGGATTTCTACAAGATAGAATAAGGAGTATATTCTAAGATTCCAAGATGAAGTAGAATCTTTGGAAAGGTATAATAATGGGAGATGGAATATTATGTACCCCAAATAAAAAGAATGAAAACAAAAACAAGTTGTTAAAGAATGTATATTGCCTGTATCAGTGTATGTAGTTAGACAAAAAGCTCATTATATTTCCCCTGGGATACATTAATCTTGGACAGTCATTGGAGAAGCACAATTAATTGGTTTCATTAGGATGTGGATACTCTTTTCTCCAGGACAGATCACAAATCACTCTTGATTTCTCATCTTATGAGATTCTTATATGAGTCTATGCATGGATCTTCAATAGAAAAGTTACCCAGTTCCCTAGAGTTTTTCCTCTAGATCTTCTAATATTTTATGTATAGTAGTGACAAGTTAAATCTGTTTCTTATTGTTCTCTCTTGCTGCAAGACTAACCCACCTCCCTTTTCAATCATTTACATGCTAATGTTTGTAATACCAGTTTGGAAATGTAAGTCATCATTGGTAATATGCTGGACCTACTTACTCCCAACATATGTCTTTCCATTGACCTTTGGGTCACTTGCAATTTGGTTTCTTTTAAGATAATGGTGTTCTATGATTCACAGCAATAGAGCATCATTGAGAGATTATTGATGTACAAAAGATGAACTTTTTTGGAAGTGAACAGTATTTAAAGCTCTATGCAGTTTTTCAAATGTGATTCACCCAAATGTCCTCCTGCTACTCAATTTTTAGTCTAATCTTCCATCTATCTCTAATGCCCATCACAGATATATGCACATGTGAACTAATTCAATGAACTCCCTTTATGCCACATTCATTCTTTATCACCTTATTTTTTCATTTTTCATATTCCTGATTCATATAACCCATCTCCCTTCCCTTTTCCTTTCTTAGCATGAACTATTATGCCTAGAATGTCCTCCTTCCTCTCTTGCATCTCTTAAAATATGTAGCTCCATTTAAGACTCAGTCAAGAAACATTTCCTACATCAGGCTTTTTCTAATTTCTAGTAACTATGCCCAAGCCTGAAAGCACTTTTTATTTATGTTCTGCATACTCTGTATTTAAACTATATGTGCAAATGTGTTGTTTTAGGCTTTTCCTTTGTTTCCCCAGGACCTAACAAATTAATAGGCACATAATATCACTTATTCAATGCTTTCTAATTAATTGATTCATTTATTATATTTTCCACATGAGAGAATTGGTTCATCTTTTTTTAAATGAAGGTAGATCTTATTGAGGAGAACTTATAATATTTTGAAATTTAATGCAATTAGCACAATGTGCTCCTCAATAGGAGCACATAGTATGTCTAATGCCAGGAGTGCCCTTCTTTTCTCTGTATAATGCACAGATATTCTCCATGAAGATAGTAGGTGATATTGTGAATAATGTAATAGATCTGGAGTCAGGAAAATATGAATCCAAATCCTGACTTAGACAATTATAAGTTCCGCAAACCTGGGCAAGTCACTTAGCTGCTATTTGTCTTAATTTCCTCATTTCTCAAATGGAAATAATGATAGCAATTAACTCCCAGGGATTTTGTGAGAATCAAATGAGCTAACAATCATGAAAAGTGTTGCAAATCTTAAAGCTTTTTTTGAAATACACACTGATACTGTTCACTTTACATTAATAAAACAGAAAAAGAATATGCACCACCAAAAGTAGGAAAAGAACAAATTTTAAATCCCTAATTGAGTACCAAATTGGATGTTCTGAAAAATCAAAGATGAGTTTAATAATAATGAAAGTTTTTTTTTAAACTACTGAGCTAATAAACAAAACTAGGAGCTGGTTTATGAAAAAAAAATCCAGTAAAATAGACATCATTAGTTAATTTGACTTAAAAAAAAAGAAAGAAGAAAATCAAATATCCAGTATTAAGACTGAAAAAAGATTAAATCACAGATCAAGAAACAGAATGCCTAAAAAATTCCATCTTAGAAAAATAATTGAATGAGTCATTAATGAACTTCCTAAGAAAAACTCCCCATGGCTAGTGAATTCTATCAAACATTTAAAGAATAATTAATTCCAATAATATATAAATTAGTTGGAAAAATAAACAAAGAAATCCTTTCAAATTTCTTTTATGAAACAAAAATAGTTTTAATTCCTATACCAGGAAAAGCTAAAGCAGTGAAAGAAAATTATGGAATAATTTCCCTAATAAATATTGATGAAAAAAAATTCAACAAGACACTATCAAAGCAATGATAGCAAAATATGGCAAGGATTATATACACTGTGACCAGGTAGGATTTATACCAGGAATTCAAGGTGGTTCAATATTAGGGAAATTATCAATATAATTGACCATGTCAACAACAAAACCAATAGAAACTATATAATTATCTCAATAGATGCTGACAAAGCTTTTGATAAAATATAGCAGCCATTAAAATCATTTTAATATATTAAGATAAATATTAAAAAGAAGTAAATTTTAAATAATATTAAAATAACCATAAATAATAAAGAACATAGAAGTAGAAGGAAATTTTCTTAAATGATGAACAGTATCTATCTAAAATCATCAGCAAAGTTACTTGAATGGGGATAAGTTACATGCCATTGCAATGACTGAAAGTGAATCAAGAATCTCCATGATTGTTACTATTAGTCAAAATAATACTAGAAATGATAGCTATAGAAATGATAGAATTATAATAGGCAAGAAAAAACAAAACTATCATTCTTTGTCTAATTAATTAAAATTGCTTGAAATAATTAACTTCAGCAAAATTGCAGAATATAAAAACTCATAAAAATCATAAGAATTTCTTTATATGATCAAGAAAGTCCAGCAGCAAAAAAAAAAAAAAAAAAAAAAAATAGAGAGAGAGAGAGAGAGAGAAATTCCCTTTAAAATAACTGTAAATAGGGAGTGGAGCCAATATGGTTAAGAGGAGACACATCTTTTTCTGAGCTCTCCCCATGTCTCTCAAATTAATAGCAAATCCAGCCTCTGAACTGGTTTTGGAGTGACAGATATTTGGAGTGTAACACAATATTTTGAGTGTAACAAATTTGCAGCAGAAGATAATTTGGAAGATCTCCAGAAAATATCTAATTCAACCATATGTGGAGGAAGGAAGGCTGAGCTCAGATGCATCCAGTACATATAGTACACAGACCCAGGGTGGTGTAGGCTTTGAGAACCAGAGAATCTACCAGGAGGAAACTACATCAGTGTTGGTTATTCTGTCCTGGTTGCGAGCTAGTAAATCAGCAGATTGGCTGTAAGACATCCAATGCAAATACAAAAGGCAAACAATGAGCTCCTAAACCCCAGAATATCATGGACCTGGTTATGTCCATCCAGCATCAAAAGTTAGTCAGCACTGAGCAAGCTTGGATAATCTCTTCTTTGCCCTAAAAATGAACTATAACATTTTTTTAATGAACAAAAAAAGCAAAAAGAACTCTCACTGCAGATATTTATTTTTATGAAGAAGAGAAGAGATTTCAAGCCCTCATGACACTAAAAGCAGATTGTTTCCAGATGAAGCTCCAAAGGGTAATATGAATTGGTCCCTATTTTACATGGCTCTCTTGGAAAAAACTCAAAAAGGATCTTGAAATATAGCTAGAAGAAAAGTGGGGAAAGGAAATAAGAACTTTGCAAAAGAGTTTGGGAAAGGAAACACAGAAATTATATAAAGAAAACTCCTTACAAAATAGATTTATTAAAAGTGAAAAAACATATAACTCCTTATAAAAATAGATTTGACTAAATGGGAAAAAAACAATTACCCACAAAACAGGATTTGCAAAATGGAAAATGAAAACAACTCCTTGAAAAGCAGAATTTGTGAAATGGAAAAAAAATCCATAGAACAAAACAACTCATTTAAAAATTCAACTGGTTAAATACAAGAGGAAGTACAAAGGTAACTGAAGAAAACTCACTAAAAATTAGAAACTGAACAAATGGAAATGAATGATTCAATGAGACATCAAGAATCAATCAAATAAAAAAATAATCTAAAAAAGAAGAAAATGTAAAATGCCTCACTGGACAAACAACTGACCTGGAAAATAGATCTAGAAGAGACAATCTAAGGATTATTGGATTTCCTGAAAACTATGATGAAAAAAAAAAAAAGCCTAGACATCTTTCAGGAAATCATCAAAGAAAACTGCCCTGATGTCTTAGAATTAGAAGGTAAAATAGCAATTGAAAGAATTCACTGATCACCTTCTGAAAGAGACCCCAAAATGAAAATACCAAAATACCAAGCAATATTGTATCTAAATTTCATAACTATTGGACCACAGAAAAATATTGCAAGCAGCTAGAAAGAACCATTCAAATACCAAGGAGTCTCAGATTACCCAGAGCCTAGTGGTTTCTACCTTAAGAGATTGAAAACCCTAGAATCTGATATTATAAAAGGCAAACGAACTTGTAATGAAGCCAAAACAAACTATCCAGATAAATTAATCATTATTTTTCAGGGAATAAGATGGACATTCAATGATACCGGTGAATTTCATTTATTTCTAATGAAAAGACCAGAGCTGAACAAAAAATTTGACCTTCAAATACAGAACTCAAGAAAAGCATAAAAAGGTAAAAAGGAAAGAATTCTTGAGAACTATATCTCTGTCAATGATATACTTAGAAAATACAGATATAATTTGATTTTACTGTGATAATAAAAAAGAAACTAGAGGTGGAAAGGGGATTGTACTGAAAAAAGAAGAAAATGAAGATAAAATAAGGGAAATTACATTTCATGAAGAGGCAAAAAAAACTTTTATAATTGAGGGAAAGAAGGGAGGGGGGGTGAACATTGTATGAATCTTACTCGCATGAGACTTGGCTCAAAAAGAAAATATTTGACATATTTGGTCTCACAGAGAAACTTGGCTCACCTTATAGGGAAGTGGAATGAGAAAAGGGAAAGGAAAGGAAGAGGCTAATAGAAGGGAAAAAGAAGTAGTAGGGAAAAGACAGAAGAAAGGGAGAGGGACTGTAAAAGGGGAGGGTGGTTTAAGGGAAGTGCTGGTCAGAAGCAAAATACTGGGGAGGAGGGAAAGGGGGAAAGGAAGAGAAAAGCATAATTTGGTGTAAGATGGTAGGAAATACAGAATTAGTCATTTTAATTGTGAATGTGAATAGGATGAATTCTTCCATAAAATAGAAGTATAGCAGACTGGGTTAAAAGTCAGAATCCTACAATAAATAAAATAAAGCAAAACACATTTAAAGCAGAGTGATAGTGGCAGCAAGGTGGCACAGTGGATAGAGCACCAACCCTGAAGACAGGAGGACCTGAGTTTAAATCTGGACTCAGACACAACACTTCCTAGCTATGTGAAAGCAAGTTACTTCATCTCAATTCCCTCAGCCAAATAAAAACAAAGTGATACAATTAGAGTAAAGGTAAAGGACTGGAACACAATCTATTATGCTTCAGTTGAAGTAAAAAAAAAAATAGGGGGTAATGATCCTAATATCAGATAAATCAAAAGCAAAAATAGATCTAATTGAAAGAGATAAGGAAGGAAACTATATTTTGCTAAAGGGTACCATAGATAATAAAATAATATCAATACAAAACAAAATAATATCAATACAAAACACCAAGTATAATAGCATCTAAATTACTAAAGGAAAAGTTAAGAGAACTGCAAGAAGAAATATACAGCAAAACTAAAATAGTGGAGGATCTCAACCTTGCTCTCTCAGAGCTAGAAAAATTAAACCACAAAATAAATAAGAAAGAATTTAAGGAGGTCAATAGAATTTTAGAAAAGTTAGGTATGATAGATCTTTGGAGAAAATTTAATGAAAACAGAAAGGAGTACTCTTTTTTCTCAGCAGTTCATGGAACCTTTACAAAAATTGACCATACATTAAGGCATAAAAACCTCAAAATCAAATCCAGAAAGGCAGAAATAATAGATGAATTTTTTTCAGATGGTGATGCAATAAAACATACATGCAATAAAAATCCGGGGGAAAATAGACAAAAATTATTGGAAACTAAATAATCTAATCCTAAGGAATGAATGGGTGAAATAACAAATCGTAGTCACAATCATTAATTTCATCCAAGAGAATGGCAATCATGAGACAATATACCAAAATTTGTGGGATGCAGCCAAAGCAGTTCTTAGGGAGATTTTACGTCTCAAGATGCTTACTTGCCTAAAATAGAGAAAGAGAAAGTCAATGAATTGGTTTTGCAACTAAAAAAAAAAGCTAGAAAAAGAACAAATTTAAAAGCCACAATCAAATACCAAACTTGAAATTCTAAAAATAAAAGTGGACATTAATAAAATTGAAAGTAAGAAAACTATTGAATTAATAAATAAAACTGAGTTGGTTTTATGAAAAAAATTATAAAACTTTAGTTAATTTGAATAGAAAAATAAAAGAAAAAAATCAAATTGTTAGTCTCAAAAATGAAAAGAGAGAATGAATCAATGAAGAGAAAATTAGAGCATGAATTAGAATTTATTTTGCCTAACTTTATGACAATAAATTTGATAATCTCAGTAAAATGGAGGAATACCTACAAAAATATATATTGCTCAGGTTAACAAAAGAGGAAAAAATATTTAAATATTTTCATTTTGGAAAAAGAATTAGAACAAGCTATCAGTCAACTACCTAAGAAAAAGTATCCAGGATCAGATGTGGGTTTAATGAATATTGGCACAAAAAATTTAAATAAAATATTAGCAAAGAGATTACAGAAAGTCATTCCCATGATAATACACCATAACCCAGTAGGATTTATCCCAGGAATGCAGGGCTGGTTCAATATTAGGAAAACTATTAGCATAATTGACTATATCAATAATCAAATTAACAAAAATCACATGATTATCTCAATAGATGCAGAAAAAGCATCTGATAAAATTGAACACCATTCATATTAAAAACACTAGAGTATAGGAATAAATGGACTATTAGTAATATTGTCAAAGTTCAGCAATAAAAGATACAAAGAGAAATTACATTTAAAATAACTGTCTATAGTATAAAATATTTGGGAAACTATATCTCAAGGGAAAGTCAGCAACTATATGAACATAACTACAAAACATTTTCCACACAAAATCAGATTTAACCACTTGGAAAAATATGAAGTGTTCATTGTTAGGCTAAGCAAATATAATAAAAATGACAATACTACCTAAATTAATCTACTTACTCAGTGCCATACCAAGAAATTATTTTGTAGATAAAAAAAAAAAATACTAACAAAGATCAACTGGAAGAACAAAAGGTTGAAAATTTTAAAGGAATTAATGAAAAAAATGCCAATGAAGTGGCCTATCTGTGCCAGACATAAAACTATATTAGAAAGCAGCAATCAGCAAAACCACTTGGTGCTAAGAAATAGAAACCCAAAAGATGGAGTCTTTGGGTTTATCAAACAATAGATACAGCAATTTATTGTTTGACAAACCCAAAGACCCCATCTTTTGGGATAAGAACTCACTTTTTGATAAAAACTGCTGTGAAAACTGGAAACTAGTATAGCATTGACCCACACTAACACCATACACTAAGATAAGGTTGAAATGCATTCATGATTTAGACATAAAGAGTGATATTATAAGCAAATTAGAAGAATGTAAGATAGTTTATCTCTCAAATCTGTGGAGAAGGAAGGAATTTATGAACAAAGAAGAACTGGAGCGCTTTACTGAACACTAAATACATAATTTTGATTATACTAAGTTAAAAAGTTTTTGTACAATCAAAACTAATGCAGGTGAGATTAGAAGGGAAACAATAAATTGGGAAAACATTTTTACATTTAACGGTTCTGATAAAAGTCTCATTTTTAAAATTAAAAGAGAATAAACAGAACATTATAAGAATTCAAGCCATTCTTCAATAGATAAATGGTCAAAAGATATGAAGACAATTTTCAGATGAAGAAATTAAAACCATTTCTAGTCATATGAAAAGGTGCTCGAAATCACTATTGAGCAGAGAAATGCAAATTAAGACAACTCTGAGGTACCACTATACACCTCTCAGTTTAGCTAATATGACAAGAAAAGATAATGATGAATGTTGGAGTGGATGTGGGAAAACTGGGACCTAATACATTGTTGATGGAATTGTGAACTGATCTAACCATTCTGGAGAGCAACTTGAAACTATGCTCAAAAGTTATTCAGCTGTTCATATCCTTTGATCCAGCAGTGTTTCTATGGGGCTTATATCCCAAAGAGAGCTTAAAGTGGGGAAAGAGACCCACATGTGCAAAAATGTTTGTGGCAGCCCTTTTTGTAGTGGCAAGAAGCTAGAAACTGAGTGGATGCCCATCAGTTGGAGAATGGCTGGATAATTTATGGTATATGAATGTTATGGAATAGTATTGTTCTATAAGGAACAATCATGATTTCAAAGAGGCCTGGAGAGACTTATGTGAAATGATGCTAAGTGAAATGAGCAGAACCAGGAGATAATTGTACATGGCAACAAGATTATACAATGATCAATTCTTGTGGTCATGGCTCTTCTCAACAGTAAAACAATTCAGACCATTTCCAATAATCTTATGATGATGAGAGCCATCTATACCCAGAAAGAGGTCTATGGGAACTGAGTGTGGATCACAATATAGCATTTTCACTTCTTTTGTTGTTATATGCTTGAATTTTATTTTCTTTCTCATTTTTTTCCTTTTTGATCTGATTTTTCTTATTCAGCAAGATAATTATATAAATATGTATGCCTATGTTGGATTTATATATATTTTAATCATATTTTGCATATATTGGATTACTTTCCATCTAGGGAAGGGGGTGAGGGAAAAGGGAGGGGAATTGGAACATGTTTTGCAAGGCTCAGGGGTGAAAAATTACTCTTGGATATGTTTTTAAAATAAAAACCTTCAATACAAATAAAATAAAATAACTGTAAACAGTATTAAATGTTTGGGAGTCAACCTGCCAAGACAACCCAGGAACTATATGAACATAATTACAAAACACTTTTTATGCAAATAAAGTCAGATCAAAACAACTGGAAAGAATATTAATTGCTCATGCATAGGCTGAGTCAATACAATAAAAATGACAATTTTGTCTAAATTAATTTGCTTAATCAATGTCATACCAACCAAACTATCAAAACTATTTGACAGAGCTAAAAAAAATAACAACACAATTTATCTGAAAGAACAAAACTATCAAGGGAATTAATGGGGAAAAGTTCAATAAAAGAGGGTCTAGTAATATAAGATCTCAAATTATAGCATAAAGCAGCAATGATAGAAACTATCTGGTACTAAGAAATAAAGTGGTGAATTAATGGAATAGATTATGTATGCAAGACACAGTAGTCAATGACCATAGTTACCCAGTGTTTCATAAACCGAGTTATTCTAATCTTTGGAATAAACATTCACTATTTGACAAAAATAGATGGGGCAAATGGAAAATAACAGGAAACAAAATAGGAGAAGATTAACATTTCATACCATATATATGCCAAATGAATGACTTAGACATAAAGAGTGATACCATAAGCAAATCAGAAGAGCAAGGAATAATCTACCTGTCAGATCCATGGAGAAATGAAGAGATAGAAAGCATAATAAAATGTAAAATAGATAATTTTGATGATATTAAATTAAAAAAAAAAACTTTTGTCCAAACAAAACCCAGGCAAGCAACATGGGAAGAAAAACTGAAAATGAAAGCAATCTTTATAAATGTCTCTGACAAAAGCTTCATTTCTCAAATAAATAGAGAACTAAAACAAATTTAAAAGAATATAAACAATTCTCCAACTGACAAATGGTCAAAGGATATGAACAGATTTCAGATAAAGAAATCAAAGAATATGCATATGAAGTACTCTAAATCCCTTTTGATTAGAGAAATATAAATTAAAATAGCTCTGAGAAACTACTTCAAACTTATCAAACTGGCTATAACAAAAAAAAATGAATTTTGGAGAGAATGTAGGGTAATCGGTATACTAATACACTTTTGGTGGAGTTGTGAACTGATCCAACCATTTTGGAGAGAAATATGGAACAATGGCCAAAGGGCAACCAAACTTTCACCCAACAATACCACTTCTACGTCTATATTCTGAAGAGACTGTAAAATAGGGGAAAGTACCTACATGTACAAAAATATTTGTAGCAGCAAAATATTGAAAATTGAGGGAATGCCCACCAATCGAGGAATGAAGGAACAAGCTATGGTTTAGGAATACTATTGTGCAATAAAAAATGATGACCAGACACATTTCAGAAGATGCTAGAAAGATTTGTAAGAAATGATACAAAATGAAACAAGCACATAGTACACAGATCTACTATGGATGACTCAGTTCTTCTCATCAACACAATGATCTAAAGACAAATACAAATACATGATGGAGAATGCTATCCACATCCAGATAAATAATTAATTAACTCTGCTTCAGCATATGCTTTTCATTTCTTTTATTTTTTTTCCTTTTTATCTGTTTCTTCTTTCACAACTTTGACTAATATGGAAATATATTTTACATAATTGTACATATATAACCTATATCAATTGCCTACCATTTTAAGAAAAGGGGAAGAAAATGAAAAGAAGAAAAATGTGGAACTTGTAATCTTGCAAAAATGAATTCCAAAAATTGTCTTGACATATAATTAATTACAAAAATATTTTTTAAATAAGACCATAATTTAAGATCGTTGGCTGTTTTTAAAATATTTTATCTGTTTTCTAGGTACTCAGGCCAAAATAATAACAATAATACTCATCTAATGGCCTATTAGTAATGATGCTTTTCAAATTTACCTAGACTCATCCTAGAATAAATAGTCTGTCACTAAAAATGTAACTTGATAAGAATTGCTAAATTTTGAGCTCTTTGCTGATTTTAGCTTCAATAAATGAATACATAATTAAAATATTTATTTAGTAAAAATTTCTGTGCTAAGCATTAGCGCTACAAATGGAATAAGTAAGACACCCTCTGCTGTCAAGAACTCAAATTCTAATGAGAAGATTAACATATATAGAAGATTTTAGCTATAGGAGAGATGGAAAGGGCCTATGTTCCTTAGGGTACAGTGGCAAAACAAATGGCAATGTGCCTTCTTAATGTCATTTCCATTAATAGTCATATCAGTTTTTGATGTTGAACCATGTTACAGTACCAAGGACAATGGCAATTAGAACATTATTTTGGGCATTTTCAATTTATATAGCTATAATAATTCCAGAAGAAATTGCCAGTCTGTATTTCCACAGGGCTAGAAATATTGGTATTATAAAGAGCTCTTAATTTTGGGTCATGTGCTATCTTCATCAAGATCTGAGGGGAAGTGGTAATTGTGTTTGGACTTTCTTGGCACATACTGCCTCCTATTTCTCCCTCAGGGCACCTTACTATTTCAGCTAGGCTTCCTTGCCTACTCTATGAATGGTAGTAGATTGGCAACTGTCAAAGATAGCTATAAAGGGCTATGAAATGTAGTGTTCTGCTTAGTTTTCTGGAGGTCTTGGGACCAGCCTTCATTTCAGTTGAGTAATCACCATGAGAATAGCTAGGTAACAAAGTCCAAAAATCCTTATTGTCTCCTTCACAGTCTGTCTCCTTGCCTGAGGCTCTGCTAGCTTTCTGGAAGCTCATCAGACCAGCCTTGGTCTCAGTGGGGGAAATAAAGTGAATGTTTCACCTCCAGTCTTTGTTGGCTCTTATATACTCTATTATAATTACATCATCATATGTGTCAATCTTGTAGAATAAGCATCAGTCTTGTAGAGCTATATTAAGTACTAAGTACATGTACTGAACTAAAGAACTATTAATCACCATGCAAAACTAGATAACCATTGTCTTATCAATTCCACTGAGTTAATGCCTTCTTTTAAGTTTACTTCTCCAGAGTTCTGCCCTTTACAGATAGCTATCCCTTTCTTCACAAGAAAGTTGCCTTCCTAAATGGTGGTTGTGATGGATAGGTTAACAGTATGACTATATAGATGATAGATAATAGATGGATAGACAAACAGACAAATAAATGCCAGCTTTCTCTGGAGAAGAGCTGCCTTATGAAAAGTAACTATGTATATTTCCAACTAAAAGTTAACATTCACAATGTCAGGGACCAATATACCTCTAAAAAACTGACAATAGCAGTCTATTCTTTTTTGTTCTCTAATATCCTATGATTCCTCTTACCTAATAAACCACTCATCAATTTTGCAATGTTTAGGACACCTACTTTACAGTGCTGTGTTAAGATATATAAAGAAATGTGCTGACATGGTCCCAACTCTTTTTCTATACCTCTCATCACATCCCATTGCTTCTTGCTAGGGGTCTCAGTGTCAGTATCTCAGTGTCAAGAGTCAAAAGTCAAAATACAGACTGTTAGTTCTTACTCTTTATACGATTTATCATTATATATGCATAGGAAGATGACATGCATGCAAAAAGAAGCTGCTTTTAGAGAAGCAAAATTCAGGATAAGAACAAGAGAATCTGTTGTGCAACATATGTCCTCTTCCACCCATTACAAGAAGGTCAGTTCAAAATGATGAAATGTTTTAAGACTTTCTGATTAAGCTAAGTAATTTTACTATTGTAACCCATTTGTGCTTCAAGTTTCTCTATATTTCTATCTTCTCCCTGCACACATGCCCCGAGAATACAAAACAAAGTCACCTGAAATTGAAAATACTGATTTCATGTGAATTAGTTGTAAGGATTTCTGTTACACCAATTTTCCATATAAAGTTGGCAAAAATCAAGCTTGCATGGTCTATTAGGGGCCATGTACTTCCTTAAGTTGGTTAGAAAGTTATTCAATTGTTATTTCTCCTTCAGGGTTACCTGCCACTAACTGGATTGTTAGATGTGCAGCTTTCATCAGCAATAGGAAGGAACTGCTCAGGAAATGGGGAATACAAGTATAAATATTTCCAGAAAGCATGAGGGAGCAAGGGAGATTCAGACAAAGTGTTGCTATAATTGGATAGTACAGAATTATCTCAATCAAGTGAATTTCTTCCAGATGAAATAAAAATATTTGCTTTTACCTTTAAAAGTTCAAATCATCCACCTCAAAGGCATTCCTTTTCTTATTATCCCATTTAAGTACATAGGAGTCTGGTAAAGGTGCAATAAAAGGCAGTTGAGTTTAATGGAAAACAAAGTTGGAATTAGCAAGGTTTTTACATGGTGCCAAAGCAGTTAAGCTGGATGTGAGAAAGGAAAGGGAGACTTTCCAAGAATGTGGAAAGAGTGGCAGCATAGAGGACTAATCATTTAACTATGAGTTTAATTGTGCTAGAAAAGGGAGAAGCCATCCTGTATTGTCTGACATTTGGTTCTGTGAGGGCTGGGGGAAAGGAGCAGGTAAATCCCAGGACCATGGAACACTATTTTTATGGAAACCTAAGGATGGCCCCAGGATTGTGCCAACACAGAGGACTACAGGTCCAGAAAAAATTTGCAAGTCTTTTAGATAGCAAAACATGATCCCTTGGAAGTTAGCATGTCACCAGAAACTCAACCACCAGCTCCATTCCAGCATGTGAACCTTTTGTCTTATCTTGCTGTAACAAAGCTACTGAAACGCTTGCTGCAGTTTCTTCACTATGTTCTCATTCCCTCCTTTCCAATATTGTCTTCTCTTATTAAATGAATTCCTTGAGGGCGGAGACTGTCTCTTCAATTTCATTTGTCCCCCCAAATGTATTTATTTCATTATTTATTGGTTCTCCCTACACAGTGTCTGCTCCATAAGAGGTTAATAATTCTACTTAGTTTTCATATATTATTTATGTAATATTAAACATATAAGATTTCTTAAAAATTCTAACAAAACAGATCATTTTATTCAATAATCTTTTTCTTATTAAAAAGGACATAAAACAAAAAAGACTATTCTCACCAATGATATTCCATTGATATCTATGTAATGTCAAATTATGTATAAGATTGTCATCCACATAGTGGATAGAATCTTGGGCAGGATTTACAGGACAAAATAGATAAGAATCATATAAATCAGAAAACATGAATAAATTGCCATTTTTACTGATAGGAGGAGTATTCATATTGATAATATATTAGATTACCAAAATGTTTAAAAGCAGACATATACATGCAGAATAAAGCCATATTGTGATTCTATACTTACCTGAATGTCCAATAAAATAATTTATACCCCTTTCCCCAGGTTTAACCATAGGCTTAGAAGTGGAAAAAGCTTAAATAGTCATAATAAAATCATGGATTTGAGCACTTTGCCCCCTAAAGAAAAGGTCATTTCAGAGAATTTATTTATTTTTTAAATGGAACAATGGAACTGAACTTTACTTTAATAAATCATCTTTAGTCAGTCATTTTTTAGAATCCAAAAGGCAGATTAAAAACATCAATATTCAAAATTTAGATTGAGTGCATGAGAAATAATTACTGTGCTCTACTGACCAAATGACTCAATATTTATAAAATATTTAGTACAATACCTGACACATTGTAGGTATTTAAGAAATGCTTGTTCCCTTCTCCTTCTTCTTCCTCTTCCTTCTTATATCCCATAAGTTTTCATACCATCAAGCAATAATAGTGGTAAATGAATCTCAAAAAATAGTCTCCAAGCTCATATTAAATTGAAGTTTTGATAATTATGAGTAGTGCAGGATATTTGGTTGTTAATAAGTTATCAAAAATGCAATTAATTGTTAGAGTATGTACCAGGTTAAATGTCCACATTCATAATGTAGTTCCCATTTTACACAACCTCACCATATTCCCACCTAGCTTCTGAAGCCTGCTGGGAGACTTAAAAAAAAAAAAAGAGTTTTATATGAATGAACATAAAATTAGTGATCTAATTTTCTACCATAAACACTTAATTGTCTCACAAAATGTATGCCCAGATGTAGGAAAGTAATTGCATATGCAAAACAATGATTTGCAAGGGAAATGACTTTCTTGCATGTGGGAAGACATATTTTACAGGTGCAATTTAGGTGCTAATTTTTGAAAATTTGAACCCAGACATCCAACCTATCAGGAGCACTTCTTTTTTTAAACTATTATGTGAAAAAGAAAAACTGTTTCAGCTTTGAAATCTACCAGCATCTAAACATCTTCTATAGTGAGCAAGCTATTGTCTTGGGATATTGTGGGCTGGGAGGGAAAGATTTAAAGAAATAATAATAACTGAGTTGTTGCCTTTGGGAATACAGTTCTTAGTCCAGAAATAACTTTAAGCTTAAAATTCATTTTTTTCATGGTCTCTCTATGTACTCAAATATAGGACTAGCTGGAGACAAAATGATGATACTTCTCTTTGGATATTCCCCTTTTCAGCTCGAGCTTCGACAATTTCTCCATTTCATCTCTTGTTGTGATCACCACCACCAGTCAGTGAGGTTTATATTACTGTCTGAAGAAAGCATAGGATGCGTGCCCATTGGAGAATATGGTCTTTTTTCTGGAGAATTTTTAATACTCTCCTCATTGCTTTACTGTGATTTGTGTGTATGAGAACTTCTCCATGTATCTATATCTATATCTATACAGTCCCTTGAGCTTCAGTCTTATATTACCAATTGCTGATTAAGTATTTGAAACTGGATATACCAAAGACATCTCAAACTGAATTTGCCTAAAATTAAACTCATTATTTTTTCTTCAGAATCCGTCTTCATTTTTAAGTTCCCCTATTTCTGCCAAAGGAAACACTATCTTTTTCATCTTCAAAGTTTATAATGTCAAAATTATCATTGAATCCTCATTCTCCCTCCCTGCTCATATCCAGTCAACAAAATCTTGCCATTTCTACTCCAAAATTATTCCTATTTGACCTCTTCTCTTCACACACAAATACTTTTTTTTTAATTCAAGCCCTTACCATCTCTCTCCCACGTTATTGTAATAGCCTCTTAATTAATCTCATTGCCTAAAGTCTGTTCCTCCACTCATTCTTATATACTACTGTGAAAGTACTTTTCCTTAAATACAAATCTGGCCATATGACTTACTCAATCTACTCCAATGGTTTCCTTTTGTCTCCAGGGTAAAACAGAAACTTCTTTGTTTAGTTTTTAAAGTTATTCATGACCTGGCTCCACTCTGTCTTTCCAGCCTCATTAAGACATTATTCCCATTCCTAAACTCCTCAATCCAACCTAGCTAGCCTTCTTACTGTTCTCCATATAAAAAAACTTCATTTCCCTTATCTATGTTTCTAAATCATCCTTCTACATTCCTGGCCTATAGTCTATTCTTATTCCTGTTTCACAGAGTCCCTCTCTTCTTTTAAAACATAGAGTAACATAATCTTCTCCATGAAATCTTTCCTGACCTACCCAATTATATATAGTGTCTTCTCTCCAAAACTATACATATACTTTACTACACTTTTACTCCATGTAGTCTACACACAGAGAGATACTATTTTCCCCATTAACTATGCATAGCTACAAGCTTCAACCTCTTGTCACCTTTTTTCTTGGATTATAACAATAGCCAAATTAAGTTAAAGTCTTCAACAGGTCTCAGTCTGACTGAGACTGCAACTATTCAGTGACAAATGTGATATAGCAATTGAGGCAAAGAATCTCCTTTTTCACCTAGTCCATAAGAAAAATTCTAAAGAAAATAATAAATAAATAATTTTGAGAGAAGAAAACCTTCAGCAACTTATTGAATGTAGATATGGAAGGGAAAAGCAGAATCTAAATTGCAATACTTCTGGATGATTATTTATTTATTTATATTTCATTGAACTAGGTGAAAGAAACTTGCCTTCTTTCCTTCCTTCCTTCCTTTTCTTCCTTCTCTCTTTCCTTCCCTCCTTCCCTCCCTTTCTTCCTCTCTTCCTTTAGCTTTCACGTAGAGTATCATATGTTATCTACAGATGCTCTTTAATACTTAAAGTATTAAAAAAAAAAAACTGGGACCATCCTAACCAAATTAGAACAACATAATATTTTTAATTTAGGGGTTGTGAAATATATATTGTAGACTCAAGGACTAAACAAATTCAAAAACAAGATGAGAAATCAAGTGTTATAAAAAGTGCTTTATAACTATATTATCACCATTAACGTTATTAAAACTTTTACTTTTATTAAAATTTTGAATTTCAAATGTATGCATTTCTCATTGATTTCATTCTTTTCTGTTTTCTATTGATACTTCATCTTTGATTTCTATTCATTTATTTTCATTCCTTTTCCCTATTTCTCTCTACATCTAAAACAACTTCTTTCAGATACTGCCTCTTCTGTCCACCATTTTGTTACCTATGTAGAAACTTGTAAGTTAAGTTCTTCAGTTCAAAATTATTTTTTGTTCTCATTGTATTTCCTTCCTACAGAAATTCTTAATATTCAACTGTTTTAACAGAAAGGATCTATATTTCTCAACTGCCATCACCTTGATGCTCTATACTGTTATACCTGTGGTTTTGGTCATAGAAGACCTATACAGACATTAAAAATAAACTTCAATGTAAAGTGCTGAAACTCTGAGTTGATGCACTGGGGTTGGACAACCGAGCACTTAGGGCTAATTACTGACTGGACAATACTCTGTTAGCATATGCTTGGAAAATGGCCCTTCCCACTATTCTTGATCTTTTGGTGTTGATCTTTTGGTGTATATGGAGAATCGTGAGAGGGATTAGGGGGTGGAATAAGACAAGCCAGAGTTACTTTGGCGATAGATGAGGAGAAGGAAGGTCATGGAGATCCTGTGCCCATTCCCTTTACTTCTACCCCTAAAGACCAAGAATAAAGATCAAGGACTTTTGTTTATCCTGACTTCGGCTGATTCTAAGGTATCCAGGGTGCTAACTCGGTCTTCACACATCAAACCTTCAAAAAAAAAGTATTTTTTTCCCTTTTTAGCATCTCTGAACCCTCTCAAGATATCTTGGGGTTTACTGGCTAGATTTCTTCCTTAAGAACCATGCCTTAAACCAAAACCAATCTGATTCTCATTGGCCATCAATAGGCCAAGCACCATTTGATCATTGTTTGGGTCTTGCTTGACTCAGATTAAATTTAAATAGCAATGATTTCTGCTTTATCCACAGATTCTGAGAATCTTCCCCTCCCAGATTCATTCTTTCATTCATTTGTTTATTTGTTTGCTTATTTGTTTATTTATTTATTTGCTTGTTTTTGGATTAAGTGAAAGAGGAGACTCTTTGCCTCAATTGCTACCTAATCTTACTTACTGAATGGGGTGGTCTCAGTCAAACTGAGACCTGTTAAAGACCTTAGCTTAAAAAGACTAAGGTCTCCCATTTCATTCAGGACCATCTCCAGTTCTCTTATCTATATGTTGCCACTGGATTCAGATAATGCTAGAGGGGAAAGTGAGGCAGGTAATCTTCCACAGACCTCCCTCACTTAAATCCAATTCGCTTCCATATCATGGCATCACCTCTCTGAAGTCATGGTCCTCTTTGAGAACAAAGGATAAACAATAACAACAATAGACCACTATTTTTTTTTCTTTTTCTAACATTTTCTTGTTTATTTTTTAATATTTCTTTTCTTTTTATATTAAGTTTCAAATTCTCTTCCTCCCTCACACCACTCCTCCACTGAGAAGGCAAACTATGATATCAGTAGTTATCAATTATACCTGTAAAGTCTTGCAAAACATTTCCACTTTAGCAATATTCCAAAAAGACCAAAGAAAATAAAGTGAACAAATTATATTTCAGTTTCAGAGTTTATCAATTTTTTTTTCCTAGAGACAGACATGATTTTTTTCATAATGAGTCCTTTGGAATTATCTTGGACCATTTTATTGATCAGAAAAAGCAAATGTTTCACAGTCTTATCATCATTACAACATTGATCTTACTGTACACAATAATCTCCTGGTTCTCACTTCACTTTGCATCAGTTCATATAGATCTTGCCATATTTTTTTTTTTCTGAAACCAGCCCAACTCATTATTCATTACAGTAAAGTAGTACTCCATCATATCCTATGCCACAACTTGATCCATTTCCCAATTGATGAGCATTTCCTTAATTTCCAGTTTTGTACTATCACAAAAAAGAACTGTTATTAAGTATTTTTGTACATATAACACCGTTTCCTTTTTCTTATCTCTTTGGAAAACAGACATAGTAGGGGTGGGGGTAGGTTAAATGATTTGCATAGTTTTACAACTCCTTGTGCATAGTTACAAATTTTTTTCCCAAAATGGCTGGACCAGTTCACTATCTTACCCACAACTCACTAGTATATATATTTTTACCACCATTCCCTCCAGTATTTGTCATTTCTGATAGTTATAAGGTGATACTATAATGCCGGAGAAACTGAGGTAAGATAGAGATTGGAGAGTTTTTAATAATTTATTTGAAAGGGAAAGATTTACTGGGACCAAATGGATCCATGGCTTGGTCCCAGGGCTGAATGAGACTCTCATCTCCAATAATCTAGCAGCCAATGTGAGTTCTCAGTGACATATATATATATATATATATATATATATATATATACATACATACATACATACACATGGCTCAGTTACAGGGGCAGACCAAGGCAAGGGTGGTTCAGAGTGCTGAGAGCAGGAATTAACCATCCAGTTCTGGTTCTGACAAGGTTGGGAGAGGCATTCTGATAAGTAGGGAAGGGTTGAGGTCATGATGTCTAAGATAGAAAGTCTTTCTCCTTATCTGGATCATCATGATTAGGAGGGAGGAGTGGTGTTGCAGAAAAATTAGGAACTGAGGCAGAACAATTCAGGGAAACTGAGGCAGGACAATTTAAGGAAACTGAGTCAGGACAATTAGGGAAACTAAATCAGGACAATAAAAGAGAACTGTGGCACAACAATACCTCAAGAAATGTTTTAATACACACCTCTATTTAGAGCATTTTTTTTCCTGTGACTCTATATAACTTTGATTTCTTCTTCTGAAAATTGTCTATTTATATCCTTTGATCTTTTATCAATTTGGGAATAACTCAGTTTTATGAATTTGATTCAATTCTCTACTGAACATTTATTTAAGAAGTTACACGTCTATGAGAGAAATGTACTTAATTTTTTTTCAAATATATGTCATTGTCTATGGCAAATTTTCACATAACTTATTTCCATAGTTATTTCTTTTAATTAGGCTTGTTTTTCTTTTCCTTTTTTTATAGCTTTTTATTTACAAGATAAATGCATAGGTAATTTTTCAGCATTGACAGTTGCAAATACTTTTGTTCCAACTTTTTCCCTCCTTCCCCCCACCCCTTCCTCCAGATGGCAGGTTGACCAATACATGTTAAATATATTAAAGTATAAATTAAATACAATATATGTATACATGTGCAAACATTAATTTGCTGTATAAAAAGAATTGAACTTTGAAAGAGTGTACAATTAGCCTGTGAAGGAAATCAAAAATGCAAGCAGACAAAAAGAGAGGGATTGGGAATTCTATGTAGTGGTTCATAGTCATCTCCCAGAATTCTTTTCCTGGGTGTAACTAGTTCAATTCCTTACTGCTCTATTGGAACTGATTTGGTTCATCTCATTTTTGAAGAGGGCCACATCCATCAGAATTGATCATCATATAATATTGTTGCTGAAGTATATAATGATCTCTCGGCCCTGCTCATTTCACTCAGCATCAGTTAATATAAGTCTCTCCAGGCCTTTCTGAAATCATCCTGCTGGTCGTTTCTTATAGAACAATAATATTCATAATATTCATGTACCACAATTTATTCAGCCATTCTCCAATTGATGGGCAACCACTCAGTTTCCAGTTTCTGGCCACTACAAAGAAGGCTGCCACAAACAGTCTTGCACATACAGGTCCCTTTCCCTTCTTTAAAATCGCTTTGGGATATAAGCCCAGTAGTAACACTGCTGGGTCAAAGAGGAGGTACAGTTTGATAGCTTTTTGAGCATAGTTCCAAATTGCTCTCCAGAATGGCTTGATGTATTCACAATTCCACCAATAATATATCAGTGTCCCAGTTTTCCCATATCCCCTCCAGGATTCCACATTATCTTTCCCTGTCATTCTAGTCAATCTGACAGGTATGTAGTGGTATCTCAGAGTTGTCTTAATTTGCATTTCTCTGATTAATAAGGATTTGGAGCATCTTCTCATATGGCTAGAAATAGTTTCAATTTCTTCATCTGAGAATTGTCTATTCATATTCTTTGACCATTTATCAATTGGAGAATGGCTTGATTTCTTATAAATTAGAGTCAATTCTCTATATATTTTGGAGATGAGGCCTTTATCAGAATCTTTGACTGTAAAAATGTTTTCCCAGTTTATTGTTTCTCTTTTTATCTTGTCTGCATTAGTTTGTTTGTACAAAAACTTTTCAATTTGATATAATCAAAATTTTCTATTTTGTGATCATTAATGATCTCTAGTTCTTCTCTAGTCATAAATTCCTTCCTCTTTTACAGGTCTGAGAGGTAAACTATCCTATGCTGTTCCAATTTATTTATAATCTCATTCTTTATGCCTAGGTAATGAACCCATTTTGATCTTATCTTGATGATATTTTTGATTTTTCTTTGTCTGAAATTATGATTAATATCCCTACCTTTGTTAATACAACTGAAACATATTAGATTCTTCTCCAGCCTTTTATTTTAACTCTATCTTTCTGTTTCAATTATGTCTCTTATAAACAACATACTGCTAGATTCTGGTTTTCTAATCCATTCTGCTATCTGCTTCAATTTTATGAGTAGGCTAATTCCATTCTCATGTAGTGTAATTTCTATCCATCTTATTTTCATTTATTTCTTCCTATCCCCTCCTATCCCTCCTCAAAAGTATATGTTGCTTGTAAGTTCATCCTTTTCATTTTTGATGTTAGTGATTTGGTTTTTACTTTTCTTTTTTCTAATCAAATTAATCAAAATCATAAAGCCAATTTTTTGTTTTATCAATTAGTACAATAGTTTCAACTTTATTAATCTCTTCTTTGAGTTTCAGAATTTCTAATTTGGTATTTAATTGGGGGGGGTTAATTTGTTCTTTTTCTAGTTTTTTTTTCTTTTAGTTGCATGCCTAATTCATTAATCTCCTCTTTCTCTATTTTATTCATGTAGCTATTCAAAGATATAGAATAATCCCTAAGAACTCTTTAGCTGAATTCTTTAGGTTTTGGTATGTCATCTCATTATTGTCATTTTCTTAGATGAAATTATGAATTGTTTCTGTGATTTGTTGTTTGACTCATTCATTTTTTAAAAAAAATTATTTAATTTCCAATTGGTTTTTAGTCTTTCTCTGACCCTTTCTTGAATATGTTTTTCTTTCATTGCAATCCAAAAAGGAAGCATTCACTATTTCTACCTTTCTGCCTTGATTGTGAGGGTTTTATGCCTTAATACATGGGTCAATTTTTGTGGAGGTGCCATGTACTGTCGAGAAAAAGATGTATACCTTTTTGTACCTATTCAATTTTCTCCAGAGGTCTATCATATACACATTTTCTAAGATTCTATTAATCTCCCTAGTATCTTCCTTGTTTATTTTGTGATTAGATTTGTCTGATTCTGAGAGGGGAGGGTTGAGATTCCCTACTATTCTAGTTTTACTGTGTTACTTCTAGCTGGCTTAAAATCTTCTCTAGGAATTTGGCTGTTCTATTACTTGGTGCATATATATTTAGTATCATTACTATTTTGTTGATTATGGTACCCTTTATTAAGTATGCATGGGTAATTTTTCAGCATTGACCCTTGCAAAACCTTCTGTTCCAACTTTTCCTTTCCTTCTGCCCACCTCCTCCCCTATATGAAGGCCTGGAAAGATTTCCATGAACTGATGTTGAGAAAAAGAAGCAGAAGCAGCAATACATTGTATTCAATAACAGTAACAATGTGTGATGATCAGCTATGAAAAAGACTTGGTTCTTCTCAGTGGTTCAGTAACCCAAAGCAATCCCAATTAAGTTTGGATAGAAAATGCCATTTGCATCCAGCAAAAAAAGCTATGGAGATGGAATTTAAATCAACATATTCTGTGTTCACTACTTTTTTTGAGGTTTTTTTAGGTTTTTTTTTTTCTCTCCCAGGTTTTTTTTTTCTCTTTTGTTCCTATTTTTCTCTTCCAGCATGGTTTATAAAACAATATGTATTTTTTAAAAATTAATTGCAAAAAATTAATAAGACACAAGAAAAGTCTATTTTGTTTCTTTTTTATTATAACTTTTTATTGACAGTTCATATGCATGGGTAATTTTTTACAACATTATCACTTGCATGCACTTCTGTTCCAACTTGTCCCTTCCCTTCCTCCACCACTTCCCCTATATGGCATGCAGTCTTATATATGTTAAATATGTTATAGTGTATCCTAGATACAATATATGTGTATATATTCTCTTGTTGCACAGTTCTCTTGTTGCATAGGAAGATTTGGATTCAGAAGTTAAAAATAACCTGGGAAGAAAAACAAAAATGCAAACACTTTTTCTTCCCTTTTTCTAAGATATCCACCTCCATCAGAATACATACTCATACAGTATTGTTGTTGAATTGTATAATGATCTCCTGGTTCTGCTCATTTCACTCAGCATCAGTTCATGTAAGTCTTTTCAAGCCTCTCTGTATTCATTTTGCTTGTCATTTCTTACAGAGCAATAATATTCCAAAACATTCATATACCATAACTTACATAACCATTCTCCAATTGATGGGCATCTATTCAGTTTCCAGTTTCTAGCCACTACAAAAAGGGCTGCCACAAACATTTTGGCACATACAGGTCCTTTTCCCTTATTTAGTATCTCTTTGGGATATAAATACAGTAGTAACACTGCTGGATCAAAGAGTATGCACAGTTTGATAACTTTTTGAGCATAGTTCCAAATTGCTCTCCAGAATGGTTGGATTTGTTCACAACTCCACCAACAATGCATCGGTGTCCCAATTTTCCAGCATCCCCTCCAATATTCATCATTATTTTGTTCTGTCATCTTAGCCAATCTGACAGGTGTGTAGTGGTATCTCAGAGTTGTCTTAAATTGCATTTCTCTGATCAATAGTGATTGGGAACACTCTTTCATATGACTGAAAATAGTTTCAATTTCCTCATTCAAAAACTGTCTCTTCATATCCTTTGATCATTTATTAACTGGAGAATGGCTTGATTTCTTATAAATTAGAGCCAATTCAGCATATATTTTGGAAATGAAGCCTTTATCAGAACTTTTAACTGTAAAAAAAGTTTTCCCAGTTTGTTGCTTCCCTTCTAATCTTGTTTGCATTAGTTTTGTTTGTACAAAGGTTTGTAATTTGATATAATCAAAATTTTCTATTTTGTCATCAATAATGATCTCTAGTTCTTCTTTAGTCACAAATTCCTTCCTGCTCCATAAATCTGAGAGGTAAACTATCATATGTTCCTCTAATTTATTTATAATCTCATTCTTTATACCTAAATCATGGACCCATTTTGATCATATCTTGGTATACAATGTTAGGGGTGGGTCCATACCTAATTTCTGCCATATTAATTTCCAGTTTTCCCAGGAGTTTTTATTAAACAGTGCATTCTTATCCCAAAAGTTGGGATCTTTGGGTTTGCCAAGACTAGATTGCTATAATTATTGACTATTTTGTCATGTAAATCTAACCTATTCCACTGATCAACTAATCTATTTCTTAGCCAATACCAAAAGGTTTTGGTGACCACTGCTTTATAATATAGTTTTAGATCAGATACAGCTAGGTCACTTTCATTTGATTTTTTTTTCATTAATTCCCTTGAAATTCTCAATCTTTTGTTCTTCCATATGAATTTTGTGGTTATTTTTTCTAGGTCATTAAAATAGTTTCTTGGGAGTCATATTGGTATAGCACTAAATAAATAGATTAGTTTAGGGAGTATTGTCATCTTTATTGTATTCACTCAGCCTATCCAAGAGCAATTAACATTTTTCCAGTTATTTAAATCTGATTTTATTTATGTAGAAAGTATTTTGTAATTTTGCTCATATAATTCCTGACTTTCCTTTGGTAGAGAGATTCCCAAATAGTTTATACTATCGACAGTTATTTTGAATGTAATTTCTCTTTGTATTTCTTGCTGTTGGATTTTGTTGGTGATGTATAAAAATGCTGAGGATTTATGTGGATTTATTTTCTATCCTGCAACTTTGCTCAAGTTGTGAATTATTTCTAATAGCTTTTTAGTAGAATCTCTGGGGTTCTCTAAGTATACCATCATATCATCTGCAAAGAGTGATATTTTGGTTTCCTCATTGCCTATTCTAATCACTTTAATCTCTTTCTCAACTCTTATTGCCAAGACTAGCATTTCTAATACAATATTAGATAATAATGGTGATAGTGGGCAACCCTGTTTCACTCCTGATCTTACTGGGAAAGGTTCCAGTTTATCCCCATTACATATGATGCTTACTGATTGTTTTAAGTATATGCTCCTGTCTATTTTAAGGAAAAGTCCATTTATTCCTATACTCTCACATATTTTTATTAGGAATGGATGTTGGATTTTATCAAATGCTTTTTCTGTATCTATTGAGATGATCATATGGTTTTTGTTAATTTGATTATTGATATAGTCAATTGATATTGAACCAGCCCTGCATTCCTGATATAAATCCTACTTGGTCATAGTGTATTATCCTGGGGATGATTTTCTGTAATCTTTTTTGCTAATATTTTATTTAAGATTTTAGCATCAATATTCATTAGGGAGATTGGTATATAATTTTTTTCTCTGTTTTCAACCTACCTGGTTTAGGTATTAGTATCATGTCTGTTTCATAAAAGAAATTTGGTTGGACTCCTTCAATCCCTATTTTTTCAAATAGTTTATATAGCATTGGAATTAATTGTTCTTTAAATGTTTGGTAGAATTCACATGTAAATCCATCTGGTCCTGGGCATTTTTTCTTAGGGAGTTGGTTAATAGCTTGTTCTATTTCTTTTTCTAAGATGGGACTGCTTAGGATATTTATTTCTTCCTCTGTTAATCTGGGCAAGCTATATTTTTGAAGGTATTATTCCATTTCATTTAAGTTGTCGAATTTATTGGCATAAAGTTGAGCAAAGTAACCCCTAATTATTGGTCTAATTTCCTCTTTGTTAGTGGTGAATTCTCCCTTTTCATTTTTAAGACTAACAATTTGATTTTCCTCTTTCCTTTTTTTAATCAGATTTACTAAGGGTTTATCTATTTTGTTGTTGTTTTTTTTTCATAGAACCAACTCTTAGTTTTATTAATTAATTCAATAATTTTTTTTTACTTTCAATTTTATTAATCTCTCCTTTTATTGTTAGAATTTAAAGTTTAATGTTTGACTGGGGTTTTTAATTTGTTCCTTTTCTAGCATTTTTAGTTGCAAGCCCAATTCATTGACCTTCTCTTTCCCTATTTTATGCAAGTAGGCCAGTAGAGATATGAAATTTCCCCTTATTACTGCTTTGGCTGTATCTCACACATTTTGGTATGACGTCTCTTTATTGTCATTTTCTTGGGTGAAATTATTGTGTCTATGATTTGCTGTTTCACCTCATCATTCTTTCATATGAGATTATTTAGTTTTCAATTATTTTTGGTCTATTTTCCCCTAGGTTTTATTGAATGTAATTTTCATTGCATCATGGTCTGAAAAGGATGTATTTACATTTGTACCTTACTGCATTTGACTTTGAGAGTTTTATATCCTAATACATGGTCAATTTTTGTATAGGTTACATGAACTACTGAGAAGAAAGTGTACTCCTTTCTGTTTCCATTTAGTTTTCTCCAAAGATCTATCATATCTAACTTTTCTAGTATTCTATTTACTTCTTTGACTTCTTTCTTATTTATTTTGTGGTTTGATTTATCTAATTCTGAGAGGGATCCCACTATTATAGTTTTGCTGTTTATTTCTTCTTTGCAGTTCTCTTAATTTCTCTTTTAAGATGCTACACCACTTGGTGCATATATGTTTGATATTGATATTGCTTCATTATTTATGCTACCCTTTAGCAAGATAGAGTGCCCTTCCTTATCTATTTTAATTAGATCAATTTTTGCTTTTGCTTGATCTGAGATCAGGATGGCTACTCCTGCTTTTTTGACTTCACCTGAAGCATAGTAAATTCTGCTTCAATGTTTTGCCTTTATTCTGTATGTATCACCCTGCTTCAGGTGTGTTTCCTGTAAACAATATATTGTAGGATTCTGGCTTTTAATCCAGTCTGCTAACTGCTTCCTCTTTATGGGGGAGTTTACCCTGTTCACATTTATGGTTAAAATTACCAATTCTGTATTAATTGCCATCTTGTTAACACTACTTATACTTTTCTCCTTTCCTTCCCCTTTATCCCCCTCCCCAGTATTAAACTTGTGAGCACCACTTGCTTCTCACAGCCCTCTCTTTTTAGTATCCCTCCCCCCACCTTAGAGTTCCTCCCCCATCTTACCTCTTTTCCTCACAATTTATGTATTCCCTTCCACTTAGCTTACTCCTTTCCTTTTTACTTTTCTCCTCCCACTTTTCGATGAGGTGGGAGACGTTTCACCATAAATCAAATATATCTGATGTTTTTCTCTTTAACCCAATTCTGATGAGAGTAAGATACACACTATGTTCATCCCCCTCCATTCTTTCTCCCAGATATAATAGATTTCCTTTGCCTTTTCCTGAGATATAGTACCCCCATTTTACCTTTTTTTCTTTTACAATTTTCTTTCCATCTCTAGTTTCTAGAACAAATTATACATGTGTTCTTTATATATCTTTATAGTAGAAATATAGTTCCCAAGATTTCTTTTTACCTTTTTAAGTTTCTCTTAAGTTCTGTATTTGGAGATGAAACTTTTTTGTTTAGTTCTGTTTTGTTTTGTTTTTTTTTTTCATCAGAAATACATGAAATTCACTTATTTCATTGAATGTCCATCTTCTTTCCTGGGGAAAAAAATGCTCATTTTGGCTGGGTAAGTTGTGTTTGGCTGCATAACAAGTTCCTTAACCTTTTGGAATATCAGATTCCAGGCCCTTCAATCCTTTAATGTGGATGCTGCCAGATCTTGAGTAATCCTCATTGTGGCTCCTCTATATTAATTATTTTTTAGCAGCTTTAATTTTTTTTTGTCTGATAGTTCTGGAACACAATTTTCTTGGGTTTTTGTTTGGGTCCCTTTCAGTGGTGATTGATAATCTTTCATTTTATTTTTTTTTTAATGCCTTTTTATTTACAGGTTATATGCATGGATAACTTTACAGCTTCTTGCCAAATCTTTTAATTTTCCCTCCCCCCCCACCCCCCTCCCCCAGATGGCAGGATAAGTAGATGTTAAAAATTAAAATATAAATTAGATACACAATACGTATACATGACCAAAATGTTATTTTCTGTACAAAAGAATAGACTCTGAAATTTGTAATTTCTTTAAGGAAATCAAAAATGCATTATAAATATAGGGTTGGGAATTCAATGTAATGGTTTTTAGTCATCTTCAGGTTCTTTCTTGGGGTAGCTAGTTCAGTTCATTCTGCTCCATTGAAAATATTTGGTTGATCCGTTGCTGAGGATGGCCTGGGCCATCAGGGACATATCATATAGTATTGTTGTTAAGTATATAATGATCTCCTTCCTGCTCATTTCCTCCATCAGTTCGTGAAGTCTCTGGTTTCTAAAATCATCCTGTTGGTCATTTCTTACAGAACAATAATATTCCTTTTCAAACCCTTTTTCAGATTCTCCGCTGATGGGCATCCCATTCAATTTCCAGTTCTAGCCTCACAAAAGGGCTGCCACAAACATTCTGCACATACAGGTCCCTTTCCCTTCTTTATAATCTCTTTGGAAAAGCCCATTAGTAAACTGTTGGATCAAAGGGTATGCACAGTTTGTCTTTTGACATGTTAAAACTATCTAGAATGGTTGGTTCATTCCTCTCCACCAACAATGCATCAATGTCCCAGTTTTTCCCATCCCCTCAACAATCATCATTATTTTTCCTGTCATCTTAGCCAATCTGACAGGTTTAGTTTATCTTAGGTTGTCTTAATTTGTTTCTCTGATTAATTGACTTGGAGCATCTTTTTATTGACTAGAAATAGTTTCAATTTTTCATCGGGTTGTTGCTATCGCCATTTTCAACTGGAGAATGGAAATGAATTCTTTCGAAGTCTATTTTACCCTCTGTCTCTATAACATCTGGGCAGTTCTCTTTGATAATTTCCTGGAAAATAGTGTCCAGTTCTTTTTTTCATCAAATTTTCCGGAAGTCCAATACTTCTCAAATTATCTCTCCTAGATCTATTTTCCAGGTCTGTTGTTTTCCCAAGAAGGTATTTGACATTTTTTCCACTTGTTTCTTTTTCTTTGGTTTTGCTTGACTGATTCTTGTTGTCTCTTCAAGTCATTCATTTCCATTTTTTTCAATTCCTATTTTTAATGAATTATTTTCTTCACTCACTTTTTTGTATTTTTTTCTAATTGTCCAATTGAGTTTTTAAGTGAGTTGCTTTGGTCTATGAAATTTTTTTCCATTTCACCAATTTTATTTTTTAGAGAGCCATTTTCTTTTCCCAGTTCACTAATTCTGTTTTTCAAAGATTTGATTTCTTTATCCATTCTATCTTTAAATGAGTGGGATGACTTATCCAGACTTTCTTGCCAAGCTTTCCTTTCCTTTTCCCATTTTTCTTCTAGATCTCTTGTGAGACCCTTTTTAATTTCTTCTATGGCAGTCTTGTGTGTTGAGGGCCAGATCATATCCCTTTTTGGGGATTCATCTGGAGACAGTCTGTTTTTAGTCTCTTCAGGGTTTAAAGTCTGCTATCTATCCATATAGAAGCTATCAATAGTTAGAGTCTGTTTTAATTTTTTGCTCATTTTGTCAAAGAAGAATCAAAGAAAACAAACTAACCAAAAAAAAAAAAAAAAAAAAAAAACCAAATGCAGTCTGGTTTTTTTTGAACGGGGGAAGTGGCTGTATGGTGTTACCCAGCTTCCTCTACATACTGCAGGGAGCAGTAGTGAGGCACTAGCAGGACAGCAATGGCTGTGCTTTGTCTGTGCTCTGAGACTCTGAGAGCACACTGAATCACTCTGGGTGGGTGTGGCCAGGTCCTGAGAGACCCTAGCTTTTGGGGGTTATAGTCTTTACCCCCTGAGTTTATAGCTTCTCTGCTGATCTATTGGCTTGCTGCCAGGGCAAAGTACCCACACTGTGGTAAATTTCTCCCTGAAGAAATGACTGTGATCACACTCCTCCCCCCTCAGATCTGCTCAGTGTGAGCTACCCTCCGTACTGTTCTCTCACTATCTGCTGTGGTACCGCTGCCTGCCTTCAGTCTGAGCCCAATCTAACCATCCTCACCCGTGAGCAAAAACAGACCTTTTCTGTTGAATTTCGAGGATATCTTCTGTTGGTAATTATTTGTGGGTTTTTTTTCAGTCAAGTACTAATTCCGAGGCCTTGTCATAAAATAAAGTATTCTGAGAGCAAAGACAGAGTCTAAATAGATGTGTCTGTCCTCTCCACCATCTTGGGTGGAAGTCTCTATTTTGTTTCTTACTGCTTCCTTTTTAAACCTACCCTTCCTTTTTATCATCCTCTCCTTTCTCTTATCTTCTTTCCTTCCTATTCTCCTATAGGATAAGATAGTTTGCTATACCCAACTGAGCAGGGCATAGAGTTACAGAGACAGAGACACACACAGAAAAATTATCTTCTCTCTTTGATTCAATTTCAATAAAATTGAATTTCAAACATTGTCTATTAGTCCCTTTCCATTTTTACTTCCACTATCAAATTTATTCCATGTGTACCTCTTTTATGTGAGAAAACCTTCTCCATTCTACCTCTCCCTTCCTTCTTTTCTCAGTACGTTCCTCCATTCCTTTCTCTCCCTATTTCAATTTCTTTGAAGATCATTTTAACATAATTGATTCACACCCATTCATTTTATGTAATTCCTTTTAACACACCCTTATAACGACAAAGTTCTCATAAACTGTATGGATAATCTTCCCATTTAGGACTATAAAGCTTCTGAGCTCCTTACTATTTTTCCTTTGCATTTATCTTTTTATTTTTCTCTTGAATCTTCAGTTTGGATATTACATTTTATATTCAACTCTGGTCTTTCTATCAGGAAGGCTTGGAAGTCCTCTATTTCATTAAATACCTATTTTTATCCTAAATGATTACCCTCAATTTTCTGGATAGATTATTCCTGGTTGTAATCTTTCCCCTTTTGATGTTCTGGAATATTATATCTCAAGCCTTTTGCTTTTTCCATGGGGAAGCCATTAAATTCTGTATGATATATATATATATATATATATATCATATATATATACAATATATAATATATAATGTAAAATATATCATATTTTGATGATATCATATATATACAATATATAATATATAATGTAAAACTATAGTTTTACAAAAATTGAATTGTTTCTTTCTGACTGCTTGAAGTATTATTTTGCAATAATATCATAAGAAATCTTCATTGTGGGATCTCTTTCACTTAGTGATCAGTGGATTCTTTAAAATTATGCTTTACCCTCTGGAACAAAGATATCAAGACATTTTTTTCTTGATTATTCCTTGAAATGTGATGTCTTAGGTATCTCTTTGATCATGGCTTTCATATTGTTCACTAATTCTTAAATTATCTCTCCTCAGTATATTTACTTTAATCTCTTTCTGAGCAATTTTCTAATGTCCTTACCTTCTCTGGGGTCAGAGTACCTGAAATTGCTTCTGCTGTGGCTGTTATTGCTACTATTATATGTGTCAAATCCAAACAAGCTCCATCCTGTTTTCACAGAATTCTCCTGCCAACCTCTTTGGTTTTCTCAGACCAGAAAATTTTGCATTCCAACTCCTTGTTGGCTCTGTTACTCCAAAATTTGATTTGAGGCAGTATTTTAGAGATGTTTAGAAATGAATGTAGGTAGAGAACAGCTTGGTGGCTTCTTCATATCTACCATCCTGGCTCTGCCCACAACAATAAGCTATTTTTAGTCTTATACTTCACATGTTTCCTCACTCCAATTTTTTCTACATACTTCTTTAAAAGTCAATTCTTTTCCATGTACTTGTAATCTCATCTTTTAGCACAATATTTGAATCAATGTTCAATTAGTGGACAAATATTTAATGCTTACCACATGTTAGGCACTGAGTTAAGCACTGGATAATTTGTCAGTTATTGAATTGGTGAGTTATTTGACAGACAGATATTATGTGAACTCATGATTACACAGCTATAAAGTATCAAGGGTAGACATTAAACTAAATATTCCATACTCCAAAGCATGATGCTAATCCATTAGCTAAATTTTTTTTTCTCTAATCCCTAAATTCCTCATAAAAACTCATTTCTTCTATGGTCTCACTCCTTAACATTCTGTTCTTTTCTTTCTAATATGATTAATCTGAGCTAAGAGGAATATTATGTGGCTTAATATGCTATCCCTCTTAGATATTTTTTTCTTTAAATAGGTGAACCTGGAAGGTATAATTAATATTTAATCTAATACAATTAGTGGTCATAGGATTTCAATAGCGTTCTAAAGACATGAATTCAACTGCCATATGAAAAGATTTATCATATCACTAATAAGAAGAATCAAAATTTGAAGCAAATCTAAGTGATTAAAGTATTGAAGAGGTTATGGGAAGACAAATATAGTAATGAATTGTTGATACAGTTGTGAATTAATACTAACTTTTGGAAAATAATTGAGAAATATGAATTAAAAGTTACTAAACCATTTGATTCAACCATTGGACATTGTACTAAACAATATAAAATACATATACATATACCTACACACATACACACAGAGGAAGGTATATATTTCATACAATGGAAAGAAAATTAGTTCTCATTAATTTTGAAATTGTTGAATATATTACTGCACATGAATTTATTAGAATATGGATTGTACCATTAATATGGAATATGGAACGTATGTGAACAGATTCAAATGAAAGCAGCAGAACCAGAATAACATGAAATCTCTATAATAACATGAATGAGAAAAAAACAGCAAAAAGTAGCATAACTTATGTGAAAAGCAATGCTCAATATTAGTTAGTTTTTATGTATGGTCTTCCCTTATTTGAATGTAAACTCTTTAAGGACAAAGAACTTTTTTTCTTGTTTATATTTCTATCCCAATTTTTTTTTATTCCAAATTCTTAGCACAGTTTTTTGTACTTGGTATGTGTTTGTTGGATGATTCAGAAGAGAAGTGGGGAATTACAAAAGTGAAATGTCACATATGCTGACAGAAACAGTTATCATGTCTGTTATTGAAGGGGCACCATTCAGAAAAGTAATTTCTATGCCTGGCCATAATCAAGTCTAACAAATTTTTTATTGATTTACTGACTGGCATTTAAAATTTCATTTTTTGCTTTAGACATGATTTTTTTATTAAATGAACTTGTGACCTCATCAGTTTTAAAGATCCCATTCATTCATGTATGTCCATCCTATATCTCTCATCCAGTTCTTCCTGATAATTAATCAAAAGATATCCCCATAATGAGATAGAGGACTTTTTCACTATGTCCTGAGATCCTGAGAGGATCAAGGGAATAATCTGACCATCTACTTATCTTCTGATCACATGATCACATCTCTGTCTATCACATAATTCTCTAATGATACAGTTTACTACTGTTTTTCTTCAAAGTTCCTCATTACCTATGCACAGTAACAGAAATTCCTACTGAGGAAAATTTCTCCATGAAATTAACCAGGAATTGTTAGGCAAATTTAAATCTTAGATTGATGTTTAGGTAGACTGAGAAGTTAAGTGAATTGATATATACATTCAGTATATATCAATGAAGGGATTTGAACCTTCACTTTCTAGATTATACAGATAACTTTTCATAAACTATACCATGTTGGTTTCAGAAAAGATATAACTTAATTAAATAATAATGAATCTCTAAATGATAGCATGTTGAGACAGGAAAATTATAAGTTGGTGCATGCTAGTCTTCATATGCAATTCTATCACATAGTAGATTACCTATTTTGCTATCAGGTTCCACATTAATATGCATGATCCAGTTTGCAACATATTGCACATATCTGATGTGATCACCACAATAACGCTATAAGCAAGTGCTATACCCTGCTGTACAGACTGGAAAACTGATTGGAAAATTTGTAATAGATTAAGTGACCTACCCAGGAGTCACACAGTTAGTAAGTATCTAAGGCAAGATTTAAACTCAGATCTGCTTGACTCCAAGATTAGCATTCTAAATATTATGACATGTTTTGGTGTTAAAGATACATAGGCCCTCTACTCTAGAGTCAAACAAGATAAGACATATTTCCTATAGTAAAAAAGTAGCTAATTTTACATTTCTAGTGAACAAAAGGATACATGATTCATGACCATTTTGCAGTGTACTATCAAATAACAGAATATAGTTGTACTAAATGATGTGTCCATCATGTACCCTAGTATGTAGTGGAGTTCCTTCTACCTAGAGATTCAATTTGTATTGATATTCTCAATACAGGAAGAATGACAGCTTAAAAGGCTATGTGCTGTTTCAGGATGAGTGTAGGTGTGTTTCACAGGGAAAAAAAAGCATGTCCTAAGTAAGGGACATATTAAATCTGTAGTAGAAACTGTGATAAAAAAAAAATCTGCGAATTTCTGGATAATTAATAGTCAATTTATTAATTAGGTTAGCTAAGAATCAATAAACTAATGGTGAGTGGTTTCTCTTAGAAAACATGGACAAAAGACAAAAAACATGGAGAGCCTGAAAGCCTTAAATATTTTTTAAAGGAAATTATTTTGACAAGTGAAAATCAATCCTGATTTGTGGATATTAAATAAGGAGATGGATTAGAAGACTTTAGCTCCTCTTACTGAGATTGTAACTTGATTATGAGACTCAGCTATCTCCAGCAATGTGGACAAAGGAATTCATGTCCTTCCAGACCAATCTGGTTATTTTTCTCCTTCATGAAGTAGGTTATCCTAAATTCTAATGGAGGAATAGAAAGACAGGGACTGTTATCCTTGGGACAAAAACTTGCTCAAACTAGATATTCTTTACACTGTAAGCAGAAGGAAGGTTTCTTACTTGGGAACATCTGACCTAAGATGAGGAGCAATTTCATTAATCAGCCATGTCCTTTAGAGACTGATTTTTTTTCAGAGGTTGAGTCTTAAATGGCAAAATAAAAGAAGAAACACCTGAATGCTAATTTAATAATTGGCTATTAATGCAATAGAAAAAATATAATTTCCCTCAAATCCTCAATTTTGGGGGATTATTAAAGTAACTAAAGTAAATTCGGATGGCAAATGAAAACCTCTTTTTCATGGTAAAGACAAAAAGAAGACACTGTTGACTTTCCCAAAACTGTAGGAATACTGAAGTTCAAATATATCTTCTCCACTAGAGAGCAAATAACTTAAAGGTTTCCCTTAAGATAATTTCCACTGTCTGGTTCAAGAGCAAAAAATTATAGGATAGACTGAAACATCAATAGGGAGTCATGCTATTAAAAAGAAAGCAAGAATATTTTTTTAAGAATGAGAATGTAATATTGTAATCCACTTTCAGTTCCCATCTTCTGATTCTAGGACAACAGGGCAGTTTTCCTTTATGATTTCCTATAAGATAATGTCTAGATTCTTTTTTCCATCATGGCTTTTAGAAAGTCTAATAATCCTTAGATTGTCTCTCCTGGATCTGTTTTCCCAATCAGTTTTTTTTTTCCTTAGGAGGTATTTCATGTTTTCTTCTATTTTTTTTCTTTTTTTGTTTTTGTTTGACTAATTCTTGAAGTCTTATTGAGTCATTCACTTCCATTTGTTCAATTCTAATTTTTAGTGTATTATTTTCTTCAGTTATCTTTTTAGCTCCTTTTGTATTTGGCTAATTGAACTGCTTTGTTCATTTTTCCATTTCACAAATTTTGTTTTTCAATGAATTTGTATCTTTTTCATATGTATTTTGTAAGCATTATATGCTTTTTTCCATTTCATCAAATTTATTTTATTTGGGAGTTATAGGCTTTTCCCATCCCTTCTTGCAAAACTCTAATTTCCTTTCCACATTTTTCTTCTCTCTTTTAATATACTTTAAGCAATCTTTCAAGAAAGCCTTGAGAAATGGGCACCAGCTTATATCTCCATTTGGGGCTTCATCTGGAGTTGCTTTGCCTTAGGGACCTCAGGATTTGAAATCTGTTGTTCTCTCTCTCCATAAAAGCTATCTATGGTAAGATTTCCTTTTGTTTTTTTGTTTGTTTGTTTGTTTGTTTGTTTTTTGCTCATTTTTAAAGACTTTTCATCTGCTCTTAATGAAAAGGAATGATAGCTGCTTTATTTTGCCCTGGGACAGTTCTGATGATTGACTTCCACTGCTGGGTAATCATGGCTAGGTCCTGCTCCAGGGCTCAATGGTTTACAATTTTGCTTTTGTAGCAAATCTGCCAAATAACCATCTTGGAACCAAGACAGAGTAGCCTAAGAGGCTCAAAGAAGATTCGCAGGGACATAGAAACTGCGACATTCTGACTTCCCATCCCAGCTTCTTGCCCCAGTCTCCCTGTACTGTAGTCTGGGCTCGGTAGACTGTACCCCTGCCCATTTGAAATAGACCTGTTCTGAAGTTTTTCCAAGATATCTTCTTCTGGAAATGTGTTGTACTCCAAATTTTGTGGCTTCTTTGACTCCAAAACCAGTTTAGAGGCTTAATCTACTGTTGGTTTGAGAGAAGATTAGAGAAGGTCACAGAAAGTTATCACTGCTCTCCACCATCTTGGCTTTGCCACCCCACAAGAATAATTTTTAAAATGGTACATGAACTATTGTAAGGAAATCTGAAGCTAAACCTGGAATACATAAGTCCTAATCCTGAGTCTGCCACTGGTTTTCTGATCCATGATAATTATTAGTAAGAAGAAAAAAAAATCATATCATTTATTCTACTTCTCCTAATCTCCAATCCATTCAAATATATTCCCATTGTATCTAGGCAGAAGCAAGTATGTAAGAATAATCATGAAAGGCAACATATGGATTTGGAGGATATAGGGCAATCCCTTAATTTCTATTTTTAAGAATATTCCAGAAAATAAATGAAGGAATAGTTAGTAAATACATTGAAAAAGATGAGCAGTGATCACAAAATGTTAGCATAACATCATTAAAAAGACTAAATCTTTGCTTTTAGGGAGAGGTTACAGTTTACCAATATTTTATCAAAAAAAAAAAAAAGAATCTCTCATCTATTCTTTGGACAAGTTATAGAAATGTGAGTCATCTGATGATAAATTAAGATGGATACATTACAGTTAAATATCGATTTTAGTGGGGGTTTTTTGGAATCTTCCAAATATCTATGATTGAATGTATATCAAGTATTTTTTATCAATGTTTCAAAAAAGTGTCTGGCACATAGTAAATGTTAAGTAAATATTTGTTGATTGATTGACAAAAGAATAGTTGACCTGCATATCAGATCTTTAAATGACCCAAATTGGGGCAGCTATGGATAGAGCACTGGCCCTGGAGTCAGTAAGACCCGAGTTCAAATTCAGCCTCACACATTTAATACTTACTAGCTGTGTGACTCTGGATAAGGCACTTAATCCCAATTGTCTCTTAAAAAAATGACACACATCTATAATCAATTATTTAATATACTAGATGAATCACAGGTTCAAAAAAATCGACAAGAATACCAAGACATGATATAAAATGGTATACTTAGTTTAAAAACAAAACACATTCATTGACAAGTACAAGATTTGTATGTGTAGCTACATATCAGTCTGATTGGAAAATGTCCAGAGGCTTTAGTGAACTCTAACCTCAATGAGACAACCATGTAATTATGGTAGTCAAAAAAGTAATCTTATAATTTATATTATGATTACTTATAATAATATAAAGTAATATTATATTAAGAAATGCATATAACTCTAAAATGGGTAAGATGATGAAGGGCCAAGATCATGCCAGACAAAGATCAACTGAATCAAAAGAGGATAGTTAGACTGAACAAAATAAGATGCAGAGGGGACATGACAGTTGTATTCAGGTGTACTAGGACTTGTCAAATTAAAGATGAATTAGACATATTATGTTTGATCTTAGAAGATAAAAGCAGACGTATAAGTAAAAGAGAACTAGATTTAGTTAAGGAAATCTTCCTTAGTTAAGGAAAATCTTCCTAACAGTTAGAGCTATCTAAAACTATAATGGCCTGCTTGACATTGATATAAATACCTCACTTCTTTGCTTCTTTATCTGTTAAATGAGAAAGCTGGACCAGACATATAAGAGGAACATAAAGTCTTTGAGAGCAAGAAGTGGGTTCACACACATGGTACATACAATATTTTGAATATAGTAAATAGGTGCTTAATAACTATTAAATTGATTATTTTTTGTTTGTTTTTTTCACTTTGGGAGAAAGATGAGGCAGTTGAGATTAAGTGACTTGCCTAAGGTCACACAGCTGGTATTAAGTGTCTGAGGCCAGATTTGAACTCAAGTCTTCCTTACTTGTAGTACTGCATCTATTATGCCATTTAGCTGCCCCATAATTATTATTAATGTTTATTAGTGCCTCTTCTCCCTAGAAAAAGAAGAACCTTCCTGTAGGAATCTGACTTACCAAAACCTTATAATTTTATAATATGAAAAAACTCTTGTAAAATTACTTTATATACCATGAATTTATTTTTATTATATGCAAAATCATAGCCACCTCTATGTAACTGTTGCTTTTTTTAACCAGACCTGAGATTTCACTGGTATTGACTACTCCCACTGAACAATATAGAGCTAACTCATAGTTTTAGAGAATTGTTTGGGGCAAGTTGCCCAGGGTTATTAAATAGCCAGAATGTGACAGAATGTGATAGGATTTGAATCCACTTCTTTCTTGTTTCCATGGTTGGCTTTCTACCAATAATTTCATGTTGCCTTTCTCTTTTCCTATAAGTAATATATTTCTTACTACATCATAGAGTATTCATGTTTCCTGACCCAAGTTTTTCTACCGTAACCGTGCATAATCACATTGATCCCTGTGTTTGGGTGCATAAGGAAGAGAACTATCTTCTTTAGTTTAAGTTGCCCAATAACCTGGGGAGGGTGTAAATGGGGAGGAGTTGCACCACCTAGTGGTCTAAGGGGAAAAAAAAAGATTGGGAGGTACTTAGATGTTCATATGTTTACAGATAGGATATAAACCTGTGTTTCCCCGGATACCAAGACAATCTTGGTCTTCTTTCCCAACGCTTACTTCTATTTCCTAATTCCTTAACAAAACTTGTATATTGCCTTTCTAGAATATTTCCTTCACCTCATTTCACTTTCAAAGTTGTCCTTGAAATATGACCTATATGGCACTTATTTGACTTATATGGCACCTGATTTTAAATGTTGAAAAATAAAATTGGAAAAAGAGTCACAGAATGTTTTTTTTTTTAAATTATAGATTGACCTCCTAATGTTTCTTCAAAAGAACCACAAATTCATTCATACGGCTACAACTTTCATCCACAATGAATGTAACCCTTCCACTTCTTAATAAATAATTCTGCATGAGTTGCTAAAGTCAAATGGTCATTCATTGGTCATTCTTCTGATAATAGAAGCATCTTCACTTAGCCCCAAAATAAAGACACATACTCCATCACTTAGTACAGACTTAAACATTTCTAACTTAATAAGCCTTTTAAGAGCTTGCACTCCTTTGGCATAACCCCCAAAAATTTAGGTTCATCTTCATACCACCTTGAAGCATCAGAGGAAGACATTAGTTGAGAGTCCCACAAGCAGAACTGTTAAAAGAAAGGTGTTCCATACTTAAAAAGTATTCTCTCTTTATAGACACTGAACATTGAAAGAATTCCAAGTATCAAAGACCAAGGAGGAAATAAACACAGATGCAACCATTTGGTGGGTTTCTGTTGTTGTTCATTTTAGAGACAAATACAGTAAATGTTTTACAAAGTAGAATTACTATGCATCCCTTGACATATTGTGCTTGTCACTTTATTATGTAGCATTTATGTGCAGTTTTACTGTCATATATTATTTGTTACTAGAGTATAAAGGACAGTTACTTTATCCCTATTTGCCAATAGATAGCAAATAGCACCAAAATGTTTATTTTACACATAAAGCACTTCAAGTCCACAGTTTGCATTGTTCTATCCTGTCAGCAAAGTTCATAGGATTTAAATAGAGTGTCTTTCAAGTCATTGAATAAAACTCCCTAATTTTACATATGATAAATTTAAAATTCAATTCAATGTCATCCAATTCTCTGAAAATAAAATTTCATGTAATGTTATTTTTAAATAACACACACATATACACATATATATATATATATACATATACACATACATATAATGTTTCACATATATAATCTCCTTTTGTACCTATGATAAACCTGTAAGTAGTCAAGATCTACTAAAAAATATCACAATAGCCTAGATCACTGGACTAAATACAGTATGAAATTCAGTAGGGATAAATGTCAAATCTTACATTTGAAATTTAAAAATCAAAATTACAGGTCCAAGATGGGTAAGGCATGTTCAGATAATAATTTTAGTGACCACAACCTCAATATAAGTCAGAATTATGATATAATATAAAAAGCTAATATGACTTTCAGCTAGATTAAAAGAGGAATTAATCCCAGAAATCAGGGAATGACAGCCCATCTGAATTCAGACCAAATCTGTATTACCATATTCAGTTCTGAATACCACAGTTTAGGAAGGACATTGATAAAGTATAGACCAATAAGAAGACAGAATGCTAAAGGGTTAGCAGTACATATTATATGAAGATAAATAGGGGAGTTTAATTTGAAGACTAAATTCAGAAGAGACATGATAGCCGTTTTCAAATAATTGAAAGGAAACCATTGGGAAATGTGATAAGACTTAATCTTTTGACCCCAGAGGGAAGGATTAGCATGAATGGAAGTTGTGGGGACAAGTTTAGACATCATCATCACCATTTATATAGCAATAAATTTACAAATATTTTATTTTTATCCTCCCAACAGCCCTTGAAGGTAGATGCTATTTTTATTCTTATTTTATAGGTGAGGACATTTGAACTTAAACAGACAAAAGTTAAATGACTTGCAACTAACTAAAGTTACATTTGAACTTAGGTCTTAGGTCTTTTATTCAGCACTCTCCTAACAATTTAAAAAAAAAAAAAAAACTAAACTTTCCCACTGAACTTCAAGTCATGGGATGTGAATTCAAATCCTTACACTGCCAATTATTAAATGTATAAACTTGAAAAATCACTTAAATTCTCCTGACTGTTCCTTACCTGACAAAGGAAAGAATTGAAGTCTGCAATCCCTTACGTCCTTTCTGGTTCTCAATATATGAATCTATGATCCTATAACTTTGCAAAATTATCATGGACTTTCTTTGAAGATAATGGATTCTGGGGCAGCTAGATGGTGAAGTTGATAGAGCCCCAACCCAGAAGTCAGGACAGCCTGAGTTCAAATCTGATCTTAGATACTTAACACTTCCTGGTTGTGTGACCTTGGGCAAGTCACTTAAACACAATTGCCTCAGGGGAAAAAAAAAAAGATAGTGGGTTCTTCCTTACTGGAAGTTTTCAATGAAATACTAGATGATCACTTGTCAACTGTATTATGTTGGGTATTCCTTTGCAGTACATATTGCACTAGAGTGACTCTGAAGAACTTCTCACTCTGGAATGCTGTGATTCTGAGGTAAATGGTATTATTGACTCCATTTTGACAATGAAGGTCTTGAACCTCAAAGAGATTAAGTAATTTGCTTAGAGTTATAATATTAGTTAGTTTCAGATCCCTCCTCCCCTCCCCAATTCACAAAGTAGCATTCTTTCCTACTTCCAGTCTGCATTGAAGATTTTGGATAAGGATCATGATATTTGCAGACACAACCGAAAGTCTATAGATATCTTTAAAAGTTATGTACAACTTCTGGTGACTCATTTATCTTTGTCTGAAAATTTAAAACTTCTAAAAAATGGAACAAAGAAATAGCCACTTTTTTTTTTTTTTTTTTACACAACTAACCAAGAATATTTTGACGATTGAGGAACTTACTTGTTGAAACTGTTGCTAACTTGAATTCTTCTGAAATAAGTAAATGCTGTTTTCAATGAAGAAGAAAATAAGTATATCCATGTCAACAGCAAACATTTTTTGAAAAAGAAAGAAAGGAAAAAGAAAAGAACAAAGAACAAGGAATGATGGAAGAAAAAGGAAGGAAGGAAAGAAGGGAGGTAAGAAGAAAGAAAGGTAAGAAGGAAAAAAAAGGAAGGGAAGAAGAAAATGGGAAAGGAAGAAAGAAGGAAAACTCTGGAGGAAAGAATCAAAAGACAAATAAACAGGTTTTTTTTTTTTAAGGTGAACTTTGCCTAAGTAAAAGATTCCCTAAACATTAGAATAGAACAATAGGATTCAATGGCATCATTTATCAAGATATTAGAAGTCAGAAGTCTGTAAAATTTTAAGAAAATGTAAGATGAACTGATGTCATATAAAATTGATCAGAAAAATAGATCAAACCAAGCCAATATAAGAATCATTGCCCTTCCTGAAAATCACAATTAAAAAAGAAATACAAAAAACTTGGACACTGTCTTTGTATAAATAAGAAATGAAAACAATACTGATATATTGAAACTAAAGTTCAAAATAAATATTAAAGTGATATATGAATCATATCTGAAAGAAAATGCAAAAATAGAAAAATGAGAAATCTTGAAGCCAAAATCCAGAGCTTCTACATCAAAGAAAATAAAAAATACTGCAAGTATACATAAAGAACTATAAGTAGTAAGGAACCACAGTCAGAATTACATGAGACATTTCTGCTTCTACATAAACTAGAAGAGAATTTGCATAACAGTATTCCACCAGGCAAAAGATAAGACAACAATGTTGTTTATAATTCTGTGAGAGACAAATAAATAAATAAAGGTCTATTTGAATAAAAGACTTTGCAAAGAAAAATCTAGCTGAATAGGAACTTTGAAATACAAACATAAGAATCAAGAGAAATCTAGAAAGACAAAGTATTCAAAGGGCAAATGAGAGAGACAGACAGAGACAAAGAAATATATATATATATATATATATATATATATATATATGTACATGTTTGACTATATTTACTTGTTTCAAGTTCCCCTCGGGCTGTTTTAAATGGTGAGAGACTAGGGAAGGAGGGAAGGGACTATTGGAAATGATGGTGAGGTGTTAAAAAAAAAAAAGGATCACTGAAATCTTGTAGTAAGGGTTTAATAGATACTTTATCTATTGATCTAACAATTTATAGATTGGTCTATCTAATAAACCCCTTTTGACTTACCTCAAGTCCTTGGTAGAATTGCAGATAGAGTGGCTTTCATGTGGTAGAAATTTTGCCCTTTAGATATTGTAATTTAAATCTCACCTTCTTTAACAATGGTCATGAAACTACACCATACGGGTCTCATAACTGAGTTGTGGGTCACAAAATTATGTTTTAGTATCAGTAAATGTTTGACTTGTATATCTAATTTATATATTTATATATTCAGGATCACATAAAAATTTCTTGGGTTAAAAGGGGTCACAAATGGAAAAAGTTTAAGAAACCCTTATTTAAATAATCCCCTAGTATAACTCCATCTTCTCATAAGACTGACTTCCTAAGCTACTAAATTCAAAGGAGGTGCCCTTTGAGGAAGACACAACTGAAAAAGTATATTTTACTGTAAAAAGGCATTCTTCCACTCTTCCACCTCTTCCACTTTTCTGAGGATTAATTTCAACCATTTTATTGACAAGCAACATAAATAAATAAAACTTCCTAGTGTAAAATATTGTGAATTGGTCAGTACTATAAATTAGATTAAAGGCATAATTATTAATGAAATTCTTGTACTTTGTTTCACTTTCTATAATCACTAAACAGCAATTCTGAACATAAATACATACAAAATCTTCAGCAAAGCACCTGTTACTATAACATAAGGACAAGTATAGTTACCTAATGAATCAAAGAATGCTACTCTAAGGGAAAATCACCCAAATGAAAACAAATTTGAATAACTAACTTCAAAGATGGCACAATAAATAAAATACAATAGTTACAAATAAGACAAAATGAACTTCAAGAAGTCATTTAAGCTGACCATTCAAAGAAAATTATATGAACCCTGCTTCCCCTACACACACACACACACACACACACACACACATACACATACACATAAAGCCTCAAGGAAACAGCAAAGTACATCATAAACTCAAATTTCTCTAAAATTCAAAATCTTCAATAGGTCATGTAATATAGCTTACATAACATTCTACTCCAATATCTCACCAGGACATTTTGTTTTTGAAAGGTCTCAACACTTTTAACCAATGAATCTATATTAACTGCTTATGTGTACTGAGTGCTGAGGGTACAAAAAAAAAAAAAATAGTCCCTGCCCTCATGAAGCTTACACTCTATTGGAATATAAATTAGTGACATTTTTTCCAACTATAACAATTGGGGAATATGAACTAAAATATATAGGAATAAAACAATATAATTTCTATTAACACTATAAAAATCATAAATCTTTGAAGTATTGAAGTAACCTGGGCATCTAAGTAACATAGTGAATAAAGTGTTTATTTTGTGGCCCGAGAGACTTAAGTATTCTGCTTAAGACTCATTGTAGCTATCTGAGCCTAAGCTGTTTTAAACTCTCTAAGGCTCAGTTTCCTCAGTTTTAAAATAAGAATCATAATAGTACATGCCTCACTGAAATCTTGTCCAGAATCAAAGGAGATAATATTTGCAAAATGTTTTGTAAACTTTAAAGTGCTATAGAAATACTAACTTCCTTATAGAATATAAAACACAGCATAATAAAATATTCATCCCTAAGCAATTCATAGAGAGAATTACTGGGCTTCCTATAGTGATTACTCATGAAATACTGTCCACATTTGTTTGTAATAGAAGTCATCACCATGTATGTCCCTCTTCTCAAAGTAATGCATTTTTGTTTCTTGGTGCATAATAGTGGTATTCAATGGTTCGCCAACCTGATGCAGCTATACATCAGAAACTACTATTTTGAGGGATGGGATCCATAATGTATTCATTCTGTCCAATCTGAATCTATAATAGATCCATCATAATGCACCCTCTGTGTATGATGTATAAATATTTAAGCAAGTGAACACTCTATGGCTATTTAAAATGGAGAAAGTTAACAGAGCTAAGAATTGCCATGGAAAGTATTGAGTGAGTACATAAAGCATCCTTCAGGAAAAGGGAAATCCTAACTAGATATATTTATTCCCAAATATTTGCATTAAGCTTTGTCCTATTTGTCTAATCTTATGAAGATAGACATGTAGACTTATTGGATTTAAAAGCTGGTACAAACATTAATGTTCCTTTACACCATCATTTTGCATAAAAGAAAACTGAGATCTAATGCATCACTAATTTATCCTAAATCACACAGATTGGGAGTAACCCAACCAGGATTTGAAATTTTTTTTTTGAGTATTAGAGCAATGTTCTTTCTACTGCAGCAGGCTATTTCTCCTTAGTATTTTCTCAAGGCAACAATATAATCACTATGTCCATACAAATTACTATAGGTCTACAGACTTAGGCTCCAAAAGGAATTAAGTTGGGTCTATAACAAAACTAGACTGCAAACTATAAGGATGTTAATTAAAACATAAAAGTACCAGCCTCAGCTCTCTAGTCTGCAAATGCTCACATCACCTGCAATACTGCTGTGATCTGCATTTGTGTGATTTTTTTGTTAAGCATAATAAGAGATAGGTAAAAATCTTACTATGAACTTGGGCTACATTAATAGAGGTATAATAACTGGGAATAAAGAGGGTATGATATTCCAGTCCTCTGCCCTGATCAAACCACTTTTGGAGGATTTTACTTAATTTGGGGCAACACAATTAAGGATGTGGAAGTAATAATAATGGCTCCAAAGTCAGAGTTCAAATTCCACTTCAGTTGTTTACAACTTTTGTGACCTTGGGGAAATCACTTGAATTTCTTGTACTTCCCTTTTGTCATCTACACTTAAAGGGTTTGGATTAAATAGCCTCTGTGATTCCTTTAAATTCTAGAACTATAATGCTCTGATCCTGTCATTTTAAGTAAAAAAAGTACTAAGAAGGACATCTAGGATTGTGACAAGCAAATAACCATTGCCATAAAAAGTGAGTTGCCAGCTGGATTCTTTGACTTCCTTAAAGTCCCAAATAAAATCTCACTTTCTATAAGAAGCTTTTCCTAATCCCTCTTAATTCCAGCACCTTCCCCCCCCCCCTTGATTACTTCCAATTTGTCCTATATATATAGCTTGTTTACCTACAATTGTTTGCATGTTGTCTCTTTCATTAGATTGTCAGATCCTCAAGAGCAGAGGCTGATCCTAAGCACTTATCATATTTAGTGCATAAAAGGTGCTTTAAAAATGCTGATTGAACAAATGACCATTTAACCTTGAGAAGAAATGTAAGAGGGACATGATAACTACCTTCCAGTATTTGAAGAACTCTTGCAAGGAAGAGAATTAAATGTACTCTGCTTGACTCTTAAGAGCAATGAGTAGAATTTACAAACAAGCAATTTAGGCTTCCTCATCTTTGACATATCCAAAATGGGATGGACTCTGGAGAAGGAATGAGTTCTCCTTCATTGGCAGAGATCATAGATTTAATCCTAAAAGAAATTTCTGAGATCATCCAGTCCAGATGTGGATGCTCTGGGGTGCTGCCCAAACCACATTGAAATGTGACTAAGAATTAGTTAACAAAATAAATAAAAATACAACAGAATATAGACAAAGTTTATATGTGTTTTTCTAAGTTAATATGTGATCCACAGAAATCTTTGGTGGGGAGGACTAGTAATTCTGGAAATCTGTGCACAATGAAATGGGTTAAAGAGAGATGTGTGTATAGCTATGTGTATACATGTATGTGTATGTAGATATAAAAATTCTAAATTTATAAAGAAATAGGAGAGGAAAATAGGATAAGGGGGGATATAAAAGGATATATAGATTAATGAGGATAGAATAAGATGTGTAGATTAACAAGAATGGAATAAAGAGAGAGAATAAGAAAAGGACTGTGGGAAAGAATAAGAGTTTGCAGGGGGCAAAGTAGTCAGTAGAAGTAAAGTATTTGAGTCAGCAGGATGGAAAGTAAGAGATATACACAAACAAAATAATAATAACCAGGAGTAAAATGTATTAGAAAAAAGTAGGGGTGATAATCATTGATATCAGACAAAATTAAAGTTAAAATATATTCAACCAAAAGAGAATAAAATTAGAAAACTACACTACATGTCAGATATATTTATCAGTATTATTTTAAACAATTTAAAACAACTATGTAGTATAAGGTTGGAATATTGTTATGGTTTAGGAAATGATGAGTTAGTGAATTTAGAAAAAATATGGAAAGACTTGAAACTAAGAAGGACAAACAAGCATTACATAGCCTTACACAGTTGTATATGAATGTATATGTACATATACGTATGTGATTATTGGCATCTATGTATGTGTGCATATGTACGGGCACATATATGCATATATAAATATATCTGTGCTTAACTATATCCTACTTGCAGGAGGTGGGCAGAAGTAAAAGGGAAAAAAGAATAAAGTAAAAAGTACATAACAGAGAAGAAAAGAAAACCTACAAGGAAGCAAAGGTGCACAGTTCTAAATACAATGTTGATAAGGCCTAGATTTGGGGTATCTAAATGAAATTAGGATTTAGTTGAGATCTAGTGGCAAGTTCAAGGTACAGGGAGTCAAATGGAGCTCCCCTGCAAGGCCCCTGGGTTCGGCGCACAAGGATGTGGCAGTAAATGAGGTCTAGTAGCAGCACAAGTCCCCAATAAAGTCATTTATCGGCCCGAAAGTTAGATTGATAAAAGAGGTTTATTATTGGGTTTGGAAGCAAGTTAAAGTATAGTTAAGGAAATAGACAAAGGTAGAGATAAGAAGGGCACCAGACAGAGGATCCAGTGGACAGAGAGTCCTGACATAGCTAGCATGTTTGGGACCTCTGCAAAGAGGGGGTCCCAATGTGTCCCTTTTATAATGGGAGATTTATAATGGGAGGGGCTTTTGGGTGTAGCCTCAAAGTTGACTCAGATCCAGGTGGGGCTGAGACAGGTCTGGATCTTCTATTGGAATACAAGGGGACCAGGATTTGTGAGTTAAAGGGTAACTAGGAGGGGTGGAATCTTAAAGAAAGGAATCTTTCCCACATCAATGTGTAGTATTTATAATATACACTTTTTAGAAATGAAACTTTATTGTTTCACATTTTGAATATGCTCATGTTCTGCTGTGCATTTCACTCAGAGGAGGGGAGATTTTATATGACTAGCCAGGTTACATAGATAAATAGATAATGAAGAGCAAAAGTACAATTAGAAATCTAGTTTTCTGCTCTCATACCCAGCACTCTTTCCACTTTAATGGAAAGCTGGCTGAACATTTGTCAGGCAGATTTTAGAGAGGATTCTTTATTCACATATGGATTGATATGATTGGTCACTGAGGGCCTCTGAACTACTTTTATTTACAATGACTGGTAAGTTTTAGATGTGTGGGGGCTATTTCTCAGACCAGGATTCCTCAAACTTGATCTACTGTATTCAGTGCATCCAGAGAAAAATGCTGGTTTTGTTTGTTTTGTTGTGTTAGATTTGTTTTTTCTTTTTCCTAAATCATTGGGAAGGTGTTTATCTTTCATATGGAGACTGCCTGTTGTGACTCTATTCTAAAACTCTATGTGAAGAAGAATATGATATCTATTTAAAGGATATCAATTTTTAAATAGCTGAACCTGAATCAGACATAAATCTTTATTTAAAATCCACCATGCTGAAGAATAATTAATAGAGATTTATAGATTGCTGAGTAGCAAAATTTTTAAGTAATCAAGTAAAAACTCATTTTGCATTATGTGGTTACCAAGAGTGAACTTAGTCCCCTCCCTTCATTAAATTCCACAAACATTTATTAAAGACCCTGTAATATGCCAAGTACTGAACCAGGTACTGAAGATAAAACAACAAAAATGAAAACAGTGCTTGCCTCCAGGAGCTTACATTCTTAGTGGGAAGATACAATACATAGACAGGGCAATTAAATACAAAATGCATATAATAAAAAAAAATGAAAATAATGTGGGGGGGGAGGAGAGGGAGAGCCTTTTGGGTTATGGCCCAAGAAAGATGGATAAATTATACATTAAACTACTATGTATATTTCAAAGACTGTTATGCAGAATACAGAATTTTCTTTATTTCTTTATTTATATTGGGCATTATTGAATGCCAAAATCATATTGGATGAAACTTATTTAAGAAGAGAGTATCAGTTCAGTTTCCAGTACTACACATATTTGTGTACAACTTGTTTACCCCTTTTGGATACAAATTCCTTGGGGACAGAAACGCCAAGGTTGTTGTTATTACTGCTGCTCCAATTGCTGTTGCTTTGTTTTATATAGATATACAGAAGAGGGAGGAGGGAAGGGAGAGAGAAAGAGGGAGAGAGACAGACAGACAGACATATACAGGTATGTGCTACACAACCTGAACACCTTATCTAGTACCTTAAACATAGTAGGGGTTAAATAAATGTTTATGAAATTCAGAATTCAGTAAGCACAGTTAAAAGTGTAATGAATTGATTTTGACTAACTAAAAGTGCTGACAATTCAAGAATCATGGATCTAAATAGAAAAGAGACAACAGGAGTCACCTAGTCCTCATTTAACTCATTTGTAAATGAAGACACAGAGATCCAGTTTGGATAAATGACTTTTCTAAGGTCATCCAGTCAATGAATATCAAAGATGGGATTCAAGTTCAAGTCCACTGATTCCAATTCCATTGTTCATTTCATTATATACACTATCTGTCCGCCTGAGAAGGGCATGGAACTGAAGTGGAGATTTAGTTCAACATATATAATGCAACCAACATTTAGAAAGAGTTTACTAAGTACACAGTATGATGCTAGGTGTTAGGGGACAATGAAAAATATTACACAGAGCTTGAGTTCAAAAAGTTTATATAAGCTTAATGAGGAGAGTTGCACAAATATAACTGATTGGTGTATCGACAAATTACTTAAAATGACATCACTCACATGGGAAGCATTGAAGATCTGTTTCTGGAAGACAGGAGGATTGATAGACGTGGGGACGTTCCACACGGGTCTACCACATGATTGGAACATGCAAGCACTTGGTCTGGGTTTGCCATAGGATCAGGAGTGGCCTGTTTTCATTGGCTGTATCACCAGCATTGGCTACTACTTTAAAATTGCCTGAACTGGATTGTCTATTCTCTCTTTCCAGAATATTCAAGATGCACTCATTTCACTCAGAGGAGGGGAGATAATGCACTTAGAGGAGGAAGGTACCTGAGATCCTCCTTAGGCTCCACCTCAGGTCATGTGACCTCAATTGGACTGGGATTCCGTCATGCTTACTTTTTGTAGTACTGCTTTCAGGGAGTGAAGTCCTAGAACTGAAATTTGAGCCACGTGGACCTTCCAGGCCCAAAATCCCCATCAAATATTGTAGTCAACCCATTAAAGAATCCTTAAAAGTTAGGATCCCCAAATACTAGCCTAAAGGGACTCTGGGGCTTGAATTTACTGAGATCAGTGATATATAGGAATTGAATTAAACTATGAATCTAATTGTCTATCATTTCCTATAGACTAAAATGAGATGGTCTAGGTGGCATTATGTCCCACTTAGATGTTGGAGGAGGACTATGTGTTTTTATGTTCATTTTTGCTATGCTTCTGAAATAAACATTCTTCCTGTAAAACCTAATCTGATTGCACATAGAACTGGAATGTTTGGATTCAAAGTATTGGGAGAACAAAATTAGTGGAAGCTTTAATCACTGGTGGAAAAGGGAGACACCTCCCCTCCTTTTATAACTTCTAGAAGGTACTAGAGAATTCTGGAAGAGGAATGGAAATATAATAAGCCTGGTCTTTTAGACAGGACTTTGTTGATGTCTGCATCAATATTTCATACTTTATTTGGTAGACAATATAGAGGCACTAAAGCTTTGGTTTGCTTATTTGTTTGTAATAGGACTGATATGATCAGAATTGTGAATTTAAAAGATTACCAGAAGCCATATGGAAATTGAGTTGAAAGAAAACACCCTAAAGTTGAGAGTTCAATTAAAACAGTTAAAACAAAGACATGAAATCCTGACCTGGGAACAATATAATGGAAGGAAAAAAAATGATAGGACATATTGATGAGGTTGACAAGATTAGGTAATTGAGCTTTTGGTAATTTGAGGAAGTGAAGGAAGAGGGGGTAAATCATAGAATTCTGGAATTACAAAGACCTCAGCATGTAATGCTGGAGAAACTGAGCAAGATAGAGATTAGAGAGTATTTAATAATTTATTAAATGGAGAGATATGCTGGAAGCAAATGGATCCATGTTTGGTCCCCAGGCTGAATGAGACTATCACCTCCAAGAATCCAGTAAACAATCAGAGTTCTCAATGACATATACATGTGGCTCAGACTAAGAGGGTAGACTGAGGCAGGGTGTGGAGTGAGAGTACTGAGAGTGGAAACAGCATTCTGACAGGGTGGGGTGAGCCTCTGGAGAAGGGATGACAATCAGAGGGAGGCACCCTGGACATAGGGAGAGTCATCTTGATAAGACAGTATCTGATATTCTAATAGCTTGGGATGGGGAGAGGCATTCTGATGTTCTATCAAGTATTCTGATGAAGAGGGAGGGTAGGTTTTGCAGAACTTAGAAGCAGGGAAACTGAGGGAGGACTGAGTCAGAATAATTAGGGAAACTGAGTCAAGATAATAAAAGAGAACTGTGGCATAACATTCAGCCTTCCAGACCAATCCATACCTAAAGAAAAATTTGCTCTTTAACAAATACCCCAGCCTTTATTTAAAAACTCCCAGGAAGGGAGAATTCACTACCTCCCAGTGCAATCCATTCCCTTTGGGGAATGCTCTAATTCTAAAGAAATTTTTTCTGGTATGAAATTTGTCTCTTTTAAATTTTCATACATTGCTTCTAATTCTAATCTCTGTAGTGAAGATGAATAAATTAAATCACTGTTCCATGGAACAGCTTTTCAAATACTTAAATTTTGTGTTTTTACTGAATCTTTTTTTCTCTGGATTAGAAATTTTTAAGTAGGACCTAAAGAGGTTAAATAACTTGACCACTGAATGTTCTCATTCCTCAACTCTGTCTCCTGGTTTCCTTAAAATTTCAATTCAAATCCTATCTTTTGTAGACTTTTTCCTAGTCTCCTTCAATGGAGAGAGAGAGAGAAAGAGAGAGAGAGAGAGAGAGAGAGAGAGAGAGAGAGAGAGAGAGAAGAAGAAGAAGAAGAAAGAAGAAGAAGAAGAAGAAGAAGAAGAAGAAGAAGAAGAAGAAGAAGAAGAAGAAGAAGAAGAAGAAGAAGAAGAAGAAGAAGAAGAAGAAGAAGAAGAAGAAGAAGAAGAAGAAGAAGAAGAAGAAGAAGAAGAAGAAGAAGAAGAAGAAGAAGAAGAAGAAGAAGAAGAAGAAGAAGAAGAAGAAGAAGGAAGAAGAAGAAGAAGAAGAAGAAGAAGAAGAAGAAGAAGAAGAAGAAGAAGAAGAAGAAGAAGAAGAAGAAGAAGGAAGAAGAAGAAGAAGAAGAAGAAAGAGGAAGGAAAGAAGGAAGGAAGGAAGGAAGGAAGGAAGGAAGGAAGGAAGGAAGGAAGGAAGGAAGGAGAAACGGAGGAAAAGAGGAACGGAGGGAAGGAGGGAAGAAGGGAAAGAAGGAAGGGAGGAAGGAGAAAGGGAGGGAAAGAGGGAGGGAGGGAGGGAAAGAGAGAAGGAGGGAAGGAAGGAAGAAGGAAAAAGGAAGGAAGGATACAAATATAAGAATATGCTTCTGCTTATACACATGAAATGAGAATATAATATAATATACATAATTTTTTGTCTCCTCCATTAAAATGAGAACTAACTTGAAAGCAAGAACTATGTTTTTGTCTTGTTGTTTGACCAGCACTTAATAACTGTCTAGCATATAGTAATTACTTAATAAAAACTAGTTAATTTGATTTACTCTTTTTTTTTTTTTAGACATTTGTAATAGCTTGTTTATATTTGCAGAGGGGTATGAATTTGATTTACTCTTGGTCACATATGAAGTAAGTGGCAACAGCAAGATTTGAACACTAGTCCTCTTCCTCAAAAATCCAGTTTTCTTCTTACTGTTCTCCATCACCTATTTGGCATCTTATTCTTTATTAATCTTGGGGTGTTTTGTTCACTGACTACAGGAAGCAAAGATAGATAGAGTAGGTGGTCCACGTAGTCTTTTGTCCTATTGCAGAGGTCTACAAACTAAAAAGATTCTGAGGTTCCCACAGGCTATCAGCCTGCGGAGCTTTCTTGAATAGTAAATTCACTTTAAAGTGGCTGCACTTAACATGAAGAAAGGAACTACAGACCTAATCCTGAAAGTGAGGAAGAACAGCAGAGACCAGCGTGAGGACTCCTGGCATCCTCATAACAAAAGGACAAAGAGATGATGAATGGCAGTATGCATATTAGCTAGTACCCAGTCCTGCTAACAGCCTCTCACCTGCTGTGAAGGGCAACATTGGACTTACACCAAAGTCTTCAAGTGGAAGAAGAAACTGCAGACAAGGAGGCACAGCCCCTCAGGACTTTAGACCAGGAATGGAGGGTTATAAATAGAGAAACCCTAAACCCCTCGGCAGTCAAAGTAAAACTCATCAATAAAACTAACAACAAAGGTGGAAACAGTCTGAAAAATCCCATATAAACAGACGTACAGAATAAATGAAGGAAACTGTAGGTAATTCATCTAAGAGAAGAAGACCATCAAAAAAAAAAAAGAAAGAAAGAAAGAAAAGAAAATTTACTGGCCACTGATGCGAGCAGCATGTGTCCTATTGATAGCACGTCCTTAAGGACATTACAGTGGATATTAAGCCAAATAATAAAATAATTGAGAATAATGTATCCAGGTAAAGCAGAAAAGAAGAAAGGAATTTGAAAGTACCATCTCCTATTAAAATAGTATAAAATTATAAAGCAGGTTATATTTTTATTCATGATGATTTATGGACCAAATATAAATGTTTGCTCATAGAACAACAATTTGTCTCATTCTAGACTGGTTGCTTTGTACCAACTACTCTACTGACCTTGTCCTAGAAATATATTTTTTTTAAAGTCAAATGTCTTTAAATCAAGCCTTAGGGGGAAACTGCTTTCACTAAAATATTTGGTAAGGGGAATAAGGGAAAGGAGGAAATATTTCTATAATGAAAAGTGACATGACATATTGGATAGATAGCCAGCCTCAGAGTAAGGAAACCTGAGTTCAAGCCTCATTTCTAAAACATGGTTACTGCGTGTCACTGGACAAATCATTTAACCTCTCAGTGCTACCAGGCAATGCTCTAAAGCTCAAAGGTGCAGAACAGAGACTGATCTGCACTGGTATGGTATTTTTCTTCAACAAGAGTTCTATTATACCAATTAAATCAGTGGTTTGGGGAAACAAATAAAAAAAAAGTGTACAGTAAAAACTTGTTTTGTACCAAATCCTTTCAACCAGAACTCTGTTAATGAGAACTTTTGCATTCCATCAATACTAGCAATGATTGAATCTTAGTAGTATAGCATTGCTTGTATATTGGTGAATGACTTCAATCCCTGCTCCTGGGAGAGGATGAAACAGATGGATCATTTGAGTAGGAGAATTCTGAGCTGCAATGGGATAAAACCTGATTGTGTGTCCACACTAAGTCCAGAGCCAATATGGTAAAATGGGAAATAGTGTGGAAACCTGGCTACCTAAAGATGAGGGATAGTGAAGAAGGGAGCAGAAAAGGCTAGGAACAAAAACAGAGAAGATTAAAGTTTATATGTTGATAAGCATTGTAGAAAACCCATGAATAGAGCTAGAGAAATCCATGAAAAGAAAAATAAAAAGGCGAAGGAGAAATAGGAGGAGGGGGAGGGATGTTACTGATTGAGAGAATCCTTTTCTTTTGAGCTGATTTAGAAGAACTGTATCATTCTAAGGGCCCAAATCCCAAAGAAATTGTTTAGGCCATATTCCCTGTTGATACAAGGAACTAGCAATGATGGCAGACAGCCTTGAAAGAAACCACCCAAGTCTTTAATAAAATAAAGACAAATAGGACACACACTAAGTGTTTGTGTACTACTCTACTGACTCCTAAGCAAATGAGAAGTATTTCCTTAGATATAGAACATTTCTGTCAGAGAGCAGAGAAGGAAAGGATATTTAGCACTGAGATCTAAAAACTTAAATTTGAATTTGGTTATAGGGATTCTCATAGAAATGGAATAAAATTGAATCCCATTTTTTGTAGGAGCCAGTTCCCCAGCACATGCAGGTACACGTGCACACACACACACACACACACACACACACATATTTATATGGAAATTTTTTTTTTGCCTTTCTTCATATTCCCAGTGCTTGCTACAATAACAGGTACATAGAAGAATTAAGTACATACTGATAGATTGAGAAGGAATCTTCTTGTGGAAAAGCATATATGTATTCAAGATTCTAGAAGCAGAAAGGAATCTTAGTAAGAAAAAGTCCTTAGTCTTGGGATATGTTGCTAGAGTTGTGATGTACTTCAGGGAGTGCTATTATTCTTACAGGTCAAAGAAAACTGACAAATATTGAAACCACCCAGAAAGAATCAACTGAAGTATAGTGAAGCCACAGTCGGGATAATGCAAGAATGAGCAGTCTCTAAAGGACAGAGAGGCTTAGAATATGATATTCCAGAGAGTTATAGAGCTGAGATTAAAGCCAAGGATCAACTACCCAACAGAATCAAGTATAATCCAATTAAATAGGGGGGTTTTAAGCATTTGTATTGAAAAGACCAGAAATGAATGGAAAATTTGATTTTCAAATGTAGGATTTAGGAGAAGCATAAGGAGTTAATCAGAAAGTTATATAAGAAACTTAATAAGGTTTATCTCTTTACATTCCTACATAGTATGATGATACTTGTAATTTATTAGAACTTTCTCATTATTGTGGTACTGTGAAGGAGTATATGTAGACAGAGAGGTATGAACAGATAATAACTAAAAATGATGAAATTAAGAGAAGACTGTACTAAAAAAAAAAAGGGAAAGGGAGAAATAAAATGCTGTATTATCAGTCATAGAAAAAGGCGAGAAAAAGATTTTACAATGGAGGGGAAGAGTGGGAAGAGGGGATGAATGAATGAATCTTACTGTCATCAGAATTGGCTCAAAGAAGAAATAATATACACATCAGTAAGGCTATAAAAACCAATCTTAACCCATTGAAAAATAGGAGGGAAATAGAATATGGGAAGAGAGGAGGTTGATAAAAGAGAGGGCATATTGAGAGAGGGAGCTGTCAGAGCAAAACACTTTTTTTCAATAGATAGGATTAAAGGAGAGAAAGAATAGAATAAATGGGGGGGAAATACAGTTAGCAATAGTAATTATAAAAAGAATCTTGAAGCAAGTTTCTCTAATAAGATCTTATTTTTTAAATATAGAGGGAATTGAGGCAAGTTTATAAGAAATAAGAGCCATCCTCAAATTGATAAATGATCAAAAGATATGATCTATGCCATAAATTCATACATAAAATATAATTAGGCAAGAATACCAAAAGAAATTTTTTTTAGTGAAAATGATTTGTATGTACAAAAATACTTATAGCAGCTCTCAGGGAAAAATTTGGAAATTGAGAAGATGCCCATTAATTGGGGAATAACTGAATAAATTGTGGCATATTTTTGTGATGGAATACTATTGTTCTATGGGAAATGATTCTCAGAAAATCTTCTTTGAGACTCAAACAAAATGAAATGTACTGTATATAAAGTAATAGCAATATTCTGGGATGATTTATGATGAAAAATCCTATCCATACCCAGAGAAGGAACTGATTGTGTCTGAATACAGATTGAAGCATTCTCTATCTGTTTCCCTCCCTCCTGTCTGTCTGTCTGTCTTTCTATTTTCTTTTTTTAATTAATGATTTTTATTTTAAAATATCTACATGCACAATTTTCAACATTCACTCTTACAAAATTTTATTTTCTAAATTTTTCCTCCCTTCTCCTCACCCCTCCCTTAGACAGCAAGTAATCCAATATAGGTTAAACATGTGCAATTCTTCTATACATATTTCTACAAATATCATGTTGTACAACAAAAATCAGATCAAAAAAAGAAAAATGAGAAAGAAAACAAAATGCAAGCAAGCAACAAAAAGAGTGAAAATGCTATATTGTGATCTACACTCAATTCTCACAGACTATGAGATGTCTCTCTTCATCACAAGAGAACTGGAACTGACCTGAATCATCTCATTGTGTAAAGAACCACATTCATCAGAACTGATTATCATATAATCTTTCTATTGCCATGTGTAATGATCTCCTAGTTTTGTTCATTTCATTTACCATCAGTTCATGTAAGTCTCTCCAGGCTTCTCTGAAATCATGCTACTGATTATTTATTACAAAACAACATTCCATAAGATGTATATACTATAACTTATTCAATCATTCTCCAACTCATGAGCACCCATTCAGTTTCCAGTTTCTTGCCACTACAAAAAGGGCTGCCACAAACATTTTTGTACATGTGGGTCCCTTTAGTTCCTTTATGTTCTCTTGGGGATACAAACCCAATAGAAACAATGCTGGATCAAAGGGTATGCACAGTTTGATAGCCCTTGCGGTATAATTCTAAATTGTTCTTCAGAATGGTTGAATCAGTTCACAACTCCACCAACAATTTATTAGTATCCCAGTTTTCCCACATCCACTCTAACATTCATCATTATCTTTTTTTTTTTTTTTTTTTTTTTTAGGCAATTGGGGTTAAGTGACTTGTCCCGGGTCACCCAGATGGGAAATGTTAAGTGTCTGAAGTCAGATTTGAACTCTGGTCCTCCTGACTTCAGGAATGGTACTCTATCCACTGCACCAACAAACTGCTTTGTCATCATCTTTTCCTGTCATTTTAGCCAATCTGAGAGGTGTGTAGTGGTACCTCTGAATTGTCTTAATTTACATTTAGACCACCTTTTCAAATGGCTAGAAATGATTTTAATTTCTTCATCTTAAAATTGTTTGTTCACATCTTTTGACTATCATTTGGAGAATGGCTTGAATTCTTGTAAAATTAAGCCAATCCTCTCTATATTTTAGAAATGAGGCCTTTATCAGAAACCTTGAATGTAATCTTTTCCAAGTTTATTGCTTCCCTTCTAATTTTTTTTGTTTGAACAAAAACTTTAAAACCTAATATAATCAAAATTATACAATTTGTATTCAATAGTGTATGCCAGTTCTTCTTTGGCCACAAATTCCTTCCTTCTGATCAGACCTGAGAGGTAAACTATCCTTTGTTCTTTGAATTTTCTTATAATGTCATGTCTAAATCATGAACCCATTTTGACCTTATCTTGGTATATGGTGTTAGGTATGGGTCAATACCTAGTTTGTGCCATACTAATTTCCAAATTTACCAACAGTTTTTGTCAAATAGTGAGTTTTTATCCCAAAAACTTTTTTTGCCAAATAAGGTTTGTCAAATACCAGATTACTATAGTCACTGACTTCTTTATTCTGTGAACCAAACCTATTACATTGATTGACTGCTCTATTTCTTAGTCAGTACCAAATGGTTTTGATGACCACTGTTTTATAATATTGTTTTAGGTCAGGCACAGCTAGGTCACATTCATTTGCAGTTTTTTTTTCATTAATTCCTCTGAAATTATTGACCTTTTGTCAAGATGAACTTTGTTATTATTTTTTTTAGCATTGTGAAGTAATTTCTTGGATGTTTGATTGATATGGCACTGAATTTAGGTAGATGGTCATTTTTATTATATTCGCTTAAACAACCCTTGAGCACTTGATATTTTTTCCATTTGGTTAGGTCTGACTTTATTTGTGTGGAAAAAGATTGTATTCATATAATTCCAGACATTGCCTTGGCAGGTAGAGTTCCAAATATTTTATATAATCTACATTAATTTTAAAAGAAATTTATCTTTGTATATCTTGCTGCTGGATTTTGTTGGTAATATATAAAAATGATGATGATTTATATGCATTTATTTTATATCCTGCAACTTTGCTAGAGTTGTGAATTGTTTCTAATAGCTTTTTAGTTGATTCTCTAGGATTGTCTCAGTATACCATTATATTATCTGCAAAGAGTGATAATTTGGTTTCCTCGTTACCTACTCCAGTTCCTTTAATCTCTTTTTCTTCTCTTGTTGCCAAAGCTAACATTTCTAATACAATATTGAATATTAATGGTGATAATGGGCAAACTTGTTTTACCCTGATCTTATTGGGAATGGTCCAATTACCTCTCCATGAGATGAAATTTATCTCATTTTAACTTCATTTTCCTCTTCCAGTAGAAACACCTTTCCTCCTCTAGTTTCTTTTTGATATAATCACAATAAAATCAAATTATATCTGGACCCTTAAGCATACACATAACAGAGATACAGATCTCTAGAGTTAAACATATTATCTTCCTACATAGGGATTTAAGTTTTTTAATTTTTTTTAAAAAGTTATTTTTTTTCTTTCCTTTTTACATTTTTATGTTTTTCTTGAGTTCTGAATTGTTTGAATATCTATCTTCTCCCCTGAAAAATAATGCTTAATTTTGCTGGGTAGTTGATTCTTGGTTGTAATCCAAGTTCCTTTGTCTTTTGGAATATTAGATTCTGGCCATTTGATCCTTTAAGGTGGAAGTTGCTAGATCCTGGGCAATGCTTTTGTGACTCCTCCATATTTGAATTGTTTCTTTCTGGCTGTTAGCAATATTTTCTCCTTAATCTGATAATTCTGAAATTTACCTATGATGTTCCCTGGAGTTTTCAATTTGGGGTCTCTTTCAGAAGGTGGTCAATGAAGTCTTTCAATGGCTATTTTACCCTCTGGTTCTAGGATATCAGGGCAGTTTTCCTTGATGATTTCCTGAAAGATGATGTATAGACTCTTTTTTTCTTTATGGTTTTTTAGGAAGTCCAGTAATTCATAGATTGTCTATCCTAGATCTATTTTCCAGGTCAGTTGTTTTTCCACTGAGAAATTTTACATTTTCTTCTAGTTATCTTTTTTTCATTTTTTGATTTTATTTGACTGATTCTTGAAGTTTCATTGAGTTTTTCACTTCCATTTGTTCAATTCTATTTTTAGTGGATTATTTTCTTCTGTTAGCTTTTTTATTTCCTTTTGTACTTGGCCAATTGAATTTTTAAATGAATATTTTGTTCATTGTATTTTTTTCATTTCACAATTTCTGTTTTTCAAGGAGTTGTTTTCTTTTTCATTTTCATCAAATCTATTTTATAAGGCATTATATGCTTTCCATTTCATCAAATCTATTTTAAAGGGGTTTTTCCCCTCAGATCATTTCTGTTTTTCTTTTTTCAAAATTCTCCTGCAAAGTTTCCATTTTCTTTGCCTATTTTTCTTCTAACTCTCTTTTAAAATCCTTTTTGAATTCCTCAAAGAGAGCCTTGTGACATGGGGACTAGCTCATACCACCTGTTGGGGCTTTATCTGGAGAGGATTTGCCTTTAGGATTCTCAGGGTTTGACATCTGTTCTTCTTTTTCTCTATAAAAGCTATTTATGGTCAGAGTTCTTTTTGCTTTTCTACTCATTTTTTAAAAAAGATTAAGATTTACTCTTAGGGCAAAGGGAGATTGTTCCAAGGTTCTTTGGCAGGGTACAGTGGCTTTAGGCTAGATGGGTCAGTGCTGACTGACTTCTGGTGCTGGGTGGATGTCATCAGGTCCCACATTATTCTGGGGTTTAAAGGCTCATTATTTGCCTTTTATATTTGCACTGGATAGTCTCATAGCTAATCTGCTGATGTGCTAGCTTGTAACCAGGACAGAGTAGGCAACAATATTGTATTTTGGATAAAAGCCTCCCAGTAGATTCCTTGATGCACTGACACCACACCACCTCAGCTCCCTGCGCTGCATTTGTGCTTGGCTACCTTCTCCCTCTTCCCCTCCCCCACCCAATTGAAATAGACCTTTTCTCAAGTTCTTCCCAAATATTTTCTGCTAGAAATTTATTACACTCCAAATATTTGTAGGTTCTGTGGCTCCAAAACTAGTTGAAAGTGTTGATTTATTGTTGATATGAGGGACACCAGGAGAACCTCAGATACCTGTGTACTCTCTTTAACAAAAAGACTTTTATGGAAATGTTTTACATAATTCCCCATGTGATTACTTAATAAGAGCTGGAAGTGAGGATAAAGGAGAGAATCTGGAGCTCAAAAGTTTAAAAAAACAAATGCAAAAACTTGTTTTAAATAAAACTGAGGAAAATATTAAATAAATAAAAATTTTAAACATAATTTCTATAGTTAATAACCATATCTTTTTCTGATATAGAATAATTTGACAATGTATTGACAAATTTCTAAACCTACAGTAACTGTAGTTGCTAAGGAAGTAGACTTCTGTAAAAACAACAGAAGCAGCTGCCATAAAGTACCTCCACAAAGATTGATGTTCTACAAAGAATGGGGGATGTGGAGGATTCTGATTTCTTTGGCAGAATAGGTTGGTACATTTCCAGCTCTTCAGAATTTCCCCACAAATAGAACAAGTTTGTATTTCCAGGAGAACATAGACTGGTGAAAAATCAAGAAGACTTTGGATAGAACAGATTTCTCCAGGTACAAGCCCAGAAGATCTGGAAAAACAAAAAAAGACTCCAAGACTAGGATTAACCCACGTGAAGTATAAACACCTCCAGGCTAGCTCCACAGAAATATCAACTGGCAAGCCCTGGAGGTAGCTGAATGTGGCTGGAACCTCAGCAGGAATCACAGAAACTTTCACCTACCGAGCTTATTAGTGGGGGTCTGGGAAGATTGAGGGAACTTCAGCTGATTGGGAATGTCAGGCCCAGCTGTACTGCAGAATCATGGCCCTCGGTGAGAAGAAAGCAGCACAGCCATGAGTGCAGAGGCAATGGGACAGAAACACTGCTAGCTATAGAAACTTACTAGAAAGGGAGTTCTTGCTTTGAGATTCCAGGTCAGAGGAAAGATCTGAAGGGAAGCTTGAAACACCATTCCCTCCACCCAACATTTAAAGGTGCTTATTTAAAAAAAAAAAATCCACAGATAAAGAAGAAAGAACCTCACCATAAAAACTTACTAGAGAAATAGGGAAGATGGGTATTCATCTTTAGAGGAAAACACTGAAGTAAACAAAGCTTCTTCTCCAAAAAATATCATGAAATGGTTCCCTGCCCAGAGAGAATTTATAGAAGAACTCAAAAAAATCAAATGAGAATCATTAAGGAAAAACTTAAAAAAAATAATGATAATAATAATAAAATTTAAAAAAAATTCAAAAAAGAAAGATTATGAAAAAAGGTAACCAACTAAAACAGCAGATATAAAGTCTCAAAGATGAAAATACTTCTTTGAAAATTAGAATTGGGCAAGGGGAAGCCAGTGAAGCTAGAAGAGATCAAGAAATAACAAAAATTCTAAAGAATCAAAAAAAAAATAGAATAAAATGTCAAGCATCTTATTTTTAAAATGACAGATCTGAAAAATAGATCAAGAGAAAATATAAGAATAATTGGACTATGTAAAAGTTGTGACCAAAAAAAGGACTTTGATCCAATAATGAAATAAATTGTCCTAGAATGATAGAACATGAGGGGAAAGTAGAAAGTAGAAAAGTAGAAAAGGAAAAAAATCCACTGATCACAATCTCAACAAAATCCCTTGTGGAAAACACAAAGGAATGTCATTACCAAATTTTGAAATCTCTGGATGAAAGAGAAAATTTTGCAACAAACAAGAAAAAAAGGTTCAAATATGGTGGAACTACAATTAGAATTATATAGGACTTATCAGCAATCACAATAAAAGATCTCAGGTCCTGGCATCACATCTTCTGCCAATCAAAAGAACTAAACTTATGGCCAAAAATATCATATCCAGCAAAATTGTGTATAATACTGAATGAGAAAAAGTGAACATTTGATGAACTTTAGATTTTCAGCACTTTCTATCAAACAAACCTGAATTTGATAGAAAATTCAATATGTAAGAGCCAATATCAAAGATCAGTTGCAAGTAACTCAATGTGGACAAATTGTTGGGTTTTTTTTTTTACATGGAAAATGAAAACTATATGTTTTAGATTGTTTTCAACAATACAGTAGTTCAAAAGAAAGATTGGGTTATAGTTAAGGTAAAAATAGTAATTATATTATACAAATGAGGAGCAGGGGAAGAATAAACACAGAGCCATTAGAGGGGGAAGAAGATCTCATAGTCCTGAAAACTTACTCATGTCATGATTGGGTTAAATAGACAATGCTCCATATATATCTTTAAGGGAATAGTATATTTTTAATCTACAAAAAAAAATAAAGTGAAGGGATAGGTGGGCAGGAAAGCAAAGGGTGAGGTAGTAAGTCAGACAAGGGATCCAAAGATGGTGGGAGGTTAAGTAATAGCAAGACAAGTCAAGGAGCAGAATTAAAGAACAGAATCAGCAAGCATAGGAAAGATATGTGTATATGTCTGTGAGAGGGTGTGGGGTGTGTGTGCATGTATGTATATTTGTACATAAATATTTCTTTTCTTATCTGTAGCTTACTTGGGGATGGGGGGATAAAAAGGGAAAAAAGAATAAAGTAAAAAGCGTTCACAGCAGGGAACAAAGGAACAATTTACAAGGATGTAAAGAAAAGATGGACACTTGTGAATATTTCTTCTATTAATATTATATATATATTTTTTTTTCTTGAACTGGTAATATGTTGTTATATATTTTGAATCCTCCTTGATGTTCTGGTGGGCACTTGACAGTGTTCTCTTTTGTTTTATTTTGTCTTGTATTCCTTTTCTATTTTTCCTTATTTTTTAAATAAAATTTAAAAATAAATATTGGGGCAGCTGGGTGGCACAGTGCATAGAGCACGAGCCCTAAAGTCAGGAGGACCTGAGTTAAAATGTGGCCTCAGACACTTAACACTTCCTAGCTATGTGACCATAGGCAAGTCACTTAACCCCAAATACCTCAACAAAAATAAATATATAAAAAACAAACAAACAAATAAAATGAGAGCAGAGACTAAAAAAGAAAAAGAAACTACTATTGAAGTTTTTTTTTTTTTAAATAAAGTAAAATTAAATTTGAAAAAAAGGAATCAGGGTTGTAAGCTAGAGACAATGGCCAGAGGGGGAATTGAGCTTATATTCTGGAGCAATACAGCCCAAGATACTAGGATGTCTCTCTCCTGTAATGAAAGAAAATATGAGTAGTCGACATGGTAATAATAGTTTGTTGTGTCTGGCAAATGCCTGTTCCTATCTTTCGCTCTGATTGCCTTACTGTTTCAATTAGGCTATCTTGTTGGTCTTGAGAGAAGTGATTTGTTGGCAATTGATTAATAGGCCACAAAAGTTGCAGGAAAAAACTTAAAATGTACTAAGAAAAATCTGTACACTAAACCATCAGAAGCAGATACACACTTGCCAACAATGCTGGCTTTCTTTCTGTTCTTTACACAAGGCATTCCATCTCTCTACCTTTGTACTGACTGTCCCACATGCCTGAAATACACTACCTGAAATTTTTGCTGGTCTGACTGTTATAGCACTTGTCTCTAACCCTATGTTTTTCCAGTATGTAGCTTATCTGCTATCCTACAATGAAAACACCTTGAGAGCAGAATAACATCTTTGTATCCAACATAGTTCTTTTCACAGACAAGAAATTTATCAATATCAGTCAAAAGAATCGATATGATTTAGAAGATGAGCAATAACATAAAGTGTGTTCTTTAGGCTGATATTGATAATCCTACATGGTATATCTCTATTTGATATTACTCCTCTGAAATCATTTTGCAACAAAATTATGTGATGATCAACTCTGATGGATATGGCTCTTTTCAACAACGAGGTGATTCAGGCCAATTCCATTGAACTTGTGATGGAGAGAACCATCTCTATCCAGAAAGAGGACTATAGAGATTGAATGGGGATCACAACACAGTATTTTGCAATTTTTTGTTGTTTGCTTGCTTTTTTTCTTTTTTTCTCACTTTTTCCCTTTTTCATCTGATGATTCTTGTGTAGCATGATAATTGTGGAAGTATATGAAGAAGAATTGCATGTGTTTAACATATTGGATTGCTTGCTGTCTAGGGGAGGAGGTGAGAGAAAAAAGAGAGAAAATCTTGGAACATTGCAATAAATGTAATGTTCTCCTCTAAAATATAATGTACTCTGGGAGCAGTTTTCTTGGGGGGCTTCTGGGAGCAACCTTAGTTTCAGCTCAGTGTAATCACCCCAAATGCAGACAGGGGTTAATGTCCACATCCTTTATTTTTTCCTTCAAAGTCTTGTGTCTTTTCCTGGGGCCTGGTTAGCTTTAATAGAAGCCTATCTCTCTCCTTGGTTCCAAGAGCTTAAGCTGCCTTCTCTGGCTTGTGAATTTCCTCAACTGAATCCTGGATGAGGCTCCGAGAGCTTCTAGTGGGCTTGTCTTCTAGTGGGCTTGTCCTCTAGTGGACTTGTCCTTTAGTGGGCTTGTCATCCTGGAAGCTTCTTACTTATATGCTGTATACTGAGTACGCATCAATCATTATATCACTAGGAAACCATTATGTGTTGTATGATTAAATCAATTCTAAACTAGATTTAACCATTGTCTCCTCAATTCCACTTAGTACCTTGTTTCAAGTTCTGGCCCATAACATCTCCTTGTAGGATCAGATCAATCATACTGAACCCTTCTAAATTAGATAATTAGTGTTTCTATCAATTCCACTGTCTTAGTACCTTGTAAGAATCCTAACAGAACATGATTTTGCAAAGCTGAATATTTAAAACTATATTTGCATGTATTTTGAAAATTAAAAACTATTATTAAAATTTAAAAAAAGAATAAATCATTAAAATTATATTATTTCTCCTTGTGTACTGTGCTATCTGCACCGCAAATGTAATTCTATCTTCTATTACTCTCTGCCTAGAATCTACTTTCTGACTTCATCTTTCTGAATCCTTATGTTGTTTCAGAACACTGGTCAGTTATTATCTCCTCTACAGAATTTTCCCTGGTTCCCTCAATCTCTGTTCTTTTTTCCTTCTTCAAATAATTTTCATCTACATATTTGTGTACAATGTTACATCTCTCCCCCAGAATACAGTAAGTACTTTGAGATCAGGGATTGTCTTCATTTTATTCTTGGATCCCTAATGCCTGACATAGTTCTTCATGTTTTTTTAATTAAAATTATCAAAAAGAAATAAACTTTTTAATCTTATTTATTCATAAATGGAAAGGAAAATAATGTGAAAATAATAAGGAAAAGTGTTTTTCAAATAAATGTTATTTTAATAATTTGAAAGCAGAAAGCAATATTACCAAGGTTTACAATGTTTTGAAATAAAAATTCTGATACATTTCCCTTAATGAAAAGATAACACTTCTTAGTAATTAGTATATTCATTGTTTATACTTCAGTTGGTATGGATAAAGTGGTTTGAAGAGTTCTTGAAAATAGTTGTAGACTAAACAACATGCCTTGAAGGTTTGCTTTCATTATTAGTTTTTCTTTTTCTTTTTTTTACTCACTTATTTAATGATTTATTGTGTTTTGAAATAATATAAAGGTAAACAGCTACATATGAATCATATGAATTTTTAATTAAGTCCATTTAAAAGGGTTTTACTGTACTTCTGAGATCATGTGACTATAGACATATGCAAATATTCCATTTTGATTAGAGATGCTACTTTAAAAGTCTAAACTACAGTCTCTATCATATAATCTCTGAGTACCTTAGAGTTAGGCCCCAAGTACTGTGAATAATAAATATCCTAAAGCAGTCTTATTTTTTTTAATTTGAACTACATTTTTCTATAGAACTTTGACCAGATTATATGTAATTATGTCTGAATAGTGCAAATGAGTATATATGCACTCACTTCAGAAAATATATTGTTTGCACTAATTAGGAACTGACTATTCTCTTTAAGTCTCTTAATTGTAGAGAAGGTTCTGACTTGTATTTCTAAAGAAAGTTCCTGACTGGGACCTCCTGAGGCCAGTAAAATCAAAAGTCCAATTCCTGTCCAATTTTCTGTCATGTAAATATCATGTAAATTATAATTTTGAGATAGCAATATGACTTGTGATTTTATTGGCCTGGAGAATTCCCAGTCCCTCTTTGACTAAGGCAGGTACTCTTCATTGTTGTAACCTTTCAAAACTGGAAAGATCGAGAAACTTGCCTAAAATCACACATTATGTTTCAGAGGAGAGATTTGAATCTAGGTCTTCTTGGCTCTAAAGCTGAGTATCTACTGGTTCATGAATCTTCTCTTATAACTATATTTTATTCTATATTCCAGACAAACAAGTTCTTCATTTTAGACTTCAGACTTCAGAATTGTTTTGTCCTTTGGGGCACATGCTATTTCTTTTGGTTATTTCTATTTGCTACACTTTCTCCTCTATTTGTTTCTCCTGCTTTCTTCTCCCTGTCTACTTACATTTTATCCCATGTGGCAGATTCCCTGGCCTATAATCCTTTTCTTTATAAAACTTAATCCTGAAAGCACCATTTTTCCTCAAAACTGAGCTTCTTTTTAAAAAATGCAAACCAAAATATTTTGCCCTTCTGAAATTTCAGCTTTGCCTCACATTGGAAAGTGAAGGATTATGTTGCCTTACCTGAGTCACTAAAACTCAGAAGTTGAGGTTTGATAAAAAAAAAATATTATTTTGCAGGAATTATATATTTGTGATTTACCATCAGGAAATAGAATGACATAACAATGATCCTTCTGCAGTCTAAATGTGTACTGGTCAGAGGTTCAGCACTGGACGGGATCTTAGAGGATGTGTTGTCTAATGATTTTTCAAAAGAGGAAATTGAGGCCCAGTAAAGTAAGATGGCTTGTTCAAATTTACATAGAAAATGGCAGAGCTACATTTTAAATTCAAGGTTTCTTATTCCATATGCAACATTCTTTCCACTGGATTTTGAATCCTAACTCTGCTATTTATTCTACCTATATAAGATTTTTTGTTTGTTTGTTTTGTTTTGTTTTTGGTAAGGCAATTGAGATTAAATTATTGACCAGGATCACACAGCTGCTAAATAAGTATCTGAGGCAGAATTTGAACTCAGGTCTTTTTTTGTGACTTCATTTGGAGATTTTTTTGACAAATATATGAGAGTGGTTTGTCATTTCCATCACCAGCTCATTTTACAGATGAGGAAACTGAGGCATAATTTCAGGGTTAGTGCTCTATCTACTGTGCCATCTAGCTGCCTGTACTACCTGTATGATTTTAAGCAAGTTACATAAATACTCTGGTTCACAATATGGAACTATGCCCTGAGAGCTATCACACTATGCATACCCCTTGATCCAGCAATGTCTCTACCAGGTCTATATCCCAACAAGATCACCAAAAAAAGGGAAAAGGATCCACGTGTGTGAAAATGTTTGTAGCAGCACTTTTTGTAGTGGCAAGGAATTAGAAATTTAGTGGATATCCATCAGTTGGGGGATGGCTGAATACGTTATGATATATAAATGTTATGGAATATTATTGCTCTATAGGAAATGATCAGCAGGAAGATTTCAGAAAGATCTGGAGAGACTTGGATGAATGGATACTAAGTGAAGTAAGTAGAATCAATAAAATATTGTACACATCAACAACAAAATTATGTGATGATCAATTCTGATGTACATAACTCTTTTTCAACAATGAAGTGATTCAGACTGATTCCTATAGGTTTGTGATGGAGAGAGACAGCTGCATCCAGAGAGAGGACTGTGGGTACTGAATGAGTATCACAACATAATATTTTCACCTTTTTTGTTGTTTCTTGCTTGCTTTTTTCTTTCTGATTTTTTTCCTTTTTGATCTGATTCTTTTGTGAGCATGATAATTGTGAAAAAAATATATAGAAGAATTGCACATGTTTAACATTTATTGGATTAGTAGCTGTCTAGGAGAGGAGTTAGGAGGAAGGGAGAGAAAAATTGGAACACAAAGTTTTTCAAGGGTGAATGTTGAAAACTATCTTTGCTTATATTTTGAAAATAAAAAGCTATTACTTTAAAAATACTCTGCTCCTCAATTATCTTACCTAAAATTAGGAGTTTAAACCAGATTATTTCTGTAGTCCTTTCTAAACTGCAAATTCTGTAATAGGCAATAATAAATGACAATTATGATAATGGACAGTGAGGTGGCACAGTGGATAGACATCCGAAGTCAGAAAGACTCATCTTCCCCAGTTCGACTCTAGCCTCAGACATTTATTAGTTGTGTGATCCTGGAGCAAGTCACTTCATCCTATTTGCCTCAGTTTCCTCATCTGTAAAATGAGCTGGTGATGGAAATGACAAACCACTCAAAAAAACTCCAAATGAAGTCACAAAAATAGGACACGACTGAAAAAAAGAAAAAGACTGTACAACAAAAATACTAATAATGATGATGGTGATGATAATGATAACAGGTTTCACTTATCTGGTATTTTGAGACTAGCAAAAGCTTTGCAAATATTATCTCATTTTATTCTCATAACCGTTTGGAAAGGTAGATCTTAATGTAATCCTCACTTTACAGATGAGGAAAAGTTAAATGACTTTTCCAGTCTGAATACATACTCATGTTTTCCTGACTCCAAGTCCAGCACTCTATCTACTGTACCAACAGGTTGTCTTACAGATAAATGATAAATAGATGGAAGATATAGATAGAATAACAGACTAATAGAAAATAAATGGGTGGACAGACAAATGACTAAATAGGCAGAAAAAGGATAGATTAATTAGATGATAGATAAAGATAGATATTTACATATACATATATGCATCTAAGATGAAGAATAGTTAATTTTTAATGGTTTAAACTCATTACTCATTCACACAAAAAGATGGAAAATTGAATGAAATATTTAAAACATGCATGTAGAATTTTTTTCACAGAATTGCAAGTTCTTATGCAACTATGGCAGTGTCTAAGGTTGGGGAAATAGTTTCATATTCATGTTATCATAAAGGCACAGATGTGTTTAAAAACAAAGTAACTTTAGTAAGCTATGTCCTTCTGTCTTTTACAAGTAAAATGCCCATGTCCTTAATGCAATAAACAATTATGTCAGTTCATAAAAAAGCACCAATTTCCAAAATAGCAAATGACTATTATTTTATGATTACAAAGGAAAAAAATAGTGTGGGAAGAACAACATGAAAGGACAGCAAATCACAGCCAAGTGCAATTATGAAGGAGGAAACAACAAACTAGAATGACTTGCTCTCCAGTCTTTTCTCCTGAACATCAACTATTGTTATGACTGGCACCTTGGAAAACCATTAGAATTTCCAGAATTCAGGGGTTAGCAGGTGAATCACTGTACTCATCAGGGTGCCTCTTTTGCTGGAAGGCAATCATTATCCAAAGCATCCATTATTTAATCAAAAGAGGCAGCGGAGTTCATGAAAGAAAGCTCTGGATTTTTAGTCAGGAGTCCACAGTTCAAATCCAAACATTTGACTCTATAGGAGTCAGAAATCAAAAACAGATCTCTTCATTCTCTGAAATTTGTTTTTCTCAGCTATAAAATAATAATAGTAATAATAATAATAATACACTGAATGCTTTAAATGATTTCTGTGAGAATAATGTTTTGTCAACTTTAAAGGAAGGAAATAGGAATAGGTACTAAAGAACTAGTTTCATTGTTATTAAAAAAAAAAAAAAAAAAAAAAAAAACCAACCTTCCATAGAAGGATACTCCCTCTATCAATGCAGATTGACACTTTCTCTGCAATTTATAGCCTTAAGAAAGTTGCCTGGAGCACTGAGTGGTTAAATGGCTTAACTGGGGAACCATAGCTGGTATGTATTACGAGTGAAATTAGAACCCCAGATACAAGGCCCGCTCTTTATTCACTATATATCACACCTTTCACTTTAAACTTCATAGAATTATAAAAATGTAAGCTACTATTTCAAATAACAATTTAAGGACACAGGCTTAATAAGAACAATATCAAGGCACTGATTCTGAATTGGTATCATCCTATCTTGTTCTCATCAAAGGAAGATGAGCCTAGATTTATCAACAGATAGAGTAATGAATCCTCTACAAAAGTGCTTTATGATAATAGGGAGATAATGATGAGTTTTCAAAAACTAAACATCAAGCTCTGACAGATTAGACTAAGTTAGATATCTATCCCTTTTACTCATGGAAATTTTATGAAACAGAAAAAAATAAGTTAACCTTCAATAATTATGATGGGTCATTAGAAAAGTAAACAAAGTCTTCTAAGATTCATCTTAGTGGGTCTATTTATTTATTTATTTATTATATGGATTTATTTAACTGCCCATATAGTAATCATGAAATCTTTATCCCATGACCAACAACTGTTATACTACTGAAGAAATGACCCACATTTATATTGATACTCTTGCTGCTCTATGGACCTACAAAGGCATTGTTCTTCTCTGACACTTTCCTAGTTCCCAAAAAAGATCATCTCTGGATATCACACCATCAACACTGTTTACTACAACATATATAAGTTCTTTGTCCAGTCCCAAGTTCCAACTAGGAAGCTCTCCCATTGTCCTGATAATAATCCTGCTCACTTGTCTGTCCATGACTTGGCTTTTCCCAGTGTCCTAGGTTCTACATTCCTGTGGTTTTCTTCTGGTTAGGCCTTCTCCTGTTAATTCTAATTAAATCTATTACATTGACTGAATGAGCAAAAACTCCCACTCCTTTATTCTGTGCTCTTGAAATGAATTCCTTGCAATGTCATATTCCTAAAAATCAGTTTATATACATCTAAAAATAAACTAAGCAAGAGAATGGAAAATACCATTAAGGACTTGTTTATGTGGCATTGGAGTTAGTGTGGTAAAGTGCAAATTTAAACTCTGGAAGACCTGAGTCCAATCCTATCTGAGATATATACTAGCTGTGTGACTGGGAAAAACATTTAATTTTTCTGAGTCTTAGTCTCCTCATCTATAAGAGAGTTATTAATCACTTTTAAGGTCTCTTCTAGCTGAAAATCTGTGATTCTATGACTCTTCCTCAGAACTTCAAAACAAAGTTAGTCTCCATTCTGGACTTCCTCCCCTCAAGTTTTAATCATTTAAAAAATTCTTTCTTGGAAGCAGCATGTGATGTAGCTAAAAGACAGCTAGAACAAATATCAAGAGAGACTAGAGTTCAAATCTGCATCTAACAATTACTACCTACAAATCTCTAAAACTCTCACTTTTAAGTTTCTTTACCTGTAAAACTGAGATAGTTGTGAGGATCAAATAAAAAAAAAACTAAGTAAAATTATGATTTTATTAAATGGAAGTCATCCTACATAAAGTTTAAATTCAATGATATTTCCATTCTAAGCATTATAAGATAGGAATTTCATCTATTAAGATGAAATCCAATAGGAATTAATGTAGCCTTATCTTGATATTCCAAATATCACTTTACAATGTCAACTTCATAAGCACAAGATGGAGTGGCATAATTAGACATTTTTATGTGAAAAAGAAAAACAAAAACTTCTGGTTGACTGCAAGCTTCATAGGGTATTCACACTGAGTTTATGCTTCATTAAAATTAGGAAAATTTATAGAAATAAAAAAGAAAATGGATCCACTTGACCCTACTAGGTCAGACCATATCTGGAGTATTTTATTCAATTCTACACTATAGAAAATAGGGATTGATGTTGATAATCTGGACAATATCCAGAATGGTGAAGGGCCTATAATGCCTGCCACATGAGGCTTAATTGAAAGAATTAGACACATCAAAATTTTGTTCAATTATTTAAAGGGTTATCATGTAGGAGAGATATTAGACTGATTTGGTAGTAGATGATAGAAAAAGGAAAGGAAGAAGATAATACTACTATTAGATCTATTTCCAAAGAGGATTGGAGGAAAGGAAAAAAACTTATATGTTCTCATGTTGAGAACCTTTTGTTTGTGGTATCAAAGAACTAAAAATTGTAGAGATGCCCATCAAATAAGAAATGATAAACTTGATGATCTTAGAAGGCAAATGACTCTGTACAAAATAATGAATTGCAAAATGGCAAAACCAAGAGAACATTTTATACAGTAAGCAAAACATTGTTTTAAGACCAATTTTGAGTAAATAAGTCATTTTGACTACTATAAATACCCAAATTAACTACAAATGACATATAAAGGCAAACATTATCTGCATCCAGAGGGGGGGAAAATCTAATAAATAGAAGTATGGATAGAATGATTTTACATATAGATACAAATATGTGCATGTATATATGTCTATATATATTATATTATCTATGTGTGTATACACATTTTACATATATATTTGTATCTAATGGTAGCTATCTTGAGGGGAGAGAAAAAGGGGAAAAGGGGGAAAGACATTTACATGGCAACATTAGTATGTATTTTAAAGAAATAGCATGTTTTTCAAATTTGCAGTTTCATGAGCAATCATCTTCCTTTATTATACTATGTTATTAGGGGAGCAGAGAGGGCAGAGAAGGCGCAAAGAAGCACCTTCTTAAACATATTTAAAAAGCTTGCTGACAATTAGAACCAATTAAACTACTTAAAAGTGAAATGTAGCTTCCCTGGTAAGCATTGGATTCCTGTTCAGTGGACATCTTCAGAAACTAGATAACTATTTTTCAGTTATGTCATAATGAGGATTCTTTTATATTTGTGTTATCTTTGGTAGAAAGAGGAGACAGAAGATAACTATAGAAAATCCATTTAGAGCAAGACTAGTAAACCATTAGCTCCTACTGGATGAGTCCAGGAAAATTTTCTGAATGATAGAAGATTTCAAGAAAATGTGATCTATAGTACAGAGCTAATTTATTATTTGAGGAGGATAATGGGGAGCAAAAAAAAAAAAGTTTTCTATCTACAGATGCCATTTATAAAGAAACATTGTGGTGAATCATGTAAAAGAGAGACAGTTATATTTAATAAGTACCCCTGGCCCAAAGGAGAACTAAAGGAACAGTAAAATTGTAAATCAGTTAAATTCAAATATTTATTTGTAAAAGTATTTATTACATATGTTGTACAAGTATTTATTTGTTCCAGGCACTGTGCTAAGCCCTTAAAGACAAGAAAAAAACAGTTAACTTGCCTTCAAGAAACTCACATTCTAATGGGGAAAACATGTACATAAACACACACATAGGTATATATATATATATATATATATATACATATATATATTATATATGTATATATATATATATATATATATCTGTTGGAATCTTTACAAAGTGTTAAGCCATTGGAGTTGATTTGATCTTAGAAAGAGATATTTTGGGCCAGAATTTGAAACAAAGTACTAAGTGGAACTAATAGAACAATGCTTGTGTTCACACCTTTAGAGAGCTCATAAGTATCTAAGTATTCAATGGAGTTCACACGTTTAGGGTTTAGTCCGAATTCACACTTCCCTTATGGCCAGAGAGCACTCTGGAAAATAACCCATAATCCCTGCCTCGAGAAAGAGGAGTTAACCTTTGGGAGATCACATATATAGGGAGCTTTTGAAGCTTGGGCTTAGTTCTTCTTGTGGGATTTAGGAGACGGAGACTCTGGAAGAAAGCCTACAATTCCTATCTTCGAGGCAAGAGAGATTCATTGCATCTTCCAACTTGGTCCTGGCTGGAGGCTGAAGAAAGCAGAGGCAGAAGCCAAGGACAAAGCTGCAAGAGCTCAAGCAGAGAGTTAGGCCTCAACTAACCGGGCTATTTTGGAAGGAGAAATAAACGTTTGCATTTTTACCAGCTGGCTGGATTTTGGAGTAATTATTTATTTCAACTGAGACTAAGGCTGCCTCCAGGAAAACCTTCACATTTTGGCGCCCTGAACGTGGGACTGACAGACAGGACCCTCAGCTGATTTCAGTGGAAAAGCTCTGATCCTGATTTCAGTAGAAAAGGCCTGATTTAAATGGAAAAGCCTATGACCCTGATCAAGTGGAAAAATCTCTTCAACTCAGAAATTAGAGTGAGTACAACAAAGAAATTTTGTTAAAAGAATTAAAGTAGAATTTTTCCAAGTTTTCTGGCACTTCTCTTGGCCCAGCTTCTCCCATCTACCTTTTTTTTTTTTTAAACAACTCAATAGATCAAATACATAAATGAAGAGAAAACCCAAAACACCATGTCCAAAATGTAACCGAGGTTTTCACTGGGCCTCTGAATGTAGATGGACTCCAAGAAATGAGGGACAAGGCCCAGCTCCTAAGTATCAATCAATATATATATATCTGCCCACAGTTACTACTTATCACACATTCACTATGCTCTATTGGCTTAGCTACAGGCCCCTAAGTAAAATTCAGTAATATTTACGTATATAAAACACACACACATACACATACACACACACACACACACACACATACTCCTAGGTCTAAGAAGGTCTAAGAATTTATGGTTTTTTTATTTTATTTTAAAACAATATTTTATTTATTTGAAACAAAATATTAATAAGCAATCAATAGCATAATAAGCAATCTGGATAACTGGACTGATAATGTTCTGAGTAAAACTAGCAGAGTTAATGAAATAAGGTCTTGTTGACTCAAGGCCCAGGGGAAAGTCAGGCTGGATTAATGGAAAAAAAAACAAAAACAAATTTTCTTCTTGGAATATGAAAAGCAAATATTTTAAGTATGGTTTTAAACCTTTACTTTTGACCTCAGAAATACTTGTATCAAAGTCTTTTGGGGGTCCACAAATGGGAATATAAGCAAATCTGAAATCATAAAAGATAGCTTTAAAAATAATCTTATCCTGTCAATAGACAATTGTTTTTCTTCTACTCTTATCATGTTCTCTCTTCTTTCCCCAATACAATCCTCTCCAAAACTCAATACTAAATTCTTCCTTGACTCTATAGAATTATAGTTTATACACACACACACACATACACACACACACACACACACACACACACACACACCTTTAGATCTTTCTCCCTCACAAATCTCCTCCAAAGCACCTGAATTATATAGAAGTTTTCATGTACTTTAGCTTTTGGGTTGAACTTTTTTGCTATGTTTTATAATATTTATTTATTGAAAATTATTAATTCAGATTCTTATCTTGTGGAATGTATTGGGGAAATGTCATTGGAATGAGGGACTGATATAGTCAATGAAGAGAAAATTAGGCTTATTAATAATTGTACTGATATAATTTTAATTTTATTTATTTACTATGATCATTTCTTTTTCAAAGGCAAGAAATTCAAAAGAAAAATAAGCATTGGGTGCATTGTGATCTTAACATATATGCTCCCACTTGTGAAATGATCAAGATAACATTACCACTCAGTCAAAATTAAAAGAAAAAAATATTTAAAATAGTAAAAACAACCACAAGTCCTTTAAAAACCTTCACATTAAAAAAAAAAAAAATTGTGGAAGAAGTTGGAAGAAAGGCAGAGATTTGCTTGAGCTCTCCCACATTCCCCTCCAAGTAACTTGAAAATAATAAATCAAAATAAATTCTGAAGCAGTAAAAGCAAGAAAAGGAAGTGGTGAAACAATTTTCCAAACTAAGACAACAGCTTAGAAGATTGGCAGGAAAGGTCTGTCTCATTGAGGTTAGAGTGAAACAGAGTCCAGTGCAGACTATGTCCTGCAAGAGAGCATCACACCTTGGAGACATCTGAATCTGCTGTGATACATAGCAAGGATGTCAGATTACTGGTCAGAAGGTAATTACAGCACCTTTGGTGACACAGGGAGTGGGAATATGTTTTATTACATTTGCACAACTCCAGGTTGCATTCCCAGGATAAGAAAGAACATTAGCAGGAGTAGAGACACTGGACACAGGTCCAGTGCAGAAAAGAGTGTTTGTGGTCACTCACAAACAAGAGCACAGGTCAGGAGAGTAGTGACCACCCCATGCCTTGAAGCATTCCACCTAGAAAAAAACAAAACAAAAGTAATTAGAATTAGTTCCGAAAATAGCAGTACAAAAAATACTGAAGTTTAGGAAAGTGCTCCCTCTGACCCAGGACAAAATCCTAACTTTAACATAAAGTTAAAATTCAAGAAATATGCTGGGGAATTGAGTAAAAAATTTCAATAATAAAAAGAACCTGACAATAGAAAGTTACTTTGATGAAAGACCAAAGTACAAACTCACACAAAAACAACAATGTCAAAACACCTACATGTATAACCACAAGGAAAAATGTAAATTAGCTTCAGATGAAAAAAAAAAAGAATTATAATAGCCCAAAAGTATTTTAAAACTCAAATGATAAAAATTAAGGAAAAAAATAGGGGAAAAAAGTGAGAATTCAAGAAAATCATGAAAAATAGTCAACAATATGGTAAAAGAGGCACACAAAATGCTGAAAAAAAAATAACATCCTAAAAAAACAAACTAGATCAAATAATAAAAACGACACAAAAATCCACTGAACAGAAGAATTTTTTAAAAATTGGCCAAATGGAAAAGGAGATACAAAAACTCACTGAAGAAAATAACTCCTTAAAAAGCACAATTGGTATTGGATTTGAAAGGTATTCTAGAGAACAAAGGAGTCAGGATTGCAACCATTCCCTACCCAGCAAACCTAACTATATTAAGTTTTTTAGGAGGAAATGGACACTTTTAAAATAAAGAACTTTCTAGTACTATTAATTAAAAGATTATAGCTGAACAGAAAATTTGATTTTGGCATACAGTACTCAAGAAAAAATTATAAAAGGGAAACAGAAAAGACTAATCCTAAGGGGTTCAATAAGGTTAAATTGCTTATATTCCTACATACAAAGATGATACTTGTAACACCTAAGAACTTTCTCATATTTTTGATAGTCAAAATGAATATACATAGGCAAAGAACATGTGCATGAATAGATTGTGATGAAATGATAGCTAAAAATTAAATTAAGAAGAAATTAAATTAAATTAATAAAGAGGATTGTACCAGAAGAAGGGGAAAGGCGATAGAATAGAGCAAATTATCTCAAATAAAAGAGACACAAAATAGCTTTTATAGTGGAGGGAAAGGTAGAGGAGTGATGGGCTATGCTTGAACTTTACTTTCATTAAAATTGGCTTATAGAAGGAATAGCATTCAGTTAGATATAGAAATGTATCTTACTCTACAACAAAGTGGGAGGTAATAAAAGAAGGGAGGTAGTAGTAAGAAGGAAAATATTTTCAAGGAAAGACAAGGTAAAAGTAGGGAGAAAGGATAAGTAGAGAGGAAAGTAGGATGGAGGAAAATATATTGATTGTAATAATAACAGTTATTGTGAATGAGATGAACTCACCCACAAAACAGAAATGGATGGCAGAATGGCCTACATGATTTAGACATAAAGGACAATACCATAAGCAAATTAGGACAGCATAGAATAGTTTACCCTATCAGACCTATAGATAAGGGAAGAATTTATGACCAAAAAAGAGATTGAGAGCATTATTAACTATAAAATGGATCATTTTAATTACATTAAGTTTAAAATTGTTTGCATAAACAAAACCAATGAAGTCAAGATTAATTGGAAGGAAAGAAGAAAACTAAAGGGGGGAGGAGAAGGATTTTATAGCAAGTTTCTCTAATAAAAGCTTCCTTTCTCAAATTTATAAAGAAATTAGTCATTTGTAAGAATACAAGTTCTCCCCCAAATACTAAATGGTCAAAGGATATGAAAAAAAAAGACAGCTGTCAGATGAAGAAATCAAAGATATCTTTCATCATATGAAAAATATTTTAAATCACTCTTGATTAGAAAAATGCAAATTAAAACAATTTAAAAGTATTGGATCATACCTAACATATTAACTAATATGACAGAAAAGGAAAGTGATAAATGGTGAAGGGGGAATGGGAAAACTGTTGGTGGAGTTGTGAACTGAACCAACTATTCTGAAGAACAATTTGGAATTTTGCCCAAAGGGAAATGAAGCTATGTACACCTTTTCACTTACCAATAAGATTACTAGCTCTGTATCCCAAAGAAATCCCTCCACAAAACAAAAGACACAAAGGAGAGAAGGAAGAAAGAACCTATTCATACAAAAATGTTTGTTGTAGCTCTTTATGTGGTGGTAAAGAATTGAAAATTGAAGAGATGCTCATCAACTGGAGAAGAGCTGAACAAATTGCAATATATGATTATGATGGAATACTTTTTGTGCTTTAAAAAATGTTAAGCAAAGTTTTTTGTTCAGGAAGTCCTGGAAAGACGTACATGGACTGATTTAAAATGAAATGAAAAGAACCAGAAAAACATTGTACACAGCAACAGTAATTTTGCATAATGTTCAACTGCTATTTTCATGATAAATGAAATTATCACGAAAAATGCTATTCTCCTCCAGGGAAAGAACTGATGAAATTTAAATGCAGATTGAAGAGTTATTTTTTAAAACTTTATTTTTCTTGGGATTTTTTTTTTTGTTTGCCTTCACAATATGACTATATGGAACTTTGAGATGACTCTATATGTATAATCTATATCAAATTGATTGACTTCTCAAAGAGGAAGGAGAAGATGGTGAGAGAGAGAGAAAATTTTGTGCACAAAATTTTAATAAACAAATGTGAAAATTTATTTTTACATGTAATTTAAAACATATATATAAAGAAAAATATCAATTTTGATCTAAGAATCATGACTAGTAAGCTGTGGGGTAAGAAATAACATATATTACATAAATGTAACATAGTGTGAAACTGGCATTTAATACTTAAGAGAATTGGATAATGTATAGTTTGACTATCTAATACTTTAGATAGGTGGGAAGGTAACTGAATCACATAGTCTTTTGGCAACTTAAAACAATGTAGCCATAAGTATTGGGAGAGAATGAGACCTAGATATTGTTCCCTTAAAAAGTCAATATGATATCATGGCTAGCAATTTTGCCTAATAACCAAAGATCAAGTACAATCTCTGACAAATATTGGCTATGTGACCCTGGACAAATCAATTAATCTCTCAATGCTCTAGGTCAGAAGTATTAAACATTCTCCATTCAATCCACAACATTCTTGAATGCAACCCGAACTAGATTAAAATGTAATCAAGAAATATATAACAAAACAACTAAAAATACAAGAAGACACAGAAAATATTATATTTTAAAACTAAATCAATATGCAGCCTATAAGGGTCTCCATGTACTCTTTAGTGTCCCTCATTACTTTTTGAGTTTGACACCACTACTTTAAGAGAAACCAAATAGTTGTTATGGTGGCAAATTATAGTGGTAGAGGAGTTTGCTTCCAATACATACACACATACACACACACACACACACACACACACACACCTTTCATTCCCTTGCATCTTTAATATCAGGCAGAAGTTTATATATTAAAAAAAAGATCAAATTAGAAGGAAATTGGTGGGGATTATGAACAGAAAAATACTCAACTCAAAGAGGGGAGAAAGCCTCATGAAGTTAATATCCTTTTTCTTCCCAATGTCAGTTCCAGCAATAGCAGAAACACAGACTTGGGAAGTTAAGAGAATGTCAACAGCAACCAACTCAAAGATATATTAAGTAAGGAGCTAAAAATCTCCTGGTAAACACTCTTCTCTGGCTCTCTACTCTGGAGAACTCTACCTCAAAAAGTTGATTTTTCATTTCCATTTCTACAAGTGGCAAAATCTCCAGAAGTGTTGTTCTCTTTTCTTCATGTGGAAACCTATAGGAACTGTGACAGACCAAATCTTTTATTCATCAGGTCTATGTATACAGTTTTAAGACAGAAAAACTGGACATTTCAAAACAAATCCTGCTACAAGCATGTGATGGAATATTACTGTGTCATAAGGAGCAATGCATATGAAGTTTTCAAGAAATCATGGGAAGACATATGAAGTGATAGAAAGTGAAAAACAGATTCAGAGAAATAAGTGTGCACAATGACAACAATGTAAAAAAAAAAGAACTACAATAACAAAAGTAATTGAAACTGAGTAATATAATTATGATGACCCATACTTGATCATTCCATATAAGAGCAATTATCCAATGATAATAATGTATATATCTTGTCTTGGTCCTCCAATTAATTTACATACATAGCTTCAATATAAATGAGAATGTAAATGTGTACACCTCAAAATGTTTTTTAAAATAAATGCTCACAGACCATATCGTATTTTAATCTCATGTAATCTCTTAGCAATGATGGAGACTTTTCCTGTTTAAATTGTTTAGAATATAATCTAAATTGTCAGTTCTTGCTTTTAGTAGCAGCCTGATATTACCTTTGCCAGTTTTTTTTTTTTAATTTGATCTTTGATTTCATAGGTGCTCTCTTATGAAAAGGTATTTAATTTTCAACACTAGTTAAGGCATTCACTATATAAATCATTTCTCATCACTGATAAGTAGTAATTCTTTCTCCATAGTTTCTTTCTTCTCATGTGTTGTAGTTTTCTTTTATTTACCATGTGCTTCTCCTTTGCTCTCTTTTTTCATTATTGCACTATTATTGCACTACTAAAAGTAATTTCTCCTCTTATTTCTCATATCATTTTTGCCCCTTCCAGTTTTCCCCTTGAATCATTTTTTTTTTTGGTAAATATCTTCAAATCTTTCTCTAGCACTAATAGCAAAGTCCTCATTGCATCTCTATATTTCAGATACTAAGCCTCATACATAAAAGAGTCTTAGTAAATGTAGATGTTCTGTAAATTAGGGATCAGGGATATGCCACTTTTAGTTTCAGCTCTATATCCAATCGGCTGTACAACTTGCTCAAATCATTCAATCATTTTGCATCTTATCTCTTTCTACAAAAAAAAAAAAAAAAGAAAAAAAGAAAATCATTCCTCTATACTTGCTCATACCTATATCCATATGACTTATCATTGTCACTATTTATTAGTAAGTACTATTATTTGTTATTAATTTTAGTCTATTAAAACATTTCCTATCCATTCTACTTATGGTTTCCATGTTAATCTTCTTAAAAAATTAATTTCATAATTCTGCTCTTCTGTATAATTTTCAGTTTTCTATGGGATCAATCCAAGTTCCTTCAATTCTGCATTCCAGGCCAACTTGACCATTTCCTACTCTCCACAATGCGCTTTTTGCTAGGGTAGTTGCTTCCCTATTGTTCCAGACATTTTGCCCATTGTGGAGGCCCATTCTGCCTACTTGTAAAGTCTTCCCCTAATCAAGAGTCAGAAATATCCTTCTTGTACTTAATATCTCTGCAAAATTCTAGAGAACAGGAGTGCAATGTATTTTGTTAAATGTCAAGCTAAATCACTGTCAAGTTCAGAGTCTAATATGTGCAACCGGTATTAGTGATCTTTGTTTCAATGAAATGATCACCCTCTCAAGATGGCACAGTGAGATGGGGGAAAGGGGAGCATGTTTTTTGCCTAGTCTTAGGAGAAATTACCAGTCTTTAAAGAAAATCATAGAAACACACTGCTTCCTCTTCCTTTCTATTACTCTCTGTTTCATATAGTTAATATTTATTTTTTCTTTCAGGAATTTGGCGTTAATTTTATCATACTCAATTGAGAGAAGTAAAAATACCTTGGTATCTTCAGGATTGGGCATAAATTAGTATCTAGCTAGCAATTAAAATGATTTTGCATTTTATTCAACCACCCCTTTTTATGGCTCCCATATCCCAAGTTTTTATGCACTTGATTACTATCATTCACCCACCCCACCAACAGACTAAGAAATATCATAACTCTGCTTCATATTTGCTCATAAATCCACAAGGACAACTTGGAATCCCAATTCATGATAAAAATGCAATGAATTGTAAATCACTAAATGTCTTTCAAAACATGTATATCATCTCACTTGATCCTCACCATAATCATAGGTGGCAAGTATAGAGGAATGATTTTTTTTTTTTTGGTAGAAAGAAATAAGGTGCAAAATGATTAAATGATTTGCCCAAGTTGTGCAGCCGATTGGATATAGAGCTGAAACTAAAAGCTGCATATCCCTGATCCCTAATTTACAGAACATCTACATTTACAAAGACTCTTTTATATATGAGGCTTAGTATCTGAAATATAGAGATGCAATGTTGACTTTGCTATTAGAGAGCTAGAGAAAGATTTGAAGATATTTACAAAAAAACTGATTCAAGGGCAAAACTGGAAGGGGCAAAAATGATATGAGAAATAAGAGGAGAAATTACTTTTACCTGAGGACATTTAAGTAAGGATCCATGAATGTGAAGGCATGTGAATCAGACTTAGAATATACAGAAGGACAACTCAAAGAAGAGGAGATGAAAATTAGAGTCCGTAGAGTCTTTTCCAGTCATGGATATGGATAAGGCATGGAGAAAGGAAACAGAAGAATTTTTAAAAGACATTACTGAGAATAACTTTGTTTAGTTAGAACACAGAGGAAGTAATGCTAAGCAGTTTAAGAGACTGGAAAGGTGGGCTGGAGCCAAGTTGGCAAGGGATGTAAATGCAAAGGAAGGCAATTTATAGATTATTCAGTAAGAGGAAACTACTGAAACTTCCTTTGCACCATCCCCACAACCTCATAGTGGAATTCTAAGCATATGTCAGCTGTTCAACAAATATTTACTGTTGAGTTCAATTGAACTGAATTACATAGCATAAGGAAAAAAGTGCCATGAGAACTATGTTCTGATATCTTCTGTGATTTTGCCAGACACCTTTGTCAATAACTGAACTTTCATATAAGAGGGTTAAGACCACAGAATCATAAACTCTGGGAATTGAAAGGACTTCAAAGGACATCCAGTTCAATTTCCACCTCAAGCATGTGCCCTCATCTATACCATCTGAACAGCTTAGATCATCCAGCCTCTACTTCTATATTTCTGGTAAAAAGGAACCCACTACCTAGAAAGACAATTCATTGCATGTCAGTTCAAGTTATTGAAAAGTTTCTTTATTTTTTTATATAAAATTTAAACTATAACATTTACCCATTATTCCTAGTTCTGTCCCCCAGGTGTAAATAGGAAAAGTCTGCAAGTCAGTCATTTAGTCAATATTGCATGCACAAAGAAAAAAAAATAACAAGGTACCTGTTCTCAAGGAGTCCATATTGTAGTAGAAACCATGCAAACAACTAAGTGCTTTTAAGATATGTACAACATAAATAGAAAGTAAACTTAGAGGGAAGGCATTAGCAGTTGAGCAAACAAGAAAGGGCTCTAGTAAAAACTAGGATTTGAACTGAGTTTTGAAGAAATCCAGAAGATGAAGTTGAAGATGAGGAAAGAGACAGAGGGAGAGAGAGAGAAAGAGAGAGAGACAGAGAGACAGAGACAAAAAGAGACAGAGACAGAGATACAGAGACAGAGACAAAGAGAGACAGAGAGAGAGACACAGAGAGAGAGAGAGAGAAAGAGAGAGAGAGAGAGAGAGAGAGAGAGAGAGAGAAAGAGAGAGAAAAGAGAGAGAAAGAGAGAGAGAGAAAGAGAGAGAGAGAGAGAGAGAGAGAGAGAGAGAGAGAATGCAATTCAAGCATAGAGGATAGCTAATGAAAAGAATCCAGAAAATGGAACGTAGGATATAGAAAGTACATTAAGTCTAGAGATGTTAAATGATAGCATGTGTAGTATAAGAAGATTGCTGAAATAAGAAGGGTCCCGGTCGTAAAAAGCTTTAAAAGATTAACAGGTTTCACATTTGATACTGGAAAAAAGGAATCACTGAACTTTATTGAGTAGGGAGGTAATATGGTTAGACATAAACTTTAAGAAGATAACTTTAGCAGCTGAATGGAGAATGAACTAAAGTGTAAAGAAGTCAAATCTGTATAAATAGAGCTGAGAGCACTAAGGGAGATGGTATAGAGGAAAAAGAAATGAGTACCAAGACCTTAGGGGATATCTATAGGTATTGGGTATGATTTGGTGAATGATCCAACAAAAGAGACTAAAGAACTGATGGACAAGTAAGAAGAGAACATGAAGACAATAGTGTCATGAAAACCTAATGAGAAAAAAGTAATCAGAAGAGTGTGATTGTGTCAAAAACTATGGAGATGGGGCAGCTAGGTGGCTAGGTGGATAGAGCACCATCCCTGAAGTCAGGAGGACCTGGTCTCAGACATTTAACACTTCCTAGCTGTATGACCCTGGGCAAGTCATTTAACTCCAAATATCTCAGCCAGAAAAAAAAAAGCTATAGAGAAATAAAGATAAGAAATTGAGAAGTACTCATTAGCTTTATCAATTTAAAAATTATTGATGATTTTAAAAAGCATCTTTACATAAATGATATAGTAGGAAGTCAGATTGCAGAGTATTTAAAGAGAGTGAAAGTGAAGGAAGTAGAGATAGAATTCTAAAGTAATGCAACCCTGAAAGAGAAGAAAGAAATAGAATATTAGCAGCCAGTAGATAAGATAAAATTGAAGGAAAGTTAGAGTAAGGATAATAGAGGGAGGAATCTGTTAAATAAGATGGTATAGAATGGAATCAAGTTTGCATACAGAAAAGCATGGCAAGACCAGAGATATTTCATTGTATGAAACAGGGATGAAGTAGGATAGAGTGGAAAGAAAAAAAAAAAAACCTCTGAATGATGTTGAGAGAAGAGGAAACTCAACTTATGGTTTCAATTTTTTTTAAAGTGAACTATGAGACAAGGTCCTCAATTAAGAATTTAGGCAGAGGGAGTGCTAATGGAAGTTTGAGGAAGTATGGAAAGATATGGCATATTCACTGCAGTAAGTGGGATAGTAAATCAATTAAGGATATGTAAAAAAAAATGTCTAGCTCTAGTGAGACTCCAGTTCAAATGATGTTAAATGGATACTAGATCTAGTCAAAATAGCTTTTTCATTTCCTTTAATTCCATTCTACAGCATACAAATAATAATGAAAGCAACAGATGGTGGGTTTTGCAGCACATGAACAGAAATATATTGCAAACTCTTTTTCACAGTGCAAAGTTTAAATATTTGAAGATAGAGACTACAACTACCCTAAATTTTCACTTCTCTAGTCTTTTCATTAGAAATAGGTGAAATTCACCTGTATCATTGAATGTCCATCTATTTTGCTGGAAGATAATGCTCATTTTATTTGGATAGCTCATTCTTGGCTATAATCCAAGTTCCTTTGCCTATCAGGATATCAGATTTCAGGCCCTTCGATCCTTCAAGGTGGAAGCTGCTAGGTCCTGGGTAACCCTAATTGTGACTCCTGGATAATTAAATTGTTTCTTTCTGTCTCTTTGTGATATATTTCCCTTGGTGCAACAGTTCTGAAATTTATCCACTGTATTCCTTGGGGATTTAATTTTGGAGTCTTTTTCAGGATGTGATTGATGAATTGTTTTGATGGATATTTTATCCTCTGACGGTAAAATATCAGAGACGTTTTCTTTTATAATTTCCTCTAAGCTAATGTCTAGGTTTGTTTTTTTCATCATGGTTTTCAGCAAGTCCAATAATCCTTAGGTTGTATCTTTTAGATCTATTTTCCAGGTCAGTTTTTCCTAACAGATATTTCATATTTTCTTCTGTTTTTTCAATTTTGTTTTTGTTTTTGTTTGACTGATTCTTGAAGTCTTATTGAGTCATTCACTTCCATTTGTTCAATTCTAATTTTTAGTGTATTATTTTTTTCAGTTACCTTTTTTAGCTCCTTTTGCAATTGGGCAATTGGAATTTTTTATTCATTTGATTATTTTTCCATTTCACAAATTTTGTTTTTTCAGTGAATTGGTGTCCTTTTCATATCTCTTTTTGTAGGATATTATATGCTTTTTCCATTCCTTCTTGCAATGATCTCATTTAATTTCCCCACTTTTCTTTTAACTCTCTTTTAAGATCCTTTATGCAATCCTCAAAGAAAGCCTTGTGAAAAGGGGACCAGCTCATGTCTCTCTTTGAAGCTTCATCTGGAGTTGCTTTGCCTTTAGGAAGCTCAGGATTTGAGGTCTGTTCTTCTTTCTCTCAATAAAAGCTGTCTATGATGAGAGTTCTTTTTGTTTTTTTCTTCATTTTTTTTAAGGCTTGAGGTCTGTTCAATGCCAAGGAGCATTGCTTTAATTTGTCCTGGGGCAGTTCTGCTGATTGATTTCCAGTGCTGGGGAATGGCAGCTAGGTCCAGAATTCTTCCTGAGCTCAGTGGTTTACAGTAACCTTTTACAAAATGCAAATTTGCCAAACCACCTACTTGCAACCAGGACAAAGTGGCATAAGAGGCTCACAGAAGATTCCCAGGTGCATGGACTCCTGGCCCCAGCTTCTTGTCCAGGTCTTCCTGTGCTGTTTTCTGGGCTTGGCACACTATCTCCCTGTCCATTTGAAACAGACCTGTTCTGACATCCTTCCTAGGTATCTTCTTCTAGAATTGTGTTGTGCTCCAAATATTTGTGGATTCTTTGACTTCAAACCCAGTTTAGAGGCTTAATCTGCTGTTGATTTGAGAGGTCAGAGAAAGTCACTGAGTCCTGTCCACTCTCTATCCTCTTGGTTCTGCCCTGGAAGTGCTCCATTTCTCTCCTCTTAATATAGCTAGTTCCTTCTTTTGGTTTTGTTGCAGCTAAACTTTAAAATGCCCACTCCCCAGAATGTGAATTATTCTTATTCTTATTAGTAGTAATATTGTCAACAGTATTTCTGAAATATGACACCCAGAAATATGCACTAATAATTTAATAGACAGAAATAATAATTTTTATTAATTCTACTAATAATTTCTGCTGCCCAGAAATACACAATAAGTGCAAATGTTGTTTGATAGGGATATATATATATATATATATATATATATATATCTTTTCTCAGGAATTAGACACATCAATGTGAGTTGGATGAGGATCCTCAGATTTTATTTAAAACTATATTTAGAACTACTATCTTATCTTAACTCTCTCTTCCCCTCAACTCATTCCCCCACGTACATACATACTCTGCAATCCCGTGACAGTAGCCTCCTTTTCTCAAAGATACTCTGTATACTAACTCCAAACATTTTTACTGGCTACCTCTCATGGAAATGCTCTCACTTCTCACTTCTTCCTGGCTTCTTGATATTCCTTCAAGATTCATCCAAAACCTGCCTTTTGCAATCCCCCTTAATTATTATGTATTCCTTTTGTTGATTATTTCAAATTTATCCTTAATGCAGCTTGCTTCTAGGGAATAGTTTGCATTTTCCCTCCCATTAGACTATAAACTCCTCGAGAACAAGGATTGTCTTTTGCCTTTCTTTGTATTCCTACCACTTAGCACAATTCTTGACACATAAAATACTTATTTACTGCTAATACTATTTCAATTCATTTTTTAACCTAAATAAATGAAATTATATGTGACCTTATTTAAATTTCACTTTATGTTCAAGCCATTGTTCCAGAGCCACCACACTTGTTTTCTGACAATCTTTGTATCGTACACCTTTTCTATGTACCAATATCTACTACTCCTCACTATTATCAGTTCTTTCTAGGTCTTTTTTTCTCCTTCAGTAGTAAGTTCTTTCATATTGGTTAGAACCAGCTTTAGAATAGCAATTCCCCTTATTATTTTGAAAGATAAAATCATCAGTATCATTGAAAAAGCCTCAGCTACTCTTTTTAAGAAAGACTTCCAGAAACTGTCTTGAAGGTTGATTTCCCACACCAATTCCATTTTACCTGTAGCATCTCATTTATGTGACCTATTTCAGGACCAAATCTGTTGACTGTATCAAACTTGTCAATTCAATGCAACTTAATTCAATACAATAAATATTTATCAAAAACTGTGTGTAGCACAATGCATCTGATTTGTAAGAGATATAAATTTTACAGAAGGCACAGGTTTTTCCCTTCATAAAAATTTAAATTTATATTCTTCTAGCATAGTACTATCATTATATTGTTCATGTTTTCTTCATCATTTAAAACATCCTAATCTAAATGTTTGCCATATTACAGTTACAAGTAGCAACCATCTAGATATCTGTTATATTTGTCACCTGGAATTGTTACACCCAGCTTACTTTACTATTGTCCATAGTTACATTACTTTCAAGATCTTTTAAAGCTTCATATATATGATATGACTTTATGACTTCTCCCTGGTATCTATCTAGTTGTGATATATAGAGTTATTTTCTTCAGCACCCTATTCATTGATAAAGTAAATTTCTCATCAGAGAGCCCTCTACACTGATAAAATCATGAATCCAAAAATAAGAAAAATAAACCTTCCACACAATTTTAACTTATTTTATGACACTTTCAGTCCATGAAGACTATCTTTAAAAATGATGAAGAGACTACAATCTGTATCAGTGGAAGGAATAGTATCCCCTCTGATGAAATCACAAACACTTGAAATATGATATTCAACTGTTGGCAACTTTTTTAGATCAAAGAAAAAATACATAGAACAATTTAAAGATAAATTTTTATTGTAAAATCATTGAGCAAAATACTTTAGTAGACTCCACATGCTTTGTGGCATTTACCAGGGTTTCTTTTTTGTCATTTAAACATCATATTTTTCTTAGGTGTTACTGAGTAAGAATAAACCTTAAATGTGAACATCATCAGACTTCTGGTTTTTGATTCCAATATCAAATTTTAGGAATCAAAAATCCTTACTCTGTAGAATTTTCACAGCAATGTTTAGGAAGAATACAGTGTGGCCACAGAACTCTGGAAAGCATTTGCTAAACAAAACATTTGTTTGAGCCAAGTGGACTTAGCAATCCAAAAGTGGTGATGCTTTTTAAATGTTTTCATTCGAAAATATTTGCTCTACCAACACACATTTCTAAAATGTGTTTTTGTTGTGCTGGCTGAAGAAAACATTTGTTTTAAAAAGCACTAGGACAGCAAGTGTTTTCAGCTCTTACTTGTCACTGAAAGTGATGCTTCAACTGTTAAGACGCTTCCAATAGCTTCAAAATATTTCCTTGACAAATATCATGCATAGAATTTAGAGATTTCAAATTGATAAAAACTCACGTACCCTTAAAATATTTTGTTTGTTACTATAAGAGCCAAAGTTTCTTTAAAAGCAGGGGTTTGTCTCAGAAGAGACAAGAGGAAAGCAAATGAGGAGAGGATGAAATTTGGAAATCAAAACATTTTTTAAATGTTAAAATTTGTTTTAACATGTTTTTATGGAGGAAATATTATAAAAATTAATGATAAAATAAAATAAATTTAAAATGAAAACATGGATTCAGTCTAAATGTAATGATCCAATAACATTTAAATAAAACATTTGTGGAGAGTGGTGATCATCAGATCAAGACTTGGCACCATTTGCCAAGTATTTATCATAGGAAAGGAAAAAAGTTCTTGCCTAGATACAATTGACAAGAGGGTAGGATGTGAAGTTAGGAAACATGAGTCAAATCCCATCTCCAGTATTTATGATACGAGTGAACAGATTTCAGACAATAAAACTCTGAGGACTCAAGCTTTTCCTCTGAAAAAATGGAGTCTCTACTACATACAGACTCTGTCTCCCCATGTTTTGTGAGGATAAAATAAGGTAATATTATATATGTTATACATATATACAATAAAATAAGGTAACACAAATCTTAAAGCACTATTAAATGTCAATTATTATTTAGAGGATCTTAAAGATCACTTCCACCTCTGATATACTATGACTCAATAAAATCTAAAAATAACAATATTTCCATGATTAACCTAAAAAGAAAACAATTAAGTCAAATTGTCATCAACTGAAACCTAAATCAAAAAGAATGAAAAATTACCACTTTTTTATCCCTCTTCATATAAATGTTGTTGTTCAGTCATGGCTGAATTTTCATGACCCCATGAACCATATTGTCCATGAGGGCTTTTCTTGGCAAAGATGCTGCAGTGGTTTTCCATTTTCCTCTCCAGTGAATAAAGATAAAAAGAATTTAAGTGACTTACCCAAAGGTCACAGAACTAGCAAGTACCTGAGACCGGATTTGATCTCAGATTTTCTTTGCTATAAGACTGGTACTCTGTCTATTAAGGCATTTGGTTGTCTCTATATCTATATGGCTTCTTCCAAAGCAGAGCCCCAGGTGTGACCTCCTGAACAAAACCTTCTGTGATCCATTTGATTATTAGTTCCCTTTCTTGGATATATTTTTATTTTATCTTTGTACATGTTATGCCCCACTACCACTAGACTATATACCCTTGTCTAAAGACTACTTTATTTTTATCTTTTTTTTTTTAACCCCAAGCATGACAAGTAATCAGCAAGCCACTTGTTGTTGAGTAGTTTCAGTCATGTCTGATTCATTGTAACTCCATCTGGGGTTTTCTTGACAAAGATACAGTGGTTTTCTATTTCCTCCAGCTTATTTTAAATATAAGGAAACTGAGGCCAACAGGGTTAAGTGGCTTGTCTAGAGTCACACAGCTAGTAAATGTTTGAGATCAGATTTGGATTTAGGAAGATGAGTCTTCCTCACTCTGGGCCTAGCACGCTATCCACTGTACCACCTAGCTGCCAACTGCAACAACAAAATAAAAGAGGCATAGGTGAACTAAGTTATGTGAACAAGTAACATATTCAGAAAAAAAAAGTGACTCACCAGGATGACAAAATTAACAAGTATCAGAGACAGAATTTGAACTAAATTTGATTAACTCTCTGTTCAGGCCTTTGGGTGCTAATAGTACAAATATTACTATCTCCATTTTATATATTTCTGGACTTCAGTTTCCTGATCTATAAAATTATAAGACTTGTCTAAATGGTCTATAGTACCACTCAGTTCTAAACTTCTATGATCAATTATTCACCATCTTCTCTCTATTATCCATGCCTTAAAAATGTTTACTTACTAAGCCCAAGCTAGCTTAATCAGATGGTAACAATCTAAGTTTATGAAGAATTCTCAGGAGAAATTGATCCATCTTTTGGGAGCAGACTAAATAGCCAATATCTTTTTTAATAATGAAAAAAATGGATCATCCTAATAATTTCTTCCAAACTTATAAAAATGTCATGATTCACAGTTGAAAACTGATTTTAAATATTTTTGTTAGATGGTCTTAAAGTTTTGACAGTTCTGATAACACGTACAAATAATAATAGAGGTAAAGGCTATACTGTCAAGTCACCATCACTAATTTTAGAGACCTAGATTTCCTACAGAGAGCATTTAAAAGCACTCTAAGATGTGGAGACATTCTGTGACATTCTATTTCTCTTGAAAGAAAAGGTACAAAAAGGAAAGACACATTAACTACAAAAAAAAATAATGTGCTTGGAAGAATACAAATAGTTATTTAACCAAGGTGGAAGTCTCCAAGGAAGCATCTTAAAGAAAATGTTTACATTCATTTTTTTTAAAAAGGATTCACTGAACAATACATTAGGGAAAAAAAACCTCAACAAATTGTTGATGATCCCAGCTGGAGAGTGAAGATAGAAGGAAAACCAATTTATCACCAACTGGTTTTTAAAAAGTTATTGGTCCAGATCCTGAGAGAAAAATTCAAGACTAGTCCTAGAAAGAGATATAAAGAGCTCCTTCCAAAGAATAAAAAAGTGTTTATTTGTAGGATATCTGTGTCTTCTTGTTATTAGAATAGTGGAAGGTCTTTTTCATGTACACAGAAACAACAATAAAATGGGAAATAAGCTCAAAGAACCTCCTTCTTGCATATCTAACTAAAAATGACATAATATATTCATTCACCAATATTTATAAGTACACTGCATGGAGCAAGAGATGTCAAAACATAAAGGAAAAAAATTCTTCTCAAGAGATTTCCCAACTGATGATGAAAATGAAGAAAGATTGGCATTTAAAAAAAACACACAAATAAAATATCCAGATCTTCCTTTCCTTAATCATAAATATTTTTAAAAATTAAAAAAACGAATATATAGCTCAAATATTTGTTTCCTTGCAATCCACCTGCTATCAATTTTGGCTCCTTCCTTTTATGATGTCTCAATACATAACCCAACATGAATTTATTTACTGAAATGCCTCTAAAAGTAAAGTATTTTAAGAGACCCTATGGAAATACACAACATTTTCTGCCTTCAAGATACTTATAATACATTTGGAAAGATACAATATGTGCCAATAAAATGCTATTAACAATAATAAAATTGGCATATATATATATGTAACTATGTACATATATATATATATATATATATATATATATATATATATACACACACAGGAAAAACTCAATAGCCAGTTAGCATTTATTAAACACCTACTACATGCTACATTGATTAGCATTGAGGATATCAACATAAAAGAGAAAGACAATTATTTCTTTAAATGAGCTTACTGTCTATGTGGGAATACAATACACAAAAGAATGCTGAAAAGCAGAAGTAGGATGGTATCTAGTGCTGAGAAATGAAGAAGTTGAAGAAGTCCAAATGAAAGCTGTTGGAGAAATCAAAGGAGTTCAAAATGAGTGTAGCCAGGTGGAAAATGAGGAGATGTATGAGAAGATGTTTGTCCTCTCCTCTCTCCTAAAATGGAAGAGCTTATGGCTCTACCTTTCAATAAGAGTGACAAAGGTTAGTTGATCAGGTTTAAGTAGCAATGCTAATTAGATCTTGCAAAGATGGGATCTTGGAGAAACCAAAGAAATCTAAAATGAGTGTTGTCATAAAAGTAAAAAAAAAGTCCAAAATGAGTCATGCTGAGTGGAAAATGAAGATAGATATAGATATGCACAATTGAGTTCAATTCCTGTCATTGACACTAGCTATGTAATCCTGGTTGGGAGTCTGTTTTCAGACTTTCAGCATTTCCATCTTCAAAATGGGGATTATCATTGCACTTGCTTCATAAGGAAGTTTTCAGAATCAAATGAGATAGTACATGCTTTGCAAATCTTAAAGTGCTCTAAATAATAACAGCTATTGTGATTAGATAGACTATTTTCTGATAGTCTAACAATATAGGAATAGTGCTCAGAGAACCTAGAGGAATGAAAATTTAGCAAGTCCATCTGCTTTCCTTCTATCTCTCAAAAACAGATGTCTCCAAGCCAACCTTTGGCAAGTGCTGGATCAAAGTCAATTCATGGTTGTATTCTCTGATGAGTGCCTCTAAGTGCTGATACTCTGTGTTCTTGATTAAAGAGGAATCAATATGCTTGAGACACCAGACATATGGGAGATAGAGTGGGTATTTTGTTGCGAAAGTTTAGGGACTTGACTGTATTCTTATCCAGATGGAGGGCCAGCCCACTTCTGCAAGGAGATGGATTCTCTACAGAGAGAGTCACAGATTTCTTTTAAAGAATGTTTTGAACCTATGTAAGTACTTGGACAAATATTCAATTGAGACCACATTCTTTTCATTTGGGACATTTGATTTTAGTCTAAAAAACTTTAGATCAAACATTAATAATCAATTAGATTTTATCATAAAATAACTGCAACATGAACCCAGTCAAATTTCTGACCTGGAATTGAATAGATCAACTGTAGTACTGACTACAAAATGCACCAGCAAGTAATTGACTGAATTGAACTACTGATCAGTATAATTTGATGCTGTCCTTCTAAATATTAAAAAATTTCTGCCAAATACAATAATTTTTGCTCATCGATTGATGCTCATCAATGCCTTCTGTGAATATTCAGACAGCAGTTTTGGAAGTTTTTTAGGTCTACTTTTAGTCCAAAATAACAAAACCCATGACATCAGAAGAAGATAGGATGCTTATCTTCCTATTTCTCTAGATAGAGGACATGTAATCAATTCATTTAATAATTGCCAACTTATTTGAACATAATATATGTGGAAAAAGAAAAGGTAAACTAGAGAAGATCATTATTCTATAGTTTACAATTTTACCTGTCAAATGGTCATTTTTTTCCCATTCTGATTTTTCTGCTCACATTATGATATAGTCTTCATAGAAGTTATAAATTCCTATAATCTATTCCAAGATAATATAGTGTGTGTTTTTTATGGGATCCAAGTCTGTTTAGGCATTAGTGAAGAGATTCTAAACCCCAAATAGCAAAAGGTAATGGTGGCCTCTGCAATAGACATGAGAAATTTTTAAAGAGAGAAGAACTTAAAAAGGAAGACAAATTTTCAGATTCATTAGGTTTAAGAGAAAATTCATGTGGATAAAAATGACCTAAGTAAAGAAGAATGGTCCTAAACCTTTTTTGGGTATTTGTTTGACCATTAGTAACCCAAGTCTATTTTGGCTCCTTTTTCTTTGTATGTGTTGGGAATCCATTTTGGCTCTTTTATTCCTCTATAAGTTAAGAATTCATGTCATATCATTTCTGTACAAAAGAGAACATAGGCTCCAGACAGAGCATCAATCAGATCCAGAACTTACCCACATGGTCATTCAGAATAAGGTAATTCATTATTTATGTTCCTAAACTAACTTAGTTGTTTCCCTTCCCTGACCGGTGGATGCTAGAATTTTTTTTTAAATGATTTAACATCAACTTTAAAAAGAAAATAATTTAATGAAATGGCATGGTGGAGATAGTAAAATGGAAATCAGGAAGACTTGAATTCAAATGCTGCTTCAAATACTAATTAGCTATGGAACCTTAGGCAAATCACTTAATCTCCCTCAAATGGTTTTCCCATATGTAAAACAGAACAAAGCACAGACCTGACAGTGTTGTTAATATAATGAGGTAATATATGTAAAACACTTTTTATACTTTGAAGCACAATGTAAATTAACTATTATTATTATTGTTGTTGTTGTTGTTATTGTTATTATTAACTATCATTACTCCTAAAGATAACAAAAACTACTCCCAAAGAAGTGCTTACGATGACAATAGATACTCCATTGGAAGAATTCTCTAAATTCTAGAGTGGGGTAAGGATCTAGTTCCTAATAGACCAGCTATTAAAATGATTCTCTTTATATTCTATATTGCAGCTATAGCAAAACAATTAAAAAGCTAAATAGTTGAAATTATAAACAAAAATGATTTTTTTTTCAAAGTACTAAAAGGGTCCCTATGTAAATGAAAAGGTCAAAAGCAGCTTCTTGGCACCCTGGGTAATTGAGAAGGCAATGTGCTTTAAAAAAAAACACTGGTAGAAGGCTAAGGGTGATTAGAAGTCTAAGACAACAAGAAATAGGAATTGAACTAGTGCCAAATTGAAATCACCCAACATTCCTGTTTAATCGACTTAAAAAACAAAACAAAACACTTCAAATCAAATTTTGGAGAGGCAGTTCCGACAATAGGAATTGAACTCTTGGATCAATAACACTGATATAACAAACTCCCAGAAGAGTAACCAATAAAGATTAGCATTTTCCATATAGCTTAATAGTTTTAAAATAGTTAACTAGAGAGATAAAAACAAAGATGTGACTCTCAGCGTCACACATTGAACCCAAGTGTTCTAGGTTTGAAGGTCATGTCCTTATCCATTCCACATTGAATGTCAGGCCAGCAGACATCATTTCATGTTGTGTTTAATGTTTCCTTATTACAATTATAAACTGAAAATTTAAAAACAATCATTGATTTAATCTCCAAAGAGTTACATAGTATGTTTTACATGAGTTTCACAAGTAGACATGTAAAAGAATTAATTTGGATTCAAATAATGTCTTTTTGAAAGAGACACTGATTTCTATCTCTATCCATTACGTGAATGGCATCAGAAAATAAAAAGATAGGAACCATTGTTGACTGGCATGGTGTATTATCTAAAATATTAGCAAAAAAGATTACAGAAAATCATCCCAAGGATAATACACCATGACCAAGTAGGATTCATACCAGCAATGCAGGGCTGCTTCAATATTAGGAATGAATGGACTTTTCCTTAAAATAATCAAGGGCATCTATTTAAAACCATCAGTAAGCATTATATGTAATGGGGATAAACCATTCCCGATAAAATTAGGAATGAAACAAGGTTGCCTACTATCACCATTACTATTCAATATTGTATTAGAAATGCTAGCTTTGGCAATAAGAATTGACAAGGAGATTAAAGGAATTAGAGTAGATAATGAGGAAACCAAATTATCACTCTTTGCAAATGATATGATGGTATACTTAGAGAACCCCAGAGATTCTACTAAAAAGCTATTAGAAATAATGCACAATTTTAGCAAAGTTGCAGGATACAAAATAAACCCACATAAATCATCAGCATTCTTAAATATCACTAACAAAATCCAACAGCTAGAGATACAAAGAGAAATTTCATTTAAAGTAGCTGCCAATAGTATGAAATATTTGGGAATATATCTGCCAAGGAAAAGTCAGGAACTATATGAGCAAAATTACAAAACACTTTCCACACCAATAAAGTCAGATCTAACCAATTGGAAAAATATTAAATGCTCTTGGATAGGTCGAGTGAATATAATATAGATGATAATACTACCTAAACAAATGTATTTAATTAGTGCTATACCAATCAGACTCCCAAAAAACTATTTTAATGACCTAGAAAATATAATGACAAAATTCATCTAGAAGAACAAAAGGGCAAGATTTTCAATTAAACCAATAAAAAAAAAATCAAATGAAGGTGGCCTAGTTGTACCAGATCTATAACTATATAATAAAGCAGCGGTCACCAAAACCATTTGGCATTGGCTACGAAATATAATAGTTAATCAGTGGAATAGGTTAGGTTCACAGGACAAAATAGTCAATAACTATAATAATCTAGTGTTTGGAAAACTCGAAGACCCGAGCTTTTGGTATAAGAATGCACTGTTTAATAAAAACTCCTGAGAAAATTGGAAATTAGTATGGCAGAAACTGGGCATTGACCCACACTTAATACAGTACACCAAGATAAAGTCAAAATGTGTTCATGATCTAGGCATAAAGAATGAGATTATAAATGAATTATAAGAACATAGGATAGTTTACCTCTCAGACCTGTGGAGGAGGAAGAAATTTATGACCAAAGAAGAGTTAGAGATCATTATCGATAACAAAATAAAAAATTTTGATTATTAAATTAAATTTAATTTTAAAATTAAAAATTAAAACATTTGTACAAACAAAACTAATGCATAAAAGATTAGAAGGGAAGCAATAAACTGGGAAAAAATTTTTACAATCAAAAGTTCTTATAAAGGCCTCATTTCCAAAATATATAGAGAATTGACTCTAATTTATAATAAATCAAGCCATTCTCCAATTGATAAACAGTCAAAGGATATGAATAGACAATTTTAGTATGAAGAAATGGAAACTATTTCTAGCCCTATGAAAATTTGCTCCAAATCATTTATTTATTTATTTAATTATAATAACTTTTTATTGACAGAACTCATGCCAGGGTAATTTTTTTACATTATCCCTTGCACTCACTTCTGATTTTCCCCCCTCTCCCTCTACCTCCTCCCCTAAATGGCAAGCAGTTCTATATATGCTAAATATGTCACAGTATATCCTAGATAAAATATATGTGTGCAGAACCGAACAGTTCTCTTGTTGCACAGAAGAATTGGATTCAAAAAGTAAAAATAACCCGGAAAGAAAAACAAAAATGCAAACAGTTTACATTCATTTCCCAGTGTTCTTTCTTTGGGTGTAGCTGCTTCTGTCCATCATTGATCAATTGAAACTGTTAGGTTTCTTTGTCAAAGATATCCACTTCCATCAGAATACATCTTCATACAGTATCGTTGTTGAAGTATATAATGATCTTCTGGTTCTGCTCATTTCAATTAGCATCAGTTCATGTCAGTCTCTCCAGGCCTCTCTGTATTCATCCTGCTGGTCATTTCTTACAGAACAATAATATTCCATAACATTCATATACTGCAATTTACCCAACCATTCTCTGATTGATGGGCATCCATTCATTTTCCAGTTTTCCAGTACAAACAGGGCTGCCACAAACATTTTGGCACATACAGGTCTCTTTCCCTTCTTTAGTATCTCTTTGGGGTATAAGCACAGTAGTAGCACTGCTGGAACAAAAGGTATACACAGTTTGATAACTTTTGGGGCATAATTCCATATTGCCTTCCAGAATGGTTTGATTCGTTCACAACTCCACCAGCAATGCATCAGTGTCCCAGTTTTCCCCCATCCCCTCCAACATTCATCATTATTTTTTCCTGTCATCTTAGCCAATCTGACAGGTGTGTAGTGGTATCTCAGAGTTGTCTTGATTTGCATTTCTCTGATCAATAGTGATTTGGAACACTCTTTCATGTGAGTGGTAATATTTTCAATTTCATCATCTGAAAATTGGCTGTTCATATCCTTTGACTATTTATCAATTGGAGAATGGCTTGATTTCTTATAAATTAGAATCAATTCTCTATATATTTTGGAAATGAGGCCTTTATCAGGACCTTTAACTGTGAAGATGTTTTCCCAGTTTGTTGCTTCCCTTCTAATCTTGTTTGCATTAGTTTTGTTTGTACAAAGGCTTTTTAATTTGATGTAATCAAAATTTTCTATTTTGTGATCAGTAATGGTCTCTAGTTCATCTTTGGTCACAAATTTCTTCCTCCTCCACAAGTCTGAGAGATAAACTACCCTATGTTCCTCCAATTTATTTATGATCTCATTCTTTATTCCTAAATCATGGACCCATTTTGATCTTCTCTTGGTATATGGTGTTAAGGGTTGGTCCATGCCTAATTTCTGCCATACTAATTTCCAGTTATCACAGCAGTTTTTGTCAAATAATAAATTCTTATTCGAAAAGTTAGGATGTTTGGGTTTGTCAAACACTAGATTGCAATAGTTGACTATTCTGTCTTGTGAACCTAACCTATTCCACTGATCAACTAATCTATTTCTCACCCAATACCAAATGGTTTTTGTGACTGCTGCTTTATAATATAGTTTTAGATCAGGTACAGTTAGGCCACCTTCATTTGATTTTTTTTTCCATTAATTCTCTTGAGATTCTCTACTTTTTACTCTTCCATATGAATTTTGTTGTTATTTTTTCTAGATCATTAAAATAATTTCTTGGAGGTCTGATTGGTTTAGCACTAAATAAATAGATTAATTTAGAAAGTATTGTCATCTTTATTATATTTGCTTGGCCTATCCAAGAGCACTTAATATTTTTCCAGTTATTTAAATCTGACTTTATTTGTGTGGAAAGTTTTTTTGTAATTTTGCTCATATAATTCCTGACTTTACTTTGGTAGATAGATTCCTAAATATTTTATGCTGTCAAGAGTTATTTGAAATGGAATTTCTTGTTGCATCTCTTGCAGTTGAATTTTGTTGGTGATTTATAAAAATGCTAAGGATTTATGGGGATTTATTTTGTACCCTGCAACTTTGCTAAAGTTATGATTTATTTCTAATAGCTTTTTAGTAGAATCTCTGGGGATCTCTAAGTATATCATCATATCATCTGCAAAGAGTGATAGTTTGGTTTCCTCATTGCCTACTCTTATTCCTTTCATCTCTTTCTCAACTCTTACTGCTGAGGCTAGTGTTTCTAATACAATATTGAATAATAAGGGTGATAATGGGCAACCTTGCTTCACTCCAGATTTTACTGGGAAAGGTTCCAGTTTTTCCCCATTGCATATGATGCTTACTGACCGTTTTAAACATATGCTCCTGACTATTTTAAGAAAAAATCCATTTATTCCTATACTCTCAAGTGTTTTTCTTAGGAATGGATGTTGGATTTTATCAAATGCTTTTTCTGAATCTATTGAGATGATCATATGGTTTTTGTTAGTTTCGTTATTGATATAGTCGACTATGCTAATAGTTTTCCTAATATTGAACCAGCCCTGCATTCCTGATATAAATGCTACTTGGTCATAGTGTATTATCATGGGGATGATTTTCTCTAATCTTTTTGCTAATATTTTATTTAAGATTTTAGCACCAATATTCATTAGGGAGATTGGTCTGTAATTTTCTTTAACTGTTTTCAGCCTACCTGGTTTAGGTATCAGTACCATGTCTGTGTCATAAAAGGAGTTTGCTAGGACTCCTTCAATCCCTATTTTTTCAAATAGTTTATATAGCATTGGAGTTGATTGTTCTTTAAATGTTTGGTAGAATTCACATGTAAATCCATCTGGTCCTGGGCATTTTTTCTTAGGGAGTTGGTTAATAGCTTGTTCTATTTCTTTTTCTAAGATGGGACTGCTTAGGATATTTATTTCTTCCTCTGTTAATCTGGGCAAGCTATATTTTTGAAGGTATTCTTCCATTTCATTTAAGTTGTCATATTTATTGGCATAAAGTTGAGCAAAGTAACCCCTAATTATTGGTCTAATTTCCTCTTTGTTAGTGGTGAATTCTCCCTTTTCATTTTTAAGGCTAACAATTTGATTTTCCTCTTTCCTTTTTTTTAATCAGATTTACTAAGGGTTTATCTATTTTGTTGGTTTTTTCATAGAACCAACTCTTAGTTTTATTAATCAATTCAATAGTTTTTTTTTTACTTTCAGTTTTATTGATCTCTCCTTTTGTTTTTAGAATTTCAAGTATAGTGTTTGACTGGAGGTTTTTAATTTTTAATTTGATCCTTTTCTAGCATTTTTAGGGGCTTGCAAATTAAAAAGCTAGAAAAAGACCGAATTAAAAACCACCAATCAATTATTAAACTTGAAATTCTAAAATTAAAAGGAGAAATTAATAATAATAATATTAAATGTATCATTTTCAAATCATGATGCAATAAAAATTCCATGTAATAAAGGGCCATGGAAATGTGAACCAAAATTTAATTGGAAAGTAAATAAATTAATCCTAAAGAAAGAGTAAGTCAAACAACAAATCATATAAACAATCAATAATTTCATCAAAGAAAATGACAATAATGAGACAACATACCAAAATTTATGGGATGCAGCAAGCATTCTTAGCTATTCTTAGGTGAACATCATCCAAGAAATTCTTAGGGGAAATTTTATATTTGTAAATTCTTATCTGAACAAAATAAAGAAAGAGCAGATTAATGAATTGGACATTCAACTAAAAAGTTAGAAAAGAAAACAAATTTAAAACCCACAAATACATGCCAAATTGGAAATTCTAAAATCAAAGGAAAGATTAGTAAAATGTAAAGAAAACTGTTCAACTTATAATTAAAAATAAGAATTGTTTTTATGAAAAAGGAATATAATATATAAAGCTGTGGTTAGTTTCATTTTGAAAGAGAAGAAAATTAAATTACTTGAATCAAAAATGAAAATTCACTGTCAGTGAAGAGGAAATTAAAACAATAATTAGGAGCTATTTTGTCTAACTATATGCTAATAAATCTGACAATCTAAGCAAAATAAATGAATATTTTCAAATATATAAATTGTCCAAATTAACAGAAGAGTAAACAAAATGCTTAAATAACCCTGTTTTAGAAAATAATGTGACAAGCCATCAATGTACTCCCTACAAAAAAATCTTCAGAGAAAGATGTATTTACAAGTGAATTCTATGAAACATTTAAAGAACTATTAATTCTGCTACTATATAAACTATTTGGAAAAACAGATGAAGAGTCCTACCAATTTTATGACACAAATATCGTGCTAATACCTCAACCATGAGGAGACAAAACAGAGAAAGAAAATTATAGACCAATTTCTTTAATAATTATCAATGTAAAATTTTAAATAAAATATTATTTTATTATATTTATTTATATTTTTATTATATACTTATTATATATAATACATATTATATTATATAAATATATGTTAATATATTTATTATTATAGAAATTTATCATGAGAATAATACCCAATTACCAGGTGGGATTATGCCAGGAATGCAGGAATGATACAAAATTAGGGAAACTATTAGGATAATTTCAATAACAAAACTAAAAGAAATCATATGATTATCTCAAGAGATGCAGATAAAGCTTTTGAGAAAATATCACATCTATTCCTACTAAAAACCCTAAACAGCATAAAAATGAATGGAATGATAAGCAGCATTTATCTACAACTATCATCAAGTATTATATATAGCAGAATAAGTTAGAAGAATTCTCAATAAAATCCAGGGTGAAACAAGGAGACCCATTATCACCATTATTATGTACTAGAAATGTTAGTATTAGCAGTGAAAAGAAGAAGAAATTGAAGGAATTAGAATAAGCAATGAAAAATAAAATTATCACTCTTTGCAGATCATATCATGAAATATTTAGAGAATCCTAGAGAATCAACTAAAAAAACTACTTGAATAATTAACAACTTTAGCAAAGTCACAGGGCATTTCTATAGGCTACCAATAAAGCTCAGATGCAAGAGACAGAGAAATTCCACTTAAAATAACTATAAAAAATGTGAAGTAGTTGGGCATCTATCTTATAAAACAAACCCAGAAATTATATAAACAAAATTATAAGACACTTTTCATACAAAGTCAGATGAAAAGAACTGAGCAAATATATATTGCTTATGGGTAAGCCTAACTAATGTTTTAAAACGATAAGTCTACCTAAATTACTCTACTTATTCAGTGCCATCCCAATGAAACTGGTAAAATTAATTTTATAGAGCTAGGAAAAAAAAGCTATACTGGCTAAGAAATCAAGCTCAATGGAATATGTTGGGTTCACAAGCCACAGTGATAAATGACTATAGTAATCTACTTTTTGATAAAACCAAGGATACCAACTTCTGGTATAATAATTTACTATTAAAAAATGATGGGAAAACTGGAAAATAATGTGGCAGAAGGTAGACATAGACCAGCATCTCATATCTCTATCAAAATAAGGTTAAAATGGATACATTGTTTAGACATAAAGAGGGATCCCATGATCAGATTAGGAGAGCAAGGAATAATTTACCTGTTATATGTATGACCAAACAAGAGATAGAAAACATTATGAAATGCAAAATGCAACCAAGATTAGAAGGAAACAAAAAAATTTGGGAACAATTTTTATAATCAGTGTTTCTGATAAAGGCCTCTTTTCTGAGGACTATTTTTTTTCCTGAGTCAAATGTATAAAAATACAAGTCATTAGCCAGTTAATAAATGATCAAAAAGTATGAGCAGACACTTTTCAGATGAAAAAATTCATCTATAATCATATGGAAAAAGGTTCTGAATCACTCTTGATTTGGATAAATGACATTAGAACAATTCACCTATTAGAATAACTAATATAACAGAAAAGGAAAATAATAAATGTTTGAGAAATTGTGGGGAAAATTATAACACTAATGCATTGCTGATGAAGTTGTGAACTGATCTAACCCTTCTGGAGAACAATTTGTAATTATGCCCAAAGGTTTAGAAAACTATGCATACTCTTTGATTAAGCAATATCACCACTAGATCTGTATCCCAGAAAGAGAACATACAGAAGGGGAAAGTACCCACATATGCAAAAAATATTTACAACAGCTCCTTTTGTGGTGGCAAAAAAAAATTGGAAATTGAGGGAATGCCCATCAACTGGGGAATGGCTGAACAAGTAGTGGTATATGAATGTCATAGAATACTATAAGAAATGATGAGGAGGTAAATTCAGGAAAACTTGGAAAGACTTAAATGAACTGATGCCGAGTAAACAGAACCAGGACATTGTACACAGTAACAGCAATATTGGGTGGTCAACTTTGATAGACTTAGTTCTTCTCAGCAATACAATGATCCAATTCCAAAATGCTATACACAACCACAGAAAGAGCTATGGAGTCTGAATGCAGATGAAAGCATACTATTTTCATTTTTTGTTGTTTTTCATAGTTTTTCCCTTTTGTTCTTTTCCTTCTTTTACAATATGACTAATGTAGAAATATGTTTAATATGATTGTACATGTAAACCATATATTAGATTGTTTGCTATCTTGGGGAGGGGATAGAGAAGGGAAAAGGGAGAAAAATTTGGAACTCAAAATCTTGCAAAAATGAATGTTCAAAACTATCTTTACATTGATTGGAAAAATACTATTAAGTGCAACAAAAAAGGAAAGGGAAAATAATGATCATAGTTGTGAATAGGAATGGGACAAGCTAAGCCATAGAACAGATGTGGATTGTAGAATAGATTGGAACCTAGAATACAACAGTATTGTATACAAGAGATACAGTTGGGATAGAAAGACACTCACAGAGTTGAAATTGAAGGCCTAGAGCAAAGTGTATTTTACTTCATGTGAAGTGAAGGGAATAGGACTGGCAAACAATCTCAGACCAAGCAGAAACAATAGAATTAATTTAAAAAGTGATGATAGAATGTTGTAATCCTAGTGTTAACTTAACTTGAAACAAGGTGAAAACTCAAGGGTGATGTCAGGGTCCTGGTGTTAATTCAATAGAATTGATACAGTGCTTGTTGGTGAATTCTTGCAGGGTGATGGGTTGCCAATACTGATAGACAATAATGCTTGTGTTCACACCTCCCTCGAAGTTCTTAGGACCAGAGAGCACTCTGGGAGATACCCATAATCCCTGCCTCCAGAAGGAGGAGTTAACCTTTGGGAGATCATATATATGGAGGAAGCTCTTAGAGCTTAGAAGATTTTCTCCGGAACATTGACTTGGGTCAGAGAGGAGCACTCTGGGAGGAAGCCTACAAGCCCTCTCGAAGGCAAGAGAGATTCATTGCATCTTCCACTTTGGTGCTAGCTGGAGGCTGAAGGACAAACCTTTGGATTTGGAGACATTGGGAGAGAGCTCTTGGAACCAAGCAGAGAGATAGGCCTCTCAACTAACCAGGCTATTTTGGAAGGAGAAAATAAAAGATCTGAACTTTTATCAGCTGGCTGTGATTTTGGAGTAATTATTTACTTGTAACTGAAACTAAGGCTGCCTCCAGAAAACCTCCCCAAGAAACCCTCTCCCCCAGAGAGAACCATTATATTTTAAGGAACAAAAACCCAACTAGAAACTATATTTTGTTAAAAAGTACCACAAACAATGAAGCAATATTAAAAAATTATAGCAAGTTTCTCTGATGAATGTCTTATTTCTCAAATATTGACAGAACCAAATCAAATATGTAAGATGTGATTCTCCAATTGATAAATGGTAAAAGATTTTAAACAATTTTTTAGATAAAGAAATCAAAGTTAACTAGGGTCATATGAAAATGCTCTAAATCCTTATTGATTACAGAAAGCCAAATTAAAACAACTTTCATGTACCACCTGATGCATATCAGAAAAGAAAAGTAAAAAGATAAAGGAATATGGATATATTTATGAACTGCTTGTGGAATTGTAAACTGATCCGATCATTCTGAACAGCCATTTAAAACTGTGTCCAAAAGGCTATAAAACTGTACTTACTATTTCATTCAGCAATAACAATACTTAGGTCTATAACTCCAAAGAAATTAAAGAAAAAGGAAAAGGAAACACACACACACACGCACACATGCACACATGCACACACACAAATACTTATAGTCACTCTTTTGGTGGTGACAGAGTTGGAAATTGAAGGGATATTCATCAACTGAGGAATAACTAAATAAGTTGCGCATATGATTGTAATAGAATATTATAAGAAATAAAAAGGGGGTTGGTTTAAAAAATACATAGAAAGACCTTTATGAACTGATGCAAAGTAAAGTGAGGAGAACCTGAAGATCATTAATTATAGTAACAGCAATATTGTAATGATAATAATTTATGAAGATATCTACTCTGATTGATACAATGAATGAAGACAATTTCAAAGATGAAAAAAAAATTGCTTTCTACTTCCAGGAAATTTATGAACTCAAGAGTATAAATTGGAGTATAAGGTTTTTACTTTTTTAAAAAAAAATATGGCTAATGTGGAACTATGTTTTGCATGATTTCACAAAAAAAAAAAAATTATCAAGATGGAGCTTATATTCTAACTTTTATTTGTCCTTATCAGACAATAAACCCTGAGGAAATTTTGAAAGTAGAATATCCTATTTCCAAAATACATTATATGTATATGTGTGGGTTTGTATAAAATCTTCCAACATGTTCTAGTACTTTCTCACTGTCTCTACCTCTCTTTCAATCTGTCTCACTCTACCTCATTTTCTTTATGTCTCTGTCTGTCACTTTCTATCTCTCTGTCTGTGTCTCTGTCTCTGTATATGTCTCTATTTGTCTCTGTCTCCATCTATTTGTCTGTCTTTTTCTCTCTTCTTCTTCTCTCTCTCTCTCTCTTTCTCTCTCCCTCCATCTTTCTCCCTCCATCCTACCCTATGGTTCCTTAGAGTTCTTGTTTGAACACTGTTTTGTGTTCAATTAGCATATTTATAGTTAGCAAGCTATCAGGTCATCAAGGTAAAGGAAATAGGAAAGGTGGTACAAATTTGAAAATCTAGAAGAGGAAATGTGTTTAAATAAGGAATCTGTGAACACTAAACTAAAATAAAACTATATTAGAACATGTAAATGTACTGAGAAAATTCCATCAAATATTTAAGCAATAATTGTCAGGAATGAGGTTCCCCAAATTAAAACCCAAAACAGCTTTATTTCAAATTTTCAAAGGACTTGTTTTTTCATAGATAATTTCTCTACTAGAATCTTTGGAGATACTGGACTATTTCATCTGAAAATGCATGAACCCCACCTTCTCTCCCCACTTAATTTCATTGTTTATGTGCCTCATGATAAAACCTTGGGCCTCATCAATTAAAAAAAAAAAACTTTTGCATGTGTCCTTGAGCAGAACTGATGTGAAAAATATTTTCCTATTATCTGAACAGCAAGGCATATAAAGTAGCATCACTTGGTATATGGCTTATTGCCCTAAGAAGCTGAAAATTATTTTCTATCCACTGATGTTATGAAGAGCTCTTTCAGGGGGGATGAAACAGGGTAGAGGTGGAGAGGTAAGAGAAACCTTATAGAAATGACTTTGACCATGAACTGTGTGTTTACAGATTCAGTTGACCAGTCATAATTTTCCACTGCTGGTACTCCCTCTGAAATGGGAGGACACATTCAGAAATCCCATTCTAGGTCCCCTTCCTGTCCTTAAATCAAGAAGACAGAAGGCTGTTGGTTACTATGGTAATTATTGGAAATAGCCTATCATCCCTTTGTGCTCCAGTATTCTCCCTTGAAATACTATTCTGAGATATTTTCTGTGTTCAGGCACCCTTGGGAAATTCCTACAGCTACAGGGCTCCTGAAATCAATAATATGCTTACTTCAGTAGGAAGGTGGGGGTTCAGCTGATGAGCTGTTGTCTTTTTCCTAAAAACACCAATTCACTGACAGAGTGGCTTATCAGTTGTATATATTTTTTAAAATAGTTCTTCCAGAGATGGTCACAGAGAAACAGTTTTGTTTGGTTTTGTTTTTAATATATTTTACGGCTTTCTCTTTAGCCCAAGCTCAGCTAGCTAAGGGTAAATAACCATTTTGTTAAATTGGTCTGGTGAAGGACAAGCCGCCAGATCTGAAGTGAGCTGTCACGTTATATTAGTCACACCCATAAATTCAGTGGTTATAGTGCTCCCTTCCCAGTGTTCCTGAGTCATGGACAGAGTATTAAAAGAAAGCTTGCTGGGGGGGGGGGGGGGCAGGAATGATGCTTCAGGGTGATTTTTCCATTATTTTATTTTTAAGGCTTTTATTTAAGGCACTGAGTAATGGGTTACACAGTGTGGATTGGTTCCTTTTCACATTTCCATAATAGGGACATTTGTGACATATCTTTTTTTTTTTTTTTTTTTGGTCCTTTCCTCCTCACAACTTTTTACTTTTCAACCATATGTTAACCAACTTATTCTGACCCCTGAAATGCATGTTACATATTTCTTTGTTTTCTCAAAAAAAGGAAGGAGGGGGAAGAATTATTACTGCTTCATAGTAGATTTTACAACCCCATTAAATACTGAGCCAGCTAAAGGACAATGAATAGTTTTTAGCATTAATATGATATTTTCCAAGAGTGTCTTATCATCTTCTAAAATCTTTTTTGTGAGTGCTTAATTATTAATGCCTATATAAAACTCCAATAGCTGAGACAGTTCTGATATCTTGGACTTTGGGACCTTCAGATTCCTTTTCAGAGAGAAGGCAGTGAATTTAGCTCTCAGATTTGCTCTGACAGGCTGACAACTGATATCACAAGTCCACAGCTAAGAGTAGTTTATTACTTTTAGTGGGATTTATTTAATTCAGTCTCACAGCCTAAGGGGGGGGGGTAAAGATTTAACTTGAAATTAAATTCCATCAGGCAACCTTTTAATATAAGAAAAATGGACAGAAGGATAAATGGCATGCTTAAATGCAAGTGGGGGTGGGAAGGAGACAGAAAATGGTATATATTTAACATGAAGGGGAAAAATTCCAACAAAATCATTGTGGTTGCTTGACATACATGGATAGAAAATTATAGATGAACTCATAGCAATGGCTTGACTTAGAAGAGAAGAGCCAAATGAAAGTTTCTGAGAAGATCAGAATTCTTTAAATCATCCAATTAAAGAAAGAAAAAAAGATTGCAGTTTATGAATGCTTTCTGTCAATGTCTGGAAAAGCTGATAAGAAATCATAAGTGTTTGCTTAATTTAAAGCTATATATAGTGATTCAAATAAGACAGATAACTTGTCAACAGGATGGTGGACAAAAGATGTACTATTTTTCAATCAATACCTAAAATGTCTTTATTTTCATTGTCTTTAGAGGCACCAAGTATACTTATACAATATACAGACAAACCATCTGGGAAAGGAATTTTACTTGTTAGTAAACTTATATATCCATGATTTTATCAGTATAGATATTCATGTGATATAGAGTCAAAGATCTAGTACAAAAGACTTTAAAGTTTATCAGTCAATATGATCAAATCTTAATCAAGCAAGCAAGCATTTATTAAATACCTATTATATACCAGACACTATGCTAAACACTGGAGATACAAAAGTAAAAGCAAAATAGTTCCTACACTCAAAGGGTTTATATTCTAACAGAAGGGATAAATTTTATATGCATATGTTTGTGAATAACTGTGTATATATTTACATATATATGTATATGATAAATACAAAATAGATAAAAGACAATTGGTAAGAAAAGCATTATTATCTTAGGGAACCCAGAAAGGCCTCTGGATGAAGGTAAATCTTTGTTAGGTCTAGAAGGATACTAGAATGAGGAGGGAAAGCATTTCAAGAATAAAGGGAAAGAAGTTTTAGTAAATTAATGCTATATCTGGTATATAGTAAGCACTTAACAAATGTTATTTGATTGTTAACTAACTGGCACAGGAACTCAAGACTGTGGCTCCAAATTGAATGAAAATGTAGCTCTTTTTGTTATATTACCCTTCCATTAATATGTAAGACAACTCCTCCATGCTTGCTTATCCTACACAGTTTTTAATCTACATATTTCTAAGAAAGCTCCATAAAAAAAATTCCCAATAATCTCAATGCTTTCCTCATGTTCTTTTAATATCATGAGGATATCAGTAGGATACCTCATTCTTCATACATGACCCACCCACTTTTAGTTATATTTGTGCTCAATTTACTCCCCTGAATGAAAGCAGGTTGTTTCAGATAATAAACTATAATCTTCTTATGGATGTCAAGTATTTTTCTATTGACCATTGAATGACTTATAATTTTGACTCTTCCAAGATCATGACACAACAGAATTCACTACAATTTATTATTGAGACAGTACTGGTGTTAAAGTAATGGACTTTGGGGTTTTATTTAGTTTAGAATTACTGAAAACATTATCGAATTTGCCTAATACAATCTCAAATGATCAATTCCTAATTCTGAGCCTAACTTCTTGTCTATCTTGTAAGTATTTATTTTATGAATACCATAAAAATTGGAATTATTATCATACTAGTCAATTTAGTGCAACACATCTCTGGTAGAGAGAATCTGGCAAGCATAGTTCTAATTCTTATTTGGGAATAATGGATTTTATTTAACAATAATATGATGAGTTACCTAATGAGAAATGCAAAGTAGAGAACTTTTTGACTTTCCATAACCATAGAGTGGTTGCTTGAACTATATTTTCTAAAGAAAAATGGGAAATTTCTTAAAATGCAAGTTAAATTATTTCTACCACTAGCAGGACCAACTTTTCAGATACATAGATAGAATGTTCTTACGTGTAGACACAGAATGGAATGCCCTTCTGAGTTTCACATCCTTTCTGACTCTTTTCCCTCTCTTGTGTCTTTATTCCTTAGTTTGAATCTCTGACAGATCCTAATCTGTCTAGCTAATGAATTAAATTAAATAGTAGTTAAGGACTCACAGTTTATAATAGCTTAATATATAATTTTGCAGATGTAACATCTAATTCATTATACTCCCTTCACATATTAAAACTATTGTTACTATATTTTATAGCAAATAATTGAGTAAGAAAAAATACTTACATGGAAACAAGATGACGCAAAGCAAAAGAAAACAAAATGGAGGGGGAGGTTGGGAAGTCAGTTTATACAACCCTATATTTCATAGCAATGCTATAGAATCTTATATTTAAAGGTCAAAAGGACTTTATGAAATATCTCATTCAATAATCTCATCTCAAGGACTATATTTTCTTCAAATTTCCTTCTTAAGTTTTGATTTTCCTACAGAATAGTACTCTGGAAAAATAAAATCCTGAATTAGAAGAAAATTCTTATACTGACAGTTACTATTTCAGTAATCTTAGACAAGCCATTTATTCTTTCTGTACCTCTCTTTCCTCATCTGGAGATAAGATAATTAACTGAAACATTTTTAAGATTCTTTTCACCTCTAAAACTAAGATATTCAGATTTCCCATTCTCCTTCCCCCAATTTCATTTTGTTTTGCTTTGTTTCTTCTTGTTTCCATGTAAACCAACTTCTCTTCTTCAATCAGGTGCTACAACCACCTTGAGAAGTAAGGTAGTGATACTATTTTCCTTCATTAACTCTTAGTATGGTTCTTCCAAACTGTGACCATCCAAATCCAGAAGAGTATGTTCAACTGGACAGAAGACTATTGGATTCTACATCCCATGTCGATGGTTAAAGCCTTTTTATTATTCTTGTGTGGAATTATTTTGGTTTGGGGCACTCCAGGGCAGCTTTCTCAAAATTCCAGTTTGGAATTTGCTTTTAATTAGAACCCTTAGAATCTAAACCTATGTTCTTTTCTTAAAATCATAGAGTAGCTGACCTAGAATAGACCTATATTTTCAATGTACCTATTTGTATACATGCTATGCACTCAAGTCCCAGCTAAATGCAAAATCCCCCAGGGACAAGTTTACTAAACTTACTTAACTTGTAGTCCTAGCTTATTCTGTATAACTCTTTTTCCTTAACAAGGAATCACCACTGACACCTCTTCTGCATTCCTAGCATAGAATAAGCCTAGGGATAAGGAGGTTGCTACCTTTGAAAGCACTTTATTTTATTATGAGGCATGTCTAATTGTTAGAAAATTCATAAAATGAGCCAAGATAAGACACTATTATACCTATTCGTTGATTCTAGATCTTGTTCTACTCTCTGAATCAAATAAAGTTTACAGTCTTTTGTTATTTTAGGGAACAAGTCTGGGAGTAGAGAAAATAAGTGACTTTCTTAGAATACTATAAGAAATGTGCATCTTTTCCAGTAGTGTTTTCATTAATGAAGAGGATAATTCCCTATACATTCCTTACATATTATTTGGAAAAAAATGTCATTAAGGAGAAATAACATAAGCACCTTGGGGCTTTTTCATAATCTTTGCATTTCTTATCTAGCTCAAATTGGTAGATTACTAACCTTTTCCTTCTTCTTTAGGAGATCTAGATTTAAATTCCCCAATCTTCCCAAAACAGTCATCCCTCCCTCTCAATGATCCTATTACCTGAAGACCATATATGACCCCTACTTTGTTGTTCCTTATCCATTACCATGTAATAAAAGTCTTGGAGCTCCTTTTCCCACATATTCAGTATTCGTGAAATTTTAGATTTAGAGTTGAATGGTACCACAGAACTCAACCACATCATTTTATATATGAAAAACTGAGGCCCAAAAAGTTAGTGACCTATTCAATCCATATAGTCTAGTATTTCCAACAATATCCTTTTACTATAAGAGGAACATGTATTCTGGGGACATTTATCCCAACTCCCATTTTCACTAATCAATTTTTATTAGTTTCTAGTTTGTTGCTACAAAGTTCCTTCCAGGGCCTAGAGAAAGCTCCAAGGGATTGAGATTGTCTTCCTAATACTAAATTGCTTGTGACCACTTACGCTTCCTGCCCAAGTTTCTCAAATGATATTCAATTACCCAAATTTAATTAGGTTTTAGAAAAGAATATTTACTAAAATGGCATAGAAAGTACATAGTATAAAATACTCCCTCCCCTCAATATCCACAATATGCTCACTAAAAATTATATACAGAATGCAGAAGAAAGTGGGCTCATATGGCAACAGGAAAACTCACAGTTCTTGAAATTCCTCTTGTTGGAGTTTTTAAGCTCTCTCTCTTAAGTATGGTAGAGTCTTTTTTTTTCCTGCTGGGCTCTTGGTAGAACTTTAAATCACCATCAAGCTGTACTGAGGATACCCCTAAGATATTAGTGGGAAATGGGAAATCTAAAATTCTCCAAGCAATTCAAAATTCACAAGATCTCAGACTAAGAAGAAAAAGATATAGAGGAGACTGAGAAAAAGGCCAATGCCAAGGACAGGAAATATGCTCCTTCCCCTAAACAATTGCATCTGGAGAGTTTGCTTTACTCTCTGTTCATTGCTGCAAAATTCTCTAAATACTCTGTCTTTAATTAGCTTAATATATTACAGAAAACTTCAAAGATATAACCAAATTATCTATACTGAACCATATATGTTTTCTTGATTTCCTGTGTGATGTCATTCTAATTAAGAACTTTTCCCAAACTGAGTCTAAAGTCTTAAATGGTGAATATAGGTTCTCATAGCATTATGATATAATTTTAGATGGGGCAGGGTGATTTCATGGGTTTAGCCAATCAAGTTCTAACTCTACTCAAATCCATAACTCTTTCAATTGCACTTTGCAAGTGACCTAAGGTACATTTGCTGGTCCTTAGAGAAAAAGTGCCATTGCCTACTTCTCATCTATTGCCACCACCACCTCAGTGTAAAGAAGTGTAGATCTTCTCCTAGGCTTCTCTGTATCCAGGCTGACTTTATTTAAAAGGAGCATTGTTCCCAGAGGATTTGTTAATTAAAGTATCACTGTATATTTCTGCAGTAAAGTTAAACTGAGGTCCATCTGGTCATGGCTAATATACATAGATTTTAGATTAATTAGCTCCCAAGTGTCAGTATATTTATTTTGTGCTATCTCTGGCCTCAAAAAGGATGTGTGTAAGTCTTAAGCCAAACCTCTTCTATGCCATACTGAAACTACAGGGCATACTCAATCAGTGAATCTGAAAACTAAGTAAATATTTTGGTAGGTAAGCTATGGATTTTTAAAACAAATTGGGAAAGGAGTGTTAATGTGAAATAAGTTATTCATAAAATATTTTATGAAATATTTTTTCATGTTCATTTTTAATGACAATGATATATTTTTTCTTATTTATTTTATTATTTCTTAAAATGTAAATATTTTCTTATTTAAGATATTTCTTATTCTTATTATAAATATTATTTCTTATTTGACTTTAGGGGCCAGAAAAGTACCCCAACCTAGAGTGATTCACCAAATAGGTTCTTAATACTTTAAATTCTAATTAGGTGTTTCCTATATCTGAAAGAGGTAACATTTTCATCTCTTGTCTGTCTTTTATAGGGTAATATGAATGAGTTTTATATACTTGCTTGAAATCCAGTTTTGATGGGAATAGATTTCTCTGGTAGGATACTTTAAAGGAGAGAAACAGAATAGGAAATTCATATAATTGAAACAATGCCTCAAAGTATCTGGTCTATAAGTTGGATTTTAATAATAAACTATTGTTGAATTGAAGTCTGGAAGTGTCTTTTTCTCCTCAAATAATTATGTTATCATTTGTTGCCCCTGGCAAATGAATGAGTACAAAGTGACTCAGTATTAGCACTACCAGGTAAATAAACCCCAAAAGATCAATGAAAAGGATGAAAGACCATATGAACAAAATATTTGTAGCAACTATTTTTGGTAACAAAGAACTGGAAACTAAGAAGGCACCCATCAATTGTGAAATGACTGGACAAATTATGGCATTTATTATGTCATTTTAAAAACTGACACTGAAGATCTTTTCAGATGCATATTTAAGTCATCTGAATCTAGATAAGAATTTATATTATAACAATAACATAAAAATGTTCTTAGAAAGACTTAGGAACTTGGAACAGCACAATATTGAATCATGATTATACCGGGATACTGATAAAAAAAATCTACCCACTATACATAGAGAGGGCATGTATAATTTGATTTTACAGTTATAATATAAAAATGAAACTAGAGGTTGACAAGGGATTGTACTGGAAAAAGGAGAAAGTGGAGGTAAAATGAGGGGAATTAATATCAGGAAGAGGCAAAGAAACCTATTATATTTGAGGGAAAGAAGGGAAAGGGATGATCATTGTGTGAATCTTACTCCCTTCAGATTGGCTCAAAGAGAAAAAATTAGACATATATGGTTTCATATATAAGCTTCTCTCACCTTATAGAAAAGTGGGAGGGGAAAGGTGAAAAGGAAAGGAGTAGGTTAATAGAATGAAAAACAGAAATAGCAGGGGAAATGTATAAGAAAGAGGGATGGACTCTAAAGGGGGAAGGCTGATTGAGGCAAGTAATGCTCATAAGTAAAATACTGGGGAGGGGAGAAAGGGAAAAAGGACAAAGAAAAGTATAATTTGGGGTTAACAAAATGACAGGAAATACAAAATTAGTAGTTTTAACTCTAAATGTGAATGGGGTGAACTCTCCCATAAAGCAGAAGTGGATAGCAGACTGGATTAAAAGCCAGAATCCTACAATATATTGTTTAAAAGAAACGTATTTAAAGCAGAGATATATATACAGACCAAAGGTAAAAGCCTGGAACAGAATCTGTTATGCTTCAGATGAAGTAAAAAAAAAAAAAAAAAAAAAAAGCAGGAGTAGCCATCCTGATTTCAGATGAAGCAAAAGCAAAAATTGATCTAAGTAACAAAGATAAGGAAGGAAACTCTACCATGCTAAAGGGTACCATAGAGAATGAAATTAATAGAAATATCAATAGCAAACATATGCACCAAGTGATATAACATGAAAATTCCTAAAGGAGAAGTTAAGAGAGCTACAAGAAGAAATAAAAATCAGAACTATAATAGTGGGAGATCTCAACCTTGTTCTCTCAGAACTAGATAAATTGAACCACAGAATAAATAAGAAAGATATTAAAAAGGTAAATAGAAAAGTAGAAAAATTAAGTATGATAGATCTTTGGAGAAAAGTGAATGGAGACAGAAAGGAGTATACTTTCTTCTCAGAAGTTCATGGAACCTATACAAAAATTAATCACATATTAGGTCATAAAGCCCTGAAAACCAAATGCCAAAAGGCAGAAATAGTAAATGCATTTTTTCAGAACATGATGCAATAAAAATTACATCCGATAAAAGACCAGGGGGAAATAGACCAAAAAGTAATTGGAAACTAAATAATCTCATGCTTTGGAATGAATGGATGAAGCAGCAAATCATAGCTAAATTAATAATTTCATCTAAGAGAATGACAATAATGAGACAACATACCAAAATTTGTGGGATGCAGCCAAAGTGGTAATAAGGGGAAATTTTATATCTCTAGTTGCTTAGTTCCATAAAATAGAGAAAGAGAAGATTAATGATTTAGGCTTGCAACTAAAAAAGGTAGAAAAAAAGCAAATTAAAAAACTCCAATCAAATGACAAATTGAAATTTTAAAAATAAAAGGAGAGATTAATAAAATTGAAATTAAAAAATAAACTTGAATTAATAAATAAAGCTAAGAGTTGGTTTTATGAAAAAAATCAACAAACTAGATAGACCTTTAGTTAATTTGATTAGAAAAAGAAGAAAATCAAATTGTTAGTCTCAAAAATGAAAAGGGAAAACTTTCCACCAATGAAGAATAAATTAGAGAAATTTTAGCAGTTACTTTGCCCAATTTTATGCAAATCAATTTGGTAACTTATGTGAAATATGAAATACTTACAAAAATATAGACTGCCCAGATTAACAGAAAAGAAAGTAAATTGCTTAAATAGTCCCATTTTAGAAAAAAGAAATAGAATAATCCATTAATCAACTCCTTAAGAAAAAAAACTCCAGGGCTAGATGGATTTATTTGTGAATTCTACCAAACATTTAAAGAATACTTAACTCCAGTACTATAAAACTATTTGAAAAAATCGCAAATGAAGAATTCCAAAACTTCTTTTGTGACACAAACATAGTACTGATACCTAAATCAGGTAGGATGAAAACAGAGAAAGAAAATTATAGACCAATTTTTGTAATGGATATTGAAACAAAAATCTTAAATAAAATATTAGCAAAGAGAGAGAAAATTATCCCCTGGATAATTCAGCATAACCAAGTAGGACTTAAACCAAGAATGCAGGACTTGTTCAATATTAGGAAAGCAATTAGCATAATTGATTATATTAATAACCAAATTTACAAAAACCATATTATTATCTCAATAGATGCAGAAAAATCATTTGATAAAATCCAACATCCATTCCTATTAAAAAACAGTATAAAGTATAGGAATTAATGGATTTTTCCTTAAAAATAGTCAGTAGCATATATTTAAAGCTATCAGCAATCAATATTTGTAATAGGGATAAAGTGGAAACATTCTTAATAAGATCAGGGGTGAAATGATTGCCCACTATCACCATTACTAATCAATATTGTACTAGAAATGCTAGTTTTGGCAATAAGAGAAGAAAAAGAGATTAAAGGAATTAGAGTGGGTAATAAGGAAACCAAATTATCACTCTTTGCAGATGAAGCTTTAAAGAACCCTAGAAAATCAACCAAAAAACTATTAGAAATAACACACAATTGTAACAAAGTTGCACAATACAAAATAAATGCACTTGAATCATCAGCATTTTTATACATCATTAACAAGATCCAACAGCAAGAGATACAAAGAGAAATTTCATCTAAAAAATTGCCAATAGTTGGAACCTACTACCAAGGGAAAGTCAAGAACTATATGAGCAAAACCCTAAAACAGTTTCTGTTGGAATCTTTACAAAGTGTTAAGCCATTAGAGTTGATAGAGACAATAATTATCTAATTTAACATGGTTCAATATGATTGATATGATGTTAGAATATTTTGGGCCAGAACTTGAAACAAGGTACTAAGTACAACTGATAGACAATAATGCTTGTGTTCACACCTCCCTTGAAGTTTTTAGGGCCAGAAAGCACTCTGGGAGATAATCCAGAATCCTTCTCTCTCAGAGGAGGAGTTAACCTTTGGGAGATCATATATATATAGGAAGCTCTTAGAGCTTGGAAGAATTTCTCTGGAACATTTACTGGGTTCAGAGAGGAGCACTCTGGGAGGAAGCCCACAACCCCTGTCTTCAAGGCAAGAGAGATTCATTGCATCTTCCAACTTGGTGCTGGCTGGAGGCTGAAGAAAGCAGAGGTGGAAGCCAAGGACAAAGCTGCAAGACCTCTTGGAACCAAGCAGAGAAAGAGGCCTGAGCTAACCAGGCTATATTGAAGGACACAAAAGATCTGAACTTTTATCAGCTGGCTGTGATTTTGGAGTAATTATTTACTTGTAACTGAAACTAAGACTGCCTCCAGAAAATCTCCCCTAGAAACCTGCTTTCTCCCAGAGAGAAATATTATTATTATTTTAAAGAAGAGAAAAACATCAACAAGTTTCCACACAAATGAAGTCAGATCTAAACAATTGGAAAAATATCAAGTGCTGTTGGATAGGTAGAGCAAATATAATAAAGATGACAATACTATCTAAATTAATCTGTTTATTTAGTATTATGCCAAACAAACTCCCAAAAAACTATTTTATTGACTTAGAAAAAATAACAACAAAATTCATCTGGAATAACAAAAGGTCAAGAATTTCAAGGAAATTTATGAAAAAAAAAGCAAATGAAGGTAACTTAGCTGTACCAGATATAAAACTATATTATAAAGCAACAGTCATCAAAATCATTTGGTACTGGCTAAGAAATAGAGCACATAATCATTGGAATAGGTTAGGTTCACAGGACAAAATAGTCAATAACAATAGCAATCTAGTGTTTGACAAACCTAAAGACTCCAGATTTTGGGATAAGAATTTGCTATTTGACAAAAACTGCTGGGAAAATTGGAAACTAATATGGCAGAAACTAGGCATTGACCCACACATAATACCATGTACCAAGATAAGATCAAAATGGCTTCATGATCTAGACATAAAGAATGATATTATATACAAATTAGAAGAACATAGGATAGTTTACCTCTCAGATCTGTGGAAGAGGAAGGAATTTGTGACCAAAAAAGAATTAAAGATCATTATTGATCACAAAATAAATAACTTTGATTATATTAAGTTTAAAAGGTTTTATACAAACAAAACTAATGCAGACAAAATTAGAAGGGAAGCAATAAACCAGGAAAACATTTTTACATTCAAAAGCTGTGATAAAGGCCTCATTTCTAAAATATAGAGAGAATTGACTGAACTTTATAAGAATTTAAACCATTTTGCAATTGATAAATGGTCAAAGGATATGAACAGGCAATTTTCAGATGAATAAATTGAAACTATTTCTAGTCATATGAAAAGGTGCTCCAAATCACTATTGATCAGAGAAATGCAAATTAAGATTACTCTGAGATACCACTACACACCTCTCAGATTGGCTAAGTTAACAGGAAAAGATAATGACAAATGGTGGAGGGGATGTGAGAAAATTGGGACACTGATGCATTGTTAATGGAATTGTGAATGGATCCAATAATTCTAAAGAGCAATTTGGAATTATGTTCTAAGTTATCAAACTGTGTATGCTTTTGCTTTTTTCATTATTTTATGGGGCAGAAAGATATAAATGCTTATTAATTTAAACAATTTTAACAAAACAAACAAATAAGTAGAGTAAAAGAAAGTTATATAACATATGGACAATGATGAGATTTTCATTTATGTCTGAACTAGAAGATTTTTAAAAGTTTGATTTTCTCTTGTCATTTATTATCAGTATATGTGTTTCCAAAAAGGAAGGTTACTCTTGTTCTTTATAAATTATACTTGTATGGTATATTTGATATAATAAATCATAAAGAAACTTATCCTTCAAAAACAAAAATTGATAAGCTCAATTGAAGTTAACTTAATATAATGTCTTTCATAGATTTTTTCTTATTATTTTACCTATGATGCATGTAGTAGAAGGGAATAAAAGAATGAAAGAAAGAAGAAAAGAAAAATGGGAGGAAGGAAGGAAGGAAGGAAGGAAGGAAGGAAGGAAGGAAGGAAGGAAGGAAGGAAGGAAGGAAAGATGAAAGGCAGGAAGGAAAGGGAGAGACAAAAGAAGAGAAAAAACTAAGGTGTAAGCTAAATATTTAAGAGCTAAGACAAGTACAAAAAGTGAAAAGAAATATTAACTTTTAAAAAGTAATCAAAGAAAAGAGTGTACACATACACATATCTTTATTTTTTAACAAATGGAAGGGCTTTCATGACAGACAATAAGAAGGCTATGGTATTGGATGTCTCAGTAACTGTAACTGGGATTCAGTTAAAAACCATCCCAAAATTATAATGAGCAAAAGTAATTGCTCATCAGCTCAAATTGAGTTTTTGGCAACCATCTGCCTTTTATAACTCAGAAACAAGTCTACAATTTTTTTTTCTGAAACACAATGAATCTCATCAACTTATCCCCTCAACCATAAGTTGTCTTACCAGCAAAGCAAGTTCTTCATTGCTTTAAGGCCTAGAAATAGAAGACTAGAGTATTAGTAAGATTATTGAAGTTATAGTTTTTAAAATGTCCTGAACTGAGAAGGCCTCTTTGCTAAATTCTGAACTAATCTAAGCTTAAACCTACTTTGTCAACATGTCACAGCTCTTGTTTTTTTGTTTATGTACATATTTCTTGTTTTGTTTTGTTTTGTTTCTTCCAGGCATTTGGTGTATAAAGCACTGCACCAGGTTCCAGAAAGACCTGAATTCAAATCCTGCTTTGGTCACACATAATAGGTGTGACCCTGAACAAGTAATTTAAGCTCGGTTAACCTTCATCAACTGGAGAAGAAAATGGCAAATCATTCCAGTATCATTATGAAGAAAACCCAATAGACAGTGCTGACAAGGTATAGTCCACAATGTCACAAATAGATATAACTGAATAATCATGTTTTCTAGCTGTGTCTTCCAGTTTCAGTATGCTACCTGGGAACCCAAATCAACTAAACATCTTTATGATTTAAGCCACTGATCATCTATAAATATAAATCATCTATATAGATCAGTGGCTTAAATCATAATTACTACTCATTTCAAAGTATAACTTACTCAATGAAGATATTCATTCCATTTGTTCAAGGTACAATTATTTCAGTCTTTAACATTATATCTGGAGGGGCGGAGCCAAGATGGCGGAGAAGACACACGCGACTTTCTAAGCTCTTCTCTTACCCTCTTTATCAATATTATATCGAGCCTCAAAAATAGTCTTGACTGCTACAATTTGTAAAGATAAGAAGTAGAACAACTCACCAGCCGAAGAAAAATCTGCAGTCTCGCCAAAAAGGTTGGTTCCGGGGCCAGGGGGAGATCGGCGAGACTGGGGAGAGAAATTAGGTTCCGAGGAGAGTCTCAAACCGAGGGTGAAGGCACAGATCTCAGCAAAGCGCCAGAGCCCCAACCAGCAGTACGGGCTTTTCCTTGGGCAGTTGTGATCCTGCACGGCAGGAGGCAGCCCGGGTTAGCCTCCAATCTGGCAGTGGGGAGCTCTGCTTGGGGCCATAGAGCTTTCCAGGGCCGATTTGATTGGGCAGAGACACTGGGGGCAGAGTTCCGGGCGGCTGCTGTCTGCGGCTGTGGCCCTGCGGTCAGCTGCTAATACTCACAGTCCCACAAGAGGCTCCGGCCTGGGGCAGTGACACTTCACCCCTAGTCTCTAGCCAAGGGCAATCGCTAACCCACTCAGCCCTACTAAGCAGTTTGATAGCTCGGCCAGTGCTGAATCCACTTCCCTGTTGGGGAAGGGAAAACTCCTCACCAGAGCACCCCATACCTCAGAGCCGGAAATCGGTTTACATCTCCTCCCTTGCTCTGCAGAGGAAGCTGGTAACCCCTTGCTAGAGACCCACCCAAAGGCTTTAAAACATGAATAAAAAGATGAAAAGAACGATCGACAGCTTCCATGCAGAAAAAGAGCAGGTCATCAAACCTGAAGAGACCTCAAACAGCAAACATGACAGACTGTCCTCCTTTACATGATGTTCCTCATAGAAGAGACCATTAAAAGTCTCAAAAGAGAGTTAGAAGATAAATGGGGAAAGGAAAGAGAAGCCACAAGAGAGCAACAACTTCCCTGAAATATGAATTGGAAAAGTAAAAAATCCAGAAAGTAAGAATTGTGAATTGAAAATAAAAGAATTCACTAGAAGTAGGATCCGTGAATTGAAAAGACAAAGAACACTGAAGAAAGTAGGATCTGTGAATTGAAAGAAAAATAATTCACTAAAAAAAAAAAATGGTGAAATGGAAAAAATTCCACAGACCAAAAACATTCAAAAACTCATTGGACATATACAGAAAGAAGTAAAAAAGCTAATAAAGAAAATAATTTTTTAAAAATTAGAACTGAAAAATAGAAACCAATGATTCATTGAGACAGCAAGAATCATAAGCAAAACAAAAATGACAAACTGAAAACCATGAATTATCTACTTCAAAACAACAGACTTGAAAAATAGATCTAGGAGAGATAATCTGAGGATTATTGGACTTTCTGAAAACTATGATGAAAAAGAGCCTAGATATTATTTTACAAGAAATCATCAAAGAGAACTGCCAGATGAATAGGAATCAGAAGGTAAAATAGGCACTGAAAGAATTACTGAACACCTTCTGAAAGAAACCCTAAAATAAAACCCCAAAAGTGGCCAAATTTAGAACCATCAGATTAAGGAAAAAATTTACAGCCAAAACCATTTAAATACGAGGTGCCACAATATGATCACCCAAGATCTGGCTGCCTCTACATTAAAGGAAAGAAGGGCCTGGAATATGATATTCGAAAGGCACAAGAACTTGAGATGCAGCCAAGAATAAACACCCAGCTAAGCTGAGCATTTTCTTCCAGGGAAGAAGATGGATATAATGAAACAAATGAACCATTTGTTTCTGAAGAAACCAGAACTAAACAAAAAATTTGATTCCAAGCATAGAACTCAAGAGATGCAGAAAAGGTAAAAATAACTTTGAGAATTGTATTTGTTGTGGATATACAAAAGAATACATGTATAATTTGATTAATTGATATAACATAAAAAGGGAAGTAAATATGAAAAGAGATGATGGCAGAATAAGGTGGAAGGAGGGAAAAAAGAGGGAAACCACATCCCACAAAGAGGCTAAGGAAACTTATCAATCTGAGGGAATTTAGAGAGGGGGAGGAACATTGGTGAATCTTACTCATCAGGAGTTGGCTCAAAGAAAAATAATTGACATTTGTTTTAGAGAAAATTCTCTCTCGCCCATTAAAAATGGGGAGAGGAAAAGGGAAAAGAAAAAGAGTAAAAGGGAAGGAAGGGGAAAGACCAAAGGGGGAGGAGGATTATAAAGAGGATAAACATGTGATACAAGAGGGGTACATAAGTTTAAAAGGGGAAAGAGGGTTGGGGGAGGCAAGAATAAGTAAAGCACAATTTATTAGATGGCAGGAAAACAGATTTATTAATTCTAACCATAAATGTGAATGGGATGAACCCCCATAAAGAGGAGGCAGATAGCAGACTGGATCAAAAGTCAGAACCCTACAATATGTTGTTTTACAAGAAACCCATTTAAAGCAGGGGGATACATATAGAGTAAAAGTAAAAAGGCTGGAGCAAAATCTATTATGCTTCAGGTGAAGTCAAAAGTAGTAGCCATCCTTATCTCAGATCAAGCAAAAGTAAAAAATTGATCTAATTAAAAGAGATAAGGAAGGAAACTACATCCCTGCTAAGGGTAGCAAAAACAACGAAGCAATATCAATATTAAAATATATGCAACCAAGTGGTATGGCACTCAACTTCCTAAAGGAGGTAAGAGAGTTGCAAGAAGAAATAGACAACAAAACTGTAATAGTAGGAGAATCTCAACCTTGCACTCAGAATTAGACAAATCAAACCACAAAACAAATAAGAAAGAAATTAAAGAAGTAAATAGAATATTAGAAAATTAGGATGTTGGATCTTGGAGAAAATTGAATGGAGTTAGAAGGGAATATACTTTTCTTTTCAGCAGTTCATGGAACCTTATTCAAAAATTGACCAATATTAGGACATAAAGACCTCAACTAAAATGCAAGAAAAGAGAAATAGTAAATGCTTTTCAGATCATATGCAATAAAAACTAATTCACAAAAAGAGGGGAAATAGACCAAAAAGTAATTGAAACTAAACAATCTCATCTTAAAGAATGATTAGGAAGCAGCAAATTATAGATCAATTAATAATTTCACCTTAAGATAATGACAAGATGAGACATCAACCAAAATTTGTGGATCCAAAGGGTAAAGGGAATTTATATCCCTAGAGGCACTTGAATAACAGAAAAGAAAGATTAATGAATTGGGCTTGCAACTAAAACTAAAAGACCAAATTAAAACCCCCAATCAAAATACTAAATTGGAAATTTAAAATTAAAAGGAGAAATTAAAAATATTGAAAGTAAAAACTATTGAACTAATTAATAAAAATAAGAGTTGGTTCATGAAAAAGCCAATAAAATAGATAAGCCTTTGGTAAATCTGATCAGAAAAGGAGGGAGGAAAATGAAATTAGTAGTCTTAAAATGAAAGGGAGAACCTTTCCACCAATGAAGAGGAAATTAGAGAAATAATAAGGAGTTATTTTGCTCAACTTTATGCCAATAAATTTGATAACCTAAGTGAAATGGATGACTACTTCCAAAAATACAGACTTCCCAGACTAACAGAGGAGGAAGTAAATTGCTTGAATAGTCCCATTTCAGAAAAGAAATAGAACAGGCAATTAAACAACTCCCAAGAAAAAACCCCGGACCAGATGGATTTACATGAATTTTACCAAACATTTAAAGAACAATTGGCCCCAATGCTATATAAATTATTTGATAAAATAGGGAATGAAGGAGTCCTACCAAATTCCTTCTATGACACAGACTTGGTACTGATACCTAAACCAGGTAGGTTGAAACAGAGAAAGAAAATTATAGACCAATCTCCCTAATGAATATTGATGCTAAAAATCTTAAATAAGATATTAGCAAAAAGACACAGAAAATCATCTCCAAGATAATACACATGATCAAGTAGGATTTATACCAGGAATGCAGGTATGGTTCAATATTAGGAAAACTATCAATATAATTGGCCATGTTAATAACCAAATTAACAAAAACCATATGATCATCTCAATAGATGCAGAAAAAGCATTTGATAAAATCCAACATCCATTCCTATTAAAAACACTTGAGAGTATAGGAATAAATGGACTTTTCCTTAAAATAATCAGCAGCATCTATTTAAAACCATCAATAAGCATCATATGTAATGGAGACAAACTCAACCATCCCAATAAGATCTGAGTGAAACCAGTTGCCCCCTATCACATTACTATTTAATATTGGTTAGAAACACTAGCTATAGCAATAACAGCTGAGAAAGGAATTAAAGGAAGAAGAATAGCAATGAGGGAGCCAAATTATCACTCTTGCCGATGACATGATGGTATACTTAGAGAACCAGAGATTCTTAAAGTTATTAGAAATAATCCACAACTCTTAGCAAGTGTTGTTATAAAATAAAACCCACATAAGTCATCAGCATTCTTATATATCACTAACAAAATACAAAAGTCAGAGTTACAAAAGAGAAATCTCATTTAAAGAACTACTGATGATAAAAATATTTAGGAATCTATCGCCAAGGGAAAACAGAATCAGGAGCAAATTACAGACCACTTTTTCACACAAATTAAGTCTGATCTAACCAATTGGAAAAATATTAAATGCTCTTTTGGATAGGGCAAGCATATAAAAAAGATGACAATATTCCAAACTAATCTATTTATTTAGCGCTATACCAATCAGACTCTCAAAAACTATTTTAATCCTAGAAAAATACAACAAAGTTCATAGGAAAACAAAAGGTCAAGAATTTCAAGGGAATTAATAAAAAAATCAAAGATGGTGGCTTAGCTGACCAAGATCTAAAATTATATTATAGAGAGCAGTTACCAAAACCATTTGGATTTAAGGAATAGATTAGTTGATAGTGGAATAGATTAGGTCTCAAGGATAAAACAGTCAACAAAATAGCAATTTAGTCTTTGACAAACCCAAAGATCCCAGCTTTGGGATAAGAACTTACGTTTGATAAAATGCTGGAAAATGGCATTATAGAAACTAGTTGATCCAACTTAACCTGACACCAAGATAAGGTCAAATGGGTTCATGACCTAGGCATAAAGAATGAAATATTAATAAATTGAGGAACATAGGATTGTTTACCCCTCAGACCCGTAAGGGGGTCTTTATGACCAAAGAACAGAGATCATTACTGATCACAAAATAGAAAATTTCATTATACTAAACTGTAAAAGTTTTGTACAAACAAAACTAATGCGCAAGATTAGAAGGGAAGCAAAACTGGGAAAAATTTTACAGTCAAGGTCTGATAAAGGTCATTTCCAAAATATATAGAGAATTAACTCTAATTTATAAAAATCAAGCCATTCTCCAATTGAAAATGGTCAAAGGATATGAACAGACAATTCTAAGTGGAAGAAATTGAAACCATTTCTATATATGAAAGAGCTCCAAGTCATTAATCAGAGAAATGCAAATTAAGACAACCTAAGATACAACAACCCAGATCGGCTAAGATGACAGGAAAAAAGATGATTGTTGGAGGGGATCGGAAAATGGGACATTTGATGCATTGTTGGTGGAGTTGAACCAATCCAACCATTTGGAGAGTAGTTTGAACTATGCTCAAAAAGTATCAAACCGGCAACCCTTTGATCCAGCAGTTTACATGGGATTATATCCCAAAGAATTATAAAGAAGGGAAGGACCGTATGGCAACGAATGTTTGTGGCAGCCCTTTGAGTGGCTAAAATAAACTGAATGGAGTCCACGTGGAGAATGGTTGAAAATTGTGGATGAAATATGGAATATTACGTTCTGTAAGAAATGACCAACAGGATGACTCAGAAAGGTTGAGAGACTTAATGAACTCGATCGAGGAAATGAGAGACCAGGGAGACATTATATACTCAACAATTATATGATGACCAGTTCTGATGGATCAGGCCATCCTCAGCAACGAGATCAACCAAATCATTTCAATGGAGCAGTAATGAACTGAACTAGCTTGCCCAGAAAAGAACTCTGGGAGATGACTAAAACCATTACATTGAATTTCCAATCCCTATATTTATGCATACCTGCATTTTTGATTTCCTTCACAAGCTAATTGTAAATTTCAGAGTTCGATTCTTTTTCTACAGAAAATAACGTTTTGTCATGTATACTTATTGTGTATCTAATTTATATTTCAATATATTTAACATCTACCGGTCATCCTGCCATCTAGGGGAAGGGGTGGGGCGAGGGTAAGAGGTGAAAAATTGGAACAAGAGGTTTGGCAATTGTTAATGCTGTAAAGTTACCCATGTATATATCCTGTAAATAAAAGGCTATTAAATTAAAAAAAAACATTATATCTGAGTTCCTGAACTCCAGAAATTCCTGCCTCTTTAACATCACATCTAGTATTTCATTGTTTTCTCATCCTCCTCAAGGACACTTGGATTGTCCCTAATAGCAAGTGATACTCAAGTTTCCAGAGGCACAAAATCAAAAACACAATGGAAGGTACTTCTGTTGTAATATATTACTGCCTCTGGGGTCTCTTCAGCCCCCACAAAGGCAAAATATCGATCCAGAAACATCCCCTATCCCTAATATATCCCCAGGAAATAGGATATAAGAGTCTCCATGGCCATTCCAATCCAATCTGTTTTATATAATCTTTCCAACAGTTCTACCAAATCAAAGCCAGATTTCTATGGAAGTGAACAATGAAAGAGGTTTAAGGTCATCAATATCTCAGGGCCCCAAATATAATGTTTTGTCCAAGAGGGTGATTGGGCATGAATTATCTGGTGAAAAAAAGCAATATCATCCCTAAATTCATCAATTAATTTATTAACGAGTTTTATTAAGTGTCTACTATGTGCCAGTCATAGTAATACATATTGGGTATGCAATGCAGACTTTTTTAAAGTTTAAATTAGATTGTAATGGAAATGGCATATTTTTCCCCTAAAATAAAATTTAAAATTATAATTCATAATTAAAACATAGTGAAAGGAAGAAATTTCCATTTAGGACGAAAGTTCATATGTTAAAGGTTGTGATTGAGCTATGCTTTCAAGAAAGAGAAGGATCATAGTGGGGAGATGAGAAAGGAGTGTATTCCAAGAAAGCAGCATTGTCAAAACAAAGGCAAGTAGACAAGGGAGGGGGGTGTCATAAATGTGAAATGGAAGATTTGTTGAGATTGAAAAAAGGTTAGGACTAAATTGTGACAGGTTTTAAAGCTAAAAACAGATTTTATTTTATTTTAAAGACAATAGAAAAAAAGAGGGTCTAGAGAAGTGTCATGGTTAGATCTATACTTGAGGAAAATCATTTCAATATGGAGATGCATGGAGATAAGTAAAGACCTGAGGCAGGGAGATCAATTAGGAAATCATTGAAATAATTAACAGATTTTTTTTTAAATTGAAGTCATACATATGAACAAGAATACTTCATGAGAATATTAGAATGAAACAGGATTTCATCAGAAATATTCTGCAAGGGCCCAATGGTTTACAATTATAGATTTGAAGAAAGGGGTAGAAAATTCAAAAACTTACTGTATCACTTGTTGGCAATGAAAAATATTTGATTTGGTAATGCAAAATGTTAACTTAAATTCTCTCTCTCAGGTATTTCTACACATACATAAAATTATATAAGATTTCTTGAAATCTATCACAACATACATAATCTTGTTTAAGGAAACACTTTTATTATAAATATCAAGTGAGGCATAAAATGGAACTATATGGTTGCCAAAGATAATCATGTTTGTCATGAAGAAGATTCAGAACAGTACAAATAAATGACTCCTTATAGATGATAAGGTGATACAGATGATTAGATTTATAAATAATATTGTGTTTTGTCATATCAAATATTAGAAGATTGATGAACCTCTTAAATAAGAACTTTAATTATTTAAAATCATTTGACCTTAATATCCAAGCAGAGTAGAATTAGATGAATGCAAGAATGTCTATTGTACAATCTCTGATATGTATTTGGTTGACTGTCACATATGTCTCAATGTTTCTGGTATTTTTCTGTCTCAATCAGTCACTATCTCTTTGTTTTCTCTTTCTATTTGTTTCTCTTTGTCTTTTCTTTGTCTCTGTCTGCCTCGCTACATAAATAAAACATACATATATAATATTATGTATAATATATATAATATATTCATATATTTATATATACATATATGTGTATACATGGTATTTTATACATGTATATTATATTGAACATGAGCAGGCTGTAAGACCTAATATGTCAGAATGTGGATAAAAGGATTTCATCAGAGAAATGTATGAGAAATGAACCAATACCAATGCATTACATTGTTAAACCAAGTGATTAAATATAGATATTTTGCATACACTATTTATATTCTGACAACATCAAGAGAAAGAGAGGAAAGTACTCAATATGGTGGAAGGAATTTTGGTAAGTAATTCATGGTAGGACATAAATAAGTATTACATAGGATGGGCTGTGGGAGGAAAGGGTTTTGATCTTCACTACTAGAGGAGAGGATAAAGATGCATCAATGAGATTTTTCTTTTTTTTTTTTATTTAAATAACTTTTTAATTGACAGAACCCATGCCTGGGTAATTTTTTACAACATTATCCCTTGCACTCACATCCATTCCGATTTTTCTCCTCCCTCCCTCCACCCCCTCCCCCAGATGGCAAGCAGTCCTATACATGTTAAATAGGTTACCATATATCCTAGATACAATATATGTGTGCAGAACTGAACAGTTCTCTTGTTGCACAGGGAGAATTGGATTCAAAAGGTAGAAATAACCCAGGAAGAAAAACAAAAATGCAAGCAGTTTACATTAATTTCCCAGTGTTCTTCTTTGGGTGTAGCTGCTTCTGTCCATTCTTGATCAACTGAAACTCAGTTAGATCTTCTCTTTGTCAAAGAAATCCACTTCCATCAAAATATATCCTTATACAGTATCTTTGTTGAGGTATATAATGATCTCCTCGTTCTGCTCATTTCAATTAGCATCAGTTCATGTAAGTCTTGACAATCCTCTCTGTATTCATCCTGCTGGTTGTTTCTTTCTTTTTTTTTTTTTTTTTAATTTAATAGCCTTTTATTTACAGGATATATGCATGGGTAACTTTACAGCATTAACAATTGCCACGCCTCTTGTTCCAATTTTTCACCTCTTACCCCCCACCCCCTCCCCTAGATGGCAGGATGACCAGTAGATGTTAAATATATTAAAATATAAATTAGATACACAATAAGTATATATGACCAAAACGTTATTTTGCTGTACAAAAAGAATCAGACTCTGAAATATTGTACAATTAGCTTGTGAAGGAAATCAAAATGCAGGTGTGCATAAATATAGGGATTAGGAATTCAATGTAATGGTTTTAGTCATCTCCCAGAGTTCTTTTCTGGGCATAGCTAGTTCAGTTCATTACTGCTCCATTGGAAATGATTTGGTTGATCTTGTTGCTGAGGATGGCCTGGTCCATCAGAACTGGTCATCATATAGTATTGTTGTTGAATTATATAATGATCTCCTGGTCCTGCTCATTTCACTCAGCATCAGTTCATGTAAGTCTCTCCAGGCCTTTCTGAAATCATCCTGTTGGTCATTTCTTACAGAACAGCAATATTCCATAATATTCATATACCACAATTTATTCAGCCATTCTCCAACTGATGGACATCCATTCAGTTTCCAGTTTTAGCCACTACAAAAGGGCTGCCAAAACATTCGTGCACATACAGGTCCCTTTCCCTTCTTTATAATCTCTTTGGGATATAATCCCAGTAGTAACACTGCTGGATCAAAGGGTATGCACAGTTTGATAACTTTTTGAGCATAGTTCCAAACTATTCTCCAAAATGGTTGGATTCGTTCACAACTCTACCAACAATGCATCAATGTCCCAGTTTTCCCGCATCCCCTCCAACAATCATCATTATTTTTTCCTGTCATCTTAGCCAATCTGACAGGTGTGTAGTGGTATCTTAGAGTTGTCTTAATTTGCATTTCTCTGATTAATAATGACTTGTAGCATCTTTTCATATGACTAGAAATAGTTTCAATTTCTTCATCTGAGAATTGTCTGTTCATATCCTTTGACCATTTTCAATTAGAGAATGGCTTGATTTTTTATAAATTAGAGTTAATTCTCTATATATTTTGGAAATGAGGCCTTTATCAGAACCTTTGACTGTAAAAATATTTTCCCAGTTTATTGCTTCCCTTCTAATCTTGTCTGCATTAGTTTTGTTTGTACAAAAACTTTACAGTTTGGTATAATGAAAATTTTCTATTTTGTGATCAGTAATGATCTCTAGTTCTGCTTTGGTCATAAAGACCTTCCCCTTCCACAGGTCTTAGAGGTAAACTATCCTGTGTTCCTCAAATTTATTAATAATTTCATTCTTTATGCCTAGGTCATGAACCCATTTTGACCTTATCTTGGTGTACGGCGTTAAGTATGGATCAATGCCTAGTTTCTGCCATATTAGTTTCCAATTTTCCCAGCAATTTTTATCAAACAGTAAATTCTTATCCCAAAAGCTGGGATCTTTGGGTTTGTCAAAGACTAGGTTGCTATATTTGTTGACTCTTTTATCCCTTGAACCTAATCTATTCCACTGATCAACTAATCTATTCCTTAGCCAATACCAAATAGTTTTGGTAACTGCTGCTCTATAATATAATTTTAGATCTGGTACAGCTGAGCCACCTTCATTTGATTTTTTTTTCATTAATTCCCTTGAAAGTCTTGACCTTTTGTTTTTCCATATGAACTTTGTTGTTATTTTTTCTAGGTCATTAAAATAGTTTTTTGGGAGTCTGATTGGTATAGCGCTAAATAAATAGATTAGTTTAGGTAATATTGTCATCTTTATTATATTTGCTCGCCCTATCCAAGAGCATTTAATATTTTTCCAATTGGTTAGATCAGACTTAATTTGTGTGAAAAGTGGTCTGTAATTTTGCTCATAAAGTTTCTGATTTTCCCTTGGCAGATAGATTCCTAAATATTTTATATTATCAGTAGTTACTTTAAATGGAATTTCTCTTTGTAACTCTGACTGTTGGATTTTGTTAGTGATATATAAGAATGCTGATGACTTATGTGTGTTTATTTTATAACCAGCAACTTTGCTAAAGTTGTGGATTATTTCTAATGACTTTTTAGTAGAATCTCTGGGGTTCTCTAAGTATACCATCATGTCATCGGCAAAGAGTGATAATCCAACATCCGTTCCTATTAAAAACACTTGAGAGTATAGGAATAAATGGACTTTTCCTTAAAATAATCAGCAGCATCTATTTAAAACCATCAGTAAGCATCATATGTAATGGAGACAAACTGCAACCATTCCCAATAAGATCTGGAGTGAAACAAGGTTTCCCACTATCACCGTTACTATTTAATATTGTATTAGAAATGCTAGCTTTAGCAATAAGAGCTGAGAAAGAGATTAAAGGAATAAGAATAGGCAATGAGGAAACAACATAACTTTTGGAAAGTTCTTACTGGAGTAAAAGCAACAACCACATATATTTGGCACATTGTAGGGGTATTTTTCATTCCCTGTGGCAAAACTTTCCATTCATATCTTTTATAAGGCTGAGCTAAATTAATGCCTCGTACTGAAAAGGTAAACCTTTTCATATCTTCCTCATCCAGACAGATAGAACAGAAACATCCTTAATATCTATAACCCAAAGATACCATTCTCTAGACAAATGAGTAGGAGATAGCAGTCCAGGTTGAAAAGTTCCCATAGTATCCATCTGTTCATTTACTTTTCTGAAATGAGTCAAAATCTTCCATTTCTTTTTTACAACAAATACAGGGGAATTCCAAGGACTTAGAGAAGGTCGTAGATGTCCTTGGACAAATTGCTCCCGTGCTATATCTAATAAGGCCTCACTTTTTTTCATTTGCTAAGAGCCACTGTTCTACCTACACTGATGTATCAGTTTTCCAGTGAATGGGAGCAGATGAGAGTGCAGACAGAACTGCAATAGCACTCCTGTCTAAAAAGCTGAAGTACTCAATTGCAATCCTAATTATTGTAAGATGTCTCTTTCCCACAGATTGATGGGGATTTTTTTCACAAAACATGATGGAACTTTTTAATGCAGTGGAAAGGTCATAAGCTTATGAAGTTTTTTGTAAAAGTCACATTATCTTCATAAAAAGCTATTTTGAGTAAACCCTCTTTCAAAGGAATTTACAAAGAACAATCTTTATTACAGCAGAGTTTTCACTTTAGGTAACTGTCTTTGTATAATGAACTATTATTACAAAGGGATTATTAACTACAGATCAAAGCTCAACTCACCTTTTATGTATTTGTGCACACATGTGTTTATGTGTATATATATGTGTGTATATATACACATATATATACACATACAAACCTTAAGACAAAATATAATATATATTTGCTTTAATAACAAATAATACACACACACACACACACACATATATATATATATATATATATATTTGTTTTAAGACAACTCTGTAAGTTATAATGCACATTAACAATCTGATGTCTAAAATTTGTATTTAGGATATCTTAAGGACTGCTCCAACACCATGGTTCATTTTTAACACATATAAACAACAAAATGAATAATTATTTTGAAGAATCCTCAGTTTTAGAAATTTACACAAAATGCTACTGAGGAGTAAGGTGGTAATAAACTCTTTTCCAAAAAAATCTGCCTAGAAAATACAAAGACATGTTCTGTTGTTGGAATCAATCTCTTCAAAAATGTGTTGAAAGTAATTTGACTTGTTACTGAATGAATATTACTACTCTGAAACATGCCTACCTATATTAGATATAACAGTGTACCTTTCAGAATTTTCTATTATGCAATCAGCTTTCACTTGTTTGTAACTTTGTTATGTAAATTTACTTTACAGATGTTTCAAGAAACTTTCTGGGAGAAAAAGAGATTTAGTCATTTTCTACTGTCAGTAGTTTTGATCCTATCTAGTATTTTTAAAAATAAAAGATTATTATAATATTACTAGTATAATTTGTTTTATTTTATTTTAAAATTTAACAATATATTCATATTTCTTTAAGAAATATGAAGATGCTAAGAATCATGAAAAGTTCAGAAAATATTTTGAGGCATTCAGTTCATTGAATTGTCTCCATTTTCCATTATAAAAAAATATTTTATGAATTTCTTGAGATTTTACACTACAGTAATTTTCTGATATCCCATACTTCCTGCAATCATTTTAGGAAAGAAAAATAGTTTAGCAAAATTTACTGACACAAGAAAACTAAGATATGACAACATATGTACCATTCTTGACCTAAAAGCTACCTTTCTACAGAAAAAAAGAGAAATACATTTCATAGTTTGTTCTCTTGGACTTGGAATGGCCATTTCAATTAATCTGTTTGCCCTACTTTTAATATTGTTTTGATTTACATAATTATAGTCAGTGTTTATTTGGTTTTCCTTTTAGTGTTTATTTTATGCTGCAAGAGTTCATTTGGGTCTTCTCATATTTTCTTTCATCATTACAATTTATAACAACAGGTATCTAATTCAAACACAGCATATTGCCAGAATACTAACTTCATGGGTATTAAGTTTCAAATGTCATAAATTCTTCTTCAATATACTAAAAATTAATGCTTTCTCACTGATGTGGACAGTCCTCAAACAAAGGGAATAAAAGTTTCCAACGAACTTTTACCATCTCAGTGTTATGTGAATTTTATCCAGATATTGCCCTGTAATATTAATCATTGTAATTATTTCTACAATGCTGGAAGTGTCCTCTGTTTATTATCACTATGCTAGATATTTTAATTATTTATTATTAATTTTCTAAAATGAAATTTCCAGTTAAACATCTTAAAAATCTTGGCATCAGGGGCAGCTAAGTGGTATAGTGGATAGAGCACCACCAGCCCTGAAATCAGGAGGACTTCAGTTCAAACTGGTCTCAGACACTTAACATGTTCAATTGCCTCATCAAAAAATAAAGAAATAAATAAAAATATTGACATCAGAATAAATTAATTTCAATATATAAAATGCCCATAACAGCCTTTTGTTTACTCTTTGTATCTTTTTTTGTTGTTGTTCTTTGAATCCCAGTCATATGTTGTCATCTTCATTCATTGTTTGTCATTTTCTATGTTTGATATGTTTCTATATTTTTGGAATTATTTAATTATCATACCTATCAAATTTGATCACATTTTCAGAGACATATGACAGTTTATTAATTAATTCTCCAAGCCTTGAATATTTCAGTTACTCCCAAGTTATTACTATTTTTTTCACAATGTATAACATTATAAATACATTTGAATGTATAATCTTAGAGTTTTGAAAAAGTTTTTGAAAGTATATTACTGACTAAAAGTTCTCATATTGAAATGCTTAATTATATGAATATATTTTGCATTCTTTGACTATATTGGTCTCTAAAAATTCATACTGATTTGTAATTCAGCAAGTGATACATAAGTGTACCTATTCTTCACAATTCCACTAGAATTGGATTTTTTCATATTTTCATTATTTTTATGACTGTAAAGTGGTGATATGATTTTAATTTGTATTTATTTTACTATTGCTAAGCTCAAAGTTTTTTTTTTCAATCCCTATTTATAATTCAAGTTATCTCTTTATAAATTATTCATCTCATTTAACTCTTGAAAATTCAATTTTATCAAAAGAGTTTTTATAATTCCATTATGAAGTTTAGGTGTTATTTCTTTTATGCAAAACATTTGTTAGTGTATATTATACATTCTCATTATATTATTATTTATCTGAATTAATTTGCTACATAATGGAAATTTTATTCTTATGTAACAAAGTTTCTATAATTTTAAGTGAGAAAGTACTCCAATAATTTCATTTCAATGTTTAAATAAAGTTATATATTTCTATTATATAAATATCATCATTTATATAATATGTAATATATAACTGTATAATATTCACAAAATCATAATATGCATCATAATGTTGTGCATCTTATATAGTAATAAATACTATATATAATAATATAATACATATACATATATCATACATTAAAAAATCAAACCATACATTATCTTTACAAGTGGGATAAGTGGATCTTCCTATTTTCTTCCTCATATTAGTATCTCTTATATGGTTGTATCTATAATACGTTTTGAATTTGATACTGTGCGAGGCGCAAGATTTGGGGGATTGTAGTTTATTTTTACTCATAACACTAACCAATGTACATTATTACATTTTATTAAATAATGAATCTTTACCCATATTTTATTTTCTATAGATTTATAAATATCATTTCCCCTTATTTTTAGCATATATGAAATTGTTATAATTCCATTGGACAATTTTTTATGATTTTGTAATAAATATCAAATGGTTTATATAGCTACAATTTTATAACATTTTCCAAAATCTTGATATTCAAGTCCTCTTTTATTTATAGATTTGAAGTTTCCCTTAATACCTCTGTCCATTCATTTTTTTCATGGAATTGTTGTCACAAGAATTTATAGTGATATAAATAATTGTTTTATTACTTTAATTTCATATTTTAATCTGAAGGATATTATGATCTTTACTGTGTTGATTCAAGTCTTCAGTTAATATTCAAATATTTGTTATTCCCATTATGTCAGTAAAATTATATAGTTTTAATAAAGTTTATAGGCAATTATAAATATCCAGTTTTAATATTTTATAAGAAATAGGATATCTTTTTATGTTTTCCTGAATTGTAATTTAGTGCAGATGGCAATAATTTTTCATAGTATTTTTGTATCCTGAAACATTGCTAAAAATAAAAAGATATATAGCTGTTGTTGAAGCAATTGGTGTTTTAAACATATAAGGATGTCATTAACAGAAAATAATATTTTGACCTCTTCATTTCATAAGGTTTTTTCCTCATCATTGTTAGTGCTTTGTTTAGTTCCAATATTTAATTTCCCTAATTATCTTTTTCAAGATCTATTTATCTTGTAAACAATATAGTGTTGGATTCTGTTTTGTAATCCATGCTGATATTCATTCATTTTATGGGTGAGAACATTCCATTTACATTCAGAGTTATTATTGCTAATTAGACATTTTTCTTAATACAGTTCTCTTCTATTTATCTTTTTCTTTTTTACCCTTTTCCAGCATCAAAGATCTATTTCCTGCTTTAATCTATCCTCCCTTTTACTACAGCATCTTTTGTTTAGCCCCTTCGTCTCCTACTTCCCAGGTGTGTGTGTATGTGTGTGTGTGTGTGTGTGTGTGTGTGTGTGTGTATGTGTGTGTGTGTGTGTGTGTGTGTATTCTTCCCTCTTTGAACCAGTTCAAATGAAAGTAAAGTCCAAGCATTTTCACTATTCTTTCCATTTTCCCCTCCATTGTAAAAAGTTTTGTCTTATTCTCTTTTTTCTCCTTCTCACATTCTGTCTATTTTTCTTAGTCTTGTATTCACATTAATGCCTTCTGTTTAAGTATTCTCCTACTGAAGGCTTAGGTATTGTATGTATCATTTTCCCCACATGTAAATGAAAATAGCTTAAACTTGTTAGGTTTTTATGTCTCATTTTTATATTTTTATGACTATTTTAAATTTTGTGTTTAAATGTCAAATTAGCCATTCCCTTTAATCAGGAATGATTGGAAGTCCTTTATTATATCCAATATCAATTTTTTGTTCAGTAAAATTACACCTAGTTTTGCTAGGTAGGTTATTCATGATTATAATCCTAGCTCCTTTGTCTTCTAGAATATCTCAATATTCAAAATCCTCTGATTCTTTATAGTGGTAGCTGATACATCTTGTGTGATCCTGACAATGGCTGCATTGAATTTGAATTATTTTTTTCTGACTTATAGCATCTTCTTCTTGACGTGAAAATATCACTAATACTATTAAGAGTTTTCTTTTGGGGATTCCTTTCTGGAAGTGATCAGTTTACTTTTCCAGTTTCTACTTTGCCATGGGCTCTAAAATATCAAGGCATTTTCTTTTATAATTCCATGAAATGTCTAGGCTCTTTTTATGGCTTTTAAGGAGTTCAGTGAATCTTCAAATATCTATGCTTTATCTATTATCTATGTCAATTGTTTTTCCTATGAGATATTTCATCTTTGCTCCCATTTCTTTTAAAGTCTTTTGACTTTGTTTCATGTTTCTTAAAATCTCATGGAGTCATTATCTTCTACTTGACTAATTCTAATTTTTAAGAAGTTATTTTCTTCAGGGAAGCTTTAATACCACAATTCGGCCAATTCTGGCCAAATTAGGAATTACTTTGGGTTATGGGCCTCTTTAATCAAGGCATGAATTCTTTTTAAAAATAATTTTCTTGTATTATTCTCATTTCTTTTCCCAAGTTTTCTTGTATCAGTCATCTAATGTTTAAAATTTCTTTTTTTAATGCTTTTTTAAATTATCTACTCTCAGCCCACAATCCATGCTACTTCTACTATCTCAGTTAGCCCTCACTCCAGTATCTACAAACCTCTTTTTCTGTTTTTGGCTTACCCTAGAATTAAACACTTTCATTTTTTTTCTTGGCTTACCTGCTCAAAATTGGTTTGACATATTCTTTTTTTAAGTTATTACAGAAGGGTGTTTTGGGAGAACCCAGAAAACATTTTTACTTCACTTTGAAATTTTAGTTTTGCTCTCTAGAACAAATCTTTATTAAATTTATTTATCTAATTATTTCTACTATTCCAAATGCATTGCACTATGCTTTAAAATGTAGTTTGAATAATGTCTTTTATATTTTATGAAAAAAATCACAAGCTACATAATCAATTTCTGTGAAACATCAATAAGCAATCAACAACAATCCATTTGAAAATAATGTATATTACTTATTATACCACTGAATTATATGTGTGTGTGCATTATTTCAAGCTTATTTAATAAGGATTCAAACCTACGATTCCATTATTGATTATCTTTTTTTAAAGGTTTGTCATATTCAGATCAGGGAAGCTGGGTGGTGTTGTGGATAGAATGTTGGCCCTGGATTGAGAAAGCCCTTATTTCAAATCTGTCCTCAGACACTAGTTTTCTAATCATAGGCAAGTCACTTGTCTCAGTTCCTCATTTGTTAAAAAAAAAATGATCTGGAGAGGGAAATAACAAACTACTCCATTATCGTTGCCAATAAATTTTCAAATGGAGTCACTAATTAAACATGACTGAAAAATACCTGAATAACAGACATATTCTGACAATGGCCACATGAAGCTTCCTAACATTATTCTCTTTAACTGTTTACTGGCTTGAATCCAACTTTGATGCTACTGCCATTACTATTTCTGTGTTGTTTTGTTTTAACTTTTTAGTACCAGTTTTTTTTTTATTTTTTTTCATTAATAAAATGTTATGCTTCCTAATAAAATTTCAAACCAATTTCAAATAAAATACATTCACCAAAGGCAGATAAATAAAACTCCTATTACTATAGCTAATAGAACATGTCACTTTCCAATTTTATAACTCATCATTAATTAACAAATCAAGGATTTCGGTTTTAAAGTTAGTGATTTTGGGACTTCCAGGGTTAGAGTCAAGACAGCGGAGATACCACAAGTTCTCTCTGACCTTCTCTACAATCTTCATACTAATTACAAAATCCAGCCTCTGAATTAGCTCTGGACTGTCAGAACCCACAAATATTGGGAGTGCAACTTATTATCAGCAGAAGATAATTTTGAGGATCACCAGAAAAGCACTGTTTGAATTGGAAATGGGAGGGAGGCAGCCTAATACAAACATCTGACCACAAAAGCCAGCACAGACAGCACAGAGTTCTGGGGTGTTACTGACTCCTCCAGCATTGCTGACTCCATGGGATAGTGCAGACTCCATGTGGCAGAGAATCTAAGGGGAGGACTCTAGGGTAATGTACAGCACTTTTGGCCACTCTGCCCTGGTTGCAAGCCAGTAGACCAGCAGAGAAGTTATAAAACATTCAACACAAACACAAAAGATCAATAGTGAATCCCCAAATGCCAGAATCTCAGGTGACCTGGCCATATCCACCCAACACCTGGAGTGAATCAGCATAGACCCAGCCAGCTGCTGTAGCTTGGAAAATCTCCCTGCCCTAAAGGCAGACCTTAACTTTTTTTAAAAAATGAGTAAAAAAGTAAAGAGGACTCTTATGAAAGACAGCTTTTATAGTGAAAGAGAAGAATAGATTTCAAACTCTGAGGAGACTAATGGCAGATTGTCTCCAGATGAAACTCCAAAACGTGGTATAATATGGTCCATATCACACAAGGGTCTCCTAGAAGAAATTATTAAGGATTTTAAAAGAGAACTAGAAGAAAAATGGGGAAAGGAAATGAAAAATTTTCAAGAGGGTTGGGAAAAGGCAACACAGAAACTATCACTACAAAATACACTTCGTGAAATGGAAAACACATATAACTCATTAAAAGATAAATTTGATAAAATGGAAAAAGAAAGCAACTCCCAGAAAAACAGAATTTGTGAAACAGAAAAAGAAAATAACTCCTTGAAAAACAGAATTTGTGAAATGGAAAAAAAATCTGTAGAACAAAACTACTCATTTAAAAATTCAATTGGACAAAAAAAGAGAGTAAATGAAGAAAATAATTCACTAAAATTCAGAATTGAACATATGGAAATGAATGATTCAATGAGACAACAAGATTCAGTCAAGCAAAACCAAAAAAAAAAAAAAATGAAAAACAGAAAAAATGCAAAATGCCTAATTGGGAAAACAACAGACCTGGAAAATAAATCTAGGAAAGACAATCTAAGGATCATTGGACTCCCTGAATTACATGATGAAAATAAGAGGCTAGACACTATCTTTCAGGAAATCTTCAAAGAGAACTGCCTAAATATCAAAGAAATAGAACGTAAAATGACCGTTAAAAGAATTCACCTAATGCCCCCTGAAAGAGACCCCAAAATTAAAATTCCAAGGAATATTGTGGCTAAATTTAAGAACTATTGGACCATGGAAAAAATATTACAATCATCCAGAAAGGAACCATTCAAATACCAAAGAAACACAATAAGGATCACTCAGGACCTAGCAGCTTCTGCTTTAAAAAATCAAAGAGTTTGCAATCTGATATTCCAAAAGGCAAAGAACTTGGAATGCAGCCAAGAATAAACTACCCTTCTAAACTGAGCATTTTCTTTCAGGGAAGAATATGGACATTCAATGAAACTGGTGAATTCCATTTATTTTTTTCTTTAAACGAGTGGGATGACTTTTCCAGACTCTCTTGCCAAGCCTCCCTTTCCTTTTCCTATTTTTCTTTTAGCTCTCTTGTGAGAGCCTTTTTAATTTCTTCTATGAGAGTCTTTTGTGTTTAGAACCAGATGATATCCCCCTTTGGGGATTCATCTAGAGACAGTCTGTTTTTAGTCTTCTCAGGGTTTAAAGTCTGCTCTCTATCCATACAGAAGCTATCAATGGTTAATATCCACTTAAATTTTTTGCTCATTTTGTCAAAGGAGAATCAAAGACAAACTTGCAAAAGAAATGCAATCTGCTTTTTTTAGGGGGGTGGGACTGGATGATGTCACCGAACTTCCTCTACAGACTGCAGAGGACAGCAGCAATCTACGCTCAAGACTCTGAGAGCATGCTAAGACACTGCAGGTTTGGCCAGGTCCTGAGAGACCCTAGCTTTCTGCAGTTATAATCTTCACCCCCTGTGTTTTTATCTGCTCTGTTTGTCTACTGGCTTGCTGCTAGGGCAAAGTAGCCAATACTGTAGTAAAGCTCTCCCTGCAGAGATGGCTGAGAACACACCCTACCCACCCCCCTCCAGTCTGCTCAGTGTGAGCTGCCTGCTGTTCTCTCACTGGCGCTGCTTGCCCTCAGCCTATGCCTTGTCTAACTGTCACCACCCTCAAGCAAACTTTTTCTGGTGAATTTCAAGGATGTCTTTTGTTAGTAATTATTTGTGTGTGTGTGTGTGTGTGTGTGTGTGTGTGTGTGTGTGTGTGTGTGTTTCAGTCAAGCACTAATTCCGAGGCTTGGCATGAACTAAATTCTGAGAGAAAATGTGGAGCTTAAGTAGATGTGTGCATCCTCTCCACCACCTTGGCCAGAAGTCTGAATATTATTGTTCTGTAAGAAAAGACCAGCAGGATGATTTCAGAAAGGCCTGGAGAGACTTACATGAACTGATGCTGAGTGAAATGTGCAGGACCAGGACATCTTTATATACTTCAACAACAATACTATATACTATGTTTACATGTCCATACAGTTATTTTGCTGTATAAAAAGAATTGGACTTTGAAATAGTGTACAATTAGCCATGAAGGAAATAAAAAATGCAGACGGAGAAAAATAGAGGGATTGGGAATTCTATGTAGTGGTTCATATTCATCTCCCAGAGTTCTTTTGCTGGGTGTAGCCAGTTCAATTCATTAATGCGCTATTGGAACTGATTTGATTCATCTCATTGTTGAAGAGGACCACGTCTATCAGAGTCGATCATCATATAGTATTGTTTTTGAAGTATATAATGATCTCCTGGTCCTACTCATTTCACTCAACATCAGTTCATGTAAGTTTCTCCAGGCTTTTCTGAAATCATCCTGCTGGTCATTTCTTACAGAACAATAATATACCATAATATTCATATAACATAATTTATTCAGACATTCTCCAATTGATGGGCATCCACTCAATTTCCAGCTTCTGGCCACAACAAAGAGGGCTGCCATATGATGATCAATTCTGATGGATGTGGCCCTCTTCAACAATGTAATGAACCAAATCAGTTCCAATAGAGCAGTAATAAATTGAACCAGTTACACCCAATGACAGAACTCTGGGAAATAAGTATAAATCTCTACATAGAATTCCTAATCCCTCTATTTGTGACCACCTACATTTTCAATTTCCTTCACAGGTTAAGTGTGCCTATTTCAAGATCCAATTCTTTTTATACAGCAAAATAACTGTATGGACATGTATACATATATTGTATTTAACATATACTTTAACATATTTAACATGTATTGTTCAACCTGCAATCTGGAGGAGGGGGTGGTTGGAAGGAGGGGAAACATTGGAACAAAAGGTTTTGCAATTGTCAATGCTGAAAAATTACCCATGCATATATCTTGTAAATAAAAAGCTATAATAATAATAAGACCATATCGATGAATTGGGCATGCAACTAAAAGTCTAAAAAAAGAACAAATTAAAAATCCCTAATTAAATGCCAAATTAGAAAATCTGAAAATCAAAAGGAGATTAAAAAAAACTGAAAGTTAAAAAAAACTATTGAACTAATAAATGAAAGTAAGAACTGGCTTTATTTTTAAAAATAAAATAGATAAACCTCTAGTTAATTTGATCTAAAAAATTAAGAAGGAGCAACTTGATGATATAGTCAATAGACTTCTGGCCCTGAAGTCAGGAGGATCTGAGTTTAAATCCAGCCTCAGATACTTAATACTTCCTAGCTGTGTGACCCTGAGCAAATCACTTAACCCCAATTGCCTCAGCAAAAAAAAAAAAAAAAAAAAAAAAAAAAAAAAAAAAAAAAAAAAAAAAAAAAAGAAAGAAAGAAAGAAAGAAAGAAAGAAAAAATAAGAAAACCAAATTACCAGTATCAAAAATGAAAAAGGTGAATTCACCACCAATGAAGAAGAAATTAAAGCAATAATTAGGGGCTAATCTGCCCAACTATACAAATAAATCGGACTATCCAAGTGAAATGGATATTTGCAAAAATATAAATTGCATAGATTAAAAATAGAATAAATAAAATGTCTAAAGACCCAACTTTATTGTTAATAATTGTTTTTAATTTTCAAAATATATGCAAAGATGGTTTTCAACATTCACCCTTGCTAAATCTTGTGTTCCAAATTTTTCTCACTTCCTTTCTCTTCCCCACTCTCCTAGACAGCAAGCGGTCCAATATATGTAAATAATAGAAAAATTAATTAAACAAGTAATCAATGAACTCTTTAAGAAAAAAAAAATATCTTCAGAGCTAAAGGGACTTGCAAGTGTATTTTCCCAAACATTTAAAGGACAATTAATTCCAATGCTATCTAAACTACTTGGAAAAATAGACAAAGAAGGAGTTCTAAAATTTGTTTTATAACTAAAATTTTGTGCTATTAACCAAACCATAAAGAACTAAAACAGAGAGAGAAAATTATACACCAATATCCTTAATATTTGAATAGTGATGCAAATTAAAAAAAAAAACTATTAACAAAGAGATTTACCAAGAGGATAATATACTAAGACCACATAGGATTTATAGAAGGAATTCAGGGTTGGTTCAATATTAAAGAAACAATAAGTATATTTGACCATATCACTAAAAAAAAATAAATAAATAAATCACATGATCACCTCAATAGATGCAGATAAAGCTTTTGACAAAATACAGAATCCATTCCTCTTATAAACACTAGAGAGCATAGACATAAATGGAGCTTTCTTTAAAATGATAAGCAGCATCTATCTATAACCATCATAAAGCATTATGTGTAATGGGAATAAGCTAGAAGAATGCTCAGTAAGATGTGTGATGAAACAAGCATTCCCATTATCACCATTATTATAGTGATTATATCACTATAATATAATGATATAGTGAATCACCAGTATTATAGTGGATATATAATAGCACTAGCAATTTGAAAAAAAAGATGGCACTGAAGGAAATAGGCAATGAGGAAATAAAACTATCAATCTTTAATTGTATGATGGATTTAGAGAATCCAAGAGAATCAATTAAAAATGAAACAATAACAACTTTAGCAAAGTTGCAAGGTATAAAATAAACTCACATAAATCATCATTCAGGCCAGTTCCAGTGATTTTGTGATGAAGAGAGCCTCCTATACCCACAGAGAGGACTGTGGGAACTGAATATGGATCACAACATAGCATTTTCACTCTTTTTGTTGTTTGCATTTTATTTTCTTTCTCATTTTTTTCCTTTTTGATCTAATTTTTCTTGTGCAGCAAAATAATTGTATGCCTTTTGTGTATGTGTGTGTGTGTATGTGTATAGGATTTTACATATATTTTTACCATGTTTAACATATATTGGATGATTTGCCATCTAGGGGAGAGGGTGGTGGGGAAGGGAGGGAAAATCAGAACACAAGGTTTTACAAGGGTCTAATGTTTAAAAATTATTCATGCATATGATTTGAAAATTTAAAAAAAACTTTAAGGAAAAAAAGTATTTCTATGGTACCAGAAGCCCAGAAACAAGCAATAGAAAGAGAAATTCCACTAAAATAATTGTAAACAATTTTAAATATTTGGGAGTCTATCTATCAAGACAATCTCAGAAACTACATAAAGATAATTATAAAACACTTTATGCAAATAAAGTAAGATCTAAACAAATGGAAAAATATTAATCACTCATATGCAAGCTAAGCAATAATAATAATAATAATGACAATTTAATCTAAATTAATTTACTTATCCAGTGCCATCTCACACTAAGAAAATTATTTTATAGAACTAGAAAAAATAATAAACAAAATTCATCTGGAAGAATAAAAGGTCAAGAATATCAAAGGAATTAATGAAAAAAATGCAAATGAAAAAGGTGGCCAATCTAAAGAATCTAAAAAAAAAAAAAAAAAAAAAAAAAGATACCAAAACTGTACTAATCTACTTTGATAAAACCAAAGATTCCATTTTTTTTCATAAGAATTCACTTTCTGACAAAAACTGCTGCAAAAACTGGAAAATAGGATGGCAGAAACTAGACATAGACCAAGATTTCAAAGCCTATACCAAATAAGTTCCAATAGGGTACAAAATCTAACATGCATAGTGGTATCAATAGCAAATTAATAGTTTACTTGTCAGATTTGTAAAGAAAAGAAGAATTTATGACCAAACAAGAGAGAGAAAATGTTATGAAATGAAAAAGGATAATTTTGATTACAGGTTTTGCAAAAACAAGACCAATGCAAACAAGATTAGAAAAAAAGGAAAAAACTGAAAATAATTTTAATAGCTTTTTTTATTTTTCAAAATGAATGCAAAGATAGTTCTCAACATTCATTGTTTCAAAACCTTGTGTACCAATGTTTTTTTCCCCCCTTCCTTCCTACCTTCTTCCACTTCTAAACAGCAAGTAATCCAATGTAGGTTAACGACTGGCAATTCTCTTTTTTTCCCCCTTAAGCAATTGAGTTTAAGTGATTTGCCTAGGATCACATAGCTAGGAAGTATTAAGTGTCTGAGGTCAGATTTGAACTCAGGTCTTCCTGACTTCAGGGCTGGTGCTCTATCCACTGTGCCACCTAGCTGCCCCATGCATTTCTTAACATAGGAAATAGGTTTTGTTGTTGTTGTTGTTGTTGTTTTTAAGAATACAAGTTATTTCCCTTTTGATAAACAGTCAAAGGATATGAACAAGCAATTTTCATTTTTGTACCATCTCAATTCTCTTCCTAATTTTTCCTCTATCTCTTTTACTTGGTTTTCAAAATTCCTTTTGAGCTCTTCCATAGCATGAGACCAATTCTTATTTTTCTTGGAGGCTTTGAAACTTTTTTTTTTCTTCTTCTGAGAACATTTTTTGATCTTCCTTGTTACCATAATAACTTTCTATGCCAAAATCTTTTCCTTTTGTTTGCTCATTTTTGCAGCCTATTATTCAATTTTTAACTCTTTGTTAAAAATAGGGCTCTGTTTCCAGGGTAGAGGATACAAGCTTCAGTGGTTTTGTGCAGCTGTTTTCTGGAATCCTCCTAGTGACCTGAGCACAGATATTCTTTTCTGCTCTGAAATTGTTAGGCATGTCTCCTACTCACTATAGGTGTAAGATTTGTGTGCTAAAGCAATAGAGTACTTCCTCAGTGCTAATAAAGAGACTTTCTGTGTGTGAGGTGAGGTCTCTAGAAGCTGCTGCAACCACTACTGGCCATGTCTACTTCTAGTATGCTAGTTTCCCAAAGCACTCTCACTGTACTAACAAATCTTTCCTGCTGACCTTCCAAGTCATCTTTGGGGTTTCTAGCCAAAGAGGTCTAGAAACCACCAATGTTGCTGCTGATTTAGAGATCCAAATGCCTGTTCCCAGCATCAGGGGCCAGGGCTGTGGTCAGGGCTACATTGGCACTGCCTGCACTGGAACTGCACTCTGGATTCCCATCTTGGTTCCACAGACATTTTCTGCTGGTCTTCCAAGTCATATTGTGTGTGTCTCTGGACTGAGAGGTCTGGAAACCTCCAAAACTGCCAATATTTCAAAAATTGCTAGGCCCATTTCTACTTTGCAGGAGTTGGGACTGTTGCTCAGGCTATGCTGGTATGACCTATACCAAGACAGCATATTGGACTCCACAGATCTTTCCTCCTGATTTTCTAAGTTGTGTTCACCAGGAAAATATTCTACTCTGCCTTTCTGTGTGTTCTGTTGCTCTAAAATTTGTTTAGTGCCATTTAAAAAGGAATTTAGAGTGGTTTGGGGAAAAGGTCAAGAAGCTCCTGTCTTTCTTCTGCCATCTTGCCTCTGACTCCTAAGCAGGCAATTTTCAAATGAAGAAATCAAAACAATCATCTGTATTCATATGGAACAATTCTCTAAATCACTATTTATTAGAGAAAAGCAAATTGAAACAACTCTGAGGGACCATCTCACATTTATCAGATTCATCAATATGACAGAAAGGAAAAATAATAAATTTTAGAGATGTGCAAAAATTGAGACACTAATGCATTGCTGGTGGGTTTGTGAATTGATCTAACTCTTCTGAAAAGCAATTTGGAACTATACACAAAGCATAGTTTATAGTTATAAAACCATGTCTCTGATCGTTTGATCCAGTAATATTACCTCTAGCTCTATATTCCAAAACATCATAAAAAGGGAGGAAAAGACTCAGAAGTAGAAAAATATTTATATCAGCTTTTAGGTGGTGGCAAAAAATTGGAAATTAAGGCAATGCCCAGCAATTAGAGAATGGCTAAATAAGTTGTGGTATACAAATGTAATAAAACATTCTTGTGCTATAATAAATGATGTCAGCAGATTTTTTTTAAAAATGTAAATATATAAACTGATGCTGAGTGAAGTGAGCACAATCAAAAGATCATGTACACAGAAACACCAAGATTGTGTGATGTTCTACACTGTGACACTCAGGTCTTCTCAGTAATACAATGATCAAAAACAATTTCAAAATACTTATGATAGAAAATGTAATCCACATTCAGAGAAAGAAATATGAAGTCTGAATACAGATTGAAGCATACTAATTTCACTTTTTTGTTTTTCTTTTTTTTTTCATGATTTTCTGTAATGGGCTGAGGCTCAAGTTGATGCACTGAGGTCCCAAACACATGAGGCTAAATAGTAATTGGACCATACTGTATTAATATATATGCTTGTAGAAAGAATGGCCCCCACCCACTCTTTGTACAAGTCCTGATGTGTTGTATAGGAAATGATGTAGGGACAATTTTGGTGGGTGGAGGCAGAGGAACAGGGAGGGAGGCGGAAAGAGACTGCTGGCTGGGTTCCTGTCATGGCTGCTCACATTGCTAATCCCCCTTCCCCTCCACAGAGAATAAAGATCGACAATTTTCCCTTAACCTGAATTCCTGACTCCAGCTGATTTTAAAATACGTGATCATCACAATTTTCCTTTTATTTTGATTCTTTCATAACATGACTAATATGGAGATATATTTAACATGACTGTGTGGGTATATCCTATATCAGATAGCTTGCTATCTTGCAGAGGGCAAAGAGAAGAGGAAGAAAAATTTGCAACTCAAAATCTTACAAAAATGAATGGTGAAAACTGTCTTTACATGTATGGGGGAAGCAAAATACTATTAAGTTCATAAAAGACTAAATGAAAGCTGTCATTAGTCTGGTAGGGAAATGATCTAAATCACTAATAATTAGAGAAATGTAAATTAAAACAACTCTGAAGCACCATTTGATGCTTCAGATTAACTAAGATGATAAAAAAAGGAAAATGAAAAATGCTAAGATATAGGAAAGTAGGTAAACTAAATGGAATTGTAAGTAGGTAACAATCAGCTTGTTACAATGTTGGTTACCCTTGTTTTCTCCTCAGGTTAAATAAGAAACCATCACTTGTTATTAATGACTGATTTTGGAGGAGGCAGTTCATGTAAGAATCTCCAGGCCTTTCTGAAATCATCCTGATGATCATTTCTTATAGAACAATAATATTACATAACATTCATATACCATACTTATTCAGCCATTCTCCCCATTAACGAGCATATATTGTTTCCAATTCCTTACTACTATAAAAAGGGCTTCTACAAACATTTTTGCATGCATAGGTCCTTTTCCTTTTTTTATGATCTCTTTGGACTGCAGGCCCAGTAGAGACACTGTTGGATCAAAGGATATGAACAGTGTGATAGTCTTTTGAATATAGTTGAGCAAATTTTTCTCTACAATGGTTGGATCAGTTCACAACTCCACCAACAACATATTAGCGTCCCAGTTTTCCCATATCCCCTCTAACATTTATCATTGTCTTTTGTTGTCATTTTAATCAATCTGAGAGGTATATATATATATATATATATATATATATATATAGTACCTCAGAGTTGTCTGCATTTGCATTTCTCTAATGAATAGTTATTTAGAGCATTGTTTCATATGACTAGAAATGACTTTAACTTCTTCATCTGAAAATTGTCTGTTCATAATCTTTGATCATTTATCAGTTGGAGAATGGCTTATGTTATAATAAATTTGAGCTAATTCCCTATATATTTTAGATATGAGGCCTTTATCCGAGACCTTGGATATAAAAAAAAAAATTCCCACTTTTCTGCTTTCCTTCTAATCTTGGCTGTATTAGTTTTGTTTATAGAATTTTCTAATGTAATTAAAATTATGCATCTTGTATTTCATAGTGTTATCTAGGCCATAAGTTCCTTCCTTCTCCAAAAATCTGAGAGACAGATTATCCCTTGTTCTCCGAATTTGCTTGTAGTATCACCCTTTATGTCTTAATGATGAACCTATTTCATTCAACCTTACTTTGATATAGGATGTTAGATGTTAGTCAATACCTAGTTTCTGCCATACTATTTTCCAATTTTCCTAGAAATTTTTGTCAATTAGTGAGATCTTATCCCAGAAGCTAGGGTCTTTAGGTTTCTCAGACACTAGATTACTATAGTTGTTAACTATTGTGTCTTGTAAATCTCACCTATTCCACCAATTCACGGCTCTATTTCTTAGCCAGTACCAAATGGTTTTGATTTCTGTTGCTTTATAATATAACTTTAGGCCTGGTACAGCAAGCTGATGTTTATTTGCATTTTTAATTCCCTTGAAATTCTTAACTTTTTGTTTTTCCAGATGAACTTTATTATTTTTTTCTAGCTTGACAAAATATTTTATTGGGAATTTGAGTGATGTGGCACTGAATAAATAAATTAATTTAGGTAGCATTGCCATTTTTATTAAATTAGCTCAGCCTAACCCTGAGTACTTGATATTCTTCCAATTGACTTTATTTATGTGGAAAGTGTTTTATAATTGTGTTTATATACTTCCTGACTTTGTCTTGGCAGGTAGACTCCCAAATATTTTATATTTTCTACATTTATTTAAATGCAATTTCTCATTATATCTCTTACTGCTGGATTTTGTTGGTACCATAGAAATGCTGATGACTTCTGTGGATTTATTTTGTATCCTGCAACTTGGCTAAAGTTGTGAATTGTTTTTTAGTTGATTCTCTAGAATTCCCTAAGTATATCATTATATCATCTGCAAAGAGTGATAATTTTGTTTCCTCTTTACCTACTCTAATTCCTTCCATTTCTTTTTCTCACTGCTAATATTGAACAGCAATGGTGATAGTGGGCAACCTTGTTTCATGCCTGATCTTATTAGTAATGCTTCTAAATTATCCCCATTACACATGATTCTTGCTAATGGTTTTAGCAAGATGCTACTGATTATTTTAAGGAAAATTCAATTTATTTCTATGTGCATACCCTTTGATACAGCAATACTGCTTGCTAGAGCTACAGCCCTGTAATAGCTTTTTTGTAGTAGTAAAGAATCAGGTGTCTATCAATTGGTGTTTGGGTACAATGTGCTGTGGTACATGATTGTAATAGAATATTATTGTGCTATACAGAATGATAAATAATATAATTTAAGAAAAACCTAGAAAGATCTATACAAACTGAGACAAAGTGAAGTGACTAAACAAGAAGACATTGCACACAGTAACAACAACATTGTTACAATAATAAAATGTGAAAGACCTAATTATTCTTATCAATACAGTGATCCTCAACAATTCCAAAGGTTTTTTTGATGAAAAATGCTATCCACCTCCAGAGAGAGAATTGGTGCATTCTGACAAATGGATATTTATTTTTTTCTTTGTTTTTCTCAATTTTTTTCACAATATAACTAATGTGGAAATATAACTTCACATGTATAATGAATACCACATAGCTTGCCTTTCAAAGGGGTGGGGAAGTAGAGAAGGGAAGGAGAGAACAAAAAGAGAAAAAATGAAATGAAATGAAATAGGAGAAGGCAATTCTACCAAGACAAGCTAGAGAAAACAGAGTAAAAGATTGTCAACTGAATCTAAAGCTGCAGAGAGTAGAAAAAGGATGAACACTGAGAAAATGTCATTGCATTTGAAGATTAAAAGATTTTTAATGACATTGAAGACATCCATTTCAGTCAGAAACATGTGTTGACTTTTTCAAATTTTTTATTTATAGCTATGTGAATATTAGTGATTTTGATTCCATGACAATATTCACTTCATTTCATCATGCCTTGTTAACTGTGATTCATTGTTGTCATTGTTCATTCTTTGTTCTAGAAGACAACCAATGATACCAGGAGGGTGATGTCTTGACTTGCAAGTGAGGCAGGGCTATAGTGGAAATGGGAAAATTTGGTCCACTACTACATTCCAATAAAACAATGCAATTTATGTATGCAAATGAGTTTTTATAATCATGAATCCAATTCCCCCATGTCATCCTTGCATTGTTTGTGAAAATCATTTTATAAATTATTATTCCAAAACACTAAATGCTTCTCTGGGTAGCCAGTCTGGTAATGTTAATGCATTCCTCCAAACTGTCTACACACTGCCAGTGAATGAAATATTTTCTAGAGGAATCTAAATAATTGCATTGCAATAACCCATATATTCTAAGCTATTAGAGGTTTCTGAAATATTAGTGAATTTCTTAAAGTGGAAAATTAAAATGCAATATTATTATGTTTAACTAAAAGTTTAAAAAGTGCCCTTTTTTTTTACTTACACAATAATCGTGGCCAATCAGTCATTATTAACAAATGATGGGGTTTTTTTTATTTAATAGCCTGAAGAAGAATCAAGGGCAACCAACATTGTAGCAAACTGTTTTGTTAACTTCATTAGTAACCAATTTCCTCAGGGCTATTACTGTTATAAACTACATCCAATGATACAAACAGATATGATACAATTTCATTAGTTTGCAGGTGATGTTTTCTAGTCTGTTACATTATTAGAGCTATAGTAGAAATAATTCTATGGAGAAAGGTGTAATTTTTTTTAAGTTACTAGGAGTCCTATTTTCCTATTCTTTCCTTTTTAATTGTTTTTACTTTTTACCTTTCAAGATCCTGGTGAATTTTTTTTCAGTTAGTCATGTGTATATAATAAAGTGCATGTGTGTTTTCAAACCACTGTTTTAAGTCTTTAGCATACAGGTCAATCAAAAAGGCATCCAATTCAAACAAATGAAAAAAAATGAAGAAAAAAACTTATTTTTCCATTATTTTAAAATAATTTTGAAAATTGTTTCATTAGCATTTTACAACTAGTCATTTCTAAATGTATCCTCTATTCATAGATTCAACCCTACATTGTAACAAAGAAAAACTATTTTAAAAATCAATTAGTAGCAATCTGATGCCATAGCACCCCGCTTCAAAAACTAGAAGTTAAAATTATATTTCATTATCAATTCTCCTGGATAAAGATTACTCATAAAATCATGGACTAGGACTATACCTTTAGAACTGAATAACCTTAGAGATTATTGTCTATGTCTCTCATTTTAGAGATGAAGAACTTGAGGGCTAGTGTAAAGGACAACAGATACTGGGGAACTCTGAGAAAAGTATACTTAAAGCAAAGATACTGATATTAGGGTGTTAACTCAGTGTGATTAATGAGATGGTGGTTCTCTAGGTCACATACACTTAGTACTTAATATGGTGATGTAATGGTTCTCTAATTCACACATATTTAATGTGCTGTACTGATGTAATCATACTGAGGTATTTAAGGGCTGAGAGTACTAGAAATAAGACATTCCATCTTTGACCATCCTCCTGGTGGCTCTCCTGCCTATTTCACTTCTCCACTAAGAGCAAGGCTGGTCCGAGATCCTCCAGAGAGCTAGCCAAACATTATAGGCTAGAGAGGTAATGACTTGATTAAGGTCTTTCACATAATAGGTAGAAAAAAATGAGCATTTTGGACTTAAATCTGACTACTTTACTTCTCTGTGGACTTCACTTCTGACTATGATGCCAAACCTTTATTATTTCTCAGAAATTTCTTTGGTCTAGATGCAAGTGCTCTCTCTCTCTCTCTCTCTCTCTCTCTCTCTCTCTCTACCTCCTCCTTCTTTCTACTCCCCCAACTCACCAAATTGGAAATACTTTCTGTCCTTTGGCCACTTCCTCTGATTAGCTGGGTTTGTCTCAGAATCAGTTCTTCCCTATTTTAAGAAGAATGCCCAGACCAGCATGTATTCATTCTTATCCATATTGCTGTCCTGATTTTTTCCCAAAATTTTCCTACAATTTGCCTTCATAATATTCACTCCCTTTATAACCTCCTTTTATTGAGTTTTTTATGAGAAGTTTTTGTGAACTTCTTGAAGGCAAGGACTTTCTTTCTATTTGTATCTCCAGGGTTTACTCAATGCTTGGTATATAGTAAGTTCTTTTAAAATGTTTTAATTGTTTCTGTTGTTATTATTGTTCCTATGCCGTATTTAGTACTTCTTTAACAACAATCTTTTGTTTCATTTTATTTTGCATTATTGAATTCACTGAATGAAGTTATTTTATTATTATATTTAATTTGTTCTTTATCCGTTCATACAAGTCTTCCCCACTTTATGAGAATCTTTCATATTTGTTATTTTTTTAACTGTGCCACAGTATTCCATTATGTTCTTAACCATAATTTAGCATAGTACCTGACATATAGTAGGCACTTAATGAATATTTGCTTGCTAATCCAGTGGGTCCTCATTAAAACATAAACTTTTCTGAAAAGGGATTCGTTCATTTATTATATTTGCATCCTTCTCCCTAGCACACTGCCTGGCACATAGTAGGTATTTAATAAATGTGTGTTGCTTGGTCAATTGACTTTAATTAATTCAGCCCTTCTCTAGCCTATGGGTGCCCACTCTTCTCACATTTATTTTTAAAACACAAACCAATTTAATTGCCCTGTATGTCCACTGGGAACTTTACTTTCTATGAATTCTTTTCCTCCCTAACTGACAGGAATGCAATCAGATGGAACTAGAGGAAAATGCCACGCAAATGACTCTTCCTGCACATGTACTGCAGGAATTCCAGTGGCGGCATTTTACCTAAATAATGCAGGAGCATGTGGCGGCTGCCAAATCCCACACAATGTTGAAAACCCAGTTAATGTTTTATCTTTCAAGAAGGGGGCTCCACATCCTTTTGGCAGCTGATGAGTTCAGATAGAAAACATGCCAGGAGTGTAGACCAATGCATTATCACACACACACATCCCTGCTGCAGAGTTGTGCTTCATAATATGCCACAACATTGGCAAGCACAGCTCAGAGCTCTTTAAGAACAAGAAGGCGCTCATAAATAATGGTTGAATCACAAAAGTGATAATTAAATGAGACAACTGAATGCCAACGGACTCCCCAGTGGAAAATACTCTTCAGCAAAGATCATTTCTACCTTTTCTTTTCTTTTTTTTTCACTCAGTCTTAGTATTGTCTAGCAGTTCATTATTGTAGACACTTTTCAAACCAGCACATTTAAAGAAATTGTCAAACTCTGAAAAACCTTTTGAGACATTTTCACATTATGTTTTTTCTCCACTTTAGATAATTTTTCATCTTTTTTTAATACTGCCAACACTAATGACATAAACCTGTTTATCATTTCCATAGGGCTGATAAACAACCAGTCTGCTGGATCTACTCTTTGGGAAAGCAAGAGAAAATTCCATAATGTACAAAATACCATTGAATTTCATACCCCATAATGTAAGTAGCATTCATTCATTTTTTTTCATTTAGAATAAGTACACATCAATGTTATAGCTATCTTCTCATTCTTAAAAAGGGTGAAATGAGATTCACAATGAATTTCAATGTTCCTTTACCAACCTACTCAGAATTCTTTATCAGTGATTCTTAATGTTTCTAACTTGACAGCTTTGTGCTCAAGGTTGACAGGATATTTTTAGTATACCAACTATTTTAAAGGATCTAAAAATCTAGCTATGGCTTGCTTGTTTATCAAATACATTTAGCAGACAATTACAGTTGATTTAATATGCATTCATCGCCCTGTCTAGAAAATGCCTTCAGCATTTTTGGCAAAAAAGAGAAAATGTGTGTCTCCTCACACTGGAGCATTACAGAATTGTGCTTACTTACTGAGCCTTGAGGATGGGGGAGAAGTGTAGGAGTTAAAGGGAAAGGAACAAGGAGAGAGAAGTGAAAGTTTTTATGACCTTACTTTCAGGTCAGCTCAGACTTGGCAGGTCAACTATGGCCTCAAACCTGCCCTATATAGATTTACAAGGGTTTAATTACCAGTGGCAGGAGAAATCCTACATATCAGTGTTCAGGTGTGCTTTTTTAAATGGAATGGACATGTCATTGTAAAGCTGATAATCAATTTTTTTTATTTAAAATTGTTTAGGTTGTAATAAGAAAAGTGACCATTTGAAGGGACCCTTTTATAAATCTTTCATGAAATGGAGAAAAGGTTTTGGTAAAGTGAAGAAATACTTCATGAAAATTTGGATTTTTATATGCAGTATTTATTTAATACTAAGATATATCAATGATATAAGAACCTGACTTTCAAAAATGGCAAAGCCAATAGCTGGATATTCCTAAACAAAGTTACATAGACAAGCCAAGTAATATACACACCCTGCCAAAATCCCAGTCTTCTTTGTGCCTTGTATTCTTCCCATCTCAATGCCTTTGAACAGGCTGTCACAAATTTCTAAAAGGCACCCACTTTTATGTCTGCATCTTGGGATCCCTAGATCCCTCTCCTATATAGGGCCTTTCCTGATCCTTCAGATTTGCTAGTGCCTCCACCATTCCCCCTCACCAATTATCTTGTATTATATATATATATATATATATATATATATATATGTGTGTGTGTGTGTGTGTGTGTGTGTATACACATATATGTATATATACATATATACTTTGCATATTTTTATATCTATACATACTGCTTAACCAATAAATACTAAGTTCCTTGAGGTAAGATTTTTTTCATTTTTGTCTTTTGTTTTCACTTTTGCCTTTGTACAATATCTAGTAGATAATAGGTATTTAATAAATTCTTTTTAAAATAAGTATAAATTATTTTTGTACTGAATTGAAGCAAAAGTATATTTGCTTGAATTGTCCAAAAAATTTGTCCCCTTACCCTTTCCTCTCTCTTTTCCCCAGGTAGCTTTGTAGATCCAACACCCTATAATTCTAGCCAACCTTTGTTCCTCCAAGCAGTTGGACATACCTTCATAACTCTTCCTAGGACTTCAACTCTCTTACTCAAGCAATTAGAGGCTTCTGGTCAGGCATCTTTAAAGTACATCTGAGATCAGTGTAGTTTGCTACACAATTTAGAGATAAAATGTTAAGATTTAAAGTCATCAGTAAAAGAGGCAGTAGAAGCCCACAAGCACTGACTTAAAAGGACATTAGCCAGAAATCTCTCCAATGACTTTCAACAACTCCTAAAATACCACTCCACTTCTTTCCTCTTTTCTGTAGATTCCCTTCATATTCCCTACACTTTATACAAGAATCAAAGGATTAACACAATTAAGGCTGTGTGGAGTCTTAGCAGTTAGTAAAGATACATGGCGACAGTTGAACAAATAGTTCCTGAAAGATCACTATTCATTTTTTTTGAGGCAATTAGGGCAAAATAACTTGCCAAGAGTCACATATCTAATAATTGAATTCAGGTCCTCTTGACTCCAGGGCCAGTGTTCCATCCATACTTTTAAGCTAGGGCATCATATTGATACACATTTCCTTATTGTGTCTGAAAAATTACTTAAGACTCAAAAGATCCTGTGATTTCTACTGAATTCTCTCATCACCAGTGCATTATATCAAGATCTACATTCTTTGTATGAATAGGCAGTCCAACAAGAAATCTTTAAGTCCTAGGGTCTTGAATTCCACTCCAACCCACAAGCTCTTCTTCTCTGCTTTTGACAAAAGTAGTCAAAAGCCTTGGTTGCAAGTATTCTAATAATTCAGAATCCTTTGTCATAAAGAAAGCAAAATCTAATACAAGTCTAAAACAATTCAAATCAGTGCTCATTTTTGAGTGTCTATTTTGTTTAAAATGCTGTGCTAAGTGGAAGGGATATATAAAATTCAGACAAGATACGGTGCTCTCAAAGAAATTACTCTTGCAGGGGGATAAGAAACAAACACTTTTTAAAAAACAAAAATAAAAAGTTATGGTTTGTTTTTGTTTTGTTTTTAAATACCAAGTGAGATCCAGGACAAAGATTATGAGCAGCAGGAATTATCATGGAAGGCTTCATGTAAGCAATGATACCTAAATTGAACTTTAATGTATCATTACATTCAATTCAATAGAAAAAGAATGGCAAAGCCTTTGACAAATCTTTGAATGAGCAGTGGGCAAGATCTGAGAAAACATTGAGCTAACAGTCACAGACAGAAATTCATATTTCTTTGAACAAAGAGTATATAGAAATAAGCAAAACAGTTGTTGGTTTCAATCAATTAAGTAACTTTCTACCATGTGCCAGATATTCATTTAAGCATTGATAATATAATTAAAAATAGATTTTAAGAAAGATCTATTCTTCTAATAGGAATAATACATGAGAAAATATGGAACTAGATTGTTTTCATTTCTTTCATTTGCAATAGTTTTGTTCAGTCATATACAACTCTTTGGGACCCATTTTAGGGTTTTCTTGGCAAAGATGTTAGAGTGGATTGTCATTTCCTTCTCCAGCTCATTTTACAGATGAGGAACTGAGGCAGACAAATCTAAGTGACTTGGCACGGGTCACACAGTTGATAAGTGATAGCAAATTTGAACTCAAGTATTCTGGACTGTAAGCTCAGTCCTCTATCCACTGTGTCATCTAGCTGCCCTAGCTGTAATAGTATGGAAATATAATTTAAAATGTTTCCCTTAGCATATATATCATCCTTTACTATAGAATGATTATAAATTTGCTTCCCATTAAGAAATTCAATAATATAAAATTTGAGTTTTTTTGGTGGCGGTGGGAGATGGGAGATTAGCAATAGTTTAATTTTTTTTCCCTAAGCTTTTCATCTATTCAATCTCTTTCATCAGTTTCCCCAAAACACAATATTATTTAGTCGCTTTCTTTTTATTGTATTTATCTCTTAATTGTTCAGTGGCTAATTACATATTTTTTTTGAATTACTCAAATCCTCTGCTTGCCTACTGGACATCTCAATGCTTATTAACATTTCTTAGCTCTTAGGAAGATTTTCATCCATCAAGCCCTTCTGTCTGCTCAGATAAGACAAATCTTTTTATAACAACCATGAGCACCACTACTTCACTTCATCATAGGCTAAAATGTAGTCACTCCCCAATTTCTCAGAGGAATACTGAAACTTTTATTGAGATATAAGACATATCATTTAATCCCCAACTGGGAAATCTATAAAGAAGATGTAATACAACTCAATAAACAAACTTCAGAATGTGAATGAAATATTGGGTAGTATTGAGGGCAAAAATAAACTAAAGTTTGTATGTTATCAGTGGATTTATATTACTCATTAATTCTCACTTTTCCAGTTTTCATAAGTAATAATTATGGAAATTTTTTTGATTTTTTAAAAATCTTTTACTGAAATATGGGTTTGCTTTTTTTTCAGGAAGTAAGAAAACTTCATTTTTTAAAGTTGACAAACAGATGTGGTCTTGTTTTCTTGATTGTTGTTAATACATTTTTGGTACTTAGAGTCATCATCTAAATGATGTTCCTATCATTTTTCCTTTAAAAAGAAAAGAAAATATGTAAGGTGTGAAGCATCTGTCGCAGCTTCATACTGAGGGGAAATGGAACTTGGCAATACCTTTTCTCAGCCTTTTCACTACAGTCCAGAATTCTCTGTTTAGCAAAAGAACACTGTGGTACTGAAGGAACTTGTGGCAGACCATGAAAAGATTTCTGGGATATGCTTCAATCTCTAAATCTCCGCCTTTTGTGTGTGTCCTTGGCCTTTATTTGCCTGTTATTTCCTCTTTTTTTCCACTTTATTCCTCCTCCCCATTTTTCTTTCCATCCTTGTTTTCTACTTCTCTCTATGTTACACAGAAATTAGATTGTTTAGCCTGGTGATTCAATCCCTTATTTACATTAAATATTTTTATGAAAAAGATGCAGATCATTTTCATGGAGGCTTTAATTAAAAGAAATGTCCTTAACAACAGAAGAGACTTGGGTTAGACATGGTTGGCATCATTAAAGCACCAGGATGGGCTTCCAAAGGGACTGAGTTGTCTCAGTTCCTAAAAATATTTTAAAAATGATAAATATCTTTCTGTCCCTGATCTTCCCGGACCCCCCCCCCAACTTTAGGTCACATTGACCTTCCTCTTTATCACTCACATAACATTTTGTTTTGTAGCTCTCTAATGCAATCATCATGTAATATTGCATATTGCACTTATCTGTTATTTGTGGGGGATTTTCCCTCCTAGAGTGCCCTAGATGGTTTAAATATTTACCTACTTGGATGTTAAGAGTATTGAGTCAAGGTTATTCCAGAAATAAAAATTTCTCCCCTAGAGGGATTCACACACATGACAAACCATCATGTTACCCCATTTTATATTTTTGAAGAACACAAAGGTAACCCTACCCCTACATAAACACATTTCCCTAGGACTTTGAACAGACAAGACTAGTGACATCCTTAGGGGTTCCCACTATGTTCAATGAAGAACACAGATGCATATAATTCCCATGTAAACTTGCTGGACTACAGGACTCTTGAATAAGACAGAATATACAAAAAGGCAAGAGATATCCCTAAATCCAAAGACTACAAGGGAATTTGTTCACTTAAGGGGAAGGATTACTTGTATAATGATAAATTCTTATTTTGAAAAATAATAAGCTTTACTTCTTTTCCTGGCAAAATCCTAAAAACCATTGAGTGCATTTTGAAAGAGAAAAAACAATTAGTTAAAAATGAAAATAACATGGTTTCATTTAAAAATGGTAATACTGGGGCAGGTAGGTGATGCACTGGATAGAGCACCAGCCCTGAAGTCAAAAGGACCTGATTTCAAATCTGGTCTCAAACACTTAACACTTCTAGCTACAGAATCCTGGACAAGTCACTTAAAACCTCAATTGCCTCAGGGAAAAAAATGGTCATACCTAATCAGCTTCATTTCCCTTTTGACATAGCAATGGAACTAGAAGAGAATTGTTGCTGACATAGTATATTTAGATTTGTAACAAAATAGAGACATAGTGGCTACATAATAACATTAATTATTATTAATATTAATGTAATAATAATAATATATTAATATAATTAATATATAATAATGTTAATAGATTTACAACTTTCTGAATGACTAGAACCAAATATAGTCATTAATTTGCTTACATTAATTTACAGGGCAGTCTCTAATAGCATACCTCAAAGTTTTTTTTCTTGTACTGTTCAACATTTTTAACTTGGATGAACAGATAGAAAGTATGGTGTGTCAAGTTTCCAGATGATACAAATCTGGATCCATAACAGCATTTACAAGTTAGAAATGAAATTAAATTGAATTAAATCCAAAAAATTTTATTAATAATCTACTGTGTTTCAGCCAATACAAGAGTCAGTGGGACATAAAGACAAAAATAAAAGATTCTCAAGAAGTTTAAATCTTATTCAACTTTAATTTTTATTAAATATAATATGAAATATTTACATTTCTGCTCTTGAATTCAAAATATGAACTGTGTAAGCACAGAATGAGGAAATGTGGCTAAACACTTTTGTTGTGGAGGAAATGGTCTAATGTTTAATGAAGTACAAATTATATGAATCAATAATAACATGACATGGCAATTTCAAAAGCAAATGCTTATCTTAAGTTTAAATAAAAGAAGTAAATTAGGCTTCCAAAAATGCTTTGGTCAAATATCCAAATTCCAAACTCTAGCCTTGAAGGTATAGAAATACTTCTTTCAAGAAAAAAAATAACTAAATTATTGAGATAATAGTTTGGCTCTATTCTGCCCTGATTAGGTCATATGTGAAGTAAGACCCATATTTAAGAAAAAACAAAAATCTGGACCATGTCCAGAAAGGAATGTTTGTAATAGTTAAAGAAAAGACTCTGAGAATATCTCAAGTGAGAATTGGGTGAAATAAGTGGAGTTAATAAAACTTTGAAATGGCATCATATTTAAATGACTGTTTTTTTATAAAGTTGTTTTTTTTTTTTTTAATGCACGGATAATTTGACAATGTTAACCCTTGCATAACCTTGTGTTTTAGATTTTCTCCTTCTTCCACCCACCCCCTCCCCTAGATGGCAAGCAATTCAATATAGGTTAAACATGTTAAAATATATGTTAAATACAATATGTATAAACATATTTATATAATTCTCTTGCTGTACAAGAGAAATCAGATTTTTTAAAAAAGAAAGTAAATGAGTAAGAAAACAAAATGCAAGCAAACAACAACAAATAAAATGAGAATGTTATGTTGTGATCCACATTCAATTCCTACAGTCCTCTCTCTGGGTGTCGTTGGCTCTGTTCATCACAAGATCATTGGAACTGGCATCAATCATCTCATTGTTAGAAGGAGTCATGCTCATCAGAATTGATCATTGTATAATATTGATGTTGTCATATACAATGGTCTCCTAGTTCTGCTCATTTTGCTTAGCATCAGTTCATGTAAGTCTCTCCAGGCCTATCTAAAATCATCCTCTTGATTATTTCTTGTAGAACAATAATATTCCATAACATTCATATACCATAACTTATTCAGCCATTCTCCAACTGATGGGCATCCCAGTTTCCAGTTTGTTGCCACTGTGAAAAGGACTGCCACAAACATTTTTGCACATGTGAGTCCCTTTGCTTCCCTTAAGATCTCTTTGGGATATAGACCTAATAGAAACACTGATGGGCCAAAGAGTATGCATAGTTTGATAACTTTTTGAACATAATTCCAAATTGCTCTCCAGAACAGTTGCTTTCTCACAATTCCACCAAAAATGCATCAGTATCCCAGTTTGCCCACATCCCCTCCAGCATTCTGCATTATCTTTCTGTGTCATTCTAGCCAATCTGACAGGTGTGTAGTGGTATCTCAGAATTGTCTTAATTTGCATTTCTCTGATTAATAATGACTTGGAGCATCTTTTCATATAGCTAGAAATAGTTTTAATTTCTTCATCTGAAAATTGTCTTCATATCCTTTGACCATTTGTCAATTGGAGAATGGCTTGGATTCTTATAAATTTGAGTCAATAGTCTATATATTGTAGAAATGAGGCCTTTATCAGTATCCTTAAATATAAAAAGATTTCCCAATGTATTGCTTCCCTTATGATCTTGTCTGCATTAGTTTTGTTTATACAAAAACTTTTAACTTAATATAATCAAAATTATCTATCTGATGTTCAATTATGAGTTACAGTTCTTCTTTGGACACAAATTCCTTCCTCTTCCACAGATCTGCTAGGTAAACCAACCTATGTTCTTCTAATTTGCTTATGATATCACTCTTTATGTCTAAATGATGAACCCATTTAGCTCTTATCTTAGTATGTGGTGTTATGTGTGAGAAGAGCACTAATTTCTTCTATTCTTAGTTTCCCAGCAGTTTTGGTCAAATAGTGAGTTCTTTTCCCAAAAGCTGGGGTCGTTGAGTTTAACACTAAATTGCTATAGTTATTGCCTATTTTGTCCTGTGATCCTAATCTATTCTATTGATCAACTAGTCTATTTCTTAGCCAGTACCAAATGATGTTGATGACTGCTGTTTTATAATATAGTTTTAAGTCTGACACAGTTAGGCCACCTTCATTAGCATTTTTTTCATTAATTCCCTTGAAATTCTTGACATTTTGTTGTTCCAGATGAACTTTGTTACTATTTTTTCTAGATCTATAAAATAGTTTCTTGGGAGTTTGATTGGTATGACTCTAAATAAGTAGATTTATTTAGGTAGTATTGTCATTTTTATTATATTCGCTCAGCCTACCATGAGCACTTGATATTTTTCCAAATAATTAAGTCTGATTTTGATTGTGGGGAAAGTATTTTGTTGTTGTGTTCATATATTTCCTGACTTTCTCTTGGCAGACAGATTTCCAAATATTTTATGTTATCAATAATTATTTTAAATAGAATTTCTCTTTGTGTCTCTTGCTGTTGGATTTTGTTGGTGACATATAAAGATGCTGATGATTTATATGCATTTACTTTGTATCCTGCAAATTTGCTAAAGTTTTGAATTGTTTCTAGTAGTTTTTTAGTTGATTCTCTATGGTTCTCTAAGCATACCATCATAACATCTGCAAAGAGTGAAAATTGGATTTCCTTATGACCTACTCTAATTCCTTTAATCTCTTTTTCTTCTTTTATTACCAAAGCTAACATTTCTAATACAATATTGAATAGTAATGGTGATAGTGGGCAGCCTTGTTTCACCCCTGATCTGATTGGGAATGGTTCTAGTTTGTCCCCATTACATGTAGTGTTTACTGATAGTTTTAAATAGATGCTACTGATCATTTTAAGAAAAAGTAAATTTATTTATATACTTTCTAGTGTTTTTTTAAATAGGAATGGGTGTTGGAATGTATCAAATGCATTTTCTACATCTATTGAGATAATTGTATGATTTTTGTTATTTTGGTTTTGATATAGTTGATTATGCTGATAGCTTTCCTAATATTGAACCAAACCTGCATTCCTGGTGTAAACCCTAATTGGTCATAGTGTATTACCCTTGGGATGACTTTCTGTAATCTCTTTGCTAATGTTTTGTTTAAGATTTTTGAATCAATATTCATTAGGGAAATTGGTCTATAATTTTCTTTCTCTATTTTCACCCTACCTGGTTTAACGATCAGAATCATATCTGTGTCATAAAAAAAATTGGTAGAACTCCTTCTTTACCTATTTTTTTCAAATAGTTTATATAATATTGGAATTAATTGTTCTTTTAATGTTTGGTAGAATTTACATGTAAATCTATCTGGCCCTAGGGACTTTTTCTTAGGGAGTTGATTGATAGCTTTTTCTATTTTTTTTCTAAAATGCAACTATTTAAATAATTTATTTTATCTTCTGCTAACCTGGGCAATCTATATTTTTGTAGATATTCCTCCATTTCATTTAGATTATCAAATCTATTGGCATATAATTCAGCAAAATAACTCCTAATTAGTGCTCTAATTGCCTCTTCATTGATGGAAAATTCTCCGTTTTCATTTTTGAAACTAACAATTTGATTTTCTTCTTTCCTTTTTCTAATCAAATTTACTAAATCCTTTTCTATTTTGTTGGGTTTTTTTCATAAAACCACTTCAGTTTTATTTATTTATTCAACAGTTTTCTATTTTCAATTTCATTAATCTCCTCTTTTATTTTCAGAATTTCAAATTTAGTATTTAATTGAGGATTTTTAATTTGTTCTTTTTCTAGCTTTTTTAGTTGTAAGCCCAATTCATTGATGTTCTCTTTCTCTGTTTTATACAAGTAAGCATCTAGAGATATAAAATTTTCCTTTATGTTAAGGGACAGATCAATTCTCCAAGAGTCTCCACAGCTGTAAATCATAACATCTAAAGGAGTTGCAAGGCAGACTTTGCTGACACAGATGTTACAGACTGGGAATTAAATAAATTGGAAGCAGAGGGAAGAGGAGAGAGGTCAGACAATGCAAAGGACTCTCATTCAGAGAGGTCAGAAAACATCAATGCTTTCTCAGTATCCTTGAATCATCCTATCAAACAAGGAGATCCATTCTGCAGGTCTAGGGTGGATCTCCAGCAGCCACTGTTAGGTGGCCCCCAGTAGCACAACACATTCATTCGTTAGGATTAGATTATTTAATTTCTTTTTTTTCCCTTTTTTTATTATTATAGCTTCTTATTTACAAGATATATGCATAGGTAATTTTTCAGCATTGACAGTTGCAAATCCTTTTGTTCCAAATTTTCCCCTCCTTCCCCCCACCCTTTCCCCAGATGGCAGGTTGACCAATGCATGTTAAATATGTTGAAGTATAAGTTAAATACAATATATGTAGATGTTGGAATCTTTACAAATTGTTAAGTCATTAGAGTTGATAGAGACAATAATTATCTAATTTGACATGATTCAATGATTGATTTGATCTTGGAAGGAGATGTTTTGGGCCAGAACTTGAAACAAGGTACAAAGGTACAAATAAAGTACAACTGATAGACAATAATGCTTGTGTTCACACCTCCCTTGAAGTTCTTAGGGCCAGAGAGCACTCTGGGAGATAACCTAGAATCCCATTCTCTCCAGAAGGAGGAGTTAACCTTTGGGAGATCATATATATAGAGGAAGCTCTTAGAGCTTGAAGGGATTTCTCCGGAACATTGACTGGGGTCGGAGAGGAGCACTCTGGGAGGAAGCTCATAAGTCCTCTCTTCGAGACAAGAGAGATTCATTACAACTTTCACCTTGGTGCTGGTTAGAGGCTGAAGAAAGCAGAGGCAGAAGCCAAGGACAAAGCTGCAAGTGCTCTTAGAACCAAGCAGAGAGATAGGCCTCTGAGCTAACCAGGCTATATTGAAGGACACAATAAAAGATCTGAACTTTTACCAGTTAGCTGAGATTTTGGGTGATTATTTACTTGTAACTGAAACTAAGGTTGCCTCCAGAAAACCTCCCCGAGAAACCTCTCTCCCAGAGAAAATCATCTCATATTATATTTTAAAAACCAAGAACCCCACATTTTGGTGCCCAACGTGGGACAAAATCCTGATTTCAATGGAAAAGCTCCAATCCTGATTTCAATGGAAAAGCCTCTGATTCTGAATCCAGTGGAAAAGTCTTCTTGACCCAGAAATTAGGGTGAGTACAACAAATAAATTTTGTTAAAAGAGTTAAAGTAGGATTTCAGCTAAAATGGGACAAATATTTAGAAAACAGCCTTCTGTTTCTTTACAAGGAAAATGTTTAGAGAGCATTGTCAAAGTTATGGAAAGCCAAGGTTTGATTATAATTTTAGAGCAGATCATTGAATTTTTACAAACTTTTAAGAACATGTGTCCTTGTCCTAAGTACTTCGGCTTTTTAGGCAGGGCTGCTGTTGAAGGCCTGTCAGCACTCTCACCTGTTCCTATTCAGTGGAAAACTGATAGACTAGTGTGGGTAGAACAGTGGCCCTTAACAAGAGATAAAATTTGGGCCTTAATAGATATAGTACAGGATCAACTTGACCAAGGACACTTACAACCTTCTCTAAGTCCTTGGAATTCTCCAGTATTTATTATAAAAAAGAAATTTGGAAAATGGAGGATGTTAATGGATTTAAGAAAGATAAATGAACAGATGGAAACTATGGGAACTCTTCAGCCTGGACTTCCATCTCCTACTCAGTTGCCTAGAGAATGGGCTCTTTGGGTTATAGACATCAAGGATTGTTTCTATTCTATCCCTTTAGATAAGGAGGATATGAAAAGATTTGCCTTTTCAGTGCCCAGCATTAACTTAGCTGAGCCTTATAAAAGATATGAATGGACAGTTTTGCCACAGGGAATGAAAAATAGCCCTACTTTGTGCCAAATGTATGTTGCTGCTGCTCTTACTCCAGTAAGAAAAGCATTTCCAAAGGTAATATTGTTGCATTATATGGATGATATTTTTGGGGTGTGCACCTGAGGAACAAATGTTAGAAGCATGTCTACAAAAGACCATAGAAACACTAAGAAACTACAAACTTCATATCACTACAGAAAAAATTCAAAGGCATGCTCCTTTTTCAATATTTAGGATATGAAATATATCCTAAGGCACTTACAGTACAAAAACTGTCTTTAAGAACAGAGAAGTTAAATACTTTGAATAATTTCCAAAATTTAATGGGAGATATCCAATGGATGCGTCCAGTGCTAGGCTTAGCTACCAATCAATTGCAACCCCTATATGACATTTTAAGGAGAGACACTGCTTTAAACTCACCATGTCAGCTTACAAAAGAAGCTTGAGAGGCTTTGAGAGAACTTGAACTGGCTTTATCCAATGTGGTTAAAGAGTAACTCAAAAACCCTTGGAAATATCAGTTTTTGCTACAAAAGAGGCACCCACAGTAGTCTTTCATCAAGGATACAGTGTGGTAGAGTGGGTGAACTTCCCAGCACAACCAGAACAAAGGCTTACTCCTTACCCAGTGCTTGTGGCTAGAATTTTATTAAAGGCCATTAAAAGAGCAGTATAATTATCTGGGACAAGACCTGATAAGATAAATACCTTTTATACCATCGCACAAATTAATGTATGTTGCGAGACCATCCCAGAGTGGCAAATTTTATTGGCCACAGCTCCAAATTTTGCACATGGGTCTCCATTAAAGATGACCAGACTATTGTATAATTGGCAATGGATTTTTGAGGAGAAGGTTTCTAAGGTTCCTCTTAAAGGACCTACTATCTTTACAGACGCATCTAAACAAAATATTTGTGCTGTATACTCTCATGATTTAACAATAAAAAGAGTAGTCAGAACTCCTTTTCAGTCCACTCAGCAGAACAAATTATATGCAATCATGTTAGCTTTCATTTATTACCCAGGTGATATAAATATAATATCTGATTCAGCCTACTCAGTAGGTGTGGTACAAAGAATTGCCACATCCCAAATAAAGTTTGCAGCTTCTAATATATAATCAGCTCTTTAAGGAACTTCAAGAGCAAGTTAGAAAGCGTCCAGGCAAGGTTTATATCTTGCATGTTCACTCACATAGTGGACTTCCAGGTCCTATTTTTGATGGAAATTCAAAGGCAGATAGCCTTTTAACTATGTTAACTAGTACCCCTTTATTTCAGGAGGCCCAGGAATCCCATTCTAAATACCATCAGGCTGCTTGAGCTTTACATTTACAATTTGGGATACCAAAAAAGGAAGGTAGGAGCATAGTAAAAAGCTGTATAGCTTGCCTACTTTTCCACCCTCCTACGCTACTCCAGGGAAGAATCCTTGTGGTTTGAGACCCATTGAAATCTGGGAAATGTATGTGAACCATTATAAACCTTTTGGTCGTCTGTCTTTTATCCAAGTTGTGGTAGATACCTTTTCAGGATTCACTTTTGCAATGCTAGCAGCAAAAGAGGCAGCCTGAGTAGTCACCGAATTCCTCATACAAGCATTCGCAATTATGGATGTACCACAAGAAATAAAAACAGATAATGGACCTGCATATACTTCCAAACATTTTGAACACTTTTGTGCACAGTATAAGATTTTACACACCACTGGGATACCCTTTAATCCTCAAGGTCAGGCAATCGTAGAAAGAAGAAACAGAGACATTAAGACACTCCTCCAAAAACAAAAGAAAGGGGGAGCCACAGGTAACCCTAGAGAACTTCTAAATTTAGTTCTCTATACCATTAATTTTTTAATTTTTGATAAAGATGCACTGGCTCCAGCAGACAGGTTTTATAATCCACCAGAAGTGCAGTGTCCAGTACGAGCAGCTCCACTATCTTTAGATAATCGCACAGGTGATGTGGAGAGATCCAGAAAGTGGTGATGGAAGGGACCAGATAGGTTAACTGCTTGGGGAAGAGGGTTTGCTTGTATCTCTACAGGAGGAGAAGGAATCAGATGGGTGCCAACTAGCCATATTCACCTTGTCCATCAGAGAGAAACAGAAAAAGAGAAAGACCTCAAAACAAAGGAACAGATTTAAGAAACATCTGACACTGAAGGAGCATGGCTGACAATGAGACTGTTAAAATAACTTTAAAATCTTCAGGAGTTATTGGATTTCTAACACAAGATGAGTATGTTTCAAGTTCTTCAAAACAAAGGAGAAGATTTAAGAAATATCTGACAAAGCATGGCTGACAATGAGACTGGTAAAAGAACTTTAAAATCTTCAGGAATCATGGATTTCCTAACACAAGATGAGACTCTTTCAGTTCTTGAAAACCAGCAAGAATCATTGGATTTCCTTGAGATGAAAAATTGTTGATGAGACTATTGCAGTACTTGAGAACTTACAGGAATTATTGGATTCTTGGCACATTAACTAATGGACAATGGATTCCTTTGGGACTATTTTTAGGACTTATGGAGATGTATAATTCTATATGTTGATTCATGTTATAAAAATTTTTTTACTTCAAAGCTTACAGGAATTATTGAATTCCTGGCACATGAACTAATGGACAATGGGTTCCTTTTAGACTATTTCTAGGATTTATGGACATGTGTAAATTCTTCATGTTGATTCATGTTATTTGTTACATTACTACTAGCCTGTGTTATATTGCTATGTGCTTATGTACTTATGTGTAATGCCTCCCATACTGATGGATTTATGTACACCTGTTTCAAGTGAGCCCCTTTAGAAACCTGCTAATCTGATTTGATTTTCTATTTCCTTTGGTGTTTTCATCTCCCTTCCTGAGATGTCAGGGAGGGTGTGACCACCTGCTTTTTATGGTGTTTTCACTCCTTTTTTGAGCAGTCAGGGAAGGCATGATCACCTTTTTTCGAGTTCTTGCCTCCTTGAGAAGTCAAGGAGGTTATGGCCTCCTATGTTCTAAATCAAAAGAAAAGGGGATGTATACATGTCCAAATAGTTATTTTGCTGTATAAAGAGTCAAACTTTGAAATAGTGTACAATTAGCCTGTGAAGGAACTCAAAAATCAGGCAGACAAAAATATAGGAATTGGGAATTCTATGTAGTGGTTCATAGTCATCTCCCAGAGTTCTTTCCCTGGGTGTAGCTGATTCAGTTCCTTACTGCTCTATTGGAACTGATTTGGTTCATCTCATTGTTGAAGAGGCCCATGTCCATCAGAATTGATCATCATATAGTATTGTTGCATGCTCATTTCACTCAGCATCAGTTCATGTAACTATCTCCAGGACTTTCTGAAATTATCCTGCTGGTCATTTCTTATAGAACAATAATATTCCATAATATTTATACACCACAATTTATTCATCCATTCTCCAATTGATGGGCATCTACTCAGTTTTCAGTTTCTGGCCACTACAGAGAGGGCTGCCACAAACATTCTTGCACATACAGTTCCCTTTCCCTTCTTTAAAATCTCTTTGGGTTATAAGCCCAGTAGTAACACTGCTGGTTCAAAGGGTATGCACAGTTTGATAACTTATTGAACATAATTCCAAATTGCTCTCCAGAATGGTTGCTCTCTCACAATTCCATCAAAAATGCATCAGTATCCCAGTTTGCCCACATCACCTCCAGCATTCTGCATTATCTTTCTGTGTCATTCTAGCCAATCTGACAGGTTTGTAGTGGTATCTTAAAGTACTCTTAATTTGTATTTCTCTGATTAATAATGACTTGGAGCATCTTTTCATATGGCTAGAAATAGTTTCAATTTCTTCATCTGAGAATTGTCTGTTCATATCCTTTGACCATTTATCAATTGGAGAATGGCTTGATTTCTTATAAATTAGAGCCAATTCTCTAAATATTTTGGAGATGAGGCCTTTATCAGAACCTTTGACTGTAAAAATATTTCCCCAGTTTATTGCTTCCCTTCTAATATTGTCTGCATTAATTTTGTTTGTACAAAAATTTTCAATTTGATATAATCATATTTTTCTATTTTGTGATCAATAATGATCTCTAGTTTTCCTTTGGTCATAAATTCCTTCCTCTTCCACAGGTCTGAGAGGTAAACTATCCTATGCTCTTCCAATTTATTTTTAATCTCATTTTTTATGCCTAAGTCATGAACCCATTTTGACCTTATCTTGGTGTACGGTGTTAAGTGTGGGTCAATGCCTAGTTTCTGCCACACTAATTTCCAATTTTCCCAGCAATTTTTGTGAAACAGTGAGTTCTTATCCCAAAAGTTGGAGTCCTTGAGTTTTTCAAACACCAAATTATTAAAGTTATTGGCTATTTTGTCCTTTGAATCTAACCTATTCCACTGATCAACTAGTCTATTTCTTAGCCAATACCAAATGGTTTTGGTAACTGCTGCTTTATAATATAATTTTAGATCTGGTACAGCTAGACCACCTTCATTTGGTTTTTTTTTTCATTAATTCCCTTGAAATTCTTGACCTTTTCTTTTTCCATATGAACTTTGTTGTTATTTTTTCTAGGTCATTAAAATAGTTTTTTGGGAGTCTGCTTGGTAAAGCGCTAAATAAATAGATTAGTTCAGGTAGTATTCTCATCTTTATTATATTTGCTCACCCAATCCAAGAGCATTTAATATTTTTCCAATTGGTTAGATCTGACTTTATTTGCATGGAAAGAATTTTGTAGTTTTGCTCATATAATTTCTGATTTTCTCTTGGCAGATAGATTCCTAAATATTTTATACTGTCAGTGGTTACTTTAAGTGGAATTTCTCTTTGTAACTCTAACTGTTGGGTTTTGTTAGTGATATATAAGAATGCTGATGATTTATGTGAGTTTATTTTGTATCCTGCAACTTGGCTAAAGTTGTGGATTATTTCTAATAGCTTTTTAGTAGAATCTCTGGGGTTCTCTAAGTTTACCATCATATCATCAGCAAAGAATGATAATTTGGGTTTCCTCATTACCTACTTTAATTCTTTTCATTTCTTTCTCAGCTCTTATTGCCAAAGCAAGCATTTCTAATACAATATTGAATAGTAATGGTGATAGCGGGCAACCTTGTTTCACTCCTGATCTTATTGGGAATGGTTCCAGTTTATTTCCATTACATATGATGCTTACTGATGGTTTTAAATAAATGCTACTGATTATTTTAAGGAAAAGACCATTTACTCCTATACTCTCAAGTGTTTTTACTAGGAATAGATGTTGGATTTTATCAAATGCTTTTTCTGCATCTATTGAGATGATCATATGGTTTTTGTTAATTTGGGTATTAATATGGTCAATTATACTAATAGTTTTCCTAATATTGAACCAGCCCTGCATTCCTGGTATAAATCCTACTTGATCATGATGTATTATCCTGGGTATGATTTTCTGTAGTCTTTTTGCTAATATCTTGTTTAATATTTTAGCATCAATATTCATTAGGGAGATTTGCCTATAATTTTCTTTCTCTGTTTTCATTCTACCTGGTTTAGGTATCAGTACCATATCTATATCATAAAAAGAATTTGATAGTACTCCTTCATTCCCTATTATTTCAAATAGTTTATATACGATTGGGGCTAATTGTTCTTTAAATGTTTAGTAGAATTCACATGTAAATCCATCTGGTCCTGGGGATTTTTCCTTAGGGAGTTGATTAATAGCTTGTTCTATTTCTTTTTCTGAGATGGGACTATTTAAGCAATTACTTCCTCCTCTGTTAATCTGGGAAGCCTATATTTTTGGAGGTAGTCATCCATTCCATTTAAGTTATTGAATTTATTGGCATAAAGTTGGGCAAAGTAATTCCTTATTATTGCTCTAATTTCTTCTTCATTGGTGAAAAGTTCCCCCTTTTCATTTTTAAGACTAACTATTTGATTTTCCTCTTTCCTTTTTCTAATCAGATTTACCAAAGTTTTATCTCTTTTACTCTGTTTTTCATAAAACCAACTGTTAGTTTATTTATTAATTCAATAGTTTTTTTTATTATTTTCAACATTATTAATTTCTCTTTTTAATTTTAGAATTTCAACTTTAGTATATGATTGGGGATTTTCAATTTGGTCTTTTTCTAGCTTTTTAAGTTGCAAGCCCAATTCATTGATTTTCTCTTTCTCTATTTTATTCAAGTAAACCTCTACAGATATAAAATTTCTCCTTATTACTGCTTTAGCTACATCCCACAAATTTTGCTATGATATCTCATCATTGTCATTATTTTGAGTGAAATTATTAATTGTGTCTATAATTTGCTATTTCACCCAATCATTCTTTAAGGTGAGATTATTTAGTTACTTTTTGGTCTATTTACCTCTAACTTTTTGTTGAATGTAGTTTTTATTACATCATGATCTGAAAAAAAAAAGCATTTACTATTTCTTCCTTCCTGCATTTAATTTTAAGGTCTTTGTTTCCTAATGGTCAATTTTTGTGTAGGTTCCATGAACTGCTTAGATGAAAGTATATTCCTTTCTATCACCATTCAGTTTTCTCCAAAGATCTATCATGTCTAATATTTCTAATATTATATTTACCTCTTTAATTTCTTTCTTATTTGTCCAATGATCCCCAGGTTATCTCTCCTAGATCTATTTTCCAAATCTGTTGTTTGTCCAAGTAAATATTTAATGTTTTTTTTCTAATTTTTCGTGTTTTTTTTTTGGTTTTGCTTGACTGATTCTTGATGTCTCAATGAATCAGTCATTTCTATTTGTTCAGTTCTGATTTTTAGTGAGTTATCTTCTTCATTAGTTTTTTTTTCATTATTTTTATTTTTTTACTTCTTTTTGTATATATCCAATTGAGTTTTTAAATGAGTTGTTTTGCTCTATGGAATTTTTTTTGCATTTCACTATTTTTTTAGTGAGTTATTTTCTTTTTCCAATTCAAAATTCCTACTTTCTTGGGAATTCTTTACCTTTTCCAATTCACAAATTCTGTTTCCTTGCACTTCTTGAAGTGCAATTCCATTTCACATTTCAGGAAGTTGTTGCTCTCTTGCATAGCTTCTCTTTCCTTTCCCCATTTTTCTTCTAGTTCTCTTATAAGGTTTTTAATAGTCTCTTCTAGGAGAGCCTTTTGTGTTGGGGACCAACAGTTGTCTGGAGACTGTCTGCTATTAGTCTCCTCAGGTTTGAAAACCTGCTCTCTTTCTGTATAGAAGCTATCAATCATCCTTTTGATTTTTTTTACTCATTTTTTAAAGCCTGTAGGTTGGGCCTCCATGGCCAGGAGGTTACCAGCTTCCTCTCCAGAGCAAGGATAGGTGTATGGATGGATAGCTGTCCTGCCAACCAGCTACAAAGAGCAGCTAGGTACAGGAGTGCTCTGGGAAAGAATTCTCCACTGGAAGTAATTCAGACTCAAGTGCCGTGCAAAAAACCCTGCTGTACAGGTGAAGAACTGCTCTTGGGCTAGAAGCTGAGCAGTGAAAGTGACACTACCCCAAGTCAAAGCCTGCTGTGGGGCTGTGGGTATTAGCGGCTGACCATTGAACAGTTCTGCATGGACTGGAAGTGTCTCTCCCAGAAGCACAGTCACACTGCAGAAGTTTTATTGCCCCAGGCCAAGCCCCCCACTGTATAGATTAGAGGCTGCCCCAGGCTGTGCCCCACTGCCATGGAGATTTGTAGCTGCCCCCACAAAAGCCCCATAAGGCAGAATGTGGCTTCAGGGCTGTGTTATGGTCTGCACTGAGTCACTTCCAGTTTTAGGTGATTATAACCTGATTGTGTTAGGTTCTGGCATTTTTTAGAGTGTATCCTCTGTCTTTGACTTCAATTTCTCTGCCAGTTTACTGCTTTATAATTAAGGCAGAGCAGTTAGCCTATGGGATAGTCGTCTCTAGCCACAGAGGTCACCCCCACCCCTGGTCTGCTCTAAACCCTAGTCTCTCCCTGCCTGTGCTGGTCTGTTTCTGGCCCCTTAGGACAAACCTTTCCTGAAGATCTTCCAGATTATCTTCTGCTGGTAAGTTGTTGTGCTTCTAAACTTCTTGGGTTTTACCAGTAAAGCACTATTTTTGAGGCTGAATTTAATAATTGGTTGTGAGGGCATGAGAGGGGCTTGGAAAGTCGCTTATGCTTTCTCCATCATCTTGGGTCCACCTCCAGTCCAATAATTTTTTAGATTATCTCTCCTAGATCTGTTTTCTAGGTTAGCTGTCTTTCCTAGGAGATAGTTCATATTTTCTTCTATTTTTTTCATTTTTTGTTTTTGTTTGACTGACTCTTGAAGTCTTATTGAGTCATTCACTTCCATTTGTTTAATTGTCTAATTTTTAGTGTATTATTTTCTTTGGTTACATTTTTTAAAGTTCCTTTTGTAATTGGCCAATTGAATTTTTTGTTCATTGCATTCTTTTTCCATTTCACAAATTTTGTTTTTTCAGTGAATTGGTGCCTTTTTTCATATCTCTTTTGTAAAGCATCATATGCTTTTTCTAATTCTTCTGGCAATGATCTTATTTAATTTCCCCCTTTTTCTTCTAACTTTTTTTTTAAAGATTTTTTATGCAATCTCCCATGTAAGCTTTGTCAAATGGGGACCAGCTCACATCTCCCTTTGAAGCTTCATCTGGAGCTCCTTTGCCTTTACAAACCTCAGGATTTGAATTCTATTCTCTCTTTCTCCATAAAAGCAGTTCATGGTGAGAGTTCTTTGGGGATTTTTATTCATTTTTTAAGGCTTAAAGTCTCTTCATGAAAAAAAATGACAGCTGCTTTAATCTGTCCTGGGGCAGTTCTGCTGATTGATTTCCAGTACTAGATAATGGCAATTAGGTCTGGTGTTCTCATTTACAATTTGCCTTTTATAGCAAATCTGCTGCCACCTACTTTCAACCAGAACAGAGTAGCCTAAGAGGCTCACAAAAGATTCCCAGGTTCATAGAAGGTACAAAACTCTAACTCCCACCCTAGCTCTTTGCCCCAACTCTCCTTGCTACAGTCTGGGCTCAGTAGACTGTCCCTCTGCCCATTCGAAACAGACCTGTTCTGAAGTTTTTCCAAGGTATCTTCTTCTTCTGGGGATGTGTTGTACTCCAAATATTTGCGAATTCTTCGACTCCAAAACCATTTTAAACTTAATCTGCTGGGTTTTTTTTTTTGAGACATCAGAGGAGGTCACAGAAAATTGTGTCTGTTCTGCCATCTTGGCCATGATTGTTATTTTATAAATGAATTAGACTTATTTTGTTTAATCTCAGATAGTAAAAAGAAAGAAGAGCGGATAGAAAATAATTTAAGTTTAACATAAGTGGAAACTTCCTAAGAATTAGAGCTGCCAAAAAGTGAAGGCAATATGTGCCCCTTCAGTGAAGTTCTTCAAGCTGAAACTTTGAGATGTAGTAGAATGGATTCTTAAACAAGTAGAAGTTGGACCAATGGCCTCTGAAGTCCCTTCAAATGTCTCACTTCTTTGAGATAGATAAGAAATAGAAAGCACCCTATAAGTTAGCCAGTCATATCCCCTCAAATCACAGATGAGTGAACTGAGTCAGAAAGGTTACTCAAGCCATTCAAAGCCAGTCAAATAGCAAGTGGTGAAGTCCCTTGACTCCAATTCCAGCATCCATTTTTTCTTTTAAGAAAAATATTTTTTTCACTTTTTTCTTTTTAATTTTTGACTTTCAAATCTCTCCATTTTCAGTCGCTGCCTTGCCCCCTGAGAAGAAAAACAAAATTATATCAATTAATTATAATGTAAAATCATGCAAAACATATTTCCATATTATCTATATCACAAAAAAATAACAAACTTAGAAAATTATACTTCGATTTGCACTGTCAGTTCTCTCTCTCTCTAGGATTATATAGCAATGTGTTCTATCATGACTCCTTTGGAATTGTGTCAGATCATTTTTTTTTATCAGAGTAATCAAATCCTTCACAACTGATCATCACTACAACATTGCTATTACTATTACTATGGTCTCTGCTTCTTCTTATTTCACTTTGTATCAGTTCATAGTGTGCTAACATATGTTAAGGGAAAACTAATACTTCTGGTGTGAGGGCTACTTAACCTTTTTTAGGGCTGATTTCCATTTCTGGTGTCCACCTGTAACCTAGCTCTCACCTGTGACTACAAGAAACTGTAAGATGTTCAACAATTGCACCTCAGTAAAACAATTTCAATAGATGAACTAAAAAAAAAAAGAAAGAAAAGAGGCTGCCTTAAGCAGAAATGTCTACCAGAAGACTTAATGTCAACAGATTAGAGCAATTTTTCATGTTTACACAATTTGTTGCTAATTTGGGGAGAAAACTGAGCCAATACATAGTTGGCAACAGTGAAGCAGAAAAAGAGGGGGTAACTTTCAGAGATTTGGTATACAGCATCATATTTACACATTTGGGCCAGAATACTCAGAAACATCAGGATTGTTTTAATGTAAATAATCAAAAAACTCAGAAACCACAAAATAAAAATTAAAAATAAAAAGATACAGAGAAAACCCCAAAGGATTTACCAGCAGGATAATTTGTTCTTCTCTAATTTAATTCCCTACAAAATAAAGTACAAGCAAAGTTTAGAAAGATATAGGATTCTGGGTTTAGTCAGAATGCAGAATTGGGTTTTATGTTCATAGTAACAATATAATCCATTTTTATGATGCCCTGAAGGCTATTTATAGCTTAAAAAACTATGACACATCTCAACTACTATGCTAATGAAACCATATTGATTAGTGATAAGAACATGATTCTGAAGAAATGGGTTGAACATAATGTTCTCAACAAACCATCATGAACGAATGCTGAAATCACTGACCATATATACCTTAGATTGAAATCAATCCTTCTCTAGCTAAACTTCTAACTGAAGATGGTTTTAAATGCCATTAAGCTCCTCTTAAGTGGCAAAGTGCCTGGTGCTGATTCTATTCCAGCACACATTTATAAGGCATCAAGACAAGGGGTTCTACTGTTCACACAAAATACAATTAAAACTTTCTGGATTATATGGCAAGAGAAGGTTATTCCCCCAAGAATTCAAAAGTGCCTCCATTGTTATTCTCTATAAAGAAAAAGTCTATCTTGTGAATATCACAAGTAGGTCTCATTTACAGTTATTGTGATAACCTTAATAGGTTGATCTTTCACCTGGAAAATGTTCATCTACCTGAAAGCTAGTGTGGCTTCAGAGAGGGCTAATGAACAGTCAACACTGTGTTTGCTGCCAGACAGCTCCAGGAGAAATATCAGGAACAGAACAGAGGTCTATATACAATGTTTATCAATTTTACCAAGGTCTTTGTAAGGGCTTATGAAAGATCATGACAAAATTTGGTTGCCCAGTTTTGTACGCCAGTTCTATGACAGCATGCATTAACAGATTTAGGATAATGGATGATGCTCTTATTTTTTATTAAACAACGACTATGTATTTGTTGCAACATTTGTTACAATATTAATTCATCTAACATAATAAGGAAAGTGGTTGTGTGGAAAAAAATATCAAATTTCTCTAAAAAGAGTTTGTTATTTAAGATATATAAAAATACTTTGTATTTGTTACACAGTAGTTGCTTAATATTTTAATATACACAATAGTTGCTTTTTTCCTTTTTTTCCTTTTTTTTAATAAACATAACTTTTTTTGACAGAACCCATGCCTAGGTAATTTTTTACATTATCCCTTGCACTCAATTCTGTTCCGACTTTTCCCCTCCCTCCCTCCACCCCCTCCCCAGATGGCAAGAAATCCTATACATGTTAAATATATCACAGTATATCCTAGATACAATATATGTGTGCAGAACCAAACAGTTTTCTTGTTGCACAGAAGAATTGGATTCAGAAAGTAAAAATAACCCGGGAAGAAAAACAAAAAATTCAAACAGTTTACATTCATTTCCCAGTGTTCTTTCTTTGGGTATAGCTGCTTCTGTCCATCATTGATCAATTGAAACTGAGTTAGATCTCTTTGTCAAAGAAATCCACTTCCATCAGAATATATCCTCATACAGTATCATTGTTGAAGTATATAATGATCTCTTGGTTCTGCTCATTTCACTTAGCATCAGTTCATGCAAGTCTCTCCAAACCTCTCTGTATACATCCTGCTGGTCATTTCTTACAGAATAATCATATTCCATAACATTCATATACCACAGCTTATTCAGCCATTCTCCAATTGATGGGCATCCATTCATTTTCCAGTTTCTAGCCACTACAAACAGGGCTGCCACAAACATTTTGGCACATACAGGTCCCTTTCCCTTCTTTAGTATCTCTTTGGGGTATAAGCCCAGTAGTAATACTGCTGGAGGATAAGTAGTAATACTGCTGGAGTCTAATAACTTTTTGGGCATAATTTCAGATTGCTCTCTAGAATGGTTGGATTCGTTCACAACTCCACTAACAATGCATCAGTGTCCCAGTTTTCCCACATCTCCTCCAACATTCATCATTATTTTTTCCTGTCATTTTAGCCAATCTGACAGGTGTGTAGTGGTATCTCAGAGTTGTCTTAATTTGCATTTCTCTGATCAATAGTGATTTGGAGCACCTTTTCATGTGGCAAGAAGAAGAAGAAGAATTGGGTAAAAGAGGAAAAGTCTGGAATTATGAGTGGAGGATGGAGAAAATTAATTGCAGAAACACTGAAGTCTTTAGATGACTATTACTAAACCATTAATCATTTAAACAGGTTAATTCCATTCTTAAGAGATCTTACTTTGTCATGTGTTATTATATTTGAAGACATTTTTGAATTTTTTTGAGCTCATATGAATTTTTCCTTGTCTTTTCATAAATCTGAGTACCAATGCAGCAAAAAAAAGAAAAAAAAGAAAAAACTGTGCATCTACTTTCCCTTCTTTCTCCAACATGACAAGATGGAGAAACTTAATGACAGTATATAGAGCAGTAGATGTAGAATCAGGAAAGTATCAGTTCAAATGTGACCTTAGTTACTCAAGTTGTGTGACTTGTCACTTAACCCTGTTTGCCTCAATTTGTTCATTTGTAAAATGAGCTGGAGAAGGAAATGGCAAGCCATTCCAATATTTAAGCTTAGAAAATCCCAGTTGGGATTTTCACAGAGTTTGACATAACTGACAAGATCATCTTTTTCCCATAATGAATCTCTCTAATGATATCCTTTACACTGCTTCTTTCATATAATTCTTTGTTGGTGATATGCTTCAGCCTTCTCAAAACTAATGTGTCGTCCCATCATCTCTCAAGGCATCCTATTTAACTCTTGGACAACTATAATTGTTAGCAAGTTTTCCTCATACCAAATCTAAAATTTTCCTCTTTTCAACTTCTACCTTATCCTGGTTCTGCCTTCTGAAGTTATATGGAGCAAGTGTAATCCCTTTTCAACATATTACAGTTGTCATATTCCCCCAAGTCTTCTCTTTCACAGATTCAACATCTTCAATTCTCTCATGCCATCCTCATATAACATAAACTGAAGGCACTTCAGTATCCTGGTTGTCCTGTTCTGGCTGTTCTTCAGTTATTAATGTTTCTTTAATATTGCTAAATCTAGAATCGAGCATAATATTTCTATGAGATCTGAAGCAGTCCATAATGGGATTATCATTTGTTCTTCTTGGCAGCTATGCCTTTATGTATACTAGTACTTCATTAGCTTTTGTCATGGCCATGTCATATTGCTATCTTATATTGAGATTGCAGTCCACTTTAAAAAAACAGATCTTTTTTCTTTTTCAGAAGAACTGTTATCTAATTATTCCTCATCCTTCTTATACTTATAAAGTTAATTTTTGTAGCCAAAAACTAAATATTTAGATTTATTCCTATTGAATTTTTCTTAGTGCCATATGCTGTCAAATCTTGTTGAATTCTGATTCATTCATTCAGTGTGTTAATTATCTCTCCCAACTTTGAGATACCCATATATTTAATGAAAATGTCATGCAACATCATTGGGAAAATTTTAGTGTTAAAAAGTAATATTAGTTTCAAGGAAGATTTGGTGTCATTGTGTTGTCTTGCAAAAGTAATACAAATAATTAAAGTAATACAAACCACTGTTGTCTACCTATTCAGTGCTGGGCCTAGCTTACTTACCATCTACAGAATTGGATTAAGATATGTAGTACTGAAAAAGCTCTATAGGATCTCCATTCACCAGTCTATCATAGTTTAGACAATCAGGGTTCTTTGTCCACATTTTTGTCTATCAGGTTAGTAAGGCTGACTAGTTCAATGATTTTATACAGATATATATATGTGTGTGTCTGTGTGTGTGTGTGTGTGTGTGTGTTGTATATGCATATACACACATGTGTATGAAACTTAGAAAACTTCAATATTCAAAGTCTTGTTGTATTAAGAAACAGGTTGTCTACAAACAGGAGGACATGAACAATTTTGTCATCTATAGGGTTTCCCTTTTCCATTTGAGCTTTGTTAAGGATGTCTTCTATGACAATAGAAAACATTTTTAAGGAACAAATTATCTTATTTTTATGCCTCATTTGACATTAAAAATCAAAGAGCCAAACAAATATTATTGTTATTGTGGCCTTCAAAGAATTTTGTATGATTTAAAAATTTTCAGGAAAGATGTATCAGAACTTCAGCAATGGCATTTTTCTTTGGCAAATTGAAATTTTTGTGGTCAGTAAAAAATAAGCACAGGAAACTATGTATTCTCTGTTCTTTGCTTTCCTTGCTTGCATTTATGTGAGTATAAAAATTTTATCTACTGTAGAATATTATTTGCAAATCTTCCTTCCCTTCTTATGATATTGATATATGCATAAATTATTTTTATAAAGAATATTTTTAGAAATGTGAAAAGAGACATATGGTTGGTCACTATTGGTATTTTCTCAGTAGACTTTTTCAGTAATGAAGTTCATGATTTTCCCCCAGTATTTCAGATATCTTGAGAATTGATTCCTTAGTGTCTTCAAAATTGTGCCATCTCAAAAGGAGACATGATAATCCCAAATTATAATTAACTAATACAATATCTTTGGAGATTTGTGGCTTACTTTGATTTAAGATGGGTTATTTTTATAGTTTAACTCTGAAAATTAATATTTGCTGGTCATAACACCTGTGATTATTTTTTTAAATCATAGGCTTGTATTATGATACTGTGATAGTTTTTCATTCCCTGAAATATATTCATTTTGTGGTTGGGATTGTAACAGAAGTCCCCTGTGGAGTTAACTTGCAAAGCACTTGAGAATTCCATCATAACACTGAGTGACTCTTTCATTTTCCATTTAAAAAGAGAAAGAAATGAAAAAAGTTGTACATGAAACACATCATGTACTCTAAAAAGTTATAAGAAATAACTCCATGCACTTGTCAACTGAATGATTGTAATGGGCTGAGGTTTGAGTTGATGCACTGAGGTCCCAAGTACATGAGGGTAAATAGTAATTGGGCTATACTCTATTAATATACATGATTGGATAAAGAATGGTCCCTACCCATTCTCCGTGCAAGTCCTGATGTGTTGTATAGGAAATGACGATTTTGGTGGGTGGAGGCAGAGAGAGAGACAGAAAGAGAAGCTGGGAGAGATTGGGCCTGGGTTCGAGACTCCAAGCTGCTGGTTGTGTGGCTGCTGGTTGAGCTAGCTTCTTGACTCAGCTGCACACATTGCTATCGCCGATTCTCTTCCACCTCCTATCCTTCTTCACTGAGAATAAAGACTGACGATTTTCCCCTAACCTGAATTCCTGACTCCTGTAGATTTAAAAATACACGATCTTCACATTTGGCGCCCAACGGTGGGAACCAAGGACTGAAGAAGTCTCCGGTGACCAGGAACTTGGGTGAGTATTGTTAATAGACAAATAAGGAACTTATTTTCTTAAAAACTAAACCAGTAATCTTTTTTTTTTTGGCTAAAATAGGACAAATGCTAGCTAAAGACTCTCCATCCCCGCCCCCAACCCTACCCAAGAGTGGTGCTATAGAAAGCATGCATAAACTGATAGAAATACACGGGTTACTTATAACTTGGGAACAGATAGCGAGATTTGTGGGTATATTAAACTGCATCTCCCCTTGGTTCATAGAGGAGGAGCAGATCTCTCGAGATAACTGGTCCCAGGTTGGACAAGAGATGTCCATGCATTTCAGAGAATGTGGTCCTCACTCAATTTCCATCAAGGCATTTTATTTATACAATATATTTCAGTTAGCACTAAGAAACCCTATCCCTAGAAGAAAGAAAAAACCCATTGCTCCAGCTCCCAGTAGCCAAGTAGGGAGGCCTGATATTAAGGAGGAAGACAATGAAGAGATTAATGACCATATCCCCACAGGGCATGGAGACTTAAGTGAGCAAGGGTGTGGTGACCTTCCCCCTCAGGAGGCAGCTTCAGCCCCACCCCAGGAGCAAGTGATTGACTCTCCTCCACCAACTCCACCCTCCGGGATGGAGGGAGGAGGGGCAGTGGGGGGGGCAGTGACAGGACCAATCTTGAGTAGGCTGCAAGAGGGCTTAATGAAGGCCAAAGAAAAGGGTGTGGACATCCGGGAGCTTCAGCCACTTATGTTTCCTGTAATTTCCCAGTCTAATGCCTCAGGTCAACAAAGTCGAAGATACGCCCCTTTTAACATAGAAATCATTAAAGATCTTAAAAAGGCCTGCACTATTTATGGGGCTACATCAGCTTATGTTAAGATGCTATTACAGAATTTGGCTTTTGAAATCTTGACTCCTGATGACTGGAAATCTATAGCAAGGGTATGCCTAGAACCTGGACAAAATTACATGTGGCTTTCTGAATATAGTGAGTTCTGTAGGATACAAGCCCAACAAAATAGTCAAAATGCTGTTCATGCTGCGATCACCTATGACCTACTACAAGGTATAGGTCCATATGCAGACGTCACAGCACAGGTTAATTATTCAGTAGCAGCATATGAGCAAATTGCTGCTAATGCTATCAAAGCGTGGGCTTCGATTCACAATAAAAATGACAAAGGTGAGGCCTTCACAAAAATAATGCAAGGGCCAGATGAGCCCTTTGCTGACTTTGTGGGACGTTTGCAGACTGCTATCACAAGAACTAATGGGGAAAATCCAACAACAAATGTTTTAATAAGGCAACTTGCTAAGGAAATTAGAAGAGTTCATAAGACGCTGTGCCACAGTGGGCACAAATGCCTTTTATAGCCAGACTATGATGCAGACTTCCCAAGATCCCAACATGGGTAGACAGGGTCCCTTCCGGCAAGGGACTTCTAGAGAGACACGTCAATGCTTTCAGTGTGGTAAAGTAGGGCATCTGAAAGCTCAATGTTGGTATAGAGGCAGAGTGAGAAAACAGGGTGGGAGAACAAGACCCAGTATCCCATGTCCAAAATGCAACAGAGGCTTCCATTGGGCCTCAGAATGTAGACAGGTTCAGGGAAACGGGATGAGGGGCCCAGCCCCAGGGCCCCAGGCAAAAAACACTTGGGGCATGATGGCAGCCAATGGTGCACCCAGAGAGTGCCTAGACGGCCAATACCCCAATATGACCAATCAGCCAGGAAGCCATATGATGGCAGAAAGGGATTACACAATCAATCAGCCAGGAAGCAACCTGATGGAAGAAAGGGATTACAATTAGGGAGAATAGAGTTGTATGCAGCTGAGACAACTGAGATACCCCCTGGAGAGGTGAAATCTGTTCCTCTCCAGCCTATGGATCCCTTGCCTCCAGGCACAGTAGGCTTGACCATTTTACCTCCTGAGAGTACGTACAAAACAGTGTCCATCCACATACTGATGTGGGAAACTGGGGAATGTGTAGATAATATCCCAGTCACCAATACAGGCAGACAATGTGTGATTTATCACCCAGGAGAAATAGTAGCATCAGGTTTACTCCCAATAGAACTAATAAGGCCTGGGATAGTCACCCAGATTCGATTCCAGATCACAAAATCGCAATTTACGGACAGCAGTTAACAATCCCCTATCCCCAACCCTTATAAATGGCCTTCCATTGGAAGGATTGGAACACTGGTGCAGATCGACGGGTTTTATAAGCTGACACTGGCCAGAGATTAAAGCGGACACCTACATGTCTGGTGTGGAGGGTTAGCAGCTGAAGTTAATCTGCCCCTATGAGATGGACTTTTGAACAAAACAGGAGTTTTACCCTTTTAGTTAAAAAATCCCCATCAATCTGTGGGGAAGAGACGATTTACACAATTAGGGTTAAAATAGGCTTCAGTTTTTTAAGCAGGGTGCTGTTGAAGGCCTGCCAACATTTCACCTGTTCCTATCCAATGGAAAAACTGATACACCAGTGTGGATAGGCAGTGCCCTTGAAAATAAAATTATTATTAGATATAGTACACGAGCAGCTTACCAAGGACATTTAAAAACCTTCTCTAAGTCCTTGAATTAAATTTGTTGTGAAAAAGAAATCTGGAAAAATGGAATTTAACGGATTTATGAAAGTGAATGAACAGATGGAAACTATGGGAACTCTTCAGCCTGGACTTCATCTCCACTAGTTCCTAGAAATGGCCTTTTGGGTCATAGATATTAAGGATTGTTTTACATCCTCTGGATAAGAAGGATATGAAAAGATTTGCCTTTCAGTCCCAATTAACAGCTGGCCTTATAAAGATATGAATGGACAGTTTTGCCAAAGGAATGAAAACACCCTACTATGTTCAAATTATGTTGTTCTTTTGCTCCAGTAAGAAAAGATTCCCAAAAGTTATTTTCATTACATGGATGACATTTTGGGATGTACCTGAGGAACAAATGTTAGAGGAGTCTACAAAAGACCATAGAAACACAAATTATACATAGCACCAGAAAAAAATTCAAAGACATGTCCTTTTCAATATTTAGGATATAAGAACCCAAGGTGCTTAAATTCAAAAACTCTCCTTAAGAACAGAAAAGCTAAAACATTGAATGATTTTCAGAAATTGATAGGAGATATCCAATGGATGCACCAGTGTTGGGGTTTAACTACCTACATTAAAACGTTATATGAATTTTTAAGGGGAGAAAAGGCAAACACCCGCCAGCTTACAAAAAGAAGCTCAAGAGGTTTTGAGAAAGTTGAACTGGCTTTATCCAAATTTGGTTGAAAGATTTAAAAAACCCTTGGAATACGTTTTACAAAGAGGCACCCCAAGGTCCTTCATCAAGGACAAAGTGTGATAATGGTAACCTCCCCACAACCAGAACAAAGCCTTCTTCCCATGCTTGTTAGAATTTTATTAAAGGCCACTAAGCAGATACAATTATCTGGGAAAGACCTGCCAAGATATACACCCCTTTTATACCAAACACAAAAATGTGTTGAGACCATCCCGAAGTGGCAAATTTTTATTAGCATGGCTCCAAATTTTTTAAGGGTCTCCAAATAATGACATTCATAATTTTGGGATGGACTCTTGAAGAAAAAGCAAAGTTCCTCTTAAAGGACCAACTATCTTCGGATGCATCCAAACATAATATTTGTTGTTGCTCCAGATCTAACTATAAAGAGAGTAGTCAGAACCCTTTTAGTCCCTCAGCAGAAGAATTTAAATGATCATTCTAGCTCTTACATTATCCAGGAGAATAAATATAATATCTGATTCCCAATTCAGTATGTGGAACAAAAATTCCAAACCCCAAATAAATTTGCACCTTAATATATAGCCTTTAAAAACTTAAACAAGTGAGAAACTAGGTAAATCTATATTACATGTCCATTCCATGGGACTTCCAGGCCCATTTTGATGGAACAAAGGCAGATAGCCTTCAACTATGTTTCAATACCCTTTGTTCCAAGTGGGATCTCATTCTAAATTCATCAGGCGTATTTTACATTTACAATTTGAATAACAAAGAGGAAGGGAGATAAAAAGCCTGAGGCTTGCCCTTTCCACGCTCCTACACTGCTTCCAGGAAGCCCCCCTGTTTGGACCCAATGAAACTGGAAATATTACCCATTATAAATCTTTTGGTCATCTGTCTTTCATCCATTTGATAGAACCTTTTCGGGATTCACTTTTTGCAATAAACCCAAAAAGACAGCCAGGGTTAATTCCTCACATAACATTTGCCATTGGGTGCCAAACAATAAAAAGACAAGGTCCTGTTATACTTCAAAACATTTGACACTTTTTGTACACAGTATGATTTTGCACACCACGGCATACCTTTTAACCCTCAAGGACGGCAATAGTGGAAGGAGAAACAGAGAATTAAGACACCTCCAAAAAAAAAAAAGGGGAGCCAAAAACCCTAGAACCCAAATTAGCTCTTTATACTATTAACTTTGATTTTTGAAAAAGATGCACTGGCTCCCAGACAGGTTTTATAACCCCCAAAAGGTCAGTGTCCAGGGAAGCTCCACTTCTTTAGATAATCGCCTGTGGGGAGACCCAGAAAGTGGTGAATGGAAAGGACCAGATAGGCTAACTCTTTTGGGAGGGTTTGTTGTATCTCAAGGTGAAGGAAGAACAGATGGGTGCCAACGAGCCATATTCGCCTTTCCACCAGAGAGACGGGCAGACCCTTTGAAACAAAGGAGAAGACCCAAGAAATATCGGTGGTTCTGTTGCTGATTGTCTCACCAGAAAGAGCGTGGCAGTTATCGTTTGACCATGGACTCAAAGATTGTTGGATTCCAAACCCTAGGAATCATTGGATTCTCTGAGCATGGGATTGAAAAAACTCTCAGGAATCATTGGATTCTCTGAGAAATGATAAGACTGTTACAACACTTCAAAAATCTGTGGAATCATTGGATTCCCAACACATAAAAAGACTTTGCAGGACTTTAAAAACCAGGGGACATTGATTCCTGAATTGAAACAATGGAAAAGATTGGTTTTGGACTGTTCTTGGTGCTGAAAAAGGTGTATATGTGACTGTTGTTTAATACCCACCTTCTAGGCTTCGTGATCTTTCCAACACCATGTTGATTTATATTGTTTGCTATTCCCTTTACTTAGGTAAACATGTTTGTTACACCACATCGACCTGCACTGACTGAGGGAGGGTCATCCCTAATACCCTCGTTTTGCAATGTGCTTGTGTAATACCCCCATGCTGATGGGTTTGTAAAAAGACCCTTCAGCCCAGAAACCCCAGCAATCCCCCATTTCCCTTTTGGTGTTTTCATCTCCCTTCCTGAGATGTCAGGTAGGGGTGATCATTTCCTTTTAGTGCTTTCACCCCTTTTTTCTGAGAAGTCAGGGAGGCTGTGATCACCCTTTGGTGCTTTCACCTCCTTATCTGAGGAGGAAGGCGGATCAGCCCCCTTTTTGACCTCCCTGAGGAGTCAGGGGATGGCGACCACCTTTTCAAAATAAAAAGAAAGGGAATGTAATGGATGAGGTTTGAGTTGATGCACTGAGGCCCAAGCAGAGGCTAAATGTTTGGGCTATACTTATTAATATCATGATTGGAAAAGAATGGTCCCACCCACCTCTTGCAAGTCCTGATGTTTGTATAGGAAATGACGATTTTGGTGGGTGGAGGAAGAGAGAGACAGAAAGAGAAGCTGGGGGAGATTGGGCCTGCGAGACTCGTTGCTGGTTGTGGTGTGGTCGGCTAGCTTCTACTCAGTGCACACATTGCTATCGCCGATTCTCTTCCTCATCCTTCTTTACTGGAGAAAGACTGACGATTTTCCCCTAACCTGAATTCCTGACTCCTGTCGATTTAAAAATACACGATCTTCACAAATAATATATAATTAGCTTTTCCTTATCAATTCCTGACATGTGATGATCTTCCCATACAGACCACGGAGATTTGCAACTGCTTTCTATAGCTGAAACAGCATTCAAAAACAGCATAGTTTGGGGAGGGGAAGGTTATTCTCACCCTAATTCACCCCTGTTCTATCTGACTTCCCTGCTCTAATCAAACTTTTCAATACTTTCCTAATGTTATTTTCATCAGTAGATAATAGTACTAAATATACAACAAAGCTAAATAGACACAGTACCTGCCTTCAAAGGTCATGGGACTTGAACACTTGCCACAGATAATAGTCAAGAAGCATGTATTAAATTCTCTCCCAGCTACTAGTAACACAAAGAAAGGGGAAAAATTAGTTCTTGTGCTCAAGAAGCATACATTCTAATGGCAGGGGTGAAGGAAACAATATCTTAACAACTAAGTGGATATAAGATACATAGCAAATGGATGGGAAGTAATCTGAGACTGGAAGACACTAAGAGTTAAGACAAAGAAATCTCTCTTGTAGACGGGAACACATGAACTGAATCTTGAAGGATTTCAGGGATACCAAGAGGCAGAACTGAGCAGGCAGAGTATTCCATTCATGGGGGATAGCTAGAAAAAATGCATAAGAAATCCTGTATGAGGAATTTCAAGTAGCAGCTATATTGTAAAACAGGGCATCTTAAACTTTTTCCCTTCATAATTACTTTTTGACAGAAATATTTATGCAATCCTAGGTATATATTATATATGTGTATATTTATTTATAAATAGATAAAAATACATGTACATATATAAATATAGATTATAATATAGATATAAAAAGTCAAAAATTACTAACAATAAATCATAATTTTGTGATCCCAACATTAAGTTACATAATCTTATATGTGGTCACAAACCACAGTTTAAGAAGCTTTATTGTAGATTATATAGAGGAAAGTAAAATGTAAGAATATTAAAGTGCTTTTAAACAACATATATTATCCTGGAGGCAACAAGAAGCCACTAAAATTGACAAAATGAAAGGAGTGGTAGTGAAATAGTCAGACACTCGTTGTTGCTTTTGTCAATTACTCAGGTCTGACTCTTATCCCATATTGGCTTTTTTTTTGGCAGTGGTTCACCATTTCCTTCTCCAAATTATTTTACATTTTACAGGTGAGAGAATTGAGGCAAACAGGGGTAAGCAAATTGCCCATGGTCACACAACTTAAGTCTGAGGCCAAATTTGAAATCAGATCCTCATGAATCCAGGACCTAGATACTCAAATCACCTTGGCAACTAAAGAAGAACAATTTAAAGTGGGAAGAGATTTGAGTCAGGAAGAACAATCAGAAATCTAGGGCAAGTAGTCTAGGCTACAAGTAATAAGATCCAAACTATGGCTGTAACTGTGTGAATGGGAAAAGAACACATATATGATAGATATTAATAATTAGAAATTCTATATAGGATGGAATTACTGATTGGATATGTGAAATGAGTGAGAGTGAAAAGTTGAGACATTTCAAGCCTGGGTGCCTGAGAAGTTAATGCTATTTGTGACAGCACTAATTTAACAAAATTAATTCAATGAATATTTATTAAGTTCTTAATCAACAAACATATATTAAACATCTACCATGTGTGAGGCTCTAGGTATACAAAAAAAAAAGATATAATTCCACATCGAGCCATTCTGGAGAACAATTGGGAACTATGCTCAAAAAGTTATCAAACTGTGCATATCCTTTGATCCAGCAGTGTTATTACTGAGCCTATATCCCAAAGAGATTTTAAAGAAGGGAAAGGGACCCGTATGTGCAAGAATGTTTGTGGCAGCCCTCTTTGTAGTGGCCAGAAACTGGAAACTAAGTGGATGCAAATCAATTGGAGAATGGCTGAATAAATTGTGGTATATGAAAATTATGGAATATTATTGTTCTATAAGAAAAGGCCAACAGGATGATTTCAGAAAGGCGAATTTGCTGAGTGAAATAAGCAGGAGCAGAAGATTATTATATATTTTAACATCAATACTATATGATGATCAATTCTGATGGACGTGGCCCTCTTCAACAATGAGATGAGCCAAATCAGTTCCACTAGAGCAGTAAGGAACTGAACCAGCCACATCCAGCGAAAGAACTCTGGGAGATGACTATGAACCACTAGATAGAATTCCCAATCCCTCTATTTTTGTCCACCTGTATTCTTGATTTCCTTCACAGGATAATTGTACACTATTTCAAAGTCCAATTCTTTTTGTACAGCAAAATAACTGTTTGGACATGTATGCATATATTGTATTTAACTTATACTTTAACATATTTAATATGTATTGCTCAACCTGCCATCTGAGGGAAAGGGTGGGGGGAAGGAGGGGAAAAGTTAGAACAAAAGGTTTTGCAATTATCAATGCTGAAAAATTACCCGTGTATATATCTTGTAAATAAAATGCTATAATAAAAAAAAAGAAAAGATATAATTCCTAGGCTGAGAGAGCTTACATTCAAGACATATTTAAGGAAGTACTGTACAAAGTATGACGGGAAATTCAAAAATGACTTGCTCCCTACCCGTGGAAAGCTTCAGTAAAACTGGTATACTTGAAGAAATAACAGTGTGTTTAGGGCTAAAGAGTTATTTATTTTTTCTCCCCTGTTCATTTATTTATTTATTTGTTTATTTATTTTACTAAAGCTTTTTATTTACAAAACATATTCATGGATAATCTTTCAACACTGACCCTTGCAAAGCCTTCTGTTCCAAATTATCCTTGCCTTTCCAGGACCCCCTCCCCTAGATGGCAGGTAGTCCAACACATGTTAAATATGTTTAAATATATGTTAAATCCAATATATGTATACATATTTATACAGTTATGTTGCTGCAAAAGAAAAATCAAGTCTAGAAGGAAGAAAACAAAATGAAAGCAAACAACAACAGAAAGAGTGACAATGCTATGTTGTGATCCACACTGAGTTTCCAAGTTCTCTCTGGGTGTAGATGGCTCTCTTTATTACTGAACAATTGGAATTGGTTTGAATCATCTCATTGCTGAAGGGAGCCATGTCCATCAAAATTGGTCATCACATAGTCTTATTGTTGCCATGTATAATGATATCCTGGTTCTGCTCATTTCACTTAGCATTAGTCCATGTAAGTCTCTCCATCCCTCTCTGAAATCATCAGCTTGTCATTCCTTAAAGAACAATAACATCCCATTATAATGTTCTCTGTTTTGGTTTTCTTGGGGTCTCTGGAAGCAACCTTCATTTCAGTTCAGTAATCACCACAAGTACAGAGAGGGGTTAAAGTCCAAATCCTTTATTGTCTCCTTCAAAGTCTTGTCTCCTTTCCTGGGGCCCAGTTAGCTTTCTTAGACACCTATCTCTGTCCTTGGTTCCAAGAGCTTGAGCTCCTGCTGCCAATCCTTTATGTTCTCTGCATCTGCCAGCTTCTTGAGGTCCTCCTGAATTTGTCTTGGTTTCTGTGGGGGAGGCAGGAGGACCACCACTATGGTCTCTGTCTTCCAGTTCTGATTCTGGCTAAGTTTGTCTGAGCTTATATACTCTCTTATCATAGACGTGAATCTTGTGGGACTATATTAAGTACTAAGTACATGTACTGAACTAGAGAATTGTTAAGCACCATGCCAAACAATCATTGTCTCTATAAATTCCACTGACTTAGCACCTTGTAAGAATCCTTTGTTTCAAGTTCTGGCCCATAACATCTCCCACTTTCTTTTGTTTTTAGAACATAGAGGGTCATGCTCTCCCTGACTTCTCAAGGAGGTGAGAACCCCCAAAAAGGAGGTGATCACACCCTCCCTGACATCCAGGAAGGGAGATAAAAAACACCAAAGGAAATGGGAAATCAAATCAGATTATCTGATTTCTGAAGAGTCTCACTTTAAACAGGTATAAATAAATCCATCAACATGAGAGGCATTAGACATAATTACATAAATTGCATAAGCACATAGCAATATAACACAGGCTAGTAGTGATGTAACAAATAACATGAATCAACATGAGGAATTATACATGTCCATAAGTCTGAGAAATAGTCCAAAAGGAATTTATTGTCCAGTGATACCTGCTGGTTTTAACGTTCTGCAACAGTCTTATCAACAATTTTTTTTTTATCTCAGGAAATCCAAAGATTCCTGAGGATTTTGAAGTTCTACAACAGTCTCATTATCAGCTATGCTCTTTCAGTGTCAGATGTTTCTTAGGTCTTCTCCTTTGTTTCGAAGTTATCTTATATTCTTCTAATTTGTTTATATCATTCTTTATGTCTAGATCATGAATACATTTGACCTTATCTTGGTATACAGGGTTATGTGAAGTTCAATGCATAATTTCTGCCATATCCATTTCCAATTTTCCCAATAGTTTTTGTCAAATAGTGAATTCTTATCCCCAAAGCTGGGGGTTTTAGGTTTGTCAAATATTTGATTCCTATAGTCATTGACTATTTTGTTCTGTGAACCTGACCTACAATACTGATCACTTGCTCTATTTCTTAGCTGTAGAGGGCTGAAACTCTGAATCAGTCAAGAAAGCATTTAAGGCTACCTATTCAATATGAGACAATGGCTCTATTAGCATATATTTAGATGATGGCTCTCCTCATAATTGGTGCTTGCTGAATGTTTGGTAGTAAGAAAATCGTAGGCAAGGATTGGCCAGTGGAGGGAGAGAAGTGATAGGCACTTGGTGGCAGGACAAGGAGGAGAGAGCTGGAGACTCTGGACTCCAGAATCCAGGATACCTCTTTGGCAAGCCTCTTGGTAGCCTGCCTGCCTCCTTCACTTCTCACCCTAAAAACCAAGGACTTTGATTTATCCTGACTTTGGCTGACTCTGAGGCTATCCAGGGAGCTAGCCCCTACTTTACATTTGGCTCCCAACATAGACCAAGGATCCTAATTTCAGTGAAGAAGTCCCTGTGACCAGGAAATAGGGTGAGTATTAAAATAGACAAACAAGGAACTTACTTTGTTAAGGGCTAAACTAGTAACTGAAATGGGGCATATATTAGGAAAAGATTATCCCCTATCCCTACCCCCACCCCCATCCCTAGGGAGCTCTATATAAAGTATACTAAGACTAATAAAGAGGCAAAGTTTGCTTGTAACTTGGGAGCAAATTCGTGGACTCTTAGAAATATTAGAATGCATGTCCCTTTGTTTCTTCAAGGAAGAAGAAATAGAGGCAGATAATTGGAAACTAGTAGGAGATCAACTATGTGAATATTATAATGATAAATGTCCTGATTCGATTCTGAGGAAACATTTATATATATATAAACATAATACAACTGGCCTCAAAGAATCCCTCAAGTTCTAGAAAAAAAAGAAAAGCTCTAAGGATAACAGTTAGATAAGGAAGTGTGAGGAGAAAGAGGAAGAGAAGGAGGATAGTAATGAAAATATCACCGGAAGGCATGGGAACTTAAGTAAACTTAAAGGATGTGATGATTTTCACTCTCACAGCTCTTGATCCTCCCCCATCAACTTCACCTTCCTGGGTGGAAAGAGGAGGAGGAGTGGGAGGGACAGTGATATCACCAGCACCTATCCCCAGCAATTACCCCCTACTATGACTTGATTGCAAAAGGCACTACTTAAAGCCAAAGAGGAAGAGCAGAATACAGCTGATTTGAGAATAGAAATTTATCCTGTGATTGAACAGCTTAACTCTTCAAGTCAAGAAAGGAGAAGATACACTCCTTTTAATCTGGAATTATCAAAAACCTAAAAAAGGCTTGCAATCTTTACGGGTCTACATCATCTTATGTTAAGATATTATTACAGAATTTGGCTTATAAAATTTTAACTCCTAGTGACTGGAAATCTATAGCAAGGACATGCTTAGAACCTGGACAAAACTTGTTGTGGCTTTTGTAATATAGTGAATTCTGTAGGATACAAGCCCAATGGAATAGGCAAACTGGAGTTAACACTCTGATCATCTGTGACCAACTAACAGGTGTAGGTTTTTATGCAGACACTTCAGCACAGATTAATTACCCCATAGAAGCATATTAGCAAATTGCTTCTGCTGCTATCAAAGAATGGAGCTTTTTCCCAGGTAAACAAGATAGAGGAGAAGCCTTCACAAAAATAGATCAAAGTCCAAATGAACCCATTGCTGATTTGTGGCATGTCTGTGGACAGCTGTCAAACAAACTATTGGTAAAAATGTAGCAACAGAAAAAAACTTGCTAAAGAAAATGCTAATGAGGCTTGTAGAAGAATTATAATAGGACTATACAAGGATGATCCTTTAGAGGAGATCATAAGACACTGTGCCACAGACCTTTTAAACCCATGCTATGATGCGGACTTCCTAAGATCCAATCATGGGAAGAGTGGGACCCTTTTGTCAAGGGACTTCCAAAGAGACTCATCAATGCTTTCAATGTGGTAAAGTAGGGCATTTCAAAGCTCAATTTTGGCATAGAGACAGAGTGAGAAAACAGGGTGGGAGAACAAGACCTAAAAACTCCATGTCCAAAATGCAACAGAGGTTTCCACTGGGCATCAGAATGTAGATTGATTCAGGGAAATGGGATAGGGGGCACAGACCCAGGGCCCAAAGCAAAAAATACTTGGGGCATGATGGGAGCCGATGCCCAGATAGTCTTTAGAAGTTCAGTTCTCAAACATGACCAATAAGCCAAGAAGCAATCTGATAGGAGAAAAGGATTACATAATCAACCAGCCAGGAAGCAACCTGATGGAGGAGTGATTGCAACTGGGGAGAATAGAGTTGTATGCAGCTGGGACTATTGAAATATCCCCTGGAGAGGTGAAATCTGTTTCTCTCCAGCCTATGGATCTCTTGCCTCAAGGCACAGTAGCCTTGACCATTTCACCTCCTAAGAGTACTTACAAAACAGTGTCCATCCACACACTGATGTGGGAAATTGGGAAATGTATATACAATATCCCAGTCACTAATGCAGGTAAGCAATGTGTGACTTATCAACCAGATGGTTGAAAACATCTCCATCAGTCTGTGGAGAAGTTAGGATTACAAAGGAGTCATTTGGTTTTTTAGGCAGGGCTGCTGTTGAAGACCTGCCAACACTCTCACTTCTTCCTATTCAATGGAAAACTGATACAAAAGTGTGAATAGAACAGTGGCCTTTAGCTAGCAATAAAATTCAGGCCTTATTAGATAAAGTACATGAACAACTTGACCAAGGACTCTTACAACCCTCCCTAAGTCCTTGGAATTCCCCTGTATTTGTTATACGAAAGAAATCTGGAAAATGGAGGATGTTGACTGATTTAAGAAAAGTAAACGAAGAGAAGGAAACTATGGAAACTCTTCAGCCTGGACTTCCATCTCCTACTCAATTGCCTAGAGAATGGCCTCTTTGGGTTATAGACATTAAGAATTGTTTCTATTCTATCCCTCTAGATAAGGAGGTCATGAAAAGATTTGCCTTTTCAGTGCCCAGCATTAACTTAGCTAAGTCTTATAAAAGATATGAATGGACAGTTTTGCCACAGGGAATGAAAAATAGCTCTACTATGTGCCAAATGTATGTTGCTGCTGCTCTTACTCTAGTAACAAAAACATTTCCAAAAATAATGTGATTACATTTCATGGATGATATATTGGGATGTGCACCTGAGGAATAAATGTTAGAAGCATGTCCACAAAAGACCATAGAAACAGTAAGGAACTGCTTTATAATATAGTTTTTGGTCTGGCACAATTAGGCCACATTCATTTGCATTTTGTTACATTAATTCCCTTGAAATTCTTGACTTTGTTCTTTGTAAGGAATTTTACAAATTTTATATAGCTCCAGAAAAAAATCAACCTTAGTTTCAGTTCAGAGTAATAATCACTCCAAATGCAGCCAAGTGTTAAAGTTCTTTTCAATATTTAGGATATGAAGTGTACCCTAAGGTGTTTACAACACAAAAAAATTTCCTTAAGAACAGAGAAGTTGAACACCTTAAATGACTTTCAGAAATTGATAGGAGATATCCAATGGATGTGTCCAATGTTAGGCTAGACTATCTATCAATTGCAACCATTATATGACATTTTAAGGGGAGACAGTGCTTTAAATTTACCAAACCAGCCTACAAACGAAGGTCAAGAAACTTTGAGAGAAGTTGAATTGGCTTTATCCAATGTGGTTGAAAGAGTTACTCACAAACTCTTGGAAATATCAGTTTTTGCTACAAAAGAGGCACCCACAACAGTCCATCAAGGACACAGTGTGATGGAGTGAATGAACCTCCCAGCACAACCAGAACAAATCCTTACTCCTTTCCCCAGTGCTTGTGGCTAGAATTTTATTAAAGGCCAGTAAACAAGCAGTAAAAATATCTGAGGTAAGACCTGACAAGATATACATCTTTTATGCCAATGCACAAATTAATGTATGCTGTGAAACCATCCCTAAGAGGCAAATTTTATTGACCACTGCTACAAATTGTACACATGGTTCTCAATTAAAGAGAACCTAACTATTACATAATTGGCAATGGATTCTTGAAGAAAAGGTTTCTAAAGTTCTTCTTAAAGGACCAACTAACTTTACAGATGAATCCAAACATAAAATTTCTGCTGTATACTCTCCTGACTTAACTATAAAGAGAGTAGTCAAAACTCCTTTTCAGTCCACTCAGCAGAACAAATTATATGCAATCATGTTAGCTTTCACTTATTACCCAGATGATATAAATATAATATCTGATTCAGCCTACTCAGTAGGTGTGGTACAAAGAATTGCGACAGCTCAAATAAAATTTGTAGCTTCTAATATATATCAGCTCTTTAAGGAACTTCAAGAGTAAGTGAGAAAGCATCTAGGTAAGATTTATGTCTTGCATGTCCACTCTCATAGTGGACTTCCAGGTCCTATTTTTGATGGTAATTCAAAGGCAGATAGCCTTCTAACCAATTCTTCTCCACAGTTCTGAGAGGTAAATTATCATTTGCTCTTCTAATTTGCTTATAATATCACACTTTATGTCTAAATCATTAACCCATATCAATCTTATCTTGGTATAGGGTGTCAGGTGTGAGTCAATGCCTAGTTTCAGCCATACCAATTTCCAATTTTCCCAGTAGTTTTTTGTCAAATAGGGAGTTCTTTTCCCAAAAGCTTGGACCTTTTGTTTGTCAAACACTAAATTATTATAGTCATTGACTATTTTGTCCTGTGAACTTAACCTATTCCACTGATCAAATGCTTTATTTCTTAGCCAGTGCCAAACAGTTCTGAAGACTGCTGCTTTATAATATAGTTTTTGGTCTGGTACAATTAGGCCACATTCATTTGCATTTTGTTACATTAATTCCCTTAAATTCTTGACTTTGTTCTTCCAGATGAATTTCATTAGTTTTTCTAGATTTATGAAATAATTTCTTGGGAGTTTGATTGGTATGGTGTGGTGTTCTCTTCTTTTATATTATATTATATTATATATATATATATATATATATATATATATATATATATATATATATAAATTCCACTTAGTATCTTGTTTCAAATTCTGGCCCATCTCTTTGTAGGATCAAATCAATCATACTGAACCATGCTAAATTAGATAATTATTGTCCCTAACAATTTCAATGACTTAACGCTTTATAAGGATTCCAACAGTATGGCACTGAATAAGTACATTAATTTAGGATCGTATTGTCATTTTTATTATATTGACTCAGCCTACCCATGAGCACTTGATATTTTTCCAAGAGATTAGAGCTGATTTTATTTGTGTGGAAAGTGTTTTGTAATTGTGTTCATATAGTTCTTGACTTTTCCTTGACAGGTAGACTCCCAGATAGTTTATATTATTTACAGTTATTTTATATGGAATTTCTCTTTGTATCTCTTGCTGCTGGACTTTGTTGGTAACATTTTAAAATGCTGATTATATATGTGCATTTATTTTGTATTCTGCAACTTTGTTAAAGTTGTGGATTGTTTCTAGTAGTTTTTTAGTTGTTTCTCTAGGGTTTTCAAAGTATACAACCATTCATAGAAAAAGCGTGATAATTTGATTTCCTCCTTACCTATTCCAGTTCCTTTCATCTCTTTTCCTTCTATTATCGTGAAAGCTAACATTTCTAATAAAATATTGAATAGTAATGGTGATAGTAGCGAACCTTGTTTCATCCCAGTCTTACTGAGAATGGTTCTAGTTTGTCCCCATTATATCTGATGCTTGCTAATGTCTTTAAATAGATGATATTGATCATTGTAAGGAAAACTCCATTTATTCCTCTACTCTCTAGTGTTTTTAATAGGAATGGGTATTGGATTTTGTCAAACGCTTTTTCTGTATCTATTCAGATAATCATGTGTTTTTTTGTTAGCTTAGTTATTGATATAGTTAATGATATTAATGGTTTTCCTAATATTGAAACATCTCTGCATTCCTAATATAAATCCTACTTAGTCAGGGTGTATTATCTTGGAGATAACTTGCTGTAATCTCTTTGCTAATATTTTATTTAAGATTTTTGCATCAATATTCATTAGAGAAATTGGTCTATAATTTTCTTTCTCTGTTTTGACCCTACTTGGTTTAGATATTAGTACCCTGTCTGTGTCATAAAAAGCATTTGGTAGGATTTTTTTCTTTCCCTATTTTTCAAAAGAGTCTGCATAATATTGGAATTAATTGTTCTTTAAATGTTTGATAGAATTCACATGCAAATTCATCTGGCACACAATTCACATTTCCATCAAAAATGCATCAGTATCCCAGTTTGCCCACATCACCTCCAGCATTCTGCATTATCTTTCCCTGTTATTCTAGCCAATCTGACAGGTATGTAGTGGTATTTTAGAGTACTCTTAATTTGCATTTCTCTGATTAATAATAACTTGGAGCATCTTTTCATATGGCTAGAAATAGTTTCAATTTCTTCATCTGAGAATCGTCTGTTCATATCCTTTGACCATTTATCAATTGGAGAATGGCTTGATTTCTTATAAATTAGAGTCAATTCTCTAAATATTTTGAAGATGAGGCCTTTATCAGAACCTTTGACTGTAAAAATATTTCCCCAGTTTATTGCTTCCCTTCTAATCTTGTCTGCATTAGTTTTGTTTGTATAAAAATTTTCAATTTGATATAATCAAATTTTTCTATTTTGTGATCAATAATGATCTCTAGTTCTCTAGTTCTTCTTTGGTCATAAATTCCTTCCTCTTCCACAGGTCTGAGAGGTAAACTATCCTATGCTCTTCCAATTTATTTTTAATCTCATTTTTTATGCCTAGGTCATGAACCCATTTTGACCTTATCTTGGTGTACGGTGTTAAGTGTGGGTCAATGCTAGTTTCTACCACCCTAATTTCCAATTTTCCCAGCAATTTTTGTCAAACAGTGAGTTCTTATCCCAAAAGTTGGGGTCTTTGGGTTTTTCAAACACTAAATTATTAAAGTTATTGGCTGTTTTGTCCTTTGAATGTAACCTATTCAACTGATCAACTAGTCTATTTCTTAGCCAATACGAAATGGTTTTGGTAACTGCTGCTTTATAATATAATTTTAGATCTGGTACAGCTAGACCACTTTCATTTGATTTTTTTCATTAATTCCCTTGAAATTCTTGACCTTTTCTTTTTCCATATGAACTTTGTTGTTATTTTTTCTAAGTCATTAAAATTGTTTTTTGGGAGTCTGATTGGTAAAGCGCTAAATAAATAGATTGGTTTAGGTAGTATTCTCATCTTTATTATATTTGCTCACCCAATCCAAGAGCATTTAATATTTTTCCAATTGGTTAGATCTGACTTTATTTGCATGGAAAGAATTTTGTAGTTTTGCTCATATAATTTCTGATTTTCCCTTGGCAGATAGATTCCTAAATATTTTATACTGTCATTGGTTACTTTAAATGGAATTTCTCTTTGTAACTCTAACTGTTGGGTTTTGTTAGTGATATATAAGAATGCTGATGACTTATGTGGCTTTATTTTGTATCCTACAACTTTGCTAAAGATGTGAATTATTTCTAATAACTTTTTAGTAGAATCTCTGGGGTTCTCTTAAGTATACCATCATATCATCAGCAAAGAGTGATAATTTGGTTTCCTCATTACCTATTTTAATTTCTTTAATTTATTTCTCAGCTCTTATTGCCAAAGCTAGCATTTCTAATACAATATTGAATAGTAATGGTGATAGAGGGCAACCTTGTTTCACTCCTGATCTTATTGGGAATGGTTCCAGTTTATTCCCATTACATATAATGCTTACTGATGCATTTTAAATAGATGCTATTGATTATTTTAAGGAAAAGACCAATTATTCCTATACTCTCAGGTGTTTTTAATAGGAATGGATGTTGGATTTTATCAAATGCTTTTTCTGCATCTATTGAGATGATCATATGTTTTTTTTATTAATTTGGGAATCAATATGGTCAATTATATTAATAGTTTTCTTAATATTGAACCAACTCTGCATTCCTAGTATAAATCCTACTTGATCATGGTGTTTTATCCTGGGGACAATTTTCTGTAGTCTCTTTGTTAATATATTGTTTAAGTTTTTAGCATTAATATTCATTAGGGAGATTGGTCTATAATTTTCTTTCTCTGTTTTTACCTTACCTGGTTTAGGTATCAGTACCATGTCTGTATCATAAAAGGAATTTGATAGGACTCCTTCATTCCCTATTTTTTCAAATAGTTTACATAGCATTGGGGCTAATTGTTATTTAAATGTTTGGTAGAATTCACATGTAAATCCATCTGGTCCTGGGGATTTTTCCTTAGGGAGTTGATTAATAGCTTGTTCTATTTCTTTTTCTGAGATAGGACTATTTAAGCAATTTACTTCCTCCTCTGTTAATCTGGGAAGCCTATATTTTTGGAGGTAGTCATCCATTGTTTTTAAGTTTGAGGTCTGTTTTTAGGGCAAAAGGAAATTGTCCAAGCTTCCTCTACTGGAGATAGTGATTGCACTGAGTTGGTGCTGACTAACTTCTGGTGCTGGGTGGGCATGGTCACGTCCTGAATTATTCTGGGATTATGGGCTTATTATTTCCCATTTGTATTTGTATTGGATGTCTTGCAGACATCTCTGCTGACCTACTTGCTTGCAACCAGGACAGAGTATCCAACACTGCTGTAGATTCCCCTGGTTATATGCTTCAGTGCAAAAGATGCCACACCACCTTGTCTCCCAGCATTGTCCTGTGCTCAGACCCTTCCTCCTTGTTAGATTGAAACAGACCTTTTCTGAAGTTCTTCCAAAATATCTTCTATTGGAAATTTGTTACATTCCAAATATTTGTGGCTTTTGTCACTCCAAAACCAGTTCAGAGGCTTGATTTGATGTTGATTTGAGGGATATCAGGGAGAGCTCAAAAATGCATCTCGTCTCTGTCATCTTGGCTTTGCGAAATGTGTTTTAAAGAAGTACACATAGTTAACCTATATCATATTGTTTGTTGTCCTAGAGAAGTGGGAGGTAAAAAAGGGAGGGAGAAAAATATGGAGCACAAAGTTTTATAAAAAGGAATGTTGAAAACTCTCTTTACATATATTTCTAAAATAAAATACTATTGAAGAAAAATTTAAAAGAAGGTATATTTTAGAAAGAAAAAAAGAAGTTCTGGACTAGGCAACAAGAACATAAATTACCAGAGAAGTATCAATTGGAAAGTGTTTCCTTACCTGGGAGTAATTCTAGATCACAGATGCAATCCCTATTCAATATTAAACATGTTTCCAGTTAGAAATTAATTGAATTTTAAATGTATTTTAGCAATTTGGAAATTACATCATTTTTTCTAAGCTTGATGAACAAAAATTTAAAAGAAAGAATGAAGGCAGGAACTAGGCAATTCACTCAATGTCCCTGTAGTTGTTGATAGTGTCAAAGATATACCCAAAACTGAGGATTTGAATAAAAAGTGTTATACTTAGACTAAGAGAAAATTAATTCATCTTGCATATAATAATAATAATTGATATTTAAATAGTCCATAAATGCTTGCAGTTTAGTTTCACACTGAATAGAGAGCCAGTCTTCATTTCAGAAAGAAATAGGTTCAAATCCTATCTGACACAGTAGAAATGTAAACATGGACAAGTCACTTCAAACCTCAGTGTCCCTATGCAACAATCTACTATTGATTTCTATAAGGACTTGCTTACTATATATAAAGTTCCTAAACATAAAGGTCTTCATATTGATGAAATCACAGAAACAAACCACACCCTCAAAATAAAAAGATTTGCATTTTTCACATTATTGCATCTAATACAACAACTTTGTGAAGCACTATTTTTATCATTTGCAGAGGACGATCAGTGGCCTGCTTAAGGGTACACCACTGATAAATGTCTGAATCAGAATTCAAAGCCAAGCTTTCCTGATTCCAAGTCCAATATTCTATCTACTACCCTAAATTGAACCTAAAGAGCTCAGTAGCATGGTAGGTTATCAACTTGCATGCTGATGTTCTGAAAAGGTTAATTTTTCTTGTACCATTTTTCAAAATTGTGCTTTACCTAACAGAGCATCAGGTTCCATCAAAGACACTCAATGCCACATACACACACACACACACACACACACACACACACACACATATATATATCAAACAATTAATATTAGTTGTTTGGAAATTTCAGGAGCTAACAAGCCAAGATTGTCATGGAGGATGTGATTGTCCCACCTTATTACCAATTGACTTCTCTGTTTGGCTCTCTGAGACATTACTGACACAGACTCACTCACAGAATTAAGCATGTATTTGGGCTGTTTGCCATTGTTGCAATAAACCATGGGGGTATCTGAGATCTGTTTTAAGGTCAACTCTTAGTAAATTAATAAAGATTTTTGTTATTCACTATTTCTTTTCCATCTCCACTATCTTCATCCCTCCTCTGCCAACTGTGGGTACTTCCTCCCTACCACCATTCCCTGAGTGCCTCCAGATATCTTTTGTCTTCATTTTGAACTATTTACAAATCCAGTTGTGCTCATGTTTCACAGTTGGCCCCTTTCATCAATTCGTCTTTTCAAATCTTCTATGATGATAAAATAATTATAATAAAATGGGTTTAGCTAACTAATTCATACCAGAGTATAAATGACCAAGTCAGACTTAATGCACTATCTCAGGAATATTTGCATTTGGGTAAATAATTCTTGTTAACCCAAAGATATGAATCACTAATAGTTAAATTGCAGGCAGCATGTCAACACAAAGAATTTTAGACAATGTGGTTAAGCTATCTGAGGACAAAAGGACTTTCCAATGTACCTATTCCTCTTATTCATAAATCCACCCCTGCTGAGAGAATTTGGTCTGAATAAAAATCCGATTCACTTAAGTATGTCATTTTCCCAATATCAATGTAATTTATATGGAAAGTGGCACAAAAAAGCTAACATCTTTTAGCATATCTATATATACCAGTTCCAAGAGATATTTACATGTACATATGCGATGATAGGCACATAGTAGATTTTCCATATAGTTGTATTTGATAACTACACTGCAACCTGGGCCAGGAGCCACTGATACATCCAAGCTTAGCATAAAATAGCTTCAAAACACAAAAGATTATTAATTTGATCTAAAATAGATCAATAGGGGCTGCTTCCCTTAATGTGAAGAAGGATTGGGACTGTTCATTCAATGTCAGATTCCCTCATGATCCTCCAATTTATTGTGAGGAATAGGTACCTTTAATTTACCAGAATCCTTGAATAGTCAAAGGATAGGAGAGAATGAATTTCCTAAGGAAAAGAGGATCATTGCCTTTATGACTTAATCTCCTGAGAACTCTAAGAAATACTGTAAACATAGGGTACAGTGGTAAAAAGTAGTTGAAAGAGCTAAGCCATATAAGGCTTCAGGAGTCTGATCTTGAAACTTCTAATGGATCAAGCAAAATACATATAAAGAATTTACAAATCAAAGACTTTTTTAATAGAGCAGAAATTTTGCAAACATTTAGAACCTTCTGGAAGCCCCAAAAGGCTCTAACAGTCAGAGAAGACTCTAAAACTACTTTTGTTTCTCCGGGGTTTTTGAGGATGACCTAGAAAGCATACTCTAACTTATATTAAATGCCTCAAACATCAATGTCTGGAGAGGGAGTTTCATGCACCCTTTGGCATTCAAGTAAGCACCAAGTTGTAAAACCACCATCTATGGGACTCTTTCAAAGGATATTGCAGTGAAAGTCCTTTATATTGTAGGGGAATCACTTATAACAACTTTTCGATGGTAAATCTATTGTGTGCACTTGAACAAAAATCCACAAATGGAGAATATTCTACACTACACAGACAGGAGCTTCATCAAGGACCCCTTCCAATACAGAAATAGCTCCCAGGTAGTTTAGCATTTAAACTTATGACATAATCCTGCTTTTCTGTCATTTCAGTAGGAACCAATGCTTCATAAGTTGGGATTTTTGTGATAAAAATATTGAGGTGGTCTGGCATTTCCTTCTCCAGTTCATTTTACAGACAAGGAACTGCAACAACTAGGGTTAAGTGATTTGCCCAGGATCACATAAATTAGCCAGTGTCTTAGCTCAGATTTGACCTTACAAACTTATGAAGATGAATCTTCCTGATTCCAAGCCCTGTGTTCTATCCACTGTGTCAATTAGCTGCCTGATGTGACTCTAATACAGCCAAAATATGTAATGAACCAAAGAAACTGCTTATCAGTTCAAATCTGAGCTGAAATTTTTTCTGTTATTCACAACTCAGAAATATCTACAACCATTTTTGAATGGAAATTTTTAAATGCATTTCATTAAATTAGTATTTCAATAAATATAATCCAGTAAGATTGTTAGAATGACAGCTATGTAGGAGTTTTCTGTAGAGAATGTCTTTAAAAATCCATTTACATACTACTGTATATTGACATGTGGCAATCATTTTTTCAGACATGATTGTTGGAAAATGTTTTCTAGAAACATTTCCATTTCTGGAAACACAAAGCCAATATTTCATGGCTTTCAATTGCTTTTTTCCCATCAGAATTTATAGCTTGATTTACTAAAGATTCAATCTCATTTTGATGTATTGGTGATGGTATTTAATGGTAGATTGTCATGGATAAACTCAAATCTATATATATTGAATTATAGATGGATCTAAAATTCCAACTTAATTTGGCAGTTTCCTTAAACTCCCTTGATAGTAAAAAAAATTCTCTCCATTTTTATAATCTATATTTCATATCAACAGATAATAACTGAATGATCTATGTTGGCTCTTGTTTCAAATCCTGAACAATATCAGAAATAAAGGATATCAAACAAGCTGATACTGGGGGGAAAGAGAAGGAGATGCCATAATACACAGGATTAAATACATTTTATTTTCTGAATCTATTTCAGAAAAAGATTTTAGCTTAAAAAGTCTGAGGTCTCCCACTACATCAGGGCTATCTCCAGTCATTCTGATAGTATATATCTTGCCATTGGACCCAGATGGCCCAGGAGGAAAAAGTGAGACTAGTGACTCTGCATAGTACTCCCTCACTTCAATTCAATTTGATTAAGTTTAGATTTAGGCAACCAAAATGAGATTAGGGTTTCTGGTGATCAGAGAGTTAAATGATAAGGTCTAGTGGCAGGTTCGGGGTTTAGGGAACCAAATGGGTTTGGCTCCCTTGCAACCCCTTGGGATACAGCGCAAGGACAGGGAGTTTTGGGGACTCCCTTCTGGCAGTGCAGAGGTTCTCTGTAAAAGAATTTACAGACCCAAAAACCTAGATTGATAATGGTTTTATTATGGGGATTGGAAGTAAGGTTAGAAATCCTGACAGAGAAACATAAAGTCGGGTTAGGAAATAGGTGAGGGTAAAGAGAGGATGACACTGGAAAGAATATTCCAGTGGACAGAGGCCCTTGGCATCCCAAGTATGGCATAGCATGGCATGTTTGGAACCTCTGCAAATAGACAATTTTAGTTTGGCTCTTTTATAATGGGAGTTTTGGCTACAAGCTGAAGGGGACTCATGGGTGGAGTCCCAAGTTAGCTCATCACTGGGTTTCAGCTTAAGCTGGAATTTGAATTGAATTCAATGAGTTTCAGAACTGAGCCACCCCCCACCACCACCACCACCACCAGATAACAAGGATGAAACTGTTTGTCCCTTGGGGCAAGGGCCCTCACTGAGGTAGAGTTGAAGGAGATTTTCTCCTTTAAGGATTTTTAGAGTTTTGGGGTCCCCTCTTCAAATTCACTTGTATGTCATGACATCATTTCCCCAATGTCATGGTTCTCTTTGAAAATGAAAGACAAACAACAAACTGCCTAGAGACACATTCATCTTTCCATCTTTAAAATTTTTTCACAAGACATTCCCAGTTCCACAAGCAAGCCAGCATCATTTATTTTTTCTCTCCTCTAAAGTCCTTGAAAAAAAAGATAAACTATACTTAATAGCTCTATTTCAACTCTTATTCTCTTTTAAACCTTCTGTAGTATTACTTCCAATTTCATGATTTAATTGAAATGGCTTTCTCCATTGTAACAAATTGATTTCTTTTTTTTTTATTTAATAGCCTTTTATTTACAGGATATATACATGGGTAACTTTACAGCATTAACAATTGCCAAACCTCTTGTTCCAATTTTTCACCTCCTACCCCCCCCACCCCCTCCCCTAGATGGCAGGATGACTAGTAGATGTTAAATATATTAAAATATAAATTAGATACACAATAAGTATACCTGACCAAAACGTTATTTTGCTGTACAAAAAGAATCAGACTCTGAAATATTGTACAATTAGCTTGTGAAGGAAATCAAAAATGCAGGTATGCATAAATATAGGGATTGGAAATTCAATGTAATGGTTTTTAGTCATCTCCCAGAGTTCTTTTTCTGGGCATAGCTAGTTCAGTTCATTACTGCTCCATTAGAAATGATTTGGTTGATCTCGTTGCTGAGGAGGGCCTGATCCATCAAAACTGCTCATCATATAGTATTGTTGTTGAAGTATATAACGATCTCCTGGTCCTGCTCATTTCACTCAGCATCAGTTCATGTAAGTCTCTCCAGGCCTTTCTGAAATTATCCTGTTGGTCATTTCTTACAGAACAGTAATATTCCATAATTTTCATATACCACAATTTATTCAGCCATTCTCCAACTGATGGACATCCATTCAGTTTCCAGTTTCTAGCCACTACAAAAAGGGCTGCCACAAACATTCGTGCACATACAGGTCCCTTTCCCTTCTTTATAATCTCTTTGGGATATAATCCCAGTAGTAACACTGCTGGATCAAAGGGTATGCACAGTTTGATAACTTTTTGAGCATAGTTCCAAACTACTCTCCAAAATGGTTGGATTCGTTCACAACTCCACCAACAATGCATCAATGTCCCAGTTTTCCCGCATCCCCTCCAACAATCATCATTATTTTTTCCTGTCATCTTAGCCAATCTGACAGGTGTGTAGTGGTATCTTAGAGTTGTCTTAATTTGCATTTCTCTGATTAATAATGACTTGGAGCATCTTTTCATATGACTAGAAATAGTTTCAATTTCTTCATCTGAGAATTGTCTGTTCATATCCTTTGACCATTTTTCAATTGGAGAATGGCTTGATTTTTTATAAATTAGAGTTAATTCTCTATATATTTTGGAAATGAGGCCTTTATCAGAACCTTTGACTGTAAAAATATTTTCCCAGTTTATTGCTTCCCTTCTAATCTTGTCTGCATTAGTTTTGTTTGTACAAAAACTTTTCAGTTTGGTATAATCGAAATTTTCTATTTTGTGATCAGTAATGATCTCTAGTTCTGCTTTGGTCATAAAGACCTTCCCCTTCCACAGGTCTGAGAGGTAAACTATCCTATGTTCCTCTAATTTATTAATAATTTCATTCTTTATGCCTAGGTCATGAACCCATTTTGACCTTATCTTGGTGTACGGCGTTAAGTATGGATCAATGCCTAGTTTCTGCCATATTAGTTTCCAATTTTCCCAGCAATTTTTATCAAACAGTAAGTTCTTATCCCAAAAGCTGGGATCTTTGGGTTTGTCAAAGACTAGGTTGCTATATTTGTTGACTGTTTTATCCCTTGAACCTAATCTATTCCACTGATCAACTAATCTATTCCTTAGCCAATACCAAATAGTTTTGGTAACTGCTGCTCTATAATATAATTTTAGATCTGGTACAGCTAAGCCACCATCATTTGATTTTTTTTTCATTAATTCCCTTGAAATTTTTGACCTTTTGTTTTTCCATATGAACTTTGTTGTTATTTTTTCTAGGTCATTAAAATAGTTTTTTGGGAGTCTGATTGGTATAGCGCTAAATAAATAGATTAGTTTAGGTAATATTGTCATCTTTATTATATTTGCTCGCCCTATCCAAGAGCATTTAATATTTTTCCAATTGGTTAGATCAGACTTAATTTGTGTGAAAAGTGGTCTGTAATTTTGCTCATAAAGTTTCTGATTTTCCCTTGGCAGATAGATTCCTAAATATTTTATATTATCAGTTACTTTAAATGGAATTTCTCTTTGTAACTCTGACTGTTGGATTTTGTTAGTGATATATAAGAATGCTGATGACTTATGTGGGTTTATTTTATAACCAGCAACTTTGCTAAAGTTGTGGATTATTTCTAATAACTTTTTAGCAGAATCTCTGGGGTTCTCTAAGTATACCATCATGTCATCGGCAAAGAGTGATAATTTGGCTTCCTCATTGCCTATTCTTATTCCTTTAATCTCTTTCTCAGCTCTTATTGCTATAGCTAGCGTTTCTAATACAATATTAAATAGTAACGGTGATAGTGGGCAACCTTGTTTCACTCCAGATCTTATTGGGAATGGTTGCAGTTTGTCTCCATTACATATGATGCTTACTGATGGTTTTAAATAGATGCTGCTGATTATTTTAAGGAAAAGTCCATTTATTCCTATACTCTCAAGTGTTTTTAATAGGAATGGATGTTGGATTTTATCAAATGCTTTTTCTGCATCTATTGAGATGATCATATGGTTTTTGTTAATTTGGTTATTAACATGGCCAATTATATTGATAGTTTTCCTAATATTGAACCAGCCCTGCATTCCTGGTATAAATCCTACTTGATCATAGTGTATTATCTTGGAGATGATTTTCTGTAGTCTTTTTGCTAATATCTTATTTAAGATTTTAGCATCAATATTCATTAGGGAGATTGGTCTATAATTTTCTTTCTCTGTTTTCAGCCTACCTGGTTTAGGTATCAGTACCATGTCTGTGTCATAGAAGGAATTTGGTAGGACTCCTTCATTCCCTATTTTATCAAATAATTTATATAGCATTGGGGCCAATTGTTCTTTAAATGTTTGGTAAAATTCACATGTAAATCCATCTGGTCCTGGGGATTTTTTCTTAGGGAGTTGTTTAATTGCCTGTTCTATTTCTTTTTCTGAAATGGGACTATTCAAGCAATTTACTTCCTCCTCTGTTAGTCTGGGAAGTCTATATTTTTGGAGGTAGTCATCCATTTCACTTAGGTTATCAAATTTATTGGCATAAAGTTGAGCAAAATAACTCCTTATTATTTCTCTAATTTCCTCTTCATTGGTGGAAAGTTCTCCCTTTTCATTTTTAAGACTACTAATTTCATTTTCCTCCCTCCTTTTTCTAATCAGATTTACCAAAGGCTTATCTATTTTATTGGCTTTTTCATAGAACCAACTCTTAGTTTTTATTAATTAGTTCAATAGTTTTTTTACTTTCAATATTTTTAATTTCTCCTTTTAATTTTAGAATTTCCAATTTAGTATTTGATTGGGGGTTTTTAATTTGGTCTTTTTTTAGTTTTTTTAGTTGCAAGCCCAATTCATTAATCTTTTCTTTCTCTGTTTTATTCAAGTAAGCCTCTAAGGATATAAAATTCCCTCTTATTACCGCTTTGGCTGCATCCCACAAATTTTGGTATGATGTCTCATCATTGTCATTATCTTGAGTGAAATTATTAATTGTATCTATAATTTGCTGCTTCACCCAATCATTCTTTAAGATGAGATTGTTTAGTTTCCAATTACTTTTTGGTCTATTTCCCCCTAACTTTTTGTTGAATGTAGTTTTTATTGCATCATGATCTGAAAAGAAAGCATTTACTATTTCTGCTTTCTTGCAACAAATTGATTTCTTAATGCCAAGTCTAATAATGTTTTTACCACTGTTTTTCAAAAATGTGAATTAATCAAACCTATAGAAATTTAGTTTCATATATATGGATAGATGTTATACTAAGGCTTTCACATTTAGATAATGGTATCTTTCTGTGGAAATATTTTTCAAAACTGATCAAAAATATTTTCTTACTTTGAATAACATAATATGTCTATGTGGAATGATACAACATTCTTTAATTCAGTGGTTTGTTGAATTTATCTAATTGCAAATAACTTGATTGATCATTCTTAATAAGGAAAAAAAGTCAGTCCCAAGATTCACCTTCCTGCTAGATATAATTTGAGTTAATGGAATGCAGGGGCAGGAAGGGACAAAGAGGTTACCCCCAACAGAATTCTGCTAGCCTGAATACAGAAGAAATCTTTCCTTATCCCAGAAAACCAATAAAATAGAAACATAGAGAAAGATGACATTACAAAAAATTATGGGATAATTATAACTTCATAAGAGGATTTTTAACATGCTCCAGAGCAGAATTTTATACTTGATTATTTTTGTCCTTACTATTTGGGGTGATGGGGTGTAGAGACATACCAAAGAATAGATCTTTGCTTAACAGGGGCTTTTGCTAACAAAAGAGGCATTTTTTCATATCAAGCATTATATACAAATCCTTTTTTCTCATCTTTCTCAAAAATGTTTGAATCTTGGGTAAGGCATATTTGAAGTGATATTTTTGTGTTTCCCTCTATGCCCTCATTTTTTTATAAGACTATATTTTGGCAAAAGGACATCTTTAAAATTATTTGCCAGGATTTTGGTCCCCTATGCCCTTAAGTTTTTATGAAGTGTGAACATTCTTCTCTATGACTGAGTTGACAGGAGCTATATGAAAATTGGGTATACCTCTACATAACTTTTAATAGCTAAACTTGCTATTTCATCCATTCTAGCTAAGAGATTATTAATCCAGACATGGAACATCTATGGAAGTGATCCCTATATCATAAAGCAGAAAAAAGTGGGAAGGGATATTCTTCCTTCTTTCCTAAAATGATATCCCATTTACAAATAGAAATTCAATTCAAAAGAGTTAATTGCACAGTGGAAAGAATAATAATCTGAATACAAATACTACTTAATATAAAACATTTAAGGCTAGAAGCATAGAAGGCTAGAAGGAGTGATTCCATGAGGCAAAAAATCCATGAGGCAAGGAAGGACCTCAAGGCACTACAATTTCAGAAGTGTGAGTTGTTTCTGACAGATATTTCCTTTGACAAGTGTATCATTGCTATTGGGCTCTAAGTTTGTGCCCACTCTTCCCATCTATACTTAGTGTATTTGTGAGAGATTATTTCCCAAATTTCAAAGGAAGGGGGACATTTTTTGTGATGTTATACTTACAATGACATTTTAGTAAATGCCTTTGATTTAAGCCAATTATGTCTCCTGATTGTGAAATGAAAGGTATCTTCAGAGAATTTATGAATTGAAGCTTTTGTAATGAATACTTACAATGTATCCTTTGAATATAAAGGCATTAGTTAATGCTGGGGGGTTGTAGAAGTAGTTTGAAAAGGGTTCTACATTAATGTTTCAAATAATTTTTCTTTTTTGTTTATGAATGGGAACAAAATGTTAAAATCCCAAATGGATGAGTAAACATATTAATTATGATTTCACTTCCCAAATAAACTTATTTGTTTACTCAAAGATATTGAATTCCTACAAAGAATCATACATAAATCATTTATTTTCAAAATAGCATTGCCTTGTGGCCCCTATATTCTAGATTGTTGTTATTTAGTCACTTCAGTTGTTTTGATTCTTTATGAATCCATTTGGGATTTTCTTGGCAAAGATACTTGAATGGTTTGCCATTTCCTTTTCAGCTCATTTTACTAATGAGGAAACTGATGCAAGCAGGTTAAATGACTTGTCCCACTTACTAAGTGTCTAAGGACAGATTTGAACTCAGTATCCCTTACTCCAGGTCTGGTGCTTTATTCACTGTGCCACCTAGCTGACTCCATATTCTAGCTATTGCTTATTATTCTCTAAAAGGAAAGAGATTTATTTGTGGACTCTAATTTAACCTTATGTCACTGGTTTCTAGTCTGTAAACCAAACCTGTCTTACCTTCATCTTCCCATAAATACATATCTATTGCTTTTTCCACCATGTTACAGAAATTGACTAGTCAAGAGTTGGCATAGTAGTCTATGAGTTGCTATTATTAACATCTCCCAAAAATAATAATCACTGAATCACTGAAAAAATACTACAAATCAAAGACTCAAGTTGTCTCTCCTTTGTTTGAATGCTTCTTCTTCTTCTTTTCTTTTTCTCTCATTTCTATCCCATCCCTTTTCATCTTTACATACCAATCCTATTTCTTCTCCTTCACTCTAATGGAGTGATTAATCATGATCACTCTAAATACTAAACAATAAGGTGTCTCAAAAATCTTAAGTGCAATTTTAAGCTTTTTAAGCATTAATATATAATATATTGTTATATAAATATTATATATATATATAAGCTATAATAATATAACTTAAAACTGGATAGTGACCTTTGAGATATACTGCATTTTAGATATGAATGCTCTGCAAAGATATATGCATAGAAAAAAATTATTTCTCTTCAATTCCTTCTTCTCATCTACTTTTGTTTCCTATTCCATATCATTCTAGATTTAATAAACATGATGGTATAACCTTTTTTAAATACACAAATAAGAGATAATAGATATTCAAGAGGTAGTATGTTGGTACCTCTATAATATTAAAAGATCCCTAAAAAGGCTTCCATTTCATTGAGCAGATCATTTATGGAGTACTTATTGTATAACTTGCATAAGAACCCCATAAACAAACTAGACAGACATTTTGAACAGCATGTTAGAGTAAAAGAAAATTTTGTATATAGTGTTAAAAAATATGAGTTTTAATCTCAGATCTACTTCTTGATACCTGTGTGATCTTCAGTAACATTTCATTTTTTTTAAAATTTAAGTTCCAAATTCACTCCTTTTCTTATACCCCTCTCCCCCACCTTGAGAGAACAAATACTTTGATTCTGTTTACATATGTGAAGTCATACCAAACATGTTTCCCTATTAATCTTTTTTTATAAAAGTAAAAACAAATTAAATAAAACAAAATTAAATAAAAGGAAAAGTATGTTTCAATCCACATTCAGAGTCCATCTGTTCTCTCTCGAAGGATGGATAGGAATTTTCTCATGAATCTTTTAGAATTGTTTCAGATCATTGTCTTGATCAGTGTAGCTAAGTCTTTCACAATTTTTCATAATATTTCATAATATTCCAGCAATATTGTTCTTACTATGTACAATCTTCTCCTGGTTCTTCTCACTTCACTTTGCATGAGTTCATGTAAGTCTTTCCACATTTTTCTAAAACATCCTACTCATAATTTCTTATATGAAAGTAATATTCCATCACAATTATATACTACAGTTTGTTCTGTCATTCCCCAGTTGCTGGGTATCATTTCAATCTCTGATTCTTTGTCATCACAAAAAGAAATGTTATTAATATTTTTGTAGAAATAACTCTTTCCCCTTTTCTTTTATCTCTTTGGGATATAGATCTAGTAGTGGTATAGTTTTATTCTCTTTTGGTCATATTTTCAAATTGTTCTCCAGAATGGTCAAATTAGTTCACAACTAGTATTTTAATTTTTCCACATACCCTTCAGTATGTCATTTTCTATTTCTGTCATGTTAGCTCTTCTGATAGCTGTGATATGGTATCTCATAATTGTTTTAATGTGCATTTCTCTAATCATTGTGATTGAGAAAGTTTTTTATTTGATTATTGATAGCTTTGATTTCTTCTTCTGAAAATAGCCTTTGATACCTGTTGACCATTTATCAACTGGGGAATGGCTCTTATTTTTTTATAAATTTGCCTCAGTTCCAATGTATTTTAAAAATGAGTGCTTTATCAGAGAAATTTATTGCAAAACTTTCTCCCCCAGTTATCTCTTTTTCTTCTAATTTTGGTTGCATTCAATTTTTTGTAAAAAAAAAAAAAAAGTTTTAATTTCATTTAATCAAAAGCATGTGTTTCACTCCCCAAAAATCTCCTCTGTCTCTTATTTGGTCATGAACTTTTCCCTTTTCCATAAATGTGAGGCACATTTTTCCCTGCTCTCCTACTATACTTAGGATATTCCCTTTTACATCTAAATCAGGCACTCATGATCCCTTTTCTCCTGAGAAATTTTTTAGCTGACCTGGAGTATATAGTTATATAAAATAGGCATACAGATCTATCATTTTTGATAAAAAAAATCATCATTTTAGGATGCCCACTTTCAGTTACACAAGATCCCCTATGATGTGACAAACTGCAGATTAAGAAGCTGGGCCTAATTTATTTATCACATCTAATTTTTGTAAGATTCTATTTATCTCCTTGACCTTTCTTACTTATTTAGACTTATCTACATCTAAGAAGGAAAATTAAAGTCTCCCACTACCATAGTTTTGCTATTTCTTATTGTAATTCATTTAACTGTTCCTTTAAGAATTCATATGCTGGGGGACTTCCGGCCAAGATGGCGGAGAGGAAGCACACAGCTGTGTAAGCTCTATATTTTCTCTCAGAATTCATTTCATGACAAGCCTCTGAATTGATGCTTGACTGAAAAAAAAAACATAAATAATTACTAAGAGAAGACATCCTTGAAATTCACCAGGAAAGGTCTGTTTTTGCTTGAGGGTGGGGAAGGTTTTAGATCGGGCACAGGCTGAGGACAGGCAGAGGCAGTGAGAGCACAGCAGGCAGCTCACAGCCAAGCAGACCAGAGGGGAGTGGAGTGTGATCTCAGCCATCTCTGCCAGGAGACCTTTGCTACATTATTGGATACTTTGCCCTGGCAGCAAGCCAATAGACAAGCAGAGAAGCTAAAAACACAAGGGGTGAAGAATACAACCCTGAACAGCTGGAGTCTCTCAGGACCTGGCCACCCCTCCCCCACAGTGTCTCAGCACACTCTCAGAGTCTCAGAGCGTAGGCGAGGCAAAGCCATTGCTGTCCTACTAGTGCCTCGCTGCTGCCTCCTGCAGTCTATAGAGGAAGCTCGGTAACACCACCCAGCACAAAAAAGAAAGCAGATTCCTTTTGGGGTTCTTTTCTTTTTTTCTTTGCTAGTTTTCTTTGATTCTTCTCTGACAAAATGAGTAAAAAATTGAAACAGACCTAAACCATTGACAGCTTCTATATGGAGAGAGAGCAGACTTTAAACCCTGAGACTAAAAACAGACTGTATCCATATGAATCCCCAAAAGAGGATATCATCTGGTCCTCAACACAGATGAATCTCATAGAAGAAATTAAAAAGGCTCTCACAAGAGAGCTAGAAGAAAAATGGGGAAAGGAAAGGGAGGCTTGTCAAGAGAGTCTGGAGAAGTCATCCTACTCATTTCAAGACAGAGTGGATAAAGAAATCAAATCCTTGAAAAATAGAATTAGTGAACTGGAAACAGAAAATAGCTCTCTAAAAAATAAAGTTGGCAAAATGGAAAAAATTCCATAGAACAAAACAACTCACTTAAAACCTCAATTGGACAATTATAAAAAGATATAAAAAAGTGAGTGAAGAAAATACTTCATTGGAAATCAGAATTGAACAAATGGAATAGAATGATTCGAGGAGACAACAAGAATCAGTCAAGCAAAACCAAAAAAAAAAAAATCAAACAATGGAAAAAATATGAAATACCTTCTTGGGAAAACAACAGATTTGGAAAATAGATCTAGGAGAGACAATCTGAGAATTATTGGACTCCCAGAAAAATATGATGAAAAAAGATCCTGGACACTATTTTCCAGGAAATTATCAAAGAGAACTGCCCAGAAGTCATAGAAACAGAGGGTAAAATAGACATTGAAAGAATTCATCAATCACCTACTGAAAGGGATCCTAAAGTCAAAACATTAAGAAATATAGTGGCCAAATGCCAGAAGCCTCAGACAAAGGAAAAAATACTGCAAGTGGCTTGAAAAAACCAATTCAAATATAGAGGAGCCACAATAATGATTACCCGGGCTGCAGCAGCATTCACATTAAAGGATGAAAGGACCTGTAATATGATATTCCAAAAGGCTAAGGAACTTGCTATGCAACCAAAAATAACTTACCCAGCCAGAATGAGCATCTTTTTTCAGGGAAGAAGATGGACATTCAAAGAAATAAGTGAATTTCACCTATTTTTGATGAAAAAAACAGAAATTAACAAAAAGTTTGATCTACAAATATAGAACTCAAGAGAAACCTAAAGAGGTAAAAGGAAATCTTGGGAACCATATTTCCACTACAAAGATATATAAAGAATACATGTATACCTTGCTCTAGAAACTAGAGGTGGAAAGGACATTGTACCTGGAAAAGGGTAAAGTGGGGGTACTGCATCTCATGAAGACGCAAAGGAAACTTATTACATCTGAGAGAAAGAATGAAGGGGATTGAATATAGTGGGTATCTTACTGCCATCAGAACTGGATTTAAGAGAAAAATTTTAGACATATGCAATTCATGGTGAAACTTCTCTCACCTCATTGAAAAGTGGGAAGGGAAAAGTGAAAACAGAAGGAATAAGTAAGTGGAAGAAAATCTGGAAATTGTGAGGGAAAGGAGTAACATAAGGGGAGAAACTCTAAGGCGGGAGGTGGGGTTCTAAAAAGGGAGGGCTGTGAGAAGCAAGTGGCAAGTGGTGCTCACAAGTTTAATACTAGGGAAAGGGGTAAGGGAGAAAGAAGGGAGAAAAGCATAAACAGGGGTTAACAAGATGCCAAGTAATACAGAATTGGTAATTTTAACTATAAAGGTGAACAGGATAAACTCCCCCATAATGAGGAAGCAGTTAGCAGAATGGATTAAAAGCCAGAATCTTACAATATGTTGTTTATAGGAAACACACTTGAAGCAGGGAGATACATACAGAGTAAAGGTAAAAGGTTGGAGCAGAATCTACTATGCTTCAGGTGAAGTCAAAAAAGCAGGGATACTCATTCTGATCTCAGATCAAGCAAAAGCAAAAAGTGATCTAATTAAAATAGATAAGGAAGGGCACTCTATCTTGTTAAAGGGTAGCATAGTTAATGAAGCAATATTAATATTAAACATATATGCACCAAGTGATGTAGCATGTAAATTCTTAAAAGAGAAATTAAGAGAGCTACAAGCAGAAATAGACAAGAAAACAATAATAGTGGGAGATCTCAACCTTGTACTCCCAGAATTAGATAAATCAAACCACAAAATAAATAAGAAAGAAGTCAAAGAGGTAAATAGAATACTAAAAAAGTTAGATATGATAGATCTCTGGAGAAAACTAAATAGAGAGAGAAAGGAGTACACTTTCTTTTCAGCAGTTCTTGGAAGCTATAGAAAAATTGACCATATATTAGGACATAAAAACCTTAAACTCAAATGCAGTAAGGCTATTAGAAATAGTAAATGCATCCTTTTCAGACCATGATGCGATGAAAATTACACTCAACAAAAAGCCAGGGGAAAATAGACCAAAAAAATAATTGGAAACTAAATAATCTCATCCTAACGAATGATTGGGTGAAACAGCAAATCATAGACATAATTACTAATTTCACCCAAGAAAACGACAATAATGAGACGTCATACCAAAATGTATGGAATGCAGTCAAAGCGGTAATAAGGGGAAATTTCATATCTCTAGAGGCCTACTTGCATAAAATAGAGAAAGAGAAGGTCAATGAATTGGGCTTGCAACTAAAAATGCTAGAAAATGAACAAATTTAAAAAGCCCAGTCAAACACTAAACTTGAAATTCTAAAAATAAAAGGAGATTTCGATAAAATTGAAAGTAAAAAAACTATTGAATTAATTAATAAAACTAAAAGTCTGTTCTGTGAAAAAACCAACAAAATAGACAAACCCTTAGTAAATCTGATTTAAAAAAAAGGAAAGAGGAAAATCAAATTGTTAGTCTTAAAAATGAAAAGGGAGAACTTGCCACCAACAAAGAGGAAATTAGAACAATAATTAGGAGTTACTTTGCCCAACTTTATGCCAATAAATTCGGCAACTTAAATGAAATGAAAGAATACCTTCAAAAATATAGCTTGCCCAGATTAACAGAGGAAGAAGTAAATATCCTAAACAGTCCCATCTTAGAAAAAGAAATAGAACAAGCTATTAACCAACCCCCTAAGAAAAAATCCCCGGGACCAGATGGATTTACATGTGAATTCTACCAAACATTTAAAGAACAATTAATTCCAATGCTATGTAAAGTATTTGAAAAATAGGGATTGAAGGAGTCCTACTAAACTCCTTTTACATCACAGACATGGTACTGATATCTAAACCAGGTAGGTCAAAAACAGAGAAAGAAAATTATAGACCAATCTTCCTAATGAATATTGGTGCTAAAATCTTAAATAAAATATTAGCAAAAAGATTAGAGAAAACCATTCCCAGGATAATACACTATGAACAAGTAGCATTTATATCAGGAATGCAGGGCTGGTTCAATATTAGGAAAGCTATTAGCATAATCGACTATATCAATAACCAAACTAACAAAAACCATATGATCATTTCAATAGATGCAGAAAAAGCATTTGATAAAATCCAACATCCATTCTTAATAAAAACACTTGAGAGTACAGGAATAAATGGACTTTTCCTTAAAATAGTCAGGAGCATATATTTAAAACCATCAGTAAGCATCATATGCAATGGGGATAAACTGGAACCTTCCCCAGTAAGATCTGCAGTGAAGCAAGGTTGCCCACTATCACCATTATTATTCAATATTGCATTAGAAACGCTAGCCTCGGCAATAAGAGTCAAGAAAGAGATTAAAGGAATAAGAGTAGGCAATGAGGAAACCAAACTATTACTCTTTGCAGATGATATGATGTTATACTTAGAGAACATCTAAGTATAGATTCCACTATACTTAGTGGATTCCACTAAAAAGCTATTAGAAACAATTCACAACTTTAGCAAAGTTGCAGGGTACAAAATAAATCCCCATAAATCCTCAGCAGTTTTATACATCACCAACAAAATCCAACAGCAAGAGATACAAAGAGAAATTCCATTCAAAATAGCTGTCAACAGCACAAAATATTTGGGAATCTATCTACCAAAGGAAAGTCAGGAATTATATGAAAAAAATTACAAAAAAACTTACCACACAAATAAATCAGACTTAAATAATTGGAAAAATATTAAGTGCTCTTGAATAGGCCGAGCAAACATACTAAAGATAACAATACTCCCTAAACTAATCTATTTATTTAGTGCTATACCAATCAGACTACCAAGAAACTATTTTAATGATCTAGAAAAAATAATAACAAAATTCATATGGAAGAACAAAAGATCGAGAATCTCAAGGGAATTAATGAAAAAAAAAATCAAATGAAGGTGGCCTAACTGTACCGGATCTAAAATTATATTATAAAGCAGCAGTCACCAAAACCATTTGGTATTGGCTAAGAAATAGATTAGTTGATCAGTGGAATAGGTTAGGTTCTCAAGACAAAATAGTCAACTATGGCAATCTAGTGTTTGACAAACCCAAAAATCTTAACTTTTGGGATAAGAATTCATTATTTGACAAAAAATGCTGAGATAACTGGAAATTAGTATGGCAGAAATTAGGCATGGACCCACACTTAACACCATATACCAAGATAAGATCAAAATGGGTCCATGATTTAGGCATAAAGAATGAGATTATAAATAAATTAGAGCAACATAGGATAGTCTATCTCTCAGACTTGTGGAAGAGGAAGAAATTTGTGACCAAAGATGAACTAGAGACCATTATTGACCACAAAATAGAAAATTTTGATTACATCAAATTATTTTTTTTTATTTAATAGCCTTTTATTTACAGGTTATATGTATTGGTAACTTTATAGAATTGACAATTGCCAAGCCTCTTGTTCCAGTTTTTCCCCTCATATCCCCACCCCTTCCCCCAGATGGCATGATGACCAGTAGAGATTACATCAAATTAAAAAGCCTTTGTACAAACAAAACTAATTCAAACAAGATTAGAAAGGAACCAACAAACTGGGAAAACATCTTCACAATTAAAGGTTCTGATAAAGGCCTCATTTCCAAAATATATAGAGAAATGACTCTAATTTATAAGAAATCAAGCCATTCTCCAATTGATAAATGGTCAAAGTATATGAATAGACAATTTTCAGATAATGAAATTGAAACTATTTCCACTCATATGAAAGAGTGTTCCAAATCACTATTGATCAGAGAAATGCAAATTAAGACAACTCTGAGATACCACTACACACCTGTCAGATTTGCTAAGATGACAGGAAAAAATACTGATGAATGTTGGAGGGGCTGGGGGAAAATTGGGACACTGATGCATTGTTGGTGGAGTTGTGAACGAATCCAACTATTCTGGAGAGCAATCTGGAATTATGCCCAAAAAGTTATCAAACTGTGCATATCCTTTGATCCAGCAGTGCTACTACTGGGATTATACCCCAAAGAGATACTAAAGAAGGGAAAGGGACCTTTCCCTATGTGCCAAAATGTTTGTGGCAGCCCTGTTTGTAGTGGCTAGAAACTGGAAAATGAATGGATGCCCATCAATTGGAGAATGGCTGAATAAGCTGTGGTATATTAATGTTATGGAATATTATTATTCTGTAAGAAATGACCAGCAGGATGAATACAGAGAGGCTTGGAGAGACTTACATGAACTGATACTAAGTGAAATGAGCAGAACCAGGAGATTATTATATAGTTCAACAACCATACTATATGAGAATATATTCTGATGGAAGTGGATTTCTTCGACAAAGAGAAGATCTAACTCAATTTCAATGGATCAATGATGAACAGAAGCAGCTATACCCAAAGAAAGAAGACTGTGAAATGAATGTAAACTGTTTGCATTTTTGTTTTTTCTTCCCAGGTTATTTCTACCTTCTGAATCCAATTCTCCCTCTGCAACAAGAGAACCCTATTTAACATGTATAGGACTGCTTGTCATCTGGGGGAGGGGATGGAGGGAGGGAGGGGAAAAATCAGAACAGAAGTGATTGCAAGGAATAATGTTGTAAAAAATTACCCTGGCATGGGGTTCTATCAATAAAAAGTTATTTAAAAAAAGAATTTGTATGCTATGCCATTTGGTGCATATATTAGTACTGATTTTTCTTCATTGTATACGGTACATTTTTAGCAAGATGTATTTTCTCTGCTTCTCCCTTTTAAGGAGATCAACTTTTTTATTTTTTTGCTTTGAGATCATGATGGCAACTCCTGCTTTTTTAATTTCAATGAAAGCATAAGTTCCTTATTTTAACTTTGCGTGTGTCTGTGTTTGATTCAAATGTGTTGTTTATAAATAACATATTGTTAGATTCTGGTTTTTGATCCATTCTGCTATCCACTACCATTTTATAGGTGAGTTTATGCCATCCACATTTGTGCTTATGATAGCTAACCATGTATTTCCCTTCATCCTATTTCCCCATCCCATCATCCCTCCACTAAAGTTTACTTCTGAACATTGTTTTCTTTTACCTTCTTTTTAATCTTTCATTTATATTATTTTCAAGTTCAGTTGTTTTTAATGATAAGATATTTCACATTTTCTTTTATTGTTTTCATTTTTTGACTTTGTTGTCTCATGGAGCCATTTTATTCTATTTGTCCAATTCTAATTTTTTTTAAAAAATTATTTTCTTCATGAAGCTTGCATACCTCTTTCTGATGAAATCTGATTTCTGAGGATTTTTTTCATCAACAAATTATTGTAATTTTTCATTTGTTTTATTATGTTTTTAAAGTGTTTTATTTTCTTCAGTATATCTTTGTGCCTCTTTTGCCAAGGTGTTCTATTTTCATAACTTTCTTCATTTGCTATCATTTCTTCACCTACTCTTTTCCGCCATTCTTATTTGATTTTGAAATAATTTTAACTTTATAGCAATTGCTGTTGAACATTTTAATTCACATTTTCCTTTGAGGCTTTGCTTATAACTGTTTGAATTCATTGTCTTCTGAATTTTTGTCTTAATGTTTCCTTTCACCATACCAGTTTTTTATAGCTGGATTTTGTTGTCGTTGTTGTTCTTTGCTCAATTTTTCTACCCTATATCATAAATTTGAATTTTATATTAATGTTAGGCTTTGTTCCCAGCAGGGGTGATGGGTAGAGGGAGGCACAGTTCTGTCCTAAGCTTCAGGTTTTTTCATACTGTTCTTTTTGGAGCTAGTTCTGGTGCTGGGAACATGTTCAGTGTTCTCATTCTGATCTTTTGTTGACTCTGCCACTCCAAAATTCAATTTTAGGTATTATTTTAGAGTGGTTTAAAAGGGAATATTGAGAGAGCTCAGTTTAGTTCTTCTCCATTCCATCATCTTGATGAGCTTACCTTCTAAATGAAGGAAGACAACATGTGAAAAATGAAGAGGAATATACAAGGTATATTATATATACAAGGGGCATGATAGAAAAAGTCATCAGTAAGTCTTCAGAGAAGTGAGACTTAGTTGTCCTGAGCATCCTCCTTAAATGAAGAAGCCATTTGGTTTTTTAAAGAGTCAACATCCAGTGAAAAAGAAGTGTCAGGACAAGGAGTACTTCCAATGCAAAAATTCTAAGGTTTGACTTAGCTTCCTTTATGAAGAGATTTCTGGGTGATAGGAAAGAAAAACCAGAGAACAGCCTTGAGAAGATATTTCACCATAATGTGGTGATCTCTGCTTAAAAGCTATTTCAGAAGAGGGCAACTCCAACAAGTTCTATCAAGTCATAAAGTGTGAACTCTGGTTTCATAACAAAATCTAAATATATGGGGGAAAGGGCTATTTTAGCTAGGGGTGTAGAACAATTCAATACCAGACAGTTGAACAGGCAGGTGATAACTTTTTTGATCATCACAACTCAGAAAGTATATTCATAGGGATGCAAGAGGAATGTGGCCTTGAAATACTCACAGCATTAAAATTATTCTTCTTAGAAGCATTAAAATTAATAGGAAAACATTCTGATTTCATTGTTCTGATTACCAAGGTATTTTCAAAGAGGAAAATGGCTCTATCTTTTAAAAAAATTCTAGATTATTTAAAATTTTAGGGCCAGTCAATGATTTGCTAGATCATAGCAGATATAGTGAAGTAAAGAAATCCCACAAACTCTTCACCTGATCAAACAACCTCTCTCTATCATCTCCCTTTTAGTGGGAAAATCATGATTTTACTTACACAAACATCTTTTACTCTCTGCAATTATATTTTAGATTTTCATCCTTTTTTCACAATATTATAATATTACTGTAGCCCATAAAGGCACCATAAAGGCATCATAGAAAAATTTGGTCTATGTCTAATGTTATATTTCCTCCTTGTGGCTATAAAAGTATCCTTGGTATGGCCAAAATGATTCTTGAAGTTGATTGGCATGAGTCCCTATTCTGCAATGTTCTCTTCATTGTCAACTACCAATAACTAGGACCTCAGTTTTATTTAACCAAGTAACATAGATTAGCTTGTGGTAAGAGATATTTGCTATAAATATATAATAAGAATTTCAATTATAAAACATCTGTCCTTCTCCCTCAAAGAAAGGGGAGCAGTAATTAAAACAACTCTGAGATACCACTACACACCTCTTACATTGGCTAGGATGACAGGAAAAGGTAAGCATGAATGTTGGAGGCAATGTGGGAAAACCAGGACGCTGATACATTGTTGGTGGAATTGTGAATGCATCCAACTATTCTGGAAAGCAATTTGGAACTACGCTCAAAAAATTATCAAACTGTGCATCCACTTTGATCCAGTAATGTTACTACTGGGCTTATATCCCAAAGAGATCTTTTATTTTTTTTAATTATAACTTTTTATTGACAGAACACATGCCTGGGTAATTTTTTACAACATTATCCCTTGCACTCACGTCTATTCCAACTTTTCTCCTCCCTCACTCCACACCCTCCCCCAGAAGGCAAGGAGTCCTATACATGTTAAATAGGTCATGGTATACCCTAGATACAATATATGTGTGCAGAACCGAACAGTTCTCTTGTTGCACAGGAAGAATTGGATTCAGAAGGTAAAAATAATCCAGGAAGAAAAACAAAAATGCATACAGTTTACATTCATTTCCCAGCGTTCTTTCTTTGGGTGTAGCTGCTTCTGTCACATGTATATCCATCTGGTCCCAGGGATTTTTTTCTTAGGGAGTTAATTAATAGCTTGTTCTATTTCTTTTTCTAAGATGGGACTGTTTAACCAATTTACTTCTTCTTCTGTTAATCTGGGCAAGCTATATTTTAAAGGTATTCTTTCATTTCATTTAAGTTATCAAATTTATTGGCATAAAGCTGGGCAAAGTAATTCCTAATTATTGCTCTAATTTCCCCTTCATTAGTGGCATGTTCTCCCTTTTCATTTTTAAGACTAACAATTTGATCTTCCTCTTTCCTTTTTTTAATCAGATTTACTAAGGGTTTATATATTTTGTTGGTTTTTTTCATAGAACTAACTCATAGTTCTATTAATTAATTCAATAGTTTTTTTTTACTTTCAATTTTATTAATCTCTCTTTATTTTTAGAATTTCAAGTTTAGTGTTTGACTGAGGATTTTAAATTTGTTCCTTTTTTAGCATTTTTAGGTGCAAGTCCAATTCATTGACCTTCTCTTGCTCTACTTTATGCAAATATGCCTGTAGAGATATAAAATTTCCCCTTATTACTACTTTGGCTGCATCCCACACATTTTGGTATGATGTCTCATTATTGTCATTTTCTTGGGTGAAGTTATTAATTATGTCTATGATTTGCTGTTTCACCCAATCATTCTTTAGTATGAGATTATTAGTTTCCAATTATTTTTTTGATCTCTTTTCTCCTGGCTTTTTATTGAATATAATTTTTATTGCATTGTGATCTAAAAAGGATGCATTTACTATTTTTGCCTTATTGCATTTGAGTTTGAGGTTTTTATGTCCTAATATATGGTCTTTTTATGTATAGGTTCCATGAACTGCTGAAAAGAAAGTGTACTCCTTTCTGTTTCTATTTAGTTTTCTCCAGAGATCTATCATATCTAACTTTTCTAGTATTCTATTTACCTCTTTGACTTCTTTCTTATTTATTTTGTGGTTTGATTTATCTAATTCTGAGAGTGCAAGGTTGAGATCTCCCACTATTATAGTTTTGCTCTCTATTTCTGCTTGCAGCTATCCTAATTTCTCTTTTAAGAATTTAAGAATTATGCTACATCACTTGGTGCATATATGTTTAATATTGATATTGCTTCATTATCTATGCTACGCTTTAACAAGATAGAGTGACCTTCCTTATCTGTTTTAATTAGATCAATTTTTGCTTTTGCTTGATCTGAGACCAGGATGGCTGCCCCTGCTTTTTTGACTTCACCTGAAGCATAGTAAATTCTGCTTCAATGTTTTACCTTTATTCTGTATGTTATCACCCTGCTTCAAGTGTGTTTCCTGTAAACAACATATTGCAGGATTCTGGCTTTTAATCCATTCTGTTAATTGCTTCCTTTTTATGGGGGAGTTTACCCCATTCACATTTATGGTTAAAATTACCAATTATGTATTAGTTGGCATCTTGTTAACTCCTATTTATGCTTTGCTCCCTTGCTTCTCCCTTATCCCCTTCCTCAGTATTAAACTTGTGAGCACCACTTCTCACAGCCCTCCCTTTTTAATAATCCTCCTTCCACCTTCAAGTTCCTCCCCCATCTTACTCCTTTTCCTCACAATTTCTGTATTCTCTTCCACTTATCTTACTCCTTCCTTTTTCACTTTTCCCCTTCCACTTTTCAATGAGGTGGAAGAAGTTTCACCATAAATCAAATATGTCTAATATTTTTCTCTTAAAGTCAATTCTGATGGCAGTAAGATACGCACTATATTCATCCCACTCCATTCTTTCTCTCAGATATAATAGGTTTTCTTTGCCTCTTTGTGAGATGTAGTATTCCCACTTTACCCTTTTTCTGGTAGTTTCCTTTCCTCCTCTAGTTTCTAGAACAAGGCATACGTGTTTTCTTTATATATCTTTATAGCAGAAATATAGTTCCCAAGATTTCTTTTTACCTTTTTAGGTTTCTCTTGAGTTCTATATTTGTAGATCAAACTTTTTGTTAAGTTCTGTTTTTTTCATCAAAAATAGGTGAAATTCACTTATTTCATGCTCATTTTGGCTGGGTAAGTTATTTTTGGTTGCATACCAAGTTCCTTAGCCTTTTGGTATATCATATTCCAGGCCCTTTGATCCTTTAATGTGGACGCTGCTAGAGCCTGGATAATCCTTATTGTGGCTCCTCTATATTTGAATTGATTTTTTCTAGTCACTTGCAGTATCTTTTCCTTCATCTGATTGTTCTGGCATTTGGCCACTATATTTCTTAATGTTTTGATTTTAGGATCCCTTTCAGTAGGTGATTGATGAATTCTTTCAATGTCTACTTTACCCTCTGTTTCTATGACTTCTGGGCAGTTCTCTTTGATAATTTCCTGGAAGATAGTGTCCAGGCTCTTTTTTTCATCATATTTTTCAGGGAGTCCGATAATTCTCAGATTGTCTCTCCTAGATCTATTTTCCAGGTCTGTTGTTTTCCCAAGAAGATATTTGACATTTTTTTCCATTGTTTCATTTTTTTTGGTTTTGCTTGACTGATTCTTGGTGTTTCCTTGAGTTATTCAATTCCATTTGTTCAATTCTGATTTCCAATGAAGTATTTTCTTCACTTACTTTTTTATATCTTTTTCTAATTATCCAATTGCGTTTTTAAGTGTGTTGTTTTGTTCTATTGAATTTTTTTTCCATTTTGCCAATTTTATTTTTTAGAGAGCTATTTTCTGTTTCCAGTTCACTAATTCTATTTTTCAAGGATTTGATTTCTTTATCCACTCTGTCTTTAAATGAGTGAGATGACTTCTCCAGACTCTCTTGTCAAGCCTTCCTTTCCTTTTCCCATTTTTATTCTAGCTTTCTTGTGAGAGCCTTTTAAATTTCTTCTATGAGAGTCATCTGTGTTGAGGACCAGACGATATCCTCCTTTGGGGATTCATCTGGAGACAGTCTGTTTTTAGTCTCAGGGTTTAAAGTCTGCTCTCTATCTGTATAGAAGCTGTCAATGGTTAAGGTCTGTTTAAATTTTTGCTCATTTTGTCAGAGAAGAATCAAAGAAGACAAACTAGCAAAAAAAATGGAATATGTTTTTTGTTGTTGGTTTGTTTTGTTTGGTTTTGTTTGGTTTGGTTTGGGGGGGACTGGGTGGTGTTACCGAGCTTCCTGTAACAGACTGTGGGGGGGGGTGAGGGGGGGCAGCAATGAGGCACTAGCAAGACAGCAATGGCTGTGCTGTGCCTGCACTCTAAGTCTCTGAGTGCATGGGGGGTGGCCAGGTCCTGAGAGACCCGCTTGCATTTTTGTTTTCCTTCTCAGATTATTTTTACCTTATTTCTAAATCCATTTTTTCTTGTGCAGCAAGCATATATGTATACATATATTGCATTTAACAAATATTTTAACATATTTAACATGTATTGGTCTACCTGCCATCTAGGAGAAAGTGTGGGGGGAAGGAGGGGAAAAGTTGGAATAGAAGGTTTTACAAGGTTCAATGCTGAAAAATTACCCATGCATATGTTATAAATAACAAGCACATAAAAGACAGCTAACCTAGTATAGTGGATGTTTTAACTGATAAAAAAAAATGTGGTCCTAAATTTCAAGAAGTTTCTCTCATATCAGAAAGTACACAGAAATCTTTATGCAATGATCTCCTATCACATCTTGTAAAAATTCTTCTCCTCTCCTATTATTTCTGAAATAGAAAAATGGAAAGCCCTTTCTTTAATGATGTGGACTCCTAAACTGATAGGAGAAGCAATAGTATTCTAACTGTAAGTTAGAAACAATGAAACACCACCACAGCATTTCCTTAGGCTTCAGGAATGAAATAACCTAAAAGTTTTCTTGAATCTTAATTTTAATATTTTAGATGGGCTGGTACAAAACAAATTTTTGTGTGTGTGTTAACAATTTGAAGGATTTTCAAGCAAGATCTTTCACTCAACCTCAAATTCCTAAACTTTTCTTCATTTAATTCCCCATATTTGTTAGGCTCTCATATAAATAGTTTCACTTTAGGGATTCCTCACTTCTTTGTTTTACTGATCCCTCTCCCACACCAGAAAAAGTAGTGGGGAAAGAAGGGAAAATCAGCACCTGACATAATACCATATGCTGATACTAACTCCCCATGTAAGGACACAATTCATGAATTTAATATTGATGAAGATTTTAAAAGAAACTTAAACAAAAACTTTAGGAAAAAAAATAACCTTCTAATGAGTAATCCTCATTTTGATAAGCATTAATTGTATACTGTGCATTTTGCTCTACTCTAAACTTCTGAGAACAAAATTATAAAATAATGCCTGCTTTCAAGGAGTTTACAATCTATTGAGGAAAACTACATGTATATATGTCAGTTACAGTTCAAAGGAAACATAATTTTCCTCTGACGTTCCTAGAAATTATTTCCTAGTATGACTCCTCATTGGTTCTTTCTATATTTCCACAAGTTTTCTGCATGCACTATTATACATATTTTCTGTGTTGCCCTGAGAAAACAATTTAATTTCCCAGTGATTAGGTAGCTCTCTGAGACACTAAGTTACAGAGCAGAAGAACATGGATAGATAGAAGAAGAAAAGGAGGTCTGCATTTGAAATGTTAATGGAACATGTGCATGAAGTTGTCCACTAGCTAGTCAGTAATGTGGTGATGGTGTGGAAAAACAATCAGAGTTTAGGTGTATAGATTTTGGAATTCTATATATGATGAATAATTCCCTGAAAGGACCAAAGAACAAGAGAATAAGAATGAAGAGAGAAAAGCAAAGAGCTAGATAAAGCCTTACAATAACTGGACAGGAGGTAGATTTTAACACTCAAAGACGTAAAGAAGAAAGTTGTACACAGATAGAAATAGAACCAGAAACAAATGAGTAATGTTTATACAGAAGATGGATTATTGACATTGTCAAAAAAAAATTTACAAGGAGATGAAAGATTGAGAACAATAGAAGAATCCATTGAATTCAGCAGCTAAGATCTTTGACATTTGACAAAGCATCACATATATGAGGCAACAATGATAACACATCCTCTCTGCCTTCATTTTATCTATAGAAACTAAACCAAAATGCTCATTAAGTGATTAAAGAGACAACATGCATTTGTAACAAATTCAGAGAAAGAAGGGGATAGTTTGGAGCAGAATATTTGGAGAGAGTTTCATGGAGGTTCAAAGGTTAGGAAGGGTTTGAATAGTCATGAGGGAGGAAGGAGTATAAATATTCCCAAAAGGAGGAATAGCATTACTAAACGTATGAAGATGACAGTGATTTGGAATAGGGGCAGTGATGAGGAAGCAATATTTTCAAAAGGAATATGTGATGATGTCTTTCAATAGTATTCTTTATCCTCAGATGAGATTTTATTGCCATTCAAAGTGTCTCATTCAGGATAATTTGCAGATTTTACTAACTAGTTTCCTATTCTAATAAAAACATACAATGTAAAGATTTTGTGAAATAAGAAGACTAGTAACAACAACAAGAACAAGAAGAAGAATATTGAAATATGTGAAAGAAAGTGCAGGTAGAAAAATTGTCTCTGAAACAGATTGGCTTTGTATTTTGGAACAAGTAGTTCTCAGTATTCTTGGCAGTTTTCTAAGACTCTAAGTTGAAAGTATTTCTTCAGGTAGGAATGGATCTATATCAGTGGAATCATACTTTCAGTCAGTAAGTCAAATTACTTCAAAAAATCTTTACATGCCACAGTCTTACTTTAGTCATCTTGTTCACCCTTAGATCCCCCTTTATCTTCTCAATGTGTTTTTTTCAAAATTGTAGTGTGTGGAACTATACTACCTTTGTTGGTAAGGACACTATGCTTTTATCAATAGATCCCAAGATTAAATTATATTCTTAACTAGAATGTCACATTGTTAATTCATAAGGATCTTACAGTCCATTAAAACCCTCAGGCCTTTTTTATATGAATTATTGTTAGACATAGTTATTCTATCCTGAATTCTGCCTAGTTAAATTTTTTTAACCCAAGTGTATGACTTGACTTTACTCTCTTTTAAATTTCATCCTATATGCTTCAATCTATCGACATATTTTGGGATGTTGAAACTGTTATTTATCATGTTTTATTATCTCTTTCATTTCTTAGTCATTTGCAAATTTCATAAACATGACATCTGGACTTTTATGTATGTCCTAGATAATACAGTTGAATAACATCAAGGCAGGGTAGAATTCCAGACCCTACATTCCTGCCTCCAAATGAATATGGATCCATTAATCAATAGTCTATATTTCATCAGTCAGTCAGTTCTTAATCTACCACTATGCCACATCTATCTTGTTCACAAATATCCTGTTCTTACCCTAAAACTTTCCTGGTAACTATTATAATTTACCTACTAGTTTCTGATCAGCTGAAGGAGCTTGGTCTGGAAATAGATAGAGAATAAATAGTAACCACAGACCTTTCCCTCTGTCAGATGGCCTTTTGCTGCCATTACAGTATTGTCTGCCATAACAACTACTTGAGAGTGCTTTATGAATAGATTGCATAGTTAGTCAGTTAGTCACCTTCAGAACAGATTTGTGTAGAAACTTGGGATTAATTTTATCTATATACTTTTCTAGATTTAATACTCTTGTGCCCTTCTAGCTAACACATTTTGATTCAGACTAGTTCCAATGGTCTTGTGATGAAGAGAGTCATATACACCCAGAGAGAAGACTGAGGGGACTGAGTGTGGATTACAAGATAATATGTTCACCTTTTTATTGTCATTTGCTTACATTTTGTTTTTCTCTCATTTTTTTCTTTTTGATTTTTTTTGTGCAGCATGATAATTATGGAATTATGTATAGAAGAATTGCACATGTTTAGCATATTGGATTACTTGCTATCTAGGAGAGGGGGAGGGAAGAGAAAGAGAAAATTGGACCACAAGGTTTTGTAAAGGTGGATGTTGAAAATTGTCTGTGAATGTTTTGAAAATACAAACCTTTAGTCAAAAAAAAAATTTCTACCTCCTATTCCTCTGATATCTGAAATTTAAATCACTATCTTCCAGGAGGTTTGGGTAGAAGAAACTGTCCCAGCTATCTCTAGACTCTGTCTTCCCCCTATTTGATCACCTATCCTCTTTTCAGTCTCTATAATTTTTTGACCATCCCTTATACTGTACCCCCTGAACCTCTACTCTGTTATCAACAAGATCCTCTTCAATATAAATACTGTTCTCTTCTGACACTCACAGAATACCTATCTTTTTTCCTGTACACATCTCACTCCATGACAACATTTTGAGTAACAACCATTCTTTTGATCATTCCTTCCAACAAACTGGTCAAGGATGAAGAATGGGAATATTCATTAGTACCCACTTCCAATGCCATACCTTATTCCTAGAAAATCACTGGACACCTCTTAATTTTTAATGTTCACTTCATTTGTATCACTCTGTGAATGTCCTTATTACTATCATATTGACACCCTTCCATCTGTTCATCTGCTTCAAAAAAAACTGTATCAGAGATATTTACTCTGCCTCTCTTTCTGTCTATGTTTCTGTCTGTCTTTCTCTCTGTCTCTGTCTGTTGTCTCTCTTTGTCTGTCTCTTTGCTTCTGTTTCTCTCTCCCTCTATCTGTTTGTATATGTCTCTCTATCTCTCTGTCTTTCTTTCCTTCTCCTCTCTCTTTCTCTCTCTCTCTCTCTCTCGCTCTCGCTCTCGCTCTCGCACTCTCTTTCTTTCTTTTTCTGTAATGGACATCTTTCACTCCACTGTGCATGTGCTTCTCTGCTTTCAACTCCATGAAAAAAAATGCCCTCATGTTGATACATTCTGATGTCTCCCCCTGCAACTTTCCTGTTTCCTTTTTATGTTTTTTTTCTTCCCCCCCTCCACATTAGATTATAAGATCCATGATGGCAGAAACTGTCTTTCTTTTTTATTAATTGTATTCTCAGAGCTTAGAACAATGACTAGCACATAACAGATGCTTAATAAATGCTTATTGGATTTGGATCTGATGGAAATAAGCATGCTGCTTACTTTTCTATTATCTTCATTCAATCTGCTCTACATTTACAAATCCAAAATCCTTCATGCCTGAGAAACCATGCCCAAGAGAACTTAACTTTTTCATCTGAACTCACATGAACTCAGAAAGGTACATACCTTTCTAATGCTTCAATTAAAATTATGACATTGCTCTCGGAGAGTACGTCAATTTCTCACTAGTCTTACTTGTAGCTTTCTAAAATAAGACAATTATTCTCTTCCTATTACTCTCCTAGTAAAATATGAGTTCCTTGAGTGCAGGTGCTGTCTTTATTTTTGTCTTTGCATTTCCAGCAGTTGTACTAGCACATAGCAATTAATAATTTTTAATTTATTCATTCATTCATTTCAAAAATGCTTTGTTTGTCCAAAAGATTTTTATCCCATCCAAACACATTTTACTGTATCAGTTTTTTAATAGATTCATATTTTCATACATCTCTCTGGATTCTAACTTTTGTTTATCCCAACATAGTAATCCTTTTTAATCACCTTTTCTTTCATTTCTCTTCCAATCTCCATCATACCAAGATATATCTCTATCATCCTACCACATCCACTTCAACTAAATAATACTCATACTTTCCTTAATACAGCAGGTACATTTTTTTAGTCTTTAAATTTTTGGATCTAAGCTGGTTCTTTCCTAGACTTACTCTAATTGCTCTAGGCACACACCAAATTTAACCCCTTGATTGTTATCACAACACTATATTTTGTATTTAATGATGCCAGTGGTGCCCCCAAAATAGATATTGAGCCTGAAAAGTTAAATCTTCACAAAAAAATACTAAAACAAAGTTTGGTTTTTCATCCCAACATAATCACACACACACACACACACACACACACACACACACACACACTTGTTATCCTGCCCTAAACAACTTCTCCTTTTTCCAAAATTATTGATTGATAATGCCTCGTCATGGAACAAAATAGAAACTCCTTAGTCAAGATCTGTATTCAAATTCTTTATCTAATACTTCCTCCTTTGGTGACTTTGGATTAACCATTTAATATTCCTGCTTCCTTGTCTTTAAAATGAGGGCATTAGAGGGAGTATCTTCCTAGGTCCTTTTTATCTCTAGATGTGGGACTTCTATGGTTTAAATTCTACAAGTTTCAAACATGAGATTCATTTGTGGCGCTTCCTCCTTCCTTGTCCACATATGGAATCAATTCCAAAATCTTATCAGTTGAAAAATAATGTAATATCATATTATTAATTATAATATGAATATAAACTATATGTAGAATATATGCTGTAGGAAATATAGATATATACTATCCATGCTTATATAATACTATCTAAACAACATATGTAGTATTATATATATATGCACATAAATATATGCCTGTTTGTATACATATGTGTACATATATCCACATATCCCGCTGTTATTTGTATATGTATATTATGTGTATTATATATACATCAAAAATCAACCAAATAAAAAATAAATAATCATCAAGGCTGTGAGATGGGATCACTCTATTAGGTATTGCTTAAATGTTTTTCTTTTGTTAGAATGAAAAATTCTCTGAGGAAGGTGATTATATTGGAAAAGTACTTTAGAATAGAAAACAAAATCAATGCACTTTTTTTCATTTGTCACCAGATAGGTTCCTAGAAAGCTATCTGTTTAAGAACTTGTGGCCAAGTTCAATTCCCTTCATCCTTTCAAACCAGCAACAAAGATGTGGAGTACAGTATTAGCAACAGCCAGCCAAATTTAAAAAAAAAAAAGAGGAAAAAAATCATCACAGAAAATTCTTCACAGAAAACTAAACAGGAATCTGTGTGTGTTTTAAGGGAAAAAAATCATGAAAAAGATTCCAGTCAATAAATATGGAATAAGTGAAATTAATTTTAAAAGTTTTTATTCTCAAAATAACATATTCTAAAAAATAGAGTTTAATCATCAGTTTTGAAGAATGAATTTTGAGGAAATGGAAGGATCTGAGTTCTTTAAAAAAAATCTGAGTCAGAAAGCACCTTGGCAAAAGTTAGGTATATACTAATATGCTCCACAGCATGACAAAATAAACTCAAAATTCATACATGACTTATACATAAACATAATCACCTTTGAAGAACAAGGAAGAAATAGCATTTAAAATACATGGATAAAAGAAGAGGTCAAAATAACAGGAAGGATGGAGGAAAAGAAGATAAAATAGACAATTACAATGTCAGAAAAAAATAAAATGTTTTTGCACAAACAATCCCAGTATAGTTAAAATTAGAAGGAACCATGTAGTTCAAGGGGAAAAAATCTTTGTACCAAACTTCTCTGATAAGATATATAAGAAATTTGTTCAAATTTATTTAGGCATAGTTTCCTAACAAGGGGGTCAAGGAATATAAACAGGCAGCTTTCAAAGAAAAGAGTCTTATCTATGAACAATTATGTAGAAAAAATTCTCCAAATCACTAATTTTTTTTTACAAAAGGCAGGTTTATTTAGAGACTAGGTTATAGACAAAATAATGGAATGAAATAGACATCAGGAATGGTAAATATGAAATGGAGGGAGAGCATATGAAAGACAAGTTCCTCAGTGGAGCTCACTATTATCTAGTAGAAAGGGTGCACACCATGATGTTGGGGTTTGCTCTTAGCTGGCAGACTAAATCCTGGAAGGTACTGATCATTCTTTTTTTAAATTATTATAGCTTTTTATTGACAAAACATATGCATGGATAATTTTTCAACATTAACCCTTGCAAAAACTTCTGTTCCAACTTTTCCCCTCCTTCCCTTTATCCCCTCCCCTAAATGGCAGGCAGTCTCATACATGTTAAATATGTTAAAGTATATGTTAAATACAATATATGTATACATATTTATATAGTTATCTTGTTGCACAAGAAAAATCAGATTTAGAAAGCCAGTAAAAATAACCTGGGAAGAAAAACAAAAATGCTAGCATGTAACAACAACAGAAAGAGTGCAAATACTATGTTGTGATCCACACTCATTTCCCAGTGTTCTTTTGATGGGGATAGCTGATTCTGTTCATCACTGACCAATTGGAACTGCAAATCACTAATAATTAAAGAAAGACAAGTTAAACAAACACTAAGATTCCACTTCACAGCGATAAGATTGGCAAAGATGGAAAAAAGAGAAACATGGCAAATATTCAATTAGCTTCAGGAAAACAGGAATATTGATACACTCTTGATGGTGCTTTGAATTGATTCAACAATTCCGGAAAGCAGCTAACTTTGAAGACTACCCAAAAGTCACTAAACTATAGCCCCTTGACCTACCCATACCACTTTGATAAACTATTCACCAAAAAGATCAAAGAAATAGGAAAAGGACCAATATTAATAAATGTATATGTGTGTATACCTATGTATAAATACTAATAAGCTATTTTCACAGTTGTCCATACTGGAAACTAATGATAAGCCCACATTGGAGAGAATGACTAAATAAATTATGGTATGTTAATATAATAAAATATTATTAGACCTTGAGAAATGATGAAATAGTTTCAGAGGAAAGTGGAAAAACTTTTTTGAAGTAATACAGTCTGAAGTGAGTAGTATTAAGAAGAAAAATATATAAACACAAAAATTATAGCATTATAAAGAAAAAAATTGTTTTGAAAGACCTTAAAATTTTTAAAGATGCAATAGTAAACCATGACTCCAGTGGAAGGAAAATAAAACAATCTGCATTATTAACACTTTCTTAAATATAATGAACAAAAGGATAAATCAATCCCAGATTTATAGCAATTGCTTATTTCTGTGCTATAAAAGCTCATATTGAAACTTTCAGAACAGGCTCTCCAGAGTCTATGAGAGCTAGTTCCAACACATCTTTGAAGGAAATATAAAAGTTCCTTTTCGAATGTGAGTCTTCCTGACTGACCTGGGTAAGAAAGATGAATATAAAACACTATTATCAAAAACTATTAACTATTGGTTTAAAAAGACAAAAATGTGGTCTTTCTAGTCTTTCACTCTCTCCAGTAAGCATTAAAAAAGCAGAGAGAAAACACTGGGAACAGTGCAGAATCTGAAATATGAAGGAGAAAAAAGAAATAAAGCTGATCCCTACTGATGCCAAGAGAATGTTCATGGATGATACATTGCCCAGGAGGGGGAAAAGGTATATGAGAGTTCAAATTAGATTCCATTTTGAAGTACTGGATAATTCAGAAACATCTCCTTTTGAGGCTATGGGTAGGCTTCTCAGGAACACTTGCCACTCAAGGAAAGAGTAAATTTTTGCTCAAATCAGAAGCTGGTGAGGTAATAGATGATGAGGTCATGTTTGTCTGCTGATTCTAGACTGAAAAATTTCTATTTCATTGTCTCCTATAATATTTAATATTTATTGTATTGCTCAGAAGGGAAAAAAATCAAACAAACAAACTAAAAAGAAGAAAAAAGCAAGACATGGAAGAGATCCAAAATCACACTAATAGTCAAGCTAGATAAGCGCAGAAGCATAGTTTTGCTCTCCCAGATGTCCAAATTTAAATAAATGTCATGGAGAGAATAGGAAAAGATTCTTAATTGCAAAATTAATAAATGAGAGAAAAGATTGTGGAATATAAGGAAAAAATGAATTAAAGTGACAGGTTTTTTTCTTTTTTTTTTTGAAAGGGTACCTATATAAATGTAATTCAAACTAAAAAAAATGGGGTGCCAGAAGGCAACTGAGAAAGGGGAAGTTACCTGCACTATAATCGTATACAAAGTAGGAAAAGGAAGGGAAAAGAACAGAATAAAAAAGAGAGACAAACACAGAGAGATAATATTGCTTTAACAAAAGAGGAAATTAATATGATGGAATTTAATGAAAGAAAATGTAAACTTAATAACAATAAATTAAAATATGAATGAATATTAAAAGCCCCCACTAAAATAAAAAAGAATATAGAGTGTATAAGAAAACAAACATCAATTTGCTGCAAACAAAACATGCATTTCAACCATACAGAGTAAAATTCTGGAGCTCAATCAAAACTTGTTATATTTCAGGCAAACAAAAGAGTGAAAGTTACAATCATGATTTCAGATAGAGCATTAACAGAAAAATATTGTAAAGATAGACAAATAGGAAATTAAATTATATTTAAGACATCAAATATTATTAATATTAAGTATATATACCAACTAATATATCATTTATTTTATTTAAATAAATTTTATTTAAATAAAAAGCTAAGTAAATTATTTTAAACTTAGAAAGTAAGATAATATTTGTAATTATAATCTTCTTTCAGAATGTAAAAAATGTAGCAGGTGAACAAAGAAGGAAATTAGAGGATTAAACATATTGTTCATAAAATAGATTTAAAGAATATGGTATTTTATTGAGAATAGCAAACAATTTGTGTGTGCATATTTGTAGATATAAAGATACAGTAAATATTCAACATCATATTTGACTTTCATAATGTTAAGCATTCAGGTGATTTTATAACACTTTCATATTAGCAACCTTACATGTTGTATCTATATAGAGAGAAAAAAGTGAAAGGTCATGGTCTTATTCATCTTACCTTTATAGGGAAAATATCTCCCTGTGCATTGAATGAATATTTTTGTTTGCCTTTAAAATTCAAGTTCTGAATTACAATTATGTCCCTAAAGAATAATAGTACAAATCCATTGGGATATAAACCCAACATTTCAAAGTCAGTTATGTGGTTTAGTGAGAAAATAGAGGTGTTAGAAAAACTTTGTGATGGAATGTCTTCAGTTGCTGTCTCCTGGGACACACTGAAGGATCTCAGATGGCACACAAAGTAGACATTACTGACAGATTATCTCAAGCTGCTATGTCACCACCTTCAATTTATTTTGCCATGAAAGACAGTGTTGAAGGTAATATAAAGACCTCCTTAAGATTATGACTGCAACAACTAAAGTCCCAGCAATCTCTCCCTTGGTTTTCAGATGGCACAAGGTTTTCTGCAGTATAGTATACCATGCAATGCCCCTCATACCAATATTTGACACAATGGAAGATGATTTTTTTTTGTTTTAAAATTTTTTATTTTTTTATAGTATGGCACTATGGATTTCATGTGTTATGAAAAGTGAATATTGTCTTTAAAAAATCAATGTTTCTTTTTCTTTTTGGTTTTACTAAGATGTTAGCACAAAAGGTCACAGGATTTTAGAAGATTAATAAAGAGAGAAAAAAGTTTTATGTGTTACCATTTTTATTTTGTATACTGTATTTTATGGGTTATTTCATAGCTACTATGTTAGGAAAAGTGTATATTATCAAAATTAATGTTTTGTTATAAAGAATTGGATGAAGGAAAGGCCTGGAGAGACTTACATGAACAATGCTGAGTGAAATGAGCAGGACTAGGAGATCATTATATACTTCAACAACAATACTACATGATTATCAATTCTGATGGACGTGGCTCTCTTCAACAATGAGATGAACTAAATTAATTCCAATAAGCAGTAATGAATTGAACCAGCTACACCCAGCAAAAGAACTCTGGGAGATGAGTATGAACCACTACATAGAATTCCCAATCCCTCTATTTTTGTCCACCTGCATTTTTGATTTCCTTCACAGGTTAATTGTACACTATTTCAAAGTCCAATTCTTTTTGTACAGCAAAATAACTGTATGGACATGTATACATATATTGTATTTAATTTATACTCTAACATATTTAACATGTATTGGTCAACCTGCCATCTGGGGCAAGGGATGGGGAGGAAGGAAGGGAAAAGTTGGAACAAAAGGTTTTGCAATTGTCAGTGCTAAACAATTACCCATGCATATACCTTGTAAATAAAAAGCTATAATAAAAAAAAGTATCAGAAAAAAAGGCAGAACAATAAAAATTCAGGAAATCAAGTAATACTACTCTAACCAACCAAAAATAAAATCTGTTCTCATTAATTTTGATCTTTTAAGTAAAATGTTATATTATGCAAAAAAAAAAGAATTGGATGAAGAAAAATGTATTTTCACCAATATCTGTAAAAGATATTGAGTAATCCCCTATCTCTCACAAGTTCAATATAGCAGCATTCCTATTTCTGACTTCTGGGCCATTTTCTAGGAATGTGATCCTCATAGGAGTTGAGGATTTACTATATAAGCATGTGTGTGTGTCTGTGATATTCACACTGTGATATACTCAGTGTGTACAGTATACAGATACTGTGATATATTCAGTATCAAATAATATAATCACAACAAAGTAAAGATGATAAGAAGCAGAAACTAGATTTGGACAGAGATCCTTTTACTGTATATCTAGTAACCACTTTTACTATAGCATTTATATATATATACACACACACACACACACACACACACACACACACACACATACCCCCATCGGTTGAAGACTAATTGAACAAATTGCCATATATTAAAATGGAATAGTAGAGAGCATAAAGAAATGAAAAATAAGAGAAATTCAAAGACACATGGAAAGACTTGTATGAACTGATGCAGAACAAGGAAGCTAACATCATGAGAATAACATGAATGATGTCTAAAACAGTGCAAATGAAAACAATAAAATAACATAAAAAAGGTCAAAGAAAATGCAAAGACCAATGGTAATTTCAGATAACAGAACATGTCCCCTTCCTTTCTTTTGAGATCTGGGAGAAAATATTACATATTCTTTTAGTTAGGGTCACTGTATCATGCCATTTTTTTAAAAATGGGTTTTTTTTTGTTTTTTTAAATAAAAATATTGTGCCAAGTAGAGGGAGGGATACTGGGAAATGAGGGCTTTTTTTTTTTTTTTTAATGATTTTAAATGTTGTGTCTGAAGCTGCATTTGAACTCAGGTCCTCCTGATTCCAGAACTGGTATCTACTGCACCACTTATCTGCCACTGTATTCTTTAATGAATAAATAAAATGTGTTCAAAAGCAATTATAATTACACAGTCTCCTTCAGACCTATATTCTTATCTCTATTCTTGCTGCTTTTCTACTAGTTCAGGCTCTCAATATCTTTTGTTTGAACTATAACATCTTTCTGTTGGTCTGACTCCAACCTTTCTTCTCAAATCCATCCTCTAGCAAAAGGCTTCCTAAGCTTTTTGCACTACAGACTCCTTTCCTGGTGGGAAAATGTTAATGTGATTTCATCTCAAATCCAAGCTGAGGTGCTTCTGGCAGCATCGGGACATGTGGGTCTGTTGTGTGTACAGAACCAAAGCTACAGTGAAGTCAAGCAATTCAAAATGGACAAGCCCTGCCAAAAACACCTCAAACTCACTACACATTTGATATTGAACACATTTTTGGTCATTGCATTCAGAAACGTTTTTCTGTTGCCAAATTTTTCTCAACTTCCACATTCAATTAGTGACCCCATATGGGGTAATGATCCAGAGCTTAAGAAGCTTTGCTCTAGGCTGATGCTAAAATTACCTTCTCAAGAAACCAGTTTGATTATTCCTCTGCTCTCAAATCATCAGTAATTCCCTATTTCTGATCATTATTCTGCTTTCTTAGGCATATTTTTTCCAAAACAATTTCCTAATTGTAATTAAGAAGTTGATTGATGAGTATGGAATAAGAGTAAAGAGAAGTTGATAGTCTTAAAGACTATTTCAGGGAGAGGATTCTGTGAAGATGGCAGAGTAGGTTGGTAAATTTCAACCTCTTCCCATTTTTCCCACAAATAGAACAAATCCGCACTTCAGGGTGAGCATAGACTGAAGGAAAATCAAGAAGATTTAGGGCAGAACAGGTCAGAGTCCGCGGTCAGAGGGGAGAGCTGAAGGGAAGCTTGATGCACCATCCCCTAACCCCTACGATTACAGGAGCTTACACTAATACTTATATTTTTTTTTGGAAAAGTGAATGTCAAAGAAGAAGAAACCCCACCATTGAAACATATTATGGGAACAAGGAAGACCAGGGTTCATGTTCAGAGGATACTTTGCAAAAAAAAAAAAAAAGCTTCTACCCTAAAGAGTAATGCCAAATGGTTCCCTGCCCAAAGAATATTTATAGAATTAAAAAAAGAATTTAAAAATCAAATGAGAGACATTAAGGAAAAACTAAAAAGAAAAAGAAAAACCACCCAAAAAAACCAAGAAGATTATGGGGAAAAAATTAACCAATTATAAAAGGAAGTAGAGAGTCTCAAAGATGAAAAAAATTTTTTTGAAAATTAGAATTGGGCACAGGGAAGCCAGTGAAGTTATAAGAGACCAAGAAATAATAAAATAGATTATAAAGAATGAGAAAATAGAACAGAATGTCAAACATTTTATTTTTTTAAATGACATAACTGGAGAACAGATCAAGAGAAAATATAAAAATAATTGGACCGCCAGAAAGTTCTGACCAAAAAGAAAATCTTGACACAATAATGTAGGAAATAATCCAAGAAAATTGCCCTGGAGTGATAGAACATGAGGGAGAAATAGAAATAGAAAAAATCCACTAATCACTACCTCAAAGAGATTCTTGAATACACAGGAATGTTATTATCAAATTTGGAAACCCCAGATCAAAGACAAAATTTTTCAAGAAACAAGAAAAAAAAAACAATTTAAATATGCAGGAGGTACAATTAGATTTGTACAAGACTTATCAACAGCTACAATAAAAGAAGGCAGGTTCTGGAATCATATCTACTGACAATCAGCATAAATTATTATAATGCCTTAATATCTCACTCAAATAAAAATATATCTTCCTCACAACTGGAATATTTTTACCCATCAATGAATCTCTTTTAGAAAATATTATATAAACATTGATCCAGTCTTTATTTTTAAAATCTTCTTTTTCCATACTAGAGAAAGCACACTATCACCCTTTTGACTGCATTTATCATTACATTATCATTCCAATATAATTTATCATTGTTATTCTATTTCCATGATCACAATTCAATTTAAATTAAGGACACCAAGGAATCATTGTTGAATTGATGAAAATTAGCAAGATACTTTGGTTTACATAAATGATGAAAAATTTGCTTTAGGAAAAGATGCTGATTCTTCCTAAAGTACTATTCTTGATATTTGTTTTCACCACCTTAATCATTTTTGACCTATGTTTTAGGGTATATTTTAGGGAATTTGTAATCTTAAGTAACCTAATTTTTTTTCTTAAATGGATTTTTCTAACCACTAATAGAAAATTTCTTGAACCCCTCTGTGGTTTAATTCATAGCCAATAAGTAAAATTAATTTTGCTGGAGTGGGATGTAAGGGAAGGAAGAACAGACTTTAATTGAAATACATAAGGAAGGGGGATAGGAAGTAGACCTATAATTTCATTGCTATAAGGAACTTCCAGGTGAGAAAAATATCTCTACCAATGCCTATTTATAATTCTGTGCAATTTATAGCTGTCCTAACTTAGATTCAAATGTATCCAGTAGTGAGAGAATCAAATAAAACAGCATTCCTGAGTACAGCCTCAACCAGATTAAAATGTAGAATTAGGAAATATGTAACAAAATAAATAAAATACAATAAAACATAGATAGCATTACATTTTAAAACTAAGTTATTATGGAGTAGCAAAAATATAACTGGACTATGCCATTATGGTTCTCCTATATATATGCATATAGCTAAATATATGAAAGTATATAAAAGTTGGTATTATTTTTTCTGCTCACTGACAATCTCTTTAATTGGCAAAACTTGAGAGAATGGAAAGCAGGTACAGGAATCTATCCACACCTTTTTCCGTTTTGTGTCTTTATCATAACATTTATGTCCATATTCAGTATTCCAGTATTAACTTGATAACAAGAACTTGCTGAGGATTCTCCATGTTTGAACACAACCCACATGAACTGTGGGAAAAGGGAAATAGAAAACAGTAGATATTTCATGTTAAGTATGAACAGACAACCAATAATTGGAATCTATGATTTAGCATGTGAGGAGAAAGTATGGCCCACAGGACAAATTCAATCTGCAGCTCGTGTCTGTAAGGCCAGTGAACAAATAATATTTTTTACATTTTTAAAATTACTTTTAAAAAGCAAAGAGAAGAATAATATTTTATGACATGTAAAACTTATATGAAATTCAAAGTTCAGTGTCCATAAATAAAGTTTTATTGGAATACAGCCATATTCATTCATCTACATATTGTCTGTTGCTGCTTTCATGCTACAATGCCAAGTCAAGTAGTTGTGAGAGAGACCATATATGGCTCTCATTGCCTTGTACTATTGCTCAGACACATTACAGTTCACAATGACACAGAGTTCTACATTGTTTCTATCACTTGTAATGCCATATTAAATATATATTGTCATTATTATTATTATCAGTGTATACCCATAATATCAAAATAAAAAACACAAAAATTTTATTGAAATTCTTTGTGCTCTGGGACATGACTGAAAAAAAAAATTTTGAACAAGAGAAACTGACCTTTACTATTGCTAAATGCTAAAAAGGCTTTGGAAATTAACTTTTGCCTCTTATAAAGTAATACAGTACTTATACGTGAAACATACTGGGGTAAAGCTAATTTATTGACAACTAAAGTTGTTTGAATCACAAGTAATATTAAGGTGCTTTTACCCTTCATGGTCTATCAAAAGTTAATAGAAGATCTCCATTCCTACAGAAATTCCCAAGGATACATTTTGTAGACCTTGATGCAAGTGCAAGGGAAAAAATAGTTTCTAAATTCATTCAATTATAAAAGTGAGGAACTTCCACCAAATCTTCAATTAGAAATAACTTATCTGCTAAAAGACAAATATCAAAAAAAAAAAGAATATAATAGAATTCTATGAATGCTTTCCAAGTAATGAATATGCTCAATTGAAATTACATGCTCATGCACTGATATCAGTATTTGAAGTACTTTTCTGTGTGAAAAAAACATTTTCAATGATGAAATACATCAAATCTTATTACACATAAGCATTAACAGATGAACATTTACTTTTAATTTTGATGATATTTATTTTTAACCTCAAATAAGAGAAATGCAATCTCTTCCCACCCAAAAAAAATCCATTCTTTTCATTGACAAATCTATATTACAAAAAAATATACTGAATTTTTTTCATCATCATCATCATCATCATCATCATGATTTTGTCAATAAAAATTTGTGGAAATTTATTTTCTATCACATTATTTAAGTATCTATATAAGATCCACAATTATGTCGCTCAGCCTACAAAGATTAAAATATTTCTTTTGGGGGTCTTTACAAGAAAAACTTGCCAATGCTTCATTTAGAATCTGAAATACCTAGATCCTGATTCCAATAATAGTAAAGTCAAAGTAAAGCATGACTAACTAAACTGGGTAGCTCACAAGATACTTCATGGTTAATCTTTTATTTTCTTTTAGATTGAACAAGATTGTAAATCTGAGAAACAACATGGAATCTACTTGGAATGGCCAAATTAAACTTTTTTTAATGGCTCAGTACAAAATGTTTCCAAGATCTAAACCAATGTTCTCAAAAATCAATCAATAAAAGGAGTCTCAAATAAACCAAACTAGCAAGATCTGAAAAGTTGTTAAGTTGTTTTAGTTGTGCCTGACTATTCATGACCCAATTTGAGGTTTTCATGGCAAAGGTATCGGAGTGGTTTACCATTTTCTTCTTCAGTTCATTTTACAGATGGAAAAAATGTGGCAAAAAGGATTAAATGACTTGACCAGGGTCACCCAGCTAATAAGTGTCTGAAGCCAAGTTGGAATTCAGGAAGATGAATCTTTCTGATTCAATCTACTGCATTACCTAGCTGCCCCATTTGAAATGTATGCAATCAAATTTTCCAGTTAAAATCAGAGAGAACAGATTATGTGACTGCAGTTCTCTGATGACCACGATGATGATATTAAAATACTAGCATTTATCTAATACTTTAAGATTTGCATATCACTTTACAAATATTATTTCATTTGATCCTCACAACACCCTTGGGAGGTAAGTGCTATTATTGTCCCCATTTTATAAAAGCAGACAGAAATTAAGTAACTACTTGTTCAAGATCACACAGCAGGAAAGTGTCTGAGCATTAATTTTTATTCACATCTTTCTGATTCCAACTCCATCTTTCTAACCACACTGACACTCTAGTTTGTCAGTGTCAGTAGGACAGAGAACCTAATGAAGTAATCTAGATATAATTTCACCAGTTTAAGAAATGAAATTATACTATTGACTATACTATTAGGATGTATTTTTAAAGTAATAATAATCATAATCACACATCTATATAATATAGAATCATAAATCTACAGCTAACTAATATCTTGGAGGTCAGTTAATCCAGCACCTCATTTTAGGAGGAAACAGAGGCCAAAGAAAAGTTAAGTTATTTAATCAAAATATCACAGACTGTAAAAATCACAAGTGGGATTTCAACTAAGTTCAGCTGACTCTCAAACCATTGTACTATGATGTCTCTTTAAACATCTCTAAGTACTTTCACATGTCTTATCTCAAGACAATCCTGCTAAGAAACAATACAGAGATTAAAATTCTCATTTAATTAAGGAAGAAATTGAAATAAGAGAGTCAAAATGAATCCCCAAATATTCAGACTCTTAATTGTTCCTTTCATCACATTATTTTGGCCTTCTAAGATTTGGACTCTGGACACAACAATTTTATTTCTACAGCATAAACTTTATAATTTTAACAGTTACAAAGCAACTTTGTTAACTTTTGAAAACTATTCAAGAGAGGAACTCTCAAGTTTTCAGAATGACTTACAATACCACAAATCTATACAATAACTGATGATCAAATTTCAATATACCCCCAAAATAAAATAAAACAAAAAAAACAATAATTTTAAAAGATGTGTGTCATGATATATACATACACACACACACATATATGTATGTGTGTGTGTATATATATATTATATATATATATATATATATAATGTTGCTATATAAGGTTTCCACAAAACAAAATAACACAACAAAAGGATTTTAATTATTAAATTATTTCTATTTGTTTTTGCAGTGACTCAAAAGAATTTTATAAATAAATGACATTTATCTTTTGAGCAAAGCAAAACATTACTGAGCATACCCAATTATTTACCTCTAATATAATTTTTAAAAAACACAATGTGTTTCCTGTGCATACCTGGTCTATCATTTATTATAGGTGAGACGAGGAATAAAGGCAAATGTGCTAATTCTTAAAGTTATTGAGAACTAAAGGTTCTAAAAAGAATACAGATTCAGAACCCTTAAACTCATTTACTCAGTGGTAAAAAAGAAAACAACAAAAATATAAATTAAAAAAAATGCCTCTGACTTACAGAGGCTTTGGAATTCCTGGCATTACAGCTATATCTGCTTGAGGCATATGAGATTCAAAATAGATAGAGATACAACTTGTTTTTTTACTATTTTATATTCAGTAAATTTTAATGAAGCCACTAAATTAAGCATAACTTAGTGAAGGTTTAATGTAGTTATGATGAATATATTTTACTGATTAAAATGATAAACTCATGCAGCCTTAAATATTGTCTTAAAATATTAACTAATGTCATTTACAGATTTGGGAAAGGTATTTATAAGTGAATGATTATTCTGGAAGGAAAATTCCTTTTTGTTCAATCAATTTCCTTAAATTAATCAAACATGTTTCATGATTATTATTTAAAATGTCTTTAAGAGTACATTGACCCCAATAAAGAATAAACTTATTTGAGCAAACAAATATTCAGTTAGAAGTAGAGATTCAAAAATTCATCAGTTATTGTCATGAATCAAAGAAAACCACATTGAAGCCTCACCTGTCTCCTCTAGCTATTTACTTTGATCTAATTAACTAGATAATTGTCAGATCTAGATTTCCCTTTGTGTTACATAGACATAATACAAACAGCACCATAAATTAATTTTTATGTTTAAACAACCACCAGAATTGTGATGGGCATAACCTGGATTATGTCTCAGTCTACCATTATAGGGAATGGGCAAGAATATCATCTTAACATGGCATAAAGTGAATGAATTTATTTTTGTTCTCACCTCCCCATTTTTGATAAAGTATTATAACTTGATTGACCAACAATGCAGGCAAGCAAGCCTTCGAATATATTAGTTTTAATTTTTGAGAAAATTTACCCACAGTAAAATCTTTTGTACTAGATTGGCATTATTATACTTAAAAATTAATAACAAAATTTGTATTACAACTTTCACCTAAGAATTCCAGAATACTTTACCTGCACCCAAATATCAATTATTTCCTTGAAACAGATAAAGTAATGTGGTCAGATGATAACTAACATAAACAATCAGTTTACCATTCTCTCTTAATACTCCTTATAAATGTAAAACTCAGTTAACATAATCCAACATTTTTTACTCAGTTTCTTTAACCTTGAATCATGAGGATAGTCTCACTTCCTTTTGATATCATTCCTCAACTTCCTGGATCTCCATGATCAGTAAGTTATATATTTTCCATACCCTAAAAGTGCATTTCTTTAGCAAAGAGAGGGGGGAAAGCACAAAAAATCATCTCAAAGAAACAAGAGATGGGATAAAAATGTTGGAGTAGGGAGGAGTAGTATGTGAAATATTTTTCAGAATGGATTGACAATTACTTTGAAAAAGTATTTTAGTTGTAGTGAAAGTGACTCTTCATATACTATACTTAATATTACTACTAGATACTATTACTATTACCAATACCAATACCACCATCACCTCTGCCACCATCACCACTAATACTAGTAGTAGTAGTAGAAGTGGTAGCTTACTACTACTTCTTCTTCTACTACTACTACTATTACTACTACTACTACTACTACTACTGATAATAATCATCATTTAAATTCCCTGCCAAAAATATAGATGAAGAGTTGGTTGATAAGGAATTAGGAGAAAGCTTGACATAAATTAAAAACTAGGAACAGGCAAGCTTTGTGGCTGGGAAAATTTAGCACAAAATATGAATTCAAGTTGAACCAAGAGAGTTTTTTTTTTTTCTTTTTTTTCTGTTTAACTCCACAGAGAGCTGATAAAAATGGTGGCTTAACTATCTATCCTTGGTCATCTATCCTTCCCCCTTTTCCTTAACCCGCTCTCCTTAGATGAGTCAGTAGGGAATTTCACCTGAGGATCTGCTGGACCCTCCATCTCTCGCCTCTTTTCCTCTGACTGGCTTTCTCGGATTCTGTAATTCCGTCTTTCTCCCTCTCTCCCTGAGTCTCCCTGGAGTGGTCCCAGACGGGCTGAGGGCAGCAGGCTGGTGATAGGCGGTGGCGCTGACAGGAGGAGGAGCCTAGAACTCCGGGTCTAGCCCGCCCTCTGCTATAAGCCTCTTTGCAGCTTTCTCTCTCCATCTCCTCTCCTCCTCCTCCTCTCTCTCTTTCTCTTTCTCTCTCTGCCTCTCTCCCTCCCTCCCTGAGCGTCCCTGTAACTGAACAGTGAAAATTCACATTGTGGATCCGCTAACAGGCGCAGATGTCATGTGAAAACGCACATGTTCTGCCATCCACACAGCCTTCCTTTCTTTCCTGCCCCCCCCCTCCTTTTTTGCTCCTTTCCCCTCTTCTTTGTAACTAACCAAACCACCATCAACTCCTCCTCCTTCTCCTCCTCCTCCTCCTCCTCAGTCCAAGTGATTACAAAAGAAATCTTCTGAACCGGTGGTGGCATTTTTTTTAAGCAAATACACTGGAGAGAAAGACAACAAAACAAAACAAACCAGACACCAATCAGACAACATATTTTCACCCTTTCTGAAAACAACAACAAACAAACAACAGCAACAAAACCCCACCTGACCAAACAATCACCACTATCACCATCATTATCATCATCACCATTATCATCAAAACCAGTTAAGACAGCAGAGGCCTCACTAGCCACACAGCAGCCAACACCAACAACTGGCAACAATAACAGCCTGGAAGGGATGGTTTTCTCGGCAGAACAGATCTTCGGCTGCAGCCTCCACTCGTGCTGAGAGGGGATTTTTGTGCTTTCCGAGGTGCGGGCTGGTAGCAGCTTAATGACTGCGCGGAGTGAGCTATCGGCAACACCATGCGAGGTAAGGCAAGGGAACTGGGGGGGGGGGGGGGGAGGAGAGGTGGAGTGGGAAGGTTGGAAGGCAAAATGCTCTGGAGAACTGGTTTCGCATTTGAAGATGGGATGGGGGGGAGAGTAGCGAGGGGATGAAAAGCTTAATGGAAGGTGAAGGAAAAGCTTGAGAACTGGGGATTTCACTGACTTAGTGTTCATAGGGAGGGCTGAAAGTAGCTTTCTTGGATAAAGTTTTGAAATGGTGTTGCTGCTTCATGAGTTTTGTTTGGATAGGACAGGATAGGCTTTTGTTTGATTGTTTGTTTGGGACTTGGGGAAGAGGGATCTTCTCTAAGAGAAACTGTATTTTCTACTTTAGTTACTTGCGGTGAAATCTCTCTCTCTCTCTCTCTCGCTCGCTCGCTCGCTCTCGCTCTCTCTCGCTCTCTCTCTCGCTCTCTCTCACTCTCTCATCTTCTATAGTCATGGAAGAAGGGATAAGATGAATAGGGAAAGGGAAAGAATGAAAACATTTTATCTCAACGATACTGTTTGGTAAAATGTAAGGAGAACCACTCATGCTGGTCGACAACCTCGGCTTGGCAAGGTTGGGGGACAACATCCACTCCTGGGAGTCAGGGTTGGGCGGAGTAGGTAGCGGCGTGCAAACCAATCCCTGGACACATCTCTGGAAAGCGGGACGCATTTTCCCTCAACTTATAATTGTTTATTGAAGTTGGCTGAGGCGGAGGTGGGGGGGAAGGTAGGAGGGAGAAAGTGCTGGAGGGGAGTGGAGGGATAGTTGAAGTGGGGGAGCGGGAGAATAGGTGCTATTGGGAAACAAGTCCAGGATATGGGGAGATGTCCCCTCGCTGCTCCTCAGCCCAGTCACCGTTGTTTCTTTCTAGGGTACTAAAGAAACTGAAAGGAAGAGGAGGGGAGCATTTCGATTGGGGTTGGGAGGGGGACAGAACTTGTGTTTGCGAAGTTACTTCTCTCAACAACTGAGTTTGCTAGAGTTGGGTCGGGAAGGCAGCTACTTGGCTTCCTTGGGCGCTCCCCTCTCCTTCTGCTTTTCAAATAAAAGAGGGTGAAAATAGAACCCATAGATTCTAGGTTTAATGAGGACCCCGAGAGGTCCCAGAGACGGCGTGTTGGCGTGGGGGGTCTCTGGAGACACCTGTGCAAAGTTATTTTTGTCTGTAACCTCTCCTCCATTGGTCCCTCTATCCAGAACTGTCAAAATATTACATCCCTCCTTGCGAATCGATTCTCCCCCCGCCCCCCGCCATTCTCCTCTTCGTCCTCACCGTCCTCCTCCCTCTTTTCCTCCTCTTCCTTTTATCCCCATTCTTCTCTTCCCCCCTTCAATATTACATCCCTCCTTGCCCCCCCCCCAGAACTTGGAGCTGACTCATTCTTTTTCCCTTCCGCTCCGCAGGCTCCTTGCATGTCAATGCAGCAGGGGACTAAGTTGGAAAGCGAGCTTTCTGCTCCCTGTGCATCCTCTTCTCATGTTGTCGAGTCGCTTCTGGTTACTGACTTTGCCTCCCAGTCTCTTAAACTCTAGCACCTTTTTTCTGAGTTTCCTTTCGGTGTCCTTTCCAAACCCTCTACTGTTCACAAGATCCCTGCATCTTCGCATCCCGACCAAAACATTTTCTTCCACACCAAGACACCCGAAATTAGGAATGGTGCCCGAAATGCTTTGGCTTCCGCCACTTAATGACTTTGAAAGACAGCCGAGAGTTAAAACAGCAATTAAAATTTCACACACACACACACACACACACACACACACACACATGCACGCACACACACCCCTCCATCTGTACGATGTTGGATTGCAGTTGTGGCCCACGCTGGACGGGACGGATCTTGCAGAAGGTTGGGAGTTCCCTTATAAACCACATAGTCCTTAGCCTCTCACTGAAGTTTGATCCCTGAACAACTGATAGAAACAATCACCCCTCCTAGGTTGGGATCGCAACATGAGAATGGGGATGCGCTGTAAGTGTGCACAAGTTTATGGCTACTTGGACAGAAGTGGGGAGGGCCCACGTACAGCTGAGTTACACCGGAGAGAGCTGTGTAGCTGGTGGTGAGAAACATCCGTGGGAGAGTTCGTGAGTCTGTGGATGGTAGATTAACGTGAATGGGTCAGAAGACGCGAGTTAGCGCTCCTGGTCCTTGAGTTGTTTGGGTGCGTGCGTGCGTATGTGGTGTGGTGTGGTGTGGTGTGGTGGTGGGGGGAGGGGGGGGGAGTGAGGAGGAGAAGAAGGGCTAGTCACGTGTTCCACTGACCAACTTCTCTGAAGAAGGTGGGAGGCAGGCTGGGCAGCGAAGAAGATCGCTGTTCCTTCTTCTCCTTCGCCCTCCTCCAGCATTTGGTACACACAGAACGCTTGCTCAGCGTTAATAAGTCCGAAATCCTCTTCCTTGTTTTGTTGTTGTAGTTTTGTTTTTTTCAATCACATTTCTTTTTCTTTTTCTCTTTCTTCCTTCCTTTCCCTGGGTAGCAGCAAACTGCTTTTCCTGATACATTACCTTGCATTAGTGGGGGGGAAGGGGGGGAGAAGAGAGGGGAAGGGGGCGGGGCACGCCTACACTGCGTGGATCTGGAGCACCGCGGCTCAAGTCTTTGAAGCCCACCCACCCCCCCAGCCTCCCCTGAAACACACACACAATTGCAACAACAAAATAATAAAGCTTGCTGGAGTGGAGGTGGGGGAAAGAAAGATGATTCTATGGCTTCATTCCGATTGTCAAGATTAAACAGGGCTGGGGTTTTTGTTGCTTTTTTTTACGTTGTTGTTTTTTTGTTTTTGTTTTTGTTTTTGTTTTTTTTACGTATCAATAATATTCACTTTGGGACTCACTGGAGTGCTAGACTTACTCTACCCATAGGACTAAAGGATGGGAAAAAATGTATTTGCAGATTCTCTCTCTCTCTCTCTCTGTCTCTCTCTGTCTCTGTCTCTCTCTTTCTCTCTCTGTCTCTCTCTCTCACACACACACACGCACACACTTCCTGAGATTTCCTGAATTAAGTTTTTCTATTACATTATTATTAGCTATTACATATCTAAAAAGGACACACACGCAAAATCATTACTTATGCCAACAAATTGTAGCTTTACCTTTCTTTCTCAAGACAGAGTGGATAGTTGGTAGAGAAAATATTTTTTAAAAAGTGGGGGGGGGGAATACAACAGACTAGTCTCCGCCTCCCCATTATTACTCCTCCCCTTCATCCTCAATGAATTTCCTTCATAATTCTCCTCAATCAGTAATTTTTTAAAAGGTGGGCCCGAAGGGAAAAAAATACAGTTAAGAAAATATCTTGCCTACTTTAGGCGCCTTTGAGTGTGTATTGAATATTAATGTGAATTTTGGCAAGGGAGAAGAGAAGGGAGATGCAGAGATCAATTTTTGATTTTAGATCTGAGTTCCTTGTCAGACTGAGGAAATCCTCCCTCCCTCTTTCTTATTTAAATACATACACACACACACACACACACACACACACACACACACATTGCTATGTTATGTACAATAGACTGTTATAGTTGCAGAGGACCTCGGAGATGAGTCAAGCTTATGTTACACCTAGGGAAAGTAAGGCCCAGAAGCTTGCCCCAAGGTCAGAGACAGCAAGTGGCAGAGCCAAGATTAAAGGCTAAATCTTCGTGGTGTTTTGTTTTGTTTTGTTTTTCCTTATCTCCATGCCATCAATCCCAATTCTACCGCAGTAGTTTCCAAAACTATGTCTCCGAGTTCTAGTTTGATAGCAGTTCGTAGCTGGGGTAGTAAAATCGTAAGGCAATTGAATACTGAAATTACTAGTCTGAGCCATAGGTAGCACTTTGAGATCCACAGTTCACCTATTTATTCTGAGTTGAGTGGAAGATTCAAACTCCACTTAGAGTCTCCAGTGAGACAGGGATGAGGGAAAGAAGAAAGTGTCGAACTTTATAATCTGATGATTCCTTGACTTTTTTTTTTCTTTCCTTCACCCCAACAAAATTTAGAGATGTGAGTGAGCATAACCCTTTTTTCAGGACTGGAGGAGGAGGGTGGTTTTATTTCTTTTAGGTTATTTCACTCTTTGTCTGAGTGGGGTGCGGTGTGGGTTTCTGAGAAAGAAAAGTAGACTCGCCTAAGAAAGCTTCACACATCACCAGCTTTGCATTATTTAAAAGAACTTATGAAAAAGGGTTTTAATTGGGTCTGTACATAGATGAAAAATATAGTTTAAGGCTAGGTTTCAGTCTTCCAGAGAGACAGGTAAGTTGTTTCTTATATGGGGACATAATTGCACCATCCTTTTAGTCATTTCACCACATAAAGCATTACTCCTATGCATAAGGAGAGGAAATCAGGATATTAGAATTGAAGTTGGAGAAATTAGGTTTTAATTGTAGATCCCTTACTTCACTACTCATAGTACCTAGCCACTTAATTTGTCTGGACCTCAGTTTCCTCATCTATAAAATGAGGACAAGCTTATTCTTAAAATTTCCCTACCAGGTCTAATGCTAGAATCCTAAATGTATTTATAGCTGATAGATTATGAAGGTTCCAAAAGATTTTCAATCCTTTTTGACACATGTAGTTGTATGTTCAAACTTGTGACTACCTTATTATTGTCTTATTTAATTTCTTTTCATTTTGATTAACTAATCTCTTTTATTTTAAATTCTGCTTATAGAGACATACCAGCACCTCCTTCAAGTTACTAACCAGAAGAACTGAACTCATCTAGATTTGTAGGGACTTTGAGATCCTTCAGACAATGTTTAATAATAACCTTTATAAATTTTCATTAATAATTAGATATATTTAATCAATACCTCTCCTTGCTTCCACCCATCCCTTTAAAAGTTCATTCCAACATTTCCTATTAGTTGTCCATTAATAAATTTTTCCTTTCACATCAGAGAACACCCTAATACTCATAGACTCAAAGTTATCTACATAAAAGTCCTGTTTAAGCAGTTCTGAAAGCATGTTTCAACCTTTGAAAAATGTCATTTAGAGAGACAATAATCCATCCTTTTGTTTTTAATTTATGTGAAACTATCTCACTGAGCTATTTATTAACAATTATTATAACAGAAAAGATCAGCAATTAAGCAAAGGAATAACTGTTAATATCACCAAACCATTTTTTTTATATTTCTTTTCTTATATTTCTTTAGATTTAATTTTGTATATAGAGTGGGTATTTTAAGGAGGAATTCTTCAACAAGTTAAAAAACTATCTAAATAATAGCAGTGATACTACTTCTTTGTTATCAGTTGTCATTTTAAAAAATAGAGTATTTTACTTCCACCAACAATAATACACTCCCCCCAAAAAATTCTTCTTAATAAAAAATACACTTCCAACAATATTATCCAAGCAGTATGATATCATACTGTTACTAAGCTAAAAATAACTCGTCTTTATATAATTTCAGGAGAAATTTGATGACTTTACCCCAGGATAAATGCTAACATTTATGTGTGCATATCTGGGTGTGAATATATTAAACGTGAATACATTAACAGTTTTCTAGTGCACATCTACTTGTATAGTATATTCTTGAATATACTCTAGAAAGAACTAACTAAAGTATTTGTAAGACAAAGTAAGAACTCATTTAATTGCTCATGAACTTGCCTATCTAGAAATAACATAGAGGAAAATTTCAAAGTTAGGATAATGTTCAGTATCATTGCAAACACAAAATGTCATATGTTGTGTTATCAAGCCTAGTATTTCCTATAGGCAGAATATTCAGATTTTTGCATTAAGGATTAATATAACAAATGGCAATTGATTATAAAATGTTTTCTCAATTAAAAATAATACTCTGAATTTTAATAGATTTTGCTGCATTTTATTCTTTTGCTAGTTTTACTAATGATCCTCGCTGTAAAATACCACTTAGAGATGGTACTACTATGAAAATATTCTTAAAGAGATTAAAGTGTGAAATGAATACGTATGACATAAACTATGCTGTACATTAAATAGATTTATTACTTTGAGCATACAATTTTCCCCCTATCTAGAGATGTACAGAATGCAAGCAATTTTACCATCTTTCTAATGAGCTACATTATTGAGAAAATGGCCACATCATTTGGATAGCTAATATCTGGCATGCTGATATACTGTTACAGCTTTATTGAGGTATAAAAATTTTGAACAGTTATATCTGTGTTGAACCCTACTACACATTAATAAAATATAAGTATCACAGTTAAATACTTAAGAAATTTATGTTAAATGTAAAATCCAATGTAATTCTAATGATTTTTCACAAATTTAATAAAACACACTGGTTTAGCTTTTCAAATTCATACTGTTGTTATAATTCAAAAGTGAGATTTTTAAAATATATTTTCCATGTTATTAATTTAGGAATAAAAGTTTGGAAAATTAAGGTACCAAAATATTTTTTCACACAAAGACTGAATATTTAAGAATTTTAGAGCATTAGAAAGAGCTCCAGATATTAAATTGTGTTCTCCCAACTTGAAAAGAATAATGTCTACTAGGAATAAGTATTTGCGGCTCATAATTAACCTAGAATCTCTCAATGTTTTGACAGTTTATTTCAAAGTGTTTCTTAGGTCCTCTAAAGGATTTTGTGGGTCTGCTGTTTGATCATCTGTTCTGTAAAGCATTGAAATAAAATACACTAATTACATAACTATTTTGAGATCTAATTAAGGGTAAAATCTGATAAAAGATGCATGATTTGGTTTTTTTTAATGGTCACTATAATTTTAATAAAAATCCAGTTATAAATATTTGTTTTAGAGTTAATAGAATCTTAATCTTAAAGTGTTTGTTGTGCATTTCTTGTTTTAGAGAAAAGCAATGTTTGGAGGCTTATGTTGATCCAAGATAATATTCTGAATAATATGTATGCATACATATGTTCACTCATTCTGAGATGCTGAACACCTGAGAGGGGAAAAAATAGTCTATCATCATTATTCAGAATTCTAAGCTTCACACACACATATTTACATTATAGGGACAACTTTCCTAGTCATATAAAAGTAGTTAATATATGGGGTAGTAAGGCAATTGCTAATCACACATATTTTAAATAACATACATATACTACTGTATCCTGAAAACTCCAAAGGGGAGCAAAATTAATGAATTCAAGGATACCAAATAAATCAAATTTTCCCTCTCAAATTAAGCAAGATATTCATAGACAATAAGGCTTATGCTATGAATTTGAAAGATGTATGCTTTGTTGCCAAAGACAAAGGAAGCACACAGGAATAAATATTGATTGAACTAATCATCTGATGAATAGAAATGAGATTTACCAGTGCACCAATATAATAGGCTATGTTGGCTAGCCCTTTCGTAAGGCATATGTTACCCTCTCAACCCATAACCCTAGTCATTCAGTTCCTAATGAGAGAAACTACAGGTGTTATAACGGCATTTTATAGTAATTCAAGCAAGATATAATAGATGTATAGGTAACTAACAGAAGAGTTGAATGAAATTCTAATAAAATGGAAAGACTGAGTTCAATGGAATCACAAAGTATGATGTATTTAAACTACATTAGGATTTTAGTTTAATTTGTTATTTTACATAAATTTCTTTGACTATTGATTGAATAATTACCAAACAATTATATTTGGTGATGAATGATAACTGTCATTATTCAGCAAGTTATAAGATTTATCCTCTGGCAACTTTCTATTACTATCTAATGATAAATTTTTCAGTTTTATCTGGATAATCTAATGTTTTCACATTATATTTCAGTTTTAAATTATATTTTGTTAGTTTGGTGTATTTAAATTTTAAATTTATTTTTTACAAAATTGATCTTTTCTTCATATAATTATATATAGAGTAAAAATGCATATACCTAACTGTCAAAATTTGAGGCTGAATACCAACATAACTATAATGACAATGCTATCCTCAACTCCTAGAGGAAAGATTAAAGCAATTTAATTCAATTCCAATTCATATAACTAACTATTAGTATGAATTGTTTTGATGAACTGGCAATGTATATTGACTCTGAATTCCATGAAGCTGATATATAAATTATACAAAACATAATAACATAATTCAGTATTGTTTTATCACAATCTGATTCACAGGAGCAGAAAACTACATGGTCATGGGAAAATGAAGATGTGGCTATTTATTGATCAGATTATGTTCTCCTAGTTAATACATTACAATTTACACTCATGAACACAATATTTTGACAGACTGTGAATAAACAAAGAAAATTAGGCATAAATAAAATCACATTCCATATAAATGTTTTCCCCAGTGTTTTCCAATAAGCCATCTCTAACATTCCATAGGCTAGTTTTTACAATTGTATGTTATCAAAAGTTGTTTAAGCTGAATTTTATCAGTATTAGATCATATTGTCCCATTGACCTAACATTGAAAAATTATAATAGATATTTATTATTGAATCTTTTTATTTGTTGGAACTTATTTCTGGGTCTTAATTGGTCTATGGTTGTGTCTTATAAGGTTTTCTGATACTACATTTTTGGAAAACAAATTGTAATTTGGAAAATTTTAGGTTATAAGATTCATTTGATCGGAAATCGATCATGAACTAAAAATGACCTCAAAAGTTATGTAATTCAACTCCCTCATTTTTTAGACAAGAACACTGAAACCCAGAGAGATTAAGTGACTTAGTAAACCCCAGAAGTGAACTTTGATTCCAGATCTTCTGACACCAGTCAGTGGTATTCTTTCAACTGCTACATACTAAGTTCAATGTTAATTCAATAAGTAACAAAAATTCATTATGTGTATGACTGGAAATAAATAAGTCACATGAAAATTCAAATAATTTTGGAGAATTTTATTATATTGTAAACCTTTATTTTTGAACATGTTTAATCTTTCATTTTATAGGAATCCAATCAATTCAAAAAGTTAGATAGATATTATTACCCAAGGCCAAACTACATGAAGCCTGTTAAATAATTGGATTTCAGTCCAAACAATTAATTCAAAAGAGTAAAATTATTATATGGAAAAGATTCTAATCTTGATCTTCCATAAAATTAATTTCTTATTATGTTGAACTTAAAATGATTTAATAAACATTAAGCAATTTTATAGATAGGTTTTATGTTATCAAAGTATAATTTCTGGGCAGATATTCATTTAGAAAAGTTTGACTGCTATATTCAACTTTAACCAGGAAAGACTTTCAAACTCCTTTCTAAACTTTATTTTACAAAGGAAAATACAGATGAGAATGTAAGAAAATAATAAAATATTTATATAAACATGAAATTGAGACATATTTAAGGATTAATACAATTTTAAATATGAAATAGATCTTATAGGCCATTTAATCTAACTCTCTCATTTGATAGATAATAAAACTAACAATTGACCATTGAATTAAATGAACTGAAATTAATGTCCCAAGAGGCTGAATGAATTACCCAAGCAGCTAATAGCACAAGTGGGATTAGAACCCTCATCCTCTTATTTTCAAGATTTGCAATAAGTTTTTCAAGGGACTAGGATATTATAAGCTTACTATAAAGAAAATTGCCACAACAGTGTGTTATTATGATCTTGAGAACTAAAAGAAAAAATAAAATTTAAAAGTGCCAAACCAACTAGCACTGAAAATATAAAATACTAGATTAAAAGGAAAATGAAGTATTATATTTATTCAATCCAATTCTATCTATATTTATTTTTAGAAATATTTTACTTTTTCCAATTATATGTACAATTTTAACATTTATTTTTTTAAATGTTGAATTCCACATTTTCTCTCCCTAGCTAAAAATATGTATTAAAAAAATTAAATAGTCAATCTCTATTTACTCAGTGCCTATTATTATGTGCAAGGCTCCATGCATGGTCAAATCATAAAACCACATATATTTCAAATTCCAATGTAATAATTTTCTTGAATGACTCATTCTGTTCTTTTAGAATGTTGATTATATTAAATTTATTAGTACCAGGTAGTAGTGTTCTTCTGGTTCATCAATATTGAGAAATATTATTATTTTATTTGTTCAGTTTCCTTTTTAGAATTGAAGAGTTTGAAGAGTCATCATTCAAGAATGATATAAAGGTTCTCATAATTTTTAGGGATTTGAGTTTCATGCATTTAAAATCCTTTTTAAAAACAATTATGTAGACCCTCCTAAATAATGGAAGGAGTACTATTGCTTTTCAGTGATGAAGAAATACACATAGTGACAAAACTATAATAAATTCAACAATACTTTTAAATTAATTTTTAAAAATTTCATACAATAGTATCTACTTCCTTTGGGAAAATAATACATAGGAAATAATACAATATAGTGGATATAGAGTTAACCTTGGAATCAGAAAAATATGTGTATGTATCCAATTTTAGATACTTAATAGCTGTGTGACTGCAGGCAAGTCATTTAACACCTCTCAACCTTTGGTTTTGTTTGTTTATTTTATTTTGCTTCTCTAAAATAAGAATAATAAAGACACATCATAGGACTGTTGTAAGAACTGGAAGAAATAAAAAAAATATATATATAAAATCATTTGCAACTTTAAAGTGCTATAATCATATGAGATATTACTTTCACTCTACTTTCACTCTACAGCAGATATGGTTATTTATTTCTCTCTTGCTGCATATTTATTTTTGAGCTAAATAAAGTTCAAAGTGGCAGTTTTGTGGATCCCTTGTAATAGTTTAACTACTGCCTCCCTTGCAGGGTCCCTTAGTTCAGTGTTTGGGAACCAATGCAAAAAAGAAATCTCGTTGTTGAACAAAAGGTAATGCAGTATAATAACATGTCTCCTGGTACTCTGAGATTCAGATTTACACAAGAGGAAAATGGCAGATCCAACCTAGAAGAGTGGTCTCCTGACTCCTATTTAGATTGCTTTTCCAGTGTTCTTCACATAATATGACTCAGGAATCTTTTTTAAAATCATCGCTAACCAAAAACTTCATTACTATGTAGAATTTAGTCTATTCATATTGTGTTCAAATATAGAAATTCTTTGAAAAAATCCAGATGACAAATCAGTTTCAAAAATATATGGTCCAAAATTGGTCTATGAATCAGTTTGTATGGAAACATTTCTTGTGTGATTTCATTAATGTGAGGAATCCTCTGTAAAGAACTAGCTTTAATAGTGCAGAGCTGTAGCTATTCTCTAATTTATTGTTTTAAAGAGTCATCTGGGTCAAGGCATTAACTTGCCCAGTATTTGTCAGAGGCAGAATTGAATCCAAAGTTTTCCTCATTTCAAGGATCTATTCCATGCTGCTTCTCATATATACAAATATTCCTAGTTTTATTGTAGTAAAATAAGCCCATTGTTTATATTTTTCTATTTTGTTTAAAAGAAAACATTGAAGATGTTAAAAAAAAAAAAAAAGGAGAAACCTATGTCATAGAAAACAAATCAGTTGGACCAGAATTTGGCCTTAATTAAATTCAAATACTCAACATAGTTATACTGTTGAGGTTTCAATTCACTTGTCTGTAGAGTTGGGGTTTGGGTAGATAACATGACCTTTCAGGTCCTTTTCAGCTTTAAATTTATGAACTTATTCTTAATTACTTTTTGTCATAAATTTTTAGTAGAGAGGAAAATCACACAATTTTAGTTATTTAGCATGGTGTATATTAAAAAGATACTTCATTTCACATGTCCAAAACTCACATGGAAAAACATGAAAATTCAACATTGCCTTTATTGGCATATGAAGAGTAAAAACAGTACTTTCAATTCCCCAAATTATATCCTTATTCTTGATGAACAAGAAATGCTAAGAGTCATCTCAGTCTAGATGATCAGGAGTCATCTATTTTACAATCTTCATTCAGTTCACTTGTTGAATAGGGCTACAGATGCTAGAAAAAAATAAAACAGTAGCTTTTGATTTCCAGTTACTAAGCTTGAACAACAGTAAATCAAGTGTGAGCAAAATACAATCTTAGAGTCATTCAACATTAAAATTTTCTATTGAGTTAGATGGAAATTTTACCTGTCAGCAGAAAAACTAAATGTGTATTCAAAAATAAAATTTCCAATCTTGTCCCAAAGTTCTGCAATCATTCAGTGTAATCAAATGCCTTAATAGAGCAAAAACATTTCCTCTAGAAAAACATCATATCATTAAAGTCTAGAGGATTTCTAGAAATAAAATGTATATTTAGATTTTTTTTAATTATTTAATAACAAGATTTTTAATAATCTGTATCCTTAAACTGCATATTGTAGACCAAAATTAAATCAAATATTAAATATATTTTATGTATTCAGTACTTTTAAATTTATACTACTTCAAGTAAGGGCAACTTGAGGGAATTCTTTTGAAATAAGTATTTTTTTAAAGTATTTCTATCCTGTGTGTTTTTCTTCTAGTCTTGGAGTGTGACTAGGAAGGCAGAGTTGGAAATGGACACAACTTTTGTAATAACCTAAAGAACTGGAAAAACACAGAAATATAACAATAATAGTTTGTAAAATTAAAAGAACTGGCAAATCAATACAATAGGAAAGAAGTAGTCAAACCCTAGGCATTTTAAGTAATATAGGTAAATAAAAAACCAAACCCTTTTTTTGTTCTAAGTAAAACTAAAATACAAAATATTGGAAGATTTTAATGTAAATCTATTGTCATTTGGTAAGTTTATTTAAAAATATTTTCTACAGAAAAAGTGATTGATTGTGTTTTCATGGTGATTCATGGCTTTGTTTTGTTGGAAGGGAGCATTAAAATATTATTTAAAATAATTCATTTGAGACAAAAATGAAAAAAAGGGAAACTATATTAAATGAAATTAGAATGGCACCACCAAGAATTGAATGTTTTGACTCAAAAAATCGAGAGCACTTGCTCCTGACATTAGGAATGTTGAGGCAAAACATTTAATATTTCACGCTGTCCTGCTATGAAATAAGCATAATTATGATTATGTTCAACCATTTTAGGGAAAACCGGAAAAAAACCTTTGTAAAGATTTTGAGATCTACATCTAAAATTCCCTAAGTATAAACTACTCTTGCCAAATCATTTGCATAAATTCAAGTAAGATATTCTGAATATTTCTAGCCTATCTTGAGGAAATTATTTCATCAAAGGTTGTTAACAATTTCATTTCAAAATCACTCACTAATGAATTCCCTGAAATGTTTTTCCCCCACATTCAAAGTCAATTTATGAACTGAAGACTTTACAAAATCATAGGCATATTTCTGTCTCCCTCCACACCGCTGATGCTTCAAGGATCTGATTTCACTGTCTTTTTAAGGCAAATATTTGCTAGGAGTTTTTCCTTGGATTCCTTCTTCATTTACCTCCCAGCAAAATGCATTTAACTCATTTCCATATAAAGGTAATTCATCAGTCAGTTTGTACCTTTGTTATTAGTACTGCTTCTATTTTTGTTGTTAGTTTTAGATCATAAGCTTTTCAAGCAAAGGAAAAGACTGAACAATCTAATACATAAATATGTATGGACAAGAGCTTAATATATATTTTCTGACTAAGATTGATCCCTTCATTAGCATTGCATATTTACAACCTATGCTTCTCTTTAACTTATATTAAGGGTCTATTAATGTCAAATCAGATCCTGTGAGCTATATAAGTATGAAAAATTTTCTGAAGAAAGAAACTATTGTCAACATTTAAAGATGTTATGGCAAATTATGCCCATCAATGTAAAGAAAAGGCCAATTAAATTTCATATTAATGTTCAAAAAAGTCAGATTTGTGTTCCCTCTTTTTAATATAGCAAGTAAATATGCTGTGTCTTTTGAAACGAATTATTGTTTTCTTTACATGACACTATCATCTTTTTACAGATTTTTGGTGGGGTTTTGTTGTTATTTTTTTACATTTTCAAATTCCATTCCAATGTCTTTGAGAGAACTTTTATTATTTCATTATTATTGACTTGTCAGGCTCCAGCAGTGTATACTCTAGTACATGAAACATAGGCAGAAGTATTGTTCCTATCTTGGCAGTTTATTTTGTAGGGGCTCTGACTGATTTTATTATAATGGAATACTACTTCCCAAACATGGTTAAATTTCACCATGTACATTGTTGGAAAAAATTGAAACATATTGAAAACTCTCACTTTAATTCTTTGCATATTCATTATCAACTTTTTAAAAACATAATAAAGTTGAAGAACATTATAGATTCTATCCTGGGTGGTGTTCTTCAGTTTCTAGTATCTTAAATCTGTTCTGTGCTTATTTTTTTCCAGGATATTTAGATAATTTTCAAAAATATTAACTGTTGATCATTGTGAAGTAGTTGCCTTTCAAATCTTTCTGAAAACTTTTAAGAAGGATGCTATATAAATCTGAGAGGATTTAACTAAATCTATTTTATTTCTTTATATTTAAATTAAAAAACAATGATGACACTTTGTGTTTGTTTAGTAAATTATATTTTTTGAATTGCTTTTTTGCATATTGTTGATATCATTGATCCTCACAAGGCCTGTGTGGCAGGTAGGACAGATATGAAAAAAATAATGTTGTTTTAATATCTTTGTAATTAATTAGAGAAAAATTTGATTAATAAAATTTTAAAACAAGGCATTAAAGCTCATGCTCCTTGATTAAGAGCAATCCTAATTACCATATTGTTCCCTCTTCTGAATGTCCAGAGAAATTTATTCAGCTTTAAAATGTTAGATATTCCAATAAGTTAAAAACGAGAACTCATTTATGTCCAAAAAACCTTATTTTTGGAAGTGAAATCAATTACTGAAGATTCATTCTTTTGGAAAATATGTATATATATATATATATATATATATATATATATATATATATATGTATATATATATATATATACACTTTAGAAAGTATATATACATACATATACATATGTATACATGTCATTATAAATCCCACACTTTAAGAATGCAATGCATGGATCGGATACAAAGATTACTTAGACTTGGGATGCAAAATGCCATCTGTATTCAGAGAGAGAACTATGAAGATTGAATATGTATCAATGCATAGTGTCTTCACTTTTTGTTTGTTTCTTTTGATTTTTTTCTTTCTCATGGTTTTTTTCCCCTTATTGGTGTGGTTTTTTCTTGTACAACATGACAAATATGGAAATAAATTTAAAAGAATTGCACATATTTAACCTATATCAAATTACATGCTGTTTTGGGGGAGAGGCAAAGAAAGGAGGGAGAAAAATTAGGAACACAAAGTCTTGTGAAAGTGAATCTTTTTTGTGTTTAACATGTTTAACATATATTGTATTATTTGCCATCTAGGGGAGGGAGAGAGGGTAAGGGGGAGAAAATTTGGAACATTAGGCTTTGCAAGGGTCAATGTTGAAAAGTTATTCATGCATATGTTTTGAAAACAAAAAAAGTTTAATAAAAAAAGAAAAGAAAATGAATGTTTTAAATTATCTTTACATATATTTGGAAAATAAAATACTCTTGAAAAATTTTAAAATTGCTTATACTCTAATTCCTTGTCATTATATGGTCTTGGTCATGCTACCTTATTTCTGTAGCAACTATTCCATTTGAAAAATAAAATCAATAATGTTTTTAAGTTCTTACCAATGATCAGGTTAAAAGTTACAATATATAAATAAAATAGTATTATATCATTTACTAACTATCACAATATGGTCAGTTCCATGAATCATTTAGCACTGGTAGTAAATCAAGAGAAACACACTGACACAAATAGAGACAGAAACAAAAGATTACACCAATTATCATACTTTCACTATAGAAAATAATATACTGCATACTATATATTATATAAAATATGTGTGTCTATATGTATGCATGAATACATATATTACAAATATTCATAGAAATAGACACAGAAATCATGTAGTCTAATGGAAGAATTAAACAGCTAAGGATCAATTTGACTATACTATTGATATAGTTCTGTATCTTTTAAAAATCAGCCTTTGTTTTTTCTGTTGCAATTTCTTTGTCTTTAGAATTGGTTATGCTATGATGTCTAACAACTATGTGCAATGAAGATGTGAAAAGAAGATAAATAAAAAATTGAATTTTCCACTATCAGATTTAGGAGACTCTAACTTTACAGCTAGCTAGATACAGGGGAAAGTTACGTGTTATATCTAATTAGAAACTATCTTAAGAGTCAGACATATTTGAACAAAATGAAAGAAATGAGGATGAGATGCAGGAGCTAAGTCCGTCCTTCCCTTCATCTTTGTCCTCCTCTCCTGTTTCCTTTTCTTCTGGTCCCTGCTTCACATATAATTATCATGTAACAACACAAGGTAGCTGCTGGCTGACTCTTCCATACTGTGAGAAATACTTGAGACCAGGACTCCTCTCTAGAAAAAGATCCTTTCCTGTATTTTCCATTGGTTTCAGTATCTTTACATATCATTCCCCTGGAAGAAACGCTTCTTTCCTTCTTTAAAACACATTAGAATAATCATTGTTTCATACCCTGATTGTGGCCTCCTCACTACACATTTGGGAGTAGATTAAGATGAACAATTTTACTTGGGGAGAAAAATTAACATGGATATCCAAAGTGATGCATTCACTATCATAGGAAAAAAAATTCATTTTTCCAAGGACTTTCTAAGTAAATTTTCCAAGGTCAAGTTCTCAAAAATTTTGCCCACAGAACACAAGTTTAAATAGTTTCTACATAATTGGCACCTTTTCCCTATGTACCCAAAATAATATAGTCCTTTATTATTATTTATAATATATATTATATATTATATCATTATATGTTTTATATATTATATTTATATAATATATTAATAATTATATTACTTGATATATATAGCATACAATATATTATATATTAATATAGAATGATATATAATCTATGATGATATATTATTATTATTATGTATAGCCCTTTAAAGTTTACAAAGTGTTTTTCATATGTTATCTTATTTGCTCCTCATAGCACCTCTATAAAATAGGTATTATTATTATCCACACAGTACAGCTCAGGAAACTGAGGCTGGGAGAGGCTATGTTAATTTGCTCAGGGTCACACAACTAGTTCTGAGTTAGGATTGGAATTCAGGTTTTCCTAACCCTAAGTCTAAAACTCTACTACGAAAAACATGAACTGGGCATAAAAATACATTATACTACTGACCTCATACTGTTGTGAAGAAATCAGTTTGCATGTCAAAAATTTCCATATAAATAGGAGTTAATAGTAGTGCTATATTAACTTTGAATTGTATTTCATGATCCTTTGGTAAAGGATATATTATGTATTACAATGTCCTATCTATGACTATTCCATATTCCATAAAGTGAGTGTATCCCATTCCAAAAAAAAAAAAAACTTTACTACACCACTCTGCTTATAACTATATGAGTATCAGCCTACCTGAATTCAATAAATAAACAGTAATAACAGGAGCCATGTTGAGATTGGGGAGCTTCTTTTGGTAACCATTGCTGATTTTTTTTTTCAGCAGATGATGACTTCTTTCCAGCCAGTGCTACTCGTAAGCCCATATATTAAACCATGGACTAGTGATCTGGGTAGAATAAGTATCCACTCTGATAAAAATCACAAATCTTTTGAATCATTGAAATAGATTAGACAGCTTCATTCTGTCTCTCCCTCTTTCAGGCGCTTATCTTAAATCAGAGGGCCTATTAGAGCAGGGAGTCTGTAAATGGATTCATCCTGTGGTGTCAAGTACAAATGAGAGCTCAATTGTCATGACATTTTAAATGATGTCTTCTTGTTTTCTATGACTGATTTAGTATTTTAGGTTTTATACATCCAAGTCAGGGTAATTTAGGGGTAAAACTAAAGACCTGAGGATACTCAGGTTATAATATCAGTACTAATAACTTTGGGTTTTGGGGTTTGTTACTGTTTCTGTGCTCTCCATTCCTTTTTTTCTCTGTGAAATGAATGGTGTTCATTCTATCAGCCACTTACCTACCTTGAAGGTACAAAGTAAGGATAAATGATGAAATCATGAGTTCATTTCAGATTTGGAAAGGCACAATATCTTACCCACTTGGATAAGAAGGAACAAAAAAACTGATACCTGATTAGAAGAGGATTATATATCATTCTAAACTCATTTTTAAATAAAGAGAAAAAGATAAGATGGAGTTACCTTGTAGCAATATAAATAAGCTCGTATTTTCTTCTGTAGTCAATTAGACAATTCTGGCAGAATGCAAGGTTACCGAGATCAAGTTTATGGGTTCAATCCCTTAAAAATGCAACTAATTTCATTTGATTAAATATACCTATGTGAATAATAATAATATATATAACATATATGTTTATATGTTTGCAGGTTTGTATGCATTATTGATAAAAAGAGACTGGACAAGGTTCCACATAGATTTTTAAAATGTATTCTTAAGAATGAGGATGGATAGAAGGGACAAATTAATGTAGCTATTCTGTTGAAAGCAACCCAGTTGTATATGTACAGATATATGTATGTGTGTATATAGGTATATATATATAAACATACATACCTGTGTAATGTATAAATACACACATGCATATATATATATATATATATATGACTGCATTCATTTGGCAATGTCATATGAATGAATGAATGAGAATGATTTTTCTAATCTTTAATACATTTATGAGATGGTAAGAATAAAAGCAATTTCCCTACACAGATTAAATCATAGATTTGGGCCAAAAAGGGGAAAAATACAAGATTTTGTAGGGCTTGAAATACCTAAGATTCAATAACTCTCAAAAAATAACAATTATATCTTTTTAAAAGTAGATAAGTATTCAAGAGAGTACTACCTCAAATCACTTTATGATAGTTTTTAATGAAGCAGTAATGTGATAGATCAGAAATCATCAAAAATATAATATTTATCTTTTATACCAACTCTGTATACAATGGGGAAGATTACCACATGTATTTTCTTGTGCTGTATGTATTCCTAGAGTCAAGGTGCTACCATATTGTCAATCCTAGTACCATTAAATCCATCTAATCTAAGCCTTCTTTTCTACACAATTCTACTCCTATCTTATTTCCTACCTTCATGATCTTTTCCCTGAATAAATACAATCTTATTTGTTTTTCCTAACTCTAGTCTGTCCCCTTTTCAATACCTCTTCCATGCAGCTGGTCAACTAATATTCTTAAATATAAGACTAACCATATCATTAATTCTCTATTGCTTCTAAGATACAATGCAAAGTCCTTATTCTTATATTTAAATCCCCTTACATGTTCACTCTCTCCCATACTTCCAGACATATTTCACATCATTACCATTTAAGTCCTCTCTGTTTCGGACAAGCTGGCTTGCTAAGTATTTGCAGCAGAGATCACCTCTTCTTCTACCTTCATTTGTAAGTGGTTTCCCATTTATGGAATGAATTCCCCATTCAATTCAAATCCCTAGAATTTTTATCTTCCTTCAAAACATAGCTCAGGTATTACCACTTTTATTCTTCCACCATCACCACTTTTAGCATTCTCATTTGAATTTATTTGAATATACTTAGTATAAACTTAAATAAATGTTGCTAAAATATAAACTTAAAATATAACTGAATAATTGAAGGCAAATACTATTTTCAGCTTTTAAAAAAATTCTCTTGCCTTGTACATAGAAGGGAGACAGAGATTGGACCAATGATTTCATTGGTTTAGAGAATGCTTAAGCTAAAGCTTTTTTTTTTTAACCAATAGTTAGCTCTCTCTCAACAAGTTAGAGCCTAGAGCAAAGAAGAGTTAAATGTCTTGCCTGGGGTCATAAAACCAGTGTGTTAAAAAGCAGATATGAACCTCCCATCCTTCTGACTTCTATGCCTTGTGGGCCCATACTACCTTGCCTATGTTCATTGATGTTCAGTTATTTCTGACTTTTCATGACTCCATTTGGAGTTTTCTTAACAAAGATATTGGAATGGTCACCATTTTCTTCTCCAGTTCATTTTACAGATAAGGAAACCTTAAACAAGGTGAGGTGACTTCCCCAGGGTTACACAGCTAGTATCTGGGGTCAGATTTGGCTTCAGAAAAGTGAGTCTTGCTGATTCAAGCCCTATGCTCTGTGCACTGTGGCACCACCTAGCAGCCCTTATGTGCTTCTGTAAGAAGAAAGCACTTAAAAGTTTGCTGTCACTGTTGTTACTGCATACAGGTCTCTTATTGCACATTATGTATACACTATTTTTTTTTATTATCATTATATTTACTATAATCTATCTATTGCTCCAAATAAGTCACTCTTAGAATCTATCTAAGCAAATAATTTTATACTAAGCCTTCACTATAATATGAAGTCCTTCAAAATAAAAATATATATAACATGAATGTGCCTTGAATCCTGGATAAAAAATAAACTTCAAAACCAAGAAGACCAGGGTTCAAATCGTGACTCTGACACAAAGTCCAGATGACCCTGGACAAGTCACTAAATCTGTAACTGCTCTAAGTGATTTTCAAAGACTACATGTTATAGAGAAGGTGCTGACATATCTTGATAGAAGGAATTTCCTCAAACATAAGTTCCCTATAGCAATGAAATCACAGGTCCAGTCCCTAAGCCAATCCATTAGTCACCTTTCATTTATACTAAGCTTTTTGAATCTTCCTGTGCAGACTTGAGGCAAACCTCTGTCACCTTTAGTTCTGTACACATTGCTTTCCATTCCAATCATATATCCCTCAGTCATTGGGACTTAGTAACCCTATTCAGGCTTAACAAGTGTAATTTCCTTTGACTCTCTATTCCCACACTAAAGGGTAGGATATAATGACTCCCATTATAGGAGAAAATAAATACCAGGCTCAGTGACAATATTTATTCCCTGAATTCATTTAGTATTCATTTAACAGAATCAAATTGGAGAATAATATAGACAAAGACTACCCCCTCCGATTTAGAAGATATAATTTATAATTATCTTAGCTATGCAAAATACTATTGCATACTATTATACTACTAATTTTAACAACTTTTAAGCTTGTGAGTTTTGGCAATGTTGATTTTACTTTTGGAAAGTATTTTATGTGGGAAATCACTGCTCTTTTTATAAATAGACTTCCAATCAATTGCATTCCTTTATCCCAGACCTTTCATATTTGATTGCCCAATAGCTCTCACCAATGTCTTAAGACAGATGAGGTTTTTCTCTCATTTCCAAGGAAGGCTTTTGTCTTAGGACAGACAGTTGGTCTCTCTTAAAATTCTTTTTCAGTTTGGCCTCAAATATAGAAGTTGAAAAAAAAAGCCAAAAATTATCTAATCCTTAGAAAAGTTTTTTTATTATTTTCTAGTCAAACTACTAATTATCATTCTCTCCATACTTCAATGTGCTGGTACTCAGAGAGATTCTGCAGTCTGGTGTCAAACTTATATTTAAGGGCTTCTCCTCTTTTAGTATAACCTTTGAAAAGCCAGGTCTATATTCCCATCATGATGAGATGTCAAAATAGGAGGTTTTGAAAGGAATGAGTTTCAGTGATTTTAAAAAAAAATGAATGCTTCTATTAAGTCTTCCAATTTAGGAATATTTGGCAAGTTTTATTTGATGTGAAGTTTCCCCTTCTCTGATGGTGGTGTCAGGGTCACCATAGTTTCTCAAAGACTATTCCAAGTTAGTGCAACTTTTGATAGATTCTACCAAAGTACAATGTATTGTAGAATGGCCCTGATGAAATGCTGTCTATTGCCCGAGGACTAATCTCTCTGAGTTTAGAGAGATTAATCACTACTTTGGCCATAAGGTAATGAATTTTTCAAACATAGCAATTCCCAAAGACTATTTATTGATTCACAGAAAAGTAGAAGTATGAATCTATAAAGAAAGTACCTACATGGATGAAATTACAGATCTTTGAATTTTAGCCATCTTAGTATTAAGACTGTCAGTGTTGCAGATACTTTGATAGTAAATTTTAATAATAATAACAGTCGGCATTATTGAACACATGCTGTGAACAGGGCCCTGAGAGTAATACAAAAATAATTAAGTCGTAGGCCTTACCCCAAGAAGATTATGTATGGTAGATGGGAGATGGTAATAAAGCTAGTCCAAAAATTAACCATAATCAAGGCACTCCCATAAATAATAGATAAGCAAGGTATCGTGAATACCAAAAGTCAGTGAAAATTTATTAAGGAAATAACTTTTGAAATAAAAAAATGGATTTGCAGGACAATCTAGGTGGAAGAAACTGGAAAAGGCACAGGGATGGGAGGATATATCTTGGGAAGTAGTAATTACATTTGTCTAGTATTTGGCTAGTTAGGAATAGAAGAGTGGTAGTAGGGGGAAAAACAATTAGGGTTATAAATATACATATAGGGAGCCTCAGTGGCACCTAGACACACCCTAACTGCCTCCTTTTTTATGTCTCCTTTTTAAAGTATAAACTTTTGAGTAAATTTTAATTTTAAAAATCTTTAATTGAGTTATAGTTTCCTTAGTATGATGAATAAAAATAATGTCCTTCATGATTAAATATTCAATTAATTTTCACTTTAAAAGAATAACAAATGTTCCCTGAGTACACACCCTAATTAAATATCCTAAGACTATTGTATTCTATTGTATTGTGTGTGGAACACAATACACAAGGGCATTGTACAGCAGACTAAAGAAAACTGGACTTGCAGGCAAGAGAAATTGTTGAAGATAAACCAAGAAATGTCATGATCAAAGACTACTTCAGTGTTTCTTGATACAAGTTGTCATTTTCACCTAAACTAGCATATGAAATGTATGGGCAAAATAAGAGAAAGTCAGTCATTAAGATGAATTTTCATTTTCATAAACTTTATTTACCAATAATGGATATTATGCATCATTGTATTTTTCAGTGGAGGGAAAGTCCATACCAATTCAATCACAAATCCTTTATGGATATAAACATGAAGGGACACTGTTGTTGCATTGTTGTATTGCACATGTAGAATTCATAAATATGGTTTTCAATTGCCATTTCTATAGCATTTTAAAGTTTTTGAAGTACTTCATGTATATCATCTCATTTGATCATCATACCAGCTCTATTAGGTGGATATCATATCAATCTTGTAGGTGAGGAAACCAGGTCTCAATGAAGTTAATTGACTTGTCAGAGGTCATGCTGACAATAATTGTTGAGGTGGGATCCTGGTTTATCCTGTTTTATCTGATACTATTTTTCTACTATACTTCAATATTATACCATGTTGCTAATATTCTTTCCACTGGAATAGGCTGGCATCATAGTCTCTGCAGTGTAAAGTTGGTAGCATTTTTGTTCGTGTTTCTGAAATGAAACATTTTGAAAATAAGCTTAATTTCATTTTTACTTATTGACTTAGCCTCATATAACTTGTAATACACCAACCTCAGTCCCTCATGGCCCAATTAACTGCTCATGCAGTCAGTTGGCAGAAGGCTAGGGTGTGGTGGTATGGATATTAACACCTTGTTAGCAGTAGAAAGTGTGCATCCTTATGCATGATTTCTTTTGGAATGCAGAGTTTAATAGAAATAGAACTTAGAATAATTGAAAGAATTTGATTAATTTGTACTCATATTCAAACAAAAGTTTTGCCAGCTGTATTTTTTTATTTAAACCATGGGACTATCACTTTTGAAAAATGCCCATTTTCTGAAAATTTTCTGTTTCTCAACTAATAGTAGGACTATAAAAATCTCTATTTAATATGAGATAAAAGGATGCTAACACTAGAAGAACATAAGTTGTGTCATTAGCTATAAAATGATTGATTTTTAATCATTTAGTATAATTTACTACAATTTCTATTTGTGCAAATATATTTAAATACAAATAATGACAAGTGAGTATTATAATTTTACTTTGATATAAATTTTTATCCTACAATATCAATTTTCTTTGATTTATGGATTTTTAAAAAATGAATTTCAGACAACTATATAAATATGTATACATATCTTGTATTTAACATATAATTTAACATATTTGACATGTATAAGACTACCTGCCATCTAGGGAAGGGGATGGAGGAAAGAAGAGGAAAAGTTGAAACAGAAGTTTTTGCAAAGGAATGTTGAAAATGTATATTTTCATATACATCTGCATATGTTTTATCAATAAAAAGCTATAATAAAAAAATGAATTGCATCAATTAACATGGCTTGGTCCTTTAAGTTATTCTTAAATTCTGGCCTTCAAGGTATTAGATTTTGCTACATCTTTCACTTTTCAAATGTCATTGGCAATCTGGCAAAACCTCTGTGAATATCTAAGAATAAGGTTTTAAAGTACATAAAATATAAAGTTACAAGGGAAAATGAGTACATTGAAATATGTTTATCAAAATATTTTGTAAAATTTTTACAGATTCCAGGTTAAGAACCCCTTATGTAGATGGATTTACTTTAACCTCAAATAATTACAAAGCATGTTTAATTAATTGTGTCCATGGTTTAATATTAAATTTATAATAAATTGTTTTAAAAGTATGTATAAAAATAATGTATTATTTATGTTTTGTATAGTCCTCATTTGTAACATCTGTTACTTCATTTACATAATCAGTTCCCTTTTATCCGCACATGGATTACCCTCTTAGGTCTACCATTAACAGACACCTAACTAGGTCACAATTCCCTTTACACTTCCAGATAGGTCTAAGCTGATAGGGTCCTTTTGCATGCCTAACACATTTTTAAATATTTCTTCCCTGGTTTTCTAACCCAACTTCCACAATGCCAAAATATATTTTTTATACTTTTTGTTTTTTGTTTTTTCCCTACTTGTCATAATAAATGATATCAGTAAATGTCTTCCATGATCTTCACCACTACCACTAATATTTACATAACATTTTAAAGTTTGCAAAATATCTTACATATATTACCTTATTTGATCCTCCCAACAACCCCATGATATGGATACTATTATTATCTTCACTTTACAGGTGAAGAAAATTAGTCTGAAAGGTTACATAACTTATCCCGGATCCCAGTGAAAAGTGGAGGCAAAATTTAAAACTATCAGACCTTCCTCACTTCAAATGTAGCATACTAAACCACATAGCTGCAAAATGCCTTTCTTTAACCACAAGATAGAAGGTCAACCCAATACAAAGGGATATCCCTGCAGAACTCAGTATATCCGTGTGCTGTCCCTCCTTCTAAAAATAGAACAGATTTTCTTCCTTTCTTAGTCATACTCAAGGATAACTATGATCTCATTTATTCAGAAGTCCCCTTAGATTGATACTTCAAAAGTTTACCACCAGGAGGCCATCCAACATGCTGGAATATTTCCTTGATATCTCCCAATATCATTAAGATACCAGTAGACTACTCTCTCTCTCTTTAACTATAATCCCTTCCTCTTCCTACATGGCTGACTTTTCTTCCTTTCTTATAGTTCTTTGATGACATGCTTTACTTACGTTCTTCTTCAGAATTAATTTGTTGGCTAAATCTTGCTTGTGCCCATTAAGCACCTTTCCAATTAACAAAAATGAATTATCACTGATAGCACATTGATAGTTATCTACCTTTCTTGCATTTTTCTATCACCTTTTGAACTATTTATAATTTTTATTCTTGTGAGACAGAAGTATTTCCATGAATTTTAGGAGAACAAATGTAATGTTATCAGGAGAATATTTATGTTTAAGTGATAAACTATAATTTGTGGCAGCAACCCAATCATTCCAATTTTCTCTTCCTGTTTAATTTTGATCAAATGGAATGGGCTACTTCCAGATGAAGCAGAATTATCCTGGTTCCTCGTTAGAAATTTTCAAAGACAACCCTTTCAAACAAATGATTGTCAGGAATGTTACAGAGAGAACTCTAATTCAGATATAGATTAAAATAGAAAGCTTCTGAGTTCCTCTCCTCTTCTCTGTGATCCTAATCCAGAGAGAAAAAGAGAGATTCATAGTTTCTATTTTTCATTCACTTTGAGATTTTTTTAATGTAAATAATGGTGCCAATTTATTTCTCATCGATATGTATTTTACTGAGAAAATGTTGTGGCATCCCAAATCTCAGTATAATTCGTATAAAATTATTTATGCATAGAATAGCTAAACTTTGTATAGGACATCTTGCTCAACACTGTAGAACTTAAGTCACTATCTGTTTCCATGTCTAAAACTTTACTTAATATTGGTAATCATTGAATATCTGAACAAAGTTGTCTCTGTAGTCATCTCCATGCTAAATTTAAGTAATTCTCATTGATAAACAGAACCTTCTTTGAAGAAAGACATCAAGAAAATACTCTTTTGTGAAATCAACAGATAATAGATTATGGTGAAATCTTATATCCTCAGAATTTTCAAACAAGTTGTGTAACCATTAAGATATGGTCTGCTGTATAAAGAAAAATCAGTAAAAAGTGGATTTGGCTAGAAGCTTCCACCACTGAGCTGCTAGACATTTAAATCTGAATTTCAGATTATATCATTGTTTTATTAAAGTCCCATATGGTATAACCAAGTCCTTTAACCAATCAGACTTCCTCTTCCAGAGATTTATATCTATTCCCATATAATCTCACACATCTGATTGCTTGATTCAGCTAAGATGTAGTCTCACTCAATAAATGAATCAGAGCTAAATGACAAAAGGGGATTGATTAACTCACACACACACAGAGACACACACACATGATCAAGAACTCTCTCAATATGTGCACTTGTTCACATTATTATTATCCTTCTTTTAAATGTCATATTTGCCTTAACCTTTTCTTTCACTAGTGATCTGACTGAATAGAGACAGGATATTTTGAAATGACTGCTTATGGGTATACCCAATCATTTTATTTCCATGAATACATTTATTATTTATTCAATTTAATTTTTAAAATTCACCATCTAAAGGAGGCTAATATCTATTGCTTTCCTGTTTTACTTAAGAAAACATTTATAATGTAATGGCATGAGGCTTCTCAGTTGTCTAGTAGTCTTTGTTCTATGTGATTTCTTGGTCCCAAATCATATGTTTCTGACCATATTTTAGCCATCTCCCCTTTTCCATTTTGGTATTGAAATCTCCAAGTACAAAATTATAAGTCAACTTGGCTTTAATGGATCTTGTACGCTTCTTCATAGAACTCACTCACTTTTTCACCCTCTGTAATAAATCCCAGAGCCTAGGATACAACTATCATCATAGTGGTCTGTCTACTTTGGTTCACCAATAGCACTACCTTCAAAAACAAAATATCCAAATGCAAATCTTTGTTGTGTTATTAGTTTCCCTAGAGCACATGGCGAAACCAAATATGCAGATGATTTTATTCATTCTAGGAGACATGAGCTACACTTCCATTTAGATGGAACTTAATGAATTTTTTTTTACTCATTCATACCAGGAATTTTAGTATAATTCTTTTCATTTTCTACAATCATATGTCAACTCACTGATCACTAGGTAAAGATCACATATCAAAAGTCCCAAATAATTAAATGAATATTTGGATATAGCATAAAAACTGTGCAGTTCTTAGCACCCTCTGTACCCTTTTCAGCTGTTCTACAACTGCATTTTAGAAAAAGGGAACTACTTTGAAGGCTTTTGTATACTTTTGTATACATTGTGTTTCATGGACTTCAATGGTCAAGAAAAAAAATATATATATATATCACCAAGTAGTAACTATGATGAGCCTCTCTGTGGATTTGTAGATAATAATAATACTCTATCAGAAGCCTTTATTCACAGCATTTTCACATGGTGAAATGATCCTTAGCTTTAAAGTATATATCAGATTGATGAAACTGTCAAAGCTTTTGCTCTATTTTCGTAGACTTCACAGCCTAGAATCACCTCAGTGACACCATGAAGAATTAAAGGAATACTACTAGAAGAACCTTTCTTTGATAACTGAACTGATACAGAGTTAATTAACAATATTGTATTTGTTAAACATTTATTAAATGTTCAATGTGTGTGCATATATATGTGCCTACGTGGCTAAAAATTTTTAAATGTCTCTTTACATCATAACAATAATGGATCTGAGAGTGACTTTAGAAATTATCCACTTAAATACTCTTATTTTATAGCAGGAAAAATCAAAGGAGAGAAAAGCTAAATGATTCGTTCCATAGCTAATTAATAGCAGTCAGACTTAGAATCCTCATAGTTTGCTCACTAGATATACAAGCCAGTACTTTTTCTCTTAAACTATGTAACTTAAAACAAATGGTAAAATAATTGTTATAAAACATTATATATAATGCATGGACATCTAAATACTTGCTTTACTAATTTTCTGAAAATAAAGTTTAATAAGACTATAATCAACTTCAATAGGGGGCATGTACATTATGTAAAAAGATAAAAATAAGCAAACAAAATACTTTTCTCTCCACTTAGTTTCCAATATTTTAACTTTTTACAATCTTTTCTCCTAGTATTGATTACCTGAATATGAACCATAATCTTATAAATAGGTCGCTATTTCTATGAATAGTAAATAATAATCACTTTTATAAGAATTTATTTTTATGTATAGAGTTAATATGAAATCACTTTCAACCAAGGAATTTCTGATTTCATCTAGTAACTAATTTAAAGTTACTAGATGTTAAATAGTTAGAGACAGCTAAACAGTTTACTGAGCTATTGAATGTAGACTGTATATTTAAAAAATATTGTTTAATGTGAACAGCCCATCACAACCTGTTCCTTTCCCATATTTCTAGTCTCCTTACAGTTTATTCTCTTCCATTAACCCTATATTATCCATCAGAACTACCTTTCTTGTTGTTTCTTATACAGGGTATTCCATCTCCCTGCTTGATGTCTTTTCATTGCCTATCCCTAACTTCATCTTCCCACTTTACTTCCTTGGCTTCCTTCAAGACTCAACTCATATCCTGTCTTTTGCAAGTGATATCTCTCTCTGCTAATATCACTTTTTCATTCATACTGTATGTATCTTGTGGGTTCACAGGTAGTTAGCATGTCATTTCTCCTTTCAGAATTTGGACTCTTTGAGAGAAGGGACTATTCTTGCCTATTTTTATATCTGAAACATAGTACTGTATACATAATAAGCACTTTTGACTTGAATTGACTCTTAGACATTTCTGGTGTACACTAAAACAATAGTATACACCAAATATAGAGGAAAAATGCCTCCTAGGAAGCTTTAAAAATAATCATGTCTTTAAAATGTTGGAGTTAATTGGTAATATTATGCTGTGACAAATTTAATCTGAGCTTATCAAGCTTTAAAATGATTCTTTGTGATTTGTAGATTGAGGTCAGATCTGTCTTCAGTACTTAGAAAAGGTAATATGGTTCAATTTTTGGAACACAAGGAAGGATCTAATGTTTTCCAAATTCTCACTCATTTAATTCTACCTAGAGTTTCATTTGTATTTTTTAAATATCTTAAATCAAGATCAAGAATGAATCTCTCCCAAGAGGAAATGGTATCAATTAATTAATGTCTTTATTAAATTCTTACTTTGTACCAGGTACTGTAACTTATAGAAGATATCAAATAGACCTCAATATGAATAAATTTATCAAATCCTTTTTGGGGGAAAGTTTTCCAAAAAACAAAAAAGAGGAAGCCAAGAGCACACAAATTGTTTGAGATGTGAGAATAGTTAGATGTGTGAGAGTGAGAGTGTGGTAAACCACCCCCCCCACACACACTAAATGGAGTAAAGGACATGAAACAAAGAGACTAGAAGTACTGAAAACAAAACTACTATTTATTTCATAATTTTGTCTGGACTGATTTACATATTGTGGCAGGGATAATATGTGTGTAAGAAATATTTAGTAAAGTGGGGTTAAGGCTAGTTTATGAGGAAGATTGGGGAATTCAGAGAAGGGAAATACTTTAGCCTCTCCTTCAAATACATCTCCCTCTTGAGTACATTTACTTCCATCACAATGGACTAGAAGAGATCCTTGTTTAGTGGTGCAGAACCCCTGAGACCTAATTTAGCTTTTATAGGAAATTCAAAAAGAGAGAGATGGAGCAAGAAAAAGAGAACAGAACAAAGATGTGAGTTTGTACAGGGAATATTGATACTTGTGAGCTGCTTCTATCACTTCTTTAAAAGAAATTTTCTAAGTAAATGCTGAATAGGACTTTCTGCTAGCAGAGGGCCCAAGCTGCCTCAGCTGAACAAAAAGCTTCCCCAATCATCTTTATGGCTCCTGATGGTTTGTCCTCTTAGAGCTCAGATTTGTTGTTTTCTTTGCTGTGAAGGTCAGAGAACCATTTGAAAAAATATTATTTCTATTTAATTCTTTCAATGTGTCATCAGAAGGATGCTTTGATGTAGAAAAGTTACACAAATGTGAATTAAAAATATTCCTGACAAGGCATTCTAACTAATCCATTTCAGTTCAGCCTGGTGGTCATTTTTGATTCACATTGTGTATAGTAGTTTTTCAAGAATGGTGTTGCATCCTCTATAGATCCCAACTCAAAACATTCTTTGAGATATAAGTACAATCAGGGAGAGTTGTTGTCCTCTGTACTTTAATATAGAAAAGGCCCACAATTTGCTAACTGTAACACATAATACAGAATTTTTCTTAATATTTGCTCTTAAGGATTTTAAAGATAGGTGAACTGAGATCTACTTCTTTATGGAAGAAAAAAGTCAGTGACTTAAACAGCGTAGATCAAAAAAAAGACAAGACTCGAGAACTCAGAAGTTCTCACTGTCCCTTATCTAGTTCAACCATTAAAGTTCTCGGTAGTGTCTTACACAAAGCCAGGTTGCCAAGAGAACAGATGTGAAATCATTAGTGAAGACAGCCAGAACATTCTCCATCGATGTCAGGGTGAAGTAATGGGCTGTGCTACATACATAGCATCAGCTGTTTAAAAATGTTGGAATAAAATGTCAGTCGCATTTGACATGTCCCTTAAATTTGTAGGGCTGTCTTTTTTTTTTTTCAGGTCTCTGGAGCCTGCATATAGAATATGATTTTTTTCATATCTTACATGATTATTTTGAGTCATACACTTGGTTACCAGACTTAGTTCTTTTCACATCACACAGCATATTTGCTTTCTATAATACATTTCTATAGAGCAGAGGTTTTTAACCTGGAGTCTTTGAACTTTTTCAGCATTTTAATGATTACAAATCAATATAATTGGTATCCTTTATATTCTAATTTATTTTATGCATTTTAAAATATTATTTTGGCCAGTCCCCAATCTTCACTAATCTATGAAAGAGGCACATGGTTTAAAAAAAAAAAAAAGGTTAAGTTCCCTGCTATGGGCCCTAGAGTTTCTAAGGATTGAGGAACTGTGGTGGTAGCTCCCACAATCAAAATAGAATAAAGAGAGGGTAACTGGAGATACTGAAAAAAGGGTTTATCTCTTTCACAATATTGCCTAAAGTGATATACTCGTAGATGAATATGGTGTTCAATTTGGAACCTTGGAAAAGGGAAAACTTGGGAAGTGATAGGACATAAAGAAAAAAAATGAGTTAAAAGAGGCTATATATTTATAACTCAGGTCACAGGTCTTTACGAACTTAACTAACATACTCAGAGAAGTTGACATGAAATAATCATATTGATTTGAATTAAATTAGTATTTGATCTGTTGATCTACTGATACGGAGAAGATCATATGATAATCATTAAAAAAAAAAAAAGCTTAGCTAAATTGTCAACGAGTAATAACCATCCAATTCCTGCTACAATATCTAGCAAATATCAGATGTTTAATAATGCTTGGTGATTGGTTGGCTGACTAATTGACTAGGATATTTCATGTGGCTTAGGAAAACCTTTATGTTTATGGTATGTATGAGTGGAAGTGTGTATGTGATGTTTCACCTCACTTAAGGAATACAAAATACAAAAATCAAAATTAGTTTATTATAATAGAATTTGATCACAACAAAACTATCTATAAACACATTAAATATTCTTTATGGACTTTTAGCAACAGATTCAACAAAGCATGTGGGTCAGTATCTCCTTAATGAAAATAATTTTTTTATTATAAAACAAGCTGGCTAAGTTAAGATGTAAATGACATTATTTGTTTTGCTAGTAGAAATGCAAATTTGGCTTTTATTTCCAAATCAAAAGTAAAATGGGATTAAACATAGATTTTTAAAGACCTTCAGATGAAATAAAAAGTATTTGAGTCCTATGGGTATTAAAAAAAAAAAAAAAATTTGGGCTTAGCCATATGACATGATGCCTCTATTACATCCTGTTGTTGTTTTCTAATATTCCATAAAACTCTTCAAATTTCAGCCCTGTTTCTATTATCTCTGCTCAGAGAAGCTGGAACAAGTTACTAAAAACACAGATAAGTAGCATTGGGATCAGAGTTATAAACCTGAAATTAGAAAGAACCAAGTTCAAATCCAACCGTAAGAGACCACTTGTGTGAGTAGTCAAATCACTAATCAATCACTGCCCAGAGTTGTTGCAAAGATAAAATGAGATACTTGTAAAAGCACAAAAAAGGCCAGAAATTACTATTAGTAGTAAAATGTGCACAGAGAGAAACATCAAGGATCCAGAGCAGTGATGTTAAATAGAAAGGGGCCGTTAAACCCTACATAAGGATCCCTGTGGGCACATATTGACTTAGTTTTAAAATGTAATATTATTTATGCTTTATTACATTCTTTTTTATTTGGTTAAATATTTCCCAATCTATTTCAAACTGGTTGGGGCTGTACTCTGTAATGTTGTGGGTTCCATGAGGCTAAGCACAAAGTATTCTACCATTTTACCAATTCCATCTGGTTGCCACAAAGGAAATCAATTGCTGAAACTTTCTGAGAATTAGGCCATGCCTGTTTTCATATCCTTAAAACAAGGAGAAAAAAAATCTACCCACTAAATAGTTCACTGTGAGATAAGTAATAATAAATAGCATTGTTTTTCATAATAAATGCCATTTATTATTTAACTCTTGCTCCCTTTCCTCTGGTTCAAAACTCTATCTGCCACTCCTGTGGTACATAGGAGTATAGCACATGCACATGCTACAAGTCTGAGACTTGAGAAATAGCTTTCCTGTCAGATCTTTCTTTTTCTCAGGGTTGAAATACTGTATTTTCTCCAAATTGTTTGCTCTGAATAACTGCCACAGGTCCAAACCTCAACTACACCTTTTTGCATATAGCTTGCCCTTCAGAAAAATTGTCCGTTAAAAAAAATCCTTTGTTACAGAATCTCCAGTTGCACCTCTACATTTCTAACTCTCTGCTCCCATAACCCTCTTTGAATTTGCTAGCTGCTTTGGACTTATTGATTTCCACAGGGTATATTGAAAACTCCCTTGCCACCTAATGAACGGTATTGTCAATAGAGTAATTGAGATCACACATTTGTGGATCAAAAGTATTCATCGTCAAAATTCTAAGGCACTAACCAAAAAAAAAAAAAATCTGAGTCATACTCCCCTTTACTTTCGAAAATAAAACGATCAAAATGATTCTGCTCCGTGACTTTACTATAATATTTCCTTACTCATCAGTATGGAGGTTGAATCAAAGCAGAAAAATTGAGTTCATATTGTTAACCCCAGCAGCGATCATAGAGCTGCAAGGCAGCAGTGGGTGTTTATCCCTTTGAGGATAGGGAGAGAGGCTTTGTATTTGCTGAGATGAATCATTTAAAATGCAGCACATTGTCTGGACCTCGCTTCCCCAGAGAATGGTGTTGATACCTGTTTCTAAAAATAGTTGCCAAAAAAGAGAAACAGCATAAATCAGTATCTAGGTAGGTTATTCTTCACTAGAAACAACTCATAAACCAGAGCCATAGTTTAGTCATCCATACTACAGAGATAATCAGCTAAAAAATGGGAAGAAAGATTGTGATGAATAGGGGAGCCACAGCATATCACTATTACCTTTGAAAAATGAGTAATGTATAAAACATCTATGAAGACTTATCCTCTAGCTTAAAACATCATCTAATCCTTGTTAATAGATTTATTCTTATATATTTCAAAGAATATAATGTTCCTATTTTAGTTTAAAAGAATAACAAATAGCAACCATTAAATAGATTTTAAAGGTTAGTTTGACTTTTATAGCTATTGACCACCACCATTTTCTTCTCACTTTCATTCTTAATATGTTCCATTCTCATTTTTGCTATTCTTGTGTTATATTGATTTCAATATTTAATAAAAATAGAAATATTATGTTTTCTATTCTGTCACTTGTAAGTTTTCCAAAATCTTATGTTTTTCTTTAATTTCTTTTCCCTTTGCTTATAAAAAATATTCCTTTCTTTTCTTTTCTTATTTTTCTATCTTCCTCCATGTATCCTCAATATAATATCCCATTTTGATCCATTTTCTTTTTAATGTCTTTCCCAGTGCATTTTCCCACCTATTTTATTCACCCATTTAAATTCTCACATTGGCTTGAAATTAACAGAAAATTTGTAATGAGTGACTACTGTTTAATCTGCCTAGTTATCTCAACACGATTTCATTCACTGATCCTGAAATGTGTTGAATAATTTGTCAATGCCACTTTTCCAAAAGATTTTTGGCTATGGTTTTAATTGATGCCATAGATGGATAGTAGAATGTCACATATCTTATAAATGTGTAATCCTTACTCCCTGCCTTACCTACTCAACCTAAATCTGGATGCAAACACAGCTGCCTTAATCCTTGCTAAATAGATAATTGACTTTTTGATTTTTGTTAGTGTGTTAATTTCTTGCACTGAATCTGAAACCAGTGATCTAAATTAGTGGAAGTCTATTAATCTGTTCTCATTGTAGGAGGCTGAATATCTGTCATATATCTGTCTAATGATAATGACAATAATAACGAAGATACATTTAAATAGTCCTTATATTTTATGAAATACTTTCCCCACAATAATTCTGAGAGGAATAGTTTATACCACTCCCCTCTATTTTCATAATTTGGTAAATATTTTTCTTTGGTCATTTAGTGACCCATTATAGTGGGTACTAAGCTTATTGCTAAAAATGGAAATAAGTTTCTATTATTGATGATAATGGAAAAGATCCAAAAATTTCAATATTTGTTTCTTCCTCATACAATGTGAATAAAAGAGGGAAAAGTTGCTTAGTAGCCTATGTGAGGAAAGGGCATATTTACTAGCTCTCTAAGATTCATAAACAAGCTAATTTCTATATACCTGAAGATGAATATAAAATAATGGCTAGAGATTTGGGAGGCAGAAGAACCTGGGTTTAAGTCCTGGCTCTGGCATATTCAAGTTAGAGGCCTGTAAGAGGAACAGTGAATTAAATGTTGTCAGGAAGACTTGAGTTCAAATCCTGCCTCAGGTTCTTGTTTAAACTGTGACTCTCAGTGAGTCATTAAACTATTTTAACCTCAGTTTCTTCATCTATAAAACAAAAATTATACTTAATAATTTCTAAGAACAATAAAAGATTTCTTCTAGCTCTAAAATACATGACCCTAGTAGTAAAATCATGAAAAAAGTGTCAGTGACCCAGGAAATTCTTTAACAGAAGTGGCCTAGTCATCTTTGGTGGAGATGTTTCTTTCTGGAAATTCCCTGGTGGAGGAGTAACTTACTTAACAGAAAAAAATCACAGACCTGGACAAAGCAAACACATACATGCATATTTATTTTTTTTAAATGATAACTTTTTTTTATTTTCAAAATATATGCAAAGATAGTTTTCAACATTCATCCTTTCAAAACCTTGTGCCCCAAATTTTTCTCCTTCCCTCTTCCCCCTAGACTGCAAATAAAATATTATATGTTAAACATGTAAAATTCTTCTATACATATTTCCACATTTATCATGCTGCATAAGAAAAATCAGATTAAAAAGGAAAAAAGAGAAAAAAGGACAAGCAAACAACAAAAAGGTGTAAAAAGCTATGCTGAGATCCACATTCAATCCCAACAATCCTCTCTCCAGGTGCAGATAGATGCCTCTCCATCATATTGGAACTGGCCTGAATCACCTCATTGTTGAAAAGAGCCACATACATCAGAATTGATCACATAGTCTTCTTGTTGTTATGTACAATGGTCTCTTGGTTCTACTCACTTCATTTAATATTACTTAAATCCTTATAAAAAACTTATTCTTATTTCCATTTTATAAATAAATTTTATAAAAGGACACTGAAGCTGAGAAAAATTAAGTGACTTGCCATATTCAAACAACTAATAAGTACATAAGAGATATGTTGTCCAGACCTTTCTGAAATTATCCTGTTGATCATTTCTTATAGAATAATAATATTTCATAACATCCATATAACATAACTAATTCAGTCATTCCCCAATTGATGGATATCCACTCAGTTTTTTGGTTCCTTGCCATGACAAAAAGGACTGCTACAAACAGTTTTGCACATGTGAGTTCTTTCCCCTTTTTTATGATTTCTTTGGGATATATACCCAATAGAAACACTGCTGAATCAAAGAGTATGTATAGTTTGATAGCCCTTTGGCCATAGTTCCAAATTGCTCTCCAGAATGGTTGAATCGACTTACAACTCTGCCAACAATCTACTGATGTCCTAGTTTTCCCACATCCCTTCCAACATTTATCATTATCACAGTCAATCTGAGAGGTATGTAGTGGTACCTTAATTTTCGTTCCTTTGATAAATAGTGATTTAGAGCATTTTTTATATGATTAGAAATTATTTTAATTTCTTTATTTGAAAATTTTCTACTTTTATCCTTTGACCATTTATCAATCATACATATGTGTAATCTACATTAATTTATATTGTATTATATATACATGCACATATACATTTTTATTGCTTTTCAATCATCTCCTTCTCTTTGTGACCCAGTGGACCATATTGTGGCTTGTCATTTTCTTCTCCAGTGGATTAAGGCAAACAGAGGTTAAATGAGTTGGACAGAGTCACGCATCTAGCATATGCCTTAAGTCAAATTTGAACATAGGCCTTCTTGGTTTCAAGCCCAGTTTTCTATCCACTGAGCTACCTAGCCTAATTCTACACATACACATATATACATTTATAGAAACATATATATATATGCAAAATATATATATACATGTCTGTGTATATATTTGCATGTTTACACATACATTTATATAATCAGTAAAAAAAACTTTAGAAAGCAAAATTAATTTCATCTCAATTATTTTGATCATATATAGGTGCTAGGTTGGTATAACAAAATACTTTCTGAATTAAATTTTATTTATTAATAGTTCTACTCACTTTTAACCAATAGCCCTAGTGGTGGAAAATTAAAATAGTTGAGTTATCCAAGCTTATAATATAAATGTATAAATAATTATGATTCTTAGATGAGAAATAAGCTTGTTCAATTATCACATTATCTAGAACTGGAAGAAACCTTAAAGGACAATTAATTCAATTTCCTCACTTTACAGATGGAGAAACCAAGGCCCAGAAAAGCAAAGTGACCCAAGATCACACAAAGGAAAAGAATCCAAGGCAAGATCTGAATTTCCCTCCAGATCTAATGTCATTGCTCTTTTCCCTTTCCCCTGTTACTATACAAAAACCAATATTGTTGAATGCAGATGAAAGGACAAAATTAAATTTTAAAATATGTTTTAAAAATCTGTTATCCCCTTCATTTCTCACTATTTTTTTTTGTAAAATGAAAAAGTTACAAGGACATGAATTCTGTATTGATTTTTTTTATTAGTTAAGGGTTTGCAGACCGTATAAAATGAACTCTAACATTCAGGCAGCAAGAAGCTGCTTTTCTAAGATTCTATTCCAGAAATCAACAGGACAGCAAACAGCTATTTCATTGATAAAATAATACAGAATGATGGACCTTTATTTTTGATGTTTCCTATAAGAAAACTACATAATTACCTCCACAGTGAATGACCAAATTCTCTTCACTTCTTTATATTCCATCTTACATATAATGAAAATAGTGTTCTCCAAATATTGCTAAGAGTACAAGCTAAAGATTTATGGCATTAGCTATGTCAACATATAAAATGTCCCCGATGTCTTAATGCAGCTTTAAACTATCTGCCCCAAGACTTTGGGGACATCCTTTATTGAGCCTGCAAGGTATTGAAGGATTCTTTAGATAACCCTCTGGAAAGATGAACGATTCAAAGAAGGCGTCTCCATTTTTATCTCTCAACTGTTTTTTTCTTTTAATTCTGATTCAGAGAAAACTTTGGATAAAGCAGTTACTTGTTTCTGAATTTATTAACTGAAATAGACATAGATATATTGGCAGTTATAACTTAATTGATTAAATACTATCTCAATACACACTGACAATCAAATCAACCATATGTTATCATATGATTATTGATTTAAAGTTGGAAGGGAAATCAAGTCAAATCACTCATTTTATAGACAGATCTTGTAGCCCAGAAAATTTATGTGACTTGCCCAAGATCACAAACATCATCAGGTTGTGACTATATATAATAATAGATCATATTTATATAGAATATTGGTATTATAAAGGGCTTTGTATACATTCTCACATTTAATCCTTATAAAAAACATATTCTTATCTTCATTTTATAAATACATTTCATAAAAGGACATTAAGCCTGAGAAAAATTAAGTGACTTGCCAGATTCAAGCAACTAATAAGCATTTAAGAGATGTTATAGGTTACCCTGTATGTTACCTCACTGTATTTTTGGTTTTTTTATATGTCCTATTAGGTATAATATATGACATACTAATATAGTGAGTTTGATGATAGTTTTATGAAAAATTAGAAAAATACAACTATAGGTTCGAAAACTATTGTGCCACTAAAACTATAAAATAATAGCTTTTCTTTCTATTCTACTTTCCTCATAATAAATTATGAATTTCCTAGCACTTTTCTAGTTAATCCTCATAACATCCCAAGGAGTAATTAAAAGCATATCTTTAATTTCTCAGCCAAAGCAACTAAGCATTTTTATTTATTCAAGATCACAGAAACACAAATTTTGAATTGGAAGGGGAATGGGAAGAGAGTAAGTATTTATGCAGTGCCTACTAGGTACTAGACACTATCCTAAGCATTCATTTGATCTTCATAACAGTTCTGCAATTTAGGTGCTTTTATTATCACCGTATTATAGTTGAAAAAACTAAGGCAAACAGAGCTTAAGTTGTCCAGCATCACACAGCTAGTAAGTATCTAAGTCCACTGTCAATACTCTAGTCAGTGTACCACCTAGCTGTCATTCTTGAAAAATATAGTTTTTATGGGACAGCTAATTGACAGTAGATAGAGCACCAGACCTGGAGTCAGGAGTACCTGAGTTCAAATCTGACCTCAGCTATTTGTCACTCTATCTAGTATACCATCTTATCATAGTCACTTTATCATAAAAGTAGAAAACTGAGATCCAGAAAAGTTGTGAGTCTCTCAAGTCACTAGTTACCAGCTAGTTACCAGAAAATCCAGAAGCAAGTTTCCTATCTCCTGACTACTTACATCACATATCACCTGCCTTAAGTAAGCATAGGATTAACTAGAAATTCTAAGAAAGTATATAGGGGGAAAGTGCTACATAACTACAGTTGTAATTCAGAATTAAAGTGGTGATTTATTACTATAATGAGGGAAGGAAAAATGTGGAGACTTGGAATGGTAGATAAAATAAATAACAATTTAAGCAACACTGTCTGTGAAAAGCTAACCAATTATAATGACTCTATTTGATATGAACAGAACTGAAAGAATGATGACTGGGATACTATACCTGTGATACAGGTGAAGTAATGGTGCTTTCCACATAAATGGGGAGGTGAAATAGAATAAAAGCTTTTGGAAAGAAGCTAAAAATTTTGCATCTGATATTTAGAATTTCTCCTTTCTAAAGATTAAAGCATCAGGGAAAAGAATATCAAATTAGTTCTCCTTTCAAGTCGTGATGTTAGAAAAAAGTGCTACTATACAATGTTAAAGTGGCAAACTTAAAGTGATTGTGGATTATAACTCTTTTTGCTGCTTTTTTCTGAGTAAAATAAAATGAACTGAAAAGTTCATTAGATTCTGACTTCTTATCTTATTATGTGACTTATAAACTAGGATGATGATCAGATTCTAAAGATGCTAAGAAAATCAGAAGAATGACTCACTGACTATATAATATAAAAAACCCTATATGAAAATACACAAAAGAAAAAATAATCAACAAAACATTTTAATAAAAAAGAATTGTGAAAAAGGATACTAACAGCAATTTAATTATTCTCATTAAACTTTATATTATATATCATACAGCTTTTATTTCAAAACAAACTGTACATAACAAAGAACTGTTATACAGTTTTCTTATAATTTGTATATTAAAATATTGTTTTGTTTAGCTACATTGTTACAAATGAAGAATTTATTAAGAGATTTGAGTTGTTAGGGAAAAGACAACAATTTTTTTAATATTCAGTGAGCATTTTTTCTTTTAAATAATACTTTTTTCAATTACATATAAAGGCTATTTTTAGCATTATTTTTTATAAAATTTTGATTTCTAAATGTTCTCCCTCTCTCTCTCTTTTCCCCTCCCTAAGATAACTAACAAGTTGATATAGGTTATAAGTGAAATCATAAAAAACTTATTTTTACATTATCCATGTTTTGAAAGAAGAAAGAACAAAAGGGGGGGAAATGAAGAAGTCGAAAATAGTATTCTTCAGTTTGCATTCAGAATCCATCATTATTTATCTGGATATAGATGGCATTTACTATCATGAGTTTTTTGAAATTTACAATATATTTTTTAAAAATCAGTAAAACTTATGTTATTTTAAAATAATATAAATTTAGTATTCAGGACAGAAAGTAATGCAAGTAACCTCAGGAGAAATAAATGAATATAGTATTTTATGAAACTAAGAAACAGAATTTGGAAAAGAGGGCAATTCCTTTGTGCCCTTTCCCTTGAGTATAAATACACATACCCAAACAATTCATCATAACCTTGAGTGAAACATCTTCTAGTTATTTCATGCACTGGTTTAATATTTTTTCCCTTTTAGGATCTAGTAACCAAAGATCCATAGAAGTTGTTTACATAAGAAACTGTTGGGAGGGAAGGGAAGAAGGTTACTGGCATTTTCCTGTCCTTGAATTAAAATGAAATACTGTCATAAAGCATTTTTAAAAAATTCCACCATCCTTGCAGTACATTTTCTTAGAAGGTATGTTTAAGATAAGATTTGCATTTTTTTTATTTATTTCCCTTCAAAGAAAAACTTTTTTTGAAATTCACCAACTTGTCCACACTAGGGATGATGTTTATATTTTGACTTAATTAGAAGGAAAAAGAAAAACAGCTACTAATCAAATCTGTTAACAATTTTACATATGTTAAATTCCTTTATTCATTCATTGATTCTATTCCCTGACTTCTATTTGTGTATTCAAGAAAACTAGAGTATTCAGGATGGTTGCCTAAAATCATAATGTCAGGGCAAAAATTCTGATGTGATTGTAAATTAGGAAGGCAATACAAAATTAGTCAAAAGAAAGCTCTAAGTCATGGCTAGTGAAATGCTAAATGAGAAAGAACAGAAGAAATGTGCACTATGAATCTCAAAAACATCTATAGCTTTCCAAAGCAAAATCCAAAGATGTATCAAAATGTAACTTTAAATAGGATTCAATCTATTTCTATCAAGTTATTGTCAACACACTAGGGTTTATGGCTAGTTTCTAGTTTATTTGTTTTGTTGTTGTTGTTGTTGTTGTTTTATGAGAATTTAATTTCAAAAGTCAGCAGGGTATAATCCAATGGCTCTCAAATTGGGAAATCTGTGTTCCCGTCTTAGCTGAGACATGTATTAACTGTATGGTTTTAGTCAAATCAATCGATATTAATTGGACTCAGCTTCTGCACAATGGGAGTATAAATATGTATACTTCTTCACTTGATGGTCTTGGAGAAGCGGTTTTGTAAACTGTAAAACAATATACATATGTACATGATTATTAAATTAAATGCTATAGCTGGTCCAATGATTTTATTGATACAGGCTACTTTCTTTTGAGGAAAATCTCTATAGCAAGATTAGCGCCTCTTCTAAAATGTATGGTTTTAGATATTTTTGACTAGGAATTTGAAAGATCAAGTGTTTTGCACAAAGTCACACATTCATCCTGTGTCAGAGAAGTCCCACGTCCTCCTGACTTAAGGCCAGTTGCTTATACTATTTTGAAAAATCTTTTAAATTGAATGTAAATGGAAGCTTGAAATATTACAAATGAATCCATACTACAGAAAACAAATTAAGATATGATAAAGAATTGTTTTAGTGATTATTTTAACAGTGGATGGTTTTCTGCACTCATTGTAACAAGTAGAAATGTCATGTAAAAGTGAAAACTTTATCTTAATCATTGAAGAATTTTATGGAGTGTCTCAATCCCTTCATTTTATAAAGAAGAAAATTGAAGTTCAGAAAGGACTAGTGATATAGCAAGCACATGCAACAGCTAGTTTGCAGTAAATCCAGGATCAGACTCTAAGTACTCTGCATTTTGGTGATACTTCAAAATACCATGCTAGTCTTCTTGGAATAATGGAATGTCATGAATACTCCTTGTTCCTCCCCATACAAATATTTTCCTCTTTTTAAAACATTTGTCTTTTTATAATACTTGTTTATTTTTAAGATAGATTAACCAGTTAATATGTTAGATGATTATTAACATCAGGACTTGGGTGATAACAGTTCAGCATTATTTCCAAATGGAATTAAAGAATCACCTTTATGAAGACTGACATAAGCAAAAGATGATCAAAAATATAGTTTGTCATAGTTATTCTTACAAAATATATACTCAGTCATTTTAATAGATTAAAATTTTCACCAGCATTTGTTACTCCTCTTTACCAATAAAATTTGCTGCCCCAGGGGCCTTGTCATTTTTTTTTGTGATTCTTCTTCATGTCTTTCTACAAATCCTCCATAAAAAAGCAATCTGTCCCAAGAAAGCTGATGATCAAATAATTAATTTCTTAGGCATAAACATGCATGAAATAAAGGAAACATTCTAAATCTCTATTTAAGACCTAATTTTTAAAGAATGTTTCAAATGAATCAAGTCACTATATTCTAGTAATATCAAAAATAAAAATAATTTACATAAATGTATATAACTGTATTAGGGGACAATATCAAACATCATCTTGAGAAGAAAACTAGTTGCCAATAGTGTATGTATGTGTATATATATATGTGTGTGTGTGTGTGTGTGTGTGTGTATACACACATATACATATGAATCAAGTGTTTATGTTACACACATTGAAAAAATCCTTTCAATTGATTATGAGTAAAAAATTGACTAAATGAAAATTCCACTTTCTTGGTTCATCTACACTTCCTGTACTTGCTTTGCTGAAAAAAAAACAAATATTTACTATTGTTAGAACCATAGTCAAGGCTGCCACAGAAGTTAGATCCTCCATTGCCTCTGGCATCACGAACTAAGCTGTCAACTTAGCTCAGTTTGTGATGGGGAGAAAAGGAGAAGGCCCTTAATCAAATTCTTATGTCTAAGGTGTTTTAGGAGTGGAAGGAATGAACAAATTAACTTTCAATGCCCCTTCTACATGTAAAATTCTTATAACATCTTGGTGATATTATAGATTGCACTATTTAATAGTGTTCTATGAGGTAGTTGGGGAACAGAAATTTTCAGGAGATTTTATTCCTCTGACAGAGGGAAGGAATTGGTTGAAAAGAAGTCATGAGATATGGATAACATTAAAATTGACTATCAAAAAGAGAATGACTAATTAGCAAAAAGTTATGAGCAGAAGATTTTTAAAAAATGAAAAATGAGGCTATGACAATGCACTACAATAAAAGGAAAACAATTGACTTTGTGAGTTTAACCATTGTTTAAAAAGAAAAGGAAAAAAAATCATCCTAATTTGCATCTCTCTAAATTTCTTTACCTAACTTTTCTACATTTATAAGATTTATTTCTAAAGACCATTTAGAAGAGATATCCATGGTGTAAAAGAGGATGAGAAACAATTCTACAATTTTCTCTATAACTATATTATTTTTAATTGAAGAGGGGAAGCATAATGGAAAGAGAGTCAACTTTGGAGCTGGGAAACCCTAAATTTAAGTCATAGAGTTGTACAATCATGAAAAAGTCCCTTAATCTCTCCATTCCTCAGGCAACTGTTTAAGACTATAAATTTCACATAAATTGAAATGGTGGAGATCTCTATAATAGTGTAAAAAAATTTATTTAATCACAAATTCAAATGGTTCTAGTTTAATGACAAGTTCCTTTAAAACTTGCTATTGTTTTTAATTCAGAAATAAGCTAATCTACAATGTATTGTTAATAATTAGAAGCTTTATAAAATACCAAGACTTTTTTATTATTGAGCTCAAAACTTATCTTGCAGCTTATGAAAATTGCTCTTGAGAAGACAGTGATATCCCAAGAGGCAACCCCTAGTACAAATTAATCTAGCACTGTGGTGGTGCTTTACTGTAAGAGAGCAGTGCTGTCTATCAGTATGAGCTCACACCTTTTTAAAGATGCAAACTGACAACCCAAACACTGGAATTTCACTGATTATTTTACCAAGGTGACAACTGACTAATCAAGTCACAGCTCTAATGCTAGGCTGACTCTTTTGAAAGTTGTGCCACCATTTTACTATTACCAAGTACATTGGATTGTACACATCAGCTTCTGACCACACACATGATCAAATCAAATCTTATTTTAAAAAATAATAATTCTATTGTTCACCTGTAATAAAATGTCTCACATTTACATAGTACATTAAGTTTCACAAAGCGCTTTATACACATTTGTCCAATTCAACTCTCATATGAGTCGCAGGAGAGAGTTACTATAAGTATTCATATCCCTAGTTTGTGAACAAGGAAATTAAAGAGAAAAAATCAAAAAAACATCACAGAGCAAATAACACTCTGAGTTGGGATTCTACTGTAGGTTCTTCTTGATTACTGTTACAATATTATTCACCATACTACACTGCTATCATTAAAGCATATAATTTGAATCTAGATGCAGTGATTCAGTTAATAAAAAGATTTTTTGGTTAAGATCCCAATTATATAATTTAAACTTTTTAGGATTATCTAAGACTCAGAAATGTGTGTTCTTTGTGTAACTGAATAACAAACAGATATTGTTATCTGAAATAAACAGGTGGCACAGGGAATACAGGACTAGATTTACATTCAGGAATGTTTGAGTTACAATTCTCCATACCTATGGTGTAACTCTGGACAACTTACTTAGCCCTTTTTTTTCCCCTACAAAACAATAAACATTTATTAAATGCCTGCCATGTTCCAAATGGTGATGCTAAGCACTGGGGCTACAGAAACAGGTAGAATATATAGTCCCTGCCCTCAAGAAATTTATAATGTAATGAGGAAGACAAATAAATAAATATTTATAGACAAGCTAAATGCAAGATAAATAGGAAATAATTAATAGAGGGAAAGCACCAGAATTAAGAGAGGTTAGGAAAACTTCCTATAGAAGATGTAATTTTTTTATTATGAATTTAAAGGAAGCCAGCAAAGGCAATAGGGTCAAGAGCAGAGACCATTCCAGGAATGAGGGATAGCTCAGTTTCCTCATCTTTTAAATGGGGATAATAATAGTGCTAATCTCCCAAAATTGTTTTGTGGATCAAGTGAGAAAATATCTGTAAAGTGCCTTACATACCTTAAAACAATAGATAAATACTTGCTATTCATATTTCATTTGATGTTGGGGAGTATCTTATACCAATTGCACTCCTAAAAGAAGAAAATCAATTAAGAAGCAGCTAAAAATAAATTTATTCATTCCAGTGAGTAGTGATCATAAAGAATTTACAGGTTCTATATGTATGTTTCCATAAATGTGATTGTTCTCTGCTTGCAAAAATGGGGAAGTTTATGTAAAAGAGGAAGAAAATCTCATTCTTTAAAGTGTTGTAAGTGTTGCCATTTAAGTTGAGCAGTTGAGAGATCTTGGCCAATATTAATGCTAAGTGATGTGAAGGACTATCTGTGTTCCTTTTCATCTAATCCAACACACTGTCACTCTGGATGAAAATAAAAGCACACAGTGTGTAGAGAAGTGGTTCCCAAGCAGAATTTTCTGTCAAGCTTACCAGTCCTTCTGCAAATATCCAAGACTTAGACAATTCTGTCTTTCCCTTCCTCCTCTCACCACATACACACTCACTCACACAAAAATACATATACCACAAAATGGATAGTGTTATTGTCATATCTCCCAATATCTTTCTGTAAATGCCTCAATGAAATGTAATGATGTTTCAGCAGCAGCAGCAGCATCTTGTCACAAGCATCTTTGAAGAGTAAACAAAATCTAATGCCAGAGAGCAGGAAAGTATTTTAAAAAATCCTTGGGCTATTCCAATTTACCTGGGGGATATGGGGAAAGGGGAGGCAATTTCTACTAGAGTTTTATACTCAGATCTACATTATCTCCCCCCTTTTCTCTTTTGGAGGATAAGGGAGCAAAATTTAGTCTATATTTATTAACAATGTAATTATATTCTTATGTGTCTTAGAGGGCATGAATTTCCTCATTAATAATGAAATCAGCCATATTATGCCTGTATAATTGCAGTGCCCTTGTTGCAATGTTGCTTTGTAGATGTTTTCTTTAGTTCTTTCATATGTATGTCTCTGTTCAGCAACTAGTTTTCAAATACTTTGAAGGTAGGATTTCTAGTCATGATTTGATATAAAATAGTTTTTTAAGGAAAAGGAACCAAATAACAATAAAGCCTTCTTGGGTGTTTATAATTACCCACAGTACCAAGCACAAAGTTCTATACATAATAAATAATATTGATAGATTTATAAAAATCTATAGGATCATTATTCAAGGGACTGGTATTAATGTTAGTATTACTATTTCAGTGTTATTTCACAATTACAAACTCCCTATGAGGGTATAGAATCACCTGTTTGGACACTCTAGAATAGAGTGACCTGTTCAATGAAATGCTAGACCTAGATACATTAAGACTTGGATACAGGTCTTGTCTTTGAAATTTCTTAGCAAGCATAGCCATTGGCAAATCACTAAACTTTTAATGCCAGCTTCCTTCTTTGTAAAATGAAAGCAATGTTGTCTGTTGTACCTCCCTTCCAGAGGCAGCATTCTTGAGGCAATTAAAAAGTTTTGAGAGTCATAGTTTTGGGGTAATTTAATTATTTTATTATTAAGGCCACCACATTTATTAATTACCAAAAAAAAAAAAAAATTATGGCCATTTAACCATCTCTCTTAAGCCAAAGACCAGGCAGCTGATTTAGGGGGCTTATATAATGTGTTTATTTGTTTAAACAGTTTGTTTGTTTTTGGAAGAGGAGTGGCAATCAAGTCTGAGTACTTAACAACTAATGAGAGAAAGAATATTACAAGAGGGACTGAGAGTTATAACATGTTACCATTGAACAGAAAGACTTTCAATATGTAGACCCTCCCCCTTAGCCTTGGGCAATCTATTCAAAGAATTTATATCCCAACCAAACCTGAGCAGAATACTATGACTATTTTACATGGGTGGGATCTTGAATGAGAGACAGATGATCCAATCTTATTATCAGAATGTCCTTCAAGAGACTTAACTTTTTAAATCAAGACTTTAAAAAAAGGGGGAGAACTCTGGATTTCTACAAATCATTGGTTATTAATAATGATTTCTCTCAATCATATAGTAAATACACTATTGGACTTGGTATCAGGAATTTCTGACCTTAAATAATGACTTTCACATTACTAGTTGTATGATGTTGCACATATCACTTAATCCCTATGTACTTCACTCGGGCAACTCCACAAAACTGAGATAATAAATTATATATGTTATATGTTTTAAATGCTATAAAAATTGTTGGAGTTTTTAATTACCATTGAGTAAGAGGATAATTTTTCCTACTGTTTTCCTTATTCATCTCAAGAAGACTACTTGTAAAAGCAGAGAGGTATTGTAATTTGAGTCAGTTAAGGAGTTGCCACACTGCTGAAATAAAATTAATAAAACATTGAAATATTGAAGGACTGCCTTTATTTCAATTGCAAATCTCATAGAACATTTCTTCAACTTATTGCTGAGTTTCTATTGAGTTCCTACAAATCCAGAAGTAAAGAAATATATGGTTTTCCCAGAAGTTTGTATAATTTAATGGAAAAAATGTCTACTAGTAATAAGGATAATAATATCCATGGTTTGGATAATAGTTAAGGTGATAAGGCCAACAACTATTAAAAGTTTAGCATCTCTACTTGTCAACATCCAAAGGATTGGAAGAATTAATAGCTTTGTTGTTGTTTTTCTAAAATGAAAGTAATTATCTAAACTTTATATAATAGTGATCTTTATAATTAGTAAATGAGGGAGAAAGGGACTCAGAGTATTAAGTGATTGTTCCTATCTACTTCTGACCTGAATTTTAACTCCTTTGTCCATTGTCATGTACATAAATTGACTAGATCTTTGGCCTTTGATAATATATTTTTGTTGTTGTTGTTTTTGGTTTTTGGTTTCTTTGGAGTTTAACCAAAGAAAAACATAGAGTGTCTGTCTGTCTCTCTCTCTCTCTCTTTCTCTCTCTCTCTCTCTCTCTCTCTCTCTCTCTCTCTCTCTTTGTCTTTGTGTGTGTGTGTGTGTGCGTGTGTGTGTGTGTGTGTGTGTGTGTGTGTAATGGCATTGCTTTAAATGAACATATCAAATATATTTAAATTGGTAGCAGAGACGACCATAAGTCCAAAGCTAAGTAATACTACTGTTTTCACAGGTCGCATTTATTTCTGAGTAAATAGCCTACATTTGCAATTCTTCCACTAACAAGCACATTTCAAGGATTTTTTTTTTTAATTATTAGCATTATGTACAGAAATTTCAGGGCTTTAAATATGCTGACTTTGTGACTTAGACTGAAAAGGAAAATTTGGTGAAATTCTTGAAGACATAATTTGTTGGCTGGCTTTCTTACAGGGTGGGGAAGGTCTTATTTGGAGATAGAAAGCTTCCTGTTTGACTTAATATCAGGCGTGTGAAGAGAGCAAATAAGAACACCAAGACTGTGTTTACAAATATAAAAATAATGTCAATTCTGTTGGTGCAGCAAAATATATTTTAAATTTAGATATGCATATGTATATACTATATGTATGTATATATACATATGCAGTTAATTAACAGTATGACCCTCAAATAATTGATTGGCCAACTCAATTACTCACTTAGTAACTGAGTGTGTTATGTTTTTTTGTGACATGATCCAAGTTTGATTTTCTACTATAGTTTTATCTTTTAGTTCACAATAATGGAAAGCAACAGTAGAATACTTCCCATAGCAATATAGAGTTTTCTGAATGCATCATCACTTCCAAAAAGTGGATAGAATACTGGATTTTGAATCAGAGAACTTGGGTTCAAATCTCTCCTGTTCTACTTGCTTCTGAGGCAGGCCTAAAAAGTCATTTAATTTCTTTGTGCTAGTCTTTTTTTTTTTTTCATCATTCTAAAGAGAAGATTGAACTCCATCTCTCAGGTCCCAAATCTGACTCTATGATCTTATGAAATATCATCCTCCTCTGATAGCACTGCCTTACCCTGAAAATGAACATATTGGACCAGTTATATAAAAAAGGGGATTTTAAAAACACCTCTTAGTACTTTTTCTTGCTAAGAGAGACCTAAGAAAGAAGAAAGTTCCCTCGGAGAGGGATTCAATCCATAAGAACCAAGGTATATTTTCTACAGAACAGCATCAGTTAAATATGATTGATCATGGCTTTTTATAATTTCTTTGATCTTATTTTATTGCAGATTTTTTTCTCTTTAATCCACATGAATAGTAATGAATATAGCTTAGTGGAGCTGTGAAGAAGTAGATAAGCCACTGTGAATATTTCCCCCTCTCAAGTTAAACAAGAGCACATCTTTAATGAGGCTGTGAGACCCTGATATTGCCAAAGAACTATATTTTAGTCAGAGTTCATTTGACCATATCTTTGTGGTGGCTGTGGTTGTGGTTGTGGTTGTTTTCAGAATGAAACTTTATACAAAAATGATATAATAATTAGCAAATGTGGTGGGGGTGGGAGGAATCAGGAAGTTTTATATGACCCTTCCCATTTACTCTGACCCTGAATTCCAATCCTTATCCCCAGTTCCATGATATATAAATAGGCTCAACAATGCCTGGAAAAGATGCTGAGGTAGCTGTTGAGGCCCTAGAGTGGAAACAGAAGATAGAAAATGCTCAGAATATTTTGACATAATAATTATAATAATATTTTCTCTCTGCAGTTACTGTACCCCAAAGTGGGGATGTCAGGACATTACTACTTCTTTTTCTGTTTTCTCAACCACAAAACTAGGCTCAGAATTGGATTTGGCAGCTGCTGAGCTGCCCTAATATAGCAGCAGACGAATCCAGGCAAAGAACAGATCTATCACTGTATCTGACTGATCTTTCTGCTTATGCACAGTGACAAATTCTCACCTCTCCATATAGATCAGCAAGCTCTGTAACCAGTCAGTCACACAGAAGTTGTGACAGCACATCACAAGATTGGCAATTTGGAACCCTAGAGAACAAGGTGAAACATGCAGTTATTTTACATGAAAACTACCGTCTTCCTCATAGCAATGGGGGGGGGGCGGGTTTGTGTGAGTGTCATTATCCCCCTAAAGGGCATGTTTCCCCCTTCATTTTATTAAAAATGGGGAGAGAAATCAAAAGAAAATGGAGACCAAAAGATCCCTAAATCTTCACTATGCAAATGAATGATATACACTGCCACTGTATGAAACCTATCCAGGACTTTTTCCCCTCCTTCTAAGTCAGAATTTAGGATAACTTAATCAAGGAAGCATCTGGTTAATAAAAGTGTGCCTACGTGTCTCAGAGATGCCAATGCAACACCCAGTATGACAGTATGAGAAAATCTCAGATTGAATTTTTAAGTCCTTCCCCTCCTATTTCCAATAAAAGTTATATACCCAGGGGATTTCTGTTTTCTAGCATAGAATAGGAAATCTCCTTATTTTATTCTCAAATTTTGGGTAATATTGCCATTTCAATTAATTTAGGGAAGGTTTGGGGTTTTGTTTTTTTTGTTTTTTGCTATAGCATTTTTGAAAAAAAAAATAGCAAACTAACTAGAGCTTACAATAATAATACTACAAAATTTAAAGGCATGAAAGTGAAAAAAAAAATGCTCTCATCTTTAGTAGAATTAAATCTGGAAGGAAGCAATGGAAATTTTTTGGTTGAAAAGAACATCAATGAAATATTTTTTTTAAAAAAAAGAACATACAGAAGAGAACAGAAGGAAGTTCATAAAGGGACACAGACAAGTATGGATGATTTGTTACTATTATCATCAATTTAATATGCCAGATGTCCCCAAAAATCTGAATAAAGTTTTAAGCTATTGTCTTACTACATTTTTAAGCTATTAGCACTTAAAATGCATTAAAACTTGGGACATATTGTGAACTCTAAAAAATAAATGGGTAAGCAGTGCACATCTTTATATACAATTCTTGTTCTTGTTTTTATATATTGAAATATTGGTAGTTTAAGTTAAAAAAAAGTTTTAATTAAATTTTAAAAGTTATCATTTTGTTTCTAAGAGTGTTGGTCACATGAGAAGTATCATAGCATAATAGATAAAAAGATAATCTTGGAGATCTGAATACCTAGGTTCAGGTCCCACTTCTGACATGACAGTTATAATGCCACTAGCCAATCAGTTAACCTCCTAGTCTTCTGGGTAATTCTCTAAGACTAAAACTTGTAGATGAGTCGCTTATTTGTATTGGTTAAAGGAGTTTCTAGGGAGAGCTTTATATCAGTGAAATCACAGGTTAATTACTGGTATCAGATAAAGTAATACAATGGTTTAATAAATGCATATTGATTGATTTAGAGAGCAGGGGAAAACTAACAAGCTAATTCAAAAGATACTTCTACAACAGAAGTTGCAAAGTTATTTTAAAAGAAAATAAAATTTCATGACAAGTACAATACAACAAATTCCCTAGTTTCATATAAGTTGCTGAATTTTGCCATTAAGCTAGCCAATCCTAGATTTTATCTCAATTGATTTGATATTTTGTTATTCTTTAGATAAATAAAATGATACTTTGTCATTTTAAACAATTTTGTTGTTGCTGTCCAGTCATTTCTTTATGACCCTATTTAGGGTTTTCTTGGCAAAGATACTGGAATGGTTTGCTACTTCATTTTTCAATTTATTTTACATATGAGAAATCTAAGACAAACAGGGTTAAGTGTCTTGCTCAGGGTGGCATGGCTAATAGGTTTCCAAGGCCTCTATGCTATCTACTGCTCATAAGTACATTCCTATTATGATAGGAAGTCTGGGGACTAGTGTCCCATGAAACAAAGCAGCTACACCCAAAGTTCTGGACCCCAGTTCTTCTAATCTTTGTTGTTGCTATTGTTCAGTTATTTCTATTGGGTCCAACTCTTCATGTCTCCATTTGAGGGGTTTTCTTGGCAAAGATTTTGACATGGTTTGCCATTTACTTTTTTAGATCATTTTACATATGATAAGCTAAGACAAATGGAGTTAATTGCCCAGGGTCACACAGTAAGTAAGTCTCTAAGGTCAGATTTGAACTCAAAGAAATGAGTATTACTGAATTCCAATCCTGGCACTTCATCCACTGTACCACCTACCTGTCTTCTATTATAAACAGTGGAGGGAAGTGCTTAGCACATAGGACAGCAGCATACATCTGATAAGTATACTGTATGTGGAAAGTAGTTTTGATGATTTGAGAGAATATATTAACTTTGTCAGATAGAATAGTATTTCCTGCTTTAAACTACAACTACGATGGCAAACTAGCATCAAAGTTAATCTGAGTCATTTGGAAATTATTTTATCTTTAACTCTTCTTGTTCTATTGAGATATCAATTTGATATTGAAAAGAAAATTATGAAGCAAATAATAGAATTTGACCTTCCAAGTTTCCTATTATCACATTATTCCCCTTCATATTCATTGAAATTTAGTTAAAATGATTTTTAGAACTAATTATTCTTCATATACAATACTACACTTAATGATTCTATATTTTTACACTGGTTATATTTTATGCCTAGAATTCACTTTCTCCTCAACTTGCTCTTACAATTCCTAATTTGCTTCAAGGTGCATCTTAAGTGACACCTTTCACATGAAAACTTTTCTGATCTCTTCCCACTTGTCAGTGAATCATTGCTTTCCCCAATTACTTTGTATCTATTTTTATATACAAAGTGTCCCAAAAGTCTTAGTGCCATTCTAAGTAATAAATGCTCAAAACTATAATTTGGGAATCTCAGCACTGTGTATGTATTGTCTCATGAAACTAAATTGTAAGTTCTTGAGATTTTTTTTCATTACTATTGATTTTGTAATATAGCTTGCTAATATATTGATCAATTGATTGATTAATAAAACTCTTCTCTCACCTAAAACTATCACCAATTCAATATTGTAATAAAATTGTTTACATCATTGTAATAGATAAACATAATCCAGAATATAAACTATTTAGCTATTCAATAGAGTTATTAATAAAAGCCCCCAGTGATATAAAGGAGTTAGAAAAAACTTTGGAAGGAGGAAGATAAGGGGAGAGAGAGAGACAGAAAGAGAGACACAGAGAGAGGAGAAAGGGGGGGGGGGACAAAGGGGGAGAGGGGAGGAGGGAGAGCAAGAGAGAGAGAAGGGGAGAAAGAAACTGAACTGATTTTCACCAAGTTATCTAATGAAGCCTAAATCACCCTAAGGAATAGTTAAGTGGTACAGTGGGCAGAGAACTGAGCCTAGAATCAGAGAGACTTATCTTCATGAATTCAAAATTGGCTTCAAACACTAATTGTGCAATTGTAGGCAAGTCACTTAGCCCTGTTTGCCTCAGTTTCCTCATCTCTCAAAGGAGCTGGAGATATATAAATACCAAATCCTTCCAAATATTTGCCAAGAAAACCCAGATGGGATCACTTTGGCTTATCTTAAAATATACAGTTTCATAAACATTTAAAAGTATCAAGCAATTCTAGTTTTTATGTATATTTTGGAGATTTAAGAGAACTCTTCACATGGAAACTCCCTTCATTCATCTCCTCTGCAAATTAGTGTTTTAGCACATTTTCTGAGACACTGAGAGGTTAAGTGATTTGTTCATGGTCACACAGAAAATACATATCAGAAGTAGTATTTGAACCCAAGTCTTCTCCAAGAATGACACCCTCTCTACTATCCCACACAGCAATTTATATTTATCAGGTAGAAATACAAGCACATAAAATTAAAGTTCACTGGTAAAAACTGAGTTGAGAATAGTACTGTTCTGCCAGTGAGAGTTCTTATAGTAGAATTTTTTACCAGTGCCAACCTCATGACTACCCTATACATATTTTCCTCTTCATCTTTAACACCAAATGGTGAGCAGGAGCAAGAAACCAAAAAACTATGATACTGCTAAATAATGGTGGTGACAAATCAATCATTTGTCATCATGGATCCCCTGGTATTTGCAAATTAGTTTTGCTTTAGATTGTGTTTATTTTCGCAATGCCTTTTAGAGGTAATTGGTAGTGGTTCTATAGTACTTTAAAGGATGGCTTGTTTTGGATATGGCAGCATGATGTAGAAGATAAAAAAGCTAACTTTGGAATTAGGAAGAACTGAGTTCAGTTTCCACCATTGATATAATATCTCTATTTGACCAGTAAATCACTTAACCTCTCAGGGCTCTAAAACTATTACTCTTTAAAACTATAAACTGCCAAGAAGATACAAACTTACATTGGTAGAAAAGGTTTTCTTATCTAGGAATTTTCTAAAACCAACTCCTTAAATCTAACCTTATTTTGAAAAATATTGAGTTCACATTTCCAATCTGGTTTCTTGTTGAAGTTGCACTTTGACAAAAGGAACAAGGACAAAAGTCCAATCATTCTGATAATGCTTGGAAGAGACTAACCTAAGATTTCAGCAGGCAAATAGATAGTATAAAGGATAATGCTGAGCTTGGAATCAGGAAAACCTGAGTTCATATACTGCTTCAGAGGCTTACTAGTTATGTAACACTGGGAAAGTCACTTTTCACATTCTAAGTTTCCCCATGGGTTAAATGGGGAATATTAGCATGTATCTCCCAAAGTTGTTGTGAGGATCAAGTAAGATAGAATAGGTAAAGAAAGAGCTTTGCAAATCTTAAACTGCTATTTAAATGGTAGCTGTTATTGTGATTTCTTGTTGTTTCTAGAATTGAAATTATTTTAAAACACAATTTCAGAAAAGTCTTCTGATTAATTTTGCAATCCCCTATGCTCTCCCAATTTAAAACATTAAAGGAAAAATTAGCCTTTCCTTCAAACATTCAAATTATTCCTATTTACAATGACAGCATTCATTTCTGAACTTGGAAAGAGAAGGAAAATTCCATTTTGTCCTCAGGTTAAGTTTGTCAATTATCAAAGATGTGAGTCTATAATAAACAAAAATAAAAACCATCCCTTTCATGGTTCATCTTCTCTTCTGTCTGTATAGGAATATCTCTTTCTTCTTTGCTGTTCATGTTCCTTAAATGTTGCTTAAGTGTCAGTTACCAAAGAGAAAGGAGGGGTTGGCTTCCATTTTGATTAACAAAAGCTGAATTCCCCATTCCAATTTCTGAGCAAAAAAAAAAAAAAAAAAAAAAAAAAAAAGTCCCCTCTTGATCCTAGAAAACACGTCTGATGTTTTGTTTTGTTTTGTTTTGGCAGTGCCAACCATCCAATGTTTTGCTATTATCATGTCAACCTTTTCAACAGTAATGGATTTCCATATTCCCAGCAAGAAAGCAATTTTGTGCCACTTCATGGGTCAAAGATTCTTTAATCCTTTTCTTTTGCCAGCATTACCTGCCCCCTGGCTCTCATCTCTGTTGGTGGCTCTAGGGGGCAGGCAGCAGCAGCAGCAGCAGCAGCAAGAGCAGCAGCAGCATTGCGGCTATGACCTAAGGAGTTCAGCTAGAGAGCCACCATTCTTGTCCCAGCTTGGTCTTTCACTTTGTCTTTTCAAGGTTTCTGGAGAATCATCAAATACCCACTTGCTCTTCTAATTTCAAAGAATCTTTTTCAAAAGATCATTGTAAGCCTTTCTCTGGGGAGATTCAGATAGTTATAAAGAAAAATGTGGAGTTAGATATGCAGAGAAAAAAAAAAAAGAAAAAGGAACTATACATGATGTAGTACACGTGTGCACTAATGAAAGCAAATAGAATCAGTAAATAATATCTCCCCAATCACTTCTATCAAAAGCTAATAAAATACTATGCCAATGATCTTTAAAAGAGGATTGGGAGATGTTTTCCTTTGTAGTAATGCAGAGCAAATTAATATCATTTCATCAAAGCAAGATAGGAAATTACCAGGAAACACAATCTCAGCTAAATGAATATTATATGAAACCTAGTTTCAACTATACATATAGAATAAGGTACGATGCGGGCTTGCAATTAAATAGAACACCTTGAAGCTGGAGGGATCTTGTTTCCAATCCCCTGAACCAGGGTTTAAATTGGATAGAATCTCACAGGATATAGCACGAGTGACTCTTTGTGGTGGTGTGGGGGCTGTGAAATGTGCTGTCAGCTGGCACGAAGCCTTTTCAGTTTCTTATTTTGACTTCATTACTGTACCTGAAACACCCGCCCCACCACACACACACACACCAACCCCCCACTTACCCATAAAACCTTGAGCATGTCTTTTGCCTTTCTGCCTCTGCCTCTGTCTCTTCAGGTGTATGTCATTCTTCTCATTTAAGGGCAAGGCAATTGATGTTGATTGCTGTCTGTAAGTGTGTGAATGTGGCAGAAAAGACTGATGTATGTCAGTGCATTTTTTTATGCTTCATACATGGAATGACTGTTCTTTGGTTTCCACCTACTGTGGGACAACTATACTAACCTTAATACTTAAATCATTTTTAAAGGAAACATCTAGGTTTATACTTTTTTTTTCCTATACTTGTACCATTGTGAATGGGGAAAAAAGTTAGTAATTTCAAGAAAAAACTGACTACAGGCAATGTTTGCTTGTCTATAATGTCTTGCCTTCTTTTTAGAATGCTTTCCTAGTTTTAGTGACTCCTGATTGCTCTGTAATGAATGAATGAATTGATTATCCAAGCAATTAATCAAAAAAAAGCATTTGTTAAATACTTAATATATGCTCAGCACTGTGCTAAGTAATGGAGTACTGTGCCTCATGCTGTCCTTCACTCCCTCCTCTCCCCATCAGGCAACCATAGCCCTCAAATCTGAGACTTTTCTCCATAGTCTAAATAGACATGTCCTTACATAACTCTTTTTTCACATTAAGCCTGACCTTTCTGGTATCATTTCCTTTACTCCTTGATCTCTTTTATGGATAAAAGCTAGATATTCTGATTAACTTCAATCCAAATAATGTTTGAGTTGGTAATAACAGCTGAATGTGGTACTCTTACCAGATAACATATTTTACTTGAAACAGTCTTCCGGATGCACAATTGCTTAATATTAAAAGTGGTGATTTTAATCTCTACTGATGATAATTTTGGCCACTAGACTTTTCCCATTTATTAATAAAAAGCTTTTAGGAGAACATTAGTTTTTCTGCATTTTATCCCTATTTATTTAGTTTATCCCTATTACTTAGTTACAAATAGGGCCATCTTAGTGGACAATCAAACCCAAGTCAGCATTTTTTTATAAAGGTACTATGTATCAGAACTCCAGATACCAAAAAAAAAAGGGGGGGAAGGGAGAAAGAAAGGAAGGGGGGAAGGGAGATGGAAAGGAAGGAAAGAAGGAAGGAAGGAAGGAAGGAAGGAAGGAAGGAAGGAAGGAAGGAAGGAAGGAAGGAAGAGAGGGAGGGAGGGAGGAAGTGAGGGAGAAAGAGAGAGAGAAAGGGAGGGAGGGAGGGAAGGAAGGAAGGAGGGAAAGAAGTATGAAAGGAAGGAGAGAAGGAGGGAGGGAAGGAAGGAAGGAAAGAAGGGAGAGAGGGAGTAAGAAAAAGAAAAAAGAAAGAAAAAGGAAAGGAGAATTATAAAGGGAGAAAAGAGAAAGGAAGAAAAGTAAAAGGAAACAGAGAAAGAGAAAGGGAAAGGGAAGGAAAGAAGGAAAGGAAAAGAGAGAGGAGAGGAGAGAAGAGAGAGGAGAGGAGAGAGGAGAGGAGAAGAGAGAGGAGAGGAGAGGAGAGAGGAGAAGGGAGAGGAGAGGAAAAGGGAGAGGAGAGGAGAAGGGAGAGGGGAGAGGAGAGGGGAGAGGAGGAGAGGAGAGGGAAGAGGAGAGGAGAGGAGAGAGGAGGGGGGAGAGGAAAGGGGAGAGGAGAGGAGAGGAGAGGAGAGAGGAGAGGGGAGAGGAGAGGGGAGAGGAGAGGAGAGAGGTTCCTGCCTTCAAGGAGCTGAGATTCTAATTCTACTAAAGAGCTATGTCTTGTATAAACAAATGAATAGATGAATGGGCATTTATTAAATGTCAAGTACTGTGCTCAGTTGGAAGTAGATATAGAAAAGTGGAACAGTCTGCCAGGATCACTATCTTACAAAGGTACTCTGCTCCTTTCTCCACCCCATTACACCCTGAATTTAAAAGGCAACAAAACTGGAACTTGATTGACTTGGAGGTTGAGGCAAAAGACTCACAGATGTCTATTTTCTTTCTTATAGCCTCTGGTTGTCTCAGCATAACTTTTAATTTACTTAGGGACCTAAAAAAGTCTACCTATAGGCTGGGAGTCACCAACTCGGGTCTTATGCCAATCAAATCACCATCCTGCTTCACTAATCAGATAATATCTCCATGTAAATATGGGAGAAAACTAAGTCTCATCTAATGGCTCTCTCTCAAGCTTTATCTTTGTAGAACATACTTTCAAGTTTAGAATTAAGTAAACCTTCTTTTATTAGCTACTCAGTGACCTATGCGCACTTTGTTTCCTCGAAGTACCGACTTGATCTAACAGCCTTAACCCAATAAACTCTGGAGCTCACATTCTAATTGGAAAGGACTATATATAGAAAGAAAGGTCAGCTGCAGGGCCATTCGAAAGGCTCCATGGTTTTTAGAGAGCAGAGGCAAAACAGATATTAAGGTATCTTATTTAGTTTCAATCCCATTAATGAAACGATATCTATATTTGACATTGAACCATTGAACAATGCCAGGATTTCAGTGATGAGAACTTCTTAGTCTTCCCCAGATAGCTTCTAAAGCAGTAAGTCTAATGCCTACAGTAACAGTAGGGTGAGTGGCTACCATAGAAAATTATTTCAGAGGGCTTGACTGTAGGCTATTTCCAGGGTGCTTGAATATGGAGTGCTGAAATGCTTACTGCTGACATCTAGGTCATCAATTTGACTACCTAGCTCATGTCTCTAAGGGCTGGACAGAAAATAAATAATTATAATTATATAAATAACCATAATTTGGAATGGAAGACAGTGCTAACAACTAAAGAGATCAAAAAATGACTTCCTTTATGTTTTCCTGATTTCCTTAATTGCCATTAACCTTGTATGCTCTCAAATGCTACAAAACACCTTGTTTTCACTTAGATATAGTATTATAATTATCTATTTGTAATATTCACCTGAAAATTAAGTTCCACAAGGAAATGAGCCCTTTGAGACTGACCATCAGTTGCCCATCCTCCAATCCAGATAACTCATCTATATCTCAAAGGCAATATGTCCAAAAGAATACTCATTTTATTTCTTTCTCCTCCAAACCCATTGCTCTTCTAACTTTCCCTTTCTAACAAAAGTAAATCTTTTTTTAAACATGATACCACGATTTGTTAGACTTATTAATTCCCAGATAAATCTGTAATACAATAAATGTTCTTTTATTTAGGATAAACTAGTTCAGTTTTGAATTATTGGACATAAAATGTAGATTCATGTTTTCTATCAAAAGAACAGTTTGTCAGGTACAATAAAGATTCAACCTCAAGAAACCTAGTGCATAAATGCTATGCTAGATGGGAGCCTTCAACTTTGTAAAAGATTTCTTTTATTTTTCAAGATTCATTGTATTCCTTTCAGTTTAATTCTCATTAATATGGCCATTTCACAATTAGCTTTTCTAGAATAAGGGAAACTGTCAGTTGAACATTGTTCCAAGAGATTTCATTTCTCACTCTTGGGGTCTACCTAAATTTTAGCAACTGTTACTATGAACAAAACACAAGAAAAATTATATGTAGGCATTTTTGTTTGTTTCATGGTTACTTCATTTAATTATTGTTTATAATTTTTAAATGTAAAACCAATTTCAATCTGTAAGCAACAAATAAAACAATTAAGCCTTTTTTCCCAAATAACTAAGAGTAATACACTGGCAAATGGCTGCTTGTAACTCAGAGAGAAACATCACACTATTTTAGGAAATGAAATGTATCATTTTCCATACCCAATCCATTATTAGATGCCAGTAAAAAAGAACTTATTTTGTTTCCAGTAACTGTACATATACTCAATAGGATACCAAGCAACTTCCTCTTAATTAGGCAACACCAGTCTTCAATCCTTTCAATCTTTCAGTTGGCTAGCTACAGCCCTTATATGTCAAGTAACAATTCAGTTGTAAACCTCGGTTTGGATATCAACTCAAATTCTTTTATCCTTCATAAGTGAGGCAAATCCTCTATTTCTGATGGTAGTGAGCATCCAAATCCAGCTAGTAGTCCAAAGAGAACACTGAACTTCAAATTATATCTGTCACAAGCTGTATGTTGTGCAGCAGCTAGAAATGAAGTATGTGTTTTGAAATAAATTAACATCCATTGGGACTTCTGGAGATCTGGAATAATCAATTTTAATCAGTGATCCAAACTAGATCTAATCTTGATTCAATACAGCTTTGATTTGGAAAGCTTATTAAAACCTTCAAATTTGTTAGGACTTGAGAAAAAAATTTTGTCATAGATTAGCTGGTTTGATTCTGTTCCATTAAAAGAATATACTGTGGGATGGAATTTTCAGTGTTAAAAATAAAACAAGTGCTAATATTACTATATGAGAGAGTATGATTCTGGGCATCCTTGATATCTCTAAACCCTAAGTACCAACCTGAATGAGTAGAGAAAGTTTCCTAACAAGGAGTTGCCTAGTTGCCTATACCAATGAAATTAAAGGTCTTAATAGAATAGATATACATATATATAAATATGTTAATTATATAATATAGTTATTATTATTAATGTATTTTGTTAATTCAACTTCACAAAGAGAGAAAAACTGGTGGCATAATGATAGGCCTTAGGCAGAAATAACAGTTTGAATCCCTACTATCCTAATGATCATTTGTGATCACTTAACCTGCCTGCCTCAGTTTCCTCATCTGTAAAATATGAGGTATAATATCACCTTCCTCCCAGGATCATTGTGAGGCTCAAATGTGATGATGTACATAAAATGCTTTGCAAACTTTAGAGTGCTATATAAATAATAACGCACTACTGTTAATATATCTGTAGTAGTATGGCAAAATGTACTTGTAAGCAGAAAAACCTGTGTTCAAACCCCACCTTTGTCTCTTTATTATAGGCAAATCACTTTATTATTCTGAACCTCAGGAACTCTCCAGAACTGAAGTAATGGATGGTTTGTATTCTGCTTTACTAGGAGAGAGTCCAGTATTGTTAAGGTCTTTTATGTTGATAAATAAAATTCCTTTTCCCAAAGAAAATTATACTGAATAAGTTCAAAAATTCTATGCTATACTTTTAATAGTGGGGAAGTTGGGTAGGGATGGAGAGGGAGGGAGGAAATCAGGGTTAAAGTACTTGCCCAAGATCAAACAATTATAGTCTCACCTTTCATATTGGCTAAAATGACAGGAAAAGATAATGATAAATGTTGGAGGGGATGTGGGGAAACTGGGAGACTTATCCATTGTTGGTGTTGTAAACTGATCCAACCATTCTGTAGAGCGATTTGGAACTATGCCCAAAGGATTATTAAACTGTACATATTAATATCCATCAGTTAGGGAATAACTGAATAAGTTTTGGAATATGAATGTAATGGAATATTATTGTTTTATGAGAAACAATCATCAGGATGATTTCCAAAAGGCCTGGAGAGACTTACATGAACTGATGCTAAATGAATTGAGTAGAGCTAAAAGAAAATTGGATACAGCAACAACAAGATTATGTAATGATCAACTCTGGATGTGGCTCTTTTCAACCATGAGGTGATTCAGGCCAACTCCAATAGACTTGTGATGGACAGAATCATCTGCATCCAGAAAGAGGATTATAGGGACTGAATGTGGATCATAACATAGAATTCTCATCTTTTTGTTGTTTTTTATTTGCTTTTTTCTCATTTTTTTTCCTTTTTTGATCTGATTTTTCATGTGCAGCATGATAAATATGTAAATATGTTTAGAGGTATTGCACATATTTAACCTATATTGACTACTTGCTGTTTAAAGGAGGAGGAGGGGAGGAAGGGAAGGAGAAAAAATTGGAACACAAGGTTTTGCAAGGGTGAGTGTTGAAAACTATCTTTGCATCTTTTTTTCTATCTATTTTGAAAATTAAAAAGCTACTATTAAAAATTTTTAAAAGCTATAGTATGAAAGACTGGATTTAAACTGTAGATCGTCCTGACTCAGTATTGGAGCTGCTCCTTCTATATTTTTTAATGGTAACTTTGGGTAAAAATGTCTTTAAATACCAATAATATAATTGGTCTGCTTATTTTCAGCCCCACAGGCTTTTTAAAGATGTGAGACAGCCTCAGTCAAGATAAAAGAGAATTATTTTAGGGACATACTGAGGCATGGATTTTTTTTTTTAATGTGAACTGAGAAACTCCAGCAATAAACATACCAGACTATCATGTAACAAAAATGAATGGGATAGGTTTTTGGAGTCAGGACCTTGCACCGATTATAGGTCTGAGAAGCAGAGTTACAAAGGATGATAAGCTCTGAAAAAAGCAGCTACTGCCCATGTATATTAAGTGCAGGACAGATGAGCTCCTATCACTTTATCAGCTTCGGAGGGTCCTTCCTAGTTCCCAAGAAACAAATCACTACCTCGAAGAATCTAGACCAAAAAAGATTACTGAGGCTTATAATGTTACTCAGAATATAACTCTGAAAGAAAATTTTTGTGTTCTCAAAGAACACATTTCCACCAGTTTTGGTGGTATTCACTTGATCTTCACTGTTGTCTTTTCCAAAAAAAGCAACGTCATGCCTACGTAAAAAGAATGACTGGTCAGTATAACACCACAGAGAAAGGACAGGAGAGAGAACATCAAGTTCAATCTGCTCAGTTTTCAGATATAGACAAGACAGCAAGTTTTCTTCCTTTTTAAAATATAGTACCAAGGGAAGAATTGTTGGTTAGTTTGGTTTTTATGTTAACAGATGTAAATGATAAGAATGGACACTGGGGAAGGGGAAGGAGGCAGAAGGCAACAATTTTGCTTCCCTTACTAGTTTTTGTTCTGATTTAAATTCTTCTGCTTGCCAAGCGAAAGGATAGGTGGGGTGGTGATAGTGCTGCTGAGGGGAATCAGATCCAAACATATTTGGGGGACTTCTTTAGTAGAGTCCGTGAAATGAATTTAGGGAACATAGGATCCCAATACGGGATTAAACAGAAATTACAATGACTTTATAATCTTAATTCAAATAAATGAAATAGTCAAATCTATTATTTTATTCAGTTTGGGGGCATCGTGTCTAGCTCTTGTCTAGCAGTGGCTCGTTAGCTAAGCACGCTGGCTCAGAGAGTCAGCTACCACTAAAAATCTGGCTGCCCTGATCAAAAAGGAGTTTTCTCAACTCTGCATCTTAGCTGATAAAAACTGACATAGTTAGCAGGTCAGTGACCCTGAAGAGATAAAGTCCTAAAATAAAAATACCCAGCAAAGAACAAAAATGCAACACCTAGCGTAGGCAATGTACATGTCAAGTAGGGAGAACAACAGAACAATGCCTAAGAGACAACACAGCCATCTGAGAACAGTATAATTACATCAGTGGAGGGCATCAGCAGCTCAATATGAGAGGAAATATTTGTTTGCTTGGTAACCTGAGTTCGTGGAGTGTGACCTTTACATATGTATTTGGTCACAAATGTACCTTATGTATGTTCTCTGTATATGCATCTTTTATCACTAGTAATGGATAAACTGCGGAAGATTATCCTAAATCTGAACATGGGAAGAATATTGTCAGTATTTGCTGTTTTATTTGGTTAAATGTCTTTTGTTTCAACTGTTTAGCTACCTTGCTAATCGGGCTTTATGAGCTATGGTTTTGAGTGAGTGCTGACCCAAACAGCATTAAGTATAGCTTGTCCAAGATTCATATGCAATAGAAAGTATCCCAGAGACTTTACAGATGAAGAATCTTGAACTTATGGAGATTACCAGCTTGCTTACTAATGTTCTAAAACTAGATAATAATAGAGCTAGGATGAAAAAATACAAGTATCACGTTTCTGTATGTTTTCCATGATACCATTCTGCTTCCATCAATGAAAGAATGACAATATAATAAAAAGAATGCCAGAATAAAGAAATAGACAATATATAAAATGGTCTTAGAAGACATCCCTGGTCTACTCTGCTCACACGGTGTATACTATTGTATTGATTATCTCCTGATTTCATTCATCTTGGAACTCAGAATATTAGAAAACTCTCTAATACAGTTATGACTTACTAAGCAAGACTTAGGGGTTAAGAGCTATAGAATATAAAGATTAAGTAATTTCCCCCAAAAAATGGCCTTATATCAGAGATGGAATTTAAACTCATATTCCTGGTTCCAAATGCAGCACCTTTTTCATTGTACCTCATTGCCTTTTTTCATATTAGGATACTTCAGAGTAATTATTGATGAGTTTGTGATTATTATTACCATAGAAGAATCTTGACATCATGAGTATCCATCGCTTCATAATGAAATATGATAATATAAATAAAGGCAAACATTTCTGACAAAAACAAAATGTAGCATTTCTACAAAACAAAAATAATTAGATAGGAGATAGATGATGAAGCAGATACATAAACAGATAGAATTAAGGAGAGAAAGAGCAAGGAAAAAAGGGAAAAGTTGTTACAAAGCAGAAGCAGAACAAGTCATATGTTTTGGGTTCCAATTTTTTTTAAACTGGGGAGTCCATATTAAGGTTATCTATACAGCTTGTCTCTCTGGTATTCCTATTTTAATTCTACTTCACATTCTATACTTGATTTATTCCAATCCATAGGAAACTTTTTGATGCATAGACTATCTCGCGTGCAGAGAGATATATTGCCACAAATTAAGGTGGCTATTGAAAGAAGAGTTGACATTGTAGCATAACAAGTGGTTTACCAAATGCCATTTTTAAACCAAATTTCAATAAACTAGACAATAGAATTATAGTAGCAGCAAATTTCTAGTCCCATTAATGTAAGTATGATTTCTGGAATTTCCCAGAAAATCCTTTGCCTTCATTTTAATTAAATACCTGGTTATCCTGTATTAATAGATATAACATCAATAATATATCTTATATTAAATTAATAATATATTTTTGAAGAGGAGAGTTATAAGGTAATAGACAATAAGAACCATGAACAATTTCATCCAAAAAAATGAAATTAATTATATCACTTAAGACACAAAATTATTGACTACCAAAGCAGAAATCATTCCAGAATCAGTTATCTATCTCGATGTGTATTATTGATTGTTTAGAACTAAGTTTAAGATTAAAATTAAATTGGAAGAATAAAAATGAGAATAAGACATCACACTAAATTGTAATAATTATATAAAAAAGTTATTGACTCAGAAAAAAAGCAAATGGATAAAAAAGTAAATAGTGTCTACTGATGGCAACTATTTCCTTGAGAGGTTTAAATGATGAAGAATAGTCACCAAAAGACGCAGATTATACTAGCTCAGGAATTTCTACTTGATATTCTTACTAAGAATAACATAACAGCCTAAAACATCATTCCCTTAGAGTGTGAGGTCATTTGAATTCTGAAGCATCAATTCACTTTATAGTAAATATCAAAGAAATCTGCAAAAAGCTTGGCATGAGTACTAACTAAATCAGGTCATTCTTAGAGCATATAAATGAAACCAGAAGAAGACAACTAGATTCAAATGTAAGAAATTTTGCCAGAATTTCTATAGTGTTAGATTCTTATCATCAGTGTTAGTTAGTAGACCCACTACATTTGGTCTTTGTCATTTCAATCTACAAAGTGCTAAACAAAGAAGTGGAAATGGCATTCATAAAAATGAGTCGTGAAAAGTGTCTAGATATGACTAAGTTCAGACTTTAGAAATCTCTACTGGAGACAACAAAAATTTTTTTTAAACCAACCAAAAATTAATATTCAAGATATATAATTTAAAAAGACATACACAAATGCAACTGAGGGAACATTAATAACTCCTAACCCAGTGTACATTTTCTCATCCAAATAAAAGCTTTATGAAAATGATCTATATAATTATCCAAGTTAGCCTTAATAAAAAATATGAGAATAAAATGAGAAAGATTTCACAAACCTTTCTTTCTACCTGCCATATTTTCATATTTCTTGGAAGCTCTAGAAAATAGACAATATTAGAACATTTACCACTTTTAAAAAAAAAAAAATACCCTAACATTTGACTTGAAAAAGCAAAATTCAGCTCTAAAACTCTCCTCCAATAGTGTCTCCCATGCATATGTTAAGATCATACAAGCTTTTTCTACAGAAGAAAATATAGAGATAACTTTCGTGAGATTTTAAAAAATAGTATCAGGGAAACTTATATATTTGCCAGAGGTATTCAACGGCATCATGGGCACTGATATCCATGAACATTTTAAAAGGCCAAAAGAAGACTGAGCATGTTGGAGAAATCCTCTGTGGAAAATTACATAGAATGAACACCCAGAAGAAAAAGCAATGGATAAGTAACAATATGTCCTGGTGCATCCCTACCATTGAGATCACAAGTATTTTATATTCATTGACTATAAAATATATATTTATTTTTCACACACTGGATTTATAGGCACACAGAATTTCTAAAAAAAATAAGCAAAGTACATATCTTGATATTCACATCTTGAAATATTTACTAGTGGCTTCAACATAATCATCAACCTTCCACAAAGGAATTGATGATGTCATAAACATAAAGAAGAGGATTTGAATCATGTGATTTATTTTAATGGACTTTTATTGCTATCTCTTGTCTTTAGATAACCTACCTTTCTCCCGGTATCCTTCTACCGTACTTTCAGAAAATCATTACTTATGAGTTAATTTTTTATATAAAAGAAAGAGGAAAAAAGGAAAAGAAATACAATATCAAATTCTATGTGTACCTCCCACCTTTGCAAAGGAGTAGGGAAGGAAGGCCATAAAGAATGTCTTTCTATGTACCTTTTAAGAAACATTCTTCTTTGTAATTCTGCAACATTTAGTTCAATTATTTCATTTTAGCTTTCCATTTACATTGTTAAAGTCATCGTGTATAATTTCTTCCTTGCTGTATGAGTTTATGTTAAGTTTTTCCATGATTCTCTGGATTTATCATGTTCATTGATTCTTATATTACAGTAAAACTACATTATATTCATCAATCAGTCAATAAAAATTTATTAAGTGCCTACTGTGTCGTAGGCACTGTACTATTCACTGGGGAATACAAAAAAGGTAAAAGACAGCCCTGATTTTCAAGGAGCTCAGTGCAATGGGGAAAAATCATGCAAATAACTATGCATAAAGAAAATGTACACAGGAGAAATCAAAAATAATCAGCACAGGGAGAGTACTAAAATTTAGGGGATAAGAAAAGGATTCTTGTACAATAATTCATTTAGCCATTCCCCAGTCAATCGATACATACTTTGCTTCTAGTTGCTTTGTTACAAAGTGATAAATTTAAATATCTTGTATTTGGAATTTTTTTTTGTCAGTGACTTCCTTGGACCATATTTAATATCAAATCCTTATCAGACAAATTTAATACAAAATTTTGAATGTTTTTTTTAACTGGCTAACTATTTTCATTCTTGTCATGAAGATACTGATTTTATCTGTGCAAATGTTTTTAAATTTCATATGTTTTGTCTCTTGTAATTATATCCATCCTTTGGTTAAGAATATATCTTCTGCCCATGGCTAGGAATATCATCCCTTTTTCTTTGTGAGATGATCTTTAATATTCAGGTCTTATATCTATTTTAAATATGTTATGGAAAATGATATAAAATGTTGGCCTGAGCCTAATTTTTGTCAGTCTACTTTCCAATTTTCACAGTTCTTATTAATTCTGGAGTACTTTCTTAAGAAGTTTATATTTTCAGGCTTATTTCTGATTCCCTTTTTTCATATCTTTAATTGATATAATTTTCTATTTTAAGTTAGTACCAGATATTTTTAAATTTTTGTTGCTTTATAATAATATAGTTTGAAAAATTTCCCCTAAATGCCTATGCTTTTTCATTATTTCCCTGTTATCTTAGATCTTCTGTTACTTCATAATTCTGTAATTTTATGCAGTTCTGTAAAGTATCCCTTAGATAATTTAATTGGTATGGCATAACATGTGTTAATAGACTGGCAGTTTTGTCACTTTTATTATATCAACATGGCCCATCCATGAGCACTGAATATCAATCCAGTAGTTTAAAATCCTTCTTTGTTTCTTTAAGAAACATTATATAATTTAATGTACAGGTGTTTTGCGTAGATCACATAGCCAGTTAGTTGTAGAGTTTGGATTAGAACCCAAGTGCCCTGGTTCCTCATCGAGTAAATGAACATAATGAATATTGCTTCCTTCCTCCCACAGTTGGAACTGCAACCTGAGAAAGATCATTTGAGTGTCATCGTCATTGCTTTTTGTCTATGTCTCACTATCCTACATCAAGAGAATGTCCTCTTCACCAAGGCACTTGGGTGCTTTCTTTTCTTTTGGAATAATTACAGCCACTTGTTGTTTAGAAGCTGCATAAATAATGAGGACTCATAGCCAGCCCTGTTTTTGCCACAACTAAACCTTAGAAGAGAGCCCAGCACTACCTGAGGTCCAGCTTCTTCCAAATACAATTTGAATAACTTAAAAAAAAGAAAGAAAGAAAGAAAAGAAAAGAGCCCTATTATCTCTTTTCACAAACCCTTATCTGATCATAGCTTCAATACAAGCTTTTTTGTGGGGAAGGAGTTAATACAAAGGTCCCAGTAGAAGTAGAAAGACAGTTGAAATACTAACCTGAAAATTCAGATGACCAGTGAATATTTGGTAGCACCTAAAGCTTAGTTAGGGTCCCTCCTGCTTTCTCTGATGGTAAGATGGTATTACAAATTCAGAACATGCTCAAAAGAAATCTTGTCATCCTAGAACTGTACCTGGCTTGTGTTTTCTACAGTTGTTAATATATCCAAATATTCTACAGTTACCTTTATAGTTGGTTTGAGGTTTTTTTTTTTTTTTTGCATATTTGTGTGTGTGTGTGTGTGTGTGTGTGAGAGAGAGAGAGAGAGAGAGAGAGAGAGAGAGAGAGAGAGAGAGAGATTGTGAATGTGTGTTTGTGAGATGGGGAAGGAGAAAAAAGTATTAGACAACATACTATTTTTAAAAATGAACATTAAGAATAAATTCTGGGAGTAAATCAATTATTAAAACAAGGCCAATTCTATTTTCACCACCTAGCTTCAGTCATTCTACCTCATCAGCCTCCTCCCAGCCAGGTTTATTCCCCTAAGCACTGAGGATATAGCACGGCTGGCCTCTTATGTAAGTACGAAATCAGATCTGGCATGTGGCTTGTTTGAGCCTGTCACAGATGCAGTGTGCTGTATCCCCCTCGACAAGGCTGTTCAGCATAGCATATGACTGTAAATCTTCTTGTTTCATGCACTACAGTGGAGACCTTTGTCCTGGGGCAGTTTAGCAGCTTTCCCTAGACCCAGAAGGGGCCAGTGATCAGGAGATATTTTAAGTGGGAGTTTACTCATTTGGATGGGCAAAAACCAAAGGCCTTTGATTTGGTAGAAGGACAACAAAACCCAGTAAACACAGACACATTACTACTTCAACTTCATTATGCCATTATTACTGTCCAACCCCCATAAAAATCAAAAATAATAGAATGGAGGAAATTCATATTTGCAAGTGGTGAAAAAATGTATTTTTAAAATTTGTGTTTGAGAATCTGTCATGTACTATTATGCTTTCCTTTTTAAATACATTTTAATTTTTGTCAATTATCAAACATTTTCTCTCTCCCACTTGCCCCTACACACTAAGAAAGAGAGAAAGAAAAATAGGGAAAAATGAAAAAAAATATATGAAAAAAGAAAATGTAAAGGAGGAAAAAAGGAGACAAAAAAGAAAGGAACAAAGGGAGAAAGGAAGGGAGAGATGGAGGAAAGTCTTTGTATCATATAAGCATTGCCAAGCAAAATAAAAATCCCTATATTGTCAAGAGCCAAAATTTTGTTCCTCATTTTGCATATTAGTCCATCATTTCTCTGTTCGTCATCCATCTTCTGGAATCATGATTATCATTGCATGGAATACTTATTGATAAGAGTTCTTAAATCTTAGTTCCATGTTATTAGCTCAGAAAACAGTTGGTTTAAGAGACCTCCCTACCTATGTTGTCAAAATCCTGGAGTATCTATTGTACAGGTTTCAAATACATGGTAATTCAAATTAGAGTTCAGAGCCATTGTTGAGCAGTAGCTGCAAATAAGAACTAATAACATTTCCTTCTCCAGTTTATAAATATATTCTTGACATTCATTTGACAAAACATGGAGTTTGCATATAGTGTCAGTATGTAAGGAAAAAGGCATTAGTTACTGGAAAGCCTAACAAAAGTTTCCCAGAGAAAACACATTTCAAACTCTCATAGCTAAAAACACAATTTAGGGTATTGGGATTTTTTTGTTTATTTTTGTGATGTTTTAAAAAATCATTTAAACTTAAAATTTTGCCATATATTTATTTATGTTTGTGCACTTTAGCTCAGTCATTTATAGCAGTTCTGAATTACCTCTTAGCAGGTCTGTTACTATTTAACATTAGCATTTCCATCCAAATGCACATGAAATGTTTTTGGAGATTTTAGCATGATGGTCATTGCTTAATTCTTGAGCATCACAGTAAAATAATTTTTAAGAGTATTTGAACTTTCTTAGAAGGAAAGGAAAGTACCTATATGAATTCAAAACAGGAGTAGCATTAAATTTTTCACAGATAAATGCAATTGAGGAGTGGGAAGGGAGTGATCATTGCTGTAGGTTCTCTCTCATGCTGAACAAAGTGTTATATGTCACTCAAGGGGTAAAATGAACCCCCACAGAATTAGTTCTCTGCTTTTAAAAATTGCCATTGACAATGCTATCTACAGCCAAGAAGGGAGTTTGAACCTGATTCACAGAGAGCTGTTATCTGGCCAAAAAGAAGCATAGGGTGGCCCATTTATCTGATGAATCTAGGACCATACACATAGCTACTTCAGGTAATTCAGGACACAAAGCCCAGGATTCCCTGAATTCTCTGATTTCATAGATGAGTCTTATATTTCCCTGATAACTACATATCATGCTATGTTGCTTTTTTTCTACCACAGTTATTGACTGATCTGCTGCAAGGTAGGTGGCATAATGAAAGATCACCAATGAAAAGAGGGAGCCAAACAAGGTTATAGAGTAAGGGAGTGGCAGAGTCAGCCATGAATATTGGGATTTATTGAATTCAGCAAATGTTTATTGAGCATCTATTATGCACACAACACTACACTAAATGTGGTCAGAAAGAGAAAAGTAGCAAAAAAACTTCTACTTTATGTTGGATTTTATTGCCAAGGTCAAAAATGTAATAGATGTACCAACAGGTATAACTTCTGAAATAAAAGTTTTGCTGATATAATCCCAATTATACTTCAATTCCTGGCACATTGTAAGTAAACACTGATCTGATTGATTATATTAATGAAATAATAAATAGCATTTTTTTTTAGCAAGATAATATGCTTTGTTCTAGGGACACTCATAGAAAAGCAGGATAGTCTCTGTTCATAAGGATTTCATATTCTAAGAAGGGGAGACAACACATAGAGGAGATTAGCTGTAATTTAAATAGAAAGTGATCCTTAGAGTACAAGGCAAAGAAGATGTTTCTTTATTGTCTTTTCCCTGGATAAAATCACATCTATTTTGAATGGTGAGATATCTGATTGTCCTAGGTAGAAAGAACTTTTTTTCAGGGGCTTCAGGAGCTGTGCTTACAATGTAGGTCACATTGCAGGGTGAGGGTAGCAATTAAAATGGGGGCCTGTAAAGAATATCATTTATGTGATTATTCCCTCCTTTGATACAGATCACCTCCATGATTTCTTTCTCATCTTGGATGATTCTTGTTCATGTTCCATTATGGAATTGGCACAAAGAATCTCAGAGACTCTAGGTATCTTTACAAGAATGAAAGTATTAGGAGCAGTCGAACCCCCTGTTACTCCTTGTTTGCATCATTTGGCCTGCATCCCTTCTTTTCCAATGATATATTTCCTTAATGATTATTTATGCTACCTTTTCAGCATCAGTTATCACTGGAAGTAGCGCCACATATCTACCATATACCTACCATGCATGTCTTCGTTGTTCTTTGATGAACTTTATTTTTTCATATACTATGGGAATGCAGAATTTTAACAATAGAAGAGGATTTTATTTTTGTTGAAAAGATGAATATTTGTATTAGGGAGTAGCTCAAAATCATTAAAAGTACTACACTATTTCCCAAATACAAAACCTCCCAATTCTCTTCTTTCTTTTCAATTCTGGGGGAAACTTACTATCCATCTGTAGTGCCTGCTTCAAATGTATGTACTAATACAATAGTAGCTAACATTTATGTAGTGTTTTCAAATTTCCAAAGCACCTTACACATGTTATTTTTTTTTTTGATCCTCACCACACCTCTATAAGGTATGTATTTTATTATTATTGTTCCTGGTTTACAGATGAAGAAACTGCAGCTTCCTTAATTTCAATCTGCTATTTCCCATTTCTGCATATCAAATGCCAGGAGTATACATTATCCGTATCTTTCCCTTCAACATGGTATCGATTCAGCCCCTCACATAGTACTTGTGAATATAACAGTGTGCCGAATCAACAAATCAATTTATCAATCAAGGATTTATCAAGTGCCTATTATGCACCAGATACTGTTTAAACAAAACAAAACAAAAAAAATTATATTCTAATAAAGCATAGATAGTTAGATATAGATAGATTTGTATATATTTATATGGAGACCTATATGTAAAATATGTATAAAGTATACTACATTATATAAACCCATACATACACATACATGTATGTGTGTGTGTATGTATATGTAGATAGATGTCTAGATAGATAGATAGATGATAGCTTTATATGTATAATTCAGATACAGGACAGCTTTGGAGGTAAAGATACTAGCAAAGAGGTATTAGGAAAGACCTCATGCAAAAGTGTCAATCATTCATAACTATGTATGTGGCAAGCACTTAAGTGCTAGAGATACAAATAAAGGTAAAAATAATCCCTGCCCTCAAGGAACTCCCATTCTAAAGAGGGAAGGATAGGAAGGTAAATTTGATGGAAAAATTGGGATTTTAAGAAATTCTCTATAAAATGTCAACTGAATGGAACCTCAGTAATTACCTGTTCCAACCCCATCATTTTCAACATAACGAAAATGGACCCCAGTGGTGTCAATTAGTTGCAGTTATTATAAAGGGAGAGAGAAGTAGAGTAGATGCTCTTAAGAGTTTTATAATCTAATGATTCAAATGAAGGAGCTAAGACAAAAGGCAGTTCTTCATAGTCCAAGCAAACATATAGTGGAAATCAATAATAAAAGAAATCCCTTGTGCTACTTTCTTCCCTTTGTGATTCACTCTGGATTGTAATTAACAACTTTCCTTTTTTGTTTTTTGGTTTTTTTAAAGAAGTCACACTACAGTTCAGCATGGTACAGTGGAACCTGACTGCAGAGTCAGGTTCAAATCCCAGGTTTTCCATTTACTAACTCTATGATTTTACACTAGTAGTCATGTCTTTGGACACTTTTTCCTCATCTGTAAAATGAGTAAAGTAGACTAGATGACTTCTAGGATTCCTTCTAGTTCTAAATGCATGATCCTGGTATTACATTAATTTTACCTGTGAAGATAGGCAATTATTAGGCAACCTGGAAAACGATAAGGCAGGCAGACTTAGCTGCCTAAGTCCTTATGTAATATGTTTATTTTCCTAAAAACAAACAAAAAACATCACATCATTTGGCATATTCTCTCAAGAAAACGTTGGAGATGTATTTTAGAAGTATATTTCTATACAGAATTAACCTTTTTTTTTTGGGGGGGGAGGCCATTCTCAAATAAAAGGTCACAGAATGAGCTGAAAAACTATAATCCTCTAACAACTTCATCCCAAAGTAGCTATGTCCCAAACCAGCTGTGTCCCACCGCACTAAAAAGGATGTTCAGCTGAGCCTGATCAGGAATTGGCCCAACAACAGAGCTGTGGAACTGAAGCCTCCTGTTTGGAATCTCCTTTGGGATAGTTAACATTTTGATTCATGCCCATTATCTTTTATATATCTTCTTCTGCTATTAGGGGCTATCTCTTTCTAAATTACCCACCCCCACCCCACCCCACCTCCATTTATCTCTTAGCAAGCATATCTATATCTATTGTTTTCAGCGCCTTAAAAAACTCCAAAATTCCTGTCAGCAGTTTCCATTCTGGCCCCATGTTTAACCCTGTTCCATTTCTCCCACTGAGGTTTGAATGCACAAATCCGTGGTACTGTTGTGCATAAGCAGAACTAGCTAATTGTCAGTGTGCCCAGGACTTCATGCACTTTGGCTGGAACAAGTTGCTGAGCACTTGTCCACCATAGTACAAGCCCCACAGGAAAGGGTTCATTAAAAGAGGAAGCATGTAACTAATACCAGTTAGCAGAGTTTATAAAAAGAAAAGCCTAGGGGAAGAGTATGATTGACCCAATTAATTAAGACTCCAATCCCTAGGATTATAGAACAGTTGTCACCTAGCTTCTGTGTGCTTCACTAGTCTTTTGTTTTTCTTCAATGAAAGAATTCACTTATTCTCCAAACTAAATGCTCCAAATAATGGTTTGTGTAATCTTGAGGGATTCCTAGACATGTGTAGAGTTAGCTTTTCTCATTGTCTGTGGCCATCACCATTTCAGAATTGGTCATAGGATCATTAATTAAAAATAGAAAAAGTTTGAACATAATAATAAGAGAAACACAAGTCTAGTGGTGTCATACTCAGAAAGGGATACCATCAAATTATGCCTAAGGATCCCAGCTAACATATATTGACTTAGAATACTGCATTTTAACATTATCTATGTTTTATTGTGTTTTAGTTATTTTGTTAAACATTTCCCAATTACCTTTTATTCTGATTAGGAATTACTCCAAATGGTTGTGGGATGGCTATATATTTGATACCTCTTGTCTAGAGTTAGAAGGGAACTCAAAAGGTTGCTTAGTTCAATCTCCACATTTTATGGAATCCCCTGTATGTCTCATCATTTATAAGGTCTCCAAGAAATAAAGTGAATTGATCAAAGTCACTTAGGTACTAAGTGGTAAAGCCAATATTTGAACCCAGATCTTGTGACCCCCAAATCCAATGCTTTTTCTACTGTTACACATTGTATTCTTAATAGTCTCTGGATTAGAGGTTGTAGGTTAGGCATTGATAGAATGCCAGACCTGGTATCAGGAAGACTTACTTAGACTTCCAATCTAGTAAATAAAAGGCTATTAAATTAAAAAAAAAAAATAGACTTCCAATCTAACTGTAGACATATATGAACTATGTAATCCTGGACAAAGACACTTAACCCTATTTATCTCAGTTCCTTTGTCTATAAATTGAGCTGGAGAAAGAAATGGCAAACCCTTCCAGTATCTATGCCAAGAAAATCTCAAATGGAATCATAACGAGTTGGACAACAATTTCCTGATTTCTAGTCTAGCGCTCTAAAATTTTGTCTAGAATTGTGATTTGATTTGATAGATGTGGGCAACTTCCTCCAGAAATGCAAATTGGAAATTCATCAGTAATTTACTGTCTTACAGAAATGGCTGGAGCAAGGAAAGATTAATTGAGTTGTCCTTAGATATGCAGCTAATATGTGTAAGGGGTGAGACTTGAACCCAAGTTTTCCTAACTCTGAGCTTGACTCTACCCATAGATCTCACTAAAAAACTCTGTTTATGAATTTACCAACTACTTACTAGGTATTTTTTTGTTCAAGACAAAATGATCCTGTTTTTAGGGGTATTATAAAATAAAAATGTAGGCTTTAATATTCCATATTCATCAATAAAAATAGTGTTCTATCGCCTTTATGGAATCAGAAATCAAACACTATGGATTCCTAGGTGGCACTGCAGATAGAGAACCAGTACTGAAGTCAAAAGGACCTGAGTTCAAATCTAGATTCAGATAGTTAACAAGTTAGCTGTGTGATTCTGGGTAAATCACTTAATCCCAATTGCCTCACCAAAAAAAAAAAAAAAAAAAAAAAAAAAAAAAATACTCCAACATGAGCATTTTTATAGCATGATGTGCAACAGCCATCCTCAGACTTTCTATGGCTTGTATTATATTCTTGTAGCACTAAACACCTGCAGTCTAGTACCATATTCACACTATTGCCATATCCAGTTTTATTCTAGGTGTGGTTTTAAATCCTGTTCTATTAGAATGGGAAAAATGAATATGGGGGCCTCAAAGCTTACTACTGAGTCAAGGTAGTTAAAAGTTTTTGTTATGTGACATGTACAGTAGAGTCCTCTACACCTACTCAGCAACAAATATGCCATTGAAAATTGAATACAAATACAAATATTCATATTTACAAATATTCATATTTTGAATTAAGCCCTTCTGAAAGCAGAATCAAGGCTCCAGTTATGCTGAGTATATCTGATTTCATTTTATATTTCTTTGAGTCATCTGTACCCATAATAAACATTAATACTTTGGATAGAGATCATAAATCTTAACATTACTACTCTTATAGTGCTACTGTGAAACAAGTTCATATAGTTGCCCCCATTTCAGAACTGCATAACTTGGTATACTGTAAAGCTTTAAATGACTGGATCAACATTCAGTGGCATTGCAATAATTAAAATGAAGCACATTTCAGTTGCTTTTTAATGTGTTAAGTGAAAAGCATCAGAGGATTTGGGTTCAAGATTTGCCACTTATAATCTGTGTGAGCATTGAATCACTTAGCCATTCCGAGTTACAGTTCCTAATCTATAAAGAAAGAGATGGACTTCATGGCCTCTCAAGGTGCCTCCCATCTCTGATTCTATTGTCCTATAACCTTAAGTATAAGAGAGTATTGTCTGTTCTTACAAAAATATGTTCAAATTAGTCCTTTTTCTCAAAATGCTTACATTCTACTAAGCAGATTTTGAGTTTAAAATGTAGTGTTTCTTATTCTTAGGGCCTTCCTTTAATCAACTATTGATGTCATACTGTAACCCCAAAAACCAGCATTCTAATGTATCACAGGAACAGAGAAGTGTTAACATGCACAAGTATGTGATGATATTAGTCACAATGAGTAGGTCTATATTCATGTAAAAGCAAATGAAACAAGAAAATTTGTATGTATGTTTTATGTCAAAAAATAAAATAAACGAAGGATGTTTGTGCCTATGGTAAGAGAGGTGTTTTCAAGGAAATAGTTTCTTTTCTTAAAACACAACCTCTTCTACCACAGACAATCTGTATAGATTGTCTACAATGTAACTGCTTCCATGTGAGTCACATAAGTTGGAAAGAGTAATAACTTGCACGCTAACCAGTTTCTCCCACTTAACTTGTTCCCAAATCAATTATCCTTATGTAGAGAATCCATCTCTTGTTCTCTTCTCCTTCTTGTCCCCCTTTGCTTGCTGTCCTCCTCCCTTTGTACAGAAGGTAGTGTTTCTTTGAATAGTTGGTAAACATCTGGCTTGTCAAAAGGTACACAGGATGAATGTGAGCTGAGTTTTTATGTAATTATTATCAAAATAGCTTCCATTAGGATGTAAAAGGGGGATTTAGAGGTGTAAAGAAGACAGAAAATGTGGTGGTACAAAGCACAAATAGGATGGTATTTCACAGGATCTCAGTTCTGGAGCCTTTTTTAGAGAGTGTGAAAATAAACTTGAGGTACCTGGGTAAGCCTGGTAAAGAGGGGGATGATCAGAAAAAATATGGCTGATAGAGCAAGGACAAGCACGCATTCAGTAAATCTATTTCTACTTCCATCTTTCAGAAATTTTAGTGCAGAGATGGCATAGTTAGGTGCTTAATAAATGTTTGTTGTCTGGCTGATTGATTTAGGCCTCTGGCCATGTAATTACATGATCTCTTAGCAGGATTTATTTTATTTATAGAATTGTGTAAAGAAACTCCTCATCTCTGACATAAAAATATATTGGATTCAATTATGAAGTGAAAACTGAATGAAGAAATCTAAAGTTACAGGATCAATAATTCAATCAGCAAGAATTATTACAGCATAGATTTAGAGCTGAAAAGAATATTAACTATCAAGGAGCTCAACTATCTTGAATTTACAGATGAGAAAATTCAGGAACAAATTTAAGGTTATTTGCCCAAGATCACATAGGCAGCAATAATAGATGTTCTCTGACTCCAAATTCAGTGTCCTTTCCTCTACACAAAAGCAGTTTCACAAATACTTAAAAGGATCAGTGTATAGGTTCCAGGTTGGGGAACTTCTTTTACCAGAGGATCATAAGCACAAATTAGTATATAAGGCCCAGGGAGTTTATTTAAGAAATAAAGGGATCAGATGATTTGCCTGGAAACACAAAGCTAATAAGTGTGATATTCAAACCTAAGTCATCCTGACTTTTAGTCCAGGACTGTCTCCATTGCATCTTGCTTCCTGTGATTTCATCAATGTGAAAAAAAAAGTCCTACTTCTACCCTTTTCTTGATGGATTTTTTTCCTAACTCATCATGGACTCAAAGATTTAGAATTATAAGAAACCTTAGAGGCCATCTACTCCAATTTCTTTATTTTACAGATGGAGAAACTTAGCTCCACACAATTAAATGACTTAAAATAACTGGTCATAGATTTAATGCTAAGAAAAAATCTTAGAGGTGATCTAGTCCAACTTTTCATTTTACAGATGAAGATCCAGTGGCTCAGAGAGAAAAAAGTAATTTGCCCAAAGTGATACAGGAAGTAAGTGGCAGAGCCAGAATAAGCTTCTAGTTTCTCCCACTCTATTCCACGGTTCACCAATCTTGCAGATCAATCTCTCTAAAACATAGTTCTTATCTTGTCACTTTTTAAGTTAGAAATCTTCAGGATATTTTCATTTCCTACTTAAATCTTATTTTCTGGTCTGGCATAAGAGCTTCCCTCCCCCCATTCATCCCCAATTTACCACTCTAACCTTAATTTCCCCACTACTGTTATCCCCATTCTCAACTCCAGCTAACCTAAATTGCTTATTATTCATGCTTTTTATCTTCTATTCCTTGACTCCTTTCTACTCCAGGGTACCCCAAAACACTATGTACTAAGGGTAGGTAAATTATATCAACTCCTTATGATGAAACACTATAATCTCAATAGACTCAACATAGTTCTCAATAGTTCTCAGCATCTCCAAGGGCAAGGATGAAGAGTTAAGAAGACAGCAAAAAGGTTTGAAGAACAGAACACAGAGAATGATGAAGAGTCAGGGATTTTTGTGTTAAGTTTTTTTTTTAATGTAAACAAGAGCTTTTGGCAACACAAACTATATTGTTACAGCAGGGGGGAGAGGGAATGTCTCAAACCTGTAACTAGCAACTTTGTTCCATGCTAGTTCCTCCATTTGGGAAAGCCTGCCCACCAATACCATCACTATCTTCTCTTCGTATTAGTTCTTATTATTTAACTCCCACTCCTATAGAGGAAATCAGTAGACCCTTGGATGAAGGTACATTATCTGTTTTTTTGTAAATATAATTCCTGGTACATAGTTGGCAATAAATGCTTGTTGACCTCAAGGCCCAGTTTAGTTTTCTTATTATCTTATTCATGAAGGTTTTTTCAATCACATCAGCAAGAAGCAACCTTATCCTACTTTGAACTGTTTGTTTAAGGAGTGAAGAAGACAGGAATGTAATCATCATCATCATCAACAACGACATAGCTAACATTTATACTGCACTATGAAGCTTGCAAATTTTTTCAAATACATTATCTCATTTGATTTATACAACCATAAGTTACTTTCCTGCAAGATAGGTAAGTGTTATTATCTCCTCATTTTAAGGATGAGGAAACTAAGAGGTTGTGTTCATCTAGCTGATAAATATTCTAAAATGGAATTGAATGTAAAGATTACCTGATTGCAAGTTCTGTGCTTTTCCCAATGTGTCATGCTACTTCTCAAGTATTCCCGTTTCACCATTCAATGTAGTATAATTAACATAGTACTGTATATGAGTGACTGGGCTCCCAGAATTCCATCATTAAATATTTTCCATTCATTGAAATGATGAAGCCTAGTGTCTATATTCAGGCATAGACAAAAACTGGAATTTGTAGCCTTTCTAGGCAACTCCTGATTGTGAGCCCCTCTAGTGGGAATGAACAACTGAATATTAAAGCCCTTAGCAAATGAGACTATTTTTTTTAACATGACTCTCAGACTGAACTCAATTCTAGTTTTAAGTTGCATGAACATTGTCTTTTTTCTGATAAATATTCTCCATAAAAACTTGTATTGACAAATATTTCCTTAAAAAAATTATATACCTTTATCCAAGGGTCTACCCTTGGATCCCACTATAGGATTTCCACTAAATCAGAAGTTCTCCGTTCTTTACAGGAACTCTGGGGACAGAATTCCAAGTGTTACATTGAATTACAATAGTTTTAAATATACCTATATTTACCCATACCCATACCCATAAATCTTACCCATAAATGTGAAATAGTGACTCTAAAAAGTGATATATTAATTTTAGGAGTTAAGCATTCAAAATAAGGAAAGAAAAATTCACTTAATAATATGTTCTTTTAAAAATATTATATTATTTTTTCCAGATACATGTAAAATAGTTTTCAGCATTCATCTTTGCAAAACCTTGTATTCCAAATTTTTCTCCCTCTCTCCCCTCCCCAAGATATCAAGCAGTTCTTCTAGATATGTGCAATTCTTCATATTTCCATATTCATCATGCTGCACAAGAAAAAACAGATCAAAAGTAAAAAATGAGAAAGAAAAAATTAGTAAACAAACAACAAAAAGGTGAAAAAATTACAGCAATAAAATCTATAATGTTTGTCAATGTATTGCCCAGTTAGAAAGAAAATAAACACCAGGTAAGGAAGATACATAATTATAGGTTCTAGGTGTTTTTGTTATTGTTGTTGTTTTGTTTTTGTTTTTGTTTTTTGAAGACAAGATTTAAGGAATGCAGCCGGTGCAATGAATAGAATATTGGATTTGGATGCTGAAGACCTGTTTTATTATTCACTACTTAAATGATCTTTCGCAAGTTATTTAACCTCTTTGGAATTCTATTTCCTCATTTGCAAAATAAGAGGGCTGGAATAGATGATTTATAATGTCCTTTCCAGTTCTAAATTGATGATTCCTATAATCCTATGAATTCATTAAAAAAAATCTTTCTAGACCTATAACCTCAAACCTCCTGTGTCCACCTTACACAACTATCCATGTTATGGTTCAAACTTATTCTCAAAAACTAAAAAATGTATCAGAACTGAGGTAGAATGTTCTTCTTGAGGACAAGGACTGCTCCATTCTCCTTGGGTATCTCCACTAACTAGCACAATTCCTGGGACATATGACAGGTTTAATAAGTACTTCTTGATCGGGTGATTACAAAACTATTGCTGATAATTCTAGAATACTTTTGAGAAATAAAGTTATTCACTTTCCCATAAGTTGTTGATCCTTTCAATTCTACTGACACAGAACTTCTCACATCCTTTCCTTTCATCTTCACTCCCCCTTCAGTTTAGAACATCAGAATTCCTAACCTGGGCTTTGTAACATATAACTGGTCTCCTTGTTACCAGTCTCTTCCTTATCCAACCCCATCTTTCACAACCTGTCAAAATAATATTCCAACTGCAGGAATCTGATTATGCCATCCTTTTGCTTAAAAACTTTCAATAACTCCCCAGTTCCTCAAGAATAAATAAGAAATCTTTTGGTCTAGCCTAAGTGAGCTTCCAAAATCTGACTCCACCCTACCTTTCTAGCTTATTCCACATTATTTTCTTTAACATATTTATGCTTCAGACAAACTGGTCTTCTAGTTGTTGCCCAAACCTGAAGTATTATCTCAGAGCTCCAGATGGATGCACAAGTTATCAGCATCTTTCCTCATCTCCTACCTGCAGATTTGCTGTCTTCCTTTGAGATTCATTTCTGATGTTTTTTTTTCTCCATGAACCTTTTCTTCTTCTCCACCAGGCATAATATTTGCTTCCTTCTCAAATATTTCTAGACCACTTCATCTGTTCTCTGGTTTGCACCCCTTTACTTCTCACCTTATATTTTACTAATCTGTATAGCTGTTGTCTTCACTCACTTCCCTAAAATAAATTAAACTCTTTCAGGACCAAAACTTTTTTTTTGTTTCTCTATTGCTAATAAGACATAGTATATGCTTAATAAATGTCAATTTATTATCTTTTTATGGGCTCTATTTTCTCAAGAATATTACATAGGGAATGATAGTTATGTCTTTTTAAGCTTCAGGAAAAAATGTCACTGCTTTGAATGATATTTTAAAGAATGAGTGTTACTTCTACAAAAATAAGAAAGAAAGAAAGGTCCTATGAAATGATTCTGCTAATCAGAGGCCAATAATGCAAAAGAAAATAGAAAAGATTCATATAACTTTGCAATAGAGAAGCAGGGCAGTGAAGTGAAAAGAGCTCCAAATTGGTACCCAGAAGACCAACAAGACATGTTAGTCATGATTCCAACAGTCAAATTTTTGTTTTCTAAAGACTGTTTTTAGTATGTGCAGAATTGGTCCTTTTCCCTGAACAGACTAAAGGGTAATTTTGCTTATTCCATATGGCCCAGTATCAAGTGATAGCTGTCAGTCAAGCAATTTTAATGCATATTGATTATCAGGAAAAAAATATAATATGCAAAAGTAATAAAATCCCAGCTAAGAGAACATTGTGATCACCATTTTAACCACTAGTGAACTCTCATATGAAACTGTCTGGAAAGCAAATCCATTCAAACAAATTCAAAACCTCTTCATCATTTAAATGAAATAACTTTTTGGGTTAGAACAATTTTACTATTAAGACATTTGTAGTTGTGTTCATTTTCATATTAAATGTAGGAAAAGTATGCCAAGTCCTCATGTAGACATCAAGCTTTTTTTTAATTAATAAAGTGCATAATCCCTACTTAAGGGACTCTATTATTCTCCCAAAATAGAGGTGAAGAATGACTTTCTTTGGAAGGGACTGTGATAAAGACATCTATGTCCCAGCCTCCAGGAAATATTCCTCTGTGGATTAAAAAGAATCCAGTCACTCTTGTATTGCCTCTTCTTGACATGGTAGGAGCTTAATAAATGTTTGATTGACTTACTAATTCTTGCTGTTTATGTTAAGCTATATGAGTGTTTTATAGCTGTCTCTGGCATTTGACAATTTTTCCCTTGAATGAATGGATGATTGAACAGATAGATGTGTGAATGAATGACCAGCATGGTGCTAAGTGGGGGATACAAATACCACCGTGAATATAGTCCCTGAATTCAAAATGTTTATTATCTTTTTTCTGTAAATTAAAAAAAAATTAAATATTACCGAGCTTTTACTTTTAATCCCCCTCACTTCCTCTCTACCAAAAAATTAAAATATGACAAATAATCAAGCAAAACAAATTCCCATATTGGTTGTGTCTAGTTATATATGTTTCATGTTATATATTAAGTCCATCATCTTTGGTATAAGGTGCGGAGAATTCTTCATCAACATTGCTGATAAGTGCATTAATCAAACTTCCTTAAGTCTTTCAAAATTACTTATTTTATGTTGGGACTGTATAAATTGTCATATTAGTTTTGTTCACTTAATTCTATATCAGTCAGATACTTAGACATTCTCCAACTCTTGAATATCTATTTAGTTTTCATTTCCTGGCCACCACAAAAAAAAAAAAAAAAAAAGACATTAAAAAAAATGTACATAGTAGTCCTTTTATTTTTCTTTGTTCTTTTTTGGTAGTATTAACCAAGTAGTGAAATGACTGAGTCTAATAATATGAGAGTTCAGTACCATTTTGGTCATGATTCCAAATTGCTTTTGAGGATAACAATTCACAACTCTACCAACAGTATATTAATGCTCCTTTGTTGCTGTTACCTTTTCAATATCATTTTCTTTCTCTCTTTTTTTTTTTGGTCAAATTCACTAAATTAGGTATGAGGCAAAATCCTAGAATTGTCTTAGTTTGTATTTTCCTAATTATTCGTAACAGCATTTTTAAAACTATTGATACCTCAAATTTCTTCATTTGAGAAATTTGTTTATAACAACTGATATTTATCAATTGAGGAATGTCTTTTATTCTATTTTTATAAATCTGAAGCATTTTTCTTTTCTTTCTATATATATATTTATATATATATCCTTATGCATATATCCATATCCATATATGACATATATAATATACATAATTTTTATACATATGTTTATATAGATTAGAAGTGAGACCTTTGTCAAAGTAATTGTCTATAAAAGGTTTCCTTCCTCCAAACAACTATTTCCCTTCTAGTCTAAAGTGCATTTGTTTTATTTATACAAAAACTTTTTTAATTTTAATTTAAATTTAATTTGTAATTTTTAAACTTAGTTTACTTTTCAGTTTTAATGTAATCAAAATTATCTATTTTATCTTCTGTGATATTTTCTGTCCCTTGTTTGGCCATAACCTCCCCTGATTCGTTTATCTGAAAAATAGTTTTTCTTCCTACCTGCTCTAATTTGTTTATTATATGACTTTTTATATCAAAACTCTGTATCCATTTGAAATTTCTCTTCATATAAGGTGTTGGGAATAAAAGGAGTTTAATTCTAATTGGAAAATACTACATAGGATGTCCCATGTGAGGAACAATAAGAAAATCAGTTTGGCTGGACTATATAGAAAGAAGTGTATAATCAGACTGGAAAAGTAACTGGAGCCAGACTGTGACAGGCTTTAAATGTCAGAAAGAGGAATTTATATTGGATGACATAGGTAAGATACTCTGGGGTATCTTGAGCAAAAAAATGACATGGTTAGACCTGTGTTTTAGCATTTAGCTAAATGTGGAGTAAATATAAAGCACAAAGTTATGCAAAGTATTTTCAAGAGAGAAAACAGTACCAACAGAGGGGATCAGAAAAGGCCTAGTGCAGATATTAGCATCTGAACTATTCTTTGCAGGGATTTTTAGTAATATCGCCAGTGATGGTGAATCTTTTTTTTTTCCTCTGAAATATAACAGTACATATTAGACTGATCTTAGCCACTGAAAATTCTATCTTGTTCTGATGCAATACTTTCAGACCAAAGCAAAAATTCATTACTCATGAAGGATAAAGGCTCAGCAGGCCCCATTACTAGGATCCAGAGACAGTAAATTTCCCACCCTAAGTGAAACAGTGCTTTCCTATAGTAGTATTGCGAAGACCAGTGTTTTCTTTTGAATAGTAACACCATGATAGAAAATAAATTCGGACCATTTAAAGAGTAAACAAGAACTATCAAATGAACTGTAATATAGAGTTCAAACTACTATCATTTCATTTTGGCAACCAAAAATTTCATAGGTATTTTCTGTACATTCATTAGTCACGCATCTCAAATTTAAATGAACAATTGCCCTTTCTTTAACAATAAAAATATAACTATCTTTTTTTGGCTTTATTTTCCTGTCCTAGTCTCTTTTCAATATCCTCAAGTCTAAATTACTTTGTTGTTATAATATTTTTAAATTTGCTCAGTTCTAATGAACGACCAAAAAAAAAAAAAAAAAGGAAAACATAATTTAAATTTTTTTAAAAATCAGCACTAGACAGCACTTATGGTAGCTAAGTAATTTAGATAAAGAGAATTCTGTTTCCATATTGGCTTTAAGCATGTGTTTAGATTCACTTTCTGACAATAGGAGCCAACAAAACTAGTATGATTTTGGAAAGCATGGGACAGACTTAACCTTGTTTCAGAGAGACGTGACAAAAACTAGAGGAACTAATTCTTCCTTCTAAAGAATAAACTGACACATCACAGAATTCTCTTTATTTAAAAAAAAATCTTCTAGCTAATTAGACATCAGTGTATCTTTAAAAAAAATGAGAAATTAAAAACAATAGAGTATGTTGTCACCTAGAGCTACTAAATATTTTAAAACTATAGTTCCATTTTTAAAAAATATCTTTACATCTACATTTTTAATATTTAAAGTGTTTTTTGCAGTTATTTGAAAACAATCCATCTCCTGAGCTACACTTTAGAAGTTGTAGAAGTCAGAAAAAGAATAGATGTTAAAAGGATTTCCTTCTGTTTCTACATAAAAGTGATGGACCTTAAGAAAGAGTATTGCAGTGATTGTGTCAACTGTGTTAGAAACATATATAAATACATATATACATATATGTGATATAACTGCTAAGGAAAATATCCCCAGAATACAAATATACTATAAAATATTATCATACAAATAAAATTCCTATCTGTGTAACTACAGTAGAATACTCTATAAAAATGTCTAGACACATTACCATGTTCTTCCTTGGACTACTAAATGGACAAAATGAAAAATAAGCATTTTTAATTGTCAATTATACCCATTAATTTACCTTATAAATTTTGGGGTTTTAATATTTTCTTTTCTTGGTTTGTTACTTGGTTCAATTTCTTTATCTTTTCTGACTACAAGATGGAATATTCATGTCTCACGTTTTCAGAAATTGATTATTTTAAAGACATTTGAAATGACTGTATCAAATGCTTGACTCAAGCTTTTTCTTTTTCATTCTTTTTTTCTTTTTTGAGGTTAAAGTGATGAATTCACTATGGTTACCATTGAAAGAATGAGGCCAATTCAAGGATGTCACAAACCGAGTCCTATACTAATGTAATAAATATTTTAATTGTTAAATTATCTGTTCAGGGAAGCAGATGACATTTAGATTTTTTAATTAACACTGGAGACCAATGGCAAAATTAAAATTATTTGTTATATATTTCATAAATATGATCCTCTCATAATTGCAATATTATTTGAGGCTATGTCTGCCACTGGATATAGGTAATTAAACCCAAACAAAGATTAAAACTGAAAAAAATTAAAGCTGAGTATCTTTTCTACAGGATCCAAGCATCTAGAATATTAGGGAATATTAGATATTATTTTCCATTTTTCAATTGTCATTCAAATGTCTGCTATAAATACCTAGCCTTTGTACCTTTATATAGTTTAAACATATACACAATTCAATGTAATAAAAATTTAAATGCTTCATTGTAGGCTAATCACATCATATTGTTTTTACATCCCCATTTTCTTCATTAAGGTAAATTAGCATGTTTTGTGCCAGAAATGATTTTTACTTAACTTAATTTGCTTTCCCAACTTCTTACTTATTAAAATATTATCACTATCTGCTATGATTTGTTGTGCCAATATAATTTCACAGACAGCCAGTATTTTTGTTGCATGTGTACATAAATGCATATTTGTCATCTTCATTATATTTGAATTTGGCTTATGAAATCATAAAAAAAAACCTTTGGTACATTTGCATAATTGAGCATAATATCATAGTAAACCATTCCATGAGCATTCTTGGAGAAAAAATGATTTTGTACTCTTAACATATTTACTTTCTCCACTACATAATCTGTAAATGTGGATATAAGAGAAAAAAAAAAGTCAGGCAGTCAATCAGGATTTTTTTTGAGTGCTTCCTATGTTAGAAGCACTTACTGAATGTTGGGGATTCAGAGATAAAAGACAATCCCTTACTCAAACTAATGGAAGAGATAACAAGTAAACAAATATGGATAAACAAGCTGTATACAGGAAAAATAAAAATAATTAAAAGAAAGAAGGCATTCGAATTAAGAAGGGATGGAAAGGACTCCTTATAAAAGATGGGATTTTAGTTGGAACTTGAAGGAATCCAGAAGATATAGAGAACCATGGAAATCATTCCAGGCACAGTAGACAGAGAGAATACCCAGTCTAGAAATGTAATGTTTAATTCCTGAAACAGTAAGAAACACAGTACTTGGGGAAGAGCTAGTTTATGAAGTTTAGAATGTCAAACAGAGGATTTGTTTTTATTGTTAGAGCTAATAGGGAGCCATTGGAGTTTATTGAGTAGGGAGAGGGAGTGACACAGTAGATCTGTACTTTAGGAAAATCACTTTACTACTTGAATGGATTGGAGTGAAGAGAGACCAACCAGGGAGACACAACAACAGGCTATTGCAATAATCAAAGCATGACTTGATGAGGACCTGAACAAATGTGGTAACATTATTAGAAAAGAAAAGGGGGCACATGCAATGCTAAGAAGAGAAAAGTAGAAGAGGCTGACTTTGTCTTCTAAACTCCCTACTCAGTCCTTAGCTTCACTGATAAGGCAAAAGGACATTATATGCACACTGACAGCAAAGAAGTAGGGAAGATGATGCAAATAATATCTGGGTTACATTGCATTCCTCCCCTGAGTTTCATGAGCCATTGTTTAATCCTTCCCATGATCAAAAAGGTGGAAGTATTTTAATACAAAAAGTGGAAGTAACTTAATAATACACAAAATATAACTGAGGAGTAATTGAGGATTACTGAGGACAGCGATCCTATCCTTTGCTCATTTATATCTGTCACAGCACTTGTGACTTAATATCTTACACAAAACAGAAATCCAGTAAATATTTGTCAATTGTTACATTTCTACTAATGAGAGATTACATATTTATTTTACAATCATGTCTGTTAATTTTTTTTATTCTTGAAGAACTCCCCATGAACACAAAAGAGCTATGAAAAGTATCCAATCAAATCAGCACACCATATTTAACAACGAAATACCATGAGCTATATGATAGATGTAAGGCAGAGAATAAATACTAGAATATGAAAGTTATACATTTCAAACTATAGAGAAATGTATGCTTGTACTTTCTTATTAATGTTGTGATTGTTAGAAAAGTATCTTTTATGAGTACTGTTGTTCCTGGTGACATCATGTGGCTGATTATGGTATCTACAACAGAATCCTGAGGGTACTATAACTAATTGCTACATTATCATTGAGGAAATTGAAAGATTCTAAATATAGACATTCTTTAACATGAAACAAAGAATTTCATTGATATCACAATTCATAATTTTGCTTAAATTGTGTCTTTTATTGTATAAACAGAGAGCATGATTATATAAACATGTGTATATGTATATGCATGTATATTTATATATTCATGAGGATCTAAGGAAATAAAAGATATCACTTGGGTCATCATTTTAAGTGAACTAAATTCAATAACATTTATGGAGCTCCTACTGTGTGCAAAGCACCATGTGAGGATGTGGACAAAAATGAAACAATTCCTGCCCTCAAGTCATATCTATTCTACTGGAGGAATACAATACATATACAAGTAAGCAAAGTTTAACAAAAATCATTGAAAGAGAAAGACAGAAAGACAAAGAAACAGAGAGAGATGCAGAGTGATAGAGAGAAAGAGAGAGACAGAGACAGAGAGTCAGAGACACAGAGACAGAGACACAGAAAGAGGGAGAGGGAGAGACAAAGAGAAGAGAGACACAAACAGACAGACACAGAGAAACACCCACAGAGAGAGGGAGAGACTGACAGACAGAGAAAAAGGAAAATGAGACACAAAGAGAGAGGGAGACACAAGAGAGACAGAGACAGAGAAAGAGAGACAAAGACAGCAAGAAGTTCAGAGAAGGCTTCATTTAGGAGGTAGCATCTGAGGTGTGCTTTGAATGAAATGAGGAGTTGTACGAATTAGAGATGAAAAGAGAGTACATTCCAGACATAAAGAAAACTAACATAAAATCACAGAGGAAAAAAGTCAGAAACAGCAGATCAATTTGTAGAGAAGAGAAAATACATGAAGGAAGTCCACTGCCCATTTGTTTGTTTTTCAAGAAGATAATCATTAGGGGCAACTAGAGGATGTAGTGGATAGAGCACCAGTCCTGGAGTCAGGAGTTCCCAAGTTCAAATTCAACATCAAACAGTTCACACTTACTAGCTATATGACCCTGGGCAAGTCACTTGATCCCAATTGCCTCATCAAAACAAAACAAAACAAAACAAAATAAAACAAAACAAAACAAACAAAAAAAGACAGCCATTAGCTGGAACTCTTAGAGAGTGATGTAGCTGAATGAAAGGTGATAAAGATAGATCTGATAGATTTACCTTTTTTGTTGTTTTTGGCAGTTACTACTTTCTTTTTAAAATGTGTTTCTTCAGCTAGATATCAGGGAAAATATATTGTGTCACTTTATCTTTTTGATGTAATAATAATTTTTTTATTTTAATATCTTTTTATTTCTTTAAATACATGCAAAGATAATTGATAGTTTTCAACATTCACCTTTGCAAAGCTTTGTGTTCCAAATTTTTTCCCTCCCTTCCCTCCTTTCCCTTCCCCTAGATGCAATGACATAAGTTAAACATATGTTGCACTTTTTCCACAAAAATATAACAAGGAGTTGTTTCAAAGTATAGATGTTAACTTTATGTTCTATTTCCACCCTGTATTTTTTAGTTTATCAATGATGATTAATAACAACCAACTACAATATCAATAATTTTGAGGTGAGACTTGTCACTTTGAGATTTATTAGTAATGACGAATAACAACTTAATACAACATTAACAATTTTGAATTCATTTCAATTTACCTAGAGATGTTAATTCTTGTAATCTTTCTATCATGTAATTTCTCATGAAAGCTAGATACAATTGAACTCATCCAGAGTGCTCATGACTAAATTGGATACTGGAGAAATAAATAAAGGTCTCTACATTTTGGAACAGAAAGGAACACTAGAAGTCTTCTAGTCAGATTCCTTCATTTTAAAAATGAGGAAATTAAATGCAGAAAGTATTAGCAACCATGCAGCATGGTAAATATGGAAATATGTTTTAAAGAATTGTACATGTTTAACCTATATTGGATTACTTGCTGTCTATAGGAGGAGGGTGGTGAAGAGAAGGGGAGAAAAATTTGGAACACAAGGTTTTGCAAGGGTGAATGTTGAAAATTACCTTTGCATGTATTTTGAGAAAGAAAAAGCTTTTATTTTTTAAAAGAAAAAGATATGCAATTTTTAAAAAAAAAGTGTCAATTTGTTGGACATAATTAAGAAATAGCAGAACCAAAATTTGAATCCAGATTTTTTAACTCAAAATCCAGGATACTTTTTTCCACTGTCTCACACTACTTCCTCTCCCAACCTATTTCTGAGATGACAGACAAAGTGGAATGGGAAAAAACAAAGTTCCACTAAACATTCACTTAAAACCCTTCATGAGCTCCAAAACTATAGATAAGGTATGGTTTGGGGGACTTATTCCTGCATTTTCCTGTATAATATTTACAATCTACCCTGTATCTAATTTTCAATTTGGATAATGTAACATAATGCAATGAATCCTCTTCATTTACCAAGGAAAAGGCTTTTAAATATAAATTTGTCATCAGCAAAAAAAGATTAGTTTATGAACTTTACTAGTATTTCATAAAGGAAAGTTCCCTTAGGGAACCTTCATTTTGTAACATGAGCCTAAATGAAAAGTTGTCTTTTAATTTCAGCAGCTGAATTTTGACAGGATGGTACTGGACAAGTAGCAGAGGTGCTTCTTGAGTTGGTAAGGGGAAATTAAATCCATAGGAAAGCACAGGCATTAAGAACAGATTCATATTTTTACTCCTCTCCATTATCTAGTTCACAAATACACACACACACACACACACACACACACACGCACACACACACTCACACACACACTATGGCTTTGGAGTTAGTATAGGTATATGAACTACTTCTTTGAGCCTGAATTCCCAAGGAAATCTGGGGCATGCTTGGCACTACTGCTGAGGCTATTTTTGGAGACAGCAAGGGCATGTGGTTGACTATCATCAAAGCAGATGCTCCACTGTGATAGCTGGCTATTGAACTAATGGCCATTGGCAATTGATGCAATGATGGTATCATTTGTACAGAGCAGGTCACAAAAGGAAAAAGAAGTTGAGCTTAGGGTTGATATGATGCAAGAACATCTGCATCCCATTGCCTTTGCCCATGACAAAATTAAAACCTGTAAGGAAAAACCCTAAGAACATTTTCCCTTTACACTTGGAAGGAACCCTCTATTTCTAATTAACTAAATTCAAACCCCCTCTTTTTTTTCTCAGTAGCTCTAACTCAGTTCCTTCTCATGCATCTTCACACAGAGGTATAATATGACAATCTGATTTTAAAACTTCCAAGACTTCTCTGTATGACTTTCAGAAAAGGAAAAACAATCTTTTAGGACCTAAACATTACAAATGTCCAAAACATTAATTATTTTTCTTTACCACAAGGAAGAGTTCCATTGGGGAGTGGGAAATGATTGTTATAAAGATAAAAGAGCTTAATAATTTTATTTAATAGAAGGGGGAGTAGACAAAGCTTAATTATTTTGGAAGAGCATTTTCATGACTAAATAGATTATTGGTATTGTTTCCCCTTGCAAAATCTCTTAACTTTATATTATGAATAATTTTCATTCACAATGAAATGTATTTGGTAATTACAGGGTTTAGTTTTATTTCCTAAAAAAAATAATTTCCAATATTTTTTTTAAATTTTCAACATTAATCAGTTATAGAAAAAGTATTTAAAGTTTTAAGGTGTTCTACTTCCTCATTTTAATCAAGTGGTACTTTTTTTCCCCAAAGAAAAATATATGTTTCCATGTCAGGAGTTTAACTAAAGAATCTCTGTAAATCTACAGTGTGGTCTAAGATATTTTTCAAAGGGACAACCTTTCATATATCTACGAGCAAACCTCAACAGTATTTGTGCATATGAGTTGAACAAATGGATCTCCCCATTAATCTTTCCATTATAAACGACCCTTTTAACACTGGATTTTAGTCCAAGAAGGAACAAGGAAGACTAGAACCACCCCCCCCCCCAAGCTTCAGCTGACAACCTCAAGCACAAAGAAAGAGTTTTTACTGTTTGTTTTTTTAAGTTGGACATAATGCTCACAAAAACTAGGGCTAGGATTTTTATTTGTGTATTTCTGTGTGACTGTGACAGTGCTGACATGAAATCAAATTCAATTTGCAGTGGCTTGCTAATGACTTGTCCTTTCAAACTAGAAAAGATGAAATACTTGGCAAAAAAAAAAATCCTGGTTGCAGGATAGTATTAAACTCCTTTTGCTTCATTTTCTTCATTCATTTTTTCATTCTTATTGATTTCTTTATTTCAGAGAGAGATGCCTTATAGAAGTAGCACCAACTTTCCTCCCTAGATTCATATTAAATAACTCTAGTAATGAAGCTCTTACTGGTATGGGCATAGCTATGGAGAGAAAGGGTGGGAGGGAGAGGACCCACTTTCTGTCCTCAAGTGCTCTTGAAGCAATTTATAAAGGCATGGTGAAGCACATAGAAAGCAATAGCAATTGCATCTCTAGAGGATAACTTGGCTGTCCAGGGTATCAAAGCTGCAAGGGGAAACAAGGTCTGTAGTCAGTATAGTATTTCAGTAAAGCTAGCTACCGGGCCCTGCACACTCTCAGAATGCGTGGGAGGCAGAGACCATTATCTGCACAGGAGTTTAAAGGAACAGAGGAGGCATTATGATCATACTAGCACCACCACAACAAGGTGAAGATGATGCAAGTTCTAGATTTCCAGGGCTTTGATTCCCTATTATTTCTTTCTCTGGAGTCTCTTCATGGCATTTGCATCACCAGACCTAAGGGGCATCCCCTCCCCAAATAACCTTCCATTTCCCCAAATAAGGGCCAGAACAGACTAGATGCAACTATTCACTTCAAAGTTTCCCATTTCAATTCCCTGGTGATAATTCACCAATGAGAATAATTCAGTTTCAGGAATTGTAAGCAAGTCTAATATTAAATAAATAGGAAATTATATAATTTTGAAGCTAAAGGAACTTAAAAGAGCCAGTTATTCAGTATCATTTACTATTAAAAACCTTTCTGATAAAGTCAGGTGAATTGTTTGTGCCATTCCTTGCCATTGAAAATGTTTCCTTCAACAAATAGTTTTTTTTTTTAATTTATAGGTTAACTTTATTACATGTTTTAAAAAGGAATAGCAAGTTGTATATAACAGATTTGAAGTTTATAAGTAATTATTTTTGAACATATTCTATTTTTTTTCTTTTTTTATTATTATTATAGCTTTTTATTTACAAGATATATGCATAGGTAATTTTTCAGCATTTACAGTTGCAAATCCTTTTGTTCCAACTTTTCCCCTCCTTTCCCCCCACCCCTTCCCCCAGAAGGCAGGTTAACCAATACATGTTAAATGTTAAAGTATAAGTTAAATACATATATGTATATATGTCCAAGCACTTATTTTGCTGTATAAAAAGAGTCAGACTTTGAAATAGTGTACAATTAGCCTGTGAAGGAAATCAAAAATGCAGCTGGACAAAAATAAAGGGATTGGGAATTCTATGTAGTGGTTCATACTCATCTCCCAGAGTGTAGCTGGTTCAGTTCATTACTGCTCTATTGGAACTGATTTGGTTCATCTCATTGTTGAAGAGGGCCACGTCCATCAGAATTGTTCATCATATAGTATTGTTGTCAACAAATAGTTTTTAATCCTGTGGTTATATTATAAGCCTCCTCTTTCCTTCATAGAAGTGAGAGGGCATTTTTGTTCTTTTTTTAAGTGATTTTTTTTAAAGACTGAATCTTCCTGTCTCACAAAACTGGGCTGAAAATGCCAAATCATTCACCTGCTGATCCTGATGCCAAATCATATGGAAGTTTTACATACAGAAGAATTTTCCCGGTTTAGTCTGGTATACCCTCTTTAGATAACTAGGTGACCCCTGCATTCAAAGGCATTCACCATATTACTGTTAGACCTAGAATGAACCCTATTATAATTCAGAACTCTTGGAACTCAAGCAACCATCAACTGCATCTTTCCCTAGTTGAAATGATTATCAGCCAGAACTGTTACTTTAGGCTCTTTATTGATTTTTACATATTTTCAAAAACAACTACTTAACCACCACATTAAAGGCTTTTGGAAATATAGTCAAATAAAACAAGGCATTTAGTAATAGAACTCATGCCCTTTTAAAGTTTAGAGGCATGTCTTGTTCCCCAGAACACAAAATGAGGCTCATTACTATTGTTATTATTATGATTAGTTATTAATAGCCCTCTGAGCCCTCCCAGTGATTTGGGTGGAACATTTCAGTTTTCCTGAAGAATGCTGAGTACCTTATAAATGACTTTGTCATTTAAAACCAAGACCTGAATCAAAAAAAAAAAAAAAAAAGCCCTTAATTGACAACATTGTTAAGAATCCAAAGCCATACAGAAACTGGAAACTGAGTGGATGCCCATCAATTGGAGAATGGCTGAATAAATTGTGGTATATGAATATTATGGAATATTATTGTTCGGTAAGAAATGACCAGCAGGATGATTTCAGAAAGGCCTGGAGAGACTTACACAAACTGATGCTGAGTGAAACAAGCAGGGCCAGGAGATCCTTATATACTTCAACAACAATATTATATGATAATCAATTCTGATAGACCTGGCCATCTTTAGCAATGAGATGAACCAAATCAGTTCCAATGGAGCAGTAATGAATTGAACCAGCTACACCCAGTGAAAGAACTCTGGGAGATGACTAAGGATACATTGAATTCCTCCCTATATTTTTGCCTGCCTGCATTTTGGATTTCCTTCACAGGCTAATTGTACAAGATTTCAGAGTCCGATTCTTTTTGTACAGCAAAATAATGGTTTGGCCATGTATACTTATTGTGTATCTAATTTATATTTTAATATATTTAACATCTACTGGTCATCCTGCCATCTGGGGGGGGAGGGGAAGGAGGGGAAAAATTGGAACAAAAGGTATGGCAATTGTCAATGCTATAAAGTTACCCATACGTATAACTTGTAAATAAAAGGCTATTAAAAAAAAAAAAAAAAAAAAAAAGAATCCAAAGCCATAGGTTATTTGTCCTATTTCCTCATTAGAAAAACCCTCCAATTCTGGTGAATGATCTCAGACACTTAACACTTCCTAGCTGTGTGATTCTGGGCAAGTCACTTAACCCCAATTGCCTCAGGAAAAAAAAAATCAAGCCACTCTCTTCCCATTGACTCTGCTCATCTGCAGACTCTGAACCAAGTATTTCCCTTGGGGTATAATGTAGATATGGAGGGTATGGAGGGAAAAAATAGGTATTTAGCAAGTACTACTATGTGCTAGGCACTATATAGTGAACACAAAAATCTCAATTTCAATAACTCTTCAAAGTACATTCTATTATTATCCCCCATTTATAGTTGAAGAAAACAGACAGATTAAGTGACAAGCCTAGGGTCCCATAATGAGTATATGTATGAGATACAAATACAGAAATGAGGAGGAAGATTATTTCCATGGAAAAAGCAAAGGCATGGAGTTTGAAGATGAAGTATCATGTTTAAAGTTCAGTCAGTAAACCAGTATAGCTGTATCATGAAGTACATGGAGAGGGATAATATCTAAGAAGACATGAAATGTAGAAAAGGAGAACTTTACATAGGATTGTACATAAATATCAAACAATAGGCAGCTAAGTGGTACAGTGGATAGAACACTGGACCTGCAATCAGGTTCAAAGTTCAAATCTTGCCTAAAATACAATGTAACCCTGGGCAAGGCCCTTAACCAAAGTTTGCTTCAGTTTCCTCATCTGCAGATATGGTTAATAATACCATCTACCTCCCAGGAAAAGATATTTGTAAAGCACTTAGCATAGTGTTTGATACACAGTAGGCACTTAATAAGTGCTTATTCCCTTTCCCTTATACTTGATCCTGGAAATTACAGAATACTACTCGCTTTTATTTGAGTATGTGTGGGAAGGGAGAATGCCACGGTTACACCTATGGTTTTAGAAAATCATTTGGGCAGCTAATTTATTCAGCCATTCTCCAATTGATGGGCATCCACTCAGTTTCCAGTTTCTGTATGGCTTTGGATTCTTAAAAATATTGTCAATTAAGGGCTTTTTTTTTTTTTTTTTTTTTTTTTTTTTTTTTTTTTTTTTGATTCAGGTCTTGGTTTTAAATGACAAAGTCATTTATAAGGTACTCAGCACTCTTCAGGAAAGCTGAAATGTTCCACCCAAATCACTGGGAGGGCTCAGAGGGCTATTAATAACTAATCATAATAATAACAATAGTAATGAGCCTCATTTTGTGTTCTGGGGAACAAGACATGCCTCTAAACTTTAAAAGGGCATGTTCTATTACTAAATGCCTTGTTTTATTTGACTATATTTCCAAAATTGGATTGGAGTGATTGGAATGAATCAAAACTTGAGGCAATGAGACCAAATAGAAGACTAATACAATACTCTAGTTTATATCAGATGTGGAGCTTAAATCTAGGTCTTCCTAGTGGCTTTTAGTTCACTCTGCCGAGTTACCTCTCCAAGGTGAATAACTATATTCTCTTAAAAATATACAGAAAATTGTCAGAGAGGGACGCTTCTTAGCTGGATCTTTGGTTACAACTTAGCAAACCCTTTCTGGAATTTAGCATATCAACTCAAACATAAGTTCAGTTCAGTTAGTAGAGAAGAAGGGAGAGAAGAAGAGGGGAAGAAAGAGGTTTGTCCTTTATGAGACTTTATAAGTCATGTTGATATATCCCACTTCCTCTTGAATATGGGAAATCAAGAATCAAGCTAAACACCTTACAAACTTTATATATATATATATATATATATATATATATATATATATATATATATACACACACACACACACACACACACATACATGTATATATATGTATATATTGGTAAAATGACAGAATTTATAAAATATTTATAAAATAATAGCACCAACATCACCAGGTTATTGTAAGGATAAAATGAAATAATATTTGTAAAGTACCTTGCATACTTAAAGTGCTATATAAATCAAATTAGAGAAACCATTTATTAATTACTATGTCCAGGGGTCCTCAAACTACGACCCGCGAGCCAAATGCAGCAGCTGAGGACGTTTATCCCCCTCACCCAGGGCTATGAAGTTTCTTTATTTAAAGGCCCACAAAACAAAGTTTTTGTTTTTACTATAGTCTGGCCCTCCAACAGTCTGAGGGACAGTGAACTGGCCCCCTATTTTAAAAGTTTGAAGACCCCTGTATCTAGACACTGTGCTAAGAGTTAAGAACACAAAAAACAAGCAAAATGAGAAACAGCCCCTGCCTTCAGGAGTTTATATTCTATGAGGGGAAGGGGGGGAAGACAATGCAGAATAGGAAGTTGAACCGAAGGAGAGAAGAGACTTTTGTCATCATCATCATCATCATCACCATCTTAGGGTCCTCAGAGATTTAAAAAAACAACAGCAACAACAACAACAAAAAAAACAGGATTTGCAAAGTGACAAAATGTAAAGGATAATTGCAGTTACTCAATAAATATTAAACAGCCCCTGTATTTGTGAGGAGCTCTAAGTCCATGATTAGGTTGCAAGTGATGTTAAAGGAAACCAGCATGATCTTTAATTATAAAGTACTTGTTAGGTCTGATTCCAATAAAATGCAATTACCTTGGGACTTCTGGTTTCATGTCACAAGAGGTTAGGTTGTGGTTTTTTTTTTTTTTCCAGGTGAAAGCTTTTGTGGTTTTCATAGGCTTTGTTGTCTATGACTTTCTGCACCAATCTCCTACCCTTGGCATGCAGTGTCAGTGGTCTAGATGACCTTTTTGAAGATTCCCAGTTGTGTGCCAGGCATTTTGCAGTCTGCCTTGAAGTGGAAGAAGGTCTCAGAGGTTGTGATATTCAGAGTTCCAATGGCTAAAGATAATATTAAATATACTTAGAAAGAATGGTAATCAGAATAAATATAAGACAAAAGATGAAAGAGTTCAATAGGAGGGATAAAAAAAATTAAATTGCTTTTGTATTTGGCATTGTGATTGTGCAAATGATAGCAAGAAGCAAATAAGTGAATGTATAAATAAATATATAAATGAATGATTGAATATAGGCAGGAATAAATGAATGAATGAATAAATGGAAGAGCCAGTAAGAAATGTTCTTAATATTATCTTTAAAGCTTATCATCAGATCAAAGATTTAGATCTGAAACGGACAATAGAAGTCATTCATCTTAAAGGTTAAATCTTTTTCAGAATATAGAAGAGAAAACCTAGGGCCAGACAGATTAAGTGAGTTGCCTAAACTCACACAGGCATGAATAGCAGTCAATATTTGCACTCAAGTCCCTATTTTCAAATCCAGTATTTGTTTTCTATTCTGTGCTTGCCTCTTCTTACCTCCCAACTAGTAAATCTTTAGATTGCATTAATACATTAATATATCATATTAATTAAATTATATTAACTATTAAATCATGTTAATTGAATATATATAGGTTAATGTATTATATGTATTAGTTAAAACATGTTAATATATTTTATTGTAGGATTCAATTCCCTCATCTGTAAAATGAGTCAGTTGGAATAGTTTCTAAGACACCTTTCAACTCAATATGTGATCCTATGATTTCAGAGAGGCAAGGAAAGAACATTTGAAATCTGTATTTTTTGTCAAATCCATATACAGTTATGGAACTCATATTAAAATGTTTAATGTAATCTTTATATTATGATCTAGATATGTATAGGTATAAATGGTGTGTGGTAGTGGTGGTGTGGGTAAATATTGAAGTAAGAATTCTACAGGAAAAGACTTGTATTGTCAAACTTTCATATACTTTATAACCTATTAGAGTTCTTAATTGTTTTTTGCATATGTTATCTTAATTTCTTTATATGTGATTTGTCCTAGAAAATAGATTTAATCCATTCACCATTTTTTTTTCATTTGTTTTGTAATTAAAGATCAAAGTGGTTGTTTACTCTGGCTCCCGGTACTTTCTGAGCACTGTATTTTCATTCAGAATACTTGTGTTTAAATCTTAACTGCAATATCTAACCAGCTGTGTCACCAGGAGCAATTCATTTCATTTCTCTAGTCTCGATTGTTTCATAGATTTACTGACTAGATTTTTTTCTTAAAAATCATGCTTTAAACCATAAAACAATCTGATTCTCATTGGCAAATTAAATTGGCAAAGTAAATAAATCCTAGTCAAAGCTCTATTTGGTCATTGGGTTCTGATCGGCTCAGATTGGATGTAAGTAGCAATCATTTCTGCTTTGGCCAAAAGTTCTGAGGGTCTTCCCCTCCCACATTTATTTATTTATTTGGATTTTTTTGAACTAGGTGAAAGAGGAGATTCTTTGCCTCAATTGCTGCCTAGTCTTAATCGATGAATGGGTGTAGCCTCAGTCAAACTGAGACCTGTTAAAGACTCTAGGTTTAAAAAGCCATTGCTTTGGGCCAATTAGGTGGTGCCCTGGATAGAGCACCATCCCTGAAGTCAGGAGGACCCGAGGACCCGAGTTCAAATCTGACCCCAGACACTTAACACTTCCTAGTGTGTGACCCTGGGCAAGTCACTTAATCCCAATTGCCTCAGAAAGAAAAACAAGTCAACGTGTCCCGTCCCATCCAGGCCCATCTCTAGTCTTTATCTTGCCACTGGTCCCATGTGGCTCTGGAGGAGAAAGTGAAGCAGGTGCCCTTGCCCAGTCCTCCCTTACTGAAATACAGTTCACTTGCATGCCACAGCATCACCTCCCGATGTCATGGTCCTCTTAGAAAATGAAGGACAAATAGCAATAACAACAACAGAAGTGGGAAATAGCATATTTTATAAACCTTAAAATATTATATCAATGTGAACTACTACTAGAAGTCATGGTCTTTCTTTAATAATGAAGCTATAACAATAATAACACATTTGTATTTGGCCCTTTGTGGTTCTAATCAACTTTTACTTCTCTTAATTCATTTGAATCTCCCAACACCCCTGTGAGATAGAGGAGCACACACATCATCATTAGCAAATGAAGAATGAGATAACTGTACATTTTAACTACATTCATCTTTCAGAAAAGGTTAGTGACTCAGGATCATATAGGAAATGGGAAGTTAAGATTTAAGCCCAAGCCTTCAGATACTAAACTCAATAGCCTTTGCACTCCTCCTTCTCTCCAGATCATCACTGCCTTAAAGTTGGATTTTGGAAGTCAGGATCATTCTATTTATGAAATTCTAGCTGCTTTACTTTTCTGAATTTGTATTGAAGCTACAGGAAAACACTTACTTTTGAAAAGGAATGAAATCCCTGGGTGGACTAGGAAGTTTAAAATTCTCTGACTATGCAAATTCATATGTGAAATTAACTTCTTCAAAGTCAATAAAATTTATGTCTCTTTCCTTAGAGAAACAGACCTGACCTGGAAGCTACCAGTTGAAAACAAATAGCAATTGGTTCTAAAAGCAAAAGAACATTATAGAAATTAAAGCTAGAAGGCAGCTGGGTGACAGTGGAGAGAGCATCCAGTCTGAAGGCTAGAAAATCTGAGTTCAAATCTGGTATAAGACTAGTATTATTAACTGTGATTCCTGGACAAATCACTTAAATCTCCTGTCCTTCAATTTTTTTCATCTATAAAATGGGCATAATAATAATGATGATAATAAACTTATGTCCCAGGATTGTTGTGAGGATCACATGAGATAATAATTGTGACGAGCTTAAAACAGTGCCTGGCCCTTAGAAATGTTAGCTATTATAAAGAGACTTTAGTAGAACATTTGACCCAGGACAAACTAAGATGTGATTTTCTCAAAATTGTATAGAGGAACAACTATTGGTTAACAAGCAATTACTCATTAAGTACTACATACTGATACTGGAGCAGCAAGGTGTTTCAGCAGATAGAGTGCTGGGTCTGGAGTAAGGAAAACCTGAGTTCAAATCCAACCTCTGACACTTACTAGCTGTGTGATCATTGGCTCTGTATGCCTAAGAGGATGCCAAGTCTCTTCGTGAATAGAGTATTGAGCCTAGGGAAGACTAGAATCCAAATCTTACTAGCTGTGTGAACCAGGACATGAGACTTTACCTGTTTGCCTTAATCCCCTGGAGAAGTAAATGGCAAACCACTCCAATATCTTTGCCAAAAAACTTCATGGACAGTCATGGTGTCACAAAGAGTCAAACATGACTGAACAACTACAACCAATGTACTAGTAGGCACTGTGAATTCAAAGACAAAAATGAAAGCCCCAGCTTTCAAGAAGCTTACATTCTTTTATGGGAGATATCATGTATTTGTTTAAATAAAATACAAGTCTTCTGAGCACTTAGGTGTCATGCTGGATGGAGTGCTGGGCCTGAAGAAAATGAGTCTCAGAAATCTGTCTGACTCAGTTTCTTCAACTGTAAAATAAGGATAATCACAGTACCTACCTCTCAGAATTATTGTGAAAATTAAAAATATTTATAAAGCACTCCTTAACTTGTCTGGCATCTAGTAGGTATTTAATGAAAACTTACTGCAGATTTCTGTATAATAAATTGTAGTGTATAGATGTAATAGAACATTGCTGTGCTGCTAGAAATAATTAAAGGAACAATTTGAATGAAAGAACATCAAATAAAGTAAACAGAATTATGACAACTAATACAACTTATACAAAAACATCATAAAAGCAAACAATTTTGAAAGAATTGATCATTCTGACCAATGCAAAGACGAACTGTGATTCCAAAGGACTTATAATGAAATATGCTACCTACCTCTTGATAGAAATGTAATAGACTCAGAAGGCAGTATGATAATTTTTCTTTGACCAATATGGGAATTTCTCCCCCTTAACTATACATATTTGTTCCAAGGGCTTTCTTTTTAAGATTATTTTTAGGGGAATTCTACTGGAATGTGGGAGAAGATGGCAAAGAATGAAAAAAAGAGTTTTGTCATTAAAAAGTATTACGTTTGAAGTCAGAAAACTATGTAACCATGTGAATGCCCTTGAATTTCTCTGAGTCTGTTTCCAAATAAGATCCCCTGCATTACTTTCTTTATAAAGTTGTCATACATCCATAATTTTTAAAACTCTTACTTTGAATCTGGCACTGTACTAAAGATTAGAAATATAATATGAGTAAAAAAGATAATCCCTACTTTCAAGATGTTTACATCCTAAACAGGACAGAAAATATTCAAAGGAGACCTAGAAAGTGGGGAGCAGAAGGGTAGACCATGCATGGGAGCAAAGTTGCTAGAGAGGAGATGGAGATTTCAGGAGCAAGAGAGAGAAGTGAGTAAAGTTGCCCTGGGTACTTCATGAAATGGTAATAAGGTCTCCCACTGCTTCCAGCAACATATCCAGTTGATCTGATCTATATCTTGCCACTGGACCCAGATGGCTCTGGAAAAGAAAGTGAGACTGGCTATTTTGTACCTCCTTTGTTGTTTTTCTCCTTCATTCTAAATGAGGACCATGACATCAGGAAGGTGATGACATGCCATGCAAGTGAGTTAGATTAAGAGAGGAAAAGCTGTGCAAGATCACCTGTCTCACTTTCCCCTCTAGGTCCATCTAGTCCAATAGCCAGATATAGATTAGGATGACTAGAAATGGCCCTATATGAAACGGGAGACCTTGGCCTTTTTAAGCTAAGGTCAAGAAAAAAAAAAAAACATCCTTTTCTCACTGAAATCCAATTCACTTGTATGTCATGGTGTCCTCTCCATAATGTCATAGTCCTCTTGGAGAATTAAGGACGAACAACAAAAAGTCCTGTTAAGAAGAGAAATCACAGAAAAATAAGCCTCTCCCTGGCGAGAATTTTGCTGGGAAAAAGATGGGAAAGTCCTTCAAATCCTTGTGAATGTGAAAGATTGATGTTAAAAGATCCATACAAAAAAGGGAAAACATAGTACAACCTGATTTTAAGATCATCATTAGGTTTTAATTAGTACTGAACCAGTAAGATATGAACTCTGCTGGGGTAAGGGCTAATATAACTAGAGAGCTTTATGTAAAGATAGAAAATGGTTATGCGAACTCATGGAACAGTTTTAACTTGGGGGTTACAAGAACTCGACTGAGATAAAAGGCAGAACAGATGTGTGGAATCTAAGAAAGGAATTGCTAATAATAGCTCACATTTATATAGAACTTTTAAAGTTTTTTTTTTAATTTTTAAAATAACAAAGTATTTTACATATATTTTCTTAGTTGATCCTCATATCAACCCTGTGATTTTTGTACTATTATTATCTCTATTTTACTGATGAGAAAACTGAGGCTAAGAGTAATGAAATTACTTGCTTGGGATCACAAAGAGAACTAGTGTTGGGGTAGAATATGAACCCATATTCCTGATTCTGGGTCCAACACTCATTCCACTTTGCTAGTTTTTTGGCAATATTATCCATTTTAATTAATAAAATTATCCCTGGTGATATCCAATCCAGAGACAGGGTGGGAAGAGGGGGAGTGATGGTAGATGGGCTTAACTCAAACAGAATGGATTTTTCAAAATCTTGGAGATTTACTTTGAAAACTGAGATCATGTTTATTATCATTTGAAATAAAATGCCTTTACTTTTTTAACCAAATTTATTCAAAGAATCTCTTTTTCTATTGAATTTGTAACTTCAGTTTTATTACTATAGTCAAGATATCAAATAAACACAATACATAGACACACATACACTAATGCTTCATATAGTCTACATACATGCTGAATGAAGTCATGAATTATTTCTTAGAAAAACGACATAGTATCTTGGAAAGAATGGTGTACTTGAGTTCAAATTCTGCCTCTTACATTTACTAGCTATGTGAAAGTTATAGGTCACTTAATCTCTTCTTTACCTACCCACCTTCCCAAGACAGCAAACAATCTCATATAGGTTAAATATGTGCAGTTCTTTTAAAAAACGTGCATTTGAAAAAATACTTTACATAAATTATATTATTTCCCTAAAAATAGTCTAATGAAATAGGCACTATTATTACCCCTTATTGTACCGAAGAGGCAACTAAAGCTAAGAGTAAGAGATTTAAGCAGAGTTATATACCTAGAAAGGAACTGAGGAAGAATTTCCACTCTGGTAATCCTGACTTTGAGTCCAAGACTCTCATATCTAGCTGCCTATTCAAACACCTACCATTATTTCTCATCTTTGTATCTCCTTTTGCTCCCAGCATGCCTTTCACATACTAGACATTCAATGTATGATAAACTTAAAATTGAAATTTTGTATGCACCAATATTTATTAACATGGCCGGTGTGTGATCTTTTGTTGCTTCAATACCATCTTCATTTGAAGTTGCCCAACCCCTTTCCAAAAATTTAACTGCCTGATCTCTGGTCCCTACTCACCTGTCAGCTTTCCACAGAAATTTTGCTTTGGTGGAAGTTATAGTTCAATGAATCCCTATCTGATTTCTTCTGCCTATCCTATTTACCAGACCTATTTCAAACCACTGTTCAGCTTAACTTTGGAAAGGGACAAAAAAAAAAAAAAAAACCTATTAAGTCACTGCAAACATCCTATATAACCTACTATTGATTTGTCATATAGAGTAAAGAGATTTATCTTGTTCCTACAAGAAAATACAGGGATTATACTTTTTAAAAAAACTATGTTTTACATATCAGTGAAATGTTTGTAGTTTTTCAAGCTTTGTGTGTGTCGTGGTTCCCTTGGCAGTCTGATGAAACCTATGGAGCCCTTCTCAGAATAACATTTTTAAATATTAAAAAATTTCATAGGATTACAAAGAAAAGTAATTATATTGAAATTCAGTTATCAAAATATTTTTAAAGCAAGTACACAGACTCCAGGTTAAGATGCTTGGCTAAGGTTTTTTTGGTTTTTTCCCCATATTTCCTATGTGCTTAACGAGACCATTAACTCTCTATTTAGTTTTGTCACTACCATCTGGAAAGCTTGATTCAGTTTGTAAAGACTAATTCAGAATGTTTTTCATTTGCTTAGGACATCCATTAAGTCACCATGGTTAATAAAGAAGCAGGCTTATGTATCCATGAACCTGGGCTCCCTGATTATGCATAGATACCAGATGATGCCAAAGCAACAGAGTGATGGGTTTGCAGATTAACAGTTTGCAAATTCTTATGTTTTATTTTCTTTAATTTTATTTTAAATTGGAGGCAATATTTTAGCATTTTTTAAAAATATGCATATCCAAAAACATATTCTCCCTAACCAAGTCCAGCAAAAATGATTTGGGATTTGATGGAGACAGGAGGGTTTTTTTCTCAACTTTATTAAAAGATAGAATAGTAGAGTAAACTGAGAGCCAGTCTTAAAGTCAGGAAAATCTCATTTTTAGTTCTGACTTTGACCCATACTGGCCATGTGTCCCTGAATAAGTCATTAATCCCAATACTTTAGACAGTTCTCTAAGACTGAAAATTTCAGAGATGTTACTGGCTTATATTGATATAGGGTGTTTCCTCAAATAAGAGCTCTTTATACCTATGAAATCACTGGTCCAGTTTCTGTTTTCTATTAAAAGGTTCAATGTTGCAAAAGAAGAATGAGAATGGGGAAAAGATTAAACATTTATTTATATTTGTGTGTGTGTGTGTGTGTGTGTGTAGCCAGAAGTTTTTTGGTTTTTTTTTTTTTTTTTAAAGTAAGATCCTAGATTCAATTCCTAATTTGAACAAGCTAGACTTACTTTTCTTTTCCCAATAGGTATCAACAATGTGCCTTCTGGGAAACCCTATCTATGCCAAAAATGGAGAAGGGGTACAGGTAGAGCATTTCAAAACAAGACTTAAAAACTATTTTTCTTTGCAACAAGAGAAATATCAGAAATAGGTGTCAACAAACTTTGCTGGGGGTATAAAATAGAGGCAGTAGACACTGAAATGACTTTAAAATTTAGAGCCACTCTAAAATTCAATTGAAAAAAGAATAGGGAAAATAGGTGAATGTGGTTATATTTATATTTGAAAATATGGCAATCCTAATAGATATGCATGTTTATTTTTTTGCCATCTAGTCAACTAATGGCAGACAATACCAGGAAGATCTGAGTTTCAATCCTGAGTCCCATAAAAGTAAATTAATTTATATAAAATTATATCTAGCTTATAACAGAGTCAGACAATTATGGATGAAAAGTTTTGGAGAGTCAGGTTTCTACCCAATAAAAAAGAAAAACTTCTAAATAATTAGTGTTGTATAAAAGTTGAATGGGAATAAGGAGTGAGCTCCCCATCAAGAGAAGTTTGGTCAGGCTGATTAGAGAGATTTCCTTTCAGGCACAGGAAGGGCTAAATGGACTTTGAGATTCTATCTGCCTCTAAGAATCTGTGGTTCCATGTCTCTGGGATGTCTTCTGACTCCCAGTTCAATGTTCTTTGTACTGTTCATCTTATCACAAAGTGGTATAGAGAATGTGGATCCATATCTTTGGAACACCTCCTAAGAAAGCCTATATCAAAGATAAAATCTGGGAAAAGCAATGTAATGTGATGGAATTTATTTCAACCTGACTACTAATTATATGGCCTTACACATTATAGTAAATTTACACTGTGGCTCAATCCCCTTCTCCATATAATGGGCTTAGACAAAACTATTAAATTGGTCTATTAGAAAAGCAGATGAGTAGATTTGTCCTAAAGGACGTGCTTTAAAAAAAAAAAAAAAAAAACTAATCCAAAAATATTGAGCATAACCCTCTAAAGAGAAGTAGAACACTACTGAATTGCCATCCTAAAAGAGGGGACTCTTTCTGGACTTTTTAACCTATTTCCTTTAGCCTGACTTCAAGGAATGGGAGCTACTCCATGATCCCACTTTCCATGTCCATGGAGGAGAGAAATACTTCTACTAAACAGCAATCTCAGAAGGAGAAAAGGGAAACTAGGTGCTTGCTGTCACTTCCTCCCTCTTTCCCAAGATCCCAGCTTTTTGGGCAATAGCCCAGAATGTACATGCATACTGACTCATTAGATTTACACTTGAGTTCCTGCATAAGAAATAAACACTGACCTTCCTCCCCTTGCCAGTACAAAAGAAGCCAAGGACAGAGAGAACATTGTCCTGACCCTCTACTAAGAACTAGGGACTCCAGAGAATCTGGTTTGATATGGGCAAACTCTTCAGAAGCAAGGTCCCTTATGATCTAAGGATCTATGATTAACATTACCACAATATAAAATACTAACAGAGGAGGAGATTTCTTTGTGATGAAAAATGATACCAAAGGCCTACTTTTTTCTTAAGCTGTAAGCAAACATTTTGGAGGTACTTTCCTGTTACATTGGTTGATTAATAGAACTAAGACTATATTCAAGGGGGGAGATGGGCAGGAGATCATTTACTAAGGAAACAAGATTTATTTTGTTTTCCATCTCTTAGCCCTAGTACTCAAGTCAGAAGGAGAGGCTTCTATTATCAGTCTGGATTTTGCAGAAATAAATTAATTGCTAGCAAAATCCTAATAAGTACCCCAATATGCAAATATAGACAAGATTATTGGTCTTAAGTCCAATTTCTAAAGAGTACACAGCAAATGAACCTTTCAAATAAAGACCAAATTCTCCTCTCTAAATATTCGATTCCCAACAATGAAGAGTTTTACGGTTAAGTTGGCAAAGCCTATTACATATTAATTTGCTTCTTTCTATATTTTTTTTAGTCTTGAATATGTAACAACATTAGTTAGAATTAAAATGAAGAGTTTCTCTTATATGTTATTTTCATTCTATCGTCACCAAGTATTAATATAGTAATACTATTAAAGTATTATAATATATATACAATATGTATATATATTATATTGTTATAATTTATATACATATATATACAATACGTAGACCATTGTACTGGGTGCTGAGAAATGTACTAAGTTTTAATAAAACATGGTCCATTTTCCTGAAGCTTTTTAACTCATATATTTTAGCTTATTTTTTCCACTATAACCTTTATAATAGCAACCAAAATTTCCTTACAGTTACAAATGTATAGCAAATATAGGGTTATAGCACGGGAAATCAGAGTTCCTCAGGTCAAATCCAGCTATATTGCTATTTCTTGTGACTTGAAGAAGGTTATTTAACCTATCTAGACCCAAGTTTCCTGATGTTCTAAAATCAGCTAAGTAGTATGGTGAGTAGACCACATAGAGAGTCAAGAAGATCTGAGTTCAAATTCAACCTTAGATACTTACTAGTTGTGTGACCCCTGAGCAAATCACCTACCCTCTGAGAACCTCATTTTCCTTATGGAAAGGAAATGTAAAATGGGGATAATGAGAATATTCCCAGAATGCTTTGCAAACCCTCAAAATTGCTATAAAATTACCATTGTGGTTATCATTTTTTTAAAAAAGAGTTTGATTAGATGATTTCTCTTGTAGGTCCTTTTAAGTTCTAAATTTGAGATCCTATTTACAAATGTTATCACATCTGACCCCCACAACAGACTAACTTATTATGAGTGTAATTTTATTTTTTTTATCATCTTTTTTTTGAGGGGGTTAGGGTAATTGGGGTTAAGTGACTTGCCCAGGGCCACACAGCTAGGAAGTGTTAAATGTCTGAGATCAGATTTGAACTCAAGTTCACTGATGCTTTATCCACTGCACTATCTGGCTGCCCCTATGAGTGTAATTTTAGATAAGTCTCAAAAAGCTCCTGGAGGCTCAGTTTCTTCATCTATAACAAGAGAAAACTGACCAAGATCAAAACCCCTCCAAATCCAGTTCTATAATCTGTGTGATCCCTGGAATCTACTGGCATTACTATCTCCATTTTACAGATGAAAATTTTTCTTAGACTTAGAGGTAAAATGATTCAAGTGTGCTTCCTATACACATCCCATTCCACAAATACTGTATTATTTTGTTCCCTGAAGTCAAAGTTCAGATTAAGTGAGATAAAGTTGTTTTTTGTCCTTTACTTTCAAAGAGAACCATGACATCAAGGAAGTAATCCTATAACATGCTTGTGAATTGGATTTAAATGAGGAAGAATTGTGTACAATCACCAGCTTCACCTTTTCCTCCAGATTCATCTGAGTCCAGTAGAAAGATATAGAACTTTGAAGGGAGACCTTGACCTTTTTCAGCTAACATAATGCATTAATTAATAGGTCTCAGTTAGACTGAGGCTACTACCTTATGTATGATTAAGGCTAGGTAAGAGATGAAACAAAGAACTGTCTCTTTTACCTACTCAAAAAAAAAAAAAAAAAAAGTGATATGGGAGGGGAAGACCCTTGGAATTTCTGACTAAAAGAGAAACAATTACTATTTCCATTCATTCACACTGAGCCAATCAGTTTCCAAACAATGTCAGAGTGGGCCTTTCACAAATAGAATAAATATTTACTTGATTTTATGGGATTGCTGAGGAGTTGATGTTGAAAAAAGTACTAAGAGGTATGGACATCAAAAAAAATTTTCATTAATAGACACATAAATGTATTGGGGGAAGGAAGGGTTGTGAGAAGATGACAAACTTTTATATTGGGCTAACTAAATGATTTAAACCCTAGTTTAAAGTCATTGGAAATGTGAGTCTAGCGTCTCAATGAAAAAGTAGGGCTGGAAATAAAGCTATACTTAACTCTGAACTATAGGATTGTATTTTTTAAATATAAGATAGGAATGAGTAAATAAATTAAATGCTGAGTAACAATTTATTGTAATTGTTTCAACTGGGAATCTCTCCAAATAGATACTTCTAGATTTCAAAAGTATGAAGTAAAGAATAAACCAAAAACTATCAATTAGTTCAAAATAGTATCATGAATCTTAGGGGTTTTTTTGTTTCAATATAATCAATCATTAAGTTAAAGAAGAAGCTGACTGTGTACTTCTTAAAAGTACAGATGCAATATTCCATCAGAGAAAAAAAATTCTATGCTCAAATATCTTTGTAGCTTAATACTAACTGAAGAAATTTGGGGGCTTGTAGGCATATTTAGTTAGATGATGAGGCTAACAAGGCCAAAGTCAATTTTTGAATTATTGTGGCCCAGTTAACTGTGTCATTTTTTGACACCAGCCAGGCATGAAGCAAACGTGTACCATTAGATAGCTAGGTAATTCAGTGGTTAGAATTCTGGCCTGGCAGTCAGAAAGACCTGAATTCAAATGAAAATTATGAAATCCTTTTCTACTGCTTTTAGTGAAAAATGTAAAAGTCTATCAAGAAAATCAAAACATTCTGATAGCATGATGGTGAACAAATAAAGGGTCAATAAAACCATCTCTATAGATAAAAGAAGCATATCATTAAACTGTATTAAAAAAAAAAAAAACACAACATGCTATTGAATGGCAATGTGGTAGAGTATTTAACTCACTGATTTGAATCTTGCCTCTCACACCATATGTAGCACATGATTGTAGGCAAGTCATTTAAATCTCCCTGAACTACCATTTCCCATCTATAAAATGCAGATGACAGTCTTTCAAGGTCTTGTGAGAATCAAATGAGAATCCCTCCACCAATACAGCTCATTCCACCTCCATAACTTATAGAATTAGTAGACATGGAGAGGTTAAGGGCTTACCGAGGGTCACAAAGTCGGTTTGTGTCAGAGCTTAAATATAGAATTTTCCAAATAACAAGTTGATACCATGGGGAGTGTTGGATGAGGAATCGGAAAGAGTTGGATTTGACTTAGAACTCAAGACACTTAGCTGAAAATCCCTGGGAAGATCACTTAATCCTATTTGCCTCAATTTCCTTATCTATAAAATTGAAAGAGTAACAGCACTTACATCCTAGGGTTGTTGTTAAGATAAAATGAGATATTCTAAAGCACTCTGCAAACTATGTTTAAAGTCATTTTTCAATCATGTCTGACTCTTTATGATCCTATTTTCTTGACAAAGATACTGGAGTGTTTTGCCATGTACTTCTTCAGCTAGTTTTATAGATGAGGAAATTGAAACCAACAAGGTTAGATGACTAACCCAGAGTCACACAACTATTAAGTGAATGAGGGTGGATTTGAACTCAGATCCTCCTAACTCTAGGTCCAGAGCTGCAATCATTGCACCATATAGCTGCCCCAAAGGGGTGTCTAAACCCTGGCTTTTATTGTTGTTGTTGTTATTATTATTATTATTATTTTAAAAAAACAAAGTCAAGGCCAGATAGCTATCTACTAGGCCATGCTACCTTTCATCAAATAGATATCACTATACAATGTCTATTATACTACATAAATAAAATAAATAATCTGAACATGGAATCTATGTAGGCTTTCTATGATTCATACAATAGCACATAATCCAAAAAAATATTAGCTATTGTAGCACTGGAAATCTGTGCTTTAAAACCAAACCCAAAATCACCAGAGTTAGCATCTGCATGCTCAGGATACTTTTGTATACATAGTGGTTCCTATTACCTCACCACACCCCAAGAAAGGTTTCCCCTTTGACTCCAAGCATTGCATCCAAGTTTAATGTCATCACATAATGCACAGACAATGTATTGTGTAGGAAAATTCTATGTTCCCCTTCAAATAACCTGAAAAGGCCTTCTCTTTTTGGGTCAATGAGTGACCATTTCCAACTTAAGGAACAGATTTTAGGCTTTGTATTTCAGGTTCATTTTTTTCTTGACAAATCCCCTGTTGTTTCTGTGTTTGGTTTATAAAGCCAATCACGGGTGGGAAGAGGTCTGCTAGTAAATATTAGGATTATTTTCATTTCTAGGCATTATCCAGTGGCAGAGAAACAGTCCCTGTGGACTTGTCATATCACCCTCATTTACAATCATACATGGATTCAGTCCAAGAAAGGCTACAGATTCAACTGCTTTCCCTTTTCCCCAATCACCATTTAGAGATTGATATTTCTAAACTATTATTTTTGATTTTCCAAGGTCACCAATCCTAAGGGTATGTATTTGCTGGCAGAATATTTGCTTTCCTGGGTACCAGGTCAATTGCATTGTATTCATATGTCACTCCCAAAGAAAGGGTATGTGTTATGGAGGGTATGCCATTCAGAAGTGCAGGAGGAGGGAAAGCCTGCCTTCATCCTCCCACAGAACTCAGATTAAAACTGTTGTAGACTAAGGGCATGAGGGTGCAACTGGGGATAGAGTGAAAGAGTTCTCAAGGCTAAACCTCTTTACTTGTTGATGTTCCCTTATAACTGAATCAGAGCCTCCCAGTCTTAGTCCTGCTTGGCAGTCTAGGAGTTCTAAAAAGACTAGCTCATCCATCTCTAATGTAAGCTTCAGTCCTTTGTGCCCAATTTTGCCAGCTTATGAGAGAGAACAAATTCTGCTTGAGGAGCAGATTCACAACTTTGATGGGGCTGCTCCAGTTTATGGAAATGTGGCTACGGTGTAGGCTTTGTATAGAGAAAAAAAATGTCCTCTGGGAGGTACCTTCAGATAATCAGTTGACATGTCTCAGAGCTTAACTCATGCTTTCTTCCTGTTAGGCCACTTCTGACTGTCTTTGAAAGCCTCTTATAATGCCTTTTTTTTTTGGCTGTGTGGGCTAAGAAATTTTAAAAGCCACATTACTGGATGAATGCAAGTGGGCTAAGTGAAGTAAAGCAAGTCTTCCCAGTCTCAGGGCAGTGCTACTCAATAGTCCCAGCTTATTCAGGGGGTTTTGTACTTCCATGTTTCACTCCAGGGAGTACAGTGCACTTGGCTTTAAATAGCAGTCTGGGGCATTCACAATGCGGCCAATTACATAGCTGAGGTTATCTATTGATTCACAATGTCAATAGCCAAATGATCCCCATGTCAGCCCAGCACAAGATACACTATGAAGTCATTAAGTACACATCCAGTTACTCAAATGTTGGTTCTATTTAAAGGCAGGACTCATTCCTAATGAAGACAGATGGCCTGCCAGGGCTCTCATCAGAGACTACCGCACTAAATCCTAAAGCTATCAGTGAAGGATAGAATAGGACAAGAAGAAAGTGGCTTTATCCTAGATAAAGCCTCAGTGGAACCATCCTTTATGCCTGAGGTTCTAATCCTGTGGTCTAAATACTTGTGGATTTTTTAAAAATATTTTTAACTATATTTCAACATAATCGGTTTCCTTTATGATCCTGTTACATTTATTTTATGCATTTGAATGCATAAAATTTAAATGCATTTTATTTTTTGCATTTAAAAGCATTATTGTGAGAAGGGGTTCATAGTCTTCACCAGAATGCATCACTATATTTCAACATAATTGGTTTCCTTTGTAATCCTATTGCATTTTTATTTTATGCATTTGAATGCATAAAATTTAAATGCATTTTATTTTTTGCATTTAAAAGCATTATTGTGAGAAGGGGTCCTTAGTCTTCACTAGGATGCCAAAGTAATTCTTGATGCAGAAAAAAAAAAAAAAAGATTCCCTATTCTATGCTCTCTAGTAGACTCAGAGTAGGAGCCTAATTCTCTGCCACAGGCTAGGCTCTGCCCCCACTTAGAGTAGTTGGAATTTGAATCTCAGCAGTTCCATGGGCAGCTGTGAGGTATGAGGGGACAATATTGACACCCAGTGGTAGGTGCCCTTGCACTGGTAGAAGTTGGCATGTGGTGATTTTATTTAAATTCCTAAGGTGTTTCTTCTTAGCTTTCATAGATGAAATAATTTGGGGGTGGGGAGGAACAGATCTGTTCAGATTTCATCAAAGTAGGAAACTCTTAATGAAGAAATTCCCTCTACCAATGCAGCTCAAACAAACAACTTCTCTGCAAGCTATAATTGTAGCTTGTACAATTGTATAATTGTCTGGGGACACTAAGAAGTTAGGTCAGTTGCTTAAGTTTCATAGTAACTGTGTATCAGTCAGGATTTGAATTCATGACATCCCAATTCCAAAACTGGCCTTATAATAACTATGCCATACCACATTTTTGTGAGACTAATATAAAAGTAAAACTGACATAAAAGGTATTAAAAACACATATATGAATTGAATACTGTAAGGAGAGAGAAATACAAATTCCATAGTCATATTTTTGTTTTGTTATTTATTTACTTTGGCCTAAATTTGTGATTTTTATCTATCTAGATAACTCCTAGCATAGGAACTACATCTAATTATCCAATTGATAAGCATTTATTAAAAACTGATTATGTGCCAGACATGGTGCTCAGCACTGGAAATGCAAAGAAAGAAGTGAAAAAGCCTGCTTTCAAGAAATCTATATTCTAATTGGGAATAAAACATGTACATACATTGATAGGTACATACAAAATATATGTAGAACAAAAGTGAGATAACAATAAAGGGAAGGGCATTAGTAGCTGGAGGCAGGGAGGAGAGGGAAGGAAGAGTAAAATATTAAGAAAGACTTCCCTTGGTCTTTCTTTCGTAGTTCTGTCTTTTTCTTTTCTGATTAAAAAGTATTTATTTTCATTCTTTCCTACCACTACCCCCTAAAAATGGTAGGGGGGGAGAAAACAAAAACAATAATTTGTGACAAATGGACATGGTCAAGAAAAATAAAATCCCTCTTTGATCAAGTACAAAAATGAATATCTCATTCTGAATTTTCAGTCCAAGAAAGCAGCTAAATGTTGAAGCAAACTAGTATTCTGAAGGAGCAGAGGTAATAATTCCAAGTATGATGGACAATCAATACAGAGACACCAAGATGAAAGATGTAGTTTTAGTGAGGATCAAAAACTTCAGGATAATTTATTATAAAGTTGTTTGGGGTTCTGAGAGTTTAAGGGACTTTCCCTTGGTTATATAACTTGTATAGATAAGTGGCAAAATTTGAACACAAGTCATTCTGCCCAGCATACTACATTGCACTATAATACTTTATTTGTTTTAAAAACATCGAAAAGCAGTTGCCCCACTATTAAAGTTGCTAGTTGTTGTTGCTTTTATTGAGAGCTAAACTAAGCCTGATTTGGCTATGTATCTCCTACCTTTTATTTTTTTGTACAGGACTACTGAACTTTTGGTTTGGGAAAGGTCTTTTCTGAGTCAGATTTCTGAGTGTCAGGAAGAATGAGATTAGTAAGAAACACTTCTGTTCATCACCTGGTCTAAAATGGGAAGGTCAAAGATTGTTATTTTCCCTGAACTACTGCCCTTAATGCCATCTTTCCATGAGCTGCTCGTCTCTACTTTTGTATAGACCATAATTGCATTATATATCAGTCTATTTTAAGATATTGGAACTCAGTTCTAAACCCTCAAACTTACAAAAAAAATTTCAGGTTAAAATTTGTCCCTTTTTTACTTTTCAAAATAGTTACACAAGGATTAGTGAGGGGCAGAGCCAAGATGGCAGAGAAGGCACACGCTCCTCTCATTCCCCTCATAACCAACTATTTAATTCAGCCTCAAAAATAGCTCTTCACTGCTTAAATTCATGAAGATTAGAAGCACTACAACTTACCAGCTGAAGTCCATCTTGAAGATTGCCAGGAAAGGTTTGTCCTGAGGGGCCAGGAACAGAGTAGCATAGGCAGCAAGGGACTAGCATCCTGAGTAGACCAGGGGCGGGGGTGATTTCTGTGGCAAGAGAAGTTATAGAGATGACTCTGCTATAGGCTAACTGCTCTGCCTTGATTACAAAGCAGTAAACTGGCAGAGAAATTAAAGCCTAAAACAGAGGATACTCTAAAAAACACCAGAACCTAACAATATCTGGCTGTAACCACTCAAACCCAGAAGTGACTCAGGCAGACTGTAACAGCCCTGCAGCCACATCCTGCAGTTTGGGGCTTTTGCAAGGGGCAGTTACAAACCCGCTGGCATGGGGCACAGCCTGGGCAGCCTCTAATCAGCACAGTGGGGGGCTCGGCCTGGGGCAATAGAACTTCCCCAGCAGTACTGTCCTTGTGCAGCGTGATAATTGTAGAAATATGTATAGAAAAATTGTACATGTTTAACATATATTAGATTCCTTCCTATCTAAGGGAGGGGTGAGGAGAAGAGAGGGAGAAAAACACAAGGTTTTGTAACAGTGAATGCTGAAAACTATCTGTATATATTTTGAAAATAAAAAGCTATTATTCATTAAAAAAAAAACAAATATAAATCTCATTTGATCCTCAAAATTGACCTTGAGAGGTGTTATTATTATCACATTTTATAGAGAAGGGAACTGAGGGCAGCCAATACAAACCCCATTCACTTCTCAACTGCTAATACCCACAGCCCCAGGGTGGGATTTGGCTTGGGATAGTGAAACTCTCACTGCTCAGTGTCTAGCCCCAGGGCAGTCATTATCTCACACAGTGGGGTGGGGGGGGGGGGGGGGAAAGAGGGTCCTTTGCAGGGCACTTTCCCAGCTCTCCCCTGCAGGCCTGAGTTACTTCTGGGTGGGGAACTCTTTCCCAGAGCATTCCAGTACCTCCCTGTGGCTAGCAGGACAGCTACCCGTCTATACACCTTTCACTGCTCTGCAGAGGAAGCTGGTAACCTCCTCCCCTGAAGGCAGATCTACAGGCTTTAACAAAATGAGTAAAAAAATCAAAAGGATGAGTGATAGTTTCTACTCAGAAAGAGAACAGCTTTTCAACCCTGAAGAGACTAATAGCAGACAGTCTCCAGACAATTGTTGGTCCCCAATACAAAAGGCTCTCCTAAAAGAGACTATTAAAAACCTTAAAAGAGAACTAGAAGACAAATGGGGAAAGGAAAGAGAAGCTATGCAAGACAGTACAGAAATGACATATAACTCACTAAAAGAAAAATTTGATAAAGTGGAAAAAGAAAACAACTTCCTGAAATGTGAATTGGAAAAGGTAAAAAACTCCCAAGAAGTGCAGGGAAACAGAATTTGTGAATTGGAAAAAGAAAATAACTCACTAAAAAAAGAAAAAAAATTAGTGAAATGGAAAAAAATTACATAGAGCAAAACAACTCATTTAAAAACTCAATTGGACATATTCAAAAAGAAGCAAAATAGTTACACAAGAAGGAGTTTGGTAGTGAGTGGATAGCATGGATTTTAAGGCAGGGAGATCCGAGTTTGAATCCTACTTCAGATTACTAGTTAACCATTGACCTTGGATAAAATGGTTCAACAAAACAAGGTATTTGATGTGTTATGATATATTTCATGGCACAGAAAGTTATCAGTGATGTTGAAAGTCTTAGGGCTGTTATCACTTCAGCTACGGAGTAATGGTATTCTGTCTTTATTTGGTGCTGGAGTTGTGTGTTCAGATATTTTATTCTCAGTACCTCTTTTTCTGCCTCCTTTCCAACTAATGTGTACCAAGTTGGATTTTCTTAGTTGTTTTCAGCAGGTGTTTTTCAATTCAACAAATTAAATTCACCTTCACCAAATATTTAATGAGTGTTTACTACTTGTGGGCATTATCATGATAAATAGAATATTTTAGATTCTAAAATTGCTGTTAATATTTCCCGTTTTAACATCACCTTCATTTCTGAATATATATTACCTTTTCCCTACCCATCAAGCTATCTCTTTTAACAATTTTTAAAATAGAGAAGGGAAAATTTTAAGTAAAAACTAATCAACATGTCAACCAAATCTCAAAGTATATGCAATGGCTGACTCTCATAGTAATCCTGTTTCTTCAAAAAAGGGAGAGGGGGAGGAATTTTATCATCTCTTTTTTAGAGACAAATTTAGTCCTTATAACTTAATATTGCTCAGTTTCTTTTTATATTATCCTTTCCATTTACATTATTATCATTGTGCATGTTGTTTTCTGATTTTACTTGTATCATATTGGATCAGTTCAAATCATTATCTGATGATTGTAATGATTCTTTAAACTATTCTTATTCCTCATTTTAAAAAGTATTATAATATTCTGGTATATTCATGTTCAATAATTTGTTCAAGAATTCCTTAAAGAGTGGGCATTTATTTTGTTTCTAGTACTTTGCTAACACAAAAAATACTACTGTGTCTAAGAGGTCTTTCTGTCTTTGACCCTCTTGGACATATGCCTGTAAGTGAATGTCTGCATCAAAATGAAAATCACACTCATTTTCTTAGCCTAATTCCATATTCCAGTATTGTGCTTTGACATCATTCAAAATTTGGCTCAGTCCATAACACTTTCATGACAAAATGAAAAATCTTAATTTCTCCTCCTCCTTAAATGAACTACAGGTGCTTTTTTCCAGTCTCTTAGATTCATACTTGAATATTTAAAGATCTTTAATTTAGTATTGTCTCTTCTCTTCACTAATACAATTTTCAACCACTTACACATACACACACATAATAGATGAGTTACTCAGAAGGTTAGTCTGACTAAAAAAAAAATCATCCTCTTGGAATTAATCTGGTGATAATCCTTGCTCTCCTCCTTGAATTAAAAAGACATGAGATATGCTAGCATCTGGGTCCCCATGCTATCTCTTGGTGGTGACAATCCTCAGCCATGCTTTCTAGTGTAGATCCTCTGGGCTCAATTTTCCCCACCATAAAATGGGAGATAATAATCTTCACTAAACTCATAATAGTATGAGGAACAATAATATGTATAAATTAATTGGTAAAAATTGAAAAAAAAACCCAAATTATACAAAATTGAACCACAAGGGTCCCATATTGATGATTCAAAGTCTTGGGCTAGATCAAGTATTAACAATTCTATGGAAACATATTATAGAAATGATTCAAAGTTCTAGATCAGAAGTTCTTCACACCATTCTGAAAGAAATAAAGGAACCAAAGATGTGGCTGTGATCCCTTCTGTACCTTTTCTCATGAGGAAATTTGGGCATTGTTTTATTAGAAGCTGAGATAAATACCATATCCAATCCTGACTATACTCCATACTGCACCAATTAGCTATGTAGGAGTCTCTGAAATACAATTGGGAGACTTTACTCACTGTGAGTTTCCTACATTGATGAAATCATAGGTCCAACTCTCTCCCTTGAAAAATCAATAATATAGGTCACATTTATAACACTCATTCTTCACAAGAAGTAGTATAAATATGTCTCCCTCGTTTTATAGATTAGATGAAGTCATTTCCCCAAGATTACACATCTGGCAAACATATGGAATGGAAAGACACCCTAGGTCTTTTAACTTTAAATCCAGAATTTGGGTCTTTTTCCCCTACTGTGTCACACTCTCATTACAGCCAATTTTTTTTTCAAGGTCTCTTATGAAGAAAAAATTTCTCCAATGAACATGAGTCAGATGTAGGTGAATAACAAAAAAGAAATCAGAAACTTTAATAGTGTAAGCAGAACAATGAGATATACAACTGTTTGGTTCCCTCAGAGGATTGTAAGAAGTCTTGCTTTGAGTCACTCTGTACCAACATACAACAAGGAATAATACATGTACTTCAGCTGACGAAACAAGATTCCTTTGATAGCTTAAAAGCCCTAGTCCTTATGTAATGAATATACCATTTCATGTACTAATGGCTAGGAAAGAATGAGAAATGTTTTTTATCTTTCCAGCAGAATAAAAGTTAACTGAATCATGAGTAAGAGTGTCATACTCCTATACAAGATCAAAAAGCAACTGACAGTAATGAATGATTCCTAATAATATTATGCTGTCTATAATGGAGCTCACCAGGACATGAAGTAGACACCTTCCCACCACTGATTTTAGTTTTAAAGGCATCATTTTATGTGTAGATAATAAATGGCTATTGATTTTGGTTGAAGTGAACATCAAAATTTATTGACCTGAAGTTGCCACGGTCAATATTTCCCACAGAGGGCATTATACGTAGACATGCCCTGCACCATAACGTCAATTTATGTATTATTGTTATCAGTATTTGAAACATCTTCATCAGAGATCTTGAACATTGTCTCCTAACACCAGAAAATCCTTGGTTTTGTGACTATCTTTAAATGGCCTTTCAAAAGAATTTTTTTTAAAGCTGAGAAATTCTAAAGAAGAAAAAATGAACAAATCAGAAAGAGGTTAGATTATGCTATGTCTGGTTGCAAAATATGATATGCCTCTGTTGCAAAGAAGAGGTGAGAATTATGCAAAACCTAAAATCAGGAAAATTTGTCATGATAACTAAGACAGAAGTCTCCCTAAAACACAAGAACTACCTCATTAGGTCAGACCTGCAATGCATCTAGCTCAATATATTGTGTCTGATGCTGGTGTCAAATAATATTTTGTAGGAAGACATTGTTGTTCTCCAGGACCTGTTAATATTTTAAACATGGACAGCTTCCTGATTTGGATTATTTATCTAGCTGTAATTAACTGCAAGATTTTGAAGAAGAATTGAGGTCTAATTACATCAAAAGATTGCTTTTGACAATAACAGACTGCCCAGGACAGTCAAAACCATCTCATCCTAGTTCTTCCATCAGATGAGTAAACTGGTAAAAGATCTTATCCAAGATCTTGTAGGTAGTAATTAAGCAAGCCAGAATACAAAGTTAAGTTTTCTGACAGCTAGGTAGCATGGTGAGTAGAGTACTGAGAGTCAGAAAGACCTGAAGTCATATATATATATACATATATATATATATATGTATATATATATATATATATACATATATATATATATGTATATATATATATATACATATATATGTATATATACACAGAGAGAGAAAGAGTGTACAAGTAATACATATCATCATATTGGGGGACACATCAAGATAAATAAACCCCTAAGTAAGCAAAATATCCAATCAGACAACTGTGTGATCATTTCTTCATGTGTGATGAAAGAGTAACATTACGTATTATCCTGGATTTTCAGAGATTCTTCAAGGAAAGGTTTAAAATATCGGACTCCTTTTTTTTGCTGGAAAAATATTACTCCAGATTTAAGAGAAATATTTTAAAGTAAAACAAAGCTATAAATGCTTAGTCAAAGTCAGCATGCTAACTAACATTTGACAAGCATAGTTCATAAATTTCCATTAATGGGTCTAATTATTCATTTAAGTGTCCCATTGGGGCATGATGGTAATAGTAAAATAGATGCTATTTCATAGAATTTCAAGTTGTTTTTCACCTACAGCATGCTCATTGCAAAGATGGATTTAACTAAATTCAGTGACAGCTGGAATCCAAGTGTATTCCAATCAAATTGTTTACCTCACAAGGACTCAGGTAGATTAAGTATATTTAGTAATGAACAGTAAATAAGAGAGTTCCTGCCAACCCTCTCTTTATCGAATAAGGCTCTCATAACATTTGACCCCTGCAATCTTATAAATAAGTAACTCCATTGGCAAGCTAGGTAAAAAGAATAATATGGTGGAAAGAGTGATGTACTTGGAGTCAGAGAGTTAACCTCTCTCTGAATTCAGTCTCAGTTTCCTCCTTTGTCAAATAATAATAACACTATCTATCTATCAAAATCATTATGATGAAGATCAAATAAGAAAATATATATCTTAAAGCATCAACTGTTACTGTTATTAAAAAGTGGATGAGGATTCATTTTATGATCATTTGAGAAGTAATCACAGGTATAATCAGCAGCCAATAAGAATAATTCACATTTGTATGTGGTGCTTTAAGGTTTGCAAAATACATCCCTTAGAACAGCTTTGTGATAAGGGAAGCCATTAAGGGAACCCTTATCTACATTTTACTGAAGAAGAAACCGGAGACTCTGGGAAATTAAATGACAAGCTTTCTGGCACCAAATTTAGAGCTTTTTTTTTTTTCAAATATAGATTTCTACATTCAGATTTATTTTATTTAATTTATTTATTCTTTCTTCCTTTTATTTTCTTTCTTTTTGGTAAGACAATCAGGGGTTAAGTAAGTTGCTCAGGGTCACACAATTTGGAAGTAGTAAGTCTCTGAGGCCAGATTTGAACTCAAGAACTCCCCACTTCAGAAAGAGCTCTTTCTGCTAGGTCCATGCAGACCCTGACCTTCATGCTACATTACCCTGATCATATGTTTTTAGTATCCAGGAGCAGATTATAGATATGTACCTGTCTAGATAGATAGATATCAAATGAGAGTGGTAAGATATCAAGCTACTTATAATGAAAAATCAAGACCTAGACACCTTGAAAATCCAGATCCTTTTAAAAACATAGTCTAAGAAGCTGTTTTCTTCAAAGCTAAATAGCTAAGTATGCAGGGGCAGAAATCACTTGTCTTTACTTCCTACTTCCTGGATCTAGTTCCCCAAAACAGGTAACTTTTAGGAGTGACATAGTAAGCTTCCTTGTCATCAAGAAAATATGACTTCAAATTTTGCTTTTTCCATTTGGCAGCTGTGTGGCCATGGATAAAAATCACTGAGCTTTTCTTAGAATTAATTTCCCCAACTATAAAATTGTGGTATTCATATCTCTAGTAACTTCCTTACAAATTGTTGTGAGGCTCAAAAGAACATTCCTGCCAGTGAAAACGCATGAAGTCAGGAGATGGAGCATCTTCAGTGTCACTGGATCAAAGAGTACGGAGAGTAAACTATAAGAAGATTGGAAAAATAGGAAAAGATCAGGTTACAAAGGGCTTTAAAAGCCAAACAAAGAATTTCATTTTCTGATACTGAAGATCATAAGTACCCACTGGATTTTAATGAATAGCATAATGACTTAGTTTGATCTATCCTTTAGAACAATTAATTTGTGAGCAGAGTGGAGGATGGACCCAAGTAGGGTCTTGTGAGAATGAGAAAAGGTAGGGAGAACAATAAGCAGACTATTGAATTGATTCAGGTATAAGGTAATGAAGGCCTTCACCAGGGTGGTGACAGTGTCAGAGAAATAAAGAAGGTATATTCACGAGATATTACAAATGCTACCTACCACCTAGCACTTCTATGCAAGATATACAAATTTGAAGGGAAGGAGTTTAGTATAGGACCTCTATCTTTGTGACATATTCAAAATGTGAGAGGGTCAGGGAACCCAGTACCCTAATCAATAGGATTTGGCAACAGAATGGCTATGGGAGTTTAAGTAGAGTAAGGAATAAAATTAGGTTGAGGACCAAGATATGATTAGGAGAATGGTGATACCCTCATCATTAATAGGAACCTTAGGAAGAAAAAAGGGTTTAGGGAGAAAGATGAGTTCAGTTTTGGACATATTGAGCTTAAGATGTCTAGATCAAGGATAGTAGCTTTGGAACAATGTTAGCTATGGTTATCTATCATACTGTATCCCTAAGACCCTGGAGCAGTATTAAGGTAAAGCTTAAAGAACAAAAAACAGCATACTTTCAATTATTTACATAGAGGATGTTCCTTTCAATTAACATCACATAGCTATATTTATCTCTTTTAATCTCACTTCAGGTTTGTACACAAACCAACCTAATTTTTATCATTTGTATAATATTTTATCATAAGATTCCAAGAGCCCATTTAACAGGGAACCCCAATCATACCTTCTATGCTTTCTCTAAGTAAAAATTGAAGGGAAAAAAGGTCCCAACATTCAAAATATTACCTTGGTCTTTGGGACATGTTCAAAATGTGAGGTCGGGGAACTAAAATTAACTAGGAACAAGTAACCCTTTGAAATTCCTGCTGAACCAGTACATTCTATTTTGTGCCCCTCCTTAAACTACCTAGGTATGGCAATTTTATTTTATACTTCATTTCTTCCAATGCATCCCTCAATTTTTCCACACTGTCTCCTTTCTGTAAAGTCACTCTCTGATATTTTCTGTCATTATTCTTCAAAACAACTCTCCTAATCATTGTATGAATGCTCTTCAAGAAAGAAAGGAAGAAAACAAGGAAGGAAGGAAGGAAGGAAAGAAGGAACGAAGGAAGGAAGGAAGGAAGGAAGGAAGGAAGGAAGGAAGGAAGGAAGGAAGGAAGGAAGGAAGGAAGGAAAATACATAGATGGATGGATGAATGGACAGACAGATATCAAAAGAGAGTGGTAAGATTTCAAGGTATCTATAAGGAAAAATCAGATATCAAAGATATCAAGATCATCCATTGCATCCTGGACCATCCCAGATGTCTTGACTTTTGCCTTGCCATTGGATTTCAATAACTCTGAAAAAGTGATTGAGATTGATGACTTTGTGTAACTCTGCCTCACTTATATCCAATTCTCAAGCAAGTCAAGGTATCATCCCATGGTATCATTGGTCTTCTTTGAAAACTAACTACGAACAATAACTATAGAATCCTGTGTGTGTGTGTGTGTGTGTGTACAAGTTGTTTACTCCCATTTAGAATGTAAGCTCCTTCAGAACAAATATTGTTTTGTTCTTGTCTCTATATCATTAAAGTTTAGCATAATGCCTAACATGTAGCAGGTATTTAATAAATGCTTATTGATTAAAATTCATTTAATCTAATCACATTTACAAATGAAAAAAAAAAAACTGAGAGCCTGGAACTTTGTAGGATCATGTATCTTGAGCTAGAAGGGACTCAAAGGTCATCTAAATCCGCAAACTTCATTCTTATAGCAAAACTAATTAGAAGCCCCTAAAGGTTACATAATTTACCCAAGATTACATAGGCAATAAATTATATGATACAGATTTGAGTTCAGTTCTCTCTGACCTTAGGGATCACAGCAAATATAACCCCCTTCATTTAACATGAGTAAAAACAGGCCTAGAAAATTCAAAAATCCAGTGTTGCCCAAATAGGCAGATATGAAGTTCAAAACTTTCTGTCTCCAAACTCAGGATTCTCCAAGAAATCTTGGTAGAAGGCATGAAAGGGAATCAACAAAGACTCCTCCTACAAATATCACTCTTGAGCACCAGTAGACACCATTTAGAGGACAAGGTCTCTGACCTCAGGACCAGCCTGGCATTAAGAACACTGGAGAAGACCATTCATTAACTGATCATCATCAAATAGCCCTTTGTTTATCTGTGTTTGAGTCACCTCAAGAAAGGGGATTCATAGTGTTGTTTTTTTTCTTCTAGAAATGTCTTTTCTTTGTATGCTGCTTAAGACTAAACCGCATAAAACAGGAATGACATTATGTAATTACTTGCCTCTTATACTGAGCTAACTTAATTTGCTTTTCATTCTCAGGTATTTAGGAGACCATTATTTTCCCATCAGGCTTTACTGTCTGCCAATTAAAGCATTAGATCGATGAGGTGGAGAGAGAACTTTGTTAGCAAAGGTTTCAGGTAGACATATTGGAAACAACATCTTTGCATTGCTGGCTGTTTCTTTTTTTTCCTTTTAAGGAGGCTTTTTTGTTGTTGTTGTTTGCTGGTTTACCCATTTTCATGACCTGTTTTTCAAAAATAAAACATTGTTTTTCCAGTTCTGTACTGCAAATCAGAATGGCATCACAATCATAAATGTTTTAGTATTTGTAACTGTTTCCTTTTAGAGAAAAAGTGAAAAGGAAGAGAAACAGATTTAGAAGTTCCAGTTATTTTCTAGACCTGTTTTCTCCTCGATGCCCCTTCTAACATGACGCACAAACTGGAGCATCTTGTGATGAAATTCCTCAGTAGTACCTACAGCAGAGCAGTGTTTGTCTTGTGCTTTGCTGGATAATTCTCAATGGGATTGATATCCAGGCTCCACCTGGACCAATTCAGTCATGTGATCAGAAGTTATTAGTGTCCAGGGAAACATGATGCTCTAGCTGGTTTAAGTAAGTAAGGTGTAATGACCTGAAGTGAAAATGCAAGTGACTTTTCTTCTTATTCACTCTCATTTTGAGGAGTTAAAGCTCTGGCACTAAGGTTTTTCTAGCTTGTACCTTGAAATCCAGTCATTTTCTTTTTTCCTCTGTGTCATTATGGAAAACGGCTGCACTTTGGAGGTGCAGGAAATCATAGTAATTGCCTGAGAACCATGGGGGGAAAAAGAGCCAGGACAAAGGTAAAGACATTTGTCAGCTCAAAAAAAAGACTTTTTTCAAGAAAGAAATAATGAATAAAAAGGTCACCTTAAGCAAACCCAAGTTTGAAGGGCCATTAAAAAAATTAATAGACTACCTTCCTTATAACTCTATGGGAAAAAGAAAAAGGAAAGTTTATATAGTCATTCACCATAAAATATGATTATTTTATCTCACTACTTCATTGTTATATTTCATGATTCTGTTAACAATCTAGAGAGGCAACTGTGGGATAGAAGGGAAAGAGCTGGATTGGGAACCAGGAAGACCCAGATTCGAGTTCTGTAATGATACACACGGGCTGTACATAATCCATGGTAATCCACTTAACTTCTCAGTCCCCCAGATATCTCTCTAGCACTATAAATTACAGAGAAAGTACCAAACCACAAGGGTAAAATCAATTTCTTTCTCAGGATGTTCTATATATCAATGAAATCACAGATTTAATATCTATTCCCCATCTCATGACCTCATGTCAAAAAACTGAGATTTTTTGTTTTTGTTCAAGAAAGACATAATTTGAATTTGATTAACCTAATTCCATATATCCATTCATAAAGTCTTACTCTAGTGCCTCATCAATATATAACTGGTATGCTAAGTTTTTAAGGCTATGCTAATAGAATATGTACCTTATCAGGCCCTAATATGCTGGAAAGATTTCAAGGATAATTCTAGCATTAGACAATGCCTGTTTTCCACTGACCAACGTAGCTAAATAAAAGGGATTCATCATCAGTAGGCTGGCTACTTGGTGAATTCTTTGGCTATGACAACTCATAAAACAAATTAAAATACACAATGGCCTTCAATCCCTCATTATCACCTTCTACTTTTGCTGTAACAATAGCAGAGAAATAACAAAACATGACAAAAGTTGTTAAGACAAACCATTTAGATTGCTTGTGCACAAGACCTTAGATTTTAATAATGAAATGTGAGATCCAATTCCAAAAACCAGTGTATTAAGTGTATTATGTATTAATAAGTGTATTATGCTAATGAACCAATTCATCAAAGAGTTTATTAATATCAAAATAACTATTAAGTACTGAGGATAAAAAAAAACTCCTGTCCTCAAGTAACCTAAGTTCTAAAGAAGGAGACATCATGTACATCAATAGTACAAGATAAGTGGGTATATTTGTGTGTGTGTGTGTGTGTGTGTGTGTGTATGTGAGAGAGAGAGAGAGAGAAAGAGAGAGAGAATGAGAGAGAAAAAAAGAGAGATTTATGTCTAAATTTATTTAGATGATTGCTAGATAGATTTAGATAGATGAAAATCAGATAAACAGACAGACAGACTGATTCATTAGCTGTAAGATAACTTTAGAGAGGAAGATACTAGCAGATAGCAGGACCAGCATAGCCTCCTTTTAAAGATGGCATTTAAGATGCCCTCCAACTTAAAGGAAACCAGGGATGCTAAAAAGCAGTAAGGAAGAAGGAAAGCACTATCCCAAAGGCACAGAGAGAGGAAATGAAATACTTCATAAAAGGAACATAAGTAAGCCAATTTGATTGGATTGTAGAGAGGATAGAAAGAAACAAGAATGGAAGAAAGGACAAATCATGAAAAAAATTAAACATCAGAAAGCTTTATAGTTGATCTGACAGTATTAATTTTTCTTTATAATATTTTCTGATACCCTACATGATATTATTTGTACAATTAGAGCACATTAACTGAAAAATTACACAATTTGATAAGGATACTTTATTATAACTTTGTGGTCCTACCAGTTGTCTGCAACTCACCGGTTGGGAACATCTAGTATACCAAAGAGAGTTCTGAGTTTGCAGTTGGAAGCACTGAGGCTGAGTCCTGGCATTCTTGTTCATTAATAACCTGTTAACCAATAAGTTACCCTGGTTCTTTTAGCTCTCTGAGCTTTAAGATCTCTGAACTTCTTTAAAATGAGAATTCTCTTTTCTTTAAAATGAGAATCATAGCCTTTCACCATCTATTTCAAAGAGATGTGAGGAAAGTGTTATATAGACATAAAGTACTAATTAAATGTAAATTATAATTACTGTTTTATGTACCCTGTCATGTAACATGCTTTGTTGTTCAGTTTGTTTCAATTATGTCAAGCTCTTTATGACCCCATTTGGGGTTTTCTTGGCAGAAATACTGGAGTGACTGGCTATTTCCTTCTCCAGTTCATTTTACATATGAGGAAATTGAGGCAAACAAGATTAAGTGACTTCCTCAGGGTCACACAACTAGTAAATGTCTGAAGTCAAATTTAAACTCAGGAAAATGAGTCTTCCTGACTTCAGGCCTGTCACTATATCCACTGCTGCCCTATAACATATGCTACCATCTATAAATAATCTTTCCATTATAATAATAGCATGAATTAATATAAACAGAATAAATTAAAATAAGTATTTCAGAAAAGCCTAGAAATATACCCTGTAAGTATCTTAAGTATGAATGAAATTTCACAAATGAAAGCAATAATACTGTCAAGCATTGAGTCCTTATCTTCACTTTTTTTTTTTTTTTTTAGTGTCTTAGAAGAAAATGTTATAGAAACAATACACTTTGACTTCAACAGAACATTTTACTCAGTCTTTCATGTTATCCATGTGGTCAAAGTGGAGACATGTAAACTAGGTTATCATATAACTGTCAGCTGAACTTCCAAATGGTCATTTGCCTAGATCAGAAAGTAATCATTTTAATGGGTCATTGTGTGGTTTTGTACTACATGACATTTTTTTAATCAATGATTTAGAACAAAAGCATCAAACACTCAAAACATAAGTGGGAGATATTTAACAAAATAAATAAAACACAGTAAAACATATATAATGTCAACACTTGGTTTTCCAAATCAGTAGGTAACAGGAATCTTTATTGTAAGTTTAGTGGTCCCCTTTATGTTTGAGTTTGCCAGCACTAATTTAGATGAAAGAGGAGATAGAAAGTCTGGTTTGCAACCCAATATTAAGCTGGATGGGATAGCTAATATAATGGATTTTTATTCTCCTTAACCTTAACTTTTCCTTCAAGACTCAGGTATCATCTACTCCATGAAGTTTTCCCTAATTCTCTTATTTGTTAGTATCCTCTCCCTCCTTAAATCATCTTGTACCATCCATGTGTATATTACAAAACTACCCTCCAGTAGAATGTACAATCCTTAAAAGCAGAGTTTTTTTTCTTTTTTTCTTTTATTATAGTTTAGGATTAGATTAGAGTCGGGAATTGGGAATTGGGAATTGGGTTAGAATCGGAAGGCAGATCCTTTGTACATAGTAGTTATTCACTAAACATTTGAATTAAATTGAGCTGGATAACAGAATCATAGTAAATCATGATTTTGTGACACCCCTCCCAAATTCAATGATATTCCCACATATGGTGTTGCAATCCACAGTTTAAAAAGCTTTTGTTTAGTTAACACAATGAATAGTGTTGAATCAGGAGTTTGGAAGACCTGAGTTCAAAAACAGCCTCAGACACTTACTGCACAAGCTGCTTAATTTCCATTTGTCTCATTTTCCTTAACTGTAAAGATAAGAAGACCTATCTCCCAGAGTTGTTGTGAGGATCAAAAGAGCTCACATATGTAAAGTACTTGGCGCTATGCTTGGCACATAGTTGATACAATATAAATTCTTATTCTCTTCCTCTTAAAGAGATGTAATGTGGAAGAGAGATTGGACTTGTTATTCTAACATATATAATACATGTAATATGTAACAGATATAATATATGATATAACATATATCATGTATAATATATAATGCAATGTATCTAAGATGTCACATGCAATGTAACATATATAATGTTATACATACATATAATATAACATACATAATGTAATATATAATATGTATTAATTAATGGCCACCCATTCTGTGCTTGAAAATCTCCAATAATAAGGAACTCAATACTGCCTAATGCCTCAAAGCAAATTATATATAAAACACAAAGCAAATTGCATATAACATAGCTTATAAGTTTAGAAGCTATGTCAGAACTAGAAACCCACTGAAACATTATCTTATCTAAACTCTTTTTTTATGGATGAGAAAACCAAAGCTCAAAGAGAACAGTGACCTCCCCAAAATACTCAGATATTCTCTTGAGTTCATGATTTCACCAGTGCTGGTATTTCCTCCATTGGTATGGATTGTTATTGAGCCAGACTTTCTCATGCAGTGAGATTTTTTTCCCAAGTTCTTCCATTAATTCTCCATAAAGAATATTCTGGAGAGCTTCCATTGGTTGCTTATATTAAAATTCATTTTTAACAACTTATATTGAGTGCATTTTATGTACAAGATAACTCTATGTTCTTGGATATATTAATGACTCACTCCTTCTAGTCCCAGAGGACATTTCTTTGATGATGTCTTCCATGACATTTCTCATACACAAGTCATCTTTAATAATAAGCTCTAGCCTATTAATACCAACCATATGTCTTTCCATTACCCCTTGCATCAATTGCAATTTTTATTCTTCTGAGATTTTGATATTTCATCATTAATAGTCATAGGATACTTTCAGGAGAATATTGCTATTAAAAATGTGTGTGGGGTGTGTATGTGTGTGTGTGTGTGTGTGTGTGTGTGTGTGTGACAGAGAGATGCTTAGGATCACTAAAAATACCAACTGCTTTCCAAATCATTTACTATCACTATCCTTCTCCTACATAATTCTAATCCTAGCTCATTGTCCATCTGTAGTGCCTGTCCAAGACATAGGCATGGAGCATTGCATTTCATAAAGTGAATTCTTTATTTCATTTGTTTTTTTCTGTGTGTATCGCTAAGCTGATCTCTTTTGTGAGGCTATGGTTTTCATTGAGAAGCCCCTATAGTGTACCAGGGTTTACTGCAATAATCCCAATATCATACATAAGCATGAGCATCTAAAGAGTCTTCTCAACAATAGACACCCCTATTTCTGTTTGGAATTTGTACAAGACTTCCACCATAACTCTGGCAAACACCCCTGGTGAAAATACTTTTCCTTCACTGTTTTCTAATCTATCTTGGTATTATTACTCAGAAAATAAATCAACAAAATCATCAATAGTTGTATCTATTTAGGAAGTATTCAAAAAATGTGAGGCACTTTTGGGGGGGAAGCGGGGAGCGTCTTTAGGCGAAATATTGCCCTTTTAAGTCAAATATTCTTTTAAAATCAATAAAAAAAATAGAGTGGAATATATGCTTTCAATATCCCTAATACAGTTATATGACTCTGAATATGGGGCCTGTTATAGGAATGAATGAATGAAAAATCATTTTAAGTGTTTATATTGTGCTAAGTACTGGAAATGCAAACAGAAAAGCAAGATAATACCTATTCTCAAGAAATTCACTTTCTAACAGAGGAAACAAAATATAGAACAATTTAAAGCAAGTCATATGGAAGAGTTCAAGGGTTCTTAGTATGCCAAAATAATACATTTTCTTTAATATCATTAGACAGTACCAAAGAGGACTGTAGGAGCTGTGTTGGAGCAGAGTGAGTGGTCTGTGGAATCAACAAATCAACAAAAAAATTGTTCAGTCTTTACTATTTGTCAGGCCCTACACTAGATGCGGAGACAAAATGCAAAAATGAGATACTTTGTCTTCATGGAGATTATAGTTTACTAAGAACCTTTATTCCATTAAATTGTTTGTAAAATATAGCCTGTTCCTGTATCATGTGTTGACTTTTTTTCCCCTTATCATAGAAACTTTCTATTACTCTATTGAGCATCACCAAAAATTTGGTAAAAATTTAAAATGGACACATTGGTTAGTAGTATACGTCTTCCCAATTGCTTGGAGGGGGAGGGGGTAATAGGGAATAAGAATAATATCACTTATGAATACTGGAATAGGGATCTGGGTTGATTGAGAGAAATAATGCTATGGGAAGAAGAACATCCACTAGAAAAAAATGAACTTCTTTCTACATTGAAATCCTGGGACAAAACTCAGTACATTCCTGAACTTGGCATAAGGAAGACCTAAATTCAAATCCTGTTTCTTATATTTAATAGTTGTAAAATCCCAGAAAATCCATTTAATGTCCATTTGCCTCAGTTTTCTCATCTATAAAATGAGACAGTTGGAATAGCTGGCCCTTCAACTTTTAAATCTATTGCTCCATAATATTTGCTATTCATTTGAAATGTCTTATTATGGTCTTTAAAAATCTGATAATTGAATATTTTTGCTATTTATTTGACTAAATCTAAATGATCTTCTGATATTCTTAAGTGCCATTTCTACTTCCTCATTTAGCACAACAAATATTGAGGTGCTAATATGGAATTTCTGTCATTATCAATAAAAATAGATTTCTATATAAATATTATATTATTATATTACAGGTTATCTATATTACAGGTCTGTGGGTTGTCTTTCTTTTTAAATAAATGGAAGTTCTTAGAATAATCAGGTTGAATTAGATCTTACTTCAAGTCTGATATTATGCTAATATTGGTGGTTATGATTGTTGTTTGGGGATAGGGTATGCTTTTGTCTTTTAAATGACTACTTTATGAGATGGTACTGCTCATAATTTCAATAATCCTTTTCCATGGTTTGTAAATGATTTACTTTTATAGTATAGATTTATAGTTTACTTAACAAAAAGGTCAGTGCTTGTAGGTGATGTCATTTCTGGGCTCCTTTGAGCTGTTTTACATATAATTAAATACTCACAATTAATGGTAATAATCAAGATACATAATTTTATCTTTATCCATTGTTTTGTCAACAGCTTAATTGAATATATTAGATTGAAGCTATTGTAACTACCTGCAGTGTTTCCTCATATATAATTTCTTATAATTTAATGGTGATTTTCATTTTTCAATCCAATAATGTAAACATTTATTAAGTAATAAGATAATGTACTAAACCTCAAGAATATAAAAACAAAAATGAAAAGAAGTCTTCGCATTTGAGAAGTTAATGTGTTATGGGGAGATAAATCATAGAAACAGATCCATAAATGTTAGATTATATGACAAGGCAGAGAATTATGACCTAGAGAATCAGGGAAGCTTTCCCATGGTAGATGGCACTTGTTATGAGTGATAAAGGAAGTAAAGAATTTAAAGTGGAAAATAGATAGAAAGAATGCATGCCAGGTATGAAGAACAACCTTTTCAAAGAACTGATGTTACACAGACTATCTTCAATATACATAGAGAACAGAATTTGAAAAATTGCAAGTAGGCAAGTTTGCATATAACATAGAGTTTATGAAATAGAACAATGTACAATAAGCTTGGAAAAGTAGTCTGGAGTCAAATTGTAGAAAGTCTTAAATGCTAAGCTGAGAAGTTGTATTTTATTCCAGAGGCAGTAGGGAACCACTGAAGATTCTTGAGCAGGGTAGTAGTATAATCAGACTTATGCTTTAGAAAAAGTATTTTGTAAACTAAGTGGCAGATAGGTTGGAAATAAAGTTGAACCAGAGAGCAAGTATGGGTATTTTTGCACAATATAAGAGATAATTAGTGCCAGAGCTAAAACTGAATGTTTGATGATTGATTGTGATTTCATTGGAACTGAAAATTGTTTGCCCCAAAAAGCAAAACAAGAGTACATTCTTCTGTCTACTCCATCCTCTCCCCCAAAAGAATCCCCTTATTTGTGAAGGACTGGTTTCTGACCCATGAAAGATAAGGGCACCAGGTGCAAAAATAGAGTCAAGATATTTGTAAAACACTCTCTTCTCTTTCCTACTTTTTTTCTACTCCCCAAAAGAATCCCAAATAAAAAGTTTTCTCTCTCCTCCACTATTTTCCCTCCTAAATAGTATTATATTCTTAAATTTGGATTGTACATATGTCACATCTTTGGCTCAGATATATCTACAATTCTTCCACCAACTCAAGTGCCAAACTATCACTTCTAGGAAGTCTGTTACTTTACTACCATTGCTTTTACTGAATTGATTTTTTTTTCATTTCTCCACTGCCAACATTTGCCATGGACCATTCAGTTCTTTTCAATTCAATAGGTATTTATTGAGTGCCTACTGTAAGCCAGGCACTGCACTACTAGACCAAATCTCTTATTTTACCTGTGATTTTGATACAAGGAATTGTCAGATAAGGAAACTCTATCAACAATGGTCAATATGCTCTGAGATGTACAGACTTTTATAGAGTTGCCTAAAGCATGGTTACTTATCCATCTTCATACTGTCAGTGTGCATCAGAAATACTGGGATACAAAGAAAAAAGTAGGCTTTCTCCAAAAGGAGCTTATATTCATTAGAACATAGAAATGCAGAGACAAGAATTGAAATACCAGTGATATACTCAATACTGTAAGGAGGCAGTGATGGTAGAATACAATAAGCACAAACCATGCAATCAGCAGACCTGGGTTTAAAATCCCAGCTCTGCTACTTAATCTTGTGAAAATCTGTGCCTCGGTTTTATCAATTATAGTTCTTGCCCAGCAAAATTCTTGTTAATATCACACAAGATAATATAACATATTAAAATTTTAAAGAGCTATCTTAATGTCAACTATAATTCAAATCATGAAACTAATAATAATAATAATAATATAGCAAAAGAAATGTTATATTTATCATAAAGATAAACTATATAAATAATCAAGATATATTGTTTTCCTCCTTTTTGTATGTATATACTAAACATTCCATAGTTTATAGCTATAGAGCTAATAAAGACACATTTTAGTTAAGCACATTGGTAGACTCCAAAGAGTAAGAACAAATAAAAATGTGGCAATTTATTCTCATTTCTCCACATCATTTCCTTTCATCTCCTACACAATGGTTTAGAGTTCTAGTTCTGCTTTAACAAGAGATGAGGCAGCCATGCTGTCTTTTTCTTTTCTTTTTAAACATCAGAGAACTTATGTCATGCAGCTGTCTCAGGTCTGTCTAACCCTCTTACATCAGTTTATGAAGAAAAGAAGCCCTGAAAAGCTTCTATAGAAGGGACATCATCACCAGTTACAAGGATCTTAAGTTCCTTGCAAAACAGTGAATGTTCCAGCAGTTAATTGTCTGTTCCTTTAGGCTTGCTTCCCTCTAACCTATCAATCTGAGATTGTTATAGAACCAGTGCCTGAAAAAAAAAAAAAGAAAGAAAGAAAGAAAAACAAACTCTTTTTCAAAGTGGGAACAAATAAGAAACACTTGAGATATTGGTCCTAATGATTCTTTTAAAATAAAATTTGTACAAAACCATCTCAGGAAGGGTTGGAGTGAGGGGTGTGTGTGTGTGTGTGTGTGTGTGTGTGTGTGTGTGTTTCCTGGATTCCTTCAATAATCTTATGAAATCTATAGATCTCTTCTCATAATATTGTTTTAAGTGAATAAAATAAAATGCATAGGCTTACAAAAAACCTTTGAAATCTATCCATGGACCGCTTAGAAACCCTATTCTTAATGCATCTCTCCATAATCCCCTAGTTCTCCTATCTCCTACATGAAATCTCTAAAATATTACTCCACTGAGCTCACTTTTACCGCCCAAGAGACAAGTGCCCTCCCAATAGGTGCTTTCCCTTTGAAAAAACAGCCTGATATCTTTCTTTCTATTCACTATTGAAATGTATTGGCCACCCTAGCTAAAGTTAATCATGATAGAGAATCCTTAACAAAGTTTCTTCTGTGGGAACAGGATGCCCCAAGGGATTGCTAATGGGCCACAGGGCTTTTCATCCCTTACTGTCATTTCAAACCTTCCTCAGAGCTAACTGACAGTTCTTTAGGCCGACCTGAAATGAGTTCATGGACTGAGTTTGAGTTCCCTGTGCCAATTTTGGTCTCATCCTCCTTACTGAAGAGGACCAAATATGGAGCCTTCTGGGGCCCTAGCAGATTAAATGATCCAGAGGAAAGATTTCAGAACTACAGAAATTAAGAAACTGAAAATAAATTCTTCTAACTGTGTATTGTGTAAACTACTTAGCAGTAGAAAGTTTCTGTATAAATATATATGTATATGTACATATATATATATTGTTATTAAAGCTACTACATAGGAATAATAATGGTTCAAATCATCCAAGAAAATGGGAAATCAAAAGTTTTAAAATCTAGAAGGGAATTCAAAAACAACCTGGCTTAACTCCTTCATTGTATAGATAAAGAATCTGATGCTCAGGAATATTGTCACTTGCCTAAAATCACACAGCTAACAAATAGTTGAGACAATATTTGAACTGAGGAATCCTGATTACAAAAAGTCTTTTTTCCCCTGTGCCAGGATGTCACTTGTATTCAACTTGGAATGAATTATATTCATCTTTTTTCCTCAGTTTCTTTTTTCATTTTTGTGTTTTCCTTAGTGATGTGAATAAAGCACCAAAATGAAGTGTGTGATGTAAACACCAGATGATGGTGGGTACCAAAAGTTGGGTTTCAGTCATGTGAAAAATTCACAATGGCTATTCTCTTTGATAAAAGATGGATTTATTTATGGGAATGGATTACAGATAAAATGAAGGGATACAATAGACACCATGAATGATAAATATGAAATAGAGTTGGGAGAGCATATGAAAGACAAGTTCTTCAGTGGAACTCACAATTACCCAGAACAAAAGGATAACTACATGAGGTTGGGGCATGCCCTTCTCTGGCAGGCTAAATCCTGAAAGAAACTTAGTACTCTAAAAGAGTTAATTAGCTAACTAGGAGAAATAGGGTTAGGAAGCATATTGGAGTTAGGAGAGATTCTACAAGGCATAGGAGAAGGGAGAAGGAGAAAGACATCACAAAACACCACAAGACACTACCTTCATAAGGGACTGACCCAAAGGAAGGTAGCAGCCATGGGATATCTCATAAGTAGATTTTATAAACAAAATTTAATCTCAGGAAAATGACTGGGATTTCTGACAGGAGATGGCAAGGTGAGACTACTGGAGGTCTCTGCAGAGGATAAGTCTCAGGAATTTGACCTACCTTGGATTTCAGATTGGACCACCTCCCCAAAGGATGGGACCATGGCACTAAACTGATCTCTCCCTGCCTGACACAGGGATTATTTTTTTATCAATTCCTATGCTAACCACACCTAATACTGAGGATCTCAGACCTCAGAGTGTTAAAAATTGAGAAGGAGTACAGAATAATGTCTAAAGAGCCATCTTCAATGTCAGGAAGACTCAGCCTCAAGTTTCACCTCTTAGTGCCCCAGTCAATTCACAAAGGCTATAAATACTAGAACAGTTACTGATGAGCATGGGTCAGTAAATCCATAAGTCAATCAATAAGCTTTATTAAATGCCTGCTCTGTGTGAGGAAAAAAGAAAAGAAAAGAAAAAAAATGTACTGCCCTATAGAAATCCATATCTAATGGGAGAAGGAGTTCCCTCACTGGGAATTCCTAAAGTCAAATGTATTAAAAAAAAAAAAATCTTTAAAAAATGGTTTGTCTTTCATGAGCACAAACCAATTTATTTATATATTTTTAATAATTATAACTTTTTATTGACAGAACCCATGCCAGAGTAATTTTTTACAACATTATCCCTTGTACTCACTTCTGTTCCGATTTTTCCCCTCTCTCCCTCCACCCCCTCCCCCAGATGGCAAGCAGTCCTGTACATGTTAAATATGTCACAGTATATCCTAGAGACAATATATGTGTGCAAAACTGAACAGTTCTCTTGTTGCACAGGAAGAATTGGATTCAGAAGGTAAAAATAACCCAGGAAGAAAAACAAAAACACAGTTTACATTCATTTCCCAGTGTTCTTTCTTTGGGTGTAGCTGCTTCTGTCCATCACTGATCAATTGAAATTGAGTTAGATCTTCTCTTTGTCGAAGAAATCCACTTCCATCAGAATACATCCTCATACAGTATCGTTGTTGAAGTATATAATGATCTCCTGGTTCTGCTCATTTCACTTAGCTCATTTCTCTCCAAGCCTCTCTGTATTCATCCTGCTAGTCATTTTTTACAGAACAATAATATTTCATAACATTCATATACCACAATTTACCCAACCATTCTCCAATTGATGGTCATCCATTCATTTTCCAGTTTCTAGCCACTACAGACAGGGCTGCCACAAACATTTTGGCACATACAGGTCCCTTTCCCTTTCTTAGTATCTCTTTGGGGCATAAGCCCAGTAGTAACCCGGGCACAAAACAATTTAAACACTCCTTTCTCAACAATTGCTTCCTCCCCCCAAAATAAGCCATACTGTGTGACAGAAGGAAAATAACCTAAAATTAATTTCCCCCTTGGGTAATCCATGATGAAGAAAGTCTTGCAAATACTGCATGAGAAATAATGTGTGTCCTATTTTGTAAAAGTGCAAAGTAGCCATTGACCAAAGGTCAGCAATGTTGTCTACTTCCTGTTGATCACATAACTTCCTGAAGTTTAGACCTAGGATCTGACCTTTTCTGTCCTACAGACCTCTGAGAATAGGGATCAGGTGACTTCCTGAAACTTAGGCCTAGGGTCTGACCCACTCCATCTCATAGACTTTTTGAGAAATCTTCACCTGGTCCCATTCAATTGGAAATCTGCTTCAGACACTTACTAACTAATGATCCTAGGGGAGTCACACTCAACTTGTTTACTCATCTGTAAAATGAAGATAATGAGGTCTTTAGCATTTGTCCTACATAGTCATTGTAAAACTCAAATGGGATAATTTATGAAAAGTGCTTTGGAAACTATATAAACCACTATATAAATATCTGTTTTCACTATCATTATCATACTATCACTACCATTGTTATTACTAATGTCATCTGTGAACAGAAAAGGAGGGGAACAAGCCATGTTGCAAGAATAAAAGACAATATATGGAGAGCCAGATGATGCCTTGGTATCCAAGAGTGCAAAGTGTAGTCTACAGAATCTACACAGTCTTCTAAAGGAAGACTTAAACAAGAATCACACAAGGTGAGAAAGCTTAGGAAATTATGATTTGAACTAGTCTTGTCAGTCATAACAATAAGGAGACAAAGGATTAGTCAAAGTACAAGGAATTTCATTATAAAAACAAATTACATTGCTAGAAAACACAGTCCCAGTCTATAAAAACTGGAATGAAAACCACTCTCATGGTACAGAATTAAGGATCATTAGTAAAAGATGTATTCTGAACACAGTAAACAAAGGAGGAACCCTCATTTACCTCCATTGTTCCCAGGTTCTTTTGTCAATTTGTTTTGTTGGATTGTTTGTGAATTTGGGTGTGTTTTCTTGAGAAGAAGATATATTTGAGATTTTAGAGAAAGGAGGAGAAATGAAGCTTAATTACAGTTTGTTGGCAGAACAAAAGAATGAGGAAAGTCTCCATACTACCCCCAGATTTATAACTAGGGCAGAGCAACAAAGACTGCACTAAAATTTAGAGGGCATTTTGACAGCACTTACAGTCCTTTAGCATCTTAGAAACAACAGAGCTTAGAATCTATTTAAAAGAGAAAAAAATAGTAAGAAGTTAACAGATGGCACATGCTCCCTCTTGCTTCCACCACCACCTTGTCCTGGGAACTGCATCCCAGGTGAGTTCTTCCCAAGCATTGCTCCATCCTACTTCCTTCAATTTCCTTCTCCTTAGTCCCTGGTCTCCATGTGGTATATTTCATGCCCAGTCCTGTTTGTTCCGCTTGCTGATTATATCTCTGCTTCCCTTTCCCACCTGCCTTCAGTGTGAAAAGCATACAATGAGATATGTTCTATATAGAGTGATATAGTGTGAATTTGTTACTTATGTTAGTACTGAAGAATTAAGTTGTACTCAATTATATATTATCCAGATTTGGAATCACAGAATGTTTTCAAAAAGGGGCCTTAAAGATTATGTAATTCAATCCTCTCATATTTCAGATGAAGAAAATGAGACACAAAGAGGTGATGATTTACCCAACATCACACAGCTAATTAAGGACTTGGTTTAGACTAGAACTCTGACTTCTAAAGGAATATCAACTTGCTCTGTGCATTAAATTCCCTTCATTCAAAAAGAGTGAAGGGCTAAGGGCAGAGGACACCAGATTCAAAGCCAGGAGAAATTTTCTAATCCAAATTCTGCCACAAATTTGCTGTGTGATCTTGGATCAGTCATTTCCCTTCTTATCTGTTATCCATCTATTATACAAAGCTTTTCTTTTCTCATCTGAAAAATGAGGGATGTACTTGTATAATCTCCAAAGCCTAGTATTTTCATTTTGGAGGGATTTTTAGTTTCTTTTTCTTTCTCATGTTTTTTTTTCCTTTGGATTTGATTTTTTCTTGCACAACATGACAAATATGAAAATATATTTAACACATATGAGATTACTTGCTTTCTTGGGGAAGGGAGAGGTAAGAAAAGGAAGGAGAAACATTTGAAATACAAAGTCTTACAAAAATTAATGTTAAAGACTATCTTTATATATATGTAAGAAAAAATACTATTGACATTTTATTGCTTTTTACTTTTTAAAGCTTTTTAGTTTCAAAATATATGCATAGTTTTCAACACCCCTGAAAAACTTTGTGTTCTAAATTTTTTTCTCCCTCTCTTCCCTCTCCCCTAGATGGCAAACAAGCCATTATTGAAATTTTAAAAAAGAATAAGTAAAAGCCATCTTGGAAAAAACAAAGGAAATTAGAGATCTTTCAAATTCAACTTTCCCACTGCAGAGAAGATATATAAAACATTCATAATAATGAGTACTGGGGCAGCACAGGCTATAGTGACCGGAACAATGTTTTACTTTTTTCTTTTGTTTTGTTTTATTTTACCTGAACCAAGGATTTCCTTTTTTATTCTCCCCAAGTAAAGAAACTCAGTCTATAACCACAGATCAGTGACTGCTCTGTAATTTGGCAATACTGTAGGGTTCAAGTGACTTTCTCGGGGGTTACATAGTCATTATCTTTGGGGGATAAAGGGATTACCTTTGAGGGGTAAAATTTGATTTTAGGTCTTCTGTACTCTGGGGCTAATCTCCTCTCCTAAAGGGAAGAAGAATAAATCATCCCATTTATTGAATTGAAAGCGAAATCATTTAAAATCAGCTGGAATATCCTAAGTACACTGTAGAAACATCACTTTTCCTTGGTCCCATTAATTCCAAAGCCACATATCCTTTCTGGGTTATGTTGCCTCATAGTACAGCATGGCAGTGGAGTAAAATGGCATCTACTAATAGAATGGAAAAATAGAATGGACAAGGAGCATTCTGGTTTTATATTTGTATCCTTAGTACCCAGCAAAGTGTCCAGTATATAGAAGAAGCTTAATAAATGTTTATCAAATTGAATTGAATGGCAATCCCTATTTTTCCAGATTCCTAACATTATTATAACATATGCCTCACAGATCTACACATTCAGCCTAGTCCTTAACCTCTCTACCTATTTTTATAAGTTACCTTCAAATGACTTGGCATATTCTTGGCCATCCTTGTTGGCCAAAAAGTGGAGAAGAAAATATCTTTATAAGTCAGACATCTAACATTGATACAAAATAATCTCAGTGATGCTGAGTCTCAATGCATTTTCTCCCTTCCCCCACCCCTCAATAGAAAAGCTGATTTTAGCAGCACTATTTATTCTCCAGGTTCAGAGTGGAATCTTACTTGTTCCAAAGGGAAAAAAAATAAAAGAAGGCAAATGTTTTGTCCTAGCATACCATATTCAGTGTCTGAAGTGCTACTTGGAAGAATTCTATGTTGCTAATTGCTGACAGTGCAAGAAAAAAAGATGCTCTGGGCTGTCATTTTAGAAAAGTTTGCTATTTTGCTGGCAATTGCTCCTGTTCAGAGGCAGGGTGACCTAGGATCATAGATTTCAAACTAGGAGAGATTTAAGAATCTAACCCCACAAATGGGATAACTCAGCCCAGAGAGGGTAAGAGATACAAAGGTAGTGTCAGAAGTGGGATTTAAAACAAGTTCTCTCCCTCTAAATTTAGCATTCTTTCCATGCACCATGGTACCATGCTACACATAATGAAAGGAGTGCTAGCCAAGGAATTTGAGAATGGGAAGAGACCTCACTCCCCAACTTATTCACTCATAAAATAAAAAACAATCTCCACTATAATATGCCCAATAAGTCATCATCCAGCTTCTCCTTGAAGATCTCAAAGGAAGGAGAACTTATCATTTCTCAATTCTTCCTATTTTACTTTTAGACACCTGTAATTGTTAGGAATTTTTTTTCTGACATCAAGCCTAAATTTGCTTCTTTCTTAAATTTCTTCAATTTCATTGCTCCCAATTCTGCCCTTTATAATAAAAAAGAAGTCTAATATGTCCTCCATATGATAAACTTCCAAGTACTTGAAAGAAACTATCATTTCCCTTGAATCTTTTCTTTTTCAGACTAGATACACCTAGTTCCTTCAATTCATCTTCATGTGAGATAGAGTCATGAATTTTCATCAAGTTAATTGCTCTCCTCTGGATATGCTATGGATCATCAATATCTTTCTAAGGTCATGGCTCCCAGAATTAAGCAAATAAGGTCTGATGAAAGAAGGACTTGTGTTCAGATTTAACCTTCATCACTCATCATCTCTGTGAGCCTTAATTTCTCTGTCCCTCAAGTAAATATCTACTGTTTTTCTCTCCTTTACTGTGCAGCTGAGCTTTTTGTTCATGAAAATACACTCAACCCACAGAATTTCTAGCATATAGCCTATAAAAACCTGCAGGTATGAAAATGATATCCCACTTGTGATACTTTCCTTAATCTTCTTTGTAAGCAGGATTTTAACTCAGATCTTTCTAATTCCAAGTCCCACATTCAATTGTGTTCATCTAGATTCCTCACTAATGTCAGTGATGCCTCAGTTTCTTCATCTAGAAAATAGGATGTTTAGCTAGATATTCTTTAAGTTCAGTTTTAATCACCCACCAAGAATGATACTGTATTAAGGAATACAGAGGTGGTTGCTATTTGGGCTTCCTTCCAAGTTAACCAAATGAATCAAAAGGAAAAGGAAATAGAGACTTAGTTCCTTAGATGCCTCAAATGGCATACTATGACCATCCTACTGAATGTGCAAACTGAAAAATAAAATCAAAAAACTAAGGTTTAGGGGGTGATCTTAATGTTATTTTTTTTCATTTTCCTGAAACTTGTAATAGAAAAAGTTTGGCAAAAAACTCACTGTTGTTTTTTTTAGCCCAAGGATCTAGAATTTCAAATGAGGTAGGGCATATAATGTTGATGATTAGCTCTGTCTTAATTTTCACACTGATACATTTTAAATGAACATTATTTGAAATCTTGCCCATTTTAAGGTATCATAATGATGTGGTCTATTTTAATCAATCTGAACTCTTTGGCTAAGCTATTTAGTTCCTATTAAGAAAAGGAAGATAAGCACTTTTCTGAAATATACCTTAGGCTTCTGTTCCCCCAGCGCATCACCCATCAACTGCCTTTGGGAACCAGATCATTTTTACATTACCAGCATTAACTCTTCTTGGAGTTATTAGCTTCATTGGCAAATTGTGCTACAGGCTATACTTTCCCCCTTCCCCCAACATATACTTTAAAAAAATCAGAGCTATCTAGCTCTGTTCATGTTTATAATGATCCCACAAAAACCCTATCTTACTCAAAAACATTCTTTAGCTGATGAAGTCAGATTCCTCATTTTTAACTAAAAATCATTCTTAATAAGATTCTTTATTTTTTAACTACAAATCATTCAATCTAAATTTTTTCTTCCAAAGTGTCTACTTACTCATTGTTGGTGAGGGTAGCAGTGCTAAATAGCAATTATTTCTACTTGAAGATATTATCACAGCCCAAGAAAAAAAAAGTTTTTAGATAGGGTTGAAAGGGAAACTGGGTAAGCCTTTGATAGGACATTTATTAGTGAGTAATCTCAGTCTTTGTTGACCCCCAAAGCAGCTATGTTTTGATAATGATTTTCTAGCAATTTGGAAACAACTTTAATTTACCACTTAGCACCTAGAATAGGGTCTTGCACACCTAATAAATATTACAGATAAAAATCCAACACTATACATGAAATAGAAGCAGAGATGCTATTAGAGCTCTCTCTCCAGCTTTCCTAAATGCAGTGTTATTCTTTGTTCTGACAGAGTAAGGCAGATCCTTAGAGACATCAATTGTACCCTGGCAGTCCTCTAAAGCAAGGGAGAAAACTCAGCATGTGATCTCTTCCTCCTTGTTCCTCCTACCTTTCTCCAGGGAGATGGAATATTTTAAGGGTTTCATTTGGCCCTGACTTACCATTCTGTGGAGGGAAAAAAAGTAAAGGTAAAAAAAATTCCCCACCCCAGGCCACTGCTTATGATTTAAAAGGTGAAAAAAAGAAATATATGAACATTTTTCCTTATCAAGCAAGACATCATTTGGTAGCAACTAGTAAAAGAAAGACAAAGGAATAATAGATAGAATATGTATTAATATTTTGGTGTTACTTTCCATCAGAATTTTCCTTTGATGACAAGAGGAAACCATAGACTGATGATTTTATTTCAAACTCATAAAGAAAATAATCTTCTCTTCATGGCACAGAACATTCAGCGAGATTATCATGGAAGCCAACAGATCAGCAGGATCCTGTTTGCAATCCAGGATAGCATATTCTTTGACTAGGAAGGGGAAAAAGCTAAACATTCATGATAAGGGTTAGAAAATTTAGAATAGCAGTGGTTCCTCATAAGCTAATGTCAGTGGGTTTGGTGGTCAAAATAATATCACAGGGCAAGGGTTCTTAGAAAGCATCATATCCTGGAACTCTCTGACAATCCACTGAAGGCTAAGGACTCCTTGTCAGATTTTTTTTTAGTCATAGCTGAAGAAAATGCTAAATTTCAGGTCAGTAAAAATAAAGATGTAATTTTTCCCATGTGAATCTGTGGTCCTTCTAAATCTTTCCATGGCCCTTGCCTTAGGAGCCTATTCTATATTAAAATTTTAAGGAAATGATAAAAAGGGGGGGGGGAGAAAATGAAAGAAGCAACTGAAAAAATACTTCCTCTCACTTCTTTTCAGGAAATGGAATCCATTGGTGTGGGGGAAAACTGCATATAGGGTCAAATTTTTTAATTTGTTGATTATTTTTGCTGATTTTTTTTTTCTTTTGCTATTCTTTAAGACAGAAATACTTTCTGGGAAAGGGGAAGATAGAGGATATAGTAGAAAATATTGGTGATGTAAAAACAAAAAAAAATCACTAAAAATCTATTTTTAAAAAAGAATATTCTGAGAAATCTTACTATAATATCAGTGTTTTAGTTTTAAATGTGTATATAAATTTGTTAAATAAAGAAGTGAAAGAAAATTCTGGATTTAAAGAGACTTCTAAAAAATCAAATCAAAATAAGGAATAGCTTTAAAATATTCATACGTGGCTGGTTGATTTTTTAAAAATTATTTAGAGTTTTATTTTTCCCCACTTACGTGTAAATATAACTTTTAACATTCATTTTTAAAACTTTGAGTTTCAAATTCTCTCCCTTCTTCCCTTTGCACACCCGTGGCATTGAGAAAGGAAGCAATTCAAGATAGGTTATACATGTGTGGTCATGCAAAACAAATCTATATTAGTCATGTTCTGAAAGAAAACAGATCAAAAAAATAAAACCTTCAAAATCTTTTAAAAGAAATATGCTTCAATCTGTATTCAGATTCCATCAGTTCTTTCTATTGGGAAGAATATCATTTTTCATTATGAATCCTTCAGAGTTGTCTTCAATCACTGTATTGCTAAGAATAGTTATGGCATTCACAGTTGATCATCATGCAATATTGTTGTTATTTTTTTAAAGTACATTTCACTTTGTATTTGCTTGTGTAAATCTTTGCAGGTTTTTTCTGAGAACATAGCACAGTAGGATTCCATTATCACATATCACAATTTGTTCAGCCCTTCCCCAATTGACTGATATCCCCTGGATTTCTAATTCTTTGCCACCAGAAAAGTGCTGCTATGAATATTTTTGTACATATAGGTTCTTTTCCTTTTAGTTTTTATCTCTTTGTGGATACAGATCTAATATTGGTAGGTCAAAGAGTGTACAGAGTTTTATAGCCCTTTGGGCATAGTTCTAAATTGCTGAACAGAATGGTTGAATCAGTTCTCCACCAACAAAGCATTAAGGTCTCATTTCACACATTCCCTTTAAAACTTGTCATTTTCCTTTTCTTTCCTATTAGCCAATCTAATACGAATGAGGTAGTACCTCAGAATTATTTTAATTTGTATGTCTCCAATTAATAGTAAATTAGAAGTTTTTTTTTAAATATGGCTATAGATAGCTTTCATCTAAAAACTGTTCATATCTTTTGATCATTTATCAATTGGGCAATAGCTTTTATTTTTATAAAGTTGACTCAGTTCGCTATATCTTTAAGAAATTAGAGAAACTTTTTTCAATTTTTTTTCAAGATTACTAGTGCTAACTATTTCTTCTCCCTCCATTTATTCTATTCTCTCTTTCCTTTTACCCTGTCCCTACTCAAAAGAGACCCTTTGCTTCTAACTACCAAATCTGACATCCCTTCTATCCACCTCCTCTTCTTATTCCCTTCTCCTCCTATTTTCCTACAGGGTAAGATAGATTTCTATACCCAATTGAGTGTGCACGTTGATTTCCTCTTTGAATCATTTCTAATGAGAGTAATATTTACTCACTCCCTCTCACCTCCCTCATCTTTCCCTTCATTGTAAAAAGTTTTTTCTTGCCTCTTTTATGTACAATAATTTACCTCATCCTGCCTCTCCCTTTCTTCTAGTACATTCTGCTCTCACCTCTTAGTTCTACTTTTTTAGATATCCTCCCTTTATACTCAACTCACACCTCTGCCTTCCATATACAGATATATACATATATGTGTATATATGTATGTATATATTTTCCTTCTAACCGCCCTAATAACAAAAAAGTTCTTATGAGTTACAAATATCATTTTCCCATGTAGGAATGTATATAGTTTAACTGTATTAAGTCACTATGATATCCCTTCCCTGTTTACTTTTTTTTTATGTTTCTCAGTTACATTTGAGAGTCAAATTTTCTATTTAGTTCTGGTCTTTTCATCAAAAATGCTTGAAAATCCTCTATTTCATTAAATAAGTATCTTTTCCTGAAGAATTATACTCAGTTTTGCTAGACAGATGATTGTTGATTTTAATCTTAGCTCCTTTGCTCCCTGGAATATCACATTCCAAACCCTCTAACTCTTTTATGCAGAAGCTGCTAACTCTTGTATTGACTATGGCTCCATTATACTTGAATTGCTTCTTTCTGGCTACTTGTAATATTTTCTTCTTGACCTGAGAGCTCTGAAATGTATCTATAATATTCTAGGGACCTTTCATTTTGGGATCTCTTTCAGGAGGTTATTAGTGGATTCTTTCCATTTTTATTTTACCCTCTGGTTCTAGAATATCAGAAGAGTATCTTTATTAATTTCTTAAAAGATGATATCTAGGCTCTTTTTTGATGATAGCTTTCAGGTAGTCCATTAATTTTAAAATTATCTTTCCCAGATATATTTTCTAGGTTAGTTTTTTTTTCTAATGAGATATTTCCTATCATCTTTTTTTTTCATTTTCTGGACTTTATTGAGTCATTAGCTTCCACTTGCTCAATTCTAATTTTTAAGGAATTATTTTCTTCAGTGAATTTTGACCTCCTTTTCCATTTGGTCAATTATGCTTTTTAAGGTATTATTCTCCTCACTGGCTTTTTGTAACTATTTTACCATTTGGCCTAGTCTGGGTTTTTTTGTGTTATTTTCTATAGTTATTTTCTTTTTGCGTCTCCTTTACCAAACTACTGATTTGTTTTTCATTATTTTCTTGCATCACTCATTTCTCTTCCTATGTTTTTCACCTCTCTTAGTTGATTTACAAAATGCTTTTGGAACTCTTCCATAACCTAAGCCCAATTCATGTTTTTCTTGGAGGTTTTGGATCTTGGAGTTTTGACCTTATTACCTTCTATGTGTGTGTTTTGATCTTTTTTGTCACCACAGTAACTTTTTGTGATCAGAATAATTTTTCTGTTTTTTGCTCATTTTTCCAGCCTATTTCTTGACTTTGACCTCTTTGTTAAAATAGGGCTCTGCTTCCAGATAGAGGGTGCATTGTTCAAAACTTCAGGGGATTTGTGCAGCTGTTTTCAGAGATACTTCTAAGGATCTGTAACTTTTTCAGTTCTTCCATGGTGATGTGACCTACAAAGAAGTATGCTTATTACTCTCCTGTCCTGTGCTATGGTCCGAGAGTGATCATAAGCACCCTTTTCTGTCCTGAAACTGTGACCATAAACGCTGCAGTGCTAGTGTTCCTCCTTACCCTGGAACTGCTACCCAGGACTGGGATTCAGATACAAGTATGGTTAAAATATGATTAAAATAACTACCTCAGTGCTAGCAAAGAGACCATGGTCATCACATTCTAACCAGTTATCAGATGCCTTACCATCTGTGGGATGAAAGTTCTGGAAGCAGTTATTGCTGCTATTGATTCAGTGGGATTCAATCCCTACTCCTAGTTTACTGAGCCTGGGTCTGTGCCGGTGTAGCCTGTGCTGAACTGTGCTCCATTCTTATCCAGGTGTGTAAGACCTTTCCTGTTGATCTTTGAACATGGTCGTTGGCTGGAAAATTATTTCATCCTACCATTTTGTGGGTTCTACTCATCCAAAAATTGTTTTTATGGCATTATTTAAAGGGATTCAGGGAAATCTGTGGAGAGCTCAGGTGAGTCATTGCCTTTTTTCTACCATCTTGACTCCATCCCTGGTTGATTGATTCTGAAGCTATTTTGCTTTCAACCAGACCTAAAAAAGTTTCCTCCTTTTATCAAAAATTTAAAGATTTGTCCCTTTAATAAGGCGTGAAATTAGTATCCCTTTGGGCGCTATAGAAATTGTTTCTGGGGTCTTTTTATTCATCATCAAATGTCATCCATTGGCAGGTAAGCTCAAGAGTCCCAGAAATAGCAGTACCTCCCAGATCAGCCTGCTCGCAGCTTGTCCCCTGCCGTTATCACTAGGAAAATAATCTTAGTGGAGACGCATCCCAACACTTTTTCTTCCCTGTCTTCTCAATAATCTCAACCACTAAAGACAGGAAAAAAAAATGAAGTTTTCCCCTGTAAGTCCTTAGCACTATCAAATTTGGAAATAAATGTTTTTTTTCCCAATGGAAATAATATGAAAGAAGATACCATGTGCCTTGCTGCTACATTTTAACATTTATTTATCAGCTGAGAGTAATATGTTATAACATATGTTAACATAATAGAAACAACTTGGGGGTAGGGACTGACTTGTATTTTATCTGTATTCACAATGCTTTGTTTACCATAAGGGCCTAATAAATGCTCTTTCATTTGTTAATTCATTTTCTCTTTTAGTCATGATAATATCTGGGATATTAGAATTCTTAAATCCAATTAACTAACTGTGCTGTATTCATGACTAACTGTGCTGCAAGATGTCCCAGAACTAATGAGGAAAATATAGCTATACAATCCTACTTTATAGGGTACTTCAGGGATATTGCTTTTTCTTGACATTTTAAATCTGTGGCATACATATAGTATTATCATTTAAAAATCTTTCTACAATTAGCTATATATGTATATAAAAGTATCTCTTAACAGTTATATTTCTATGGTAAATGAAAAATAAAAGCCTTGGCTTTTACCTTGCTGTTGAATCTAGGACTAAGTTGGTTTAATTCTAACAATAGTGCCTAGATTCATTTAGAAAGTTCTACCTAGTTCTCATTTAGACTAGGATAAAGTATTGATCTAGTGTTCACATCTCCTTGCTGAAAGTCATCAAACAGAATGGACCCTAAAGCATATTATCTAAACTAGGTAGCACGGGGAGTAGAACACTGGTCTTGGAGTCAGGAAAATCTGAGTTATATCTGGCTTCAGATAATTATCATTATGTGACCTTAGGCAAGTCACCTCATCTCTATCTGCCTTAATTTCCTCAATTACAAAATGGGGTTTATAATAGCACCTAACACCCAGGAGTGTTGAAAGGATAAAATGAGATATTTATAAAGCACTTTGGAAACAGTTTTCTATATAAACTAGCTATTATTATTATTCAATGAAAACAAGGTCTTAAAATTTTAGGTTTATGAATTACTGGAATTTGTAATAGCTAGAAGCCATTCTTTTTGCTTAATATTTATTCACAATGTAAGCAGGCCAGAATCTAAGGAGTTATTTACAAGATATATCGGTGCTGACATGAATGAAGAATATAAAAGAGAAAGAAATAGTATAGTTCCCTAGGTGCAACTAAGTCCTGCTTTTGGCCATAAATTTTGTACTGAAATAGCAAAAGTTTGTACTTTGATATTAAATATGAAGAAAAATAGCAATAGTTTCTCATGGCACCATTTCGTAAGTCAGCAGCCTTTGCCCTAAGCAAATTTCTGATTGAGATTATTTGAGGGCACTGTTCTGATTAAACGGCCTCCTGTTACTTCCTGTGACATCTGTTACTTTTCTTATTTCTTAAGATGATGTCTTCTCTACTAATAAGAATGATCTTCAAACTAGAAAGGATACAGAAAACACTATCTTGAAACTCAAAATAGAAGACACAGTACAGTAAGAGATCACCTAGCCCATTTAAAATGAATTCTGACCTTTCAGGTTAAGCATAATAATTACATTCTAGGACACTGAAAAACTTGTAAATGGGATTGGGGACTCACTATCTGTATTCATTGAGAAAGCATGGAAAGAGGAAGAGTTGTCAGAAGTCCAGAAAAAGGCCAAAATTGCTATTTCCAAGAAGAAAAGAAAGGTAGATATAGACCAAGCAGCTTGAGCTTGACCTTAGAGAACATTCTGGAATGATTTATTTAACAGATGGCTGGTGAGAACTTAGATTTTTCATATTCTTCTGGGAGATCTGTGATTAAGTGATTTCTGCACATCCCGTCTTCAAGGTCAACTAATTTGGCTTGTGCCAAACTCATGTGTTGCTTTAACATTATGGCCTTTTTTCCTCTTCTGCCAAATTTGCCTCCACTATAGTATTTTTGCATTCCAAATCTTTCACTTAAAAAGATTCCTCATTGTGGATTTATTTTTTCCTTATCTAATTGTTTTTAAATTCAGTATTGAGCTGAATTTTTCACACTGAGAACTCAAATTTCTAACATGAATTCATTTCTATTTTCTTCTTTTTATAACTTTTATTGAGTTTATTGTTGTTGTTCCATGATCTCTGAGGGGATGCCACAGGATTCTGTCTTTCATCAGACAAAATTGCTTCATTTTATTTCAAATTACACTATTTGCTAAATGTACCTCAGATTCTCTTTGGAGCTTTACTCATTTTTCCTTCTGATTTTTTTTCTCTATATTGGTTTATCTGAGGATATTCTGGACTTCAATTAAGATCTTGTCTGTTGGGTATTCTGGGCTTTTAATTGAGACTTTTTCTCATATTTCTTTGGTATTTCTCACATCATACATTCTCTACCTCATTACCTCTTAACTAGTGTTACTCAACCCTGAAGCTGATCTTAGAGCTATCTCAACCTTCTCAGATGGAAGATTTGGGTTTGTAGATATGAGCGGGTTCAATGACCTGTGAGATATCTTACAGCAATACATTTATGATTTCATAATAAATTTTATTTTAAAATTGTTTAATGATATAAAGAATTACTAAATTATATATATATATGTTGTATATCTTGATTTTAGCAAAGTATATGAAAAAGTTTCTCATGCTGTAGACCAGATGATGGCATAATTAGATTAATTCATAGCTAGTTGAACAACTTTACTCAATGAGTACTAATTGATTTCTACTGGTCTTTTGTGTTTCCTAAAACATAGACATAGACAGGCCTAAACCGTTAGTCTTATTCTTTGGCCCTATCATTTTAAATCTCTTTTATCCTCAGTTTGGATAGACAGTTTATCCAACTTTACCTAGTTGATAGATAGATAGTTAACTAATATGCTAGATGACAGAATCAAGATTTGGAAAGGTTAAAGTTGGTTTGAATGCTGAAAAAAACCCATGAGGACACTTTTAGAAGTTATATATGTAAAGTATTAAACTTAACTTTACTAAATACATTTAACAAAGGTGGAAAAAACTGATTGACATATGTTCATGTTAAAAACAGTGACTTTTGCTTGATGAGGAGAGAGACAGCAGAGAAAGAGAGACAGAGGAGGGGAGAAGAAGAGGAAAAAAGAATTTTTAGTGATGACAGGGAACTATGATGAGAAAATTCCCTCCTAATAATGCAGATGAGAATATATTCTTCATTTCATAGTCTTAGAGAAATGTCTAGAAGTTAAGTAACTGGCTCAAGGTCACTTAATTACTATATGTCAGAAATAGGACTGAAATTTAGGGGTTTTTTGATTCTGTGATCAGTTTTCTATGTAATACATTATGATACTTTTCAAAGTAATACAAAATTTTATTAATTAAAGTATAGTGAGAGATAACAATTGTACAAGTATCTGATAGTCTTAAGTATTCAGTTTTGGGTACTACATTTTCTGTGAGACACTGACAGATTAGATAGAATTTCAGAGGAAGACATTCAAGTTGTTGAATGGTCTGAGAGCCATCAGTAATATCATTGCCAAAAAGTACTTTTTATGAACCAGTGATTGTGCTAAGCAGTAGGGATACAAACTAAAACAAAAAGATGTCCCTCAGCTTGGAGAGCTTTACATTCTAAAGGAGTAGGGGATCTGTTTGGGGTTTAGCACCCCAAATAATGAGATTGATATAGACACCAAATATTGGGGTTCAGTCATGTGAAGGATTCACAATGGCCATTCTTTTTGACAAAAGGTAGATTTATTTAGGACAAGAAGTTACCGACAAAATGAAGGGATATAAAAAACAATAGTAATGGTAAATATGAAATAGATTTGGGAGAGCAATAGGATTATACAGGAAAGAAGTTTGGAAAAATTCAATAGAGGAATATGATATGAGGTAAGAGTACTCCATTGACTGGCAGACTAATTCCATAAAGGAATTGAGCACCTAAAAGAGTCAGCCATGCGAAGGAAAAAGACACCATGAGGCATGGGAAAGGAAGGAGAAAAAAGTCATTATGATTCAGAATGTTGTGGCAGGCTTAATCCAAAGGGGTTCAACAAAAATGGCATGGGCCATTGACATTTTTGTAAGGGAAATTTTAACCTCAGAGGTTTGACATAACTTGGATTTCTGACTGGGCACAGCAAGGTGGAGCTAAGACCTCCACAGAGGAGGGACTATCAGGCTGAACTGATTCTCATCAGTGCTCTTCCCTGCTTTCCTCAGAAGTAATTTTACAGTATTTCAGGTTTTCTCTGTCAACTCTAGTCACTATCTCATCATAGGAAATATCTAAACAATTAGGAGGATTGGAATTATAGAGAGAGCAGATAGGAAGCACTCAATACTGCAGATAGCAGTGCAGTAGTAGCTGGGTGGGGAAGGGAGGAATGGGAAAGTGGGATTTCATCTGAGCCTAAATCTACCAAATGACTGTAGATTTACAAATTATGATCTATGTGCCCATATATCTATGTTTCACAGAGTAGAACTAGGATCTGGAGCTTAAAGTTGCAAGAAAAAGATTTAGAGTTGAAAAAGTTTTTTTTTAATAATTTTGTTTAAAAATGAAATAGCCCATTTCACAAAGCAGGGAACTCCAAATCATTTCATTTATTTATGAATCCACTCAACAAACATTCATTAAGTATTTGCTTTTGTCCAGGACATTATCAAAGGAATTTCTGCTTTCAGTTGGAGTGGAGCAAGATTTAGAAAGATGAAGGATGGAGCCGAATTAAATGACCTCTGTTGACTTTCAGATCTGAGAATAAATATTTTGTGAGATGTGAAACTGCATTATTATCATCCTTGTGCACATATGAACCATGAGTCTGGCTCTCTTTGTGAACCTTATTAACTGAACTTAAGTGAGCGTTAACACTTACCAAGGCCAAAATGAACTTAAACCAGCCCTATATTGTAAGCCAACAAGCCCATCATGGCAATTGGGATCTGTAAAGCCTCACTATGGTAGGCTCTCTCCATTAAATAAATCAGAATGGTGTAGCACAAAGACCCATCCATAGCAGTTGCAGAGCATAGAGTACAGTAAGTTCCCATCATATGGCAATTTCAATAAGAAACTAGCAATTTGTCACTGTTAGAGCTACCAAGACATTAAAGTTTGCCTTTTTTTCTCTTTATTTTTTCCCCAAAAGCATATTATTTATACTGTTTGGATGAAGATATTATTAAATTTAATGACTCTCTATTTTTAAACTTTTAGTGATGATAGGAACTTTGATGATGCTATCTTCACATAGAAGTCATCAGCACTGGGCATATAAATGAATAAATGAATGAATAAAAACAGAATTAATTGAATACTTACTGTGTGCCAGGAACTGTGCATCAGGTAGTTTCTTTTTTTTAATAGTTCCCAAACAGATGTTCAAATAAATATTGAAGTGATAAATAATTAAGGAATAACCACTCCATCTCCTCTTATCTAACTTAATACCATCCCATTATCTTCACCATATATACCCAATTTCATCTCATCCTATTATCTTCATCACTTTTCATTATCCCTATTTTCATCTTCATAGTTCATGGTGTTTGATATATAACTGGCTAGGTTTTATCTATTCAGGAATGTCTGAATTAGGTATAACAAAACAGCATTGTCATTCCAGTTTTGCCTTCGCTTATGGGATGCAGAGTTGGAAATTGACTCACACAGCTACATTAACTCATCATAACACATCAAAACATTTCATCCAATTTAACCAAGCACAGAGTCACTGTCATAGTGTCTGTGCTATTTTCAAAAATTGTGATATTTTATTTAAACTGTATTGCCACCCTTTGAATATCTATGAGTTTTGCATCAATCCATTTCTCTTCTACAATCATTTCTCACTTATGTATCACTTCCCATAACTTGTGTTTTTAGTTTCCATCTTAGATTACATTCCAGTAGAAGGTAAGCTCCTTGAGAGCAGACACTATTTGATTTTTGTCTTCATATCCCATAAAATAGAACATGGTAGGCGTTTTAAAAATTCTTAATAGATTAAACTAAATTTGGTTTGAAATACCATAGGTGCCTGTATTCTAATATCTCCATCATTATTTTTTTAAATGGGACAGACATTCAAAAAACAAATTTTCCTTTGCTATTTTTCATTCATATGCATAAAAGTCTGTGCACAAAATAGGGTAGGAATATAGCCCCAAAAAACACATCTTTTTCAATTTAACTCCACTCCTTTTTTCTTTTTAAAGAAGTTAATACATACGAGGACAGTCTTTTCTCTTTCCTCCTGGAACAATAATGATTCATCTCAAGTGCCAAATTGGAAATATTGCATATGCAGAAAAATTTGCAAGAACAACCTAATATGTATTTTCCTTGGCTCCCTTGTGTCATAATGTTTAAAATATGTCTATCCTGAAAAGCCATGCCATTCATATTTTTGCATCAAATTCATCATTTAGGCAAGTTCACCAGGGAACTTTCAGGTCAAAATTCAGGAGGTGATGGAGCTTCAGAGACCTCAGAACGCTCATAATTCTGTTTTTTAAGTGAATTGGAGGTCCAATGTGCTTGTCCATATTTGCTTAATATCTAAAAATGGTGTCTTCAGTAGATGTTCCCCAGAAAGTAAAAGATTATTATCTGAAAAATTGCCATATTTTATGCACACTGTAACTCATCTTAGGTTATAAATGTATTTTCAGAAAACCTATGACATTATTACCATTGACATTCCTAAATTTTAGGCTATCAATGCTAGAAGGAAGACAAAAAAGGCAATCAAATGATTTAAAATGGAGGAAAAGGACATTTCTCCTTCTATTAAGACATTGTCAGGAATTTAAATTATTTTTGGTGGTGGTGGTGTGGTTTTGTTTCAACTTCATCTTCTAAAAAAACTTTTAAAGCATTGGGATCTTTAGAGAAGAGTAGAAAACTAACATACAAATCCAAAACGCAATGCAAGTTGGCTATATTAGTTAAAATATTTTTGGCTAAATTAACAAACAAATTCAGTTACCAGCATAATTTAGCTGTTAAATATTTCATATCAATAATCACTATACTACATTGTCAAACGTGAACTTTGTTGAAAATTGTTTCTTGGAACATATTATAACAACTGAAAAGTCTTTTTCTTTGACTCAGAAGATCAAGCTTCATGTCCCAGTCTACTACTTACTATAAATGTGACTTTTAACAAGCTCCACTCTCTGAGAATCTCAGAAATGATAATATTGGCACTATTTCACAGCAGTATTATGAGAAATGTCATATTAAATGGATATAAAGATAGAGTTGTGTAGATTTTACTTTACATATAATTGATTTTATTTTTATTTAATCAATGAAGGGAATTGTCACTGTGATGATAGCATGGATTCATTGAAGTGATGATGATCATTATTATTATTATTAGTCTGGACTCATAATTTCATGGATGATCGGATCTCTCAGAGAAGAAGCTTCCTCTACCAATGCTATTCTGCAATTTACAGTATCATAGAGTTGCCTAGAACACTGAGAGGTTAAATAATTCTCCCAGGATCATAAAGCAATAATGTGTAAGAGGTTCAGCTTAAATCCCACTTTTCCTGAGTCTGTGACCATTTCTTTTCTCTGAAGTCTCTCTATCATCATCATCATCATCACCATCATCATCTTCATCTTTAGTAAAAGGAGAATAACATTCAGAACACATATTTGGGAATGTAAATAATGTTTTTTGGAAAAATATCTCAGGACTTTGGAGGATGCATATTTTAATATGGCATAGAAGCATATTCTTACTATGGCACCCAAATCTCATTTTATAATCAGCTTTAACTGAAGAATATACTACTACAATTAGAAAACATAATGCTCTGATTATTTTTCAGTTCAGAAAAAAGTGACAATATCAAAAGATTATTACTTAATGGGGTAGAGGAGAGAGATGGGATCTCCCTTCTTTTTTGTCATTAATTGATAGAACTACTATTTAGGTACCACACACATATATGTACACACACGCATACATTCTTTTCCCTAGTATTTTACCATCAAAATGAGTTAATTCAGAAACTCATATCAACTTAACAGATATTTATTAATGTCTAAGCACTGGGTGAGATGCAGTTTCAATATGACCTAGTCTTTGTCCTCATAGAACTAAAATACAAACTTATATTGCAAACATATCTTAGATAGAAATATATATTACAAACTAAAGATATGAATCACTATTTTAGTTAATTTTAAACAATATCAAATAAAAGTCTGATAAACATCTAATAAAATTGTTAAAATATTGTTAAATTAGGCACCTAAGAGGATGGTCTCTTTTGAAAAGAGACAATGAGGACAATGGAAAAGAAAACCAAATTTCAAGTCACAGAATCTGGTTTCAAATTCCACTTGTGATACTTGCGCAAGTGTCTTATGTCAAATGAGAGGATTGAACTATAAAGATTTTGAGGTCCCTTTCATCTCTAGATCCAGGATCTCATGGTCTGCCTTTAAGCTCAGTGCTACTTCTCATTGCATTAATGATGACAAAACTTAACCATTGCAATGAAGCTCCCTCTAATAAAGCAGATTATCTAATACAGATTTAACCATACAATTCTTCTATGCCCTCTCATAAATCTGTCTTGCAGAGTTTACCAAAGGAACTCGGGGAAATGGTCTAAAATAAAAAGGCTGGGATTTTTAAAGCATACATTCCAGGATCTAATTATGATATAAGGAAATATTACTGTACATATTTACTATCTAATATGCATACTGAAGTGAATAGCACAGTGCATAAAACACTGGCCTTTGAATCAAGAAGACTCATCTTCATGAGTTCAAATTTGACCTCAAATCCTTAGCTATGTGACCATGAGCAAGTCATTTAATACTATTTGCCTCATTTCTTCATGTGTAAAATGAGTTGGAGAAGAAAATGACAAACTACTTCAGTACTTTTGTCCAAAGAATCCCAAAAAATGGGATCACGGGGAGTCACACATGACTAAAACAACTGAAGAACAAGAGCAAATGTATAGTGCAGAGGGATCAGTATAGTCAGCTTCTAAGTATGGAAGACCTGAGTTCATGTCCTTCTAAAGCATAATTGACAATGGGACCCAGGACAAATCACAGTGTTTCATGCAGTTACAGAACAAGAGTTGATTGATCTTAATTGATAGAGGGAACATAATTACTAGGAATTTCCTATACCAAGGAAATCCCCAAATCCAGTTCTAAAACAAATGTATAGTACAGAGCAATGAGGAAGATACAGAGATTAATAAGGATGAATACAATATATTCCCTCCCTCCATTGAATTCATAATGTAGTAGAGAAATCCAGACATGGATATGGATTTTTAAAAATATAAATTAGACACATTCATGATATTTTTATACTTTTTTTTTACTTAAGGAGTTCTCCAACCTTCATTCCTCCTGAAGTTTTATGTTTCTTAATTTTCCTAACTTCTAACACCCAACTAAGCATCATTCCAAGGGATAGTTTTGACAAATGGAAATGGGCCTGACCACTATAAGGTCATTAGCAAAGAGCAGTTTAACCTTAGTTCACAATGGAATGGGGTTTAAAGAAAAGTCAAAAAGAAAGGAGTCATCTAAGAGGCAAAATAAATTTATCTCCTGTGCCCAAATGACAACCTCTCCAATCAGAGAGAAGAGGAAAAAATCACTACAAATGAGAGGCCAGCTCCAAATTTCTAGAAGATGATACACACACACACACACACACACACACACAAAGGAAAAAGGACTATCTTCCTGAGGGAAAATGGGCATCCAAAATCCCTATCTTTTTAAGGTTAGTACTCAGTGCAAAACTATGACTAATTTAAAGACTAATTACACAAAAGAGTCTTTCTTTTTAAACTACCATTCATTAGACAACAACAACTTTTCAAACAAACAAAAGTCTTTAAAAATAAAAATAAATCACTGCTTGAGCATGTGTGTATATATATATATATATATATATATGTATATATGTATACGCCATCCATCCATGTATTCCTCTGTCTTTGCATCCATCTATCCATTCATTCTTGTACTATTCATTCATTCAAAAAGTGTTTGCTCCTCTACTAATGACATACTCTAAAATGTCATCATTTTGTAGAGATGATCCTAGGTTATCTCTAAAGTTTTCCTAATGAAGTATAAGCTCTGACCAAAAAAAAAAATATAAGCTCTCCTACCAAACTGCAAAGACTTTTGGTGGTGACAGTAGTTTTGTCCAGCCAAACTAAGTTTGAAGATACATCACCTACAACTTGACTACTAGGTTATGATTTTCTTTATTATAGTAAGTTTATTTATTTTAATACATATTGCTTTATGAATAATGTTGGGAGAGAAAAATCAGAGCAAAACCATGGTAGAGATTAAAATTGAATTAAATTCACTCTCTTTAGTTCTTTTTCTGGATGCAAATGGAATTTTCTGTCCAAAGTCTATTGGGACTGCTTTGGATCACTAAACTACTAAGAAGAACCAAGTCTTTTGTAGCTGATCATCGCACATTCTTGCTGTTATTGTGTACAACGTATTCCTGGTTCTGCTTATTTCGCTCAACATCAATTCATGTAAATCTTTCCAGGTCTTTCTATAATCAACTTCTTCATCATTTTTATAGAATAATATTCCATTATCTTTTTGTACCACAAACTTGTTCAGCCATTCCCCAATTGATGGATATCCACTCCTTTTCCAATTCTTTGTTATCACAAAAAACAGCTGCTATAAACATTTTTGCACATGTGGGTCCTTTTCCCTTCTTTATGATTTCCTTGGGGTATAAACCCAGGTAATGGAACTGCTGGGTCAAAGGATACACACAATTTGAAAGCCTTTTGGTTATAGTTCTAGATTGCTTTTCAGCAAGTATTTATTCAATTGACTACCATTCTATTTCTTAGCCAGTATCAAATGGTTTTGATTATTGCTGCTTTATAATATAGTTTTAGGTTTGGTACTGCTAAGCACATTATGATTTTTGTTTTGACCACAGTGACTCAGAAAATGTATTTATTAAGATATAGATGGTAGGTATCAGTGGAAGGAATAGTCAACTGCACATCCTGGAAGTATTAAAATGTTACATGGAAAACATTGTTAAAGGCACTGAAGAGGATATAGGGGAGCATAAAAGCTAATCCCTGCCCTAGTAAGTTTACACTTGAGTTGAGTCAATAAAACATAAATAAAAAGTTAATAACAATATATAGCAGCTCAAGAAAAGTGTCAGATAAGTTATAGGAAGCAATATAGTAGAATGGACAGAGGACTGAACTTGTAATCAGAAAGAGCTAAGTTCAAAATCCCATCTCTGATACATAGCTGCATGACCATGGATGAGTCATTTTTCTCCTTGTACCTCAGTATTCTCCTCTGCAAAACTGAGGAAAATATCTTAGTGCCTACTTCATTTGGTTGTAATGCAATAATCTTTGTAAGGCACTTTGTGATGTGGTTGAGGAGAGCAATTTTGACGAAATGATATGTTTGAGGTTTTGTATCAATGATGAGATTGATGTTCAGACATTAAATACTGGGGTTCACTCATGTGAAGAATTCACATTGGTCATTCTCTTTGTCAAAAAGTAGGTTTATTTAGAAGAAAAAGTATCAGACAAAGTGAAGAGATATAATAGACACTAGGAGTGATGTATATGAAATTGATTTGGGAGAGTTTATCACAATCAGCAATAGAAAAGACAAATTCCCTAGTAGAACTCACAATTAACCAGGAGAGAGAAAAGACTCCATGAAGTCAGAATATGTCCTTAGCTGGCAGACTAGATTCACAGAGGAAACTAATACCCTCAACTAGCTATAAGAAGGAAAAAAGACACAATGAGGTATGATGGGGGGATGAGAGAAAGGATACTCTACCCTTGGGGAAGGGGGTAGAGGAAAGAATGCACAAGGCAGAGTCCTGTGGCAGGCTAAGAGAGATTCAGAAAAGATGGTATGAACCATGGTCAGAGTTATAGGGAAAATTTAAACTCAGGGTTACTTGGATTTCTGGCTGGACAAAGCAAGGTGGGACTACCCACAATAGTACCACAAGGGTAGTACTATAAGATTAAACTTATCCCCATCAATGCCCTTCCCTGCTATGTTATCAATACTTCAGGCTCTCTCTGCCAATCCCACCTAGTAACCCATGACTTCATCATTTGTATTTGGTAAACTTTAAGTACCTATACAAATATAGGCATTTGCATACACATATATATTCATATGTACACATATACATATAAACACACACAAATACATACTACAATCCAAAAGTCTTAATGCAGTTAAAGCTTTAATATATATTTGGATATACATATATGTATATATGTGTATTGTATAGGTTTGTATGTGTAAGTATTGAGGTTGGGAAGGGATCCCAAAAGGTTGGGGGTCACAGAAAAATGTCACAAGCTATCTCAAAAGAATTTGCAGGCTTGAATCCATATCCAAGTCAAAGGGCAAAGTTTATTGTAATTGTGACACCAATTGAAGCGGGCTAAGTTCCAAAAAGATTTAACAAAGAACCAGAAGCAAAAAGACATATTTATCCAGTTCTTCATGTTACTGATATGCTAATTTTATGGCCTAGACATAGAACTGAGGACTGGTCTCAGGAATTTGGTTATCACTGACCAGCAAATCCAGGACTATTCTAAGGCCAAAAGATTTTAGAATCATTGACAGACAAGATTGTCAGAATAATAACACTCTAAGATTAGCGAGTCTCAAGATCATCAATGTATCTTCCCTAAAGTGTAAGGGAAGAAATATTACTATATTCCTAGGCCAGAAGACTTTTACAATCATTGACAGATTATAGGAACAATAGCATTCTAAAGTAGGGTGGGGAGGGAGAGACACCTCGGAATCATTGATTCTAAAGCCAGAAGACTTTAGAATCTTTGGCAGATTGTTAGAACAAAAGCACTTTAAGTAGGGGACTTAAAAATTATTGCTGTTTTCCCTAGAAGCTATATTCTTTCATAAGTAAACATAAATACACACACATCTAAGTATTCTAAGAATTTTCAGGCAGCATGGATCCTTAGGGTCTGGCTTCCCTTATTAGAAAAGGGAAAATAATTAAAATGAAAATGGGATGAAAACAAAGTATTCAAAGCAGAAGGAATAATGTGAGCAAAGTCAAGGAGATAGAAAAGTATAAAGTGAATTTAGGCGGCAGACTAGTTTGGCTAGAGCACAAAAATCTATATAAGGAACTGATAGGATATAAAGCTTGAAAAGCTTTTTGAAACCATATGAGGACAAACTTTGAAGTCTACAATAAGATATTAGAACCCTTTTCTTGTAAGCAATGGGGAGCCATTAAGAGTATATGATCAGGAGAGTAGCAGAAAAAGAAATATTTTTTGATAATCCCCAAAATTTATTCTCTTTTCCATAGTCCCTAAATATCAAAGTCATGGTCTAATTTCTATTTTATGTATTCTTCTAACTACATTTCCATTCTTCTATTATTTACCAGTGAGGTGCACTTTACATTCCATGTGTTCCTTTCTTATGGAGGCCACTCCAAATTTGGTTAGATTTAGATATAAACATGTTTCAAGGCTCAGGAGACATAAGGGCTTTTGTGTTTATATAACTAAGAAGCAGATCTCAGCCCCAGGTATAGAACTCCTACAAAGTCTATACCCAACATTTTAGCATGTAATTGTTTCAAAATGTTAATTCTTGTAATTATGAAATGTCATAGCCAGAAGGGATCTTGTAAATCTTCTGTTGAAGCCCTCATTTTATGAATGCATCTTCTCTATAGCATTCCCAACAAGTGATATTCCAACCTCTTTTTAAATACAGGTGACAGAGAGCTTGCTACCTTACAAGGTAGTCCATTCTCTGTCATGTATATCTGATTAAGTGTTTCCTCAAATTGAGCTAAATCTATCTGCCTTTAGCAAATCCATTAGTACTAGTTCATTCCTGTTTTCAGGAATGAACACTTCTTCATCATGTGTGAAGTACAGCAGATAGATCAGATAGATCAGTATGGCAGGTCCATGAAGGCCATGGAATGGAATAATGTGTAAGGAGATGGCAAAGATAGGAGGGGGTGATTTCATCAGTAAGGAAATGCCCTCCACTGATTACACATTAAGACCCTCTCTGCAATTTAGTTGACAGTTTTTTAGATATCCTATGGTTGAAAACTGCATTCTTCTTTAGCATATGCCTCAGCCCCTGCAAACTTAATTTGGCTGCTCTATCATTGCACCATTCAACCAATCTTTTTGATTTGGTAGTAGTTAGAACTAATGCTCCACAAGCATAGTCTATGAAAATCCAGGATCACCTCCGCCCCACTTTGAGCTATCAGAGGAGGGCTTTAATAGAGAGGAACATTTATGAATATAAATAATATGCAAAATAAATCATTAGTTTCACATGATAACATGCAATTTATTGTGCTTAGTTCTGTGGTTGCCAAAATTTTTATAATGATTTACTTGAGGTAGGTAGATGTCCCAGGAGGTCACAGCAACAGTCCAAGTATGAGGTGCAGTTGAATGCCTGGAGTTAGCGAGAACTAAATTCAAATCCAGCCCTAGACAATTATTAGCTGTGTGATACTGGATAAGTCACTTGACCTGTTTGCCCTAATTTTCTTAGTAAAATGGGATGGCAGAGGGAGAGGACGTGTGCATCATAATAGCACCTACTTTCCAGATTTGTTGTGAGGACTAAAAGAGATAATAATTACAAAACACTTAGCACAGTGCCTGGCACTATGTAAATGCTAGATAATACTATGAAGTGATGAACGCAATATCAGAGGAGAGAAGAGGATATATCTAGAAACAATACCAAAGGGAACAGTAGAGATATATTGATACAAATGTGAGTATTCCGTTAGACTTAAAAAATAAGGCTAATATCAATCAATTAATAAATATTTATTAAGTACCTACTAATTGCTAGGGACCGGGAATGGAAATGCAATGAATGAAAATGTATCTATTTGCACAATTTATATTCTATTAGAACTTGAATTCTAATATATGTGATTGAATATATTTAATGAATAATGAGAGAACTCAGAGAAGAGTAAACTCTCTCATGTTGTCTGTCTTTCCTTGAGCAGTCCATTCACTCTTACTTAATGAAATGGAACAGTTGATGCCTTTAACTCCCCTTTCATTTAATCTCATTAATGCGTCTGTTATGATTTCAGTTGTGGAATAACATAGGGGCAGTCTTCAGCAGCCTAGGGAAAAAGAATAGTATTTGCCAGTGAGGGGGTCTTATTTGCTACATCAAAATGTGTGAGAGTCAACTGATAACTAAAACTGATGCCACTGGTGAGTTCAACTTTTTCCTCTTCTCTTATGACTTTAGCAGTGGTGGTATTTAATTTTTTTTTTTATTTCTTTAAAGAAAGCAAAGACTGATGAGCTGTCAGCTGCTGGACTAATAGACAGGCTTATCGACAATAGAATATTTCCGGATTGCAGGTGACAAATGTCAATAAAATGCTTTGATGGATGTAATTTCATGTTAAAAGAAATATTTAAATTTAAAGATTATGAAATAGAGTTCAAGATTAAATTAGAACTAAATTATCAGCAACATTTCACAGCTTATTTGATTCTTTCAAAAATGAACTGAGACATCCTAGTTTTAAACTGGTTTAACCACAATGTTGTTACAGCTCTGAGGCTCTTGCTTTTCTAGAATTCTTTATGGTTTACTATTTATTTCATTAAATTTTCTTTGTACATGTAAGTGAAAATTTCCTGTGTTCATTTTCTGATATGAAGTTTCATTTTCAAAAGAAAGTGTTGCTTCATTAAATAGTGCTGATTAAATAAATCAAGAGAGTTTGGGAGTTTTTTGTTTGTTTTTAGTTCTAGACTGTTATTATCCAAGTTTCCTAATATGAGATGGGATATGCATGTATTTCATTTAAATATTTCCTCTAAAATAAAATTATTGACTTTCTTAGATTAAATTAATGAATTAAAAAATGTTGAAGATATAACTGCATATTTGTTGTTAGAGTGAAGATAAGTTATGGAACATTTTAATTTTATTAATTTGATTTCTAGTGATTGGAACCTTTAAGTCTTTGAAAGGAAAAAAATCATCAAAATAAAACATTGTAATACTTCAAATATAGCTAAAAAGGCAGTATGATGCTTAGCTCTTTTCTCTGTAAGAAATATAGTGATTTGGATGGGAATATATCATTACATTCAAAATTCTATTTTAAGAAGTTAGTAGTAAAATAAGCCCTTATGAGCAGATTATCATCACTGACATAAGTGGAGTCTTTAAATGGCTTCAATATTTATCCTTGCCATTGACAGATTTACTCACAATATTGTTGATATTTCTATTTTGAAAATTAATAATAATAAAAGAAGTATTAGAGAGGATTAAAAATATGTTTTAAGGGCCTGATGAGGAATAAAGAGCCAACTCTGTCTGTGAAAATAATTCTATCTGCCCTTTTCACAAAAATGCGGTATAGGAGAAATCGAGGCTATTCTAAAAGAACATAAAACACAGTGTTTACCATTACAGTAAAAACATTACATCACATTAAGAACACATGTAAAACATCTTTTTTTAGCTAAGCCCATCTTCTGTTTTTCTGTTCTTTTATTCTATTCTTCTATTGCCTTTTCCTGACATTTCTCTGAATCTTTAGAGATGTATATATTCCCAAATACATTATATATGTATATTCTATTTCAATCAGTTTAATGTCAACAAATCCCCTTGAGTACAAACCAATGTATTCTCCTCATAAAAAGATAACTAACAAATGAGACAGATGAAATCAGTGTGCAATTGTCTCCCCAAAAACAAAAGATTATCAGTGTTTTCCTGGTATCCAACATATGAGGAAATCATGGATTTGCAAGCTAAGATTCAAAATCGACTGTGCTGATTCTTATTGTAATTATACATGGCTAGGATAGCTGTATTTGAGCATAGAGAAGTGATGTCCATGAGTGCTCAAATAGCTATCCTCACAGCTTACAAAAACACTGGATAAAGCTGTTAGAGATTATGTGCAGAGTGCTGGATCTGATGAGCTCAAAAATAAGATAGCTAGGGGACTCTAATATTTAGGATTACAACAGTAATCTCTTTAGGGAAAGTGTGCAGTATCAGCAGAAACGTCATTTGATTGAGTGTTTCAGCAGCAATGCACTAATTCTACATTTGTTTCATTGTTATATCTTTGCTTTATTTCAAGATTCGTGCAGAGTCTGTTATATTTTAAGACAGCAAGTTGAATTAGATAAAACTTGAGGAATCTCATGCAAAAACTGCAATTTTATGGGGAAAAAAAGCAAAATGTTTTGTTTGTTTCCTATCTGTAAGAGAGTAGTTGACCTCTGAACTCCCAAATAGCTCCCTTTGGGCCAACATTTCAAAATAAACTAAACCAGAATGCACTTTTGTAGCCCATGAATTTCAATTTAATCTAATTCAACAAGCATATATTGTCTACTATTAAGCAAGCATTATGCTAAGTACTGAGCATACAAAAATGAAAATAAAAATGTAAACAGTCCCTGCCCTCAAGAATCTTATTTCTACTGGAATTTACATTTTATATACCATTATCTACAATACTCCATAAAAACAAAAATCAGAGAAAAGGAATTGTCTTCTTACTAAAGGGAAACATTTTTATTATGCAGTTGAAATCACTTAACTTTAATCTCCCACAGTGAAGCAATAGTTACTATTGAGAAGATGTGATACATTTCTAAATTCATAATCCCCAAAATATATTTGGCTAATATAGTAGCACTGACTGCTTATTTGAGAATCTCCCATGGTGCTTGATTTCTTCATGAAAGTACAAGCAATGACTTGGCAAAACATTGAGTTCTGATGGAGATATTTGTGGCGTTATCAAATACAAACACCTATTAATTCAAACTCTCACAAGTCCTCTGATGGAACATTAAGCCCATTATTCCTAACAAATTTATTCCTGCCATTTTCTCACTGTTATCACCCTTCTTTGTAGTATAAATGTTCCAGTTATGTCTAATAACCTTGTCAATTGATGATTAGCAGTTTAGAAAATTGTGCCTGCCTTTACCTGTCCCGTCTTAATTTAATGAATTATCATGTTAATTGATGACATCTTCAAATACCTTTTGTTGAGCCCCACAAAAGCAATAAACTATTCTTATGTTTCCTTGATTCACCAAGACTAATTGTTGAATGTCTTGATTTCTCTTTTATGTTTAAGTTAAATAAAATAAGTCAAAAAGAACACTGTCACATTATACTAATTTTCTGATTGCAAACAATTATTAGTCAACCATGAATGATTCACTAACCAATAGTGTAAGTTGTGTTTCCTTTTTATGTATGTTAAAGAAACTATTAGGTTAAAAAAAAGGACAGTGCCGCCTTATGTCAATTTTTTGATCATGGATGGACATTAGCCTCCATGAATGGCATTGACCAATTGATGAACAATAACTATGGAAAATATAGCCATTCTAATAGATGGATATTTGGGGGTTTTAATCCTGTTTTGCTACATTTCTTTCCAGCTTCAAGATGACTTTAATCTAAAATAAAGGTATTAAAAGCTGGACTCCAAACAATTTTTGTTTTTGTCTTATCCAAAAAATTGTCCTTGCTCTTATCACTGAAGACCCATTTTCTCTGCTCTTATACTATAATCACTACTTAACTAGATTGAGATTTTTCTCTCCCATCATCCTATATGAAAAAAACACAACTGTATGTAAATTGTTAGTGCTTTGAAAACTATAGTGAATAGACTGATATTTCTCTGAGTCAGAAAAAGAAAGACATAACTATGTCTGCTTTTTCTTCTTGTTTTGTTTCATTATAGGTATTTTTAATGTTTCAAATTTTTTGAGACTGCCAACATGTTTTAAATTTTTGGCTTATTGGCTTTGTTTTCCTATTTAGCACTGTGTTGTCTAATCATGCAATTGTCTTTCCAGTCACCTCATATACAAAAGAAATGATTATATTACAAAAAACCAATATCTTCAAATATAACAAGCACAGAAAATATAGCTACAGGCAGTGAGCATAATTGTTGATAGCATCAGTTTAAGGGAAATGTCATTTCAGAATCTTGCTAATATTTCCTTTCATTTTAATCTCATGACTAAGAAAAAAATAGGAAAAGTTTTACTTCTCTTGCAGGTATATAGTTATCTTGTGTAATATATAGTTCTCATATAATGAAGGCAACAGGCACTTAAAAAAAGCACTTACTACTGTGTACCAGATACTAAAATCATAAGGAAAGAATGTAACTCAGATGTCATGTAGTCCAGATCCCTTATTTTATAGATAAGAAAACGAAGTCCAAAAATGTGGGATGAATAATTAGCACAATGGAGAGAATTCTGGACCTGGAGCCAGAAAGAAATGAGTTCAAATATCACCTCAGATATTCATTAGCTGTATATTCTTTGGCAAGTCACTTAACTGATGTTTGCCTCAATTTCTTCATTTGTAAAATGAGGATAATAGTAGCACCTATATTTTATTGATGGTTCAATGAAAGCAGTAAATATTTATAAAACTGTGCAAAAAGAACTATAGTTCATAAGGATAGTTATAGAGAGAGAAAGGTAGTTATATAAAGAGCTATATAGTTCATAGGATCATAAATCCAGAGTTATAAAATTATTCAGAGTTGATATAGTTCAAATCCTTCATTTTATATATAAGGAAATTGGGTCCAAAGAAATTGGAGCAGCTAGGTAGTACCTAACATAAAGCACATAACTTAAAACACAGTAAGCACTATACAAAGGCTAGCTATTATCAATATCATTATTATTATTATTATTAAATTAAACAACTTGTCCAAGATCAAATCAGTAATAGGCAGCAGTGGCAGGAGATAAATGTATATTCAGTTATTCTAAATTCAGTACCCTTTCCACTACTTCACATTTCCTCTGGATTACAATTTTGGCTTCGAGTTAACAAGCTGTGTGATCTTGGGGAAGTCACTGACTCTATTAACACCTCAATCTTCTCATTTGTAAATTTTAGACAATATTTGTCCTACTTATCTTACAGAGTTATAGTGAGGGAAGAGTTTCATAAGCAGTAAAGCACTAGAGTAATACAGGCTATTATTATTCATTGCAAACCACTTTTTCTTTAAATTAATCTCACCATATGGGATTATATGGTTGTTGGTTGTTTTGTTTATTTTGAAAAGTACAATTTCACTATCTCTATTGAAGATTTGCCTTACAATGGAACTGGCAATCTCATGTATCCTGAATGGCTTACAAGGTCACTTGTATGTTTTACACATCTCCAAGGCAACAGAAAGAGCAGCAATGATTTGCCTCTCTGAAAAACTCTGCCTACTGGCTTGCTATCTTTTAACTGGAAGTGATCCATTCCTTCTATGTTTCGATGACAATGGCTGGTGAACCATCAACTAATCCTACCTCATATGAATTTTCTTCTAAAAATTTAAACTAAAAATATAGCGATAGCTGAAAGGATGCAACAAATGGATGTGGGGCTAAAGAAAAGGTCATTGTGTTTACCAGGTCAATATAATTATTTGCTAATTTACTCATTTTCATATCTCAAGAAACAAAATTGTTGGTAATATGTATAACATTTTTGTGTTATCATTTGTGTTATCAAAAAGTACTGAACTGAGTGTCAGAAGATCTGTTCTAATAACTCACTGTGTGACCTTGGGCAAGTAATTTCATCTCTCTGGGTTTCATCCTCTGCAAAATGAGGCAGCATCCTTCTAAAGTCTGACACTGTATTCATGCTCTGAGGTGTCTTTCACCTCTGACATTCTGGCATCTAGATGGGATGGTGGATGAAACTCTAGTCCTAAAGTGAAGAAGATTCAAATCCAGCTTCAGAAACTAGATGTGTGACTCTAGTCAAGTCACTGAATCTCTATTTGCCTTAGCTTACTTCTCTGTAAAATGGAGATTATAATAGTGCCTACCTAGGATTGTTGAAGGGATCAAATGAGATATTTATAAAGCATTTAGCATAAGCCTGGAACATAGCAGATGCTAAATAAATGCTTGTTTTTTTCTTTCTGTCCTTCTTTTCTTTTTCCCTTTCTGCTTTCTTCCCTTCTTTTCTCTTATGAATTCCAGATCCTTTCCAGCACTGACATTCTGTGTTCTGTGTTCTAAGCTCCCATAACTACGTCATTATGCCTTTAAACCCAAATCATCATTGCTTTCATTGACTGGTCAGTAATAAACCCAGCCTAAACCTCTGTGCCTCACTTTAGATTTTGAAGGATTAAAATGAATATATTTAGCTATTGCTTTCTGTTCTGACCAAAAATACTGAGGGTCTTCCCCTCCTAGACTGAGATCTTTGGAATGGTAAATTAGGCCATCTTTTGTCTCATTTCTTACCCACTCCTTGAACAGACATGGCCTCAAACAAATTAAGACCTGGGAAAAAATAATTTAGAAATTCACTAATCAGATACTAGGCTTTTGTCTTGCTACTGGACTCCAATGTCTCTGGAGGAAAGAGTTAGTCTGACAACTCTGTAAAACTGTCTCACTCAAATCTAATTCCCAAGCAAGTTAAGATATCAAATTTGTGATGTCAATGGGTCCTATTTCAAGAATAAAGGCTGAACAACAACAAACTTCTATCAAGCTCTAAAATTCTATGATTCTATGACCAAAGTAATTTTTTTAAATCACATGAACATGTCTTCTCAAGTAGGATTGAGCTTTTGGTTAGTGGGGCACTGGATTTTAGAATGCAGAATATCCCAAACTCTCCTTCATTCTCTTGACAGCATTAAGATGAATGAGAGGAACTGAAATAAGTGCTTATTAAGTTGACTCTCTGAGAAGAAAATATTAGTATCAATGCTGTTTTCCTAGGATTTCCAAGAATAGCTGTAATTGGTTCAAAAAGTCTTGTGAAAAAAGTTAAAGGAAATTGCTAACTTGAAAAGACTGTAAAAAGTGGGGTCCTTGCAATGAATATGCAGATAGGGAGTGAGTCATCCAAGCCCAAAGAACCTCTCTATCTAGAGGACAGAAGATACAGTGTCAAACCATTGTACAACAAGCACAACGTGAAGATTTTGGAGCAGCTGACAATCATTGAATCTGCAAAGGAAACCTGCTATACTGGGTGCTAATAACAATAATGCACGATGTTTCTGGGAATACAGTGACTTCTCTTTCTTCAATTAATGACCAAAATTTTCTGTTAGGAAGTTTTCAATTGTCCTGCTGCCCTCAGAAGGAAAAAGAATGGCAAAGATAGAACGGTAGAGTAGACTTTTGAAAACTTCCATAAAGCTTTCTCTAAGTTCCAAGGAAGGTTCACATTCCATTAGCTGTCAGAAGAGCTGAGATTGATTAGTTTAAGCCTGTCTTTTGCATTAACTGCTGCTAACCTGTACAATGGCAGACTCAAAGGGAGACAGACTATAGAGAAGAAAAGACAAGAAGGCATTACTGCCTTATAATTAAAAATCCCGATCTTTTCAAAACCATATGCATTTAATGAGAATTAATTCATAAATTATTAATTTAAAACCACTATATCTTTGAAAAAATGAAATTAGAAATTGTTTACTATGCTCCTAACAGGACCATTTAACTTATTATAAGTAATTGCTATTAATTAGCATACTAATTGCTGTCATTATTATTTGTTGTTGTTCTTCTGGACACTTTGGGCAGTTGGCCCCGATTCTCTGATGCTAGAAGGATAAGCAAACAACTCTCCGGGGGCAAATGTTTCCTTGTGGGAGATGAATCAACTCTTTCCATGATAATTGTATAAATGGTGCCCTTGAATATTTATTTACATTGCAAGGGTGAGAGATTTGTTCCCAGAGAGAAATGTTCTCTCCCCAGTTCCCAGTGGTGTATGGCCTAGGTTATAATAACATAACTAAATTTCATCTTCAGATCCCAAGGTGCATCACAGAAATTAATTAAGATTATCAACTGAATGGTGCATCCAAATCACCTCACAAAAAAACCATCAGCATTGCTACTCAAATGCTTTGCAATGGGAATGTAGAATGTCATAGAATGTTACAAATGCAGCTCATCTTGGAGATCATCTCATTTAATCCCCTCCTTTAAAGCTAAGGAAAGTTAGGCTTGCCCTGATGTTAGAGGATCACTGGTTTAGAGCTAGAAGAAATTATAGAAGTTATCAATTATAACACTTATTTTACAGTGAGGAAACTGAGACCAGAGAAATCAAATGACATACATGTATAATAGAAGAAGGCAGCTAGATGGTATAGTGTTTAGAGTTCCAGCTCTAGAGTCAGAAAGACATCTTCATGAGTTCAAATCTGGCCTACATCTATCTGGCCCTGGACAAATTATTTAATCCTATTTGCCTCAGTCTCTTATTTATAAAATGAGTTAGAGAAGAAAATGACAAACCACTCCAATATCTTTGCCAAGAAAATCCCAAATGGAGTCACAAAGAATTGAACTTGACTAAAATGACTGAAAATAATGGAGATAAGGAATGAAGTTGGGTCCTTAAATAACAAAGAAGAAATTCAAAATTAAGTCCTCTAATCCACTGTATTCATTGAACATTGCCTCTGGAAACTAAAAGAAATTTTGTGTTCAATTTCAGTAATGACATTTCCAGTCCAGAAAGGGTATTTATTACTTTTCTCTTCTTTATAAGATATATATAGTCACTGTGGTATAATGGTCAGACTGACGATGAAGAGGACCAATTTAGGACCAGTTTTGTAAGTTCAGAGCTTATAGGATGGTAGACTCTATTATCTCACCTTAATGGTAGTCTCTGCACTAGTGCCATAAACTTAACACCAACTTGAACTACTGCTTTAGAAAAGAATCTAGGGGTCTCAAGAAAAGCCAATCCTAATCAATTTAATTTTTAGTGAAGTATATTTATTAGGCACCTTAATAATAATATATTATTATATATTCATAAAAATTATATTTTTACAATGTGCCAGCCACAATACCACACTGCCAGCCATTGGGGATACAAAGACAATAGATAATACTTCTGGTCATTGAGAAGCTTATGTTCATATTCAGGATGGGCAAGAGAGTTACAGGGTAGCGTATGGAGAAACCTAACCTGTATCAAAATAAACTAGTGTAAAGTATATACAACATCATGCAAAGTAAATTGAAAAGGAATGGAGAGCTGGCAAGTGATGGGAGTAGGGAGGGTGAGATTCACAAAGGCTTCATTTAGGAGGTGGCACATGAGCTGTGCTTTTGAAACTGGAGATAATGCAAGGTGAAGGTGAGAAGGGAGTGCATTTTAGATATGAGGGACAGACTATGCAAAGGCATAGAGGTAGGGGCCAGAATGTTATGTACAGGAAACCAACAAACAGTTCTTTCTGACCACAACAGAGAGTTTTTGAAAGGCAGTGGAATAAAAGATGACTAGAAAAGTAGAGGGAAATAGATTATAGAGGAATTGAAATAGGATGAGTTTGTATTTCATCTTGGAGGCAATGGAGAAAAACTTAAGATTTTTGGGGTGATGAGAAAAAAACAAAATGTTCAGACCTCTGTTTGAAGAAGACCGATTTCTGAGCAGCTTCTCTTTTAGTTCTACTAACCATAAAGATTTTGTTATTGTTTGGTCATTTTAATCATGTCTGACTCTGTGACCTCATTTGGGGTTTAGGTTTGACCATTTTGTCCCTCCTCAACATCACAAAAAGTTTAAATTTCTCTCCATTGCTTTTAAGATGCAATACAAACTCCTCAGCCTATTTCAATCCCTCTACAATCTATTTCCCTGTACTTTTCTAGTCTTTTTTTTATTCCATTTTTTTCCATTTTATTCCATATTATTTTTGAGTCCCTTTCAAAAACTCTCTATTGAGTTCATTTTTACAGATGAGGAAACTGAAGTAAACTAGATTATATGACTTTCCCAGGTCACTCAGCTAGTAAGTGTCTGATGTCAAATTTTAATTCAAGTTTTCCAGACTCTAAGCCTGGCATTCTATCCAGTATGCTAACTATCTGCCCCATAATGCAATAGCAAAATTCCGAGGACAGCTTCTCTCTCTGAATAGACTTCCATACTTTCCCATACTTGCACTTTCCCATACTTGCATCAAAGCTATATCTTTAAGCCATTGTTCTAATGCTAAATACTATATCAGTGTCAAGTAATACCTTCATCATCAAGGAGTAAATTCATATTTATGAGTGGTATTTGGTTTCTTTCTGGGTTTCTTATTTGTGGGAATTGGAAGGGGGAATAATAGAAAGGGTAAGGAGAAGAGAAAAGGTGGGAGAAAAAATTAGGTTCTGGTCTCAGATGGTGATGACAGAACAACAACAAACAGACAAAATTTGGAAACTAAAGAGGTGTGTACCTATTGATGAATGGCTAAACAAATTGGGATATACCAATAAAATGGAATATTACTGTCATAAGAAATAATGACAGTTTCAAAAGAAACTAGGGATGATCTCTGAAATAACACAGAACAAAGAGAACAGAATTAGGAGAATAAGAACAATTTAAAGAAAAACATTTTGAAAGGTTTTAAAACTTTGATCAATATAATAATGTCAGAGACCAAAAGAACAAAGAAGAAACATAGATATAATTTCTCCACAGAGAAAATTTATGAACTTAAAATTCAGAAACTCATATATTTTGGGATATGGCTAAAGTGAGAAAAAATGTTTTTGCCAGACTATGCAGCATTATATTGAGGATTTTATTTGGAGATTTTGGTTTTAATTTGCTTGGGAGCAGATTCATTATTTTTGATGCATGATGATTCAAAAAGCTATAACTACCACAAATTTACTGCTACCATTCTAACAAGTATGTGTTTTAATGAAAATATCCATAAATATAGGAATAACCCAGTATAATATATTTGGAGCTAGAAGGGATCTTTAAAGATCATTTAATCCAACTCCTCATTTTACCAATGAAATGACTGAGAGCTAATGAAGTGACATTCTCTAAGTCATACAGGGAATAAGTAATAGTGCCAGGATTCAAATCCACAACATTTCATTCCAGATCTATAAAGTAGTATAATTATATTTCAGTAGTGGTATAATTATACTTCAATATGACCTGGCATTTCCTCTCCCTGTCCTAACACATAGCAAAGCTATGAAGTAATAGAGAGTGAGGGAAGGGGCAATAATAACAATATTGTAATATTTAAGGTTTGTAAAATCTGTCATTATATTATTTCATTTTATCCTCACAGTTTGAAGGTGATATTCTTATTCCCAATTTATAAATTAAGAAATTCAATCAGATAGAGGTTGCCCAGAATCACATAGTTTGTAACTGAGACAGGATTTGAATTCAGTCTTCCTAACTCCAAGTACATCACTCACTCCACTTTAGCTTCTAATTGAAAGAACAATTTGTTATACAATAGAATAATAGAATTTGTTATATAATAGATATAATAGCTGGAATCACTGAAAACTTTAGGGTTTACAATAGTTTCCAAAGTGAAGTAGGTAGTATAAACAACAGAGGCCTCATTTTGTAGATTAGGGAATTTAGATTCAAAAAGATTTCACTATTTGCCCAGTCTTTCAGTTCATAAGTCCCTGTTCTAAGACAGGGACTCAGACCCAAGACTTCTGATTCAAAGATCAGAAGTACTTTTTCTTTTTCAGGATGCCACTCAGATAGGATAGCTTTTGCTGAACAAATGTTTCATGCATTCCTTAAGGCAAAAAGGCAATGCTGAAAATAGCAACATCCTCTTTATGCATACCCCCAGAGGAAAAGATAGTCTTGGTGGAGACAAGAATGTAGGCTAGAAACAGCATTTTGATCATATGTTAGTCCTTTCAGCCATATTCATTTACCTGGATGTCACCCCCTTCATTTTTGTAGTAGCCAAATACAAAGAATATAAATGCTAAACTCTCATAAACTTTTCTGAGAGAAGTGCTATTCTAATAGGTGATATCAGGGTTCAATGAATAAGCATTTATCGAATGCATTGTATATTCGATGTACAATATTTTTGGAATATAAAGACAGTCCCCACCCTCAAAAAACTTATATTCCATTAGGAGGCAAAATAATTACAACATACTAGAGCTAGATGATAGGGTTACTATCCCTAGTAGGATAAGGGATACTAGAAGCTTTGGGGATCAAAAAAGATTTCATGCAGAAGTTTTCTCAAACTGAGTTTTAAAGAAAACATATTTGAAAAGATAGAAATAAAAAGGGGTGCATTCTAGACATGGGAACAGAGAGTACAAACTCTTCACTGAAGTACATCACTTTTTTATGACTCAATAAATAAATCCTAGAGAACTACTCCAGGTAAAAAGACTTTAAGTGAATGTCTAAGACCACACAGTTAGGAAGTATCAAAAGGAGAATTTGTATCCTATCTAACACTAGATATTCTGATAGCTTACATCTAGCTTAATTCTCAAATAGCCATTGTAATAACGATCATAATAATTTACATTCATTACAAAGACACATTGTAAATTCCATTGGCTTGATTAAAGTGTAATGACAAGAACCAAAGGACAGCTAGACACACAGCACAGAAGATAGAGTACCAGGCTTAGACTCGAAGATTTGAGTCCAAATCCTGCTTCAAACACTAGCTGTTTCACACTGGGCAAATCACTTAACCTTTATTTGCCTCAGTTTCTTCAGTAGTAAAATGGAAATATTAATAGCACTTAACTCTCAGGGTTGGTGTGAGAATCAAAGGGATTAATAATTGTAAAGTGCTTAGCACAATATCTGACACATAAGTACTATATAAATTTTAGCTGTTCTTAAAAAAGAGAAGATATACACACGAGTTAGAATAAATTTTGGTGTTGTTTCCTTGATCATTGTTACCAGGAAACATAAAACTGGATCTATTCGAGAACCAGAGATCCAATCCCTTTGATACTTAGTTACTACGTGTGTGATTTTCAAGTCATTCAAGCTCCTTGGCCTGTTTCCACATCTATAAAATGAGAAGTTTGAACTAGATAGACTCTGGGGTGCCTCCCTGCTCTAGATCTATGATTCTATGATTCATTCATTTATAAACGTTCATTAAGCAGAAGATATTATGTTAAGCATTAAGGATACAAATACAAAGAATGATATAGTTTGACACAATATCCTCATACAACTGTGATCACATCTGCAACAAACCAAAATTATCATTCAGTTTACTCAGCCAGTCAATTCAGTGAAACAGCATTCAAACCACTTGTTCAAAGCAACTAGCAATATCTATCTGTATTCTATAGTCAATACAGTCACAATGGAAGCTCAGTAGTCATCTGTACCTCTCCTCCCTGTAAACTCTTTAAACTAATGTACCTCACAAGAGGCATTTAGTTTTTAATGCAGATATAAAGATTAAACTGGGGACATTTATCTAATTTAATTACATAAAATTCAATAAGAATTTACTAAAAAGCTTACTTAATGATCAGCAAAGTATTTATAGCTTTGTTACAATAAGGAGATCACTAGGTTTAGAGTTAGAAGCCCTTTCTTGAAACCCTAATCCTACCACTTATTAGCCAAGTGACTTTAGTCTATTCATTTGTCCTTTTTGTAGCTTAATTAGTTTATCAGTACAATGAGAATAGTTGTACTTTACTACCTATCTACTTTAAGTCATAAGAAAATGCATGAGAGGTGCCTCATAAATGATATAAATGGCAACTATTTTTATGAGAAACTAAGAGTATAAAAAAGAAACAGTTTTTGCTTTCAAGAAGAGCATAAAATGTCTATAATATACTCAATTCTGAACAATACATGGCATAACACAGTCTCAAACTTTGAATATCCCTTTATCCTCATCTAAAATCATCTCCCCAGTGGATCTCCTTAAGGACCTTTTAAGGTTCAGATATTATATTATCTGGGTAACAATAATTTTTAATCACATCTAGACTTTCATTTTTAAATAAAGTGCTTTATAAAACATAAAGCACTATATTAACACTAATTATCATCATCATCTGCATCATCATCATTATAGGGAACTCCTGGTGAGGAAACTCACTCTTTTAATGTTAATTAGCCTCTTTTTTCTAGCTTTTCCTAGGGTCCAAGTTAACATATGATAGAGACAGGACTCAAATCAGGGTCTTATTGATTCCTGAACCTGTTCTGCTATTTGTTTTTGGTTGTAGAGGCAATCGAGGTTAAGTGACTTATCCAAAGTCACACAGCTAATAAGTGTTAAGTGTCTGAGGCTGGATTTAAACTCAAGTTCTCCTGACTCCAAGGCTAGTGCTCTATCCACTGCACCATCTAGCTGTCCCGAGTCTTTCTTTTATTTATTATGCCATGCTATTTCCCTGAAGCTGAACAACTAACACATTGGAAGAGATTAGTTGATCGAATTAACTTATTACTACTGTCACTAGTAGGGAATGCTCAGGGAATGGGATAAAGGATAGGGGCTTTTACAAAGTCAGGGGAATATTTAGGACCAAGGGCTATCTGAGAAGGATTGGTATTTTTGAGGGGGGGAGTATGAGGTTGGAGGCTTTTAAAGCAAGATTAAAGAACCGAAGATAAACTTTGCTTCATCATTTTTGTCTACCAGGCTATGGGCTATTACATTTGCTTTCACTCTAGAGAACAGGGCTTTAAATTAGGGAAATTAAGTTACATGGTAAGATCAATCATGCCAACTAATGGATAGTCTTATTTGAATTTTTTTAATGACGCATCTCTATGGTTCATTATTTCTGTGACCTTAGAAAAGTCAGGGTCATTTTCTGACCCTTAGCTTTCTCATCTTTAAAATAAGGATGATTGAAGTATTGATCTTTAAAGTCTCAACTCTAAACTTCAGTGATTCTGCAGGGCTCTGTCCCAGAGAGGACATCTCCAAAATGAAGATGTATTTATTAAGCCCCTGATGCCAGGCACTGTGGTCAAGACTAAAAATACAAAGATAGGAGTGAAACAATCCCTGACCTCAAGAGAGCTGATATTCTAACCAGAGACACATCCTGTACATGTATAAATATAGGAAGAATATAAAAGGATAAATAAATGATAGTGTTCAAAGGAAGAGCCCTAGCTGATGGGAAAATCTGGAAAAGCTTGGTGGTGCTGAAGCAAGTCTCAAAGGAAATCAAAGATTCCAAAAGGCAGAAGTGAAAAGTATACATTGTAAGTATGAGAGACAGGCAGAACAACGGTACAGAAATGAGAATGTTTTATTAGAAGAGCAGCATTATGATGGATAGAGAATTGAGCTCAGAGACAGGAAAACCAAAGTTCAAATCCTTTCACTGACACACTGGCTGTGTAAGTCTAGACAATGTCTCCCCCTCTCACAACTACCTAAAACTACACATTGCAGAATAGTGGGTGTTTTGCATGGATAAAGGGAATTTCTTTTATTGGAGCTCCATTGTCAAAGAAATTAAAAGTCTACATCAGAAAAACAATTTGAAACTTACCACTGAACATCAATACAAACAATTAAAACTTCTTAGTGATTATTGAAATTTAAACTAATGAATTTCAAAGCAATATATGTGCACATATGACTGTTTTATGGAGAACTTACACAGGGTAAAAGCTTACAAGGTGGTCAGAAAAAGCAACACAAGGACATTCTCAAGATTTCTCTTAAGAGTTTTAGAATTGATTGTATGACATGGGAGACACTGGCACAGGACGGTACAGTATGGCGTGCCCTCATTAGTGAAGGTGCTGTGCTCTATGAGCAAAGCAGAATTGAATTAGCTCAGAAGAATGCAAGATGCACAAAGTTAGATAATCTACCCCAAATTTTCATTAGATATTATCTGTGTCTGAACTGTAGCAGAGCATCCCAAACTTGTATTGGTTTGAACAACCATAGTTGAACACATTAACTTGACTCTACCAAAATGATGTCATTTTGGACCTCTTTGAAAACAATATTATATAAAAAGCCCCCAACAAAATTCTTTATTCATTCTCATTCCCTTTTTGTTCATTTGCACATAGCTCATTCATCTGGTTTTTATTTTGTTTTGTTTTGATTTTGCATTATTTTTTAAAGCCCTTTCAAGTTCCCTTTTTATCACTCATAGTGTGACTTTAATGAAATTATAATATCCCACTGAAACAATTTATTTTATTATCCCTTTAATGCTAGTCATTTATCTATATTATTTCCACTTATTGAAATTATATATATATCAGTGTTACAAAAACCAGATTAAGAAATATAACATTATAGACTCAAAGATTTAGGGCTGGGACGGATCTTAGAGATCATGGAGTTCAACACTTACTAAAAGGATGAAGAAAAAGGAACAAGAGGTTAAGTGAGCTGCCCAAAGTCACACCACTAATAAGCATCTGATACCAAATGTGGATTCACATTTTCATGATTCCAAACAAAATTCCTTATTCACTAAGCCACTCAATTTATTAGGGCTGTTAATATTTTTGGTAACATTTTAAAGACATATTCATAGAAATACTTTTTTGTATTAATGAATTTGAATTTTTAAATAGAAATCTTATTATTTGTATTTTTTTTAATTGTTAGAAGAAAGGTGATCAAAGAATTATTGTTTGGGGGGGGGGGAAACAGAGTAAAAACAAAAGAGAACATGAAAAATGAACAAACCATAAATCCATGTCTCATGATATCCCAAACTCCACAAAGCTGGCCTTCAAATGAATTCTGAGTGATCACACAAATCAAGGAAAAGACTAAGAGCAGATCCCCACATAATTAGTTCTAAACAACAAACAGACCATCTCTCTGGTTAGGATCACAGCTTGTGCTTTCTAATACACTCGATGTATTTTGAAGATTCATTTTACTGCTGTGAAAAAGAGTCTCCCAAGACCTGGGATCACCATTGGATTGTTCCAGTGAAAGGTCTTGTTAATATCATTTAGATGTAAGTCATTTAAGTGTAACACATACATTTGGGGCAGCATTTGACTATATGGTTCCAATGCAGTGTTTGAAATCAACCCTTGACTAAACTTTATTGGGAAGATTTTTTTTATTAAATTTAAGATTAGCACATATCAATCATTGTTATTCATCAGAGTTAGAGTTCCTTTTTATATGGGAATATAAAAATTGGATTAGTGATTTAATTTTATCTTTACACGCAAGCAAGCCCAAATGTTTTTGTTTTTTTTTTCTGAAGTTGTTGGTGAAAAGCGGGAATGAAGGGAAAAGAATGACTTTTATGATATACCTCCACACACACACTATCATGATTTTTAAACCTCTTCTGTTAATTTCCAAAATGCTGTGAAAATATTTGCATTTTGTCAGTATCAAATGTTGAGTTAAGATTATAAACATGCAGATGTCTTGATTTTCAATCACTCCTCATCCTGTTTGTATAAGATAACCTTTGTAGCTTTCAAAAACATCTTCCAACACACCCTGGGGGGCAAATTACCTCTATTTTCATTTCCTTTAATAGAGTTGGATCATCTTTTAATTAAAAACTTATTGAACCAGATTCTCCCCATGTATAAGTTACTCTCTGGGGGAGTAATTTATGCAAAGAGTAAATTTGACTCAATATTATATAAGAATAGGAATTGTACAATGAATACCTGGAATTTTCCATTAGTTTGTTAATCACTATAAACATGGTGGGAGGCCCCACAGACCTAGAAAGAAATGTTAAAATGGAGATAAAAGAAGGAAGAAAGAAAAGAACTCTCAGGTACTACAGGCTTCCTTCTCTTCATGCCTGTTAGAAATTTGGAAGCTGTGAGATGGGAGAGTGATATATTCTAACAAGCCCAGGATCTAGGTCAGAAATACATAAGAGTACAATAGGTACATCAGGTATAAGATATACTGGGAAGGAATTAAAGGATAAGAATATGTGGGAATGTATGGAGGCAGAAGTAAATGAAAAGTAGAAAAGACTAACCAATGAAGACCCAGTAGCATGAATCATATTTAGGTCTAGTGAGAAGAAATGTATGATTGTCCTTTCCCTTCTTACTTTAATACAGGAAAAAGAATTCTCTTTTTTCTTTAAGATTGCAATGTAGTGGCAAAAATCCTCTTAATTGGTTTATTTATTATATTATCATATAAAAAGTTCAAATAAGTGAGATCTCCTGCATCCTGGCTGGAGAAGAGGCAATCTGAATAACTGTCATAGGTGACAAAGAAAGTACACACCATATGGTGCTCTGAAACTTATAACCAGCCCCAATGTTTCTCTGACCTAAAGGTTCTTAGCTTCATTTTGTATCATGATGTCATTTGGCAGCGTTTGGATAGCCATTCAAACCATTTTAGAATGATTCTTAAATATATTTTTCAAAGTTAAATATTTAATCAAACTTTAATTAAAATGTAAAAATTAATTAAATTTAAATAAATGAAATACATGGGATTATAAAAGAAGCCAATTATTTAATTATATAGTTATCAAAGTTTCAAGCTCAAGAAATCTAAATTATAAAGCTCTGCCTAACACTAACTGATCATAGGATTATACGTCTTGAGCTAGAAAGAACCTTGAGGATCACCATCTAGCCCAACCCCTCCTTTTTTCAGATGAAAAAATTGAGGCCAGAGAAATTCAATAACTTACTCAAGATAATACAAGCTGTATCAAAAGTAGGATTTTCATCTAGGCCCTGTGACTTCCAAAATATTATTCTTTCTATGTACCTCATAGCCTCTCACCTCTTACTCATATTGTCTAAAATATTTTTAAATAGTCTTTCTTGGGTTTTTAAATTTTTGTGTAATGAATCCCTTTGGCAATCTAGTTTATGGAGCCCTTCTCAGAATAATATTTTTGTTTTTGTTTTTTTTATTATGGCTTTTTATTTACAAGTTATATGCATGGGTAATTTTATAGCATTGACAATTGCAAAACCTTTTGTTCCAATTTTTCCCCTCCTTCCCCCCACCCCCTTTCCAGATGGCAGATTGACCAATACATGTTAAATATGTTAAAGTATAAATTAAATACAATATATGTATACATGTCCAAACAGTTAATTTGCTGCATAAAAAAAAAATTGAACTTTGAAATAGTGTACAGTTAGCCTGTGAAGGAAATCAAAAATGCAGGAAGACTAAAATAGAGGGATTGGGAATTCTATTTAGTAGTTCATAGTCATCTCCCAGAGTTCTTTCGCTGGGTGTAGCTGGTTCAGTTCATTACTGCTCCACTGGAACTGATTTGGTTCACCTCATTGTTGAAGATGGCCACGTCCTTCAGAATTGATCATCATATAGTATTGTTGAAGTATATAATGATCTCCTAGTCCTGCTCATTTCACTCAGCATCAGTTTATGTAAGTCTCTCCAAGCCTTTCTGAAATCATTCTAATGGTCATTTCTTACAGAACAATAATATTCCATAATTTTCATATACCACAATTTATTCAGCCATTCTCGAATTGATGGGCATCTACTCAGTTTCCAGTTTCTGGCCACTACAAAGAGGACTACCACAAATATTCTTGCACATACAGGTTCCTTTCCCTTCTTTAAAATCTCTTTGGGATTTAAGCCCAGTAGTAACCCTGCTGGATCAAAGGGTATGCACAGTTTGATAACTTTTTGAGCATAGTTCCAAATTGCTCTCCAGGATGGCTGGATGTATTCACAATTCCACCAACAATGTATCAGTGTTGATATTTCTTTTCTCAAAACACAGCCAGGTGATAAAAGTTCAGATCTTTTATTGTGTGTCCTTCAGTATAGCCCCGTTAGCTCAGAGGCCTATCTCTCCACTTGGTTCTAAGAGCTCCGCCCGAATGTCTCCAAATCCAAAGGTTTGTCCTTCCGACTCCAGCCAGCACCAAGGTAGAAGATACGATGAATCTTTCTTGCCTTGAAGATAGGGCTTGTGGGCTTCTTCCCAAAGTGCTCCTCTCCGAGCCCAGTCAATGCTCCCAAGAAACTCTCTCCAGTGGCTTACTGGAGCTGTATTTATGCTACTTCTCTGAGAGTGGGATTGTGGGATATCTCCCAGAATGCTCTCTGGCCCTAAGGGAAGTGTGAATTCAGATATCTCTTTCTAAACTCTGAATTCTCCCAAACGTGTGAACTCCATTGAGTACTTAGATACTTATGAGCTCTCTAAAGGTGTGAACACAAGCATCGTTTCTATCAGTTGTACTTAGTACCTTGTTTCAAGTTCTGGCCCAAAATATCTCTTTCTAAGATCAAATCAATCATATTGAACCATGCCAAATTAGATAATTATTGTCTCTATCAACTCCAATGTCTTAACACTTTGTAAAGATTCCAACATATCAGTGTCCCTGTTTTCCCACATCCCCTCCAACATTCCACATTATCTTTCCCTGTCATTCTAGCCAATCTGACAGGTGTGTAGTGGTATCTCAGAGTTGTCTTAATTTGCATTTCTCTGATTAATAAGGACTTGGAATATCTTTTCATATGGCTAGAAATAATTTCAATTTCTTTGTCTGAGAATTGTCTGTCCATATCCTTTGACCATTTATCAACTGGAGAATGGCTTGATTTCTTATAAATTAGAGTCACTTCTCTATATATTTTGGAAATGAGGCCTTTATCAGAACCTTTGACTGTAAAAATGTTTTCCCCGTTTATCGCTTCCCTTCTAATCTTGTCTACATTAGTTTTTTTGTAGAAAAACTTTTCAATTTGATATAATCAAAATTTTCTATTTTGTCATCAGTAATGATCTCTAGTTCTTCTTTGGTCATAATTTTTTTCCTCTTCCATAGATCTGAGAGGTAAACTATCCTATGTTCTAATTTATTTATAATCTCATTCTTTATGCCTAGGTCATGAACCCATTTTGACCTTATCTTGGTTTACAGTGTTAAGTGTGGATCAATGCCTAGTTTCTGCCATACTAATTTCCAATTTTCCCAGCAATTTTTGTCAAACAGTGAGTTCTTATCCCCAGAATAATATTTTTGAATGCTTTGAATAAAATATGTAGGATTATCAAGGAATCCAATTGTAGTGAAATGAAATTATCAATATAATTTTTTTAAAAAGAAAAAACCACAGGACTCAGGTTAAAAACTCTTGAATTCTATCTACCACCCCCATCCTCCCCTCTTCCATTTAAGTATGCAGGGCTCCAGCTGGGGCTAGTTGTCTATCCATAAGCATCTTACTCTAATTTTACTCCCAGAGCAGAAGAGGGACAAAGCTGCTGAGATAGAGGATTTAGTTTGAAATAAGAACAAGAAATAAATTAACCAAAAGATTGGTATTAGTGGCAGGAAATTAATCTGTAAGCTATCCTCAAATTATTTTTCTCCTTTCAATAGTGAGTTTTCACCAGTCTGAGGAAGAAGAAATGAAATGACTAAGTGATGCATCTTCAACTGACCTGTTTATTATATTATGTCCTGGGTCACCACGAAGCCAGTCCTCCCATATGGAAGCAAAATCGTGTTCCCAAATGGTGTTATCATCTCAGTCATACAATTAAGCAATAATAATTGAGTAAATAGTTACTAAGTACAAGGCACTGTGTCAGGCACTAGGGATACAATGCTTAATATGAAAGTGTTCCTGCCCTCAAGGAGCTTACATTATCCCAGGTGTTAATGTGGGCTAATGCTGCTGTAGATAAGAATAAGACAAGATATAATTAATTTTTCTTGGCTGCCCCTCTCCTAATCCCTTTCCTTTGCCCCAGACTTTAAAAGAATGTGCTTCCTAAAGTGTAACCTTCTCTAAATATCCCACTTGTGGTATTATAATAGCCCAGAAAGTTGTTGGATTAACCTGAGATATAGCATCAGAATAAGGATGGAACCATTTGAGAAAATTGGATAATGGTTAGGTCATCTGATTTCTTACAGTGGTTCTCAAACTTTTGTTCTCAGTATCTTCATGTTGTTAAAAAATGATAGAGGATCTGTTCAAAGAGTTTTTGTTCACATGTGTTATATTTATCGCTATTTACTATATTAGAAATAAAAAAAATAATTTTGAATTTGTAGACACTCTGAAAGGGTTTCAGAGACCCCAACAATTCTTTGGACTACACTTTGAGGACCACTGATAGGGTATGAAATTGAAAGCATGGAAACTTCCACCACTGAAATAGGAGAAGCTCCCCTACAACTTTAAATCTTAGAGAATTGCTTAGGAACACTAAGAAGTTGTTGCATTCATAATTACATAAAATGTATGTCAAAGGCAGGATTTACATTCACATCTTCCTGATTCCAAAGTCAACTATCTTTCTATTGCACTTGATGCTTTTCTAGGACCCACTCCATTATTACCCAGCAAATATTTCTACTCTTTTCAGTTTCTATAAAAGGTCAAAATCCTGGCTGACCCCAGCACTGTCCCTTATGTGCTTAATGAATGAGCTATAATTCTTCAGTCTGGAGAAGTTGTTTTTGTAGGCTCCCATTTCCCTTCTCCTGGTCATTGACTCTCTGACCTGGCCACCTGGCTAGTAGGAAAATAACAGTTCGTTCTCTCTCTCTCTCTCTCTCTCTCTCTCTCTCTCTCTCTCTCTCTCTCTCTCTCTCTTTATCACCTTCCCCTCCATCTTTAAGCAAGTTAATTCATCTCAGACCCTCTATGAAACTAAAATATCACCACAACAATAAACATGTCCATCTAAGGTGAGCTTAAAGAAACTGAATCAACAGTCTCCTATGGCCACCACCTTATCTTTCTTTAAGTCAAATTCATCTATCTAGTGTAAAAATAAAAGAATGCATTTCTGGGGAAAGCACATTCTTAATAACATTTTTAGGTCACAGATTTATGGGGACAATGAAGTTTTTGTAATACTTTTTTAAGTAAAGGACAGACATGAAGGATATTACCCTAATTATAAAAACCCATGCATAATTGTGATAAAACAAGGACTAGTTTTCATGACCAGAAGCTAAAAGTATAATGATAATTGCCATTTGTACAATACTTCATAGTTTTTTTTAATGTATTATATAGGGTCTCTGCCCATTTTATAGCCATTTTACAGGTGAATTAACTGGGGACAAAGAAATTATGTCTCACCCAAGTTCATATAGTTAATAAGTGATAAAGCCATATTTTCTCACTTCTAGTCCAGGCTACTCCATGGGTAATAAAATTACTTTTCTTTTAATTCTTTGATATTTGACTTTCCTAGAAACCCATTTGTTTCTTCAAAAAATTATCAAATCAAAGATTCACCTCCATTTAAAAATTTAAAAATAAATTCTAATTGATATGAATAAGTGTTTGGATGAGAGAAATTAGAAACTTTGTTATATTATTATTATATCATTCCCTTGTCACTTCATCCTGGTTCCCAATAGCCCATCCCTCCCCACCTGGGCCCATCTAGTCTTAAACCATTCACCTGATTTCGAAAGCACTCCATTTTCTAATCCTTCTCTATTTATTCAATCCCAATTCTCATGTTTCTCTAGCTATTGTCCACTAAATTCAAAGTAGTTTTCTTCTTTGTCCTATAATGACAACATGCTCATCAAAACCCAAATTAAAGTGTGCCTCCTTCATGAAGTTATCAGTCTAGCCCATATTGATCTTGTCCCATTACTGAACTCTTATTAACATGGCTCAGATGTCTCAGACTTCTCAAACAACTGAATTGAACTTCTTTAAATAGTGTGTTTTGGTGGGAAAGAATACTAGACTTGAAGTCAAATGAGACCTGTATTCTAAACCTACATCTGATAAAAGCTGTATGATCTTGAATTAGTCCTTTTACCATTTTGGAACCGAGTTCCCTCATCTTTAAAATGGATATAATGATATTTGAAATATCAACTTCATAAAGTTTCTGTTAGAATCAAATGAGATAATCTAAGTAAGTGCCTTGAAATTTTAAAGGACTAAATAAATATAAGCTACCATTATTGTTATTTCAAATAAGGAACAAATTAATTGTATTTATAGTTAGTGCGTGAGAGAGGGGAGGAGGAGATAATATGACCTTACCAAAACAGATGAATTATTCATATCAGTAGGAGGTGCATGTACTTTATTCCCTTTGGGGAAGCTACTAGTTTTCTTCCTTTCATATTTTGGAATCCTTACCTTTTGAAAAGGCACCCCTTTCTCCTAACTTTAGCAAACTACAGTCACACCTCCCAAGCACTGTCAATTCAGAGAGAAAAGAATTCAACATCTCTACTTCATCTTTCTGGTGTACTTTTAACTATTTAGGCAAAAGAAAAATAGAATCATCCCCCCATTTCCTCTCCCCCTAAAAAAACCAGTTTTTGAGATTAAAAAATAAGCTGTACTTTAATAATCAACATACAAGTCAAAGAAGCAGATTCAAATACCACATCTGCCACTTTTTTTCTATATACCAAGGGGAAAATCAACCACCCTGGGGTTTTTTGTCTATATGGGGAAAGAGGGTGATAATAACATATAAACATTAGCTATTACTAATATCTTTTTCAGGCAAGACTTTTGTAAATGAATTGTATTTGTAATTCACAAGAGATACCATAGCATTCAATACATCAAACTTCAACTTGTTATTTCTCCTCCACATTCACTGGAGAAAATCTACCTTGCCTTGTCAATATTCCCCATTTCTATCAATGGTACTACTATTCTTCTTAAAGCAAGCTAAAGATAGACCTTTCTTAACTTTTTTCCCTCTTGTATGTAATTTCAATAAATCTTTATTGATTTATTTATTGATTAATTCATATCTTCTTCAAAATGTTTCTCAGATATATCCCTTCCTTTCCATGCTCACTGCCACGATCCTAGTTCAGGGACTCATGGTAGTATACCTAAATTATTGTGCTAGTCTCTAAAATGATCTCTTTTTCTCTAATTATTCTCCTTATCCAATTCATCCTACATACTATTTCCAGACTAATCTATCTAAAATCCCATTGTTATCATCTCATTTCCTTGTCCCTCCTGCCTCCTTATAGCCTATCCTTCCTCACCTTGCCCCATGGAGTCTAAAGTTGTTCACCTGGTTTTGAAATCAATCCATTTTCTAATCCCTTTCTATTTATTCAATTCTATGTCTCATGTTTCTCTAGCTATTGCCGCTTAGACTCAGAATCATCTCAGACCCTCTATGAAATTAAAATATCACCAGATATTTTATCACCAGATAAAATATCACCAGAATCAGAAAATAATATAACAAAGACAATAAAGTAGTTCTCCCCACTATCCTAAAATGACAACATGCTCATCAAGACCTAGATGTGTGCCTTCTTCACTGTTGAGCCCTGAATAAAAAAAATCATTGCCACCCCACCTTCCTTGCTATTAGGACTGGAAATTGAGTTTTTAAAAAGAGCCCAAGAAAAAACCTTGAAGCTCTGACCACTTTACATACCATTGTGTCATAAACTCCAGGTGCATTATCTCAATCCTTGCTAGGATAATTCTTCTTTTTGAGTATTGCCTCTCTCCTTGCTGTTTCCTATCCTTGACCTTCTTGATCCCTTGACCTCTATCCTGTCAGGATTAAGTTATGATAATTTCCTGAAATTATGACTTGTCCATCCTCCCAGTGTCATTGCCCCCTTATCTGCCTTTGTTTCTCCCAAAGGATTGTATACTCAGGTTATGTATTCTATTTGTGAAACTTAGTTAAACCCTATGTAAGTTCCCTGCCTCCATTTATTTGTGCCAAATGCTTTGGACAAAAGTCCCATGTGGTCATTTAGCTTAAACTCAACATTAAAGATTAAAAAGCAATGTCTGCTTGCCTCAGTTTGTCTGGTATTACATCACAAAGTCATCAGTCTGGCCCACATTGATCTTATCCCTTTCCTGGACTCTTACTGAACATGTAGCTGGTCCCACACAGTCATATAGTCTGGCATTAAATTTTTCTCATATGATTGCACATATGTTAATTTTACTTCCATAACTAAATTGCTTTAACAGAAAAAAAAAAACATATCATATGTTTCATTGTGTCTTTCACAGCCTGAGAACTAATAGACCTTCAAAAATACTTCATGTTAAAGTGATTATAATTACTTTAGTATATGAATTACATCTCTGGGCAAAAATCACTTAGGGTCTACTGATCTTGTTTAAAAAGTCATTAAAGGATTAAAAAGGTGATACTTTCTAGTTTTGCCCTCCCCTTTCTAATTGTCTTATTTCTGTTGTGGGTGCTATCATTCTTCCAGCCACCAAAATTGACCACTTTAGAGACAGTCAAGAAATGTTTACTTAACTACCCATTGTGTGCCAGAAGCAATGGCAATGCAAAGAAAGGCCAGAACTCAAGAAGTTCACAATTTAATGGGAAAGATATAAAAACAATCATGTACCATCAAAAATACAAGATAAATTGTAGATAATCAACAGAGGGAAGGTACTGGAATTTAGAGAGATCAGGAAGGCTTCTTGTCAAAGATGGGATTTTAAATTGAATTTAAAGGATGCCAGGGAAGACAAGAGAAAGAGATGAGATTGGAGAAAATTCCAGGCATAGGAAACAGTCCATGGAAATACTCTGAGGCCAGAGATGAATCATATTTGTGCAAAGAACAAGAAGGAGGCCAATGTTGTTACCTCAAAGAATACCTGTCAAGAAACAAGGTATAAGAAGTCTGGAAAAGTAGAAGGGAGCCAGGTTATGAAGGACTTTGAAAGCCACACAGAAGATTTTATATTTACTCCTGAATATGATAAGGAGAATACTAGAGTTTATAAAATAAAAGTGATATTGTCAGATCTGTGCTTTTGGAAAATTAATTTGACAGTTGAATGGAGAATGAACTAAAGTGATGAGAAGCTTGAGGCAGGGAGACCCACTTTTAGCAATAATGCAAGTTTAAGGTGATAAAGACCTATATCAGGGTGATGGCAGTGTCAAAGGAAAGAGGGGATTTGTACAAGAGATGTTATAAAGGTAAAATGAATAGGACTTGGCAACAAATTAGATGTGGAGGGTGAGAGAGGATGAGAAGTTGAGGACGACAGCTAGAAGCCTGGGTTATAGGGAGGATGTGGTGTCTTCAATAAAAATCAGGAAGTTCACAAGGGGAAGATTTGGAGGGAGCTATTGAAATTGAGTCACCCTTGGCTCTTCAAGCTCATTCACCCCTCATATCTAAAAATCTCAGTCTTATGAATTCTAGACCTCTGATTCTGTCAGTTCTCTAATCTATACCATTTTCTCCATTTTTCACTCTACACAGTCATCACCTCCATTCAGGCTTGTCTGGGGCATGGGTTTAACATCAGCATCTTCTTAATTCAGATTCTATCCTGAGATAAAATGATGCACTCTCCAATCATTAAACATTTGTAGAAGGAGGTCAACTTTGCCCTAGCAAAGCAGTAGCTTTTAACTCTTCTGTGTATAGCACCTTTCATCTCCATCTACAAATGCATCAATAAGTCATCAAGTATGGAAACTCAAATGGACTTAAGCACCCCCAGGTCTGAGAAACACAGACTCAATGAAACAGGACATTAGTTTTTACCTCTAATTGACTAGAAAGCCACCTCAGTGAAAGTGGGACCAATCAAGTTCCAGGGGCATCTTAGTTGTGGGCCCACTCTTGTCTAGGAGAAGAGAAAATGGGAAGATTAGTAAGAAAGCTGCCTCAGGGAAGCTGAGACTTATCAAGTTGGGAGTAGTTTTGTCTTCTTTTAGGTAAGCATGATCTTCCCATGTTTTAGGTGGGAAGAAAGATAATGGCAGAGCAAAGTTAGTCCTATCACTTCTCACTACAAATGCTTCTCTTCACCTAATCTCTCCCTTATCCAATCTATCCTCCAGAAAGTTGTAAGAGTGATACTCTTAAAACACAATTCAGACCATGTAGTAACTCCCCAGCTCAAGAAGTATCAGTGATTCCCCATTACCTGTATTACAAAATGCAAATTCATCTGTTTGGCATTTAAAGCTTTTTTGCAGTCTATCTGTGGGCTATCTTCTCAGCCACATTATGCATTACTCACTAGCTAATTTGCAGTTTCACACATACAACATTCCATCTCCTGTCTCCCTGCTTTTGCTTAAGGTAAAAGTAAAAGAGTTTGGAGCCAGAAAGATTCATCTTCCTGAGTTCAAATCTGGCATTAGACATTTACTGGCAATGTGACTATAAACAAGTCACTTAATCATGTTCACCTCAGTTCTTCATCTATAAAATGAGCTGGAGGACGAAATGGTTAACCACTCCAGTATCTTTATCAAGAAAACTCCAAAAAATGGAGCAACTAAATGCCACAGTAGATTAGAGTGCTGGGGCTAGAATCAGAAAGACTCATCTTCCTGACTTCAAATCCTACCTTAATTACTGACTAGGTAAGTGACCCCAGAAAAATCACTTAACTTTGTTTGCCTCTGTTTCCTCATCTGTAAAATGAACTAGAGAAGGAAATAGTAAACCACTCCAATATCCTTACCAAGAAAATCCCAAATGAGGTCACGAAAAGTCAGACATGGGTAAAATAATTGAACAACAACAACAACAACATCCCATGCCTAAAATGCTTTTCTTCCTCACCCACCTCTATCTTTCAATATCCTTCAAAGATCAGTTAGATAGGTATCACATCAGAAAGTATTGGACTCTGGGTCCCTGGATTCTGATAAATAAGATCTTACCTTACCTTTCCTGGAATCAGGCCTTCAAATTACTTTCTTATCATTTCCAGACCCTATGAGTGTGCCCCTTTAGAGCTCCCATTTATGTTTTGCATTATGTCATTAGAAACTTCTTAAGAACAGTAATAGTCAGAACATACTACACCATAGGTCTGACCAAACCACTTTATATCTATTTTGTATGTATCCCATATATACTTATCTATCTACCTATATTCCTTCTAACCTAAACCCCTTGACAAAGAGACTGTTTCAGTTTTTTTTTTAATTTGTCTAACTCCAGTACCTAATACAATGTGTGGTATGTGGTAGATAATAAAAGGTTATTGTTTGATTGACTGATTAGAGATCAATGTAGAAAGAGGGAAGGAACCCACAGGTTATTAATGTATTTCTGGTGAGAATCAATTTTTAAAAAAAATTAATCTAGTTCCTTGTTATGCTTCTCATCCTGAGAGTGACTAAGGATCCCTGGGAGAGGACCTGTCAGTCACAATGGGATTAAAGAGAGCTTTGGAACAGTACAACTCTGAGAAGAAGGCAGGACACATGGCCAAACCAGCTTTTTTCAAATTCTTTTTGTGGTTAGAGAAGGAAGAATAGAACAGAGGGTGGGAGAGAAGGAAAGGAAAGAAGAAAAGAGCCTCATGAGCTCAAAATGTCTGCTTTCCCATTTCAGCACAAATTGAAGTGATACCATGCAAAATTTGTGGCGATAAGTCCTCTGGAATCCACTATGGAGTCATCACATGTGAAGGTTGCAAGGTATGAAACTTTACTAGAATCTGGTCAAAAACATCAGGGCATTTAATGATGATATACTTGTGGTTGGCTGGCTTCTTTTTAATTCATTATATACATATATATGTGTGTGTGTGTGTGTGTATGTGTGTATGTAATATGTGTTTATATAGATGTGTGTGTATGTGCATACATATGTATGTGTGTGTGACTGACCAGTCAACAGTGGCTTAAAAACTGCTTTTTGTTTAAGGCCCTGAATTATTCACATCTACAGCAGTCATATAAATACAGCAGCTTGCTGTGTTAGCAGTATTGTCCCCATTAAACTTGAGGGCACTTGCTACCTGGGAGGGCAAATTAAAGGTTAAAAATAAATACTGTAAGGTGATAGATATAAACATTTCCCTGAGCCTCTTGAGAAAGGGGAAGCAAGTTTAACAGTTGCAAAAAAGAATTGAACTACCTCTTACTTTCATGGTTAACAAGAAAAGCCAAAAGAAATTTAGAGCTATAAAAAATCTTAAAGGTCATCTAACTCAAACTCCTCATTTTACATATAAGGAAACTGAGGCTCAGATAGGAGAATTTATTGCAAACAGAAAATGTGCTGCCCTTAGAACCAGATGAGTTAAATTCTTGGCTCAATCTTGACTTGCTACATATGTGTCAGTCAGAGGATCTCAGTTCAAATCTTTATGCTGATGCTTGCTACTCATTTCATCTTAAGAAAGCCATTTCTCAATTATGGGCTTCAGGTTCCTCCTTGATATGAGAAATGTTAGTTAGTCTATATGAGAAAGTTAGTTAGACTGGATACCCTTTGAGATCTTTCCCAGCTCTAGGCTTTTGATCCTAAATCACTTCTCCTCTGAATGTCTGTTTTCTCATCTATTAAAAATGAATCAAATGACCTCTAAAATATCTTCCATCTCTAATTTATGACTGTACTTAGTCACAGAATTGGGGGATAAGAAATCAGCTTCCTGATTCCCAGCCCCATTACTTTCTTCTCTGTCTTGTCTTCCCAAAAAAACAAAAGCATTTAATTGAGCAGCTCCGTTTCAAAGAAACCCTGACAGAAGTGAAGCAGTTAACATGTATCCAGCCCCAAAGCTAACAAAATCGGATATATAACAAGTTTACAAAATGAATGATGTGAACTAAAAAGGGAACTATAGATCAAATATGAAGGGGGAAATGAGAACTGTTACACAACTGTTTCAAAGTCGAATCGGTTAGGACTGCAAATAGAACATGTAAAATGCAGCACAGCATGTGTGGGGAAAGGTGACATTACAGGTACAGTTATTGGAAAGAGCAATTACAGAACTGATTGAAGATACAAGCAAAGTGAATCATTATTTAATGTCAGTAAACTGAGGCGAGAAACAGCACAGTCATAGATTCTGAGATCCGATCTTCATTTGAAGAGACTTTCAAATATAAATGAAACAAAGCCCATTGTAACACCACTGAATAGTGATGCTGGGTGAGAAATTGACAAGTCTTTTTATAATGCTCACACAAAGTGTGATCCCTATAGTTGAAATTGGCACCAAAAAAGAGGGGAGAAAGGAAATAAATGATAAAATAAAAAAGAAAGAGAAAAGCTTTATCTCAGTAACCAGTCAACATCCTGAGCTCCCTTGGATATGATTAGTGCTAATCCTTTTGTGAACCTCTAGAGATGTCCCTTAATATTTTCCTGCACCACTGCCTTATAATTAAAGGTTGGAAATATATCGACTGTGTGCATTTGTTCTTTACCTGGCCACCATTTCCCACAGTAAAGGTAAAAATTATCTTATCTCTCTTCCCTCTCCTGGGATCAGTTGTTAATTCTCATGGACAATTTTTCCCCAACTTCCTGAGATATTGGATATTCCCTATAGAGAAAGATACTTTACCTCTATTAGTTTTTAAATAATCCATTCCTTTTCATATAATATTTCTTGTAAGATTACATCACTTAGTTCAATGTCAAGTGAAACTGGTTCATGTTTCATCGTTAAAAAAAAAAATAACCTAGATGAAAAAGGGTGAAAAGGTATCACAAAGTATGGAGAAATGTTTTTCATTTAGAATCAAAAACATTTTCCCAACATTTTCTTCTGCTCTGTGTTATAGTTAGCCCAATTAGAATATAGGTAAATTTAGATTCCAAAAGATTAAGTGGATTGCCAAATGTAAAACAACAGGTCAGTAACTACATTGGGAATAGCATTTAAGTGTTCTGGCTTCTAGTCATCTTCTCCCTTCTGCCTTTCCTCTTCAAATAGATATCACCCTTCAGCAAATGTAGCTATTGTTCCGTGGGGTACCCTAAGCTTTAAGTTAAAATGACATTCTGAACCATAGAATGTAAAAGAAATCTTTAATGGTTAAAAACAATTAAAGCATGAAATAATTTTCTTTAAATAAGAACCTCAAAGAATTTTTTTAATAATAGCAAGGCAACACTTCACATCATTCCTCAAACATTTCATGGCATTATTTTCAAGTCAGTACCAACAACTCATTTTTAAATAACATTGACTCAGCTCATGCATTCATTCAAATCCCTGTTCATTCAATAAAATTTGAAACAGAAACTACTTTTCATGCCAAAAAGCACATTTGCAATAATGAGCAACAGATAAGCAAGAAATGTCTCATAATTAGTGTCAAATTGGCCTTAAATTAAGTCTGTAGCTATAGCTTCAGGAAAATGTTTCTCAGTCAGTATCAGACCTGTACTCCTAAGCAACTCTTAAGTAGCAAGAAGTACAAGCCACACAATGCTTATTGAAATGTAAATCTCATATTACTATTAATCAAGGTATATTTGCTAAAATGATACTGTATGACTTATTTTCATGGATTCCAGGAAGCCATATCACTTCTTTCTGGGATTTGTCGTGACTACAGTGCTATCATTCATCCTTGAGTGTCAACCTAGTTTCCATCTCATTGTGAATCTAGTCTCTGCTGCCATCCAGATCTCACATTCTGCTATGATTATACCTCTGGATCTCATTGTTGTCACCTTTAAATCTCATAGTCCCATTCCATTTAGATAAATTATACTTGTGTCTATACTGTGATCATGTTAGTTCTTTTCAGTGCATGCCATTTGTTTTTCTTTGGGTGGAAGAAGGATACTACTAGAACCCAGGGCTAGTTCGGGTACTGAAATGAGATGGTTGACCTATCCTCAAATTAATTTCTGAGATCCAGCAAGTAATTACCTGGGAGTCAAGGTTCTATTAGATAGTTGGAAAAACACAGGGGCTGATGACTTTGGTCATATGTTTTATTTAAGGCCACTTCGAAATCAAATCAATAAGTATTTATTAAATACTTACAATGTACCAACCCCAGAGCTAAGTGCCAAGGACACACACACACACACACACACACACACACACACACACCATCTAAAACAGTCGCTGACTTTAAGGGGCTTATATTCTGATAGAGAAAATGATACAGGCCATCACTGAGTTCTTTCCAACCTGTTACTCCCTGCTCTTTTCCCTTCATAAACTATGCGTGTGGGAGTGAGTGGGTGGGTGGGTGGGTGGGTGTTGTGTATGTAGGTGTGTCTATGATGTTTCTTTTTCTCTATGTGTATGTATATATATTGACAGCTGCAGAATCCACTACATTCAGCTTTCTTAGAGCAGCATGGTACTATGGGAAGAACAATAGCTCTGTCTACGGACCCAGGTTCTAATTCAATTAAGTGTCAGAGAACACATTCTCTCTATGACCTTAGGCATTCTATTAACCCCCACGAGCTTCAGTTTTCCCATCTGTGAAAAGGAAAAGAATAGACTAGAAGTCTCTTCTAGCTCAATTCTATAATCCTATACTTAGACATAAAACTTGTTTCTATTTTCTCACAATAGGGCCTGAGGACAAAGAGAAGCTTTTGTTTTTGTGCTTATTCCTAATTTACCAGTTTACATAGCATATTCTGGGGACACTGTCCTCTCTACCTTCCTGACTATTATCATATCCGTGAAATGCTGCTATTATTCTTCCTGGGGAAAGTCTGTATTGTCTTTAATGGGAAAACCTGAACAAGATCCAAAGGGAGGTGTCCAAAGAGTTTTTGCACATAAACAAATTTGTGTTGATAGTGAATCCCCTCCAAAGAAACCTCAGTATAGAGTTCATCCCCTCTGTGCATGATAAAAGTTCTTGGGTTTTGCTTCCTATAAAAATATATTTCTCTCTCTGTCTCTCTCTATGTGTCTGTCTCTCTGTCTCTCTGTCTCTCTCTCTGTCTCTCTCTCTCTCTCTCTCTTGGTCTGTCTCTGTCTCTCTCTCTCTGTCTCTCTGTCTCTCTCTCTCTCTCTCTCTTTCTCTCTCTCTCTCTTTTTCCCTCCCTCCCTCCCTCCCCTGCCCTCCTTCTTTCCTTCCTTCCCTCCCTCCCTCCAGGGATTCTTTCGAAGGAGCCAGCAGAACAATGCATCTTACTCCTGCCCAAGGCAGAGAAACTGTTTAATTGACAGAACGAACAGAAACCGGTGCCAACATTGCCGGCTGCAGAAGTGTCTTGCCCTAGGAATGTCTCGAGATGGTAAAGAGTTAACATCTTGCTCTCCTATTTAAGCCCTTTCAAATGGTTGCTGCTTTGCTGGAGCCAATTTAAACTCCTGTTATAGTTTCCAAAGAGTGGTAATATGGAACAGAAGAGGGGGGAAAGAATTTTCTGATAGCATATTAACTGAACATAGAAATTTTTGGTTGGGTAGGGGGGTGGCAGGGAAGGGGAAAGACATACAGATCAAGGGTGTTTGGTGAGAAAGCTGAATAGGTGCGTCGTTCACGCTGAAGGTAGAGGAAGCAAAGTGTTTTTTTTTTTTCAAAGCTTTACAAACACAGGGAGCTGAAGAGATTGGATAAGTGACATGTCTAACCTGAGGCACACCTGTTAGTTAGGTGTGTGAGTTCAGCTAATAGGCCTGATGGATTTCTGCTTGTAAGAAGCAAGGTTCATGCGCTCTTGAAGTTGATCATGTCTCTCTAGCAGATGATTTGTTCTTATCCTAAAACCCATCTTCTAGCTCACAACTAATCTTTAGCAAAGACCCAGCTGGCATTAGGAGAGTTGTTTGGGACAATTTACCGCTGGATCTGACCCAATAGGGATCGTTTCCCCATAGCTACTACTATAAGTTCCTCAACTACAAACTTCATGGACAGAGTCACATTTTCCTCCCTCTCCCACATACATACTAAAATTCCTTAATGAAGGTAAGAAGGAAGTGATACTTGGAGCAGGGGAGAGGGAAGAGGAAGCAGGGGGAATCATTTGGGCTTTTCCAGCATATTGCAAGGAACCTTGGAGTTCTAACAAATACATAAATGGCATTTCTCTCTAATATTATCACAAAATGGCAAAGCCATTTAACCTCTATAGGTCTCAGTTTTCTGACATGTAAATGAGGAATTGGCCTATATAACTTAAATGACCTATTTAAATTCTTAGGTTCCCTTTAGGTCTAGCTCTATGGCCTTATGACCCCATGACTGAAATGATCCCTTGCAATCATTTGCAAGGAATCTCAGATAGAGATTCCAGTCACATTCTCTCTGCCATAGTTCTGAGCAATAAACTTTTATAAAAAAAAAAAAAAAAAAAGGTGATTCTATATTCATATTCCAAAGTGATGATAATTAGCATTCATTTACTGCTAGCACCCTTTGAGGGCAACTGGAACTAGTGTGTGGCATGGTTTTAAGTACATGAATAAATTCAACTTGACACATAACTTGACAGCTAACATATAAAATACTTGGTCCTTAGCCTGCCTTCCCTAAACAGGAAAGTCCTTCCTGGTATGTCATTTGAATCTGCAGCTCCTTTTGTCCCAGTGACGTCTACTCCACCCCCACCAACAAAGGAATCTGCCTTGCTTCAGCTAAGGGCATCAAGGATCTGTCATTTAATTTACAAACATGTACAGGAACAAAAAATATAAACATCTTCTAACCAATTATGTTTTGTCCCTTCCTTGCAATCTGCATAGAGGGCTGCTCTCAGGAATTGTGTATTTGGAAACTAAATCATATCACCAGAGAATTCCATATGACATGATCTGGCCCACGTTTTTAAGAAAATCCAGAAAAGAAGGGAAAAGAGAAGTTAGGCAATGACTAAAAATAGTATTCATTGAAATTGGTTTAGATGGATTACAATGAATTTGAATTGTGGGTCATGTAACTTATTTCTACCATGTGAGGGCAGCACATTAATTGACACCAGCCTGAAAGCCTCATTTACAAAAGTGGAGTGATCTAAATAATAGGATGATGGTGATGATGATGATGATATTTCTATAGTATTTAAGGTTTGCAAAGCACTTTACAAATATTTCCATTTATCTTCACAATAATTTTAGGTCAGTGCTTTTATTATACTCATTTTGCAAATGAGAACAAGCCAGAGAAAGGAAGGAGGGAGGAAGGGAGGAAAGGAAAGAAGGCAGGGAGGGAGGAAGGAAGGAAGAAAGGAAGGAAGGAAGGGAGGAAGGGAGGAAGGGGGAGGTGAAGGAAGGAAGGGGGAGGGGAAGGGAAGGAGGGAAGAAAAGGAGGGAAGAAGGGAAGAAAAGAAAGGGAGGGAGGGAGGGAGGGAGTAAAGAAAGAAACATTTATTAAATGCCTGCTATGTGCCAAACCATGCTAAGCATGCTACAAATATTTCATAACAATTCTTTGAAGTAGATATTGTTATTATCATCATTTTATATATAAGGAAACTGAGGCAAATACCGTTAAGTCACTTGCCCAGGATCACATTGCTAGTAAGTGTCTGAGGCCAGATTAGAACTGAGGTCTTGACTCCAGGTTCAATATTTATTTCTACTACAGAATCCTTGCAATTAAAGAAAATATTATCTTCTCACTATTAAGACTTGCGATACAGAATGAAATCAGTGGGGTAGAGTTATTATACAAAAGGATTTAGGCCAGGAGTCAGTAGGGATTTAATTCATCCCACACAGGAGAGGAGACTCCTCAACTACTTGGTATAATAAGGTTCTGGGGTCTTTTTAATGGTGGAACAACATTCTCAAAGGAGGAAGGAATAAGCTGCATTAAATAAGCTTCTGAGAAATAAAAACAATATGATGGCCAAGGACACTGGAAACTTAAGGATAATAATAAATAGCCAAATCATGGGTCAAACAACCATTCTGAAGCTGCCAGAAATGACTTCCCAAATACTTCCTGCAGATGAATACATGCCAAATAAATGGTGAGGAGAGTGAGAAGAGATACAGTGAACAGAAAAAAAAATGTAATTCTTTCTTGAAGTGAAAAGCTTCTTTCTTATTGTATCATATGAAGAAGATATGATTTTTCTGAAACTTCTATGTGTCCACAATTTCAGATCTTGGACTAGGTTAAGTAAGCTTTCCCAAAGTATTTTAAAGGCATCATTAATCGTGACCAGACTAAGACTGTTCAATCTAATTTGATTCAGCAAACATTTATTATATGCCAGGCACTGTGCTTGGCTCTGGGAAGAGAAAAACAGAAACAAGCTTAGACCCCACTAGGAAGAAACATATAGTAAGGAAGGCCAAAGCAAAATAAACACAATATAAATTGCAAAATAACTTGGGGGAGAGGTGAGGGGTTGAGACAGCTTGGGAGAAATGAAAGAGGAGATCAAGAAAGGTCTTGTTTAGGAAGTAACATGAGCCAAACCTTGAGTTGAGCAAGGATTCCAAGAGGCAGATGTGAGGAAGGAGAGCATTCTTGTACACAGGTATGGAGATAAGAGATGGTGTGTACAAGAAAGAGCAAATAAGCCATTTTGGCTAGAATGTAGAATGTATAACAGAGAGGTATGTGAAATCAGCACAGGTATAGAAGGATGGACTGAAACCAGATTGCAAATGGATTTAAATGCCAAATAGAAGAGTTTATGATTCATCTGAGAGGTGCTGGGAAATCAATGCCATTTAAACAGGGGCATAACATGATCAGACCTATACTGAGAGGGGGATTAATTTGCCAGATTAGTGGGAAGCTTGCTTCATTCTGACAATTGTTCAAGGTATTTGGCTGTCCCACTGGCCATAAAAAGTTTCCCTTGACCATGGCTGCCCATTCAAGCATTTTAAACTGCTGGAACATCCTCTATAATTGCTGTTAAGATTTCTGTAATTTCCCCTCAATAGTTATCACCATCCCTGAGTTATTTGTGGCAGCTAAGTGGCGCAATAGAATACTGGACCTGGAGTCAGCAAGATGAGTCATCTTGAGTTCAAATACAGCCTCAGACATTTACTATGTGACTCTGGGCAAGTCACTTAAGTCTGTTTGATTCCATTTCTTCATCTATAAAACTAGCTGGAGAAAGATATGGAAAACCACTCTAGTATTTCTTCCAAGAAAATCTCAAATGAAGTTACAAAGAGTCAGAAACAATTGAAAATGACTGAACAACAAGAAGTTATTTATAGGCTAACAGATTCATCGACCCAAAGCTAGAAGGAAAATCCAGGGAGCAGCCAGTTCAACTTCCCAGAAAACAGACAGATTAAAGTTTTTTTTGTCTTGCTTTGTTTTGTTTTCATGTGAACTTTTATAAAGTTCACATAGTGAATAGGGATTTGTTAAATTTGCTAGATCTATTACACTGGATTCAAATTTGGTTCTACCAGTTGAACAAGTCAAGTTATATCTTTGGGAATGGTATTCACATTTGTAAAATTAGAAGTTTTAATTAGATATCTTCTGAGTTACCTTCCATATCTAAATCTATGATCCTAAAAACAGCAACTATCACCAAGTGGCAATTCTCAATTATACAGCAAATTGATGAAAATCTAGGTTGGTCTAAGATAAAAAATCAAGATTGTGTGTATAATAAATAAATCATCCAACTCTCCAATATCACTATTTTATTTAATCTTCTTTTAGCTGAGTTTTTTTATGCCTGTAAAGTCCAATCTTTCTGTGGAAAGACTCTAGACATCTTTGCAGACTGATCCTTAATTTTAAGTATCAACATCATCATCATTATTATTGTTTCCTAATGAACTTCTACAGCCTGAAGTGGAAACCAAATAAAATATCATCCCATCCATGCCCAAAATTTAGTTGCTACACCAGAGTACTATGTTCAAAACATCTTACAGTGCCCTTGTCTGTGACCAAAAGAAACATGAATTACATAGGTCATTATTCTGATTTAGAAGGCCAGTTAATATGCTTTTCCTCCATAACGCTATAGTCTATAATTGTTATTGTATAAAATCTTTAGGAAGTCAGATTCACCCTGCAAAAGATCGAGGGTATAGTTAATATTTCATCAAGGATTTTGAGAACATTCTGGTTCATTCCCTCAGCCCAGAAATGCCATTCTTGCTCAGTTACAAAGTCCATATAATTATATGTCTAATTGCATACTTCTAGCTATTTGATATATTTGCACATGGTAGTCATTATGATTCCTCTCAAAACAATCTATTTATAATGTTCAGCTCTCCATTTTGAATAAATCAAATTTACTGACAAGATATATTTGATTTTGGAATAACTCTAAAAGTGTTTCTTTTGTATAAAAGTTTTATCTTTAAGTCAGGCAAGGGAAATATTAATCTACTCTAACAACATATATCAAGTGAAAAACAAAAATTGCCGTAAACTGTAAAAAGTAGAAAGTGACATAAGGCAATCTCTAGCAATCTAAATTTTTTCATAATAAACTCATTTAACTATGTGATGCACTACTAATAAGCACTTATTCATATTAGAAATATCAGTAATCATTTTCTGCCATGTACAACTTTTCATGATCCCATTTAGAGTTAATCTTGGCAAAGATAATGAAATGGTTTTTTATTTCCTTCTCCAGCTCCTTTTACAAATGAAGAGATTGAGGTAAATATGGTCAAGTGACTTACACAAGATTACGTAGCATAGCTAGTAAATGTCTGAGGCCAGATTTGAACTCAAGAAGATAGTAGGTCTTTGTGACTCAAAATTTGGCACTTTCTCTGATGTGCCATTTGGCCAGCCAACAATAAAATTATCTTTATTGTTAGCAATATTATCCTGGCAACTCCAGAAACTCCAATTCCTCTTCAGATCTTACAATCAAATCCAAGAATTTATTTCAGATGATAGGTTTAGAATTTTCATCTAATGCAATCTTGTTCATTTTACAGATGAGGAAACTAAGACCCAAAAAGGTACAGTTGTTTTCCAAGGCCACATAAGTAATAAAAGAGAGAATGTGTTTGAACCCAATTCCTCTGGTGACATAGCCAAGATTCCCATCTATACACCACTGTTTCCCATGTGGGAATAGAAATTGTTATATGGAGAGCCCCTTATACAAGAGCAAAGTAAAGACTACCATAAAAATGTCCAATTTCATATTAATTATATGTGCTTCTCTTAAACCCAATTTACATGTTAAGTCAACATCAGGTTACATCACTGATGTACAAAATATGAAGGATAAACAAAAACAAAAGCTTAGTGATACAGATATAAAGGTTAAAAAAAAATGGTACCTACAATCTATTCCATCAAGAAAAGAGAGAGAGTTTCTCCAAGGGATTAAGCTTTGCTATAGAGGTTTGTGCATATAATTGATTAATCTACAAATAGTATTAAGGAAGGATCTTAGAAAAAATAGCAGCAACATTTTTGCAGCAGCAACAACAAAAAAACTATTTAAAAGGAGAAGTAAAAAGAGCATCTGACTTCAAGTCAAGAAAATCTAGATTCAAAGTTCATCTCAGGCATTTACTAGCTGTGTAACCAAGAAGACAAGTCACTGAACCATCTCTCTTAGTCTTAGTTACTTCATCTGTAAAATGACGATTAATAATGCCTAATAATATTTAACTTGCAAAGCTGTTATAAGGATAGAAGAAAGGAAAGAAGGAGGGAAGGAGGGAAGGAAGGATGAATGGAAGGAAGGAAGGAAGGAAGGAAGGAAGGAAGGAAGGAAGGAAGGAAGGAAGGAAGGAAGGAAGGAAGGAAGAAATATGTGGAGCCATAGATTAACATGCCCTTTCTAGTAATGTTCCCAGAACTGGAGACAGAAAAAGGAGAGATGGAAAGGGTACATGCTTAGGATAAAAATGTGGGAAGGGAAGGGAAGGGAAGGGAAGGGAAGGGAAGGGAAGGGAAGGGAAGGGAAGGGAAGGGAAGGGAAGGGAAGGAAGGAAGGAAGGAAGGAAGGAAGGAAGGAAGGAAGGAAGGAAAGAAGGAAGGAAGGAAGGGGGAGGGGAAGGGAAGGGAAGGGAAGGGAAGGGAAGAGAAGGGAAGGGAAGGGAAGGGAAGGGAAAGGAAAGAAGGAAGGAAGGAAGGAAGGAAGGAAGGAAGGAAGGAAGGAAGGAAGGAAGGAAGGAAGGAAGGAAAGGGAAGAGAAGGAAGGAAAGGGAAGAGAAGGAAGGAAGGAAAGAATGCCATATATGCAAACTTCCTCATTTGTAGAAAAGGAAACTGAGAAATCTTCATGGAATTGTATAATTAAAGTGGCAGTAAGTATTAGTAAGAATTCCAACCCAGAATCTCTTACTTTTCAGAGGCTGTCAAGTCCAACTCTTAACTGAGCAAAAAATTCCTTCTATAATATCTCTAACAAGAAATCATCTAGTTTCAATTTAGGAGACTTCCAGGGATTGGGAACTCAATACCTACTAGTCAGCAGCCCATTCAACTTTGGAAGAACACAGATTGTTGAAAATTTAATTGTAAGATCCTCGAATGCTTTCTCTTCTTGTAACAATAAGGGAGACTGGCTGCTTCTGTCTGAGGACTGAGCAGCCTGTGCTACCCTACAATCCATGCTCATAATTCAGCAATCTAGTAAAGTAAAAGTTGAGAGGCAGAGGGCAGGAGAGAAAGACATTGCAAAAAAAAAAAAAAAAAAAAAAAAAAAAAAAAAAAAAAAAAAAAAAAAAAAAAAAAAAAAAAAAAAAAAAAAAAAGAATAAGAAGAAAAAGAACAGAAAAGAAAACAAAAAAAAAAAAAGAAAAATATATACTCAATAGAGATCCTCTATATTATCATTAACATCATCAGCTCATCCCTATTCTTATTTTAAACATAAATATTTATTAATGTCTGAGGCATTGATAGACATTTGTGGTCTTGTAACAAAATGTAGAATACAAAATCCTCAAACTCAAAGAACTCATGAAATCTGAGAAAGCAAATAACACACATAGGGAGAAAGAAAAAATTTCACGTTCACTAATACCTTATTAGGCTTTATTCCAAAGGCATATAAACAAAACCTTCAAAGAAAAATAAGTTTTTTTTATTAGTCCATAACTACTTTCAGGCTGACTTCCCCTTTTCTCATTGGAATGGTTAGGGATAGTACTTAAAGAGAAAAGTTATATAGAACCCAGCTTCTTAAACTGCAAATCATGACTCTATATGGGATCTTGTAACTGAATGTGAGGGTCATGAAATTGTGATTTATTACCAGTAAATGTTTTATTTGTATACCTACTTTATATATTTATATACCTGGGGTCACATAAAAATTTCTTGGGCATAAAGGGATTGCAAGTGGAAAAATTTAAGAAGCCCTGATATATAAGACAGAGAAAAAAATTTACAAAGAGATTTTCTATGCACATGTTTAGTGGATGTTGAATGCATCTCCAGTTCAGGTATGATTTATATCATAGGATAAAAACTAAAAACTGGAAAGGATCTCAGAGACCATTTAATCCACCTCTGCCCCTCATTTTACAGATGAGGAAATTGAGGCAAAGATAGTTTAGTGACTTACCTGGGGCCACACAGTAAGCTGTGTTTTTGAGGCAGGATTTAAAACCAAGATTGACCTAATTTCAGTGCTCTAACCACTATCCCACTGATGTCTCTTGATCTATGAACTCTATGGTTCCTTCCAGCCAGAATGAGATTTCATGCCAATTCAATTCATTAAACTTATTTTGCCTCTGACTGCTAGAGAAACCTAAGACAAGACACATACATACATATGTACATATATATGTATGTATGTATGTATTTTATATTATATAGGTTTGCAATGCTTAGAAAATGTATAAAGTCCCTCTATGAAATAATTTGTGTCATTGGGGATGGGGCAGTGAGAAGGTAAAGAAATATACAGAGATGGAAAAACTCTGAAAATTGCCAATGATAAGGTCTTAGGGTTTAAAGACAAGCTAGCCTATAGAATTTAGTAATCTTATGGCATATAATCAAGATTTGGAGACTATAAATAAATCATTCTCGCTAGCTGTGGCTTTTTAGTCATGTGGTCATTGCATATTTTTTCTCTTAAATCAAAAGAAAAAATTCAAAAGCTAATAGAGACTAGAAATTTACATAGACATAATTTTTAACTCCTCCTTTCTTAGCTTTTAAAATATAGTTCCTTCTATGCAGGATAGTACTAAGCTCTCTGTCAAATCTAGGACTGCATTCTAAATTGTTTATTAGTGAAAACACACCCCAGTACTCGGACCAGTACAACTGAGTGGTTAGTGCATTTATTTGCAGTGAGAAACCTTGAGTTCTCAAGTAAGAGCTAGTGTCTGTCACTTAAGATGCTAGGATTAGTTCAACTCAACAAGCATCTATTACATGCCTACTACATGTCAGGCACTATACTAAATTTTTAAAAAATGGAATAGTTATAATCCTCAAAGGGGATTACTTTCTACTAAGAGAAACAACATATACTTAATTAAGCAAATGAGAGGTAGAGGGATAGGAAGAGGGACAGAAAAAGACAGAAAAAAACATAGAAAGAGAGAGAGAGACAGAGAGAGAGACAGAGAGAGGGAGAGAAACAGAGAGAGACACAGAGAGACAAAGAGACATGTAAACAGAATATAGACCAATTTGTAAATTGTAAATCAGAATTGGCCTCTGACAGGAAGTGACATTTGAGCTGAGCTATGAATGAAGTTATGATGTAGAAAAGAGAAGAACAAATATTCCAGGCAAAGATACTTAAAAGGGAGATGGAATGTCATTTCTGAGGATTTGGGAAGAAAAAACTTGTATCTTGTTTTCTGCTTTTCCCCCCAACTCAGCTGTCAAATTTGGGAGGATGTCCAAGAAGCAAAGGGACAGCCTATATGCAGAAGTGCAGAAGCACCAGCAACGGCTTCAGGAACAACGGCAACAGCAGAATGGGGAGGCAGAGGCCCTTGCCAGGGTCTACAGCAGCAGCATCAGCAATGGCCTGAACAACCTGAACAACGAAACAGGTGGCACCTATTCCAATGGGCATGTCATTGACTTGCCAAAGTCTGAGGGTTATTATAACGTGGATTCGGGCCAGCCATCCCCAGATCAGTCAGGACTGGATATGACTGGAATCAAACAGATAAAGCAAGAACCTATCTATGACCTCACTTCTGTACCCAACTTGTTTACCTATAGCTCTTTCAACAATGGGCAATTAGCACCAGGGATAACCATGACTGAAATAGGTAAGTGAACTGTTCATCTTCTCAGACACTTTCTAAAAGTTCAATCTAAAAATAGTCAGCCATTTCCAATGTGAACATTTCCCTAAATCTCTTTTGATCACTTAAGTTGAATCAAGCAGGGCTTCTACTCTTATTTCAATAAATCTTTTTGTTACCCTCAATCCCCAAAATAATTATTTTATCAAGAAAGAAAAGAAATGAGGAAATGCTAAAGATAAAGAAGATTGCATTTTTTTTTACAGTGGTATGAATCTTTGGAGGATAAATGATATATGTATAATGAGAGGAAGTTTGTCAATCAAGTAAATCCAACAAATATTTATAAAGCACATGATGTATGCCAGACTCTGCCTTATATGCTGGTCACACAAAGCCAAAAATAAAATTGTACTTGGCTTAAAGATGCCTACACTCTACTTACTGGACGTTCTAAGTAAAATATCTAAGTAGTGCTAGCAGTAGCTAACATCATGAGAAGAGCAATTCCTATAGACTTGGGGTCTATAATCAGTCTTGCAATCTTGGGCAAGTAAACTTTGGGACTTTGTATTATCTGTTAAATGCTGGATTTATACTAATTGTCCCCTTTTGGTCCTTTGCACATTTAATATTCTAATCATTTAACTTTCTGTGCTAGACTCCTCAGAAGATAGAGCACAAGATCTAGTATAAGAAAGACAAGTTCAAATCCAGCCTCAAATACTTAGTAGCTGTATGACCCTGGGCAAATTATTTCATCTCTGTTTGCTTCAGTTTTCACACTGCCTGGCACATAGTAAGTGCTATATATAAATGCTAGCTAGTATAATTTAGGTCATTTTAGAAAGCTATCAGGTATAATGGCAGAAGATAGAATCTGTCAGAAAAGACTTATTCAAGTAGGTCCTATAATAGATCACATTATGAAATAGGTGAAGAGGTTGCCTAGTTTTGGTACCCATTTCCCATAGCAACAAAACCCTCCCTATATTGTAATGTCCCCAAACCCCAATCTCTGAATTTCTTGATTCCCATTTCCATGATCCCCATTCTCCATGACCCCCTTCATCAAAATAGCTATTCTTTGTTCCATTTCATAGAAACCCAGCCAGGTGATGTAATAGCTAACCTCATAAAGTAATTGAAACAAACTTCAGTGAAAGATTGTGGTTTAATATGTGACCCCATCTAGATAAGTATTTGATTTTAACAGTGGTCTTTTTTGTACTTTACTCCAAAGGTGTGGTTCATATGGGAATTTCAGGCATCATGGACAGCTTGAGGGAGAGATATTTTTGGTCACTGGAACCTTTTAGGGCCTTTAAATCACAACATGTAGGCTACCACCTACTCTGCTTCTGCCTTAGGCTAGTCCTATAAATAGGACTCCAGGGGAAGTCTAAGCATAGTTTCAATTCTATAGGCTTTGAACACTTGGTAACTATCCCAGATCTTTCAGTGTATGTGCTCCCTCACACATACAGAGACACTTGGTCCTTGCTGCCATGACCTGCTACTGACTGGTGTGTCATATATATCCACCCCTTCTTCTGTCCCTCCTCCCACCATCTGGCTATGATAGAAGAGGTATCTAAATATGAAATTTAAATATTTAATTCTGTCTCACAGAAACAGTAAGTTTTACTGTATATAAGAATCATAGGATACAAACCTACATTAATTAATATTCAAAACTATAAAACTATTTAGAAGGTAAACCTCTTAGAACTTTGATTCCTTTATGAGGTAGATGAGCAATACATTTGGTAGAATATAATCTATTTGAAAGAAGATAATTCTTGTACTTTGTCTTGGCATTTCGTTTCAGCATTTGGTGCACTGCTCAGAACTGATATTTGACAAATAAATAAAATTAATAAATAATATTGGATTTTTGGAAACCCTTCCAGGTAGACCACAACAATAGTCCTTTCCCTCACATGAAAAAGTTCTTCCCCTAATAGCAAAAGATAAGTATTGATTTTCTTTCATTCTTACATTATAGCTAAAAACTTAGAAGATGCTACTTAAAGAAGTTTTTGTGGATAGCCTCTCCTCTGGCCCTATTCTCTCAAGGAGAAAATTCTCCTAAGATATCAGGAACCACAGCATTCACTCTCTCAGTTCTAGTAGCACCCTGGATTTCCATCACAGACTCTAGCAGTCAAAATGAAACCAGCTTTTAACAGATTTATTTAAAGGCATATGGAGCTCTTAAAATTCTCCCCATCTGAACTAAATTTCAATTTTTTTTTCCTTATCAGAGAAGCTGAAGTGCAATTCAACTGTCCCACCCCTGACCTCTCACAAACTCTATGTGACTCTACCCACCTACCCCACCACCCCTCTTTGTAAATATGTCCTTCTGTAGAACTGCATCGCCATCTAGTGGGCACATGAACTCCTATCTGATCAACAGCTACCTTCTGAGAGTTCTGAGAGGCTCATTTCTTACTAATAATCCTGATCAAATGAAAGAAATGCATCATCAATCTTCCTATTTTATATATAATTTTGCTTTAAATTTTTAAAAGACCCTTGGTAAGAACATTAAGCTCTCCTTTTTTCACAAGTTTATTGGTTGAGTACCCCGTGGCGCTCTCCAAGGTGCCAGGTGTCACAGGTGCTTATATTATAGTTATGTCTGCCTGTCTTCTGTAGCTGGTTAATAGTGTGTCTATATACTCTTGTATCTGACTAGCTACCTGCCCCCCCCCAAAAAAAAAGGCTTGGGAAAGAGATTTGAAAGGCAAGAAGCGAATCTGAATAAAGACAAATTTTGAGCATATTAATTCTATATTATATTATAGGGCTTTTCATTTACTATACTATATAATATTCCATGCCTTATCATGTCATGCCAGACTATAACAAAGAATCTTGCTAACCAAACTTTTGATCTTCAAAGGGACTCCTTTGTATCCTCTGTGTTCCAAGATTATAAACAAGGGAAGCAGGTCATTATTTTAATATTTAGTAAATTTGAAAGCATAACAATAGTATTGCTTTTTAATAGTTTTCCAATCCATCCTTCATTGGAAAGGCTATCATTTTTAATATACATAATAACTTAAAATTTCTTTTAAAAGTCAAAATACAGATTTACCAGAAATTCCAAAGTGGTCCCATTGTCAGTTATCTAGGTAATATGGAAAGTTAGGTAAGTACTGAGGAATTTTGCTGAGAATACAGAATTTTCAGAAGAACAGGCATCTTTCTAAAAGATGTGCCTAGAAAGTGAACAAGAATATACCACACACCTCCCAGAGAGATTTATTTATGGAAGAAATGAAAGTAGTGATGTGTCAACATCCAAACACCTTAAAAAACTAATCCTTCCAGAAATTGTAACCTAGTGACTTGTAGTATTGACTCAGAGGAGGGATAAAATTAAGAAGGGCAAACAAGGTCTACAAAATAGCACTTATCTTGGAGCTGTCAACTGAGCTTACTTAAAATGTGAAATTGAGCTGACATATTGGGTGTGATGTATGTACAGCAAAATTATGGAGACTGTCTGTGGTTGAATTAGGGAGTATAAGATAGCTAGGAGGGGAAAACTCAAAAACAGTATAGTTTAGCAAGAAAAGCATTTGGCCTTGGAAACAAATGATCTTGGTTTGACTCTTACCACAGTGAGTTTAGTCAAATTCTTGAATCACTCTGAATCTCAGTTTCCTTTTCTGTAAAATGGGTATACCTTAGGTCAAAGAGTTAAGTAGAAAGTGAGGACAAAATTCCAATTCATTGGAGAAACTGTTCATGTAAATTTTGGGAAAAAAAAAAAACAGAAAATAGAAAGCAAACCTCTTGTCTCAGTTATCAAATTTATTGTTATGCTGTAAATGTTTATTAGCACTTCTACTTATAATTGCTCTGTGCTAGGCACTAGAGAGATAAAGATAGGTATACCCCAAGTTCTGCAGTGAAGAACTATATATCTAAAAAGATAAAAGACAGCTAGCAAATAGATATAGTATAAGGCAGAATGAGATACGTGCAAAAGAGGGGTTCAGACAAAGTGCAATGAGAAACCTGAGGAGGAAGAGATCACTTTCAACTCTAGGATGAAGAAGGGGAAAAGAAAGGTCATAGTAGGTCTCATGAAAGAGTTGGCATCCAAATTGAGCCTTAAAGAAAGGGTTAATAATAGATAATAGATAGAAGTAAAGTATATGGAAGTAGAAAATTACTTAAGACTTATAAGACAGTAGAGAAGAGAGGATTATGAGAATAGAGAAAAGAGATTACCTCCTGCACCAAGACAGAAACATGGCCAGCCCAGGGATTTACAATTACAGTGGGATTGTAGCACAGTATCAGGACTGGAGTCAGGATTCAGTTTCAGATACTTACTAGCTTTGTGACTCTGAGCAAGTCATTTAACATTGTTTGCCTCAGTCAATTTTCTCATCTATAAAGAACTGGAGAAGGAAATAGCAAATCATTTTAGTATCTTTACCAAGAACACCCCAAATGGGGTCACAAAGAGTCTGATAGAGAATGTTTCTGAATGAAGGCATTTCATTCAGTATAAAAGATAACTGAGCTTCTATCTATACAACTCCACAATAACCCAGTAAATTCATTAAACCACCAGACAATTCAGTAAAACCAAAAGGTCAAGTTGTCTGATTAGCTTTGACATGTGGCCTGAATCCAGATATTCTAGCCTTAACTCTCTTTCTTGCAAATGTCAACTAATAAACATCACTCCTTTAATAATACCTATGCTCTCTTACTTTTAAAGTATTATATAAACATGAGTCATTATCTGTCTCCTTCTAGCATTATAAATCTAAAGCTGGAAGGATTTCAAGAGGTCTCCAGTCTAACCCTTTCATTTTCTAAGTAAGGACACCAGGAAGACTAACCTGCCCAAAATCACACAGAAAATCACTAAGAAGCCAAATCACTAAATCATTTAATTTCAGAGCCACCATATATGCTACCTCTATGTTTTACTCTGTGTATGTGTGTGTGTTTACTGAACACAGAATTATGATCATTTTTAAATGTAAATAAACTTCATTTTAAAAAAAAAATTCCTCCCTGAAGATTGAATATTTTTAGTTACAGGAGATTGCAATAGGGAAGATCTTGGCCAACAAATTTGTTTTCAACGATGCACTACTTTTGTTTATAAAAGATAAAAGAGTTTTGAAAATATTATTACTCTGCCTTTTCATCTTTTAAAAATACATACATTTTAAAAATATTGAAAATCCCTTTTCCTTAGAATTCCAAGATCTATCCAGTTTAAGATAGCCAGTGATATTTGCTTTTATTATACATTGTTGAAAGATAACTGTGCATTCAAAATTTATACTTAAAAAGGGGCAGATTTTCTTGTTATTATCTATTAGCTCTTAGTAAAGATAGGAGCAGGACTCAAATTAAATGGGATCTACCAAAGGTCTTTTCAGGGGATAATAAGTTGGAGAATACCTCTTAGCTAGTTAGGGAAGAGGTCAATTCAACTTCCTTTGTTGTGTCATGCTCTAAAGGGAACATACCTGATGAAAGAATTCTCTCTAAGGGGGCCAGCACAAGCCCCAGGCATTTCAAAATAATATTTCTTCATTATCAATGTCATTACTCTCAGCTAGTGGTATTCAGTCAACAAAGATTTAATAAGCACCTACAATGTGCCAGGCACTGTGCTAAACACTGAGGATACAAATACTGGCAAAGACAGCTTTAAGGAGCTTTTAAGGAACTGACAATCTATTGGGGGAAACAGCAGATAAACAATTATGTGCAAACAATATATATACAGAATAATTTGGAAATAAACAGTAGATGGAAGTCACTAGAATTCAAGGAGATGAGGTTTTAGCTGAGACTTGAAGGAATACAGGAAGAAGAGATATTTCTAGTCATGGGGGTAACAATCCATGAAAATGTCCTGATTTGAGACCTTGTTTGAGCAACTGCAATATAATGGTGATCCTGGTAATTTCTTACAAGAAATGAAATTTATATAAATGTGCGTGTGTATGTGTATATATATGCTTATATACCCATAATGCATTTTAAATGGTGTTAAAATAAGATAATGAATTTCCCTCATACCCTGGCATTTACCATATTAAACAAATGTTCTAAAGAATTTTTTAAAAATTATTTAGGGCAGAAATTGTGAGAAATATTTTGCTTCAAGTGAAGTTACTCTGGAGACAGAGGATCAAATTGATTTTTGACCCCAAATTCAAAGTCTACCTGAGGAGATACTAAATACTTATCAATGAAAACATAAAGAAATTATTAGGGGCTCCTTGCAGATCAGAATTTTCCTTTTTAACACAACTGAAAAAAAATAGTCCTGTTAGATATGAAAGATTTTGCATCAAGGGAGAAGAAAAGGAAATTTCATCAGTTTCTGCCTGTAGCTAAGTAAGATGAAGCAGGGAAGTGATGAATATGTGGTGACTACAGAAACAGCTCCCACCAGGCAGCTCCCACTTTCAAGAGCCAGGGAAATTAGGCCAGACCTTAAAGATGTCAGATCCTAGGCATTTAATAATTTTCAGGCATCCCACAGCACTTACACTACTATCATAATAACTCCTTCATTCATGAAATCACATTAGTGACCTGCCACCAAAAGGGTGAGAGCTTTGAATTGTTTGGTGGTAGTAGTATAGATAGATTTGCAAGAAACAATTCACTGGCCTCCTCTTCCCCATTTATGATGTCTCCTTCAGTCAAATATAAACTTCTTGAAGACAAGAGCAATTTTCATTTTTGTTTCTGTGTCTCCAACATTTAGCACAGTGTTTGGCACATGGTAAAAAATAGATGATGTTTCATTCATGTAGGACTTCAGAACAGAGGAATATTAACTGATCCACATAGAGACCCTTGCCACTATGAGATCACTTAGTACTGCCACTTACTAAAATTAATTAATTCAGTACTGATATGATAATGCAGAAAAGTACTAGAAAGATTAACAAGCATGTTATGGGAGAGTTCACTTCTGTGCAGAGTAGAAGAATACTGGACTTACAGAGAATAAGTCCTTACTCTGATGCTTATTAGCTATGGTTTAATAGCATATGTTCGGGCTGCAATTTTTTCAACTATAAAATGTGGGTGATAAAAGCACCTATCTCACAGAGGTGTAGTAAACTTTAATTGAGACAAAGTATGTAAAATATTTTACAAACATAAAATGGCTATATAAAAGTCAGTTGCCATCATCATGACTATTATTAAATAGTTTTTCTAGTTTATGAAGAACAATAACTAGAATTTACATAATGCTTTGTGGTTTATAAAACACTTAACAGAGATCACTTCACATTATCCTCATGACAACTCTGGGAGGTATGTGCTCTTATTATCCCTTTTTATAGATGAGAAAATAGCCTGAAGGAGGCTAAATGACTTATCCAGGTTCACACACATAGCAAGTATCTGAAGCTAGATTTGATCTAATCTTTCTGATTACAGGTTCAGCCCTCTATATAATGTGCCTCCAGTTTCATTACAAAACATTTTGCATAGGTTATCTCTTTTTAGAAGACTCAAACCTATAATGTCTGCTTTAATATGGCACTGTAACTACTAGGTAAGGGAAAAATAACTATCGTTTAAATCTGTATCCTATCTAAAGAGTAACTTAGAAAGCCATTATTTAATTCTCAATTCTTTTTTTTTTTTTTTTTTGAGGGAACAGTGAAGAATCTTGGAATAAGAAAAGCCCACTCTTCTGTCAAAGGAGTGGATTAAACTAGATTAGAGTTTCTTAACCTTCTTTGTAGTGAATATATATCAGGAAGGCCTAGAAACTCCTTCTAAAAATAATGTTGTTGTTGTTGTTTAATAAAAAAATATGAGGCAGCTAGATAGCACAGTAAATAGGAGCACCAGTCCTGAAGTCAGCAGGAACAGAGTTCAAATTTGACCTCAGACATTTAACATTTCCTAGTTCATGTTCTGGCCAAGTCACTTAACCCCAACTGCTTTACAAAGAAGAAGAAAGAAGAAGAGCAAAAACAACAACAATACTGGAATTACAAGTAAACCAATTTCATTAAAATATAGTTATCAACTTTAGGAGAAAATATAGATCTTAGGTAAAGCAGCTCTGGATTGGATTACTTAAAAGATCAGTTAAATTCCATTTTTCTGCCTTGACACAGGACCATTCTCACTGATAATATATTTGTTTTCTTTTTCAATCATCTAAGCATATTAACATAATTGAAGGTAATCAAGTTATTGTTTTTAATTAGTTGGTTTAATCACTTGAAAATACAGAAATGGCCTCCAAAGAATGCCCTCTGAAATGGATGTCAGAAGTCCATTGAATAAATCTTCATAAGGGGATTGACATCTATTTAAATTACCCAATCAATTGACATGTCAAACAAAATCCAAGTAGTAAAAATCATTATTAATGATGGCCATGGGCAAATCCCATAATTAGGCTTTGACCATTTGTGTCCAAAGTCAAAACTCACTAATTGTCCTTTGTGTGATTTGGTTGTGAGGTGTTTTTCCCCCTATTATTTTGTTGTTTTTAGTGGAGTAAGAGTAGACTTTAAAGGACCCTGGTCTTTACAGGGGGATTTTCCTTGTATTTTTAAAAGTATAAGCCATGCTCTCATCCCAAGTAACTTTATAGAAATTCTCCCCAAGAATCAAAACAAAGAGTATGGTGAATCAAGATGAAGAGAAACTCTCATGATGCCCCCACCATCTGAACTTGCCAAGCATTAGAGTAGTTCTTTATAAAATATACCTGCAGTTAAATTCTTCCCCAGGCTGTTGGGCAGATCCAGAGAAAATAAAATACTAAGAGGTGAAATGATTTACCCAAAGACTTTTAAAAGAAAAGTTAACAAAAAGTCATTTTTTCTTCTCTTATCTTTTTTCTTGCTCCTTTTTCCTCATCACCTTATTCCTTCCTTTTCCTTAATTTTTTTTCAAAAGACAACATATCCAAATGTATTAAACTTTTCCTATTGTTTTTTAAAGACATTTTCTTCTGAAAACTGATTTCAAACATCAACATATTTCTTATAAAAGGCATTTCTTTGTTGTTGTGGAAGTATTTTCAAGAACGGGATCTACAATTTTCAAAGTCTTGTATGCATGCATGCATATGTGTCATATACACATATACACATACACTCACACAAAATTGTTTTAGTCCAAAACTGTCTTTCATACTTTAAAATACAAAGAGGGAAACAGATTAAATATCCAATTTGTTTTGTGTTGCTTGGGTTTTTTCTTTACTTTCCCATATCACCATTTTGAACATTTGAATTGCTCATTTGAGCTTTCTATTCTATTTCACAATTTTATTCTCCAGCCCAAAATGACTCTTACTTGGATTTCCAAACATTGCAAAAAAAAAAAAAAAAATGCTCCTTCCTTAACTTGCTGATTAACATTGACCTCATCTATATTTTTATTTACATTGGGCTTAGTTTCTATTAATTTTGAGTGCTCTTTTATTTTTATCATAATTGCTACTATTTCACATGCTTATTATGGTTTTATTTTTAAAAGCCTATTAATAATAATGTGCTATTAAGAGGACACCTTTCTCTTATAAAACTCAAGGAATATTATGGCTAATATCTGTGCCAAGTAAGAAGGATAATTTACAATAAAAAGAATACAAGAGTTTGAATTTGGAGTGCTATGTTCAAACTCTGTCATTAACTACCTGTGTGACCTTAGGAAATGTATTTTATCCCTCTGTTACAGTTTCTAAATTCCTTTTGTTTGTTGTTCAGTCAGGTGTAACTCTTCATGACCCCATTTGGGATTTTCTTGGCAAAGATACTGGAGTGGTTTGCCATTTCCTTCTCCAGCTTAATTTACAGATGAGGAAACTGAGAAAACAGTATCTTGCCCAAAGTCACTCAGTTAGAGAGTGTATGAGGCTGGATTTTAAATCAGATCTTTCTGACTTAAGTTTGCTGCTCCCTCCACTCCTTGAACTCCCTCCAACTTCCCTAAAATGATCCAATTTCTTTCATTTGGGGAGGGAAGAGCTCAATTTTCAGACCTGAAAGTAGAAAGCAAGACTATATCCTAAACCTAGAGGAGGATATCTGTCACAGGTGTGTAAGAGGAGGAAGGAGAGGAGGATGGATCTTAGAGGAGGAATATTTCTCCTTTTTGGCTACAACAGATGCAGCATTATTGTGCACATATCCCTTATCCAAAAGGGAAATTACGTGGATTGTCCCAGATCTTGGATATAATCTCATGCTTCTAAATAGTTCACCACAATATCCTTTTTCTTTTATTTTGTTTTACTTTCTTTTGGCCTTTTGATTTTTTTTTCTGACATTTATATCTAGCTTTTGAGTCTAGCATCAGTAAAGGCATATAACCCTCCTACAAAATATCCCTTTGTAGTAAATACTATCGGAACAATACTGGGATACATAGGCCATGGACTATTGTTGTTTATAGTCTCTGAGGTTCAATTTCTTCATATGTAAAAAGACAAACTTGGCCAAGAAATTGTCCCTTTCAATTCTGAATCTATCATCCTATGATAATTATGTTCTCTTGAGGAAATGTAACAATGGTAGATATATGTTTTTTATTTGAACAGTGTTAATAGTTTCATCTTAGAAACAGCAAATCTTACAAGAAAGTGTAGAAATAACAATGATGATGGTGGTGGCAATGGTAGAAATAATAATAGCTAACATTTATATATCATTTACTATGTATCAGGCACTGTGGTTAGCACTCTACAATTATGTCATTTGATCCTCACAGCAACAGTAGGAGGTAAATACTATTATTGTCCCCATTTTACAGATATAGCCTGAATTCTCAGACTTTGTCTACTGAAAGCTAGTCAACTGAAAGAAGGAAAGAAATGACAACCAAAACTATTGGATTATTCTTTTGCTTTTTTGTTTTATTTTAATTGGTATCAGATCAAATGAACATCTGGAATTTTTTTAACCTATTACTTAGTTGTTTTGTTGTTGTAGAAACAATTTTAAGAGCCTGGATTCAGGTGGATAGTGATATCCTGAAAAACCTAATGAAAATACTTAGCTTGAGCTCTGAGTAAATCTCTGGAGGTACTCTGGCATTAATTCAAAGTGAATCCCCTAAAGGAACTCCACTTTGGGTATAAGCTGAACTGAGCAGTCAGCTACTCTTTCTAGATCCTAAGGGTAAGTGGCAAATTAAAAATTCATTAATCATGTTAATTGAAGCTGAATATTAGTGCTTTGGGAAGTATACCTCCAAGTTTAAAAAAAAAAAAAAAACTGGGTGGTTCAAATCACCAAGAGGAAAGACTGGGATTTTTTCTCATGAGAAAAGTAAAACAAAAGAAATCGGGAGTTCACAGGCTTCACCCCCTAACGCTATGTATATCTTTGATTCTCAGCTCTCTCTTCTTGTGGTAGAGTTGGGTCATTGGTGGGCATAATAATAATAAGTAGAATGGTGGTTTTAAAAGAGATCCTCAGCATTTCTGCTTCTGCTGGCATGTGGGGTTCCAATGAGGCTAGCATCTCAATGGGAATGTATCCCCGACTTTCTAGCCTTTGGAGAGCACCACTTGCAGAAAAGGGCCAGTGAATTCTAAAATAAGCTCTTTTAGTGAGAAAAGCCAGCTGAGCGGTTGAAATCAGAAATGCAGAAGGTCACTTGCTATTTTGGAAGCTGCAAGCTGGTCCTCATTTTGTAACTTCGCAGTTATAAACAAAGAACTGTCACCTTTCCTCTCAGTGTATTTATTTCCTATGAAAATAAGCTGATTTAACCCTTTTCATACACAGAATTAAGAGATTGGCAGATTTCTTATATAATTTGCAGTTTTAAACAAAAAATGGTCACCTTTCTTCTGGGTATATTCATTTTCTATAAAAATAAGCTTATTTAACAGTTTTCATGCATAGAATTGAGAAATTGGTAAAATTGTACAACTCAGTTATAAACAAAAAAATTCACATTTCCCTTCAGTGTATTTATTTCCTATGAAAATAAGCTGACAACCATTTTTGTATGCAGAATTAAGAAATCAGAAGATTTTATTACAAAAAAATAACTTTAGCCAAGCAAAATAAGTTATTCATTTGTGGAAAAGTTATTCATTTATTACTCTTTGCTTAACTCTAGAATGTTATGAAGGGGAAAAAAATGACCATTTCTTAAGGACAGTAGTGGTGGTAGTGATGATAGTGATAGTGGATTTGGTAGTGGTAAGGGAGGAGATTTATGATTTCATTGGTGTATAGTAGAGGTATCAAACAATATTAACACCCACAACACTCTGGAGTAGACCTAAATCAGATTAAAATGTACTTGGAATATTTTTAACCAAATAGAAATATGATAAAAACATAGGTAATATTAAATTTTAAAATTGTCAATGTGGACTCTACAAGGTTTCCTTATTTAAGGTTTAATGGAATCTTGAGTTTGACACCATTAATATAAGGCACTTCTAGGGAAAAAAATTCCTGTTTCAAAGCAGATGAATGCTTTCTCTGTAAGGCACCATCTTAGAAATTACTTGGGGGTGGGGGCTGCAGATAGATGGCATGATACATAGAGCACAGACCTGAGTTCAAATCCTGCTTCAGACACTTAACACTTAATAGCTTAACAAAATAGCAGGTCACTTAACCCTAATTGCCTCATAAAAGGCATAAAAGAAAAAAAAAGAAAGTTTCTTGGAGCATTGAGAAGTATAATTATAATAGCTAGCATTTATATAGTGTTTTCCATATATCAGATACTGTGCTAAGTGCTTTACAGATATCTCATTTAATCTTTACAACAATTCTAGTAGGTAAGTGCTATTATCATCCACATTTTACAAATGAGGGAGAAGAGGCAAAGTGACTTGCCTAGAGTCATTAAGCAAATACGTTTCTGAGACTGGATTTGAATATAAATCTTTTGATTTCAGATTTTATGCTGTTCCCACTGGACAGTGGAAGCTGCTTGCTAAGCTGCTTGCTTAAACTTTTATAAATTATGTCTCTATACTATGAGGTATGGGTATTCCTTATCTAGATTGCAAGGTCCTCTAGGAAAGTTTTTTAATCTATTTTTATTTTTTTAATTACCATACAATTTAAAATATAATAGTTGTATATTCAAAGCCTTTTCCTTTGTATAGAAGAGACAAATATCATTCTATCATGATTAAGATCCTGATCATTTAGAAATAGGTTATTCCATTATTATCCTATGATATAAGGATCATATTTATAAAGCACTCTAACTTACAAAGCACTTTATTTTCATGATCTCATTTGATCCTCATGACAATTCTTCAGCATATGATGAGGATACTGAAGTTCAGAGAAATTAAGTGACTTGCTGATAAGCAAAGGAGACAGTATTTGAATCCAAGTATTCCTGATTCTAAATCCAGACTATTATCTACCAAGCATCTGAGTAATGCAATAGACAGAAGTTGGGATCAGTAGCCCTTTGTTTAAAGTTTATCTCAGTTATTTACTAGGTCTGTAATTCTAGACAAAATCACTTAATTTCCCTCATTCTCAGTTTTCTTATTTATAAAATGAGGATAAGAATAATAACAGCTACTTACCTGGATTGTTCTGAAGACCAAACAAAATGTAAAGTTTTATGCAAACTTTAAAGTGCTACATGTTAGCTACAATTATATATAGCCTTCATTGGCTTGGGATGATTGATTAAATCTAAAAGGGACCTCAGAGGTTGTGTAGTCCAATGCCCTCATTTTATGAAGAAGGAGACATTTTCATAGGTTAGTAATTAGAGAAATGCATTGTTTCACAAATTTTTTTTTTAACTTCTTTGTGGTAATTAAATATTTTAAGAGCCTCCAAGCAACCTTTCAAATCAATAATGATGACTCTTTTCTTCCTCTAACTCTCTCCTTCCTTCTTTCCCTCTATCCCCTACCTTGATCACTATACACATCCCTGGCCCCACACACACACACAATCTCTTAAACAAGAGGGAAATTCTTGATGTCTTTTCTAGCAGGTTCTCTTCCCCATATCTTTAAGAGAGTGACTTCATCCACTGACCATAGGAGAATAATAAATGCAACTCATAAACATCACTTCTCTAGGTGTTTGAATTCCACCTGCCAACAAATCCTCCTGGACAAACTCAGAATCCATCATCCTGCCATCTCTTGTCCTAAGATGCTTCTGCATGCAGCAGTTTGTAGTTTAGGGGCAATAAAAGGGTCTGATACAAAATGGGCACAAAGGAGCCCCCACAGCACTCAAAAGCAGCAAAGAGAACATAATTGCCCCAAATTTTCTTATCTCCTTTGCCCTTTTACTTTTATCTTTTGTGTCTAGACTTTCTCACATGGCTGCTCCCTGAAGAGGACTTTATATACAGTTTCCTTTTCTGCTTTTCCAAGCAGTTTTGGCAATTTTTCTGGCTCAAGAGGCAATGAGAGAGGGCAATGTGGCACGACAGGAAATGGACTGGACTGAACTAATGAAATTTTTTTTCCTATTCAACCCTTTTGAGCAGTAGGCAAAGAGAGGATAACATGCCAGAAAAGAGGCATAAGACTACAGAGCAAGAACTGGAAGAAACCTTAATAGTCCTTGTATCCTACCCTCTCATTTAACAGATGACAAAAGTGAGACACAGGGAAGTTAAGCAAGTTGTTCAGGATCACACAGCTAGTATCTCAGTGAGGATCTGAAATTAAATTTTCCTGGCTCCAAGTCTAGTACCTATTATACTACCATCAAATCCAACCCTGTTTTAGAAATGAGGAAACTGAGGCTCAGAGAACTTAAAGGATTTTCCCCTAGCACAGCTACCTAATAAATGTTGAGGACCAGACCATATATCAACTTCTAATTCAAATACAGTACTCTCCAGACTTTTCAGTACCTTTCCAGAAAGAAAAACAAAAACAACAACAACAAAAAAAAAAAAAAACATGTTTTTTTATAGAATATTCAAAAGTTTTAATGTGGTTTTTAAGCTTACATTTTTTAAACTGAAAATAATACTAAGACTTTTAAGACACCATATGCCAATGTCTATATTGTAGATGTTTGCATTCATTTTGATCATCAAGATTCATAAACAATGAACTATTATTATTCATTCTTATTAAAGTATAAATTAATATTGAGTGAAATCCAATTTATTTAAGTAAAAAGGGAAGGCAATGAAGCCATTTCAGATATGAGTGTAGGAATACTTTCTAGCATTGTATAAACCAGGAACCAATACAAGTAGAAATGTTAAATGCAGGAACTAAGAACACTACAATTTAGCATTTTCCTAATAGTTTATATTTATAGTGAGTTTTGTTGTTATTTTAAGGTTCTTATTAGACAATATATTGGTCTGGAAATGCCCTTGATGCCCATGATCTTTGCTCTGCTCCTGCATTTGTTCATAGAATCATGTCTTGTTTCTTTGTGCTAAAAACCTCTATACACATACACAATTGCCCACATGCATACACAAATGCATGTGCCAAAAAATAACTAGAAATCCACAGTAAATCCATTAGCATTTCCTAGTCAAGAACCATGATTCAAAACTCAAAATCTCCCAGGCAGGAAATGGTGTCAATACACCATGAAGGAGCAACACCAGCTAACCTGACAGGCTCACACATATGAAAAAATTAAGGCGTATCAGAGCAAAGTATTTGGAGAAAGTTTGGAGAGTCTTACTTCTTTTCCTTACTTCCTCACCTGGAAAAGGGTGAAAAGGGAGTTCTGATATTGAATCTAAACTGAATTTCAAAATCTTGGAATGAATAAAATCACCCAATCCTAGAGATTAAAATAGAAAACTTTTCTTTCATATGAGAAAGGAGATCTTCAAAGTTTTGATCTGAGTACCCAGGAGATAATACTAGGAATGCCATTATGAGCCAAGAGATTTCTTCTTGGCTTCCACAGTTCTTTTAATATATCAAATTTTCTGGCCAAGTTTGGAATACCATAGTTCTAAGCCAAACACATGTTCATAGTATCCTATGGGGAAGTTTTGTTTCTAAGCTGATTCTGGATTGTTGAGATTCAAACTTGTATATACTAAATATTTCTTTGCCATTCTGGCATTATTTAATCTCAGCATAATCATGAAAATTATCAGAAATCAGGATGGGGATGAGACAAAATGGTATTCCTAGATTCTGCTTCATAGAGCATGGATAACAAACTAAAGATTGAAATGCCGCTTAAAACCTTTGCCTTCCCTGAAAGTAGTTTGGTTTTCCTATGTTCTGCATCTTCCCCAAAGTACCCACCAGCCATTCCCTCAGATAGCTGAGAGATCGTGATTTTTTTTAGGGGACCTCCTACTAACCATAGCCAAATTTGAACTTCAAGGAACTGAAGACAGACGGTGTTCATTGCTGCTTTTAAAGACTTTTCATGTTTTCCAAGCTCATTTAAGATGTTTTCAAGGGAAGTGTTAAGACTGTTAAAGTATTCTTAGCCCAAACAACATAAGGCACAATTGTTTTAGCTTAATTTGATAGCAATAATGACAGTAATAATAAAGTGAAATCTTTTACAACTAGCAAGGATATCAATAATGGGGTCAGAAAGCATGTAAGGAAAGGGGCACCAAGTATAAGTTTCCATCCTCTTAATGGATAGAGTGATTCTGAAAAATATCCAAGTAGATAATTTGTCTCAAGCCTGTGAGGCAGACAGGATTTGGAGGAGGAAAAAAAAAATAAAAAAACAACTTCCTGACACAATAGCATGTTACCAAACTGCTTTCAAACATAAAATATTTGCAAAGCTGATTTCCTTGTAGAGAGCAGTTTTATTCCCAAACCTACAAATTGATTTTTCTTTCTCCTAGATCGAATTGCACAGAACATCATTAAGTCCCATTTGGAGACGTGTCAATACACCATGGAGGAGCTACACCAGCTAGCCTGGCAGACTCACACATATGAAGAAATTAAGGCGTATCAGAGCAAGGTATTTGAAGAAAGTGTGAAGAGCCTTACCTCTTTTACTTGTAATCCTGTAGTTGTCCATCCCTCCTGCCACCACCTTTTAGAACGTTTAATAGTATCTTACCATGTTGGTAAAGGATTCTAATAGGATGAACAGAAGGAATAGCTGAATAATATATATTTTTAATCCACTGAAAGTATAGAGAAAAAGAGCTCTCTAAAGAACATTCTAAGATATTTACTAATAGGTTATTCAATGTCTTTCTTTTTCTTTAAAGAAAAAAGTCATAACAATATTCAGTGTGAGTCTTAGAGTCAGAAACAGCCTAGAGTAATGGAAAGGCTTTAGACTCAGAGACCCTAGATTCAAATATGGAATTCACTACTTGCTATATATTGACTTTAGCTGAGTCAGTTGTCTCTGAACCTCAGTTTCCTCATCTATAAAAGGAAGTTGTGGGACTAGATACCTTTTATAGTCCTTACCAACTCTATATCTATCATGCTAAGACTTTCTTGTCACATCTTATGATGGTAAAAGAAAAGCACATTTAACTGTTTACAGGTAGACTATCATTGTTGATGAAAAGATTATTTTAGTTAATTTTGAATAACAGATTTCTCATTTCCAAGCTTCAGTTTCCTCATCTGTAAAAAATGAGGGGCTTTCCTAGGTGATCTTAAAAAAACCTTCCAGCTCTAAACATTCTCTTTTTATATTTCATAGAAAATGCTAAATATTACAAAGAATCCTGGACTGGAATTTGTGGAAACCTGGATTCTGACCCCTATAACACATGAAAGCTATATGACCTTGGGGGAATTGACTCTTTCAGCCTCAATTCCTTCTCCCAAAAAAGGTCTCATCTGGCTCAAAAATTCTATGGTCCCATGAAGTCTGGGTCAGCTTACCCCCCCCACACACACACACACTATACTATTATGTTATTAAAATATGGTTTTCATTTGTTTAAAATGTTAATGGGTTTTTGTTTTGTTTTTAGAGAGAAACTTCAGTTTTCTGTTCATATTGATTTTCCTCAAATGCTTTTCATTTAATTTAATTCAGTATACACTTATTAACAATTAACATTTATTAAGTCCTTATTGTATGCCAGGTACTGCACATAACTATCTCATTGGTCTACCCTGGGAAGTAGATGTTATTATAATTCCATTTTACAGAAAAGGAAACTGAGGCAAATGGCAATAATTGATTTACCCATGGGGGCACACAGATAGTAGAATCTGAGATTAAAAAAAAAAAAAAAAAAGGAAAAAACCTTGTCTTACTAATTCTAGATCCCAGTACTTTATATACTGGATTACTGGAACTTCAACTGCCTTGAAATATACCTGGGCTAATACTAACTACCTGTAAATATTACCTGAGCTTCTACCTGCCTAGCAATTTTAAGAGGTAAGGGCCATTCAGAAGCAAGAAGGACAGCTCTGTAAAATGCATGGTTACACATAATCCAAAGAGCTTATTTTACCCTACTCAAGGAAGAAAAGTTGAATCTTTTGTTTAGAAGAGAAAAAGAGGAGAGAAAAGAAAGGGGAAAGTGTCTTTGAGAAACTAGGTGTCCTGGAAGCCTTTCCCCATTTTAGTCCCTTTCACTTTCCCATGATTTTAGTCTATCAAGGTCCAAACAGAGTAGCACAATACCTTTGATATATTCACATCGAACCTCCTACCTCTTATTAAGAGGATTCTGTAAATTCCCACCTTGGGGCTCAGGGGACAGATAAGCAAGAATCCAGCAATTCTGTGTCACTTATCTCGTCTCCAGAGAGTTTCTTTGTTCGTTCTTTAACTCTTTATGTGTGTGTTTTTCTCCTCTTGAAGACCAGAGAGGCATTGTGGCAACAGTGTGCTGTTCAGATCACTCACGCAATCCAATATGTGGTGGAGTTTGCGAAGAGGATCACAGGTTTCATGGAGCTCTGTCAAAACGATCAGATTCTACTCCTGAAGTCAGGTGAGCATGTGCAAGACTATGGGGGCCTGTGGAGTTTAGACTAGGCTGTGGTGGGCAGTTACCGCGGTGTCGGTCCTAATCAATCCCCTTTCCAGTAAGCGGCTCATTTTTGCCGCCCACACATGGTCCTCCAGCTCCCATAGGGAACTCTCTATAATAAAAATGCCCCGTTCTTCCTTTCGACTCTCCTTTGAAGTCAAATGCAATTCTGCTTATTGAAAGCGGAGCCATTAATTGCAGAGGCTGAGAGACCCAGGCTGACAGGCATGGCAAGTAATTAGTGTGTCAAGGTGGCTGAATTGCTGAGCTGGCGCGTAAGGAAAAAAAAAAAAAAAAAAACCAACACTGGTTTTCAGGGAAACAAATCCAGGCTAACTGAGCCCTGCCTCTGTGGTCAATTCCAATCATTTTAATGAGAATAGCCTGCAGCCAGTGCGGCTGTGGGGAATGGGGGGTGGGGTAGTGGGAAGAGAAGAGGGAAGAGAGGAAAAACGTGTTCATACTCCACCCACATTCACCCCACCACTCAGGAAATAACTGAAAAAGCAGTCTGCTTGGTCCTGGATTCAGTAATGCCCTTATCTAAGCAGGAAGGAAAATGCATTGCTTTCTCTTCAAATCACTTTAAGGAACTTCAGATTTATGTCAACCTTGACAGGAGGTGTTTATTGCCAGATCACTGGACATCCATGTACAACTTAACCTCCAGTCCTGGTTTTGTCATGAATTAGAAATGCGACCTTGAGGAAGGGCTCCTCTCTGAGCCTCAGTTTCCCCATTTGTAAAATGAGGGTAATATTATTTGCACTACATCCTCCCTAAGTTGTGAGAGGAAAAGTATTATAAGCTTTCAAGTATTCTAGATATGAAAGTTCTAACATAATTCTTTTCTGACACTAGCCCAGTTATTAGCACACTCTACCTCTTGAAATTACTTTACATTTACTTTACAAAGTTTTATTCCTCCTGGTAGAATTCCCTAAAATCAGGATCATTATTTTCCCACATTTGTTGTTATTGTTCAGTCTTTTTCAGTGGTATCTGACTCTTCACAACTCCACTTAGGGTTTTCTTGGCAAAAATACTAGAGTGGTTTGTCATTCCATCCTCAACTCATGTTACAAAATGAGGAAACTGAAGCAAACTAAGGTTATACAACTAGTAAATGTCAAAGGCCAAATTTAAACTTGGGAAGATGAGTCTTTCTGACTAGGTCTGGCGTTCTATCTACTTTACCACCTAGCTGTCCAGTTTTGGCACAGGGTAGGTACTTAATAAATACCTATTTAATTACATTACATTAAATTGAATTTAAATTAATTACTCTGTAATTAGGGCTAGAAATAATGTCTGAAAAGTTATCAGAGTCAATGAAGGTAGGTTTTCAAAGTGTTCTAAGTATCCCTGGGAAAAAAAAAGTTCAAGACTAATTTTTTTTTTTCTTACATTATAAATGGGTGGATTCTTTCAGATAGACTTTGAATGACTGAGGAAATCATTACTGTTTTCCTGCCTTTCCCCTCAGTAGAATGTAATTTTGAGAATAAGGACTATTTGGTTTTGATCTTGGCATCTCTGGAACTGCATAACATATTGAATTTTTGTTGATTCAAATTGATTGAGAATTTTCCCCAAGCTTGCAGAATGCTCTATGACAGGCATTTGAACTTCCAAGTGGTAGGTATCCTTTCTTAATGGATCCTATGATCCCCAAGAATGTGGGGTCAATAGCAGAACAGGAGTGTAGCTAAACAAATGAAAAATCTCATTAAAAGTAATAAGTTCTGTGGGAAAGTTTCACGTACTATTTGTTGCCCAGAATAATTATGACCAAGGACTTTGAGTGGAGAAATAATTATGCAGGTTCATTAGCCTTTCAGATATCCCAAGCTGGATGGCCAGTACACAACTTAAATTCAGTATGTCTAAATCATAAAGCAATATCTTTCTCCCTGGATCCCACCCTCTTCCAACTTTTCTTAATACTGTAAAGGGCAACACCATCTTTCCAGTCCCTCAGATTCACAACCTAGAAGTCATTTTTGACACACCCACCCACCCCCACTATCTCTCACCAATCCCATATCTGTTGCCAGGACCTGTCCATTTCATCTTTGCAATGCCTCTAGACTGTGTCCTCTTCTCTTCTCTGACACTGGATTATTGCAAAAATCTGCTGGTAGATCTGTTTACCTCAAGTGTTTTCCACACTCCAGTCCATCCTCCTTTCAGCCAGTAAAGTGATTTTCCCAAAGGACAGGTTTAATCACATTATCCTCCCTTCTCAAAAATTCCAGTGGCTCCCTATTGCCTCCAAGATAAAATATAAAATGCTTTAGGTGCATTCAAAAGCCTGTGTAACCTCCTCCTACCTTTCCTTATTTTTCTTTTTTTTAATTTCTTTTATTTTAATTTATGAAACAAAATAAGAATCTCCACAAAAAGTAGAATTAAAAGATATTGCTCATGAAATTGCAATTCTACTATGTATCATTTGTTACTTTTAAAATATATAATAAAGTTATCATATGAATATTTTTGCACTTTTTTTTCCTCTTTCCACTCCCACCCAAAAGATGGCCATCATTAGATGGCAAATATGTATATGTATACATGTATATATGTCTGTATGTATGTATGTAAAATCATTCTATAAAACTTCTATTCTTGGCATGGAAAGTGCCATCTGCATCCAGAGAGAGGATCACAGAGACTGTTTCAAAGTAGAATGCTTTCACTTTTTTTGTTGCTATTCTTTCTGTTTATTTACTTGTATGTTTTGTTTTGTTTTGATTTCCTCTACCTTGATCTGACCTTTCCTGTGCAGCACTATAACAAATATGTTGTTATTCCTTACTTTTCAATGTTACTCTTTAATTCAGTGATACTGGCCTCCTGGTTGTTCCACAAACAAGATCTCCATTTCACAGATTTAAGCATTTTCTCTGGCTGTCCCTTCTGCCTGGAGTATTCCTTTCCTTCCTAACCCCCAATCTTTGCCTACTAAATTTCCTTGCTTCCTTTACATTCTAACTATAATCCCACTTTATACAGAAAACCTTCCCCAATCTGTCTTAATTTCAGTGCCTTCTCTTGGCTAATTATTTCCTTTTTATCCTGTGTATAACTTGCTTTGGATATATTTTTTGCATGTGATCTCCCCTATTAAATTCCAAGCTTGAAGCAGGCAGACACTGTCTTTTTCTTGTTTTTGTATCCTCAGTACTTAGCATAGTGCCTGGCACATGGTAAGCACTTAATAAATGTTTATTGATTGATTGATAATCCAGGCTAAAAGTATAGCTGAAATGACGTCTATAATGATCTGTCTCCTTAAGCAACCTCTCACATTGGCTAAGCAAAAGACAAGAAAAGATAAGATTGTTAGAGTCAGGAAAAGCTTCTATTGTCCTGATGGAGCACTGGCAGCAATAAAGTCCTAGAAGCATATTTTTAAAACATCTGTTTGAAGATCTTGGGATATGTCCAGACCAAAAACCATGGAAAGCATTTGGCTAAAGTTTATTATTTTCAAATTGCACTCGACTTAGTGCTTCTACTCTTATTTTTATGACCTAAGAAAAGAAATTCTATCCTCAGCTACTGACCTGAATTTATTTAAAAGAACTTAGTTCCTGTGTTGTATGTATATATGTATATGCAAACATGTCAGGAAAGACTGAGACCACAGAAAACTCAAAAAGTGCATCAAGGGGTTGCTTTGTGGTTTCTGAGGCTCAGGTTCATTGTATTAGCCTTGTTTCTGATATTTTAAAGGGAAGTTGTTAAAATTCTGAACCCTTCCTTCTCAGGTTTGCTAGATATAGGCATGCTACAATGTAATCCAAGAAAGGATTTTTATGTGTGTCTGAGACCCCTTTTGGCAGTCAGATGAAGCTTTTGGATCCTTTCTCAGAATAATGTTTTTAAATGCACAAAATGAAATACATAGGATTACAAAGAAAAACCAGTTACATTGAAATTCCATGTTTTTTTTCTTCACCTGGACAGGTTGCTTGGAAGTGGTTTTAGTGAGAATGTGTCGTGCCTTCAACCCACTAAACAACACTGTTCTGTTTGAAGGAAAGTACGGAGGAATGCAAATGTTCAAAGCCTTAGGTAAGTTCATTTTTAGGAGATACACCATGATTTGTTTGGTTGGTTTGGTTTTTTGTTTTGTTTGTTTGTTTTTCTGTTTAGTTGCAATTAGCTTCATCACTTTAACTATCAGCTTTGTTGTGTGTGCCCAAGAAGCGTAAGCCTTGTGGGCTCAACCCTAACTTGAACAAGAATGAATAATTCATTTTTTAAAACATCATACTTATATGGTCTTCCTTAATTAGAATGTAAAGTTCCTTGAGGGTTAGGACTGTCTTCTGCTTTCTGTATTTGCATCTCCAAACCTTAAAATAGTGTTTGACACACAATAAGTGCTTATTAAAGAATTTATTCATTCATCCATTCACTCTATGCTGAAGAGTTTGTCTCCCCACCTGATAAACAGAAGAATCATGAGTCCACTAAGAATTAAAATAAGGCAGTACTGGAAGGCACCTCACATTTTGAGCCAGACCACAAGTCCTTAACTGAGAAGACTAGGGTTTATCCTAATGAATTCTGTTTTGTTTTAATTTAGTTTTTTTTTTTTAAAGGAATCTACTTTATACAGTGGTTTTCTAACTGTATCCAAAGTCCCCAGATGATCCCAGGATGCCGTGGGTAGCATTTATGTTTAAAAAATGACAATACTTAAAGTTTCATTCTTGGCTTGAATTATTAATACCTAGTTAGGATAGCTAATTAAACTAGACATATATCATCAATGCCCTATCAAAGACAGTGCTATTCTATTTATTAATCATGGCAAGGTTTATTGAGCCTGGCAAGGGGGCATAGGTGAAAAAGATAGTCTACTGATTGGGTCTTTTGCAATACCAAAGTTAAAAATAGTGGTTCAATAGAAAACCCAGAGCCTGAGTTCTAATGCTATTTTGACCACTTAAAAGCCCTGTGACTCAGTCCCTTAAACTTAATGTCTTAGATCAAATGAGATAATATTTGTAATTTGCATAATGCCTGCTATATGGCAAGTACTATAAAAATGCTTCTTCCCATCCTTTCTTTTTTATTTCCCTTCCTTCGCTTTTCTTACCCTTCTCTTTTCTTCCCCTTTCCTTTCTCCCTTAGTTTCCTTATCCATAAAATAAGGAAGTAGAACCAGAAGGTTCCTTCCAACACTAGCTTTCTCAAATGCTGTACTTATGATGACCCATGACACTAAGATCCTGGTCTACAGATCATAAGAGTTTGAGAACCTCAACTCTGGTAGATTACTGTCTGATTAGAATTGTTTCATCAACTGTATCAACCTACCAGGACACGGAAGCATGATCAAAGAGCATTAGCAAACCTGGATTGCTGCCAGGAAAAGTTTCCAAGATCCTTGGTTTTATCTGCTCCCTATCTTGCCCTTAAATGCCAAAGCAGGACACCACTTGTCCTTGCCCATGCTGTTAACTGATCTAGTCAGTTGGCAGCAATTAGGTCAAGGCTGGCACTATTCCTTCTATGCAGATGATACATGTCCATCCACTTTGTCTCCAAGGCTTGGTTTTCAAGAAAGGATAAAAAGACTTGACAGACATCTATGGAAGATTTCCCGTCTCATAAAATAAAAATTAACTTGGAATTACTATAGGATTGCTAATTGACTATCATGATAACAACTAGCATTTATAAAGTGCTTTAAAGGTTGACAAAATATTATCTCATTTGTGCCTCACAAAAAGGTGAAAAAAGTCCTGTTATCCCTATTTTACAATTGAGGTTGAAAGATACTAAAGTACTTGCCCTGGGGCCACACAGCTCAGTAACTTTTTGAAGAAGAATTCAAAATTGAGTCTTCATAATTTTAAGTCAGTGCATTATCTCTATATTATCTTTGCTTAGCTGCCTATGTTCAACAACTCTAGTTTTTTTCTCTGTCTCCTTTTCTTAAAGAATAATCCTAATATAGCTGTAGTCTACCAACTAGTTTTCCAGAGAATGACTCAGATAAAAATCTAATTGCAGGAACATAAAAAAACTTAAGATCACAAGATTTAGAGCTGGAAGAAATCTTGGGGGGAAAAAAAACTAGTCCAATCCTTTCACTTTTTTGCCATCAGAGTTTAGTACAGATGTTAAAATTTGAAGAGCAATCACTAAAAGGCAATCAAAATAATGATTGGCCTTCAGCCCTTGCCATCTGAGTTGGTTAAAGGAACTGAAAAGCTATGGTCAATTGTCTTCAGATATTTGAATAGCTTCTATAGAAAAGAAAGATTATATTTATTCTTTATGGTCCCAGCAAACAGAAGTAGAGGCAATTGCTGGAAACTGCAAAGAAACAAAGATCAAGAAAAGCTTCACTACTATTAGAGTTTTACACAGCCTCAATAGTTGTGTTTCCTCTCATTTGACATCTTAGACCTGTTGGAGCAGGAATTCCATTTGGCCTAGATAACACTGAATTCCCATTCAGTTCTGAAATTCTATGTAATTCAATGATTTTCCCCTCTTAATGTAGAGTCTGAATCAAACTACACCATCAGGCTTCAAGAGGCTTATAAAACTCTCAAGTCCTATCTGAATCAATTAAAATGAAATTGGGAAATGTTTAACTACATAAAAGGTCAACATAACATAGATAATGTTGGGTGGTAGTTTTCTAAAATCACATGCACCCTACAGGGGAGATCTATTTCTATTTGAGTTTGACATTACTGACATAGAGCACTCAGATGTCCTAAATCTTGTGGTTCAATTCCAAAAGGATTTAGTCAGCCTTCTGGTATTCTAGACTCTGAATTTGACCCATAAGCCTGCTGCTTCTAATATTAATAGTAACAACAGTGGTAATAATGAGAAGAGCTAGTATATATATATATGTCATACATACTATGTGACAGGTATCATGGTAAGTATGTTGCAAAAATATCTTATGCTAACATCAAACCTGGGAGGTGTCTGCTATTTTGACTCCCCTTTTACAGATGAGGGAACTAAGACAAAGAGAGGTTAAGTTACCTGCCCAAATGTCACTTAACTGGTCTCTGAGTCTGGATTTGAACTTATAATAATAAATAATAACTAATATAAAAATAGCACTTTCTTTTTTATTTATTTATTTTTTAATTATAGCTTTTTATTTACAAGTTATATGCATGGGTAATTTTACAACACTGACAATTGCCAAACCTTTTGTTCCAATTTTTCCCCTCCTTCCCCCATCCCTTCTCCCAGATGGCAGGTTGACCAATACATGTTAAATATGTTAAAGTATAAATTAAATACAATATATGTATACATGTCCAAACATGTACATGTACAAAACGAATCGGACTTTGAAATAGTATACTTAAAATATCACTTTCTATATGCCAGGTACCATACTATATACTTTACAGTTATTATCCTATTTGATCCTCACAACAACCCTGGAAGATAGGTACTGTTATTCCCCTTTCACTGAAGTGCCTTGACCAAAGGTCACCCTGCTAATGGGGTCTGAATCTAGATTTGAACTCTGGACTTAGCAACTTCATACATCACATAGCTACCACTTAACCGCTAGGACAGAATTCTCTACCTTAAGCTTAAGCTTCTTGTTCGACAAAAGGATTCTAGAAAGACAGAATATAAGCCCTTCAGTAACTATACAAATGTCAGCTTTCTTGACTCTTTTCCCATTTCATCCCAATGTTATTCAATGAATTTCTTTTCTCCTTTTATAGGTTCCGATGACCTGGTGAATGAAGCATTCGACTTCGCAAAGAATTTGTGTTCCTTGCAGCTGACAGAAGAAGAGATTGCCTTGTTCTCATCTGCTGTGCTGATATCTCCAGGTAAGGAAGGCTGCATGCAAATTGTCATTCTCTTCTGCACCTTTTCCTTTTGTTTTTGTCACTGGAAAAAAAATGAGCAGTTCTACTTCTACTGCTCTCTTTCAAGACCCACCTGAGAAGAACTAGACTTCCTTTTCTTCAGTGATCTCAAGGACTGAGTATATCAGTTCCATTTTTTTGTTGATGCTATCTCTTTCTTCCTCTCTGTCTTTGTCTAATTGTCTGTCTCTATTTCTCTCTGTCTGTTTCTGTCTCTGTCTCTCTTTCTCTCTCTCTCTCTCTCTCTCTCTCTCTCTCTCTCTCTCTCTCTCTCTGTCTTTCTCACCCATTCTGTTTGTCTTTTTCTCTGATTGTCTCTGTCTCTCTGATTCTCTCTTTGTGTTTCTCTGTCTCTGTTTCTGTTTCTTTCTGTCTCTGTTTCTAATTCTCTTTCTGACTGTCTTTCTGATTCTTTCTGTCTCTGATTCTGCGTCTCTGTCTATCTCTCTGTCTTCGTGTGTGTCTTTCTTTGATTCTCTCTCTGTGTTTCTATCTCTATCTTTCTATTTTTCTCTCTGTTTCTGCCTTTGTTCCATGTATTTGTCCATTTGTCTCTGCCTTTATTTGTGGTTTCATCTCTCTCTATCTCCTTCTGTTTCTCTATGTCTCTTTTTCTCATTATTTTCCTTTTCTTCCTCCATTTCTTCCTTTCCTTCTTTTTCTTCCTTCCCTTCTTCTTCTTCCTTCCCTCCATTTTAACAAGTTCTCACTTTTTTCTATGGCTCTAGAAGACAGTTGTGTTATGTTTTGTTTTTTTTCCCTGAAATTAGACCAGAACAGATGGCACTGTTACACTCAGTATCTTAACCAAGAACACCATTCTTAAGATTTCCTGTTGTTTTGGAGGCTTTGCTTTATCTAATAAAGCATTTATGAGTAGAGTGGAGAAAAGTTATCTTTCTGAGGGTCAGTACTTATATCTTATAAGGCTTTGTCTGAATAAGAGAAACAAAGAAAGAGTTCTGGATATTCTCTTTACACAGTCTTTCAGACATGGAGGTGTGACAATCTTTTTAAAATTTATACATAGATTAACAGATACCACTAACTATTTCTGGCAATAATGGCAGCCTATGTAATTTCCCTTCTGTTATTCTTTATCTTTCTTTCATTCGGTGGGTTCATGAAATTTGTTTTTTCCCTGTAATATGATTTTTTAAAGATGAAATCTAAAGCTATGTGAGTAAGAGAGAAAAAGTTTCACTTAAGTCCTCAGTCCAAAAGAAGCATGTGAATAAAAAACTTCCCCCCTCCTTTTTTTCCAAAGGGTCCCATATCAATAAAGAGCTAATATCCGATTCTTAAACATTATTTAACCAAACTTCTCACTTGCCTGATTCATGGGTAATCCTGAACCTTAATGTGAAAGCAGATAAATCCCTAGCTTCCACCATATCCTCCCTGGCTACAGTGGCAGAAAAGTTTGTATAGTCAATAAAATCTCAGTTGTTTGATGGCCAGAGAGGGACTACACCAGAAAACATTTGTCTGAATTTTCCCAATTTTCCCATTTGCTTATATGGAAATATAAGCAAAAAAATCTTTGTATTCCTTTCTGTCCCCCTTCCACTTTGCAAACCTCCTCTCCCCTCCCCCCCCCAAAAAAAAAATTCTGCCTGGTATGATAATAATAATAATAATAGTTGACATTTATAAAGTGATTTAAGATTTGCCAAGCACTTTGTAGTTATTAGTTTATTTGATCATCGCAATAATACTGAAAGGTAGATGCTATTAAAACTGAGGTTACAAGAGGTTAAATGTCCTGTTCAGAATAACACAGCTAGTATATTTAAACTGGATTTAAACTTATTTTTTCCTGATCCCCAAGTTTGGCACTCTATTCACTATGGCACCTATCTGCCTGTGATGTCACAGAAGTTTGCCATCTACTTTATGGAACTTTTCCAGCCTGCCAAGAGCCTCCCATCAATAACCTTCAATCATTGTGGTTGTGCTGACATTGTGACTAACATTGTGACTGTGCTGATATGGTGCCAGACACCTCAAAAGCATAAGGAGAATAACAGGTAGCAGTAGCCCTCCCTCTAGGCAGAAGCCTGAGCCCCAGTGGACTTTCTCTCTTGCCAGGCTCCATGTTTCCCAAGACTGTCCCACAATAGTGGCAGACTATTTCATTCCAGACAGCTCTGGGAAGGGAGGGAGAGAGCAACTAAATTTAAACTGAATGACAATAATCACTGAGGGCTTTTGTCTTCACTTATGTAAGGGTTTGCTTAACTGTTGGGTAAAGTTGTCATTGTCCCTTCTAGAATTACAGAATCAAGTTGCTCACCTTACTTGAACTGGATTCAGGAGTATTATGCCCAGGTTCTTTTCCATGGGTATCTATTCAGCATCTGGAGATTCTTACTGACTCATTAGTAAAGCTAATTTACATTCCTAGGACTCTGGATAGGTCAGTTCCAACTTGAGGCTAGTCCACCATGCTGAATCCTTGCACATTGTTTTATATAAAGCACCCAGAAGATAAGTACTATAATTTCCCACCACCACCACAAACAGTTAAAAAAGGAGAGAAATGGATCTAAAGAGAAAATGCAGTGTCTATTAAAGAGAGCATCATTTTATATTAATCCTATACAAAACATAGAACAGCTTCCTTTCACTACTTGATAAAAAAAAAGCCTAAGTGTGTGGGCAGGGAGAAACCTTACCAAATCAAGGCTATTCTACCATGAAACATTTTTTTTTCCTCCTAGACAGATTATTCATTTCCACTTTGCATTATAGAAACTAAGGCTAGATTTCTGTCAGGAGAGAGAGAGAGAGAGAGAGAGAGAGAGAGAGAGAGAGAGAGAGAGAGAGAGAGAGAGAGAGAGAGAGAGAGAGAGAGAGAGAGAGAGAGAGAGAGAGAATGTGTGATTAATAATAAAAAGACATTAAGAAGTTCTGAAACCAGCACTTTTTTTTTTTTTTTTACTAAATCATGATTTCCTGTGTCATTTATTGCAAATCTAGAAAGTTGGCCTCAAAAGCAGCTTTACAAGTGACCCATTGTGGGGCTTGAGATGTAGGATTTGTCTTCATTGATGGTTAATTTTCCTGTTTCTCTCTTTATCACTTCATCTTTTTTTCTTTATCAGACCGAGCCTGGCTAATAGAACCTCGGAAGGTTCAGAAGCTTCAGGAGAAAATTTATTTCGCACTTCAGCATGTGATTCAGAAGAATCACCTTGATGATGAGACTTTGGCAAAGGTAGGTCCACAGATCATTATGCAGTTTGTCTAGGAGCTCTACAACAAGAGACTACTCATGAAGGAGAGAATCCTCAACTATTACCCAAGTGATTAAAAGCTACAACAGTGGAAAGAGCACTGGCTCCAGAGTCAGAAGACCTCTTCTAGAGTTCACACTTAGTTTCCAGCACTATCTACATGACCTTAAACAATTCACTTAAACTTCCTTGACAAAAATTAATTTTTTTTTGTAAAATGAAAGCATTGAATTAGATGTCTAAAGTCTCTGCCAGCTCCAAATCTATAGGTCCAGAAACAAATTAGACCATGACCAGGAAACTGAATAGTCTGAGAAGCATATTATGGGAAGAATAGCTAAAGGAGCTAGGGGGTTTTAACTACAAGAAGAAAAAAAAATATGGAGAAATATGTCATGGATATAGAGCTACATGGGACCCTGTAAGAGGATCTCTTGTTCATCCTTCTTGTATGAACATAGGGAGCACTAGTATATAGCTAAAAGACATCTTAGATGTCATCTATTGTCTCATTTTACAGATGAGGATACTAAGGTTCAAAGTGGTTAAGGGTGTCCAGGATCACTGCAGATGAATTTGAATCCTAGTCTTCTTATTCCCAATCCAGCATTCCTTCACTCAGACCTCAATGCCTAATTACTATTGTCTTCTATTTTTATGGACTTATATGTAAAAGAGAAATCTACTTCTTCTGTATTTCCCAAATATTCAGAATCAATACTAATGGTTGGGAAGTGAAGGAATGGAAATTTAAATTAAATGAAGGAAAAGCTTTAATTCTTAGAGCTATCTAGCCATAGATGGGCAGCTTTTTCAGGAAATGAACTTCAAATCACTGGAAATATTCAAGCAGATGGTTATCTATAGGGTATACTGAGAAAAGAATTTCTGCACTGGAAGGGACAAGTTGCTCACTATAGTGCCTTTCAATGTTCTAGGGAACATTGTAGAATATGATCCCAAAAGCCAGAATACTATAAGAATAGTATAGTAATATAGTATCACAAGGACAACATACACACAGCCAGAGACTGAACCATGACTTGGAAACTAACGGGTTTATTTATTATATTGGACACATATTATGAGAAGAATATGCATAGACTTCCTGGAATTTCTCTGTTAAACAGGAAATTTTTCAGAAGAAATTATCATCCCCCCAAAAAACCCCAGAGAAAATAGTTGTTATAGGGCTTAAGCTGGAAAGAACATTAAATTTAATAACTCTTTTCATGTTTTTTTCAGTACATGATTTTACTTTGTGTGGGTATAAAGAGAACAAAAACTAAAAAATAAACCTCCAGTTTATCTGAATCCAAGACAGTTTCTTTACCTTATTTTTCATCATTAAAACTCTCTTACTCAGCATTAGATCTAGCTCAACTTCCTTTGTATAAAAAAGGGAGAAAAAGTTTTAAGTGCTACAGGCAAAATCTGTATATTCATGTAGATTTCACATTTGCATATACAAGCAAAATACCTTTATAATAAATTGCACTGGACTCAAACCAGGTCAAGGAGCATTTATTAAGCACTTACTATATGCCAGGCACTGTGCTATGTGCTGGAGATACAAAGAAAGGGAAAAAGAATAGTTTCTATTCTCAAAAAAATAATAGTCTAAAGGAGAGATATGCAAACTAGGCATAAATGCTTTACAATATAACAGCAAAGAAAAGCACTAGCATTAAGAAGAATTAGTAAAAGTTTCTGGTAGATAGTAGGATTTCAAATGGTACTTGACAGAAGCTTAAGATTGAGGTGAGGAGGAAGAGAATTCCAGGCATGGGGGACAGCCAGTAAAAATGTAATGCCAAATTTTTTTTAAGTTTTTTTTTTCATTTAACAAAAATTTTTTTTTTCCTCTTTTATACTACCCTTTCATTGGGAGAAAAAAAAAAAGCAAAACAAAATCCTTCTACAAATATTCATAATTAAGCAAAACAAATTCTTACTCTGTCTGAAAAATATATAGCTCCGTATTCTTTTTGAGTCTATCACTTTTCTGTGAGGATGTGAATAGTGTTTTTTATCATGAGTTTTTTGGAATCTACATTGACCACTACACTGAGTAGAGTTCTTAAGTCTTTCAAAGCTGTTTTCTCTCAGGATCTCTATCTCAGTCCCCCAAGCTTGCAACCTCAATGTGATTCTCACATATTCACTTGCCCTTACTCCAAATAAATCCAACTTGTTGCTAAATCTTATCATTTATACTTTATAATGTCACTCACATATGTCCCTTTCTTTCCACTCATTCAGCCATAATCCCAGTTCAAGTGCTCTTCATCTTTCATCTTAACTATTATGATAACCTTCTAATTGGTCTACCTTCCTTAAATCTCTTCCCACTCAATTTTCCAAAAGTACAAGTCTGACCATTATGTGTCCCCCCACACACACTCAATTAAACTTCAATGGCTCCCTGTTTCCTCTGTGATCAAATCTAAATTCTTCTGTTTGGTATTCAAATCTCTTCACGCTTCCACATATTCTACCATACAGAGAAACTGTTTTTCTTGCTAGTATTTGAATAAAACATAAGTCCTGACAAAGATTGTAGATGGTGAGAGTAATCCAAAGTTGGATTTTTACAGGGCATGACAATAACAACAACAACAACAATAATAATAGCATTTACATAGTTCCTACTATATTCTAAGCACTGTTGTAAGTTCTTTACAAATGTCATCTCAGTTGATCTTCACAACAACCTGGGAAGAATTGCTAATTTTTTATCATGTTCATTCCGCAAATGAGAAAGTAGAAATAAATAGAGATTAAGCCACTTTGTCCAAGAACATACAACTAGCAAAAGTCTGAGTTTGAATTTGAACTCGGATCTTTCTGACTCCAGGCCCAGCCTTATACCCACTTCACCACCTCAGTTATCCACATGAGGATTGATGGCCTAAAAAAGCCCTCTTTTTAAAGCAGTGACACCAGAAGATGGGGTCTGTCTCCGGCCCTTGGTTAGGCAGGACACATAATAGCAAATAGCAATGGTATAGTAGAAATAGCACTGTTTTCAGTTTCAAATTCTAGCTCTTCTAATTATATGTGTGGCAAGAAGCAAGTCATGTAACATCTCTGTCCCTCAGTTTCTTCATCTTCAAAATAAAGAGACTTAACAAGATGATCTATAAAGCCATTTCTAAATATAAATCTGATTCTATGTGTTTGTTTGGCATAAATGGTAGAGTTAGGAAGTGGAATTTGGAGAGAAGGCTTTTTCTTCAGTAATAGATGTGGTTGACCCTTGACTTAAGATACTCTTTTCTGTTGATTTAAATTTAGTTTCAGAGTTAATGTTCTCTATGTCCGTAAAATAGAAGTTCTGAGAGTCACTTTATTACAAAGAGATATTTTACTAGAAACTAGTAAATCCATCCTCTTCACTGGATTCTTCTAAGGAGTCCTTATTTTCCCCCAGTGACAGAAATTTTTTTTCCATAATTTTTAATATGTGTCTTTCTTGATCTCTGCTATCTTTCATAAGTCCCCTTCTGGGTAGATCCAATAGATAATTTGAAGGAAGTTACATATCTGCTATTATGTAATCATAGGAAAATCACTTTTGCTTTCTCTGCCTGAATTACCTCATCTGTAAAATTAAGGGGTTTGAAATAAATGACCTTCTAGATTTAGATCCCTTCCTAGTATATGATGTGGAAGGGAAATAAATATCTCCCTCTGTACCCTATTTATTAGAGATTCATCAATTATGTGTTCAATGTGATTGTTTTAAGGATTCTTTGGATGTGTTATCTCGTACAGAAAGAGAATAAAGTCTAAAATCTGCCTGAGTCATAGACTTGAAATAACATGACCTAAAACAAAGTCATCTGGTTTACATTGTTCTGGGCACCAAAGTCACTAAGTAGAGCATAAAAGCAACTTGTGTCCAGGGAACTTTTGTTAATTCTCACTAACCTTTCATTTGGAAAGAGTTGTGACTCACTTTGAGTTGCTTACTTCCTAGGAGATCAGATTATGAAGGACCTAAGAACTCCCAGGTACCCTGCTTGAGTCCTAGAATTTAGAATGAGTCAGTGTAAGAACTATGCTTATAAGCGATATATGGGGCGGGGGGAGGTCTGACTGCTAGTATCACTGATGAGTTTTTTTCTCAAGGCTGAATTTTTCATTAGTAAAGAAAGATTGCAAATCTCCTTCTTCCTGCCTTCGCAATAGGAAATGAAGGTTTGTGGGAAGAGGAAAGGATTAGGGAGCACAGGAGGAAACCCTACCCAGTTTGTGCCAGTGTTGTAGCTATTGACACATAGATTTTCTAATGATTTCTCATGATTTTCTAATTCTGTGCTTTGTTCTTATTTAGGATATCAGAGCTAGAAGTGGTCTAAAAGCCTGATGGACACATGCCTGTAATTTCTGTCTGGGTAATGTAAGGCTTAAACTCTAGAGTTCTAAGCTAGGTTAAGCCTATCAGTGTCCACACTAAATCTGCACTAATATGGTGAATCTTTAGGAATCTTAGGAGCTGCTCTGCTGCCTAAGGAAAGGCAAATTCAGCCTAGTCTGGGAAAAGAGCATGTCAGAGATTCTGTGCCAATAAGCAATGGACTCAAGCCTGTGCAAGATAGGGAAATCAAGTCTCTAAAAAAAAAAAAAATAGCTAATCAACTCTCCCATTTTGCAGGTAAAGAAACTAGAGCCCTTCTGAGTTGATATTCTAGTAGAAGAATAGACATAGAATCCTAATTCTGGATAGATGGTAAGAATATGGATTTAGAGTGGGAAAAGACATTAGAAATCATCTATAACAACTTCTTTTCTCAGTACAGGAAGAAACTGATATCCAAAGTGCAAAGTCTGACAACTTTGTGGCACAGTGAGTGCTATAGCCCAGGACTCAAACTCAGAGTTCAATGCCTCTAGCCATTCAAAAGTAGAGTTCAATTATATTATGGGACCATAGATTTAGCATTTGGAAACATCAACCACCCTAATTTCCTCATTTTATAAAATGTGACAAAATTGTGATCCAGTGAACTTTCATCTTTCCCAAGGTGAGATGAAAAATAATATCCTAATTTATCACCTTTATTCACTTATTCAAGAAATACTTATTAATATTATTCAAGAAATATTTATTAATATTATAAGCTATTATGTTGGATGCTGTGGATATACAAATATGACCAAGGATTTTGGGATTTTTTTTCAAGCATATTAAAAAGAGACAAGTTTATACACAAATAACTAAAATGAGAGGCAGTATAGACTACTGTTTGGGTGATAATTTGGTAACTGCATTCATTCCCATCATTATGATCTGTGATACATATGAGAGTCACTATAAGAGTTCATTAAGATAACTTCATTTCCATTTGGGATAAAATTGGTAGCTATTTCATGAAACAGTCGCATTTAAGCTGAATATTGAGGAATGGATGGGGTATTGAGGAGGAAATATTCCAGACAGAAAAGACAGCAATATAGAGGTCCTGAGAGAGGAAAGCATGAAAAATGTTCAGGTGATGCAATGCTAATGTGTTTGGCCAGAACCAAGGTGAATAATGGAAGACAGGCTGTAAGCTAGGTTGGGGATAGATTGTTCATTGGCACATAGTAGGTATTTAATAAATGCTTTTAGATTGGTTATTAAAACCCTCAAATCCACAGGTAAGGAAGTTGTACTTTATTTAGTAGAGAGCAGGGAAATAGAAATGATTTTTGAAGAAAAGAATAACATGATCAAAATAGTATTTTAGGAGGGATGGATATTCTTGTGCCAGGATAAGTTAGAGGGAAAACTACTGTGAGATTGAAGAATAGAGTAAAAAAAAAAACTTATATGACATTTCTAGCAGTTCGAATAGAAAAGAAGAGATGAAAGACCAAGAGATTATGGAGAATTTATTAGGATTTAGTTCAATAATTCAATAAACAAGGTGAGCAAATGAACCAGATATTCAAGAGTTGTATTAATGTTGTTTAGTCATTTCAGTCATGTCCAACTCTTTGTGATCCTTTTTTTGGAGGGGGAGAGGGATTTCTTGGCAGAACTACTGAAGTGATTTGCCATTTTCTTTTCCAGCTCATTTTACGGATGAAGAAACTAGGCAAATAGGGTTAAGTGACTTGCCCAGGGTCAAACAGCTAGTAAGTGTCTGAGGCCATATTTGAAGATGTCTTTCCAATTCAAAGCCCTGTGGTCTATCCACTGCACCACTTAGCCTATCCATATTAATACTTTTGCCACAAAGGTGGAGTGTCAAAGCACATGGTTTCAAATACTGTATCTTCTATTTACTTCTGCTTAACCTTAGGCAAGATATTTCATCTCCATATATCAGGTATGGGCTGGAGATACAAAGACAATAACAAAATAGTCCCTCTCAGAAATTTAATCCATGAGAAAATTTTATGACTTATAGGATATAAAGTACAAGGAAAAATGAAGAATTAAAGATAATTATAGAGTTTAAACATAAAGAAAATAGTGATAGTATTAATAAAAATAAGCACATCAGGAAAAGGAGCTGGTTTGAGATAATATATCCAAGTATAAATATACAACAAAGAGTTGTAAATGCTAGACTCTAGAAAGAGGTTACCAGAGTAAATAAGATCTCTGAGAGAAGGGACAAAAAGAAGATAGTCAAAAAGAAATTCAGAGAATTTTCACATTTAATGAAAGGAGAAACAATTCAAGAAGACAGAGAGGGATGGTTAGAAGCATAGGAGGCAAACCTTATCTGGTTTGGTTCAGTATTACCAAAGTTATGGGAAAATATATTTTCAAGGAGTATGATATGTTCAACAGTGTCAAGTGATAATTAGTTACAGTGGTAGATGTCTATAACCCCAACTCTTAAGGGAGACTGAGACAGATATCATAATATTAAGAGTTCTGAACTGCAGTAATATAAAGGAATCACATATCCACATTAAGTTCGATATTAATACTATCAATTATCAGGAGCAAGGTGCCAACAGATAATCTAGGAAGTGGCAAAAATAGGGGCAGGTAGGTGGGGCAGTGGACAGAACTCCATCCCTGAAGTCAGGAGGACCCGAGTTCAAATCTGGTCTCAGACACCTAACACATTCTAGCTGTGTGACCCTGGGCAAGTCACTTAACCCCAATTGCCTCAGCAAAAAAAAAAAAAAAAGTGGCAAAAATGTCCAAAACAGAAAGAGATATACTTCTGTTAGGATCAATGGCAGAAGACAAAGCAAGTGTTTTCAAATCCCACATCAGACCCTTACTAACTGTGTCTTTGGGTGAGATATTAAACCTTTCTAGACACTATTTGTGAAATAAGTAGGAATATTGGACTTGATGGCTTCTGAGGTCCCTTCCAGCTCTATATCTAGGTTCCTAGGAGTCTATTTATTGTCTCTGCATCTTTTATCATGCTTTAATTATATACCAGTTGTGGGGTGGGGATGGGGGATAAGGATTAGGCATGCCTCTTGTGAACCAAGATCACTACTTTTATTGGCTCCCACTTCCATTCTTTTCATATCAGTTGTAACAGCTAGTCCAATTTCCTATTGCTTCAAGGTTCAAAAATTATTAATTTTCTTAGAATACACTTCTTAGGAAAGAGCAAGGGAATATTCTCATTCCTAAAAAAAAGTTTTTTTTTTCTTTCCCTTTATTGACAACCCCTGTAGATATAACTAACGCTTCATTGTTATAAGGGAATACTTGTGTGAATGAAGCAAACTTAAAATGGCTCTCTTTGTGGTCTTGATATTGTGATTATTTCAAAAGTGAAGGAATTTCCTTAGATTTTGGAACCTCCAACCCACCCCTTCACCCCAACCCTCTCCTTCTCTGAATGCATCTGAATCACCTTCCCAGCTGTCAGAAAAGTTGTTGTGCCATTACGTGCTGCTAAGGCTGCTTCTGGCCTCTCTTTGAAATGCACATCCCCCTGCTGTACTATATAATATTAATGAGCAATAAGTGACTGCCTGCTGCTTCCTTCAGTAGACCCTTCTGGGCCCTGACGGAAGATGCTGCTGTTCCTGAGAGGCATCCTGCAGTATTGTTTCTCAAGACTGATGCTGAACTTTGTAGTCTCCCATTGCAGCCTCTATTTCAACAGCTTATTAGATATTTTTAAAACTACCAAGTCCATTACACGTGGGCTTTAGGGGATATTCTTTTCATTTATTATTTGCTCTCATGGAAAATACAAAAGGAATCATTAGCGTCAGACCTCTTTTGCAGACAAAAAGTACCAGATGACTTTAAGCCATACCAAAGGAAGGAGGAGGTTCAAAGTATAGAATGAGCATCATCTTAGGCCCTGGATTTTCACAGAAAATAAGGAGAATCTGCATTTACTTTTTAAATATGGTTCATCATCAATTTTGCAATTGCCAACAACCAACACGAGAAATAAAATACCAGCCTTCATTTTCAACATATTAATTTCCTATAAACTCATCACTAGATCAAAATATGCTGATGTATTACTCTAAAGCAAAGGAGTTGAAATGCTTTGTATTCAGTGGTAGAATAGATTGTGCTTCATCAAATCATGGTTAATGAAATCAGTTACTCATTTGAATCAATGTGGAAAAACTAGAAAATCATAATTCTGCTTTTCCCAAATTTTTAAACCAAGAACTGATTATATTACTTTTTTCCCATGAATTTAATAAGATCTCTTAATATGAATTGACTGATAGAGAACTTCAAAACTATCCCACTGAGTAATATTTAAGTGAATTATGTGACTCTCAAAATATTATTCCCAATAACAATAATACTGTAAATGAAAACAACACTAAAGAACATCAAATATTACGTTCAAAATTGGACAGGACATAATCCTAATGCTAGGATATATTTCCTTCTTCTCTGTAGAGAGGTGATGACAAGAAGAGAATGTGATAGAGCCAATGTGTTAGCTTGTTTTCAATAACCAAATTTCCTTTTTCAAAGGAAGGATTCTATTTGTTGGTAATGGAGTGAGGTAGATTTTTGTTTGGGAATTGACAGTGAAATAAGAAAGTGTTCATAAAACTTTTTTTAATCATTCAGATTGAAAGAAAAGACAAGCAGGACAGTTTTGAAAGTAGCCTGGGATTCTTACGTAGTTTTTTTTATAGAGATTCATATTTTCATATATTTCAATTTCTTCCACAATCTACTGAACAGGTATAATCATATCAAAGGATTAACTAGGTCTATAGCAATATAATATTAGGTAAAATTAGGTTAAAGAGGAATAGTTAGCTCCACAAAGTCAATGATGTGAATTAGTAGTCAACTTAAACAAAATTCTAGTAAGTTTTTGTGACTTTATGTTAAAAATTGGTTATAAAGTATTTACCTATATCACTGTAAAATAATATTAGTAATTCTTTATCAATTAGTAATAGGCCATGATTGTACAAATATAGTAAAAGTTCTCCAACCTTCCTCCTTGCAAGAGATTGTATTTACATATTTACAATATTTACGTATTAACAATGCATTGTAGAAGAACTAGCAATTATAAGTAGGTATCCCTTGATGAATTAGTAAAACTAATAGATCTGTGTCACTATTGTGATTTTGCTTTTCCAGCCTACCTTTTGGGAAAGACCAAATGAAACTCAGTTCCCACTCTTTGAAAATCTTAGTGAATATAGAATCCTATAGAGAGAAAATATAGTATAGAGGCTGATTCCATTCTTAATATCTAGTTCCAAAGTTTAAGAAGTTTGTGTCTTAGAAGGTAAGATATGAAATCTTAGTGTAGTTATAAATAAGCTGTAGTTAAGCTAATTCAAACAAGGAAAAATTCAAAAAACAATCTGAGACCTCAATATATACAATACCCTCTTCTATCTAGAATTGTGATGGCTTTGGCTAAGCCTTCTTTGGATAGAATATTAACTAGTTAATGGAATTGTCATCATTTCCCAAAGTGATTCAACTTTGGGAATCAGTATAATCCTATATTTTCATCAATTTTCTTCCTTTACACATGAATTGGGTATTACTTAGTCAATATGCAAAAGTAAAAGCCACAGCAGCACATTTAGAATCATAGGGCAAGCAAGGAGTATTTGTTTGTTTTCACATCCAGTTTTAATATTACATGAACAAACATCACCCTATTTTTATGTCAACTTCTATCAGAAGTGGAGGTGGCTTTGTTAAAAAGTTAGGCTCCCCATGTTACACTATATATTCTGTATCCTTTTGTATTTAAAAAAAAACTATGATCTTAGTGCTATTTTAAAACCATTAACTATACAAGTATTTCATTAATTATTGGATGAAAGAAAGAAAAGAGCAGAAATTTTTTACTTCAGAATATCACAGTTGGGAAAAACTTAAATATAGTTGATACTCAAAACTTTTTCAATGTCTATTTCCTCCTTTATTTTGAAAGTCATTATAAAAATACGTGAATGAATAGGGATGAAGACAGAAATGGGAGGAAGGAAAACACCTTATAGGAGACCTCTTTGTAAATATAATTTTTTGCCATCTTTTTTTTTTCTTTCAAGAGATGTTTGCACTTACATGTCAATTTTCTCTTTTCACAAATTGACCAATTTTACTTTATCTTTAAAGCTGCTGAAAGTCATAGATTTAGAGCTAGAAAGAATTTCAGAGACCATATATAGTCCAGCATCCTCATTTTACAGAGGAGGCAATTGAAATCTAGAGACGTTAACTGACTTTTCCAGGATCACACAGGTAGGAAATAGCAAAGCCCAGATTTTAATCTAGGCCCTCTGGCTCCAATATCCAGTTTCTTTCACTATCCAATGCTGCCTCCTATCTTATTATGCAATTCAAAGTATTAACCTTGGAATCAAAACCTGACTATAAGGGATCCCAAACGTGGCTAAAAAAAATAAGATTTGGTATTTCCAAAATTTATAAAACACTACGGGCAGTCAAAACTTTTCCGAAAGCAACAACTTTTGTTCACAAATCAAGAAGTTTTATGTGCCCATATCTGAAGAGCTTGAGAGAATCTCCCACATATGTACAAGTTGCTATAATATAGTGAAACAGTTAGTGGTCTGGGAATAAAGAGAATTAGGTTTTTCTACTATTTTCTAGTCATATGGCATAGGATTAGTTACTTCATCTTTATATTTCCTCATCTGTAAATAAGAATATTGTATTGGAAAAACCTGAAGGTCCTTTCTAACAGCTTTATCATTCTATGCATAACTCTTTGGCTTTATTCTATACTGATCAAAAAGAGTTTAGCAGTCCTCATCTGTAAACTCAAAATATATATTATTTGTCTTCTGGGGATAGAAAGTGGAGATATTCCATTAGAAAAGTTTGCTTGACAGTAAATCAATTCTGATAAACTTTGGAATACAGTTTGACAGAGTTTGAAATCTTCTCTACTAAAATCATCCAATTAGAACTGAGATGTCATATAACGTCTCTAGGAAATGTATAACCACCAGTTCCTTTCAAAAGTTTTTAATCAGCATCCTTGAACCAGCTGTCCCTCGGCTAAGGCAATTCATCTTTCTCTCTACTTTTTGCTTTTTCAACCTAAACTCTCTTTCCTCATTTCTACCTCCTAAATTTCCAATGTATCCTGTCTGTTTTTTTTTTTCATGATTACTTGTCTCCTTTATTAGACTGTAACCTCCTTGAGAGCAGGTAGTGTTTCGTTGTTGTTGTTTTGCCTTTACATATATATATATATATATATATGTATATATACATATATATATTCTTTATATTATAGTACAGTGTTGATTTGACACATAAAGATTCCCACATTCTGGGAATCTTCTGCTCCACCCCACAGTTTTAACCGCAATCACTTGGTTTCCTCTGGTTTCATTGTAGAAAGATTCAGACTGTCAACATTGACTCAGAAAAGAAGACAATGATCAACCTTTAAAACCAATTCTTCCCTTTTTCTTTCTCTTTTTATTTTCATATGCAGTTAATAGCCAAGATACCGACCATCACCGCAGTTTGCAACTTGCATGGAGAGAAACTGCAGGTATTTAAGCAATCTCATCCTGATATAGTGAACACACTATTTCCTCCATTATATAAGGAGCTTTTCAACCCTGACTGTACTACAGTCTGCAAATGAAGGGGAGCACAGAGCTGTCATGTGGTTCTCAAATGCGTCACTCTTAAGACAAAAGCAATGCGCTCATGAAGACTTATGAAAAATGTCACTACTGCAACACTAGGAATGTCCTGCACTTAATAGAATTATTTTTCACCGCTACAGTTTGAAGAATGTAAATATGCACCTGAGTGGGGCTCTTTTTTTTTTTTGAACTGACCATAAATATACAAATATAGGACACTGGGTGTTATCTTTTTTTAATTTTATTGGGGTATGTTTTGGGAGACAACTGTTCATAGAATTTTATTGTAGATAAAAAAAATGAGAACAGAGCGGTACCTTACATTATTACTCTTGCTGTTTATTGTTCAGATATAATTTAAGAAAACTTCACTTATTAGACTTACCTATTTCTATGTTTTTAGATAGTTAATTGCATGTGGAAATTTGTAGCTGTCTTGGAAAGTGCTGTGCATGTATGTAATAAGTATATAATATGTGAATATATTATATATGACTATTACTTATACATGCACATATACTGTGGCTTAAAATCCCATGCCTACTTGCAAAGGATGTTCAGTCAGGCTTTCTTGTATTATTTACCCTCCGTGTAATGTGTTACCTTTATGTTGGGTAATCTGGATTTTTGCTTTGCCAACCAGAGTTTAGCCATCCATAGCTATTGGTGGGATGGTATCAATGTTCTAAAATCCATGTACAAAAAGTAATGGATTCATTAGACAGCCTCTATACTAACAGCTCTATTTGTAGCCATGGTATAAAAGCCTTGTCTGGAGGGTTCAAATGGAAAGTACATATTTTTTTTCCTGTTCTAAGAATCAGGCAATAGATAATATTTTGAGGACCTGTGACTGGAAAAGTTTTTAATTCAACACAATAAATATTATTGGGCATTTCCCACTATAAAATGCAACTTTTTTTTCTTCCCCCCCCCCCCAAATTTCTAGTCACAAAAGGGATTTCTCCTCAGCAAATTATTGCATCAAATGAGAAATATAGGTTGTGGATAGCAATCACCAGCAAACTCATATTCATTTAAAAAAAAAGTGATGTGATCAATGAAAACATGACGGTGTTAGTGCCATTTTCTGCAAATGTTTAGTTCCAGGAATTATTCAAATGAAGTAAAAGTACTATGAGTAAGTACCAAGCAAACAATCAACTCTTAAGAGTTCACTATTTTCACATATAAGAACAAGAGAGCTTTCACATATTTTTCCTCTATAGTTCTGGGGACTTCACTCTATCTCTGCCTCTATTTCTCTCTCACTCAATCTTTCCCTGGCTCTGCCTCCATCTCTTTAAAAATCTTCAGATCATATATTGCAAAAGTAGAGTAGTAACTGACTTGCTATGAAAGAATCTTTAAAAGACAATATTTAGATTATCTTTAAAAAAACTAAGCAACAATAATAGCAGCACTTGTTCATTTTTTTAAAGACATTAAAAGTGCATTTCAGAATATACAAAGTCAATTTGTGAACTTAAATATATACATACATATATACATGCACATATATATATAATATGTACATGTATTTTATATATCTACACATACATACATAAAAACACACACTGTAGAGTCAGTGCATCTGAAGGCCCCATAATATTGATTTCAGGATCAGAGAAGTTGGGCTGGTGGTACATTAATCCTCATTTCTCCCTTTCCTCCTGATTAGATTATTCCACAGAAAGAAACTAAAATGTCAAGTGAGTCTTCTATGCCTGTTCAGTATTACTTTATCTAAGGGAAGATCAGGAGAGGCGAAACTTGTACAAAATAATGAAAATTATGCCATTCTTTTATAAATTAACAGAAGCCACCATTTCATTAAAAGAGGGTCTTTTCTCCTGGGAGGGGAGAGGTCCACAAAAGGGGGAATAATGCCTGTGTCTTTTAGATAGGGGCAGTCAGTCATCAATGGAAACTTGGATTTTTAGCTCTTAAACTCTCCTGAGATTAGCTTTTTCCAGTACACAGAAGAATTCACAGATAACCAGAATCATGGCATTTGCCTTTTCTAGATAGAATCCGGAGGCTTTTTTCCCCTAATGATTGATGAATTCCAAACCGATAGGGGGAAACAAAAAAGGCTTTAAAATAATGAATCTCATTCTCAACTACTGTTATATTCAATTAATTTAACTACATTGAACCAAATTACCTTGGGTGTCGAAGAAGACAGCTGTAGACGGCTTATTATGCTGCTACAGGGACTCAATTCTTTTTGGCGTAAATGTCACTCCTGCTAGCGCTTTGTATAAAGAATTAATTCCAAGAGTCATATTTCCTTCTAATGGAAAGATTACTTTACTGATTGCTAGGAAAACAGGGTAATAGAAGGCACTCCATTAAACCAAGCCGTTTCCAAATGCAATAGATGTTTTATGATTGGCTTGTGATAGGAAAGGCTCTAAGTGTCTGCCTGGTGTTTCCCTTTGAGCTTTGAACTTATGTCAAACTTTGTTTTCCTAGTTCCGTTATCCTAGTGGTTTCCATTGTTGGCCTTTAATTCTTATTCAGTTGCATTGGGAATCATGTATTTCCTTCATTTTCCCCAAGAGGTTTTTAATTGACTCAATTTATGAAGAGGTAGAGCCTGTGTATGTTTTTTTCCCCCTCCCCTGGTCCCATGGGTGAATTTACAGAAAGACTGCTTCCCCTACTTGCCTCTGGAGAAAATAGCTTTGAACTAGAGTAGTTTCTACATTTTCTAGAGCTGGTTTGAAATTTTAAAGGTGGTGGATTTTTATAGTGGTGGGAGAGGGATTAAATCTAGCTGACCCATCATGTATCCCACCAGCCAAGATAAGAGACCAAAGGAAGCAACCTCTGATGTCCACTTCAGGACCTAGAGAAAATACTTCATTTTTTTTTTTTACTGTGGAATACTGTGAAAAAATCTAAATCTGGTCCAGAGAGAATCAAGACGTGCTGTAAGTAGCACTGAAATCTGTTATACCTTTTTGAGCACCTCTTCAAAACACATCTGTGAAGAAACTAACACCTGATATTAACAACTGATTTTCCCTTAGGTCCTAGCTAATAGCTACACTACATTATGTCCAAGCACTTTGTCCCATCTCCATGAGAATCAACAATTATCTATGATATATTTGTGATACAAGGAACATGAGACAACAAAGAAGCCACAATTTATACTTTTCAATTCACTCTTTGTAAATGACAATCACTGCTTAATGCAGATGTTGCACTGTATTCCACTCAGGGATGTTTCATTTATTTTTTTAAAAAATATCTACATCAAGTATGAGGGGAGAAAAAAAAACAGGAAAGAAATTTTAACAAAATTGTAAGCAGTAAAAACATATTCCCTTTCTTCCCCTACCAGACAAGGCTTTCAGGCCAGCTATTTGACCCTACATGCTTGTAACCTGAATTCACTGTCACCATTTTCCTCAATTCACTGAAAAGTTCTAGCCATCATTTCCCAGATAGCAAGCTGGCTAAAGACAGCTCAGCCCCCTTCTCTAAAATCTACTGACTAGCAAAATATCCAAACTGCCCTGTTAATTCCACAGCTTATCTCCCAGCAAAACCAGGTTTGACTCAGGTCCTGAGCAAAGGAGCAATTGATTTTATTTGTCAGGCCAGAATACTGAAGGTATGGTTTCTCAAGCTACCTTGTGACAGTATTGCAGGAGGAAGAACAAAAGTTGGAAGGAAAATGGCAGAGTAATATATTACAAACTTGGCTGATCCCTTCTCACTTCCAACTATCAGGATCTGAGGCTAAACCATAAGTATAACCTAACCTGGGACTTGTCATATTAGACCAAAAATAGGTTTCCAAGGTAGCTTTACAACTATTCTCATTTAAGACATTTTAAGCTATCATTTGCATGGGTCCATGCTATAGAACTGTCTTAAAAATAAGATCATGGATTTAGAGTTGGAAAGGATGTTAGAGGTCATCTATTCTGACTCTATTTTGCAGACAAGAAAAGCAAGGCCAAGAAGAATAAAAATCCCACAAGGCAGAGAAAGGATTCAAATCTAGGTCTTTGGATTCCAAATTGAACACTTCAGATCTACTTGTCAAATTCTAAGCAACTAGATCCCTTTGGAGGAATCTAAGACAACCAAATACTATGGTAACATGTAATTATTTATCAGAAGATGTTATGGCAAGGATCCAGTATAATTTTTATTAGCAATTTCCCTTGTGATTTATCCCATACAACTTAGAACTCTGTACCATTTCAAGCCAAATCAAATATGGAGAAGAATAAACACAACTAACTACCCATGTGTCAATACATATGAGGTCAGAATTCCAACAAAATGCTAGTGTCCCAAGGATAGACTCTAAACTTATCAGTCATTCAGTTTGTGACTGACTCCTAGAGATACCATGAACCACAGCATACCATTATTGCCAATGAGGTTGTCTTTGGCAAGGATGTTGGAATGGTTTGCCATTTCCTTCTCCAACAGGTAAAGAAAACAGTGGTTTAGTGACTTGTCCAGGTGACCTAACTAGTAAGTATCTGAGGTCACATTTGAACTCAGGTCTTCCTGACTCCAGGCCAAACACTCCATCCATTGAGTCACTTACCTGCCTCCAAGGCAAACAGGTTAAGTGACTTGCCCAGAATCACAGATAGTGTCTTAGGCCATATTTGACTTCAGATATTCCTGATTCCAGGCCCAGCACTCAATCTACTGAACCATCTGGTTGACGCTAAGGTTTTTCATTGCGAATGCAATCAATACATCAATGTCAGACTACCTGAAATATTGCTTGAAATTGTGGGATCACAGAGAGCTTCTGTCCATCTTTGCCTATGTTGTAGGTATTTCTTCCATTCTGTTTATTATAAGAAAAATCCCCTTACTAAGGTGAAAACAGAAGAAAGAAGTATTCAATAATTATTTTCTTCAAGGGATCTTTGTGTCCAATGAGGTTAATACTACTGACAGTTAATTCAGAAGCCTATGTATATACTTATATATTCCAGGTCATGCAAATAGACAACTCTGTAGTAAGAATGACAGGAGACATCAGTAGATAGAACAGCAATAACCTTTAAGGTTTCTGTTTGTGAAAAAAAATTTTTTTTGCACTCTGTCGCTTATAAAATAAAGACAAAAAAGTCACCATTGACCAGAGATGTAACAGCATGTTATATCTCTCTTCAAACTACTGGAGGAAGCTGCTACTGATAATAGAGGATACTATTGAAGTGAAGAAGCATTTGGTTGTTTCAGAAAGTGGCCCTTGCTTATTACAGCTACATGGGCAATAGTGTAGACATGGTCCGTTGAAAGTAGCATCAATGTGTCCTGTTTCAATGGACCACCTCTACCAAGATACATTACAGAGTGAGTGACAGTTGGCATAATGGGATTTTTTTCTCTTATTCCTTATTCTTCTCAATTTGGTTTCCCTATTGGTCTAACATTATTGGAAACAGCAAATTCCAATAGAATAGATCCAGGTAGAGACCAGTTGGACAATTAGAAAACAGACTGATGGCTATTAGATTTAATGGTAACAACTAAAAAGCACTTCTATTTGTCTTGACTAGCCTCCCAGATTAATAAAACCAAGTTACTAGATACATTTGGCAGCTTCTTCTGAAATTCAAATGCACTACATTTTGTTTGAGTATGTGTTTTTCTTTCAATGTGTCTGTGTGGGACTTCCCTTTTTATCTGAAGATTTAATAATAGAATAATACTCATTTGGCCCTCCATTGTTCCATAGTGAGGACCTTGCATTCTTGGGCAGCAGATGGGGATTTTGTTCATGCACTTTTTTTCCCAAGCCTCTGAGTTACCTACCAAGTAAATTGGCTATAATAAATAATCTTTGCCTCTTGCATGACTATAAGTGTGACCTCCAGTAAAGCAGAGAGAGCAGGTTAGTGATTGTTACTTGTGGCCACAAAGCACACATACACACACACCAAAAAAAAAAAAAAAAAACAACTGGATTATGTCTGCAAAACCAAATTCATCACAACAAGGGATGTTCTTTCCCTAGTTGGGAAGGGTATTCACAATATTAATAAAGCTATCATGGCTGTAACCTATGGAAAATAGATGCATATCTACCTAGATATCTACAGCATGCATGTGGTCAATTGTACATGCATGCACAAACATACAAATTAGATGTCTGGAAAGCTACATAATCCCATCTTCAATCACTGTACCATCTGCCTCATCTGACTAACGTTAAAGAAAGTAATGGGGGGAGGGGACATTAAAAAAAAAACCCTGAGTATGTATTGTAGAAATGTAGAGGAAAAATAAAAATATTTTTTCAGATGTAATTACTTTTAATATATGCTTGTGGAAGGTCTAATACAATGTACACTGTCTCTGTAATTTTTGCTGTAAATATCTCAGGACAGTGAATACACTGATTTTTTCTATGTCTCTGTTTAAGCATAAGACTTTATAACAATTTTTTAGAGGGGAAAGAACACCAACAAGCAAATTCTGTACTTGCTTCCTATGAGTGTCATGTGCTCCTCAGTTTTTAATGGAAATCGATTTGGGACAGGGAAACATTCTGACCAGCTCTAGGTTTAACCTGTATGCCTCTGTTTGTACACCACCAACTGATAAAGGTACAGGGCTGTCAATGAAATCTGCTCCCAGGGGTCTGGGTGCTGAATATCATCCTAAGATCTGCAAAATGCATCTGAACCAGACAATTTGAAAACCAACAAAGAAAAGAATGAACAAAGATTGCCCAAGCAAGTACATCTGTCCTTGCAGCATTTAACTTTTTTAGATTTTTCAGCATGAAATATCTGAAGAAGGTCTGCTTTCTGACGAGCAAAATATTTTTGTACACACTCATTTCTTATTAAAACTTGAGGTCAGATCACTCTTTCACTGTAATCTGAAGCCATAACTGACCTTCGCCAAATAAAATGTTTTCAAGAACATAGGGGAGGGTTTGGGAGAGGTTGAGGGGAAGGGAGAACCAAGATATCAATGGCTATAGCAACACAGGCAGGAGCAAGTCCAATGCACTTGGATGCTTTTCCTGCATCCCAAATAGAATTTTAAATCACTAGTATTTTATGATGATCGATTTATAAAAAAAAAAAAAAAAAAATAGATATTTAGATTTAAATGAATCTTTCCGATATTTTTGAAATCCCTGACAATGCTTCCTTGCTTTTAGGATTATGAGAGAAAATGATTTTCATATACTTCCAACTTTCAGAGGTTTAATGTTTTTTATCTTATTTCCAACTGCTCTTGGTAGGGTGAAGCACGACATTGGGTCCCCCAGCTGTTGAAACCATGGGCTATTTGGTGCTTGGCTGTAGATAATTGTCATTGCTGTATCTTAAGGGGTGGGGGAGGGGAGGGGTGTGGTTTGCTTCTCTTACTAAGCATGCTCACCACTATTGGTAATGTACAAAAGCTGCATTGCCGAATGAAAAGTATGTAAAAATATATATTATTCACTCTAAAAAAAAAAGCATAACAAGAAATACCTTCTAAAGAAAAATGCCTCCTATAGTCAACACTGATTTTTTTTTTCCTGAAGCTTAATTGTATTATAATAATGTATTTTTATTGGCCTATAGAGGTCAAAGGCAAACCACAAATGAATCCAGTGACATATATAGTTTTGAATCTGCAGTTTTCTGCTCTCTCTCTCTCTCTCTCTCTTTCTTCTCTCTCTCTCTTTCTCTCCTTGTTTAATATATAAGCCCTAATTTATGTGTATGTGAGTAAAACTACAGCCTGAGTCATTTAGAAAGTAAGCATTGAGGTTTTTTTAATCATAAATATACTAGAATACAACAGCACTCCCTGTCAAATAAAAAGGTTTTATATTACTTTAGAATGTAATAGGTTTTCGTCTTATTTTATGTCTTGTAAATTATTAGTTGAATACTGTTAGCATTCCATGATAATGCACACATGATTTCTGAATGTTTTCTGTAAATGACAATCAATGTTTATGAAGTTCCTTTAATGCTGAACAAAATTAAAAAATGAAAAAAAATGAAAAATAAATGCTTCCTGACACTTCTTTTATTGTGAAGTTAGAGGATATGAAAGTTCCTGATTTTAGAAATTATCCTGATGAATTTATCTTAATAGTACCACTATAATTTTTCTAAATTCCAGGCCTGTGAGTGGATAGGATTTATTTTCCTTTTGCTGGAAATATTTATGACACTGTAGACCTGAGCTAGGAAAGGCATATCCCAGGGCAGGAAGGAAAACCTCAAGAAGTAAGCACTTTCAGTTTCTTTTATGCCTATGACTAGTACAAAGCACAGACCAGCCATCCATCCCGGCAGCTGAAGCCCTCCCAATCTAGTATGTAAATTACAAGTGGACCCTTCAATTATGTTCTGGGAGAGTTTTTCCTGCATCAAAGTTTAAGCTAATAAATCATCAAGGACTACACACTAAAGCCATTAGCTGAAAGACAATTGCAGAAGACTAATAAGAAATACAGTAGTCTCTAGCCCAAACAGCCCCCCAAAATTAGTAATGTTCATAGTATTTAGTCCCATTACTCTCACCCATATATTGTGTTTTGGGTAGACAATTTCCCCTCACTCCTCACCCCCTCCACCATTAAAATATACCTTTAACCATGAGTTAACATATAATATCCAGACCCTGCCACAGGCAGTAGGGTAGGAGGTAAGTTGGACTAGACAGTCATTAAGGATACTTCCAACTCTCAGATTTTGCGATTCTTTGATTCATTGGGATAATCAAAGGTTCCCAATGTAGAAGGAAGGCTTGAGAGAGGAAAAAGGTCTTTCAAGCAGTCTTGAGTTGGTTTTATTGGTATAGAAATGTTCCAAGTATAGAATACCTCAGAGCAAACCTCAATAGAATGTGTGGGGGGTGGGGGTGGGGAGAGTTCAACATGGATTGAAACTAATGGGGTCCAAAGAAACAGAGAAAGCCTCTGAAAAACTTTTGAAAATTCCCTCTAGTTCTCAAGCATTGGTCATGACAAATACTCTGGCCTTGTGTTTCCAGCAAAGTCCCAATTGGAGGGGGTCAGCCATATAGAGCCTGTCACTCAGAGGCAGCAGTTACAGTTGCTTTTGTGGAATCTCTGCCACACTGACAGATTTTTCTAAAGACTCCTTTCTGCCCATCAGTTTCTAATTGCCCATTTTCAAATAGCTGCTTAAATCATTCAAGAGGGTGCCTTTCAAATAAGAGTTCAGCTCACTCCTGAGGGTGTGTTTGCAAACCCTTCCCTTCCCCCAAATGTGAACTAGTAGGAATTATAATACTGAGCTATCTCCTCCTGTTGGAAGATGCTGCTGCTGACTCATCAGCTGTTGACCATGGGGTAGATGTACTTTGAGAACTGCTTTCTTGAAGGTCATGGCTTGGGACTGAGCTCTCTACACTTTTCTTCAAGGTCAACTTATAATAGTAGCATACATAAAAGTAGCATAATCTCCAGAGTCCTGGCTAAGGACAGAAGTGAAACTTCGAGTCTTAGAAGAGAGTCATTCTTTGTGTACAACCAAGTAAACTATTTCAGAATTGAAGAGGAGACCTTGACCTCTTTAATATTCTAATTAATTGAGCTAATCAAGCTAGATGGAGTAATATAAAGGAATGAAACCTTTGTTGTTGTTTAAAAATAGCTACTTTACATAGAAATTAAGTTTGTGAAGCACTTTATTATGTTATTTCATTTGATCCTTACAATATCCCTGTGAAGTAAGTTGATGAAATTATCCATATTTTACAAATGAGGAAACTGAGGCTAAAGAAAGTAAAAGTGACTTGTCCAGTCACATAGTCAGTAAATGTCTGAGATAGGATTTGAACTCTGGTGTTTCTAACTCCAAATCTCACCCTCTGTTACCTATATTATATTAAATGCTACCAAAATCCCATGTCAGCATAAAGAAACTAACATTTGGAATGTTTTCTCAATTCTGGCTCTCCCAAGAGAGGTAGGGCAGATGGATAAGGGATGAAACCTGTATTTAGTAATAAAATCCCTTTTTTCACATCCAGATTTATCTTCATATGTTATGCAGCCATAGGCAAATTGTTTAAATTTCCTGAACCTTAATTTCCTTATGTGAAAAAAATTTGCATTAAAATACAAGTATCACTTATCTCATATGGTTGCTAAAAGGAAATACATTTTGCAAATTATGCTTAGTGCAATATCTGACAAAAGCTGCTAAATAAATGTTTATTGATTGATTTATTGCCTGGAGCAAATCAGATAACTGAGTCTCACTTTTTTCATCCATAAAATATGTAAGTCATATCTATGTCCTTTCTCAGTCCTGTCTGTCATGTCAGAGTCTGCATAACCCCATTTGGGTTTCTCTTGGCAAAGATAATGAAGGGGGTTGCCATTTTGCTCTCCAGTTCATTTTACAGATGAGCAAACTGAGGCAAACAAAGTTAGGTGACTTGTCCAGGATCACACAGCTAGGAAGTATCTGAGATCAGATTTGAACTCAAGAAGAGAAGTCTTCCTGACTTCAGGTCTGGTGTTTTATCCTCATCATACTACCTGCCCCAATCTTTTTTCTTTTTTTTCCTCCCACAGAGACATTTTTAAGATCAGACAAGATAATGTAGTGAAATAACTTTTTAAAATAGGTTTTCTACTTCCAATATAATAGATATGTATAGGAATGTGACAGAATGGATAGAATGCCAAGTTTGGAATCAGGAAAACTCATCTTTGTGAGTTCAGAACTGCTATGACTCTGGGCAAGTCACATAACCTTGTAAAATGAGTTGGAGAAGGAAATGGCATATCACTCTAGTGCCAAGAAATCCTAAATGAGGCCATGAAGAATTGGACAGAATGGAAACAACTAAACATATGGAGTCAAAGGTCTGAGGTTGGAATTCTAGTTCTGCCAATTGTTATCTATCAGTGTGACCCTAAGAAAGTAATTAGGTGTCAGTTTCTTCATCTGTAAAATATGAGGATTAGGTTAGATGACTGCTATAGTTTCCTTCTCACTCTGAGTCTATGGTTCTATCATTATTATCCTAAGTAAGATACAAACAAATCTAAAGTTTAAGTGTAAAGAATAATCCCTGCCTTTAAGGAGCACACAATGTAATGATGGAGAAAACAAGAAAAATGTACAAACAGGTTATATACAATGTAAATAGAAAATAATCAACAGAAGGAAGGCACTAGAATTAAGAGACAGAAAATATTATTTTTATTTAAGAGATGAGAAAATAGAAGTTACTAATCCAGGATCCTACATCTGCTTATATCAGGCTTACTTTTTAGAATTTTTTTCCCCTTTCATTTATCTCCAATGCTTAGCACAGTTTCTGGCACATAGTTGGTGTTTAATAAACATTTATTGACTTACTGCCTACTCTGCCTATCTCATAGGGTTGTTATGAGGCTCAAATGAAATAGCAGATGTGAAGTGCCTTTTAATGGTAGAAAATGCCGTACACTCCAGTGGAAAAAACATTGATTTTGGAGTAAAAGGTCCTACATTCAAATCTCAGTTCTGATGATTATTATTATGTAACCTTGGACATATCTGGACTTCATTTCTTAAGTTATAAAGTAAGGAGTTGAGAATAGGTAGCTTCTAAGGTCTCTTCCTCTTAATTTGATGATGAATCTGAAAGATAAAAGTTCAAAGGTAAGTCAAGGAAAAAGATAGTGAAAGTTGTCTTAAATGGGTCGTGAGTTGCTTTGACAAAAGAGGAAGGAAGATCATGAGCTTCCATTATGAAAATGAATTATTATGTTTTGTTTCATTTTTCCAAACTACTACTCACAATGTTTAATCCATTACCCTTTTATAGTTCATCATAATATCTAATCCATATATTTAATGCCAAGGTTTTGGTGTACACTGTTATCTAGAGCAGTTTCTCAATGGGTAATCCTCAAAATTTTGAGAATTAAAACAACTTTAGCAAGTACTGATCTTTGTTAGTAGTCCGGAGACACATAACAACAACTGCCTCCAGCCAGTTTATATGACCTTCTCTCCCTCTGGTTCACAGAGTTGCTTGCCATAATGTTGATTACAGGTTAAACTCAATATGTTCAAAATAGAGTTCATTATCTCCTCATTCCCCTAAAAATCCCCCCCCCATCTTAGCTCCTACTTTTTCTATGACTACAGAAGATAACTCCATCCATTCAGTCTCTCAGGATCATAGCCCGGGAGTCATCCTGGGTTCCTCATTATTTCTCATCCCCTATATCCAATGCCTGCTAATTTCACCTTGAAACATCTCTTAAATATTCCTCCTTACATCTGACACTGCCACCTGGAGGGGCCAACATGCTCGTCACCTCCCCCTGAACAACTGCATTAGTCTGTTGATGAATCAACCTGCTTCAAGTCTCTTCCCACCCCAATCCGTCCTCCATTCAGACACTAAAGAGATTTTCCTACAGTACAAGTCCAATCATCTCACCCCTTCTCCTCTTACTCATTAGACCCTAGTGGTTCCCTATTGCTTCCAAGATCAAATACAAAGTGCTTTGGTTGACATTCAAAACTCTTCATAACTTTGCCCCTCCTACCTTTTCAGTTTTCTCATATCTTACTCCCTCTCATATACTCTTTGATTTAGTAATGGGACTCCTTGCTTTTCCACATACAAAATATTCCATCTCTTAGCTATGTGAATTTCTTCTGGCTCTTGTATTTAACTCTTTGGCTACCTTCTCACTGTCTAAAAGACGTATCACAGGTAGGAAGTTACTACCATCTAAGACAGGGGGGTAAATAGTCTGCCTTTTTCTCTATAAGTCACGCCCCCCTGACTCTCCAAACTCCACTCTCCCTCCTTTCCCCTCCCTACTAATTTTCCTTCTTTTAAGTTCCAACTAAAATCCCACCTTCTATAGAAAGTCTTCCCCAACCCCTTACTTCTAGTGCCTTCTCTCTGTCAGTTATTTCCTGTACCTAGCTTGCTTTGTATATATTTGGTTGCCTTTTGTCTCCCCCATTAGATAGTGGGTTTCTTGAGGGCAGGAAATATCTTTTTCCTCTTTTTGTATCCCCAGTGCTTAGAACGCATGAGATGTTTGATAAATGTTGATTTATCTACTGACCAGTCCTCCCTGTATATAACTTTCCTAAATAAAACAAAGACGGAACAGGGCCCTAGCCTCCCTTCTTTATTCCAGCAACATGGAAATACTGTCACCCTTTTTGCTTTGGCGGAGAAGACACATGGTGTGTAAAGAGAGGAAAATGTTCAGGCAGAGATTTTTTTTAAAATGAGGGCCATTAAGAACACATACAAATGAATAATTAATGAACCAGGCTAGAATTGAACTAATCTTATATGACATGAGCTGTACCATGTGGGTTTGACAGGTGCCAACCTGGAATATCCTCATCAGCATTCATTGAGAGCCTAAGTGCAAAGTACTCTGCCAGTTGTAGGATTTATAGCTTGAAGATAACTCAAAAATTATCCAGTCCAAACCCTTATTTCACTGATTAGGAAGAAAGGTAGAAAGAATGCTGGTTGTGGAGTTAGAAAAATTGTATTCAAATCCCAGCTCTGCTACTTACAATTTGTGTAACTCTGGGCAAGCCCCTTTAGTCTCCTTGGAGGTCTACAAGCAGAAGCTGGATGACAAAAACTTGAATTTGTTCATTCTTTTCACATATGAATTGGACTAATTGACAAATAAATTCACTTTCAATGCTCAAATTTTATGATTCTGTGATTCATTGTCTAAATCTAATTCAATACAATTCAATATCCAAGACCAGAAGTACAAAGGGAAGAATAAAACAATCCATCAATAAGACTTAGTCATACCAATTATTTAATAATTTTAACAACACCAGACTTTCAGAAGCCAAGATGGTGGAGTAAACAGTAAATCATCATAACTCTCATATAATCACCTCCAAACAACCACAAAAAGTACCATCAAAACTAACCCTGGAACAGCAGAATCAGCAAAAAGATATAGTGAAACAATCTTTGAGCCCAAGAAACTTGGAAGATTGACAGAAAAAGCCTATTTTACTTGGGTAAAAAGGGACTGCAATCCAAAACAGAAAGCATCCCTGCAAGCCAGCAGCAAATCCTATCTAGTTCATAGAGGACTCTCCAAGTTTGGTGTTTTGGGTTTTTTCCCTGAGAGGATACTGCTCATCAGTTCCCAGAGAACAGCAATATTCAATCACAAACACAAACCATAGTTTAATTGAGCCATTCCCCAATTGATGGGCAACCCCACAATTTCCAATTTTTTGCCTTAAGAGGAGAGCTGATGCAAGAGAACTTGGAGAAGGCATCAACAACTCAGAAAAAGAAAATAGCCACTTTTAAAAAAAGCAGAATTGGTTAAATGGAAAAGAAGATACAAAGTTTACGAAGAAAACAATTCCTTAAAAAGTATAATTGACCAAATGAAAAAGAAATTACAAAAACCAATTGAGGAAAACAACACTTTAAAAGTCAGAATTGGGCAAGGGAAAGCTAATGACTTATGAAATATCAAGAATCCATCAAATAAGTTCAAAAGAATAAAACATGGAAGGAAATGTGAAAATACCTCATAGGGGAAAAAACACAGCTTACCTAAAAACTGGATCCAGGAGAGATAATATCAGGATCACTGGATTATCTGAATGTCATAATCAGAAGGAGGAACAAGAAATTATCAAGGAAAACTGATGTCCTTGAACCAAAGGGTGAAGTAGGCATTGAAAGAATCTACCAATCATCTCAGGAAAGAGAACCCAAAATGAAAACCCCAAGAAACATTATAGCCAAATTATATCAAATGGATTATCAAGTCAGCGAAAAAATATTGAAAGTGGCCAGAAAGAAACAATTCAAATATTGGGGAGCCACAATCAGTATTATACAGGACTTGGCAGCTGGAACATTAAAAGATCAGAAGTCATGGAACATTATATTCCAGAATACATAGGAACTAGAACTACAACCAAGAATCATTTATCCAATAAAATTAAGTCCAATTCATTAAAGGATAAAATGGTCATTCAATAAAAGAGAAGGATCACAAGTTTTCATAAGGAGAAGGCCAGAATCAAACAAAATTTAAGCTTCATTGTCGACTCAAAAAAACCATAAACAGGTATAAAAGGGGAAAAGAAAACATAAGGGATTCAATAGAACTTAAGCATTTACACCCCTACATAGGAAGGTGATACTTGAAATTCTTTAAAAATTGTATCACTAATAGTACAGTTGGAAGGAATAGATAAAGACAGAGGGTATGGGTATAAAATGAATTGAAGGGAATGGCATAGAAAATTTTGCTCAATCAAATGCCAATAAATCTGACAACTCAAATGAAATTGATGAATATTTACCAAAATATAAATTACCTAGAATAACTGATCAGGAAACAGAAGGCCTAGATAACCCCATCCTAGAAAAAGAAATTGAATAAACCATTAATGAATTGCCTAGGAAAACACTCCCCAGAGCCAAATGGATTCATGAATGAATTCTAGTAAACAGTTGAATTACAATTCCAATACTACATACTATTTTGAAAAATAAGTGAAGAAATCAAATTCCTTTTATAATACAGATATGGGGCTGATACATAAACCAGGAAGAGTTAAAAATTTCCCTAATGAATATCAATCCAAAAGTTTTGAACAAAATATTTCAGGGCAATTATAGCAATGTATCACAAAGATTGTATACTATAATCAGATGGAATTTATATCACAAATGCAGAGTTGGTTCAATACAGTGGTACCTCGGTACTCATTATTAATTGGTTCCAAAAAGCATGGTGGCTAAAACAATGAGGACCAAATTATTTTTCCCATAAGGAGTACATCTCCAGTCCATAAGGCTTAACCATTGCTCCCCACTCAATTTCCAAAAGGACAAATGCAGCTTTGTTGCAGAGAAAGAAGCCAGCCCAGTCCAGCCCAGCTCCTTCCTTCTTGACCCAACTCATTTTCTGAGAGGAATTGTGTGTGACCTTATACTCCTTTTACCTCAGGCTTTCCAAGTTTCCTTAGTGTGGTTGGAGGAATGGGTGGTAGAGATGGAAGCTATGATTCTGACCCCTCTGCCCAGAGTTCTGGCCACTTCCAGAGACTACCAGGAATTCTAGTTGCTCCTCTGCTTTCCTCTTCCCTCAGCCCTGCCTCCCATCACTATTGCTCCAACCACTACTCTTTTCTGTTCTTGGTGTTTCTTCTGCTGAACATACCACTTGCTCTATGCCCCTTTTAGTACTACAGTTTTAAGAGCCAGAAGACTATATATATACTGTAGCCACATCGTCCTATAGGAACTGCCTCAGACTTGCATGCTAACATGACAACCTCAGCACTATGGGGTCCCACCTTCATTGGGAAGTAGCTGCTCATTACCCAAGACAACAACAGTAGCAACAATGAGGGCTGGGCTACAGACTGGCCAAACTCACATCCTTAGTACTCAACCAAGAAAACAACAAGCTGTGACAAGTGTCATGCCAGCATCAAATGCTAAAACATTTTTTTCCTCATCAAAATGCATCAAATACCAAGTTCTATCAATTTCAAAAGGTACCACTGCATTAGGAAAACTATCAACATAATTAAGTATATCAATAAAAAAAACTAACTACAATAATATGATTATTTCAATAGATGTTTTTAAAAAGCTTTAGACAAAATGTAACACCCTTTCCTATTAAAAACATTAAAGAACATAGGAATAAATGGAGTTACCTGACAATGATAAGTACTATGTATCTAAAACCATTAGTAAGCATTATATGTAACAGGAATAAATTAAAAGCATTCCCAATAAGAATAGGTGAAAAAAGGATGCTTATTATCACCAAATGTTAGCTATTGCAACAAGAGAAGAAATCAAAGGAATTAGAATGAGCAAAAAGGAAACAAAATTGCTACTCTTTGCAAATGATATGACATTCTTTGAGAACTTATACTTAGAGAATCCTACAGAATCAACTTTTAAAACTATTTGAAATAATTAATAACTTTAGCAAAGTTGAAGTATATAAGATAAATACACATAAATCAGTAGCATTTCTTTATATAACCAACAAAGTCCAATAATAAGAGACAGAAAGAGAATTTCCATTTAAAAATAATTACAAACAACATAAAATACTTGAGAGTTCACCTACCAAGACAAACTCAGGAACTATATGAAAACAATTATTAAATGTTTTTTACACTAATAAAATCAGATCTAAACAACTGGAAAAAATATAAATTGCTCCTGGATAGGTCAAACCAATATAATTAAAATGACAATTCTGCCTAAACTAATTTGTAAATCCAGTGCCATGACAATCAAACTATCAAAGCATTATTTTATAGCACTAGAAAAAAATAACAAAATTCATTTGGAAGAACAAAAGGTCAAGAATATCAAGGGATTAATGGGAAAAAAAAATACAAAGGAAAAGGCCCAGCAAGAGGTCTCAAACTATATAATTATAAAGCAGTAATCAATCATCAAAACTATCTGGTACTGGCCAAGAAATAGAGTGGTGGATCAGTGGAATAGACTATGTACATAAGACACAGTAGTCAATGACAATAGTAACCTAGTGTTTGATAAATTCAAAGATCTCATCTTTTAGAATAAGAATTAATTAATTGTTAATATTTAATTATGATTTATTAGTAATAATGAATATAAAATTAATTATAAAAACTACTGGGAAAAGTTGAAAACAATAGGATACAAAATAGCTATAGAACAGCATCTCACATTGTATACCAAAATCAGGTCAAAAGCATAAAGAATGAAAATTAGAAAAGCAAAGAATAGTCTACTTGTCAGACCCATGGGGAAGGGAAGAACTTATAACCAAATGAGTAAAGAGAGCATTACAAAATGTAAAATAGATAATTTTGATTAAATTAAATTAAAAGACTTTTGTTCAAACAAAAGCAAGGCAACCAAAATTAGGAGAAAAGCAGAAAATTTGGAAACAATCTTTTATAGCAAGTGTATCTGATAAAAGTTGCATTTCTCAAATATATATTGAACAAAGTCAAATTTATAAAAATACAAATCATTCTTTAACTGATAAATGAACAAAGGATATGAATAAGAACTTTTCAAATCAAGAAATCAAAGCTACTTATACACATAATGAAGAAGGACTCTAAATCATTTTTGATTAGAAAAAAGCAAATTAAAATAACTCTAAAATAACACCTGATACCTACCAGATTGACCAACATGACCAAAAAAAGGAAAATTATAAATGTTGGAGAGAATATAGGAAAATTGGGACACTAATGCAATGTTGGTGCAGTTGTGAACTGATTCAGCCATTTTGGAGAATCATTTGGACCTATGCCCAAAAGGCAATCAAGCTGTATATCTTTTGATCCTGCAATGCAATAATGAATGAGTAGATTTCAGAAAAATCTGGAAAGATTTGTACAAACTGATGCAAAGTGAAATGAAGAGAAGCCGGAAAACATCATACATAATATCAGTAACTTTGACTGACAAACAACTATGAATGACTCAGCTCCTTCAGTAAAATAACAATCTAAAACAAGTATAAAAAACTCAAAGAAAAATGCTATCCATATTCATATAAAGAACTGATGGATTCTGAATGCAGATCAAAGCATTTTTTCCAGGTTTTTTTATTCTTTTTCATGTTTTTTTTTCTTTTGATCTGTTTCTTCAAAAGAGAAAAAATTGAAACTCAAAATCTCGTAAAAATGAATGCTAAAATTTGTCTTGACATATGATTGGGAAAAATAAAATACTAGTAAAAATAAAATAAAATACATCTCTATCTCTAATAAAAACAATAATCAATCAATTAATTAATTTTAAAATATATTTATTGAGCATTTAAAGGTTTGTAAAATTTAAAGTAGAAACTCCCTTCCATAACATTACTCAGCATTTGGTGCATTGTCAAATCTGACCCTCACACATGGTTATGCAGGCCTAATAGTGGCATTACTTCCATTTTACAGATGAGAAAACTGAGAATCAGAGAAATTTAGAGACTTATTCACATGTGGCTAGTAAGAATGAAGACAAGATATGAATGCAGGTCACCTAGATCCCAGTTCCAGGGCAGAAATCACTATATCACACTGCTGCTAACTTGCTAGATAGATCAACAACTTGTTAATCAATCAATCAATAGGCAATAAACATTTGTCAGATGCCTTCTATATGCCAAGCGTTATTCTAGGCATTGGGAATGCAAGAACAAAAGGAAACAGTTTCTGCTCTCAAGGATCTTACTTTCTACTAGAGAAGTGGTTCATTTAGAACTGCTTACACTTAGACTATATTGCTAAGTTTGTTAACATTTGACTCCCTCCACATCATCATTTTTAATGTTGTGAATGATAAGGTATACATGAATGATGCATATTGAGATTCTTGGGAAGGATTGTACCTTTCAATTCATTACCACATATATGAGTAGCAATCTAAACAATGGCCAACCCAACCAAAAGACTCATATTGTGTCCAATATATTGAGTAGAACAATGGTAACCACAAAATCATAGTCATAGATTTGGGGGGCGAAAACTTAGAGGTCAAATCCAACCCTTGTCTCAGAAGAATTCCCTCTATAATATACTGAATTCTGGTTCATACCCTCCAGTAATAACATAAAATAGTGAAAAAAGTGTTCTATTTGAGGGCAAAATTAGAAATTAAAATCCTGCTTCTTCTATTTACTAATGGCTCCAAATCCTTTGAATTCACTTCTTCATAGCAGCCATTTTTAGCCTGATTTTTATGACTTCATTGTTTTAATATCACTCCGACATATTTGTTCTCTTTTATAATCCTATATATTTTGTAAATGGACAGCTGGATGGCCCAGTGGACTGAGTGCTGGCCCTAGAGTCATCTTCTTGAGTTCAAATCTGGCTCCCAGATACTTATTAGCTGTGTGACCCTGGCATATAACTTAACCCTATTTGCCTCAGTTTCCTTATCTATAAAATGAACTGGAGAAAGAAATAGCAAACCTACTCCAGTATCTTTGCCAAGAAAATCCCACATAGAGTCGCAAAGAATTGGACACAAAAGAACAATATTTTTAAAATGTATTAAAAAGCATTATTCTAAAAAAGAAATCATAGGGTGTGCTAGACTTCACCTAATGACAGAAATAGGCAATAGCTTCTCCTCATAAGCACCCCTTTCTACTTTCAAGGAAGAGTTCTACTTCTGAAGTCAGAGGTCCTGGGTTCAAATCCTATCTCTGCTGACTACTAACTATATATAGGTTTGAAGAAAACGCTTTATATTTCTAGTCTCTCTTTCTTAATTTATAAAGCATGGGGATTAGAACACATTATCTTTGAGGTATCCTCAATATTTATGATCTTACTTTTGGACAGCTCTAATTTTTAGGAAGATAGGGGTGTGTGTGTGTGTGTGTGTGTGTGTGTGTGTGTGTTAATCAAGATCCATGATATTTTCTGAAAAAGCATCTTCAGAAAGGCAGTTTGAGGATTTTAAAATTCTGATTAATGCCGTGAATACATCACAAATCCAGATGACTAAAAAAGAAATGTACTGTCTAAATGTATTCAGAGAAGTGATGGACTTAAAAATATAGAAAGAAATATACATTTTTGGACATGGTCAATGTAGTAATTTGTTTTGCTGCACTATACATATTTGGTCAAAAGTTGTAATTTTTCATTTTTTAATTGTCCAATGGAGAAGGAGACAGTGGGAGAAAAAAAAGTAATAAATACTTATGAAAATATTTTTTTAAAAGAAAGGTAGTTTGAGGTAGAACTTAGATCAAAAGGGGATTTAAAACTAGCTAGTCAATTTCAAATTTCAATTTGCTACTTAGTATTCCCTTCCTAGTTCAGAGAATTAAATGCCTCATTGAAGATCATAGGATTTAAGGATAGGATGATTTTTTAAAAAGAAATCATATAGTTCTACCTCTTTATTTTAGAGAGAAGGAAACTGAAGCCCAGAGAGGTTTTGATTCCTCCAAAGTCAGAGAAAATAAATGGAAGTAAAATGATAGTTAATATATGCAGAATAACACATATTTTTGGACATGGTCAATGGGGGAATTTGTTTTGCTCAACTGTTTATTGTTTTGTTTTGGATTGGGGATAAAATGGTGGGGGAGAAAATGTAAATGACTATTGATTAAATACAAAAATTAATAAATAAAATAATTAATAAGAGTTGGAATTCAAACTCAGGACTAGATCCAGCAACTTGATCTAGCAGCTCCTCCACTATGAACCATATAACACAAACAACAAAGTCAGTATTCAAACTCAAGTTTTCTGATGTCAATTGCAGGTCGTTTTCCTCTTCATCATCCTGCTTCCTTAAAACTTACACTGATAGAACTGCTATCTTCTCCCAGCCAGCTAAAAATACTTAACCCTGATGGAGTAGGAAAGACTTTTCAAATCCCTTTTTATCTCAAATTGGCAGCAGCAAGAAATTATCATATGTCAAGAGACATGGTGGCAATTTTTATGCCATTCCCTGCCCTACTTCCACCAGGACCCTCACTGCACCTCTTGTCTTTCCATAATAGAAATCAGCAATTTCCATCCTCTATACATTCTTCAAGCCTAAACTGCTGCTGGATTCCTTCTCCATACACTGGGAAATTGGCATTTGGATTTCCCCCATCAGGGAAATGAGGCATTCCAAATGGAAGAAAATGAGAAGAGAGGTGGAAGAACACAGTTTAATGTTTCCTGTCTTGCCTCCTCCCAACACACATACACACACAGCTCTATATACCCACTCCACTTGTAGAACAGTAGGCCTACCCTTTCAAAATGTTTTGTCTTTTATGATTTTTCCTGTGACTTCCTTACACACCAGAGGTCCCTGCTTAAGGTACCAGCCAAGCTAAAAGTGCTGAACACGTGAAGCTGTTGATTTCGCTGTCATAAGCTTAAAGCTGTTAAGCCCTGAAGGGTTTCTAGTCTTGAAAGCAAAACAGTCACTAAGAATGTTAGCGATTAAAATAATCCGTCAGCCTTTGCTTCTTTTTTTTCCCTGATACTAAATTCCTTTGATTCCCCACTTCCTCTCAACGCCCCCCCCCCAAAAAAAATTTGCCTTGTCTTTATTTTTATTACAGCAAATAACTTCTCATGAATAAAACCAAACTTCTTCTCTTTCTGAAACTTTAACTCAGCCCCCAGCCTGGATATTATTATTCCCATTCTCCTATTTGAAGTTTCAATGAGCATTTTCCTCAAAAGAGAGTAAAATCAAATTATCCAAAAGTAATTTTATCTAAACTTATCTAGGCCTCCTCTCTCATGCTTAAATGACATGGCTCTTTGGGTAATATTCAATTATCTAATTCCTTAGCACAATTTTAATCTATTATCTCTGCAGGTTCAAGGTAGCAGCAGGGTCCCTCTTTCTAATCAACATTCCATGGAGGGATACCATATGCTATCAAGTAAGTCCAGTCTGACATCATAGCTTTTATACCATTCTCATAGGTTACCATATGTGTTCCTAATAATATACCCTCTACATCAGCTAGAGGCAACTGATCTTTTTAATCTTTCTCAATGGGCATTATTCCATGGTCAGTCCTTAAAAATAAATCCCTTAAAAGAATGACTCACATATTTGCCTCCACACACACACAAAAAAATCTGACCAAATTAATCTTAATTATTTCTATTTTTCTAAAAGGTTTCTTAGGACTTGATTATCTGAAATTCAACAGTTTCAAAGCCTCATGTTTTTTGAAAATTTCATTATTGTTGGTCCTTGGTTTTGAAAAGGACAATTGATATCATGGGTTGATGTCTTGACTTATATATGAAATGAATTTAGAAGAGATAGAGTTGCACAGTCACCAGATTCATTCTCTCTTTCAGTGGCAATACAAGAGTCAAGATGACTGGCAATAGCCTGGGATAATGGATGACCTTGTGCATCTTCAGTGTTAAGAATTGAACACAAAGGCTTATTCTCGCCCTGCATTTAAATTCTCCACACTTTAAATCCAATCTATCTTTTCAATCAGTTGGTAAATAAGCATTTATTGGTAAGTAATCATTTATTAACCTCCTACTAGGTTCCAGATACTATACTAGGTGCTAAGGATACAGTTACAGAGAATGAAACAATTCCTATTCTGAAAGAGATTATATGCTGCTGAAGATATATACAGAATAACTATAAAAATAACAAATACAAATTAGTTTGTTCCAAGACAGTTTTGGAGGGAAAGCATTCACATTTTGGGGTATCAGGAAAAACTTGATATAAAAGATAATGAGGTTACCTAGAGGGAATATATAGAGAAAAAGAGATGAGAACCTAGGATATAGCTTTGGAGAAGATCCAGATTTGGGGACCATAATGTGGATAATGAGCCAACAAAAGAAATAGATGAAAAGTGGTCACATAAGTAATTGGAACACTGGGAGAGCATAGTGTCACGACATGGAGGAAAAATTAACTAGGAAAAGGTAATAGATAGATTGAGAAGTATGAGGTCCAAGGGAAAAAAAAAAAAACAAATCAGGCACTACATAGATCTTTAGTGATTTTGGATGGAGAAGTTTCAATTAAGTAATGAAGTTGGAAGCCAGACCTCAAAAGGTTAAAGAGTAAATCAGCAAAATGAAATTATTCCTGACTCTTCAAGATCTCATGAGAGTACTCTTAGAAAAGATAAAGGAGTGGTTTATCATTTCCTTCTCTAGTTCATTTAACAAATGGGAAAACTGAGGCAAACAGGATTAAGTGACTTGTCCAGGGTCACACAATCAGAAGTGTCTGAGGCTAGATTTAAAGTCAGGAAGATGAGTCTTCCCAACTTCAGGACTTGCACTCTACCTGCTGTGCCACCTAGCCAAGGGAATCAAATAGGGAACAATAAAAGGATGGCTTTGCTGCAATGAGAGCACAGTTAAAGTTGGATAATGGGAATTTATTTTTAATTTAAAATTTTTTTCATTCCACAAAAAACGTTTCCTTCCCATTTCTTCTTCCCTCAATTGAGAAAGAAAAAAAAAGCCTCACATTTATAGTCAAACAAAACAAATTCCCACATTAGCCATATCACACACACACACACACACACAGACACACACACACACACATACACTCATGAATTTATATTACATACACGAGAAGCAGAAGTGGCAGAGACAGAGGGTAGAAGTCATGTTAAGAGATAAATAGCAATAGGACAAGGGATTGAGAGATTTCAGAGAAATTAGTATAGAGTTGAAATGGAAAGGAAGTAAACATTTTTAAGTCTTGGGAGCTATAATATGTCTGATACTGTGCTAAATAACCTCATTCAATTTTCAATTTCATTCAATCTTCACAACAACTTTATAAGTAGTTGCTATTATTGTTTCCATTTTACAGGTAGAGATACTGAATAACAGTGGCTTAGTGACTCTCCCACAGTCATACAGTTAGTAAGAATCTGAGATTATATTTGAAATTAGCTCTTCCTGACTGGAGACCCAGAATTCTCTCCATTGTACCGTCTATCTGCATCTAACACTGAGTACTAGGACTAATGACCTGAGAAAGAACCTAAGGAATGGAGAGATTGAAGGAATTGAAGAGGGAGAGAATGGATCTAAGAAGGATGAAGCATAGGGATAAATGAAACAATAGGAAGTTTCAGGTGAATATTAACTTTGAATTAAGAATTCATAATGTTTTGGGTAATAGTTAAGATGTGCTGCCTGCGTAACCATCCCTGTGTGTGGCTGATAAGGAGTAAATGAGTTAAGGGCATTGTATTTCAGAAGACTGAGGAAGTGGGAGATTAAGAGTTCGAAAGAATATCGTGGAAATATTAATGCCCCTCTATAAAAAGTAAGTATTGAGGAGAGAAACAGGAAGTTGAAGGAAATTAACATAAGTAGGAATGAACATTAGATGAATAAATAGTACAGCTCACTACTTCCAAAAAGGTGTTACAGAGCCTCAGTTGCCTCAAGTCTTCTGCTTCAGCTCATGCTCTTATGAGAGAAATGGGAGATAGACCCTTCCCAGTGGCTGGACCCTGGAAACAAGGAGATGGGTATTTACTAATTGCTCTGAGCATCTTGGCAGGAAATTTCTACTTCTGTGTAAGCCCTTTCTAGCTTCCCTAGCTTTATTTAGTTAATGAATGTGCCTTTACCTGATTGGATTGAATTCGGAAATTCTCACCAGCTGGTGAAACAGCTTAGCTCTATAATTCACCTCCTGGCTTCCATGCCTAGTTCCTGACTAATACAAAGCCCTGAGCTTTCCATTCTGGTTGGTGGAACTACAGACCTTGGACTTCAGAGTAAATCACCTCCCCATAATCCTGCCATCAACTAGAATGAAATGTGCTGCTCAGATTTCCCACTCAGAAGTCTTGTGCCAAGTCATCCAAGGTCTGCCAGGTGGTGGATATTGGAAGAAGCATCTGCTTATCCTCATCTTTGTCCAAATGGCTTTTGGGCAGCCTGCATTCCAGGATTACCCTGTCAGTATCAGCCAGGGAAAAGCCACCAATGCTGGCCTTTAAAAGAAAGCTAAGTGTTTTCGATTTTGGCTCTAAATCAATGCTTCCCATACATAAGCTGGTTCCCTAGGCTCACACTAGGAAAGGACTTTCACAGTTGAAGAAGAAAGTATATCTTGGAGATAATAGAAAAAGTTATGAAATGAAACCAATCAATACTTACTGGGCACAAACATGTACAAGGCACTGTTATTTGCCAAAGATAGATAGGTAGATAGATAGATAGATAATAGATTTATAGTTTACACACACAATATAACAATAAAGAAATTATGAAACTCACCAAGTCTTGAAATTAAATTTTCTATCTCACTTAAAGCACAATAAGAAGTATCAATATAATAAAAATGAAGACAAGATAAGGTAAAAAAAATGTATCAAATATCTTTGGAAAAAGGTCTCAGGTGTGAACTCATATGTAAGTTCTTCCCTAATCCTCCCCTCCTATTAATGTCTTACCCCCTAAAAATAAATATTACTTTGTATTTATGTATTCATTTTGTGTATGTGTTATTGCATCCTCAAAGAGAATGTAAGCCCTTTGGAGAATAGTATTGCTTCATTTTTGTCTTATATCTTCAGTATCTAGAATAGTATCTAACATAAATAGTTTATTCATTGAATAGTTTATTCATTGATTGATAGTCAAAATATACAGAGAATTAATTTTAAAAATAAAGACAAAGTGCCATTCTTGAGTAGATAAGACTAAAGGATAAGACCTAACCTTTTGCAAAAGAAGGAAAGTAAATTGTCAACAATCACATAAAAAATAGGTACCCTTTATTTTCATATCAGCTATATTTCTTACTATAGTCTTCCCTACAAATCCCTCTAGAAAGCTATCCTTCATAATAGAGAATAGAAAATAAGTTCTCCAAAATTAATATATATATATATATATATATATGGGGGGGGGGGGGCTGAAGCAATTGGAGTTAAGTGACTTACCCAGGGTCACATGGTTTTAGGAAGTGTTAAGTGTCAGATTTGAACTCAGGTCCTCTTCACTTCAGGGATGGTGCTCTAGCCATTGTGCCACTCTAGCTGCCCCAATCAAAATATTTTTAAAGTCTAACATACTTAATGTACTATCCTCAAAGGTTAGCAACTTCTGCAGAGAAAAGTAAGAGAGTTATATTCCCATATCTCTTCAGGGTTAAATTAGACCATTATAATTTTGAAGCATTTGATTTTGAAGACTTTGTTATTTTTCTTTTTATTTACATTGTTTTAGTTATTATTTATGTTCTTTTCCTAATTCTACTTACTTGGTTTTTCTCTATTAATAATAGAAATAATTTTGTATAATGATTATTCTAGGCAGCTAGCTGGCACAATAGAGCTAGCACTGTACCTGGAATCAGGAAGAACTGAGTTCAAATCCACGCTCAGATAATTACTAGCTGTGTGACCCTGGGAAAGTCACTTAGTTTCTGCCTCAAATTTCTCAGTTGCATAATGGACATAATAATAGCTTCTACTTCAAAGGATTGTTGTAAATATCAAATGGACATAATATTTGTAAAGTCCCTAGTACACAGTAGACAGTTAATAAATGCTTGCTTCTCTCATAATCTTCATATTTTCTTACAGCGCAGTAAAATTCCTTTATATTAATGCATCATAATTTGTGTTTAGTCATTCTCCATTTGATAGGCATCTATTTTTTTCCAATTCTTTGCTATCACAAAAAGTGCTACAATAAATATTTTAATGTAATGAGCTTTTCTTTTTTGCCATTGACTTCCTTGTGGTATATATCTAGTAATGAAATCCCTGTGTTAAAGACTATAAACACTTTGGTTACTGTCTTCAAATAATTACAAATTACTTTCAAAAGATAAATGCAAGTGAAAACAACTTTGAGGTTCCACCTCATAGTAGCAAGTTGGCAAAGATGATAAAAGACAGCATTAACCAATGTTGGAGGAGCTGTGAATAGACATAAACACTAATACACAATTAGCGGAGCTATGAATAGATGTAGCCATTACAGAAAACAAATTGGGACTGTTCAAGAGGCTAAACTGTTTGTATCCTTTGAATCTTTTCAATTCATGCCAAACATGTCACAATCAAACTCAAAGACATATAACTGGAATTCCACAGAAGTGGAGAATAAGGTTAAAATCCACAAATAAAATGATGGGAGACATTTATTCCTAAAATATAAAAAAGAAATATCTTCTTACTATTATTAATAGTTCTGAACATTAGATATCACTCTTGCACAGATGTCCCACTAGGAGGTAAAAGAAAAAAAGGAGGGAGACTATATGTATCAAAATGTTTGTAACAGCACTTTTGTAGTAGTGAAAAAACTAGAAATTAAATAGATGCCCAATAATTACAGAGAAGTTGCACAGATTGGGATATACAACTATATTGAGATATTGTTTCTCCTTTTCTTAGAAACTATAAGACATTCAGAAAAGCCTAAGAAAATGCCTTTGAACTGATAAGAGATCAAAGTATGCAGAACCATGAGAGCCATATGCACAATAATATAAAAAAATAATGAAAGAAAATTCCATTTAATGCTATAATTCCCTTCTTTTTTATTTATATAGCTTTTTATTTACAAGATATATGCATGGGTAATTGTTTTCAGCATTGACAATTGACAAACCTTTTGTTCTAATTTTTCTCCTCTTTCCCTCCACCCCCTGCCCTATATGGCAGGTAGACCAATACATGTTAAATATGTTAAAGTATATGTTAAATACAATATATGTATACATATCCATACAGTTATTTTGCTACACAAGAAGAATCAAATTTTGAAATAACATACAATTAACCTGTGAAGGAAATCAAAAATGCAAGTGGACAAAAAACAGAGGGATTGGAAATGCTAAGTAGTGATTCACACTCATATCCCAGAGTTTTTTCGCTGGGTATAGCTGCTTCTATTCGTTATTGAACAAATGGAACAGATTTGGTTCATCTTATTGTATAATTCCTTTCTACATGAGAGTCCTAATAATAACATATTCTTCCTATCTCTCACTGGAGAGGTTGTGAACTATGGTTGCAGAATGAGGTATCTCTTGTCAGAAATCATAAATTTGTCAGTTGGTTTTGGTTAGTTGTACTTCTTGGTTTCAAAGAAAGGATCTGGAGGTGGGGAGGAGAGAGAGGGAAATAATTACCTTGAAAATTGATAGTGAAATTTAAAAAATCAAGACCAATGAAACCAAAAACAATTAAGAGAAGCATAAAAATTGTCAATGTTTTAGGGTAGAATACTGTAAAAGAAAGAGAACTAGATATGAAGCCAGTGAATCTCAATTTAAATATTTGTGGGCAGCTAGGTGGTGCAGTGGATAGAGCCCTAGCCCTGAAGTTAGGAGGATCTGGATTTAAATTTGGCTTCAGACATTTAACACTTCCTAGCTATGAGACCCTGAGCAAGTCACTTAACCCCAATTGCCTCAGCTAAAATAAATAAATAAATAAATATTTGTTCTGAATCTGTGTAGTCTTGGGAAAGTTTTCTCATCTGTAAAATGAGAGTATTGTTACTGTATAAATTATTCTCCTGGATTTGTTTATTTCATTTATTAGCTCAACAAGCCTTCATTTTTATAATTTTTAAATATAGTATAATTATACTATAAATTTTTCTTTGGTTTTTCACATCATTTTACATTAGTTCATACAAGTTTTTCCATGCCTCTTGTAAATCATTTGTTTCCTCATTTCTTTGAAAACTTTGAAGGCTGTAAGAACTCTGATCAATACAATGATCATTCATGACTCCAGAGGATTGATAATATTTTTCATCTTGCAAAATGAGGCATATGTTTTAGCATGGCTAATGAGGGGATGTATTTTGCTTCACTCTATTTTGTTACAAGGGATATGCTTTTCATTTATTTTCAATGGGTTGAACACAGAGAAAATAGATTTCTGTCTCTTAGAGCAATTATTTTTTAAATGAGAGGGTGAATTGTAGATTGCTATGATCTTCTTTAACCTTTATCCCTTAATCCAAATAATTATTATCAAATTTGACTGAATATATCATTAAGAAATCAAGAAATAAATTATTTATCATTAAGATGCAAGGGACCATAATGATCATCCTTGATTAGATTTAAAACAACAACAACGCTGACTTCTAACTAGAATTAGACTTCCCTAGAGTAATACAACTGGTAAAAAGCAGGGTTAGGACTTGAATTCAAATCTGATGACTTCAAGTTTAATGTTTATGACACTTCATTCTCCAAAGTCACCAGGAAGAATGAGTGGTTGTAGAGTTATTCTACTGCTAAGATGCTTTGTGGCATAGTTGGAGGAAGGTTGGACTTCAAGTCAAGAGGATTAAAGTTAAATGGTTGCTTTAACACTTACCAGTGCTGTAATTTTAGGCAAATCACTTTATTTAGCCTTAGAGTTCTTATTTGTTTATGGGGATAAAACTATTTACAGGTTGATACAAGGACCCTAGAAAGCCACTGACCTCTCATGTCCCTTCCAACTCTAAAAATCTATGCTCTGTGAATAAATTGTCATATTATTTTGGTAAGGATAGGCGTTCCACCCCCATCTCAATTAGTGTAATGAAGAATCCCCTCAGAGGAATCAAGAAAGAAATCAATAAACTAGTTGTGAAGGAATTTTCCTAGGGGCTCACCACAATGTGTGAATAAGCTTTTAATTAATTTGACAGGATTTTAAGGCTTTGACTGCTGGATGAAGACAGATGAGACCACATAGGAAACGTCTTGTGATTGGCTAAAGAAATCAGAAATACTTTTAAGCTAATGTCAAGTAGTAAACTGATCCAGTGGTAAGAATTCTATAAGTTCATGCACTGAGGATTTGAGTTTCAGAACTGAAACTGCATCCCTGAGAGGAAATTGCTCCTGAAAAAAAGAAGGCTCACTCTTATTATCTCCTCCCTCAACTCCTCTCCTTTGACAATGCCCGCAGAGCTATTGGGCCAAAAACAGTGTACTCAGTTATGATCAGAGAAGCTAAATCAATAGGAGATGACAAGTAATCTGGAAGCAGAGTGATACACCAAAAACAAATGGCTGATGAAAGAGAGTCACTTTAGGAAGAAGATAGATTCAAGTACCATGATTCCCAGAGAAGAATGCCGACTATGGATTCAAGAAAACAGCTCCAAGCCATAAAAAACTAAGAGTTATAAATTATTGTTTTACAAAACATATATCCTACACTGTTTTCTCAGTTTGAGCCTACATTTCTCATGAAGATATTTGTATTTATGCAAAACTAGGTACTAGGCTTTGGGGACAGAGGATATTTTTTATCAACTGTTTTTATTAAACCATCTTAGCAAATGCTACTGTTGTTCAGTCATTCAGTTATGTCTGACTCTTTTATGATTGCTTTAGGAATTTTCTCTGCAAAGATACTAGAATAATTTACCGTTTCCTTCTCCAGGTCATTTTACAAATAAGCAACTGAGGAAAAGAAAATTAAGTGACTTATCCACAACCACAACCTGGTATCTGAAGTCATTTGCTTTGATTCCCAGCTTTGATGTTCACAAGACATGTCCCCTCCCAAGTATGATCAGAGCAAGTTTGAAGAACTTGTTGAAAGTCACTAGAAGGTATGTCCCATCTACAGCAAGCAGCTCCCTCCAGATTATGACTTTGAAAGGCATGTTCAGGCCCATCAGAATGTTTTAAACTTTGACTAAAATGTCAAGTTTTGTTACGTTATTCCAGTTTACCATTTTAAAAAATATTACCTTCAGTAGATAAAGCATATCTGAAAAAAATAAATCTAATCCAGTTTTCTAACTACTTACACTATATGTTACCAGTGTACAAAACAGTAGGATTAAGACCAAGGTCTATATTGAGTTTAAGAGCAGATATTCTCTTCTACTCTAAGAAAAGAAAGAAATTCTATGGGCATGTGAATGTGCATGTCTATGTGTGTCTATTTATTCTCCAAATGTGAACATTGTATCAATAAAGGACACAAGGATTATCATTGCAGTGTCTGCAGCCAAATTTTAATTCAGAAAGATGATTCTTTCTAACTTCAGACCTAGTATTCTATTTACTGTGCTACCTAGTCCCCATTACTAAAAATAAATTGAGTCAGCTGGGTGATTGTTAAAAGGAAGTAGGATGGAGGCTTGTGAACAACAGTATTAGAAACCCAATATACAGGGTTATTTCCTAGAACCCTGAAGTACAATAGTCAGCCAATGAATGGGACTTTAGATCTCTAGTGAAGATGGAGGGAACAGCCTAGAAAGGATATTGTTATTTTTTTCTCAAAATCAATCAATCATATTAATTATCCTTAAAACTGGTTAGTTAAATATAGTCCATCTCTTTCCTGTGGCTCTCCTGTTATTTCCAGAGGATGAAGATTGCAGTTTGTTCATAGCCCGGTCCCATGAACTGAACCAGCAGAGAAATAATCTTCTTGCCCTCTCTTTTATAGCTCTGAGAAATGGCTTTAGACAATCTTTGTTCTATATTGTTTGTCCTTCTCAGTTTCAGGTGCCAATGTTGAGCCATGGCAACCTTGGAGGCAGGACTAAGAGTGGAATGGGTGCAACCAACCTGCCCAACAAGGAAACCTAAAAGAAACCAGGGCACCTGAGACAAGCTAAGAACTGTGATCCTGGAACTGAGAGTGTGTGTTCTGTGGAAACTGATCTAAACTATGAACTTAATCCTCTTCCCCTCCCCAGATATTAAGATAATACAAGAAAAGGCTTGAATCCCACATGTTGGAGAGTAAGTTTGTATACTTATTATTATACTTTTAAAATAAAAGTATAATTTTTGGCAAAAGTTAATCCAACTGTTAGCAATTAAATAAAACTATAGTGCAGGGGATCCATCCTCTACAATGGAGAAAGCATTAAATGAGAGTACTGAAGCCACTGGCAGAAAATCTAGTCACCCCAGATCTCCTTAAAGGTACTGGAGAACCCAAGTGAGGGGTGAAATATAAGATACATGGGTTTCAAACACTAGGTCCAGGAAAGTCAATGTCATGCTAACATAAAATTCACTTGCCTGATTTGGAATCAGAAGGCTGCACAAGCAGGGAGGAAAATGGGACATGTGACCAGAGCTCAAACAGTTTTAAAGATAAATAAATGAGACCAAAAATTAAATAAATAACAGGATAGAGTCATTCTGCCTAAGCTCTCCAAACACTTACCTGTGCTAAAACTTTAAATGAGGCTATGAAAAAATAATAAAGTTCATATGGAGGAGCAAAAGATCAAGAACCTCAAAGGAAATTATGGGGGAGAAAATGGAAAGGAGACTTAGCAGTACCAGAGCTCAAACTTTACTACAAAGTAATATTCATCAAAATGACTTATTACCAAGTAAAAACAAATAGAGAAATCAATTAGCAGAGCAGATTAGGCACATAACATACAGAACACACACACACACACACAGCAACCTAGTTTTTTTTTTTTTTTTTATAAACCCAAAGACCCTAGTAAGAAAAGAACTCACTATCTGACAAAAAAAAAAAAAAAAAAAGCATAAGAAAACTGAAAATCAATCTGGCAGAAAGTAGATAAAAACCAACATCTTATACCAAATATTAATATGAATTCTGATAACTTCAGTGATTAAAAATAATTCCTATAGACCAATGATGAAGCATACCACTCATGATCTGACAGAGAATGAAGATATCAGAGTACATATTGACATAGTTTTGGTCATAGCCAGCACTGAATTTTTTTTTTTTTTTTTTTTTTTTGCTTGCCTAAGTAAATGCTTTACAAGGGATTCTACCCCTACACATACATGGGAGAAGTAGAATGTACTTTTTTTTTTTTTTTAAGAGAGAAATTTAAAAAAAAAAAAAGGGAAAAACCTAAATTGAAAAAAGTGAGACTATGTATCCTATGGAACATGAGACAGATCTAAGTGAGAGTGGTAAAGATATTAAGACAAATAAGTCAGACGGGCAGCAATCCAGAGCTATGGCAGCAAAAAGAGACAAGACCCAAATAGAGAGAAGAAAGGACTAGAACTGCACAACCAAAGGTTGACTGAAAAATTTATCAAACTGAATTTCTATGAACAAAAGTGACTCCCAGACTTTTCAGATACTGTTTTCTGTAATAAGAAAGCAAGTAGTTCTCTTAAGGGCTAGCTATAATCAATCCCTCTTATCCATGCTTGGTCACTGGGAGAGATAAGATGATTTGGGGGAGGAGATTAAACTTTGTAGTTGTGTGATTAGTTGAATGAGAAATGATTAGATCCTTATTGATCCTTCTGTTTTTCTATGCTTCTATTATTTCAATTAAACATTACTTCCAACTACATGTGGAGATTTGAATAATTAGAAAACATAATTGGGGATTGATACAAAAAATGAGTTTGTTTTGTTTTTGTTTTTGTTTTTGTTTTTTTAATAAGATGGAAACAAAACCAGCAGTGATCTTTTTGGATGATCCGTGTATAAACCCTAGTCCAAGGGGAGAAAATGTATATGGTCCACAAAGAAGCACAGCTAAAGGTAAGGTGCTAGTCATTTCTAAGTCATAAAAAACTTGGTGGTTACTTCATAGAGCCTTCTACTACTGGATAATGCACACAATAAAGGAGAGTGAATGAGATTGGCAGTTCCTTGTCCCTACTAGTAATTAAAATCTACATTTCTTAATTGTTGCCATCAAAATTAAAAATAAATTAGAATAAAAGGTAACTAACCAAACCTTTCTAATAGCTCCAACTTGACCTATTCAAACAAGCTAGTAAATATGAAAAATGAACAAAGGAAATTATTTTATACATACTGTGCTTATTTTTTATAGATGTTTAACATACTCATTTAACTGATAGAAAGCACTAGCTACAATAGTGAAACCATATGGGCCCAGAAGTTGCTTTGGTTAACAAACATTTGTTCTCCTTTCCAAACAAGAAAGAGTAGAAGTCAAAGGCTAAATTTGTAATAATAAATTCAATTCTAAAATAATATAAAATAGTATAGCAGATAATTATGACAACATAACTAACACACACCCCAAAAAAGCAAAGAGAAGTAGAATAGAAAATGAGTCTACATAAAGTTAACTAAGCCAGAATATTTCTTGAGTATTTATAGGTAAAACTGAAAGGACAATAAATGAAAATGTAATAGATTGGTCAGAATGTTTATTATAAGCTATTTTCATCACCAATGGCAATTGAACAACTATATTTCAATACTATCCTATACTTAAATCCTATTGTACTAAATGAGTTAGTTGAAATGACACTAAAGAAGATGAAAATAGGAAAAGCAATTGGACTAGAATATGTATAGAAAGAAAATATCTGTCCTGAAACTAAAATAACTTTGAAAATACTGAAGGATAAATCTTCAAGATGTTAAAAAGAGACATTGTCCTTTTTTATTTTTAAATCATAGACAGCATTATTATTCATTCCAAATATGGCTCAACTCATGACTCCTTGATCTACTTTCTAGTCCTGCCTCAACTCAGTAGCTTCTAACCCCCCCCAACTTTTTTTTTAACAGTTTTACAAGTTACAGTTTATAATTAAGTACCTACTATGTTTCATACACTGTGATAAGTGTTAGAGATACAAAGGCAAAATTCAGTCTCTGACCTAAAAGAGTTTACATAAGAGAGTCAATATGCAAACAACATGCAAAGTTTCCAACCTCTCCACCCCATCCAATTTTTTTTATCCTTTTATGTTTTATCTTGCCCCATTAGAATCTGAATTCCTTGAGGGCAGAGATTGTCAGTTTGTTTGTTTTGTGCTTACATTTGTACTTCTGGCATTTAACATATTGCATATAGTAAATGTTTATTAAATGTTTTATCTATCTGTCTTTACAAAGAAAGTCATAAGGACATCAAAAACTGCCAAACCATATTCTCATCTCTATATAATCTTTCTGAGAAATGACCTATATACATACTGAACATATTTTGATGAAAATATGAGAAGAAAATAGGAAGGCTTTCCAAAAATGACTTTCTATAAAAGTTCCTATAGAACATCTTCAAAGTTAGAAAATTGACTAAAAGATTTAGGAAATACATGATCCCACTCTATCTCTTATTGATTATTTTAAAATCATTTGATTTGACTCAAAAACAGCTTTGAAAGGTTCTTCTTCAACAAGATTAACTCATTTATTTTCAAAAAAAATAAATGATTTCCCTTCATAGATGCAACCATGCAAATAACTTTGTTTAATGGACCTCAAATTATCAAGCAAAGTATAAAACAAAGAAGTAGAAATGCTTGCCAGTGATGTCTGCCACTGTCATCCCAATGTAAATGGAAAGAAGGATTCCACATAGTTAAAGTCCTCTAGATATTCCTATTTGCATACAGTTGACAAACATTCATTAAGTACCTACTATGTACCAGGCACTGTGTTGCGTTAGAGATACAAAAAAAGACAAAATTCAGTCCTTGATCTAAAAAAGTTTACATTCTTATGAGATACAACATGCAAACAATTAGGCATAATTAAGACATTCACAAGATAAACTGGAACTAATTAATAAAGGGAAGATGAAAGAAAGCATCAAAGAAGAACAGGAAAGACTTCTCTTTTTTAAAATATAGTATTTTATTTTTCCAAATACATATAAAAATAGTTTTCAACATTCATTTTGGAAAAACTCTGTGCTCCAAATTTTTCTCCCTCTTTCCTTTACCACTTCCTTCCCCAAGACAGCCAGCAATCTGTTATAGGTTAAATATATGTAATTCTTTAAAACATTGTTCATATTTTTTCATGTTGTACAAGAAAAATCAGATCAAAAGGGGAAAAAAAACAAGCAAACAAATAACAACAACAAAAAGTGAAAACACTATGCTTCAATCCACATTCAGTCTCCATAGTTATCTCTCTAAATGCAGATGGAATTTTCCATCCCAAGTCTATTGGAATTGAAAAGCCACATTGTTGAAAAAGCCAAGTCCATAAGAGTTGATTGTCACATAATTTTGTTGTTACTATGTACAATGTTCTCTTAGTTCTGCTCACTTTACTCAGCATCAGATTCATATAAGTCTTTCCATGCTTTTCTGAAATCAGCCTGCTCATCATTTCCTACGGAACAACAATATTCCATTACATTCATACACCATAATTTGTTCTACCATTCCCCAACTGATGAACACAGGAAAGACTTCTTGCAAAACATGGGATTTTAGCTGAGACTAGAAGGAACCAAGAGAAGTTAAGAGGTGAATATGAGAAGGAAGAGCATTCCAGGCATGGGAATTAATAGGCAAAAATGGCCAATCAAAAGATGAAATATTTAGTTCAAGGAATAGAAAGAAGGTCACTGAATCACAGAGAACACAGAAGGGAGTGAAGTAGAGGGACAAAAAATTATGGAAGGTTTTAAAAATTAAACAGATTTTATATTTGATCCTGGCAGCAATAGTAAGTCACTAGAATTGACTGAGTCAGGGAGGTGGTGTGGTCAAATTTGAGCTTTATAGGAAAATCAGTTTGATAGCTGAGTGGAGGATGTACTGCAAGAAGGCCAAGTGGCAAGATATTGCAGTGGTCAAGGTATAAGGTGATGAGAGCCTGGACTAGGGTGGCAGCAATATCAGAGGGAGGAAGTGGTATACAAGAGATTTTATCAAGATAGAAATGACAGGATTTGATAACTAATAAAATGAGGGTGAGAAGAGGGTGCAGTGACAGAAAGAGTTGTGAAAGTGAGGAATTGTGAGAAAAGGTGAGGAATTCATAATGAAACCTAATTTTAAAACAATATACTAATACTAATAATAATAATAATAGTCATTTATTTCATTTATATAGTACTTAGAGACTAGCAAAAGGCTTTACAAATATTTCATTTGATCTTTACCACAAGTCTTAGTATTTTAATAAACCTATAACTCCTGACTTCTATGCTCTTCAAAGTATAATGTTAATTTTGGTAGAAGGGACTTTTTTAATCTAATATTTATTTTTCCCCCAATTGCATATAAAAATGATTTTAACATAAAAAATTTTAGTTCCAAATTCTCTGCCTCAACTCCATTTCCCCCCTTCCTGCATAAAGAAGAAAAACAATTTGACATAGGTTATACATGTGCAATCATACAAAACATATTTCCATGTTAGTGAAAATTGTTGTAAAAGAAAACACAAACAATGAAAATCTGCATTTAGACCCCATCAGTTCTTTCTCTGGAAATGGATAACATGTTTTATCATGTCCTTCACTGAATTGCTAAGAATAATCAAATCATCCATAGTTAATCATCATACAGTATTGCTGTTACTGTATACAAAGTTCTAGGAGAAACTTTTGAAAGATATTGGACTTAAAGATTTCATTATCAAAAAAAGACTTTATGTATACATGAAAACACAAACATATATGTTTTACATAAAATGGTTTTGGTTTTGGTTTTGTTTGGATGGGATGGGGAAGTATTTTCTGTATGAATACCAATGTTTATGTATTCTTATTTGAAATATGACATGTTTCTTACCATCTGGTCTGATTTATATATTATTTCATTTTGTTTATAGAACTTAATATAACAGAAAGGCCAACTGATGATTTGAGAGATAAATGCATCAATCTCATCTTTCAATACTTTTTCCCTTGGTGAGCTTATTAACTCCCAAGGCTTTAATCATTACAATTTTGCATTAACTCCCAAATCCTTTTTTTCTAACCCTGACCTCTTTTATGAGATTCTATCTCAAATTTACAGTCACAGAACCGCAATGTTGGAAGAGATCTCAATATTATTTATCTCACCTACACCTAAACAAACAAACAAGAAAAAATCTTAACAATATACTAAAAAAAAAAAAAAAATGGCTAGCAACATCTGATTTAAAACCTTAAGGGGGAAAAAAACCAATAGGCCCAATAGTAGTCACTCGATTTGGAGCTGGCTTTAATAATTGGGAAGAATTTCTTTAAATTAAGCTTCATTGATCTTATTGCAATTTCCATGAACTAATTCTACTTCTTCCCTTTGGAGCACAGCAGATCAAATCCCTTTTTCACACAAGTTTCATCCTACCTTTCTGGGTTTATTTCATATTATTCCTTTTTATAGATTGTGACTTCCATCCAAACAAAACTAGTATCCCAAACATATCCCAAACATTATTATACCAAACAAAAATATTATACCAAACACTACCAGCTTCAATGCATTTGTTCACATTGTCCCCAATGTCTAAAATAAACTCTCTCCACATCACCACTTGCTAAAACACTTATTTCCATTCAAAGCCCATCTTTAGATAACAACTCTTTTGTGAGATTTCCCCAGGTATACAAGTTTCAGATTTCTCCTTCTCCAGTCTTTCAGGAGCTTCTATTTAATTTTTCCTATTCCATATTTTTTATTTTGACACATGTATACTTCAAGCAAGCAAGAATTTAGCAATATATTATTACATATCATTATATTATTACTTAATATTTATATTGCTTAATAAATTTATATTTAAATATGTCAATATTTATATTATTATTATTGCACTTTATTATGTGACCACACGTGAGTGAAGTACTGCTCTAGACTTTAGAGATACAAGAATAAAAGCACTAGCTGTGTGACCCTGGGCAAGTCACTTAACCCCAATTGCCTCATAAAAAAAAAGAAAGAAAAAAAAAGAATAAAAGCAAAAAAGTCCCCGGATTTGAGGCCTAAATTCCTTCAGTTTCTAAAGGGAGGGAGAATGTGCAACTTGTGTGTCTACCAATATATATTTGTATATGTGTTTATATGTAAAACATATAAATCATATGCAAGGCAACCTTGAAAGAGAAGGCAGCTGGGAACAAATTAAGTACTCATGCAGAAAGGGGCACTTAAGTTGAGTCTTGAAGGCAAACAGGAAGGAACACAGATAAGGAAAAAAATATTCAATGGGAGGGTAGAATTGGCACAAATGAACAGAGATGAGACATCAGATATCTGGTGGAGGATCATTTCATACTGTTTGTGTCATAATGATAAAGCATATTTCTGTCTTTCCAAATATTAAACTTCAATGACAAGATTTCTAAATGTTAACTTCACAAATATTGGGCCTTTAAATCTTCGAACTCAATGTCAAATTGTGCTCAATTAATTTCATTAGATAGCAAAAAAAAAAAAAATTAAGTTCATTAATGTTAGTATCCAGAATTTTAATCAGAAGTATTAAGTTCCTTTATTCACCCCTTTCAGAATCCATAAAATCTGTAATAAATGTAATAATTATTTCAGAAGTCTCTCCTTCTAAAGCTATGACTGTCCCTTTAACAGCAAAGAGCCAGGAACTATACGTTTAACTTTCATCATTTTATGAAGTGTTTCCTCCTATAAAGTCAAAAGTCTTGTTCAATCTGTCAGGAAAGAAGAAGAAGGAGAAGGAAGATGAGGAGGAGGAAGAAGAGGAGGAGAAAGAGGAGGAGGAACAGGAGGAGGAAGAGAAGAAGGAGGAGAAAAGAAGAAGAAGAAGAAGAAGAAGAAGAAGAAGAAGAAGAAGAAGAAGAAGAAGAAGAAGAAGAAGAAGAAGAAGAAGAAGAAGAAGAAGAAGAAAGAAGAAGAAGAAGAAGAAGAAGAAGAAGAAGAAGAAGAAGAAGAAGAAGAAGAAGAAGAAGAAGAAGAAGAAGAAGAAGAAGAAGAAGAAGAAGAAGAAGAAGAAGAAGAAGAAGAAGAAGAAGAAGAAGAAGAAAGAAGAAGAGAAAGAGGAAGAAGAAGAAGAGGAAGAAGAAGAAGAGGAAGAGGAAGAAGAAGAAGAAGAGAAGAAGAAGAAGAAGAAGAAGAAGAAGAAGAAGAAGAAGAAGAAGAAGAAGAAGAAGAAGAAGAAGAAGAAGAAGAAGAAGAAGAAAGAAGAAGAGGAAGAAGAAGAAGAAGAAAGAAGAAGAAGAAGAAGAAGAAAGAAGAAGAAGAAGAAGAAAGAAAGAAGAAGAGGAAGAGGAAGAAGAGGAAGAGGAAGAGGAAGGGGAAGAAGAAGAAGTTAAAAGTATGGAGAAAAAGAAAAAAAGGTAAGGAACAGCTTTTTTTTTTTTTTTTGGGGGGGGTAAAAACTGTCTCAATTGTTATTTCATGAACGAACATCAAAAAGAGAATTTCACAGAGAATGAATTTGGAGATAAATTTTTATTAAGAGTGTTGATTTGAGAAAAGATGAAGAGAATTCTTTTTGAAAGACACTTTTTTATTCTGAATGAGCCAAATGATGTGGGACTATGCCATGAGATTAAAAAGAAATTATGTGCTGTTCTAAGTGAGGATTTGAATTGAAGATAGTCATGGTCATTCTCATAACTGAAATAATGTAAACAACTATACCTTTGTTTTATTAATGGCTTAATTATTTTAAATTATATGTTCAACAAGTGTATTATATTTAATCCTAGGACATTAAGGATTTCATATAAAGAGAGATATCAGTAACTAGTATTGGGAAAAGAGTTTTCACCACTTTATTCAACAAACAATATTTGACATTTCAACAATAGAGGCTCTGATGTGTTGAAAACTGAAATATTTTAGAAATGTGTTGAAACTTTTTAATTAATGAGGAAATATATATCTGGATTACCCTAGAGCTCAAATTCTGTGTAGCATAGTAGGAAAAGTGCTGGATTTTAAATTAGAAGATATAATGAGATTAATTATGGAAACAGATTATTTTTGAGTTTCTTATTTTTCAACTTGATAGCATTCTTTCACATGGAGAATATAAATGCTATTTGCATTCTGATAGCTGGTTTCTATGGAGAACTTTCAGTTGACAATTCATTTTTGAATTGTCATGTTGCTTTGGGGTTAGATAATGCAACAACATCCCTTTTCTTTTTTCAGTGTTCCTAAAAAAGAGATTACTTTTGTTCAGATAAAAATGCTTCTTTTAAAGGCAAAATTGATTTATTTCCTTTTCCCGGTAGCTTTCTATTCAGCATGTTTGAATGAGAAGTTATAGCTACCATGAAATAAAGTTTGGGATGGACTCATAATTCTATATATTCCAAGTATTTTTCTACCAAGAATCTCTTGATTTCCTGAAGACAAGGTGATAATCACTTCAAAAAGTTATGTTTGGAAAAGCAACATGCTTTGTTATACAACAGAAGATCAAAAAAATGTGCCATTGGTATTCTAAAGAAACTCTCAAGATGGCTAATGTTTGAGATGGTAGCTGACATTTTAAATGACAATCTGTACAACTTAATTTCTTGCTTTCAATATTTTCTTCTGAAATATTTGTGCCTATTACATCTCTCAGTAGATTATACATTAAAATGAAATTACCCCAGACTCCATTATATAAAAACATGGACATCTCTTTTTCCTTTAATATACATATATATGCAGATACATAATATGCATATTATATATAAACACACATATAACTAGATATATAATATAATATAAATTATATATACATACCTAGAATCAGAAACTATGCTCCCCAAGCACAATTCAGGATGGTAATCCTGCAAGAGGTCTCTGGGAAGATCTCAGGGGGTTCATAATCTTGGGGGGGGCGGAATTACATCCTTATTTTCACTAATTTAAATTTAGCATTTCCTTTAAATAGTTAACAATATTGTTCTTAGAAGGATTCCATATGCTTTACTAGATTGTCAAAAAGCTCCATAACATATTTTTAAAAAAATAAATAAATAAGAACTCTTGCTCTATACTCCTTCAATAACAACAGAACTTAACTTTTTGATAGGAATTTCTCATTTTCAGATACATTTAACACCAACTTAGTATATTTCCCAGGACCACAACTTTGGAATATCAAGGATTTATGATTTGATTGTTATGGGAATCCTCTTTTTGTGATTCTATAAATCTGATACAAACAATTGGGAGCCAGTGAAAATTCTAGAAGATGATGGAATAGGTCAGAAATTTTCACCTCTCCAAATTTTCTTCACAAAAAACGACAGAAATTTGCCTCACTGAATGAAATAAAAATCAGGGTGGAGAAGTTGTGCTCCTAAAACAACCTGCGAATACTCTAAAAAAGACCTGATCTTGGACTTCATCCTGAGTAAAATTGCAAACACCTTCAGGCCTACTCTGTGGAATCAACAAACAAGTTTTGGAATTTTCCTTCCTTGACAGTAAAGGCATTAAAAGACTGTGTAACAGAAAATTAAAGGGTCTTCCACTCTTAAGAGACACCAAGTATAAACCTATCCTGGATTGTGGCTGCAGGGGAAAAGGAACTAACACAAGCCTGGTAAGTGTAGTAGCAGTAGGGCAGGGACTATATGGGAATTCACAGGAGAGCAGAGTCCCTTGTTTCTGTTCCAGGGAAGATAGGACAACTGTGGTTCATAGCTACCTCTTGCAGGGAGCAAAAGCATTTGCACTATAGCTAGAGGCTCTAGTCATGGCTTAGGAGTGTAGATGAGAGCCCAAAGTACAGATGAGAATCCTCAGAAAATAACAAGGACTTGAAATTTGGGGCATCATTCCCTACTTCTCCGGGACTAAAACTTTAATATACTAATAGCTGCTAAAAAAACAAAATAAAACAAAATAAAAATGAGTAAGCAAAAGAGATAAAGAAGATCTGATTTATGTTCAAAGGAAGCTGTGAGAAACATAAATGATTCTAAGCACAAAAAGACTTCTTGGAAGAACTTTAAAAGGACTTTAAAAACCAAATAAGAGGGATCAAAGAAAAATTAGAAAAAAATAAGAGCAATCCAAGAAAATTCAACTTGAAACAGAAAAAAAAAACTTAAGGAAGAAAATAATTCCTGGAAACCTAGAATTGGGAGGGAAAGAAGTTAATGGTATTCTAAGACACCAAGAAATAATAAAACAAAATCAAAAGAATGAAAAATAGGAATATGGGATATCTCATCAGAAAAACAACTGATCTAGAGAACAGATTGAGAAGAAAGATTATAAAATTGACTATCTGAAAATTAAGATTAAAAAAAAAAGGATCTTGATACAATATTACAAGAAATTATCCAGAAAATTGCCCTGAAATTCTAGAACAAGAAGGTAAAACAGAAATAGGAAAAAAATATCCACCCATCACCACCTAGAAGGATCCCAGGAGGAAAGCTTATAGAATTAGGAAAGCAAAATTAAACAGCTTCCAGGTTAAGGGGAAAATGTACAAGTAACAAGGAAAAAAAAAAAAAAAGCAATTTAAATACCATGAAGATACAAGAAGAATTACACAAGACCTAGAGACTACCACAGTGAAGTACCATAGGTTTTAGAGTACTATATTTTGTTTTTAGGGTTATATTATTAAGAATAATTTACCCACATAATCCTGTATGATTTTTCTTAAATGAAGTTTTAATGAACTGAAAGACTTTCAGGTATTTGTGGCAAAAACAGCAGAACTAAGAAAAAATTCAACAAATAGCATTCTGGAGAAATATAAAGTAAACATTAAAGACCAATTATAAGGGACTCAGTAAGGTCAAATTGTTTACAACCTACATGTGAAAATGTTACCAGGATTCAAAATTGCCATCATAATTTGGATTGTTTGAAAGAAATGTTTAGGCTAATGTGTGTATGATAGAGTGATTCTTTAAAAAATAATAATAAAATTGTTTAGGGAGAGATGAAAAGGAGATGAGAAGGATAGTGAGCAAAATAGGAAGGAGGAAGATACACAACAAATAATTATAGCTTAGAATGTGAATGGATACCAAAATGCCAAAACATTATTTTATGGAACTAGAAAAAATAATAACAAAATTCATCTGGAAGAACAAAAGATCAAGAATATCAAGGGAATTAATGAAAAAAAAAATACAAAGAATGATGGTTTAGCAGTACCAAACCTAAAACTATATTATAAAGCAGCAGTCATCAAAACCATTTGGTACTGGCTAAGAAATAGAGTGGTAGATCAGTGGAATAGATTAGCTACACATAACATAATAATCAAGGCCTATTGTAATCTAGTATTTGATAAACCCACAAACTCCAGTTTCTGGAATAAGAACTCTCTATTTGAGAAAACTTTCTGGGAAAACTAGATAATAATATGTCAGAAAATCAGCACATCTCACATCTCACAATCTCCATCTCACATCTCATAACAAAATAAGGTCAAAATGGATACATGATTTGGGCATAAAGAATGATACCATAAACAAATTAGGAGAATATGAGATAATTTACTTATTAGATATTTGGAGAAGGGAGAGATTTATGACTAAAGAAGAAGTAGAGAACATTATAAAAGGCAAAATGGACAACTTTGATTACGTTAAATTAAAAAGGGTTTGCACAAATAAAACCAACAGAAACAAGATTAAAAGGAAATACAGAGTAGGAAAAAATCTTTACAGACAGTATTTCTGATAAAGGTCTCATTTCTAAAATATATAAAGAACTTATTATATTATAAGAATACAAATCATTCCCCAATTGTTAAATGGCCAAAGGATATGAGCAGATAATTTTCAGATGATTAAATTAAAACCATTCATAGTTACATGAAAAAATGCTTTAAATCACTTTTGATTAGAGAAATTCAAATTAAAGCAACTCTGAAGTACTACTTCACATCTTTCAGATTGTCTTAAGATGACAGGTGTAATATTCTCTCTAAAATATAATGATCTCTTGTTGGGGTTTTCTTGGGGTCTCTGGGAACAGCCTTCTTTTCAGTTCAGTAATCCCCACAAGTACAGCCAGGGATTAAAGTCCAAATCTTTATTGTCTCTTTCCAAGTCTTGTCTCCTTTCCTGGGCCCCGGTTAGCTTTCTTATAGTCCAGATCTTTTATTATCTCCTTCCTGGGGCTGGCAGCTTTCTGGAGAGCCTTTCAGTCTGGCCTTGGTTCCCGCCTGCCTTCTCTGTCTTCTGAATCTCCCTGACTGAATCCTGGCTGAGGCTCTTAGCTTATATATGCTCTCTTATTAAAGGTGTGAATCTTGTAGAGCTATAGTAAGTACTAAGTACAGGTCCTGAACTAGAGAATTATTAAGCACCATGCTAAATAACTATTGTCTCTATCAATTCCACTGACTTAGCACCTTGTTTCAAGTTCTGGCCTATAACAGACAGGAAAAGAATGATAAATGTTGGAGTGGATATGGGAAAACTGGGACATTAATGCAGTGTTAGTGGAATTATGAAATGATCCAACCATTCTGGAGAATAATCTGGAACTATGCTCAAAGGGCTATAAAAATGTACAAATCCTTTGACCCAGCAATGCCATTACTGGGTCTATATCCCAAGGACGTCATAAAGGAGGGAAAAGGAACCACATGTGCAAAAATGTTTGTAGTAGCTCTTTTTGCAGTAGCAAAGAACTGGAAAAGGAATAAATGCCCATCAATTAGGGAATGACAATAAACTGTGGTATGTGAAGGTAATGTAATATTTTTGTTCTATAAAAAATGATGAACAAGCTGATTATAGAAAGGCTTGGAAAGATTTACATGAACTGATGCTGAACTTATCAAGCAGAACCAGGAACACATTGTACATAATAACAGCAAGAATGTGCAATGATAAGCTATGAAAGACATGGTTCTTCTCAGTGGTTCAATGATTCGAAGCAATTCCAATAGATTTTGGACAGAAAATGCCAACTGCAGCCAGAAAAAGATCTAAGGAGACTGAAATGTAAATCAACACATACTATGTTCACTTCTTTTACTGATTTTTTTTTACCCCTCCCATAGTTTTTCCCTTTTGCTCTGATTTTTCTCTCTCAACATGATTCACAAAGCAATGTATATTAAAAAGAACCTTACTACAAAAAAAACAAACAAAAAAAAGAATGTGAATGGGATGAATTTGCCCTAAAAGAGAAATGGATAGCACATTAAAAATTTGCATTCAACAACATGTTGTTTTCAGGAAACACAATGAAATAAGAGATATACAAAAATAAAATCAAGGACAGGAGTAGAATTTATGTTTAAAAAAACCAGGGGTGGTAATAATGATCTCTGATAAAGTCAAAGTTAATTAAATTTAATTCAAGGAGAAAAATAAGGAAACTATGTTGTTATCAATTTTATTCAATATTGTTTTAGACATTTAAAATAACTAGACAGTATAAAATGCCTGGAAATATACATTCCATGTTAGACAAAGGAACCATATGAACATAAAAATGGATAAACTTTTTATACAAATAAAGTCAAATTTAAATAATTGAATGAAATTGTTTGTGAGAAGATAAAACCAACAAAGTTTTTGAAATCCACCTTGCTAATCTATTTGTTCAATATTATTGCAATTAAATTGCTAACAAATTGTTTTACTGAGCTAGGGGAAAAAAATAACAAAGTTCATTTGGAAGAATAAGAGGTCAGGAATTTCAAAGAAACCAGGGTGGGAAATGATGTAGAGGAAGGAGATTTAACAGTATCAGACCTTGAACCATATTGTAAGGTAAGAGGATTGTTGAAATATAATACACATAATTTTGATTATTTTAAATTAAAATTTTCTCATATAAATGGAACCAATATAGCCAAGAACAAAAGGAATGTAGAAAATTGGGAAAATTTTTCATAAATAATCTTTCAGATAAAATATGATTATTTGGAATATCACTGTGGTAAAGTAATTGATGAACTGGTTAATTTGGAAAATCATGGAAAGATTTGGATCTTCAGGAAGGAATATTGTCCATCTTAAAAATCATAAGTAAAGGTTTGCATAGTATGGTCTTACATATATATTTATAAGTGTACATGTTTGTATATATTTATATATATATATATATGATACATAGACACATATAAGTGTATATACATGTGTGTATATGTCTATAAATACTATTGTGTGTATATGGATATTTATATATGTATATTTATAGGTATCTATATGTATATATAGAATCCACATTTTATTGTATCTTTTTGAAGTAGGGAAGAAAGGAAGGAAAGGGGAAAAAATTAAAAGTGCACAGCAGAAAACAGAAGAAAAACTACAAGGAAGCAAAAAAATGCTAAATAATTTTGAAAACAATGTGCAGTTTTTATTATATAGGTTTTATTGAAATAAAAATTTATCACTTTATATTGAATCCTCTCATGGGTCTCCTGCATACACGGCAATGTGCCTTTTTTTTCTTTTCTCATTTTGCATTTCATTTTAATATATATATATATATATATATATATATATATATATATTAAGATATCAAGGGTAGAAATAATGGATTTCTGCTCAAGTGTAAAAACTGAAGCCATCAGCATCAATGTGGTCAGTAAGGAAGGAAATATAAAGAGAATAAGTGATCATTTGAAGATCAAACAGATTAAGTGATTTGCCCATGATCACAAGTATCAGAAATAGGAACTAAAGCAAAGGTTTTTCTGACTTCAGGTGAAGCGTTCTAATTACATGCTTCCCTTTAAAATTACAATAATATTATTAATTGAAGTCTTTAAGAGTAAACAAATTTATGAAAGAAGTAAACATAGGTTATGTCTATTATAAACATGAATGACTCTTAGCTCATAATGGAAAATGTCAGTGCTGATCTAAATCACAAATCTGCTTGTATCTGTGACTATTTTAATTATTCTAACTCTACCCCTAATGGTTTTCCTGGGTGTGGTAGAAAACAGCATAAGCTCTAGAGTCAGAGGTAGTTGTTGCTGTGTTGAGTCATTTCTGTGGTGTCCTTCTCTTTCTCTCCAACCCCCATTTGAGGTTTTCTTGGCAGACATACTAGAAGTGGTTTGCCATTTCCCTCTCCAACTCATTCTGTAGATAAGAAAACTATGGCAAACTGGGTTAAGTGACTTGCCCAGGGTCACACAGCTAGGAAGTTTCTGAGTTCAGATTTGAATTCAGGAAAATGAGTCCTCCTGGCTTAAAACCCAGCAGTTGCTGCAATGATATTGAACAAGTTAGTTCAACTCTTTAGGTCTCTTTTTCCTCTCACTGAGGTCCTTCCCATTTCTAGATCTTTTGAACCTGTGATGATATGGAGTTTTAGCTATTTTTTTTAATATTACTGAAAATGTGTTCTTTCATGATCTGGCTTCAAACTGTCTTCAGGGTTTTTTTCTTTTTATTTTTTAGCTTAAACATGTACATACACTTTTTACATATTTCCATGTGAGTCATGTTGGGAGAGAAAAACCAGAACAAAAGAGAGAAAACCACAAGAAAGATAAAAAAGAAGAAAAAAGTAAAAATAGTATGTTATTAAATAGTGTATAAGTGCTCTCTCTCTCTCTCTGTATATGTATATAGATAGATAGATAGATATACATAAATTCTACTATTTATATAGTATATACATATACTATATTTGGTTGCCTTGCATCACTGATTTGCTGAAAAGATCTAAGTAAGTCTGTCATAGTTGATCAAAACACAATCTTATTATTGCCATATATATCATTTTCTTGGTTCTATTTGCTTTAGTCACCATCAATTCATGTAAATCTTTCCAAGGTTTTCTAAAATCAGTCTGCTTCATCATTTCTCATAGAACAATAATGTTCTATTATTTTCATATATCATAACCTATTCAGCTATTTGCCAGTTGATGGGCATCCACTCATTTTCCAATTCCTTGCCACTACAAAAACAACTGCTATAAACATTTTTGCCCATAATGAGTCTTTTTTCCTCCTTTAGGATTTTTTAGGGTACAGACCCAGTAGCAATATGCTGGATCAAAAGCTATGCAAGTTTAATAACTCTTTAGACATAGTTCCTAATTGCTCTCCAGAATGGTTGGATCCAAAATACCTTTACAAACTGAATTCACATCCCCCACTCTCACCTACTCCAAATTGACTGGCTTGTTATTCTCTGTATGACATTCTGTCCTGCACTTCCAAGTCACGGCCTTCTGGAGATGTCTTTGCATAGGGTCTCCCTGATGTCTGGAATACACTTCCTTTTCAGCTTTATTTCCAAGCTTTCTAGCTTTCTTCAAAGCTCACTCAGCTCATGTGCCCCTTTTTATTCTATTCTATCAGCTACTTCTGCAGTAATGAAAGTTACTTTTCATTTACTTTGCATACAATTTGTATTAACCAATTTTATATCATTATACATATAGATACAACAGACATATATATATATATATGTATGTATATATATATATATGTATATATTCTTATATATACACATTTCTGTGTGTGGATATAAATAAATATAAATTCTATAGATGGAGATGGAGAGAAGTAGAAGCATATATATATATATAATATATATATATATATACATTTTATTGATAAATCAATCACCAATCTTTAAAAGCTCATTTACTATGTTCCAGTTACTAGTCTAAGCATTGGGGATACAAATTTAACCTCATCAACAACAAAACTTGAATTCCAATAAGGGACACAACATACACTAATATCAGAATATATAAAATAAATACACATTCCATGGAAGACAGACATAGAGAAGAAGGAATAAACAAATATGGGTACTAGGAAAATCCCCCTGAAGAAGGCTGAGTACATGAGATGACTCAAAAGAAACTATTGAATTTATTTTTTTCAAATAAATAAAGGAATTATCCTTGAGTCAGGAACAGGTTAGAATTTTATCCAAAAAAGGTAAAGGGAAAAATTAAATAAAATGTATAATCTCACTGAAGGCATTTTTCACACTAAAGAATCAGGAGAAAATTCTATTGTTCCCAGAACATTTTAGATTTCAGGAACTCCAACTTGATTTTAGGAAGATGATCAATTAGATCTTAGCCCTTCTGTGTGGCAATAGGATATCTGAGCATGATCAAAGGTTAGCACTGAGTCTCTATGGGATATGTATATGCATGTGGTCCCTATTTATAATGGTAGCTTGTAAGGTGTATCAGTTCTGGCACATCAACTTGCTATAAAATAACTGTAGCCTCTTAATGAGTTTATTATATATATATATATATATATATATATATATATATATATACATATATATGTATATGTATATATATACATATATATGTATATATATATATATATATATTTTTTTTTTTTTAAAGTAGAGAAGGGGCCTAGAAATCAGGACAGTGCCTAACTTACTTCATACCAGAAGGAAGATAACTAACATGGAAAGTTGAGTTAATCCAATTTTATCAGCTCTATTTTCCTCTTTGCTGCAAATCAGTGCAGTTTTCAGCTAACAAGAATGGGTGCCCTACTTGATGGGATGGGCGCATTCCCCCTAGTCAGGGGGGCACTTAGCATGGCATTACCATCATTACATCCCCAGGTTAAAGGCAATGAAACTCCAGGAGTGGCAAAGTCAAATCAGTTCAATTGTCTGATTGTTCATACTCATAAAGTAGGAAGGACGGCAGGGGTCCGGCATAAAACTTGGAGTTCGTCGGTAGAGCTCCTTTAAGGTAATTCATTGCCCTCTGCAGTAGCTTAAATCAGAGGGGCTGGAATGGTCACAGTAAATGCAGCTCCCCACACTTCTTAAGAGCAATATAGCAGATAGCCAGCTGCTAGGCCAGATGTCAAAGGTGCATTAAAAGCACTTGTTTTTTGATCTAACCCATTCCCGAGAAGTACAATGGATCTGGCTTTAAGCACTGCCATAAAAAAAGATGGTGATTAATGAAGCAGCACAACTTAATAAACCAAGTTGACTCCCGCTTCCTTCTCTTAGGCATTTTCACTGTCCACAAAGCAGTTCTTTTACTTAGCAGCAGGGACATGTAAAATGTTAATCATCAATCTGTGGGCCATTAAAGAAGTTGCTTTCCCTTTCTCAACTTGAAAACCAAGGGGGAAAGATAATAGGTTTGGTTAACAGAGCTGTTCAGATAATGGAGCTGTGTGGAGGAAACCTTTGATGGAGTCAGCATGAGAGCGCCATGCACTAATCCATCCTGCTCTAAGGGACCGCGAGTTCAAATCCTAGCTGGGGCCGCCAAGTCTCATGATTGAGGCTAAGCTAAGTGTCTTTATCTCGGCTGGACCAGCAGGAGGTTACTGTACCTGAGAGAGGCCAAAAATAAGATGAGAGGGCATGGAAGCTTTCTGTGTCAGTGGAGATGAGGGGCTCTCTGCTAGCAATGTCAGACAATAACTGGACTTCTTTTGGCAAGCATGTTCCTGGCTAAGGGCACCAAAGCTTCCTTCATGGGGTGGTAACAAGAGAGTGGGGAGAGAGGCGGCTGAGAGGGGAGCCCAGACCCCATAGTAAACTGTCACTTGCCGTGGTAACAAACTCGCAGTTTTTTGTCACTCCTTCGTATCCAAGGAAGCTGTTTTGCTGTGAAAGTCAAAGAATTATCAGTGTAGAAATGCTAAAGTTTTTAAACCTAGGGATTTGGGGATTCATTGTGGAGGAAGAATCAAGAGAGAGCCAGAAAACAATAGTGAACAAGTCTCAAAGGGATAAATACAAAATATACTCTGAGTCTACAAAGCCGTACAAAGAACTAAATAACTAAAGAAAGAGCTAATCTGGAAGTGGTTAGGGGACAGGGAAAATCATAAAGTCACAGCATTAGAAATCCAGAAGGGACTTCAGAGGCCAACAAGTTCAATCTTCTTAATTTAGACATGAGAAAACTGAAGCGCAAAGGTGAAGTGGCAAATTCATATGAATAATTAGCATTAGGGTTGGAATTTGGACCCAGCTCTCTGATTCCAGAGAGAATAAAGAATCCTACAAAAGAGGCTGCCTGCTCGTGATTTTCAGGCAAGGACTAGATTAGATTGATGTATCTTCTTCATTTCCTTTAAAACTAACTACCTGGACATCTAGTTCCCTAGGCAACAAATCACAAATTTGTTGCCAACAAAGAAAAATAAAATAGTGAAACCCTTCACACTTACACATTTGGAGTAAGAGAATACCACTTTCTTCTCCTTTACCCCTCTCTTACACAAAAGTAACCTTTCTCCTTACCGAGGTTAACCCCTTCACTTGTTCAAATGACTTCATTTGATACCTTTCCTCTAATAGATCTCCCCCTCTTCCCCACTCTTTCACTTATTTTCAATCTCTCCTTCTCTAATGGTGCATTTCCTACTGTCTATAAACTTGTCTGTCTCCCCTAGCCTGGGGGAAAAAAAACAAAGCTCTTACTTGATCCTTCCATCCTCATTATCAAACTTCTCCTGCCTTTTGTAGCTAAACTCAAAAAACTGAAACAACAAACAAAACACTGTACAATAGGTGTTGCCACTTTCTCACTTCTCTCTTCTTAACTCCCATAATCTGGCCTCTATTTCACTGAAACTTCTCTCTCCAAAACTACTAAAATTGCCAAAAATCAATGATCTTTTCTCAATCCCTATTTCCCTTGATCTCTAGATGCAATCTTTGAACTATTGATCAGGTTCTCCTCCTTGACACACCCTTCACTCTAAATTTTCTAGACACACTACTCTCTCCTGGTTCTTTCCCTTCATATCTGACAGTTTCTTCTGTCTTTCTTTCTGGATTCTCTCTTTGATCGTGCCCTCTTCATCTTGTGTCCTTTGGGGTTCTGTCATGGGCCCTCTTCTCCTTCTATACTATTTTCTTCAATGATCTCAGCAGTTCCCATGGATTTAATTATCTCTCAGCTAATAATTCTCAAATTTACCTATGCTGCATCAATCTCTCAGCTAATCTCCATTTTCACATCTCCAACTGACTTTCAGACATCTAGAACTGGATGGCTAGTATTCATCTTAAACCCAATATGTTAAAAATGGATTTGTTATCTTTCCCTCTAAACCCTCCCTTCCTCCTGCCTTTCCTATCACTGTAGAGGATATCATTGTCCTCCCAGTTCTTCTGGCTCAAAATCTAGGAGTCACACTGAATTTCTCACTTACCTTTCACCCAAAATACCTAACCTGTTGCCAAGAATATCACCTTTGTAATATCTCCCACTCTAGTGCAGACTTTCATCACTTCATACCCACAATAGCCCACCTGCATCATCTCTCTCACTCCAGTCCTTCATTCAGCGACTAAAGTGATTTTCCTAAAGCATAGGTTCAATCACATCATACACACATGCTCCCCCCAACTCAATAAACTCTAGTAGCTCCCTATTGCCTTAGAAATAAATATAAAATATTCTATTTGGCATTCAAAACCCTTCGTAGCCTAGTCCACTTCTGCCTTCCCAGTCTTCTTTTATTTTACTCCCCTACACATAGTCTCTGATCCAATAAAACTGGCCTCCTGGTTGTTCTACAAACATTATACTCACCTCTCTTCACTTCAGACAATTTCTTTTCTTGCCTGGCATTCTCTCTCTTCTCATTTTCTCTCTGCTCCACTCCAACTACTACTCCAGGAGCCTCCAGGAGCCTCCCTGGCTTTCCCTAAATACTAAGATCTCATCTTCTACAGGAAGCCTTCCTTAATCCCTCTTAATTCCAGTGCCTTCTCTCTATTAATTATTTCCTATTTTTCCTGAATTTAGCTTGTGTATCATGTGTGTATATGTATATTTATGTGTATAAATATATATAATTTTTTCACCTTTTTTCTCCCCCATTAGATTGTAAGCTCCTTGAGGGCAGGAACTGTCTTTTCCTCTTTTTATATCCCCACCACATAGTATGATGCCTGGTGTATAGTAAGCGCTTAATAAATGTTTAATTGTGCCAAAAGAAGAAGCACTCAGAACATAATAATCTACTTCAGACTCATGAAAATTCCTGTTCACAGGGAAAACTAACATACTTTTCCTATGGATTTTTTTCTTCTCTGTAGAGAAATGAATTGGTTTGTGATTGTAAAAAACAAAAGGAGAAATGGGTTCCTGTTGATTGAGGAATAGTTGAACAAAATGTCATAGGTTAAGAGAAATATATAACAACAAATTGTGGTATATTAATATAATGGGATAAGAAACTAAAGCTATGAAAAATTCAGAGAAATATGGAAAGATTTATTTGAAATAATGTAAAAAATATAGACAAAGAGTATTATAAGGTAAATAACATCACAAGGTAGGCAAATTCAATAATCCATGGGATCATAGATTTGGGAATGAAAAGGACTTAGAGGCCATTTGCTCCAACAGCATAATTTTACAAATGAGAACCTGATACACAAGGAAATCAAATGACTTGCCTAAGTCACAAAAATAGTAAGAATTCAAAAATAGATCATTTGACTCCAAAATGGACATATTTTATACCATACCATGTGGTTTCTTTTGAACTGAATAAATAAAAAATGAAAAAAAATGAATAAGGAAACATACTTTTCTCCTACAGAGATGGAAGGACTAAAAGTTCAAAATGTTCCATATACTATAAGACTAACCTATTTGGAATTTGGTTTTATTTAACTCTTTTTGTTAAAATGAAGAAGAATACACTGAGAAAATACTTTAGGAAATAACAAAAAAAGAAAAGGCATAAATTATGAAAAAAATTCTTAATGAATTGGGGGGTTATACAAGGGTGATAAGAATAATATAATTTTAATAACAAAATGTAGATAAACATTTTCCTCATAATTAGAGCTGCCTCAAAGTAGAATGGACTATTTCAAGAGGCAGTAGATTCCCTCTCTTTTAAGCAAAGTAGTCTTCGAATTATCACTAGATAGTTATATTGTAATAGGGATTCTTTCAGATATGGGTTGAATTAGATGACCCTTTCAGCTCTTAAATTTTGTGATTCTGTGATATTTTTCCATTTTGTTTTTCCTCATCAGGCTGGCCTGTCTCCAAGAATCCAATAATTCCTGTCCCAAAGCCTGTGGGTATGGAACTCTCTCCTTATTGTTAGAGATGAATGCCCTGCCCTTCCTGAGGGATGAGGTAGAATTGGTGAGAGCAAGATAACTTCATGTATCATTCTGTCTTGGAGCTTCAAGTCACTTTGTTCTGGCTTCCAGCTTTGAGAAGGAAGATGAAAGAGGCCAGCCCCACTTTAGGTTGCTGAAGAAAAGCTCTCAGAAGACATGAGAGGAACTGACAGTCTCTAATTTGTCTCTATTCTGAACTTGCTACAGTAGACACTTCGGAGAGTTCCTCCTCAGGTGAGATCTAGGACTCTCTCCCTTGGTTGAACTGAGTTAATATAACATTCTGTGTCATTGAATATATATTCTTCCATCTACACCTTTTTTGATTTTTGTTTTGCTGTAGTTTGGATAATTAGGCTTTTTTTTAATATAGAATTTGGACTCCTGCTTTCCCTTAGTAATGAGAACCAGCTATCAGAAGTTAGATTGAACCTGATAATATCTCCTAGGTTTATAATATTTAAAGGGGCAAGATAGATATAATATTGGGTTGATAACTCCCTTTTCTCTGAGGCCTCCAATTTCCTCTCCTAGAAGAATTAAAATCTCCTATGTGAATTTCAGATTCAATCAACCTGGGAATTCTACTATTCAGATAAAATACAAACTCCTCTGGCTAGCTATTAAAGGGTTTCACAACTTGTCCCCAAGCTATCCTTCAAGCTTCATTTGACATTACTCTTCCTTCAAAACTCTGAGATCAGCCACATTGTCCTTCTCTTATTTCCTAATACATGCTTTATTTACCAACTAGATGTCTTTGTGCTGGATCCCTTTATGCCTGGAATGCCTCTACCACCCCAATTATTAAAGCCCTCCCTCTCAAACTACCTTATATTTACTGTTTTGTATCTACTTCTACTTATTCACCTTATTTTTATTTCATATTCATGTATAGTTGGCACTTATTACTTTAAGTTTTAAAAATGCTGACATTATCTCATTAAATCCTCACAACAACCCTGGGAGAGATAGATCCTATTATTTTATAGTTGAGGAAACTCTGGCAGAGAGAAATTAAGTGAATTGTTTGGAGTCAGACAGCTAATAAGTGTCTAAAGCCAAATCTGAACTGTGATCCAGGGCTTATGACATATATTTTTTCAGGGCCATGTCACACTCATATTGATCTTCTATTACTTGGGTTGTTTCTGTTTTCTGAATTTTTTTTTTTTTTTTTTTTTTTTTTTTTTTTTGCTGAGGCAATTGGGGTTAAGTGACTTTCCCAGGATCACACAGCTAGGACGTGTTAAGTGTCTGAAGTCAAATTTGAACTCAGGTCCTCCTAACTTCAGGGCTGGTGCTCTATCCCTGCACCACCTTGCTGTCCCCTGAATATTTTTTTAAAATCTACAATGATTAGTGAGTTCTATACACTTCGCCACCTAGTTTGTTATGCTTCTCCCCTCTCCCTTATGTCCATTAATATCAGCTACTGCACTTATGGTAAACTATTTAATTTGAAAAGGCTATAAGCCAAGACTAAATTGGAGGGAAAGTTGGATCACAATTTTTTGCTCACTGTTGTTCATCAAGTGAATCCTCTGAGAAAAAGATGCAATAGAATATGGATCAATTCTTTATCACTTATGTTAATGACAATCTGACAATCAATGGCAAAGATTAGAATTAATAGAATCTCCACCAGCCAGATGTGGAATAATCAGCTACAGCAGGGAGAAATTTGAATGATGTGGATAAATTCACTTGCCTGGGCAGCATATTTTTCAGGGATGCACATTTATGTGCATAGATGATGCGGTAGAACCATGCATTTCCAGAATCAGCTCAGTGTTTAGGAGGTTCCAAAATAAAGTGTGAGAGAGAAGATGTATTAAGCTGCCTACTGCACTGAATGTCTACAGAGCTCATTGTTGCATGACTGTAAAATCTGAACAATCCACCAGCACCATGCCAAAAAATTGGACCGCTTCCATTTGAATTGCCTTAGGAAGATTCAGAAGATCATCTGGCAATATGAAGTACTGAACACTGAGGTACACTCTCAAGCTGAACTGCCAAGCATTCCAATTGTCCTGTAGAGAGTACAGCTCTGATGGGCTGGTCACATAGCCTGAATCACAAATAGACATTTACCTACAAAACTCTTTTACAAAGAGCTCACACAAGTTCTCTATGAAGAAAATTGTGAGACATGGGAGACATTGGTGCAAGACTGCTCAGAATGAGATGCTTACATTAAAGAAGATGCTGTTATCTATGATCAAAGCAAGATGTCCATAGCACAAAGGAAACACGAAATGTGCAAAGATAGACATCTCCATTCCATCCATTTTGCTGAGATAATTGGAGTTAAGTGACTTACCCAGGGTCACACAACTAGGAAGTATTAAGTATCTAAGGTCAGATTTGAACTGAAGTCCTCCTGACTTCAGGGCTAATGCTCTACACCTTGTACTATCTAGCTACCCCTAGTTTTTCTGTTTTTTTGTTTATTTCCAAATGTTCTAATAGACTATTTGTTCTAATATTATCTGAGCTCATCTCATACTGATCAGCCACAGACAAACACTATACTTTGGTCCCAATATCATGATGTCATTGGTCCTTTTTAAATATAAAGGACAAAGAAAAACTATAAAGCAGTAGGGATTCACAAATATGGGATGGGTTCTTTTAATGGTTAAATTCAATGGCTTTTTCTTAATTCTTATTCCACTTGACCTCTCTTGGCTTTTGATACTGATCATCACCCTCTTCAACTTGATAATCTGTTTTAGGACAGCACTCTTTCCTGGCTCTCATTTATCTGACTCATTTTTCTCCATTTCCTTTTCTGGATCCTCATCCAAATGACACCTTATACCCACAAATGACTGACAAGGCTCTGTCCTAGGCCTTCTTCTCCTTTCTCTCTATATTATTTTACTTGATTATCAAGGATTTAATAATCATATCCATGTAGATGATTCTCAAATCTTCCTATACTGATATATCCTCTTTACTGACGTCCAATCTTGCATTTCCAATTGTCAAATTAAATATCAATTAGATATCTTATAAGTTATCATATGAAAAAAATGAATTTATTGTTTTTGTCCCTAAAGCCTCTGTCTCTCCCCTAAAATTCTCTATTATTATTGAGAACATTCTCATCTTCTCAGACTCCCAACACCTTTTTTGACCCTTTAAATATTCTACTCACCTTTGTAGCATCTCTCAAATATGCTTCTTTCTTTTTCCTGATATTATTGTCATTCTCATCATTTCATTCTTAGACTTTTGTAATAGTCTGCTGGTAGGTTTGCTTACCATAAATCTCTCCCATCTTCAGCCCATTCAGCCACTAACATGATTTTCCTGGAGTGTAGGTCCAATCATTCCAACCCCTCTTCAGTAAAATTCAGTAGTTCCTTTTCATCTCCAGAATCAAATACAAAATCTTGAGATTCAAAGTTTTTCATAATCTAGTCTCTATCATCTTTCCAGTATTCTTAATCTTTACTTTCTACCACCTATTCATCATTCCAGTGACATTGACCTTATCACTGTTCCAAGAACAAGACACTCTCTCTTAGCTCTGGACATTTTCTCTGGTTATTCTCCACACCTGGAATATGCTTGCTCTTCATCTCTATCCATTTCTCTGGTCTTTCCCACATCCTTTTAAATCTAGTGTCTTCTATTTTTTTTTTCTTATTATCCTGTACATAATTTATTTTTACCTTTTTTTTCTTTCTGTCTCCTGCATTAGATTTTAAGCTCTCTGAGGTCAGGGACTGTCTTGTGCCTCTCTTTATATTCCCCAATACTTAGCACAATTCCTGAAACATAGTAGGTGCTTCGTAAATATTTATTAACTATGATCTCATGTCATAAAATTAGAGCATTTGTTAAGGTCTTCAATGGCCAACTAAAAAATAAGTTACAATTAACTCATTTGGAATTTTTTTTCCAGAGGATCATTGGATTTAGAACTGTAGTACACACAAGACTCAACCAGTCTCTCGCCTCAAACTTAACTATTGACATGGTAAAAATGTATAGTGATCATGGTCACTCAGTGTAGGAAATGAATTAACACTCACCACAGGAACCTCATTTGTACAGTATATTAATAGGCTTCCTGTGTAAATAGTTACCCTTACATCACTGCTTATTTGCCTGCTAGCTGGGTTGTATCCAATTTAGAAAAGAGGACGGTGAACGTTTGATTTCACATGATGTTGCTTAGAGGGATGGTGGGGAAGATGTGGGGGCTGGTGGGGAGTCAGGCAGACAGCAGGGAAGAAAGATATATTACTCATGCTTCTTATAAATCTCCCCAAACTAACAGTCCCTCATCCATTTATATTTCTCTTGGGTGTATGGGAGAGTGGGGGGGGGGAGGGGATTTCAACTAAATTAGCCACTGAAAAATAATGATACCACAGAAAGGCTATTTGTTTTATTTTTTAAAATGAAAAGAAAAATCATTAACAACATCTGCAAGTTTTTTGGGTTCAGGGAAGAAGTGAGTGAGAGTGGAAAAATTAGGTGATATAATCTATAAAGAATTGGACTTGAATTTTAAAATGCCTGAGTTCAAATCTTACCTCAGATACTTACTAGTGATGTGACCTCAGTAAATCATTTAGCTTTTGTCAACTTTAGTTTCACTTTCTGTAAAATGACAATAATACACTCTTTCCTTCCAAGAGAAGAAGATCAAATTAGATAATAAATATAAGATGCTTTGAAAATTTTAAAGCACTCAAATTAAATATCTTAAATGTTCTCAAAAATGAGAAGAAAAATGCTCTTTCAATCCATGCCAACCAAAGAAATTACTGACATTTTGTTTCATTGTTGAAGAGGGAGTTAGTTGACTTTAAATCTCCCCATTCTACTTTGCTTCTTAATTATAGATATCCCAGACAAAAAGATATAGTTAATTTCTGAAAAATTCAAGACATATCACATGGAAAAGACAAGAAGATTTATGACAATACAGAATGTTAGGAGATCACCCAGTAACTCAATAACATGTAAGAACCCAAGCAATTTGATTCAATTCAACAGATTCTTACTCTAGGCGGAGCACTGTGCTAAGTGCTAAGGATACTAATACTAAGATGATATAGCATATACACAAATAAACAAGTACATTCCAGGAGAGGAAGAATACTGAAAAGAAAAGGAAATGGTACATAAGCTGGACTAGGAAGGGAAATGATAATTCTATAATGGTAGAGGTGAAGAGGGAATGAATTTTAAGAATGGAGAACAGACTGGGCAAAGGGGTGGAGGCAGGAGATTGAATGGTGTATATGAGGAATATAGTAAACTAGTAAACTAGTTTGACTGGAATGGAATGTGGGTAAAGAAGAATATGGAATCAAACTGGATATAGTATTCAAAGGTTATCCAAAATACGATATTTAAATAATTATTTTCTATGCCATTATAAAAAAGAGCAAACAGAATTCTTAAAGACTTTGATTTATACCATCACTATGCAAATGTCTTATAGTCTCTTCATGAAGTCGAATTCTGAAATCACAGTTCTAAGGGTTTATACCCTTTGAAGGTCATAGCTGATTAAATCTCAATTGGCCCATCTAAATGGGAAGAGCATCAAAGCTTCCAATTTAAAAATCTACTCATGTAGTGCCTAGAGAGTAACAACACCCACCCACCCCCCCCCCCAAAAAAAAGGAAAGATTTTTTTAGGAAGGAAAGCAAAAGTTTTCTTTAAGATCCCACTCAACTTGAATGATTTTAGAAAACATGGTAATTAAAAACAATGGCATTGGCCTTGGGATCAAGACCTAAATTAGAATTCTCATTCTGTCACTTAACTAGTTGTGTGATCTCGAAGAAGATGCTTCAACTCTTTAAGTCTCAATTTCTTCATTTGCAAAATAAAGTGTGTGAGAGTAGATGAGCTTAAAGGTTGCTTCCAACTTTCACATACTGATTTGAAATTTTTCTTTTATATTATATTTCTGAAGCATCGTGAACATTTGTTACCCAATGAATCCATGATTTCACCAAACATTTTTTTCAAATAGGTACATCATGAGCCATACATGCTCTCTCAATCTATGACAATCTTGTCTTCATGTTCCCCCACAGTGAGACTTGCCCAAGATAACAGAGGAACTTCTTTTAATTCACCTTATCTTGCATCAATACCAATGGCAGAGGTAACCATCAATTAGTCTTAATTCTTGCTACATAACAAATGTACTTTTTTTCTAGTCATACATCTTGGATGCCATCATTTCACTATTTCTATACAATTTTTAGTTGGTAATACATGACAGCCTTCCCTCTTCCTCCCCCTCTCCTTCTTTCTTTCCCTCTCTTTGTCCTTCCCTCCCCCCTTTCCCACTCCCCTCTTTTTTTGTGTCTCTCTCCCTCTTTCTTCCTTGTTCTTTCTCCCTTTTCCTTCCTTCCTTCCTTTCTTCCTTCCTTCCTTCCTTCCTTCCTCTGCCACACTTTTGGTGATCCATAGCATTAATTCTTCATAAAGAATGATATTCCATTACTCAGTCATATAGCATCACCAGAATCAATCAGTAAACACTAATTAAGCAGCTATGTGCCAAAAAGAATATTGTTCTTGAAGAGTCAGATCTCATTTTCAAAAACAAGATAGATTATATACATTCATTAAGTTGCTACACAATTTTCCAAAAGAAATTGAACCCACTCTCCTCTAAATTCTAGAACAGCACATTGTCCACAAATCTTCACAACTGTAATGTAATTGTACTGACAGACCAAAACAACATGTTTATCCACCTTAAATCCATATATATATAAAATCGTCAAATGTTCATTCTTTATCTACTTGTTTTTTGAAGTGTGGATAATTAGACAAAACTTATATGAGTAGTTTTCAGTTTTATTTAGAAGACCCTGAAATTTGGTACATTACCATTAAAAAAAAGTTGTAGTCTGTCTATCCCTACTAATCTTTATGCTACAAAATAGTATCACAATGAAAAGTATATAAAGGAGAAGAATTTAGAAAAATATATGATGATGTTTGGTTCAAAAATTGGAATATTACCAAATATATGTAATATATCTTATCAAACTTCAAGAATGTTTTTGATGGCTGATTCATGAATTATTCAGAAAAGTATAAAAAAATCTTAGTGGGGAAAATATTCTAAATGAAAGGCTTGCCGTCAGACAGCTCCTCCAGAAAAGTAATGGTTAAAATAAAGACAGATGACAAGGAAACTCTTGGTCTTTCATATATCTCCTGATGGTATTCTTAGTGAGAATGGTGCACAAAACTATCTTCCTTAGAACAAAGATCTAGTCAACTCAAAAAGATTCATGATGAAAAATGTTATTAACATCCAGAGAAGAAACAATGGAGTCTAAAAACAGATCAAAGTATATACTATTTCCACTTTTTTTCCTTTCTCATGGTTTTCCCTTTTCTTCTGATTTTTCTTTCACAACATAGCTAATATGGAAATATGTTTAATATGATTATGCATGTATAGCCTAAAAAAAGAAGAAAGTTCTAGAAATAACCACTTTAGAAATGTTAAGTTAGGCTACCCTATGACCCTTTGACTTCAGAGCTAGGCTTACAGAAGGTTCAAGAATCTGATTCAGAGCCAGAAAGGAACTACCTGATCATCCAATCCATCCCTTTCATTTTAAAAATGAGGACACTGAGACCCAGAAAGATTTAAATAACATGATTAAGGACATTTAGGTACTAAGCAGCAGAGCTTATATCCAAATCCAGTACTCTTTCTATATATTATAACATACTACTTCTTGCCTGGTGGATAATAAAGAGGAATATTAAAATAGCTATGGAAATTGCATATTAATTTATGATTTGTCCTAGCATCTTTTTTCCCAAGGTTTATAGACTTAACAGTACTGTTTCACATTGGTTTTGATGATTTAAGCAAAAATATTAATTTTTTTTAAAAAATCCAAGTGTAATATAGTACTTCAACAAAGAAGTTCTATCAGCTCTCTGTCATAATTCAATCATTTTTGTCTTGTAGTCCTTTTCAGTCTGACACATCTGCAGTTTACCCAAGCATTTGCTGGAATACAACTGAGCCAACTATCCAATACATTTTCTTCTCTCATTGATATTAAACATACATATTCATCTGTTCTTCTTCCTTTCTCTACCATAGTTGCTACTCTCAATCCTTCTGGCTAAAATAACATGGGAAAGGGTCAGTTAGATGGTACAATGGATAGAGCACTGTACTTGGAGTGAGTAGGATCTGAGTTCAAATCCAGCCTCAGACACTTAACACTTACTAGTTCTGTGACCCTGGGCAAGTCATTTAACTCCAATTGCCTCTCCAAAAAAAAAAAAAAAAGGGCAGGGAACATTGATGTATTATAATAGCCCAAGATTTTCTTTTACCACACCAAAATGGCCCAACACAGTTGCTGAATTCATATTAATGCACTAAAGCAGAACCCTATAGATTATTAAATCATCTGAAAGAGCCATAACAGGAATTTTTATCTGTTTATACTCAGAAAATCCAAGAAGAAAAACCAGACACACAATTCCTGTAAATAATATAATCAATTCAAAAGGTATTTAAGTGCCTACTATGTGTTAAACACTATAAGACATTGAAGTTATAAAAACAGAAATGAAACCTTTCTCTGTCTTAAAGAGCTTGCATTAGGCCAAAATATTAATAAAGAATGTAAAAATAATGAAAATTCTTTATTATTTATTGAACTGTATATTGTGGCTATGAAATGCCTTTAAAATGAGGTTCAAAGGGTTTTGATAACTGTTATTTCATTATTCCTCACCTTCATTTGTAGAAGTATCATTTTCTACATTTCACAGTTGGAAGAAACTGAAAGGTTAAGTGAATTATACAATTATACCCAAAAGACTGAGAAAGAAGTAAGAGGGGAGACCGAGGCTTCTAACTTCCATTGCTCTAAGTACAAAACTAGTCCTCCTTGAAATATTAAGGAATTTATCTAATTATTTTCAAGGAAGGCTTTTCACATCATAAAAATGCAAAGTTCTATCGGCACATCAGGGACTCTGAAGAAAGATCACATGATAATTTCCTATATGCCAAAGATTAAATCAGTGTGGTTTCCAGATCCCTTTCTATTAGATGCATTCACCCATGTTGCAAGAGATCTGAAATACTCTTTAAGTCTCATTTTTCTTCAGAAGCTAACCTCGGTGGAATAGAATGTTATTAAGGGGGGAAAAATCCTTTCTGTCATTTGACTTTAACTTATGATAAATTAGCTTCAACGAGTTCCTTAGAAAATTGCCCAAGAAATGACTACAGAAAATTAAACACCAAACTTCAAAGAGGTAAACACACAGCCTTCAAATCCCAACCTCTGAGAATAATTCTGCTTTTCTCATGTTTGGAGAGATGCAAGTCAAAAAAAAAAAATAGTGCTCTATCTTGATAACGACACATCTTTCAAATTATTTTTCAATCCATCTCCTTTTTCAGAGAAATAAAGGGATGATGGTTTCTAGAGGGCTTCTAGGGAATTAACATCCTATTTCAAAGCTGTGGAGAGTCAAAAAAAAAATTGTGGTATGGCATTATCAGTGCCACAGTGGATAAGGAGACTAAGGACTAGCCAAAAATCTAGTTCATAAGACATAGGGAAGAGGATCAAACCAGTGATTTCATTGATATAGGGAAGTCCAGCCTTCCATTAGGCATGTCAGCAGCTTTTATGCTACTCATAACTGTAAGAATTTGTTTAGAGCAGATATGTTAAACATGTAGCCCACAGGGCCCCAGAGGCTCACAACATTACCAAGATAGACCAGAACCAAATTAAAATGTAATTGGGAAACAATTAATAAAATACAATATTAATATGTGTTCTCTAGCTGTGATTCTCTAAATCTCTAAATCAATATGCACTTTCAGGGAGTCTTATGTAGATTTAGCAACTCCATTTCTATTTGTGTTTGACATAGATATCAGCTTTTGGTAAACTTGATTCCAAATCTTGTCTTGACATAAAGAACTTCTGACCTAAGAAGAAATTAGGAAAGTATCATAGCCTTTAAGGAGAAAAACGTTATTTGACAATACTAATGATAGGCCAGTCATTTAATTTATTAATAGAAATCACTCTCCTAAATAGTTGTCCCTGGGATTTAGATAACTACATTTTTACAATCCATTTACAATTACACTTATTTTCACCTTGCAGTTTACCTTAAAAAAATAAAGCTATTGACTTTGTTTAAAACCATAATAACAAAACAGGAACAACTGTTCTAATACAATGTGGAATCGGGTTGTATTTATTCTCAAGTTTCATCTTCTATCTAAACTTTTCCATAAAGTTTCTGTCTTTAGTTTAGCACTTCAGGGCACCAAGCACAAGGATGAGAAGTATCAGAACCTTTATAGATTTTCAAAGCCAGTTAAACATATATACCTTAAAAAAAAAAAAAAAAAGTAGAGATCTTCTCCTTGATACTTCTCTACCCTCCTTACTTACTACCCTACAATCAACTAAAATGCCATCTGTGACCAACCAAAAGGAATATAGGGAAAGATGCCATTTCTGACACTCATGCAGATGTATCCAGAATAGTACAAATGGCAAATATGTCCACATGCATGGCCTATTCTTCCATGGTAAGAATTTATTAGATCATAAATTTAGAGCTAAAAGGGAAATGAAGGAACAGTGGTACAATGTGGTTTGAGCACCAGCCCTGGAGTCAGGAGAACCTGAGTTCAAATCCAGACTCAGACATTTAATACTTGACAGCTATGTGACCTTGGGCAAGTCACCTAACCTTAACTGCTTTGCAAAAAAAAAAAAAAAAAAAAAAAAAAAAAAAAAAAAACACAAAAAACCCCCACATACACAACAACAAAAACAAATTTATAATAAAAGGGAACTTAAGTTTATTGAATCCAACCACACCCATTTTGCAGATAAAGAAACCAAAACCCAAAGTGATTATGTGACATGCTCAGGATTATACAACCAGTTATTAGTGTCAAAGATGGAATTCAAACCCATTTTCCTGACCCAAAAACCAGCAATTTACCCTAGTATTCTACCATGCTGGAAGGATCAAGTTTTGAAAATCAGTGTTCCAGAGCAAATTAGCTAACCTAAGGACTAAGTATAAAGATAACCTAGAGATTGCCAAGCACAAGAGATTCACCATCACTGAACTACATTTTCACTTTTCTCTCCCTGTGTATTTTATTTTTAATAGTACTTTTTTTTTTTTTTTTTTTACCAATTACATGTCAAGACATTTTACTTCCAGATTTTCATGATCTTTCTTCTGTAAGATCACAGACTAAGAGCTGGAAGAGACTTTTGAAACCATCTAGTCTAATTTCATGTTACAGCTGAGGAAGTTGAGGCATAGGACAGCTTCAGTTCCTTTCCCAAAGGCACACTAGAAGCATCAGATGCAATATTTAAACACATCTTCTCTTGGAGGAGTAGCTAGCACGGGGGATAGAGCCTGGATTTAGGAGGACTTGAGTTCAAATATGACCTTAGATACTTCCCAGCAAGTCACTTAATCCAGTTTGCCTCAGTTTCCTCATTTATAAAAATGAGCTGCAAAAGGAAATGGCAAATTACTTTAGTGTCTTTGCCAAGAAATCCCCAAATAGGATCATGAAGAGTTGCACACAACTGAAGTAACATCATCATCCTTGGACTTCAGAAACAGTTTCCTTTCCACTGTACCACTCCCTAGTTAAGCATGTCCCATTTACATATACTTTTTTTTTAAGCATATCCAAAGAAATCTGGTATAGGAAATGTGAGCAAGTCTCCCATCTCAAAAATAATGTGTAATTTGGCTTTCAGAATTATTTTTTCTCTTTGTGCTTTAGTACATTTTATCTTCATGATTACATGAACATGTAGGTTGTACTTTAAGAATATAAACAGCCCTCTCTTGGATACCATGTTGTTTTTCTGTTTTCAGCTAGAAGTCATATCTTCACTCCTTGGGCTGAACACCCAGTTATTTCCCCCGCAATGACACTACATGTGTGGTACTAGAAACTAGCAAAGGAATGGATGTTTTGCCAGGCAATTTAGTAAACCTTACTTTATCTGACATTCTCCTTTCCCCAAACTCAGAGGAAGGAAAAACAACTGTGGTATCTTCCAGTTCAGTTTATTTTTGTACTTAGAATGAGGCACAAATGAATCAGTTTTCCATTTACCCTCTCCCTCCTTCCTGAGAAACCTGAAATTTCCTGGTATCATGCAGTGCAGAAACACCTTGAGACTATCCAGGTTTCAACAGGGCTCTAAATTTCTAATCAGTCTGTGCTTCAGTGGTGTTCTACAATCTATGCAAATAGTACTCCAGTTTCCTCTCTATTCCCCCTTCATCAGTACATACACAGACAGACAGACACACACAAAGTCCTGTGTTCTGGAGAGAAGGGAGGAGTTAATGCTTACAGAACTGCTTTTCTATCTTTATATACATAAATACAATAGCTGTTCATAATGATAAACAGCAACATAGAGAACATTTAAGAAATTAAGAACAAATTAAGAAAATTAAAATTAAAATTTATTTGTTGATTCTCTGAGTAAGGAGGACAAGTATAGTCAGTGAAGGAACCTCAGAATGCTTTCAGTATCTGATGGGGCTCATAGCTCATGCAGATCCCAACCTCTTAGGTGAAATATGTGACTGCCTAATAATATGTACTTGAAAACTGTGAGCAAATCCAATGAGTGGTTTGTTTCTGCCTTTGATACTGCAGACCACATGAGATTTATTTTACTTTGTCACATAAGACAAGAAGATGGGATAAAGAACTTTAGTGATCTCTATGATTTATATATAAAATTTACCTTTATAAAACAAATTGATGATCAAGTGCATTTAACAGAAAAGTTCAATTTCTTAGGAAGAAACACCTTCTAAGATGAATACAGAAAACTTCTTAAACATGTGATGTAATGGTATACATTTTAAATAACTAAAAACCAATCAAGTCTACTGTGTCTAGTCTTGACTTTGTAAGTCTCTATTAATTAACCTTTTTAGTTAAACAATGGGACACCTTTTTTTGTCATTGTGACAGATGATCCAAAATAACTTATATGTTTGAAAAATCCTGTATTCATGAAAAATGCTAGATGAAATATCCTATTTTTGCTTTAAAAATTGTTTATATTTTAACTAGTCTAATATAATATAATTAATTAAACTGCAAATTAGGCCAATGTTATGCTAGTGATTTGCTTAACAGAATTTAAACTGAAATATAAAAGTTGGCTCACAATAGGAAATAAAATTTACAGTACACACTTGGATTTTTATCTATAAAAATCAGCAATATATAGTGCTGAAGAAAATATTTTTTGTTTATTTCAACTGCTCTACATTCCCTCTGAGGTGATGTTCTGTCCTTTTTGTCGAGGAAATTTGGAGAGCTGGATGTTTTCTGATGCACTCTGCCATTTTCCCTCCAGGTATTCTTAATTCTGATGTCTTGGAGAAGATAATTAGAAATGATGCTGGAATATAGTTTATGTATACCTCTGTTCCTATGCTGGTCATTTGGAATCTTTATAGTAAAATTCAATGAGGTCAAATTATTTACTTTTTATATATGAAAATATTGTCAGTATTCTTATGACTGTGATCATTATTTGGGTTGTTTGAAAAAAAAGGTTTGGACAGAGGTATAAATGATGGACTGATTCTAAAATAAATAAAACTGTGTAGGGAGAAATAAAAAGAAATAATTATCTCATAAAATGACCCATAAGAGAAAAATAAAAAATTGATACAGAAGAAGCTAGTGGGGAGAAGAGCAGGTAGTCCTGGAACCTTACTCTTATCAGAAATGACAAAGAAAGAAACACACACACACACACACATATATGTATATATATGTATAAACATATATATATATGTATAAAATACCTTTCTAATTACTGAAAGAAATAAGAAAGAGAATAAGGTGGGGATGGGAGAAGATAAGGAAGGAACTCTTGGAGGGGTAGATAGGTTAAGGAATAGGAGGGCAAAGTAGTACGTAGAACAGAGGAACGAAAAGGGATAGAAATAGAACAAGTACAGTAGGGAAAAATAGGAAGGAATAAAATAAATAACTTACAATGTTGTGAATGGGATGAATTTGTTCATAAAGCAGAAATAGTAGCAGATTAAAAGTTTTAATTCAATAATATGTTGCGTTCAGGAAGTACAATAAAATGGAAGTACACACAAATACAAAATAAGGGTCATGAGCAGAATTTATAGCAATATTATTTAATATTTCTTTAGACCATTTAAAATAACATGGAGTATAAAATACCTATAAAATAGCATACCTGCCAAAACAGACACAGGAACTCTTTGAACATGAATATAAAAAACGGTTTATATAAAGTCAGATTTAAGTAACTGAAGTAATAATTATTGTTCACAAGTAGATAAAGCTAATGCAATAAAAAATAACAATTTTGCCTGATTAATGTATTTGTTCAATGCCATCCCAATTAAATTATTTTTAAAAATTATTTCTAAGTCTGAATTAGAAAAAGTTCATTTGGAAGAACAAAAGATCAGAGACTACAAAGAAACTGGAGGGGAGGGAAGAGGAATATTCAGCAGATTCAGCAGTTATCAGACCTTAAAAATTAAAGGCACAATTGAAATACAAAATGAATAATTTTGATTATTTTAAATTAAAATGTTTTGTATAAATAGAATAGATGTAGTCAAGAACAGAGGGAATGAAAAAATTGGGAGGGGGCAAGTTCATGGATTTATAGGACATGTGACTGAGTTAAAATATTGCTGTCATGGAGAAAATGATGAGCTGTTTGATTTAGAAAAACATTGGAAGACTTGGACTTATGAGGGAAGATGCTATTCATTTTCAGAGAAAAGATGACAAGTGGAAATAAGTATAGTCAGTCTTACATATATGTGTGTGAGTGGATATATGTGTATGTTCATACATATTTATCTATATGTATATATAGAGAGAGATGCATATAGATATAGATAACTATAGTCTTCTTTAGGGCAGGAATGGGGCTTTATGGGAGGAAAATTTAAAAATAAATTTAAAAGTGTACAATAGAGAACAAAAGAAAACCCATAAGAAAGCAAATAAATAAAAAAAAAAAAGCTAAGCAGCTTAAAAACAATATGTAGTATTTCTTATACAGATTTTCTTAAAATGGAAATTTCTTGCTTTATATTGAATCATCTCATGTTCTGCTGTGTACATGGCATGGTTTTTTTTCTTTTCTTGTTTTATATTTAAGTTTAAAATAAATAAAAAATTTTACACACACACATCCCAGAAAAAAAAAAGAATACACAGAAAACATTAATGCACAGAGAGTAAAGAAGTATAAGAGCTCATACTTAAAGCATGTAATGGATTGTTGGTATAGATACATATATTTAAGAAGCTGAGTTCTAGAGTCCATCCCTACGATGCAATAGAATATGCACAAATATCCAAGTTGTCTAACATTGAGCTGATTCAGAAAACCATTAGGGCTCCATTTCCCTATTCTTCTCCATTATAAGCGTGTGAAATCTTCTCTGGGGTCACTAGGATTCTCTTCTACCACAGTCTCTTTGACTGGTTCTGTTTCTTTTTGCAGTTTCAAAGCAGAATTGATTCTCCCAGGGCTGTAGGCATTCCTTTTGAGATCTGTGCAGAGAAGATAAGTCAAATGGTTGGTTACACAAGAGCCTGGAAAGCAAGATAGCTAGATATTCGCCTAGCAGAATCAGGCTTCCTCAAGTGATGAAGATTCCTCCTCTAGGAATCAGTCCAAATCCACAAACTTAACAAGCCCAATTTCATCGTGATTCTCAACCATACACACCAAGTTCATGTGTCCTTGCCCTGATTCATCCAAGGGGATTCTGAGACTTTACCTTCTCAAGGAGAGCGAAGGAAAAAGAATTGTTTGACACCTACTACCCTTAATATAGTTAGGATGGTTATAGTAATTTTAAAGACATCATTCAATGACATCTTTAGATGGCAGAAGCAAGAATTTGAGCCCAAATTGAACTTGTGGTAAAATAACCATTGTTATTTGTTAATGGGGTTTGGGGTTTTTTCCCCAAAAAATAAGTGACAATTATTAATAGCATCCATAATAGTTCTCCAACTTGCAGCTTTAGGGAGTAAGTTGCCAGAGTCACTTGACAAAGGACGGATACCCAGAATGTATCAAAGATTTGAATTATGGTCTTCCTGTCTCTGAGACAAGCTTCACTAAGCTATGTTATCACACAGTAATAAAATGACAAATCAGCATATTTCAAGGAGTAATAATTTTTTTGGTTGGTTGTTGTCCTTCATTCTCAAAGAGGACCAAAATTTGGAGAGCTGGATGTTTTCTGATATATTCTGCCATCTTCCCTCCATGTATTCTTAATTCTGATGTCTTGGAGAAGATAATTAGAAATGATGCTGGAATGTAGTTTATGTATATCTCTGTTCCTTTGCTGGTCATTTGGAACCTTTATAGTAAAATCCTGTGAGACAAGTAATGCAAATTATTTTTCCTTCTTATAGATAAAAGGAAAACTAAGGCCAGGAGAGTTTAGATGATTTGTCTTAAGTCACCCAGATCTCCTGATACCAAGGTCTAAGATCTTTCTCTACTACAGAACATGCAAAAACCAGTTTATTGGGGGGAAAATGTATCTGAAGTTTAGCAACTTGAAGGCACCATTTGGATGGTCACAGTTCTGTTGGCTTCTTTTGTTTAAAACAAAAATATAGTTTTATTTTCTGAAAATATCCATTAAAGTCAAAGTGCCTAGATTACTGGCTAATATGAGTCTTTTGGGTTATCAATTAAGATGTTACTAGGATATTGAAAACAACAGATTTTGCCTAGAGAAGTAGATGATTATTCAATATTTCAGGCCCATGAAAAAAAAATCCCCAAACATAAATTGGGAGGTGAAATGGGATAATAGAGAAAATGATTTCTTTTGCTTTGATTAATTCAGACCAATGGTCTTCAGGGACCAAGTTTCATAAGTCAATGGCTTAAATCCTCTATTTTATTGGATCAGATATAACCCAATCTCCTCAATTTCTGGAGAATGGCCTGGCCAGTTTCAAAATGAAGTAGGTTTCAAATGTCTAATTACCAAGAGACAGTATGATCTGGTACACAAGGTACCAATATAAAAGCCCATGACCTTAGTCCATTTCCCTTCCACTAAAGTAAAGTCAATGTTTGATACCTGTACTAGCCCCAACTCACTGTCTTCCAGTGATTCATATCCACCACTGCATCTTTATTATTTTTGACATCTATTTGAAGTTAATCCAGGACAAACATTTTACATCCTTTGGGATGAGTGCATTTGACCAAGAGCTCCTGGTGAGAAAGCTCTCTCTACAGATGCATACCAGCAATTATTCTGAAACTTAGAATTTTAAACAATTCTCTGGGGCAAAAAGAGGTAAAGTCCCTTGTCCAAAATCACACAACCATAAGAGTCAGAGGCTGGAATTGAACTCAGGTCTTTTGAACATCAGGCTAGCTAGCTTTCTATTCACTATAATATATTGCCTCATTAATTTTTAGAATGAATGAATGAAAAAACATTCATTAAAAGCATTTATTTTTTAAAAACACAGGTGGTGAGCACAAGTACAAGCATAGACTTTGTTTATTCTTTTCTAGCTAGACCAGGAATGACCCTTTGGGTTTATAAATTTACCCTTAAATTTACACCACATTGAGGTAAAAAGAAAGATCATTTGGGGGGAGGGTAAGTCCCATTACTATAAGCAGTGAAAAGTTCTTCAGAACTGATACTAACTATGTCTCTAGTGGGTCGGTATCCCAATAGATCATAAAAGAGGGGAAAGGACCACATGAGCAAAAATGTTTGTAGCAATTCTTTTTATACTGGCAAGAAACTGGAAACTGAATGGATGCCCATTAAGTTGACTGATTAAGTTACGGCATTTGAATGTAATGTAATAGTGTTCTGTAAGAAATAATGGGCAGGTTGATTTCAGAAAACTCTGGAAAGACTTACATGAACTGATGCTAAGTAAAAGAAGGAAAACCAAGAGAACATCGTACACAATAACAAGAAGATTATATGATGATCAACTGGAATGGACTTGGCTGTTCTCAACAATGAGATGATTTAAGGCAATTTCAAAAGATGGAAAGTGCCATCCTCATCCAGAGAACTATGAAGATTGAGTATGGATTGGACACAGTATTTTCACTTTTTTGTTGTTTGTTTGCTTGTGTTTCTTTTTCTTCCTCATGATTTTTTCTCTTTTAATCTGATTTTTCTTGCACAGCATGGTGAATATGGAAATATGCTTAGAAGAATTGCACATAATTTAACCTATATCAGATTGTTTGCTACCTTGGGGAGGATGGAGAGAGGAGAGAGGGTGAAAAATTTGGAATACAGGGTTTTGAAAAGATGAATGTTGAAAACTATCTTTGCATTTATTGGAAAAAAATAAAATATTATTAAAAAAGAAAAGTTCCTCAGAGTGGGAAAATAATACTCTATTTTTAAGGAATGTTTTAGTTACTGGACCAAAGGAGAAAAATCAAGCCCTGAGCACAGTGACCCAAACTAAAAGCATTGTTCTTGGAATGAAGGAAAATCTTAAGACAGAACTCTAATGTGAGTGAAGTCTTTAGGGAGGATTCCTTCAGCTGCTTGCTTTTATGTTAGAAGTAATTGTATTAGTAACCATGTAGGCCCCACTAGAAACAGTCACACATCAATTCCAAAAATAAAAAAAAAAAGAAATAGAATGTGTATTTAAAGTGACAGGTTGATATAATGAATAGTGGAGCACTTTGACTTGACAGATACTGTTTCTTTTGTACCCCATTACCATTAGCCCTTCCTAAACAACCCCAAAGTGTCTGATAGGTAAATAAGGAACTATTTAGGGAAATCCCAGACAATACAACCCAGTGACCAGAAAATCAATAAGGAGAAGAAAAATTATAGGTAACAGAGTAGGCTTAGGAAGGAGAGTTACAGACTAGCCCTTGAGTCAGATTCTCATCCTGTTAGTCTGCGGGGATTATCCTTCAAAAAATTACATAGGATGAGCATCTAACATGATGTTATTTGATCACAGATTGACAGAAATTAAAACTTTCAAGACTGAAAAAGGATTGATTTTATCTTAATGAGATAAAAATGTGATTGTAATTCTTCCACTTAAGTCCAGCCACTATGAATGCTATTCTAAGAGATCATTATTTAGAGAAAAATAAAATCATGTGGGATCATACCAGGGAGTTTGAGCTTCATACAACAGGAATTGCACCGATGCTTTGCAATGAAGTTTCTAATTGCATCTTCCCCTAAATTTGCCGGTCCAAACACCATCCTTCTTGATCTAGAGGAAATATCAGAATATCAATTAGATCACAGTTAAGAAAAAGGAGCCCAACTTGGATTCTCTAAGATACCTAACAGTCTCCCATAGTAACCCAGTAAAATTGTGTGAGCCAACAAAGAACAGAGAACTTTTAGAAGAGAAGTAACAATGTTAGGTTTGCACATTTAAAATTCAAATGCACTTAAATCCTTGTACTCAACTCTATGGACTACTGTGAAATTCATTTCCACGATAATCTGATCGAAGAGAGAATTTTCTATGCACAACAGTAAAACAAAATACAGAGAGCCCCTTTTGAATGCTTGGGAGAGAAAGGAATGACATTCATTACAGGGTGTTCATCCAAAGTACCCAATAGATAAGCTGCAAAATAAAATTAGTTTTGCCATTAGAACACACCTACTAACTGAACTCACATGCAACATTTCAAATCTAAATACAATTTCCAAAACATGAGTGATATCATCTCAAAGAAATACACGATAAAGGGCTATAAGAACTCTATGAACATGTGGCTCTGAAAGCTGCCTTCCATTGTACTAACTTCTACAGCTAGTCTCCCTCTTAGGAATGTATTACTTCTCTTAGCTCTCTGGTAGAAAGAAACCACATTTTCTAATTGTAGTGACAAAATAATAAATAGAATCTGGATATATTAAGCATGTTTAAGGAGCACCACATAATTACAACAGATTTTTAATGTAGTTTCTACGATCAATATTCATTAATTATAACACCACATGACCATTATTCTTTAAAAATTTAATTGATGCTCTAGACATCCCAGAACACCAGAAACCCTTCCAAAGAAACTCTATGAAAACTAATATTTTATTTTAATGACATGCAGAATAGAAAAACACATTTTAAAAATCTGAACTCAATTATGGTTCTTAAATGCCAAGGCCTGAGGGAAAAAAAAAGGAGACAGCAGAAAATCAAAATATAACAAAAGGAAACAATAAACTTCACTTCTAAGGAATGTGGTTTAAAAAAAAAAAAAAGACAGTGTAAAAATGGGCTTTTCTTCCCATCTGAGTATTGAAGCATTTATCTCAATTTCCACTTCCTTTTGGCAGAACAACAGCAGCTGCTCTGAAGATGTGCCAAACTCAGATTAAGGGTTGATGTCAATTTCATCTCGGATTGCCTCCATGCTCTAAGGGAAGGAGGTAGAGGAAATCCCCTGGGAATTCATAGCTAACAAACACCTAGGATTAACTTCTTGGTCACTCAACCCTCATTTACAAAGTCCAGCTCTGGTAGTATTTACAAAGCTGCATAAATTAGCTCTTCTTAACCATCTTTCCCCATCTCTCTGTAATAAAATACTTGTTAAGGGGGGAAAAGGAGAAGGAAGAAAAGAAGGAAGGAGGTAAGTGAGTAAGGAAGGAGGTAAGAGAAAAAGAAAGGAGAGAAGAGAGGAAGGAAAGAAGAAATGCAGGAAGGAAAAAAGGAAAGGAGGGAGAAAGAAAAGAGGGAAAGGAAGGAAAAAGGGATGGGAGGAAGAAAAGAGAGAAGGAAAAAAGGGAGAAAAGGAGGGAGGAAGAAAAGAAGGTGGAAAGGGGAGAAGGGAAGGAAACAGCAGAATTATTTTATATTTATGATTATATTTCATAATGCCTAAGAAACAAAAACTTAAAAGTGCAATTTTAGTTTCAGAAACTGAATAATTCTTTTCTGTTTATCTCTTCAGCATGACCCAAATGCAATATCTGACTAGAAAATATTTATGTATTACATACCTACAATTTCTGGATACAGAGCAATACTTCCAAAAAAGTGATAGTATTTCTCAGAATTAAAAAGGTGTGGCCAAACATGTTAATATTTTTCCCACAGTTTTGAAGGAAAATACATGTAATGCTTCAGAACCCTAATGCAAAATAAATCTGAGGGATTAAATCATTTCCTGGGGATGTATGTTTAAGTGGGCATTGGATTACATGTGATTTTTAAAGAGTTTTTCACTTGTATTCTGCAACATGTCTATGGCCTCACAGTCTCAGATAAAGAAGTAGAAAAAAACCTACCACTCCTCGAGACTTGCTATTTTTCATATTCCTCCTAACATATGAAAAGCAGGTGGTAGTTTTGTTCCACGTGCAAGTGAGCGTTAATTAGTGCCAGCTATACATAGCCTTCCTAAAGAACATCTAAATCATCGCTTCATATTTGTCAAATGTCAAAAATGAACGAAGCACACAAAAGATACATTTGCTAGTTACCAATGTATCACAAATTGGAGATAAACAGTGTGAACTTAGCCATCATCACCCAGGGAGGTGATCTACCCAGTTAATACAAATAGTCAGACCATGTCCTTTTTATATAAGGCACTTCCTGATCACCACATATAACTAGCTATTACCACTCTAAAAATCAAGATGATTAGTTTCTATTACTACTTTGACTATGTACATTTATTTTTCTTTGTCCAGTCTGTTATTTTTGTCTTTGTACTGCCCCACTCTTAGCACCCCATGCTTTCTATTTTAGCTCTGTGTCTATGCAAACTTTTCATTTCATCAGATTAAGAAAATCCTGGCATAGAAATTCTCTCCACCTTGTAGCCTGGCTATCCCCCTGCAATTTATAGTCTTAGATGCTTAAGACACAGAGATTAAATGATTTATTTGTCCATAGACACAAGACTTACTTGCCCATAATCATTTTGCTAGAATGAATCAAGGGCAAAACTTGATGAATAAAAGTCATACGGCAAGCTTTCTTCTAGTCTTCTATATTGCCTTTTATGTATACATTTTTGGGGGAGACCTAGGATTTCAATGTTGTAAGGGAGCTCTTCAGTAGGGAAACTCCTTCTATCAATATAGATCATCACCTGGCTTTATAACTTATCATCTTAGAGAACTGCCTGAGGCAATTTTTAAGTGATTTGATCAGGATCAGTGTCAAAAGCAAGTTTGGAACCTGGACTTTCTTTTCCAAGGCCAGCTCTCTAATCTACTACAGAATACTGTCTGATGCACATAGACTAAATATCAAACTCAATGGAATTTTGAGGCAAAAGGAGACAGAGTGGATAACTTATTAATAAAAAAAAAAGATAGTTTAAGGTCTGAATTAATCAAAACAGTTATTCTATAGTTAGTTACATTCAATGGAATTCTTCACCCATTTTCCATTTCATATTGCCTTTGAAGACAGACACATAGGTAGATAAATTAGAGAGAAGTACTTCTAAGTCTGGGCCATACTGCTCTTCCATAAAAAAAACAACTGTGTTCCATGAAGGAAAAAAAATTGGGTCTATTGACCCAGTAGACACAGAATGGATGTTGGATAATCTCCTTGATTGCCAATAAAAAGCCAGAATGCCAAATGACAGTTTCTAGGAGTAAGATGATACTGCTGATCCCATCTAAAACTTTCTACAAGCTCTAAGGCAATCATTCAAATATCCTTTGGGCTAGTCCAGCCCTACAGAAAATCCTAGAAGATACAAATATTAAATATATATATATATATATATATATATATATATATATATATCTTTAAAAAAAGAACAGTATGGAAGCTAAAATTTGATTAGGTCAAAGTACCTAATTGATTATAGTCACAAAATAATTTTACTATATCACCAAAAAGATAATATACACACCATAAGACAACTGTTTCCTATTTTTGCTCAAATCCAAGTTATGAGTAGATAAAAAAGCACAACTTTTTTAAAATCCTGCACTGACTAAAAGCAATGAAATTTATCTGCACTCTTCTCGAGGACATAATGTGGGCCCTGAAATAAATTCTATGGTCTTTAAAATTTTTTCTGAGGAATTTAGGATGAGACAGAATGTGTGTATATGTATTTTTTGTGTGTGTGTGTGTGTGTGTGTGTGTGTGCGCGCGCAATGTGTGTTTTAATGTGGCTGAGCTTGATTTTAGGAATATTTTCTTGATTGGAAAAAAACAAGGCAGACTAGAGTTTAAATTCCACTTTGGACACCTATTGTTCCACTTGGGATACATAGCTTCTATAAGTTTGGCCAAATCATGTAATTTGCCCAGGCAAATTTGGCTATAAGTTGCAAAGCAGATGCCAATCTACAATGATGGACTTTTTTCATCAATGTTCCTTATACTAACAAAATCACAGGTATAGATACCACTTCTTTTATTCAGTGGAAGATACAAATGCAAAGAAGAGTTGGGATCTGCACAGGAGTAGAGGTAACCACATCCGTAAGATCAGTATATATTTTTCCTACTCATCACCCTATCACTTTGTAAAGCATTTTAGGTCACCTTATCAGAAAGAGTGCCATTTTGTCATAAGATATGAGACTGAAAAGCTTACATGGGGGTTGTGACATTGAAAGAAATTAAGATTGTAAAGGGTCTGACCTCATCAAAAGAAAAGTATTGCAAGAATACAGACTGTTATGAGTTAAGTATTTCTATCTCACTCACCCTGCCATATCATATTTATTACTATGTCTTCATCCCTGCCAAAACTAGCAACTACTACAATCTCAGGGTTTGTTAAAATGACAACAGAGAAATCAAAAGAAACTTACTGTTTGTCTCGAGGTTTAATAACAGATGGATCTGTCAGATTTTCTCCAACACCTCCAAAAAAAGATACAAAATACATTAGCTAAATGAAGCTTTTCATTTTTACCCAAAATTCTTCAAAATAAAATTGGCTTATTTCTAGTTTTTCATCAGGAAGTAGAGTCAAAAGACCAGAGACATGTATTACCTGTGTGAGAGTGTGCAAATCATTTAATATTGGGATGCTTGATGATTTCTTCATTATTAAAAATGGGCACAAAAAGAGAATCTTTTTCAAAGGGCAGTTATAGGATTTAAATGAGATAATCATTGTAAAGTACTAAACTTCAGCTATAATAATTTTCCTTCCAAATGCATATGCCTCACTCCCAATTAAGTGAAAAGAAAAAGCTGCTATGACAAATTTATTGGGAAGAGTAGGGAGGGACCTGGGTCTGAATTTTGCCACTGTCATTTTTTGTGTGACTTGGCGTAAGACACTTAATCTCACTGGGCTTCCCTTGCTTCATGTGAAAATGAAAGGGTTGGATTAAATAGTATCCAAAGTCTTTTCAAATTCCAGATCTATGAAGCCTAACCCTTTCCCTTCATACTTTATCTCCTTCCCCTGCCCCAAACACATATAGACATGCACATGCACACACTCCCCAGGAAACTTTTTTTCCTTAATGAATGCAGAATATATAGTTCTCCTACAGAGGCAGCTAGATGGCTCAGGTGATAAAGAATGCTGGGCTTAAAGTCAGAAAGACTCATCTTCCTGAGTCCAAATCTGGCTTCAGACACTTAACTATCTATGGGACCCTGGGCAGGTCACTTAACTCTATTTGCCTCAGTTTCCTCATTTGTAAAATAAGCTGGAGAAGGAAATGGCAAACCACTCTTATCTTTGCAAAGAAAACTCTCAATGGGGTCATGAAGAATTGGACAAGACACAATAATAAAGCTCTCATATCTCAGGAGAAGAGAGCATATATGTGCCCTAATTATAGATAGGATGCCCTAATTATAGATAGGATACAGGTAAAAATTTATAATTAATCAGAGTAGGGAAAAACAATCACCTGCTATTGTAAAGAACAATTAGAACAATTAGACAATTAGAACAATTGTTTACACGGGTCAAATGAAAATGGAACATTTCTATGAAGTGCAAATATTCCACAAGATCATAGATCCAGGGCTGAAAGAGTCTAATCTAGTCCAACTCTGCTATTTTACCTGTGTGGACACTAAGTCTGAGAGATGAAGTGATTTGCTCCAGATCACATAAATGACAGAGATGAGATTTGAAACTAAGTCCTCTGATTTAAGAAGCAATGCACTTTCTACTATACTACTTAGAGTCTTATACTCTGAAGGCATCATTCTGTAGGGTAATTATCCAATCTCTGGCTTAATTCTTAGAATTCTGTTAATATCTTATTTAGAACAGGAGCTTTTCCTTTTCCAAAAGTGACCAATTTTACAGAAAGAGCTAGTGAAAAACATGAATTTTTTTCACCTAAAGCTGTGTTTGTCTACTTTATAGAAAAACCAACACAGTTGTCTGCTTTTTAAAAAGTTATTTTCTGCTAGATTCTGTATTTAAAAGTATACTTAGATGTTTAAAAGGAAACAAAAGAAATACTTTTTTTTGGAATCTGTATTTAAAGGAACAAATAGTCTTCCTTAGACAGTTACTGCCTCACTTTGCATTTTGATTTGGAAAGGTGGGAATAGGGATTAGAAAGTCAAATCTTGAAGAATTGCACAGCTAAATATTCACAGAAAGTAGAGAGGTATAGATTTCTCTAATTCAGCCTTTCTTGAGTAGACAAAAACGACCCAGAGAAGTTGACTTATTTGACTAAAGTCACACAGAAACTGGAGAGAGCCTTGATGTTCTGTCCTTATAAACTTCTTGGATTAAAAAGAGAAACTCTAGACTTCTGAAGTATAAATAACAAAATACTTTGATAGACTGTGTGGAAGTATAATGATTATTGACATGATTATGGAAGTTTATACCTAAGGAAGCCAATCTAATCCAATGTGCATTTATTAAGCACTTACTATGTGCTATCTGTGTTATTATATTAGGTGTTGAATGCCTGCAGCTTCTCAAGCTTACACTTGGGCTCCTAGAAATGCAGGGCCAAATACTTCCATGTGACTTGAGTCAGTTATCAATCTAGTATGCCAGTATCTAAATTAGATAACAGAAATTGAGTGAGATCATGTGTAGGAGATTAAAAGCATATTAAAAGCAAGTTATTGCTTGTTTAAAATCCCACTCCTTATCCTTTTATCTGTATTCTGTTATAGTTATATGGCTCATTAAAAAAAATTTTTCTTATAGCCTACGAAATTATACACTTTTTACTTTGGATCATGAGATAACATATGCAACGCACTATGCAAACTTTAAAGTACTCTATAAATGCTCACTTTTATTATTAATAATAATAATAATTATTATTATTATTTGGAAAGTTCCAAATTGAAGGACAGTGCAACTTGGTGTAAAAAGTGCCACCTAGTGGCAATTCCTTCCAATCATAGCTAAACACTGCAAAGAGTTACTCCTTCTCAAAAGTTGATATTAAGCAAATTAAACATATTTAAGAAAGAATGGCCGGTTGGGTTCAAATTTTATCTTAGTCAGAAGTGCTTGTAAACTAATTGAGAGGCAGTATGTATAATGAATAAAGTGCTGAGCTTGGAATCAGAAGATCTGAGTTCAAATTTCCCCTCAGATACTAACTAATAATGTGATTGTAGATAAGTGACTTGACTGCTCTGGGGGCTCAATATCTTTATATGTAAAACTAAAGGGGTTATACTTGATGATTTCAAAGTTTCTTTACAGATCTAAATCTATGATCGTATGAGTGAACAACATCAAGTACATTCCCAAGGGAACTGAATCATAAATTCTAATGCTGATTATCACAGTCTTTCAATAAACCTGTCTGGGTTAAGTTTCTTCTCCTGTTTAAAAGAAAAAAAAATCACTGACCTATTCAGAAGAGTACTGTGTGAAAGAACAAATTAATAACCACAAAGTACTTTGAAAATAAAATGAGCTATATAAATGCTAAGTACTAGTGTTATTTGAAATGCAATTGTTTTAATTCCCATTTTGGAGCATGCTAAGCTTCTGATGTTGGATCACAAGTGTAATCGGAATGATTCAGACCCTCATTTATTTGATTTTTAAATGCAAAAATGCTGGAAACTGCAGGATATTTCAATCAGGATGGAGTCACAGAAACAGATCATTAACTTTGGTAAGCTAGTCCTTGTGGATTCCAGCTTTTCACAGTTGGGCATGATTATACAAAATCTGACTAGCTTGTACAAGAAGTCAGGAGATGAAACTGTTAGAACTTCATTCTCCTTTCTCACTCATTCTACCCTTCTTCCTTGCAAAGCAGCAGGCATTCCTTATTCCACACTAAGACAGCTAAGAGATCCTTGTGGCTTGCCAGTGGATGTGATCACCCTGAAGCACCCTGATCCGGATTTAAGACTGTGACAAGTCTTCCTATATCTTCAGGGTATTTTCTCCAGCAACATAAAAACTTATTGTGATTAAGTACACAGTAGGTCCTTAATAAATACTTGTTGATTTTACTTCATCACAATTCCCATACGGCAATAGGTCAACAATCTGACAGCTAGATTTCTGTACAAGTGGAACAAACACTGAACCAAGATCATCTGAAGAACTTAATAGATTTGAAAATGAAGAATATTTCTTCAATTTTCCCCACCTATAAAATTTGGAAGACTTACACATCAGTCCACATATTCATGCCTTACCAGCATGCCTAAAACTTTTGGATGTGTCTCTCTGCTTCTTGGATGTTCAACTCTGCTATTAATGTTTAACTATTACATTGAAAGGCAATATTTTGACAAAAATTATTTAGGATGGCCTAATTTGTTGTTGTTGTTAATTTTGAGATAGACTATTTCTATAAATATGATTGTCCAGTAAAAGAAAAACTTTTTAAAAATTAGTTCTCTCTTTTTCTACTGCTATCATCATAGCATTTGTCTTTCATGTCGAGTTGGATTACTAAGAGACATGGAATCCCCAAACAGAAATAGATTTTTGTTTAATACTGTTTAAGTGGCACTTAAGGGTCTTCATTAATTCCTTAAAGTTTGGTTTTATTTGGTTTCTTGGTGGCTGTTTCTTTTATTTTCTTTCTTCCTTCATTTTTTTGCTTGTTGTTTGTTGTGGTACGAAGTACAAAGTATAAACACTCAAATACAGATGAAAATCATTAACCTCCCAAGCTTGAGCTAAAGAACAGATGCCTTGGGCATTAGTTGTGGGAAGTCTGATAGATCAAATGTTCCTTTAAAATTTGAATTAGCTTAATTGTTTTAACTTTATTTATTTAGTATTTTTTGAGGCTGAAAGGTGTATCTCATTCTCATCAACAGGACCACTTTCAGTAAATATAATTACACATATGTTATTTGGACAGAATAGCACAGGGACTGCTCAGAATAAGAAGATTTTCTAAGGCTTCTCAAGAACTATCAATAATAAATTGTCAGAATTGCTGTCTAATACCAGCTGTCTCTGACTATCATACTCCTAATATTCTCTATTAAAAGTGAAGCTGGAGAAAGTCCTAAGTGAGCAAACAGCTCCAGAAAGACTGTAATATGATTGGGATGCTTCAACAGAGCATCCAGTGAAAATCTTAAGATATTGTATTATTTAAAAATAAAAAGCAAGTTTTCCATGAAGCATTGTGGTAGAGGAGTAATGCTGTGGTCAGAAGACCTGGATTCAAATCTTAGCACAACTACTTATTACCTATATGACTATGGAGCAAATGAAGGAGTTGAAAACGGATACTTTTCAGTTCCATGTAAGAAAAAAAAAAATCCTGATCATTAGAGCTATTAAAAAGTACAATGAGCTACTTTGGTGATAAGTTACCAAACACTTGGGATCTTGAAACAAAAGTTTGAAGATTTTGTCAGATGTGTCATAAATGAGATTCTTTTTTCAAATGTGATCTGGACAAATTGATCTCTAATGTGCTTTTTTTCAATCCCCTCTCTTTCTCTGTTTCTTTTTGTTTTTCATCCATAAGATAAGGAAATTGTACTAGATGATCTCCAATTGATCAATAAGTATTTATTAATATTTATTACAAATGTGACCTTATGCAAATCATTTCTCCTCCCTTTCTGGATTGGTCCCAATTTCCTCAAAGGGATGTCTAAAATACCCCTAATAAATCAATCAATTAACAGTTATTAATGCAAGGTATGATGCTATAAGTTGATGATATATGCACAAAGAATGAAACAATGCCTATTCACAAGAACCTTACATTCTAAACATCCTTTCAAGTTTTCATGATTGGATGATACTTGGTATTAACATGCACGAGTATTTTATTAATCTGATTTTTCCTCTTCATAAGAAGCTAAGAAAATCAAAAAGCAAACAAAAGGAAGTTAAAACAATGAACTGCAAAGTTGGCAACCTCAAAATTCTGAAAATATCTCCCCTAAATCTCTACTGTACTTCTTTCCAATTATGAAAATGACATTGATGAGGCCATAAAATTGGAAAGCTTGAGATGAAAACCATGCTTCATGCAGCACAAAATTGTAATGTCATGAAATGCAAATAAGTTAAGCATCAGTAAAAACAGTGTTGGATCTAAGGTTGAAGGATTTGAGAGTCATAGTGCAGTTGTGCCACATATCACCTGTGAGAGGTAGCCTTTCTCATTTAGGCTCTCTGAGTCTCATTTTCCTCACTATAAAATAAAAACTTTGGACTGAATGATCTCTAAGTCCCCTTTCAACTCTAATCTATGATATAATAATGCAGCCTATAAAATGAGAAGGCATAGAATCTAAAATGGAGATGATACTATGAAGGAATTGTGTCCAGTTCTGGGGGCCAGATTCTAGACATACACCCTGAAACATATCCCCAAGAGGGATAGTAGAATGTTAAAGAACTTTGAAAACCATAATATATGCTATTCAAGAAACTAAGTCTAATTATCCTAGAGAAAAATGATGATTAAAGAAGGCATAATTATTGATCCTAATTAACTTGAGAGTTTTCATATATAAAAAGATTTGACTTATTTATCTTAGTTCCAAAACACAAAAGTATCAACCATTAGAAAAAGTTACAAATGGACAGTTTTGAGCTCCATGTAAAAAAAAAAAAATTCCTGATCATTAGAGCTGTTAAAAGACTACCTTGGTAGTAAGTTACCAAACACGGGAATCTTAAAACAAAAGTTGGATAACTTAGTCAGATATGCCATAAATGTGATTCTTTTTCAAATATGATCTGGACAAATTGATCTCTAATGTGTTTTTTTTTCTCCAATACTCAAGATTTTAAGACTCCAATTAAAAATATACATATATCACTTTTCTTTGGATCACTAGACATGCAGGTAATTTCACATACCCAAACACATACACATACATATACATGCTTGTGGAGTGAAATAAATGAATAGACAAAGCAAGATAGAGATAAAGACAGAGAAAGGAGCATAGTATAAGTGATAGTATTTTTGCTTTGAAATGGATTTTTTTTAAAAGCACACAAAGTCAGGCTGTTACCATTAAAATTCTGTAATAATGGTAATGATCACAAAAGATGCCTGGACTATTTTGGGGGATCAATTACTTATAACATTTGCAAGTATATAGAGATCAGAGCTTCACTTTCCAGAAACATTTCTGCAAGTCTCAAATATATCACAGTCCATTCTGCCAATCACCTTGCAAATCCAGAACAAGTAGTTCTCCTTGGGTATATTCATAAGTCCAGTGGGAAAAAGTCAACATCAGCTCCTCCAAGATGTTGCTGGGAGATATTTCATCTCCATTGTTGTTGTTGTACTTGCGGAACTCACCAGTCATGTACTTCTCTATGGTTAACCACTGGTTTGCTGAATGGCAATATATTAAAAAGACCTCCAGGAATCTGTAAGGAAGGAGAAGGATACTGACCATCATGGGGCAATAGAAGGGAAGAAATAGCATTCCCCCCCATCCATAGTGTAACATAGGCAAGATTTTTAAGAAGATAGAAGATAACCCAAACAAGATAACTACTATATCCAGAAGGACCAAGAATAAGAGTGGGGCATTTTCTAAAGTATAGCCCTTTTCAATTTCAGGAAAACTTTAAGTACTGTGCCCAACATTACTTGTCATGCTCTAAAAATTTCTTATAAAAGTAGTAATAAAACTTTACAGTTAAGTCCTCAGTACCAAATTATGATCAGTCTTATTAAATGAATACAGATGGGTAGGAACACTGCAGTGAAATAATAAAAGTGTTGTGAATTCTTGTAAAGTTCCCCTTTTTTTGGTAATGGGAAAGTTATCCTTAAAACTTTCGTGGTTTTTATCTGAATAATATTGATACTTATGAGCCTACTTCCTAGATATTCAATATCTGCCTTTTTCTTCCTTCAGGTATCACCCACTACTACTAGTACCTAGTAGTAGGTAGTACTATTATTTAGTAAACATAAGAAACCTCTAAAAAAGTATAACAAATTAAGGCAATTTCTACTATAACTTGCAGGTCAAGCACAATTTCACTGTATCAGGGGTGGTCGATTCTGGGGCAGCATCTGCATGGCAATACCAGACTACAGCAACAGCATCTCTTTACTAAAGTATGTCATAAGGCTAGAGTTGAAAGTGACCTCTGAACTCATCTACTATAATCTCATTTTCTAAATAAGGGAACTGAGGCCCAGAATGGTTAAACAACTTTTACCAATATCATAGAGGTTAGAAGAATCAGAGTCAATATTTGAACTGTGACTCAAAATGGGGTTCTTTCCCTTACACTATATTCCTTATTTTAGAGAGATACATATTCTATCTAAACTAGAAAAAACTTGAAAGCATGGGCTGGAGGGACATTTACCCAGAAACCTGTTGAAAAATAATTTTGGATTATATTAGGCATGAGAAAGCAGATCCTATTTGTTCTGACAGAACTAACTACAGAGATAAAAAAGATTTTCTCACCTTGGTGTATAAGGAATAGTATGTGGTTTTATTTGGTTGAAGGTATAGATCAGCTTTTGAGCAGCTCTTTGTTGTTGGATCTCCTAAAAAAAAAAAAAAAAAAAAAAAAAAAAAGGATAAATTTATCAAGAATGATTTAGTAGGAATGCTAAAAAAAAATCATCTGGCTAAACAATAATCAATTTAAATATATTAATTAAAACATTAAGTAGATACTTATTAAATAAATATCAACTACAGCATATTGTTCAGAGAGCTTCCCTTAAATGTTTACTTCTAACCAACCATGAGGTTTTGTAAATTTTTTTAACTTTGCAACAAAGAAATTCAGACAGACCACCCTTTAAATTGGAAATGATAGCATTAAATTGGGAAAGATCTAGCACTCAATCCTCCAATCTATACATATTCAACATAGGATCACATCCAATATAGATTTAGACTTGGAAAAGACCTCAGAGACCATCTAGTCTAACTTTGTCATTTTATAGATGAGGAAACTGAGGCAAAGAGAGATAAAGTTATTTGTCCTAAGCCACTTAAGCAGAGGTCCTCAAACTTTTTAAATAGGGGGCCAGTTCACTGGCCCTCAGACTGTTGGAGGGCCAGACTATAATAAAAAAAAAAATCTTTGTTTTGTGGGTCTTTAAATAAAGAAACTTCATAGCCCTGGGTGAAGGGGATGGGATAAACGTCCTCAGCTGCTGCATCTGGCCTGCAGCTGTAGTTTGAGGACCCCTGCTTAAGTATTAAGAGGCAATGGTAACATTTGAATTGAGATCAGCAGATTCCAAAAGTAGGGCTCTATCCACTATGTCACACTTCCTCTCAGAATCCAGACTTACTCTGAGGCAGAGATGCAGTACAGTATCTTCGCCAAATATCTTGTGCCATGTCTGTATCACCTCAGGAAGAAAAGACTTGACAATGAAGATCTGCCCTGGCTTGATCATATTATCTTCAGACCAGGTGCTTACTACTTTCATGGCTTTCCGGAGCCCTCCATCCATCTCCTCTCGGGATAAGACCTGAATCATTGCAGTTGTTCCATGCTGGGACCAGGAGGACATGCTTTTATCAAGGTTCAAAGGAGAACTCTCTTCTAGCTTATAGATGGTTACTTTTTCTCCAGCTACAGAAAGAGTGAAAAGAATGGGAAGAATAGGGAGAAGGGCAGAGGAAAACATTAAGATTACTGAGTATCAAATCTATCCCAAAATACTTATAACAGTTTTGCTTAAGGAAACACAATCCTTAGAAAAGCTCCTAGATCTTGCCATTTTTTCCATTCAGAAGAATCTTCAGTAGAAACAACAAAAAAAAAAAAATTGAATACACAAGTGGATAAAGATTAGGATTATTTTCCAAAGTCAAATGTCTTATGTATAATAGGGCAAGACAAAAGAGAAAAAAAAGTAACTAAGATGGTCATTTGGTTATAATATAATAATTATAAGGCCAAAGTTAAGTGTTCAGGACTTTACAGAAACCAAACATAATTCCAGAAAGTTAATGATGAAATATATCACTCATTTCCTATTAGATAGAATATGAACTCAATATACAGAATAAGACGTATCAAAGTGGAAATTGGTTTTACTTGACTATACATATTTGTTACAAAGGTTTTATTTCTTATTTTTTCCTTTCTTAAGGGTGTGGGAAGAAATGAGAGGGAGAGAAAATAAATGCTTGCTAATTGAAAAGAAAACTTAAAAAAAAAACTTTACAAAAATTAACTTCCACAGGCAATAACCACAATCCTAATTGCAGTCAGCCAAATATCTCTACAAAGATACAAGATCCTTAGGGACCTGGGCTCAAAGAAACATATTACTACAACTAGAGAAACAATTCAAGTGTTTGTCCTATCAACAGTGATTTAGCAGCATGGTACAATAGATATATTCATATTACATACTTAGAAAGAATCAAAACATCAAGAAACAGTATACGTGACACCATTTTTGTTACCCTTTCATCAAGGAAAATTGCATATGACAATAGGACACAGTGATATTTTCTCTCTCTCTCTCTCTCACACACACACACACACACACACACACACACACATGACCAAAAAGAAAAAGAAAGAAAACATTATTGGAAGCTAAACATTGCTGAATGATTTATAATGAGAATGAGTCTTTAGAATATATAGCTAAGAAAATTTTTATTTTCATTTTTAGCTGTGAAATCAGAATCCTAAATTTCCTCTGCTTAAGCGGTAAAAGAGGCTTTCAATTATTCTAATTTCAGATTACAATGCAAATTGAATAATTTTACTGAATATGAAAAAAATCGAATTGGTTTAAGACAGCCCATTTTCAGAGTTGAGTGTCTCCTAAAAGAAATAACAAATAGTACAAGTGGCATCTATTCAACTCATGTTGTATTTTATGATCCTATTATATACTCCTTGACTTTAAAGGGAATGCAATCTATACTGTCCATTTCTATATAAAGAACTGTCCCTCTGACTCATGTTCTCTTCAAATGTACTTCAGTTCATAGAAGTGACCCTGGGTTCTTGATGAATGTACAGAAGACTGCAATCTCCGATCCATTCAACCAAGCCAGAAAGCTTTATATAGTACTGGCCAAACTAGAAATGGATTATCATGGGGTCCTGGGACCAGAGAGCTAAAGCTAGAAAGGATTTCTTTAGAAGCCATCTAGATTAAACCTAATTATTTTACAGATAAATAAGAAGACTTGTTCAATATTATATAGGTAGTAAGCACCAAAAGGAGAATTTGAACCCATATCTTAACAATACAGAACTAATGCTGCTAACCTGCTATACTACAATGACTCTACCAATCAAGGATAAGCCTAGGAAAAAATGGAACTCTCCTTGATGTGTTATTTCCAATAAAATACTTTCCATTCATGTTTTCCTGTTGTGTCTACATCCTTTCATAAATTTGTGACTGAGATTTCACCCAATGTTCTGGGAGTCCTCAAAATATTTTATGGAAAACAATGGAGCACATGATAGAAAGGTGATAAGACTCAGAGTACAAACTGAGATATAATTTTTAGAATGGTCAGTACAGGAATTTGTTTTGTTTGGCCATGAACATTTGTTAGCAGAATTTGGGTTTTTTATTCTTTTCAGTGGCAAGGGAGGAAGTATCAAAGAAGTTTTTATTAATTGAAGAAATAAAATTAAATTTAAAAAGAAAAAAGTAACTAGAGTAGAACTAGTGTTGATACTTAGAACCCAAGTGTAACACTTTCCATCTGGAAAATTCTACTTTAAAAATATCTGTACTTCTTTGAATTTTCAGTCTTGAGTGTTAGAGGACCATCAAATGGGAAATGGCTAATTAAATGGAAGTATCCTAATGTAATAAAATACTATGGTACTGTAAAACAGAAGTGTCAAACACATAGCCTATAGTCCACAATACTTCCCAGTGTAACCCCAAACTAGATTAAAATGTAACTGGGAAATACTTAATCAAATAAATTAAAAGTTTAAAAAAACAGAAATAATGTTAACATGTAGTTTTCTAAGTCAATACACAGCCCTTGGGGATCCTTATATATGATCTTATTTCTATTTGAATTTGATGCTACTGCTATTAAAAATGATAAAGAACACTTAGAAAAGTATGGAAAAATATACAAATTCATGTGAATTGAACAAGAAGAGTCCAAAAATAGGTAAATGCAATGATAATAACAATGCAAATGAAAAGAACAACAAAAGTCAGTAAATGTTGAGAAATTGTAATGAACAGGCTTTGATCCCCAAGAGTGCTCCTTTGCAAAGCTGTAAGACCATAACTCTAAAATATGACATCTGATTTTTTTTTAATGTGTTGATTAGGTTTTATTGAACTTTTTCTCTTCTTCCTCTTATTTATCTATCTATTTATTTCTGTTACAAGGGAGGGCTCTGGAAGGCAAGAGGGAAAAAATAAAAGGGGAAATGAAAGTACTTTAAAGTATCAATTAAAACCCACATTAAATAAAACAAATAAGCAGAAAAATTTATTAGAAGCTGATATAAAGTCTAGCCCAAACAAATTCTATAAGAGATCTCTTAATTGGAACTGATCCACAAAGCATATTCAGCCCTGGTTAGAAGTATGGGGAACTGAGGAGAAAGAATGGCAGGGGGAGGTGGAGCAAATGTATACTGCACATGAATGTTTATACAAATTCAATCTCCACTCTTTGAAATACTGCTATTCACACTACTGGTGTGAAGTGGAACATGTTTCCATGTTTTATGTCTTGGTAGATACTAAAAAGAAGACCATTTAATAACAAAAGCTGGCTACCAGGTGCTGAATATTTTCAGCCACAGCATTTCAGAAAAGCTATTTCCATAATATTAAATTGGGTTGAGAGTTACATTAACCGAGAAATTAGCCATGCTGAAAAAAAAAAAAAATAAGGCCCCTTAAAGTATTCAAATATAAGTAATGAACATTATATGTTCAAGCAATGTTTAATTATAAATAATTAAAGTACTTAGAAGGATGCCTCCACAAGTCTCTGAAAATCAAACGCCTAGAAAAATTAAAACAATATCACATATTAGCAAACATCATTTTAGGGCCAAAAGGGGAGAAAATGTGTTCTAATTATTAAAGGATAACACAATGAGAGTTTAGCTCTGTGCAGACAATAGATTTTACTGACAAGATTATTGAAGTTTGGGAACAGTGGGCACAAACAGTATGTGGTATATTCCTAATGGTATCTTATGCAAAATCAGTGGAATAAAGGACATCTTCAAGGATGTTCATGGCAATAAAAAGAGGAGGGCAGCTTATGTGAGACATAATGGAGAGCCCTTGTGTTACAGCTTGAAATATTCAAAGAACCAGATGAAGGCCTCCCATTAGTATGGTTGCCCCTTAATGGATGATATGGACAAGAATTACACAAAAGGATAAGGCATGGATGATTTGATCTGCACAAGTGAAGGCAGTGCCCACATTTATAAAATCTTGAATCCAGAGAAATATCTAAGTAGCAACCCTTCCTACCTTGTTAATCTCTTCATGCTTTCTACTAGCAAAGCCTCCCTAGCCTTGGCTAATGAGGATTTGTTTTCCTCTTGTATACCAGCCTTTAAAACCAACATTTCCTTTCTGAGCTAAGAGCAATTAGTGGGCATGAAAGAAAACAAACAAATAAAAAACAATACATCCAGCATTTCTCTCACAGTTCCGATGGCTTTCACCATGTTGACATTGATCGCTTTTCTCTGTGTTTATTAAGCATGGTTGGTTTGTTCTTTTCTTTCCGATTTACTTCCAGCCTTGAATCATGAAGTGCCAGGTGCAGAATTACTGATCCCATCTCAACCGCTGCTTACTCACTACAAGCCTAAGCTAAAGGCTCTAAGACGTAGACTACTAGAGATGTCTACCCCCACAAGTTAACAAGAATTTTTGTTTATTTTTTTTAGGTTTTTTGCTATCAAGTTATTTATCTGATTAAATGGCAACCCAACTCATAAAGAAAAGTTTAAAATGGCTTCTTAATAAATTTTGCCCATGACTTTATTAAGTTCACTATCACAAAATGATAATAGATTTGCAACTTACCAAAGAATTGTATCGGGGTAAACGGTATGGTTTGAGAAAGCCTCATTAAATTGTTCCTTTCAACAGCTTCAACAAAGAAAAGAAAAAAAATTTTACTTATTTAGTATGAATTATAGTCAGTTTAATAGAAAGTTTTCTCCAAACTAATACTTTTCAAATAATGCTAATATTATGTTTTATCTCTATCTAAAAATCAATATATCTACACTCAAAAAGATATCACAGAATTAAGAATAGACTGAAAGAAATTATATAACAATCTAAAACAGGTATGTGTTTCTACTCTACACAAATAGTAAATCCAATGTATACATGGCATATTGTTAGCACCTATTTCCATCAATGATGTTACAAACTCTGGTTTCTCTGTAGTCTTTTTTCTTTTTTTAAAAGTAAATCTGAGGTACTATGTAGACTCTGAGGACATCTGCTGTTAGAGTCTGCACACTTCACCTTCTTTTCCAGAGGGAACTAAACACTGCAGTTTTAATTACAGACAGGCTCTCTTCATTTTCATGTTAAATCCAGAAGACTGTTATAGTCCATCAATGTCAAAATGAGTTATAGTATTTCTCTGACCATTTTTTTTCTAATTTTATAGCCAGAAACCACATGCTAGGTTATTACTGGACTTAGGCAACCAGTGTCTGTCAATATTCTAAACTAAGAACTCAATAAATAAATGGACAGTGTACCCTGGGATTCACCAAAATACTGTCAAATGGAACTGGTAACACTATGATTCACTAAAGAGTAAGACTCAATCTACCTCTTGGTTTTGATACCATCCACTGGGATTTAGTGAATAAAAAAAGAAAAAAATCTTGAGTCCCTGAAGACAGTATAAGACCCAAAGTCCCAAATGCAGTTAAAATTGTATAACTCTGCTCTGACAAGCTATTTTCCTAGAATACCAAAATAAAAACTAAACACTGTGTTAATTCTAATGATTAAGCTTTATCTCAAAGAAGAGATATACAGGTGTACTTCTATCCTTTCTTTGCAGAAGTTGAGGACTATTTATGTGCAGCATCCTGTATAGTGCCAGATTGGGTTGATATATTGGTTTTACTGAAGTGCTTTCCCCCCCCCCTTTCTTTTTATTATGTTATTTTATATTATTTAATATATTTAATTAAATATTAATTAGCATTAAAATTCAATCTATTTAATAATAATTACATTATTTAGCCATAAGATAAGGGTTTCTTTATGGGAAAGAAGGAAATGATGGGAAATGAAGATGATGTAAAATCAAAGGCCAATAAATGTAAAAAAAAAAATTGCTTAGCTCTTGTTTCCAAGTAGACCATCACTTAAAAAAGTAAAGTATAATTATGTGTATTTTGAACCTGAAAAAGCAAGGCATAACTATGGTAGAATTGTTACATAATTAATGAACTACAGAACCCATCTTGATTAACCCACAGATTCTGATTAACTAGGGATTGTTTGACTAGGAGTGGTGTCTTTCTAAAAAACAGAAATGCAAGATTAACTAATAAGAATCCTGGTGTTCCTAAGAACATAAGTAACCAAGAGATTATTTAAGGGAGTCAAAGAAAATTTTAAGTAAAGTATTTAGGTTCAATCCAGGCCCAAGAGTGAAGTCACAAATCAACCAAGGAAAATAAGCAGGTTAAGATCAAAGGATAAAGTAAAACCAAATTATCAGTGATTTTACAGAGCTATTCTTTCCCTCTTTTAGTCATAGTCAAACCACATATCTCCCTACTCTTCTTGGCTCCAAAACCAGCTGTTCTCAACTCCTAGTGCCCTCCCTTCTCAAACTTCCTTGGAATAAAGCACATACATATGCTTGTTTCCTCCATTAGTATATAGATGAACTCCTTTTAAATAGATAGTTTCATTCACTGTATTTATAGCCTCAATGCCTAGTACAGTGCCTGACACACAGTAGATACTTAAATACTTCTTGACTGATTGAGTGAGTCTAATGGAAAAGGGCATGTCAGGACAATGCAAAAGAATATTAAGCACCAGTACAGAAGAAGAATAGTAGAACCTAGATATTCTAGATACATCACTGGTTGAGTGTAGACTTGAGTCTAAGACATTTCTATCTAAGCTAATACATCCCTTAAGAGAATCAAATTCTACATGTTAAGCTATCAATGTAAGTAGATTCCTGCATACATCTAGACTCAGGATTTGTGGGATCATCTAACATTAGAACTGAGAAGACCTACAATAGCCATCTACTCAAATCCATATTATCCCACTCCCTCACAAAAAAAAAAAATTCTCCACTACAACATATCCAGCCTTTGGTCATCAGCCTCTTCTTGAAGAAGGAGAACCCATTACTTCAGTAGACAGCCCTTTCCACTCTGGGATAGCTCTGATTATTAGGAAATTCCCCCCCCCCCCCATATTAAACCTAAATGTGTATCTTTGCAACTTCACTCAATGTTAATGGTTCCACCCTCAGAAGATTTGTAGTACAATAGAGATATTTACTTATCCTAGATATAGTAGGTCTAGTGGGTTTGGTCTGTGTTAAATAAATGACTTAGAAAACTTGCAGATATCCCTTGGATTAATCAAATACTGAATAATGCTCATGCTTTTAGAGGTCAGCCAACAGGAAACACAACCTTTTTTACACAAGACCAAAAAAGCCAGTATGGTCAGTTTGCTTGCACTTCTATGAATGGGTCTCAGGAAACAATTCCACATAAACCAGGATGATGAACAAGTCTCATGAATTTCTGCAGAGCCCAGAGCCCACTGTTAAGATATAGAGTGGGGGTTCACAGCTGTTTCTGGAGACAGTCAATTCCCTTCTACAAAGTAGAGGACTACCTCTAGAGAAAGACATGTTCCCTGAGGTCCATCCCAGCTGTTGTTGCAGCCCATTGCTCTGGGATTGAAATCCTGACAGCTGCTACTAAAGGGTCAACTATTCCCTTGTTAAATATTTTCACTTGAATGTCCCACCAGTTCTTCAAGTTCCTCATGTATAAAACTAAATCATCATCAAATCTCCAAATCCTTTTCTTCCCTAACTTTTCTGTAAGAACATCACAGTCCTGCCAGCTAAAATGAAATAATCTTCATCTTCTATTTTCAAACATCCCTCTCCCATTTTCATATTTTTGTTCTCTCTTTTCTCCATTTTAAAAATAAATTCCTCCCAACAATCTCCTCCTATTGAAGTCCCCTCCTTTCTTCAAGGCCTGCTTAGGTGTTACTTCCTCCATGAAAATTTCTCTGGGTAACCCTCCAGACAAAAATGACCCTTCCTTCTCACAACATATGCAACTAGGTATCATAATGGATATAAGGCTTGACTCAAAAGTCAGGAAAAGAAGCTCAAATCCTACCTCAAGTTATCTGTATGGCCCTGGACCTTTTTCAATCTGTTTTATCAATCAAGACAGTAATAATATTATTATACCTACCTTATAAAGATGTTGTAAGCATCCAATGAGATAACCCATATAGAGCACTATATTAAATTTAGCTATTTTGCAAAGACTCTTCTTACCTGAATAATGATGGTGCAGATCTTGAGTAGTTTTTAAAGGGGCCGAAATTTCTGAAATTAGACAAGACTGGCATTTTAATTATTTGACTACTGATAAATACATGCTTAGGAATATATTGTTTTCAAAGTTATTATTGAACAGGTTCATCAGAATGCCTTTTCAATATTTGGAAAAGATTGCTAATATTCTTTAAACACATTATTGTGAATGCTACCTTGACAGTTTCCAATCATCAATGCAATATTTCCAAACATATTTATATGGGGAATTGAAGGAAGACAAGTAATATTAGCCTCAGACGTGTATTTTCCCTGAGCCAATTATAGCCTTGGGTTATAAAAGGCACTCAGCTGCCCATCACACTTCACAACACTCCCCAAGCCCAATTCTCCTTGCTCCCTCAAAGTACAATACTCTCATAACCACATTACCACCAGCAATTTATAGACAGATTATTTCACTGACCTAAAATGCCTTAGTAAAATAAATACATAAAGGGGCAAATATTAAGAGGGGGACAAAGAGTCAGGCAAAGAACAAAAAAAGTTGTTTGGTTACCTTAAGTACACAGAACAGTGTTATCAGAGTACCTTCTGGTCTAACGAGGCTACTTCTAACTGTTCATGTCCAAAGTAAGAAAGCTAATGAGGCATTATATAGAGTAGAGCAATGTAAAATGCAAATATCCTAATTCTAACACCAACTAGTTAGGAGACTAGAGGGAAGGTTATTTAATCTTCTGCCCCTCAGATTTCTTCATCTTTAAATTGGTGACAATAATTATTACATTATAAAATTTCTTACAGGGAAAGTAATTTACAAATCTTAAAGTAATACAGAAAGGAGGAGCTTGTTGGTTCAGTGAATATAGTCCTGGGCCTGCCTGGAATCAGGAACATTTAAATTTAAATGTAATCTCAGCCACTTATTAGTTGTATGACTGAGCAAATCATTTCACTTGTTTGCCTCAGTTTCCTCACTGGTAAAACAAGCTGGAATAGGAAATGGCAAACTATTCTAGTATCTTTGCCAAGAAAACCCTAAATGGGGTCACAAAGACTGGGACATAACTGAAATGACTGAATAAAAACAGCACAACATAAAAGTCAACTATTACAATGAACTTTCTTATCTTTTTTGATGAGTCACAATTGTTATGATTATTATTATTACCACTACCTCAAAAGAATTATTTTGAGTAAAGTATTACATAAAAACTACTTTAGTAGTAGACTTATTTTGCTGATTCATAAAAGCAGAATGGACCCAGGAAGTTTATTTTTATTAACTCAGTTATAAAATGGGCAACAGGAGTTCTTAACTTGGGATCTGTGATTTTAAAAATAACTATAATTTTATAACTTTTTTTGCTAATTCTAGTTCAATATAATTGGTTTCCTTAACAAACCTGTGTAGCAGTTAAAAACATAATTTTGAGAAGGGAGCCACAGGCTTTATCAAAACACAGGATAGAAAAAAAGGCTAAAAAGTAGCCCTATTGTAGAACTTTAAGGGCTCCATCAATTTCCCCACTATAAACCTTTGATACATATGATGTCTGTTTTATTATTCCTAGGTTTACAAATGAGGAAACTGAGATTCAGAGAAGGGACCCAATCAGGAGTATCTCAAGCCAGGAATCAACTACAGTTGGTTTTTTTTTTTTAATTCCAACTATAGCCAAAATTCTTTCCCTACACTATGCTACCTTCTTTTTATTATCATAAGAGTTCATAACTAAAAGCGCAATGTGTCCAGTTCCAGGAAATCTTAGGTTCTAAGTTACTTGATAAGAAGTATTAATACCATCTTTTTGTTCTAACCTTCCCTGAAAGGGAAATGGCAACAAGTGATTTTTTTTTCCTTTGTTTCCTCTACTAGACATGATGGCTGTTTTGGGGAAGTTTGAGAGGGGAGAGTGATAAGAGTTACTATGAGACAGAGAGAGGGAAAATTCTAGACAACATGGGCTACCCGATTTGCCATCCAGAATATATATAAAAGATGCTAGAGCAGGTCAATAAAGAATATTTGAAAAATTAGTTAAATGAGTATTGTGACTGGGTCTACATATATAAATTAATAACCACAAAGTACAAGAGAAGAAATGAGGTAGTATACATAGACACACACACACATGCGTGTATTACTACTTGAATGGCAACTTAAGAGCATTAAAATTAAAAAAGTTTCAAAAAATTTAAGACTTACTGTCAATTCCTTCCAAACTTTTGGACCTGTTTTAAAATGAAATTGGATAGTGCTTTAACATTCTTATTAATTAAAAATAGTAACAAACATGTCAAATAGGCCAGAGGTTATGCATTTGAGATTCAACTACAATTGACAAAATATACTGTCTAAATCTCTTGAAGGTAAGGTACCCCTTGGAAGTGAAAAAGAACTTTAAATAAATAAATAATATATAGCCTCAATGTCCCTTTCCTGGATCAAAACCACCAGAGAGAAACTGTGGCTCTAAGGAATACTCCCCACCCCCACACTCCCACCCTCATTCCCAAAAAAGTCTTGTATTTGATCACTGGAGAAGGACTTAAGAAAATTCAGTTCTAGATATGAAATCACTAGTCAACAATAGAATGATATAAAAAACAGAATCAATGGGCAAGAATTACTAAGTAATAAAATGTTCATTACAATTACATATTAGCATCATAGTGCACAGAATATTGGATCTAGAGTTAGGAAGACTTGAATTCAAATCCAGACTCAGACAAGTACTAGTTATATGACCTGACAAAGCCACCTTTTATTTGCTTCAGTTTCCTCATCTGTAAAATGGGAATAATAATAACACCTATCTCCCGGGATAGTTGTGAAGATCAAAAAATAAAAAGCAGTTCGGAGGATACACTTTTGAAGGAGATTTAAGAATCAACATAAGTAACCAAACACTTAATTCATTTGGTGAAAACCAGTGTTTTATGGAGATACTGGTGTGAAAAGTTAAACCTCCATGACTAGCTGACCAATTCATTTCACAGCACTTTTAACTGGTGACATCCAGAAAACACTAGCAATTAAATAAAATATTCTTTGCACTTCAGTTCCTAGTTTATTGTTAGATAACAAAAGTTCCAAAAAACCACTAATATCTGTAAGTTTTACATTTTTATCAGAGCTGTTGTTAAGACAGAGAATTAGTGTTACTGAGAAGCTTAAGAAGAAAAAAATATTCTCTTAGAAACTGAAGGACAAAAAAAAATGAAAAATAAGATATATAAGCTTAATTACATTTTCAGTCTGCTTTAGTCTCTTTGCTTTAAAAAGGTGACAAAGAATTATTTCTATTATATGATTCATATTCAATGGGTTCCAAATTGTTGGATGAACTATATTTACAAGAAATTACATCAAAGATCTTTTCTTGGTTTTTAAGAGAATCTTTCAGCACCAAGAAGGTGGCCATAAGAACAAAAGTAAGAGAAGTTCTCAGAATAATATAGTGTATTTAAATTTATTATGTTGAAAGTTAAAGAACCTTAGAAATCATCCAATACATTTTGCTAATGAGGAAACTGAGGCCCAGAAAGATTAAACTGACTTGCTCAAAATTACATATGTATTCATTAGCCAAGCTGAGATTTAACCCATGTCCAAATTTAGCCATATCACACAATCAAAAAAGGGCAGAATTGAGGCATTTGTGGCAAAATGTAAAATTGTGTATTAATAAGTAATTATTTCCCTTCTAATACTAAAAGAAAAATGTGACCCTTTGCCAATTTGATCAATTATTTTTCTGACGATAAAACATTTGCCTAGCAACCTGTAAATCCAGCTAAAAGGAAGAAAAACTCAAAAACATTTGATAACAATGCATTTTGCTTGACACTAAAACACTCACAGTGAGTTCCTGTTCTGACTTGTCTGCCTAGTAGTCCAGTGAGCATTTTTGCTCAAATCCTAAAAAAAGGAGATGTCATTATGGATATACAGTAAACATGATAATTTCACACTTTCAGCAAAACATTATCAAAGTATAATCTGTGACAGGCACCTTTTACATTCTGATCCTCCCCATTTTCCACCTACCCCACCACATTCTTACAATGCAAGATGAAGAAATATAGAATAAGCTTTTAAAAATGTAGGAATAATGATACAATCAAAACTCTTAACAGCATAAAGATATTTTTATGGTATGATAATAATTAAAAAAAAAACAGTTCTCTCTTCTACATTGTGAACTTCACCATCTTAGGTTTCAATACATTGAGGATTGGCATAAGAAATTGAGTGAGGATTTCTTGAGAGTTTTATGGAAACTTCAGATGACAAGCAAAGGACAGTAGACAACACAGAGCTTATATACCCTCAAATTTTACAATAAAGTACTGTAAACACCTGATAATAGAAAAAGAAAAGTTAAAATTAAGACTTCTCTGGTTCAAAGGGAGGGATAAAAAAATTTTACATAGATTTTCCAGCTCTCAGAAGCACTATGGCCCTAACCACCATGCAATGTGGAAGGGATAAGTGAAATTTTTTAAAAATCCCCTGCTTCTGAAATTGGTTGCATAACCTTTGGCAGAAAGTTCCTGCTACCAGGCACAAGGAAAGGTCCAGCAGTCCTTAGGGGATAGTAGCAATGTAACTTCTTTAATAATACCACTTTAAAAAAAGTTATATAGAATTCTGTTTAACTTTTGATTCAAAAGTCATTTCAAGAAAGGTAATGTATCTTCAATACCACTTTTTTTTTAAAGTTATATAGAATACTGTTTAATCTTCAATTCAAAAGTCATTTCAAGAACTTGTGCTTCATCATCATTAAGAGCATTTATTATAATACTAGTAAAACATGGAAGAATATCCTGGAATTGCCAGAAAACCCAACTTTGCCATTTTAATTAATACTTCAAAATTTACATTAGAAAATCTTTTTTTTTAAGGATGAACTCAAAAACACTAGTTATTTGCATAGAATACAAATCCAATTGAAATTTATTGCATTTAATGCCATTTTCAGTAATGACGTTTCTGGTGTTGAATCATTTGACCATACCCAGTTTTCCAACAACAAAAGGAACTTTCTTTTCTGGTTCATTGATAGCATGAGGCAAGGGTTACAGAGCATGTGGAAGTAGAAGCCTACTTGGACCTTTCTAAGAGTTGCTTCACAGACTTTTTAGCCTGGGTTGAAGGCTAGGTCATCAAAGATACTGCTATTCTCAAGCTCTTTAGCCTATCTGCTCACCAGTGCCATAGGTCAAGATGTCATGACAGGGATGAAAGGCTTTCTATAGGGGATGCTACTCATGAATGTGACTCTAGGAGCCAGGCTCGTGGTCTGAGGAAAATCATTACTCCAAGACTTTTGGATTCAAGATACTACTTTTGGGGTACAAATAGAAGTGGTTTTGGTGATTTTTTTTACTTTCTTGTAAATATGCTATATCTGCCTCATCGTTTTCCTTCGAGGACCTTATTGTTTTAGTTAACCTGGTTTACTGACCCCAATGTGTAACAACTGATTGGCAATTGGTTGAATGACTGGTCTCTTATCCAAAGAATTTGATTCCCTGGATTAGGTGTGTGGACCAGGGCCTGTGGATGGTGAGGCTTAATGTTAGACAAGGTATAACTGCCAAGAGGATAAGTGACAAGGTATCCAAAGGGCAGATTTTCCTCATACCTTCCTACCAGAATTCTGACTTTCCCTGGGACGTTTTCTGAGAGGTAAGCTTCTACCTTATCTTACATTATCTACCTTATCTTATTAAGTTACCTAGGTTACTTTTCTAACATTTTCAAAACACACATGTACTATCTTCCACTTAATTCCTCTTATATACTCTTTTCCTATCATTAGTAAGCTACATGAAATTAGGGACCAACTCATTTGCTCACATTTGTATCATCAGTGTTTGATACAGAATAAACACTGAAAAAATGTTTTCTCATTCATTCATTCCATTCATATGGTATGACCTTAAGATTAAGACAGAAATGAGAGCAGAAAAAAAATGTGATAAGCTAGGAGAACAGAGACAAGTGGAGAGATAAGAGGTCTCAAAGAAAACAAAAACATTTCCCCCAGATGGTATACTTTTTTGTGACTAAATCGTATCTCTTCCACTAGATTCTAAGCTCCTCATCTTTTCATTTCCTCATAGCCTGGCACAGTACCTCATACAGAATAATTACTCAGTAATTCTATTTATTGAATAGAATTGAATAAAAAAAAAAAGTAAGCAAGCTGAGGGGAAAAAAAGGAACAAGAGGCAAAGAATGAAAGAGTTTCAAAGAAAATAAATAGAAGAGGGGATGAAGAAGAGGAGGAGTAAATGATAGAGCAGAAAGTTGAAATTAATGAGGTCAATGAGTTTAAAAAGTTACCATTATATGTCACCTGTCAAATTTCTTACCTCGTGAGGTTGCTTCAGATAGTCATTGATACATATGGCATGTCTTCTAATTTTTGGAGATTTTGCTTTCTGGTATGTATGTGATTCTAAATGTAATTTAAAAGAAAATTAAAGCCCATAATAATATTTTTGTTTAAATAATTTCTTTTCTTCCCAAAAGATAATTAGAAGTGTTTGTATGTTTTGAGATAAGATGTAAAAAGCTAAAGGAAAAAAGTCTCAAAACAATACATTTTACTTAACAGTGCTAAGAAAAATTTAGATCAAAGATCCAGGTTTCAGTTCTCCCCACTAAAAAATAAAAAATGCTAAGGGAATAAAGTCCATACTTATCAAGTAAAAACTGGTTTTATTTAATTTTTTAGTTTCATATTCAAGGCATTTGTAAACTCTATGCCAAAATATAATGCCACACAGTGAATATGTTGTATAACTATTGCAGATATTGGGAGAATATGAAGAAATATAAAGTGGCCTACCTCTTTCTCCCCACAAAAGACATATAGATTTAAAATTTTATATTTAAAATGGAATGTGGAAGGATTTAATATATTAAAAATTTTAAGATAAAATGGTAGATGATGTTATTCTGAAAAACATAGCTCATTCATAATCATTAGCAAAACTGAACATGACTGAACCCTTTTTTTCCCCTAAATGATTTCATTCTAAGTAGAGGTGACTAGGAAAATTCAAAAATCCCATTTTCCCTTCAGTACACAGGAGGAAGTGTTAATAGAAATTTATTTTTGAAACCTTTTTATTTTCAAAACATATGCACAGATAATTTTTTCAACACTGACCCTTGCATATCCTTGTGTTCCAAATTTTCCCCCCCTTCTTCCCCACTTTCTCCCCTGGATGGCAAGCAATCCAATGTATGTTATACATGTTAAAATATATTCAATCCAATATATGTAAACATATTTATACAATTATCTTACTACATAAGAAAAATTAGATCAAAAAGAAAAGAAAATGAGTAAGAAACAAAATGCAAACGAACAATAACAAAAAGAGTGAGAATGTTATGTTCTGATCCACACTCATTTCCCACAGTCCTCTCTCTGGGAGTAGGTGGCTCTCTTCATCACAAGATCTTTGGAACTGGTCTGAATCATCTCATTTGGAAAGAGTCATATCCATCAGAATTGATTGTATAATATTCCTGTTGCCATGTACAATAATTGCCTGGTTCTGCTCACTTCACTTAGCATCAGTTCATATAAGTCTCTCCAGGCCTTTCTAAAGTCACCCTGCTGATCTTTTCTTATAGAACAATAATATTCCATAACATTCATATACCATAACTTATTCAGCCATTCCCCAATTGATGGGCATCCACTCAGTTTCCAGTTTCTTGCCACTACAAAGAGGGCTGCCACAAACATTCTTGCACATGTGGGTTCCTTTACCTCCTTTAAGGTCTCTTTGGGATATAAGCCCAATACAAACACTTCTGGGTCAAAGGGTATGCACAGTTTGATAACTTTTTGAGTATAGTTCCAAATTGCTTTCCAGATCAGATATAGATCCAAACTGGTTGGATCAGTTCACAGTTCCACCAATAATGTATCCATGTCCCAGTTTTCCCGCATCCCCTCCAACATTCGTCATTATTTTTTCCTGTCATCTTAGTCAATCTGAGAGATGTGTAGTGGTATCTCAGTTGTCTAAATTTGCATTTCTTTGATCAATAGTGATTTAGAGCACTAATTCATGTGACTAGAAATGGTTTTAATTTCTTCATCTGAAAATTGCCTGTTGGTATCCTTTGACCATTTATGAATTGGAGAATGGCTTGAATTCCAAATGGATTAAATTGAGTCAATTATCTCTGTATTTTAGAAATGAGGCCTTTATGAGAATCCTTAAATGTAAGAATGTTTTATCAATTTATTGCATCCCTTCTAATCTTGTCTACATTAATTTTAGAAAAAAAATTTTTGTGATAAGTTAATCTGATCAGAAAAAAAAACCTACTGACACAGTCAGAAACAAGAGTCTTTCTTAAGTGATTTTGCAAAATTGAACTGATGGTATTTAAACAAACTTTCAGGAAAAAAAATTGTTAGCTCTTCTCTTTTTCCTAAATGCTCCAAAACTAGAATCTCTGATTTGGTTGACACCACTAAATGACCATCTGACAGCACTTTTACCATTCTGCCTTTATCACATACAATTCTCATTTTTTTAGGCTTAACTCAAATGTTTTCTCCAAGATGTCTCTCCTGAGACCTTGAGCTAACTATGACCTTTACCTCCAAAACCTCTCCCTGCCTAAAATGTCATAGTACTTTTTTATCAGATATAATAATTATTTCTATTTAAAGTATATGTGTCACAAGCCTATCTATGAAAGCAGAAACAATTTCTTAATTATATTATGTATATCCTTTAGTGATGATTCAGTGCTCTAGATCTGAATTAACTGAATAATATTTAAGTTCCTATTTAGGAGTATCTTGAGATAACTGATTATCTTTATCCTACTAGATTTCTATCACCTTTTGACAAGGGTCCTAATTAGATTCTCCTAGCATCCTTCTCTTGCAAAGTAAATATGGTGGTAAATTATTTATTCCTCAAATGGTTGGCTATTCCACCTATTGTGAGCATATTTTATAGAATTATATTTTCATATAGTAGCAAAGACTTAGAGAAAGGCCATTTAAGCTGATCTAGTTAGTTGTACAAAACAAGATATTGAGCCACTGAACTGATAAAACCAACTAAAAAACAAGAAGTGAAGGTTAATTGCAAGCACTGTCTGTGCATGTTTAATGAGTTAATTAATATTAATTTCTCCTCTTGTAAGGTGGAGTTTTCTGACATTTTTTGAACATGGATTGTAGGATGAGGAAATATATGAGGAAGATATAATTGGCGGAAGTCTTGTTAACTTCATCATTTCCAGTCAATGGGGATGGGAGGAGGGGAGTGCAAGAGAGGGACCTTGCATTTTGGGATAGGAAATAAAAGACTCATTCCCATGTCTATAAGGGCAAATTCACTTAGGAAACTGCCTCTTGGATGGATTCCCCAGCTTCTTGCAAGAACCATAAACAAAGAAACTTATTTCATACATTCCTGAGTCCTTTTTATCCTTTTAGCATATTTCTAAAACCTATACAAAATCACAAGTGCTTCAAATCTTCGCAGATAGATCTAGAAGTTAGATCTGATGGCCAGATGAAGTATCTAACAATGCATATGACCAAAGGATCATAGATAGACAAAAGGCCTTTTGAGGCCGTTTAGTCCAATTCCACTTACAGTTATGAAAACTGAGGCCCAGAGATATTATATGACTTTTTCAAGGTCATATAAGTGGGAGATTTGAATAGAATGAAGTCTATTATCCTTTCCATTCTATCATGCTGCCTTCCCAACTTAGCAGGGACTAGTATTTGAGTCTTCCCCTTCAGCCAGTTTCAAATCCACATAATTACATTTTATTGTATAATTCATTTCCACAATTTATTGTTTCTTTATGTATTTATGTGTGTAATTTACTATGTATTTATGTGTATAATTTATTGTAATATATATAATTTATATGTATTACAAAATATATGTAAAGTGCTTTATAAGCCTTAAAGTGCTATATAAATGCTAGCTACTATGACCAGTTTAGTAAATATATTTCAAAAAAGAAATTATGTTCTTTAATTTCTTGTTAAATTAATAATTTAAGTATTATTAAATAAAAACGGCTTACATAATGCATCTGGAATAACAATAATGACAATTTATGATTCTATTATACTTGAAGGTTTACACTTTGGAGCAGCTATATGGCTCAGTCGATAGAATGCTGAGCTTAAGAGTCAAGATGATTTAAGTTCAAATATAGTCTCCTACAATTAATTATTAGACAGTATTCATATAACACTAGGCAAAAAGGAAATAACAAACCACTCTAGTATATTTGCCCCCCCCCAAAAAAAAAGAAATGCCATGGACAGAATGGTCCATGGGTCATGAAGAACCAAGAAGTCTGCCACAATTGAACAACCACAACATACATACATTATTTCTCAATTGATTAAGCAACAGCAACATTACACATACATGCACTGGATCCTCTCAACTACTCTTTGAGCTATGTAAAGCAAATATTAATAAAATTTTACAATCCTCTTAATCTGGCCCTATCCTACTTATCTAACATTTTTTACAAAAAATCCTTGCTTCACACAGAATTAACTATCCCCAATTACTTATTGTTACATGGCCCGTAGTCCTTTCATATGAAAACTAAGAGAATTACCATTCCCAAATCTCTCAATTATATGTGGTTAAAATACCCAAAACCCATACTGGGTTTTTGGTTTGGTTGGATATTAAAGATACACTATATCTTTAATTAGCTATTTTCTTCTGATTAAAAGGTTTTCAGTTTCTTGTTCAAAACTTCTTAATCTTTTTGTTGTTGTTCAGTCGTTTTCAGTTGTTGCTGACTCTTTATACCCCCATGTGAAATTTTCTTGCTAAAGATAAAAGACTGGTTTTTCATTTTCTTTTCCAGCTCACTTAGCAGATGAGGAAAATGAGGCAAACACAATTAAGCAACTTGCCCAGGGTCACATAGTTAATTGTCTAAGCTAGACTTAAACTCATGAAGATGACTCTTCCAGATTCCATGTCTAGCACTCTTATCTACACTCTATCTTAATTTTTAGCAATGCTTTCCAGGTTGCATATGATCACATCATTTGTGTCTTTACCAGAAGCAAGTAGTTATAATGCAGTATGTTAAATTTTCAGAATTTCTCTGTACTCTCTCAGATACTTTCCAAATATATGTTCTCAGGAAACTAAAAGATTTAATAATGGTTATCATTGGGCTTATAAAAAGCTACTTCAGAAACATTCAGCAAGAAATCATCAACTCTCACTACTGGGCTTGTGCTTCTCCAAATGATCTCCCCTCTAATGGTCACTGCAAATTTATTGGTGGATAAGAAAGTGCTTGCTTCTTCAGTGGGTCCAGGTTTCTTTACTTTGGGAAATCTCATGTTTCTTAACTCAAAATGGTCAGGGTTTTTCTCTTTTGCTTTCTGTTCTATGTTATGTTTTACTTTCCAGCCTCCTGATATGAGCTAGAATTCCTCATTGCCTCTTTATACTTTTCGTCCTAACAATGCTTCCATCATTGTGGACATACTTCATTCTCACTGAAAACCATGAGAATGGGTGCCATTATCTGAACCCTTATCTTCCCTTCTAATAGGTAAACTGGTCTGCACTTTGAACATAGATAACAAACATATGGTCATAATACAACAACAAACATCACTACGAATTTTATCCTCCTCTCTATAATTCCTAATGCAAGATCTCCTTTTCCTTTGTCTTTCTTCTTAGTTTGCTTAGTAAATCTTAAATACAAGTTGCTTGCCTGATTTCTGATTTTTTAATCCTTTGTTGCTGTTTCATTAACACAATTCAGAAATTGTATATTTTCCCTCAGTGCATAAAGGAAAAAAAAAAAAAAAGAAGGGGGAAGAAATGGAAAAACAAAGAGAAAAAGAGAGAGAGAATGGAAGAGAAAGAGGAAAAAACAAGAAAGGAAGAGGGAAAGAAAAAGAAAGGAGGGAAGAGGAAGAAAGAGGGAGAGGGAAAAAGACAGACAAATAACCAATAATTAATACCATTAATACCATTGCCCTTATTGTTTTAGCACAGCTCTCAGACAACTATGCTTGAAATGGAAAGAAAAAGTGAGAAATACAGAGAGAGAATCATTGAAACTAAAACCTTTTTTCTCATTAAACAAAAAGTCCTAAATTTCTTCATCTATAAAATGAAAAATCTAGAATCAATAATCTCCAATATTCATTTTTAAATTTCTAATTCCTAATATTGTATAATTCTAGCAGGGCAGAGTGGGAGGGGACATTCCTAATGAATAACCAGCTACAAAAAGCCACCCCAAAAATTGCTCTTATTAGACTAAATAAAAAAAAGAAAAACCAAGAAAAGGTTAATTCCTAGAAAATGCCTTTTTGCTCTGTTAGTATTCTTGACCTTCATGCAAATAATTTAATTATTTTTAGTATTAGTCTGTCAGACGCTTTTCATTCTATCCATAGGTGACTCAGTCCTGAGTTACTTTCTGAACCATGTGATACAAGAGAAAGCTAGGCTAAGAATATAAGTGCCTAAGATAAAATAAACATTTATTACATTCAATAATCAAGATTCATTATTTAAATAGGAATAAATTCCTAAATATATAGTCTAAAGTTCTGAAATTGCACTGGTCATTACATACTTATCGGACTAAATTCGGAGGTGGTAAGCCAGTTTTTATCATCCTCTTTTCCTTCCACTGAAAATGTTTTTTCTGCTGGTTCTGAATTCATCTGTGTGTGACAGTTATTCACTGTTATCACCTAGAGAAAAGGACAGATGTTGGCAAATAACTGTTCATCTGAAAGTATAATTGTTTATCACTAGGCCATTTAAAACCCAAGTCCTATTCCAAACCCAAGTCTGTCTATAGTCATGAGACTGAATGTCCCACACACAATAGCTTCACTAAATGGTCACATCACATTGTCAGCCTGGAGTTCTCTCCAAAAAATATATAGATATAGATATAGACATAGCTATATGACTTTATATGCTCATCTTTTATTTTGTAATGATGATAGGTTAAGAAATTTGTGCTAGTTTGCCATCAAACTCTGAAAGTACAATCTACATGACTATAAGCTATCAGAAAAATGAATAATTGGATTTGTCTAGTAAAAAACATGGAATTACAGAAAGCAAGAAAGCACTTATGAAAAAAACAAGATAACCCAGAAACTGGGTAAAAAATTCCTTGATTTTCTACAAAACTATACCATGTATATACAGTCTACATATTTGATTCAAATTTCCAATAACTTAAAAAAAAAAAAAGAAAGCATAAAAACAAAACAAAACAAACAAACAAACAAAAAAAAAAAAAAACCTGAATGTATTTCAAGTTGTTCCAGATTGGTCAAATGACATTTAAGCAGAGCAATCCGATCCTATACTTATTTAATGCCAACTGTCCCAAAACTGTTCAGATAAAGAAAAATGTACTGCCATCCCAAGTAAAACTGAATTCCTAATGGTTAGACATAAAAAATGTTGCTGTCTCTTTTCTGTTCAGAAGTCTTCCCTCACAAAGAGCAACAGTAATCACAGCAATGAGATATTTACTTGTTCCAAAAATTCTTTGCAGATATTAGAAAATATATACACATACATATATATGTATATATAACTTTACATGTCCTTTGATAGAATATATAATATGTAACTATAACTAACTATAACTAATATATAACTATATATATATACACACACATATATAGTTTTATTATATAGATATATATGTATACATATACATTTTAAATATCCTTGATATAAATCTATTTTTAGAACAAAAGGAGGAGAATTAAGAAAAGAAACAATAGGACTGAAAAGTGAGTATGAAATCTTATATATGTTTTAAGGCAGTGAAGTGGTAGATAGAACAATGGACTTGGAATTAGGAAGGCCTGGGTTAAAATCTTACCCGATTTGACTACTTCCTAACTTTGCGACTCTAGACATATCACCTACCCATTTAGTAGACACTCAGTTTCATCATCTAACAAATGAAATACTTAGACTCAAAAACTTTAAAAGTCCTTTGCCACTCTAAATTTGTGCTCCTAATTCTATGGTTAAATTTAGATTTTACAAGTCTGCAAGACCATGTGGACAGTATAGCCCATTTCAAAAAATTTTATCAAAGAATGAGAGAAGTGTTGTCCTGCTAGATCACTTGTAGACAAGTCTTCAAAATAAGCTTAGAATCCCTGACGGATTCACACTAAAATGAAACATCAACATGGGTACTCCAAATAGATTAATGTTATAAAGACAGAGTAAATATTTGGCCAGCCATCCTTTATGTTATGTCTGTTACTTTCGAAAGTCAATAAATACAATCTGAAGTAATTCTTTCTTGACAGCATTAATGCTATATTAATAAAAACACAAGCAATAGTTCTTGGAAGGGGATGATGAGAAGAGGGGGAGTTAATATGAAATGCCAATCAAATTGCACTCAACATCTTCTTGTACTCTGTCATGAGATTTCAGGAGAGAGAGATCAATTCTATAGCTTTGATATTTCACTGTATAATTAAACTGCATCATATCCCATACCTCAAGATCTATAATCCAAATTTTTGTTTTCAAGGGGTAAAATCAGGATATTCTATATATTTTTTAAAAACTATCCTCAAGTTTCTGAGATCAAGCACTCTTTCTCTTCCCCAGGGATAAAAAATAAAATGTGAAAGTATGTAATTATAAAAGGATTAAGAAACACTTTTAGAATTTTACCTTAATAAAGACTAAAAAAAGTTTAAATTCCATGAGGATTTTCCCTCATCTTAGTACTATCTTCAGAACAAAAGAATCAGTGGCACAATGCCTGGTACATGGTAGGCACTTAGCAAAGGTTTACTGATTTATAAATGGCACACATTTCTTCCACAGTCATTTATCCATGAATAGAGAGCTATTTTGAGAATACCAAATTCTGATCAACTCTACACAGCAAGCATTAACAGTGGACCAGAGAAATGGATTCATATTTATTTAGCTCTCCTGGTCAGAGATGTTACCATCTGCATAAAGAATACAATGGTTCCTGTTTGACTAGACCTAAGCCATATTCCCACAGAAAGGGGGAAAGAAAAACAATAAAAGAAGTCAAGAGGATAGAGGAGTTGAGTGCTTTCAACAATATGTCTGGGAGAATTCAGTATTTTCAAAGCACAAGGACATGGGATCTTGAAGTTAATCTAAACATTTACAAAACAGTTAAAAAAACTCTTCATTTCCTCATACTTTTACATAAAACATCTCTTTTATGAGTCATCTTTTTTTACACTGTATGTAGCACTCTGAAATAAGAAACAGCATGGCTCAGGCAAGGTGACCACATCAAAAGAATAACCAAGGGAAACTAGAAGAAAATTTGGCTTTTGAAATTAGTCCATACCTACCGGAACTTGAAGTCGCTGCAGTTTTTTCTTTTCCTTTGACAATTTCCTTTCCTTACTTCGAAGTTTTGCTTTGGTCCACACTGATTGGCACTTCTCTGAGGGTCTTGAAAAATCTATGGAAGACATGATTGAATTCAATAAAAAAGAAATGCAAGACTAAGGTCACTGTTTTGGAAAAAACTTTTTTTTTTTAAGTATGACTAGAACATAGAAAAAGATGGTAGGGAAATCAAAGGTAAAGACATCATGAAAATCAGGGAATATTTTAGACAGGTAATTTAGCATATAGATGGAAAGATATCCTTTCCTTGCCTTTACTTTTGCAGGTCTTCATCAATCTTTCTCCCTTGTGAGATTTAAAGCTGCCATTTTGGAGAAAGGCCCAGTTTCTACGAAGGGGATTGAACCAAAGGTATGTGTTTGGCTGGAGCGACGACTCTGACTTTGAATTGTTATTGCACTGGAGTGACCTTGCTGAGTTGTAGTTAAGGGATTTAGTTGTCTCCATCTGGACTTGGAAGTTACTCCTATCGGAAGAGTCCAAATTACACCTGGAGGGCAATTGTGAATGCCATTTTTTCTTCATGTTAAACACGCCAGTTTCATCATCCCCTTCTGAAAATGCCCAATTCACATAGCCACCTCCTGCTCTTAAACTGTCTCTCTGGAAAGGAAGTGAGGTCCCTTCCACTGATTTGGGGACAAAACAGCTAGTTGGTGGAAGAAGATCTCCACTGTTCTTTGTAATTGATCTATTTATGGAATCTTCATCAGAATCTTCAGCTGACTTTTTATCAACATCAGCTGATGTTTGACTATTCAGACAAATGGGCAAATTATCCTGATTGGCTTGTGGCTCTGTTGCCAACCAACCCAATACAGGTTCAGCTGCAGGTTTTGTAGAAGACACAGCCATGTCAGCTTCTGCGGAAAAAGAAGGCTTTGTTATATTGGGAGAAACCAGGAGAAATTGACTAAGCTTAGGAAGTGAGCCGCTGTTAAGGAACACAGTAACTGGACCACTTGGCGTTCCTTTCTTTTCCTGGTCCTCCTCTGGTCCTTGACTGTCCATGATCTCCAAAAAGGAACTCTTCTGTCTTCCAGAAAAGTGGTAGCTTCTCATCTGGCTCTGAAGCAAGGATGGAGGCATACTGTAATACTGACCCTTTATCTTCCCAGAGTTTTCCAAGCTGTTAAGCATCTCTGAGCAGATGACATTGCTCCAGCTGTGGGGGAGTTTTCTACAAGCAGTATATTTTGAGCTGGCCAACAGGGCTTCTTCCACTTGCAGGGTGTCAACAGCTGAAAGTACTTTCAGTGTGTCTACTGTCAGGGCGGAAAGGTCCTGCAGGTGTCCCACATGGCTGTCCAAAGAGAGCAAAGAGTCCTTTATGTAGGACACTCTCTCATTCACTTCTTTAAATTGGAAGTACACTTCTGCAACCCTGGAAAGTGGAGGAGGGGAAGAACACCAACAAATAAAACAAACCACTACCAAAAAAAAAAAAAATGGCTTTGCCCACCTTGCTTTCTATCTAGTTGATACAGTGCTGGACTTGAAGTCATGAGGATTTGAATTCAGATCTTGCCTCAGACATTTACTACCTCTGTGACCCTAAGCAAGTCACTTTAATCTTAGCCTCCGTTTTCCCATATGTAAAATGGAAATAAAAAGAACAATAATAATGTGTTTCCCCTTTCAAAATATTTTTTTTGCCACTTCAATTAACTTTCTGTCTGGAACCTTAATACTATGGATAGCCCTATACATTAATTTTTCCAGATCTTTCCTAATCCTGATTATCCCAAAGTTTTCATGAATAGAAAAAAATTCACTTGTTTCTCCTGACTAGGAGATTGATAAGTAATTATTAGGGAAATAAAAATGAAGACCATGACAGGTGCAAATTTTACTGTACTCTGGATGAATTAAGTCCTTTATATAACTCCTTTGTCACAAAACTGAATTTCTACACTCAATAAAAGTTTAATAAATGCCCTCAACCCTACTAGTAAAAGTAGAATTAGTGAGATGGGGTGGGGGTAGAGTTAGAGGAGTAGAAGAGAGGGAAGTAAGAGTTCTTTACAAAAGAAATATACACCACAGACAGACACAAGCCCCCTTCTAATAAATACACTTAATTAGTGTCTCTCTATTCAGGGTGCTGTCTCCTGCAATTCAAAACCAGTACAATATGAAGCCCAGTTAATGGAGACTCATTAAGTACCATTAGCAGCAGACATACCTAATGGATACAAACAAAACCACCAACTCTTCACAGCCACAGATAATATGTACAATATATAGACCTGCTAGAGGGATAACTTGGTTACTTTTACAATGTATTCTGCTTTTAGAGACATTTATTTTTAAAAGCTCTAATGTCCTATAAAATACATTTTAGCTAGAGTAGCATACTCCAGATGTATTAATTAAATACATCTCATCTTTTATTTGAGTCAATGCACTATTAAGTAAAAGTCTTATTGATATTCTGAAGCATTTGTTCTTATATTTGTTTTCAATTGTTTCTTCTCTGAGAAATGTTATGTCTCAGGGAGATATCACCTAGTGGCTTATTGTATTTACTTTAGGAAAAAATAATTTCTTCTCTATGTAGCTCTCTTTTATTTTAAAAAAAAAAGTATGAATAAAATAGCTCACTTAAGAATTATGTCATTTTGCATAATGTGCCAAAGAAATGACAATGACTAAAGCCACAGATTAATCAGGAAAATGAATATTGGGTCAAACATTCAGAGTCAAAAGGAAACATGGGCAAAATGATAGGCCTAGTAAAAAATGTAAAACAAAGTGGCCTAGTTACAAATTCATGATTTACCAGCTTCATATATCTATGTAGATAACTACTTCCTTCTAGTTCTCAACCTAAGATCTAGGATCCAAAGAACCCTAGCTACCCCACAATTATTTTGGGTTTTTTTTTTAATTTTCTTTTTTGTACTACCATCAATCCCCAGCTCCAAACAACCACCAAGCTAAGAGAAACTGACTCATTGCCCTTTTCATTCAGACCATGTTTCCCTCTTTCTTCAGTCTATATCAACTCATAACTCAGTTAATTCCATTTCAGACAATCTCTTACCAAATATATATATATATATATATATATACATACTTTTCAATCTTCTATTTTCCTCCCCTCTCTCTTAAAAATTTAGCAAAATTATCCCAGAAACCCATTCCATCTTTCTTTTTCCCCATCTTCTTTTTGGGGAAGCTATGCCAGAAAAGCACATTTTTTTTTGTCAAGCCCTACATAAGATGGAAAGGTTTAAAATGTGGGCCTAGTATCAGACTGTGTAACCATCAATCCAAAGTCTAAGCCTAGATGGTTGAGAGAATTCATCAATCATATGATATACTATGATGTTCATTTATTAAGATGTGAAGCTATTGACATCTCAATCTACAGAAGCAGTCCCAACATCATGGAAATCATAGAGGTTTTGAATTATTAAAATAGGTAAGAAAAAATCAAAAAGGGGAAAGGAGAAAGTAAGAAGAAAGCATTTGGCTTTAGTCTATCCAAATTATACCTGTAAAGTGGAATTTCTGTAGGATTTAATAGCACTGAAAATTATTTCCAAAGCTATATTTATAATTTAATTATTTTTATATTAAATTTAGTCCATGAAATATATTTAGCAACAAAGTTAATCATGAAAACACATATTTAAATACATTTTTAGAACCATTGGAATTCCTTTATTCGGATTTTCTTCAATCAATCTACAAAGAATAGTTTAGGTTATGTTCAGAATGGATTATCTAAAAGTTTTACTTGGGGTCATAGTTCATTATCTTTACTGCCTTTGAACATTAGAGACCATAAGTGACCCAAGGCACATTCTCGCAAAATTTGTCAGGGTTTGGGAAGCAATTAGTGAATGTATATAACACACATATGTTTATGCACATGTAAGTTTACATGGGCATAAAATTTCAACTAGATTTTAACTAATTAAACAAAAGAATTATATCATAGGATCATAGAGCTGGAATTGGAAGAGATGTCAGGGGTTATCTAATCCAAGTATCTCAAATTACAGATGAAAAAATTGAGATCAAGGGAGGTTAGGTGACTTCAGAGAGTTAATTTAAACCCAGATCCTCTAGTCTAGACTATCTTTTCATCCCATCCCAACCCATTACTCAACACAAACAAGGTATTACACTAAGGTTAAATAAATGGCAAATGTATGAGTAAACAAATCAACCAATGATGTCATAACATATTGTTATGAGTTAGATTTACACAGATCCAAAAATTCATGTGTGCCATATAATTTATATTTATGTGAACAAATCAATGGTTTGTTTTATTTTTTAAATGTGGAGTAAAAATATGCTATCCCTTAGCAAAATACCTGTACTCATACCAGTATTGGACAAATATTACCTACCACCTTAATAGGAAGAAGAAATAGAAGTTTGGGAAAGAGATCACAAGTGAGAGATTTCAGCTATCCAGACATCTGGTAGAGTGCCCTTTGTTTCCATCTCTCTATCTCTGTTTCTGTCTTACTCTCGCTCTTTCTTCTTCTTCCCTCCTTCCCTCTCTCCCTCCCTCCTTCCCTTACACACACACACACACACACACACACACACACACCTCTGTTCTCTGTGTCTCTCTCTCTCTTTCCATATTTCTCTATCTCCCTGATTCTCCGTATCTGTTTCTGTCCTCCCTCTCCTTCTGTACTTTCCTTCCTCCTTCCTTACTCTCCTCTCCTCTCCCTCCCCTTTCTTCCTTCCTCATATTCTCTCTCCGCTTCTGTCTATCTCTTACTCTCTATGTCTCTGTGAAATATTCAATGTTAGCAGTAAAGGGAGAGAAGAAATAAGAAAGGGATTGAGTATCATTAATGCTTTAGGAGTAAAATCTTTGACAAGCTACCCAAGGCAGGGAGCCTTCAGTTTAGGGGCTGTTCTGAACCATATCTCAAAGTGGTCAGTGACTCTTGGATAATAGAAGACAGTGGTAACAAATTCAAATAGAAACAGTAGCCATTAAACTGTATAGATTTAGAAACTCGCATATCAACATTATGTCTACTATATTTTTATTTTGTTAAAATATTTCCCATTTGCATTTTAATTTGGTTCCCAGTGCACTGTTGACATAGGAGATACAAAGAAAAAGAAAATACAGCCCTTGTCCATACAGAGTTTGGATAAACTCATAAGACTAAGGAGTTGGGAGGTATGGTAAAGGTGAATTACTTCAACTTAATCAATACAAATTTATTAAGCACCTACTTATCTGCAGGACACTGGAGCTAAGGATGCAAATACAATAAATGAAATAATGCCTACTCTAATAGAACTTACAACTAAACTTATGTCAACACTGTGCCTATAGACATCACTCTGGAAAGCAACTCCTTGACATATTAGCCCAACTACTACTTCTGAAGGTGCTACAGTCACATCTATTACAGATCCAGAAAATCAGTTTCTTGTCACTAAAGTCTGTGGCATTATCAAATGGCTCAACATTAGAAATATCTATTTTATCAGTAGAAATGACATTTAAAAGAGGTATTACTATCTGCTTTGCTAAGGATCACGGGAACCTTTCCAACCAACTTGCAACTGAAACATTCACTATGTCATCTCCATTAGAATGCGAATTTCTTAAGAGCAAAGTCAGTCCTATTTTTCTTTCTGTATCTTGAGTGTGTAGCATAGTTTGGCACATAAGTGTATGCTAAATGCTTCAATTATTCTGTCTCTGCCTCTATAGCCTTATTTTTCTCTCCCTTTCTCTCTGTCTGTCTATGTCTTCATCCACCCTGAACCAAAAGCAGCAAGGAAGAAAACAGCATTTGTCCAAAAAACAAAACAAAACAAAAAAAAAAAACAAAAACAAGGAATTCATCAGCCAACACATTTTTTTTAAAAAAGAAATATGTCTATGACAGAAGCAACACCAAGTAACAAAAGATGGATATAAGAGTGTGGCACAGAGCAAACATTGATTCTTCATCAGGAAACAGTGAGTTCAAATCCTCAGACACTATATTGCAATAGGCGAGCTGATCTTTCCTCCTCAGATTCCTAATTCATTAAGTAATAGGTAATAGCACCTGACAACAAAGTTGTGCGGCACAAACAAAATCACACATACAAATACTCTGCAAGCCTTCATATGTTATCCTAAATACTAGCTCATATTATTATTTAAATCTCAGGACTTAAAAAAAATAGTAATTGACAGATATGATTGTTAAGCCACTGTCAGTGATGTTTCAAAAATCATGAGAAAGAAGTACCATAAAAATATGGAAGAGAAAATGTCCCAGTTTTCAAAAAAGGGAGGAAAAAACAGTCTTCAAACTATATAGGTCAGTAAGCTTGGCTTCAGTTTCTGGGAAAATTCTAGAATGGATCATTAAAGAAACTTTTGGAGAACATCTCAAGTAGCAAAGATTAAAGATTCAGGGAAATTTTATCAAGAACAAGTTACAACAAACTAACCTCATTTCCTTTTTTTGACAATAATATTAAAAAAGTAGATGAGGAAAATTTTGTTGATATAATTCACCTAGTTTTTAGGAAAGCTTTGGAAAAGGAATTTCATTGTATTTTTGTGTAGAAAATGGAAAGATTTGAATTATATGATAATACCATGAATAGGATTCAAAACTGCCTGGATGAACAGATTCAAAAAGTGATTACCAATGGTTCCAGGTGATCATAACAGGAACTAGTGGAGGGGACTTGTGTTTGGTCTTGTGTTGTTTAAATTTCTTTTTGAAATTTGGTATGTGGCCATCAACTCTATAGATAATATACAGCTGGGAAGAACAGGTAACACATTTAATAAGAGTCAAGGTGCCAAAAGCATCCTGAGAGGCTAGAGCACTGGAATACATCAAGCAAGATGGGGATATCCAATAGGGATATTTGTAAAATCTTATACTTGGGTACAAAAAAAAAAAAAATCCACTCCATAAATTTAAGATGGAATATATTGGTCAGCCTGCCATCTGGGGGAGGGGGTGGAGGGAAGGAGGGAAAAAATTGGGACAAAAGGTTTTGCAACTGTCAATGCTGAAAAATTACCCATGCATATAACTTGTAAATAAAAAGTTATAATAAAAAAAAATCAATAAAAAATAATAAGATGGAACCCAAGGCATAGAGAGCAATTTTTCTGAAAGAGATGAGGAAGGGAGTATGGGGAACTAGAGAGAAAAGAGTTATGAACTACAAGCTCAATATAAGTCAGTAGTAGAGGCAGCAACTCAAACGAACTCTCCCAACATGCCCCTCCAAATAACTTTAAAATGCCACCTCAAATAGAATTCTGAAATGGCAAAGCCAAAAAAGGTCAGAGTAAGCTATTTTTCTAGAATAAAACAAAGTAAGAGATATGCAAGAGAGGTCTGGGACACTGAACGGACCAAAAGGAGCAGCCTTGGAGGAGGATGCAACAGCAGCCTCAGCAGCTTTAGGAACCATCAACCCAGAGATAGTGAGTGAGTTGGAGAACTGGTCAGAAAGACTTTCAGGGACCTTTTGTTCGCACTGGGTACAGGACCTGGCATTGTTTATCAATTCTATTGTTCATACACAGTTCTAGGTTGTAGTTCCAGGATAGAGAAGAACACTTTTGATCAATCACAAGGGATCAGGGCAAAGATGAGCACTGGAGCTTGCAGCTGAAGTGAAGCAAAGGTACTTCCTTGGTAAAGATCACAGCTCTCCAAATTGTACCATACCCCTCTCCAAATCATACCACCTTGGAAATATTAAAAATTTATAGACCCCCCCTACAAAACCACCTTTGAAAACAACAATATGAAAGAGTCTGAAGCTTAGGACACCCTAAGGTAAGCAGAGCCAATTTTAGCATAAAATTCAAAGTCGAGAAGTAGGCTGGAATATTGAGCAAACAATAACACCAAAGAATTTGACCATTAAAGGTTACTACATTGACAGAGAAGACTAAGATGTAAAGTAAAAACAGCTACAAGCTAAGCCTTAAAGAAAAATGCTAACTGGACACAAACCCAACAAGAATTCTGAAAGGAAATTTTTTTAAAAGAATGAAGAGTGGTAGAGAAAAAAATGGGAAATAAAATGAGAGTGGTGGAAGAAAATTATGAAAATAAAATTAAAAACTTGGTAAAAGAGACACAAAAATTTCTCCAAAAAAAAAAGTTTAAAAGAAACAGAAGAGTCTAATGGTAATAATAATAATAATAATAATAATAATAATAACAAAAAACAACCCAAAAATTCACTGAAGAAAAGAACTCTTTACAAAGTAGAATAAATAGGCCAAACAGAAAAGGAGATATACATCTCACTAAATAAAATAATTCCTTAAAAACACAAATTGGGCAAGTGGAAGCTAATGACTCCAGGAAACATCAGAAACAATAAAATAAAGTAAAAAATGAAAAACAATGTGTGTGTGGGGGGGGGGGGGAGAATGTGAAATATCTCAATGGAAAAACAAATCAGAGATAATTTAAGAATTAATGAATTACCTAAAAGCCATGATCAAAAAAGAGTCTAGAAATAACTCATATTTTAAATCTATAGAGTAAAATAGAAATTGAAAGAATCCATCAATCACTTCCTGAAAGAGATGGCAAAACAAAAATTCTTAGAAATATTATCGCTAAATTCCAGAACTCCCAAGTCAAAGTAAAAATACTGCAAGAAAGAAACAATTCAAATATAGTCCCACAGTCAGGATCACAAAAAAATTAAGCAGCTTCCATATTAAAGGGGCAGAGAGCATGAAATATGATGTTATGGAAAGCAAAGAAGCTAAAATTACAACCGAGAATTACTTCCTCAGCAGAACAAATTATAATTGGAAAGGAAGGGAAGAACAATTAGATAAAAGACTTTCAGTCATTAATGGAAAAAAAATACCAAAGTTGAATAGAAAATTTAACATTCAAACAATGTTCAAGAGAAACATAAGAGTATCCATGAAAGAAAAATCAAAAGAAACTCAATAAGATTACATTCTTATATGAGAAGCTGATACATATAACTCCTAAGAATTTTACCATTATTAGAGCAATTACATGGAATTTACATAGAGAGGGTCGATGTGAGTTGATTATGTTGGAATAATCGGGGGGGAGGGGGGGGAAGGAGACAAAAGAGTGACAAAGATATGCACTGAGAGAAATAAAAAAGATGAAGAAGAATGGGAAAAATCCTCTCACATAAAAGGGGCACACAAGCAATAGCTTTTACAATGGAGGGGAAAACTGGCGATGAAGCAGTTAATTCTTTAACCTCATTTTCATCAGAATTGAGTCAAAGAGACAATATATTTCATACTCAGCTGGGTATAGAAATTTATCTTACCCAAAAGGGAAGTAGGGGCAGGGGATAAAAGAAAGCAGGAGTTGATAAGCAGGGCAACAGGTTAAGAGAGGAAATGGTCAAAAGCAAAACAGATTTTTGAAGAGGGACAGGATAAAAAAAGAGAAAAGAATAAACAGAAGAAATAGGATAATGGGAAATACACAGTGAGTAATCATAACTGTAAATGTGAATAGGATGAACTCACTCATAGAAAGTGGATAGTAGAATGGATTAAAAACCAGAATCTAACAATACATTACTTACAAGAAACACATATGAAGCAGCAAAATACACACACAGAGTTAAAATAAGGAGCTAAAGCAGCTGAAGTAAAAAAGGCAAGGGTGGCAATCATGATCTCAGACAAAGCAAAAATAAAAACAGATCTAGTTAAAAGAGATAATCAGGGAAACTACATTTTTGCTAAAGAGTATCAAAGACAATGAAATAATATAAAAAAATTTTACAATTTTACAAGAAGTTTATCTGACAAAGGCTTCATTTCTTAAATATTTGGGTAACTGAGTCAAATTAATAAAAATGAATCATTCCCTAATTGATAAATGGTCAAAAGATACGAACAATTTTTAGAAGAAGAAATCAAAATTATCTGTAGTAATAGGGGAAGAAATGCTCTAAAAAAACTAGCAATTAGAGCAATGCAAATTAAAATAACTCTGAGGCACCATCTCACCATTTGTCAGAAATGACAAATACTAGAGGAGTTATGGGAAAATAGATATACTAATGAAGTGTTAGTGGAGTTGTGAATTGGTTTAACCTTTTTGGAAAATAATTTGGAACCACGCTCAACAGCTACAAAACAGTGCATACCTAATGACCTAGCAAATACCACTAGTAGGTCTACTTCCCAAAGAGATCAAAGAAAAAGGGAAAAGATGTATGTGTATAAAAACAGTGATAGCAGTTCTTTTATGGTGGTAAAGAATAGGAGATAGGATGATCATTAATTGGGTAATGGCAGATATTGTAGTATAAGATTATGATGGAATATTACCACAAGAAATGATGAGGTAGATGGTTTCATAAAAACCTGGAAAGACCTACATGAACTAATGCAAAGTGAAATACAGAATTGGGAGATCATTGTACACAGTAAGAGTAATTTTGTAATGGTGATCAATTGTGGAAGATTTAGCTACTCTAATCAATGAAATAATCTAAGATAATTGCAAAAGACTCCTGATCAAAAATGTTATCTATCTCTAGAAAGAGAATAAATTCTTCAGTATAAACTGAAGTATAATTGTTCTTTTTGATCCCAGAGCCAAAAACAACAATGGTAGTTGTTGTCAAAAGGCCAATTTAGGCTTGATTTTAAGAAAAACTGTCTATATCCACTGGTGCTCTCCAAAAATGAAATGGGCTGTTTTAGATAGATATTGGGTTCCCTCTCTTTAGAGGTCTTCTGGTAGAGCCTGGAGGACAACTTTGCCTACTATATTATTGTGGGGAAGCCTTTTATATAAGGATTGGCATAAACAACTGTTGGGTCCCTTTCAACTCCCAAATTCCATGGTTCTGTGAAGTTATGTGGAGGGTTTCCCAGTCACAATGACAGTTCAACACGTCAAAAATGGCCCATTTTCCCAATATTAGTTACAGTGAGGGAAACAATTTGTGACCATGTTGTTAAAACAAAGTTTTCTGGATAGACCAAGGATGAGCAATGTGGCTTTGCTCTCAGCTGCCAAAAAAATAAAAATAAAAATAACAACAACAAAAAAAAAAAACCATCATCAATGCATTAAAATTCTTTTATTGGGAAACTTAAAAATATTAGTAGCCTAATGAATCATTTTCAACCAATCTTCTGACTATCTTGGTCCCCCACAATCTATTATTTTATTTTGTTGACAGTTAAGTTTTAAGAAAAGGAAAAAAAAATAAACCTTACCTTTCAGAGGTCACTCGTATTCTTTCCCCACAGCTAGAATTCAGGCTCTCTGTCTTCTCATGAAAGTATTCTTTCACACATTGTTCCTCAAAAGCATGGAGTTTCTTGAGTTCCTCTTTACTTAGGTAGAGTTCTGAAAAAAATGAGATAATATATAACACCAATCATGTAGACAGGGTCTTAGGGAGGGAAAGAGAGAAGGAGAGAGGGAGGGAGGGAAGGAGGGAAGGAGGAAGTTTTTTACAACTCAGCATAAAAATCCTATTAATCCATAGTTAAGAATTTACACAATTAATTATGAGACATTTTAAAGGAGGAGAATTCTTCATGATTTCTGTGTTAAGAAATACCAGTTGAGTCAGAAAAAACTTTAGATTTGTCACAACTAAATTCTCAGGGTCCCCCAATATCAGGAGCCTGGATAGATAGTGCATGTCTTCTGGTTAATGTCCACCTGATGGCACTATAGTCCTGTGTTTAACACTAGTTACATGATTAGTAGTCAGAAGCCCAGTTCCACATGCAGAATGTACAAGGAAAACTGGCCAAGCAAATACATCTATACATAGTCAGAAATTCAGTGGCACAGAATGCTACATTCATGGGATGAGGGCCCTGATCACAATAGGCTCAGGATACACTTTGTTCTAAATGTGATCCATTCCTATACAATCCAACAAGCAAAAACTGCAAGTCAGTGACTGGCAAATTCCTAGAGAAACCTTAATACACACAGCCCCTGAAGGGCAAAACTGTTCTGCAGCCTATCATTGGGTTTGCTTCATGCTGAACTTATAACATGTACCTTAGATTCAAAGACTTTTAAATTAACGAGAGGGGCATCAGATTCTAAATGAATTAAGCAATTCCAAGACTAGAGGTATAAGGGGAAGTTTAGGAGGGGAGTAGAGAGCAGATGAGAACAAACTCTGCCTACCAGTAAGCCAAGGATCCTAATTCTGCTTCTTTTAAACAAATAGTGGTAGAATGAGGTCCACCTGTCATTAAATCTCCAAGGCACTGATTTAAATGCAAAATCTCTCAGAATTTTGCTGAGAGTATTCAGAGTATATAGTATATAGTTTGAACAGCTAGGTGGAACATTGTATAGAGCCAAGACTGGAGTCAGAAAAACTCCTCTTCCTAGCTGTGTGACCCTGAGCAAAACACTTAACCCCTTTGCCTCAGTTTCCTCATCTGTAAAATGAGTTGGAAAAGAAAATGGAAAACCATTACAGTATTTTTGCCAAGAAAACCAAATGAGGTCATGAAAAGTTGGACCAGACTGAACAAGAACGTATTAGGATGAGATTTCAGAGAATTTCTTATCCTCTGATAATAACAGAATCAACAGGGAGACATCATACAAAGTAATCTCATAGTAATTAATAATGGAACTTAGAATTATTGGAATATTATTACATAATAATATAATGAGTACAACTTTCTTCTGGCCACTGGATCTGACATTAGAAAGATTTGAGTTCAAATTCAACCTCAGATACTTACTGTATCCCTGGCAAACTCTCCCTGTCTCAACTGTAAAATGATAATAATAATACCCATTTCAGAGGGTTGTTGTGAAGATCAAATGAAAAAAATGTTTATACAGTGCTTAGTGCAGTGCTTGGGATACAGTAGTATCTTAAAATATGCTAACAAGCCTTCCTCTTTATTGTCTACTCAACTACATTTCTCAGCCAATTCACAACTAAAATTGAAAGGGATCTCAGAAGCTCTCTAATCCATCGCCTTCATTTTTTAAAGAAGGAAACTGAGACCCAGAGATAATTTAAGTGACTTTCCCAATGTCATGCCTAAGTAGAAGCCATAACAAAGCATGATCTGAATTTGTATTTATTTTGTATTTACTTATTGTCTATGTACGTTATTTCCCTTCCCTTTTCCTTCTCAAAAGAATGGAAATTGGTTGTGGGCAGGGGGTGGTCTAGAGTCTACAGCAGTGCCTAGCATATAGCAGAAATTTAAATAAAGTTTGTTCATCTCGACTATATGTTTGTGAAAGCTTGGAAATTGGGGATGATCAGCCTAGTTCAGGATCTATTCCTCCTCCATTGTAAACAGGCTAAATTAAAGCAATCAAAACATTCTCTTTTTCTCCCTCTCCTTCTCTTTCTGTGTGTGGATAGATATCTATCTATATCTATTTATCTATCTATGTTACATATTCCAGAAGAAACATTGTAGACAAACAGATGTTCTTCTGACTAGAAAACAGCAGAGCCATTGAGATAAAAATTTCAATTCTTATAAGCAGTGTCCTAATCTAGAGGCATTAAAAACAATGATAAGCTTTTCTGGAGAATTTTTACAAGGAGATAAATTACTAACACCCCAGACTCCCAGGTTTGTATAAAGAAATAAGTAATAAAAGCTATGAACCTATTGGCAATGAAGCAGGAGGGAAACTGATTCCTTTACTGAAGCTGTGTTCCCTTTAAGATTATCACTCTGAAACTGTGTTCCCTTTTAAATTATCATTCTTAGAGATTGTGTCCCCTTTTCTGATCTCAAAGATCAGGATCTCCCAGGCACCAAGGAGTCTAAAGATAGGGCGCATCCTCCCAGACAAAGAGAAACAATACTATTCAGGGACAAATCAACTCCCATAGAAATTCTAAATTCTCATCCAATTGAGGAATCCTGGTCTGATCAGCTCTGGCTGTTCCAGGCCTCACCAAGATGCTCATGTAACAGCTTCCCTCAGCTAAGCTCTTTGCAGATAGTCAAGCAATTTGCTAGGACCCTGCCTGCTGAGCATTCTCTCATCGCCAAAACTTCATTTCCCAATAGGTCTCTGCCACTATAGAAGTCAGGCTCTTAGCAAACTGACTTCCATACAATAATAAACTTTCATTTTGCAACTAATAATTCAGGAATAAGTGAATTCTTTCGCTTTTAAACCTGTGGCCGATTAAAGGGAATTTTTAACAACTCTCTTATTGCCACTAATCACATCATCACCAGGAATTGAGGGGATTCAAACCTCATCAGCAGGACAGGGCACAAGATGAGAGGGATTATTAGGTAGGGTACTATCCTGGATAGCAGTAAAGCTGATGTCACCAAATATATCATTTGTCTAAGAGTTAGCTTTGAAGGAACCACATTCATAGTGGTAGATAGGTGATCTTTTATGTTATTTTTGTTTTGAGGAGGAAGGGGAATTTTTAACTAAAGACAATTCAGGGGAAAGCCATTCAGGAATCCATTGACCAAAGAGTATTTATAAAGCACCTCTTGTGTGGCAAAGTACTATGTCTACTAGGCCTTGGGACCAAAAGAATAAAAATGAAAGTTTCCAACCCTGAGGAGCTTGCATTCTATCCAAGGAAATCACAGGGAATAACAAACAAGCAAAAAGAAAATAAAATCAAGATAAATGGGAGTAGGAGAGATAAAAAGGGAGATCAGGAGAAGTTTCATATAGAAAATGGCAAGTGAAAACATTTTTTGAGAAAACCAAGGAGGCTATAAGGTTAAGATAAGATGGGATGCATTCCAAGCTTGGGAAATAACAGTACAAACCAAGGAAATTGGAAGTGAATTATTGTCTGTGAGGGGCAGCAAGAAGGTCATTTCAGCAGGGTTTAGAATCCTGGAAGATAAGCAAAGTATGATAAGGTTGTCAAGGTGAGTTGGGGCTAGGTTGTGACAGGCTACAAAAGTCAAGCAGAGAAACTTATATTTGACCATAGAGACAAAAGCTTTTGTTCAATCATTTTCAATCGTGACTGAAAGTTTTCTTGGCAAAGATAGTAGAATGGTTTGCCATTTCCTTCTCCAGCTTATTTTATGGATAATAAAACTGAGGCAAAAAGGTTAAGTGACCTGCCCAGGGTCATACAGGTAAGAAGTGTATAAAGTTAGATTTGAACTCAAGGAAAATGAGTCTTCCTGACTCTAGGTTCAGCGCTCTATCCATTGTACCAGTTGACAAATAGTTAATTACATTGTGAGGCAACAGCTAGACATTGGAAAAATCACTTTGGCAGCTATGCAGAAGCTGTACCTTGCCTTCTCATTCTCCTCAAAGTCCAGCAAGTATACCCAAGTGGATTTAACTAAGCATTCTTTTACATAGGATACAAACATGAGTAAATCTGTCCTTTAATTAGGTCCACAAAAGTTTTGTAACAACCAGTAATTTATATCTATGGGATAACTCAGAATGTATTTTCTGGTTCTCAACCAGAAAGTCCCCCACATACATATCTTGAAACACAAAAACTTCTTTCAAAACCAGCCCCAGACTCATTGATTTTTTATAATCACTACATCATACTACCTTTACCCCAAAATAAGATTCTCTACTTATCAAAAGGCAAACAAAAATTAGTTTATTCATTTTCTCCATTACTACCTTAAATCTTCATCTCATTTCTGCCTGTTCAAAGTTTTTTTTTTCCTTTTTAGGAAAGTGGCCACATCATGGATATTACTTTTTCAGTCCTAGATGGTAATGAAACAAGTTTTGGGGTTTCTGTAGGAATCTTCACTTTCAAATCCTCCTTTTTCTATTTTTCTTCCTCCTCTTCTTCTTCCCTCCTCCTCCTGCTGCTTTTGGTATTGGTGCTGCTACTACTATTATTACTACTTACTACTATTACTGTAGTATTACTACCACTCCTACTGTTGCTGCTGCTGCTACACTGATATTTGTATTCATGGACAATTAGTAGCACTTTGTCCACAAACATTTATCATAATTTTTCCTTTATTTAAAATAATCAAGTAATTCTACTCTTCATTCTACTACTCTTCATTTAGTCATCACCAACAGTCATATACCCCATAGTGAAATAATTTGAAGGATTTGTTCAGATGTTGCTATTTTCCAATCACTATTTAACTATCCCTTATCCTACTATTATATACCTACATTTCATCTGCAATGAGTTGTGTCACAACCCTCATCTCACTGCCTTTCATTTTTCTTTTCAAGTCAAAAAGCTAACCAATACTTACTTAATCCAACATCACCTTCTTCTTGATCCAATTCATTTGGGTGATGATTTCGACGATGGCAGAAACAACAGAATAGGAGGCATATATGGCTCAATAAGATGAAAGGTGGAGGCAGCCATGGTTTCTCATGATAAGTCATGATGTATCGGTAGCGATTATATTTCCACAGTTTATCTGAAATGGCCTTCATTTGATAGTAAACATTGCTATGAAAGGAAGCAAGAAAGGCAATTCTGACATGTTCAAGCTCACTGTTTTCCAATTTTTATGAGAGATCTGGTTCATTATATCCTAAAAACATTATGCTAGTGAAACAAATACCCAATGGCCTTATATTTTCTACTTTCTACCAGTCAATCTTGAAAGCATGTTAATATGGAAGTTATATAAAGGACAGAAATTACAGTCAAAGAGAAACTATTTTAATCCTTCGATATCCTGAACAGAAACTATTCTCTAGTACTCACTAAGCATCAATTTAACTTAAGGAAAATCCAAATGATTGAAATTCATTGGGTGGGTTGGGGAAAGTAGGAAAGTATACACCAGAGATTTGTTAAATCATTTACACAATTTTCAATATAGGAGTTCCACTTAATTAGTAGCCCTTGCATGAATTAATCCAAACTCCAATGATCATGTATTAATTTTATTATTTTAATGCAGTTAATTTAATTCTATGAACTGCCCCCAAGAGAAAAGATATTCTTATGTGTATAGAGGAATTTAATGAAATTATGTCAGACAGAGAGCTTCTTATAGGAAAGAAAAATGGAAAAGGACTTTGAACTTCAGTTTCAAGACAATGAAAATGGTAGAACTAGATGCTTCATTTAGTATCATTCAACAAATATGTATTAAGTCCCTATTTATGTCTAATGCCCTATTCAGTGTTCAAGGAGCTTACAATTTTGATCTCTAAGCTCCCTCCTGACTAAAATTTTACATTTGAGTACATATGATTTTGATTTGATTACATTCCTAAGTTAACTACTTAACTTAATGATACTTGAAATCTGAACCACCCCACCTAGCACTTTATTAAAAATTACTCTATTATCCACCACTTATTTCATGAATACTAATTCTGTCTATTCAACAAAAGTCTAAATTTCTCAAATGCAGAAGGAATAATTTACATATATTTTTATAGCTTTCTCTCTCCTACTCTGCTTGTGTCAAACTTCACAGATATCCAGGAACAAATTTTTAGCACACCACTAGGCACAGCATCCTATTTGTCTTTGTATACTTAGAACTTAGAACAATACTTTGCACATAGCCAGTGCTTAATGTTTGTTTTGTTGAACAGTAAATGAATACAATAAGCAGAATCATGGAATCTTCAAATTGGAAGACTATGTAGTAAAAATTCTACCCAATATAGAAATTTTCTCTACAATATTCAAGACAAAAACTGGGACCCATGATGAAGGACTCACTCAGTACTTTATAAGGCAATCTATTCTGTTTCTGGAGATCTCTCTTTCATATAGTGAGCTTAAATAAATATACTTTCCTGTAATTTCTTCTGTCCTCCAAATCAAAAGGTAATAATTATGATAATGATTCTAAGAATAATATTTATGTAGCATTTACTTCTGCCAGACACTATACTACATGCTTTACAATTTTCTCATCTGATCCTCAAAAAAACCTTTGGTAGTATTATTATCCCCATTTTAGAGATGGGGTAACTGAAGTAAAATAGTAGTTAAATGAATTGTCCAGAGTCACATAGCTAGCAATTATCTGAAACAGAATTGAACTCCGGTGTTCCTAACTCCAGGCCGAGTGCTCTATCCACTTTCAGTAATGATTTATATGACATCATTTCAAATATTTGAAGATAGTGAGCATAACCTACACACACACAGGTTTTTAATCTAGGTAGTCTAAAACTTAGACAAATTATTATACTTAGATGTATCTTTATACTGACTGATAAAATATTTGATGAAAAGGTGAATGAATACATCTAGAAATCTTACTTTAGAATTTGTCATGGATGAAGTATATTTGTCAATATTCCTATCGTAGATTTTTATGAGGGAAAAAAAAACAATCAGTCTCATTGTTGTGATCACAGTTTTATCAATGGAACAATTTTCAGTTGGGAAATCAAAGTACAAAGATCACTGTCTCTCCATTGTGAATACTGAGCATTATCTCAGGACATATTAGGATTTTTTTTTCATTATCTGCTACAGATAATCACAGAAAAACTTCAGGATCTTTTGATCTCAGGCTCAACAAAATGGTAGAAAAAAAATCACAAAATCAGTGTAAAAATACCTCAGAGGTCAATCTATAACTGAACAATTATCTATGGTAAACATTTCTAAATAATCATTCAGTCTATGCTTGAAGAATTCCAGTGAGGGAGAACACTGAGGTACTTCAGTTTACTTTTTTGACAGTTTTAATTGCAAGAAAAGCCTTTATAAATAAAGAATGGTTTCTCCTCAGAAGTCACCAAAATGGTCATTTGTGTCCTGGGGCACAAAACTCATTACAGAATTGACCAGCTGTTAGAAGTAAAAGATGACATTTATCTTGTTAGGCAAATACAGACTTTCTACATTCCTCACCCCTAACAACTCTTTGAAGCATTTGCACATGGGAAAAAAAAATAACAAATTACTTCCAAACCATCACTTATTAACATATTCTATTTCTTTCTTGTAATATAGCAACTCCTTTTCTCAGTCCTATGCTCTTTACATAAGATCTCAGATCCTCTACTTATTTCTAGTTGAACTCTTAGCAAGATCTCGTCTCTTCAAATTGCTCTGTGATTCCAATACTTCTTTTATTAAGTAAAAATTTTTATTTTATTCTTTCTAATTACATGTAATAATGATTTTAACATTCTTTTTTTTTAATTTTGAATTCCAAATTTTCCTCCTCTCTCCCCCCTCACTTCCCTGAGAAGACAAGCAATTTGTATATTTTATACATTTTTACATATTTTACACATACATTTTATATGTATATATTAGCCATGTCACAAAAGAAACTACTGGCCAAAAAAAAAAAAATGCTATGATCCATATTCACACTTCATTAATTCTTTCTCAAGAGCAGGAATGGGGAAACTTTTCTGCCAAGGGCATTTGGATATTTATAACATTTGTATGCCATACAAAAATAATCAATTTATAGAATTCAAGTTGTTGTACCTAGCTTTCAGCTCATTACCACTTGGGGTTGCCTTTGCAAATTATTTCACAGGCCTTATATGGCTCTCTGGACAGATGTTCCCTACCTGTACTCTAGTGGTTGATATCATTTTTCATCCTAAGTCTTTCAGAATTGTCTTGGATCACTGTATTGCTGAGAATAGCCAAGTCATTTACAGTTGATCATCTTATATTAGCAATATACAAAATTACTCTATATAAAGTTTTCCTGGTTCTGCTCACTTTACTTTTTTTTATATATATATGTCTTTTTTTGGTTTTTCTGAAATCTGCCTGTTCATTTTTTTAGAGCACAATAGTCTTCCATCACAATTATACACCAAAACTTGTTCAGCCATTCCCTAACCGATGGGCATCTCCTCAATTTTCAATTCTTCGCTCCCACAAAAAGCTGCTATAAATATTTTCCTTTTCTTTCTTTTTAATCTCTTAGGAATACAGACATAGTAATAATGGTTTTGATGAGTGAAAGAGTATGCACAGTTTTGTAGCCCTTTGGACATAACTCCAAATTGTTGTTCCAGAATGGCTGGATTCATTCACAACTCTACCTACCAACAGTGCATTAACATCCCAATTTCTCCACATCCTCTTCACTATTTGTCATTTTTCTTTTCTGTTATATTAACCAACTTGATAGGCATGAATCAGTATTGCAAAGTTATTTTTATTTGTATTTCTGTAATCAATGTTGATTTAGAAAATGTTTTCATATAACTATAGATAACTTTGATTTCTTCTGAAAACTGCCTGTTCATATCCTTTGACCATTTATCAATTGGGGAATGACTTATATTTTTATAAATTTAACTCAGTTCTCTATATATTTGAAAAGAGTCTTTTATCATAGAAACTTTATGTAAAAAAAAGAAAAGTATGTTTTCTCCTTTCCTTCAAATCTTGACTATACTAGTTTTATTTGTGTAAAACCTTTTTAGTTTCATGTAATCAAAGTTATCACTTTACATTCTGTAATGCTCTCTCTCTTCTTTGATCATAAATTCTTCACTTATCCATAGATCTGACAGATAAAATTTTCCAAGCTCCCCTAATTTGCTTATAGTATTCTCCTTTATATTTAAATCATGTATTTTGACCTCATCTCAGTGTGAGTTGGTCGGTCTATTCCTAGTTTTTGCCAAACTGTTTTCCAGTTTTCCAAGCAATTTTTGTTGGATAATGAGTTATTGTCCCAAAATTTTGGGTTTATCAAACACTAGATTATTATTTACTACTGTGCATTGTGTATCTAATCCAGTTCACTGACCTACCACTTTATTTCTTAGCCAGTATCATATTGTTTTGATGATTACCATTTTGTAACACAACTTGAAATATGGCACTGTTAGGTTATTGCCCGTCATAATTTTTTTCACTGGTTCCCTTCATATTCTTGACTTTACTCATCCAGATGAGCTGTGTTATTATTTCTCTCAAATAATTTTTGTAGTTTGGTATAGCACTAAATAAGTAAATTAATTTAAGTAAAATTATCATTTTTATTATATTAGCTTGGCCTATTTACAAGAAATTAATATGTCTCCATTTGTTTAGATCTAACAATTATAAAATAACTGTACTAATATTGTTCCTGTGCTTGTCTTGGCAGGAAAATTCCTAACTCCTTTATGTTAGCTACAATTGTTTTAAATGAAATTTTTCTATCTCTTTTTTTTTTTTTTTTTTTTTTTTTTTAACCTCCATAACGTAGCTGTTTTGTTGTCTTCTTCCAAGTTTAATGTCTGGATTTTCTGTCATCAGAGAAACTTTCTTTGATTACATTCTTTGTTGTTGATGTTGTTTGTTTATCTTTACAATCTATTTATTGATTCATTTTGTTGTTATTGAATTCTTTCAGTCATATCCATTCCTTTCCGATCCCATTTAGGTTTTCTTGACAAAGATATTAAAATGGTTTGCCATTTCCTTCTCCAGTTCATTTTACAGACGAGAAACTGAGGCAAATAGGATTAAGGGACTTTTCCAGGATCACACAGCTAGTGTCTGAGGCCAGATTTTAGCTCATGAAAATAAGATTTCTTGATTCCAGGCCCAATGCTGTATCACTGTACCACCTCGCTGCCCCTTTTTAATTTAAAACTTTATGTTAAAGGTAGGCTCTGGTCCCAGGGTAAAGGGATAAAGGGAGAGTTATGGTCACTGCTGTCCTGGTCTATACTCTAATCTATAATCAACCATGAACACTCTTCTCCACCCTGGAACTGTGACCAGAGCTTCTGCTTCATGGTAGCAGCAAATGCTTTCTCTCCTTATATCCCTGGAATTGTGATTCAGACTCCTGTGCTCCTGGAGTCACGAATACTAGTACTCCTTTCTGTCTTGGACCTGAGATTCTGCTCCCCTACAGTTAGAAGCACCAGTGGCTTCCTCTTCATCCTGAAACTATAATCTCAAACTTTGTGTGGGCAATGCTACAGGGTTCTACATCCATTGCCAGAAAGAGTCCCCTGCAATCTTCTGAGCATTTCTCCAATCCCCTTACTAGTTGTGGAATGAGCATTCCCAAAGCTATCTACAATGCAGCCATGTCCACATGGACATAACATAAATTGTTTCACCTCAACCTTTTTGTCCATTCTAGACTCCAGTTTGAGACTTTATTTTAAAGCTGTTTGGAAGGGAATGTGGGTGAATTCAGACGAGTCCCAACTCTTCTCCCTGGTATAATTTATGTTTATTTTGTCCACCCTTCATTTCAGCTCTCAGTGATTTCATTTTTTCCCCTTCATCATCTTGTGTCTTCTACTACTTTTCATTTTTTTTCCTAGTAGTTTTGTGTTTATGTTAAGAATTTTCCATTTTTAAAATATAAATCCAAAACCTCAGTCATTCATACATATGGGAAACTAATGTAACCAAGAGGCAATAACCTCTTCCTCATTCAAATTCTCCCAGTAAAATTTTGGTTTGTGCTACTATGTAAAACTGGTACCTACTTGAAGAAAGCAATCAGTAGATTCACCATGATGATATACTGCACAAAGAGATAAACTGCTTGAAGAAATGGAGTAAGAAAGGAGCCAGGAGGGCACTGCTTGTTGCTTGCACAAACTACAAATAAAAATAATTTTTAAAACAGAAGAAATAGGTTACATTTTGGCATTATTTAACACAGCATGATTTATCTTGTCCACTACATATGTGTCTATGAATGTGCCTCACATCTCACAAATTCCAACCATAAACTCACAGACTTCCTTATTATAACAAGCTACAAAATTTAATTAAAAAGTTAAAAATAATCTAGTTACCATCTATCTCTGAAGCATAGACCTCTCCAAACATCATCCAATATGGCTGAAATACAATATCCCGAGCCAGTGACCAAGATGGGGACTCATGTGGAGAAAGAATAGCTTTTCGTGCCACTCCAAAGCTCAAGATCACGATGGCCATCATAATCACAATGCAGAACATATTTGCTGTCTGAAAAACATAATATAGACACAACCAGCTGTGATCTGGGACCACAATTATGTTATTCATTTAAATATAGAACACAAAGTAATAACTAATAAAAGCCAATCATAGTAAAAGAAAAAATACATCTATTTTCAGTATAATTGTCTGTTTCTTAAATCTTTGTACTTTATTTCTTTTTCTTTATGCCTTTATCTGGGTATATTCAAAGCTTTTTTTTTTTTTTAATTTTAGTGTTCTTTTACTCTGTGAGTGTCTTAGATCAAAGTTGCCCACAGTCAAACAAAACCCTTTGAGAGTAAATAATCTGTCTATCCTTACTGTCTTGGAATTAAATTCATTACACCAATATCATGAAGAAAACTAAATTTTAACTGTTCTTGGAACAGTTCTGATGTTAATAATTCATTCAGAAATCTGTCTCTTCCTTTCATTTACTGTCCAGCTCTTGGGGGGTGTGATATATCTCATTAGTAATATTCAAAATAGGATGAATAGAATAGTAGTCAAAAGAACTCACATTAGATAAATTTGTTTTATAAAATTTTCATTTTACCTGCCAAAATGACATTTATTCCATCAATCTATTTATTACATATAAATGTCAAATTCACGAAAACCAAAACATACTCAAACAATCTAATCCTAGACAAAAATTTTGAAAAAGAAAATTTGTCTTTTAGATTTCATTTATTTTTTTCCCCCCACAGTTCTATCCTACATGATGCAAACATCCTCAACCAAACCTTTCTCTGTTTTTTACCCCAGGACTAGTAGCTGTCAAAGAAAGGGTCACAGAGAATCTAATTTCACTCAAATAAAAACATCTAGATGGGGAAAACTAAAACTACTCCCACACAGAGTCTAGGGAGGAAAAAAAAAAAAAAAAAAAAAGAGGAACAAATAGCTACTTAAGTTCAGAAAACATCACGGAGGTGTGTTTCTACACAAACTCAGTGCTCATTTGTAGAAGCTTGATGGTGCCATGGATTAAGCACTAGGCCTGAACATGAAGATCTGATTCCAAATCTGGCCTCTGATACTTTCCAGATATGTGATCCTGGGCAACTCTGATTGCTTTAATTTCCTCAAATGAAAATAAGGATAATAGTAGTACCTACTTCAAAGGCTGGTTACAAAGATCAACAGGTAGAAATATAATATTTCTAAAAGGTACTTAGCATAGTGCCTTGCAGATAATCAGTATTTAATAAATACTTATTCTCTTCCCTTTTCACTTGGTTCAAATATCACCTGGCACATAGCTTGAGAGTAATATATTCTTCAGCTTGAAAATGTTTTATTCCTTTTTGGATATTTTGATGCTCTAAAATTTGTTTAGAATCATTATTTAAAGTAATTTGGAGAGGTTTGGGGGAAAAAGTTGGGGGAGTTCCTGCCTTTACTCTGCCATTTTTTCTCCACCCTCAAGTAATATATTCTTGCTGAATATATTTGTATACTACCCATGTTGTTTTTGTTGTCTAGTTGTTTTCCAGTTGTGTCTAAGTCTAAATGATCACATTTGGGGCTTTCTTGGCAGAGATATTGAATTGGTTTGCCATTTCCCTGTCCAGCTCATTTTATAAATAAGGAAACTAAGGCTGTATGCCCAGACTCACACAGCTAGCAAGTGTCTACAGACAGATTTTTAACTCAAGAAGATGAGTCTCTTCCTGATTCCAAGCAAATAATAAATATTAATTATCAGTGATATGACGAGAGCAATCTCTTTCTTTTCCATAAATGTTCCCCAAAGTATATAAAAAGCTAATCTTAGGGCTCTATGAAAACGAGACTATTCCCAGACCATGATAAACAGTCAAAGAAGATGAACAATAGTTCTCAGAGGATGAAATGCAAGATATTAACAACAATAGTTTAAGATGATCCAAATGCCTAAGAATTAGAGAAATGCAAATTAAAGAAACCTAAAGGTTCTCATCTCACTCATCTGATAAGCAAAGTTGACAAGAGGAAAATGACAAATGTTGGTATAGCTTTCAATTGGTCTATCCATTTTAGAAAGCAATTTGGAACAATATCCAAAAATAAATAAATAAATAAATACTAAACGGTACATATTGCTTGATCTATATATCCCAAAGGGACAAAAGGAGGGAAAGGTTCCATTTGTACAAAACTTCTGTAGCAGCATTTTTTTATAAAGTAAAGAACCAGAAACTAAAGGGGTACCCACCAACTGAAAGGATGGCTAAACCAATTATGGATAGAAATGAAATACAATACTATCATGCTAGAAGAAAGGGAATGTTTCAGAGAAGTTTAGGAAGACTGAAATGAACTGACAGAGTGAATTGAGGAAAAAATAATTAAGAGCGCAATTTATACAATAATAACAGCGAAAGAGAGAACTCTGAAAGAATCAATAACTTATAGAAAAAATTGTTTTTATATTGTTCAGGAAAATAATTATACTGTTTAAATCCAACCTTATGTGATTAAAGATTGTTCACACCCAAAATGTTGCCTGATCCCAGTAATTCTCTACAGGTATCTGTGAGGTTCTGCCCAGGTTCTAGATCCACCAAAATCATTCTTGTTTTGGGTTACCAAACCTAGGACTTGTAATGGGTACACCTAATCTTGTGATTTGGGCTCCCTTGTGTTTTGATCAAATTAACTATGTGGTTCATATGCATGAACCTTGTTTAAATTCTATATAACATAAACCCTCCAGAGCCTGTACAAAAGAGAATCACACTAGTGATAAAGATTGATGAAGGTTTATTTTGTACAAATAAAACAAATGTAACCACTTCTCTTTCAAGGGATGAGAAACTTTCATCACTGGTCCACTGGAATCATGATTTATCATTGCATTAATAGAATTGTTCATGAGAACTAACTCCCAAATCTGAAATAGCTTTAGAAAAAAATATACTAGAATGTTTGGTAAAGAAGAAAGGAGGTGTGAGTCCAAGATACAGAATACATTTTTGAACATGATCAACATTGGAATTTGTTTTGTATATATATATATATATATCTGTTTCCAGAGTTTTGTTTTCCTTTCCTTTTCAAACAATGGAAGATGTAGAAAAGAGAGAAAATAATACTTTTTAATTGAGAAAACTTTTATAAAGAAAGAAAAATGACTGGCTATAGCCAGAAAATACTCACCATCTTCCCAATCATGGTTAAATATGGACCAGCATGTTGATTCATAGCAAGGAAGTCCAAGAGTCGCGAGTACCAGAATATGATATCTATGCAATAAATTAACCTTCCAGCTACTTGTGTAGAGGGATCAGCCCATCGAAGGCCAAAACCAATTGTGAACAGGCTGATGGCAATAGTGTCTATTAAGTTCCAGTATTCATTAATCCATACTTTTACCTTTTGGGTAAACTTCCCTGGTTCGGAGATAAATATCTTGAAAGGAAAAAGACAGTAAAGGTTAATGGAACTATTGAACATTAATCATAAGATCCTAGAATCAGAGATCTAGAGCTGGAAGGGAGTTTAATCATCTAATCTAAGCACCTCATTTTACAGATGGAAAGAAAATATGGCCCAGAAATGATATGTTGAAGTTTCATGGTTTGAAAATAGCAGAACTGGGATCTGAAACTAAGTCTTGTCTCCAACTTCTGATCCCTTTCTGCTCTGCTATACTGATCGCTTATCACATCTTCTGGGTATACAGGCACCAAATTTAATCTTAATGTGCGGACCAAATATCAAATAAGAACTTGCCTATTGTAAAGATTCAGTAAATATGTTTTTATATTGTTGAAAGCGATGGTGATGATAAATGATCTGATAAAAAATATTTATGATATAATATCAGGTCAAAAGCATGCAGTTTTTCTAATCCCATTGACTCTAAAGCAATAAAAAGCAACAGAAAAGCAAATCTTTTCCACATTAAAATATTTTCCAAGATAACTAGATGGCACAGTGGATAGAGCACCAACCCCAGAGTCAGGAGGACCCGAGTTCAAATGCAACCTCAGACACTTAATACTTCCTAACTGTGTGATCCTGGGAAAGTCACTTAACCTCAATTGCCTCACAAGAAAATAAAGTAAAATAAGTCAGATTCTATGAGAGATCTAAATGAAGTCAGACAGAAAAAGATAATTATTCATGAACCGAAGAATCTCTATTAGGTAAGATTATGTTTTGTTTTTAAGTATATGATATATTCAAAATGCTGTTTTCAAAGCTATCTCTATGTTTCCTTCTGAATTTCATTTGGTTCTTTTCCATGCATTTTTAAAAGAGGCATACTTTTTTTTAAACTTGAAAGAATTTTGCTATAATATGACTACATTTTTAGAAATCTCACTCTCAAACTATGGGGATTTTAAGTGAAAAGGATCTTATCTATTCTCAATAGTAATTTATTATAATAGGAAAAGAAATACTCCAAGCATAGAACATTAAATGGACTTTAAAAGCAGAGATAATTAGCAGGCTTAAGGTAGAGAGATGGATTTCTCCTATTTGATGCTTAATATCTAACTAAAACAGACCAAAAGTTTCAAAAAGCTCAGAAATATCACAAGTTTGATCATAATCAGTACTTTTCTACTGAAACAATTTGCATTTGATCTTCAATCCCAGAGACACTCATTATTCCACTAGTCTCCCATCCCGCTTTATATATCTTCCTATCCAATTTGAATTCCATTGTTGGCTTCTTTAAATTTCTTCCTGGCCTGTCTTGACAATCTTTAATCTCAGATTTCTCCCATTATCTTTTTTTTCCCCCCCAATCTCAGGTTGACAGCTGGAAAAACCCAGTTCACTGAGATAATATTTTGAAACTATGCCTAAAAAGTTATTAAACTATGCATACTTGTTGGTCCAGAAAAACCAATAGCAAATTCTACAGAGGTAAAAGAAAAAAAGGACATACATAAAAATATTTATAGTAGCTATTTGTGAATAGGCAGGGAATTTGAAAGGGAGGCAATGATCATCAACTAGAGAATGACAAAAAAGTATTTTATTATTCTATGAGAGAGAAGAGGCAGTTTCAAAAAAAGGAGGGAAAAACCTGGAAAGATTTGTATCAAATCCTGCAGAATTAAGTGAACAAAATTAAGAACAATTTATTCAACAGCATTATTATTAAGAAAAACAATTTTTACAGATTAATTGTACACTATTTAAAAATCCAATTCTTTTTGTACAGCAAAATAATCGTATGGACATGTATACATATATTGTATTTAACATATACTTTAGCATATTTAAAATGTTTTGGTCAACCTGCCATCTGGAGGAGGGGATGAGGGGAAGGAAAGGAAAAATTGGAACAAAAGGTTTTGCAATTGTCAGTGCTGAAAAATTACCCATACATATATCTTGTAAATAAAAAGCTATAATAAAAAAACAAAAAAAGAAAAACAATTTTGAAAAACTTAATAAATCTGATCAATGTAACAACCAACTAGGATTTCAGAGTACTCACAAAAAGCATGTTATCTAAATTTCATGATGGAGAAGTAATGATCTCAGAGATTTTTTTTAATGGGGCAATTTTTCTTGACAATACATATTTGTATCAAGGTGGGTTTTTTTCTCTGTGTTTCTCTTCCTTCCTCCATATCTCTCCCTCTTTCTCTCTTCTTAAGGAGAGAATAGAAGGAAGAGAAGTTGATTTTTCAATAATAAAAAAAATAAAAACTTAATTCAACAAACACAAATTCATGCTATTGAACTTTACTTGGTCCCTTAATTTTTTTTCTGGAGGGATGGGGCAGAAGAGTAAAGTGGAATCTACATCTGTAATAACATTGCTATAGAGCTTTGCCACATCAGGAGGCATTATTCAATGAAGAAATCTTGTCACATTCCCCATATAAATCATTTCAAAAATTTTGTTCCTCTCAAACTCTTGATACTTCCTTCATCTTTACCTCTCAAACTCATAAGAAAACATCTTTTATTTCACTGTGATTGTTTAAGGAATCCAATATGGGCTGATTAAAGTTTTTCTTCCAAACTTTACAACTTCTGATATATTCTTTTTCTTCTCCTTCCAGAAGGTTGCATATATTCATCAAGTATCTCTTTCTTACCAAGACCATCAATTCTAATAGAAGATCCCATTATCTTTTACCTGATCTTATTATAATAACCTCCTACATTTCTCCCCACCTGCTTCTTTCTTTCACACTACTACAAGATACCATAGCTCTAATTATGTCACTTCCCTGCTCAAGAAACATTAGAGACAAGTTGTTGCTTAAAAAAATAAGTCTCAAAATTTTAGCTTCATATTCAAGACCTTTCACCATATGACACTAGTCTGATCTCATGTTATGCAGTTTCACATATTCTGTTCTAGAATACTTGTTGCTCCATAAACACATCCAAGTTTTTTCTATCTTTATGCCTTTGATCATGACATGATTGTCTGGACTACTCTTTCTACTCATATTAGTAGTATTTGTAGTATTCTACTCCAAAAACACCTCTTCAAGGAGTCTTCCATGACTTGAAGCCAGAAATAATCTTGTCTTCTTTGTAGTTCTCATACATATTGCTGATATTTCTCTTATTCTTTACATTATGTTCACATCAATGTGTTTGATCCCCTTTTGAGATCATAAGCTACTTGAATACAGAACCATGTCTTATTTACATTCATATCCTCTTAAAGTTCTAGAATACTGCTCTGAATATATTAGGACCTAGTAACAAGATGAGAACAAAATCTTTGTTAAATATGCCAATGAATAAATTATAAATCATTCTCACTGTTATTTTTTTAATTAATATGGAAATCTATTTTCTGTTCTTACTGTTCCTGTCCCATTGGGAAGGAAAAATTCCTTGTAATAACTATTCAAAATTAAGCAAAATATATTCCCTAAAAAATTCCCCAAAAAGGTATACATTATTCCATACCCTGAATTAATCAACACTCTTCCAGAAGGTAGATAGATAGTAAGTTTCATCTACAGTCCTCTGGAGGTACAAATGATGATAGCATTGATCAGACAAACTTCCAAGCTGTTTGTCTTTATAATGTTTTTGTAATGTATAAATTGGTCCCCTGATTCCACTCATTTCTTCTCCATCTAAAAAAATCTTCAAAAGCATTCAACTTACAAATACTGATACTATAGCATACATTTTAATTTTCATAGTGAATTAGCAAAGAGATAATGAGTAAACTACAAGCAATCAACAACTTTCGTTAGAGATAGGGATTTTGACAAGAACCAGTATTAGAAAATGCATCTGTCATACTAGGTTATTATGGCTGATCATTTATCATAACCAAATCAACCATGCACTATTATTACAGGCTAGCTGCTGCTCTGTAGAATGAGCTTTATGATTATAAGAAAACTTTTATCATGACATTTACTATGAAATTTTACCTGATAAAATGTTTAACAAATGGTAAAATGAGACTGTTAATAAAGTTATTTTCCCTAAAGCCTCTAAGAAGACAGCATAGATATAATCTCTCCCTCTGTCTTATTTCCCAAGAGATAGTAAGTTCCAGGGTAGCCAATAACAAGCAATATATCTATAATATTAAAAATACATTTACTTAATAATATTGAACAAGTTGTTTGAAGAAAAGAAGTAACTCCATGTGATATTTAAGATTTAGAAATATGTTTGCTAAAACCTATAAGACTATAGGTCATAATTATGTCTGGTGGTCATTGAATGTTGTAAGCATGTGGGGGAAACTTTTTTAAAGGCAAGTCGAATGGCTGTGAAAATATATTTTAGAGGATTTCATGCATATAATAGGTATTGTATTTCTTGCCTTCTCAATGAGTATGGGAAGTAAAGAGAGAGAGAGAATTTGGAAGTGAAAATAATTTTTAAAAGCAAGGTGAAATCTAGAAAAGAACATTTGTCTTGCTTATATAAAAAGCGTCCTGGAGAGATCTTTAGTTTGAATCAACAAGGTATATGGTGTAACTTTTGGAAAGCTAAAAATGAACTCATAACCTAACGTGCTCACATCTGTGAATCAAAACAACAAGAAACATAAGAAAAGTCAGGTAATGATAGGCTGTAACAATTATCTGATACCATCAAGGGGAATATGTTTAAGCAATCAAAAATAATAGGCAGGTCTATTAGTAGTTCATTAATACCAAATGTAAGAAACACCATCAGTGGAAAGATAATAAGAAATTTCTAGAGTAGACAATGACCTTAAAATTCCTTAAGGAAACCAAGGAAGTCAAACAATCAGATAAAGATGAGGGGATGTTATTCTATTAGTGATTCTTCTTCCCCTAACGAGCTATCATATAATAGCCACCACAGATTAGAAATCAGACTGAGAAAACACTATATTCAGTGGCAGAAGTAGGAAATCTATAAGTATGGTACACTGCATATACTTTCAGCCTTTTTTAATATATTGCTGAGTTTTGCTGATTTTTTTCCTTAAAATATTATTTGTTATAATTGGATGACTGGAGAGAGAAAGAGAGAGGGGTAGGTAGAGATTCTGGGGAAAATTTTAGTAATGAAAAAAACAAATGCTTTAAATTTTAAAAAATTAAAAGAAATTAAATTAAGTATTTTCTGTCCTATTCCTTCATTACATTAATGGGGCAGTTAGGTAGTGCAGAGGACAGAGTGATAGAATTAACACGACTTGAGTTCAGATCAGATTGACAACTGATGGTCATGTGATCCTGGACCACTTACATTTGTTTCAGTTTTTCCTCAATTATAAAACAGAAATGATAAAGGTGCCTGTCTCAAAGAGATGGTGTAAGGACCAAATGAGATAATATTTCTAAAACTGCTTAACACAATGCCTGGTACATAGTAGGTACTCCCTTCTTAAATAAGATTTACACATACATATGTAGATATGTATATGTATAGATTATTTTCCTTTAAAAAGGACTTGTTTCCTCTACCAAAACAATATTTTGTAGAAAGGGGTAAAACGTAAGAACTCACCTCCCTGACTTTCTCAATAGCAGTAGTAAAAATGTAGATAATAACAAGCCACTCTTGCACTGTGGGCTGAGGCTGCATCTCCACCAATACGGTGTATGTGAAGAGCATGAGAAATGCCAAATATGCCATCTGTGGAAGAAAGATACATACACCACAGTGCTGAGTGAACTAGTAATAGTACTAGAAAAGCAGACCAAGACAGAACACCTTTAAATAACATTAGAATCAAGAATCATCTCATATTTAAAAAACATAAATAGGCACCTTCATAAAGAGATACAAATGGAAGAGGAAGAAATAGAGTATTGGTCTTAGAATTAGGAAATTTGGGTTCAAATTCTAGTTTCAAAATTTAAAATCATTTAACTTAGTTATTTTCTGTTAAGTGGCAAGCCAATATATTTCATTCTGATCCTAAATAAAAGTTGTTCATAATATTGAGTGATAAATTAAGCATTGTTTTGCAAACTTTCAAGTATTATATCACCATCAGCTTTATTCACTTAAGAATGAAGAAAAAAATAGTTAAATCTGGTGTGCTACTTTAAGTTGTGAAAAGTGAAGGTTCCCCTTATGAGTCTTCTAGAGAAGACATTTTCTGTGTTATCAAATTCTTAAAATTAAATTCGTATGTTGGACATGATAAAACTTGAGGATTCTGGGTTTAGGACAAAGATAGTAACTAAAGATAAGGTTAAAAATACTCTGTCTCCAACATCATCACCAACAATATTCAGTCTTCAGTGTCAAAGTCTCATTGGAAGTCCCCTGGCTAACCCAGGAAGTAGGACTGAAGGACTGCCAAGGTTGGAGTTGAGAGCTAAGTAGTAATCATCATTGGCTTCCTCAAAACAGACTATGTCAATGAGTAATACAGTGATCTTGAATCTTTCTTTGAGGTTCAAACACCATCACCTTTAGACACATACATTCTAGACACTGGGTCAAACAAGCAAGCTACAAAAAATGAAATACATAAGTGTGATAAGCATTAATCTTAGGTATTCTTACCATAATATTTCCAAGTCAGAAGTGTTTCAGTCCCTATTAGCTATCTATTCTATGAAGCTATTCTAATTTTAGTTGCCTAATTTGCATTCTTTTTGAAACATTCATCTTAAAATTATTTATTCTGATTCTCAAAATCAATTATTTAAATTACTGAAATCAGATAATTTTTAAAAAGTTGATCTAATCGGTGTCATTGAATTAGCACTGGAAGTTTATCCTCCTTCATTTTACAGATAAGGAAACTGAGAGTTTTAGTGCCTTACATAAGTTTACACAGAGGCAAGGTTTTCCTCACTACATATCCAATTCCCAAGTCACCACACCATACTTCCTTTAAACTATGTACCTTACTTAAATGTGTTTGCAATTAGTCTCCTTTCCAGTCTTTATTTTTTTTTTTTAATTTCCAAGTAATACTATTTTAACTAGGATTGCTTTCTAAAGGTAGTTTATCCTGTTTTATATACATTGTAGAGATAATATAGTTTTCCTTCCAAATATGATCTTTACTTGTATTCTGAAATATGTCTAAATATCTAGTCATAATTTAATAGGTATATTATATATGTATAATATACTGCCACAAGTGTATCTCTTTCTTTTTTTTTCTTCCCCATAATCATATCAATTACATCATTACTCTTAAAGATTGTACTAATCTCCTTCCCTATAGGTCTACTCACTATCTCTGTAACTTTCTAAATCAAAATCTCTTTCCCTGAATTCCACTCACCTATATGTTATCTCTCCCTGTTAGAATAAAAGATTCGTAAGGATATAGACTGCTTTCAATTTTGTATTCTATCCTCAAAACTTAGCATAATGCTTAGTAGATACTTAATACATGTTTTCTATTAATTCATTTCTATTTATTCATTTATTCTGTTCTATGTGTTCTTCTCATTCATAAATTCATGCTATTCTATTCATTCTAATCATTCATTCATTTCTATTCTATTCATTCACTTTAAGTGATGCATTAGATAGAGGTCAGATACTTAATAGCTGTGTGACCTTTCAGCAAGTAGCTTAACTTCTGTTTGTCTCAAATTTTCTTAGTTGTGAAATTGGGATTAATAATAAAATCTACCTCCCAGATCAAATGAGATAATAATTGAAAAACACATAATGCTATATGTTAGGTATCACTAGTATTCATTCCGATTTTTAATGTAAACATGTCTAAGCTTACCTAAATTAAAAAAAAAAAATAGAGTCCTGCAGCAACTCTGTCAGAATGGTATTATTACCTCATTTTACAGCTTAGGAAACTAAGGCAGACAAAAGTTAAGTGACATCGTCATGGTTACACAGGAAGTGTCCAAGGTTGGATCTGACTTCTGGTGTACCTGACTCTTGGGCCAGTATTCTATTCATTTAGCCACCTCAGCTAGCATTACCAGTCCTATGAATCTGGTCTAGTATTCCTTCCAATTACAAACTAAATCCCAATTAATCCAATCTAATATGATTCTCTCAAAAAGTCACTGAGAAAATATAGCATGCTAAGGATTGTAAAGTGCTCCTACATCATCCATAGAGTACAATACCATGGGGTACAACAAGGAGTTCCTAAAATCTCATAAGCAAGAAAACTTGCATTCCTATTCCTGAAAGTTTTGTCCCTTTTCTCCCTTATACTTATCATCATTCTCTGCACCATCATTTCAAATATTTTGATCAAAGGGCTTCCTCCCCATGTTGGTATATTTTTTTTCTTGTTAAATGAAAAATAAATGAGCAATGCTGTTACTTGCATTTTTGTAATCACTGATAGAAGTAATATTTTAATATGACTTGGAGTAGTGACCAACCGTGTAAAGCCAGAACTTGACAATTGGAGCATTGTAGAATTCATAGACTTTTCTGGTAGCAGGAAGGCTTTGGGGCCCATGATGTAAGACAAAGTTCTGACTATCATAAGGTTTCTCATCAGATCCTTTTTCAAAATCAAAATCATTTTTCTGGGATTTAAAAAAAAAGAAAAAAAATATGAGACATTTATTTTATTCTCAGGAAACATACTATTTCATTGAATAATCTGAGACAAAAAAGATACTAAAAAGATAAATTGTTATTCTGGAAACCAACTAGTGAATCCATTTTCTTTGTGATAATAAATCCAATTCACTTGTGAGTCAAGACATCACCCTCTATTGGTCTTCTTTGGGAACAAATGACAAACAGCAATAGGAAACCACCTTAAAAGAGAGGCAGTGTGACATAGGGAATTGAGAGATGGTCTTGGAGTCATGAAACCATGTGCTTAACTCCCACCTTTGATTCACACTGACTGTAGAATCCCAGGCAAGTAATTTATTCTTTCAATGTACTCAGTAATTCTTTAGATTTCTAAGTTATAGAACAGTTGTTGATTATTGTTCTTAGAAGTATTAACATCCTACATTAATTATATTACAAGTTCACAATTCAATAATTAAAGAAAAGGAAACTGTATCCAAAACTACATCTATTTTTGTCCATAAATGGGAGTTCATAGAAGGAACTTCTGTGGAAACTTCCTTTACCAAAACAGATTAGAAACTAATTTTTAGTCTAAGTTGACTTAGGCACCAAGAGGTTAAATAACTTGCTCATGGCGTCGTAGCTAATCTGTATCAGGGATAGAACACTAAAGTCAGCTCTCCAAATATTGTTATACTGCTTCTTATTGCTTTACAGTACTATGTCCTTAATTATCTCTAGCATACAAATGAGAAAATTGATCCATGGAACATTTTAATGTCTTTTTCACTATCACAGAAAAAAGGGCAAATATACAGTATTGGGGGGGAACCCTTTTATCACAATTCAGAGTAACAGATATTATTCTGAATTAATGGTATTCCCAAAAGTCTGAATACAATTTTGAGCTTTAATGACTTAGAACTGCATTAAGTCTTTTGGTACATCCTGTCTAATTCACAAGCTCAGCAAAGAAAAGTTATCAGTTGGGACATCAAGAAGTATATCTTTATGGGACAAAAGACTTCTAAATATGATCCATTTCCTACAAATACTAATAGCATAAATAAAACAGATTCTCAACTGGTCAGCCACTGATTCTTGAGGACAGCTTATTGTGTTTCAAGAGAAGAGAAACAGATTGGCCAATTTCCTAGCCTTTTATTAGTCTTGGAAGTATGAATTACAATGGACTCTATATCTTTGTTGTCCTCATAGAAGTAATTGGTACAGGAAGGCAAAACATAAGCTTTAGATGTGACTCCCCATTTCCACTTGAAATGGAGACTTATTCTAATGGCATTATTCATGTTAAGAAATGGAAATATTCATATATTCATATCAGTCTCTCTGTTGTTCTCTCCTTTTGTGTGGATGTTAGTGTGAATGTGTCTGTCTGCCTTTCCCTATCACCACAAAGTATGTATTTATTACTTGTTAGGAGCTTTCTATTTAAACTAGCCTTTTTTACTAGCCTCATCCCATTAGCCCTCTTCATCCACTCTAGACAAGAAGCCACAATTACAAACCGACAGTGATTCTCAGTAAATACATTCAACCTAACAATAAGCTTTAAGTTAGATTACTTCTCCATCATCTTTATTCCCATTGCATTATACGTCACATGATCCATTCTAGAATTCTCAATTTGATACATGCACACTGACCCAAACATGATAAGCCGTACTCTCTCTCCAAAGTAATAACAAAAATTTTTCTCAGGCCAAACTAACACAGCTAAAAATTAGCCAGTTATGTAGGACAAAAGAACAATCTCTTTAATTTAAAGCCTTTGTTTTAATCATCTAAATAATTCCCTTTAAGAAGATGATTTTGTGACCTAGACTATTCAGATAAGTTATCTGTATTCCCTAAATAACTGTGAATTATTGTTAAATTATCCACTTCATTTGATACATTGAGTTCTGAACTATGCCTAAAGCTAGAAGAATCAGTTTGTATCATAGCAGGTTGGAGTCAGAATAGTTCGAATACTAGAAAATCGGTGACTTACTGAGATCTTAATGGAATAAATACCATCTCAGGAAGAACTCAGTAGGCAATTGTGGTATGAATTTCCTATTAAATAACTTCTTGTTTGTATTATTTTCTATAGTAGTATTCTATCAGATCTTTTAGCAAAATTTTTTTCCAGATAATTAGCATTTTTGCTAATTTATAATAAAAGTTGCTAACATTCTTTCCACTGTTTTACATTCTTTATTTCTTTTTAAGAGCTCTCCATTTCTCTTGGAAAGAGAAACTACAGCAGAATTCTTATTTTTTGGGAGGTTATGACAATTTTCTTTTACTTTAAAGAGACATCAGGATAGTAAAGTGTTTAGTACTTCCTTAGCCCACTTTTTTTTTTTGTAATACATCAGCAGAAGCAAAAATATTAAATTAAATTAAAATATTATTACAAATACCATCTTAAATTTAGCTTAATCATTGTATTTCCATGATGACAAACAAAGGTGACTGCTTGAACTACTTAGTTGCTGCTTGGTTGTTTTTGTGTTGTGGAGTATCCCTATCTAATCATGTCCAACTCTAACCAGAAAAGACAGGACTTTGGAAAATTATGTATCAACTAAATTTCAATTATTCAAGGGATTTGGAAAATCATGTCTTAACTATTATCTGTGCAAAAAAGTTTAATTGTCATTCAATCACCATTAAAATCATTTCTGAGCAACTCAGCCTCAAAGTTGTGAGAGTCTGAATACTTGGTGGAAGTATCTGGTTTCCAGATATTCTCCTCATACTTGCCAAAGATTTCTTCTTCTTGGGGAAAAAATGGTTTTTGAGAAACTGCCTTATAATTCCCCATACACACACTTGGAAAGTGTTATTTGCTTAACACTTGTAAGAAAATGCAAATACATTTTTTTTGCCATTTTACATACTTTAAATGGTGTTCATTTCAACAAATCCTTTTATTATGTGAAGCACAAGGGACACTGAGTACAAAATAAGCATAAATCTAAGCAGAACAGGTTTCAGAAGCAAAGAGTGACTCCTACATTTGAAGGGCTTATTACAGGAAAGGTAAATAGCAAATCTCCTGTATTATTTTAGTTAAATTGCATAATTGCCTTACTATAAAAAAAATTATAGAGTCTTTATTGTAATAATGCAATTATGTAGCCTATAAAAATCTGTTTGAATTTACTACCACAAGAGACAAGAGTGTCCAGCATTCTTCAGAAAATTCTTAGAAGCTAGCCAACATGTACCTATTTTATTTGTAGTAATTGTCCAGGGAGCAGGAATGAGGAGACAGACACACAGACACACGTGTGTGTTAAAGCTGACTGAAATAAAATGCAGAAGAAATAAGTCCAATGTTTACATAAATAATTTTTTAAGATACAGACACATTTTGGAACCCAGAAGAACTCAGAAGGTTTTCTGGGCAGCTAACACAATAATGGTATAATGAAAAGCAAAATATATGGAGTCAAGAACAAGAGTTGAAGAACAACTCTAAAATTTATTAACTGTTTAACCACAGCAAGTCTTTCAACTACACTTTGCCTCAGTTTCCTGTACCATAATAATGTATTTCCTTACCTAACAAGGTTATTATGGGAAAATGCTCTGTGAAATTCAAAAAAACTGCATGTGGTTAGATATTATCACTATTATTTAACCCATGAGGTATCCAAAGTATAATAAACTATCACCTAACTATCATGTACAATACTATTTCTACAGAAGAACTATACAACATTCTATTTTAGGATGCTAGTATATTCTCTTTATGACTCCAACACCCATACTACAAGATTTGGAATTTTCCTTCTTATCTCCTCAATTACCTGAAGTACAATACAAATGATAAGTAGAAAGGGGAAGGAGAGATTAATGTTTCTAGAGCATAAGGAGTAGAAACTGGTGTCTACAGGAATTAAAGATCTGTTGAGTTGCAAAGTCATCCTGCCAATATAGATCCAAGAGATCCTACTTAGACCTAGATGGCTCCCAAGTTATGATATTTTTTCTTGGAGGTTGTAAGAAAGGTAATGCTAACTTGCTTTTCTTCTACCATCACCGGTGATTTCTATGAGGCTTTGTTTAGAGATAGTATGCTGTCATTGTCTTCTATATTTGTATCTTGGAGGTATCAATCATCATAAATGATCTTTATTTGGGAAGTCTTATTGTTTACTTATTTTTCCAAAATCATTTCCAAATTTGGGACTTTATGTTGGGGCTGACTCTACACACTTTTAAAGGGAATGTGAGTCTTATTTGGTCCTAATTTGTTATATTGTATCATGTTATATTATTATAATTGCATAATATGTTATACTATATTATGTTATATTATTGTGTGTATAATTCTATGTATCGTATAGCACATAATATATATAATATAGTATGTATGTTAAAAATATATTTTAATGAAAGATATTTTAAAGGCATTAAATGTTATAGACTTGAAGTTTATTACTTACTCAAAGGTTAATGATATATCTAAAGGGACCTGATGTCAGAAAAGATTGAAAGCAAAAGGAAAAGGAGAAAAAAAGAGGATGAGAAGGAGAGATAATGTCATAGAAGCAACGAACAAGATGTTGAACAGATTTGGGGAGATAGTTTAAAAAAAAAAAAAAAGAAGTCTGGACTACTGTGGTCCTTGAAGACACAGATAGACATAATTGAATAACATAAGCAAGAATATCAATATAAAGAATATGAATAAAGAAAGATGGTGAATCCCCTATGAAGATGGATTAAAAAGAAATAAGTGGCAATGTAAGTTAATTAAAAATAGGCGAATCTATCTGAAATACAAATTAAAGGCAAGGCATGTCACAAGGCATTTATTAAATTTCTATTATATTCTAGACACTGTGCTAAGCTTTGAGGATACAAAGAAAGAAAGAAAAACAATACAGTCCCTGCAACCAAGGAGCTCACAGTCCAATAGAGGAGAAAACAAAGTACCGATTCTCAGAATCACATTGGAGATAGTCTCAGAAGAAAAACACCAATATAAATAATGATTGGGAAAGGTAAACAGTACTCTTAGACTAAAACAATTGCAGATATTTCTATAAGTGGAACAGAGAACATACCAACAAAAAATACGAATCTAATCAAGTCCAAAAATATGGGGATTCCCCACTAATAGTTATTCAGAAATGTTAAAGTAATCCCTTCTGCCAATCATAGCAAAAGGAACATCAAGCTTAACTACTTAGATATGAAAACATTTAGTTCTTTATCATGACTACAACATGGAACATTCTGATTAATAAAATATTTGTACTGACGATTATTACATATATATACATATATATATATATAATACCCAAGCTACTATAAATTTTTGACTGGAATTCTGGCTGGAATAGTATAGAAGACACAAAAATATTGTTATATTTAATATAGTTCAAGATTTAAAAGACATTTCAACCTCATGTTGCATGGCAAATGTCTGATGGGCATTAAGTAATAAAATAGTTTGTTGGGCATTAGAGCTGGGGAGAGGAAGAACAACAATCTTGGGAGAATTCAATTCTCCTCTATCTTGTGCTTACCATTGAGACATTTACTTTAGGACTGCTGGAATTCTGGTCATCATTGTACCATGTAAACTGAGAGTCCTGTGCCTGGGGAACATGTGACATTTCTGCCTTGGTTTTGAATTCTAACATCAATATGGTGGGTGGTAAAAAAATACTTATTATGACCTTTAAAAGAAAACAAACATAAAAAATTAATAAAATACTAATAACATTATATAAGGTGGCTAGGTGACATAGAAGCTAGAGTACAAAAATCTGATTCAGAAAAATCTGAGTTCTAGTATAGTAACCCAGGAAAAGTTACAAGCATTCTGTGCCTCAAATATTAAATGGTGATATATAAAGATCAAGGGAAGCAATATAACTAAGGTATTTTTCAAACCTTAAATCTCCATATAAGTATGAGTTATCATTAGTTCTGACCAGCAGAACAAATCCCTTCATGTGAGACTGAGAGGCAGTTGCATTCTCTGACCTCTCTCCTCCTCTTCCCCCTTGCATCCCAATTTATTTCATTCCCAATTCACAAGCAACATCTGCATCTGTAAAGGCTGCTTTGCATTTCCTTCAAGTGTGTTATGATTCACAGCTGTGGGGGCTTTCCAAGAATTGACCTGCCCCTTCATACCTGGGCATACTTGGGCCTTAACACTTAACCCCAATTGCCTCAGAAAAAAAAGAGAGAAGCAATGAGGATACAAAAAGGGACAAAAGACAATTTCTAATCTATAGGAGTCTAATGAATTTGGTAAGGGTTTTTTCCTATAACTTTAATCCCACATATCCCTAGACTCAATTTACTGCATTAATCCAATGCATATCACCCATGAATTTACTAAAACTTTTATTTCTAAGCTACACAGCATGTAACAAAATTTAGGGTAAAGATGTCCATAATTATTCTGAAATTTGGTAGAGTGGGGAAAAGGCAAAACATAAACTTCTTGAGGACAAGAACTGCTTCTTTTTTTCTTTTCATCCTAAGAACATAAAATTTTTTTCCTGATTAGGAGGTATAATTTTAAGGATGTAAACAACTCTTAAGAAAGAAATTTCTTCTCCCAATGCAGATCTGCAATTTATAATTTTAGTTTCCTGGAGTGGAAGGTAATGATTTATTTCATAGGATAACACAGGCAATATAATCTGAGATAGGACTTGAAACTAAATTGTCCCGACTCAGAGATCATCTTTAGATCCACTTTAATACACACTTTCACCTTCCCACATAATAAATATATGATACTTGTTGAATGAAGGATAATCTTATTCATACTATGTATAATGAATTAGCTTGTAGCTGTATCGTCCCTCTCAATTTTCATCTTTCAAGAAATTAATTACTTTTTCCAGCCTGTCTTTCCATTCAGGAATTTCTCCAATTCCAATTTTGTTTTTTATTTTCTTTTTCCTGATGTTGGGTTGAGTTCTGAAGTCACAGATAGTCACTGGGCCAGTGTCCAGAGAACAATCTACAGTAACTCCAAAATCCATTTTCCAAGACTAGTTTTGAGCCTTTCACCTTATAATTATATGGATTGTTGTGGTGGTGATTGTTTAATCTTCATTCTCAAAAAGAATCAGTGACATCAGACGCATGATGTCTTGACTTGCTTATGAACTAGATTTGAATTGGAAAGAGCACTGAGTTCTCTTGGGTAAAGACAAAGTTGGATAAAGTCAAATCAACCTCATTGCTCCTTCAGAATCATCCATCAGAGTCCATTGGCAAGACAAAGGTCAAAACAATCAATAATGTCTTTTGTGTGATTTGGATTAAAGGACTTCCTTAAACACAACACCACATCTCTTATCAGTGACTCATGCCATGGCCCCTCACCTTCATCTCTGTTTTCTTGACTTCTTTCAAGTCCCAGTTCTGAAGATGGAGTCCCATCTTCAGAAGGACTTTCCCTCTCTCCCAACTAAACTCAAATCATTCTGGCTTTCTTTGAATGGTCAATAAGAACTCCAGTCTAAAGTCTTTGTTTAGGTTTTGATGGGTTAGAATAAGTGTAAATAGCAATTATTTTTTCTTCCAGAGAAAAGCTCAGTAGGTCGTCCCCTCTTGAATAATATCTTTATTTTTTTTTAATTTTTTTTTATTTTTATTTTTTTTTTAATTTAATAGCCTTTTATTTACAGGATATATACATGGGTAACTTTACAGGATTAACAATTGCCAAACCTCTTGTTCCAATTTTTCACCTCTTACCCCCCCCACCCCCTCCCCTAGATGGCAGGATGACCAGTAGATGTTAAATATATTAAAATATAACTTAGATACACAATAAGTATAGATGACCAAAACATTATTTTGCTGTACAAAAAGAATCAGACTGAATAATATCTTTAAAATGGCAAATTGGACTGTCTTTTGTCTTAATTCTTACCCAGGCACTAGTCATTGACAAACTGAGATTTAGGGAAGATCTTGATTTAGAAAGGCCAAGGTCATCCACTGAATCCTGGGCCATCCCCAGTCATCTTGATCTTTGTCTTGCCATTGCACTCTGATGATATGGATTTTTTTTTACCTAAATGTCTTCTTTTATTTCCTTATAATTAAGTTCATTTTTGAGATCTTTCTGTATTTTGTCCTCATCAACTAAGAATTCTACTTCCCCAAAAAATTTAATGTTCTTTCCAAACTCAGATTCAACACACAGAATCCAACCACTAATGAATAAGAAAGTAACTTGACTAGCTAAAATATTGACTAATAAAGCTGATGATGATAATGATGAAAAAGAAGAAGAAATTAGGAACATAGGAAGGGAAGAGAAAAGAAAGAAAGGGGGGAAAGAATGTTTAACTGATTATAAAGGTTGTTATTTGTCCATTTCACTGGACTCAATAGCACGTGTTTATTAATTTCAACCATGCAATAAAGCTTAAGGCAATAGTGGAAACTTAAAGGACAATTGTTAATTAATATTTGGTTAAATTACCCTTAAAAATTCCAAGCTGAAATTGCCTTGAGTTATAATGGGCTGGATGTTGGGGATGATCGGTTAGGTGAAAAGATGAAGCTTTGGACAATGAAATATATTCATACATGGCAAAATACAGGATAATAAGTGAATAAAAATGCTGCAAACTTTATTCTGTTTTCTGTTGTCTATAAACAAGCAGACTTAGCAGGTTGGTAAAACAAACAAAAGTAAGATCAGGATAAAGGTAGCTTCTATTTAAAAAACAATAACAAAAACCCAATACTGATCATCATTCAAACTTCCATTTATAGTGATTATGCACTTTATGATGATTTTTAGCTCTAACTTTTGACTTTCAAACATCCTTTAGGGGAATATTGGACAGGCATCTTACCAAATGAGAAAATCAAGAAACATTCAATAATGTGGAGAAAGGCAGAATTTTTTTTTTTAATTACTGAAATCAAAATCCTAACTTACTACTATTTACACAGATACTTATTAGCTGTGACATTATTCAAGGCATTTCTTAAATGCCTTCTTAAACTTCAGTTTCTTTTCTTGTAAAATGGGGTAGCATCTGAAATATCTACATCTGTGGTTTATTTGTTATAAGGATCAAATGAGATTAAATACATGAAAATACTTTATGAGATGTAAATAATATACAAAATTAAGATAATGTAACAATAATTATTATTATAATGATTTTCACAGAGATACAAAATTACCTTTATCCATGAATTTTTTGTCATTTTCAAACGTCCCATCCACATGTCAGTTAGTAACCTCTGAGTACAAGTGTGAGAAACAAAAGATCGTAGCCCCACAGACACAGCCAATTTCAAGCAAGTGGAATTACTCCAATTCTTCAGCTCATAAGTCAGCAGCTTCATAGCCATTCTTTCATTCTGTTTAAATGCTTTTTCCAATATATCCAGAGCAAGCTGACCAAACTCTCTGTTACATAAAAACATAGGAAAACACGAATCAGAATCCTAAAATGAGTTAAAGATTTAGAAAGACTTTTAAAAGTCAATTTTACTTGGTATAAAAGGTTTGCAGAAGTAGAATTAAAAATCTTTGGATATGTAAGAGATTATTACATAAGAGGAAATAACTCACTATTCTCTATTTCTATATGAGATATAATGAAAAAATCTAAGTTGTAATTTAAGGAATTAATTTTTGGGTGAGATTATCTAACCTTTTCAGAGGAATAAACTTTTTTTAAAAAAAAATTTCTCTGAAGACTGAAAATTATAAGCTCATAAGCAAGAAAAAGAAGTGGAGCGATACCAATGATGATATTCCCTTCCACATTGGGAAATGCAGAGAAATGGGAACTAGCAACTCCTTCCCCTTGACCTATCTACTAAGGGTCCATGAGAAATCATTTGGGAAAAGATCTCTACATAAGACCCAAATAAAGCTACCCTCAACAACGACAATAACAAACATAACAACAACAAAAAGACGGCTAAACACTGAAAACTATTAACAAAGGAAGGCTGTAGAATCCATTAAACCATTTCAAAATTTAATAGATTATCTGTTTGAAATGGTTTATCATGGTCCTATGAAAAGATAGGGAAATTTGCTACGATATTTCCCCAATCCTAGTATTTTGTATTTTTATCTATATAAGCCATTGTTCTTGATACATAGATATTTTTCCATCTCAGAAGCTCTTAGCCAACATTGAGCAAAACAAATTTGTTTCCACTGAGAATGGTTTTTTTCTCCATCAGGTCTCCTTTTTAGCTCATCATAGTAACCTAAAGATAAGAAAACAAGGATCATAAAAGAAGGAACATATCTTTTCCCTCCTATCACAGCAACATTCTCCTACTTTTTGCACAATATAATATATTATTTTTCTCACTCCTAGAATAACCTCAAATTAAGAATTACTGCCTCCAATGTAGAGTTATAAAGTTATTTCAAATTAAAGGATTTTAGAGAGGTCATCTAGTAGAAATTTTTGTATAAGAAAATTAAGGCCCAGATTCTGACTTCAAATCCTATACTCTTTAGATTAAACCAGATTGCCTATTCATTGAGTAGAATGAGCCAAAACATTCTGCCTTGGGATAGTTGAAGATCATTTTTAAAAAGGTTTTTAAACAAAAGATATATAGTGGTTTGAATGCTTGTTTTAGGAATTCAAAGACAGAAAAAATGTCTCATCCTTCTAAATGATGTCAAAGTTTACTGTACAGTGAAGAAAGACTTCTTACTTGGAGTAATTGTTTAACTCATCTGAGGTACCGTCCATTATGTTGCTCTCCTCAGCTTCCTGTGCCATTGCTCGATACAGTTTACAGGCAATCACTGCCTTAACCATGGCCTCCTCTCCATGCTGCCAGAAAAACATGGCCATCTTCTGCCTTTTCATCAACACTGCCCAAACCAGCAAGTCATTATAAGGGTAAATAAAGTCAGTAGATTGTGAGTCTTCTGGTAAATGTTGTTCTTCCTTTGACTTCTTTCTCGATTTATGAAGGCCTACTGATTTCTCCTGTTGGTAGGCAAAATATGAATGCATTTCTCTCTGTTCAGATTCACATGATATTTGTAACAGAGCCCTGGACTGATGATATTTCTAAGTTTGGTAAAAAAATTAGATAAAAGCAGAGTATCATATGAGTAGTGCATCAGGAGAAATGACCACTATTTAAATCTGATACATCAGCCTATTCCATTTTCTATGAAATGTATCTAAATTAAGAAGTAAAATAAGTCCACTACCTACTCATGCTATTTTCAAGTATTCATAGTAGCAAACCAAAATGATATCATATTACAGAGATAAAAATCATAGCAAATAGCCAATAGATTAGGTGAAAATCCTGGTCTCCAAACACCATCTTAGTCAACAATTCCAAAATATCCACCCCAATAATTGAAGCTTCCTATCTATTCTCTGACTATGCTCAGAGAATTCTGTCCTCTTCCTAATGTAGGTGATCAAGGAAATAATCTAAAAAGTTTCTTTAAGTAGTTGGAGGGTTGAAGAAAAAACAAGAGGCCATGGTATTAGATAGATAGACCATCAATAAGAGTAAAAACTCTTCACTTCCCTCCATATACTTTGCAATCCAACAACACCTGCTTTCTTTCTTGTTTCTGGCATGACACATTTCTGTTAGCTGTACCCCATGCCTGAAATATTCTTGTCTATAAGATGGCCTGTCTTCCTTCAAGAATTATTTCAAATACTACTTCTACAGAAGGCCTTTTCTTCTTTCTCCTCCATCTCCCTACTATAAATTTCTTCCTTCTGAGATTACCTAGCATCTATTTCATAGATAGATGGATGGAGAGGGGGGTAAAGAGAGAGAGAGAAAGAAAAAAGAGAGGGGAAGGAAGAAGGAGGAAAAGAAAACATAGAAATGGGAAGGAAGAAGAGGGAAGTTAGGGAGGGAAAGATAAAGGGAAAGAGGGGGAGAAACAGAAGGAGAGATAAAAATATAGCTATATGTTCATAGTTCTTTCCATGTTGTCTCACTCATTGCAATGTGAATTAAAAGCTCTTAGCACAGTGCCTGGCACAAATATTTAAGCAAGTATTTAACAAATACTTGTTAACTGACTGATTTTGTAGAACTTCTTTTTTCTTTCTTAATTACAAAACATCACACTTTGGAAGGAGACAAGGATACAGTAGAAAATGTAGATGACTTAAAAATTATATATATGTGTATGTGTGTGTGTGTGTGTGTGTATTTTTTTTAAATGATACCTTGAACTTGTACGGTTGTGCTGTCCTTAAGAACTGGGAATGCAGAGTATTTTCATCAGATCCACCCAGATTTCCTAAATGACTTATCCGGTGAAGGGAAGGATGAGAAAAGTTCTGAACAAAGCTGGTTACTCTCTAATCATTGCATTTTGTTGTTTGTTGTTGTTGTTGTTGTTGTTGTTTGAAAAGATAAAACAAAGAAAGAGTAGAAATTAATTTGTGGACAATAAGTATTTCATTTCTGGATTACCCTAGAAATTGAATACCACCTAGATGAAGTTTTATCTTACTTAAATAGTAACTGGCTCACTTTCTCATACATGATAAATATTGAATTCCCCCAGAGCTGAATATATTTGGAAGAACAAAACACCATCTACTTCTTAAGAAAGCACAATGTTCTTTCTTTAAAATCTCAGCAAACAATTCCATTGCTATGCCCTCATACACATTCTACACCTATACTCTTATGTGGAAATTCACATTAACATCAATGGAAGTTCCATAGTTGGAACAATTTCAGAAAATGTAATCAAGATTCAGAGTTTTGATAAGAGGAAAGTCCTGTACACAAGCAGCTCCAAGGTTAAGTTAAAATGTTACTGATATTCCTCCAAGCCTTATAAAAGCATTGCCACTGAAATTCAGATTCAAGGACCCTATGGTAACATCATTCAGCTTCCATATGTAAAGGTCTGAGGCTTTGTCTTGTTTTTCATTAATGAGAAAAATAAAGTTCTTTAAAAGTATACATAATAAAATATACTCAGCATTCTAATCATTTACTACTGGCTTATTTTGTTCATTTTCATGAAGGTTTATGCACTGTATTTTTTTTTAATGAGACAGAGTATTATGGATCAAGGAAGCAAAGGACAATATTGTGTAGCTTATACAGTTCCGTGACTACACGTTTTTTATTATTCATTGAAATCCACATTTCTTGGCTACATGATAAATTTAATATAAGCAACTTCAGTGACTTATAGCACAGTATAGCAGAAAGAATACCAGGTAAAAAGTCTTAAGATCACAGATCTAATACTGGAAGCCAGTTAGCCCAATCTTCTCATCTTACAAATGAGAAAACTGAATCACAGTGAGGCTAAGTGACATAAGGTCTGATCCTTTCTGTCATATCTGCTAGTATAGAACACCAAACAAGCTATTTAATCTTCCTGGGTCTTACTTTCTCATCTTTTAAATAATGGGATTAGACTCAATGACTTCCAAAGAGTTTCCTATCCCCAAATCACAATGCTCTCTTTTTGTGGGGCTTTTTCCCAACTGAGTACTCAAACATTAGGCAGATTATCATAATTCCAATTTATAAGTAATAGATTAAATTTAAGATCTTTGAAGGAAAATTCTAGTATTTCCCATGTAATCTAAGTCTCTTCATTCTTTGCCTTAGATTTTCAAAGTGTAAAATGAAGAAATTGAATTAGATGATCTCTAGAGTTTTTCTGAATTTTATTATTGTCTAACTCTTAAGTTTTGTTGTTGGTTTAGTGACAGCAATAAGTACAACCATGTTTCAGTTCCAGTTCTGACTAGATCCCCAATTTCTAGAACAGAGATAAAGGTGAACTTGCCCTGGAAGGCATAAGCATGAATAGAAATATATATCAACCAACATTTTCCTCTGCCAATCTCTATCCCTTAATGAGCTGGAAAGATCCTACAAGGCATATTCCCCTAAGGTACAAACCATGACCAAGGTTATCTAAATTCCAGAATACTGTTCCTAGCAAATTCAAGGTAATAGCTTCTGTTTTGTTCTGTTTTAATGACTACAGGGCAGTAGTGAAAGTGTGAGTCAAACTTAAGTGGCAATAATGCATAATTCTTCTCCTGGAAGTTTAATAGTGAAGGAGAGAAAAGAAATAGAATGATAACTTGGGAGGAATCAAGAGAAGGATGTTTATAGAGAGACCTATATGTGTTAATAAATTTAAGGGGAAAGCCAAATACCAGAATAAGAGGTAGAGACAAAGGCAAGTGAAGGAGGCAGAGAAGCAAAGATAGAAAGAAGAGAATTGAGAAAAATGAGGTAAAGTTTCAAAGAAGATGAGGGAAGATGAGATGAAGGGAATTGAGGAGGGGGTTAACTTTGGCAAAATGGAAAACCCACCTAATCTTCTGAAACCTGATGAATGGAAACTGAGAAGAGGACAGATGAAGATAGAGAAGTGTAGAAAGAATGCCTGGAGTTAAAGATGAGTTCAAATTTTCCCTCAGGCAACTTACTGTATGAGCAAGTCTTTTAAACCTGTTTGTCTTGGTCTTCTCATCAATAAAATGAGCTGGAGAAGAAAATGTCAAACTACTCTAGTACCTTTGCCAAGAAAACTGCAAAGGGGACCATGAAGAATCAGATAGGACTGAAACAAACGAACAACAAAAAGAACAGAAACAGGGGCAATCAGAAAATCATGATCTCTTAAGAGAAGAGGACTTTTTATTATTGAAATTTCTTACTATAGAGGAGAATGTGAAGAAGTGAAGTTAGAAGCATACTGATGAACTACGAAAAGTATAAGAGATAATGGGAATAAAAGTTAAATGAAGATGAAGTTTGCTTTCTGGAATAGTGAGGCAATGGGCTAGGGATAGATTGTGAAAAGAAGGAATTTCAAAGTTTACAGTCTTGGAGAAGGAAGAGATAACATATCAATATATGTTCTCCCTCTCTTTACTCTCTTGATATTTCCCTTCCTGTTCTACTATTGTAGCAGTCACTCTATTATATCAATCAGCTTTGAGACAGATTTTGCTTTGATCAAGTGCTTTGATCAAACTTAAATCCAATTCACTTCTATGCTTTGCATCATCTCCCTGATATCATGGTTAGATTGCTAGGATAAAATTGGGACAGAAGTTACAAGAGTCAAGAATGTAGAAGAACTGAAAGGTCAGTCAGAAGAATTTTCAATACAAAGAAGTAATATGACATAATGGGAAATTTATAATGCAATCAGTTCATAACCCACTTCTGACATGACTCTTGCAATATTGAAGAAATTACTTGACTTCCTTGGCCAGACTTATATAAAATGAGCAGATTGGAATCAATGTCTTCCAAGGCCATTGAGCTTACTTGTGGGCAGTGTCACCAAAGGCCAAATGAAGAGACATTGCTCAAACTCACTTCATTAAAATTACCTTATTTTTTCTGTTGAGATTATTGTATAGGGCTCTGAAACTCTTCCTTGTGTAGCTGCTCCGATATGCTCCACCAATTAGATACTCTATCACTAAACCAATATCAATCAATGAAATTCTGTAGTCTGAAGGAAGATAGCTCTATAATGCAAAAGTTAAAACATGTCAATATAAATTTTCCCTCTCTTGATATTTCCCCCTCTGTTCTACTATTGTAGCAATCAATACATTATATTCAATTATCTTTGGAATAGATTGTACTTTGATCAAGTAACCCGAATATGTACTGAATTACACTTAAATCCAATTCACTTCATGCATCGCATATCTCCCTGATGTTATGGTCCTCTTCAACAACGAAGGACAAAAATAATCTTTGTTGTGAGTAAAAACAGAAGCTTGCCTCATTGGTAAGCCTACTATAATGGGCTAGTAGGGCAACACAGCTTACACTCCTTTGATCAAGATGTCAAAAGATTTTAGCCCAGAAAAAAAAAAAAACCTGATCTGAAATCTTTAAAATAAAAATGTGAAGTAAAACAAGAAAGCTAATGAATACTGATTGGGTTTTGAGATTTCTGTGTTGTGCCATAGGAACACAAAGGAGAATATACAATTATGCCTCTTTTTTCAGAGTATAGTAGATTATTTTAATGCTCACTTTTGTCTTTGTATCTTCACCATTAAGCACAGTGGTTGGCATGTGGCAAGAGATTTTAAAATGCTTGCTAATTAATTTGCAATTTGCCACATCTTTATTTCATATTGGAGTCCATACAAAAGCTATATGTTTCTGATTATCTCAATATACTAATAAAAATTTATCTTTTGACTTTTTTTCTCTTTCTGATACACAAAGATCTTGTCCTTGACTAGAAACTTTAACATGATAACTTTGAAATAAAAAATAATTGCTTAAAATTCTTGAAATGTCCTTTGATAAAGTACATAAACCTGTGATTAACGGTTACTTGACTGAGAAGAAAAAATTCATACCAGTCAACAAAATATCTAATTATTTGAAAAATTAGGTTAATCTGTTTTTGTAATAAACCTGATCACTAAACCTACTGTGATAATATTGAATTAAAAATTTTTCACTTTCAAGTTGTCACTTATCTTTAATAAAATAGGAGGGGAGAATAACACAGAAATCTGAGTATGGCTATTGAATGAACAAATTCTGATAAAATATGCCTATTTTGCATAAGACATATGGCAATCTACTTTGATAAAACATGATGAACAGAAAGGCATATAAAAAAGTTTTTATTTATGTTTTTCATATTCTTTTTACCTTTGTGTATTAGGAAGAAAAAATAATATCTGTCTCCCCTAACAATCTTAACATTAGTCACTTACATTTATTTCCCTGAAATCTCATGTAATAAAGATCCAACATACTTAATGAAAGCATTGAATAAACACAACTGCAGCATAACAGAGCCAAAGAATGTGTCCATAAGCAAATATGTATTGTACCAACACTTCTGATTTCCAGTGACTCTCCAAACTATAATCCTCTACAAATTCCTTTCACCATGGAGCACAAAAAAAAATCTAGTTTTCTATTAACATATTTGATTTCATAAAGATAATTTCAATAGAACAGGAGATGTCTGGGGCAGAATTAAACAATAAGCTATTTTAAAATGGATAACAATGATTATATACTTAGAAAGGTACTCTTAATTTGCTGTGGCAAAAAAAACTAAAGTTCAGAGTACAAGGGAAGGAAATGAGTGCTAAAAATTGATAAAAAACAATAAAAATTATGTAAATAATGGTTCAGCTATGAGAAAGTAATGTAACAAAAACAAATTTAGTTCAGTTGTCTCTAAGTCTTTTTTCCAAAGACTCTTTCAAAAATAACAAGAACTCCACATATAAAATAATTTCTACAATGTATACATAACTTTGAATTTACTGATGATTCCCCTCCATAATATGTTAGAAAGCATGCTAGATGCTATCGTTTAAACTTTGGCCCTTGGCCAAGCATTGAACCTCCCTCTACAATACAGTTTCCTTATCAATAACATAAGTAAATAGGACAAGAACTCTAACATCTTTTCTAGCTCTAATGCCTATGAACCAAACTTGTATCATACTAAGAAATTTTCTGCATTTCTCAAGTCTGAAAACATTTGATTACCTGTTTTACATCATGCACAAGATGATGCAAAAGCATGTTGTTTGGTCCATTTTTCTGTAATGAAAAATAAGGATTAAAAATCAGTATACTTTACATATATTGTATTTAATATATACTTTAACATATGTAACATGTATTGGACTACATGTCATCTAGGGGAAGGGGTGAAGGGAAGGAGAGGAAAAGTTGCAACAGAAGATTTTGCAAGGGTCAATGTTGAAAAATTACCCATGCATATGTCTTGTAAATAAAAAGCTATTAAAAATCAGTATACTTTAAATTAGAAAGTAAGAGTATGTTTTCATTATAGAAAATTATACATGATATTATAAACACTCTCAATGGTCTTTAGCTAAATTTGATGATTCTACTTTCTGTTTCCTAAGGATGAACATAATTACATTAAGTAACCATTTTAAAGTAAGAATAGAAAAGAGGGAATAGTTCTGTTTAATATATTACTATTCTTACAATACTAATTTTTCACACAGCTCATGTGAATATATAAATTAATAAATAAACATTCATTGACTATTGATAAAAGACAATTTTATCAGCTAGATTCCAAGAGACAAAAGCACTTATCAAATCCATATTGTACTTAATTTTTATATAATCTACTTACCTACATATACATACATCCAAAATAGTTTGCATTTATAAAGCATTTTAAAATTGGCAGTGTCCTTTATATATATTATCTCATTTGATCCTCATCTCAACACTGTCAGGTAGTTACTATTATTATCCCCATTTTACTGATGGGGAAACAGAGGATGGGAGATTTAAGTGACTTATCACACACAGCTAGAACATATTCTTGACTTCAAGTCCAGCACTTGATCTATTGTGTCACTTAGCTGACTAAATTTAAAGGAAAAAAGTTAGTTCCCTACTTTTGGTAGTGTCAGTGGCCAATACCTGTAATTTCTGCTACTAGAAGGCCATGGATCCTATGAACTCAGAGTTCTCGGTTGCAGTGAGTTAAGCCAATTTTAATTATCAAAATAAGTCCTGTACCATTATGGGGAGCCCCCAGAAAGGAAATGGCAGGAATTTGCCTCAAGGGCAGCAAATGAGCCCAAATCAGAAATGTAGCAGGGCAGAGATTCTACTCCAATTAGCAATGGGATACAGCTGTGAGTGACTGCAGCACTTCCAGCCGGGGTAAAAAAAAAAAAAAAAAAAAAAAAAAATAGGGAGATGTCTCAAAATCATATCAAAACAACTTTAAGCTTTAAACTTTAAAATGCAAGAGAATATGTTAAATGTTATATGGATGGGGATAACTAGCTAATAAGTGGCAGTTCAGAACTTAAAAGATTTCAAAGCATTGAGGTGTCAAGGGGTCAAAAAAAACTTCAGGGAAGATACAGGACTTAAAACTGTTTTGAAAGAAGGGAATTTAGATTAGTTCAAAGGATTGGCATAGACATTCCAGGTTAAAAAAATAACATACACAAAATCTCAGAGGCAAGGTTATCTATACATATGACTTGTTTAGAGATTAGTTGAGTAGATAAGGAATAGCATGTTTGGGAAGAAGTTGTAGAATGTTCATTATAGAAATAATACTAAATCATAAAATGCTCCAGTGTTATTAATAATAAATTTCTTTAAGTCAGCTAATTGTTCATTTCAATATAAAGACATTACATTGCAAATATTTTCCTTTTTTTTTAAAGACAATATGCCTATGTCACCTAGCCTGCGGGTACAGTGGCCAATCTTAGGCTAATCTCACTGGTTATCATGCTAACTTAAAAAAGGAATGAAATTTAAGAATATCTCAAAGGACCAAGTAAATTATCATATAAGGATGCCCCTGGTCTTATTGTGAACCTGCTGTTTCCAAATTGGACAACTTCATTCCCTCTTTATGTAGCCTTGTAGGACCTCATCATTTGGCACTGATATGATATGATGATGATGATATGATATGATATCAGTGCCAAACAGTATGGACACCAAATCAGCTTAATCTTATTGAAGTTCAATACTCCAGAACTCAAGCAATCCACCAGCCTCAACTTCCAAGTAACAGGGATTACATCTGTACACCACTTTTCTCAGTCAAGTATTTTAATCAAATTCATTTGTCAAAGTAAAAATGGATAAATAAAAAAAACTGTGGAAAACTAAATTTTCTACTCAGTTTTCACCTTAGATATCTTTCAAAAATTATCCTATTTTAATATTTACATTTCTATATAATTTTCTAATTTCTAATATAGAATTTCTATGTTTCTAAAAGAATTCCTAATTTCTATGTAATATTTAATTCTTCTATAATTCCTATAAGGATGCCAGAATATGATGTTTGAATCCTAAGACAGTTGAAATCAATTGCAATACTCACTGTATTGTAGAGCTCTTCTAGCCGGGAGATAGTGAGAAAGCGGTGCAGATTCACTCCATATTCTACTAAGAGCTTTACAAAATCCACCCGATCCATCACTAAAGCATCCATCATGGCTTGTTCCAAAGAGTCAGTCTTCAAGACACAAAGGAAACAAGAAGCATCAAGAAAGAGAAATATAACAATTTGATCTCTGAGGTCCTATCCAACTCTAATTATAATACCAAGTAACCAAAAAAAGAAAAAGAAAAAGCCATATGGATGAGACTGAAACACAGGCATTTTCAGAGGGAAATATATATAGTTCAACATGCAATTCAGAGTTTTCCAATCTGGCTTTAAAAAAAAACCCAAAATATTGTTTTTATATAAATGGGAATGATATTTGTTCTTTATCTTTGCACCTGAGGGAGAACTACATAGTACAGAGGAAAACACCTGCCTCCAACTACATAGTACAGAGGAAAACACCTGCCTCCAACGTAGAGAGATGTAGTATGTAATTTCTTTGGTGTTGTTTGTCCCTCATTTTCAGAGAGGACCAGTGATATCACAGGTGTCTCTAATTTTTACAATCTTTTTGACCTTAAGAAACTGAGTTAACCATGAGCCTCAGTAACTTCATCCATAAAAGGAGAAGATTAGAATAGCTGGCCTCTAAGGTCTTTTCTAGCTCCAGATCCACAATCTTAATAATGAGTTGAGATTTTTAAAAATCTATATAAAAATCAAGCTTTTACCAAATGTCACATCATCCCTGAATTTTTTTAAATTTTCTTGAATTAACAAACACAAATTATTTCGCCCCCAAAAGTAAACCACTTACAAAATCTTGAATCTATATTCTATACTATATCTAACTGAGAAAGGTAGGGAAGGAGCTATACAGTATTTAAAATTTAATATGGTAGTTGCAATTCTGTCTGCCTATGTCTCCTTGATAATTTCTTTTTGTTTTCTATTGTCTATTTATTTTAATGAGTCATTGACACTCTTTCTTTTCTTTCCATTTTAAATTATCCTATCTACTCTTTCTTTCTCTTCCATTCAAAATAAAAGCCTTCCCTTATAATAAATATAGTCACACAAAACAAATCCCAGCATTGGCTGTGTCAGAAATAGGATGCCTCATTTTACCTTTTTAGTCCATCATCTCTCTTCCAATTAAATTTATCAGCAGACATCTGAATTTGACTGGGCATTACCCAAGACAGAGACTTCCACAATGGTTTTCCTTTACAATGTTGTAGTCATTGTCTACCTTGCTGTCTTGGTTATCTTCACTTCACTCTGCAATAGTTCTTACAAATCCTCCCAAGTTTCTTTGAATCTGTCCCTTTCATCATTTGTTACAGCTAAACCAAATTTCAATGTGTTCATACACCAAAATCTGTTCAGCTATTCCCCAATAGACTGGTATTACCTTGTTTCCAGTTATTCGCCACAACACAAATACTATATATATTTCTCTGATCTTTTGGGGCACCCTATTTTTCTAACATAGCATTCTCAAATAAAAACTGCAGCTATCTTATGGTCTAATTGGAAACAAAGACGTTATTAGCAATAAATTATTTTCAGGAAACTGTGGAATTGAAAATTATCTTTAATGGTCTCATAACAGCGTTTTAGCAATGGAACTAAAATTTAAAATATAATCTTCTGACATGTGGATTGGAGGCTTAGAATAGGAAATCATTTGGGCACAGATTTAGGACTGAGGTGGGTGAGATATAAATCAGTCAACCAGCATTTATGAAGTGCCTTCTCTATCCCAAGTACTCTGTTAAGTTCTGAAAATGTTTTTTTTAAAAAAAAGCAAAAAATCAGGGAAAGAGAAAGTTCTATATATAGTTACCTTGCTCCCAACTGGGCTAGAAGCACAGATGCTTTACCTGACTTAAGAGTAAATAAACAGTTAATGGTAGTGGCAATTATACCCTGATCTTTGATCCTAGTAGCATCCAGGTATCACCAAAAATATTTTGATATACTAAATCAATAAAAATGTACTCTGTTCCATGTTATGTCAAAATAGGTTCCTCCAATTAAATGAAAGTGAATAGGAAAAAAAAAAAGAAGGAAAGTGAATAAAAAACAAGCACAAAGGAAATCAGTAGGTAATTTGAAAGAATGTGAGGAAATGGGAATAAAACTGAGGAAATTACCACCCAGATAATTTAAATGAATAAAGGCAACATAGTGTAACAGAAAGAGCTCTAGATTTGGAATCAAGAGAGTGGGTTTGAATATCGGGGCCCCAACTTATTACCTATATGATCTTAGAACAGTCACAACCTCTCTGGGATTTAATAGCTTCACTTGTAAAATGAAAGAGTTGAATTGTTAGGCTACTACTAGGTTCCAGACAGTGGAAATTAAGAAACCCCCAAGTGGACATATTATTCAAATAAACACTGCATATTTTCATTGGTCTGGAACCAATTAGCATATTTTACATAATTATAACCTAAAATTCTGCAAATTCAAATAAATGCAACTACTATGCACACTAATCAGGATCCTATGGACCAAAGAAGTCCATTAGCATATGTATTCCCCATCCACTGGGATAGAATGTAATCCCCTTCACTGAGTATAACATTATATGGTTCTTGTCCCAGTCCTTCTATAAACCTAGAATATACATCCAAAATTTCAGAAACCTTCCTCAGATTCTAAATGGCACACAAATATAGACCTTAAGTTATTGAATTCCACTCTTATAGCATTTATAGCTTTACCCCCTTTTTAGACCATCTATGTCCTTCAATGCTTTTATACCATTTTTTTGCAAATAAGACATTGTTGGAATTCTTTTGTAACCTTTTTAGTAACTCACACTAGATTTATCCATTATTTTTGGGTTATCTATAATTTTAATCCAAGATTTTGTTGTTATTCTTTTCTTTTTTCAAAGGGACAAATGGTGGGATAAAAAAAATAAATGCTTGGTAATTAGAAAAAATAAAAATTTCTTAACGTGCCTATTGTATGAAAAGCGGGCTTGTTGGGCACTATGGGGAATACAAAGAATAAAATTATTCAATCTTTGTATTCAAGGCACTTGGTAATGAAGAGATAAGGTAAATTCAGGAAACTTCTGTTTTTTACATAATATGTTCCTAAACACCATTCATAAACTAGATCATATTTTCCCATGAAAACAATAATTTGAAAGGTGGGGAAAGAAATAGGGCTATGTTTCTGACAAGAGAAAGGACATGAGAACATAAGTATGAAGTTCACAGGGTACTGCATATGACAGAGAATAACTCAAAAAATACAAATAAATGACACCACATTGCCATTACTATTTCCCTCAGGGAAAACGGAACTAAGGAGGACCAATGGTATCCCTATTGGAAGGAAAAAAGAGATCCTATAGTAATGTCATGTCATTTTTTTGAGACATTAAGGAGTGTCAAAAGATCCTGTGTTCATAACTAGGGAACTAGGGAACTCTTCAATAATAGGTATGACTAATAAACATTTACAAAAGACAACCACCATGAGTTTCTATATTTACTTAAAAACAGAAAAATCACACTTTAAATCCTAAGAATGTTGGTGTTGAAATGGATCTTGGAGAACCAATAATCAAATTCCCTCATTTTGCAAAGAAAAGAAACTTAAGTGCATATATGCTAAATAAATTGTCTTGGCAACAGGTTTATATCAATCAATGGCATTTATTAAGCACCTGCTTTGTACTAGGCACTATGCTGGGCCATAGGGACATAAAACTACTCCTATACCCAAAGAACTTCCATTCAAATAAGTGAATATGTGTAAATGCTTTGCAAACTTTAAAACACTTTGGAAATAATAATAGTATAATAATTACTATTATTAATGGAGGATTGACATACATTTATGTCAGGTATTCTAAACCTGGACAGACTTCAGGGGGAATCTATGAATTTGGATGAGAAAAAATTACACATTATTTTCACTAACTTCTTAACTAAAATGTAGCTTTTCCTTCAATTATGAATATGAGCAACAGAACATTCATTAATCTGAGAAGGGGGTCCAAAGGCCTCACCAGACTGGGAAAAGAGTCTGTGACACACAAAAAATGTTAATTCCTGACATATAAACATGTATATGCATATATGTATGAATATAGGTGCCATTTACATACATAAATGTAATATATACAAAATCCATTCAAGAAATCCATTTCAAAGAAAGAAAGAGAGAAAGAAAGAAAAAAAGAAAGAAAGAAAGAAAGAAAGAGAGAAAGAGAAAGAAAGAGAGAGAGAGAGAGAGAGAAAGAAAGAAAGAAAGAAAGAAAGAAAGAAAGAAAGAAAGAAAGAAAGAAAGAAAGAAAGAAAGAGGAAGAATAGGAAAAGAGAATTATGTGTGGACTATAGAATTCTTTGTGTAATCAAACTGAAAAGATAGGATGGGATTAAGTTGTAAAAAGCTTTAAAAGTTAAAAACAAGTATAATTGATCCTGAAGGTAATTGGGGAATTAGCTAGAATGGTACAGGAGGGGAGGAGCAGAATGGTCAGGTAATCATTTTAGGAGCAAATTGACCCAAGATACAAAAATCAGTCTCATAACTCTTAATCCAATATTCTTTTTTTATTTTATAAAAGTTCTGTGAGTATAAAAATATATTTAAACATTAATAATGCAAAGAATTCCATGCACTATTTAAGTATACAATATGCACAGATGTTTCTATATCATACATTCACCTTGTCAACAACTAACCAATTATAAACATCAAGGGGATAATTAACAAGTGTTGCTTATGTTCTTGGAATTTAGATGGGCTTGAAAAAGATTATATGTGTGTGTGTGTGTGTGTGTGTGTGTGTGTATGTGTATAGATAATTATCCTAATCTATACCAAATTGTTTGCCTTCTCAATAAGGGGGATTGAAGGGAGGGAAAGAATTTGGAACTCAAAACTTTTAAAGCATATGTTGAAAATTGTTTTTGCATATAATTGGGAGGAAATACTGAGTTAATATTTTTTTTAAAAAATAAAATAAAAAGCTGTTCAAGAAAATCTAGAATAATTTCCATGAAATAAGCTACTCAAAATCATCAAGGATAGCCTTAAAGGAGAAAAGAAGTCAAGAAAGACCAGCCTGAAATGCGAGTAGAAGCAGAATATGTATGTACATTCACTTTCCCATAATATTTGAGGAGAGGGGGAAGCAAGGATTGTTCATAGGATGAATGAAACTCTTAAAAGTTTCTTGTTAGTTTCAAAACACTTTTTGGATGGGTCAAGGGAAAGGAGAACAAGGGAAAAACTTTATATAATGCCTACTGAATTCTGGGCAGTGTGCTAAGCACTTTACAAATATCTCATTTGATAACTACCTATCCCATTTATTTTGTCTTTCACGTATCTCCCAGAAACACTATTCCAATGGAAACAAAGAAACAAAAGAAAATGTAAAGATTTGAAGAAGTGAAGAATAAGTGGGAATTGAATATAAACAAATAAAACTTTTAATGTAGAAGAGTTCCCAAATATAAAAGTTGAAGGAGGGCCAATTGAGTAACACAGGAGTATCATATTACCTAAAGAAAATATATTTGTTTGTTAATATCCACTTTCCTTTTGGATAATTCTATGGTCAACAATATTTTTTTACCAGGCCTATAATTTCATAAGTACTTTAATTAATAATTTCTTCTACCAATCAAAATGGCATCATCTATTATTTGATATAACTATATTTATTTAAGATTTTCTACCTCTAACATCACTACAGAATGACTCAGACACTGATGAATTCATCTGTCCAATATAATCAAATAAAAATGATTGTAGATTTAAAGCTGGAAGATAACTTCTAGAATCATCTTGTAAAGTCTAGTTTTAAAGATGAGAAAATGAAGGCCCAAAGTTGCCAGGGTCATCCCAAGTAGTGAGTCAAAATTTGAACTCACGTCCACTAACTCCAAATCCATACAAATACACATGGGTTAGGGAAGGTCAAAATGTTTCTGAAAATCTTACCACTGAGAATCCCTATACCCCAGAAACGAAACTGGTCCCTGGAGCCCTGTTAGAACAGGCCTTACTGGGACTCCCTTTGTCTCAAACCTAGGAATGTATCTATGACAAAGCAGTGATTCTTATAGAAAAATGCATTATAATCACACACACTGCTGTAGTCCAATGGTCTTCTCCCCATATCCTGTGCTCTACTTCTTGGCCCAACCATAAAATTGGAATAGGGTCTTTAGAGCCCTTTCCTAACACCCAAGTGGGGAAGAGGTCAAGTAAGAAGAGAAGGCAACAGAGATACAAAGGCTCCCTATCAGGGCTCAAATTGACACACAAATGAATACTTTCATAGCAGTACCTTCCAGTGTTGTCCATAAATAAGAATCTGCTTCTTAGCAATATCCACCCTGTTCCAGGCCATTGCTAGGTTTAATTGTTCTGAGGCTGACAGATTTGTACCTGGGACAAAAAAGAAAGAGAATGTGTTGAACTCAAAAAACTCTCTATTTTGCTCAGGTGTAAAGAGAAAGTGAAAAGAAGTTGCAATCCCTGGAAAAATTTCTGGAAAAAAGGTTTTGTTCAGAATTCTTACCTTTAAGCAAGGCTGTCAGGATTGCTAAATCAAGGTCTTGCTGCTCCTCTGGATCAGCATCAAATATGGTGATCTGGAATAAGTTTTTAAAAATAACATTTGGGAAAAATATTAAAGGTAAATTTATCTTTTAGACCATCAAAAAGTTTTCTGGAACACCATTGTCTTCTGGAAACAACAGTATGGTATATTAGAAATAGCCCTGAAATAGGGCTTTACAGTCAAGGAAGAACTGACTGAATCCTAGCTTCAACACAATTTCATGAACTGAACCTAATAAAATGAGCCCTCTGAACTTCAGTTTCATTATCTCCAAAATGGGAATAATACTTTTCACTACCCAAGCCCTCCATAGGGTTATTTGCCTTATAAATTTATGCTACAGGAATGTAAGCCATTATCATTACTGAAATTTGATGGGAAAGTTAAAGATAAGCCAATAAAACAGATATGATTTCTCATATTTTAGACATGATCAATATGGGGATTTATTTTGTCAGACTATGCATATTTGTTTAAAAAGGGTTTTCTTTTTTTTAATTGGTTAATTTAGAAATAAAGAGGAAAGTAGAGAAAATAAATGCTTGTAAGAATTAAAAAAAAAAACTTTTTAAAAGGTTTTTCAATATGAAAGAATATATCTAACATAGTAGATTTTCCAGATGAAATGTATACTGACTATACCCAGGCATGGGAAAAGCCCTGAACTGGTGGTCAGGAGATCTGGTTCAGTCCCAGCTCTCCAACTACCTGCCACTAACTGTTCCTAACAAAGACACTTAACAATATTCTACTTGACACCTATCAAATTCACAAAATTGATCAAAAGGGGAAATGACAGATGCTAGAGAGACTGTGGGAAAATGGTTCATTAATGCATTGTTGCCAGAGCTGTGAACTGGTCAGCCATTCTGGAAAACATTATGGAACTATCCTCCAAAAGCTATTAAACTATACATACCTTTTAATACTACAATACCACTACCAGGTCTATATATCAAAAAGAAATCAAAGAAAGAGGGGGGAAATCAATATATATATATCAAACATTTATAGTAGTTTATCTCCCACACACACACACAGTGGCAAAGAATTGGAAACTTAAGGAATGCCCAACAAATGAGGAATGGCTGAAATTATGGTATAGGAATGTAATGAAATACTGTTGTGCTCTAAGAAATAAGAAAGTTGGAAAGACTTGAATGAATAGATGCAGAGGAAGTTAGCAGAATATTTTGCAGACAATCAACTTTGAAAAAGACTTTAAAACTCTAGCATAATGACAACCTCAGTTTCAGAGGACTGATTATGAATGAACATGCTATATGCACAGAATGATAGATTCAGGATGCAAAATGAGACATTCTTTTTTTGGGCATGGCCAATGGGGAACTATACATGCTTATTTTTTGCTGGACTAAACATGCTTGTAATAGGGATTTTGCTGGCTTATACGTGCTTAAAACGAGGATTTTGTTTTTCTTGTTTTCTTTCTGGAAGTGTGGAAGAAAGAAAAAGTCAGATTTTCACTAAAAAAAAATTAAATTTAAAATAGTAACAAAGCCTTTGAGGCTGTTTCCTCATATATAAAAGGAATATTGGTCTAGATTAAATCTAAGAATTCTCTAATTATAATTATACTAATTCCATACATGTGATACAGATATGCATGAATATAATCAAATCTCAAATATTCAGGATCTCATTACCAAATCCATATATTAAATATTTCTAATACTCCAAATTTTCCAGATGGAAAATATGCAGATTATATAGACATGGGGAAAAGTCTTATAATAGAGATCATTTCAATCTTAGCAAATTTTCTAATAAATTTTTCTGCTTTTTTTGGATCTTTTTAGGATTTCTTATTTCACAAGAGATGTAGTAAAATTGCTGAATAATATGAGACATGAGTAATTAGGGAATTTCAAATTCTATCTACCTTAGGCCCCTATTAGGCCAAGCATTAGAGGATAGAAACTGATTTTTTTGTCTTTTGCCAACATTTAGCATAATGTTTGACACTCAGTAAATGCTTAATAAGTTGTTACTGACAGACTATTTGGCTGTTTTACTGTTCCTGTGTGAGAGTAATGATAAAAAAATAACATACAGTACTATCTTTAGGATAAAAATACTTTACAATTTTCTCTTAAAATTTCTCTCCTTCTGACTCTCAAGACAGATGATGGTATTAAAATGCATCCCTGAATCCGTCTCTTCTTTGCATAAACAAGGGACTAAGGATGGTGAACTTTGCACATACTCTCAGACTCAGTTAATATGTTGTTTGGATATGCTTAACTTTTCCCTTTTTATTTTTTATTTTAGAGGACATATCTGTATATATCTGGGAAAAGATATATCTGTGAATGAATTAAGTAAACTTTTAAATGAATAAAATATATGGCTGATGCAGCCAAGTTAAGTCACTTATTAGTTTCCTAAATTATTTTTTATTTCCTTATGTGAGTATAAATTTTATCTGAACAACAAAAAAAGCACTTTGTGGATAAGAATTATTTCCTTTTTTTTTTTTTTTCATCTCCAGCACCTAGGAGAGTGCCATGCACATAATGGATGCTTAATCAAAGTTAAATTAAATGGAATTCACATTTGCCTAAATGATTTATGATCGAGTCAGATGGCAGTAGGTAGAACACTAGCCCTGAAGTCAGGACCTGAATTCAAATCTGACCTCAGACACTTAACACTAGCTGTGTGATGCTAGGCAAATCACTTAGCCCCAAGTGCCTTGTCAAAAAAAAGTCAGGCAAATGATATATGATCAGTTAGATTTGAAACCAGCAATATAAGGAAGATAGGGAAGGAACCAAAAGTCAAACTGTATACAATAAGTAATTGTAAATTTAAAAACTAAAAGCTGAATGTTGCAAGAGGAAAAAAATTTTATACATTAAAGCCAAAGGTTTAAGGTTTTAAAAAAGAAAACAGATACATTAATCATACTCACAGACTCTCTGTGCTCCATACACTCCATCAGAATTTTTAAAAGGTGATTAGACTGCTTAAGATCAAAACTGAAAGTCTTTTGAATCATATGAATGATCTCTTTTTTCACCAAAGGTCGGAGTTCCCTGGTAGAAAGGCAAATGAACGTAAATTGACAAAGTACCAAGATGGAAATAATCAGAAACAGAAAAAACATAATTAAGAATGGCACTGTTATTATTCTGAGACTCTAAGCAGGGACAAAATTAATTCACAGGCTTAAATAAGTGTAATACAAACTCAAAATGGGCCCAGGGCACCCAGACCTTGAGTCATTAGAAAATGGCACTGGTCAAGGTAAGAATATGAGCAAGGTTAAGGGGCACAAAAGAGGGAGGAGTGGATACTTTTCATTTCAGATCTAGAATTCTGACTTTGCTTAGCTGGAGCCAAGTTTTAAAAGAGGAGCAAACTTTTTGTACTTCTAACATTGGCAGAATACCTCATTAAATTTAAAATCAAAGCTACCTACTTATTTGAAGAGGAAAATGTGAAATGGGAGAGGATATATGTTCCATTTAGCCACTATGTGTTGGAATCCTTACAAAGTGTTAAGTCATTAGAACTCCCCAAGAAACCTGCTCCCAGAGAACCATCATATATTATACAAAAGAAGAAGAAGAACATCTCAACTATGGATAAATTCAGTCTATAATTCTCAATACCTGAGTTTAGGAAAAAAGGGAAAAGTAATTTCTTCTCTTTGCTGAATTATTTCCATGTACTCCCACATCCTACATCCCACCTTTTTATGTCTGAAAAGGCCATTTTGGCTTCATCTAAAACACAAAAAAAAACCACACAAAAGTGTCAATTCTGCCATCCTTTTTATTTAGGAGATAGGTGCTCTGCCATTTAATAACCTGTGTGACTTTGTATAAGTCACTTTTTTGGATCTAAGTTTCCTCAAATGTAAATTAAGAGGCTTAGAGTAGATGTCTGTCATGCTTTATTTTATCATAAAGTCTATATAAATGTCTGTCCTGAACAATTCAGTTGCTTAATAAGCCTGAAAGATGAGCAGACTTCAGACTCACCCTTCATCAGCTGTGTGTTTATAAGTAAAAGCCAAGAGATCAGCAGCTCTGCCTGTGCCCTCATAGACCACCACAGGAACTGGTGAGTTGTTTTTGACAAACTCCCACACCATGAGGATCACATTAGGGCCTCCTTCGACCACCAGACCCACTATGGGTATACCTTGACCCATTCCTGTTTTAGAATACAGAAAAACAAGATATCATTAGTTACCTAAAATATAGTTCTCAATCAATAAACAGAATTTGTTTTCTAAAAAAAAGGACTGTTAGCAAGTCAATCTGTTTTCCACCTATTCATCATGTTGTGATTACAAGCTATTTCAAGATGAAGCAAGATGCTTTGAAAGCTAAAACGATATATGTGAAGAGTCCTCAAAGTTTCAAGCTAAAAACTTTACAAATAAAAAGGAAATCGAAAAATATATTTAAATTCTATTTTATATACTGTACTAATTTCTGTAGGATCCAAGATGTTAAAGGTCTGGTAATTATTTTCAAGAATAATAGTTCAAATCTATTTACTATTTTAAAAGAGTAGCACTGATTAAAAACAATTATTTCCTAATATCACAATATTTTTTAAAATGTATTATTTCTGTATTTTGGTAACTAAGATTTGGTATATCTGATTGTTAGTGAATGATTGATAGGTTTGAAAACAATTTTGCTTTTTTTTTTTTAGGGTCTTGATTAAAACTTTGAGGAACAGTAATAAGATTGTGTGATCAATTGTAATGGGTTTGACTCTTCTCAACAATGCCATGATTCAAGGCAATTCCAATAGATCTGTATTGGAAAACATTCAGAGAGAGACCATGGAGACTAAATATGGATTAATCCACATTCATCACATTATTGACAAAAGCCAAGTCCATTACAGTTGATCATCACATAATCTTCTTGTTACTGTTCTACAAACTTTTAACCAACACCCTAAAAAAAGCAATGTAAGAAATTTTTTGAACCTATCATTCATTATTTTGTTTAATTTTTATCATGTTTTTCCCCTTTTTGTCAGATTTTTCTCATATAGCATAACAAATATAAAAATATGTTTAAAAGAATTGCGCATATTTAACCTATATGAGAATGCTTGTTGTCTTGAAGAAGGAAGAGATAAGGGAGAGAGGGAGAAAAATTTGGAACACAAAATCTTACAAAAACGAATGTTGAAAACTATCTTTACATGTATTTGGAAAAATAAAATACTATTGAAAATAAATAAATAAGAAAGTCAGTAGAGGTGGAATGATACAATAGACAGAATAGTGGACTGAAAGTCAGAAAGATTTGAGTTCAAATCCCAATCTGACATTCACTAGTTTTGTGTGACTATAGTCACACATTTAAATTCTCATTCAAACCATTTAAAACCATTTAACCATTTAAATTTTCATCCCTCAGGCAACTCTCTAGGATTAATCTACTAAATTATAAACAGCTTCATTGAATCTACCTACAGAAAACACTGAGAGTACTTAAAAATTTAAATAACTTTTTCCTAAAATCAGTATTTTTTTAAAAAAAACTAAGACATCAAAAAGTAATTTTTTCCATATAACTTCAATTCTTATATCCAGAAGTTCCAACAAATTAAAGGATTTTTAATGATTATGACACATTAGTATATATCGTAGAAATAGTGAATTTTATTCTTTTTGAAATTTAAACATATTATTCACTTTTATTGCATGTGCTTAGCACATATAAAAATCGTAAAACTAAATTTCTTTTTTACTTTTTTTTAATTTTATAGTTGAATCTTTTCATTGCCCTCATCTACATCCTTTTCCTCCTTCAGGATGAATAAAATTTCCCATTTGGTATCTGAGACTATTTCATTTTTATCTATGTAGGCTCAGCATCTGCAACAGTGCCTAGTGCATAGGAAATATTTCAAAAATGCTTGTTAAAATAATGAATAAATGAACCTAGCAACATGATTCAAATGTTCGAGAATCAGGTTTTTTCAAATTATCCAAGCTTATTTTATATGCTGACATAATGGATAATTTAAATACTCAGAACAATAAATGTGAAAAGCTACTGCCATGTATAATTTGAAACTTTGAATCTTTCATGATCTAAGAGGAACTCCCTAAGACCACTGACATAAGGATACCATGACCAATAGAGTAGAATTATTTTTATATTCTATTAGCTATGTCTATATTGCTGCATGACCAACAGAACATTTTCTATAGGCATATGATACTTTTACTATAATTATTATTATATTAATAAAGATTTGTAACTATTGTTATTTTAATTAATTTTTAATATCATACTCCCCAAAATGGGACAAATCATCTCCTAAATGTGTTATGCTATTAAAGCCTGAGGACAATGCTATTTGTATTTTTATGTGGTAGAAAAAATTAAACCTCTAAAGAGAAATATTTATTTTTGTTTTCTGCAAAGTATCTTGCCAATACTGTGGACATCACAGTTTGCCTTTGTTACAGACATTTTTTTCTGAGAAATTAATTTCTGATGGGTCTTGACAAAGTGAACTCAAGAAGCAATGGAGTGATCAGGCATACCATATGAGACTATCAAAATAAAAGTATCCAGCTATACTGCTACAGACACAAATAGGAAACCATTCTTTTTGGGGGAGACTCAGATTGTGGAAAGACTTGTTTTGTTTTGTTTTGTTTTGTTCCTAACAATTATAATCCATGTCTTTAAAGTCAAAATTGTCAGCACATCTTTTTGGAAAATTAAGCTACAATGGTCATGTGCCAAACAGATGAACTCAGTGACTTTTACAGCAGAAAATTTTTTTTGACAAATTTATTAACTGTAGTAGATCTGAGTACAAAATAGTCTATTCAATTTTTTTCTTCCATTCTCAGGCATGATCAAAAATTCATATTTGCCGGACTGAAAAGCAATGTAGGTAATACCACAAAGAAATAAGGAGGTTTTATCCTATCATTAATGGATGAATGAATGGCTGGTGTAGCATTCCCATTCCGTCCACTTTAGAGCAAGAAAAAGACAATATGTTAGCATGTTTGCATAAAGTGCCTTGTCTTTTTATACAAAGAAAACAGCTCTGTGTTCCAAGTAATGCTTCTACTATACCTTTTTTCTTTAAAAAAAAAATGTCCAATAGGACTTTAAATTAATAAAGTCCAACTAGAACAATAGGATCCACCATCAAAGAAAGAAATAATACACTGAAGAGAACCCTGAACCTAAGTCTTCTTGCTCTATATTCTGTTTTTAATATGAACCAAAACTAAAATTAATTAATTTACAAAGTAAAATCTGGGAGTTTTTATAGTCCTTGAAAGAAACACCTCTATTTGTGGCTATAGAGGACATACAAATCTAATGAAATTTCATCCAGATAATAAGTGTCTAAGGGAAAATTTGAACACAGGAAGATGAGTCTCCTTAACTCTTAAGTCTGGCACTATTCACTGTGCCCTCTAGCTGAATACAAGATGAATGGAAGGAATACAAGGTGATTTGGAGAAACAGGCACCAATAGCTGGGGGAACCTGAGATATTCCAAAAGGAAGCCTCAGTTAAAATACCTAAATACATTAAGTTTATCTTAGGAACCACTGTTTCATACATTTTATCTCTTAGTGGTTGCTCTCCCCATCACCCCAGTCACTCTGTGAACTTCCTTCTCTCTTCTATAATCATAGCCTATACCTCAGATCCTTCATTCATGCTGTTATTGGAGAGTTTTAATCATTACTTTTCTAAGAGAACAGCATTAGAGAACTGCTCCTGAAATGTACAATGACTTGCCCAAGATGATACAATCACTGTGTGTAGAAGAGGACAACTGAACTAAGTATTTCTGTTCTATATCCACTATATTACATTGCCTTAAATTCTGTTTTTCATAGGAATCAAAAACCAAAATTAAAGAGATTTCAAGGATCTGCCAATAGTCCAGAACAACATAAAGTCTCTATTTTAATAACTCTATTCCGCTACTCATAAATCTTAAATGGCTCCCAAATTATTTCACTATTTGGCTATCAAGAGCTTGCATATTCTATCACCATCCCTATCTCTCTAAACTTTTTATAGACTTAGCACATAATTTAGCATTTATTTAGGTCCCAAATTATAATCATGTAAATTATGACAACTGGTCCCAATCCAATGAAAATATTCAGGACAAACATGAATAATGTCACCACTTCAAAAGGAATTCATTATTCCTACCAATGCATTCTCCCACCCTGTTCATTGTGATGGAATTCATGTTAGTTTTGTTCCTTTTTCTTCATATTTATTACAGACAGGTCAGGTGGTACAATTGAGTGCTTGGGTTGGAAGTAAAGATGATGAATCCAAATTCTACCTCAAATATATATGAGCAGGATTTGGGGGCAGATCCAAGATGGCAGAGAGCAGAGGCAACTTTCTGTGACCTCCTCTGACCTTCTTTCAAACCAATAGCAGATTAAGCCTCTAAACTGGTCTTGAAGTCAAAGAATCCACAAATATTTGGAGTACAACACATTCCCAGATGACGATATCCTGGAAGAACGTCACAACAGGTCTGTTTCAAAAGAGCAGGGAGATAGTCTGCCGAGTCCAGAGCGCAGCACAGGGAGATGGGGCAAGGATCTGGGATGGGGAGTCAGAGTGCTGAAGCTTCCATGCACCTAGGTATCTTCTGTGAGCCTCTTAATCTACTCTGTCTGGGTTGCAAGCAGGTGGTTTGGTAGATTTGCCAAATTTAGAAAATTGTAAACTACTAACCCCCAGAATACCTCCAGACCTAACTGCCATTATCCAGCACTGGAAATAAATCAGCAGAACTGCCCCAGGACAAATTAAAGCAGCTGTCACTCCTTTGCATTAAACAGACCTTAAGCCTTTAAAAAAAAAAAAAAAAAAAAAGAACTCTGACCATAGGTAGCTTTTATGGAGAGAAAGAACAGACCTCAAATCCTGAGGTTCCTAAAGGCAAATCAACTCCAGATGAAGCCCCAAAGGGAGACATGAGCTGATCCCCATTTCACAAGGCTTTCTTGCAAGATTGCATAAAGGATCTTAAAAGAGTGTTAGAAGAAAAATGGAGAAATGAAATGAGATAATTTCAAGAATGGAAAAAGCATATAATGCTCTACAAAAGAGATATGAAAAAGACACCAATTCACTAAAAAACAAATGGAAAAAGAAGGCAATGAACAAAAAAAATCAATTGGCCAATTACAAAAGGAGCTTAAAAAAGAGGTAACTGAAGAAAATAATACACTAAAAATTAGAATTGAACAAATAAAAGTGAATGACTCAATAAGACTTCAAGAAATCAAACCAAAAAAAAATGAAAAACTAGAAGAAAATATGAAATATCTTCTAGGAAAAACAAATAACCTGGAAAATAGATCTAGGAGAGACAATCTAAAGATTATTGGACTTCCGAAAGCCATGATCAAACACATACTAGCTATATAAATATGAGCAAGTTGTTTAATTTCTCTTAGCCTCAGTTTCCTCATATGAACAATGAGAGTTGGACTTGATGCCTCTATGTTTTTTTAGACTTTATATCTTATGATCTAATAAGCTCTATTGTGCTCAGTACAATTCCTTCTTTGCTCATATAGACATTCAATAAATAGTTGTTGACTGACAATCAAGTAGTACTTACGGGAATTTATTTTTTGCAAGGACAGGTATTTTTCTAGGTTCCTCCTCAGCTTCATTTCATTTCCATATTTCCCCACAGTACCATCATCTGACAGAATGAAATGTGAGTGCATACTGTTGAGGGTGGTCAGCTTGCTAAGAGGATTGCCCAGAGTCTGATACAGGCACACTACCTGAGAGATCAAAGGAAGCCGAAAGCAATCAAGAATGAGAACAAAGAGTTGACTCTGGAAATCATAAAGTTATAATGTGAATGAATCCCAATGAATCTCAATATCAAATGAACTCAATATTAAGGTCTCAGATGTACACAAAAGAAAAGATTACACAACTCTTTAAGACCAATTCACATCAGTAGAAGTTCCTTAGTGACAAGAAAATCCTTTAACCAGGAAAACTCCAAGATCCAATTAAAAAAATAAACATATTTGAAAACTGAGTATGTTAAATTGAAGATTTTCATTTTATTAGAGTAATTAGAATAATAATAATGATCATGATCATGATAATAGAAGCATCATAGCACAGTAGATGGAGTGCTGGGCTTGGATTCAAAAACACATAAATTCCAGTATCCTGACTGAGGTCAAGGATTAGTTTTGAATGAATGAATGAATGAGCAATTCTTAAGCACACACTATGTGATACACACACTATGAAACACATAAAAAAAGTTAGTTTCTACTCTCCAGGAATTCACATTCTTACAAAATCACAAAATTAAGTATTAGAGACAGGATCATATTTTCTAGAAACAAAGCTCAGCAGTTCTTATTGTTTGTTTTTTGTCTTACAGTTCAACTCGTGTTCTATTTTATTTTTATTTTTTAATATTTGTTATCTTTATTTTCCCCAACTACAATTTTTTTAGAATATACATGTGCCTTCATTTTTATATATTTCCATATGAATCATGTTGGGAGAGAAAAATCAGAACAAAAGGGGAAAACTGTAGAGGGTTGAAACTATTGAGTCGAAGCACTGAGGTCAGGACTGCCGAGCACTTGAAGCTAACTACCGATTGGACAATACTCTATGGGCATATGCTTGGAAAATGGTCCTTCCCACTATCCTGTGCTGGCTCAATGATTGGTGTACACAGAGGGACTAGGGGGTGGAGTAAGCCGAGCCAGAGTCACAGTTGTGGAGATTCTGCTTCCATCCTGTTCAATCCTGCATCTAAGACCAAGAATAAAGACTAAGGACTTTTGCTTATTCTGACTCCGGCTGATTCTGAGGTATCTGGGGTGCTAGCGTGGTCACCACAGAAAACCATGAGAAAAAAAAAAAAAAAAAAAAAAGATGAAAATTGTATGTGTTGATCTACATTCAGTCTCCATGGTTCTCTTTCTGGGTGTGATGGCATTTTCCATCCAAATTTTATTGGGAGTCATAGAACTCATAGATTCAAAGTTGCCTACACTTAAGAAATCACAACTCTAGTGATTCCTAATAATGAAAATAATCTTGCTATTAAAATTACAGTGTAAATCAATATCCCAAATCAAAAGGATGATCATGAACAAATGAAACGGCAACTTATTCTATAGATAACATCACCATCAATTTCTTCACTAATTCTAAAAAAGGATCCATATTTTTACAAATGTAGAAATTCTTTTCACCAGTACATATCATTCCAATTCTTTCATACACCAAAGTATCTTCCCCTGGACCTCTCCTCTCTGTGTATCTCCCGCCAGAACTTTTGTTTAAGAATACCCAGGTCTTCATTTCAGGAACTTTCTCTACCAGGACATCCTCCCCTATTCAGGTTCCTCTTAGGTGGTATCATCTCTCCATGAAATCAAGGATTATCCTTCTTGCTATTTGTATTTGCTTTCAAGTGCTTCATAAATACTTACTGATTGGCTGCCTTTCTGGCTGACAATTAGATAATATCTCATTCAGTATCCTTTCTATCTTAGTGAATAAAGTGCTACAACTGGAATCAGGAAAGTTTGAGTTCAAATCCTATCTCCAGTTCTTATTACCTGTCTTATCATAGGCAAGACAACTTACCATTCTAAGCCTATTTCCTTATCTGCATGATGGAGACTATTATATCTGTATATCTTCATGGGACTGAGGGTCAAATGAGTTAAAAGATATAAAGGACTTTGAAATTCTTAAAGCAATATAAATTCAGCTGTTGTCAAACACCAACATTTATAATGAGCCTACTATGTGTAAACTCTTAACTAATTCACTGCCAAAGCAATTACCTAGAGTTTGATAAAAATGAATCTTTTGAAGGAACTGAAAAAACTGGAACCACTCTAGTGATTATTTGTTTTCAGATCAGTATATCCCTTTTTATAAGATTAAACACTTCAAGAAACAATCACACATAAAAACTCAATAGGACTGCCAATATAAGGCATTTTTAGAAGTGTGATGTCCTAACAACCTATAAAAAAGGTGCTTTTGTTAACACAATTACTGCTACCTTGTCAGAGTAGAACCTATTTGACAATTACTCTTCAAAATCAAAATCATAACAATTCACTAAAAAAAAACTTTTTTCTTAAGAGAAGAAAAAGTTTCTTCATTCTGTTACCATTAAAAACAAGAAAAAAGTGATTAACTTTTTTAAGACTTATTTTACTCACATCTTTTCCAATAAGATCTTTCTGGTTCTCAATGATTCCCCAAGGAGGGATTCCAATTGTTGAGATTTTCCTGAGGTATTGAGAGGAATGTGCTTTGAGAGCATCGCCTACATACTTGGAGATGCCTATAAATATTCAGTTCAAAGGTCAGACATTAAGTCCTATTAAGTTCTATTGTGCCCTTTTACCACCCCAAGGCCTTTCAAACTTTAATATAAAACATTGTCACTAGAAGAGAGAAGGAAGAGGAAAGTAGAATATGCACTGTTTCTCTGCAAGCAGATTTTTCAAGGAAATGAAAAATCTTAGCACCTTAGCACCTTCAATTTCTTCCAGTCAATCTTACTAAATGTCTAACCATGTGCCAGGCATTGTGCTAAACACTGGAAATACAATAAGAGGGAAAAGATAATTCCTGCTCTTAAGGAGCTCACAGTCTAATCCCAATGCTTCCCCCCTCAACCTGGTGAGGCAGACCTTTCCTGTCAATTTCCTAAATTGCACTGTGCTAGAAAATTATTTCATCCAACCTTTTGTTAGTTCTGCACTCCAGAATTAGATTTGAGCCATTATTTTTAAATTGTTTGGAAGGGAATTTGAATGAATTCAGGTGAGTTGTTCTCTCTCTCTTCCATTTTTGCTCCCCTTTGGGATCTTTTTTGAAAGTCACCCGAAAGTAACTGAACTACCTTCATAATTGTCAAGATCTTAAAACTTCAAGCTTGTACCTAAGACAAGGTCTTGCTCAATTTCTTCTGTTTCTTTTATTCTCAAATTTCCATCATCTCTTTCATCTTATTTTTATCTTATTTCAGTAGAAATAAAATATCCAAAATACCCATTATAAAATGGACTTAGAAATCAAGTATAATCTTCTGTTCCTTATAAAGATGTGAACAGTATATACCCTAGGAAAATGTGACAATGTGCCATTTAATCACCCATGAATAATAGGATAAAACCTTACACTATTCTTAATCTTCTATTAGCTTTTCATCAGACTCTTGGCAATTAATCTATTTATTCATCCAAAAAGCATTTGAGAACTTGCCACATTTAAGGCATTGTGCTAGGTACACATTTGTGAAACAAAAACATCTAATAATTGATAATCTGGCAGAAAATATGTACTTTGAAATATAGTAGCATTTTATTTGTAGCTTTTTGTAGCACATAAAATAATTTACTTTGTGTTATTAACTAGAGGGTTTTTGTTTTTGTTTTTGCTTTTTAGTTTCAAGTGGTTTATTAGAATATAAGTAAGCACCTTGAGGGACGGAACTAGATATTATCTTCAAATGTAACATAATGAATAGTTCAATACCCTATGCATTCTAAATGATAGGAGCAGAGCTAAAGACCTATAATAATTTTTCTGGCATAAGTATGAGGAAACTCCCTTCACCAAGCTGATCACCTTCCCTGCAACTTATATTTATAGAGAAGTTTCCTAGAGCTCTGGAAGGTTAAATATTTTCTCCACAGTCCAAATGACAGTACCTGTCAAAGGAAATATGTTGAACCCTAATCTTCCTCAAATCAAGGCTATATCACATTGTTTCTAAATGCCTTATATACTCTATATTATATACACACTCTAAAACACTTGAAAAAATAAACTACAACATGATACAATGAAGTATGTGTTAATAGTAGGCAAATATACAAGCAATAATTCAAAAGAAAAGGGGATTATTTCCAAATGTAGTAATTAAGGAAAGTTTTGTGAAGAACAATGGGAATCAAGTCTAAAAGAAGAGAAAGTACTGCTAGGCAGGAAGAGAGGAGGAAATATAAACAAATAAAATATCCTAAACAAAGACACAAAAATGAAAGAGTACAATTAATGTCAGAGATTTTTCTGGTGCAAAATGTTCATTAGGAGAACAGTGGGAGATAAAGTGAGAGGAAAGTCCCAAGAAGCCAAATGTTAGAGGGCCTTGAATAAAAAGCTAAAGAATTCTAAACTGAGCAATGCAGATCAATTGGAAGGTTAGAGTTACATGATTAAAGCTCACTTTGTAGTATTTGTGAACTCAGAATAAAGAAACCTTTTCCCTCTGTCACCTTTGTTTTGAAATACTCTGTACCTCTTCTCTATAGACTCAGACATCCAGTGATAGAAGCCCCCTTGCTGCTCCTAGCACAAGGCATTCCAACACCTAACCAGCATTTTCATGAGTTATCCCCAGTACCTGAAATCTTCTCTCTCCTCATGTCCATCTCCTGGCTCCCCTTGGTTCCTTCAAGTCCCACCTGCAATACCACCTTTCACAAAATATTTTCCCCAATCTTTCTTTAATGTCAGTACCTTCTTTCTGAGATGATTTCCAGTTTATTCTAAATATATCTTGTTTGTACGTAGTGGCCTATATGTTGTTTTTCCTATTACACTGTGAGGTCCTTGAGATTAAGGGCTAGTTTTTGTTTTCCTTGATATTCCTAGCACTTAGCACAAGGGTTTAATAAATGTTCACTGACTAGTGTTGTCTGTGTGTTCAGAACAGATTAGAAGAGGAAATGGCTGGTGTTAAGAAAAAATAGTTAAGAAGCTTTTGTTTGCTACAGGAAATAGGAAATGTGGAACTAGAGCTCAAGAGAAAGATCTGGGTTATAAACATGCATTTGGGGGTCATCTGCACAGAAATGAAAGATAAAATTTAAGGAGTGAATAAATCATCATAAGAAAAATGAGAGGAAGAGAAGAGCAATAAACTAAAACTGGAATATTTTAAAACATACTTCATTTAATAGGCCAAGAGGAAGGGAAATCAGCATCACAAAAGGTGAAGAACAAGGACGGTGTGGCATAATTAATTTAGAGGCTGGTCAGGAAAAGTGAGTGGGTCAGATAAACTTGGCAAAGTTTAATAAACATTTCCACTACATACATATTAGGGGAAATACAAAGTTATATGAGACATGGCTTCTGCCCCTATGAAGCTTACAATCTACTTGGAAAATAAGATAAATATATAGTTAAATATCATGCATAATAATTCATGATAAGTACATTAAAAGAAGAAAACAAGCACAACATGTAGTCTATGGAGTAAGATTATTAACAACAGAAGGGCCATGAAAGGAATCCTTCATGAGGGAAATGGCATTTGAATTTGATTTTAAGACTGCTAGTGTTTCAGCCAATGAAAGGGAATGGGATACTCTAGTCATAGGGAATAACATAAGCAAATACACAAAGTTGGGAAATCTCAAGGCATGTTTGGGAACAGAAAGTTAATTCAATTTGGGTAGAATAGAGAATGAAGAGAAGGAAGTAATAATTTGAGAATACCTTGAAGAGGTGAGATGTTGAAAGATTGGGGAGGGCTAGTAGTATTGCAGAAAAGGAAGGTTTGACATTAGAGTACTGCAATGGTTTAGGAAGGTAGCAATGGGGCTGGTACAGGAATGCTGGCTGTGAAGTAGAGAGGAGGAATCATGGAAGAAATGCTAGAAATGTAAAATCATATAGCAAATAAGTATTGATTATCTTCTACAGTTAGAAGTGAAAGTGAGGAGGTTCATATGAATCCTCAGCAATGACTTATTTTGACAAAAAGATGATAAAATTATATTTCTAAAATCAGATTAATATATTCAATAAAATTGCAATACAATTCACTAGAATGAAGTGTCAGCTACATGGATGTAATTTCAATAATGAATTACAAAAATATATGCTGATGTAATTATAATGTAAACTTCATGAACGAAAAAGCCTTTTTCTTTAATCTTTCTGATGTGGGAAAGATTCCTATCTTTGATTCCCAAACCCCTCTAGGGAATGTAATTGCCCTTTGACTCACAAATCCTGGTCCCTTTGAATTCCAATAGAAGATCGGGACCTCTCCCAGCCCCATCCGGATCTGAGCCAACTTTGGGGCTACACCCAAAAGCCCCTCAAGCTAAGTCTCCTATTATAAAAGGGCCACGCTGGGAACCCCTCTTTGCAGAGATTCCAAACATGCTAGCTATGTGAGGACCCTTTGTCCAGTGCCCTCTTTATCTCTACCTTCACCTATCTCCTACTTCCAAACTCAATAATAACTTCTTTTACCAATCTAGCTCTCCTGGCCAATAAATTCTTTTATTGCGAACTAGACCTTATTTACCCGTCGTATCCTTGCGCCGAATCCAAGGGGGTTACAGGGGAGCTTTGCTTGACTTCCTGTACCCCAACCTGCCACTAGACCTCAACTAAACCCTAATTTCATTTAGGTATCCCAAATCTAGACCTCAACATTTCCATAATTGGAGACTCAGGAGGGAAAAAAATGATTTTTTTCCCTTGCTTCTATGTCAGAAAAAAAAATTAACTTCCAGTTATTTCATTTTTGCATTACCAGCATTGATTTTCAAGTCATTTAACTCTGTAACTTAACCCCTCCCAAAATGCCACATATTCCAGGGACTCCTGAAAGATTCAGATATCACTATGCCCCCTAAGCCACTGTCCAGAATAAACCAAAAAGAGAAAAGAGAAATGAAGAGGTCAGATGAAGGCAGGTGTGCTCTACCTGTATTGATGCCTTCAGTTATTATCCATGCTCCTGTTGTCTCTGCAGCTTTGATCAGCCCTTGACTGAAAACCTGAAACAATTTGAGAGGCATCTCAAAGTTCTGAATGCCCCCATGAACAGAGATCACAAGCTTTGGCAGTTCCATTTTCCATTCTTTCAACATCAGATGTAATAGCTGCTCCAAATTTGTGTCATAAGATGTTCGTATATACTGAAATATATAGACAAATAAAATAAATATTAACACTAAGCATATTAGAAAAACTGAGTTTTTTAATTTGGCCACAATTATTAATAGTAATTAATATATTATGTTTCTATCTTATATATGCAATTGTACTTATCAATTACATTAATAAAATTATTAGATTTTAATCATTGTTGATAGTATATAATACTTATATTTAATTATTATTGTTGATAATAGTATATATTACTTATATTTAATTATTTATTATAATTGTATATTATAACATGAAAGGCTAACTATTGTTATGATAATCACAATTTGCTCTTAATGCTATCTATAAGTAATATCATTATTAATAATAGCTACACTTATACAGTATATATATATTAATGCATTTGATTCTCACAATCCTATGAAAAGTATGCTATTAATATTCTCATTAATAAAATGTACTGAGGTACAGAGAGAGTTAGTGATAAATTTCATTTCATTGAGATGTTTACTACACATACTGATGGATTTGGCTCTTTTCAACAATGTAGTGATTTGTTTTCCTTGATATCCCTAGCACTTAGCACAAGGGTTTAATAAATGTTCACTGACTAGTGTTGTCTGTGTGTTCAGAACAGATTAGAAGAGGAAATGGCTGGAGTTAAGAAAAAATAGTTAAGAAGCTTTTGTTTGCTTCCTATAGACCATTCCTATAAACTTGTGATGAAGAGAGCCATCTGCATCCAGAAAAAAGACTATAAGGACTGAATGTGGATCACAACATAGTCTTTTCAACCTTTTTTGTTGTTGATTGATTGCTTTTTTTTCCTTTTTGATTCTGAGTTTTTCTTATACAGCATAACTGTGGAAATATGCATAGAAGAATTGCATATGTTTAACATATATTGATTTGCTTGCTGGAAAGGGTGGGGGAAGGGAGAAAAATTTGGAAAACAAGATTTACAGGGGTGAATGTTGAAAACTATCTTTGCATGTATTTTGAAAATAAAAAGCTATTGTTTTTAAAAAATTTTAATTAAAAAAGATAATTATTGCCACCAAAGTGCATACCACTGTCAAATGATTCAGCATCAGAAATGACAACATCAGAAATGAGTATGATTTCATCAGTAGAAATGACATTTAAAAAGCATTTCCATTTGCTTTGTCTCTGCATCCACCCACTGGAATCTTTCCATTTGACCTGCAACTGAAATGTCCCATAAATGTTATTTCCCCCCCATTAGAATGTGAATCCCTTCCAGGTAGTTAGCTTATTTATATTTGTATCCACAGAGATTAGCATAGTACTTTGCACATAGCATTTGGTAAATGCTTTCTTCATTCATTCATGTTATAACTCAGCAGCGACTCCTTTTAAGGATAAATCATCTTATATTATTTTGTTATTCAGATCCTTTCTGCAGTGACATCTACTGACTTCCATATCACTCTTCCCTCCTTCCTTGACAACCTTCAGCACCCTTGGTTTAGTCTTCCTTTCCACCCCTAATTTTTATTTCCATAATTACATTACCTTTCTTCTCTGTATTCTTAGTACCTAAAAGCATGCACCTCATGCTTAATAAGTGATCACTGAACTGAATTGGTTAGAAATGACTAGAAATTTTAATATTTATACGTTAGTCACTGCTCTATTCTTCCACAGAAGATTTCCTGCAGAACTTTATCAAAGATCTTTTGCCATCCAACCAAATGATTGCAAGGAATTCTCTCCTTCATTAGGCAAAAGCTTGTCTAAACAAAAGCATCTAGCCTTGGGGCAATGGGTTTGGTGATCTCTCCAATTCTCATCTGGGAGAACTCATTTCCTTTTGGTATAAAAGAGGAGATTTTGCTCTTTCCTATCTGAGAGATCAATTACATTTGAAGTGGAATGGTTACCATCTCTAAACAAAGCCTCCTAAAATTCTACTCATAACTACACTTTCTTGCAATTAACCTTTCTCCTTGTGTTAGAACACTAAAATAAAGTTATTGTGGGTTAAAGCTGACTAAAATCTTTGTTATTATTAACAAACCTTGGCATGGTAGGTATGTTTCCCATCCTGAAAGTTAATAGTGCCAAAGGTATCAGTAGGACTTTTCTTTGTGTGTTTTTCCACAGACCATTCTTCCTCTTCTTGGTCCTGGGTAGTGGAAGAGACAGCCCAACGATATGCCACATCATGATGTTCTCCAATCAATCGTCCACAATAGCACCTAAAATTAAAACAAATTAAGTTTTATAAATAATGAACAATAACACACCATGCAACTTTTCCATATTTTGCCTCTATTTTATGGCTGATGTACATTGAATATTGATAAAAATCAACTACTCAAGAGTTTTGCCATTAACTAGCTTTCTGACCATGAAGCCAAATCATTTAACCTCTGAGGACCTGTTTCCTCGACTATAAAATGAAGGTATCAGACCAGAGTGTCTTCAAGGTCCCACTACTCAGTGACTCCTAAAATTTAAATTAACATTCTAGATCCATTCCTTCCATCTTCATTGTTTTCTAAGTACTAACCACTGATTAAATCATACTAGGAGGATATTGTTTTATCCATTAAAGAGTAATACTAAAAGTATTCATTAATTTTAGATTTATGAGGTACCTACTGTAGATAAGAGAAAAACAACCCTGTTGATGAAATAAATAAGGGAAATGATTAAATAAATCAGGGTTGTTTATGAAGAAGTTAAGGTCAAATATCTAGGTAGTTTTAGTAACTTATAGAACTAAAATCAGGGAGGATAATGAATAATCCATAAATATACATATCCATATGTATACCAAAAGAGCAGATGTCTCCATCTTTACATCATTAAAAAAAGATATAGAACCAGAAAGAAATTTGTTGTTGCTCAGTCATGTCTGTCTCTTCCTGACCTCATGCACCAACTGTTCATGGGGTTTTCTTGGTAAAGATACTGGAGTAGTTTGCCATTTCCTTCTCTAGTTTTATGCAGGCAAGGATTAACTGAGCTGCCCATGTCACCGACCTAGTAAATATCTGAGGTCAAATTTTAATTCAGGTCTTTCTGACTCCAGATCCAGTAATCTATCCAATATACACTTAGGTGCCCAGGAAGAAATTAAGGAAAAAGCATTTATAATGTCAAAAATCAGAAAGCCAAAGAGTGTAGATATTTATGAGAATAACATGAGAGAACTTATATTAATATAAATCCCCAAACAGCATCAAGAAACCAACCTAAGTCAAAGGAAAAAGCAAATAAGTTAGAGCAGCTTTGAACTTTGAATGCTGATTTGCAATTAAAGTGCAAAATTAAAATCAATAGTACCTAGATAAAAACTGAAGCGATTTCAGGATTCGAAATCTTGTTATCTTAGAGACCTAATATTTCAGAACAGGAAAGCCAATTGTGATTATCTGAAGGTAAACACTGCTTTAAATGTTCTACAGAATTCTATTATTCTAGCACTGAAACTACATAAAGCACCTCTAACATTGATGTGGTCTTATTTTTTCATTTACCAGTGAAAAGCAGCATTGGCCAAGTATCTAGGACAGAGAAACAAGGCAAGGTCCAGACAACATAGTATGATGGAGAGAACGCTGCATTCCAAATGAGAAGGGTTCAGTCTGACCTCAGAGTCTTACTATACTAGTTAGGTAATCATGGGCAAACTACCTCATCTCTCTGAGCTTTAGTTTTATCATTTATAAAATGAGAGAAATGATCCTGGCAATATTTTCCTCAAATGATTTAATTTATGAAGAAAGAGCTTTGTGAAACATGAGGCAAACATATATTAAACATTCATTACATGCCATGTATTGTATTAGGCACTTGGAATACAAAGATAAAAGAAACAGTCCTTTGCCCTCAAGAGGCTTTTAATCTATCAAAAGAGACGTTGTATACATATCTTGTATCCACATAAAAGTGAATATAAAATAAGTATGAGTAAAATATATACAGGATTTTAAAATGGAAGGTAGGTAAATCAGGAGACTTCATGTAAGAACCAGCACTTGAGACAAGCATGGAGCTTAAAGCATCAAGTTTGTAATCAAGAAGACTATCTTCCTGAGCTCAAATTTGGCCTCAGAAACTTATTAGCTGTGTGACCCTGGCCAAATCATCTAACTCAGTTTGCCTTACTTCCTCATCTGGAAAAAGAGCTGGAAAAAGGAAATGATGAACCTCTCCAGTATCTTTGCCAAAAAATCTCAAATGGGGTCATGAAGAGTTGGACATGACTGAAAAAACTCAACAAAAATTACAATAAAGAGATTCCAAAAAACAAATAAGGAGAGGGGGCTTTCCCATTGTTGAAAACAGCTTGTACAAACACATAGAGATAGAGGATGCAACAATCTATTGGACACAAAAAAAGAAAAAGAAAAGAAGGAAGGGAGAAAGGGAAGGAAGGAAGGAAGGAAGGAAGGAAAGAAAGAAGGAGGGAGGGAGAATGATTTATATATGGCTCTAAGGTATCAGGAGAGACAAAGGCAAGGGGTGGAGTCTGAACACTGATGAGAGTGGGAATTTCCAGGTATGGACCATCAATTCGGTTCTGATAGGCTGAGGGTAGGACCATAAATTCTGATAAATAGGGAGTGAAGGGGATAGTCACTAGAGACAGAAAGTCTAGAACTAGAGCTATGTAAGCATATCTCTTAGTAACATATCTGTCTCATGGAATGCTAATGGTCAGGGATCCCAGCCCTAATTACCTCAATCCTAATGGTCAAGAAAGGGGTTTGCAACCAGGGGGATTGAGGTAGAACAATTTAGGGAAACTGAGGCAGGACACTAAAAGGAAACTGTGGCACAACGGGATGCATGAGATGATAACAGCAACAATTGCAACAATTGACACAGAAAAGGCATAACTGTAATTTTAATTTTGCTTCAATATTCCCTTCTGGAGAAAATGATTAGAAAGAAATAAAACAAAAAATGTTCAAAGGTACTACATCTAGATGAATAATGAAATGAAAAAATTGGCAAATGCATTTGATGAGCCATTATCTACTTTAAATTTTTTTTTCCCCTGAGCCAGTTGGTGTTGTGACTTGCCCAGAGTCACACCTAGGAAGTGTTATCTGTCTGAGACCAGATTTGAACTCCGGTCTAGTGCTCTATCCACTGTGCCACCTAGTGTAATGGGCTGAGGTTTGAGCTGATGCACTGAGGTCCCAAGTACATGAGGCTAGATAGTAATTGGGCTATACTCTATTAATATACATGATTGGATTAAGAATGGTCCCTGCCCACTCTCCTTGCAAGTCCTGATGTGTTGTATAGGAAATGACGATTTTGGTGGGTGGAGGCAGAGAGGGAAGAAGACAAGTGGGGAGAGATTGGACTGAGTTCGAGACTCCGAGCTGCTGGTTGTGTGGCTGCTGGTCGAGCTAGCTTCTTGACTCAGCTGCACACATTGCTATCGCCGATTCTCTTCCACCTCCAATCCTTCTTCACTGAGAATAAAGACTGACGATTTTCCCCTAACCTGAATTCCTGTCTCGTGCTGATCTTAAAATACACGATCATAACATTTGGCGCCCTACAGTGGGAACCAAGGACTGAAGAAGTCTCCGGTGACCAGGAACTTGGGTGAGTATTGTTAATAGACAAATAAGGAACTTATTTTCTTAAAAACTAAACCAGTAATCTTTTTTTTTTTGGCTAAAATGGGACAAAGGCTAGCTAAAGACTCTCCATCCCCGCCCCCAACCCCACCCAAGAGTGGTGCTATGGAAAGCATGATTAAGCTGACAGAAATACATGGGTTACTTATAACTTGGGAACAGATAGCGAGATTTGTGGGTATATTAAACTGCATCTCCCCTTGGATCGTAGAGGAGGAGCAGATCTCTCGAGATAACTGGTCCCGGGTTGGACAAGAGATGTTCATACATTTCAGAGAATATGGTCCTCATTCAATTCCCATGGAGGCATTTTATTTATACAATGTATTTCAGTTAGCACTAAGAATCCCTAGAAGAAAGAAAAAGCCCTTGACTCCTTCCACTCCTCCTCAAATTAGCCATGATATTAAGGAGAAAGACAATGAAGAGATTAATGACCATATCCCCACGTTGGGCGCCAAATGTTATGATCGTGTATTTTAAGATCAGCACGAGACAGGAATTCAGGTTAGGGGAAAATCGTCAGTCTTTATTCTCAGTGAAGAAGGATTGGAGGTGGAAGAGAATCGGCGATAGCAATGTGTGCAGCTGAGTCAAGAAGCTAGCTCGACCAGCAGCCACACAACCAGCAGCTCGGAGTCTCGAACTCAGCCCAATCTCTCCCCACTTGTCTTCTTCCCTCTCTGCCTCCACCCACCAAAATCGTCATTTCCTATACAACACATCAGGACTTGCAAGGAGAGTGGGCAGGGACCATTCTTAATCCAATCATGTATATTAATAGAGTATAGCCCAATTACTATCTAGCCTCATGTACTTGGGACCTCAGTGCATCAGATTCTCTGAGACATAGGACTTGAAAACTCTCAGGAATCATTGGATTCTCTGAGACATAGGACTTGAAAACTCTCAGGAATCATTGGATTCTCTGAGAAATGATAAGACTGTTACAACACTTCAAAATCTGCTGGAATCATTGGATTCCTAACACATAAAAAGACTTTTCAGGACTTCAAAAACTCAGGGGATCATTGGATTCCCTGACATTGAAACAATGGACAATAGATTGGTTTTGGACTATCTCTTGGCTGCTGAAGAAGGTGTATGTGTGACTGTTGTTTACATACCCACCTTCTAGGACTTCTGGTGATCTTTTCCAACACCATGTTGATTTATATTGTTTGCTATTCCGCTACTTGTGTGTACAATTCATGTTTGTTACACCACATCGAGCCTGCACTGACTGAGGGGAGGGTCATCCGTAATAGCCTCTGCGTTATTGCTATGTGCTTGTGTCATACCTCCCATGCTGATGGGTTTGTGCATATTAAGACCCTTCAGCCCAGAAACCCGCTAGCAACCCCCATTTCCCTTTGGTGCTTTTCATCTCCCTTCCTGAGATGTCAGGTAGGGCGTGATCATCTCCTTTTTAGTGCTTTCACGGCCTTTTCTGAGAAGTCAGGGAGGCTGTGATCACCTCCTTTTCGGTGCTTTCACCTCCTTCCCTGAGAAGTTAGGGAGGCTGTGATCACCTCCCCTTGGGGGCTCTGACCTCCCTGAGGAGTCAGGGATGGCATGACCACCGGTGTTCTAAAATAAAAGAAAGCGGGAAATGTAATGGGCTGAGGTTTGAGCTGATGCACTGAGGTCCCAAGTACATGAGGCTAGATAGTAATTGGGCTATACTCTATTAATATACATGATTGGATTAAGAATGGTCCCTGCCCACTCTCCTTGCAAGTCCTGATGTGTTGTATAGGAAATGACGATTTTGGTGGGTGGAGGCAGAGAGGGAAGAAGACAAGTGGGGAGAGATTGGGCTGAGTTCGAGACTCCGAGCTGCTGGTTGTGTGGCTGCTGGTCGAGCTAGCTTCTTGACTCAGCTGCACACATTGCTATCGCCGATTCTCTTCCACCTCCAATCCTTCTTCACTGAGAATAAAGACTGACGATTTTCCCCTAACCTGAATTCCTGTCTCGTGCTGATCTTAAAATACACGATCATAACAACCTAGCTGCCCCAACTTTAAAAGATTTAGAGTCTAAATCACTGATTAGAGAAGTGAAAATTAAAACAACTCTGAGTTTCCACCTTATATCTATCAGGTTAGCTAATGGCAGAAAAGGGAAATGAAAAATGTTGATGGGGATATGGAAAAATAGAGACATCAGTGCATTATTGGAGGAGTTGTGAACTGATCCAACAATCCTGAAGAGCAATTCAGAACTATGCCCAAAGAGCTATAAACTATGCATACCATTTGACCTAGCAATACCATAACTAGATCTGTATCCCCTAAAAAAATTTTTAAAAAAGACTTGTATATACAAAAATATTTATAGTAATTCTTTTTATAGTAGCAAAGAAATGGAAATTGGAAATGACTGAACAAGTAACATATGATTGTGGTTGAATACTATTGTATTATACAAAATAACTTTAGGATGCTCTCAGGAAAACCTGGCTTACATAAATTAATGCAAAATGAAATGATCAAAACCAAAAGAACACTGAACTATAATATACTTAGCTATTTTCAGCAATACAATGATCCAAGACCATATCAAAGGACTTATGATGTCCTTTGATAAAGCTATTCACGTCCAGAGAAAGAACTAATGAATTCTGAGTGCAAATCAAAACATACTTTAAAAAATTTCCTTTATTTTTCTTGGGATTTTTTTTTTCCTGGCCTGTGTTTTCTTTTACAACATGACTAATATGGAAATATGTTTTCCATGACTGTACATACAGAATCTATATCAAATTGCTTACCTCCTATTGAGGGTCAAATCACCTAATCTGGTTGCTTCTGGTTCTTTCAACTGTACAATAGGGATAATAACAGCAGCTATCTCAAAAGTTATGAGGATCAAATGAGGTAATCTCTATAAATGCACTTATCACAGTGTCTGACACATAGTAGTAAATGTTTATTTCACTTTTCCTTCTTTATGATTAATGAATCCACATTCACACTGGAAGGTCTTTCTAGAGACAAGAAATACTTGTCAAATTTGACTAATTAAGAGGGATAACTAACATGTAAGATAACAGAATCAAGACCCAAAAAGATTTCTACAGTATGGAAAGCAGGCCAGAGTAAATAGAATGAATGAAACTTAATGACAATAACAAACAGCTTTTTTAGTTGGATTGAGGTAAAGAGGAAGATTTTCTTCAAATCCTTTTGTTGATATTTTCCACAGTAAAATTTGGCCAGATTTTAAAATTAATCTCAATGGACTATAACAATTTAAAAAACTTTTTTCCTTTTTTTTGGGGGGTGGGGAAACAGAAATCATGGGATCATTTAAACATGGGATCATGTTTAAAAGTAGCAGAGAAGTAATAAGGAAGAACTTCCTAACAGAACTGAAACCAAAACTGAAACAGGTACTTTTGTCAATGGAAAAAAATCAACAAGGCAAAAAAATTTGTGAGTTCCCTTGATGACAATTTCATTCTTCCAAAGGCAGAAAGGATGCTAAATGGGATTTATTCTTTCAAGGGAATTGGCTGCCAATATAGAGTGATAACAAGCTTAGAACCATGTAAGGTAAGATTTCAGAGGATCCAAATTAAGAATAGCTAAAATCCCAAATAAAGGGATAAATGGTATAGGATGCTATCAAGAACAAGAGGATAATAGATAAAAAGAAGACAGAACTACTCAACTCTATCTTGCTTCTGTTTTGTCTTCCAAAGATAATAAGCTTAAGATTAGGTTAGAAAGGATAAAATAAAAATGATTTACAAGGCATGAAAAGACAAACACAAATGACTGAATGAAGAAGAAAAAAGAGAAAATGTCTAATGAGATCAACATGGATGCACAGAGAATTAAAGAAATAAATTTAAGTAAATTTAAATCATTGAAATAAACTTAAGTGAAATTTAAATTTAAATAATTAAATAATTTTTATTTAAATAAAGTTAAGAAAGAAATAAGGGCAAGTAAATGATTCTAAGGATGAATATGAGACGGGTTGATCTTTTAAGTTTAGTCTACAGTTACAAGGCTAATAATGATATGAGATTTAGGATGAATATTACAAAAAGCTTAGTTAGCTAGGCTGAGATCAAGAGGAGTTTATTTAATAGAATATTTAGAATAGAATTATTTAATAGAAGTACGGGGAAGGGAAAGGAATAAACATTTATTTTCTATGTGCCAGGCACTGAGAATTGCTGACACAATGAAGACAAATTGTATCATTTAACCTTTAGCACCTAGCTTCTCTATAATGGTCATCTCCTATTTTGGTTTTGATTTGTTTTTGTTTTTTTTTCCTAGGAAGAAAAAACGGAAATAAGCATTTTAAAAGGACCTCCTTTGTGCCAGGCAATGCTAAAGACTTTGCAAGTATTGACTAATGTCAGTCTCACAACAACTCTGAGAGATAGATGCTATTATTATCTCCATTTTGTAGATGAGGAAACTGAAACAAGCAGCAGTTTAATGACCTGCCCATGGTCACATAGCCAGTGAGTATGTGAAGTCAAATCTGAACTTAGATCTTTTTGATTCCAGACCCAGTGCTCTACCCATTTTGCTATTGGTGCCCTTCTCTATCAAGGAGAATAGTCTTTGGATAGGGAAATATTAATCAAACATGAAAACTAAAAAGGAATTAGAATGTAAAATAAAGAAAAAAAGATACCTCTTAATTCTCCTGAAGAAGTTAAAAAAAAAAACCACTGAACATAATCTTGTTACTGCAAATACTTTGCAAATATGAGTCCTAATTAGTTATCTCTGAAAAGTAGTGGAAAATGTCAAAGATGTCACTGAGCCAGAGGCAAGCAAATGGTCTCATGACTTTCCAAAAAAAAAAAAAAAAAAAAAAAAAAGGGGGAGGATAGTTTTGTTTTGTTTTGTTTAAACTTGGGCCTTAATTTTAATATCTGGCAAAATTTTATTGCAGAAAAGATGAACTAAGGGATTTTTTTTCCCTAAATCTTCCTCTTTTATCTCAACACAGGTCACAAAGCTGCTTTTAACATTTATCCTCAACCTAAAGTCATTGTAAACTTAATCATTCCTAACTAGTCTTCTCATATTCACCCTTAGTAGTAATTTCTTGTTCTTTTTATATCTTCTTGGGACTGACTTGGTAGAAAGAGAAGTGGTAATCACAACAAGGTAGAGGAGGTTCAACAAGAATAAGTCCCAACATGCTAACTTCATTTCCTTTTTTGCCATTAATAAGACTGTTCTATTAGAAGAATGTCATGTATATTCTACTTATTTTTATCTGAAGATAAATTGTAAGGTATTAAGAAAACACCTAACTTTCCTGCTAAATTAAGGTTACTAGATCCCAGCATCTTGAAAGAATTGATAGATATTATAACAATGGCAAAAATGCTACCAAATTAGTCTATTGTTTAAGCCACATCTTGCCATCTTTTCCACAGGAATGCATCTGAAGGACCCTGATAGCATTTTAAGTTTACAAGAAGATATGAACTGAATATTAGTAGGATTAGTTAAATTTAGAAGTAGAGTTGAATCTAATAAGATTAAATAATGATAAATATAAAGTCATACATTTTGTATAACACCACTGTAAAAACAATTTTGAAAACTGTAAGATATATAGTCAATACAATGACTATTCATAATTCTGGAAGACAGATGATGAAACATACTATTTCTTTCCTGAATGGAAAAGGGATAAATTTGGTATGCAAAACTATACATACACATATCTATATCAATAGACATAAGAAGTTTATGTAGATCCAATTAGAAAAGTTGGATTGCTTGAATATGCTCATTTATTAGAAAAAAATTTATTTACCCTTTTTTAATAAGTAAAGAGGATTGGACGATAAGAAAATAAATTTCTGGGTTTTTTTTTTAAGAAAGATGCTATGTACGTAAAATGTTGCATGCACCTTCAAATGACGCCATATTTTCACTTTTGTTTCAGTGTTTTACATCATTAGAAGAGAGTTCTCATGAATAAGGGAAACTGTGAAATAGATTAGGAGAAATAAGGAACAATAATATCTCTTTTAATCTCCATTTAATCCTCTCCCCTAATTCTAAATGGTATATTCCTTTTCCCAAATTCCCAGCCAGTGAATTCTGGATATTTTATCCACCAAAAAATGTTAACATGAAACATGAAATAAATTTGAGAAGTACCATTCTTCCACTACAGAGAAGAAGAAATGAATTTCCCTCTTGTTCTCCTCCCCCAAAAAACAACCTTCAAGCAGATCTAGAAAATGTATCAGACAGAATGCCAGAATCAAACCAAATCCTGATTCAAGAATTCAAGGAGAAAAATCACAGTGAACAATTTCTGATAGGCTTAAAATTATTGATCAGCATAATTACCAACCAGGATACTAGAGATCTAGTGATGAAACATAGTACCCTTCTCATTGTATAGCTAAATGGAACATGGATAAAGCACTGGGCTTAGAATCAGAAAGATTCATGTTCATAAATTCATATCCAGCCTCAAATACTGATTAGCTGTGTGACACTGAGCAAGTCATTTAACCCCTATTTACTTCAGTTCTTCATCTGTAAAAATAAACTGAAGAAGGAAATGACAAACCACTCTAATATCTTTGTCAAAAAAAAAAAAAAATTCTCCAAAATAAGGTTAGAAAGAGCAGACACAACTGAACAAAAGCAAACAAAAAATCCTCCTCATTACTGAGATGAACCTCACAGTAATCTTTTCTTTTTCACAATGACCAATGTAGAAATTTGTTTTTCAGTTAACATAAAATATGTCTTGTATGACTTCACATGCATAATGGGTATCATGTTATTTGCATTCTCAGTGGAGGGGCCAGGGGATGGTGAATGGGGGAGAATTTAAAACTCAAAAAAAAAACTTTAATAAATATATAGGTTTGTAACAAAGGGTCTGTTTTTCTTCTTTTCCACTGGGAAGGAAGAAGAAAAGGCAGATTTTTGCCAATTGAAAAACTTCAAAAATTTGTTAAATTAAAAAAAAATTAAAGTGTAATGCCAGAGAAACTGAGGCAAGACAGAGATTGGTTTTTAATCATTTTAATTGTGGAGAATTTAGACTAGCCAAAGCCAGCCACCTGCATGGGGCTCTTGCCTCAAAGCATTCAGCAGAATTAATTGCATCGAGCAATTAATTCAGGAGACTTTTATATCTAAGAGAAACAAAAGCTTATATAAGGGGAGGGTGAGGTTAATGGGTGGGAGACAAGCCATAATTCCAGGAAAGGATCATAACTTAATCCTGAGATGATGGGAATCAAGGCCAGGAGGCAACAAGGCAAGAGGCAATACCCAAAAGGAGGGGGAATCATCCCAGCAGGCATTTGTAATAAACCACCTGGGATTTTTATAATTCACTGGTATTTCAGGGCCTCTTAATTTCTCCATTCCTAAAGAACAAAAGAGTGGGGCTATAATAATTTTATTAGGGCATAATAATTCAGGGAAACAGACATTACAACAGCAAACTACTAATAACATTAGAAATCTTCATAAGGATTCTTTCTTCTCCGTGTAATATAAGTCTGTCATTCACTTCAGCTACATCTAAATTTGGAAGCAAATACAGTTTTACACCTAAAAATTACTTCATGATTCAAACATATTTTGAAAATGATACTTTACAAATCTGATCTTTTAAAAAGAGATCTATACTGATTTTTCTTGTGCAGCAAAATAATTGCATAAATATGTATGCCTATATTGGATTTACATATACTTTTATCATGTTTAACATATCTTAAATTACTTGCCATCTAAAGAAGAGGGTTGGGGGAAGGGAGTGGAAATTGGAACACAAGGTTTTGCAAGGGTCAATGTTAAAAAATTATCCTTGCATATGTTTTGAAAATAAAAAGCTTCAATTAAAAATAAATAAAAAGAGACCTATAAAGTAGGAGTCTCTTGAGGAAGGCTGTTGTTGGTCATTCATTCTTAGCTAATTTTTCATCTGAACAATATTTCCCCTGGCTAGGCTTTACTCTCAAAGGCTTTATTTCTTTATAAACATTACCCCATCAGTAGGAGAAGGAGAATGATATGGACAAGGCAAATCCAATTTACACTCATCTAATGACTAATTTGTTAAACATTTTTGTCATTATACTGCTGCATTTTTTACTTCAAATAATAGCTTTTTACTTTCAAAGTATATGCAAAGATATTTTTTAACATTCACCCTTGCAAAACCTTGTGTTCCAAATTTTTTTGCCTCTCCTTTCCCTTCTCTCCCTCTAGACAATTTTTCCCTTTTTTATGATCTCTTTGGAATACAGATCCAATAGAGACACTGCTAGATCAAAGGGTATGCACAGTTTGATAGCCCTTTGGACATAGTTCCATGTTTCTTGCCAGAATGGTTGGATCAATTCACAACTCTACTAACAATTGTGCAGGGTTTTTTTTTCCCCCAGTCATTTTCAACTCTTTGTGACCCCATTTGGGATTTTCTTGGCAAAGATACTGGAAGGGTTTACCATTTCCTTCTCCAGATCATTTTTATAAATAAATTAAGGCAAACAGGGTTAAGTGACTTGTCTAGGGTCACATAGCTAGTCAATGTTTAAGGCTGGATGTGAACTTGGCAAGATAAGTCTTCCTAACACCAGTCTGGAATTCCATCCCCTGCACCAACTAGCTGCCCACTAAACATTTACTTCCAAAGGAATAAGTTAAATGGGCTTAACCCTCAAGTCACACAGTGATTCTTTTTTCCTTATTTTAATCTTACCTTATTAAATTCTGACACACTTGGCATTCTGCAGTGCATCTAAAAGAACAGATTAAAACAGTTATTAATTAATCCATAAATTTTAAAATCAATGAAGCTTTCAGATGGATACAAATAATTTCTTAGGAATATATATACAATAAAGTCTCTTGTGGAGTGTATAAAGAATTTATCTCATATTCTAGTTAATAATATTAACATAACCATCAAACACTGATTACCTATCTTCAGGGATAAAAATGAAACAAAATGTCACAAAACAACTCAACTGAAAATCTCATGTTCCTTCCTAAAGCTTACTCTTTTTAACTTGCAATTTTTAGCTTAGCTTAGTATTTTCAATAAAGAAATCTTGACTATAAAGAACTGTAGCCAAGAAAAATGGCAGACACTAGAGACTGGATATAAGGTATTACAGTTTATTCAGAGTTTTGTCTATACTGTATATGAATAACTGTCTGACTTTTTAGATAAATCTCAATCAAAAGGTTACCAAAAAATTAAAAATGAAAGACAGCTTGGTTTAGTGGAAAGATATGGAATCTGTTTTCAAATCTTCCCCTTTTCCCCTCTCCCATTCTCCTATATTTCCTCCAAGCCTCACTTCCTCTCCATGGGTTTCAACTTGACCAGGTAACCACAAAGGTCAATCACATGATCTTAGGAAAATGAAATCATTTAGATTCTCTCCATATGATCAGGCATGAATAGTTCTAGAGAAGAAAGAAGTCAATGTTAATATCAAAAATACTGGCTAACATTTATAAAGTGTTTAATATACGATGTTAATTGTTTATAACTTTTTTTCATTTGATCCTCAAAACAACCCTGGGAGTTGGGTACTATTATTAATAGTTATGTGTATATTAATAGTGTGTATATTAATAGTTGTGTGTATATTAATATGTGTACTATTATATAATCATCATCATTAGCAATTCTAGTAGTAGGCTCACATAACTAGCAAGTTATCTAAGATCACATTTGAACTCAGGTATTCCTTGACTTCACACCTAGTGTTCTATCAACCTAGCTCCACCTAGCTGCCCCAATAGTGTTGATCAGTAGAGAAAAGTAGAATTCAGATGCAGATAAAGATTCTAGTACCCAGACAAAAAACAGACAGGAAAGATTCAATCTATTTTCTGTGGGCCAGTCCACAAGGTAAGATTAAGTATTCATTCTTTAGAGGATGAATCTACATAAAATTTCAAGTATTTTCCCCCTAGCTAAATTCTTCAGAAATATTTATCATGCTGCACAAGAAAAATCAGATCAAAATTGAAAAATGAGAAAGAAAACAAAAAGCAAACAAACAACAACAAAAAAGGTGAAAACACTATTTTGTGATCCATATTCAGTCTCCACAGTCCTCTCTCTAGATGGCTCTCTTCATTTAAAGTCTATTGGAATTGGCCTGAATCATCTCATTGTTGAAAAGAGCCTCAAAACAAACTCAACCAATTTCTCAAGTGAATCACCATATTTTCTTTTCAATATCCTAAATAGTATGTTTTGGTTATCAACATATAAAAATTATACATTGTACCTGTGAGGATCTTTTGTGCTGGGTATAATTTGTATACATTCCCTTTTGTCAAAGACTTCTTCAATCCAGGACTTTTGAGGCTAAAGAGAAAAATAACAATCAGTCTCATTCTGAAAATGCAACGTGGTATCAATGATTCAGAAAATTCTGAAATACAGTGAACCACAACACCACCAATTAAAATATCAAGGCCAAACCACTGAAGCTAAGCATTCACAGTTTTCTACAATGTTAAAAGTAAACAGAACCAACTGATAACTGGTTGCAGTAACTGGTAAGCAGTCATTAAACCAGATGAAAAACTAAGAGTATTCAACTAATTCATTGTATAAATAGAGACAAGCACTTTAATTTACTTCTAGTAGTTCATATGAGTTAATTAATATAACCAGTTTATTTGAGTTAGTATAATTAGTCTGATAAACATTTGGAATTGTGAAAGATAAGGTATAAAATAGTTCATATTCTTTCACCTAGAAATTCCACTAATGAGTTGCTAAAAGAAATCATGGCATCACCTAGATCACCAATGGACCAATCATCTAGATATGGAGGTAGACCCTTCCAATACAAATTATCATCAAGCACCAACCACCAATAACCACGGAAGTGGTTAACATAGTTTGCAAACCCTGTAGACATTCATCTTCAGGTTTTAGAACAAAGGTAGAATAATAAAATAAAATAAAAACACAGGGAAGCAAACTCCAGATCTAGGAAAGAAGTTCTAAGGGAATCAGATAGATTTGGGAGTAGATGTAGCTCACCTGGATCATAGCATAGGCCAAAGTAGGTAATGACAATAAGCAGAGTCCTACAAATGTAGAAACATCCAAAGCAACACTATCTCTGACTGCAAAATGATGGAATCAAGACTTTATACGCTCAACTGTTGAGGAGTGACTGGATGACTGAAAGATTAATGTAGGAAAGAGTAAATATGAAGATCAAAGAATATGGGAAGATGCGTAAGAAGTGATGCAGAGTGAAGAAACCAGAGCCAAAAAAATTATAAGTTCAATACAAATAAAGACAATGCAAAGAGGTAACAATACTGCTCAAATACAATGGACAATGTTGTTGACACACTGTCAAAGTAAAAACACATTCTTCTCCATCAATGATTAAACTATTAAAATAGAGCATAGTCCCATTCATTCCTTTAAGTGATTATCCATAAATGTGTTGAAGAAATGTGTTTTGTGGGAAACTTTGTCTGAAGGTTGAATGAGAAGTACTTGTATCAGAACAAAACGTATTACAAGAATTAATCAATTAAAATTTTTAAAAGTTAATTGAACAGCTAATTGTACAATATTTCAGAGTCTGATTCTTTTTGTACAGCAAAATAACGTTTTGGTCATGTATACTTATTGTGTATCTAATTTATATTTTAATGTACTTAACATCTACTGGTCATCCTGCCATCTGGGGGAGGAGGTGGGGGGTAAGAGGTGAAAAATTGGAACAAGAGGTTTGGCAGTTGTTAATGATGTAAAGTTACCCATGCATATATCCTGTAAATAAAAGGCTATTAAATAAAAAAAATTAATTGAACATATGTTTTACATGACTGCACATGTATAACCTTTATCTGATTGTTTATTATCTCAAAGAGAGAAAGGAGAAAAGCAAATTTGAATTGAAACTCAAAAATTTTTTAAAAATATTAAATGTTTTTTTCTTTAACAAACAATTAGGAAGGAAATAAAATGTTATTTTTAATTAAAAAATAAAGTTAATTGAGCAGTAGTCTCATCGTAAATGTAAAGGTTTGGCACAAGCTACACAAAGTACACATAGAAATAACTGAGTATCTTAAGGATATCAAAAGATCAGTTTAATACTTTGAAACACACTGTTAACAGAGTTTATTTGGATATTACACTTCAAATTTCCAAGTTATAAAATTATATATTGACTAGGAATTTTCTAAAAAATTAAGAAAAGTATAGAAAGAGGGAAGAGACAACAAAAGTTGGCAAAACAGAATGACATCTAAATAAAATATGTGTGACAATGTGTGCATATAATATATATACATACATGCATATATATGCAGAGATATATATATGCAAACACAGAAAAACAGAGATCTTCTATTCCAACCTACTCCAGCATTTGGGGGGAAACTAACTCATTCATAATAATTCATTCATTCGTTTTCACAAGTCATATACACTAGTAATGTAAAAAGATCATTTAATATGGTGCATGTAATTCATATAAAGAAAGATTCTAGTCCCAAAAGTTAAAATACCCAAATTAAAATTTAGAAGTGGAAGGATATCATCAGGGAGATCTCCAGAGCCCTGACAGAAGGAAAAGGATAAATGCAGAAGGAAGGGGAGGAAGAAGAAAAGAAGGGAAAATCCCTACATCCTTAAGAGATTACCTTCAGAATTTATGACCAAAGAAGAACTAGAGATCATTACTGATCACAAAATAGAAAATTTTGATTATACCAAACTGAAAAGATTTTTATACAAACAAAACTAATGCAGACAAGATTAGAAGGGAAGCAATAAACTGGGAAAATATTTTTACAGTCAAAGGTTCTGATAAAGGACTCATTTCCAAAATATAGAGAGAATTGACTCTAATTTATAAGAAATCAAGCCATTCTCCAATTGATAAATGGTCAAAGATATAAGCAGACAATTCTCAGATGAAGAAATTGAAACTATTTCTAGCCATATGAAAAGATGCTCCAAGTCATTATTAATCAGAGAAATGCAAATTAAGACAACTCTGAGATACCAGTATACACGTGTCAGATTGGGTAGAATGACAGGGAAAGATAATGCGGAATGTTGGAAGGGAAGTCAGGGACACTAATACATTGTTGGTGCAATTGTGAATAAATCCAACCATTCTGGAGAGCAATTTGGAACTATGCTCAAAAAGTTATCAAACTGTGCATACCCTTTGATCCAGCAGTGTTACTACTGGGCTTATATCCCAAAGAGATCTTAAAGAAGGGAAAGGGACCTGTATGTACTAAAATGTTTGTGGTAGCCCTCTTTGTAGTGGCCAAAAACTGGAAACTGAGTGGATGCCCATCAACTGGAGAATGGCTGAATAAATTGTGGCATATGAATATTATGGAATATTGTTGTTAAGTAAGAAATGACCAACAGGATGATTTCAGAAAGGCCTGGAGAGACTTATACGAACTGATGCTGAGTGAAACGAGCAGGGCCAGGAGATCATTATATACTTCAACAACAATACTATATGATGATCAATTCTGATAGATCTGGCCATCCTCAGCAATAAAATGAACCAAATCAGTTCCAATGGAGCAGTGATGAACTGAACCAGCTACACCCAGCGAAAGAACTCCAGAAGATGACTAAGAACCATTACATTGAATTCCCAATCCCTATATTTTTGCCTGCCTGCATTTTTTATTTCCTTCACAGGCTAATTGTACAATATTTCAGAGTCCAACTCTTTTTGTACAGCAAAATAACGGTTTGGTCATGTATACTTATTGTGTATCTAATTTAAACTTTAATATATTTAACATCTACTGGTCATCCTGCCATCTGGCAGAGGGGGTGGGGGGGAAGGAGGGGGAAAATTGGAACAAGAGGTTTGGCAATTGTCAATGCTGTAACATACAACATACATACAACCTGTAAATAAAAGACTATTAAAATAAAAATAAAAAATAAAAAAAGAGAGATTACATTCAGACATTTTCTTTTGGCACAATTATCTTCTGCTAATTTTCAATGATTCTACAATGTGTGTGTGTGTGTGCAGGCAGGGAGTTTCTAGTGATTTTTCCAATTGGAAAAGATCTAGTTGTACAATTTAGGCATGGAAGTGTCCAAAAAGGAGAATGTGTGCAAAATGGGACAAGAGACGAAAAGATTCAGAGCAGAAGCTGCCTGATGTGAGTACTATAGACATTCTGCCTTTGCCCATCAAAAACATTGACAAACAAAACAAAACAAAAACACATTTTCTATATTAACACAGCCTACTACTTAGCAGGCCTGCTCTTAATCACAAAGAACAATTATACACTGGAAGTTAATTTTATAGTCTGAATAAGCTCCAAACTTAAAATCAATTAGTAAATTAATTGACAAGTATTAAGTGACTACTAAAGTGCAAGGGGGATAGGATCAACTGGTACCTCAAAAATATTCAAATGTTATAGCTGTATTTTCAATAAATATACATTTGGTACTCATTTTCCTTCAGTATGTAAATTCTTGTTGATTGGCCTCCCCCATTTTAGATGAATTCTCTCTCAGTTTAAAGCAAAGTGGCTACATAGAAAAGGAAATCACATCTGAATTAGGAGCAGAAAATCTCAGATTTGGCTTTTTAAAATATGGCCCAATTGACTCAAAAGCAAAACCCAAGAAAAATTTTCTAAATATTGATTAAGAAATAAAGCTCATAAAAGCAAGTCTCTATCCTTCAAGGGACTCTGAACAATATTAACAATATGTAACATTTGGCAGCACTCCCTTAAGAAAACACATAAAAAAAAAAACAATAAATGTAGGATATTTTTAAACATACTTTTTACAGTTGCTTAATACTCCACCTATTTTTTTTTAAGGGAATATGTGACATAAGACTTTCTTAAGTAATCCATTTACTTGCCAGAAGAAATTGTTAATAACTGGAAATACTGTTTTCTAAAAAAAAGACATTTAATATCAAATTGTTTATAGCCTTTGAACCTGGGATCCCACTACTGGGTTTATACCCTGAAGACATTAAACAATCAGATGTTCTAATATTATTTTCAGTTCATTACAGTGTATGGCACACATTAAGTACTTAATAATTTTTGATTGAGGACAGAAAGAAAAGACTTACCTCTTCAAAAAGTCTTAGCAACAAAATTTCTAACAGCAAAAAAGTTTAAAACAAATAACATATCCCAAGATTGGAGAATGGCTAAAGAAACTGAGGAATATGAATTGAATGGGCGCTAGTGTGCTAAAGAATTATGAGTATGTAGAATTCTGAAGAACATGGAATGACCAACACGAAGTGATACAGAATGGAAAAAAAACAACAATCCAAAAGAATGTTAACACACTGACTACCACTGCGCAAATGCAGACATTAAACAGCAATTAATATCAGGTCAAATACATTAAATAATGTTGACACTAAATTGCTCAGATGAAAGTACACACCCTTTCCTGTAACAGTCAACTAGGAAAGTAAAAACTGGTATGTACTATTAATAGCATTCACTCTTTTAAATGGGGTTTTGCCTTATAATTCGTAGGGATTAGACTTTAAAGATGATTGTTTATGAGTTTGTAGAGGACAGGTTGGTTGTGTCAAAACCAAAATGTATCAATTAATAGCAATTCTTTAAAAGAAGATGAAAATAATCAGGACTTCAATATTACAAAAGTATACTAATCTTCACGGAGACCCTAAAGTGTACTGAAAAGGACTAAGTAAGCAGTGATCTACCAAATTTTGTATAATGAAAAAATGTCTTATCTAATACATATATGTGTGTGTGTATGTGTGTGAATACGTATAGATATATATTTATATATAAAATCTTGTAAGAAAACTTACAAGAAGCTCCTCTAGTTAGGTAAGGAAGGCCTTTACTATGGCAGTCCTATATAGGATTTCAAATAAAGTGATCTCTTTTTCTCCTCTTATCAAACATGTTTTAAGGAGGTACCACCAACCCATGGTAAATAAACACAGTCAGAATGCAGGAAAGACCTCAAAGACAATTCTGTTGTTGTTGATTTTTTTTCCTTTTCATTCAAATCCTTTGGTTTAGACCAAAATTGCTCTGAAGTTAAAACATCAATTTGGTGGAGAGGAAGGGAGTGGAGAGGTAGGAAGTAGAAAGAAAGGAAGGAAAACAGCATGATATAATGAAAAGACTATTGTAGTTGGAGTCTGAAGGTCTAGGATTAGGTTCAAATCAGTTAAACTCTCAGGGCTTCTATTTGCCTGATCTAGGTGCTTTGTAATCTTAAAGAAATCAGGAGTGAAAGGAAAGAGAGAATTTTATGGAAGGAGAGAACTAGGACAGCATTTAAAGGAAAGGAAGATTTGGGTTATCCTTTGGATTTCTTGTTTTCAGGTCTGAGGAGATTTCACATATTTAGAGGCCCCAGTATATACATGAGTAATGAAAGGAGGAAGAATGATTGCTAGATCAAGATTCACACAGGAGAGAGGGGAGGGAGTCAAGAGTAGTAGAAGTTGGCTGTTAAAAGAAGGTTTTTGTCCTCTACCAGAAGTTCTTGACCTGGGATCAATGGTTAGATTTCAAGGGGTCCTAAACTTGGAACTTTGAATATTTGGAGGAAAATTACAATATAATTAATTTCCTTTGTAATCCTATGTATTTTTTATTTTATGCATTTAAAAATACTACTCTGAGAAGAATCTGGCTTTACCAAATTGTCAAAGGAATTTATCATACACACACATACAAGCATACATGCAAATTTGCATGTGCATAATCATGCATGCAGACCCAGAAAAACCCCTTTCCTAAGCCAATGGTTCTCAAACACTAAAAAAAAATTTTTTTTTTGCTTATAACAGTATGTTTTCCTATGAGAAACAGAAGCAAACAAAATGTTTAAATAAAAATGAAGACAAGTTTCTGGATTATATAGTCAGACCTCCAAATCTATTTCTTGGGCCTCTCTATTCCCTACTCATTTGTCATCTTACTTTATTTCCCCAGGACTTGATTTCAAGAGAAACTTTGAATCTCTCTAGATAGAGCATCTATTAAGATTTTTTCCTAACCCCAAGTTAGTAAGACAAAAAGATGGGTAAGAGATTTCTTAGTAAATGCAGCAGAAATTAAGCACACTCTAGCCAGAAAGAATGGAAATAGAGGAAGTTGACATCATGGCCCCAGACTTCCCAGGACAGACAACAGATTCAGAGCCAGAAGAGATCTTAGTGGTCATCTAGTCTAACACATTTATTTTACCAATAATATTGAGATTCCAGAGAAATACTTGCCCAGTGTCAGACAGGCTTCATTGGTAGTGAGAAAGTCAAACCTAAGTCTTCTGACTCCAAGTCTTTTCAATGTACCTCTATACAAACTTGAATAAAATAATTTCCTAATATCGAGGTAAGGGCTCCTTACTACATGAGAATAAAATGGAAACAGGGAGTGATAAAAGAAAAGCAAAACTTTGTGGGATTTTGTACATACACAGAACACTGGTCCTGCAGGACTTTGGAGAAAGAATCAGGAAATTAGATTCCAAAAGAGTGGTAGGAGTTCTCCAAAGATAATTTTTTCTAAGTTAAGACTAATTTGGAAGATTAACAACTTCACCTTCTCTTATTTCAGATCTGATCTTCCCCAAGACATGCATATGTGTGCCTTCATCTCCTTTATTGCCAGTATGGAACTGAGGGATCAGAGACAGGGAGTAGACCTGTGATTCCAATGGTATGAGGAATTCTCAGGAGAGGAAACTCCATCTATTAAATGCAAGTTGATACTTTCTCTACAAGTTAGAATTGCCCAAGTTAAATGAGCTGCCAAAGGCCACATATCTGAAATGTCAAAGACAAGACTTGAACAAAATTGAATTTTTTTCGTATTTGAGCATCTTTTAGAGAGACCCCTCTGGAAGAGGGATGTCAAATTCCCTGTTCACGCTCTGCAAGCTGCCTGCTGCAAAACTTCTGAACTAGATTAAAATGTATTGGAAAATGTTAAATAAAATAAAGATACAAATGCCACATAATATTAACATGTGGTCTTCTAAGTCAATATATAGCCTGCAGAGTTTCTATTTGTATTTGATACCAGTCCTCTAGAATACCAAGAATCTAGTGTTATCTCAACTCAGATAATGGGAGGGATTTGGGTTTGGGGATTTGTTTGTTTTTTTAATTTCATTCAGATTGAAGGGGATTGAAGAGAGAGATCATTTGAGAACAAAGGAAACCATTGAGATATATCAAGATATAGGATAGAGAAATGGATACTGTGAGTTACTCCTTATCAGAGGAAAGGCTTGAATCCCCTGGACTGCAGTCAGAGAGTCTTCCAAAAGGAATTAGAAAATTACTATTCATGTTCTTTCTAGATAACTCCTCAAAATGGACAGATTGATGATGCAATAATCTGTCAACAAACATTCACTATTGTTTGTCCTTTGTTCTCAAAGAGCACCATGACGTCAGTAAGTGATGCCAAGGAATACGAGTAAATTGGACAAGTAAATTTATCTGAGGGAGGGCAGGACAAGGTCACTTGCCTCATTTTCCCCTCCAGAGCCATCTGGAGCCAGTGTCAAGATATAGATCAAGATGAATGGAGATGGCCCTCCATTAACACTGTGCTAAGTAATGATGGTACAAACAAAAACAAAAAGACAATTTCTATTCTCAAGACGCTCATTGTCTAATGGGGAAGACAACATAAATACAACTATATACACAATAGACACAGAGGGAAGGTTCTAACTTGAGGGGAATGGGGAAAAAACTTCACCAGGATAGTAAGATTTTAACTGGAATTTGAAGGAAGTCAGGAAGCAGAGAAAAAAAGTAATATCAACTCTAGTCATACAAGTATCTGAAGAAAGGGAAGCTACAAAGACATAAAAAGTTGAAGACCTTCTAATTACACAAGGAAGAGAGTAGTCAAATGAATATCAGTCATAGCCAATCCACCTATTTTGCCAGCTATGCAAAGCTTTTATGTAAATAATCTACACATTAATTGAAAAAAATGCTTGATGAGGGCATGACAAGGGAATAGGCAAGCTTTCACAAGCTATATTCCATAGTAGACCTTATCTGTACATCTAGACAACTGAAAGAACAAGAAAGATAAATAGTTCATCATACTGATTTTATCTGAACTACAACAAAGTATCTGATTCAGTTGAATAAAACAGTCCTAAAGGTTTTCCTTTAGAAATATGATTACATGCTTGGCAAAATCCATTCTTATTCTTTGAAAAGATGCAACAACAAAGATAATTTTGTTCCATTACCCCAAGTATATTAATATAAATCAAGGCATGACAAGAAATATACTTGCCAAAATTTTTCACCATTATCATGAAGAAGGTCCAGTGCAGAATCCAAATAAAAAGAATCCTTATAGTTGGTGAGACCCTACAGGTGCTCCTGTTTTATAGGTGAGATTATGTAGACTGAAACCCCAGAATACCACAGAGTCTCATAAATTAGATCTATATTCATTCAAAAGAGTTTGGGCTATCCATTAAGTAAAAAAAAAAAAAAAGGATTAAAAATATCCATAATCTGGAAGGAGGAGACCAATTACTATGATGACAATTAATATTGTAAAGAAACACTTTGAAGGACTTAAAACCTCTGATCAAAGTAGTAACCAACAAGTATTCCAGTGATGATGAAGTGTGTTACTCCTGAATGCTGAATGATAGAATCAAAGTATAAAATGAGACATACAATTTTGAACGTGTTAATTAAATTCAATAAGTGTCAGAGGAAGGATTTTAATTAAAGACTTCCAGAGTCCAAGCCTAGCATTCCATCTACTATATCATGTAGCCAGTAGCTTTCAAAAGAATACAAGTTACATGCTGAAAAAGTGATTCAAAATAACAATAATCAACAGAGAAAAGTTAATTAAAACAACTCTGATGAATCCTCTCATCAGTAAAAAATCATGTTAGTTTCCCAGGATCTGTATATTAAGTTCAGGCATGGGAATATGTTCTATACTTGAATTTGTGGTGTTGAAAAACTCTGAATTTATAAACATCACATGCATTAAAACTCAAATCTATCCAAATAAATTCTGAGTATGTATGTCTTCATAGCTTGCTGCTCAGATAACAGGTAGTCAGTTTATTCATAATTTTAAAATAATTAAATTATAATTTTATTCCCTTTCCTAATAGCAGAGGCATAGGATTGAGATCAGGAAGGGACCACAGTAATCATTTGGTCTAATCTTCTCATTTTACAGAAAGGGAAACTAAAACCTATCATTTTCCCCATTTCCTTGACTTATTAATCATATGATAGGTTATCATCTTGCTATTTAGCTATCTTCAAAGGTGTCTGTCACCCTATATGGCAGGAGTCAATGAAATAAACAACAGATTGGGAGTTTCTTTTAAACTCTTAAAAAATCCATTAAACTCTTCAAAGAAAAATATTCTTGACTATGAAATAAATAATAACATCCTATAGTTTAGAATCTGAATGAGAGCAGAAAAAAAAATCTAAAAATTAATCTTCTAATTAAGGGCTAATTCCTCAATAGGGTAATCTTTTTAAAGGCAAGGCCTATCTTATTTATCTAAATCTGCATGTCCACTTCTTAGCACAGTTTCTGTCTAAGTAAGCACTTTTAATAAATATTCTAAGTATCTAACTATAAAAAGAAATTCCAGACTAAAGAAAAATTTTTCCATTGGATAAATGGAAAGTTCTATATTGCAGACAGATTAGATAGGTAGATAGACAGACATACAGACTGATATAACTATTAACAAGCATTTATTAAGAAAGCCTACTTACTACTTTTTTGCCATGCACAATGCTAGGTGCTAGAGATCCAAAGTTAAAAGTGCAAAACTCTCTCAAGGATCTCACATTCTCACACAAATCATAGTATTCAGTAAACCACAATTATAATAGTATTTGTCAAACTGTGAAGTTTTCTTTCTTTCTTAAAGTCATTGGTAATAAAGGCCGGAGAACTCTCCAGCAACACAGCCAGACAGAAAGATACAGTCTTGTGCCACTTATTATTTACCTCTGAATTCTGTTCCAGATTGTATGAAATATTAACAGTTAAAGGCTTAAATTAGTTTATATTTACCCTAGAGATTGGTCTGAGAACAAATAAGGTTGAGATTTGAATTTTAGGTCTTTCTACTACTCCTCTTTAATCCAACAATGTTCACTTGTTTACCATCAGGTCAAGTAAAACTGCCTGTGTGCAACAAGGCAAGATGAGGACAAAAACCTGCTGCAGGTTGTTTATAAAGCTACAGCAGAGGCAGACAGTAATCACAAAGGTTAGCAAGGATTAACTGATCCAGGCCAAAGATCTGAAGAACACCAGGTGGACTTACTTTATAAATAAATCAGTTGTGGACGAACAGTTCCTTCTCTTTTCTAAAGAGAGAGAAATGTAGGACAGAGGTCTACTTTGTCCCCTGAAAAAAAAAAATCACTTATGGAGAAAAGACCCATTTTTGCCAAAGTCAAATAAGTGGGGGAGGCTTGTTTATGGCCTCATCTTTATCTTCTGAAAGTCATCTGTAAAATGCTAGGTCTTCCCTCTGAGACTGGCTCCAATTTATTCTTCCTACATCATTTGTACTTAGTTATTAATATGTTATCCTTCCTCACTGAGGGAAGAGCATGTCTTCACCTTTATTTGCATTATCAGTACTTAGCACTGTGGCTGATATATAGTGGACACTTGATAAATGCAAGGAAGAAGCTAACAAATGACTTTAAAGGAAATAGAGACAAAACAAAGAGAACTCTTTCTGGGTTTTTTAGCAGTGAAGAGGATGAAAGGTATAATGTCTCCAAGAAATGTAAGGATCAAGAAAAGTGTGTGTATGGGGGGGAGGGGTAATTGAAAGAGAATTAATGATAGATATGTATACATATACATATATAAACAAAAATGCACACATATATACATACACATATTTGTTTCAGATGGTAGCCATCTCTAAGATGGGGTGAAAAGAGAAAAAAATAAAAGGAACTTACATGATAACTTTATTATATATTTAAAAGGAATAACAAGTTGTACATAATAGAACTGCAATTTCAAGTGCATCTTTTTAAATTATATAATATTATGAAAATGCTTAATTTATTCCATAAATTGAAAATAAAACAAAATTTTTTAAATATATTGAAAAAGGATATTGAATATAATTGGTAGTAGGAAATGTGACTGAAGAATAGACTGGAGATAAAACAAAGTAATGAATCACAGAATCATTGAATTTTTTAACTGGAAGGGAATTAAGTGGTTAACTGGGGGGGGGGGGGGGGGAATCCCTATAATGTACTTGATAAATCATTTTCTTAAATTGCAGTTGTCTCTTAACTGATATCCCTCCCTCAAGACTCTTTCCCCACCAATCTCTACACAGCTGCCAGAAGGAGGGTTGGAGAGTTGACAATCTAAATTTTCTATGTGACCATTTGCACTTCAGAAATAAGCAAATCATACAAATCAGTGTTTGATTTGTAGCTTTTTTTTTTTTTTTGATTGTCTAGGGTTAACAAAGTGATAGAGAAGATGTCAATGATGCAGATTTAAATTAAAATCAAATCTTGCATTTTTGGTGAGCTAGTTGTTAAATATTTACCAAGCATACTCTTGCCTAATGCACAGCAGACCATTTCACCAATATGCTCAATAAACTCCAGTAGTTTTCTATTTGCCTAATGGATCAAATACAAATCCCTCTGGGTGGCATTTAAAGATTGTCCCAATCTGGCCCCAGCCTGCCTTTCCAAATTTATTACAAATTACTCCCTTTAAAGCTTTCTACATTCCTACCAAACTGGTCTTCTTGCTGTTTTCACTTAGAACATTCCGCCTAGATCTCTTTGCCTTTGTACAGATTGTCTCCCCTCTAACCCTTACCTCCCCCACTTCATTCATCTCTACCTCTTAGAATTTTTAGCTTGTTTCACCCATAACTCAAACAATCACTTCTGTGTTTTCTAGCTCTCCAATCTTTTCTCCTGGAAATTACCCTGCATTTACTTTGTTTATATTATACATGCACATTTTCTGCAATAGAATATAAACTTCAGTAAAGCAGAGCCTGTTTTCTAGCACATATTAGGTCCATTGTTAGTTGACTAATGGATTGACTAGTCATCTAGCTTGTGCTTGAAAAGTGCCTCTAGAGGCAAGTCTATTCAATTTTTTGATAGTTTTCATGATCAGGTTTTTCTTAACATGAAGCCTTAATTCTTCCTCTTTTCAGACCTTTCCAGACATCAACATCAGGATTCTATTGCAGTCCCATCCTTGAACTTCCTTCACAGCTGAGTCTTCTCACCTTGGAGTCACCTCCAAAAAGTAAACCAAGCAAAAAGTTCATCTGTTCTTAGGATCACAAGGTCCAAAGAAAGATATGGACAATAGTGTTGCTCTACCACCAACTTCTCAAAGGAGAAGGCAAGAAGTAATTTTCTGGACTAAATACCAAAAACCCCTTATTATTATCTGCATTGGAGGAATAATAGTTGTAAGTGGATTAATTATTTTCATACTTGCTGCTGTTGGCTACATTTCTGAAAAATTCTTCTTAAGATCATCTACTTTTTGCTTTGGCTTCTCTGCTATGGCTTTTGGAATAATAATGATGATTTTCATAGAAGAAAGAGATTTTTTGAGACCTTTAAGAGTTGCCCCGCAGAATTCAACCCACACCTCTGCCTAATGTAACCTTTTGATGCCAGTTGAAAAAAAAAGTTCCAGCATGAAGTCTTAAATATTAAAATTGTCAATTTTAAAATAAATATTTTACTCTTTAACATCAAAAAAAAAATCCAAAGAACAAAAAAACATGCTGGTCTCTTTCTCTCTGTACTGAGTTCCTCCAAATGCCTCTTGACTTTCCAGACAACAACATTATATCTTGTGATAGGTAACTTCTTGTAAACAGGACATCCAGTTTAAGATATCTAAATATGTAAGACTAGGGTCCAGAAATGAGATTAAGGCTAGGCAAGTAGATACAAGAGTCATTGGTATAGAAATGATAATCAAAACTATGAGTAAGATAGAAGAGAAAAGAGACCAGGAAGAAGCCTTGAGGTTAGTGGGACTGACCTGAAGAATAAATGATACTGAGAAGTATCAAAGAAGAATCAAGAGATAAAAAAGTATCAAAGAGAGATCAAGAAAATCAAGATGAAGATTGAGAAAAGGTCATTAGTAATTTTAGAGAGCAGTTTCAGTTGAATGATGAGGTTAGAAACCAGACTACAATTGAAAAGAGTGAAAACAAAAGAGATACTGATTGTAGACAGCTCTCCCAAGATTAGCCACTAAAGGAAGGAAAAATGTCACAGGGATAACTGAATCAAAGTGAAGGTGTTTTGAGGATGAGGTTGCAGCTGGTTTGTTTTTGTGGATAGAACCTCAGTATCACATATTCACATAAGATGAGGTAAGATGGTTAGTTTTCATTATCAGTCATGCAAGAAAAGTTTTGTCTATTGGATTTGGAAAGTGGAGGAAGAAAATGGATAAGAGCAGACACTTTCATTCTAAACAGGAGGAGGGGGTAGGAAAAAAATCCTGAACCAAAGGCATTCTTCCAAAATCCTTCTGTTTATAGAGACAATTCTACTGTCCTTCTGAAGTAGTAAACTCCACAACTCATCAACCTAACTGAATATTCAAAATAAATTCTAGCCTTTTTTTTTTTTTGACACTTTTCTAAATCTTTTTTCTCCCTGAGGCAATTGGGGTTAAGTGACTTGCCCAGGGTCACACAGCTAGGATTGTATTAAGTGTCTGAGACTAGATTTGAACTCAGATCCTCCTGATTCAGGGCTGGTGCTCTATCTACTGTGCCACCTAGCTGTCCCAATCTTGTCTTTTGTTATACAAGTGAAATCAAAACCAGTGAGGCAGGAGAGAAAACTTCCTGCTGAACCATATACCTCAAAACTACCTTTGAAGAAGAAATAGAAATGCATCATTAGTGCCTTATAGATTTTTAATTGCCTTTCTTCTCTATCAAAATAATGGGAAAGGCAATAAATAAATAAATGGATAAATAGATAAAGAAAGATAGAGAAGAAAGAAAGAAAGAAAGAAAGAAAGAAAGAAAGAAAGAAAGAAAGAAAGAAAGAAAGAAAGAAAGAAAGAAAGAAAGAAAGAAAGAAAGAAAGAAAGAAAAAGAAAGAATAGCTAGACGATAGCTAAAGTACTACATAAAGTGGAGGACTACTGATGTGGAAGATTGCACATATTATCAGTCATAACTGATACCTTGGCAAGTTTTATTGAATTACTTTCATTTTCTCTTCTTTCTTTTAATTCTTTGTTATAAGAGAATATTCACTGATTATGGAAGATAGAAAGAATATGTTTAAAAAATGTGAAGTCATAACAGAATAAACAAAATGTTTTTAATAATAAGTAAATATAAACAAAAAGGCCTGTATAATTCTCATCTTCTTAATTCCCAAGATCCAGACCTTGGATTTCTCAAGGAGATTAAATAGTATTTCAGAATAAAGGTCAGTATGCAAGACTTGGATTTAACAATAATAATAATAATAAGGTGTATTATTGCTCTTAATGCTTACAAGCCCTTGCAATTCACATGATTTACAGGCCAATTTTTCTCTTTGAGTGCTAAATAGGTCTGAGTGGTTATTATTATTCTTCGATTCCTATTTCAATGCCTCATTTTTTAAAATTCATTTATTTTTACAGGTATTTATAATCTGTCTGTCCCACTGTTCTTCCTCCCCTTTACCCTTGTCCCACCCTTCAACCCCAATTGAACATCAACAACAAAAACTTCATAAATATGAATAGGATAACAAATTTCCACATTGGACATGCCTGAAAATATGGCTTTCTCTACTCCAATGCTTCATTGTAATAGGTAATCCTGGGTTCTCAAATGTGACACTAGGAAAGAGCATGTTTTGGAAGATCCTACCATAAGGGAAAGGTTGATGAGCTTTAGCGCTCTCATCATCACAAAAATGACCTAATGACATTCAAGGAAGTCAATGATAAAAAACAAGTCCATATAAATGGAAAAATATTGATATCAGCATTTTTGATGGCAGCAAAGACCTTGAAACAAAGTAAATACCCACTGTTGAGGAATTTTTGTCATTTCTGACTCTTTATGACCCTATTTTTTCACAGCCAAGATACTAGAGTAGTTTGCCATTTCCCTCTCCAGATCATTTTACAGATGAGGAAATTGAAGCAAACAGGGTTAAGTGACTTGCCCAGAGTCACACAATTACCAAGTGTCTCTCTGGAAGTGAACTCAGGAAAATGAATATTACCAGCTCCAGGCCTGGTAGTAGTAGCCTAGCCACTTTGCCACTTTCAGAATAGCTAAACATATTGTAATACATGAATATAACAATATGACTGGGCTATAAAAAACAACAAATATGATAGAAAGATCAGGGAAACAGATGAACCAATGCAGACTTAAATTAACAGAGCCAAGAAAACAATATATTCATTGACTACAAATGTGAATAGGAAGAACAGCAACCACAAAGTTACAAAAAACAAAGATGGTTTCAAAGAAGATCTAGGAAAAAGACCTCTTCTTCTTCCCTTCCCCAATTCCTTTGCAGAGGTGAGAGGTCCATTGGGAGGAAATGATATCTATTTTCAGATATTAAAATATATATATTGATGACTTTGGTTTTTTTTCTTTTTTTCTTTTAAAAAAAAATATCACTAAAAGGAATGACTGAAAGGGACTGGCAATGTTTAAAAAAAAAAAAAAAAGATATAAACAAAAATGTATTTAAAAAAAAAAAAAAAGGACTAGCCTCACCAAGTAAAAGGGGTTCTTGACCAGCCTGAGTAATGGTGAGCATAAGGGAAAGAAGATTTTCCATTGAAATAATAACTCTTGAGGGTAAGCAGCTGGCCCTGGTCTGAAGGGAAGGTTCATACATGGGTGTGAATCCTTGTTCAGTTACTGATTATAGTCATGACCTGGGATAAATCAGTTCATTTCTCTGGATTTCAGTTTCTAAAATGAGGGTATTAAGGTAAAATTAGGGTAAAAGGGTATCTTAGAAATCTCTTCCGGCTATTAAACTATGATTCATTACTTATCTCCTTAGTCATAGAAGAATCACTATTCATGGAGGGAATATTCACAGTCAACAAACAAACAAAAACCACATCTTACAAGCAGAGATACTCTAGGGTTCTTAAAAATGTGTTGTATTATTGCACACTTTAACTGACATAGGGCTAATCTCATAAGGCAGAGCTCTGAAACAAGATTATGGTACAAATAATATTACAAACCCACCATGATGAAATTTCATATGTATTATGAATTAGGGAATAAAATAAGCATTAATATAGTACAAGTCAGGCACTATGCTAAGCACCTTAATATATATTATCTATTTGATCCTCATAATAACAATTAGGTAGTTATTATTATACCTGTTTTACAATAGAGGAAATTAAGATATGTAAGCTAAGTGACAATACAACTAGGAAATTTCTCAGGCTGTTTTTGAACTCAAGTCTTTTTGACTATGGGCCCAGCCCTTTATTAATTTTTTTTAGAAACTTCCTCTAGGGATAATCAGGGATTTTTAGAACCAAGAAAACATGATAAGTTTTGCCCCTGAAACAAATAAGTTGTGTGACTGTGAGCATGTCAGTGCTCAAGGTAACTTTTTGAGACTAAATTGCAGAGAAGCTCAACAACTTGTATCGTAGAGAGAATTTCTTCATCTGAGAACGCCCTATGCCAATGAAATCACAAGCCCAACCCCTGTTCAGGTCCCTATGAATGAGGGAGTGAGAAGACTGGACATAATGGACAGACAGGACGTCAGTTAAAATCCTGCCTCTGACACTGCTGGTTGTATGGTGATACCCAAGGCACTTATCCCCTAAATACCCTCCAGACAGCTCTCTCAGGTTATAAATTACAAAGCAGCTGAAAATATGTTTTGAGACAGGGAAACTTTTCCCAGATAGTTCCCTATAAAACAAAACAAAACAAAACACTCACAGCCCTCCACCTCCTCCCAAAAACTGACGAGCCAATGAGGATATTATTCAGAAATAAAAACACTCAATTTTCCTCAAACTCAAGTTTATACTGCTCCTGAAAAGTGACTAGGACTATCTATGAGCATTTACCCATGATACCAAACTCAGTAAACTGTATTTCCAGAGGCAGACAGTCCACTTTCTGGACTCCCTTTCCCTAGAAAAAAGACAAAGTACAGCAAGTGTAACATAAAACCAATCCCAACGGACACTCAAATAGAGCTTTGAGGTTAACACAGCAAAAAAAGCAAAAACAAAAACAAAAACAAACTCCTAAGAGCCCATACCTATGTCATAGAGCTGTCATTATTCCCATTTTATAGATAAGGAAACGGGCTCAAAGACTTACCCAACTTCCCAGGGGCTAATTGAACTATGATCTTCAAATCTTTCTTACAAAACACCAAACTTCTTACTACATTAATCTTTTTCTTTTCTTTTTTTTTAAACTGGACCTGGAGTTCATCGATTAAAGGAATTTGCAGATTCTCTATAACAATGCAATTCTGCAACTGTTCTGCAATTTGTCATCTTAAGTGTTAATTGCCTGAGATGATTACAAGCACATAACTAGGGTCAAATTAGGTAGCAATATTTTTTTTTCTACTTCATAGTATTTTTTTCTCTACTTCATAGTATTTTTTTCTCAATTACTATCCTAAGGATAGTTTTCAGCATTCAGTTTTCTAAGTTTTTTGAATTCCAAATTTATCTCCTTCCCTCTCTCCCTTCCCTAAGACTGAAAGCAATTAAATTAAGTTTATAAATGTATATTCATATTTCTACATTAGTCACGTTGTGAAAGAAGAATCAGAACAAAAGGGGGGGGGGAATATAAGAAAGAAAAGACAAAAGTAAAAAGTGAAAATGGTATGCTTTAATCTACAATTAGACCTTTCTCTGGATATAGAGTCCATCATGAATCTTTTGGAATTGTCTTGGATCATTGTATATCCTTAAGAGCTAAATCGATCATAATTGATCATCATATGATCTTGCTGTTACTGTGGACAATGTTCTCCGGTTCTGCTCACTTCACTCAGCATCAGTTCATTTAAGTCTTTCCATGTTTTTTTTTTTTTTTTTTTTTTTTTTCTGAAATTAAGTCTGCTCATCATTTCATATAGCACAATAATATTCTATTACATTTTTCATACCACAATTTATTCAGCCGCAAGCAGCAGTATTTTAAATCCTACCTAATCCACTATGCATGGCTGTCTCATTCCCTAATGTATAAGAAAATCCACAGCCAGGAACAGGATTTGTGTTTTTTGTTTTTGTTTTTTTTTTTTTTAGTAAGGGAACACCCTCCCTGGATTAGAAAATTCCTTTACTCAATTCAAGTCAGTATCTTCTATACAATTTATAATCTTAAAGAAGGCATTCCTTAACTATGTCATACACCCTTTTGGTAATCTGGTGAAGCCTAGAGACCCCTTTTCAGAATGTCTTTCAATGCATAAAATAAGATATGCAAAATTACTAAAAAAAATTACGTTGAAATCCAGTTATTAAAGTTATTTAGTTGTAGGTTTTTTTTTTTTTTTTAAGTTTATTGCCCCAAGTTTAAAAGGTTCAGTTTAGGGTTTGTTCTAATTAATTATAATAAACATTACCCTAATTAGTAATACAGCTAAATTCTCATCACGAAGAATGTTTTGCACTGAAATATTATATATTTCTATATTCCAATGAATGGCCTTTTAAAATTCTCTGTAGCCTTATTTGAGTATAAGGAACAGAGTTTAGCCTAAATATCATTCATTCAAACATAATAAAAAATTAACTCCATATTTCTGGCATCACAAAAGAGGGAGAACAAAGTTTAGCTATAGTCAACGGACCTCTCACAGAGCTCTGTGCTTGTCCGATTTCACTTTCAAGTTGCAATTTATGAAATTTTTTCCACCTCAACCATCCTAATTACTTCAATCAAATCCATCTAAATTTTCAAATTATTCAACAAAACAAGACCCAAGATGCAGAAGGAAGCAATAGAATGAAAAAAAAAACAAAAAAAAAAAAAACCCTACCTACTTCTCCCAGGAGTGTCTTTAAAGGACTCCTTTTTCCTTTCTTTTGCATTTATAAAGAGATTAAAGGGATCTTAAGAGTTAACTAGCCGGATCTCCTTGTTTTTGCAAACGAAGAAGCTGGCCCCCATAAGTGAAAGGGTTTAAAAAATATTTTCACACTTGATTCTAAAAATTAGGTAATTTCTAGCCATCAATTAACTAAAACTCAATTTTTAGGTACTCATTACAAGCTAAGTATAAAAACTACAAAGACAAAGTTAGCTTCTCTGGAGCTAACATTCCATTGGGAAAACAATGAATTAAAAAATATATATATTCTAATCTGACGGAGAGGACTAGTAAATGCCCCAGTCTAGGAAGATGGAACTTGATCTAAACTTTGAGGGTAACAAAAGATTCTATTAGGGAGAGACAAGGATTTAGGAGAAGTTTGTTAGTGTTTATCCTTCATTCTCGAAGAGGAGCAGGACATCTGGGAGGTGATGTCATGATTAGCAAAAGAACTGGATTTAAGTGAGGGAGGGCTGTTCAAGGTCACCTGCCTCACTTTCCCCTACATAGATATCTAGGTCCAAGGGGAAGATATAGATCCGGGAGACTTTAGATGGCCTTAGAGGCATTGGGATTTCTTAACCTTTTAAAACTAAGCCACTCTCAATCAGTGATTAAGACTAAGGTAACAAATGAGGCAAAAAATGACCTCTTTTACCCTGTTCTAAAAAAAAAAAAAAAAAAAAAAATCAATCTGGAAAGGGAAGAGTCTGTTTCCAGGAAGACAAACAGAAGATCATAGATAAAGCGTCCTTGTATAAGGAAAAACAAAAACAGCTAGTTTGATTGGACCATAAGGTATATGAAAGTAGGTACCCAGAATCAGGTTACAAATTTGTTCATTTGTTTCTGTTGTGTCCAACTCGTCATGAATTCATTTGGGGATTTCTTGGCAAAGATTCTGGAGGAGTTTGCCACTTCCTTCTCCAGTCAAGAAGAATTTATTAGGTGGTGCTTGCTGTGTGCCAGACACTGTGCTAAGATCTGGAAATACAAATACAAGTAGAAAGAAAGACTCTTGGTCCTCAAAGAACTTATGCTTTAATGGAGAAAGACAACACATTAAAAAAAAGAAAGTTGAAAGAGGGAGAATGATAAGTAAGATAAATGATTTATAGGGAAAATCCAGAAAACAAACAGGAGAGAAATGAGACATGGCTAGCCTGGGCACCCTCCTTAAATACTTGCCATTCAGGGAAGAAACAGCCAATCAGTTAGTGGTCACAGGATAGAATGGTACTTTTAATTTTTTTTTTAATTTAATAGTCTTTTATTTACAGGTTATATGTATGAGTAACTTTACAGCATTGACAATTGCCAAAACCTCTTGTTCCAATTTTTCCCCTCTTTCCCCCCATCTCCTCCCCCAGATGGCAGGATGACCAGTAGATGTTAAATATATTAAAATATAAATTAGATACACAATAAGTATACATGACCAAACCGTTATTTTGCTGTACAAAAAGAATCGGACTCTGAAATATTGTACTATTAGCCTGTGAAGGAAATCCAAAATGCAAGTGGGCAAAAATATAGGGATTGGGAATTCAATGTAATGGTTTTCAGTCATCTCCCAGAGTTCTTTCACTGGGAGTAGCTGGTTTAGTTCAGAATGGTACTTTTAATATGTAGATTTCAAATACAGAGTGAGCTTCAAGATGAAAATCTGGGGCATAGATGTAGAATCTCACATATAAAAAGACACTTTTTAAAAATTTTTGTGGATTTTTTTTTTTCCTTTATGCTTTATAATAAGAGATAGCCTTCTGGCTGAGAACTATAAATAAAGTTTTACATTTACACACTCACATACATATACATATACATTTATATATACATATATATGTAAAAACAATTACTTTAAATAGAAAAGAAAGTCCAGTTACCAAAAGACAATAATCACACATTATTATTGTATTGTGGGCCTTATTCATTATACTGCAAGCCTTACCACTGTCTAGGCAAGAGGATTAACCATTTGGAGAAAGGAGAAATTCCTCATCCTGACTCCCTATAAATGCTCCTTATCTTGCTCCAAGGTTTTCTCAAATTGAAGGGGCCCAGAATGTGTTTGCAATTTAAATTTTTTCAAGGCCAGTATCTGATTCTTTTTGGAATTTGTCCTAAACCAATTCATTCTCTGAATGCTCTATAAAATCTTATATTGCACTCTAGAAACTTAATTATATGTTATTAAAAGGATTGATTCCTAGGGAGAAAATGAAGTTTAAACAATAGAATAAGTTGAAAAGACTTTTATGAATAATATTACATATAAAAATAAACATGGCATTGACTGTCAGCTTTTTGCTTTTGAGTTGAGTTTTTGTTGTTGGGTTTTTTATTTGAGGGTAAGTTTTGTTTTGTTTTGTTTTGTTTCTAAGCTAACTTTATGCTTTTATATTTGTTGCTACCTTCTTCATCAGTGCAGATTTCAACTCATCCGCATTTTCTCATCCCTGACCATTTTTTCTCCATTTCTCTCCATAAATCCTCCATAAAAGTAATTTTCTAGCATACCCGAAGTCCACTTCTGAACCTTTTTGATAATTTATAGACAGTGATAGCTGGATGGGTTCACTGGAAATAAGCTGGGCATGAAGTCTGGAAAGTCTGTGTTTAAATTTGATCTCAGACACTTACTAGCTATGTGATACTTGGCAAAGTGACTTTATTTTTTGCTTCAGTTTTCTCAACGGTAAAATGAGAATAACAATAACATCTACGTCAAAGAGTTGTTATGAAAATCAAATGACGTAATATTTGCAAAGCACTTAACATAGTCTGACACATAGTATACACAATATAAAATATCCCTTTTTGAAAAACATTTCATGGACATCATGTAATATTAATTCAGTTAGGATAAAACAGAAATGAAATCTGTGAGACCTAACAAGTAGATTCCAGTTAAGAAAACTATTTGGAAAATAGTGCCTTTGATTTAACAAAGACAATTATATTGCAGTGAATGAATGAATAATAATTTTTTCAATTAATTTAATTGCTTATTATGTACCAAGCCCTAAGAATGTAAACAAGAAAATTAAGACCTCTGTAGTTGGACAGATTTCTTCAGAAGTCTATTAAAGCAATAATCCATATTTAATCTATAATCTAATTAGAGCATAATCAAGAAATTATGCTCATGAAACCTGGAAATCCAGACCCACCAACACAAGAAGGTTTTTTTTTCTTAATCTTGCAGAAAAAAAAATGAAAACCATGTATTTATATATGGATATTAGGATATACAAGCAATATTTTGTACACATATTTACATATACAATAGCTCTCAAGAACCTCATCCTCCTATTGTGAGCATTTGACACATAAAAGCTCCAGAAAAGTGAAAAGTAGTCATTTGCAAAAATGCTTTCCAATTGGGACCTTAGCAGTCTCCAACAACAACAGCAGATCTTGCCTAAAGGTGAACATAATTAAGCGAATTTAGATGGTATCTAAAGGCAGCCCCGGGGCCATGTAAAGAAGGTGATAGAGCCAGGAAAAAGAGGACATATAAGACACATAGTGTTGTCAGTAGACCGGGTCCAAGGTTCTGTAGATTTAAATCAGCAGGTCAAATGACAGCCCAGGGATATTCTAGACATAGAATTAGAGAAATTGAGAGCATCTTATGGAAACAATGGCAGGAAAAATAATAAAGAAGGGGAAGAAGAAGGAAAAGACTATCATGCCACTCAACCGATATGAACCTAGAGGAATCTCAAATATTCCCCCCCCCCCCCAAACAAACATCTCAGTAAAGATTTCACATAGAATGAAGGAGGAAGAAAACAAAGTCAATCCTATTTCCCTATGTCTAGGCAATCCAGGGTGATTTTTCTAATTCATCATCAATAGTTATATAAATAGAAATCTTTATAGGCGTCCATTCTTATGAGAAGCAGCTTGGGACAGTAGAGAGAGACTTATGAGTCAAGAAGACTTAATTCTTCTGACATATTCTGACTGGTTGCTTAAATCTAAATCTCCTGTGACCTCATGCAATTCTCTAAGCAACACAATAGTTAAAAATAGTCAAGAGTAAAGGTAGTTTCTGCAAAGGGAGCTCCCTACACTGAAGAAATTACAGGTGCAAAATAATTATATATGTAGACATATATATTAGGGATTAAATATACAAATGCATTCATACCTACAGTAATTCAAGGAGAAAAATGTCTGTTATTTGTGTGGCTGGATTTCCAGGCTTCGGAGCATACCTTGTCAATTAATTAAATTATGAGTTATTGCTTTAATTGACCTCTGAAGAAATTCATCTATTTTTTTTCTTGTGGTTAGTTTTACAGTGGGCACACACACCAAGTAAGGGAGCTAGTGCTAATTCATGGAGTTGAAGGAAATCTTAAATTTACAAATGAGGAAACCGAGACCAAGATAATTTAAGTGAGTTGCCCATGATCACAGTTTGAAACAGCAGAGAAATCATTCCATGATACCACATTTCAGAACTTTTACCAAGTAATATATTAATATTTAGTTTGACTACTCTTAATATGTGTTTTGGGAGAAGAGAAAGCAATTCCAGAGAGTTGAGTGTAATAATAGTGTACTCAAATCATGGGATTTGAACCCGTCTTCTGACTCCAAATCAGGGCATCTCTCCACTGTTCCATTCTGATTAACTCAAAGTAAAATAAATGTAAACTGAATTTCGAATTCAAAGCAAGCAAATTTTCCATCAGCCTTAGAATTAGTATTTCTTGAAATAAGTGAGCACCGGCTTAATTTAAAATTTACAATCCGCAGTTTACAATCTGCTTAGTGTTGCAGAGACACTTGCAATTCCTTAAGATCTTCCCAGACCCCAGAATGAACGCGCTTCCTGCTAAAAAAGATCCCAGCGTGGGAACTCGAGACCCGGGTACCTTTCTTTCTTCCTTCCCCCTCTTTTTCTCTCCTCCTTCCCTCCCGAGCTTTGCAGATACTCGCTGAAAAACACCAAGTTGAGCAGGAGATCTGCAAAGGTAGGAGGAGAAGAGCGTTTCCTCCGGTTGAGTTACTCCCAATCAGAGAAGCGCCCCGACGTGAAGCCAGCTGGGGATGCAAACCCAACCCTCCCCAAGTCCTCCTTCCTCCCAGCTCACATTTGCTCTCCAAGTCCCGGGGATTACCTCGCGCTGAACTCTCATCACGTCAGGGGGATCCAAGTTTCTCTCTAGATTGGTATGATGCGCAGGGTAGAGGAAGTTCTGCCGGACTGGAAGCTTGCCACTTCCCTCTGAGCCTCCTCCTTCTTCCAGCGGAGAAACCAGAGCAATCCTGAATTAACCGAGATTCCTACCTCCAGGACTCTCTGCACCTGCAGTCAGCTTCCTTCTGGAACTTGTCTCCACACGCAAAGAGAACAGTGCCTTTTCTTTCAGATTTCTTGAAGCTCTTCTGAACTTCAAAATCCTTGATTCCTCCCCGTCCGTCCCTCCCCTTTCCCCTTACACCTCCCTGAGCCCTTCCCAGTGTACCCCCGCCTTCGGGATTTTCTCCAGTAATTGCTATTCTCAATCTTGTCCTCCTTCCTGGAACCTGGCTCTGGCCAAGAGTTCTTAATCTTTTTGTATGTCATGGACCTCTTTGGCAGTCTGATGAAGCCTAGGGGATTCCAGAATCAGAAACGTTGCCTGCATTAATAAATTAAGGAAATACTAAATTTCAGTTAGAGAAGAAAACAAAAGTCAGTTTCTCCCATTCAGTTTCACGTAGCCCTTGAAATCTACCCATAGTTAAGAACTCCAGGTTAACACCTGCATCTCAGTTCCTCAGGTATGGACAGATATCGTCACCAATCTTCTCGTATCTCCTTCTTCCTCTGTCTACCCAGATTTCCCCAGTTGGCCTGGGGCTGCCTCTGTATGTCATCCACAACTTTCTTCTATTTACCTTCAGGCTCGAAAAATTAATGAGGAGGGAGACTGAAAAGGTCTCTCTTCAAAAGTAAAGGACACAAATAATCAAATACTCCTTTTCACTGTGTTCCACCCAAACAACATTCATTATGAGTTGGCTGTGTTCTCTTGGACTCCTTTGCCCCTAAATTGTAATCAATTGTGAAGGTGTTGAGAGTTTCTATAGTGCACTGGATCTGGAATCAGAGACTTGGATTCAAACCACACACTTGTTAGCTGGGTAACCCATAGGCAAGTCAACTATAAAATGAAGCTTTAAAATCTGTTAAATATGCTGTATACTATTCCATGGCACCATTCCCCAGTCATGCCTTTGTCTTTCTTTACCTCCCAAAGGTTGAGTCTGAGCCCTTTACCAGATCATTTGATCCTCACCATTGATCAGTCAATCAGTTAGTTCTTTATGATCCCATTTGGGGTTTTCTTGGCAAAGACATTAGAATCATTTGCCATTTCCTTCTCCAACTCATTTTAGAGAGGAGGAGACTGAGGCAACCAGGATTAGGTGACTTGGCTAATAAGTAAGTGTCTGAAGCTGAATTTGAATCCAGAGCTAGTCTATCTTCTGTGCCTTTTAGCTGCTTGTGGCCTTGATGAATTCCTCTTCCCGGTCAAATTCCCTCAACAGATGCTTCCTCATTCATAACATTCCATTTCCAACTCCAACCCTTTTCACAGGCTGCCTCCTTTGTCTGAAGTTCACCCCCTCTTAATGTTTGTTGCTTTTTGGAATCCTCAGATCCTTTCAAAGCTTAATACATCCCATATGAAGCCTTCTCTGACCACCACAAGAGATTCTAGTACCCCCAAGAAAATACTTTTTTATTTACTGTGTATATGTATTTTTATTTTTTTTTAACATTTCCCCACTCTGCAGTCCAACAGAATGGAAACAGATTGCTCTATTTTTCTTTGTATCCCTCTGACCCCAGCACAATATTTGGAATACAGTGGAATAATAAATACTTGTTGAGAGGTTTGGCTCTTGTTAATGCTGTAAAGTTACCCATACATATAACCTGTAAATAAAAGGCTATTAAATAAATAAAAAATAAAAAAATACTTGTTGATTGATTGTTCATAGTAGATACATGGTAAATGCTTGCTGAATTTTTTTTCTCTCACTTTAAATGTAGGTCAAAGAAATTTGCTGCAGACTTCTATTCTGATGCAGTTTTCGAGCACCAGTATAGTACAAACAAAAGGACTATTTTTTAAAATCATTTTTTAAATAAATTCTACAAGGCAGCTAAGTGGTATAATGGACAGAGTACCAGCCCAGGAGTCAAAAGGACCTGAATTCTAATTCACTTAACTAGCTGTATGACCCTGATCAAGTCACTTTACTCTGGTTGCCACCAAAAACAAAATAAACTGTGACAAAGGTAAATTGATCTTCTTTATAATGTAAAAAAAAAAAAAAAAAAAAAAAAAAACTATTTACATTTAAGTCATCTTCTTTTTTCATCATATCTTTTTATACTTAAAAAAAATGCTTCTTAAAATCATTTCAAGGTTTTTCCATTATGGAGATAATGAAATTCTCCTCTTACAATGTTATGGGAAATCAAATGTAGGTAAGACTTCATAATATATCATATTCCAATTGATGAGGTCCTGAATGTGGGTGTGTGTTGAGCAGAGAGAAATTGAAAAATTGATAAAATTGATCTTTGGGGCAGGTAGGGAGAAAGCACTGAGAGAGATCAGTTTAGATCTGTAGTCTCACTCTCCGAGGAGGTCATCCAATTAGAAATCCAAGTAATGTCAAACCCCTGAGACCCATCATCTATAAGAGATCTTGGGCAGCCTCACCTTGACATGTTATGCCTCAGTTCTCTTTAACTGTTCTGACTTGGTTTCCCTGAACTAGTTTCCTTTGTCTCAGTTTCCTTAGCTGTTCTGTTAAATCCCCTTAGTCGTAAAAACCCACTCTGGTCCATTAAGACTGGTTACCGTTTACTCTAAGGTTATAAATTGCTAACAAGATAAACAAGAGAGCAGAACTCCTGACCCTCTCCTGTCCTCAAGAATTTACAATATCCCTCTAAAATATTCCAAGATACCTCACTGACATCTTTATCTCTGGGTATTCAGACATCCTGTCTCTGGGCTTTTAGGAGTTATGGTCTCCCCCCAACCTGACAGAAGCCTTCGCACCTTTTTCCGTTCTTTGTCTCTAGGGTTATTTAAAGAAGGGGGCCACTCTTAATCTTGGCTGCATTCTTTGAGATGACAGCCTTGGGACCAACATGGTTTCCTTGGTCCCAGTATATCTTTATCTCTATCTGACTGGATAATTTGAGACGAGAGTCCTGTCCAGTCAATTATACTCTACAATTAATAAACTATTGAAAACTCTCTAATCTCTCTCCTGCCTCAGTTTTTCCGGCATTATAGACATTCCTTTCAGAAATCCCAGTCACCTTCCTGAGGTTAAATTTTCCTTATAAAATCTACTGACTGCCATCTTTTGGGTCAGTCCCCTATGCACTTTGCCTCGTGGTCTTTCTCCATCCTCTCCCCAGATCACATGGTATCTCTCCTAACCCCACTATGCTCTTGACCCTACTTCTCCTTATGGCTAATTAACCCTTTAAGGATGTTGTCCCTTTTAGGATTTAGCCTGCCAGCTAAGGGTGTGCCCCAACTTCATGAGGTGTTTCTTTTCTCCTGGCAAATGGCAAGTTCCACTACAGAACTTGTCCTTTCCATCATTAATTATCAGAACCTCTTCCTATGTTCTCCCAACTCTTTCATATTTACCATTCCTGGAATCTACTATATTCCTTCATTTTGTCTGTAACTTCTTCTAAATAAATCTACCTTTTACCAAAGAGAATGGCCATTGTGAATTCTTCACATAACTGAAGCCTAACAATTGGTGATTACCATCTTCTGAGATTTACATCAGCCGCATCACAATGAAAATGAAAACCAATTTCTCATCAGTGACTTAAAGGCATTGAATAGGAAAGATATTTTTCTTTCCTTCCTGGATTGCACTAAAAGTCAGCTTCCTTATCTGAAAATGAGGAGAGGTGTGGGAAGTTACAGAAAAAAAATGACCTCTCATTTCCCTTGAGGCTACTTGGTGCCATAATGTACAAAGGACGGGGCCAGGGGTCAGGAAGACCTAAGTTCAATCCTACCTCAGATATTTAGTAGTTCTGGAATACCTAGACAACTTTTTTAACTTTTCTTTACCTCAATTTCCATAATTTTAAAATATGGATAATAAGGGTACCTATCTTCCAATGTAAGTGCTATATAAATGCATGTTCCCTTTTATGAGACAGAAGTATTACAGTGAATTATTGAATTGTGTAATTTATAGTTCTCCACAGAGTACATGAGAGTCATGATAAATTGCATGGTCAGTTATTATGGGTGCATTCCAACACGTAAAGCTAGCCTTCACAATCACTCAGGCAAGTTGGTACTTGTGTTATTATTTGTTGTGCATAATCCTATAGCCACTCCTATTCTGCCACCTACCTTAGTTTAAAAAATTTAGGGAGAAGTTTGCTCATCCCTGGTTTCTGCCCACTTAGCTCCCACGCTTGCTTTTTCAAGCTCTTCTGTAATATTACATAAATTACCCTGTTATCCTTTCTACCTATAAACATACATTAACTTCACTCTTTGAAATACCTACATTATCTTGAATGTGGATGCATGAATGAAAAAGTTATTATGTATCTAGCACTGTGATAAGAACTAGAGGTATGACTATAAGCCTTGGCCCCAAGGAGCTTACATTCTAATGGTGAAAAATGAGATAGGTAGGTAGATAACTAGATGGACAGAATGAGAGAGAGAGAGAGAGAGAGAGAGAGGACTTGTGGCCAAAGGTGAACTATTTTGAAGAAGAAAGAAAGACTGGTGATTAGACATCAGGAAGAATATTTTCTGAATCTGCCCTCAGACACTTTCTAGCTGCATGTGCCTGGACAAGTCATTTAATCTTCATTTATCTCAGCTTCCTGCTCTGCCAAAAAGGGGAATAATTATAAAGCCTCTATTTCCCAGTATTGTTGTAAGGATCAAACCAGATATTTGTAAAGAACTGCACAAACTTTAAAATTCTATATAAAAACTAGTTGCTGTTGTTGTTATTGGAGCAATAGGACAATTGATTGAGATGTCCTTGTCAGAAATGGTATATTGATTCAATTGCTATTCCAAGTAGTAGAATTAAAAAATAAAGGATGTAGGGGAGTGAGAAAAGTGGAGGCTGGAGAGCAGGTAGAATTGAAGCAGGTTGTGGTCCCTTTAAGAAACTGTATTTCCTATTGATTTGTGATTCCTTTCAGACTCCCAGCCCCTCCTGGCTGGCTCATTATCAGTTCAGGAAGCCAGGGCCTGTGATTTACAAATCCTAGTCAAAAGCATCCCTTTGAATTTCAATAGGAGATCCAGGCTTGTCCCAGCTCCCATCAGATCTGAACCAACTTGGGCTCTCCCAACCCCCATTCTGTTGATCTGCTCAGGTTTCCCAACCCCCACCAAGACAAGCAATATAATGAGCTTCCATTAACTAAGGTCTTTGCAGATGGACCTTGGCAGTTCCGTTTACTACTACCCCCACTGCCCACTGAAAACTGCTTTCTCAGTGCAAAACTCCATTTTCCATAGATCTGTCCACTGGAATATTCTTTCCAGTGCTATCCTCTCTTTACCCTCACCTATTTCCCTAATCAGACTTTAACCTTACTTCCAAATCCCCATAATAAACCTCTTTTATCAATCTAGGTTTTCAGGCCTGTAAATTCCTTTATAGAGAACCTCTGCAACACCAGAAGGGAGTCCCCAAAACTCCCTACCTTTGCTCCGAATCCCAAGGGGTTGCAGGGGAGCTCCATGTGATTCCCTAAACCCTGAACCTGCCACTAGACCTCATTTAACTCCCTGACCACCAGAAACCCTAATTTCATTTGGGTTCCCCAAATCTAAATCTCATCATTATGACAGGAAGAAAGCCATGGTAGACCTGAGATCAGATTAACAAAATAAGGTGAGTTCAGAATTGTACTGATAAATTTTCAGTATGAGCATTTATATCAGAAATCAGCGAATTCTACAAGTCAGGGACTGATTTATTGTTTTGTTCTACTCCAGATCTGACTCTTATATCATTATATTTTATATCATAGCTCTGTAATTAACATTTCTTTTAATTCTAAGTATTTTCCTGTCTCACTCCCTTTATGTCTTCTGTTTTTTGTTTGTTTGTTTTGTTTTTGTTGTTGTTGTTGTTGTTGTTTTTATTGAGTGCTTAGATGAAATAGGCAATTGGAGCTAGAAGAAAGGGGTGATACATTGGCAAGATTTCTGGACAAGGTAACATCCAAAATGGACACAGACCACACTGCTCCCACATACTTACTAAAGCAAAAACCTGAAGAAACATAAGTGACTAAATAATTAAGAAACCCAATGAAAAACTAGTAAACAGCTTCTTCTACATCAGAACTGCACACACACACACAAAAATCAGCCATTCACTAATAAGCAGTGGGAAAGGTGGTCATCAGCAATATAAGCACCAAAACACATAACTGCGTCAGCAGCCTCCAAGAATGTGCCATAACAAGGAAGACATAAAGGTAGCCTGCAAGATACTGTGTCCTGAGGCAAATAGACCAGAAGGCTCTCCCAACAAGGCCCTGAGGTAGTCAAAAATTACCATGTTAGTCAGAAGCCGACCAAAGTAAGGAACCTTGGAAGCCAGTAAGAGTAGCAACAGCTAATGGGACATGATAGTTCTTGGAGTAGAATACATCATTCTTCCAGGGGTGCCCAAGTTCTAGTACTCTGTCCTAAAATACAATAGAGAGTCCTGAAAATCTGGTGCTTTGAATTTCAAAAATCCAAGGGGATTTTTCCCTCGGAGGTAGAAGAACCCAGGTGATTCAGGATAAAATTAAGGAGAGCCAACCACGCCATCCCAAAGTGCAGCAGGAAAAATGGAGATTGGCCTTTGTACAAAGCTCTAATTCAGGAGCTAAAGCTGAAAATGCAAGTAAAACAAAAAAGACATCAACCAGTATAAACAATTATTGTAATCCTAGCTATGCCCCCCAAAATAATCCATTATTACAAGAATAAGCTCAAAGGAGAAAATGAATTTTTCACAAGGACTAACAGAGAATTCTTGGAAGATGGTATAATAAAGCAATAAATTAGCTGGCTATCCCAAATTCCCCCACAAACAATATAAAATAATGCCTCAAAATGAACTTTAAAATGGCAGAAATAATTAAAAGTCAGGGTAAAGCAGTTCTTCTGCCTAAGACAACTTGAGAGGTCATTGGAAAGACCTGATCTCTAGAGATGGTGATCTAAACTGATCAAAATGCAGAAATCTCCAGGAAGATGCCACCAGATTCAATCAACAACAGCTTGGTGGCAGCAGCTTCAGTTTTAGGAACTTTTACCTCAAGAACAGAGAGGGGGGTCAGGCAGCTGATTAGGGAAGAATTGCAGAGTCCTCTGCTGGTTAGTACTAGACTTGTCTAATGTACATTGACCTAATGTAATCCCCAAATTGGAAGGAGAATAGATATTTTACACCAGTAATAATCTTTTCTGTGTCATGGACTGCTTTGACAATCTGTTGAAGCCTATGGGCCCCTTCTCAGAAAAAAATATTTTTAAGGGCATAAAACAAAATATGAATTACAAAACAAACTGATTATATTGAAATACAATTATCAAATACAATACAAGTTCAGAGCCTCCAGGTTAAGAACTCCTATACAAGTAATGGACTCCCTGAAAACAAGAATTAATCAAACAGAAATCAACAACTCCATGAGATAGTGAAAAAATATCATAATAAAATCAAAAGTTTGAAACAATTGGAAAAAATAAAATATCAAAATTAAATTGACCTGGAAAATAGGTCTAAGAGAAATAGTACAAGAATCAATGGAATCTTCATCTGAAAGTACATGCAACATTCTACACTTTAGAGCCCCCAGTGTAATTTAAGAGGGTTTTTTAATTAAGGAAAATTCATTTTCTCTCTCTATTGCTATTCTCACTTCATTATCACTTTTTTTCATTATTTCTTTTGAGATTTTAGATTCTTTGTTCCTCTAAAATGAATTTTGTTAATATTTTTCAAATCCTTTAAAGCAACACCCTGGTAATGCAATTATGGAAGCACTAGACATGTAAATTAATTTACTTAGAATCATCTTATCTCCATTTTGCAGAAGAGGAAATTACAGTGAGGTTAAGCGATTTATCCATCTTCACATAGCTATTAAGTACCATAGGTGAGATTTGAACCCAACTGTCTTCTGACTCCAAATCCAACAAACATTCTTTCCACCATCACAGGTTGACAGTACTTCAGAGATTTGAAAGCAGCAATCCTTCCTCATATTTTTTTCAGATTAAACATTAATATTTGTTCTTTCTCTCTGTAAAGCTAAGAAAGAGAGAGAGACACACACACAAAAAGACAGAGACAGACAGAGATAGAGATAGAAACAGGGAGACAGAGAGAGAGAACACCAACTCTAGAGACAGAGAATACAATACATGTTCAAATCCTCCTTGTGTTTATCATTGCATGACCTTGAACAAACCATTTAACTTTCCTGTGTTTTAGTTTCCTCATCTCTTAAATTATTGTTTTGGATTACATGACTTCTAACATCCCTTCTAGTTTTAGATCTTATGGTCTATTGCCCTAATATCATAAGCCTCTTTCTTTCCCTGTATTCAACACCTCAAAACTCTTCTTTATCTAATTATGTAATCTATTCTCTTCTGTGTTCTTGTCTCTAATGAATTAGCCCTTACTGGCAAGATCAACATGTAATGGGCTGAAGCTCAAGCTGATGCACTGAGGTCCCAAGCACGTGAGGCTAAATAGTAATTGGACCATTCTCTATTAATATATATGCTTGGAGAAAGAATGGCCCCACCCACTTTTTGTGCAAGTCCTGATGTGTTGTATAGGAAATGATGATTTTGGTGGGTGGAGGCAGAGGGGCAGAGAGAGGAGCAGAAAGAGACCGCTGGCTGGCTTCTTGTCGCAGCTACTTACATTGCTATCGCGATCCCCCTTCACCTCAAAAAGAATAAAGATTGAAGATTTTCCCTTAACCTGAATTCCTGACTCCAGCTGATTTTAAAATACGCGGTCATCACATCAACACACACACACACACACACACACACACACATGCACACACACCTTTTGTACACACAAAACTAGCCCCCTGCCTAGTTAATCATTTCAATTTTCTCATCTTCAATCTCATCTTATCTAATAATAATAACTAGCATATATATATATATACACACATAAAATCATATACTATGTGTCAGACACAGTGCTAAGTGCTTTTTACAAATACCATTTCATTTGATCTTTGCAACAACCTTGAGAGTAGATACTATACTCATCCCCATTGTACTTGTTGAAGAACCTAAGATTAAATGGTTTGCCCAAGATCACACAGTTATTAAATATCTGAGTTTAGATTCTGAACCCAGGTTCAGTTTTCTACCCAATTCCTTGGCTTCTTCTGTCACTATCTTCTAGTTCCTTCTTTGTTGCCTATGAACAATCCCAGATCACTCCTTAAAACTCCTTTTAAAAATCCACTTGTTCTTGTCATCTCCTAAAGCTCTGATCTCATGTATTTCTTCTCTTTCGAAACCAAACTCCTAAAAAAAAAAAAATTACCTAGAAACTTTTCCTAATCTCTTTAATTGATATTCTTATTTCCTAGTGCCTTTTAGTCTTAACCTTGGACCACACTACTCTACCAAAACAGCTTTCTCCAAGGGCTTAATTTTTCAAACCCAATGGCCACTAGATTCTCTCCCTTGAGCTGCTAGCAGCCTTTGACAAGCTGACTCTGCCCTGTATTCCCAGAAGCACTCTTCATCCTCAGAGGCTGCGATGTTGTTGGTTCCTGGTTCTTCAACTACCTTTCTGACTGTGCACAGGATGATCATCCTAGTTCAAGTTCTTATCACCTTTCAGTGAGATTATTGCAAGCTCCTCCTAACTGGAGTTTACTTCCAGACTTTCCTTGTTCCAGAGTTTAACACTGTCTGGCATAGTAGGCACTTAATAAATACTGACTGGTTGATCCAAATCATCCTCTACATGTGTACAGAAATCAGCACTATGAACGAACTCTTGTTTAATAATCTTGCTTCTAGGATAAAATGCAACTCCTCAGTTTGGCAAAGACTTTCACAATTTGGCATCAGTCTTCCCAGATTTTTTCACATCACTGTCCTTTATACACAATGAGTTCGAACCAAACTCCTTCCCCTCCCCTGCTCATTTAGCTATCTTTTGCGTCTTGTCATCTCCCATTCAATTGTTAATTCCTAAAGGGCTAGGATTTTCTTGGGGTTTGGGGGATTTTGTTTTTTAATTTCTATTTCTAATTCCAGCATCAGTTTGCAGTAAGCACTTAAATGTTTGTTAACTGATTAACTGAGGTAGTGGGTTTTGTCATTCTGGGTACTACACAATAAGGTATTCAGTCAGGTTTAACATATTTAGTTTGCAGTAAAATGGGTTATTTAATTTTTTAAAAAGACAATCCTATAACATGGTTACTTTCTTTTAACAATCTCTAAGAGTTTCAAGTGTAATGGAAGAAGACCACAAGTAAAGGAAGGGAAATGAGATTTTGGAGAGAAAAGGCAACTGCTGGACAATGCTAATGAGAAAAATAAATGGAATTCCAGAGAGAGTCCAAATGTGAATTGGCAGTGAAGCAAAGCATGAATAGAACCCTTCCTAAAATGGTAATCCCAAGGAGGGAGATACCACAAACTAAAAGAAGAGACTGAGACTTGGATGAGATCAGAAAACGTATTTTAGATTATACAGTTAGGGACTACATATGATTTGTTGACCATTTCCATTGTTCCTTCATATCTGACTCTTTGGGACTCCATCTCAGATTTTTTTGAGCAAAGATACTAGAGTGGTTTGCCATTTCATTCTCCAACTCATTTTGCAGATGAGGAAACTAAGGCAAACAGGGTTAAGTAACTTGCCCAAGGTCACATAACTACTAAGTGTCTCTCTAAAATTGAACTCAGATCTTCCTGACTCCAGACTCAGTGTGCACTATACCACTTGTCATGACTATTCAGAATAAAGAGACTGGCTATCAATGGGATGGTCATTCAGTTGGATCTCATAGTAGCACTCTGTCAAATACAAGTCAAATTTGTTTTTTAAATACCTTTTCTTTTCCTCAAACTTTCTTTATCTCTTCCTTTTCCCTTTCTCTTGCATTTTTTCCCTCTCCTTTAAATTCCCTTCCCCTTGTCCCTCCTACTTAATTGTTCCAGAAGCATCTATGTCACTGCCATCAAACCAGTGCTACTGGAAGTTACAGGATACAGGAAATTTGTCAGACTTTATCCTGAAAGATAAGGTGAACAATGGGCCTCTCTCTTGGTTATAGCTGCAATAGCTACTCCTTTTAAAACATGATCAGCAGAATAACCCAGTCAGGCAAGTGACCAGCTGCCTACAAGACCAATCTGACTCTCTAGGTTGCAAACCTAAGGGCAGTCTCAATAAAAAGGATTGTCATCATGGACTCTTTGAAGCCTTCATTGGGATCAATGACATCAAGTCAGTGATGTGAAGAGGGGTTCTGTATAGGGGGCCACTTTGTGTATGGTCTTTGCCTAGGGTTTTCCATCTACTGCTCAGTGCATAAATTCTTCCATTAAATCTTTATTACTGGGGCAGCTAGGTGGTACAGTGGGTAGAGCACCAGCCCTGAAGTCAGGAGAACCCGAGTTCAAATCTAGCTTCAGACACTTAACACTCCCTAACTGGGTGACCCTGGGCAAGTCACTTAACCCCAATTGCCTCAGTAAAAAAATAAAAATGTTTATTATCTTTAATAAAAGTTATTTTTTACTATGATACAAGTTGGCCTAATCCTCACACAACCTGAATCCAGGTCTTCCAAAAGTGGCACATGATCACTAAAAACTTGCAATTCCATGATGCTAAATTAAATACTATTGAATTTCCTGGAGTTTAAATATAAGATTATTATGGTTTTCTGAAAGCCAATTTCTCATGTCACTCATTTATCTATTTCCAGTACATTATTCTCCCTCCTATGGGCTGAAGCCTAGACAAACTGTCCTCTCTTTTTCCCTGCTTCCCCTCACCCTTGTGCTTGAAATACATTCCCATCTCATAGAATATTTCTTATCCTTCAAGACACAGTTCAAATGCCACCTTCTTCAAAAAGACCCTCTTGTCCTTCCTCAAACTACCATGTCCTTAATCAGCTAAGAATAATAACTACCTCTAAAATATATTCTACTTGTATATGCATATACAAATACATGCATATAAAGATGCATTATACAATGCAAACAATAATATATATATATATATATATATACGCATGCATATACATGAAATATATACATATATATTTATTTCTCCTTTGGAACTAAGTTCCTAAAAAGAGAAAGAATTGTTTCATTATATTCATATCACTAGAACCTAGCACAAAGCACTTTGTAAATAATAAATTTTTAATATGTTTGTTCATTGATTTTTAGATAAACATCTTGAAAACAACTTTTAGAAAACTTTCTAAGGAAAATAATCATTTGTAGTCTTAAGAGGGCCCAATGCAGAAATAGTAAATGCATTTTTATCAGATCACAATGCAATAAAAATTACATTCAATAAAAAGCCAGACCAAAAACTTATATGAAACTAAACAATCTCATCCTAAAGAACTCATCCTAAAGACTGAATGGGTGAAACAGCAAATCATAGACACATTTAATAATTTCATCCAAGAGAGTGATAATAATGAGACAATATACCAAAATTTATGGGATGCAGCCAAAGTAGTAATAAAGGGAAATTTTATATCTTTAGATGCTTACTTGCATAAAATATAAAAAGAGAAGATCAATGAATTGGGCTTGCAACTAAAAAAGCTAGAAGAAGAGCAAATTAAAACTCCCCAATCAAATACCAAACTTGAAATTCTAAAAATAAAAGGAGAGATTAATAAAATTGAAAGTAAAAAAACTATTGAATTAATAAATAAAACTAAGAGTTGGTTTCATGGAAAAACCAATAAAATGGATAAACCTTTAGTAAATTTGACTAGAAAAAAGAAAGAGGAAAATAAATTTGTTAGCCTTAAAAATGAAAAGGGAGAACTTTCCACTAATGAAGAAGAAATTAGAGCAATAATTAGGAGTTACTTTGCCCAACTTTATGCCAATAAATTTGATAACCTAAGTGAAATGGAGGAATATCTACAAAAATATAGATTAGCCAGATTAACAGAGGAGGAAGTAAATTTCTTAAATAGTCCTATTTCGGAAAAAGAAATAGAACAAGCTATTAATTAACTCCCTAAGAAAAAATCCCCAGGACCAGATGAGTTTACATGTGAATTCTGTCAAACATTTAAAGAACAATTAACTCCAATAATATATGAATTATTTGAAAAAATAGGGAATGAAAGACTCCTACCAAATTCCTTTTATGACACAGACACCTAAACCAGGTAAGATGAAAACAGAGAAATAAAACTATAGGCCAATCTCCCTAATGAATATTGATGCAAAAATTTTAAATAAAATATTAGCAAAGAGATTACAGAATGTCATCCACAGGATAATACACCATGATCAAGCTGGATTTATACTAGAGATGCAGGGCTGGTTCAATATTAGGAAAACTATTAGCAGAAATGACTATATCAATAACCAAATTAACAAAAACCATATGATTATCTCAATAGATGTAGAAAAGGCATTTGATAAAATCCAACATCCATTCCTAATAAAAACACTTGAGAGTATAGGAATAAATGGACTTTTTCTTAAAATAGTAAGTAGCATCTATTTAAAACCATCAATAAGCATCATATGTAATGGGGATAAACTGGAACCATTCCTAATAAGGTCAGGAGTGCAACAAGGTTGCCCACTATCACCATTACTATTCAATATTGTATTAGAAATGCTAGCTTTGGCAATAAGAGATGAAAGCAATTAAAGGAATTAGAGTAGGTAATGAGGAAACCAAATTATCACTCTTTGCAGATGATATGATGGTATACTTAGAGAACCCCAGAGAATCAACTAAAAAGCTATTAGAAATAATCCACAACTTTAGCAAAGTTGCAGGATACAAAATAAATCTACATAAATCATCAGTATTTTTATACATCACTAACAAATCCATTAGCAAGTGATACAAAGAGAAATTCCATTTAAAATTACTGTAGATAATATAAAACATTTGGGAATCTATCTGCCAAGGGTAAGTCAGGAACCATATGAGCAAAGCTACAAAACACTTTCCACACAAATAAAGTTATATCTAAACAACTGGAAAAATATCAACTGCTTTTGGATAGGTTGAGCAAATATAATAAAAATGACAATACTACCTAAACTAATCTATTTATTTAGTGCTATACCAATCAAACTCTCAAGAAACTATTTTACTGACCTAGAAAAAACAACAACAAAATTTATCTGGAAGAACAAAAGGTCAATAATTTCAAGGGAACTAATAAAAAAAATCAAATGAAAGTAGCCTAGCTGTACCAGATCTAAAACTATATTATAAAGCCGCAGTCATCAAAACCATTTGGCACTGGTTAAGAAACAAACTAGTTGATCAGTGGAATGGGTTAGGTTCACAGTACAAGATAGTCAATAATTACAGCAATCTAGTGTTTGACAAACCCAAAGACTCCAGATTTTGGGATAAGAATTCATTGACAAAAACTGCTGGGAAAATTGGAGATTAGTATGGCAGAAACTAGGCATTGACCCACACTTAACACCTGACACTAAGATAAGGTCAAAATGGGTTCATGATCTAGACATAAAGAATGATATTATAAATAAAGTAGAAGAACATAGGATAGTTTTCCTCTCAGACCTGTGAAGGAAGAAGGAATTTGTGACCAAAGAAGAACTAGAGATCATTATTGATTACAAAATAGAAAATTTTGATTATATCAACTTAAAAAGTTTTTGTACAAACAAAACAAATGCAGACAAGATTAGAAGGGAAGCAATAAACTAGGAAAACATCTTTGCAGTTAAAGGTTCTGATAAAGGCCTCATTTCCAAAATATATAAATAATTGACTCAAATTTATAAGAAATCAAGCCATTTTCCAACTGATAAATTGTCAAAGGATATGAACAGACAATTTTCAGGTGAAGAAATTAAAATTATTTCTACTACTCATATGTGCTCCAAATCACTACTGATCAGAGAAATGCAAATTAAGACAACTCTGAGATACCACTACACACCTCTCATATTGGCTAAGATGACAGGAAAAGATAATGATGAATGTTGGAAGGGTTGTAGGAAAACTGGGCCACTGATGCATTGTTGGTGGAATTGTGAATGAATCCAACCATTCTGGAGAACAATTTGGAATTATGCTCAAAAAGATATCAAATTGTGCATATCCTTTGACCCAGCAGTGTTTCTACTGTGCTTATATCCCAAAGAGATCTTAAAGGAGGCAAAGACTCACATGTGCAAGAATGTTTGTGGCAGCCTTTTTTGTAATGAATAAAAACTGGAAACTGGGTGAATGCCCATCAATTGGAGAATGGCTGAATAAATTATGGTATATAAATGTTATGGAATATTATTGTTCTGTAAGAAGTGACCAACAGAATGATTTCAGAGAGACCTGGAGAGACTTACATGAACTGATGCTAAGTGAAACAATCAGAACCAGGAGATCATTGTACATGGCAACAACAAGACTACAATAATCAATTCTGATGGACATGGCTCTCTTCTACAATGAATTGATTCAGACCCGTTCCATTTCACTAATGAAGAGAGCCATCTACACCCAGGGAGAGGATTGTGGGAACTGAGTGTGGACCACAACATAGAATTTTCACTCTTTCTGTTATTTGCTTGTATTTTTGTTTTCTTTTTAAAGTTGTTTTTTTTCCCCCTGGATCCAATTTTTCTTGTGCAGCAAGATAACTGTATAAGATTTAACATATATTTTAACATATATCGGAGTACCTGCCATCTAGGGGAGAGGGTGGGGGGAAGGAGGGGAAAATTTGGAACAGAAGGTTTTGCAAAGGTCAGTGTTGAAAAATTACCCATGCATATGTTTTGTAAATAAAAAGCTATAATAAAAAAAGAGGGCCCAGTGAACAACAGTATCTAGTATCAAGTGTTTTTGGTTTTGTTTTTAATATGAATAGAAGTTTGTTGAAAATGAAAGGGGAAAGGGAAAGGGGATAGGGAGATTTTATATATATATATAAAATCAATAAGAAGAGAACATTGTTGAACATTGCATCACAGATTAAAAAATACGTTTTGGGACATGAGTAGAGAAAATAGTTTTGCTTACTCAGTACATTTGTTACAAAGGTTTTATTTTGCTTTGCTTTTCAAAGAACAGAGAATAGAGAGGGAGAGAGAAAGGGTCTTAGTAGGGGAAGAATTATTATATATATATGTATGTATGTATACTTTAAAAGAAAAGCAATGGCATCTTCTGTTCCATTATGAAAATGCTTAATTTATTTGGTGTTTAAGTTCAGAATTTTTTTAGAATAAAAACAATTGCATTACTTCCTCGTTTCCTTTGCCCGGATAGGGGACTATGAAAAATTGTATATCATGAGACTCATTTCATGTGTTGGTTAATTTTATCAAAATGCTTTTTCTCTTTTTAATTTTTTTTTATTTTGTTATGTACAAGGTGTGTTGATAAATGCTTAACAATTGGCTGAGAACAGAGTATGTGTCCAGAGATGACACAAGTTCAATTCACATTGCATTTATTAACATTTTCTCTACTGTTTTCTTAAGTATAAACAATTATTAGAACAATAAGTCAAGCCTGCTTTGTAGCATTTGTCTATTTCTGAAGTATAAATGATCACACTGAAAATTTAACAATCAGTTTTTCAGATCCAGTTCTAGCTTGCTCCAGCATTGAGTAGAGGAAGAGAGAGAAAAAAATACATTCCCAAAGGAGAATTATGTAAAAATAAAATATATCCATAAAAGAATTTTGGAGCAAAATATTTTCAACACACACACACACACACACACACACACACACACACACACACGCTGCTGCAAAGCCATTTATTTTTCTCTCTCCTGATAGTACCGAGCAAGTTATATATTAACTCTACTTTCCAACATTTCAAAAAGAGAACAAAAAAAAATTTCCAGGAACATAATATATATTGAAAGAATCTTATTCTTTCTCTACAAGTCTGAGCCATATAAATTTCTGATTCATTCAAGACTTAGCTAGGCCACCTCTTACAAGAAACCTGCCTTTATTCCCCTAGTCATAAGTGCTCCCCTGCTCAAATTATATTATATTTTCTTTTCTGTTTCTCAAGTAGAAAGGAAACGCTTTGAAATCAGAGACCTTTTTGTTTTTGTGTTTACAGGTACTAGTTGAACTGATTTGAATTTAATACATTGTATTAACTTTCAGCAAATTAACTTCACTTTCACTTGAAGGAAAGTGGTAGAGGAAGAGGGAGGGGTTGGAGTTGAGGGAATAGGATAAAAGGCAATGAAAATTATTAAAAGTCTAGGGAGAATTCCACAAGTGAAGGGAATTTAAAAGGCTTGGGTGCACATTGTACAGATCAATTAAAGGTCTATCCAGGCAATGGACGATGAACTTCAGTCTTATATCACCGTGGTCATTATTTCAGTCCCCAGACTTTCCTGTCTAGTCCTGGGCTTAACAGAATTAGATATCTAATCATTTAGTTCAAATTCTACAACTTAAAACACTTCCTCCTACAAAGAAGATAATTTATTTTCACTTACCTTCAGGATATTTATTTTAATCTTTCAGGGACACTGTCCCAGAATTTATTTTTTTTATCCAATATTTATGCTAAATGAATATTCACTGATTACAACCAACCTGCTCTCACATTATAAAAATTTCCTTTTTTGGCCACTTTGGCCAAGGTTGACAAATTTGCAAAATCAAAAAGGAGCAAATAGCAATTCCAAGAAAGAATTATGCATATACTACTACTCATTTCCTGCTCAAAAGGTGATATACTTGAAATTCAGAATAAGATATAGTTTTGAGCATAGCCTATGTAGAAATTTGGGTTTTTTAAAATACATATATATTCTGAGGGATTTTTTTTTCTTTTTTTTTCATTTTTCAGCTGGGGGGGCAGTTGGTAAAGATGCTAGAAAGAAAATAAACACTCATTAATTAGAAAAATATTAAAAGTAAATTTGAGGAAAAAGCAAAATTTAAAAAGGGGTTATACTGTCATAGGAGACAACATTTCTAGAAGAAAACAAAATGTTTTTGGTTTTTAAAAGGAAGGGAAGCAGAGAGATGCTAAAGTCAGCGTGCATTTAGTTCTAGAGAACTAGAAGTTAAATTTTCAGTATACCTCAGAAATGGGCAAATGATACAAATCAAGGCTTGATTTATTATCTCGATTGTCTAAACTTATGAAAGTGATAGATAAAATGTTAATAATGCAATTTAAACTAAAAAGTGTATTCTATGCATATTTCCTCTTATAGGGCCAGCTGTTAAACATTTACCAAGTACATCTCTGAAAGCAGTTATGGACAGTGTAATGTCTGCTTGCTGTATGCACAAATAAACAAAGGAAGTACTTGGGGTAAGGGTAAAGAGAAAGTTAAAAATAAAAATTGGATTTTTTTTCATATATCTAAATGGATCTCAGGGACAAAAAAAAAAATTTATAACTTAAGGATAACTGATTCTCTGGCATCCTATCTTGGTGCTCTATAGCAAAACTTCTTAAATTTTTTCCAGTCAGAACTCCTTTTCCCTTAAGAAATTTTTATCCAACCCTATCTCCAATGTGATCCAAGGTGTTTCTGGCAGTGTTTGTGCATGTGTGGTGTAAAGTGCAGCAAGGCTAAGCACTGCCAGAAACACCTCAGATTCATTACTTATTTGATTCTGAGTTAAGAAACCTTTTACTGTTGCCAAATCTTTTGTGACCCTTCACATTTAGTTATGTGATCCACAGTTTAAGAAGCTTTGCTCTATAGGCCAACATCTGGAAGCAGCTAGGTGGCTCAATGGATAGAGCCCTGGACCTGCAGTCAGAAAGACCTTATGACTATTTATCAGTTATGGGTCCCTGGGCAAGTCACTTATTCTCTGTTTGTCCTAATCCACTGGAGAAGAAAATGGTGAACCATTCCAGTATTTCTGCCAAGAAAACCTCTTGGACCCTATGATCCACAGGGTCAGGAAGAGATGGACACAATTCAACAATAACAAAGACTATATTTGTCACAAAAGCCTCCCCAGCCAAGCCCAGGCAGAACAAAATCTCTCCCTATAAAGTCACAATGAAGATAATAACTGGCATTTTTATAGCACTTTACATGAACTGTTTCATTGGAATCCTTGAGGTAGGCTATAGCTATTATTTTGAAACTGTTTAATATTATTTAATTTTTCCAAATGCATGTAAATATATTTTCAACATTCATCTTTGCCAAACTTTGTGTTCCATTTTTTTCCCTTTTCCTCCCCTCTCCCCAAGACAGCAACCAATCCAAAATAGGTTAAACATGTGCAATTCTTCTAAACATATTTCCATAATTGTCATGTTGTGTAAAAACAATCAGTTCAAAAGGGAAAAACCATATGAAATTTTTTTTAAAAAGCAAACAAACAACAAAAAGGTGAAAATACTGTTTTGATCCACATTCAGTCTCCATAGTTCTCTCTCAGATGTAGATGGCACTTTCTATCACAAATCTATTGGAATTGCCTTGAATCATCTCATTATTGAAAAGAGAAATGTCTATCAGAGTTGATCATTGCATAATTTTATTTATACTCCATCCATATGTATTTTGTATTATTCTTTATATTTTTAAATAATGGTTTTTTATTTTCAAAATAAATTCTCTTGGTTCTGCTCACTTAGCATCAGTTCATGTAAGTCTTTCCAGGCTTTTCTGAAATCAGGATAGACCTTTTATTAGACTCATTTTACACATTTACAAATTGAGTTTTAGGTAATGACATTAGGCTTCAAATCTAGGTCTTCTGGATGCCAAGGCCAGCATTCTACTGTGTGAGTACTAATCTCTCTCTTCATTGCTAAATTCAATAGTCTTTTCTCAATACTCATTCTCTGTTTTACACTGTTGATCAGTCTCTTCCTTGATATTCTTATCTCTCTAGGTTTTCCTCATACCACTTTCTACTGGTTTTCCTTCTTCTGTTTTTATAACCTGATCAGAGCCAATTCCCTAAAAAATTTCTTATCATATTCAGAATGCCCTACTCTATTGAGAAGGCACAAAGAACTATATGTCAATGCTCCCTCTCAGGAAAAAACGAGCGGGTGATGGATGTCTATGAACTTAAGGAGGTTACTCTCATTAGACATCATTAGATGGACACAGAGCTCATTAAGTGGCTTACATGCTAATCTTTTCCAAGGTAGTGGTATCTACTAGACTTTTCTCATTGTTTACATAGTTTTTGAGAATGCAGATTCACAACCATATTAGAATGAAGGATCAGGAAGGACATAATATCCTGACTGAAGGATTTAGATCTTTCCTTTAAAAAAAAAGGATTGATAAGGTGATTCTGGCAAATTCCTATATATTTGTGATGAAGAGAGCCATCTACATCCAGAATACTATGGGGATTGAATGTGGATTATGACATAGTATAGTCACCTTTTTTGTTGTTGTTTGCTTGCTCTTAGTTTTCTTTTTCATTTTTTTTTCCTTTTTGAGCTGATTTTTCTTGTGCAGCATGATAAATATAGAAATACGTTTAGAAGAATTACACATGTCTAGCTAATATTGGATTGCTTGCTATCTTGGGAAGGAAGTGAGGGTAGGAGAGGGAGAAAAATTTGGAACACAAGGTTTTAAAAAATGAATATGGAAAACTATCTTTTCATGTATTTTTTATATTTTTTAAATAATAGCATTTTATTTTCAAAATATAAATCTAGCCACAAAATAAACAAGAAGAAAGTTAAGGAACTGAAAAGAATTTTAGAAAGTTGAGTGTGATATATCATTGGAGAAATCTGAATGGGAGAGAAAAGAATATACCTTTTTCTCAGGGGTACATAGCACATACTTAAAATTGACCATGTATTATGGCATAAAAATCTCACAATCAAATGCAAAAAGGCAGAAATAGTAAATCGTGATGCAATAAAAAATTACATGTAATAAAGGATCATGGAAAATAGATGAAAAATTAATTGGAAATGAGAAGATCAATGAATTGGGTATGCAACTAAAAAAGCTAGAAAAAGAACAAATTAAAACTCCTCAATTAAATTTCAAATTAAAATTCTGAAAATCAAAGAAGAGATTGATAAAACTGAAAGTGAGAAAGCTATTAAACCAATAAATAAAACAGTTGGTTATATGAAAAAAATCAACAAAACACATAAAAGTTTTGATTAATTTGATTAGAAAAAGGAAAGAAAATCAAATTACCAATATCAAAAATGAAAAGGGTGATACTAACAATGAAGAAGAAATTAAAGCAATAATATGATATTAACTATTTGGAAAAATAAAAACTATTATAGAAAAATAGAGGAAGAAGTTGTTTTACAAAATATCATTTATTATACAGATATCTGTGCTGATACCTAAACCAAGAAAGGTCAAAACAAAAAAAGGTATAGACCAATTTCCCTAATGAATATTTGTGCAAAAATCTTAAATAAAGTATTAGTAAAGAGACTACAATAACTTATCACCAGGAAAATACACTATGACTAAGTAAGACATACCAGGAATACAGGACTGGGTCAATGTTAGGAAAACTATTAATATAATTGACTCTATCAATAACCAAACTAACAGAAATCATATGATTACCTCACTAGATGCAGAAAAAGCATTTGACAAAATCTAGCACTCATTCTTATTTAAAAACACAGAGCATAGGAATGAATGCAGTTCTTTTGAAAATGATAAGTAAAACCTACCTGAAACCATCAGCAAACATTATATGTAATGAAGATAAAAGCTAGAAGTATTCCCAGTAAGATCAGGAGTGAAACAAGATTGCCCATTATCTATTCAATATTGCACTAGAAATGTTAGCATAAACAATAAGAGAAGAAAAAGAAAGTGAAAGAATTAAGGGTAGATGAGGAAACAAAACTATCACTCTTTATAGATGATACGATGGTATATTTAGAGAATCTTAGAGAATCAACTGAAAAACTATTTAGAAATAATTAACAACTTTAACAAAGTTGCAGAATATAAAAATAAACCTATTTAGATCATAGGAATTTCTATATGGTACTAACAAAGCCCAGCAGGAAGAGATAGAAAGTGAAATCTCATTTAAAATAACTGTATAATATAAAACATCTGAGAGTCTACTCACAAAGATAAATCCAGGAACTATATGAACATAATTACAAAACACTTTTCATACAAATAAAATCAGATTCAAACAATTGGAAGAATATCAAGTGCTCAAAGAGTAGGCCAGGCAAATATGATAAAAAAGACAATTCTACCTAAAATAATCTATATATTCAGTGCCATACCAATCAAACTATCAAGAAGTAATAATAAAATTCATCTGGAAGAACAAAAGATCAAGAATTTCAAGGAAATTAATGAAAAAATGCAAATGAAAGTGGTCTAGCTGTACCACCTAAAACTATATTATAAAGCAGTGGTCATCAAAACCCTTTAGTACTGGCTAAGAAATAGAGCGGTGGATCAGAGGAATAAGTTAGGCTTACAAGATACATTAGTCAATGATTATAGTAATCTAGTGTTTGATAAACCCAAAAACTCCAGCTTCTGGGATAAGAATTCACTATTTGACAAAAATTGCTGGGAAAACTGGAAAATAATATGGGAGAAACTTGGCATTGATCAACTTTTAACACCTTATATTAAGATAAAGATCTGGTTTAGACATAAAGGGTGATACAATAAACAAATTAGGAGAATAAGGGATTGTCTATCTCTCAGATCTGTGACAAAGGGAGAAATTTATGGCTCAAGATGAGCTAAAGAACATTATGAAATGCAAAATGGATAATTTTGGTTACATTTGGTTGCACAAATAAAACTAAAGCAGCCAGGATTAGAAAACAAACAGAAAGCAAGGGGGAAATTTTTATAGCCAATGTTTCTGATAAAGGCCTCATTTCTAAAATACAGAGAATTGACTCAAATTTATAAGAATGCTAGCCATTCCCCAATTAATAAATGGTCAAAGGATATGAACAAATAATTTTCAGGCAAAGAAATTAAAAGCACTGCTAGAAAAAATGCTCCAAATCATTATTGATTAAAAAAATTCAAATTAAGACAACTCTGAGGTACCATTTCACATATCTCAAATTGGCTAAGATGACAGGAAAAGATAATGATGAATGTTGGAGAGGGTGTGATGAAACTGGGACATTAATACATTGCAGAGTTGTGAAATGATCCTACTATTCTGGAAAGCAATTTGGAACTATTTCCAAAAGGCTATCAAACTGTATACCCTTTGATTCATCTGTGTCTCTGATACAGCTGTATCCCAAAGAGAGCATAAAAGAGAGAAAAGGATCCACATTTGCAAAAATGTTTGTAGCAGCCTTTTTTGTAGTGGCAAAGAACTAGAAATTGAATGGATGCTCCTTAGTTGGGAAATAGCTGAATAAGTTATTGTATATGAATGAAATAGAATGTTATTGTTCTATAAGAAATGATGAGCAGGCTATTTCAGAAAAGTCTGGAGAGACTTACGTGAACTGGTGAGAAGTGAACTGAGCAGAACTAAGAGAACATTGTACACAGTAACAACAATCTTATGTGATGATCGACTGTGATGGATTTGGCTATTTTCAACAGTGAGATGATTCAAGGCAATTTGCCCCATCCAAAGAGAGAATTATGAAGAGTCAATATGGATCAAAGCAGAGTAATTTCACCTTCTTCTTGTTGTTGTTTGTTTGCTTATTTTTTTCCTTTCTCATGTTTTTTTTCCCTTTTGATTGATTTTTTTGTGTAGCATGATGATGAAAATATGTTTAGAAGAACTGCACATGTTTAACTTACATTGGATTGCTTGCTACCTTGGGAAGAGAGTGGGAGGAGCAGAGAGAGAAAAATTTCGAACACAAGGTTTTATAAAAATGAATGTTGAAAACTATCTTTGCATGTATTGGGAAAGATAAAATACTGTTTTTGAAAAGATCTATATGTTAACTATTATAATAATATTATTATTGGGGATATTATGATTCAATTCCTCTTATATAGGCTACCTGTCTGATCAGGGGGAGTCACTTAACTCCTCAATGACCAAGGCAATTCTCTAAAACTATGAAATCATTCACAGACTGATAGTAGAAACCATACATAATTGATGGATATATTGAATTGTGGTGCCTTGGGAATAATTTCATAGAACCTTGCTAGGGGCACCAGCTACAATTTGAGTATCATTAGATTAGAGCTATTATTCTCAAAGGATGTAACTGACACACTGATTTGAGTTGCATTCAGCCTCCCCAAAACTGTGGAACATCCACTTATAAAGGCTTGTATGAGCTTCAATAGAGTGCCCCATTCCTCATCCACAAAGTGTACCCTGAGCAAAAGCTTAAAAAAAAAAAAAAAAAAAAAAGGTTGAGAACAATTGTCATCCAGCATTCTGATTTTCCCAGGTGCAATATCTCCCTCAGGTGGAATTTCTAAGTGGTGGAAGAGAAAGCAGTCATCCCAAAAGTCTGAGAAAAAAGGAACTAGAAATGCTCAGAGCAGGAAATGAAGAGAAAGAAATCTTCCAGGAGTATGCTTGTAGTCACCTACAGGCTTCAAAGACTTGATTGTTAAATGTCATTAGGAGCATTTATACCAGAAACTGACAAATGCTTCCCATTAGGGCTTGCTTTCTTTTTCTTTATTATCTAAATTTGAGAAACTGTTCATATGATGCAAATTAAATTTAAAAATATGGCTTTGGTACATTTTTTGGAATTAAACATTTGCCAGCATATCTTTGCTAATCTGAGTGTACAGTACAATGTAGGAGAGAAAGTGCAAATATATTAGACAGAGTATATTATTTCTAGTAAGTATTGCTCAAACTATTTTTTAATTCCCTAATATTAATGACATATTTATTTATATATTTATATGAATATTTTTATATATTTAGTCTATATATTTATAGATTTAGTCTCTATTTCTATATCTGCTCCCCTTTATCATAGCCAGGAGAATATATTCCATGATAAAGGTCATCTTAAAAACAAAATTCATTACATTGTTGATGAAGTTGTGAACTGATCCCACCATTCTGGAGAACAATTTGGAACTATGCCCAAAGTAGTATCAAAGTATGCATACCTTTTGATCCAAAAATGTATTTACTGGGTCTGTATCCCAAAGAGATCAGAAAAAAAGGAAAGAAACCCACATGTGCAAAAATGTTTGTGGCAGCCCTTTTTGTAATGGCAAGAAACTGGAAACTGAGTGGATACCCTGATGGACATGACAAAAGTTATGGTATATGAATGTTATAGAATATTACTGTATATGACTATTACTTTCTATAATAAATGATCAGCAAGATGATTTCAGATGGCCTGGAGGGACTTATATGAACTGATGCTAAGTGAAATGAGTAGAACCAAGAGAATATTGTACACAGTAACAATAAAATTATGTGATGATCAACTCTGAAGGACATAGCTCTTTTTAACAATGAGGTGATTCAGTCCAATTCCAATAGACTTTTGATGGACCATCTACATTCAGAAAGAGGGCTATTTTTTCTTTTTAATTTTTTTTTCCTTTTTAGTATGATTTTTCTTGTATAGCATGATAAATATTTATATAAGAATTGCTCATATTTAATATATTGGATTACTCGGAAGACAGAAAAAATTTGGAAGACAAGGTTTTGCAAAGGTGAATGTTGAAAACTATCTTTGCATGTTTTTTGTAAATAAAAAAGCTATTATTTAAAAAAATCAAGATTCATAGGGAGTTTCTCTTTCATTAAGGGTACTGGTTAACCCATACTTTGAGTCTTTACTTTTAAATCCAATTTATCAGCTTCATTATTCTACTGACTAAAATGAAGTTTACTCCCATTTCTATAGACACGTTTTTTGAAGAAATAGTGGGTAGTTTATTTTTTATTGAAATAAAGTTTAGTGATCTTTTGTTTTTTATAGCACTATAATTAATGTATTTCACTATTTGAGCTTTCCTTTTAGAAAAAAACAATTAAGTAAGAGTAACCCCAACAATGATCTTACCTGATAGTATGTGCATCGTTCATTCAACTATAGCATTTTTTAAGAACCTACTGTGTGCCAAGCACTTTATACTTATTATATCATTTGATCCTCACAATAATCCTGGGAAGTAAATGTTGTTATCCTCATTTTGTAGTTGAGGAAATGGAGGCAATTATGTCAAGTTACTTGTGAAGGTCACACAGCTACTAAGTGTTGGAGGCTGAATTTGACTTCAAGTATTCCTGACTTCAGATTCAGTATCCTATCCACTATACTACCTAGCTGTCCTAATTAATCTCTTCCCCTTCAAAGAGCCCCTCTTTTCTGGTTCATACTCTTTTTTTCCTTTTTTCCATCACTACCACCAACTTCTACCCAATTAAACACACTAAATGAGTTCTTTCTTGCAATAAATAATTATAACAAAGAAAAACAAATCTATCCTCTCTCTGTGTCTAAAAGCATATATATTATTCTATGGCTCTAGTCCTCTGCCTCTCCATCATAAGGGATTCCCCATGTTTCTGTTGGGGAAAAAAAAAGATGCTTCCACCCCTTTTATCCCAAACCAAGGCTGGTCATCCCAATCACTACTCTTTTCATGTGCAACAATTGTACTGGTTCTGCATCCATTTCGCATCATAACTCAATGGGAGGAAAAGATTCCTAGACTATGAAGCTGGTAGTAATAAGAGATGATGATAACAACAACTGGATTAACTATTATACCAACAAATCCAAGAATGGCAGGTTCTAAAACCTGAAGAGACTGTATCATTTATGAGTAGTTAGGTGTTGCAGCAGATAGAGTATTGACCTGCAGTAAGGAAGACTTGAATTCAAATTCACCCTCAGACATCTTAGTAACTGTGTGATCCTGGGCAAATCACTTAGTTCAGTTTTTTCATATATAAAATAAGCTAGAGAAGGAAATTAACCCCTTCAGCATCTTGGCCAAAAATACTTCAAATCAGGTCATGAAAAGTCAGGCACATGGAATAACAAAAACCTTTTTAAAGAATTTTACAAAACAAGGATTACCTAATACAACAGTATTTTATTCTGGCAGGCTGTACCAGAAACATATTCTCAAAGAAAACCAAAAAAATAAGAATAATGTACTGCTTGCCTCTAAGATACTCAATGATTTGCCTGACTCCCTGCCCAGTGTCAATCCTCACAGCTGAGGCTACTTAATCCCTACCTGCAGCTCAGTCTCATGCCAGGCATCCCCAATCCAGTTCCACAGGCAGGTGAAAATATAGCTCCATAGTTCAATTTGGTGTCATGTAAGTATTCTGACTGTAAACTTATATTTTAGGGTTTAGCTTGGTTTGTTTTACTTGTCTCCAGGTCCCTGATTGGATGATGAATTAGAAAATGAAGATCCAAAAAGCCTGAAATTCCTTTTCCGTTCATTCTAAAGACTTTCTTCCCTCCCATCTAGAAGCTAGAAGCTTCTTGATGCAAGGAGTCTAAAAGAGGTATACTGGCAAATTCCAAATTTTTCTGTCAGTATTACATAACTGGAAAACACTTGGCAAACAAAAGGTGCTGTTGTTGCTCTTGCTATTATTATTAATAATTAAAACAAGGTTGGTCCACCCATATCATGGCAGAAACAGCCAGGCCAGCACCCAGCTGTTCCATTAAATTCCTGCATGGTGCAAGGATGCACCTGCTAATTGCTTGCCATACTTCCCTGCTACTGTTTATTAAAAAAAAAAAAATCACAGAAAATGGATATTTAGAGATCATTAAAGTCAGACTGTCTCATTTTTACCACTTAGGAAACTTGACACCCAGAAGGGCCAGGAATTGTAACCAAAGTTACATGACTAGTTAGCAGGAGAATCAGGACAAAAACCTAAGTCTCCAAACCCCCTAATCTGGAATTATTATCACTGAAGATTTCCAGTCTGTTGCCTTCATTGCGATAGAATGGAAGCTACATTTACTTCTCCAAACTGGATTTAAAAATTGGCTGTGACAACTGTCTCCAGTTTCTTATATACTTTACCTCTTTTTCTTTCTCCCTGAAACTTAGACACAAATGAGACTCGTGAGAATTATAATTCTCAAACTGAGAAGATAGAGTATGGGAGAAGGAAGTTTCTTACAGAACCAGATGTCAAGTTTGGTATTATAGTGATAGAACTTCACAGAGATCAATCATGCCCCCTGTAAAGCTATACCTGGTGAAAATCCTTGCATTAACAAAACTATAATGAAATTTTTGTAGCAGGAGAGGATTAAGCACTTCTAATGGAGCTGGACAGGGGCTGGCCCTTGCTAAAGACTCAAGAATGAACAACTCCTGAATGGCGCCTTGGTATCTCTGACTAAAGTGGAAAGAGGATTAGCCAGAATTTGTTAAAGATATGAACTCTCTCAAAGGACCATCTCCCTTTCTCCTCCTCCCACCCCAACAGGTTATAAGAAGAGCCATGAGGGGCCCCAACTCTCTGTCAAATATTGTGGGCTGTGTCAACTTCCTCTTTGGACTCCCAGTAAGAGGAGAAAAAATATTTCTTTTCCCCTTCAGTGTCATCGACAGAACTGGAATCTGTGGTTGCCTAGGAGAGCCTGAGCTTATGACTTCAAGTCTTCTCAAAGCATTTCTTCTGCTGGAAACTGAGTGGATACCCATTGGTTGGGGAATGGCTGAATAAGTTATGGTATATGAATGTTATGGAATATTTTTGTTCCATAAGAAATAATGAGCAGGCTGATTTCAGAAAAGCTTGAAAAGACTTACATAAACTGATGCTGAGTGAACTGAGCAGAACCAAGAGAACGTTATTCACAACAACATGATTATGTGATGATTAACTGTGATGGATTTGTCTCTTTTCCACAATGAGGTGATTTGAGGCAATTCCAATAAACTTGTGATGGAAAGCCATCCATATCCAGGGAGAGAACTATGCAGACTGAATGTGTATACCAAAGCATAATATTTTCATCTTGTTGTTTGTTTGCTTTTCTTTCTCATGTTTTTCTTCCTTTTTATCTGATTTGTATAAAATAGTATAGTTCAAATATGGAAATATGTTTAGAAGAATCGCACATGTTTAACTATATTAGATTGCTGCTATTTTGGGGAAGGTAGATGAAAAGGGATAAAAATTTGGAACACAAGTTTTTACAAAGATGAATGTAAACTATATTTGCATGTATTTGGAACAATAAAATACTATTAAAACAAAAAAAAAAGCATTTTTTGCTTGTTGTTTCTTCCCTGAACACAGGTCTTCAACAGAGATGGATGCTGCCAGTCTTGATCTTGGGAGTTCAAGAGTTCTTGAGTTCCTGAATTGATTCTGACTATCTCATGGAATAACACTGCTTCTTAGAGAAGATAACCACAGATAGGCATATCCTGAACCTGAATGGACTAAACAGCCAATGCCTGCAATTCCAGTAAGTCTGGGCTTTTTGAATTGCTCAAAGAGTGCAAGCCTAAATGAAATTAAATGTTTTCAACAGTCCTACAGAAGTCCCAACACTTTGATGAAGATAATAATGATGTTAGAGGGCTATTGTCTTATTACATCTTTCCATATTTTATTTTATTATGCTTTAACAATAGGCTTATTATATTATATTTTATTTTATTATAAGAGGCAATTAAGTGAACAAAACACAAGATCTATTGTCAGGCAAAACTGACTTCAAATCTACCTTCAAGTCTTTCCTAGACTATGTGATTATGGTCAAGTCACTTAACTGCTGTTTGACTCGGTTTGCTCATTTGTAAAATGGAGATAATAATACTTTATTTCACAGTGCAGTGATAAGGAAAGAGCTTTGAAAACCTTACTATAATAACTGACTTAGAGAACAGATAGATAAATATTTCTTATACTCATTGTCTTAGCAAGCTAAGACTCTACTTTTGACAGGATCATTCACTGTGAATAGAGTTACTGGATTCAAAGGGTTCCCTCTGTTGGACAAATGGAGTATACTCACTGGCTTGTCAATATTTTTGACTTAAGGACTTCCAGAAATAGAAGTTAGCAGTTTCCCCAGCCTCAGGACTCCTTTGGATTCTGGGTTGCAGTGCCCAGTACTGGAAGTTTAATTCAAATAGGTTCTGTTTGGTTTGACTATCCTCATTTATCACAAAGGACCGTTAGTGATTTTTTGGAGGGGGAAAATTATTTGGGAAGGAGAAGAACAGTAATAGTGATAAACCAAAACAGAAGAAAAGAAAGAAAAGAGAGCCAACACAGAAGAAAGTTCAGAATGGAGACACAAAGTGTGATATTGGAACTAAGATATTGTTTGAAATATTTTAAAAATAATAATAGCCAACATTAATATAATATTTTAAGACTTCCAACATGTTTTAGAAATAGTATCTAATTTAATCACCACCATGCTGGGAAGTAGGTGTTATTATTGCCTCTGTTTTATGGATGAGAAAACTGAGGCAGACAGGTTGAGTGGCTCACTCAGGCTCAAACACCAGTATCAGAGATAAAATTTAACCTCATTTTCCTGACAATGAGGCAGCACTCTCTTCACTATACCACCTAGTTTCCTTATTTTTTTTTAATAAGCTGTTATGTAGTAGAGATTCATGCCTTCTTATGAAATCTTTTTTTTTTGTTTTTTGTGTGGGGAAATATCCATATTTGTTGGTATTTGCCATTATAAAAAGCAAAATTTAAGTTAAATAAAAATGAATGGGCAATGATTAAGACTTGGAATAACAGAATAATTATTGTGACTTTTATGTGTTGAAACATTAAATGTAAATAGTTTTACTAAGCAAGTTTAGTTGGTTGTATAGTAGAATGCAGTCTCTTTGAGGTTTCAGACTGTTTCATTCTCATTTGTGTCCAGCATTAACATCTTATATATAGGAGCTTAATAAATGCTTGTTAATTAAGAACTCAGATCAATGTGTTAAGGAATCGTGATTCTAGGGACCAAGAATGTAGAAGAATGATACCACCTTTTGAAAAAGAGTTGACAAAATTTGACAAAAATTATGTCAATGGGGTGGTATAATTGTTATTCCATTTTTACAGATGAAGAAACTGAGATTTCAGTTAAATATGTTCAATGTCACATAGTTAAGTATCTAAGTAAGGATACAAACTTCATTGCAGGCTTCTATCTACTATTCCATGCTGCCTTTTTAGGAAAATATCTCCCTAAATATAAGTTTGCTTAATTTAAAGATTTTTTTAAAAGTATAATTGTAAAACGTTCTAAATTCTAATCATCTGAAAGTGACAAGCAAATTGAAAAGTAGCTTGATTCAATTTACATTTAATTTATATTCTATGAACTTTAGAGAAAAGAGTTTTGAATTTTTAAAAATTAATTATTGTGTGAATTAGGAGAAGGAAAAATCTTTGTTCTAAAATTCTATTCACATTCCTGTATTTCAAGGTATAAATGACCAGTTTCACCTATTATTAACTGAGCACAACCTCTAACCATTATTGTTACAAATAGTTTGAATTACCAAGGACATTTCTACTAAAGAGAGCTGAAAATACCTCTTATTTTGAGGAGAGGAGACAATAGGCATGAATTTCTTTAAGGAAACCCTAATACTGCCAATGTACTAAAACTTAAGAAACTAAAGCAACATAGAATGAATTTCCTGAGGTCAGAGAGTAAATTGGTAGTGCACCCTAGAATGTAGGAACCATAATGTTATTGCTGTTATCTTTAAATTCTCAGTACCTAGTATGGTGCCTGGCACAAAATAAACCCTTAATATATAATTGCTGAGTGAATGAATAAATGCACATCAAAGTTATGGTTTTCATTATATATGTGTATATATAATCCCAATGGATTTATTGAGGCAATGCATGTGCTAAAAAATAAAATTGGCAGAATTGTACCACTTTCCAGACTCAAGCATTTCATAATGCCCTGTGCATACAACCTTAAAAAACACCATGCCATCAAAGTAATGGACCATACTAGACATTAAATGGACAGGAATTTCTCATGTGCCTTTGTAACTCTCACCACCATTTTCTTGAAGCCCAAGGATGCCTATTTGTCCATCAGCCAGAATTATTCTATGGAGCTATTAGAGAAACTCTGTAGCCAACCCCCTCTTGGGGGAAAAAAAAAGGTTTTAGCAAGTCACTTAAACTCTCCCAACTCAACTTCTCTCATCTGTAAAACAGGACTCATAACACCTGCTTCACAATGTTTTTGTGACTATCAAATAAAGATAAGTACTTTGTAAACTTCAAAATGTCAGATAAATGTCATTTATTATTGCCTTTTGTTTTTATATCACCTTCCCACCCTCCTAAATATCTTCCTCCTACTTCCCCTACTTAGTTTAAATATGTGTATATGGCATATATATTCATGTATATATATGTATATGAATTATACATCTGTGTATGTGCATATATATGTGTGTGTGTGTGTGTGTGTGTGTGTGTGTGTGTGTGTGTGTGTATGAGATGAGACAATCCATTTGGCAACTGTCCCACAGAATCAAAAAAGTCTGTATTGTTTCAAAAAAAAATGCCAACTATGGAAACTGTTTACTCAAGACCTAAGAATGACCATGTTGTGGTCCTGCCTTTTGTGGCTACTCCTGCCATAAGCCATAAGCCCCTCTTCTCAGGGGGATTTCAATTTGCAAACCCATTTTCCTCACTTTAAAATTTAGTAAACTGCTATTTGATTCCTAACTCACCTGCTTCTGATCTGTTTTGTTTGGCAATGTACACTCATCAGTTAGAGATCAATCCAGAGTACATTTAAAACTCCTTTGTCAATATATGCTCTTCCATTTTAACAAAAATATTTTATAAAAAATTTATTTTTCCCATTTACATGTAAAGATTAGTTTTAACATTAATTTTTAGAACAATTTGAGTTCCGTGGGTTTTTTTCCCTCTCACCCTCACCTCCACACAGGCAATAGACAATTTTATACTGCTTCAGTCAAACTGAGACCTGTTAAAGACTTTAGCTTAAAAAGACCAAGGTCTCTCACTGCATTCAGGGCCTTCTTCAGTCATCTTGATTTATATCTTGCCACAGAACCCAGATGGCTCTGGAGGGGAAAGTGAGGCTGGTGGCTTAGCCCAGTCCTCCCTCATTTAAAGCCAATTTACTTGCATATCATGGCATCACTTCTCTGATGTCATGATCCTCTTCAAGAGCGAAAGACAAACAACAAAAAAGAAATAATTGACATAGATATAGAAGATATTAACATATTAATTATATATAACAAAGATCTTAAAAACACAGCAAAAAAGTTCAAAAAAATCAGCTGACACATTAACTAAGAGCATATGCATCATTCTACAAATTAGATTTCCACTTCTCCAAAAAAGGAAGAAGGTACATTTTTCTCATCTCTTCTCTAGGGTCAAGATTGGTCATTATACACATAGTGTTCATTGTCAGTCTTTATTCACATTGCTGTATTAATTGTATATATTATTTTCCTCATTGTGTTTGCTTTAAGCTGTACCAAATATGTTTCCCAAGCTTCTCTATAATTTTCATATTTATCATGTACCAAAGGACAGAAATATTCATTCATATTCCACAGTCACCATTTATTTATCACAGTTTGTTAAGTCATTTTCCAATTAATGAGCAACTATTTTCTTTTCATTTTTGGCTGCCAGCATATATATGTATATATACGTACATATAAAATGACCGTCTTTTATATCTTTGAAGAATCTTTGGGTCAAAGGGTATGAGACATATTAAACTGTTGTTGTTTATTTTGTTTTAATTATTTTTAAAGGAATGCCAAATAGCTTTTCCGAATTGCTGAATCAAATAACAACCTAGCTAACAACATAGTCCTATAGCTGTCTTCCCAAGACACCATCAGCCTTGATTATTTGCATCCTTGGTAGTCTTTGCTGGGTGTGAGGTGATACTCAAAGTTATTTTAATTTACACTCTATGATTATTAGCTATTTGGACCAATCTTTTGCATGATTGTTAGTTTTCGACTCTAGTACTGAAAATAAGGAAATAAAGGCTCAGAATTAAACACTTGCTTGAAACTGGAATATGAAAGTATACAGCACCAAATCTTTTGTTGTCTTATAAACATTAAGAATTAGTATTATAGTAGTTTCCTGCAGTGAAATTCCCTACCTTATGTGACAGTAAGCTATTTTTAAGTACATAGCTATTACAGATTATTTGCAACCCTTAGAGGAAATAAACAAAAGTTTTTCCTCAACACAGGACTTGACTGAAACTAGTAAACTTGATTAGAAAAAGGAACTCAATTGCTTCTAGGTCATTCAGGAACTCCTTGGTAGAGACAATCTAAGACGGAGCTGAGCCCAAGAGCCCTTAGAATAGCAGTGCCTCTAAGACCACTGTAATCAGTTCAGCTCCTGAAGCCATTGCTGAGATCAACAACTTTATAGAAGGGGCCTAATGCTATCCATGACTACCAGTACCAACCATGAACAAACTGCAGCACATTAGGGAATACTGGCTTTGTTTCCATTCTGATCTCAAAGTCATAGTCCAAGGAAGCAAACCTTATAGATATGAGACCTGATAACTTTCCCTGGGTGCTCTCTCAGACCTTCCAGCTACTAAACACAGAAAAACACAGTTCTCATCACCAAAGTCCTTGGTACTGTCAGATAGTTTAGTATCAGAAACCAAGATGGTTTTATTAATGGAAAAATATTAAAGATGATACATTGCTATCTACTTTGCCTTTGAACTCTAAGGACCACCAGACTTTTACATGTGATCTGATGCTAAAACCTCCAAAATGTCTTTCCCTTTAGAATTTAAAACAGAGGTTATTTTACTTTTTAACTTTGCATTCTCAGCACTTAGTACAGTTTTTCCGCACAAGTAAATGCTTAATAAATGCTTTATCATTCATTCATTGAGACCTGGTCTCTGTCAAATTCCTATCTATCCTTTAAAGATCAACTCACTCCTTCCCTGCTATCCTCTATTGGAAATAACACCTCCCTTCTGATTCACATATAGTACTATTTTTGCACCTTCCCAATTTGCACCTCCCAAATAATTTTTATTTTCAAAATATATACAAAGATAGTTTTCAACATTAACCCTTACAAAAGCTTGTGTTCCAATTTTTTTCTCCCCTCTCTTTCCCCCATCCTCTACCCTAGACAGCAAGTAATCCAATATATGTTAAACATGTTCTTCTATACATATTTCCACATTTATCATGCTGCACAAGAAAGAGCAGATCAATAAGGGAAAAAATGAGAAAGAAAGAATGGAGGGAAAAAAGAGGAAAAGAAAGAGAGATGCCTTTGGAATCAAGCAGGCCTGAGTTCAAATTCTGCTTCTGACCTATACTAGCTGTGTAATTCTGGGCAAGTAACAACTTTGATATACACTAGGTAACTCAAGACTATAAATTGAAGACCAGTAGGGATATGTCTTTGGAAAATGCACAAGATATCCCCATTAACAGTAGTAGCAAACACCTTTGCTGAACATAATTCTTCCTATTTTGTTCTTTTCTTCACATTATCAAAGGTCATCAAACTGCTAGCTCTTTTAAGGAATTGTATATAATTTTATCACACACATGAGAGTCATTTCGGTTAGGGAGAACCTTTAGAATAACATTGTGCTTGACCTATTCAAATTCTTTTTTTATAGTAACAAATAATAAGTACAGTGCTATTTTGTTCTTTGCACTTTTTAATCAGCTGTATGATTAAGATATAGTTAGCTGATGCAGTGGAGAGAGCACAGGCCTTGGAGTCTAGAAGACCTGAGTTCAAATGCAGCCTCAGATATACCAGTAATGTGATAGGCAAGTCATTTAACCCTGATTGCCTTAAAAAAAAAATTAATCCCCTGTAGAATATTATTTTGTTTTGTTTTTAAATGATAGCTTTTTATTTTTAAAGCACATGTAAAGATAATTCCCAAAATTCACCCTTGCAAAAACTCATATTGCAAATTTTTCTCCTTCCCTTTCCCTTCCCCTCTCCCCTAGACAGCAAGCAATCCAATATGTATTAAACATGTACAACAATATTATTTGTTAAAGCTTTTCTTTTTCTTCCCATATCTTGATCAAAGAACGAGAATTGGATCTCTGATTTTGTTAATATTGGGAATTCTTGAGTAAAGAAACTTCCTTAGGAGGAAACCAGGCCAGGGCAGAGCCTTCTTTGAAATTTATAATCTAAGATCACAAAGAGGGTGATTTGTTGTATCATGCAGTCAGTAATGTGTCAAAGCTGAATTTGAACTTGTCTTCCTGGATTCAAGGCCAACTCTGTAGTCATTAAGCCACAATATCCCATGAACCAATTAAAACATAACAAAAAAGAAAATGTTGGTATGAGGTAGGGAAGTTTAGAAAGAACCTTTGACAAAGGTGGAGCATTTTTGATGTGCAGGAAAGATTTGCTAATCTAGGAAAGATTTGTATTTAAAGATCTCTAAAACCAGTGACTCTCTGCTTTAGTCCTGTAGGCTTTGTAAACAGACTTATCAGAGGAGGAGCACAAAGGTTAGGGTCAGGGGTGTTTCTTCAAGACAGCCATAAAACATCTCTGTGGAGTTCTTTGAGGGAAATGCTGAAAAAGCACTTTGTTACCTCTGTAATCAACACTTCCAGAATGTGATATTGTCTGAACCAAAGGCAAAGCAGATTTTTTTTCAAGTTAACAGCTCTGAAAAAAAATAAGATGACAAATTTTAAACTTTGTTTTCACAGTGTATCTACCAAATCAATTTGACTAATGTTTTGAGTGCTTTGAAATTAGAAAAGATATTTATATAGAATCATATATTTGGAGCCAAAAGGGACCTTAGAAAATATTTCCAATCCCTCAGTTTAAAAGGAGAAACAGAGACTCAGTGACATTAACTAATTTGTCCAGAATTACATAAGTAGTTCATGACTATTCTAGAATTTGAATTCAGGTCCTCTCACTGAAATCAGCACTTTTCCATATTTTGTGATATTACAAAAGTTTCGACCTTCTTTTAGCTAGAAAGGAAGAAAACAAGGATTTATTAAATGCCTGTTGTGAGCCAGGCACTTTCTAAATGCTTTTACAATTATTATCTTATTTGATCCTCACAACAACCTCAGAACCATGTTTACCACTTTATGGTTGAGGAAACTGAGACACACAGAACTGTCTATCTCAACTATTTCCCTGTATCTCAGATCATAGAACTAGCAAGTGTCTGAAACTAAATTTGAATTCAAGTCTTCATGACTCCAACCTCATTACACTATCTTCATCAGGCCACCTAATTGCCAAGGTTCAGAGTTATACAAATAGATTATTACCTTCTAATATGAATTATTGGAAAACAGGTTTATGAAATCTCCTCCTTTTTTAAGTCTTAGCTAAAAAACAAAATTATTCTGTGAATCTGTAAATCATTTTTCTTCATTCTATTAAGGCCAACATTTATGTAAAAAAAAATTTTTTTGAGAATTCCTGTAACCATAAAGGGTTAAACATCTTAACCAATATTGTTGTGTATTGACATCCTTCTAAACAATGTTTTATTATCTTTCTTATCTTTAAGTATTTTTTTTAGTCTTCTGCCCTGTATTTTCTCCTTTAATCCTACAATTGTTCTGAACTTAGTATCTAGAGCTACAATTCATTCATTTTCTTTTTTATTTTCTTTCTTATTTTTTTAAAGTTCTATCTTCACCAGATTGGAAGTGAATGGGCCTAGCTCAATAATACTTTGATAAGCATAGGAGCTTTAAAGCTTTGATCTTTTCCTTTTTCATATCTGACTAGATTCACTGGCCCCTCCTTAAGCAATCCCCCACCTGGGAAATTCAATTCATATACATGATTGGCTTAGCTCAGAGTTCCAGAATTCCAGAATTCAAGAGATAGACCAGCCTCCAACTTCTAGTTGACTGGGACCACATGACATAGCTTTTACCTTTGATTTCATTCATTGAAAACATTGAATACTCATGATGCACATGGCTCTAGACTGAGAAGCATTAAGAAATAACGAATGTTAAATGTGGCCCTTCCTTTCTAAGATTTTATGGTCTTAGGAAGATAAAATGTGCATATTTGTATAATGGGAATTGTACCCCACTCCTTCAAACATACTCAGAACTGCCCTGTTTCCTTTTAGCTGTGAGGTGGCTTAGTACAGGAGAACCAGGGTGCTTTGGCAAGAAAAAGCAAACCCCATATTAGTCTTTTATCCCATTGATAATGTGAGAAAGGGGCTAAGTCATAGTAAAGGGAGAGAACGTTTCTGATTCATTTTTCCTTTCACTAGACTATATAGAAATGGCTCTTCCTCTCAGACTTCCAAAGAGAAGGGCCTTTGATAGGGATCTAAGAAAGTTAAAGAATATGTCCTTCCTGGGCTAACCTAAGATTCAACTTAAGAGTCCTAGCTGACCCCTTTGTTTTATATTCCTCCTCTGAACAAAATGATTTCAAGATAGACACATTCCAGTTAGCCTTCCTAGTTTGAGGGATTGGAAGTCCTGAATCTTTGGTTAAAGCTGATTGTCAGCAAAAGGAGATTCTGACTGAATGGATGCCCATGAATTGGAGAATGGCTGAATAAATTGTGGTATATGATATTATGGAATATTATTGTTCTGTAAGAAATGACCAGCAGGATGATTTCAGAAGGTCCTGGAGAGACCTACATGAACTGATGCTGAGTGAAATGAGCAGGACCAGAAGATCATTATACTATACTATACTACAAGAACAATACTATATGATGATCAATTCTGATGGACGTGGCCCTCTTCAACAATGAGATGAACCAAATATAGAGCAGTAATGAATTGAACCAGCTACACCCAGAGAAAGAACTCTGGGAGATGACTATGAACCACTGCACAGAATTCCCAATCCCTCTATTTTTGTCTACCTGCATTTTTTATTTCCTTTACAGGCTAATTGTACATTATTTCAAAGTCCAATTCTTTTTGTACAGCAAAATAATTGTTTGCACATGTATACATATATTGTATTTTAACTTATACTTCAACATATTTAACATGTATTGGTCAACCTGCCATCTGGGGGAAGGGGTGGGAGAAAGGAGGGCAAAAGTTGGAACAAAAGGTTTTGCAATTGTCAATGCTGAAAAATTACCCATGCATATATCTTGTAAATAAAAAGCTATAATAAAAAAAAAAAGGAGATTCTGCACCAGATCACCATTGACCTCAATCCCTGGTCCAGATTTCCAGAAGACTTGGATCTGGAATGAATTGCTTGGATAGTGAAGAATTTGAGATACAATGTAAAATGTCTTTCAATCTGCATTATGTCCTCATGTTTTAATAATCTATCTCTTGAGATAGTATAACAGTAACTATGGTATTGTTACTACCTCATAAATTTTCTTTTAGCATGCAATTAAGGGGATTATATATATTAAAAATATCTTTCAGGGAAAAGATATGAATAGTTGTCTTATAATTGATCTACATTATATATTTAATACCTATCTCTCTCTCTCTTTAAAGAGATCCTAAACATGAACCAAAACCAAAACTCAAAATAATTCTTCCTAATGGTAGCTGGTGGCACAGTGGATACAACTATGAAAATAGAATCAGGAAAACCTTATTTCAAATATAATCTCAGATACTTACCAGCTGTGTAATGTTAGGTAAGTCAATTAACTGCAGTTTGCCTTAATTTCCTCAAATGTTAAAATGGGGATAAAAGTACCATCTATCTCTAGCATTAATGTGAGAATCAAATGGACATTATATATATTATATATACAATGTCTGTCACATATTAGTGTTATATAAATGCTTATTCTCTTCCCTATCCCTTCTTCTGTGGGCTCAAGGATGAAAATATAAAGAGCCATAGAAGGTGAGAAAATGAACCTGACCCCTCTTATTGGAAGGGTTATTATAATTACATAATTATAATAATAATTAGAGATTATTATTTCTTGAAAGACTGAACTCAGTCACCAAGTTCATGAGTCCAGAACACTCCTCAGTGGAGAGGGAGAAGGTACAATCAGCATCTTACAGAGTCCCCAAGCGAGAGAGACAATAACCCATAGGATATATGAAATGAAGAATGACTTACCAAGTGGGAATTAAACTGGACTTTGAAGGATGGGTAAAGTTGAATATGCAGCAAGGAAGGGCATTGCCAACAAGGAGAAAATAATTAAGAATAAAAATTGTCAAACTAATACATTGTTGGTGGAACAGTGATACAATCATTTAGAAAGCAATTTGGAATTAAGCAAATCAACTGAATCAAATGCCCATACCCTTTTAACCAGAGACTCTATTACTGGCCTTATATTTTTCTTGATAAAGAAAAAATAGTCCACATATACTCCAAAACATTTATTGCAGCACTTTTTTATGATAACTAAGAATGAGAAATATGGTGTAAGAAATGATGTAGATCAGGTCACTATAGTTATAGACTATGTCACTCCCCTTCTCAGAATTGCCTATCACATAAAAAATGTTAAGTCTAGATTGTGACCTTCAAAGTTAACTGTCAACTGGCCTAAGTATTCTGATGCCCAGCCCATGCTCTCTGATCCTTTTATACTCTCCTTAACATACATACCACAAAGAAAGGCACAGGCCTTCCTTTCCACTGTAAATGCCTTTCCAACTGGCTCCTATTCATTTCTCCTTCTTCCTTCAAGTCATCTCAACAATATTTATTGATTGTCTCCTGTACTACATGCAAGATTGTGCTGAGTTTCTTCAATGATGTTCTTAATTTATCTCTTCCATGACTCCTCTCTGAACAAGCACTATTTGACTCATCAATTTAATATTCTCTTTTCCCAACCTTTATCTTTGCCACTTTCCTACAAATTTATCTCTTATACATACAAATTCTATACAGCTAAAGATGACTGTGTATTTGTTTATTTGGTCATATTTTTGTGCATTTTTTTTTACATTCAAAGTTTCAGAGGTGAAGGAAAAAGAACTGCTGGAATAATTGCCTCTCTCCTTTCAAATCCCTTATCACTAACCTCAGTCATCCATACCCACAAAGGTTCCATTAGAAAACCAAAAGAACCTGAAAAACATTTTTTAGCATCTGTGATGTAAAAACCACTGGAAATATAAAGAGATGGCATGGTATAGTGGGAAGAATATCAGTTGTGAAATCAGAGAACCTGTATTGAAACCCCACTTCTTCAGACACTCACCAACTCACTTAATCTCCTCAGGTCTCAGTTCTTCATCTGTAAAACGAGAGGAATTGGACTATATCGTCTCTGAGATACCTCTCAGTTCTAGAGTTATAATTTTATGACATAGGATTATTTTGTCCTCAAGGATCTTACAATTTAATTGTGTAGATCCTCAAAAACAACAGATAATATCTGAGTTGGGGAAACCTACAAAGATACACTAAAATCAAGGTGTTTCTACTGTATTTTGAACGCTCAAATTCTAAGCATGTCTGTCCCACAAACATTAAATCAGCTAGGAGAATGAGAAATGCTAATTAGGCAGGAGAAAGTTCTCATTAAAGGCAACTCAGTGATGGTTAAAAAAAAAAAAATGCTATATTTAAAGACAGAAACTTGAATTCAAATGGTACCTCAGACATTTATTAGTTGTATGACTCTCCGCCTCAATTTCCTTATCTGTAAAATGAGGATATCAATAGTATCTGTCTTACAATACTGTTTTCAGGATCAAATGAAATAATATGTCTGGCACTTTTCTTAATCTCAAAATGCTATGTAAAGGTTAGCTATTATTATAAATAGAAGATAAGAAGTAGTAGTTGGGTAGAGGTTTGTGACAGACATTGACCAATACAAGAAGAATTATAAAGATCATGCTTCAGATAATTTTTTGCCTACTCAGGGGAAAAAGATGAATGAGATTAAAGCTTTCCAAAAGGAACTCAGAATATTATTTTATTTCATTTAACTTCACTCCAAACCCTTTATGGTAATACTATCTTATCTCTTACATTTTAGTAAGGGCAATATCTCTTCTCCTTCCTTTATTACTTGTCTCAGTTCTAGTGAATATTTGATAATTATTGTACAATAACCATGATATACTTTATAGAATTATTATAAAATTATAAATATACAATATATAAATGTGTTATAAAATTTTATAAAATACAGGTGTGGATGTTTCCACATTCAAGAGAAATTAATTGATCCACAGGTTTTTACTAAGAGCTAGAACTATTTTAGATACTGAAGAAGAAATATTCTTTATACTGTTAAAATGAAAAAGAAAAGGCTACTGTGATTGAGAAGAGATTCAAATCTACTTAAAAAAATATAATTCATGATGACTACTTTCCAGATTTTAGCTCTGTTCTAACTCAATATTCCTTTACAATAATCAGACATGGAAATACATTATATTTTTCCACCTGGTTGTGCACTTGTTTCCACAAAATTTTTAAGATCAAAAGGGGAAAAAAAAGATCAAGTTAGTGTGTATAAAAAATTGAACATGAAATAATAAGGTTGTTAATAAAAATAGGATGGTCTACTATTTCAGAGGTTGGTCAATTCTGCCTCCCAGTTGTTTTAACCAAGAAACATCTTATTCTGGAGCTATTTCTCATTTATAAACAAGATGATTTAGATAATTTTATATAATCTATGTCAAATCATTTCAGGTCCATTTATTCAACAGTTTCACATTATTACATAAAGACATTTCAATTACATTCCCATTAACAAGAAAGGCAATTCACTTAATAATATCATTTTTAAAGAGACCACTAAAAACAGCTCAGTTATGCCAGTGTTTAAAATGTGAATTTTGATTTCCTTTTTTTAATCTGAAGAACTATCATAAAAAAGAAACATCTATAAAAACCAAGTAGCTAATATAACTCAAAGATTGGAAAGGAAATTTAGTGAACACTGAGATTTAGTGGAAAAAAAAGAATGACTTTTACTAAGAATAGGAACTTTTCTCTTTAAAAAAAAAAAAAATTACTTACCTTCTTCATTCCCTCAGCTGGAGCAGAACTTTCACTTCAGACACTGAGTTTTAAATTAATCCTCAGCACGATCAGATAAAGTTAGTACTTAAAGTAGCAATTGATGGAAATAGAGCTGCAAATTTCCATGTGCTTTACCTAGAAGGGAGAGATTGCAATGAACCTTAGTCCAGCATGGAGTAAAACACTTTTATACCTGATGAAGTGATTTCACTTTTGTAACCAGAAACTTGTGACTAAGTATCCGGCAGGGAAATGATTAACAATTGTGTCGTCATTACCGAATGTAGACCTAAGGTTCCAGCTACAGAAAATCAGTATGAATGAACTTTATAAATGTCATTTGGAACTTCACATAAATCTTTCCTATATCCATAGCCACCTTTAAAGCCATGTTTTTTAGGATGCTAATGGACTGAAAATGAAAATTATCCTCTTATAAATCCCTTCCTATTGAGGGAAAGGGGACCCCATGTGCAAAAGCAGCCCTTTTCATAGTGGCAAGAAACTGGAAATCTAGTGGATGATTATCAGTTTGGAGAATGGCTGAATAAGTTATGGTATATGAATGTTCTGGAATATTATTTTCTATAAGAAATCACCAGCAGGAGGATTTTAGAGAGGTCTGGAGAGACTTACATGAACTGATGCTAAGTGAAATGAGCAGAACCAGAAGATCATTGTATACAGCAACAACAATATTATATGATAATTCTGATGGACATTACTTTTTCCAACAATGAGTTGGTTGAGGACAGTTCCAATGATCTTGTAATAAAGACAGTCATTTACATCTGTAGAGAGGACTGTGGGAACTGAGTGTGGATCACAATATAACATTCTCAATCTTTTTGTTGTTTGCTTGCATTTTGTTTTCTTACTCAATTTCTGTCCTTTTTAATCTGATTTATTTATACAGTAAGATAGTTGTATAAATATGTTTATATATATTAGATTTAACATATATTTTAACATGTATATTTTTGAGTTCTTTCCATTTAGGAAAGGGAGTGTGGGGGGGGGGGGACAGAGGGGAAAACTTGGAACACAAGGCTATGCAAGGGTCAATGTTGAAAAATTATCTATGCATATGTTTTGAAAACAAAAAACTTTCAAAAAATTTACTTATCTTTTTCATTCTCTCATCTGGAGCAGAACTTTCTCTTCAGTCATTGAGTTTTAGGTTAAAGTTTCCATCCTCAGCACAATCAGATAAAATAGTACTTGAGGCAGCAATTGATGGAAACAGAACTGCAAATTTCCATGTGCTTAACCTAGAAGGGAGAGATTACAATGAATCTTAGTCCAGTATGGAGTAATTTCATTTTTGTAACCAGAAATTTGTGACTAAGTATCTGGCAGGGAAATGATTAACAATTGTATCGTCATTACTGAATATAGACCTAAGGTTCCAGCTACAGAAAATCAGTATGAATGAACTTTATAAATATCATTTGGAACTTCACATAAATTTTTCCTATATCCACAGCCACCTTTAGAGCCATGTTTTTAGGATGCTAATGGACTGAAAATGAAAATTATATCTCAGGGACAGTTAAATTGCACAGTGGATAGAGCACCAGCCCTGAAGTCAGGAGGACCTGAGTTCAAATCTGGCCTCAGACACAACTCTTCCTGGCTGTGTTGACCCTGGACAAAACACTTAACCTCAAGTGTCTTAGCAAAAAATAAAATAAAAATATCCTTTTATAAATTCCCTCCTATTGAAGGAAAAGGATCTCCATGTGCAAAAATGTTTGTGGCAGTCCTTTTTGTAGTGGCAAGAAACTGGAAACTGAGTTGATGCCCATCAATTGGAGAATGGCTGAATAAGTTAGGGTATATGAATGTTATGGAATATTTTTATTCTATAAGAAATGATCAGCAGGATGATTGCAGAGAGGCCTGGAGAGACTTACATGAATTGATGTTAAGTGAAATGAGCAGAACCAGGAGATCATTGTACATACCACAGCAAGATTATAGGATAATCAATTCTGATAGAAGTGGCACTTCTCAACAATGAGACGATTCAGACCAGTTCCAATGGTCTTGTGATGAAGAGAGCCATCTGTACCCAGAGAAAGGACTATGGGAACTGAGTGTGGATCACAACATAGCATTTTCAGTCTTTTTGTTTTCTGTTTGCATTTTGCTTTCTTTCTCATTTTCCCCCCTTTTGATCTAATTTTTCCTATACACCATAATAATTGTATAAATATGTATGCACATATTATATTTAACATATATTTTACCATGTTTAGCATATATTTGCTTGCTATCTAGGGGAGGGGTGGAGAGGAGGGAGGAAAATTGGAACACAAAGTTTTGCAAAGGTTAATGTTGAAAAATTATCCACAAATATCTTTTGAAAATTAAAAACTTTTAATAAAGTAAAAGAAAGAAAAACATTAGTGAGCCCTCCCTACTGGCTTACCCCCATTTAACTTTTAGACAGTTCTCACTGTTCAGAACTTTACCTTCTGTCATGCCAAAATCAATAGTGAAAATTTTAAAACAAAATGAGGTTAAAAACAAAAGAAAAATAAAGTAGTAGCAGGCAAGTCAAATATGTTTGTCAGACAATTCTCAGCCTGACAGACTATGACAAAAATGGGATACTTGCTTTTTGTGTTCTCAGAGAATGGCAAGTTACATGGAAAGTGATATTGTGAGATTAGAGACTGCCCAAGAGTTTGAATGGGAGAAATAAATGAGCAGGCTCTGGCCAAAGCTATAATGGGAAGGCCCTGAATTATAAATACAAAAAATAAATAAATAAATAAATAAATAAATAAAAACAAAATAAAATAAATTCCCTCCTATTAAATAAAGAAGTATTAGTACCAAACTTCAGACATCTATTTAAAGCATTTCATGGTGATTTTCTTCACTTTCACCCTCAAAGCAAGATTTGGTAATCTTACGGTATACCACTCAGGTTTTCTAAAGGATAACATTTGCTTTTGAAATAATGAACGAGCATTTCTAAAATAATGTTACTATTCCTCTTTTGAATCACTCTGCTTCTTGACTCTAAGCATCTTCATTAGCTCTTTTGGAATACTTTTTCTCTTCATTTCTGCCTCCTGTCTTCCCTAACTTTCTTCAAGTCTCAGCTAACATCTCACTTTCTGGGGCAGATAGATGGTGCAGTAGATAGTGTCAGTTAGGAAGATACACCATCCTGAGTTCCAATCTGACCTCAAAGGTTTCCTAGCCTCGATTTTCTCACCAATAAAAAGAGATGGAGAAGAAAATGCAAACCACTCCAATATTTTTGCCAAAAAAAATTCCAAATGGAACCAGGAAGTATTGTACAGTCTAAAAATTGACTGAACAACTCTATGTATACACACACACATACACACATATAGATAGATATACATATCCCTCATCTATTTTTCTATATCTTGTTTTTACATTGTTATTTGCATGTTTATACCCTTATCAAAGTGTAAACTTCCTGAGGATAGGGCTTGGTTTTGCCTTTCTTTGTATACTTGACATTAGCATATAGTAGGTGATTGTTCATTTGATTTGACTTTTTAGTGATTTTATATTCTTCCAGTCTCAGCATTCCCTATATAGTCCCTACCAATGTTTTTTTTAAAAAGTTCAATCTTATGTAACAGTCAATCCTAAGTGTCCCTTAGTTCAATGGCATTAGCACTAGCTAGTAGGAGTATAAATTCAATCGATCAACCAACAAGCCTTTATTAAGTGCCTACTATATGTCAAGGATAATTTTTTTAAAGCAACACGTGGCAGATTTGTGGTTTCATATATAATTCTTTTTTTCTGATAATTTATGCATGGAAATGTTTGTGTTTGTTGATAACTATCAAATTAACTAAAATATCTAAAGAAAATATTTTTTATAAATCAAGAAGATTCAAAAAAACAAAGTTTTAGAAGGAAAAACATTTTAAAAACACCTGAAATTTAATCTTGCTGTTACCAGAGTTATGCATAGCAGCTAGCATATGAACTGCACTTGATTATGCTAAAATATGAACACCTAAAATTCAACAGGAAGGAAAATATATCCCTTGCTTTATATTTTTCTTTCTTTTCTTTCTTCCTTCTCTCTCTCTCTCTCTCTCTCTCTCTCTTTTTCTCCCTCTCTCTCCTTTCTTTTTTAAATACTGAGACATCTTTGGATAACTTTCTGTACAATGCCTGGGGAAGAAAAACTTTAGAGGGCTCTATGGACCCAGTTCTCCATTAGGGACCCATACCATGGTGTTCCATCCACTATCAGGACAAAAAAAATGGTGCATTTCAGAATGTCAAAGAAGGATTCCACATGTGGGCTTCTAAATACAGAACATACTGATCTGTGACCTGCTAGAAAGTTATCATGACTGTATTTACAATCTCAGGAATTTCCCTCTGCTGATAGCAACTGAATTGCCCAGTTATTCCTCCAGTCTTTATTTGCCTTTTTCTTTCTACTAATTTTCTTGACTATCCTTTTAAATGGACACTATGTCGTAGTAAATACCAGCTTACCATTGTAAGTCGATTAACAATAAATTGGCCAAATTTCTCCTTATATTCCAATGTGTTTTTAAAAGGGCAAAAAGAAAAGAAAAATATACTTTCTGTTAAATTTTTGTTCATTTTTAACTTAAATACAAAATGAAAAAAAAAAGCATTTTCATGTAGACAGGAGAACATGAGGGTGTTCAATATAAAACAATAACTTTCCATTTCAATAAAATCTGAAAAACAAATACTCCCACATTGTTTTCAAAACAATCCAGCTTTTCTTTGCTTCCTTGTAAATTTTCTTTTGTTCTCTGTTGTACACTTTTTACTTTATTTTCCCATCTCCCCAAAGAAGGCTATAATTAAACATGTATATATGTATGCATGTACATATACAACTATAGATATACACATGTACATGCATACACCTATATATAAGACCATATATATTTCCACTTGTCATAACTTTCTCTGGAGGTAGATAGCATTTTCCTTTATAAGTAAAGTCCAAATCTTTCTAGGTTTTTCTAAATCCAACTACAATCTGGCAGTATTCCAACACAATCACATCCTATCTGAAAAATTGTCCATGAAATGTCACCCCACTCCATCCCACTCCCACCACCAGTTTTCTGCATTCCTTCTATTCTTGGCGACAATGACTTTATTTATGTAATTTTTAATTTAAATAATCAAAATTATCCCTTTTAATTTATATTTTTATATTTAAACAATATAATATAAAGTTTTAAAATTCAATCTTATGTAACAGTCAGTCCTAAGTGTCCCTCAGTTCAATGGCATTAGCACTAGCTAGTAGGAGTATAAATTCAATCGATCAACCAATAAGCCTTTATTAAGTGCCCTACTATATGTCAAGGAAAATTTTTTGCTCTTGCCACATAACTTACTTGAAGGTCTGATACTTCTGAATCTCCTCTTCTTTACATCTTTCCCCCCTGGTTTCTTTGAAATTCTTGACCTTTTGTTCTTCCAAATGAACTTTTGTTATTATTTTTTCTAACTCAGTAAGATAATTTTTAGTAACTTAATTAGAATGGCATTGAATAAATAGATTAGTTAGGTAAAATGATCATTACTAATTACATGAATTGTATTAATTACACATGAACACTAAATATTACTCCAATTATTTAAATCTGACTATATAAAATTTTTTTGTTTCTTTATTCATATGGTTTCTGTTTCTCTTTTGGCAGTGATACTCTCAGGTATTTTGTACTGTCTGGTTATTTTAAGTGGTCTAAAACAATAGTGAAAAATATTAGTGATACATATTTTTCTCTTTTGATTAATTCTATTTTAACTTTAACCTTGTTTGAGATCATAATTATCACATCTGCTTTTTATTAGATAATAAATTCTATTCTAGCTCTTTGTTTTGTCTTTGTATGTATCCCTCATTTTTATTATTTCATATATTTTTAGCTTTGCCATTATTTCACAATATATCACCATTGCCTCCCCATAGAACCCTCTTTAAGAACACTATGCAGTTATGCAAAACAAATGTATTCATTGATGATATCTAATAATGCATACTTCATTAAGAACTTGAAGATTACTACCTTTCTACTGACAGGAGAGAGAAATGTCTTCATCATTTGTCCTCTGATACCAATATTGGTTATTGGACAGATCTAAATTCTCATGGATTTGATTGTTTTCCTATATCTTGTGTATACTGTGCTTCCAGTTTTCCTTATTTCACTCTGTCACTTCACAAAAGTCTTCCTAAGTTTCTCAGAATTCTTCATATTTATTATTTCTTATAATGCAATAGTTTTTTATTACATGCATATGTCACAATTTGTTCAGACACATTTTGTATTTGCTTCATTTTAGTGCTATGGATAGAAGACTGGGCAGAGTCCAGAAAACTCATATTTAAATCTAGCCTCAGAAACATACCTATAAGATTCTGGGCAAGTCACCTTACCTCCACTTCTCCCAGTTTCGTCATTTATAAAATGGGTATGATACTAGAATACCCATATAGAATGGGTAGATACTAGAACCCTAGATACTAGAACTAGGGTTATTGTAAGGTTCAAATGAGACATTTTTAAAGCATTTTGAAAATATTAAAGTGTGTAATATAAATGCAATCTCTTATTATTGCTGGTGATAATCAACATATATCTTAAGCATGATTTAAATATTTTAAGGTTCTGTGCAATTTTTAAAGTATCATAAATGTTTATCAAGCATCAAACACTATCCAGTAGCCAAATTATATTTCATCTTGTTGTTCTACAATATCATATCTCTAGAATATGAAGAGAAACCTCCCCTTTTACCAGTTTATCACAAACTTATTATTCATCACATGGGCAACAAAGTTAATTATTTCATATGCTTCAGCTTATCAAAAGGCTCAGCAGCACTTTAGCAATGTTCCAGGAAAGTCAAATCCAGGAAACCTCTTCTAAGATCTATATGAAGACAGCCAAATCAAATCAGTCAATTAATATTTATTAAGTACCGACTATGTTCCAGGCACTGTGCTAAGAGCTAGAGATATAGAACCTGCCCTCAAAGAGCTTGCAATTCAATAAGGATCCTGAACACAAGAGCCTCAGAATACTAGTGCTCCCTAAACTAATCACCAGCCCTACTTCTAGCTTTGCCCCACAGTCATTATCCAAGCAAGCAATCCTTATGGAGATAAGATTTCAGCAATCTCAGAAACCCAGATACTAAAGACACAGAAAGTTCTCTTTACTATGTTCTTGGAATTGTCAAATTGTCAACATCAGAAATGGATAGGATTTTACCAGCAGAATTATCAAAGAAGATGCATAAGTATGTATTTCGCCTCTAAAGATCATGGCTCTTTCCCACCGGACTTAAAATACTTCCTTTATGTCTTCTCCCATCAGAATATGAATTTTTTTAGAGTAGGGACTGCTTTTTCTCTTTGTATCCCAGATCTTAGCACAGTGTTTTATAAGTAATAAATTCTTAATAAATGCTTTATGTATTCCCTTATTCATCCTTTTCCTAAGGTAGTAAATAGATAGGGAGCTGAAAAGATTAGAATGAATAGAGGAGAATTATATTCTCTCCAAGTCATGTTAAAAATTTGTGTATCACATAAACAAGAGGTATACAATATTCCACGGAGAACAATTCATTTAGAAGGCAACAAGATATGATGGAAAGAATAATGGGTTTGGGATTCGATGACCGCAGGTCCAATTTCAGGGTATCTATCATTTCCTAAAAAGTCCTTGAGCAAGTCACTCTCTACTTATAGGTTTCCTTTGTAAAATGAGTCTAAAATTTATTGATATGTGAAATTTTTTAAAGTTGTAAGCCAATATTTTTTGCAGTGGCAAGGATTTGGAAATTGAGTAGATGTCTATCAGTTAGGAAATTATTAAATTATGGTGTATGAATATCAAGGAATATTATTGTTCTATAAAAAAATGATGAGCAGGCTGGTCTCAGAAAAGTCTAGAGAGATTTTCATGAACTGATGTTGAGTATAAAGAGTAGAACAAAGAGAGCACTGTACACTGCAATAACAAGAATATATAATGATCACCTGTGATGAACCTGACTTCTCAACAATATATTGATTTGAGGTAATTCCAATAGACTAGTGATGGAAAGCGAAGTCTGCATCCAGCAAGAGATCTATGGAGATTGAATGTGGATTGATGCATAGTGTTTTCATTTTTGTTATTATTGTTTGTTTGCTTGTTGTTTTTTTTCTTTTTCATTTTTTCCTTTGTGATCTGATTTTTTTGCCTAGCATAATGAATATGGAAATATATTTGGAAGAACTGCACATGTTTAATTTATAAGAGATTGCCTGCTATCTTGGAAAGATGGGAGGCAAAGGAGAAAGGGAAAAAAAATTGGCACACAAAGTATTACAAAAATGAATGTTGAAAACTACCTTTATATGTATTTGGAAAAATAAAATACTATTGAGAAAAATAAATATATTTCCACAATACACATATCAAATAACTATATATGATTAAGGTATAAACTTTATTCATTTTCAAGATTAAATTCTGTTAATATGTGCTCATATTTCAGTTTGTGTTTCACAGATCATAGCTACCTGTTTGTGACTTGGCTTAAAACTTTATTCTATTTTTAATAGTATTTTATTTTTCCAAATACATGCAAAGATAGTTTTCAACATTCACCTTTGTAAAACATTGTGTTCCAAATTTTAAATATGTGCAATCCTTTTTAACGCGTTTAACATATTTCCATTATTTGTCATGTTGTGCAAGAAAAAACAGGAAAAAAAAACACAAGAAAGAAAACAAACAAACAAAGAAAAAAGGTGAAAATAGTAAACTTCAATTCACCAGTTTCCATAGTCTGTGGATGAAGATGGCACTTTTCATCCCAAATTTACTGAAATTATCCCAAATCTTACTGAATCACTATATTGTTGAGAAGAGACAAGTCCATCACAGTGGATCATCACATAATCCTGTTGCTACTGTGTACAGTGTTCTCCTGATTCTGTTTACTTCACTCAGTATCAGTTCATGTAAGTCTTTCCAGACTTTTCTGAAATCATCTTGCCTATCATTTCTTATAGAACAATAATTTGTGGAAGTGTATTTAAAAACATCTTTTTTAAGGCATGTCAGAGGGCAATTGACTACACCAATTTTATTTATTTTTTATAAACTTTTTTATTTTCCAAATATATGCATAGTTTTCAACATTTACCTTTGCAACACCTTGTATCCCAAATTTTTTTCTCCCTCCCTTTTTCCCACCTCCTCCTCTAGATAGCAAGTAATCCAATATATATTAAACATGTACAATTCTTCTATAAATATTTCCATAATTATCATGCTGCATACAAAAAATCAGATCAAAAAGGAAAAACTGAGAAAGAAAACAAAATAAACAAACAACAACAAAAATGAATATACTATGTTGTAATCCACATTCAGTCCCCACAATCCTCTCTTTGTTGGGCCAATTTTAGATATCTCTCTCTCCAACTAAAAATGACTTGGTTGTAAATGTAATTTTAATTTAAAAAACTGTTCCTGGAGATTGGTATCTCAACACAGAGTACAATATTAACTTAATATTTTTCTTCATCAAATTGATGACTGACTGAAGTTGGTCTGAATTTTATGGACAATTCTATCTTTTACATTTTGTTCCATTGCATTGCTAATTTTCCAATATATAAAATCAATGTTAATGTCCATCTTACTTGAGAGACTGTTCAGTCTAATCTTCATCACTCATGTCTAAACATATGGGGTAAGAAAAAGTTCCTGGATCTGATTACCCCCAAACTCCAATTCCTTATGCACTTCCTCAATTTCTACCATGCTTTCAAACAGATGCTCTTAATTTTTGTTCCTGCTTACTTCATATCTGACTACATTATCTCTCACTTATCCAACAGGTCCCATCCAGAGCCTTATACAGAGAAATTGATAAATAAGTATGTGTTGATGATGATGAGAAAGGAATTTTGAAACCTTGTGTTCAATTTTGCAATTGTTGGAATACAAGCTCAAATAATTAACTGTCGGTATATTGTATACGTTTCATTTAGTTGAACACAGTCTTTGTCAAGGTTTTTTAATTGTGTACATTAAATTTGAATACAAAACATTTTTGTAGTATCTTTTGCTAAAACTGAGTCATCATCACTCATACTCTTTCCTTTCACAGTCAAACTTGAAGAAATGATTTATATTGACTGACTTTTCATTCCTTCATTTCCCCCATACCTTCTGTTTGTCTACCATGTAAATTACTCAAACATAATTGTTTAAAATTTTTTTTGATATTTTTCTCCTTGCATAAACTAGGTTTTCCCTGTTTCACTCCTCTCCTTGCTTATAACCTATCCCTTACAACAAATATTTTTTAAAAAGAGAATTTTTTTTCAAAACCTATCAATACATTGAAAAAAAATCTATTATATGTAATGTTCCATTCTTCTTACTATATATTTATAATATATATATATAGATACATATGTATGTGTTATATAATATATGAGATTTTTCCCAATTGAATGTTAAAATATTTTTTAACATTTTTATTTAAGTTTTGATTTCTAAATTCTTTTCCTTCCTCTTTCCCTTCTTCTCCTTTATCTCTGAGATACTAAGCAATCAGATATAGATTATGCATGTGCAATCATATAAAACATTTTCATATTAAGTCATTTTGTACAAGAAGACAAAAGAAAAAGAATAAAATAAAAAGAAAGTGAAAAATAGTATGCTTCAGTCTGTGTTCAAACAGTATCAGCTTGGAGCAGCTGGGTGGTGCAGTGAATAGAGCACCAGCCCTGAAGTCAGGAGAACCTGAGTTCAAATTTGACTTCATATATTTAATCCTTCCTAACTGTGTGATCCTGGGCAAGTCACTTAACTCCGATTGCCTCACCACAAACAAAAATCAGCTCTTTCTCTGGAGGCAGATATAATGCTACATCATTAGTCCTTTGGGATTGTCTTTAAAAGATCTTTGTACTGTTGAGAACAGCTAAATCATTTACAATTCATCATATAGCAATGCTATTACTGTGTACAATTTTCTCCTAGTTCTGTTCACTTCACTTTATATCAGTTCATGTGCCTTTCCAGGTTTTTTCTGAAATCATCCTGCTTGTCATTTCTTATAATACAACAATTCATAACAATTATACCATACTTGTTTAGCTACTGTCCAATTGATGGATATCTATTCAATTTCCACTTCTTAACCACCACAAAAAAGAGTTGCTATAAATATTTTTGTGGAAGTAGGTCCTTTTCTTTTTTTTCTGGATGCCTTTGAGATAGAGACCTAGCAGTGATATTGCTGAATCAAAGGGTAAACATAGTTTTATAGTCTTTGGACATAGTTTCAAATTGCTCTTCAGAATGATTGGATCAGTTCACAGCTCTACTAATAATGCACTAGTGTCCCACATTAGTTCTCTCAAATTCCATTCCACATCCATCATTTTTCTTTTTTGTCATATTAGTTAATCTTATAGTTATGAGATTGTACCTAAGAGTTGTTTTAATTGATATGACTATAAATAACTGATTTCATTTGAAAACTGCCTGTTCATATCCTCTGACCATTTATCAATTGGGGACATGCCTCCCACTTTTGTAAAGGAGAGAAGGAAGTATTTTCTCAAATGTCTTCTTTGGGGCCAAGCTTATTCTTGATGTTCCCCCCTCCCCCGGCATCGCAATTGTTTTGTGGTTATTATTTTTTTCTGTTTACATTTTTTACAATTATTATACATGCTTTTCTGCCTCTGTTTATTTCACTTTCTATCAGTTCATGTAAGTTCTTGTTTCTCTGCATTCTTGTTTGTTATTTCATTACATTCATGTACCACAATTTGTTTAGTCATTCCTCAAACCATGGATGTCTGCTATGCACAATTACTCTTAAATATCACCAGGGATTTCTTAATGTCTAAACTCCAATGGCTTTTTTGAATACTGTGGAAAAAGCACTGATTCTGAAGTCTGATGACCTGGGCTCAAATCCCACCTCTGAATACTTACTAGTTATATACCATTGGACAAGGCATTTAACATCGATGGAATCCAACTTTACTCATTTGTAAAATGAGAAGTAGAACTAAATAATTTCTGAGTTTCCTTCCAACTCTAAATTCTGTGATCTTATGAATTTACATAATCATTGCCTTATGTGACACTTTTGACATTGCTGACTTCCCCTTTTCTTTGCTCCCAGAAGTATCAATTATGTGAATCTGAAGACAGCTCCCTCCTTTTGTTATTTTGTTGCGTAAAGAAAACATAAAAGAGGGAAAAGGACCCACATATGCAAAAATGTTAGTAGCAGCTCTTTTTGTGGTGACAAAGAATTGGAAAAATGAATAGGTGCCCATCAATAGAGGTATGGCTGAATAAGTTATGGTATATGAAAGTAATGGAATATTATGTTCTATAAAAAATGATGAGCAAGCTTATTTTTTAAAGACCTGTAAAGATTTATATGAACTGATGCTGAGTGAAACCACAAAAACACTATACATAGAAACACCAAGTTTATGCTATGATCAACTCTGATAGACTTGGGTCTTCTCAGAGGTTCAGTGATCCAAGGCAATCCCAATAAGCTTTGGATAGAAAATGCTGTCTGCAATCAAAGAAAGAACAATGGAGACTGAATGTAAATCAACGTAAGATATGTTCACTTTTTTATCTTTTTCTTCTGTTTTTTTTTCCTCTTGTGGTTTTTTCCCTTTTGTTCTGATTTTTTTCTCTCATCATGATTCATAATGAAATATATAAAAAGTGAATGTACATGTATAAACCTCCCCAAATGGCGAAAATAAAATTTTAAATTAATTATGTTGGATTACAATTGCTAAGAATAACTTAAATCATTCAGAATTGATCATCATATTGTATTGCTGTTAACTGTATACAATATTCTGCTGGTTCTGCTCACTTCACTTTGCATTAGTTTATGCAAATATTTTCAGGTTTTCTGAAATGTACCTGCTTGTCAGTTCTTACAACACAATAATGTTCCATTACAATCATATACCACAACTTGTTCAGCTAATCCTCAAATAATGAACATCTCCTCAATTTACAATTCTTAGCCACCACAAAAAGAACTGATATATGACAGTACATATATATGTATATATGTATATGTGTATTTAGTACAAATAGCGCCTTTTTCCCTTAAAAAAAGATCTCTTTGGGATATAAACCTGATAGGAGTACTTCTGGATCAAAGAGTATATACAATTTTATAGCTCTTTGGGTATAGTTCCAAATTGCTCTCCAGAATGGCTGGAATCAGTTCACAACTCCAACAACAACACATTCATGTACCACTTCTCCCATGTCCTCTCCAAAATTATCATTTTTCTTTCCTGTCATATTAGTCAATCTGATAGGTATGAGGTGGTACCTTAGAATTGTTTTAATTTGCATTTCTTCAATCAATAACAATTTAGAGAATTTTTCATATAACTTTGATTTCTTTGTCTGAAAACTATCTGTTTATATCCTTAGACTACTTATCTACTGGAGGAAGGACTTATATTCTTATAAATTTGAGTCAGTTCTCTATATATTTGAGAAATGGAGCCCTTATTAGAGACACTTGCTATAAAATTTCCCTCATCATTCTGCTTTCCTTCTGATCTTGGTTTTTACTTGTACAAAAACTTTTAAATTTGATATAATCATTATTATCCATTTTACTTCTTGTATTGATTTCTATCATTTGCTTGGTCATAGATTTTTCCCTTATCCATAGATCTAATAACCAAATTTTCCCTTACTCTCCTATTTCTTTTTAGTGTTTTCCTTGTTTTATCTTGGTATATGGTGTAAGGTATTGGTTTATAATTCGTTTTTGCCATACTTTTTTCAAGTTTTCGCAGAAATTTCTGTCAAGGAATAAATAATTTTTTCAAGGAAAGTTTACTATCTTAGATGAGGGAGAAAGCATACAGCTAATAGCAAAGAACTAAAGATGGTCTGAAGTAGCTGAAAACCACATATGATACAGAGCAGCTCAATGAGCATTGAATCTCGAAAGTAGTAGCAACAATTTCCTACTCCTACCCCAAAGAGATAATGCGATGTCTGGCAAAGAAAAAAGCTACGGAATCTTGTGGAGAAGAGGATGACTTTCCCAGAAGATATCAGGGCTCTGTACCATTGAAGATATGAGTGGTCCTGGTCACATGTATTCTCTCCCTGTTCACATATATCTACTTTATTTCCTGCATATGTGACTCTTCATATGCATATTACCTGTCTATTAGTGTGGTATACTTTACTTCCCTTTCTTCAGGGGAAAGTAACATATGTCCTCCTCCTTTGCCACCTTCTAATAAAAGTAGTAGTCAAAGTAGTAATAGTAGCAATAGCAGCAGCAATAGCAATAGTATTAGTACTAATAATATCAGAACTACTAGTAAAAGCTGTTATGTATGTAGCATTTTAATATTTGCAGAACATTCTACAAATAATTATCTCATCTGACCCTCAAAACAACTCCAGGATAATAAGTGCTATTATTATTTTAATTTTATAGGTGAGGAAACTGATACAGATAAATGTTAAATAACTTGCCCAGGATTATACAACTAGTTTCAGAGGCAGAATTTGGACTCAGATTTTTCTGAATCCTGAATCCAATACTCTATCTACTACACTACCTAGCTATTATCCTACTATATTGCCCATACATTTTGACTTCAATTCCTTGCTAATTCAAGGGTTCATATCAACGTGGGTGTTGCCTTTAGCAATGTAGACTCCAACTCAATATATTCTTATTTTATGTTAACCTTGTCTCTATCTTTTCATAAATAATCCACAGATTTTCCTCCCAATTTTCTAGAGGTCTTTAACTTATTATTTTAGGTTTTTTTGTGGATATGAGCACATACCAAAAAAAAAAAAAAACAACCTCATTATGCAGTATTTTGAAAAGAGTTGGATGTAGGAGTGATCCACCTTGATTTTCAGTCATTCATTTACTTGATGATATCCTTCATAACACATCTTAAAGCAAATATTTGTTGTTAAAGCTATTGCTTCCTTAAAGTCACTAAGCATCTTCCCATTGCCCTTTGGGTAACATACAAATTACATTTTTCTGGTATTCCATGATTTTAAGCCATGAAAACATTGAAAAAATGTTAATAAAATAATAAAAGGAAACCATCTGTATCATTAAATATTTACTTGAATTTCTAAATGTAATGTAATTCAGTCTGAGTCCTTAATACAACAGCTATATTACAAAATGAAAACTCTAATGCAGAAACAAAGGAAAATGTAAGAAGGAAGAATGCAAGAAAAATATTAAATATATAAATAATAAATATTAAAAACAAAAGAAAGGAGTGTTTTAAAATCTATACCAAGGAAAATAGGAGGATCAAAAAAGATACACGGCCATTGTTTGAATTAGATATTACACAATCACAAGAAAACAGATCTACTCAATTATTATTTTATTATTTTCTCAGCCAAGAAAAGCATAAACTAGAGAGGATAGCACAAAAAATGGCTCCAATTCAATTGAAATCTAAGATCAGCAAGCAGACAATAAAAGATCGTTCAATTATTTGCCCAGATGAAGCCATCATTAGGCTCAGACAAACTACATTCAAGAATACTGAATGAACTGGTAGAAGAGAGAATAAATGTGCTGAAGTCCTGGAGAAAAGATTTATTTTTGCAATTAATTTCAAATTCAAGTTTAATTTTTTTCAATCAGTAAAAATCTGTTTTTCTCCCTCCTACTCCTTAATTGAGAAAAAAGGAAAACACAACCCTCATTACAAGCATAGTCAAGCAAAACATTTCCACATTGGTTATGTCCATATATGTGTGTATATATAAATATAAATATAACTGTATATATATATGTATGTATGTATACATACAACACATGTGTTGAATATTATAAAATGATGTATATACATCTCATTGTGCATGCTAAATACATTATCTCTTTATCAGGAGATAAGTGTCATCATGAGTCCTTTGGAATTCTGGTTGGCCATCACACTGATCAGAGTTCCTAAGGATTTCAAAGTTGTTAATTGTTGTTATTGTTGTGAAGGAAAGAAGGAAAGAAGAAAAGAAGGAAGGAAGGAAGGAAGGAAGGAAGGAAGGAAGGAAGGAAGGAAGGAAGGAAGGAAGGAAGGAAGGAAGGAAGGAAGAAAAGAGTTGCTCTGGTACAGAAAAAGCATTACAAGAGGTTCAAGGGGATTTCTTTATTATAAGTAGATGACTAGGTTTCCCACTCCTGGGTGAAGATTCCTTTTTGGAACTAAGGAAAACCTATGAAACAAGCTAGGTTAATGGTCTTTTGTTCAATTGCTTCTAAGTGAAGGAAGATTCCCTGGGTGAGCAGAGTGGATTCACAGCCACTGGGAATACTTGCTAACATTTCTTCTATCTTTTTCTTAAGGCATATTGAGATAAAAGATAAGAAACAGAGATTCAGAGATTCAGAGTTTAACAAACTGCAAACTCAATATGAATGAGTGAAAGTAATGTGGCATCTAAGATGGATATAGGAATAAGAAAAAAATTAATCTTAATAAATGAAAGAATTCTTCATTGTTTAGTATTGATGCTGCTATGAATTGGCCCAGGCATTTTAAAAAACAATTTGTAACTAAGACTAAGAAAAAAAAACAAACAAAAAAGGAAAAAGACTCATTTGTGAAAAAATATTTATAGCATTCCTTTTTGTTTTAGCAAAGAACGGCAAACAAAGGTGCCCATCAACTAGGAAATGGCTGAACAAATTATAGTATATTAATGAAAGGAAACATCACAGAGCTTTAAAAAAATGATGGAAGAGATAGATTCAAAGAAACTTGGGAGAGACATATCAAATGATAAAGAGAGAAGTAATCAGAAATAGGAAATCAATTTATACAATAATAGTATTTTAAAGAAAAATAAAATGGAAAGACTTGAAGAGTTAAGAACTCTGAAAAACATAATTAAAAGCTCTGATCAGTGCAATGACTAAATAATAACTCCAGAGGATTAATAATGAATGGTGCAAAATAAGAAATGTAATTTTGGCAAATGTGTGAATCTGTTTTGTTTTCTTTGTGTTTTTTTTAGAGGGCAAATTATACTAATTGTGTGGCAAAAAAAAAAAAATAGACTAAAAAAAAGAAGGTTATCAAAGCACTTTTGAAAGCACAGAAGAGAAGAAAGTTCAAAAGTAAACTTATAAGAGGCTCAACTTTAAAGATATCTCTTTGAATTTATTCTTTACAAAGCAAGCTGTACAAATTAAAAGGTCTACATTTTCATATATAACTTTTTTCCTGGGCTAACTTGACATATCAAAATGTTCTCTTTTTTGGATATCTGTTAAATAAAGAATTTATTTAAAATGTGTAAACCAAAGGCCCTCAAAAGAAAGAACAAAGTTTGGAGGAGATATAAGGTTTAGGGGAAAAAATAATAAGATCTGTTTCGTATATGCTGGATTTTATAACTGTATGGGATATTCTAGATAGAGATGGGCAGCAGATATTTGGTGATCTATGACTTTGGAAGAGAGTTTGAAAGAGAGATTAAAGCTGGATATATAGTTTAAAGTCAAGTGAGTAGTAATAATTGAACTTATGAAAGCCAATAAAATCCCTGAGAGATTGCTGAGAGAGTTCATGGAACATGGAAAAGGATCAAGGGGGCTCAGAAGTCTGGCTAGTAGAAGAGCCAGGAGAAAACAGTATCACAGAAGTTAAGAGAAAAGAAAAGTAACTGGGAGAAGAGGATTGTTGGTGTCAAGTGATTAAAAAAAAATTCAAGAAGGATGGAGATGGGGGAAAGGCTATCTGGATTCAGCTGTTAGGAATATGTTGTCAATATAAGAAAGAGCAATTTCAATTGAGTGATAAGGTTAAAAACCAGATTTCAAAGGGTTGAAATATGATTGGTACATAAGGAAACAGACATGAGTGTAGACATGCATTTTCTGATTTCGTGAAAGGGAGAAATAGTGGCAATAGGATCAGAGAACTAGTGTTGGGAGGAATCTTGAAAACCATTCTTGTTTTACATAAATATATTCTTGTTTTACATAAAGCAAAGGCTGAATTGAAAAATGCCCAGTAGAGAAGAGAAGGCTTAATGACTTTCAGAGAAACAAATAGCACTAAATGACTTGGACACATTGGGGTAAAAAAAAAAAAAAAAAAAAAAAAAAAAAAAAAAAAAAAAAAAGAAAAGAAAAGTAATACTCTTCTTCACTGATAAGCAGGAAAAGCTCTTGCATCAGCTGATCTTTAAAAAAAAAATGAGTCTCTAAAAAGGGAAGAATTTTAGAAGTTAGTTTAAGAGTTTCTAGTTCTGCATATTGGATTACTTGTTTACTAGGGAAGGGGGTGAGTGGAAGAGAGGGAGTAACATTTGGAACATATGGTTTTGCAAGGGTGAATGTTGAAAACTTTTATTCTTGGAAATGTCAGGCCCGCTATGCGAGAAGGAACCAGCCCCGGTTAGTGCAGAAGCAGTGGGGCAGGGACACTTGTATTTGCAGGAGGGTGGAGCTCTTGGTTTGGGGTTCCTTGTCCGAGTGGAGAATTGAAGGGAAACCTGAGGCACCACATCCCCACCCCACAATTAAAAGTGCTTTACACTAATATCTCTTACTAAAAAAAAAAAAAAAAAAAAAGAACTGGCAAAGAAGAAAGAACACCATTTAAACATTATTACAGGAATAGGAAAAATCAGGGTGCATCTTTAGAGGAGGACACTTTAGTTAAAAAAAAAAAAAGAAAAGAAAAAAAAGAAGTTTCTACCCCAGAGTAAAATTAAATGGCTCCCTGCCCAGAGAGAATGTATAGAAGAACTCAAAAAAGAATTTAAAAATCAAATGAGAGACATTAAGGAACAACTGAAATAAATGAAAACCATACAAGAAAAAAGATTATGAGAAAAGAAAAGAAAAGGGAGGTACAGAGTCTCAAAGATTAAAATAATTCTTTGAAAATTAGAATTGAGCAAGGGAAAGCCAGTGAAGCTATGAGAGATCAAGAAATAACAAAACAGATCATAAAGAATGAGAAAATAGAACAAAATGTAAAACATGTTAACAAGAAAAATGACAGATCTGGAAGATAGATCGAGAAGAAAAAATATAAGAATAATTGGACTGCCAGAAACTTGTGACCAAAAAGAGAAGCTTGACACAATAATGCAGGAAAAAAATCCAAGAAAATTGTCCTGGTGTGATAGACCATGAGGGGAAAGTAGAAATAGAAATATTCACCAATCACCACCTCAAAGAGATCCTTTGAGGAAAACCCACAAAAATATTATTGTCAAATTTAGAAACCCCAGATTGAAGAAAAAAATTTGCAAGAAACAAGAAAAACACAATTGAAATATACTGGAACTACAATTAGAATTGTACAAGACTTATCAATAGCTAAAATAAAAGACCACAGGTCCTGGAATCACATCTACTAACAATCAAAATAACTAGGCCTTCAGCCAAAAATATCATACATAGCAAAATTCTCTATAATTTTGAATGAAAAAAAAATGGATTTTCAACAAACTAGCAGATTTTTAGGACTTTGGATCAACCAAATCCAAACTTAACAGAAAATTTAACATATAAAAGCCAATATCAAAGATCATTTTAAAGAAACTTAACATGGATAAATTGTTTAAACAAGGACAAGTTATTTAAATTTTTGTTTATACTATATGTTTAAGATTCACACACACACACACACACACAAACACACACACAATGAAGGATATAGCAACCTCCAAAATCTATAAAGAAATAAGGGGGAAGGGATGGGCAGATGGGGAAGGAAAGGGTGAAGGAAAAAGACAAGGAAGGGATCCTTGGGTGGAGGAAGGTTAAGTAATAGCAAGGCAAGTTTTAGAGTAGAATTTAATTAAACAGCAGGGAGAGGAAACCTGTATCTGGGGGGGTGTGAGTGTGTGTATGTATGTATAGATCTACATATGTATATATAAATATATCTTTTCTTAACTGTAGCTTGTTTGGGAGTAGGGAGGATGTAAAAGGGAAAAAAGGTATGCAGCAGAGAACCAAAGAACAATTTACAAAGAAAAAAATGGACATTCATGAATGTAATTTCTTATATATATATATATATATATATATATATATATATATATACTTTCTTGATCTGGAAATTTGTTGTATATTTTGAATCCTTCCTGATGTTCTGCTAGACATATGACAATGTTCTCTTTTGTTTTGCTTTATTTTGTTTTGTATTCCTTTTCTGTTTTTCTTTTTTTCTTACTGTTTTTTTCAAAAAAAATAATTTTAAAAAAATGAAAAATCAGAAGACAATGTGAACTAAGTCACTGAAAAGAAATTTGACTTAGAAAATAGATTGAGGAGAGATAATTATAAAACTATTGGCCAACCTGAAAGCTAAAAAAAAAAAAAAAAAAGAGCACAGACATCATCTTTCAAGAAATTGTCAAGGAAAACTGCCCTGATATATTAGGTATACTAGGTAAAATAAAATTAGAAATAATCTATCAATCACCTCCTAAAAGAAATCCCCAAACAAAAACTCCCAGGAATATTATAGCCAAATTCTAGAGCTCCTAGCTAGAAAATATAGCAAGCAACCTAGAAACAAACAATTCAAATATTGTGGAGACAGTATAACTCAAGATTTAGCAGTTTCTCCATTGAACAATGGGAGAGCTTGGAATATGATATTCTGGAGTTCAATGGAACTGGGATTGCAACCATGAATCACCTATCCAGCAAAGTTAAGTATAATCCTTTAAGGGAAAAAATGGATATCCAATGAAAGGACTTTCAAGCATTTTTGATGAAAAGATCCAGAGCTGAATAGAAAATCTGATTTTCAAATACAGGGCTCAGGAGAAGCAACAGGAAGTTATCAGGAAAGAGATGTCATAAGAGACTTAACAGGGTTTATTTGTTTACATTCTTACTTGGGATGATGATACTTGTAACTCATAAGAACTTCTTTATTAGGACATTAAGTGATGTTTGACAACTCTGATTATTGAGACAAAAAACAGAAATGTATATTTACCAAGGGCATTTTATACATCACTTAGGATGCCTACAATAAGAGTCCAAAGAGGAAAGGAATTCCCTATAGATGGTGAAGTATTCCAATACTATTGTTCAAGGATGACAATTGTGCTGATTGTATCATTGCAGCTTCTGCTAAATAAGATCCATAATTATTCAAGCCTAAGTAACCACACAAGAAAACAAAAACAAGTGAATGAAAAAATCAATTGTCTTAACAATCATATGCAGTTGGGTGGACTTCCACAGAGCTATTTCACTGGAAATACATATTTCTTGGATAGATAAAGAAAACAGATGAAATAGACACAAAATTGAATAAAGAAAAGATTAAACCTTGGGAAATAATATGGTGGTTGTTTCTTCTTCCCGAAACAAAGGCTCATCTTTTTTTTTCCACAACAATATTCTTTTGATAATGCCTTAGGATGTGAGCCTTTGGAGACTACAGTCTCCAAAAAATTTAGGGTCAACCAAAAATTAACAGAAAAATATATGATGTGCATGAACAAAATGCTGAGCACATGACCAGCATCAGTGGCAAAAAAAAAAGGTATCATCAGAGAACTTTATAGCCAGAAAAAAGATAAAGACCAGTAATGTAGCCAAAGCAAAGGATAACAGGGATAGACAACTTATATGTTCCACTAGTATCCACCAAGTCAGATTCAACCTATTTAAAAAGGTCTCCAGCACATCTTGTAGACACAACAATGGGGCATTTACAGGAGGATGTGGATATGAATATGAATCATATAGACATGCTTAAGTTGCAATGTGTATAGTTAGGCATACCCACAAAAAAATTTAGAATTGAAAGAGATCTTAGAAAGTCATTGTGGTACTTCACTTTACAGAGTAGATCAAAGTATTGTTCAAGAAATTTGTATTTCTACAATACAAATGTTGAGATATGGCTAAGTTATAAACTGTGACCTTTGAGCCAGCTAGATAGTGCAGTAGATGGAGGGCTGAACATGGAATCAAGTAGATCTCAGTCTCAGACACTTATTACCTTTGTTAACATGTTCCCCTATTTATAAAATGGGGATAATAATACTTCTGGAAAAGAAAACAGTAAGTCACTCTGGTATCTCTTGTCAAGATTATTCCAAATGGGATTGCAAAGAGTTGGAAATGACTGGAAATAATTGAACAACAAAAGCACCTATTTATTGGTAGTTGTTGTGAGGATAAAAAACATTTCTATTTGTAAAGCATTTTGAAAATCTTAAAGTGCCACATAAAAGATAGTGGGGATTTGGTGGATTGCAAGTTCAGTGTGAATCGTTAGTGTAACATGACAATCAAAATTTAAAAAAAAAAAAAAAAAGGACCCTAAAACAACACTAATATGTTACACTTCACTGAGAGGCAAAATTTTCAGAACAAGGCAGAGAAGACACACGTGCTATTTTGTACTGAAAAAGAGAAGCTAAAGAAGATCCAGAAGGGTGCAAGGAAGAATGTGAGAGAGTGAAGATTGTGGTTGAAGGAAAGATGACATTTTGTTTAGAGAAGGGATAGATCAGGGAATATATGATAGCATTTTAAACAATTGAAGGACTGACAAGTGAAATAGATTAAAATTGTTTTGCTTGGTTTCAGAGGAAAGAACTAGATTCATTGAGTAGGAGGCAGAGACGCAGATTTCAGACAATGAAAGGTGGGGAGTTAGGGTGGCGAGAAGAAGGGAAGACAATTTCCTCAAGACCACAACTGTCCCAAAATGAAATGCTCTTCTTCAGGGCACAATGGGTCTCCCCTTACTGAAGAACTAGGTTAGTAGAAACAAGATGACTATTTGTCAGTGTCAGTAGAAGGAAATATCAGATATGAGTTGGATTAAAGGGCCTTATCAGTCTCCTTCCAACTTTCAGGTTTTGTGAGAGACAAGTGTCTAGAAGAGATACAGAGCTCTAAGATCATTGAAAAACCAAAAATGTATAAGAAAGTTAGGACACATCTGCATCAATAGCTCCATGATATTAGAAATTATGAATCAAGGCAGCTAGATAGTGCAGTGGACAGAATTCTAGTCCTGAAGTCAGGAAGACCTGAGTTCAAATTCAATCTCAGACATTTAACACTTCCTAGCTGTGTGACCCTGGGTCAAGTCACTTAATCCTAATTGCTTCAGGAAAAAAAATAGAGAAAGAAATAATCACAAATCACAATAATTTCTTGAAGTTATAAGAATAAGTAGAGTCTTTCAAATTAATAAAAGACTAGATGGCAGTTTTTCCTACTAGCATGACAGACATTTACATCAATATACAAAAATATATATCAAAAGATGTTTTGAACAAATGTATTACATGACATAGAATTATACATTTATAATCTGTCTCCTATATTCTGCAGTTGTGTTTATAGCACTGAAATGTAGGAAATATGATGCTTAGGATTGTATTGCTCTCTATTTTGGATTTAACATATTTTTTACCATGTTTAACATATATTGAATTACATACTATCTAGGGGACAGGGGGTGAGGGGAAGGGGAGAAAAATTGGAAAACAAGGTTTTTCAAGGGTCAAAGTTGAAAAAATTATCATTGCACATGTTTTGAAAATAAAAAGGACCCAAATAAACAAAAAATATTGTCTTTTTCATAATAGCCCAAATGTGAAAATCAAGGAGATGACCATTTATTGTAAAATAGCTAAACAAATGCTTTTATTTGGATGCAATAGAATGATTTGCTGTCAGAAATGACAAAGTGGACAGCTTCCAAGCAAACTAGGAAGACCTATGTGAACAGAGGAAATTGAGCAGAAAAATTTATATGAAAACAACATTTAAGAAAAATAACTTTAAAAGGCTTTAGAATTTTGGTGAATGCAACAAAAACCATGATTCCAGAGAACTAAAGATGATGCACACTATCCCTCCATTTTCCAGAATGATGATAGATTTGAAATGTAGAATAAGACATTCTTTTTCAGATGTGGCCAATATGATTTTGCTTTCCTTTACTATGCATATTTATTACAAATGTTTTCTGTTCTTTTTTTATTGTTGTTTTTGTTATAGTTCAATAGGGTAGGAATGAAATTTGCAAAGGAGAAAATAAATGCTTGTAAAAAAGGAAAAAAAAAAAAAGGATTGTATTGCTCTTAGGTATAATTGACTCTACCTACACTTCTACAACTGCACTTTTGTGTGATCCCATTTTAAAATGTGACTGGGTTATAGTAACAATTAAAATAATTGTGTTTGCAAAACTCAAATACAAAATTAAACAATGATGCCTTATGTAATTCTGATAATTACTGCCTTTCATTTAAAGGACAAGCCAACATATTTTTAAAAGTTGATTGAAGATACTGACTCATTTATATGGACAATAGTACTTAAGGCAAGACTGAGTCAAACAGGGTAATGTAGTCACAATAGTAAGGCACAACAGCAACTGTGAGGCAAGGTTACGTAGAACCAAAAAGTCCATTCATATGGACTGTTCAGGCGAATCAAAGGATTGCTGTTAGACCTTGCTCTGGAAAACTGGAGTTCTGTAAGAACAAAGAAGAGGCAGGTTCATAAGCCAAAATGCTACAAGAGGTCAGCTGAACCAAGACGAGAAGTGGCCAAGAGAGAAAATTCCTGGAAGGGGCTTGTCAGTGAAATAGGTCCCAGGTACAGCTGTTAGCCATTGTTTGCTTCCACGCAGAAAAGAGAGGGAGGAGGGAGGGCAAAAGGGTACGAGAAAAAGCCAATATTTGCTTGAATCAAGACCTTGATTATTGGGCCTATAACAAAAGGGAAAAAGAATAAATGAGAATAAATAAAGACAGCCCTTAATCTGGAATTTGGGACGGCTAGCTGTCTCATCCAGGTGTTGACTACTTCTGAGTCCATACTAGACAAACACTGAGGTCCCTGGAAGGTTCTGCTGTCTACTCAAGAACAAAGGCTTTCTTCAGATGATCCAGGAATCTACACACCCATAAGTTTGGCTGTTGTGAGAGTAATCAAAAGGACCTGGTAAGGGTCCTTTGCTTGGACAATTGTGAGAAAACTGCTTGCATTAGTTTTTGAATCTGAGTTTCTCATCTGTATACTTGTTTAAAGATCTCTAAACAGCACACAGAGATGATCCAGGCTAGGGCCTCACAAGGCTAGTTGCAAACATGCAATAAGATTTTCTCACAATTCCATAATTTCATTGTAAGTCACATTAATGTCATGTGACAGATCAGACTACTTAGAGGGCTCTCAATGGACTAGTTTTGAGTAGAGAGATTTACATGTCACCAAAGTAATCAAAAAAACAAATCATAAACCATGCAAAGCAATAAAATTATTATCAATGTTAATTAACATCAAGTTTTCTTGTATCCTAGTAACCCCTTTTCAATAACCATTTAATCATCACATTTTGAGTCCCAAATGTCTCATGTAGTTATCTAGTCCCTAGATATCTTTTCTTAGATAATAGGCTTTGTTCTCAGGATAGTACTAAAGGGAGCTCTGCTTCTCTGGTTCCATGTCTACAGATTTCTAAATGATTTTGACTTAATATAATTTATCACTTAAAATTTTGAAACCAGAGAAATTCTTCAGAGAATTTCAGTTTATAGACTATTGTTGTTTCTATCCTTACCCAAATCCTGTACCTGATATAAGAATCTTTAAAAAATTTATGAGGGTCCAACCAAAAAAAAAAAAAAAAAAAAAAAAAAACGAGCTCTTCTGCTTTTTGAAATTATCAGACACTTTTAAAATGGGGAAATAATTTCATTTTCTTTATCAATGATAAATATAATTTATATGTAAAATCCAATTTTGAGAACTTATCACCAAAATATACTCAAAGCCTGAATTTCCATGATAGATAAATTTGGAAACTAATCATATAATTATCTTGCTTTCTCAAAATTTATTATTCAATTTTTTTAGAAATAAGCTTTTAAAAATTTTTTCTACCCTTTTTCATCCAAGAAATTTTCATATGACCCCAAATATATAACTAGACAAAAGATATACAAATAAAACATTTACTAATAATAAATCACAATTTCACAACCCCACATTCAGTTATGAGACCCCATATGGGATTACAAACCATAGTTTAAGAAACTTGGATTTAGAAAACTTTTATATTACATCTTTGTCTTATTATTGTTTAATGATTTTTCCCTTAGAAGGATATCATCACTATATTATAATTTGACCAAAAATAAAAGTTAAAATTTTATGATGCCTGTGCCCAGAAAAAGTTTTGGGGATGACTTTGGCACAGCACAGGTAAGATCTCCTAAATCTATTTCCCCATTGTGCAATTTCCTATCTACTTATATATCCATATCCATATATATAACCTATTTTATAACAAAATATACCCCATTAAGTATTTATTTTCAAATATCTTTTTATCACATTTTTTAAAAAGCCTAATTCATGTGTAACAGCATCCAGATTAAAAAGTTATTTTATCTAATAGCAATTCTGTTACATTGGTCTCTCAAATTTCACAATATGAGAAAATTTAGAAAAACAAAACAATAAACTTAAAATAACATCAATTGTAGTTCCAAGTTATCATTGATGTTATTATCTCTGACATTTTAAAACCACATTAGAGTTAACAGGTATGGGACAATTACATTCAATTAAAGAAATAATAATGTACTGCATAGCCTACCAGGGGTCCTCAAACTACGCGGCAGCTGAGGATGATTATCCCCCTCACCCAGGGCTATGAAGTTTATTTAAAGGCCCACAAAACAAAGTTTTTGTTTTTACTATAGTCCGGCCCTCCAACAGTCTGAGGGACAGTGAGCTGGCCCCCTATTTTAAAAAGTTTGAGGATCCCTACATGTTAAGCATTTTACAATTATATCATTTTGATTCTCACAGCAGCTCTATAATATGGTTACCATTATTATTTTTCTTTCTCTTTACAAGATTGGGAAACTGAGGAAAAGAAGAGTTAACTTGATTAAGATTACACAGATAACAAATTTCTGTAATCAGAATGTTTCCCTAGTTTTTCCAGCAATTTTTTTCAATTTGGGAATTTGATCCAGGATAAGAGGAATTAAAAGAGAGAAAGGCATGATGAATATTGGAGGGAATGTGGGAAAACTGGGACACTAATGCATTGTTGGTGAAACTGTGAATGTATCAGGCCATTCTAGAGAGCAATTTGGAATTATGCTCAAAGGACTATCAAAATGTGCATACTCTTTGATCCAGCAGTATTACTACTGGGCTTAGAACCAAAAGACATCTTAAAAGGAGGGAAAGAGACCCACGTGTGCAAAAATGTTTATGGCAGCCCTTTTTGTAGTGACAAGAAACCAGAAACTGAGTGGATTCCCATCAATTGGAGAATGGCTGAATAAATTATGGTATATGAATGTTATGGAATATTATTGTTCTATAAGAAATGATCAGCAGGATGATTTCAGATGGACCTGGGGAGACTTACATGAAAGATGCTAAGTGAAATAAGCAGAGCCAGATCATTATACATGGCAACAAGACTGTACAATGATCAATTCTGATGGACATGGCTCTTTCCAACAATGAGATGATTCAGACTAGTTCCAGCCATCTTGTGATGATGAGAGCCTTCTGCACCCAGAGAGAGGACTGTGGGAACTGAATGTGGGTCACAACATAGCATTTTCATTTCTTTTATTGCTTTAATTTTGTTTTCTTTCTCATTTTTCTTCCTTTTTGATCAGATTTTTCTTTTTCAGCAAGATAATTGTATAAATATGTATGCCTATATTCAATTTACATATATTTTTTTACCATGTTTAACATATATTGGATTAACTAGGAGAGAGGTTGGAGGGGAGGAGGAGAAAAATTGGAACATAAGATTTTGCAAGAGTTAATGTTGAAAAATTATCCTTTCATATGTTTTGAAAATAAAAAGCTTCAATTTAAAAAATCAGGAAAAAGATGGGTACTACAAAAAAAAGTAAAAAGTAAAAGGTTTTTAAAAAAAAAAAAAAAGCAAAACTGAGGTGATATTAATGTTGTTAAAGCCCTACCTCAAAAGCCCCACTCCTTGCCACCACCACTGCTTCTCCACAGAGTATACAGTCTGCCTACTTTATAGAAATTATTTATAAATCTGTTCCTTTTCATAAACCCATTAAGATAAAATGCAGCAAATAATAAAATCATAGAAATTTCTACAGATAGAAGGAACATTAGAGATCATTTATCCAGGCAAATCACATATCTTACCTTTATTTTTTGATGATATCTCATTTTTATATCACCTTCATTTTCACAAACATCCCTTATTCTCCTATTGAAGAGAACCTTCTCGTAACAAAAAATGAAAAAGAAATTTTTTTGCTTTATTTGATAATTGTAGTTCCTTTTAAAAAATTCATGATTGAATAGTAAACTTTTTCCAGCATATCATTTTCATTCTCTAAGTTATTTTTTTCTTCATAAATGAATTCCTTTTACAACAACAAAAACAAAAGTTGGGGAGAAAGACCATCAACCTGGGGGAGTTATGAGATCTTTGGTTTAAAAAATTTTTTCTCTTTTTATGATCAGAAATGTCAAGGGAAGGTTAACAAGAAGTTGCTATTAAGTGCAAATCTTTTACCTAAATGTTTTTCTTACTTCACTCTGGGATTACTTAAACTAGTTGATTTCCTTCATTGCCCTAGAAGAATGAAGCTATTAATTTTGCCTGTTAACTTTTATAAAATCTCTAATTTTTCCTTAAAACAAATTCTACAGAGTACCACCCAAATATTTCAGAAAGGAGTGAATTCCTAGAATTACCCAAAGTCCCAGTTCTCCCTTGCATTTTTAAAATGAATCATCTTCAAACTCCTTAAGCTGTGAAACTGTTTTTAGTAGTTCCATAAACTTCGATTATATTTCTATAATTCCAACCTAGCCAAAATTAAAATAACAGAAAAAAAAAAAAAGTCTTGTGAGATTAGGTTTTAATAAGCTACTCTACCTCAGAAAACCTAAAGTGGGAGTTGAAGAGGGAGGGAAATTGTTCCGTTTATCACTCTGAAACTGTTCCTTTTTGATCTGTGATCTCTGAAGTCTCCCCCCAGATAAATTATCTTTTGGGGAATTAGAAATCCTGGTCAAAAAGCACCCCTTGGAAGTGTTGTTAATTCCAATAGGAGATCTGGGCCAGATACCAATAAGCATCTAAGCCTGAGAATCTTGGCTTCCTGAAGCCTCAAGACTCCTTCTTTTAAAGGGCAGTTTCTAAACTCACTCTTTGCAGAGGGCCAAAGCACTTTGCTCTGCTTCTAGGACCCTGCCTACTGAGAAGGCATTCTCTTCTCAGTGTCAGCCTCCATTTCCCTAATAGAACTTTTCCACTAAAGTTGTCAGGCTCTTAGCAAAACTGGCTTTTCTATCCAACAATAAACTTTCATTTTTGCCAATTAATAATTTGTGGTTTCATGAATTCTTTCATGAAGAACCTTTACACCAACCATAAGGGAATTTTAACAACTTTCTGACCACCACTAACTCCATCAGTGCTGCTTACTGGGAAAACTGTTTCAAGTATGAAAATTCATTAATCTTTTCCAGTGTTTTAAACTCTGGCCACAGACCTCAAAGTTTTTTTTTTTTTGTTTGTTTGTTTTGTCTGGTTGGATTCTAAATCTTTCAAAGTAACAGAATCTAGGTCACAATCTTGTTCACCCAAGCTCAGAGACCATCAGTTCCTGAAGGTGAGTGCAAAAGGGGGGTGTTATCCCAAGTTCAGGGCACAGCAAGCTGCTGAGACTTACCTCTGGAAAACAGGGTCTCTCCCAAAAACATATGTTAAAAAGGATTATCCCAGTAAAACATCTTAGTGGTGTTGAAACCATTTGGCCCCACATTCTCAGTTAAAGGACTTTCCTCTTAACCCAACAGAGAATGGTAGTCACCACATTTTACAAAGATTTAACTGAAACTCAGAGGATCTTGTGAAACATTCCAGGAAATCAGTTTCAAAGTTTAGAGGTGGTAGCTGGGTGATCTGCCTTCTAATTCAAGTCTAGAAATTAGGATCATAATCATTTTCCTTAACTGATTACAGGAAATGTAAAAGTCAATTTGTTCTACTTATATCAAGAAAACGAAATTCATATTTATTTTAAGGCTAAAACACATATAGTACATTAAATACCCATTATTCTTTTATCCTAAAGACAGTAAGGAGATACTGGAACTGATTGAGTAGGAAAGTGACATGGTCAGAACTGCAGCTTAGGAAAATCATTTTCTCAACCATATAAGGATAGAATGGAATGAAACACATTTAAAGAATCCACTAGTAGAGTCTGCTCTACATAGTTAAATGTAAGTGTAGTGATTAATATTTGTCGAATTCTCTTCAAAGGATCCTTAAAATATTCTGTCCATATTCATTTAAATTAAATCATCCTAGAATACAAGTTAACCTGAAGTTTATGAATTTTGAAAAAAAATATTAACTATTGCAATAGAACTGATTTTCTTTGTAGTTTTATGTATCTTTTATTTTTACAATTAAAATGGCTTTGAGGAAGGGTCTATAGGTTTCATCACACTGCCAAAAGAATCCATGACATATGAAATGGCCTAAGACTCTCTCCCCCTCTTCCCCCCTCCTCATGCTAGAATTTGAAGGATACCCTTAAAAGGTTTTACTGTACACTTCTTTTCCTACATTCAATATCAGCATTTTGGGAAAATGTATTTGAAAAAAAAAGTTTTTGGCTAACCCAGAAAAGGAAAATAATTACCCATCAATAAGCATTTGTAATATCAATATATGCCTGGCATTGCCCTAGACACTAGAGATAGAATTACAAATAATGAAACAAAGCCATCTTCAAGGAGCTTAATCTCTAAAATAACACAAGACAAGGTCATGTGACACATTCAAATGGTGTCATTAGCTTCCTTGAATGAATGGCATACTCTGGGCCTTAGTTGCTTAATTTGTGATCTGTTTATTCCTCTTATCTACTCTACATCTAGTAATTATGTATAATTTCCCCAATTTTTTGAATGCAAATTCCCCAAGGATAGGGATTTTTTTTACCCTTTTTTTTTGGTATCTTTAGAATTGAGCATAATTGTCTTTTCACCAAGTATGTACTTAATATTAATGGATAACCTCATTACCCATGATTACTTGTATAGAATTATATAGTTTAATTAAATAGCCTAAAACTACTTTCACTGAAGTACTACTTTCATAATTCCTATGTTCTAGCCAAACTAGACAATGTTCTTTTCTGCCAGCTTTTGTGTCTGATCATCTTAAACTTGACATGTCCTCCCATCTTCACCTATTGAAATCCTAGCTAACCTTCAAGGTTAGGCTTGTAGAGGTACTCTTCTACATAGGAAGTTTATCATTCTCAAATCTCTTGAGTCATAAGACTTTGTACCTATTTTGTGCTCCAATACTTCTCATTTGCATGATTATTTTGTATTCAAGTTACTTATATAAATGCTACATCCCCTATTGGATCCTAAACTGCAGAGGATAGGAAATACATTATCTTTGTTTAGCACCCACCTAAATACTTTTTGCACAAAGCAGGCACTCAATACCATATTGGTTCAAATATAAGATGCCCAGAAAATAGATCTCTTTGAAATCTCACATACAGAGGCATACTAAAAATATGAATTTATCTAGAAATCCAGCTTTAATATGCAAAACTTGAGGGAGGGGGGGAATGGATCCTGTATTTATATACAGGAACCACACACATTCAGATTACTCTAAGTTTGTCCAACTAGCAAAGCTAAAATTAAAGAAATAATTTGATGTTTATCCAAGTCACAAGTTGAAAAAGCTTTTTTTAAAAAGTTTCATAGTGATAGAATATTAAGAGCTAAAATGGACTTTGTAAGAATCAACCAGGCCATGCCCAAATCTTATACTTAAGAAAACCAAGGCTTAGATACGTTATTTAAAAACTTGCCCAAAGCTTTACCGAGAATCATGCATTTGCCAACACACCAAACAATTTAATTTTGTTCCTTTTATAGGTTTATAATGATCGTTATGAAGATTTAGATGTCAGTAAAATCCTGTTTTTTTCCTTTGGAAATGATTTTATTACAAATTAATCATTAAATATTGAATATAATCTCATAACATTACTGTCAAATTTTGAAGTCTAGGAAGGCTTACAGTAAACTCACCTTTGTCAAAATCTGCCCTGGTATCTAGCTCCAAGTTAGAATAGCTGAAATTGGATCTATTGTTTTGTTAAGAATTAAAGATTCCAGGAACTGTTTTCTTATACATCTGATAGACATTACTGGCAATACATTCAGATGGAACTCCAAGATCCATCTTTATTCCATCATCTTGGAACACTAATACAATCAGAAAAAATCTCAATGCTAAATGCATATGATCCAATGTCACTTGAGAATCCACTGAAGGGAACTAGGTATATAGCCTAAAAATGAGGAGGGGTTGATAACCAGATGTTACAATGAATAGAGTAAGGAAAATCCAAGTGTAAATCTAATCTTACTGGATGACCATGGGCAAGTCACTTAAAGGTTGTTTCCCTTGGTGGCTCAACTATAAAATGGAAATACTGCACCTACTTCAAAGATTATTGTGAGGATTATATGGAATATTTATAAATGGCTGAACACAGGTCAAGGGAACATAGTAAATACTTAATGATCTGTATACATATATTGTATTTAACTTATACTTTAACATATTTAACATGTATTGGTCAACCTGCCATCTGGAGGAAGGGGTGGAAGGAAGGAGGGGAAAAGTTGGGACAAAAGGTTTTGCAATTGTCAATGCTGAAAAATTACCCATGCATATATCTTGTAAATAAAAAGCTATAATAAAAAAAATACTTAATGATCATTTGCTTCAAGTCTTTGGGAAAGGGATCTAGGAGCAATGGAAAGGTTGCAAAGAGACCAATTTAGGCTGGATGTCAGGAATACCTCTGAAATGGACTTTCTCTGAATTTTTTGAGTCTTCCAGCAGGTAATAATTACTCTTTGGAGGTGAGGATTCCTTTCAGGTATGCACTAACTTACAAGGGCCCAAATATACCAACTACCATTCTACCATGCATATCAGCATTGTTTCATCTGAATTAATTGATCTGCATCAATGAAGGGAACCATATATCTGTACCAAGTCTTCTGACATTCTATTCTACCTCCCTTCAAATCTGTAGTGTGAAAACTTTTTAAACCTTAAAATCTAGTGTAATGCCGGAGAAACTGAGTCAAGATAAGAGATTAGAGAGTTTTTAATATTTATTGGAGGACTTAATTGACTGGATCCGACTCTCCTCTCAAAGTATCCAGTATTGAAAGTGAGACTCCAAGGAGTCTTCAGTGAAAAGAGAAACAAAGGCAGAAGGCAAAGAACAGGAACTTATAGGGACAGATCATAAATTCAGTTCTGACAGACTGGGGGTGAGAACTACAAATTTTTGTTAATTGGAAGTTAAGGAAGTGTCCAGCTAGAGACAGGAAGTCTTGAGGAATAGAGGTAGAGGATGTCAATTAGGTATCTGAGATAGGACATTTGGATCTTATCTTTTGGAATGTAAGAGTGGCTAGATCTGTACAGCCCTAATGAACAGGGAAAAAAAAAGTGTGTGTGGGGGGGTTGCATACTAAGTCAGGGAAATTTAGATATAATTTAGGGAAACTAATGCAGGGAAACCAAGGTAGAACAATTCAAGGAGACTGTGGCATAACACTAGTAAATATGAATTATATTGTGCTTAGAATAACATATCAATTCAGCACTAGCTGAAGTCAGATAAACCCTGAACTGATTAAGTAAAGCTAAAACTACTTGACAGCCTTTGAAAAGAAACTATCTATATTTGATGTTCATATCTATATCTCTCCATATATACAATGCTCACACACATAAAAGATATATACATACATATATATGATGCCCATATCTTAGGGTAAATTCTGTTCACATAGAAAAGGTTAAAAATTAAAGGAAATCAGAATACCTATGTCCAAAAAACATTACTAGGAATAATTAAATGATTTCAGTATGGCAAATTCACTTTGTAAAAAAAAAGATCAATAAGATAAACATACAGAAAAATTCGAGAGTTATGTAAATTCACCAAAAATCCAAAATCCTTTCTGTTGAGTTAGTCTTTTACAATCGAACTATTATTAACTCTCAGAGCTCACAAGACCCCTAAGATTTTCCTTTTTTCCTTAACAGAATTAGGATTTTCCGTATCTAATGTAAACAGAAAAAAAAGAAGGAATAAATTACACAAATACAAGAAAATCTGATAGTTATATAATGTTAACTTAATCATCAACACTTGAGTAACTTAAACACACAATAGAAACTTTATTTATTTTTTTTTTTAGCAAGGGCTTTATAAAGCTTACCATTATGCAACAGTAATAATAAACAAACTTTAAAACTTGGTCATAATACATCATAAGATGATAAAGCCAAAGCAATTATACATTGGTCCAGCTATGACAAGTTTCTTATCATTTAAGAGAGAAAAAACTTCATTAGTTTAAAAAAAAAAAAAATAACTAAACCAACCAAACTGATTGTATGATAAAATTTCTTTCCCCTTAATCCCCGGGGAAAAGGAGCCCCTGATCAGTTCCCACTGCTCCACATCCACCTTTGATTGGACATTTTGGCACAACTCAACATAAGTCAAATTATATTGATGGCTGTACAAGCCCAAATGCAAAGAGTGCTTTCTAAACTGTCCACTATTTTACATTACACAGCATAAGGAAAGTGTTCTTTAAAAATGTCATTAGTTCTCAGAAAGAGAAAACACGCTGACAAAGTCACCTTTCTAGCTTGCATAGATGTTGTGACAGCTTTTTTGGTTCAACTAAGAACACAGGTAACAAAATGTATTAATATAGTATTTACTATCATCAGCATTTGTTATAAAACTTCTTAAATGTCATGCACCACAACTAAACCTTTTTTGGTTTAATATTCCATCAGTTCTCCGTCACCTCTCATACTGCCAGAACTCCTAAACTGGCTAGAGATAAACTCAGGTTTAAAGTTTGAACATATTTTTCTTCTTCAAACATCAATGTTTTAAAACATTTCTGTTTTAACTATCCTTTGTCCTTGACTACCCAGGAAAAAATCCCTTTCAGACATGTCAATAGTCTCAACATTTTTCTATAAAAAGTCCTTCTCTCATTTTTTTTTCAGATGGAGTACTATAATTCAAAATATCTGAAACATTCATTTTCTGAAGAGAAGCAGGTAGATTTGGAAACAGATGAGTATCCTGAAATGAAACCTATCACCACTATTCCATCTGAAGCAGATCCATTTGTCAAGATTCCATGTCAATTTCAACACCTTCATCCTTGCTGGTAAGAGTTGCTTCAGTCAGTTTCTCAATTTCTGACAGATCAATGGAAGGTAATGGATTTCTCCAGTATTGAAATGTATTATACTGCCAAAATTCTTCAATAAGCTGTTAAGAGATAAAAACATATCAAAATTAATCAGTGGTTTAGATAAAAGATAAGTCACTACAAGAAACAATTTCCCCTTTTAAAAGGAAAACCAAAAAAGGCTTCATCTTTTATTTTCAAATTTCAAAAATATGTACATCTAAAATACTACTATCAAAATGCATTTCATTATATAATTGCATATTTTAATTTATAATGCTTTACTATTTATAGGTTTTTACAACTATCACTTCTTATTACTAGGAGTTGAGAAGTTTGTGACAATCTTTTCTTAGACAACTATTTTCATTTTCTCCTGCTATGTCTTCAAAAATATTCTTGTATCTACAGCACAAGAATGGAATTTTCCAAATGGTGATGAAGAAATTAAATACCTATAAAAACATAAGCACAACAACCTTTTGTAAGTACCATATTTGTTTTCAGTTCAATCAAAACACACACACACACACACACACACACACACACACACACACACACACGTTACTTTGATGATGAATAGTAAATTTATTTCAAGGAAACTCCTTAAATTAACTTTTTAAAACTTTCTTTGCAATTGCCTTCAAAGTCTTAGCACATTCTTGGTTTTTGATGGTGTGTTTGGTTTCTGAAAATAATCAAAAGTTGTTCTGAATTAAACCTGAAGAATGAAATGATAAGCTTATCAGGTGATATTTCATCTGGTCAAATAATTAATACTACAAAAGTTTGACTACCAAGTAATGAATATTTTCCTATGTAATCTTTCTCAGAAGGCAATTCCATATGAAGTTTTAAACATGTTCTTTTTTTTTTTTAATTTAATAGCCTTTTATTTACACGTTATATGTATGGGTAACTTTACAGCATTGACAATTGCCAAATCTCTTGTTCCAGTTTTTCCCCTCCTTCCCCCCACTCCATCCCCCAGATGGCAGGATGACCAGTAGATGTTAAATATATTAAAATATAAATTAGATACACAATAAGTATACATGACCAAACTGTTATTTTGCTGTACAAAAAGAATCGGATTCTGAAATATTGTACAATTAGCCTGTGAAGGAAATCAAAAATGCAGGTGGGCAAAAAATATAGGGATTGGGAATTCAATGTAATGGTTTTTAGTCATCTCCCAGAGTTCTTTCGCTGGGCGTAGCTGGTTCAGTTCATTACTGCTCCATTGGAACTGATTTGGTTGATCTCATTGCTGAGGATGGCCAGGTCCATCAGAATTGGTCATCATATAGTATTGTTGTTTAAGTATATAATGATCTCTTGGCCATGCTCATTAAACATGTTCTGAATACAGCAATAACAATAGAATAAAGACTTGTTCTTCACTTGTTTCAATGAAGTATGACTCTTCATGATCTTATTTTTTTTTTTTTAATGGCAAAGATAGTGGAATGGCTTGCCATGTTGTTCTCCAGTTCATTTAAGAGATATCTGAGCACTGGGGCAAATGGGTGAAGGGACTTGCTCAAGGTCACACTGCTAGTGTCTGAGGTCAGATATGAACTCATGATCTTCCTGACTCCAGGTCTGACATGCTATCCACTAAGCTACCTAGGGAACAGCACTTTAAACTAGTTATTAGCTCATTTGACTCTACTCTCCCCTTCATGTAGTCTCTATTACAACTAAACTGAAAATGGGAAATGAGGAGACTGAGAGAAGGTATTAGAAAAGATGGCCAATGATGTACTCTATTCTTTCAAGCAGATACTGACTTCTGAAATGAGCCTGGTTTTGCTTTCTTTTACCCTATGTAATCATAACAAAATGTCACCCATTTAGAGATATGTCATCCCAGTTCTGATGGACCAGGCCATCCTCAGCAACGAGATCAACCAAATCATTTCTAATGGAGCAGTAATGAACTGAACTAGCTATGCCCAGAAAAAGAACTCTGGGAGATGACTAAAAACCATTACATTGAATCCCCAATCCCTGCATTTTTGATTTCCTTCACAAGCTAATTGTACAATATTTCAGAGTCTGATTCTTTTTGTACAGCAAAATAACGTTTTGGTCATGTATACTTATTGTGTATCTAATTTATATTTTAATATATTTAACATCTACTGGTCATCCTGCCATCTAGGGGAGGGGGTGGGGGGGTAAGAGGTGAAAAATTGGAACAAGAGGTTTGGCAATTGTTAATGCTGTAAAGTTACCCATGTATATATCCTGTAAATAAAAGGCTATTAAATAAAAAGAGATATGTCATCAATTCTTATGTTGTCATCTCTTATAATCCCACCTCATTTGGGGTTTACATCTTGCCACAGGGAATGGAATAAAATCAAGATGATTCTCTAACTTGGCAATTGATTAAATGTGGGGAATGAGAGAATGTGAAGAATCAAAGATGAGTCAGATGATTTGGAAGAATAGTGACCTCAACAGCAGTAAAGAAGGTAAAAGGATGGCTATCTTTGGGAGAAAATGAGTTCTGTTTTATTATCTTTAGTTTAAGAGATGCCTATGGGACAACTAGACAGAGACATCCACAAGACAATTAATTGATGAGATCCTGAATGGTGGATGTGGTAGGCAGGGAGAAATTGGAGCATTGATAAAACTGTTCCCTGGAGTAGGTAGGAAAAAGATACTGATAGAGATCAATTTAGCTACATGGTTACACCTTCTTGGAGTTGGTACAGTCAGAAATTCAAATTATGTCAAACCCTTGAAGCCTACCCTCTGTGAGGTCATGGGCAACCTCATCTTGTTAAGTCTTGTCAGAAATCTCTATCATGTTCCTGAGATTAAATTTTCTCTATACATCAATTTATAGCACATGCTATCTTTGCTGCACTCCTTTGGGTCAGTCCTCCACAATACTGTCTCATGAAGTCTCTAACTCCACCATGCCTTATGGTGTCTCCCTTCTCAAAATGTATTTACAGCTCCTTACAGCTAACTAACTCTTTTAGGTGCTTAAATCAATTTCGGGATTTATCCTGCCAGCTAAGGGCATGCCCCAACCTCGTGGGATGCTCCCTTTCTCCTGGATAATTATCAGTTCCATCAAGGAACTTATATTACATTATTAATTATTAAAATCCCTTTCTTTCTAACTATATGTTCTCCCACTCTATTTCATATTTACCACTCCTGGTGTATCTATTTCATTTTGTCTATAACCTCTTTTCCTAAATAAACCTACCTTTTGCTAAAGAGAATGGCCATTGTGAATTTGTCACATGACTGAACCCCATTGGTGCTTTTCCTAAAGCACATTATCTAATGCTTCATCAACCACATCATAATGATGAGATTAGAACTAAACAGGCTAGAGTTTAGACATGTCTGTGACCTGTTTTCACAGAAAAGATAGCTAAACCCAAGAAAGCTAATGAGATCAACAAGAGTGTGTATACAGGTAGAAAAGAACAGTGGATGGAAGATGAGTCTTAGAAAAAAAAATTGTATTTATCTTTTGACTCAATTATACAAACAGTAGTCATCCATGTAGATGGAAGAAGTAAAAAATAAAATGAAAAACAATATAATTAAGTACTAGAAATTAAATGATTATCATAACCAGGAGTGTGTTTGGGGGAGGATGGTTGAGTGATGGTGATATAATCAGAACAATGTTTTAGAAATACTCAACACTGTTTCATGAGATGGAAGAGACTTAAGGTAAAGATACCAATTAGCAGATTACTCCAATATTCTAAGTAAGTAGTCTTGGGTGATTAAATTAGGGTGGTGGCCAAATGAGTTTTTAGAAGCATTCTTAATCTTCATTTTGCAGACAAGAAAACTGTCTCAGATAAAATTGAATTATTAGCCCAAGGTCACATAGTATAGTAATATAAAACAAGAAGTCTTTTGACTCTAACTTGCTCATCTATTAATGATAGAATGTGATATATGCTGTGTAGACAGCAAAAAAGGCCAGTCTAACTAATTCATGAGTGCAAGAATAATGTGTAATAAAATTGGAAAAGTATGTCTTGAAGGACTTGAAAATTAGAAAGATATAATAACTCACATTTATATATTCTTTTAAAGTTTTCAAAGCAAACTAATCTAATATTCATGTTAAACATCTTTAAAGGATATCTTCTAAGCATGTTTCACTTGAATTAGCATATTAGAGAAAACCTATCTCTGCCTAGTCTTCCAGTTCTCCCTTTTATAACTTTTTTCTTAACACAATCACTTAGAATTACATATGTACATAACTTTGCAGAATGCAATTAATAATGAATTTTCTCAAAAGAATAAAAAAAGTTGCTTAAGTTTATAGGATTCAGAAAACTACAAGAGACAATTCACCATGTTCCTATTTATTCTACTAAAAATGAGATCTCTTATTTCTTCCAACAGCAGATATGACTGTTTAAGAAATAGTTGAAATAATCAATGTAAATCTGTAAGAAAGGTGAAAATTAAAGATTGAAATCATTAATAATTTAATGGTATTCGATCCACTTAACCATTGGGGAAAAAAAATCCAAACAGCAACTTTTACAGTTCAAATGACAGGAGTAAAAACTTTTTTGGTGAGAAATTTAAAAAACACACTACTTCAAAGTTGGTGAGATCCTGTGATCACTACTGCTAGGCTCATAACCCAAAAAGAAGAAAGAGGAAAAAGCTATACGTACAAAAATAAGTTATTTAGCAGCAGCTCTTTCTTGGTAGCCCCAAACTGGAAAATGAAAAGGTACCCACATACTGGGGAACCACTAAAAAATTATGATAAATGAATGTAATGGAATATTATTGTTCCATTATGAAATGGACAATTTTAGAGGCAAATGGAAAAACCTCTAGGAACAGATATAAAGTGAAGTGAGCAAAACTAGAAGAGAATTTGTAACAATGATAACATTAAAAAGAAAACCAACTTGGAATGACTTTAGAATTCCAACCCAAAAGTCCAGAGGGCTGATGATTAAATATTCCACTTACCAGGAAGCCAGAGAGGTGCTGGACTTAAAATGCTAAATGGGATGTAAATTTTTGAACATGGACAATGCAGAAATTTGTTTTGGAGGACTTTGCAAATTTGTCACCAGGGTTTCATTTTTCTTTTCTAATTGTTCAATGAGGAGTAGAGAGATAATAAATACTTGTAAGAATAATTTTTTTAAATAACCTAAACAAAAAAAATAAAGAGAGTGTCACAGAAAGGAAGGCAGACACAGACCTTCAGACTCCTCACGAATGAAACTGGTTTGATTAGAAATAGATGGAAATATGGTTCAGAAACAGAGCCAAACATTCATGTTTTCTACAAATTCACTTTATTTGACTTTACTAAGAAACATACTCAACTTGATAATAGATATCTGGTTCTAGGTTCTTCCCTGATGATGTATTGTTACTGAATGCTAATTAATTTTTTCCTTAAAAAAATGTTTAATTTAAACTTATCATGGGGATTTAATGTGAAAACAAAAAGGCTACAAAGCTGCAAAGTTAATTTTCCTAAAGCACAGATCTGACCATGTCACTCTCCTCCTCAAACTCCAATGCTATTAGTCCTCGCATACCTCACAGGGCTGTTTTAAGGATCAAATTAAGATAATGTATACAAAGTGCTTTGCAAACTTTAAAATTGTATATAAATGTGAGTTATTATTACACTTTTCCAATTTTGAAGTCCTTAAAGACATACCTTTCCAATTGTGTTGCACTTCATTCTCCTTGCACTCATGAATTAAAGCTAGAAATTAAAGCTAGACTGGCCTTTTTGGTCCTCACATACACCACACTCCATCTCCCCTCTGTGCCTTTGCATAGTTTTCCCTTATGTCTGGAACACACTTCCTCCGTAATTCCACCTTTTGGAAATCCCCGATTTCCTTCAAAATTTAGCACAAGTATCACCTTTTACATGAAGTTTTTCCCGATTCCCTCAGCTGCTAATGCAACATTATGTTGTACTTTGTATATATACACACGTTTATATCTGAAGGGAGTCATTCAAATTCTCTATTTGAATTTTACAATGAAACATATTTAAGAATGGATGTTATGTGCACACACACACACACCCCTCTATAACAGAATGCAGGTTCCTTCAGGGCAACGGCAGTTTAGTGGCACTGAAGATTTTTATGGAACTAAATACAAACTTGAACCATTATTATCCGATGGCTGGTAATCACATTAGCTTGAAGAAAAGCTCAGAGCCTCAGATCAGAGAGAGTGTATTTGGAGTCGGAGGCCCGGGTACCAATTCCAGGACTGCCACCGACTGTGAGACCCTGGACAAGAGACTTGTAACTTCGCTAAGCCTGTGTCGTCTGTGAGGCTTCTTCCAGACCTTAAGATTATAAGGCTAGTCTCTCTGCTCCGGTTCCTCACAGGAGAGGTACACAACACACCACGGATGTCACTGAGCATGTGCGAAGGTGCAGGGCCCGCAGGAAGCCCCAGGCCTCTGCCGCGGCCCGCCTCCTGCACTCGCGGAGGGGAGTGGAGGAAAGGGGACGTCCTCCGAGGGGCCGGCCCAGGAAGGAGGCGGGAGAACGCGGGCCGAGAGCCCAGGTGCCCCAGTTCAGCCTTACCTCTTCTTCGCCGGGCCTGGAGCCTCTGGGCCGCGGGACCTCTTCTCCGGCGCCCCGCTCGGTCTCCGAAGCGCAGGTCCGGAGTAGTGTAGGCGGCCCGGGCTCCTCCGTGGGGCCGCGCAGCTCGGCTGGTGGTTTGGACTCTCCAATGTCCATGCGGGACCCGTCCCCAGGGGCCGGGCCGCTGGGGCCCGCGGCGTCGCCGGAGCGCTTGCTGGGAGAGGACAGGAGCTCCGCCATAGCCCCGTCCTCCCGCTTTCGTTTGCGGCGCAGCTCGGAACCGTTTACCGGCAACCGAGGCCCGAGCCCCGGCGGCGACCACGGCGATGGCGGCGGCAGCGGCTCGGGGTCGTCCAGGCGGCCGCAGGGCAGGAGCCGCTTCCAGGGCACGTGGAACGCCAACGGCTCCGCCGCGCGCCGCTTGGCCATTAGCCCACTAGGCCTGGCCTGAATCAGGCCTACTCCCAAATTGACGGGATTCGGCGAAAGCCGGGGGAGGGGGGTAGGGACAGACAGAAGATAAGGGTCTGACACCGGCTAGAGGGAGGCGGGGACGGCAAGTGGGTGTGGGGAGCCGCGGTGCGCGCGAAGAGCCCGACGTGGGCACGCAGCCTGCAGTCCGGACTCGGGGAGGGTTCTGCGCTCGCGCAGGTGTCAGCAGGCGGGGGGGAGGAGGTGGCGGCGGGGGCACTGCGGGTTTCGAATATGCGCGCGTGCTCGGTGCGGGCGGTCCCGGCCGAGCCAGCTGCTGGTTGGCGGCGGCTCCACTACCGGAAGTTAGCGGTCTACATGGGACGGAGGGGGGCGTTGCTGGGGTTGGGGAAGGTAACCGATTCTCAGCCCGCTTTGCGGAAAAAAACTAGTCTAGTTCTTTCCGTCCTGTGCCACCGAGCGTCTTTTGGGACCCTGTGTCCTGTCTAGGCACAGTGGGCGCTACCTACTAAGCTTTTTAACCAACATTAAATTATTTTTTCACTTTTAAAAATACACTCCCTTTGTAAGCTCGGGACCACCCCTAGAGGGGGTGCTCCAGGGTTTTTTCTTTGAACTCCGTAGGTGGAAATTTAGCTTTGTAGATCAACTAGCAGTAAGTTTATTGCAAGCCGTTACTGTGCTAAGTGCTCAACAAAGCACAGCCCTGTCCTCCTGCAGCTCTCCTTCTAAAGCAAGGAGTCACGGGCAGATCCCTTCTGGGGCACGTAAGTGTAAACTGGAGGCTGAAGCAAAAGAGAGGCGCAGCAAAGGCCTTTCGTGGAGGAGGAGAGAGAAGCATTTTTTTTTATTTTTTTAATTTAATGGCCTTTTATTTACAGGATATATACATGGGTAACTTTACAGCATTAACAATTGCCAAACCTCTTGTTCCAATTTTTTCACCTCTTAACCCCCCACCCCCTCCCCTAGATGGCAGGATGACCAGTAGATGTTAAATATATTAAAATATAAATTAGATACACAATACGTATACCTGACCAAACCGTTATTTTGCTGTACAAAAAGAATCAGACTCTGAAATATTGTACAATTAGCTTGTGAAGGAAATCAAAGATGCAGGTGTGCATAACTGTAGGGATTGGGAATTCAATGTAATGGTTTTTAGTCATCTCCCAGAGTTCTTTCTCTGGGCGTAGCTGGTTCAGTTCATTACTGCTCCATTGGAAATGATTTGGTTGATCTCGTTGCTGAGGATGGCCTGGTCCATCAGAACTGGTCATCATCTAGTATTGTTGTTGAAGTATATATTGATCTCCTGGTCCCGCTCATTTCACTCAGCATCAGTTTGTGTAAGTGGAGAGAGATATTCTTGATAGAGGTTTTAATTATCTGGCGTCTTGGGTGAAGTCCTGGAGAGGAGATGGGAAGAAATGAATACGGGAGTAAAGCTGAGGTTAGTTTTATCGAGAAAGTTGTATATGTTGAGATGGAGATAAGGAATAAATTAACATTCACTATATATAGTTTGAATCTCCTTTAAGCAGGTGAGACCATTTGCTGAAGGGTGGAAAGATGAAATGAGTTACCATATTATATATTACTTTATACACAATTAATGGGTTAATAGAGACAACAGAAATCAACTGGAGTAAATTAAAGAGTGTACCAGGTGGTGAGAAGAATGAAAAGAGCGTCATTAGGTAGAAATTGCTGTTGGTCAGAAAGAGTCTGTGATAAACTCTTAGTTCTGAATCTTCCTTTGGAAGCTCTGTACTGCAGGTAAAGCAATCTAGGGTGTGTGAAAATACAATACTGAAGTGATTAACCATAGATTTAGGGAACTAGGTTAAGTGACTGAAAGTGAAGGCAGAATGTTGGATCAACAAAAGATATAGCCCAAAGTCTGGAAATTTTTCTCTAGCATGATGCTAAATAGCTTTAATAAACATAATATTTTAATTATTCTTGATATAGGTACTCATTGAGAAGCCAACTAGGCAGTTATTTTGCCCTTGGATTGTAACTACTGAAAGCTTCAATAAGAAGGCCTTAGTTACCAATATTAGGGAATTTTTTTAAACCTAAATTAGGAAGATAAATGGTGGTATGGAAAAAAATACCCAGAAGCTGAGACCTAGAGTGTAGTCTTGATTTATTTTGGATAAATCACTTTATTCTTTCCCATTTTCAATTTTTACATCGGCAAATAAAGCAGATTAATCTCCAAGATCCCTTTTAGTTCCAATTCTAATTTATATAAAATTAAAATCTATAGTTTATATAACATGATATCTACATTTAATAGAGATCATATTTGACATTACATGGGTTCAGTTCCTGCTATACTTGCTTTTGATACGTAACAAGTTCACTGTATAACCTGGATGCTATCTTTTATGTCTATATTGAATGAACTTCCTGTGGCCTCACAATCTCAGAGGAGGAAGGAAATACCTTGTCTATTCTCTGCATGAAAAGAATCCCCACTACAAGGTAATACACAAGTGGTTATTGGGCCATTGCTTAAAGACCTCTAGTGAGGTAGAACTCACCACATCAATAATCATATTCATATTTCATATTAGGATATTCATATTAGGATACCTCTTTTTTTTTCCATCATATCACTCTTAGTTTTGTCTCTGTTGTCCCTAGTTCTCTGGAGCCAAACAGAAGATGGTATTTCTCAGAAGGATATGAGGGCCTTCAAGTCCTTGAAGGCAGTTATGTCATGTTTCAGTTAAACATCTTCAATTCTTTCAATTGATATTCATGGCATGACTTCAAAATCCTTTACCATTTTGGTTGCCCTTCTCTGGTTATTTTTCATCTAATAAGAATCCTTCCTAAAAAGATTTAGACTCAGAATTTGAACAGAATATACCAAATGTGGTTTGACTAGGGCAAAATAGAGTGAAACTGCCATAGATACTATAACACAATGTAAAATAACATTAATTTTTTTTGGCTAATATATCACATTGTTGATTAACTGAAATTGAAGTCTGCTAAACTCCTAATATTTTTCTTGTACTTTAGCCTAAGAACTTTTTGTTATCAGCAAACTTGGTAGTCATGATTTAAAACTGAGGCAAAAAATTCTGAGCATTATTATTTTATCATTAGAAATAGAGTATACCAATAAAATGGTCAGTGGCTAATTCAGTAATGTCAGAGATTTCTAGTGGGGGAAGCAGTTAATTTTTGTAAGTCCAAAACAAAGAGCAGAACTTGGTAGGCAGGAAGATGCTATGGTTATAAGGCTGACAGCATCTTGGGGCAGAATCATTATGGTTAGATTTCCTGAGGAATGCAAGCTAGTATCAACAAGGGACAACTGACTACTTCATTCTGTTCTTAAGGAATGCTGATTGATAATATGGGATCCATCTGTATCCTATAATCTCTGATAGTAGATTAGAATTAACAGACTCTCTGGCATTTAGAATGATTTAGCAAAATCATTCTTACACTTTCCTTAATGGTGCAAGGACAGTTCAGGGTCTCTTAAAGCTAGCTTCAGGACTTAAAGATAACATTAGATATCTTGATAATTACCCTAGAGCTAATGGTATAGAAGATAACAATCTTTTCCTTTTTAATTATAGAGACTTAATGGTCAAGCTGGCTTTTAAACCAGTTCAAAGGAGAAAGCTAAATTCCTGAACTTAACCAAAAGACATTGAAAGAGGACTTAAGTAGATAAAGAATTCAGTTACAATCAGTACAATATACAATCAGTATAGAATTAATTTGGATTTCTAAATAAATATGGCTTGATCCAACCACTGATAAAAATTGAATCACAGGATAGCTGAACCAGTTCAGAACCTTCATCTTTCCATCTTGGTTTTTTTTTTTTTTTTTCTATCCTTTTATAGGAAACCTCTACATCTGTGAAATTATTTATTCATTAAAATAATTTATTTCTTTGGCCCATGAGCTCCATACCTGTTGAATAGTGTACTTGGTAATAATATTACCTTTGTAATATTTTCTCTAAAATGTAATATTCTCTTGTTGCGGTTTTCTTGGGTTTCTCTGAGAGTAGCCTTCTTTTCAGTTCAGTAATCACCACAAGAGTAGCCAGGGATTAAAGTCCAAATTGCTCCCTAGAGTAGTTGGATCTGTTCACAGTTCCACCAATAATGTATTAGTGTCCCAGTTTTCCCACTGCCCTCCAACATTCGTCATTATCTTTTCCTGTCATCTTAGCCAATCTGAGAGGTGTGTAGTGGTGCCTCAGAATTATCTTAATTTGCATTTCTCTGATTAATAATGATTTACAGTACCTATTTATATGAGTAGAAAGTTTCCATTTCTTCATCTGAAAATTGTTCCTTTGATCATGTACCAATTGTAGAATGGCTTGAATTTTTATAAATTTGAGTTGATTATATATTTTGGAAATGAGACCTTGATCAGAACTTTTGAATGTAAAAATTTTTTCCCAGTTTGTTTTCCTTGTAATCTTACCTGCATGAGTTTTGTTTGTACAAACACTTTTTAACTTAATATAAAATCAAAATTATCTATTTTGTATTCAATAATGTGCTCTATTTCTTCTTTGGCCACAAATTCCTTCTTTTTCCACAGATCGAAGAGGTAAACCATCCTTTGTTCTTCTAATTTGTTTATAACATATAAATGAGAAAATTGAGGCAAACAGGGACTTAGCATAGGGTCACACAGCCCATAAGTTTTTGAGGCCAGAGTTGAACTTAGGTAGAGGAGTCTTCCTGATTCTGGACCTGATACTCTTACCTACTTTGCCACTTAGCTATCCAACTTAAGGAACAGAGGGATGACCTGGGCCAATAAAAATCATATCCTTGAAATCCAAAAGGTGTGTCTCCTTATAGCTTCTGTAGCTTTTCCTAGACCAGGCAGGTCTCTGACATAACCCCTCCCTGTCGAGACCAACAAAGAGCCTGTGGTCATATGTGCCCATTAGCAGGGGGCCAGAGCATATGCCCCTACCAGTGGAGGCCAAAGCATGCATCCCTAAATCTAAAGCAACAGTTCCAGTCCAACACTGTTACATGAATAAAAAAAATCCCTGACAATTAGAACAGTCCAAAGTGAGCCCTGGTCAGAGACTTTTTTTTTTTTTAATTTAATAGCCTTTTATTTACAGGTTATATGCATGGGTAACTTTACAGCATTAACAATTGCCAAACCTCTTGTTCCAATTTTTCACCTCTTACCGCCCCCCCACCGCCTCCCCCAGATGGCAGGATGACCAGTAGATGTTAAATATATTAAAATATAAATTAGATACACAATAAGAATACATGACCAAACGGTTATTTTGTTGTACAAAAAGAATCAGACTCTGAAATATTGTACAATTAGCTTGTGAAGGAAATAAAAAATGCAGGTGGGCATAAATATAGGGATTGGGAATTCAATGTAATGGTTTTTAGTCATCTCCCAGAGTTCTTTCTCTGGGCGTAGCTGGTTCGGTTCATTACTGCTCCATTGGAAATGATTTGGTTGATCTCATTGCTGAGGATGGCCTGGTCCATCAGAACTGGTCATCATATAGTATTGTTGTTGAAGTATATAATGATCTCCTGGTCCTGCTCATTTCACTCAGCATCAGTTCGTGTAAGTCTCTCCAGGCAAATCATCCTGTTGGTCATTTCTTACAGAACAGTAATATTCCATAATATTCATATACCACAATTTATTCAGCCATTCTCCAACTGATGGGCATCCATTCAGTTTCCAGTTTCTAGCCACTACAAAAAGGGCTGCTACAAACATTCGTGCACATACAGGTCCCTTTCCCTTCTTTAGTATCTCTTTGGGATATAAGCCCAGTAGTAACACTGCTGGATCAAAGGATATGCACAGTTTGATAACTTTTTGAGCATAGTTCCAAACTACTCTCCAGAATGGTTGGATTCGTTCACAACTCCACCAACAATGCATCAATGTCCCAGTTTTCCCGCATCCCCTCCAACAATCATTATTTTTTCCTGTCATCTTAGCCAAAAAAAAAAAGTCAGAGACTTTTAAGCAAAAATCAAATCTATGCCAGTTTATGTTATGGAAGAAATTTTTGTGCAGTACTGGTTAAGCTACATGCCCTCTTAAACTAAATTGCCAACTCTAAAATTGTGATTCTGTAGAGGAGGCAAGGGCAGCTGCTGTTTCATATTTACAGTTTCACACTCAGTAAAACTGATGCCAAAGGATAGAGGCAATCATGGAGCTACTTGCTGCTAGCACTGTATTCCTGACTTGTCTCACAAACTTCAGTCCCTAATCTCAGGTGGGCCCCTGTGCTTGGTAGTAACTTTGGCTAATAAAGGAATAATAATAAATAGGTCGCTGTCCGTTAACTGCCCCAGAACATTAATAAATATTAGATAAGCTGCAACAAGACCTGATTAGTGATCAATAGAAAGGACAGCAACACAGCCAGATTGATTGTATGCTTCTCTATCATAAATTTTTCTTTGGACTGAATCACAGAATTGCCATGATCCACTGCCCATTTTTAGAAATATTACTCTTAAGGTTTCATTTTTTAAGGTGCCACTTGCTGCTTAGGAAATGTTTAGTGATGATACTGACCAGATGTTGAAACCCCAAAGAACTTTACAGCTTTGAGGGAAGCCAGTAGCACTTAATGGATTTGATACTATTAACTAGATATTGTATCACTTCCCATCCTTAGTATTTTTGATTATATTAATTCCTGTTGTTATAAGGATAGAAAAGTCCATTTTTACAAGAAAACTTCTCATCTATAGTTTATTCTCATTTCTATTTCTTCCAGGCCTCTTTTAGATTTAGCTCTACTACATTAGCTAAAGTCAGGATAATACCTCAGTTTTGCATGTCTTCTGGGTAAAAAGAGAAGACATGCAAAACTGAAGTATCCTGACAAAAAGTTGCCAGATTGGGTAAAAGAATCTGGCAACTTTTTTTAGTGACAAGGAATTGGAAAGTGAGTGAATGCCCATCAGTTGGAGAATGGCTGAATAAGTTAGGGTATATGAATGTTATGGAATATTATTCTTCTATAAGAAACGATCAGCAGGATGATTTCAGAAAGGCCTAGAGAGACTTACATGAATTGATGCTAAGTGAAGTGAGTAGAACCAAGAGATTATTGTACACAGCAACAAGATTATGTGATGATCAATTCTGATAGACTTGTTTCTTTTCAACAATAAGGTGATTCAGGCCACTTCCAATAAACTTGTGATGGAGAGAGGCATCTGCATCCAGAAAGAAGATTGTTGGGATTGCATATACATTTACCTTTTTTGTTTTTGTCTGCTTACTTTTAGTTTTCTTTCTCCTTTTTTTTCTATTTGATTTGATTTTTCTTGTGCAGCATGATAATCGTGAAAATATGTGTTGAAAAATTGTACCTGTTTAACCTATATTGGATCACTTGCTGTCTAAGGAAGAGGTAAGGGAAGGAAGAAAAAAATTGGAACACAAGATTTTGCAAGAGTAAATGTTGAAAACTATCTTTGTATATATTTTGAAAATAAAAAGCTATTACTTAAAATAAAAATAAATTTAAAGGATCTGGCTATATCTAATGGTTAGTGAAAACAATTCTCCAAAATCCTAGGAAATGTTGAGCATAATAACTTCGAATTCCAAGGGGACACTAATTTTCGTAAGGGCAAGACTTACATATAGATGGTTATACACACACACACACACACACACACACATACTGGATTTATTATATGATACTTGTTTTCAAGATAACTGCTACCTCCTTTTATGGTGTTTCTCTGTTCAATGTTATTATTCTATCAGTGGAATTAAGTTTTGTGAATGGAAGACAAGTTAACAAACATCTGTATGGGCCAAGTACAAGAAAGGCAAAAATGGTCTCTGCCCTCAAGAAGCTCACATTCTAATGGAATGAAACTTTTCTAAGCACCCTCTTCTAATCATCAAAAAACAAACAAACAAAACCCTTTTATTTCATGGTACTCTCTAGGCCATTTCTCTCATTGCCAGAGACCTGATGTATAGCTATTGTCCTTACATTCCCTTAATAATCTGTGATTTTTTTCTATCCCACTTTAATTGAAACTATTTTCCTAAAGATTATCAGTTATCTCTCAGAATTATAGAAGGTTCTGTATTTAGGAGGTGCCCTCAGAGGCACCTGAAGGAGACTTCTTCTACAGTATCCCCAATAAGTGATTATTTAGACTCTGCTTAAAGACCTCTGTTGACCAAGAATCTACTGCTTAATAAAGGTGCCTGACCACTTTTGAACTGCCCTCTTGTTAGAATGTTTTTTCTTAAATAAAATTTGAATCTGACTCCAACTTTTATTTATTGCTCCTGGTTCTGCCACCTGGAGTTAAGTAGAACAAATCTACATACAAGATGTTCAGATACATGGTTTATACATAAAAGGTGATAGTATTAATAGTAATAGGAGAGCAAGGAATAGTTTGTCAAATCTATGAAGAAGTGAAAGCTTTATATATGATCAAATAGGAGAACATTATGAAATGCAAAATAGATAATTTTGATTACATTAAATTAAAAAGATTTTGCACAAACAAAACCAAATGCAACCAAGATTAGAAAGAAAGCAGAAAGCTGGGAAACAATTTTTTATAGCAAGTACTTTTGATAAAGATCTCACTTCTCAAACATAGAAAACTGAGTTAAATTTATAAGTCATTCCCCAATTGATAAATGGTCAAAGGATACATACAGGCAGTTATCTGATCAATAAAGCTTTTTATAGTTATATGAAAAAATACTCAATCACAATTGATTAGAGAAATGCAAAAGAAAATGTGGGAAAATTGAGACAGTAATGCAATGGTGGAGTTGTAAACTGATCCAGTCATTCTAGAAAGCAATTTGGAACTGACCAAAAGGCAATCAAACTATTTGATAACCTTTGATCTGATCCAGTAATACCACTATTAGATTTGTGAAAAAGATTCACATGTATAAAAATATTTAGAGCAGCTCTTGTAATGGCAAAGAATTTGAAGGAATGTACATCAATTGGGGAATGGCTGAACAAGTTGTGGTATATGAATATAAAGGAATACTATTCTATTAAAAATGCATATCGAAACATCCTGTTTTCACTTTTTTATGTCCTTTCCCTTTTGTTTTTTTTTTCTCTTACAGCATGACTTATATGGTAATATGTTTAACATGATTGCACATATATAACTATATCAGATTGTTTGCTGTCTTGGAGAGAGAAGGAAAGGAGGGAAATTTGGGACTTAAAATCTTATATAAAATGAATGTTGAAAACTATCTTTAGATGTAATTGGGAAAAAATACTATTTACAAAAAAGAAGAAAATGAGAGGAGGGGAGTATTCTGGATGTGCTCTAACTAGAACAAAATAAAGTGGAATTATAACCTCCCACATTCTAGATTCAAATCTCTTAATGCATATTAGGATAGCAATAACTTTTTTTAAGCTCTTAAATGAATATTTTGGAGGAAACAATTTTGTGTGATTTCATTTTGGAAAGCAATGGATGTAAATGTATACTTCTACTGATATTAGGCTGACTCAGAACATTTGACTGACCAAATCAAAGTATATTGGACTGACTTTCCTTGCATTAGTTCTTTATTAATTGAGTGCTGGATTTCATTCAATTCACATTTCATTGTTGTTGTTTTTTTAATTGTTTAATTTTTAATTTTGTGGTTTTTAAGAATGGATATTACCCTGAAGGTGCATAAGTATTAGAATCTTGTGAAATCAATGCCAAATCCTAAGAATAAATGATCAGAGCAAAAAAATATTGCTTATCAAATTTTTAAAAGCTGTAAAATGTTAAAGTTTATTAATGTCAGTAAGTCATTTTACTTTGTCTCAAATATACATAAACTATTATGTAACACTGTTGATACTTGTTCATCTTCTAGTTCACTAAAACTCCTAGATATTATTTGTAGGAACTGTTGACTAGTAACATCTCAACCCTATATTTGTGAAACTTGCTTTTTGACCCCAAGTGTACCTGTACTTATACATAGATGCAGCAGCTCAGCAATTACACCTGCTACTTCCTTCACTACCCTATAAATACTATTATAATATTTATTTTATATAATTTTGTTTATATAAATATAAATAAATATATACATATATATAAATTTATATAAAATATTCATTAATATAAATCTTAGCCTGTTTGTGCATTTATTGAAGGTTAAACATCGTCTTACCATCTCACTTGCCTTGATTTTGTATCTTGCTAATATATAACCTATAGGTCAGTTACATGTTACAATGAATAAAATGCTAGACGTGGAGTCAGGAAGACGCTTCTTCCTGATTTTAAATCAGGACAATCCATACTTCTCTCCCAAAGAAAACAGCTGATAAACCTTTAATGATAATGATAATTTTATGATCATTTTGTAAGTGGAAGAAGCCAAAAAGAGAATTCCTGACATTTTTTAACATGGAAAACAGGTTAAGAATTTAGGATTTGCTCCCTGGGCAGGTAACTTAACCAAACTTACCTCAGTTTCCTCCTCTGAAAAAATGAGCTGGAGAAGGAATGGCAAACTACTCTAATATCTTTGCCAAGGATACCCTAAACAGAATCACAAAGAGTTAGACACAACTAAAAAACTAACCGAACATCAATAAAAAATATAATCTTTAAAATATATCTATCCAAATACAAAAATTATTTTAGGAAGGAAAAAAAAACAAAGTAGCAATTGAATAGTTTAGTCATCTTACCCAGTGTCCATTATCACCATCCTATCAATCCCAATCTATCTTTTTTTGGATTCTCCAGAACCCCTACATAGCATATAGGTCATCGTCTTTTTCTTTTTTGGTAGTTGGATTTATTACTAGTTTTACCTTTTTCTGGGCTGTAGGTCTCTTGATGAAACACTTAGAGAGCCATCTTCCTTTTTTTTATACTCCAGTTACTGGTTCTTATTTTCATTTTTGAAAGCTGAATTTGTTGCTGAGTTTACTGTGTAGCCTAATCTGTCTCTTTAGTCATCTCTCTTTTTTACATAAATGTAATTTTTGCTTCCATATCTAGAATATCACTTTTTGAGATCTTTCCATCCCTCTTAGATTTTCTTTTTGTGAATGTATTTTCATCAATATGGTTGTTTCCTTTACTATTTTTTCCCTTAAGTTTTCCCTTCTCTATCCCATCCCCAACTGAATCATTTAACAAGGAAAATATTTAAAGAAAAGCTGAGGCAGCAACCATGTCTGATAATGTATGATGAATACATTTTCTGAGAGGAGCAAGCTTTTCTTTTCATCTTTTCCAGGACCAAGATTATTACCATTATAATTCATCAGAATTTTACTTCATTTTAGTGTTATTATCACTAGGTATTGATTGCCCTTTCTTTCATTTTTCAATCTTAAACTATCATTTCATACAAAATTTCAAGTTTCTCTGAATTCTTCATATTATTATTTCTTACTGCACAATAATATTGTATTACATTCACATTACAACAATTTTGTTCAGCCATTTTGTTTCTAATGCCTTGTTACCATAGTATGGTGCAATAATTACTTTGTTACTTAGAGGCCTTTTTTCCCCCAGCATCAATCTTAATAGTGGGATCTATAAGTAAAAGAAGATGAATTTTTAATAATTAACACAATTTTGAACTCTTTCCCTGCAAAATAAGTAGGCCATTGGACCCTACTGGTCCTTTCTCTGTACCCTTTGAAATATTCCTTTCCAAAATGTAGGGTGCATGTCAAATTATGTTTAATTTTCCTTTTCTTATCTATCACTCCATAATGGGGTGATCACTTGTTCCTAAATTCTTAACCTGTTTTCCATGTTAAAAAATGTCAGGAATTCTCTTTTTGGCTTCTTCCACTTACAAAATGATCATAAAATTATCATTATCATTAAAGGTTTATCAGCTGTTTTCTTTGGGAGAGAAGTATGGATTGTCCAGCAGAGGTCTGCAGGGACTTTTTAAAAGATTTTGTCCTGGATCTCACAATTTTGACATTATTGAAATAGCATTCTTCAAGAGTTGATTGCTCTCTCCTACCTGACCCTCTAAACAGCTCAAGAGTGACCCAGGGGTTTCTTCCCTTGGTGATTTCATCTGATTCTATGAGTTCAATTGTCATTTCTACATAAATAACTCCCACATCACCTGCATTCGTTAAATTTCACATCATCACCACAACAGTACTCACCTGCTGGACAGCTTTACTTGAGCATTTCATCAGCATCTTAAACTCAAAAGTTTAAACAGAATGTATCACCTTTCCCATGAAACTTCTCCCTATCAGAAATCTTGCACTTCTAATAAGGAAATTCCAATCCAATTAAGTTGTTAAACTCAGTCATGCTCAACTCTTTCCTTTCTCTCATACTCCATATCCAATAACTTGCCAAGTTTTGCTAACATTGTGTCCCCAGTATGTCTTGCCTCCATATTCTCTTTTCCACTGACATGGACTAATGTAATATCCTCTTATGTTTTCCAGCTCCAATTCATCCCTTTCTAATTATCCTCTACATAGTTGATAAAATTATTTGCTTTTTGAGCAAATGACATAGGTAGAATTGTGCTCTAAAACTTTGCTCAAAAGCTTTGGTAGTGAAGCTATTAGTGAAACACTAGTTGTCTGTCATGTTACTTTCATTATATCACCACCTCATCTTCTCTTCCAAATTTACAATTCCTTGAGTAAAATTTGAAAGTTGTCATTAACCAGAGGGAGGTGAAAGATGAGGACAGCTTCAGAGATATTACAATTCAGTTGGCATTAAAGGAATTTGAGCATTTGAAGTTCAGAGAATGCAAAGATGTTGATGTAAGAATAGCAGTAATTTGGCTGCTGCATAGCATTCATTCATTGTTTAAGGTTTTGAATTCCAGGCAAAAATGTGTCTGTAATACTTGAAATAAGATAAATTGAGGCACAAAGTTCCAAGTGAAATCAATTTATTGGCAAAGCAAAATCTACAGATAAATAGGATCTCAGTTTCTTCAGTAACCTAAGACTCCAAATGAGGGGGACAGTTTTATAGATTTGGAGGAATACAGAACAAAGAATTGAACTGGGTAAGTAAGTGGTTTTACTTACCATGGGATTGAGGATATGACTGATTACATAACTGAGGCACAGGGAACAATATGATTGGTTGGAAGTTTGGTAGCAATGATTCTCTTTTTCTTTTCTCCCATTCTTCATCCCCTAGACTAAGAAGTGATCATTGTTTGAGTCCAGATATAAGGTCAAAAGATAATGGCTCGACTTTTTGAATAACAAACCAAACATCTTTGAAGGATGGCTTGGATATTAGGCCAGATTCCGTGTTGTCCATGCATCCTCCAAGATTAGCAAAATTCCATGAGGTAGGAATAAATCAGCAATTAGAAAGAAAAATTAGATTTCTGAATTTAACCCATTACAGGTCAGCTGAATTCTGGACTATGATCAAAGACAGAAAACTATGATTTAAGCAATTATAGGACCAACACAGCTACAGGACAAAAATCAAGTAATTATAAATAGAGTCAATTTAAAAGAAGATACAGAATCAATCTTGATTATTTCATATCAATAAACATTTATTTGATGTTTTACTAGGTGAAAGGGAATGGGACTTTCCCAAAGCTAAACAGGTAGTAAACAGGTGGGTTTTAAACCTAGATCTTCTCACTCCAGAGCATATGGTCTTTCTATTGAACCAAGCTGCCTCCTGGCATCACATTCCCAAAAAGTAGATCACATAAATCATGCATTCAAATAATGAACACTTGTTAAGATTCATGAGAAGAGGGGTCATTGCTAGCTCCCATTACCATATTTCCAATTGTTTTGTTTCTTGTGCCTTAGCTTTGTAACCAATCGTGTTGTCCATGTTGCCTACTCTGTTGTTCTTTGAACTGTACTCCCCAAAACCTATAAAAGAGAAGCTGTCCATCTGCTTAGAGTCTTTGGCATAAATGGAGGCAAGTCATTGTCCTATTTATTGGCAGGCAACATGTCCCTTTTAATAAATGTTATTTTACTCAGAAAATGGCCTCAGTTTATTTACCCTTTTGTTAAATTTAATATTCAACTAACCTTCCTCAGAATTCTTCCCCTCCCCTTCTTTTGGGTCTGAGTTGGCAAAATTTCCACAAAAAGGGGAGAGGGAACTTTCTGTTGGGGAAATTTGTGGTGGTGGATTGGCTCTCTTCCTATTCACAACAGTTTCAGATCTTCTCCAGGAAAAAAGGGTGAGTATTGTGTGACTTATGATGTATTAATAGGTGCAATTTTGAATTTGGAAGTAGATTGGTTATATATAAAGGGAGTCATAAAAGCCTGGTCTGTCCTTCACAGGCAGCCTTAACAGATTTATCTCCATTGAACACCTTTTGACATAGGCTAGAGAGGTGAAAGGTTATGAGCTGAGCATGCACCAGACTACAACTGTTTTCTGGCCTTTAGATATTGAAAATTACCCGTTCACAACTACAAAAAGGTAGACATTGAATTACAAGCAGTATCCTTCCTTTCCAGTTCTTTCAGTCCTTAAATATCTTAGTCCTCCATCATTACATCACACTAAGTATAGGCCAACTAGAGTGATTACATCATTATATTACACTTAAGTATATGTGAACTAGAATTTGTGACTAAAATCTAAGTTCTCTATGTGACTCTCTGAATTGTAGTAGTAAAGGTCTTTTACAAATGCTTAAATATTCTAGTGAGTTTTGGGGTTAGCAGTCTTTAGAACTTATTTTAAGAGAAATAAAAGCATCCCCATTCCCTGTAAGATTATTTATTGTTTTATGGACAAAGAAGGTAGTTTTTCTGATTAGAGAGAAGATTGTAAGGAATAACAGTTAAGTTTCCAAATTTAAAAAATCCAGATTGCAGCTCATATTTTAAATATTAACTGTTTCGTGGTTCATGGAAAAAAGATAAATGTTTGTATTAATTAGGTAAACAAGATTTATTAGAAAAATCTAATTAGATATTGAAAATTTCACAAATTAAAAGCAAGTGGAAAAAAATTTAAAAGGAACTTCTGAATGAGTATGTTTTGAACTTAGAAATTTTACTGTAGATTATGAGATTCCTACTCATTTTTATAATAGATTGTGTATTTGAATTTTTGAGAACTATATTGCTTCTTTCCCAGAAAAAGAGCTTATTTTAGAAAGCAACTTGAAAAATAAGTGAGACTTATTTGGATAAATGCTTAGTGTTACTTTTGTGGATAATATAACAAAACTGTTATTTGAACAGATGATGTTTTTGCAAGGTGTTCAAGGTTTTTTTAATTGCCAAAGCATCTTATAGGATTTTTGATGCTTACATTATTTTTTTTTTAATTTGCTGAGGCAATTGGGATTAAGTGATTTGCCCGGGATCACACAGCTAGGAAGTGTTAGGTCTCTGAAACCAGATTTGAACTCAGGTCCTCCTGACTTTAAAGCTGGTGCGCTCTATCCACTGCACCACCTAGCTGCCCCTGTGCTTACATTTTTAAAAGAAATAATAGAATTAGCAATGATTCAATAGGTTTTTTTAAAATCATAACTACAGTGAAAGTTTTTATCATTGGTCTTGTTTAACAATATAAAAATTATTAATTAATAATTTTAATAATAAATAAAGATACTAATTACTATTTAATGCTAAATAAAAAAATACTAAAATAACAATACTAAACAATACTAAAATTATAGAGAAGAAATTAAATGAAGACAAAAGAATAATAGTCTGAAATAGTACTGAAATAAGGAAAATTTAGGGAGTAAAGAAAATAAAGTTTAAGGAAAGAATGTGAAGAAAGATAGGGGTTTTCATACCTCAGGAGAAAGTATAAAACAGACAGCAAGGTTTGAGGGAAATTTTTGCTTTGTTACAATAGAAACTTTATGTATTTGTTTTATGGAAATTACAGTAATAACAGTTACAACTTAGTTTGAAAGTAAGTAGAGAAAAATTGTAGAGCTAGGAGTACATTTATAAGCAATCAGTTCTTTCTGAGACTTTGGATACTGCCATCAGTAATTGTAGAACCAGATTTGGACTAATAGAATATGTCATTAAGTGTGCTTCCTCATTGGGGTAATTGGAATACATTAGAAATTAATATCAGACTGCCACTTTTTAAATCTTTGGCAAGTAGATTGGCTGAAACTAGTAGGGATCAAAATGTGAAATGCTTGGGATAAATGGCCCTTGTGAAAAATGTAATAGTAAAAAATTAAAATTATGATTTGAATTCCTGCATGATACTATTTAGGAAATAGATCCAGGTGTAATTGAATTTATTTTTTTATTTTAAATAAAATACATCTCTCCTAATAAGATGTTTATGATAAATCAATATTTTACTATTTGACATTAAGATACTGTTAAAAATGCATGTATCAGGAAGTGGAGCCAGAACAGCAAAATAGAGGGGACTCACCAAACTCTCCCTCAGATCCCTTCAAACTCCTTTAAATAATGACTCTAATCAAATTTTAGGACATCAAAATTCACAAAAAGACAGAGTGGAAATTTTTTTTTAATTCAAAGACAACTAAGGTCAGTGGGAAAGATCAGTGTATCAGTGTGGAAGTTGAGCATATGGTCCTACCAGGGCCCTGGCCTGGGCATCAGCAAAGCAGTAACAAGCCTTGAGGCATCTGAATCAGTGGCAGTAAAGACTGACAATTTCTTTCTCAGTCCAGAGATACCAAAGACAATTTGGAAGGTCAGCAGGAAAGATTTATCAGTAGGGTGAGCAAACCAGAAGTGGGTATGGGCAGTTTTCAGAAGCCTCAACTCACAGGAAGTCTCTTTACTATCCCTGAGGAAGGACTGTTGCTTTACCCCACTAGAATTTACAGCTACAATGGGGCAGGGACACTCCTAACAGTTCCAGGGCAGAAAAGAGTGCTTGTCAGAGCTTGTCAGAGATCCCTAGAAGGATCTCTGAAAACTGCTGCACAAAACTACCGAAGCTTGGGATAATGCACCCTCCACCCTGGAAACACAGCTCTATTTTAACAATGAGTTAAAAGCCAAGTAATGGGATGGAAAATGAGCAGACAACAGAAAAAGATTCTGACCGTAGAAAACTACTATGGTAACAAGGAAGATCAAAACACATACTAAAAAAGTAACAAAGTTAAAACTTTTACATCCAAAGGCTTCAAATAAAACAAGAATTGGTCTTGGGCCATAAAAAGCTCAAAAGGGTTTTTGAAAATCAAGAGTGATGGCAGAAAAATGGGAAGAGAATTGAGAGTGGTAAAAAAGGAAATTCAAAAGGCTAATAAGAAGAATGCCTTAAAAAGCAATTTAATTTTTTTTGTTATTATTTTTTTTTATTAAAGCCTTTTGTTTTCAAAACATATGCATGGATAATTTTTCAACATTAGCATTTGCAAAACCTTGTGTTCCAAATTCCCTCCCTTCCCACTAACCCGTCTCTTAGATGGCAAGTTTTCTAATATGTGTTAAATCCAATAGATGTATACATATTTATACAATTATCATGTTGCACAAGAAAAATAATATCAAAAAGGGAAAAAATATGAGAAAGAAAAACAAAATGCAAGCAAACATCAACAAAAAGAGTGAACAAAAATCACTATGTTGTGATCCACACTGTTCCCACAATCCTCTCTCTGGGTGTAGATGACTCTCTTTATCACAAGATCATTGGAACTGGCCTTAATCATCTCATTATTGAAAAGGGCCATGTCCATCAGAATTGATTTTTGTGTATTGTTGGTGTTTTTTCTTCTTTAAATATAATATAATAAGATGGTTCTCTCTGGGAGAGAGGGTTTCTTGGGGAGGTTTTCTGGAAGCAGCCTAAGTTTCATTTACAAGTAAAAATCACCCAAAATCGCAGCCAGCTGATAAAAGTTCAGATCTTTTATTGTGTCCTTCAGTATAGCCCAGTTGGCTCAGAGGTCTATATCTCTGCTTGGTTCCAAGAGTTTTTGCAGCTTTGTCCTTGGCTTCTGCTTCTGCTTTCTTCAGCCTCCAGCCAGCACCAAAGTGGAAGATGCAATGACTCTCTCTCTTGTCTTTGAGAGAGGGCTTGTGGGCTTCCTCCCAGAGTGTTCCTCTCCGACCCCAGTCAATGTTCCGAAGTAAGTCTGTCGAGTGGCTCAATGAAGCTCTATTTATGCTGAGTGTAAAAGGCTGACTCCGCCTTCTGGAGGCAGGATTAAGGGAGGTATAAATTCAGGTATCTCTTTCTAAACCCTGAAATCTCCCAAACATGTTAACTCCAATGAGTACTTAAATATTTCTTGCTTCTATGAGCTCTCTAAAGGTGTGAATACAAGCATTGTTTCTATCAGTTGTACTTAGTACCTTGTTTCAAATTCTGGCCCAAAATATCTCCTTCTAAGATCAAATCAATCATATTGAACCATGCTAAATTAGATAATTATTGTCTCTATCAACTCTAATGGCTTAACAGTTTGTAAAGATTCCAACAATGTATTCTTGTTATTGTGTACAATGATCTTCTGGTTCTACTCATTTCACTTAGCATCAATTCATGTAAGTCTCTACAAGCTTCCCTATAATCATCTTGTTGAGCATTTCTTATAGAACAATAATATTCTATAACATTCATATACCATAATTTATTCAGCCATTCTCTGATGGGCATCCACTAGTTTCCAGATTATTATCTCTACAAAAAGGACTGCCACAAACATTTTTGTACATGTGGGACCCTTTTCCTCTTTTATGATCTCTTTTGGATACAAGTCCAGTAGAAACACTGTTGGATCGAAGGGTATGCATTTTGATAGCCCTTTGGACATAGTTCCAAATTGGTCTCCATAATAATTGGATTTGTTCACAATTCTACCAACAATTATCAGTGTTCCAGTTTTCCCACATCCCTTCCAACATTCATTATCTTTTCCTGTCATTTTAGCAAATCTGAGAGGTGTGCAGTACTATTTCACAGTTGTCTTAATTTGCATTTCTCTGATCAATAGTGATTTAGAGCACCTTTTCATGTGACTAGAAATGGTTTATCAATTTCTTCATTTGATAATTGTCTGACCATTTATCAGTTGAAAAGGCTTGAACTTTTTGAGTCAATTCTCTATATATTTTAGAAATGAGGCTTTTATCAGAATCCTTGAATGTAAATTTTTTTCAGTTTGTGGCTTCCCTTCTAATCTTGTCTACATGAGCTTTGTTTGTATAAAAACTTTTTAACTTAATATAACCAAAATGATCTATTTTGTGTTCAGTAATGTACTCCAGTTTTTCTTTGCCCACAAATTCCTTCTTTCTCCCAAGATCTGAAAGGTAAACTATTCTTTGTTCTTTTAAGTTGCTTATAATATCTGTGTATAAATCATGAACCCATTTCGACTTTATTTTGGTATATGATGTTAGGTGCGAGTCAATGCCTACTTTCTGCTATATTAATTTCCAATTTTGCCAGCAGTTTTTGTCAAATAATGAGTTCTTATCCCCAAATCTGGGGTCTTTGAGTGTGTCAAACACTAGATTATTATAGTCACTATTTTGGCCTATAAACCTAACTTATTTCCTGATTGACTACTCCATTTCTTAGCCAGTACCAAATGATTTGGATAACTGCTTTGTTTTAGATCTAGTACAGTTAAGTCACCTTCATTTGCATTTTTTTCATTAATTCCCTTGAAATTCTTGACTTTTTGTTTTTCCAGATGACCTTTATGATTTTTTCTAGCTTTACAAAATAATTTCTTGGGAGTTTGATTGGTATAACACTGAATAAATAAATTAATTTAGGTAGTATTGTTTTTTATTATATTAGCTTGGCCTACCCATGAGCACTTGATATTTTTCCCATTGATTTAGATCTGACTTTATTTGTGTGGGAAGTGTTTTGTATTTGTGTTCATATAGTTCCTGACTTTATCTTGGCAGATAGAAACCCAAATATTTTATACTGTCCACAGTTATTTTAAATAGAATTTCTCTTTGAATATCTTGGTGCTGGACTTTGTTGGTAATATATAAAAATGTTGATGATTTATAGGGATTTATTTTATCCTACAACTTTGCTGAAGTTGTGATTGTAATGGGCTGAGGTTTGAGCTGATGCACTGAGGTCCCAAGTACATGAGGCTAGATAGTAATTGGGCTATACTCTATTAATATACATGATTGGATAAAGAATGGTCCCTGCCCACTCTCCTTGCAAGTCCTGATGTGTTGTATAGGAAATGACGATTTTGGTGGGTGGAGGCAGAGAGAGAGGGAGGAAGACAAGTGGGGAGAGATTGGGCTGGGTTCGAGACTCCGAGCTGCTGGTTGTGTGGCTGCTGGTCGAGCTAGCTTCTTGACTCAGCTGCACACATTGCTATTGCCGATTCTCTTCCACCTCCAATCCTTCTTCACTGAGAATAAAGACTGACGATTTTCCCCTAACCTGAATTCCTGACTCCTGTTGATTTAAAAATACACGATCTTAACATGTGATTATTTCAATTAGTTTTTTTAGTTGATTCTCTAAGTATAATATCATATCATCTTCAAAGAGTGATTTTTTGTTTTTCTCATTACCTACTTTAATCTTTTTCTTCTCTTATTGCCAAAGTTAACATTTCTAATACAATATTGAATAGGAATGGTGATAGTAAGCGGCCTTGTTTCTCCCCTGATCTGGGAATGGTTCTAGTTTATCCCTATTACATAGAATGCTTGCTGATGGTTTTAAAAAGATGGTACTGATCATTTTAAGGAAAATTCCATTTATTCCTATACTCTCTAGTGTTTTTAATAGGAATGGGTATTGGATTTTGTTAAATGCTTTTTCTGCATCTGTTGAAATAATCATATGATTTTTGTTAGTTTGGTTATTGATATAGTCAATTATGCTAAAAATTTTCCTAATGTTGAACCAGCTTTGCATTCCTGGTATAAATCCTACTTGGTCATGGGGTATTATCCTGGGGATGACTTGCTGTAATCTCTTTGCCAATATTTTATTTAAGGTTTTTTTGCATCAATATTCTTTAGGGAAATTGGTCTATTTCTTTCTCTGTTTTGATCCTACCTGGTTTCTGTATCGGCACCATATTTGTCATGAAAGGAATTTGGTAAGACTCCTTTCCATATTTTTTCAAATACTTTGCAAAGTATTGGAATTAATTGTTCTTTAAATGTTTGGTAGAATTCACATATAAATTCATCTGCTCTGGAGATTTTTTTTTTCATAGTTAATAGCTTATTCTATTTCTTTTTTCTAAAATGGGACTGTTTAAATAATTTATTTCCTCTTCTGTTAATCTGAGCAATTCATGTTTTTATAGGTATTCCTCCATTTCACTTAGATTATCAGATTTATTCACATACAGTTGGGCAAAATAATTCCTAATTATTGCTCTAATTTCCTCTTCATTCAAAGTTCTCCCTTTTTGATACTAGCAATTTTTCTTTTTTCCTTTTTCTAATCAAATTAATTAAAGGTTTATTTATTTTTTTCATAAAACAACTCTTAGTTTTTATTAATTCAATAGTTTTCTTACTTTCAATTTTATTAATCTCCCCTTTTCAGAATTTCAAATTTGTTATTTAATTGGGGGTTTTGAATGTTTTTTCTTCTAGCTTTTTTAGTTGTACACCCAATTCATTGATCTTTTCTTTCTCTATTTTATGCAAGTAACCATCTAAAACATAAAACTTCCCCTAATAATTTCTTTGGCTGCATCCCACAAATTTTGGTATGTTTTCTCATTGTTGTAATTCTCTTGGATGAAATTATCAATTGTGTCTATGACTTGTTGTTTCACCCACTTATTCTTTAGGATTAGTTTCCAATTAATATTTGGTCTGTTTTCCCCTGACCTTTTATTGCATGTAATTTTTATTGCATCATGGTCTGGGGGAAAAAAATCATTTTACTATTTCTGCTTTTCTGCATTTGATTTTGAGGTTTTTATGCCCTGATATATGGTCAGTTTTTATGGAGGTTCCATGTACCACTAAGAAAAATGTATATTCCTTTCTGTCTCCATTCAATTTTCTCCAAAGGTCTTTCATTCCTAAATTTTCTAGAATTCTATTTACCTCCTTAGCTTCTTTCTTATTTATTTTATGGTTCAATTTAGCTTATTCTGAGAGAGAGATTGAGATTCCCTACTAGTATAGTTTTATTCTCTAATTCTATTTACTTCCTTAGCTTCTTTCTTATTTATTTTATGGTTCAATTTAGCTTATTCTGAGAGAGAGATTGAGATTCCCTACTAGTATAGTTTTATTCTCTAATTCTTGCAGCTCCCTTAACTTCTCTTCTAGGAATTTGGATGCTATACCACTTGATGCATACATCTAGTATTGATTTTACTTCATTATCTATGGTACACTTTAGCAAGATGTAGTTTCCTTCCTTATCTCTTTAGCATAAAAGATTCTGTTCCAGCCTTTTACTCAGCTTTAAATATGTGTCTTGTAAACAAATTGTAAGAGTCTGGCTTTTAATACTATCTGCTATCTGCTTCCATTTTATGGGAGAGTTCATCCCATTCACATTCAGTTAAAATTACTAACTGTATTTTTTCCCATCTTGTTTTCCCCCAGTTATATTTTTCTCTTCTCTTTCCCCCTTTCCCTCCTCCCCAGTATTTTGCTTCTGACCACCCCTCCCTCAAACAGCTTTTCCTTTTTACAGCCCCTCTCCCTATCTTAAACCTTTCCCCTTCTACTTCTATTCTCCCCTTTCCTTTCCCTTTTCCCCTTCTACTTTCCTATAAGGTGAGACAAGCTTCTCTGTGAAGCTAAATATGTCTTGATATTTTCTCTTTTTGAGCCAAATCTGATGAGAATAAGATTCACACAGTGCTCATCCTCCTCCCTTCTTTCCCTCAATTGCAATATGTCTTTTTTTGCCCCTTCGTGAGATGTATTTATCCCATTTAAACTCCATTTTCCTCTTCTTACAGTAGAATCAACTGTCCTCTAGTTTCTTTTTTATATATCACAAAAAAATTTAAACCATATCTGTACCTTCTAAGTATACCCATAACAGAGATACAAATCACAAGAATTAAACATATCTTTCCATATAGGGATATAAGCTTTTTAACTTTTAAAAAAGTTTTTTTTCATCAAAAATATGTGAAATTCACCTGTTTCACTGAATGTCCATCTTTTCCCCTGGAAAAAAATAATGCTCAATTTTGCTGGATACTTGATTCTTGGCTGCAATCCAAGTTCCTTTGCTTTTCAGAATATCAGATTCCATGCTCTTCAATCCTGTAAAGTGGAAGCTCCTAAATTCTGGCTAATCCTGATTGTGGCTTCTCAACATTTGAATTGTTTCTTTCTGTTTATGACATTTTCTCCTTAATTTTATAGTTCTGGAATTTATCTATGATGTTCTTTGGAGTTTTCATTTTGGGGTCTCTTTTAGGAAATGATTGGTGAGTTCTTTCAATGGCTATTTTACTCTCTGATTCTAAGAGAGCAAGACAGTTTTCCTTGATTATTTCCTGAAAAATTATGTCTAGGTTCTTGTATTTCACCATGGTTTTCAGGAAGTCCAATAATTCTTAGATTATCTATTTTCCGGGTGAATTGTTTTTCAATCTATTTTTTTCCATTTGGGGGGTTTTGTTTGATTGAATTCTGATTGAGTCATTCACTTCCATTTATTCAATTCTAATTTTTAGTGAATTATTTTCTTCAGTTAGTTTTTCTATTCTTTTTGCATTTGGCCAATTAAACTTTTAAATAAGGTGTTTTGTTCATTGCATTTTTTTTCCATTTTGCAAATGCTATTCTTCAACAAATTGGTTTCTTTTTCATACCCATTTTTTTTTAATAGCTTTTTATTTACAAGTTATATGCATGGGTAATTTTACAGCATTGACAATTGCCAAACTTTTTGTTCCAATTTTTCCCCTCCTTACCCCCACCCCCTCCCCTAGATGGTAGGATGACTAATGCATATTAAATATATTAAAAGTCCATACCCATTTTGTAAGGAGTTATATGCTTTTTCAATTTCATCAAATCTATTTTCTTCAGATAATTTCTGTTTCTCAAACCTTTTTGCAAAGTTCTCATTTCCTTTCCTCATTTTTCTTTTAAGTCTCTTTTAAGATCCTTTTTGAATTCTTCCAAAAAAGCCTTATGAAATGGGGACCAATTCATATCACCCTTTGGGGCTTCATCTGGAGATGATTTGCCTTTAAGATAGTCAGGGTCTGAGATGTCTTCTCTTTGTCCATTAAAAATTTTATATGATCAGAGTTCTTTTTTGCTTTTTTTGCTCATTTAAAAAAAAAAATTGAGGTCTGCTCTTAAGTCAAAGAAGTGACAGCAGCTTTAGGTTGTCGTTGGGCCCATGCTGCTGACTGACTTCCAGTGCTAGGTAGGCATGGCCAGATCACGCATTTTCTGGAGTTCAGAGGCTCACTATTCACCTTTTGTATATTTGTTTTGGATGTCTAACAGCCAGTCTGCTGATTCACTGACTTGTAATCAGGACAGAGTAGCTCAAGAGTCTCCCAGTAGATGCTCCAGTTTGGGATGCCGTATGGCCATGGCTTCCTGTCCTGGCTCCCTGTGCTGCATCTGGGTTCAGCCACCTTTTCTCCCCTCCCCGCACCTGATTGAAACAGATCTTTTCTGAAGTTCTTCCAAAGTATCTTCTGCTGGAAATTTGTTACACTCCAAATATTTGTAGGTTCTTTCGCTCCAAAACTAGTCCAGAGAATTGATCTGGTGTCTGAGGGACACAAAGAGGAGCTCAGATAACGATGTCTACTCTCTACCATCTTGGCTCTGTCTCCCCTTAAAAAGAAAAATTACTCAAATGGTAAAGTACAAAAAGTCATTGAGGAAAATAATTCCTTAAAAATTAGAATTGAGCAAATGGAAGCTAATGACTTTATGAGAAATCAAGAAACAATAAAATAAAACCAAAAGAATGAAAAAAATAAGGTTAAAAAAAGTGAAATATCTTATTAGAAAAACAATTGATCTGGAAAATATATTCAGGAGAGATAATTTTAAAAGTACTTGTCTACTTGAAAGGCAGGATAAACAAAGAAACAAAAGAGCCTAGACATCATCTTTCAAGAAATTATCAAGGAAAACTGTTCTGATATTTTAGAACCAGAGGGTAAAACAGAAATTGAAAGAATTCACTGATCACTTTCTGAAGGAGATCCCAAAATGAAACCTCTCAAGAATATTATGGCTAAACTCTAGAACTCTCAAGTCAAAGAGAAAATATTGCAAGCATCCCGGGGGAAAAAAAAAAAAAAAAAAAAAACAATTCAAATACAGTAGAGCCACAGTCAGGATAACACGAGATTTAGCAGATTCTTCATTAAATGATTGAAGGGTTTGGAATATGATATTCCAGAGAGCAATGAAGTTAAGATTACAACAAAGAATCACCTATCCAGCAAAACTGAGTATACTCCTTCTGGGGAAAAGGTAGATATTCAATGAAATAGAGGATTTTCAAGCATTCATGATGAAAGGAGCAGAACAAATATCTGTAAAAAATAAAAATTAAGGAGTGAGAGGAATGTACTGGGAAAATGGGAAGAGGAGAAATGGAATGGTATATAAATCTGCTGTAAAAGAGGGAAGAAAAAACTTACAATGGAGAGGAAGAAAGGAAGGGGAAGTGAATGAACCTTACTCTTATCAGAAATGGCTCAAAGAACAAACAATATACACACTCAATATGGGTGTAGAAGTCTATCTTACTCTGCGGAAAAGTGAGAGGAAAAGGGCCTACAGAAAGGGGGAGAGGTGAGAGAAGATAGGGCATATTGGGAGATAGGGTGATTAGCATCAAAACACTTTTGAGAAGGGTCAGGATGAAAGGAGATAGCACAAACAAGGGAAACAGAGTTAGCAAGAGTAATTGGGAAAAGAATTTTGAAGTAAGTTTCTCTGATAAAGGCCTCATTTCTCAAATATATAGGGAACTGTGTCAAATTTATATATTTATTAAAAAAGAGCCATTCTCCAACTGAAAATGATATGAAATATGCCCAGAGGACTATAAAAATCATGCATACTCTTTGATCACACAATACCACAACCAGGATGAATCCCAAGAGATTTTTTTTTAAAAAAGGAAAAGAACCTATAAGTACAACAATATTTATAGCAGCTTTTCTCAGGGCAAAGAATAGCTAATTGAGCAGAGCTGAATCAATTGTGATATATAATTATGATGGAATATTATTGTTCTATGGGAAATGATGAGCAGGATGCTTTCAGAAAAACCTGGAAAGTTCTCCATGAACTCAAGCAAAGTGAAATGCACTGTGTATAAAGTAATAGCAAAGTTATGGGATGATCAACTTTGAATGATTTTGCTATTCTCAGCAATACAATGATCCACAACTGCTCTGATGGACTTATGATGAAAAATGCTATCCATACACAGAGAAAGAACTGATTGTGTCTGAATACAGATTGGAATATACTAATTTTTTTTAATTTTAATTTTCTTTTCCTTGAGGGTTTTTTGGGGAGGATCTTGTAAAAGAAAGATGACTTTTATGGAAATGTTTTGCAAAAAAAAAAAAAAAAAAAATCTTGCTCAGAGAATGGCTTCAGTTTACCCTTTTGTTAAATTTCACCACAGTTTCAAGGTTCTGGAAGACTATGATAAAAAACCAAAATAGAATCCTAGAGGCTCTCTTAAAGAATCATTAAATATATATATATATATATATATATATATAAATCAAAGAATCACAAAATTTTGAAGCTAAAATGGGAATTTGGATCATTCGGTCTCATTTATTCATATGAAAGAATTGAGGTCCAGAAAGATAAGATGATTTACCAAGGTTACACACGGATTTTTAAGAAAATCAGAATCCAAGTCTCTCTACAATTCAGTTTCTACTTTAGCATGCTGCCTCTAGTTCCTGCATTGAAGTCATCAGTTATATGGTGATTGTGAATTTTAATAGTTCAAATAATTTGAGCATAAGAAACCATAGAAGTATTTAATTCAATATCCTTCATTTTATTTATGAGGGAACTGAGACCCAGAAAGGTTAAATAACTTGAAATAACTTGCCCAAAATCACACATATAGGTAGCATAGATAGAATTTGAACCCAAATTCTTCAGATTCCAAACCCTATATTCTTTACACCAACCCCACTGCCTAAAAGCAAATGATCAAGCTCTCATAATTTCATAGCAATTGCAGATTTTAATGTTCAAGAAAAATTAAGTCCATCATACAGAATTAAAAATATAGGAAAGTTCATGCAGACATGAAGCTTTCAATTCAGCAATTTTAGCTGCTTTAGAATGAAGATTACATATCAATACAGTACATTTTATAGTTGCCAAACAACTTCATTTGAAGTTTTATACTGTGATTTATACATCTTTTCTTTGTATTTTACACTTTCCATCTTGCACACTTGATCAACCTATGTTGTTTTAGATTATGGCAAGAAAAATTAAGCAACATTACATGCTTATTTCTCTTTTATTAAAACATGAATGAAAATGCTTGTGCATATAGAACACTTCAGAAAGTAACAATGAAGAACATGCAATTTAGTGAAAAGGGGTAATTAAATGTAAGAAATACGAAATCATAACTTCCATTGGAGCCTTTTATTGATCTAAGCCACCTCTTCAAGTTTAGAATATTTTGGTTGAAAATAATTAAAAGACAAATGAAAATGTGCATTATAGAATGGGAAAAAAAAGAGACTGTGAAGGGAAAAGAAAAAAAATGAAACAATTGGTTCCAAATTTAACCAATTAAAGCACTACATATAATTTGGAAGTTAAGTTATATTATCTTATGATCGATGCATAAAATAGGAAAAAATGTAGTTCAATAATAAAGTTGACTCATACATGCTGATACACTCTTGCTTTAATTCTATGTCAAAATATAATCAACTATTTTGACCCAAGTGTATGAAAATGGAGTATATACCAGTAAATTGTTTATAGTGAAGTATTTTTATCCCCATTTGGCATGCTCCAACTTTTTAAGGGGTTTTATCGTTACGTAAAATTCCTTTCACACTTTCTTTTTCTTTTCTTAAAAGAAGTATGCTTTTTTTGTTTCTTGAAAGTAAGCTCAAATTAGTTTGTGGGGATAATGATTTATGGTGTTCTGAATCAATATTGCAAATACTCAGGGATCAAAAAGAGAAAAAATGATTCAATAAGGTAAAGTCCTCACAAGTCTCAAATTTCAATGAATAAGGCAATTCAGGGGATTTTCCTTACTTCCATTGTAGTCAAGGTCACAGAAGCCATGTTAAAAATATGCAAGTAGAGAAAAGTAGTGAATGGGGTCATAAGACACCTTAATGGAGTTATGACTTCCTAACTTCATTCAAAAGAAATATCTAACTAAAGATTTCCCAGAACTTTTCTTACCAATAAAAGTGTCATTTTATCAGCACATTATTATAATCAAGAAGTTTATCTAATACATTTCACCACAAGTTTTTTTTGATACAATACATTGTAATCTGTGAAATTCTTCAACAAGAGCAATTCCTCCCCTCTATAAATTTTAAAGTGTGGAAGAGATAGTCCTGCAAATTACAATTTCCACAAAGCAAATGTCTTCCAAAAAAGGAACTACTAGAGGTAGAAATTTAAAGCCGCCAACAATCATTACAATTGACCTGCTTAATCCAAAATTACATTAATAGCTGTTGCTAACAATATTTAAGGTGTATACTATAGGCAGAAATTTAACCCTGATTTTCACATTCACAATTTTCCCACATCACACCACACCTATGTTACCATGGTACAGCTTTTACTGTGTAATTATTTTTATTTTAGTATGTAATTATTCTAAACAGAGTGCCTGGTTATTAATAACTCAGATAACCTAGCTAAAGGAAAAAGCATTACGTAAACATTTACACTGATGAATACCATATGTCACTATCGCTTGAAGTCTTAATAAGTGGGCAAAGTCTCAATCCCATTTTTCAAATTTATTATACTTTTAATTCAGGGCTTTATGCTTCACTTCAGTCTCTGAGGTTTTACCAAATGTTTCAAAACAACTCAATGACTAGTATTTTTAAAAAATTTGTTTAGTATGACCAAAAGATTCAAAAAATTCACAGATCACTTAAATGCATTATCTGTTGATGACCCAATTTGATATTTCATGAAAACATTTTTTAAAAAAATACCACTCTAAATCAAATTGAACTGTAGAAATGAAAAGCTCAACTAATTTTAATGATAAAAAAGTCATTAGATATTCTGCCTCACATTTAAATTGAGAAAATTTTCATTTTGAAATGAAGATGGTTTAGACATTTCTTGAGCTGAATGTGTACATGTTTATCACAAGGCCAAGAGTGTATTAGGATTTCAATACGACTGAGTCAATCAGTGCAGCAGCCTTACAATAGGGCAGCCTCATAAAGACACAGAAGGATAGTTTTTTTTACTTGAGACAAACGATTCTGTACTTCAAGGAAAAAGTACATCTGAAGATCTTCCCTTCACTTCCACCCATTCATATAGTACAAATATGCATGGCATAGTACATGTCTGGATAGCAACAGACATATATTAAGAAAATAGACACTATATCTAAATCCTGTTAGGAATAAAGAAGGCACCACTGATTTGAGGTTGTGTCCTGTCACCACCAATAGTTGATTTTGCGTTGTTTGTTTCAACATTTGCTCCATTAATCAAATTTTTTTTCCTGAAGAATTCACAGGAGATAATTATTGTGGTTTACGAACCACAAACAGCACACATTCATAGTAGTATTTCATCATAGAGAGATCATTCACAGTGTATGTGGACAATACAGATTCCTGTTCTACCTGCAGTAGAAAATGACACAATTATAAAGTTTTTGATGTTAACGTATTTATATTGCACAGGTTCAAATTCTGCAGGGCACCAAATTTAACAGAAATTTTAAAGCCTTAAAATTTAATGCTAACGGAGAAAAGACAAATTTAAATTAAACTGAGCTATAATTTTGTAAAAAGAAAGGGAAAAAATCAGTTTCAAATTAAAAAATAATGAACAAAATAGGACTCACTCAAGTTCAAAGCAGAAAAGTCTTGCTTTTAACAAAAAGGCAATATCTATTTGTATTTATCAACATAATTTGTTAATATCCTTGAAAAATAAATGCCCTGCATTTTTACTTAATGTCATCTGCTTCTAGAGAAGAACTGATGGAATCTGAATACAGATTGAAGTACTATCTTTTTACTTTCTTTCTTGGGGGGAGGAGGAGGGAGTGGGTTGAGTTTTCTTCTACAAAATGACTAACATGGAAACAACATTTTATATAATTGCACATATATAAACCTATATGAGACTGCTTACCATTTCAGGGAGGAGATATGGAAGGGATAGAATTTGGAACTCCCTTCTTCTCCCATAAAAAAACAATGTTAAAAATTGTTTCTACATATAATCAGAAAAAAATAATTAAAAAAATAAATTAAATTAAATTTTAAAAAATTTCCTGTGACTACTCCCTAACTCATGCTATTTGCCTTTGATAGTTTTACAAACTAAAAAATTTAAATACTGACAAATCTTAATCTATATTCCACACTTACCTCTATATGGAACCCATACTGGAGAACAACATTTTTTATATCCTCATAGCTCAATTCAATGGAAAGTTCATTTGCCAAATTTTCAAAGTGATATAGTAAAGGACCTATGTTTTTAAAATAAAATCAATCAGTTAGCTGATTGGTAAAAATATGCACAATACCAGCACATAAAAGTAGAAATGGAAACAGCACCTCATATAGGTTTATGATAGTTTAGCGAATAAGAATAAGAAGTTAAATGTTTTATTAGATTAAAAATCTGAAGATGAATAAGGACTAAAAAGAATAAATAGTTTCATGATAAGACACACTAAGAATGGAATGTACTTTCTACTTTTTTGGAGTGAAATTAGTTGAAAACAAAAAGAACTGGAAAAAATAGCATTAATTAAGTAGGGTTGATTAATGAAGACCATTTAGTTGATTCATAAAAACTTTAAAGTACACTATTTTGAATATTAGGTCTACATAATTGTAAAATATCTCTAATTCTACAAACCATGTTCTCCAACTATCCCTCTCATTCTCTCCTTCCTTCTGTACCAAAAATTTTGGAGGTTTTTTATTCTATTGAAAGTCAATATGCATGTAGTTTAGTTATTCTAGTAACTGTTCAATTGATCAGAAGAGAAAGTAATTAGTTTATTAAATATTTTTCCTAAACTTAATAAACTGCTTTAAACAAAATGTGATCTTAACTTGATTTTGCATCATCTCACCTAATCCATTGTTCCTCTCTGACTACAACAGATTTCACAGCTGACTACTTCAAAGTTGTCCTCATCAATATTGACCTTCTTAGTGTCATTTCTCAAAATTTCATCATGATTTCTACACTCTTACTTTCATGGATACTTCTAGAGGAAGATAGGATCTCTCAGTCCTAACCAGGATAATGATTACTAGAATCAGTTCTAACTTTTGGGAACTTTTTAGTTTTTTAATCAAACCAAATAGGCCTTTCAGTAGATTCTTTAAAGAATTAGAGACAAATATATGTGAAATGCTAATTACATGATTAGCACAGAACTTTTATCCTTAGATTCAGTAATATGCAGTATTCATTCATTCAACAAGCAATTATTAAGTATATAATACAAAATGAATATGCAATTTACAAAGCAAAGTGCTAAAGATGTGGAGAGAGGAGAGGATGAGGGAATGCTTGGGAAAAGAGGAAATGGCCAAAAATTAGTCCTTAAAGGATGGATAAGAATTCAACAGATGAAAAAGAGGATTTCAGGCAAAGAGGAAAAAATTGAGGGAAGGCATAGAAATAGGAAAGTACACATTAAGTGGCTGCAGTATTAATTTCAATAGCTATCACAATACTTAATTAAATCAAGAATATTAGGTCCAGAAAAATCCCTTCCCACAGACCAGGAAATAGTTGATAACTTATTATTCTACTTTTCTTAAAAAGTAGAAATTGTAATATAGACTCTCACCTCCATTCCCAATCACTCTTTTTCATTTGGTTTTTAACATGCCTGACTAAGTCATGGAAGAAAAGAGAAGGCACACAAAAATTATTTTTTGCATAGGAAACTCATGGATATCATCTCTGTGAATCAGACAGATTAGATTATTTTATTCCCATTTCAAAGATGATGAAATTGAGATTGAGAGAGAATTCAGTGACCTGCCTGAGGTCACACAGCTATTAAGTGGTGGAGGTAGAATAGAACTTTATTCTTCTTCCTACTCCAGTGCTCTTTTCACTAATAGATCTAATTATAATGAATAGTTAGTTCCACATATAATTTCAAAAAATTAAGATGATTTCAAACCAGGCAAAAAGACAGCTTAGTGAGTATCTTGGGTATGAATTAGTATTACTAGACAATTTTCAGGATACTAGTATTTTTGAAACAGTTTTGTAGATATGTTCATAGAGAAGATTGGCAAAACTGGAAGTTTTTTGGATAAGCAAAATTGTTAGTCTTCTTGTTTGTCTTTTGTTCCTGAAGAGGACATTACATCAGTGAGATGATGTCATGACATTCAACTTAAGTGGATTTAAGAAAGAGAGGGCTGTGCCAGGTCACCCACTTCATTTTCCCTTCCAGAGTCATCTGGGTCCAGTGGCAAGATATAGATTAAGAAGACTGGAGATGGTTCTTCATTAAGTATCTAGTCTGTGCCAGACACTGTGTTGCGTAATGAGGGTACAAAGAAAAACAAAAAGATAGTTTCTATCCTCAAGATGCTCACTATCTAATGGGGAAGAAAAATATACTAATAAAACAAGACACAAAGTTTAAATATTAAATTTCATTTTAAAAAATTAGAAAAAAAATTTAAGAGGAGATTCATAGCAGCTCAAATACATTATTTTATGGTTTACAAGGTGGTTCCCCTAAAACAACCCCATAAGGTAGGTAGTACCATATAAGGATTATTATTCTCATATTAAAGATGAAAAAATTCAGGCTTAGAGGATTTAAATAACATTTGTTCCAATTATATAACTAGTTAAGTAGCAGAGATGGAACTCAAACCCACATCCTTTAAAATACAAAAAATAGCATTTAATCCAAAATAACATGATTTGCAACAATTCATAAAAGGCTATGGCTATGGACACTGATATAACTTACCTAGGTTTATCCAAATTCCTCCTGGTTTCAGTATTTTCCATATTGTATCAATGTAATCAATGACATTATGGGCCGTGTCTATGAAGAAACAAGTAGCAATACAATCCCAGGTATCTATTTCAAAACAAAACAAGAAAAATCAGGACTCTTGAGGTATGCTGTGGTCTGGCAAGAGAAAAAAGGGTCATGACTACAAATCTATCAGTAAGAGGCAATATAATCATTATTATATGAAAATGGAAAGTTTCACAAATTGATGAGCTTGGAAGTGAAAGAATAGGTAACTGGGGATAAACAGCAGACAAATATAATATCCATAAAAAACAGTGAAATGGCCTACTTATACTGATGAAAACTGATATTATTTGTAGGCTTTATCTAATCAGATTAATACAACTGCCATTTATTTTATTAATTACAAGTCATTTCTCTCTCATACATACACATACACATGCTAACATTATGGTTTTTAGGATTTAAGAAGGGATTATCAATTATATCTGAGACTCATTCTTGCTTTAAGAAGCTATATAAGGGACAGCACTATAAAGCATCTTATCTGCATACTATGTACTTCAGAAATTTTTGGACTGCTCTAGCAAAATTAAGTTACTCTAGCAAGGAAACAACTTTTTAATTAGCCACAGAAGTATAAGGATAACAACTAGAGGCAGGTCTATACCTATGTACCAAAGCACTTGGCATGTCCCCTGTGTCTCTCGATTTTTAAATTCATTTAGAGAAGGCCAAAATCATTAATACCCAGTTCATAGTTTACCAACATTTATAGTAACTTTTGGGAACACACAGTCAACATGGGGTCCCAATGGGAATTTCCTTCCATTGGAAGGGGAAAAAAAAGAAAAATACTGCCATTAAGGATATGATTTACCAAGAGGTCTGACCCTGTAGTACACAAAAATCTAAATATTTCCTCTTTTGAGAGGAGGCAGTCTGAATTTGTATTTCCAAAATCTACATTGATTACATTTGAGTTACAGAACTTGCCTCATTTCTATAAAATTTCAGATTTTAAAAAATCAATTATTAAATTATCTCTTCTAGAATTATTAATACTTCATATGATAGAAGGGGATTTTAAAGTAAACAATTTTTTATTAAATGTCTTCTACAGACAAGGCACTGTGCTAAGAAGATGAAATACAAAGAAAAATAAACCAAAAAATCCCTATTCTTAAGAAGCTCAAAGGAAGACAACTATAGTGAAGAATTATGTACAAAAAAGGATACATACAAAACAAATTGGAGGTAATCAAAAGATGGAAGGCTAGCATTAAAGGGAATCAAGAAAGGATTCTTGTAGAAAGCGAAACTTTAGCTGAAAAGTGGAAGAAACCTGAGAATTCAGAAAGCAGAGCTGAAGAGGGAGAGAATTCCAGGTAGAGGAGCCAGTGTTAACATTTGGAAAAAGGAGATAGAGTCTTATCTGAAGAACAGCAAAGAAGTCAATGCTACTGGAACAGTGCATATAGATAAGAAAGTGTAAGACTGGGAAGAGAGGGACCAGGTTACAAAAAGAGTTTTTAAAGTTAAAGGATTTTATATTTGATTTTGGAGATAATAGGAAGTCATAGAAGTTTACTGAATGGGGGTGGGCATGTAAGTGACGTGGTCACACCAAAACTTTACGAATATCACTTTGACAGAAAAATAGAAAATGTACTGGAGTGGGAAGAGTTGAGTCAGGGAGACCAACCTGAAGGCTATGGCAATAGTCCATGCATGAGGTGGTGAAGGTCTAAACCCAATGGTAGCATTTTGACAGGAAAGAAGGGGACATAAGTGAAAGACATTATAATCCATTCATTTTTCCCTCTTATTTAAAATCAATTAAGATGAAAAAGTAACATTTTACATTTAAAATTTTGATTCATACTAAGATTAATATCAATTCAGAGAAGATTTCAGAGAAAATGCAAAGTAATAATGCAATTATTGCATGTTAACAGAAATAAGTTTGAAAATATACTCATGAGCCTTTGCTTCTGATAATTAGGAGTAAAAGTGGGTTAAAACTACCACAGGGAAAACAAATTTCTATTCTTAGGAAGCTACAAGCATAATATACATAAGGAACCTATCAATTCAGATCAATAAGAAAGGTAGAACTAAATGGTATGGGCATAATATTTAAAAAGCAGTATACAATTTAGTTGTGTTACAGAGGTCAAATTTTAGGGCTAGTTGGATGAAAAATGTTTCTTAGCTAAAAATCCCACAACTAATAGCATGCTATATTTTTATTTGGACTGTCTTAAATATTAATTCAAGTACTAGGTGTTAGAATCCTGGTGTTAACTCAACTTGAAACAAGGTGATAACTCAAGGGAGATGTTAGAATCCTAGTGTTAACTCAATGGAATAGATACAATGCTTATTGGTTCACACCTTAGAGTGAATCCTTACAAAATGATAAGTCAGTTGCCTAATTTAGCATAGTATTTAGCAAATCCTCTAGCTCACTAATGTATGTAAGTAAATTCACAACTCCAATGAGTACTTAATCCTAATCAGATTAGGAACTAGGAATGCTTTACTTGGGAGAAGAGAAAACAAAGAGATCCAAGAAAGATGTTTTCAAATATCTGAAATACTATCCCATGGAAAGAGGATAAAATTGTTCTGCTTGCTTCCTTTCCTCTCCCCCTCCCCCCCCTAGAAATCACAGTAAAACAGACTAAGTAATGCAAAAACTCAAATTGGATAAGATAATAAAAGACAGGAATTAAATGCAGGAGAGGCTATGAGAAAATTGGCACATTAATTTACTGTTGGTGGAGCTGTGAATCCATATAACTAATTTGGAAAACAAAAAAGAATTAAGCCAAGAAGTCACTAAACTGTTCACACCTGGGAATTCAACTGCAAGGCACATAATCCAAAATCAAAGACGTGAAGACCTAATATCCACCAAAATACCTGTAGTGGTAGTGACAGCAAAAATTGGAAATAAAGTGGAAAGCCATTAATTGAGTAAAGGCTGAATAAATTGAGGTATGTGAATATAATACTACTCTGTCATAAGAATTGATGAATATGAGGAATACAGTGAAACATGTATAAACTAACATCAAGCAGAGTATATAGAGAAATACATATGACTACAATATTGCAAACAAAAACTACCCTAAAAGTAGCTGATCTCAGAAATTGCAACGTCTAATCCTAGTCTCTGAGATTAAAGAGCTCACAAAACATCTTTTCCTTCTGTCAGTAGAAAGATAGGAGAAGCTAAATTTTGCAAATACTGTTATACATGATAGTTTTGTTATTTGGTTTTACTTATTGTTCTTTTATTTTTCATTTTTACAAGGACAGGTGCAATGATGGTAGTGATGGGATGGTGGTTCAGTTAATTAGAAACTGGCATTAAAAAGGTACTTTTGAAAAAACAATAAACTTCAAGGAATAGTAAATTTCCTATTACTGAATGAAAGAAGCATTAAGTGCTATGTTGAAAGCATGCAAATAAAAAAAAGTAAAACTGTCCTTCTTCTCAAGGAATTTACATTCTAATGGGGGCAATAGATTGAAACTTTCAGTTGCAAGTTAGATGGAAAGGTCCTATCATCATTAGATTATAGCAGCAAAACAAACAGAAATACCTCTTCTTAAATGTCCTTTCACTAATAAAATCACAACAATTTCTGATTCTGAAGATTTGATACAGTGCCAAGGGCTGTAGTTATGACAAAATGATTTTCTGGGTCTTCAACAGATATGGCTATAATAGCACCTCCAGAAGAAATAGCTAGGTTACATCTTTATAGTGATTGCTTTTCAGCATGATAGAGATTGTTTTATTCATTGTATTTGTATCTAAAATATCCAGTAAAGTACAATGCCTGCCAGATAAATAAGTGCATAATAAATCTGTATTTATTAAATTGAACTAGTTGGCTTTTGATATCCTTTCCAACTCTTTAATTCTATGAATTTATCCAAACTGTGTGGACAGCAGCTTTATTTCTATCTCCTACATTAGAGGTGTGAAATATGTTAACAATCTCTCCCCTCCCCCAGATTAAAATGAAATTAGTATTTAATTAAATAAATACAAATATAATAGAACAAAGATAATGCTGATATAGTTTTCAAATCCCAATTCATCCCTGTTATAGATGCCTAACATGAGTATCCTTCAAAAGGACCCTTGTCCTATGCCTCTTTTAGTCTATTTCCCTTAAAGATCTCACTGTCTTCCATAGATCCAATTATCTCCATACTGATTCTTATGCTTCAGTTTCACATTTCTAACTACATGTCCCATAGGCACCTTAAGCTCCATATCCAAAACTGAACTCATCATTTTCCTTCCACTCCTCCAAACTCTCCTCTGCCAAGCTTCCTTATTATTGTTGAGGGCACCACAAAACAGTCTTAACAATCACCAAGACTCATAATCTTGGTATCATACTTGACTTCTCATTCTCAGCCTTCATATACAATTTATTGTAAAGTCCTATTAATTTTACCTTTGTAACATCTCTTTCATGCCCCATTCTGTTTTACCACTACATTGTAAAGGCCTTCATCACTTCACAACTGCAACTACTGAAAATAGCTTACAAGTGTATCTCAGAGGCTCAAATCTTTCCCCAGTTCAAGTTTAAAGCTGATCATGATACTTTTTGATTCCCCAATGGCTTATCTCCCGAATCAAATATAAATACCCCTAATTGTTACTCAAAGCCCTTCATAAGCTAGTACCCTACTACTATTCCTGTGTTCTTATACTTTACTCACCTCTCCTGTGATCCAGTGACATTGCCATCTTTGATGTTTTTCACAAAAGGCATTCCATCACCAAGTATTTTCACGGGCTTTTTGCCTTGCCTAGAACTCTCTCCCTTCTCATTTCTACCTTCTACCTTCCTTCAAGTTCCAAATAATATCTCATCTTCTACAGGAAGTCTTTCCTAATCTCCTTTAATGCTAGTTTTTTCCCCCTACTGATTATCCCCACTCTATCCTGCATATATCTTGATTATGTATAATTGTTTGCATGTAGTCTTCCTCATTATGAGCTCCTGGAGAGCAGGGTATTATCTTTGCTTTCCTTTGTATCTCCGAGCTTAGTATAGTACCAGGCACACAGTAGGTAGTATAAATACTTATTGATTAGACTTTTCTTTTCTCTGTCATGGTCCCACCTTCTTTTGTAGCCAAACTCCTAGAAAAAGCTCTTTGCAATCATTGCTCCCACTTTAGCTCCTACTTAAGTCTCAACTCCTTAAAATCTGCATTCCAGTGCTTCCACACTACTGAAATAATTTCCTCCAAGATTGGCATAGCTCTCTTTTGGTTCTCTTCTTGTCTGGCCACTCTTTTATTTAATGTGCTTTGCAGCAATATTTGTTCCATTCTCTACACATGCATATTCATCAGAGCTTGGTTCTTCTTTGGTGATTCCATTAGCTATTATGGAGTACATTATCTTTATGTAGATGACTCCCAAATCTACATACCTAAATCTCGCTATGGAGTTCCAGTCCTATGTTACCAACTATTTGATAGACTTTCTACCTGATTTGCCACAAGTACCTCTAATTCAGAAAATCTACAACAGAACTAATTATCCCTCTCTACCTCTACTTGAAACCCATTTTTTCCCCCCTAACTCTGATATTTGTTGAGGGTACTATCATACCTCCAATCTCCAAAACTTGTGAAGTTCAAGTCAGTCTGTCAACAAACATATTAAGTACCTACTATGTGTCAATCTGTGTTCTCAAAAAGTCCACAATCTAATGGGGAGACAACAAGCAAAGACCTATGTATAAGCAACCTAATACATAAGAAAAACAGAAAATAATCAATAGTAGAAGGTACCAAAAAGTAGAGACTGGAAAACACTTTGTATATAAGCAGGAGATATATTTTTCTCTCTAACCCTCTATGTCTAACCAGTAGCCAGGTCTTATTGATTCTACTACCACAATATCTTTCCCACCTACTCCTCTTATCCTTTCACTATTGGGAAGGCCACTAACTTAGTTCAGGAACTTATTACTTTTTGTCTGGACTACTTCATCTTCCTAACTGGTTTTCCTGCCTCCAATCCATCTTTCATACAGTTAAACAATAAGGTACTTTCCTATTAAAAAGGTTATGTTGGCTTCCTATTTTTCTAAAGTAAAATATAAGCCCCTTTATATGGCATTTCAAGCCCTGCCTCTTTCTCCTAATTCCATATTCTTCTCCTGATTCACTATATATTCTAGGCAAACTGGCCTATCTGTTGTTTTCCTACACATGATACTCCCTTTTGCTTTCAAGACTTTGCACAAGATGCTTCCTTTCCCAGAATGCTCTCCTATGTGAATATGGAATCTCTAGTTCCTCTCAAAGCTCAGCTCATTTTGCCACATTCTATACAAGGCCATTCCTATTTTCCAAGACTAGTTTGTTAAAGTTCTTCCCCTCTCCACAAATTACTTTGTATTATTTATCTGTTTATACTGTATATCTTCTCAGGAAAACATAAGCTTCACGAGGACAAACATTATTCCATTTTTTCTTGGACTACCCAGTTATCTAGTACATTGCCAAAACATGGAGGGTATTCCACAAATGTTTCTTCAATTAAATTGAATCCCTATCCCAAAACTATTAATCCTTCCTTACTGTAAACAGCATAAAGTAAAATTCCTGTAGCAGGAAAATTAAGGTGTCTCACAATATGACACTAATAATACCTTTCCCCAAATTTAACCCTGTACTACAAAACAATTCCACTAGACAATCTGGTCTATGATTTCTCAAATGCCTTGTTCATTCTTGCCGCCACACTTTGGATATAGGCCTCCTAGAAAGCAGAGAATGTTTTTTATTTTATTTTTTCATATCCAACAATATCTAGCAAAATTGCTTATATAGTATTTTTTTAAAACAGCAAATGAAATTCTCTAAACTTTATACTGATTTATCTTATATCAGGGAAATAATTTATTATAATTATTTTACTTGAACTTACTGCATTCTGAATATATCTCCTGAAAATCTCCTGCTGTCATAGAAAAGTTAGAACCAGGAGGAAGACTGTGGGGATCAACATCAGGAAAATAGACTGGCCGAATCTGATCAGCCGATCTTCTGTTATTGCTAAACTGATGAATCCAAGGATAAAGTTTGTGTGTGTTAATTTCAGAGCATCTGCAAAAAACATAAAAATCAAACTGAGTTTTAACTAATTATTTTACTTAAGGAATTATTTCTTTAATGCTAAAATATTGCATTTGATTAGATATATTTTAATTATAACAAATTAGAATTGGAAAGGATTTAAGTTGTCTGATTCTTTAGACCTCACATTGTGGTTTTCTTAGCAAAGATACTGCAATAAGTTTGCCAATTCCTTTTCCAGTGAATTAAAGCAAACAATTGACTTGCCCAAGATTACAAGCTAGTAAACGTTTGAAGATATAGTTGAACTCAGGTCTTTCTGACTTCAGCCCCAGAGGTCTATTTATGGGCCACCTAACTGTCTTCATTTAATTCATGCCCTCTAATTTCATAAATGAAGCAAATGTCATTTAACTGAATTGCCCAAGGAAGCACAAGTGGCAAGTAAGAAGCACTAAGATTTAAGTTCAAATCATTTGACTCCAAACCCAGTGCTCTGTCCACTACATTGTTTGTTATTCTAAAATGTAATACAAAATAAAATAGAAAAAAATCCACTGAAAACTATACTAGCTAATACATACACAAATTTGAAAATATGACCACTCAAGAAAAATGGAAAGAATAGGATTGTATATTAAGAGTTGGAAAGGCCATCAAGCCCAATCTTCTCATTTTTAACATATGGATCTAAGACCCAAACACATTAAGTGGCTTGTCCATAGTCACAATGCTAATATCTGAGGTGGTCTTCCTCAATCCAAGTCCAACTATATAACTACTATAATTACATGTCTCAAGATTATACTATATCTTTTGTTTTTCAGCCTTAATATTTTCTCCTTTAAACTTAAGTAGCATAGCTTGTTCCTTTAAAAGGTAGCAATGATTCATAATAAAATAAATTTCTATGATGCAATGATAAAACCAGCACTGTCTTTAGAACTAGAGATTCTTGATTAATATCCTCCTAAACTGAGTCTTGAAGGGAATAGTTTAATATTTATTAGTGCTCAAGCTAATTGTACAATATTTCAGAGTCTGATTCTTTTTCTACAGCAAAATAACGTTTTGGTCAGGTATACTTATTGTGTATCTAATTTATATTTTAATATATTTAACATCTACTGGTCATCCTGCCATCTAGGGGAGGGGGTGGGGGTGGGGTAAGAGGTGAAAAATTGGAACAAGAGGTTTGGCAATTGTTAATGCTGTAAAGTTACCCATGTATATATCCTGTAAATAAAAGGCTATTACATAAAAAAATAAAAATAAAAAAAAAAAGAATATTTATTAGTGCTCCAGAAAAGAAAGTAGCATTTCTAATGCTTCTCCCAGCTGGCAAGTATGCTCAATGAAGAGTGATACTGATGACATGAATCTAGTCACCTAGAGGAAGTAGAGTGCATTCTTTCTCACATAAGGTCTTTCTGCAATGGCTAAATGATGACCACTGATGAGGTATATTGTAAAGGTATTGCCTAGACTAGATGGTTTCCAAGGTATCTTCTGACTCTGAAATTCTGTCTGGAAAATCACTCTTAATGTTCTTGACTTTTTCTCACATGCTTTTCAGTGCTCAGAGAAACAATCAAGGAATGTCACAGAAGCAATGAGAACATGCTAATTTCTGAAGCAAAAAAAGAGGTAGTCTCAATTATTCTGAATAAAGACTGCTTATAAGACGAAGTCAGAAGACTTCTGCTAAGTTACTATCATGTGAACATGGGCAAGTCATTTAAAGTCTCTAAATCTCAGATTTCCTCAACTGCAAAATAAGTGATGTTAGACACACTGATCTATGATCCTATCATTTCTTTACAATTATGTATCCTACCCTAACATTCAAATACTTAAGTGTGTCAATAAAAGTTATTGTTATATGCAAAGTGATTTTAAAATAAGGAACACCTAAAATACAAAATATGAAAGTTCATCTAAGCAAGCAAAATGTAATTTTTCTCTGGGGAATTTTACATCTCAAATAGAAAGTAAATGTAAATACCTGTTGAGTACAAAATTGGAAGAAAAGAGCATAAAAAAACTCCATTCATTTCCTTGGCAAGCATAACCTAGCATAGCTATTTCCCAGGCCAATCTTCCTAGGCCAGCACCAGGCACCAGAATATTTACTTTAGAAGGATCCCTGAAAATAAATAAAAATATGGCAATCATGTCTAAGTCCTTAATGTTGTAAAACAAGAGGTAAAAATAAAAACATTTCCATTACAAACTGTTAATTAAATGAAAAGATCTGTATTAAAGTTATCCTCCCCTAAGAAAGTGATTTTCTTAATCACTTATAGTAAGTGATGCTTTATAAATAAATGCTTTAAGAATAAAATACTTTAAGAAGCTGAACTATAAATTACTAGATGATCTATATCAACAGATCATCTTTGAGGGTGGACATGGCTAAAGATTTAATATTTGATCAACCTGGTGATAATCTTTTCTAAACTTAGCTGAATTAGCCCCTCGATCAGGTATGCAGTCTATCATTATATATGTATTCAAAGCATTTACTACTTTGGTAGGGACCTGTCAGAACTTAACTGTCATCAATTTCAAGAACCCAGGGTAATTTCCATAACTGCACTTGGGGTTTAATGAAGATTTTCCCAAGAAACAACAGTAAAAAAGAAAAAGGAACAAATAAGATTGCTACTGTAAAACAGCAGATAAACTACAGCACTGATGGCAAAGATGATATAAATGCTTAAACAATAGTAATTTCCCTAAGCCACTATATATGATACAAGTTCTTCTTATTCCCACAAATATCCCAAGAGGCATCAGAATACTAGTTTACAATTTCTAAGCTTCTACTAGACAGAAGAGTTTAATAGTCAATATAATAAATCATGAAAGTTAAATAACATTAAGTATTTATTTTAGTCATAACAAGTAAAAATTTATATCATACATTAAAATAAAAACTACCTAAATGTTCTATAAATTAAAAATTGTTAAATAACTGAATCATTAGCAAACATTGTGAGTTTTAATTTTTGCTAAAATAATAAAGTTAAGTAAAATTTAGGTTTCTCTTCCATCCTAGGAATTTTTTTTTGAAGGGGGGAATATCAGTTTTTTTCAAGAGACAAATGAATTTGAACAAAGCTTACACATTTTCTCACCAACCTGTCATTTTTAATTATTACTTTAAGTTTTTAATGTTAAAGCCTAATTATACCACATTTATTGAACAAGTTTTTTTTTTTTAAGTGTATTAAAATAGGGCTTGCATTTAGAATATCCACCATCTACATGAATAACACAGCATCTTGATGCTGTAAAAATTCTTAGAAATAATTCAGCTTAACACATTCAAATTTTACAAATTAGAAACCCCAAGCTAGGCAAGTTAAGGATTACATTTCAGGAAGTCACAGAACTTCCTTTCTCTTAGCACTCTGTTCTTACTTCTCCCACTGAAGGCCAGTCACTGAAAAGAGAGGAGAAAGTGAGAAGGAAAAAAATCTTAATTTGCCTTGCCTTATATTTCCCACTCCTTCCCATCTCTTTGTCCTTTGTAGTGTTCCTAACATAGACCCAAAGATGAAATATTTGTCCAGGAGACTATACGGATGAAAGATACAGACATGGAAGGAAACTTAAAAGCCATCTATCTAGTTGAGCCTCTTTTTTGTAACTGAGGATCAAAAGGTCTTATCACATGTCTCCTGTCAAAAGATGCAGGTACTAGACCAGAATTCAAACCCAAATCCAAGTCCTGTTGATTTGATCAGCACTTTTCCCATTGCACTGGGAAGATCCATATTTCTTCTAAAATATGAAATGAATGTTACTTTTGTGCTTTGTGTATTCTAGGCTCTTCAAAGCACTTCTGCATAGCTCTCCTCCTCCCTACCCTCCACCCCCACTCCAAACAAGAAAATGGGAAAGGGAGGGCTGAGGGAGAAGACTCAAGAAGGAATCTTTTAAATGGATAAAACCAGAGAGAAGCTACTGAATTATGTCCCAGATCAAAGCAAAATATGATGGTAAGATAAGAGAATCAGAGGAATATGACAATCTCGAAATAGAAGAAAGGGGATCATTATTCTACATGGTAGATGTTTTTTCATTAAGGGATGGGATATAGAAGCAAGTATCCTAACTTACTATTTACCACTTAACAGAAGAGCCCTAAGCCATTAACTTCTCATTCTGGCCCAGTTGCTAGTTTGACCAGACACTTTTCCTAATACTAGGGTAATAGGTTATAGCAAATGAAAAGGTTAGACTCTTTCAATTCCCCCTTAACCTCAGCAGGTCACCTCACTCTGGACTATTGATATCCAGCTCTGCTGGTGTGGTTAGGAAGCCCAAAGTAGAAGGATTTCAAAATCACCAGTGGGAATGAGTTTCTTGGTCATTATGAATGGGATAGAGTGACTTATTTTAGTAGCAGTTCATGTGAAAAAGAGATCCAGACTTTATTCTATATAAACTAAAAACAAATGTTATAGTCAAGAAAGTTATACATTTTGAACCTTGTGAAATTATCAAGCAGATGTAGATTTCATTCTAGTTCTGCCATTAATTTTCCATAAACACAGACAAGTTATTTTATCTGTATACTTCATTTATAAAATGTGGAGATTGGTATAGATGAATAACACTGAGCTCCTATCCTTTCCAGCATTAACTTAAAATATTTCTAGGAATTGAAATTATGCCACAAATTGCACAATAATTAGCCTGAAGACACAAAAATGGCCATCTTCAAATATTTGAAAAATGGCATACAGAAAATGGACTAAAATTCTACTAACATTTCCAAATGACAGAATGAGGACCAAATTGGCCTAAGTTATAAAAAGGTGCATTTCAGTTCATAAGACCTTCCCTTGAAAACTTTCATCCTTCTTTCACATAACTTTGAAGACAATTATCATAAGCATCTTCCCTTCCATCCCCAGTCTTTTCTTTCTTAAGCTAAATAGTCCCAGTTTCTTCAGTCAATACTACCATACAAAAGGAGAAGAGCACTAAATAGAAATACTCAATAGGCATTTATCAAATCCCTAGCATATGCTTTGGGACTGTGCCAAATGCTAAGCAAAAAAAGTGGAAAAGGCCGTAATTTATGATCTAGATTCTTTTTTTTCAGAATGAAATCAGTGGGGAGTTGCAAAAATCAGTTTTGGAATGTAAATTGGAAGAAATTTCTGTTTGAGGAAGGGGTACAGCTCATTTTATGTCAAATTTATTTTAATTTAATGTGATCTGAAAATTTTTTATTTTCTCTTTTGAACAGTCCATGATAGCCTAATTTTCCTTGCTCTTTCTTTCTGGATGTAAAGTTTTTTTGCCTGTACTTCCAAAATGTTCGGAATTTACAAATTCCTAAATGTTTACAATTTGGTATGTACTGGATGTTCAGCTAATTATCAAACAATATATGATTGTTTTTTGACACCAAGGGGAAAAAATGAATTAGTGTCATATGAAACATGCAATTACTTCCATATCTTCCTTCCAATACTCATTTAAAACTTAGATTTCCTAAGTTTATCATAGGTATTAATTTTTTTATACCTAATGCGTGGATGTGCGCATGCGCGCACACACATATCACAGAAGCTTAATAAACAGTGACTACAACAAGTAAGCCATAAAATGAAAAGATGTCAGAAAAGGCCAATTTGAAAGGACATAAGGAAATGTGAAAGGAAGATTCTTGCTTTGGCAATGAGACAGAGAGAGATGAGGTGTAGAAGAAAATAAGCTATTAGTTAATTCCATTATAAAGTATAAGGGTTGCTTCAGAATGCTATAGGGTTTCCTGTTTTACATAGAGACCACATAATCATTTACTGGGGATATTGTAAAAAAAAATTTTGTTCAAGTGCAGGTTTCCAACTATGGAATAAATGTCAACTATTTTAAAAAGTAACTGAAGAATGTCTGATTTTTTGAAAGACTTTCAAGATATTAAAATGAGGTGATTATTTATATAACAAAAAATTTTGCAAGGATACTTTAAATAAGAGAATGCCCTTTCAAATTAAAAATGTTTTGATTTGTATGCAATATCTGATACTGTAATTTGTACTTCTAATAAACTTACCAGTAGTACCCTTCCTTATCCCTATTATTTCTACCCTGAAGTCAAGCAATTATTTCTCTATTTCCCAACCTTACTGGTAAATACATTTGTATTAATAATGATAATGCATCAATGGGACAGATTTGGAGAAAAACAGTTATGAAATAAGGACAGGTTAAGAGATCAGAACTAAAAACTGAAAAGATCAGAACTTGGAGGAAATAGAATAACTGCTCTAAGAATTCTATGCCTCTCTTAGGGGGAAAGACTCAGATTATATTTGGATCCCTCTTTAAAAAACAAAACTGAAATAAACTATTTGCTTTTAATGCTGTAGACCCCAAAGGTCTTCAGATGAAAAGGTAGATAACAGAATCTATTGTACTACTTTGGAATGTTGTAAATTTGTTTTCTTATGGTGGGTACACACATATCTTAAGAAAAAAGTAATTTGTTCTACAGGCCCAACTATCAGACAAAATGAGTATTATCTGAATAAGAGTACGTCCACAATTATATTGACAAAGAAAGTCCTCATTAAGCTTATCATCTTCTTATAAGAATTACTGTTTAGTCAATTAGTTGTGCCTGACTCTTCATGACTTCACTTGTTGTTTTCTTGACAGACACTGGAATGGTACGCCATTTCCTTCTCCAGCTCATCTTATAGATGAGGAAACCGAGACAAACAGGATTAAGTGCCTTGCCCAAGCATCACACAGCTAGTAAATGTCTGATGCTGAAGATGAGTCTTCCTGACTCCTGGTCTGGCACTCTACTTACTTTGCCATCTAGCTTTCTCAGTAAAGACAGAATTGCAAAAAGAACAAACAACAACAACAAAAAAAGATCATCAATGAATCATTAAAAATATGCAGGTGAAAACAAGGGGTTTTGAAAGGGGAAACAAAACAATTTTATTACTGTACTAAAAAACCTAAACTGTGTAACTGAAGTTAAGTTTCATATTCAATCTTCTTTTTTAAAAATCTCCTTTGTGTACAGAAACATTGTTGACCATAGTTGTGCTCATAATAAAAAGAATTTTTTTTATTTGATTTCTTAAATAACAGAAAATAGCAAGGAAAATAATACATAATTGAAAACAAGAAGCTCAGAAGGGGATACAAAGAGAACAATTTTGCCACTGTGCTAAATTTTATCATACTTAAAAAATACCCAAACTAATGTTTTAGGTGTGTGATATAAAATACATAGGATTACAAAGGAAACAAATTACATATACACTTATAAAAACAGTTTTAAAAACCAAATTTATGGAGCCCCTAAAATCTGTTCACAAACCTTTTGGGGATCTAAAGATCCCAGATTAAGAACCCTTGTTTTTGATTTATATATCTATATATTTACAAACCTCAAAGTAGTATTTAAGTATTGGCTATCATCATCATTATTATTATAGACTTGGCTTGAGTACTGAAAGGATAAGTGACTTGGCTCTAGTCAGAAAACTAGCAGGCAGGACTAGAACTCGTCTTCCTGACTCCAATATTGCTCTCTGTCCCCTATAACACCATCTCTCATCTCAAAAAATATTCTACCTATATTATTATAAGTCTAAAATATCTCTTAGTATATTCGATATTAAATATCTAGAAAGGACCTGAGTGATTTCCAAATTATTCTTTATTTGCCTATCTATTTAATTGCTGTCTCGCCTCCCCTTCATTTCCCCTTCTCTTCCCCCGCCAAGGAATGTAAACTTCTTTCAAGTAGGTGTTGTTTATCTGGTCCAATCCCATTAATTTACTTAAGTTAAGCATATGAGCCCAAGAGGGTGAAGATTAGCCTATGGCCAATCATTACTTAAGGTAGAAACTCTCTGAAGCTTTTAGATAATCCATAGCACCTATCACAGAGTCCTAAAAATAAGAAGCATTCAGTTATAGATGTTACTTAAATCTGATAACTTTATGAAGATGAATGAACTTTGGATAGACTGAAGATGTTTACGTATGGTAGGATTGATATCTTTTCTTGTATCTCTCTAAGTGGCTTCCTTGTTGTTGGTCAGGTTAACAGTTGCTACTATTTAGGGGGTTGACTTTCTTTCAAGGCAGTGAGACATAGTGAAAAGAATAATCTTAGACTTAGAAAACTGATTTGAATCCTGCTTCAACCATTTGTTAGTGATATAGCTTGAAGCAACTCATTAAACTAACCTCTTAGTGTTTCAATTTCCTCATCTGTAAAATTAAGAGTTTGGGGAAGATCAGAGGTATCAAATTCACTACCTTCAAAACTTAATATGGCCTAAACCAGAATGTAATGTGTAACTGGGAATTGTTTAGTAAAATATATAAAAATGCAACACAATATGTTAATTTGTGGTTTTCTAAATCAATGTATGACCCACTAAAATCCAGTTCTACTTGGGTTTGATATTATTGGATTAGATAATATTTAAGGGCCACTTCTGCTCTGATGTTGTTACACTAGCTCAACTGCTTTTAGATTTCCAATTCCTGAATTTGTCATTCCATGTTCCCACTTTGTGCTTTCTAGCTATCCCTTTTCCCGCATCCTGGAATACATTCCCTTTATAACTCTCTGTCGCTAATCACTAAGTCAACCTGGTTTGGGGAAATATTTAACAAAAAAACAAGAGAACATAGATAAGGTCAATATATAGTCCTCAGAAATCCTTATATGGAACTTAGTGGTTCCAGTTTCTATAAGAGTTTGATATCATTGTCAATCCCAGAGTGCTCTAGGTAATTCTCCATATGTATAAACTGCATAGAACACACCTCCACCATAAATCCACTCCTTCTCCCTCTTAAGCTTCAACTTAAGTGCCATATCCTTTAGAGAGGTCTTTTCCTAGTTATCAGTAATCTCTCCATCAAATCATCAAAAATCAATCAACAAAGTTTATTAAATGGTTCCTATGTGCCAGACCTGTGCTAAGCACTAGGGATACAAAGAAAAAGCAAATATAATCCTTGCCCTCAAGAAGTTTACAATTCTACTGTTAACAATTTGTACAGAAATCAATTCATCAAAGACACATTTAGGGTAGATGGAAGATAATCTTGGTAAAGAAGACACCAGCAGCAAAAGGCACAGGCTAGGAAAAACTTCCTGAATTAAATACTTGAAAAGAGTCTTAAAGGAAGCCAAAAGTTCCATGAGACCAAGATGAGGAGGGAGAGACATTATAGGAATGGAATACAATGTAAAGGCATGAAGACAGGATTGGTTGGTTTTATCTTCAATCTCAAAGAGAGCCAAAATGACACCACTACATTAGTTAGGTTACAGTGTGTCTGATTATAGTTCATCAGACCGATATAAGGTCAGAAGGCTCTGCTTAGAGGTCAGGCATACTTAGTCCATATGAACATTTGGGGTAGATTCTCTAACTTTGCACATCTCTTATTTCTTCTGAGCTATATCAACTCTGTTTTGCTGATAGAGCAAAGCATCTTCTCTGATGAGGACATGCTATGCTGGACAGGCCTGTTAACAGGATCTCCCATGCCATCAATTCTAAAGTTCTTCAGAGAGACCTTGAGAGTGTCCTTGTATCATTGCCACTATATAAGCATCTGCTCTGTGTGTGCGTTCTGCATAAAATGATGTTTTTGTCAAGTGTGCAAAGGCATAGAAACAGGAAATTGAGTATTGTGTGTGAAGAACAGCAAGCAAGACTGTATGGAAATGTCTTGTGTAAGACTAAAAGGGCATGAATTGGCCAGATTGAGAAGAGCTTTAAACAAAGCAGTTTATATTTGATTCTAAAGGTAAGAGGGAGTGTCACAGGAGTTTGTTGAGGAGGGAGGATGTATGAGCTGGTCAAATCTGTGCTTTAGGAAAATCACTGGCTGCAGTTTTGTGGATGAACTGGAGCGTAGATATACCTATGGCAGGGAAGAAGCTACTGTAATAGTCCAGGTAAGAGGAGCCGAGACACTGAACTAGTGTGATGCTTGTGTGAATAAAAGAGGGATAGAATAAAAGATCTGGCAACTAATTGGAAATAGGGAGTAAATGAGAATAAGTAGTAGAGGATAATGAGGTTGAGAACCTGGATGACTGGAAGCATGGTAATACCCTCCTTGATAGTAACTTTTTTTGGAAGTTGGGAAGAGAGGAGGGTTTGGGGAAGAAAAGAATGAATTCAGCTTTGAACATACTGAATTTGAGATACCTAAAGGACATCAAGTTAGACATATCTAATAAGCAACTGGTAATATGGGATTAGAGTTCAGAAGAGTCTAGGGCTAGATATATAGTTCTTGGAATCATCATTATACAGAAGAAAACTAAGCCCATTGGAATTAATAATACCAAATGAAATTGTGTACAGAAAAAAAAAGAGAAGGTTCAAAACAGCTTTGCAGAATACTCACATGTAGTGAGAGTGATATAAATGAAGATCTGGCATAAGAACTTGTGAAGTAGTCAGACATGCACTAAAAAAGAAGTCACTGAAACCCAGAGAGAGCAGAGTATTATGCACAAGAGATTAACAGTGTCAGATGTGGCAAATAAATCAAGAAGGAAATGGAATCAGGAATGCAAAGAAGCAGGAAGAAATACAGTCCAGCTCTCCCACCAAAACTTTTTGACAAAGATCTAGAAAATTTATCAGAATTTTGTTCAAAAAATCCAAGAACAAGTCATAGTGAGTCATTTTTCTAGTTAAAAGTAGCTTAGAGAGACAGAGATGTTTATGAACACTGGGGACAGAATTTAGCTAGCATTACAGAGCCCAGGGACTGAAAAGCAGCATTATGTAATAAAGAAAGAAAAAATCCCAGGGGATCTTTGAACCAGCACAAAATGCAGGAATGGGTGCCAAGTGGTAATTCTAAGCAAACACTACCCAGTTCTGAGTCTATACCTAAAGACGGCCACTAGTGGGCCCCAGCTAAGCAAGAAACAAGTTTAGAAACAAACAGTAAACATATAGTTCTAATCTCAAGAGTAGAGCAGGATCTGTCTTCTAGTCACCAGGATGCAAATCTGTAATGGAACCTAGACCAAAGAGGACCTTGTAATTCATTTGTTCTGAACCTACAAAATCTCTGAGCAAGCTAATTATAGTGGCCAAGTCTAGCATTTTTAGTCTGCTGAAACTCCTAACCAGGTGCAGACCTAAACCTCAGTGAGGAACGTACAGAATTTAGACCAGGAGATGGAATGAGCCCACTTTGCCCCAAATCACATCATTTTTAGAACACTGCAGATTCTCAGCCTAAGCTGAGAAAGTAGCAGAAGAATATAAGAGCACAGATGCTCAGAACATACATTCCCTCGAGAAGAGTCCAAAGTCAAGAAGCAGCATCCCTACCCCCCAAAAAATGAGCTTAAGAAAAAAAAAAGAATCCTGACAAAAAGACTTATTTTGGTGACTGAGAAGGCCCAAGACACAAAAGTAAAAAGGAGATATTGACTCCAAAACACTTACATGAAAAGCCTCAAAGAAAAAAATCAGCTTGGACACAAATCCAATTAGAATTTCGGGAAAAAGTTAAAAGCATATTTTAAAAAAAGTTTTAAAATTATTTTTAAAACAAAATGAGAATGGTAGAGAAAACATGGGAGGAGGGATAGAATGAAAGGTTTGGAAGAAATATTTGGAAAGGCAATTAATAGATTGGAGCAAGAGATTAAAAAAAAAATTACCCCAAGAACATAACTCTAAAAGTGACCAAAAAAACAAAACAAAAACAAAAACACAACAAAGTAATGAATTCAGTAAAACATCAAGAACATTTAAACAAAGTCAAAAGGCCAGAGGGGGAAAAAAAGTGAGATAAATAATAGCAAAAAGTGATCTAGAAAAGAGACTTAAAAGAAATAATTTAATATGTGTTGGGCTACCTGAAAACAATCACCAAAAAAAGAGCCCAACATCAATTTTTTTAGAAATCATAAAAGAATACTGTTCAGATCTTTTAGGACAGAGGGCAAAGTAGAAATGGAAAGAATTCACTGATCCCTTCTTGAAAGAAATCCCAAAATGAAAACTTCAGGAATATCATAGCCAAAATCCAGGTCAGAGGTCAACTGCAAGCAGTCAGAAATAAAGAATTTAAGTAAAAAGAATCCACAGTCAGTATTATATACAATTTAGCAGCCACTACTATAAAAGAGCTGAGAATTTAGAGTACAACATTCCAGAAAACAGAAGACCTAGGTTTGCAAGCAAGAATAACTTATCCAATAAATATAAATATAAACTTACATGGGGGGGGGGGGGGGGTGAAAATGGTGCTTTCATGAAATAAAAGATTTTCTAAACATTCTGGATGAAAAGACAAGAGCCAAGTTGGAAATCTGTCATCTTATAGAGAATATGTATGTACAAGCATAAGGAATTAAACAAGATTAAAATGTTTACATTATAATATGGGGAGATGGCATATTTAGCCCCACAGAACTCTTATCAGCATCGGATCTTAGAAGGAATCTGACTGGAGAGAGGACCTAAGAATGATTTTATTATATTTGGTTGAATGCAAAAAAAGAATGGAAAGGATGAGGAAGAGAAATTCACTAGGAGAAGCAGGAAGGGAGACAAGAATGGGAAAAATTGTTTTATATAAATGAAGTATGCAAGGAGGAGGCACATACAATTTTTACTGCATTTGAGACATTGACATCTGAACTTCAATCTGAACTGGTCAAGAGAGAGAATAATACACATGTACAGAAATACATTTCATCCCACAGTGAAACAATATAGAAAAGAGAAGCAAAATAAACTCTTAAAGACAGGTGGGAAAGAAAGAGAAGGAAAAGTCTAAGTACACAATTAATAGTCATAATTGTGAATATGAATGAGATGAACTCACCCATAAAGTGAAAGATGGCTGAATAGATTAGAAACTAGAATTCAACAATATGCTGTCTTACTAAAAACAAACTTGATATAGAAAAATACATATAGAATTAAAATAAAGGGTTGCCTTTTAATTTCAACTGAAGCATGAGTTTCTGCTCCAGTCCTTTATTATTATCATGACTTTAAATCTGGCCTCAGACACTTACTAGCTGTGTGACCCTGGGCAAGTCACTTAATCTTAGTGACTTGAGTGACTTAGTGACCAGAACCTCAGTTCTTCATTTGTAAAATAAGCTGGAGAGGGAAATAGCAAACATTCCATTATCTTTGTCCAGAAAACTCTAAAGAGATCACAAAGAGTTGGATATGACTGAAAAATGACTGAACAACAAAAAGCAGCTGCCATTTTTCGTAAGCACTAGAGAATGAGGGAAGAAAAGAATGAAAAAAGGGGGAAGAAAGGGAAATTGCTGCAAAGTCATAGAAGTCTTACAGTTGAGAAATGAGATTTTCTGAGTTGTACTCCTTCCTTAAATGGAGGTTTCGGAGTAACTGTAAAGCCTTAAAAGAAAACAAGGATCCTAAAAAGGATTCCCTAGAAGGGAATGCTGATAATTGAGTTTGACCTGCACAAAGTTCAGAAAGGGGATTAGTATGACAAAAGGCTTTAAAGGTAGGTGAGAATCAAGATTATGAAAAGCCTTAAATGCCAGGCTGAGAAGTTTTTACTGCATCATCTTATCTTTGGTAAATGATGGTTATTGAGAGACATAATAGCCTTTATATCTTAAAAACATTATTAATTAAGGCGGTTAGATGTATGAAGGGTGGATTAAAGATGGAAAGAACTGGAAACAGGGAGCTCAATTAATGTAAAAATAGTCCTGATAAGGGCCTGAGTGGAGAAAAGAAGAAAGACATGAAAAATGTTTCATTGTTAGAACTGACAAAATTTGACAGCATATTGACAACACACGCTAAAGGAGTGGAAAGAATCAAGAAAGTCTGGAGAACCAGACTTGTAACACAAGAAAAAAATAACATGTTGAGTTTGAGATGGCTAAATAACTTCCACAAATTGCTATGTCAACAAGCATTTGATGAAATATTACTAGTTTCAGAAGGAAATTGGTTAACTCTAGATTATATATAGTGTTAAGTTTGAAAATTTAGGCAACCTTGGATATAATGATCTGAACATTAACCAATGAATTGGGTCTATGGCCTCTCAATCACCAAAGACTCCAAAATAAGGTTCATCAGATTTCATATAGTTTTGGTAAGTACAAAGCTCGGCAGGTGAGGAAACCAATATGACTGGTTACAGTGTAAATGGCATCATGAGAATAGGGATAAAGTTAAGTGAGTTAGTAACAACTTCCCTCCTCCCACCCCCATGCCAATTAAGGAACATTAACTGTTTTATGGGACCCATTTGCATATTGTAATATTTGTTAGGTGACCAAAACTATCAGACTTTCTGTCTCTTTGGAAAAGACAGACCCCTAAATTTTCTGCCAGTCAAAAAATGAATTATTTTTAGCTGGAGAATTAGGGAATCCTTTATGGTGAATAATAAATAATTGAGCCAAGAATTTAGTAGAAGATACCTAAGAAACCTTTGAGAAATTGTGTTGGATGTTCAATGATCCTAAATAGTTTGTAGTCTCAAAAATCCATATATTAACAGTAATATGGCTTCTATGCATGTTGCTATTTATCATCTATTATATTTATAAAAACAACAAGCAAGATAAATAATATCCTTTTAGAAATGTAATAAGTTAACTTGTAGAGCTTAAAGATAACTTTAAACTAAGTGGGAAAACTAATTTCTGAATTCAACTAAAAAACAAAGAAAGATGGTTTTAGGCAGATGCAGACTCAATTATAAAAATGCATAGAGCATAAAATCAATTACACTATAGAATCAAACAGTAGAAACTAAAGATAAGATTAATTTTGATCTTCTCAATAGATATGGGAGTTGTGCACATAAAAAATACTTGAACCCATGAATTGGTTAAAAAAAAAAAATCTCCAAGACAATGTATCTAGAGAAGACCCAGAATAGAGTCCAAGGAAATACTCATGCTAAGAGGACAAGAAACAAGTGATAATTCAGTAAGACAAAACTGAGTCATCAGTAGGTAGTAGAAATTCTGTCAGAAGGTAGAGAGACAAGAGAGAAAGCAACATTATACAAGGAAGAAGCCCATGTCCTATAAAAGAGAGTAATCAACAAAATAAAAAACTACGAAGTTCAAGGACAAGAACTGAGAAAAGATCATCAGACTAAGCAGTTAGGACCCTGCTGGTAACCTTTAAAGAGAGCAATATTGTTCAAGTAGTTGGTTCAGAAGTAAGACTGCAAGAAACTGAGGAAAAGACTACAGATTCCTTCTAGGATTTTAATAATAAAATACAATACTACAATCTGCAGGAACGTCAAGCTCAAGTAATTTTTATTTGTTTGCTTGCATGCTTTAAAAATGGGGTAAAACTGGAAGGAGTGGGTATTGATTTTAAGCCAGTGGTGAACATTTTAACCCAGAGATGTAGGTTCCCAAAAACTGGTCCTAGCCCACACATGATAGAAGCTCAGTAGTTACATCTCAAAAGTATAGGGAAATGAAACACTCCCAAAAGAAATCCTACATATATAACATGTCTACTGTCAAGCCAGGTTTTTCTTGATATCCCTTAAAAAGTACAAGTTATAATTATTTTATTCTAATCCAAATCAGTCAGAGAAGGACATCAAAGTCACAAAAGCCTGAGAATTAGTATTTCTTTCTTTCTATATTTGTCCAATTGAGTTTTTAAATGAGTTGTTTTGTTCTATGGAATTTTTTTTCATTTTACCAATTTTTTTTTTAAGGAGTTATTTCCTTTTTTCAATTCACAAATTCTGTTTTCCTGGGAGTTATTTTATTTACCTTTCCCAATTCACAAATTTTGTTTTTCAGGGAGTTGTTTTCTTTTTCCACTCTATCTTTTAATGAGTTATATGCCTTATCCAGACTCTCTTGCAAGGTTTTCCTTTCCTTTCTCCGTTTTTCTTCTAGCTCTTTTAAAGAATCTTTTAAATTTCTTCTATGAGAGCCTTGTGTGGTGGGGACCAGGTCATATCCCCCCCCTTTGGGGCTTCATTTGGAGACAATTTGCTTTTAGTCTCCTCAGGCTTTGAAATCTACTCTCTTTCACAATAGAAGCTATCTATATGAGAGCCCGGTTTGCCTTTTTACTCATTTTAAAAGGGAAAAAAACCAAAAAAACAAAAAACGCTGGGGTCTGCTTTTGGGACAACGAGGGCTTTCCAAGCTTCCTCAACAGGCAATAGGAAGGGGCAGGGAAGAGGCAGTGTGGATCAGCAGAGGTTGCCCTGGGATCAGGAGCTGCACTTGGATGGTGCTGAGTCACTCCAGGTACTGCGTGGGTGTGGCCAGGTCCCATGAGTCTCCACTGCTTTGGGGTACACTTTTTACCCTCTGTGTTTATGTTGGAAGTTTTGTAATATCTCTGTTGATCTACTGGCTTGTAACCAGAGCAGAGAAGCCAACACTGTGGTAGAATCCATCCCACAGATTTTTCATCAGCAGAGACCACATCCCACCCCTGGTCTGCTCGGCATGTGCTCTCTCCCTACCTGGCTGCCTGTGCCTGCGCCTGGCTTGGCCTCCACCTGTGGCCTGTGCCTGATCAAAACAATAATGAAACATTATGATCTTTTCTGGAGATCATAGAGATTATCTTCTTTTGGTAATGTGTTGCATTCTCAATATTCATGGGTTCTGATAATCCAGCACTAATTCAGAGGCTGAATTTTATAAATAGTTTGAAAGTAGTAGGGGAGCTCAAAAAGAAGCCTGTATCCTCTCCTCCATCTTGGCTCCACCCCACCCCCCAACCCCAAGAATTAGTAATTAAGACCTGCCTTCTAGATAGTTGGGCAGTCTAGTTTCTGGACAAGTCACTTAATCCCTTATTGCTTTAGGAAATTAACTAAATCTATAAATTGCAAAGAAGGTGCTAATCATCATTGATAGAGGGAATTTCTTTATCTTGGACTTCTCTTATACCATATCCAGATCCTATTTCTTTGGTTGGAAAATCTAGTGAAATATACTTCAATATGCAGAATAAAAGCAACTATAAAATAAAATTCTACTCAGATGAATTTGTTAGGAATATGCCATCTATAGAAACTAATGGCCCATGCAATTGTGGTTTCTCAGAGGGAGCTGTGCTTCAATCTACCATGTTCCCATTCTCCTTATGAATCAGATATAGATCAAAAAGAGGGCATTCACATTCCTTGCACGTAAGATTTAATTGGAAAAGATTTAATTGACTTGGAGGTCAGATAATCCAACCCATTCATTCAAGACATGAGGAGAACAAAGCACAAATGATTTGCTAAAGTTCACAAGTAGTAGGTAACAGAGGTCTAGTCTAGGACTTGAATACATTCTTATTCCAATTTTATGATTTTCACTGTATCACGCTCCTTTTCCCCAAGTTCTGAGTATATTTTCCCATATATTAGGTTCTAAAATCAAGAGATTAATGTATTAGAAAGGATCCTATAATAATATCTTCTACTCTTGAATAAAATAGGCTTCCATTGACTGATATAAGAATCTATTATTTAGTTATAACATGTAATTTCTATTCAGACCTGAAATTGGTATACTCCTGGCAAGAGTGTTTCCTTCATTAGTGCACATTGCAGCATTTGCTCTGAAACTTCATGTCTAACGAAGAGAATCCTCCTCCTTTCAAGGCTGTCTTATTATCCACTGGGTCACACTATTTCTATTACATTGTTAGAATGAGAAAATGCATTTGGGGTCCTAAATAGCCAAATTAAGCACTTCAGAAACAGAAGCCATCAGTGAAACGGGTACCAACTATGTATAACACAAATTTTATTTTCATTAAGTTAGGAGATATTCCCGTTTCATCTTGAATTTAAATATTCCAAGTTTCTGAAAGCAAGTTCACAACTAAAAATATTAAATTCTATAACTTGAAAGGTCATCCAAAATACTATTCACTAAATAGCAATCTTAGGTCAATACTATATTAATAATTACCATTCCAATATAAATTCCAAACAAACAGCAATACAGTTTTTTAAAAATCACCCTTTCTTTTCACTTGCTTATTTCAAACATTAAAAAAAAAAAAAATTCATTTAAATTTTCTACAATAAAGCAGGCCATTTTGAAAAAATCATCACCTTGACAGTATAAGTCCAATTAATTCATTTCAAGATGAAGCAGCATAATTTTGGTAAAGGTATTCAAAATGTGCCTCTTAGTTGCTTATGTATTACTGACAAATATTAATCTCAACAAAATTGGTTGAGAACAAAAGCATTATTTACCATCTCTCCTTTGGAAAATTTTTTACAATTTCTTTAATGATTGGCTGGTAGCAGGCATCTCTTTCAGCTTTCCCAGTTTCACTCCAATCTCTTACAAATTGTTTCAACGTAGATTTTAACTTATCCATGTCAAATGTGGATGCTGGCATAATCTTCCCTGTCCCCTGTTTAAAATACAAACATCAGTGAGTAAACACAGTTTAAGAAAAACAATCTTGCTTCATTAGACATGCTAAAAACAAATGAGAGAGCTAGTTCCAGTGGTTTGGTGGATAAGGCTCTTGCCTCTCACTTCTATGACAACTTTTAAGCTTGAAATCATAAGTGAAATGAATTTGGTGTCTCAATTCAGACTTCATCACATTAAGTCTTTTATTAAAAAACTACCATAGAATTTGGCAGTGATCTTTACTCAGTAGATGATCAAACCTGAGCTATCATAGTGACCTAATAAGATCTTCCAAGTGATAGTGGTGGTTATTTGATGGAGAAACTCACATTGGTATGGCCCACCTGTACCCACTACAATGAATACAAATGAGGACTTCAGTTTCCAACGCTGTGATAAGAGTAACTATTTTTTTTAGTATAACTATAGAGATCTTAAATATTAGTTTTATGGTGTTAATAACAAAATAATTATACTGACTAAAGTGCAAATAACTAACACTATTATGGCAAGGGAACTACAATCAAGTGAAGAGGTCATATAAAATGTGAATTATTAAATTAGTAATAAAAATCAGAGTTTAAAGCTACTACCCTTCTATTACAGTTAGTGTTAATATTGTTGCTTTTTTAGGGAAGTGCATTACTAACTCTGGTTTCATGACCTGAAGGTAACTTTATGTTATCAATTAGCGCAGGAAGATGTAAGATTAGTATGAAACCAAGAAAGAGAGAGGAAAACATACATAGGTCAAATACTCATAATTTAAGAAGTGAAGAGACTTTTGCATTTAAAATATAGTCTGGCTTTACATACATCTTCTCCATATTCTTTATTTTCAAACATATGTATGCAGTCATTCACAATGGTTTGTAATATATCTTGATTATGATCAATGCATTTCCGAATCTTGTCCAAGTGAAGAAGAAACTGAGGAAGCAGGCTCTGTTGGTTAGCTGGAAGTGATCTGAATTGCCTTTCTGTTCGATTCACTCGTTCATGCATGCTTGTTCTAAAAAGTACAAAAAAAAAAAAAAAAGTTAGTGGCAGAAGGATTCACACCAAAGGGCAATCTCATCTTCTTTTATATAGCTATTCAATTGTATTCTTAGATACTATTAGACATGCCACAATACTTTTCAATTGAAGTTATTTCAATTTTTAAATGTTTTAAAAGACCACGTAATAGATGACTACTTTCATTTGTAACTTTTAGTTCATTAAACATTTTGAATATTTCTGTTCACAGATTCATAGAAGTTAAACAATAAGTAGTCTTGGAATCTTTTTGAAAACTAAGGATTTGAAAATAAGGATTCAAAAGCAAAAACTATGGAGAATTGAAATGTTACAGATGAAATATAATCATCTGACTCTTACTACAATATTTAGCCAAAGAACTTAAAAGTTTTAAACTTTCTACTAGCTAGAAGGCTGCCTTCCCCAAACTTTCATAAATGATAATCTCTTATATTTGTGTTTTCATAATTTATATTCATAATTTACAAAATATTCATATTCATTACCTCATTTGCTCAAAGTTTTTGAGTTAAATAGTACAAGATTATTAATCCACATTTTGTTAATAAAAAAATTATTATACTTTTTTTGTCCATTTCTACAAGGCCATATACATTTGTACCTCAAATCCCCAGATCCCCAAATTCAAGGGTCATTCCACAACATAACAAGATATTTTGTATTAAGTACAATTTTTATTCATATGAAATATTTCCCTGCAATGAATGTCAGTTAAAATGCCCTAGCAATTGAACTTAAGTCTTATGAAAAATGCCTTTGTTAATTTGATTGAACAAGCTTCTGATAACTATTTCCTACAACTGACTTTTATGATCAACTCATAAAATCAGAAAAAAAGAAAATAAAAATGAAGTTTGGGCATTCTACATATGAATCAAATTAGGATAACAGAAGCTATGTGAGTGGCCTAAGGTCACACAGCTGAATAAGTGATAGTTGGAACCCATAGATCTTCTGATTCCAAATGAGCTCTTTTTACTACCTCAGTTATAAAGAACTTTAGCTAAAGCTTTTGCCAGAATCTGACAACATTAAAAATCATGTGGAGTTCAGGCAATTACAAAGAATTCCCTCTCTATTCTGTCAAACCTTTTATCCTAATTCCTTAAGACCCTCCACTCCTCCAATCACTCAAGCAATAACAAGCTTTTCTACATATAGAAGCAATGTTTTTAATCATTTATATTGATTCCAGGAAGTACTTTCCTATGATTAATAACCTAGACCTAAGAGTTTTAGACAATTAGAAAATTTACCAAGGAAAAATGTTAACAAGGACTGAGTTTTCTTTTCTCCCCCACTACTTAGCAAAGAAGTGAGGATCAGGGTTTGAATCCTCACCTTGCAACTTATTACTTGTGCTTTCTACCTGGTTTGAAGTTACAACTTTTTAAGGATTAATTTCCTTCATGTGTAAAATTGTAAGGTTTAGAATCGGATGATCTCTGTGGTCTCTTCTAGCTCTGAATCACAGACTCCTATAATTAGTGGTTCTGTTGACAGGCTTATAATTACAGAATAGAAAAATCTGAATGCCAGAGAGACTTGGGAACCAGGACACCTGGGTTCAATATTCCTGGGTCTTTTACTAGAGATCTTATAAGCGATCTTAGAAAAGTCAGTATCTTTGGGCCTGAGTTTCCTCATATATAAAATGGCAGTACAGGGAATCTCCAATTCTATATGTGGTTTTCAAATCCTATCAAGATAACCAGCAGCAGGATAATTTCTTTAAGATTTGTTAAGACCCAGAATTCTGCCTATTTAGACAATATTATTTAAAGTGATTTTCCTGTCAATGTAGGTATGTAAGAATCCACTGAATGGATTGTGTGATAAATAATATGTGGATAACTGTTGTCTGTCCTTTGTTCTTGAAAAGGACCATGATGTGGAAGGTGCTGTAATGACTTGCAAGAGAAGTGGATTTAAATGAGAGAGGGCTGTGCTAAATCACCAGCCTCATTCCTCCAAAGCCATCTGGATCCAGTAGCAAGATATAGATAAAGATGACTAGAGATGGTCCTGCAAGCAAGTGGAAGACCTAGGGCTTTTTATGCCCAAGTCTTGCCCAGGTCACAGTTTGTCTAGGAAACAAAAACAAAACACCTATTCAATGATTAAGGCTAGGTAAGAAATGAGGCACAGAATAGCCTCACTTATTCCCCCCCCAAAAAAAAGAAAAGAAAAAAGAAAGAAAAAAAGAGGAAAAGAAAGAAAAGAAAAAGAAAAGATCCCCTCAGGGTGTCTGGTCAAAGCAGAAAGAATTGCCTATTTACACTCACTCTAGGCTAGCAGAGCCCAAACAATGACCAAGTGAGGCTTGGAAGATGACCTACTGCTGGCCAATCAATGGGAGCCAGAGTGATTTAGGTTTAAGGCATGGTCCTTAAAAAAGAAAACTTAGCCCATAAACCTCCAAGATATCTTGCAATATTTCAGCAATCAAAATTTATATTCCTTTTGGGCAAAACACCCACTATTTGGACAGAAAGAGAAGAGGGAGAAGAGGAGGGGAGAGGAGGGAAGGAGGAAGGAAGGAACTCCATTGCCCAACTGGGCCAGTTGGGTTCCCAGTGAAGTGGTTACTACTACTCAAGAGTCTTGGAAAATTACTAAGGAAAGCATGATTATTCAAATATGGACTAGACTGCTGAGATTCCCTTTTCAGCTTCAAGATTATGTGATATTGCTTGGCAGGCAAAAAACCATTTTTAAAAAAAGGTGACACTTTCAATATTAAATAAATGTTAGTATATTATTTTAAAAACAACTTTATAGCTATACTCAAAACTTTTCAACTTCAATAAACAAAATATGTATTTAGCATGATCTGTTTGCAGAACATAGAATAATTTCAGTATTTGGGGAAAAGAAAAAAGATAATCAAAGTACATTTCTTGTCCTAGGGGGAAAAAAATTATGAGGGAAATGGGGTTAAGTTACTTTCCCAAGGTCCCACAGTTAGTAAGTGTGAAGTGCCTGAGACTAACTTTAAACTCAGGTCTCCTTGACTCCAGGGTTAATGCTCTATCCACTGCATCATTCTAGCTACTTCTACTTTAGGAAATTAAAATCTAAAATAACCACACATAGTAAGAAATCCAAGAAAAAATGCTCTACTTGTAAAGACATATAGAGTATGAAGAGGGAAAAAAAAAAAAACAAATATACAAAGAAACCTGGGAAAGGGAGATGTATTTGCTACTTTGTTTTCAGGAATAGGGTGATGTTTCTTTCTAGATTGGTTAAGTGTGAAAATGGTAATAATGCAAATGAAACCTTAACAAAAATTAAGCAAAATTTCTCCCCTCCTATCCTTAAACTTCCATGAGGAGAAGAGAGGAAGGATAGAGAAGTTTTCAAAAGGCCCACAGAGCAATTTATATTGCATAGAAATTGTTAGAGGACTGCACTGAAAGAAAAGCAACACTTTATCTCCAAGTCACAGGGTTATTAGGTTTAGTCAGTCATCTGATAAACATAACTGTAATTCATTACAAACACTGGCTGTTAGAATGTCTCAAATCACTGAAATAAACTATCTGTTCTAAACTAATACAAGTCCATGGCTCTTCTAAGAAATTTTGAAACATCCTTTCCACATTTTGTAAAAGAAGAAAATCTATCAGGTAGTTTTCTTTCTTTCTTTTTTGTCCTTGATCCTTTCATTCTTCCCCATCCCCTACTACAAAAAAACTAGGAGCATATTTCTTCTTGCCTATTTTATGCTCAGGTGCCTCTCTCCAGTCCCCACTTCCTTTCCTTGTATTTGCTACTTTTAATTCTTCCGTCTAGTTCAATTTTCTGCCATTTTCATTTACACAACAGGTCAGAAGAGACATAGAAGGATATCTATGACAAGCTATAAAACTTGGAGAAAGTGAAGCTCCACACAAACTCTTTTTTGGTTTTGGCAGAGGAAAGGAGCAAATCTCAGGCTAGCTTCCTAATTAAATCAATAACTAGTATGCCAATTATGCCAAGGCATTGAACAGGTGGTAGGAATACAGAAGGAGTTTACAATTTTTTTTGGATACAGAACACTTCTGACTTTTTATAGAAAGTCCCTAAAAATCACAACATTATATATAACAAATTAAGTTACTTTTATCAAATCAACAACTCATCTAATGTTTAATACTCAACATTTAAAATTCAACAAAATTTTTCAAAGGCTATAATGTATTCAGCCCTGAGGAGAAAACAAAATAGATAAGATAATGTCCCCAACAACCTTAAATTTAAATGTTTAGTAAGTGTATACCATGTGCTAGACACTGTATGTGAGGCATTTCTAAGAAGCAGCTACAATTTTCTCTATCAGCTCATCTATGGAAAGGAGGATAAGAGAGGTGACTATTACCTAATTAAGTCAACGGCAAGGAGACTGCACTAAATAACATCTAACATTTCTGATTAAGGAATTTAAATAAATTTCCTTAAAAGAACAAGAGTTGTCCTGTGTGGGAAAGCTAAGGCACATTTATTGCCTCACTGCATTTATTCTTTCTGAATAATGTCATACACAGGTCATATCTGCTAATATCTAAGCTTCATTTGGTTGTTAACATTCGTGATAACTAAAAATACTTTTCAGTTCCAAAAACAGTATCTGACTTGGTATTCTGAAAAAGAAGGAATGCTGCTTTATTTTCAGATGCAGCACCACATGAGTAGAAAATGATAGATTTGGGTTAAAATACTGACAGACACTTAATACCTGTTTTTCAAGGAGAAATTATCTAATCTTTTGGAGCCTCAGTTTCCTTATTTGTAAAGAGAGGATAATAATATCTGTAGTATCTAGATTTATAAAGTCATATAAATGTCAGTCTAATCATTTGAAAGGGGGTCTATTCCAGCAAGATGAATACAGAGAAGCTTGGAGAGAATTACATGAACTGATGCTAAGTGAAATGAGCAGAACCAAGAGATCATTATATACGTCAACAACGATACTGTATGAAGATGTAATCTGATGGAAGTGGATTTCTTTGACAAAGAGACTTAATTCAGTTTCAATTGATCAATGATGGACAGAAGCAGCTACACCCAAAGAAAAAACACTGGGAAATGAATGTAAACTGTTTGCATTTTTGTTTTTCTTCCTGGGTTATTTTTACCTTCTGAATCCAATTTCTCCCTGTGCAACAAGAGAACTGTTCGATTCTGCACACATATATTGTATCTAGGATATACTAGGACACATTCAACATATATAGGACTGCTTGCTATCTAGGGGAGGGGGTGGAGGGTGGGAGGGAAAAATCAGAACAGAAGTGAGTGCAAGGGATAATGTTGTAAAAAAAAATTACCCCGGCATGGATTCTGTCAATAAAAAGTTACTATTATAATAATAATAAAAAAAAAAAAGAAAGGGGGTCTATTCCAAGTTTAAAAAGTAGATCATTTTAAGATGAAAAACAAAACAAAACACTACTAGAGCTTTTTTATAATGCGAATCAAATCATGCCTCTATGGTAGTAACAATGTATTTCATTGTAGCATGAAAAGCTCTAACACTTATTATATCATTTGTCCTTTTTTGGCCATTCAGTTTAGTTCAACTTTTAGGTGACCCCATTTGGGATTTTCTTGGTAAAGACACTAAAGTGGTTTGCCATTTCCTTCTTTAGCTCATTTTACAGATGGGGAAATTGAGGCAAATAAATAACTTGCCCAGGGTCAGAGGTCACATTTGAACTCAAGAAGGTGAATCTTCCTGACTCCAACCAATCCCAGCACTCTATCCCTTTCAACATCTTTAAACCTAAGCATTTCTGTATTTTAAAAAGTTGTTAGTTCCCTTCCAGTTTTAAATCTATATTCCTATGAACCTATTTTTGAGATTTAGAGAATTTTTCTTTTGCTGAAGAAGCCCCGTACTTTTCTACCCAAGTAATCTTTTCCTATATTAACAATATACACTCATTTTAAAATTGTTACTCATTATAGATCAATCTCAAGTGCTGATGGCAGAATAGAAATACTAATGTCAAAAACTAAAGATCACATTTTATTTAATTTGGTTTCAGTTTTCCCTACTTAGTAACAGTAGCAGATTTTTAAAGGCCTAGGCTTTTGTGAATTTCTACCAACAATGAAAACCTAAAACTGAACTGATGGAAATTATTCCCCATCCATCTTCCAACACCCCAACAAAGATAGCATCACTCAAAGACTCACCAATCTGCATTCATAAAGGATGCAAATTTCAAAATTCAATCAGCATCAGTTTGTAAAGGCTAATTGTTACGCACAAGTTTAAAAAGACACAAAAACAATGCTGGAGACTTGATTCCAAAGTTAAGAAAACTTAAGTGCTTCTATCTTAAACAAAAAAAAAAAAAACTGTATGAACAACCTAGCTTAAAAACATACAAATGTTTGTGCTAAGAAAGTAAATATCTATCAGATGTGTTGTCTTTATGACCTATAAGAAAACTGAAAAAAAAAATCTCTAAATCAACTTTTAAAAATATTTAATGCGAATTTAATAAAGACAAGATACAGTGCCTGGGATAGATTTTAAAAAGTCTTTGCCCTTGATGTGTACACTTAGAAGTGTCATGCAAAGTAGAATGAGATTAAGAGCGCCATTCTTTATATATCAAAAGTAACTGAGTGTCGGCGAATGATAATGACTTAATTAATGCCTGGTGACTGACCAATTGACAGATCAGTTTTAAAGAGCGATTCAAAGTCCTAAGAGAAAATCTGAGGCGGCAGGATTTCTTTAGGTGGTAGGGAGAGCTAACAACTCATTTCCAAAGTACTGAGTACAAATCTGTGGTAAAAAGTTGTTTGCATTAGTCTTCCCTCAATAGACTGTGCGTTCCCCGAGGGCAGGGAACGTTTTGTTTGGGGGGAGTGTTGGCTTTCCAAGGTATTCTCGGCGATCATCCCAGTTCCAGAGGCATTAATGGGCGCAGAATGAAAGCTTGGGTCTAGACAAGACCCTTATTAGCGCTCTAAGTTACGTCGGAAGGGAGTGCAATGCAATTTAACACACATTTATCAAGCATCATAACTAGCCAAGGCACAGCGTGCTCGGAGCCGCACAAGGACTGGGACCTCACCCTGGAAGTTTGAAGACAAGTTCAGACAGCAGGGACTGCCCCCATGGGTCGGGGGACTAGAGATGCCTGCGAGTGGAGCGGATGAGCGAGGGAAGCGGGTACCTGCGGGAGGGCAGACAGAGGTGGGCATTGTTGCGTGCCTGGATGAGGCCCGCCGGCCCGAGGGAGCGATGGGGACCCGAGGAGGGTGGGGGTGAGTGGGAAGGACGAGCCCTTTACCCGTAGTAGCGGAAGGCGTTGATGATCTTCCAGAAGTGCTCCCGCTCCAGCCTCTCCTCCTCCTCTTCGGCACTGTGCGCCACCGCCGCTGCCCCGGCCGCCGGCCCCCGGCGCCCCGCCGAGAACAGCACCTCCACATCCTCGCTTTCCCCTCTCCCTCCCACACCGCTGCTGCCATCGCCTCCGCCTTCGGGCGGCTGAGTGGCGGGAGGCGGAGGGCGGCGCCGACGGTGCATAGCCGACCTGGCCCGCTCCTCTCGCGGAGACTGAGGAGGAGGCGGCGGCTGCCGAGCTTTCTGCGAGACGGCGCACGCGGCTGACATCCCCTCCCTGCTCCCGCCCCCTCCTCTCGCTCCTCCCTCGTCCTCTGCCTCTCCCCCGCGCCGGCCCTCAAGACAGAGGCGATTCCCTCAGGCCGTCGCGGAGGCGCGCGCGGGACGGTGGGACCGGCTGTCTGGCTCGAGCTCGACCCGCGAGCGGCCCGTTTCTTTAGTGCCCCAGTGCCCGTCCCCCGCCCCCACTCCCACCCCCCCTTCCCCTTCTAGGGAACTCGGCGTCCGCAACGCCGCGCCGACGTCACGGCGACAGCTGCACGCGGGCTGGGAGGGACCGGAGGCGGGAGGGATCGCGCGGGGGGAGGGGCCTGATGGGTCTGAGGAGAGGACTCCTAGGGGAGACTTAGGGCCTGGGGAAGTACGTACCCCTTATCTGGTTGCGTTAGAGGTGGGTGCGGGAGGCAAAACTGCCGAGGGTTTCGGGGATCCATCCGCTAGCCCAACCCCTCCTTTTATAGATGGGCAGCCTGAGGCTGCGAGGGGGGCCTGGAGGAAAGGCGCAGGGAAAGATGACATTACCAAGGTCACTCAGCGAACGAGAGTCTTCTCCAGCATCGATTAAGCACTTACTGTATGCAAGGGGATGCAAGGGAAAGAAATGAGACAGAGACAGAGACAGAATCAGAGAAGACAAGACAGTTCTCAAGAAGCTCCCAGGGAACATAGTGCATGCAGCTATAGACCAACGAGATAAATGCGGGATAAATGGTAGATGAACTAGAGAGGACAAAGGCTTCCTGAAGAAGATGGAGACTTCTTTATAGCTAAGACTTGAGAGAGGCCAGGAGGTGGAGAAAGAGGGAGAGAATTCCAGACTTGGGCCATTGCGTCCAAGAATAAGAGGAGAGGAGAGAGAATAAAGTGTAAGAAGACTGGAAATGTAGATGGGGGCTCCTGGTTGTGAAGGGCTTTAAATGATAAACATGACTTAAAAAAAAAATTTGATCCCGAAAGTAAGAGGGAGTCCCCATGAAAGCTAGATTTGGAGTTAAGATTTAAATTCAAGTCCTGCCTCAGGCACTTCCTGGCTATGAGACCCTGGATTAGTCAGTTAATCACTGTCAAAATATTTTGGAGAAACCCAATTTCCCTGAAACAGCTCAGCAAACAGGTGGTGTCCTGAGCTTGGCATAACAATGATCCTTTGCACTCAGGAAGATATCACATCCCTTGGCAGTCTATTGCTTGGACAGCACCAAGTATAAGGAGGGATTAAGCTCCTATTTCCCAAGGCAATACATCCCATATTCACAATCCCTGTTCCTTGTCACTGACAGTCACAGAACTATGGTTCTGTGCCCCACAGCCTGATTATGACCCTCAAAGAAATGAGACAATATTGTTCTCACAGGGCTTGTGGGAACAGTGACTCAAGACCTAAAAATGATTATATCATTTGTGGCTTATAAAACTTAATCTTTAGTCCAGCATGTTAAACCTTCCTTTCTAGGAGAAGGAGCTTCAAGTTTGCAAATGTCATTTTCTTTACTCTAAAATTAAACTTCTGTTTGAGTCTAGACTCTCTTGTCTTTAGCCTACTCTGTTTGTACTTCAGCCACCCACAGGTTAGAGGCCAATGCTGATCTAGTTGACCCCATTGTAGCCCTGAGTTTCCTTGTCTGTGAGATAAGGATAATATTTCACAGGGATCTAATGAGATTCAAAAGAGATAATGCATATTAAACATTTTGCAAATCTTCAATCAGTTAATTTTTTTTCTTTATATCACATAACCTATAAGAAATTGCTTTAGACTTGGTTTCCTCGACTGTAAAACAGGGATAATAGTGCTTATTTCACGGATTTTATGAGAATCAAATGAAATAATGCATGTAAAACACTTTATAAACCTTGAAGTATTACCTAAATGCCAGGTGTTTGTTTATTTTTTCACACACACATACACACAACTTATAAGAAACTCAGATATAGTTGATGCTCCAGTGAGGACAAAGTACCTATGTCTCTCAGGAACAAACACCAAACACTTGGGAACATAAGGTGGTATCATGGAAAGATCCCCAGGAAACCTAAACTAAGATTTTAAAACAATCAAATTAGAAGTTTTTTTTTTGTTTTTTTTTTTTAATTAACTTCACATTCCACAATAAGATTTTCTGGAAGACTTATTTTAAAATTTTATTTCATAGGATCTTGGAATTGAAAAAAAACCCTCAAAGTTTAAACCACACAAGGCCCATTTATCTAGCCAAGATTTCCAACCCAAGAACCAGGGCCTAGGGTTTCTGTCTCCTGTTTGATCAAAGCCAAATTATTTACAGTATCTATATCCCTTGGAAACAATCATCAAGCATCCTAGAATATAATTTGCTGTCATAGAAAGATCCCTGGATTTGTACTCAGAAGATCTAGTTCATATTTTATATCAATTCCTTACAAGACATGTGACCTTGGACAAGTCACTGTCCTCAATTTACTCATCTGTAAAAGAAGAAAGGATGATTTCTAAGGCTCCTTCTAGTTTATAGTTTGTGTATTGACAGACTAAGAGATTATATATTCTACTGAATCTCTGTGGGATTCCTGACACTTTCATATCTCTCACAGTATAATAAGATCAATGCCAATGTGCTAGGAATCCCTGCCAGAGCTCTCACCTTAACTAGCTCTTAGAGCTTGTGTCATCTATTAAATGAGTACTTATACTATCTTACTTAAAACTGTTGTGAGGAAAACTTAAAGCCATATAGAAATGTAAATTATTTTTATAAACTTTCTTTTTTTTCCCTTCTTGGGTCTAGGTCTAAAAAGTTTGTTGATTACTGATTTTTTTTTACCCTAATTACCTGTCTTATTTACTTGCCTTCCTAAGCACTGAATACCCTTCTAGGGATTTTGCCTAAAACTAATGAAAACCAAAAATAATAACATACCAAAATAACGCACTTATACATACATTTCTGTGAGGTAATCTATAATACAATTATTCCCCTACAAATTAAAAAAATAAGTGTAGAGAGGTTGAGTGAGTGAGATAGTAAGGTTATGGGCATCTGCCATATATCTATTCTGCATCTGCCATATATCTATTCTTTTTTTAGTTCTATATAGATTTACATGAGTATTTGTCATTCCCAGTAGATTACAAGTTTCTTGAGAGCAAGGATTGTTTCATTTTAACATTTGTATCCCTTGCCCTGAATCCTCCAAGCAACAACCAGTCCCATAGACTCTTGGCACCTACTATCTTATTTTTTCATTTTGCATCTAGTAATTATGTAAAATTTAAATATATAGCTACACTTCCCAGAGTATACATTTTGTTCCATCAGAAGCTCTTAATTGCTTGATGCAAAACCCTTTTGAATGTTCCCAATTTCAGCTATCTACCAGGAATAGGATATACTTCCTAAATTGTAAATAGAAAGTAAGTGATTTTTAACAACTAAACTAAAATTTATATTTCCAAATGTATAATTTGATTTTTTGGAAACAGCTAAAAGTTGTGTATAACTAAGTCTAGTAAATGAAGAGGGTTACTAAAGTTGAGTAATGCTGAGAGATGGGAGAGAAGATAAATATATAATATGAAATTAATTTTCTTATGTGGCTTCTAAGTCTAAAAGAGCTCAACACACAACTACAACTTAGTTCAGACCCTGATCATTTTCTGGCTAGATTACAACAGTCTTAATTGGTCACTCTGCCTCCACTCTCCAAACTGCTGCCAAAAAATATTTTCTTACGTACAAATTTGAACATGTCACTTTCCCTCAAAAATCAACTCTAGTAGATTCTTATCACTTCTCTAAGTCCATTTTTAATATTTATTTAGTTTATAAATTCTTCACAACCTACCCGCAACTTATCATTCTGCACACTTCCATGCAACTAACCATCCTTCTCTCTGTGTTCTTTACACATCATTCCAGTATATCTTTGCACTGCTTTATAAAAAACTTCTCCCTTTAAGACCTGGCTCAAGCCTGACCTCCTAGATGAAAACTTTTTTAATCCTCTCAATTCCTGGTGTCCACTCTCCCAAACTTCAGTATAGTTAATTATTTTCTATTTACTTGAATTTATTCTGTTTTTTCTATCATGCCTAATATATTCTTATTGTCTTCCCCATTACAATGTAAACTCCTTGAGAATAGGGATTGTATTATTTCTTCATATATATATGCACAGGGGCTATAACAGTGCCTGGCACATGGTAGGCACAAATGCTTGTTGATTGATTGGTAATTCAAAAAGAGGACTTCTAAAAACATTTTTAATTATATCTGTCATTACCAAGTAAGGAATAAGGAGATCTGACTGAGACACTATACAGCTAAATTGAACAATAGACATTTGATTTTTTAAGTATTTTATCTCATAATTCAGCCCAATAGTATGATAATTTTCTTTGGTTGTTATTGTTCCTGTTTTACAGTTGTCTCATATTGCATTTGTAATCCACTAAAAGTTCTAATTTTTATCATGTGAACATTTATTTAGTCATGTTGGGTCAGTTACTGAACTCTAGATCAGGGTTTATTAAACTTTTTCTATTCATGACATTTTTCACCAGAGAAATTTTTACATATAAGAGGTCCCTGGAAAAATAATGCTTCTTGCCACTATTCAGACCCTTTATAGGTCTATTAAATGAGCAACCAGTAGAAGATGATTACAGGTGCCCAAGAAGAGAATTGATTAGGGAAGGAGTTAGAATAACAACCAAGAATAACCTACCCAGCAAAACTGTGTAAAATCCTTCTAGAGGAAAAATTAAATAGCACACTTTTAAGGATTATTTAAAAGACTAGAGTTAAATCGAAAATCTGACTTTCAAATACAAGACTCAAGAGAAGCATAAAAAAGCAAATAGGAAACAGAAATCATAAGAGTTTCAATAAGGCCAAACTTTATCTTCCTACATGGGAAAATGAGAACTTGCAATTACCATAAATTTCATCATTATTAGAATTATTAGAAGAAGTATACATAGATAGAGGCTACAGTTGGGTGTTAATTGACTATAATGAGATGATATCTAAGAAAATAAAATTTAAAAATGAGAATGAGAGGTAAAAGGGAAAGGGAAAAGGAAATAAATATTCTTTCATAAAAGAGATTCAAAAGAGCTTATGCAATGGAAGGGAATATTGGGGATAATACTTGAACCTTAGTCTCATCAGAAATGTGGGAATTACATATGCTCATTTTGGATTTAGAAATCTTTCTTATCCAATAGGGAAATAGGAAGGGAAGAGTTTAAGAGAAGAAAAACAGCTGATAAAAGGGAGAAGTTCCATTAACTTGAGAATGGGGACTGAGCCAAGTGCTACCCCTGATGGGGAGAGGACTTGCAAAATTTTCAGTTGTCACTTGGAGAATAAAAAGATAAAAAAGATTGACCACTCACTACTGATCCTTGACAATATTATGAAATACTGTTTCTATAGCTCCTGAAAGGTTTAGAGAATACAGGATCCTCTTGTGTGTGTGTGTTTTATATATATATATATATATATATATATATATATATATATATATATAACAAAATTGAAGCATTTGAATTGAGAAAGAAAAATGCAACTTCATACTATCTTTTCGAACAAGATAACTTCTTTGCATATGTAAAAAATATACAGTATTTCTCCAAAAAAGGAAAATTGAGATAACGGTTATAACTACCAAGCAAGTCATAAATTAGCAAATGCTGATCAAAATCCTGCAGTACTCTTTATTAGATACTTACCAATAGAGATCACATCCATATCTTTAAGGAGACATAATTAAAACAGAACTCACTATCTTTCTCCCACATCTTCCCCTCTTCATAACTTCCTTATTTCTATTGATGGTACCACTATTCTTCCAGTAATCTAGTTTCTCAGTGTTGGAATTATCTCAGAATCTTCTCTTTCCCTCACTCTTTATATCCATACAATTGCCATGTTCTGCTGAGTTTACCTCTATCAATACCTTTAGCATTCATCTCTTTTTCTCCTTCATATCACAACCATCCTTGTTCACTTCTTTCCTAGAAAAATTGCTATTTTATGACTTCTTCCTTGACTCTTGCCATAGGCTCTTAATCGATTCCCTTGACCCAACTCTTCCCTTTTTAGTTAATCCTTCATCTCAATACAAATATCAAAATGATGTTCTTAACACACATCTGACCATGTCATTTCTTGAGAAATTCCAGTATCATTTGACAAAAACTTCTGGGAAAATTGGAAACTAGTATGGCAGAAACAAAGCATTGACCTACACCTAACACCTTATACCAAGTTAAGATTGAAATAGATTCATGGTTTAGCCATAAAGAATTATATTATAAGCAAATTAGAAAAATATTGGATAGTTTACTTCTCATATCTGTGGAGAAGGATTTTTTTTATTATTATAGCTTTTTATTGACAAAACATATGCATGGGTAATTTTTCAACATTGACCTTTGCAAAAACTTTTGTTCCAACTTTTCCCCTCCACCCTCTCCCCTAGATGGCAGGCAGTCCCATACATATTAAACATGTTAAAGTATATATTAAATACAATATATGTATACATATTTATGTAGTTACTTTGTTGCACACAAAAAAAAATCAGATTTAAAAAGAAGGTAAAAATAACCTGGGAAGAAAAACAAAAATGCAAGAAAACAACAACAGAAAGAGTACAAATGCTATGTTGTGGTCCACACTCATTTCCCAGTGTTCTTTCACTGGATATAGTTGGTTCTGTTCATCACTGATCAATTGGAGCTGATTTGGATCCTCTCATTGCTGAAGATAGCCACTTCCATCAGAATTGATCCTCATATAGTATTGTTGCTGAAGTGTATAATGATCTCCTGGTTCTGCTCCTTTCACTTAGCATCAGTTCATGTAAGTATCTCCAAGCCTCTCTGTATTCATCCTGCTGGTCATTTCTTACAGAACAATAATATTCCATAACATTCATATACCACAATTTACTCAGTCATTCTCCAATTGATGGGCATACGTTCAATTTCTAGTTTCTAGCCACTACGAAAAGGCTGCCACAAACATTTTGGCACATACAGGTCCCTTTCCATTCTTTAAGATCTCTTAGGGATATAAGCCCAGTAGTAACACTTCTGGATCAAAGGGTATGCACAGTTTGATAACTTTTTGAGCATAGTTCCAAATTGCTCTTCAGAATGGCTGGATGTATTCACAATTCCGTCAATAATGCATCAGTCCCAGTTTTCCCACATCCCCTCTAGCAGCCAATTAGAGCCAATTCTCTATATATGTTGGAAGTGAGGCCTTTATTTTTGACCAAAGAAGAATTAGAGATCATTATTGAACACAAAATAGATAATTTTGATTACATCAAGTTAAAAAAATTTTGTGCAAACAAAACTAATGCAGACAAAATTAGAAGGGAAGCAATAAACTGGGAAAATGTTTTTACCTTCAAGGATTCTGATAAAGGCTTCATTTCTAAAATAGAGAAACTGACTCAAATTTATAAGAATTTAAGCCATTCTCCAATTGATAAATGGTAAAAGGATATGAACAGACAATTCTCAGGCGAAGAAATTGAAACTATTTCTAGCCATATGAAAAGATGCTCCAAGTCATTATTAATCAGAGAAATGCAAATTAAAACAACTCTGAGATAACACTATACAACCTGTCAGACTGGCTAGAATGACAGGGAAAGATAATGTGGAATGTTGGAGGGGATGTGGAAAAACAGGGACACTAATACATTGTTGGTGGAATTGTGAATACATCCAGCCATTCTGGAGAACAATTTGGAACTATACCCAAAAAGTTATCAAATTGTGCATACCCTTTGACCCAGCAGTGTTACTACAGGGCTTGTATCCCAAAAAGATCTTAAAGAAGGGAAAGGAACCTGTATGCACAAGAATGTTTGTGGCAGCCCTCTTTGTAGTGGCCAGAAACTGGAAACTGAGTAGGATGCCCATCAATTGGAGAATGGCTGAATAAATTGTGGTATATGAATATTATGGAATATTATTGTTTGGTAAGAAATGACTAACAGGATGATTTCAGAAAGGCCTGGAGAGACTTACACGAACTGATGCTGAGTGAAATGAGCAGAACTAAGAGATCATTATATACTTCAACAATTCTGTTTGATGATCAATTCTGATAGATCTGGCCATCCTCAGCAATGAAATTAACCAAATCAGTTCTAATGGAGCAGTAATGAACTGAACCAGCTACACCCAGCAAAAGAACTCTGGGAGATGACTAAGAACCATTACATTGAATTCCCAATCCCTATATTTTTGCCCGCCTGCATTTTTGATTTCCTTCACAGGCTAATTGTACAATATTTCAGAATCTGATTCTTTTTGTATAGCAAAATAACGGTTTGGACATTTATACTTATTTTGTATTTAATTTATACTTTAATATATTTAACATGTATTGGTCATCCTACCATCTAGGGGAGGGGGTGGGGGGAAGGAGGGGAAAAATTGGGACAAAAGGTTTGGCAATTGTCAATGCTGTAAAATTACCTATGCATATAACTTGTAAATAAAAAAGCTATTAAATTTTAAAAACAATAATCCACAACTTTTGCAAAGTTGCAGGATACAAAATAAATCCACATAAATCCTCAGCATTTTTATACATCACCAACGAAATCTAACAGTAAGAGATACAAAGAGAAATTCTATTTAAAATAGTTGTCAATAGTATAAAATATTTGGGAATCTATCTGCCAAAGGAAAGTCAGGAACTATATGAGCAAAACTATAAAACATGCTCCACACAAATAAAGTCAGATCTAAACAATTGGAAAAATATCAAGTGCTCTTGAATAGTCAAGCGAATACAATAAAATTGACAATACTACCTAAACTAATCTATTTATTTAGTGCATACTAATCAGACTCCCAAGAAACTATTTTAATGACCTAGAAAAAAAATAGCAACAAAATTCATATGGAAGAACAAAAGGTCGAGAATTTCAAGGGAATTAATGAAAAAAGAAATCAAATGAAGGTGGCCTAGTTGTACTTGATCTAAAACTATATTACAAAGCAGTCATCAAAACCATTTTGTATTAGCTAAGAAATAGACTAGTGATCAGTGGAATAGGTTAGTTTCACAGAACAAAATAGTCAATAACTATAGCAATCTAGTGTTTGACAAACCCAAAAATCCCAACTTTTGGGATAAGAATTCACTATTTGACAAAAACTTCTGGGGAAAACTGGAAATTAGTATGGCAGAAATAAGGCATGGTTCCATACTTAACACTGTACACCAAAATAAGATCAAAATGGATTCATGATTTAGTCATAAAGAATGAGATTATAAATAAATCAGAAGAACATAGGATAGTTTACCTCTCAGACTTGTGCAGGAGAAAGGAATTTGTGTGACCAAAGAAGAACTAGAGATCATTATTGATCACAAAATAGAAAAATCTGATTATATTAAATTTTAAAAAGCTTTTGTACAAACAAAACTAATGCAAATAAGATTAGAAGGGAAGCAATAAATTGGGGAAGCATTTTTACAGTTAAAGATTCTGATAAAGGTCTCATTTCCAAAATATATAGAGAATTGCCTCTAATTTATAAGAAATCAAGTCATTCTCCAATTCATAAATGGTCAAAGGATATGAACAGACAATTTTCAAATGATGAAATTGAAACTATGTCTAGCCATATGAAAAGATGCTCCAAGTCATTATTAATCAGAGAAATGCAAATTAAGACAACTCTGAGATACCACTACACACCTGTCAGATTGTCTAAGATGACAGGAAAAGATAATGACAAATGTTGGAGGGGATGCGGGAAAACTGGGACAGTGATGCATTGTTGGTGGAGTTGTGAACGAATCCAACCATTCTGAAGAGCAATCTGGAATTATGTCCCAAAAGTTATCAAACTGTGCATACTTTGATCCAGCAGTTTTACTACTGGCCTTATATCCCAAAGAGATTTTAAAGAAGGGAAAGGGACCTGTATGTGCCAAAATGTTTGTGGCAGCCCTGTTTGTAGTAGCTAGAAGCTGGAAAATGACTGGATGTCCATCAATTGGAGAAGGATTAGGTAAATTGTGGTATATGAATGTTATAGAATATTATTGTTTTGTAAGAAATGACCAGCAGGATGAATACAGAGAGGCTTGGAGAGACTTACATGAACTGATGCTAAGTGAAATGAGCAGAATCAGGAGATCATTATACACTTCAGCAACAATACTATATGAGGATCAATTCTGATGGAAGTGAATATCTTAAGCAATGAGAAGATCCAGTTCAGTTCCAATTGATCAATAATGAACAGAAGCAGCTACACCCAGAGAAAGAACACTGGGAAATGAATGTAGATTGCTTGCATTTTTGTTTATCTTCCTAGGTTATTTTTACCTTTCTGATCCGATTTTTCTTGTGCAACAAGAGAACTGTACAAATATGTACACATATATTGTATTTAAGATATATTTTAACATGTTTAACATGTATGAGACTGCCTGCCATCTAGGTGTGGGGGTGGAGGGAAGGAAAGGAAAAGTTGGAACAGAAGTGATTGCAAGGGATAATGTTGAAAAACTATCCATGCATATGTTTTGTCAATAAAAAGAGATAATAAAAATAATAATTAAAAAAAAGAATGAAGGACAAACAACAACAACAAAGGGTAATATCTTGCTTTGGAGGAAGCTCAGTTTATTAATTATAGTAGAATAAGAATATAATAAGACAATATAATAATACATATAATATGTATTAATATAATATTATATGAATATAATATGTATGTATGAATATAATAATACAATAAGAAACATTCCTTAAAGGGGAAGGTCTTTATGACCAAAGCAGAACTAGAGATCATTACTGATCACAAAATAGAAAATTTCGATTATACCAAACTGAAAAGTTTTTGTAACAAACAAAACTAATGCAGACAAGATTAGAAGGGAAGCAATAAACTGGGAAAATATTTTTACAGTCAAAGGTTCTGATAAAGGCCTCATTTCCAAAATATATAGAGAATTAACTCTAATTTATAAAAAATCAAGCCATTCTCCAATTGAAAAATGGTCAAAGGATATGAACAGACAATTCTCAGATGAAGAAATTGAAACTATTTCTAGTCATATGAAAAGATGCTCCAAGTCATTATTAATCAGAGAAATGCAAATTAAGACAACTCTAAGATACCACTACACACCTGTCAGATTGGCTAAGATGACAGGAAAAAATAATGATGATTGTTGGAGGGGATGTGGGAAAACTGGGACATTGATGCATTGTTGGTGGAGTTGTGAACGAATCCAACCATTTTGGAGAGTAGTTTGGAACTATGCTCAAAAAGTTATCAAACTGTGCATACCCTTTGATCCAGCAGTGTTACTACTGGGATTATATCCCAAAGAGATTATAAAGAAGGGAAAGGGACCTGTATGTGCACGAATGTTTGTGGCAGCCCTTTTTGTAGTGGCTAGAAACTGGAAACTGAATGGATGTCCATCAGTTGGAGAATGGCTGAATAAATTGTGGTATATGAATATTATGGAATATTACTGTTCTGTAAGAAATGACCAACAGGATGATTTCAGAAAGGCCTGGAGAGACTTACACGAACTGATGCTGAGTGAAATGAGCAGGACCAGGAGATCATTATATACTTCAACAACAATACTATATGATGACCAGTTCTGATGGACCAGGCCATCCTCAGCAACGAGATCAATCAAATCATTTCCAATGGAGCAGTAATGAACTGAACCAGCTATGCCCAGAAAAAGAACTCTGGGAGATGACTAAAAACCATTACATTGAATTTCCAATCCCTATATTTATGCATACCTGCATTTTTTATTTCCTTCACAAGCTAATTGTACAATATTTCAGAGTCTGATTCTTTTTGTACAGCAAAATAATGTTTTGGTCATGTATACTTATTGTGTATCTAATTTATATTTTAATATATTTAACATCTACTGGTCATCCTGCCATCTAGGGGAGGGAGTGGGGTAAGAGGTGAAAAATTGGAACAAGAGGTTTGGCAATTGTTAATGCTGTAAAGTTACCCATGCATATATCCTGTAAATAAAAGGCTATTAAATTAAAAAAAAAAAAGAAAAAAGAAAAAAAAAAAGAAACATTCCTTATTAGGATAATGGCAAATACTCTTTTCAGTCATGTGGGAAAAACAGTTTTTAGGTCCTTAAAGGAAAGTCTGGTTTACACAATAGCATCATAGTAGAAACTAAAGAATCAAAACCTGGGAGTCAAAAAACCTGGCTTTTCATCTTACCTCATTTTGCTATATACAAGCTGTTCATCCTTGGGAAAACCATTTGGGCTTACCGAGCCTTTTGTCCCACTCACTCATAAAATGAAAAGATTGAACCAAATGATTTCTAAAGTGCTATCTTACTCTAAAATTCCATAATCCTCCCATTAGATTAACAGAAAATAACAAAGTACAATGTATCTATTATGGCAACTAGATGGCTCAGTGGATAGACTTGAGTCAGGCCTAAATTTGTTTTTTTTTATTAAAGCTTTTTATTTTCAAAACATATGAACGGACAATTTTTCAACATTGATCCTTGCATAGCCTTGTGTTCCAAATTTTCCCCTCTTTCACATCATTCCCTCCCCTAGATGGCAAACAATCCAATGTATGTTATACATATTAAATTATATATTAAATCTGATATATGTAAACATTTATACAATTATCTTGCTGCACAAGAAAAATCAGATTAAAAAGGGAAGAAAATGAATAAGAAAACAATATGCAAGTGAACAATAACAAAAAGAGTAAGAATGTTATGTTGTGATCCACACTCAGTTCCCACAGTCCACTCTCTGGGTGTAGATGGTCTTCATCACAAGATCATTGAAACTAGGCCTGAATTCAAATCCATCCTTAAACACTAATTAACTGTGATCCTGGGCATGTCACTTAGCCGTGTTTGCCTCAGTTTCATTATCTGTAAAATAAAGCTGGAAAAAGAGATAGCAAACCATTCCAAGTATCTTTGCTAAGAAAATACCAAAATGGATGATGAAGAGTTGGATATGACTGGAAAATGACTAAACAACAACACACATCTGTGTAGTATGTGCCCATAAACCATATGTTCCAAGATTTCAACAGACTCTTTTCTGAAAGAGACTTTTCATTCATCATTTGAGTATTAAGTTTATATTCTTAAGGCACCATGCTAAGTATCCAAAGCCTGGGCAACTTGATACAAAGAAGTTTGAGACCTGCTTCCTGCTCTGAGGGGCTTACAATGATGTAGAGGAAGTTAAAATCAGACATTAATAGGGCGGAGGCCTGAGGCTGCTGGGAGATAGCAGCAGCAAACTTTCAAGTGAATTAAGGGTTGATGAAAAGGAGGAGGAACCTAGTGGATCTTGGGAAAGCAAAGTTGGGGAGAAACATCAAGGCCAGAAAAATCAATTCCTTGACACAAAGACCCACTGAATCTTGTATAAAAGGAAAGAGTATCCCAAGTAAACAAGTACCTAAAGCTTTAGAATTCAGAAAGGCTTAAAACTACTATTAAAGTAACTAAGTGGCCCTGACCATTAACACTGCAGATTTAAGTACCATCTTCTTAGGCAGGCAGTAGAGTGGATTGGGGGAGGAGAATCTCTTAAAGTCCCTTTAGATTATGTCCCATCCAGGGTTTCCCCTGGGAAGATAAGAATTTAGTTCATATCTCTCCTTCAGAAGATTCTCAACTCTCCTATGAACATTCAAGTTAACAAACCTCTCCTCCATTTGTTTTTATTTTTTTGTATGTAAATTCTTTGTTCATTTTAAACTTAAATAGAAAAATGAGTAAAGTAAAAAAAAAAATTTCCATGTTTGCAGCAGAACATGAGAAGAATTCAAAATTTAAAAAAAATCAGTTTCAAGAAAACCTACAGAATAAATAATACACATTACTTTCAAAGCTATCCAGTTTTCTTTGTTTCTTTCTAGGTTTTCTTAGGGGTTTTTTTGTTTTGTTTTGTTTTGTTTTTGCTATGTGTTTTACTTTTTTTTCCCTTCTCCCCCAAGAAGGTATCAATTAAATTAAGACACACACACACACACACATCTATAAACACACACACACACACACACATATCTGTCATTTCTTTCTCTGGAAGTAGATAGCATCTTCCTTCATAGATCCAAGTCTTTCCATGTTTTTCCAAATTAACCAACTCATCATTTCTTATATGACAGTACAATCAAATCCTATCTGAGAGACTGTTTATGAAAGTCTTTCCCCAATTTTCTGCTTTCCTTCTGTTTGGGACAAAAAGACCTACCCAAATTGACTACTCAGAGATCACTCATAAAAAGCAGAATTATTTATTAGAATCTTGAGAAGAAGACTCCATCCTGGTCTGTGAGCCAAATTCACAGCTCGAGAGAGCCGAGCCTTGAAAATGAATTATTTTTCACAATATTTATACATTTCAAACAAAGAACTACCAAAATCCCACCCTCTATATCGTGTGATTGGTCACAAGTCTATTCCCCTATTTGGTCAGTGGAATTCAGTAGATGTATAGCTTTCTCACCAATGTCTTTCTTTGAACAATAGAATATAGTCCAGGCCTTATCTAAAATCATATGCTTCCTAAACTGAAACCTTTAAGGCTTTAGATAACAGTCCCTGATCAATATGTGCTTAATTTGTAAGTTCTTTACCTTTTTCCCACACAATCCCCCCTGTTACTCATAAATATATATATATATATTTCCTCATGAAGAACTAACATTGTGGTTAAACTCAATTAACATCTCTACACATTGCTTGTTAATCTCCTCATCTTGATCATCCCCTACTACTGCCTCCCATCCCTCTTTCTGTAAAATCATCATTTTAATGGCATGCCCTGTAAGATTCTTGACAGCGATCTTTGAACTATTCTTGTTACCAATGTAATTATACAGGGTAAACATAGTGGGAACACAATAATACCACTGATTGCAATAAATCTATACCATAAGAGCTGTTTCCACCAGCCACTATCAAAATAAGACCACCAGCTATTTGTGAAGGGAGATTTCCAAACTTGTACAGACAAATGAACTATCTTACGAATGCCCTTAGTAATTTCTTTTACTACTTGTCTTTTGTCATCAATTTGCATACAACAGGTGGACATGTTCTGTTTGTCACAGATCCTTCCTCTGCTAACAGATAACCTAAAACTAATCTATGTTATAAAACCACTTCCCTTGTCTGGGTGGCTTGATCGGCTAATAGATCAAGGGCCTGAGCAGTTTGGTTAGTTATTACCTCTAAGACTGCTTGCAGTTGAATTAATCTGTTTTATATGTGTGTGTGTGTGTGCGCGTGTGTGTGTGTGTGTGTCCAATATCCCTAACCACCATCTTGGGCCCATATCACTGGTCTATATTCCTTGATAATTTGTGCTGGGAGCCAGGCATATCCCCACCCATTAGCATCACCAGTTTATCCTCATTACCCCCTAATGAATGCTGGTGGACACAATTAAGCCCTGACCCATCATTACAAACAATATTTGACTTTCTCCATCTGTTTCTATACTCACTACAATTTATAATATCTACCCTCTCTGGTTGATGAGTAAAAGTCCATTCACACTTACTCTCTCCCATCCATGGCCTGTTGGATTTAGGCAATGCCCCAATAAGGTACCCCAGATCAATATCACTATCAAGATTTTACATGCATAGTTCATCAGTTCCTTTTTCAATGTTTGTCTCAGCTTATTCTCTGGATTCAATTTGGAAGTCCACACCCTCAGAGTATCTACCAGTCCTTTAATTCTGGTATGCTGAGTCCACTCTCTTTCCTGTGTAGCACTGCTGTATCTGATGTCAAGAGGATCTGGAATGGTCCTTCCTAGGTCGGGATCAGCTTGTCCTCCTTCCACATCTGAACCAGGACCCAATTTCCAAGCTAGAATTTATGCACTGTGAATCCTAAGGGAGGAGTTTGAGCAATAAGCCCTTTTAGTTGTAAAGTTTTCAGATGTTACAGTAAATACATGACATATTTCCTTAAAAATAAATCCTTGGTCTCAAATATTGGATCCAAGGAAGAATTTTGAATCCCTTTTGGATAAGGGTGACCATACAATAATTCATAAAGTGATAATCCTACATCCTTTCGGGGTTTTGTTCTATTCTTAATAAGGCAAGGGGAAGGCACTTGGTCCAAAGCAATTATGTCTCTAACTCCAATTTAGTCAGTTGCTGTTTAATTTCCTTATTCATCCTTTCCACTTTACCTGATAAGGACGGATGCCATGGGATGTGTAAGTCCCATGATATTTCTAGAGCTCAGGCCACAGATAATTTAGCTGTGAAATAGGTGCCTTGGTCCAACTCTATCTGCTCCACCAACCCATATCTCGAAATGATATATGCTCAAGGAGTACTTTTACTGCTGCCCAGGCAGTTGCCTGGGCAAGGGGGAAGGCCTCCACCCATGAGGTCAGATGGTTCACTACGACCAACAGGTATTTGAGATGCCCCATTGATGGCAGATCAGTAAAGTCACCTGTATGCTTTGGAAAGACTTGATACCAGGGGCCTTCTTCCTTTTTGGACTTGTCATTGGGCTGTCCTATTCATCCTTTGATAAACAGGACACCCACTGACAAGTTGCCTGCTATTGTGTACAAGCCCTGTGCCATAAACTGACTAAGCACCGCATCACACAGGTCTTGGACACCCCAAGGATTGCCCTGATGTAAATGTTGGAATACATGTCTCATGCCTGCTGTGGTCAGTACCTCTCTGCTGTCAGGGAGGAACCAGTGCCCCTCTTTAACCTCCTGAGTGCCAAGGCTTTGTATTTCCTGCTTCTCTTGTGGGGTAAGGGAAGGTGGAGGCATTTGAGGCAGAAATGCCAGAATTAGCACTATCATTTCCTCTGTACTTACAGATTCCTCTTCTCCAGCCTGTTTCTCCTCCTCATCCACAAAGCAGTTTCCCCTTGTCTCAAATGAATCTCCTCTTTGGTGCCCCTGCATATGAATCACTGCAATGTTCTTAAGTAACATAAGATTAGTCAAAATTTCAGTGACCAATGCCCTATGTGCCAATTCCTTACCTTTACTGTTTCCATTCTTTCCCTCAAGTAATTTACAAGATCTAATTTCTTTTTCCCTTCACTTATGCAATGACCTAAATATTTTACCTCACGTTCCACAAACTGCAATTTGTCTTGAGAAATTCTCAGTCCCTATGCTCCTAAATAATTTAACAAACTGATAGTGACTTGGACAAGGTCACTCTGGCTCCTCCCTGATACAAGAAGATCATCTACATATTGTAAGACTTTTAATAGTAAGAAATTTATCCCAGAATGTTCACACAATTCTTATATACCCAAGTAGATGTTTCATTAATTGAATATTATACCAATCATTTTGCTTTTAAAATATTCAATACACAGAAAAATCCCAACCTACATATTGCCCATGACAAAACATTTTCAAAAGGATGAAGGCAAACAAAAACAAAAACAAAAAACTATTATCCTTGATGTCCCTTTAAATAATTGGCATCAATAAAGTTAATTAAAACTTCCTATTTTCACATAAAAGAATCTGAAAATTTCTTAAAAATATCAATTAAACTTTTTGAAATAACCTTTCAAACTATAGATTGCATTTATGATCATGTTCCTTAAACAAGAAAACCATTATGTTTCAAAGAAACACATATTCAGTCAATTAACACCCTATGAGAGCAGCCTGTCCCTTTAAAAGATTAGACTGCTTTTTTCAGCAATTCAGCTGTAGCACAAGCAAAGGCTCCTTTCCACTGCTGCCTTTCCCCCCACTCAATTTCCTACACAGGAATCCTTCTTAAGATTTAGGCAATCAGTTTATTTCCTTTCTTTTTCCAACTGATTCCTTCTGATATTATTCAGGCTTCCAATTTGCTCCAAAAATCAATCCTTCATAAATCTCCTGCATTCCTTCTCATCTGTCCTTTCAAAACTTTTGAGATTCACAATATAGTGAATAGCTAGATAACTCCATAAAACATAATTTGCAGTGTTAACAAATTACCCAATATGTTTCAGAATGTAACACACTGAATCAAACTAAATACAGCTGTTTTTAAAAGTTTTTTTTTTTTCCTGCCACATTTCTTCTCATAGCAATTAGCATCTTATCTTCAGAGCTTTTTATTGCCCAGGCCAGACTAAGCTTGAATTTTATTACTCTTTACTCTAGCAGGCTCTGAAAACTCTTCAGCCCAGTTTTTCCTTACTTACAAATTAGTACATCAGGTTAAAAAGTTTAAAATCACAAGCAAATTGTCAAATAACCAATTCCCCAAATTTTTAATCATTATTCTTAAAACTTAACAGAGCTTTTAAATCAGCAAAACAGACTAGGGGCTTTTTCCAGGACCCCGCCCCCAGAGAGAAGTTTGTTTCACCTTGAACATTCTTTCCTTCCAGAATCCAAATGGAGTTTCTCTAAACTTTCAAGCCCGTTTAGTGCATCTATCTGCCTTCACAGAGAATGCCTAGATATTTTATTCAAAATTCTTTTTCCATGATTTAAGACCAATACATTCTGAGCCACTCTGAAAGAATTACTACTCTGAATGAAGTTCAACTCCCAACAATTCAGCTTGATATGTTTCTAAGCCTACAATACAGAGGCTGAATTCTTATCTCTTATGAATTTACTAACTTTTAACACAGAACAAAAAATGCAAAGCAGACAAACATACACACACAGACAGACACAGAGCTCTTATTTTCCCTTTTTATATCTGAGAAGTTCATCCCAGTCTTGAATTCCCTACCTAATGTCCTGATATCCATTTTTAGACTGTGTCTTTCCCATACTTAGTTCCCAAACTAAGTTCAGCAGTTTCCTGGAAGTTTCCCTTGGCAGTTCTTTAACACTGGGGCCTGTCACAATCCAGCACTCAACAAAATTTAGCAAGGGCTATTCCCTCGGGTTCTCTAAGACATTGCCAATAAGACCTCCAAACTGTTCTGAAAGCTTACCGAGCCAACACATATGGATTCTAAAACTGCACTGGCCAGTGAGGACTCTACTTCCTTCAATCTCCAATTCTGCTTTCCACTGAGTATCTCCGCCTTGGGTAGTTGTCTAAGAGGGGAGGGAGGCTGCTCACCCAGAGCCAGGGACCATGGAGAAAACTGTGTACCTGTCCCTGTCCAGGGTGCACAGCCATATCCCCAAAGACCTCATCCCGGATGAGCCCCCGACTGTTTGGGACAAAAAGACCTATCCAAAGTGACTACTCAGAGATCACTCATAGAAAGCAGAATTATTATTTATTAGAATCTCTAAAAATAGACCCCATCCTGGTCTGTGAGCCAAATTCACAGCAGGAAAGAGCCAGAGTCTTGAAAATGAATTATTTTTCACAATATTTATACATTTCAGACAAAGAACCTCCAAAATCCCACTCTCTATATTGTGTGATTGGTCACATAAATCTATTCCCCTATTTGGTCAGTGGAATGCAGTAAATGTATAACTTTCTCACCAGTGTCCTTCTTTGAACAATAGAATATAGTCCAGACCTTATTCAAAATGACATACTTCCTCACCATGGATCCTCTTTTGGACAGTGGAATGTAGTCCAGGCCTTATCTTAAGTCATATGCTTCCTAAACGGAGGCCTTTAAGGCTTTAGATAACTGTCCCTAATAAATATGTGCTTAATCTGTAAGTTCTTCACCTTTCCCCACACACTTCTATTCTTGGCTACATTGCTTTTATTATACAAGAAATTTTAAATTTGAAATAATTGAAATTATCCATTTTCACTTTATCAGTGTTTGCCTTATAATAAAGTTTAAAGTCTGGTATTGCTGAATCTCCTTCCTTTACACTTTTTCCCTCTTAGTTTCTTTGAAATTCTTGACCTTTTGTGCTTCCAAATGAATTTTGTTATTTTTTTTCCCAATTCAATAAAATGTTTTAAAAAGTAATTTAATTGGGATGGCATTGAATTAATAGATTAGTAAGATAAAAATTTTTTTATTCTATTGACTTTTATCTACCCATGAGAAATAAATATTATTCCAATTACTTAAATCTGATTTTATTTGTATAAAAAGTGTTTTATAATTGTGTTCAAGTAGTTTCTGTGTCTGTTTTGGCAGGTATACTCTCAGATATTTTATACTGTCTGGTTATTTTAAATGATCTTAAACAATATTGAATAATATTGGTGACACATAATATATTTTTCTTATTTTCTCCTTAATTAAATCTACTTTAGCTTTAATTTGAGCTTTGAGATCATGATTACTACTTCTGCTTTTTAAAGATAATATATTCTACTCTAGTCCTTTATTTTATCTCAGTGTGTATCTCTCATTTTTATTGTGTTTCCTGAAAGTGACATATTGTTGAATTTAGATTTTTCATCCATTTTGCTATCCTGTGTCCATTTTATGGGCAAATTCATCTCAATTCACATGCTAGGCTATAATTACTTGTTGTATATTTCTCCTCTTTTATTTTCTTTTAATATCCTTTCTTGCCCTATTGTTAAATATACTATACATACTTCTTCACTCTTCTAATTTACTTTTATCCACTATCTTGCCCTCTTATTCCTTAATCTACCTAATCCTTTAAGGATCCCTCCTTTATCTTCTTTCCCTCAGTCTCTGCTTTAATCTATCTATATTTCTAAGAGTTTCTTCCTTATTCCACTTCTAATTCTTAAGCTATATACCTTTCTAAAAATCACTCCCTTATCCTATCTCTTATACCTCTTCTTTCTAAATTTAGAAGATTTCTATACCCTTTTATATTATATGTATATGTTATTCCCTCTTTAACCCATTTCTGATAAGATTAGGTTCTAGCACTAACAGCCCTTCCCCCTCCTCTTTCTGTATCAATTCTTCCTTTATGTCTAATTTGTATGAGATAATTACTCCTTTTTTTAAATCTTCCTCTCCACATTTTTATTTTCCTAGAATGATACACCACTAAACACAAATTTTTCTTTCAAACCATCTAAACAATGATCACAGTCATGAGAATAGTGATAACATTTTTATAGATAAGAAGTAAACAGTTTGACTTTATTGAGTCCCCTATAATTCGTCTTTGATGTTTACCCTGTATTTCTTTTGGATCTTATATGTCAATTTTCTCATTTAGTTCTGTTCTTTTTGTTACAGATTTCCAAAAATCTTTCAATTTCTTAAATATTCATTTTTTTCCAATTTGAGATTATACTTAACTTTGTTTATAATCCTAGCTTAGTCATAATCCTAGCTCTTTTGTTTCATGAAATATAGTATTTCAAGACTTGTGGTTCTTCTATGTAGAAACTTCTAGGTTTTGTGTAAACCTGATTGTATCTTTGAGATATTAAATTTTTTTCTTGTAACTTGCAATATTTTCTGTGTAATTTAACTTGGGAGCTTTGAAACTTGGCTTTGAAATTCCTATGAATTTTCCTCTCCAGATCTCTTTCAGGTGGTTATCAGTGTACTTTTTCTATTTCTATTTTATCTTCTTATTCTAGAACTTCAGAGCAATTTTTCTCAATAATTTCTTGTAATATTGTAGCAAAATTCTTTTTTTTTTTTTTATCATAGCTTTCAGATAGTCCTACAATTCTTTAATTGTTTCTCCTTCATCTGTTCTTCAGGAGGGTTGTTTTTCTGATGAGATATTTCACATTCTCTTCTATATTTTTATTCATATAATTCTCTTTTGTTATTTCTTGGTGTCACAGAAAGTTATTATCTTTCCCTTGCCCAATTCTAGTTTTCAAGTAATAATTTTCTTGAATTAAGAAATTCAATTTCTTAAATTGAATTTAACATATATTGGATTACTTCCTGTCTAGGGGAGGGGAGTGGGGGAATGGAGGGAGAAAAATTTGGAATGCAAGGTTTTACAAGGATGAATGCTGAAAACTATCTTTGCATATATTCTGAAAATAAAAAAGCTATTATTTAAAAAAAAAGAAAAAAAGTAATTATTTTCTTCCTTATGATTTTGGTCATCTATTTCCAATTGGTTTTCTTTATTTTTATAATTTTCTTGATTATTTTGGAATGCTCTTATTCTCTTCCACCTCAATTTTCCCTTGATCTCTTTTATTTTATTTTTATTTTTATGTATTATTATAGCTTTTTATTTACACAACATATGCATGGGTAATTTTTCAACATTGATCCTTGCAAAATCTTCTGTTCCAACTTTTCCCTTTCTTCCCCCCACCCCCTCCCCTAGATGTCAGGTAATCCAATACATGTTAAATATGTTGAGTCCAATATATTTATACAATTATCTTGCTGCATAAGGAAAATCAGATCTAGAAAGAAAGAAAAAAATCTGAAAAGGAAAACAAAAATGCAAGCAAACAATAACAAAAAGAATGGAAATGCTCTGTTGTGGTTCACACTCATTTCCCATAATTCTCTCTTGGTATAGTTGATTCTCTTCTTTACTGAACAATTAGAACTGGCCTGAATCATCTCATTGTTGAAAAAAGAGCGCCATCCATCAGAATTGATCGTCATGTAGTGTTGTTGTTGAAGTGTATAATGATCTCCTGGTTCTGCTCATTTCACTTAGCATCAATTCATATATGTCTCTCCAAACCTCTCTGTATTCATCCTAATGGTCATTTCTTACAGAACAATAATATGTCATAACATTCATATATCACAATTTAATCAGCCATTCTCCAGCTGATTGACATCCATTCAATTTCCAGTTTCTTGCCACTACAAAAAGGGCTGCCACAAACATTTTTGCACATGTGGGACCCTCTTATTTGATTTTTAAAGTTCTTCCTAGACCTCTTTTTGATGTGGAAAAACTTACTATCTTTGATTCCCAAACCACTCTAGTGAATGTAATTGCCCTTTGACTCACAAATCCTGGTCACTTTGAATTCCAATAGAAGATCCGGACCTGTTCCAGCCCCATCTGGATCTGAACCAACTTTAGGGCTACACCCAAAAGCCCCTCGAGCTAAATCTCCAATTATAAAAGGGCCACACTGGGAACCTCTCTTTGCAGAGATTCCAAACATGCCAGCCATGTGAGGACCCTCTGTCCAGTGCCCCCCTTCACCTATCTCCTACTTCTAAACTCAATAATAAACCTCTTTTATCAATCTAGCTCTCCGGGCCAATAAATTCTTTTATTGGGAATTCGCACCGCTACTAGACCTCATTTACCGCCTTATCCTTGCACCGAATCCAAGGGGGTTACAGAGGAGCTTTGTTTGACTTCCTGTACCCCAAATCTGCCACTAGACCTTAACTAAACCCTAATTTCTTTTAGGTACCCCAAATCTAGACCTCAACATTTTGAGGTTTGTAACAATTTGACATTTCTCACTAAAAAAGAAGTGGCTTTCTTAGCTTTACTACCTTCTTCTGAATTCAAATCTAGATCTCCTCTATCCCCAAGATAGCTATGTATGGCTGGGTTCTTCTCCTTTGCTAACTCATTTTTAGTTTTATTTTGCTTTATTTTTTTTTTTTAATAGTTTTTACTATAATCAGGTCCTAGTTGGGAATGATGCCACAGGCCTCAGGTCCTTTTTGCTGTTATTTTCTGAGCTCTTCTGGGGCCGGACCTTGGACATGCCTCTGTTCCTAGGTCACAGCTAGAGCCCCTAGCCATGTTGTTCTGCAAATCACAATAGCAGGGTTCCTGTCACACTACTACCGCACTCACCAAACAAGAGCTAACTCCTACTCTCCCCACACCTGGCTTTAGGGCTTGTAGTTTGTTGATTTAGTGGAAATTGCCTGGAGATGTTTGCACTCAGGTCAAACCTCTGCCCTTGGAAGTTGATCTTTCCTGAAATATTCTCAAGTTATCTTAGGAAGACAATTGCTTTACCCCAAATTCTGTTTATATCTGCTACTCAATATTCCCTCTAAAATGATGCTTTGTCTTTTTTTGTGGAATAAATTTAGAGAGCTGAAAATTTTCTTACCTACCCTGACATCATCCCAGAATCTTCTCTCAATTTGATTTTACTAAACAGAAAAATGAAGAATTAATTGATTTGACAAGCTCCTTGGATATCCCTTTTGGTAGAATGCATCAAGCAACCCTCCTGCTTGGTGAGCTTTATCTTTCCATGGGACCTATCCAAAAGTCTCAAGTTTGCACCCTACTCTAATTGATGAGGTATGGATCGTGGCAGGAATATGGGTTGGTCTCCTAGTTCTCCAAAACACCAAGTTAGGGCGGGTTCGCAGTGAGAAACGCTACACAAAAGGCTGTGATAAGAAAAGGCACTTTATTTAAAAGAGAAAGACACTAAGATGTTCTCTTAGTGGGCAATGTCAAAGAATTGCAAAGAGACATTTTCTCAGGGCTTACTTATATACAGAAACAAAACAATTTGGGCTTTGCATCCGAAAGGAACATACTTGAGATAGGGTGTGGGAAAAGAGTCTTTCACTGGGAATGTAGAATTAGCATCCAAAAGGTGCATAATGTGTGGGAAGAGAGTCTTTCCCAGGGAATGTAGGTTTTGCATCCAAAAGGTGCATAATGTATGGGAAGAGAGTCTTTCCCAGGGAATGCAGATGCTCTTCTGGACGAGGCTGTATTGTCCTCATCATAATGAAGGTATTCTTTTAATGTACTCCACCTAAGTTCAGGAAAGAAGCAATGACAGTGACAGAAGCAATATCAAATTCAAATCTCATATCAAGACTTCTCTACTTCTGTTGCTCCTCTGATTGGTGAATTATTTCTCAGGTTCTCCATTTGAGAAAACAAATCAATCATGATCAGTCTTTGACTCTGAACTTTTCTACATGGTCTCCGTGCAGATAATTTCTCACTTTTCTCTCACTTTTCAGTTCTCTTTTATATATTATTTTTCCCCATTAGAATGTAAGCCCTTTGAGGGCAGGAACAGAAACTGGCTTTTTATTTACCTATATTTGTATTTTCAGTGCTTAACACAGCATTTATTAACACCCCCCCCCCTTCTCTCTCTCTTTCTCTCTTTCTCTCTCTCTCTCTCTCTCTCTCTCTCTCTCTCTCTCTCTCTCTCTCTCTCTCTCTCTCTCTCTCTGCCTCTGTGTGTGTGTGTGTATCTTTCTCTTTCTTTCTTTTCCTTTCCTGCTCCCTCTTTCCTGTCTCTTAAGCAGGTCTCTGGGTATGAAGTTAACTGAAGGCTTATAGCACTCCTAGCTTGATCATAAGTAATAGAGGAAAAGGGCATGAATCTTCCTAGTCTTTTCGGATGTATCCTGCTAATTACTTTTTGTAAACAATCTCAGTTCCATCTCAGCAGACAATTTAAAGACTAATCTTCTTTACATGGTGGACAGACCAGAAGAAATACATGCCCCATAGTCTGAATGGATACTGCCTTGGGCAGATCATGTTTAATATGCTCTTTTTTGGGGTGGTCACTAGTCAATATTAGCCCTTGTTATACATTCACTTGCCTTTCCAGTACTAGACTCTGTTTTGGGACAGGTATCAAGAACAGGTTTTGTAAAAGATCCCTGGGTGGAGTGGGAGGCTGGAAAGACCACACCACAATCTTCCACCATTTGCTTTCTATATTAAGAGAACACATACAGTAGACACACAGGACCTCTTCAAAGAAGTGTCCCTTGAATGGGGCTAGGTTGTACTTAAGTTGTAAAAAGAAGACTGCCTGAGATGCCCACACAGGGCACTTGTGCCATGTTCCATTCTGAAAAGTCTTAGTAGATCTTCAGAACCCAAGTCTAGAACTTCCCGTTCTCTTGGGAAAGTTAAGCTACTTAACTACCTGGGAATATAACCCATTCATCTTTAGTTGAGACATTTTGATAGTGATATATTTACCTAGCCTATTTGTCAAAAGGGCCACATACCAGATAATCATTCCTTGTTGTTAAAGTTGTGTCAGACCTTTCATTACCCTCACAGATAAGAAGAGTGCTTGGGAGCAGTGGAGAGTCTTAAGGACTTTTTTACTTTTGAGAGATGGGTGGTTAAAATAAGGCCTAAGTGAGAATCAAAAAGAAAAAAAAGGGAGTTCTGAATGGCCTTGTGAGAAGATATCTGCCAGGTATGGATGCTTTCTGATGGCCCTGGGCAACAGGGCCTAGGGCTGGGTGTTTCTCCCTTGACCCTAAATAACGTTTATCAAACTCATATTTGGAGATTTTTTATTTAGAGAAGATTTTCTACATTTAGGCGGACAAGAAAGGAAGCAGAAGGATGTTCAACATTTCAGTGTTATTATTCTAATAAAATTTTACTGGGACTTCAACATCTGTTTGTAAAAAAGTAGTTAAATTTTGCCTAGGACAAAATAGCAAAATAGCACACCCATTTTCCTGAATACTTGGGAAGGGTGAGCTGGGAGGAGTAGATCCCAATAAGTGAGATAATCCTAGAAATGAACCTTCATGCCGAGGATGTCTCTGATCCAAAGGCTGTAATTATATTTTTAATATGAATTCCTAGGGTTATGACTACATGTCACATTACCCATGTAAGGATTGAAGAAAAATTCAGAGGCAACTGTGTTTCCAGAAAAACATATATTCTATTTCAATGTTTTAAGAATTAAACATTTGGAAGATATTTTAAATGAGCAACCTGTTTTGTTTTTTGGTTTTTTTGAGTCTTTTTTTATTAAAACTTTTTATTTTTAAAACATATGCATGGATAATTCTCCAACATTAACCCTTGCAAAACTTGTGTTCCGATTTCCCCTCTTCCTCTCCCTCCTCCCCTAGATGGCAAGTAGTCCAATATAGAGTATCCTGGTTTCTAAAACTTATGATAGGAATAAAGAAATGTTTCCTTGGACTTGGCTTAGCTGATTTGTCAGAATTAGATTACAATTAAGACAGAGCTATGAAATGGAAGAGGGAAAAGGGAGAGAAGAATGAAGAATGATGTGTGGGCACTCTCTCTTGCTAGTTACATTTATACCTTACTAGACATCATAATTCTAGTATTTCTTTACCTTCTTTCTCCTGAAGTATATGGAGGCATGATGCCAGGCTATTAATCTAATCAACACAAATGCTTAAAAGTGCATGTAGGCTTGGAGTACCCAGATTGTACAAAGATCTCCCTTAGATCAACATAAGGGATGTTTGAGGTTTGCTGTGAGTATATTTGCCAACAAGAGAAAACTAAAGAAGAAAAGTATCCCATTTGCTAGTTTGAAATGAGATTGATGCACTGAGAATTGGATCATTTTGTTTTAATTTGTGTTTTAAAGAATATTTCTTCCTTCTAAGCCTCAGTTTTCTATCCACTGATTTTATTTTTTCTATAATGACTCTAATGAAAAAAATGCTTCTGCCAAACCAATACATGTAGACTATAGGATGTCTCATGTTCTTGACTACAGGTGTTCTGAAACTGGCAGACAACTGGGAGTGTGACTTGAGGGTAGAGTCCCTTGACTTCTGTAAGGAATACTGCAAGGATAAACAAAAATTTATTATTAGTTTCCTGAGACTGTCACCCAGAATTCCCATTACCTGCTCCCTGATTACCAGAGGGAACCCTGAAGTTGCCTAGGCAACTTTGATCAAGTTGGAGAACAAGTTTAAAAGGGAACCTCTGAAGCTTAATATCTCAGCATGATTTATGACTGTACTCTCTTTAGAGTCTGTCAGAAGAGATTCATTCAATGCCAATGAGTAAGGAGAAGGAGGTCTTCCCCATTGCATTTTCAATGGTGATTCATGAAAAGATTGAAAATTTAGAGAGGCTTCTGAAGGTTGTATATGCCCCATAGAACATCTACAGCACCCACTCACATGTATAAAAGGTATCCAGAAACTTTCAAAGAGGTAGTTAGTTCATGTTTCCCAAATGTCTTTGTGAGCAACTAGTCTAATTAGTGTGCACTAGTCAAGAGTACAAATTAAGCTGAACTTCATAAAGGAGTTGCTCCAGACTTCTGTACCCTAATCTCACATCCTAATATAGATGCTAAATAAATGTTTGTTGAATGGAATTATCTAACTCTTTTTCTCAGTGTTTTTTGAGATATCTTACTATATCAATGTATTCTTGGTTTTTTCTTCTTGTCCATTATATCTTTTTTTTTTTTTATACTCTCTTACCTCTTAGAGTATTCTGATAAATCAATAAAGAGGGTGACCAAATGTCTTTCTCTACATTATCTGCATTTTCTCTTATGACATGTGGACCATTTCACATCAGGTCCAGTTTCATTGATTCCTCTCAATAATTTAATCTTGGGGATCATATATATTTTTCTGATAGTGAAAACAAAGAAGGAAAAAAAATGGTTCCTATTGGATGGAAGTAAACTAGTGTAAAGTGAGTCTGGAACTCAAAGAGCTAGATTTTTTTTTTTTTTTTTTTTTTTTGTGGAAATGGTGCCTTTATTTATTTATTTATTTAATAGCCTTTTATTTACAGGATATATGCATGGGTAACTTTACAGCATTAACAATTGCCAAACCTCTTGCTCCAATTTTTTACCTCTTACCCCCCCACCCCCTCCCCTAGATGGCAGGATGATCAGTAGATATTAAATATATTAAAATATAAATTAGATACACAATAAGTATACATGACCAAAACGTTATTTTGCTGTACAAAAAGAATCAGACTCTGAAATATTGTACAATTAGCTCGTGAAGGAAATCAAAAATGCAGGTGTGCATAAATATAGGGATTGGGAATTCAATGTAATGGTTTTTTGTCATCTCCCAGAGTTCTTTTTCTGGGCATAGCTGGTTCAGTTCATTACTGCTCCATTGGAAATGATTTGGTTGATCTCGTTGCTGAGGATGGCCTGGTCCATCAGAACTGGTCATCATATAGTATTGTTGTTGAAGTATATAATGATCTCCTGGTCCTAAAGAGCTAGATTTTAAAGACAGAAAAATTCTTCACATCTGGTACCCCTGAGGTGACCAATGTGCAGGACATTGCTGGTCATTTCTTACAGAACATTTGGCTTACCTCACATGAATTCCCTGGGGCTATAAAACATAGGGAACACAGAGACATGTAGGGAAAGCCATATTGGAATGGAAGACCCCAAAGCAATATTATTATACCACATAGCTCCTTTTCTCCCCCATCTTCCAAACAAACCATTACATTGATTTAGGAAGAAGGTTAAATATTATCAAATACTATCCCAGAAGTTCTGACTCTCTTTAATTTAAATTTTGCCTACAGGCAGTCTCAGAATGGGTAAGAAGCTTCAGGTCTCATTAACTTTATCAGAAGCACTTCTGCATTCCAACCTTCAACCTGCACAATTACTTTTCCTTATAATCCTTTATGATCTATAATAAAATTTGCTTCATCGCCAGATGGTCAACAATGATTAGCCTTAGAAGTATCCTTTTTTTTGTAGCATAATAGTTTCTAGATTTAAAACATCTGTTTTTATTAAAGCACAATTCTGATTGATTAGAATAACGAGGATTGCATGACTAAAAAAAATGTGTCTGATGAAGAAAATAATTTTCTGAAGGATTCTTTTTTTCTTCATTTCTTCATTTCCTTTCAAAGCACTCAAAAGCCAAATCAATTTCTTCTGTATTCTTACCCTAACTTATCATGACCTTTACATTACACTTTATGTACTTTTCAGTGGCTTCCTCACTTTAAAACAAGTTCTCTTTGAGAACATTTGGGATTTTTCTTTAATCTGGGATCCCCATTATAAGATCTGATAACAAAATTTATTTGTAAGATCTGATTACAGAACTTATATACAAAACATCATTATCATTCTTTGCAGATTATATGAAGATATACTAAAAGAAAAATCAACTAAACAAGGACTTGAAATAGAATTACAGGATATAAAATAAATTCAACATAAATTATGAGCATTTCAATATATTTCCAACAAAGTAAAGAAATTCCACTTAAAATTACATGACAAACAGGGGAACTATATGAACAAAATTATAAAACACCATTCACATAAATAAATTGCATCTAAACAACTGAAAAATAATAATAATTGCTTATAGGTAGGCTGAGTCAATATAACGAAAGACAATTTTACCTAAATCAATTTACTTATTCAGTGCCATATCAAACTATTAAAAAAGTATTATACAGAGCTAAAAAAATCAACTCAAAGAATAAAAATCTAGAATGCTAAGAGAATTAATGAAAAAAAAATGAAGGAAAATGGCCTAGCAATAGCAGATTTCAAACTTTATTACAAAGTGATAATCATCAAAATAGTCTGGTACTGGCTAAGAAATAAAATTATAGATCAGTGGAACAGATAAGATGCACAATATATAGGAATAAATTGCCATAGTAATTTAAATTTTGAGAAATGCAAAGATCCAAGCTTGTGGACAAGAACCCCACCTTCAATAAAAATTATTGGGGAAACTAGAAAACAGTTATGCAGAAACTAGATAGAGATCTCACACTGTATATCAAGATAAGATCAAAATGGGCATATGATTTAGCCATAAATGGTAATACCATAAGCAAATTAGGGAGCATGGAGCAATTTACCTAAAAAGAACCTTAAATTTTGAATTTGTGGAGTTATTTAAACTCATAGGAATTTTACTCTAATTTCTCCTATATTCTTTCCTTAAGTTCTTATTCTAATGCTTCACTGAATTTTGCTAAATTTTTTTGAACTGCTATCATGATCAATAAAACAATTCCTTGTAATGCTGGAGAAACTGAGGCAACATAGAGATTAGAGAGTTTTTAATATTTTATTTGAGTTTCTGAGAGGGAGAGATTTTCTGGAACCAAAGGATCCATTTTGGTCCCAGGGCTGATGTCTTAAAGCATTCAGCAGCAAATGTGAGATTTATATATGGCTCCAAGTGATCAGGATAGACAAAAGCAAGGGGGTGGGGGGAAGTCTGAACACTGATGAGCGTGGGAATTTCCAGGAAGGGATCATTGATTTGGTTCTGACAGGTGGGGGATAGGACCATAAATTCTTCATAACTTGGGAGTGAAGGGGATAGTCAGCTAGAGACAGGAAGTCTGGAGAGATAGAGGTAGAGGATGCCAGTTAGGTATCTGAGGTAAAACATCTGGAGTTTTATGATTCTTTTGGAATACCAGAGTGACCAGATCTCCACAGCCCTAATTATCTCAGTCGTAATGAACAGGAAAGGGCTACAACGAAGGGGATTAAGGCAGAACATTCAAGGAACTAAGGCAAGACAATTTAGGGAAACTGAGGCAGGACAATTTAGGGAAACTGAGGCAGGACAATAAAAGGAAACTGTGGCACAACATCCTAAAATATTTCAAAGTTTACTTGATCCCACAAAACTCATCAAAGTCTTCATAAAACATTTAAATCAGAGTTTAGAAATTTTCAGTAGAAAAATGACCCTCCCAGTTTTAAAGACTCCAATTAGTTTTTGTAACTGTCTTTAATTTCTAATTAATCTTTGTATCTGTCTTTCATCTCTGTGATTTCCAAAGTAGCTAGTATTGGAAGTAGAGAAAAAGAAAAGATATGTAACTTCTAAAATATTTTGAAAGTTTTGCTTTTTACATTTTTTCTATTAGTTGATCAGAACAAAAGAAAAAGAATAGTTTAAATGATCAGGATATAGACCATAACAAATTCTTAAAAATATGTGCCAGCATAAAATAACAAAGCACAGATAATATAGACCTTCATTACTACCCCACTCCCTTACTCTCAGGCTGTAAATTTCTATTTCATTATAATTGAGTAGGTATGGAGGGAAGAGCAAAAGACAAGGTTACAGTAAGAACAGAATAGTCCGAAGTGGGCACTTTAGAAGAAGTGGGTATATCACAACAGCCCACAACATGTTTTTTCCTTTTGGGTGAGATTATTCATTGGGCAGTTTTTTAATGTGTAATAATCAAAAAGGGAAGGTACAATCATTCAAAACATATTTCCATCTAATAGGAACTATCAAAAAATAATATAATAGATAAGTCATTAGTTAATTTAATTAAAAAAAGAAAAACAAATTATCAGTATCAAAAATGAAAAGGATCAATTCACCACCAATAAAGAAGAAATTTAAACCATATTATATGCTTTTTTAGCCAACTATATGCCAAGAAATCTAGCAATGGATCAATATATGTAAAAATATAAATTGAGATTAGTAGAAGAGTAAGTAGGATACCTAAATAACCCTATATGAAAAAGAATTTGGACAAACCATAATTGAGCCCTCCAAGGAAAAAACAGCAGGACCAAGATTTAAAGAATGAGTAATTCCAATACTATATAAAGTATTTTGAAAAAGAGGCAAAAAAAAAAAATCCTATCAAATTCCTTTTAAGTCACAAATATGGTTCTGATATTTGTATCAAGAAGGGCAAAAACAGAAGAAAACAAAAGCTCAATTTCCCTGATGATGTTGATATAAACATTTAAAATAAAATAATAGCAAGGAGATTACAGCATTATATTAGAAAGGTCATACACCATGACCAGCTGGAGTTTATACCAGGAATGCTATCAGCATAATTGACCACATAATAATAAAAACAATGAAAATCATATGATTATCTCAACAGGTACAGAAAATCTTGACACAATACAACACTCATCCTTATTTAATAAACTCAAAATGCATGGGTCTAAATGGAACTTTCCTTAAATGATAAGTAGTATCTATGTCAAACCATCATGAAGCATTATCTATAATGGGAATAAGCTAGAAGATTTCTCAGTAAGATCTGGAGTGAAGCAAGGATGTCTATTATCACCACTATTATTCAATATTGTACTAGACATGTTAGTTATAATAATGAGAAGAAGAAAAAATTGAAAGGATTTAAGATCCTTCTGTGGCTTACTGCTTTTAAACAACCAACCTGAAGACATCAAGCAAGTTCTGTTATCAGCTCCTAAATTAAGACTCTCAGATTAAAGGTGAATCCCAAAGTGATCCCAGAGAGAAAAACTTGTTTTAAAGTAACAAAGCAACTGAAAAAGTAAGTAAAGTTAAATGTTTTTGGTGAAGGCTAAGTAAGGGTAAGAAAACAGAAGAATTGAAAGAACAGAGAAAAAGTTAAACCTAGAACCTTTCAGAAAATTAGTTTCTATCAGACACATTTTTTTTCAGTAGTCTTTTCCCTGTAAGGTCTAATTAATCAAAATAGTGTTTTAATAAAAGCAGATGCTTTAAATCTGGAAATTATCATGCTACAAATAAAAGACTACTTCTAAGACCAATAATTTTTGACTATCTGATAATGAGGCAAATTTTATTATAGATCACAAAGAATAATAATAAGTCATTGTACAGGTTAGAGATTAAAATGCAGAAATGCATCTGAAAAAGTTAATGAGAACTGAAGTATCTGACTCATTCTGAGACTGCCTATAGGCAAAATTTAAAGAGAGACAGAACTTCTGGGGTATTATTGGATAATATCTGACCTTCCTCCTAAATCTATACAATGGTTTGTCTGAAAAAATAGAGAAGAAAAACTATATAGTACAGAAATATGGTCTTGGGATCTTCTATTCTAAATTGTCTTTCCCTATATGTCTTTTTGTTCCTTTCTACTATATAGACTCTGGGAATTTTTACATATTAGGCCATACTGAAAGCTGCATAAAGTCTTTCTGCTTGCTATGTGTCAGATTCTGTGCTAGGTACTAGATATGCAAAAACAAAAAATGAAATAGTCTTTGTCCTTAAAAAAATTCTACTGAATGCATATGTTTATGTGTGTCTATGTGTGCATGTATGTGTGTGAGGGATTTGACACATATACACATAAGCATATTAAAATAATAATTGAAACAGGAAATAGTAAATGGGAATATCCCAGGTGATTCATGAATCTTGAAGGGAAGATGAAACTTCTGAGAGACAGAAATCAAGAAGGAATGAATTATAGGAATAGAGGATGATTATGAATGTTTGAGATGGGAAATAGGGGATCAATATTGGGGAGTAGCTAATGTTACAATTTGGCTATGATATAGAATTAATGAAAGCCAATCTGAAAACATTTCATTTATATTACATAGGGAATAGGGAACTTTTAATGGCTTTATGTATCTAGGTTTTAGCAAAACATTTCCAGTTCTTCAAATGTCTAGGCATCTAGTTTATGACTAATGACTTAAATTCATTTTTATTATCTAGATACTCTTTTTTTTTTTTTTGTTACAACCTCATTTATTTGAGGGCTTCAAGTTTCTGTTAATCAATTTGGATCTATAGTTTGCACTCTAAAATCTTTATCCTTTGTAACTCCATTTCCCCTCCCCCCCCAAAAAAAAAGAACAAACAAAAACAAATCAGAAGCAACCTAAGAAAGAACTCTCTTCTCTGTTATTATTCCTTTTATCTTAACATTTAAAGAATTTCAAAATTCTGTAATCTCAGAATTAGAAGGACTTAAGAATGCATCTAATACAACCTCTACCTAAGAAAAAATCCCTTCTAACAATGTAATTGTTTTTGTCTCTGTTCTATAATTTTGTGAAAAAGTTCTGATTTAAGGTCAGAATAACTGGATTTTATATATGCCTAAATATCCATGGCAGCATATTTTGTAGGAGCAAAGGATTAGAAATAAAATAGATGCCTAAACATTAGGGAATGTCTAAACAAATTGTGGTATATAGATGTAATATAATGTTACTTAGCTATAAAAAATGATGTATATGAAGAATTTTTTGAAGTATGCCTAGATTTATTTAAACTGATACAAAGTTAAAGTAAACAGAATTAGGAAAATAATATACATGGCTACACTAACATAAATCAAAAGCACAAGAAACTGAAACTCAACTTTATGTAATTATAATAACCAAACATAGCCCTGGGAAAGAGAAAAGAAAATGTGATTTCTTTCCTTTGCAGAGTGTAGAACATTGTATATATCGTTAAATTTGCTGATGCATTGGTTCATTTTGATGAACTCCTTCCCCCCTCTCTCCCTCCCCCTCTTGCTCTTTATAAAGAATTCTTCTCCATTAGGAGAGGAGAGAAGGATATATTTGGAAATGAAAATGATATAAAAACAAAATATATCTGTAAGAAGAATCTAGGTTCAGTATGTAATCCTTGTCAACATAAAATCCTTGGCAGATATAGAATCTCAGAAGGGAAGGAATCTCAAAGAACACTCTAGCTAATCCTTTTAAAAAATGGTTTAAATTTTCTTTAATCTGCCTCCAGCCCCTAACTTAATGAGAGCAGCCTCTTATTTTGTTAATCATATAATTAAGTACTCTAGCCTTTCCTCATCCTGAACTTTAATGCTCCAGACAGTATTCTTAAAGCATTCTTCTGTTTTTTTATATCCTACAATCTGTCCTTGTTTGCCATGACTACATGTGTTTTTTAAAAATATTAAATTATCAATGAGTTTCCCACGGAGTCATATTGATAGTTCCTCTTTCATTCCTTCTCTGAATAGTCTGTATCTTCAAAATTTTGTTCTCTTCAAGCCATTCTCCATTTGATAAATGATCAAGAATATGAACAATTTTCAGATGAAGAAATTGAAACTATTTCTAGTCATATGAAAAGGTGTTCTAAATCACTATTGATTAGAGAAATGCAAATTAAGGCAAATTTGAGATACCATTACATACCTCTCAGTTTGGCTAAAATGATAGGAAAAGATAATGAAGAATATTGGAGGGGATGTGGAAAAATTGGGACACTGATACATTGTTGGTGGAATTGTGAATAGATCCAGCCATTCTGGAGAGCGATTTGGAACTATGTTCAAAAAGTTATCAAACTGTGCATACCCTTTGATCCAGAAAGTTTTTCCTGGGCTTATATCCCAAAGAGATCTTAAAGGAGGGAAAGAGATACACATGTGCAAAAATGTTATGGCAGCTCTTTTTGTAGTGACTTGAAACTGGAAACTGAATGGATGTCCATCAGTTGGACAATGACTGAATAAGTTATGGTATATGAATATTATGGAATATTATTGTTCTATAAGAAGCAACCAGCAGGATGATTTCAGAGAGGCCTGGAGAGACTTACATGAACTGATTCTAAGTGAAATGAGCAGAATCAGGAGATCATTGTACATAGCAACAACAAGATTATATGATGATCAATTCTGATAGATGTGACTCTTTCCAACAATGAGATGATTGAGGCCAGTTCCAATGGTCTTGTAATGAAGAGAGCCATCTACACCCAGAGAGAGAACTGTGGGGACTGAGTGTGGACCACAATATAGCATTTTCCCTCTTTTTGTTGTTGTTTGATTGCATTTTGTTTCTTTCTTATTTTTTTTTTAATCTGATTTTTTTTTTTTTTTTTTGTGCAACAAGATAATTGTATAAATATATACACACATATTGGATTTAACCTATTTTTTTTTTTTTATCATGTTTAACATATATTGGATTACTTGCTATCTAGGGAAGGGGGTGTGGGGAAGAATTTGGAACACAAGGTTTTGTCAGGGTCAATGTTGAAAAATTATCCATGCATTTGTTTTGAAAATTAAAAGCTTTAATAAAAAAATTTAATTCTCAAAAACCTCTCATTATTCTAGGGTCAGATTTTTCTTTTAATTTTAAGCCATGAGCAATGCCTAATTTTAGTGAAGGCCTTGAAATGCACTCTCAAAATCTAGGGTAAATTTCAGAGTATGCCCCAAATTATTTAGCTTTCCTCCCATAAGATTCTGAGGAGGGGTATTTTCCCTATTACCCCATATTTTCCATTTGTTATCATTTCTACTTCAACCTGCAACTTCTTCTGTTTGTTCAGAATTGGATCCAAATTGGCAGCTCTTTTTACTGCTTCATCACTTTTTGAAGAAATGATTATGAAGACAAGTCAAGTAAATATTGGCTACCCTGATTGTGATAGAGAGTCCTTTAGCAGATGTTTGAAAAACCTGTCTTTCATAAATATCAGGTTTCTCTTACCCATCTGCAGGATATTTAGGCCTTGATTGGATTTTTTTTTTCATTTGTTGAAGAAAGAACTCGGGACACAGGTGATAAGCAGTAGCAGCCTAAAGAACAATGTGACTATGGGGTAGTGGTGATGTCTGGTTGGTGCTGGTAAGAAAAAGTGTTATGGTATAAGCCACTGGAGACACTCAGCCTCAACTCACTGGACAGGACACTGTTACCATATTAATGCCCTCTAGCAAAGTCTAGGATATCCATTTCTAGTAACATTTCATAATATATGCTGGTGACACTATTGTTTCCATTTTCTTCCATCTGAAAATAACTGAACACCAAGAAAAAGAAGTAGTCGCTAGGAGTTTGGCAGGTAGTACTAGAGCTGAAGTCAGGAAGAATTGAATTTAAATTCTGATTTGGACACATACTGGTTGTGTGGTCCTGGAAAAATCACTTAACTTTTCTGTGAGCCTTATTCCCTCACCTGTAAAATAGAGCTAATGATGGTACCTACCTCACAGGACTGTTGTGAGGGTCATATGAAATATCAAATGGAAAGTGCCCTGCCAACCTTAAAGTGCTATATAAATGCTAGCTAATGTTTTTATTAAACATATCATTTCTTCTCAATACTCCTGCATCTTTCTAAACTTTAAAACTAGAATTACTGAAACTCCCCATTACTCAGGCTCTGGAAACCAATCTCTCCTAGGGCAAAGGAACCATAAAGATTTCTAGGCCAGTAGCTTTTACTGGCTTATTATTGAGGACATTTTGGTGCTTCTATTTTTCTGCTTTTAGTATTTTAGCATCTTATTAATTGAGTTTCTTCCCTATTTCTTCATGAACTGAATGCTCTGGGATCTGTCCCTATCTCTCTGTTATTTAACATTTGTATCTAAAACTCTGACAAAAAAGAGGTATCTGCTAATTCACATTATGAAAAGTGAAGATGCACTATTGCAAACATTGTCTTCCTTGAGGTCAAATTTCCCACAATATGACCTTAAGGTTCAAATCCCTTGAAAATTCCACCAGTTGGATCCTTTCTTACATAAAGCTTCTGTTAATCAAGATATCTAGCTTATCTCTTGTTTTTGTATAACATTATTCCCACTTTTTCAGTTGTTTCAATTGCATCCAACTCTTTGCAAACCCATTTGAGGTTTTTGTAGCAAAGATATTGGAATGGTTTTCCATTTCCTTCTATAACTCATTTTACAGATGAGGAAACCAAGGCAAACTTGAAGACAAATTTCAGGACTTCCTGATTTTTGGCTTGCTCTCTATCCATTGTACCACCTAGATGTTTCCCATTTACTTTTGCCCTCATCCACTGGCGCTCAAGATTTTAATTCTATGCCATTATTAACTTTTTTTTTTCTGCGGATAAACAATTCTCTACTTAATCCCAATATTTCAATGCTAAGATTTCTGATTTATCTTTATTACAATTGATACTTTGTACAATTATGTGGGTTTCACTGGTGTCTTCCTTCTTGTTTCTATTTCTCTGATGCTCCTTTAAACCCAGGTTTCTTAAACTGAGGCTTGTGATCCCATATGAGGTCCCATAACTGAATGTGGGGTTTATGATATTATGATTTATTCTCAGTAAATGATTGATTTATATATCTATTTTATATACCATACCTGGGTTCATGTAAAATTTCTTGGGCAAAAGGGAGTTGCAAGTGAAAAGGTTTAAGAAATATTTCTATAAACTTTTCTTATATAAAAAACTGACTTGCCCCATAAATCCTGCCTGTTTTCTCCTTTCCTTTGATTTTCAGCATAAGCCTTGTTGATCAAGTTCACAAGCCTCTATGCAAATACAGATTTTCTCATCAGCCTCTATCCCAGGATGGCAGTACTACCTACATCAACAATAAGGACCATGATTACCAATGTTTCAAGTATTAATATAGGAAGGACAAAACTATCTAGTCAGCTGATTCTTACCTTCTCTCAAACCACCTCTTAAAGATATGGAAGAATTGCAAATATAGTCTTTTTCTTTATATGTTATTTTCTTTAATTCTATATGAGAATCCCATTGGTAAGTCTAAGGGTACTATTTAAAAATAACTTGTATATTTGTGAGGTGCTGTTTTAAAAAATAATTTTATTGTGATCTTAATTAAAATGTCAATAAAATAAAGAACAAACTGCTAAATGAAATCCTAAAGTCTGAACTATTTATATTTTGGGGAAAAAACATCAACAAAACAGCTCATTTGTTCTGTTTTCCACAATGGGAACTCCCCACTCTGATAAAAATCATAGATTAAATTCCTTAAGCAATTCCATTAACAACCATAACAAATATTGCTCAGTATCTTCCAATTGCTCATGATTTGGATTGCTTACCATTTTTTAAAAAATAGATTGTGCATCTATCAACATTTTTCATATAGCTAAATAATTTTTCTCTTTTAAATAAAATTCTTAGGATAGGGGTAGAGGAAAACTGACTAATTCTTCCCTTCCCTCCCTATCATCAGCTAATGGGAAGCAATGTAATGATAGAACCACTGATCAATAAGTATAATCAATTATGTAACTCTTGTTCTGCATCAGTTTACAATTCAATAACAATGTAATTTTCCCCATGCCATAACCAAAATTGAATTTTATAATTTTTAATTATTTTCTTGAAATTGGTTAGTATAAAGTGATATTTAAGAGTAAATAATATTTGCATTTTCTGACAGTTTGAACAATTTTGAATGAATATTAAAAATTATAATTAAAAAATTTGTTCATCACAAAATGTGAAGTGAAATGAATTTCCTAAAGTCATCTAGCCAGTAAGTAATCAGAATAGGTCTAAAACCTGTCTTTCATCTCTCTAGTCCTATTTCCATTATATGCTCAAATACATCTTTATTGGTGAATAAGTATTACAATTATAAATATACATATCGATTCTTTGTAGGTAATTGACAAATTTTTTCAAGTATATAAATAAAAATACTTTTGAAAAAATATTTCTTTTTTTGATACATTGATATTCATTTTGTGAAATTCTAATATTTTTGCAAAATTAAATTATTTTGTTTAGAACAATTTTATCCATTTGTGATAGATTTTTTCTTCTCATTGCAAAGAATATTAATAACACACTTCATTTTTCTTCTAATTGTTTTAAATGGATAGTAATCTAATTTGTTTAAAAAAACTATACTCATTTTTTGGCCACATTACAATCTGACTTCCAAATTCTTGTTTTCTTTTCTAAGATTTTATATTCTGTTAATCAAATACATATCTTATGTATTCATTTATTTCTGCATGTACTTTCTCAATTTGAGTCTACTAATTTATGTTTCTATTACCAGAATGACACCACTTTTTAGTCTGTTTTTAAATCTGAAAAGAAAAGCCTCATTTCATTAATTTTTAGTTGCACTTTAGATTATAATTATTTAATGCTGTTTTTCTATACCTGACACTTAAAAATTTCATTCAAGAAAATAGCAATAGTGATTAGACCTGCTTTATCCCTGTTTTGTTGGGAATGTTTCCAGTGTTTATGCATCATGCATAAAGCTGAATTTAGAAGTTGAATTGCCACTTTAAAAATTATATTTTGAAAAATTCTCTTTATGTGTGTGATAACTGATGTTATCATCAGGAAAAGATTACTAGAGTAACAAAGGTCTTTTTTGAACTTGTTTATATAATTATATATTTAAATAATTCTTATTAGTATTATTTATTATACTGATAGCACCTTTCTTCCAAGATTGTTATGAGAATCAAAATATTCCGAAAACATTTAGCACAATGCCTGGTACACAGTAAGCATTATTAACTAGTTGTTAACTAGAATTATTATTAATTAACACAACCAGCCAAGTTGGACAATGTATGAAACATTTTTCACCACTATCCCAAAAGTCTACTATATTCTATGAAAAGAAGGGGATAGTTCATTATCTATTCTCTGAAACAATAAAATTATTTAGGTTTGGCTTCCTTTAGTTTTTTTTTTTTTTTTAATGTGCACTTTACTTGATCCACTATACCTGCTATGTATCTGTCTATCTACTTATCTATATATCTACCTATCTACCTATCTATCCCCCTTTTCATGTCTAAACTCCTTAAGAACACTATCTGCAGTTCATGCCTTCATTTCCTCCTTTCTTAATTTTCTTTAATCTATCTTTTAACTTTATAATTGAACAGACGAGGAACTTTTTTTTCCCTTGATTACACAAATTTGTTGCAAAAGCTTTATTTTTTTCCAACTTTTGTTTTATTTGTAGTACTGTTTTTAGAAAGTAGTAGTTGGGAGAGAGGGGAAAGTACTGCATATAGGGTTGTGAAAAACTAAAGAAAAAGAAAAGAGGGTTATCGAAATATTTTTTTAAATTCTCAGAAGAAATTAGAAGGAATAAGAGAGGCAAATAGATAAGCCAGGCAGTATTAAAAGTTCCATGCTGAATTTATTACATATTTTACATGAAAGATCATAGAGATTCATGGTTTTATGTTCTATTTTACATATGGAAATGCTCAATTCATTTGATGTCTATTAAATTTGAGATTAATTTTTAAAAAATAATAAAAAGCAACATTGTTCATAACCTGACATATCTACTGGGGAATGTCTCTTGGGTGACATACTGAAGCACCAGACTTTGAGTCAGGAAAACCTGAATATGAATCCTGCCTCAGATGCTTACTAGTTGTCTGACTCTGGGCCAGTCACAACCTTTCTCAGATTCAGTTTCTTCATCTGTAAAATAGAGATAATAAAAGCACCAACTTCTTAGGGTTATTGCCAGGATTAAATTGACGTGATATACTTAAAGTGCTTTGTAATCCCTAAAATAACATATGAATGCTAGCTATGATTGTCATATTTGTTTTAATTCCTTATAAAACTCAAATATCAGATCTTTATCAAATTAAACTCAATTCCATTCCTGATTAGCTGTGTGACTATGAATAATTTATCAATTTCTACTTCAGCTTCCTCAAAGAATGGGGTAAATTTTCTTGAGTGCTGCCTACCTTGTAGGAATGGGATAAGGGATAAATGGTATAACAAAAGGAGGCAGCATTTTCTTTTCCTAAGAGGAAAGGTCTAATTAAAACTAAAATATGATTTTTCATGCTTTTATGAAATAAAATTATACTCAGATATTATACATTACCTTTATCACTTTTTTTTTTTTAAATTAAGGTGCTAAATCTTCCAATTTAGTTTTAAAGGTCAAGGTGCCATCCCCCATGCTTGCAACATGTTTCCTTCTCACCTCTAACTCTTAGAATCCTTACTTTCTGCAAGGCTCAGCTCAAGTACTACCTCTAAAAGTAAGACTTTCCTGATCCCTCTAGTAGTTGTTATTGTATTTGAATCATTTCAGTTATGTCTAACTGTTTGCGACCCCATTTGGAGTTTTCTTGACAAAGATACTACAATGATTTGCCATTTTCTTTCCAGTTCATTTTACAGATGAAGAAACAGAGATAAACAGGGGTAAGTGACTTGCCCAGAGTCATACAGCTACCAAGTGTCTCAGGACAGATTTGAACTCAGAAAGATGAATCTTCCTTATACCAGGCTTGGCACTCTTTCCACTGTCAAACTGAGATCTCTTAAAGACCTTAGGTTAAAAAAACCAAGGTCTCCCACTGCATCCAGAGCCATCTCCTGTTCTTTATCTGGTCACTGGACCTAGATGACTCTTGAAATGAAATTGTTTAGAGAACTGTTTGGTTCTGCACACATATATTGTATCTAGGATATACTGTGACATATTTAACACGTATAGGACTGCTTGCCATCTGGGGGAGGGGGTGGAGGGAGAGAGGGGAAAAGTCGGAACAGAAGTGAGTGCAAGGGATAATGTTGTAAAAAATTTCCCAGGCATGGGTTCTGTCAATAAAAAGTTATAATTACTAAAAGAAAAAAAAAAGAAATGAAATTGTTTTTACTTATTTAGTTACTTGTGTGGTACAATGGAAAAAAACTCTTTTTATGTTTATAACCTGGAAGACCTTGATCAATTTAATTCTTTTTGCCCCAGTTTCCTCATCTGAGATGATCTCTAAGCTCCTTTCCTGCACTAGTTCTATAATCCTGCCCAGTTCAACAAAGTTCTTGGAGAGTTTTGAGGGTTCTTTCATTTTTGTCTTTCTTCATTGCCTAGCATATTATTTAACACAAAGTGGGTATGGTAAAAAGGACATGGTAAGAAGTGTGTGCTATTTCTCCATTTGGTTGCTCATAATGTCCTAAAGGCTGTAATAATGTAGAATAGGACTGTTAGTGAGATTGTTCTAACAGATTGAATGTTGGCCCCAACACAGATTTTAAGACCTAGTTATACTCTACCACCATCTTGCCTCTTTCAATAGTAGTTTAGTCCCCAGTTCTTCTTTTCAGCCCTGCTGTTGGTTGTATTAAGAAAAAGTGATCACTCCCCTGCTATGATTTAGAGGATTGGTACCCAACTTGTCTGAGCCACCATGAATTTAGGTAATGATCTCCATTTTCTTTGTGATAGATATTGTGATATTCAAAGTCATCCAAGTAGTAGCTTCGAGCACACTACCTACTGGGAGCCTATACAGGCAATCCAGCATCCCAATATTTTGCAGTCCCTGAGACCAAGGAGCATGATAGACAGGAGTCTAAAAAACAAAAATCCCGCAATTGTCATCCATGTAGCATCTGAGGCCAGATTCCTAAAGAGGACCAATGATAAGAATCAGAAGAGTGAAAATGACTTTTTAAGGATGAACAATAATAACGAGGCCAGATTGGAACTCATGTCTTCCTGACTTCAGTCTCAGAAGTTCTATCCACTGAGCCACCCAGCTGTCCCTCCATTTTAGAGACTCAGAAAAAAGAAACAATTATGTATTTTATTTTAAAAGACTGTTAGGTCTATTATTTTCACTGAATCAAGGAGAAGTCACTGAAGGAACTAAAATTATTTAGTTTGAAGAAGTGAAGACTTAGGATGACATCATATTTGAAGAATTTTCTTGTGGAAGAATTGCAGATTTAGGCTTGATATTAAGCAATTCATTGCTAACAATTAGAATGTTCCGAAAGAAAAATGGGTTGCATTGGGGGTATAAAACTGCCTGTTACTGAATGTTTTCAGTGGAAGCTTCATAGCTAGTTTTTTTTAAAGTTTTTTATTTTCAAAACATATGCATGTGTAATTTTTCAACATTGACTCTTACAAAACTTTGTATTCCAAATTTTCTCCTTCTTCCCCTCATCTTCTTCCCTAGATGGCAAGTAATATATTATGTATATGTTAAACATGTTAAAATATGTGTTAAATCTAATATATATATTATAATATACATATTTATACAGTAATCTTGCTGCACAAGAAAAATTAGGTGAAAAGAGAAAACAAACTGAGAAAGAAAACAAAAGGCAAACAAACAACAATAAAAAGAGTGAGAATGCTATGTTATGATCCATACTCAATTCCTACACAACTTTCTTTGGTTGCAGATGACTTTCTTCATCACAAGACCCATTGGAATTGGCCTCAATCTTCTCATTGTTGACGAGAGTCATGTCCATCAGAATTGATTGTTGTATAATATTGCTGTTGCTATGTACAATGATCTCTTGGTTCTGCTCATCTCATTTAACTTCAGTTCATTTAAGTCTCTCCAGGCCTTACTGAAATCTTCCTGTTGATCATTTCTTATAGAACAATAATATCCACAACATTCACATATCTTAACTCAATAACTCATGTCCAAATATGGGGTTCCAGCAGGTCACTTTCAAAGACCTCAATCCTTGTTCTTCAGGACATCAAGGCTATTCTAATTACAAAATCAGGTTCTGAATTCTGATTCCTGGATTCTTGTGGCTCATTCTCCCAATCAAGATTAAGGACTCCACTTCTTTCACCCCAAATGGAAAATAATGAACAAAAAACTCATGAATCAAGGTCTGTTTGTCAGGGGCAATATAACTTTAAAGGACATAAAACCCTAAAGATTCTCTCCTAAAAGCAGGATCTTTCATTGGGTCCAATAAATGAAGCCATTACAGAATAAAGTGAATTGAGGCAAAATGGAAGTTGTTGTAAGCTTTTTGAATGCTTCTGAAGATAATCAGAGAACTTCCCATTCACCATATGGTTGGCTATCTAGAACCAAATACAGAAAAATCTATATATACTTCTGGATCCATCCAAGATCCATTCACTACAGGGAAAGAGAAGGTAAGGTTAAGGAAAATTATCTTACATAATCAGGATTGGATGTAGCCTGAGTGTTTTATTAATATTTATAAAATGTTTAAAATCATAGAAGAAGTCTTCCAGTGCATTGGTAAAACCTCTTTGGAGGGTTTAGGGAAAGAGATGATTAGAATCATAACAGATAAGAAGACATGGATGCATTTCAATTTTCACCTTAGGGAGAAGATATATCAATTATATCATGAGTTTTTAAAGCTAGAAAGGATCTTAAAAGTCATCATGTCCAACCTCTTTTAGATGAGAAAAGTTAGACACATGGAAAATAAATGATTTGCCTCAGATTATAGAGTCCTATATAGGTGAGAGTTGAACCTTGGTCTATCTTGACTCCAGGACTAGTTCCCTTACCCACTATACCATCCTACCTCCTTAATGAAGGCTTGCCATTAAAAACATCAAAACATGGGCTCACAGCTTTAATGAAGTGCTGAATATCAAAATATTAGTTTACCAATATATTTCTCAGAAAGAGGAAGATATATGGCAACTGGGGTTGTTACTTGTCACTAAATATTAAATATTAATATTAATAATATTAATAAATATTAAGTGTTTGAGGCCATATTTGAACTCAAGTCCTCCTGACTCTATCCACTCTATCTCTATCCATTGTACCATCTAGCTAATCCCTTCTTTTATTTGTTTGTTTTTTTCATTTTGTTTTGTTATATTACCAATTGAAACTAAAGGGGAATGTATATCTTGTAAAAATCATGAAGGCATTTCATTTTCAAGAAAGTAGACTAATCTGTCTTTTCCAGGGTCAGGGCAAGTATTTGATTGCTTTTATATTACTTGTAGCAATAATATTGTATGGAAATTTATGCTATTCTAAAATGAACTGTCACTGACAGAAAAATGGTTTTCAAGAAATAGGCATATACAACTACTTCTACAATGATTATCTCTTAATCATCACAGAATTTGTCTCTTGGGAATGAGTTTAATTTAAAATCTAGAATGCCATTGGGATAATTATCTCTACTTTATAGACTTGGGTTTGCAAAACTATCACTCAGGAGTGATTTTGTTTCTCTTAGACATTTTGCTGCATTTAAACTTTGATCTTGGCAAGCTAAAAGTAATATGGTGGTGATTATGCTGATCCAAGAGTCAGGAAGAAGTAGAGTTGAGTCCCTGCCTTTGACACATAATAGCTCGTTGACTACGCTTAAGTCATTATTATCTCTGAACATGTTTTCTCATCTGCAAAATGGCATAACAAAATATGCACTATCTTCACAAGATTGTTGTGAGATTTAAATGAGATAATAATGCATGTAAAGTGCTTTATAAATGTAGTCTTGGATTTTCAGCCAAGGTAGAAATGGCATGTAAACTAGACTTAAGGAAACAAACACTGTTTTGGAGTTTTTCAATCTTTTGAACTTAGCTTCAATTCAAGGAGAGACACAATTGGGGCAATATTTTTTCCTACCTTGTTAAATTTAATGTACAAATTCTATCTCCCCTCAAAAAATTGCATGAAATCTAAGTTCATAGGTTCATACACAAGGTTTTTTGAAGGAAAGATGGAAGGAAAGATGGAGGAAGGAAAGAAGAAAAGAAAAGTAAGGAAAGAGGGAAGAAATGAGAGAAGAAAAGAGAGAAAGGAAAGAAAAGGAAAAAGGAAAAACTAGTGTAGAAGCAATGTATCAGAAATTCATATTTTTACCCTCTATATGCCATAGTTCAGAGACTTCCAAGTCAATTAAACAGTATCATCTACCAAGGTTGTTAATTTTGGTCTTCCCTGAATTCTTGTACTCATTTAACTACAAAAGGCTCATCCTTTAATTATTTTTGTTTTACTGTAGGAAGAACTTAAGAAACTGTGTATTATAGCTTTATTGTGTATGTTTAAACTGCTGTTGTTCCTTCAACAGGTAGAACCAGCTATGCTTAGCTCCTAATTAAAAAATTAATTAGTCAAAATAAGAATCCACCTACCATATTACATACACATTCCTATTTCTACACTCATATTTCAGGTGAACACCTTCTCAACTTGTCCCGCCTTGATATTTTTCTTACCTGGCCCCCAAAAGTGGACTCCCCAGAAATAGTCTCAAGCTGTTTAGGCTGTTCTATTTTCTCCCCATCTCATTCCCACACAAACTGATATTCTGCAGTTTCTCTCCTAGTGGGATCTTGGGTTCCAAGTCCTAAAGGTACTTCAGAATCTCTCTCCCCATCCCCTTCCAAAATCTCATGTTTTATACTGCTTGCTTCAGGAGACAGAATTTAGTTGTCTTACTTCAACAACATAATGTTCTTTATTTTGCCATACCTATTTCTGCACATAGGCAAATATGGGTTTCCTGACTCCTTTTTGTTCAAAAGTGTTACACTCTTAGTCAATGAAAACTGTCCAATTTTCTTGGCCTTGGATTCCAGAAGCTTTTAATAACTCATCTTTTTAGACAATCACTATCATCAGTTTCTTTAAAAGTTGTGCAGAAAGATTTTGAGTCTCAAACTAATTGACTACAACTTAACCTCACAGAATGATGCCAAAAATATTTTTATTATATCCTTTCAAAAACTCAAAGTTCAGTAATATTCATAAATTCAGAGCTGGAAGAGGATTAGTTTATTTATTTATTTATTTTGATGAACAAGCTAATTTTATTTTTCTAATTTTTTAATAATTTATTTATTTATTTATTTTTTAATAATTATAACTTTTTATTGACAGAGCCCATGCCTGGGTAATTTTTTACAACATTATCCCTTGCACTCACTTCTGTTCCGACTTTTCCCCTCCCTCCTTCCACCCCCTCCCCCAGATGGCAAGCAGTCCTATACATGTTAAATATGTCACAGTATATCCTAGATACGATATATGTGTGCAGAACCGAACAGTTCTCTTGTTGCATAGGAAGAATTGGATTCAGAAGGTAAAAATAACCTGGGAAGAAGAACCAAAATGCAAACAATTTACATTCATTTCCCAGTGTTCTTTCTTTGGGTGTAGCTGCTTCTGTCAGGAAGAGGATTAGTTTAACAGCTTTATTTTATAGTTAAGAAACAGACCTGAGAGAAGAAATGACTTGTCCACTGTCATACTGACTGTCAATGTCAGTGACAGGATTTCACCAATCCTTTGATTATACCCAAAATGAACTGGAATGTTTTTGCTCTTGATTTTGTGTCTCATTTAGTTGTGACCTATACTTTGCAAGGAAGGGATGAATGGGACACTGGTTCTTACTGGCCCTGGAAGCTTTACAAATTCTGGCCTAGAGTCTCATGGCAACTAGGATCACCTGGAAATCTATTAAGGATTTTGTGGTTTTGGGAGAGGTAGGGAGAAATATTCTTAAAAGCAGATACAGGCTTCAGTTTATATTCCTAGTCTTATAGAAATGTTTTACTTTCTTTTTTTGTCATTCAGAATTCAGGGCCATTTTTCTTGCCAATTTTGGCTAACTAAAGTCTGTCTTAATATTAACTTTACCAAATTGAAACCTGTTGTTAAAATTTACTCAGAGCTTTAAGTATTCTTTGGCTAAGAAGCCAGAAAAAGAATCTCAACTGTTCAAGAATTTTTGATGACATGTAAATACTTCTCCTCAATCAGTCTATTTGTAAAGCTTCCAAGTGTAGTTTAATCTATTATCTGATTTAGTTTACTATATAATGAAATTTATTTCCTTAAGTGAAGCATGAGTTTATGATATTGTTTAAGTTCATTCAACTTTTATGATATTGAAGGAAGTATATGATTATGGGATCTCTCTTTTATTTTATCACTTAAGAAAATTGCAATAAGTTAAAGAATTATTTCTCTGTCACACTGGTGTAATTTTGTCTACAAAATGCCTCGTTAGAATTCTCATTATTATCAAGGTTTTTTTTTTTTCCTCTGAGGCTTTCTGAATCTATGCTTGAGCATCATAATAATACCTAGGTTTTTATTTCTATAATTTCTGGTATCCTCTATACACGGGTCCTCAAACTTTTTAAATAGGGGGCCAGTTCACTGTCCCTCAGACTGTTGGAAGGGCCAGACTATAGTAAAAAACAAAAACTTTGTTTTGTGGGCCTTTAAATAAAGAAACTTCATAGTCCTGAGTGAGGGGGATAAACATCCTGAGCTGCTGCATCAGGCCTGCGGGCTGTAGTTTGAGGACCCTTGCATAATGTCTGGCTTTGCAGCAAATATATTATTGGTAATAGTTGTCTATCATATGAACTCAGAGAGGAAATATTTCTTGCCTAACACCATACATGACTGGTTTGCTTAACTGACTTAATATCTCCAAACTACATGGAGATTATCACTTTATTTAGTTAACAAAGGATCACAAATAAGGGTGAAATAGAGGGGGAAAATGATTATAATACATACAAAGCTCTTTGCAAGCTGAAGGTGCTATGTAGATGTCACTTAGAAAAACTTTATGAACTAGTTCGTAGAGATAGGAATATCTAAGTTTGACGCCTATTTCTGACACATGGCTTAGCAAGTCTTAAACACAAACTCTCAAATATACCAGTTTCAAGTATGCTCTTGAGACTATAAATTGCAAAGAATACACAGATCTGCATTTCTCGCTGAGGATTCCCTAGACCAACGAAAGTACAATGAAAGACCGATCCAAATGTTAAAAGTAAATAATCATTATTGTTATCTGATTGGGGAACCAAAGGAAAGAGAAGATGGTTACCTTTACACAGTAAGTCATTTAAAGTTTAATAAGGGGACAGCTAGGTGGTGCAGTGGATAGAGCACCACCCCTGAAGTCAGGAGGCCCTGAGTTCAAATTTGATCTCAGACACTTAACATTTCCTTGCTGTGTGACCCTGGGCAGGTTGTTTAACCCCAATTGCCTCAGAAAAGAAAAAAAGAGAAAATTTAATAAGATCTGGGCAGGATAATGAAGTGGGGAACTAGGGACAGCACAAGGACCAAGGAGAAGAAAAACACAAAAGGACAAGGAAAATAATAGAAAGGGATGGGGAGAATGCTTACTTTAAACTCTGATTTAGGGCTGGCTGGTCAAAGGAGGAGAAAATTTTCCATGTATTGAAGTATCTAAACATATGCTTATATACTTTTGTGTGTACATACATATATATGATATCATGATGTATATGATCATATATATATGATATGTGATATATCACTATAAACAAATTACCTAGTCACATTTATTCTATTCATTTTATCACTATAAACAAATTACCTAGTCACATTTATTCTATTCATTTTGTCACTATAAACAAATTATCTAGTCATATTTATTCTATTCATTTCAGAACATTCATTTGCTTAGAAAATTAGTATATCTGATAAATACGGAAATGTGATTGGAAGAATTGCACATATTTAACCTATATTAGATTAATTGCTGTCTGGGGTAAGTAGGGGAGAAAAATTTTGAACACAAGATTTTGCAAGGATGAATGTTAAAAACTATCTTTGCATATATTTTGAAAATAAAAAGCTATTATTAAAAATAAAAAATAAAAGCACCTTGAAAGTTAAAAAAAAAAAAAAGTATGCTCAGTCTTTCATAATCTTAATCTCATCTTTTGTATTCAACCAGTCTGCACCAGACCTGAATTTGTCTTGTCACTGGACATCAAGGAGTCATGGTCATTTTGGTCTACCTAGATTTGCTCTTAATGTATTACTGCATTTGCTTTAAAATATTGAGTAATTGTGATATCATGTTTCTTGTATTCCTATATCAATCATCTTGTATCAAGTAAATACTTTGTTTGATAAAAGCTGAAAGTGTTATGGTGCCTGATTTTGTATAAATAAGAATCACACCTGTGAGGACTTAAGAGTTACAATGGAAAGTAATAGGAATGTTTCCACTGGAGTAACCAGAGTTACTTCTAAGATCCTAAGAACATTTAACTTGTAACTACATGGTTTCATGTTTAACATATATCGAATTACATGCTATCTAGGGGAGGGGATGAGGGGGAAAATGGGAACACAAGGTTTTGCAAGGGTTAATGTTGAAGAATTATCTTTACATATGTTTTGAAAATAAAAAAACTTCAATTTAAAAAACAAATTGAGAGAGAACTCTAAGAACTCTCTGAGTTTTTCTGAGAATTCTGAGAACTTCAGACCTGCAGGTGTGAAAGCATGTCAGAGAAAGCAAACTAACCTAGAGTGGAGATAGGTAGATAGGCTTCTGTAGGGGTTACACAGAACTACTTTTACAGGGACCTAAACCCAGTCCCATCTTCTCCATGAAACTTGATATATTCAATCTAGGACACAGAAATATCTTCCTACAAGAAAATATTCATCATCTATTTTTATAAATCTATTAAATGCATTTTGTAAATCTATTAAAAATCATTGTTAGGTCCAAGGGTATTAGGCATTGCCCTCTGTGCCTTTACACTAAAAGTCCCCTTGGCATTTGACTCCAGGTATTTGTTGATTAGACTTGGTTTAGTCTTACAGGAAAGCTTGGTTTCTAATGAGAAGAATCAAGCTGCCTTCTCACATTCTTTGACTCTTAATATTCCCCACCCTGTTACCTCAAGGGAAAATTGCTGAAAGTTTAAATTTTGGTTCATGTCTACCCTTTTCTCAAAGTAGCAAAAAGGTCATGTATTGTACAATATGAACTAAGTATAGAACAAGTATAAATTTCCTTTTTCACAAAAGAAATGCTTAATACAAAACACACACAAGTTCATTGACAGAAACTCTTAAAAAGCATTTACTAGCTTAACATAACAATTGTCACATTCCAGTAGATTGAGACTTAAACATCTTTAGAGTGTAAAATAACTTGTAAAGATTGCATACATAGTCACATTTCACACTGACTTTATAGGGTATATGAGGTTTTCAGAGGGGACTAGTACCTTTGGTGTGAGGACTTGCCAAGCCCTTTTCATCTACTTTTCACCTAATTTTTTTAAATTGAAGTTTTTTATTTTCAAAACATATGTAAGGATAATTCTTCAACAATAACCCTTTCAAAACTTTGTGTTCCCACTTCTCTCCTCTTCCCCCCATCTTCCCTAGATGACATGTAATCCAATATATATTAAACATGGTAAAATATATATATGTTAAATCCAATATAGGCTTACATATTTATATAATTATCTTGCTGTATAAGAAAAATCAGACCAAAAAGTTAAAAAAAAGAGAGAGAAAGAAAATAAAATTCAAGCAAACCACAACAAAAAGAGTGAAAATGCTATGTTGTGTTCCCACAGTCCTCTGTGGTTTTCACCCAATTTACACCTGTGGCAGTAGCAAGAAAAGATAGCTTGAACACTGACCACACCCTGGTAAAACCAACTCTGCAAACAGGCTAACCCAGGTTGAGGGTAATTGACAATCCTCATACTCGTTAATGATTTAGGGTAATGATTACCCCAAGCATGTAAAGACTTCTCCCAGTGGAATGGGAGGATGAGAACAATTGTTCCAACCCCTATCAAGGTGGCTGAAGCAGGCACTGTGGACTGGATAGATCTTGGTCAGAGAGCAAAGATGCCAAAATCATCCACTGCAACCTAGGTCATTGCCAATCCTTTTGACTTTTGTCTTGCCACTGGACTTTGATAAGTCTAGAAGAGGAAGTGAGGTTAATGACTTTGTGCAAGGCTGTCTCACTTAAATCCACTTCCCAGGTGAGTCAAAGCTTCATTAATCCTTTTCAAAAAATGAAAGATGAACAACAATAACAATATGGTCCCTTTAAAGTCCATGTCTTCAGAAAAGATGACCAATGTTGGAGGGGATGTTTGAAAACTGGGACACTGATACATTGTTGGTGGAATTGTGAACAGATCCAACCATTCTGGAGAGCAATTTGGAACTGTGCTCAAAAAATTATCAAACTGTGCATACCCTTTGACCCAGCATTGTTTCTCCTGGGTCTGTATCCCAAAGAGATCTTAAAAGAGGGAAAGGGACCTCCATGTGCAAAAATGTTTGTAGAAGCCCTTTTTGTAGTGGCAAGAAACTGGAAACTGAGTGGATGCCCATCAATTGTAGAATGGCTGAATAAATTGTGTTATATGAATGTTATGGAATATTATTGTTCTGTAAGAAACAATCATCAGGATGATTTCAAAGAGGCCTGGAGAGACTTGCATGAACTGATGCTAAGTGAAATGAGCAGAATCAGGAGATCATTGTACACAGCAACAAGATTATATGATGATCAGTAAGCATCATATGCAATGGGAAAAAACTGGAATCTTTCCCAGTAAGATCTGGAGTGAAGCAAGGTTGCCCACTGTCACCAATATTATTCAATATTGTATTAGAAACACTAGCCTTGGCAATAAGAGTTGAGAAAGAGATTAAAGGAATTAGAGTAGGTAATGAAGAAACCAAACTATCACTCTTTGCAGATGATATGATGGTATACTTAGAGAACCCCAGAGATTCTACTAAAAAGCTATTAGAAATAATTCATAACTTTAGCAAAGTTGCAGGTTATAAAATAAATCCCCATAAATCCTCAGCATTTTTATACATCACCAACAAAATCCAACAGCAAGAGATACAAAGAGAAATTCCATTCAGAATAACTGTCGACAGCATAAAATATTTGGGAATCTATCTACCAAAGGAAAGTCAGGAATTATATGAGCTAAATTACAAAAAACTTTCCACACAAATAAAGTCAGACTTAAACAATTGGAAAAATATCAAGTGCTCCTGGATAGGTCGAGCGAATATAATAAAGATGACAATACTCCCTAAACTAATCTATTTATTTAGTGCTATACCAATCAGACTTCCAAGAAAATATTTTAATGATCTAGAAAAAATAACAACAAAATTCATATGGAATAATAAAAGGTCAAGAATCTCAAAAGAATTAATGAAAAAAAATCAAATGAAGGTGGCCTAGCTGTACCTGATCTAAAACTATATTATAAAGCAGCAGTCACCAAAACCATTTGGTATTGGCTAAGAAATAGATTAGTTGATCAGTGGAACAGGTTAGGTTTACAAGACAGAATAGTCAACTATAGCAATATAGTGTTTGACAAACCCAAAGATCCTAACTTTTGGGATAAGAATTCATTATTTGACAAAAACTGCTGGGATAACTGGAAATTAGTATGGCAGAAATTAGGCATGGACCCACACTTAACACCGTATACCAAGATAAGATCAAAATGGGTCCATGATTTAGACATAAAGAATGAGATTATAAACAAATTGGAGGAACATAGGATAGTTTATCTCTCAGACTTGTGGAAGAGGAAGAAATTTGTGACTAAAGACGAACTAGAGACCATTATTGATCACAAAATAGAAAATTTTGATTACATCAAATTAAAAAGCTTCTGTACAAACAAAACTAATGTAAACAAGATTAGAAGGGAAGCAACAAACTGGGAAAACATCTTCACAGTTAAAGGTTCTGATAAAGGCCTCATTTCCAAAATATATAGAGAACTGACTCTAATTTATAAGAAACCAAGCCATTCTCCAATTGATAAATGGTCAAAGGATATGAACAGACAATTTTCAGATGATGAAATTGAAATCATTACCACTCATATGAAAGAGTGTTCCAAATCATTATTAATCAGAGAAATGCAAATTAAGACAACTCTGAGATACCACTACACACCTGTCAGATTGGCTAAGATGACAGGAAAAAATAATGATGATTGTTGGAGGGGATGCGGGAAAACTGGGACACTGATACATTGTTGGTGGAGCTGTGAACGAATCCAACCATTCTGGAGAGCAATCTGGAATTATGCCCAAAAAGTTATCAAACTGTGCATACCCTTTGATCCAGCAGTGTTTCTACTGGGCTTATACCCCAAGGAGATACTAAAGAAGGGAAAGGGACCAGTATGTGCCAAAATGTTTGTGGCAGCCCTGTTTGTAGTGGCTAGAAGCTGGAAACTGAGTGGATGCCCATCAATTGGAGAATGGTTGGGTAAATTGTGGTATATGAATGTTATGGAATATTATTGTTCTGTAAGAAATGACCAGCAGGATGAATACAGAGAGGCTTGGAGAGAATTACATGAACTGATGCTAAGTGAAATGAGCAGAACCAAGAGATCATTATATACGTCAACAACGATACTGTATGAAGATGTAATCTGATGGAAGTGGATTTCTTTGACAAAGAGACCTAACTCAGTTTCAATTGATCAATGATGGACAGAAGCAGCTACACCCAAAGAAAAAACACTGGGAAATGAATGTAAACTGTTTGCATTTTTGTTTTTCTTCCCGGGTTATTTCTACCTTCTGAATCCAATTCTCCCTGTGCAACAAGAAAACTGTTTGGATCTGCACACATACATTGTATCTAGGATATACTAGGACATATTCAACATATATAGGACTGCTTGCCATCTAGGGGAGGGGGTGGAGGGTGGGAGGGAAAAATCGGAACAGAAGTGAGTGCAAGGGATAATGTTGTAAAAAAAATTACCCTGGCATGGATTCTGTCAATAAAAAGTTACTATTAAAAAAAAAGATTATATGATTATCATTTCTAATGAACATGATTCTTTCCAACACTGAGATGATTGATGCTAGTTCCAATGATCTCGTGATGAAGAGAACCATCTATACCCAGAGAGAAGACTGTATAACTGAATGTGGACCACAACATAACATTTTCACTCTTTTTGATGTTGTTCATTTGCATTTTGTTTTCTTATTCATTTTCTTTCTTTTTTGATCTGATTTTTCTTGTGCAACAAGAGAATTGCACAAATATGTTTATACATATTGGATTTAACATGTATTTTTAACATTTATAACATATATTGTTTGCCATCTAAGGGAGGAGGTGGGGGAAGGAAGAGAAAATTTGAAACACAAGGCTATGCAAGCGTTAATGTTGAAAAATTATCTGTGCATATGTTTTGAAAATAAAAAGTTTTAAAAATAAATGAATGAATGAATGAATGAATAAATAAAATAAAATAAAATAAAGTCAATGTTTTCTTGCCAACCAGACAGTCTTGAGTATCTCCTCTAGGGTCTAGTAATCTTCTCTAAGGTAGAAACAAACTCTGTTAAGGCTCCCTCTTATGGACCCAAGGCTTCTGCCTCACAAACTAACAAGATCATTTTCAAACTTGGACCAATCTATCTCAAGGTCATTGGGTCAGTCAGTTATATTCAAGAAAGAGATAGAAAATAAAAGAGACAGATACAGTTCTGAGCTCAATTTTCAAGCTCATTTAGGCAGAGCATTTGCTTTAGCTGCTTTGTGCTCATAATTGCATGGTGTTTGGGGTGGAGAAAAATTTCAAGTGTTCTTTTCCCCACTCCTTATAGGAAGTCTCAGAGTGATGCAATGCCACCTGAGCAGTCAAAGGAAAAAAGGCAGGAATAGAGTCACTCCATTTTTAAAGGTTCACTGAGTCACTACTTCTTTCTTATTATGGGCCAATGAGGAGTTTGTTTCATCATCCCAAGAGAACTCAAATGTTGGATCACACATATGATCATTTGGAAGTCAGGCAAAACAGCTTTGTATATGTCTTGGTCAACCTCCACTTACCTTTAATTATAGTGCCAGGCTTTGGTATTTAGAGCTTCCCTCAAAAGAAAGGAAGTGTTTTCTACTTTTGTAATGTCCTATCTAGGCAAACATTACCTACTCATTAATCAGTAAATGACTACTAATTGATTACTTCCCATCCAAACTAAGGGTTGTCCATCTTCTTAAAATCAACTAGACTCTGGTTGCAGTTCATGCTACAGCTTCTTGGAGCCACAAGTAAAAGATGAATGAAAGGTAGACATGAAAAATGGATGAGTAGCCCTGAAAAGGGCTTAGCAAGTCTTCACACCAGAGGTACTGGTCCTCCCTGAATACCCTGTACACTCAGACAACCTAAACGGGATTGGAGATAACAGATAGGTTTTAAACTTGCCAGCAAATTAGGGAGATGCTTACCCCAAGCAAGTGAAGACTTCTGGTGGAATGAGAGGATGAAAACAATTTGTTCCAACTGCCATGAAAGCAGTTGAAGCAATTACTCCAGAGCACTTAGAGGTTTCAGACACTGAAGATGCCAAGGTCATCTACTGCATTCAAGGCCATTGCCAGTCATTCTGACTTTTGCCCTGCAACTGGATTTTGAAGACTCTAGAAGGACAATGAGGCTGATGACTTTGTGCAACTTTGCCTCATTTAAATCCAATTCACAAGCAAGTTATATCACCTCATGATGTCATTGGTCCTCTTCAAAAATGAAGGATGAACAACAACAACAATAACTTCCTATCTAGAAAAACAATACTTAAATTTCAAAAGTATATGTAAATTACATGTTTTTTCTTCTAGCTTGAGCCCAAGTTTCAGTATCTTTTGGAGAAAAGGAACAACTTTTGTAATACACCTAGGTCTTTATAATACCAAGTTCTCTAACACCTTTATGTGAACTTGTTTAGCCTTCCTTGCTTAAGAGTGATGTAGAACAACAGAGAATGCCTGGAATTGTATGCAAAGGAGGAAACAACTCAGAGGAGAGAAAAAGGAAGCTAGTTAAAGAAAAGTCATAGACTAGAAATCCCAAAAAGGAGAATGATTTAATAGAAAGAGTAACACATGTAGAAGCAGAAGCCTTAAATTCTACTCCTGGCATTACCACTTACTAGCACTACACTAGTTGTTCAAATTTTAATAACCCATAAATCCATGGGACTAGGAATCAGGAGCTCTGTGTTCAATCTCAGGTGTGCCACTTACTCAATCTCTAGAAAAGTTACTTCCTTTCTCTGGGTCTATCTCTAAAATAAGTGGATTGGATTAGAAGTACTCTGCTTCAAAGTTCCCTTCTTTCAAACTCTTTCAAATAAAGATTCTTAGGGAGGCAGGATGATATACTGCTTTGGAGCCAGATAACATGGGTTAGAATCAGTCTTCAGTTAAATTATGTTAAAAATCAGTTAAATTATGAACATAATCCCCCTGACTCCTAGAAACTAAGATAACAAAGGAGAGATGATGCCCCTGAGGTACTAGGGAAATGCTTGTACATTTGTTCTTTCTATAACAACTATCTTATAAATAATAGGAAACTCAAGCCTAGGGTAATAGAGAAGAGATATCCAAATCCCTCTGAATGCCCCTTCTAGAAGTCTGTAGAGGAGCTAGTGTTGGGAAAAGAGGTCTAAAGTATCACTATTTTGACAATGATGAAGCTTTATAAAAACTTTGTGAAGTCCAACCATTCTGGAGAGCAATCTGGAATTATGCCCAAAAAGTTATCAAACTGTGCATACCCTTTGATCCAGCAGTGTTACTATTGGGCTTATACCCCATGGAGATACTAAAGAAGGGAAAGGGACCAATATGTGCCAAAATGTTTGTGGCAGCCCTCTTTGTAGTGGCCAGAAACTGGAAAATGAATGGATGCCCATCAATTGGAGAATGGTTGGGTAAATTGTGGTATATGAAAGTTATGGAATAGTATTGTTCTGTAAGAAATGACCAGCAGGATGAATACAGAGAGGCTTGAAGAGACTTACATGAACTGATGCTATGTGAAATGAGCAGAATCCAGGAGATCATTATATACTTCAACAATGATACTGTATGAGGATGTATTCTGATGGAAGTGGATTTCTTCAACAGAGAAGATCTAACTCAGTTTCAATTGGACAGAAGCAGTTACACCCAAAGAAAGAACACTGGGAAATGAATGTAAACTATTTGCATTTTTGTTTTTCTTCCCGGCTTATTTCTACCTTCTGAATCCAATTCTCCCTGTGCAACAAGAGAACTGTTGGGTTCTGCACACATATATTATATCTAGGATATACCATGACCTGTTTAACATGTATAGGACTGCTTGCCATCTGGAGGAGGGGGGTGGAGGGAGGGAGGGGAAAAATCGGAACAGAAGTGAGTACAAGGGATAATGTTGTAAAAAATTACCCTGGCATGGGTTCTGTCAATAAAAAGTTATTAAAAAAATAAAAATAAAATAATTAAAAAAAACTTTGTGAAGTATACAGGTGGCATGTCAAGAGCTATAATCATGTTCCACTGTGCTGTTGGAGATGAAGAATTGGTTCTCTTTGAGAATGTAGGATGAACAAGAACAATGATGTAATTTATGATTTTATGTCATACTCACTTACCAGAGTAAGACGAACATAAAGGAAAATATCTCCTTTACCTTCCTGAAATATTTGACATAGTCAATTCTCTTCTTTGGATATTCTCTTCTTTGGGATATTCTTTCCATGACAGGTTTTTGTGCAACTGTTTTCTCTTACTTTTTCTCCTATCAGTTCATCTCCTCTTTATCAGTGACTGATATTTCATGTCATGCTTACTAACCATAAGCAATCTTCTTTTGTCACTCTATACTACTTTACTTTGTAATACTATTCTTATGGGCTCAATTATAATCTCTATGCAAATAATTTTAAAATTTAAATATCTAACCTCAGTTTTTCTCATGAGTCATAGTTGTATGTATAGGACTGCTTGCCATCTGGGAGAGGGGGTGGAGGGAGGGAGAGAAAAAGTCGGAACAGAAGTGAGTGCAGGGGATAATGTTGTAAAGGATTTTTTTTCAAAATTAAAAAAAATAAAAGAAAAAGGAAACAGAAGAAGAAAAAGAAAAAGAAAAAGAAAAAAAAACAATGAATCATAGTTGTGCATCTCCAAGTGCCTCTTAGATATCTCAAACTAGATGTCTCTTAAGCATCTCATGTCCAAAACAGAATTTATCTTTCTCCTGGAACTCTTCCCTCTTTCAAATTTCCTTATTATGGTTTTCCCAGTTATTCAGACCCGTGATTTCAGTGTAATTTTTTTATTCCTCATCCCACATATCTACTCCATTGTCAAATCTTACAAATTCTACCTTCACATCTCTTAAATATAACTCTTCTTTCTATTTATCCAGTCACATATATAGTTCAGGTTCACATTACCTCTCATACAACTTACTGGAATGATCTTCCTGCTGGTCACCATTTTAAAACTCTTTCTCCACTTCAATCCATTCTATACTCAGCTGCCAGTGAACTTCCTAAAACTTGGGTCTGTTACCATGTCACCTCTCTGCTTAGTGAGCTCCCAGTGGCTCTCTTTTCCCTGTGCATCAAATATAAAGTCCTCTCTATGCACTGGAAGGATTTGATAATCTAGAACTCAGTTTCTTCCATCATACTCCCATTTGTACAGTATAATTCAGATATATCAGTTTATTTGCAGTTCCTCCAATTCTTTGAGCAGGACACACTGTCTATAGTGTGTATATAGTGTGTATAGCTCCATGCCTATGCATGAAATAATGTTATTCTTCACATCTGCTCTTATAAGATTCAGCTCAAATCCCATTTTCCGCAGAAGGCCCCTGTTGCAGTTGGTAAGGCTTTCCTTTCCCACTTTACTTTCATTTACTATTTAATACTGAGTTGAGGGATGGAGCTGGTATACAGAGTGACTTCCCAGGGAAGGTGGGCAGCTGCATAGGGTATAACATACTTGTTTGACTCTTTGTGATTCCTTTTGGAGTTTTCTTGACAAAATGGTTTTCCATTTCCTTTTCCAGCTCATTTTACAAACGAGGAAACAGAGGCAAATAAGATTAAGTGATTTGCCCAGGATCACACAGCTAGCAAGCAGGTATCTAAAGCCAAATTTAAACTCAGGTCTTCCTGAGTCTGGAATCTATTGTCCCATCTAGTTGTCCTTTGTAACATGTAATAAGGTACAATTTATAAGTCTTTTCTAGGATCAATGAAGATCTCATCTTGTCTCTGAGGCCTCCTGACCATGGTTTTCAATGGATATAAATAAATTGCATTTTCTTAATACCACTAGATAGGGTGCTCACTCTGAATCAGACTCAGATTCCATTTTTCTAAATTTTTAAAAAATTGCTATACTTATATATATGTGCTACTGGGGCTGTTAGTAGAGTGTTGGAGCTCCCTTGAACTGGTCCAAGAGAGCCATATTTCTTTTCCTCTTCACAAAGCAGGTTGTTAAACATTTATCAACATATATTTTATATTAGCAGATACAGAGGGAAGAATCTTCTTTTCCTGTTACCATTTTTTCTATATTCTTTCATTCTTCTTCTCCAAAAGAACTGGGAAAAAATGCTGGTAATACGAACAAACCCTGAGCTCCCTATCCAACTCTAGCTTAGAACCTATTATTCTTTGCTCTATGCTGACTTCCCATCTTTCTAACCTCCCCCCTTTTTTCCTGAGGCAATTGGAGTTAAGTGACTTGCCCAGGGTCACACAGCTAGGATGTGTTGTGTCTGAGCACAGATTTGAACTCAGGTCCTCCTGTGTTCAGGACTGGTGGTCTATCCACTTATTGTGGAGGTCACAGCTTATTAAGATCTTTTCCAGTTCCAATATTTTATTTTCCTTATTTAATCTTTTCAAGACAATTTGGATAAGTGATTTGTACAGAGTCATACAACTAATATCAAACGTCTGAGATTAGATTTTTAACTCAGGTCTTCTTGATTCCAGGACCAGTGCTCTATCTACTGTACCACCAAACTGCCTTCAGTTCTAATATTTTATGATATTTATGATAGTCTTGAAAGCCGTATTATAAAGAGATAGTTGGGTATGTAAAGTAGGACAAGGCAAAGTTCCTCTGTTGTTACTGTTTGGATTCACTTTTTTTTTTTTCTAAAAAATTTTAATTTAATATTTTTATTTCCCCCCAGTTACATTTAAAACAATTATTAAACATTTGTTTTTAAAACTTTGTTTTAGTTCTAGATTCTCTCCCTTACCCCTAACTTACCCCAACCCCCTTTAAAAAAGCATGTGTGAAGTTATGCAAAGCATTTCCATAAGTTATGTTGTGAAAGAAAACATAGTTCTCCTCTCCTAAAAATAAAAGCCCTCAAGAAAAATAAAGTTGAGAGAAACAGAGAGAATGCTTCAGTCTGTATTTAGACACAATCAGTTATTTCTTTCTCTGGATTTGGATAGGATTTTTCATTATAAGTTCTTCAGAGTAGTCATGGATCATTGTATTGCTGAGAATAGTAAAATGGGATCAACTTTTTCAAAGGAACTCAACTCAGCTCACATATGGGGCTGCTGATACCCTAAATGCCCAGCTAATGTGACATTTAGTAGATATAACCACTGCAAAGTAAAAAGCAAAACAAAACAAAGTAAAAGGCAATTGGAACATATTTAGTAAGTTATTTTGTTTTATATCTTTAACAGTTCATTTGGATTTTTAAAAAGTACAGTCTAGAAACATTTAGGTTTATGAGCATGTGAGAATATGAAGAGTGTGAACATATGAGCATGTATGTGTGTATACATGTGTGAAGAGGAAGGGAGCTCCCTATGTAGGCAACCTATTCATTTGTAGACACATTTGGGGAGGGTTTGTTTCAGAACCAGTTTCTATCTACCATTTCCCCAATTTTTTCTTTCCATAGTGTATCATTAAACATATTAATGTTTAATCTGAACCTTTTCTTCCCTCTACCAGTACACTAAAGGTTACTTAGCAGATTTACTACTTGTGCTGGTAGAAAGCCATATATGTTTCTATTTATATGTATTATGACTAAGGGTTTTGAAAGGGTGTTATTTTAACATGAAACAATACAAAAGGGGAGGAGGTTAATTTTTTTTATCACTTCAGATTTTGAGTAGTTCTAGGAATATAGTTTGTAAGTTTATAGATTTGTGGAATACTGATGATAGATTAGAAATATTAATTTCTTCACAAAGTAAACCAAGTATTTTCTTGTAACAGTGAATTTCCTCTGGCATTAATACTTATGCTTCCAACAGAGAATATAAGGGTCCTCTAATTAATAAAAGACCCAATTATCTTTGTCTGATTTGCATCCTAAAAAGAAGGCAATCTCTAAGGAACCTGTTTTTTATTTTTTATTATTATTATAGCTTTTTATTTACAAAACATATGCATGGGTAATTTTTCAACATTGACTCTTGCAAAACTTTCTGTTCCAGCTTTTCCCCTCCCTCCCTCCCACCTCTTCTCCTAGATGACAGATAGTCCAGTACATGTTACATATGTTAAAATATGTGTTAAATCCAATATATGTATCCATATTTATACAGTTATCTTGCTATACAAGAAAAATTAGATCTAGAAAGAAAGAAAAAAAAATCTGAGAAGGAAAATAAGAATGTATGCAAACAACAACAGAAAGAGTAGAAATACTATGATGTGGTTTACACTCATTTCCCATAGTTCTCTCTTTGGGTGTAGCTGATTCTCTTCATTACTGAACAATTGGAATTAGTTTGAATCCTCTCATTGTTGAAGAGGGCCGTGTCCATCAGAACTGATCATCATATAATCTTGTGGTTGCCGTGTATAATGATCTCCTGGTTCTGTTCATTTCACACAGCATCAGTTAATATAAGCCTTTCCAGGCTTCTCTGAAATCATCCTCTGCTCGTTTTTTATAGAACAATAAATATTCCATAACTTACATATGCCATAGCTTATTAGGGCATCCACTCAGTTTCCAGTTTCTTGTCACTATAAAAAGAGCTGCCACAAACATTTTTGCTCATGTGGGTCCCTTTCCCTCCCTTAAATTCTCTTTGGGAAATAAGCCCAGGAGAAACACTGTTGGGTCAAAGGGTGTGCACGGTTTGATAACTTTTTGAGAATAGTTCAAAATTGCTCTCCAGAATAGTTGGATTCATTCACAACTCCACCAACAAGGTATCAGTGTCCCAGTTTTCCCACATCCCCTACAACATTTGTGGTTATCTTTTCCTCTTATCTTAGCCAATCTGAGAGTTGTGTAGTGGTATCTCAAAGCTGTCTTAATTTGTATTTCTCTGATCAATAATGATTTGAAGCACTTTTTTCATATGGCTGGAAATAGTTTCAATTTCTTCATCTGAAAATTGTCTGCTCATATCCTTTGGCCATTTATTTGGAGAATAATTTGATTTCTTATAAATTAGAGTCAATTCTCTATATATTTTGAATATGAGGCCTTTATCAGAACTTTTGATTATAAAAATGTCTTCCCAGTTTATTGCTTCAAAGGAACTTGTTTTTATTTTTTAATGAATTAAGAGTTTTAAAAAAAGATTATTTTTTTTTTCTGAGACAATTGGGGTTAAGTGACTTGCCTAGGGTCACATAGCTAGGACATGTTAAGTATCTTTTTTTTTTAATTATTGCTTTTTTATTGACAGAACATATGCATGGGTAATTTTTTTTATAACATTGTCCCTTGTACTCACTTCTGTTCCAACTTTTCCCTTCCCTCCCTCTACCCCCTCCCTTAGATGGCAGGCAGTCTTATACATGTTAAACATATTAAAGTATATCCTCGATACAATATATATGTACAGATTTGTACAGTTCTCTTGTTGCACAAGAAGAATTGGATTCAGAATGTAAAAATAACCTGGGAAGAAAAACAAAAATGCAAGTAGTCCACACTCATTTCCCAGTGTTCCTTCTCTGGGTGTAGCTGATTTGGCCCCTCATTGATCACCTGGAACTGAATTAGGTCTTCTCTTTGTCAAAGAAATCCATTTCCATCAGAATACATCCTCATACAGTATTGTTGTTGAGGTATATAATGATCTCCTGGTTCTGCTCATTTCACTCAGCATCAGTTTATGTAAGTCTTGTCAATCCTCTCTGTATTCATCCTGCTGGTCGTTTCTTACAGAACAATAATATTCCATAACATTCATATACCACAATTTACTCAACCATTCTTTAATTGATGGGCATCCATTCATTTTCCAGTTTCTCACCACTACAAAAAGAGCTGCCACAAACATTTTGGCACATACAGGTCCCAAAGGAGCCTGTTTTAAGGAAGAGGTTAAGGCTCATAGGTTTAGAGATGGAAGGGATCTTAAAAGTCACCAAATCCAACTCTCACTTGAGAAATGGAAAAAAACAAAACAAAACTGAGGCCCAGAGAAGTGCTTAAGTGTCATATATGATTAAGTCTGGATTTATGTTTCTGTCTTTTTGACTCCAAGTCAAGCATTTTATCTAATACTCTACCTAGCTGTTTCCTACTTCTGAGCATCAATTAGGGTAGTGGGAGATCCCAGAAAGATCACATCACTGTGTTAAGCAAAAGTAGCTTAGCCTGAAAAAAAGCTGAATATTTCATTGGGATATTTTCTTATAAAGTTAACATACTGATAATCAATTGTGATATACTTGGTTCTTCCAAAAACATGGTGATTCAAGGCAACTCCAATAGATTTAAGATGGAAAATGCCATTTGTATCCAGAGACACATATGGAGAATAAATGTGGTGGAAACATAGTATTTTTGCCTTTTTGTTTATTTTTCTTTCTCATGGTTTTTTCTCTTTTGGTCTGATTTTTCTTGCACCACATGACAAATATGGAAATATGTTTAAAAGAATTGCACATACTTAACCTATATCAGATTACTTGCTGTTTTGAGGAGGGAAGAAGTAAGGAAGGGAGGGAGAAAAATTTGGAACATAAAGTCTTAAAAAAATTAAAGTTGAAAACTATTTTTACATGTATTTGGAAAAAAAATTTAAAAATAAAGTCAACATACACTTTAATACTTACAAAGACCCAGATTCTTTGTAGAATCTTTATTTTTCTTTTAGAAATCTGTAACCAGGGAAGTAGAAAATTTTTTATTATTTATTTTTCCAAATACATGCAAAGATAGTTTTCAGCATTCATCTTTACAAGACTTTGTGTTCCAAATTTTTATGTCTCTTCTTCCCTCTCTCCCAAGACAGCATGCAATCTGATATAGATTAAATATGTGCAATTCCTCTTAACATATGAAAATAGAATCTAAAGTTATTTAAAGTCTTCCATAAAAATATGTAAAAGAATAGATACCCTTTTCTGAGAAAGGTATACTGATGACATTCAGAATGCTTGCTTTTGTGTCCAGTGCAAAAGGTCTCTTAGGTTGTGAACCATTTCAAAAAATATATTTATTTGTTGCATTTTGAATTCCTAATTGTCTCTCTCCTCCCTCCCAACCCTGAACCAAAGACAATCAATATTGATACAAGGGGCAGGTTAAGTGCAGCAGTGGTGCTGAAATCAGAAGACCCTCAGTTCAAATCTGGCCTCAGACACTTACTACTTCCTAGCTGTATGAGTCTAGGCAATAACCCCAACTGCCTTAGGAAAAAAAAGATCAATATTAATATAAACATGTATGTAGAACTATAAAATATATAGCAGTTCTGTTTTTGGAAGTAGAGAACATCTTCCTTCATAGTACTTAGAGTAATTTAATCATTCAGAATTGCTCTTTAAACAATGTTGCTGTCACTGTATACAATGTTCTATTGGTTTGCTCATTTTGCTGTTCATTATTATGTGCAAATCTTTCCATGTTTTTCTAAAACCATTGAGCTCATCGTTTTTTTTACAGCACAGTAGTATTCCATCACAATCATATATTGCAATTTATTCAGCCATTTCCCATTTGATGGGCATCCCCTCATTTTCCATTTCTTTGCCACCACAAAAAGAACTGCTATAAATGTAAATTTTCTTTTAAAGAAAAGTTTAGAATACTACTAGTCTTGAAGATAATCTTAAAGTTTAGTCTAAACTCTGCCAAATGCATATTACCATGCAACTTTACAGATTGCTTTTGTTGGGTCATTTCAGTTGCGTTTGATTCTTTGTGGGTTTTCTTGGCAAAGATACTGGCCAGAGTCACAGAATTAGTAAGTCTCTGAGGACGGATTTGAATGTAAGTCCCCCTAACTCTTGATGATCTATGTACTGTACCACCTAGTTGCCATCAGATTGTTAGCCTTAAAAAAGCTCATGTTTGAAATATGATTTTTAAAATTGATTTACTTTAAAGAAAAAAGTAAAATGCCATTATTTCAAATGTTTTTGTTTTGTTTTATAAAAATAGCTATGCCAGAAATTGAATATATTGCACCTGGAAGGAGAAAAACCTGAGTTTGAATTATTCCTCTTGTACTTATTAGCTATAAAATTTTGGGGAAATCATTATCTTCTTAGCCTCAGTCTTGCCATCTATAAAATAGGAATATCCCCTATATCATAGTTGTGGATGAGTTGATAAAAGTGAATGCTTTATAAATCTTAGTATGTTACTAGTTATTATTATGGATTTTATATAGTGATAATCAGAGAGGCTATGAAATATGGTGAACATTGGAGCCAGGAAGAACTCAATTTGAGAGCTCTGCCTCTGACAAAACCTGGCTGTATTACTTGGAGACAGTCATTTAATCTCTCAGTTCCTCAGGAAACTCTCTTGGACTATAAATTACAGAGCAGGTGCCAGCATGCTTTGTAGAGTGAATTTTCTCAATGAAAATTCTTTATATTAATGAAGACACAGGTCTGGCCAAAAATAAGTGAACATCTTAGTTTGTGTGTTATTCTTATTCCCTAACATCACTTTATAGAATTCTTTTCACATTGTATTACTCAGCTAATTTGTTTTGTTCTTATTTCCATTCTTGTACATTTTGGTTGTTTCCAGTTTTTCATTATTATAAATGGTATTGTTATAAACATCTTTTTAAAAAATGTGATTGATTTTTTTTGAGTATTTTTTCATAAGTGGAAATTTTGTATAATTCCAAAAGTGGAAATGACCATATTGTACGATATGAACAATTTTACGATTTCTTTTAAATTATGTCAGATGGTAAAGTTTATTTTCAATAAAGATTCAACATAGGTAGCACAATGACATGATAATAGGACATTAAACTTTTGGATACATGTCCATATTCTTCTAGCCACTCCTTGATAGAGAGCTGCCAACATTGTCAAAAAATTGAGTCTACCTGTTTATGTGGGGCAAATGATGACACGAGTATCACGGATGACTGAAAGTTTATTATATCAAATGTTTATTATTTCAAATAGTTTAAACTATTTTGGTAATAGTAGTTATTGATTGGGTCACTATGGGGTTGGAATGGCTTAAGTCAAGATCTGACCAGGAAATTAGCCTGAAATTATCAAAATGCCATTAAAATAGCTCAGATTAAAGAGTTAAAGACTACCTTTTTTTTTAAAAATCCCATTAATTTCTGAATAATATTTTGCTCTCCCTCTACCAAGAAAGCCTTTTCTTATCAGAACAGAAAAATAAAATTTCATGTAAAACAAACCACACAATGATGTTATATCAATGTAATGGTCTGCTCTTACAGTCCCCTACTTCAGTAGTGAAGAAAAGGAGGTGAATTTTCTCAACTCTTTGCAAAGAGTTAGCATATCGGCAAAATTTTACAAAGTTCGTTTCTTTGTTTTTTTTTTCCTGAGTTGCATTGTTGTGTTATTGTATATCTTCTTTTCCTAGATCTGCTGATTTCACTTGGGATCAGCTTATTTTTTGCCCCACTCCTCTGAATTCCTCATATTTGCTATTTCTTATGGCAAAATAATATTCTATTATACCATGTACAACATTCACCAATTAATATGTTTAGTAATTTACCAGTCAATGAATACCTACATTGTTTCTAGTTATTACTAGAAAAGACAGCACAAAAAATGGGCCTTTCTGTTCCATCTTTAACTTCTGTGGAATAGAAGCTTATTAGATATACTTAGATCAAAGGAGTTAGACAATTTAGTCACTTAAAAAAACCAGCAACATAATTACAAATTGTTTTCCAGACTATTTGAACTAATTCACATTTTGGTACTTTCACTAGAAATCAGTTAGTATGTTGAGGAAAGGGAGAAGAGCATAAAGAATCTAGATGAACAGACAAGATGCATCAATCAATTTCAGGAAATATTTATTAAGTGCTTAATGTGTACAGACATTGTGCTAGGTGCTGGGGACATACAAAATTTATTCTTAAAATCTAGTAGGCAGATGGTTAACACACATAATCAACATAAATAAACTGGTTCAGGCAAAGTCCTAGGAGAAATCGAAGAAGGATCATTTTCACTTGGAATGTAGGTTTGTAAATGAAAGAGGCACCTAAATTGGGTCTTGAAGGTGGATCCATCAAATAGGTGAAAATCTAAGTAAGAAACTCATTGCTGATATAAGGAATTGTGTGAGCAAAGGCAATGGAGATAAGAGAAGGCAGGAAGAAAATAGACCAGTTTAGTTAGAAGATAAGACTATAATGAAAAGTGGGTATAGGTTGGAACCAAAGTGTGGAGAAACTTGAATGCTAGGAACAGGTGTTTATATTTGATTTGGTGTTAGAGAAAAGAAACTGCAGAAGCTTTAAGACCATAATCAGAGTGATCTATTAGGAAAACTATCAGAGTAGCAGTGATAAATTGGAGGCAGGAAGACGTCAGTTATAATATTTATTACAATAGTAAAAATAAATACGAGAATAAATAAGTGCAGTTTAGAAGTGGAAAGGAGGGACTGGACTAGACAAATATTGTGGAGATAAAATTAAAACTTGGCAAATGACTGGGTATGTGTTGTGAGGGTTAATGTTAGGAAAGAATTAAATTTTAAGATACTTAAACTGAGCAATCAGGAGGATGGAGACACCATCAAGTGAAACAAAGAAATTGGGAGGAAGGATAAATTTTGGAGAACATGAGTTCAGCTTTTAACATTTGAATTTAAAGTACTGCCAAGCTACCCAAGGAGAGACATCTAGCAAAAGTTAGAGCTGTAAGGTAGAAGTTTTAGGGAGAGGTTGGGAAAAATACAGTTTGGGTTTCATCTGGAGAGGTGATAATTGAAAACAGGAATGGATGACATCATTAAATATAGGAAGAGAAGATATGAGGGGCAAGGACAGACATTTGGGAGACATCTACATTAAAATACCAGAGAAGAAACTAACAAAAGAGAAGCATGAGCAGCTATCGAGAAAGAGGGATTGCCCAAATAAGATAGAAAAATCAAGAAGGATTAGGATCTACAAGAAACCATTGAGTTTATATTTCTTAGTAACTGTGAAAAAAAGCTGTTTTAGTAGAGTAAGGAATACAGAAGCCATATTGCAAAGAAATGAATCAAAGAAGATAGCAAATGTAAATTCTTCTTTCTAGACTTTTGGCACTGAAGGGGAGGTAAGGTGATTGAGTTGATGATTTCAGTGAGTAGTAAGGACAAGGGAAACGTCTTTTAAAATAGAGACACAAGCCCATTGCAGGGAGTAGGGAAGTTGTGGAGGACCTGGTGCATGCAGATGGTAGATGATACTTTTATTTGCTTAAAGACTTTTGGAGGCTAACTCCTTTTCATATGTGCTTCACACCATCAGGGCCAAGAGTCAGTTGGAGCTGACAATATCAAGATATTGAACTTTTAGAATAAAAATAATTTTGGTTCACTCTCTTTCAATATCCTATTGATGATTTTAATTTTTTTCCTACATCATTGTCACTTCTTAATATTCCCATATATTAATACTCTCATTAAAAAAACTAAAAAAAAAAACATGTTGAACAAGGCCTTCCCCATCCTCTGACCCCCAACACACTAACCATCAGATAATGGCATTTACAGATATGCAGCTTTCCACACCTTTAGTCCATCATCTCTCTGCCAAGATAAGAAAGGCATATTTCAACATCAGTCTTCTGGAACCAAGACTGGTCATTTTAGTCACTTGAAATCACCTAGTATTTTTTCTTTTACACTCTAGTGGTGACTGTATTATCATTCTCTTGGTTATGTGACTGAATTTTCTGATCCATATTAAAAAGAACTCTGATGAATCCCCTTTTGATGTTATTCATAGGATCCTAGATGTTGAGTCGGAAAGTACCTCGGGAGTTATCTGCAGACCTTTAGGGAAAAAAGCAAAAGAACAGTTGTTAGTGGAGAATACTTAGTTGTGTACCTGAATGAGCAGAAACCACAAAGTTATAGTGACTGTTTTTATGACAAAGCTTTATATTTTTAATTCACCTCCACACTATGATACACATACATGCACACTGATGATCCTTCTTTGTAACAAGGGCAAACATTTAAGCAAGACAATGACACAGTGATAGCATCTGAAAAAGCTTGTATCTGTGTTCCCTACCTCTCTACAGGGGCAGAGTTTCATTAGCTTTCCTGGGCCAAGATTGCTCATTATAATCAATCAAAGTTGTACTTTCTTTCAGTTTTATTATTGCAGGATTGGGCCCTATAATAGGATGCTTTTCTTTTCAAAGAATTATAACAACTCTTTTCTTTTAAATCATGTAATGGTTTCACTCTATCTAGAGACACTATTGCATGTTCTGTATTACTGTCATTAACAAGAGTTGACTTTACAGAAGGTGCACAGTTTTAAGAGAGAGCAACTGATTAAACAACTGAAATGCTTAATGGGTTGCAGTATAATCCCTAGTTTGCCAGCAATAGTTTTACTGACTCAGATTCATCATCATAAAGGAGGAAACAGCCTCAAAGGCTAAACTGAATATTCATGAATACCTTAGGAAGCAAAGGGATAAATTTAGCACTCAGTAACTCAGTAACAATCATGAGTGATTTTAATGTGGCACCTGCACTCTGAAATGCCCCAAGCTGAGCCCAGATGAAAGGCAGGTGCTCATAATCTCTTACAATATGTCACCAGTACATTTTGTGGTTAAGTTCTGCCTTTGGACATTTTTTGCTCTTCGACCCCCTTATTATCCAAGATGTGATTAAAGGAAGGAAGAAAGGAAGGAAGGAAGGAAGGAAGGAAGGAAGGAAGAAAGGAAGGAAGGAAGGAGAGAAAGAAAGAAGGAAGAAAGGAAGGAAGGAGGGAAGAAGGGAAGAAAAAAGGAAAAGAGGGAGGAAGGAACGGAGGAAGAAAAGATTATCTATTTCAGGATTCCAGACTAGAACAGAAAAAGTAGGTAGAATTTCCCTAACATTTCCAAATTTGAGGGCATCATTGACAAGTTACTATCTGTATTATATTAGAGGTGATTTTAGAAAACTATTTGTGTCATTTGTGGTACTCCTGGGAAATTTTTCTTCATTCTTCTCCTCCATTAATTTTTTTTTAAGCCATGTTGGTGAGTGGTGGGAAGGTAAACACACTTGGGAGGTAGTTAAGTGAAAAGCTGCATAGATGCAACTTTCATTGCCAGCCTCCTGGGAGGAGTAAGGAAAGAGCAGGCACGTAGAGAAACTGCCCTCAGATAGCCTTTTGGCACCAGCCATGTTTGTCAAGTGCTCAGGGCAACTGAAATAGGGCACAAAAACTGGCTGGGATGCTTGCACTTCCTTTATCCTCTCCTTGGGCTACAATGTGGAAAGCACTTTATAAACTGTAAAGCACTATATCAGTGTGAATTATAATAATAATGCAAATCATCAACAATAATAATGAAAATTACAGGCACCTGATGGAACCCTACATAGAGCATAGATTTTGGAGTTAGGAAGATCTGAGAACAAATCCTTCCTCACATATACACTAGTTGTGTGACCCTGAGCAAATCACTTACCCCCATGAGCATAGGGATCATAAATCACATTTTCCTCACAGGAAACAAGTACTTACTGTGTGCCAAGCACTGTGTTCAACACTTTACAAATATTACTTTATTTCATTCTCACCAACAAACCAAGGAAATGGGTGCTATGATCATTATTTTACAGTTGAGAAAACTGAGGTAGATTGAGATTTAATGATGGCTGGTAACACAGTGGATAGAATGCCAGGCTTGGAGTCAGGAAGTCTCATCTTCATGAGTTGAAATCTGGGCTCAGACACTTACTAACTATGTGATCCTGGGAAAGTCACTTCACCCTGTTTGCTTTAATTTTCTTATCTATAAAATGAGCTGGAGAAAAAAATGGCAAACAACTCCAGTAACTTTGCCCACAAAACACCAAATGGGGTCACAAAGAGTTGGACACGACTGAAAAATGACTGAATAACAATACATATCATCAGGGAAAAGATACATAATCAGATGGAAAAGCATGAAAACAAATAATCTTTTAATTAAGAATTTATTATTATGCCAAAATGGAATTTACAAATTTGAAAAGTGAGAGAGTTCTTGACTAGCAGGAGATAAAGTATATTTACAAACAAGTAAACATAATTACATACAAAATGAATTTAGTGATGGAGAGGTCTTAATAATTTGAGAAATCAGGAAAAATTTCTTTTAAGTAGATACCACTTGAGCTGAGTCCAAAAGAGAACTAGGGGGTAAGTTGAGGACAAGAAAACTCTCCTGGCATGGAGGGAAGCTTTGTACAAAGTTATTGGGTCAGGAGATGGAATGTTGACTATGAGGAACAGTTAAGTAGGTCAGTATGGCTCAAGTATAGAGTGAATGAAGAGAAATAATGTGTAATCAATTTGGAAAGAAAGGCTGGAATCATTTTATGAAGGGTTTTAAATGCTAAGAAAAAGAGAGAGAGAAGAGAAAAGAATAGAAGAAAAAAAGAAAGGAGTTTACATTTGATTCTAAAAGTAAAAGGAAACCATTCAAGTTTCTTGAGCAGGGGTCACAGTCATATCTGTGCTTTAGGAATATCGATTTGATAAAATGAAGAATGGTTGAAAAGGTGGAGGTTGGTGAGTCTGTTATGAGTTTTTTGAGATACACTAAGCAAGAGGTATTGAGGACTTGGATTAAGGAGTTGTGGTACGAGTAGTTAAGTAGGTGATGTGAGAAACACTGAGGAGGTGGAATTGTGAAGTCTAGAAAGTGAATAGATATGGGCACTGGATGAAAATGAAGATTTCAGGATAATTCCTAGGTTGATTGGGGGAAAAAAAAGGTGATGCTCTAAGATGGAAATAGGAAAATAAGGAGAAGGTTTGGATTTAGGAGGAAAGCTAATGAATTCTGTTTTGAATATATTCTGTGTCTGAGGAGACACAGAGGAGAGGAGGGCCCAGGATAGAGTTGTGGGGCACAACCATGCATAAGGGTGACAATCCTGCAAAAGAGATCAAGAAGGATTAGTACTATGGATAAGAAGAGAAGAACCACAACTGAATGGTATCTTGAACACCTATGAAATAGAGAATACTCAAATGGAAAGTAGACCAAAAAGGTGAGTGTAAAAATCTATGGAGAGGTCTAGAAGAATGAAGAGTAAAAAAAGATTTAGCAATAAAAAGATGACTTGTGACCTTGGAGAAAGGAACAGATTGGAAGACCCTTGATGGGAGGTCTCAGATTTTTTCAGCTAACTTTGTCAACAGTTGATCTGCTAGGTGTCCATGAACATCATGCATTCTTCAGGATGAGCTTAACACATGAAATCCTCTCATGTGATTCAACTTTGATAATCAGCACCATCTCAATCTCCTCAAGTGCTGTTCCCTTATTTGGTGATTTACCTTTATAGGCACTTATTAAGCACCTACCCCGGTATGTATTCAGCACCTAGAGCAGACAGTTTTAATTGTTTTCTGTCAAGAAGCCCTTTGGCAGTGCAGTGAAGCTTATAAATAGTCTTTGGAATTAAGTTTTTAAGTGCATAAAATAAAATGCATAGAATTACAAAGGAAATCAATTATATTGGAATACAGATATCAAAATATTATAAATACAAGTTCATGGATCACAAGTTAAGAAACCCTAAGTCTAAAGGCAATTTCCCAAACTTTTCTTCAATGTCCTAAAATGTTTAACTTTGCTTCATAAAAACAGGTTACAAAACCATGCAGGGAAGTCAGAGATAGAGGTATTAGGCCTCTTCTTTTTCTCCCCAACCCCATTTAAAAGGACTGTACTCACATTTCTGTTTTTCTCGTTCTTCTATCAGGTCATTATAGACCCGTGAAAAAAGGTCTTCCTCAGATTTTGAACCATCTAAATAAACTAAGAGAAAAGAAAAAATGAGACATTGACCTGTTGAGCTCTTCAGGATTATGAAAACTTAAAAGGAGGCTTGTTTTAGGAAGCTGCTAAGAATATTAACAAAAAGGATGATGAATAATTGACTATTTCATTAAGCCAAGATTTCTACAGATAAAGATAGAAATTCCATGAGTATCTTTGTGGATGAATTGAGAATTGCTGAGGTCAGAATTCACCACTAGAGCCAGCTCTCTGGTGTTGAGCCTGTCCGAACCCAGTGTATAATCTGTTGCTGAGACTATATTTGAAGCCTTTCCAATTTAGCAGTATCAGCCTCAAAGACAGTTGTCACAGCTTTTGTCAAGACAGGATCACCTCTATACCCTTACTGGTTCATAAGAGTGAGACTTTAATGGAGAAATTTATTGTTGTCGTTATTGTTAAAAACAGAAACAATAGCTTTATAGCACACACATTATCTCATTTGATAAAATTGACATTTTTCTCTAATGCCAATGTACTTAAATAAAGAACACATGATTATAGCCATAAAAAAATCTATTTTAAATCAGCCAAGTCATCCAAGCAGAACCACAGCCAAGCTGACACAGCTGGTCATAAATCTCAGCTTACTATCTTGGAAGATGGAGAGAATTGGTTCAAAGATCTTCTTGCCAGGATAATTTATACTTTTTTAACATTTTATTTTATTTTGGGGGGGGGAGTGAGGCAGGAATGTTCATTAATTTGAATTTCATATGGATTTGTACTTTATGACTGATAAATGTGTTAAGTAAATTATGTAAAGCTTATTTGTCCGTTCTCTCCTTTGGACCTGAATAAGACAGATCTCTGTAATAATCTTTAGTGCTAAATCAATGAAATTGGAGTCTGGGGCATAAGGAGGTCATGGATCTCTCTCAGTAAATATTTAACATTAGAAAATATGTAGGGCTCTTCCTTTTTCTTAGTCTTCTGTGTGCTTCTGTTAGATTTGTTTCTCTATACCTTGCAAAATCAAATATTAAGAGGAGAGCCACAGGAAAGCCAGGCATAAACAAAACAAAGCAAATCTATCAAATGGCTTGTGCAGTGATTTTCATCTTTTCTGCAACTCCAAACCTGGACACAAGTCCATATTTAAGCTGAAGTTTACCTGCTTGATATCTGAGCATAAAAAGTTAAAAAAGGAGTGGTGGTTTATGGGAAAATGAGAGAAAAGAGAAACAGATTAAAGCAGATATTCTAGTTTGGGGATTATTATCATGATTCCACAAGCTGAGTAGTTGAAACAAACAAGAGGGGGGAAGGCTTAATTAAAAAAAAAAATTCAAAAGCTTCCTTTCATGACTTGGAATATAATTATCTTAAAAAAAAAAAAAAAAAAAAAAAAAAACTCAACCAGAGCAGAATTGCACATAAGGAAGGGTGTGAAGATGAAGGACTGGAAAATAAGTGAGAAATGAAAATATTTGTGAAAGGTGAGAAAAAAAGAAGAGGGTTGAGGGAGAGGGGATGGGGGTGGAAGAGGGAGAGAGAGGATGGAGAAATGAAAGAAAAAAAATCCTATTTAGTTTCAAGATCAGAACATAAACTATCATTTTGAAAGTAGGAGATAGAATAATTTATTTAAGTCGTTCTCTCATCACTCAACAATGTTTTAAGAACAGATTAAGGAAAAAATGCTTTTCCTGCATAATTCTCCTGTGCAGACATTTCTCTCCCCTGCTCCTCCTTCACCACTTTAAAATGGTAACAGTGGTTGCCATCAGAGACTTCTTGGAAGAGTATTCTTTAATACTGCTAGGACTAATGGTTATAGGAAGAGAAGGGGAATACCCATCCCCCTACTTCTATTCACTGTCTTTTTATCACCTCTTACTAACAAAAATTTTTATTTGTATAATAGTTTAAGATTTACAAATTGCATTTTCTCACAACTCTGTGAGTTAGCAAGTACGAATACACACATATATAATAATTATTATATATTATGTGTATGAATATAACAGATATCACAGATTAAGAAACTGAGGGCCAGCATGTTTAAATAACTTGTACAGCATCACACAACTATTAAGCAACAGACTTCAACTTGAATGAGGTCCTTTTATCTTCAGATTTCGAAGTTATTTCTACTCTCCTCTGTTTCCTGAATTGGGCATTCAGGGCTGCCCTAATGTTAATTGGCTTTTGGCAAGAGTCAGAACACTAGGAACAGAGACCAAAATAGCCAGCGTCCTAGAAACAAGGTGATGAAGCCTAAAGGGCAATACTATTTTGGCCATGAGGTAAAAGTTATCCATGGTAAAGCTGTCCAGAAAAATCTCCTTAAGAGAGAAAATTACTAAATTTTATCTTCTCATTTAAGGAGAAATGATTTTAGAAAATACATTGACCAGAAAGAAATAGCAATAAGTATCAACATATGAAGATAATTAAGAACACTATCTTTGTAGTTGGACTAAATTTAGACTAATTTCTGTTTTGGACAGCAAATTATAAAAGGGCTGGTTAAGGCTTTGGCTTCTTTCTCCCTAAAAGTCTCTTTTTACTCTCTAGTAGCACTGGTCAGGGAGATAATGGTTTTAGGATAACAGGAGAGAATAGAATTATCACATACCTATATTCCTTTTGATGTCTTCTATTTCTCTTCTGTGTTTTAAATACATTGGCCACACATGCGCATCAAAGTATCCTGGAGGATCTGGTGGTTCGTAGACCCTGGTGCTATTAAAAAAAAAATATGGTAGGTTTTATAGATACATGTATATATGTGTGTGTGTGTGTGTATGTTCATATGTTCATATATAGGCACATATTCAATTATGCAAATTGGTATATGCTAAGTGGAATGTAAATGGTCAGAAAAGAGAAGGGTCCTTAAAAAGTTCCTCTTCCAATGGTCTTAGCACTGAGAATTAAAATCACATGCCCAATGAAATAATAGGCCCAAATCTTCCTGATTCCAAGACCAGCTGCTATTTGCTATCATGCTTTCTCTCCTTTTCCCCTATTTATATAAAATAAATGATTAATACCAGGATATATTTTTGAAGATATAGTTGAGATACTGTTTAGGGGTATGAAAGCTATAAAACATACCTTAATAAAATAGCTTTAATGGACATTAATTTATCCCAAATATAATTTTTCCAAACTGGTTTCTGACACGAAAGAAATTTTAATAATTAAAAAGTTTTGTGTATTATTATTTAAAACAGTGAAAAATTCATAAAGCACCCTAATTATTAGATCAGTTTAAAAATTCATGACAGATATGATCCTATGAGTATAGTCTCTACAACATACTGTATCATATTGTCCAAGGACCAGCCACATTAGTTATGGAAAGACTCATTCCCAGCAACTGGGATAAGAGGTAATGTATTCAAAGGCTGTGAAAGTCTACCAAATTTATTAACATTAATCAACAGTCATCTCTTTTTTCCCCCCTTTGGTAATCTGTAAAAGAAAATTCTGATTATTCCCAAGGTAGAAATAAAAGTATCAATATAAGAAGGTAACTAAAAATATTAACTTTTTAGGTTTGACTAAATTTAGACTAATTTGTGTTTATAATTTACAATATAAATTATAAATGGCCTGGTAAAGACTTTGGCTTTTTTCTCCCTAAAAGTCCCCTTCTATGCCCCAGTAATATTGATGAGGTCTGTTCCTGGTAAGGGAAGTAATGGTTTTAGGAAACAAAGGGAGAGCAGAAGTATAGTCCCTCCTTTCCCCTGACACTTCTCTGTTCGTCTGAATTTGGAGCTGCCCAATGGCCATTTTCCTTTCTTTGTGTGACTCTTTTGCTTCTCCCTGATCCACTCTAAAGAATGGATGTTAGAAAATACTGACTATACATCAAAATTTAAAAGTGATAAAATAAAAAAATATATAAATGGAATTAATCAGGTATAATTCTTTTATTGCAGAAGATTTCAGCTTCTCTTTGTATTACTACCACTTGGACGCCATTTTATCATAGTTACTAGGGCTGCTCTTACTCTCTATTGTATAGTTAGTATTGTTTTTAATTTTTATTTTGGTGATCCTTCCTCCATGCCTTAACAGACAGTCTTCATGAATTACTATGGCTAAAACAATTCATCCCTGATAGGTGACTCCCTGGTAATGATGCATCTTTCCATACTTATCTGGGCTAATCCTCAGATGATTAGACAACTATTAAGAAAACCAAAATTGTGTCTCAGAGCAAATGCAGACTGAAGAAAAATAAATAAGACCTGGGGTAGAAGAGTGGTATAAACACCTCCAGGCTAGCTCCACTGAAACAGTAAGCGGAGAGTCCTGAGGATAGTTGGCGTGTAACATAGCCTCAGCCTAAACTACAGAACTTTTACCTCTGGGACAGTGTGAGGAATGGGGTAGGGTGGGTGGGGAAGTCTGAATCTGGGAAGATTGAGAAAACTTCTCCTGGTAAGCAATGCCAGGCCTCCCTGTGCTGCTTAGATTCGGTCCTAGGTGAGATGGAACCAACAGCTCTGGTAAGTGCAGAAGGAGCAGGGCAGGTAGCTGGTGGCTGTGAGCATTTACAGGAGGATAAAGTTCTTGGTTTGGGGGTCCAGACTAGAGTAGATAACTGAAGAAGGATCTAAAGGCAGAGGTGCAATTCCCCCACTCCAAGACTACAGGTGATTACACTAACAAACTCATTAAATAAAAAAGAAAAAATGAGCAGGCAAAAGAGAAAGAACCCATTTATAGGAAGGTACTATGGGAATAGGGAAAACCTGGAGTTGATCTTCAAAGGAGGATACTGAAGTAAAAAAAAAAAAAGCCTCTTCTGTCCCAAAGTATAATGTTAAATGATTACCTGCCCAAAAAAGAATTCATAGAGGAACTCAAAAAAAAAAAAAAAAAAAAAAAAAAAAAAAAAAACCTTTAAAATTAAATGAGAGAGAATAAGGAATAATTTTTTTAAAAAAGAACAATCCAAGAAAAACAAGTTAATTATGAAAAGAAAATCAATCAATTAGAAAAGGAGATTGAGGCTTAAGGAAGAAAATGACTCTGAAAATTAGAATTGGGCAAGAGGAAGCCAGTGAAGTTATAAGAGATCAAGAAACAATAAAACAAAATACCAAGAATGAAAAAATAGAAGAGAATGTGAAATATCACTTGAAAGTTATAACCAAAAAAAGAACCTCGATATAATAATATAAGAAATAATTAAAGAAAATTGTCCTGAAGTGATAGGAGGGGAAATTGAAATAGAAAAAATTCACTGATCACTACTGAAAGAGATTCTATGAGGAAAACATATAGGAACATCACTGCTAAATTTTGAAACTGCCAGATCAAAGAAAAAATTTTACAAACAACAACAGCAAAACAACTCAAATATGCTGCAGCTAGAATTAGAATCACACAACATCCATCAGCAGTTACAATAAAAGACTGCAGATCCTGGAATCCTCTACAATGATAATTAAAAGCTCTACGATTGTGGCTAAAACTATTATATCCATCAAAATTAAGGATAATACTGAATGGAAAAAAAAGGGACATTCAATGAACTGTCAGATTTTCAAGATTTTCTTTCAAACAAACTTGAACTGAATCAAAAATCTGACATATAAGAATCAACATCAAACACTAATTTTTAGGAACTCAATAAAGACAAACTGTTTCATGTTTTTTATGTGGAAATATAAACCATATTTAATTGGGTAGCTCAAAAGAAGATTGGGATAGAGCTGAACATAGTGTGACTCTAAAAAGCAAAACCATGTAGGAAAAGGTAAAAACAGTAATTATGATATATAAACGAGGTGCAAGAGCAAGAACAGACAGATGAATTAGATGTTCTGACATTCTGCTCACATTGGGAATAGGCTAAAGAGGGAAGAATGTGCACATACACATGTGCACACACAAATATATTTACTTAGAAAGATATAATGCCCATTAAAATCTATTAAATAAGAGGGGGGAGAGAACAGGATAAAGTAGAATATAGAAGGTGTATAGTTCAATAGAGAATAGGTTTATAGATTAATAAGAAATGGCTAAACAGGGAGGGAAAGAGTAGGGAGAGAACTCAGGAGGGATCCTTTGGAGAGTGATAGGTGGGAGGGTAAGTAATAAATAGCAAGGCAAGTTAGCAGGTAGAAGTAAAGTAAAAGCTATCAGGATGGGAAATAAGAGATAATGAATATGTAAGTATATGTATATGTGTGTGTGAATGTTTACATAAATATATCTGTGCTTAATTGCAACCTACTTGGGGAAGATGGAAGTAAAGAAAAGGGAAAAAAAAAAGAATAAAGTAAAAAGTACACAGTAAGCAACAAAAGAAAATACAAAGAAACAAAGATGGACAGTTCTGAATACAATGTGTTCTATTATTACATCTGCTATCTTGAAAAGAAAATTTGTTACATATTTTGAATCCTCTCTTATGCTGTGAACATGACAATTTTTTTTTCATTTTCTATTTAAGTTTTAAATTAAAAAAAAAAAAAAAGATGTGGTAGAAGATGAGGACTCAGGAGGGAACATGAGAGAAATCCAGCTTTAGGGAAACTAAGTATCACCAAAGTCAGAGCAGAATGATCTTAAACTATGTGATTCAAAGATTTCTGCCAGATAGGTGCTGGCACCAGCTCCAATTGACAGCATTTGCACTTTGGTAATTAACAAGTGCTATAAACCATAGTTTCATTTATTTATTTATCTGTTTGTTCATTATTAATTTATTTAAATTAGGGTGGCATTTATTTATTTACTTAATTTATTAATTTACTGAAGCATGTAGATTTAAGGAAGTGACAGAGAAAATATTAATAACACAAATGAAACTTAAAAGTATATTGGGCATCCTTTTATTTCTCTCTGGAGAGCCAGTTAAGCATTTATCAGTACATCAATATTCTTGATTTTAACATATTATAACTATGAATTTTAGGTTTACAGGCTAAAGAATAAGAAAGAAAAAGCTTTTGCAGGAGTCCCTGAATGAACATCATTTTAAATTCAGCCTTGTTAATGAATAGACAGCAGGAATCAAAACAAACTAACCTAACCAAAACTTTTCTCTCTTTAGAGCCAAAAGCTAGAATTTCTCTATATCATAAATGGTGACATATATAACAAGTACCTTCAAGTAAAGATTTGAAAGAGGTGATTGAAAAATACTAATTGATGATCAAGTATTTTTACACACACACACACACCCCAGAGAAAACTTATATAGATGACAATGCAGAGAAAGTAATTTTAAATCTTACCTTCTTCTTCGTTTGCACTCTTCATATGGAATGGTCAAAAAATAGCTTCTATTCCATACAGTATCAAGAGGCCTAAGATGAAAACATATTTAGTTCTCAAGTTTTCTTTGTCTATTTGAATCAATAGTAGGATGGTATGCTTACTTATAATTATATAGAAGGAAACCTTCAATAATTAAAATAGGGATTTCTTCAGCACTTTTCAAGTCGTCTGATTCTAGGGAATTTTGGGGTTTTTTTATCCAGGAGTAGACAGCAGACATCAGTGTTTCCATATTGAGAGCTTCAAGTTCTGAAAATATAAAATATAAGAGTGATGATGAATTTCTGGGGCTTTGTAAGTATCACAGAAATAACATCATTTTATTTGCTCTTTAAAAAATGAATATCAGCGCAGCTAGGTGGCCCAGTGGATAGAGCAGGAGCCCTGAAGTCAGGAGGACCCGAATTCAAATCTGACCTCAGACACTTAACACTTCCTAGTGTGTGACTCTGGGCAAAAAAAAAAAAAAAAAGAATATCATCAAACAATTTAAGCGCCACATTTGGAATTTTAGTATCTTTTGTGAGGAATGGATTTTGCAAGTCTGTATTTGTACAAAGGAAATGTATCTAGAATCTATAAAGTTGAAAGGATGAATTTAAATATGAAACATTTTGAAAGAAAACATTTATAAACAATAGTGTAACTCAGACATTAATTTGTACAACCCCAGTAAAACTTCACCCATTAGAATAAAATGCATTATTGCCCCCAAATTAGAAAAAGGAGTCTTTGTTCTACAAAATTAACTAAAAATGAAGCATGGGGGAGGGGAGGAAAGAAAGGAAAATAGTTTTTTTTCCTGTTCTAGAATAAATTACTTGTAATATTAGTGAAAACTTGGGAAATAAGTAACTTAATTCAACTTTGTAAAAAGTAAATCAAAAACTATGTTATTAGAAATTTCAATGTCAACTATTAAAACTAATTTTTTCTAGCTTTATTAAAATAATAACAATAAATGTCAAAAAGTTGAAATTTGAAGCTAAATCCTTTGACACTAATTTGTATATATTTTTTTCCCTCTGCCGCACTGTCTTTAAAAGCATGTGAGATCTATTTATCTGAGACAACTGAACTTATAAAGAGGAAAAGGAATTCTCTGCAATTTTTTAAAAATAAGTTTTTATTGATATCATTTGCTTTTAAAAAAAAAAAAATCAAAATTTCCTCCAATGTCCTTCCCCTCTTAGCCATCCATCCCCTCTTTTACTCTTTTGAGTATAAAGCAATCCAGGTCCCACTTTTGTTCAGTAACTATTGAGATCTTGCTTCAGAACTGTGAGAAGGGATCAGGTTCACACTGAGACCAAAGTAAAAACTCAAGGCTGAAAAAAAAGTTAAATGACCTGTGGAGGGTCACACAGCTAGTTATAATCAAGGCAGGGCTTGAATTCAGGTATTTCAAATTCAGAGCTTTAACATTAATACTTTATATAAGTTCCCTGAATCGATATTGTATGAATGGATACAGAGGTGACTTCAGAGTTAGGAAAACTTGAGTTCAAGTCCTGTTTCTGGTAACAAACTGGCTGTATGGTACTTATCCCCTCAGTGCTCCAGGCAGTACTATAGTTCTATAGTAGAGGAGGGGCCAACTTCCAATAATGAAAATTCAAATGAATTCCAATGAGGGAATTTCTTCCTTGGGAGTTTCTCACATCAATGAAATCATCATTCTAGTCAAAAAAAATAAAAATTTCCGATGAAGGTAAGTGAGGAAGGAATCTGTTGTTTTAGCATACTAGATCTTACAGTAACAGCGGGCAGGGACAATTCTAACAGCTTTAGGGCAGAAAAAATTGCTTGTGGTTAAGTCCCCAAAAGGATCTCTGAAAACAGTTGCACAAAACCACTGACGCTTAGGGACAATGCACCCTTCACCTTGCAAACAGAGCCCTACTTTAACAAAGAATTAAAAGTCAAGTAATAGGCTGGAAAATGAATAAACAACAGAAAAGTTTTCTAACCAAAGGAAGTTACTATGATGACAAGGAAGATCAAAACACACACTGGAAGAAGATAACAAAGTCAAAGTTCCTGTATCCAAAGTCTCCAAGAAAAATAAGAATTGATCTCGAGCTACAGAAGCTTAAAAGGAATTTTGAAAATTTAAGTAAGAGAGACAGAGGAAAAATTAGGAAAAGAATTGAGAATAGTGCAAAAGGAAATACAAAAAGCTAATGAGGAGAATGCCTTAAAAAGCTAAATGGGAAAGGAGGTACAAAAGCTAACTGAGGAAAATAATTCCCTAAAAATTAGAATTGAGTAAATGGAAGCTAATGACTTTGTGAGAAAATCAAGATACAATAAAGCAAAACAAACAAAGAAATAAAAATGGGGGCAGCTAGGTAGTGCAGTAAATAGAGTACCATCCCTGAAGTTAGGAGGATCTCAGACACAACATTTCCTAACTGTGTGACCCTGGGCAAGTTGCTTAACCCCAATTGCCTCAGCAAAAAAAAAAAAAAAAAAAAAAAAAGTGAAGTATCTCATTGGAAAAGCAACTTACCTGGAAAACATCTAGGAGACATCATTTAGAAATTATTAGTCTACCTGAAAGTCATGATCAATTTACAAAAAAGGAATCTGGACATCATCTTTCAAGATATTATCATGGAAAACTATCCTGATATTCTAGAAGTAGGGGATAAAAATAGAAATTTAAAGGATCTACTTATCACCTCCTGAAAGAGATCTCCAATATTAAAGGCAAATTCCAGAACTCCCAGGTCAAGGAGAAAATACTGCAAGCATCCAGAAGTTGAGTCATGCTGATATGCATTAAAAATAAGGGGATTGATATAATTTGCCTTTCATGTGGGTTTGTGCTAGCATTAGGAGGATGGGCAAAGGGTTGACTATGCTTCATTTCCTTATGACAAATAACTCTTTGGTTGCTGGGTCACTTAACCCACATTGTTCATCATAAAACCCAATAACTCAAAGCTTATGACTGTAGCTAATGTTTTCAATTTTTAAAAAGTTGCATTTTTTTGCATTGTTGATGGAGTTGTGAAATGGAAAATGTGAAATGTGGAACTATGTCCAAATGGCTATCAAATTGTGCATATCCTTTGATCCAGCAGTGTCTCCCAAAGAGATAATAAAAAAGGGAAAGGGACCCCACATGTGTGAAAATGTTTGTGGCAGTCCTTTTTGTAGTGGCAAGAAACTGGAAACTGCGTGAATATCCATCAGTTGGAGAATGGCTGAATAAATAAATCATGGTATATGATTATAATGGAATGTTATGGTTGTGTAAGAAATGATGAGCAAGCTGATTTCAGAAAATCCTGGAAAACCTTACATGAACTGATGAAAAGTAAAGTAAGCAGAATCAAGAAAACATTGTACACAGCAATAAGAGTATATGATGATCAATTGTGATGGACTTGGCTCATTTCAATAATGAAGTGATTCAAGGCAATGGTAATAGACTTGTGATGGAAAGTAAAATCCACACACAGAGAGAGAACTTATGGAGGCTGAATGTGGATCAGAATACACTATTTTAAACTTTTGTTTGATTGTTTTTTTTTCCTTTCTCATGTTTTTTCCCCCCCTTTTGATCTGATTTTTCTTGTGCAGCATGATGAATATGGAAATAAGTTTAGAGTAATTGCACATATTAAACCTATATTAGATTATTTGCTGTCTTGGGGAGGAGGAAAAGGAAGAGAGATGGAGAAAAATTTGGAACACAAGGTTTTGCAGGGATGAATGATGAAAACTATCTTGGCACGTATTTTGAAAAATAAAATATTATTTAAAAAAGTTATATTTTTGTTTTTCCATTATAAACTTTTATTTTCTTGGGAGAAAAATTAGACTCTTCTGTTTAATTATTCATGTTATGCTTAATTAATTTATGCTATGATTCATGTTACAAAGATAATTCTTTTGCTTTCCAGGACAAAGCAAAGTACTGAGCAATGATCCATCAGCACATGTACCATTACAAATTCAGAAAATGATTATAGATATAGATATAGATTTGTATATGATTATACAAATGGGGGAAAATAATCTTTGAGGTCATAAAAGTTCAACCCCTTCATTTTAGAGAGGAGGAAACTAATACTCAGAGATATTATTTGCTTTGCTTGGGGCCACATAGATAATGTGTTAGATGTAAGATTTTAATCCAGATCTAACTAACACTTGAGCCATTATATCACACTACTCCTTTCACAGCAACAAACCAGAGAGGAGAAATTTGGCCTGAGGCAGAACTGGGGGAATGTATGAGACATAATAATGCAAACAAAGAGTGAAATTCTGACTCCTAAGGACAGAATTAACTTCATTCTGTATAGTCTGAATTTCTTTTTAGAAAGATTCCACAAGCTAAAATACAAACACACAATTAGGCTCACTTCCTACCTTCTAATAAGCTCTTGAGTGGATCCTAGAAAAAAATGGAGGAGCAACAGGGGAAAATGCCTTTGTTTCAGCTAGAGATTTCAACAAGGAATCTAAACTTAGAATTCCTTTACTGCTTTTTATTAGATTTTAGCCTTCCTGGCTGGCTAAATCTTTGAGGGAGATTTCCCACAGTTTGATTTCTGGCTAAGGAAGAAGAAATGAGGAAGAACTTTGGTTCTAATTCAATAGTTATTAAATATAAGAAAGAAATTATCATTTATCATTCTATATACACATATATGTATGTATGTATACACACACACACCCATATATGAAGGAAATGAGAAAACTTTTATTCCAATCTCACCTAAACAGCCATTGCAGTGATTTCTAGAATTGTAATCATGAAAACCTGAGTTCAAATTCCGCTTCATTCACTTACTAGCTATATGATCCTGGGCAAGTTGCTTAATTACTAAGTTTTTACTTGCCTCAGTTTCCTCATCTGTAAAATGGGGATTGACTAGGTGGTAACAGTGGATAGAGCAATGAGCCTGGATGGAGTCAGGAAAATTTGAATTCAAATCTTACCTCAGATATTTATTAGCTCTATGACTTAACACTGATTGCTTCAGTTACTTCATCTATAAAACGAATTGGAGAAGGAAATGGCAAACCACTCCAATATCTTTGCCAAGAAAACCCCAAATGAGATCATAAAGACACAGGTCATTCAGACACTGCTGAAATGAATCAATAACAACAACTAAATGGGGATAATAACAGCATTGATCTTATAAGGTTGTTGTGAAGATCAAGTGAAATATAATACATAAATGCTTTGAAAACTTTAAAGCTCTATATAATTGATAGCTATTATTATTGTTGAGATTAAAAATTAAAGTTAGAAATATTATTGCTAATATTAAACATTTAAAAAAATACTACTAAACTTAAGAATTTGCTACTCAAAGAAATGGAAAATGAGGAGATGCCCATCACTTGGGGAATGACTGAATAAGTTGTGTATATGAAAATAATGGATATTAATCATTCTATAAAAAATGATGAACAAGTTGATTTTCGAAAGGCCTAGAAAGATTTATAGGAATTGATGCTGAATGAAAGAAGCAAAACCAGGAATACACTGTACACAATAACACCAAGAATGTGCGATGATCAACTATGAAAGGCTTGATTCTTCTCAGTGGTTCAGTGATCCAAAGCAATCCCAATAGACTTTGGACAGAAAATGCCATCTGTATCCAGAAAAAGAACTAAGGAAACTGAATATAAATCAAAATGTGCTATGTTCACTTCTTTTATTTTTGTATGTGTGTTTTTTTAATCTCTTCCATGGTTTTTCCCTTTTGCTCTGATTTTTCTCTACTAACATGATTCATAAAGCAATGTGTATTAAAAATAAATAAATTAGAAAAAATGTTTACTACTAATTTCTGATATTCTGTCTATATGTATACACAGATATACACATATACATAAATACAAACACAAGTCCCTTTATAATGAGGAGATGTCCTGTTAACATGTCCTAAAACCTAGGATCTTTCTGATATAGTATTTAAAAATCTTCAGGATAATGTCAGCTTCCCTAAACGAGTGTGGAATCTGTCTCTAAGATCCATGGACAATCCTTTTCAGGAAGCTGAGAGAAAATGGCTTGGCTGTTCATGGGCCAGGAAAGAAACAGGTAGAATATTCTGCCCTGGGCTAAGTCTACAGGAGACTAACATTATAGCACACTCCCATTTCCAATAACTTTAGAAAAGGGGAACTAAAGAATTTAGCCCAGCCGGAGTAAAGGATAATTTAATATGAGAAAACATTTGTAATTTCATCATAGCTTTCAAAATTCAAATTTCACATGTAAAACTGGAGATTTAATTAATTAAAATGGCTCAGCATGATTAAATGTGTACTGATTTAAGAGACATATTTAAACAAATTTTAAGATTCATTTACTGTTCTAAAGAGGCCCTTTTATTATTAAAAAAAAGAAAAAAGAAAATGAACAATAGTGCATACTATTTATAAGTGATATTACTGATTCGCTTACCATCATACTGCAGAAATCCATTCTCATCAATCTTGATCTCAGACTCTGGCTGGAATAAAATGAACACAAATATTAGAAGAAATATTAAATGTAGTAGAAATAATAAAAATTTAAAAATAAAAAGCATCATCATTAGCGAATGATTCTGGTGATGACTTTAAAATAAAAGAACTGATGAATTAAAAACAAAAAGCAACCAAACAGAAATGACTAATTCATAGTGTCACCTAGTGGACAATTTGCTAAATGACCTGAATCTATCCACCACAATGGGCACAATGTTTAGCAATTGCTCTCAAAATCTGATAAATACTTGAGTTGAGGCACCCTTCCCCTCAGTGAAGAGTCTAGGAAGTTTTAATGATACCTTAAAATAATCATCCTGTGAGATCACGCTGCAATTTGGGAGCTGTTTTTGGAGTTTTTTGGCCAGGGTTGTCTTCCCACCATTTGTTACACTGTATCAAAAAATTAGAAAGAAATAAAATAAAATCCACAGCAACAACAGATATTTTTGAGGAACTTATATATATATTACAACATTATTATCCTCATTCTACAAATCAGGAAACTGAGGGTAAAAATGGTTAAATGATTTGCTCATATTCTATTAGGTATCTGAAATAGAATTAGACCTCAGGTCAGATTAACTTAAGTATGGCACTCTTGCCTTCATGTCATGACAGTCTTAAAATGACACATACACACAAGCAAATAACAAATTTATTCAATAACACAATGGCTGCTATCTAAGAACATACAATAAGAGATATTTGTAGCCTGATGCTATTCTAATAAATATAACCAGATATAGTAGAAGAAGAAAACGACCATTTATAGTGGAAATGGCCAAAAAAAAAAATAGTTAAATATGGGTCAAGTACAAAGCTATCTAGCTTGGTATAAATGACCTACTGCTGTTAATATTTTTGTTCCTTCTTCATTTTCAAAGGAGACCAATGATATCATACTTGTTTGTGAACTGGATTTAAGTGAGGGAAAGTTGCAGTTATCAGCTTCATTCTTTCTTCCAGCCATCAAAGTTCAGTGGCAAGACAAAAATCACTACTGGCAATCGTCTAGACACTTTTTCAGTGTCTGATTAAACCTTAAGACCCCACAGCTCCTGCTTCAGCCTGTCTTTATAGCTGTTGAAACAAACTGTTCTCATCTGTCCAATCTGGGCATATATTCCCCTACTTCACCAATGGGGTTGAAGCCTATCAGTTAGCCTTAATCTAGTTCAGTCTGTCTGCAAAGGTCACCTTCTATTCACTCTCTATGTATTTTGTTCATATTACCTCTCCATTAGAAGGCGAGATTTTGGTGGTCAAGGGCTGTTTTTGCTCTTCTAGCTTGCAAATAGTTTCCCTACTCTCTAATTTCAGAATTGATTTCTGCCAAGGTAAAAACACTCTCCCTTGTGACCTTCATCCCTGTCTGAATTGGCCCTATTCTTACCCATAGCTGTCAGTTATTTCTTGTAACATCTTCCTCACAAACTCTTCATCTTCTTGTGTTCATGGAAACCATCGTTTCTTAGAGTGAGACTTCATCCCAAGGCACCCTCTTTAGTCTGAGCTACTCCTCTCATTCCCCTTAAAACATTGGACCACAAAACGAGGTACTGGAATACTCCATCACTAATTCATCCTTTCTCAACCACCATCACTTGACAATGTTTCCTTCTTTAAAGTTCATTCCATCTGTCTCTATCATCCTTTTCATATCCTAGTTATCATATACTGGTCCTTCAGTCATTCTGGTTTCTTTCTCTAGGATTTTAGTACCTAGTTTAGTTTTCTTTACCTCAACTCCTGATCTCATTCTTTAGAACATATTCAACTTGATATCACCTTGAACATTCTGGACTCCCAATTCATCAACTTCCTCAATTCCTATGACTTCCATCTAAACTCTTCCCTAGTTACCAACTAGAAATGTCACGTAGACCTAACCGAACTATGCCATTTCTATGTCCTTGAACTCTAAAGCTTTCCATATTTATAACATACAATCCTTCAATTTATTTTTTCTGTCTTACTCCTAAACCAAGATCTAAAACATTATCTTTTTTTTATCATTTACCATTATCTTTTTATAATTATTATTATTTTTAATAGCCTTTTATTTACAGGTTATATGCATGGGTAACTTTACAGCATTAACAATTGCCAAACCTTTTGTTCCAATTTTTCACCTCTTACCCCCCCACCCCCTCCCCCAGATGGCAGGATGACCAGTAGATGTTAAATATATTAAAATATAAATTAGATACACAATAAGTATACATGACCAAACCGTTATTTTGCTGTACAAAAAGAATCAGACTCTGAAATATCGTACAATTAGCTTGTGAAGGAAATAAAAAATGCAGGTGGGCATGAATATAGGGATTGGGAATTCAATGTAATGGTTTTTAGTCATCACCCAGAGTTCTTTCTCTGGGTGTAGCTGGTTCAGTTCATTACTGCTCCATTGGAAATGATTTGGTTGATCTCATTGCTGAGGATGGCCAGGTCCATCAGAACTGGTCATCATATAGTATTGTTGTTGAAGTATATAATGATCTCCTGGTCCTGCTCATTTCACTCAGCATCAGTTTGTGTAAGTCTCTCCAGGCCTTTCTGAAATCATCCTATTGGTCATTTCTTACAGAACAATAATATTCCATAATATTCATATACCACAATTTATTCAGCCATTCTCCAATTGATGGGCATCCATTCAGTTTCCAGTTTCTAGCCACTACAAAAAGGGCTGCCACAAACATTCGTGCACATACAGGTCCCTTTCCCTTCTTTATAATCTCTTTGGGATATAAGCCCAGCAATAACACTGCTGGATCAAAGGGTATGCACAGTTTGATAACTTTTTGAGCATAGTTCCAAACTATTCTCCAGAATGTTTGGATTCATTCACAACTCCACCAACAATGCATCAATGTCCCAGTTTTCCTGCATTCCCTCCAACAATCATCATTATTTTTTCCTGTCATCTTAGCCAATCTGACAGGTGTGTAGTGTAAACCATTATCTTTTGATAATTTTGATAACTTTGAGTTCCAGTTGTTTTTTCCATACATGTTTTCCCAATCTATCATATCTACTTTAGGTCTTACTTTTAGTTTTCATTCTTCTTCTTCTTCTTCTTCTTCTTTTTTTTTTTTTGGTACTTCCACTGTTCATACTCTGCAAATGTTTAACCCAGGATCACCCCCTGATGTGAACTGCTGTATACTGTTGAAAGAAATCATGCAACTGAATGAACTGTGTCCACATAGATTCATATTACCCAATCTCAACTGGGCTCTCCTGGATACACCATGATCCTTTTATTCTTTTCTGATGAACTCCCTATCACATTTTTCTATAATGGCTCTTCAACATCTTCTCCTCTCTATCTTTCCTCTGCCTCTCAGCTAATGAGCTTGCCTCCTACTTTGATAAACAAACTAGTTATCCACTATAAGTTCCTCATTTCTTTTACTTTAGCTTTCAGAACTCATTTTCAACCTGCTTTTTCCTTCCAAGGAAGTAGACCTTCTTCTTGACAAATTTGCCATTCTACCAATGCTCTTAAAGCCCAAACTTTCTCATCTCTTTCAGAAACTTCCCTTCATCAATCACCCCAAGATTCTTTCTCTCTGTTGCTCCAACCTTGTTTCTCTCTCTCTATCTCATCTTCCTAGTCTCCTGACTCCTTCCCAGGTAATTACAAACTTGGATCTCCTTCACTCTTAAAAGGAATCAGACTTCACTTGAATCTGCAACTCTCTCAAATTATCATCCTTTTTCTACTTCATTTTGATTGATAAACTTTAAGAGAAAGTCGTCTATATTTCCCTTTTGCATTTCTTCAATTCTCATATGCATCCCTTCTTGGCCACTTATTTTTGCACTGCTAATCCAGTACACTGCTAATCCAGTACACTATCGCCACATACAATCAACAAACTAATTAAGCCCTAGTATGTGCTGGGCATTGTGCTAAAAGCTAGAGACATTAAAAAGATAAAAGGTAGACCCTGCTCTTAATCTAATGTTCACCTGAAGTGTTAAAATAGACATATTATTATTCTCCCTTCTATCAGCTTCCTCCTACTTCAATTCATCCTTCACAAAACAGATTACATTGGATATAATCTAAAATGTATGGGTTTGAAAATGTAAGTGCCTTCTAAAAATATTTCAGTGATTCTCTTTTTCCTCTAGGATAAAATATAAATTCTTGACCATGAAACTGAAATCTCTCTACAAACCAGGTTCAATCTATAGTTTAGCCTTATTTCAAAATTCCTTTTATGCATCTTTTGTTCTGTCCAAACTGGGTTCAATTTTTCCCAAATGTAACATTCCATCTTCTGTCTTTGTGCTTTCTGATGGACTAGAATGCATTTGCTCCCTAGCATTCTCTCCTGGAAACTTTATCTTTCCTTAAGGTTCAACTCAAATGTCAATTCTTACTTTGTCTATCTTATCTTCCTGTTCCCAGTGTTCTCTCCCTCAAATTACCTGGTATCACATGTATCTGTGTAAAGAATAATATGTAAGAAGCAGCTAGATGGCATAGGGATAGAGCACCAGCCCTGAAGTCAGGAAGGACCCAAGTTCAAATCTGGCTTCACACATTTAACACTTCCTAGCTATGTCACCCTGGGCAAGTCACTTAACCCTAACTGTCTCAGCAAAAACAAAAAAAAAATTAAAAATATGTAAGCTCATTAAGGCCACTGAAAAGGTTTCATTTTTATCTCTCTATCTCCAGGGTCCAACATAGTACCTTTCACATAGTAGCTACTCAATAGGTATTTGTGGAATTCTGTGGATGAACTAAGGTGTCATTTAAGGGGAAAATTATTATTTTGACAATTAAATGATGATGGTGAATACTCATGATAAAGAGAATGACAGGAACAAAGGTGATAAGGGTGCAACATAGTATACCTATATATATAAAAAGGATAGTGGGAGAAAAAAGTAAGAAGCTAGATTAGGGTCAGATTACAAAAGGCCTGAATGTCAAACATAGAAACAGAAAATGGAAGTCACTGAATGTTTTCAAATATAATCAGGAAATATGTTTGAAAGATTAATCTGGCAGTTTGCCTTATAGGGAATTAGAGGGAATAGACTGGAAACATGGAGACCAGGTAAAAGGCTATTACAACAATCCATTTTGGAGATGATAAAGCACCTGAGCTAGAAGAGTGATAATGGAATGGAAAGGGCAAATAAGTATGAAAGACATTGCAAAGGTAGAATAGTCTAACCATGAACATTAATTGGATGTTTAGAGAAAAGCAAGAGTTCAAAGATCTTTCAGACATTAAGTTCACTTCCCACTGATTGCATGCTATAAAATATCAACAAAAATCTCTTCTAAAGAAACAACACAGTTGCTTAGACTTTCATTTAGCAATTAACACAAACGTTGAATACATATTGGGAAAATAGAAAAAAGATAACTGTGGCAAAAGAAATATGTAAATAAAAAATAAAAATTAATAAAATTTGTTAATAAGCTGGAGTGGTTGGTTCCAGTTATCTGATTTGCATACCTGTCTACTTTTGTGAAGGGTGAATTGAAGTAGGAGGAGGCTAGTGGAAGGGAAGATAATAATAAATCTATTTTATAGTTGAAGTGAACATTAGATTGCAAACTCTTTAAAGGCAGGATCTACTTGTCTTTTTTATGTCTCCAGAATTTAGCATGGTGCCTGACACATACTAAGACTTAATAAATGTTTATCAATTATGGCGATGGTACCATGAACTAGATTGGCGACCAAAAAAGAACTGAAATCGTTTCTAGAGTCATTATATATCTAAAACTGGAAATTACACAGAGGGAGAGATAAAGCTCTTTCCTCTAAGTTCCCAAGATGATCCTTAAAGCTAGAAGAATATGAAAAATCACCATGAATTGAAAGAATTGCTAATTGTTCAGAATATCACTTCTAAAGCTAGATTTTTTAAAAACTCTTCCAGTCTTCCTTCTAGACCCTTTTAGCTTCTGTGATCTACCTTCTCGCTGATATTTTTAGTCATCCAATTTTAATTTTAGTCATTCAATCCCTTGTGCTTCAGATGTCTACCTGTCTAGGTGGCTTCTAGGAGCTCCACAATTTTGTATGTTCTAGTTGAAACTATTTCTAGTCATATGAAAAGATGCTCCAAGTTATTATTAATCAGAGAAATGAAAATTGAGACAACTCTGAGATACCACTACACACCTCTCAGATTGGCTAGGATGACAGAAAAGATAATGCTGAATGTTGGAAGGGATGTGGGAAAACTGGGACACTGATACATTGTCGGTGGAATTGTGAATACATTCAGCCATTCTGGAGAGCAATTTGGAACTATGCTCAAAAAGTTATCAAACTGTACATACCCTTTGATTCAGCAGTGTTACTGCTGGGCTTATATCCCAAAAAGATCTTAAAGAAGGGAAAGGGGCCTGTATGTGCAAAAATGTTTGTGGCAGCCCTCTTTGTAGTGGCTAGAAACTGGAAACTGAGTGGATGCCCATCAATTGGAGAATGACTGAATAAATTGTGGTATATGAATATTATGGAATATTATTATTCTGTAAGAAATGACCAACAGGAAGATTTCAGAAAGGCCTGGAGAGACTTATATGAACTGATGCTAAGTGAAATGAGCAGGACCAGGAGATCATTATATACTTCAGCAACAATACTATATGATGATCAGTTCTGATGGACGTGGCTCTCTTAAACAATGAGATGAACCAACCCAGTTCCATTTATTCAATAATAAATGGAACCAGCTACACCCAGTGAAAGAACTCTGGGAAATGAGTGTGAACCACTACATAGCATTTCCAATCCCTGTTTTTGTTCGCTTGCATTTTTGATTTCCTTCTCAGGTTAATTCTACCTTATTTCAAAGTCCATTTCTTCTTGTGCAGCAAAATAACTATATGAATATGTATACATATATTCTATTTAACATATACTTTAACATATTTAACATATATTGGTCTACCTGCCATTTGGGGGAAGGAGGGGAAAAGTTGGAACAGAAGATTTTGCAAGGGTCAATGCTGAAAAATTTCCCATGCATATATCTTATAAATAAAAAGCTATTAAAAAAATGTGTGTTCTATTCAAGGTCCACCCTTCCTGGACTATGCTCTTGTCCTTAAAAATCATCCCACTTTCCCCACCTCCACACCACCTGTGAAAACTATTCTCTCAGCTAGCTGTCCAGAGGAAAGCAATCTGATAGCTACTTACCCACTAATTCCAACGACAAATGCTTTCATAGTGTACTTTCAAATTATTTCCACGTTCTAAAATTTAAAGAAAAAATACATTGATAAAGGAGAATTTCACAGAAATAAAACAGTCACAAGATAAAATGAGCTAAATTTATAATACTCATGTAAGGATTTTCAAACTTATTGACTACTCAGCTGACATTAAAAATAGGTTGTCATCTTTGATATACTTCAGTGCTGTGGGCTAACAACTAATGGGGATTAAGGCAATTCAAATTAACCAATTCCGTAAATCATTTATGTAATTCACTTATTAATTTTTAAAATTCCCATGATGTATGCAGGGCTCAAAACAAATGATTTTTTTTTTTTTTTTAATATCCAGGCCACTTTTTTTCTCTCATCAAAGACAGTTGAGGGTCGCTATGATTTAAGCACATTTTTTTGTTTGTTTTTTGAGATTGGAGATCTGGAGGCTGGGACATCAGTAAGGAAGATAATGCTGGCTCTTTTTCTATTTGGGCCAGTTTGCCTTTCCTTGGGCAACTCCAGTTACCCTAGCTTTAGCACATTAGTGTGGAACTTATTGCAGACACTTGATTGATTTAGACCACTATAGCTTAGACCTCTGGAGATCAAGTGATCCATCAGCCTCAACCTCACTGGTAGCAAGGAGTTCAGTTATTTCAGGAAACCAGTCTAACCTGGCCAATTTATTCAACCAAGTAACTACTGTACTAGGTGGAAGAATGTTAGGAGATTATTCCTTCTTTTTCTACAGCCTGATTCCCCCCACTATATGGTTATTGTTGTCAATCAGCAAGTAGATAGTAAGTTCTTACAGGATATGCCAGTCAGGCACAATGCTAAGAGCCGAGTCCCTCCTCAAAGTACCTTATCTTATGGGAGAGAAAACAGACAAATCGTTTTGTTCATAAAATAGATCTAAGGTAATTTTAGAGGGAAGGTACTAGCAATGTGGAAACTATGATTTGAGCTTCATCTTAAAGGAAATTAGGAGTTGGAGGTGAGATAGAGAATTATAGGCAGAGAGAATGAGAAAAGTAGGAAGTAAAGAAGTTGTGCAGGTCTTAAGTGCCAAAGGACGTTATACTTGGTTCTTCTTCAGCTCTACCTTTTAGGATCTGTAGCTTCATTTAAATATTAATTTAGGGTCCACCTTCAATGGAAAGCCCTTTTTGATTCTCCTAGGTAGAAGAGCCCTTTCGTTTTTCAAATGATTTTGTTTTAATTCATCTGAGTTATATCCATTAGGGACAGGGGATACTTCATATTTTACTGCTATATCCCTGGTGCTTTGTACATAAGGAGATGTTTAATAGAAGCTTATTGAATTAGAATCATTTATTTAGTGATTTCAAGTATGTATATATGTATGTAAACTTTTTATTATTTGTGTTCTATTTGTGTATTCTGCATACATGTGTAGAACTGGCCAAATCTATACCTCACAGATGTAGAATATGTTCTGATTTGAGGGGAGCAGGGATGATCTGTCTTATCTGTATACTACTGTCTGTATTCACACCATTAGACTTATTTTTTTGGGTTAAACATTACCATCTTTCTAGGGTTTTTTTAAAATTCAGATTTCCTGTGAAAGAGTGACAGTGAGTCCACTAACTTTTTAGCGATTTAATTATTTTCCAGATGCTGAGGGAGAAGCCCCCAAAGAACAAAAAGGATGAAAGATCAGGAAAAGGGCTAAAGATAACTTCCTAGACTGTCCTGGTATGCTGTTTCAGTCAGAGAAAAGAAATCCAAGAGAATACTAAAAAGCTATGTTTTCTTTAGTCATCAAAATTTTCAGAAATCTTTATGCCAACTTTTCTGAAGTTATGATTCTTAAATACTGTTTTCATTTATTCAATTTCAGGGCCTTCTCAAAGAGTTGTTCTATTGTATGTGCCTATTATACACCATTATGTGCTTATACATATATTAATGTATAAACAAGAATGACAAGCAAACAACCATACAAGAATCTAAAAGGAATTTAATTTTGAGAATTAAATTTTTTAACATTCCTTTAAGATAGCCAGAGATACAGTGGGATGCCAAGAACATCCCTGGGAGAAATAAACCATTCACATCTTCCTGGGAAATGGAGACCTGATCTAGGTAATTAGTGTATCATTAGGTCTTAAATACTTTTGATGAGATGGAATTCTAATTAGGAATATCCCCAAATACTCCTCTAATGCCTTAGCGTCTAAGGCATTGCTTAATGTTAAAAGAGCCAGGTAGAGTCAGAAAGGAAAGACCTTTTTGAGAGAGGAAAATTGAACCAGGTATGTACTTGCATGCATTAAATAATAATATTAGTAGAAAGAACAAAAAAAAAAGTTAAGAGCTATTCTCTTACTGTCCTTGGTAGCATCTAACTGCCCCATGAGTTCAAAATTAGCTATAGTAAATTTATAGCACCCATGAGAATTGAAGGATTTTGTATACAGCTAATTATTGTTTCTCCTTCGATCTCAAAGATGACCATGGCATTAGGGAAGTGATGTGAGGGACAGCTGAGAAGTGGATGAACTGATGATGATCTTGGAGGAGTCACAGAGAACAGAATCTAGTAATCAATATATTCTTGTCCTGATTTTTATTATTTGTTTTCTTTTATAATTTGTATTTTTGTATAATATTTGTATTATATTTTCAGGATACATGTATAATACTGGGTAGACAATATACTCTAATTTGAGAGAAGTAGGGACTTTCTTTTGCTGCCCAAACACGGCCCTTATTTGTATTTCACTGCTTATAATGTCACCATTAAAGACTGGTATTACAGTATTAAAAAAAGGCAAAGGTTGTTTCACTTTTAAGAATCTCTGAACTCAGTCAATTAGTCAATAAATATTAATTAAGCATCTATTATGTACCAGGCATCTTGTTAAGGACTGGGAATACAAAGAAAGGTAAAAGAATCCCTGAACTCAAGGAACTCACAGCCTAATAAGTGAGACAATTAATTACAAAGTATACATAGGAAACTGTAAGCTTATGTCCTTAATAATAAATTCCAACAAAATTTTAGAAAAAATATTAACTGTATAATTTGTGAATACAGGAAACAGCTGCCTTGTAGTGAATCAGTGAGAGAAACAGGGTTTGAATTTTGACATTATCATCATTTCTTGGTTGTATGATCATGGTCAAGTTGTTTAATTTTGTTCTGCACTATATATACATATGTGTGTGTATGTATGTATATACACATACACACACATACATATACATGTCACTTAATTTCTATTATATACAGTACACTGGAGGACTGGAAATAAGACATTCCATCGTTGACCATCCTCCTGGTGGCTCTCCTGCCTCCTCCACTCCTCCACTAAGATCAAGTCTGGGTCAGACTGTGACAGACAGACTATGAAGGAGACAATAAAGACTTTAGACTATTCCTGTCCATCCTCATGGTGACTATCCTGCTGAGACCAAGGTTTCTCTAGAGGTCCTCCAAAAAGCTAGCCCAAACATTACATTTAATAAAGGAAAAAAAAAAAAAAGATAATGGGATAATTTGCCATTTCCTTCTCCAGCTCATTTTACAGAGGAGGAAACTGAGGCAAAAATGAGTGACTTCCTCATGCCCAGCACTATGGTACCACCTAGCTGTTATATTATGTTTATATTATTTACTATATTATTGTTATATTATATCATATTATATTGTTATATTACATTATAATATGTTATGTAATATTATATTATAAAGCTACTTTGACCTAATCACTGCTTCTCTCACCTGACACTCAATCTCCCAGCAGTGCTTTTGCCCATGCTGCTCCATTTCTAGAATGGTCTCTTTCCTTATTTCTACCTCTCAGTTTTTTTAGCTTCCTTCAAGATCTGGCTCAAACCCCACTTTATGTTTCAGGCTTTTTCCAGTATTTCCTTCTCTGTGCCCTCTCAGATACCTTCCTTCAAGATAACATATATAAATAGTTATTTTTACTTGGAGACTATTGTATTCTTGGGGGCAGAGCAGTTTTGTTTTTTCTTTGTATGCCTAGTGTTTAGTAAAATGCTGGGCCCATAGCAAGGACTAAATAAATGTTGATTGTCAAAATATCTTCATTTCATTTCTTTTAAACAAAATTATAAGATTTGCTTCAATATTTTGATGGATCAATGATCTTTTTGCTATGGGTGCTCCCTTTATTTGAGGAGATCCCAAACCGTCTGCTGCTTGTCACCTGGAAGACTTTTGTCCATGTACTTTCATGAATTCTCCTCAAAAAGAGATTTTTATCTTCTAATACTGCACACATACCCATGGCACATGAGCTGTAGTCACCATGTCCACCTTTTGTTCCCTTCACACATAATTCTAAGAGCAGCAATGAAGGTAACTTGCAATCTACTCATACTCAACATGAACTTCTTTGTTGCCCTTTGGGTAACTTGCAATTTTAATTCTTTGTGGTGTTGCATGACTTGTAGTCATATTGTACCATCAGAGCAATAATGGAATATCATCTCACAACTATCAGAAATTACAAATGCTGGAGGGAATGAGAGAAATTAAGTACACTAATGTATCATTGGTGGAGTAATGAGCTGGTCCAACCATTATGGAAAACAATTTGAAACTATGTCCAAATGGTTATAAAATTGTCCTTATTCTTTGACCCAGTAATATCACGACTAGATCTGTGTTCCAAAGAGACGAAAGAAAGAGGAAAAGAAACTACATATAAAAATATTTATAGTAACTCCTTTTGTGGAGGCAAAGAATTGAAAAGGGAAGGAATGCCATTCAATTAGGGAATGGCTGAACAAATTGTGGCATAAAATTGTGATGGAATATTATTGTGACAAATTGGAATGATGAGAAGGGCGATTTCAAATGACATGGGAACTACAATATGAACAAATGTGAAATGAAGTAACAATAGGGAGATCATTGTGTACAATAACAGCAATGCTGTGGTGATAAGCTGTGAAAGACTTGGCTACTCAGATCAATATAATAATACAAGATTGTTCCAAAAGACATATGATGAAAAAATGCCATTCACTTCCAGAAAGAGAACTGATGAACTGAATGTAAACTGAAGTATAACTTTCTCTCTTTATTTTTCTTGATTTAAAAAAATTGCTAATATGGAAATATAATTGGATATTAATGCAACTATTGTTAAATGTTTCAAAGAATTTTGAACAAATTTTACTTATGTATAGAAGCATTTCACTAGAGCAGTTTTCAACATGAAATTTTACTCCTTTCCTTACGTGCCATCAAATTACAAGCACACTGAGATCTTTTATTTTCCATACCATTCAATCAAATGTGCCTGTAATGATATATATATATCATGAAGAGTATAGCACCCTCCAAAATCTATAAAGAAATAAGGGAAGGGTGGGGTGGGAGTGGGATAAAGTGTCTAGATTAATGAAAAAAGGATAAAGAAGGAGGTAAAGAGGGAGGGGAGAAGATAAAGGAGGGATCCATAGGGGTGGAGATAGGGCAGGAATAGGAAATAAAGAGATATAAACAAACATAATGAAAATGGTTAGCAATAGAATTTATTAGGGAAAAAAGTAGGGGTAGTTATCTATCTCAAAGTAAAACTTAAAAAAAAAATTGTCAAGAGAGAAATCTCCATGTCAGCTATAATATTTAGATGTATGTGTATATGCATATATATATATGAGTTTATGTCAGTATATTTATATGTGTAATTGTATATATAACAGGAATATATATGTATATGTATGTATGTGCATGTGTATTGGGGAAGTGGGTGGGAGGAAAGGGGAAAAAAGAATAAAGTAAAAGTACACAGATGATAAATAAAAAAACAAACCTACAAAGAAACAAAGATGGACAGCTATGAATACAATGTCTTCTATGATTATATATACTTTCTTGAAATGGAAATTTACTGCTAAATATTTCGAATCCTTCTTGATGTTCAGCTGGTATATGACAATTTTTCATCTTTTTTTGTCTTTCTTTTTCTATTTTTTAAATTTTGCATTTAAGTTTTAAATAAATGCATTAAAAAAGAAAATTGTATTCATGAAAATTTTATCGAGGTAGCAAAGGAGCTATATAGGTTAGTGACCTATTGCTACCTTTTTGGGGGTAATAACAGTGGAAAGCACACCAACTCTGGAGCCAGAGCCCTTGGGGTCTACTAATGCTTTCTACTTAAATGGTCTTAGGCAAGTCAGTTTCCTCTTATGTGAAATCCACAAGCTGGGACTCTGGTACCTTTCAGTTCTAAATCTAAGGGTCTTAAAAGTCACTGAAGCAATTTAGTTCAACCCTTAGTTGAAAAGTAACTCCACAACACATAAGCAATTACTGGAAAACTTGCAGTGAGCAGCTATCAACAGAAACTGCCCAGTTTCTAGATAGCTTATATTTTTAGTAAGTTTTTCTTCTCCCCGCCCTGACATAAGGTCCACATCTGCCTCATATCAGAGGGCTAGGTAGTTATTATTTTACAGAAAGGGGTGATGACAGAAGAGGAGAAGTGTGATTTCTTTCCTTTGGGAAGAAACGACGCGGTGAGGAAACTCCCTCCACCAATGAAGATAAACTCCCGTAGGTATTTTACGCTTAAGTGACTAGCCCAAGACCTGTCAGTCCCGACTCGCCTCCAAGACCGGCCTTCCATTCTCCATTCCCAGAGACGGCTCTCCCAGTGAAAAGTTCAAGGTTACCACAGCATACGCTGAGAAAAGTGCGCCATTATCAGACCCTCCCGAGGAAGATGCTTCAGACCACCCGTTAGCGAGGGTGCAGCGCCGCACTGATCGGGGGCTTACCTGGGCGCCGCAGAGTTCCGCGGTCCCACACAGGCACTGCCTCTCCCTTGGCTCTCTAGGGGGCGGAGCCGCAAATAGTGCAAGCCGGGGGGACGATCCGTAGGTGGGATCCGCTGAAGACTCTCGCCACCAGGACGCAGGAAGCCTTAATGCTCAGGTACCTTCCGGGGCGGCAGCGATGCAAAGGCCACAGGCAGCCCGGGATTCGGTGCAATTGGGTTACACTCCGCCCTTGCTCCGGCTTGGGGGCGGGGCCTCAGTAGGAGCGAGGCGCGCGCCCGCAGCCTGGCCCCAGATCTGGTTCCTCGCTTTGGTGCTGAGCGCGCCCGCGCTCTCTCAAGCTCGCGCGCGCTCTCCCGGGCCCGTTCCATCGCGCTCGGATTCGATTTAGGGCTGGGCTGCTGTGGCCGCAGCGCTTCCGCATCTTGACTGTGCGCGTTTGCTGCTGCAGCAGCTGGAAGGCTCGGGGCCCGCGAGCCAATTAGCTTTTGCTGATGTAGCGCTCACTTCCTCATTGAGCGAGCTCTCCCTTACTTTGCGTTGGGGACTCCGGCAACACCTCGGAGGAAACCACCCTTCGAGCCTCTCTCTCTTTGGAGGTGGGGTGGGCTCGGGCAATCTCGGACGGACGGAAGAAGAGAGTGGCGGCGGAGGAACCAGACTGAAACTTGGCGGAGCAACGAGCGCTGTACTTTGTCCACACTTTCCCCCGAGCTTTCGGATTAGGTGCCCCAACGGGAGAGATGTCGAAGCCGCCACCTAAGCCGGCCAAACCAGGTAAGGGAGGGACTGGCCCGCCTTTTCGCCCTCTCCCGTCAGGCCACCTCTGCTTCCTTGCGGGGCCGCTGGGGTAGAGGGGCTGCTTGGCCCAAGACTTCCTCTTTTTAAAGATCGATCCGTTTTGGACGTAGCCGATGACTTTTAAATTCAAGAAATAAGACTTTTAATTTTTTTTTTTTTTTTGATGACACAAGAGTTTTGAGATTGGGTGTGGGTGCGCTCATTAGCAACTTTCCAGCATTTTTGGAGGGGTGTCTGGGAAGACAGCCATTCTATTGATTATAGTTATTTTTTATATTTTTATATAATTTTTATAAAATATTTTATAAATATTTATAAACATATATAAACATATAATATAAATAAATATATATAAATAAAATATTTATAAAATAAAAATATTTTATATTTTTATAACTATAATAATAATTCTCCAAACGACTTTTAAAAATACTTCCCTTTTCTTTTTTGGTTATGTCATTGTCAAGAGTCTTGACGGACTTAAAAGTGGGAAGTGCATGGTGGGTGGGGTGAGGTGAAGTAAGTATAGAGTCCTTAGGGATCTCTCGGGAAGGAAGAGCAAATATACTCAATTGATCTTGGGTTCATTTTTGGAAAGCTTTTAGCAAACTCCAGAGGCCTAATGCTTTAAGGCCGGAAGAATTCCGGCCGCTTGGGCCATTATCGCTCGAAACTGTCACTTTTATATATATACGCAATAAAGGCGTCAAGGGTGAATGGGGGGGAAACGGGGATATTTCTGGCGGGTCTGGTTGGAGAAAAGGAGCCTGCTTGTCCCGAGTGGAGAATTTTTAAAAGAGAGATGCTTCGACAAGCACCTTGGCATATAGTCCTTATTCATTAGCAAACTTTTATCATTGCGACTGAAGGGTTTTGTGTCCTTTGGAGAGAGGAAGAAAGGGACAGCTGGTTTCTGAATCTAGTGTGTTTTGGTGGAATAATAATGAATGATGAAGATAGTAGGAATTCTTAGTTTGGGGGAATTTTTACAATTTCGTATTACCAAACTTTAATAAAAGTATCACTAAAGTTTAGAATAAATTCTATCGGGTGTGTTCAGGAATTTCAAGGATTTTGATTTTATTCTACGTGTCCTTTCATGTATTTTCTCCCTAAATTTATAAAATTTTCCCTAAATTTCCCCCTTTTAAAAAAATGGGAAATAAGGATACTGTAAATCCCTTTTATTTGAAAAAAATTCTTTTAGTGAATGACCGTACTCCCAATGAGAGAATTTCATTTCCCAGTGTATGTATCTTGATTGAAACTTTCAGAGAATTTGTGCCGCTAAGAGGTTAAATGATCTGTCCAAGGTCACACAGCCTATCTGTGACAAATGAACTAATGTCTGAGGCCCCGTGCCCCACCTCGCCCAAACTGCTAGGCCGAGCTGCCACTCATCTAAAAATTATTGATTGCCAATTTTTTTTTTTTAAAACACATATTCTTTGGGATTTAAATTTGGATAGGCCTTATTGGATTTAAACCCTGTGCCTCCTGGTAAATGGAGACAACCGCAGATCCTTGAAGACTGCATATTTCCTGTTATGGTTGGAAATGGTTTGCTTGTGGGTTTGACATTCCAAGTCTGTTGGTTGTCTCAGGACCAGCCTACTTCAGACAGGCTTAGTACCAGGTAATAATTATTATTTTTTTTTTTTGGCCATGATAACTCATGAACAGCATCCCCTTAAACATGGAAGTTGGGGTTAAGGCATCAGAGAGGCAATGATTGTGACACACATGAATTCCTAAAAATGTGAAGTAACTATTGTTAGGAAGGCCATACTAAAAGAAGAATGATATAGAATTTGTTATTATTTTGAATAAAGAATGAGTATGACTAATAATTCAACATTTTTATGTATTGATTTCAGGTTCTCTACTTTAAAAAGCACTTACTTGCTCATGACAATTCTATAAACTAGAGTAGGAGATGCATTATTATTATTATCCATTTTATGGATGAGTTAACCCAGGTGGAATTGGTTTAGTGACTTGGTTAGGATCACATATATAGTATCTTGACTCCCAGTTTCCTATCTTTTTCACTACCCCACATTCCCTCTTAACAGTGAAGCAAATAGTGAGACTTGAAAGTGTTTTAAACATGAAATCTAATTTTGCCATTGGATATTTGATTTTTATTTGCCAAGAGAGAGCAACTGATCAAATGAAAATTACATATTGTTTTTCTTTGGTATTCAATTATTAAAAAAAAAAAAGTCCTGGAAATCGATCAAATACTCTTGTGTCTAGAGACAATTTTAGTAATGTCTATGATGATGTCTGTTCCTTGCTCTGTATGAGTCAGGGAAAAAAAGGCTGTTACTTTTTTTTTTTAAACTCACTTAATGGATTATTATAGTGGTACAGGACAGCCTCTTTTTTATGATCTATTAGGAATCTCTAGTTCTTAAACTTGAGCCATTGTATTCTTTCACATTGGTTCTATTTGTCTGCTATCATTAAGCCCAATTAACATGGGTCAATATTTCATTCTCTGGCTTTCTGTTTCCACTGCTACAACCTACTTCAGGATCTCATTTCTTCCTTCTCTGGTCTATTGCAATAGTCTACTAAATGGTATGCCCAGTTTTCTCTGACCTCTAATTCATCTTTATTTCTTTGCTTAAAAAAACCAAGTAACTCCTTAGTAGAAAGCCTAACAAGTATATATCAAACTTGAAGTTTAGCTTTTGAAGCCCTTTATGTAACTCCTTGGTAGAAAGTCTGATATATCTCAAGTATATAATATAAATCTCAAATTAGAAGTTTAGCTTTTGGGGCCCTTCATGGTCTTTTCCTTAACAGTACCTTTATAGCATTTTCTCACGCTTTCATAACTCTATCTTGATTCTCAAATCATGAATTCTCCCCCCAGTTTTTTTCCTTATTGAAGTTTTCTTTTTCAAGGCCTAGCTTCAATACCAAGAAGACTGTAAGCTCCTTGAGGACATGCACTCTTTTTCTTTTTACTTTTATTTATATAATCACTGCTTAGCCTAGTGTCTATAAACCATTGATAAATGGTCTAGGTGGTGCAGTGGGTAGACTGCAGAGGGCCCAAAGTGAGAAAAACTCATCTTTCTGAGTTCAAATCTGGCCTTAGAAACTACTAACTGTATAATCCTGAAGAAGTAATTTTTCCTTGTTTGCCTCAGTTTTTCATTAATAAAATGGAATGGAGAAGGAGATGGCAAACCACTCTAGTATTTTTGCTAAAAAAATCCCAAATAGAAAAATCCCCCCCCCCCAAAAAAAAAATCCCAAATAAAGAGTCTACTGAAAAACAACTGAAAAAATGCTCATTTCCTCCTTTTCCCCTCTTCTCACTTTCTTATCATCTTATCATCTAATAAATTAATCTACTAGAAAGAGAAATAAGATTAACTAACATCTTTAAAAAGCAAATATAAAATGATAGCCATGGGGAGAGAACTTCTACTGTTTTTTGATGTAAATAAGATATACACATTTTGTATTAAAATCGCCCTTCTTCTTTCCTTTCTTCTCTGTGGAGAAGAACTAGAAAATGAAGTCTGGCCTCTCACACATACATATATGACTCTAAGCAAGTCACTTAACCTTTTAATGTCCCATGCAGCTTTCTAAGACTGAATAGCAGAGACCATACCTACCTACTTTGATCAAGGGAATTATCTCAGTCAGTGAAATCACAGCTTCAATTCCTATCCCAAACCCTGTGTTGTTTGCACTTTTATTTTATTGCACATTTATCACATTTTGACTTAGAATTGTTTGTGTTCATTTATCATCCCTTCTAGCTTTTAAAATCTTATAGAGCCAAGAGTGAAGTAATACTGGTTTTTGTCACCATCACATCCGTTCCTTAGCACAGCTCCTTGCACAGTGCCTTTTTAATATAATAGGTCTTCAATTTGTACTTCGCAAATGGGATATATCCCAGACCCAAACCTGAAGCCTGGCTTTGCTAGTCCCTCCTTCCCATTTCTGTAAAATATACTTCTATACTAATAGTCTTACTATTTTTAGCCCCCTTTGCATTCTGAAGACTGGACTGCAATAAATAAATTTGTTTAGCATATCAGAGCCTAGCTGACAAAGGTTTTATATCCAAGAAAACGCTTTTTACAAGCTTCATCTCAATACTTATTATAAAGAATTAGATTTAGAAGTAATGAAAGACAGATTTCAGAACTGAATTTTATAAGAAATTTCCCTTTTAAGCAACTTTGACAAGGATAAATTTTTAATTGTGAATATCAAGCCTTGATTTGTGGATTGACCTGCACTGTTTTTTCCTAGCAGCATATTAACTTTATGAATGAAAGAAAAGCATTATAAATATTTCATATCGTTAATTATTATTTAATGATAAAGATTTGTAATACAGAGAATGAAATTTAAATTAAATTTAAAAATCTAAAATTATGCTTTAAACATTATTCTAGCATTCATGGTTAGATCATAAAAACTAGAGAATTCTTCTCAAATTATATTTTTTGAAGGAGAAATCAACAAAAAATAGAGTCAGAGTCATGCTACATTAGAAAGATCTCTGAATTTGAAGTTGCAGATTCTGGGTTCTGTCTATGTTGTTTATTATCTAAGTGAACTTTAGAAGTCATTTTGATGAGCCTCTTTTTCTTTATCTATAAAACAAAGTTGTTGGAATACACGACCACTATGGTTGTGGTTCCTATCATCCTACTTATCAGTTACTCTGGGAGTTATTATTTCTTGGTGTTATTTGTCATTTTAACCACATACATGTGTCAGACATATTCAGATGTTATGGCCATGGGCAAGTCATTTTATGTTGCCTCCTAGGGGCATCTGGCAGTCAGCTTACCTCTCCCAGGTATTCAGAAGTCTTGGTCACAACCAGCATGTGATATCCCAACAGAGTACCCGGACCACCTTGTTCATTTGTGGAAGTTTATTGTCTGGATTACATCTTGACTCCCCAGTTCCCTTGCACAAGTATATATTAGGGCATATGTTAGTTAGCCCCTAGCAACAAGCATTAACCAGACATAAGGGGAGAAATATCCATTGAGGTGCTGCTCAAGACAAGCGTCCTTATCTCTAGGAACCTGTGCCTGGAAAGGAACTGCAGAACTCACACCTGAATGACTCTCAAGGATGTGGAGCCCTAGTGTAACCCGTTTTGGTTTTGTTCTTGTTGCTTAAGCTCCAACAATTTTATTCCTCCGTTCTCTAGGCAACCCTCTTAAGACTAAATTCCAGATAGTTGGATCTACTTTGGTTGAGGAAATTTCCAAACCACAGGTGGGATGGTAAAATCTCAGATTACGTTAGAAAACAAAACAAAACAAAACAGACAACAAACTAGGACCTTGATAAAAGAATCGTCAGATTTTCTGTCAAATCTAAATCACTGGCGATTTTAATACAAAATGTGTATATCTTATTTACATCAAAAAACAGTAGAAGTTCTCTCCCCATGGCTATCATTTTATATTTGCTTTTTACAGATGTTAGGTAATCTTATTTCTCTTTCTAGTAGATTAATTTATTAGATGATAAATTTCTTGGAGGCTGAATTTTCCAACCCTCTTTAAAGGCACAAGGCAGTTTAAGATTTATGTATGATGCAAACTCTGAAAGTACTTTAGACTGATGAACAAAAGGTGGGGGAAGGGAGTAGTTGGGTAATTATGCTCCAATTCCATTGTATGCAAAGTATGCAGTGGCCAAAGAGACACTTCCTGTCCATTTCATTTAATGATAACCCTAGCCACTACTGTCTGTTCCAGCAGCAATTTTTTGTATCCTCTGCTCTTTTTAAGTCCTCGGTCTTCAGGTCTAGTCAACAGGCATTTATGAAGTTTTTACTATATTCTCAATTGTACTAAGTAGTAGAGTTACAAAGAAAGGTAAAAACAGCCCTCAAGAAGCTTTCACAATCTAATGATGAGATTTTGTGATGTGATTAGTAGAGCTATAGATAGTACTTCTCTCATACCCTATCTGGAAAAGGAATTGCCTACTCAGGATCAACCTCTTTTTTCTTATTTTAACATATATATGTATGTGTATGTGTGTGTGTTAAGAATGAATTGTGTTACAGATTAAGTCTTGGGGTTAACTTAACCACAAATCAACATTCATCATCATGGGAAGTCCCTCCATGCTTTGCTTAGTAAGTTCATTATCACGAATACCATGATTACTGTGGCCAAAAAACATTAATTACCTAGCTATCAACTTCTTGGTGACAAACCTCACCAAATTTCATTATGCAGATCTGATGGCAGATATATCCATAATTAAATCTTTCTATCTTTGGTAGGACCTTCCATACAGAGCTTAATCTTCCCAACATCTAAGAATCCAATGTCTACTTCTGTGCATTTGGTGAGATATTTCATCAGGAAGTTTAGTAGTGGGATTAATGTCAATGAAAAATTAATCAAATGCCTGGGGGAAGGATTTGGGAATGAAGGGATAAACCAAGTGAAGACCTCTCATGGGAATGTGACCCTGAATTATACCCTCATTGTGACTTCAGACCTTACAATAACAAGTTGAACTATAGGTAAAAAGCTGCAGGTGTTCGATTGTCTTGAATGAACATTTCCCCTCATCTCTTAATTAGTATTTCAATATTTCTTTTAAAGATGAAGATGACTATGGGAATTTAGGTAACAGAATTCTCTCATTCAAGAATATCTGCTTGTATAGCAATTTTCTAGAGAAATTTGAATTAGGGGTTTGTTATTTACTTGTATTCTTTTGTTTCTGGGATAAATTTCCACATTTAGGGTGTAAGCCTGGACACTCTTCCAGACAATGGAAGAAAATGGAGACTTCTGGTCTATAAATCTTGTGTTTTGCATTTTGTGCTTTTCATTCCTCTACTTGACATTCTTGTCTGTTAAGAGTTGCCTTTCTTATGAAATCGTAAGAAGGCCCTTTTTGCCTTTTTTTTTTTTTTTTTTTGCCGCTAGAGTTTCAGATTTTAGTTTGGGTAAGATCCAGGCATAAATAAAGTTGTTTATTTTGTAAAGATAGATTATCCTAGTATAAGTAAAATTTAAAGATAGGAGCATGCATAATATAACAAAGGATATTCAGTGTGATTTGATGATTTTTTAAAAAATTAATTGTGAATAGCCTCTATGTTACTTCCACTCAACCACACTGGAAACTCACTATACAAAAGAATTAGGAAATCTAACTTTTTCCATCTGAGAACTTCCAAGTTGACTATTCTTAATCATTTGGCTCAAAGTGAACAATTTCAAAGGTTATTTGGTCACTTTCAGAATCTGTGCGCATATCTTTTAAACGCTTTTTTTTTTTTAATTGTTCTTTACTCCCCAACTGATGAATTTAGTTACAAAAAATTAGTTCATTATGAGTAGCTATGTTTAATTAGCTTGTATTCATAAATGGAAAAGTGAGTTGGATTAAGTTGATCAACAAGCAATTTACTAAGCATTTATCAAACTCTTTGAATATTTGGGGTACTGTTAGAGGCAAAGAAAAATCTCTGCCCTCAAGCAACTTACCTGCTAGCTGGAAAAACAACACATACATTTATAAGTAGATAAAGAATCTATTCAGAGAAAATGAGGCACCATCTATAATAGTACATGCAGAACTGGAAATGTTCCAAAGCTAGGACATATTTACATGTACTTCAGCTGTCTACATCTAAAGCTTTTTATTTCATTTTTTGAGATTATTAACAATAAACTGACTTCAGCTTCCAGAGTTGATGTAGAGTCTAGAATTCCCCAATCAAGGAAACTCCAAGCCTTCCCCTCTTCCACCTGCAATCAACAGGCAAGCTGATTGTATCAAAGAAAAAGACAGGGAGCTCTATTATGATTATGAGTGATTTAATGTGTTACTTACATAGGGGTTATGGGGAGGGTGACTGTCAGACAATTGAATCTCCCATCCTGCCTTGAAGTCTGGAGCAGCAGTTCATTGGATCCCTACAAAAACTCCCCCAAAAGTTTTATGGTATATATATATACCATAAAACTTTTGGGGGAGTTTTTGTAGGGATCCTATATATATATATATATATATATATATATATATATATGCAGGAAGTTGCAAAATATCATAACAAATGTCATTAGGGATGTGCATTATGCATAGCAAGCAGTTCTAATTTTAGGCTTAGGTCCCATCACCACCCTGGGCATCCTGCCAGCATGAATACTTAGATACCCAATGTTATGTGTTGGACACAGTGAAGCTTATATTCTGGTTACCATGTCCTTGTTATGTCTCGGTATAGGTTGTATCTGATTACTATATTCTTTCAATTCAGTAGGGACCTCACAAGGCCATGTGCTAGTCAGCCTGAGTAAGTTTCTAGATATACAGAAGGTTATTTGCTAGTCATAGTGTCTTTGTAATAGCTTTTACACTACCTTAAAATGGATTTCACCTCAATAGTATGACTTTCACCAATTAGGACCCTATAGTAGAAGAGAGCCAGTGACTTCATGACACTAAATAGAATTCATGGATGCTACATACTATCCATACCATTTCATTTTTTCTTACTGGTAATCCCTTCTTTATGTTTAGCCTTCTTTGGTCCATCACATTGTAAATTTCTCATTTTTTTGTATAGGGAAAAGACTGGTGCCCACTGTAACAGAATTTAATTTTTCAGCATTTTCCTAGGATATTATGACATAAACCTTATCTTGCTATGTCGTTTTGCTTAAAAAAAAAAAAAAGGAAAGGGGAATCTTTTGGTTAAAGAATTTAAACCAGTTATTGTTAATATAAGTGAAGACAACTAATATTTATATAGTACCTTAAGGTTTTCAATAAATGCTTTGAATTTATTATCTCATTTGATTTGTTCCTCACAGCTGCTCTTTGAGGTAGGTACAGATGGAGAAACTGAGGCTTAGAGAAGTTATGAGATTTAATTAGCATTACATAGTTATTAAATAATTTAGACACAATTTAAATTCAGGTCTTTATGATTCCAAATTCATCACTTTATTCTATTATATAAACTTTCTTCACATACATTAAGGCAAGTTTTGGAGACTAGCTTTCTAATCTAGGTCACCTCTAGGAAATACTTTGGAGGCTGGTCCTCCTTGAATATATGAAAGAGTACCTAGAAAAGAATTCATTTCTTGGGGAATTTGTATTAGTTTGAAGAGAAAGTCTAAATTTGTGGAGAACAAATCCTTTGAATGGTCTGAATTTAGCTATCCCCACCCCCACCCCCCCACCCCCACTTACATTCTACTTTTGACCAGAATCTAATCAATTTGGGAGAGTTTCTTTCCAGGGACAATGATTTTATTTTAGGTAAACTCTAATCAGACTCCTAAGGTAGGAGAGGTACAAAGATTGTATATCCATCCTTTGTCCTGGGCACAAAGATTGAAAAGACTTCAAAGTGAGGTATTGGTGGGGGATATTAAGTATAGTTTTAAGGATTTCATGATAGTTACCTGCTGTAGATGATAAAATGGATAGAGTGCTAGGCTTGCAGTCAGTAAAACCTGGGTTCAAATATTCAATAACTGTATGATTCTGGGGCAAATCACTTAATCCTATTTACCTCAGTTTCCTCATCTGTAAAATGAGCTGGAGAAGGAAATGGCAAACCACTCTTTTATCTTGGCCAAGAAAACCCCCAAAAGCAGGCAAGAAGAGTTGGACATGACTGAACAATAATAAATAACTCTTGCTTCTATAGATATACAACATTTTTTTTTTTTTTTACCACTACTTTGTGGGACATCTGTTTTGTTATTCTCAAATGAGAATTTGACAAGTACAGTATTCTGAGCTTAGAGACTTGAATGACTTGCCTGGGGTCATACAGCTAATAACACCCCAAATGAAATGTGATCATAGTTAGTGTTCCTGAGAGGTTGACTCCTTGCTGGGTACAAGGTTACCTGTAAAATGATGACTTTTTTGATCATAATGATAATCCTGAAGAGTCTTAATCCAAAGAAATTCTTAAGATTAGAACTCCAAGGCTACCGTTAGTGGTCATCTGGTCTTCATTTTACAGTTGAGGAAACTGGTTTAAAAAGTGTAAGTGACTTGTTTAAGATCTCACAAAGTAATAGAGAGAAAATGTCTATTAAATACTTTTTCTCTATGTCTCTATGGTGTTTTTTCTCTTTAAAATATAATAATATGATTTTGTCTGGGAGAGAGGTTTTCTCGGGGAGGTTTTCTGGAGGCATCCTTGGTTTCAGTTACAAGTAAATAATTACTCCAAAATTGCAGCCAGTTGATAAAAATTCAGATCTTTTATTGTGTCCTTCAATATAGCCCGGTTAGCTCAGGCCTATCTCTCTGCTTGGTTCCAAGAGCTCTTGCAGCTTTGTCCTTGGCTTCTGCCTCTGCTTTCTTCAGCCTCCAGCCAGCACCAAGTTGGAAGATGCAATGAATCGCTCTCGCCTCGAAGATAGGGCTTGTGGGCTTCCTCCCAGAGTGCTTCTCTCCAACCCCTAGGAATGTTCCCAAGTAATTGGGACCATACATAAAAGAAATCTGAAAATTGGGGAAGAAAGGGAGACAGGAAGGGCAACATGGTATGTAGAAAGGGAGGTCATGGAGACTTTGTTTAGGGTAAGATTAGGTGAAAGCTTAAGGTGGGTAAGTGGATAGAGGGACAGATTTGGAATAAGCAAGAATCATTATTCTGATTTCAAATCTCAGACATATATTAGCTATATGATCTTGGGCAAGTCAATTAACCCCATTTGCCTCAGTTTCTTTAGGTGTAAAATGAGCTAGAAAAGGAAATGGCAAACTACTGCAGTATTTTTACCAAGAAAATGTCAAAATAGAGTCATGAAGAGTTGGACACAACTCGAAAACAAAACAACTCATAGCATTTCAAATGCCGAGTCCTGATTAGAAAGGATTGGGGTTATGAGGATAATGAATGGCCTGAATGGAGGCAGCATGACATGAGGTGATATGGAGAACTGAGTCTTGGGCAAAAAAGGCAAAAAATCTCCCCTATCAGAATCTGATGTCCTAAGAGCTAGAGTTTGATCCCTCCTCCTTTCACTTTAGCAGCTACTGTCCCTTCCCTCCACTCCCTCCTCTCTCCAGTATACCAGGTTTCTAATTATTTATTTAAATGAGATGAATAGCTGTGATGAAAACTAAAACTGCACTCTCTAAAGTCAACATTCTACCAGTGGAATCATGAGTTGTATCAAACTTTTTTTTTTTTTTAATTCACTTCCTCTTTTTCTTGCTTGGAAGAATGTCGATTCTTTTTACAAATTTATTTGTTAACTTCTTTGCCTAGGTACTAGGTACTAAATCTAATCCTAACTGGTTGCCTCCAAATGCTGGAGTCTACTATAGGAAACAATGCAGATTTACAGTGTGTGTGTGTGTGTGTGTGTGTGTGTGTGTGTGAGACACAGATACACACACAGAGGCAGAAAGACAGACAGAAACAGACAAGGAAGGACAGAGAGAAAAAGATATCCCACTTTTCCCTTTTTGAGTCCTAGTTGTCTGCATTAGATTAAAAGCTTTCCTGTTTTAACTAATTTTTATATAGGGTTTTACGAAATAATTATCTTCAGAACAAACAATCCTGGGGTGAAGAGAAAATATTTATTAACCTTATTTTGCAGATTGAGAAACTGAGGCTGAATGGTTAAGCCACATGTGTAGGGTCAGTCACAGCTGTGAGGCTATATTTGAACTATTTTCTGACTTCCGACTCAGGAATCTATTCACTATGTCAACTAGGATTCTTTAATCCCAGTTTCTTAAACTGTTTTTTGGACCGTATATCAAATCTCATCACTGAATATAAGGGGTCATGAAATTATGATTTAGTAACTAATCTTCACTCGTGAGGCTACTTAACTTCCAAGTGTAACCTTATTAAATCATCATTTTTAACAACTCAGTATTTTGCTGCCCTTTGTTTTGTATATTTTAAATTGATTTAATGAAAGTAATACTCAGTGACCAGTTAAGTCTTCCAGCTGGTTGTCAGTTTTGATTGATCTTGGGGTTTTTTTTGCCGATGTTGGAGCTCTGGTTAATGACTAAAACTCTTAACTAAGTCAGTCCTGTTAGACTTTCATTCAGGAATGTGTTGGTAAATGTTTAAACATCCTGCCATTTGAAAATCTGCATGGTTAACATATTTTTCATCACTTTCTTAAGTCTAAACAATCAGCAAAATGATAAATTGAGCTCTATTTTGTAGCATTTGCCACTTTCCTAGTTGTGAAAGTTCACTGAACATTTAACTTCATTTCTTGAATTAGATAAGAGCTTGTTCCAGCACATCCCTGTCGCTGTAGTGTCTTAAGTTACTTTGTTCTTGACTTCTCTTTCTGCTTCCCTATAGGATTTATAAATTCCATCTTTTAGAGAGTCGATTCTGCAGAAGATCCTATTGCCAGAAGATTCTAGTTATATAACCAAGGAACTAATTCTTAAGAGGGTTTTAAGCATTGATAATTTTCTTTAACTGATATTTCTGTGAATGAGTATTATATTACTTTTTCAGGTAATGAATTACCTTTGCCTCATTTCTTACCCAGCCTTAATCATTGATAGGGCCAGCAGTTGTTTCAGTCACTCTGAGAGCTGTTATAAAGACCTTAGCTTAAAAAGACCAAGGTCTCCCTCATACTGCATCTAGGACCATCTCCAATTCTCTACTGAACCTCAAGGGCTGCAGAGGGGAACATGAGGCTGGTGACAGCCCAACCCTCACTTAAATCCAATTCCCTTTCTTGTTATGGCATTGTAATGCCAGAGAAACTGAGCAGGGTAGGGATTAGAGAATATTTAATAATTTATTAAATGGAGGGATATACTGGGACCAATGGATCCATGTTTGGTTCCAGGGCTGAATGAGACTATCTCATTCCATGTCCAGCCAACAATCAGAGTTCTCAATGACATATATATATGTGGCTCAGATGCAGAGGGTAGACTGAGGCAGGGGTGGAGTCAGGGTGCTGAGAACGGGAACGGGACTGACCAGGTAGGGTGAGCCACTGGAGATGGGGATGATATAATCAGGGGGAGGCACCCCAGACATGGGGAGAGGCATCTTGATAAGACGGTATCTGATATTCCAATAGCTTGGGATGGGGATAGGCATTCTAATGTTCTATAAGTATTCTGATAAAGAGGGAGGGGAGGTTTTGCAGAACTGAGAAGCAGGGAAACCCAGGCAGGACTGAGTCAGGATAATTAGGGAAAATGAGTCAGGACAATAAAAGAGAACTACGGCATAACAGCATCATCTGTTGTCTTTTTTTGGTTCTTTTCCAGAAGGAAGGACAAACTTGTGCCACAGTTCTTTTTTAAAGTCCTGACCCAGTTTGCCTAATTGTCCTATTCAGTTACTCTGTCTCAGGTTATAACCATTCCTTCTTAATGTTAGGATAAAGATCTTATATCTTAGACCAGTGGTCCTCAAGGTGTAGTCCAAAGAATTGTTGGGGTCTCTGCAACCCTTTTAGAGGGTCTAGAAATTCAAAATTTTTTTTTTTTTACTTCTAATATAGTCAATAGCTATGTGAACAAAAACTCTTTGAACAGATCCTTGATAGTTTTTTTTTTTCTTCTGAAAGAGATTTGACAGAACTGCTAATAGTATTAAAGATTTACTTGTTTGCAGGCACCATATTAAGTACCAGGATACAAAAAAAAAAAAAAAAAAAAAAGGAAAAGGATTGCTTATATTTTGTTACTGGTGCTTTTCCCACAAGCCTAGATTCCCATGATGACCAAAAAGGGAGAAAAAGAAAGAGCATATTAAAAAATTAGGTCTGTTCTGATTTCACTTAGGTCATTGCCTGTTTTGGGGGCAGGACTAACTTAAGACCACAAGTGATGTTCTGTAGGAAATATATGGAGTTTCCACAAACACACAGATCCTCATGGAAACCTAACAATATTTTTCAGTGGTTTAATCAAGATTTACATTTATAAAGTCAGCAAAGTTGGTGATTTATTTATAACACCATTAATTTTTGGAAATGATTTCTAAAAACAGATGAGGTCTTAGTTCATGCAAATTGCCCATCCCATGTACATTTCTTTCAGAAGTACAGTCTTCTGGCTGCCTCAGTCCAATGGCAAACTTTGGTTTTAAATTAACTCTGCATTTTTCTATTGAAGTCTATCTGTAGCCAGGAAGTACCTTGAGTCTTACCCCTAGGTATTTTGTAAATATCTGAACATTTTTCCATTTATTTGGGGAAAGTCAGTCAACAAGTTCCTCCTGTGTACCTGACATTTTGCTGAATACTGGGGATAAAAAGAAAGGCGACAACAATAACAAGAACTAACTAAAACCCCCAAACCCAATCAATCAGTCTTTGTTGTCAGTGAGCTCACAGTCTAATAGAAGTTGTTTTCATTGCCTCATCCATAGCCTGAACTTAGAACAGCTCTGAAACTTTAAGGACTTGTATTGACACTAGGACTAAGATGGCATAGAGAGCAAACACATTGTAACTCTTTCCTCTCCCCCGTCTTTCAAATTGTAAATGTAAAACATAGTTTAATAAATATCCTGGAGGGCAGGAGACATTACAGAAATGCAACATATAACCCTATATGTGAAGGGAAGTTGCTTATATGAAATGATATGGGAGTGAGATAGAGTTTGGGTTTACTGGTTGACTGCCTGAGTCATTGCCCACATAGAAGAATGGAGGGAGGCAAAATGAGTTTGCCTTCATACCTTAAGGTCCAACTTTTTAAACCAGTTTGCATATAGAAGTCTCATAACTGAATGTGGAGGTCATAAAATTATGATTTATTATTAGTCAATGTTTGATTTGTATACATATTTTATATACCTATATTCCCAGGGTTCTGTAAAAATTTCTCAGGCAAAAAGGGGTCTCTAGTGGAAAAAGGGTCTCCCTTTTTGGAATAATCATGAAAAGCTCTCAATTATGTTTTTTTAGGACTGGATAAATGTATAGAGAACCAGCATAACATAACTCACACTTGATTTGAAGTCAGAAACAGCTGGCTTTTGGAATTGTCTCTGGTATTGTATAATCTACAAATTATATGGCTGTGTTCTTTATCTGTAAACTGAAAGTAATAATACCATTCTGGGCTTTTGTGAGATTCAGATGTTAATGTTTATGAAGTGATTCATAAGCATTAAAGCCCTATATAAATGTCAGCTTTTGTCATCATTGTCATTGTTATTACTATTTTGAGGAAATCCCAGAAAAGCAATTTGACTCAGAATAGTTTCTTTTAGATTTGGAATTCCCCAGGGATTCTTATGGACCTCAGATGCTCTCCTGAACCAACATGATTTCTGTTCTGCCTCTTTTATTTTCCTTCCCTTTTCTCTCAGGTGTTTTTCAGGGATAGAGAGGGCTTCCTTTTCTCCTAGCTCTAACTTTTAACAGTTGTGGACTAGAGAAAATTTCGAAGACCCTTTTGTGATTGTCATAAAAGCCTCAGTTTAAGGGGTGTTCTGAGTGGTGCCCAGTAGCTTAAATGCTAAGAAGCTGCAACTAGTTTTGTAGAGGCATAGATTGAAAGGGACCTTAGAGGCCATCTAGTTTTCACTTTACAGGTAAAGAAACTGAAACTCAGAGAAATTTTCTGACTTGTTCATTTAATGTCAGAAATAGGATCAAATTTGGTACTTCCTTGCTCCACGGCCACCACCCTATTGGAATTGCCTCTCTAATATCAAGAATACGTTATCCAATATAAATAAAAAATTTGAAGTTGACATTCTACCAGAATTCATTATCTTAAAATCTTTTTAGTTTTTCTTTTATCGATTCACTTATTACACTAAAAGTTTAGGTCAAAATATTTTATCAAGCACCAGTAACAAAATATAAGCAATCCTTTTCCTTTTTTTTTTTTTTTTTTGTATCCTGGTACTTAATATGGTGCCTGCAAACAAGTAAATCTTTAATACTATTAGCAGTTCTGTCAAATCTCTTTCAGAAGAACAATTAGTTCTTTTTCTCCTAAACTTTTGGAAATCTAATTCTAAACTTGGATATCAGAAAAATGTGGGTATTTAAATAAACTTCTTTCTAATTGTTCATTCTCCCCTCCTTTTGTTTCTTCCCCACTCCCCCAAAAAAACACTTAAAAGCATTCATTGATTATAAATGAATTTCTTCTAATTTCTTCTAATTTGATGACCAGAAAGGGAAAACTAAGCATAAAGTGAATGAATAAACAAAGAGGCTTCTGCTTAGGATGGTAGTAGTTAAGGAAGTTGCTGATATGAATAGAATACCCTTTGAAATGGTGGGGGGGAGGGAATGGCAATTCTTTTTTGTGAGGGCAAAGAATTGGAAATTGAGAGGATGCCCATCAGTTGAGGAATGATTTAACAATTTGTGGTATATATTTGAGATGGGAATAGTTTGTGTTGTAAAAAATGACAAAGGGGTCATGGGTTCAGCAAAATTTGGAAACACTTAAGCTGATACAAAGGGAAATGAACTGAACCAGAACACTGTACAGAGTAAAAAGCAGTGTTGTAATAGTGATCAATTGTGAAAGACTTTGATCAATGCTGATGCAAAAGGAAATGAACTGAACCAGAACATTGTACTCAATAAAAAGCAGTGTTGTAATGGTGAACAATTGTGAAAGACTTTGATCCATGATAGTTCCAGAGGAGTCATGATGAAAAAGGCTGCTCACTTCAAGAGAAAGAAGCAATCAGCTCTGAGTTCAAATTAAAGCATTTTTTCTACTTTGTTTTTCTTGCCTTTTTGGGGGGGGAGGAGGGGGTTTAAATACTTCTAATATGGAAGTGTCATTTAATATGTATAAAAGGAGTATTGTGTTGTTTGCCTTTGCAATGGGTAGGGGAAGGCCTAGAGGGAAGTAGACAATTTGGAACTCAAAATTAAAAAAAAAAAAAAAAAAAGAATATTAAAAAAATTATTGCCAGAGTAATATTTACAACTTAGCAGAGTGTTAAATGACTTATGTGATCATTTACTAGTAATGACCACCCTGATTAAAATGGCAGATTGGCATGAAATCTTCCCTAGAGGATTTCTGTTAAAATAATTGCTTGCATATTGAAGGAAAGGGCAAACAAACTATAATTTTAACATTTCAATTCCTGTCTTAAAGGAGGCTATCTTACCAGATTGGTTGTACAAATTGAAGATTTTAGATTTCCTGTTAGGTTCCTGTAAGTAACTTTTCTGTACTGACTTTGAGTTCTTTAAAAAAAAATCTCAAAGGGTTAAGATTGACTGATAAGATCTTTCAGTTATATGGAAAGTTAGAATTTGAAAGATCTGTTTTCTGAACTGGAAGGGGTAAGAACCTGTGAATTGTCCTTGTCTCAGTTTTCAAAAAATATTTTTTCTCCTTCTTTCCTCTTCAATGACTCCTGTCTCACCTTTATCACTTTGTTAATACTTCTCCTAAGTTACCTTATCTAGGCTTTACCATAATATACTGAATAAAGTAAAACTCTTATAAATCTCTTTAAAGGACATGCTACTCATACTCCTTATGCACATTCATCAGCTCACAAATATTTATTGAAAGTCTTCGGTGTGCTCAGCTGTGATATACAGTCCATGTCTCTATTATTTATATAAATTGTTATTCTTGTCTCTGTTCAGACACAGACTAGCTACTTGACCACTGGCAAGTCACTTAAGCTCTATCTGCCTCAGTTTTCTCCGTGTTTGAATAGGAATAATAATGGCACCTATCTCCAAGAGTAGTTGTGAGGATCAAATGAGATGATTTATAAAGCTCTTAGCACTTTACTTGGCACAAAGTAGGCACTATATAAATGCCAATATTGTTATTATTATCATTTTAAAGGAGAATTTTATTAAAAAACTTAAAAAGGGATATCATAAATAAGTTTTAAAGAATTCCTCTTAGTCAATACTTAATTAAACTCTTGCTGAATCCAAGCATTGTACTAATCAATCAATAAATATTTAATAATAATAATACTAACTAGCTTTTATAGAGAGTTTACTCCATGCCAAACAATTCATTAAGTGCTTGAGTCTCACAACCACCTTGAGAGGTAGGTGCTATTGTTGTTCCCATTTTATAGATGAGGAAATTAAGGCATACATAGGTGACATGCCCAGGGTCACACAAGTTTCTGAGCAAGGATTTGAACTCTGATCTTATTAACTTGACACCTAGTGCTCTATTTACTGCCATTACCTAGCTTTGCTTATGTATCAGGTTCTGTGCAAACTAAGCACTAAGTGTTTAGTATTTGTTCTCAAGGAGCACACTCTACTATAAATATAGATTTGTTGAGGAAAACACAAATAGTAAAAATTGGAGAAAAGGGGTGAGCAAGTGTGTGTACCTGGCTCTTTAGATCAAGGAAGCTTCCATGGAGAAGGTAATACTTGAGTTGGGCCTTAAATAGAGCAAGTTCCACAGTCACAGCGTACATCAGACATGGTGGCAGAGTGAACAAAAGGCCAGAGACAGAAAGTGTGAATAATCTAGTTTTTAGGAACATAGAATGTGTGAGAGAAGAGCAGTATGTGATCAATTTGGGATGGTTCCACAGAGTTGGATCATCCAATCCAACCATACCCTCTCCAACATGTTCAGCATATTTAACAAATGCTCGATCCTCCAACCTTTGCTTGGAGACCCAGTACTTCCTGAGACAGCGCCTGCTTCTCTTGATAATTTTGATCATTTACTTTTCCTTGTATCAAGCTTTAAAATGCTTCTTTGCTATTTCTTCTTCTAGCTTTTGGAACCAAACTGTATAAGAAAAATTCTTTTTTTCACGTGGCAGTCTATTGGAGGCAGCTGGCACTCTCTTGTAATTCAAGTTTGTTAAAGAAGCAGGGCACTCGGGTTCACCACCATTTCCTCTCCTAATCTCTGTCACAGGAGAGAAGGAAGAAGGATGGACTTAAACTATATTTTGGAGATATTAGTAGTCACTTCGTCAATATTTAAGGTACTATGCTAAACTCTGAGAATACAAAAAAAAAAGTCCCTATCCTCAAAGAGTTCATTACAATCTAGTGGGGCCTCTCATGAAGCTGGTCACCCATCTCCAGACACTCTTTAGCTTTTTAACATCCTAAAATGTGATGATTCAAACTGAGTGTGATGCTCCAGTTGTGCTTGGACTAGGACAGATTATAATAGAATTGTCACCTCCCTAGAACTGAGCAGCAGACCTTTCAACTAAGAAAAATTGCATTAGATTTTTTGACAACAGGGTCTAAATATTGGTTTATAGAGCACCAGCCCTGAAGTCAGGAGGACCTGAGTTCAAATTTGGCCTCAGATACTTGACACTGCTTGGCTGTGTGACCCTGGGCAAGTCACTTAACCCCAATTGCCTCAAGGGGGGAAAATTCAGCTTTCAAGTAACTAGAACTCCCAGATCTTTTTCAGTTGAAAGACTCTTTTGTACTTTTTTTTTTTTTAAACACAAAATAAAAGACTTTTTTTTGGGGGGGTTGGGGGGTCCAAGTCTATGATTTTGTCTCTGGAGGGAATTCTTGATATAGAAAGTTCTTCCTCTGATGTAGATGAGTCTATCAAGAGATAGAAGACTTGAATTAGGTCATTCAAGCAGTAAATGCTTGAAATCCTAGAATCCAGAAGGAACAGGAAGCATAACTATGATGATTAAGACCTGGGCTTATAAACAGGACCAGAATATATTCTGGTATATCATTTGGACTGGTAATTTAATCTTTTGTGAGACTTTGGTCTAGTCACTTAACTTTCCTGAGTCTGTTTCCCATTTTGTAAAAAGAGGGTTTTATACTAAGATCACCTCTATAGTACATCCATTGATCACATGGCTTTGTGCATTCTATGTACACACATGACAACTTTTCTGTGACTTAATAGGTAGACTTCAAAAGCCAAAATTCATTTTATTGAAGTCAACCTGGTTAAGCCTCTTTAGGCTTACTTAAAGTTGGTCCTTTATGACTACATCTGTGGTTCAAACCCATACTTAGCACCTTTGTAACTTTGTAGGACTTGCTAGTACTTGCATTTCCATTGATATAACCCTTTGAAAACTCTGGATCACTTCCAAAATGCCATGAGCCTCAGTTGGAACCTTTAGTGCATTGGATTTTATCCCACCCATTGCAAATAATTGCCAGATCTCTATAGTCTTTTTATTTTCTTATAACTATAGTCTCCCTCCCTCTCCAGTTTCTTGCCAGAGATCTGCTGATGCCTTAAGTTAGGTCCTTGAAGCACTGAGTAGACTTAACAGTTGAAGCAAAGGGAGTGGATGACTATTAAATAGAGAGAATACTATTCCTTACAAATTCTTTTCCAGATTTTTTAAAAATAAATTTTTCTCCTTTAATTTCCAAAAATACATTAATTCTTTACATATTTACTAATGTTTCCCATTTCTTGGCCATTCTTAGGTTCCCCCCACCTTTTTTCCTTTTCCTATAATAATAAGGCTACTAGGAAACAACTGTCTACTTAAATAGCAAATACTCTGTGAAAATCTAACTAGAGGTCTTTTTTTTTTTTTTTTTTTTTTTTTTTAGCTTTGTTTCCTTATCCCTTTTTCCTGGCTTTTAAACCCTAAGTGTTTATGGTTGATTGAGCTTATAAAGGTCATGCTATCTATGATAGGGACTTCGAGGAACTAAAAAATCACTAGAGGGAAACAAAAGTTATAGATTATAGAAAACAGTAGTTATAGATTTTCATGCAATTTATTTTTGGTGGGAAAACTCACCATGTATTATTTGTTTGTATTTTCATTTTCTCATGAGGGATAGGAGGGAATGACTGCAAAGTCATCTACAATGACATTGGTATGAGAGATAGAATTCTTAATATGTATCATTGGAAATGAATTCTTTTTCATTTACTGCTCTGATCCTATTACTGCTACATAAAAATGTTTATTGATTTCTCCATTGCATGCTGAATAAAATATATAGTATTGATTCTTTCATTCAAAGCCCCTTTCAGTCTGATTCCAGTTTTACAGGCACACCTATCTCATATTACTCATCTTCATGTTCTCAACATGATTTTCAAAGTTGATTTTTCTCCTTAACCATTGTAGTTGTCTTACTCAGGTGCTATACTAAGATGGGAGGTGATCCTGCATTCTTAATGATTATGCCAGTAGAGGGGAAGGCAGATTGTCAAGTTGAAAACAAGTCTAATGATGTTTGTGATCTGAGAGCCAGCTGAGCTAAGCCCACACAGGCACATTCTCAAAGTACTGGCTGCATTTTTTCCCCCATAGAAACTCTATTATTTGTAAGATCTGGGGTAAAACATTCTACAGTGGAAAGTGTACCCACAGCAGTAGACTTCTGGCTGCTTGAAATATTGAACTACAGAGTTGGTTTTCAAAAACAAAATAAAATAAAAAACTTTTTAGTTTTTTAGTCAATGCAAGATAATTTCTTGGAAGAGACTCTAGCAACTGAGGAAATCATGTAAGAGTTGAGATCTGGGCTGTTTTGAAGTGAACTGAAGATTTTAGGAAGTGGAGGTGAGAAGGGGAGTGCAGGCTAGACTTGGCACAGGACCAAGTCACAAAGATGGGAGAAGAAATATTGTGTATTTTAGATCCATATGTGACTTAGAAACCCATGAAGGCAAATGGAGGGTGACATTATAATTTAATAAAAGTACTTAAGAAATTTCTGTTGAGATGTTATAAAAATTTTCCAGTACATAGGGCTAGAATTTGAGCATCTTATCTTCTTACACAGGACACATTTAAAGGGACAGAGCAAAAGTAAGTTTTGTGTGTGTGTGTGTGTGTGTGTGTGTGTGTATATGAGAGAGAGAGACAGACACAAAGAGAGTGAAAAAGATACAGAGACACACAGAGAGAAGTAGTAGATATGGGAGACGGAGATGTGGGAAGTATGGGAGAGGAAGAACACTAAGAAGGGTAGAGAGCAAGAGAGGAAGAGAAAGAAAATATGTATGTTTGGTTTAGGAATAGTAAAATGAATTGAATATCTGTCCTGTTTATAGTGAAATCAGCAAACATGTATTAAATGATTCCTGTGTGATATCAATGCATCAGCTTAGGGAAATAGTGGAGAATAAAACAGGTTGGTGCACTATGGTCCATGGGATCATGAAAAGTCAGATTTGACTAAACAACAAAACATGCCAGTCATTGTGCGAGGGGCTGTGGGAGACTGGAACTGGATAAAACAGCCCCTGTACCTACAGAGTTTCAGTTCTCTCAGAGGAGATGACATGTACACATGCAAGTATATAGGAAACCATATACCGAGTTAATAGAAGATGATTTCTTGGAAAAGACTCTAGCAACTGAAATCATGTAAGAGTTGAAGCCTGGGCTGTTTTAAAGTGAACTGAAGATTTTAGGAAGTGGAGGTGAGCAGGGTTGCAGGCTAGGCTTGGCACAGGACCAAGTTACAGAGAAGGGAGAAGAAAGGCTGTGTATTTTGAATGGCAAGGAGACCAAATTGACTGTACTGTTTGTGAAGATAGTATGTGAAGGGGGGAAACTATATAATAAACTTAGGAAGGTAGGGTGGAACCAGGATATGATGAGTTTTAAATACCAGAGAAGTTTTTATTTGATTCTAAAGACAATAAGGAAACGGTTTTGATTTTTTTTGGGGGGTGGTGGTGGTGGTGACGGGGTGTGACACGATCAGATTTATATATTAGAAATATACATTTAGTAACTGTGTACAGGGGATTAGAGAGGTAAGAAAATATAAGTAAAATACAAAAATTTTAGAATGGAAAGGGATTTTAGAAATCATGTCAGAATATCTTTCTCTCTCTTCCCCCCTCCCCCCCCAAGGCAATTGGGGTTAAGTGATTTGCCCAGGGTCACACAGCTAGGAAGTGTTAAGTGTCTGAAAGTCAAATTTGAACTCAGGTCCTCCTGACTTCTGAGCTATTACTCTATCCACTGTACCACTTAGCTACCCTGCAAAGGAACTTCAGAAATCACCTAAAGAAAACCACACCCAAAAAGGCCAAAGGATTATCCAAGATCACTCTTGCTGAAAGACTAATCATTGCATTTTATGAATAAGGAAACTGAGGTTCTACAGTCTGAAGTCATGAAGGGAGTTTACTTTTCATTAATTCCATTGCTGCCTAATCTGTCTCCTGAGAGCAAACTTCACCTGAGGCTTCCAGTTTATTTTTTTTTTCTGAAGCTAGACTTCCAAGTATTCTACCTTTCCTCTTGCCAAAGCAAATATCCCTCTAGGTTCCCTTTTTTTGCCTTTCTCTTACAGGTTGGCTTTACAGATACCCCCAAATGACAGGGTCATACAGATTTAAAGCTGCAAGGGGATCTTGGAGGCTAGGTGGCCTAAATCCTTCATTTAACAGATGAGGAATGAAAGCTTGAGATATTTAGTTGACTGCTCTAAGGTGAAGTAACTCATAAATAGCAGAAACACTATGCCTCTCAAATGGGAACTGGTAGGGGTGAAACAACCTAAGGTTTAAGACTTCACCTTGTGAGGAGGAATCTTACAAAGTTCATTTTAAGCATTTGGATTCTTTCAGGAAAGAAAGGGTTTTGTGAATTTGTATACTCTCAAGTCTCTCCCAATTGAGGGTGGTTCTGTCTCACTTCAGCTTTTACTCATTTTTATTTGAAAATCAATCAGTGACTATTTGTCTATAACATACATATAACATACAAAGTAGTAAAATACAATTATGACAGAATTTCGGCAACATGCTTTTCCTTGAAATTCTGAGTCTCTTTTTTTAATCCTGAAAGGAAAAAGAAGACAAGCTTACTAGATCTCAGTATATAAAAGTGACTGTTAAAATATGAAAGAAATGCAGAATGGTACCCCAAATTCTAGGGCAAAGGAGGCAAAAAAGAACTTTTAAAAGGCTCACTGTTAATGAAACAGTAACCTTTTGTCAGAAAACACTGGTCACTTATTTGAAAAGAGGCAGAGTCCTCCAGTTGTGCTGATGCAATTAAGAAATGGTTCGAATTACTAACTTTGTCAGGGGAGGTGACAGAGTGGAGAGGTACTATAAATATTATATCAGTTGTCAGAACTTTTCTTTTTAAATTTGTAATTGGTTTTATACATCTGGTTTTACTCAAATTAATTTCACTTATTTCAGAACATATGGCTATGAATATGGGCATTTTACATGTTTCTAAAGCTCTTGCCTGCTACTGTTTGATAACATCAATTCCTTGTCAAGCAATACTGTTTCTCTATGTGACATCCCAAAGAAGCAGGTTTTTGTGGAATGAAATAATTATGAATCACAGGAGCAGACTGTTCTCTTGCTTCATCATTGCATTTTATGGAAGCTGTAATCCATCAAAGCTCAGGAGAGCCACGTTGGGCCAACATGTACAGCTGTTTCCTCTAACTTAGTAATAAAAAGGATGGCCTTGATTTTTAAATATCATTAGTTGGCTTGTGTACTGTGTGAAAGAAAACATCCTGTTTCATCATGGAAGTGCACATGTGGTTTTTTGAGGAATAGGGCTGGGTGGGAGTGGAGGTGTAATGACCTTTCATTTGCGTGTGTGTGTGTGTGTGTGTGTGTGTGTGTGTGTGTGTGTGTTTAATTCCTGTTGTAAAAATTCTCTCCACTGATATATTGGCAACTGGTCAGTAATTGATAATCATAGAAAACAGCTGTGGCTGAGCAGATTTTTCTTTGGTAATAAGGCTAGGCAATGTAGTAGATGGAGTACCAAGTTTGGAGTCAGGAAGTCTCATCTTCCGGAGTTCAGATCTGATCTCAGATACTTACCACCATGTGACCCTGGGCAAGTCACTTAACCCTGTTTGCTTCTATTTCCTCATCTGTGAAATGAGCTGGAGAAGAAAATGGTAAACCACTCTAGTATCTTTGCCAAGAAAATCCCAAATAAGATCACAAAGAATCAGTTAACACAGCTAGAAAGAGTCAGGTAAATTTTGAATCTAGTTTTTTCTGCATTTAAGTCTGGCTGTCTTCCCACTACACTGTTCTGACATTTTTGTATTTAATGACATATCCATGTTGGGAAAGCATCCTTTTGATAGGAATACATGTAAATTATCTATTAGGCTGAGCTCCTTAAGAAAAGGGATTTTTTTCTTTTTAGCCTTTGTATCTCAGGGTTTAACATATAGTGCTTATTGACTGAATTTTCTTAGTGTGTACATCAACAACAATTTATTTATATAGTACTTAAAACTCCATTTAAAACCCACTGATGTAGGTAGTATGAAGAAACTAATCTCAGAGAATGCTTCCTCTATTTTCACAAACCTAGGTAGGGTGGAATGTGTAGGGGTGGTGAGGAATTTTAAATGGCAGAGGAGTTTTGTATTAAGAATATAAATTTAGCAACTGTGTGGATGATAGAGAAGTAAGAGACAATAATAAATATTTTAGTATTAAGAGAAACCTTAGAAATTTCGTAGTCAGAATATTATTGACTTTAGATAATGAGTTGTACCCAGGTTTCCTGATTTTCAAGACAAGACCATTGCCCTTTAAGTGGCTGAATCCTTATGACATTTTGTAAGATTATTAGTTTCTTTTTAAGAATCTGTATCATTCTTAGGTCAACCAGAAACTAGCAAGAGACTTTCTACATGTTAGAGAGCATTACAGATTTATTAACTTTTATATCTCATATATTTAAAAAAAAGAGTATGTTCTTGATCCCACCCTGCTCCCTGACTCAATAGTATTATTGTTTTTTAAACAACAGTATTCTCCCAAAGATGTTATATGGCTAAAAATTATAACACATTTTCCAAAGAATAAAAATTGTGAGTAACTAGAGATGACACAAAGTGGAGAAGCAAAAGGAGAAAAATTGTAAAGGAAGTAGACATGTGATTTCTGATTTGCATCCAGAAAGGCATGCCCTTATAAAGATTATGGTTTTAGCAAATGATCAAAATATTAGGATATTCCATGCTAGAATAAATCTCAAAAGAGTTTTATGTAGTTTTATAAGTAGGATTTTCCACCCTTCTAGTACAGTTGGACTAAGGGTAGTTTCCAGGTTGAGTATTTTCATGATGTAGTGAGGTTCAAATGAATTAAAGTCTGTAATAAAGTACTTTGAAAACTTTAAATCCTTTGTAAATACAAGTTTTTATTATGGCATATTCACTAAGACTCCCATACAGTTGAGGTACTATACAAATAATCATAAAGGTATAAGTGGTTACTAATCTAAGAAATACTCTCTCCCTTGCCCATTACTATGTCATAGTGCATTAAAAAATACTTCCAGAAACCATGCATATGAAATTTAGCTTTTTCTTTGTAAATTAATCTGATTCAGTCTTGTGACTTGCTTACGTGCAGATTTATGATTAAAATTATTTTTGCAATTGTTTTCTTGAGAGTTTATTAGAGAAGTCATTGGAAAATCACATAAAACATGTTGTTAAAGCTCTATAGTTTGGATAGTATTGCTGAAATGTATTATTTCTGAACTGGAAGAAAGATATAGTAGATAAATGTAATTAAATGGTGAAATTTTTGTTTATAGTTTAGTCATCCTGTATACTTACAGGCTTTTGACTTATTTTAGTATGGGGCATATCTGTAGTTCAGCATCTTATTAGTTCTATTCTCTGTTGCTACTGCTTCATTTCTCTTCTGTTTTTCAACGAAGGTACAGCAAAGATTTCACTTTTAAAGTTTCCTTTTGAAGAGCATTTGTGACATAAAAAAGAAATGATAGTACATGAAAAGGAATTTGACAGATAATGTTTATCTGGGTTCCAGAGCTTTATTTTAACCTTTTTTTTTTTTTTTCTTTTTGAATTTTTGATTTTAGAAGATTTTTTTTTTTGAAATTGTATCATAGGTGGGGGCAACTAGGGTGACACAGTGGATAGAGCATGAACTCTGGAGTCATAGTGACCTGAGTTCAAATCCAGCCCTTGACTCTTGCTAGCTTTATGATCTTGGGCAAGAATTGTGTTAAATGTCAGGCTGTAGAGGAGAGCCTAAGGAGCTGACTTTCAGACCAATTCAGAGGTTTTCTTCCTCTCATTATCCAGATAGGGTCTCTAAGTAGAAACCTGACTTTGGATAAAAGGAGAGTTAACTCTTTGTAGGCAAAAGTATTGAGAGCCAGACTAGAATCCATGTCAAAGTTAATACTTATTTCTCTATTTGGACTTTCAACAGAAGGCTGATGCAGGACAAAGAGAGTGTTCTGTAGATTTAAGAGCTAGTTCTATTGAGAGCTGGACTATATTCCTTGTCAAAGTTATTAAACTTTTGCCTGATACCTTCAGTTATCTTAAGTGCACAAATATTGTACTATCCTATATTTCATAACTTAAGGTAATTTCTTAAATCTTTTTTTCCTGTTTTATAATCTTTCCTTTTCTGTTTCAAGAGGCATTTGCATGTCACTACCCCTTCATCCTCTATGTACCACAAAAGGGGAAATCTTTGTCTTACCCTTAATTCTTGGGACATCTAAGTGTCACAGTGGATAGAGTGACAGGTCAGGAAGACAAAAATTCAGATCAAGCTTCGGTTACTTACTAGTTATGTGAATCCTTGGCAAGTCATTTAACTCTGCCTCAATTATGTTATCTGTAAAATGAGCTGGAGAAGAAAATAACAAACCACTCCAGTATTTTTGCCAAGAAAACTCCACAGGATCATGAATAATCAGACGCATGAATTCCAGGAAGGAATCATTTGATCATTTACACCTGCCTTTTATATTTTTGTGCATGAAGGTGACCTGCTGTAGACTTGGAGCACCTGAAAATTCTGACAGAATCTTAATGCCATGGGAGTCTGCCTGCTTTGTGTGATGAGAACAATCTTACCTTCTTCCTAAAGACTTATGTTCTTTCTTTCTTTTTTTCTTTTCTTTTCTTTTTTTTGCTGAAGCATATCGGGTTAAGTGACTTGCCCAGGGTCACACAGCTAGGAAAGTGTTAAGTATCTGAGAGCAAATTTGAACCGCAGGTCCTCCTGACTTCAGGGTTGGTGTTCTACCCACTGCGCCATCTAGCTGCCCCCTGACTTATGTTATTTCAATATAGTAAATAAATGATAAATCAATAATTAATAAATAACACACTAAGTGAAAGATGAGATTCTCTCCCAGTTCAAGGTGCCTACAGATCAATCATATTTTTTGGGATCGTACTTTTCTTAAATCAGAAAACTTTTAAGGTTAGTTAAATTCCCTTGTAACAGAACAAGACCACAACAAATGGTCATTATGGTACAGGCTAGATTTGGACTCAAATGATCTGTGTTCAAATCCTGGGTCTGCACTTAGTAGTTGGATAGGTCACTACTTGGTCAGGTTACTTTACAGCATATATAAAATGAGGGAGCTGGATCATATAGTCTCTGAGGTCTCCTTTAGCTCTGCAGTCATTATCCATCCTAGTAATTTTAATTTGATTACCTCAAACTCAAATAGAAACAGGCCCACTAAACCATACCTAAGGATTTCTGCTAGTCATGTGTTGTTGACATAGAAAACCATACCTTAGCATTACCTGTGTCTTATATTTTTTGTTTACTTTATTAAAAACTTCCCAACCTTGTTTGAAATGTTGGCATATTTGACATCTCAGGAGATAGTTTTATAGTACAGACGTCAGCCTGTCCCATTATGAAGGAACTTTGGGAAGATTTTGCAACTGCTTATAATTCTCCATTAAGTGATCTTCCCTACCATTACCTTGAGGTTTTTGAAGGGAAAGCTGTATTGATACACAAAGTACCAGATTTCTATTATTTATTCTTCCATAACTTGAAGAATATGACCACTTTTCAATGGAAATTTATAGTTTACAAATCACTTTCACATATACAGAATTTTATTTGAGCCTTGCTAAAATCCTATTCAGTGGTTAGATCTTGAGTTTCTAGGAGATCAAAGGGATTGTTAAGTAGCAGAATTTTTTGACTGCTCTTTCAGTGATATTGGCCTACTATGCTGCTTTTTTGGAGAACTCTAGACCATTTGCTATAGAAGAAGAAAATATGTAAAGATCATTAATAAATTAAATTTAAATAAACAATTCTAAATCTGAAGAACAATTTTAATTAAAAATTTTTTACATGTTCGGTTGTTTTAATCTCTTTGTGTCCCCATTTTGGTGTAATTTTGGCAGAGATACTAGAGTGGTTTGCTGTTTACTTTTTCAACTCATTTTACTTTTGAGGAGACTGAGGCAAACATCGTTAAGTGTCTTGCCCGTGATCACAAAGCTGGTCAGGGTCTGAGGCCAGATTAGAACTCAGGAAATTGAGTCTTCTTGGCTCCAGGCCTAATCCCTCATTCACTTTCTCTTTTAACAACCCACTCCACTCCTCTCAGAATTATCTTTTGCTTTGTTTTATTTTCTTCTGACTTGCATCTTGTTTTTGAGAATGAAAGATGTTAAGATTGAAAACTGTTTTTAATGTGTCATTTACAGAAAATGTTCAACATTAACCAGGAGGTTAATGTTCAATCTTTTTTTTTTTTTTTTATTTTTTTTTTTTTAATCCACTTAACATCTATTTTTTCAAGTGTGAATACTTTAGAGCAGAATTTCTTAATATTTTTAGGGTAGTGAACCCCTTTGGCAATCTGGTTAAGTCTAGGGATCCATTTATTAGGATAATGTTTTTAAATGCAGAAAAAAAGATATGTAGAACCACAAAGGAAGCCAGTTATGTTGAAATAGTTATCAAAATGTATATTTTAAAAATATTCATGGGCCCTGGGTTTAGAATCTCTAGTTTAGAGTGAATTACCAAAGATTCAGTCACAGAGTTTTGGTGTCGTCTCAAGTGGGTTAGTTTCTGTTGACTGTCAGCCAGTTGAAAATTTATTTTATTGTTGAACACTCATTAGTTGTAACATACCTATCTGAATTGCTGATAATGTAACTGTAAAGCAGTTGGTACTCTGAATGTTTTTTGTTTGAGTTGTTCTCAAGATAAGTTTTCTCTTTTGTAACTTCTTTTTGAAAAGTTTGAAGTGGTACAGATAGCTTAATCTCAGGACTTGATGAGAGCATCAGGTCAGCAGAAAAATGTTCTCTTGGCCCCATTGTTGCGAGCTGTTTCCTTTTTCTATGTTGTGTGGGTGTATATTTAAAATACAAACAAACATAGTCTTGGCAAATGTCTCACATTTTTTCAGATCTACCAAACTTGATACTGTCGAAGAGGAGGAGGAGCCATTTGATATTAGAAATCACACACAAAAAGTAAAGCAAAATGTTTGAACATAGGAGCTTGCTCTTGGGATATTTGGAAATCTAGGAACATTCAGATGCCTTTTAACAATCAGACTTGTATTTCTTGTGAAATAAGTGGTTTAAAATATAACTTGTGTATATTTCTAGAGACATTGTTGCTGCCAGAACATTTTAGACATGTTATGTGTTCAGTTTTTAGGAGAATTGTTATTGAAAACATGTTATTAGTTAGCAGTGTTTACATATAAAAATAGTTTTTAACATTTGTTAAAATTTTGAGTTCTAAATTCTTTTTTTCTGAACTTCCTTCCTCCCCAGATTGAGAAGACAAGCAATTTGATGTGTGCAGTCATGCAAAACAGTTAGTGATAATAAAAATGTAAATTTTTTTTCACCATCCAAGTTCACAACCTACTGAAACCTATCCATAGACCCAGATTAAGTACTACTGATCTAAGAGTTAGTTTGCAGAGCTGCTAAATTGCATTGATTAGAGAGTCCTACCCAATCATGGATTTTCTCAATGAATTCCTAAGTCCAGCCCAGTACTATTATTACAACATTATAGTCATCCATTGTCTAGCAATGGAATAACGGCAGAAAAGAGGAATAATGGATAAAATTTCATTTTTTTTTTCAGTCTTCCTGTTAATATTAGTTCATATTTCCAATAAGATCATTGTAATGGCCTGATGATAGCTATATCATTGCTTCTCCCCTCTGTGTGCGACTTTTTTTTTTTTTCTTTTTTAGCTCCAAATTATTCAGTTGAAAATATTGACTTGCCTTCACTCTTGGTGGGGAGAAGGGCCAGGACCATAAAGGTTTGTCCGTGGCATAAATTCAAGAATGGTTAGTCATTAATCGCCCTACTCATAGACTTTCCGAGTCTAATTCCACTGGAGAAGAGAAGACTAACTTTCTAATACCAGAAAATATTGAGCCAGATATGGTGCTAAGGTAAGAACAGATAAGGATAGGTTGGCAAAGGTCTTGAGGTCTATGGTTCTTTGAGCTAATGAATCCAATGACTACAATGTAAAATAGAACCATAGAATTATAGTTTTCTAGATCAAGAAGGGAGAGATTGTTTAGTCCAGAAGTTCTTAATTAACCTTAGGCCCATGAACAAATTTCAAGGGATCCATGATCTTTGATAGGAAAAAAAATTAAATCTTTATTTCCAGTAGTCTCTAACTAAAATTTAGCATTTTTTTCAGTTTTAAATGTAAGCAATAAATCACAATAATCTTTGTAGTCATTGATAAGTTTCATGTTTGGTTAGCATCATTGTGGGTATCTTAAAATGTTATTTATGCCTATCACTATTCTGAAATTACTGCAGTAATTAGAATTGCTACTATATAGTATGTGATCTCATGTACTGACATACTTGAGAAGTATTGATTTCCCTTTTAATTCTATGTATTTTTAATTCACTTAAAAATGTTATTTAGAGGAGTCCATAGGCTTCATCACATAGCCAGAGTAAGACAATTATGCAAAAAAGGTTAAAAACTCGATCTAATCCATTTCAAGAATGTGTTAAGTCACAATGGGATGGTTTTAAAATAACAGCACAAAAATTAGAATGCTATAGAAATCTAGTTTCTCAAAGTCTCCCAAAACAGTGTGGGTTATTTGAGAGAATTGGAAAAAGGGAAAATAGAAGCATCATATATATTTTTTAATGATTAGATCAGAAAACTGTATTAGCGTCTAATTGCACACACAATTATAGTTTTTGTGAACAATGAAGTGGTGTGGGGGTGTTGCTTTATTGTGCTTTTTAGCTACTTAATTGTTGTAGCCACATGAGTTTGCTAACTCATTTTTTTTTTTTGTGGGGAGTATATAACAAGAAATATGTTTAAAAAATGAAATAGTTAAGGTGGGAGAAATTTCTTCAACGTTTCACTCTTCTAATCTCCTCTTCCTCCTGAGAGATTTTTAAAGGACGTGAAGGTAACTCTTTAAAAATTGGATTTGAAATCAGAGAGTCTGGATTCAAATATTAGGAACAGCTAAAGTCCCTAATGGCACAATGGATAGAGAATCAGACCTAGAGTTATTTAGCAAGACTCATTTTCCCAAGTTCAAATCTGACCTCAGACTCTTACTAGGATTATATAATCCTAGGCAAGTCACTTTACCCAGTTTGCCTCAATTTTCTCTTCTGCAAAATGAACTGGAGAACAAAAAAAATTGGTGAACCACTGCAGTATCTTTGCCAAGATGGATCACAGAAAGTCAGACATATCAGAAATGACTGAACAATAACATTTATAAATTAATGACTAACCTAACTGGTTTGCCTTTGGGGGTCTTAAGTTCCTCATTTATAAAATAACGAAGATGGACTAGATTATTTGTTAGGTCCCTTCCATCCCTGAAGCCTGTTTCCTGTTACTGACTTCATTCATTTATTATGTAATTTAATATTCAAGACCTTTATTATATTGAAAAGATGTTGGTGCTCATGGGCATAATGGAAAAGGTGAGAAGTGAGTGTTTGGGAGAAAGATAATAAGATTTAGGGCTAGAAAGGAACTGACCTTTGCTGAAAATGAAGATTAAATACCTGGTGAAAGAAAGCATTTTTTTTTTTTTCCCAAATCAAAGACGGATGAACTAGGTCTTTTGTGTATCAATCTCAGTTTTTTTTTTAGCTGAAAGAGGGAGAAACTAAGGTGGAGGCATATCAATTAGGTCATTCACTGAACAAATAACACTTACTTTTAATAATTCTTTGTGAAAAATGTTTTCAAATGTTATTTACAATTTGTATTAAATACATACTATATTCAAAGTAGTGTTGCTGCTTTGGAAGAATAATCCAATATGATTATTCAGAGTTTCTCTTTGAAAAAATAAAAGGGAAAATTACCTAGAATAATAAATAGTTAAAGGTTCCTGAAAAACATAGTACTTTCTCTTCAGTATTTATTTTCTGTGTGTGTGTGTGTGTGTAGACATTTTAAAAGCACCTAGTATAGTGAGTCCAATGTGCTGTGTGCTTAGGATGCAGAGATAGAGAAGACGTCTAAGACAGAAATCCTTTCTTCAGGAATTTAGTACAGAATTTAAGATGGGGCACAACTCCAGAGGTTCACTTTAAATAAATCACCAATTTCTTGAAGATGAACTATATTTAAAAGTTATGGCTCAAGGAAAATGAGAAACCAGAGGAGGGGAAGAGCTTAGAGATTGTGTGCAGCTTAGGTTTTGAATTTTACTTACTGTCTCTGTGACTTTGGGTAGTTCCCTTTACCTTTCTAGGCTTCAGTATCCTTATTTATAAAATAAAAATGGAATAGATCAGAGAATGGGAAACTATTACCCATGGACCAAATCTGACTTACCACTTGTTTTTGTACTGCAGCAGAACTAAGAATGTTTTTTTGCATTTTTAAATATAAATAACATTTTACTTAAAAATATAAAGAAAAATGTTCTTATTTCATGCTATACAAAAAACAGGCAATGGGTCAATTTAGGCCTGGCTTAATTTGCCCACCCTGGAAAAGATGGTCTGTGGTTCTTTACCTTTGAGGTAAGGGGGCCTTTGAGGGTGGGGGACATCTTGGGTAAAAGACATAGGAGGAAGGAAAGGGCAGAATGAGTTTGGAAGCCTGGTAAGTAAGTAATCCAGTTGTCTCTATGAATATAAAAGAAGATGAGGAAGTTGGATTAGTTTAGGAAATGACCATAAATTTCACACTCGTTTAACTTTAGGATTGCTGAAATGTACATGTACCATACTGTTGGTATTGTAATACTTATATATGATAATAGCATTTTCTTAAAATCCTAATGGTAGATAGCATTGCAGATTTTTCTTTTGAAAATTAGTTGTAGGGGCAGCTAGATGGCACAATGGATAGAGCACCTGGAGTTAGAATACCTGAATTTAAATTTTGCCTCAGACACTTAACTTAACACTTACTAGCTGTGTGACCCTGGACAAGCCACTTAACCCCAAATATCTCACCTAAAAAGAAAGAAAAGAAAATTAATTGTATTTTTTTTTTTTTTATTTTCAGGGCAGGTCAAAGTCTTTCGAGCTCTGTATACATTTGAACCCAGAACTGTAAGTATTTAATTTCTCTTCAGTTATAAAATAAAATTAAGTTGTTCTTTTTTACCCCAAATTTTTGTCTTACTTTTGATTAGAAGGAATAAATTTTGAATAATAAATTAAATATTTAATCATTTCCCACATAGAGTGGGTGATCTACCTACCAATGCCTCTGTCATCTACACACCCCTTAACCTCCTGTATGTGGCTGCTTACCTGTTCCACTGTCCTCACTGTGAAATCTCAGGCAAGTTGCTTAAACTATGTCAACTTCCATTTCTTCAAACTTAAAATGGCACTGATAATAATACGTGCCTTCCAGGGTTGTTGGTGAGATTAATTGAGGCAATATTTAAAAAGCACTTTAACCACCCCTCCCTCCCAATATTATCACACAGTTGGGGGCTTAAAAATTACTTGATTCCTCCCTTCTTTCTTTTCTCTGTTTCTCCTTTCCTAACAACCTTCCTTAAACCTTCATTTTCAAAGATGAACAATATACTTTTTTCAGTTCTTCTCTTTTATATTTTCCTCTTTGCATTATTTACACTATTCTTCACCACCTTCTTGAGATTTTTTTCTTCAGCTTTCTGTTATCCTGAAGCTCTTTCTTCCTCTTTGGCTGCTCCTTCTATCCCAGAATTACAGAATTTTGGAGCAAGAAGGAAACAAGATTTTTTGTCAAACCATTTTCTTTGTTTTGCAGATAAAAAACAATAAGACTTAGAAGAGGGAAGTGCCTTTGTTGATGTCACAGAATTAGCTAGAGGCTGGACCTTGACTCCGATTTGGGTCTTTTCCTTTCATTTATCTGTCCTGTTATCTTTCTTATCTTATCAAATCTCCTTCCTTCTGGCCTACCAGTGTGACTTCTACTCTTATGATTCCATACTTTGTCTCTTCCAAATTTAATATATTTAAACAACTTTATCTTCACTTCTGTGTCACAAAAATAATTCACTATCCATATCTCCATCTTGATACATATCCATTTATGCATCTCTCTCATATATATATCTATGGTTCTCTTTCTACTTATTAATCTGTTCATTAATTTATCTTTGTCTTCCTATTTATTGGTACATTCATTTATCTTTCTATCTATTGATCTCTCCATTCATCTATTTATTTGTCTTTAGTAGAAATCTGCTACCTCTCGATCTGTTTCTTGACCTCTAAAAGCAAATTTCTAAGTACCAATTAGATAGCCTGTCTTCTAGTGAAATTTGACATGTTTTAGAAATATACATCTTCCAATGAAATTAAAATGTTCTAAATCACTATTGATTAGAGAAATGCAAATTAAGATAACTCTGAAGTACCAACCACCTCACATCTCTCAAATTGGCTGATATGACAGGAAAAGATAGTGATAAATGTTGGATAAATTGCTCTCCAGAATGGGCTCATTTCCCAATTCCACCAACAATGCATTAATGTCCCAGTTTTACCACATCCCCACATGTAAAGGACTCAAATGCTGTGTTCATTTTTTTCCTTTTTCTTCTGTTCCCCTTCTCCCCCCCCCCCCCCCCCCCCCCCCCCCCCCCCCCCCCCATGGTTTTTCTTTTTTTGTTATGGTTTTTCTCTCCTAACATGATTCATAAAGAAATGTGTATTTTAAATTGTGGTATATGAATGTTATGGAATATTATTATTCTGTAAGAAATGACCAACAGGATGATTTCAGAAAGGCCTGTAGAAGACTTATATGAACTGATGCTGAGTGAAAAGAGCAGGACCAGGAGATCATTATATATTTCAACAACAATACCATATGATGATCAATTATGATAGATGTGAGTCTTTTCCACAATGAAATGAACCCAATCAGTTCCATTTGTTCAATAATGACCAGAACCAGTTACACTCGGCAAAAGAACTCTGGGAAATGAGTGTGAACCACTACATAGCATTTCTAATCTCTCTGTTTTTGTCTTCTTGCATTTTTGATTTCCTTCACAGGTTAATTGTACATTATTTCAAAGTCCAATTCTTCTTGTGCAACAAACTAACTGTATGGATATGATGCATATATTGTATTTAACATATTTAACATGTATTGGTCTACCTGCCATCTGGGGGAAGGGGTGGGGGGAAGGAGGGGAAAAATTGGAACAAAAGGTTTTGCAATTGTCAGTGCAATTACCTATGCATATATATCTTATAAATAAAAAGCTATTTAAAAAAAGATTTAGAATTTGTGATGGGGGAAATACAGGGAAGTAGATAAAACAAACAAACAAAAAAATCTTAGGGACTATCCTTCCATATTATTCCCATCTTTTTTGATTAAACTCTAATAAAGCTTTCTACAACAGCAAAAAAAAAAAAAAAAAAAAAAAAGAAAGAAAGAAAAAATGTTTATTTAACAAATTAATGTACTTGTACAACCAGAAAAAAACAATTAAAAATAAAAGAGAAAAAAGAAATATTCATCTTCCTACAAAGAAAGTTAAATTTTCAACCTTTTATATCAGAGAAGCAGTATGATATAGTAGAAAGCATGCTAAACTCAGAATCAAAAGTTCTGTGTTCAAATTCTAAATAGTTTTATGGCCAAAAACATGTCATTCATCCTTGTTTGTTCATCTAGAATCAAAAACATAGATTTATAGTTTGAAGGAATCTGTATCTTATGAGAATGCTGAATTCAAAGGTCATAGAGTAAATGATAAAAATGGGATTTGAGCCTAAGACTACTAACTTCAAATCTATTCTTTTTACCAGGCTACCTCTGTGAGATGGGAATACTAATGTTTTTCTTATATAGGTGATAAGATCAGATGAGATACTGTACATAAAGCACTTTGTATACCACAAAATGTTATCCAAATATCTTTCTATTAATAATATTACTAAGAAAAATCATGGATAGTCTTGGTATCAGAAATATCTATTTTCAACCCTGGCTCTGGCATATACTATTTTTTTTTCCTTTTTCTTTTTTCTGTTTGTTTTTTTAACAAATCAATTACTTTTTCAATTCTTCCAGACAGCTCATTAACTCTATAAATTGCAGAGTTGATGCTAAGTTGCTTTGGAGTTGCTGAGGATGCTTTGAAAGGAAGTTTTTGCATCTGAATTTCAATCAATCAGTGAAATCACACATCTGGTCTATTATTATTAAAATCTATTAATTTGCATTGCTGTTTCCAGAACTATCATTATTCCTGTAGTGGTTGTGATTTAATAACTCTTATTTCTGAAAATGACTTGACTAATTATATAGGCTTGAAACCTGGAAATTCTCTCTGATTGATCTGTCATTAGACCTCCATATCAATTGGGTTATTAAGGTAGAGTGGCATAGTGGAAATATTACTGGTTCTGAAACCAAAGGACCTGGCTTCAAATCTCAGGTGCTTCCTACTTTTGTGATTCTATGCTGACTACTTTACCTCCTTGACTTCAGTTTCTTCATCTGTAAAATGAGGGGATTGGATTAAATGGACTCCAGGTTCCCTCTTACTTAGTAATCTATAACCTAACTCTTAAATAATTAAATCTGTACTCCCTTACTATCCTAGTTCAGGGCTGCATTTTTACTTTTTTCTTTTAGATCAATATAACAGTATCTAGTTTCTCTCAACTCCAGCCCATTTCACATATTAACTCCAAATTTATCCAATACTCTTTTTTTCATCTTATCACTCATCTATTTTTAAAAACCTTCTGTTAACTCCATGCTTCCTATAATGTCCAAAATCCTTCAGAGCTCTCCAAAACCAAATCCCAACCTTCTTTTTCAGCCTTCTCTTTTTTTTTATTCCTTTCCTGTATGTACTTAACTTTACTTCTACACTGGTCTAATTCTCTTATCAAATATGTTTGGCACTTTCTGGACCGTGAGCTTTGCTCAAGTGACTCTTCCCTGCTAAAATGTCTACTTCCCCCCTATCCCAAATCTTACTAACTTTGAAGTTCCTTCATTCCTGAAGCTTATTGTGGCCAATCTGGCTGGAACTTATCCCTGAAACTCATTAGCACCAATCATTTAATACCTAGTCTCTTTTCTGTGTGTATTTTAATTCCCTAAATAGAAGCTGAAACTACTTGAGGATGAGGATTATAAATGCCTTAATAAATGTTTTTAGACTGATTAATTGATTGCTTTAGAGCAGGAAGGACTCTTAGAGGCCATATTTAGATGATTCCTGACACCCTATCAGGTTTCATGCTACTTTTATTCTTTCCAGTCTTAGGATGCTGTCTTGTTATAGGATAGGCATTTAACCATTGTTCTTTTTCTTTCTTTTTTTTTTTTTGGTGTGTGTGTGTGTGATTGTTGATTTCTTTTTTCTTTCTTTCTTTAAAAAAAAGAAAACCATCTTTTCTCTAGATGCTTGTAGTCTATTGTGCTGTCTGAAGTATTACTGACAGAAAGTTCTGAAAAATAAATGGCCACTTGATGTCTTCATCTTTGGAGACTCTCTAAACCCAGATCTAGCTTGGAATATACAGAGTACTAAGTTTTGGAATATACATGTTACTAAGTGTTCCAGCATTGCCCAAATAGGATTCTCCCTGTGGTCAACTTTACATAGCTGAACAATCAATCCCCTGGGAGAAGAAAAGTTATTCACAAGTGTTATAATCTGATCATGGTTTGGAAAATAAGGTAGCTGCTGGGAAATAATTCAGAACTAGATTTGATGCTGATGTTGCCATTGATGACATCAATGTCCCCTCGTCCCCCAAGTGTCTACCTACCTCTAACTTAAGGGGTTAAGGCAAAGATAATTTAACCTTGATAAATGAATAAACCACATCAGGTTTGACTCATTGCATTTGGTTCTTTTGGTCACCATTTCCTGTCTTTGGTTTTAAAGAGTGGTGGACAGGACAGACTCAGTAAGTTACAATCTAGTTATTTCTTCTCACCCGCTAACAGCTTCCTATACAGACCTGGTTAAACTGGATAAACTAGAGTAGAGAAACTAGGGCAGACAACAAAGACGTATTTCTGGTCTTCCAGAGTATACTCTATTGATCTCTTTAAAAGAAAGCCAACTGCTACCTCATTCAGATCCAATCCTGTTTACCAGGCCTTTATAGGATGAGGAGATGAAGGGAATGAATATTGGACTGGAGCTTTAGCAACATTTGCCAGCTTTTTAACTCTTCACATTTCCACATGTACTTCTAAACCACCTTTACAAGTCTAAGATTAAACCCTCTGGGATTTGCTCAGTGGGTGTTCTTCCCTCTGTAACTGCCTATTACCTCATACTGTTCCTCTATGAGTATACATTTTAATGACTCACCTCTTAGATATTGGTCTGTCATTTTTGTCAGGAAATTTCCTTTAAGATGAGAATTCATTTAGGGTAATTGATATAGAATTAGGAAGAGTTCATCTTCCTTTCCAAGGGTATGGCACTGTGTGTGTGTGTGTATGTGTGTGTGTGTATGTGTGTGCGCCCTTCACCTGAAGACCATAGGAGATTATTCCCTGTCCTAATTCCAGAGTTCCCATTATTTTAGCTTTGAGATTCTATTCTTAGGCAGAACTGTTAGATAAAATAATCCTATAATGAATGTTTAAATGAATTTAATTGGAGAAAGTGACTGAAGCCCTGAGTTCACTGCTAATTTCAATGAGTTATCTATGTTAATATTTGGATATAAATGTGTTTTGATATATGGCAGTTTAACTTACTAAGTTTCTTAATTTAATGTGGGGGTCTAGAAAAATTTGACAACTGCAAGAGGCTTCTGAATACAATGACCAAAAATCAATTCAAAGTCAGATCTGTAATTAATCTGAGGTTTTGCATCTTGGGATTTCACTGCAGTCTTGGTTCTGAAGACACGTGTACTTTGCATTGTGCATGCACAAACACTGCTTCCTTGATTCAAGCAGAAAGGGGTCTTGAGTAGAAAAAATTTAAAAAGTCTTGGTTTAAAATTGTGACAGTTTCTTCACTTTACAGATACACCTTGCATACAGATAATATGAGCCTCCTTCAGCTGCTAAGGCCTTTCCCTTTGACCTTGTGCCTACTTTGTATCTATCTTATATATACCTATATATGTACAGACATACCTAGGGAATCTTGCAGGTTCAGTCCCAGATCACCATTAGTAAAGTGAATATCACAATAAAGTGAGTCACAGGAATTTTTTGATTTCCCAAAATTTTAAAAAATTATAAGCTTAACCTTTCATACAAAGATTCATATACAGATATAAAAAAAGGAATTAAATCTTACATAAATTCCCCAGCATTTAATAAGGGAAAACCAAATGAATTAACTAACAGACAACCAAAGAAAATGCTTTTGTTCTGTGTCCTCTTCTCATTCTATCTGAAGTTCTTTTACTTTTGACTTTATTCATTAAATATTATCTATTTGCAATTATATTGTAGGAAAAATAGATGGAAAATTCACCCTAACAAAGGTAGATCATCTGGTTAGAAGGTAATCTTTTTAATGTAAGGCCTTGAGCAGACTTTGAAATTTAGGTCAAACTCTTTGGGGGGTGGTGAGACTGATGCAGCTTCCTGTGGCTTAAAAGCCAGTATAAGAAATAAATGTGTGGTTACAAGTATAGAAAATTGGTGACCCACCCCTGTTTGCCAAACAAGAGACATGGGAAAAATTCTTATGTTTGATTTCTCCCATTCTTCCCCTTCTAAAGAAAAGAAAATTGTTAAAAACTCAGAAAATATGACAAAGATGAAAATTCATAAGTCTAAGAATTTTTCAAGTTACAGCACATTTATAACACACACATACACACACACATACAGAGGCAGGTGTGTGCATGCGCAGTATTATTGTCTTTGGGACACCATGTTTGTGTGTGTGTATATGTAGTATTTTAAGGTTTGCATTGTGCTTTTCTCACAGAACTCCTGTGAAGAAAGTATTATAGATAATATCCACATTTTATAAATTAGGAAAATAAGGTCTTAAGAGAACCCAGCCTGAAAGTAATTAGCAGAGACAGGATTTCAGCTTGGACTTCTTGATTCTACTTTACTACATCGCTTTATACAAGTTATAGTATATGGCAGAGTCAGGATTCAGAGATTCTGTGACTCTAGGCTCAATGTTCTTTTCAATAATTCTAAAGGACATATAAATCTAAAATCTACATGAACAGCTAGTTGGCACAGTGGATAGATCACTGGACTTGAAATCAGGAAAACTCATCTTCCTAAATTCAAATCCATCTTCAGATACTTAGTAGCTATGTGATCCTGGGCAAGTCACTTAACTCTGTCTTTATTTCCTCATCTGTAGAATGGACTGGCAGGAAAATGGCAAACCACTCTACCATTTTTGTCAAAAAAGCCCCAAAGGGGTCACAAAGAGTTGCCCACTACTGAAATACCTGAACAACAAAATTTACTTGGATCAGTGCCTTTATAACTCAAATTTATATAGTGTTTTAAGGTTTGTAGAGTACTTTACACATGCTAACTAATTTGATTTTACAACCCTGTGAACTAAGTGCTATTATTATTTCCATTTTATAGATGTGGAAATTGAGAATGAAAATGATTAAATGGATCACTATTGACTACAAAATTGAAAATTATGATTATATCAAATTGAAAAGTTTTTGTACAAACAAAACTAATGCAGGCAAGATTAGAAGGGAAACAGTAAACTGGGAAAACATTTTTACAGTCAAAGGTTCTGATAAAGGACTCATTTCCAAAATATATAGAGAATTGACTCTAATTTATAAGAAATCAAGCCATTCTCCAATTGATAAATGGTCAAAGGACATGAACAGACAATTTTCAGATGATGAAATTAAAACTATTACTACTCATATGAAAGAGTGTTCCAAATCACTATTGGTCAGAGAAATGCAAATTAAGACAACTCTGAGATACCACAATACACCTGTCAGATTGGCTAGAATGACAGGGAACAATAACACGGAATGTTGGAGGGGATGTGGGAAAACAGGGACACTGATACATTGTTGGTGGAATTGTGAATACATCCAGCCATTCTGGAGAGCAATTTGGAACTATGCCCAGAAAGTTATCAAACTGTGCATACCCTTTGATCCAGCAGTGTTACTACAGGGCTTATATCCCAAAGAGATACTAAAAAAGGGAAAGGGACCTGTATGTGCCAAAATGTTTGTGGCAGCCCTGTTTGTAGTGGCCAGAAGCTGAAAAATGAATGGATGCCCATCAATTGGAGAATGGTTGAGTAAATTGTGGTATTTGAATGTTATGGAATATTATTGTTCTGTAAGAAATGACCAGCAGGATGAATACAGAGAGGATTGGCGAGACTTACATGAACTGATGCTGGGCGAAATGAGCAGAACCAGGAAATCATTATATACCTCAACAGCGATACTGTATGAGGATGTATTCTGAAGGAAGTGGATTTCTTCAACAAAGACAAGATCTAACTTAGTTTCAATTGATCAAAGATGGACAGAAGCAGCTATACCCAAAGAAAGAACACTAGGAAATGAATGTAAACTGCTTGAATTTTTGCTCTTCTTCCCAGGTTATTTATACCTTCTAAATCCAATTTTCCCTGAGCAACAAGAAAACTGTTTGGTTCTGCACATATATATTGTATCCAAGATCTACTGTAATCTATTTAACATGTATAGGACTGCTTGCCATCTTGGGGAGAGGGTAGAGGGAGGGAGGGGAAAAATCGGAACAGAAGTGAGTGCAAGGGATAATGTTGTAAAAAATTACCCTGGCATGGGTTCTGTCAATAAAAAGTTATTTAATAAAAAAAAAAAAAGAAAATGAGTAAATGATTTGACTAGGGTCACATAGCTAGTAAATATGTGAGACAAGGTTTAAACTCAACTCTTCCTGATTTTAAGACCTTCGCTCTTTCCATCATGCTATCTAGTTTTCTGGTTTTCTAGACCTCTTGCTGTCCTTGTTACCCAACTGGATGTGTTCCAGTTTATCAATGTTTTTCATAAAATTTGGCCTTTAAAACTATGAAATCACTAAAACTATGAAATCACTCCAGGTTCAAGTAAAGTAGAACTATCCCTTGTTATTAATACTACATTTCCCTCAAGGAAACAATTTGAATTTAATATCCTAGCAAAATGCCATTTCTGAGCTCTTTTATAGATTTTTCTAAATTTTCTTTAGAAAAAGTAAAAAAAAAGGCAGAAGCAGTAAATAAAGGTTGCAGAGGAAAAGCTTTTAGCTCCAACAATTAGGGACTGTCAAAAATTGAAATGGGTTGTTTTGGCGAAGGTAGTAATGCATTCTCATAGTCACACAGTGAGTGAATATCTGAGATGCTATTTCAACTCAAGTTTTCCTGACTCTGGGTCCAATACTCTATGTACTGTACCACTTAGCTGCTTCTAACAAGAAGTCATTACCCACAAATGAGAGCAATTTCTTCTAACCCTGTTGAGTTGGACTTTGGTTGATAGACATAGAGCACAATATCTTGTCCTCTCCCACAAAAAGGACCTATTGATTCAGTGTTGCTGCTTATGATTACTATGACTAAATGCTTGGTAACTTCTGAATGATAAGCTTTTGTAATGGGACAGTTCTGTACTATTCTTTTTTTTTTTTAATTGCTTTTTATTTACAAGATATATGCATGAGTAATTTTTCATCATTGACAATTGCAAAACCTTTTGTTCCAATTTTTCCCCTCCTTTCCCCCCATCCTCTCCCCCAGATGGCAGGTTGACCAATACATGTTAAATAAGTTAAAGTATAAGTTAAATACAATATATGTATGCATGTCCATACAGTTATTTTGCTATGTTCTGTACTATTCTTATTGCAGAGCAGCTGTTGGTCTGCTTTGGTAGAAGTTTCCTCACTTTGGAGTTTCCTGCACCAGTGAAATTACAGACCTGTATCAAAGTGATTGAATTTTGAGTAGAATTTTTTTCTCAAAAAAATGGAAAAGGACTTTACAAAAATATTTATAGCAGATCTTTTCTCAGAGCAAACAATTAGAAATTAAAAGGGTACTCATCAATTGGGGAATGGCTTAATAAATTGTGGTATGTGATTAGGATGTAATATTATTATTCCATAAGAAATGATGAGCAGGGTGTTCTCAGAAAAAACATGGAAAGTCTTTCATGAGCTAAAGCAAAGTGAAATTGTGCTGTGTACAAAGTAATAGCAATGCTGTGTTGGATGATTGGCTGTGAATGACATAATTATTCTCAGCAATAGTATGATCCAAGACTGTCCTGAAGAATTTATGATGAAAAATGCTATCCATACCCAAAGAAAGAGCTGATTGTGTTTAAATACAAATTGAAGCATGTTAAAAAAAAGTTCTTTTTTCTTGAGATTTTTTTTTTTAACAGAGTGGGAGGGGATCTGTGTTTTCTTTTGCAACATGACCTTTATGGCAACATTTTGTATAACTTCACATCTGCCTTCTCAGTGGGGGAGAGAAAAGGAGACAATCTTGAAAAACAAATTTTAAAAATTATTTTACATGTAACGGAGAAAAATAAAACATGATATTAAAACAAGTAAAAAAATTTTTTTTTTCCTTCACCATATCCCCTCCTATCTTTTGGGTAGCATGATAGTTAAGGAACTAAATTTACAAAAGCAGAAACAGACTTAAAAATATAAATTAAAAAAAAATGAATGAGTGATAATTGTTGGGAACCAATTATTTGTGGGTTTCTGTTAATAATTTTCTTGAAATTAGTGCTAGATAAATTGTATATTAAAATATTTTGCTTTCTATAAACTCTACATTTTATTTGTGTCTCATTTTAAGTACAAGTGATTTCTGTGGAAGACTACAAATGGAACCAAACTTTTTTTTTCCTTTTGAGGGTAAAATGAGACAATATTTGCAAGGTGCTTTGCGCACTTAAAAAATGCTAGTTACTGTTAATAATAATAATAAGTAGGTGCTTGAAATCCATCATGAGGCATGAGCCAGGATCTGTCTACCTACCATTCATATGATTTTTCCATGTATGAAAACTACAGTTTAGGGATTCTGAATTATTTTTTTATTTTAAACTAAGTCATAGATAATTTATGCAATGGAATGGAATAGAATCAAACCTCTTTCTCTCTCTCTCTTTTTAGCCTGATGAATTGTATTTTGAAGAAGGTGATATTATCTACATTTCTGATATGGTAAGCTTAAATAAGTTGCTGCTAGATATAAAAAAAAATAATATAACCTTAAAATAATATCTGTATATACTCGGTCTAAAGGAGACCAGGAAGGCATAAATGAAATTGAATGCTTGGCTTGAAATTTCTAAAATTAATGTATTTTTGCTTTTCTTGCTTTTTTTTTTTTTTTAATAAAAAATGATATTCTCCACAATTAAATATGTTCCTAATCTAGCGAGTTAGGGAGCAAAAAAAGGTAATTTAGATGTAAGAGAACTTGATAAACATGTATTGCTCTATATTTCGTGGAGGAAATAGATTTTTATAGGTCAGCCAATTTGGGGAACAGATTTGCATGTTGATTTACTATCTAATATTACTAATTATTGGATGATAATAGTTAATAGATTAGTTATTAAACATTACTATTTAATTTGAAATTGATTTAATGTAATTTACTTTTTTCCTACCTGTCCCCTTCCAGAGTGATACCAATTGGTGGAAAGGGACCTCAAAGGGCAGGACTGGACTCATTCCAAGCAATTATGGTAAATTTTGTGACTGTGTTTTGCTTCTGTTAGCTGAATAATTATTTGAACCTTCTTTTTAATTACTTAGTATTATGGGCCCTCTTCTTGGTTTTGGTTACTGATACCAGTATTAGGATGCTCTTTACTCCTTATGGTCACCTTCCAATGTAGAAGATGAGGTTATCAGATAATCTCACCCAGAAGTAGTCCAAATGGGCTTGTGCCATGGGTGAAAGTCTTAAAATGGAATAGGAAACAAGAGTATCCCTTGGCCATCTCTGCCATCTTTCCATGTGGAGGCCTAAATCTTCCTCTTAAGTCAAATTGCAACACTACTGATTTTTTTTTTTTTTTAGTTTATGTGTCCTGAAATCCATGGAAGGAGAGCCTATTCTTATATTACTTTTCACATAGTGACATTCTATAACTACCTCAAGAAGCAATGTGGGGCAGTGGCAAGAGGACCATATTTGATCCTCAAAAGCTCCCTGTGATCCTTGGCAAGGTATCTTCTTTCTTGGAACTTCAGTTTTCTCATGTATAAAATGGGACAATAATACCTCAAAGACCTATCTACCAGGGTTGTTGTGAGGGTCAAATGAGATAAGTTACATACAATGTTTATTTAAGTGTCACTCATTATTACTACCATGACCTTCTAGATAATGGTTTGTGGGGAATTAAGGAATCAGACACATGGTCCCCCATCCTGAAAAAGTAAAGTACTAAAAAAGTACATATAAATTAAAATGAAAAAACTTTTACTAAAACCTATATATGACCACCTAGAACTGAGGAGATTTGCATATAAGTACCGAATAATCAAGAGCAGGGAGACAATAGAAAAGGGTAGGGAAGAAGGTTTATAATAATTATTGACATAGCTAGAAAAAAGATGTGACTAGTTTGGGGGGTTCCATAAAAAAGATTAGCTATGAATCATATATGCTTTCTTCCTGGTGGGCAATGCTTCCTGGTTAAGCAATGAATTATTTGGATCCTTAAAAAAATGTAACAAATGTTTCCCTTCCCTTCCAATCTCTCAGGCCCTTAGAAGCACTGTGTACTATAACTCTCCACTCTCCGTACATTATGACTTGCCTGGTAGTCTTTGTGTAGCAAGTAAGCCTAGGCCTAGTGTTGGATCACCTGCAGGTAAAAGAACATTCTAACATCACACAAGCTTTTATCAGAGATAGTATTTGAACTTGCTTTTTCTGACTTCCTGACTGCCATAAACAGATCTTCCTCTGAGATGAAACTGATGTTTTCAGACATAAGAAAATAGGCATCCATTTTTCACATACTAATTGTTACCATGGTTTTTATTAGCCTCTGGGAAAAGAGATTACTTTGTCTAGTGAAAATAACTCATTAATGAAGAAATAAATACTTAAATACAGACACCTTCAGAATAGTCATAATAATGATTTCATAGTGGAAAGGACTTTAGAGATCATTAAGTCCAACTTTTTCTTTTACACATGAAGAAACTGAGACTCAGTTTAAGTGATTTGTTAAAGAGGTAGCAAAAGCTAGCATTTGAAACTAGATTGCACCCCAAATTCAGTGTTATCCTTACTTTAGATACTAAAGACATTTAAGATGCATAACAGGCATTGGATATTTATTTAACTTCTTTCTTGTTAGAAGAAACTTGAAAGAATAGATTTGTAGTATACCTCTTTTTTTCCCTCCTCATTAATGGGTATATATTTACTTTTTCACTTGGGCTGATTTCACTAAATATAAGCACTAATTTGTCTTTAGGGAAAGGAAATATCTGGGAAATGTTTTATTCTTTTCCTTTTGACTAAATAAAATGAGAATAAAAACCATAGGATTGATGACAGGGACTTTTTAGATCGAGAACAGTCTCCATTAAACAGTGTACAAGCTGTATTTACCAGGCTTGGCATTCATGCCAGTTGGCATTGCCAATTGATTTTGGGTTTGCATTTTTTTTCTCCTTTTCATTTTAGTGGCTGAGCAAGCAGAGTCCATAGATAATCCACTTCATGAAGCTGCCAAACGAGGTGAGTATAACTTGGCTAGATTTGAGGGTACTTTCTGGAGATAATTTGCATGAATTTCTTAAACTTGGTATAATGTAGAAGTAATAAATTGATTCTTTTTAGGCTACACAAATTATCCACCAAAAGCATTATTCTGAATGTTTAGACTATTAGTTTTACATTGTCAGGCCTGTAACTTTGAGTGGTCAATTACTACTTCTCCAAAAAGAGATAATATTGGCATAAGTCCAGAATTTGCTGTTTTCTATTGGCTTCTGCTTTTGTTTTTATGTTACTGTTTTCCATGGAAAAGAATTATTTATTTAGAAGGCTGGAACACACTTAATAGAACCTTTGTACAATTTTTTTTCATAAACTTATTATTAAAATGAATGACTTTAATTGACAAAATGTACAATAGGGGTAGCTAAGAGTATCAGGCCTAACCTCAGATACTTATTAGCTCAGTGACCCTGAACAAGTCAATTAACCCTGCTTGCCTCAGTTTCCTCATCTGCAAAATGAGCTAGAGAAGAAAACTGCAAATCATTTCAGTATCTTTATCAAGAAAATCCTAAATGGAGTCACAAAGAGTTAGAAATGACTGAAAAAAATAAGAATGCTTTGATAGGATTATTAGAGAGGTAATGCTTTGGGCCTTGTGGATAAATCCATTCCAAACTGAAGTCTGTATGAAAAAGGTATTGGTTTAAGACGCAAACTAAATTTCTATATTTGCATTTGACCATTATTTCAGGCAACTTGAGCTGGTTGAGAGAATGCTTGGATAACAGAGTTGGTGTCAATGGCTTAGACAAAGCTGGGAGCACTGCTCTGTACTGGGCTTGTCATGGTGGTCACAAAGGTATGATGCTTGTTGCTATTGTGTTTCCATACTGTGGGAGTTGTACTTATCCTGGAACAATAAATTTAACAAAATAGGAAAAGTTTGGCCTTCTCAAATTATATGTCAAAGCCAACAGAAGAATTTTATAAATATGCCTTTACTGTAACTTAGATAACAGGTATGGGTATGAATGTAAGCTGACAAACATTAAAAAAAAATTCTTAGGGATATGAACATGAAAATTAAATTTAGAAGTCAAAAATTGCAATGATATAAGATAGGTAAACTTAGATGACCCAATAACATTGATTATATCTTTTTCTCATTATTCAGAGTTTTTAGATTCAGGTTTTTTTTTTTCTATTTAGACTAATCTCCAAGCACTTAAATAGAATTGGTTTTACTTAACTGGTAAAACATCAAATGCTATTCTTGATATCTCATTTTATTTTATGTGGTTTCTTTTGTCCAATTTCCTTTTAAAATGTGTTACTCTTTTAAATTTATATTTCAGATGTAGTGGAAGTATTATTTACTCAACCAAATATTGAACTAAATCAGCAGGTAAGGAAGTTTATACTATAACTCTTCCTTTAAACTTCTTTTTAATGAACTTTATGCCTTTTAAATCTAATTATGTCACAGACTTAAAATTTTTCTTTCTTATATTTTGAAGACATTCTCTTTTCTTCTTATTTCTATAGAATAAATTGGGGGATACAGCTTTGCATGCTGCCTCGTGGAAGGGCTATGCTGACATTGTAGAGATGCTTCTGGCAAAAGGTAAACCTAAAAATAGAGTTCAGCACTCACTTGATTCTTTTTCCAATTATAAAAACAAAACAAACTTTACTAACATGACCAAAGTGAGCATTTACAGGTAGAGCAAAAAAAAAGAGTTCTACATGAAACTGAATCTCAATTTATGTGCTTTTTTTTCCTTTTAGAGTCTATAGTAAATTCAGTTTTGTTTTCAAAGCTGTCCTACTTGTTTGAGATTAGTTCTTGGCTTCTCTTTTATAGAACTCACTAATTAGAAAGGAAAAAAGCTAAGATTTAACCTGTCTACTTAATTTAACCTATGTCTTTGGTGTCTGAATTCAATAACATGCACATTTATTAACCTACTACATGCCTTTCTTAGATTAGGAAGTAGAATGTAGTGAGCAAAGAACTGGACTTGGAGTCAGGTTTAATTCTTGCCTCAAAAACTTAATAGATGTGTGACCCTGGCTGAATTATTTAATCTCAGTGAACCGTATCTGTAAAATGAGTGGTTAGATTCAGTGGCCTCTAAGTTTCCTTCTAGCTCGTAATCTATCCTAGGATCATATAAGAAGTGTACAAGGTGCTGTAACATGAAGATGCCTTCTCCCCAAATTATATCTGCCCTTACGGCACATCATTTCTACATAGGGAAAGGTGAGGGTAAAGCATATAAACAGACAAGTCTTTGCACAATATTTGAAGAGGGCACTAACATCTAGGAGTATCAGGAAAACTTCCCTATAGATGGTGGTATACTTGCCTAAAAGTTAAAGAAAAGGGTGGAGATGGTCGAGTTCTTTACGGGGACACAGAGGGAGGTGATAGAATGGCTTTGGGGAATAGAATAGTATAATAGAATAATTAATTCTATTATATAGTGTCCTCAATAGAAAGAGGGAAGTTAAGGGGGAGGAAAGATAACAAGTTTCATTTTGGCCATGTAAATTTTGTATTACTCAGCATCCTAGGAGAAAATCTGATATAAAGCAGAAGTGAATAAAAGAATAGAAAAAAACAGAGCTCAAATTTAAATGTGGATAGACTAGAAATTACTGAAGAGAAAAAGATGAAGCCCAAGAGATTTTTATTTCCTAGTTCCCTAAATTGTACAGTTTTGTTTGACTCGAGATTTTTTTAACCTTTAAGTATTATTTTTTTGCATATCTAATTTTATTTTTTAAAGAGGAATTGAAGAATGAATTGCATAAATTATTTTAGAGAACAGCATTCTGTGAAACAGCATATCACATCTGGATTTTCTTGTGAAACGAGTTCATCTAATCAGAGAAAGACCCTCTAGATGTAAAATATTACTCTTATCAAATCTATTCCTCCCCCTGACCTTTTTCTATCAATAAACATCTTGAGAAGAGAGATGGAAAGGGACATCTTTTAGTTAAACTTAATACATTCTTTTTAGTACATATTTGTGCCTTGAGATTGATCTCAAAACTTTATAAGTAATTAGTAAGTAAGTGGCACAATTGATAAATCACTGGACCTGAAAGCAGGAAGACCCGAGTTCAAATATGGCCTTAGACATTTTCCAGCTGTATGATCTTTTTAGTTGGGGAAGTAATTTAATTTCTCTCTGCTTTAGTTTCCTCACCTGTAAAAATGGAGATAATTTTAATACCAATTTCCAAGATTATTATAAGGTTCTAATGAGATAATATTTACATAATTTTATGCAAACCTTAAAGTGCTACATAAATAATAATTATTGTTGTTATTTAATGGAAGTGATGATGTGGAATTTATTCTCAGGGAAGAAGGAGCAGTAAACTGTGCATCAAACTTTCTAACTTTAATTTGATAGAAACATTAAGGGAAATCCTTTTTTTTTTTTAAATTTAAGAATAGTGACATTGTCAGAAGCATCATGATGTAGTAAATAGGAAGCTTACCTTAAAATAGACATATACTGGTTTTGTGATCCTGGGCAAGTCACTTAACTTCTTACTGTCATTCAGTCACGTCTGACTTTTTATGACCCCATTTGGGGTTTTCTTGGCAAAGATATTGAAGTGGTTTTTCATTTCTTTCTCCAACTCATTTTAGAGATGAGTAAACTGAGGCAAACAAGGTTATGTGACTTGTCTAAGGTTACACATCTAGTAAATATCTGAGACCAGTTTTGAACTTGGGTTTTCTTGACTCCAAGCCCAGTTTCTAGCCACCTAGGTTTCCCTCTCACAACTGCTGGGCAACTCTGTGAATCTATTGGTAGAGATTGCAGAGAAAGGGACTATTTGCTATGATAGAGAGAGCTTTCTCATTTAGAAGTGTCCTATATGGATCTCATTTATTACAACAAACTTATTAAGTGTAGGTATAAAATATGCTATTACCACTTCTGCCTGATGTTTTTGTTGTTGTTTTATTACTGAATTAAAACAAAATCCTCTTAAGATAAAACTACTTTTTCCCCTTCTACCTATATGATCTTGGAGAAATCATTTCCCTACACCGGGCCTCAGTTTCTCCATCTGTAAAATGAGGAAAATTGGATTAGATGCCCTTTAAGGACTTTTTTTAGTAATACATTTCATAATGCTTCTCTCTTTTGCTCACCTTTGCCAAAGGTGGGATGGGAAGTAAAGAAAAGATTGTGCTTTTTCCTTAGGTTTTCAGAAGGGGTGGTGGTAAAATAGATTTATTAAGGATATAGCTGTTCCCTCCAAAAGACTCATGTGTTTTGTTGTAAAAGGTGCTAGGACAGACTTGAGAAATAATGAGAAGAAGCTGGCTCTGGACATGGCGACTAATGCTGCCTGTGCTGCTCTGCTTAAGAAGAAACAAGGAACAGGTACTTCAATTTATTATTTCTTTTCTCTCAACTGTCTTTAAATTTTAAGGTTAGATTATTTTCCCCAACAAGGTGTTTTTGTGGTTTCTTAAAATTTTTTTTTTTTTTTTTTTTTTGCCTGTAATAGGAATCCTAGAAGCATTAAAAAAAAAAAAAAATCCCAGATAAAAATCGGTGCTCTAATGAAACATAGTTTTTTATGATTAACTTTATATCTCCTTCCATTTTCTTAATTTATTGTTGGGGTAATGTTGGTTTTCCCAGCGATCTCTCCCCTGCCCGTACTCAGGCTTTTATCTCAAAGCTCTTCAGGATTTCCTATCTCTTGTTACAGACACTTATTTATAACTAGATCTGTTATTTAAAATACATGTTCACTAAAACATTCAGCAAGTTTTTTTGTATAGAACAGTCTCGAAATTTATTTCATTGTCTTTGTTTTCTAGCAGCTCAAGACCATTGTTTAGGTCCTATTTATATATTTAAAGAGACTGTTGATTGCTTTCTACGTACATTTTCACAAAGATTATGTAACTGTGTTAAAAGAGGAGTCTCTTTTGGGTTTGAGAACAAGTTTTAACAATTGTGAAAAGAGTTTGTCTGGTTTTTCTTTTTAAAAGAAAATGTACTGCGCACACATTCAGGTTACTATTTCTCTGGATAATCCTTTGAGGTGGCAGCCAAGTTTTAGGATCATTCTCTCCTGCCCCTAACCCTCACCTTTTTCTGTTTGGTTTCTATAACACTTTATAACTTAGCCTGCTTCTGTTTTTCAAATGTTATTATACCTTATTCTCACACACTCTTAGGCCTCTTGACTCTTCCATTTATAGGCTCAGCCAACTCTTAATTCTAGGCATTTTTTCCTGGCTGTTCCCTATACTTGAAATGTACTTCCTCTTTTCTAATTACTGACTTTTCACCTTCTACAAGGAGTTTTGTCCCAGGTCCTCTTAATTCTAGTGCCTTTCCTCTGTTTGCTTTATATATGTCATGCATATGTATATATGCACATATGTATGAACTTATTTTAAACATATATAATTATATATAATTGTTTGCATGTTGTTTCATTAGATTGTAAATTCCTTGAGGACAAGGACTATCTTTTGCCTCATGATTATCACAGTGCCTGATACATAGTGGTTACTTAATAAGTGTTTATTGACAGATTTTTCAATTAAAATGTACATTTTGGGTGATAGGGTGCAGGGGTTGAATCCCAAAACATATTGGGATTTTGGACCAGTGTCTCAAGGTATCTCAAGAGAATTTGCAGGCTTAGAACATCTCCAAATCAAGAGGTAAAGATATTATTACTCCAGTGGTGAGCTAAATCCATTTATTTTCCAAAAATGAGTAAGCCGTTAACAAGGGGAATTTTGGCAGGCAAGGTTCTCTAGCAGAACTCCCATTAACTAGGGGTAACTCACCATTAACAAAGGGGAAGGCACCATAAGTCAGACTAAGTTATTATCCAAGGAATTAGTAAAAAAGTGGGGTACTAATAGGTACTTTTATAGGAGAAAAATAATCTTGGGGATTATTATATATAGAGATATATAGATATTATATATATTATATATTATATATAGAGATATATATAGAGATATAGATATAGTTTGGCCCCCTGATTTAGATACAGTAACTGCAGGGTTATGATAATTTTGTCATCAGTGAGTAAGAGTGAAGAGACATGAAAAAAGGCAAATATATATCCGAATTTAGGGTAAGTAAGTGAGAAAATAGAAAAGAAAGGAAATAAAACAAGCAAAAGGAAGAACTTTGCTATAGTGATGGTGGATCATGGACTGATTGTATTTCAGCAGAAGCTGCCTAAGCCATTTCTTATATTAATTTTACTAGCCATTTACTCTAATGGTTGCTTTCCTGAATTGCTTACTCACTGTGCAGTGCCAGCAGTATGGTGGATGGGACCCTTAAAAGAGTCCCAAAGTGATGGCCCCAGTTTGCCATGCATAAAAATGCAACATTATTGAAGAGATCATTGTTGCTTATGATTGAAGGTCTCAACAGCTAGGATATCTCTGAAGTCATATTTGGACTTTGGACTTCAGGGTTGATGCTTGATCCACTATACCATCATTGAGATAAAGCATTTTTTTTTATTATTATTATTAATCTGTGCTAAGTGCTGTGGATAGAAATATAGACAAATAAGACATTTCCTACCCTCACTAACCTTGCATTTAACTAGCTGAAGATGACATGTTAAAAAGGGAGAAAAGTGGAAGGAAGAAGTGTGTTAAGTGAATTGAGAACTAAGTGGAGTAAGGCATCTCTGGGGTCCTTTCTTCTTAAAATAGTGATCCTTATAAAGGAACCACAAGCTGGGAGAGCAGGGCTTCTAGAAAGATTTCCCCTGAGGAGAATGGTGGGACAGAGGAAGAGAAGTCTGGAGAGGAAATCTTGGGGCTTCAAAGAGCTTCTGTGGCTTTTGTTCTTTTTTAACCATGGCTGTTAGATATTTAGGAAGTTAGCTAATAAGACTGCTCATGGAGCATTTGTGTGTTTACCCAAAGACCTATAGACTCTAAGTAAGATTGAAACTTCTTATAGGCTCTATCTTTTCAGTGATTTTCATTCTCTGGTCTGCCTTCCTTCTTGGTTCCTTTTCTCATTACATTTGCCAAATGACGCTCTTCACTTCTACTTTAAAATTCTAGCTCTTGCCTTTAGTTGAAAGAATTTGAATGGAAAGATTGATTGAGTTAGATGTAGACCCCCCTTTTTATTTTAAGTCAAGTGCTAGGGAGTTTTAGCTTTTAGTGGGGTTTTGGACATTTCCCTTTGAATTTTTTTGTTTTTGTTTACTCTTTCCATTTTTCCATTACCTAAAGCTGGTTAGGTGACTTCAAGCTCTGGACTGACTTAACCACCTTATGCCTCCTTTCCTCATCTATAAAATAGGGATAATTATAGCATCTATTTAGCATGATTATTATAAGGATCAAATAAATATTCTTAAAGCATTGTATAAGTACTTTTGATAAATAGCTACTCAGATTAGTCGATTTTTTTTTTTTTTTTAAGATGAGGGAAGGGAACAAACATTTATTAGACACTTACTTTGTGGCTTGCACTGCTAAATGCTTTAAAATATTATCTCTTTGATTCTCACTACAATTCCTGGAAGTGGATGCTATAATTATTATTTCCTTTTTATAAGTGAGGAAGCAGAGCCAACTGATTGAGTTACTTGCCCAAGGTCACAAATTTCAACTCAAGTCTTTTGACTCCAGGCCTAGGGCTTCTAGACTGCATCACCTTGTTATGGGGCTTCTGTAACTTAACTGCAGCAAGGTTATGTTCATTCAATTCTTTTGGCCACTATATCTCACTCTCCCTTGGGTGCACTCTTTGACTTCAGCAAATCAGCAACACTTTTTAAAAGCCTGCTTTGTTCCAGGCACAATGCTAGCTGCTGGAGACTTAGGGACAAAAGCTAACCCGTCTCTGCCCTTAAAAAGCTTATGTTCTAGTGGATTTAAGCTCTTGGGTTTCTCTTGCTAGTAGATAATGGGAGCCTCTTGTGTCTGGTGATTAGAATCTGCAGGTGTGAGAACACACTTGTTCAATATGATTCCACATGCTTTACAGAGATACATGTGGGCTTATGTGTATTTTGCAGGGGATGGAATATTTACTGATCTTTCCTTTTCCTTTCCTTTTCTGCATGTCTCTCAGAAATGTGCCCCTAAATGTATCAAGTTGTATATTTAGGGAGCAGTGTTGGATTCTGACCCTCAGAAGTTAACCTGGAGGATTTGGCTCATTCCTTAAATACACTTTAAAATACACTTAATATGTGTGCTTTTGCACTAATGTATACGTTTTTCTCCCAATTTTAGGCTGATATTTCTTCCTTCTCTCTCTTTCCTCCCCTCATCTCCTTTACCTAGGAAGCAATAAATAACCCATGCTATTGACTTGAAGTGCTTTGTTAATGTTAAAAGTATTAACTTTTGGTTACTTTACCTGTTCTTTTAGATGTGATTCGGACATTAAGCAATGCAGAAGATTATCTTGATGATGAAGATTCAGATTAATACCCTTCCAAAGTGTTTGAAGCCTCTGCTTTCTAGACCATTAAACAAACAACCTTATATTTGCCAGAAGAGTGTTGGTAACTGTAAAAAAGATGTGTGAGAAAATGTTGCCTTTTGTTGGAATAGAATTTGTACATGATTTATCTTCACTTTAATTTGCCAATAAGTCATTAGATTCCTTTGCTGTATAAAGTGCATTTTATGTTCACCAAATTAGCTCAAGAGAGAATAATTTTTATTTATCCTACTTAAGGAATTAAAAAAACTTTTTTTTTTTTTTTTGCTTAATAATGAAAACTTAGGGATGGAAATATATATATATATATTTTTAAGTTTGTAATTTACCTCAGAGTTGAAGTATTTTGAATGGACTTTGGAGGGGAAAATGCTTGTTATAAACCCAAACCAAAAGTATCTCTTTAGAAAGCTGTCAGTAGTTCTGACAAAAATAAATATTTTATGACACTTTATGCCTGTGGTTTGTTACTTGTGAAATTGTCTCCTTATAAATGAACTTTGTGGTGATACTGGTGGTTTTTATGAGAAACTTTCAAACAAATTATTTTATTTTCATGTTTAATATAAGATTTGTTTTGCCACAAGTTTATTACCATCCCAAACGCCCGAAGAAACTTTTTTACAGAGTACATTCCCTTCACAAATTAGATTAATTTAATGGGGAAAGGGAGTGATTAATTTGGGCAGCATGTCACAAAATCTAAATATTTTATTTGGTCAGAGTCCAGAGCAGTCCCCCAGGGGCAGAGGGTACTGTTGAGGTGTGATTACTAACACTGTTATGGTCTTGTAGGATGACAAGGGGGCAAGATGGAGAAATTTTAAATAGGCCAGGTGAGATAGTTACTAGCCATCAGACCCTTTATGTTTAACCTGTTTGTATTTCAGTATCCTTATCATAAAATGAGAGATTTGGATTCAGTGGCCTCTACATCTGATTCTTTTAGTGAAGTAATATTTTACTGCATTTTGTTATTTTATCTCAGTTGTTTCCCACTCTTCCTGACCCCATTTAGGGTTTTCTTGGCAAAGAGACTGCAGTGGTTTGCCATTTCCTTCTGCTCATTTTATAGATGAAGAAGTTTACGCATACTGGGTTAAGTGATGTGCCCGGAGTTACACAGCTAGGAAGTGTCTGAAGCCAAATTTGAACTCAGGGAGAACTCTATCTTAGCTGCTTCATTCTGCTTCATTTACATAAGATAATTTTGTTCATCTACTTTAAGCTCAGTTTTTGTTTCCTGCTTTTTATTAAAACAAATAATGTTGCTATGGACATTTTGATATATGTGTGTTTTTTCCCCTTGGTATCTATTCCCAATAGAGGAATTCCTGAGTCAAAAGGAAGGAAGGAAGGAATCAGTAATCTCTCTTGTTTACTTCCAACCTCTTCTAGAACTGGCTCACCTAGTTCCCAGGTTAGCTAGCAGTGAATTCATGTGCTTATAGGAAACTTATTAAAAATGTAATTTGACCAATTTCGTGATATTTAATGCAAGTCAATGATTATTAAAGTTGTTTCACAAAATGATGTGTAATTTGATAAGTAATTTCATCTTTATCTCTACTTATCTAAGCCTGAATATCTGACACCCCAATAAATGGACAAATAAGACAATCTCTCACCTGAGAGTTTCTATAGTTGGGTTGATTTGATTTTTTTTTTTAATGTTAGGTTAACAAGAGTCATGAGAGATTTGTATTCAGTTTTCCTTTTTGATACTATTTTACTCTTACAAAATGTGGGTATGACCAGGTTTTTCATGGAAGCCAAAGTTAACATAATAGGATATCCTCTATAATATAAGAGCCTGATTCTATGTTACCGAGATGTTAGAATCTTCTGTTTAAAAGTTGATTTTGTAATAGGTTTGTCATCTTAATTTCATAAAACACATTGATGAAGATAAGGAAATGTTTAAAGAAGGAAGTGGCTCAACTCAGGAAGTAACTAACTGCTGGTACAAGGTTTTCTTTGTCTGATGAGACTATCTTGAAAAGAGAAACATTTTTGACTCCAATCAGTCCCTTAATAAGAATGCTAGTTAAAGAATATTCTATATATGTAATGGCAGTAATAAGCCATGGGATTAAATTTTGGAATTGACTATTATAGTTTATCTTTGTGAACTGAAATTATCTCTGAAATATTAAATATATACTATATAATTATACCAGTGGTATTGTGTAGAGAGCACTAGACTTGAAGTCAGGAAGACTATCAGTTCTACCTCTTATTATCTTTCTGACAGAGGTATTCTTAGCTTGGAATCCTCATGCTTGTTTTTTGTCTTTTGAAAAACATTTTGATGACATTTTCAGTATAATTGGTTTCCTTTTTAGTCCTATGAGATTTATTTTATAATGACTATATAACATGTCTAACAAATGTAATTTGTAATGTAACAGATAAAAAAGCTTTATAGAAGAGGTCCATAGGATTCACCAGTCTGACAAAGTTACCATGACTCCCAAAATGTTTAGGAATTCTTGATCTAATCTATTTGTACTATTCCCTATTCATTGATCCTTGACTGGATTTCTGCAAAAGTTTAACCAAACTTCCTTCCACCAGAGTTGTCTCTCTTTGGTCTATCCCATCCACCATTACCAGATTAAACTTTCTTAATTGTAACTCGGGTAATTTTATTGATTCTCTCTCAGATTTTTGGTGAATCACCATCACAAATGGATTTCATTAAATGAAATCCAAATTCAGTCTGGCATACAAGGCCCCCAGTCTATTTACTAATTCTTATCACCCAAATACACAAACTACACTTCTGCCAAACCATAGGGCTTACTGCTCTTCTGTAAGCATACTCAAAATTTTTCTGCATTCATATCTTAATGTTCCCTCTCCCTGTCATCACCCCTTCCTTCCAAGCCCTTACTGCCAAATAACTAATCTTTATATTTTGCGTTGAGTGTCATAAGAGCACTTTACATTTATATTTATTTGATCTTCACAACAATTTTGTGATAGAGATGCTATTATTATTCCCATTTTAAAGCTAGAGGAATACAATTTGGAGAGATTAAATAACTTGCTAAGGGTCACATAAGTATCTGAAGCAGGAACCAAATTCCTGTCTTTTAGTATCCAATTCCATCATTATACATTGTCCCCCACAGTTCTTCCTGTTGAAACCTTGCTTATATATCAGGTATTGGCTCAAATGACACCTTCATAAAGTTTTTTCTGTCTCTCCCATGTAAATATAATCTCTTTCCTCTGCAGCCCAACAATTAACATATTTACCTCTGATAATCCACTTACCACATCCTACTTGTATTATAATTGCTCATGTACTTGCCTTAACTTCTCTGGGCCCTTTACACAACATATTCAACACAATGTGCTATACAAAATATATATATAAAATCAATTTTTATAAGATGGTAGCTTCTTTGAAATGTTGCTTTTATAACCCTTAAGTAAATGTTCTCCAAATTGTGACCTTCACCCCCTCCATGGCCATATAAAAATCTGATAACCTTTAATACTTTTTAAGTGTCTTCCTGGCTTCTGTAGATTTTGAGTCCAAGGACATTTGAATAGATAAAAAACAAGGAATAGAAGAAGATAAAAAAAAAAATCAAGACCATATTACTCTAAAGAAATAATAGTAGTAATTGTTTTTGTAATAATGATAATAGTATTAGTATCAGTAGTAGTAGTTGTAATAGTGGTAGTGGTAAGAAGTAGTAGTAGTAAAAAGTAGTAGTAATATACTAGGAGAAGTAGAAGAAGGAGAGAAAGAAGTGGTGGTAGTAATAGTAGCAGCAGCAGCAATAGTAGTAATTGTAGTTGTAGTAGTACTAATAGTAAAAATAATTTTAAAATGAGAATAGTGACTTAGCAGGGCCATTATGGGGTCTGTATTGCAAAGAAATCATAAAGAAGAGAAAAGGACCTATGTAATGTTCGGGCTAGCTTTCTGGAGCTCCTTCAGATGGGCCTTGGTCTTTAGGTAAAGTGGTGAAGTCAGGAGAACACCACGAGGCTGGTCAAAGATAGAATGTGTCTCTTCCAGTCCTTCTTAGCTCTTATATATCCTATTACAATTACATCATTACAACATACTATCTATGTGTGAACTAGAGAACCATTACATCACCATGCTAAGTGTTGAGTATATATATGCACTAAAGAACCATCATCTCATCAATTCTACTGAGTTAACACCTTGTTTCAAGTATACTTCTCCAGAGTTCCGGCCCTCTACAGACCTATATGCACAAAAAATGTTTGTAGCAGCTCTTTTGGGGTAGTAAAACATTGGAAAATGAGTAGATGCCCATCAATTGGGGAATGGTTGAACTAATTATGATATATGAAGATAATGGAATATTATTGTTCTATTAAAAATTGATGAACAAGCTGATTTTAGAAAGGCCTAGAAAGATTTACATGAACTGATGTTGAGTGAAATAGCAGAAGCAGAAAAACTCAATTATACACAATAACAGCAATATGGTGATTAACTATGAAAGACTTGATTCTTCTTGGTTCAGTGATCCAAAGCAGTGCAAATATATTTTGAATAGAAAATGCCGTCTGCATCCAGAAAAAGAAGTAAGGACACAATATAAATCAACAGTCTGTTTATTTTTTTTTTCTGTTTTGTTTTGTTTTTTAATTTCTCCTATGGTTTTTCCCTTTTGTTCCTATTTTTCTCCCCCAAAATGATTCATAAAACAATATGTATCAAAAGTAAATAAATTTACAAAAAAATTTAAAAATGAGAATAGTGCAACCTTTACAGTTAAAATTAAATTCAGATAAAATGTTTATATTTAGAGTAAAGACTTTGGGGGAAAATCCTTGTGTGGGCCACTGCTTTAGTGGATAGTTTGTTAAGTTAAAGAGGTAATTGGGGTTTGTGTGGAGGAATAAGGGGATAATGTCACAGAAGGCATGCACATGTTTGTCTTTTGATATATGTAAAAGTTTGGCGGTTGAAAAATCACAGATTCATTCAGTTATGTCAATCAAGACAGATTCAGCTGAGAAACCGTGGGAAAAATGTATTTTTCTTTTGTGTTGACTTGGCTTTTCATGGGTGTGTACCAGGAAATCTGTGGTTTTTCACAGAGGCTTTGGGAATGCTGAATTCAGCAACAAAATAAACCTGTTCTAAAATCCAGCAACTTCATTGCAGTGATAATCCTGCAACGGGCAAACAAAAGCTTGTGATTTACCTCCTGGAAATGATTTTACAAGTGGTTACAGCCTAAATTTTCTGGTTATCATGGTGCCTTTGTCATTTAAGAAATACCTTCTGGAAGTCAGTGGATTTACTCTTCAGCTAAAACTCTGCCTTCTTTAATGTAAAGGTTTCCAAGTTAGGTTTCCCTTTCAGGGATTGGCCAGATGTGTTTAATTTTCATGGTGCTCCCCATCTAGTCTGCCATATAACAACAAAAAGGACAAGATTTCTGTATTTAGACTTTATATCTGTTACTTGTTTCTATGTACAAACTAAGAACTACAAAAACATTGTAGTATTAGCCCACTATTACTAGCCCATGAATTGGGATTTATGATTCCTTTGCTGTTTTTTGTTTGGGTATGGTAGGAGCAGTTATATAATCTGAAGTTAGTTTGGATGAGTTTGACATATATTGTCTAATATAAGTTTTCTTCATTTGAAAGTGTACTCATTCTTACTGACTGATGATTCTTTGAGTGATAAAAGAGTGGATCTTTTAGAGTGGATAGAGGGCCTGGATATATACTATAACTAGGTTGATAGTCAGTTTGGCCCTTTGTAATTAATATAGCAGTAGGAAATTGGGTAATTGTTTCAAATTTATTTAAACATCTGAAAGTTGAGATTTTGGTGAAAATTATTGCAAAAGGTTCTGTAAACCATTTTCAAATTTATCTAAAAATCTCCCAGAAATTGCTTATCTCCCCTCCCCATTATATATAGCATTGGTCTTTATCTTAAATTGTTACCCAATAAATCTGTGCATTTTTTCATAAAAAAATCTTCCTCCTACTATTCTCTCTAAAATCTATACAATACACAGCGCATTGTACAATTTCCTTTTTTGTTGTTTCGGTTTGATTGATACCTTTTGTTTTTATATATCATTTTCCATTAACTTTTCATTAACCTTCTTCCTGTTGAACCTCGCCCCTTTCACAACAAACTGAAAATAGATGAAAAAAAAAAAAGAACAAAAAGCAAAATTACTGTCTCTGACAACATCTATAAAATACATTCTGGAAAAAAAGTGTTTCTCTGAAAGTCTTTATGTCTATGTCTTCCATGAGTAGAATGTTTGTAGTCAAATAGAATAGGGAAAATGGTAGGTATCTATTGACTAAGGATTGACTAAACAAATTGTGATACATCAATGTAATGACATTTCTAAAAAAAAAAAAGTTATATGTGAATGTAATGAAATATTACTATGCCATGAAAAACAGAAAGTATAGACAAACAAATCTTTCTTTCTATGACCTCTTTAGGGATATATGTACAGTAATAGGAATCAGTTTTTTTGTATAATCCTAAACTGTTTTCTAGAATGGTTTGGACCAATTCATACACTGATAATATAGTAATGTACCTTTTTTCCCATTCAATACCCCTTTTTGCTTGAGAAATTTTTATATGGATCAAACATTTACTGATAATCATAATTTCATCATCCCACATTCAGATAAATGACCTGGTCTGGGATTGCAACCCACTGTTAAAAAGCTTTGATCTATGATCCTTTGAACAAAGAGATGTGAAACATTATCATTTTAATTTTCATCTCTTATTAAAGATTTTGTACAATCTTTAATGTGGTTGTTGATAGTTTGCAATTTTTCTTTTGACAATTTTTTTTCATATCGAGAAAAAGTATTAATAACCAACGATTTAGGGAGATCCAGAGTTGCCCCATATTCTATAGTCCTTACTTCAAAGTTTAGTCTCTAAAAATCATTACATTGAATTCCCAATCCCTATATTTTTGCCCACCTGCATTTTTGATTTCCTTCACAGGCTAATTGTACAATATTTCAGAGTCCGATTCTTTTTGTACAGCAAAATAATGGTTTGGTCATGTATATTTATTGTATATCTAATTTATATTTTAATATATTTAACATCTACTAGTCATCCTGCCATCTGGGGGAGGGGGTGAGGGGAAGGAGGGGAAAAACTGGAACAAGAGGTTTGGCAATTGTCAATGCTGTAAAGTTACCCATACATATAACCTGTAAATAAAAGGCTATTAAATAATAATAATAATAATAAAAAAAACAAAGTTTAGTCTCTACTATTTTCATTTCATAGTATTTTTCCCAATGTTTTAGAGCATTTTTTTCATATGACTATAAATTAGTTTTTTCATTGAAAACTGCTTGTTCATATATTAGATCATTTATCAATGGCGAATGATTTGTATTCTTATAAATTTTATTCAATTTTCTATATGTTTTAGAAATGAAACACTTTATCAGAATACTTGCTGTAAAAAATGTTTGCCAGCTTTCTGCTTGTCTTCTAATCTTGGTTGCATTGGCTTTGTTCAAACCTTTTTTAATTTAACGTAATCAAAATTATCCATTTTGCATTTTATAATGTTCTGTATCTCTTATTTGGTCTAAAAATTGTTCTCTACATAGATCTGACAGGCAAATTATTCCTTTCTTTGCTAATTTGCTTATGGCACTATTTTTTATATCTAAATTATGTATGCATTTTGACCTTATCTTGTGAGTGTGAGATCTTGGTCTATATTTAATTTCTGCCATAACATTTCCAGTTTTCTCAGAAGTTTTTGTCAAAAAGTGAATTCTTATCTCAGAAGCTGGAACCTGGGTTTATCAAACAGATTACTATAGTCATTTACTACTGTGTTTTATGGACCCAATCTATTCTACTGATCCACCACTATTTCTTAGCCAGTACCAAATAGTTTTGGTACTGCTTTATAATATAGTATAGCTAAACTGCCTTCTATTGTCAAAAGTTTTTTCTGCATCTGTTAAAATAATCATATGATTCTGTCAGTTTTATTATTGACATGGTCAATATTGAATCAGTCCTGCATTCCTGTTATAAATTCCACCTGGTCATAGTGTATTATCCTCCTGATAAATTGCTGCAATCTCCTTGCTAATATTTTGTTTTAAATTTGTATCAGTATTCATTAGGGAAATTTGTTTACAATTTTCCCTTCTCTTTTGGCTGTTCCTGATTTAGAGATCAGCATAGTATTTGTGTCAGAAAAAGAATTTGGTAAGACTTTTTGCCTGTTTTTTTCCCAAATAGTTGGTAGGATTCACTTGTAAATCTATCTGGCCCTAGAGCATATTTCTTAGGGGTTCAGTGATGATTTTTCAATTTGTTTTTTCTAATGATGGCATTAGTTAAGTATTTTATTCCTCTTCCCCTAATCTGGGCAATTTATATTTTTTGTAAATATTCATTCATTTCACTTAGATTGTCAGATTAAGTAGCATACACTTTGGGTAAAATAGTTCTTGATTTTTGCTTTAATTTCCTCTTGATGTTAAATTCACTTTTCATTTTTGGTGCTGGTTGTGGTGTTTTTTCTTCTTAAAATAATAATAATAAGATGGTTCTCTCTGTGAGAAAGGTTTCTCGGGGAGGTTTTCTGGAAGCAGCCTTAGTTTCAGTTGAAATAAATAATTACTCCAAAATGCAGCCAGCTGGTAAAAATGCAAATGTTTATTTTCTCCTTCCAAAATAGCCCAGTCAGTTGAGGCCTATCTCTCTGCTTGGTTCTAAGAGCTCTTGCCCTTGGCTTCTGCCTCTGCTTTCTTCAGCCTCCAGCCAACACCAAGGTGGAAGATGCAATGAATCTCTCTTGCCTCCGAGAGAGGGCTTGTGCACTTCCTCCCAGAGTGCTTCTCTCCGACTGACTCTGACAGTCAATGATCTGGAGTAAGTCCTCAAGCTCTAAGAGCTTCCTCTATATATATGATCTCCCAAAGGTTAACTCCTCCTTCTGGAGGCAGGGCTTAAGGGAGGTATAAATTCGGATATCTCATACTAAACCATGTGAACTCCAATGAGTACTTAAATATTTCTTGCTTCTATGAGCTTTCTAAAGGTTTGAACACAAGCATTGTTTCTATCAGTTGTTCTTAGTACCTTGTTTCAAGTTCTGGCCCAAAATATCTCCTTCTAAGATCAAAGCAATCATATTGAACCATGCTAAATTATTGTCTCTATCAACTCTAAAGACTTAACAGTTTGTAAAGACTCCAGCAACTGGTAATTTAGTTTTCTTGTTTTTTCTAATCAAATTAACCAGAGATTTATCTATTTTGTGTTTTTTTATAAAACCAGCTTAGTTTTATTTATTGGTTCAATAATTTTCTTACTTTCAATTTTATTAATCTCTCCTTTGATTTTCAAAACTTCTAATTTGTTTTTTAATTGGAGATTTATTTTTTCTAGCTTTTTTAGTTGTATGTTCAATTCATTAATGTGTTCTTTCTTTATCTTGTCCATGTAAGCATTTAGAGATATAAAATTTCTCCTAAGTATGACTTTGGTTACATCCCATAAATTTTGGTACATTGTCTCATTATTGACATTCTCTTGGATGAAGTTATTGTTTCTATGATTTGTTGTTCAATTCACTCTTTAGAATTAGATTATTTAGTTTCCAATTTTTAATCTATCTTTTTGTCATCCTTTATTACATATAACTTTTATTGCATCATCTGAAAAGGGTGTATTTAATATCTCTCTGTTTTCTGCATTTGATTGTGAGGCTTTTATGTCCTAATATATGGTCAATTTTTATATAGATGCCATGTATCACTGAGAAAAAGCTATATTCCTTTCTATCCTTATTCAATTTTCTCCAGAGATCTAGCAGATCTAACTTTTCTAAAACTTATATTCACCTCCTTAACTTAATTCTTGTTTATTTTGTGAGATTCTGAGAGGGGAAAGTTGAGATCTTCTACTAGTTGTGCTATTTCTTTCTGTGATTCACTTCTCTAAGAATTTGGATTCTATATGCTATTTGATGCATATGTTTGATATCACTTCATTTTTTATGATACCTTTTAGCAAGATGTAGTTTCTTTACTTTTCTCTTTTAATTAGATCTATTTTTCCTTTTGCTTTGTCTGAGATGAGAATTGTTAACCTTTTTTTTTCTTCAGTTGAAGCATAATATATTCTGTTCCAGCCTTTTACCTTTACTCTGTGTATCAAATATATTTCTTATAAACAATATATTGAAAAATTCTGGTTTGTAATCCACTCTGTTACTTCTATTTTATGGGAGGGTTCATCCCATTCACATTCAGTTATGATTACTATATATTTCCCTTCATCTAATTCCTCCCTCTCCCTTTTATATTTTTTCTCTCCTTTCACCCTATCCCTCCTCACCAGTGTTTTGCTTCTGATCACTGCTGCTTCCCTCAATCTTTGCTCCCTTCTATCAGTCCTCCTTCCCTCTCTTCCCCCTTTCCCTTATTATTTCTGCTCTTCCATTAGCCCCACTCTCTTTTCTCTTTCCCTCCTACTTCCCTATAGCATAAGATAAATTTCTATACCAATTAAGTGTTTGTTATTTCTTCTTTGAGCCAAATTTGATGAGAGTAAGGCTGTGTTCAACCCCTTTCTTCTTTCCCTCTATTTTCATAGGGTTTTTTTTTATTCCTCTTTATGTGATATAATTTTCCTTATTCTGCTTCTCCCCATTCTTGTTTCAGTACAATAATATTTTTCATCCCTTATTTTTTTTTTAATATCATCACATCAAAGTCAATTTGTACCCATACCCTCAGTCTTAAGTATACCTTTTCTAACTGCCCTAGTAGAGATACAGTTCTCAAGAGTTACAAATATCATCTTCCTGTGTATCCATTAAACAGTTTAATCTTATATAACTTTTTCCCTCTGAGACAATTGGGCTTAAGTGACTTGCCCAGGGTCACCCAGCTAGGAGTTAAGTGTCTGAGGCTAGATTTTAACTCGGGTCCTCCTGATTTCAGGGCTTGTGCTCTATTCACTGCACCACTAGCTGCCCCTCTTGTTTGCTTTTTTATGCTTTTCTTGAGTCTTATATTTGAAGGTCAAATTTTGCTTTTAGCTCTGTTTTTTTCTACCAGGAAAGTTTGAAAGTCCTCTATTTCATTGAATAAGTCTCAAGTTCCTTTGTCTTCTAGAATATCATGTTCTATGACCTCCTATCCTTTAATATAGAAGCTGCTAAATCTGTTTAACCTTGACTATGGCTCCTTGATATCTGAATTGCTAATTTGCTGCTTGCAGTATTTTCTTCATGACCTGATAATTCTTGAATTTTGTTACAATGTTCCTTGGAGTTTTCATTTGAGATTCTTTTAATGAAATAATTGGTGGATTTTTTAAATGAATTTTGTCCTCTGTTTCTAAGACTTCAGGGAAGTTTTTCTTGATAATATTTTGAAAGATGCTGTCTAGACTCCTTTTTTGATCATAGCGTTCAGGTAGTCAAATCTTAAATAATCACTTCTAAATCTATTTTTCAAGTTATTTTTCCAGTGAGTTATTTTACATTTTCTTTTTTTTTTCTTTCTTTTGATTTTCTTTGATTCTTAATGTCTTATTAAGTTATTAGTTTGCTTTTGCCCAATTCTAAATTTTAAGGGATTATTTTCTTTAGTTAGCTTTTGTACCTCCTTTTCTATTGCCTAATTCTTCTTTTTAAGGAGTTGTTTTCTTCAGTGGATTTTTTTTTTTTAACCACTTGGCCAATTGTATTTTTGTTTGTTTTTTGTTGAGACAATTGGGGTTAAGCTACTTGCCCAAGGTCACACAGTTAGAAAGTGCTAAGTGTCTGAGTTCAAATTTGAACTCAGGTGCTCCTGACTTTAGGGCTAGTGCTCTATCCACTGCATCACCTAGCTGGCTCTGCCAATTGTATTTTTTAAGGAAATTTTTTCTTCAGTGAATTTTTGTCCTTCCTTTTCCAAGCTGTTGACATTCTCTTGCATAGTTTTCATTTCTTTTCCTGGATTTTCTTGTGCCTCTTTTGTTTCATTTTAAAAAATTATTTTTGAGCTCTTCCAAGATGATTTTTTGAGCTTGTGACCAATTCATATTCCCCTTTGAGGCTTTGTATTTTGACATAATTATCCTCTTCTGAGTTTGTATTTTGATTTTCCCCGGCTTCCTATGGTCAGGTTTGCTTTCTGTTTTTTGCTCATTTTTTAGCCTATTTCATGACACTGGTGTTGTCTCAATCTTCTTACACTGTGGGGAGGGGGAAGAGGGGAAGGAGGATGATTAGTCTGGTCCTTGTCTTTCTCCACCAGGGTTTTGAGGGCTGGTGGCTTGCCCACTGTGTCCTGGGTTCAGGGGCTAACAACTTGTTTTCTGCAGTAGGGATAGAGAGGGCTTACAGCTGGCCTGCTAAGTCAGCCTTAAGGGGGTGTTTGTTGCTGATCTGTGTTGTGATCCAGTCCACTGATTTGCCCAGACATTGTTTGTACTGGGCTTGACTCCCCTTTTCCCCACGAGAAACAAACTGTTCCTGAATTCCTCCTAACTTAACTTGGAAATTATTTCACTTCATTTTGTAAGTTCTGTCACTACAGAATTCACTTAGAGGCTTGATTTAATGTTTCTAAGTGAAAATGAGAGCTTAAGTAACTTCCTGGCTATTCAGACTCCATCCAGTTCTCTACTCAGGTTTGAGTAGAGATAATGAATAGATTACCTAAGGCTAGAGGCAACTTAGAAGTAAATAATATAATTAAAGTTGATTAAAATAGACCCAGTCTCTCAACATAATAGTCTCTCATTAATTGTTAACTAGTCAGAGTTGATTCCCCCCAATAACACCTCTCTTAATAGCACATAAGCTATGAGCCCACTGCCATGATTATCTTTGGCATTCAGAAGTGCCACTGACCTCCTTTTCTTAAAATACTGGCAATGTTAATAAAAGGACCAATTACTCAGAAATTAGATCTTTTGAACTTTTAAACCCCACAATATCCTTTGACTATCTTTTAGGAGAAAATTATTCTTGTTTTCATATTTGTGTCTATTTCCTATATGTCTTGGATAGCAGACAATTAAATTAGCAGACCTTTTAAATTTTCATTTTGAAAGATAGAAATCCTACATGTCACATTTGTAAAAAGAATAGGATTATATGAGTGAATTTACAATTACCTACAGTTCTTTTTAATTGAACACACTTCTTTTTTAAAAAGCTTAGTTTCTGGAATGGCAATACTAGAATTTTAAGTACAAATTAGAAAGTTCATTTTGTTCAAAATGTTGATTCAAACAAACATGAAATGGTGATTGCTTTTATTTATTTATTTTGAATAAACATTCCTAAAAAATAGCTATTTTGAGGCAAATTCTGAACATTTACTTTCCGAGAGTCTTTTTAAAAATCTCATTAAACTTCATGTGTCCAATTTCTTTCAGTACATCATAACTAGCTAATAGCTGTTTAAAAAAAAAAATTCCCATTAAGGTTGGCTCTAAATTCTACTTGTTTGTCCTTTAGTACCTTCTCTTCCATTTCTTGGCTTGTTTCATTAGGGTCATTAATAACAATAACAACTAATATCAGTATAACATGTTTTTAAAAATGTATAAAGCATTGCTTAAAATAACATCTTTATTTTTCCTTCAATAAGCATTTTTCTCTCCTACCTATGCCTAATTAAAGAGAGGAAAAAATCAAAATCTTTATGAGTTACATATTGTTGAAACAAAACTATTTTAAACATTGTCCATATTTAAATGTATATCTCATCTTTGCTATTAAATCCTTATTTGTTATTTTTAAATTTCTCTTTTGATATTTATTAAATTTATTTCATTTATTTCTGTGATATACCTGTCTTCCTTTATCCAGCAGCTTTCGTAGTTTATTTTCTCTTTGTAACAAAGATTAAAAAAGAAAGAAAAAAGAAAAGCAAATTAGCAAAATCAAATCACTGACCATAATCTGAGTGTTGAGGCTCAAGGGGGCATCCAAAAGTGTAATCAGTTTCAGACTGATGTTGCAGAGTATTTCAAAAGAATTTTCAGGCTCAGACCCATAGCTGAGTCAAGGGGCAACGTTTATTTTTATTGTAATGCCAATTAAAACAAGCTAAATTCCAAAAGCAATTAACAAAGAATCAGGAGTAGGAAGATAAATTTTTAAGAAAAAGAGAATAGGTGCTTCATGTCACTGAAATCCTAATTTTGTAGCTTAGAGATAGAGTTGAGGAGTAGTCTGATTCTGAGTTTGTGTGTAGATACAGTACCCATAGTTCTCTGAGCAGTCTCTCAGTTGGAGAAGGGCAGGAAATCTTCCAGAGGTGTGTTTTTAGGCCTTAAATGTCACTACATTAAGTGGCAGATAGCCAATTTTGTTCTGGGCCTGTGCTAACTTTTAAATATCTCATTGTTACTTCCCAATTTCAGAATTGCTGTCTGTCAGGCTATTTGACAGCCAGCAATATTTGTGGGCTCAGCATCCTGGTATGGGGAGTAAACTGGAGCAGGATAGCCCAAGGGGAAAAATTTCATAATTTTTAACTATATTGCTCCAAGTCATTCTATACCTCTGCTTTCTCATCTGTAAAATGAAAGCATAAAACTAGACAGTCTCTAAAATCCTTTCTAACCCAAAGATTTTGATCATTTACTCTAGATAGTAGGCTTTTTTTTTTTTTGCAAAAAACCTTTTGACATTAAAACCAAAAGAATTGGGGTCCAAATGGGATAAGTGTAGGCTAGATGGATAAAAGAATCAGAATGGTGTATGCCTATAGTTGAAGGTGGTATTTATATAGGTCTATTAAAAAATCAAAAAATATCATTGGATTTAGAGTATGCTGGCCCTAGAAATCATTTCTTGTCAAATCACATTCTGAGTGTGAAATAAAAAAATCCCACAACAATTATATTGTAAAACATTTAAATTACTTTGCATTCTTAAGGCCATGACTAGATTTGTAACTAGGACAGAGCAACTGGGACTTCCTTCCAGGGTGCTTTAATTTCTACTGTAACTTGTACTCCTTTAATAGTTAGAAACAAGTATGCTTAACATCTAACTAGAAAGAATAAATAGTCAAAATGGGAAGTTACTACATGCCATCATATTGTCTGAGGCTCTGGTGAAATCTACCTTTTTGTATCCCCTGGTGATGTTCTTCCTAGCCATGACCTTGAGCCCTAGGGACCCTGACTCTTTCATAATGGGAAGTTTCCTAGGTTATCACTGATGGGGTCAACCGTGAAACTGTCCTCCTGGGCTTTTGGGGTGAACTCTGAAACTCCTCTGACAGAGACCCACCCTTCAAGGCAGTTAAGTGGCATCATTAAGATTAGCCCAGGACCACTCTCATTCAGGTATTTTTCATTTTAAAAATATTGTTAACTAATGCATTTCAGAAATGTGTGTGTGTGTAGAAGGATCTTTTGAGATCACAGAATATCATAGCTAAAGGGTCATCAATTATAGCCTTCTTTCTCACCCTCCTTCCATTTCATATGAAAGTCATCTAAGATCTGGAGATGGAAAGTGATTGTCTAAAGTTGAACTAGCTACTAGCAGAACTGGGCATAATAGCATTCCAGTGTTCTGTTTTGTGGAGCTATGATTTTTTCCAGGACCCCATACATCTTGAATTTATTTTTGAATATGACCACAAAATCTTGGTTATTGTTATTAAAAAAAACAAGTCACTGTTCAAGTGAGCATGAAGTGGAAAAATCAATATTAGAGACAAAGATCCTAGCTCTAAATTTCCTTTTTTTTTTTATTGCCTCCTTTGGAATATTTTTCATGAATCTGAAAGATCCTGGATCAAACATTTAGTACTTTATGTGAAATTTAAATTCTACCTTATTTTCCTATTTTTTAAAATGGGGATTAAAATCCACCTACCTCATGTGGTTGTCACTAAGATATACTTAAGTGTTTTGCAAATCTTAAAGCCTTACATAAATGTTACTGATTATTACTCCAGTGCACCAACAGTGGAGGACTGGGCAGAGGAGTGTCAATTCTCAGCAGCAAAATCAAGATGTAAGAAGTGAGTCGTCTTAAATGACCACATGGATAGTTTAGGTGATGATCCCAAGGCTTGTGGTTAATCCTGTTGTTCAGTCCTTCAGTTATGTCTGACTCTTTGTGTCTCTACAAACTGTTCTGCTCCACGGAACATGTTCCATGTTCATGGGATTTTCTTGGCAAAGATATAAGGCTACTTTGCCATTTCCTTCTCCAGTAGATTAAGGTGCACAGAAGTTAAATGGTTCACACAGCTAGTGAATGTCTGAGACCAAATCTGAATTTAGGTTTTCCTGATTCTAGGCCCAGGGCTGTATCCACTAAGCCACCCAATAATTCTGCATGGTTTCACTTAACCTGAGAAATTCCTGATGGGATCAGTTGACTGAAGAAGATTTCATAAAATTTGTCTTTTTTTTTTTTTAGATTTGCTTGTCATTCAAAGACAGTGCAATTCATGAACCTTTGAGTGCCTCAGCCTCCATGTCTATAATGAAAACTATCTTGGGGAAGGCAAAGATTGGGAAGACAATGTCAGTTCTCTACTTGTGGAAACACAAGGTGTCATGGCTCCATCCAATTTTTCAGGGGAGATCAGGTTTTTGAGAACCTCAGGCCATGGTTTATCCCCTAAGCAGAAGCAGTGGCAGTTTTGAATCCTTCCATTCCCTGTGCCTGTGACAGGAAACACTATGATCTCCTGTAATGTTTACCCCATATTTTTGGATGACTAATGGTTTCTATTTGAGTCTCTTTGGTTTGATTTTTTATGTGTTTGATGTGTCAGCAGACATGTTTTCCCTAATATTGTCTTTTTTCTTAGGGAGTACTTCCTTTGAAATCATTCCCTAGTTCCTGCCTTCACAGGTTTGCAGATTTGTTTGGGCCCTAGGGGACAGACTGCTTAGTACTTCTATATTCACTGCGATTTTTAGGTGCACGCCCTGATGAGTTTACCTTCTATACTGATTCAGTATACCCAATTAGTTGAACACTATTGGCTAAGATGACATAGTAAGAGCAAAAAAAAAAAATAATAATTCTTCTTCCAAAAATGTAAGATGCACTTTCCCACAAATACATTTGGAGAAAATTTCCCCACAAACTTAGACACTGGTAGTGAACCACTCATATTTGGGATACCTGGCCATGGCAATTCATGCCTCTAGTACTAGAGAACCCAATGTCCTTTTTTTTTTTTTTTTTTTTGTTATGTCTTTACAATGCTGTTTTCTAGGCCTGGGGTTGTGAACTGATTCAAATATTCTGGAGAACAATTTGAAACTATTCCCAAAGAGCTATAAAACTATGCATATTCTTTGATTCGCTAATGTCTCTGCTGGGTCTGTATCCCCAAGAGATCATAAAAAAGGGAAAAGAAGCCACCTGTGCAAAAATATTTGTGGCAACCCTTTTTATGGTGGCAAGGAACTGGAAACTGAGTGGATGCCCATCAGTTAGGGAATAGCTGAATAAGTTACGGTATATGAATGTTATGGAATATTATTGTTCTGTAAGAAATGATGAGCAGGCTGACTTCAGAAAAATCTGGAAAGACTTGATTTACATGAACTGATGCTAAATGAAGTAAGTAGGACCAAGAGAATGTTGTTCACAGTAACAACAAGATTAGGTGATGATCATCTGTGATGGACTTGTCTCTTTTCAACAATGAGATAATTCAAGACAATTCTAATAGACTTGTGATGGAGAGAGCCATCTGCATGCAGAGAGAGAGCTATGGAGACTGAATGTGGATCACAACATAATACTATACTGTTACACCAATATTGTTTGAAGAACAACTAACTATCAACAACTAAGCTATTCTGAGTATTATATATTCAAATCAGTTACATAGGACCAATAAAGCAAGATGTTGTCCACTTCCAGAGAAAAAAGATATGTAGAAATATGAAGAGTATGATTTTGTGCATACAGATGTCTTCTTCCCTCCCATGTTTTAAAGAATTGCACATGTTTAAACTATATTGTATTATTTGCCATCTAGGAGAGAAGGAAGGTGGGGAAAGAGGGAGAAAAGTTTGGAACACAAGGTTTTGCAAGGATGAATTTTTAAAACTATCTTTGCATGTATTTTGAAAAATAAAAAGCTATTATATATGTATATATTTGTTTTACTTTATAATTCTATGTATTTTGTATTATATATTTAAAAGTCTTCTCAGAAGGAGGCTCTAGGTTTCATTCTAATGCCTGAGGGGTCCATGACACATAAAAGTTTAAGAACATTTTCTCCTGTCCCAATGTCTTTGCCTTGTGGATGTCACGTATGCTCCTCTCCACAATTCAATTTTCTTCTCTATGTCTCTGTCTCTGTCTGTCTGTTATCTAGAGTTAACACAGCTAGTAAGTGTCAAGTGTTTGAGGTCAAATTTAAACTTAAATCCTCCAGGGCTGTTCTATCTGCTGTACCACCCTGTTGCCCCCTCAGCTCAACTTTTGCCTGCTAGGGTTAGTTGTCCCCAGCATCTGTAGTTGACTTTTGTCTCAGCAGAAAGAGGATCCACTCCTTGGACCTACTTTTTGCCCTTGACTGTCTAAGTCTATATCTCTCTGTTTCCCTCTAGATGTGCTATCTTACATCTGCTCAAGAAGCTCCATTTTAGGGGCAGTGAGTTTGATGCAGTGAATAAAGCTCTAGCCCAGAGGCAGAAAGATTCATCTTCCTGAGTTCAAATGAGGTCTCGAATATTTACTAAGTGACCTTGAGCAAATCATTTCACACTGTTTACATCAGTTTCCTCTTCTTTCTGTAAAATGAACTAGAGAAGAAAATGGCAAGCTACTTTAGTGTCTTTGCCCGGAAAACCCCAAATGGGTTTACTAAGAGTCAAAGACATCAGAAAAAGATCATTAAAAGATGCCATCAAATGGGAAGAGGAAGAAGAAAAAAATAACTGCCCTCCCTGTTCCTCCTCTGGTAGAGATTTATATTTCACAAAACAATTCCTCACTGAGACTGATAGGCTCAGCTTTTTAAAAGCTATTACAACCCTTGTCAACCTTCAGCCAGCCAAATGGCAGCTGCTCTTCTATTTTCTTCAGGAAAACAGCAAGGCACAGATGAGCATTCCCCTCCCCCTCCCCCCAGCCCCTTGTCCCCATTACTTTCACACATTAACATATCCTTTATCTACTATCTACTCCTCTAATCATATCAATTGAATTGCAGGGTAGGGGACCACTTTTACTCTTTGCTCCACTTTTACTCTGAGTTGGACATTTTTTTCCAGTTCATCTTTTAAAAAAGATTTAATTTTAGGGGATTACATTTTAAACTCTAAATTGTCTCTGTCCCTCCCTTCCAACCCTGCACCACCATTTGACAAAGATATGGGGAAGAGGGAGAGAAGAAGAAACGTATGCACAAAATCATACTATTCATACTTCTATTTATCTTTTCTTTCTCTGGAATTGCTTCAATGGACCTATGTAGCTGATTTGAATATATACTACTTAGAAGCTTAATTGTTGATAGTTGTTCTTCAAACAATATTGCTGTTACTATATACAATATATACAATAATCTCTTGGCCGTGCTCCTTTCACTCTTCATTACTACATTCAAGTTTTTTCATGTTTTTTCTAAAATCAACCTGCTCATAATTTCTTAAGATGCACTAATATTCCATCACAACCATATACCACAATTTGTTTAGCCATTCCCCAATTGTGGGTTTTCTTTCAATTTTTAGTTCTTTGCTATCACAAAGAAAATTATATATATATATTTTAGAAAATAAAACTCTAAATATTTTAGAACATATATGTTCTTTTCCTCCCTCTCTCTGCCCCCCCCCCCTTCATCTTGAGAAATAGACCTCATAGTGAAATTACTTTATCTGAAGCATAATAGAGTCTGTTCCAACCTTTTACCTTTGCTCTGATGTATCAATCTGCTTTAAATGTGTTTTTTGCAAACAACATATTGTAGGATTCTGGCTTTTAATCCAGTCTGCTAACTGCTTCCATTTTATGGGATAGTTCATCCCATTCACATTCACAGTCAAAATTCTGTATTTTACTATTGTTTAAGGTTAGATTTTTTTCATATATTTCAATCAAAACAACATACTACAATAGATTGAATTACAGACGCGGATATGAGAACCCAATAGTTTTCTATTAAACAAGAAATTAGAGAAATTTACAAAAATATGTAAGACAACACCACTTTTTTCGGTTACTTTTCTTTTGGAACACAGTTATTTTTCATATAAAATATATTTATGCTAATATATAATAGATTCACTATTATTATTTTAAATGAATTAAATAAAAATTTTTAAATGTATCAGTTTTAATGTCAATTATGGCAAATATTAACATAAAAACTTGATAGCTGTTTTGCATTTTTAAATGTTATACATGTACATTCATTTTTTTACATATTTCCATATAGATCATGTTGGGAGAAAAAAAATCAAAACAAAAGGGAAAAAACATGAGAAAAAAAACAGAAGAAAAATTAAAGTAGTAGGCTGTGATCTGCATTCAGTCTCTATAGTTCTTTCTCTTGAATGCAGATGGCAGCAAATATCTTCTGAAAGACTTATCTATTGATACAGATATTTCTTGATAGATAAAAAACTCTCTGGGATCCCCGGTAATTTTATGGGTTAAAGAGGTCATGAGACCAAAAGGTTTACTGTTTACTAAAACAGTAAAACTAAACTGTTTTAGTTTATCCTAGGTATATACACTTAGAGCTGAAAGAAACTCTAAGGATCATTTAGTGCAGGGATTCTCAATGCTTTTTGTGCCATAAGTTCCTTTTTGCAGTTTGGTGATGGCTTCTCAGAAGAATATTTTTAAATAACTGAAGAAATGCTCAATTTTTATTAGAGGCTGGCAAAAATACAGATGCTATTTCCTCTCCTTCAAAGTCCATAGACTCTCTGAAATCTACCCTTGGACAACAGGTTTAGAGCCTCCAATCTAGTCTAGCTTGAATTTACAGAGAAAAAAATCTTAATTTTTAATGCATTTGGGGTAAAAATGCAACTTTCCCACATAGACAACATCAGTAATCATTGAGAAAGAATAAGTTCTTCCCATCACTTATGGGGATGAGGAAATAGAATTTGTATAATTTTTGATAGAAAGAAGAGGGAGTAGATTTTGACACATTGCTCTCAGAACTCAGTCCCAGTTTAGGTGTTACTTTGGGCAGTCAGAAAAGCAATTTAGGGGTACTGAATGCTTGGAGGGAATGTTGCTTGTCAGGAATAAAGACAGTGAAAGAGAGAGAACCCAAGATAAAGTATATGTAACTTTGCCAGGAACAACTAAATAGCCTTTGTGATTTGAATGATTTTGCTAATCACCTCTCTACCCTTTGAAAGCTTAGCTGATTTTCTAGGATGCTGGAAAAGAGAAAGTGATAATTCCTTTGATTTGCCCGATTAAGAAACATTCTGGTTCATCACCTACTCTGTGATCTAAGATCAGATACAGGATAGAAAAGATACAAAGCCATAAAGGAGTAGGGAGCAAATTGATAGGAGAGTAGATGTCTGGGAGTGATATTCTCTCTCCCAGCTCACCTAACTGTTATTTATTTTTTATTTTTGTACCTCCACTACAATTATGTGTTGAATGTGGAAAAGGAAACAAGCATTATTAAGTGTCTAGTAAATGCCATGCACCATGCTAAATTATGCCTCACAAATATTTCATTTGATCCTCTTATTACGGTTCCTTTTGCATGCCCCACCTAATTCCCAGGTAGTCTGTAAGTTTCATGAGCACAGCAACAATGTCCTGTTGAACTTTGTCTTCCCCATAGTTCTGAACATAGTAGATATTTAATAATTTAATACATTGTTTAGTTGTAATTAATTGATTTTTTTAAACGAAGGCTAACAATGTAGCAGGAAAAAAGATTAGACTGAAATTGTGGCTAAGTTTCAAGTTCCAGTTTCCCAGAGCATTATTTCAACACTAAAGAAGCCTCTTCATTGAGGAAATATTGGCCTATGTCTTGGTGGAAACTGAAACTCAGTGATAATGAATCACATGATGAAAAACCAGAAGGCATGATTTCAATTCCCTTGTGCCACCTGCCTGTTGTGAGTCCTTCAATAAGTATCTTCATTTTCAGATCTTGGGTGTCCCTTCTGTAAAATGGGTATTATAATAGTAACTGCTTGTAGATAGCAGGCTGGATGAAATGATCTCATTAAGCTTTTTCCAGCTCTAAGATAAATGATTCTATGAATATCCTATTTGAAAATATTTGTGGTTATGGGCAAGTCACTTGAACCCCTCATCCTTAAAATTTAGAGCACTAGAATAGATGATTCAAAGGTGTTTTTTTTTGTTTTGTTTTGTTTTTGTTTTTGTTTTGCTTTAAAGCAATTCTATAATAAGTATTCTATCATTTAATTTTTCAGACACTTATCCAAAAGATATAGCTTAGTATAGTGATTATAAGACCATATATATCTGGTTTCAAATTATTCCTGTGTGTGTCTTGGTAGATAGGTTCCCAAGTATTTTATACATACATGGTTATTTTAAATGGTACTTCTCATTTTTTTTCCTGCTGTATTTTGCTGATATACAGAAATGCTATTTATATGAATTTATTTTATACACTAAGACTTTGCTAAAGTTATTGTTTCAATTAATTTTTAGTTACTAGGATTTGCAACTATCTTTAATCTTATTCTCTACAAAAAGTGATGATTTAGTTTCTTCTTTTTCTATGCTTGGGTAGTTACATGGTATAATGGATAGAATACTGAGGCTGGAGTTAAGATGACTCCAACTTCCTGAATTCAAATCTGGCCAGAGACATTTACTAGTTGTATGACCTTGGAAGTGTCATTTTTACCTGTTTGCTTCAATTTTCTCATCTGTAAAAGGAGTTAGAAAAGGAAATGGTAAACCACTTCTGTATCTCTGGTAACAAAAGCCCAAATAGTGTATTGTAGAGTCAGACAAGACTGAAATGACTGAATAATAAATTGCTTATGCATATTTCTCCACTTTGTATTTCTTGTCTTATTGTCATAACTAGTATTTTTCTCACTACAAATAGTAGTTGTGACAATGGGCACCTTTGATTTAACCTTTAATCTGACTGGAAAAGCCTTTGGTATAGATAATGGTGATTCTTGGTTTTAGATATATACTACTTGTCCATTTATACTTGTGTGTGTGTGTGTGTATGTGTTGAACAGAAATGAGTATTATATTTTTTCAAAAACTTTTTTCTGTACTTATTGAAATAATTATTTGATGTGTTATTCTTATTATTAGTATAATCAATTGTGCTTGCAGTTTTCTTAATATTGAATCATTCCTGAAACCTTGTCATATTTTCAGTCTCATTTTTATGTATAATCTTTGTGATGTTATTTCCTTGCTACTTCTTTATTTAAAATCTTTGCTTTAAATCTCAGAGATAATGTTTTGTGGTTTTCTTTCCCTATTTTGATTTTTTTATTTAGATATGTAAAACAATCTGTGTATCACTGAAAAAATTTAATGAGAATAATGGTTTAGTACAAAAGATACAAAATCCTATCCAAATTACAGACTCTTCAAAAGTCAGAATTGACCAAAAAGAAATCAATCATCTCATGGAGACCACAGGAAACATTAAAATAAAATTAAAAGATTGGAAAAAACAAGAGTAAGTAACTCAGATAAAAAATTGTCTTGGAAAACAGATCAAGGTCATATAATTCAAGAATCACTGATAGGATCCCTTCTTTCTCTTTCATTGTAAAGAGTTTGTGCATTACTGAAATTTTTTTCTTTGAATATTGAATAGAATTTGCTTATGTCTAAGATCCCCCCAAAACAAGGAATAGAAACATATTCAATATACAATGTAGATTAAATATAAGACAGGTGTTTATTTCTTCTACATAAAAGAAATACTTATATACAGATCCTACAAGCACCCATTGAAATAAAAACTTAATCAAGTAGTAGCAGTAATATGAGTATTGTTTATTCTTCTAATCAATATCAATATCAATATACAATGCAGTTTGTGTGACTGCTAAATCAGTGTTTTACATTTCATTTTGGATCTGAATTGTACAAACAATTCCCTCCAGGATTGGGTTTTGGCTTAATTTCACTCTCCCACCAATTGTCATCTTTACCTTCAACAAATGTTATGAATTATGGGACTACTTCTCATAATATGGCTAGTTTTATCTGATGAAACTTGGAACTTCATAGGGTCACCTTACAAGTCTGTACATTTACATCTTAGGATCACTATTTCATTTTTTGTGCTGAGGTCACCCTCATGGTCCATTTCCATTGAAGTTCCATGGGAGTACAAATCTACTATACTTCTATCATCCTTATTTGTAACCAATTCTAAACCAATGTTGCCTTTGGCTACCATCTGTCTCTCCATCAGACAAGTAAAAAAAAAAAATTTTTTTAGTAAAAGAACTTTCTTGGTTCTCTCTCTTTGTCTCTCTCTGTCTCTCTCCTTCTCTCTCTCTTTTTCTCTGTTTCTCTCTGTGTGTATGTGTATATGTATTAGATTCAGACTAAAATTCTGCAGAAAATATTGCTGTCAGTGTAATTTTTCATCTTAATTTTCCATGTTTATCATTTATTTAAATACTTTAATATTGAGTTATTTCAATTGGATACCATGCCTTTTAACTGTTGTCATTCTTCCTTCTTGCTTTTTACTAAATTTGATCTTTTGGTCTGATGACTTGGTGCTCTGACTGCACATAACTAATTCAGTGATAACTTCTACATTAATTACTAAATCTTTTTGTTAACATAATTTGTGTGTGTGTGTGTGTGCTCTTTGATGTTTGCTTTCCATGCCCAGTGCCTAACAAGGATTTTCTTTAAAAAAAAAAAAGTTGTGAGACTTCTTTATAATCTATAAATCTGAATTTTTATTCATTCTTATTGAAATAAGCTTTCCCATATGGCTTGAACTCCTATCATCTTCACATTGAGTTTATTGAATATTGTATTATATATTGATTTAATATGAAACATCTTCTTAAATTCTTTTTAAAATTTCTCTGCCTCTTCATCCTTAGCAATTGATACTGATGGCATGAAATTGTAGTTATTTTCATGCTAGCCTTCTTGTAAATACTTATTAGCACTTCAATATTAAATGACTTGACATCATATAAAATTATATTTCTTGTTGTCTTTGGACATATTTTGTTAATTTCTTTCTTCATTCCTCCAGACAATTTCAGTATATCATCCTTCCATGTAATAGGAACTTCATTTTTTTGTTTAATTAATTAATTTTTTTCCAACCAAGATTGAAAAGATTGATATGAGTAAATACCTAGCTTCTTTCCCCCAGCTATATGTTTATTTGTTAATTTTTCAAAAAATTTCTCATATTTAGAGCACCAAGAGTCAAATTCAAGTTTATAGAAATTCTAAAAATGTGATTCTTAATTCTCTGACTCTTTTCCTTATTTTTGACCACCAATATTGCAGAACTAGAAATGAGTCATATAGGATTGAGGACATTTTGTTTTTCCTTTGTTTGATGGGTTGTTGTGGCCAAAAAATTAATTAACAAATGGCAATTTACTGATTATCTCTCTCATTGTTGTTAGCCAGGCTATTTCTTGGAAAGCCAATTCAATTATAGGGCCTACGTACCATGATAGAATTTGCCAGAGTTTTTATATACTGCTGACACAGCCTTCAAAAGGGGGAGTTGCACAGTAGATACATTGCTGGTCCTAGAGTCATGATGATCCAGTTCAAATCTGACTTTAGCCACTTACTAGCTATGTGACCCTGGGCAAATTACTTAACTCCATTTTTCTCAGTTTCCTCATTTGTAAAATGAGTTAGAGAAGGAAATGGCAAACCATTCCAGTATCTTTGCCAAGAAAACTCTAAATGAAGTAACAAACAGTCAGATACAACTAAACAACAAGTCTTTAAAAACCTACTCATTTCCCAGTCAAGATGAGGTACCAGTATAGGATTTTATGGAGAGAACTGTCAATAATAGTTGATTCAAATTTTTTTGTGGAATTGATTTTGGGAGAAAAAGGGGATTAGAATAAATGATCTTTGAGTCCCCTTTCAGATATTAAAAATATAATAACTAACAATATAGCATAATAGAAAATGCCCTAGATTTGGAATTAGGAAAGATCTGGATTTGAATCCTATCTCTGATACTTATTATTTCTGTGATAATTGACAAATCATTTCTCTGAACCTCAGTTTTTTCATCTGTAAAATGGGAATGATGATACATTGTACCATATCTTATTTTTCTGTTGTCAATGACAAGCCTTTTATTTGACTTTGTTAAAAATAGCAATGATTTTCTTTCCTAAAATAAGAAGTGAGATTTATTTCTCTTGACCCTCAGTGGGAGAATTACAGTTTAGGATTGGAGGGATTGTGATTTGTAATATATTATATGAATAATAGAGTTATAATTTCGAGGAGGTAGTAAAATTTCCTTTTCTTTATGGAACCCTTAAGAGAAAATGAGGAAACACAACTTAGGAAATAAAACAAGGCTTTTTAGCAATCTTCAAAGCTTGTTGTGAGTGTTAAATGAGATAATTTATGGAAGTGCTATGTAAATGTCAGCAGTTATGATTACTAGCTCTGAATCCTCCTAAGGATCCTAAGAAGAAGCCTGAAATAGTTATCCACAAATAAATATAAGTGATAATAAAATGAATACTATGGCCTTAAAATAGTTCTTATTAATCTGAATTTAAAGAAAGAAAAAAATTCTTTAATATTAAATAATAAATAATTAAGTTTATTAAAGGTTTTTACTTTGTATCCTATGTAAATTGTGTTTATTTTCTCTCAAAGTCTCTATTAAGAAAAGAAAAATCTATTCTTTCAATGAAATTATAACTATATTATTCATGAAATAGCTTTTAAAACATTATCTCCCCAACCTCCAAACCATAATTCTCCCACTCATGTTTCTGGGATAGGAATCCTATTTCATATTTTTAGAAGGCAACTTATTTTTAAAAAAGAGATAAAATGTTTGAGGTTGACAATGGAAATTCAATTGTACTTTATAAATATATTATAGATAGAGGAAATTAAGTGTTTCAGTGGAGAGAATATTGGCCAGGCCTGTAGTCAGGAAGAACTAAGATGAAATGTGGCCTCAGATACTTATTAGCTTTGTGACACTGGACAAGCCATTTAACTTCTGTCTCTCTCAGTTTTCTTTGTCAAATGGACATTATAATTGTACCTACCCTCTAGAGTTGTTCTGAGTATAAAATGAGGTAATAATTATAAAGCTAACACTTAGGATAGTATCTAGCACATAATAAATCTTATATAATTAGAGTTTAATTGCCTTTGTATGTAATAGTTTACAGTGTTATAATCATAGTGGCATTGGTTTCTTTAAGTTTTCCCCATGTTTCTTTGAGTATCTCATATTTATTTTTCCTTATGACACAGTAATATTCCATTACATTCATATCATGTAATTTGCTATTTGATATAAATTGCCATTTTCCAATTGATGGTCACCTATCTTGTTTCTAGGTTTTGTGTTTTTTTTTTTTTTTCTTTTTTGGTACCTGAGAGTACTCTTCTTAATCAACAAGCATTTATTAAATTCCAAGTAAGTTACTAAGCATTGTAAATGCAAAGACAAAGGGGAGAGAATTCCTATTTTCAAGGAAGGGAGACAGTATATAAATATTTGTAGAAGCTACATATCTCTGTATCACAGAGATCTAGGATGGTCTGTGTAGCATGGATTTATTAATATCTGAGATATGGTCCACTGACTCCTGGGAATCTATGATTTTGACCTTTGTGAGGAATGGGTAGATGGATGTGACTGGAAAATGATTTTCACTCTATCTTCAAATCATATTGAGTTAGAATTACATTTAGTTATATCTATAGACATATCAACTATTTGTAGTCTATATATATCTAGCTATATATATATACATATATACATATATATGTATATATATAGACATAATCAACTATTTGTAGCCTAGAGATTTGATCTCATCTAAGTCCATTATCAGCAGTCTTTGGGAATTCAGGTATTAGGAGTCAGGATGTGTTAGAGGGCTGGCTTTTCCCACATTTCTTTGACTTTAGAGAAATCTCTTAATTAGTATTCAAAGTTTTTGCATTAACTTGCTCTCTCTCTCTCTGTCTCTTTCTCTGTGTTTACGTTTCTCTCTATCTCTGTCTCTATCTCTGTGTCTGTGTCTCTTTGTTTCTGTCTCTGTCTCTGTCTTCGTCTTTCCTTTTCTCCCTTCCTCTCTCACTCTTTCTTCCTCTCTCTCTCTCTCTCTCTCTCTCTCTCTCTCTCCTCTCCTCTCTCTCTCTCTCCTCTCCTCTCCTCTCCTCTCCTCTCCTCTCCTCTCCTCTCCTTTTCTCTCTCCTTCTTCCCTCTCCCTTCCTTTATCCCCCCACCTCTCCTTTTTTCTTTCCATAATCTCTCCAAATATTTGTAGCATCAAAGATTAAGAAGTATCTCATACAAGCAGAAGTTACATATTCCTTCACATATATAGTGTGGGCTCAGAGGTCTGGGCTATCTCCATCAAATCTGAGAGAAAGTGACATTCAAGATGGTGGAGTTGGTTTGACCCACCTGCCCTATGTATTTTTTCTCTTTTCTTTGGGGGTGATTCACTTCTGTGCCTGTGATGAATGAAAAGCATAAGAGAGAGAATTTCTGGGTAATTAAAATTATTCATAAACTAACGAATAATCAATAAATTGGGGGTCAGAGTGCTTGTTCAGTAAGCAAAGACAAAACCTGGGAGGATCACTAAAAAAACCTTCTGTTCCAACTTTTCCCCTCCTTCCCCTCACACCCTCCCCTAGATGGCAGGTAATCTAATACATGTTAAATATGTTAAAGTATATGTTAAATACAATATATGTATACATATTTATACAATTATCTTGCTGCACAAGAAACATCAGATTTAGAAAGAAGGTGAAAATAACCTGAGAAGGAAAACAAAAATGCAAGCAGACAATAACAGAAAGAGTTCACCCTAAATTCTAATGGAAGGGTGAAATGACATGGGATTATTTCCTAAGAGCAAAAATTCACCTAGATGCGATACTGTATGTAAGGTCTTCTAGTAGAGTTCCACTCAAGATTGTGGAGCATATATCCAGAGAATTTTGGCAATCTCATTTACAGCAATGTTCTTCAGTGACTGACTGATTGATTGATCTACAGGGACTGGTCTCTGAATGGTGAAATAGAAAAGAAAAAACTTAATTCTAACTTAATAATTGGTTATTAATATAATAGAAAAATAACCATTTCTCTCATTAGGGTAGCTTGCCTATGTTTCAATTCTATTTGTATAACAAAGACTTTTTTTAGCCATTCTCCAAATGATGAACAACTTTCTTTGCAGGTTTTTGCTATCACCGAATGTTTTACAATGAATATTTTGGTGTATAAGGTACTTATCTTTCAGTATTTGACTTCCTTGGAGTTATATATATATATATATATATATATATATATATATATATATATATACACACACACACACACACACATTATAGTCACTTAAAAAAAATTTTAGTCACAAGTTGCTTTTCAGAATGTAACCTCCTCATTTAAAAGGATGAGAATATTGAAGCCCAGACGTGAGCAGTGACTTTCTTAAAGTCATCCAGATAATTGGTAATTGCTGAGATTAGAACTCCAGGTCTTCTGAAACTATATTATAAAGTGTGGTCATCAAAACTATTTGGTACTGGCTAAGAAACAGAGTACTGGATCAGTGGAATAGGTTAGGTTTACAAGATAATAATACTCAATGACTATAGCAGTCTAGTGTTGATAAACCAAAAGACTCCAGCTTCTATGATGAGAACTTACTATTTGATCAAAATTGTTGTGAATACTGAAAAATAGTATAGCATAAAGTTGATATTGACCCACACCTAGCACCCTATACCAAGATAAGATCAAAATGGGTTCATAATTTAGACATAAAGTGTGATACTATAAGCAAATTAGGAGAACAAGGGATAGTCTACTTTTCAGATCTATGAAGAAGGAAGGAATTTATAGTCAAAGAAAAATGAGTACATTATTGAATGTAATATGATTATTTTTGATTATATTGAATTAAAAAATTTTTACACACACAAAATCAATGCAGCCAAAATTAGAAGGGAAATAAGGATCTGGGAAAAATTTCTTGCAGCCAGTGTTCCTGATAAAGGTCTCATTTCTAAAATATATAGAAAATTGACTCAAATTTATAAGAATACAAACCATCCCCCGATTGATAAATGGTAAGAATATGAACAATTTGCAGATGAAAAAATTAAAATCATTTTTAGTCATATGAAAAAAATGTTCTAAATCACTATTGATTAGGAAAATGTAAATTAAGACAACTCTGAGGTACTACCTCACATTTCTCAGATTGGCTAAGATGATAAATATTGGAGGGGACACTAATGCATTGTTAGTAGAGTTGTGAATTGATCTAACCATTCTGGAGAATCATAGAGATCATAAAAGAGGGAAGAGGACCCACATGTGCAAAAATGTTTATAGTAGTCATTTTTGTAGTGGCAAGGAATTGGAAAGTGAATGCATATTCATCGTTTGGAGAACTGTTGAATACATTATAATATAAGAATGTAATGGAATATTGTTGTTCTATAGGAAAAGATGAGCAGACTGATTTCAGAAAAGCTTTGCATGAGCTGATGCTAAGTGAACTGAGCAGAACCAGGAGAACATTGTACACAGCAACAACAAGGTCATAACCTTGATGATCAACTATGATCGACTTGACTCTTCAACAATGAGGTGATTCAAGGCAATTTCAATAGATTTATGATAGAAAATGCCATCCACATCTAAAGAGAGAACTGTGAAGATTGAATATGGATCAAAACATAGTATTTTTGACCTTTTTGCTATTGTTATTTGTTTGTTTTTTTCTTTTTCTTCCCCCCCCCCCATTTGATCTGATTTTTCTTGCATAGCATGACAAATATGGGAATGTGTTTACAAGAATTGCACATGTTTAACTTATATCAGATTGGTTACTGTCTTGGGGAGGGGGAAGAAGGAGGAGAGAGGGAGAAATATTTGAAACACAAGTCTTTGCAAAGGTGAATGTTGAAAATAATTTTTGCATGCATTTGGAAAAATAAAATACTATTAAACAATTCCAGGTCTTGACTCCCAGTCTAATGCTCTTTCCATTCCTAGATGATTCATTAAATTCTTCATATGTAGTAAAAATCTGGAAATTATTTCTGAAGAAATATGACGTTTTGTTCTTTTATTTGTTAAATGGTTATAAAATAATATTATTGCAGATATTCTACAATGTCAACTCTTTTATCTTGTGTACTCTCATTATGTCTTAATGGTATATATAGGCTGAATACCTAGTTGAATATGCTTATTTGATACCTACTTCAATATAGTAGGTACTTACTAAATGTTTGTTGAGTTGTCTCATAAAATACATGTTCCACTGTGTATAGAAGTAATGTAGTGCTTTACTTTTTCAGTAAGTGGATCTCAATTCACTCCTGTGAAGGATTTCATGAAAATGATGCAAATGCAAAAAACAAAAGAAAACTCTAAGCAATGATAGACTCCACAAGGACAAAGAAAATAGAGGAAAATGTAGAATGCTTAACTTTTAATTTTTTATGCTTGTGGAAACAGTCTGAACTTGAAACAAATGGCACTAAATGTGTCTTGAAATAAATTTTTAAATCTTAAATACGACAGGGCCATTATATTGGGGAGGTTGTGGGAGGAAAGGTAGGTCCTCAGGCCAAGACTAGGTGAGGGAAGAGTTCACTAAGCTTGTGGCCACAAGGGGGAGTAAGTCAACTATCTAGCAGTTTACTATTCAATTATTTTATTTTATTTTTTTTTTTTTTACCTTCTAACTAGGTGCTAAATTCTATTATTTCTATATGACCAAAGTACTGCAAATCTTTTAATGCTCTCTAATTGGTCCCCTGGGACAAAGCCCCAACTACCTTGTCCTTGTTACGGATCTGGCAAAATGTCACACCCAAGAAATTATGAAGTTATGAGAGATGAGGTGACTTTTAGTAGCAATAAAAGTTATGTTAAATATAAAGTGAAAATGGCTTTTATGTCAAAGTAGGTGTATTGTAGTCCCTTGATGAATAAAAAATCCAATTAATGTCAAATGTAAATTTTTATGATTTTAGTGTTAAATTGCTGTTTAATGTTATATGTCTGTAGAAGGGGCTCCTGAATTCATTCCAACACAATAAGTTTTTTTTAGTAGGCATGAATTAAGGTAAAATTGTTATTAACACTGCAATAACAATATGAGCAGAATGTTGAAATAAGTAAGGCAGGATGACATAGATTATGTAAATTAAAATGGTGTTGAAATTTTAAATTCATTTGAAGTCATTATAAAGCTTCCAGAAAGCCTCCTGGGACCAGTCTACTCAAAGGACTTCATAATAGAGGCATTTAGTGAAATCTGTTACAGCATTATTTTTTTCCTGTATATTGGTTCTTGAGAATCCTCAATAGATTTTTAACCTTTAATTTTCCCATACAGGCATCAAAGAAGGTCATTCAGCATGTGGAGATTTTAATTCCATATAAATGGAGTAATGCCATGTAGCAGTACTTAGAATAGTGGCTTGTATTTAACAGGTGCAGTTTTTCAAAACTAGCCTTTCTTCATCCAACAAAAGTGACTATATTCTTGTTGCAGGGCATTTTCCTGACAAGTACTTTCTCTTTTACTCTGACCCTCTTTTTGAATTCCTTATCTCTGAATCCCTCTGACATGATTACTTGAACCCCTGAAGGTTCCTATCAGATTAGTACTTATAACTCTAAGTGAGCCACTTGGTTTTCATTTAAGCCCACAAAATAAAAATAAAAGAGTCGTGTGTGTGTGTGTGTGTGTGTGTATGTGTGTGTGTGTGTGTGTTTGTGTTTCCTTCATTCGTTCGTTCGTTCCTTTCTTTTTTTCTTCCTTCTTTCCTTCCTTTCTTCCTTTTATTTATCTTTTCCCTTTTAAAAAAAAAACTCCTTGAAAAAGCTATTTAGCTCTCCCTCCCCTCCCCCCCAATTTCTTTTTTCTCTGTCTCTATCACTTTCTGTTGCTCCCTCCTGTGGTGGTTTTCTTCTTTAAAATATAATAATAGTTCTCTCTGGGAGAAAGCAGGTTTCTCGGGAGGTTTTCTGGAGGCAGCTTTAGTTTCAGTTTACAACTAAATAATCACCCCAAATTGCAGCCAGCTGATAAAAGTTCAGATCTTTTATTGTGTCCTTCAATATAGCCTGGTTAGTTCAGAGGCCTATCTTTCTGCTTGGTTCTAAGAGCTCTTGCTCTTGGCTTCTGCCTCTGCTTTCTTCAGCCTCCAGCCAACTCCAAGGTGGAAGATGCAATGAATCTCTCTTGCCTTTGAGAGAGGGCTTCTGCCTCTCAGTCTCCCAGAGTGCTGAATCTCCGACCCCTGGGAATGTTCCCAAGTAAAAACTCTTGAGTGGCTCACTGAAGCTGTATTTATGCTGCTTCTCTGAGAGTGGGATTGTGGGATATCTCCCAGCGTGCTGTCTGGCCCTAAGAGCTTCAAGGGAGGTGTGAATTCAGATATCTCATACTAAACCCTGAAATCTCCCAAATGTGTGAACTCCAATGAGTACTTAAATACTTCTAGCTTATAAGAACTCTCTGAAGGTGTGAACACAAGCATTATTGTCTATCAGTTGTACTTAGTACCTTGTTTCAAGTTCTGGCCCATAACATCTCCTCTAGGATCAGATTAATCATACTGAACCGTGCTATATTAGATAATTATTGTCTCTATCAACTCTAATGACTTAATAGTTTGTGAAGATTCCAACATCCTCCTAAATGCTCTACTAGCTCATTTCTTCTCTCTTCAAAGTTACTAATTGAATAGTATTCTTCAAAGTTACTAATCGAATACTTCTTTCTTCAAAGTTACCTAACTTAATACTATTTTTGTGATCCTTATTCTTCTTGATCTCTTCTGCTATTGCTGATACTTTTGACCAGCCCATGCTTCCACATACCCTTTCTTCTCTTAAATTTTTGAGATATTGCTCTCATTGATTCTTCTCTTGTTTGTCTCCCAAGATTAAGCTCCAGATCCTTTTTATTCTTTCAGTGTTATCTCACTTAGTCATGGATTCATTATCATTTCTGTGCCAGTAGCTTCCAATTCTCTATGTTCAACACTAGCTTTCCTTTTAAATTCTACTCTTGCTTCACCAACTATATATTGTACATTTTGACTGTATGTCCTATGGGTATTTTAAGTTCAACATGCCCAAAAGGGAATTTAATGTCTTTATCCCTAAACTTACCTTCTGAATTGTTGTTATTGTGAAAGATGCCTCATCTAGTTACCTAGGTTTGAAACCTCACTGTCATTTTTGACTCTACTTTCATTCATCCCACAAAGTCCTGTCATTTCCATAGTGCCCCATAAAATAACTTCCATCTATTCCCTTCTATGTACTCATTACAGACTCCCAACTTCAGGTCCTTATCACTTCTCACCTGGACTATGGTATTAGCTTCTTTCCCAGTCTTCCCATCTCTTCTTTTCCCCTTTGAATCCATTCTCCATGTAGCTGCTAAAATGATTTTTTTAAAGGATAGGTCTTGCCATGTCATGTCTCTACTAAATAACTTCCAGTGACTCCCTATTATCTCTGGAATCAAACAAATTCCTTTGTTCTGCCTTTTAAGCTCTTTACAAACCTGGTTTGTCCTATCTTTCCAGTTTTCTTACACATAATTTTATTCATATCCAGTGGTCTAGCTGCTGTCTACATGTCTTTATACTAGATTTTTCTCATGCTTAGAATGCTCTTCCTCTTCACCTCTGCCTTTTAGAATTCCTAACTTCTTCCTTTTTTCTTTTTACTTATTCATTCCCATATACATATATAAATGTATATTATATAACCCCATTATATATATATGTAAATATGTATTATATATATATATATATTCAAGACTGAAAGACCTTCTTTTGCAAGAGGTCTTTACAAATTCCTTCAGACTATAAGTGCCATTTTCTTATCTTTTCTTTTTTTTTTTTTTAGAGGCAATTGGAGTTAAGTGACTTGCCCAGGGTCACACAGCTAGGAAGTGTTAAGTGTCTGAGACCAGATTTGAACTCAGGTCCTCCTGACTTCAGGGCTAGTGCTCTATCCACTGTACCATCTAGCTACTCTTATCAGTGCCATTTTATCCAAGGTATCTTCCATCTGTTCTATATGTATCTTAGCCTCACTCACAAATCCAATTCAAGCATAGGTCAAAATCTTACTTCATGATGTCGTTGGTCCTTTTGAAAACAAAGGACAAACAACAACATGTATCTCATAGCCCTCTATTTGTGTAGATATTCTTTCTTCTAATGGGGAGCTAGGTGGTAAAATGAGGAAAACAATAGTGTCTATTTCACAATATAATTATGAGTATCATGATTCAAGAGTGATTCTGAATACATCTTTCAAAGAAAGTGTTATAAGTAGTGGTTATAACATTGATGTTGAGGTTTCCTGTCTAAACCTCTATTCCTTGAAAAGAAACTGAGATATTTAAAAAATTTAGAATTTCCTTGGAAAATGTTAAACTAATTTTCAATGTTCTTCATATTTCAGAACCACAATAATATTATATTTCTATTTTGATTGTGCGATTGATCATTTGGAATTTTAGTTTGAGTTGGTGGTATCCACAATATAGATTCCTATAAAGTGATCAACAAGATTGATTATTGGAAAATATGTGTTCATGGGCTTTTTATGAAATTTTCTTAACTTTTCTCAGAGCTCTGGTCTCCATTAATAATTTGCTTATCTTGTAATTTACAAAGACCCAAAAGTTTATGTTTAGTGGTTAAGATTGGATTTATAATTTCATTGGTATAAAGAACTTCCAGATGAAGAAACCTCCTTATCCACGCAAGAAGGTGATGGATTCCCTGCAACTTGGGGACAGAGTTATATAGAGTACCGGTGTCAGTCAAATTGTTTACAACATTCCTGAGTGATCTAGAAACAGATTAAAATGTGTAATTGGCAAACATTAAAGAAGATATAGGGCAGCCAGATGGTGGAGGGAACAGAGAGCCAGACCTAGAAAACTAATCTTTCTGAGTTCAAAAAGAGCTTCAAACCCTGGGCAAGTCATTTTTACCCTGTTTGCCTCAGTTTCCTAATCTGTAAAATGAGCTAGAGAAGGAAATAGAAGGCCACTCCATTGTCTTTGTCAAGAAAATCCTAAACGGGGTCATGAAGATTTGGAGATGATGGAAAATGACAACAAAGTCTCCCCAAAAGTACAAAAGATAATATTGCATTTTAAAACTATCAATATACAGCTTAGCAGGAATCCATATGTGGTGATTAATGGTCCCATTTCTATTTGCATTTGACACTACTGACCTAGAATATTGAAAGGTTATAGAATTTAGATTTATTTCCCTGAAAGAATACTTTTTGTGGTTGTCTAACTATTTGCTACTTAATTATTTTTGTACCATATGCTCTTTTTCCCATTTAAATAGAATTTTATTTTTTCAGTTACATGTAAAGAAAATTTTTAGCATTCTTTTTTATTTTTATTTTTTTTAAATTAAAGGTTTTTTATTTCCAAAACATATGCATGGATAATCTTTCAACAGTGACCCTTGCAAAACCTTGTATTCCAAAAATTTCCCCCCTTCCCCTCTCCTAGATGGCAAGTAATCCAATATAGGTATATATATTTATACAATTATCATGCTGCCAAGAAAAATCAGATCAAAAAGAAAAAAAAATGAGAAAGAAAACAAAATGCAAGCAAGCAACAACAAAACGAGTGAAAATGCTTTTTGTGATCCACACTCAGTTCCCACAGTCCTCTCTCTGGGGATAGATGACTCTTGTCATCAGAAGATCATTAGAACTGGCTTTAATCATATCACTGTTGAAAAGAACCATGTGCATCAGAATTGATTTTCTATAATCTTGTTGCCATGTACAATGATCTCCTGGTTTTGCTTATTTCACTTAGCATCAGTTCATATAAATCTCTCCAGGCTTCTCTGAAATCATTCTGCTGATTGTTTCTTATAAAACAATAATATTCCATAACAATCATATATCAAAGCATATTCAGCCATTCTCCAACTGATGGGCATCCACTCAATTTCCAGTTTCTTGCTACTCCAAAAAGGGCTGCCACAAACTTTTTTGCACATGTAGGTCCCTTTCCCTTTTTTATGATCTCTTATAAGCCCAGTAGAAACATTTTAACATTCTTTTTAAAATAAAATTTTGAGTTTCAAATTTTTTTTTGCTCTCTCTCTGCCCTCATTCTTCCCTAAGATGAAAAACAACTTGATATAGGTCATATATATGCAATCATGCAAAAGAAAGAACAAAAGACAAAAAAAAAATCCTGAAAAAATGAAGAAAGTGAAAATAGTATGCTTCAATTTGCATTTAGATTCCATAGTTCTTTCTCTGGATATTGATAACATTTTCCACCATGAATCTTTTGGAATTGTCTTAGATCATTGTATTGCTGAGAAGAGCTAAATCATTCATAGTTGATCATTGTACAATAATATCTTCCTGATAGATACTGTACACTTTGTAAAAGCAGTGACCTTACCTAAATGTGTTTTTCCCCCAGACCCCATAACAATGCTCTGCATGAATTAGATACTTAATATTTATTGAGTTTTTGAACTAAATGACAAAATGAATTATAAGCAAACTTAAGGTATAAGAGTATCTGGATGACCTCCAGGAGAATACTGTGTTCTATCAAATACCAAAAGTCTTCTTTAAAAAAAAGTTATTGTAGAACAAAACAAATGCCAAATGCTATTCACTGAAAAAGATATATATATATATATATATATATATATATATATATATATATATATATGTTGCTAACATTGTCTGAGGTATACTAAAGAGAAATACTGCATCTTACATCTGATAACTTTCCAAAGGCACAACTGTTTATCTAGTGGTATCCAATTTTTTGTGAACCAATTTTATAGGGCATCTCAAACTTATGGAAATAGGCGATCTATAGCAACCATTAGGAACTTAATAAGAAACTCAAAGAAAATCCCTACATAGCTCCTTTTGTTGTGAAAGGATTTTTGGAGGATCTGAATATGTGATTTCTCCTAGTGAGAAACTTTCTCTACCAATACAAACAAATCAGGACTTTGTCTATAATTTATAGTCCTTAGAGAGATGCTTTGAACACTGAAAGTTTGATTTGTCTAGAGTAACATACTCAGGATATGTAAAAGATGAAATTAGAACAAGATCTTCCTGGCTTGGAAACCAGCTTTCTATCCACTATGACATACTGTCTTTTTAAATAATCAGTCAGTCAAAAAATGTTTATTAAATATCTACCATGTGCCAGGCACAAAGCTAAGCTCTAAAAGGTAAATGACAGACCTTTCTTTTAGGGAACTTAAAATTTAATGGGAGAGATAATATGCAAACAGCCATGCACAAATAAAATACAAGTAGTATAAATTGGGGATAATATGTATTTAATTTGGATTTTTTTAACCTAAACTTTAACCATACTTTCAGATATGTACAATGTAAAAAACTTTCTAAGTGTCCTTTCAGATTTTTTATAAGTAGATACAATGTCTTCAGCTATTTGAACAGGAAAATGAAACAACCTGCTGACTTCCCAGCTATATACATGTATTTACAAGTATGGTATGATCATAGAATATTTTTTGTTGCTGTTTTTTAGGCAGGTCTGACTCTCTGTAACCCTGTTTGGGGATTTTCTTGGCAAAGATACTGGTTTTCCATTTCTTTTTTTAAACTCATTTTACAGCTAAGGAAACTGAGGTAAACAGGATTAAATGACCTGCCCAGGGTCACAGGCTAATAAATGTCTGAGGTCAAATTTAAACTCAGGAAGAGCATGAGCCGTCCTGCTTTATCCATGGAGTCACCTAGATTTCTGACCATAATAAACAGAATCTTATATTTAGAGCTGGAAAAGATCTTAAAAATTATTGAATCCAAAATGTTCATTTAACAGATGATCAGAGAAGCCTAAAGAGGTTAAGTTACTTGTTTGAAAACATGTAGCTAATGTGTGTCAGATCTGGGTCTTTTCGCTCCAGATCTCACACTCTTTCAGTGTAAAATGTGGAGGGCATTCCAGAATTGTTTTTACTTAGTTTGAATGAGGTTCATGGTCCCAAGGTGCATACATGGAAGCAGGAGATCATATGACTGAAAGAACAGTCAGTAGACAAAAAGCAGTAGACAGAAAAAAAGCTTTTTTGGAAAGGGAAATAGTTGTAATTAAAAAAGGGCAGCAAAAGATGATAGGAACAGGCTTAGGGGACCCAGGTGGAACTGGACAGCTCAAACTGTTAAAGCAGGGTAGATTTTTATAGGGATCTTATGGGGGTCAAGCAGGATCAGGCATAGTGGGGACAGCACAGGGAACCTGAACTTAGTCTGCTTATCAAGGTTGCAGGACAGGTGATAATTGATGTGGAGGATGATAGAGAAAAGGATAGGGATTCCTTGGGAAATGGGGGACAGTCAAGCTCCTCGCTAATGGGAAAAGGAACATTTGGCTGTTGTTATAGGTCTTACTTTTCCAGGATTACTCAGGGGATGTGAGCCTCCTCAGTCTTCTTCATTTAGCAGACTGAGCAATTCTCCTTCCTAGAGGTTATGAGAGTATTCTCGCAATGTCTAAAAGTTATTTGGTTATTGATGAGTTTGAGTATATTTTTGTGTTGTTGTAAATAATAGCTTGCATTTCTTCCTTCATAAGTCATCTTGATTTTTGATTTCTCCAAATGAGAAATATATTCTGGATACAAGACCTTTATCAGATAAATTTATTTACTGAAACTTTAATTTTAAGGAATTTATTTCATTGTTATGAAAAAAATCCTCTTTATGTAATCAAGCCCATCAATTTTATCTCCAATAATTTCTTCTTTCAAATTGGTTAAAAAAAATCAGTCTTCCATAGTTGAGACACATTCCTTATTCTTCATTTCCTAAAATAATTTAAAAGACATTTATATCACTGATCTAATTAGAGTTTATTATAGTATATTTTGTGAGATGTGGAACCAAAACTGGGGTATGCTGGTAAGTGTTTAATGACTGTCTCTGAAAAGCACAACACACTTTTACACTTAATCTTTTAATTTAATTTATTATCTATTAATTTATAATTTGATTTTAAATTAATTTATTAGCATTTTCTCCATCACTTCATTAATTCTAAACAATCAAAAATAATAACTCAATCCCCAATTTGTAGCATTTGCTGATTCCTGAGATTTAATAGTTGTACTGAAAATTTAATAACTGTCCAGGAGTTTTTTTGCTCTATAGTCTTACAGTTTTTCCATTAGTTTTTATTGAATAGTTTTTCTTCCTTTATTTTTTTTTGACTGTATTTATCAAATACACATTTTTTTTTTTTTTACATTCATTGGGATCTGCTTTTGTTTTCTCAATGGTTCTATTGCATTGGTCTATCTAGCTATTAATTTCATCCTACAGTTATTGTTAAAGGATGTAATTTTAGCCTGACAAAGGTATCTTTATAAATGTATGCCATTTAGTGCTATGGATTAGAATCTTTGAACCTTGGGCTGAATTTACCTTTAACACATGAGTGAATCTTCAAGTTAGATGTGGCTGAAATGGAAAAACTACATTGATAAGTGTTTGTCTCCTCCTAGTGTTTTTCCCCCCATTTACCACCTCATTTTGTTGAAATGTATTTATACTAAAACAGGGTAGAAACACAAAGGTTCTGTTATGTTTTCTGATTTTTTTTTTAAGATTTCAAGCACTAAAAAGACTGTAAGTAATCATTGAGTGATTTGTTATGCTCAATTATGCAATCCAAACATAGGCATTTTTCATAAAATAAAATAGAGATTCTCTCTCTCTTTTCCATTATCAAGTAGCTGACATTTACATAGTTCATTATGGTCTAAGAAATATTTTACACATATCTTAATTGATTTTAATAAACTTTTTTGTAAAATAAGTGTTACAGACATTATAACCCTAATTTTACAAATGATTAACCACTGATATAAGGAGAAAAGTTAAGGAAAGAAATATTCACAATGTAGATTTTTCTTATTTTGTTGGAAATACTTGGCTTGATTGCTTTTTGTTTTTTAGTTGTTTTTCAGTCATGTCCCACTCTTTCAGTTTTCTTGGCAAAGATTCTGAGAGACTTGCTATTTTCTTCTCCAGCTCATTTTATAGATGAGGAAACAGAGACATACAGGATTAAGTGATTTGTCTAGGGTTACATATTTAGTTAGTGTCTAAGGTTGGATTTGAACTCAGAAAGAGGAATCTCTTTCCAGGTCTTGAACTCTAGCCACTGTGCCACCTAATCGCCCTCTTGATTGCCTAGACTATCTTGAATCCACTGCATCCACCATGTACCTGGACACCAAATCATTGCTCAATTAGTCTGTCCCTCAGCACTAGTCATTTTCACAATTCCTTACTTAGATAAGTCCCTTTTAGGTGGCTCCCCTATGAAAGCTCTTTCTGCAAGAAGACACCAGCTTTCTTCTCTGTGGCAAAACATTTAATTGAATTACTTCAGGGGAAATTTGAGGAAACTGAATTTCATTTTACTTTTTTCAGTGTAATATCTGTTAGAGCACTACTTTATGTCTTTGTAATTTGCACAGGTCCGAAAAAGCTATCATGTGCTGTTTCAGAAAGTTTCCATGAACATTTATTTATTGGAAAGACTTGTCTATCACATTCAGTTTATTGTAGCACAATCTATGAATGTGAAAAAATAGAAAACAAAAAGAAAGAAAGAAAATAACAGTGAAATTGAAAATAAACAGGAAATTCCCTTTCTCCCCAGTTATGCCATGGTTATAAATATTAAATGTGAAAAAGTGATGCCTCTGAGCTCATGGAAATATCTATTTTGATCTTCCACCTTATACTGATGTAGAGTTTGAGGGTAAAGGACATTTGTAAAGTGATCTTATTGAATGGCAGTGTGTACTTTTGTGATATATTAGAAAGAAGTTTAAACAGAGTCAAGAGGTCTAGATATCAAACAAACAGGATTCTTTTTTTTTTTTTTGCCTTCCTCAATAGTATTTTATTTTTCCAAATATATGAACAGATAGTTTTTAACATTCATTTCTGTAAAACTTTGTGTTCCAAATTTTTCTCCTTCCTCCTTCCAATACAACATAAGCAATCAGATAAGAGGTTAAATATGTGTAATTCTTTAAAACATATTTCCATATTTGTCAGACATGATTCTAACCATAATTTGCTGTATGAACTTGGGCTAGTCAATGGAGCTTCATGACCTCAGTTTCTTTATTTGTAAAAAAGACCTCTGCCCACTTCAGGACTAAATGAGGTCAACTAGGTGATGCAGTGACTAGAGCTCAGGATCTGGAATCAGGAAGACTCATTTTCCTGAGTTCAAATTGGCTTCAGATACTTATTAGATGTGTGACTCTGGGGCAAGTAACTTCACCCAGTTTGCCTTAGTTTCCTCATCTGGAAAATGAAATGGCAAACCACTTCAATTTTTTTTTTTACCAAGAAAACTTTAGATAGAGTCATAAAGAATCCAATAAAACTAAACAACAAAAAAGAGAAATCATGCTGTAGAGCAGATAACACTGGATTTGGTATTGGAGCAACTGAGTTTTAACCCTTTCTTTCCTACTTACCTGTGTGACATTAGGCAAGTCATTCTGAGCCTCAGTTTCCTCATCTGCAAAAGCAGAAGTTTGAAATAGATGATGCCAAATTTCTTTTCTGGCTCTGTGATTCTTTGAAATAATATGGGCAATTTTTTTTTTCTGGTCCAGACCTGTGATTTCATTAGTATAGGAATTTGTAGAAATTTTTTCTCTTAATGCAAATTGGTACCTGTTCTGCAAATGATATTCTTAGAGACTTGCCTGGAGCACTGAGATGTTAAGTGATTTGTCTAGGATCTTGTAGCCAGTATGTATTAGAAACAGAACATGAACCACAAGGTCTTTCTGACTCCAGAGCCAACTTACTATCCATTATGTCACATTTCCTCTCATATATGAAATATTTATGTAAAGTATTCCATGTAAATGGAAACTATAATTATCATTACTCATAAAACAATATTAAGACCATGATTTCACAGTCAAAAGCTAGCAAAAGAGTAGGGTTTTTGATGGACAGATAGGAGATATGATTGATAGAGTGGAATCAGAAAATTGTTTAGTTGTTTTTTAATGCTGTCCAACTCTTTCTGCCTTCATTTGGTATTTTCTTGGCAAAGATACAAGAGTGGTTTACTGCTTCCTCTTGGTGTTCATTTTACAGATGAAGAATTGAGTCAAATTGAATTAGGTGACTTGTAGGTGGACTACAGTGTGACTGTAGGCCAAATTTGAATTTAGGAAGATAAGTTTTCCTGACTCGAGCCCAACAGTCTGACCACTGTGCCATCTAGCTGCCCTGGAATTATTTCAAATTCTGTTTCAGACATTTATTTAGCTATGTGATTCTGCACAAGTCACTTAATGTCTATCTATTCTTATCTGAGAAATGAGGATCGTAATATCACCTATGTATTATGTAAACTTCAAGGAAAGAAAGAATTTTTCTGACTGAGGGGACTGGGAAAGTTTAACACAGAAGATAGAATTTGAAATAAATCTTGAAGAATGGGTAGGATTTAATCAGATCGAAGTTTTGAAGACAGCTTGTGTGTCAGGCTATTCTTGTGACTGATGAAGGAAACTTTGATGATTCATATTCTTAATGAGAAAACCTTTCATATGGTGTAGACTAAGATTTCCCTGCAGTACTTTTCAGTTAGAGGAAAACAGCCTTAATTTTGTGGGAGAGGCAACCATTCTTTAAAGCGATTACAATGAACTTGGAGTCAGTAGAGAACTGGGTTCACATATTGTCTCCAATGTTCTTTTAGCTAACTGATTTTGTACAAATCCTCCCCTCTCTGATGCTCATTTTTCTCATCTGTAAAGTGGGGAGAATTATACTCACATCACCTACTTTACAGAGTTATTGTGAAGAAAGTGCTATAAATTGAATTCAGCAAACATTTATTAGCAACTCCCAGGTACTAGATACTAGAAATTCAAAAATAAAAGTGATTTTTGCTTTCAAAGTTTATCTGGATAAAGGGTTTCCTTTCTGGATTTCTCTGAAAGAAGAGAGGAAAAATGCACTTGAACAGGAATGTTTGTTGAAAAATTTTCTAAAATTGCTGCTGGAGAGTGGTTGTTCTGGCTCTCTCAGACCCAGGCTGCTTACAATCTGCACTCCACCCCTCTAGAGAATTCTGGAGGGTTTGGGTGGATTTTATAATATTATTAATTCGATCTTCTATCACCTATTTTTCTTCTATTGTTCAGTAATCCGTGCCTCAGTTCCACTTAGCCAGGGATTCTGGAGGGTTTGGGTGGATTTTATAATATTATTAATTCGATCTTCTATCACCTATTTTTCTTCTATTGTTCAGTAATCAGTGCCTCAGTTCCACTTAGCCAGGGAACATCAATTAGTTTCATAAAAAGATCTTTACTTCAAAGACAGAGCACGAAAAATGTATAGGCATTTTTCTCTGACACTTTGAAGACATATTATTCCCTATGTTACCTCCATCTCTGCAGGGGCTAGGATTAAAAGTTAGCTTAATTTCTTGCATAGACCTATCTCTAAGTCAAAGGGCAAAATTTATTATAAGTGTAATGCCAATTTAAGCAGGCTAAATTCCAAAGCAATTTAGCAAAGAACCAGGAACGATAAATTTATAGGAAAAAGATAGAAAGATCAGGTGTTTGTTAATTTTATAGCTTAGAGGTAGAATTGAGGAGTGGTCTTAGTGTTGAATTCTGACTTAGATTGTCTCAGAAACTTTGCTATTACTGACCAATAGATTGATATCTGACAGCCAGTACTGCTTGTTGGAACTACAGCACTCCCAAGGCTAGGTAGTTTTAAGCTTAAGCCAGGTAGCCTTAGGGTTATTGTTATATCTGTCCCAAGCTACATTATGTCAATCCCACAAAATTCATGCCTGAATGAAGCATTTCTGGTTGTCTCAGCTTCTGGGTTTTAGTCCTAAAGGTCATTCCCAAAGGTCACTTCTTGCTTTTTGAGACACCAATTATATACTGACTCTGCAGCCCAGACTCTGAAATAACAGTATGTAGAGGAGCCTTTTGGGCTTTTGAAAACTCACCAATTTCTATTGCCTTCTTCTAAAACAGAAAAGAACAAATGTAGAGGGATGGGGCTTTTTCCCAGGGTCATATAGTTTCAGAGGGGAGAAGGCTTATATCAGAAAAACTGACAGACTTTTCTGAATACTTCTGCAGCCAACTACTGAATCTTATTTTCAACACAGGCTTAACCTGTCAGGAACCAGTTATAGAATGTTCACTTCTGTCCTAGGGACTTCAACTCCATGTCATCAAGTTTCCTCTAACAAACTCCCTAGCTTCTTCATGGGGAAAGGTTGCATTTGTGGAGAATGCTAATAGGCTCTGCACATGAACTTGATCCCTATTATACTTTCCCTTTTGGTTCCATATAAGTGCTTTAATTCATTCCATTTTGTTGTTGTTAGCATTCTTATTAGTGTGATAGTAATTGGATATTTAGTTGTTGTTCAAGTTTAATTAAGCATTTAATTAATAATTAATTAAACATTATTTTAATGTTTAAATTAAATATTTAATTTAAGCAGTTAACTTTAAGTTAATTAAACATTTAATTACTTATTATGTTCAAAGCATTGGAGACACAGAAACAAAGAAAGAAAGAAAAAGAAGGAAAGAAAGAGAAAGAAAGAAAGAAAGAAAAAAAGAAACAGGCCTTACCCTCAAGGAGCTTACATTCTACTTCAGAAGTTTTACAATCAACTTTTGAGTTCACTTTAAAGGTCTTCAGTTTCACAATAGGATGGGGACTGAAGCCATGATTCAAGTATATAGCACTTATTTTCCAAATATTTAACAATGTATTTAGTAATTCAAGAGAATGCTTAAGTACACAGAAAATTATCTACATAATAACTTCACAATGAATATTATTAAGATGAATTAAATTTGCCTTCTAATAAAGAAAAAAAATCCTTTGTACTCTCTGTTGTAGGTACGAGTCTACCGAAACAATTTTTTATTAATCACTCATCCTGAGTATTTCACCTACAAATAGGAACATGTCTTTACCACTCTACAGCTTCTTCAAGAAGACTTTATTAATTTCCCTTAATTCTAGTTCTCCTGAGATTGCTTTCAATCTAACCTACACAGAACATAAATGTACATATTCCCCAGTTTTTTTTAAAGCACATCATGGGCACATGGCAAATGCTTAATAATTGCTTCTTGCCTGACTGATGACATTATTATTTCCTCAAGTTATCATCTAATAGCTCTCCTCCCACTCACAGTCAAATTTCTAGAAATAGTTGTCTACACTCTTTGCCTCCATTCTTTGTTTCTACTCAATTTCTTATACCTTGTACTCTGGATTTTTAACTTTATCACTCAACTAAAAATTTCTCTGTGGTTACCTATGATTGCTTAATTACAAATTCACTGTTCTCTACTCAGTCTTCATTCTTCATTCTTCTTGACCTTTCTACAGCATTTGACACTACTCTCCTTTTAACTCTCTCTGGATTTTCTTGACACTGCTTTCTCCTACCTCAAATGCTTTTTAGCTGTATGACCTGTGCAAGTCGCTCAATCTTTTTAAGCCCCAGTTTCCTCACCTGTAAAATGGGGATAAAAATTGCATCTACCTTACAGAGTTATTGTGAGAATAATATATGTGTAGTGCTTTGAGAACCTTAAAGTGTCATATAAATAATCATTCTCCTTTTCCTCTCCCTCTTTTCTATTTATCCCCAACTCCCTCTCTTCTATTTATCCCCAACTCTTTTATCTCACCATTCCCACACAGTTTACTTTGCTGTATGATTATTCATGGTTTGTTATCTAAATGAGTTTACCCCAATATTCTCTTTGGTTTTAATTTTTCTCCCTTAGCTATCTCATCAATTTTCATGGCTTCAGTTATTATCTCTATGTAGATAACTCCTAATTCTACATATCCTGCCTTTTTTCTGTCTCCTGAGTTCATCTGACATTGTCAGTTCCCTACTGGACACTATCACATAGAGAGGTCATTGGATTCTCATACTTAATATCTTCATTTCAAGACATCTGAACTCATCTGTTCCTCTCCCTAAGCTGTTTATTTATGGCTGGGCCCAAAGCAGGTCTATTCAGTGATTCAAGTTTGGGAGTTTGGGGATGAAATATTTAACAAAAGAAATACACTCAATTATCAATTAACTGGACACTCATTGACTATTGGTTCCTTTGGATGGGCTCCAATATCTCTCTCTAAGATGTTACAGAAGAGTCTCAGCTCTTAAAGTTGTCATTCAAGGTCCTTAGCAAACTGGGTCTACTTTACCTTTCCATCTTTATTTCACATTAACAATCTTCATATTCACTGTGTTCCAAACAAACATCTCTGGCTTCTGTAATGCAATCCCCTTCCACCTAGAATGTACTTTTTCTTATTCTTTATTTTCTCCTTTCCATGTCAGGATAGATATCAATCTCTCTGTGAAACCTTCCTCCATAGTACTAATTTCTCTGCTATGTCTGTCTTTCATATATATTGTATTCCTCAATTAGAATGTGATGATAGGGGCTATTTTTTCTTTTTGCATTCCCGGTCTCATTATAATGTCTTGCACATAATAGGAGCTTAACAAATGCTTGTTGAACTAAATTGGATCTCTCCAGTGTTTAGCAGAATGCCAAGGCACAGATAAGTATTTAATCAATGCTTGTCAACAGACTGCCCTTTGCTCTTCTCTTATTAGACTTCATATTGATGTGGTGCAGCTTCTAAGGGATATGTAGCAATAATCCTAAGGTAACCTGGCCTTGGGAATGATGTAGTTGAAAATGATACATTTCTTCCCATAGGTTATCCTGCCCTAATTTACTCTAAATGACCAGGATGCTATGGCTACAAATATTGTTGGCTCTCAGATAAGAGCCTGCTGGTTAGTGATAACAGTTTTTCAGACTAATGATTAACAATAATGAGGTGCTTAAACTTGAGGCAGGTGCAGAACAAAATTGGGTGTCTGCCACTTGACCTAGTGATGTTTTTCAGGCCTAAGAACACACCTCTGGAAGGTTGCCTCTTTGAGGTCTGTCCAGAGAATTATGAATATTGCACCTGCTTACAAAATCAGAACCAGACAACTCCTCAACTCTACCTCTAAGCCATAAAATTATCATATCAGTGACCTGAAGCATCTGGTTTCTTTAACTTTTTCCTATATGTTTATCTTCTTACCTCTGATTCTTTGGAACTTGGCCCACTATAATATAATAATAATAAACTTTGCTCTTTGACTTGGAGATGGGCTTGACCTTGCAAATTCTTTTTGAGATGATACCAGTCTAGAACCCCAACCTTTTTGGGGGTTCCCCTTTGAACTCTAACATTATTACACTTACGGCGAAAGCCCTTTCTTCCTATGAGCTTATAAACTTGTTATTCTTCTTCTTTTGATCTTTGCAGCTCCAGGACCCAAATGATAACTTTTTTTTAAAAATGCGATTTCATTGATATAGGTCAATAGTTCTCAAAGAGGATGCACTGAGTTAGACCATCACTGCAGCTGTGCAAAGTTGTATAAACTTGCATATATGTGATTCTCAATACAGTGTCATAGGTGAAAAAAATACACAACCGTTTTTGAGAATTACTGTTATAAGGAATTCCCTTTTTCAATGCATATCTAGGACCAATTTTGTATCTGAGCAATTAGAAAGTTGTATCTGAGCAATTAGAAAGTTGTTTGATTTCAATTTAATTTAAGGCTTTATAAGAGTGAAATAACTTGCTCAGTCAGTCTGTATATGTATCAGTTAGGACTTGAACTCCAGTCTTCTTGGCTCACAGGCTATTTCTCTATCTAAAACATCATGCTGCCTCTTCTTTTATATTGTTAAAACCCACCACAGTGCTTTCCCTTGTTAAGGATTTAAATTGAATTGAAATCAGAAAGGGAAAATACAGGTCAAATTAATCATTTCTATCAATATCCATGTTAGCCACTAGAGGTCACTGACAGCAATGCAAAGAATATAAGTTATTTCAAACTACATCTTAAAAACTCAAACAAAAACAAATAACAAATCATGAACTGTGATTTTTATTGGCATGTGGATTAACAACAAAAATGTAAATTATAGGCTTAAAGAATTGACTAGAGGCACTGAAAGGTTAAGTTACTTACCCTTAGCCACAAAGCTAATATGTGCAGGACTTGAATAGGATAAGATGGACTAGGACCTTAGCTGGAGAAAAAGAGAATGGTTTCAGACAACGTCTGGCACCAGTTGAAAAAGCCTGGACTACTCAAATTTGTAAGGTTAACATCTGGACTGGAAATTTCCATATTCCATTCCCAATTTTTGTTGATATGAAGATGCATCCAGAGACTTAAAATCTGATTTGTGTCTCAATTAGGTGAATGCATGTTTTTTGCAGTTATGTATTTATACCTGTCATGCCGCTGGGGTGAGAAGAGAGAAACTTTCATCTCACTTACCAAGGGAATGAAGAAGAAGAAGTTGAAGAAGGGGAAGGAAAAGAAGAAAGGAGGAGGAAGAAAAGAAAGGAAGAGGAAGAGGAGGAGGAGAAGGAGGAGAAAGGGGAAGGAGATGAAGAAGAAAGGATGGGGGGAGTAGGAAGAAAGATGAATATGCAAAAAGAGAAAGAAAAAAAGAGGAAGCCTGCTTAGTAGGATACCCACCATCTTTGAAATGGTTTCTCCTCCTATTTCCGATCATTGGGATCAATAATGGCTAAACCAATGACCAAAAAGGTGAAGCTGCTGTAGCTGACTGCTGGCAAATCTGATAAAAGCATTTTCATTAAGCAAGATGAAAATCATTCCTGAAGATGATTACTTGGAGAAAAACTACAAAGACTACAAGTGCTGTAGGATGACTCAGAAATTTCTAGAGCAAGCTGAAAGAAGATACTGGGACTGTTTTGAAAGTATGACCGTGATTATGGAGTCAGTATATCTGAAAATGAAAAAATGGACAGAATATATTGAAGTCTGAAATTATTTGACTGCATTTATAACAACAGATGGTTTTCAGACACATTAATCATTTTCTTCCTGAACAAAAAAGCCCTTTCAGAAGAAAAACTAAAGAAAACCACTAACTCTTTGTATTCAGAGTATATAAGTTCTAAAACAAATGAAAAGACAATTATATATATATATATATATATATATATATATATATATATATATATATTTAATGACAGTCTTTTTATTTGCCAGCTAAATAAAATATGCCTTTTTCTTATAATGCCCTCTTTCCTCTCTTGAAAAAGAAAAAAACCAAACATTTAAACAAAAAGATATATTTAAGCAAATAGATACCTACGTGACTGTATCCCAAAACTATATGTCTCAATCTGCACTTGAGTCCTTCATCTTTCTAGAGGAGAAGGGTAGCAAGCTTCATTAATACAATGTCCACTTGAAGATCTAAATAAAAATAAAGCTACCAAGGAGATCTGAACTCACTTAATTTGCATCACTGAAACCAATAATGTGCAATTTGCTTTTGATGATGTTGTAGATGTCATCATTAAAAGAAGCTTAAGGGAATTTGAGTTTTATTACTTATATTGAAATGACAATGTTTGTAAAAGTTTTTATTATATGGAGCATTGAGAAGCAGGCTTGTTTTGCTTCCCATAGGAGAGTAGCCAGTGTAAAGGGAATAGGTTGACAGCAGCACATAGAATCCTAACACACTTCAGGATAGTCTTCTATAATAAGGATCTGTTAATTGGCATGTCATGCTGAAATAAGAGACTAGAAGGAGAATAGCTCTAAAGTGTGATTTGATTATCACCATTGGGATTTCATAATCTCAAATACTTCAGGCTCTTATTTGAGGCATTGCATTCCAGAACTTCAATAAGTAACTTACATTTGGTTTTTCTGCTTTTAAAAACCACCACTAGTCTTTTTAAAAATTTCCATCAAAATATCTCTTTTAAATTTATTTCCTTATTTGTAAAAAAATTTTATTTAAAAACAAAATTTAAGAAGTCCCACAACTATGTACATGATGTGACCAGATCATCTTGAAATTATTCTGCTGAGTAGAAACTCTGTTTTTTTATTTGGCATGGTCAGAATTTAATATTACTATTTAAAACTATTAGTATTAAAACTATTTAAAACACCATTAAAGATGCCCTAGGTCTAATCCTATTACTCCTCATTACTAGCATTATTCTCACCAGATCTACTAGGAGACCCAGACAACTTCAGAAGTTTACTATGTTAATGAAATTGCCAAATCTCATTCAAAAAAAAGTATTTCTATGTTCTTTTTAACATTTATACTCACATATACATATATAATTTATACCCACTATATGGGTATATATATACCCATGGGTATATATATATACATAAATATATATACTTAAATTTCTTTACATTCTCATATATGTGTGTGTGTGTGTCTGTATACACATATAATTATAATGCATTTTTGAAGGCAAGTAGTAAAAAAAAAGGATTTGTAATTGCAGTTTTATTGATGTGAAGAGCTTTTGGTTTAGAAACCCCAGTAATGGAAAATTGGCAATTTGCTTGTAACTTCTAGTTTTAGAAAGTTGCTCTAGAAGGTTTGCTTGTTGTTTGTCCTTCCTTCTTGAAGAGGAACATGACATCTGGAAGGTTGTCATGACTTGCAAGAACTTGAGTAAGTGAGGGTTATGCAGTCACCAACCCAGAACCAAGATAGCAGAGTAAAGGCAAGGTATTACCCAAACTTTCCATTAATCCCCTCCAAATGTCTTTCAATAATGGCTTTAAACAAATTCTAGAGCAGCAGAATCCACAAAAAAGATAGAGTGAAACCATTTTCCAGCCCAGGAGAGCTTGGATGGTCAGGAGGAAAGATATGCGTAATCGAATGAGGGTGGAGGGTAGTCCAGTGCAGGTTGCATCAACATAGTTCCTGCCCTAGTCCCCACACAAACTTGGAAGAGGCCTTGGAAGGGATTTTGCCTGAGCTCTTCCAAATCCCTTCAAATATCTTTAATAATGACTTACTAAATTATAGAGCATTATAACCCATACAAAGATGGAGTGGAATAATTTTCCAGCTGAAGACATCTTGAAAGGAGAGGTCTGTTGCACTGGGATGGGTCTGGAAAACAATCAGGATGCAGGCCTTGACAGTACAACCAGGGATCCAGAAAACCAGGAGTAGACTTTGGGGCCTCTGAATCAGTGGTGGTAATCTCCAGACCTCTCAGCCTACCGATTCACTAGAAGTATTATGAACTGCACAAAACTCTCAAAGCTTGGGAAATTACATCCTTCACTCTGAAAACAGAACCTTACTTTAACAAGGAGTTAAAATTCAAGTAATTGGCTGGGAAAATGAGAAAACGACAAAGATTCTGACCATAGAAAGTTAACAAGAAAAGTAACAAGAAAGATGAAAATGCACATTCAGAAGAAGATAACCAAGTCAAAGCTCTTACATCCAAAACCTCCAAGAAAAATAAAAACTGGTCTCAGACCATGGAAGAACTCAAAAGGGATTTTGAGGATCAAGTCAGAGGGATAAAGAAAAAATTGGGAAGAGAAATGAGAGTGATGCAAGAAAATAATGAAAAACAAAGCAATAATTTATTAAAGAATACACACCCAAAAGTATTGAAGGAAATATCATCTTAAATAACAGATTAGGTCAAATGGTTAAAAAAAAAAGTACAAAAAGCAGAATTGGCTGAGTAAATTGTACTAGAAAGAGTGAAAATGCTATGTTGTGGTCCACCCTCAGTTCCCACAGTTCTCTCTCTGGGTGTAACTGATTCTCTTCATCACTGAAAAAGTGGAGTTGGTTTGAATCATTTCATTGTTGAAGAAAGTCACGTCCATCAGAGTTGATCATCTGTATCCTCTGTAACCTCTCTGTATTCCTATCTGTACCTATCTGTAACCTCTCTGTATTCATCCTAATGGTCATTTCTTTTAGAACAATAATATCCCATAACATTCATATACCACAATTTACTCAGCCATTCTCCAATTGGTGGGCATCCCTTCAATTTCCAGTTTCTAGTCATTACAAAAAGGGCTGCTATGAACATTTGTGCACATACAGGTTCCTTTCCCTTCTTTAATATGTCTTTGGGATATAAGCCCAGTAGTAGCACTGCTGGATCAAAGGGTATGCACAGTTTGATAACTTTTTGAGTATAGTTCCAAATTGCTCTCTAGAATGGTTGGATCCATTCATAACTCCACCAATAATGTATCAGTGTCCCAGTTTTCCCACATCCCCTCCAACATTCATCATTATCTTTTCCTGTCATCTTAGCCAATCTGACAGGTGTGTAGTGGTATCTCAATTATTTTAATTTTCATTTCTCTGATCAACAATGATTTGGAACACCTTTCCATATGATTAGAAATAGTTTTAATTTCTTCATCCAAAAATTGTCTGTTCATATCCTTTGACCATTTATTAATTGGAGAATGGCTTGATTTCTTATAAATTAGAATCAGTTCTCTATATATTTTGGAGATGAGGCCTTTATCAGAACTTTTAGCTGTAAAAATTCTAACTCACTGTTGATAGATGAAATGCAAATTAAAATAGTTTCTGAAGTACTGCCATACATATTAGATTGACTAATAGTATAGAAAAGGAAAATGATAAATATTGTAGGAGATATAAGGGAAAATGAGACATTGAAGTATTGTTGGAGTTGTGAACTGAACTTAACTATTCTTTAGAGTAATTTGGAACTATCCCCAAAGGGTTTGGTTGAGGATTGGTTTTTTTGTGTGTGAGTATGTTTTCTTTTACAACATGATTATTATGAAAATGTTTTGCATGAATACATGTATAACCTATATTGAATTGGTTACATTTTTATTAGGCAGGGGGAGAGAAGGAAGAGAATATAAAACTCTTAAGTTTTAAAGAACAAATGTTAAAAAATGTTTTTACATATAACTTGGGAAAATAAAATGCTAAATTTAAAAGAAGTTACCTCAGAGGTATAGAGGGTATATTATTTGTGGTTTCACAGCTACTATGTGTTAGAAATAGGACTTTATTACAGGTCTTTCTAGGTCCAAGACTAGTCCTCTAGCCTTCTATCTACTATGCCATAATTCTTCTCATATATACATATGTCTTCTTCATTGTTTCATACATCAATATTGCATTTCTTTTTAATTAAGGTACATATACTGGTTAAACTTGTCAAAATCCATAGAATTAATCTATCTATCTATCTATATACACATACACACATACCACACCCACACATACATACATGTGCATATATATGTGTACATATAAATATATGTGTATATATGTGTGTATGTACACACACATATATACACATTATATACACATACATATATTTATACTTTCCATTGTTACCTTTTTTTTAATGTGCAAATCATTGCCTGGGTGATATGTGTATGTGTGTCTGAGGGGGAAGACGGAGGGAGGAGAAGGGAAAAAAAAGAGAGAGAGAGAGAGACAGACAGACAGACAGACAGACAAAGAGATTAACCCAATCTCTAATAGTTCTTTGCAGTCTTGTGAGTCATTATGGTTCTTTGGTATTAATTATTAAACTTCTTCTAGCCAGTAAGGACACTAGGGGAAACATAGCATCATACCTTTGTCTTTCTTCCTTCAATGCAGTGTGTTTCTTGTTTTCTACTTGGTTAAGCTCAGAAAGATAGAAAATTGTAAAGCTGTTAAAGCTTCACTGGCCCGAATAATCTTGGCTGTTTGGAAGGATTCCCAATCTGAGCCATTAGGACAGAGGAAGCTGAGCAAGGGCTATGTTTTGCCTCTTCTTTGGTGAACAGAGCATTCTTTGGCTGAACTTGTCTGAAAAGTAACACCACTTAATAACTTGCCTATCAATCATGCTGAGGAAAAATGTCCTTATTTGAACTTACTTGGAAACATAAACTGATGTTTATGTGTGTATGTGTGTGTGTGTGTGTGTGTGTGTGTGTGTATGTGTGTGTGAGGATGTTTGTGTACTTGCCAACAAGTGTGTTCACTTTCACATCTTAAAAGCAGAAATTATAATACTGCTGCTTACAAAGAATGAAATGAAAGGAGAATGCCAATATCCTAGTATAGGTCAAGTAAGGAGACACAGGTTAAGCTCTCTGATGGATCCGTTGAATGTGATAAAAAGGAAGGAATGGTGGATTTGTAGTCACAGGACCAGAGTTTGAATTCTGCTTCTATTACTGTGTCACCATGAACAAGGTATTTGATTTTTGGGGGGTCTCAATTTCCTCATATATAAAAATGAGGACTTTAGGTGATTTCTAAGATTTATGTCAGTTCAAAATCTATCATCCTATTAAGGATGAGGCAGGTCCCTTTGCTGGGCACCTCCAAGGAAGTGAAAGACAATTGTAAAGTTTCCAATATGCTTGTATATTCATAGGAGTTCTTTTTTTGGAAACAAAATACTACCCCCCAAAATAGGTACTCACTAATGAAAGGATTTCTTTCTTTTCTTTTTTTTTTGGGGGGGGTGGTTACAGTTATTTATTTATTTATTTTATTAAAGCTTTTTATTTTCAAAATATATGCATGGATAATTTTTCATAATTAAGGAATTTCTGCAAATTTTGTGCATTAATGCAATAAAATATTATTGCTTCATACAAAATGATGAAAATGAAGATTTCAAAAACAAATAAGAGATCTTGCACATACACAATGAAGGAGGTTAAACAAAAAATTAATTAATACATTGATTAAAATAATATAAACAAAAAGAACAAGAAAACAAAGTCAGACATTAAGGAACTATCATTACCAATCTTGAGTGCAGAGAAACAATAAAGAAATATTTTCCCCTCTCCTTCTTGAAGAGGGGGGAGAGTATGGATTTGAAATGTGGCATACACTCTCACACAGTCACTTTATCAGTGGTTTTGTTTAATTGTTTCTCTTTGTTATAAAGGAAGATTTATTCTGGGATACTAAAAAAAGAGTTAGGTAAAATAGCTGTGATATAAAAAGATCAATAAAATGTTCTTATTTAAAAAAGGAAATTTATACTTAGGTGGATAAGGGAGGTTTGGAAGTAGTTTACAGACATTCTGAAACAAATTGCAAAGGGAACTGTTTGTTCAAATATAAGGATTGCTAGTAACATCTGACTGTAATCTTGTCACTAGATCTTTATGGGATTGCTCAGTTCTGTTTCTTAATAATATGTGTACAGATATAAATCAGTTTATCTAGGTGCAATTATGAACATACTAAGAAGTGGCATGCATGTCAATAAAACTACAATTTATCCAAGATTAGAAAAATGAATTATATATTATGAGGATATATGAGGATCTGATTAAATTTGACTTCACTAAGCTATTCTGAATTATCCCTTTGCTGTCTGGCTGTCGGGAAGTTTTAGTCAGGTCCTGGTTTCTCAGAAAGTAGCACAATTGAGTTTTCCTAACTACCAACTTTAAAGTCCTCCTAATAGTCATATGTGAATTAGATACCAGGAAACAGGATATTTTGGTCATCTTTAATCTGAATACCTTTTCTCTGAAGGGCTGCTTTTTTTTTTTCTCTCACAACTGCCTTGAAATAGGTTTTTTTTTTTTCCTTCAGCAAGCTGTCTATTTCAGAATCAGGTACCATTTTATAAAAGTCCAACATTCCTCCCTTAATAGATGAGGAAACTGAGGCCCATAGATATGAAGAGACTTGTTGAATTTATAATTAGTCATAAAATTATGAAATGGAGGCAGGCACACATGGTTCTTTGAATATTTAGCAGAATAGAGCATGATGGCAACAGGAAATAGGGTTGTAATCATATTTTAATAATGACAAAAGGTAGGGGGGAAAATAGCACTGAAAATACAAAGACAAGTAGCAAAAAGGGTCCAGATACAGATAGTATGGGGATCAAGGATGGATAGGTGAAGGCGATGAGGAAGAGGGAGGGAGGTTGAGAATATTATTTTATTAGCTATGGATTAAACTTGGGAGCACTGAGAAGCATGGACCTGATGGAGATGGAAGAGTGCTCCAGGAGCAGAAATTTGTGATCTTATTTTTACAAGTGTTTTGGGGGAAACAGATTAACTCTTATCTGTGACACCATGGGGTTAATTCATTAGCATATTCATATCATTTCAAAGTTGCCATTAAAACTTTAAAATTAACATGTCCATAACAACTCAAAATTATCAGCAACATTTGGTGATCTGCTGTTTGGAATTTTCTTGGGATTTACTTATCATAAAACCAACAAGTCTGGATGGCTTTTCCTGATTTAGCACATATTACCAGGATGTGGATTTTGGTTAGTATATGATACTTTTTGTAAATTAGGCTCCTTTGATCTTTGGGACATGTGATTTTCAGGTTTCCCTTTGCAATCTTATTTTCTGCTATTTTTCCTTTATATTGGCTGCCTACAAACTGATTATATTGAGTAGAATGGAGCAGGTGGTCAGGAGAACAGAACAAGAAAATTTTTTTAAAAATACATTTGCTTAAGTTCATATGAGTAATAAGTTATAGAACCAGATTTGATCCAAACACAGATCTAATGTAGGTAAATCAATATTTGGCATATAGTAAGTCTTTAATAAATGCATTTTTATTTTTTCTTACCAATGGACTCAATTTCTTCTTGCCTTTTACCACAATCACTGTGAGTTTTTGGCTACACAAAAGCTTTTCCTGGAAGGGAGTTTCTCATGTTTGTTAGTTTTAGCAAGTATATCTTCTCAAATTTTAGGATCAGATGCAGTGAACACAAACCACTTCATCTTTGACCTCTTTGACCACATTGGTCCTCCTGACTTCAGGGCTGGTGCTCTATCCACTACACCATCTAGCTGTCCCACCTATTTCTTCATTAGATATCTATATCCTGGTTTTCCCAATCCCGATCTTTTGCTTTTTTTCCCAGACCTACCCCTTTCCATGGTTTCAGAGCTGACTAGGTATTTATTTCAAAATATATTTTGATTAATGAATTCACCAGGAAGGAAAACACTTTATTAGAAAGCTGATTCTATGTTGTTGTGTTGGTTTTTTTTTTTTTTTTTTTTTTTTTTGCAACAAATATACTTCCAGGAAGATGAGAGAGAATTTTCTTTTAACTAAATTCTCCCTTATCCCAACACAAATAATATCTGAAATAAAGGGAAACATCAACATTAAAAAGACTAACAGTTTCGATATCAAAAAGAGGCAATTCAAATAATTAAAAAGGTACCTGAGTCCAAATAAAAATGTAAAATTTAGCTAATGTAAGCTCTACATCTGAACAAGACTATGAAGTTGACCAAGGAAAAGAATCCTTTTGCTGAGCACCTGATCTACCTCAAGCATCTGTCATATGAAAAGGACACTGGAGGTTTCCCTTAGGAGTGCTCTTTAAATGTTTAGAGAGATAGCTGCAGAGGTGGGATTGACTAGAGAATGGTTGAGATGCTTAAGATGAGAAGGCAACAGTAACTTTATTTCACATAAGGATAGAGACTCAAGGATCTTTAGGAGCTGTTCTTGGTGCTGGCTTTAGATCCTGGTGTGGAAAACTCAATAATCTGCTGCTAGGATCCTTATTGCTACTTACTTGAGGCCTACCTTGTTTATAAATTCTCCCAAGAACCTTAACTATTTGGTTAAGTTTTTGATACCCTTGTTCTGTTCAGACTTCATATGTTCAAACCTTCTTGACTGAATCTTGTCTGACTGTAAAGCTTCACCTACTTTTCATTCTATCTGATTCATTCCACTTCAGGTTCGCTATAACTTGATCTGCTATTTGAGGCACAATACTGATGTCCTTGAACAGCAACACTTTCTTCCACCTTCCCTAGCCTTTCTCCCTCTCTCCTTCCCTTCTGCCCTCTTTTTCTTCCTCCCTCCCTTCATTCCTCCCTTCTTCCCTTCTTTCTTCCTCCCTCCCTCCCTTCTTCTTTCTCTTCCTCCCTCCCTTCCTTCCTTCCTTCCTTCTTTCCTTCCTTCCTTCCTTCCTTCCTTCCTTCCTTCCTTCCTTTCTTCCTTCCTTCCTTCCTTCCTTCCTTCTTTTCTTCCTCCCTCCCTCCCTCCCTCCCTTCCTTCCTTTCCTTCTTTACTTCTCTTCCTGCCTCCTTCTCTTTCTTCATCTCTCCCTTCATTCCTCCCTTCTTTCCTTCTTCTTTCCTTCCTTCCTTCCCTCCTTTCTCCTCTCTCTCCCTCCCTCTCTTCCTGATACCTTATCTTTTTGTCTCCCTCCATAATATTAGTTACTTATGATTGTTGGTTTGATTATTAGCATTTTATTCATTAATGCTTATTAGCACTATTTCAATATTTTTTGTGTTCATTATATCCTCTTCATTTCTATTACTGTCACTTTTATTCCTAACCTTACCTTTTTATTAGACTACTACAATAGCCTTTGGCTGATCTCAACTTAAAGGAAGATCTGCTAGCAGTGTGGAGGGTAAATTGAAGTAATGATATAGCTAAGAAGACCAATCAATGGCTATTAAAACAGTTCAATAAGAAGACAATAAGGTTATGTCACTTAAAACAATAACAACAAAATGCTTCACAAGATTCCTTGATGCCTGCTGAATAAAGTTCAGATTCCTCTTTCTGATATTTAAGCCTCAGCACTATATATCCTTAATTTTTATTTTCTTATCTTTAACTATTGCTGACATGCATCAGCCTGGTCTCCTTTGCATTCCTTGAATGTATTCTATGGTTCTTCAACTTAATACCTTTGTTTATTCAGTTTCCACTATGTGGAAAAGGAAATGCCTTTTTCCACCATTTTTTGTCTTGATCATGCTTCAACATCTATTTCAAATGATATTTCTTTCTTGAAGTCTTTCCTGATCTCCTTTAATTCTTCCTATCATTTTGTACTTTTTAAATGATAGTTTTCTGCTTTGACAGTAGTCTTTCATGTACTTGTTTTAATTTTGCTATTACAATGTCAGTTCTTTGAAGGTATTATGATGATTACATTATGATGAAATATCATCTGTTTCCTTCATCTATAATGTTTTCTATGATGGTAACACATATCCATTCTCTTATACTCACTCTAATGCTTCCCCCCCCCCCCATGCTTCTCACATAAGGTTAATGGATTTTCACAAAATGTCTATATCTACATGTGTATACATACATATACACATACATGTTATACACACATATAATATATACATAAAATAGGTATGTACATGTATATCCATGTATGAAAATACATGCACACATATACCTACATATATATGTATATATACATACACCTGGATGAAAATCTATCTATATAAACATACACACAATATTTTTATGAGTCTTACTTTTTTTTCCCTTTGTTATGAGATATATCGTTCAACTGTTATATTCTAGTTCTAAATAGATGAAGCTGATTTTTTCCTATATTAATAGCTCACATTCACTTCATTGCTAAAATTAAATGCTTTGGTAAGTGAATAGAATTTATGCTCTTTCCTCCAGAGATTTTCTCCTTAAAATTATTGGAGACATCCAAAGTTTTTTTTCTTTCTATGACATATTGGTTGCTTTTTAAGACAGAGACTCTATTGTATCCCTTTTAGGACTTATAGACAGTATCTTCTTTTTTCCTTTCATTTTCAGTTTAAAACTTTTCATAATATCAGCAAATCTCAAGGCAAAATCTTTTTATTTGTCACTATTTGATTGAAACCATACTTGAATATGAGCCAATCATCTTTATATTTTTACTCATGGAACCAGAAGCCAAATCCCAAACTCTGAAATAATATTTTCTGTTATTTGTTTAGTACATATAGCATCTTTTCCACATCTATAATTACATTTTTTTCACCTGAGAAGAAAACAATTGAACTTATGTGGGGTGAAATGCAGACAGCATAATACAACCACAGGAGTTATCATTTTGGGAGAGAAGTCTCAAATCTTATTCCCAGGGGAATTTACTAGAACATTTTTCAGTTCCTTAATTTCTCTTTCTTTTCTTCCCTTTTATTTGGCATATATATGCAACTTGCATGAAAAGTGTGTGAGCAGACACACACACACAAAGGAAGAGGGAGACATGCACAGATAAAGAGAGAGAGAGAGAGAGAGAGAGAGAGAGAGAGAGAGAGAGAGAGAGAAACAGAGACAGAGAGAGACAGACACAGAGACAGAGACAGAGACGAGACAGAGACTGGGACAGGGACAGAGACAGAAAGAGACAGAGACAGAGACGCACAGAGAGAAACAGAGAACCCAGAGAGAGAGAAAGAAACAGAGAGACAGAGACAGAAAGACAGAGAGAGAGTGAATATTTTTGTATACACAATAGATCACAAAGGATTCTATATGAAATTAGGAAGCTATTTCATATTGCTTGGTCTAAAATTAAAGGGAGATAATAAATTCTATACTTTCTGAACTGTCCTTGTATATTCTTCCTTTTGAAAACTTGCTTCTGTTCTTTTCTGTGCATTATTATTATAATTTTTTATAATTGTCTTTTTTGGGACATAATTATTTTATTTTATTTTATTTTATTTTGATTTTTTTAAATTTAATAGCCTTTTATTTACAGGATATATGCATGGGTAACTTTACAGCATTAACAATTGCCAAACCTCTTGTTCCAATTTTTCACCTCTTACCCCCCCACCCCCTCCCCTAGATGGCAGGATGACCAGTAGATGTTAAATATATTAAAATATAAATTAGATACACAATAAGTATACATGACCAAAACGTTATTTTGCTGTACAAAAAGAATCAGACTCTGAAATATTGTACAATTAGCTTGTGAAGGAAATAAAAAATGCAGGTGGGCATAAATATAGGGATTGGGAATTCAATGTAATGGTTTTTAGTCATCTCCCAGAGTTCTTTTTCTGGGCATAGCTAGTTCAGTTCATTACTGCTCCATTAGAAATGATTTGGTTGATCTCGTTGCTGAGGATGGCCTGATCCATCAGAACTGGTCATCATCTAGTATTGTTGTTGAAGTATATAATGATCTCCTGGTCCTGCTCATTTCACTCAGCATCAGTTCGTGTAAGTCTCTCCAGGCCTTTCTGAAATCATCCTGTTGGTCATTTCTTACAGAACAGTAATATTCCATAATATTCATATACCACAATTTATTCAGCCATTCTCCAACTGATGGACATCCATTCAGTTTCCAGTTTTTAGCCACTACAAAAAGGGCTGCCACAAACATTCGTGCACATACAAGTCCCTTTCCCTTCTTTATAATCTCTTTGGGATATAATCCCAGTAGTAACACTGCTGGATCAAAGGGTATGCACAGTTTGATAACTTTTTGAGCATAGTTCCAAACTACTCTCCAAAATGGTTGGATTCGTTCACAACTCCACCAACAATGCATCAAGGGACATAATTATTTTAAATCGCTGTTCTAAGTATTGTTGTGGGAAACTTTCTTTTGCAGTTATTATGAAGTTATCTTTGTAATGATTTTTATGCTGCTTGGTGTTTTATTTATTCATTTCCCCATTTTTAGTTCCTGAAATGGGATTTTTGGTATTTGTGCTGTAGTCTGATCCCCTATATTCCAGGGGGCAATGCCTTATTTATTCTTGTCCTGGTCTTCTGGCTTCTAATGTGGAATTCTTGGGGTTAAACTTTCCTAGATTTTTGATATTTAGAGCACTGGAGCTTCAGATATAGCTAGAGGGCTCTTTTTGGTGTGTCGGGTCAGAGTGTTAAGGATTTCTATAATCTTGAGCCTGAATTCTCCTGGTTTGAGAACAAAGGCATTTTGAAGGTAGTTTCCAGCTGCTCACTTGCTAGCACAATGATTTCCAAGATCTCCACCTTGGAAGAGGCTTTATGACCATTTGGGAACTTTCTTAAGGGAGCCTTCTGCTCTTGCTGTGACTATGCATATCCTGTCTCTGGACATGTTACATTTGTTCAGCTTGGGGATCCTCCTTTCCTATTGCCTGCAGACTTCTGATATTTACATCAAAACCTTTTGAAAGTTTGTCCTATATATTTCACATTTAGTTCTGCGTTAATGCTTATATTTCACTCTTTTGATAATGTAAGGGGGTTGTAATAATGTGATGTTTTTATTTCATTTTTAATGAGTTGAAAATCCATGACTTCCAGGGCTATCTCCAGTCATCTTGATCTATGTATGGCCATTGGACCCAGATGGTTCTGGAGGGGAAAGTGAGCCTGGTGACTTTGCCCAGTTCTCTCTCACTTAAACCCAATTCACTTGCAAGTCATGGCATCACCTCCCTGATGCTATAGTCCTCTTCGAAAATGAAAGATAGTGACAACAACAATAACAAGGCTTCTGATTGACTTTTTTATGCAGTTCTTAAATAGAAGAAATCACTTAGGAGGTAGCTTGTGGTGTAGGGAATAGTGCTAGTCCTGGAGTCAGGAAGATTTAAGTTCAAATTCTGTTTCAGACACTTACTAGCTCTATGACCTCGGGAAAATCACTTAACTCCTATTTAACTTAATTTTCTCAATTATAAAATGGGGCTAGGTAGCATAGTGGACAAGGTGCTGGGCCTGAAGTCAGGAAGACTCATTGTCTTGTATGAAAATCTAGCCTCAGACACTTTCTGACTATGTGACCCTAGATAATTCACTTGACCTCAATTTCCTCATCTGTAAAATGAGCCAGAAAAGGAAATGGCAAACCCTTCCAGTGTTTTTGCTGAGAAAACTCCAAATGAGGTCACAAAGAGTCAGACACTACTAATAGGTGACTGAACAACAATAAAAAAAATTGACGATAATGATCCTGCCTATCTTGTGTGGTTGTGAAAATCAGATAATATATGTAAAAGCACTTAGCATTGCATCTGGCACAAAATAGATGCTATATAAAATGCTATCCTTCCCCAAAAATAAAGCCAACAAAAGAAAAAAATTCATTTTTCACTTCTCCCTCATTATAGTTTCTTATTGGATTTTTTGATCTTTATCCATTTTTTTTCTGGGGAATTTTGGGGCTTTGTTAAAGCAGGGTATGCAGGAGCTCAGAGGTCTACTTTTTATTCAGGTAACACTTTGGCAGGAAGACAATCAACTGCTTAGTCTCAAATCCTTAAATTTTGTGTTGTCCCTATCCTAGAAGTGATATTTACTGGTAGTGAGACTTTTTGGCAATTACTCAAGCTCTCTGTTCTAGGCATCTAAGACAAATTGTTTCCAAAAATTGTTTCTAATCAGAGAAAAGTGCATTTCTTTATCTCTTCTCTGAGACTAAGAATGGTCATTATAATTGTGTGCAACATTCAGCTTTATTCATATTATTTTTATTGTTATATTCATAACCGTTGTGTGTTTTATTTTCCTGGTTCTGCTTACCTCAGCCTATATCAATGCAACATTTCTATAAGTCTAATATTTCTTTGAATTTTCCTGAGCAATTTTTTTGAAAGTTTGTCCTATATATTTCACATTTAGTTCTACGTTGATGCTTATATTTCACTCTTTTGATAATGTAAGGGAGTTTGTAATAATGTGCTGTTTTTATTTCATTTTTAATGAGTTGAAAATCCATGACTTCCAGGGCTATCTCCAGTCATCTTGATCTATATATGGCCATTGGACCATCAGATTCAGTGGGTAGTTCAATGGGTAGAAGGTCAAGCCCAAAGTCTGGGATACTTGAGCTCAAATTCAACTTGGGGCACTTATTAGCTGTGTGACCCTGAATAAGTCACTTAACTTGGTTTCTCTCAGTTTCCCACTATGTAAAATAAGGCAAATAATAACATGCTTATAGGCAGCAGGAAAGGAGTACCTAGGGTTGTTGTGAGGATCAAATGACCCTATGAGCTGAATCCATACTAAATACAGATGAGCACTCTGGATTAAAGGGACTTCCCTTCTAAATAATAAATATATGATTTTGATAGGAAATTTCGAAGAACAAAGAAACTGAACAGAACATTTTAAATTATAGGGATTTTGAGCGTCATAGAAGGCAAGGACCTTTCCAACCTGAGGGTTGGAAGTATACGAGATAGTTTTGGTTAACTATGATCTTGTTTTGTCCCCTTAATCATACAAGATGGGAAACTGCTTGTTCTTCTCTTCCTACATAGCTATTCTGCCTAGACTATGTGACCTTGACTTTATCATTATAGGTTAGCCAAAGTAATATATTTATTTTTCTCTGACGGGTAGTGAAATAAAACTAATTCAAAATAGTCCATTATAAGTGTTGAAGAATTGTATAATTCCAATGCTGCATTATTGTGGATGTAATATTTAAGGCAAGTATTTATTAAAGGCTTACCATATGGAGCTGTGCTCTGTGAGTGAAGCAGAATTGAGATAGCTCAGAAAAGCACAAAATGAACAAATTTAGAGATCTCTACTCACAAATAGACTATTTGTGCCCAACTTTTCTTAAAGCCTTCTGAGCTCATATTGGTCTGGTTAGTCACAGTCGGACACGTGGTACTTGACTCCAACATTAATTGCATAACATGAGAGATACTAGCACAGTACCTTCTTGGAAGGCACACCCTCATCAGAGAAGGTGCTGTGCTCTATGAGCAAAGAAAAATTGAATCATCTCAGAAGAAATGTGAGATGCATGATTAGAGAAGTCATCCCAAATGTTCATAAAGGCTATTTGTGTCTGACCTGTGGCAGAGCATTTCGAGTTCCTATTGGTTTGATCAGTGACAGTCAGACACACTATAACTTGACTCTAACACAGTGATGGCATTTTAGTCATCTTCAGCAACGAAGGACAATAACCATACTTAATTCCAACACAGTGATGTCATCTTGGTTCTTTGAGAATGAAAGACAATAACAACTTGTGTGCTAAGCACTATGCTAAGGGTTAGAAGTACAAGCAGAAAAAACAACAACTCCTGCCTCCAAAGAGTTTATATTCCAATAGGGGAAAAACATGTAAGAGAGAAGTGAAAAGGCAGTGGGCAGGTTATGATAGAAAAAAATCTGGAGAAGAATAACGAGCACATTCTATAGAAGAATAAGATCTGGCTCGCCTGGGCAGAGGAACCATTCAGTTAGAGGGAGAGAATAAGGGGATAAAAGATATTTATAATATATTAATTCTAGGGACAGAATGAATTTCCTGGATGACAAAGTTTCAGGGGTACAGTAGAGAACTTCTGGATTGTCTCCTAAAGTTGAATAGATTTATGTTCATATAAAAAGCTTTAGTTGTATCCAGCAGAGGGCAGTGGGACATAAGGAAATACTGTCCACAAAAGTCTTTTTTCTCCAGTTAATTCAATGGTAAAGCTTTTGAAAAGAGATACAGTATCTCTGGTATTGGGGATAGGACCAAGCCTGTCTTTTAGGCTATTTTAAGCTTTCTGTGTTTTATCAAACTTTGATGGTATATAGTTTTTATGTTGTTTGGTGAAGGAAGTTGAAGGAAGACATTTAACATGCAGTGGTCCAAATCAATGAAATTCAAGTCATTTTATAGGAATATGTACTGAATTCAGCAAATAGATGTCATTATGTCAGAAAGGGATATTGTCCCTTTTTTGGGGAAAAAAACCCGTTCCTATTTGGCTCTTTATGGTTCATATCTTTCTTTCTATTAGAATCACAGAATAGCAGCTTTTGAAGAAACCCATGAGTTCTTCAAGTCCCAGGCCTTCTTTTTACATGTCAGGAAAATGAAGCCCAGGGAGAGTAAAAGAAATGTCTTACTTTGTTGCCTAGTTTTCTTTCTGAATCTGATGGAATATACATGAACCCAGTTATTGCCATCATATTTTGAATTCTCCATTTTTATGTAATAGTTTTAGCACAGTGCCTGGCACATATAGTAGTAAGTGCTTAATAAATATTGATTGATTGAGTCTTACATAGGGAACTCTAACAAAAACTTTATCTAGTTTTGTAGGGTACTTAACTCTAATTAGCTCATATTGTAAAGATTGAAACTACATTCCAAAAAGGAAAAGATTAGTGAGTTTGAAAAACTAAAACCTGTTTTCTAATTCCAACTTAATGCAGTATTGTTTATGTTGTCTCTTGTTGCTACCTTTTCAATAACCAAATTTGTTAAGTACTAATATAAAGAATCTTGTGTCACTTAATAAATCCCAAAATCAAGGCCAAAAAATCTATACAGTTCATTTGTCTTTAGGCAGAAGAGAAGCCATTCCAAAGTATTAAGTATTTGGTGTTTTAGGGATTGGTATATAAGGCATTTAACTTAATAGCTTCTAAGAGCAATGCTGAACTGAAGGGGATAACCTATACAGAGCTTTCAGCAAACATTTGAGATGCTGAATAAACTTACAGATGAGGTCATTATGTTATTCATTTTACTTTATTTCAGTTGTTACAAAAGAACTCTCACAAAGTGTAATAATCTATAAATATTTGTAATGTGAATACAAAACATATCAATAAAACTTAAGAAAGAAAAAAAACATGGTAATACATGTTCAGTGGGGTAGATAGGGCTCTGTTCTTGTTCTGTTTTTGTTTATCTTCAAAGGCAGCTATGTGGTGGTGATATGGAAGGCTGGGCCTGTTCAAATTTGGCCTTAATATATAGGCTACACTAATCCATTGTTGATGGAATTGTGAATTGATCCAAACATTCTGGAGAGCAATTTGGAACTATGCCCAAAGGGCTATCAAACTCTTCACTATCTCTACTGGGTCTGTATCCCAGAGAGATCACAAAAAAGGAAAAAAGATCTACATGTACAAAAATGTTTGTGGCAGCCCTTTTTGTAGTGGCAAGGAACTGGTAACTGAGTGGATGCTCATCAGTTGGGGAATGGCTGAATAAGTTGTGGTATATGAATGTTATGGAATATGATTGTTCTATAAGAAATGATCAGTAGGATGATTTCAGAGAAGAAGAGAGATTTACATGAACTGATGCTAAGTGAAATGAGTAAAACCAGGAGAACATTGGACATAACAGCAGCAAGATTATACAAGATCAATTCTGGTAGATATGACTCTATTGAATAGCGAGGTGTTTCAGACCAGTTCTTATGTGATGAAGAGAACTATGTGTCCCCACAGGACTTTGGAGACTGAATATGGATCACAACATAGTATTTTCACTTTTGTTTTGGGGTTTGCTTGCATTTTATTTTCTTTCTCATTTTTTTCCTGATTTTTTTGTGTAACGTGATAATTGTAGAAATATGCATAAGAAGAATTGCACATGTTTAACATGTATTGGATTACTTGCCATCTAGGAGAGGGGATGGGGGAAGAGAAGGAAAAAAATTGGAACACAAGGTTTTGCAAGGGGGAATGTTGAAAATTATCTATGTATATGTTTTGAAAATAAAAAGCTTTAATTAAAAACAAATTAACAATAAATATGTGTTACAGGGTAAATCATGTAACTTCTGTTTCTTTCAGTTTTGTTTTCTGTAAAATGGTGATAATAATATCACCTAGGGTTGTTGTGAAGACCAAATGAGATAATGTTTGTAAAATGCTTGGTATAATGTCTAGCACATTATAGTTTTAATAAAAACATGTTCACTTCCTTTCCTTTCTGTGCTGTTTAACATCCTTGTCAACAACTTCAATAAAAATATTAAAGATACTTTATCATATTTTCAGATGTCAAAAAACTGGGAGGACAGGCTGACACAATGAATGCCAGATTTGGGATTTAAAACATCTCAATAGGAAGGGATATGAATTGAATTTAGTAAACTGGAATTTAATAGAGATAAATCACAGAATCACAGAATTTCAAAGTTGAAAGGGACTTTGGAGGTTACCTAGTTCAACTCTAACTTGAATCGAAGTTTCCTTTAAAACATTAAAAAATTTTCTTTTTAAAACATTTAAAACAAAATGGTGGGCTAGGCATATCATTTATTTTAAATAGGTTAGGATAGTTTTCTTTTAAAGAGGCATAGAGAATATACTCAGGATTTGGTTGGAGAAAGGAAGAAAAATTTGGAACACAAGGTTTTGCAAGGGTGAATGTTGAAAACTATTTTTGCAAGTATTTTGAAAATAAAAAGCTATTGTTTAAAAAATAAAAATAAAATTTTCTTTCACCCCAAAAAAGAGACTTGTAAAAACAGAATTTATGATTTGTACAGTAAAAATAAATGGCAGAATGGGGGGGGAACTCACAAACTTGAATCCATGATGACAAATCTTACCAATGAAACAATGGAGAGAATTACTGATTGGGAATATAGACATGAAGGACAATCTGAAAGAAGAGAAGCAAAAGAGTGATACAATTATATGAAAATATGATTTGCATGCAAGCAAAACATATTGTTCTTAAAGTTGGTGAAGAAATGATTATTAGATAACCAACTATTTCCCTTTCTAAATCTCCATTCTTTCCTAGGTCAAGCACTTGAAAAACATCATTAATAGTTGAGATTACCCAAATTCTTGGGGTACATATTTTTCAATCTTGGATGAGAGGACCCATCCAACTAGAGAAACTTACAAAGAATTTAATCTAAAATTAATTCAGACTTAATGTGTCCTACTTTGCCAGATCTGAGCAGAGGTAACCTACTTTTATCTAGATTATCCTAGACAGGGGTAGTATGGATAAGACATAGCTCTTTGCCAAGACTGAATGATCAGAGTCATGTCCTTTAGCCCCTCATTAGGATAGTCCACCTCTCATTATAATAGTCATTCTAATTAATCGTTAAACAATTAGAGTTGATAACCACCCTCAGGAGCAACTACTCTTCAAAGGGTATGTAAGTGTTAAATGAATTCCATGGGGTGTCTTTGGCAGGCAAGAGTGTCACTGACCTCTTTTATTGATGATCTGCTAGCATGATGAATAAAATTAGTAATTACCTAGAAACTGTCTCTCAAACTTTTTATATGTTACAATGGAGTTCATAGAGAAAACTTAAAGATTATTTGTCTTCCAGAAGAAAACGGTGAATAAAAAAACCCAAAATTGTATACTACAATGCAAGAAATAGCACAAGAAACTTCCTTGAATTACTGAGCCCAGAAAACAAAATGCCCATTGAAAGATTCTAGAGATTATCTCCAGAAGATTAAAAAAAAAATCTATAATGCAAACTCTAAGACAAATGCTGTTTAAATTTATTAAGTACATTCAGAAGCAACAAATTTTGAAAATGGCCAGGAGGAATCCTTTCAAATATAAAGCAAGGAAAATTTGAATAAGAAGACTATTCTGCACTTACCAAAAACTGGAGGAGAGCGCAGAATAATGCCATTCAGAAGAGAAAAAGAGCTCAAGGTCACCTACATACCTGAGCTTAACTGTTCATGTTTTCATGGATACTCAATTAAAAAAAGCATCACAAATATTCCTAGAAAGAAAACCAGACCCAAAGAAACTATTTATTTTTCAAACACTCCAAATAGCAGAAGTGTTGTTGTTCTTGGTTGTTTTTTGTTTTAGAAGAAGATCAATGATATGATTGATGTCTTGACTTGTATGTGAGTTGGATTTATGTATGGGAGAGTTGCACAAAGTCTTCAGTCTCACTCTTTCTTTTAGAGTAATTAAAATTCAGTGATAATACAAAAGTCAAGGCAAATAGTGATGGCCTATGATGATTAGTGGATGATCATGATGTCTTCAGTAGATTAAGTTCTAAGCACTCCACAGCTCCTATTTTAACTGTCTCCATGACTGTTGGAACAAATTGCTGTCATCTATTTCTGCAGGGGAAGTCTTTCTATGCTTTGGGTATACATTTCCTTAACTCAATGATGGGTTTAAAGCCTGTTTGTTACCTTCCATCTGCTTCAACCTGTCTGCCAAAATGGTTTTTTCCCCCCAGGGTGTGACTCCTATATTTATTAGTTTCTTGGAGCCACAGGTGAGAGTTGGCTGAGAAGTGGATGAGCAGCTCTGAAAAAATAGCTTGGCAAGCCCTCACACAAGAGAGATTAGTCCTCCCTGAGCACTCTGTATACCTTAAATAGCAGAAATCTTAATATAAGAAGAGATATAAACAGAAACATAAGAAAAGTAAACAAGTACAACCAAAGACAACCACATAATAATTGAGAGACCATTAAGAGATTTCTTTCTACAAGAGACAGAGTGAAAGCAGATGTCAAATAGAATTGATGGTGGAGAAATATTTCTGAAGTATGGACTTAATCTTATAACACTCTGCCTACAGATGAATTAAAGTATTTTTGGGACTAAATTACAAAGAGAGTATATAAAAATGGGGAGGAGAAAAACAAGATAGAGGGGAATATAGTTGTATCCTAATCAAGTCAAAGGCAAATAATGAAGGGAAAATCACTTCTGTTTTTTTCAGGAATAAGAGGAGAATGGGTGAGGAGACAAAGGGAAGGATTGAAAAAGAGAAAAAAATGGAGGAATCTTGTTTTAATAATGGGAGGGGGTGCTACTGGTGACTGCTTCCATGAAATAAGATTGTTATAAACGTGTTGGGGGGCTTAAAATGGGTATAATCTGCAGAAATATCATCTTTAGAGCAGCAACACCTCCTGCCTCAGTAGAAGAGGAATCAGTGCTCTTATACAAAAGTGACACCCAAAAGAGTAGGAAGGCAGAGAGGAGATTTCAAGATAAATGGAGAAAAATGCCATGAAGAAAGCAATTAATAATGAATTGCACAATCAGGAACATAGTAAAATTCTTAATACAAGAAAACAGCCTTTCTATTAGTTGTAGGAATTGGTATTTCCAAGAGTGAGGTATAACAGAAAGTGGGAGTTGGAGACAATATCTACAAGGAAATAACATAGAAACTGTTCAGAAGAGGTCACTCAAAATACCTGCCTTAGAAACTTTAATTCCACAGGAATGTAGAGAATAAAGTATAAGGGCCACAAGTCAAAGAAAAAGGGAAAATAATGAAGGAATTGAAGGAAAGAAATTATTTTGGGAAAAATACAGAAAATGAAATAAAAAAACCCCCACCTAACCAAACAATTAATCAGGTTTATGCCCTTAAAAGACATTAAGGAGAGTTTCCATTATCAGTCTGTGAATGGTAGCCAAGATACTATGTTGTAGATAACAACATATGCTTCCTTCAATTGAAGACAAGATGGCTACTTCTTTTCAGTGATGGTACTCATTTGGAGCATCTGCCTTTGAAAGATGAGTATATTATTATCTCATATGGTTCTTGACATGTTTTTGATTGGAAAATTAATTATAATGACACTTTCTCTCTACCTCAGCTCAAGAGGTTTGACTTTACAAAAACTGATACTTTTTTTTAGTCTATAGCATTGATCTCATACTTAGAAAACTCACAAATCATGGAAAATTCAGGAGAAGTATTGCATCTCCCAGGTCTAACTATCCAACCTGAAGTTTGACTTTTTTTTTTTTGCGTCTGTACAAATAATATAATGCACAAAATAATAATATATTGGTGCCCTTTTTCTACCTTCTCCCTTTTTACTCCTCCTTCCCCTCAAAGTAGTTTTCAAGAATAAACATGACTTGTTCTGCTATCCTGTATGAGAAGTTTTATATTCCTATATTACCAGACACTCCAATATTATACTGTATGTAAATATTAGGTTAGAGTTGGAAAAAAAAGCTGAAGAGAGCTTAAGTCAGATAAGAAACATTAAATATAATCCCATTTTCTACATTAAAAGCTAATTTTCAGAGCAGTAATTTGTAGGAGGCAAATAATCAGATTATTTCCTTTATCTCTAAGTGTTTCCCAGATGGAATAGCACCTATAATAGTATATTATGCAGTATGACTTGGATGCACATCAAAACCATTAGCTTACTTTAAAAGCTCTCATTGGAAAGATGATAACCAGAGTAAAGATCATAGCCACCCTCTGAAGTTGAATTTTAACAAGGTAAATGGAACTAAATGAAAACCAGCAGCATATTTCAGGCTTGCCAATCACGTGTCTGATAACTCTGGATCGCTTGTACAAACTCAGGCAATGGCTTAGCAGTCATCCAAGGGTGAGCAGTAAGGGCATTAAAATAAAATGTCTGAGCCAAGAGAGAGGGAGAAGAAGAGGTAGGGAATGAAGTTAAGGTAGAAATAGGGGATTACTTCTCTGTTGGTTCTGCTTTAGCCCCCTATTATGAGAAGAAGTGTTTCAGAATGCAGAGATAGTTGTTTAGATACAGACATTGTCATTAACCTGCTGTCTTGTCTTGCTGAATTTTCTCAAATTTGGTAGCACCCATAATCTCTACTTGTTGTGAAGGCTGTGGTTCAGCTCTTTTCTTTCATTTATTATGCTGAATAAGTGTTCCAGAATGATGTGTTTAGATATAGTTCACTAATCCTTAGCCAGATACATATTAAGTAGAAAGAGTGATTGACAAAGGATCAGTCAGTTTGTGGTCACTCAGTCAGTCAAAGTGCCTGGGATGTGCCAGTTCTGTTACTTACTAGTTGCTTAACTTTGTGCAAATTTTATCACATTTCTAGCCTCAGTTTCTAGAGGATAGTATTACTACTTTGCTTATCTCTCAGGCTTGTTATAAGGAGCAATAAAGAAATATCAGTAAAGGGGATTGTAAACTATGAAACACTATAAAATATCATAATGATGATGATAACCTCTATGGGATGTCATTTTTAAAAAAATCAAAATCAAATGGGAACATATCTGTAAAATACTTTTAAAATTGAAAAGTACTATGAAAAGTCAGGTTTCATTATCATTGCTAATTAAGTTAAAAATAATCACATTGTGTACCTCTATTTCCTTCCCTGTAAAATAGAGATATTACCTTCTTCCTAACTTCACAGATTTGTGGTGAGAAATAAATGAGAAAATGTGTGAAAGCACTTTGTAAAATATAAAGTATAATTATTATATATTATATTATATTATATATGTGTACATTATACAAACACTTGCATATTTAATAGAAATATATTACATATACAGATTTGTATACTTGCATATTCATAGATATATATGCATGTGTGTATATATGTATATACACACATATATAATATGCATATATGTATACATATGTATATGTTGTTGCCCTGGAGTTAGAATGACATGAGTTCAAATTCACCCTCAGATGCTTATTAGTAGTGTGACCCTGGGCAAGTTAATTAATCATGCTTGCCTTAATTTCCTCATCTGTAAAGTGAGATGGAGAAGGAAATGGAAAACTATTTTAGTATCTTTGCCAAGAAAGTTCCATGGCTCACAAAGTGTCACACTTGACTGACATGACTTAATAACAATATATGTATATACATATATGTGTACATGTATATATATGTACATGTGATTTTATTTGTATGGGTAATTCCTAGTGAAGAACTATCTACCAATGAAAATTTCTTATTTAAATCTTGAGTTTCTCCAAAGCTTGGACTAGTCCTGTGAATATAATTGTATTAGTTTGTTGGATAGTATCACTGCCATTTCCTGAAAGGCAATCTGACACTATAGAAGTAAGGACTTCACTTTATGATCTTGATTACAAAAGCCTGACCTTTCTGAGCCTCAATTTCTTCAGCTTTAAAACGAGGAAACTAGAACAAATTAATTCTAAGGTCTTTTCTAGGTATGATATTCTGTAATTCTATATAATTCAAATATATTAACTCTGTTGTATTTTGCCTCTGGCCTATATTTTAAAAATGGCCATTATTAAAAGGCTCAAAGAGAAGTGTTATATCTTTCCCCTTGACTTTCAGGGTCGCAAAAAAAAAAAAATTGTAAAAAGATTTATGTTGAAGAGCATTTTAATAATAACCTCTGTAGAAAACACAACTTGTCTTTGTGTTCTTTTCCCCTGTTGGAGGAATGGCCAGCCAAGCTATGCCTTCCTGTAGCTATTCCTACCATCAATGCTCCATGATCCTATTCTAATATAAAAATTGTGCATCCAAAATGTTTCCCATACCCTAAGATGCCCACAGAATGATTCATTGGAAACATACAATGGCTTGGCCAAAGCTCACTTTATGATCTTGGTTATAACAATTTAACCTTTCTTGTGCTTTACAATGAGGAGGCTAGAACAAATGAGTTCTAAGGTCTTTTCTAGATATGATGTTCTATTATTCTATACTTTACAATTTAAATATATTAACTATGCTGGATTTTGCTCCTGGCCTGTATTAAAAATGGCAGTCATTAAAAGTCTCAGAGAAGTGTTTATATATTAATCAGAAGCTTTATGATCTCCAAGTTTAGACTAATTGGTTCCCCTTGAGTTTTTTCCCCTTATGTTTTACTTTAGTTTTTCTTATCATCCATCACATCAAAAGTAATAATTTTTTTCTTCATTCCTCATAGCTGAGTAAATTCTTTAGTTCCAGAAATGGATTTGCTTCACAGATTCCTAACCAAGTATGCAATCAACACAATTTAATTTAATCGTGGGGCATTCATCGGTCTGTATCACAAAGAGCTATTCTAGATTCAGTGTTAAAAAACTTCAATTCTTACTTTTCAACTGCTGTGGACAAGACTTTTGCCTTCTCATGTTCTCGTTTTCCTTTTCTTTAAAATGAGGAACTCCATAGTAAAGGATGTGAACTCAAGTTTATTCTTTCAAACTGATTATTATGTAACTATAAAAATAATAAGCCATTGCTTCTCTTTCATTTCTCTTTCTTTCTTAGTGAACATTCTCCATTCTTCCTTAATGAACAGCTCCTTCCCAGCTCTCAGAACAGTATGGTAAATAATCTGAAATGTTAGGGAAATCTCCCTGGCTAACATTTCTCCATTGTCTTCTTTGATACTAGAAAAACTCAGATAATTGCTAGAATCTTTTGTGAAACACTATTTTCTTATCTCACTGCTTACAAGACTTCAGTGATACCTTATTACCTACTGTATAATGGTTTGTATACTTATTTAAGCTTCTGTTTCAGGCTCTGGGGAAAGGGGTTATCTCATTTATATTCGTCTTATCACAATTCTTAGTGAATGTTTATTTAATTAACCAGTTCAATTGAATTCCTTAGTTTACTACCAACTTCTTTACATCTTTCAACTCTCTCCACTGGAGACTATTTTTTACTCTATTTCTCTAAACACCCAGAAGGATGAGTATGCTTTCATATAACCTTCTACAATTTCAATATTAATTCTTTCATTCACTCCTTTAATGATCTAACTGCCTTTAAGGACCATGTAATATGTCTCTACAACTTTCTTTCTAACCTTGTTGATCTTTTTTGATCATTCTTCCAACTTTCTCAATGACTAAATACCTTGTCTATTTGCTTTCTTACACACTCCATCCTTTACCATCATCTTTAGAGACGTCAACATTCCTTTGATAATTTAATTAATATGATCACACAATTCTCCAACTTCTTCAATTACAATAACTTCTTTTCTTACTCCATTTCAGAAATGTCATCATAGATATAGGGCTAAAAGAGATATTAGAGATAATATAATTTAATCTGTTCATTCTATAGGTAAAGAAACTCAGAAATGACATTTAGCTAAGATCACAAAATAGTAAATGAAAGAGTTGAGATTTGAACTCAAGTCCATTGTCACCAGATCTAGCATTCTAATTATTGAACTACAAAATGCTGACATGATCATATGCTAGATCTCACTATTTCTTGGAATTGCATTAACATCTGTCTCACAGTTTGTCCTCTAGATTCTGGCATTGCTATTTGTGCTGCCTTTGTACCTTAAGGGTCATCTGTCCTTTCCATCTGTCCTGAGGTTAAAGTCTTCAATAGGTATCTCCTTTCATTTGAATGTGAGCTTCATTGAGCTCCTGGAAAACTTTTAAAAGTTTGTAATTCTAGTGCTTAGGACAAGGATGAGAAGCACTTAAAAAATGCTTCTCCATTCCCTACCTTCAGCATTCTAGAATTTTGAAATTCTAATCTCCAGCCATAAACTTCTATCCTTCCAACTTTCCTACCTTCTTACTCACACTAAATCTAATCTCATTTATTTTGACTTCCAGGGCCTTGACACTATTCTTTGTCACTGTTATGTTTTATTGACTTCTATGCTAGAATCTAATAGTTCAGAAGTTCTAAAATTATTAATATGTAATTCCTTTTCCTTGGGTCTGTATTCTCTACTTCTGCTTAAATCAACCAAGTCGTTATTAAATGATCACTATCTGCCATGTATTGTGCTTATGGACTGCTGAGTGTCACTGAAAAAAGTCACAAAATAAAACTGATTTTACCACAAAAGATTTATGCTATAGAAACTGCTTTTATTAAACCTGTAATGACTCCCTATCTTGTTATTCACAAAGGAAGACTATTCCAGGCTTTTTTTCTTCTTCTTTTTTTTTTTTTTCTTATTCCTAGTTCTACCACTTACACCCTCATTTGAAGCAGATGATTTCTGAGAAGATCAAGTCCACCCAAGGAGACCTCTCACTTCTCTTCCATACATAAGACTCTTCAACATCATTACCCTCTCTTCCTTTTTTTTTTTTTTTTTTTTTTTTTGCTTAAGTGACAGAGAAAATAAATAAATATCCTTACTACTCACTGATGGGAATAAGTGTTTATTTAGCACCTATGATGTGCCAAGAACTATTCTAAGCACCTTACAAATTATATCTCATTTGATCTGAGGCCAACTTGTACCCATAATCCTATTTCTCTTCTCTCCTTAGTCCAGCAAGACTTTGCTTTTTCATTCATCTTGCTAATATGCATCTTCAATTTTTCTTGACATTACCATATGTTTACAATTCTAATCAAGTCTCTTGGTTCTGAAAAAGTCCTTGATATACCTGTTCTATCCAGATATTCCTTGTATGTTCCCTTCCCTTCACTGCTAAATTTCTTGAAAAAGTTTACATTGGATATCTCCACTTTCTCATTAGCTACTCACATCTAGACTTTTGTCCACACCACTCTGCCAAGATGACATTTTAAAAGTTCACCATTGATTTCTTTCTCTACAAGTTACTCTCCCACCCTCACTCTTTTTGACCCCTTCTGCAGCTTTTGACACTTGCCTGCTAGGATAATCTTTTCTCCTTCTGCTTTAGAGGCATTATCATCCCCAGATTCTCCTACCTGTCCAATTGTTCCTTCTTTCTCTTCTTTGTTAAATGTTCATCATTTTCCTAGTTTCAGAAAGTAGTTTTCCCCTAGCTTCAAAAAGTAGTTTTCCCCTAAGGTTTATCCTTGGCTCTCTTCATTCTCTCCCTTGGCAATTTTGTTCATTTCTATGGCTTCAGTTACTCCCTCCACATTTGAGGTTAGAAACTTTTCTTTTATGCCAGGGACCTCTTTGAGAGTCTAATGGCAGTTTATGGATCCTTTCCAGAATAACATTTTAAATACATAAAATAAAATACATATGATTACAAAGAAATCTAATTATGCTGAACAGTAGTGATCAAAATCCAATAAATTCATGGATTCTAGATTAGGAACCCATGCTCTGATTAGGAATCAATGCTCTGTTTAGGTTACCTTCAAATCTTATTAACAATCCTGATTTCTCCTCTGAGTCCCAGACCTACATCTCCCCTCACATTTAAGATAAATTTCATTGGGATGTCCCAGTGACACCTCAAACTCAACATAATCCCAAACTAATTCAATGTCTTTCCCTCAAAATCTGTTTTTCCTTCTAATTAAATTATTTTTGCCTATGGTAGGTATTCCTACCTTCACTTTTTTTTTCTTATTTATAACTTTGGTATCATCTTTGGATATATGTAGTGAGGAAGGGAAAAGAATCACATGACCAAATCCTGTCAATTTTACCTTGACAATATCTCTCCTATTCATCTTCTCATCTCTTCACACTGGTGCCATTTGGTACAGGCTCATTGCCACCCTGCTGGTCTTTTGTAATAGTCTCCTTACCGGTTTTTCTATCTCCAGTTTCTCTCCCTTCCAATTCATCTTTTCCACTACTGCCCAAATAATCTTACATGAAGATCTGGTCATATTACTCTTGTATTCCAAAATCATCTTGCCAACCAAGAAAATTTCAGACGCCTTTCCACATTCAAAACCTTCCACATTATAGAATAATTCTGCCTTTTCAATATTATCAGGTTATCATGTCATTTTATGCATTGTATATTCCAGTTCAACTACACTTCTCTCTGTCTTCTGAGCATACATCCTTTACTCATGCACTTCTCTTTGCTTAGAATACTCTTTCTGTGTGTCTCCTGTTTCTCTCTTTGTCTGTTCTGTCTCTGTCTCTCACTTTCTCTTGCTCTCTCCTTTTAGCCACTGCAATCTTATTTAAAATGCCATCTTTAGATAGCCTTTCCTATCTCCTCATTTCCTTTTCTGGGTGATATCATTTGTCCTCAGACCATGTAAAAACACCGTTTTGTAACTCTGTCTATAGCTATCTCTCTGTTTCTGTCTGTCTCATTTTGAATACCAGATCTGTGATTTAATAAGTATATGTAAATTCAAGTGGGCAAGTCTTCTCCCTTCACTGATAAAGATTAAAACTAGCTTTGTAACTAACAGTTTTAGTTTCCTATAGTCACTAGTTTAGATAAGTTTTCCATGTTCACACAACCGGTATATATTCCAGGGATTAGATAATGCAGATCTTCATGACTCAGAGGCAAGTTTCCTACCACTATACAAAGGCAAGTTTCCTGTCATTACTTATGCAATATTTATCACAGATATTTGTAGAACAGCCTTACCCCACAATAAGACTGTAATTTCAATAATATTAGAGCTATATTACACTATATTTGTAAACAATGGATAGTAGAAGTATTTATTATAGATTTTTGCAAGGGTACCGTAATCTCAGTGAAGTTGGGGACTGTGTCCTATATAAATACTATCTTCTTTAGCACCTGGTACAGTGCTCTGTAAATAGCAGGTATCCAGTAAATGTAGTTCTTGGCAATGTAGTTTATTGCAAATTATTCTGGGCTTGGATTTAAGGAAACTACATTCAAATCCTGGCTCAGACACTTAATAGCTGTGTGATCAAGGGTAACTTAATTTCTCCCACTCAAAATTTCCTCATCTGAAAAATGGGGACAGTTAAATTTATACTCCTTACCTCAAGATGTGAGATATGAGATATGATGAGATATGAGAAAAACATTTTGTAAACCTTAAATCAAGACAAGACAAAAGTATTTATTTATTTTACTATGTTGCTATCCAACAGAACCTTCCCTTCTTTGCATATGTTCTTTTATTCTCCTTGTTCTTCCAAAGCAACCTACCATCTGGCATATGTTAATTTTGGTTCATGTCATTCACTTCATAGATTGTATACTCTCCACTCATCTCTCCTCTGCCATTGCTTGTCTATCACCTCTTTTAAGACTTGACTCTTCAATAAAAGATATCAACTCAACCAGAAAAACTCCTCTGATTCATCTCATCTGATATCTAACTTCATTACCTAACTTAAAATTAAAATAAGTAATATTTCTTATATTTTTATGAAAGCAAACCCAAATGAAAATAAGTATGCTTTCTTTGATGGTTAAATTATATGTATTGTCTTCAATTATTCATATTGCAATGATGCTAACTACATTCTCTGGGTCTATTTCCTTACTTATTATGCTTTTATTGGTGGGAAACCCTTGGGATCTGTGTTAATAGAGCAGAGAGATAAAGAGAAGAAAGCTGAAAGAAAATGTCACTGCTTCTTTTGGGATGACTTATTTAATATCTATGATAATACTGTAGACTTATACTAAATGGGTAAATTTAGATTCTTTCCTTCTTTAACTTGCTACTAGTATAATTCTGGGTAAGTCACTCAATCTCCATGGATCAGAGTTTCAACATCTATAAAATGAAGGAAATGTATTAATGGGCCCTGAGTTCATTTCAAGTTTTATTTTTATAATCCTATCATTTATGATTCTTGACCAGAAATTTTTGGTCATCCTTGAATCCTAGAATATTATAGTAGCTGAAAACAACCATAGAGGGCATATAGTCCAACCTCTATCTAAACAAAGGCCTTTTGTCAAATCTTTGACAATCTCTGAAACAGCTACACCCAATAGAAGAGGGAAGGACTCAAAGGGTGTTGTCAAGGATGCAGTTCTTGCTGACACTGTGATAGGATCATGACTGCTTAAGCCCTTTGATATGTGCTGCACCTAAGATATCAAACACAGTCCAATATAGTTTATCTAAGGATATATTCAACACAGTTAACCATAGCACAGTTACACAAAGAAAGGCATCCAGATACCCAAATTCTCTAATTATACTGCTCTATCACTAAGGCTAATACTTAACCTTGGACTCTTGCTTTGCCTCCTTTTAAAATGTTTAATTCAATAATCACAATAGAATAAGCCAGTACAATACCCAATCTAGAGATTTCTGGTCACTTTCCTATTATCTATTCCCAGCAAATAGCCTCAAAGGGTGAGATAAGAATGGTGACCTTCTTATGGCAGATTGCATTAATAAGTGCTGGTTTTTTGACTCATAGAACATTTTCCTTTGCCTTCCTGATCATGAAAGTAGCTTTAGTTTTGCCAAAGCACAAAACAATCACATTTAATTGCATATTTTGGGGAGACTCAACCTAGCTTTCTTCCTTTTCCTCCTTCAATTTCTTTTTCTTCTTTAGCTGAACTCAGATAATGTAAATGGAAGTGGAGGAGATAACTACAGCTTATTTTCAAACTAAGGGTCCTAAGATGCCCAAGCTAGTTAATTTATAAGTCATAAAGACATTATCTTTCCAAATATTTCATTTGAAGTGAGTTTGGGTGCATTTTTGCTTCTCAAACATAAATTCAGATCAATAGAACATTACTATAACTATGACTAATATTTTCTATTGTCCAAATAGTATTGAACCATTCTCTTTTCTTCCTCCCTCCCCCCAAGTATATTCAGAGACTATGAATTTGTGAACAAAAGAATAGTAAGTGCAGGCAAATTTAGACAAAAATATGAAAAGAAAAAGTTATTTTAATTTTAAAAATCTTTCATCATTATTAAATATTCTGATTTTCCCCAACCTTTTCACTTCCCAAACCCTATACCTAATAATTAGCCTTGAAAACCAAAGAATGAACACAAAATCAATCACCTTTTCAGATCTAACACATTTTTTTGTTATCGCAGTCATATAACAAAAGTAGCTGCCAGCAGTTCTATAAACAAATACATCACAACTTCTATGTAGAAATTGGCAAAGTTAATTAATTTGCAATTTATTGATCAACATGAACTCAATTCATAGATGTCTTCTGAGACAAGGATCCTTATATGATAGTAGAATAAGTTTACAAATTCAGATCCTTTCTGTCATCACTCCTTCTTAATAAAGATATAATATGAAATAATGGAATATATATGTATGTATGTATTTTTGATGGTTTTGATACATCCAGAAATGGGGAAAAGGAAGAAAATGAGACTAAGATGTTCTTTCCCATTTAAAGAGGAAAAGTATAGACATCTTTAAGACTTATAAGACAAAACATGTATGCTGCCAAATTGGGCTTATCATCCCCCTGCCAGGTAAAATACTGATCATCTGTTTAAAAAATAGATGAGTTAATCTTTGAAGAAGGAAAATTTGCATTTCTATCATGTGAAATTACATCTATGATAAGACATTTTGTTGTTAAAGTAACTAAATGTATTTCCCCCCAAAAAAACAGTTTTAAAATGATAAGTTCATGCTTGCCTCTTGAACAAAATGAAGCAAAATCTTTCCCTCACTCAGGATAATAAGTTTTTAGGAGTAATTATTCTTAACAGAGATAAAAAGCCCAACTCTTAACTGCCTGATTTTCTAGATAATATTGAAAGCAATGCAATTACAGTTATAGTAATGGATATGGTTTTTTACCTGATAATCATCAGGGGTCAAGAGTTCAAAACCCACAACAGAGCATCTTTTGCACTTCAAAGGCAAAGAAAAGACTGAAAGCTCCAATCTTCTATTTCCTATTACTTTTTCCCATTCACCCTCCTTGCAAAAGAGAGTACTGGAGAAAGATGGGTCTACAGAACTCTCCATCCATCACCTTTCCCCCATCCCTTCTTCTTTCATCAGCTCTTACATCCTCCAAATGAGCTTTCCTCTCCCTGAGAAGCAGTTATCACTCTGAATTATCTCTGCACATGGGAGACTCCTATAACATGGATAAATGAAATTCAGATATAATCTTAGACCTCAATTTCAGATTATATTTGCTATCCTTATTTTAATATGCATTCATGATGATCAAAATGCATTTTAAGAATAGTGTCTGCTAAACCTGGAGAATTTTCAGAGTCCTCTAAGGACAATCTCCTATCTGTGTCAATTGGAATGTGTAGCCGATCCTTTTCTATGTTGTATAATTAAACTAAAACTAACATACAACTGCCTAATGTCCAAGAGTATCCAGTTTAACAGATCCAAATTTTTTTTTTCCTGTGGGAGAGGGATGTGTGCCAACATATCCTCCAGAAGATGCAAGCCATCAGTTAAATAATCAAAATTATATCATAAATCAAAATCAGTTTAATAATCAAATCATTCAGTATGTCAACCCAATCACACCTCACTAATTTGCCCATAATCGTCATATATTAGCAAGTTGTCAGATAATTCCATGTGCTAGTAAATACTGAGGCTGATCTCCATTCTTGCCAAATGTTCCTGAGAAATGGAAATGAAAAGGAAGATATGGAAAGGTTGTGTTTAAGAGAAACTTACCATCTGGGAGGCTTTGTATGCAAATTTCCAAGGCAGGGAAGAAAATGTCAGGGGCAGAGGAAAAATAAAATATTCATAAGTTTTTGAATATAAGTGGGTCCTCGTTTCTATTTAGGATAAAGAAGGTGGGTCAGTAGTATGAAACAAAGAAAAGTTAAAGATAAATAAGACAGAGTAGGAAAGGCTGGAAATGCCAATGAGATATTTGTCTTTCTATGAGATATTGCTATAGGGCCATGTTTATATGGGTCTGTATGCTGGTCATCCTCTTTACCTTAACTCCTCATCCCCAACTCTACTTCTGGCAAAACAATTATTTGCTCCCTTGAACTTTGGGCTTAAAGGGCCCAGCATCTTATTTCTCAGCTTTACATGTAATTTCTTCCTTGTCTAAGAATAGTATAACAAACTGTACAGATGTTGTGAGATGATGATACTTGGAATTGGCCATATATTATATAAGAACCATCTATGTTGTACAAGGGATGGATTGTTGAACTTGGAGTCAGGAAAATCTCAATTTGAATTCTGTTTCAAACATTCAACTTGCCGTGTGATCCTGGTAAACAGGTAAACTCTCTGAGCCTTAGTTTCTTCACCTGAAAAAGAAAATTAAGGATGACAATAGAACCCCTGTCACAAAGTTCATATTAGAATCAAATGGGATAACATTTAAAGTGCTTTGTAGACCTTAAAGTGTTATATGACAACTATTTTATTACATATATATATATATTATGTTATAAATAATATAAGCAGAGACTATAAGAGTAATTATGGGTTACTATTTCATATTTTAAGCCACACTAGTGAATCTCTTGAATTTTAAATATCATATTTTGGGATGGGGGAAATAAATAGCTGTCTTATATATGATCTACATTGTACACAGAAAAATTTTCTATTCCCTTTTGGAGAAGACCTAGACATGAGTCAAATATTAGCTTTGTTTAAGTGATTAACCCCAGAATTAAAAACTGGAGTGGGGAAATAATGAGCCCAAAACAATTTTTAAATGCCTATCCCTTTAAATAGAGGCTGGGCTACCTTAGATTTGAAAGTAACTCATATAAGTCAAGAGCTAGAGCCCTCTAAGTGTTAAGGGAAGATGCTGCTCCCTGGTTCAGCAGGTCTTATTACATAGTATTTTACGAGTTTGCACAAACACGCCAACAAACTTTGGGGGCACCTTCCACTTTGCAATGTCTTATGATAAATATGGTTAGAGACAAATTACATAGAATTATTGATATATCTATGTGATCTCTACATATTTGGAAATACATTGGAAAAGTATGATTAAAGAATCAAGAAATATTAAGCTTGACTGAAAGATGCTGTTTTCAAACTATCAAAGGACAAGTTCCAGGTTTGCAGTTTTCGTTAAGTATGTGAATCACATCATGTTTGAACAGGGTGGGATTATTGAGCCCAAGAAGATAGAGACACTCATATAACATTTAATTTGCTATGCTTTTTGATCAAGTTCTTTTGCTTTAAACTAATATGTTCTTTGGTTGGTTTAGTAAAGGTAAATTTGAAGCTAGTTTTAAATGGATAATGGCTAACTAAAAATTCATCTGTGCGGGGTGTTATTTGTGGTAAGCATAGTTAATCTTCCATTCAGAAATCTCAGTGATCTGCTAGAATAAAACATAGATTCCTCTGCCTACTATTCCAAGTTCCCCACATTCTAATGCTACCCTACTCTTTCCTATGCTTTCTAAAGGTAGCACCCCACAGAGATCAACTTATTAGCAGCCTCAGGTTTATTGTGTGTGTGTGTGTGTGTTTTTGATAAATATCCATTCAAAACCATAGCCTATCAGCTACAAAGTATATTTACTTTGAAAACAACTACAGACTCCATATTTGGTGTTCAAATATCTTTGATGATTTCCTTTATGCCATTTGTTCGGTGAGATATTTTTTATCAGTAATGTGTTGTAGCCTACTCATATCATGCATACCTCTTCATTGCCATTTGGGTGACCTATAACCTTAATTCTTTGGAAAAAGTGATATTCCATAACCCACAGCCCCTTAGCCTCCCTGGAAGAGTATAAATGTTAAAAAGGACTTTTGTTTTAGTGAAAATGTTGAAGTCATTAAAAACACTGTATAATTTTCCAGGAGCAATTCAGTCCATGTATAGCATCCTTTGTTCAAATATGGGTCCAGTTCATCCTAGGATAAAGTGTGTTTCTTAAGTATATATACTGATGAACCAGTCCTACAGATGTCCATCTGATTGCACATAATCTGGAGAATAGAATGGTTTTTATCAACTTGTTTTTTTCCTGGGTGGGAAGCTGACTCTTTTTGAGTTACTATAGATCTCATTTAGCAGACTTTGAAATTTTCAAGGGCTTGATATAATCAAAATAATATCCACAAACAAGAAGATATTGGAAGATCTCAACAGTGTAGTATAGTGGGAGATTGGAAATCAGAGGATCTGAGTTTATTATCTAGGCGACTGGGCAATCACTTGGACCTTTATCATACCATCAGTGAGAGAAATGAGCAGGTATTGAGATCATCCATAAGAGACACATAAGGGATCATATGTGCCTTGGGGACCTACGTGATGAGAGAACTCATCCCTGATATTACAAAGCCACTAAAATCTTCTGGCAATATTACATTCTTAATGAGTCTGTTCTCTGCCTTGGAACAGTTTCTCTTTGAGTGATGCTATACCGATGCCAATGGGACTGCTGTGCATAAAGTTTGCTCATCTTGTGAAAATGCTCTGTGGCATCTTTCTTTGGGTATGTTGCTCTACTAATCTATCCTGAGCAAATAATCTCAGATAAATGTTTCTCCCTGCTACTTATCTCTACATCATCTCTTCAGAGCATTTTTTCTAAAAACATTAACTTGGACAAAAACATAGAAAAATAGAACCAGAACACATAAATTAGAAACATAAAGTTGGAAAGAATGTCAGAGCCCAAACGGTCTGGTTTAATCTTACAAATGAGATAATTGAGACTTATGGCAATTATACGACTTGACCAAAGTCATACACCAGTGTGAAATTGGTTGAAATTTCTATCAATGTTAGACTAATGGCTTAAACACATTTATGCTCCTTGACTAGTCAGAAAAGATAGACAATTTAGCTGAATTTGTCTTTGTATTGGATTGGAAAGTATAGAATTTTATTTTAATTCAGATGATCTGGGTTAGAATTCTGTCTGTGTCATATGCTACCTGTGTGATCTTTGGTTAATCACTCACCCTTTGTAGACTTCATGTTCTTAATCAGTAAAATGGGAGGACAAGATCACTTCTAAAATCACTTAAAGATCTGTATCTATGATCTTATGAGATTATGTTCTGTGGACACAGAATTAAATGCTATATTTGATCTAAGCTACACCTAGAACATCATATTTTCAAGAATTCAAGATACAATAAAAGTGAGGCAGCTAAGTGGCGCAGTGGATAGAACACCACTCCTGAAGTCAGGAGGACCTGGGTTCAATTTTGATCTCAGATATTTAACACTTCTTAGCTGTGTGATCCTGAACAAGTTACTTAACCCCAATTGCCTCGGCAAAAAAAAAAAAAGTTCAATAAAAGTACTGTATTTTCTTCTATCTGGAAAATGAGAATAATGAAGAATCCCTAGTTTTCTAAATATAATGCACTGCCTTTGCTTCCCATCCTCTTGTCTCTTGACCTCAGTCTTACCATTCCAGATTCCATATCATGGAATTCTTATTTAGCTTTAACAAGCTTCTATTCATCTTAGACCGTTTCCTTTACTGTTGCTACCATTTTCCTGCAATCACAGAGATTCCCCTAGGAGAATCTGAATCCATGACTGTCATGTCTGGTACTGGCTCTATTTTCTCTCATGTTACTTTGACTAAATCCTCAACTATGAATTTCTTCCACTTCTTTCACTCCTACCCGTATGCCAATGAATGGTGCTGGTGGAAGTCTATGGAGATTAGAACTATGGAGATTAGGTCTAATACAAATTTATATTATTTAATTTCACTGCATCCTTACTGCACCAAGGCAAATTCTTTTACTTTTCCCTAATTCATTCTCTATCACATGCCCCCAGCAGAAAGGGGAGTCTTTCTTTATACCTCTCATACTTCCCTCCTTTTTAATGGAAGATATAATCTCATACTGAGAAAATAGAAACAACATTTGCTAGAATCTCCCTTTTTACTTCTGAAAATTGACTTCACTTCCCATTATTGTTTTCTTTCTTCAAGTCTCTGACAAAGAGATGACTTTTCCTCATTAGGTCACCCCTGCTCCTAGCTCCTCTAATGAATTACTATTGAAGACTTTAGCTTAAAAAAGTCCAAGGTCTCTCATTTCATACAGGACCATCTCCAGTCATCCGCATCTATCTCTGGCCACTGGATCCAGATGGCTCTGGAGGGGAAAGTGAGACAGGTGACTTTGCACAGCCCTCCCTACCTCAAATCCAATTCAGCTGCATGTCATGACATCACTTCCCTGATGTCATGGTCCTCTTTGAGAACAAAGGACAAACAATAACAAAAGCCCATGTTTACAGATAGATGCAGCTAAGGTGGCACAGTGGATAGAGAGAAATAGAAAGAATTGACTTAAAATTTGCCTTAGATACTTACTAGCTGTGTGATTCTGAGCAAATTACTTTATCTATTTGTCCATTAGTCCCCCTGCTCCTCATCTATTAAAAAAGGAAAAAATAGCACTTTTCTCACAAAGTTGTGAGGATCACAATGATCCTTATAATGACTAAATAAGTTAATTAATAAAGAATTTTGAAAACTTTAGAACACTATACATGTTAGCTATTATTATTGTAGATGAATAGATAAAATATTGATTAATATTTTGCTATGGATGAGACACTGCTCTAGTGCTGGGCATACAAAAACAATAAACATATTGGTTCCTATTCTCAAGGAACTTGCAGTCTAAAGTGGGAAAACAACACAGAAAAAGAAGATGGAAATTGGAATGGGGTTAGGGCAGTCTGTTGCAGTGTAAAATGGGCTAACTAGATAGTAAACTAGAAAGGGCAGCTAGATAGGACAGTGGATAGAGCACTACCCCTGGATTCGGGAGGATTGGAGTTCAAATCCAGCTCTAAATATTTAACATTTACTGGCTGTATGATCCTGGACAAGTCACTTAATCTCAATTGCTTGCAAAAAAAGAAAAGAAAAAGAATAAACTAGGAAGGAAATGAGCATTGTGGCTTAGATTGAATAATATGGCAGTCTTGGGCAAGGATTCACTGATAATGGGCTTAATCAATATCTTCAGTGAGGAAAGGCAGCTGGTGGGACAGATAATTCAGGTTATTTGATATTACTATCCAATATATTATTATTTACTATTAGGGAAAACTAATGTAGGGAAACAGGGAATCCTGGTCCTATTATTCCTTTACAACTTGTCTCTAACTTGTCTTTTCAATTTGACTTCTCTTTATTGTCTTTGATTTAGGCAAATTGGCTTTCCTGCTATTCCTCATACAGGCTATTCCCTCACTCATCTCTGTGTTTCTCAGGCTCTCTTATCACTTCAATCTTTTAAAATATCTAGTCTCTTTCAAAATTTAGCTCAAGTGCCATTTCGTATATGAGGCCTTTACTGATTTTTTTTCCAGTTCCTAGTTCTTTCCTCCTGAATTATTTTCTGTCTCACTGTCTTTACCCCTCCTCCCACACACATTGTATATATTTATGTGAACACATGCTCATATATTGTCTTCTTTAGAATAAAACCTCCAGGAGAATAGGTATTCTGCTTTTGTCTTTGTAGCCCCACTGCCTAGCAGAGAGCTTGATATATAGAAGGTGTTTAATTAATTCTTGTTCATTGACAGGTATGGAGACTGTGTGTGACATCTTCCATGTCCAGTCCTGAAAGTTACATAGTATATGATGTTGAAAAAGATCTCAGATGATCCAAAGGGAGCAATATGCTTTTCTCTTTCCATCAACTGAAGTATTGAGTTATTCCTTACTTTTTGCCCTTAATATTCTTAACAAAAAAGATAAAAAAGAAAAAAGACTTTTGGAAATAAGAAAAATAGATATGTACAAAACTGAAAATTAGTTCAAGATAATTTGTTAAATGAATGCTAATCTACTACTCTTTATTACAAAGTAAAATGTGGCACATCACACCTATTTTGGGTTCCATCCAAAGAACTTTAATTTCTTTTAAGGTCTTATCTGTAAAGCAATCTTATGACATGGTTCTAGAGAAGACCATTTTAGTGCTATAATACTGAGTTATATAGGTGGCTAGATATCCTAGTATCTGAAATGGACCTTGGGATGTCATCAGCATTAGTAAATGACAATCTGGGGTTGTTATCCAGAACATCTCTTATAATACTCTTCTAAATATAGTTTTTTTTTTTTTTTTTACTTTTTAGTATTTTTTTTTTTTTGGTCTCTTGATATAAGGCTATCAGGCATAACTTTTCTTCCTGGTGTTATATCTTCTTCTAGCAAACTTTTCCCATTCTGCTGCTTTTAAATTTCAGTGAAGTGGAAAATTAGATGGCTAGATCTGCTAAAAACATGTGTAAAATAAGTATAAATTTCTGAATAAGCTGACAATATAAAATTTAAAATTTCTTAATACATAAAGTATGCAGCTGTAATGCATGAGCTTTGTGAAAGCTTTTTCTGGTAAGTAGAATTCTTTATTTTCCTTGTTTAGATTCTGATTTATGGATAAGTTGGGGGGATGTTTGGAGAAACCCTCTAACTAAAATCCATTCCTTGTTGTATGGAGATGATACCAATTTCTTAAAGACCATTCTAGAACAGCACATATTCTGGAAGGTCCTACTTAAGTCACAGGAATAAAAAAAATCTATGAGAAGTAGTTTGGTATAATGGTTGGAGAGCTAGCCTTAGGACTAAGGGGATCTGGACTTGGAGTCTTGATTCTGAAATTAAGAGGTTTGGTGAACCTAAGGGAACCCTTAATTTCATAATGCTGTAGTTGAGTGAGGCCAAATTCATATAGAAAGGATCCCTGTGGATGTTAATTGATTGAGAAAATCATGTTAACATTAGATAGTGTAGTATTTTATTTTTATTTGATTTGTTAACCATTTCTCAATTAAATTATAATCTGATTGGGTTTGGGACTAGCTTTGGGCTAGCCACAAGTTTGATGCCTTTGCTCCAAGATACTCTTTTTCTTTGTGTGTATGTCTTTTTTTTAGCTTTTTATTTTCAAAATACATGCATAGTCTTCAACATTAACCCTTCCAAAACATTGTGTTCCAGTTTTTTTCTCCCTCCTTTCCCCCAACCTTTTCCCTTAGACAGCAAGAAATCCAATCTATGTTAAATATGTGCAGTTCTTCTATACATATTTCCAGTTATGTTGCACAAGAAAAATTGTATCAAAAAGAAAAAAATGAGAAAGAAAACAAAAATCAAACAAACAACAACAAAAAAGGTGAAAATATTATATTGTGAATCACAATCAGTCCCAAAGTTCTCTCTCTGGATGCAGATAGCTCTATTACAAGTTCCAAGTTACTCTTTAAGACTATAAAATACAGGAAGCAACCTACACCAATAGAGGGAGTTGCCTGATCTGAGAGTTTCCTATACCAATGAAACCCTAATTAAGATTTATAAAGATATAATATTACTAACATTTGTCAGCTTTTCCCTGTTGTAACTCTTTTATCCTCAGTTTTCATATGGAGAGTTCCAGTTTTCCTATCTTTTGAGATTAGCTTTCCCTAAAAAGAGACAAAGCAGTCCTCAGGATCTGATTGATCAAAGCTTCCATAAGAGTTTCTTAGTGACCTAAAGGCATAAAAAATTTTAGCCATGAGAAGTCAGGGCCTCTCAGACTTAGTAGATTGCTGAAGAAACTGTGAGTCACAATATTCTATTTTGCTGACAAAGTGCTTTTCTGCACAGAGTCAAGAAGTGGGCAAGTTCAGAGTAATTGTCACTCTGTCCTTGTTGCATATCCTTGATATGTTAGGGCAAAGGAAATGTCCTTTTGTTAGACATTTGATTTTTGAGTGCCTCATTTTGTTTAAACATTGAATTTGACCTAAGAGCATGCTAATATCAGAGTTGTCTCTGACAAATGGGCTTTCCTTATAATATCACATCTGCTATAGGCAAGACTATATTGTCTAAAAACCAAATATATATACATTTGGAAATGCGTAATACCAAAGAATTGTCCATCAATGAAGCCATGTGGGAGATGATGATTCCCTCTTTGAATGGAATATCTGGGAGGAGCTCTTTGATGAATGTCTACTTTCCACCTCCTCTAATCAGATAGAAGGAGGGGTCCCAAGAACAGAGGGAACTGAGAAGGAATCAGTATCAGAGTTGACTCAATATTACTTAAAATGGTTATTGGGGATGATAATGAGATCCAAGATATCAGTTCCAGAAACTTTAAAACATTTTTTTTCTTTTTGAATTGTATTTTGGGGAAAATAAAATACAATTAAAAAGAATTTAAAAAAATTAAATTTTATAACTTTTCCCAAATTGAGAACTTCCAAATTCCCAAAATTATATGTGAAAACAATTTTTAGCATTTTTTTTGCTTGACATTTTAAATTATTACTTTTATTTTCCACAGTGGGAGACAAAAATCAGAAAAAATGGAAAAATGGAAAAAAGAAACAAAACCGGAAAAACTATGAGGAGAGAAAAACAGAAGAAAAAAAGGTGAAAATAGTATGTGTTTATCTACATTCAGTCTCCATAGCTCTCTCTCTAAATGTGGATGGTCTTTTTCATCCAAAATTTATTAGAATTGCCTTGCATCACTGAACTGCTGAGAAGTTTACTATAGGTTGATCATCACACAATCCTGCTGTTGCTGTGTACAATGTTTTCCTGATTCTCCTTGTTTCACTCAGCATCAGTTCACATAAATTTTTCCAGGCCTTTCTAAAATCAGTCTCTTTATCATTTTTATAGAAAAATAATATTCCATTATTTTAAAATAACATAACTCAGTCAACCATTCCCCAATTGATGGGCATCTACTCATTTTCCAATTCCTTGCCATCACAAAAAGAGCTGCTATAAATATTTTCAAACATGTGAGTTCTTTTCCTTCTTTTATGATTTATTTGGGATACAGATCCAGGAGTAGCAATGCTAAATCAAGGGGTATGCACATTTTTATACCCCTTTGGGCATCCAAATTTTGGGCATTCATTTTTACAAAATTTTGAGTTCTGAATTTTTCTCCCTCCTCTCTCCTCTTCTTAAAATAGTAAGGAATTTGATGTAGATTATATATGTACTATGTTGTAAAAACATATTTCCATATAAGACACAGTTGCAAACAAAGTGAAAATAATACTCTTTGATCTGCTTCCAAAATTCATCTGTTCTTTCTCTGGATGTAGATAGATAGCTTTTTATGATAGATCTTTTACATTGTCTTGGATCATTGTATTTCTGAGAAGAGTTAAATTCTTCATAGTTGATCATCATACAATGTTGCTGTTACCCTGTACAACATTTTTCTAGCCTGCTCATTTTACTTTGTATCAGTTCATACAAGTTTTTCTAGGTTTTTCTGAAATCGTTCTGCTTATCATTTCTTATTGCACAATAATATTTCATTAAATCCTTATATTGTATCTTGCTCAATCATTCTTCAACTGATGGGTATCAAAAACTCTTAAAGGTGTATTACTACAATTGTGTCAAACTCAAATAGAAATGAATTCCTGGAGCAATATCTTGACATAGAAAACCACAATTTAACATTATCTTTGTAACATATTTTTATTTATTTTATTAAACATTTCCAAATTACTTTAAAAACTGGTAGAGGGAGTTTTCTGGCCCATGAATTTGATACCTCTGGACTATTGTGGAAGATTAGAAGAAATTAGTATTAGTATAATGAGTAACCACATCAATGAACTCATGAGTCACTGGAACATAAGTATCAGCATGATAACCTAATAATTATCTCCAGTAACCCACCTTCCAGCCAAAATTGAATCAACTCTGCTGTCCTTGGACCTGGGACCTCCTCTCTCCCTCTGATTGGAAAGAGTGGAAGGTGCACATCCATCAGAGAAGTTCTCCTAGATTCCTCATTTAAGGAGGGAAAACCAATAGAACATGAGTGACAGCATGGTGGAAAGGATAGAGAACCTGCTCCAGAACAGGAATGACTTGGGTTCAAATTCTTTCTTTGATGAATACTGACTGGGTAACCATTAGCAAATATAATAACTTCTTAGTGCTCTGGGCAATTCTCTAAGAGTATAAATTACAGAGAAGGGGTCTACTTGTATAAGTAAATAGAGGTTTTTATACAAATGAAATCATAAGAGCAGTCTCTAATGTAGAACATGTCAAAATAGCCAGTAGTTGTTTGCTCATCATTCAATAATACAAATTAGCACCTACAGTTAACCACTATACAAAATAAGCAGTATACTTAGTCTTTGAAATCTAACAGCTCATAATTTCAAGGACTGGCTGACTGTTCACCAGAGATGACTCACACAGCTGGAAAATGCTCCTGATGAGAATGATCATGTGGTATCCTGGTCTCTTTAATGAGAATCATGCGTGTTCTCATTTTGCTATTAAAAAACTCTTCCCTTGTCACTGACCGCCACTCTCATAGCCCTTTTGGCTGTCTCTCTTGTAGTGTATTCTCACTTCTTTCCTATAACTCTCACTGTTTCTATTTTCTGCCTAGTGTTTCAATTCTGCCTGGTTTGTATGACTTCACTTTCCCTTGTGATAAAATCTAACACTCATGCAGAATTGGAAATGGAAGAAGATAGTTTTTTCCTATTAATTGCATTAATGTCTAGTCCTTAAAATCCTGTGTTAATTGGCAATAGTTCCACGCAGCCTGCTCCCTTACTATGTGTTAGATTCCATCAATTTGATGTCTGGGGTATTCTTCTTTGGGAGGATTATATCACAGTAGGGAATATTTTATAAGTTAAAAAATGAATTTTTATGGATTCTGAGAATAGGAAGCCTGATGAAAAGCATACATACACACAAAGGCTACCAGGAAAGAGTTAGTTTTCTTTTCTTGCTTTTATTGAAAAGGACATATTAATGATTTTGGTAATATTTTTATAATGTCATGAGAGGAAAAAAAATAAGCCTTTTCATAGAACCTACTATGTACCAGGCACTGTACTAAGCACTTTCTACAAATATCTCTGTTTCTCACAATAATTCTATGAGGTAGGTGCTATTAGGAATTCTATTTTATAGTTAAGGAAATGGAGGCAGGCAGAAGTTAAATAATTTGCCCTCAGTCACAAAGTCAATTAGATGTTTAAGGCTAGACTTGAATTCAGATTTTCCTGATTCCAGGCCTAGTGTTCCATCCACGATCCCACCTAACTGCCTCATTGGGTAAGCCATAAGATGTATATATATATATATGTGTAGTACATACATCTCTCTCTCTCTGTTTGCAATGTAAACGGATTTATGTAGCATATGTATAAGAGTTTTTCTGTCCTATATATAGTGTATAAAAAGAATATATATGCATTTATGTGTGTATAAAGGATTTATATAGAATGTGTGTAAGGGTTTTTACAGTGTCAATGCATGAATGTTATGTATAAAAGGTGTGGGGGGATCATGTGTTAAAAAGTTTGTTTGGTATACTTATGATATGTTTATGTATATGTGTAAAGGGTATGTGTAGCATATATGAAGGTTATTTGCAGTTTATATATGTATATGTATTTAAATGGTGTGTGTGTCATATGTATAAGGAGTTTGTATGGTATATTTGTGTGTAGAGAGGAGGTGCATGGCCTGTGTAGAAATATTTTTGTGGTATAAATGTATGTAAATATGTGTGTATAAAGGGAATATAGCATGCAAGTAAGGTTTTTATAGGGTGTGTATGTATACCAGAGCAAGGAAGACAGGAAGAGAATCACAATATATGATTTCATTCCTTGACATTTCAGTGAGCTGTTATAGTTATGTGAAGTAGAAAATGGGAACATAGCCTCGTGTTTATGCTTGATCAATTTGGCATAAGTGAAAAAGTTAATTCAAAGCACAGATATTTTTACATATGTCAGCAGAATCACTACAGAGCTATTCTGGGTATATGTCTTTATCAACTAGTCGTCCAGAAGGCTATGATCAACCTTGCAGCCATATATAAAAAAGGAACTGGGAATGTTTTCTTTGGAGAAGAGAAGGCAGGGAGGGATATGGTAGCTGACCATCTTAAGAAGGGCTGTCTTATGGAACAGATAGACAGTTTTTCAGTTTGTCCCCACAGGGTAGAACTAGGAACAACATAATGGAAGAATTTGCAAAGAGACAATTTTTGGCTCCTGATGAAAAAGAATTATCCTTAAGTGGAATGAACTGCCGCAGGAGTCCACACATCAATGCGTATTTATTAGGTACCTATCATGTACCAGGCACTGTGCTAAGTACTAAATATACAAAAAGTCAAAAGACAGTCTCTGACCTCCAGGAACACAGTCTAATGGGGTGTAGGGATAGGGTGGGGTGGATAACATGTAAACAATTATATACAAACAAGATATATCTACATCTATCTATCTATCATCTATGCATTTATCTCTGTTTCTGCATCTCCTCAGTCTATCATCTATCTCTTTTTATCTTTATCTATGTCTCTAACTACAGGATAAATTGGAGATAATATCTGAGAGTAAGCATAAGGATTAAGGTTCACCAAAAAAGGCTTCTTGTAGAAGATGGGATTTTAGCTGAGACTCAAAGGAAGCACTATCCTGAGGAGGAGCTGATGGATTTCTGTTTATATGAAGTTTATATTAGGCAAAGACTGGATGCATACTTGGAGATACTAGAAAGGGAATTCTTCTTCAAATAAGATGAGATTTTTTTCCAGCTCTGAGATGCATTAATTCTATAAAATAGCAGATATCAAACTTTTTTGCTAGAGGCAGGAAAGTCTATTAAAAGTCCAAGCAAATAAGAAGAGGGAAAAACAGTAATTTTTTTGTTGTTGTTGAGGTAATTGGGATTAAATGACTTGCTCAGGGCCACAAAGCTAATAAGAGCTAAGTGTCTGAGGGCAGATTTGAACTCAGGTCCTCCTGAATTCAGGAATGGAAGTCTATCCACTGTGCAATCTAGGTGCACCAACAGTCATTCTTTAGAGAGAAAATACAGGGTGTTCTTATTATCTAGCCCAAAAAGCTATAGAATCAATTTTTATTAAAAAAGTTTCAAAATAGTTTTTTTTTTTACATTGCTTGTTTTCCCTCAGTATATCTCTCCTCCCCTTTTCAGAGAACCATCCCTTAAAGAATAGAAATCATGGAAAGAAAAACAATTCAACAAAATTAATCTGCATATCAAAAAAGTTTAACATTGTAAGACGTTTTTCATACCCATAGCTCCATCACTTCTGCAAAAAAAAAAAAAAAAAAAAAAAAAAACAGAGTGAGGCATCTTCTAATTCTTCTTTGGGGCTAAACTTAGTCATTATTTTGCATTATTTTGCAGTATCCCAGTTTCATTGTCTTTGCTATTCTTTAATTTATATTATTGTAGTCAGTTGTGCATTTTATTTTTTCTGGATCTGCTAACTTCACTATGCCATTTAAGACATCCCATGGTTCTCTGTATTCAGCATATTCTGCCTATCCACATTAAACTTTTCTCTTTTTTGCCTCTTAGAGTCCCTGGCTTTCTTCCAGCCTAATCTCATGTATTAACTCCCATTAGAAATCTTTTTTAATTTCCCATTTGTTGGTGCTTGCTCACTCCATTTTCCTCATAATTATATATATATGTAATAATAATAATATATATATATATATATAATATTCTGCTTACATAAAATAAAATAAGTGGGGTAGTGCTGGCTCTGGAGTCAAGAAGACTTGAGTTTATAGAGCAAGTCCCTCTACCTAGCAATTCAACAACTCTTCTATAACTCAATAAGCTTTGGTTCTGTCCTGGGATACTTAAATGACTTGTGCATGATCAAATAGCCAGGATGTGTCAGAACCAGGATTTGAACTCAGATCTTCTGGAATCCAAGAGTTAAAGTACCTCAGACACTTAGCCTGGTCAAATTATCTAATAGGACTCAGCCTCAGATTCTTCATCTGCAAAATGAGAATAATAATAGCAATTACTTTGCAGAGTTGTGAGGAGCAAATGAGATTCATTTCAAGTACTTTGAAAATCTTAAAACACTTAAAAACACTTAAAAATAAGTGGTAGCTATGATGATGAAAATGATGATGATGTTTTTCCCTAGGGGAACAGAAACTCTTCAGAGACAGTTTATGTTTATAGTTTTGTTTTCACATCCTCCCAGTTCCTAGCATAATGCTTGAACATTAGTAAAGGCTTAGAAATTAACTTGCAAACACTGGAAGAAAGCTTAGAGTGGGGGTGTTTTGGAATATTGTATTGCAACCCTTAAATTATTTAATAAAGAAGGGCCTGCATCCCCAAATTCTTCTAATTAAGAGGAAGAAAGGAGTAGAAAGAAAGAGGAAAAATGGAGAAGTTGATATGTGGAAAATAGTGAAGGAAGTTAAGGGCAAGGAGAGAGATCTGGAGAGAGAGCTGGAGACAGAAGGGAAGAGGAAGAAGAAGAAGAAGAAGAAGAAGAAGAAGAAGAAGAAGAAGAAGAAGAAGAAGAAGAAGAAGAAGAAGAAGAAGCAGCAGCAGCAGCAAAAGAGGAGGAGCAGTAGACAAAAATGAGAGGAAGAGGAAAAAGACTAGAAAGAAGAGAGAGGAGAAAGAAGGGAGTGGGGAAAAGAATAGAAAAGAATTCTAAATGGTAGAATAAGTGAGAGGGTATTCTTGAGGTCTGGAAGTTTCCATGAGATTAATTTTTTTTAAAACAAATTTATTGATAACTTATTAAAATATTGTCTACATTTCCTTATATACCCTTCCTCTTTCCTCTCCCTAAGACCTATCCTTTGTTACAAAGGATAAAAATAGAGTTTAAAAAATAGTTCAGCAAAATGACATCAATGCAGTGTTCCATACCCATAGTCTCCCATCTCTGCAAAGAAAAAAAGAAAAGTCATTCTCATATATCTCTTCTTTGGGGCCAAGTTGGTATAATTTTACAGCATTCAGTTTTGATTCTTTTATTGTTTTTCTGGACCAGCAGATCTACTTCAGATAATTTAACTTAGAACACTGGGTATTTAAAGGATCCTTATCCTGGAGCTAGCACCAGGGGAAAGACTCTCCCAGACAAGTCTTGAGATTTTGGCTTGAGAGAGATAGCAGTCATTAAACTATTTCATTTTCCAGCAGTAGGTGGTCACATGGTCAGGTCACCCTTTCCTCTTGGTTTTTTTTTCAATTAAATTTGAAAACAGCTGGATAATTTCTTTACTCTTTTCAGGAAGCAAATGAGGACCAGGATAGAAACTCCCATTTAGTAGAAGGCAATCTCCTACCCTGGAAACTTTAGAAACTAGCTACCACATGAACACAGCAGAAAATGTGTAATCTTTCTTCCCCATGGTGCCTCGCCATCCTTTGACAGTCGCACCATCACAGATAGTTGTATTTGATTAAAAACTATCATGCTGTATCAAAGCAAAAAATAAAAATGAAGTAAGGCTTCTGTGAGGAAGGAAACCCCATGTATTAAGTGGCACTTTCCTATGGAGAGAGATGCGTACATCCCAAATTTGTCAGACATCACTCTTACCCTGTTAAGATTTTGTCTTTCTATTTGTTATTCAAGAACTCAGAGGTCTAAGCAATCTGGATTAACCTGGCTCTACAGGGAACTGAATGAATGATAGTCTAATTTTGTGGGTCTTAGAAATCACACATTCAGACAGGTTTGGGAGGAAATTGTGATGCTAAGTTCTCTTGGATCACCTAAAGCCTTAGTACAAATGACAAAAGACCTAGAATTGCATTTAGGGGACCTGGCTTCTAATTTCAGTTCCGCTACTTGCTGCCTGAATGACCTTGGATGTCACTTCATTTCTTTGGGCCTCAGTTTCCTCACCTGGAAAATTAAACAGGTGGACTGGGTGAGTTTATGAGTCATTTACATCCGTTGAGATAACTATAATAATAATGCTTCAAAAAACACAAAAGAAAATTGAAACTCTCTTGCTGCTTTCTCTTCTCCTTCTTTTTTGGGCTTAATAAAAGACCTTTATGGATAATGGTAGAAGTGGTCCAAGTGAAATCTTTTTGCAAACAATGTCCTGGTAGAGTGAAGAGAATAATGAACCTTGAATCAAGAGGTCCTAGCCTTGACTTCTCTTCAAGCACTTACTGTGGATGAACCCAGATGAGTTCCAACTTCCCTGAGATTTTTATAAAATGATGGAGTTAGAATTTGATGACTTTCCTGGGTCTAAATCCACAATCCTATATTTTCATTTAGCCTTACCTGAGGACGGGAGCTGAGGAGTGAGAAGTGAGAGAGCAGTGGGGGTGTGGATGTGTATGATGTTGGGTTTTTTTTTTGAGTCTGATATTAGGATTTTCCCCAATCTTACCAGCTAGATAATTGAGAAACTGGAAAGAAAATCAGCCTGGTTACCTCTTTTAAATTCTCCTTCCTTAAGGAAAGGAAAACTAACCTACTTGTCTTATTTTAAGGAAAGTTCAGTTATGGTTGCTTGTGTAAAATCTGGCCAGGTTCACTTGCTTACTTGCAACCAAATAACTTGCTACACAGACAAATCATTGCTTTGTGTATCTGGCTCTTTATCTAAGATGACAAAATTGGACTAGGTAATGATTTTATAAAATGAAGATCATCTTTTTATATATAATCTTTTTATTTTTCAAAATACAGGAAAAGATAGTCTTCAACATTCACTCTTCCAAACTCTTGTGTTCCATATTTTTTCCCTCCCTCCTCACATTCTTCCCTCCCTAGCAATCCAATGTAGGTTTAGCATATGCAATTCTTCTAAGCATATTTCCACATTTATCACTGCACAAGAAAAATCAGATCAAAAAGGAAAAAAAACGAGAGAAAAAACCAAGCAAGCAAACAACAACAAAAAAGTGAAAATACTATGTTTTGATCCATATTCAGTCCCCATAGTCCTCTTTCTGGATGCAGATGGCTCGCTGCATCACAAGTCTATGTTCCAATTCTAGATTCTATGATCTTAAGCCAGTGACAGCATGACCTAGGCAACAGTGGGCTCATCTTAGGCTCAGAAAGACGTGGGTTGAAATCCTGACTGATACATTCTGGGATATTGCTTCCTAGTTAAGTCATTTGACCTCCCAGGAGAGTCTAAAAGACATTCAGTAATATATGGGGTGCTGAACTGCATGGGTGGAGGGATTCAGTGTATACTCTTGAAATCACAGGCCTGGACTGAAACAACAAAAAGCTGGTGAAGTCCCATGAACTAGTGAACTAGTTAATCTCTATTGCTTTCATAGCAAGAAAGAGCTGCTATTAAGTCTGAGAGATTCATTAATCTTTGTCAGAACAGTTTTATTGGGATGACTATTACTGCCTTTTTAACTTCTCAGATACCGATGCTGTTTTGTGGCTAATTGTTACATTAATTCATTCAGTCTTAATGATTTGTAGTCAGTTCCAGTCAGGGCCCACCCAGTACACTACACATCAAATGGGATTCTGGTTAAAATTCCCACAGAAGATACTCCCATGATACATCAAGATATTTCATTATGAGCTGATAGTGGGACCACACTGATTTACTTTGGGAATCAAACTAAATAGATCTTTTTAAGCTTTTGAATGAGCAAGTACTAGCTATAAATCTGTACTGATTATATACAAAACATTTGTATTAAAAGTGTTTATAGAGGAGTATTGTAGTATAAAGGACAGAGGACTAGCCTTGAGGTCAGAAATTCTGAGTTCAAATATTGCATCTGATATGTACTAGTTGTGTGACTGTGGGTAAGTCACTTAAATTTTTAGTTCCCCAGATAAAATCTTACAAATGAGTTATGAGTTATCTATCTGCATGTGTAGAAAGATATTCTGTACTAAGAATTCCTTAGTCCAGGGTTCTTCATTTTTGTATGTGTCGTGGACTCCTTTTGGTGAAGGTGAAGGTTTAGTGAAGTTTGTGGAAACCCCTTCTCAAATTAATATTTGTTGCATAAATTGATAATGGGGAGATGCCCAATGTTAATTAGAGATTAGTAAAAATAAAGCTATAAGTTCTTCCTACATCCAAGTTCAGAAATCCCTTCAAATCTATCAGATTGTGAACTCTAGTATTTTTGCCAAGAAAATCCCAAATGGGGTTATGAAGAGTCAGATGCAGCTGCAAAATGGCCAGATAGTAGCAACAAATTTTTTATGGCCCTGAATTCTAGGCAATAACATTTCTAGTGGACACAAATTAACTTTATTTAAAAATATTTATATATATATATATATATATATATATATATGTGTGTGTGTGTGTGTATGTGTATTACTAAAAGTGGTACTACATGACTGTTATATAGTATAGTATAAGTTACATAGTTATATATATATATATATATATAGAGTACAAGTTATATAGTATAGTTTTATATATATATATATATATATACATAATATAAATTATATAATATAGTATGTTACAAAACAAGAAGATATTTATTTTCTAGGGTTTTCCCTTAAAGTCCAAGTTAAAAATCAAACAGATTTAAATTGTTTTTATAAAATCAGTAGATTAGTCAAAAAGTATGTACTATGGGCTAAGGGCTAGACATACAAAGAAAGTTCACATTCTACCCAGAGAGACAGCATGTAGACCAGGGCTTCTTAAACTTTTCCCACTTGCAATCTCTTTTTGATCAAGAAATTTTTATGCAACCCTAGGTATACAGGTAAACAAAATAGGTATACCCTCATCCCTGCACCACTCTCACTCCTCACTCCTCACTCCTCAGCTCTTGTCCCTATGTAAATTGTTTCATTTTCAATTTGGAATCCAAGGGAAAAGCCTAGGGAAAAATATCTTCTTGTTTTTATGACTCATAAGTGGACAATAGTCATGTACTATCAGTAATTGTTGATCTGGTTCTGAACTCTACGTGCAGCCCAGATCTCCTTAGGGTTGTCTCCAGACAACCCTAACTTTTAAAGCAGATACTAAGGATGCTTCCTGAAAGAAAAGTTTAACCTCTTTATTTTCCCACTACTCCTTTTTTTTCTTCATTTTTTTTGATAATCCTCTTAATTTTAAGATTGGAATTTTCATCAAATTCCATTTTCTCTCACCAGAATGTCTCTGACACTAAAATAGAATATAATAGAAAAATATCTGTCAATTTTGATTCTGCCCCATATGACTGTGTGGACTCAGGCAACTATCTTCTCTTTGAGTTTCAGTTTTTTCTACTATGAAATGAGGGAAGTTGAACTGAATGACCTCTAAGGTCCCTTTCAACAATAATATATTATGTTCAGTGTTACTGCCTCCCTGGATGAATAGATCAGTCTGAGATTGTACCTTAAAACTTTAGGGAAAAAAAAAAGAGGGAGTGAATTATATCCAATCATCACTTTTTCTTCATTAATATGTCAGCCCAAAGCTTTATTTTGTTTTAATTTGATGTTTTCTCCTAACACAAAACCTTAAACTTAGAATACCTAGATTCTGTCAGCATTATATATTGGAGTGAGTGCTGATGTATAAGTAGGAAAATCAACGTTCAAACCCCACCACTGGCACTAGCTGTGTGACCAAAAGTAATTCGCTTGTTTTTTCTCAGCCTCAGTCCTGTAAAATGAGAATAACAATGTTTGAGAACAATATTTCACAAGGTTTTGTGAGGCTTAAATATGATCATTATAAGTACATGTCTTAGCAAACCAGATTACTATGCAAATGTCAGCTGTTCTTCTTATCTATCAGTAGCAATGGCTCATGTTGGCTGGACCTAACGTTTGTGACTTTGGATTATTTGTTCCTAGGTAACCAACTCACAGTTAGATTCTGTACATAAAAATGGCCAATTGGCTCCCATTGCTTCTTATGTCTTTTTCTTATTTAAATATGTATATGTTTTATTGATGATTTTTGTTCTTATATCCCAGTCCTTTTAACCACTCTTTCAGATTGAACCCTTCATTGTGACAAAGAAAAACAATTTAGGAATAACATTTGATTTGGTGATTTCATCTGACAGTGTATATGCTATTTTGTCCTAGCAATCCTCTACATCTCTATCACAATGGGGGCAGTTTGGTTCATTAGCAACTATTTTCTAGGATCTTTGTTATTTTTTTCACTCACTCAGCATTCAATTTCCTTTCAAAGATTTATATTCACTTTGTTGTAGTCATGTATGTATATTGTTTATTTGGCTCTACTAATTTTTCCCTCAATTCATGTAAATCTTCTCATGTTCCTCTGAATTCCTTATATTCATCCTTGCCATTGTTAGTGCTTTCCCTCTGACGTTATCTTACTTTTGCCTTATAGATATCTTATATGTATAGAGCTTTCTACATCAAAACTTCTTAAGCTATGGATTGTGACCCCATTTGGGGTCATATAACTGAATGTGGTGGTCCTGAAATTATGGTTTATTATCAGCAAATTTGATGTGTAGACCTATTTTATTTGCCTATATACCTAGGATTGCGTAAAAATTTCTTGGGCAAAAAGAGACTGCAGCTGGAAAAAGTTTAAAAAGCCCTGATCTACATGTTGTCTCTCAGGCAAAGCCTGTATTTTCATCTGTCTTTGTATGTTTAGCACTTAGACATAGTAAGTACTTTTTGACTAACCTACTGATTTTATAAAACAATTTTAATCCATTATATTCATTTGTCATAGGGATTTTTTTTTTTTTTTTGAGGCATTCAGGGTTAAGTGACTTGCCTAGAGTCACACAGCTAGGACGTGTTAAGTGTCTAAGACCAGATTTGAACTCAGGTCCTCCTGACTTCAGGGCTGGTATTTGTCATAGTTATTTCCTCATCAATATTTCCAATTCTTTATTGCCACAGAATAATGCTATGAATAGTCTGGGTATTTTTTGAGGATATTCTGTTATTTTAAAGTTTTTTTTTATTTATAATTATTGATAATTTATTATTTTTGATAAGTTTTTATTGATACTTTGTTTTTTTTTTTAACATTATTCTAGTATCCTCAATATCACTCCTCTTTTATCTCTCCTTCCATGAGACCTGTTCTATATGAAAATTAGCATTTTTTCAGAAAGGAAAAAAAAAGTCAGTTTAAGTGATTGATATTGAAAAAGTCCAAAAACATGGGCAATGTTTAACATTTGTGGACCTCCCACTTCAATGAAGAGTTAGGTTGGGAGTGTCTTCTCATATCTCTTGATGTAAGTTCCATTTGATCTTTATAATTGTATTTCATTAACTTTTGATTTTCAGGTATGTCATTGTTCTTTCCATTTATGTTGTTGTAGTTGCTGTGTATGCTATTTTCTTGGCTCTGCTTACTTTATTCTACATTAATTCATATAGATTTTTCTGTATTTTCTGTATTTATCATACACATCATGTTTTAATTGTAGTATTCTACTGCATTCATGAGCACAATTTGTTTAGTCCAATTGATGGGTAACTACTTTGTTTTCAATTCTTGGTTCTCACAAAAAAATTTTGCAACAAATATTTTGGAGTATATGGAAACTTTCCTTCCTCTTCCCTCCCCTTATTGCTGACTTCCTTGGGGTTTAAGCCCAGTAAAAGATGATATGGACATTTTAGTCATTTTATTTGCATAATACCAAGTACAAAAAATGTACCACTAAACAACTCCACTAGCAATGTATTAGTGTACCCATCTTCCCACAAACCTTATAACATTAACATTTACTATTCTTGGCCATGTTTTCTAATTTGTAGGGTGTGAAATGAAATTTAGATTTCATTGATATGCCTTTCTCTCATTATTAGTGATTTGGAGTATTTTTAATGTGATTGTGAATACTTTGTAGTTCTTTTTTTTGAGAGCTATTTGCATATTTTTTGACCATTTATCCATTGGAGAATAATCCCTTTACTTCTTACTAATCAATAGCTATATAGCATTTTTTCATTAAAACATTTATTATGACAATTGAGAAATGAAATAGTATTTGGGAAAAAAGTCACTATGATTAGGTTTTCTGAGATACTTGAAAGGCAAGAATTTAAAATTGTTATCCTTAGTGTCTTATCTTAGATATAAATTATTCCCTAATCTCCAAGCATGCTTCACTAAGAATCTGCTGAAGTTATCAGCTTCCCTCCCGCCCCCGTCCCCAGTATCCTTTCTATTTATTTTTACTTTTGTATTTCTGATTGTGATGCTACTTTTTTATATGCCTGTCTAATAAAACACATACACACATACACATACAAACCTCTCTTATTTAAGAGAGTTTATGAAAATATGGGGATAAAATCATGATACTTTACTAAATTAGCTCAGCTGGCTAAGTTGTGAGTATATAGACAGAAAAATTTAATAAAGCCCTCACTATTGCTGAAAGAAAACATCTCAAAAAGATTAGTCAATAAATGCTATTTTCATTTGTAAATTATAACTTTTTATTATAAATTGCTTTTATATATGAATTCAAAGGTCAGCCAAAGGTTTCTAAGTGATAGATACTGTGACTCTCTAAACATTTGCAGCTTTTTCTTCTAGGGAGTGACTTTGGTCTCAGGGATCATACATCAAGGGCAAATTAGACTTCCGAGCCTGGAATAAGTTATCAAGACCTGATCAGGACCAACTGTGCTGACTAATTTATCTATCTTATTATTTTCAGGGAGTAGATGAGATGATGGAAAGAATGGAACTTTAGGTCTCAAAAACAGTTAAGAAAACTTGGAGAGGAAAATTAGAGATATAATGAATGGAAAAAATGAAATAGTAGTGAACTAGGAGTCAGGAAATTTGGATCCTAGAATTTTAAAAAATAATTAGTTGTGTAAATGATATGGCTTGTTTGGATCAGATCTATTTACCAAGAAAAATGGAGGCTGAGAATGACATACCAACAGTAAGAGAGCATCTGGTTAATATTGTTAAAAATAACACTCAACAGTGAAAATCAGATATCAAGGAAAATTTATTAAAGAAGAATCTTAAGGAATCATCCTAACGTTACTGGTCAGAAGTGGGGCCCCACTCCTTTTCTGGAAGATGGAGTACTGAGTACAGAAATGGGGGAGCCTTTATACTTGCTTGTGTGATGTAGCCCCTCCCTTTAGAGAACAGATTGGTCCATTTTATCTGGGTTAGTCTTTCTGATACTCCCACTACATGTTTCCCCTTAATATGTATAAAACATGTCCCGCCCCTCCCCCCATCATACATCCCATGTTCAAAAATGGCTGAAAACTCCTCTTCTGATGTGTTTTGTTTAATATTCAGTTAGCCTATTAAGCAGGTACAACAGTGATTTGGTCAATTAGGTCATTGACCCCCAACTAGTTTGGGTTGGATGGGCTATTACTTTAAGTTTGTGTTTTTTCTCAAAACCACAAGACTTTCTGATTGGCTGAATCCACCTGTGCTTTCCTAGGTGTGTGTGTGTGTGTGGGGGGGGCAATTCCTTATTTGCTCAAGACTTCTATTGATCATTTAATTGTTCTGTGAATTCTAATCTTCCTTAACCTCTCACATTCTGAAAACCTCTTGGTCAGTGGGACCCACTATCTTAATTCCACACTACCTCAAAGCTTGCAACACTGTGGAAAACCAACTTTTCAGCATTTTTCACAATATTGTGCATTTCCAAAAGAATTCTATCAAACCTTGTGGTTAGCTTTATCTGATAAACTTCTGATCGATGAGTGGTATATTCAAAGTTGCCTAGAGTTTATTTTCCTTAGATTGGTACATTGGCAAAAGGCTTCAGCTAGTTTTGTCTTTCTCAGTATAAAAACACATTAGCCTCTCGGCCATCAATTTCTTTTCTGGAAACAGACAATTCCAAAGAATATTATTCTAAACAATGGCAGAAGTGTACTGGAACTAGCTTGAATTAGTTCATGAAATCTGATTGTTAAATTTTCAGGTGAGCATTTACACTTTGGAAATCAGTAAATATTACGAATCAGAGTTTGGCTTATTGTTTGGCTGAATGTTTGTATTTAAGAAACATTGGAGAAAATGTTAATGATGTAGATTAAATTTAAAAGCATGGTGTATGTGAGTTGTTTGTTTTGAGAATTGGTTGTTAAACATTTGGCCACATTTTGCTGGACTGTAGCCAAGGTTGTAGTTTCATATATTTATTCATTTCCCTTAAAAAGATGAAGCTTATTCAGTGGGAATAAGCATGTCTTATATCCTTCTCGTATGTATGTTTGCAAAATCAATACTGCCAATCAACCCCATGGTTAAATATATGAAGTATAAGACTATCATTCCTTGAAATCTTGGAGCTGAAAATAATCCTGGGTAAATACTTTTCTGAACCTATTATTTTATTGGTAAAATGAAAGGGTGGAACTAGAAGGGTGAAACTAGATAACTGTTAAGATTCCTCTTAAGATTTTAAGACTAGGAAAGTATCATTTCTCCTGAATAAGGCAATTCAAATTTCTTAGATCAGAAGGGGGGTGTTTGGCATTGGACTAAGAAAACTCTTTTTATGATCTGAATATGGGATGCTGGTTACTTAACTCAAGATTTAGAAGAAATTTAGTTATTCACCAAAGATGGTAATATAATAACTAATGGGATAATTTTGGGGAGTCCAAATGAAGTCTGCATCTTGTATAAGTATGGTATTGAAGAGTGATACGGTAACATTGAGGGAGCATTCCTATTTCATTAAGTCCTGTAAGAAATCAGATTTATTATTAAGAGTTGGAGTAATAGAATTCTTTATGAAATAGTAATTTGGTTCAACAAAAATTTATTATCAACTGTGTGCATGTATTGCACCAAGTGCAGGTCAGAGTCACAGATTAGTAGCTTCAAGGGGGTAAAGAAACCATCTAGTTCAGTTCTCTCTTTTACCCCTCCAAAAAATCTAACTACAATTCTTAAACCTTTCTCTGTGTTAAATTTTTTCCCTCACCCCATATCAAAGGAAAAATATAACCTTTCGATTAATTATATGCATTATTTTGTTGGTTTTTAAAATTTTAGTCACATCCAAACTCTTGTGAGCACATTTTGAGTTTTCTTGGAAAAAATACTGGTGTGGTTTGCCATTCCCTTCTCCAGCTCATTTCATGGATAAGGAAACTGAGGCAAACAGGATTAGGTTACTTGCCTAACATGCAACCTAGCAAGTGTCTGAGTCTAGATTCGAATTCAGATCTTCTTGATTTCAGGCCCAGCACTATTCAGTGCTTCACCTAGCTGTTCCATATATATAGGAGAACATGCTATCTATGTCCAAAAATGTATTTCATTTTGCATCTTGAATTTTCCATTTTTCAGGCAGGAAATAAGTAGCATATTTCATCAACGGAGCTTTGGAATCAAAATTGGTTATTGCATTAATTAGAGTTCTTACATCTTTCAAACCCCCTCATTTTATAGATAAGGAAATGGAGATATAAAAAAAAAAACTTAAATGGCTCAGTGCCTCACAGTTAGTAAGCTTCAAGGGCAATTTAGGTCTCTAACTGCAGAGATAGTTTTCTTTCCATTGAGATATGTGAGAAAAGACAAAATCATTGTCTTCAGAGATTTTTTAGTCTTAACAGGGAGACAAAACATATACATGAAATATTTGAAGAATAGAGAAGAGTATGATTCACTGTTAGAGCAAGTGATGTAGACCATAACCACTCCAGGAATTCATTGGAAGGAGAGATAAGTGTGGTCTGGGAAAGCTCCATGAAAGGTGTGAGAATTAAAGTATCTCTTTTAGAATGAATAAGATTTGAAGAAGTGTAGAATACAGGGGGAATGTATTCCAGGTAGGAGGAATAGCATAAGTCAAATGCAGAGGTTAAAAGAGGAACAAAAGCTTTTCTGTTTATTCCAGTTAATATACACTTATTAAGTACCTACTCAGTGTTAATTTGGCGACTACTTGATTCAGTAGATAAAGTTCTAAGCCACAAATTGGGAAGACCCGAGTTCAAATTCTGCCTCAGACAATTATTAGCTATGTGACCTCGAACAAGTCACTATTTTGCCTTAACTCATTGGAGAAGGAAATGGCAAACCACTCCTGTATCCTTGCCAAGAAAATCCCATATGCAGACACGACTGGGCAACTGAAGAACAATAAATATTTTATTCACTGGGCTAAATATAAGAACAAAAGTAAAAAAAAAACTAGTTTGTTCTCAGCAAGATAAGGGGTTCTAACATGTATAAATATAAAGATAAGTAAATATAATTTAATTTGAGGAAACAGAAAGCAATCACAACTAGGGAGAAGAAAGAAAAGTTTTCCACAGAAGGCATCAATAATAACAACTGATACATCCCTGTAAATGCTTGCTTATAGTATTTTCCTAACTTTACATTTAAGCTTCATGACAACCTTGTGAAGTAGATACTATCAGCATTTCGATCCCTATTTTATAAATGAAGAAACTGAGTGTCAGTGAGGTTGGCGAAGACACTAGAATGGTTTGATTATGCGTTTTGTTTTTTGCAAGGCAGCTGGGTTTAAGTGACTTGCCCAAAGTCACACAACTAGTATAGTCGAGTATCTGAGGTCCAAACACCAGGGCTAGTGTTCTATCCACTATGCCATCTACCACCTCCCTCTTTTCCTTCTTTCATTTTCTTCTCCTTTCCTTTTCTTCTTTCCCTCCTTTTCTTCCTTCTCTTTTTTCCTACCTTGCCTCCTTCTGTCCACATAGGATATCACACTCTTACCTACAGATACTCTTAAAAGCATTTTTTCCCCTTTTGTGCTTCTGAACCTTCCCAAGGTATCTTGAGCTTTACTGGTTAGATTTCTTTCTTAAGGACCAGGCCTTAAACTAAAACCAATATGATTCTAATTGGCCAACAATACATTCTAAACCAGGCCCCATTTGGTCATTGTTTGAGTTTCGATTAATTTAGATTGAAAGTAAAGAGGTTTTTTGAACCTGAGTTCAAATCTGATCTCAAATACTTAACACTTCCTGGCTGTATGACCCAGGGCAAGTCACTTAACCCCCTAATTGCCTCAGGGAAAAAAAAGAAAGTAAATAGCAGTCATTTCTGCTTTGTCTAGAAACCCCGAGGGTCTTCCCCTACCAGATTTATTCATTTATTTACATCTTTTTGGACCAGGTGAAAGGAGCTTCTTTGCCTCAATTGCTACCTAGCCTAAATCACTGAATGGGCCCACTGTCAAACTGAGACCTATTAAAGATCTTAGCAAGCCCAGGTATCCCATTGCACCCAGGGCCACGTCCAGTCTCCTGATCTATATCTGGCCACTGGACCCAGGTGGCTCCGGAGGGGAAAGTGAGGCAGGTGACCTTGTATTTAAATCCAATTCACTGGCATGTCCTGATACCTCCTCCCTGAAGCCATAGTCCTCTCTGAGAATGAAAAACAAACAAGAGAGGTTTGCATTTTCCTTCTCTAGCACATTTTATAGATGAGAAAATGGAGGCAATGGTTTTATTTTACAGATGAAAGAATTGAGTAAACATTTTTTGCCCAAGGTCTCCCAGCTAGTTGGTATCTGAGATAGGATTTGAACTCAGGAAAATGAGTGAGTCTTCTTGACTTGCCCAAGATCACAGAGCTAGTTAGCATCAGTATAGTATTAAAACCCAGATCTTTTTGATTCCAAATCTAGCACTATCCACTCTGCCACAATGCCTTCTGTAGCTGTTAGGCAGTGGTGGGAGATGGGTTGTAGATATAAATTTGTTAGAAATCTGGACTCTTGACACTGAGAATCAGATATCGAAGAAAAATTATTAAAGAAGAATATTAAGTCTTAAGAAACATTAGGCGGACCCCACTCTTCTTGTGGAAGAGGGAACCTCGAGCACAGCAGTGGAAGTACCTTTATATTTGCTAGTTTGGCACAGTCCCTCCCTTTCAGAGAATAGATTGGTCCTTTTTTCCGAGTTACAATCTTTCTGATTCACCCCACTACATGTTTCCCCTAAATATGTATAAACATGTTTCCCCTCCCTTATCATAATCCTGTGTTCAAAAATGGCAGAAAACTCCTACAGGATATGTTAATATTCAATTAGTCTATTAAGCAGGCACAAGAGTGATTTGGTCAGATCAGGTCATGGACCACAACTAGTTTGGGCTAGATAGCTATTACCTTAAATTTGTGTTTTTTTTTTAAAAACCACAAAACTTTTTCTGATGGCTGAATCTAACTGTGCTTTCCAAGCTCCCCAGTTCCTTATTTGCTCAAGGCTTCTATTGATCACTTAATTGTTCTGTGGAATTTTAACCTTCCTTAACCTCTCAAATTTTGAAAACCTCTTGGTCAGTGGTACCCACTATCCCACACTACCTTGAAACTTGCAACACTGTGGAAAAACAACTTTTCAACATTTCTCACAGCTTAATTCCAGGATGTACAGTACTTCAATACCCGGAAAAGGAGTTTGAATTCCTTTACCCATTTTCTTTCTATTTTTCACTATAATTTCTCCCTTTCTATATTCCTATTATTAATGGGGTGATTTAGAGCTGGGTATTTAAGGACACATATTCCCTTTACTCATTTATTCATTACAATATAGTGTGTTTCCTGAATGGTCTTTCCTTCCTATCACATTTATTAAACAGCCTCAATTTTTTCTTCTTCCTTGAGGATAAGAGACATAATGCCCAGGTATTTAAAGTCCTTTCTGCCATCATTTGTGAAATTTACCATCTAATCCTTTCAGCCTAAATATTTCAATATGACAAAAAGATTTCCATGGTGATCATGGTACCAAATCCTGATAAGCCCCAGGCAATGCTATTCGATACAACACAATTACTAGCAGGAAAGTGCCATGTGTGAACATTACAGTGCCATATCTATGTCAGTTATCCTTGTTGTCTTATTTGGGAAGCTTTCCTGATTCTTTCTTTGTTATTGTTTTTTGATTTCTCCAAGTATTCAGAATTCTTGACCTCTAATCAGGAAGACCTGAGATTTCAAATTTGTTCCCAGACACTCATTAGCTCTGTGACCCTGGACTAGACACTTAACCACTATCTGTGTCAATTTTCTTAGCTGAAAAATAGGGATAATAATAGTGTAAGTTAGGCTTGTTGTGAGGATCAAGTAAGATGATGTTTGTGTCAGTGCATTGTTGTTCAGTTGTTTGGGGTTTTCTCAGCAAAGAAACTAAAGTGATTTTTGATTTCCTTCTCTAGCTCATTTTACAGATGAGAAAACTCAAGCAAATATGGTTAAATGACTTGTCCAGGATGACATAGTGTTTGAGGTAGGATTTGAACTCAAGAAAATGAGTGAATCTTCCTGACTCTAGATCCAGCAATCTAATCTGCCACATAACCTAGCTGCCCCTTTTGTTACATACTAGGTGCCTAATACATGCTTTACCCCCTTCCTTCCAAAAAAAAAAAATTTGAGGGGCATCTAAGTGGAACAGTGGATAGAGAACCAGCCCTGAAATCAGAAGGACCTGAATTCAAATCTGATCTCACTTAACACTTTCTAACTGTGTGACCCTGGGCAAGTCACTTAACCCCAATTGCCTCAGCAAAAAAAAAAAAAAAAAAAAAAAAATTGAGCAATCTTTGAAATATGTTGTACTACTTTTGACCTGTCTAGATGCAACAGTATCTGTTGCACTATTATCTCAAGTTTTATTTATTTTTTTCAGAATAGTACAGTAGATAAAGGCAACTTTAGGCTCAGAATGACCTCTCTGACATACACTGAATGTGTGACTCTGGACAAATCAATTAATCTCTTAAAGCTATTAGACATTTCTCTAAATTTTTATGTTACAGAGAAAATTCCTCCTTTGCTTTTCTTTCCTATACCAATGAAATCACAAGCTTATTCCCATTCCCATTTATATATTCATTTTCAGTTTATTCACTTATTGAAGTTATTATTTTTGTTACACATCATATTTATTTCAAAATATATTCTTCTCCCCCTCCATAGCCAGTTAACTTTCCTTTGTAATAAAGAATTATAAAAAAGAAAAAAATATCAGTTTAGTAAAATTACTTGGTAGATTAGTAAAGTCTGACAAAATCTGCCAAATTCTATACCCATGATCCCCCACTTCTGTATTTTCTCATCTTTTCTTTTAGGCCAAACTTCACTCCAGGCTTTTAAACATCAGCAAATATGATTCAACTAATTAAATATTTATTGAGTTCTTATATGACAGTACTGGGCTAGTTGCTAAGAGAGAAATGAAGTGAAATCATGTTTACTGACCTCAAGAAGCTTACAATCTAGCAGCTTAGCTGCTATACACTAGTCTAGTTTACAACATTTTCTGGAGCTCATAGCTTGGTTCTGTACAATAAAATCATTGGATTGTCTAGTCCTATACAACTATTAAAAAAAAAAGATAGTGGTATATTACTTATACCAAGATAATTATTATCAGTCCGGAACACATGCTTTCAGTTTTGAAACAATATCAATAACATTTGATTTTAACATGATCTTTAATATAAGCAAATGATCCTTTCTTCTTCTTCTTTTTTCCCTCCATATCTAGGCCCACAACTGAGAAGAAACCTCTTGAAATTTCAAGCAGTTACATTTTGGGAAATTATTTATCCCTGTTCGTCCTTTCATTGGCTCAGCTCTTTGGGTTCATTTGATGAAATGACTCATTCCTAGGATGGGCTTAGCTAGGGAAGCTTCTCTGCTTATCTGTCCCACTCTGCTGCTGATAACTTCAACCAGGAAAACTCATAACATCAGTTTTTGTAATAAAAGGCCAACAAAAGCAGGGTAAATCATTTTTTAACACCTTCCCCCATTTTTTTGTGCTTTAGAGGCTGATCACTTACTGTCACAGTCTTGAAATGGGGCTGTTGTTACAGCACCTGAACTACAGAAAAAGGTAAGATCAATATCTGAAATGGTAAAAAGTAGATGGAACATAAATTATAAATACAACCTTTTGTTAACTCTGATCCCAAGCAGTCAAAAAATTAGTTGGGTACAGAAAGTATTGTGGTTCTATGATGAAGAAAAACAATTCTACTTAGTAGTAGACTTGGTAGGATTATATTAGACTATTCTTTCTTCTCTGCTGATTCCAAATATTTGACCTTGGAACGATGTTTCTTCTCTGTGATGGGATATTCAACATGTGATATTAATTTTCCTATGAATATTAAATTCAAATATGTAAAATGGGAGAGAGGCAGGGTGACATAGTGAATCAAGAACTGGTCTCAAAGCCAGAATTTCCTCTTGCCACAATCTGATTGTGAGATCTTAAGGAAATTATTTAGTATATCAGGATATTCATTTGGTCTAGGCACATGATTCCTTCTCTAAGATGAGATATTCAACTTGTGACATTAACTTTCCTGTGAAAATTAAATTCAAGTAAGTAAAATGGGAGAGAGACAGCATGATGTGGTAACCAAGAACTGGTCTTAAAGTCAGGAAGATCCTGGATTCAAATCTTGTCACATATTGGCTATGTGACTTTGCACAAATTATTTAAACTCTCAGGGCTCTAGTCAGCTCTGTAAGATTATAAATTACAGAGAATGCACTGGTAGATTTTTCCTCATTTGGAACTTCCCTCTACTAGATAAATTACAGCCCTAGCCCTTAGCCTTATTAGCTGAGGGAGATCACGGAGAGAGACTGAAGCCACTGATCCCCATGCACAAAGACACCTGGACTCTGTGAGGCAGCAGTGGGGGTGCAAGTGGAAGTGGGAGACAGTGTGAGACCACATCAGAGAGGAGCTCATCAAGGATATAGCTGATGGGGATGGAGAAGAATTGTCATGTAAGGCTTCTTATTTGGACTAATTATTCTTTCGAAGAGCCAAGGAAAGAAGTTTTAATATAGTAGGGCCTCAGAGACAGGGAGGTTTAGGATAAGGTCTTTTTTGTAGAATATACCAGCTATGAGATTTTGAGTCAGTAGCTAATCTTCTTCTGCCTCTGAAAAATCTTTAAATTACAGAGGTAGTGCATATTAATTGAGTGAGCTGCATACCAGGAGCCCTTTCTTCCAAAGAAATCATAGATCCACTCTTCCCCCAAATACTGACATTCCTTCTGCCCCCACTATTGACACTGCCCCTTTCCCCCAACCTTCACCAAAATAAATCAAGCTTGTTTGGTTCTAAGTTGTCAGACAAGTGTAACATTTGTCATCATTCTCTAAATTTTGGTGCCTTGGGGAAAACCCAGTTGTCCCACTTTTGTTATGGTTCTGATACTAGTTTAAGAATTAGTTCAAGAGCCTCTGTGGTCAAAGGCAGATCAATTAATTCCTCTGGACTTTATTTTCGTCATCTATAAATCTGGAATGAATGAATGTATTTGTTATCATAAGGATCAAATGAAATGAAGCACACACACACACACACACATATATATATATATAAATCCTATTTGCTTATATAAAACAGTAATAAATTATATATAATATCTATAAATAATAATTGCAATCACATAAGACTATATAAATACCATAATAAATATCTATATATTTTCTTTTGGAAATAGATATGCATCGGAATGGAATGCATTGAAAATGCATGAACTATATGAATCTTTGAATGCTTAATTGCTAGTGCACTAGCTCATCTGGTTCACAAGATGATTTTATAGATTTCATAGAGAAAATTCCAATGTCTACGTATCCTTTGTTTTGCAGTTGAGTTGCTTTGTGAACCAATGACTTGTAAAGTAAATGCCTTCCTTCTTATTTCTAAAGTTGGCCACCCCTGCTTTAACTTAGTACTAAGGATAATCTTTTTAAAACAACAGCTACTAGAGACAAATTGTATTGAGTTACACAGTCAAAGAAAAGCCTGTGAAGTTCACATCTTCATAGGGTTATATATTTACTATGGTAATATTTATGAGAAATGGTGAGCATTTGAAAGTTAATTCCTTTTTATCTAGCAAAGAAAATACAGTTCTGTTGGCTTTTCCTTATAAGTCATGAATTGGAGAGTGATAGGAGTCTATTGTATTCCTGGAGCACTTTTATCAACTCTTGCTTTGTATAAATCAGTTATAGCATTCATTACTGATATGAATCCCTAGGGTGTTAAAAATAGAAAGAGTTTCCAGATACACCAAAATATTCGTCTACACACCCTTTGTAATACCAAAGAATCAGAAATAAAGCTGAAATCTGTTGAATGGGAAATAGTTAACAAGTTATAATATAAGATGACAGGAAAAAATAATGATGATTGTTGGAGGGGATGCGGGAAAACTGGGACATTGATGCATTGTTGGTGGAGTTGTGAACGAATCCAACCATTCTGGAGAGTAGTTTGGAACTATGCTCAAAAAGTTATCAAACTGTGCATACCCTTTGATCCAGCAGTGTTACTACTGGGATTATATCCCAAAGAGATTATAAAGAAGGGAAAGGGACCTATATGTGCACGAATGTTTGTGGCAGCCCTTTTTGTAGTAGCTAGAAACTGGAAACTGAATGGATGTCCATCAGTTGGAGAATGGCTGAATAAATTGTGGTATATGAATATTATGGAATATTACTGTTCTGTAAGAAATGACCAACAGGATTTCAGAAAGGTCTGGAGAGACTTACACGAACTGATGCTGAGTGAAATGAGCAGGACTAGGAGATCATTATATACTTCAACAACAATACTATATGATGACCAGTTCTGATGGACCTGGCCATCCTCAGCAATGAGATCAACCAAATCATTTCTAATGGAGCAGTAATGAACTGAACTAGCTATGCCCAGAAAAAGAACTCTGGGAGATGACTAAAAACCATTACATTGAATTCCCAATCCCTATATTTATGCCCACCTGCATTTTTGATTTCCTTCACAAGCTAATTGTACAATATTTCAGAGTCTGATTCTTTTTGTACAGCAAAATAACGTTTTGGTCATGTATACTTATTGTGTATCTAATTTATATTTTAATGTACTTAACATCTACTGGTCATCCTGCCATCTGGGGGAGGGGGTAGGGGGTAAGAGGTGAAAAATTGGAACAAGAGGTTTGGCAATTGTTAATGCTGTAAAGTTACCCATGCATATATCCTGTAAATAAAAGGCTATTAAATAAAAAAAAATAAATTATAATATATGAATGCAATGGACTATTATTAATTTGATAAGATTATGAGCTCCTTGAGGGCAGGGACTATCTCATTTTTTTTTTTTTTGCATTTGTAGTATCCCCAGTTCCTCACATAGAGCCTATACATAGCACATGCTTAATAAATTTTTATTGATTAATAAGAAACAATGAATATGTGGGATTTTAAAAAGCATGTGAATACATATAAATTGATATAGAGGGAAGCAAACTGAACCCAGAGAACAATATACATAATAGCTATAATGATGTAAATGGGAAAAACACAAAACCAAAATTGAACACTATATAATTGTAGTAACCAAGATGGCCTTAGAGAAAAGTACACCTTCATTTCTTAGGAACATTATATCATTTACTATCAGATAAAACTGAAGTTTTGGTTGGTTTGATAAAATGCTTTCCCCTATTTTTCATTTTTATTCTTTTTTAGCAGGGATTTTTTTTTAGCCTGCTGGTTGGGGGGAGGAAAGGGAAAGATATATTTGAAAATGAGAGTAAAGTAAAACAAATGAAAGCAAAAAATATTTTTTTAAAAAAGACTTGGATCTTAAGACTCTTTTGGAACTGAATGTGGTGGTGCATAGCTGTATTAGCTGCTCCTGGAAAAATTGACAGTGGAAGATTGCTTGGGTTTAGGAGTTCTGAGCTGCAGTAAGGCTAAAGTTGACTGAATATCTAGCACCTTCATGGAGAGTTCATGGGAAAAGGGGAGGGCACCAAGATATCTAAGGAAGGGTTACTTAACCATGGTTAGAAATGGAAGAGATCAAGAATCATGTGCCCATTAACAGTGGGACTAGATTGGTTAGTAGTTACTATATTTCCAGTATGGTAATGTAGGAAGAAAATTTCAACAAAAAAGGTGTTGAAAAACACCCATCTTTTCTCAAGTATCCCTATTCTTTTCAGCCTCCAAAACAACACACATACAAGTACAGAAACTTCAATTCTCTCTGTTTGGAAGAATGAAGAATAAAGTTAACATCTTTATGTGTAGTACTAGGGAAAGGAAATGAAGAGAAGAGAAGGAAAAAAAGGGAGAAAGGGGGTAATGGGAAAAGCGAAAGGAAGGGAATTAGAACATATGTGCTTTAGTTGCTGAGCACTCTCAATGGAGGAAACAAAAATAAAGAGGAGCTTTAAAAATTTAGGATAGAATCCAACTAGAACAAAATAACAATGCATCCTATTCTTGAGAAGTTACACTGATTTGATTTCTGACATTCCTCACCCATCTAGTAATAAAGGTTGTTTTTGATTCAGCAAAAAGAAGTAATAATGAAGGCTCTCTTTTTGAAAATTTTTTTGAACATAAAAATGAAACGCACCTTAGCTGCATTTATTTTTTAAAAAATAAAAGAAAAATTCCTCTATTTTTGCTCTTTCTGGGTATAATGAAATGATGATGGACCACAGTTCACTGTTTGGCCATTGGAAAACACTTTTAGACCAGATGGAGTTACTTATCCAAAGTTCTATGTCAGTGTGCTGATTGCTGACTCCAGTTAAAGGTAATGAGAATATTCACATATGGTCTCACTGAAGATTCACTTCATTGGTGTAGGATGTTTGTTTGAATTGGGCTTTTTTCACCCAGGGTCATCTTTGTAGGAAGACTTTTAACAGAGAGCATCTAGCAAGATTATAAAGGTTCCCAGAGTTCACAGAACTCTCATTCTGATTCAGGGATCATTTATATTCACCCTGAAACTTAAAGAGGGGAAAAAAGCAATTTTCTTCTTAAAACATAGACACTTAACTATATTTTTGAGCAGCATGCATATTAAAAGGGAAGAAATTATAGTTGTAACGAATATTTTAATACATTATTTTATGAAATTAAATTTCTGCTCTTCTCATTTTAATTTGATAAATGAGACTAAATACAGGATATATTTCCAGCTCACTGTATGGGCAATTTGAAGTATGACTTTCATTAGCTATAATGAAGAAATCTATATTACATTCTCCTTGCATGCTAATATGATCACAAGTCCATCTGCAAATTATTGCCCTAATTGGTTGGGGACACTTTCTAGGAAGAACTTTTTAGTCTTTAGTTAATCATGAACCTGATCTTGGTTCTTTTCTTTCTCCTAATTAGCACCTTATCCAAGGTAAAATTGTGATATAGACTGTTTGTTATCCTTTGGCATCCCTTTGTTTTCTTTTTTAGTCCCATACCTTTTCATTATCTCTTTCTGAACACGTCTTGCTCTCACACACAAATTCGCATGTATACTTAATGTCCATATTTTATCTTCTTACTTCTTTGGAAATCCATCCATGGCTCTTGATAGGGCCTCCCTAGCATCCTTCCCAAGTGCCATTTTTGTGTCTCTTCTTTTCCCCATCAAAACTCTTCTGTGTTCAATTTCCTCATCATTCTCACTAATGAAAACTGAATTTTATTCATCCTTGTAAGTTTTGAACTTTTATGACTTATTCCCAAGGTAACTTTTTGCATTTTAACAGGGTCTTTATTGGTTTAACCCAAAGAAGTAGGTTAGCCCCCACCACCCCAAATTTTTTTTGGGCCCCCAAATTACACTTAATGAGTTGCTACCTATTCATTCATTTCAATTAAAAAGACACTTGTTAAATAAATGCTAAGGATAGGATAGCTGTGCTAGGGGTTGAAAAATAATTTTTAAAATACCATTTTTGCATTTGGGGAAAGAAGAAAGCACCCACTATATTCCAGATGCTGTGCTAAAGGGTTTACAAATAATATCTCATTTGATCCTCACAGCCACACTGTGAGGCAAGTTCTATTACTATGGTTATTTTCCAGTTGAGGAAACTAAGCGGTTAAGTAACTTGCCCAGGGTCACACAGGTAGTAAATGTCAGAGACTAGATTTGAATTCAGATCTTCCTTCTCTGGGTCTCATCCAGCTACCTCTAATATAGTCTAGTAGGGAAAGATCTACACTGATATAACTCTAAGTTAGAATGAAGATAAGAGGCTCAAAATACAGGACTAAAGGATTCTGGGAGAGGATCTAGCAGAGAGGATTGGGGAGGATGTCATGAGGAGGTAATACTTGAACTGAGTCTTAAAGAAAGATGGGAATTTCAAAAGGCTTGGTCTTGGGGGAGAGAGAGAATTTGTTTAAAACATGGAGAATATATAGTTAGAGGGAGAAGATGGAAGAGCATGATCAGGGAATAGCTAGTAGTTCAGTTTTCTTAGAACATAAAGTGCATGATGTAGTATCTTGTAAAACAAAGCTGAAAAGGTAGTTTGGAGACATGTTGTTTAGTCTTTTTTTTTTCAATCATGTCCAATGTTTATGACTTCATTTGGAGTTTTCTTGGCAAAGATACTTGAGTAGGTTTTCTATTTCCTTTTCCAAGTTATTTTACAAATGAGAAACTGAGGCAAACAAATGACTTGGCCAGGGTTACACAATAAGTGTTTGAGACCAGCACTCGATCTATTTTGTATCTGCCTGCACCTCTACAATCCATTTCAAGATTAAATGTCAGGCTGTGTTTGTATTTTAATACATTATTCCACTATGAGGAAAAGAATTAAAGTTCCAATGGAGAACCATTGAAGATCTTAGGTGAGGGAGAATGTAATCAGACTTGTGAATTAGGAAGATGATTTTAGCAGTGTTGTTAGGGAGCATAAATTTAGAGCTGGAAAGGATCTCAGAGGCCATTTAATCCAGAGGTGTTAACATACCACAAAACTCACCAGTGTGCTGTACTAGATTAAAATGTAATTGAGAAATGTTTAACAAAATAAATAAAAATACAATGAAACACAGGTAATGTTAATTTGTAGTTTTCTAAGTCAATATGTGGGCTGGCAGAGATCTGTTCCTATATGAATTTGATACCACTAGTCTAGTTCAACTTCCTCAATTATAGAGAAGGAAATGGAGTCTCAAAGTGGTGAAATATTTTGTTCAATGTCACAGAGATAGTAAGGAATAGAGTCAAGCTTTGAACTCAAATCCTGTTACTGTAATTCCAGGTCTCTTGACTACTACACTGCTCTAGAGACAGATGCCTAAAGAAGATATTATAATAGAAGAGAAGTAATAAGGAGATAAACTAGGAGGTTAAAGAGAAAGAAGATAGGGAAGGAGTCTGTTGCTCCCCTATTTAGCAAGTGTTTTTTGTCCTATATGGAATTATAGGGCAGCAAGAACCTTATTGACCATTCCATTCCTTAGCCCTTTCTGAAACCACAGGGCCTCTTAGGTAGATGACCATCTTCCAGGTAAAGGATCAGGTAATTAAGGAGGAGTCTGGCAAGAATCTTGGCATTCAACTTAATTGAAGACCTATATGGCCAAAGCAAAGGTGTGGGCCAGTGGTTAGGGGAAATAAAACCAAGAGCTTTCACGTGAAAAGTGGTTTTATCGATGGTAATGGCTTGGCGTTGTGGAGATTAGGTGGGCAAGCAAAATTTATAAGGACTTGGGGAAGAATGTAGTTTGAGATTTTGAAATTATAGGATTATACATTAAAAAGATGGAGGATAAATACAAGAAAAATTTAATCAAGTACTATTTATATAGATACTGTGAGGGCATAAAACATGACTTTCATTTTATAGATGAGGAAACCAAAACACAGAATGGTGAAATGTCTTGCCCAAGTTATGTGACTGACCAAATAACTTAACTTCTTATACTTCAGGCAACTCTTTAGGATTGCAATTTGCAAATTGCAAATTACTGATTTTCATGAGTAGAGGAAGGTTTTCAAGGGCCCTGACTAAGCCAGTGAGATCATAGCAATCACAGATCCAGTACCCTCCTACCTCATTTATATTTAATTCTACCATTTATCTAACAAGTATTTGTGAGAATTTTGCAAGGATTTGTGGGGTATACAAAAAAGAATAAGATATGATACTAATCTTCAAAGACCTTAACAGGCCATTTGCTATAATGAAAAAAATCCCAACAGGAGTCAGGAGAACTGAGCCTCAATCATGTTTTTCTCACTATACCATGTGACCCTAGTTAAGTCTCAACCATTCAATCTTCAGTTTTCTCTTTGTCAAATGATGGTGTTTGATGACAACAGAGGCTCTTAAGCATGATAGATTTCAAGGAGTCTTTGGATGTGTGTGTGTGTGTGTGTGTGTGTGTGTGTGTGTGTTTAATATTCTTTGTTGTTCAGTCATTTTAATTGTTTTCTACTATTTGTGATTCCATTTTGGGGTTTTCTTGGCAGAGATACTAGAGTGCTTTGTCATTTCCTTCTCCAATTCATTTTACAGATGAGGAAACTGAGGCAAACAGAGTTAAGTAACTTGCCCAGAATCATGAAGTTAATAAGTGTCTGAGACCAGATCTGAAGTTAGCACAATGAGTTTTCCTGACTCCAAGCCCAGAACTCTAGCTATAATGCCACTTAGCTACTCCAAATGAGAAAGTAGACTATTTTTTTAATCAATCACAATGTTTTGTCAATTCTTCCTTTAGCAAACAACTTCTTTCCTTCCATTCCATATTCATCAGCTTTCCAGAATACTACAAGAAAGTCCACTTTCTTGTTTTCTAATTAATATACTTTAGTCTACATACCATTTGGTGGAATCCTACAAGGATTCCTTGTTGCCTAAGTTTAGACATAAAAATGAAAGAAAAACTAGTGAATAGAAGGAGGATAACCTGATATTATACATGTACATAAAGTGATTAATCTGATGTTTTTGTATGATTCTGTCCTCCCCTCCCCCTCCACCTTTATGATTTAAAAATCTTACTCAGTTCTACTTAGGATTTAAGACTGGTCAGGACCAAAGCAAGCTGAAAATTGATTCCTGGAAGATGTTACATGTTATAACAATTGTTCTTAAAATTATTGGTGGTATGTTTTAAATAGAAAATAGTTTTCCAGACAGTGACTCAGTGGATAGAGCACCAGGTCTGGCATCAGCAAAATCTGAATTCAAATTCAGCCTTAGACACATACTAATAGTGTGATCCTGGGCAAGTCATTTAACATTTGTTTATCTCAGTTTCTTCAATTGTATACTGAGGATAATAATAGTACTTACTTCCCAGTTATTGTGAAGATCAAGTGAGATATATTTGTGTAAAAAAAAAAAAGTTTAACACAGTGCCTGGCAGATAGTAGGTGTTTAAAACATATTTATTCTTTTTTCTTCCTTGCCCTTGTGCCATCAACTATATATTTCTTAATTCATTCAATAAATATTTATTAAACATTTACTTATGTGTTTAGGGTGTAGCACCAAATGTTGAGATTGAGATTCAGGTATCAGATGATGAGATTGAGGATAGCAATTGGCACCAAATATTGGGGTTTAGTTATGTGAAGAATTCAGATTGGTCTTTCTCTTTGGCAAAAGGCAGATTTATTTGGGAGAAGAGGTTACAGACAAAAAGAACAGGTACAATAGATATCATGAATGATAAATATGAAATAGAATTGGGAAATGATATAGTTAGTGAAGAAAGGGGTTTTAAAAATTAATAATGGAAAAGACAAATTCCCTGGTAGAATTCACAATTAACCAGGAGGAAGGAAATATTCTCTGAGGTGGGAGTATGCCTTTAATTGGAGGCTAAATCCAAAGAAGAATTTAGCACTTAAAAGAGTTAGTTAGCTAAAAGAAGGAGAAAGAAACAATGAGACCTGGTGAGGAGAAGAGGAGAAAAACAGGACAAGGCAGAACATCATAACTGATTAACCAAAAAGGGATTCAGCAAAGATGATACAGGACATGGACAGATTGATAGGGTAAATTTAAGCTCAGAGATTTGAAATAATTTGGATTCTGATTGGGAAGCAAGTGGGGCTTGTTATGAGCTCCACAGAGTGGGACTATAAGATTGAACTGATTTCCACCAATGACCTTCCCTGCCTGTCTCAAAGAGTGATTTTATCAGTACTTCAGACTTTCTCTGCCAACCTCACCTAGTCATCCAGGACCTTATTACCTACTATATGCTAGGTACTGTGCTAAGGAATACCAAAACAGGCAAAAGGCAATCCCTGCAATTATACACTCAAATGTTTTTATGGTGATTGGTTTTGTTTTGTATAGCTGTAATATATAGCTAAGCCATGAATACAGAACTGAGTTAAAGACTAAATATAAATACACAGAAATAAATTAAACATGTGACCCCAAACCCCAATTCTGACCAATTGAACTTCTTAAAAAAGAGGAGAAGGAAAGGCTATGGTTAAGAAAAGGCTGCCAATAGCACTCTGCCATCTAAATGTTAACCAGTAAATGTTATGGTACTTTGAATTGGATAGTACAGTATCAATAAGTGTGCCTCTGTTCTTTCTTTATCTCTTTCTCTTTCTTTTTGCCTATATATAGAGAGCCAAAAAAGTATGTGTATATATGTATATTTATAAACACACATGCATATATGATACATACACATATATATGTATAAAAATTTTTGATTCTTAATGATATGAGCTGTTAATCTTATTTAAAGATTAACATATAATTGGCCTTTTTATAGAGGGATGACTGGTATTTCCATCTTTTGATAATAAATATGTTATGTCTTCTGAGAAGGAAGATATTTTTAGGCTTTCATAAGAGAGGAAGTTGGTGGAGTCCTTTGCTAATAATATAGAGCCCAATGTGAATCACTCAAGCTAATAATTAAAGATCCTATCTGGATCCAACACTTCCTGATTTTGCAAGGAAGCTTAAGTTGAGGTCAACCACTCATAACTCTTGTATTGTTCATTATATTAATACAATTCAATCTTTCTCTTTCTCAATTGATCTAATTTGTGCTTTCTTCATGTTGAACTACTTTCATAACTTAGCAATTTGCCATATCCTTCTTTCCTCAGCTGGGTGGTGCAATGGATACATTTATACTAAAACCATTCTCTCATATATTGGTCAACAGTAAATCCCAGGCCAAGCCCCAAGTGGTCTTTGTTTAGGTCCTAATAGATTGAGAGGGAATGTAAACAGCAATTATTTATATTTTGTCCAAAAGCCTCTCCCAGATTTATTTATTTGTTTGTTTGTTTATATTTTTTGACTGGGTGAAAGAGGATGTTCTTTGCCTCAATGACTACCTACCCTTTATCACTGAATGGCTGTAACCTCAGTTAAACACACCTGTTAAAGACCTTATCTTAAAAAAAGCCAAGCTCTCTCATTGCATCCAGGGCCATCTCCAGTCCTCTTGATCTATATCTGGACACTGGACCCAGATGGCTCTGGAGGGGAAAGTGAGGCGGGTGACTTTGTCCAGCCCTCCCTTACTTAAATCTACTTCACTTGCATGTCACTTCCTGATGTCAAGATCCTCTTTGAGAATGAAGGACAAACAATAACAACATTGCTGGGTTTAGTCATGAAAACCTGAGTTTAAATCCATCCTTAGATACTTCTTAGCTGTATAATCTTGGGCAAATCACTTAACTGATATTTGCCTCAGTCTCCAATTGTAAAATAAAGATAATTATACCTGTCTTCCAGGGTTATTGTGAAGGTCAATTGAGATAATATTTGTAAAGTACTTAATTTATTACTAGTACATAGCGGGAGCTTAATACTTTCCCCCTTTCCCTCTCACCATCCCATAATTTCTTTGCTTCTCAAGACTCTAAATATTTAGGTCAAGTTTATAACTACTTAGTTTTGTCATATATAAGGCTGAAATGGTGTTTTATTCATTAGTGACAAAATTGGAATGGTGAGGATTCCCCAGGTAATATAATCCACAGGAACATTTTTGATAGATATTGAATTGTTTATTTTATTCTTTGTGTCACTTTGACTACTTTGACTCAAGCTTTTGTTTTTTGCTTTTAATTATTTATTTGAAATAATAATAATATCTAATACACATTTATTTTCTGTCTTCCATTCTGTGTTGCTTCTTAATTGCCTTTAATAGGGTGACATTATGTGGTTATTATGAATATGTGATTTTAAAATAAGTAGTATACTTTTAATTAGTTCCAAGGACCAAATGTACATGGGGATTGTCAAAGTAAAGAATAGTACCATGATTAAATATAAATCCAGTTGAAAATTTAAATTTTATGCATTAACTATTTGAAATTCACATTTTTAAATAATGTTTCTGCACAGATATTTACCATAGGGGAGGTCTCTGTCATATTTGGAAATTTAAAAACTGTTCATAGCTTAGCTGAAAAAATTTAAGAAAATAATTCTAAAGAAATACACGTTACGGTGGCAGCTAGGCACAGTGGATAGGACACCAGTCTTGAAGTCAGGAGGACCTGAGTTCAAATCTGACCTCATCCATACACTTCCTAACTGTGTGACCTTGGGCAAGTCACTTAACCCCAATTGCCTCAGAAGAAAAAAAGAAAGAAAGAAATACCAAAAATAGCAAACAGTAGTATGGGCATCTTCTGAGGGATATAGGGAAATATATAAAGGATAACTTCCTGTTTTAAGACACTATCTGAAAAAAATCTCCTAAGGAAAAATCATCTTATGAATTACTTATGTGTAGATGCTTATGCAAAGCAATATCTACTTAATTTTAAGATAAGTAGAAGTAGTATTTCATTCAGTGGTGGCAAAATTGACCAGCAATAAATAATTTCCTGGGTTTTTAACTGGAGAAGCTAACAGTTTAACAAAGAAGAAAAGGAATATTAACTTCTAAAGATTCAGAAGTCATGGCATCCTGACAAACAGGCTTAAATATTTGTAGCAACATTTTTGCTCATGAGCATCTAGGGCAACTTCTATGGGAAGATCTATGACTTATAATTTGGAGTCCTGGTCAGAGGAGGCTTTATTTAGAAACATAGTTATGGAAAGAATCCCTACAACCAAACAGGAAATCAGTCTTTGTTTCATTCCTTTCATTCCTCTTTCATTTAAGGTTTCTTCCAATTCTAAGCCCATTGTGGTATACTGGGAAACATTTATGGATTTGTAGTTAGAGGCCCGACTTCTTTGTTTTGAACCTAATTTGGTTCAATTCTATTTTTTACTTGTGTGACTCCAGTCAAGGAATTTCACATTTTTATGGCCTCAGTCTCTTCATCTATATAAATGGTGGGGTTGGAATCTATGACTTCTAATATACCTTCAAGCTCCAAATTTATGATACTATGATTATTAAGTTTCTAATGTTTCTAGCTATTCATAACAGGAAGCTTCCTCTCCCACCCCCCAGTTTAGGAATAGGGGAGAGAACAAGAATTTGTTAAATATCTATTATATGCCAGGTTCTGTGCCAAACATTATATTTATATGTGTGTGTATAAAAATATACATACATATATACAAATGATATGGCCAGTATAGCAAACAATGTAGCACCAGGTGATGTGCTTTAAGAGAAGCACCAAAAGTTGGGATTTGGTCATGCAAAGAATTCATAATGATTGTTCTTTTTGGCAAAAAATAGGTTTATTTAGGAGAAGAGATTACAGACAAGATGAAGAAATATAATAGACACCAGGAATGGTAAATATGAAATAGAGTGGGAGAGCATATAAAAGACAAGTTTCTCAGTGGAACTCAGGTTTACCCAATAGAAAGGGAACATTGCATGAGGTTGGGGATGCTCTTAGCATCATAAAAGAGTTAGTTAGCACTAAGGAGGATAAGTGGGGCTGGGAAGCCTGGTGGATTTAGGGGAGATACCAAGGGGCATGGGGGAAGAGGAAGAGAAAGATACCATGAGATAGAATATTGTAGTGGACTGACTCAAAGGAGGGCTGTAAACATGACACAGGACATAAATAGACTTATAGGGAAAATTTAATCTCAGAAACATTTCTGGGATTTCTGACAGTACGTAGCAAGTTGAAGCTACTCAAGATCCATACAGAGGGTGGACCTCAGGGGTTTGAAATAATTTGGATTTCTGACTTAATGACTTCCCCAGAGGGTGGGACCACAGGACTAAACTGATCTCTATCAGCCTTCTCCATGTCTGCCCCAGGGAACAATTTTATCAATTCTTCATTTTCTCTCTGCCAACTATACCCACAATCCAGGACCTCATTACATACATACAAAGACTTTCTATGTATGTATGCATATATGTGTGTATGTACTAGCTATATAAGTGTCTGAGGCAAGAATGAAACCCAGGTTTCCTTGATTCTAGACCCAGCTCTTTATTTCCCACCTAACTGCCTCAGATATAAAATATTTACCATTATAATGGGATTTAAGCACATTCTTCACATACATGGTGGACCAGCTCATTTTTCAGGCATAGTATGGCACATTAAGCAGATTGTACATATGCTAGTGTTCTTAGGTCAACCAGAGCTACAAAGCACCAGTATCAACATACTAGAAGCCCAGATCAGTTTTGAAATTCTAAGCACTTTCCCCCCACTGGATATTGCTAGGGGAGTTTATGAATCACAAGTTCAGTGAAAAAATAACAACAACAAAAAGATGATGAGTTGTCCTCATACCAAGAATGGCCTTAAATTCTCATTTCTTTCAACCAAGATAGGTAGATCAATTCTACCTCTCCCATCTACTTTCTTTACTTAAGAAAAGTGCTCCATTCATGCATGTTAAAAGCCAGATGTGTACTAAATTTCAACTTTAACTTTGCCCATTTTGCTCAAGACAGACACTGAAAGTGAGAGAGTAAAGATAAAAAACCAGTAAGAAATCTCCAAGAGGGTACCAAACAATTCATTTGAATTGGCCCTTTAAAAAAAAAAAAAGGAATCAAGCTGAGGAGAGTGTACAGGCTCTAAAGTCACTGGAGAATTCCAGAAACCGGGAAACACTGGGAGAAAATGTGGGAAAGAGCTGCAGGTGGAAATGCTTGTGGCTTAATTGAAGCCATTCATTCTTCTGCATCCCTGGGACGCTGACTCCTGTCATGTGATTTTGCAGAACTGGGAAGCAAAAGACTTTTCTGACCATTTCTCACCTCTTAACTTGTGTGTTAACAGCCTAGTGGTGTGTGTGTGTGTGTGTGTGTGTGTGTGTGTGTGTGTGTGTGTGTTATACAAACTCTGAAACTTTTTCTTTTTATGGCGATTCCTCAAAATTGTCAAATTTCTGCTGCAGAGTTTAGGAGACAATTATTCACAAAGCAAGAAAGCTATTCCTTTCAAAGACCAGTCAACTATTTGGGATGGTTGATCCTTTCTCTGGTTACACACTGTTTTATTAATTACTGTTACCTCTGCATTGCAAACTTAATTCTTAAGAGACATATCTGTCTACTTGGCACATATCTGTTTGGCAAAAAAACCTGTTTTGAGGAAACAACAGTGACATTGTCTAACTTTTCAAATCTTTAGTTTTGACCGATTAAAAACACTTTTTTGAGGATTAGATATGAAGCTGAGCTGATCAAATTTCAGCCCTGGAAGATTTTAATAAAGTCAGGTTATAAATTTTTTAAAACTAAGGGTGAGGGATGTGTTCTAATAATGGCAATGACAATTTGAGCCAGATTAATGATGGGGATTCCATATTGTGACCTCTAGACTCTAACTAGCTGATCTCTTTTTCATAGACTAAATTATAATATATAAAGCTGAGACCTCACTGCTGTAGTTCTGCTATTAATCTAGCTGGCATCAAGGGCCAAGATCTCAGAACATAAGTACTATAATTCTGAAAGAAATATAAATATAGAGTGCTTTAATAGAAACATAATCTAAAAGATGTGAGTTGTATTCTACCCTGGCCTGACAACATCTGGGATACCAGATACTACATGTCATTATAGAAATTTTTCTCTTATTTCTGTTTTTGTTCTTCTTTTTCTTGTTCTACTTGTTCTTCTTCTACTCCTGTCCTCCTCCTCTTCCTTTTCTTCTTCCTCCTCCTTCCTTCTCCTCTTTCTTCTTCTTCCTTATTATCTCAGGTCCGTTTGATTCTAGGTCTGGTAGCCATCTAGCTACTCCTTTTCCACTTTATATTTAATGGGTTCATTAAGAACAAATCATATTGCAATGAACTTGTTTTCTTTTCTGACAAACTTACTATATTTGTACATCAAAGGTACAAATTTTAATAAAAATTGTTCAACTTTCAATTGAACTAATTCTCTGGACTTCATCTTCTTGCCAGTAGCCATGCTCTTATGAGATGCCTCTGTGTAGACTCTATTGTTTCTAATCCTCCTTTCCCCACTTTCCAGCTCCTTTGTATCTACCATTTGACTATAAACTCCTTGAACACAGAAATTATATTGTTTGCAGGTATTTGTGTCTCTAATGTTTAATGCAGTGCCTGATACTTATTAGGTGATTAAATAATTAAAGTGTCTATCTATGACATAGCATATCTGTATTTCAGTAGGATATTTGACAAAATCTCTTACAATATACTTGTTGACAAAACAGTGAGAAATGAGCAAGATGAAAGTTGGTGGATTTAGTATTGATTGAATGGTCAGAACTGTACTGATCATTGTGATCAATTTGGAAGGAGGCTTTTCATCTGGTACCACAAAGAATTAAAATGTAGTTTAGCAGGGAGAAATGGAAAGTGCAACATTTTAGTGTTTTTTTTTTAAATAATAATCTAGGCACAAAATGGGGAAGATATGATTAGTCAACAAACTATTCATGTGAAAAGAATATAAGGTCTTAGGTGACAACATGCTCAGTGAGTCATAGCATGATATAATAGACAAAAAAATAAATAAATAAGCTTAAAGATATCCAAGATGTCTAGAATTAGGTGGTAGTTCTATTGTACTGTCTTTTCTGGTGAAACCACATCTCAAGGTATTATGTTTAATTCTCAGTACCATGTATTGGAAAGGACATTGACAGTCTGAAATACACCCAGAGAAGGGTAAGCAGAATGGTGAAGGGAACTAAAATTATGCTATCACTCAGTCAAATACTTAATAATCATTTAAATGTTAATTAACAAGCATAGATCTTACCATATACCAGGCACTGAACTAGATGTTGGGGATAAAAAACTAAGAGACAATCTCTCACAATATATAGGAATCATTTTAAGGAACTGGGGATATTTTGATTAGTGAAGAAGAAAATTAAAAGGGTATGGGATAACTGTCATTGTGTTTTTGAAGGGTTGTTACACAGAAGAGACATTAGATTTATATTTATTGGTTCCAGAAACTAGAAGTTGCAAGAGAGGGTGAAAATTGCAAGAGACTAAAATTTTGGCTTGATAGAATGAAAATCTTTTTGACAATTAGAGCCCTCCAAATTGTAGCAGGTTGATGGGGGAGCTTCTCATTTCTTAGCTGCATGCCTTTTTGTTTTAAGTGAAACTATAGATTTTCAAGAGAAGGATGAGCAAAATATTATAGCAGATGTTGAGTTAAACTGGAAGACCTCAGAGCTTTCTATCAATGATGAAATTTCTGTTATATTTTGTTGTATTCTTAAAAAAAATAAGCACAATAACGGTTACTTTCCTAACAGGGTCGTGAAAAGGAAGCATTTTTGTCTAGAATTTCTTATCTCTTCAGAGTTTGCTCAGTTGGAGGAAGCAGCTATGTGTGCAGAGCAGAAATTCAACAACAGAATCACGTGCATTTAGTCCCCAACTGACCTAACAATCTTTTGATGAAAGGTGAGAGGTAAGTGCAAAGTACTATTAACTCTAGGACTGTGAAAGAAATGATGTAACTGTGTTAAAGAAACGAACACCCACTCTTACAAATCTGTAAATTGAAACAGTGATAAAGTTTCCAATTGTAGACAGAATACCAACAAGCTATTCAACCCCTTCAAATCATGCCCTATAATCTATATTTTTCATCACCAAACTTTTCAAAAGGGCCTATGTCATTTAGATCTCCCTAGGCAACAATCTTCTTTGCCATATGATTTCCCTGATAATATGGCAATGATATGCATCTTATAATGTAGGAGGACATCAGGGTTTTTTTTTTAGTTGGAGGGAAGTATCTTTTTTATTCTCTAGTTCAGATTGCACGCAGGCAGCTGTTTTCCCAAAATTATTTTTTCTAAATGAAAGGAGGATACATTATTTGGATTTCTTTGACATAGATTCTCTTATTGTTGTTATTTTGAAGTGGTAATAGTGCTAATCCTTTTCAGTTATTTCAGTGAATCTGTAAATCTGTGATCTCATTCTTGTGATTCTACTTCCTCTGCAAGTGCAATCTGCAATCCATCCAATTCACCTCACCTTGGATGATTCTGACCTGTATTTTTACATAAAGTCTAGATGAGAGAACCCATGCATCTTGTTAGAGGCTTTTCTCTGAACCTTTTTGTGGATAGATGTGTAATGCTCAGACTAATTATATTTTGCTCTCCTTATATGACCAGCCCACATCCTTTTCCAGTCATATGTTTCCTTGAAGATATATTTTTCATCATTTCCTGCCTTTGTTATTTCTAGTTATATAGTATGGCTACAATCCAACATGCAACTCTGTTTCCCTTTGAATTCCCTGAAATTTGATTCTTGCATGAGTGTGTTGTTCTATGATTTGTAACCAAATAGCATTGCCAGAAGAATTTTGGTGTTGATAATGTTGAACTTGCACAGCAGAAAGCAGTTTGAGATAATTGAAAGTGCTATGAAAATCTCCCAGATATGAGTCAGTCTTTTCCTTTTATCATATTATGGACCCATTTTGCCAAGGAATGGATATAATTAATGGATAAAACTAATGTAACCAAAATGGAACAACAAAAAGGATTGCCAGGTCAGTGAACATGCTGCAACCTAGTTCATATGTATTCTTCATCCACTTGGTTTTTCCTGTGTGGTTTTACAATTCTAGATCCTTGGGTGACTATGACTTTTTAAAAAAAAAATGAAAACAAAAAGAAAAAAAATGAAGGGATTGCAAGACTTGCTATAAACAGCCTTATGCTAATTTCAAATAGGAGCAATGTTAGATTGTCCTTCTTGACCTATACAGAATCCCTATTCCATGCGGACTTTGAAAGAAACCAGAATATTCATATTGCGACATTTGTGATGTGATTCTATTACTTTGCACCCATACTTCTAGACACCTGTACTCAAGGGAAAGCCTATATTTGATCTTGGTTCCAATATCTCTATCAATGGCGTGAAACTTATAGGGATTCCTGTGAACTGCATTTTGACTTAGAAAATCACAATTTAGTTTTTCTATGTTTTCTATTCTATTTTTATTTATTTTGTTATATTTCATCATTGTAGTTTCTTTAATGTAATAAAAGTTGTTTTGGGGGGTTTGGAGTTAGCTGGCCAGGTGTTTGATACCTCTTTTTAACACACACACACACACACACACACACACACACACACACAATTCACTTTGTTTTCCTGAACCTTGGTTTTACCATCTAAAAATTGGGATAACAGTATTTTTGTCTAATTTGCAGAATTGTTGTGAAGAAAGTGTTGTAGAAACATGAGTTTTTATTACAATTATTGGGAAACAATATGCTATAATGGGATAGAAAACTGACCTTGGATCAGCAAGAACTGGACTTCGGTTCTGCCTTTTACACATGGCAGGTATTTCACCCTGGACAGGTCCCAAACAATTTCCTAAGGCTATAAGTTATAAACCTGCATTGGTAAAGGGAGTATCCTTAATGGGCATTCTCTTTACCAATAAAGTCACAGATCTAGTGGAAAAATAATTAATGATTTTTACAAAACATACATGATGTCAAATATGAGAATGTGAGGTTTCCTCAATATTATTCTTGATTTGTTGAAATTTGGTACTAATGTTCCTCATCCCAGTGTCTTTTCTTAGATACTAATAACGATAACTAATGGATATAAGTTAATGTTAAACTTAAAAAATTTAAAAATATATCTCTTATTTGGATTTTTATAGCAAGTCTCTTATTGATATGTCAAAATAATTATCTTCAAGATTATTTGGAAGACAACCTTACATCATGAAAGTTACCCTTTTCAGTAATGCTTTGATAATAGCTATCAGTTGAAATATAAGATAAAGGAATTTATATTTGCTAAAAGTTGTCATCACTGTGATGGAAAACATCTAGCACAGGATCTGAATTGAGGAGGAGTTCTCTGGGAATGGTTGTGCCATCTAAATGCTCTTGTTCGAGGATGGCATTGTCAAACCCTACATTGCAGAATGTTCTAGCAGAATTCTAATTCCTCAAAAGAATTCATCCTCAAAGGGAAGACCAAATAGATGAAGACTGTCTATTGCCAAGATTTCAACATACTGTGAATAGATATCTTATAAAACTTGCCCAACAGTGGTTTATACCAGTTCAGACAGATAATGAACTAGACTCAAATTTGAAAAAGGAGGAGAATTGTTTAGATTTCTTTTTGGAATTTGAAATTTTTTTTTACTGATCTCAAGCTTCCTTTAAAAGCAAATGTTCATCTTTCCAATATAAATCTTTTATTATTTTTACTGCATTGCAGAGGGACCTGGAACCCTGTTGTTTTTGAAGAACTAAAGGAAACCAAAGGGTGATGGAAAGGCATGGTAGGTGTGAGTAGGCTGGAACATATAACTAGTGAAAAATTCCAAAGAACAACAGTAAATAATGTCATTAAGGAATTGTATAACCAAAAATGGAAGTTGTACTGGTTATATGGTGAGAGAAAGGAATAATAAATAGGTAGATGACTCGTGCTCCATTGGTACCTTTATGATATTGGATAAAATAAAAAAAACCTCAACTGCATTAGGTGATAAATTTTTAGGAAGACCTGTTCAAGAAGCGGGCTATCTTTTCTTCTTTGTGTTTCTTTACCTGAACCCAAGTGACTGATAAATAATTCTGAAAGGAATAATCTTAGTCTTGGTAAATTTTGAGAGCTGGGAAAGATTAGGAGGTCCTAGGTCTGGGTGCTGATTTCTTAGCAGAAGGCGATCTTCACAACAACCTTTGGAGAAGACTGTTAAAAGGAAAATTCTACATTAGGGGGATTTTTATCCTGATTAATGAGTCAAAACTGAGAACAAAAAAAATTAAAAGGAGTTTATTATAAATATGTTAAGGTAGCAACACACTGACAGGTTAGTCACTGGAATCAGGAATGACTTCAAGAAGGGGACAGCTTTTATAGGTAACTTTAAGACAATTCAGATAGTTCTGCCTCAGTAGAAGAGGCTGGGCCCTAGCATCTCATTTCCTTCCCAAAGTAATAAGAATATGACAGTTTGCAAGTAGGGGTACTCACAAAGAGCAAGCAACACAAAAAGACGCAGACTTGATGTCTCCTTCCCTGCCAGAGTATCCCCCAACATTGATTGATAAGTAGGGGTAGGAACATCGGGATGCTGAGTCAACATAACATTGACTATCACCAAAATGATGAATATGCATTACTAGAAGATTACTAGAACATACAGACTTTGAATAAGTTGCTTGGATAGTATAGATCTGAACTGAAAGTAAAATGCCTGTTCAGCAGTCCCCAGACATATTTTTTGCTTTAATGTTCTAAATATCAACCACCTAAGAGAGTATAGTAAGAATTATGGATTATTGTTTCATATTTTAAGCATTTACCCACACATGTTTGTGAACTTTCTGTGTTTTAAGCATTTCTTTTGTGGTGGAAGAAAGATATAACTGTCTTATGGATGTCGTGTCTTTCTGGAAGAGGCCCCATTAATCCTGGGGAGATATAAAACATGAATTTTATATAAATTGCAACTTTTTTTCTAGGGGTTCTAGTTATGGGGTGTAATCAGAGAGTACAAGAAAGACCTGATTCTCCCTTGCTTTGAGATGAGGATCTCTTAGGATGTCAATCTGGTTGTAAAAAGATTGTAAAGATTGTAGCTTTCAAGGGTTCATGGGTATTACATTTATGTCCTGGCTCCTGAAAGACTGGATGGGTGGGTGGGGAAATTATTCTTACAAAGGGTCAGGCACTGTGCTAAGTAATCCAGGATATGAATATTTATAAAAGAAACAGTTTCTGCCTTCACTGACCTTCCAATTTTGTAGAAGAAGATGAAATATATTAGAGGAGTGATGATCAGGGAAGGGAATTTTGTTCAGAGTAGGTAAAAAGTGGGAATGAGGCAGGTACCTGTGAGACAAGAATGATAGTGAAGTGGCTGCATGGAATGTAACGCTGAAGCAAGGTCTGGTATCCAGGACCAGAGGCAGATAAAATGGGTAAAGTGGGCTTTGTACACTTTTTATTCTCTAAAAGAGGTACTCTACTACAGGAGAGAAAGAGCTACTCTCAGTCAGTAGATCTGAGTATGAGCTTCCTTCAGACACATGCAGACTGAATTACTCTGGACAAGTCACCCAAACCTTCAGGGCCCCAGGCAACTAACCAGGACAGTAGATTTCAGAACAGTTGCCAGTCTGCATTCAGAGAGATCTTTCTCATGGGAATTTCCCTACACCAGTGAAATCATATGTCCTGACCACTTTTTTTTTCTTTTTTTCTTTTTGGTTTTAATAAGGTTGTATCAATCGCAATGAATGAATTTTGAGTCTACTCATTTGGGAAAGGGTAGAATGATGGGAATATAATTAGTGAAGTCTTTACTTTCTAATTTTCTCTGTATGTTTTAATTTTATTTCTTTCATGTTTTCCCTCAGAGAATATTCAAGATACTTGATTAATTGGTTGAACTTTAAGATCACACATGTATAGTTTAGAGCAGAAAAAAAAGTTTTGAGTAATCAAAATATACCAGTCACTGGAATTAGAAATCATATATATTCAAGTTTCTTTGAAAGGTTCTGATACATTTTGCCTTGTTGGCTGTTTTAATGACTACTTTTCCTGCATACAGATAGAACTCTTATGGAAAACAATGACGTTAATAGTTTTTTGGCAAGATATTATAATAATTTGGCTACAGTCATAACTAATACATGATGAGATTGTTGTGGCTCTGTATCACATATTATATGTCTCATTTTTCCCCTCATTGTTTTTAGTGGCAAAACCTCATAGATTCAGAGCAGACTGAAAGTTATCCAAGAATTCATTAGGTAATTGTTTTTCTTTGTAGTATATATGTTCAGTGTTATTTCTTCTCTTTTCATGTAGGAATTTTGCCTCATTTTCCTTAAAAAGTGCCTGCTGAAAGAGAGCTGGTCTATGAAATAATCATGGTTATACCTTTTCACACAAATGTTCAAGGGCTATCTTAATTAATTAATTATATAGGGCTCTGTCTTACCCAGATTAATGTAAGTCTCATACTCTTTTCAAATTCTGGTAAAAAATACCATTCATTTTGTAGCCTTGTGGGCAGAATGAATTCCCATTCCTTTAAAATCATACAAACTATTGCTTTCTAAAACAAATACCTTAAACTAGTGATGATGAGCATAATTAAGTAAAATGCAGAATGAAGAGGAAGTAATATAAAATAACAAAAAGGAAATGAATATGAAGGACTGGAAGGGGAGAGAAAAAAGAAAGGCAGAATTCAGAGAACCACTCAAGAGCAGGAGAATGGCAGTAATAAAAGGAAACACTATATTTATGGTTATAGACCTTTGGTTTACACTTAGATTGTATTTAACTTAAAGTATTGGAAAAGGATGTCATAGTTTTGGAAATGCTGTTTTTCAGAAGTCATGAGACTTAGTCAAGAATCTTGTGTGCCCAACTGGATATTCACTGGACAAACATTTATTAAGAACAAATAATGTATGAAGCATTGACTCTACAAAAACAAAACAAAACAAAAATAAATAAAATCAAAACAAACAAAAAAGATCTACTTTCAGGGATATTATAGTCTATTGAACTCTTTTCCCCCTAATATATTTCCTGACCCAAGCTTCTAAACCATTTATATCTTAATTTGCTAATAATATATTCTTCTTTATTCTCTTACTTTTCTTATAGAAATATTGATGCTAATTTCATAGATTTAGAGCTGGGAGAAAATTTAGAGATCATTAAATCCACCCTCTATATTTTATAGATGAGGAACTGAGGTCCGGGGAAGTTACATGACTATACCCAAAGCCAGGGTATAGTCTTAGCAGACTGCCAGGCAGATAGTACCTGCTTAATAAATGGTTGTGATTTGTTGCTCAGTCACATACATAATTAAAATCAGAGGTGGAATTAGAACCCAAATTCAACTCCAAATCTAGAGTTATGAAGGTGAATTCAAATCTTCAGAATAATCTTATTTCCGTGAAAGATGTAGATAGTGAAATGGAAAAGGATATGCCATAAATAACAAAGCATCCTTCTTAAAGACAGAAGCTGTATTTTTAAAAATGTAAATGACATTGAAACCTTTTTGCCAAAACCCTTTTTGCAACGAAAGCTAAGGTAAGCCAAAACTATAACAGAAAAAACAAAGTCTAGCATGATTTCTGGCTTACTCAGACAATCGATGTGCAAATGATTAAATTCCAGACTTAGGTACTTGGTGGTATACGCAATACAGTCGTAAAGGAACATCAAAACTCCTTTGTGGAGCCAGATTCATTTTTTGTAGACTCTGGGTGACATAGCCAACAAGGGAACCTGCATTAATTCTCTCAGATCACTAGGGGGCAATCGAGTAAATGTTGGTAAATTGCAGGATTAAATTCAAATCTTGTAAAAATCTACCTTTTACAGAATGGATTGAGAATTTAGGTTTTCCTCTAAAAACAAAGCAAAATAATTACAATATTATGCAAAAGGAAAAATTGACCAATTACCCTAAGGATTTTATTTTTTAAATGATTGTATTTGAATAATTATAGAAGCAAAGGCATTAAGCATTTTCCTTTCTCTTTTATTAATGAATCAGGATACTAAAAACTTAAATAAACAAAGATAATAAAAACTTCATAGGATTATTATTTTTTTATAGTACCATTTTTATTGAATTAAAAAAAATTCTCATTAGGAGTGTATGACATAAACTGGGATTTTATTTTAATTCCCCTTTTTTATTTGTTAAGATGGAACAATTGGCCCAACAAGTTATGAGTATTACTGGTTTCAAACCTGGGCCTTCTTTCTTTGACTTTGGCAGTATTATGTGAAGCTGACATATAGCATATGACACAAAATGTGTAGGATCAGAAATTGGTGATATTCTATGTTAATAACACTAAGCAAGAGTGCTTGAAAATGTCTCTGGAATAAACATTTCAGGAAAGGTCAGCTATAATCCCCTAGCACTAGCTGGAACAAAGGCAAAGAGTGAGATCAGTGCTAACAAGAAAAAAACTATTGTTTGCAGTAATTTGTGAATGAGACTTCTCAAAGCACAAATGTGTGTATTATGTCCTGATCTATGATCTACATAGATTCATGATTTATGATCTATGATCATAAATAATATACTGTGTACTGATCATAAATATACTATGTAATTCTCTAAGTTCCCATGGTACAGATAATTTTATTCTTTGTCTTTACATTTTTGGACACAAAGTAGTCACATTATAAATGATCATTGATTGATTAATTGATACCGGTTTTCCCCTTATTAGAATATAAATTCCTTGGGGGGTAAAGACTGTTTTTTTTCCTTTCTTTGTGCCCCTAACTTGTTAGTACAGACCACCTTGCATACTTGTAACACTTATTAAGTGCTTATTGTTTGATTTGCTCAATTGGAGGACTTGAAAGGATGATGAAGAATAAAATAGACTCTGTATTAGGAAAAGGAATAAAACAAAATGCAAGCAATAGCTCTGTGATTCATAGAATTACTTTACAAGACGATCACAGTAATTATAAAGGAAAATAGACTTTAGAAAATACTGGAATACTCCCTTTATTAAGGGAGGGACTAATCTTTATTTGAGAGGATGGATGGTGGAACAAGCCTTTCAATTCTCAATGGGCTGAGAGGGGGAATTCTGGGAGTAAAATAAAGGGTACATTTCCTTTTCCTTTTTTTTTGGCAAGGCAATTTAAGATTAAGTGACTTGCTCAGGGTCACAGGGCTAAAGAATATTAAGTGTCTGATTTGAACTCAAGTCCTTCTAACATCCATTGCACACCACCTGGCTGCCCCAAGGAATATGTTTTCAAACAAGGCCAATGTATAGATCTGTTTTGCTACACTATACTTATTTGTTTCAAGTGAGGGTTTTATGGGTAAGGTATGTTTTGGGGAGTCAATGGGAAGAAAAGGTGACATACAAGAGAAAATAATGAAAATAAAAATAATAGTATCTAAAAAATAAAAACAACAGACTATATGATTCATAAAATTATGACTTTTAGAAGAGCCCTCAGAAAAAGTCTACTTTAATATGTTTCTTTTCCCCTCACTTTACAGATGAAGGGAATAAGCATTTATATAGCACCTTTGATGTGCCTGGCCCTTTACAAATATTATCCTGCTTGATCTTCACAACCAGACTTTCAAGTAGGTCCTATTCTTATTCCCATTTTAACTGTTAAGGAAACTGAGGTAAATAATTAATAAGGGTCTGAGGCTGGATTTGAACTCAGGTGCTCTTGACTCCAGGTTTAGCTGTCTATTTTACTGCCCCATCTAGGTGACACTTAATGAGAGAACTTGAGGCCTAGGAGAGGAATTGACTTGCCTTGTGGAGTTCCAGTGGATGTCTCCTAGATCACAAAGATATTTTCTCTACTAAACACATACAAATGAATGATGAATATATTGGCATTTTGAGAAGGGGTGTTACTAATGTAAAGCAAAGAGGTTTAAAACTCATTCTTGGAAATATCTCAGGTACCCTAGCAGATTTAGTGTTGCTGAAGTTCTCTAAACTCATGTACTATATTTTAAAGAGCTCTCTCTCTCTCTCTCTCTCTCTCTCTCTCTCTCTCTCTCTCTCTCCAACAAAAAGTCCTTTCCCAGTATTTAAAGAATTTTTAGAGAAGGGTGGTGACTTCAGCAGAAAGCTCAGCCAAGTTCTGCATCTGGCCCACACACACTATTTCAAATCTAGGGTGACTGACCCATACATATCAGAGCCACATGTTGAAAATTAAACTAAGATCCCCTTATCAAAGAAACAGGATCAGCTTTACTATGCCACAAAAATCTTAGTTGTACACAGTAGTGTGGTCTTCTCCACAGAAAGAAGCACATGTGACTAGAAACTTTAATTTGTATAAAAACAACAATAATAATAATTTATATTGTTTATGTAATTATTGGAATAATAATAATATAAATTAAAGTTGCTAATCTACCAGGCTTCTTTCTGTAGGCAGGACCATACTATTATCCACAATTAAGATTTTGTGACATAATAATAATAATAATAATGGGAAATTTTTAAGGCTTTAGAAAAAAGCCCTTGCCTCAAAGACACTTTAGCCAGGCCATTTAGTGTCAACAGTAGTGAATTCTTGGAGTAACAATCTAGGAAGCTTTGCTTATGCATTGAATACCATTTGAGCATGAGTCTTAGATTGCAATGAAGAACAGAAGGAGGGGTAGGTCAGTGTCACTTCAACCTCTTTAACTTCAGCTTCATGTGGTCATTCTAGGGATGGGAAAACTAAAATTGTCTCTTTCACATGTATAATTAATTTGTGAGAGATGCCTGGGTTTGGTATCATAGAGTTAGAACCAGCATCTTTGTTTTATAGCTAAGATACAGAAAGATTGGATGATTTGCATAGGGGCACACACCAGTAAGCTGCTAGGTAGAGCCATGGACCTAAAAATGAAGGCAAGGTTTAATTCCATTTTCAGATATTACTGTCTGTGTGGCCTTGGGCAAAACCCTTTGTTTGCCTCAGTTTCTTCATCTGTAAAATGGGGATAATAATAATAACCAGCTTGCTAGATTTTGTGAACATGAAGTGGGATAAAATTTGTAAAGAAATAAGCACAATGGCTGGCACATGGTAGCTAGTACAGAAATGCTATTCCTCTCCCCCATGCATGTATATATGCATGCATGTGTATGTTTTTGCAAGTGTGTATTTGAACTTAAATCTTCCAGAAGTCTAGTGTCTAACCTGCAATGGTATATCAATCTTGCATGTAATCTATTGAAAGATATGGGTACATATTTTGTCTTTGCCATTTACTGGGACAACTGAACAAATAACTTTTCTAGCTGCAAGCAGCTCTCGTAGGAGTTCTTTAATCTGAGGTCCATGACTTTATTTATATATTTTTTTTCACAACTGGATTTCAATAAAATTGGTTTCTATGGTAATTCTATGTAATTTCTATGGTAATTCTATGGTAAAAATTCTAGTATTACTAAATGTTTAACTGAAATATGATATTTCATGGTTATAAAAACGCTCTATAATATAATGACTGGCAGAGTTGGCTTTTGCCTCAAAGTCAAATGCGCTTGCCATCATACCATGATGTTTCCCACAAGTGGCAATCTGTTTTTTGTAACTTTCATATAACTAAGTTAGAGATCATTAAATAAGATGATAATACTTAAGTCAATTATCTGGATGGATTGGTGGCTAGATAAGGGAATTTGGGGCAGGGCAGGATGGAGTCTTTTAAAGGAAATGGATTACCATATCCTTCCTAGTAGCAATGATAGTACTAGTTTGATCATCACTCCCAAGAGCAAGAACAAGAATAAGAGACAGAAAGCAGATTGAAAAGTGATAGCATTGGGAGAAGTAGTGCTGACAGCAAGATGCCTTTGTTGCATAGGTCTTAGTGTCTTGGGGATGACTGGATATGGATAGTATATGAAACATTGGGCAGAATGGAGGGAGAAGAAGCAAAATATAGTAGGTTAATGTGATTTTTTGCTAATTTATCCACTAATTAAGGTAGTTTAACTCCACAATGGAGCACAGTTGGGGTAAGGGAGGAAGACACAGCTTGTTGACTTAACAGCTGATAATCAAAGCAAACCCTTTAAGCTCTCTTCTTTGTAAATAAACACTTTTAGAGGTGGAGGGAAGGAAGGGCTGGGAGAGATAAATTATTGGGCTATGTAGGCCTGCTTTTTTTTTCTTGAATGATGTGGTGAATGAAAACCAAAATCACAAGGCATTTAGTTTTTAAGGTCCATCCACATCAACTGATGAACAAGTTTGTGAGAACCCATGCATTCTAATGAAAAGAACATTGATCTGAGAGTGAAGATCCTTGCTTTGGTTCTAGGACTATCCCTTCCACCAAATTATCTGAGTGACCCTTTATTCATTTGTCTTCTCTAGGAAGGTCTCAGTTTTTTTCCTCTGTAAAAAAAAAAAAGAATTAGGCAAGATGAGCTCTAGGGTCCTTCTAACATTAAAAATTCAATTATTCTACTAGTTGAAATTTTTTTCTTTTTTGTGTATTTATTTTGACAAATATTAATTTTCTTCTCCACTGTCCTCTATCATTGGACAATTAAAAAAAAAAAACCCTCATTAACACACATACACACATTTAGGCCATCTCTAGTTGTCTTGATCTATTTCTTGCCACTGGACCCAAAGGCTCTGGAAGGGAAAGTGACTTTGCACAGCCCTCCCTCAAATACATCCAATTCACTCACATGTCATGACGTCACCTCCCTGATATCATGATATATATACATATAGTTTAATATGGGTATACATTAACTCACATTTGTGTGGTATATATGCATATCTATGTACATATTATATATATATGTATATATACATATATATATATATATAATATACACATATACACAGATATGTCTAGAAAAATAAATTTCTACACTGTATCCAAAAATGGACTGGTTGAGCTCTAAAAAGTATGGCCCTAAAAACCTGATGATTCTATATATGTTTTCTGCACTATGCTAGATACTAGGAGAAAAGAAATAATGAATTCCCTTCAATTTAATTAAAGAAAGATTTAATAAGCACTACAATGTTTTGGAACTCATAGGAGATTCTGAAGATACCCAAGAGCAATCCTCCCACTCTCCTATATCTTCACCCACCAAAATAATTTCCTGTCATGAAGGAGCCAAGTTTGGATTTTCTAAGAATAGAGGTGGCCAACTTTGTTGGAGACTTTTATTACTTTACCTTTTCAGAAGGGATAAACTTTACACCACTTTGAGAAATCGATAAGATCTCTTTGATGGGGTAGGGAGTGACCATTTGGTCTGAAAAATGGATGTTCAATTGCCACCTCATTGGGCATGAAAAATCGACTCCTCCTTTAATTGATTGACAAGAGAACAATTAACCCAACAGAGGTTTTGGAGCTGTAAGCCTCATCCTTGGGCTCTAGCTATAAAAGGAAACAGAAGGATCAGATAAAAGAATAATTCCCTGCTTCCCTCCCCACCCCCACCCTGCCCAACCACCAAAAAAAGAATGAACAACAGAGACTAATTAGTAGACTTGTTTCTCTGGGGATGGAGAGTGTGCTTATTCATACAGCCCTCATTAGACTCAGTATGCTAGGTCTACTGGAAAAAAAAAAATAGTGGATTCACCTGGAATCCTGTGCACACTGGATTTTGCCCATTTATCAGATCAGATTAATAGCTTAGATATTATTCTCTCTCCTTCAAACTATTTTGCATCCTATTACTGGACTGATTTTCATAAAACATAGAACTGGTCAGATCAGCCCTGTCAAAATTCTGCTCAAAGAATGGAAGAGGGTTGAAGAACACAGATCATTTAGATTTCATGATTCTATTTATTTCTAATATGGTAGCTGGTAGAATGTAATAAACACTCATTTAGGAATTGGGAATTATAGCAATACTGGTTCTGCTACTAACTAGCTGTGTAACCTTAAGCAAATTATTTTACACCTCTGTGCTTATGCTTCCTCATCTGTAGAATAAAGGGGCAGGCTAGATGATCTGGTCTGTTCCAGCTCTTAAATTCTATAATTCTAAATAAGGCCAAAATGGGAAAAAAAAAAAAGTTTGATTGCAATTTGGATTCAATTATGGAAAGAAGTAACCCATCCTCACTAGGATTTTCCTGTGAGTTGTATCCAAGAGCACTTCAAGGATCCTTGCAAATAATTTGCACATAATTTATATGGGTCCAAATATCTCTGTTTTGTTCTCAGGCAGTTTCCAAGTGGAAATGATTATTGCCCCTTGTTTGTTCTTGAACTTGTATGTCTCATTTTCTTCACACCTCTTTCCTATCCACTCACCCATGTGCCCCACATCATATGTATTCAGCAAAGATGAGGAGGAGACACAAAGAAAGAAGAGCTGGGTAGGGTAGTATAGGGGAGGGTGGAGGAGGAAAAAAACCACTGAGCTAGATTCAAATTACATGGATTTAAAGCTTGCCTCTGATGCTTACCACCTTGGGATAGTCATGACTTCTTTGGGCCTCATTTTCTCTATCAAATTAAGGATTTGGACTAGATGGATTCAGAAGTCTCCTCTAGCTTTCAATAAACAGGGATCTTTTTCGGGTCTTCTTCTTCTTCTTCTTCTTCTTCTTCTTCTTCTTCTTCTTCTTCTTCTTCTTCTTCTTCTTCTTCTTCTTCTTCTTCTTTTTTTTTTTTTTGCAGGAGGACACTAATTCCTGTGAGAGGATACCACCCTGCAAGAACTGCTCATTAGAGGTGAATTATTAGAGGTGTCATTTGTTTTGGCTGAGTAGAATCAAATGAAGCAACAAGTGAGGAGACAGACTATCCCCCCAGGAAACCCCAATTGCCAGTCCAATGAGTAGAAAGAATCCATCAGGAGCTGTGGAATCCTCCTCCACTGGGGAGTGCAGCTTGTTTGGGTTCTTAGAGAAGCAACAGTGGATCAAAGTGTGACATAATCTCCTTCTTGGAAGGGGCTGGCTGGACTCTGTGCCATTTTCGGAAAATGAGGGTGACACATGAAAAATGACAGACTGCTCGGAAAGAGTTATGTAAAAGCCTAACCCTTTTCTGCAAGTTTTCTCCAAGGCAGAACAAGAGGGCAGGAAAGCCCAGGCATTAATCTGTGGCTTCCTGCTAATCCAGATGTGAGAAGAATCATATCTATGGAGTGCTTGAAAGCAATTTGTTTGATCCCTCTGGGACTGTGCAATGAGATGTAATCTCAGATTCCATCTGTGGTTTAGAGGCAGAAAATCACTCTTTGTACCAGTGAAGAACAATAATGCAGAAGCTGTAAGCTGTTGGATGTAATGGAAGATATTGAAAAAAATCCTTAATGGGCAATGGGGTGGAGGGGAATGCTTGGAAAACAGTTATATGCTATTATGTTATATTGTATAATATGCTAGGAGGTCACATGGAAAAAATATCAGGAAGATGCTGGAAGGTTTTTTAGGAGTATGGGAAAATAAAGATTTGGTTTTATAGCTATTTTGAGAATAGTCTTAATTGCATTTAAACCTTCTAAAATCAGAAGATTGTGGAACTTGAATGGAATTGAGAACTCTATTATCAATCTATTCTACCCCACAACTGAGACCCAGAGAGGTAAAATAATATTCATAGAGTCTTGTGGACCAGAAACATCAAATTCACACCTGGAAATTGGCAAATGCATCCTTAACCAGATTAAAATGGGACTGGAAAATGTTTAACAAAATAAACAAAAATACAATACAACATAGATAATGTTATTTTGTGTCTTCTTAATCAACATTCAGCCCATAGGTGTCCCTATTTGATGTTAACATTGTTACTGTAGATTGATTACTAGAACCTAGGTCGCCTGCCCTTCTATCAATGCTAAAATTGAATTAAAGAATGGATTAATCATTAAGTGTAAAAAATGTATTCCCAAAGAAAAAATAGCATGGTATATTGGGAAAAATGTATTAGAAAACTTGGTTTTTAAATTGTGCATCTGTTTCTTCCTGTGTGATCTGGGAAGTCATTGTCTTTTAAGCTCTATGGTTGAATTAGATTTCCATTTCAACTATAAATCTTATAATTCATGCCTATACTAAATTTCTTTTAAAAAATAAGATCATTAAATTACTAGATCAAGAAAATTATACATATAAAATAGATATCAAAAAAGTATACATGTAATATAATATACATATATTTTATATTATATGTAATTTAAAATATATAATATTTAATTATTTTAATGTTAGTTTCATTATAAATTTATATATAATTAACACTATAACATTATACATAAGTATATTTCTGAAGATATATATCAGTAGTTCTATATATATGTAAAATACATATAATTTTCTTAACTTAATGAAAATACACATATGTATTGTTTATATGCATATACATATATACAAAAGATATACATATGTGTGTGTGTGTGTGTGTGTGTACTGATAAGTAGGTGGGTCAATGCATAGAGTACTGGGTTTAGAGTAATGAAGACTTGAGTTCAGCTGTGACCTCAGGTAAATATTAGCTGTAAATAAACAGTGGGTGGTAAATTTGACACACTGTCATACTGCTCTTTGTGACTAACAGATATTCATACACTGGGCAAATAGGTCTCAATTGCCCACTATAATATAATTTGCTGATTCAATCATTTTTCAGTTATGTCTGACTCTATGACTTTGGTCAAGTCACCTTACCTGTTTGTTACAGATAGTTTCCGCATCCATAAAATGCAGATAATAATAATGCTTGCTTCTCAGATAAAATTTGTGAAGCAGTTTTTGCAAACCTTAAAGCACTCTATAAATGTTAGTTTTATTATTAATAAAAATAATAGAATACTAGATTCTAATAAATGATTATTTAGTCTTTGCTTCCGTTCTCCTAGATTTTGTATTTTTAAGTTCCATGGCCATTTTTAAAATGTAGAATATTGTGTACTGATGTGCCATTGTTCAAAACAGGTTTAACTTAATATAGAACATTCTAATAATCGTCAATTTGAACCAATCTTAATCCTATCAATTATTACAATTAAATAAATATTAATATATAACATAAAACAATAATATATAAAAAATAAAAATATTAATAGAAAAGAAAATTTAATGTAACAGCTCAATAAGTATAATAAGCTATTAATGAAAGATAAATCAAAGCATAAAAGCACCCAAATTAACTCACACCTTTGCATAATGATTTAGCTGGTTCCACAATCATGTTGAAAATTGATCACTATAAAAATACCAGATCTGTTCCATTTTGCAACATCGGATCATCTTTCCAATTTCTTTTAGAAATTCTCCAGGATAATTTGTATTGGGTTTCATGGTAAACTTGGTGTTTACTCAACACTCCTATTTAAGGGCAAAGAATACTCAATCTGAAATCAGATACTCCAGTTTTAAATTCTGCCTGTCACATTAACTGTCTAAACCATAGGCAAGATATTTTACCTCCGTGAACCAGGATTTCCTCATTTATAAAATGGTATTAAAATAATTGTACATTGTTATTATTCAGTCATTTTTTAGTCATGTTTGAGTCTTCTTGACCCCCATTTAGGATTTTCTTGGCAAGAACATTGGAGTGATTTATCATTTTCCTTCCCTAACTCATTTTACAGAAAAGGAGACTGAGGCAAATAGGGTTAAGTGACTTATCCAGCGTTATATAGCTAGCAAGTGCCTGAGACTAGATTTGAACTCAGAAGGATGAGTTTCTTGACCCTAAACCTGGATCTCTATCTATTTTGCCACTTATTTGCTTTATATCTACAATTATAAAATGTTGATAATCATACTTGTATGTTAAACTAGGAGTAGGATAAAGGACAATGTAATGCTCTAAGACATATAGATATGAGTAAATTATACTAAGAGGCAGCTAGACAACACAGGGAATAGAGTGCAAGGCCTGGAGTTATGATCTTCATGAGTTCAAATCTGGTCTCAGACACTTGCTAGCTATATAACATTGAGTAAGTCACTTAAACCCTGTTTACCTCAGTTTCCTTGTCTGTAATATGAGTTGGAGAAGGAAATGGCAAATCACTTTAGTGTCTTTGCCACAAAAATCCCAAATGGGGTCATGAAAAATCAGAAATGACTGAAAAATAATTGAACAAAATCAATAAATTATATTATAGTAGGCATTTTAAAAATATTTGTTCATTGGATGAATACTTGTTAGATGACAGAGTGCAGATGACTTAACAAATTTACCACCTCCTATTTAAAAAAAAAATCCAAATATGTTCCCTTCTGAAATAAAAGAAAGATAAAACTATATGTTCTAGGTAAGAGAAAGGTGTGATCTACAAGGAGTAAGAGCTCTTAGAATAGTGGTTTCCCCATGGTCTTAATAATGTTTTTATTGAGTCAATTTTTACCTCCTTTATCTTCTATTACCTTCCAATATAATTTTACATGGACTAGACTCAATTCTCCTGCTTCTATTAGCAAACAGGATAGGATTTGGGGCTGTAAGTCATGGGCATAACAAAAACTGTTGGCCCCCAACTATTCTAAGTGTAGTTAATTAAGAGCATACCACATTCATATTCTATGACAGACTTTTTGAATTAAAGAGAGTGTAGGATTACAGAATGAGCAGAACAACCTGAATCCAAATTTTTGCTCCAACATTTACTAGCCATTTGATTTGGGGACATCACTTCAACTCTCTGGATCTCAGTTTCCAAATTGATAAAATAATACTTTCACTACCTACCAAATGAAGTTGTTGCAAGGAAAGTGCCTTAAAAGCTACCACGAGTCACAGAAATGTAAACTCATTCTTATTTGAATGAAGACATATTTTGTGTTCTTTCTCACATCCATCATTTTCAACAAATAATCAGAGGGACAATATGTAATGGAAAAATCTTCCATATAGTTCAACTCATTAATGTCTAGTAGTTTAAAATGGGCTTATATTAGATTTGAAAGAAAGCAGCAACTAAACTAGGAAGTATACCATGGGTGTTAGAGCCAGTTCCAACTAGCAGTCACGTTGTCATGTCTGGACCATCTGTAGCCCAGTGATGGCTTTGTGTGAGATCCAGGCCATAAGTAATGCAATAGTCTAGACAGAAGGTGACAAATATGTTGACCTTTTGGACAAAATTTATCTTTTTGTTGTTGTTTTTGCAAGAAGCATTTCTAGTTTTCAGTTCTAGATAGGAGTCAAGGGAAAAAGATTTGGCATTGTAACATCATCATCTGTGAATATAACCAACCTTGTATATCTGCTCTATCCATTCCAGCATTGTTAGGATAATATGATTTTGAGTTAGATGAGACTTTCAAGATCATCCAGTGCAGTGGCTTTATTTTATAGATGAATAAACAGAGGCTCACTTTCTCCCACAAGTCTATTGGAATTGCTTTTATTCACCTCATTGTTGAAAAAAAACCAAGTCCATCACAATTGATCATCATATAATCTTATTGTTACTGTGTACAATGTTCTCTGATTCTTCTCACTTCACAACATCAGTTCAAGTAAGTCTCTACAAGCCTTTCTGAAATCTGAAATCATGAAAAGCCTTTTTTATAGAAGGGAATATAGAATATTCCATTACATTTATATACCATAATTTATTTAGTCAGCCATTCCCCAATTGATGGGCATCCACTCATTTTCCACTTTCTTGCCACAACAAAATGGGCTGCTACAAACATTTTTGCACATGTGAGTCTCTTTCCCTCATTTAAGATCTCTTTGGGATATAGATCCAGAAGTGACACTGCTGCGTCAAAGGGTATACAGAGTTTGATAGCCCTTTAGGCATAGCTCCAAATTGCTCTCCAGAATGGGTGGATCAGTTCACAACTCCGTCAACAATGTATTAGTGTTTCACTTTTCCCACATCCCCTCCAACATTTATCATTATCTTTTCCTGTCATCCTAGCCAATCTAAGAGGTGTGAGGTGGTATTTCAGAATTGTCTTGATTTGCATTTCTCTAATCAAAAGTTATTTAGAACACTTTTAATGGGATCTCTTTCAAGCAAAAAAATAGGATGATTCAAGATACCAAAGAGATTCTGTGTCAAGCATTTTTTATTCTCAGGTCTATGATTTCATAGAGCCTGGAGTCAGAAAGACTCATCCTTTTGAGTTCAAATCCTGCCTCAGACACTTACTAGCTGTGTGATCCTGGACAACTCTGTTTGCCTCAGTTTCCTTATCTGTAAAATGAGCTGTTCAAGGAAATGGCAAACATCTCCAGTATCTTTGCCAAGAAAATCCCTTTTTTTTACTGAATTAACTGATTTAACTGAAGACATAACTGAAAATTAAGTGACAAAATACATGATTTATTGGTGTAAGGAACTATCAGTGTGGAAATTACTTCCACCAATGTAGATTGGTAACTTTCTGAATCTTAAAATTTTAGAGATTTGCCTGGGGTATCGAAAGATTGGATAATTTGTCCATAAGTCACACAATAAGTATGTATCAGAATCACATCTTGAAAACAGATCTTCTTGACTCCAAGACTGATGTTTTATGTCAGGATGCCTCTAAATAAGACAGATACTAAATTAAAATGATTTGGTCTTTAGATTTAAAAAATAATTTTATGCATGTTAAGACAGGAATTATTATCTTAGTTTGATGTGATATGAGGAAGTTAGAGATTATCCCTCAAAAGGAACAGGATCTGCTTTGTTTTAAGGGAAAATGGAGAACATTTAAGATAACCTTATGCATAGGAGCGTCAGGTAAACATCTTAATTACATTTAAAGATACTAGATGGGATCTGTATGGTGGCTTTTAGAGGAAGGAGAGAAACCAAATTGAGTAGCTTGGTCTTAGGACACCTTTGAGGACACTAAATATAGCTTCAAATACAACAGATTTTTTTCTTCTGAATTTCTTTGTTGAGATCTTAAAATCTTTAAAAGCATGTTTTTCTTTGTGCACTCAAATCCAAAGCATAACATCTTAATTACATTTAAAGATACTAGATGGGATCTGTATGGTGGCTTTTAGAGGAAGGAGAGAAACCAAATTGAGTAGCTTGGTCTTAGGACACCTTTGAGGACACTAAATATAGCTTCAAATACAACAGATTTTTTTCTTCTGAATTTCTTTGTTGAGATCTTAAAATCTTTAAAAGCATATGGAGAAAATAGTATGTGTTTCTTTGTGCACTCAAATCCAAAGCATTTGCATAGATCATTTTTTTTTTCATTTTGCATCAATTTGTCAGTGTGCTGTCTGCATATATTTTCTAAATCACAACTTTCAAAATCTAAAACTTATGTGATAGATGAAGTTTATATAAAAAACAACTGTTTAAAAGCCAGCCTCAGACATCCTCAAGTAATTTCTTTTTTTCCCCTTTATTTTTCTTCTTGTTCTTGTTCTCTTCTTCTTTTACAAGAGTTGGTTGCCTTTTGTTCTAATATTGCTTAATAAGAATAAGAGAAAAAGAAATAAGAATTTTTTTTTTTTTTATAAATCAGGCATTAGGTTCTTTGGCTTCCATGTCAGGGTTTAGATTTCTTTGACTGAGTGTTTCTATAATTGTTTTCATTTCTATATTAGAGATACAAAGAAACACACTGTCATAATCAAATTCTTTATCAAGTAAGAATGGCTGAACTTCATCCCCACACACCTCTTTCAAAAGTCTTAATGCAGGTTTTTCTGTTGTCCAGGTCTTCAGCTCAGGATGAGAATGCTGCTCAAAAGAAGGAATATATCTTGAAACAGAAATCTACCCTAGAAGTAGCAACAACTCTGAGTTCAATTTATGATTAGTTTCTTTATCCATGTCAATCTTCCAAATCTAGAAAAGAGTCCACCTTAAACCTTTCTTGCCTGATTGAGATTACCTTTAATAGAAATGCCAGTTTTCTGACTTTCATCAGTGACAATCTGCTCTTCCTCTTCAAGATATGATAGAAGGTCCAGAGAAAGCTATTCATTTCTGCTATGCTGATCATGAGGAAATACTGGAGTGGCAAAGATGTTTCCTGAAGAGTCTGTTCCAGATGTTCAGCTCTTAATCATTTACTGAATGAAAGTATTTAAAAAATTCTTCATTAGTGTGCTCATGGCAATTAATACACTAACCCAGGGCTTGTTCAATTAACTGATCTTTATCCATGATCCCCAATCTCAAAAACTGAAGAGACATATCTATTTGAGCAGCCTCTCCTTATAATTTTTTGGCAATTTCAGTCACTGCTTTGTGGCCCACTGTTCCATTTGAGCAGAGAGACGCCCAGGCTTTCTTCCCTTCAGAAGTAGGGGGAGATCTGTGCTGCCAATTAGCAGAGTATCCATGAATCCTCAAAGCATTTCTGATTTTAAAAAATATATGTTTTAAAAAATTGCATATATTTAACCTGTGTCAGATTTCTTGCTGTCTAGAGGAGGGGAAAAATAAAAGAGGGAGGGACAAAAACCTGGAACACAAAGTCACACAAAAGCAAATGTTTTTAAAATTGGGGATATGGTTTTCAACATTTGCTTTTGTTTTTGCAGAATGCATGATGAGAACTTGCAAAAATGCTACCATGAAAATAATTATGACTTATGGTCAATATTGATAGCAAAGGATGAGCAGAGGGATTCTATGAAGAAATCGAGATCATCCAAATAAAATCAACATATTATTTATTTCTAAGCATCTTTAGTAGAAAGCTAGACACAGGAGAGATTAGTTAAAAACTCTTTTGAAAATATACCTGTGGTTCAAGAATAGAAAGAAATTCTGAACTTATAGACAGAATACTTACACCTCTACAATATGAATATATTCTTCAATGGGAGTGATGGAAAATGAAAGGCATGGGAAACACTAAATAATATCATACACACAAAAGGAAATTCACTGTGTCTTTACAGAAAGGGAATGACTGCTTTTTCATGTAGGAGTCATTATTTACTCAATTGTTTCTGCATGTCAGGCCATCTACTTGTTAGAGCAAAGATAAAAATCAATGCAAAATAAGAAGTATCAAAAATATATGTAAAATGTTCTATCCAGTCAAAACAACTTGAATCTGATGTATTCTACCTATTGATACTGGAAAATGTGGAATAGATAAAAGATCAGATATTAACATAAACTATCAGCATTTCTTGGAAATAATGATGTTAAGTAGTTACCTCACTGAAGAAGGCAAAAGAACCCTAAGACAGCCTCAGTCAGAAAAACTTTATTTCCTTGCTGAGACATCTAAAAATCAAAGACAACATATAAGCTTACTTGTGAAATACTTCAGAGGAGGATGGCAGAATGTTATGAGTTCACTAAACAATTAGAGACTTAGAGAGAAAAATAAGTTTGCAAAAAGCTCTGTAGGAGACATAGCTGTGCACATATTTCCCAAATCACTTGTGAATGAATTTACACAGACAAAAACCCCACAAAACAAAAATACCTCCCCAAACAAACAAAAACAAAACAAAAAAAATCCTTCAAAGGTCTATTACCACTTTTATGATGAAAGTGTTTTTTTTTTTTTTTTTTTTTTTTTTTAACAGTGACAATGGAGTCACCACTTACTAGACTCAACCTTTTGCTTAATGAAAAGGAAGTAACATTAATAAAAACAAAGATATTGGAAGGTTATCTGTACAAGATCAATTATACAAAGAGGAGGCCTGTGCTGCCAGACACACAATTTTAAAAGAATTGAAGGAGCCCATTGTTGAAATATCTGAAAAGAGAGGATGATATAAAAGTATTGGAAAATTATGGGTGCTATTACAACCGAAAAAATGGCAATTGAGAGCACATCAATAAATATTGATCCATATGCCTATTTTTTTCTCTCTACAAAATCTTTACAAATGATCTACACAAGTATCTAGGGTATGTTTTATAAATATAATAAAGGGATAGTTTTTGGCAAAAATATTATTTAATAAATGAGTTCTTCACAGTGAGCCAGTTGACTAAAAGGTGGAGAGAATACAAGATTAGCTTATTTTTTGACTATAAAAACAACGACATCCACAACAACACAACACATTTTATTTAGTAAGAGAGAAAATTTAGACATAGCCTCTACTCCAATGATATGTTAAAATAATGAAAGTTCCTTAGTAATTGTAATGACAGAGATCTTTTTGTTTAATACCATTATTATTAATTTCAAGTATGGTACGAAGCATAGCATCATATGTCTATCATTGTTATGGATAATATCCAAACACAAGAGTGATTCCATATAGATCAGGGTTTATTAACTTTTTTATGTTTCATGTTCCTTTAGTTGTCTCATGAAACCTGTTGACTCCTTCTCTGAATAGTATTTTTAGATGCATAAAATAAATACATAAAATTAGAAAAGAAATGGATTATATTATAGATATCAAAATATTTCTAAAAACTCAAATTTATGGATCCCACTTTAAGAGCTCTTATTGAGCCTATTGTTAAGATTTTCCAAGGGCTCTTTCTTTTTCAGAGGACATTGTGCTGATTATATTAAAAAAAACCTAAATGAGATTTTCATGGATGCAAATGAGTTTGGCTCAGTAATCTTTATGGACAAAACATCCAAATGGATAAGACTGTCTATTACCCAGACTAAAATATGTAACTTAATAGGCAGAATAGGGTAATATATCATTATAGTTTTTCTTGAATAGATATTGCAGATGGATAAAGACCTGGCTCCAGGTCTGAAGGAGTGGGCCAGATTGGATAATTGCCCAACATAATAATTCAAATAATAGTTTATCAGGATATACATTTGGGTAGGTTGTAGATTGCCATGATGATTAGAAAGCTGTAATAATAGTTATGATAATGATGACAGCAAGAATAGTGATAAGCAAGTAGGTGGTTTGGTAGATAGAGTACAGGGCATAGAATAAGAAAGATCTGAGTTCAAATCCAGCCTCAGGCACTTATTGATTTTGGGCACATCATTTAGATAGCTTGCTTCAATGTTCTCAACTATAAAATAACACTTACTTCCCAAGATTTCTGTGAGGATATTTGTAATATTTATAATGTGCTAGCATAGTGCTTGGCACATTTTAGGTATTATATAAATACTAGCTTTTATAATTATTACTATTTTCATCAATGATCTCACTCCTGAAACAACAAAATCCCCTATTTTTAAATATGAATATTCCTACAGTGATGCCATTTGGTTTCAAAATATGTAATATCACAATCTTTAAAGAATCAAACTTGAAGTTCAATGAAGAGGCATCTTGTAGAGTAGAGCTCCGTGTTATGAATACTGAAGTGCTAGTCAAGAAGATCTGGATACTAATTCTGCCTCTGCTATTTATTCAATAGCCATGTGGCAATCAGCAAGTTATTTGACCTGTCTGTGGCTTAGTTTCCTCATGAAATAAGTCCTGCTTCCTATAGTTGTTGTGAGATTTAAATAAGATATTATATCTAATATGCTTTGCAAACTTTAAAATGCCATATGTGTTTTTAAAAATTATTATTGGTGGTCTACTATTGGTTTGTTGCTATGGTGGGCATAAATAGGCTATAGAACCTTTCCTTCAATGATTTCTGTTGAATAAATAGCAAAGCAGCAGCTAGGTGACATGGTGGATAGAGCATTGGGTCTGGAGTAAAACTCATTTTTCTGGGTTCAAATCAGGCATTTAAGTGACTTTGGACAAGTCACTTAACCTTGTTTGCCATCAGTTTCTTCATATATAAAATGAGCTGGAAAAGGGGATGACAAACAATTCCATTATTTTTTTTCAAGAAGATCTCAAATGGGGTCCTGAAGAACTGGATGTGACTGGCATAACTGAACAACAAAATAGCATTAAGGGACATTATCCAAGAGATGTGTAATTGGGCTGGTCTTGTAAACCTTTGCTGAAAACCTTCCATTTTCTATCTCCACCTCCCTTTCAGTGAGAAGGGAATAACAACTCCCTGAGACCACCAATTCTCCTTTTTGTTGGCTTTGATTTTTCGTGAACTTTTTTTCTCAAGTTTAAATTTTATGTTTTCCAACTTCTACCTATCACTTCTACTTTTGTCCTTAAGCTCCAAACAGAATATGTCCAATTCTTATTTCATATGAAAGCCCTGGAAATAAAATTAGCTATTAGGTTCCCCTTGAGTCTTCTCTTTCTGGGCTAAATGTTCACAGTGCATTTGATCCATCTTCATATGGCATGACTTGGAAGCCATTCTCATACAAGTTTAACTCCTTTGGATCTTTACCATCCTTTACTCTGCTGATAACATTAGTCTTCTTTGAGAATGAAAGAAAAACACCAACCACAATAATGACAACATCTTATCAATGTATTTACATTAAAGGATTATTTTATTTTATTTCTGTAATAAAAAAGCATTTTCATAACATAGAATAAAAAATTGCACATGAAACTGCAAATGCACCATTCATTACTTGCTGTTCCTTTCAAATATAAAACAAACTATCATGTAAATTTTCCCCTTTTTTTCTCTACCCCCACTCTACAAATGGCTACCATTAGACACACACACATAATGTAAAATTATTCTACACATACTTCTATTTATCATTTATTTCTCTGGATGCAGATAGACTCTTTCTTCATATGTCCTTTATAGTTAATTTAGATATTTTCTAAAAGCACCATGCCCAAAAGGAAGAATGAGAAGGTCCAGAACCCTGCAAAACCAAATTTAATCTCTATTTCAGCTGCTTCAGATCTCTAGGTCACAGGGATAGGATGTTTGAATGATGCTAACTACTCCTTCAGAATTACTTCTATAAAATATTTTCACTGAATTTTAAAAGTCAACCTCTGGTAAAATGACACTTGGGATTTGGCAAAGATCTAGTTTCTTTATATAAAAAAAAAGGCAAAATAAAATCTCTTGGTAATAAAGGTCAATGAGAATTGATCAGATATGGAGTTCTACTCTAAAATAAAGGTCCTGGGATAGTTACCCTTAGTAATCCCTTTTAAGCTTCAATTCTGTGACCCAATGTAATCATGTCCCTTTCCCCTTAGTAGAATGATACCCAAAGAAACACAAAATGTCATAGAAATAGGTTGATATTGATAGGAATGCTTCCTTTCATATTTAATGGTCCAATGGTGTGTGTTTAATAACTAGTCTGCAGATGATATTCAATAAATTAATTTGGAAAAGATTTGCACATGAACAATCTATGGATCTGAGCCTTAGCTTCACTAGGTGAGGTGTAATCTGCTCAGGCATTTCAAGGAAAAAAAACCTAACAGCTTATAAATGAAGTGTCCCAGATAGGAAACACCATGGTGACAGGCAGATGGAGCTGATCACAGAACAGTAGTTTAACGAGGTGACAGCATATGATCTCCATGTTCTTTACTGCCATGTCAAGGGCTCGTCCCAAACATTTGTCCATGGTTATGCTTATAGCATAACTCACTTCTGGCTCAGGGACAGTTCTGGCCTTGGCTTACAGTATTATCACTGATCTTATGTGAAGCAGGATTGTTCCATGTCTGGGTTGGGGGTTTCCTGTACATCTGGATTATGTCTAAGCAATAATATTTGCCTAACAATATTGGTACCCTGGGAAATAGGTGTGATAATAATGTTTAGATGGAGCTAAAGATATCTAAAAGGTTCTTAAGTATTGTTGAGCATGCGTACCATTTAAATTGGACATGTTAACCTGATGTAAAAATAAATACTCATTGAGTTTAATGAGTATTTTGTAGTCCTCAAAACAACTTTGAATGGAAATAAACGACAGTGGGATAAGGACTAAGATGGTGAATAACAGGAAATACTATGAACTTCTCTTCACTTCTAATTTCTCCAAACAAGTCAAGAAAATGTACTAGAACAAATCCTAATTGGGAAATCCAAGGGAAAAAAACATCACAATAAATCATTTTTCCAGATCATATTGGCATAGTGAGACAGAGAAATTTGCACCCCTTGGGCATGGGGTCCGTCCAGCTGAACACTGTATGGAATACAGAGAATTTCTGTGCTGGAAAAGAGTATATTCTAGTCCATTGATCACTAAACATTTGTTAAACACCTGCTTACTATGGCGGAGACATTATACTAAACATATACAAATATAAAGAAAGGCAAAAGACAATCCCTGACCTAGAGGAGCTCACATGCTAAGTAGGAAGACACTAAGTAAACAATTCTGTATCAATTATCCATATATGGTTTAAATTGGTCATAATGAACAGAGGGGAGTCATCAAAATTAAAATGGATCAAGAAAGGTTTCCTATAGAAGGGGAGATTTCAAAGTGGAACTTGAAGTATCCCAGGGAAACCAGCAGATGGAAAAGAGGGGAGGGAGTATATCAGACATGGAAGAAAAAGTTGGGAAATGGAGTTCTTACTCAAAGAATAGCAAAGAGTCCAATGTTTAAAGACTGGATTGAAGAATATATATAACTATATGTGTAAGAAAACTGGAAAGTGGGGGTAGATTATGAAAGGTTTTGAGTGCCAAACAGAGGATTTTATATTTTATCCTGAAAGTGATAGGGTCCCACTGAAATTTATTAAGAGAGAGAAAGAGAGAGAAAGAAAAAGAGAGAGACAGAGAGAAGGGGAGAGAGAGAGAGAGAGAGAGAGAGAGAGAGAGAGAGAGACAGAGACAGAGAAAGACAGAGACAGAGACAGAAAGAAAGAGAAAGAAAAAGAGAGAGAGAAACAGAGAGACAGAGAGAGACAGAGACAGACAGAGACAGACAGAAATACAGAGACAGAGAGAGAAAGAGACAGAGACAGAGGTGGGGAGGGAGGGTTTCTTTTTTTGGAAGGGCAAGAAAGGTCCTGTGTATAACACAGCGGACTAATCTAGGCAGCAGGAATAGGTATCAACTGGCAATTCTGTTACTTACTACCTAGCTCTAGATCACAGATACAAAGTAGAATGAGAGGGGATCTATAACTAAGAATGACATTTCAAGGTCCTATATTGTATCAAGCAAAAAACAAATTCTAAAGAAAGCAGCAGCTAAGTGGCTCTGATCCTAAAAATGAGGGGGAATCTCAGTTCTAGTTTCTAGGAGAATCTGAAGCTGATAGAAGAATAATCCTTATAAGAGATCTCAGATCAACATTCTGTCACTCTGAACCAATAGAACTTTCCAGCTGACTGATATTGGCTGTGTGCAACAACAGTATCTCAGAATTGTAAATTGGGCAAGCCCACAGGTGTGTTACTCAGATCCAAACCCAAGTAAGGACCTTGCAGGGCTCAAACTATGATGAGCAGCAATTAGACTTTTCTTTGGATCAGACTATATTGGGAGCCCTGAAAGCTTGCAGATTCCTCACATGAGCTGTTCCTGAGATCTACAATTACACAACAGTTTAATATCCCAAGAAAGCAGTAACAAGCTTAGTCCAGCCAATTCCTCCAGAAGTGCACAGAGCCCTGTTTTAACATGTTCAAAGTCAGAAACTATCCTGGAAGAATGAGAAAAAAAAACGTAACAGAAGGCTATTACAATGATAGGGACAAAAACCCATAATCAAATACTTCAAAACCACCTAAAATTTGGTACAAATTCAACTAGAATTTTGGAAAAGATGAAACAAAAGTTTTAAAAAGCTAAAATTATTTTATAAATGAGATGAAAATGCTAGAAGAAAAATTTGAAAATAAATAAGACATGGGGAAAAAAAGAATTGGAAATACTTTTGCCAGCTTTAGCAGGAATTAGCAAGTTGTCACAAGGGTTTAAAATCTTGCCAAAGCAGCAAACTACCTGAAAATTAGAATATATTGAAAAGAAATGAATGATTTCATAAATCAATAAGAAATATTAAAACAAAATCAAAGACTTTTAAAAATTTCAGAAGAAAATATAAGTACTTCAAAGTTATCTCACATTTGGGGATGGGAGGAAGGGGAAATGGCCAATGTGAAAATTTGTTTTTCTTGATTGTACATGTTTGTAATAGGGATTTTGTTTTCTCAGTTTGAGGAGGGGTAAGTGGAAGATGAAAGAAGAGAAAGCATATTTTTGCTGCTTGAAAATAATTAATAAAAGAAAATTAACTTGAACCAACATCTTGTTATATAGGTTGCTTAATAAAAGCCAACGTATTCTTCTCTTTATTTATTTTGAATTTATTTGGTATGTTTCTACACCAGAGGGTTTTTGTTTATTTTTTTTTTTGTATTTTTCTTTTTCTTACCGTGATATTTACATGGAAAAATGTTTTCTAGTGAGTGGGAGAATGCAAAGATGTATCTGACCTTTGTTGTTTTGAAGAATCTGTTTGATTTATTTGTCAATAATAAAACTTTTCAGTCAGTGCTCAATTGAAGGAAAGTGCTATATGGTTCAAGAATTTCCTCAAATCAATCAGGGCACAGAGATTATATATATATTTTTTTTCTGATAAAAGTCTATATAATCCAATCTCCCTCAGCCTTCAATTCAGCACTTGGGAAAGTATCTCAACAAGGGCATTTGATGTCCGCATGTGCAATGACTGAAGAGGCACATTTAAGGACTAATGAGCTGAATCATCCTGACAGAGACCTATAGAATAAACCAAGTTAAACCTCAAGATCTCAAAATCTTTAAAAAAGCATCTTGCCACACCCTCATCTCAGTTCAAGCAAAGGAAGGCATGTACTCACCCTTCAACTTTTGTATCTCCCAGAAATATAAGCTTATCTAAAAGACACCAGAAAAAACAGAGTTTTGGTTGGGATTTGGAAGTTTGTATTTCAGTCAACGTTGGGGGTATTGGAGTCTTTGGCAAGGAATTGTGGTGAATTCTTTCAGGCTGGTTGCCTGCTTTGTGTCATCAAGAGAGAAAGTCCAAGAGTTTAGAAACACAAATAATATTCTGTTTTTGTTTTTTTCTTCTCCTTTATAGCACATTCTCTGCATCGTGTCAGAAGGTGCTTGTTTACACAGTGATGTAAATTGCTATAAAGTGAGGTAATGCACTGTAAAGTGTGGCAAATAAAAGTTTAAAAAATGTTTGCATTCCAGGGCGAAGTTTAGATGAGTCCAGACTTCAGGCAGCTCAAACAAAATATTTCCATTTTTATGGGCCTTGGAAGTAGAGATGAATGAACTGGTTCCAGAATCAATTAATCCTTTAAAAAAAAAAATCACTTTTTAAAAATCAAATTGAGCTTTGCTCATAGTGTGATCATTGAATGTTAGAACTAGAAGGGAACTTGGAAATATTTTTTCTTCTTTTGAATATGAGTTTCTTGAGAGTAAGGATTATCTTAATTAAAAAATAAATTATCCCCAGTGCTTCTAGCATATAACAAGCAGTCAACAAATGTCTCCAGGTTCACTCATTTTCTCATCTTTTACATTTAATCCTTTTCCATTAATCTGCATGCCCTCATAGAGAAGGTGTTGTGCTCTATGAGCAAAGCAGAATTGAATTAGCTAAAAAGAAATGAGAGATATGCAAAGTTAAAGAATCCACCTTAAATGTTCGTGTGTACTATTTGTGTTTGACCTATGGCAGAACATATTGGTCTAAACAGCTATAGTCAGGCACACTAACTTCACCCTAACATACTGATATCATTTTGATCCTCTTCGGAAATGAAGGACAACAACTAACCAATTTGGGGCTTAGAGTGTCTCAATGTCTTGGACTTGTCCAACACTACACACTTCCTTTTTGTGACTTAAGAAGAATTTGAAAGATATAGTTTCTGGATAACTAATGGTTTTATTAATTATGGCTAACAGATAAATTGATAAAATGGTCATTTGGTTTTCTCTCATAAACCAAAGACAAATCATGAAGGCTGCACATGCTTATATATTCTTGAAAGAGTATATTTTCCTTATAAGCAAAAATCAACTTTGATTGGCTAATGATTAATAAGAGAATTAATTTTATAATGAAAGATGGATCTATTCTAATGAAGGGCTAGAGAAACATGACTTTGATTATATCCTACTCTTATGCTTCTCTACCCACCACCCCCAACCTTAGGCAATCTAGACAAAGGGTTCAACATTCCCATCACCACCATGCCCCCCGCCCCCTCAAACCTGTCTGAGTAGAATACAATGAGCCAGAATTCATCTAGATTAGATTCTCTTTATTAGGTTCTATGGTCAGATGAAGTAAGAATTCCAGTTTGATAAGATGGTTTACATGGCCAAAATTTTTGGAGCTGAAGAAGTTGGGAACAAGCACACAGCCTTGTTTCACTCCCTTGACCCTATATTTTGATTTAGTGAGCTTTTCCTTTGTCTATTCCTAGCCTTTGGCCCATTTTCCCCACCATCTCTATGCTCCTGGAGCTCCAGCTTCTTCTATTACTTCTCCATCTTCTACAGAAACTCTAGTGATATGTGTTGTCTTTCCTTGTTAAAATATAAGCTCCTTGGGGGCAAGTATTATCTTGCTGGCTTGTTTTTATATCCCTGAATCTTGTCGTTTGTTCTTCATTCTGGAATATATCAGGGAGGTAAAATCATAACCTGCAGGTAAATTGAATTTAAGTGAGGAAGGACTGTGCAAAGTCATCAGTCTCACTCTCTGTTTCAGAGCCATCTGGATTCAGTGGTCAAATATAGATCAGAATGACAGGAGATGGCCTTTCACACAGTGTGAGAACTTGGCCTTTAAAAAAAGGGAAAGTCTTTAACTGGTTTCAGTTTGATTGATTGAGGCTAGAGATTAAGTAAATAAGGCTAGGTAAGAAATGAGGCAGAGAATGGCCTTTTTGACCTATTCAAAAAAAAAAAAAATCAATCTAGGAGGGGAAGATTCGCAGGGTTTCTGGCCAGAACAGAAACAATTGCTTTTTACGTTTACTCTGAGCCAATCAGGGCCCAACCCTAGCATAGTTCCTGAAACATAGTACATTCTTAAAACAGTAAATATTTTTCATTCATTCATTCTTCTCCAGTATCAAACTTCTTGGTAATTTTAATTTCACAGCCTATAGGCTTTTTTAATGCCTTCTATTTACATTTTTTTAAGTTGGACAATTTCATTTAAAAATAAATCCCCAGACCTTATGTACTGAAATGCTAATCATAAGATTTCAGATATTTGGTGGCAGTGGGTTCTTTCAACATCATGTCATGTAGGCATCTTCTGCCTGAAGTTATCCTGGACAAGAACCTTATTTGAAATTCCTTAGGTGAGACATTAAAGAGTTTTTTGTAGTATGTAATGATGTCTGCAACACTGCAGTCAAGATTAGATAGTTTTGGACACTAAGTTTATATGATTATATTTAAGTCATCCACAACATGAGAAAATCCTTTTTTACTTTCCTTAGGAAGTAAAGATACTTCCCCTTCTCCCTCTTATTCTTCCTACTTTTCCCTTTCTTCTACCCTCCACCCTAAGAAACAGTGCATAAGTTTGCTGGACATGGTTTACTGTGAACTGAGATGCTATATTTCTTGAGGGTTGCACAATATATGACCGTTTGGGCAGGAGAATGTGGGGATGCACTTTAGGGCCTCAGGTCAGGCTCAAATATATATAAAAAAAGAATATACAGTGAATTTAGCAGCAATTCATTCACCATTTCTTCCTTGAGTACAATTATAGGCATTTTTGTCACTGGTCACTACTCCTCTTTCTAAATTGCTTATGTATGTATGTATGTATGTATGTATGTATGTGTTTGGGGAGGGGGAAGCACCTAAACTCAAAATTTTATTTGCTAAAGAGAACTCTCTGGGTGCAAACTCCCTTCTACATGCACAATGGCCACTATTTAGAACTGAAGAGTCAAAAAGAATTGCCTAAGGGTGTTCATTGAGAAGTTAAGAGATTTGTTTATGGTCACATAGCTAGCATGTGTCAGGAGAAGATCTTAACTCAAATCTTCCTGACTCCAAAGTTGACATTCTATGTCCTAGGTCACAATGTTTCTATTGGATACTATGCTAAAAATAGGCTTCCACATTTCCTTGTTATTGACTATGAAATAGAAAATATCTAGATTTTCTCACAAATTTCATAGAGGAACATGATTACTAAAATACCTCCAAAGAGCTTCCTTTTTCCTTTTTTTTTTTTTTTTAAATTAATTTGTTTTTATTTTGGGAGGCAATTTAAATGAAGCTGAAATACCAGGTTAGATGTTTCATGCATAAAATCAGTCACTTGAGCTTTGCACAGGAGAGCAGCTGACAGTTTTCTTCAACCTCCATGTTCTGGTCCTAGTAAAAATCACTATTATCTTATTATCCTTCTTTTTATCTGCCAATCTTTCCAGTCAATGATTTATTCTGATATATTATTACTATTATTAAGACCAACTGTTTCACATTTTGAAAATGAAAAAGATAAAAACTTTGCAAAAATAGAAATCAGAGGAATTCCAGGATCAGTTCACTGAATTTTCTAAAAGAATAGAAGGAAAGGGACCATCAAAGGAAAGAAACCTAAAGAATGATTCAGGATTGCCTCTAAAGAAGATCTTAAAAGGTTTCATCAGTACCAACTTCAAAATAAGCATAGTATGTGAATTACAGATAGCTTCTTTTACTCCCTTATGTAGATAAAACTGTAATAATTGAAGACTTCATTTACACAAAATTATAAAAGAAGGAAAGAAGAAAAAAAAGATGAAAGAAGAATATTGGGGTGGGGGAGGCAGTAGAAACATTGTTCTCTTAGGGACTTGAATTCCCATATTTTCAGTTGCTGGGCTTGAATATCCTATCTGAACATCCTACTAACATCTCAGATTCAACAAATCCCAAACTAAATTTATATGATCATAAATCTATAGCCAGAAGAGACCTTTATTTTGTCTTTTAATCAAACCCTCTCGTTTTGCATCCTCAGATAAAGAACTGAGATCTAGTTAAATTTAAGTGACTTGCTAGAGGTCACTTGGACAGTACACTTACTGTGGTAGGCAGGCTTTGACTATTGGTCAAACTTAGACTCCAGAGAAGGGACTCATTTTGTTGTAGCATATCCTCCTTCTTCTATCTCCCCCCTTTTTAAAAATTGCATCACTCTCCAGTCAGGCTCCAATGTTAGAATCATCTTTTATTTTTTCCAGCTTCCTCACCATATTTACTTTGTCACAAAATGTCTTTAATTCTATCTCTGTAAAATCTCTGAAATTCACCTCCTTTTCATTCTTATTATCAGAATCCCAGTTCAAGCACTTATCACCGCTCACCTGGATCACTGTAATAACATACTAATTTGTCTTTCTGACTTAAGCATTCTCTTTTAAACCATTTAACACAGCTGCAAGATTAATTTCCTTATGACATAGGACTGATCATACCACTCTGATCAAAATCCTTGAAAGGATTATACCTACTGCTTATGAAATGAAATTCACCTGTCAAGTTCAAGGCCAGATGTGATTTATCCATGACCTACCTTCCCAGCAACTGTTTCTCTACCCTTATTCACATTCCCTGTTTTTTGGTCAAGCTGGACTATCAGTTAATCACTAAACACTTTTCTTAGTTTCTTTACCTCTCTGTCTTTGTCTTTGTGAATATTATCATGCCCATCTCTGATTATTATGCTCTGAGAATAAGATCAAATGCCATTTTTTTTCCAGGCAAGAAGACAAGTTAGGAGGTTATTACTTAATAAGGATCTGAATTATTGTAGGGATATTAGAAACGAAAAGAATTTTCAGGACACTTGATTTATTCTAGCAGCAAAGTTAATCAATACAGTTTAGAAATTATTTCAATAAATATTAATACAAATAAAGGTATTTCCTAAATCTTAAGCAGAAAATTCATTTAATTATGATATTTCACAATTCTCTTTATCCGGGGCATTCTGATTAACTTAGTTTAATAATATTTATGTCTGAACAATTATAATTATATCCCAATCAGCTATTTTTTATTCCTCACATCTTTGGAGAGACTCATTATATGGCTTCAAGTTTTTTGATTCTTTTAATTATTTTTACTTTGCAAGTCATAAATTCTGACATTTTTAACTTTTAAATTCTTTCAAGATTATAATTTCCCCCTTGACCAACATTCTGTGCTTTGTTGGGTATCCACAGGATACTATTTCATTTCCTTTGTTTTAACAATATTCATTTAGAGATACTTGCTTAGATGTTTTGGAAGTCATTTTCCTTTCCATTTTCATATATTCTCTCTTGATTTATTGGTTGGTGCTCTAGGTTTTAGCTTAGTTTTTTTTTCTTCCTGAGATCTATGGTTTTTTTTTTTTTACCTTTTACCCTTTATTCTTCTATTACTCACTTTTTGACTTCTTTCCTTTTGATGACACATATCTAGAGGGTGAACCTTAAAGTTATCTTATTCTCTCCTGTTCCCCTCAGTTCATTTTTACTGGCTTCCATGTCATTTTCTTTATACTTTCCTTATTATACTAATCACATTGTGTCTTGTATATACTTGTATAACTGTATAATCTCCCCTTTCAGATGGTTAACTCGTAGAGTGTAGTCAAATGGCTTTTTAAGCTTAAGAAGGATTTTAAAGTGGTAACATCATAGATTCATTAATAAGCACAACTAATATTTATGTAGCACATTTAAAGTTTGCAAAATCGCATATTTTCTCATTGAATTCCCCACAATAACCTTCAGGCAGGTGCCACTGTTACTTTATTTTGTAACTAGGGAAACTGAGACTGAGAGGTTAAGTGGCTTGTCCAGAGTCACTCCATCTGTCCATCTTTATCTTATACACACCCTATAGTTAAACAACTAAGTTTAGCCCTTTTAAAACATTCCCTATAGCTTCATCCCCTTGTTCACACTGTTTTTTCCTCCTTCGTATGTACTGCCTCTGTCTTTTCACCTTCTGAACATCTACACATACTTTAAAACTCAAGCAAATGCCAACACCTTTGTGAAGCCTTTGCTGATTTTCCATCAGTAATGAGTTTCTTCTTCATACCTACCATTTTGTCTTGTACCTCTCTCCTATAATTGAGAGGTACAATTATACCTCCATAGTATGGAGAAGAAGGGCAGCTGGATGGCACAGTGGATAGAATGCCAGTCCTGGCTAGAATCAGAAATATTTCTCTTCTTTATCTAAAATATGGTCTCAGACACTTACTAGCTGTATGATCCTGGGACAAGTCACTTACTCCTGTTTGACTCAGTTTCCTCATCTGTAAAATGAACTGGAGAAGAGAATGGCAAATCCTTCCAGTATCTTTGACAAGAAAACCCTAAGGGGGTTCACAAAGAGTCAGACATGAGTGAAGTAACTCAGTAACAACAACAAAACATGGAAGAATGGATCAAGGTCTAGTCTTGGACTCTGGAAATTTGAATTTGAAATCCTGACCCATGATACATTATACCCATATGTTCATGGTCAAAGAACGTAACCTTTCAGTGACTCAAACAATTCTCAAAGACCCAAAATTATAGATGAGGTAACAATTTGCTTTATCAAAGAGTTTCCTCTGTAGAACTTAGCACAGTGCTTGATACAAAGAAGGCTCCTTGAAGTTCCCTCCTTCAGGGGGCGTCAAACAGAAATAGCTGTACATTGAATTAGAAAACCACAAATTACCACTATCTATGTTGCTTGGTATTTTTATTTTGTTAAATATTTCACAATTTTAATTTGATTTGGGCCCATTGTTTGTGGTCCTGGCTGCATTTTTTGCCACCTCTGCTTTACATCAATGAAATTAGTTCCAAGAGGAAAAAAAAATGAAAAAGTATTTATATGTTATTGTGTTACTGGTACAGGTATTCTATCTGTGAACTCATCAGTTAATTCCAGTTTTATTTAACTACCCTAAGGTTACTTAGTGACCTTGGGAAGATACTTATTTTAAGGTGGGAAGCCTTGCTTACTACAGATGCTAATAATTACCCTGAGGATGAACTTATTTTAAAAACTGTTATCTTACAGTGGGGTGCAAAGCCCAGTAAGATTTCTCATCAAAAATTTAAAAATTAGTTGTGAAATGATCCAAATATTCTGGAGAGCAATTTGGAACTCTGCCCAAAGGGCTATAAAATTGTATATACCCTTTGATTGAGCAATACCATTACTAAGTCTGTATCCCAAAGAAATCATTAAAAAAGGGAAAGTGACACACATATACAAAAATGTTTATAGCAGCTCTCTTTGTGGTGGCAAAGAAGGGATGCTTATCAGTAGGGAATGGCAGAAGAATTGTGGAATAAGAATGTAGTGGAATAGTATTGTTCATAAGAACAATATTTCAGAAAAACCTGACTTACACGAATTGATGCTGAGTGAAGTGAGCAGAACCAGAAGAATATTTTACCCAGTAATAGCAACATTGTGTGATAATCAGCTTTGATAGAATTATTCTTCTCAACAATACAATGATCTAGGACAATTCCAAAAGACTCATGATGGAAAATTCTATCTACATCCAGATAAAAAATTATTGATTCTGAATGCAGATTGAAGCATATTATTTTTACTTTTTAAAATGTGTTTTTTTTCTTGTGGTTTTTCTCTTTTGTTCTGTTCCTTTCACCACATAGCTAATGTGGAAATATGTTTAATATAATTGCCTATATCAAATTGCTTGCTATCTTGGGGAGGGAAAAGAAAGGGGAGAGAAAGAAAAAGAAAAAATCTTATAAAAGTAAATGCTGAAAACTATCTTTATATGTAATTGGAAAATATAAAATGCTATTAAGTAGAAAAAATCTGAAAATTTAAAAAATCCAAAAAACACACATAACCCCTCCCCCCCAATTATTGGCTTCTTAGTATCCAAAAAATGCTATACTGTTAGATTCTTCATATCATAGTTCTACAGCCAGAAAGAAATTTCAAGGCAATTTGATCTAACTTTTTATGGTAACAGAAAGGGATACTAAGGCCTAGGGAAGTTAAGTGACTTGCCAAAATCATAAAAGTATAGTAAGCAATAGGATCTTCTAGCTCCACAGCAAGCATTCTTTCTATTGTACCACCTTAAAAAAAAAGCTATTAACTCTTTCATTGTTGGCAAAAAAGGATTTTAATACATTGTATATAATAGAGATGCTTATTTTACTTAGGGAAGGAATCTCTCAGAATGGATTTAACAATTCTAGTACATAATGAGTGATAAGTAGATCCAATCCCAACAAATGGGCTGACTTCGTCCATCTGTCAGCTTCATTTCTACAGGTAGTTGTTAATTTATTAGTAGTTCCTCTAACTATAAAGTGGGGCAACAATTGTCAGGAACCAACACCCCCTCCTTTAACAATCTTTGTTCAGGTGGCCTTCTCCCCTCCCCAAGGGCAACCGCACTCCTAGTTAAATATTTCCACAAATTGATTAGATCTTGCTTATGGTGAGGATGTGACAAACACATCTGTTTGAAGAAGAACATTAACCATAGAGCACAATGATCCGAGGGGTCCCAGGAAGAACATTAACCATAGAGCACAATGATCCGAGGGGTCCTAGGAAGAACATTAACTACAAGGACAATGTGAACTTTGACACATAGATAATGGTCTCATGTAGCAGTATAGCATAAAAACAACACCCATTGCATGAATAAAGTTGAGCCGTGACAAAACTTGCTCGGTCTCCTGTAATGGGCTGAAGTTTGACTTGATGCACTTAGGTCCCAAGTACGTGAGGCTAAATAGTAATTGGGCTATACTCTATACATGATTGGATAAAGAATGGTCCCTGGCCACTCTCTGTGCAAGTCCTGATGTGTTGTACAGGAAATGACGATTTTGGTGGGTGGAGGCAGAGAGAGGAACAGGAAGAGAAGCTGGGAGAGATTGGGCCTGGAGTCCATTCTCCTGGCTGCTGGTCGTGTGGCTGGTGATCTAGCTAGCTTCTTGACTCAGCTGCACACATTGCTATCGCCGATTCTCTTCCGCCTCCGATCCTTCTTCACTGAGAATAAAGACTGACAATTTTCCCCTAACCTGAACTCCTGACTCCTGCTGATTTTGAAATACGCGATCTTCACAGTCTCCCTCCTCTTTCTCGCCCGTTTCTCTTTCAGGCTGGGTTCCTCTCGATCCCCCAAATAACTGAGTCCCGCTGGACGGGACAAACAATAGTCAAATAAGTCACTGGATTTTAAGAAATAGACCATCCTTGTTCCAAATGGAGAGTGGACCAGGCAATATCAAATATATTAAGAACAAAAATCAAAATTTTTGATTTTTGGAGGTGTAATGCCCAAGATATTGTTCCAATGTTCTATTTGTATTCTCAGGCAGTTTGTTGGACTGAGGATTATATATTGTGAGTATATTATGCCCAAAAGTATGGCAAAAATTTGGATCTCTAATTGGAAATGAATCTAAAACCGTTGCCTTCAGGAATGAGCAGGGAGCTTAGCTGTAGCTAGGAAGTTTAGCACAAGAAGGCAGTTAACCACTGGTCAGCATGGCTATTACCAATCAATCACCTAATTAACAGACATTTATTAAGTGCCTAATATGTTTCAGTCACTGTTCTATGTGTTTGCTACATAAAGAAAACACACAAAGCAATTCCTACTCAAAAGGATCTTACTCTGAGGTGGCGTTGTGTTGCTGGACCAGATTGTGGTCATATCAAATCTAAGGTCACCATCACTTAAGAGCAGAGAATCGACAAGGTTGTAACAAGCTCATCTATGACTGATCCTGGCTTGATTGTGGGATTATGTCTGTTTCTTGGCATTCCATGGATATCACTGGTAGTTAATTCTGGTAGCTCCAGTTGAGACACAGTGACTAAAAAATTAGTGCTCCACAAATGGACCTATTGGGATGGTTGATTTGTCAGATATCTAAAATTGATCTATTACTTTTTGCAACTTTAACTCTCTATCCACAGGTTGTGATAGCTAGAGTTATAGGTGATAATGAAATCAAAACTACTGGAAATAGTGTTCAATGGCTATGGGATCACTTAAGCTCCCGAAGATCTTTATGGTTATAGGGACAATGGTGAAAAACAAGGGATGTCCCCTTGAAATAATTCCTCTAGACTTCAAATAAAGTTTTTGATTGTGAACAACTCCTTCTCTCAAGTTATAGTGCTCTTTTATGTGCCAATAAACTTATGGGAGAAATACATTCCATATTTCACTATAATATGAAATCCTGGTGATTTTTAAGGAGCTAAGTCCTATGTTGAGATTGGATGAGGAGGTTTGACTTAAATAGAAACTATAAAAATTGCCAAATCTAATGGCTTTTTCTCAGTCTTCATATTTTTTGACATCTCTGTAGTCTTTGATATCATCACCATTTTTTTCCTGATGCTCTCTTATCAGAAGTAATGAGAGGGAAAAAAGCTATGGATCTAGAACATTACCTTCAATAATAATCAGGGGGACTCAGTCATTTTTGGGAAGTGACATTGTGACATTGTTCTCTCCTGGCTTTCCTCTTACCTGTCTGACCATTTCTCCATGTCCTTTGCTGAATTTTTATCCAGATCACACCCACTAAGGTGGATATATCTTGTTATGTCCTTGGCCTTCTGTTCTTTTCCCTTTGCACTGTCTTGCTTGGTAATTTCATCAGTTCCCATGGATTCAGTTATTTTGCTGATTTCCAGAACTATCCAACTCTGTTTCAATTTCTATATAAGCCAGTTTGCTTCAGGGAGAAAAAAAAAAAAAAACAATCCAAAACTAATTCCATTGCTGCAGATCTACATATCTCTAAGTTCAGATAGCTGTTCTACTAGTTTACAATCTTAGTTGCCAGTAGTTCTGGGAAAGAAAGTCTATATACTGTCATCATTACTATTGGAAGAATAATTCAAAGACATCAATTACTGTCAGTGGGCCACTGGTGCTCTATTCATATATATATATCAACCATCAGCGTAGATTCATATATACATATATGAACCCATATATGAATCTACACTGATAGTTAATTTTTAATATTGTTGAAATATTGATTACTTAAAACTGGAATAGCTAGACATTCTTCCATCTTGCCTAACTTTTTCAAAAAATTTCAGAAAGAGCCTATTTATTCTTTATTTGCTACAAGACTCCCCACAAAACCCAGATTGACAGGAAATTGTCAGTCAGGAGTAGTGTAATAGAATCTAGATGAGTCCTCAGTTTGTTCATCTATATAATGAACTGGATAAAAAATTGGCAAACCACTCCAGTATCTTTGCCAAGAAAACCTCAATAGAGTCCCAGAGAATTAGACATGAGAAATAACTAAACAACTACAGGCTTTTCCTCATCTGAAAAAATCAGTTTTTAACCTGGTGTCCATGGAAAGATTTCATGGAATCTACAAATTTGTATAGGAAAAGATGATTTCATGTTCATTTTTTTTTATTAACCTTTGATTTCTTTTGTAAGTCTATGTATTTTATTTTAAGCTCTTAAATCATTATTCTGAGAAGGGATTCATTGGCTTCAACAGATTGATAAAAGGACTAGTTACCACACACACACACACACACACACACACACACACACGGAGGTTAAGAACTTTTTAGACTAAATGACCTCTAAAACAGAGAGGTATTAAATAGTCCCAAATGCTGCCCAAACCAGATTAGAATATGATTGGAAATATTTAGCAAAACAAATAAAAATATAATAAATCATAGATAATATTGCATTTTAAAATGAAACCAGTGTCCTGTCACTAATGGTCCTTTTGTATAGTTTAGTGGCAGTCATTTTGATTTGAATTTGAGATCACTTTTCTAAGGTTTTTTTGTAATTCTAAATCTCATGAAAGATGAATTTCCTTTTAATCTTCCCTGCCCCCTTTCTTAACTCACAAATTGTATGAGCTGCTTGGGTGGTATTTTGTCCTGTGGCTTAAATTTTTCCCATGTCTGGATGAATGAAAATTAGCTCCAATGTTGCCAAGTTAGCCATTTTCAAAGAAGTGTTAACTCACTATAACAATAATGAATATTTCTTCAAAGTACTCTGCATTATTGCCACAGGCTTATCTTAGGGGGAAAACCATGTCTTACCTTCCCATTCTTTCAAGGGATGACTTGCTGCATGGGGGGATTGGTTTGTTATTTTTCCTGGGACTGAAAGAATTGGGACTGCCTGCAGAATGAAGCTAAATTCTTTCCAAAACCAGAGTAACAGATGTTAGCTTGGAGTTAAAAATGCTAAAGAGGGTCGTAGACTACATTCATAGAAATATAGCATCCAGATTAAGGGAAGTAATAGTTCCACTGTGACTTGCTCTGGTCAGATCACATCTGGATTATTATTGTGTTTGGTGATGGGAACCACATTTTATGTTATTGGCAAGCTAGAGTGCCTCTAAAGAAGCGCAACAGGGATGGTGAAGGGTCTGGATACCATGCCATATGAGGAACAGATGAAACAGCTGGGGATATTTAGTGTGAATAAGAGAAAATAGAGGGGTGATAGAATGGCTGTCTTCAAGAAGAAAAAGGGTTGCCTGAAAAGTGAACACTTGTTTTTAATAAATGTTTCTCTAATGAAATTAAAATTTGTACTGCTGCCTATATAGAACTGGGAACAATGAACCATGGGGAGAAGAACTTGCTATCAAAACTAACAATGCTATGAAGTGTATGGAGAAGTAGCAAGTTTCCCATCATTGAAAGTATTCAAGTAGAGGCTAAGTAAACAACCTGTTGGAGTATGACTGAAAAAAATATTTTGCTAGATGGTAGAATGGACACAGGTGCAGTGAGATAGTGCAGCAGATAGACTATCAGGTGTAGAGTCAGGAAGAACTGAGTTCAAACCCAGCCACAAACATTTCCTAACTGTGAATCTAAGCAAGTCACTTATCCCTGTTTGCCTCAATTTCCTCATCTGTAAAATGAGCTGGAGAAGGAAATGGCAAACCACTCATATCTTTGCCAAGAAAACCCCAAATGCATTCATGCAAAGTCAGACATGATTGAAATGACAGAATAACAAAAGACTAGACACAAGCTATTTCCATTCTTTGAAGCACAGAGTGATTTTATATGATTTTATTATATATTATATGATTATATATTATATAATTACAATAATTATATATAATAAATAAAATATATAATAATTATAATAATAAATAATAATATATAATTATATATAATGAAGATTAGAGTGATTTTATAATTCAATTCATGCATCTAGAGCTGGAATGCTCTATCTATTCCAACCTCTTCCATTTACAGATGAAGAAGCTGAGCCTCAAGAAGCTTAAATCTAGGAGTGTGTTCATAACCACTCTTTGAATATATATGTCACACTTTTAAGTTGAATCTACATTAGCATTAACTTCATTACTTTCTTAGACCATCAACAAAGCCCTGATTTCTGTGGTATAAATACTCACGCTGAAAATTTCACCATCCTGGCTGCCTTCAGCACATCCTTGCTCCATACATATTGGTCAAGGTCACTCAGTGCCTGTGGTAGGAGCTGAATGTAGGTCCCTTGACCCCAGAACCAATAATCCTTTTGCTGAACCACTCTGCTTGTGTTTAGAGCCCTTTAATCCAACTAATATTTTATTTAACACTAAACCCACTTAGCACTGGCTAGGGTTGCAAAAATGGAGACAGATCTTGCTCTTCTTGCAAGAAGTTTACAATCCCTCAGGAATGAGAGAGGGAACCAGTGTACAAATATGATAAAAAGGAAAATCTAATTAGGCACTAGCACAGTGGACAGAGTGCCATGCCTGGAATCAGGAAGTTCAAAATTGACTTCAAACACTTACTAGCTGTGTAACCCTGGTTTGCTCAGTTTCCTCACCTGTAGAATGAGCTGGAGAAAGAAATGACCAATCGCTCTAGTATCTCTGCCAACAAGACCCTAAATGGGGTCATTCAGAGTCAGACATGTATGAAACTACTCAACAATAATAAAAAAGAGAGAATGAGATGAGTACAATGAAGAACTTTAATTGAAATGCTATGGGAAATTTAAAAGAAAAGTTTCAGAAAAGAGAGAGTACCTGAGTTGGACATAGAAGGAAGGAAGCATCTCCAACAGATGGAAATTAGGAGTAGGGGCAGTACAATCTAAGTATGGAGAGAGAAATGAGCAAAGACATGAAATTGGAAAAATGCAAGAAAAGAACAGTGAATCCAGAGTAGTTGAGTTTGACTGGGATAGGCAATAATTAATCAATAGAGTAATTGGTTTTCTTCTCCAGGGCCAGTGTTTGGTTACACAATTTCCTTTCTAATTTCAAAGTTAGTTCTCTCTCCATTATTCCAAACTGCCTGGCACATAGGTGCTTAATAAATGCTCATTGAATTGAATACCAGATACTTAATGTTTCTTGAATTGAATCAAATTTATTGAATCAAATTTATTGACTTCAGCTGTGGCTCATTGGGAAGAAAATTCAATAAAGACGCAGCTCTACCTCTCCTTTATAATGTTGTTCTGGGGAATTGAATAGAGGAAAGGTTGAATGGTTTGTCATTTGCCTCTTGGTGGAGGTAGAAGCTGAAGACAGATTTGGGATCAAAGTGGGAAGCAAGATTTTTAAGCCAATAGTGGATTATGCTGACAACCTCTTTTAATGATATGTCAAGGCAAAGATTCGTTGACCTGTTCAAACCCCAGGTGAGCTGTCAGTCAACAAGCACAGTATTAAATGCTTACAATATTCCAGGCATTGCATTAAGTACTGGTTGTACAAGTAAAGGCAAAACCAGCTTCTGTCATCAAGGAATTCACATTTTAATGATGCAGACATGCAAATAACCAGGTATAAAAACCATGTACTTTTATAAATGGAAGGTAATCTTAGAGGAAGGGAGTGAGTAGAGAGATGGGAAAAGTCTGCTGCTAAACGGTGAGATTTGAACTAAATTGTGAATAATGTCTGGGAGAATATTCCAGTCATAAGTTTATGAAATGTCATATGCAAGGAGCAGCAAAATGGATGAGTGGCGCTGGATCGTAAAGAATTGGAGGCGAAGGCAGCTAGGTGATGCAATGAATAGAGCACCAGTCCTGAAGTCAGGAGGACCTGAGTTCAAATGTGGTCTCAGACACTTAACACTTTCTGGCTGTGTGACCCTGGGCAAGTCACTTAATCCCAATTGCCTCAGGAAAAAAAAAATTGGAGGTGAGTAAAGCAGGAGGAAACTGGAAAGGTAGGAAGGGCTTATGTCAGGAAGGACTTTAAAGGTCAAAAAGAGCATTCTGCTCTAATGGTCCCCAGAACATGAAAGGACATCCTGACTATGGGAAGCAATGGTTTTAGCCCTTAATCAGAATGAAACTTTAAGACAGAAGAAAACACAGAGACATCTGAAATATAAGGAAACCAGTGACCACACAATTTCTTTTGGTGTCTGAATTCAAGGGTGATATCAAGTCCAGCACATGGAGAAAAGAAATAGGAGGCCCTGCACAAACCCCCAAACCACAATTTTCTTGGAGGCTACATCAGCATGTGGATTAGAGAATGTCAAAGTGAACTGGAACAAACTCCAAAAATGATTGGGCACAGCCTTTACTAAATTGTTTTGCAATCAGCTGTTTTTTTTGAAATAGCCAAAAAGTGGTCACCCTACTTCAAGTTTTCAAAGCACCAGGGAGATACCAGGGATTTTACTATCTTTTTTCCCTACTCATATTAACTTCACGTTTTCTCTTTGCTTTCTCCCTTTGCTTTGAAGACTCTCCTCATCTTCTTTTTTTTCCCTTAAAAGTCAAATAAAAATAGTTCTGCTCTGACACTGTTGTTCAAGGATGACAGGATGAGAATAAAAACTTGGCCATAGTTAGAGAGAAAGAGACAGAGAGACAGAGAGAGACACAGAGAGACAGACAGATAGATAGAGAGAGACACACACACATACACAGAGACACAGAGAGAGACACACAGAGAAAGAGAAAGAGAGAGACAGACAGAGACAAAGACAAGGATGAGAAAAATGGAGACAGAGAACTGCAACAAATCTGAGGAATATAAGAGCATACCCACATTAAAACAGAATGAGCTTGTTCTTTAGCAAGGTTTTCTTATTAAAAAAAAAAAAAAAAAAGATCCATATTTCTTTCCTTTTATTTCTAAAATATATTGTGATTATGATGAGGTTTAGGTTTTGGGATTCCCTTTTGTCAGGAAACCAAATGATAAGGTCTAGATTTAGGGAACCAAAATGAGATTAGGGTTTTTAGTGGTCAGGGAGTTAAATAATAAGGTCTATTAACAGGTTTGGGGTTCAGGGAACCAAATGGAGAGGTTTGGCTCCCCTACACCCCCTTGGGATTTGGCACAAGGGTAGAGAGTTTGGGGGACTCCCTTCTGGTGGCACAGAGATTCTCTGTAAAGGAATTTACAGATGCAAAAACCTAGATTGATAAAAGAGGTTTATTATGGGGATTGGGATGTCAGCCTTTACTATGCAAGAATAGAAAGGCTGAATTCCTTAGTGGAGGAGTTCTGGCAGAGAGGCAGAGAGAAATCCTGACAGAGGGGCAGAAAGTCTTGTTAGGGAAATAGGTGAGGATAAAGAGAGGGCAACACTGGAAGAGAATATTATTCCAGTGGGCAGAGGCTTCCTTGGAATAGTATGGCATAGCCTGGCATGTCACGACCTCTGCAAAGAAATGATTTTTTAATTGCCATTTTTATAAGGAAGTCTTTGGCTACATTCCAAGCCAGCTCCATGGGGGCTGGGCTAGTGGGTGGAGTTCCAAGTTGGCTCTTTTTATCTACAAACTGGATTTCAGTTTGAGCTGGAATTAGAATTGAATGAGTCTCTTTAATTCACTAGGATTGGAATTCTTTTAGGTCAGGACTGAACCAACTCCACCTAGATAACAGAATGAAGCTGTTTATCTTGTTTTCCTCAGGCGGGATCTCTTACTGAGGCAGGGTAGAAGGAAATTTTCTTCTTCAAGGAGTTTTAGAGTTTTGGGATCCTTTCTTCAATTAGGCATGAATAAAAAAATTAAAGCAGATAAAGGTTGATTTTACATCTTGCAGGAATTTTTCACAATGGGAATTTTACTTTAAAGGCTATAATTAGAAATAGATACACTTACTCCCTCCAACATAGGAGTATGATCCCTTTCCCTCGTGCTCCAACTCCTTTTCCCAGGGAGAAAAAGGGGCTTAGGTCCATAGTTCAATTTAATTCCCATAGAGCATAGTTCCAGTTGCAAGTCCCAAATCTCTCTCAAGCTGGAGTCCCCACATACTGGCTTCTTAGGGTTTCCATGCCCAGCTATCTAGCTGCACTGCTGCAATGTAATCCTGGCCTAGAATCACCATGGGTTCAACTCTTGGTCTAATGGGGTTCTTTGGGAATCATCTTGGGCATCTGAAACTGAGGACAAACAACACAGAACAGAAACAAATATCAGCAGACCAATTTCTTAGCACTGAGGTAAAAGAGAAAGTGGAAAAAGGTTCTCTTTCCCTTTTACACACTTAATTCCTGATGTCTATGTTGGTAAGGGTTGTTGCATAGACCCTGCAAAATCTGGGGTCAAAATCTGTCTCTGATATATATGGGCTACATGACCATGGTCAAGTCACCGCTTCTCAGTGTCCCCAGGAAACTCTAAATTACAAAGAAGTTGTGAGCCTGTATTGGTAGAGGAAGCTTCCTTAACAGGAGATCTCAATACCAAAAAACATCGGTTCTCTCTTCCCTTCCTTTAAGCCATCACAGAGATAAAACTGAAAGGAAGCTCACATGCCCTGTGATCTAAAAACCTCTTTTCACCAATAAGAAAACTGGTCATCAGGGAAAATAAGTGATTCCACAGATAGTAAACTTAAAAGTTGAGATTAGAATCCAAGTTCTCTAATTCCAGGGCTTCATTATCATTTTGGGATAAGATTTCCTCAGACATGGCAATTCATGAGGTGGAGGGATTATGATCTGCAAGGGGAAGGAGTAACCACATGGGAAAAGTCTTGAATCCTTGACATACTAAAGCAGTAATTTCATACTTGAATATATTGATGGATTTATTAACTCAGATGTGGGTCCTGCCTTGAATAATGCAGATTACAATTCAGGTTATAGATGTTCAAAACTATAACTTCACAGAAAATCAGAATGGAAAGGGATTTTACTTGTCATCTGTTTTTGTTTTTGTTTTGTTTTTTTTTTCTTTCTTATTTTTCAGACAGGGAAACTAAAGCCATGATTTAACCATAGACATGATTTAATCAAGGACACACAGATAATTAATGTTTTCCTTCTCCATTCTTCTCCCCCCCCCTTTCCTTTTTTTATTTGATTCCATTCAATTCAATGAACAAATGCCATATACTAGGCACCGTGTTAGCTAGGAAGAATACAAAGAGAAAAGCAAAAACTTCCTTAAGGAATTTATAGTTGGTAGAAACAATGTTCACAGATAAGTAAATTCACAATATATATTAAATAAATATAAAATAATTAGGGAATTGAGAGGGAAAAGAGGAATAGTAGCTGGATAAATCAGGAAAAATCTATTGTAAGGAATAGCACTAGAACTAAGCCTACAAGGGAATTAAAGTTTCTGAGAGGCAGAGTCAAGGAGGGAAAACATTCCAGAGGATAAAGCTTCCATAAAGGTACAGAGACAGGAGATGGAATGCTTTGTGCAAGGAACATCATGGAGACCTATTTGGCTGTAAGTTAGACGGTGTGAGGGTGAAATAAATATATAATGATCTTGGAAATAGACATTGCAGCCAGATTGTAAAGGACTTAAATTCCAAATAAACACATTTGTATTTTGTCCCAGAGGATGTAGAGAGCCACTGAAGATTCTTGAGAATTGTAATAGTAGGTCAACCCTACTATTGTTTCTAGAAAGGACCTGTTATTTTTCACTTAGTGTCATTGTTTCTGCCCTGTTTAAAATACCCTTCCTTGGCTATGACTTTTCTATATATAATCTCTTTTATTAAACTTCTTGGGGAGTAGAGGATTCTCAACTTTAGTACAATGCTTAGCATTTAGTAGTTATTTAATAAGTGCTATTTTATTAACTCATTTATTTATTTAAGGTCTTTGAAATTCTGCCTAGAAAATTATAATACTGAACTCAAAATTAGCTTAATAATGCAGTAACCAAATTGAAAGTAAGGGTAAAAAATGAGTCCTTAATGTAAAGCCGATAAAGTTATTTGTAGAATTATGAACTCCCTTCTTATTCACAAAAAATATTCACATCTCTAAGAAAGCATATCAAACCCTTTTTATTTTAAAGGGTTTAAGATGCTAAAAACAATCATTCACACATGAAAAGAAGGAATAAGCATTTATATGTTGCCTATTATGTACTAGGACCTGTGCTAATCTATTTATAAATAGTGTCTCATTTGATTTTCACAACATTCCTGTGAGTTAATGATATTTTATGTTTGAGAAAATTGAGACAAACAGAGATTAAGTGACTTACCCAATTTCACAAAGCTAGTAAGTATCTGAGGGAAGATTTGAACTCAGTTCAGCCCTTTAACAAGTATAACACCAGTCACATCATGAAATTAAAGATTTGAAGGATTTCTATAAGAATATGCTAATTTTGAGGTTTTGCTTTATACTCTGACATCATCATACTGACATCAATAACTTCATCTCCAAGTATAGAGACAAACTAAGTTAAATGGAGGTGGGGTGGAAGGGTCTCTATGAATATGGAAATATGTTTAGAAGAATTGTACATGTTCAACTTATATGAGATTGCTTGCTGTCTTGGGGAGGGGGAGGAAGGAGGAGAGGAAGAAAAATTTGGAATACAAGATTTTGCAAAGGTAGATGTTGAAAAGTATCTTTGCATGTGTTTAGAGGAATAAAATATTATTGAAGTTTAAAAAAAGAAAAAGATAAAAATAACATAAAGAAAAAATACTTTGTACAAAAAAGTCTTTATACTAAAACATATGATTTTATGTATTTCATTTGCTGTTGAGGGCACTACCATCCTTCAGGCCTAGTTTTAAAACCTCAGTCATGCTCAGCTTTTCTCTCCCTTTCACCTACCATATCTAATCAGTTATCCCGTCAGGCCAGTTTTATCACCATAACCTCTGTCATGTCTGTCCCTTTCTCTCTGCTCGTGTAGCTGTCCTTGTCATCTCTCTCCTGCTCTATTGCAGTGCTCCTTAATTGAACTCTGTGTCTCACATTTCTTCCTTCTCTGATCTATTCTCTCTATAGTAAGCAAAATAATTTTCCTAAAGCACAGGTCTGACCATGTCACCACCCTGCTCAATAAATTCCAGTCACTCCTTATTACTTCAAGGATCAATCTGTCAAAAAGCATTTACTAATTCCTTGCTTTGTGCACAATCCACAATACTAAGTGCTAGGTATACAAATACAAATTCTTCCATTTGACATTTAAAGCTCTTCTCAAATGAGCTCCAACCTACTTTTCTAGACTTATTGTGCACTACTCTCCTTTAGGCATTTTAGGGTTCAGCCAAACTGGCTTTCTTGCTATTCCCCACATATAATATTCCAGTTCACAGTTGTACCACAATAGGAAAAAAAAAATCCCCAACAGCTGTTTTGTATTCTCATAAATAGGTAGAGGAGGATTCCTTTCATTCCATTAATACAAGATATCTGGCTCTATCCTCATAGAGTTTCTTGGAGGTCCCCCATTCTTCATCACCACCCACAGTGTACCAACCTTAGGGTTTCAGCTGGAATGACTGGGGGGTTGGGGAGATAGAGCATGGGAGGGAGTATAGAATATATTACAAACATTCTTCCACTATCTTTATTATTCCCATATATACTAAAATATGGATGTTATCTCTGACAGTGGAACTACTCATATTTATGTAATCATGGATACTTAGGCTATTCATTAAGTTGACCTTATGTTTGGCTAATTATTTCACATTGGGGTAGAATCAATCAGGAAACCTATTGCTCCTGTGTATGATTGTTAGACACCATAGATTTTATTCAGAATTGTTTTTATAACTCTTTTCAGTCATAGATTGACATCTAAGTGAATATACAAGGCATCCAAAATGTCTTAATGGAGTTTTAAGTTATTAGAGTTGAAAACTTCACTAAGACTTTTGGGATACCCTGCTTATCTCTCATGTGCTTTAGCAATATTGTGTAGAGTCCTAGGATTTGTTAGCTTCATGATCAGGGGTGAGACGATTATTTTTAAAAACCAATCTCAACTCCATATAGCTTGAGATTGATTGCTGCTGAGACCAGTTTTGATCTGGTGAGTCTAAGAAACGATGAAGCAGACCTTATCACATCCAAGGGTAGGTCCTGGGTGAATTCCAGGTTCAATTTTCCAACTCTCTCTCCCTTTGCATGTTATTTTTGACATTTCCTTTTTAAAAAGTCCATGGCAGGAACTCTGAAAATAGAGAGATTGGGATTTAGGAGGTTTCAGTTTAAAAGAGGCAGAAAGGAATAGTGGATAGCAAGCACAGAGTGAGGTATTGGAGTAGGAAAAATGTAGAAATAGGGCTAGGGACTAGACATGTGCACCTATTGATAAAGGGAATTCTTGGAGGAGAAACAATCCTCTACCAATGTAGGTAGATTGGTCTTCTTATAACTTACAGTTGCCTTGATCTCTAAGAAGTAAGGTTTGCCATCAGTGGCTCTGAGAGGTGCCTCTCAGAATATGCTATAATCAGAAAGATGAGGGAAGAAAGGAAGGGAAAACATTGGAAATCAAAATCTTGTAAAATTAAATGTTTATAGGTAATTGGAAAAAACTTTGAAAAATTATAATAATTATTCCCCTCCCCAAGAATACAATGTAATTTACCTCACTATAAATCCCAGTGAATAACTAATTGTTACATGTAAAATATTTGTGAGAAATTATTTTCAAATAGGAGGTAGATTGGCTTTAGGGTTCAAAGGAGAATGTAATGGATATTGTCCGTGTGATTGGAGAAGTCACAACATCTCAGAGTCTCAGGAAACTCTCTAATGCAGGTAATGTGCAAAACAAGGGCTAATTTGCTTTGTTAAGAGGAGGTTTCTTTATTGAGAGATTTTGGGAGGCAACAAGGTAGTTCAGTGGTTAGAGTTCTGGGCTTGGAATCAAGACAACCTGAGTTCAAATCTACAGCTATTAGCTGTGGATCCTGAGGATTTGCTTGTTTCCTTATTTGGAAAATAAAGATGACAGCACCTACTTTGCAGAGTTGTTGTGAAGATCAAATGAGATAGTATTTCTAAAGTGTTTGGACACGGCTAGCATTTAAAAGTCACTATATTTAAAGACTTATTCCCTCCCCTTATATACCAATGAAATAACCTATCTGTTACCAAAAAAAAAAAAAAAAAAAAAAAAAAAGTCAGATATATTTTCATTCTCATCATATTCTCTTCACTTCTTTCCTGCTACTATCATTCTGAATTTATTTTCATTGACTTTGGATCCCATGTATTCTGTCTCTCTGATGTCTCTTTCTGTTGACATTCTAGTATCTCTAGTTTGTAGTATAGATAGTCTAGGTAAGTAAGTAGTAGTACAGGTAAAAGTAGATAGTATAGGTAGGTAGATAGATACAATATATACATATGTATGTGTGAATATATATGTGTGTGTATTTCTTTTCTCTCTGATAAATCCTGATTGTGACCATGAGCAAGTAACATAGCCTGTCTATACCCCCAGACAAAATTCTAAGACTATAATTTAAAACTGAATAGCCAATTTGCATCAGTGGAAGAAGTTTCTAAAGTGATAAAATGAACAAGTCTGGACTGTAGAAGAAAAATATGAGGACTAAAGTCCTGCTCTAATGCTGAATCATGGGGTAGAGGTGACTAACTCTAGGTTATCAAAGGCACTGCCAGATGAATGAGAAATCTAGCAGGTCCTATCAAGTTAGTAAGGCTTCTAGTATGGGCCAGGCACATCTATGTCTGAGAATATTTTCATTGAACGGATCATATATTTAGAGCTAGTAAGGACTTTCAGAATCATCGAACTTAATCCTCTCATTTTACAACTGAGAAAGGAAATAAAAAAAACCTGACAACCAGAGTTTAAGTAATTGTAGATAAGATCATATAGCAAAGATAGAATTCAAATTCCTGTCCTCCAATGCCTAAAACAGCATTTTTAATACTGCCCAGAGTTGCTTCTTAAGTAGAGAAAGGCTAGATTAAGATTGATGATTTTTTTCCCCCTTTAGAAATTCACATACATTTTTCTTATTAAAGCTTTTTATTTACAAAACATATGCATGGGTAATTTTTCAACACTGATCCTTGCAAAGCCTTTTGTTCTAAATTATCCCCTTCTTCTCTCCCCCCAGATGGCAGGTAGTCTAATACATCACATAAATCTTGTATTAAAATATAGATGTTATTTCCACCAGAGGAAATACTCATGCTTATGTAATCATAGGATCTTAATCTACTCATTAAGTTGCCCATATGTTCGCTATATCATTTTATATTGGTGCAGAATCCAGGTCAGGAAACCTCTTGCCCCTCTATGTCAGATACCATAGATACTATTTCCTCTCTTTCTTTCTTGTGACTTTATTTCATTTGCAATTTCTAGGGTTTTTTTTAGTCATTTCAGTTGTAGCTTCTTTGTGAGCCCATTTGGGGCTTTCTTGGCAAAGTCTCTGGAGTGGTTTGCCATTTCCTTCTCGTGCTCATTTTACAGATGAGTAAACGGAGGCAGACATGGTTAAGTGACTTGCCCAGGGTTACACAGCTAGTCTGAGGTCAAATATGAACTCGGGAAGATGAATCTTCTTGACTCCAGACTTAGCATTCTATCCATATACCACTTGGCAGCCCCTTTTGCAATTTACTTAATCCCTTGTTGGAAGTGGGCATCATTTTCTCTCACAAATTTGGAAGACAATTTTTGTGCTTGCACTGCTTTAACCTATAAACAGCATGCTTTGTCTTGTCAAATCCTTTGCCTTGATCCAGGCTTAGAAGGCATCCTAACCATTTCCCCAGATGTGATCATTCTATTATTCTTTTTCCCAGCATTGAGAAGTCTGAAATCTTCTTGCCTCTTATTGCTCAATTTGGATGCCTGTGATTCATTCTGCCAGTCATACCTTTAGCACAGACTGTGCAATCAAATTCCCATAAATTATGCTAACGGCATCCAATTCCTGATATCTTTCCTTTTACTTTAAGAAAGGGAACAGATAACTCAGCCACTTCTCTGTTTTTCTCAACTGAAGCCAGAACTTTTGCCAGAAGGCTTACTTAAAACCTACAATGAGTACAATTCTTTTGTTTCAGCAACCTGCTCTTTCCTTAGGGGTTTTATTATGCTTTCCACTGCGCTGGCAGTGAGTTTGACCTCCAAATGCTCATTTTTCCACTAATGCCCTAACATTTCACAGGGAACTCAAAGGTCTTTACTCCCTTGCCTCTCATATCACCTTGTATTATTAAGTTTTATTTATGTATTTTGGGTTTTTTTTATATCACCTTCATTTTCTGATATTCTCTCCAATAAATCAACCAGGGGAAAAAATAGTTAAGCACAATTGATTATATTTGCCAGTATACCTTACATTTTGTGTCTGTAGTGTACGTAGTGTACCCTTCCCCACTTGCTTCTCTCCCCTTCCCCTTCCTCCATAGCTCCCCTTTATTGAAGAGGCAGTAAGTATACTCACTCTACTTATATTCTCTCATTTGTTCTCCAGTTTTTGACATTTGCAGAATCTTATTCATTTGGTTATTGGTCATTACTTTCCTCACAATCGATCTCTCTTCATTACAAAGCTTGGATAGTTCTCTCTTTTTGGGGGGTATGAGTGTAGTATATTCTTATGTCTTGTTTCTAACCCTCAGTATTTTTGCCAAGAAAATCTCAATCCTTTTTCCAGTGTCATAGAGGTCAAGTAATCAAAAGGGATGTTCAATTATTGATATTATTTTTGTCTTTTTTTTTCCTTCAAATTTGGTAACTATATTATGCAGTGGATAGAAGGCAGGACCTGAAGTAGGGAAGACCTGAGGTCAAATTTAATCTCAGACTCTTAAGGGCTGTGTAACCCTGGGCAAGAATGTTTGCCTCAGTTTCTTATCTGTAAAATGAGCTTCTCCAGGAAATGGCAAACTACTCTAGAAACTTTGCCAAGAAGGATTCAAGAAGATTAAGGCATGATGGAACAGCAACATTTCTATTTGAGTTTGACCCTACTAATCTAGATGATCTTTGAACTTTCAACTCTAGATCTATGATGCTATGATTTCTCTTTTCTTCACAAAATTTCCCACCTTTTCAATATTAATTGTTATCGTGACTTTTGTAAAAAGTATTGGATAAAAGAGTTAAAAAAAAAACAACAACAAAAATTAGTTTCTATTTTAAAGAAGTTTTCTTTGTAGTTAGGGAAATAAAATAGTGTTTAAGTATTAGATGAGTTAATACAAATTATGAGAATTCTTACAGGAATTTTAAGAATCACAAATAGGTTCAAATTTAGTTTCTGATATTTGAGCAAATTCCACTTCTGATTCCTGGTGAACATTTGGGCAAGTAACAGTCTCTTAGGGATTTTTCCTCATCAGAAAAATTGAAAAGGTTGAACTAAAGTGACCTCTGAGGTCTCGTTTAAATCTTTTCAAGTCAAAGCAAGTCAAATGGAACTAATGATGTATGTTGTGAAGAAAGGTGGGGTTTTTTTGCCATCTGTTAAATGTAATTATAAATGTAATCTGTCATCATCATATAATAATAATTATTATATTTGCTTAACTTAGAGCTTAGGTATTGGATGAGGGTTATCTGTTTTTCTGTTGTTTCCAAATTTTTTTTAATTGTTTATTTTTCAAATAGCAACTATTTTCTTTTCTTTCTCCTAGGTCATTTTCTCCTTTCCCCTTTCCCCAGTGTTTTGAATTTTTTTTTTTTTTTTTAATATGGGAGGCTCAGCATGGTATAAGTTCTTAACTTCAGAGCAAAAGATGTGGGTTCAAGTCCTGATTTTGTTGCTTGGTAACTGTATACCTGAGAAAATTACTTAATCTCTTAAATTTTTTTCAATTATAAACTAAGGAATGGATGAAATAATGAATGAAAAACCATTTATTAAGAGCTTAATCTGTGCCAGACACTGTGCTAATTGTTGAGGATACAAATACAAAATAAAGACAGTTTCTATCTTTGGGGAACTTATACTCTAAAGAAGGAAGAACCATGGTCATTGTTGTGGTTGGTTGTTGTCCTTCATTCTAGAAACAGACTAAAATGGCCTTTGCTGATGTCCATACAATCAGCCTTTTCATGACATGGAGGTGTCCCTGGGACAGTGAAGTACAAGAAGTACAAGCTCTGGCGAATTCTACAAATCTAGAAACTCATTATGAGTATGAGCCTAGCCACAGAATTTATGTATTGTCCAAAGAACAGTACTGTTATGTTTGGACTTGCTACTAGAGGATTAATCATTGGATAAATTTTTTTTTTGTCATTGGCTCACTTATTTATTTAAAAAACAACAACAACAATCACCCCAAACCAAAACAAAATTAAATTAAATATTAAACAGTAAGAGTCTTATTTGTCTGGGAGAGGAGACAGTATGGAGAGGATGTAGTCCTCCTTGCCCTTCTAGGGCATATGTTTTAGTAGTGGAATGATGAATAAATAACCCAAATAACCTTAATACACAATATTACATGATAAGTATATTAGAAAACTACAAAACATGAGGTTCAAGAGGGGAGGTCAGGATGATGATAATGATAATAATAGTAATTAGCACTTACTATGTTCCAGGCACTATGCTAAGAACACAACAATGGTAGGAAGTAGATGCTATTATTATTGCCATTTAAAAGATGAGAAAACTGAGGTAAGGATAATTTACCATGGAGTACACAGCTAGTAAGAGCTGGAGATTCCAATTGAACTCAGATCTTCTTGGCTTTATCCATTGTGCTACTTAGCAGCCTCCAGGATAAAAACAAAAACAAAAACAAAAAACAGATTTATGAAGATAGTTTAGTTACAAATGGGATTTGATCCACATTAGTGGAATAACCTTCCACTAATGCAATTATAAATATTTTATGTTCCAAATCTTGTGCTAAAAATTGGAGGTATAAATACAAGCAAGCAGGATATTCTATGGCCACAGGAAAATTTTATTTTAATGGGAGCAGACTACATATACAGAGGTGTTGTGGAAAAAAGGGAGTGGGGAAGCTCTTTGTGGAAGCATGTTATGGAGGTGGCTTAGAAATAAAATACAGGGGGCAACCAGATAGTGCAGTGGATAGAGCACCAGCCCTGAAGTCAGGAGGACCTGAGTTCACTTGTTAGCTGTGTGACCCTGAGCAAGTCACTTAACCCCAATTGCCTTGCCAAAAAGAAAAGGTGGAATGCAGGTCTGGTTCTGGACAGGATAAGGTGAAAACTCATGTTTCGGAGCCAGGGAAGAATGAGGACCATTGGAGATAAGCAGGAATAGGAAGATAAGGTTGGTCAGAGTATAGACAGCATAATAAAGATGGCAAAGAGATTTGGGTGGAAACCTGTTTTCATACTTAATAAGAAAAAACTCACGTTTTCACATTCCCTTCATTTCTGAGTATATTTCTCCTCTTTTTCCTATTTAGAGGGTTAGTCTTTGTAACAAAATGTAAACAAAATGTAACAAAATTTAAAAAAAATCTATAGAGAGAAAAAAAGAGGGGGAAAAGTAGTTTATTAAAATTAACCAATACACCAACTGAATCTGACAATATATTCCATACTCATAATCTTCCATCTTTGTAAAGAAGGAAAGGTAGTGCATGTTTTTAACTTTCCTTCAGGGATAATCTTGATCATAATAATTATAAAGAACTGAATGAGTGTTTTTTTCTTTTTCAACTATAGAGCAATAGACATACACATATATGTATGTAATAGATATGCATATACATGTATGTATGTCTATATGTCTATATATATATATATATTTTTTTTTTTCTGGTTCTGCTTACTTCATTCTGCAACACTACAAGAAGATCTTTCTTCTCTGAATTCTTCATCTTCACTCTCTTTTGTTTTATGCAGTTGAAATTTGGTTAAAATAAGCATCTAAGGCATCCTTTAAGGGAAAAAGAAATTACAAAAGCCACCATATAGCTGACATTCAGTGAGAATGGAAAGGAAAGTGCCTCTGTATTGGCCTGCCTATGAATCTTTGCGTTCTCTGTTTTGGTACAAGTTGGTACAACTACCTTCTTCCACTCTACTATTCTCCTCTCCTCCTCTATTTTAATAATCTGATCATTTTTGCTCGAGACACTTCCTGTGTGCCTGGCCTTTGAAGAATTAGGAATCATTCAGGGATCATGACTATCATTTATAAAATAGGAGAAATGGGTCTAGGAACAGGTAGATAAAGGAGATTCCATTTTAATGTGGACAGCACAAAACAGCTGCATGCCAATGCAGGTCAGATCTGACACTACTGACCTGTCATTCTGACCGCTCTAATACAGCAACTGATATATACCTTTTAATGTCATGATTTGCCCTAAGTGGAAAATTCTTTCTTCATTGGTCAATCATGTGATTCCCATACTCCATCAACTTCAGAATTGCTAGGATACATTACAAATACTTTGGCTTTTAAAGGCTTTTCACGTTTTTTGGACATTACTGATCCTTCTGACCCCTGGCTTCCTCTTTATCTTTTAATATAGGGTTAATCTCCTACCTCTATGTCTTGCATGGCCTGTCCCAAAGCTTTTTAAAGTGGGGATTGCAACCCCATTTTGGGTCATGTAACTGAATGTAGGGGGTTTCAGAATTATGACTTATTATTAGTAAATGTTTGATTTGTATGCTTATTTTATATACCTATAATATTATATATGGGGTCGCATAAAAATTTATTGAGCCAAAAGGAGTCATAAGTAAAAAAAAAAATTAAGAAGACCTGGACTATTCCTGGAGTATCTCTCATAGAGTACATCTCTTCCTTTAAGACTTTATCTTCAAACCATCTTTTGCCTGAGTGCCCTCTCTCCTAAACTATCATTTTTAAATTACTTTATATATTTTTATATTTAGTCACCTTATGCTTATGTACATATCTACTTGTCTCCCCTTATTAAAAATACAAAATCCTTCAGAGTATATTGTTTCATTTTTTTGTGCTTGTGTCCCCAGGACCTAGCACAATGTCTAGTACACAGTAAACTTAATAAATGTTGTTTGAGCATTGAATATGATGCTTGTTCAGATGAGATAATTGTGTATTTTTTTTAAAAAGGTTATATCTTGGTATCACAATTTGATTTTAGAATTTAAAATTCTTTGTCTAGATTGCCTCCCATGTGTGCTTGAAATTTTTAAAGAGTTACAATTTACTTACAAATTTAAGTTTCTTTTTTTTATTATACATTAAAACCCCAAATAAAATAGATAATAATAAAAGATTGTATCTAAAACTGTAATCTCCATTATGTGTAGCTGGCTTTTCTTTTAAATATAAACTAGTTTCAAGGTGTAACTTTCAAAGCTGTTCTGTTTTTCCACAATTCTTTCTCCTTCTAATCTTTTCTGTGGACTTAAAAAAAAAGAAAGGTGCTTGATCTATCATTAAGATTTAAAAGGTATATGCAAAGCACAAAAAGTGCAGCTTGCTGAGAAATTCAGATTTGTGTTCTAAAGAGGCTTATTAATTTGCTGTGTTTATGAACTGAGACCTAATCTATGTTCCATAGCCCCTTATATTTTCTTCTCAAGTGAAGAAAAACACATGCCATTGCTCCTGAATCACTTGAGACATCACTGGAAGCTTAGATAATTACCTTTAATAGGGAGTATATGAAATTCTCAGTAGCAAGGCTCCCACCTCTTAATGCAGGGCTAGGCAGGTTAACAAGGCAGGGTGACTCTTGGAGAAAGGAAGACATATAAGTCATTTTAATTGGAGGCTTCACCTTCATTCCCTGATCAGCTGCCAGGGACATTTCTACAAGAGGCTTGAGACAGATGGAAGAGTTGAAGAATATTTTGAATCCCTAGGAGAAGAGCTGAGTTATCCTGTTAGAACTCTAAGGTGGATGGTAGTGGTTTCATAAGTGTCTTTTAAACGCTTATAAAAACAAATAAATCCACAAACCCATGACTTTTTGTAGTATTATTTGTGTTCCTGTTTGAATGTGGAGGATGGATTGGGTGTCTTATGAATCAGTGATAGACTTTCTTTTTTCCTGGAACCTACGGCTTAGGGACTCCTTACAGATTTTGGGCTCAACAAGCTCTATCTAATCCTGAACTTCCAATCCCAACAGAATCAGTTTCAGTTTTTTTGTTCGTTGTTTTTATCCTGGAATGCAACTCTAGTTAAAATTCTGAAATAAAGCTAATATATAGCTCCAGTTTAGGATTTCCCAGAGGCAGGGAACAGAGTCTCCATTAACGAAAGAAATACTCAGTTTACAGTATGAATATCAAGTATGAGAAAACATTTATTTCAACTTTAGAGAAAATATAATAATAATAATAACAGCTAGCATTTATATAGTGCTTTGAGGTTTGCAAAGCATTTTACATATATGTGTGTATATTTATATACATATATGTTTGCTCACTTGATCCTTATAATAACCGTGGGAGGTAACTGCTATTATTATCCCTGTTTCACAGATGAAGAAAATGAGAGGGAAAATTATTAAATCACTTGTCCAGGGTTGTGCAATTAGTAAGGATCTGAAGTGGAATTGGAATTCACATAGTCCTGACTCCAGCAAATTTACCAGATTCCCCTTTATTCCTATTCCTGACAGAATTGGGTGAAGGAATCACAGACATAATAGGCATTTTAAAGGGAGATAAATTAGCTAAGGAAAGAAGTAGAAAATGACTTGATCAATCAGAATAAACCTAAAGAAGAGAAGGAAAGTGGAACAGAAAAATTGAGAAATGCAAAGCTGGATCTAGGGATGAATATGAGTAATCAAAAAGGTCAAAGGTAGAGAAAGGAAAGAGTGAAAGAAGTTGAAAAAAGAACAGATTTTTAAAAAAAATAGAACAAAGAGTTCTTATCTGGAAGTTAGAATTTGTCTCAGTTACTACAAATTATTTTACCATATGACTCTGAACAAATAATTTCACCTTTCTGTGGTGGTTTACTCTCCAAACTAGGAGATTTGACCAAAATTCTTTTTTGTTGTAAAATTCTATGAATCTGTAAAGTTTTTTTGGGCTAAGTAAGATATCAAACTGACAGATATGAATAATTAAGATAAGAATGGGGAGAAAACCATGACATTGTCTCTCTTATTTTCTGGCTGAAATTCTTTTGCATGCTAAACCAGAGAAAATTTTGGGAATATTTATTCCTAAAGTAGATAGTGACCTATCTCTGAAATCTTTGATGTTCATTTATGCATAAAGATTATAAAAGAAAGGATTCAGTTTTAGCCGGAAGTTCTCAGCCTGGTCTTTGTTAACTGGGCTTGACAAAAAGAGCTATCAACTGGTCCTTATCAAAAATAGGTCCTAGTCATTATAGCCTAGCTGAATGAAAGGGAAATGGTTTGGATGGCTCAGAAGAGATGATCCCAGGAGATTTTATGAGAAATTATATACTTAGCCAACTACAAGACCAAAAGGGATCACAAGAGATGATGTACCCATTTTTTTTTTTTAATCCATCTATCACAGCTCAGTCACTATGATTTTGTAAATTATTGGACCTAAGAGGAGCAATGAGTCCCAAAGAGACTATGTGCGTAGAGGAGATTTGTACAGCTCTAAGCTGTTATCTTCTAGACCAGAGTTTCTATGTATCACCTCTTCTAGGGCCTGTCTTTCTTTAATTGCTGTTAAAAGAAAGTCCAGGGACTCTAGGGAAAAGGGCTGCCCTTTCTCTGAGCACAATTGTACCTGCAGCTGTATGGGCTTCTGTGGCAATGAACCACCTCAACTCTCTTATTCCAACTCTTTCTCCTTCTACCTCTCTGACCATTCCTTCTCTGTCTCCTTTGTAGGATCTTCCTCCAGATTATACCCTCTAATGTTGGTGTCCTTCAGCTTTCTCTCCTGGGCCCTCTTCTCCTTCTATAATATTTCATCAGTTCCCAGGGATTTAATATCCATCTCTATGATGATGATTCTCAAGTCTATATTTCCTACCCTAGTCTATCTACTGATCTTGTTTCACATCTCCAATTGACTTTAAAACATCTCAAAATGGTTCTCTAGTAGTATGTCTAAAATTGGATGTATTATCTTTTCCCCTAAACCTTCTCACTCTCCTGTCTTCCTTATTAGTATAGAGAATGACATCATTCTCCTAATCCCTCAGGGATTCTGGTTATTCTGTATTCCCCATTGGTGCTAGACTTGTTGATCTCATCCCAATCACCTCACCCCTAGATTTAATATTTTAGTTGGCTGGTGGGTCTGCCTACCGCATCTCTCTTCCCATTTCAATCTATATTCCACTGAAACTACTGAGATGATTTTCCTAAAACAGAGGTCTGACTGTGTCACCCCCTACTCAAAAATCTCCAGGAGCAAATGCTCTGATTGGCATTCAATGTTCTACATGATTTAATCTCTATATTTTCAAGTCTTCTTAGATCTCCCTGATGGATTTTCTGAGATCCAGTCATGCTGGCCTTCTGGCCATTCCATCAACAAAACTGTCTCTTACCTTCAAGAATTTTCTTTGGCTGTTCTTCATGCCTTCTCTACTCTGATTACTGACCTCCCTAGCTTTCTTTAAGTTCCAGCTGAAATCCTTCTTTTACAGAAAGCCTTCCCCAAACCCTTTTAATTCTAGCACTTTCCCTGTCCTAATTGCTTCTTATTTTTCTCTCCTTAGCTGTTTTCTATATATTTATCTGCATGTCTTTTCACATATTAGATTTTTGAGTCTGTCCATTTGCTTCTCCTTTGTTTTTTTAATCCCCAGTCTTTAAAACAGTGCTTGGTGCTTAATAAATCTTGATTGATTGATATATCTTAACTGCAAGTGTTTATTCCATATATGCTTTTTATGTGTAATTCCTAGGAATGTTCACCATCCCAAGAGGATATGTGTGTTTGTGGAAGAGTGAATCCCGGGTTTATCAGATAAATCTTCTACAATCTATTTTCTTGTTCTTTGAATTATTGTGCCCTCCAGCTAATTGTTGTTTTGTTATTGTTTGTCCATTGTTCTAGAAGATCATGTTAGGGAGATTTTACTTTGAGATGAAAGTGATTTGGATTTAAGTGAAGGATTGTGCAACCTCACTTTCTCCTCTGGAGCCATTTGGGCAAAGTGGAAAGATACAGATCAGGACAACTGGTAATGGCCCATAACTCATTAGAGAAGATATAAATACATCAATAGGGGCTAACTTATCCTGGTATTGGTTGGATGTGGACCTACAGAGTGCCTTAAACTTGTGTTTGTTATTTGAGGTAGAAGGGGGTCCAACTTATGTGAAAAATGTGTGAGCTAGTTTACGCAAGGCTAAGATAAATTCAAGTGAAAAAAAAAAAGAATATTTCCCCCCTAGGATTGCATGATATGGTACAAATATGCAGACTTTCTAACATGATACATTTTGAATTGTGGAGAGCAATTTTGATTTCCAAATTAAATGTACCTTTATTTTAACCAGAAAACTGAGCCAGCTGCATTAAATTAGACATTGGATTGCCATTCAATGAGGACATGGAAAAATAAATAAAAAGTAATAGAAAGTAATTTTAAGAGGCAGAGAATGCTTACAATCAGTGGGATCAGGAAAGATGAGGAAGAGATAGCACCTGAGCTTCGAATATAAAGAAGCTAGGAATTCTAAAGGTCAAAGGTGAAGAGGCAGTGCATTCCACACTTGACAGACCACAAAAAAAGCCCTTTCAAGGTTCAGAGACCAACATAAAGGAAAATTGGCTATATTTTGAATTAATTACTGTAAATTATTTTACTGTTTGAAGAGTTGACGATACATATGATAATATATACTTTACTCTTCTGGACTGTGGATAATTGTTAGAAATGTTAGTTTCCCTTCTTATTGCCTAAGGTTATATTAGCCCAGTGACCTGGGGACATGAGTGAATTTTAGTGAATACCACAATTACTTTCTCTGTGTTTTGCTATTAGATTATATGCCTTTTGTTTTTCTGGCAAATTTAAAAGTGGGTGGCAAACTCATTGACTTTGGATAGACATGTGCAGACTCCAATGTCCAAATACTGGATTTGAGTTAAACATTTGTTACATGCTTGTGTTAGCACCAAATATTTAGTTTTCAATTTTTTTCATCTTCTGGAATGTTGGAAATTGTATTTGGCATTTTCAGCTTTCCAGGGGTCTGAAATATAAACGGCTTCTTCCTCAAAAAAGCATAGTTCTTTCTAATCAAGTTGGAATCTTCCAAGTCACATAGTCTCTCTATAGCCAGACCGTGTTTTTCTGGACTAGGGATGTATTTGCTCTGACCTGGAGATTGGAAGTAGACTATGATATTAATTTCCAAACTTCATTCTTTGGCAATAAGGCAAATAGTAGTTTGAATCTTTTGGAGTCCTTTGAGAAAGCTGACCAGATACAGGGCAGAGGGGTGTTCTGGTGATAGCAATATTCTCTACTAGGATTTTCTTGATACCCAAATTTAAAGATATCAAAAAAGAAGAAGAAAGGGGAAGGTCAGGGATGCTTTTTCATAAAATTTTTTGTACAAATTGCAATAGGAAATTAGGCTTGTGATTTCACTGCTATAGGGAGCGCCCAGATGAGGAACTCTTCCTAATTCAAAAGTTGTTGATGAGGAAACTTCTCTTAATTCAAAAGTTGCTTCTTTCTCAGAAGCATAGAGTTATAATGAGTTCTCTAGGGCACTTACAAATTAAATAACTTGCCATACAGCCAGTATAGTAAATAATAAACATTTATTAAATTCCTACTATGTGTCAAGGATTATACTAAATACCTGATGATACAAAAAAGATCTTCAAGGAGCTTATACTCTAATAGGGATGCCCTCAAGGAGTTTACGTTGTAACTGGAGGTATATAGTGTACAAATATGTGTTCTTCAGAAACTTAGTTGCCTGGGTCTTTCCTACCATATTATTTTCAGATTGCTTTCTCTGTGCTTCATCTAGCAGGATAATGAAAAATAAATGGTGACTCTGTCAGTGTTTACTAGAGAATGGGCTGCAGATAAAACAGTGAACAATCCTGTCTAGGGACGGTCTATTTAATGACGTTTCCTCCCAAGATTAAAGTGTCTTTTTCTTATGAAAAGAGCCATAGAAAGCTGAAGGAGTTAGGTTTGTCTTCTGTGTCTTACTTGTTGAAATGTTATGTTTCCGTAGAAGGAAGTTGTGTCCAGAAGTAGCCTTTCTTTTCCTGACTTGGCTCTTAATGGACTCACCCACACGTGCTGAACTTGGCTCTCATGCCTGGCCCAGATGCCCTGTTTCACAATCAGCTAATCAGTCCTAGGGTAGTGTGGGGCACATCCCCAACTTCCTTTGCTCTTGGGGTGATGAACTATGGTTTCTACTTTTATAAGTACCAAGTAGTAGTTTGAATCCTAGTGACACCTTGGTGTTTTTCCATAAGAAGTTGTTTGCAACTCAAAATTCAATGTTGTTAAGATATGCTTTTTTTTTTTTTCATTAGAACGGAACTCTGTCATTAATAAAGATAGAATAATTAATTTCAGCAAAAATACCATCACATTTCTATTGAAAGAAATAAGAAATAAATATTTTTGGAGTGTGAACCTGATTATTCAGGTACATATTTATACAGTGTGTCTATACCATACGATGCTGCCTTGGATCATAGTATCCTAGAATTAAACTTGGAAGGGACCATTTATATTTGGACCATATTTTGTCCAAACTTCTAATGTTTCAGATGAAGAAATTGATACCCAGATAGGACAAGTTACCTATAGTTGTGTTAAGTACTTTCTTCAAAATTTCTACAAAATTTGTATTATGAAACATTTGACATTTCAAGTTGAAGTATGGGGATAGTGAGAATCACATGGATGTCGATCAATATACATTTATTAAGTACCTACTATGTGCTAGGAAATATGCTAAATTTGGTGGGTACAAAATGAGAAAGTGATAGTAGAGTGCGTCCTAGAGGGAACAGTGCCCACTAAAAGAAGGAACAAGCAACTGGAGGACACGGTTTGGTTACCAACTATCTATGTCATCATGGGTAAGCCATCTATACTTCCTCAGTGTAAACTGAGGCCAAAGTACCTCTGTGCATCCTAAGATAGGAAGTGAATGAAGTAATCAGTGTGAGTGAAAGCCCTTTTGAAAGTTAAGACATTACATAGATGTTGAGTATAATCACAATAGTGGTGATTGTATTTGAAGGCAGGAAGCAGAAAAGAGGGAAGAGAGTGAAGGAACAAGACATTTTCAAAGGTATATTTATGAATGTGATGTGTATGCAATTTATGATACCCTCCTCTCCCATTCTCTCTCCCTCTCTCCTCTCTGTGTCTGTTTCTTTGTTTCTCTCTTTGTGTCTTTGTCTCTCTCTCTCTCTATTTTTCTCTCTCTATATCTAATAAACTTCCTCCCTCTCTCCCTTCCTTCCACCCTCCTTCCCATCTTTTCTTTTCTATTTTTTCCTTTCTTTCTTTTTCTTTCTTCTCTTTCTATTTTTCCCTTTCTTTCCTTTTCTTTCTATCCCTTCCTTCCTTTTTTTGTTCCTCTATCCATCCTTCCCTCCTTTTCTCCCTCCCTCCTTCCCTCCCTTTTCTCCCTTCATCCCTTTCTTTCTTTTGTTTTTTCTTTCTTTTATTCTTTGTCTCTTTTTTCTTCTTTCCTTTTTCTTTTGTTTTCTATCAATCTTCTACTCAAACTCTGAGTACCATATGAAGTTATATAAAGAATCTTTCATGTGTAGAGATATGTTTTATTTATATACACATTACATATATATATTTTTGTACATGTGTGTGTATATAAATATCTAAGAGAGATGGTGCAAATGGACAATTAATTGGAATCAAAACTGAAGGAAGAGGAGGAGCACAAGCAGGATTACTTTTAGAAAACTCCAACTTATTTTTTAATGACCCTGTTTATCTCTGAGACAAAAGCCCTTATTAGTGAATGTGATGTGTCTATATTCTTTCTCTCTCTCTTTCTGATTAATGTCTCTGTCTCTGTCTCTTTTTTTCTGTTAAGAGAGATATTAATTCATGGATTCTAATTGTCTTATCAACTATAGTCCATTATCTCCCTCTAGGTAATGACTGAAAGGGGGATGTGGGACTTTTGAGGACTAACCTTTTATTTTTATTTTTTTATTATTATTATAGCTTATTTACAAAATATATGCTTGGGTAATTTTTCAACATTGACTCTTGCAAAATCTTCTGTTCAAACTTTTCCCCTCCTTCCCCCCACCCCCTCTTCTAGATGGCAGGTAGTCTAATACATGTTAAATATGTTAAACTATATGTTAAACCCAAAATATGTATACATATTTATACAGTTATCTCGCTGTATTGGATCTAGAAAAATTGGACCTAGAAAGAAAGAAAAAAAACCTGAGAAGGAAAACAAAAATGCAAGCAAACAATAACAGAAAGAGTGAAAATGCTATGTTGTGGTCCATCCTCAGCTCCCACAGTCCTCTCTTTGGGTGTAGATAGCTCTCTTCATCACTGAAAAAGTAGAGTTGGTTTGAGTCATCTCATTTTTGAAGAGAGCCACGTCCATCAGAGTTGATCATCGTATAATATTCTTGTTGCCATGTATAATGATCTCCTGGTTCTGTTTATTTCACTTAGCATCAATTCATGTAAGTCTCTCTAAGGATCCCTAAAATCATTCTGCTGGTCATTTCTTATAGAACAATAATATTCTATAACATTCATATACCACAATTTATTCAGCCATTCTCCAATTGATGGGCATCCATTCACTTTCCAGTTTCTAGCCACTACAAAGAGGGCTGCCACAAACATTTTTGCACATACAGCTTCCTTTCCCTCCTTTAAGATCTCTTTGGGATATAAGCCCAATAGTAACACTGCTGGATCAAAGGGTATGCACAGTTTGATAACTTTTTGAGCATAGTTCCAAATTGCTTTCCAGAATGGTTGGATTCATTCACAATTCCACCAACAATGAACGCATCAGTATCCCAGTTTTTCCACATCCTCTCCAACATTCATCATTATCTTTTCCTGTCATCTTAGCCAATCTGAGAGGTGTGTAGTGGTATTATGTCTTAATTTGCATTTCTCTGATCAATAATGATTTGGAGCACCTTTTCATATGACTAGAAATACTTTCAATTTCTTCATGTGAAAATTGTCTGTTCATATCCTTTGAACATTTATCAACTGGAGAATGGCTTGTTTTCTTATAAATTTGAGTCAGTTCTCTCTATATTTTGGAAATGAGACCTTTATCAGAACCTTTGAATGTAAAAATGTTTTCCCAGTTTATTGCTTCCCTTCTAATCTTGTCTGCATTAGTTTTGTTTGTACACAAAAACTTAACTTGATATAATCAAAATTTTCTATTTTGTGATCAATAATGATCTCTATTTCTTCTTTGGTCACAAATTCCTTCCTCCTCCACAAGTCTGAGAGATAAATTATCCTATGTTCTTCTAGTTTATTTATAATGTCATTCTTTATGTCTAGATTGTGAATCCATTTTGACCTGATTTTGGTGTACGGTGTTACATGTGGATCAGTGCCTAGTTTCTGCCATACTAGTTTCCGATTTTCCCAGCAGTTTTTGTCAAATAGCAAATTCTTATCCAAAAAGCTGGGGTCTTTGGGTTTGAAATTCTATCCTTTTAATACCAATATACTCCAACTAATACAATACTACAGTTTCTGAAGAATCTAAGTTGAAGATTGTCCAAAGGACAATGGAGAAAGACATGGGATGCATAAGCAGCTGTAACGCATTATGAATAGGGAATTATCAAACAATTTAAATGAAATTTATACCCCTTTCTGTCATTATAATCTGCTTTCCTGTATTGAGTGAAATTGTTTGTAATTTGCAAAACTCTCTCTAAGGCTGATAACAGGTTTCATCACTGAGCTCCTTGTGGCTTACTGGTTCACACATTGTAGATCATTATATCTTCCAGGCTGCTAAATGAATCATTTCAGATATTATATTGGAAAATGCATTCTTTAACTTTAATTGAACACAGCATTATGCTTGAATAATATTTGTCAGTTGGATAAGGAAAATTTGTCATTTTATTTGTTGCCCAATTCAATCTTGTCACCAATAAAAATATTTTATTTTTCTCTAATTATGTGTAAAAATAATCTTTAACATACACCTAAAATTTTTTTGAGTTCCAAATTCTCTCCTCCCTCTCTCCCTTTACTTCTTGCTAAGATGTTAAGCAATCTGATATGGATTATATATATATGCAAATATTTAAAACATATTTCCATATTAGTCATTTTGTGGGAGAAAATTCAAACCAAAAAAACCCTAAACAAAACTAAGAAAGTAAAAAAAAAAGATAGTATGCTTTGATCTCATTCAGACTTCATCAGTTTTTCCTTTGGAATTAGATGGCATTTTTCATCTTGAGTCCTTTGAGATTGTCTCGGATCATTGTATTGCTCAGAATAGCTAAGTCATTCATACCTGATTATCATACAGTATTGTTGTAGAATGCTCTCCTAGCTCTCCTCATTTCACTTTGCATCAGCTCATGTAACTCTTTCCAGATTTTGCTGGAATTGTCCTGTTTGCCATTTCTTATTGTATAATCATATTCCATTAAAATCATATACCACAACTTATTGAGCAATTCCCCAACTGATGGACATCTCTTCAATTTCCAATTCTTTGCCACCACAAAAAAAACTGCCATGGATTTTTTTTTTTTTTTTACAAATAGAAGCTTCACTGCCCCACTTTTTGGGGGATCTCTTTGGATATAGACTTAGTAGTAGTAGTATTACTGGAGGAAAGGATCCATTGTTTAATAGAATAGCCCTTTAGACATAGTTCCAAATTGCTCTCCAGAATGGTTTTATCACTTTTCAACTCCACCAACACTGAATTAGTGTCCCAATTTTCCCATATCCCCTTCAACATTTCACATTTTCCTTTTCTGTCATAATAGCTAATCTGATAGGTATGAAGTGATTGTTTTAATTTGCATTTCTCTAACCAACAGTTATTTAGAGCATTTTTTCATATGATTATAGATAGCTTTGATATCTTCTTCTGAAAACTTACTGTTCATATCTTTTGGCCACTAATTATTTGGGGAATGAGTTGTAGTCTTATAAATTTGAAACAATTCTCTATATATTTGAGAATGAAGCATTTATCAGAGTCACTTGCTATAAAGACTGTTTCCCAACTTTCTGGTTTTTTTTCTAACCTTGGTTGCATTTGTTTTGCTTGTACAAACCCATTTTAATTTAATAAAAATTTAACAGTCAGAATTGCTATTTTAAAATTTCATTTGATGCTAATCTTTCCCCTTTTTCTATAGATCTGACAGATAAACTATTCCATGCTCCCCTGATTTGCTTTTGGTGTCATTCTTCACATCTAAATCATGTACCCATTTTGACCATATCTTGATATATAATGTGAGATGCTGATTTAAGCCTAATTTCTGCCATACTGTTTTCCAGTTTTCCCAGAAATTTTTGTCAAGTAGTGAATTCTTGTTTTAAAAACTTGTATCTTTGGGTTTATCAAACATTAAATTACTATAGTAATTTACTGCTGTGTATTCTGTATCCAATCTATTCCATTCTTGGCCAATACCAGATTATTTTGATGATTCCAAAAAATATTTTTGATTGATTTCTTACTTTAAAATTATTATTGACCAGATAAGTATCTAGGAATTCCTATACTTGGGCAACTTCAGTTCTTGGGATTGGTATCTAAATATTTCTATACATTGGTAAGTAGATTAGAGACAAAAGTCATGGTAATTGAGGAAGTTGATGATCTAGGAGGCCAGAATATTTGGTTTGGGATGGAAAAAATACCGTGGACCAGGTACTGATCTTATTGAGTTTTGGAGAAGGAACAAAGTGACTTAAAGGTCGACGACAACAAGGAACTAGACAGAATAGTAAATTTTAATAGAAGAGAGTAGTTGTTGAACACTTATGGCAAAGTTATCTGTGAGTGTCAGAGAGGAGCAAAGACTCATTTCTTGTCCCTGGGTCTATGTGTCATGGGGTACAACAGAAGGGAGGGCTATCCAGCCTTGGAGAAGGTACAAAGAGATTCCATGTTTTCAGGATAAAAATAGGTTTGGTAAACACTAGAATATGGAAAAAATGGGAGTGGAAAAACTTTAGATCATAGATTTAGAACTTAGAGAGATTTCAGAAATCATCTATTTCAGTTCTTTTGTTTTAAAAGTATGAAAACAGCTCCAGAAAGATAAAGATCACACAAGTAGTTAGTGGTAGAATTTGAACTAGGATTTTCTAATTTTAAATCTATCAATCTATCCACTATAATAAGATAGAAGATTTTAGAAGGTGCTATGGAAAAAGAAAGCTGAGAAGAGGATAGGAACTGAGGAAGTTTAAGATTAAATTTACTGTGGGAGGTGGGGTTAAACTCAACAGTTATCACATCTGGAGAGTAAGAAGGCCCCAGGAGAAAGACATCATGTACCTAGACCCTAGGTTATGACAGCTCCTCTTGGTGAAGTAGTAGCTGAGGGAATGGGTCAGCTAGTATGCTGGCAGTGGGTTGAGTTGCTGGCAAGCATCTTTTGGGCTGTCAGCATTTTCCAATGAAGCTTTTAGAAATGATGCTTCTCTTCCTTCCCTGATATCGACAGTCACATATTGTCTTCAGACTTGTTTTTACCTTCCCTGCAGAAAGGCAGACCCACAGAGAAAGAAGCACAGAGTAGAAGTATTTCTACTACTGAAAGAAAGGATATTTCTTCAAAGCCTTGGTTACTCTGCCTTACTTATGGCCCTAGCTTCTAATCATCTCAAATGGTATCACCAAGATGGATTATAATTCAAAATATTGTTAGTGATTCAGCAGCCAGTCATTGGATTTAGAAGTGGATTTAGAATCATCTAATTCTATCAATTTTCCCTTCCATTTAGATGAAAAAACAAAGGATTTAAGAAGGAAAATGATTTTTTTTCCCAAGTCATATAGCTAGATAATGGCAGAATTCAGAGTCAAACTAAGATTTTCTCCAAATTCAGAACCTTTTCTAACATATCAATCCTGGGCTTGAAATCAAAAGACCTGAGTTTAAATCTTGACTCTTCCACATAACTGTGGAACTGTGTCATTTAATCTATTTAAGTCTCAGTTTCCTTATCTACAGATTAACTCCTTCATAATGTTGTTTTGAGGATCCAATGAAACATAATATATATATATATATATATATATATATATATATATATTTTTTTTTTTTTACTTAGAGGACTTCATAATTGAAAAAAACATCGGATGTTTCTGATAAGGATCTCCCAGCTAGAATTATGGCTCATCCGAAACTCCTGAGCAACTCTACCCTTCAATCATCTTCTCTCTGGGATCAGCTATGATTTTTCAAAGCACTCTTTCACATCTTCATCCTGTTGACTAAACTCAACTTCCTAGAGCTTAAGGAGCAGAAGGAAACAATAATAAAAGAAGCACTGGCTTACAACTTAAATACAAGGTTGATTCCTCAAAACAACTACTTCCTCTGGCCCTATGGACAGCCTGAGGGATTCTTGCTATAGACTTGCTTCTGGGCTTATAGTGTCTTCAACCCTCCCCAGGAAGACCATGATGGGCAGAGGTATCTTGTACAAGGTCATGTAAGGAAAGTACATGTGTCCTTAGAAGCCTTTTCTCTACCTCTGTCTTCCTCCATTTCCCCTTTCAGGATGATTGGACTCATTAATTCCTGATGTGTATTAAAATCATTCTAAAACCCAGCCATCAAAAAGAAAGTTAGCTTCCTTATGTCAGCAAGATTTAATACATTTCTTTTCACAATATAGAAGGCCTAGCAAGTTACCTTTTTTTTTTTTGGTTTTTTTTTTTTTGTTGTTGTTTGTTTAACAAATGACAAATCTTCACTCACTGCAAGGGACAGTCTCTTTGCCATTATTTGGTTAAGAAGTCCTGAGAGTGTAAACATTTACTAGGCAGAGTTAATAATCCTGAAAACTCACTTAAAAAAAGGAAAAGGAATCTATTTCCATAGCTTTTCATAGGGCTCTAAAATGAGAAGCTCATCAGTCAACCATTCATGTAAAGGAGAGAGCACCAAGTCTTGCTAGAGTTTTTCAAAACCTTAACTGTTAAATAAATGCAGTTAAATTTTCAGTGCAAGGCATAGAGAAATTCTTCACAGTGCTCCTGCATCTCATAAACTCTTGAGTCTGAAGCACCACAGCAGCTAATAAAAAAAAGTAAAATAAAATGGTATTAAAATGTTAATGACTCACTAGTATTTCCATTTATATATACATATGACAGTTTCTGAGCCCACTGAATTGTAGAGAATGGCTTAAACATCACCACAGTTGGAACAAAGTCATACAAAACGTCAAGTATTTTAAATTCAGAAGTATCTTCATTTTAACTTACATTTAAATGAGGATCACAGCAGATGGAAAGATTGCATATGATGTCAGGAGATGAGAAATCCAAATCAGGGAGTGCTTAGTAAGAGGAGGAGAGTTAGTAAGCCATTAGATCATTTTTTGTTTTGTTTTGTTTTATCTACCCATCAAGGATAAATAGTAACATAAGTGGAGTATTTTGGCCACCTGGGAAGGGAGAGACTATAGAAAATCCAAGATGTCTTTGAAATCATTATCAATGTTTATGCAGTTTAAATAGGGATGAGAGTGCCCAGAGAATCTCAAATTAGGTACATTCATTCATTCATTCATTCACTCACTCACTCACTCACTTATTTCTTTACATTATCTATCTAGCTAATAAAAGATAAAGTAAAATGATATTAAAATTTTAATAGCTAATAATTTCCATTTACACATACACATGACAGTTGCTGTTTGTTTAGGTGGACATAAAGTGGTAAGTGCCAAGAAAACTCCAAATAGGGACATGAAGAATTGGACACAATTGAAAAATAACTGAATAAGAGCAAGAAGATGGGGATAACCATATCTGACTTTCTTTCCTCCCAGTGTTGTTGTAAGGATCTAATGAATTAAGAGGTTTTGAAACTACTTTGAAAAATACAAGGTTCTGTAGATTGTTAGAATGCATTTTGATGGGTTCATACCTTCTGGGACTTTGGGATCACCATACCTTATCCATCTTTCTGCAACAGGCAAGATATTAGTAGTAATAATAGTGGAGGTTAGAAGCTCAAGATGATAGTGTAGTCATAGCAGCTGGCTCCTGGGGCACCTGATTGATGCAATTGAAGAATAACTCAAAAGTGTGTATGTAGTTATATATGTATGTGACCTAATGTCTCCCAGGTCAGAGCCAATCCTGACAAAAGCTTTTGGCTTTTTTAGCACAAGCCAACTTATTCTATCTAGCTCTTTGTTTCTTTTTACCTAACTCTCTCCATTATTAACAAAAATAATAACAGTATCTCACATTTTTTGCAGCACTTTAAGATTTTTCAAAATTAAGTTTTATTTTTTCAGTCATCAAATATTTATTCTTTTCTCCTTTTATCTTCTCCTACCCATTTGGGGTGGGGTAAGGAACAAAGCTCCAAAAAATAGGAATTGCTGAACAAAATATGTTTCCATGCCCCCAAATGTCTGTCTCATTCTGCATATTAGTCTATTCCCTTACATCCAGAAGGTAGGTAGCATTAAAAAACATGGAATGCTTCATGAATTTACCTGTATTCTTACAGAGGAGCCACAATAAATTGAGGAGGATTTTGAACCCAAGAAGGTCTCCTAGCTCCAAGTCTCATCTTTTTTTCATTATATTATAGGGTAATTTCTTAGAAATTAATTATCACATTAATTTTTCTCATAAAAGAAGGAATGAATAGATAAAACAGCCTAGGGTATGTCTTAAGAGAAATAATGAGACACACATATAGACAGAGGAGGAAGAGGGAAGGAGGGAAGGAGAGAGAGGGAGAGAGAGAGAAAGAGACAGAGAGACATAAAGAGACACAGAGAGAGAGAGAGAGAGAGAGAGAGAGAGAGAGAGAGAGACACACACACACACACACACACACACACACACACAGAGAGAGAGAGAGAGAGAGAGAGAGAGAGAGAGAGAGATATGGAGAGACAGAGAGACAGACAGAGAGACAGAGACAGACAGACAGCACACACACAGAGAGGGAGAGAGAGAGACAGAGACAGAGACAGAGAGAGACAGAGAGAGATAGAGAAAGAGAGAGAAAGAGACACGGAGAGAGAGAGAGAAACAGAAAGAGAGAGAGAGAGAGAGACAGAGACACAGAGAGAGAGACAGAGAGAGATGGAGAGACAGGCAGACAGACAGAAACAGAGAGAGATGGAGAGACAGAGAGACAGACACAGAGAAGATAGAGAAGGAAGAAGAGAGAGAGAGAGAGACAGAGAGAGGACAAGAGAGATAAAGAGAGAGGAAAAGATGAGGAAGAGGAACAGCAGAGAGGAAGGAGAAAGGGAAGGAAGCATAGGCCATAGAACAAGAGGAAGAAGAAAGGAAGGAGAAGGAAGAAGTTGAGGAATTTAAACAAAAGGGGGAGGGAAAGAAAGAAAAATATGCCAGTATCCAATTTGAATGGCTGGAAAGGAATGAGAATGAATTCACCCTTGTTGAGGGAATTTACAACATAAAGAGTAACAAATTGCAGTTCATTGGCTAAGGAAAAATTAAACCTCTTTGGTTTCAAACGGTACACTTAGTTCATTCAGGCGGTTTTCATCCCCAGATAGGAGGAATCAGGGATAAATCCTTTTTTCCAAATGGCAATTTTTGAATGCAATTCAAGGTATATAAAACTGCCCCCAAATTTCTTGGAGAAAAGAAATCACACGACTAAGCCTACTTTCTGACAGTGAGAAATAGGTGTAGCTATCTGCCTTATCCATAAAGACCTCCTCTTCCCAGCTCAATTCCATTTCAAAGCAACAACTTTTTATTTTTCCCCTAGTGATTCTGAAGATACCTGAATTCACACATTGCATTAAAGAAGCATGACATTAAAGGGTGGTGTGGGAAATAAAATGTTAATTTATCCAAATCAGTGAAATTTTATTCAACCATATTCAGAGAATCATATAGCTATAACATGGTTTTATATCAATCTCTTTTACTACATCTTGGCTTAAAATAAGAAAAACTAGAGAGAGCAACAAATTTAGAGAGAGCCATAAAGGGAAAGATGGTAACCAAGAATTAGACCTTGTCTTCTTTAGGTTTTGGGTTTGTTTTTGTCTTTTTTTTCTCTCTTGTGGCCCTGACTCTTTCTCACACTCAATCATCTATGCAAAATGATCCTAATCTTTTAGATTAGGGAATTTTTCTCCCAAAGGTGGTCTTCTTCTTTCCTTCTTTTTTATATTTTATTTTTGCCAAGTACATGTAAAATTTATTTTTAACATTTATTTTAAAAAGTCAAGTTTCAAAATTTCCCCTTCTCTCCCACCCCTTCTTGTTCCTTGATAAGGCAAGCAATTTGATATAATCTATACATGTACAATCATGCAAAAATAATTTCATATAAGTCATGTTGTGAAAGAAAAAACAGACAAAAATAACAAACAAGAAAAATAAAGAAAAGCTTTAAAAAGTTAGCTTCAATCTATATTCAGACTCTACAATTATTTCTCTGGAGGTAGATAGAATTTTTATCATAAATTGTTTGGAATTGTCTTAGATCATTTTACTGTTGAGAATAATTAAGTCATTCACAATTGATCAGTCAATACACAATATGACAGTTACTCTGTACAATGATCTGCTGGTTTTGCTCACTTCACTTTTAATCAGTTCATGCTAATCAGGTTTTTCTGAGAATGATCTGCTCATCATTTCTTATAGTACAATAAAATTCCATCACAATCATGTACCACAACTTGTTCAATTATATCCTAGTTGATGGACATCCCCTTAATTTCCAATTCTTTGCCATTACAAAAAGAACTATTTTTAATATTTTTGTACACATAAGTCTTTTTAGTCTTCTTTGAAAGTTTCCAAAGTTGACAGTGAAATTATATTCCATTTTCTACATCTGTTATTTACTTATCAAATTATGGGATATGCTAGATGTTTATTTAGGTTTTCTAACTTTTTGAGTTCTATTGGATGCTTGTAGAATGTTAAGAGAAACTCTGGAAAATTGTGCCCAGCTACACCCAGTGAAAGAACTCTGGGAGATGACTAAGAATTATTACATAGAATTCCCATTCGCTCTATTTTTGTCCACCTGCATTTTTTTATTTCCTTCACAGGCTAATTGCACACTACTTCAGAGTCTGATTCTTTTTGTTCAACAAAATAACTGTTTGGACATGTATACTTATTTTGTATTTAATTTATACTTTAATATATTTAACATGTATTGGTCAATCTGCCATCTGGAGGAGGGGGTGGGGAGAAGGAGGAGAAAAATTGGAACAAAAGATTTGGCAATTGTCAATGTTATAAAATTACTCATGCATATAACTTCTAAATAAAAAGCTATAATTAAAAAAAAAAAAAAAGAAAACTGTGCCCAGTTTTTTTTTAATCCTTCCACAGAGCAAAAGTTTCCCAAAACCTTCCCCTGGGATTTTCCCAGGAGCAACTGTTTTAGTGGTGATAGCTATTCACACTATGACCCAAGCCCTCACTGGTTGGGTAATCACCATTCCATATCAGAGAGCTATTTTGTAATAGCAAAATCATTTAATTAAAGCATAAAACAAGACAAGAAGTAAATCGAGGAGTGAAACATGCTTTGAATCCATACACAAATGGATGAAAATCTGTTATTTTTATGTTATTTATAATCAAATAAATCTACTTTAATTCCTCTTACTCCCTAGCATAATGAGGAAATGTAATAATTTTGTACTAGTAGTTTGAAGAATTAGAAATTTAATGTTTGTACTCTGTCTCAGAATTTTTCCTGAAGATACTTCTGGCAGATTAATGAACCACTGAAAGTATCCTACCAGGATGTTGAGGTATGGATGCCATAACCCATGACCACATAGTTGATTCTCCCCTCCCCTCTTTTCTTCTAAATCCATCTTTTCCCTTCTAGTGGGAGTGAGGAAATAAAACTATTGGTAACAAATAACCATTGTCAAATAAAATTCCCATATTTTCCATGACCCCCAATATCTATCTCATTCTGCATTTTAGTCCATTATCTTGGTCAAGTCAGGATAACACTCAAAAATATGGAACACTTCATAAATTTGCATGCCAGTCTTACAGAGGGGTACAATGAGAGCTCCGGGTAGTTGTCAGTTCATGAATTGTTTAAAAAAAATTGGGGGTTATGACTGTTTTAGTTTATGGAGACATCTGTTGCTGCTTTGTCTTTGACATGTTATTTATGTTTTGGAGAGGGTTGAGAAATCTTAAAGATCAGAGAATATTTAAACCTCAATGGTTTTGATCATCTGAGCTGGAAGGCCTATAATTTGTTGTTAATATCAATTTTTTTCTCCTGGTTCTGCTCACTTCACTCTTCATCAGTTCATATAAGTAAAAATATTCTCTTCTAATATAAAAGATTTCTATATATGTACTCGGTGTACTCGGTAAAAAACTGCTCAAACATCCATTTTGTTCTTCAGCCTTTTTTTCTTTTCATAAAATTGAAACAAAAAGATTTTGGAGCCACAGTAATCAAAAACCCAAAGTTTAGCTTTTAAAGTCCTACACAAACTGGCAGAAATATGTTTAGAAGAATTGCATGTTTAACCTATATCAGATTGCTCACTGTCTAGTGCAGGAGGAAGAGAAAGAGAGGGAGAAAAAATGGAACACAAGGAATGTTGAAGATTATCTTCGCATGTATTTGGAAAAATACAAAGCTATTCAAATTGTTAAAAAATAATAATATTCTCAAGACATAAGACAATAGAATCATAGATGTAAAGCTATGTAAAGCTAAAAGCTAAAAGAGACCTTAAAGCCATTTAGGCCAGCTTTTCCAAGGAATAATGAAGAGAGCCAGAGGCAGACAGGACTGAGGAGCAACAGCAGATGAGGTTGCAGGTGATGAGATTATCTTAGGAAAAGCATCTTGTTACTAGTAGAAACCAGGCACAGCAGCAGATGCAGGGTGGGAAACATCCCAAAAGATCATTTTGTCTGAGTGAAAAGGGGAAGATGGTTACTGCCTTCTGCATCATCACTTGCTTATTGAGAATTTTTTAGTTCTAATTTTAATTTTTTTTGTTAAGCCGTATTTCTTTTTTTTAACAATGAGGAATTACTGAATAATCTGTCAAAGCAAGAGAAGAGGGCAAAACAGGCTTGCTTCTGTTGTCTCTCAATGCTTGTCTTCAGGTTGTCTATTCTCCCTGGCTTCGGCTGGGGGAAAAATCCTTGTAGCACAAAAAAGCATCCTAGTCTTCTAGATTCTTTTTTATGTTTTCTGCATGGAAACACCATTGTATTTTTTAAATATACCTTATTCTATTAAGCTGCAAATTGTACTGTCGCACTGAATTTATTTGCAATGCCATCATTAAATGCATTGTGTGGTAATTGGGAGAAAAAATCCTGGTATGCAAATAAGTTGTGATATTTTATGAATAATCTTTTACTATAAATAATGTTGGCTTCCAGAAATGAGAAGTCTGCCTACTCACAAATAAAAAATCAATTGACTTTGTGGCAAGGGAGGGAATTTGCTATATGGTTGAGGGGTGGGGGGAAAAGGGAGAACAGAATGAATGCCTTTAGGTTTTATTCTTTTCTACATTTAAGCATTTTCAAACCTGTGCACCACTGGAATTTAAAAAAAAATTGATAGATTTTGTTTTTATTTCATTGTCATTTTTCTGATATGCCTTCATCTCCATTGAACAAAGAAAACCAGTTAGCAAAACTGTCATAGTCACAGAATCCAATCACGTATGTAATATTCCCCACCTGTAGCCCCCCACTTCGTTATGGAGAGGAACAAGGTTTATTTCATTAGAGCATCTCCAGGATTTAGATTAGTTATTACAATCAATCTGAGTCTATCTATCTTTTATTGATGTTTTTGCTTACATTACTGTGGTTATGATGTATATTGCTCTCCTGGTTCTGCTCATTACATTTTGACAGTTCATTTGAGGCTTCCCACATGACTCTGATTTCATGAGCAGAGAGAAATTTTCTAAAAATAATCATATTTTCCATATGTGAATTGCTTTAATTCAGTTTTTTGAGAAAACACATTATAGCTTTTATATTTCTTTTCTTTTTAAAATTTATTTAATATTTTTATTTTCCCTCCAGTTACAGTTAAAACATTTTTTGCATTTGTTTTTAAAACTTTGAGTTCTGGATTCTCTCCCTTAAACCCATTCTCAGGCTTCATTAAGAAAGCACATGTGATGTTATGCAAAACATTTCCATAAACATCATGGTTAATTCAACTTTGAAAAGAGAAGCACTGGGTTTTCCAAATTAGATTGTAGCAGTTTTATTAGTTGCTTAGTTTCAGATATTTACTATATGGGGAGGGGAGAGGCAATGGGGTGAAGGGAGGAGAGGTCCAGAATTTAAACTTGAATAAAATAGATGAAGCCTCCAGACTCAATCACTTACCATCCCAGAGTCGCACATAATGGGTTTGGGGTATTGTATTGGTGATTCTGTCAGCTGCCAATGGGGCTTCTAATTCAGAGAAGTAGATAGAAGTAGGATGGAATAAAAACAGGTCCCAATTTAGAGTCATGGGACCTTGGCTTGGATGTTATCTCAGCCACCATATTATCCATGTGATCTTAGACAATTTCTTAACTCATTGGGACTTTGCATGTGGAAAATGAGAAGGTTGGATTAAATCACCTCAAAAGCTCCTTTTACTTTTAAATCTCCAAACCAGGGCTATATGGGATTTATAATTCAGGTCCTCTAAGCTGGATAGTGCAATGAATAGAACACATTTGGCCTGGAGTCAGAAGGACTTCCTGAATTTAAATGTCAACTCAGACATGTCCTCATTGTGTGACCCTGGGCAAATCACTTAAACCTTATTTGCTTCAGTTTCTTCATCTATAAAATAAGTTAGAGAAGGAAATGCCAGACCACTCCAATATTTTTTGCCCAAAAAACCCCAAATGAGATCACAAAGAGTCAATCACATTCCAAAGTAATTTCAAATTCAGTGACCCAAATGAAGCATCTTTCTGTCTCTATACTACCAAGACATGTTTCTAGTGACTGTCAATTTATGAACTGTGCAGAGCTGATAAATAATTTAGATAATTACCAAATCCAGTTATATATCCATCAATTAGACTTGCATGACAATCACACAGGTTAACTCTAGGCTATTTGAAGCACTGACTTTTATTAGTTTTACATTTTCCACCCACTATTTCCACTAAGGAAGTCTGAATCTTACCTGATTTAAGGCAGTATCAAGAAAACACTGGATAATTCACAATTTTTGTCTTTGCTGAGCCTGAATTTTGCCTTCATGATACTTTTAATTAGAATTCTACTTATGTATTTATTTTGTATTTTTCCTCTTGTGTCAACTTCATTCCACAAATTTCAATATGTTCTCATTGTTTTAATTTTTCTATTTAAAAAAAATCAATTTTATTTCCAGTTCCAAATTTTTTCCCTTACTCTTCCCTCACTAATTGAGAAGATAATAAAAAGAAAAAGTATTACAAATATGTATAGACATGCAAAACAAATTTTCACATTAACAATGTTCTATCCTTCTCTCCCCTCAACCTTCCCCCCAAAAGATAAGAAAGAAATAGAAGAAAATATGCTTCATTCTTCAATATGAGTTTATTAACTTGCCTTTTAATGTTGAATAACATGTTTCATTATGAGTTCATCATGATTGACCAGAATTATCAAGTCTTTTAGACTTGATTATTCTGATAATATTGTTGATACAATGATCTAAGACAATTCCAAAGAACATATGACAAAAAACGCTATCCCTACTTCCATCCTGAGAAAGAACTGGTAAAGTCTAAAGGATGATTGAAACATACTTTAAAAAAAAAACCCTCTATTTTTCTTGTGCATGTGCATTTTTAGAAAAAAAATCTGAGTTTTATTTTGCAACATGACTAATACAGAAATGTTTTACATGATGGCACATGTATAACCTATGTAAAATTGCTCGCCTTTTCAAGGAGAGGGGAAGGGAGGGAGGGAATTTGGAAATTAAAAATTTTAAAAATGAATGTTAAAATTATTTTTACACATAATTGGAAAAGGAAAGATTAAAAAGTAATAATTATTATATAAATTGTTATCCTTTCATGTCATTTTGCATGAGTTCATACAAATCTTCCCAGGTTCTTCAGAATCTTTTTCCTTCATCATTTCTTATAACACAATAGTATTCCATCATATTCATTATTCTTATTTTATTTTTGATAGGTGTTAAGGACCATGCCTAAGTGCACTGTAAGGGGCAGGTCAGTTCTATGAGAGCCTCCATAACTGTGAACATCTGAAGGAGTTACAAAGCAGCTTTATTGGCACAGGTGTTGCTTGTGGATTGGGAAAAATAAATGGAGGCAAAGGGAGGAGGAGACAAGTCAGACAGACTACGCAACAGCCTCTCAGTGGGGAGGTCAGAGAGTAGCAACTGCCTCTCAAGTCTCCTTGAATCACTATCATTCTCTCACAAGAAGAGAAGAAAAGGTCTACCAGAGGGAAAGCTAAGTTATATATTGTGTTCCCAACAGATGGGTTAATCTATTTTGTTCCCAACAGATGGGTTTATCTGTTTATATGATTTGTTCTTGATCCATCAGTTCTTTAGAATAAAGTTGTTTGCAATCAATTTTAAGTCTTTCTTTGAAGTCTTTTTTTTTAATAGCTTTTTATTTACAAATTATATGCATGGGTAATTTTACAGCATTGATAACTGCCAACCTTTTGTTCCAATTTTTCCCCTCCTTCCTCCCACCCCCTTCTTTTAAGTCTTTAGCTAAAAATAATTTTCTCTTATATCAGGAAGGAGATGTTTAATTTTTTCTGCATTTGTTTGGGAAGTTTTATGTTCTAATACATATTAGAATATTTTTTTGTAAAGGTGTAGCACCTTTGAACATTCTCTAAAATATAGCTGTGTCTTTCTATTCTATTTCAGTTATAACTGGATATCTAGCATATCTAATCTTTAAAATATTCTATTAAAGTCCACAAATTCTGTCTTATTTATCTTTTTTTTTCTGCAAGATTTTTCTGCGTCTGAAAGGGATATATTGAAGTCAGCAATTGTTATAGCTTTGCTGTATATTTCTCCTGTAACTTGTTTAGCTTTTTCTTAAATATTTAAATATGCCATTAGTTGTACAGTATGAAGTATATATGAAATACTATATGAAGTGCACATATGAAGTACTAATATCAGTGGTCTATATGCCTTTAGCATAATTTCATCCCTTCATTTATCTCTTTTAATCAAGTCTATTTTTTTCTGTTGCTTTGTCTTGATTTGATATCTCTAGTTTGACTCTATGTTTATCTGTGTTTCAAGTATCTTTCTTAAATAGATATTGCTGGATTTTTCTTTCTAATCCATTCTGCTAATCCCTTCTGTTCAATGTGTGAGTGCACTGTCATAGAATCAAACAGACAGTAATGATAATGAAAAAAAGTGTGCATTATGTATGTATGTGTGTATATGTGGTCTGAATCTGTGATTTATTTCACATAAGGAATTCCCAATAACAAATTCCCTCTATTAATGTAGATAGACCAACTGTAATTTCTAGTCATAGAAAATTATTTGGAGGTACTGAGAACATAAATGGCATTCAGACCACATTTTTTGTTGTTTGCTTGCTTTTTGTTTTTGTTCTCTTTTTTTCCTTCTTGATCTGATTTTTCTTGTGCAGTATGATAATTGTGGAAATATGTATAGAAGGATTGCACATGTTTAACACATTTTGAATTACTTATTGTCTAGAGGTGAGGACAGGGGAAAGGGGAGGGAGAAAAAAATTTGGAACACAAGGTCTTGCAAGGATAAACATTGAAAAATATCTTTGTATATATTTTGAAAATAAAAAGCTATTATTTAAAAAATAAAGTAATGTTATTAAAGATGATGATATTTACCTAATGCTTTAATATTACAAAATACTTTAAATACTTTGTCTTTCTGGATCGTCAAAACAACACTTTAAAAAGAGTACTATAAGTGGGACACAGATACTGAGAAAGGTTAATGTGATTCTTCATGGTCATGAAACTAGTCAATATTAGAGATGAAGTATAATCTAGGTGTTTCCTAACCTTGAATAGCTAGTTTCCCTGAGAATATATAGTTTCTCTTATAGATTTGAACTGAGATCTAGAAAATCTGTGCCAAAATACTCCTTTGTCTAAAGGATTTCTAAAATTATGAGAAATTTCTTGAATAGATGATCTCTCTATCTCTTTATTTGGTCTAAGACCTTTTCAGTTTGAAAAAATATATCTTTGTTACCCTGGATCTTTTCTATAAACATTAAATAATAAATCAAGAACCAATCAGAAATTAGTCCTAAGTACAAAGTAGGAGACAGCCAATGATGAAAAAAAATCCTTCCATTTTTCAATACTGTTCACACCCCTACTCTTAGTGAATGATCCTTTCTATTAAGTAAGACATTATGTCATTGAAATTTCCTGATAAGAAGGTAGTTTCTTTTTAGTCATTAAATGTAAGGATAAATTAGCTTATAAAATAATTTCTGATCTCTTAGTTGCCTATAAACTGCTCTCAAGGAGTGCCTATGGCAAAGTGAAAACCTTAAAACACTGGTTATCTGGGAGTTTCTAAACAAGTATGGAGGGGGAAAGGTGAAAATAAGGGAATTAGGAAATTGAAGACAAATTTAAGTTCCTTACAATTAAAACCTTTCTTCTCTTTATTGTTGTTTTTCTTCATTGCTGTTAACTTCCCAATAATACTCTTCTCCCTTGTAACAAAGAAAAACAAATAAGTTGATAATATTTGACAAGATGTGCCACATTCCACATCTGTATTTCACTACCTCTCTCCTATGAGGAGTTAGCTAAATCAGTCTTCTGGAGTCAAGAATGGTCAGTTCATTGACTTGAGTTTTTTTTTTTTTATTCTTGTGAATAGTATTTTATTTTTCCAATCACATATAGAGATAGTTTTCAAAATTCACTTTTGTAAGACTTTTAAGTTCCAGAAACAGAGCCAATATGATGGAATAATAGTAGGAGCTCTCGGTGTTCTTCCCCAAATTGCTCCTTTAAATTTATTTAAATAATTACTCAACACATTTTACAGCATCAGAAAAATTAGAAGCATCAGGAGTAGAACAATTTCCCAGGTAAAGACAACTTAGAGGTCAGCAGGAAAGGTACCAGGGTAGAAGTCCAGCATGCAGTCCCAAGTTAGGCAACACCAGGATAGCCTGAGGAGTCCTGGTCCTGACACCAGCAAAGCTGGAACACTGACTTCTGAATCGGCAGCAGCACTAGCAGTTTCTAGACCTCTCAGCCCAGAGACTCCAAAGACAATTGGAAGGTCAGAAAGAAAGGTTTGTCAATAAGATTTTAAGTTCCAAGTTTTTTTCTCTTTCTCTTCCTTACCTCTCTTCTTCCCAAGACAGTAAGCAATCTGATATAAGTTATACATATACAGTCATTTACAACATATTTACATATTAGTCATGTTGTAGAAAAAATCAGAACAAAAAGGAAAAACCATGAGAAAGAAAAAGTAGGCGGACAAAAAAGGTGAAAATGGTATGGTTCAATTTGTATTCAGTCTCCATAATTCTTTGTTTAGATGCTGATGGCATTTTTCATTCCAAACCTATTTTGACCTGAATTTCTGACATATTTTAGTACTATTTTCCTTTATATTATTATGACGGTTTTGTGTGTTCTCTAAATTCTGCTTATTTCACTCTATTGATTCATGCAAATTTCCCCTCGTTTCTCTGAATTCCTCATATTAGTAATTTCTGAAGACATAATAATATTCCATTATAGTCATATTTCACAATTTCTTCTCCTCAGTTGATGGCCATCTCCTTTATTTCCAGATTTTAATTCTACAAGAAAAATGATTGTATGCATATTTTAGCATATAGAAAGTCTTTTTTTTTCTCTTTCTATGACTGCTTTAGGATATATGCTCAGGCATGGTATAGTTGGGTCAAGAGTATGAGTAGGTTAGCAATTTTTCTTCCATAATTCAAATTGCTTTCTGAAGTAGTTGGATAAAATTTACAATTCCATCAATAATGTATTAGTGTGATTTTCCACAACTGCTGCAAAATTAATTATTTTTATCTCATCATCTAAACCAATGTTTTTTCACCATTTAAACCAGTGTGAGATGAAGTCTCAGAGACATTTAAAGTTAACATTTTCTCATTATTTCCTCCTTTACCATCTTGTTATTTAGCAATATATTCAGGATCTCAGCCATAGAATTTTCAAGGAGAAGGGGATGAAGTAATTGGTAAACACATTTAGTCCTGCTCTTTTAGAGAGAAAGGGGAGACCTCTATTTTATTATTTTAATCACCTAATTCCCACTTCTTTGATGAGAGGAAAAGCTAGGAGCCCAGGAGAATTAATGTATTTAATTGTCAGTGAATGGGGCTCAAATTAGAACTTGAACAACAGAGTCCCTATTTATACCTCACTCCAGGCAATGAAGGAACATGTTCATATGCATACCAGCTGTCCGACCATTTTTATTTTGTTTTGACTTTCAAGGTGTTTTGACTTATTTGCTTAATTGCCTATATTATGGTGTTTTAAATATGAAAATTTTGCAGAGTTCTTGCTACTTTTCCTTTTCCTATGCCAGAACCAATAAAAGGTCATTAAAGGTTGCCGAGAGCAAGGATTCTCTCTGCTATTCTTTTTTTTTTATTTTTTTTTTAATTTTTGAAGTCTTTTGCTTTTATATAACCTTTATTTCCAGATATAATTCTACCTACCCAAAGGCAGCAAGCTCTAGTGGGTAGAGCCCCTGCGCAGAGTCAGAAAGACCTGAAACCAAATTCACCTTCAGACACTTATTAGCTGTGTGACCATTTAACTTCTCTTTGCCTCAGTTTCCTTAGCTATAAAATAGGCAAAATAATAGCACTTACCTCCCAGGGTTATTGTTAGGATAAAATAAGATATGTTTTATAGAGTATGATTGGTACATAGTAAGTGTACAGCCTGTTACATAATAGACACAATAAATGCTTGTCTCCTTCCTTTTTTTTCTCAAAGAGAAACAGAGAAATAGACACATACATACAGAAGGGAAGACCAGGAAAGACAGAGAGGTAGAGGTAGAGAGAGGATCAGAGAGACAGAGACAGAAAGGGACAGAGAAAAGGACAGCTTATAGATAGAATGACAGAGAGAGAGAGAGAGACAGAAAAACCCGGAGAGACAGAGGGAGAGAGAGAGAGAGACAGACAGACGGAGAGAGACAGACACAGAGAGAGAGAGACAGAAAGAGAGAGAGACAGAGGGAGAGAAAGAGACAGAGACCTGGACAGAGACACACACATAGAATAATTAATAATACAGGAAAACTAACCAACATATCAACTAAATATAAATATACATGCAATATTCTGAAATCACATTCTTCTACCTTATCAACATTCTTTTATCTCTCTGTGATCTCTATAATTACATAGTAGCTGGTAGTTTTAATGTCATTTTCTCTTAATTAACATTGTTAGTTAATTGTGTGTGGCCCCATAGACGCACACACCTGCTTATGGATCAGGATTGTAAATATAAAACTGGAAGAAATCTTAGAGGTTATGGTAGCCTAATTAATTTCTTTTTACAAATGAAGAAACTATGGTCTAGAGGGTGAAATGTCTGACCGCAAATTAGAAATAGTGACAGTATTAGGATCCATTCATGTAAGAATTATCATTTTTCTCATTATATTACCTATTTTTATGAGGCTGAGATTAATGTGGGGCCAAGGAAGCACTACTTAAGTGTATAATCAACTCAATTGCCATAGGTAAGAGGTAATAGTTCTAATCCTACATAAAACTAAGAGATAAGCAAATGATGTTGACTATAGAAGAATACAAGGATATTATTACCTTATTCATTCTAGGCAGCAGATCTATCAATGTAGCTCTTCAAAAAAGTTTTATTTGTATATATCATTATGCTGAAGGTGATCCTAGGTTTTTGAACGCTGTCTGCAGAAGGTAAACATTGTAAAGTTAGCAAATCTTCAAAATCACATCTAGTGAGAGATTGCCTATATTTGCTGTCCAATGATCAACCTTATTAAGGTCAAGGAGGCCACAGGGTCATAAATATTTTGTCCACCACAATTTTCAAAGATCACCTGAATTTTAGAGGGTTACATCTTTATCAATAGAAAGCAAGTCAATGTTAATGAAATTAAATATTCTTAAAAATAAATTATATGTCAGCTACGTGATACAGTGGCTAGAGCACTTGGGCTGGAATCAGGAAGACTCATCTCTCTAAGTTCAAGTCTATCCTCAGAGACTTATTAGCTGGGTGTATCTGGGCAAGTCACTCAACCTATTTGCCTCAGTTTCCTCTTCTGCAAAATGACGTGGGAAGTAAATGACAAACTACTCCAGTGTCCTTGTCAAAAAGACCCCATATAGGGTTATGGAGAGTCAGATATGACTGAAAAACAACTGAACTAAACTGAAAGAACAAATTAGTTTCTTTGTTAGCTGTACAATGAAATTAATTCCTCTAGAATTTGCAATTCAATATAACACCTTTGTTCCTCCTCCCATACTCTATTTAAGAATGTATTTAATATTCTATTTCTCCCCTAATTATATGCTTATACTCTTTTAAAATCATAAGTATTAATTGTAAGGTCATAGGATTATTAAGTCTAGAATTAGAAGGTCTAGTCTATCCACTTCTTTTTATAGTTGGGGAAACAAAAGCCCAGGGAAGTTAAATTAGCAATCATTTCTGCTTTGGTCAGAAACCCTGCGGCTCTTCCCTTCCCAGAATTATCCATTCATCTATCTATCTATCATCTATCTATCTATTTATCCATCCATCCATATTTTCCTTTTTTGGAGTAGGTGAAAAAGGAGATTCTTTGCCTCAATTACTACCTAGCTTTAATTATTGAATGGTTGCAGTCTCAGTCAAACTGAGACCTAGTGAAGGCCTTAGCTTAGAAAGATCAAGGTCTCCCATTCCATCCAGGGCCATTTCCATCATCTTGATCAATATTTGACCACTAGCCCTGGATGGCTCTGGAGGGGAAAATGAGGCAGGTGTTTGCCTAGCCTTCTCTCTCTTAAATCCAATTCATTTGTATGTCATGATATCACCTCCCTGATATCATGGTTCCTTTTGAGAATAAAGGACAAATAACAACAATACCATGTCAGAATTGGACCACAGTCCACTGACTTTGGAGTAACTCATTCATTCAAGCATTCATCCATCAGCTAAAATCCTTTTCCTAGGCATTAAGTCTTTACAATGATGACATTATTTAAATAGATTTCCAAAGGGAAGAATACCTCAACTCTTCCCAAGAAATAGAAAAGTTTTTTAGTCACTTAACCTTGAAATATGCAGCTAGTTGGTATAGTAGATATTAAAACTCACCTTGGTATCAGGCTGTTCAAATCTGGACTCAAATACTTACTAGTTGTGTGATCTGGGCAAGTCACCTAACGTTTATTCATAAAATAGGGACAATAAGATCAATCATTAAATATTTATTAAACACCTACTATGTGCCAGGTATTGTGCTAAGTGCTGAGGATACAAAAAGAAGCAAGGTAATCCCAATAAACTTTGGATAGAAAATGCTGTCTGCATCCAGAAAGAGAACTATAGAGATTGAATGTAAATCAATACTTTTTTCCTGTTTTTCCCCCTCTACTGTTTTTATTCTAATTTTTCTCTCTCAACATGATTTATAAAGAAATGTGTATTAAAAAGTTAAAATATATCTATAATCAGAAAAAATAAATTTAAAAAGGAAAAAAGAGGCAAAGAAAGTTTTTGCTTTTAAGAAGATAACAATCTAATGGTGAGACAACATGCAAGAAAATATATATAACGGAAACTATATGCAAGGAGTTAGGAAATAATCAAAATAGGGAAAGTACTGTAATTAAGCAATCTGGGAAGGCTTCCTGTAGAAATTGGGATTTAACTTAAAAGACTTAAAAGAATCCAAGAGGAAAGGAGTCAGGTAGCCAGAAGATGCAAGGGAGGAGAGAGAGACTTTTAGGCATGAAGGACAGTCAGATTTTGGAACTGCCTTGAGACTGGTATTACTGGTTTAGTGAGCACTTGTTGGGGAGTAAAGTGTAAGAAGATTGGAAAGGCAGGAGGAAACTAGGTCATGAAAGTATTTGAATGCCAAAGTATTTTGTATCTGCTACTAGAGAGTTGTTGTGAGGATCAAATGAAATATTTGAAAAGCATTTAGCACAGTGCCTGGCACATAGTAGTATCATTCACTGAATAAGTAGTTAGGCAAAAAGAAATCAATTCCCCTAGCCCACTGATGGAGATGGCTTTTGGGAAGAATGAGCCTGGAGATAGTCAGTGCTAAAATGGAATGAAATTGGAAAATGGACACTCTCCCAAAAGGGACAAGTTGGTATTTCTCGGGAAAGCGATGTAGAATCATGGTTAGAGAGCCTGCTTAGTGATCAGACAGATGAGTTCAAATCTTATTTTTTCCATACTTTTGATGTGTTTTCACATACCAATTCCTTTAATGCATTTTTTGACTTAGGAACAAATTGTCACAAATGGGGACCATTATAAATGGATTTATTTTTTGAGTTTATTTTCCTTATGAGGTGTTTTTCTACCAGCTGTGACATCTGATCTACCAAATCACTTGGAAAGAATTGAACAATCATGGAATAAGATTATATGATCATAAATTGAGAAAGTGCCTCAAGGTCATTTGTCTGACCCTTTTATTTTATGGATTAGATAAATGAGTTCTAAAGTAGCAAAATCAGAATTCAAACAATTCAACTATCTCTCTCCTTTACTATGTTTTTTTTTTTTTTTTGAGACCAAGCTTTTCTAGCTTCTTAGCTCTAGAACTCGTCCTTATGTAATTTTAAAGCATAAAATTTTAGCAATATAAAGCTAGATAGCACAGTGGATAGAGAATCATCTCTGAGGCAGGATGATATATTTGAATAATATAAAGGGATATCAAAGATAATCTAGTCAGCCCCTTCATTTTGCTGAGGAGGATACTAACTAAAATTCAAATAGATACTAAAGTGGCAGAGTGAGCAGGGACTAGAATTCAGAACTTTAACTCTCCAGGTTAGGATGCCCATTCCATTATGGTGAATAATTACACCTGCATTAATGATATCGCCCTTCATTATTAAGCAAAGTATAAGTCTGAGCTGAGCTGCTTTTTTCTTTTTTTCTTATTTGTCTACCAGTTCTCTTGCCTCCTTTGCTTGGGTGTGGCATGGTAATTAGATATTTTGATTTAATGATCTTTTCTGCCAGCTAAATGTGCAATCATCAGGAGCATTGCATCTCAAACCTCCACTCTTGCGGTTTCTTTTCTGGTTTTAAATGTTGGGATTCAGGTTATATCAATGAAGTTTTATCAATAATGGTGTTAAATAAACAGAGGTGAGGAATACAAAATTAAACATTCCCCACCTAAAATTCTCTCATGGGACATAAAGATTGACTGAATAAACCAAGCTTTCCCAAGAATGATCTTCACACTAATAAAAAAAGATAAAATGAAGGCTTAGTGTTAATATAGGAAAATTTCCTCACTATATATATTTGTAAACAGGGATGTGAACACACAAATACATACATATTTGTTTTGTTGTTATTCAGTTGTGTCTGAGTTTTTGTGATAAAGATGCTGAAGTGGCTTGCTTTTTCCTTCCCCAGCTCATTTTACAGATGAGGAAAAAGAGTTATACAAAGTGCCCAACATCTAGTAATTATCTGAGTCTGAATTTGAACTTAGGTTTGCTTGACTCTAAGTCTAGTACTTGTTCCAAAGAGCCATCTACCTACTCCACATAAATCATACATACATAATATATATGTATGTGTATACATGTGTGTATGAATAATTTTTATGAATCTCTTGTTTTTGCATTTCCTTTATTTCCAACTAAATCCCTTCTTTTCTCCCTATCTAGAGAATCATTCCTTGCAGTAAAGAATAAAAAAGATAGAGGAGATAAAAGAAGCAGTTTAGTAAAACTAATCAATACTCTGATGACAGGGCATATGCAATATTATAGACCTATAGCTCCTCATCTCTGCAAAAGAAGGGAGATGCATTTTTTCAATTTTTCTCTGGGGTCAAACTTGGCCATTCAAATTATATAGCATTCAGTTTTGTTTCTTGTAGTTCCTTCCCTTTATATTGTTGTAATCATTTTATTTATTGTTTTGCTAGTTTTGCTTGCTTCACTTTGCAATAGTTCATATAAGTATTCCCATGCTTCTTTGCATTCTTCATGTTCATCATTTCTTTGGGCATAGTAATATTCCATTACATTCATAGACCATGATTTGTTTAGACATTCTACAAATGATGTGCATCTTTATTTCCAGTCCTTTGTTACTGCTAAACAAACAAACAAACAAAAACCATACTGCTATCAATATTTTGGTGCATATGGGGCTTTTTCTACCTTTGACTTCCTTAGGATATATGCTTAGGAGAGGGACCTGGGGGTGGAATAGGATCAAAGGAGGATATTTTAATCAGTATCTCAACCATAATTTCCAAATTTCCATAATAGTTGGACTGATTCACAGTTCCACCAAAGGGTATTAATGTGCTATCTTCCCTTAGTCCCCGATGCCATTAGCTATTCCTATCTTTTGTTTCCTGGCCAATTTACCAGATATGCAGTGAAACTTCAGAGTTGTTTTGATTTTCATTTCTCTTATTATTACTTCACTATAAGTTTTATCAGCTCAATAGTCTGATTAATTACCTAGGTAGTAAGACAAATTAAATATTCTTTACAATCTTCCTAGTACCGACAAATGGATGACTGACAGATTCCAAGGTTAGTATATATAATTTTCAGAAGATGATGTTATTTTGTTTTGCTTATAAAATATAGCACCATACACTCTTGTATATAAGTACTAAAAATGTGCAAGTCACAAAATGTGTTTTTTATAAATTTGACCTTGTTTATACTTCCCCCAATTATGCTGTCTAAATATATGCATGCATAATTGTATATATAAACACATACCCAAACATATGTACATACACACACATATACATATCTATCATGTGCTTCTATTCACACATGCATATGTACTTATATATTCCTGCTTTAATAATTTATTTATTTTATGTTTATATATTCCATATAAGCTTATACATACATATATATATATATATATATATATACACACACATACATACATACATACATACATACACATTTAAAGAAAAAGGATGAAAGAATTATACCAACTTTATACAGTACAGAAAAATGAAATATTTTTTGCTGGCTTTCCATGAATATTCATTATTGTGGGTCAAATAGGCTTCATGTAAAATTGCTCTGATTTGAGTTTGATTTTCTTTGAGTTCTAGTCCTAATACTCTATTATCCCATGTCATGATCAGAAGAAGAAAAAGAAAAGGTTTCTCTAGTCAGTTCTCTCTTTGTATATAAAAATGGAGATTGGAGTAGGCCAGATTTTCCTCCTCCATATTTGACTTCCAGAGAGATTTAGTAATCCAGGCTCATGGTTGGATTAATTTCATCTTTTTATTAGTAATAGCTCTGCTTGGCCTATCAGACAAGGGCATTGCTGACATTCTGTTGCATTTTATAGTTGTTTGGGTAAGTTGTGTCTATGTGACCTTGGGTAAGTGACTTCCTTTCTCTTGGCCTCCATTTTATCATCTATATAATGTGGAGGTTTCCAAAGTCCTTTTCAGTCTAAATCCAAAATCCTAAAATTCAACAAAAGGACTTCTGTGATCATCTAGTCAAAACTTTATCTGTAAAGTATTTCCCTCTCCAAAATCCCAAGGGATTCTCTAGTCTTTGATTAAAAAGCAACACTAAGGGGAAATCTGCTGTCTCCTAAAAAGACCCATTCTACTTTTAAATAATTATAATTGTTAGAGAGTTTTTCCTTTTATGAGAAATAAATTGGCTTCTGTAGCTTCTATCTAGTTAGCCCCTGGGACCAGATGGAACAATTTTAATTTTTTTTCCCTTATGATAGTCCTTCAAGTACGAAGCCAGCTATCTATCATGTCTCCTCCTTTTTGGGCTAAACATCCCAATTGTTTCAATCCATTCGTGTATCTCATGAATGCATTAGCCTCGTTGACTCCTTGACTTATAAAACTCTGTCTTATAAGTGTCTTTTCTAAAATGTGATGCTTAGAACTGAACACTATACTCTAGATGTCTGTTTCCTCATCTATAAAATGGGAATATTAATAATATATCTACCTCCCAAAGTGGTAGTGAGGATGAAATCAGATTACAATTTTAAAGCATTTAAAACCATTCACTGTTACCATCATCATCATCATCATCATTACTACAGGTGGTCTAATCATGGTAGATTATGGTGAGATCTTCAAATTCCCAAATGTGATTTCTCTTCATGTAGTCAAAAAGTATATTTACTTTCTAGTCTTCTGGTTCTCTCTTTTGACTCATATTAAGTTTCAGTATACTTTAAACCCCAGGTTTTTTTTTCAAATAGGCTAATCTATCTCTTTTCTTCTCCATCTTTCTCTTGTGACAATTGTGTTTTGAAACCTAAACTTTTCATTTGTCCAATTGAATTTCATCTTCTTAGATTTTGCCTAATATTTCAGTCTCTCAACATCTTTTTAATTTTTGGAATCCTTACTTCTGTCATCTAGAATGTTGATTGTCTCTCCCTGTTACCTTTGTGTCATCTGAATATTGTCGAGGATTCCATCTTTTTTTTTTGATCTAAGCCATTGATTAAAATGCAAAAACAAAATAAAAACCCAACAACAGAGTTAGAGTGAGAGACCTCTGAAGATTTCATTCTACTTTGAAGTGGAGCTAATAATAATTACTCTTGGGCCCCGGCTGTTCAATTTGTCCTGAATCCTCCTAATTGTACCATCATATAGGCCATCTTTCTATCTTTTGTATAAGAATAGTGTGAGAGATGAAATGCATGGTAGTGGGCTAGAGGCAAGATAACTATGGAAACAATAAGATGTAGGTATCAGAGTCATTGATGAAGACACACCCAGAGACTGAAAGATGAGCTTTTGGAGTGGGGGTACACATAAGCATCTCCTGAAGTTCAGAATAAGTCAGGTGATTGAAATCAGACAAAGTCAGGATCTGTAAAGGACACAAATCCTGATGCATACAAATCTACAGGAACTAGAAAGCAGGATAAATCAGAGGGATTAGAATTCAGATGATTATTCGAGGTAACAAATCCAGACTCTCAGCATCTAGTAAACCTTGATGCAACTATTTAATCCCCAGGTGTAGAAGCTTTTTACACAATTCCTAATACAGCAAGAAGTAATCCCAGTTAATAGGTTTCACTACAGCAGCTTGTAGCGAGTAGGCTCTGGAAGGTAATGACTTCAAAACTCACCCTATCCAGGTAAACCCTGGCTGCATTTTAACACATTTAACAATCCCCTGCTGGGATTTGATTACCTGTACTTCGATTCCTTTCCTTTCCATTCATATCAGTTTAGTTCTATTCCATTCAATTTAGTACTGAGCATATACACATAAAATCTGTACCAATCTTTCCCTTCAAAGAGTTTATATTCAACTAAGGAAAAGCAGCATACACCAGAAAACTAAATACAAGATATATATGAAGATTATGATTTAGTCAGTTAATTGTGTTTGATTCTTCATGACCCTATTTGGGGTTTTCTTGGCCAAGATATTGGAGAAGTGGTTTGCCATTTTCTTCTCCAGATCCTTTTATAGATGAGGAAACTGAGGCAAACAGGGTTAAGTGCCTTGCTCATGGCAAAGCAAGAAAGTAGGTCTTCTTGACTCAAGGGAAGGCACTCTAGCCACTGTACCACCTAGTCATACACATACACAGACTCACTCATGGGTATACATTAAGTATATGTCAACACATATGTATACACATATGAGTATATACACATACCCCAAATATGTATGTGTGTATAAAACAATAATAATTATAATTAGCATTATAAAGCACTTTAAAGTTTACATAATACTTTGTTATTTCATCTGACCCTTACAACAGTCTTGGGAGAGAAGTGCTCTTATTATTTCCATTAAACAATTGTCCTGTGGTCATACAACTTAGAAGTGACTGGGACTGGATTTGAACTCAGCTCTTCCTTAACTCCAAGTCCACGCCTAACTTTCTCAAATAGGTCTCTTTGGCTGAAAGTTGAATATGGGAGGAGAAATAATGTTGGAAGATAGGTTGGTTGTGAAGGGCTTTAATTGTCCAAGAGAAGAGTTTATTTTATTATTAATTATTAATATTATTTCTATTTTATTATTAGAAATGCTAGAAGGCAGCTAGATGGTGCAATGAATAGAGCATCAGCCCTGGAGTCAGGAGGACCAGAGTTCAAATCTGTCTTCAGACACTTAACAGTTGCTAGATGTTTGACCTTTGGCAAATCACTTAATCCCATTCATTACCCTGCCAAAAAAAAGATGTGATAAAGAGACAATGAGGTTTCTTGACCATGGAGTTGACCTGGCTGGACACAGATACTCCTTAGTCAGCAAAAAATGCATCTAGCAGAGAGAATATCATGCAAATTCTCCATTCTATTCTTTGCATTTTGCAATTACAAAACCATTATTCTAAGTTCTCAAAGACATTTCTAGTGGATGATAGAACATTCCCATCTATTTTAAATGAGTTGTATCAGATTAAAAGATCCTGCAGATAAAAAACCCTCACAAGTAATAAAAGGCCAAATACCATTCTACATCTCATCAACACAAAAGGAATTATCATTACATTTAATAATGACTACTCGTGCAAATCAGAAAAGAGATAAAGTGGCTTGCTGGTTAGAGGAATTAGGGATTTGTCACCAGTGAGTTGTAGGGTGTTTTATTGAAGATTTTGATGTTCTCAGATAAGTTTATTATCTCTGGTCAATGGAGCAACTGTTGTTTAGTGGAAAGAATCTTAGAGAGTCAGGAGCCTCGCTCTTCCATTTTTTTTTTAATTGTATGACTTTGAGCAATTTGTTTAACTACTCAACTCATTTTTCTTCTCTCTAAATTTCCCCTCCTCACAGGGTTGTAGTAAATAATGCTTCAGTGCTTCAGTCAATCTGTGATCTCATCAAAATAATTGCTCCCATCAATAATGGGAATTATAATCTATTAACTTTTTCATTCTTTATTATTCCTGCCATCCCATAAATATTATGTAGAGGATCCACATAAAAAGACTCCCTGTGAGTATTTTTCTTCCTTGTCTCTTTTCTTTAAGTATTAAAAAAAATGTTCCATGGGTCACAATTCAGTACTTGGCTTGTCCATTTGTTTTCTTAGACACTAGTTGATTGTTATGAGGAATTTGCTTTGTAAGCTTACAAATGCTATCCATATACATTCAGTGTTATTTTGTCAGTAGTCAATCTTCTTTCTCTCCCTACTTCTTGTCTTCTTTATGGGGAAACAAATAAAATAGATCAAGTTGACTTTCTTCTTTATTTCTCCAGGTATTGGAATTCTATAATTTGTCATAATTATCATCATCATCTTACACAGCAATACTTTTATTCTAATACAAGTAGTGTTTATTTTATCTACCTGTAAAATTGTCCACAAAACAGTAAATACAAAGTGTGCCAAAATATTATCGAAGAAATGATACTTCTCACTGTTTCTTTATTCTCATAGATGGCCATGACCTTCAAGTGAGAGCCATGTATTGAAAGAAGAATGGTTTTCTATGATGCAGAGAAGAAGAAGGAGTTTATTCCAGGAATGGTGAATGAACTCCAAATGCACCGAAATTGTAAATTCAGTGTGAGCACCAAAGAGAAATTCAATTGGACTAGATCACTATGGTGCACGAGGGGAAGTGAAATATAACGACACTGGAAAGAAAGGATAGAGTCAGATTGTGAAGGCTTTAAAAACTACATAAAAGAATTTATTTTTGATTTGATTTTTGATTCTAGAGTCAATAGGAAGCCACTGAGCTTATTGAGTAGGGGAATAATTTGCCAGTTTTGGACTCAAGGAAAATCACTTTGGCAATAATGTGGAGGATAGCTTTCTAAGCCACAAAACAACTAAGTTTTGGACTTTTGGCAAATCTTATAACCAGATTTAGCTTTAGTTTCCTCCTTTGTAAAAATATGGATACTACTTATTTCTCATGGCTTTTCTGAGCATCACATGAGAGAACACATATAAAGAACTTTAAGGTTACAAAATCTTAAAGTTCTTTGTAAATGTGGTAATAATTATAATTTTTATTATTCACTTTTCAGTACTTTAGGTAACCCTGTAAGACAACAAACTGCAGAGAAAGTACTGTTCTTCATTGATTGACAGAGAGAGCTCATCCTCAGGCTTTCCTTATACTAATAAAATCATATAAAAATTGTGTCAAATAAATATCATGAAATATATCAATGAATATTTAACTTAAATTAAAATAAAAATTTTAAAGTAAAAAATAAAGTAATTAATAATGGATAAGTGGTGATTTGAAGTTTGCAAAGTACTTTACATGCATTTATCCATTGCTCCTCATTGCCACTTCCAGATCTTATTTCTGCTATCATTGCTCCCTGTGTTTTTTTCCTTTAAAGTTCCCTACATCTACATCCATATCTATATCTATCTGTCTGTCTGTCTGTCTATCTATCTATCTATCCATCTATCATCATCATCATCATCATCATCATCATCATCATCATCTATCTATTTATATAACTTATAATGAGTTGGACCTGATTCAGGCCGCTACCCCTGGTAGTTTAGGTCTGATATTAGAATGAAATGAAACAGATGCAGCTCATTCAACAGTTAACAATTATTTTGTCATTGCTTAGAAAGGATTCTTAATGAGATTTGGTTGCTTTGCTTCAGTAAAGGTATTCCACTCCTCTTTGCCTCCATATTGAAAAGATTCTGGTAAGGAGGTTAGTGTATGGAAGTGACTCCTACAATCTTGGGACTTCTACTATTTAAAAAATTTTCTTAATGAATTTAGTACTTAGCTTTCAGTCTTTGGGGCACTTCTAATTACCTGTTCTTAGATTTTGTAATTTCAGTGAACATTTTGACATTTCTCCAGACATTCTAGACTTTTTATGAGTTTTCTCATTTGATATGTTTATACCAGGCACTCAAAGAAGGTTCATATAAATAAATAAACATACATATATAATATGCACATACATATACATATATATATTTATCTCACTGACATTAATCAGTATTCTACTTTTATGACTGAAAAGTATGAAATTGAACCATGACCATAACCTCCTGTCCTTCTATTGCTTTATGTCACTTACAATTTAAACAATTTATCATGTTTAAGGCACTGTACCTTTCAATGATTTCATACTATCATTCCTTATTTGTTCTTACTTTACCCATAATAACCACCCCAAACAACCCATGAGCCACCGAAGCAGCCACAAAATACTTCCTTACACAAGCCACTGCTTCTATGATAATAATATTCACCATCATCTATAATGCATGATCAACGAACCAATGAGCCCTATTTCAACTCTCAGACAATTGAGCCTCTCTTTCAATAACTTTAGCCCTAGCTATCAAACTAGGTCTTGCCCCCTTCTACTTATGAGTTCCAGAAGTAACACAAAGGATCCCGCTCCTAACCAGAATAATCCTTTTAACATGACAAAAATTTGCCTTTTCCAAATTGCTCCACACCTCAATATAAAAATCCTCATCACCCTAGCAATTCTATCCACCATTGTAGGGGGTTGAGGTGGCCTTAACCAAACCCACCTACGAAAAATTCTAGCCTACTCCTCCATTGCCCACATAGGCTGAATAGTAATTATCGTACAAATTAACCCGACACTAACCATCCTTACCCTTACTATCTATGTCATAGCTACTCTAACCACATTCTTAACCCTCAACCTATCAAACACCACCAAAATCAAATCCCTAGGAGGTCTATGAAATAAATCAGCCACAGCAACCATCATCATCCTTCTTACCCTCCTATCCCTAGGAGGCCTATCACCTCTCACCTGCTTCATACCCAAATGACTCGTCTTACAAGAACTAATTAACAATGGCAACATCATAACAGCCACAACAATAGCCCTTTCAGCCCTACTAAACCTTTTTTTCCTATATACAACTCATCTATGCATCTAGCCTTACCATATTTCTATCTACCAATAATTCCAAAATACAATGATATAATAACTCAATACAAACTACTATACTAATTCCAACAACTACAGTCATCTCTGCCCTCCTACTTCCCCTAACCCCATTATTCATCATACTCTCGTAACTAAGAACTACAAGACTTTATCTCGCATCACTCGAACACAAAAGGAACACTTTAATTTCCCTTCCCAATCTTGCTCTAAGTGTAAATTAACACAATTATATATCCTTCTCAAATTCCAAACCTCATGTTCCATCCCCTTATTGATCACTACTTATGCTTTCCCAAATTTCAAACTTGTTTTACCCACACCATTTACTTTTTCTACTCTTATTTACATGCCACTAAAACACCCCAGACGAAGTCACAGGGCACTTCTGGAGGTGGAACCAAGATGAGAAGTGAAGCCAGAAAGCTGCTGGAGCTCTCCTAGTTTCCCTAAAAAACCACATGAAACCAAGCCTCTGAACAGAGTCTGATGGGATGAAATCACTCTCCAGATCAAGAAAGATCCAGGAAACAACCTGGTTTCTAAGAATTTCCCTCCTGAGCTGGGAATGGAGATTACCCCACTGCTTTGTTCTCATGGTGATTATTCAGTTATCACCTCTACATTGATGACTCCCACAACTATTATCCACTTCTAGTCTCTTTTCTAAACTCTACTGTTAATTATGAGCTGCTTTGTTGGACATTTTTAATTGGAAGTTCTATCTCAAGGTTAACATATTCAGATAAATGCATTATCCTTCTCCCACTGAAATGACTCCTTTTTAAAACTTCTCTAGATCTCCTGAAAATACCACCATCTTTCTAGTCACTCAAATATTTTGGAAGCAATTCCAGGCCAAGAGTCATTACAATTTCCCATCACCTGAACATATTGTCCAAGCCTAGGAATATGCCCAGTATTTGAATCCAATAATAAAACACTCTGTGGGTTAAATGCTGTATGTACTAAGTTGAATTAAAGACAAGTCACATGTTCACATACTTTCAGGTTTGTAATTCATATTTAGTGTCAATTCCTCCCATTCTCACTCCTGAAATGGTAGGTTTCTTGACTCTAATAAAAATCTCAATTTGTGTAAAGCACACTCTAGGCATTCACCATTATATCTCAGGTTTCAGAATATTCCTGAGTCCAGGGGTATCATGTACAATTAACATGTCACCAGACCATCTAGAAACTGATAAATTTTCTTTATTTCTACATATCCTTAAAAAAAGCATATACAGCAAAAGAGAAGTTAGTTAGCTACATTTGTCAGGCATGGGAATCATTTGAACCTAGTATTTTTGGTGATAGTGGTGGGATTTTTTGATATTGGTCAATTTAGTTAGTGGCAGAGGTGGGACTATTGATTCTCTTTCTAGACATGATATTCAAGACATCTTCAACTCTTTCTTATTACTTATCCCTTATATCCAATCATTTGTCAAGTTTTTTTTTTTTATTATTATTCTCTTAATTCACATAGCTACCACTTATATCAGGCCCTTGTTTCCACTTATCTGGATTATTACAATAGTCTTTTAAGTAGTGTCCCAGCTTTTAGTCTCTCTTTTAGTCAATTTGTCCTTTGAAAAGGTGGCAAAATAATAATCCTACAGCACAAATTCGATATAGAGAAGTTCAGATTTGCATTAACATCTTTCACAATCTCCATCCAGCTTACCTTTCTGGGCTAATTAATTATTGTTCCCTCTTTATATCATTTATATTTTAGTTAAAGTGGCCTATTTGCTATCCCTCAAATTTGGACTGTCTCCTATCTCCCTGGGCTAAAAATGGACTTCCTCCTCACTCTACTTGGAAACTTCAGCTTTCTTCAAGATCCTATTCATGTGCAACCTCTTCTGGGAAGCCTTTCCTGATGCCCTTAGTTCTTATCATCTCTTCCATTCTCAGATTATTATGCATTTTCTTTTCTTTGGATATCTTGTCTTCTCTTGATAGGCTACAGGGTTCTGTTTGTTTTTTCTTTTTATCCTTAGTGTCTAACACTTTTTGAGACTTTCTATATGCTTTTTGTTGTTGGATTGGACATGAAGCTATCATGAATTCAATTAATTCTTAACTGATATCTTAAAATTAGTTTATAATATGTTAATCACAATAGAAGAGACAGTATGTTGTAATGGTTAGTGAGACAATGTTAGAATCAGGAAATTTGAGTTCAAGTCCAATCTGTCATCTGTAAGCTCTATGAGTGTGGGCAAGTCACTTAATTTCTCTGTTCCTTCAAGAAACTTTTTAAAAGAAGTTGCTTCTCTACCCAAGTGGAAAGTTTTCTGTCCTGAAGAAATCATTGATCTAGACTCCAAAACTAAAGATAAGTCTACTATACTACTATTTGCCAAACAGCAATCCCAGTACATATGAAAAGTTACTAATTCAGACTACAGATATTCAGCCTACAGTTTATTTATTATTCTGTGTCATAATACATATTTTGTTAGTTTAATATGGATTCAAATGGAAATACTAAGTATCTATGTGAAATTGTAACTCCCCCTTATAATAATTCTTCAGCTCTCCAAGGGTCCAAGGTTCACATACTGATATTCACTGGGTAAACTCAATACATTCAAGAGTAAGATGCTTCCATGTTATATCTTTCTACAGCATGAAAGCATATTTGCTCAAGTTAAGTACCAAAGGTTTGGGTAGGTACCATAGTCACTTACAAATGGTTTTAAGAAAGCACAAAATAATTACCTGTTTCAGTCTCAGTGTGATAGTGTTTGGTGAGAAAGCACTAACAAAGTAGCCAGTTTTAACTAGAAAATAGCATGGAACAATTCAGTGAAAAGTCTGCTTAGAGGGGACTTTAAAGGTCATAATACTGATTTTCACTGCATAAAAAACCAGAGAGGACTAGACAGAACAGTTATTTTTGGAAATGATACAAATTTATTTACTTCATATTCATCCCTAAGTGGTAATTATATGATTATAGAATGCTTGCTAATGAAAAATTTGATGAGTCAGCTCATTTTATTGTAGTTTATATTTTGAAATATTACTGCTTAGGCTATGAAACTTCAGCAAACCATTGTTGTTATTAGGGGTGGAAACAGAATAGTCTGTTTGTAGATGGAGTGGTATTTATGTTAATCTAAAAATGATTCTGACATCACCACATTGCCTCTCTGCCATTGTGATTAACACAGTATAAATTGATCTTAGATATCATTGAATTCATGATAGTTTCATGTTCAGTCCAACAATTAAAAGCATATTGAAAGCACACTATTTTGGACTGACATCAGATTAATGCCATGATTCCGCTTTGAATTTAGGACTAGCTACAGAACTGGACCTGCCAGTTGGAAGATGTCAGAGAAGAGTGAATGATCACAAAATAGAGGTCTCTCCTCAAACCCTTTTATGAAGAATAGGTACTTTGTCTCACTTTGTCTTATTAAGACCCCTTCACATCTTTCCCATGCCTTTGGGACATCCTATTTATATAGGAAAGGAATTTCCAACAAACTCTCCACCCCCAAGTTTCCATTAAAATAAAAATCCCCAAGCTGAGAAATGTCAATTGAGCCTACATTGTCATTAAAGGCTCCAAAGAAAATATGATTCTTCCAGGATGTATACCCAGGCTGAAATAATTTCTGAATCTTGTCTGAGGTTTTATCCACTAGGGTTTTACCAAACCGTGTGACTGAGAGGAAATCTCTCTAACAATCTGAGTTTAAACATTAGGGATTGTGAATAAGAATTCCTCTTAGGTCCATGTCACCTCTTTAGGATTGCCATGAAGGCATGCAGGGAAAAAAATGAATCCTTCTTCTCCATCCCCTCCACTATAACTACCCCTCCAAGATTCATTGAGATCAGGTGTCTGTGTAGTTTCATAAGACTTAGCTGTTTTAAATTGCCTATGAAAACTAACTGGCAGTGGGGACCCCAACCACCATGTAGTCTTTGAAGGAAAAACCTTTCAGTCTGAAAGCACTGTATCTTTAATTATCAGGTTAATACAGAAAGTGCTGTATTTTTAATTAAATTATCAGAATCAACCAATTAATTAATATCTACTAGATTGGGAAGGACAAAATCAGAGTGGTTAGAGGTGTGGACATCCAAAGATCATGCTTGTTTACTCAGAAAAGGCTATAATAGCATGGATTAGGTTTTCTAAGGTCCATCTTTTCTAGTGAAATCAAGCAACTCAAAAACTCAGAAAAGCTTGCAGAGGAAATAGAGAGACCTGTAGAATTCTCCCCAGGCAATCAGAATGTCAGGAAATATTAGAAGGTTGGGACAAATCAGTCTTTTCTTGATATGTTGGAAGCCCTGCTATTCACCCAATTGTATTTGAGGAAGTTGGAGGACACAGATTTTAGCAAGTTTTTTTTTCCCTGTATTTCAATCATACTAACTTTTGGTGATGGCATTTGTCATTTTCTTCTCTAGATAATTTTACAGATGAGGAAATGAAGCAAACAGGGATAAGTGACTTGCTCAGGGGCACACAGCTAGGAAGTGTCTGAAGCCAGATTTGAACTCAGGAAGATGAATCTCTCCAATTCCAGCTCTGGACTTTATTCACTAAGCCACCTAACTATCTAGTTTGGTGCAAGGATGCATTCAAGGTATGAGAAGAGAGATTTGATCAATTCAATTTTACTAGCACTTATTAAACTCCTATGTAGTTACTAGCCAAGCACTGGGGAGAAGAAGGAAAAGAGAAGAGAATTCTTGCTGCCAAGAAGCTTATATTGTCCTGGGATGACAACAATAGCAACAACAAACAAACCCTGTGATGCAGATAACTGCCTCATGATCAGGAGAAGAAAAACACTCAACAGGATTTTAAAAGGGTATTAAAGATTCCAAGAGTTAGAGGAAAAGCAGGCAAAGCATTCTGGGGAGGTGGAAATATTCAGTAATATGGATAGCTGACATTTATAGAGCATTCCAAGTTTTGTGAACTACTTAAAACACATCATCTTATTTATTTAAGTCCCACAACAAGCCTGACAGGTGGATACTTTCTGGGGGGTGATGGGTGGCACAGTCCTATGATTTCATCAGTCATCAGGGATACTCCTGGTGTGGGAATTCTCTCCTACAAAATAGATTGCCACCTCCTCTGTATTCAAGTCTTAGCAGGGGTTCTCAAAGTATGATCTAGAGAATCCTGGGGATCTCTGAAACCCTTTTAGAGGATCTACAAATTCAAAAATAATTTTTATTTCCAATATGGTAAATGTCTATAAATATAATCCAGATAAACAAAAACACTTTGGAGAGATCCTCAATAATTTTTAATAGGATAAAGATACTGAAAACAAAAGTTTGAGAACCATTGTTAAGAGAGTTGCAGGAGATAGGGAGGACAAGAAGGAAGTGTGTGGGAGGGGGGTTGCTGAGAAGTTAAGTGCCTTATCCCTGCCCTTGATCACACAGTCTGTGTTGGAGGTAGAATTTGAAATACAGATTTTCTGACTCCAGGACTGGATCTCTCTACCCTGTATCATGCTATTAATTGCTGCAATATTAGAAGCTACACAGTCATGTTGACTGAATTCACTATAAATTTTTGTTATCAGATCCCACAAAGGCTCTCATTGTTGCAAGATAATCCTTTTTTCTCTTCCTTAAAGAAAGACCTCCCAACAGTGGCTCACAAGTTTTTGTACCTCAAAACTCCTTGATATCACTCTTTCCCACTTCCATTTTCTCTACTCTCCAGCTCTGTAACTGTTTTCTTTTCCCAAGTCAATATCCTACTTGTGTCCTGGATCTCCTCCCCAATTACTTTCTCAGACAGTTTCAAGTCTCAATTGACTCTTCTCTTTAAAGTTAGATTGTATAGTGAATTAAGAGTGCTGACTCTGAAATTAGGAAGATTCATTTTTCTGAGTTCAAATTAGATTTTAGACATTAGCTGTGTAATCCTAGTCAAGTCACTTAATTGTGTTTACCTTAGTTTTCTCATCTGTCTTTTTTTGTGAGGCAATTGAAGTTTGACTTGCCCAGAGTTACATAGCTTAGCAAGTGTTAACACTTGCATCTGAGGCTAGATTTGAACTCAGGTCTTCCTGACATTTAGTTGCTCCCAGTTCCCCATCTGTACAACTGGAAAAGGAAATGGCAGACCACTTCAGTATCTTTGCCAAGAAAATCCCAAATGGAGTCCTGAAGAACTGAACCTGACTGAAAAATGTCTGAATGATGATTGCCTCTCTATAGAATTTTCAGTCTTTTCCTATTTACTGTCTCCTTCTCTAAATATCTACAAATATGCACAAGTCTTCTTCATTCTTGAAAAAAAAAAACACTCAATTAACTCTGGCATGCCCCCAAACCTTTCTTCTAATTCTAAGTATAAAGATAGAGATTGGATCAGTGATGTAATGGGCATTGGGCTCTCCTGGATGAGGAACCTCTACCTACCAATGCATATTGGGGATTTTTTGAGATTTATAGTGTAAGAGTGCCTAGAAAATTAAGGTTTCGTGACTTGGTCTAAGCCACAATCAAAGTCCTAGAAAAAACTCTTTGAAGCCTTCCTTTTCTGGAATTCACTTTAGAGTTGGGAGAAACCTGAATTCAAATCTCATCTTTGATACCTATAATCTGTGTAACTTCAGACAAGCTATTGAATCTTTATGTGCCTTGGTTTTCCCACATGCAAAACGGGACAAATAATACCTGCAATGAGATGCAGCATGGTATAGTTCCTACATCTTCACCCCACAGTAATTTCTGACTCCTGATTTCTCCGGTCAACTGAAACTAGTCCAAGATTTCCAATGATCTCTTAATTTTCCAATCTAATAATTTATAGTCAAGTTTTATTCTTTACCTTTCTGAAGCATGTTTCACTATTCACACCCCTCTTTTTTAGGATATTCTCTCCACCCTTGTTTTTCATAATACTGTTATCTCTTTCACCCTCTCTGGATATTTCTTAGGTTCCTTTACTAAATCATCATTTATGCCTCACCATTGATCTGTGGGTATACTCAAAGGTTTTTTATCTTGAATACACTTATATCTCATGATACTCTGTCTTTGTATATTTCTCTCTCTCTCTCTCTCTCTTGTCTTTGTTTCTCTCTCTCTCTGTGTGTATGTATGTTATTTCATTAGTTATCATGGGACCAATAAAAATTTCTGTGCAAATAACTCCTTGATGTCTACATCTCATGCCTATGAAATACTGAGTTAGAAATGTCCAAGAGGCAGCTGATATTCAGGAGAGAACCTAAAATTACAGTCCATATTTCCAACTGGACAAACCATAAGGATCTTAAAATGATCATGTGTCCAGCAGAACTAATTATTTTTCTCTTCAGTGAGAGATTTGTTTTCTTTCTCAATTTCTCATTTCTGTTGAGGACATTTCAATCCTTCTGGTCCCCAGCTTTGCAATGTCAGAGTGATCTGACTCTTCACTCTCTCTCAGCCCAAATCAGGTTCACCATAATAAACTTCTTTGGTCAGATTATTTTCTGTTGTTTACTCCACCCTGCAAATAGAGTCCTACTTTAACTACTTTAACAAAGCAACAAATACTTAACAACCAAGTAATAGATTGGGAAAATGAGAAAACAACAGAAAAAAATCTGACTTTAGAATAGTTAGTATAGTGACAGGGAACATCAAAATACACATTCAGAAGACAAAGTCAAAATCCCTGCATCCAAAGCCTCAAAGAAAATATAAAATGGTCTCAGGCCATGGAAGAGCTCAAAAAGATTTTAAAAATCAAGAAAGAGAGGTAGAGAAAAAATTGGGAAGAGAAATGAGACTGATGCAAGGAAATTATGACAAAAGGGTCAACAGCTTGGTAAAGGGGGAAAAAGTACTGAGGAAAATAACACTTTAAAAACAGAATAGACCAAATGTAAAAAAAAAAAAAGTCTTAAAAATCCAATAAAGAGAATAATGCCTTGAAAAACAGAATTGGCTAAATGGGAAAAAAAATATACAAAAGTTCATGGAAGAGCAAAACTCCTTAATAATTAGAATTGGCCAAATGGAAAAAGAGGTACAAAAACTCACTGAAGAAAATAATTTCTTATAAGTTAGAATTGGGCAAGTTGAAGCTAATGACTTTACAAGACATCAAGAAACAATCAAACAAAATGAGAAAAAAATGTAAAAATATGCCACTGGAAAAACAACTGACCTGTAAAATAGATCTAAGAAAGATAACTTAAAAATTTTTGGATTACCTGAAAGTCATAATTTTTTAAAAAAGTCTAGATATCATTTTTCAAGAAATAATCAAGGAAAACTGCTCCTATATTCTAGAACCAGAGAGTAAAATACAAATAGAAAGAATTCAACAATCACATCCTGAAAAGGACACCAAAACAAAAACTTCCAGGAATATAATAAACAAATTTAAAATTTCCCAGATCAAGGAGAGAATATGGCAAGCAACCAGCAAGAAACATTTCAGATATCAAGGAGCTATAGTCAGGCTAATACAAGATTTAACAGATTTTACATTAAAGGATCATAGGACTTGGGATATGATATTTCAGAGCACAAAAGAGCTAGGATTATTACCAAGAATCACACACCCAGAAAACAGTATATTTTTTTTCAGGGGGAAAAATGGACAATCAATGACATAGAGGACTTTCAAGCATTCCTGATGTTAAGACCAGAGCTGAATAGAAAATTTGACTTTCAAATACAAAATGCAAAGGAAACATATTTGAATAATAAGAGATTTGATAAAGTTAAATTGTTTATATTCCTACATGGGAAAAGTGATATTTATAACTCCTAAAAATGTTCTCATTTTTAGGGCATATATAGATAGAAAGCAGAAGTGTGAGTTGAATGTAATGGTATGATTATATGAAAAATAAAATTAAGGCATGAGAAAGAAGAATGCATTGGGAAAAAGAGGAGATAGAATAGGTTAAACTTTTTGACATAAAATTGGCTTGAAAGAGATTTTACAGTGAATGGGAAAATGGGGAAAGTAGGGAAGGGGGCATATGAATTTGAATTCATTGGAATTGGCACAAAGAATGTGTGGCACACACACATTCAGTTGGGTGTTGAAATCTATCTTACCATACAGGAAAGGAGGAAAGGAAGGGAATAAGAGAAGGGGATAGGGGCAGCTGATAGAAAGCATGATTGTCAGAAACAAAACACTTTTGAGAATAAACAGGGAAAAAGGAGAGAGACACACACAGAGAGACAGACAGACAGAGAGGGAGACAGAGGGGAGAGACAGAGAGAGAAGGAAAAATGGAGAAATAGGATGGAAGGAAATATATAGTTGATAATCATTGCTATGAAAAAAAATTTACAGTGAATTTCTTTGATAAAGACTTCATAGAAAATGGAGTCAAATTTATTGAAATTAAAGCCATTCTTTAATTGATAAATGATCAAAGGATATGAACAGGAAGTTTTCAAAGTAATCATAGTTATTTATAGTCATACAAAAAAAGTTCTCTCAGCCACTATTGATGAGACAAATGAAAATTAAAACAATTCTGAGGTACTATTTCATAACCTGTCAGATTGGTTAATATAGAATAAAAGAAAAATGACAAATGCTGGAGGGGGCATGGGGAAAAATGAGACAGTAAAGCATTGTTGATAGAGTTATGAACTGATTCAACCATTATATAGAACAATTTGGAATTATCTCCAAAGGGCTATAAAACCTGCATACTCTTTGACCCAGAAATACTATTTCCAGGTCTATATCTCAAAAGAGCTAAAAAAGGAAAAGGAAAAGGACTTATATGTACAAAATTATTTATAGCATCTTTTTTTCTGGGACAAAGAATTGGAAATTGAGGGTATGCCCATCATTTGGAGAATGGCTGAATAAATTGTGTTACATAATGTTGATGGAATACTATTTTTGTTAAAAGTAATGATGAGCAGGATACTCTCAGAGAAACATGAAAAGACTTATATTAATGGATGCAAAGTGAAATGAGCAGAACCAGGAGAATAATATGTAACCCATCTGGAAAGATGAGTTAGATTTTTTAAAATGACAATTAGAGGCAGTTAGGATACAAATATATCTTATCCTAGAAGCATTAGGGAGCCACTTCTTAAGCAGGAGGATGACATAATAAAACTTAGGTTTTAGGCTTATCAATTTAGTAGCAGAGTGAGGAAGAACTTCAGGAAGTGAGAGGGTGGGTGCAAGAAAACCAATTAGGAGGCTATTTCAGCAATATAAGTAAGAAGTGAGAAGGGCTTGCATTAGGGTGATAGTAGAATGAGTTGAGAAAATGGGATGTATGGAAGAGATACTGTGAAGCCAAAATCAGGATAATTATTTTTAATGAAAAATTATCTTTATGATATAGAATTTCAGACCTTTAAAACCTGAAGGGACCTTAGAGATCATTTAGTTCAACTTAATTTCCTCCACAATAGCTCTGAGGAGTAGCCTTCTAACCTTTACTTGAAAATATCTATTGTCTGAAGACTTTCCTTTCCTGAGGTCACCTATTTTCCTGTCAAATAATTATAATTGTTACAATTCCTAAATTGTAATGGTTAGGAAAATTTCCCTTATTTCAAGCCCAAATCTACTCCTGAAGCACAACTCCCTGCTTTCAGTTCTGAGGGCTGGAGCCAAGCAGAATAAGCCTCTTCTTTTCCCCATGAGATAGACCTTTAGAAGAAGAAGAAAAAAACACTGAATTTGGAGCCAAAACATCTGAATAAAAATCCTGACTGCCACTTACTGCTCATGTGACTTTTGTTATTGTTGTTCAGTTGTTTTTCAGTATGTCTCACTCTTGGTGACCCTATTTGGGCTTTTATTGGCCAAGATGCTGGAGTAGTTTGCTATTTCCTTCTCCAGATCATTTTACAGATGAGAAAACTGAGGCAAATGGGGTGAAGGGACTTGCCTAGGGTCACACATCTAATGTCTGAGGCCAGATTTGAATTCAGGAAGACAAGTCTTCCTGACTCCAGACTCAGCACTCTGTGGACTATGGCTCCCCTGTAGCTGTCCAGTGTAATTTTGGACAAGTCATTTAATATATCATCTGGAAAATGGCTTGTAGAGTATCTTCTATCTTTAAATTTCTGATTCTATCTTCTCAATAATCTTCCTGTCCTCCTATTTTCCCTTTCCTCCAAATTATAACTTCTTAGATCTTAAATATGGTGGTGGTGAAATGACAGAAAAGTAAAGAAAAGCTGTATGATTATGATCTTGAAATTTTTGAAAATTCTGTCCCTTGTCTCAGTCCCTGACAACTACTTGTTTTCCTGGACAAGGAGGGATTATTCATACTTTCTTTTAACTGAGATGATATAAGAAACTCTTCTTTTTCAGAGGAAAAAATGATTAATGTAGGGATGAGCCAACACCATGTCCTAATTCATTAGCAGATCACTATCCAGAGGGATGGTTTCATTACCTAAACTACATTGATTTTCTTGAGATGATCACCATCTAATAATAGTTAAGAAATGCCCACTTATACTTGGACAAAACAGAGGTTTTCTACCCTTGCTTTTTAATGACTGTACTTTTATAAGTTACTTCATATTCTTGGCTGAGATAAAATTATATATTTATATAGTATATTTCCTCCCTTTGGAATATGTACCTGTTATAAGATTTTATTGCATTGGTGGGGGGACTCATTCCACGGGCAATAAACATACTGGTTTGATAGTTTATTGGTAACGGTTGCTGGGGGTGGGTGAAATAAGGGATGGAGGAGGAGAGAAAAGACTTGGGTGGGCCTTAGGGTTCCAGTCTGGAACATTATGTGCTTCTTGGAGTGTCTGCCTTCTGTGTCATTGTCATTGGGTGAGAAATACACCATGAATATACTGGCATTTTGTAAAACTTAGTAAGAAATAAACAACCCACCCATGCACACACACACACACACACACACACACACACACACACATCCAACAATACAATAACACAGCCCATAGAAAAAAGGAAAAATACATTACCTTTTTAGAAGCAATACTTTACAGAAAAACAAAGTTAATTATGTGATTGCATTATGTTTCCTACCTTTGGATTTTTAAAGAAGTTGGAAATTTTCATATGTTTTTTTCTCTCAAAAATTTGATTTTGCATTCCTTAAAGAGGATTCAGCTTATGCCATCTTTGATTCAAGTCAATTTAATTTACTTAAAAAATATTTGACAAATACCTATTATGTTCATTCCATTGTGCTTAGTGTTAGAAAGACAGAAAAGAAAAAGCTTCAGCTCTCAAGGAACTTTTAAAATCTTGAGGCAGGCATTCTTAACCAGAAATCCATGATTAAAAAAAATTTTTTTTGGGGGGAGAGGCAGCTAAATGGTACAATAGATAAATACCAGTCCTAAAGTCAGGAAGACCTGAGTTCAAATATGGCTTCAGATTCATAACACCTACTAGTTATTATTCTGAGCAAGTTACTTAACCCCAATTGTCTTGCCAAAAATTATTTTTTTATAACTGTTTCAGTATAATAGTTTTCCTTGCTATCTTATATATTTTATTTTATGAATTTATAAACATTATTCTGAAAGTGATCCATAGTCTTCTTCAGACTCCTGAATGAGACCATGACACAGAAAAGGTAAGGAAGACCACGTACAGGGAAAATACAACATTGCACATAGAAATAAATATAAGATAGTTTCAAGAGAGAAAGAATTGAAGGGATTAGGGAAGGCTTTGTAGAGGGCACAGCACCTGAGCAGAGCTTTGTAAGAGCAAAAGGATTCTGAGAGTTGAGGAATGAATGGAATGTAGCTATGGGGAAGCCATTGTAAAATGCAGAGGGAGAGGTTGTATCTTGGAGTCTCCGGAGCACTTCTTAGGAATCAGTAAACTATGACCCAAGGATCAAATCCTTCTGCTTGCTTTTTAAGTTTTGAATGAAGTCATGTTTTATTAAAAAATATAAAACCATTCTTGGCTGTACAAAAACAGGCTAAGGGCTGGATTTGGCTCACTGGTTACAGTTTGCTGACCCCTAATCTGATGCAATGTAGCTGGAATGTAGGATATATAGAAGATAATAAGATAATACTTGATGGGTCAGTTGGAGTCAGATGTAGCAAGATCTTATTCACAATGAAGCAGTACAGATAATGCTCTGAACAGATTGTACTGAATCTCAAAAAAACTAAGGAAAGTTGGTACATTGAGTTTGTTGTTCAGTAATTCAACTGTATCTGACTCTTTGTTATACCACAGATCATAGCACACCAATGCCTCCTATAGAGTTTTCTTGGCAGAGATATGGAGTGGCTTGCTATTTTCTTCTCCAGCTCATTTTAGATGAGGAAACTGAGGCAAACAGGGTGAAGTGACTTTAGTAGGGTCTTACAGCTAGTAATGTAGGTGTGGTCAGAAGTTTTTCTTGACTCTAGGGTCTGCAATCTATCTCTTGCGCCACCTAGCTGCTTGCTTCTTCTATGTCATCTCTAAGTCAATCTGTTATTATTTTTTTGATTTTTTATTATAGCTTTTTATATACAAAACATATGTATGGGTAATTTTTCAACATTGACCCTTGCAAAAACTTCTATTTTAACTTTTCCCCTTCTCCCCCCCATCCCTTCCCCCAAATGGCAGGTAGCCCCACACATATTAAATATGTTAAAGTATATGTTAAATACAATATATGTATACATATTTATACACTTATCTTATTGCACAAGAAAGATCAGATTTAGCAAGAATAATAATAACCTGAGAAGAAAAAACAAAAATGGAAGCAAACAATAACAGAAAGAATAGAAATGTTATGTTGTGGTCCATACTCATTTCCTAGTGTTCCTTCTCTGGGTGTAGCTGGTTCTGTTCATTGCAGATCAGTTGGAACTGATTTGGATCCTCTCATTGTTGAAGAGAGCCATGTCCATCAGAACTGATCCTCATATAGTATTGTTGTTGAAGTGTATAATGGTCTCTTGGTTCTGCTCATTTCACTTAGCATCAGTTCATGTAAGTCTCTCCAAGCCTCTCTATATTCATCCTGCTGGTCATTTCTATTTCTATTTCTATTTCTTCTTCTTCTTCTTCTTCTTCTTCTTCTTCTTCTTCTTCTTCTTCTTCTTCTTCTTCTTCTTCTTCTTCTTCTTCTTCTTCTTTCTTCTTCTTCTTCTTCTTCTTCTTTCTTTCTTCTTCTTCTTCTTCTTTCTTCTTCTTCTTCTTCTTCTTCTTCTTCTTCTTCTTTCTTCTTCTTTCTTCTTTCTTCTTCTTCTGTTATAGCTTTTTATTTACAAGATATGTGCATGGGTAATTTTCAGCATTGACAGTTGCAAAATCTTTTGTTCCAATTTTCCTCCTCCTTCTCCCCACTCCATCCCCCACGTGTCAGATAGACCAATACATGTTAAATATGTTAAAGTATATGTTAAATACAATATATGTATACATGTCCATACAGTTATTTTGTTGCACAAAATGAATTGGACTTTGAAATAGTGTACTATTAGCCTGTGAAGGAAATAAAAAATGCAGGCGGACAAAAATAGAGGGATTGGGATTTCTATGTAATGGTTCACACTCATTTCCTGGAATTCTTTTGCTGGGTGTCTGCTGGTCATTTCTTACAGAACAATAATAGTCCATAACATTCATATACCACAATTTACCCAGCCATTCTCCAATTGATGGGCATCCATTCAATTTCTAGTGTCTGGCCACTACAAAGAGGGCTGCCACAAACATTTTGGCACTTACAGGTTCACAACTCCACCAATAATGCATCAGTATCCCAGTTTTCCCACATCCCCTCCAACATTTGTCATTATCTTTTCCTGTCATTTTAGCCAATCTGACAGGTATGTAGTTGTCTTAATTTGCATTTTTCTCATCAATAGTGCTTTGGAACACCTTTTCATATGGCTTGAAATGGTTTCAATTTCTTCATCTGAAAATTGTCTATTCATATCCTTTGACCATTTATGAATTGGAGAATGGCTTGATTTCTTATAAATTAGAGTCAATTCTCTATATATTTTGGAGATAAGGCCTTTATCAGAGCCTTTAGCTGGAAAAATGTTTTTCCAGTTTGTTGCTTCCCTTCTAATCTTGCTTGCATTAGTTTTGTTTGTACAGAAGCCTTTTAATTTGATATAATCAAAATTTTCTATTTTGTGATCAATAATGATCTCTAGTTCTTCTTTGGTCACAAATTCCTTCCTCCTCCACAGGTCTGAGAGATAAACTATTTTATGTTCTTCTAATTTATTTATAATCTCATTCTTTATGCCTAGATCAGTTACCCATTTTGATCTTACATTGGTTTATGGTGTTAAGTATAAGTCAATGCCCAGTTTCTGCCACACTAATTTCCAATTTTTCCTAGCAATTTTTGTCAAATAGTGAGTTCTTATTCCAAAAGCTGGGGTCTTTGGGTTTGTCAAACACTAAATTATTAAAGTTATTGACTACTTTGTCCTGTGAACCTAACCTATTCCAATGATCAACAAGTCTATTTCTTAGCCAATACCAAATGGTTTTGGTAACTGCTGCTTTATAATATAGTTTTAGATCTGGTACAGCTAGGCCACCTTCATTTGATTTTTTTTTTCATTAGTTCCCTTGAAATTCTTGACCTTTTGTTCTTCCAGATGAACTTTGTTGTTATTTTTTCTAGTCATTAAAATAGTTTCTTGGGAGTCTGATTGGTATAGCACGAAATAAATAGATTAGTTTAGGTACTATTGTCATCTTTATTATATTCGCTCAACCTATCCAGGAACACAATATTTTTCCAACTGATTAGATCTGACTTTATTTGTGTGGAAAGTGTTTTATAGTTTTGCTCATATAGTTCCTGTTAAGTCAATCTGTTATTAATTGTAGAATGACCAGGTGCTTCATTAAACTTCTCCAATGCTTTCCTTAATAGAGTTCTGGGACCTGGACTTTCCTACTAACTTTCCACTTTTCATATTTAGCTCTATTTGGTTTGAACATCACTGAATAAGATGCTTTTGTACTGGGTACAGAATTCTATTGGCCTTCCCAGCTCTCCAGCTTCCTCTTGTGTTGGCTTCTTTTATTAAATAGTAATTTCCTAGAGGACAGAGACTGTATTTTTTCCTAATTGTACTTAGCGTGGTGCCCAGAACATAGGTACATAACAAGTGTTTACTGAATTGAGTTAATTTCATTCCAACATTGAACTTCAGCTCACAATGTACCAAAATGAGTCAGCCTGGCACTCTCTGACAGGCAGAAAATAATGTGTTTGGAGGTTTAAAATTATTTTGTTGGGTTTGAGATGGGACATTACTTTGAGATATTCAATATGTGGTTATGAAATTAAAGACCAGGAAACAGAGTAAGGCTGCACTTAGATATTTGGAAATTATTTGCATATTGAAGATAATTAAACCCATAGGATATGGATGATAAGTCAGCAAGGAAAGCTAAGAAAGAATGGTCATGTAGATAAAAGAATCATAAAGCTATAATAGTTATACACACAGACACAATAATATTTGAAGGGTCAGTTGGAGTCAGATGTAGCAAGATCTTATTCATCACAATGAAGCAGTACAGGTGCTCTGAACAGGTTGTACTGAACTACCTCAAAAAACTAAGGAAACCTTAGAGGAGAGAGTAACTAGCAGGAGAGAATAATTAACAATGTCAGGTGCCAGAGAAATCAAGAAGGGTGAGGGATACACAAAGTCTTCTTATTTGACAATTAAGAGATCACTGTCAACTTTGGAGATGGCAAATTTTTAAGAGCTAAGAGGCGAGTAAGAAGAAATGAAGTGACAGCAAGGAGTATAGACAATTTCTTTTAATACTTTGGGAGAAGAAGTAGAGATACAAGATGATAGCTTAAGGGGATATTAGCTTGATCTTGGTAAGAAATAATATTTTTTATCAGAGACTGGAGTAAAGGAAGAGAAAATGGAGAATGATGTCAAGGAGCTTTGAAATGTAAAGAAAGGGAAAAATGAAGCTTATAGGAAATGGATTATATTTTCTTGGTATTGTATGAGGAGAGGTCCTTAGCTGAGAGGATGAATGGAAGCAGTGGCATGGAAACCTTGAGGAGAGAAGAGGTTTGGAATAGCTACTGTGGGGAGTGAAAAAGAGAACAAATTAGTGAGGAGTAAAAGTGGATACTCAGGAAGTGAATAGCTAGTTGAGAAGATGGTGTCTGAGAAAAGGATTTATATTTCTAGGCCATGTCTTTAAATCCAAAAATAACAGGGCAGAGATGGAATGTGCCTAATAAGGGCTGGTAAAATGTATTTTCTGAGAGTATTGAAAATCTAATCAAAGAGCTTTAAAATCAAAAGGAAGAAGGAGGGAGCAAATTTGTCTCTGTATATCAAGCAAGCTGGATATAGCATAGAGGGTAGCTTTAATGTTATAATAGTAGTAAAGATGCCCATAAATTCACAGCCAAGAAAATCCAAGAAAGAATCCAACAATAAAATTCACAGTTTCAGATGTCTAAAAACAAATGTACAAAGATGAATTATATGCAAGTTGCACTAGATTTCTTCATGCAAGAAAGCAAATTTGAACTCATAAAATTATAATCGAAACTTAGTGGAATGAAACCCATGACCACATATGGTAAGGGCTTGGATAACTCTGGGTAGAGTGGCCAGTCTTGACTCACAATTTAGAACAGAAACTTCATGGTTCAACCACTATTGGCACTGTTGATAATGTGGAGAGTTGAAGGTTCTCCACGGGGCATCTTTATTTAGTCCCTGAATTTAATGTACCTAAATGGTTTGAAATACAAAAGATGCTAGAGGGTAGGAATGGCTGTCAGATTTTTTATTTATTTTATTTAAAAAATTTTTCTGATCATCGACTGCCTGCAGACCTCTTTTGATGGATGGAATTAGTGGTTAATGTAGCAGAAACAGAAGTGATATTGCCATTGAAGCATGCTTTTCGTTGTTGTTGTTCAGTTGTTTCAGTTGTGTGTGACTCTTTGTGACCCCATTTGGATTTTCTTGGCGAAGATACTAGAGTGGTTTGCCATTTTCTTTTCCAACTCATTTTCCAGATGAGGAACTGAAGCAAATAGAATTAAATGACTTTACTCAGAATCATATAACTAGTGTCTGAGGCAGATTTGAACTCGGGAACAAACTCAATACTTCCTAGCTGCCCCAAAGCAGAGGGAAACAGAAGAGCAATTAAGAAAAAAGAGCACAAACATGAAATGGATAGATGATAATTATAAGAACTTTAATTACCTGAAATCTGCTGGAGAGTTTACTTTTTCTCTTTGTCTGTCTTTCTCTGTCTCTTTGATTGCCTCTGATTGTCTCTTTCTGTGTCTCTATCTCTTTATAAATTGAAATCTGTCCTCAGACACATACCAGATATGTGATTCTGGACAAGTCATTTGACCTTGTTTACCTCAGTTCCTCATATATAAAATAGCTTGAGAAAAGAAAACTCCAAAAATGGAGTTATAAAGAGTATAGAAACAATTCAATAAGAAGTGATGGATAATAGGGTGGATGATGATAACAGATGATGGAAACTAGGCAAAAACAGCTCTTATTTTCCATTTATTTTCTATGCTGATAAGCTTGACTTTGATTACTGGCAAAAATTTGGAATAAATTATTAAAGAGATAGTTAGTGAAGACATGTAAAGAAGAAAGTGATGATTCCAAAGAACCAAGACTCTTTCAAGAACCTTTTTTGACAAGTTACTAAATTGATAGATCAAAGATTAATTTATTTCTATTTCTAGGAAAATCTTTTACAACATCTCCCATGCCATTTTTTAAGACAAGGAGGAAAGATGTAACAGCCAATGGTATATATATGTGCATATAGAATGGTAGGACATAAAGAAAGAGACACCAATAATTCAATATTAACTTGGAAAATTATGGAGACCACTCTCTTCAGGATGACTTCCAATCTCATATTAAAATGAAATTGTCCCCTCCAATATAACGATGACTTTTGATAGACAAATCTAATGGTTTTTTTCAATTTCTCTTGATCCTTTTTGATCTCTCTGTTATCTTTAATGTCACCATTTTTTCCTTTATTCTCTCTTCTCTCTTAGTTCTCTTACCTCTGACACACTTTCTTTCATGAATCGTCATTCAAGTGATACTTGCTAACCATGGTTGTCCACCAAAGCTCCTTCCGGAATTATTATCTCTTCTCTCTTTTTATACTTGGTGTTTTCATCAGTAACTATGGATTCAATTATCACATCTGTGCAGGTGATTCTCAGTTCTATTTGTCCAACCCTAACCTTTCTCTGGACCTTGAGTCTTGCATCCCCAACTGTTTATTAGTCATTTCACCACAACTATGTGTATTATAAACACATTAAACTCAACATGTTAAAAATTGAACTCATCTTCCCTTTAACTCTCCATTTTTCCTAACTTTCTATTACTGTTGAGGGCACCACCATGCTCCCTATCGTCCAGGCTCACAGCCTAACTATGTTATCTTTGACTCATCCTTCTTTCTCAATTTCTCCTATCTGCAAATCTAATTAATTTCTAAGTCCTGGCATCTTTAAACATCTCTCATGATGTTTTATTCTTTTATCACACTGCTACCACCCTGAAAAAAGATCTTTGCCACTTTATACCTTGACTACTCTGTTAGTATTCTTATCCCAAAATTATCTCTATATTCCAGTCCTATCAAATTGATCTTTCTGAAGTGCATGGCTCATCATGTTACTCTATCCTCCCCCATTCAATAAGCTCTAGTGGTTTCCCTATCATCTTTGGGATCAAATATAAAATCCTGTATTTGGCTTTTAAACCTCTTCACCTTCCTATAGTTTTTCTTACATAGTTTTCTTACAATTCATTCCCAAGATACTCATCGTTTGACTTTGGGCATTTTCACTAGCTTGCTTTCATTCCTGCAGTGCTCTCTTATGTAATCTCTACCTCCCAGATCCTCTTTCTTCCTTTAGATTCAGATAAAGTTCTGTTTTGTTAGAAGCCTTTTCCCATCTTTCTTAATCTTAGTGCCTTTCCCTGAGATTATTTTCAATTTATCCTGTATATATCTTATCATGTTTGTATATAGTTTGCATGTTGTCTCACATTAAATTGTGAACAAATATTAGGGACTGTTCTTTCCCCCCTACTTTGTATCTCTAGCACTTAACTGAGTGCCTGGCACATGATAAATGCTTAAAATCATTTGCTGCCTTCACTTGACTTGAGTGTCAATGGAAGCTGTACATGGTCTTGGGCTTTTTCACATTTTTATCAATGACTTGGATAATAGCATAGAATGACATGCTTATTTTATAACAGAAAGAGAAAAAACTAAAATGTGGGATGTCAGAGTGAGGGTCAAAATACATTTATCTGTACAGGCTAGAATATTGTATCAAATAAATAAAAGTATACCTCAAAAGAAGTACAAGATAGGCGTAGTGTGCTTAAGTTTCTGAAAAGGTCTAGTGCCTTTAGTATAAGCAGGAGTCAAAAGAGAGATGTGAAAGGCAAAAAAGCTAATGTGTTCTCAGGCCATTCTATGAGAAACAGAATTCTTAAGACTTGGGAGATGTCAGTCTCGCTGTACTTTACTTTCATTAGACAATATCTGGAGAAATTGTTTATTGGGTTCGGTTCTTGGTACCACGTTTTAGATAAGACAGGCAGGAAGGAAAGAAATAAATTTTTATTGAGCACTTACTATGTGCTAGACATTGTGCTAAGTGCTTTACAAGTGTCATCTCATTTGTTGCTCACAACAACCCTGGGAGGTAGTTGATATTATTATATCTATTTCAGAGTTGAGTCAATTGAGGTAAATTGAAGTTAAAAGACTTATCCAGGATCATCCATCTAGCACATGTTTAAAGGAGATTGGAACTCAGGTCTTCAGAATTCAATGCACTATACATTAAATCGTCTCAGGGGTCCTCAAACTACAGCCTGTGGGACACATGCGGCAGCTGAGGATGTTTATCCCCCTTACCCAGGGCTATGAATTTCTTTATTTAAAGGCCCACAAAACAAAGTTTTTGTTTTTACTATAGTCCGGCCCTGCAACAGTCTGAGGGACAGTGAACTGGCCCCCTATTTAAAAAGTTTGAGGACTCCTGTCCTTGTTTCCTTATCTGAAAAATGGGGATAGTAATAGCACCTACTCTCTCAGGATTGTTGTGAGTATCAAATAAGATAATTTTTTCAAGTGTCTGAGGCCGAATCTCAGATTCTCCTGACTTAAGGGCTAGTGCTCTATTCACTGTACCATCTAACTGTCCCCTGAGCTAATATTTGTGAAGTGTTTATAGCACATTGCCTGGAACATAAAAGATAATTGATAAGTTGGTGTAGCAATGGGGTATCCTGAGGAAAGCAAGCAGAATGCTAGAGGGCATCAGTATTAAGAGAATCCACTAAAAAAACTGAAGTTATTTATTTTGGAAAAGAAATAATGAAGGAAGGTCATGAGAGGCATCTCAAGAATTAGAAGTGAAAATGGATTCAGTCCATCCTGTTTAATCCCAGAGGGCAGAACTAAGGCAAGACAGATAGAGGTAACAGAGAGGCAGACCTAGGTTTGATGTAAACAAAATCTTCTAACAACTTTAGCTAGTAGAAGGGCCTGCCTTAGGAAGTAGAGGATTCCTCCTCACTCAAGATCTCTAAACAAAGGCTAGAAAATGACTTGTGTGAAGTGTTTTCATGTTCAAGTATGATCAGATGGGCCAGGTAGGTTGTTTATGACATCAAGATGCTACATTCTATATTTTTGAGAAAAGGCTAAGAGTGTAATGAAAATCAAACATTTCTTAGAGTCAATATTTTATCTCTAGTCTATAGTCACTTACTAGCTGGGTGACTTTGGAAAAGTCACTTAATGTCCACGGGTCTCAGTTTGATCTCTGGTACACTGTGGATGATAATGCTAGCACTGCCTGCTTTACGGGTTTGTTGTGAAGCTCAGATGAGATATTGTAGATGAATCTCATGCTCCATAGGAAGCTGTTCTTGGTTCTTCCAATTGTTGATGCTTCAGGTGGTACAGTGAATAGAGCACAGATGTTGAGTCAAAGATTTGAGTTCATATGATTTCAATTTATTTGCTTTTAGTCTCTGTTTCCTCATTTTAAAAATGAAGATTATAGTACCTACCTCCAGGGTTGTTGTGAGGACCAAATGAGATAATATTTGTAAAGTGCTTAGCACAATGCCTAGGACATAGGAGGAACAATGCAGTGCTTCCTCCCTTCCCCTTCCCCTTCCTCTTTTCCTTCCCTTTCCCTTCCCTTCCCCTTCCTTTGCCTTTCCCTTCTCTTCCCTTTCCTTTCGTTTCTCTTCCCTTTCCTTCCCTTCCCTTCCCCTTCTCCTTCCCTTTCCTCTTTCCCTTCCCTTTCCTTCCTTTTTATATCCTTTGTATATCCCTCTCTTCTTTCTTTCTTTCTTTCCTTCTGTCCCTCCCTCCTTTCCTTCCTTCCTTCCTTCCTTCCTTCCTTCCTTCCTTCCTTCCTCCTTGCCTTTATATATCCCTCTCTTCTTTCCTTTTTTCTCTTTCTCTTTCTCTCCTTCTGTCCCCCCTCCCTTTCTTCCTTCCTCACTTTCTTTTACCTGTTTTAATCTAAATATTATCACACTTGAGACCCAATGACTGAGGTCTGGTTGCATCCTTTCCCCGTCTGATGATGTGGCTTCATCCAGTTAGGACAATATTATTACTAAAAGATGTCTTTGCATTTGGAGGATTAAGGTCCTTTTTGAATCCACAGAATATGCTTTCTTCCCATGTGATAATTTTACTATAAAAATGTTATCATAACCAGCAGCAGAGACACCCAATTTATTTTAACTTTATATAGCACTAAAAATAATGCCTTATTTTCCTTTGGCCCCAGTTACTTGTGGAACAAAGCTTTTTATCACTCCCAGACGCATATCAACAACTATTTCTTTCTTAATAAACTGTATATTTAGACACAACATTGTGTAATATAATTTTGCACCATTCTGGAGCCATCGCCTTGCTCGGAAAGGTAATGAAGCAAATATTCTGTTAATTTTAATGGAATTTTGTACTGCCAAACTGAGTTCCTGTAATAGTGGCCCATTATAAAGTACTCAAAAATGACTAGTGAATCAGATTACCAGGCTGACTCGACATTCTGCAGACTATAATTTTGGATGTTTCAGGCTTTAGAACGAAGCGTCCTCAAGTTGTTCCATTTTTAACTTGTTGGATTACATTCCATCTTGAGATCACACCGAGGGAGGGAAAAAATCTTAGCAAAATTGTTGGTTTAGCTGCTTCGCATTCCACTGCTTTAGAATGAAAGTATTTCATTTATGCTTCTTGGCTATATAGTACAAAACGGTATACTTAAATAGAGCCCTGAGGGCCCTGCTGATTGGTGTTATTGGTTGACTTATTGACAGCCTGTCTGCAAAAGACCCCTGCTCTATTTGACACTACAGCAATAATTTCCAACTTGGTGTTTGGATTAGAATGGCTCATTAGGAAATAGTCTTGAAGACAGTAAAAAGGATGGTATAATGACACCTTGGGCCAAGAGACTTGAGGCTTTGATTATGTGGTTGTAAAATGGCCCTACAACACTAAATAATACCATTAGAATATACTTTCTAGCTCTTTTCCTTCTAGCCCCACATTTTATAGAGTTTTAAAATACAATCTTACAGATGCAAGTCAAGGATGGCCTATGGAAAAAAAGTGAGAGGGAGGAATCTCTATGTCACCACCTCATTTAATAAACCCAATTATGAACAGGATCAAACATAAAATCCTGTTTGGCTTTTAAAGTCCTTTATAACCTGTTCCCTTCCTACCTTGGAATTCTTCTTATAATTCCCCCCATATATTCTATGATATAGAGCACTTGCATCTATCCCATGTTATGTTATATGTTATGTATCACATATGACATATTGCATCTGTAGATTCCAGGAATCTTCACTGGTTCTATTGCCTCTCCCTTCCACTCCCCCCAGCCCCATACCTAGAATTCTTTTCCTCTTCATTTCTGTCTCTTGCTTTCTTTAACTTAAGCTCTTAGCTAATATCTCATCTTTTGCAAGAAATTTGCAGTCCCTTTGAGTGTTCATGTTTTATTTTCAATTTACTCTGAATATATCTTATTTGGAAGTAGTTTTTTGGTACATTTCTTCCCATTAATTCTGTATCTGGTACCTCTTCAAACCTTGCTCTAGTCTCTAGCAGCTATCAGATAGAAACAACATTATGCAATGAACAGGTCATTCCTTAATTAACAAATTAGAGTGGATTGTACATTTTGCACATTATCTCCCCCCAGAGATTTTCTTTTGGGGGTATTTCTTTGTGAGCTTAGGATAGTTCCTGGCATAGAGCAGGTACTTAATAAATGCTGGTTGACTTGACTTGAATTGAATTTATTAAAGGCTTCTGCCTTTAATAAATAAAAAGAACTTTTCTGCAGTAGAGTCGGTGTGATTTCTTCTCCTGGCCTTTCTTCTCTTCTTTCTCACATTCCCAAAGCACAGCAAAAATATGCTGGGTCTGCATTTAGTACCCTAGTCAAAAACTAATTACTTCATCTGCAAAGAAATTTTGTAAGGACTATTTAAATTTCAAGTGTGAATTTGTGTTAGACCAAGTGTGAACTTGCATGTAAACCATTGGCTTGCCCTCAAAGTCCCAGAGGTCTGACTAGTTTAGTAATGCTCTGAGCCTCTGGAATCTGAATAGGAAGCTGAGATAATCCAAGAAAGGACCTCTCTCACAGGTAATAAATCCCCTACAAAACCCTACATTAGACTTTCAGTCCTTGAGGGATGTAGGAACTTTATACTTTCTAGATCATACTGATCTAGAAATAATAATAATAATAATAGACCACAATTATTTAGCACTTTGAAGATATTATTTCATTTGATTCTGATAACACATCTGTAATATGGTGCTCTATTATCTCTATTTTGTTTATAAGGGAACTGAGATGGAGAAGACTAAGTGACTTGTCTAATAGTCCAAGACTCTTTCTCTTCACTGAGTACCTTGCAGAACTTGGGTGCCCTTTAGTTCTGCCTTCAGATGTTGTGATAATTTAAAAAGGGCTTATAACATTGCTCTATTCCTCTACAACTAATTTATCTACCTCAGTGGTCAAAAGATGAAATTACAGGGGGAAGAAGTTTTTCATTTTATAGAAATAAAGTTTATAAAGCAAATCAACACTAGGAGAAGCAACCAATGACTTAAATTCAACCATAAAATGACTCTTAAGAACTTAGCCTGAGAACAATTTTTAAGGGAAGGTATCCATAGAGGAAAAAAAAAATTCTAGTTTTTTTTTTTTTTTTTTAATAGCCTTTTATTTACAGGATATATGCATGGGTAACTTTACAGCATTAACAATAGCCAAACCTCTTGTTCCAATTTTTTACCTCTTACCCCCCCCACCCCCTCCCCCAGATGGCAGGATGACCAGTACATGTTAAATATATTAAAATATAAATTAGATACACAATAAGTATACATGACCAAAATGTTATTTTGCTGTACAAAAAGAATCAGACTCTGAAATATTGTACAATTAGCTTGTGAAGGAAATCATAAATGCAGGTGTGCATAAATATAGGGATTGGGAATTCAATGTAATGGTTTTTAGTCATCTCCCAGAGTTCTTTTTCTGGGCATAGCTGGTTCAGTTCATTACTGCTCCATTGGAAATGATTTGGTTGATCTCGTTGCTGAGGATGGCCTGGTCCATCAGAACTGGTCATCATATAGTATTGTTGTTGAAGTATATAATGATCTCCTGGTCCTGCTCAAAATTCTAGTTTGTTAAAAGTTTCAAGGAGGAATCTAAGAAAGAGTGAAGAAGTGCTAGTTTATACTTGTGAAACCTTAGAGAAGTAACATAATCTTTCCAGGCCTCAGTGTACTCATCTGTAAAATGGAAGGGTTGATATAAATAGTCCCTGAGATCTCTTCCTGTCCAAAATCTAGGATACTAAGATCAGTTTACTCTAGGTCATTTCTATTCTTGGGGATAGAGGGAGGTGGAAGGGGAAGAGACATATCCTACAGATATGAAACTTTGAAAGTCCTGGGATGGCCCCTTGCAACATGAATATGGATGCTATTGTTCAGTAATTTTTTTGGTTGTGTCTGTCTTGTGACCCTATTTGGGGCTTTATTGGCAGAAGTCCTGGAGTGATTTGCCATTTTCTTTTCCAGATCATGTTACAAATGAAGAAACTGAGGCAAACAAGGTTAAGGGATTTGACCAGATCAGAATCACAAATTAGGAAGTGCCTGAGGTTGGAGTTGAACTCATGAAGATGAATGTTTCTGACTTCAGGTCTGGCATTCCATCTATTGGACCACCTAGCTACCCCATGAATAAGAATAGAGGGCAAAAAAAATAATAGAGGGCTCCCCAGGCTAAATAATTATTTTTCTGGAAATTGTCTAACCCTGCTCCAGTCTCTAGCAATTTTTAGAGCCTCCTAGCATGCTGCACCATGTGGTAACCAGACTATCCCCTAATTCAGTGGTTCTCTAAGTATGGTCTAGAGAATCCTGGGGATCTCTGAAATCCTTTTAGAGGATCTACAAATTAAAAAATAGTTTTTATTTCCAATATGATAAATGTCTATAAATATAACCCAGATAAACAAAAACGCTTTGGAGAGATCCTCAATAGTTTTTAATAGGATAAAGATACTGAAAACAAGAGTTTGAGAACCACTGCATCTAATTAACTAATTCTTAGAATGACTTGTCCAAGGTGACAGTCACCAAGAAATGAGCCTTTGAATTCCTGGCTAATCAAACCTTAGATTGAACTGCCCAGTTACATTCCATCTCTTAGGTCATGTTAAGTCTTTGGCTTCTGCCCAATGTTCGGAAATCTTTGACTCCTATAAATAATTTTACTTTTAAAAATATACTTCTAGCACATTGTCTGAAAAAGGCAAGCCAGGCTTTGATTGCTTTTTAGTTCAAATGAGATACCTGAGATCCACCATATAGCCCAACATATACAACACCAAAGTAAATTAAGATAAATATGGTAAGGAAGAAAAATAAGCTTTGTTGCATTAGAGGAAGGAAGGGTGTTGTGGATTGGAAAACCCAGGCAGCATTGGTTAACCTCAGAAGGCAGGCAGGAATTTGTTGTGTGGTCTGTGGGGCCCACTGTATTTTGTTTTTTGTTTTCGGCCTACTCTGAAGTGAGAGAAAGGTCAACAGTAAAATGTTGTCCCTTTAGTCTCAAGGAAGGTATCATTGTGAAAATCGTCATTATTCATTTTCATGAATATAATAATAATTAATGAAGCCAGTGAATAAGCAAACTGGACCAGGTATCAGGTAGACCTGAATTAAAATCCCACCTCAAATGCTTATTATCTGTGTGATTCCAGGAAAATGATATAATCTCTCTTTCTGTTTTCTTCATCTGTAAAATAGAGGGGAAAAATAGCATTTATCACTTAGACTTGTTGCAAGGATAAAATCAGATAATATGTGTAAAGTGTTTTGCAAAGTTCGGGGTACTGCATAGAGCCATTATACTATAATATAAATATATTAGAATATATTATACACATAATATAATTATAATATAATACATAAATACAGCTAATATTACTGTTATAATTGTTATCATAATCAGTTAATAGACAAGCATTTCATGAGTAGTAGGTATTCTGCATCGTTAAAGATACAAAAACAAGCTAAAATTGTCCTGGCCTTCAAGGTACTCCCATTCTTGTGGGGGAAATGACATGTTTAAAAATAAATCCTATATACAACATACATAGAAAATAGATGGAAGGTAGCATTTTGAGGGGTGGGGGCAATGAGGTGCCACAGCAGATAAAGTGCTAGGTCTAGAGCCGGGAAGATGGGAATTCAAATGTGATATCAGGATACTTACTAGCTATGTGACTCCAGGCAAGTTACTTAACCCCATTTACCTCAGTTTCTTCATTTGGAAAATGGCAAACCATTCCAGTATCTTTGCCGAGAAAACCCTAAATAGGATCATGAAGAATCAGACACAATCATAAATGACCGAAGAACAGCATCGGAGGGAAGGCCACTGACACCTCTGGAGACCTGGAAAGGCCTGCAGTGGGATGGCAGCATTTGAACTGAGTTTTGAAGGAAAAAAACTCTAAGGGATAGCAGTAAAGAGAGAGATCATTTCAGGCATGGGGAACAAAAAATACAAAATCATTTCAGCAGGGGGAAGTGCAAGGAACAGCAAGTAGGAAAGCATAGCTGGAACACAAAATTTGTAGAGGGCAGTTATGTATAAAAGACTGGGAAAGTAGGAAGAAGGATAAGTGGTGAAGAGTTCAAAGGATTTTTAAAGTAAGCTTTGTACTTAAATGTTAAAGACAGAACTGTCTTCAAAGAGCTTACATTCTAGTGGAGCACAGAAAGATCCTATGAACTTATGCAAATATAATATAAAGCCAGGAGTGATAGTGGCCAATAAAGTAGTGTAGGAAGATTTGATGGAGCAGATAATACTTTAAGCAAGGAAGAGGGCATCTGATTTGAACTTTTAAGGAAGAGAAGGATTTTGGAAGACTGATTTAAGAGAGGATTGATCTTAGGCCTTCATTGTTGGAAGTGATGGTCATCCAACTTTACTTAACTCCAGCATGAAAACAAGACTCTAAACCTCAGATATCAAAACATTTCAGGGAACTGATCAAAGACTGAATTTCATTAATGTAAAGATATTAAGCTTCAGTAATAGGTGAGTTCTGTTCATTGAGGTTATCAGAATACAAGAACCATCTGATAATTTGACCCTCCTACATAGATATAATCTCAGGTCATTTTTAGGATGTTGCAACTGTAGAATTCTTTTCTCTTACATAGTATAAAATTTTAAATCTTTTTTTAAACACTTACTTTTAATTTTCCCCAATGATATATAATCAGAAATTTTTGACATTTAAAAAAATTCTGCATTTCATATTTTCTTCCTCCCGTGAGAAGGCAATTTGATATAGATTATACATGTGCAGTCATGTAAAACATTTCTGCATTAGCCATGTTGCAAAAGAAAACACAGACCAAAAAACACCCAGGAAAAATAAAGTAAAAAAAAATCTGACATTTAGACTCCATCAGTTCTTTCTCTCTGGAGGTAGAGAGCTATTTTCATCATGAGATCTTTGGAACTGACTTGGATCATTGTATTGCTGGGAAGAGTTAAGTCATTCACAACTGATCATCTTACAATGCTCTATTGCTATGTGCAGCATTCTCCTGGTTCTGCTCATTTCATTTCCTTTTAGCCAACTGTATTAAAACAAGGATAGGGATAGAGATTGGACCTGCAATTTTAACTGGTAATTCTGAGTGAACAATCTCCTAATGACAACACGCTACAGCTTCTTAGTTACTGAGATGATAGTCTTGTTCAGTTTCACACAACCTGTACATGCCTTAGATGGGACTTAACTCTTGGTCTTCTTGACTTCAAAGCCATATTTATTTACTATTATGTTCTGTTTCTTAATTTTTCATTTTATTTACTTCATACCTTTATTCTGCATTCTTATGCTTTAACAGTCATCTTGACTATTTTTCTTTCTTAAAAAAATGTAACAAGTACTTTAGATTTCCAGCAAACTTTAATCCAAAAATGTCTTTTGAAACATTATTTTGTAAATCTTAAGAACATAATATCCAGCATTTATATCATATGCTTGAAAATTTGCAAAGCACTTCACATATATTATCTTATTTAAGCTCCACAGCAATCCTTTGAGATAGGTGGGACAGGTATTATTATCTATATTTTACAGAAGCTCAGACAATTTCCTGAGAGTCAGAGAGATTAAATGACTCATAAATAGTAAGATAGCTAGGAGATGTCAGAGGCAGGATTTACTCCCAAATGTTCCTGACTGTAATATAATGGGTAGAGTGCTGAGTTTGGAGTTCAAATCCTGCCTTTGTTTTTGCATCCTCATGTAAAATGAGAATAATTATAAGAATGTTATAAGGCCCAGATGAGATACTATCTATAATGAGCTTTTCATAAATAAATTCTAGCATAATATTTACTACCTTGTACTGGATCCTATCACCACATGAGAATGATCTGTGAAAGGACTTGTCATTTTGGGGATGGAGAACTAAGGCTTTGTATTGTGTGACTTAGGGGCTAGGGAAGGGACAAAAAAACAAGGTCTCATTATTGGGGAACTAGTCACAACCTGGGGGTAAGGAAGGAAGCAAAAATCAAAGAAAACAAACTTTCCAGGAATACTGAGAATTTCCAGAGAATGCCATAAACCACAGTCATACTAAGGAGTATAGTCAAGGAGTAGTGTAAAGGTCTTACTTTAAAGTCTTACTGCAGCCAAGCCAGGCCTTCATCTGTCCAAGGTCAGTACTTAGCCTTGACTCAAAACATCCTGGATGCATAAATGTAACGAGCTTTTTAAAAGTGGTTTACTTCTAGCACTGGCTCATCAAGGAGCATCTGTCTGGCCATGAAACAAATAGCCCATATCAGAAGACCACAGAATTTTTAGATACTTCTCATCCTCTGTAGTGAGTGGGTTGGGGGCATTTTCAGAAAATGCACTTTCTATTAGGAAAAATGGTGGGTCTCAACTGGAAGTAGCATAGGGCATTTGAAGCTTTGCTCCAGATGTCAATTTGAAGGAGGGAGGGAGGGATGCTCTTTTATCCAGGGGAAGCTATTCTACCATCACTCCTTTATCTTTCCAGAGGTTTCTTTCCATCTCTCTTGCTCTTTGTGGTAGACGACCCCCCACACCCTTATATATCCTTCCCCCTCATGAGTTTTTTGTTGCTGTTATTTTTTTTCTTCCTGCCTTGTCCATGACTAAATTTGAACTCCAGGTATTGTATTGCCTTCTTTTGACATACTTGTCAAAATAATTATCAACTTTCCTTGGACTGATGCTCTAATGTGTTTTGCCTAAAAGCTTAAAACCCTCTCCATTGTCACATTTTTGGCAGCTAATGATTTTGTAGCAAATGTCAGTGCAGAAAACAGGCTTAACTTTGTCTCAGCAAGTCCTAAGCTGATAAGCTACAGCAGAGAATCCCTAATAGCCCTGGCAACAAAACATGACAAGGTGCATATTACCGGCGACAATTACATACATCTCAGGGGCATTCATTAGAGTCTCGGCTGCCTTTAATGACCCAAGAATTCACTTGCCCTTTTCCTTCCCACTGTAATCTCAAAGTAATGAAAATATTGAAGCATGTTATTGTAACTATAAAATTGCCATAGAAAGTCTCTTTTCTTTTCTTTAATAAAGGTTGATATATCTTTCCACTTGGAAAATGGTTCATTATGTTTCTCTTCAAAGGAAGTATAAAATTGAGGTAATAGAAATGGTCTGCCTGGTCCCGCCATGGGAGCTTAACCTCAACTGTAAGGATTCCAGCTGAGAATGGCCAAATTTTAATATCTATTCTGGAGTTTGAGGCTATTTCTAGCGTTGTTTTAGGGGACATCACTGAAGGCTTTTCTTTATTAAGTTCAATCATTAAGGTTATTGACATCAGGCAATGTGGTGAAGTAGGAGGAATGTTAGAATTGGGGGAGAGGACCTAAATTTGAATCCTGTTTTTTTTACTTATATGGCACTGGAAAAGTCACCTGACCTCACTGAATTGCAGTTGTCACATCTGTAGAATCAGGAGGTTGGACTTAATGACCTCCTAAGGTCCTTTTTAGCTCTAATAAGGAAGCAGCTAGGTAGGGCTAGAGATGTTAAATGTATGTGTCTTAATGGGTTTGTAGGCAAATTACAAAGGGGATATCTCAGACATAGCAGATGATTTTGATTCCATGGTAAAATCTAAAGTAAATTCTTGATTTATCTATCTCCTGTCTCCTGCTTCTGCCACTCTGATTTCCTTGAATAATTAAAAGTTGACTATATGGCATCTAAGTGGCATAGCAGATAGAGTACCAGGTCTGGAGTCAGGAAAACTCATCTTTCTGAGTTCAAATCTGACCTCAGACACTTACTAGTTGTATGATTCTGGGGAAAGTCATCAACCCAGTTTGCCTCAGTTTCCTCATATGTAAAAGGAGTTGGAGAAGGAAATGGCAAACTACTCCAATATATTTTCCCCAAAACTCCCAAATAGGGTCATAAATCCAGCACAACTGAAAAAATGATCAAAAAAGAATAACAAATAAGATAAAAACACATGCTTTTATCTATGAATTTCATTGTGTTTATTTTTGCATCTGCAGGGGTCGAATAGAGAAGATAATATATCTATCTCTTTGATTTGAGCACTAATACTTTCTGATGATGGATTTAAGAGATATCAACTTAGGTGATTCAGGGTTCCAATTACAAGCAAGGAAGTCATTACCATTTTCCCTGATTCAACAAATCATTAAGTCAGAAGTAGAAAGGCACCCTGTTCATTGCCATTCAGTAACCCAAGGCACAAAAGAGTTATCTGCACATGACAAGATCTTAATAGGCTAACCATCCTCAGTGGCTAAAAATCATGGGCCAGCACCAGAGTAGAACAGAACAGTAGCCATAGATTGTGAATAATCATCTTTAGCCTGGGTACTTTCCTAGTGATTCCTAAATGCATCTAGAAATCAGCACCCTGGGACTTGTTGAAGATAAATTTTGTCATAATTTGGTATTGTAATATGAGAATGGACCGAAGGTCCCAGTCAGTGATTCCTAGGCTTTTTTGTCCATTTCATGGAAATGCTTGCTTATTTTCTGTGATAGTGGGCAAAGAGATCCTCACTGATTAAGCCATAGACAGAAACCTGCACGTTCTATGGCAAAGCTTCTTAAATTGTGAGTCATAACCCCATATGGGATTGTGTAACTTAATGTGGAGGACACAAAATTATGATTTATTAGCAAGTGTTTGATCTGTATATCTGTTTTATATACCTATCTATCCACGGTCATATAAAAATTTCTCAATTGAAAAGGGATTGGGAGTGGAAAAAGTTTAAGAACTCTTGCTTTGTGGCATCAGCCTCCAAACTTTGATCACGCACTCCATAAATATAAAAATTATATATGTTCCCCAATAGATGTGTATTTACTTGTTTATAAATTATATTCATAAAGTATTATGTGCATAATTTTATACATTATAAAGCTTATAACACAATAAAATTTTAAAAGCATAAAATAAAGATACAAGATAGTGTCTGATTCTAGAGTTAGTTAATAGGGAGCCACTGGAGTTTATTGAGTGTGAAAGTGACATGGTCATATCTACAATTTAGGAAAATCACTTTGGCAGTTTTCTAGAGAGTGGATTGGAGAGGAAATGGACTTGAGAAAGGAAGACCAATTAGAAGATGATTGAAAGAGGTCAAATGATTGATAAAATCCTAAGCCAGGAGGAAAACAGAGAGAGAGCAATGTCATGGCAACCCAGAGGAGAAAAGGTACCTAGGGAAGGAGAGTGATCAACAGGATAAAATGCTTCATTAAGGTCAAGCAAGATGAAGGCTGAAAAAAATCTACAAAAGGCAGCTGGATGGTGCAGTAGATAGAGCACTGACTCTGGAGTCAGGAGGACCTGGATTCAAATTCAGCCTCAGAAAATTAACACTTCTTACTGTGTGACACTGAATAAGTCATTTAACCCCCATTATCTCACCACACACACACACACACACACACACACACACACACACACTATGAGATTTGACAATTTGGAGATCACTGATAACGTTGAAAGTAGCATTTTCAAGTGAGTAAGGAATCAAGAACAATGAAGAGGATAAGAGCAGGAAAGCCCAATATTGCTTATGGGAGAAAGAGATATAACACCTCTCTTCTCACTCTCTAATTGGTTTGTACTTTTATCTTGAGGTTAAGTTACAGACCCCTTGGGTTCATTCCAAAGAGCTCTTTATTATATATATTTATGTAGATATGTGTATGCAATATGTATAAGTGTACATAGACATGCAAGGAATATATGTGTGTTTTTATAATAAATATGATAATAGATAAAGTATAAAATGGTTTGAGTTCCTAGTTGTAAAGGCACATTGTAAATTCAAAATATTGCTTTAACTTTCTAATTGAAAAAAAGATAACATCAAGGGCACTTATCATTATAAGAGAAGGTAGATGTATAAGACTTCTGTTAAGATGACAAAATAGATGTTTAAGACTAGATGAACTCATCTTCCTTTACTATTACCTTAAAAAATTGTTGCAACAAACATGGAATTGCACCAAATGAAGGAAAAGATCAACTGAAAGAGGATAATGAAAAGAGAAAACCAAGAGAAAATATTATGGGAAGTAATAATGGCTCTTTTTTCTACCTGGTTCCAGCCCTTAGTATTAGCACTGTATTAAGAAGAACTGAGGGATATGAATGGTTGTTATTGCCTCTAGAATTGGTGTACCCATTACATGCCTAGTCCTCAGGATGGAAGGCTCCTTTTTAATTACATCTATGGTAGTCTGAGGTTTCAAGCCTCCATATGGCTGTGTTGTCTTTCTGCTTGCCACTTGGTTCTCTTGGCCACATGTCAAGAGCTGAGGGCTCTGTGCTGAAGTTCTATGATGAAGGCCAAAGACTCTGAGGGTCTGCAAATCACTCTGTGTTCATTATGTCTTTTATAAGCCCTATTCTAAGGTTTAAGAGCTCTGAACTGAAGACCAAGGAAATTATCCATAGGCCTGGGGCTCCACATGCTCGTGTTTATTCCTTACTTGCCATCCTTACTCTGGATTTTTTATTTCTTCACTGAGGACTCCGTGTAACAATGGCTCCAAAAGCTTCAGAATTGAGAGAAGCTTGGAAAGAAAAACCTGTGAATTTGTTTTTCATCAACCACCTCTAAAAGAATTACCCCTGAGCAGTGATTTCATCAGAGTTATCTAAACCTCAATAATGAAAAGCTCAGAAGTTAAAATTTTAAGTCAACTGAGAGGGATAGAAGAGAGACTGAACAAGCAAAGGGAAACTTCAATATAATGTGGAAATGCTCGCAACAAAAAGAATCCCAGGTTTATATAAAAACAAAACAACAGAATGAAAAAATGATTAAATATTAATTACACAGAGAAATCCAGAATAGTTGGTCAGCCAATAAACATTTAAGTGACTCCTATGTGCCAGGTACTGGGCTTAACACTGGGGAAGAAAAGAAAGGTGAAAATACCACTACTGTCCTCAAGAAGCTTACAATCTCATGCCAGTTTAGTCAAAAAAGAGCTGAAAAGCAAAGGATAGTGGGAAGGACATAATAAAGGGACATGATAGAGCAATACTGTTAAAATTATCTGAAATAGAAAATAATTATGAGCACAAAGTTACTGAGGAAAAAAAATAATGATTCAATAGTAACAGTCAACAGATTACTACTAAGTTAGGTCAACTAATTCCTCAGTAATTACTGCCAAAGTAGTAATTTACAGAGCTTTTTTACAATAGAAAAGAGGAATAAAAAATAGGACATTTGTTTTGAACATTATTTAAATGAACAAGACAAATCATCTCACCACTTTGCTGTCCCAGCTTTTCTTAACCTAAATTTGTACTGTTGGCAACATCTAGCTGTTAAAATGAGATTACCTCAAAAGTCCTTATCCTACAGGTGATGCCTTTTGCAACCACTCACTTTAGAGGAGAATTTGTGGTTTGTTGTCAGCAATTAGCACTCTCCCCCAATCTTCCTGCTGTTAAGATTACATCAATTTAGACTTAACTTCTTGCTGAAGAAAAAAAGGGAGCTTATCCATTAAGACTCAAAAGAAAAACTTATCTCTTAGGCAACACACTCCCCACTTTCTCTAGCTTCCAGAATGGGAATTTAGCTTTTAAAAAGAGTCTTATAATTCTATGACTTTTTTATTCCTACAAAGATATGTCTTACTTTAAATTATCTAACACTAAATGATAAAGTCTTATCAGTCTATGAATACACTAAATCTATAGGTGACCTACACTAATGAGTTTGGTTTAGCTGTTAGGGCTAGTTTTTCCTAAAGAAGAGAGATTAATCCTACAACAAACTACAAATAAATCAGAGTAATCAATATTAACTGATTTAAATGATATCCCTTTTCAGAACAGAGGAAGGAAGCTAGGTTGGAAATGAAGATGGCAAATCTTCTTAAATGGAAGTTCTAGGAGACACTCTCCACCTTCTAATAAGAGGGAGGAAAAGGTCCAGGGCAGTGGATACAGATGAAGTATGAGTTCCAGGAATGAGGTAAAAATGCACGATGAAGACTTTTCTGAAACATAATAAGTCCAGAAGAGAATAGCAAATGGATTGACCATGGGAATATTGAAAGTGGTTAAAAATCCTTATATAATGACTGAGAGAAGAGATCAGGAGTGAAATTAAAGATCTTGATGAAAAATTCAAAAGGAAAATAAACACTTTAGGAAAAAAGTAGTAGACCTATTGAAAGGAAAAAAGTGATTGAAACAGAATATTAACATTCAGTGTCACCCCTTTCTCAATGAACTCCAATGATTCCCTATCACCTCAACAAACAATCTTCTGTTTGACTTTTAAAGCTCTTCATAATCTAATCCTTTCTTAGCTTTCAAGTCTCACAATTTACTCCCCTCCATATATTCACCAATCCAATGAAACTCAATTCTTTGCTATTCTTTGTACATGACATGCCATTTCTCCATTCCAAGTATTTTTTTACTGGTTGTTCTCTGTATCTGGAAGTCTCTATAATCTTCACTTACTGTTATATTAAATTCCTTCAAAATCTCAAAGTCTCAACTTCTAGTAGGCCTTTACTGTTGTCCTTAATCTTAGTGACTTCCCTTTGAGATTATCTCTGAATTGTCCTGTTTATATATTTATATATACATATATATATTTAAATATTTATTATATAATATATATACATACAAATATATATATTTGTATATGCTACTTCTCCCTTTAGACTGTGAGCTCTTTGAGAGAATGAACTGCCTTTTACCTTTATTTGTATCCCTAGCTCTTAGCACAGTCCCTGACATCTGGGAGTAGTTTAACAAGTGCTCTGTTGTTCATCATATTACTGCCTGTTAAGTTGCTTTAAATACATTTTTATTAATTTGGTTCTTCCTACCTCGACATTTTTTGCTTTGTGCTCTTTTTTTTACACTCTTCCCTTCTATTCTTTCTCTTTAATCTATGACAATTTAAAAAATGTTCTTTCTGATTGAAATGGTTATCAGAATGAACTGAACCAAGGATAATTACAGAAGATAATAGTCCTGCTATATTTTGCTTTGGTCAGATCACATATAGGATATTTTGTTCAGTTTTATATATCATGTTTTAGGGAGGACATTAGGCTAGAAAGTGTCCAGAGAAAATCACTTAGCATGATAAAGAGGCTCATATTCATCCAGACATATGGTGGAAGAAACCACAGTTACTTTGCTTGAGAAGAGAAGACACAGAGATAGAATGACAGCTATCTTCAAGTATTTGAACAATTGTCACATAGAAAAAAAGTTTAGATGTGTTTTGTTAGTTCCTAAAGGAGAAAAATAGGGACAATTGTTAGAACTTAAAAAAGGTACCAATTTAACTTCAAAATTTCCAAACAATTAGAATTCTCCCAAAGTGAAATCTTTCTGTGGCTCAGAGATTGGTTTCTCCTCCCTGGAAGTCATCAAGCAAATGTTCTGGGGAGTGTATCAGAAAAATTAACTTTTTTTTTCAGCTATGGGTTAGAAGAAATGACCACTGAGATACCATCTAATTTCAATTCTGTTATTTTATGAAGGTCAACTAAGGGCTCATGAAAGTTTCTGCAGAAAAAAGAATGATGAATAAAGACCATCCAAACCCATTATTTGGCCCTATCCATACTTAATCAAATAGAAAAACAGCAGATGGCAAATGGGCTATTTCAATCCAAATCCTGGACAGGCAGACACATCACTTTCCAAGCTTGATCCAGCAAGAAACATCCAAGTGGTTATCCACAACATCATCTGCTTATATCCCCCTATCTCCACTCACATAACTACTGCTTCAGACCCTCATCAACTTTCTCTTGAACTGTTTCAATAGCCTCCTAATTAGCCTCCAAATATCTTTCTTTTATAATCTATCCTCCATCAAGCTGCCAAAAGTAATTTTCCTAGAACATAAGTGTGATTATGTTACTAGTTCTTCATTCCCCTCAAAACATACTTCAGCAGTTTCTATTACCTTTAGGATTAGGTGGAAACAGCATTGTTTGAATTTAGAACTCTTCAAAATTTGGCTACATCCAACTTTTCTGGCCTTTTTACACATTGTACCTCTCTACTCATTCCATAGATCAGCCATCCTGCACTATTTGTTATTCCTCACATGTGACATGTTCGATCTCTTCTCACTATGAGGTTGCCCTGGATGCCTGCTGTGACTAGAACTCATCCACATTTCCATCTTTTGAAATTCTACTCAATTTAACTGACTGCTTCTGCAGAAGTCCTCCCAGCTGTTAGTCTCTTCCTTTTTTAAAAAGTTATCTTGTAAAACTTTATATTTTACTTTTTTAATAAAAAGGAGGAAGTGAAAGAGAATCATCAGGAATAAGATTACTCCTCAAATGGGAAGAGCACATAAAAAAACCCAGAAGGAATTATAGATAAGTACAACAGAACTTTGAAAGTTTCATGTTGTAGTTAATATGAAAATATGTTGCATATGACTTTACATGTACAATGATTATCATATGGGCTGCTTTCTCAATGGGTGGGGGATGGCCCAGAGAGAGGGAGAAAATTTATAACTTAAAGTAAAAAGAAATAAAGGTTTAAAATAACAAACACACACATATTTAAAAGTTAAGAAAGAGAAAGAAAATTACATGTTGATTTTATTTATTGTTGTTAAATAATTTCTTTTCAGTTGTGTCTGATTTTCTGTGAGACAATCTGGGACTTTCTTGACAGAGATATTGGAGTGGTTTGCCGTTTTCCCCAGCTCATTTTACAGAAGAGGAAACTGAGGCAAAAAAGTTTAAGGCATCTACCCAGGTCACTTAGTTAATAGGTGTCTAAGGCCACAATTGAAGATAAGCCTTCTGCCAGGTCCAGAACTCTATTTCCTGCACATTTTAACTAGATTTTATTTTATATTTTAAAAGAAAAGGAAGATTTTTCTAGTAGAGATTTGCAGTTTTATATATAATCTTCTATCATTCTACAATGGATGTGGAAAGGCCAGTTTTATTTAGTGAAGAATTTTTCAAAACAGAAACAAACCCCACAAAATTACTTGTATCCACTTTCTTTGCATTTTATATATTCCTATATGTTCCCCATGCCTGAACTGCTTTCCTCTTCACTTCTGACTCCTGACTTCCATTGCCTCTTTCAAGGCTCAGTTCAAATTCTACCTTCTGTAAGAGAAATCTATCCCTCTTCCTGGTACCTTTCCTCAGAAATTATCTTCCATTTCCATTATATATGTCCTGTTTAAATATTTTTACTTGTTGTCTATTACATTAGAATGTAAAATCCTAGAGGGTAGGAACCATGCTTTTTGTCTTTCCTTAAATCCCTAGTATTTCATACAGTGCGTGGTACACGTGTGTTGACTGATTGACGGGGTGTTGATATTTTAACACATCATCAGAATCTAAGTTCCTTGAGGGCAGGAACTTTTTTCTTTTCTAATGTATATTTCCAGTTCTTAGCAAATAGTAAGACTGAATCTTTATTAAAAGGGACTTCTAAGACCATTTAAATCTTCCTATCAGTTTACAGCAAATCCAAATTGTTCATGAATCAGAAACTGTCAGTAATTATAGCAATCTCACAAACAACCCCATCCCTTTTGAATAACTACCTTCAAGGAGAGGAAGGAAAGCTATTAGATTGGACAAGCTACTTTTAGCACTGGAATCTTCACAGAGGCTTCAGCCATGGCTTAATGAGAAACCTCCCTCCTGGAGCTAGAGTTCAATTTGATGCCTATTATTATTTTTCAAACAACAAACCTCTGCAGCCTCTCCTCCCCAGCACCTCATTCCTTGAACAGGGTTTGTAATGAGGACTGCAGGTCTTTTGGCTGAAAGACAACTTCACCTGTTGCTTTGATTTTCCATTTCAAAGCAAAGTTCAGTTTCATTTGTTGCCCTGAGGCCCTTCGGGAGTAGAAGACTGAATGCATTTATTAAAAATCTTTTAACACTGAGACCCATATGCTCAATTAGCACTCCTTTGGGGGTTGGCTTTTGATTTGGATGCTGGATGATAATAAATAAAAAAATATAGCCATGAAAAATTCAGTGAAGAATGGTAGTCTTATATTTATGTGTGTGTGTGTGTGTGTGTGTGTGTGTGTGTGTGTGTGTGAGAACTGTTGGGACCTACTGAATGATGATCAGCATTGTTTTTGCAGATGGTCTCTTTGGATCCTTAGGGGTTACTAATTCACTGCATCTAATGCTTTTGTAAACATATCTGAGATTTCACATACAAAACACAGGAAATATAAAATAAGATGAATAATAATAACAACTAGCATTTATATGATAGTTTAAAATTATGAAGCACTTCCCAAATATTTCATTTGTTTCTCACAACAACCCTGGGCATATTATCCCTATTTTATAGATGAGGAAACTGAAAAAATATGTCACATAACTATTAAGTGTCTGAGATCAGATCTGAACTCAGTTCTTCCCGACTCCAAGTCTAACATTGTATATTGAACTAATTAGAAATGAGAAATCAAAGAGAAAAAAGTTATAAAAAATTCAAAATATATATTTTCTCTTCAACTTTATATTTAGTGGAAGAAAGAAAATAAAATACCTTTCCCATTCCAGCAAAATGTAGCTCTCTTTCTCTTTCTCTCTCTTTTTTTCTTCAGTTATACTTCCTCCTTCTTGAAGTGGCCCAACACTTAAATTTTCAGCAGGGTTTTCATTAGTGTGGATGATGTGACCTTGAAGCTCAAATAACTTTGAACTGATAACTTGAATGATCCTTCTGGGTATTGTGCCCCTGCTGACTGTAGACTAGGTCAGCCTTATTCTTGGGAATGTAGCTCTGACCAACTCACTATAAAAACCAGAGACAACATTCAAAATAAAAAGAAAGCATGGCCAAGGGATTCATTTCATGAAAGGTCTGATTTAGGATTTTCTGCAGGGATTTTGTACTAAGAAACTCTAAAAATAACTCTTGGGTACATTCAAATAAAAGTGATGAGGAAGATGGGGCAGGGAAACTTCCACCTAGGGTTAAGGAACCTTGAATTGTGACATTGTAGTTGCCCCATGTGGTAATGACCCTCATATAATTAGTAGAGATAAGTAAGCTAAAATAGACTTAAATTTTTAATATTTTATTTTTTTCTAAAGATAACATTCATTTAAAAAATTTTTTGAATTCTAAATTTTCTCCCATCCTCCCTTCCTAAAATGGTAAGCAATTTGATATAGGTTATATATGTGCAATTATGTAAAACATATTTCTATATTAGTCATGTTGTGAAAGAAGAAACAGACTAAAAGAAAAAAAAACATGAAGAAAAATGGAAATAAAAATAAAGTGAAAGAGATTTTCAAAAAAATTTAAACTGTGACAGTATTTCTTTTTGAAAAATTACATTTTGGGGCTTAATTCTTTTATCCTAGTCCCAGCAAGATAGCAGCCTCTGGAACTAAGAAGAAACATCATTGAAAATCACTTTAACACAAACTGGATTAGATACAACTGTGTTGTCTTTGGGAGTCTGGCTTTTGACTGATTTTGAATTTTAATAGAATCATCAGTTTAGAGATGGAAGGAATCTTTGAGGTTTTCTCTCATATGTAAACTCCCTGAAAGCAAGGACCATGTCCTTTTTATCTTTGTATCCCTTGGGACCCAGGACAGTACCTGGCACCTAGTAAGTGCTTAATAAATGTTTCTTGTGCTGCTGATAGTCCAGTCACCTCATTTTTTTTAAAGGAGAAGCCTGAGGCATAGTGCCAACATCACCCGAGTTGGGAGTTGGTACCCATGGGATTTGAAGCCAAATTATTGGACTCAAATTAAGCACTCTTTGAATGGAATGCTGGACCCACATTCAGGAAAATCTGTTCAAATCCTCCCTTATGTAATCCTGGGCAAGACACTTTTAACCCTTCTGACCTTCAAAATCCTTGTATGTAAGATTGGGGAAAGAGTAGCATCTCCCTTAAAAGGATATTGTGAGTAGTAAATGAGGTAATAATTATAAAGTGCTTTGCAAACCTTAAAATCTATTTAAGTGTTAGATATTATTATATATGGGACAGATAGATGGATGGCTCAATGGATAGAGTGCTGGGTCCGAAGTCTGGAATACTCATCTTCATGAGTTCAAATATGGCCTCAGACACTTACTAGCTACGTGACTCTGGGCAAGTCACTTGACCCTGTTTGCCTCAGTTTCTTCATCTGTAAATGAACTGAAAAAGAAAATGGTAAACCACTCCAGTATCTTTGCCAAGAAAAATCCTAAACAGATTCACAAAGAGTTGGACTTGATTGAACAACAGCAAATTATCATATATAAAGTGTTTTGCAAATTGCCTTATAAATATTTGTGAAATGCTTTATAAATGTTCATTGTTAGTAGGGATCATTTGCCAGCAGAAATCTCAAACAATAAGGCTGTGCCTACTTTAAAATAGATTTTGCTCTTTGGTGAGCTGTATATTCTAAAAGTGTTAGAAAATCACAGTGAGAAACTCTCTCTGTACTTTAGTGACTCTTTTCCCCAAACAAAATAGTCTTCTCCAATGATAATTAGCTTTTAAAAAAATTTAGGCCACTTCTTACATGAAAACAAATAGGTTATATCAAGTCCCAAAGCCAAGAGAACCACAATGGGAGGATTTTTTTGTGTGTGTGCCTTCAACTTAAGCCTGTTTTCTTTTCAGCTAGATCTGTTTATTTAGTTGGTTCATTCATTCAAAAAATATTTACGGAAGCTTAAAATGTCCTAGTTTTTCCAGATCTAGCCTTTGTTTTATCCAATTGTAAAAAGTTTATGGGCAAGACAGACCAACCAAACCTAGTTATATAGGCCCAGGTTTGGTCTCAAACTTATTCTGTTGAATTTGGCAGCTCCAGAATCTGAAGGTCTACCTGCTACCACCTGAATGGGTCCATTTAGCCATACTGCTGCTTGGACTGGCAATGAGGTAAAAAGGCATCCTAAAAGCAAAATGAATCAGTACTCAGTTGTAAGCTCTTGAGATCCCAGCCATTCCCTCCCTTTCTTGACAATCCCAAACTTGTTATAAGAAATTCATAACTTGCAACCACTCTCCCACTTGTTTTATATCATTGGTGCTATCTAGAATCTAAAAAAAGTTCTATTTTTATGCTCATTGGCAGTATCAAACATATTTTTTTTTGGTTAAAAAATGTACACTTGTGCATTTATTCTCAGACATTACTTGGCTTCAATTCACAGTCAAATCAACCATTCTTACTGCTTTCTACCCTTTTGTAAAAAGAAAACACCCAAGAAAACCACCTGCCAATCACTTCCTTTTATGCAGGAGCTGTTTTTGAAAAAGTAAATAAAGCAACAAGGAATGAGGAGGCTTATTGTGCTGATTTTGGAAGGAAAATGTGATAGTGGGCTCGGGACATGTTATTTAACTCTGAAGATGGATTGAAGTCAACCATGTAAATCAGAATGTGTCTGCATAGCCAGACCCAATCAGGAAATAGTAGAGCTAAGCAAAACCAAATTTAGAAAGCTCTGTCTTTCTTTTTAAAAGTAGTGTACCTTTATTTTTTTTTTTAGGTTTCTTGTAGGAATGTATTTCTGTCAGAGATTAAGAACATCCATCAGAAGATAGTTTTGGGGTTTCCTTAGGAAATGTCTGCACCAAGTATCTATACTAGCCAACTAGATTAGACCAGAACCCAAAGTTCCAACTTTTAGGCCTGATTCAGACTACAAAAGGGTTTTCTTAAGAATTGGAATTTTCAGTATTTGAAATTGAGAGCATCATTGTGTCCCCTTCTTACAGCTCTTTGGGTCATACTAATTTAACAGATAAAAAAAGATAGGATCAAATTGAAATCCAGAGCTCATTGTCAACAGCAAGCATTTATTAAATACCTACTATATCTTAGACACTGGGATAAGAATATAAAAGAAGGCAAGAATTTGAGTCAGACCCTCAGATTCCAAATCTAGTGTCCTTTCCCCTATATTAGAAATCAAATGAGATAAGGCATGTAGAGAGCTTTGCTAACTTTCTAGCATTATACAGATGAGAGTTTTTTTTTTCCTTACAAAGTTACATTCATAGACCATGCAATGGCCACCTAGGCTCATTCTACCTTTCTAGGGTTGATTTGAGTTAATTCACGAAATAGATTACTTTATTATTGAATTAGTAATCAACATTCAGACAAACATTCAGTATCAGACCAGAGGAGTTAAAGCAATCCTATTGAAAAGTTGAATTAACTGGTTACTAACAAGATCTCAGGTATCTATTTTGAATTCATAAAAAATCAAATTAAATTTCATGAATCTGAAACCATTCGATTAAGATCTGATAGGAACTGCAGTGACAATCTAATACTCTACAACTCATTTTTATTAATAAGGCAACTAATAGGTTACACTTTAAATTAAATGAATCAATTGTCACTGGGTTGGGTTTTCTTTTTTGTTTTTCTTTTTCTTTGGGGGGACACAAGCTAAGAAAAACTATTGCTTCATATTGAGAATAAAATGCCCTGTGGGACATAATTTAGATGGATCTTAAAATCTCTTAAGATCTCAGAGCTGATAATAATAACATTGGCAATTATGTACCTTGAGGTTTGCAAAGCATTTTACAAAAATTATCCCATGATGTAGGTTGGATAGGGTTAGGGATAGGGACTGTACTTGTGATTCCCTTAGGGTACAGAATTCTTAAGTGAAGTTTATCTGGAGTCTTAGGGATTTGACCAGAGCACTGAAAGACTAAAGAAATTACTTAGGGGTCTTTCAACCAGTTTATGCCAGCACCAGGACATGAATCTTTGTGGATGTTCATTTTCAAGTCAAGGCAAGATGATGTCTTAAACTGAATAAGAATTGGGTTAAAGTGAAGCACAGTTGTGCAAAGTCATCAATTTGGAGTTGTTTGGAGTTTAGTATTCAAGACAATTCAAAACTAATTCTCTATCAGTAATACCACACTGTCTCAATACAAATAATCATGGTGGATTAGTATCTCCCAAATGAAGAAACCAGGATTTGGAGAATAACTTATCCAAAGTCACACAGCTAATAAATGTCAGAGATAGGATTTGAATTCCAAGTCAAAGTCAGCCTGATTTCTAAGTTCACTATTCACTAATGTAATAATTTTGTAATAGGTTGCTAAGAGATATAGCTTCATAAATAAAATGAATTCTGAGAAGGTCCTGGAAAAATTGATAAGCAAAATTTTTGCATTGGTCCTGTTTCTCCTTTTTGCATAATTCCTCACAACTTTAAACATACTTACTTAAGGTACCCAGCTATCAACTACTATCAATGAAGAAAAAACAACAACTTAGTGGTCCCTCTGTTATACTCCATGCTTGAAATGCTATTATTCCTCATCTCTGCTTTTTAGAATAATTAGTTTCCTTAAAAAGTTAGCTTTAGTACTATTTCCTTCATAAGGTCTTTCTTGATGCCCTCAGTTGTCAATTAGGTAGAGTTGTCTTACTCTACCTAATAACTTTAAAAATAGATTTTACTTATGTCTTTTGTTATGTTAATTTACATTCCCTCCAATATTCTTCCCATTATCTTTTCCCAGAGAGCATTATAAAAATTAAGAGCTTTTTAAAAAAAGGAAAAGAAAAAATAATTAGCAAAACCAATAGATACAGCAACCAATAGATACTGCTGTCATAAGCAATGTTCCATACCTTTGGAACCCCATTTATGAAAAAGAATGGGGAAAGTTTTTTTTTTAAACATGTCTTCTTTGGGGCCATTGGATGGATAAAGTTATTTTTTTAACCAAAACAACAAGCACTGAGAAAGGTTCTTCAGAAACAAGACAAACCCTGGGGACTTTGGATAAGGGGAAGCAGGTTCTAGAAAGAAGTTAGGGTATGGAAAGGCACTAGAGTCAAATCTTACTGGCTTCCTATTTTTTTCTAAGGGCAACTAGGTGGTACAGTGGATATATGCCAACCTTGGAATCAAGAGCATTTGAGTTTCAGTGTGGCCTCTGATACCTATTAGCTGGATGACCCTGGATAAGCCACTTAACCCTATTTGCCTCAGTTTCCTCATCTGTAAAATGAAACAGAAAAGGAAATGGCAATCAAGTATTTTTGCCAAGAAAACCCTAAATAGGATCATGAAGAGTCAGGCACACCTAATCTATAGAACAACAACAATAATGGACCTGATAAGGGCCAAGACTAAGAAATGTGGCCTTAGTAGCTCTGAAGAAGGAAAAAAAAATATTTATCCCTTTTATTAGACCACAAAAAGTTTGGGTACCTACAACTTTACCCTATACCATGTTGAATTACAACTCCATCAATGAACTTAATCACTTCATATCTCTTTGTTTTAGTTTCTTCACCTGTTAAAATGGGGACCATGTTACTTTTCCTGAGAATGTCTTGAAGCTCCATTAACATGTGTAAACTACTTAGAGATCCCTAAGGAGGAGGGATGTATTAATGCTATGGTCTATCAGCCTGCCCACTCTGGCTGGCCTTTAATGATCCAGTATAGGACTGAATAGGAAATATTCTCCTGCTCATGGTCATTGAATTAAAACAGCTTGTTTCTGTAGCACACCATTCTTGTTCCTTAGCATGAATCATAAATAGATATTTCTCAAACCACAGCATACCCATTTTGACAGAGATGACTGAATTTTTAGGCTAGAGTTGAGAAGGGAATGCTGTCAGGTATCCACATAGCATAACAAAATGTCATTGCCAATTTCTGTTGCTTGGGGGATGTTGTTCAATTATTTCAGTCATGTCCAACTCTTCCTGACCCCATTTCTCTTGGCAAAGGTACTAGAGTCATTTGACATTTTTTTTATCCATCTCATTTTACAGATGAGGAAACCAAGTCAAACAGGGTTAAGTGATTTGCCAGATCACACAGCTAGAATCTGAGGCCAGAGTAGGGGACTTTGGGGGATAAGTTAGATTTATTTTTATTACTATGAGAAAGAGTTTGTGCATCAAATATTGTCGCTTTTGTGCCTGCCAACCTGTTCATATGGTCAAATCTAAAAGTATTCTGGGGGTCTGTGACAAAGCTCAGGCTTTGTTTAAATTTAAATAGCAGCTAGAGGTATTTAAGATATAAGAATAAAGTTTAATATAGTTGCTGTAATGACTATACCTATTACATACTATACTACCCTATTTTATTGGGCATGAAAATTTCTCTGACATTATATGAGGGAAAAATCAGGCAGATTGCTAATGCATCTGCATTTTCCCTTTTTTATAGCTTTGCTTACTTTAAATCAGTTCAGTTCAACAAGCATTTATTAGGGGGAAGAGAAGTCAATAAGCATTTATCTAGTGTCTGTTAAGCTCTAGGTATTGTCTTAAGTGTTTTACAAATATCATCTCATTTGATTCTCACAAAAACCCTGTGAAGAAGGTGCTATTATTTTCTCCATTTTTATAGTTGAAAGAACTGAAGCAGACAGAGATTAAGTGCCTTGCTCGGGGTCACACAGCTAGTATTAGGCTGGATTTGAAACTGGGTCTTAATGAATCCAAGATAAACAACTTCTTTATGGGGTTATTGATTTCTCTTCCTCCCAATAAATGTACCTCTATAGTAGTAGGGACCTAAATATTAATTATATACTAGATCTTGCAATAAAGACAAAAATCAAAACACTCTCTGATTTTGAGAAGCTTTAGACTCTACTAGAAGGGAGACACTCAAACCTTCAAATGGATCAGTGGTTTCATCTGATTGAATGTCCCCTCCTGTCTTAGAGAATTAAGGACTAACAACAACACCACCATTTGTCCTTCCCAATGATTCAGATTGTGATCCATATCTGCTTGACCATAGTGTTATTTTGGTCCTCATATAAATTTGCCATAGAATAGTAAACTCAAATTGCTGGGGACCTTCTTTGATTTTTTTCCTATTACTACAATGATACTAGTGAATCATTTCAGCTGTCTACCTTTTACTCCCTAATCTTACCAGATGACTAACTCACTTTTTTTTCCAGTCATATATTGCAGCGACACCATCCTTTTACTCCAGTTCCCTTTTAACATTTCATTTGTTAGAGACAATAGACGTGTCACAGTCATAAAGCAAAAATTGATAGAATGTTGTTATTAGAAATGGCTGGTTTTTTTTAGAAGTTTCAGTTAAAGGAGTTTTGCAATTGCCGAAAGGCAATTCACTTCACTCTTCCTGTTTAATTCTGGGTCCATCTTATTGTACATTTATATTGTCTTTCCTATAAATGCATGTCAAATCAAATATTTTTCATCTTCTTTTTTCCCCCTTGGTACATAGTTAGATTGGACTCCTTTAAGTGGTTGCCAAGCAATATTTCCAGGACTTGTATTAGCTAGCAAGATCTGATGGATGCTAGCATCCAAAAGGATGCCCTTTTCAATTGAGAATCTGCAATGGTTCTCACCCTTAATGTTGAATACCTTTTGTGAATGTACATTTCCCTACATTATACTGTTTATAAGTAGAAGGTCATGTAACAAGATTATCACTATTGTACATCTTTCAAGGATTCTTGGCTAAATTTAGCATATGAATGGAAGACACCTTTTTGGAAGAAAGCCTGGAAGACATCATTTTGCTCTATTGAATCAAATATTCTTGAAAATAAAAAGAACACAATAATCATAGGATGACCTTATATTTTCTCTATCATTCAAACAATTGTGAATTAGTAAAGCTTTAGTCTTCTGAAGATTATTGTTTATGAGAACATGTCTGTTTCCTACTAATTTTCTACTAATTAAGGATGTTTTCCCCCCCACTAATTAAGGATTCCTTTGATGCATATGTAGACAATTTTAATTAAAAGTTTATGTAGGTGAAAAAAATAGGCAGCTATGTCAGTAACAATTAATGTTTTCTTGGTGGCCTTTTCTTTTTGCATTAATAAATTCTGAGATTTTTATTTTTCTGGACCCATACACATAGTCTAAAACTCTTTTCTGTCTCTGTGCCACTATCACTGTTCAAGTGGAAAAAAATTAGGAAGTCATCAACTCCAGAATATCTAACATGTTAACATGAAGCAATTTGAAACCAAAATGTCTTTCTCTAAATACCTACTGAACAATTCTCTCAATGACCTCAAAATTGTTACTGCTGGCATAAATTTCCTCTACTTACATTTGATCTAATTTAATTACTTTTTTTTTCTTTTTGGTGTTCTTTTTATCTACTGTATAAGCATATCCAAGGCTGTGATATTAGTGTTCCAGAGTAGTAATTCTATGGTTCTTGATGATGAAAAAAAAGTTTGTTAGAAAATTCTTTGCAGATATTTTCATTTTTCTTCTTTTGTTTCCCCCTTTCCTCATTTTTCATCCTAAAATGCCCTTAGGGATTACTTGGCTTATTTGGGTCTCTTGCCAAACTTTATTCAAGCTAGTTTTACCCTCCACTGATTTTCTCTGTTTTATGAGGCAATACTATTCATAATCCCCCATCATCCTTCTCCATAATACTTTACAAATGAGTTTATCTTGTGAACTATTGTTGCCTTTGGCTGCCATTTCTCTCCTCTTGGCAAGTTAGTGAAATGATTGCTGACTAAGATGTATTTTATACTCTTTTGGTTTTATTGCTATGGAAGTTGATTTATGTTGGTTAATTTTCCAATTAGAAATATAGTCTGTGTCTTTGCCCTTTTTCCCCCCATCCATCACCAATAATTTGCTGAAATTGGTGATGATTAGACTGCTTTACTTGCATGCCATAATTTTTCTAATTTCTGTCTTCTAACTTCATACTAATTTCAGTCTTTTCTCTAGCAAGCTGATTTAGGAATGGTTCCAATATCAGTAAAAAGTCATTTCTTTAATATTAATTTCATTTTTTGCGGGATCATTGTATTGTTATTTAGATCTTTCCATTCCCAGTGCCTTCTGATTTTTTTTGAAGAAGATATTCTCTATCTATCTATTTACTTACCTACCTAGAATATGTATATATATATATATATATATATATATATATATATATACAGAAATGTATATATACATATGTTTATATAGTGCAGTGGTTCTCAAAGTATGGTCTAGAGAATCCTGGGGATCTCTGAAACCCTTTTAGAGGGTCTACAAATTCAAAAATAGTTTTTATTTTCAATATGGTAAATGTCTATAAATATAACCCAGATAAACAAAAACACTTTGGAGAGATCCTCAATAATTTTTAATAGGATAAAGATATTGAAAACAAAAGATTGAGAATCACTGATATAGTGTGTGGCTCAGACAGAGAAATGAGTAACCACTATATAATAAAATAGCTGGAGATATCTCTTGGAGCAAAACAAAGGTTTATTGCATATTCTCCAGAGAAGTGGAAGTTATTTCAGTTGAATAAGCATTTGAAGGGAGGAGATATAGAGACAGAACAGCAGGTAAAATAATACCTAATGCAAAAAAATTCCTCCTACCATTGACCCTCATCCTCACTGGCTGAAGAACTAGGTCTTGCATTCTAAAAAATGGGAACTACCCCAGGAAATTGAGCTTTGGCCAATGAGAATACAATTGCCCATATTTGGTTTAGGTTGAGGTAGCCAGTAAATGATGTCATGAAAAAATAGCAGGAAGGAGAGGTAGGTATATCCTAATGGGTGTTGGTTCAGGCCTATTTTAACTTGGGATTGGTGAAGCCTTACTCAATTTTCAGGACTGTCTGAGAGATCTCACTCTATCTCATTCAGTAGCAATGTATTTATATATATATATATATATATATATATATATATATATATATACAGACATTGCTTTCATGTAATCTGCAAGTCTTTGTTTTCTTTCATTCTTTTTTCATGATTTATATTTTTCAGTAATGGTTTTTCATTACCTTCAAATATACCTACCTTTTGAATTGAAGTCATTAAAGATCCTAGTATATGTTGATTTAATTTGGAAATTCTTACAAAGAGATCTTAGAATTTTTCTACCTTGTCATTTTCTGGAATGTACCTTGGTACATAAACTCTTATTATTTCATGGTGGCCTTTTTGCAAATACCTATCATGAGCACTGAAATATGAGATGACCCTTATGCTCCATGAAATGATGTTTCTTGTCTTTGGACACAAAATGAAATCAACTTCAGAAATTCCTTTATATTCCTCTCCAAGGAAAACCTGTGAGTCACCTTCAATTTAACTACAAGTTCCTTCTTTACTCTGGTTTCATTTAAACTGAGAATGTGAAAATTGAAACCATTTAACACCTCTAAGAGTTTCTCCATTTGTGGGTCATTTGATAAGGATTTCATAGCCAAGTTGAAGCTTGTAGAAGGTCTGAAAACTTTGATTCTTAGTACTCTTTGACAGATTTTCCTTCCCTCTGGGACTGTCATGTTATAAATGGAAGAACCTCTTCCAGCCCTCCTAGGACTTTGCAAACATACAAAGTCCACACAAAGCAATTTGGAGTGTGAGTGGAGGGGGTCCATATTTTCATAATAGGTACTTTCAAATGGGAGACAATTCAGTTCAGGAGTATTAGAAACAAATAAGATATTTAACAAAATCTTGTTGATTGATTAAATAGTATCTGCCATATGTTAGTATTTTTCAAAACACTTATATTCATGGCAAAATCAAGTCTAGTCAAGGAACATTTATTAAGAAATTGCTGTGTGTTAAGTTCTGGGGAAACAAAACAAGGCAAAAAAGTTCTCACTCTCCAGGAAATAAAACACAAACAACCATGTGCATACAAGATATATATGGGTTACACTGGAAACAATCTTGGAAGGTAGAGGGATGGGGTGGGAAAGGATGAGTGGGAGGGGAATGTGAAAGGCTTCTTATAGAAGGCAGGATCTGACCCAAAAACCTGGAGGTAAAGATGAAAATGAGTGTATTTCAAACAAGGAGGAAAGCTTTGTAAAGGCAGAGTTAGGAGATAGTGCCACATGATATAAACAGTATAAGAACAGTATTTTATGGAGTCACTATTTTATGGTGTATACTATTTATGGAGTATAATAGTAGAAGTTAGCAGTTTACAGGATAGAAGAGTACTCAACTTAGCATCAGTGAACCTGAACTGTAAATCTCCCCTGCCCTTTCCATTTATTTTCTTATTTATTGATGGTAATTTTAGGTCACTCATTTCATTTCTTTGGGGACCTTAATTTATATACCTTTAAAATGGGTGAATTGAACTAGATGATCTCTGAAGCTGGCAATTCTAAATCTATAATTACATGGTGACTGGCTCTTGTCACAGTTAGCCAATCCAATATTCTCGAGCCTGATATAATCTGCTGTGCATGAAGAACAGACTTGTATAAATTCATATTGGGATTCCCAAGTATGAATAGGCACAGTGGGAAAGGAGTGACTTTTTTTCTTCATCCATAGGTTCTATGAGTATATGTATATTCCTGCGATCTTGGTCCTGAAGGGTATAATCATCCAGTATGAGTTAGAGCCATCTGGAAACATCTTCTAGTAATTGAGGGACTGGGAGGAAAGAGTCATAATCTTCTTAAGTGGGGGAGAGAATTATAGCTGGTTGTGGACATTAAAAATTTAGCTAGGCTGTTTTTAGGCAAAACCATGAAGCACATGAAGGCTCTGTGCATGGCTCCTTAGCTAACCCTTTCTGTGAACTTCCATGGAGGATGGTCGGCCCAAATTCCCTCAGAAAGAAGGATTCCATTTAATGGTAACTCCTCCTGTTGGCAGATAATCTTATGCTGATTGAACCTAGGCCTAGAATGCTGCTGAGTTCAATTTTAATTAGATCCATAATTATTCAAATGAGATGAGCATGAACATCAATACAGGAAATTATTTTTAAAATAATAGCTATCATTTCTATAGAATTTAAGCTATGAAAAGTGTTTTATATATATTATATTATTCGGTTCTCACAACAACTGTGTGAAACTGGTGATATCATCAACCCCATTTTACAGATGAGGAAAACAAGAGATATTAATTGACTTTTCCAGTATCACATAGGCTTTAGGTATCTGAGGCAGGTTTTGAACTTGACTCCAATACCAGTAAACAGAAAGATACTGAGAATAAATCTAATTGTATGACTTTAACATGCAGTTGGATTGGCAGTTCATTAAATTATTTAACTAGGGCCTTGGAGAGTTACTTCAGATGGATAATGAGATGAACCTAGGATTAGATAAAAGGAGGAGAACGATCTTGGTTGTTTTTGTGATATTGATACAGGGGTCTTCAAACTACGGCTCGTGGGCCAGATGCGGCAGCTGAGGACGATTATCCCCTTCACCCAGAGCTATGAAGTTTCTTTATTTAAAGGCCCACAAAACAAAGTTTTTGTTTTTACTTTAGTCCTGCCCTCCAACAGTCTGAGGGACAGTGAACTGGCTCCCTGTTTAAAAAGTTGGAGGACCCCCGGATTAGAACCTTCAATAATATCAAGATGTTCTCAGATATCTATGAATAGACAAACAAGTGAAGGGAAAGAAAGGGAGTAAGTTATATAGTGTCTATTATGTACCATGCATTGTGCTAAACACTTTTTACAAACAAATAACAGAAAAGAGCAGAAAAACTCCAAACAAACAAAATCTATATCTATCTTAATTCTTACCCTCTTTTTGTGTCTTAGACTCTTTTGGCAGTCTAATGATGTTTATAATTCTTTGAGTATTTTTTAATAGAATTTTTTCTCTGAGGCAATTGGGGTTAGAACTTGACTAGGATCATACATCTAATAAGTATTAGAATTCAGGTCCTCCTGACTTTAGGACCTTATAGTATTGTTTTTAAATGCACAAAATAAATTATCTTGGGTTACAAAGGAAACCACTCATACTTAAACAGTTATCAAAATACTAAAACAAAAACCAAATTTTTAGACCTTAGGTTAAGAATATCTGTTCTACCTGAATGAATAATAAAAAACAAAAACCTGAAGCACTTGTCATGTGTCAAATATTATGCTAAGGCCTAGAGAGATAAATAAAAAAAGGGAAGGCAGTCTTTTTTTTTTTTTAAAACTAAAAATAGCTTAGTTTATAATGGGGAAAACAACATATAGGAGATTGCTGTTGAGGGAGATCTATCTTGGTGTGTAAACATAAAAGGATGGTGAATGTAATCACAACAATAGTAATGATGGAACTATTGATTTTATTTCTAATTATGTATACACAATTGCAAAATTTGGGATTGTTGAAGTGAAAAAAGAAAGGAAAGGGAGCTGAGGTTAAATACATCAAAGGTGAGAAAGTGGCCCCTATTGAATGGATAGCTGAGAAGTGGCAAGCCAGGTGAGGCACTCATTTAGGAATCATGGAAAGTTTCAATATTCGATCTACAATCCACAACCATTATGGCTTGGGCCAGAGGGCCAATGAGGAGCCTTCCAACTTGAGGTTTTGTGATTCCGTAACTCAAAATCACAAAGCACTGATGGATTTTATGGTAGGGAAATAGTGTGTAGGTTGAAGCATATTTCCAAATTTTGACTTGTGGTTAAGAAGTGCACTAAAAGATGTCTTTCTGTAAATGTATGCTCAGGAAAAGGAGATGGGCTAAATCAGGAAAAAAAAACAGAAAAATGGTCTGTTTAAAATGCTCACTGATTATGAAAAATATCAAAAGACTAAAGGAAGCGCATTCAATATTTTGAGTAGATTTATAGGAGGATCTATAGGAATACATAGGATAAAAATAGTTGAGTAGTACTCTACAATTTATCATGAGGAACTTTCTTCTTTTTGTCATTGTACCCACAGTGCCTGCAGCGCTTGGCACACAATAGATACTTAAGAAATTATTTTGGACTATTCTTCAATGCTTCAAAAGATCTATGATTTTATCTGGGTGGGCACTTTCTCCACCAAACTGGATAACAAGCAACCAATCTTTTCTTTAGTTATTATGAGTTTTTTTTTTTTTAAAGAAATCACCTGCTAGACTAAAATGCTAGACATTTTAGTGATGATCTTTTATAAACTTATTTAGATTTGTCTCCTGAATCAGTTAAATTCTAAAATAACAACTAGGCTACTAATGAATGTTGAAAACTCCTGTATTTCAAATTAGCCAGCAATATTTATTTCTGATTTACATTTGTCATTTTAAAAAAATGATGTAACTTTGACAAATCAAATGGTACTTTCTCTGGTCACTACAGGCTTTCAAAATAAAGCCTAGCCACCAAAGAAGTAATTTTCCATTTTCAAACTTTGGCAGCTCTGCTAGGTTTTTCACTCCATAAAATATCATGTCTCCCATCGAATAAGCTGATCACCTGAAAACTCACCTATACAGATGAGTTTTTTTTTTGTTAACTTTCCTCTCTGATTGGAAGGATGGAGGATGGGGCAGTAAACCCCTAAAGCAGTGGTTCTCAAACTTTTGTTTTCAGTATCATTATCCTATTAAAAATTATTGAGGATCTCTCCAAAGCGTTTTTGTTTATCTGGATTATATTTATAGACATTTACCATAATGGAAATAAAAACTATTTTTGAATTTGTAGACCCTCTAAAAGGGTTTCAAAGATCCCAGGATTCTCCAGGGGTCCTCAAACTACGGCCCGTGGGCCAGATGTGGCAGCTGAGGACTATTATCCCTCTCACCCAGGGCTATGAAGTTTCTTTAAAAGCCCACAAAACAAAGTTTTTCTTTTTATTATAGTCCAGCCCTCCAACAGTCTGAGGGACATTGAACTGGCCCCCTATTTAAACAGTTTGAGGACTCCTGTGAGTCTAGATCATACTTTGAGAACCACTGTCCTAAAGCCTTCTTTTATAGAGGCTCTGAACTTTCAGAACTCTCCATTTTCCATCATTAGCTCAGCTTGGTTTTGACTCTATGGAATGTCATTCTCTCTCCCCCATATCCTGTCCCCCACTTCTTTGCTCCAATTTATCATCACTGTTTCCTTTTGTGTATTCTTATCCCTGTAGATTGGAAGGTCCTTAAGAGTAGGGACTGTCTTTTTTTTTTTAAATTTGTATTGCAGTGCTTAATATAGTAGGAGCTTTAAGCAATAATAACAAAAGTAATGTAAGGATAAGTTTATAAACAATATGCATAATTAAGATTTATTCACTGAATTGAATTGAAAGAGATATTGCCTTCCTAATGATGATGGTCTTGATAGGTTGAGGGTGCTGGCATCTTTTCAGTGTTCTCTATTATACCCAGCCTATCTAGTTCACTAGCTAGCCCTGTGCACAGAATAATTAAGGAATTCACCATGTTCATTTAGATGAAAATTTAACAGAAATAATATGGGACTGTGAATAAATGAATGAATGGAAAAGCAAATATTAAGTACTTAGTATATGCCAAAAACTATACTAAGTGCTAAAAATACACATACAAAAGTGAGACAGTCTCTATCCTTAGGGTGTTTGAATTATTATAGGGGAGGAAATACACGTATGGGAAGTAATGACAAGAGAGAAGTTCCTTGTTTGGGAAAACACAAGGATGTCATGTAGGGAAACTCTGCAATCCAGCAATCCCTGGAAAGAGGTTAACATTCCCCCCCCCCCCTTAGTATCAATGACAATATTGATTTTTATTATAGTTCAAGAGTTGGAAGGATGTGGTGGGGAGGAGAGGCTCATGAGAGACTGCAGGGTAAATTCCAAGGTTTACAGAACTAGAGAGTGTGGTGGCAAATAGGGTGGATGTGAAGTATAACTGGCCATGGCTAGATTTGGTGGGCTATATAGATATAATGAAGCAGGCGGTTCATTTTCCAATCATGACAACAAGAGCCTGGTACACAGAATTCTAGAGCTAAAAAAGCTAATTCCCTCAGGAGGCTTTAGATGCAAAATGGTGACAAAAGTCTAGTTGTTTGGAGATTACAGTAAACCGGGGATGGCCAGAAATGTCTAAAGTGGAATGGATAGACTTCTGAGCTTGGAGTAAGATGATCAGGGTTCTAAGCCCATATCCTTATGACATTGACTAATTATATGACCATGATCAAATTTTCTTTCTTTCTTTTTATCTTCGAATCCCTTATCTCTTCCTTCCCCAGTTGCTGACAATGATAGCCCTATTCCTTGCCAAGGCCAATTTCTCTATGTGCAGCCTTGGTTTCATACCTTCTATATTCTCTCTCTCTCTCTCTCTCTCTCTCTCTCTCTCTCTCTCTCTCTCTCTCTCTCTGTTTCTCTCTCTCTATATATATACATATATATGTATAAATTTGAAATAATACTGGAAAAAAGAGAGATTCACCATTTCATATATATCATATTTTTGCTGCTTTTATATATAGAAATGTTCATATGTGTTATATTTATCATGTTCACAATTCAAATTTTAAAAAGGAGTTAGATTAGGATCATGAATTTTTAGAGACTGGCAAAGAGTGAAGTTCAGGGGTCTTTAATAGATCAAACAAGAAAAGATACAAACTATCGGGATATATTATTTGTCTCGCTACTTGTTTATATTTGATAGGTAACAGTATTTTTACATATACCAACACTGTGTAGTGTTGGGGATGCAAACAAGACAGTCTTTGCCCTCAAGGAGCTTACAATCTAATTGGGGAAGAAAACAAAAAAAAAAAAAGCTGAAAAGGAACAAGAATATAGAGAAGTCTCATCTTAAAAAGTATCACTTGTTCACTGATCAGCTGTTGTGTTTTTTGTCAAAGAATTAACCCTAAAGAGAAAGTACATCTTTCCAAAGTTGAGACCAAAAGGGAAGGAGAAAAAGGAAGGAGGAATGATAAGGGAAGACTGTGTGTGTTTGGGGCTAGTGTTCATATTACTTGAGTCCCTGCAAGGAGGAACAGAGTCGAACTAAGTTTAATGTGTGCACAGACATGTACTACTATGAGTCCTACATTGAGTGGCGCATAAATTTTGCCAATTATTTAGAGCATGAAGAATTCTAGTCCTCCCTGAGCATCCCACACACCCCAAGTCACTGCCTTAGTTCAGTCCCTCAACTCATCTTGTCTGGATTATTGATAGAGCCTTCTAACAGATCTCTTTGCCTCGTCTGTCCTCAACACAATCCATCCTTCATTCAGCTGCCAAAGTAACTTTCTTAAAGTGTAAACCTTCCCCCCCCCCACCTCAAGTAATTCCAGTGGCTTCCAATTCTTTAGATTCAAATATAAAATTCTCTCTCTTTGGCACTTAAAACTCTTTACAACTTTTCTCCTTATCTTTTGAGTCTTCCTTCTGTTTACTCCCCTCTCCAAATTCTTTGGTCCAGCAATATTACTCCCTGTACCATCACATCATGGCACTCCATCTCTGTGTCTTTTACCAGCTGCCCTGCCTAGAATACTCAGAGTCTTTATCTCTGCCTCTTGACATTTTATGACACAACTCAAATACTGTCTTATGCAATAAGTACAGCTTTCCATTCTCTCTGATTAATTTATCTTTTCACCCTAAATTAACCTTCTTTATACTCTGTATTGAGACTATTTCTATATACTCTCTCTATCTTATCTATATCTATAACATTTTCTATATGTCATTTTCTTCATTATTATATAAGATCCTAGAAGTCACAGACTATTTTTATATTTTTGCCTTCCTTTGAATATCTAGAGCTTATGACAGTTCCTGACACATTTTTGTAGTTTAGTCCTTTTTCTATCTTGTACAACACTTCACGATTCCTTTTGGAATTTTCTCAGCAAAGATAGCTGCCCAATACATAATCACTTGGTTGCCTGATACACACACACACACATACACACACACACACATGTATGTGTGTGTATATATATATATATATATATATATATATATATATATCTTAGTAAATTTCAAACACAAAATGTCAATTGGCTTCTTCTGCTCTAATCACCTTCCTTTAAATCCTTTCTATGTTCTATCTGGTAAATCTTTCTAAAACGCACAGCTTTTTGCTTAAAACTTTCAATGGCTTCCCAATGCATCCAGTATAACGTTCAAACATTCTCTCCTGATGTTCTCAGTTCTTATCTATCTTACTTTTCCGCCACCAAACTTAGAAGATGCACTGGTTAAATTACACAACTTGCTGTTTTCCAGATAAACCTTGCACCATCTTTGCTCATGCCTCGGATATTTTCCTCCTCTGATCTACTGAAATCCTTTCCGTTTTTCAAGGCACAAATCAACTACCATATCCTTAACAAAGTTTTCCTTGATCTCTTTGACTGGGGTGAGTTCTTCCTTCTCTAGTTTCTATAGAATTTGTGGTTCCTCTTATGAATTTTTACTTTGTATTGTAACTATTTGTAAGTGTCTCTCTCTTCTCCCTTATAAGTTCTAAATTCTTGGAGGTTTGGGAATGAAATTTTATTCATCTTTGTGTTGCCTGAAGGGTAGGTAGATGGCATAGAGGATAGAGTGTCAGATCTGGAATCAAGAAGACTTATCTTCCTGATTTTAAATCTGGCTTCAAACAGTTACTACTTGTGTGACCCTGGGCAAGTCACTGAATCCTGTTTGCCTCAGTTTCCTCATCTGTAAAATGAGCTGAGAAGGAAATAACAAATCACTCCAGTGATCACTTTGCCAAGAAAATCTCAAATGGGATTGATTACACAATGCTGGATAGGATTGAAACAACAGAACAACAACAAAATTCCCTGAAATGCTTGAATTAGTATCTTCACATAGTAAATACTTGTTAAATATTAGTTGAATTGAATGCTAAGGCAACATGAATCAAAAAATTATGGATTTAGAGGTGGAAGGATTCTTAGAGCTCTAACTCAACAACATTTCCAAATTCTATTTTATAGATGAGACTAAGAGAGATTTGTTCAAGATCATATAAGAAAGAATTCATAAAGCTAAGATTTGAATTTAAACCCTCTCTGATTCTTTAGCATTGTATCATGCTGACACCTAAGCCAATTGTCTATCTTTGGCCTCTGAGGTTCTTGAATCACACAATCAAAATCAAACATGAAGAACATTTAAGACTTTATTGGTCATTTAAAATATAGTCTTCTTAGGAAAATTCAGAAGGTCACAGGATAATAACAATACCAGTATATATTTTATAATTTTAAATGTTTAAAAGAATTTTATAGATATCTAATTTTATCTTTTATAACCATCAAGGTACTTGCTATTAATGCTCCCATTTAACAGATTGAGAAAACTGAGTGAGATTAGGTGACTTTCTTAGGGTCACATAGCTAGTATCTGAAATTTGAACTCAGGTCTTCCAGACTCTAGGATAGCTCTCTTTTTATTATTTATATTGAAAACTGAAAGTTTAGAAGTCATCTAGACTAACCCCATCCTTTTAGAATGTAGGAAAATGAGAACCTAGAAAGGCTGAGTGGACTTCCTAACTCTACTCAGCTTGTTAGTGGCAGATGCAAGGTACAAAATAAGATCTCTTGATTCTTAATTCAGCATTTAATTCAGTACACACATTATGCCTTGCTGGCTCTAATTCCATACAGGAAAATTGCATTTGGCTACGTCATGATTGAATGAAAAACACCTTTACAAGCATAAAAACTCTGTGGGTGGTACTGACTTGACCTCATTGCCCTTCTCATATTTCTAAGCAAAAACTTGATGGGAGATGAGACTTCTCTAAAGCAATCAGAGGCCTCCCATAAAGTTCATTCTGGATCACCTGTGTGGATGTCAACTGATGGAGTTGCTTGAGAATAGAGCAAATGTTATAATGCAGAAAACTCATCTGTTATAAAAATTGGCAGATTACCACCCTGAAGAGTGTTAATTACAGTCCCCAAAGATGCTGCTTCTTAAAATCAGGGATTAAAGATGTCTGTAACCTGAACAATGCTGAAGGCTGTTTCTATCAGACAGGTAATTTATTCCAGCTGTTTGGCACTGTAATCTTCCAAAGCCTTTTCCCCAAAGTTACCATTAGCTCCAGGCAATCTGAAAATTAATGCCTTGGTTAGAATGAAATGATATATATATTTTTAAAGTCTCTCAGAAAAGAGTTGATGCTTTTTTCAGAGCAGGTTTCTTCATAACACCTGGCATTAACACTAGTTCACCCTGTTGTTTTCCTCTGTAGCTGAGAAAACCCTTGTGTTTGTCCCTTCCTCTTTAGAGCAGAAATCGTCCCATATACAGCCACTCCCTGAATGACCACACTCTCCTGAAACCAGGCGACTGCATAACATAACACAAAAGGCATCTGTACAAAATGTTTGAGGCCCAAGGGTCAGATAAATGTGGTCATGTCTGTTTTCCAGAATAAGAGTAGAGGGTGTTTGTGTGTTGAAAGGAGAAGCTAGGAATCATGGGGCAGGAATGGGGATGAATTGAAAGAGCCTTCTAGGGTCAAATTAAGTTTACAGAAAATGAAGCAATCAGATGACCCATGTAGGAGAGTTTTCTTTCTTCAGAGGGGATATATTAACCTGGTTCATTGCCATTCCTGTCTTTGATTGCCTCATAGTCATTTATCATCTGCCCATTTTATTTGTGTTCTAATAGACTATACCCCAATAGACTTAGGTTACCAAGTCTGGTGATGAAGGTAGCTTACTGTCTTGGCCACATAGCTTAAAACTGACAGTGAAGAAACCTAGGGGAAAGTGTAGAAAATGAGGTAAAAATATAAGATTAATATTAAATTATCTTAGAGCCTTTTATTTTTAATTTATGGAATAAAACAAGCATTTCCATAATATAAGGCAATAGAAAAAGATGATTGAACATGAAACTGCAATCTACTATACCAAACTTGCTATTTTTCTAAATATACAACAAAATTATTATGTAAATTCCTTTTTTCACTTTTTTCTTCCTTCCCCTTGTCCCTATCATAAAGATGGTTATTATGAAACACAAATGGGTTTGTGTATATGTTTGTATATATATATATATATATATATATATGCACATATGTATATATAAATTTATTCTATGCATACTTATATTTATCTCTGGACATAGCATATTTCTTTGTAAGTCCTTTAAGGTTTATTTCTGTATTTATCATAGACAAAATAACTTAGTTGCTTAACGTCATTGTTAAAACAACATTTCTAGAAAAGAAAATATGTTCTGATTCTGGTCATTTTGTTCATATTTTGTGCAAATGTTTCCGTGTTTTTCTAAAATCACTGAGCTAATTATTTTTATAACACAATAGTATTCCATTAATTTCATATACCACAACTTGTTTAGCCATTCCCCAATTGATAGACATCTCCACAAATTTCAATTCTTTGTTGCCACAAAGAGTTGCTATAAATATTTTCCTACAATGTTTCTTTTCCTCTTTCTTCAATCATCTCTGGAAATAGAATAAGTAGTGTTATATAGTATAAAGTTTTTTATTTATTTTTCTTCTTAAGTTTATTTAATATTTTCCCGTAGTTACATTTAAAACAAATTTTTGACATTTTAGAAAAAGCTTTTTGAGTTTCAGATTCTCTCCTTTATCCCCACCCCCACTCCCTTTAAGAAACTACATATGAAATTATATAGAACATCTCCATAAAAGTTATGTTATGAAAGAAAACATTGATCTCTCACCCTAAAAATAAAAAAGCTCAAGAAAAAATGAAGAGAGAGAGAGAGAGAGAGAGAGAGAGAGAGAGAGAGAGAGAGAGAATGCTTTTTGAATTGTATTCAAAGTCAGTTCCTTCTCTGGGTATGGATAGGATTTTTCATCATAAATCCTTCAGAGTAGTTGTGGATCATTGTATTTCTGAAAATAGCAAACTCATTTATAGCTGGTCAATCCAGAACATTGCTATTACTTTCTATATAGTACATTTTACTTTGCTTGAGTTCATGAAGTACTTTCCAGGTCTTTTTGAGAGAATCCTATTCATCTTTTCCCATGAAACAATAGTATTCCATGACAATCACATGCTATATACTTTATTGAGCTATTTCTCAATTGAACTGTATTTTGCTTTGTTTTGTTTTTTCCCCTTTATAAGGCAAGAAATAAGAGAGCCAGCCATGGATTAAGGAAGAGTTGGGATCAAGTCCTTCTACTAAAACATTATTACTATGTAACGTAGACAAGAGAATTAATCTCTCAGTGTTCTAGGCAACCCTTTAAAACTATCAGTGTTTGAGAAGTTTACTAGCCTTTAGTATTAGAGGTAGTTTTCTCTTCTGGCAGTTCCCTATAATACCAAAGCAACTACATTTTACTCTGTATTCCCTACGAAGTAGGAATAATGTTTCTTGAGGGGGGAGGGACCTTATCCACATTATAAACCTTTAGAAAAGTCTTTGGCTACAAAACATCAAAGCATTGCATCCTCTGTCCCGATGTTTTGTCTACACAATCCATTGGAATGAAATTTTACTGGATGTTTCATGAAGCCTAGCCATGGATTTTTGTGCTTCACAGCCAGTTTTAATATGCCTTCTATTTATTTTCTTTCCCTCAGAATCATCCAATCCATGTGACAGATACTTAAAAATGTTATTGATTAGCAACTCAACACTGAATCAATATTTAATTGATATTATCCTTAGACTTTAGGGTATTTCCAAGAAAAATAAAATTTCAAGATATTGATGGCTGAAGGGTCATTTGTTTTAAATGCAAAACTTTAAAGGCAGGGGAAAGGTCCTTGCTTTGTCAATTGCTTCATTTGGCATTTTCTTTCCTGTGTAACCATGGACAACTCACTTAAGTTCTGAAATTCTAGGCAGAGAGGCATCTTTGAGTGATCTTCAATCTTGTAATCAGGAAGGTTTTTGTTCAGGTCTTGCTTCTAACACATACTTGTGTGTGGGTAGGGACTCAATAAATGTTGATTTGACTTGACTTGAGTATTCAGGCAAGTCTTTTTACCTCTTAGTTCCCTAGTCAACATTCTGATGTTCCCAAAAATGTTGTTTTTCTGGATCAGTGAGAAGGAGTTTGTACTCTGAGAGTTCCTTATAGGGATACTATCATATTGTCAACCAAGGAAGGAAAAAAAAATAAAACAGTATCTTACAAGAAAAAAGTGGGAGCACCTTAATGAATTGCTCCTTTTTGTTCTCTGGGAACTGTTTAATGATGAGTTTGTACACCTTTTCCTCTAAATGGAAAGGATAGACCTATTTAATAAGTAGATGAGGTTGGGAAGTCAGATGGAGATATTCCAAAAATAATATCCAGATGGAAAACAAAATGTGAAAGGGCATAAAGCATGAGTTGAACATTCCCTAGAGAGCAAATATAATAGGTTATATAATGAGAATCAATCTATTTCAATAGGATTTTTTAAAAAAGAATTTTTTGAAGGATACCTAGAGGCATTTCAGAGAGCACAAAGCCAAAAAAAACTGCTAAAGGGGGGGGGGCGGGAAAGGTATAGTCCAATTCATTATGGAATAAGTTAGGAGGGAAAGTTTATGAAAAATAGGACAGTCTAGAGTCTTGACATCAATGATTTTTCAGGACTCATGTGCCTAAATCACATCATAATCTCACAGATATATTTTCTAAGAGGAGTTATAGCATCTGCCTTGTATCACGGGGGAAGGTCAAAAGTCAACATAGAAAGAATTTAGCATTGATTGTATAAGTGTGATTAAGGTTAAGGTAGAGACTAGGTCATGTGACAAAATGATCTAATTTCTCCCTCTAGTCCTTCTTGCTGAGACTAGGTTCTAAAAACCTGTCTTTCACAGACAAGTGATGAATGTGTTAATGAATTCTAAAGTGCTCTGACACATAAGAATTCCTCAAGATCAAAGGATCATAATCCAGAGCTGAAGGGACTTTAGGGATAATCCAAATCCCACTCCATCATTTTATACATGAGGAAACTGAGGACCAAAAAGTATCTTGCCCAAGGTAACACAGATAGTGAGTGACAGAATAAGCTGTTAGAACTTGGAATCCATGATTACAAATTCAGGCCTCTTTCTACTGAATCACACTGTCCAATTTTATGGACTCACATATAATGAGCATATGTATAATTAGGCACATATTATTTTTTATATATATATGTAGTATGTGAATGTATTTGTATATACACATGCACATGCACCCCTCCCCACTGATGTGTGTCAAGTAAAATCAAGCCAGCATATACTTATTGAGCAATTACTTTGTGCTAGGTACTCAATACATGTTCCTTAGTCATTCATGTTCTCTATATGCAAAGCCTTCATATATATTTTATGGTCACATGTGTTTATTTTTATTTATATGTGCATAAATATTTGCAAATTATATGTGTTATGTATAAATTATATGAATATATATACATATATACATACATATGTGTGTGCATATTTACTTTTCCCCACTATTTTATAATAGCCAATGAAAGAATATAGCTAATAAGTTGACAAGGAATGGGAGGATTCAATTTTCTTTAATTTGCTATGTTGTTTGAGTCAATCTTCTTTATTTTGAAATCATGTAGCCTTTCCCTTGCTGCTAAACACAATGATGGAGACTCACAGGCCAGGCTTTCGTGTAGAGGCTGACCTACAGATGACCTCAAATCTCAAAATTGTGGTATTTTTCCCTTTAGGGCCCTACACATAGAGGGGCTAGCTCAGGAATTATATTTTCACTATTGCTATTACACCATATTTATGTTCTGTTATAATTTTTATATGGATATTTTCTTGCTAAATAATCATTTTCTAATGAAGACCAAATTATTTATAGATAAATAGGTGTAAAAAGAAAGAATTAATAAAAATAGTGAATACCAAGAAAATCATGTAGTGAAGCATAGATCTCTGAGAAAATACCAAAAAAAAAATAAGGAACTTTGACTTGAATGTCTAAATTTTAAAAATAGACAAAGATATTCAATATTAGAATATTCACCTAGACTTTATTTGGTCAATGAGCTAGAGTCCTCCCTCATGAATCAATTCTATACTAAAGCAAACTATCTGGATAGAGAGTGACATTTGGTCGATCTTTAAATGCTTCTCTTTTTATGATACCATTGATCTGGATGTCTAACATGAAGCACTCAGATAGCTATATGTTTGGTATGATGGCTATGTCAATGTTCAGTGGATAGAAACTATGAGAGAAATACAGGATGACTGAGACAGGAGAATTATCAATTATTGGTTTTAGCAGATTTGAGTCAATACTAAATGACTCATGTACATTAGGAATATTGCACATTCAATGTATCCCATGTACTTATTTACAAATTTCTTTCAGCAAATACTATAGCCACATCTATTGAAGACCCCAGAAAGAAACTTCTTATACCCAAAAGTCCTTGGCACTGTCAAATGATTTAGTATCAGAAAACAATATTATTTTATCAGTGAAAATTATGTTAAAGAGACAATGTGCTTTGCCATTGGACTCTAAAGACCATGGGATCTTTCCATATATCCTGCAGCTAAATTTTTCTGTGTTTTCCCATTAAAATGTGAGCTCTTTGAGAGCAGGGGCTATGTGATACTTCCTTGGCACAGCACTCTGTATATTAGTAAGTGTTTAATAAATGCATGATTTGATTTGAGAAAATTGCTTTTTTCTTAACTGAAAACAAAAATCAGGGAGCAGACTGGCTCTGCTACCATTAGGATACGAGAAAGCCCTTGGTATGAATTGGACTTGCTGAATGGACCATTACAATCCTGATTTATGAGACGACATCAACAAGGTTAGTGCTTTGGCCAAGTCAGGTCATCTTATAGCTTAGTACTACATGTGTTTGTTTTCCAATAACAGTTTACATGTTTCCCCACGAGACTGGAAAATCTATGTTGGACACACTTGCTGCCTGAATTTCATATTTCGGGGAGGCAAGCTGGAGCCAGCACAAGGAGAGGCAGATACTAATAAGAGATCACATCTGTATGCCTTGCCTGTCTGGGCTGTTTTGTTTCCCAGTAGAGATTTTCAAAAACTATGAGCAAAGAGACCGTAATTCTGTCAGCACCATGCGCCACAGGAGCAGAGGGTTAGGACTTCATCCTTGGAAACTCCCCAATCCAATAGGTTTAAAAAAAACTGGAATGCAAAAAGGAAGGATTCCTACTAGACTCTGGTAAAGATACAGTTAAAGCCTTAGTCTGAAAAGCTGTGGAGCAGAATGGAAATGGCTGACCATCCGACTGCTTCTAAATCCTGATGTGTGCTGTGTGGACACCCAGCATCCACAGAGAAACAGGCCTACTTCTTTCGAGAGGAATATGACCTTAAACAGTGAGTGTCCCCCTCTGGACTCCAAACTCTTTTAGTATAAAACAGTTCCTTGAGGTTTTCATTTTCCAGTGATTGTCTTACAGCTTGGCTGGGATTAGAAGATCAAATCAAAACCAGAAGTTGAGTTTCAACCACTGTCAGCCTGGCCCATGCAAATTGGAATTTTCGCCTGCCTGGAGTAGCTCCACCCAAGATTTCTGGCTTCAACTTCTCTTGGTTAAGATTCTAGTCAGTAAAGGAGAGGATAACCAGAAGCCTATTTAAATCAAGGAGGCCCCTTCTTCCTCCGTCTTGTGGAGGGCAGGCTCCTGGCCATTCTTTGCTAAAATATCATGTCAAAAATACGAATTTATTTTCTGATAAGGTCAAAGTGCTATTTATGGAAAGGTAACCATGACATTCTAGCACAGTCCCTTGATTATCCAGGTTTTTTTTTTTTTTTTTTTTTTTTTTTGGAAGCATTACATCTAATCACTTCAGAACAGTTGCTAAGTTACTCTACCCCTCCTCCACCCCCTTATTCCTACTGGTCATCTTTCCACTTTCTCTGTGTCCTTGAAGGCCTCTCCTCCACTACCTCCCTCTCCCCCCAACATATACATCTACATCCTTTGCTGCAGTAATTTATATTTAGCACAATCCTATTGTTTCCTTAAGCACCTCCCAGTCATTCCTTATCCAAGAGCCTAGGTTTGTGCTGAGCAGAACTCCTCACTATGGGAAAAGGGATAAAGAACAAAAATGTTTCTTATATATAGATGAAGAAACCAAGGTCCAGAAAAGTGACTTGCCCCTTAGAACCTAGGTGTTTTGACTCTGAATTCAGATGAGACTCATTGATACAGCAGGTAGTGTGTTACCCTTTGGCTTCTCTCACCCTGGGGCTAGATATGTCACAACTATTGGCATCCCTGTTGTTTCTGGCTACAAGTACAAGAAAGTGACTTATGTCTTCCCCTAAAGCCAAAATTGAATATTTTGTATTTTTGGACCACCCCTTTTGCCTAAGATCTCAAAACACATTGTCAGCAGACATTGTTATTGTTAGCTTTGGCAACAGAGGCCAAAAGTCTCAAGGACCTGCTCAAAGTTATACACAGCAAAGCAGTATAGTAAGAGATTTGCACAAAGCCTTCCAAATGCTGTATTTTTCTTGTCTATAGCAGAATTCCCAAAGTTATTTTGCAATACATTCCCATCAGAAATAGAATATGTAGAATGCTTGGACCTAAGCATCCAATTATTAGGAATGATTGAAATAGTGATGGCATATATGTGTAATGGAATATTGCTATGTCATAAAGAGTGATGGATTAGAATTCAGAGAACCATAGAAAGATTTGTATGAAGTAGAGCAAAGAATGCAGAATGAAAAGAACAAATTATAAAATGACCAAAACAAAGGAATAAATAAAACAAACATAGAGAGGTGATAAAATTCTGGTCAATTAGAATGGACAATTCTATTATCCCACTGTCAAAATTAAAGGGTATACCACTCTTTTCTGATAATATTAACAATTTGACTTGTTTGGGGGGGTATAAAGCTTCCCCCAAAAAATTCTAGAAGCAATGAAGAATAGCAAACAGGGCTCAGGGGACAGATAACACTTCCGATACCTTTTATCTATGTGACATTGAGTGAGTCACTTATGTACCTCAAGCATTTTCCAGACCAAACCTATGAAGTCACAGATAAGTTGGTATCTATCAGTAGATATTTATCAGATAAGTTGGTATCTATCAGTGAAGGATTTCCTCCCACTAACAATAGCTCCTTCTGTTATTTATTCAGAATTTGTGCCTAGCACATACTATATAATAAGCTTTTGATATTCTTATTGTTGGGAAGTAGTTATTGAATTAAAATTTCATATATACACACATTTGTATATATACATATACACACATATGTGTATGTATATATATAGTACATATATTTACATACATACACATACACACACATACTTTACATCCATAATTCCAGTCCCACACCTCATTGGTATGAACTCTCTCTTTACTAGTGGAGATCGGTGTCCTCCCCCTATGTGAGGTTCAGAATAAACTTGGCAAGAACAGGGGAAAAGACAGTTCTTGAGTTCTCTTTAAGCTGCAAGTTTTTTCTGGTCTTTTAAGTTTTCCCTCTCTCTCTTTTTAAGTAGCTGAGTCTCTTTGGGCTCTTCAGTTGCTTCAGGCACTTGACGCTACAAGATTTAAGAGAAAAGGGAAAATATGAATGGGGTCAACCTTCAGATTGCTGAAGGAAAAGATTCTTGGAAGAAGACAATATGAGAAGCTGGCTGTTTTCATCACGTCCTTATCCCCAGATTGCTATAGAAGAGACTTCAGGGAACTAGTCCTGCCTGAGATCTAGGACACACAGACAGATATATTTTACTGATGATCTTCTCTCTCTCTCTCTCTCTCTCTCTCTCTCTCTCTCTCTCTCTCTCTCTCTCTCTCTCCTACTTCCCCCTCTCTCTTTCTCTTTATGACTCTCACTCTCTCTTTGACTCTCTCTTTGTCTTTGTCTCTCTCTCTCTCTGTCTCTTAATTGAGCTAAATTATCTCAATCCCAAAGGGAGAGCTCTTTCACTCTACAATGTCTAGTATACATTTTCCTGTGTATAACATTTAAAAATTTCCCTTGTGCTATTGAATTCAACAAATGGATTTCCTTGATAATTGCTATATGTGTCCATTGTAGAATTAGTATTTGGTGAGAAGAGTTCATACCTTGAAGACAAGGGGTTTTTGGGTTGAGAAGCAAGAGGCACCTTCTGCAGAACCCATTGACAGAAAGTGGCAATTTTGTTTCATTTTGCTTTGTGGTTTTGCATTTAAAAATGACTTTAGGCTTTTCCTGAGCATATATGGTTCTTAATAAATGATCCTACCATTATTCTTTTAGTGTTACAAAAAGTTTTTTCTTTAGAAGCACTAACAAATTTAAAGGCAAAGCATGGAAATAAAAAGGGTTTGGGACCCTGGGGACTGAGATGCAGTTGAAGAACTATGTAGAAAATTCTTGACAGCATCTGGATTATGTATGCTCAGCCCTATGCTGTGTTATCAGTTTGTTACTAAGTCATATGGGAAAAGAATCAATTTGGCTTCCCCATCTCTCCACATGCAGGAAAGATATTGCAACATTTGTTTCTGGAAGAGTGTAGTGCATGTCTTTATAATTCAAGTTCATGGAAACAATTGTAAATACAACTAGTTTATACTAAAGGCTCCTCAAATAAAGTGTTAACATAAAACTAATTCAACTCAAATCACTTCAGCAAATATCAATCTAATTCTAAGTGCAAGACACTTTAAGAGGCATTAGGGATTAAAAGACAAAAACAAAGGTATCCTTGTCCTCCAGAAGCTTACATTCTATTGTGGAGAATATACAGGTACACAGTTAAATAAATGCAAAGTATAAAGCAAGTTTAAAAAAAAATAAAAGGAGAGAATCAGGGAAGCACTTTCATATGAAACACTTGAGTGGGTTTTAAAGAAGTCAGGGGATCTATGAGGTGGGGAAGAGGAGGAAGCACATTCCAGATATGAAGAAAAATTGTATGACTGCATGGAGGAAGTATGCACTAGATTTTGTGATCTTTTGATGGCAAAGGAGATTATTCATTGCTTCTAGAAGCAAATACTTTATTGTCTTATGCAGAAAATTCGCGCCTTCATCACTGTTGGAAAAATTGTTATCCACACATTCTGCCTGAGGAAGTCTTCACATACTCTGTTTAGACACACCCCCTAGCTCTCCAAAGAGTTTGAGACCTCTCCATAACACTTAATCTGTTTTAGCCCATTTACTGAGAACGTTTTACTGTGGGGTGGCTGCTACACATGCTACAGCTTCTTGGAGCCACAAAAAGGAGTTGGACAACAGGTGGACACCAAAGGTAGATGAGCTGCCCTGAAAAAAAATCTTGGCAAGTTTTCACATCATAGGTGCACTATTACTACTTCTCTAAACACACACACACACACACCCTATATATGTATGTATATAAAATATACATGATTTCTAATTCACATACCTCTCACTGAAATTCATAGATCACATTTGTTCCCTGCCCCTTTCCTATTCAGTTTTCCCTAATTCCTTAGCAATAGCTTTATGTTTCATTAAGGGGCCGGGGCTGGGGCATTTGATCAATATAATGTATTTTAGCCCCTTCTCTTTTAAGCAGTGTCTCAATGAACATTTATTCAGTGCTTAGTATGTGCCAAGAACTGTTCTAAGTTTTGGGGACACAAAGAAAGGCAAAATACAGATCTTTAGCTTCATGCATAATGCAGTATTATTTAAGCTAATAACTCTGATCACTTCAGGAGGTTTCATTGTCCCCACTTGCCACTTGGTTCTATTTAATAATTTGTACTTTCATACCCTACTCATTGCAAAAGTGTCATTCAATCAGCATGGCACAGCATTAACTCTGGATTTAGAATTCCTGGGTTGAAATCTCACTTCTAATGGTTATTACCTTTGTTTTTTCTCTTGGCTTCAGTTTCCTCATCTATAAGATGGTTAGGCTGGATAGGATAGCTCCTGAAAGTCTTTCCAAATTTAAATCTGTTATCCTAGGAGCTATTTGACTCAACAACTATTTATTAAGCATTTACTCTATGCCAGGAACTGTGTTAAGATCTACAAAGAGGATGAATATGTTATCCCTTGTTTTAAGGCCCTTCAAATCCATTGTGACACTTCCGAGAACAATTGTTCATTCATTTCATTTGTGTCCATTTGTGTCCAACTCTTTGTAATCCCATTTGAGGTTTTCTTACTAAAGATCTTAGAGTGATTTACCAATTCACTTTTCAGAAACTAGATACCTAAAAAGCTACAGTATAAGAGAGTGTAGCATAAATGCCATAATAATATATGGATTCCTGAGAAGGAAGAGACCCAAATGAAAAAAACCATGAAAGTCTTCATGAAGAAGGTATCATTTGAGTTGCTATTGAAGGATAAGTAGGACTTTGATAGGTGAAGGCATTTTATGTAGAGGGAACAACATATTGCTGAACAGCAAGCAGTTCAGTTTAATTGGAGTGCATAATAATTATAGAGGAGTAGAGAGGAACTAGAAAGGTGACTTGGGATAATCCTGGAGAAGTCTTCAAATTCCAAGTTGGAAGAATGAATTTTATTTGGCAGGAATGGGAAGCCTTCAAAATCTTTTAGGCAAAAAAGTATTTCAGGAAGAGTAATGTGGCAGTTGTATATCATTAGTAAGGGGGACTCAAGGGGACATTGTTGGACCATTGTTGACTTCTATTTAACCACCTTTTTCATCCCCTTACTGTGTGTGTTTTTTAATAAAAGTTGTATTCGATGCACCAGGAGCTTTATTATTGCCTCAAGCTCAGTGTTTGTGAGGAGAAGGGTAGGGATGATAAGAATATGTTTGAAGGTTCTCAGCAGGCCCAGGCTCCTAGTTTACAGTCACCAAACTGGAGTTGGAAACAGAGCTCTGGAAATTAGCATCCTAAGTGTTCACTGTATACAAGATACAATTTGCATATGGCTAGCTGAGTTTTCTAGGTTATTGGATTGGTAATATGAAAGGAGGAGGGCTTGTCTGAGAAAAGTAGGATAGCTATGAATTTGGGGATTCTTTTCTACTGATATTACTATCACAGGGTCTCTCCATGTCAGACATGTTTTGAAAAGTTTAGGACTGGGAACTCTAAGTCCAAATATGGGATATAGAATATAGAGATATCTCTTATTCGTCTTCCTAAAAGGAACCCAAATAAGTCACAGGGTATCAGGGAATACCACAAACAGTGATCCAGTTCTTTTCATTTCTGATTGGAGTTGAGATACTTAAGACATTTGGAAAATAAAATGAAATCTCTTTCCAGAAAACCAAATGAGTTCTTCTTTAATAACAATGAATACACTATATCCAAATTCCAAACCAATTTTCAAAACTGATGAATAGAGAAAAAGTAAGTATACAGAATAAACCAAATGGATTTGAAAGGCAGCACAGTGATTGGGGGTGAATCAAGCCCTACTAGCCCAGATCATGATCATAACATACATACAATGTGACTTTACATAAATTAAAAAGCCACACCTGGAGTTTCTGGTTTCAGTGGCACTTATCTAGAGATAAATTGCACAAATTTTTTTAAAAAGCATTTATTCACAAGGTATTGTATTCAGCACATGGGCTGCATACACAAAATGAGAAACAGTGAGTGCAGTGGCAGATGGCAAATATCCACATGCTAAAGAGGCCAGATGCTAAAAAAGATATAGGACTGAGAGCCAGAAATGGAAAGTCCATTTTTGAGCTCCAAGAGAAGGGGAGGAGGCTTTCCCCAGTAAATCTTTCCTGGCTTGAGAAAGTATGTATGGAAAGAGGGGTCAATTCTGTGTGAGCCCAATAGAGAGTTAGTTTTAGGTAAATGGGATTGTCTCAAGAGATGGCAGACTTGGTTCTCCTGAAATTCACACATGCTGCCCAGAAGCTGCTGGACTTCCCAGAATTATTATTAAAGATTCCAGAGAAAGATCCTAGTGCTGGGGCTGGAAGGGACCTTAGAAAATGCCTAGTTTAATACCTCTTTTTAATAGGTGGAGAAGCCAAGGCTCAGAGAGATTGTTCCCCTCTGTTTTCCAAGGTCACAAGACTAGTTAATGAGAAAAGTAGGGTGAAAAATCCAAGGTTCCTTCCCAAGATTCTAGACAGTCACTTTAAATACCTGGTCTGGACAGAGATATTTTGACAATCAGTTTGGAATTGCATGATCTTTGTCAACACTACTCATGTTTTGATTGTGATCTCACTTTTTTTCCCTCCTGCTGTCTGACCCCGAGGCCAGGAAAGAAACTTGGAATTTCCATCACATTATTCACCCATGCAATGGGGCTCTAATTTTCCCCTCATGATCAATTCAGACTGAAAAATAGCCACAAGACTTCACCCAGAGGAGTAACAAAAGACCAGTGGTCTGCAGAGGGTCCGCTGTCAAAACATCCACATGTAAATACATTGAGTCCAAGCAGCAGGGAAGAAAAAAAAATAGTCAAATCTGAGCAGGCTTTTACAAATGGAAAGCAGAAAAGTCCGTATAATTGTACATTGGATATACAATGAAATTCTAAGCTTATGGGTGCACACAAACCAATCAACATTGACTCCAGATGCCCATCCACCAAGGTTGAAAAGATAGGTTTTCTAAAGCAAGAAGGGAGGCCTGGGCCTTTGAAACACTATGCCTGTGAAGCTATCAGAGGGGTGGAGGGGAGCTACAGGAAAGGCAGATTATAGGCACATGTGGGTGAGTACATACTATGAATCAGCAGTACTTCCCAGTGAGAGGCTTGGATTCCAACCTTCTGATATAATCCTATAGCAAAACGTGAACATGGGTCATTTTAATCAGGCACATTTGGCTGGTAATTAAATCAGTTTTACTTCCCAAGTGTGGCTTTATTAGAGACCATCAATTTGTCAGGTTACATTACCTCCTAAGAGCTGTTCAATGACCTAAATGAAATGAGCTGGCGGGCTTCAAGCCATATCCACACACACAGAGTGCCAAACTTTGCCAAACAGCAATAGAAGGCCTGCGCAGAAGAAAAATTTAGGGAAAGGGGGTTTATCCTCGTTTTCACATTTTGCTCCTGTGTCCCAAGGAACCTTTTAGGGCAACAATGCATCCCTTTTTTTTTTTTTTCTTCTTTCAAATGTGGAAATAGTAACTGGGTCCTGAATTTTCATTATTGTTTCCTTGACAAAATAAGGTTCTTTTTAGGGCAGGGATGTGATCAGTTTAATGAATAACAGAATCTCAGTCGAATGAGACCTCAGAGGCCACCAAATCCAATCTGTATCTGAAAAGAAATTACCCCTGTTTCACCCCCAAAAAGCTGTCACTCAATCTTCACTGGAAAGCCTCTATAGGAAACAACCATTTTTTTTTTTTTCTGGAGCCAGTCCATTTCACTTTAATATAGCTCTAATCGCCAGGAAATTTTCCCTTATAATTAAATTTAAATCTGTCTTCAAAATTTCTTAACTCTGTCTCCTGGAACCAAGTATATCTCTTCATTGAAGACAGCTATCACAGCTCTATTAATTAATACTTGTGGGACAGTGGGCAAGCCACTCAATATTTCTGGGTCTTCATTTCTTTATTTGTAAAATGAAAGGTTGAATAGACTTGGGATGAAAAATGCCCCTTGAATCCAAAGAGAGAGAATTATGGAGACTGAATGTGGACCAAAGCATAATATTTTTACCTTTCATGGCTGCTATTGTTTGTTTGATTTTTTTCTCATTGTTTTTTTCCCTTTTGATTTGATTTTTCCATGACAAATATGGAAATATGTTTAGAAAAATTGCATATGTTTAACTAACTATATCAGATTGCTTGCTGTCTTGGGGAGGGGAGAGGGAAGGAAGAAGGAAAATTTGGAAAACAAGGTTTTGTAAAGGTGAATGTTGAAAACTATCTTTGCATGCATTTGGAAAAATAAAATACTATAAGGAAAAAAATGAAAGGTTGGGCTAGATCAGGGGTTCTTAAGCTTTTTGTGTGTGTTCTGGACCTTTTTGATAATCTCATAGAGTCTAAGTATCCCTTTTGGAAATATTTTAAAGGCATAAAATAAAATATATAGAATTGCCAATGAAATAAATTATATTTAAATACAGTTATTAAAATATTTTTAAAATCATATTTATGGACCAGGGTTAAGAACCCCTGGTCTATATGGCCTTTAACATCCTTTAAAGCTATCTTATTGGCTCCTTAGGTCATAGTTTAGCTTGTACAGAACTGAACATCACAATTCAGATGAGGTCTGACCAGAACAGAATTACAGAAGGACTATTGCTTCCACTTTAGATATTATGCCTCCTCAATGTATAGCTTTTTTGGCTATCATATTTTACCTTTGCCTGATATTGAATTAAAAGTATATCCAAAGCCTAAGATTTTTAATTCCCCCCTTCCCCCAAAAAAATTACTGGTTAGTCATATCTACCCCAACTTACACTTATGAAGTTAATTTGTTGAACCAAAGTACAGGACTATATTCATTTTATTATTCTATTTTTTTTGGCAAGACAATTGGGGTGGCCCAGAGTCACACAGCTATTAAGTGTTAAGTATATGAGGTCAAATTTGAAATCAGATCATTCTGACTTCTATCCACTGCTCCATCTAGTTGTCACCATCTCATTATTCTTGTCCCATTGTTGTGGTTTTTTTTTTTATTTTTTAGTAGTCTGATACTTTTATCAACTGGGCTATTATTCCCCAGTTTCATATCATCTTTGAATCTGACAAGCATGCCATCTATTCTTCCAAATAAATTACTGATCAAAATGTTGGACACGATACTGTAAAAGACAAACCATCAGAGAATTCCTCCAAGTCAACAAAACATCAATAGAGATTCCCATATGTGTCCAGTTGTGCAACTAATTCCAAATCCACCTAACTCTGTGATGGTCAATGTACATCTCTCTATCTTGTCCAGAAACATAGTATGAGAAGCTTTATTAACTTTGTCATAGAATGCAGGTTGAACTTGTAGTTAGAGTTGGGTTTAATTGAAGAGACGGAAATTTTTAGAGCATCTACAGTAAGCACTTTGAATGATCTCATTTTATTGCTGCAACCACCCTGTGAGAGAGGTACTATTTTTATCATCCTCATTTTCAGATGAGGAGATTGAGGTAGAAAAAGGTTAAATGACTTGCCCAAGCTCATACTTTCAAGTGCTTGAGGCTGGAACCTAAGGCTTTCTGACTCTAATCATAGCACTACTAGCTGCCTTTTAAAATCAGACACATATTAATTATGTGAATGTAGGTAAGTCAGTCAGACTCATCTGTAAAATAATAATAATAATATTTTATTATCTAACTTCCAACTTAGTGGCACAGTGTTGAATATTCAAGTCAGGAAGGGTTGAATTCAAATTTTGCCTTTGATATTTATATACTGTGTAAATCTAAGCAAGTCATTTAACTTTTATCATCCTAAATTTCTTTATCTGAAAAATTATGATACTAATAATATGAACATCACAGGTGGTGTGAATAACAAATGAAATAATTAATATAAAGTGCTTTGCAAAACTTAAAGTGTTACATAAATGCTATTATTGTTATTACTATTTATATGTGACCATATATCAGTCTATATAAGACTGATATATTCTCTTTAAACCTCAGTTTCCTCATCTCTGAAATAGAAATAATAAAATTTAAATATTAATAGTATTTTTTATGAGGATCGAATGAGATCAGATGGAAAGTATTTTTCCAACCTTAAAACATTCTATAAATGTCAGACATTATTTCTGTCAAAGAACTTTACTGAAATTGAGGCATATTTTGTATAAACTTGATTTAGTAATTCAGTAATGCTATCAAAAAGAGAAATGAAGCTAGACTGGGATGACTTATTTTTGAAGATGCCATGCTGGCTTTTAATGTTATAGGGAGTGATACCTCACTATTCCTTTACTAATACAATTTAGCATGTTGTCAGGAGACAAAGTCAAGCTTCTTGCTTTATAGTTTAAAAATTCTACTTTCTATCTTTCTCTTTTTTTTTTTTTTAAAGTGGGTCAATACTTGCCTTTCTCCAGTCTTCTAATACTTCTCCAGTTTTCAACAGAAATAATATCAAACTTAAAGGAAAACAGGGGTTACTAAAATAAAAAACAACCCATAAGGACCTCTGTATATACTTATTGACTTAGAAAGTCATATATTAACTTTACGTTTAATTGTTATTTTAAATTTATTTTAAGCAATTATTTTACAAACATATTTTAATCTGATTCTAGATATATTCTTTAGTGACATCTCTGCTCTCTAATAGAATAGAATCCTCAATAATCACATCTGTCATTACTTTCTGCACACTTGGTTATAGTCTATATGTAATAATATATTTAGATATTTTCAAATATAACAACATTTATATCAAGTCAACATAGGTTATTCAATTTGTAGAGAGCTTATTCATTATATGAACCATATAAGAAGACAGTCATTTCTGCTTTGGCCAGAAACCCTAAGGGTTTTCCCTTCCTAGAATTATTTATTTATTTATTGAGATTTTCCTTTTTTGGACTAGATGGAAGAAGAGAATCTTTGTCTTAATTGCTATGTAGCCTTAATCACTGAATGGGTGCAAGCTCAGTCAAACTGAGACCTGTTGAAGACCATAGCTTAAAAAGGCCGAGGTCCCTCATTTCACCCAGGGCTACACTACTCATCCTGATCTATACCTTGCTGCTGGACCCACATGGCTCTGGAGGGGAGAGTGAGGAAGGTGACTTTGAACAGCTCTCCCTTCTCATTTAAATCAACTCCTATTATAGCATCACTTCCCTAATATCATGGTTCTCTTCCAAAAAAAAGGATAAATATGACTAGACATCTATGTTTTGTAAGGTCATTTTGCTTTTGCTTTTTTCTTTCCTCATCCTCCTTGTCTTTGTCCTCATCCTCCTCTTACTCCTCCTCTTCCCTTTCTTACTCTTTTCCCAACTTCTTCTCCTCTTCTTCCTCCTTCTATACCTCCTCCTACTCCTCCTCCAATTTCTCTGCCAGTGATTTCCTTCATGTTCTCAACTTTCTGGACATCTAAATTCATATTTTTACTTTTGTCTCATTCTGGTACTTCCTCATTGAGTGTCTGAAATTTCCTCATTCTGGTACATTTTACTTTCCATATGGTTTGTTTACTATAGACAATCTCTTGATAAGGCCTGTCCAATGGGAGAAATCCTACTGGTGACTTCCTTTTAGAATTTCCACTTTGTGAAGGAATCCAGATTGGCCTACCTTTATTCCCCTCCCATCCCAATTTCAATTTTTTCTGGATTTTAAAACCACGTCTCTCTTACTTTAGTCTGTTCCTTTCTGTGTATTGTTTTCCCTTGTGTAAAGCAAGTTCCTTGAGGACAGAAATTGTCTTTTTTTTGGGGGAGGGACTTGGATTTTTATCCCTAGCACCTGTCACTGTGTGTAGCACAAAGTAAATGCTTAACAAACACTTGTTTCCTCCCTTTTTCCCTCTCTCCTTTCTTTTCTCCCTCCCTCCTTTCCTTCCTTACTTTCTCCTTTCCTTTATCCCTCTTTCCTTCCCTTCCTTACTCCCTCCTTTCCTTCCTTCCTCCTTCCTCCCTTTCTCCCTTCCTTTCTTCCTCCTTTCTTCCCTTCATTCCTTCCTTCCTTGCTTCCCCTCCCTTCCTCCCTCCCTCCCTCCCTTCCTACCTCCCTTCCTTCTTCCTTTCCTTCCTTCTTTCTTTCTTTCCTTCCTTCTTTCCTTCTTCTTCTCTTCTTCCCTTCCTCCCTTACTTCTCTGCTTCCTTTCTTCCTTCCTTTGCAAGTTTTTCACCCATATCATCAATCAACCTACATAATAAAAAAAATAGCAAATCCCATTTGACATCTTAGAAGTAAGGGTTCCTATATCCCCAGTCCTTCAGCAGTAGATAGCATTTATGGAGAACTCATTGAGTGAAGAAAATCTTGGTAGGTCTTTTGACAATTACTGCATCTTTTTTGTTCATTTTTGTATCTTCACAATCAGCTATGACCCTTTGCCTAACCTAAAGTCAATCTTTAGTAACCATGAGAGTTGGAAGAAAGTAGAATACAGCATAGTTCCTTAGTTGTACATAAGAGAAATAATTGGTATTTTTGCACAATTTCTTTTTCTTCTCAGGCATCTCCTATCCTTTAGTTTCCCTTTAAATGGTATTCTCCTCTTGCCCCTCTGTAAAGAGAAGACTTGGGGGAGGGAAGGAAGGACATGATAGTTTTCCTCAAGTATTTCAGGAACTGTACCTTTGACGAAAAATTAGGCTTCTTTTTGGTTCAAGAAGGTCTAACTTAAGGGCATGAGGTAGAAATTATAGAACAGCAAGTTTAGAGTTGGTGTCAAGGGGAAAAAAAATCCCTACCAAACAATTAGAGCTTTTGGAATTGTAATGGGCTGACTTTAAAGACTGTAGGATCCTCTTCATTAGAAGTCTTCAACCAAAGACTGGATGACCACTTGTCACATATGCTGTAAGGAAAATTTTTTGTCAGAAATAGGATAAACCAAATGGGGCTGTGAAATTCTCTGAATTCCTCACTCACCCTGCCCTTTCCTTTACTCATCTCTTTCTTCCCTCTCCCATCAGCTCTCCCTTCAGTGTTTCTTATAAAAAATCCCAGTTTAGTTCATAAGCCTCCCCAGGGTCCCCACTGCTTTCATTAGCTTTGACAAAGGGATGTCATATAAAGCCCATTTTTACAAAGAGATGAGAGCATTAGAAATGCGCGCTCAGCCTTCAAGGAGTTTGTCATTTAGTGAGGGGATTAGATTGACAAATACTGATCTAGAAAAATAAATTGAATGGAATGACACAGAATAAATTGACAAATAGATTTATATTCAGCGTTATTTACATTTATTTTGGGAATTTGTTGTTGTTTTGGCCCAGACCTGTATTTTCATTGGTTTGGGAATTTGGTGTGAACTCTTCTTTCACTAATACAGGCCAGCGACAACTTGATAACTGATAGTCTTAGAGAGCTGCCTAGAGCATATTCACAACTGATGTCATTCTTCCACAATCATAGTATTAAAGTCAGAGCACATCGGCTGAAACAGAAATTAGCATTATTAGAGTCCAGACAAATAAATTTCTCATCAGTTCTATGAGCCTGCACAGATATTTTGCTGTGCCTGTGTTTGAAAGAGTCTCTAGAGCATAGGTAGTGTTCAAAATGATCTCTTTATATCATATTATTGGCCCAACAATATTATATAAACCTCACAGTCCTGCCTGCCTTCTTATTTTAAAGACAATATGTTTGTTTCATCAGCCACCAAATGAACCATTGTTTTCTTTCCAAGCTCCAAGCAGATAGACTGCTTTCCTTCTTCTCTTCTCTTTCTAATCTTCAAGATTGGAGCGATTTGGAAGCTAAAGCTTTCTCCAGCCTTTTCCCTCTGTTGTTCATGGGCTGCCTATACCAGCAGGGAACCCGGGGCCCTTGCAAACCAGGCTGGTGGCAACTGTGCATCAACACGGTCCCTCCCCACAGTCAACAGCAGGGCTGCCTATAATCCCCGTGGAGTTTCACGGTTTTCATTGTGAATCAGCTCCATTTTTTAAACCATAGAAATCTGATTTACAGTTAGCTGCTTCTCTTTCTTTTCCTGGGTTGGAGAACCTATCCTCTGAAGAGCTGGAAAGAGCATATAAAATCTCCCAACTGGCTGAACTTTTAACTAGCAGTCCACCCATGGGGGTAATTTGCATTAAAGATAAAGAAGAGTCTCTGCAGGGGGATTTACAGGCATTTTTGATAGAAATGAAAATATCATACATCCAACTAAAATGGATTGAATGGTTCAGTGCACAGAGTGTTCTTTCCTCCAGTAAATAGTCTGAAGAATCCAGCAAATGAAAAAATGAAACCTTTCATATAAATTTAATACTTTCTCCAAATACTTCAAAGACTTTTTCGTTGGAAATCTAGAGCTCTGGGCTAAAGGCAAGACATTAACAATCTCTCCCGTTGGAAGCAGAATACATCATGATTAACGTAAATAAAAGCTTGGGGTTTCCTGGAAGGAGGGGGATAAGGAAAGACTGAAAAGATGACTAAAGGAAATGTCCTTAAAATGATCATCCCTATCATTATCATTATTATCATGCATTTGTTAAATTACCCACAGGCAAAGCAAGCTAAAAGATACATTTGGTCCAAAGTGCCTCTCTGCCTTCAAGGAATTTGTCAAAAGTGTTTGTGGCTGGTAGGGAAAGAAGAAAAAGACAAAATTGGAAAACACCAATCTAGAGAAATAAATAAATTGAAGAAAATGACACAGAATGCCTAATGGAAAAAATGGATTTACATATTGTATTACTGTTGTGTTGGAATTTTTTTGGTCTAGACTTGTGATTTGATATAGGGAGTTTCTAGAGTGAAAATTCTATCGATGCAGATAGGCAACATATCTGTAAGTTAAGGTCTTAGTGAATTAGTTAGGCAATTGAGAAATTAAGTCATTTGTTCATGTACATACAGCTTGTATGTCAGAGAAAGAAAGGAGAAAGTCCTCTAGACTCCTATGAGCCACAAAATTCCAATCTGCAATGAAAGACAATTGAAGCATGCTTAGGAGAATATATTCAATTTATTAGGGAGACTGGCAGTCCCTAAAAATTGCATCCAAAATTCTTTTCTGCAGTCTCCTCTGTCCCCTTTCTATGGGGTTTATTGACCTTCATTGAATTCCTGAGATTTCTTTTATGAAAACATATTTGTATCACATTGGATATTAAACTCATCTTTAGCTTTGATTATTATCCATAGGCTTTCAATAGGGTTTACAATCAGGTAAATTCCTAGTCCATTGAAGCATGTACATTTCCATTTCTTGGATACATTTCCTAATGTTTCATAATGAATATGTGGCATAAAACAAAGTAATGTTACAGAATTTCATCTCCATTTGGGAATTTCTATAAGTCTGGAACATGTCTACCACAGAGTCTATCAGTATATCTATCAAAAATTTTTATTTTATGTTATTTAAATGGAGACAGGACTTCCAGATTTAATTAGATTTATAAAAACAAATATTTTGGAGGGTGAAGTTTAGATATGCCTATTGGTTTTCATATAGTTTTGAATGGAAAAGTGAGTTTGATCAATAAAAAATAGTTTTATCGCCTCTTTAGTATTCCAGTCTTTGTAATGTCTTACCCATGTTTAATAAACTGACTAGTTTTTTTTTTAACTGTTCTTACAATCTCAAGAAGTCTATGCTGAATTGTAGAGAAATCAGCAAGAACTTCACATGGTGCTCAATCCCACTCAAGCTTTTTGCTGGTTTTCTGAGAATTAAGTTGTTCTGCAGCATTAGTTAGCGATCTCAGATTAAAAAAAAAAGTTTAACTTATAAATTAAACCATTTCCTTTTTGCTTTTGCGTACTGATAGTTTCATTATGGGTTTGAATATTACTTGAAATGCCTGATTTCCCCATACCAACAGCTGGTGAAATACTTTTAAGAGTTATTGAAGTGTGTTCCTCAAGAGATATGACTTTTTGTACCTTTCTTTGAAATAATAACCATTAAAAACAACAACATAGGATTAAGACACAACAAAATAGAGCAATGAAAAGCATATCTGTGGCATAAAGTCTAGCACTTGACCAACAGAGAATTAATTACATCTGGGGAAACCAGTTCAATATGATTTCATTGATTCAAGTCATATGTTGTGAACCAGTCCATCAGTTAGTGATAGCACTCAGTCACAAACATTACCATAACAAAATGAAACCAGGTAAAAATTGTTAATTGTTCCAAATAATTTATATATACCAGTATATTAGCTAGATGACTCTAGGCAAGTTACAACTGTTTTGAGATTTGTTTTCCTATAAGGGGTAGGACACAATGGTTTCTGAAGTCTCATTCAGCTCTAAATCTATGATTTTATGAACCATATTATAAAATAGAATATAAGGATAAAGTGCTGGGCTTGGAGTCAGGAAGACTCATCTTCCTGCGTTCAAATGTACCCTCAGAGACTACTAGCTTTGTGACCCTGTGGAAATCATTTAACTGATTGCCTCAGTTTCCTCATCTGCAAAATGAGCTGGAGAAGAAAATGGCAAATCACTCCAATATTCTTGCCAAGAAAATCCTAAATGGATTTTGTCATGAAGAGTCAGGTATGATCAGAGTTGACAAGCACAAGAAGCACGCAAGAGAGGTATCAACACAGTTTATAATAAGGAAGAATCACTTCTAGAAGTGATTCATGGAGTAGATGGCATTCATTCAAATTGTTGTTGGTTATTGTAATTATTACTGTTGTTGCTGTTAGACACTTAGACAAGAAGTGTGTGAGATTGGATCTGAACTCAGGAAGATGAGTCTTCCTGACTTTTTATCCACTGTGACACCTAGCTGTTCTAGAGTTACTTAAGCAAATTTGACTATAGGACACTTTGGAGGCTGTAACTTCTTTATAGAATCTATATAGTTTGATTTTAAAAAATCTGAGGTTTTGAAATACCTCTGGAATAAAAAAGATGTTTGAAATAAAGCAGAAGAAATTAAGCCTATTTTCATACTGGAAAAAAAAATGAACAAGCCAAAATTGTGCTTAGTTGCTAGAGCTTGGAGGTCTAGTATTCTTTGTCATTTGGGGGGTGAAAAAGGAGGGAGCAAGGACTGTGAATTCAGAATGTATTGGTGAAGTTTCTTTAATATTATTTTTATTTATTTCATTAACTATTACACGATTATGTGTAAAAAATGAGCATTTGTTTAAAAAATTTTGAGTTTCAAATTCTCTGCCTCCTTCCTACCCCTCCCTGGGGGAGGACTTTAATACTTCCCATTTTCCTTCTTCCACAAAAATTAGGCTCTGTTTCTATTATCATGGTGTCAGGTCTACAACTTCAGCCCATCTCTCTAGTAGACTTTTCTCCAAGTTCAGCCAGAGCTGCATGCTTGCCTTATGCAAAGGTCTTGGCTTTGACTGTAGTCTTTATCTCACTCACTTGTCTTGCCCAGGTCTTTAGTAACTAGGGGCATGAGATCAAAGCATTATGGATTTAAAGTGGAAAGAACCATAGAGCCCATCGAGACTAAGGCACTTCATATTTTAGGTTAGGAGGCTTAGAAGTTAAGCCATTTGTCCTCTGTTATACAGACAGTATGTGAGGGAACCAGAGTTTTATGCCCAGATCTTCTTTAAGCTCACCAATGGTCAAAGCTTCTTATGTGTACTGCTGGTAGAGGGAGGGTCAAAAAAGGACCATCTACGCCTTTGCTTTTCTACCCTTATTCTACTTTTCTCTCCTTTGTCTTTTCTCTCTCTTTCCTACATGCTAGGAAGAAGGAATCTTCCCTTCTTGATCTGGGTGAGTAGAAAGAGTAAATCTTGGAGACCTAGCTTTCAGGTCTGGCTTTCCCACCCACACACAAGGTCTATGACATTAGGCAAGTGATTTAACTTCTTAATACCTCAAGTTCCTCATCTGCAAAAACTTGGAGTTGAACTAAATTATCATTTAGGTTTGCTTGAAAGCTAAGATTCAATTACCTGTATTTTTCAGTCCCAAAATAACTATCACCAACATGAACATTTGCTCAAAGAATCTATTTTGTCACCTCATCCTAATACTAATCTTTCACACAATACTGACCTATTTCACTCTCTATTTTATAGATGAATAAATTGAGGTTTAGGGAAATTAAGTGATCTATTCATAGTTGCAGAGCAAGTTAGTATGAATATATTTATTCATGATAAATCTTCAGAAAGTAAACTTGGTATTTTGAAACAGTTAAAGGCAATGTCTGGCTAATAAAGTTGGTGATTAAGCTAGGTCATATCAATTTTTTGTCCAAAATGAGGTGTGGCTCTAATGAGATTGATTTTCTTGTTTGACTGGCAAATGAACTCTGAAGTTGATTCCAGAAAAGATTCACAACAATGTTTTGTTATTTTAAAAAAAACTTTTCCTAGTGCCTCTTGTTTTTGATATTATAGTCATTTTCCATTATGTCTCCCAAAGGACTCTTATAATAAAGAAAACAGCAAAATGAAACAACAGCCACTTCTGATTATATATATAATATTTCATTCTTATATTTTTCTACTTTAATACCTTTATACTAATCTGCTCAGTTTTCTCATCTCTAAGTTGAAGACAATGATATCCTCAAGCATCAACCTTACAGTTTTCTTTCAGAGTTCGAATAAAACAATGGATTTAAGTGATTTTTCAATCCTTGAAGTCTTACAAAAATAGCAGTTTTTAATTTTGGAAATGCATACATAAATACTATATTGAACTTGGAGTTGGGAAAATGAATTTGATTCTTGCTTCAGACATTTACTAGTCGGACCCTGGGAAGCTACTTAATGTCTCTCAATAGCATGTTCCATATTTGGATAATGAAGGGGTTGGACTCAGTGCTCTCCATGGCTATCTAGTGAAACTTACCTAGTCTAAATCTATAATTTTATGAGGAGGGATCCTGATTTAAAGGATAGCAAACAGATTCAGTGTGTCAATAGGCCTGAATTCAGATTCAATCTTTGATACTTCTTAGTTGCTTGATCATGGACAAATCATTTAAACTCCAAGCTTCAGTTTCCTGATCTACAAAAATGGGAATAACAATGCCTGTAGGACCTCTCTTACAGACAGTTGTGAGGAATACATTTTGTGCTATTGAGTTATGAGTTGAGATTAATGTGACCTTTTCTCTGAACAGCTGCCAAAATGAACTAAGAGTAAGCAAATATAGATCCTTCATTTCACTAGGTAGCCAGCTTATCAATCAATCATCAGACTTTTCTTAAACACTACTGAGATAACCTAGAAGAAATATACTAATGTGCAATTTTTATTTTTATTTTAAAGGAAGAACCTGATCAATCTTCAAATATTTGTTAAGTGCTTACCCTATGGTAGACAATCTGCTAGATACTGGAAATGCAAGGACAAAAATGAAACAGTTCATGTCTTTGTGGACTTTACTTTCTACTGGAGGAGACTAGAAGGGTACCCAGGTGCAGCACAATAAGAGATAAAAGAAAAAATAGTGTATGAGAGAGTACCATCGAAGGAGAGAAGAGAAATGTATTAGAAAAACTGAATGTGTTAAGAATATATATCTCAATTGATATTCACAACAACCCTGTGTGGTAGTTACCCCCATTTTGCAGATTAGACTGAGTCAGACAGAGGTTAAGGGACTTTTCCAGAGTCACTGCACTAGAAAGTATCTGAGAGAAGATTTGACCTCAAGTCCTTGATTTCAAATCTAAGTCCCCTACTCCTAGTTGCCTTGCTTGGGAGAAGTTGGGGGCCAAGTTAGTGAGTTGGAATCATTAAGGAGGTCCTTGGAGGAGGGAGTAGTTTTCTTGAATCAAGAATAGTCCTTGAAAAATATTTTAAAAATGATTATATCTTTGGGAATCCAAAGGGACTGGAAATTGTTTACTTTGGTCTGAAGGGAAAAGCAAGATAGAGTCTGAAAGGGAAAAAAAAGGACTTTTGGGACAGACAAGATGATACATCAATTTAGAATGGGCAGTGCCTAGGTGGTTAGATAGTATAATATTAGCATATTTATAAGGCACTTCCTCAAAAACATGCCTCTGAAAGAGAAAGAGCTACAAATATTATCTTCCCTATTTGATAGCTGAGAAAAAAGGATCAGAACAGGAAATGATTTGCCCCAAAACACTTGCTTCTAGATCTGACACTGGTTCTTAAATATCAAAAAGGAGAATATTCCATGTAAGATGATTTCCAAGTTCCATTCTGCATTAACTCTCTGGGCTAGATTTCCCTGATTGTCTTGTATCTTGGACAAAATGCACATCTGCAGTAAATTAATATTAGCAAACTCAAGGCAAAAGACATGAGAGTGTAATTGTTGATACCTTAATATTGAGTATGGGAGCTATATGTGGGAAGGAAAAAATGCATTCTCAATAACATCATCCTCAAGATGATTCTAGACAAGTTACTTGTCCTGTCTCAATTTCCTCATCTGTAAAATGATCTAGAGAAGACAATGAAAAATCTATTTGCCAAGAAAACCCCTAGTGGGGTCATGAAGAATTAGATGCAACTGAAACAACCAAACAAGAAGAAGCCCTCCAATCCTTAAATAGGATCCAAGATAGAAAACTGGAAGGAACATTGGAGGTCATCTAGTCCAATTTCCTCATTTTATCAATGAGCAATGTGGTTTAAAGTGATCCAGTTGCTTATGCAAAGTAGCATAGGTAATAAGCATCAGACCTGGATTGTGAACCCATGGTTTTGTTTTTTTTTTTAATGCAAATCCAGTGTTGAATCTGGTGATTAAGACAGAGAATCTAGATTTTTATTGCATTCAGTAAATATTCAGAGAAAATAATGGGAGGAGTTAATAACTTTGTGATGAATGCAGAAACTTATATTGCCATTGGTTAGGGCTGCAAGTAATTTCTGTTAATTTGCTTAAGAATGAAGCAAGGAAATAATTCCTCCTGCATGATTTCACTTAAAGACATTTTGTGTAATTTAGTGTCAAAGGATTATTAAAGACTCACACATTCAAAATACAGTTATTCCTTCTACATCCATGACTTTTACTATTGGGGTTTTCATATATCACGAGTTGGCATAAGAAATTAAATTGGAATTTTGGGGGAGTTTTGTGGAAGCTGCAGATGACATGAGAAGCTCAAAAGACCACAGAGAGCCTATGACCAAATACTTAATCCAAATTTTGCAATAAGGTATTGTAAACACCCATAAAAGAAAAAGAAAAAAAATCAGACATCTACTCTGGTCCAAAGAGAGGACCAAAAATTTTGCACAGATTTTTTAAATCATGGAGGTACTGCACCCCTATTCCCCCTCCAAGTGGAGAAGATGATGTAAATGGTTATTATTCAACCAGTTGTAACATTTAGTCTAGAGGGAGATTTATGCTAGTTGTTTTTTTGCCTTGGACAAACCATTTAAGCTGTTAAATGGAAGCAACTTTGGACAATATTATAATCTGAATTCATACAAACTAGAATTCTGAGGAAGAATAACAATATAAACTGTCCTGGATTTCTGCAGTGGGGAAAAGATAGTGATCTCTGTCCTGTTTATGGCAATCTCTATCTGGGATTAATAAAAGTCAATGTTGAAATTACCAGTAGATTTAAAGAGAAAATTCTCTTTTGTAATTCAGAAGAAATTTTGTCAAAGGCAGCATATGGATAAATATTTAACAATTGGATCTTGGGGAGGAAACGTACACACAACACACTTTCAAGTTTAATTTGCCTTGCTAAAATTTTTCCCACTACTTTTTTAAAGTCAATCAACAAAATAAGAAATTAAGCCTGATTTGTAGCATTTGTGATTTCTGAAGAGTAAATGCTCATACTGAAAATTTAACAATGTGTTTTTGAGTCCATTCAAGCTGACTGTAGCATACCCCTGATACAACCATCTAATCATTCATTCATTCATTCACTCATTCAGGAAATTTCATTTAAGGAAATGCAACTTGAAATTTCAAGGAAGTATATAGATTTCTTACATTTATAAAAAATAAAGACTGCAGCTGTTGAAGCATATTAAAAAGATTAAAAAGATTTACTTCTTCCAAGGGCATGAAACCTCAGTTAGTAATCTTTCAGGCTTTGCTCAAAAGGAGCAACACAGTCTTTCAAGGATCATATATGTGTTTTTGTATGTGTGTACGTGTATGGATCATATGATTAAGCCAACAAATTTAAAGGATTTTTTATGTGATTTCTATGTGTTGAGCACTTTGCTAAGCAATGTGTACACACACACACACACATATATATATGAAAAGTATATATATGCATATATATGCAGAAAGACAGACTTTGCTCTAAAGGATCTTATATTCTAAATATATAAGAATACATAACCATATAAAATATATAAAAGAGAACTGAAAAGAAGAAACAGAAATGCCTGTGAGGTGCATGGTGGAGAAATTCAGAGAGTGAAAGATAATTGGTTTGAGTCCTTCAAAACTAAGTTTTAAGATGAATTTACTATAAGGATATAGAAAAGAAGGAAATTGAGGCATGGTTGTGAAGTCCAGAGAGATCAGAGATTTACAGTTGGAAGGGACTTTGGAAGTCATCTGGTCCAAACGTATCATTTTACCAAGGCCCAGAGAGGTTAAGTGACTTGTCTGAAATTACCCAAGTAAGGGAATAAAATCTGGATTTAAATTCAGATCCTCTCTCCAAATCCAGTGCTCTAAAAAGGAGGACTCCCACCCCCAATCTATATTTGTATAACTCTAATTGATAAAAAGGTTTTCCTGATTTTAAACCTAAACTCTTGTTTTTGTATATATATATATATATATATATATATATATATATATATATATATATGGATATTGCAGTTCCACCCATTTTCCTAGTTTTTCTTTCTGAGATCAAACTGACAAGATCAATCCCTCTTCCATATAGCAACCCTCCAGGTATTGAGAACAAGTATTATATTTTCCCTGAGTCTTCTTTGCTATAGGCTAAACATTTCCAGTTCTTTAAACCAATCCTCATACTACTGCATGAACTAAAGGATTTTGTTTGACTGCCTTTTTCTGGTTATTTTTTCTCTTTTCCTCCTTCTACATTACTATTAACTTAATAGCCATCAACAAACATTTTATCATACAAAAAAAAAGGAGGATGGCTTATGGAATTGTGAACTGCTATACACAATGTGTTTTCAAAGTGAAATTACATTCAGTGAAGTAGTAATAATATTGTCCCAGTTGTATCCCTTTCTGAATTTATTTTTGTATTTTTAAAATATTTTACTGGTGATCTCTCTCTCTCTCCCTTTGCATCCTCCTCACACTTTTTACATTCTTCTGATGTAAATATTAACCATGCAAATTTTAAAGGCTTGTGATTTTTTTGGTTTGTTTTGCATTTGTTTGTTATTGTTGTTATTCAGTTGTTTCAGTCAAGTCATGTCCTATCCTTTATGATCCATCTGAGCTTTTCTTTCTCTTTTCAAAAAATTTTAACAGTATTTTTTTCCAAATATATGCAGATAGTTTGCAAAATCTTGTGTTCCAAATTTTTCTCCTTCTCTTTCTCCTTTTGCCCTCTCCAAGACAATAAGAAACATAATATAGGTTAAACATGTGTTATTCTTTTAAACATATTCTTATTTGTCATGCTATACAAGAAAAATCAGATCAAAAGAGAAAAAAAATGAAGAGAAAGAAAAAACACAAGCAAGCAAACAACAACAAAAAATGAAAATACTGTGCTCTGATGCACATTCAGTCTCCAAAATTTTCTCTCTGGATATGGATAGCTCTTACCATCACACATCTATTAGAATTGCCTTGAATCACCTCATTGTTGAGAAGAGCCACGTCCATAGTAATTGATCATCTCAAAGTCTTCTTGTTTTTGTGTGCAGAACATATCAGATTTGAAATCAGGTCTTCCTGACTCCAGACCCACTGCTTTATCCACTGTTCCACCCAGTTCATTTAGATACTTGCATATTTTCTTTTTAACCTCTTCCTCTATAGCTCGTCTCTAGGACAATCTTCATCCCACCAATGTATCACTTTAGTTTTCTGTCCTCCTCAATAAATGAGATAATATATGTAAAGCATAGTGTAAACTTTGAAGCATCATATAAATGTGATTTATTATCTTTCTTTCATTGGCTCTGTAACTTCTTCAGGTGGGTACTTCCTCCAGTTATATGGATCATAGCCTATTTATGCTTCATCCTGGGCAACTTTTCTCTCTGTTTTCTCAGAAATCTTTCAGAGGTGGTCCATTCAGTGGAGCATTACATTTTTATTATACTCTTGGCATAATATGTATACCAATAGAGCATACTGCTTTAATTATCATCCCTTGCTTTTGCTACAAGATATACCTTCTTTTGCTTGCCATACCTTTTTTTTTTTTGATGAATTCTTTTCCCTGATTCTCCCCTGGAATTATACCTATCAAAGTGTCATTGCTGCCTAATTCTGTTGGGGAGCAGGGGTTTGAACCCAAAAATATATTGGGGTTTTGGGTCACTGTTGTAACGTGTCTCAAAAGGATTTGTAGGTTTAGGTCTTCTCCAAATCAAAAGGCAAATTTTTTATTATAACATTGACTGGAGATCTAAGTTTTAAATAGAATTATTTAGCAATTAGTAAGGGGAAAGACACAGGCTAAGTTCTTTGGGAGAACTTGTCATTGACAAGGAAGAAGATGGCATTAAGTTGGAGCTAGTTTCTAATGGGCTAACCATAACAAGGGGAAAGGTGCCATAAAACAAAGTTCCTGGAGAACTTGCTGCCATAAGGCAGGCAGTTCCTAATGAATCTGTGCCACCATAATGTGAGCTAAATTTCTAAAGAAGTTAGTGAAGAATTGAGGTACAAGTAGGTTCTTTTATAGGAGAAAAATAACTTTAGGGTTTGACAGCATAACCTGGCCTCAAATAACTGTGGGGTCATGATAATTTTGTCAATGCAAGAGATTAGACAAGAAACAAAATCCTGCCAATTTTCTTGCTTCCCTCAGGGAGTAGCTTGACCAGTATATAGTGATTCAGTCTGTCTCTTGTTAATACTTCTCCCTATTATCTATCCAGATATCAAGGGCCAAGCACCCCATCATTCCACAGCCTTTTTTCTTTGTTGGTTTTTGATGAGGTAATTTGAGTTAAGATCCTTAGCCAAGGGTTCACATAACTAGGATGTATTAAGTGTCTTAGACCTGATTTGAACTCAGGTGCTCTTGACTTCAGGGTTAGTGCTTTATCCACTGTACCATCTGGCTGTTCCATTTAAAAAAATCAACTTATAAATCCATCACTATAAAGAGTTCCTTTTGAGCAACTTCTTCCTCTCCTTCTCTCTCTCTCTTTTTGAGGTAATTGGGTAAATAGGATTACTAGTAAGCTGGTAAGTGTGTGAGATTGGATTTGAACTCAGGTCCTCCTACCTTCAGGTATGGGTGCTCTATCCACTGTTCCACCTAATTGTCCCCAGATACAGATTCTAACCTATTCTGTAATCTAGTCAGAGAGTTGTCTTATGAACACTGAAAAGGTAAATGACTTTCCTAGGATTACATACCATATGTCAGAGATGAAACTTGAACTCAGATCTTTCTTACTCTAAGGCCAGCTTCTATCCACTAAGCATCACCACCTATCTCCCATTTTTTTTCCCTAATGGAGAAGGTATGTCTCCCTTTTTTTTTTCTGAGAGACAGTGGTTCTAGGTATAATTAACTTACTAATTAGTTTAACCGATAATCAAAAAGTTGATTATCAGTGGTTTCTCTTGATAATCAAAGATGTCAAGGGATGCCCTGAATTGCTTTAGACCCCTCATGAAAGGGTGAAATTCAAACCTTATTGGCTACATTAATAAATTGGGCTAAAAATCTTCTTCTCTTGTTGAAAACATAACTTGATCATAAGACTCATGGCATCGAGGGAAGGGAAAGCCATCTCCATTTGGACCTCTTCAGCTAGTTTTCTCCTTAATGAGTTGATTTGCCCTACTTTAATGGAGGGGACCAAGGACTGTAACTTCCTCCAAAGCCTGCCCAGACTGAATTCTGTTTATATTCTAAACAGAAATTGTTTCTGGCTTGGGCGGGGTCCTGCCCAACTAATGAACATGTGCCTTGAGAACTAAGAGCAAATTTCATCATTCACTATGCCCTTTAAAGGCTGATTGACCTTTTCGGGAGATGGATTTTAACAAAAATAAGAGGGAAAGGGATGGATCACAAATTAATAAGAGTTATTAATATAATAGTATAATATTAATTTCTTTCAGGAGGGAGATAATTATACCTGTCTTCCACTACCCTCAAAATGTCCAAGAAAGAAAAATAAATGAGAGATGTGAAAAAGACTTGAATTTTTGAAATAAAAATCCTATAGAAATGTAAAGCAGTCTAATTTTCCTCTTTGCTCAAGTCATTTCCTAGGAAACATTCTGGTGCAGTATGTTAACTGGTACATTTACATGATGCTAACTTTTGATAAAGTTCTACAACTAGTAAAATTTACCCTTTAAAGGTAAGAAATGTCTCCTTTTACTCTTCTTCTCCCCCACCCCAGTGACCAAGCCTTTTCCTAGTCCTATTCTATGTTACACTTTCACTAGTTTTCTTTTAGTTAGGCAGAATTTTGTTCTTTTTAGGGTTTAGCTGATAAGAGCATTTAAGATCTAAAAGGCATATTTGCATTTTCATAAATTGTTGGTGTTTTTTCTCTTCTTAAAAATAATGATAATAGTTCTCATTGAGAGAAAGCAGTTTTCTTGGAGAGGTTTTCTGGAGGCAGCCTTAGTCTCAGTTGAAATAAATAATTACTCCAAAATCACAGTCAGCTGATAAAAGATCTGAACTTTTATTGTGTCCTATAGTATAGCCCGGTTAGCTCAGGCCTATCTCTCTGCTTGGTTCCAAGAGATCTTGCAGCTTCCTCCTTGGCTTCTGCCTCTGCTTTCTTCAGCCTCCAGCCAGAGGCTGGAAGATACAATGAATCTCTTGCCTCTAAGATAGGGCTTGTGGGCTTCCTCCCAGAGTGCTCCTCTCCGACCCCAGTCAATGCTCCCAAGAAAAACTCCGAGTGGCTTACTGGAGCTGTATTTATGCTACTTCTAACGAGAGTGGGATTGTGGGATATCTCCCAGCATGCTCTCTGGCCCTAAGGGAGGTGTGAATTCAGATATCTCATTCTAAGCCCTGAATTCTCCCAAACATGTGAACTCCATTGAGTACTTAGATACTTATGAGCTCTCTAAAGGTGTGAACACAAGCATCATTTCTATCAGTTGTACTTAGTACCTTGTTTCAAGTTCCGGCCCAAAACATCTCCTTCCAAGATCAAATCAATCATTGAACCATGCTAAATTAGATAATTATTGTTTCTATCAACTCTAATGGCTTAAGAGTTTGTAAAGATTCCAACAAAAGAGGACTTTGGAAAACTAAAAACTCCTGAAGACTCAAAAGATTAGGGCTGTAAAAACAAAAAGATGAAGGAGTCTGCCCTTAGTGCCTTCTCAAATAACAGAGTAGGAAGTCCCAAGTAAGTGATGGGGAACCTCTGTTAAGAGAGTGATTTGACACTGGGGAAAATAGTGCAGTGCATTTGAAATTATAACTATCATTGTCTTATAAACAGTAACTCATCACATAATTTTATCCATTACATCATCAACTAATTTCAGGCTTAAGACTTCTTTCCAGGATTTCTCTAAGTGCGAATATTTTTTTCTCTCCTTTCCCTAATCTCAATTCAATTCAACAAACAAATAAATACTTTGTTCTAGGCACTGTACAAGCTAATGCAGAATATAAAATAAAAAGAGAACTTGTCCTCAAGGAGCTGACAATGCATTTGAGTTCCTTAATAATGAGACCACTAAATAAGAATAAAACAGTTATTATTATGTTTATCTACAAGAAAAAAATACAAGCTGCTGTAATAAATAGTAAAAGAAAAAAATGTATCCATTATCCCACCCCCTCCCTTCCCTTCCTCCATTCCTCTTTCTTTCTGTCACTCTGTCTCTGTCTGTCCGTCTATCTCATCACCATGTGATTAGACTAAGATAAATTCCGGGGAACTACTGCAAGGGACAAAGGGCTAAGTTACTACCTGAGATTCTTTTCATAAAGCGAAAGGAGAAATATTCTCATATGGGGAAACCCAGGGACAGAATTTTAAGCCCTGCTGAAGAGTTACCATGCTCTGGTGATGGAAGTGTCCAATTATTGATTAATCACAGATCCCTAATGGATTAAAGGACTGAATTTCATTGCTAATGAAGGTCAGTGTTGCTCTGAACCATATTCCCTTTTCAAATTTAACTCTTGTATGATTCTTCGGTACTGAATACTGAATTCTCAGGAATTCAACTAGGTGATCAAGGGATACCCTGCTCAGGAGCCCTCTAAAGAAGAGGCAAATTTATAGGCTGGACTGTTTGGAAGTATAACTTACCTAGAGGCAGGTAGACAAATGAGATGACTTCCCCCCCAAATTTCCATTCTTGATGGTTGTGGCCTATGAATTTTGAAGGAAATAAAAGACCTATTTGTTGGAATTAGCTACTAGAAAACCCTGGGCTATACACTGCATGGGGTAGGGAGAAGGGTGAGAAGAAAAAGATCAGGTATTTAACTTTGAAATACTATACAGCAGTTCTGATAGTAAATATATCTATTGTAAATCTAGTTCTTTCAACCGTGTCATACATTTTCATGGTGAAACAAATCAATATAACAAAAGAAGCCCCTCACATTTTGATCCTTTGAGGAGAGAGAGCCAGTGCCTAAAGTAAAATGGACACCATCTTCTACTTCCAGAATAAATGCAAGGTCTGCCTCTCTAGCATTAGCTAGGGACTCTCAGAAGGAGTTTAAAGAATTTTTAGATTTTTTTCTTTTGTCATAGCCACTATCTAAATCTTTATATTGATTGATTTTTTTCTTTTTTGGAACTGTGATTTCATCCATACAGGGAATTCTCAATTGACATTTGTGCTGTAACAAAACCAGAAGAAAGAAGAAAATTGCAGTTAAATGGAAGCAGGGTCACAGGTACTTTCTGGATATGTAAAGAATGGAGTTGTTGGAGAGGATTTTATCATATGCTTAAAGGCAAATTTTTTTTTTTTTACAAAAAATCTGGCTATCATGTATTGCAGAATTAATGACAAGTGTTGACAAAAGACTCCCTCCTCCCAAACTGGTTACTTATGTTGCTGAAGGTGAACTGATAGAGAAATTTTTCCAAGAGTATTTTATGGTCCTCCAAATTATACTAAATAATATGGGATGTGAGGTGACTTCAATGACAAGTTGGAAAAATGAAAGTATGGAGAGAAATATATGTAAATATAGGATTCAAGGAAAAAGAAAGGCCAAAGACTTGAAGATTCAACAGAAGTTTTGATTTAGTCAATATTTTTTTTGAGAAAGTAATTGGTGGGCTGCAGACACAGAAAGCATCAAATGTCATAGAGAATGAAGCAGATTTTTTTCTTTTGTATAGCTAGGGAGTAACTTGTTATTGATGTGGAGGTTACCTCTGAGCTGTCTGTCTGTTTACAATTAGACTATCTAGTTATTTGAGCCAAGATAAACAATCCAAGGGAAAAAATCTACTATGAAAAATCTAAGAGGTTTATGGAAGTAACGCAAAGTGAAAGTGAGGAAACTGTGAGGGGGTTGGGGATCAATATACAAGTTATCTAAAACAAAGAAACATTCAAAGGTGTGGAGAAAAAAGTTCTTGGACTTCAATATGGTTTTTTTAAAAGGCACCTGTATGAGCCCAATCTATTGAGAATATATCTACTCTCTTATCCATGCAAAAATCTCTATGAAAATAATCAGTACAAAATTCAAGGAGATTCTCCATAAAGGTATTAGTAGGGAACAAGTAGGCTTTTCCAAGCAAATTCATCAGTAGGCTACATCTTAATCATTGCACAATTAGTTGATAGATGAAAAGACTATAAAGTCCCATGGGCCTTATTTTTTGTTGATTACCAAAAAAAAAAAATTGATTTGGCAGAGCAAAATACCACTTTATGTAGGTTCTTCTATAACAAAATGTCTCTCACACATACTCTCTCACACACTCTTTGGGAAAATATAACAACAGAAATAATCCTATCAATAATTTTTGATAACAAATATCAGAAATAGCATAAAACTAGGAGCTGTATGATTGATAAAATTCATTTGCCATTGTGGTAGAGGTATTTCCATGCAGTATCCAGGTTAAAAAGGGACCCTATGGATGGTAAGGTTTCTCAGGATTCTTCTGTTTGTCCATGTGCTGATAGCATCAAACCCCAGAATGTTACAGAGCATCCTGTGTAAAATCTATAAAAATTTTTAAAAGTTTGATTCATCCATCCACACTGAAAAGATCAAGTGGATGAAGAATACTTACTGTCCATATTTCGACATGCATTTGAATGAAACTATAGAATTTCTCTATAAGTATATATGAGTCATGAAGTACATATGGACGGTGAGTTGGGCTGAGTTGAATAGGAGAGGAAGGCAGACTAGTGTTTTTAGGAAATTTAAAAACTCTTTTACTAACCCAAGTACCCATAAAATCAAAGATCCATTTTTTCATTAATAACATTTTTACCAATTTTGTTATGTGGCACTGAAGTAATAAATACAACTACTTCCAAGGAATTCAAAATAAAGAACACTGGAGAATGTGACATTGGTAGATATGAGCAGGCCCAAACCTGGAACAATAAAGAACTCCAAAGAACAGGAATATAAAATGTTGTCAAGGAACTGTATGATTGTAATTAGTAGATGAGCTGGCTGGCCATTTATCAAGGATAAGAGATGGAAAGCTAAAGTACTAAATTTCCACAGTCACAATATCAGGAGAAAGGAAGGTCTCTAATATTTTGGTAGACCCCTTTCTCCCAGTATCTCCCTCTACCTCCCTGACAAATTTATGGGATGACATAGATAAGAGTTATACAGATATGAGCAATCATGGATAAGTTCTAATCTGTATTTTTATAGGAAAATCTACAAACAATAAAATGATAAATCTCTTTGATTATTTGCAAAGGAACTCCCAGTGTGAAAGTTCTCTATATAGATGGTCAAAAATTTCTCCATAATCTATTGCTTTAGAGAGTCATCTGGGACATGGAAAAGCGAAATAATTTGTAAAAGATCATACAACTAATATATCATAGATGCAATTTAAACCCGTAATTTCTGATACCAAGTCCAGGACTCTTTGCATTTCATCATGGTGTATCCCACTGATTACATGCACTTCTTTATCTCAGTTTTGCAAACAGTTTCATGAAAATTTCCCCAAGTTCAGAGGTCTGTTTAGTGGTCTGTCCAGTCTCTCAGGTATTGAAATCTCACCTCATTAAGCTTACACTAATACTCAAAATGACAAGCCAGATGGTTTATTTTTGCCATGTTCTTTTGCTTTTCATATTCTTAAGCAAATACTCATAAATGAGATCATTGTACATCTTAGCAATGATGGCACAGCTTTTTACTAATTGTTAATGATCCCCTGAATCCTAGTTGAATGAGACCAATCAATGAAAACTCTTTTCTAGCTCAGTATATGTTTCCTGATGAGATACAATATAATCCAAGTTTTTGCAGTGGTTCTGAAAAATTGGCTCTTGTCAATTGATGGTCAGTCAACATCTTTTGTCTAACATCTAATACGTTAATTTGTAAGCTCCTTGAGGGTAGGTTCTGGCTTTTGACTTGTTTTGTGTCTCCAGTACTTCACATAGTATCTGGCATATAGTGTATGCTGAATAAATATTTATTGATTAACAACTTCATTAACTATCCCAAATAGCCAGACATTCCACATCTTCAGTCCTCACCACCATTATTTTATGAGGTCCTATGAGTCTGAGTGGAAAGGATATAGGAAAGAATGTTATGAGGAAATAACTTAGGTTGGGAGTGGGGCTGGCAAGATCTCCATTTCTTATTTCTTTCTTGTCTGGTCATATTTAGCTTCTGGCATCTTTCATTCTCCACTGTTATAACAGAATACTACTTTCCTTCCCTGGCTATGTTTTGCTGCTGTTATTTTTTTTTAAAGCACTCAGCCTTCACTTGTTACACCCCTCTTTGGGAAGGAACTATTCTTCCCTTTATTCTATTACATAGCAGATTTCCCTAAGCTTTTGCCTTCAAATCTTTATGACCAGATGTGACTTCTAATTGCTCTAGAAAAGTTGGACTCAATTTTTTCCCGCTCTTACCTCTCTTTTTGTTCTCTGACCTGACTTAGAAAATTGCCCTTTCTATAGCAAGTCTTTTCACCCTAAAGCCCACCTGAGATAGTCTGGCACCATCAACTTTTATCTGTCTTCATTTCTCCTTTATAATAGTCTTTGAACATACAAAAAAATTCCAAAGACCTCTCCCTCTTGCTAGTAGGTATTCAGGAACTATACATGGTCAGGTCAATAAGTCAGCAAGCATTTTTTTTTTGTGTGTGTGTATGACAGGACCTATTTTAGTGCTATTGAGTATTTCTCTATGATCCTATCCTGTGGTTTCCAGATTTTTTTTACTTTAGGTCACTAAATTAGTCACAGAGGTTAAATCACTTGACCAACAGCTAGTAAATATATGAGGTCATATTTGAACTTGAATCTTCATGACTCCAGGCCCAAGATTCTAACCACTGGTCTATCTTGCTGCCAGATAGCACTCTATTCAAGCTTCAAAGGAAACCTAGTATTCGAAGAGATAGAAAAACGGAATGATTGCACTACAGGAAAGAGTCATTTATGAAGAATGTCAAAAGGGCTAATAGACTAATCTGTACGAGTGAAGGAGAATAAGGTATAATAAGGCTGGAAAGGTAGATTGAGAATGACTTTAAATGTCAGGCAGAGAAATTTGTATTTGATTTGAGGTGATAGGGAGCCTGTTTATTGATTAGGGGAGTCATATCTGTGCTTTAGGAAAATCACCTGAAGTTTTCTAATTGTGTCTTTTGCTTCTCCTTATTATTTCTCCACTACTGCTATAATGTTCTGACAATGACATATCCTGTCTACTATTCAATTGGCTCCTTTAGTGGGACATGGATGCTCCCCCAAGATAATTTTTTCTTCAGATCACCAAATTTATTGAATTTCCGTTGGAAGTTTACTATTTGTAAAACTGTTGATCACAAAAAAAATTGATTTGGCAGAGCAAAATATTACATTATATAAGCTTTTCTATAACAAAATGTCTCCATATACACCTCAAAATTATTATTATTATTATATCCCCTTATACAAAGGTCCCATTCTTTTTTTCAGACAATTCTACTTGCAAGAGGGATTTGAGACTTTTCATTATTTCCATCCTTAGCCAAAGGTCTAGAGACTACTTTCCAGGTATTCTTCCCAGTATATCTGTTTTGGGATATAGCTGATTTGTAGAACATGAGTAGGATATTGATAACCTTCTTGCACAGTTATTGTATTTTAGTATTGTATTTAATAAGTCCTTCATTTGTCCCACAGATTTTATATAGCACCACACATAACATTTTCTTATTATATATGTGTATATATATATATATATATATATATATATATACACACATATATGTGCATGTGTGTGTGTATGCATGTAGGTATTGGAATCTTTTGTATTCATGTCATCAGTATTTCCCAATTATTTCCTCTCCTTCTAAAGTGTCATAGTCTATAATGAACAACACACACATACACAAAGGAAAGAAAAAAGAAAGAAAAAAAACAGTTCAGCAAAACCAAGTAATTTATCAATCAAGTATGACAAATGTGTCCCGCACCCATAACTCCTATCTCTGCAAAGGGAAGGAGGGACATTCTCTCTTCTTTTGAAATAAACTTGCTCATCATTATTTCACAGCATTCAATTTCAAATATTTTCCATTTACCTTATTTTAGTCATTGTGTACATTGCTTTTTTGGTTCTTCTTATTTTACTTTATACCAGTCCATAAAAGTCTTCCTATGCTTCTCTGTTTTCATTATATTCTTAGCTTATTGAATATAATTATTTGCTATAGTCATGTAGCATACATCCCTATCAGTGGGCATCTATTCTGTTTCCAATTCTTTTCTATTATCAGAAAATGTTACCATAAATATTTGGCATATGTGGGGTATTAATTTTTGTCACTGACGTCTTTGGGCTATATGCTTAGCAGTGGAACCTTCATTTTAGTCATATTCTTTACACAATACTTAACATTTCCACAAGTTGGAGCAACCTAGGGTTTCTGCAAAAGTGTTTTGGTATGGCAATATTTCCATATCATTTCCAACATTGGCCATTTCCATCTTTTTTCCAATTTGCTAAGCATTAGGTGAAAATTTAAAGTTATGTTGATTTGTATTTCTCTTATTATTAGGAATTTGGGACATTCTCTTATATGTTTGCTAATAATGTACAATTTTTTTAAAAGAACTATTTATACAAATCATCTGACCATTTATCTATTGAAAAATAAGTTTTGGTCTTACATATATGTTATTTATCTATACAGTTTTGATATCAGAAAATATCCAAGATATTTGGAGAAATTTTTTTATCAATTTATTATTTCTTCTCAATATGATTTATGTTAATTTTTTGTGGGAAAAATTTTCACTTTAATTTTATTGAAATTATATTTTTTGTTATCAAGCTTATTCCTTTCTTGCTGGTCTTTAGTTACTAGACATTTTTATTAAAGGCATATGATCTGTTTATATACTAAGGTTTTTATTGTATCATCTTTAATATTCATTTCTATGTGCTAAAAATAAAAACCAGGAGGAAATAGTAAGAAGGGAAGTTCCATTCAAAATGACCACAAAATGCTTAAAATATATGGCAGCAACTCTACCAAGGTTCACTCAAGACCTAATAGATACAATTACAAGATATTTTTTAAGGAAATATAGAGTGACTTAAATAATATAAATTAAGTATTCATGGTGGGTTATGCCAACAAAATAAAAATGATGACTACCTAATTTAATTTATAGACTTGATGCTATGCCAATTAAATTATCAAGGAGATATTGTATGGAAGAAAAATAATTATTAATTTCACTTTAAACAACAAAAATTCTAGGACCTCAAAAGAAATAATCAAAAAAAAGGTAAGAATGAAGGAGTATTTCTTGACCTGAAATAATATTATAAACCAGTAACAATCAAAACTGTTTGATTTTGACTGCTAACAAGAAAAGTACACAAGCAGAACAGAATATATAAGGATGAATCAGAAACAACTGAGCCTTGATTATATCAAATTGAAAAGTTTGTATACAAATGCAGACAAGATTAGAAGGGAAGCAAAAAACTGGGAAAACATTTTTACAATCAAAGGTTCTGATAAAGATGTCACTAAGATTTCTTATAAATTAGATTCAATTCTCTATATATTTTGGAATGAGGTATGTATACATATATTGTATTCAACATATGCTTTAACATATTTAACATGTCTTGGTCAACCTGCCATCTGGGGGAGGGTGTGGGAGGAAGGAGAGGAAAAGTTGGAACAAAAGGTTTTGCAATTATCAATGCTGAAAAAGTACCCATGCATATATCTTGTAAATAAAAAAGCTATAAAATGAAAAAGAAACAATTGAGCCTAATAATCCAGACTTTAATAAAACCTGAACCTAAATTATTTAAGGAAAAACACCCTATGTGACAACAATGTATGGGAAAATTAAACAACAGTTTGGAAGAAATTGGGTTTCAGCCAAGATCTTCCATTAGTATCATAAGATACTCAAAATGGATTCAGGATATGAATACAAAAAGTATTAAGATGTAAGAAACGTTCTGTATCCTTCTCCTCATAGTCAATGAGTACAACTGAAGCAAAAAATTCTTTATGAGAATTTAAATCTAATTCTTTTCATTTCTGCTCCAAATAATTAAGAGATAGCTCTTTTTTTTTACTCATTTTATCTTCAATCATACATAGCAATACAACAAGTGTGAAAGCTTAATCATCAAAATAGTAACAGTAATCAGCAACAGTAACATAGAAATAGCATAAAATTAAGAGAACAATGAAGTTCAATGCAGGAAGGTGGTGAGAAAAGGAGCAAGAAGATTTTGAGATGCCAATACAGATTAAAACATGAAAAAAGGGAAAATGTTTCTTAAACTGTGGTTTGTAATCTATTATGGGATCTTAACTAAATTTGGGGATTGAAAAATTATGATTTATTATAAGCAAGTATTTGATTTGTATACTTAATTTATGTACATTGAAGTATGATATGAGAGTGCCTCAATTACAATCTTCCTTCAATCTCTACTTCAAAAAAAAAGAGAAAGGAAGGATATAAAAATTCTTTTATTAGTGGCTTCAAGGCATTTACACAAAAGAGATGTGATCCTTCAGACTAAATTAATAAAGGCAGAAACTAGAAGTCATTTTTGTGTTTTTCCTAAGTTGTACAAGTAGATGTAGGGATAGGGGCAGCTGGCAAATTTTGTCTTGCAAAGTAGATCCAAAATAGTAAAGGCAGGTATTCGCCCAAGTTCTCCCCAGATCCAAATACTTTTAAATAATGACTCTAAACAAATTTTAGAGTATTAGAGCTCACAAAAAGATAAAGCGGAATAATTTTCTAGTCAACATCAACTTAAAAAGTCAGCAGGAAAAGTCTGTTGCACCAGGGTGGCACTGGATCATAGTTGTAGTCCTGGTTGTGCCATCACAGTCCCAGCTCCAGCAAACCAGGAGCAGGCTTTGGGGCCTCAGAATCAGAGGCACCAGCATGGGTTTCCATACTTCTTAGGCCACAAACACCAAGGATATCTTGGAAAATCAGCAGAAAAAATTGTTCCCACTGGGGTGTGAGGGGAATTTCAGTAAATCAGGATCTGGTTTTGGAAGCCACTGAATCAACAGTGATGGTGGCAGTGGAAATGGCAGCAATAGCAGGAGCTTCTGGAGATCTCATCCTACAGTTAAGGGGGCTGAACAGCTGGTCAGAAAGAGATTACAGGGATTTCTTTGCTGTAGCACTGAGACAGGAGAAGGTGGCTTTGTCCATACTTAGATCTGGGAAGCAATGTTGACTCACAGTAGCAGTCCCTAGAAGGATCTCCCAAAACAGCTAAAAGCACAAAATCCCTAAACCTTGGGACATTGTACTATCAAACCTGAATACAGAGTCCTACTTTAAGAAAGAGTTAAAACCAAGCCAAGTAATAGGCTGCAAAAATGAGCAAACAACAGAAAAAAAGAATCTGACCACAAAGTTACTATGGTGACAAGGAAGATCAAAACACACACTCAGAAGATGATAGATAGCAAAGTCAAAGCTCCTATATCCAAAACCTCCAAAAAAAAAAAAAAAAGAATTGATCTCAGGTCACAGAAGAGCTCAAAAGGGATTTTGAACATCAAATAAAAAAGATAGAGGAAAAATTTAGAAGATAATTGAGAGTAGTACAAAAGGAAATCTAAAAAGCTCATGTGGCAAAGAATAACTTAAGAAGCAAATTGGTCAAATGGGAAGGGAGGTACAAAAGGAACATCATTCCTTAAAAATTCAAATTGAGCAAATGGAAGTTAATGAATTTATGAGAAATTAAGAAACAACAATACCAAAAGAATGAAAAATAGAAAGCAATATTAAATATCTCACTGGAAAAACGACTGACCTGATACAAATAGATCCAGAAGAGAAAATTTTAAAATGATTGGTCTACCTAACAGCCATGATCAGAAAAAGAGCTTGGACATTATCTTTTAAGAAATTATCAATGAAAACTGTCCTGATATTTTAGAACCAGAGGGTAAAATAGAAATGGAAAGAATCTACCAATAACTTCCTGAAGGAGATCCCAAGATAAAAAGTCTCAGTAATATTATGACCAAATTCTGGAATTCCTAGGTCAAGGAGAAAATATTACAAGCACCCAGAAAAAAGTTTAAGTATAGTGGAACCACAATCAATATAACTCAAGATTTGGCAGCTTCTACATTTAAGGAGAAGAGGATTTGGAATATGATATTCTGTACAGCAATGGAGCTAGGATTACCATATAGAATCACTTACCAAGCAAAACTCATTATAATCCTTCAGGGAAGAAAATGGACATTCCAAAGACTTTCAAGCATTCAACTAAATAGAAAATTTGATTTTCAAATACAGGACTCAGGAGAAGCATAAGGGGAGTAGTCAGGAAGGGGAAATCATAAGGGATTTAATATAGATTAATCTGTTTACATTCCTGTATGGGAGGATGATACTTATAAGAGCTTTCTCATTATTAGTAATAGGCAGTTAGAAGGAATATGTGTGTATATACATATACACATATACACACATGGCACAATTGTGAATTGAATATAAAAGGATACTATCTAAAAAAGATTAAAAAGTGATAGAAAAAGTTACTGGAAGAAAAGAAAAGGGAGAGGTGGAATGGAGTAAATTATCTGCCACAAAAAAAAGGTAAGAAAAAGTTTTAAGTGGGGATGAGAGGAAGTGAGTGAATTTTACTGTTATCAGAATTGACTCAAAGAGGAAATAATATGAACAATCAAAATGGTTATAGAAATCTCTTTTACCTGCAGGAAAGTAGGAGGAGAAAAGGGATATAAGAATAAGGGGAGGGTGATAGAAGAGAAGACATATTGGGGGAGAGGGTAATTAGAAGTAAAATGCTTTTGAACAATGATAGGATGAAAAGAGAGCGAGAATAAAATAAATGGGCAGGAAATACAGTTAGAAATAGTAATTATGAAAAAAAATTGAAGCAAGTTTCTCTGATGAAGGCCTCATTTCTCAAATGTATAGGGAACTGAATTAAATTTACAAAAAAATAAGTCATTCTCCAATTGATAAATGATATGATATGATCTATTCCTAAAGGGCTATAAAATCATGCATATATCCTTTGAGTTAACAATACCACTCCCAGGCAAAAAAGATTAAGAGATTAAAAAGATATTTTTAAAAAAGGAAAAGGACCTGCATATGTATACAAAAATATTTATAACAGCTCTTTTCTCAGGGCAAAGAATTGGAAACTGAGGGAATGCCCATCAATTGGGGAATGGCTGAATAAATTATGGTCTGAGATTATGATGGAATATTATTGTTCTGTAAGAAATGATGAGCAGGATCTCAAAAAAAAAAAAAAAACACCCTGGAAAGTCCTCCATGAACTCCAGCAAAGTGAAATATACTGTGGACATTACTCAATATGACTTAAAAGCAATGTTTTGGGATCAACAGCTGTGAATGACTTTGCTATGCTCATCAATACAATGATCTAAGACTCTGAAGGATTTATGAATAAAAATGTTATCCATACCCAGAGAAAGAACTGATTATTTCCAAATACAGATTGAAGCACACTTAATTTTTTTTCTTGAGGTTTTTTTTTTGGGGGGGGGAGAAGTCTGTGTTTTATTTCACAACATGACTTATAGAAGTATTTTGTATAACTTCACATGTGCTCTTAATGGGGGGATGGGGAGAAAGGAAGAAGGAATCTGGAACTTAAAAATTTAAAAACAAATGTAAAAAATTGTTTTATATGTAATTGGAAAAATAAAATATTAATTTTTCCTTGCCCAATTTACTGAGATCAAGTACACTGTCCCGTGACTCCTCTATTTCTTATAAATATGTGTAGATTACTTCTATTCTAAAACCAACCAAAAACACCTTCCAAAATGCAAACCTTTGCTTCATCTTAACATCCTCTCACAAGCTATTCTCTTTCACAGCCAAACTTCTTTAAAGTTGCTTGCACTTCCTACTCTCTTTTTATACCATTGCAATCCCTACTTCTTAACTAAACTTGCTCTCCTCAAGGTCATTGCTAGTCTCTTTATTGATAAATTCAATAGATTCTTGTAGTCTTTACCTTTCTGGAATTCTATAGAGTATGTAATACTATTACTCATATACTTCTGCTAGAATTTTTTCATTCTCCCTGAGTTTTTGCTTTTTCCTGGTCATCCATCCCTTCCTATCTTATCGCTACTCAATTTCCTATGTTGGATCACCATTAATATTCGACCCATTTTGAATAGGAGTACCCCAGGGGTCTATTGTTGACCTTTAAGGTTTTCATTCGTGATGATCTCTTGGTTTTGCAGATGAATCCTAAATCTATGTCCTCATCTCTCTTTTGAGAGATCACATCACCAATTTCCTGATGACAACTTGTACCTGGACTTCCCATGGATATTTCACATTCAGCATATATTTCACCTTGTCTACCTCTCTTCCTAATGTCTCTTTCTATATTGATATCTTTGCATTTCCCCTAAGGTTTATGATATTACCATCATCTCTGACTCCACTTTCCTTCACCTCACTTCCATGCTTCATCAAACTGATTCTATCTCCAAGACTTTTCAAGAATCTTCCTTCCATTCACATGGGAACCATCCTTATTCAGGTCCTCATAACCTATCCTCTGTTACTTTAATAATCTGTTAATTGTTCCTCATGCTTCTAAGCTCTCACCTTTCCAATACATCCTTTACATAGCTATTTAGTTGATGTTTCTGAGCCTATTTCTAACCATGTTCCAGATGTTTCTCTTGATCCTTTGTCCCTTTAGGAAAAAAACACAAATGCCTCTAACAGAATTAAGTGACTTGCCCAGAATCACATAGCCTATAAGTGTGTGAACTCAGATTTTTCTGACTTCAGACCCAGTACTCTTTCTACTGCAAAGCAAATGTCCTGATCCTAGTATAATAGAATCCAAGGAAATAACAAGGATAAATACAAATAAAATACCTCTTAAATAATTGGAAAACAATTGAATAAAATGTGGTATATAAATATACTAAAAAAGTACAAATGCTTCTCATTGATACTTAAAGTCTCTTATAATCTTAATGGAACCTTTGTTTCCAAACCCACTTTATGTTCCTGGAACATATACCCTTTGTTCCAAACAAACTTATTTTATGTTCCATTACTTTGTAAGGTTATCTCCTCATGCCTTGAATACTTTCTCTCCTATCTCTGTTTTTGGAGTTTCTTGCTGAATTCAAGGCTCAACTCAAGAACCTCATTTTATATGAGCCCTTTCCTAATCGTGCTTCCACTAAAGTTAGTTTTTAATACTTCTTCCCTTGAAAAAAATACTTTAAACTTAATTCATATATTTCTTATTGACTTCCTTATATTGTTTTTCCCCCACAAAGGGTATAAGGAAGTAAGGATTTAATAAGTCCTTTTTGGGCAGAACTAGTGGCAGAAGATACGGAACTGTGTAAATTAGCTTGGCCTTTTGGCCCTGTTTTTTCGTATCACCCTAGATCAATTAGTATGGTAGCAATGTGTTGGCCTAGTTGTAGACTTGCTAGGGGGTTTAGTCTGTGGAAGATATGTGTAAAGTATCCTTAGACATAGAGTCTTTTTTTTTTCTTTTGTATCCCCAAAATTTAATGCAATGGCTGGCATAAAATAGATATTTATGACTGATTGTTACGTTGAATTTAATCTAAACCTACAATTTTACTATTGAATAAAATTTTATTGAGTTTCCCCCAAAGCTTCTAGATATCAAAGATTCTCCAAAGGCAAATGGCTACAGGAGATAAGAAGGTTTCTTCTTGCCCAACAGCCATTGCCCTTTCCTGTCTTATATGATTCTCTTATCGAATTGCCAGTATAATATTTTTTGGGATCATCCATGAAGTTGTTCTTAGAACTCAGGGAAGTTCATAAACCAGGGCAGTTAGTGATACTACCTCTATTCAGACAAGTGGTTAGCCAGTCTCCACATGAAAACTTGTGATAAAGGTTTCTGAGGCAGTTTATTCCATTTTCAGACAATTCTAGCTTTTAGAGAGTTGTTTTTTAATGTAATATTACTTTTAATGAGCTCTGCCATTATTCTCTCAGTTCTCAACAAAAATATTTCTTAGCTTTCTCCAGCCAACAGTAACAGATTCATTATGTTCTGATCTACCCAGATTTGGCCTATTGCCCTTGGGAGAGACTTAGAACATTATACCATGTTGGAATTCCAGTGCACACCTACTGGAATATTTGGCCAAAAGGAATGTGGGAATTGTCTTGCAACTCAAAGGTAGAGCAAGAAAGGGAGAAAGAGCATCTTTTAGTTGGCCTAACAACAAAACATGTAAATCAGGTCCACTTTGGCACCAGTGTGAAAATCCAATACACCCTCTCAATGAAAAAGCCAGCTTCATTGACTCTGGGGATATGGGTTTTTTTTGTTTTTCTGGTTTTTGCCTTTAAAGATCAGGTTGAAAAATGTCTCATGCTTTAACAAGACCCACAAACATCTTGATTTTGCTGAGAGTGAAAATTATTTTTCCAAATAGCACTGGACTCGATTTACTTTGTGAGTAAGTAACAAAAAGAAAGCTATTTCTGGGGGAAAGAGAGGAAGGGGTCTGGAGACTATAGTTAATATAGATATCATGATAAATGTTACCTCAACTATAAAAGGCATTACAAAAACCCTGAAATTATTGTAATTTTGCTTCACATATTTAATGAATTACCTTATTTTTTTTTTAAGATAGAGGATACAAGCTTCGAATCATGTCACTCATTTGCTCAAATCCTTGAATAGCTTGTTGATTGCCTACTAAATGAAATCCAAACTATTTAGTATGACAGTTAAGTTCCTTTACAATGCAGTTCAATCTACCTTGTACCTTAAACATTACTTTATTCCATATAGTTGATGCTTCATGGCATTTCCTTTACTTTTTTTTTGAAGTCCTACATTATCAAGGTAGCTAGGTGATGTAGTGGTTAGAGCACCAGCTCTGGAGTCAGAAGGACCTGAGTTCAAATCTGACCTCAGACACTTAAATCTTCCTAGCTGTGTGACCCTAGACAAATCCCTCAACTTCAATTGCCTCAGCAAAAAAAAAAAAAAAAAAAAAAGAAAGAAAGAAATCCTACCTCATTTTTGAAGGCAGTTCAGATGTCATCTGAATGAAGCTTTTTTTTTTAAATTACCATTCTCTCTGAAGAAATGAATTTGCCTTCTCTAGATCTCACATGATCTTTTGTTTGAACCTCTTTGTTTTGTATTGTACTGTAAACTTCTCCAGGAAAAGGACAGAATCTAGTTTATTTTGAGTCTCTTGAATCTCTAGCACAATGCCTTTCACCTTTGAGGGAAATGGGGTACCCAAATTTGTAACTTTATCAGTGAGAGGAACTCCTAGTATGGTAATTCTCTCTAATATTGGCAATTATTCTATACCAAATATATATTTTTTTTAATTTGGGGGGGAGAGTAGAGGGATGGGAGGGGTTGGGATGGAGTGACTGCATGGTTAAGTGACATGCCTGTGACCACATGGACAAGAAGTGTCGGAGCAGAACCTGAACTCTGGTCTTTCTCATACTAAAGACATCCATTGTAACACATTTTCTCTCATCTTGCACTTAGTAGGTCCTTAATGAATGTTTACTGAAGCATTAGGTGACTATATATATGTAGCTTTGCAAAGTCACAACTTCTTTTGCAAATTTTATGCAGACTTTGCATAAAGCTCTATAAAATGTGAATTATTATGCTAGGGTCCGTGAGGGAATAAGATAGGTAGTATAAGTGAGCAAATCCAGGGCTTCTAGAACAAGAATATAAAGTTTCTTTGCTGCTCAGTGACCTTGGGATTTTGGATAGATTTGTTTTCCTGCCTTTCTAAACTTTAGTTTTCTCTTTTGTAAATAAAAGAAATAGATTAGACCAGCTGATTACTCTTTGTACAAATATGCTATCATTCTAGGAAAGGATCTAGAGTCAAGGACATAATCAGTGTTTTTGGGAAACAAGAATCTTGCCCTTTCATATCCCTAACTATATTGCATTATCTGCTCATATTGGAGAGAATCAGAGGTAGGCAAACTGCAGAGACAGCAGGTGGGCAAATCTTTTAACATTTTCCCCCCTCAGGGCTAAGGCAGACAGCAGAGAGAAGAGAAACAGAAGGATTTTTAAAATCTGTGAAGATGTGAAAAACCAGTGTGAGGTTTTAGAGACCCAAGGAATATTCAAAAATTGAAATTTTTCTAACAGACAACTCTGACAGAATGTGCAGAGGTGAAAATAGATGTGTTAAATGGTGTACATGCTGGGACTTCTATATGGTACAATGGTAAAAACCTTAGACTTGGTGGGAAGAAAACAAGGAAGGTTCCTTCTTTGACATGCTATCCATGTGACTTCAGACAAGTTACTTTCCTCTTTTGAGCCTGTATCCTCTTAAATAAAAGAGTTGAATTTGATGACCATAATGTTCCATTTGAATTTTTGATTCTTTATAGAGCAATGGCTCATAGATAAGTTGCTCCAAAATTGGCCTCCCTGATACAAATCTCTCCCTTCTCTAATCCATCCTTCACATCGCTGCCAAAATGATTCTCCTAAAGCCTGGTTCTGATCATATCCTGTGCTAGAATCTCAGTAATTCATCAAAGATATGATAAATATAAAATTTCTATTATACATTTGGGATTGTGTTGGAAGCTGGGGGTAGAAAGACCAAAAAAAATTGGTTCAGTGGAAAAACTGTTGAATTTGAAGTCACAGGACTTGTGTTGGAATTATAGCTTTGCCCCTCACTAACTATATGAATTTGTGATAGGGGATCACCAAGCTCCTTCTTACTCGACATCTATGATCCCAAGTTATCAAATAGCTTACAGTGGGAGTGGATAGGATACAACATGTGCTGATATAAATAGATGTAATTTCAGAAGAGAAACAAAATTAATAATTGGGTATAGGAGTATAGTCAAGAAAGGGCTATATAGGAATTGAATTGTGAAATGATCCTTAGGGGTGCTTGGAATTTTGAGAGAGAGAGAGAGAGAGAGAGAGAGAGAGAGAGAGAGAGAGAGAGAGAGAGAAAATGAAAAATAATTTCAGACTGGAAAGCATGGAGTAGATATGGAGGATGGAATGACATGTATAAGGAATAGATAATAATCTAGTTTGGCTGGACCACAGAGAGCATGTAGGGAAGGGAAAAGGGATTTTTTTGATCTTGTTATGTTTTACATTATTAAGTATTTTAGTAATATTATCTCATTTGATCCTCATAACTATCCTGGGAGGTAAGTGCTGTTATTCTACCTATTTAATACAGGAGGAAACAAAACTGGGTCACACAACTAATAAGTATTTGAGGCCAGATTTGGGCTTAAGATATTTCTGACTCCAGATCCAGTGCTCTATTCACTGTATCATCTTGCTGCTTCTGAAGTTGCATAATATGAAGAAAGAATGGGAAAATAGATGGGAAGCCAACTGTCTCTATGATGCTGATTTCAGTATAAACCAGATGCCATTTAGTCCCTATTCAAAGAAATGTAGTTTCTAGTGGCAAAGGAACCTCATTATAAGGTGTTTTTGTGGTACTGACCCACAAAGCATCATTATAGTGAAGCAACATAAAATATGGGATGGGAAATAGGAAAGGACTGAGAGTAAGCACTTAAGTTTGTTATTCTTTAAGCATTGCACAGAATAAAAATCATAAGAAAATTCAAATGCTGATATTTTATTATGATGGACATTATAAAATACAGAGCAAACTTCTTTATCTGTTATTGATAGTCTCATTTATTTCACATCATAGTAAGTCTAAGGACAAATATGGGTCATTAGAGAAAACTGATAATGGCAATTAGTAGGGGTAAAAAAGAACATTTCCACAGAGGAAGTAATATGTAGTAATATTAAACAACTTTTAGCAATTAACGACTAATTAAATTATTAAGGTCCTGACTCTACTCTCTGAACATATTGTCTTCATTTGTACAGGCAAAAAGGATGACTGTAGAATAAGGTAATTATCTGGATAAAGTGGCACTAATTATAGCTGACATTTTGTAGCAATTTAAGGTTCACAATAAAAATTATCTCATTTGCGTCTTTTGACCCCTACTAATTGCCATTATCAGTTTTCTCTAATGACCCATATTTGTCCTTAGACTTACTATGATGTGAAATAAATGAGACTATGTCCAGTGTCCAAAATTCACAAGTGTCTAAAGTGGGATTCAAATCTGGGTCTTCCTAAATCCAAATATAGATTTTTTAATCTACTTTTTCATATTTTTCTTTTTCCATATCATATTAAATTTATTCCCTTTTTGTCATGTTAACAAAACCAATAAATAAAAAGAATAACATGATCTTAGTAGGATGCAGGAATTTTGTGATTTGATCAGCATGGAGATTTTTGACACTTCCTCCACAGTGGGGATATAATCCACTTAGGAGGAATGATGGTACAGTGAGGAAGTGATGTATTTATTTGGAATCAGGAGGATTCAAATCTGAAGTCCAGCTCTATTTCTACTTCTGAGATCTTGGATTAAAAAAAAAACTCTTAAGCTCCCTTGGTCTCAACTTCTTGATTTGTAAAATAAGGGGGGTAGACTAAGTGATTGCTGAGGTCCCTTCTAGACCTAAATTTATGATAGCACAGAAATTCCCAAGGAGGTCACATTCTGAATCACCTATCAAGTTCAAAATGAGATCAAGGGGACAGCCTGATGCAGGAAAAAGAATGTGGGATCTGGAGTCAGAAAGATTGGCTGCAAATTTCAGCTCTACAAGTTCTACACTGTGACTTTGTGCAAAACAATAAATCTCTCTGGTCTCTCTTTTCTTATGGATGAAGGCTTTCTCTTGCCTGAATTCTATAATCCTATGATTTGGATAAATCCAAAAGAGTTCCCTGGGCAAAAGGAGGTTACCCAGAGCCACACAACAGGTAAGGAAGAGACCTCTCTGCCTCTTGCCTTACCAAATTAGAGAAAAAAAGACTTGGTTCTGTGACCTTCTCCAGTCCCCACTCTTTTGGTGGTTCTAGATTGATTGGGTACTTTGCACAAAATTGCCTTATAGTGTTTGATTTCACTTGACCTGTTTTGGACACTGCTGCTGATTCTGAAAGCAATTGTTGTCTAATTAGGAATTGCATAATTGAAGGCTGGTATAATCATTTGACAGTTTACTTTGGGAGTACAGATGATGCTTAATCCAATGGTTGCTATGAGACCCAGATGGATTCCACATGCTTATAATGGTCACCTAGCAATTACTTATAAAATTGTCTACCTTTTCCACCTATGCTTTACTGATTAAATGGGGAAGGAAGCAATCCTGCTGTGACATTCCCCTGTCAGTGGTGAATTCTTACCATTGACAGGGGAATGTCAATTAACCTCACTGGGAACATAATTTCTTCTAGAGGCTGCCAGTAGCAGACAGCAGTGACTACCTTGTAGACTGGGAGCCTCTGAAGACTTGATAAGAGCAACTGAATAAGTCTTAATAAGGTCAAGTACTCTTGCATGTACTTTCAGCAAATAAATGTTGAATACAGTTCTTACTTCTTCAACTGTTCCAACTGAGTCTTTCTATTCTCTTTAATGACAACTGGGGGAGAAAGGAATTATAGAAAGGAAAGCAAACTACATATTTCTTCTTCAAAAGTAGGATGAGGATGACTGTTAGAAAAACAGGTGAGTTTTCCTAAGTAAAACTTTTCTTCATTGTGGCTATAGATATTAACTTTGAAGATAGATATTACTGAATAATAATTATTAAAGACAGATCTCTGGAATGTCATGCAGAGGCCACTTGCTGCTCTTAGCATCTGTGTAGAGAGAGAGAAAAGAAGCACAGGAAAATCAAGAGCACTTCTACAGTGGTCTCTGGAAGGATCAGTGGGAAATCCCTGAATGATGAAAGAGAAGATTCCAGGGTCTGTGATTAAACTCAGAGCTTCTAAACCTTATATGAACAGGCCACTTCAATCTTGAAAATGAGTGGCTTCATCCACTCCAAGGAGGTTAAAGAAATAGCCCATAAACACCTATATATATATATATATATATATATATATAACAGAACTTTTTCTGGTGGTAAAGAATTGGATAAAAAGTTGATGTCCATCAAATGAAGAATGGCTGAATATATAACAGTGGCAGACTATGATAAATAATTTCAATATAATAAGTATTGGTAAAGAATGACAAGAGAAGAAATGGGAGAATTCAGAAAAGCATGGGAAAATTAACATGAACTGATAAAGAATGAAATAAATAGAACTGGGAAGAGGAGATACCTAATGTCTACAACAATGTAAAAGAAAAAAAAATTCCCTTCCTCCCAAAAGTTAGCTCAGAGAAGAGTTGAAAAAATGCACCACCTTCCCTTTTTTTTTTGCATATATAGGGGAATACATATGTGGTCAGATAGAATAGATTGTTGGTTGGTTTTCCTGAACTGATTTTTTTTTCATTTTTTTATTCTTTGTAAACGAGGAATGACTGAGGAAATGAAGGGAGAGGATATATTGTATGGGAAAGTGATGTAAAACTGAAAATTATCAAGTAAACATGTGTTTTAAAAAGATAATTCAATTTAGGAATATCTATTGCTTTTTGGTTCATTAATATATTTTTATTAAGTAAAATAAATGAATTAAAATGACAGAAAAGCCTCTCAGCTTCTTTTTAGGATAGGCCCCTACCTAAGAATTGTTCACTGCTTTGGATTAAAGAACATATGTTAAAGGCTTTGTAAATCTGATGTTACATTAATGCCAGCCATTATTATTATTATTATTATTATTATGAAGCACCATGGGTATTTCTTCTGGATTGCAATTTCTTACTTGTTCCTTGTTTTATATAGTCATGTCAGATCTTAGGGGCTTTCTGCACCATTGTTCTCGTAATTTTTGGTACTAGCCAATTGTTTTTCCCACTATACGTGTCCATCTTGCTATTAACCATATTTCTCTTTCTCTGTTTCTCTTTGTCTCTTTCCTTTTTATTTCTTTGTGCCTGTCTCTCTCTGTCTCTCTGTCTCTGTCTCTCTCTGTCTCTGTCTCTCTTTTTTTCTTTCTCTTCTCTCTCTGTCTCTGTATCTCTCTCCTGGGCAAGGGGTTAAAATGGGGGATGGGAAAAGTTGATTGCATAAAGCTCACCTGGTCATCCAAAAGTATATTTGTAATTGTGCAACATCTAGTTGCCGAGTTGTTTTGAAGTCTCACCATTTAAATCACTCACTCTTCACTCTTTGAGAATGAAGTGCTTAAGGCTCTGAGAATAGCTGAATTATGACCTTGGGCAAGCCATTCTGGACCTTATTTTCCTCATCTCTAAAATGAGACAACTGGACTAAACAATCTTTAAGGTCCCTTCCAGCTATAAATCTTATGACCCATAAGATGCAGCTGATTGCACTAAAATTGCTACTGGGATATTTATGCCCAGATAGGTAGATGCCAGATAAGTAGAAAAACCCTGATATATCTTGCATCAAATGGGCATTTACATTCACAACTAGGAATTCCTGTACAAATTGAGCTGAAAAGATAGATGTGGAAGGGGAAGGAAAGAGGATAAGTATTTATATAGCACCTACTATGTGCTAGGTACAGTGCTAAATCCTTTTTACAAAAATTATTTCATTTTATCTTTACAACAAGCCTGAGAGGTTGGTCCTGTTATAACCCCCATTCTATATTGAAGGAACTGAAGCAAACTGTGATTAAGTGGTATGGTCAAGACTATAAGCCAACACCTCAGTTGTACCCTACTTATTATAGTTCTGCAAGTCTACATTTTGTGCTAGAAGAGTATCTGTAAAATAAGTAAAATATACATATATATACACACATGTGAATTATATACATGTAAATATATATGTGAAATATGCATATATGTATAGGAAATGCACAATATACATAAATAATAAACATGTGAAAGCTATAAATAAGGTGAGACCAATACTCACAGAGTTTGGTTCTTGTGTTCTTGTGAAGCAATTGTATTGAGTGGGTCAGTTTATCATTTCACGTCAGTCCAAAATTATGGCTGATGCTACTTAGTACTTTCCTTTCCTGTGCCCCCACAGAATACATCAGAAATGTGAAAGTAAACAATTATGAAAGTGTGTTCTAGACTCAGCCTAACATTCTTCATTTGAATTATGCTAGCTGAGATCATTCTCGATTTTCTTCCGTTAGAAAAGGATTCCCAGCAGTGATCACTGGAGATAAAAGCAGTGTGAGAATCAATCTCCTTTTATACAACTGCATACAGTTTTTAACCATTGTCTTCCTAATTCTCTTAGACAATAGATCGATAGTTGTGGCTTTATGATAAACTTCAAAATCAGGCTCCGTTTAAGAAAGACTATTGTCTTTAATTTTTGCCATTCAATTTAGGAAACAGAAGGCAGGATGTGGAAAAAAACACAAGAAAAACTTGCAGTTTGCTGCAGAGATGACCAGTATTTCAGTCTTCTATGTGTCAAGAATTTCTAATCCCTGAGGAATCAAAAGAAGATAAAAAGAATAACAAAGTGTTTTAATTTCCTTATTGGAAAATTGCCTGTTTTGTTCATGTAGATTTGCAGTTTTATGTGCAATCATCTTTTTAAAATTATGCTATCATGGAAATGCTTGTTTTGTTCCATAAATTTAAAAATTAAGAAATACATGAATGCAAAAAATAAATAAAAATAAAAACTCAAACTCAAAATTAAAAAAAAAAAAACCAAAATAAAATAATCCTGCCCTCAAGGAGATCACAGCCTGATGGGGAGAGGGAGAGAACAACATGCAAATAACTATGTTAAAACAAGGTATACATGGGAAAAATTGAAGGTAGAAGGCGCTTAGATTAAATTAGGCACTTAGAAGGAATGCAGTTTGGTTAAGGAAGACTAGGAATGACCTCTGGCAGAATTATCAACCTTTCTTTCTTAGCAAATTTTGATTTGAATTTAATGAAAGTTCCAATTTCTCCTGTCCTCTCCTGTCCTCTCTTCTCTCTCTCTCTCTTCATCTGTCTGTGTTTTTCTCTGTCTCTGTATCTCTCTTTCCTCTGTTTTCTTTCTGTCTCTCTCTGTGTCTCTGTCTGTCTTATTCTCTCATAGTACTAGATATTGCCAGCTCTTGTAACTACCCAAAGACATGGTTAAGAGCAGATTTCACAGAATCACAAAATCTCATAGTTAGACGGGACCACAAAAGCTTTTTAGTACATTTCATACTTAACCAAGAATCTCTCCCATATTATATCCTGACAAGGGATTATTCAGCGTTTGCTTAAAGATTTCCCTTATCCTGATGTGCTTCCTATACATTGAAGCATCCCCCAGATTTCAGAGCTGATAGATAGCCATATTACTGAAAAAATGATGAGAAAGTCAATCCAATTAACAAAACATGACCATTCAGGTTGAGCACAACTCTCTTTCCCCAAATCATGCTGGACATTGAGAAACAAACTGATAAAGCCAGAAAAATATTTATCTTCCTTATTTTTTAGTGAAGTGTCCATCAAATTGAACATCCTAGTAGACTCAGATTTATCAAAAGATTTCAGGTTTAGAGATGGAAGAATCCCCAAAGGCCTCCTTGTCCTGAATCTTCAGTTTATAATTGAGTAAACTGAGATCCAGGAAGATATAGGTTACTACCTGCCCAAGGTTACATAGATAGTAAACATTCAAGGTGACATTTGAATTCAGGTCCTCTGACCGCACATTGCACTTTCTATTCACTGTACCTTTATTAGCCCTTGGTCACAGAAAGGTTAAGGAATTCCAACTTTCTGAAGACCTTAAATGATGCTTATAGAAGATAAGCCACTTCCCTTATTAATGGGATTTCAATTTCAATTTCAAAAAGATGTTGGAAGTCCAGAAAGTTAAGAATGATTTGTTGTTAAGAAACTTTTCCAATGTCAAAGAAAAAAGAAAAAGGTCTCTCTTTGTCTCTAGATATATGTGTATAAATACATATATATCCATGTGTCTTTGTATATGTGTATTTATAAATATATAGATTTTTATACAAAAACATACGTACACAATTATACACATAAAACAGTATTCAAAGCAGCTATTTCAATAGAAGTGACAAACTAGAAAACAAAATGATGTTTATCTGTTGGGACTAAACAACATATGATATGTTAATGTAATGGATGGAGAAAGAAATGGCAAAGCATTCTAGGATCTTTGCCAAGAAAACCCTAAATGGGGTCATGAAAAGTTGGACATGACTGAAATAACTGAACAACAACAGCAATGTAATGGGAAGTAATGCACCATAATAAAGGATGAAATGGACAGTTTTAGGGAAAAAAATCTGTGATATTTATGAACTTATGCACTGTGTAATATGTTGATCTAAGCTAACAATTTATACAGTGACAACATTAGAAATAAAAACATCATTGAAAGACTTTAGAACTCTGAATGATACCATGAGGAAAAAAATAGTTCCAAAGGAATGAAGATGGTACATGATCTACTTTTCAGGATCCAATATAAAATCCTTCTCTTTGGTGTTAAAAGGCCTTTACAACCTATTCCTCTCTTACCTTTCCTGTTTTCTTATACCTTACATTCTCTACTCCTTACCCCCAACCATGTATTCTTTAAGAAAAAAAACCTTTTCCTTTTCTTTTTTTATTAAAACTTTAATTTTCAAAAGATATGCATGGATAATTTTTCAACATTAACCATTGTAAAACCTTGTATTCCAATTCTAGCCCCTTTCTCCCCACTCCCTCCCCTAGATAGCTAGTAATCCAATATATGTTAAACATGGTAAAATATATGTTAAATCCAATATATTCATATGTATTTATACAATTGTCTTGTTGCACAAGAAAAATCACATCAAAAAAGAAAAAAAATGAGAAAGAAAATAAAATGCAAACAAACAACAAAAAGAGTGAAAATGCTATGTTGTGAACCCACTCAATTCTCACAGTCCTCTCTCTGGGTATATATACCTCTCTCCATCACTGAACAATTGGAATTGGCCTCAACCATCTTATTGTTAAAGAGAGCCACGTCCATCAGAATTGATCATCATATAATCTTCTTGTTGGCATGTACAATGATCTCTTGGGTCTGCTCACTTCACTTAGCATCAGTCTCATGTAAATTTCTCCAGGTGTCTGAAATCATCCTGCTCATCATTTCTTATAGAACAATAGTATTCCATAACATTCATATACCATAACTTATTCAGCCATTCTCCAACTGAGGGGCATCCACTCAATTTCCAGTTTCTTGCCACTACAAAAAGGGCTACCACAAACATTTTTACACATTTTCCTGTTACTGGAGTCACCTGCTAGTGGCTGCTGGGGATCTAATTCTGATCAGCAGAATAGATCCCTTCATGTGAGAGGATGATAATGATACAAGGAGACTGAGATGCAGTTGCATTCTCTGACCTAACTTCTCTTCTCTCTTGCCTCCAATTTATTTCATTCCCAATTCACAAGCAACATCTGCATCAGTAAAAGTTGATTTGCAACTCCTTCAAGTATGTTATGATTCACAGCTTTTGGAGAATCATCCTGCTCCTTCACGTTTTGGTATGGTCTTTAACATACAGGCTATGTAGCATATCTCAGAGACAGCAATGCCTCATTGCCCCTAACATTTTCCCTCTTTTAAGATTTCTTTGGGATGTAAAAAGCTTTTTATTTTTAAAACATATCCATAGATAATTTTCAACATTAACCCTTGTGAAACCTTGTGTTCCAATTTTTTTTCTCCTTCCCTTCTCTCCACTCCCTCTCCTAGATGGCAAGTAATCCAATATATATTAAACATGCAATTCTTCTATACATATACACTTATCTTGTTGCACAAGAAAAATCAGTTCAAAAAGGAAAAAAAAGAAAGAAAACAAAATGCAAGTAAACAAAACAACAGCATCAAAGGTGAAAATTCTATGTTGTGATCCACACTCAGTCCCCACAGTCCTCTCTCTGGGTACAGATGGCTCTCTCTATCCCAAAACCATAGAAACTGGCTTGATGATTTTGCTGCCCAATCATTTATTCGTCAATCCATTGACAAACAGCTCCTAGCTGTTCCTTTAACAAGATAAGATATTTCTTTCTTCTAGGCCTTTTCATTAGCTCTCCTTTTCTTCAAGTCCCATCTAAAACTTTATCCTTTACAGAGAGTCTTTCACTCTATCCCTTAATACCTTTCCGATGTTTATTATTTTCAATATATCTGGTATGTAACTTGTTTGTATATAGTTGTTTGCATATTATCTGTGAACTCTTAAGAGTGGGTTGTGTCTTTTACTTTTCTTTATATTCCTAGCACTTTGTAGGGACTGAATAAATGTGCTTGACACTGACTACTCACTTTTTCTAGAAAATGAAGCATTTAAAATACAGAATAAGATATGACTTTTTGGACAATTCCCAAATGAGAATTTTTTTGTTTGACTATGCATATTTGTTATGACAGCTTTCCTTTCCTTTCCTTTCCTTTCCTTTCCTTTCCTTTCCTTTCCTTTCCTTTCCTTTCCTTTCCTTTCCTTTCTTTTCCTTTCCTTTCCTTTCCTTTCCTTTCCTTTCCTTTCCTTTCCTTTTCCTTTCCTTTCCTTTCCTTTCCTTTCCTTTCCTTTCCTTTCCTTTCCTTTCCTTTCCTTTCCTTTCCTTTCCTTTCCTTTCCTTTCCTTTCCTTTCCTTTCCTTTCCTTTCCTTTCCTTTCCTTTCCTTTCCTTTCCTTTCCTTTCCTTTCCTTTCCTTTCCTTTCCTTTCCTTTCCTTTCCTTTCCTTTACTTTCCTTTTATTCTTTTATTCTTTCTTTTTCTTTCTTTCCTTCCTTTGTTCTTTCATTCTTTTGTTCCTTTGTTCATTCATTATTTCCTTCTTTTGTTCCCTTCTTTCTCTCCTTCCCTTTCTTCCTTTTTTACTTCTTTCTTTCTCCTTCACTCCCCTTCTCTCTCTTTCTCTCTCTCTTTTTTCTATTTCTTTTTCTCATCTGCAAAGTTAAGAAGAAGATGGAATAGCCTATAAGTAGATGTATTTAGCTGAAATTTGTGGACATGAAGAGGAATAATAATGATTAATATTCCTGGAGAAAGTAATATACTTTCTATCAGATTGTGAAGAGCTTTAAAAACCAAAAGAGGAAGTTATATTTTATTCTAGAGGAAATAGCCTTTGTGGCTTTTCTAGCCTGGTAGTAAGCTAAATCAATATATCCTCAAGAGTTGATCACTTCAAAACAAAGGGAGATGACAAAAAATAGTTGATAAGGTCAAGGTTTATAAGCACTGAAATTTGATGCTTAATGCCTCTCAAAAGAGTAATAAGGAGTTGTTCATATTAAGCACCAAACAACATCATTAAAAATTAAATGAACTCTCTCCAAATAGACAGGAAATGAATCATTACAGACATGGTAGTCATTTCTGAATCAGTTGCTTGTGTACAGATTAGTTGTTAACTGGCTGGAATTATGGTCACCAAATAAGAAGTGAGAGGAAAAGAAAGATTCTGCCCTTAATAGCAGTTCCTTGGCTCCGAGAAGTTTAAACAGGATCTGTCTTCTACTCCCAGAATTCCCCAAAGGGAAACTGCAAAAGTAAATGCACTGATTTTAAGTATCATCATTCAAAAAAGAGACATTTAATTGATGCAATATGGTCTTCACAACATAGAAACTGCAAGACTCAGAAACAGACCTAGTCGGCAATCATTAAATATCCTTGCCAGAGAGACATGGTAGCCAAGGACAACACTCCTTTAGAGTAAAAGTTCATTTACAAAGTATTTCAAAGAGGTGTGATGGAAGATTATGGTTATTTCAGACTCTCCCAAACAGAAAAATAAAATATAATTGAGGAGAAAATAAGTCTGCAAAGAATTTGGCATGAAATCCAGTTAACCAAATCATCCTAAGAACTTTTATAGACATAACTGGAAGGAGCACAACAAATAGGAAGAAAAAAAAAGAATTAGTAGTATTTCTCTGGTGACTTTAGGTATCAGCTATGATAGTGGAAATTCTACATTGGGTCTCTGCTACCCCAATACTCTTAATGCATTATGTGAAAACACTAATGGCATGTAAGAAGATAATGTGGGGAAGAACCTGGCCAAATAAATACAAAAGAAACCCATATTAGAGGCAACATGATTTCAAATGTACTAATGGATTGATTCTGAAGATCATTAAAAGAAGGGAGAATTCAAAGATTGGAAAAGATTCTAGATACCCTCTTTACAAAAATCAACTCCAAACCCAAAACTACAACCGAGAAAATATTGGCAAAGATGATACGTGTGCCTTATTTCTTTCCTCTATGAAATACTATGTGATATAGCATACTGAAAACTGTCCTGAGAGTGAAGAAGATCTGAGGTCAAGTACCAACTCTATAATGGTTATGTGACCATGAGCAAGTCAGTGCCCCAGGTGACTCTGGAAAGATGCTAAACTATTATGGTAGAATATTTTCCAAGAATTCATTTTGCCCATGAAATTACTTATCTAATAAAATTTAAAAAATAAAAATCTTTCTTACAATGCCTACTGGAAATGCTGTTTATTTGTTGTTGCTTTTTAAAAAAAAATAAAGCATTTAACTTAACAGAATGAGAATTAGTCTTGAAAGTTCTTCTCAAACTTGATGTCTTCTGAGAATGAGTTTAAATTTATATGATTATATGATATGTGATGAGTGTAACTATAAACAGAAATTTGTTAAACAATTTATTAACAATAATGCAAGAGTGAAACAGGTAGATATATCTTTCTCTCTCTCTCTCACTTTCTCTCACTTTCTTTCTCTCTCTCTCTCTCTCTCTCTCTCTCTTTCTCTCTCTCTCTCTTTCTCTCTGTATGTGTGTGTATCATCATCATCAGCCAAGCTCAAAAGGGCCCTATCTTTTGTAACCTTTGAAAAATTTTCAGTTTCAGTACACTGATGGAACTATACCCACATTTTATACCTTAAGACCCGTGTCAATCCTCTACTCCTATGTTTTAGTCCCAGAGGACAAGATGACCCTTCTCTTAGCCAATATTAAGCCCTCTAGCTGTGCCCTTAATTCTATCCCCCTCTTCCTTTTTCTTCCTTCCTTTCCTCTTTCTTTCTTTCCTTCCTTCCTTTCTTCCTTTCCTTCCTTCTTTGCTCCATTCTTTTTTTCTTCTCAGTGGGCATCAGGAAAAAGGCGAGTAAGAAGAACTAGAAAAGGTTAGGGAAGCCATAACTTTTTCTTATTTTTAATTTTTGCTTATTTACCAGAAAAAAATTTAATTTGGCCTCTATTATTCTCTCCAGTTATTGTTCCATGTCTCTCCTTTCACTTCTAAAGAGGAAAGAAAGAGTAATCTATATTTTCTTCTACTTCTTTATGACTTACTCTCTCCTCAAACCTTTGCAATCTGACTTATAGTCAGATTGCAATATATAGTCCTAACTTATAGTCCCATCAGTGTACTGAAACTTAAAATTTTTCAAAGGTTAAAAAAGATAGGAATAGGGAGCTAATCTATGATCCTGATAGTATAAGGAACTACCATTTTAGAAAACTTCTACCAAAGTCTGCAACATCTCTACTAATTAGGGTCTTAGGGAGTTGTGAAGAGCAATAAAATGCCAAATAACTTCTCTCTAGCATCACACAGGGAGTATATATGCAAGGTGGTACCTGAATTCAGATCTTTCTGACCTGAATTTAGATCTTTCTGACTCACGGGCAGTCTCTCCATCACTTCTATGCTGCTAAATCAATGATTTTCCTTCCTCAGTATTCTTCTTTCTTAAACTCCCTATCCAATATCTTACTGGATACTCTTCCCTTTCTTTCTCCTCATTCTCCATTGCTATGTTTTTCCTAAAATTTGGCAAAGGAGTATCAAGTAAAAATTTTCCAAAATGTGTTGGACTTATAAAACCATTAGGGATATTTGCTTATCTGGTGAAAAGACAGCCCTTTGAAAGAACTCTGTAGCAGTAATTTATGACTTGGGGAATGGACTAAAGATATGCCTGGGATTGGAAGAGTAACTCTTTTATTTATTTGAGATGTACTGGCTCTAGCAGGACCTCCAATCTTTAGATGTTTAAGTGAGCTACGCTGTGTTTTGGTGTCTCCCTCACTGCTTCTGAGTGCATCATTCTCTGTTTTTATAGTTCTGGTTCATCACTTCCTTACTCAGTCCCCAGGCTAAAAGCACCTGCTCTCCTGGAATGAGATTGCAGTGGGGAACAGTTAGAGTCAACCTAGTCATATTGTTCATCTTTCAAAGACTCTTAAATTTCTTCCTGAGCAATGTTCAAATTTCTTAGACTGGTATTGAAATCTCTCTGCAAAAATGTCTCTACCCCACATCCATACTCAGCCTCATTTCTTACTCTTTGTGTACTTAAGTCATGTTCGACTTTTTGTGTTCATGTTTGGAGATTTTGGGGCAAAGATATTGGAGTGGTTTGCCCTTTCCTTCTCCTATTCTGCACTCCTGCCATTTTATAATGTTTGCTATTTCCCATGCATGATACACATTTCCCCTCCCCCCATTCTTATTTCCTATGTTTGCACCATTCCTTGTCTGAAATGTCCTTTCTTTGCCATTTTAACCTATGAACCTCCTCCAGGATGCCTTCCCAGATTTCTCAATAAGTAATGAATTTTCCTGATTTTCATTTTTTTTTTGAACGTATATATTATTTTGTACCAGCAAGATTTTCTAATTGTATGAATAATGGTGAATAGTTGCATTTTTGAATTTATACCACACATTTATTTCCTTTGGTCTAGAACCACTTCATATTTTATACAATTATAACTTAGAACAATGTAAATATAAATACACGTGACCACTTCAGTGGATAAATTACTTATATTAGTTGGGACCTTCTTTTTAAATGTGTGTGTCTTTTACATTGTAAGCTACATGATGATGAGACCAAATATTTTCCATGGTCTTTATTTTCTCCCAGAAGTAAGAACAATCTTCCCTGCACTCAGTAGGCCTTTAATAAAGGTATATTGAATTGAACTGGTTTGAAGCAGTATCTAAGAACTTGGCAACAGCTTTCTTTGTGAATTAAAAGCTGGCCATCTCCTGTGAGCAGACAATAAAATACAATGATAGAGTATTTAGTATTCATTTTGCAGAGAAAAATCTCTGTGATTTTATACATGGAAAATTTTTAAGCAGTCAAATTAGGATTTCTTTCTTAACATATTTCCAGAGAATATGATCCTCTTTAAAACTTAGTATGAAGTAGAAATCATCAACAAACACGAGCACTCCATATATAAAGAAATTGTGTATATACAATTCATATACTAATTTTAAATTTATATATGTACATACATGCACATAAGTACATATATCAGAGCACTATTTGTACTATTACATTAAATTTGTATGTGTACATGTAATACACATAAATAAAACAAAAATATGTATATTATAGATTTATATATACATTCAATATGATAGTACTAACATAGCCCTACTTTTTCTGCTTAGTCTGAATTTCCTTCTATTTTCATATTAATATTGTTTTTAAATGTTTCATTTATGGCTCTTCCATTTATTTCTTTTTTATCACTTTTATTAATACCACCTATCTCTCCTTATAATGCTTGCACAAATAAAAGACCTCCTCTCCATAGCCATTAAATAAGTATAGCCAACTAAAACATTTTTTGTTATATTGATCATATCTGAAAATGTATGTTTCAGATTGTACCTGCAGCCTAATAACTCTCCACCAGAACATGTTTGGCATATTTGTTGTTAACTTTTTGGAATTGTAATTTGGCCATTGAATTAATAACTATTTTCTTTTACAAATGTTCTGGTTAGTATATAAATACGTATCTTAATTTTGTTCACTTCACTCTGCATTAGGTCTTACATGTCTGTCCAGATTTCTACAAATCATTCTCTTTACTATTTCTCATGAAACAATAGCATTCCATTACATAATATATAATAATTTGTTCAACTATTCCCCAATTAATGGACACTGGCATTATCTTGGGTTCTTTACTACAACAAAAAGTGTTGCTATAAATAATTTTGTTGGGTTTTATGACTTGTTTTTTAGTTTATTGTTTGTTTGTTTGTTTGGTGCTTTCCCTCTGCTCAAATCTCTTTGGGGTATAGGCATAATAGTGATATCACTAGATTAAATAAGGGTATTCCTAGTTTAATGACTTGAGGGATATAGGTCCAAAATTGTTTCCAGAATGGAATGACAACTCTATAATAATGCACCTATTTGCTGTTCAACATTTTTCATTTTTATTTTTTTGCCATCTTTACCAATCTGATGTGTGTGAGTTGATCCTTAGGATCAAATAGTATACTTATTATTACTAATGTAATCCTTGGTTCCAAAAGCCAACTAGATAAGATTATCTCTTCATTAGTTTAGATTAATTACTCAATATCCTGTATTAGTATGATAGATGAGCAAAGTTGGTGAGGTTTTGTTATTGTTTGGATGCAATTAGGTGGAACTGTAAATAGAGAATTGGGCCTTGAGTCAGGAAGAATCATTTTCCTGAGTTTAAATCTGGCCTCAAACACTTACTAGCTGTGGATCCTGAGCAAGTCAGTTAATTCTGTTTGCTTAAATTTCCTCAAAGCAATTGGAGAAAGAAATGACAAGCTATTCCGGTATTTTTGCCAAAAACAAAACAAAACAATATGGTCACAGAGTTGGACACGACTGAAATGACTGGACAAAAATTGACTTGGATAAAATGGGTTGATTTGCAATGGGCTATGTGTGTTCTTTGTGAAATTGGCATTTAGTGAGAAAGAAGGCAAGTTTTGGATATAAAGCTTGGGGCTTCTTTTTCTTTTAAGGAATGGTGATCATAAATATAGCTTGAACCTAAAGATTGCTTCCCCTAGACAAACTACTTAAGAGAGCAAATAGATATAAATTCTAGTCTTGTTCTTTCTTTCTCTGAGGAGAGAAAAGTGGTCGATCTTTAGCCCAGTCTCCTGCTTTTCCTTCTGGCAGGAACTAAAATCTCCTTTGGCGAAGGGAGAAATGAGGAGATCCTGGAAATAACTATTCATCCTTACCTATAAGCCACATCTAAACAAATCCATGTGCATAATATAACCTCCATAGGAAAAAAAAATAACAGTACACCTTAGAATAGTAATTTGGAGCATTCTATCCTTCTTTCATATTTGCAGATAACTTGTATTTCTTCCAGGTATATCCATTCATATCTTTTGATTATTTATCTATTGACTCTTTTTCTTACTTATTTATCAGATCCTTATATATTTTGGATATCAGAACATTATCAGAGGGAGTTGCTGCAATTATTTTTCCTGTTAACTATTTCCCTTTTAATTCTAACTGCATTTACTTTGTGCAAAAACTTGGTAGAGTTTTAGTAGTAGATAGATCATTGGATTTGACATTAGAATGACTTGGGTCCATATCTTCAGCTTGCTAGCTTTGTGACTGTGGACAAGTTTCTTATTTTTTCTGTATTCCTATGGTGTTGGAATAGTTGGTTTCTAAGGTTCCTTCAAGATCTACATATATTATCCTATGAATGGTATGTAATCAAATGTTGCCATTTTATCTCCTGTGATCATCTCTACCCCTTATTTGACCAAGAAATATACTTGTGAAATATATATATATATATATATATATATATATTAATTTTAATTTGTTTGTAGCCTTTTAAGGCTACAGTGGCATATGATTCAAGATGTTGAGCTAAGCCTAATTTTTCCTTGTCCGTTTGTAATTTTTCTATTTGTTTTTGTCAAATACTGAGTCCTTACTCTTACAATTTATTAGGGGTTTATTGAACACTTTGCTATTATATTCAATGGCTTCTGGATCTTGTATGTTTGATCTGTTCAGCTTAGGGACTTTCTTATTTAAAAAAAAAGCCAAATTGTTTGGATGATCACTGCTTTGTGCTATAGTTTTAACTCTGTTACTACTACACTTACCCTTTCCTGTTTTTTTTCCCCATAATTTCCCTTCAGATTCTTGACCTTTTATTCCTACATGAATTTTGTCATTATTTTGTCTAATTAAAAAAAAATCCTTTGATTGTTTTATTGTTATGGCACTGAATCTATCAATTAGATTAGAAGGTATTTCATTGTTATTATATTATCATGGCCCAACCATAAACAATTAATGCTTCTTCAATTATTTACATCTTCCTTCATTTCTTTAAAGTATTTTGTTATTTTATTGATATACAATTATCCTTGCCACATCACTACATTCTCCATAAAGGTTTCTATATGTTATAAATTAGCATAGAGATTAAATGGGAATTTGGGGGAAGTTCTGTGAAAACTACAGATGACACATGAAGGCAGCAGATGATACTGAAAAAGTTTAGAAACTTAGGAATGCTTAAAATATATGTATAGCATTACATAATAACAACCCAAAAGTTTACAATACTATAAACACCCCATAAAAAAGGAAAAAAAATCCAGACTTCTCTGTTATGAAGGAGGGCCAAAAATTGTATGCAAGTTTTCCAGATTGTGAGGGTGCTATATGCTTCTAACCCCCACAATACAAAAGAGATAACCATAATTCACTTAATATTCTGTAGCAAACAAATTTATTTTTTTTCCTATTTTTTGATGCCAGATTTTTTAGGGGTAAATACACAGAAAGACTGATAATTTTGTGGCTTTATTGTATATTTTGATATATGAATCCCTTCATTCATATTCTTTGTGATATTTTAAAAATAAAGGGTGATATGTTTCATCAAAGGCTTTTTCTATATGTAATCATATGATTTTATTATTTTTGTTACTGATACAGTATATTATGTTTATAGTTTTCCTAATATTGAAACAACATTGTATTCCTTATACCAACACATTCTTGATATTATGTATAATATTTTAAATATGTTGCTATATCTTCTTTTCTTATATTTTATTCAATATTTTATATTAATATTCATTGGTTATACTGATCTATAATTTTTTTCTTCTTATCTCCTGTTTAGGTATTAAAACCATATTTGTCATATAGAGGGAGTGTGGTAAAATGATTTTTCTTCCTATTTTTGCAAACAGTTCAGTGAAAATAAAAATACAATTGAGTTCTGGGCACTGTCACTGCTTTTGGTATTCCAACATGCCCTGGCCTACATATGTTTTGCTGGCTTAATACAAGAACATGATACTGGCTTCCTTCTCTCCTGCCTTCTTTCCACTGAGAACACCCACAAACTTTTGAAAGCCTTCATATACAATCCTGAAGTAGATATTTATTTATTTATGTTTTCCTTAATCATTCTTCATTCTAGTGCCTTTTTAGATCTTTGATTGAGTGTTTGTTGGAAAAGGTAGGCTTTTCTAAGACATCACTCTGCCATCTTAATCTTAGTCTCATGATTTTTTTTAAGTCAGTATCTTTCCTGTTCTTTAAGCAAATGAACTCTTGAAGCATGATACTTATAGATGTTCTAATCCAGAAGAACATTGTCTATTTAAGTCAACAACAACTTTTTTTTCATGTACCACAATTTATTTAGACATTATCCAATTGATGAACATTTATTTGCTTCTCTTTTGTATCTACTTCATTTCTTGCTATAAAAAAAGCAATGAATATTTAATGTAGATAGAACTTTTATTGACCTGTCTTCCTTAAAGTTTATACCTTGTAGCAGTGTCTCTGTGTTGCAAGTATAGGCATTTGATTACCTTTTAATCAATCATAATTTCAAATGAGTTTCCAGAATAGTTGGACCATTTCCTATCTACACACATTGCATTACTGTGCCTATAATTCTACAGCTCTCTAACACTATTTTCAACTTTTGTCATCTCTGCCAACTTGCTGGATGTAAGACTTAACCTCAAAGCTGAAACATTTCATTCTTAAAGCATCTTGATAAAAGATATTTTCTACCTGAATAAATAAAAACATCAACTTTTACTTGTTTGGGGGCATTTGGTATTCATTCTAGCTATTTAAATATTGTCATTTTTGTGTTTTTAAAAAGGAGGTAAAAGTTAAAGATGCCAAGTTGTGTTGACCTGAAGAAAACTTTCTTCAAAGGGAAAACAATACCTAAACAAGGAATTGCATTTTGTGACATTCTAAATCTTTTATTAGATGAAAGGAAATAGCATAAAGAAGGCAATAATAAATGGGACAAGTTAATGTTGAGATGTTGGCTATGTTTTCTCACTCTTGCAGTCACTAAATGATTGCAAAAACATTTAAAATATTTGATGTATGGGCTGCAGTTTAATTTGTTACATTGCAATGTGTAGGATATCCAGAGGACCACAGAATCCCATGCAAAAGGAGAAAAATGATCCTCCATTTTACAGTACATAATTGAATCAGTTGTATTACATTTTGCATTTTAGATATATAATTATGAGAGTCCTTTATGAAAGTTTATCTGCTATCTCCATATTCATTGCATTTAAGGCTTCATAAGTCACTTCAGTTGGAATGACTTTTAGGCAGGACAGAATTTAAAATAAGAACATCTCTTTCATGGATCAAGAAGTATCAGATCAGAAATCTATGGCACTGCTTAGACCACCAGAATATAAATGTACTTAAAATTCTTTCTGTGCTGAATGGATCCTCTTCATGCTGAATGGGTCAAGTCTACAACAAAATGAACAATTATTGTTTTTTTTGGGTAGCAGTTTTTTCTTACATTGAATTTTTTCCCATTTGTTAGTTGAAAAAATGCTGGATATGAAATCAAGAATATCTGTCTAATATTTTGTTGTGGATATATTTCTTCATGTTTCTGCTCCCTAGATTTCACATTTTTAAATGGGGATGATAAAGACCTATAGTATTTATCCCACAGGATAATGTGAAATTCAATCAAGATAATATGTGTAAAGTGTTTTGCAATGTAGAACATTGCAAATGTTATGTTATGTAATATAAAATGTTATGCAATGTAAAACATTTCATAAATGACTGTGGTGATGACAAACATCTTAAAATGGTAAGTCTAGAGCAGGAAAGACCTCAGATACCATATAATCCAATTTTCTGATTCTACAGTTAAATAAACTGAGGCCCAGAAATTTACTTGATTTGCCCAAGGTTACACAGGCAATAAACATTAGAAACAGGATTTGAACCCAGAAACCTTGACTATAGAGGCAATGAACTTACTACTGCCTTATTTTGTCTCTATGATGATGTTTGGGGTTATACAAGTCATCATTTGATTTTTCATTTTCTGTGGACAGGACAGAGAAATCCTTAAGATCTTCATATATGTACAGGATTAAAGAAAAATTTAAGTGGTTTTCTATCTATTAAGTGCTGAAGGGAGGAACATACTAATAGACTACTGACAACCCCATCCATATCATAATCCCTTCAATTTTACCTCTAACTTGCATTAACTCCATCATCAAGCACATTTTTCTTCAAAGGTATCTGCCTTACTCAAAAAGTCTACAGAGTCAACAGCAAGAAATCCAGAAAGCAAGCAATTGCTTAGACTTGGTTATTTATTTTTTCTCTGTGCCAATGGACAATAACAGCCAGTCCCAGAAAAATGAAGAAGATTTTAAAAGGGAGAAAAGTTTGGTAATCAGTCTTAGCCAGGAGTCTCCCTCCTGTCAGTGTTAATGTGAAAAAAAGGATGTGGTATTTTTATTTTCATTAAAATTCAACAATTCCCCAAGTTGGAAAATAGATCATCTTTCTTAGAGGCTGGAAGAAAACAGGAACAGATGAGTTGCAGCAGCCTGCCGAGTATCAAAAGGGACTACTCTTTGCAACAAATCTTTTCAACTCACTTGCAAACACAAGCTTACCAGAAGGAAATGGTCTGTTGGAAATATTCACAGTAACATTCCAAACAAAACACTTGGGCAGTGGGCTGAGTTAGGAGAAGTAGCTCTGGTAGAAAAAGAAGAGATTTGGTTGTCAGGAGTCCTGAGTTCAAGTCCAAGGCCTTCCAGAATTAGAATCAGTCAGTCAACAATTATTAAAAAGATTATTTTATGGAGAACTCGTACAGAGCAAATATTCACAAAGTGGTCAGAAAAAGCTATACAAGGATATTCTCAACGTCTCTCTTAAGAACTTTAGAACTGATTGCATGACATAATAGTCACTAGCACAGTACCGCCCAGCATGGCATCTCCTCATCAGAGAAGGTGCTGTGCTCTATGAGTAAAGCAGAATTGAAGTAACTCCAAAGAAATGTGAGATGTACAAACTTAGAGAATCCACCCCAAATGTTCATATGTTCTATTTGTGGCCAACCTGTCATAAAATATTACAAGCTTGTATTGGTCTGATCAGTCACAATCAGACACTGTAACTTGATTATAACATAGTGATATCATTTTGGTTCTCTTCCAGAATGTAGGACAACAACATCCACCATTAAGAGTCTACCAACTGCCAGCCACTGGAAATACAAAGACAAAAAAAAAATTCTTAGTCTCAAGAAAATCACTTGCTAGTGGGATTGAGACATATGTTAAAACTATACACAGAAAAATAAAGACAAGCCAATGTGGATATAATAAATAGAGGAAAAGGCAATGACATTCAAATAGATAGGGAAAGACTTCTTGTAGAAGGTAAGATATTAGCTGATACTTGAAGAAGTCTGAGTTGTCAGATGGAAATGAAGAGGGAGGTCATTCCAAGCATGAAAGACTACTTTCTGGAGTAGAGAGACAGTGTTCTCTATGAGGAATAGCACAGAAGTCAATATTACTTACTGGATTATAAAGTACCTGAGAGTGAATAAGTTATAAGATCCAAGTTCAAATTCAATCTCAGCTACTTCCTAAATATTTGATCCTGTGCAAGTTACTTAACTTCTGTCTGCCTCAGTTTCTTTAATTATAAAATGGGAATAATAATAGTACCTATAGTACCTGTTGTTGTGAGAGTTAAATGAGATAAAATATTTGTAAAGTACTTGGCCACAAAGTAGGTGCTTAATAAATTCTTCTTGTATCTCTTCTAAATTGCATCTTTCCTTTAGTCCTGCTATTCTTTGTAACAAATATTAAAAAGAAAGAAACAAAACAAAACTCAGTTTAGCACTGGCCCAGTGTATAGAGTACTGGGCTTGTAGTAAGAAAGATTTATCCTCGTGTGTTCAAATCTTGCCTCAGACACTAACTGTGAGCCTGGGCAAATCATTTAACCCTATTTGTCTCAGATTTCTTATCTGCAAAAGAAGTTGGAGAAGGAAATGTCAAACACCTTCAGAATTAAAAAAAAAAAGCCTAAATGGGGTCACAAGGAGGCATTGTGAACTGCCTAATGCTTTGACTTTGTCTGACAATACCTGTACATATAGGCAATATTCCATTCTCATATTCCTCATCTCTACCATGAAAGATAGGACGTGCATTTTCTCAATTCTTTTCTAGGAGGCTTAGTCATTATAATCACATGTTGATGTTTTATTTTATTATTCTTTCTATTTATATTGTATCTATTTTGTCCTGTTTTTGCTGACTTCACACTGTACCAATACATTTAAGTGTTTCTATACTTCTCTGAATTCTTCATGTTCATCATTTCTTACAGCCCAGAAATATTCAATGAAATTATACACCATCATTTGCTTAGGTAGTCCTAAATCAATGAGCTTTATTTCCATAAAAAGTGCTGGGATGGCCATATTTTTTGTGCATATGTGATATTTTTGCCTTTGACCTCCTAAGAGTGCTTATGTGATTAGCTCAACTTTGTTAAATGTATTTTAGTCCTTTGTCATCTTCCCTGTATGCACTGCATTTATTTTTAGGAGACCAACTGGGTTAAGTGACTTATCTCAGGTCATATAGCTTGTAAGTATCTGAGGTTAGATTTGAATTCAGTTTTTCTTGACTCCAGGTCCAGGGCTCTCTTTACTTCACTACCTAGCTCTCCCTCTCCAATTGATTTTGAATTTCCATCCTAAATTTGAATATCCATCTTAAAATGCAGGGTCTCTTCAGAACTCAACACAATACTCTAGAGATGGTCTGTTTTTCATGTTTTGTTCTTGGTCATCAAGAACTTGACGACTTGCAAACAAATTGGCTTAAAGTGAGGGATGGCTGTGCAAAGTCATCAGACTCACTTTCTCTCTGGAGTCATCTGGATCCAATGGCAAGATATAGATCAGGAGATTGGTGATGGCCCTGCTCACAGTGGAAAATTTTGGCTTTTTTAAAGCTAAGGTCTTTCCCAAGTTTTAGTTTGTCTGAAGCAACACCTATTCAGTGATAAAGGTTAGATAAGAATTAAGACAAAAAATGGCCAAGTTTGCCTTCACACACACACACACACATGCACACACATACACACACACACACACACACACACACACACACACATACACCAGTCTGTGATGAACAGACCCTCAGTAACCAAGACAAAGAGAAGTGAACTTTTGAGTTCCTTCTGGACACTGAGGTCATATTGAGGCAGCCAAAAATTGCATTAATGTTTTGCCTGCTACATTACCTGTGTAAGTGCTCTAAAGCTCCTCTCTCTCTCCTTTAAATATGAACCGCTACCTTGGTATGTACTGTACAATTATTTTTAAAAACCTACATGTAGGACTTTACAGTTTATTAAATCACACCTTTTTGTGGCTTAGCTGTACCAGACCTAAAACTACATTATAAAATGGCAATCATCAAAACCTTTTAGTACTGGCTAAGTTGTTGTCTATTTTTGAAGAGGACAAAAATATCATCACTATATTAGACATGAGTTACAATGTTTCCAATTGAGGCTGATCAAACCAATATGAGCTTGAAATGTTCTGCCACAGATTAGACACAAATAGTCCACATGAACATTTGGGGTAGCTTCTATGATTTTGCTCATTTTGCATTTCCTTTGGGATAATTCAACTCTGCTTTGGTCATACAACACAGCGCCTTCTCTGATGAGGGCATACCTTGCTGGGCACTCCTGTGCCAGTGTCACCCATGTCATATAGTCAGTTCTAAAGTTTCTAAGACATATCTTGAGCATGTTTTTGTAACATTTTATCTGACCACTTTGTAAATGTTTGCCCTGTGTGAGTTCTCCATAAAACATATAAATAAATAAATTATATATATATATATATATATATATATATATATATATATATAGCAAACATAAATTTGGCATTTGAACAATGTGACCAGTCCAATGGAGCTGTGCTCTCTGCAGTAGAGCTGGAATGATGGACAGTGTCTGCTCAGTGTCTGCTATCTTATGCTATCAGGTGATATATTTCTTTCTAAGAAATAGAGCAGTTGATCAGTGGAGATTAGTGACACAAGACATAATAGTCAATGGTGATACTAATCCAATGTTTGATAAATCCACAGACTCCAACTTCTGGAATAAGAATGCACTATTTGACAAAAATTTCTGGGAAAATTGGAAAATATTTTGGCAGAAACCAGTCATTGACCAACATCTAACACCCTATACCAAGATAAGATTGAAATGGGTTCACAGTTTAGACATAAAGGGTAATTCTATAAGCAAATTAGTAGAGCAAGGAATAATCTTATCTATCAGACATGTGGAAAAAAAGAAGAATTTATGGCTAAAGAAAAACTAGAGAACATTATAAAAAGCAAAATGAATAATTTTGACTACATTAAGTTAAAAAAGTTTTTGCACAAACAAAAGCAATGCAGCCAAGATTAGAAGAGAACCAGAAAGGTTGGAAAACATTTTTATACCCAGTTTTTTATAAAGACCTAATTTCTAAAATATATAGATAACTATGTCAAATTTATAAAAAAATATAAACCATTCTTCAATTGATAAATGGTCAAAGGATATAAACACATAATTTTCAGATGAAGACATTAAAGCTATTTCCAGTCATATGAAAAAAATGCTCTAAATCACTATTGATAAGAAAAATGCAAATCAAGACAACTTTGAAGGTATCGCTTCATACCTCTCAAATTGGCTAAGATGACATGATAAATGTTGGAGGGGTTAAGGGAAAACTGAAGCATTAATGCATTGTTGCTTTGTTCCCTCCAGATTCTATAACTTTATTTTTATTGTTATAGTATTTTATTTTTATAAATTGATGCTAAGATAGCTTTCAACATTCACCTTTGCAAAATTTTTTGATCCAAATTTTTCCCATCCTTCCTCATCCCCCTCCCCAAGATGGCAAGCAATCTGATATAGGTTGAACAAAGGAAATTCTTCTAAACATATTTCTATATTTGTCATACTTTTAAAGAAAAATCAGATCAAAAGGGAAAAAACCCACAAGAAAAAAAAAACAAGCAAACAAAAATAACAATAAAAAGGTGAAAATACTGTACTTTGATCCATATTCAATCTCCCTTAGTTCTCTTTCTGAATGTGGATGGCACTTGCCATCCCCAGTATATTGAATTATTACAGTGTTTACACAATGGATACCAATGTATTGTTGGTGGAGTTGTGAGATGATGTAGCTGTTTTGGAGAACAATTTGAAACTCTGCTGAAAGAGCTATTAAATTGCGTATCCTTTGATCCAACAGTATCTCTACTGAGTCTGTATCCCAAAGAAATCATAAAAGAGGGAAAGAATCCACATGTGCAAAAATGTTTATATCAATCCTTTTTGTGGTGACAAGGAATTGGAAATTGAGTGGGTGCTCATCAGTTGGAGAATGGGTGAATAAGTTATGGTATACAGATGTAATGGAATTATTGTTCTGTAAGAAATAACGAGCAGACTGATTTCAGAAAAGCCTGGAAAAACTTACATAAACTGATGCTGAGTGAAGTGAGCAGAACCAAGAGAACACGGTACACAATAACAATAAGATTATGTGATGATCAACTATGAGGGACTTGGCTCTTCTCAACAATGTCGTGATTCAAGACAATTCCAATACACTGGGGATGGCATGTGCCATCCACATACAGAAAGATAACTATGTAAATTGAATGTGGATCAAAGCATAGTACTTTCACCTTTTTGTTTGTTTTTTACTCATGTTTTTTTCTCTTTTAGCCTAATTTTTCTTTCACAAAATGACAAATGTGGAAATGTTTTTTTCCTTTATTTTTAATCACCTTGCTTTATGAATCACGTTGGGAGAGAAAAATCAATAGAAAATGGAAAAACCATAGGACTAAAAAAACCCCACAAAAAAGAAGTGAACATAGCATATATTGATTTACATTTAATCTCCATAGTTGTGTTTTTTTCCTGGATGTAGATGGAATTTTCTGTTCAAAGTCTACTGGGATTTCTTTGGATTATGAACTACTGAGAAGAACTAAGTCTTTCACAGTTGATTACTGCTCTTCCATAGTTGATCATCATGGAAATATGTTTAAAAAGTTTTCACATATTTAGCCTTTATCAGACTGCTTGCTATCTTGAGGAGTGGGGAAATAAGGAAGGAAAGGAGAAAAATTTGGAACACAATGTCTTATAAAATGAATGCTGAAAATTACCTTTATATCAATTGGAAAAATAAAATACTTTTAATAAAAAAATAAAAATAAAAATGAAGGAAAAACCATTGTTTTTCCTCACCTCAACTACCAGAATTCTAAAGAAATGAAGATGAAACGCACTAACCATCACTTGTCAGAGGCATGATGGACATAAAGTGGAAATAGGGACATACATACATGTTTGGAGATTTGAGGATTTGTTTTGTTGGACTATGCATATTTGTCACAAAGATATATTTTTTCCTATGGGAAATTGTGAGTGGTGGGAAGATTGAAAAGGAAATAAATGTTTGTTACCTGGGGAAAATTTTTTTCAAAAACTTGGAAAAAATCATGTAGATGCTATCAATTTTTTTTCATCTTTTTAAACATGGTTGGAAGCCTTCTGTCTATAATTGTAGATGTAAAGTCAAGGTGGAATTCAGAGATTATTCAGTCTCCTTATTTTATATGTGGGGAAACTGAGATCCTAGTAAGGTAAATCATTTGCTTAAGATCATTTAGGCAATAAGTATAAAAGAAAATTTATGGACTTATGCCCTCTAGCTTTAGATCTAGTTCTCTTTTAAAGCTACTTATAGACCTTAGAGATGAACTAGGCTCATGATGTCATTACACAGATAAATTCAAACCTCCCTCCAAGTTAACATCTATTCAGTAACTATTAGCTTTGTACATGTTCCAGTTTGTCAAAGTCTTCCTTAAAATATGATGCTCAGAAGTGAATTCATTGTTCTCTATAGATCTGATCTGCCAAAGGCAGGCTCTAGAGAGATCACCACTTCTCTAATTCTGCCCATTATGATTCATTTAATGCAGTCTAAAATTGTATGTGTGTGTGTGTGTGTGTGTGTGTGTGAGAGAGAGAGAGAGAGAGAGAGAGAGAGAGAGAGAGAGAGAGAGAGAGATTGAGTGTTTTAATCTACCACACTACTCTTTTAATTTATTTGGATTTGTGTCCAATAAAACCTTAAAAATTTTCTGCTCCTGTACTCAGGAATTTTGAGTGGCTACCTACTGACTTTAGGATAGAATGCAAACTATTCTATGGAATATTAAAAATCCTTCAAAATCTGGATTTTAAAACATGTTTCTAGTTTCAGATTATATTATTCCCATTTACAATCAATCTAGCCTATTTACTATTACTCATATTTATTTTGCTCTTATTCTGGATTTTATTCATCTGTGAATATCTTGTATCCCACAATAGAATGTCAACTCTGGGAGACTAGGATATATCTGCCTTTTGTATTTGTATCTCCAATGCCAAACATAATGCCTGGCACATAATAAGTGCTTAATAAAAGCATGCTAATTGATTGAGTGCAGTTTTGTCTCAATTCAAATTATAAAAAAAATTTACTCAGTCTTCCACCAAAATATTTGATAAAAATATTGAACATATTAGGGCCAAGAAAGGATGAATAGGGATGCTACCAGAAACTTCCTGTCAAGTAATCATTACCTATGGGTTGGTCATTCAATAAGTTCTGAATTTATCTAAATGTACTATTATCTAATCTGTCTTCCTTTTGTGCTTACATCTATTTGATAATGTTTTTAATAATTTTGACAGGTATATGAAAATGGGCCATTAGATATGAAAAATTCACTTCTTTAAAAAAACATCCTGACAATGTTTGCTTCCTGTGACACATCCCTGATTCTCAATATTTCACCAATCACTAAAAGAAACTTGACATTCATGTATGCAAGGTTTCTCAGAAACTTTAAAAGTTGACTGGATTTGGTGATTTAAATTCAATGGAGATAGCAAGATATTTCCTTGCATTCTAAATTGCATTTCAATTCCATGGTAACCATTCCTTATTCAATACTTTTTAGTCTGAAGGTCATTTTCCTTGATAGGCAAACAGTCATTTGTTACTACTGTTCTACAACCTAAAGCCTTTGATCTTACTGTGCCTCCTAATATAGCTTTAAAAGAATCTTTTTGTTGTTTTAACATTTATCTCATCAGAATTCATTTTAGGTTTAGCATCCTTGATCTTCCCATAGAACTCTTGTCTTTATTGTCTATTGCCTTATTTTCTTTCTATCTCTTGTACATATCTTTAAAAAATGCAGTTGCTTTATGAGTTTCTGTGAAACCACATTGGCCTCTTTAGATAATTGCCCCTTTTATATTCTCATGGAATAATTTACTTTTATGTTGTTGAAATTTTATTTTTAAGAGCTTCGTATTTCTTTCAAGCCAATCTGATCTTTTGACTCATTCATTCTCTAAACTCTCCCAAATCCTAGAATGCAGATTAAATTTAACTTAACTTTTCTGTCTTTATCTCTTGAACTCCAGAATATAATGCTCATTTCCCCCTCTAAGGTCCCTATTATTTCTATCTTGGTAATAAAATATAAGTTCCTTGAAGGAAAGGATTGTTTCATTTTATTGTGTTACTGGTTCAGTACTTTGTATAGTACATAATAAGCACTTGCTAGGATTTGTTAAATTAGCAGTAAGTTCTTCATTAATGATTAAACAGAATATTGTTGTTCGCTTATTTTCAGGTATGTCCAATTATTTGTGATCCTATTTGGGGTTTTCTTGATAAAGATATAGGAGTATCTTTTTTGCCATTTCCTTCTCAACTCATTTTACAAATGACAAAACTAAAACAAATTGAATTAAGTGCTTTGTGCATGATCACACAGCTAGAGGTCTAGTGAAATCAGGTCTTCTTGACCCTAGGCTTGTCACTTTATCCACTGTGTCACCTACCTGCCAGGGTCAGAATCACAGTTTTAAATGTTGATTTTTCCATCTTTTGAGGAATAAAATTATCAAGAAGTTGAAGTTTTATATTCAGTTATATACTGTCTCCATACCCAGTTTAGAATCTATTTTCAGAACCTATCCTCTATTTACTCCTTCTGTCCAGGAAGTCTATATACCATACTCCTACTACAATGCTGCTTGTTTTTCCCCTCCATCAATACTCATTCCTCAGATTTCTTCATGGAAGTAAATATTTTTCAAAATAAATAATGCTAACCTACTGTTTCATTATATCAGACACACATTCCTTTTAAAGAAATATTATTTCATTTCTATTGTAAATTCATAAATCACATCCTATCCAGCCTCAGTAGTATCATTCAAACCAACTTTTTGTCATTGTTGTTCGGTCATTTTCAATTGTGTCAAACTCTTCATGACCTCATTTGGGGTTTTCTTGGCAAAAATAGTGAAGTGGTTTCCTATTCCTTTCACCAGCCTATTTTACAGATAAAAAAAGCTGAGGCAAACAAGGTTAAGCAACTCGCTCAGGATAACACAGCTATTAAGTGTCTGAGGACAAATTCATTTATTTATTTAATAGCATTTTATTTTCCCCAATACATACAAAGATAGTTTTCAACAGTCAGCTTTGCAAAACCTTGTGTTCCAGGTTTTTCTCTCTCCTCTCTTCTCCTCAAGATAGCAAGCAATCTGATATAAGTTAAATATGTGAAATTCTTCTAAACATATTTCCATATTCATCATGCTGCAGAAGAAAAATCAGATGAAAAGAGAAAAAAAATATGGGAAAGGAAAAAAAAACATAAAAAAGTGAAAATACTCTTTGATCCACGTTTAATCTCCATAGTTATCTCTGGATGCTAATGGTACCTTTTATCACCAGTTTGTTAGAATTGCTTTGAATCACCTCACTGAGGAAAAGAACCAAATGCATCACAGTAGATCATCACATAATCACAATTATCTCTTGGTTCTGTTTACTTCACTTAGCATCAGTTCATGTAAATTTTTCAGGCTTTTCTGAAATCAGCCTGCTCATTATTTCTTGTAAAACAATAATATTCTATTACATTCATATACCATAATTTATTCAGCCATTCCCCAACTGATAGGCATCCCCTCAATTTCCAGTTTTTTGCTACTATAAAAAGGGCTGCTACTAATTCTAGTACATGTGGGTCCTTTTCTGAGTGCAAATTTAAATTCAGGAAGATGAGTCTTCTTGACTCCAGGCCCAGCTCTCTATCCATTGTGTCACTTAGCTACCCCACAAGAGATAATGTAATGGTATTAATGATATCTAGCATTTACATAGTGTTTTGCAAAATATTTTACAAATTGTTTCTTATTATATCTTCAGAAAAATCATGGGAGGTGGATGCTACTCTTATCATCATGCAGATGAGGACATGGAGCCAGTCTTAATCCAGGTCATGATTATTAAGTGTGTAGAGCATGATTTGAACTCAATTCTTCCTATTTCCAGATCTGGTATTTTATTCATTGAGCCACCTAGTATCATATAAGCACATAGAAATAATGCAAAGTATATTTTTAAAAACACAGTGTAATATCAGTGGAGGGGCACTAGCAGATATTTTATTTTTTTTTCTTATTTTTATGTTCCCTAGTTACATGTAAAATGTTTTTGGGTTATACATGTACATTCATTTTTTTACATATTTCCATATTAATCATGTTGGAAGAGATTGAAAGGGAAAAACCAGAAGAAAAGGAAGATAAAATAATGAAAATAGTACATGTTGGTCTACATTCAATCTCCATTGTTCTCTCTCTGGATGCAGATGGATTTTTCTATCCAAAGTTTATTGGAATTGCCCTGAATTACTAAATCACTGAGAAGAGCCAAGTCTATTGATTATCACACAATCCTGCTATTGCTCGGTACAATGTTTTCTTCGTTCTGCTTGCTTCTTTCACCATCAGTTCATGTAAATTTTTCCAGGCCTTTCTAAAATCAACTTGTTCATCATTATTTTTATAGAAAAATAATATTCCATTACATTCATATACCATAACTTATTCAGCCATTCCCCAGTTGATGAACATTAGTATATATTTTCTAGATTCTTTCTGTCATTATATGAATCATTAAATTGGGTAACATTCATTTGATTTATATCATTAAATTGCTCTCACAATATTCCAGACCAGGTTACATAAAATTCCTTCTTAAACTTTGCTAATTTCTCATGCCTCTCATGGAAGAAGCTTCTTCTATGATTCCTTGGAAGGTTCTTTTCATCATATCCCAAATAAATGTCCCAAGGAAACAGTATGGTAATTTGACAAGTGGATTCTTTGATATCACTCAATAGGAAAGACATAAATAATCAAATCTCATTTCTCTTTCTCATAAACAGTAATAGATATTAAGCAGTAAGTAGTCAGATGACAAACTTTTTAAAGTGCTTTCTATGTTCCAAATCCTGTGCTAAATGCTGAGAATACAAAGAAAGACCAACACAGTTCTTGCTCTCAAGAACCTGTGACTTCTACACATTCTGTTGTGGAGGAATCTCAACACAAATCTTATCTACATCCTAAAAGATTTTTAGAGCACAGAAAATGTCTTGGTTTTAAAAGGTCTTAAATGCTATCCTTGATAAAGATGAAGGAATATTGGATTTGTAAGGAGAGGAAGTAGTTTCCAATTACTCTTTGTTACTGCCTACTTGACCTTTTAACATCACTTGGCCTGAATTTCCTTACCTGAAAAATGAGGTTTTAACTTTATAGAGTCTTTATAGAAGTCCCTTCCAGCTGAAAAACTATGTGCCTACAATCTTCCTATATCTTTGACTTCTCTGTTTCCACATCTTCTTTCCAGTCTCTTAAATTATGATTCTTTAGTTTAAAGCCCTGTTAAAATATAAGTATTCTTAGGAGAAAATAAATGCTTTAAGTTATTATAAGCCATCAGTATCTCTATGTGAGCTTTAAATCTTTTCTCAAAAATTTTCCCCTGCACTGAGGATGGGCTGCTACTATAGTGAAACCCATCGATTTTGCCCTTTTCACAATTCCCTCTGATCAGGTCTCCTGCTTTCTTGCCTTTTTTTTCCCCTACTCTTCTAGTGGGGCATATGGTTCTCTTTTGTGTGGTAACTCATCTGTTTGAATTTTAATTTTTCCTCGGGCCAGTCTCTCATCCTAGTGGTACAGAAATATCAGCTTCTGTGATTATATTCCAATTCTCAAGGTAATTGTGATCTTATGGATAACAAATCAATTATTTTTTCTCCAAAGACATAGACTGCAACTCATCCCTATCTCCTTATCCTAAGAAAATCTCATTTATGCTCTTCTAAAAATTCATTGAAGGGGGTACTTCCAAAAATCTGGGGGCCTATCTCACTTTTTCTAAACATTCCATAGAAATCCATGAAACTTTCAGTATATACATTGTATCACACTTTTACTATACACCATCATTTTTCCCCCTCAGACAGTTTTCTCTGATGATACTCTTTACACCAAATTCTTTATAATTCTAATTTTGTAATGTGCTGCAGCTATCTTATGTCAACCATGATTATTGTCTGTGAAAAAAATGAATCTTTTCTATAATGCTCTAGATTTGTGGCCAAAATCTTCAAGAAGGGGGTGATCCCCCCCTTCACCATAGAGACAGAAGAAAATGAATAGCTTTCAGAAAACAATATTTATGGATAAATTTCTCTTCCAGAGAATATTGTCATACTATATCATAATAAGAAAAGAGATACTTGAAAGGAAATTATTATTTTAATTATCTTCAGTATTGAATGCCCACATTATGGGGTACCACTATGAGGGTAAGCCACACAAGGCTGGATGAGCACAGCCTTTAGGTAACATGGTACTATTGCTATGATTCCATCACAAATTTGCTTTTAGATTTTTGGTCTTCCGAATTGTAACCAAAAGCTACCTACAGATATATTTCTCTGTTCTGACAAATAGTCCTCTCTGACAAATAAAATGGGTTGTGGAATTATTCTTTTCTTTCTTTATTTTTGCCTGTTGGCTTTACAGATTAGGTCTGGGTTTAAGGCACCTGTAAATCTTTTCCCCCAAAAGGGACAGACTACCACTCTGTATGCAAATGATATACTTACTTGCCTTAAAATTTTAAGCTTGACTTTGGATTGACCTCACACTTTATCCCTCAGTGGTGCTCCATAGAGGGCTATTTATAATACCTGTGGACATTGTGTATTGTACCAGAGGGAGATTTCTTCATCAGTAGATGAATAGCAGAAACCTGAGGAGACTAGACCACAGCAAATATATGCAAAAGACAGATTGAATCTGATTTATTTAGCCGTCTATTATGTACTATACTTTCTTTGCTTGCTCTCTCTCTCAAGTACTAGAAATGGCATTATTTTCTGTAACAGTAAAGTATTAAATTAGAAAAGAAAACATACTAGGTATCAGTTGATTTAAAAAAAAGATTTTGATGTCATTTTTTACTTCTTAAATAGAGAATATTCTCAAGGATGTCTTCAATAATCTTTATTGTGACTTTCCCAAATGAAGTAAAGTTGCAAAAATCATATTCACATCAAAAGATCTTGGTTCCAAATATATGCCATAGTGCATGTCAATTTATAGCCTTCTCAAAGGCTCTCCTTTTTGGTTTTTAACCTCTTTTTCACAATGCATTAAAATTAGAATAGACTGAGCAGAACATTGACCTGGGATGAAATATGGATTTTTTTAAAATGCTTTTCTCTGCCTCAAATCTTATTAAGGTTTTTGAAAATAAGATCACTTCACTTAAAAATGCCAGAGAAGCCCAAAGTATGAAATTGCTAGAGATTAACCTACCTCTTCTTATTCTAAAGCAGGCCTATTCTCCTTCCCAGTTTTCAAGATTTATTGGATCCCATTGTTTCTGGGCCACTTTTTTCCTCCTTAAAGCAATATTACATTATCTGTCCTGTGGCTGGGTATTTATGGATTGTTTGAGAACACTAATATTCTCCTGCTTCTGTGGAGGCTTCTGTGTCCTAAAGGCAATGAAATGTCTTTTTTTCCAGCTTCATGACTAGATATAATCAGAATAAAATTAGAAATTGTGTGAACCTGGGTGTAATTGTGGATTTAGAGAAGTTGTCTCCCTAAATCTCCCTTCCCTGGACTTTTTCTTCTTTTGTGACTTCCTCTGCTCATGCATATCACAACTTAGGTGCCCAAAAGCATTCTTATCTTCTCCCAGTAAAGCCTGTAGTCAGGAATGATGTAAGTTGTTTTCACTTCAATGTGGATGTAAATTCATGTGTTACCTTTCCCAGTAGTTGCAATTTACTTCTTCCTTCACCCATATCTAATTATAGTATGAAATGTTTTCTCTTCTTTTAAAATAATTCTAGGCATCATTGCACAGAAGGATTTAGCAGAAACCCTCTTCCCTTTTTATTTCATAACTTCTTTTCCACATTTCATTGACAATTGCATAGTATTAAAAATTTAGAATTTACAGACAAGAACATTGGTCTGATATGAAGTATGTATTTATTTTAATCATTCTGTCTGACTCAGATTTTATTAAGTTTCTTGAGAATAAACTTACCTCACTTAAAATTTTAGTACAAAAAATGTAAAGTTTTGTACTTGGGTCCAAAAAGATCTATGTCATAAGTACAAGATAGAAGAAATAGGGGGAGAAAGCAGTTTATCTGGAAAAAAAAGAAACAGTCTGTGAGAATTTTATTGGATTGTAAACTCAAAAAAGGTGATAGTGTTGTTGTCCTCTGCTTTGGTCAGATCACATCTGAAAATTAAGTTCTGATCTGAGCCCTACATTGAAGAATGGACATGGATAAACTACAGATTTCCAGGGAAAGTCTGCTAGAATGGTAAAATGACTTGAGATCATGTCATTTAAGAATTGGAAGAGAATGCATAGTTCAATAAAAATAGGAAACATAAGGAAAACATGACAAACTGTCTTAAGCTATTTGAGAGATTACTCTTCTTTTGCTTGGTGATAGAAGGCAGATGAAGAAATAATGGGCAGGAGTTCAAAAAGGCAAAGTCAGGCTTAATGCTAGGGAAAAATTCTCTCCTTAACAATTAGAATTCTTCAAAAATAGAATAGATTACTAGGGAAGGTAAGGGTTTTCCCTTCATTGGAGGTTTTTAAGTAAAGTACAGATGAAAGCTTTTGCAGGTATACTATAAAAGAAATTCATTTTTAAGTATGGGTTGGACTAGATGGCTTCTTAGGTCACTTTCAAGATTGGGTGATTCAGTGCCAATGAAATCACATCAAATGAGAATATACCTACTGCATTTATTCATTAGGCTGATTGCAAACTCAACAGCACCAGATCTGGCACTGGAAGGAACCCAAAGCCACCTTTGGAGAGCCAATCCAGATACTGGCTTCATCTAAGTTGTCATCCCTTTTCCTTTAGAGCTGGGGTCTTGTCTCCAATTTCTTTTGTATGTTTCCATCAAATATAATTGAGCATTAGGTATTCAATAAGTATTGCTAACTGACTTAAAATTTGATCATTTTTATTGAATGAATTTGGGCAGGGAGATTTGCAGGGAAGAAAATCTTGGAGCAAGTAAGTATTTAAGAAGCACATATCTTCGAATTCATAAAGGTTCAAATTAAAGAATTCCTGGCTGCATATAACTCTATCCCCTTAGAATAATAGTTCACATTAGATAGTGCCTTAAAGCTTACAAAGTACTTTTCACACATCTCAATTGAATCTCACAAAAATCCTGTTAGGAAGGTGCTAGTATTATCATCATTCATAATGAGGAAATAGAGGTTCAGAAAAGTTGAATGTCTTTTTCTGTGGCACAGACATAAGTTTTAGAGGTGCCATTTGAAATCAGGTCTCCTTGACTTTAAGACCTGTACTCTGTCCACTAGAACACATTGTCTCTTTAAAAAGAAAGAAAGAAAGAAAGAAAGAAAGAAAGAAAGAAAGAAAGAAAGAAAGAAAGAAAGAAAGAAAGAAAGAAAGAAAGAAAAGTATCACTAACGGAAGAAAAATCATGCTAGTCAAAGAACCTTGGTTTCTTTCATTTGCTGAAGGATTTTAAAATAACTTTTTAGTGCAATATACAATTACAAACAACATGAGTAAAGTGTAATTATAGAAAAGATATTAACTATCTTATGAATCAAGGAAGAAAAGAATCACAGAATTTCAGAGCTGAAAGAAAGCTCAGTGTATTTGATGGAGAAGGTAGCACAATGGATAGAACACTGAGCTGAGAGTCAGGAAGGTTTCATTTCAAAAACAGTCTTGTCCACTTAATAAGTGTATGACCCTGGGCAAAACACATAGATAGTAAGTTCAGTGAATTCTTGTGGGCTTGAGGTTCTTATCACAATAGTAGTTGTAGTCTGCTCTCTTTCTGATCTGGGCCAATTCTTCCAACATTACTTAGATATTTAGATGACTCTCCTACTAGGGGCTCACCATACTGGTGTTAGATGCAGTGCAGACATCACTGGTTTAGCTCATTACATCTCAGAACTCCTGAACTCAAGCTATCCACTAGTTGCAGCCATCCCAGCAGCAGGGATTATGGGTGTGTGCCAGCATAACCAGAAAATCTAAGTGACTGTACAGTGGATAGAGCTTTGGATTGGATTGGAATAAGGAAATAAAGAGTTAATGGTTGTTACTAATATCTTTTGGAGAAAGTCATAATGGTTATGGGGTTGACTTGAAATCAACTTTTTGGGGGTTCGATTCCTTCCTTTCTTGTTTGCTTTAAGCTTTAATGAAAACTGGTTGCTCAAATATATGGTATGGGGGAGGGCAACCATAGAGTCATTCGATATTAGTAGTCATAAGTTCTATGGAAGAAACTTCTCGTTTTGATGCAAAAGCCTCTCAGATAATGAAGAGAATTAAGATGACGGCTGTAAGAGAGATGAAGTAGCCAAATGAAGTTAGTATGTTTCTAAAAATCCAACTTCAGTCATTTACAAACTGTTTGACCTTGGATAAACCTGTAATTTCCTCAATTGTAAAATGAGAAAAATAACATGTATCTCAAAGAGTTATTGTAAGGATCAAATGAGATGGTATTTGTAAAGCTCTTAATGCAATGTCTAGCATATGATAGGAACTATATAAATGCATATTCTTAACAAAACAAAACAAAACAAAAAACAAAAAGATGACTGCTCTGGTCAGATTGTGTTCCCAAACAGAACACAATCTGACCAAAGCAGTCATCTTTTTGTTTCTGAATGATATCCCTCTCTGAAAGCAGCAAATGAACACGTTAACTTTTATTGTTGGGATTCTCTCTCTCTCTAATATGATAGAATCATAGAGTTAAAGCTGGAAGACTCTTTAAAAGGCATCTAGTCCAGTCCACTCATTTTACAGATGAGGAAACTGAGCTTCAGAGAGGTTAAGTGAGTTGCCCGTGGTCACCCAGTCAGTTAAGTGTTAGTGTCAGGATTTGAACCAGCTCTTTCCAACTTCAGGTCTAGTATTCTATTCATTAAAAGACTAGATAGACTTTCATCAGTTTTAAATGATTTAATTGAAGCCTACAGTCTGGTATAACTATGGAAAGCACCTTTCTTCCTTCCAGACTTTATGATACTATAAAATGATTCAAGATGACTTTTTTTCTTTCTTAGGAATGCTGTGATTCCTCAGGAGACTTTGAACTAAAGTTGGGACATATCATTCCAGCAGCCCAAATGGATGTCCCTGTTCCCAAAACTGTCTAAAATACTGTTTTTATGTGCACTGTGGCTTGAGATTTGGGAGGATTTGGTTGTTGTTGTTTCACTGAAATATACTTACAAAAGATTCATAATGCCTACTGCCCATAATTCAAAGTTTTGTCAAAATCAAGTGAAAAAAAGAAATCTATGTAAATAAGACTTAACCTACTGTATATCTCTGAGTTGTGCTTTCCATGGCACAAAATCTGTGGACTTGAGAATTAATTAGTGAATAGAGGTCTTTGCTGGTTCTCACCCTTTGATTTCCCCACAGGTGCTTGTTTATTTTTAAGGTAACCATCCAAACTATTTCCCTAGATTTGATAACACTGCCAATCTGTTATTGTCTATTTAATTTGGTTTGAAATAGACAAAAGTCATTAAGTTTTATCAAAAGAGACATTACCATTTAAAACTGCTTTTCCATTTGCCTTTAAGGGAACAATGGTGTTGTCAAAGGGAAGAAAAGAGGATGAGAAGTTTGTATGCTTTTAGAAAACACTAGAGCATCTATCAATCTAATTCATCTTCAAGTCTGGGGGCAGTTAGCCTTAACAAATATTTATAAGATATTTACCTTGTGTTGGACATTGTGCTAAGTGCCAGCTAGATTTAAAGGATCAGGTGGGTTCCCATTTGTTCACTAACTAATCAGCATAGCTTAGTGTTGTTTTGACTGATCAATTGAAAGAGGGCAGGATCTGAGGAAAAGCTCCAAATTAAGATAGTTGTGGAAGAAATAAAAATCACCATACTTAACCCCTAGGACTCTGCTCTTTGTGATGGTAATGAAAGTGAATGAGTATTAAAATTAAAAATAAGAATGCTATAAATGATGACAAATTAGAAGTATCTTTCAGATTTTGTGACACACTGACTCTTTCTAAATTTAGTTCCAAATTGATGATGAAGCAGTAGGTGTTAAGCTGTTTTGAAATTTAAAATATTTCCATTTTGAAGTAGTTACAAGGAGTCAGCATATTTGATCAGGGACTTAAAGGGAAAAGAAAGCTGAATTTTAAATGTTGGGTTTTGATTTGTACCATCTATGATATCTTTTCTTTTGCATTTTCAAGCAACAGACTTCTTTGAAGTGGTAAGGTTTTGAGTATAAATGGGATCTTACATTTTGTGTATTCTTTCCCCTATAGCACTCATAACTCTCCCCACCACTGGTCCCACTCCCAGTTATAAGAAAAGAAAACCCAAAGAAAACCAAGCTTTTTACTTCCTTTCATACACATGCAGGGATATTGTAGTCAGTTATTGGCCTGAACATTATTTTCCCCTTTCTTTTTCAATTTACTATCTCATTATAGGGATTGATAATGATACTGGCATCTGGGTGACTATTGTGTATATAATTCCTTTCAACTGTGGCTTGTAGCTGATGATAAAATTTTTACCTTCCCTTTAGGGGGATTTTTGCAGTCAGGCATTCTTACTCTTCTTAATATACCAGAGTAAGGATGGACTTTATGTTTCTGCTTCTTTCATTTCACATAAATCTTTCCTTATAACTCTTCCTGTTTTTAAGTTTTTATTGTTGTACTAAGAAAGAAACATAAAGTACAATTGTACTTCCTCTCTTCCTACTCTTCAAAACCATCCCAAACTCAGAAAGGAGAGGCCAAAAGGAAAAGATGTAGCAACAAGAAGGAAGATTATAGAACCATAAATCTAGAGCTGGAAATACTTTATTAGAGATGTAATCCAAAACCTCCATTTTACAAATAGGGAAACTGAGGCCCAGGGAGATTAATTAATTTACTTAATTGAGCAAAGTCATATAGGTAATAAGCATCAGAGTCAGAATTTGAACCCAAATCTTTTATCTCCAGGACCAGAGTGTTTTTTTTTCCATTGAATAATATCAATAAGAATCCTTTGAACCCCTATTTAATAGGTTTAAAAAATTCAATCTAGACAGGGTAATTGTTTTGTTATGAGCCAAATTTGGATAGGGGGCAAGATTTGAAACTAGATTCTCTGATTCTAAATCTAGCACTTGTTCCACTGTGTTGTTGTTTAGTAGTTTTCAGTCGTTTGATTTTACATGACCCCATTTGGTGTTCTCTTGGTAAAGATCCTTAGATGCTCTTGTTCCATGTTGCTTAACAAGAATCAGAAGGTCATAGAACTTATGCATCTGGAAGAAACTTTGGAGTTTACTTCTGTTCCTGTCATTTAACAAGGCAACTGAAGCCAAGGGAAGCTATTCATTTCCTACTACTACTAGTTATTGGTAGATTCCGAATTAAAACTCAGAGCTCCTGACACCTTCAATGTTTTTTCCCATTATGTCAAATGAAAACTTTCAGGCACAAGTTAGTCCATCATGTAAAATGTACTGATAAACTAGATTTTTTTGACTAGCCACTATTTCTAGGAATGGGTGAAAGTGTCAAAGAAAGACATTTTAAAATATCTTCAAACTGATTATGCAACTGTTTTCTTTGTCTTTCTGAAGGTAGTAGTAGTAGGGGATGGGTTCATTTCTGTATCCTGAAGAATATGTAGTAAAACATTTTTGTAAGTAGTCCATAAAAGCAAAAAATTGATTTGTCTTACTAAATTTACATTGGTTGCCTATAGGCATAAAGGACTTGTGATTGCATAGATAGAGAGCTTGGGATAGAGAGCTATGCTTATAAGGAGATAGTCCTGACTGTCATATCCCAGAATGTTATGTATTGGATGAATATGACTTTATGATACTGGAAAGTTTTGAAAGAGAGTTGAGAAGGAAAAGGTGTAGTCTTTTTACCCACTGCTTTTTACCCAAGTTGGGCCTGTTTCAGGTAGACCCAACAGCAACTTTTCCAACAGAAGAAGGGAGGGCAGGGGAGTATAGGAGAAAGGAAAATAGGGGAAATACAGGGTTCAAAATTCTTCTTTGTATTTGCTGTGTGCATGGTCCAGGGGTCCTCAAACTTTTTAAATAGAGGGCTAATTCACTGTCCCTCAGTTTGGAGAGCCAGACTATAGTAAAAACAAAAACTTTGTTTTGTGGGCCTTTAAATAAAGAAACTTCATAGCCCTGGGTGAGGGGGATAAACGTCCTCAGCTGCCACATCTGGCCTGCGGGCTGTAGTTTGAGGACCCCTGGTAGCTATTCATTTCACTTTTCTGAGTTTCACTTTGTTTACCTGTAAAATGAGCATAACAGTGCCTGGAATACTTACCTTACAGGGCTACTATAAGGCTGAAATGAGACATATGCATATAATATTTTGCAGTCCTTAAAACACTATAGTGACAGTTGTAAATGTTACAATTATTAATATTATAATAATGTAAATGTTGTAATTATTAATAACACCCATCAACTTATCTCTATGTACTTTGTCTCTGTCTCTGTCTGTATCTTTTTCTTTTTTTTCTCTCTTCCCCTTCCCTCCTTTCCTCCCTCCCTCCCTTTTTCCTTCTCTTCCTCCCTTCCTCCTTTTCTTCCTCTTCCCTTCCCATCATCTTCTTCCCTTTCCTTCCCCTTCTTTTTCCTCCCCTTCCTTTCTCTCTCTCCATCCTTTCTTTTATCCCTCCTTTCCCTTTCCCTTTCCTCCCCCCATTACATTTTATTATTATGCTGCCATCTATGAGAACAAATATTTAAAATTGATACACTTCTCTGTTTCAAGGAACTCAGTTTAAATTTAATTTAATTCAATCCTTCTTTAACAAAACTTAGGTTTTTTTTCTTAACCTTTCAAGGCAGCCACAGCCAACATGGTAAAGGACCTTATATACAATAAGTATGCAATATCTCTTTTCAAAATTGGATTGAACTTAAAGTTTGTTTTCTTCTATCATATTCTATAGTCTATTCTTATAATCACTATATTATATACTTTCTACTATAAGCTTCAAGATGACAGAAACTGGGTTTAATTCACCCTTCCTTCCAAGGTTACCATAGGGCTCTATACGTAGTAGACACTTCATAAACATTTGATGAATGCCTGAATGCCAGAGCACTTGAAAATCCTTGGCCTCTGGACTATCTAGTTATAATATTCTTGCTTCTGGCTTTTTTAGACTTATGAAAGTAGCCAGTTTCCTGAGAGATAAGTTACTTGAGGATCATGTGAGTATCCATACCTGGTTGCTCTAAGGACCTTTATCAAAAGGACTATTTTATCAATAACTGCAAAAGAGATAGTTGATATGATGGCGTCTTCTCTCTTCCTACAAATAGAAATTGTGTGAGCTTGACATTGGAGGGAGGATTTAGGGCCAGATTTCTTTCAAATCCTGGCAAGGAATAGTGAATGCAGATGCACAGAAAATTTTCCCTGCCTCTCATAAAACTCCAGCTTTCACAATGGACTTGCTTTAAGAAACCTTTGAACTTTCTCCAGAGACTGTATCTTAAAAGCACTAATCCAGGAGCACAGAAAACCAACCTATAGCTAATGAATCTGGCTTAGCATTCCTCCTGAGCAACATTTGGGAAATGATGTCCATAAGATTTTATTATTACTGATCACCCTGTACTCTTTCTAGAGTATTTGTCGACAAACAGCTCCAGTAAAAGACCTTCTAATAAGCCCCATGTGTCCTTCAGATTCATTGCCATGGAACTGCAATCTTCTTTGAAGATAATGTAGTTTGGTAGTTCAATGGGCTGCTCCTTTAAACAGAGGCTATCAGAAATAAAGAAAAAAAATCCTACCCTCTTGACTAGTATTATAGGCCTGACTTCAATCCATAAAACTCAGAGGCTGATGATATTTTTTTCCCATTTTGTCTCTATGTTCTAATGAATGCCTATTTACAGAAAGCTCACCAGGATCATGATGATTTGTGTTCTTACCAACCACCTGATAGAAGAAAAAATTGAAGGGGGCATTTAGTTTAGAAAGGAGAAAAAGGGGTGATGTTCTTTTTGACTTTTTAAGAAGTTTCCAATGTGTTCTGTCTTTTCCCAGAGGGCAAAACTATGTAAGGTCAATTGGTATAAATTATAAAAAGTTAGATTTGATTTTCTAATAATTAAATTTATTCAAAAATGAAATATTCTAAAGAGCGTGGGAAGAAAAACACTGCATTTTGCTTCAGAAGAGTAGGTATGAGTTCCAACTCTGCTACTTATTAGCTGTCTAAGCTTAAACAAATTATTTTTCTTCTCTGAAATTCCTTTACCCTTCTATAAAAAGAATGGGTAAGTAGCCCAATGGGATAAAGCACTGGACATGGAGTCAAGAAGTTATTATTTAGTCATTTCTGTTGTCTCTGGCTTTTCATGACCATATTTGGGATTTTCTTGGCAAAGATACTGGAGTGGTTTGTCAATTCCTTCTCCTGGTCATTTTACAAATGGGGAAACTGAGGCATATGGGGTTAAATGATTTGCCCAGAGTCACACAACTGTTAAGTGTCTGAGGTCACATTGGAATTCAAGTTTTTCTGATTCCGGGTCCAGTGTTTTATTCACTGTAGCACATACATACATAATGCATTTATTTATTTATATACACCCATTTATACATAAAACATACTATATGTGTATGAATATATGTATATGTGCATACACACATACATATAAATGTATATATGTATAAACCCATGCATACATATTAAATATTTGTGTGCATAGGTATGAAAACATGACTATATGTTTTTATTTTCTCTCATTCCTTTTTTATGACCCATAATTTTCCAGTAATTAAAAAAATATATCCTTACCTATTCTCATTTTTGCATTGAAGTGATTGTGTATCCTTGTATATTTTGATTTAATGTGAAAGTTCTTGCTAAGAAATCTGAATTCAAGTCCAGCTTCAGATACTTCCTAGCTGTGTCTCTGGATTAGTCACTTTACCTCCAATTACTTCAGTTTCTTCAACAATAAAATGGAGATAATAATAGCTAGGTAGGAAGCTAGGAAGCACAGTAGATAAGAGTATCAAGCCTGGAGTCAGGAAGACTCATCTCTCTAAGTACAAACTTACTACCTGTATATGATTCTGAGTAAATTACACAATCCTGTTTGCCTCAGTTTTCTCATCTGTAAAATGAGCTGGAGAAAGAAATGGGAAACTACTCTGGTATCTTTGCTAAAAACAAAAACAAAAAAACAAATCTCGTCACAAATAGTTAGACATGAATGAAAACAAATGAACAGCAATAAAATAATATTTATAAAGCACTTATCATTGTGTCTGCCACATGCTCATTCCCTCCCTTTTCTTTTTCCCTTAGGTCTCTCCAAGCTCAAATCATGTGATTTGATGAGACCTTGGAAGATAATGAGCTTCACATCAGAAGACATTAAAATAGAAACTGTATATTCATCTGTCAGAGATACAAAAATAGAAACAAAATTCATGTACTAGGTGAGAGTTTGGACTCAGTGATTTATGACATCACTTCCAACTATAAGAGTCTTAAGAGTCTATAAAAAGGGGAAACAAGATTAGAGACAGGAACTTTGTTTTATTGCTAGGTGCATTTTGTGCTTCCAGTTTAAAGGCCTTATCATAATCATAGGATAAGTAAAGGCACGTAGAAGGGAATGAACAGGAAACATGGCTTAGGGGAAACATTCAGAGAGTCAAAGTTCAGAAGTTGTATATGCCAAAGAAACCAATAGAACCCAAGTATTAGAGAGCAGAGGAAGGCAAGAAAGCTAAAATCTCTATAAATACTCAGTATAGGAATTTAAGGGACAGAGCCATATATATGGTGGTTAAATTGCCTGGTTGCATTGTTAGCAATCAGGAGCTGTTATTATTATTATATATTCATATAGATTTTACATTTTACAAAGTGTTTTCACATATGTTTTCATTTGATTCATAGGACCCAAGTAAATGAAAAAAAGCTATTACAAAATCAGAAATGAGGAAAAAATCCAAACTCAATTATTTTTATTCTCCCGTTTTTTCTAGTAAGAACAATCCCAAATGAACCTGGACTTGAGACCTATAGGTGATGATAATTGAAAACAGCTGACTGGGAGGGGAAACAAGGACCAAAAGCAGTCATATTTCTTTAGCAGGGGAATTTCTTTGACAAGTCTCTTCTTTCCCTCTAACATTCCAGGGTATGATACAGTAGAAAGAGTGCCAATTTGAGATTAAGAGAATCTAGGTTCAAATCCTGCCTCTGACATTTGTTATTTGGGTGACCCTGAACAAATTAATTAACCTCCCTGGCCCTCAGTTTCAACATCTGTAAAATTGGTGGATTAGGTTAGGTGATACCTATGATTTCATGATCCTCACAAATTGTCTTGAGCAGGAAATCTAAATGTAGAAATGAGATGTACTAACTTGAACATCATTTTTTATCTCCAGCTTTTTACACATGTACCAATTTTACACATAAATTGTGAAGCAGGTAAAATTCATATTCAACCACCTCTCCTTACAGCAACATACTCCTCTACTTTCATGCCCCCATTCTCATCTTGTTCTCCATTGTCTTTTTACATTCTTATCTTTCATGCTTGGAATGAGTTTCATTCCCTGTATTCTGCCAATAATCTATCTGTTGAAATTCCTTCCTTAAAGGGGCAACTTAGTGATGATGCTTTCTCTAATTCCCTCTTGGAAAACATTGTGTGAATTTTAAAGTGCTACATAAATGTGAGTTGTTATTTTAGAAAAAGCATCTTTCTCAATTGATTAAATATACCTCCAATTAGCAATAGTGTTGGGGTAGTCACTAACCTGCTATCATCTTTTTCTATTTAGCAAGTAGTCAGTTCAATGAATTGAGTGTTGGACTTGAACTCAGGAATATTTAGTTCAAATACAGCCCAGACACTTATTAACAGTGTGCCCCTCCCTTTTGCGGGTTGGCGGGGAGTGAGGCGGCAGCACCATGAAGGCCTCAGGCACCCTGAGAGAGTACAAGGTAGTTGGACGCTGCCTGCCTACTCCCAAGAGTCCAGTGCCCCCTCTTTATCGTATGCGCATCTTTGCTCCTAACCATGTTGTGGCCAAGTCCCGGTTCTGGTACTTTGTTTCCCAGCTGAAAAAGATGAAGAAGTCTTCTGGAGAAATTGTGTACTGCGGCCAGGTCTTTGAAAAGTCCCCACTTAGGGTGAAAAACTTTGGCATCTGGCTGCGCTACGATTCCAGGAGTGGGACCCACAACATGTACAGGGAGTACAAGGACCTGACCACGGCTGGTGCTGTCACTCAGTGCTACCGAGATATGGGTGCCCGTCACCGTGCCAGGGCCCACTCCATCCAGATTATGAAAGTGGAAGAAATTCCTGCCAGCAAATGCCGCCGGCCTGCAGTCAAACAGTTTCACGACTCCAAAATCAAGTTCCCTCTGCCCCACAGAGTCCTGCGTCGCCAGCACAAACCACGCTTCACTACCAAGAGGCCCAACACCTTCTTCTGAACACAGAGTTGAGGAGGCACATATTTTGTTTGGTCTGTTTAAATAAATTTTCCAGTTGGAAAAAAAAAAAAAAAAACAGTGTGCCCCTAACGATGGGCAGAATGATAGTTATCTATCTTCCAGGGCTGCTATGAAGATCAAACAAGATAACAAATGTAAAATACTTTGCAAACCTTAAAATACTATAAAAGTTAGCTATTATTGCTAAGATAGATAAAGTAACTCATTTTTGTAGTTAGGAAAAATTATTAAAATGTGAACTCATTTTCTATAGGTTCTTTGAAAGCACCATCATCACAATACTAATAGCAAATAGTCCAATGGGGATGGTACATGTAACCTCATTCCGATATCATATGATTTTGACCTCCTCTAGTATGTCTCTGTATTTTGAAAGCTTTTTGTTACACACAACTTGGAAATTATGGTAGAATAACAATCATTAAAAATATAGCTCTTAAAGTCAGCATTACATATAGATCTGTGGTAATGATTTAATTCCAATATAGTTTATTGTCTGAGTTTTCAAGTCTATTTTGAAGACTTTATGTGTAATACAGGGATTTTCCCTCTGACAGTCCATGAGGGATTGTCAGCTTTTGACACAGAATTCTGGACACCAAGTCATTTCTTGCTAGATATAGTTACCTATGGTTTTCTCTTAAATAGCTTTTTAAAGGCTTAATGTATCTTGCTTGTGGATAATACCTTTCTACATTAGCTAAATTTGACCTCCAGATTCAAGCTCTACACCTTATTCTTATTATTTTTGTTGCAATCTTATCTTTTTTATGGGGTTCAGATAGAAACTGTTAGAGGTCAAGTTGCTATCCAACTTACTACATTCTTATTGCTAAGATTCTTATATATTTCTTGCTACATTCTTATATATTTCTTGTTCTTTGGACTATTATGCAGGTATATAAAATAACTTTTTTTTTTTTTTAACAATACAAGTATTTGGATGTAACCTCATCTTCTATTGACTTTCTTTGGGACAACTCTAGGAGCAAACTGAATGACAGAGATGACATATATCTCATCCAGCTCCCATATGGTTTTAATTTCTTCCACTAGATTGCTATATTTGGAAAGGATGTTATTTCATGAAGTTTGGAAATTATGAATAGTAGCTATGGGGAAAATCTACTTAAAATGTTGTTCTTAAATTTTTATGGATCAATGTTATATCCAGGCAATTATAGACAACAGTTTTGTCTATGATGATTACCCAGTATGGTTTATTTCCTGAAGTCTTAAGAATATTTTGGTGTTTGTATTTGTAGAATGGCTATTGTCATCTGTTAATTTTTAAAGGACAGTAGATCTTTTGGTATATAATTGTAGCAATATGATCACATCACATTACTAAATGTCATCCATGCATAGTATACTAAATGATTAATATTATATAATTTTTTGATACAACTCCCTCTTTTAGCTGAAAGGCATAAGAAGTTTTATTCTGAAGTGAAGAATTTAAGAGAATGTAGAACTATAACAGTGTGTAGAAGATAGTACAGTTTACATATATATGTATATATGTTGTGCTTGACATAACTAAGTGGCATATTTTAGAGATGGTCTCTCTCTGCTTGTATCTATTTTATATATTTGCAAGACAGAATAAACCATAAGTGCAAAAAAGTGAGGAGCTTTGCAATAATCAGTGTATATGCAAAAATATCATATATTGAACATATATGTGCTTATATGCACATACACATATGTAAGCGTTTTCAGAAAGCCTATTCAATAATCATTCAATTGATAATAAACTGATTTCTAGTTTCTTGAGTCTTTTTTGTACATTCTTTTTTCTCCTCATATAATTTATTATTTTCTTTTAAGAGCTTGTAAAATTTTGAGTGAATCAAATTATTAGTATTTTGTACAAAATAAACATTTTTTTTATCCATCTTTGGAGGAATTACTAGGGTTGTCATCTTTTGATAATAAATATATTTTCTAATAAGAAAGATGAGTTGAGGTTGCATCCGTGGAAACTGGTGAAGTGTTTTTCTAGTAATTCATGTGCCACTGTTAAGCTTTCAAACCATAATTTATGGATCATGTTTGCCCTCCTGTTTTTCAGTTTTACAGAGAAGTTAACATTTCAGTCACTTGCCTTGAGTGCCTTGCACAGAGCAGGTGTTTAATGTTTGTTTCATGAATGAATGGATTTCTGCAATCTCAATGATGCCTCTTCCCTGTCTTCCAGCATATGTTGATTTTTGGCCTATTTCCATATTTACCTTGACCAAAACCTGCTCCCAAGATAGGAATCAATAAAACCCATTCACAATAAGGTTAACAAAATATAATCAGTGAGAAAAAATCTTAATTCAAATGAGTGAATTTTCATTGGCAAAATTATAGACTTTGAAATCGGGGAAGGAATGGAGAATTTATTTTTTTGGTTTCCTTTGCAAATCAGCTCATAGCTATTCTACTTAAGTATAAGTACAATCTTGCTGACTGAAAAAAAAATGATTATTGTAACTAGGCTGAAAGTAAAAAAAGGAGAGAGAGAGAGAGAGAGAGAGAGAGAGAGAGAGAGAGAGAGAGAGAGGAGGGAAGGAAGGAAAGGGAGGGAGGGAGGGAGGGAGGAAAAGAATATGAGAGAGAAAGAAAGAAAGGAGAGAAAAGGAAAGGGAAAGAAAAAGAGAGAAAGAGGGAGAAGGATACAGAGTAAAGGGAGAGGGAAAGACAAAAAGGGGAAGAGAGAGGAAAAGAGAGAGAGATGAAAGAAAAAGAGAAACAGAGACAGAGAGAAAGAGAGAGAGAACTTTTCCACTTATGACCCCTTTTTGCTAGAGAAATTTTTACATGACCTTGGACACATAAACATACAAATCAAAACTTTATTAATAATAAATCATAATTTCACAACTCCCACATTCAATTACTAGACCCCCCCAATTTAAGAAGCTAGGATTGAGGTGATGGAGGAAAAGGAGTATATGGAATCATTAGGGACAGTCCTTAGAGATTTAAAAGAAGCATATATATTTCAGACACAGTTATATATATATATATATATATATATATATATATATATATATGGAAATATACTATCATTCCTATTTTTTAATTAAAAGCAAATACAACAGACAATCATTAAGCACCTATATTCAAGCACTGTGGTAGATCCTGGACACACAAAAACATTAAGGAATTCGTTGATTTTAGTTACTAACAACTCTACCTAGTCCTTTGGGCTCTTATTATTGAGATATTTGCTTGGTATCCAGTAGCCTTATGAGGGAGGGGTTCAAAGAAATCTTACTCTAGTTCCATTTAAGTCTTTTGCATTTTTTATGAAATTGAGTCTCCAGAATTATCTTAAAGGGACCTAGACCAGATACCAAGTTATATGGTAGTAGTTAAAAAGAAATTTTGGAATATAAAGCAGATAAGATCTAAAATGAGGGATTCTAAGTGGTAGCAGGAGAAAAAAGATTTAGAAAGACAGATTTAGTTTTGAGCTTGAGGGCTTCTTTGGAGGTTTACTATCTACCTGGATGGGTATAATTTTATAGCCCTGAACTAATTCTAAAAGAGTTTGGTTCTCCTCTGGGGGAAAGGTTACATAGCAAATAATACAATCTTGTAATTTGGTAGCAGAGTTTAGCTTTGTGGAGAAACCTTTTAGAGATTATAGGATCAGAGAGAACAGGGCAGAAGATCCTAGGAGCACTCTAGATCAGTAAGAGAAAGTGGCTCACTTATTGCATTGACAAAAGGACATCATTTTTGTTCAGTCATTTTTCAGTTCTATCTCTTTGTGATTCATTTTGGGGTCTTTTTGGTAAAGATATTGACTGAAGTAGTTTCCAGTTTCCTTCTCCAGCTCATTTTATAGATCAGGAAACTGAGGCAAACAGAGCTGCCCAGTATCACATAAGTATTAATGTCTAAGAGCAGATTTGAACTCAGTAAGATGAATCTTACTGACTCCAGGCCTGACACTCTCTCCACTCCATCACCTAGCTGCCAAAGGGACAGAATTACTTGATTAAATCATAATTTATCAGTGATTCTGCAAGTGTCAGAAGTATAAGTTGCCGTGGCTACATATAGTCTCTATGTATGTCCCTTTTCTTACTGATGGTGCAGCAATATGTGAGAGAGAATATACAATTCTCTATATAGGGAAGGGATATTTCTTGTTATTTTCCTATATTGTTTAACTATATTTTGATTTAAATTAATACTATAATTCTGATTCGGCTAATAAAAGAAGTATAGCAGTGGGTGCTCATGAACTATGATTTTGATTCGATTTTGTCTATAAGTGTACCAGTCCATTTCTGTTTAATGAAATACCCAGATTCCCTTAGGTTTATTGTCCTTTGTAAGAAATAAAGATCTTGAAATGCTTCTTAGCCATAGTTTAAAAACACCATTTCCCCCCTGATTTATAATTTGGGTGTTTCTGTTTTCTTGATATCACTACAGTTATCCCTTCTACATCACAGAAGTAAGGGACATGGCACTCTCATGATTTGGAAAATGCTCATAAATTTTTTTGGTTTCCCCTTCATACCAGAGAAGTCTGATTTTTTTTTTCTTTTATTGAATGTTTACAGTACCTTATTGTAAGATTTGGGTTGACAGTATACAGTACTATAGATATATTTTGTGCATTTTGGTGTTTCTGAATTTTTTCTGTGTCACCTGCTGACCTTCATGTGTTGTTTGTGGCTTCTGCAAAACTCTCTCCCTCTCCCCATTCCCATTTAATATCATATGTCAAGCCACAGTCACAATGTGAAAAAGATAACTGTACTTTATGTCTTTTTATTTGAGGAAATCTGTTGGCTCTTTATATAGCTAGGTGGCACAGTGGATAGAGTGTCAGTCCTGGAGTCTTGAGTTCAAATTTGATTTCAGACACTTACTAGCTCTATGACTCTAGCCAAGTCACTTAACCCTGTTTGCCTCAGTTTCCTCATCTGTAAAATGATCTAGAGAAGGAAATGACAAACCACTCCATTATCATTATTATTGTTAAGAAAATCCCAAATGGGGTCATGAAAATGATTGGACTAGAACAAAAACATTGCCTCATTGGTAAATGTATTTTGGGGGGTTTTAAATTTTAAAGCTACATTTTTGTTAATACCATAACCTATATCCTTGGATATTATCCCTCTTTTCCAGTGAACTCTCTCTCTCTAATACAAAGAAACAATTAAGCAAAGCTAACTAACAAAACTGTCTAATAGAATATGCAACATTTCATAGTAATATTCTTCTACCCTTTTACCGAGAATAAGTGTATGTATAATCATGTTTTCTCGGACCAAGATTCATCATTGTAATTGATTTGAGTGAGCTACATTTTAGTGTTGTTTTCTTTTACATTATTTTAGTCTTTGTGTGTATTATTCCCCTTGGTCTCCTGTATGACTTCTCATTTGTTCATACCAGTCTTCTCACATCATTGAATCCCTTCTTATATGAAAACTTTTACACCTAATTTTTCTAAACTATCTTAAAGAACATATTAATTTCTAAAAATGAAAATACAAAGCCTTAGTGACCCCATTTAATATAGGGTATAAAAAAAATTTGAGGAGACTTCAAATACCTCCTAAACAGCTCAGTGGCCTATCTCAAGCTTAGAGGGAAATTGAATGAGGCCAAAAAGGCTTGAAAGACAAACACTTACTCGTAAAGAAAGTGGATTTCAAGGACCCAGCAAAATTCTAATCTATGCAAGCAGAACAGGCTTTATAGAAATCAAAAATGAGGTGAGTGACCTCAGACAAGAGGATAACCGGTAGAAACTGGAATCAGAGGAAATGCTAAAATGATCTCCATATCATTCTGCTATAAATGCCAGAGAGGAAGTAAAGGACATCAAAATGTGTTAACTGAGATGGCAGGCAGCAAAGGAAGGATATTTGAGCAAGAATCTTCCTGAGAAAAGATTCTGAATGTAACTTCCAGAGCAATTTTTTGGTTACTTTCGCATATCCCACTTCTTGGAGGGGAGTAAGATTTTATTTTTAAACATAGAATTAGTATTTGCCCAGATAAATGAAAGAAGCTTAAGGTTTGGGTAGTTTTCTGTAACCCAGATCAGAATCTATTGCTAATGAGATTAAAAAAGATCTGGTGGTATTTCATATATATACATATACATATACATATATATATATATATATATATATATATATACACATGCCTAAGTGATAGGATTTTGAAGTCTTTTATTCTTTAAAATATCTTAGCCAAGAGAATGGGAGAAAATGATATCAAATGCCAAAGTACTAAGATTTTTATTAAGCAAGACGATGCTTTTCAAATTCAAATCAACATTATTTAGCATCTCCAAGGTCCAATACACTATGCTAAGTTACAGAGAGACAGAAAAATATAATATCGTTTTATTTTATTTTTCCAATTACATTTAAGATACTTTTCAGCATTTTTTTTGAAAGATCTGGGGTTTGACCATTACATTGAATTCCCAATCCCTATATTTTTGCCCACCTGCATTTTGGATTGATATTTCAGAGTCCAATTCTTTTTGTATAGCAAAATAATGGTTTGGTCATGTATACTTATTGTGTATCTAATTTATATTTTAATATATTTAACATCTACTGGTCATCCTGCCATCTGGGGGAGGCAGTGGGGGGAAGGAGGGGAAAAATTGGAACAAGAGGTTTGGCAATTGTCAATGCTGTGAAGTTACCCATACATATAACCTGCAAATAAAAGGCTATTTAAAAAAAAAAGAAAGATTTGGGGTTTGAAATGTTTTTTCCTCCCTTGCTTCCTTCCCTCCACCCCAAGATAGCAAGCGATCTGATATTGGTTATACATGTGCAATCATGTAAAACGTTTCTACATTATTTGTGTTGTATAAGAAAAAAACAGAACAAAAGGGAAAAGCATTCACTCACAAAAACAAAAACAAAGAAAGTGAAAATATTATGTTTCAATCTGCATTCAAATTCCATCACTTCTTTTTCTTGATGTTGGTAGCATTTTCCTTCATTAATCTTTTGGAATTTTCTTGGATCATTGCGGTAGAAAAATATAAAGCAAAGTCTCCTAAGTTTAGAACCTGGAGCTATGCTTTCATTAATATAAGAAACATACCCTTCCCAATGTAGATTGGCATCTTCATTACAAAGAATTGCCTAGGATGCTGCCAGGTTAAAAGATCAAGAGCATAGTCAGTATATGTTAGGGTCAGGACTTTAAGGTCATTCTTCTAGCTACTTGGTCACATTCCCTCTCTAGTTCTAAGCTTTTTAAAGTTCCTTTCTGCATCGAGTTCTATCTTTGACCATAGAATTTCTTTCATATCCAATTCCCGCAGATTCTACTTCCACAACAACAATCAAATCTTCTGATAACCTCTTCTCAATCAGACCAGTAATTTCATTAGTATAGGGATTCCTGATGAGGAAAATCCCTTCACCAATGCAGATTTACTCTGTAATTTAAAGTTTTAGAGAATTGTCTTAGGCATGAGGAATTAAGTGACTTATTCAAAATCGCAAAGCCAATATGTATTGGAAGTAGGACTTGAATCCAGAGTTCATGGATTTTTTATTCCTCATTCCTAGAATGTCAATAAACAAGCATTTATTAAGTACCAACTATGTGCTAAGGATTTTGCAAGATAAAAAAAATGAAACAAATCCTTCTCTCAAGGACCTCTTCTCACTTCTTCATCTTAGAAGCCTTTATTTACTTCCAAACCTAGCTCAAATTCAATCATCTACATTAAGGTTTTCCTGATACCCTCAACTACTAGTGCCTTCTCCAAATAATCTTGGTTTTATTTTTGTACATAATTATATATGTTATCTTTCCCAATATAATATAAGCTCTCTTGATTGATTGGTCATATTGCCTTCCTTTCTCTTCTCTTTATTCCCACTTCTATGATCCTAATGCAGGTCTCCATTCCCTGGATAAACCATCAAAACAGCCTTCTAAAAGCCCATAAAATGATAAGATGTATACCTTAAAAAAAAGGAAAAGAGGAGGGTTTGGGGTCTTACAGATCACAATTTTTTTTTCATTTTAAAGCCAAGTTTAAAACTAAAGTCTAAAAATGATAAATGACTTTTACCCAAATCACAAAGACAGTAAGAAATGGAACTAGGATTTAAACTCAGTTCTTCTCAATATAAATCCAGTGATCCTGACACTAAAATTTATAATGCTGTCCACATTCTTTCTCCACATATATCCATTCTTCAAATATCACCCCTTCTTAAACTAAACCATGAAACATGAGACATATTAGTCCAGTCAGGCAGTCAACAAGCATTTATTAGGCACCTTCTTTGTGTCAGATATGGTGCTAAGTACTTGGGATACAAATAAAGGCAAAAGAAAAGCTACTGTGTTGAGTTATCACAATCTCTTTATTTGATGGTGATATATCAACTTGTCTTGAGCAATGATTTTTCTCTTGAAGGCCGTTTCATTCTATGTCTCCTTTCTAAAGCTATTCTTCAATATAGTTATCATACACATCTCCAGAGCTAGTTCAGTGTTTGGAAGTCTCTGAAGGAAAATCTGGGAGAGGAGAGGTATTAGACTAATTACCAAATTGAAGGTCTATAGAGCCATTGTTCTGACCTCATTGTTGTATGCCTGTAAAACTTGGATAGTATACTAGCACCATGCCAGAAAATGGAATTGCATGGTGTGGCCTCATCAGAGAAGGTGTTCTATGAACAATGCAGAATTAAATTAGCTCAGAAGAAATGTGAAATGTGCAAAGTTGGAGAATCCACCTCAAATGTTCAAAAGGACTATTTGTGTATGACCCACCATATTGGTCTGGTCAGCCATAGTTGGACATACTGCAACTTGACTCTCATATAGTAATGTTATTTTGGTCCTCTTCAAGAACAAAGAATAACAACCAACCAACCAACCAGATGCCTTGAAGACTCACTGTACTTTAAGGGAATTTAATATTAAATGGAATTATGGTGATCTTTTACTTCTGGCTCTGCCCATTATGGTCTTGGGATTCTTCTCTCAATTTCTCTAGTCCAGGTTTCAGGGTCTCTGAAGTGTTCATATACTGAGAATTGACAAAAAACTTCTTTCCTCTCTTTTACCTTCTTCTCTCACGTCTATTAGGAAACTTCAAGTTGGGAAATGCTGATAATGTTTCAAATGTATTTTTAAAATCTATGATCAAATTTTGCATGTACTGAATATAGCCAACCACTTTTGGATCAGTTATTTAAGCAGTATTCTTTTCTTGATGATCTCATTCTTTGCTTATGGTTTAACATCTATTTAACATCAAGTGCCTCCTTCTATCAGGAAGTCCCATTTTTTAAATTGACATTCAGTGGTAAACCTCCCATGAAATGATTTGGGTTTTGTTTCTTATGGTTTTTGGAACATTGCTTAGGAAGGAGTGAGAAGATTATGGATGTAGCATAAAAAGATATGTTGAATACGAACTCTGGAAAAAAAAAGTTCTGATTGGCATATGGTTCAGACAATCATGACAGGACTACAAAACAACAACAACAACAACAAAAAATTAGAGCCAGTAACTGGTGAACCTTGCATGCGTGTAATTCCAAGAAGCTGCTAAATATCTGGGGGAATCAAATAGAAGGTGACATTTTGGGGGTTATTGTACAATTTGATTTCAGAGCTCAGAAATGAAATTCATCATACCACATGTACAACCAAGTTATAAGAATGTAAAGATAACCACAAAGATAATTCCAAAAATTCATTCTGGGATCATTTTACCAAGTCCTGAAAAAAAAAGAGATATTAATAAGAGTTATATAGAAGTATTTAGATTAATGAGACTTGGAATTTACACAGCTGTAGATGTAGACATCTTATTTGTCCCTCACACCACCAACTAAATGTTGTTATTTCAGTTTTGTAGATGGGCAATCTGAAGCTCAAAGAGGTTAAGAGATTAGCCCATCCTTCCAAAGAATAATATAATAGAGTCAGAGGGCTTGAATTGTGTGATCTTGGAAAATTTACCTTTCTGTACCTCATCTTCCTTAGCATAAAATGTGGGAGGTTGGACTAGATAAGTTCTAAATTCCCTTCCAGCTTTAAATTTTTTTAACATATTATATTATCTTGTCTGGAATATACCCCTCAATTTATGTTTACACTTACTTGAGAACTGGATCTTCAGAGCTTATTACTTTCAGTGAATCCAATCTACTAAGTGTCTATCTATATGCTTTCCATTAATAATCAGGCAGTAGGTAAAATTAGTTTTTAGCAAAGGCATTCACTAGGATCACACAGTAAAAACAGTAGCTATAAAACACTTTTAAAAAAAACCTGGAGCACAATATCCCACAAATATACATGGCATTTATTGAAAGAATAGACTCAAACCTAGAGTATATGACAGTGTGATAAATGAATAGGATACATGTGAGGCCGAGGAAATTCATAGCTTCTGGTTCTGGGGGTTTCAGGAGTGTTAGGGTCCTGACGCAACTCCTCATGAGTACTGCTCTTCCAGCTTATTTAACTCCAAGTTTGACTAATAATTGCTAGGGCCATCTCTCATTATAAAACATAGCCAGCCAATCTTCTTTGCAGACAGTGGCCCCATTCCTCAAATTTGCTTCTTCTTTGGTATGGTGATTGGCTTTTTGTATTCATGCCTGTCTACACTGGGTATCTGCTTCTTCAAATACACCTTGAACTTTCTCAGACCAATGACTTCTCAAACTTCTGGTGGGATCTTCCTCTCTACTTATAAATGCCACAACTGATGGGAAGTAGGGAAGAGAATCCTCTATGTCCTTTTGCATGAGTCTCTTCCACAAAACACTCCCAAACTTGGAATTCAAACTAGCAACTTCTAAACTCAGAAGAATGACCAGTTTTCTGCTCAGTCAACCATGTTATCCTTTCTGATTCAATCAGATGACTTGTTCATACCTAATAAGAGCATGGTCTCAATTTTTCAGTGCTTTTAACACCACATTAAAACTTCATTAGCTATGACTAAATCTTGGAACCAAGTGGGAGAGAGAGAATTACATGCCCTTTCCCTTAACTTTCTCCCCAGTTAAATATTTGCTGCCACCAGCCAATCAATGAAGGCATTTTTTTTTGTTTACTTATCTATTTTGTTTTGTGGCAAAAATGTGGTGCAGTTCACAAACAACCTAAGAATTAACATTCTTCCATGAGGATACTACTTTACCATATATGTTGGTTCTGGTATTACATTCCTTTCCAGATTAATGGTTATATACTATTAACAAGCGGTTATCAGATGCCCATTAATATGCTTTGAAATCTAGGTGAGAATAGACATTGTTCATCCATTTGCTCTTTCTAAGGAATAATACAGTCTTCTTCATATATAATAACATATGGAGGACTTCATCATCCACCGGTAATCTCTTTGACCTAGTTTTTATATTGGATCTTTTCTGTCACAGTGATGAATACTTTCAACAAGTATTTATTTCTTTGTTTTATGTCTCACTTGACATTGTTTTTAAATAGGGTTATTATGTCTCTTGTTACATCTTCAAGAAATCTTGAATGATATTGATATATGAATGGGAGACATTGCTGTAAAGGAGCATTCAAGGTGACATTTTGCCCTCCTGAATCTATTTTTTTCATAATCAAGAAGCACAGCACAATAGGATTTTATATTTCATATATCTTTATAGCAACTTATCTATACATATATACATAATACATATATATGTAGATAGATATATATCTATACCACTATATAGAAAGATAGATAAATATACATACACATATATAGTGAAAACTTGTTTGTTTCTCAGTACCCTCATTGTAGATGGACTTGATTGATATATAAATAATCCTCATAAAGACTTTGTATAAATGGGAGACTAGGCATATAGTTTGGCAGCCATTGATGTTCTCTTGGTTGCTTATCTTTGTTATATCAACAAATTCTGAGATTTTTTTTCCTCATGACTCATGTCCCCTTTTTCAGATAATTTGTATACTGTTCCCTTAATGTCTTCACAATTGAGGTAATTGTGAAAAACATCTCAAGAAAATATATTTTTTCTCTATGTTTTACCCAATTTTTGGCATCTATCTATGCTCAAAAGTTAAAACAAACAAAATCTCATGGATGAGATGCTTTTTGTTCCAGGCTATTAGTTAGTCATGAGTATTCTAGGGATGCAATATCTATACTACTTATAATAGCTTCCTTACTAAAAAATGAACACAGTAATACTACAGATATCAGTACATGAGAATTCAGCCAAGCAAAAGTTATCTCACAGAGAGTTACCTGAATTTTAATGAAAATCCAGTGAGAAAATGATGGATTATATTCTAAAGCAAAAGAAGAAAAATAATGTCAATTTTTCTTTACTGGATCCCCGAAAAACCAGAGCATCCAAAGGAGAATTCCAGATGGAAAATCTTTCTAGTAGCTCTCTGAAAATGTAAAGGATACACATACTCACATGTATATGAATATATTTTAAACAAGCTCTCATAGGTCTAGTCCCCCCATAGGATAGTCCCTGTAGCAACTACTTCCTCAGTATGAAATTACACCAAAAGATTGAGTCCTAAGAGGATGGCTTGTATTTCAGATTTTAGGATTACCCCCCCCTTATCTACCCACTTTAACATTATGTAGCATTTGAACCCCCACCAGTGTGGCATTCATGTTCAAAGAGTCTAAGGCAAGATTTGAATCCTCGGAGTACAAGTCAAAAGTCCCTGTATCCTGTATACCATGCATGATGTAAGTGAAGCACTGCCTGATTAGGAAGTAGAGTGGATCAGGATATTTAAATTTCCTTTTAGGCCTTTGACTTTGTGCAGTTTTTTGTTTACCTTTTCTTAAAAAAAAATGCAAAGGAGACAAAATGGAGTCATGAGATTGAAAAAGGTCAGGTTTCAGCATATCCCTGAACTTGGCATCTTTAATCAACATGTAATGTTCCAGTTAAATAATTACTGCAATAGTATAGCACAAAGACAAGATGATGAGAAACAAATCCAAAAATAAAATTTTTTTCTCCTTTTTTTTTTCTGAAAAAATCCTGAGCATTGGTGAAGAACCTATATTGCCAGCTGGGGTTCCACCTTTATGCCTCCATAACCAATTACACAACCAACTACAAATTCATTGAACTTTAACTGGGATAACTTTTTCACTTTCCCCTTATCTGTCAAGCAGTCTAGTGCACTGCCCCTTCCCAACTCTTCCCCTATCCCCAACCAAGGGAGGGGGGAAGATGAAAAAAATTGAAGTAATTTAGAGTAATATCTGAATAGGGTAAACAATTATGGATTAAGAAAATATTCAGCAGCATAGAATAAATCTGTGCAAGGAGAAAAAGTGGACAGAATATCAGGCCAATTGTAGGTATCTCCTTTTGTGTTACATTTGCATTGCAGGGATCCAATTAGAAATACCTTCAACAAATTCCTAGTCCTCAACTTCAGAAGGTCTCTGAAATCAACTAAATCAATGCATGGCCAGGAGGCCACATATGGCCCACACCACTGTTAAGTATGGATCAAATAAGATTATAAATATTTTACAAAATAAAGAAAAGAAAATAAATAATAAAATAAAGTAATAAATAATATTAAAATATAAAATAAAATAAAATATTAAAACTAAAACAATATGCCACCTGCAAGGATCCTTATATACAGATTAATGCCTGCTTCCTCCTCTCCTCTTTTCTGAGTTTGTTACTCCCACTCTAGACAAGAGAAATGTAAAGAAAGAAATACAGGGAGTAAACAAAAGTAGACTACAACTTTCTCAGAAGGCAATGAAAAGAAGGAAGAGAAAGTCTACTAACATGTTGGGTTTGCAAGAAAAAAATCTAGAAAAGATTCATAATAAGAGAAAGGGAATTGAGCAGAAGAACCAGAAAATATTAAAAAGAACAACAACAATAATGAAAATATATGTTTCAATGAAAGGGATATGAAAACCCCTACTGCAATTTCTTACAAATCCTCCTGAAAAAAAAATCAAGAGTAAGAAATTCTAGAATGATTCAGAGTAGAAATGGAAAAAAAAATTTAAAAAGAATGAAAATTAAAATCAAAATTGCAGTGGAAATCAAAAACTCTAAAAAAGACAATAAGCTAATCTAGAAGATAGGCAATTAAAAAAATAAATTTAAAAATGCCTTTAAGAAAAATAAACAAAAATGGGAAAGCAAGTATAATGCCCCATTAGGGAACTTTTCTTCCTTGAATGAAACCTATTCTGGACTTTCATACCCTTACCTGGAAAGTCAAGGGTTCATGGTCCAAAGTTCTGTAACCCATAAGAATGAAATCTGGAGTCCCCATGTTCTCCAGTGGGCAAGATCTTTGATTATGCTAGCAGATGAACAGAAAAAAAGGAAAAAACAAAGCTATTTTTCTACATTGTATGAGCTTCACATTAGATAAATTGATCGGAAAGACTTATGGCATCTTCTGCATAGAGGCATTAAAGAATACATATACTTCTTACCATTTTTATAGTCAGGTGATAAAATTTATAGAACACTAAGAAAAATCAGGAAAACTTGCATTCAAAATTTGCCTAAATACTTTCTAACTATAACTCTGGGTATCACTTACGTTTTACCCCATTTCCTATTTTGTAAAATGAGGATAATAATAGAACTTAACCCAAAGATCAATAATCTATTTAAATTATTTAGAAAACCTGCAAGGGTATATAAGTATACCCTTGAGTATATACCCTATAAGGGTATATAAATATGTTCATGAGTGAATTATGTATTACTATCAGGAACTCCCAAATTGATGTAATCAAAGGTCCATTTAAGTATACCATTGAACCATTACAAAATGATTGTATACTAAGGAAAAGAAAAAGGCAGACATATAAACTATATCATTTATAGACTATAATATAATAAAATAAGTAACACAAAAAATTAAATACAAGCCTGCATGAAAACTAAGTAATGGTATGATGAATGTATTAACAAGTCATAGGAACTATTAATGATTACTTAAATGTTAACCTCAACAGTGAGATAATATGTCAAAATTTTGGATGTGTAGCTAAAGCAGTATCAGAAAAAGTATGTTTCTGAAAATATTTACAATATAGAAAGTAATAGAATTAATTGGAAAATATGAAATCAAAATGTCAATAACATCCTCAAAATGTAAAAAAGGAAAAAAAGGTAAATATTGAAACAAAACAAAAATGCACAATACACAAATAACCAAAATAAAACCAAGAGCTTCAATAAACATTTAACAAAATTACCATCTTTCTATTTATTATTTCCAGACCTTACCCTCCCAAAAATCTCCTGAGATCAGGTCTTCATTATCAACTGCCAATTAGATATTGCCCACTGAATGTCCCATATGCATTTAAAATTCAGTTTATCAGAATCAGAACTCATTATCTTTCCCTCAAAATTAATCCCTCTTTAGGACCTCCCTATATTGTAAAGGATGCCATATCCTTTGGCTACCCAGTTTTTCAACTTTGGAGTCATCTTTAACTCATTCTCACATGAGATATCTAACTAGTTGTTAAATCTTGCCAATTCTTCTTTGTATCCCTCACATCCATCCCTCACATTCATCCCATTTCATCCTTTACATGGGTACCACCATGATTCATATCTTATCTGGATTATTGCAATGGACTCTTAATTGATTTCCATCTCTTGAGTCTCTATTCCAATGCATTCTCAACAGATCCTTGAAAGTAATTTTCTTACATCTTATGTCTAATCTCACTACTCAGTAAATTCTTGTGGTTCCCAATCACCCTCAGAAACAAATAGAAATTCCTTTGCTTGGCTTTTGAAACTCTTTGTAATTTGGCCCCGAAATATCTTTCTACCCTTAACACACATTACTGCCTCATCTTCCTTCCACTCCTTCCAAATTCTATTGTACATCCATATTGGACTTTATTTTTTTTTTAATTATTCCGCACACAATAGTTCTCAAATCCATACTCTTTAGTCCTCTCTGCTTTCATTTGAACTATTGAAGTAAGCTCTCATTCTTCTAGTTCCTTTCCTCTCTAATCCTCTACAAAACTGCTAAAATAAATTTTCTGAAACACAGATCTGAACATGTCACCATTTTTCTCAAAAATCATTAGTTCTTTATGACATTTGTAATAAAATAAAAATCTTCAGTTTAACATTTGACTCTTCACATTCTGGTTTCTGTCTGATATTTCAGACATATCTTATTTCTCTCTTATATTCACTCTACATTCTGGATAAATTGGTCTGTTCACTGATCCCCAAATAGTATTTCATTTCCTTCCTCCATGTCTTTGTACAGGCTGTCCCTTTTGCCTGGAAAATACTTTCTATTCATCTCTGATTTACAGAATCCTTGACGCTTCAAAGCCTTATTTAGGGCCCAATCCCTGCTCCATAATCCTCATTCACCCTTGTTGAGAAGGATCTTATAGTCTTGCCATGCCACTACCATACTACTGATCCATTACAGTGATCCTCAAAGGCAGGGAAGCCCAAGTGCCCTAACACACCAGTAGGAGGGTCCAAACTACCATCCCTTTTCCCAATCTAACATACACAATAGCCAATAAAAAAAATCTCGATGGAGACTTGAGTGCTAATTTTCACTATAGTTGTTGCAAAGTCTCCACATTCTTAGCATCCACAGCTGCTAAAGACCTAGAGTTTGAAAGTTCTCACCACCAAAGCTCTTGGTTCTATCAAAAGATTCAACATCAAAAAGGGATATGGTTTTATTAATGAAAATGACTCTAAGAAAGATATATTACTGCCTGTTTTGCCAATGCACCCCTGGGCCAAAGACCATTTGCTTTTAAGTTATTTGTTTTGAAGCTAAAATCTCTATATATTATTTCCTCCTAGAAGAATATGAGGTCCTTGAGATCAGGGACTGTATTGCTTTACTATTTACATAACCAGACTTAGCACTGTGTTTTGCACATGAAAAGCTATTAATCAATACTTTTTATTTGCCCATTCATTCATTTTTTGGGGAAGGAACTGTGCTAGATACCCTAAGACAAAAATAACAAACAGTTCCCACCTTCATGGATCTTGGATTGTATCATAGATCATATATACAGATAAATAAATATAAGAAAAATTGAGAAAGGAGAGAATAATAATGAAAAAAAAGCTATATATATAGGAATTAATATCCAGATTCAGGTATTATTATTTCCAGGGCAAGATACAAGCCTATCTCTTTTATTAAAATATTTTAATAAAATAAAAATTCAATTGAAATAAATGTAATGAATAATACTGGGACTCAAAAGACATTAAAAGATTCAGAGAGTGATCTCCAGTGACTTGTGATGATTTTCTAAGTAGAACAAATGGATCAATCAACTGAGAAATGTTAAGCCCTACTAAGTGTCAAATAATATGCTAGGCACTGGAAATTCAAATACAGAAAACTGTAACAATCTCTGTTCATAAGAGGCTTACATTCTATTGAGGAGATACTTGTAAATATGAATTATGTATATATATTATATGCATATATATAATATATTTACCTCATAGATATATATTCATACATACATATATATAAATGTATTGATATTTATATATATGTATGTATGAATATATATACACATACGTAAAATACATACTAAATGAAAGGAGGTTAAATAAGAGGTATTAATGAGGAACAAGGATCATTTAGAATGATGAGGCAAGATGGTGTTGATATTCATATCATTAGAGGTAATATTTACATGATAAATTCTAAATATCAAAGTAAATATCAAGAAAAGAGCAAGTAATGTGATTTAGTAGCAAAAAATAGGCAACTAGGTAGTGCAATGGATAATGTATTAAACATGGTGTTATGAGGAGTTGAGTTCAAATATAGCCTTAGATACTAGTTAGGTGAACAGGAAAAAGTTAGTTCATCTATATTTTCCTCAGTTTCTTCCACTACAAAAAATAATTAATAATAGCACCCAGAGTTGTTGCAGAAAGAACTAAGATAATAAGTAATATTTTTAAGGTTACACAGGGGATATAGCCCTAGGTCTAGAGTAAGAAAACTCATCTTCCTGAGTTCAAATCTGACTTCAGACACTTACTAACTGTGTGACTCTGGGCAAATCACTTTACCCTCTTTGCCTCAGTTTCTTCATCTGTAAAATGAACTGGAAAAGGATATGGCAAGTGACTTCAGTGTCTTTGCCAAGGAAACCTCCAGTAGGGTCACAAAGAGTCAGAGACAATTGAAAAATAACTGAACAGCAAATATTTACAAACTTTAAGGTGCTATAAAAATGCCATTTTATTATCATTTTTATTATTTTAATCATAAATTCATTGGTAGTTACATCTTCCTTACTCAAATGACCTTCCCAGTAGGTCAGATTGTCTATATATTCCACCAATCACATTACTCAAAACTGTCCTCGTTTTCAACCTTTCTTTAATGTAGATGAAAATTTAAAACTAAATAACATAGTATATTTCTATACATATCATATATATAATACCCATACAGACACACACACACACACACACACACACACACACACACACATACACATTACTGTGGAACCGCTTTGAAGAGGGTTAACTAAGCAAATAGCAAGTGAGCAAGACATAAGAGCCTGCATAGGATCTCTGTAGATTAGGAACATTTCCTCAAGAAAGGGGACAAATTGAATTTCCAGTCTATCTATTAACATAAGGAAAAACTGTAAGAAGTTCATTTCCTAGTTATTAAAAGAAAGGGACAAAATTGCAAAGAAAGCTCTAGGAGATAAGGATATCAGCAAAAAACACACAAAAAAAGGAAATTAGTAAGTTGAAAGATAAACAAGATTTATTGTCCTAAAATATTCTATGACTTAGAAAAGCCACAGCAACTAACTGGGAGGCATTCATAAATGTTTCTTATAACTTGTCTAAATTTTATAATTCTCAGAACTGTCAGGGGGAAAAAAAAGAAAATTAAAGGGACAAAGTTGTAAGATTTGTTCCCCTTAAAATCTATTATACATATAATAAAGTGTCCCTGACACAGGCTGGTTAGACAAGATCTTCCCACCCTTCCAGAGAAGGAGAAAGAGTCCAGAGACAACTACAGTCAATGATGTCTACCCATGGATACCTAAATAAAAAACTATACAAAATTTTTTTTTTATAGTTAGAAACTATGCAGTTCCTAACATCCTCAAGTATGATGTATAAAGTAATGATGTATAACCATGAACACTGTCTCTGACTCATAATGAATTCTACTAGCAGCTGTGTTCAGCATTATCAGATCTAATCATGATTGATGTAATCAAAGACACCTGAGGTCTGCTTATCCTCGATTGGTGTATTTGTATGAGGGTTTGAGACTCTGGATCACCCTTCCCCCAAAGATTCTTTTCCAACCCTTCCTCCCCCAAAGATTAAAGGGGATACAATTTACATCAGGCCCTTCCCCCAAGATTAAAAGTGACACAATCCATTAGGGAAGTAGAAGAATTTCCTGGTAGTGGACTCAGTCAGAGTGTGTGTGTGTGTGTGTGTGTGTGTGTGTGTGTGTTTTCCTTTAGTTTAATGCATATGAATTGCAGGAAAAGGAGGCAGATGATTCTAGAACAGAAGATAGTGTAGAGTTAAGTTGGCTCTCCAGGTCAAGTTAGGAAAGGCAACAGAGTGTAATCAACATCATGGAAAGTAGAATGAAAAGATGATATTGTACTAAAGGTAATAACTGTAACTCAAAATTACCGGTGCTTATGGAACCTCGCTTTGAAACATAGCTATTAAATATGGTGGTCTTGTCCTTGATGCATGGTCTATCCTACACAACTGAAAGAGTTTCAGTGTCTTAATGGTTTGTTTATAGCTTTATTATTCAAAGAGTCATCTGAATATGGAAGAAGGCAGATGCCTAAACATTTCCAGAACCTAGGGACACAACCCCAAAGACCTCTCAACTTTGATTTGTCCCCATGGGAAAAGATCTTCATGAAAAAAGTGAGTTGAGACTGATATTCAATAGTGTTAGTGAGACTTAATAGGAAAAGAGATAGTTTGAAACTCAATTGATCTAACAGGGGATTTAACTGAGATAGATTAGAGAGATACAGTGGATAAAGTACTGGATTTAGAGTCAGAAAAACCTGATTTGAAATCCTGCCTCAGATATTTACTAGCTCTTTGACTCTAGGCAAGTTTCTACAACCTCAGTTTTCACATCTGTAAAGTGAAAATCATAGCACCTACTATGATGTGATTGTGAATGATTGTGAAGATCTAATGACATAATATAAACAAAGTGTTTGGCAAACCTGAAGTAAACTGTGTCTTTAATCTTGGGGGGGGGGGAAGGGTTGGAAAAGACTCTTTGGGGGAAGGGTGATCCAAAGTCTCAAACCCTCCTGGTCTCTGGGAGGGGCTCACCCTCCTAGGGGTAACTCCCAGATAAGTAATCTCATTCAATTGGAAATCTTGGCCTGGGGTATGGTCAACTTCTCTATTGAGTTGAACATTAGCCCTAGCTCAGGGCCAGGACAAACCTGAATAAAACTGAAGGCCTGTCAATCATCACTTCCCTGATGTCATAGATCACTTTGAGAACAAACAACAAATTGTCTTCAATGTGGCCTTCATACAATGGAAATTGCCCTCTTCAAAGTTGCTAATGATTTCTTAATTGCCAAATCAAATGATTCTGTCTCAAACCTCATCCTTCTGATTTATCTGTAGCATTTAATGCTTCTCCTCCAGTGTACTTTCTCTTCCATGGGTTTTTATGACACCAATCTCCTTCATTCTTCTCTTTACTCCTCAGTCTTCTTGGCTGTTTCTTCATATCACTCTTAATTGTGCCTTTTTCCTGGGAGCTCTTCTCTTTTTGTTTTATATTATCTCACTATGTCATAGTGATCTTACCAGCTCCCATAAGTTCCATTTCCATTGCTATGTGATTTCCAGTTAGCTCAGAATGAAACTCTCCCCTGAACTACAGATACAGACCACTAACCACCTTTTTAGAAATCTCCACATGTCCCATAGGCATCACAAATGCAACATACCCAAAGGGAACTAATTTTCTCTTTCCTTTCCCCAAATCTCTCTTCTTCCCCATTTCTATTAAAGATATTATCATCCTCACAGTCACCTAGATTTTCAGCCTGAGTATAATCTCCATTTCTTCACCCCCTATATACAATTTTTTGCTAAGCTTTATAATTTCTTCCTTCATAACATCTTTCATATATATCCTTCTTTCTCCATTCACATAGCCACAGCCTTAGTTCAAAACCTGAGCATGTCTTGCCTAGAGTGTTATAATGGTCTCCTAATCAGTCCCCTGGCTTCAAATTTCTGTCTACTTCAATTCATCCTTCAACTAGCTACCAAGGAGATTTTTCTAAAGAATAGATAGAGCATATTGTTACTATTTGATAAACTCCAGTTGCTCCAACAAATATTTGTTGAATCCTTCTCATGCTTCAGACTTCATTTCAGGCGCTTCTTTCTGAATAGCTTTTCCCACCAATTTTTCATCTTATATCCTACATTAGATGGCAGCTGGGTGGTGCAGTTGATAGAGCACTGGGCTTGAAATCTGGAAGACTTATCTTCTTGGGTTCAAATCCAGACCGGCACTTACTAGATGTGTGACTATTATTTTGTAATTTTGCCTATTATTTGTAAAAAAAAAAACAAACAAAAAAAAAACCGAGTCAGAGAAGAAAATGGCAAATCACTTTGGTTTCTTTTTCAAGAAAATTCCAAATGGGATCACAACGAGGGAGACATAACTGAAAAGACTGAACAACCTGCCCAAATTATTTTAAACTAAATTTATTTGTTTTTATACTGAATCTTTCCCTCCACCAGAATGTAAAACTCTTGAAATCAGGGACTATTTATTTAGTTGGTTGATCTTTCATCATCAAACATGGGTCTATAAACAATTTATTAGATAGAATTGGACTATGGTTGTCCTCCCAAGTTTCCCCAAATTTGTTCTGGGCCCACTTCTGGGTACATTGTCTCTTGGTTAGCTTCCTAGCTCCCTTCCTTTCAATTATCATTTTCATCAAGATCATGATCAATATGCATTCTGAACTTCAATCTTATAATTCCAACTGTGTACCGAAGGTCTTCTCCTGGTAGACATCTCAAACCAATATGTCCAAAAGAGACATTAAAATTTCCCAGCCTCTAATCTTCTTTATTTCTATTGAGGACACCATTGTCCTTCTGGGCAGGCAGGAGGACACCATCATTGCTATTCTTGATTCTTTTTTTCTCTGACTTCCATAAATAAAACCATAACTAGGTCAGGATAATCAGTATTCAGGTCCAGGATATGAAATTAGAGGATACTGATAGCAAGTGTAGTCCTCCAGAAGCATTAAAACAACAGAAATTAGCACCTCATTAGCAAGAACAATTAATTAAAATGTCAAGTTACCAACAAATACACTGGAGTGAATATCTCTTTTCCAGAACTTGCTTCTCCCCATTCTTTCAAATGGGATTTCATGCTACTTTTCCCAAGCAGTTTATTTTTCTTGCCTTTGATTCAATAATTCCTAGCTATGATTATATCTGATGATTTAGGAGAGCAATTTCTAGTTCCAAATGGTGATTGATGTAAGCATCAAATCTTGAGAGTTGGTCATGTGAACAATTCACAATGGCCATTCTCCTTGGCATAAAGTAGGTTTATTTAGAAGAGGTTACAGACAAAATGAAGAGATAACAATGGACACCAAGAATGATCAATATGAAATAGAGTTGATAAAACATACAATTAGCAAGGAAAGGAATTTTTAACAAATAATTATGGAAAAAGACAAGTTCCCTGGTGGAATTCACAACTAATCAGGAGAAAGGGAATACCCCTATGAAGTTGGAGCATAACCTTAATTGGCAGGTAAAATCCTAAAAGGGATTTATTTTCTTAAAAGAGTTAGCTATAAGAAGGAAAAAGAATAAAAACATGGGGAATGAGAGGAGAAACACCACATGGCATGGGAAAGAGGTGAGGGGAAAGAAACCATGAGGCAGAATGCCATCATGGGTTATACCCAAAAAGGGGTTCAGCAAAGATGGCATGAGCTATGGACAGATTTGTAAGGGAAATTTAACCTCAGGGATTTGTCATAATTTGGATTTCTGACTGAACATAGCAAGATGGGGCTACCTATGATCTCCACAGAGATTAAACTGATCCCCATCAGGACCCTTCTCTGTTTGCTTCAGGGAGTAATTCCATCAATACTTCAGGCTTTCTATGCCAATTCCCCCTATTTTTTCAGGACCTCATCATAAATAGTTGACAAATTGTCAATTCTAGCTCCATATCTTTTACATCCATTTCCTAGTCTCCATTCACATGGCTACCATTTCTCACTTGGACTATGGCAATAGTTTTTTTTTTAATCAAATTTTATTTATATTTTTGGTTTTCACATCAACTACGTTTTCCATTTTATCTCTCTCTCTAACTCTTCCAGAGACCCGTCTTTTACCAGAAAACATTTTTTTAAATGAAGCAAATCAACAACAACAAAAATGTTCCAAGCCTAACACTATATCAAACAAATATTATGTTGAGTAAAGGGCTTCACATCCACCTTGCTCCTCATGTCCTCATATTTTTGTAAAGAATTGAAAGAAGCTGTCTTCTCATATTTCTTCTTTGGTACCAAATTTGGTCATTTTAATATCTCAGCATCTATTTTCAATTATTTTGTTGTTTTTTTCTCTGTGCATTATTGTAATCCTTGTATGTATTGTGGATCAGTTCATATAAAAACTTCCCATGTTTCTCTCTATTTATACTAGTCATCATTTCTTATCACATAGTAATATTCCAGTGGATTCATGACCATATTTTATTTAGCCACTCCTTAATTGATAAAGACCTACTTTTTTCCATTACTTTGTTAAAGAAAGAACTGTTATAAATATTTTAGCTATGCAGGACCTTTTTATTTATCACTGACATCAAAAAGAGTACTTTATAAGCTATAATAATTACATGAGACAGGCCAAGGAAGCAATAGGACTGAATTGCTCAGGATGGATGGAACAATGATAATGGATGAGAGGAAAAAGCCAGTTCCTCCCAAAATCTCTTATTTTTATTTTATTTTTCTTTGTCAAGAAGAATAATCTTTACATGGGAAAAGACTGGATAAATAAAGTACTTATTAGTACTTTAAAACCCAAAATAAATAAGGAATAATAAGCGAACATCTAACTGCCTATTTAAAACTCATGGACCAGCTATTTACTAATCAGGTTCAGATTATGAAATACTGGAAATGACTCACTTGAGAGACTAGAGATGTTTATTGGAACCATACAGGATAAGGTAGAAATTAGCAGCTTCAAAGTCCATTCCTGCTGTATCTGAGGTAACAGCCCCTACCCAATCTTTAATTTCATAGAATCATACATTTCAAGTTGGAAGAGAAGGGACCTTGGAGGTCATCAATTTTACAATTTTATCAATCTATCATTTGGTGCTATATCATATATCATACACTATATATTATTTAAAATTTATCAATTTTATAATTTTCAGGCAACTAGGTGATTCAGTAGATAGAATTCTGGGCCTAGAATCATTTTCTTGAGTTCAAATTTGACCTTAGACACTTATTGGCTCTTATTAGTGTGACCCTGGCAACTTACTTAACTCTGTTTACTTCAGTTTCCTTATCAGTAAAATGAGCTCCAGCAGGAAATTGCAAACCATTCTATTATCTGCAAGAAATTCCAAATGGGAGTCACTAAGAATTGGACACAATTAAAAAGACTGAATGACAACAACAATTTACAGTGAAAGAAACCTAAGCAAGAGAAGTAAAATTACTTGCCTATGGTCAAATAGCAAATACATATCTGAGACAGGAATGGAACTCAAGTCTTCCTGACTCAAAGTCCTGTGACCTGTCCACTAAACTACATTGTCTCTCAAACAGTGCTTCCTTTACTCTAATATATATATATATATATATATATATATATATATGTATCCTATCTAAAAATATAAGGTGACAAATAAACATTTGCCTCAGTGTTTAGATGATCTACAGCCTCTTTTTGTGAAGGATGACTTCACAAAAATGATTCATTGGATAGAGTGCTGGTCTTGGAGCTAGGAACATCTGAGTTCAAAACTAGCTTCACATACTTAGTACCTGGATGAACCTGGGCAAGTCACTTAATTGTTTGCCTTAATATAGTGGAAAAGATGACAAACCACTTTATGTTTGTCATGTGTTAATGTGCTGTGTGGTTTGTGGTGTCACAAAGAGTCAGACATGACTGAACAACAATAATTCCTTCTGAAGTGTGAGGAGGTTTTTATGCCCCAAAGAAGGGCCAGATATGAGAATGTTGATAGTGCCTTCACAGCTATTTCTCAGCATGGTCTTATCTAAATTACTTCAGTGGGAATTGGTAGATAAGACAAAAATCATCTGAAGTCCCACAGGAAATGAGGGGAAATTGTATATGATTTCTATTATAAAGATTATGTACTAAAATCTGAAGAGCTATCTAGTAATAGCTTCTATATTTTTCCAAATTTCCCTAAATAATCCAAATTATCAGGCCCATAAAACCTACATCTCTCAGATGATTGAAAGATGTGAATACTTAGCCACTGTAGATCATTTCTGAAAGATCTAGGAGAAAGGTAGAAATGTCAAAGAAGTAGAGATTGTCGCCCCAGTTTTCAAAAGAAGGAAGAAAGAATTTTTAAGTAATAGACCTGTGAAATTGATTTTAATACTTAGTAAATCTAAATATATTATTATTAAAGTGTTGGTTAGTGAACAATTATAAAAGGAAACAATGAATATAAAAAGTTGGCATGAATTTATCAAGAATAGATATCAGACTTTTCTTCTTTCTTTTTCTTTTTTCCTTCTTCCCCCATTAATTTTTTTTCTTCTCTTTCTTTCATTTTCTCCTTCCTTCCCTCCTTTCTTCCTTTCTCCCAGATTATTACATGAGTAGGCTAGGGCAATAGTGTGAAACTCAGAAATGGGGGCCACTAAAGTATACATAAAGATCTCTTTAAAACATAGCAACTTAGAAAATCACACCTATTTATGTAATTTCTTTTTTATTAATATATCAATACATCCAAATCAGGTAGGATTATGTTTTAATTTGGTTCAAGCCATATTCTAGAATATTCTGGGCTGCAAGTGACATGTAATCTACATATTTGACTCCTCTGAGCTAGGAGAATTCCTTAAATATAGTATATTTAAGTTCTTGAAAACCATTTGACAACATTTCTCCCAGGCATGATATTTATATTTTGGGGCATGATAGAAAAGATGAAAATTAAATGACAGTTTAGTTAGGTAGATTTAGAATTGATTAGGTAGTCATTAATGGGTTAATATTAACATGAAGTGAGGTATCTAATAATACTTCTTGGACCTATACTGGTCACATTCTATTTAATATTCTTAACAGTGATTTAAATAAAGACAAAGATGCTATTATCAAAGTTAATAAAAACACAAAGCTGAATGAGATAATTAATTTATCAGATGGCTAAGTTAGAATTGAGAAAGATGCCAAACAGCTAAAATGTTGAACTGCATCTATTGGGATAATATTTAATAGGGGCAAATGTAAAGTTTTATATTTGGTTTAAAAACTTAATTTCATAAATGCAAGATGGGAAAGGTATGACTATAAGACTTATGGTTTATCTGAAGAAGGATGTGGGAGTTTTAGTTCACCAACATCTCAAAATGAGTCAACAATATGATGTGGCACCCCCAAAATCTATTATTATCCTAGATTTAATTAAGAGATTAAAAAAAAAGTCCAGTACCAGGAAGAAGATAATCTCTTAATACTCTGCCTTAGTTAGACCAAATTTGAACTATTGTGTTCATTTCTAGGTGCCACTTTTTAAGAACTTCTAGTTAGCAAGGATAATTCGTTAAAAAAGGAAGCATAAAGTAGAAAGTTAAAATTAATTCACAGTTGGATAATAAGAGAAGGTTTAGAGAAGATATTTTAGCAGAAAAATTTATCTGAAGAATTGCCATTCTCTTTGGTAAAAGGTAGGTTTATTTAGAAGAGGAATGAAGAGATACAAAGACACTAGGAATGGTAAATATGAAACAGAATTGGGAGACCATATAGTTAGACAGGAAAGTGATTTTTAACAATTCACAAAGAAAAAACACAAGTTCTCTAGTGGTATTCACCAGGGGAAAGGGTACGCGCACACACACACACACACACACACACACACACAATGAAGTGAGAGTATGCCCTTAACAGATCTACTAAATCTGTAGAGGAGTTTAGCACTCTAAAAGAGATATTTATTATAAGAAGGGAGAAAGACACCATAAGACAGAAGCTGTGGTGTGTTATAACCCCAAAGAGATTCTGCAAAGATGGTTTGGACCATGGACAGATTTATAAGGGAAATTTAACCTTGGGGGTTTGACATAACTTGGATTTCTGCAGAACACATCAAAGTGGGACTTCCTACGACCTTCAGTGAGGGTGGGATTGTAACGTTAAACTAGTCCCTATTAGTGCCCTTCACTTCTTGCTTTAGGGAGTGTTTTTGTCAGTAGTTTCTCTGCCAACCCTATCTAGTGATCCAGGATCTCATCACTGTATCTAGTATAGCATATAGATGTTCAATGGCATTAAAGAATGATATATTAATATCTGTGGCTTAAATTAATGCCAGGAAATCTGAAAAATGAACATCTGAAGTCCATTCACATTGCTGTGAAGATCCTCAAACTGGTAGATGTTCATGGTCTTTGTTCAGGATCAGCATTATGTGACTGAGAATCCAAATGCTGTTTCTTTTGCTTTCCAACCTTCCCTATAAATGCAAGAAACTAAGAATTTTTGTGTATGTGTTCTAGCTGGAGACTATCAAGAATGGACACTTCCTTTTCACATTCCAGTAGGTTGCTGCCTTTTGCCTCTTCTTGCCTGTCTCCTGATAATTCTCCAGTTAGATGTGACTTTAGCTTAGACTTAAGGACTATAAAAGTTTCTGGGGTTTTTCCAAAAAGCTGAACAAGCTATCAAAATCTCCTAAGTCTGGCACCATACTTTAGCTACTGATTTCTAGTCGTTTTCTGGTATCTGACTTTATATTATATCTCTACCTGACTTTGATTCTAACTTTTTTCCCCCTCTCCTATTGTACATGTGATTTTGGCATTCTCTTTGTTTGAACCTTAAGTTTGTGACTTTATTTTGATTTTGCATTACTGACTCTTTTAACCCAACTGTACTTTAACTTGGTTCCTGCCTGGTCTTTCAAGTTTTATTACAGTTTCCTCACTTCTGGCTGCCAATCTTGAAATCACCAACCAAGAGAGGAGTGGTTGCCGATTGCTTGTCTTGCCAGGGATTTGTTTCCATTTCAAATGCCCTGATGTCCTTTGTGGCAGCTCAGGCTGCTTTTTGTCATGTAATCTGTAGATTCTTGGAATTAATTTTTTGTTGTTCAGTTGTTTTAAGTCATTATAATGCCCCCCTTTTTTTGTCAAAGATAGTAGAGTGCTTTGCCAGTTTATTCTCCAGCTCATTTTATAGATGAAGAAATTGAGAAAAACAAGGTTAAGTGATTTGCCCACAGTCACATAGTTAGCAAGTATTTGAGGCCAAATTTGAACTTAGTTTTCCTGCTCCAGGCCAGGCGCTCTCTCCATTACTCCATCTAGCTTCCCTCTCCCACGATTAAGTAGGAAATGATATTATTTGCTAGTTAATGCTCATCAGCTCACCATTATCATTTATTTTGAATTTCAATCAATCTATAAACGCTTATTAAGCTCCTGCTTTGCACTAAGCACAGTGCTAATCTCTAAAGATACAAAAAGAGGTAAAAGATAGTTTTTGTCCTCAAGTAGCTTACAATGTAGCTCTCCCATGGGAGAAACCACATGCAAAGAAATATATATATATACAAAGTATGAATAGGAATACAAAGAATGAATAGGAAATAATTAACTGAAGGAAAGTACTAGAATTAATAGAAATTGAAGGAGGCTTCCTGTAAAAAATAGATGAGATAAAGAGGCCAGCATCACTAGATTCAAGTGTCCCTGTCAGGTTGTTAAATGGAAAAATAGGAGGAGGCTAGGAATCCTGGATCCTTCTCTCTACCTGAAATGATACATTCTTATACAAAGAGTCATCACCAAACAAATGATCTTGGAAACATTTTCCTCACCTCAATGATACCTACATGCATTTGGAATTAGAAGAGGTCTTAGGAACCATCTAATTCAGCACCTTTCTTTTATGAATAAAGAAATGGAGCTCCAGAGACATCAAGTGATTTATAGGTCACATAGGCAGTAATAACCAGAGGAAATCCTGACCTCAAATCCAGTACTCTTTCTACCATTTCACACTCTTTCCATTAAGTCCAGCTCTGTGTTTCATGTAGTCATTTAATAAATATGTGGAAGTGAATGTAATTTTAGACTCAAAGCAGCCAAAGGCAGGATGTCTGAGTTCTCAGCTTCAGTATAATACATTTACAATAATAAGATGACACACAGACTCTGCTTGGTTGTAAATGGTTATTATTACTCTTTTTGCATTAGAAAATATGCAAAATTATACTCTGCATCTTTATTTTCAGCAGCAATATTTTTGTAACTTCATTATGTAATCGTCTTTTTAAAAAAGATGGAAAAATAAAATAAAATCACTTATAAGAGGGAATGAAAGTGACATGACAACTAATGATACTAGTATATTGTGGGCTTAAAAATTCAATAAATGCAAATGTGTGTGCTTAGGCAAATTTTCAAAAGAACATTATTTATCCTCTATATATAATAGCAAGCCATTTGGAATTTTTACAGTCTTTTGTGATAGACTATATTAAGACCATTTTTGAAGGAATGGATTTTTATTCTTTCAAATTGTACAGTATTCAAATCCTTTCATATTAACATGCTGCTGTTCTTAATGGATGTTCCATCGCCCTACTTCATTCCTTTTCAATCTTTTCCTTTTAAGCCTAATGCTCCACTGACCTGCATTTTGACCTATGATTTCACTACTTTGTAGTGAGTAGTACTCTGTGTGTATATGTTTAGAAAATGGTATGTGCTGATTATCGATATATTGAATAACTATGGTAACAGACCTAGAATATAAGCCCTTTGCCAACAGCAGAACCAGGAGCAGAACAGTTACTAGTGTTTTCTTCTAGGTGTCAAATTTAGAAGGTGCTAAATTTATTATTATTTTTTAATGTTTTAGTGATTTTTTTCTTTATATCATAATTAATTTCACAAATACACATATGGACCCTGAATGAATGCTCATGTGTGATAAGAAAAATATTTAAACAAAAATATCCAATACAGTGATTTCATCTAAAAATATATCCCCTATTCTCTCCTATTAGATCTCCTACCTCTCTGACCTAAGGATGGGGAAAAGGGAAAGTGTGATGTATGTTTCATTATCTGTTCTCTGTAGCTTTCATTAGTTTTTCAATAACTCAAAGTGTTTCTTTCATTTAGTTTTTTTAAAAAGTGATTTAATTATTGTTTTCTGCTTCTGCATATTGTACTTTCTTTATATTAATCATCTCTTGTTGCACAACAGTGTTTTGTCTTTGATTTCCTGGGTATGATAGAAATGGCCGTTATCCAATTTAAACTAGATTGACTTCTCTTTAAGGGGACAACTTGGCCTATATATCTGAGGCATTAAAAACTTGATTTACACTGGTTTGAATGACTCTCTCACTGCCAAGTAAATTGACATATTTTTTTGATTGGATATTGTTGCCATGCAAATGCAGAAGGAAAAGAGTTGTATCTCTCTAGATCAGTGATCATATCCTTTTGACATCTTTATACTGTTATATTGTTAAGCAAACTCTTTTTTATTGAATTATGTTAGTCCACAAGTGTTTCATTGTATTTCAATCCTGAACTTTAATGACTAAACTTAACTAAATTAAGTCCAACTCCAAATGATTTAATTCCAGTAATGGCTTTTTAAAGTGTCAAAAACTGTGGATAATTTATTTATATTTTTAGCACAATTCCTAAAGCATGAATGACTGGGGCACTGCATAACACCTACCAATAGTTCCTCAATATCCTTCTTTCCAATGCCCCTCCAACATTGATTCTTCCCATTTTTTGGTCATCTTATCCACTCTAATAGGTGAGAAGTATTACCTCAGAGTTTTTAATTTGCAATTCTCTGATCAATAGTGATTTAGAACATTTTTATATAACTATAAGAGCTTTGATTTCTTTGTCTGCAAACTGCCTGTTCATATCCTTTGATTATTTATCAACTGGGGAATCACTTGTATTTTTATAAATTTGACTCAGTTCTCTAAATATCTGAAAAATGAGGCCTTTATTAAAGATAATTGTTACAAAATTCTATGCTCCATTTCCCTCCCCCTTCCCCCCCCCCAGTTTTCTGCCTTTTTTTATGTATCTATAGTTTTGGTTACATTGGTTTTGTTTATCCAAAACCTTTTTCATTTTATATAAACAAAATTATCCATTTTACATTTCTATATCTTTCTAAATCTTCTTTGGTCCCAAATTCTTCTTTTATCCATAAATCTGACAGATAAACCATTTTATGCTCTCTTAATTTGCTCATAATATCATCTTTTATGTGTAAGTCATATGCCTATTTTGACCTTATTTTGATATTCAGTATTGGTATATATGTAGCTTTTGACGTGCTATTTTCTAGTTTTTTTCATCAATTTTTGAGAAATAATGAGTTTTTGTTCCAAAACCTTAGATCTTTGAGGTTATCATATACAAGATTACTATGATCATTTCCTATAATGCAATTTAATCCTAATCTATTCCATTGATCAACCATTCTGTTTCTTAGCCAATATCAAATTGTTTTCATGATTACAGCTTTTATGCAGTTTGAGATATGGAGTGGCTAGACCACCTTCTTTTGCATTTTTTTAAATTGATTTTTTTAATATCCTTGAATTTTTTCCTTTCAGATGAATTTTATTATTATTTTTTCTAATGCTATAGAAAAAGAAATTAATAGTTTAATTGGTATGGTACTAAATAGATTAATTTAGGTTAAATTGTCATTTTTGTTATGATTATTTGGCCTACCTATGAGCAACTGTTTTTTTTCCCCAATTGTTTAGATATGTTTTATTGTGTGAACAATGTTTTATAGTTGTGTCCATATAGTTCCTAGGCTTGTCTTGGCAAGTAGACTCCCAAGTATTTTATATTGTTTATAATGAATTTAAATAGAATTTCTCTATCTCTTGTTGCTGAACTTTGTTAGTCATATATAAAAATGCTGATGACTTATGTGGGTTTTTTTAATATTCTGCAACTTTGCTAAAGTTAATAATTTCAAGTAGTTTTTTAGTTAGTTCTCTAGGAATTTCTAAGCATAACATCATATCATTTGTAAAGAATGTTAGTTTTGTTTCCTCACTGCTTAATCTAATTTCTTTCATTTCTTTTTCTTCTCTTATTGTTTTAGCTAACATTTCTAGTACAATAGTAAATAATAAAGGTGATAATTGCACCTTTATTTCACCTCTGATTATACTGGAAAGGGTTCTAGTTTATATTCATTACAGATATTGCTTACTGATGGTTATTAGATAAATATTACTTATCATTTTAAGGTAAATTCCACTTATTGGTATATTCTTGAGTGTTTTAATATGGGTGCTGAATTTTGTCAAAAGCTTTTTCTACATCTATTGAAATAATCAGGCAATTTCTGTTGTTTTTGTTATTGACATGGTTACTTATTCCTATATTGAACCAACTCTGTATTCCTGGTATAACTCCCACCTGGTCATAGTACATAATCTTTTTGATATATTGCTGTAATGCTAGCATTTAATTTAAAATTTTTGCATCAATATTCATTAGGAAAGTTTGTCTATATTTTTTCTTTCTGTGTTTTAGCTCTTCCTGGTTTAGGTATTTGCACCATATTTGTGTCATAAAAGGAATTTGGTAGGGAAGAAGGGACCCCAAAACTCTAAAACTCCTTGAAGGAGAAAATCTCCTTCAACTCTACCTCAGTGAAAAGACTGCCCCAAGGAATCAGATAAACCCCATCTAGGTGGAGTTGGTTCAGTCCTGAGCAAAGAATTCCAACAGTATTGAATTAAAGAAACTCATTGAATTCTATTCAAATTCAGCTTAAGCTGAAACCCAGTTTGTAACCAAAACTCCTATTATAAAAGAACCAATCTAAAATCTTCTCTTTGAAGAGGGTCTAAACATGCCATGCTATATGCTATGCCATGCTATGCCAAGGAAGCCTCTGCCCACTGGATAATATTCTTTTCCAGTGCTACCCTCTCTTTATCTCACCTATTTCCCTAATGAGATTTTATGTCTCTTTGTCAGGATTTCTAATCTTACTTCCCAATCCCTATAATAAATCTTTTATCAGTGTAGGTTTTCAGGTTTGTAAATTCCTTTACGGAGAATCCCTGTGCCGCCAGAAGGGGGTTCCCCAAAACTCCCTACTCTTGCACCAAATCCCAAGGGGATGCAGGGGAGCCAAGCCTCTCCATTTGGTTCCCTGAACCCCAAACCTGCCACTAAACCTTATTATTTAATTCCCTGACCACTAGAAACCCTAATCTCATTTTGGTTCCCTAAATCTAGACCTTATCATTTGTTCCCTACAAAAGGGAACCCCAAAACTTAAACCTCATCATAGTTTGGTTCCCTGACCAGGAACCCTGAAAAACTAGACTTCACCTTATCATATTTTTGGTTCCCATAACAGAAGCCCCCAAAACTAGACATCCTCATCAGTAGGACTGATTCTTCACCTATTTTCCTAAATAGTTTACATATTGTGATTAATTCTTCTTTAAAAGTTTGCTAAAATTTGTTTGTGTTCTGGAAATATTTTCTTATGAAACACATTGATGGCTTATTCAATATATTTCTCAAACATTGGGTTGTTTAAACCATTTTATTTCTTTTTCTGTTAACCTGGGTAATTCTTTTAGACTGTCAAATTTATTGGCATATAATTGGACAAAATAGCTCCTAATAATTGTTTTAATCTCCTCTTCCTTGGTGGTAAATTCACCAATTCACCCTTTCCTTTTTTTCCCTTCCTTCCTTCCTTCCTTCCTTCCTTCCTTCCTTCCTTCCTTCCTTCCCTTCTTTTTTTCTTTCTTTCTTTCTTTCTTTCTTTCTTTCTTTCTTTCTTTCTTTCTTTCTTTCTTTCTTTCTTTCTTTCTTTCTTTCTTTCTGTATATCTTAAATGAATTAATTTTTTTTTGTTTGGGGGCTTACAAATAAAAAAAACTTTAAAATTATTTTGATATTAAATTTTGTCAAAGCAAAACTTCTCAACTAATCCTCAAATATACCAACTTTTAATAAAAGAATACCCTATGTGTTTCTAGAGAGGTGGTGAGCTAGGAGTCCTGAGCCAGATATGCATACTGGGCACAGTGGCTACACCTTTTCTGGCAGGCATCTAAGAGATAGGTTTTGACTGTTTTCTGATCATCATGACTCTGTGAAGGAGGAAGTGGAAACAAAAATGAAAATGAATGAGGCAGTCTAAGACTTCTGACTACAAAGATCCCATAGGTGTTGATATTTTTCATACTTGTCTCCCCAGTGGGGAGGGGAGGCGGCGGGAGGAAAGCGGAGAAGCTGGAATTGTTTCAAAAACAAATGTCAAAAATTGTTCCACATGTAACTGGGAAAAATAAAATATCAAATATTAAAGAATACACTGAACAGACATTGGAGATTTGAGTGACTTCACCAGTCACAGCAGGATCTAGGCACATCAGTCTTTACCTAGCAGACATGTAGCCTCAAGGCCTATCAGCTAGAAGGTAGGAAGATGATGAATGAGCACATCCAGTGGTGCCCGCAGCCTGCAGAGCCCTCCTAAGTTCTCCACGATGCTTGCCCCACTCTTCCATGCTTCCAGAGCTCTGGAGAAGGTTTCTGGCCCTGAATCTGCTCCAACATCTGCCAGGAGGCAGGTTTTGTTCACCAGAAGCTGATTTTCAGGTCCATTTGTCCATGCTGCTAAGTCACACATTTGTCTTGGGCACATGCTAGGCATTTGTCACACTGTAATACAACAAACACATCACTGTCCTTCTCATCAGGAAGTCAGTTACAATACACACATGTTTCTATGCCTTGGGCTTTTACCAGGGAGTCCCTCTGACGTCATGGGAACCCTGTGGGATCTCTGGGACAGTTCGGGATGGGGCAGAGGAGGCCTCTTCTGAATCAATCTCCAGCCTCCCTAAGTCTTGAAGTAGCCCAAGTATCTGTTCTGGCATATGGTCCCAGTTGGTCAGAGTTGTTATCAGCACTAGAGGAAGAAGTTTCCTCATAAAGAACCTGGCATTTTCCAGGTACCAGTCTATTTGAAGATTGTATTTCAGAACCAGGTTACAATTGCATTTTCAAAGGTATTTTCAAAATTTGATTTAGCTGGAGGATGAAGCTGCAAATGGATCCCTTCCAGTAAGTCGAATTTCAACAGCTGAGGATCTGCCTGCTGCTCACACACCCACTTTGTAAAGTAGTCCACAGCCTCAAAGGTAAAAGCAAGCTCCCCTGGGAATCTGCTCCAGGATCCCAAAAAGCTGCTAGTAAGAAGTGACTATCCGTGCAAGTGTCTTCCTGAAGCATTCCTTGTGATCCTGCTTCCAGGCTGCCTTTATGCCTTTGTCTGGGCATTTCCCATACATCTTGATCCTTTCTTGATGTAGACAGACGCCCCCAGCCAGTAGTATTTATTCCTGAGGTTGGTGTAGGTGGTTTGCCCACCACAGTGCCTATTTGAAAAATAACAATGTCACAAAAGACTTTTTTCTTCTTCCCTTCTGTAAAGAGGGATCTGATTTCCATTTTTCCCTCTGCTGTAAAGGGTGCGATGTAATGGGCTGAAGTTTGAGTTGATGCACTTAGGTCCCAAGTACATGAGGTTAAATAGTAATTGGGCTATACTCTATTAATATACATGATTGGATAAAGAATGGTACCTGCCCACTCTCTGTGCAAGTCCTGATGTGTTGTACAGGAAATGACGATTTTGGTGGATGGAGGCAGAGAGAGGAACAGGAAGAGAAGCTGGGAGAGATGGGCCTGGGTTCCATTCTCCTGGCTGCTGGTCGTGTGGCTGGTGATCTAGCTAGGTTCTTGACTCAGCTGCACACATTGCTATCGCCGATTCTCTTCCGCCTCCGATCCTTCTTCACTGAGAATAAAGACTGACGATTTTCCCCTAACCTGAACTCCTGACTCCTGCTGATTTTAAAAATACACGATCTTCACATTTGGTGCCCAACGGTGGGAACCAAGGACTGAAGAAGTCTCCGGTGACCAGGAATTTGGGTGAGTATTGTTCTTAAAAACTAAACCAGTAATCTTTTTTTGGCTAAAATGGGACAAATACTAGCTAAAAACTCTCCATCCCCACCCCCAACCCCTTCAACCCCTTCAACCCCTTCAACCCCTTCAACCTTTTCAACCCCACCCACTAGTGGTGCTATAGAAAGCATGCTGAAGCTGATAGAAGGACAAGGGCTACTTATAACTTGGGAACAGGTAGCTAGACTTGTGGGTACATTAAACTGCATCTCCCCTTGGTTCGTAGAGCAGGAGCAGATCTCTCGAGAGATCTGGTCCCTGGTTGGACAACAGTGTCTGCATATTACAATGAAAACGGTCCTCATTCAATTTCCATCAAGGTATTTTATTTATACAATATAATTCAGTTAGCACTAAGAAACCCTATCCCTAGAAGAAAGAAAAACCCCGTTGCTCCTGCTCCTTCTCAGAGCAGCCATGATATTAAGGAGGAAGACAATGAAGAGATTAATGACCATATACCCACAGGGTATGGAAACTTAAGTGAGCAAGGGTGTGTTGACTTTCCACCTCAGGAGGCAGCTTCAGCCCCACCTTAGGAGCAAGTGATTGAATCTCCTCCATCAACTCCACCCTCCAGGATGGAGGGAGGAGGGGCAGTGGGGGGGGGGGGACAGCACCATCATCTCCCCACCAGCATCCCCAGTATCCAATTATGAGTAGATTACAAGAGGGCTTAATGAAGGCCAAAGAAAAGGGCATGGACGTCAGAGAGCTCCAGCCACATATCTTTCCTGTAATTTCCCAGTTTAATGCCTCCGGTCAACAAAGTCGAAGATACGCCCCTTTTAACATAGAAATCATTAAAGACCTGAAAAAGGCTTACACTCTTTATGGGGCTACATCAGCTTATGTTAAGATGCTATTACAGAATTTGGCTTTTGAAATCTTGACTCCTAATGACTAGAAATCTATAGCCAGAGTATGCCTAGAACCTGGACAAAATTACATGTGGCTTTCTGAAAATAGTGAGCTCTGTAGGATACAAGCCCAAGAAAATAGTCAAAATGCTGTTCATGCTGCGATCACCTATGACCTACTAACAGGTATAGGTCCATATGCAGATGTCACAGCACAGATTAATTATCCAGTAGCAGCATATGAGCAAATTGCTGCTAATGCTATCAAAGCGTGGACTTCGATTCACAATAAAAATGACAAAGGTGAGGCCTTCACAAAAATAACACAAGGGCCACATGAACCCTTTGCTGACTTTGTGGGACGTTTGCAGACTGCTATCACAAGAACTAATGGGGAAAATGCATCAACAGATGTTTTAATAAGGCAACTTGCTAAGGAAAATGCTAATGAGGTGTGCAGAAGGATTATACTAGGACTGCGCAAGGATGCTCCTTTAGAGGAGTTCATAAAACGCTGTGCCACAGTGGGCACAAGTGCCTTTTATAGCCAGACTATGATGCAGACTTCCCAAGATCCCAACATGGGTAGACAGGGTCCCTTCTGGCAAGGGACTTCTAGAGAGACACGTCAATGCTTTCAGTGTGGTAAAGTAGGGCATCTGAAAGCTCAATGTTGGTATAGAGGCAGAGTGAGAAAGCAGGGTGGGAGAACAAGACCCAGTACCCCATGTCCAAAATGCAACAGAGGCTTCCATTGGGCCTCAGAATGTAGACAGGTTCAGGGAAACACTTAGCCTTCAGGACAGCTTTTTCAGGGAAGATCTAGCCTCCAGTAGCTTTTCCCCATCTGGCTAGTCTCAAGGAATCCAGATACAGTAAAGCTGGGACCCGGGCAAGTCTTTCACTGGCTCAACAGCCTGCATACCCCGGAGCCATAGTCAGACACTTTATCCTCTAAGCCACTTCTTTCATTTTTGATGCTAGTAATTTGATTTTCTTTTTTCTTTTTGAAATCAAATTAACCAATTATCTATTTTATTAGGTAATTTTTGTTTATTTCATAAAACCAGTTTCTAGGTTAATTTATTATTTTAGTGGTTTTCTTACTTTCGATTTTCTTAATCTCTCCTTTGATTTCCAGGACTTCCAATTTAATTGGAGATTTTAAAATTTGTTCTAGGTTTTTTTTAGTTTCATGAGCAATTTATTGATGATCTTCTTTATCTTTATTTTAGAAATATTAGAAATATAAAATTTCCCTTAAGTACCTTAAGTCAATGAAATTATTGCTTGTATTATTTGTTCTTTGATTTACTTTTTTTAAGAGCACAATATTTAATTACCAATTACTTTTTAATTTTTCTTTTCATTGTGCATTACTGAATGCAGTTTTTGTTGCATTATGATCTGAAAATGATGTTTGCTATTTTGGCTTTTTTGTATTTGATTGTAAGATTTTTATTTCCTACTACACTGTTAATTTTTATGTGGGTTCCATGCACTGCTGAGAAGAAGGTATATTCTTTCCTATTCCCATTCAATTTTCTTCAGATATCTGTCATATCAAACTTTTGTAGAATGTTATCCACCTATTTAATTTCTTTCTTGTTTATTTTTTGGTTAGATTTATCTAATTCTGAGAAAGGAAAGTTAAGGTCTCCCACTAGTATATTTCAAGTTCTATTTTGTCCTGTAATTATATTTTTATAATTTTTCCTTTTTCCCCCTTTTTAGAGATATTTTTAAAATAAATGCTTTTTTATTTCCAAATAATTTTCAACATTCACCCCTGCAAAACCTTGTGTTTCAATTTTTTTCCTTTCCCCCATTTCCTCCTATACTTGTATTACTTGTTGTCACAAGTAATCCAATATATGTTAAACATGTTCAATAATTTATCTATACATTTTTCACAATTATGCTGCACAAGAAAAATAAGATCAAAAAGGAAAATAATGAGAAAGAAAACAAAAAGCAAGTAGACAACAGCAAAAAAGTTGAAAATATGTTGTGATATACAGTCAATTTCCACAATCCCCTCTCTGAGTGCAGATCATCACAAGATCATTAGAACTGGCTTGAATCACCTCACTGTTGAAAAGAGCCATGTCTATCAGAATTGATCATCATATATTCTTGAAGTTGTTATGTACAATGTTCTCCTGGTTCTATTCACTTCACTTAGCATCAATTCATATAAGTCTCTCTTCATGCTGCTGATCATTTCTTATAGAACAATTATATTCCATAACATTCATATACCATAACTAATTCATTCTCCAACTGGTGGACATCTACTCAGTTTCTAGTTTCTTGCCACTACAAAAAGGACTGCCACAAACATTTTTGCACATGTGGTTTTCTTCCCCTCCTTTATGATCTCTTTGGGATATAGGCCCAGTAGAAACATTGTTGGATCGAAGTGTATGCACATTTTGATGGCCCTTTGGGCATAGTTTCAAACTGCTCTCCAGAATGGCTGGATCAGTTCACAACTCCACCAACAACGTATTAGTGGCCCAGTTTTTCCATATCCCCTCCATCATTCATCATTCATCATCTTAGACAATCTGAGAGGAGTGTAGTGGTAGCTTAGAGTTGCCTTAATTAGCATTTCTTTGATCAATAGTGATTTGGAGCATTTTTTTTTTCATATGACTAGAAATGCTTTTAATTTCTTCATCTGAAAATTCTGTTCATATCCTTTGACCATTTATCGATTAAAGAATGGCTTGAATTCTTACAAATTTGAGTCAATCTCTCTATATATATCTTAAAAATGAGATCTTTATCAGAATTCTTAGATATAAATTCCCCCACCCCATTTATTACTTTTCTTCTAATCTTGCCTGCATTGGTTTGGTTTGTACAAAACCTTTTTAATTTAATATAATCAAAATTATCCATATGGTATTCCATAATGTATTCTGGTTCTTCTTTGGTCACAAATTCCTTCCTCCTTAGATCTGAGGAGTAGACTATCCTTTATTCTCCTAATTTGCTTATATTATCACTCTTTATGTCTAAATCATAAAACCATTTCTATCATATCTGGATATTGGGTGTTAGATATGGGTCAATGCCTAATTTCTGACATACTAATTTCCTTGCAATTTGTGTCAAATAGTGAGTTCTTATCCCAGTAGCTGGTGTCTTTGGGTTTATGAAATACTAGATTACTATAGAAATTGATTATTGTGTTCTATGCCAATGATCAACTACTCCATTTCTTAACCAGCACCAAATGGTTTTGATGACCACTGTTTATAGTACAGTTTTAGGTCTGCTACAACTAAACCACCTTCATCTGCATTTTTTTCATTAATTCCCTTGAAATTCTTGACCTTTTGTTCTTCCATATGAACTTTTTTACTAAATAATTTCTTGGGAGTTTAATTGATACGGCACTGAATAAGTAGATTAATTTAGGTAGTATTGTCATTTTTATTGTATTAGTTTGGCTTGCCCATTAGTTCTTGATATTTTTCCAATGGATTAGATCTGTGTTTGGAAAGGGTTTTGTATTTGTTTTCATATAGTTTCTGATCTTGTCTTGGCAGTAAGACTTACAGATATTTTATATTATCTACAGTTATTTTAAATGGAATTTTTGTTTGTATATCTTGCTGCTGGACTTTGTTGGGAACACATGGAAATGCTGATGATTTGTGTGGATTTATTTTGTATCCTGGAGCTTTGCAAAAATTTTGTTTCTAATAGTTTTTTAGTTGCTTCTCTAGGATTCTCTAAGTATACCATCATATCATCTGCAAAGACTGATAATTTGGTTTCTTCATTACCTACTCTAATTCGTTTAATTTCTTTTTCTTCTCTTATTGTCAAAGCTATTATTTCTCATATAATATTGAATGGTAATGGTGATACTGGGCAGCTTTGTTTCATTCCCAATATTATTGGGAATGGTTCTAGTTTATCCCCATTACATATGATGCTTGCTGATGGTTTTAAATATATGCTACTAATCATTTTAAGAAAAACTCCACTTATTTCTATACTCTCTCATGTTCTTAATAGGAATGGGTGTTGGATTTTATCAAATGCTTTTTCTGCATCTATTAAGATAATCATATGCTTTTTTGTTAGATTGGTTATTGATATAGTCAATTGTACCAATAGTTTTTTTTTTTTTTTGTTTTTTTTTTAATATTGCAGCAGCGCTCTCTTCCTGGTATAAATTCTACTTGGTCATGATATGTTATCTTTGGGGTAGCTTGCGGTAATTGCTTTGCTAATATTTCATTTAAGATTTTTGTATCAACATTCATTAGAGAAATTGGTCTATAATTTTCTTTCATTGTTTTGACCCTGCCTGGTTTAGGTATCAGCACCATATTTGTGTCATAAAAGGAATTTGGTAAGACTCCTTCTTTCCCTATTTTTCCAAATAGTTTGCATAGTGTTGGAATCAATTGTTTTTTAAATGTTTGATAGAATTAACATGTAAATCCATCTGGCCCTGGAGATTTTTTCTTAGGGAGTTGATTAATAGCTTGTTCAATTTCTTTTTCTAAAATGGAACTAAGTAATTTATTTTCTGCTCTGTTAATCTGGATGATCTATATTTTTATAAGTATTCATCCATTTCATTTAGATTATCAGTTTTATTAGCATGTAGTTGGATAAAATTAGTAAACAAGTTGGACAATTTGGCTCTAATTTACTCTTCATTGGTGGAAAACTCACCTTTTTAATTTTTGTTTCCAACAATTTGATTTTCTTTTTTCCTTTTTCTAATCAAATCAACTAAAGCTTTATCCATTTTCTTTTTGTTTTTAATAAAATCAAATCTTAGTTTTTGTTTATTAGTTCAGTAGTTTTCTTGCTTTCGGTTCTATTAATTTCCCCTTTTATTTTCAGAATTTCAAATTTAGTATTGGAGGTTTTAAATTTGTTCTTTTTCTAGCATATTTTGGTTCATGTCCAATTCGTTGATCTTTTCTTTCCCTATTTTATGCAAGTAAGCATCTAGAGAAATAAAACTTCCCCTAAGAACTGCTTTGGCTGCATACCATAAACTTTGATATGTTGTCTCATTATTGACATTCTCTTGGATGAAATTATCAGTTGTGTCTATGATTTGTTGTTTCACTCACTCATTTTTTAGGATTAGATTATTTAGTTTCCAATTAATTTTGGGTCTATTTTTCCCTGGCCATTTATTACATCATGTTTCTGCCTTTCTGTATTTGATTTTGAGGATTTTATGCCCTAATAGATGTTCATTTTTCCTGTGGGTTTTATGTACCACCAAGAAAAAAAAATATTCCTTTCTGTCTCCATTCAGTTTTCTCCAAAGATCTATCATTCATAACTTTTCTAAAATTATATTTGGCTCCTTCAATTCTTTCTTATTTATTTTGGTAGTTCAATTTATCTAATTCTGAGAAAGATTGAGATCCACTGCTAGTATAGTTCTTTTTTTTTTTGTCTAATTCTTCTTGTAGCTCTCTTAACTTCTCTAGGAATCTGGATATTATACTACTTGGTACATGTATGATTAGTATTGCTATTACTTCATTATGTCTGGTATTCTTTAGCAAAATCTAGTTTCCTTCCTTATCTCTTTTAATTAGATTTATTTTTGCTTTTGCTTGATCTGAGATCAGGATTGCTACTCAAAGCTTTTTTTTACTTCAACTGAAACATAGTAGATTCTGCTCCAGCCTTTTATTTTTACTCTTTATGTGTTTTTTGTAAACAACATATTCTCCTTTCTATTAGCCTTTCCCTTTTCTTTCCCCTTTTCCTTTCCTTCTTCCCTATAGGGTGAGACATGTTTCTCTGTGAAGCTAAATGTGTCTAATACTCTCTCTTTGAACCAATCTGACGAGAATAAGGTTCACACAATGCACATCCCCTTTCCTTCTTCCCCTCAATTGTAATAAGTCCTTTTTGCCTCCTCATGAGATGTGATTTACTTCATTTTGCTTCCATTTTCCTCTTCTTCCAGTACAATCCCCCTTCCACCTCTAATTTCTTTTTTATATCATCACAATAAAATCAAATTATATCTATACCTCTAAGCATACCCAAAACAGAGATACCATTTTTAAAAGTTAAACATAAGTTTAAGATGTTCCTATAGAGGGATACAAACTTTTCAATTTTTAAAAGGAAGTTTTTTTTTCTTTCTTTTTTACCTTTTTATGCTTTTTTGAGTTCTGTATTTGAAGATCAAATTTTCAGTTCAGCTTTGGTCCTTTCATCAGAAATAAATTAAATTCACCTGTTTCATTGAATATCCATCTTTTTCCCTGAAGCATAATGTTTAATTTTGTTGGATAGTTGATTCTTGGCTGCAATCCAAGCCCATTTGCCCCTCAGAATATAATTATCCATTCCTTTTGATCCTTTAGAGTGGAACCTGTTAGATCCTGGGTAATCCTGACTGTAACTCCTCACTATTTGAATAGTTTTTTTTTTTTTTTTCTGGATGCTTGCAGTATTTTCTCCTTGATCTGAGAATTCTGAAATTTTGCTACAATACTCCTTGGAGTTTTTATTTGGGGGTCTCTTTCTGGAGGTGACTGGTGAATTCTTTCAATGGCTGTTTTACCTTCTGGTTCTAGGAAATCAGGCCAGTTTTCCTTGATGATTTCCTGTTAGATATTGTCTAGGCTGTTTTTTTTCATCATGGTTTTCAGGTAATCCTATAATTCTTAGATTATCTCTCCTGGATATATTTTCCAGGTCAGTTGATTTTCCAATGAATAATTTTATATTTTCTTCTATTTTTTTCATTTTTGGCTTTGTTTGTTTGATTCTTAATATCTCATTGAACATTCACTTTAATAAGTTCAATTCTAATTTTTACTGGATTATTTTCTTCAGCTAGCTTTTTTAAAAATCTCCTTTTGCATTTGGCTGCTTGAACTTTTAAATGAATTGTTTTGTTCATTAGGGTTTTTTTTTTCATTTTACAAATTCTGTTTTTCAACCAGTTGTTTTCCTTTTACATTTCATCAGATCTATTTTGTAAGGAGTTATATGCTTTTTTCCATTTCATTAAATCTGTTTTGTAAAGAGTGAATCACTTTTCCCATTTTGTTATATTTAGTTTTAAGGAGTTTTCTTCAGATAATTTCTGTGTTTCCTTTTCCAAACTCTCCTGGAATATTCTCATTTCCTTTCCCCATTTTTCTTCTAATTTTTTTTTAAGGTCCTTTTTGAATTCTTCCAAGAGAGCCTTGTGAGATAGAGACCAACTCATATCACTTTTTGGGGCTTCACCTGGAGATGATTTGGCTATAGTGTCCTCAGGGTTTGAGGTCTATTCTTCTCTGTTTCCATAAAAGCTATATATATTCAATGAATAAAATTTACATTTTTGGGGTAGAGTACTCTTAGATAAGGTTGATTCCCTATGTAGATAGATGGAGAGGAGGGGTGGGAAAGAAGGAAGGTAGAAAGGCAGGCCAGAAGTAAACAGGCAACTAAGAATGAAGGAAGGAAGGCAGAAAGGAAGGAAATAAGGAAGGAAGGGAAGAAGGAAAGAAGGAAGGAAATAAGGAAGGAAGGAAGAAAAGAAGGAAGGAAGGAGGGAGGGTAAAAAAAAGAAAGAACAGCATTGCCCAACTGGAACTGTTCATTTGGATCTCCTGTGGGGCAATTACTATTTACCTGAAGATTATTGTTTGTCCTTGTTTCTTGAAAAAGACTAATGACATCAGGAAAGTGATGTCTTGATTTAAGTGAGAGAGAGCTGTGTAAAGTCACCATCTTCACTTTCTCCTACAGAGCCATCTAGGAAAAGTAGCAAGATATAAATGAGGATGATTGGAGATGACTTCAGATACAGTAGGAGATCTTGGCCTTTTTAAAACTAAGCTCTTTCCCAGGTCTGTTTGTCTGAGGCAATACCAATGATTCAGGCTAGGTGATAAATGACCCCCCACCATCACCCCCTAAAGAATGTAATTTCCTTGAATTGGGTAACTTTTTTTGGTTTGTTGTTTTATCAGTGTTTAACACAGTCCAAGACTTAACACAGTAAGAAGTATTGACTAACTCAAAAGTCCTCATTTACCCAAGGTAAATAGAATTAATTCTGGGTAAGAGGAAAATGATGGGGTACAAGTCTTAAAGCAGAGGAGTATCAAAAAAGAATTCACAGGCTTAGACCATCTTCCAGTGAAAGGGTAATAGCTTTGTTATGATGCCATAAGGTGAACTAAATTCTCTAGTGGAATATGCAATTTACAAGGGGAAAGGGAGAAACCTTTTATAGGGAAAAGATTTGAAACAAGCTGTGCTAACTATGCTAGTTTCTTGCCTCAGAAAGTCAACTGGTGATTAAGGAATGTTTGTATGAAACAACTTCCAGGGTTGACATTTATAGCTTGGCCTCCTGATTGTATATAGTAATTGTGGACCTCAGTTCGAGATAGCTCTTTTTGTTCAAAATAATACTGTAAATGCAAAAAATTCCACAGAGGTCCCTTAGGGATAAGAAAATCCTTTCAGTATCCCTCCTTGGGGCCCATCTGGACAATGGATTGCTACTAAGGACATAGCCTTTTGCTGTGGTCTACCCCATCATGCCCTCTTAAACTAAATGAGAATCAAAATCTTTTGGAGTACATGGTGATGGTCTCTGCCATCTGAAGCTGCTTCTGATAAAAGTAAGCATAAAGCTAGTTCTGCCTTACAAGTCCCACTCAAAGAGATGATGTACTCAAGGGCACAGAAGCTGGTCTAAGCAGTATACAGTGAGTGCTGAATTTTAGGGTCAAAACAAGATGGTATCCAGTATTTGCCATTATTGAAGGTGAATCAGCTGAAGCCTAGAGGAAACAAGTCTAATGAGAAGTGGGATAGGAAAGGTAGTATGGTAAACAGTAAAGGAGGTGGCCAAGGATACATGTACCAAAATGTTTAAAAGGGGTTTAGACATTGGGTAGTGAGGATGCCAGACTGAGTGGATTTTCAGTTGGCCTAGAAACATGTGTAAAGACATTTTTGCAGATCAAGACTTTCTACTCCTAGGTTGAATCATTGCAGAAATGAATTTACTTAGAAAACACTGACTTTTACTCAATTACACTTAAATCCTTAAAATTCTCTTCTCCAAACCACACTGAAGATGTTTCTGATTTAGTTTCAATGATCAATAACAATTAGGTCCCACAAACAGTTGCATCAATGCCTAATTAGGCTTACCTCATTTTGAAATATTTAAGGACTTTATTTCAATAGATATGTATGTAGCAATAGACAGATGACAAAGTCAAATACTCATTTACAAGATCTTTCAGGATATAATGACTACATATTTTCATGCTGAAAACAGTGAGATATTACATACTTGCATTGTGCTCATGTCTTCTACTGTCTACTTGCTCTTATTATAGAAATTTACTATAAAAGAAAAGCAGGGATATGATTATAGAGCATCTTTAGCTTGTATGAGTTCCAGTAAGAATTGTAGTTGGCAACTAATAATGCAGTAATCTCAGTCAGTCAGGAATAATAAGGTGATAAGCATTCCTGATCAAAAGACCATTATGGGAAACAGAGCCAGAAGAATCCCACCTTAAGTGAAAGCAAAGGTTATTCTCCCAGTTTTTGCCCAGAAATAGAACTCCGCCTGTAAAGAGTTCAGGATCACAGCCTTATATGGAATCTCTCTTAAATGGTGGGTCAGTGACTTAATGATCCAGTAATGATCAGAAAATCATATCTGAATTATAGTTCCAAGAGATTTTATCTCAAACAGCAAGTTTTACTAATTTCAGGTAGGTTCAGCTTTCAAGAATCACATATCCTAAATAAGAAGTATTGACTATAACCATGTTCAAAAGTAAATAAACATTGACTACTGCTTTAAGAATCCCTTTAATAGGAACAACTTTAAGGTGACACAATACAACCAATTAAATTAGTTCTATTACAATAACAAAGTTTACCATGACTAACACACGTAGATTTCACTTATATCTTTTACTTGTTTTATTTTTTCTCCTCCTTGAGTTTGAATTTATTCTGGTAAAAAGATCAACAATTAGAAATTGTTTCTATATAATAAACAGATTGGAAATCCTTAGCAAGCCAAGTTTATTGTTCAGGAACTCTATATTCTAAACTATCTTAGGGCTGATGACCTTGCTCACAAGATGGTTTAAAGAAATCTGGCAATTTTATAAATAAGGGGAATCACAGAGAAGAAGGGACTGAGCTTGCTGCTCCTGCCTGTCCACCCTATCTTTAGGGCTACTGTGGGTTATGCTCTTTGACACCTCCCCCATTCTGTGAAAGAGTGGAGGTCATAAAGTAATTCTGCAGCATACTTTCATACCCTAAGGCTAAATGCTTTGAATAAACAACAATCACCAATTTTAGATTTTATCAAGACAGTAACTCCAAATAATTTAATTAACAATCTTACAATTTTCATAAGTGATAGCCAAATTAGTTTAGGTGTAACTTCCTCTAAACTTACAAGCAATTCCTTAAATTGTAGTTATAAAACACTATAAAAACAGGTTTAGCTGAGTTGAAAAAATAACTATAGACTTTAAACAAAGGTTTCCCCTTCTTTTAGTTGTTTAGCTTATAACATTCAAATTACTGGATGACAAACCAAATTTGTGTTCTACAATCTCAGAATTCACCCATTTCTTATCAATTAGTATTTACTGAGTCATATCACTCAGAAGTGGACCCAACTAGTAGGAATTTTTACTTTTTTCAAGCTATTGCTGTGGGAAGTTGTGGAAAGGGCCTGGGCTTCCCCCTCCTGTTCCTTTAATTATTTTTAAAATTCAGATAAAATATAATCTTACCACAAAAATGGGTAGGAATCATCTAATTTATAACCAAATTTCCAATTTTAACATACCCACCAATTTAAAAGGTTACAGTACAATTGACCAGCACTTAAACTTTGGTTTGTAATTTTCCTAAGTTCTAGCTAAATGTTCCAGTCAATCGCAATTATCTTTTGGTTGTTTCACAATTCACACAAACCTCTTTTCTTTTTTGTGAGCCAAGAAAGGGATGTCAGTTCTTATTTCAGAATGAAGACCTTCACCCTGGAATTCTTACTGGCACAGCTCTCTAAATCTGTCTCTTCATTTTCTTTTCTGTCTATCCATCCCTGTGGCAGTTAAGGAGGGAGAGAGGGTGAAAAAAAGAAAGAGACTCTTTTCTCTATGCACCATTCTCCTATTCCTCATGAGCCTAGGTTTGGGTATCCCATTAATTACCAATCAGGGTGACCTTGATTTACTTGAATGTGCTTCCAAATTACCTTACACAGAAAATCATTTATCACAAAATTGACAATATGTATTGGTCACATCTAAAGATCTATATAAAGTTATCCAAGCAGTTATATCCAATAAAAAAGTGAACATTCATATAGCATTTGCCCCATGCCAAGTATTTTTATAGTCATGTGATCCTCACAACAACCCTAGGAGATGGGTTCAGTTATTATCCCCTTACAGAATGAAGTGGTTTGTGTTTCTGTTGAAACACAAAAGTGGGTTCTAGTTACTTCAAAATCCATTAACAGATTACAAAAAGGCTTGACTTGCTTCTTAATACATTTCCCCCAAAATTTTCCAAATTACAAATTATATTCACCCTTTTTTGTCCTGCTTTTAGATTCTGGAAACAGTTAATACTCTATCTCTCTCATAATTTTCACCACATTACTTATTAAAGAAAAACAGCTTTTATGATGTTAATATATATTTTAGATAAATTACTGAAATCCTAAAATGATTATACTTAAGGCTATGATATAAAAGTTTTGATCATAGTGTCTTAAAAGAAAAAAAAAATATATATATATAAATAATTTTGCTCTTTAACCCCAGCCAGTAGAAGATTCCCCCCCCCCCTTGGTTGTATTTTAAATCTTTCAAGGTAACAGAATCTAGCTCACAAACATGACAGACATTCTGCAAACACAGAGACACAGACACAGACAGAATAACAAAGCATATATACTAATTTAAAAAGAAAACAAGAGACCCACTGATGGACCATTTTTTCCTGATCCTTCAGAGTAGACTGAGGCCAGTCAGTGTTACATAAGTTCTTGAAGACTGACCTTATTCCAGTTCTGCAAAAGGCAGCTTAAAGGTAAATCCTGGGGTACAGAAGAAAACTGGCCTATTTTTCCAGTAAGCTGTAAAAGGAGAAGGGAGGGAGAAACCAAAAATTTCTGCAATCATTAGCCTCTGCCAGCATCTTGGAGAGAGAGGAAGCAAACTGTAGATATTTCCAAGACAAGGTATTCCCAATCAAGATTCTATAAGAGCCCTCAACTTGACAGGCCTGACTCAAAACCCAAAAGTCTTCCTAAGTATTTGAAAGGACAACCCAACTTCAGGGCAAAGGGAAGCTTACCTTGACTGGGAACCTTGAGGCAACAGACTGTTTTCTCATACTGGGAACCAAAACGATAGGGTAGAAGCCATGAAGGTGAGACGTTATCAAGAAACAATTCACAGGCTCAGGCCATCTTCCAAAAGGCAAAAGGGCAAAAGCTTTATTATGATGCCATAAGGTAGGCTAAGTTTCCTAGTGGAACTTAAAATGTACAAGGGAAAAGGGGGATCTTTTACAGGGAAAAGACTCAGAGCATGTTGTGTTCACTATATTATGTTGCTTATCTCAGAAAGTCAACTTGTGATTAAATAATATTTATACAAAACAACTTGACATTTATAGCTTGGCTTCCTGGTTGTATTTAATAACTGTGGACCTCAGTTCAAAACTGTCAATGCAAAAAATTCCACAAAGGCCCACTTAGGAACAAAACCATCCTGTCAGTATTCCTCCCTGGGGCCCACCTGATTGCTACCAGAAATATGGCCGTTTGCTAGGGTCTATTCACTCCATCAAAAAGATTCTTGGCTTCCTTCATATTACTAACAGTGATGCCTCTATGGAGGAAGGCAAGTAGGCAAAGCATTTAATGAGGAATGGTAATTTTATTTGGCATATTTCTGTATTTACAAGTTCAGTCTGTTGTGTTTTAAAACCCAGTTCCACAGTGGCCAATTTAGAGATCTGATTTTTAAAATATTGAATTGCTAACGTATGGACCATACCCAATTGAGAATAAAATGGCTTGTTGAATGTAATTGAAAACAGGAAAGGATTTAGTTAATGTTGTCTCTTTATGTGCACATGTGCAATCTCTTTGGTAAATCTGTAACTATCTGAGAAATGGGGTAGGGAGGCTTTTCTGTAGTAGCAGCGAAAAGCCAATTGAGACATTAAAAAGAATCGATCTCTTTTTAAATTTAAAAAAAAAATTTAAAATTTAATCATTCAATTCCCCCAATTTTTTAAACATCTGAATTCAATTCTCCAATTATTTTTTGATTGATTTGATGGTTTCTAACACTAAATATTATCTTAGTTGCCTGAGGGGAATCTTACTTTGGGTACTGTTGTATTTCTAAGGTATCTCATGGTCCTACAGTTTCTTTCTCTCTTTATTACCTCTGTGTTAAAGTTCTAAAATAGGGGATCTTAAATTTTTGTGTGCTTTGGAATCAATGGCATGTTGGTAACTATTTAACAACCAACTCTATAAGAAGGTGGAGGGGGAGGAGACAAGGGTAGATTTATAATGCACTCAAGTTTATTTGTACTACCAATATTTTCTCTATTAATTTTGTAAGTCTAGGGAATCATCAAAACAGTAAACAATTTATAGTGTTTGCAAATTTTGCTGTGTAAGTGCTCACAGTGAAAATTATATAATTAATTGGCTCTTATTTGCTATTATGAACTGACTTTGGTATGTTCCTTTATGAAACTTCTGGCAGTCTGATGAAGCTTATGTACCTCTTCTCAGAATAATGCTTTTAAATTAATAAAGTTGAAGATATGGAATTGCAAAAGTAACCAATTATATTGAAATGTAGTTGTTGAAATACTAAAAAAAAATTAATGGATTAATCTAAAGAAAAAAGGGTCAAAACTACGTTTATTTTAAAGTGAAGAAAAATACTTTGTTCTATAAAGTCATGTTAAAAAAAATAGCTCCAAAGTCATACTACCAAGAAGTAAATTTCAGTAGTGTATCAGAGAAATGGAATAAATTTTATAGTCTAAAAATTAAAAAAAATTAAAACAGTAGTTGGGTAAGGTTTTTAAAAAAATTTTTTAAGAACTTCTGTTAGAGGTAAAATACTACTGGTCTTAAAGAAAGAATCTGCCAAGTTTCTTTTCTGAGTAAGTTTTTACATATAACTTATTATCTCCCCCCTAAATTGCAGGTTTGTATGAAAAAAAAAAAAACAAAGTTAAAAGAAGAGACTTTTGGTATAATAAGGAAGCTGACAAATTTTTTAACCATAACAGGCCTAGTGAATGTTACCATAATTTATGCACATATCCTGATTCTAATTAAGTAATAGCAGAGGTTGCTTTTGAATTTATAAGGCTATAATCAGTTCCCCTGTGCTCCATTAATGCCACAGCTCAGTCTGTGGTGTTAATTTCACACTACAGTGGGAGCTAGTAGTTGTTGCCAAATATACTCATAAGTCACAGGCAATTTGGATTATTACTGTAGTGCTCTCTGCATGGAGAAATGAGCTAGTTCATAATCACTTTTTAAAGTCATTATTGAGTATTTGAGAATGATAGCTCTTTTGACTTTGATGAAGCAGAGTGAGGTTGCTTTAACCAGCAAATCATCTCAAGATGTAATAAATAAGGCAACCCCCAGCAGAAATAGCACAGGTCAAGTTGTTTTTTGTTTCGTTTTGGTTTTGGGTTTTGTTTTTTATTTTTTTCCTCCCAAGGCATGAGAGAACTTTAAAGTTCTGAACCTGTCCTACAGATGGTTCTGTAGGGTCAATTATCCTTGTAGCAGAATGGCTGGCCTGAAATTTGTTCTACTTGGGGACTTTGGATGTAAATGAATGCCTTTACCAAACCCAGGGAATTTGCTGGCTAAAGTATGAACTTCCACTGTCCCAGATTGTAGTCAACTGGGACAGTTTCATTGTGTAACTTTTTTAAAAGGAATACTTACCTAAAGATATCATGGAAAAAGAAGAAATGGGGAAAGACTCTGGGCTGCCATAATATTGATTAGTTTGGCAATAATCCCTGGTTCATTTTGTATTTTAGCATGATTTCCTAAAGAGGCATCAATCAGGTTCTAATAATAGCAAAACATATGAAGGAAGAAGAGTTCAGTGCTCACAATGCAAATGAATGAGACTGCATACTGACCTATTGTAGCTCTTTCTCTTTCCTGTGTCTTAACTCCATCATATTTTCTGTAGAATGGAATGAATAGGCACCTACTTAGGTTATTTATAGAGCCTTAATTCTTTTATGTTCCTTTTCCATGATCCCAGCTCTTTCTTCTTTTCTTCTGCAAGAAACTCAAGAGCCACATGCTCTATTTGTCCATTCATTCTGCTATCCAACAAAGAAAACTCTGATAGTCATTTGTACTAATGTAAAAATGACTAACAAGGCTACTTCCTCTCTTAATCATATTTTAACACAGAATAAAACTGCAAGTCAAGTATTTCCTGGGGGGGGGCAGTGAGAGCATTTTTGGCACCTATTGCCTCTTTTATTTTTTATTAAAATCTTTTTATTTTTCAAAACATATGCATAAATAATTCTGTAAAATTAGCCCTTGCAAAACCTTGTGTTCCAATTCCCCGCCTTTTTCTCTAAATGGCAAGTAGTCCAATATATGTTAAACATTATATACGTTAAATCAATATATGCATACATATTTATACAATTATCTTGCTATACAAGAAAAATCAAATCATATCAGAAGAGAAAATGATGAAGAAAATAAAATGCAAATAAACAACAACAAAAAGAGTGAGAATGCTATATTGTGAACCACTCTCAGTTCCCATAGTCCTCTCTGTGTGTAGATGGCTCTTTTGATCACAAGACCATTGGATTTGGTCTGAATCATCTCATTGTTGAAGAAAGCCACTTACATAAGAATTGATCATTATATAATATTGCTGTAAAATCTCCTGGTTCTGCTCATTTCCCTTAGCTTTAGTTCATGTAAGTCTCTCCAGGCCTCTCTGAAATCATCCTGCTGATCATTTCTTATAGAACAATAATATTCCATAATATTCACATACCATAATTTATTCTGCCATTCTACTACTGATGGGCATCCACTCAGTGTCCAGTTTCTTGCCACTGCAAAAAGGGCTGGCACAAAACTTTTTGTACATATGGGTCCCTTTCCCTCCTTTAAGATCTCTTTGGGATACAAGCCCAGTAAAAACATTGCTTGATCAAAGTGTGTGCACAGTTTGATAACTCTTTGAGCATAGTTCCAAATTGCCCTCCAAAATGATTAGATCCATTCATATCTCCACCAACAATGCATCAGTGTCCTAGTTTCCCCACATCCTCTCCAACATTCTTCATTATCTTTTCTTGTCATCTTAGCCAATCTGAGAGGTGTGTAGTGGTATCTCAGAGATGTCTTAACTTGCATTTCTCTGATCAATAGTGATTTGGAGCACCTTTTCATATGACTAGCGATGGTTTCAATTTCTTCATCTGAAAAGTGTCTGTTCATATCCTTTGACCAGTTATCAATTGGAGAATGATGACTTCTTATAAATATGGGTCAATTCTCTATATATTAATGAGGTCTTTATCCATCTATTGCCTCATCACATTTTATCAAAGTTACATTTATACCCTCTGAGTTACTAAGGCAGAAATAGATTTCTATATTAGCCATGTTGCAAAGTTGAAAATTGAAAGATGAAAAGCAAGAAAAGTTGAAAATTGAAGTTTTTAAAAAGGATGCATAACTCTACATTCAGAGTTCATTAGTTTTCTCTCTCAAAGTGTATAGTATTTTTTATCATGAATCCTTTGGAATTTGTCTTGGATTATTGTACTAATCAGAGTAGTTATGTCTTCATATTTGATCATCATTATAATATTGCCATTACTGTGTACAACATATCCCTGATTCTGCTCACTCTACATAAATTCATGTACATTTTCCCAGTTTTTTTGAAAACATTTTGCTTGTCATTTTTTATAGCACAATAGTGTACCATCATAATTGTAAACACCATATCATGTCTTTCCTAATTGATATTCCTATTCCATAATTTTTCAGTCATATCTGACTCTTTGGGGGGGGGTTCATACAGAGATACTGGAGTGATTTATCATTTTCTTCTCCAGCTCATTTTACAGATGAGTACATTGAGGCAAATGAAGTTAAATGACTTGCCCAGACTCGTATACCTCTTAAGTGTCTGATAGCAGATATGAACTTAGGAAGACATCTTCCTATTTACAGGCTTAGCATTCTATCTACTATACCACCTACCTGTCCCAATTGATAGCTATTCCCTTAATTTCCAATTTTTTGATACCAATAAATGTCATAAATATTTTTTTTTACAAATAAGTCCTTTCTCATTTTCTTTGATCTTTTTGGGTTACAAAACAAGTAGTGGTATAGCTGGGTCAAAAGTATGCACAGTTGTGTTGCCCTTTAGGTGCAATTCCAAACTGTTCTCCAAAATGGTTAGATCAGGTTATACCTCCACTACTTACTGATGTAGTCAATTATACTAATATGTCCCCTAATATATTGATGTAGCCTAGCATTCCTAGGACAAATGCCACTTATCCATAGTGGATGATCTTTGTGATATATTTTACTTAAAATGAGATGATTGAAGTTAAATTTTTTTAACTTTCATTTTTATTAGTATCTTCTTTGATTTTTAAAATGTTTATTTTGGTGTTTAATTGGGGGACATTTAATTTGTTCCTTTTCTAGTATTTTTTAATTGAATGCCCAATTTATTTTTTTGGTTCTTTCTATTTTATGGATGTGCACATTTAATGCTTTGGCTACATCCCCATAATTTTGGCATGTTGCTTCATTGGTGTCATTATATTGAATGTACTTATTGATTGTTTCTATGTTTTGTTTTTTGACCTACTTATTCTTTCTAATTAATTTTTAATCTACACTTTTATGGCTTTTTATTAAGTATAATTTTTATTATATTATGATCTGGAAAAGATTTTAACATTTTCTGCCTTTTTGCATTTGTTTGTGAAGTTTTTATATTTTAGTATATGCTCAGTTTTGGTGAAGTTGCCATACACAGCTGAGAAAATATATGCTTTCTATTTTCATTCAGTTTTCGTAAGTGATTTATCACATCTAACTTTTCTAAAATTCTATTCATCTCCTTAACTTCTTTCTTAATTGTTTTATGATTAGATTTATCTAGCACCGGGAGAGGAAAGTTTAAAGTCCCTCAACAACAACAACTATATATATATATTTTGATTTTTCCTTTCAAAATGTACATTATACTGTTTAGAATACATACAAGTGTGTTGGTGTGTATATATATATATATACACATACGTATATATATACACACACATACATGTATGTATATGTGTATGTGTGTGTGTTTATATTTTATATTGTTTCATTGTCTATGGCATCTTTTAGCTTGATGCAATTTCCCTGTTTATCTTTTTAAATTAGGTCTATTTTTGTTTTTGCTTTGTCTAAGATCATGATTGCTATCCCTGACTTTTTTTTTTTTTTAACTTCAGCCAAAGCCTAATATATTCTGCTCCAATTCTTTATTTTAACTCTGTGTGTGTGTCTTTCTTTTTGAAGAATGTTTCTTGTAAACAATATATTTGTTGGGTTCTGGTTTTGTTTTTATTTTGCTATCGGCTTCCATTTTAGGGATGAATTAATCCCGTTCACATTCACAGTTATAATTACTAACTGCATTTTCCTCCATCCTAATTTTTTTTCTCCTTCTCTCTCCCTCTCTCGTCTCCCTTTCTCTCTCTCTCTCTCTCTCTCTCTCTCTCTCTCTCTCTCTCTCTCTCATACACACACACACACCCTTTCACTCTCTGTCTCTCCTAAAGGTCTGTTTTGATGTTTTCCATTGTTCTCCCTTTTGTCACCTTTTCTTCTCTTATCTTCTTCCCTTCTTATTTTCCTATTAAGACAGATTTCTATTAAAAAAAATTTAGACTTTATACATATTTCCCCTCTTTTAGCCAATTCAGATTAGAGTAGATTTAAATGTGACTCACTCTCCCTCATCATTTTCTTCTCCACTATAAATGCTCTTCTTTATATGCTGATTTTTTGTGGGATAATTTCTCTCATTTTTCCTTTCCTATTCTTCTCACAGGATATCCCTTTTTCTTACTGACTCATTTTTTTCAAATCATCTTAACATAATAAATTGATTTATTCATATAGAGTCCTAGTAACTGCTCTATTCTTAGGATTATCTTTCAACATAGGAATTAAACAGTTTAACTTTATTGAGTCCTTGATTATTTATTTTTCATGGTTCTTTTTCTGGTTTTCTTTAGTCTTGTATTTGAAAGTCAAAATTTCTATTTATCTTTGATCTTTTTGTCAGGAATGCCTGACAATCCTTTATTTTATTAAATATCCATCTCCCCTGAATAATTTTGCTGAGCAGGTTATTCTTTAATGTTATCCTAGCCCCTGTGTCTCTTGAAATGTTATATTCCAAGCCCTTTCTCCCTTAAAATAGTAGTTGCTAAATCTTGTGTGATCCTAATTTTGGCTGCACAAAATTTGAATGGTTTCTTTCTGGTTGCTTGAAGTAGTTTTTATTTGATCTGGAATTTAGTAAAAGTTTTCATTTTGGAATCTATTTCAGGAGTTGATTGATGTTTTGTTTTGTTTTTTTGAATTCTATTTTAGTTTCTGATTCTAGGATATCAGGATCGTTTTTCTGTATATAATTTATTGAAATATGTTTAGGCTATTTCTTTGATCATGATTTTCAAACAATTCTATGTTTATTTTTTGCTGAGGCAATTGGAGTTAAGTGACTTGCCCAAAGTCACACATCTAGGAAGGATTAAGTGTCTGAGGTCGTATTTGAATTTGGGTCCTCCTGACTTCAGGTTCGGTTCTCTGTTCATTGTCTCATTTCACTGCCCCAATCCAGTAATTCTTAAATAATGTCTCAATCTATTTTCCAGGTCAAATATTTTTTGTTTTTGTTTTGTTTTGTTTTGATTCATAAATTGTTTCACTCTTCTGATTTTGTTTTATTTTTTTCTTAATGTCTCATGGAGTTACTAGTTTTCATTTGCCTAGTCCAATGATCTTTTCTACCTTTTTTCCCTCCCACTATTTGGTCAAATCTGCTTTTTAGAAAGTTATTTTCACAGGAGAATTTTTATGCCTCTTTTATCATTTGGCCAATTCTGTTTTAAGATGTTATTTTGTTCAGTATTGTGTATGTGTATGTGTGCTTCTTATACTAAGCTGTTGATTTTTTTCATAATTTTAATGTACAGTTCTCACTTCGTTTTCTAATTTTCCTCTCTACTACTCTTATTTGATTTTGAAAATCATTTTAGCTCTTTGAATCCATGCTGAATTCACATTTATTTTTTCCTGTGAGGCTTTGTTTATAGCTCTTTTGGTATTGTTGTTTTTCTTTTCTTCTGAATTTGTGTATTGATCTTTCCTATCACCAGATAGCTTTTAAATAGTTCCAATTTATTTATTGATTTGAAAGAGTATATTAAAGTTGAACTCTGTTCCTAAAGTTGGTCTGGGAGCCTCTGTCCTTAACTTGTTTGATAGAATGCCATAGGGCCTCCCACCTATGTACATATATGTTCCATAGGCAAATTTGTTTTTACCTCTTTGTTACGAAGAGGAAAAATTATCATCACTTCTTCAGGTTTTGAGGTGATTTGAGCTCAGTTCTGTTCTATTTCTTGAGAAATTCTTAATTTAATTTTAAAATGATATTAACATATGTTGATTTTTAAGTTATAGTTTTTTACTTATATGTCTCCATTCCAACTGAATCTTCTCTTATTAAAAAAACAGCTAAATAAAACTAGGGCAGGTAAGTAGCACAGAAGCTAGAGTGCTGGACCTGAAGTTAGGAAGAGTTCAAATCTGGTCTCACTTTACTAGCTGTGTGGTCTTGGGTGAAGCACTTAACCCTGTTTGCTTCACTTTTCTCCTCTGTCAAAATGACCTAGAGAAGAAAATGGCAAACAACTTTGTAGAGGGCTGGAACTTCAAGAAGTATATTTGAAACAAGGATACTTACAACAAGGTGTTAACTCAGTGTAATTGATGAGATGATGGTTTTCTAGTTCACATATATACTTAGTACTTAGTATGGTGATATAATGGTTTGATAGTTCACACATACTCAGTATACTGTACCAATGTAATTACAATAGGTTATTTAAGGGCTGAGAGGACTGGAAATGAGACATTCCATTTTTGACCATCCTCCTGATAGCTCTCTTGCCTCCTGCATTCCTGGAATAAGATCAAGTCTGCTCCTGAGGTCCTCCAGAAAGCTAGCCCAAACATTACACAATTTCAGTGTCTTTTCCAAGACAATCCCAAATGGAATCATTTTTTTTTAAATGTGGGGCTTTCCTTTTTGTCTTTAACTTCCTTTGGCCAGGTAGTCATAAAGTAAGCAAACAGCTTAGAGAATTTTTTGCATAATTTTATTTTCCAGTCTGACTTTACCAATTCATAGTTCTATCAGCAATATGTTTGTGTGAGTTTGGTCTATTTATTTCACTCTTGAGATGTTCTTAGGAATCTGAATCCTCTGGGTTTGTCTCCTTCCCATACAAAGCTATTCCCAGGTTGTATCTTCTTGGTTGTAGTTCTTCAGAGATAATTGGCAGCAGTTAGCCATCAATAACCTAACCTTAGACAACAGGGAACTGCTCCAAAGGATGAGTTCTCTTTGTCTAGGATTAACAAATAATATTTTGAATAATACATGGTCCCAGATGGAAAAGTAGACTGTAATTTAATCAATTGTTTTTGATGATGTCATAATCCACAAGTGCTCTTGAATAGAAAAAAGTCAATCTTTTCTTACACTCTTTTCTTCTCATGATAATTAGCAATGTTCCACAGGGCTTCAACATAGCCACTGATTTCTATCTTCCTAAAAATTTGATATTTGATTTCATCAAAAGTTGCCTCTAAGAGCTTTAGCAAAGGATTAATTTTCTTATTAAAATTCTTTAAAACTCTATCTGCAAAGAAAGAAAGAGATTTTGGGACAGAGGAGAAGACATCTTGAGTTAACCATGGAGGTTATTATTTTCTTTTGGTGCAAAGTTAGATTATTGAAGAAAAAGCTTAGGTATCCATTTGTATGCCCTGATGAGTTGGCCAGGAAGCTTTTCCAAGCAAAAAGAGCCAATAAAATGACCAAAAGCTGAAATTTACACCCACCCTGCCCCCTCCACAGTATTATTTACTATCCACATAAGATTTATGAAATGGAATTTCTTTATACCTGACTAATGAGAAGTAGCTAATGCCTGTTTTCATACTTTATCAATAAGGTTTTCAAGTTGGGAGAGAGCTGATTGACCTTTACAGTCAGTATAATGATTTGGAATAACTTTTACCCTCTATATTATTGCCAGTGGGATATTGGCCATTTTACATTTAAACTCCCTCATCCTTAATTTCTTAAACTTCTAAATGGGGTTAATGAGCAACTTAACTTGTTGGGCTGATGAATATGGATGACCTAGTCATCCTTTTAGAAGTGGGGAATATCTTAGAGAACATCTTGTACAATAGCCTCATTTTATTGATTAGGAAAAGTGATGTGAGGTGAAATGACAGCAATAATTCCAAAAGCAAGTTATTGACAGAAGCAGAAGTAGTCCAAAATCTTCTGTCTTTTTCCTTTAGTCGACTCTTTTTTCTTGAATTTGTTTTTCTTTTTGGTTAATAACAATTAAAAAAAATCAATTTTACTTTCCAATCACTTGTCTTCCTGCTCAACACATAGAACCCTCCTTTGTGATAGTTAAACAGAACAAATTAAGACATTAACCATGTTGGACAATGTATAACACATTCTACACCTATAGTAAATCACTTCACTGCCAAGATCTGGGAAGCATGCTTTGCCACTATTACTCTAAAGTCAGAAAAGAAGTGTGTGTATTTGAAGGCCTTCAGAACTCTGATTTGTTAATTATTTTCAAAGTTTTCTTGTTATTCTAGCTACACAGATTTTGTTTTGCAAATCTTTTAAATTTTCTGTTATCATGATTGTTTATTGTTTATGATCACTTCTATTTTTTATTTAATTATTCTCCCTTAATTAACATTATTTAGAGTAACTCCTATTCAACTCTAATTTTTTAATGATCTGATTCTTTATAATTAGGTTATGGATGAGTTTGGAGTTATTATAGTAAACGATATGAGATGTTGGTGTAAACCTAATTTTGCCAATTTACCTTTTACTTTTCTCAGCAGTTCTTGGTAAAAAGAAAATCCTTACCCCAGTGATTTGTGTGATAGATAATTTGTTGAACACTAGGCTACTAATCAAATGCTTTATCATCCTGTTTAGTCTAGTGTTCAAACATTTTTGGTTTTTGTTTTTTACAAGCAACAGTTATGATGATTACTATTATATAATATAGTTGTAGATCTATTAAAGCTGTGCTTTCTTCAATACTATGATTTCCTTTGAGGATCTTTTTTTTATTATCTACATGGATTTTTATAATTTTTCCATTCCCACAATTCCTTGCTACCTTATTTTGATTGGTAAAATGAGAAATTTGTAAATTAATTTGGAAAGTATCACAATTTTTATTATATTGAAATGACACAATTATTACAAGAATAGTTAATATTTTTATAGCACCTACTGTGTGTCAGGAACTATGCTATGCTGAATTTTATAAGCATTATCTCAATTAATCCTCTAAAAACCCTCTGAATAGTTGCTACTATGAACTCCAAATTACAGATGAAGAAATTGAAGCAATGAAAGTTGAGATTTACCCAAGATACCTAGTTAGTACATATTTAAGACTAGATTTAAACTCAGGTTTTCTTGACTCAAGCCCCAGAACTCTGTCCACTACACTATCTAGCACGGATTTACACTTTTTTTTTTTTGCTATAGTTTACTCTTTTGCTCTTATCTTTCATATTTATAGTTTTCATAATGATGTTGAGTTGTCTTATTTTTGTTAAAATAAATCCAGTCTGTTTATATTGAGCAAACTTTTGACGTATAGTTGCCTTGCTAATATCAGGTTCAATATATTCTCATTAGTGATAATGATCTACAATTTTTTTTTTTTACTCTTTTTTCCTGTTTCTGTTTCAGCCCAATGTTTTTCTCATTAGGTGACTTGTATCCTTATTTTTGAAATTCTTATATTAAAATAGAATGAAACTCTTTGAATGTTTGATAGAATTTACAACATTGTCCTGGGTTTCCCCCCTTCTTTTGAGAGTTCACCCACTTTGTCCACTTTCTTTTACTAAGGCTGAGCTGTTTATGGTCTTCATTTCTTTTTCTATTTATCTGAGTATTTTATATATTTAAAAATCTACATTCATTTCATTTAAGTTTTTAGTTTTGTTGTATGTAACTGAATATAATAATTTCTGATTTTTCTTTATCAATGAGGAACTATACCAAAGGGTTACTGTGCAAAGGGTTACCCTTTCTTTAAATTAGCATATAGTTATATTTATCATCTAAGTAGATTTTTTTTCACTTTTGCTCATTTCTGTGATTTTTAGAATTTCTATTTTTGTATTTATTTGAGCATTTTGATTTGTGCTTTCTAGATTTTTCATGTAGTTACAGATCCAGTCCATCTCTTATTTTCTGTCTTTTGTTGTTGAAAATATTTAGAGATATAAAATTTAATCTAGAGAGTTTATTTAGCTGAAGTGACTTCCTCACAGTCACACAGGCAGTATATATTAGATTCTGGGTCTGAATACAGATCCTTTCAGGATGGAAGGAAAATAACTTTAAAATATTTTTAAGAACTCAAATTAACACAAAGACCAATAATAGCTTCAGAAGAACCCATGATGAATTATTCTCCTTCCTCACACCAGAAAAGTAAAGTACTATATAGTGTAGAATAAAATTAATATTTTCAGATTTAAGCAATGTATGAATTTGTAGTTTGACTACACTTATTTGTTATAAAGGAGGGATTTTAATATTTGAAGAAAGAATTGTTAAGAGTATGAAAAGATTGCTACTGATGTAGAAAAATAGAAACTAAAAAGTTTCAATGAAATGTTTTTAAAATAGACAGAAGAGAGTAGAAGGAAGATGTAGAAGGAAATACATAGAACTAGAGTAAAATTGATAGTTCAGTCATCTTTCAGGCATGCCCAATTCTCTAAGACTACTTTGGAGTTTTCTTGGAAAACTTTTTGAGTTTTCTTGTCATTTTCTTCCTGAGTTTATTTACAGTTGAGGGAACTGAGGTAAACAGGAGTAAGTGACTTGACCAGGGTCACACAGATAAGAAGTGGTGAGTTCAGATTAGAACTCAGGAAGATTAATCTCTCTTATTCTAGGGCCAGCCCTCTATTTGCTGTACCACTTGACCACTTTGATTGGTATTATCTTGTTATCTTGTTAAATTTAACATATGTGGTTATTTAAATTCCAAGCTATACGTAATTGAGATTTATGGTATGATATATGCCTATTCCCCTATTACTTGTATACGATATATGAATTTGATATCTGTCAAATTTCTACTTTTAAAAAAGAAAATGATGCATCGGAGTTTAAATGTTCAATGGCCACTAAATTGAAAACAATTATTCTATCAGATTTATTAGATGATAATTATTGGTTGGTTTCATATAATAGATAATGACATTTGAACAAAAGCTCTAACACACATACCTTCCTCCAACTAATTCCTAAGGAATTCATTTTTCTTTCATCAGAATGCAAATCACCTTTGGGAGGTATATGAGAAAACTGGGACACTAATACATTGTTGGTGGAGTTGTAAACTGATCCAACCATTCTGGAGAGCAATTTTAAACTTTGCCCAAAGGGTTATAAAACTGTGCATATCCTTTGATCCAGAATTGCTTCTACTGGATCTGTATCCCAAAGAGATCACAAAAGAGGGGAAAAAGATCCACATGTGCAAAAATGCTTGTGGTAGCTCTTTTTGTGGTGGCAAAGAATTGGAAAATGAATGGATACCCCTCAATTACGAAATGACTGAATAAATTATGGTATATGAAAGTAATGGAATATTATTGTTCTATCGGAAATGATGAACAGGCTGATTTCAGAAAAGTCTAGAAAGACATACATGAACTGGTGCTGATGCTGAATGTTGAGCAGAACCATAAAATCATTGTACCCCAAAACAGCAAGATTGTATGAAAATCAACTTTGATAGACTTAGCTCTTTTTAACAATTTGGTGATCCAAGGCAATTCCAATAAACTTTGGATGAAAAATGTGATCTGCAACCAGAGACTATGGACACTAAAGGTGAATTGAAGCATACTGTTTTCAGCTTTTTTCCCCCCTTTGTTTTTTTTTTCTTTCTCATGATTTTTCCCTTTTGCACTGATTTTTTTCTCCCAACATGATTCATATTGAAATACATAAAAAAATGAATGTGTATGTATACATATGTATAATAAAATAAAATTTTATGTAAAAACAATAAAGCAAATAGCCCAAAACAAAAGGGTTCTTCTCTATTCACAAATTTTTCCATTAATCTAGGGGGGGGGAAATTCCTCACAGGGAGCAGACCAAAGAATTCTAGTTGTAGAGCAAGAAAGAACCTCAAAGGTCATTTAATCCAATCTGTAACCCCCCAATTTTATAGGTTAATATAAGCACTGAGGTCAAGTGACTTACCCAAAGTTAAATAGCTAGTAATTTACAAATCCTGTATTTGAACCCATATTCTTTTACTCCAGTCTTTGCATCCTTTGTCCTCTTTTCATCTGCATTAGATGCAGTCATTCATGAAATTGTGTTTACTGGTTGGGAGATTTGGGAAGGACAAAAGAAAGAATGAGTGACTAAAATTGAAACCAAAAATTTGCTTGTGCATTTAGTTCTTGAGGAAGAGATAATAAAGCCTTCTGAATTGGCACTTTGATTCAATTCTCCACATCTTCCTCTTAATGACCTACAACTTTATACCCTAATAATTTTTAGTTTAGGCCTTTTTCATTTTCCAGTTACTGACTTATGAATAGATTCTGCTGGTCTAATGACTGAATGTAATAACATTTACAATATGCAAAGCACTGTGTCCCAGTTGATGAACCTTTGTCTCTCTTTCCTAAAGAGAGGAGATGACTTCTGACTGGAAGCACAAATTGGAATCCTCATATGAGGTGGTGATGTAGCTCACTATCCAATCTGGAGTCAGAAATACCCTTAGTTCAAATGTAACCAAAGATAACTGGTTGTATGTATAGTTCAAATGTAATCAAAGATAATTAGTTGAATTAACTAGTTGTATGACTCAGGACCAGTCACTTAACCCCTATTTGCACTAATTTATTCATCTGTAAAAATGGGGATAATAATCTCCCAAGGTTGTTATAAGGATCAAATGAGATAATATTTTAAAAGTAGTTTAAAATATTTGGCACAGGGACAGCTAGGTGATATAGTGGATAGAGTACCAATTCTGAGGCTGTCTACAGAGGACCTGAACCAGGAGGACCTGAGTTCAAAGGTGGCCTTAGACACTTAATACTTGCCAGCTGTGTGATCCTAGGCAAATCACTTAATCCCAATTGCCTTGCCAAAAAAGAAGAAAGAAAGAAAGACTTGCTCATATAAGGCTCATAGGCTCATATAAGCCTAGAACAGAGAAAATATTTAAATATTTGTTGATTTATGAGGCAAGTAGGTAAATAAGTAACATAGTTCTGGGCCTGAAGTCACGAAAGCCTTTAACACTTACTTGCTTTGTGATTCCGGGCAAGTCACTTAACCTCTGTCTGCCCCAGTTTTCTCATCTTTAAATTGGGTGTATTAATAGTACCTACTTTTGGGTTGTGAGGATAAAGATTACACAATGCTTCACCCATAATAGGCACTTAAACTTTTTTGATTGAAATAATAGTTGTAAGTGCTTTGCAAAATTCAAAACACTGTATGAATTTTAGCTAGATTATGTATATGTATATGTGTAATTTTGGACAACCACTTGAAGAAGACTATGAATTAGCCCCAGAATTAAACAGCAATGTGGGTTGGTCACCTGGTGTTATCAAGGGATAACCATGAATCCCATTATCTTATTGTTATCCTCATATTAAGAGAAGGTGAAGAAGAGCTTCTCATGTGCCCCCTAAATGTTGAGTAGATCCAGTGTGGAGAACTAATGGGAGGATAAGTATCACATAGGACAGTTTCAGATTAATATAATTAATAATTATATTAAATTACCAACATGAATATGATCACAGCTCCAGTAGATGCTTGATGACAACACTGATGAGAGATACTATCTCTAGAGAAATATACTATGTCACCAACATAGTGGGTGGGTCAAGCCCTGCTTCAAACATTTACTAGCTGTGTGATGCTGGACAAATCACTTAATCTCTCTGAGTCACAATTTTCTCTCTGTGAGCTAAAGCTCACAGACAATAGCCTCTACCTTACAAAGTTATTATGAAGATGAAATGAGGTTATATGTGTGTGTATGTGTGTATATGTATGCATACATATACACCTATGTATACATATACACATATAAACAGACACATACACTTTAAAATGCTTGACAAACTTTAAAGTGCAATGTAAATGTTAGTTATTTTTATTTTTGTTAATGATTATAATGGTAAACAAATTATTTCTCAAATTGGGAAGCTAGATGGTACAATGGATAGAGTACTGGACCTGGAATCAAGAAGACCTGAGTTAAAATCTGGCCTCAGACACCTATTAGCTGTGTGACTCTGGACTAGTCACTCAACCCTCTTTGCCTTAGGTTCCTCATCTGTAAAATGAGCTGGAGAAGGAAATAGTGAATTACTCCAGTATTTGCCAAGGAGACCCCCAGAAGGGCCATGAAGAATCAGCTGTAACTGAAATAACAACAGTTTCTCAAATTGGATTAATCCTGGAATGACCAGTTTAGGGCAAGTGAACAGTTTCTGAATACTTTTTCCCCCTTGGGTTTGCAGGGGGGTTGTTTATGTTGATTTTTAGGTCTGAAGTGTGAGCTAAAAGACAATATACATATAGTATTAAAACATTAAGAAAAGATGATATGATCCAGTGGAAAGGATCATTGAATTTAAAGTCAGAGGAATTGGATTTGTATCCTGGGTCTGATACTTACTAACATGAGTCAATTAGTCTCTAGGCTTCTATTTCCTTATTTGTAAAAATAAGGGAATTGAATGAGATGACCTGTAAGGACCCTTCCTGCTCTAGAGAGTTGGTCCCATGATCTATTCACAGAATCACTTTTGAGTTCATCTCACACCGGACAAAAAGGGCAGAGCCCTCAACCCTATTTAAGAAAACTTGAGGCTCTTATCTGGGTTATATGTCAATGACTTGCTAAGTAACTTTGCCCTTTGCTTTGTCTCTTGGCTCTGAAATGGAGATTGATAGCCATGGTTTCCCATATAGACACTGGCTAATAAGCTATTGTAAAACACTTCACAAATGTAAATTATCCCAGGAATTCTGAAGAGTAACAAAGTCTCTGAGCCTAGATCACCATCTTTCACTTAAATAATGACTGATTGACAGATCTCAGATGCAGATTACCTAGCCAATTTGAGCAAGAATCACAAAGGTGTAGGGAAGAAAAAAAAATGCCTATCAGCAAATGACACAGGCCAGTTCCACATGTCTTAGTCAGTTTGCCAAGTGCACACAAGCACAGCTCTTTATAAAAAGGAAGATTGGAATAAATTTTGCCCAAGAACATGGGAGACCAAAAAACCCCCCAAAGATAGAATCATCTCTGGCATGTCTATTTTCATAGGATCTTAGAGTCCTCTATGAAGAAATGAGTCTCACCCCTACAATTTCTGTCAAATGGTATTGATGTATTTATATTGATTCCAGTTCTAAATCTGATAGTTAAGGAAACTGAGACCCACTGTATCTAAGTAACTTTAATGGGATTAGAAAAGTCTCACTATTTGACAAAAATTGCTGAGAAAATTGGAAATTAGTATGGCAGAAACTAGACATTGACCCACATCTACCATCCTATATCAAGATAAGGTTGAAATGGGTTCATGATTTAGAGATAAAGAGTGATACTGTAAGCAAATTAGAAGAACAAAAGATAGTTTATCACAGATCTGTGGAGAAGGAAGGTATTTGTGGCCAAAGAAGAACTAGAGTACATTATGGGATACTAAATGGATAATTTTGATTATATTAAGTTAAAAAGTTTTTGCACAAATAAAACCAATGCAGATAAGATTAAAAGGTAAGCAGTAAACTGGGGGGGGGGAAATTTCCAGCCAAAGGTTCTGATAAAAGACCTCATTTCTAAATTATATAGAAAATTGACTCATTTATAAGAATACAAACCATTCTCCAATTGATAAATAGTCAAAGGGTATAAACAGACAATTTTCAGATGAAATTAAAACCGTTTCTAGTCATATGAAAAATACTTTAAATCACTGTTGATCAGAGAAATGCAAATTAAGACAACTCTGAGGTACAACTACATACCTCAGATTGGCAAAAATGACAAGAAAAGATAATGATGAATGTTGAAGGGGTTGTGCAAAAACAGATATTGTGGAGTTATGAAATGATCTAACCATTCTGGAGAGCAACATGAAACTATGTCCAAAGGCCTATCAAATTGTGCATACCTTTTGATCTAGCAGTATCTCTACTGGATCTGTATCCCAAAGAGATCATAAAAAGGGAAGAGGAGCCACATGTCCAAAAATATTTGTAGCAGCCCTTTTTGTAGTGGCAAAGAACAAGAAACTAAACGGATGCCCATCCAGTTTCCTGGATTAGTTGGAAAGTGGATGAATAAGTTAAGGCATATGAATGTTATGGAATATTATTGTTCTATAAGAAACTATCAGTGGGATGATTTTAGAGAGGCCTGGAGAGACTTATATGAACTCATGATGCAGTGAGTAGAACCAGAAAAGCATTGCATTTAGCAACAGCAAGATTATATGATAATTAATTCTGATGGACGAGGCTCTTTTCAACAATGAGATGATTCAGGCCTTGTGATGAAGAAAGCCATCTGCACTCAGAGAGAGAGGACTGTGGTGACTGAGTGAGGGTCATAACATAGTATTTTCACTTTTTTGTTACAATTTGCTTGCTTTTTGTTTTCTTTCTAATTTTTTTCTTTTTGATCTGATTTTTCTTGTGCATCATGGTAATTGTGAAAATATATGTAGATGGTACTGATACCTAAACTAGGTAGATTGAAAACAGAAAAAGAAAATTATACACCAATCTCCCTAATGAATATTGATGCTAAAATCTTAAATAAAATGTTAGCAAAAAGATTACAGAAAATCATTCCCAGGATAATACACTATGCTCAAGTAGGATTTATACCAGGAATGCAGGGCTGGTTCAATATTAGGAAAACTATTAGCATAACTGACTATATCAATAACCAAACTAACAAAAACCATATGATCATCTCAATAGATTCAGAAAAAGCATTTGATAAAATCCAACATCTATTCCTAATAAAAACATTTGAGAGGATAGGAATAAATGGACTTTTCCTCAAAATAGTCAGGAGCATATATTTAAAACCGTCAGTAAGCATCATTTGTAATGGGAAAAAACTGGAACCTTTCCCAGTAAGATCTGGAGTGAAGCAAGGTTGCCCACTATCACCATTATTATTCAATATTGTATTAGAAATGCTAGCCTTGGCAATAAGAGTCGAGAAAGAGATTAAAGGAATTAGAGTAGGTAATGAAGAAACCAAACTATCACTCTTTTCAGATGATATGATGGTATACTTAAAGAACCCCAGAGATTCTACTAAAAAGCTATTAGAAATAATTCATAACTTTAGCAAATTTGCAGGATACAAAATAAATCCCCATAAATCCTCAGTATTTTTATACATCACCAACAAAATCCAACAGCAAGAAATACAAAGAGAAATTCCATTCAAAATAACTGTCAATAGCATAAAATATTTGGGAATCTATCTACCAAAGGAAAGTCAGGAATTATATGAGCAAAATTACAAAAAAACTTTCCACACAAATGAAGTCAGATTAAATAATTGGAAAAATATTAAGTGTTCTTGGATAGGCTGAGCGAATATAATAAAGATGACAATACTCCCTAAATTAATCTATTTATTTAGTGCTATACCAATCAGACTTCCAAGAAAATATTTTAATGATCTGGAAAAAATAACAACAAAATTCATATGGAAGAACAAAAGGTTGAGAATCTCAAGGGAATTAATGAAAAAAAAAATCAAATGAAGGTGGCCTAGATGTACATGATCTAAAACTATATTATGAAGCAGCAGTCACCAAAACCATTTGGTATTGGCTAAGAAATATTTAGTTGATCAGTGGAAAAGATTAGGTTCACAAGACAAAATAGTCAATAACTATAGCAATCTAGTGTTTGACAAACCCAAAGATCCTAACTTTTGGGGTAAGAATTCATTATTTGACAAAAACTGCTGGGATAACTGGAAATTAGTATGGCAGAAATTACTCATGAAAGATCAAAATGGGTCCATGATTTAGGCATAAAGAATGAGATTATAAATAAATTAGAGGAACATAGGATAGTTTACCTCTCAGACTTGTGGAGGACAAAGAAATTTGTGACCAAAGATTAACTAGAGATCATTATTGATCACAAAATAGAAATTTTTGATTACATCAAATTAAAAAGCCTTTGTACAAACAAAACTAATGCAAACAAGATTAGAAGGGAAGCAACAAACTGGGAAAACATCTTCACAGTTAAAGGTTCTGATAAAGGCCTCATTTACAAAATATAGAGAGAATTGACTCTAATTTATAAGATACCAAGCCATTCTCCAATTGATAAATGGTCAGAGGATATGAAAAGACAATTTTCAGATGATGAAAATTGAAACTATTTCTAGACATATGAAAAGATGCTCCAAGTCATTATTAATCAGAGAAATGCAAATTAAGACAACTCTGAGATACCATTACTCACCTGTCAGATTGGCTAGAATGACAGGGAAAGATAATGCGGAATATTGGAGGGGATATGGGAAAACTGGGACACTGATGCATTGTTGATGGAGTTGTGAATGAATCCAACCATTCTGGAGAGCAATCTGAAATTATGCCCAAAAAGTTATCAAACTGTTCATACCCTTTAATCCAGCAGTGCTACTATTGGGCTTATACCCCAAAGAGATACTGAAGAAGGGAAAGGGACCTGTATGTGCCAAAATGTTTGTGGCAGCCTTGTTTGTAATGGCTAGAAACTGGAAAATGAATGGATGCCCAATAATTGGAGAATGGTTGGGTAAATTATGGTATATGAATGTTATGGAATATTATTGTTTTGTAAGAAACGACCAGCAGGATGAATACAGAAAAGCTTGGAGAGATGTACATGAACTGATGCTAAGTGAAATGAGCAGAACCAGGAGATCATTATATACCTCAACAATGATACTGTATGAGGATGTATTCTGATGGAAGTGGATTTCTTTGACAAAGAGAAGATCTAACTCAGTTTCAATTGATCAATGATGGACAGAAGCAGCTACACCCAAAGAAAGAACCCTGGGAAATGAATGTAAACTGTTTGCATTTTGGTTTTTCTTTCTGGGTTATTTTTACATTTTGAATCCAATTCTTCCCGTGCAACAAGAGAACTGTTTGGTTCTGCACATATATATTGTATCTAAGATATATATATATAACATATATATTGTATCTAAGATATATATATAACATATATAGGATTGCTTGACATCTGGAGGAGCGGATGGAGGGAGGAGGGGAAAAGTCGCAACAAAAGTGAGTGCAAGGGATAATGTCAAAAAAAAATTACTCAGGCATGGGCTCTGTCAATAAAAAGTTATAATTATTTAAAAAAAAAGAAAATATATGTAGAATAATTGTACATGTTTAACATATATTGGACTACTTGCCATCTAGGGGAGGTGGGAAGGTAAAGGAGGAAGAAAAAATTTGAAACACAAGGTCTTACAAAGATGAATGTTGAAAATTATGTATGAATATATTTTGAAAAAAAGCTTTAATAAAGAAAAAGAAAATTAGTCAATGCTAGATCATATCCTATGTCATGTATTAAGGTGGAATTGAAAGGGAAGAAAGATTGTGAAAACTTTCATTTAGAAAAGTGATTAATGTAAGAAAACAATTTATTTTAAAAATATCAAATTATACATAGTAAATTTTTGGTTTCATGTGTAATCAACTTTTAAATAATATTAAATATCATTATATATCAATATTATATATCATCCCATAAATTATTTTTTTTTTAAATAGAAAGAAAACAGGGAAATCTTCCTCTGTTTTCTTGATGCCTTTTATTCAAGCAAGCCCATGAACTGTGGTACTGATTGGGAGTAGTAAAGGTGATGCTTATTTGACATTGTCTTGATATGGAACCTAGATAAAAACTGAAATTTATCAAGCTGGGATCAGCAACACACAGGAGAAAATCAAAGAAATCATCCCACCATTTTAAAGAAGACAGTATAAAGATTTGTAGTCAAAAGGACTTGAGTTCATCTCTCATGCCAACTACTTATTATCTCTGTGAAGTCAAATAATCTCTGGGTTCCAATTTCCTCACCTATAAAATGATTTTGAGTAGCTGAACTCTAAAAGATAATTTCAGGGTCAGCAAAGGGCAAAGTGAGTAGAATGCCAGCCCTACAGTTAGGAGAATCTCAAATTCAAATATGGCCTCAGATACTTACTAGTTGTGTGAGCGACCCTAGTTGCCTCAGTTTCTTATCTATAAATTGAGCTGGAAAAAAGAATGGCAAACCATTTTAATATCTTTGCCAAGAAAAATCCAAAGGAAGTCATAAAGAGTTGGTGATGACAGAAAGGACTGAATAAGGTTGATTCCAATTCTAAATCTGATAGTTAAGGAAACTGAGAAACACCGTACCTAAAAGACTTTCCTGAGATTAGACAATTTGCTAGTACTAGATCCCATCTTATGTGATGTTCATCTGTGTCCCTACACAGAGTTTACTCAATATGGTGGAGCTGGGGGGTGGAGATATGGAGATATGGGGAATTCTCAGTTTCTCTAGATTTGAGAATAGCAGTGGAATAATGAGACTCATGAGCCATCTGTTGGTGAGGAGCTCAGGCTTCCTTCTTTCCAGTGCTGTGAGTCAGCAAACTTTGTCCCCAAAACCAAATCCTAACTACCATCTGTTTTTGTATAGATTGAAAAAAGTTTTTATATTTTAATGTTTTAAAATAGTTTTAATAAGTTTTAATTTTAAATTTTACTTTAAAATGTTAAAAAAAGTTTAACTCACAGGTTTTGAAAAAATAGAATTCATAGGCTAGAGCTGAAAATTACTTGTCATGCTCTTTACAGTAGGCATCCAATCAGAAGACCTTGTCATGCTCTTTACAGGAGAGTCAGTTGGGTACAGTGGCCCAGCACAATAGCACACAATAGCACAGAGCAGAAACTGCACCATCAGCATGGATCACAATAGTAGATTAGGAATAATAATGATAACAATGACAATAGTAATCCATTATGTTTCAGGTGCTTTTTGAAAGTATTATCTCATTTTGTCCTCACAACCACCTTGGGAGGTAAATGTTACCATTATCCTTCTTTTACAGATGAGGAAATCAAGTAAAATGGTTAATGACTTGCCTCAAGGTCACACAACTAGCTGGAGTCTAAGGCTGGATTTAAACTCCTGTCTTCCCAATTCTGGGCTGAAGATTCTATCTGTTGTACTACCTTGCTGCTACCTGAGTAATCAGAATGGTCAGATATGATCTAAAGGAGGCTAATTGCTGTTCTAGATACAAGCAGCAGTTAGCACTAGTTATGGGAGAAGAGAATAAAGCAGCATACACTTTCAGACAAGTCAGAGAAAGACTGAAGCAGAGCTGTGCTGAGCACCAAAGAGAGCTCCTGGAGTCCAATATTCTGGCACTTCCGATGGCTTTTTGTCTTGGGCAGAGAAGCCCTTTTTGTTGGGAACATGAGATTAAATAGGAATAAAGAGCTGGAAGGGACTTTTAAAATCATCTTGTCTAGATAAACTTTAGAGTGTCAAGGGCCCTGATGGTCAGAGAAAGCCCAGCTCTCTTGATGGTAGTGGTGGTGTTAGTGAGAGCAAGCCTCAAAGCCTGGAATATCTAAGTTTAAGATCTGCTCTGACATATATTGGCTGTGGAACTCTGGAATCCTTTCTCTAGGCCAGTGATATCAAATTCAAATAGAAACAGGAACACTAAACTGTACAAAAGGATCCTACAAGGAAAGCTACATTTTAACATTATCTATGTTTCATTTTTATTTTTATTTATTTATTTTTTTTATTTAATAGCCTTTTATTTACAGGATATATGCATGGGTAACTTTACAGCATTAACAATTGCCAAACCTCTTGTTCCAATTTTTTTTTTTTTTTTTGCTTTTTTGCTCATTTTTATTTATTTATTTTTTTAATTTAATAGCCTTTTATTTACAGGATATATTTACATGGGTAACTTTACAGCATTAACAATTGCCAAACCTCTTGTTCCAATTTTTCACCTTTTACCCCCCCACCCCCTCCCCTAGATGGCAGGATGACCAGTAGATGTTAAATATATTAAAATATAAATTAGATACACAATAAGTATACATGACCAAAACGTTATTTTGCTGTACAAAAAGAATCAGACTCTGAATTATTGTACAATTAGCTTGTGAAGGAAATCAAAAATGCAGGTGTGCATAAATATAGGGATTGGGAATTCAATGTAATGGTTTTTAGTCATCTCCCAGAGTTCTTTTTCTGGGCATAGCTAGTTCAGTTCATTACTGCTCCATTAGAAATGATTTGGTTGATCTCGTTGCTGAGGATGGCCTGATCCATCAGAACTGGTCATCATCTAGTATTGTTGTTGAAGTATATAATGATCTCCTGGTCCTGCTCATTTCACTCAGCATCAGTTCGTGTAAGTCTCTCCAGGCCTTTCTGAAATCATCCTGTTGGTCATTTCTTACAGAACAGTAATATTCCATAATTTTCATATACCACAATTTATTCAGCCATTCTCCAACTGATGGACATCCATTCAGTTTCCAGTTTCTAGCCACTACAAAAAGGGCTGCCACAAAATTCGTGCACATACAGGTCCCTTTCCCTTCTTTATAATCTCTTTGGGATATAATCCCAGTAGTAACACTGCGGGATCAAAGGGTATGCACAGTTTGATAACTTTTTGAGCATAGTTCCAAACTACTCTCCAAAATGGTTGGATTCGTTCACAACTCCACCAACAATGCATCAATGTCCCAGTTTTCCCGCATCCCCTCCAACAATCATCATTATTTTTTCCTGTCATCTTAGCCAATCTGACAGGTGTGTAGTGGTATCTTAGAGTTGTCTTAATTTGCATTTCTCTGATTAATAATGACTTGGAGCATCTTTTCATATGACTAGAAATAGTTTCAATTTCTTCATCTGAGAATTGTCTGTTCATATCCTTTGACCATTTTTCAATTGGAAAATGGCTTGATTTTTTATAAATTAAGAGTTAATTCTCTATATATTTTGGAAATGAGGCCTTTATCAGAACCTTTGACTGTAAAAATATTTTCCCAGTTTATTGCTTCCCTTCTAATCTTGTCTGCATTAGTTTTGTTTATACAAAAACTTTTCAGTTTGGCATAATCGAAATTTTCTATTTTGTGATCAGTAATGATCTCTAGTTCTGCTTTGGTCATAAAGACCTTCCCCTTCCACAGGTCTGAGAGGTAAACTATCCTGTGTTCCTCATTTGTATTTTTTTTATTTTGTTAAATATATCCTAATTATATTTAGGTCTACAGGGCTAGTGATACACATAGGCAGTTTGTTTGATACCCCTACTCCAGGGCCAAGTTTCTGGAACTGTGAATCTTGATCACATGTGAGATTTCATATCTAAATGTGGGGGGCTCACAGAATTATGACTTATTACTAGTAAATGTTTAATTTGTATGTTTATTTTATGTACTCATATTTCTTGAGTGAAAAGGGATCTTAAGTGGAAAAATTTTAAGAAGCCCTGCTCTAGGAAACATTTTAAGAGCAGAAGATGAATAGAAGATGCTGACCTAGTTGAGAAAGTTTCTCTACTTGACAATTCTCAGTACCAATGAAACAACAAGCTTCAAATCAGTCAGTGAATTAGTAGAGTGCCTACCTAAAACATATGAAGACTTCCCTTGATGGAATGGTCAGAGGAGAATAATTTGTTCCAATGGTCATGAAGACAGCTGAAGCAGGTTCTGTGAAGTGCTTAGAGGTTGGCCAGACATTCACTGTATGCTAGGATATCGACATTCATACTGTCTTTTGTTTTGCCATGGGATTTTGGTGATTAGAAGAGAGAGTGAGATTGACTATTTGTGCTACTCTGCCTTACTTAAATCCAATTCACTACAAAGTCAAGACATCATTCATTTGTGATGTCATTGGTCTTTGATTATGAACAAATACAATTTCTATAAAATCACATGTGCAATATCTATCCCCATATTTTGGCTTTAGCTGAAAACTGTATGTCCCTCCTGGGATCTGCTGAGGCAAAACTTTAGGTAAGGCAGATGGGATCCCAGATTTTCTATCATTTGAGACTTTGCCATCAATAATCCATTAATGTTCTCTTATTAAATGCCTACCATGTGGAAAGCATTGCTAGTTTCCAAGCATATGAAGATGCAAAACTGCTAATATCTCTGCTTTTGAAGAATTTATAGCCAACTTGTGATGATATTAAGCAATACACAAACTTATATTTAGTGCTTACTATGGATCAGGAAATGAGAGCTTGAATATACAAAGAACAAAAATAATTTCTCTTCCCCATTGAATTTGCATTCTAAAAGGGAAGAAGCACATAGATATTTAAGTACATACAAGACACAAAGTACATACAAAGTATTTTAGAGGGGAAGCCACTAGCAGGTCCAAGAGATAGGGAGTGGAAGGGTACAAATTGGATCAGGAAAGACAAGTTATAAAGGTGGTACTCAAGTTGAATCTTGAAGGAAGTCGAGGATTCTAACAGGAGGAAATTAGGGGTATTACTGGCATGAGGGACATCTAGGGCAAAGACATGGAGATGGGTGATGGGATATTAGATCTGAGGAATAAAAAGTGGGCCATTTTGATTATGCCATAGATTGTATAAAGGGAAGTAACATGCAGCAAAGGTGGAAAGATAAAAGGGGGACATGTTGAGTAGAGCTTTAAATGACAAATAAAAGATTTTATATTTTATCCTACAGGGTACAGAGAGTCACTTATTTATTAAAGGAGAATGACTTGGTAAGACCTGTGTTTTAGGAAAACTGCTTTGGCAGCTATGTGGATAATAGTTTGGAAGGGGCAGAGACCTGAGGCAGCAAGACCAATGTGATTATTGCTGATCCATCTGTGAATCATTTGGGCTCTTGGCCTTAAAGAGTGAGTCCAAGAAGATCTTACTCAACTACCTTTTCCTGTGGTGGAAAGAATAAACTTTAGACCAGAATCCAATAGATCCAGCTAGTCCAATTGGCATATTCCAGTATCCTCAAAGCTAATGGACTCAGTGGGTAGCCTGGAAGAATCCCAGAGTGTCACACAGTTATTCCCTTCCCTTTTCACTGCTGAAGACAGTAACACACTATTTCTTCTCTAACTCTCCATGTGTAGTCTTCCATATTTGCCACTTTGCTTCATTTAATGAACAAATGAACTGTAGTTGCAGAGGCAAGAAAATCTAATTGACTAAGGTTACTGAACATATATTGAGCTGGAAAGAAAGGAATTCCTTTTAAAAAGGGTGGAATGAGGAGGGAGGGAAATGGGGGTGGTGAGAGAGACAAGAGAAGAAACCATGTGCCAACTGGCCAGATTGACTGGGCAACATTCCAATTCAGTTGTGAAGATGGCCTCAAATGTGGCTATTTCTGCTATGCAGATATATCTTCGCAGAAAAGTTTTAAGAAATCAAATAGTGTATACAAAAGAAATCAGGCAACAAGCCAAAAAATGCAATAAAATTTGCTTCCCAATTATGTCACTTTGGGTTTAAGTCTCTTAGAGGAATTTGTACCTGAACATGAGTGAATTAATTTAAAAACACCTCCCATGCTTTTTGATATCAAGTCAAGGTATAGTGGATGTTACAGATTAAGGTGGGGTACAGATATCTGAAAATGTAAAAACAGGTTCAAAGTCTTAAAGATCTATAGCATTGTATAACTTATCTTCAAGATTACTTTAAAGGACTAATTACATACTTTTTTCATACACATTCTATGTAACTCCTCCAAAAGGCTCAAAGTGCTTCCAATGCATTAATAATAAAGGCAGTTAAAGCCTTCTTTGAAAGGAATGAAATAATGAAAGTAGAGGGAAAGAATATGATCAAAAGACATCATTAAGGAAATTTCTTTAATACACAGCTAGTTCTAAAGATAATGCGGCTGATTATTTTTCATTTATGACTTCCTCTATTATTAATGAAATGGCTCATTTACACAGCATTTTTGAAGTCTTTCTCACAAACAGCTCAGTGATATAGGCTGGGATAGTTATGTACATTTTAAAGATGAATTGACAAAGACTTAAAGAGTTTAAGTGATTTAATAGAGGTCACATAGTAAATGACTTCCCAATTTTTCCCTTTGATTCTTCAAAGCTTAGTGCAGTGAATGGTACATAATAAGTGTGCAATAAATGCTCACTCATTGATTGATTGAGTCAGATGTGAATTCAGGAAAACCCAACTTCAAACTCTGCCTTAGACAATGTTTACCAGTAGTGTGATCATGAGCAAATCATTTAACCACTCTGATCCCTTTCTCTCTCTCTCTCTCTCTCTCTCTCTCTCTCTCTCCTGAGGCAGTTGGGGTTAAGTGACTTGCCCAGGGTCACATAGCTAGGAAGTGTTAACTGTATGAGGTCAGATTTAAACTCAGGTCGTCCTGAGTTCAGGGCTGGTGCTCTATCCACTGAACCATCCAGCTGCCCTTGATCCTTTTTTTTCTCATCTATAAAATGGGGATTTAAAATAGCCCCTATCTCACAGAGTTGTGAGGATCAAAGGGGATGTGTGTGTGTATAATACTTCATAAAACAAAAGGCATTATTTATATGTTAGTTATTATTCTCAATATTTTTATTTATTATTATCTGGAAATGATTACAATGCAAAAGACATAAGGATAGGGAATGATATCTGTGATTTTTTTTAATACAGAAAATTCTTAAGTGAGAAAACTCTATTAATACAAAGGGTCATCCTTTCTGTACCTTCTAGTCTTAGAGAATTGCCTAGATAGGGTAGAGGTGTCAACCGTGTTCCCTGGGCTTTGGGGTGCGTTGCAGCCAGTGACACTCCTGAGCACTCATCCCACCAAGATTAAAATGTAATTGAGACATAGGTAATAAAATCAACAAAATTACAAAAGAAAACATTAATATGTGTTTTTAAAATCACTGTGTAGTTATCAGGGAGATTATGTATCATATACATTATTAATATCAAGTAACATATATTTAATAATTGTTATATAATTATTATATAAATTAACATTATATGTGTGTACATTTTTACTGTATTATGTATTTATTCCCTGTTTTTATTTTAATTTGATACCACTTCCCCTACAATACCACAAGGTTAAGTGATCTCAAGGTCACACAGCTAGTATGTGTCAAGGAAAAGATTTGACTAAAAGTACTTAATAAAATTCAAACATTATTAGCACAGGGAGAAGAAAAGAGGAGAGCAGAGGAAATGGGAGGGCCAGGAGGAGGGGATAAGGAGAAGAGTATAGAGGAAGAAAAGGAAGCAAGAAGGAGAGAAGAGGGGTGAGATGGGAGAGAAGAGGGGAAAGGAAAGGAGACAGGAGAGGAAAAGAGGAGAGGGGAGAAGTGAAGGGGAAGAAGAGAAGAAAGAAGTGAGGAAGGGAAAGGGAAGGGAGATGAGAGAGGAGGAGAGAAGAAAAGGTAGGGGAATAAAGAAAACAAGGAGAGGGAAGAAAAGAGGGGAAAGAGAAGGGGAGAAGAGAAGGGAGGAGAGGAAAGGAGAGAGAGAAAAGAGGAGAGGAGAGGAGAGCAGAGGGGAGGCAAAGGGGGAGAAGAAGTGAGAAGAGGAGAGAAAGAGGGGAGGGGAGGGGAAAAGGAAGGTGAGGAAAAAAGGGATAAGGGAGACCAGAGAGGAAGGAGAGGAAGGGAAAAAAAAGGAAAAGGAGGGAAGAGGGGAGGAGAAGGAAGGGGAGGCTAGTCATTAGCAACAGGTGAGGTCTATCCACTTGTTCTCATAATGACTAATATCTAATCAATAGTCAGTATCCCCACTGGGCTCTGTCCTCTGTAAACAGGTGACACTTGGTGATCCACTCCATCTGCAATAGCCAGTTGATTGGCAATGTTCCAAGTATAGATACAAGAGTGCCAAAATAGACATATGCCCAACAGCTCCAAAAGTCAAATGTAGGCTCCTGAATTCCACCCAGTCCTGAGGAGAGACAATTCCTTCCTAATGAATACATGAGGATTGAGGAGAGCTGGATTCACCTAACTTTAACGAGCCATTTTAGGGTTTCTAGGAATATAAAATCGAATCTTTTTTGCATATTTATGACTATGAATACTAATATACTTTTGAAATGATATCCAAAGATTTTCTTGGCCCAGACCTTTGGTACCTTGTGGGGAACTACTAATGTGTCAAGTTCCTCTACAAATATCCATTGGCAGATACTCTGTAACTTAGAATCTTGGAACACTGCCTGAGACATCAGTAGTTAAGTGGTTTGCTTGGGGTAGTCACAAAGCTCTGTCAGAGGCAGAGCTTGAACTAAGGTTGTTCTGACTTCAAAAGAAGCTCTTTATTCACCACCATCTCTCTGTCTCCTTTGTCCAACATTTAACAATTCTTTTTAACTTAGTCATAGCATGGAGAGAACAATTTAGGAGGAGAGAACAATTAGCAGGACTTGGCGTGGGTAGATATAACTATCTTTGAACGTATACAAAAAATGTGTCTGGTCAGTAGGGTGATGGTGACTTAGGTGGTTTGGGGAAATCTGTCCACTTTTAATGGGTCTTGTTGTGTCTTCAGATGACCAGGAAGCTGTCTGTGACCACCAGAAAGCTCATAAACAGAGAGGAAGTTTGAGCCTTAATCCTCTCAGGCAATTTGGTTTTGGGGTTAAATTCCTTAACTTTCGGGGGGGGGGAATCTAGCCTAACATACAAAGAAGTAGGAGAGGGGAAACTCTGGTTAACAGTGATACTATCACAGTGGGATAGATGCAAATGTGTATACATTTGGTGTGGGGGGAGCATGAGAAGGTATAATGCTAAATAGAATCCTCAATATTTATTTTTTGTCTTCTTGGAGGTCTAGAGATCAAAGAAAGTGTGCAAGGTTCACAGAAGGTGTAATATTAGGGAACTTGGATGCATTTGGATAATATGGAGAGGCCTGGCTCTTCCCCATGTGAAAATTACTGACCATATGTAGATTGCCTTTGTGTCAGGATGGAATCCAGATCAGAAAATAATGAAAGAGCATAGATTGGTCAGGTTCCAGGATAAGTTTAGTGTCTGGTCTCTTCAGGCTGAACAGGCATGTCATCAGGACTCCTTCAGCTACCAGAATGCTGGCAGGTAGTAGTCATCAATTAAAGCCTTCTTGGCCTATTGATCCTTCTCAGCTTCATTCCCAGAAAGTTCCATGAAGGTATACCAGACCTTTTTCTTGGATCCAAGGATCTACATGGTTATCCAAGTAAGTGGCCATCTAAAAGGTAATAAGTCTTACCAAGTGTCATCTTTCTTTATCCAACCTTTTTACACCCTCTACCCTGAGGGATAAAGATGCCATAATTCAGCTCCAATTTACCCCATTTTTCAAAGAGTTCACTCACCCCCTGATCAGAGCTCTGATACACTATATAGTTCTGTGAACTGAGTGACAGACTTAAAAGCATGAGAACCTGAGTTTGAATCCAAACTCAGATACTTTCTAGCTGTATGATCCTGAGCAAGTCACTTAACTCTGTTTGCTTCAATTTCTTCACCTGAAAAAATGGGACAATAATAGCATTGGAGAGAATAAAATGAGATTATATATGTAAAATGCATCATAAACCTTAAAGTACTATATAAATTCTAGGTGCTACTGCTATTACTACAATGGCCACTGCTTCTACTATATTATCATGCCACTGATGATCCAAACAATGGCACTAAAACTTCAATTCATCTTCAGTTTCCCTCAAAACTTATTTTGTGGCCACCACTAATATTGCTTCCTTTATATCCGGGTTGCTGATGTTCTCATTGACTTCATTTCCTCACTTTCCATACAACATCATTCTAAGAATGGTAGTTATTGATGTACTAGACATCTCTGTTATTTCTGGGTCTTCAGTCCTTTTCTCAACTATCCCAACCTATCCCAACTATATCCTTTATGTGAGAGTTTATAGAAGAAAAAATCTACCCCCAGATCCTAGATATTTACATTAGGAATGGGTTTATCCAATTCATTGTACAAAATACCCATTCTTTGAGTCTTGGAGCTGCTTTACAACTCTTCTAAAGTTCAGGGCAGAAATTCTTCCTCTCTTATGCCTGTGTTGTTCTATCATCCCAGGATTCTTCGATCTCCTAGCTATATACTAAAATGGACGGGTCTGCTGATCAGCCCTGTCTGTTGTGTACTTACCTAGCCTTTCCCATAAGAGTTTAATTTCAGGTGCACCCAACTTCACAAAGAGGCCAGCAGTGACTTACTGATCTTTACAAAGATTATTCTGATAAGTGTATTCGCAATAGTCATCTGATTAAATTTCATCAACCCTGTTCAACACATTTGAGTTTCTCCATGACTTCTACTACCTTAATTAGCCTCTCAAAGTCTCTGGCTGAGTAAAGGTACATTATATAACAAAGTTTCAAGGTTACCTTATGAATGAAAGCAGGCTAGTTCCCAGGTCTACTCAAGACATAATTCTATACCTCTTTTTCTTTTTTCAATTAAGAATCAGGAAAGATGTTCTAATTTATTATAGTATGTATATGTGCACTCACAAGTTTGTGTGTGTGTGTGTGTGTGTGTGTGTGTGTGTAGGTACACGTGCACCCTACCAGGCATGCTTAGTACATAATTATCAATCCAAATTAAAGAGTTCCAAATGGGTTGTTATACTTCCACTGTATTCTATTTATTGGGAGCTAATATAAGGGAAGAGAAATTCAGTTTAAAAAAAAAAAGGAACTTAGAGAAGTACAAAGGAATTCCTGCCCACCCCCCTATACCCCACCCCTGTCCCAACCCCATTTCCCTTTAATCTAGGTATACAGAAGTTTCTCTTGTGCTCTGCCTGACAAGTAGTTATTAGGTGACAGAACTTTCAGTTATAGCAAGATTATATTTCCATTGCAGGTCATTCTCATTGAAGTGTAAGAGTAATTGTAGTAACTGCTCTCCCATCTACTGGATCTGGTAGTGGAGAATCCGGTTTGAGCTCCTATAATCACTGGGGCTGTAATACCTTAGAGAAGCACAATTTCTTTGAGTATGTTTTCTTTTATGTAAAAAAGTTATTATAATAATATATAAACTATCTACCTCACATAATGAAAAGCATTTTGTAAATTTTAAAACCAAACCATAATCAAGGCATAATTAGAGGGGCTGGGGTTTTGCCAAAATATAGAAGGTATTGAGAGAATGCATGATTTTCTTCAGCAAGGAGAAACAATAGTTAATTGGTTGGTTGTTGTCCTTTGTGCTAAAAGAGGACCAAAATGAAATAACTATGTTGAGGTCAAGGGACAATGTGTCCAATTGTGGCTAATCGAATCAATACAAGTTCAGAAGATTCTACCACAGATTGGGAGAAATAGTCCACATAAACATTTGGTATGGAAATGTGTCTAGATTTGCATATCTTTTGTTTCTTTTGAACTACTGCAATTTTGCTTTGCTCCGAGTATAATTCCTTCTTTGATGTAGGCATGACCTGCTGCATGGTCCTGTGTCAATGTCTCCCATGTCTCACAATAGATAACCAAAATTCTTGAAAGATACTTTGAGAACGTCCTGGGTATTTCTTCTTGAACTTTGTATGAGCCCTTGTCTTGTGCAAGTTCTTTGTAAAATTGTCTTTTAGGCAAACATAAGTTAGCCATTCAAACAATATGGTCAGTCCATTGGCATTTCCCTCTCTGCAAATTTTCCTTGGCAGTTCAACTTTAGAAAGGACCTCAGTGTCTGGTACCTTATCTTGTTAGGTGTTCTTCACACTTCTTAAGAAAATTCAAATTGAAACGATTTGGTTTCCTGGTATGGTATTGGTATGTTGTCCAAGTTAATAAGTATCCAGCAATTAAGTCAGCACAAAGTCAGCACAATTTGGTAGGAAATCTAATAACTCTTCCTTTCCAAGCTTTACTTCTGTTCCTCCCAATGAGCTAGATCTGACAATATTTGGGTCCTCTGTGTGGTCATCCCTGCAAAGTATACTGCCAAGGTAAGGTAACATCTACAAGCATTCAAAATGTCTTCTTTTGCTATAATTGTTTTGCCAAAATATAGAAGGGGCTGAAATAATAATAACTAGCATGTATATAAATGTTTTAAATCTTGCAAAGTATATTGAGTGTCACAATGATCCTGAGAGAGAAGTAGTTTACCAGAATACAGAACAGATGTGTAGACTACTAGAGCACTTGCTTTCTTCCCTCTTCATGACCGCATTTTGGTGTTTTATTGGCAGAAATACTGATATTATTTGCCATTTCCTTCTCTAGATCACTTTATAGATCCAGGATTAAGTGACTTGCCCAGGATTACATAGTTAATAAATGTCTGAGGTTAGATTTGAATTCAGGTCCTCCTGACTCCAGGCTCAGTTTTATCCACTGTATCACTTGGCTACCCTTGTGTGAGGGAGGGCACAACGGTTTGCTCAAGTCCCCTAACCTAAGGTTTCTTAAATATTCTTGCCACAGCTTGTTTCCATATATGCAGGGGATGGATTGGAGTGAACATGTCACTTTTTTAATTTATAGGAAGGCAAAGGAAACATTTATGACTTTATCCTACTTAGCAAATGATGAAAAGATGTCATCACTTAATTTCCCTGGGCCTCAATTTTCCCTTTTACAAATGGGATGTTTAGACCAACCTGTGGTCTCTAGGATCACTTCCAAATCTAAATATTTGATCCAGTCTATTCTCCTCATTTTGTAGATGAGAAACTGAGACCTACAGAATTTAAGTAACTAAGGTCACACAGGTAGCAAATATCAGAATTATATTAGAACCAATATCTAAGTGATTGCTAGGTGATGAAATAAATAGAGTGCTGGGTATTCTAAGTTCACTCACCTTTCTAAGTTCAACTCAGGCTTCAGAAACTTACTAGCTGGTGACACTAGGCAAATCACTTAACTCTTTTGGCCTCATTTTCCATATCTGTAAATGAGCCAAAGCAATAAATGTCAAACCACTACAGTTTCTTTGCCAAGAAAACCCCAAATGGGATAATAAAAAATTGGACTAAATAACACTGAAATGACTGAACAATAACTAAATGACTTGCCACAGTCATACAGCTGATATATATATATATATATATATATATATGTATGTATATATATATATAGTTGTAAATAAAGAGTATCAAAATCATATAGAAACGAAGTTGACTATATATTTACTTAAAAACTACAATGAGATATTTCACATTGTTTTCTATTGTTTCATTTTTTTGGTTTTGTTTAATTGTTTCTTGATTGCTCAAAAAGTCATTAGCTTCCATTGGCTCAATTCAAATTTTTAAGGATTTATGTTCTTCAGTGAGCTTTTGTATCTCTTTTCCCATTTGGTCAGTTTTGCTTTTTAAGGTATTCTCATCAACTTTTTGTATTTCCTTTTGTATCATTCTCATTTCTCTTCCCAATTTTTTCTTCTACCTCTCTTATTTCATTTTCAAAAACCTTTTTTGAGCTCTTCTATGACCTGAGATCAATTCTTATTTTCTTGGAGGCTTTGGATATAGAAGTTTTGACTTTGTTATCTTCATCTGAGTATGTATCTTGAGCTTCCTTGTGACTACAGTAACTTTCTGTCATCAGAATCTTTTTCTGTTTGCCCATTTTCCCCAGTCCATTACTTGGCTTTTAAATCTTTGTTAAAGTAGGGCTCTGTTTCCAGGCTAGAGGATGCAACATCCCAAGTTTCAGGGGTTTTCTACAACTGTTTGAAGAAAATTTTCTAGAGACCTATACTGTGAACCAGTACTTCAACCTGGAACTGAGTATGAACAAAGCAACAGAGTCTTGCATCACTACTAGCAATCTGCTTCTGACCAGCTATTTAATCTCCTTATCTCTAGAAGCTGTTGTTGCTGTTGCTCCTTTTGTGGCTATTGATTCAGTGGCTCCCAAAGCCCACTCCTGATTTGCTGGGACTCTCTTTACACCCCAGTTGAGCAAATCTTTCCTGCTAACCTTCCAAGTCATCCTAGAAACCTCTGAGCTGAGAGGTCTGGATTGCCAGTGCTGCCACTACTGATTCAGAGACCCTAAGGTCTGACCCTGTTTTGCTGAGGCTGGGGCTGGGACTGTGCTAGTGTGTCCTGTGCTGAGACTGTACCATACTTTGGCCAAAGATCCACATATGTTTCTTGCCAACTTTCCAAGTTGTCTTCACCTGGAAAATTGTTTCACTCTGACTTTTTGTGAGTTCTGACACTCTAAAATTTGTTTAGAATTATTGCCTAAAGATATTTGGAGGGATGTGGCGGAGAGTTCTGCTAGTCCCTGTCTTTACTAAGCCACCTTTGGCTCCACCTCCAGTTTAAAACCCACAAATTAACATTATCTATATTGTACTATATTTCCCAATTTCATATTCATCTGGTTCATATTAATATGTCCTCCACAGGCCATATGTTTGACACTTCTGTGATCATCTCCAAAAGATTCAAATTCTGTAAGGAAAGGGATTGCTGAGAATTCTCAGTATATATTATCTTTGAAAATTTCTCTGTACTCTATTTCTAGGTATAAGAAATTAAGCCAGAAAGCTTTCCCTAACATAAGTCTTGTCATAAACAAACATGCACCAATGATGATTATTCTCCACTGGAGTTTGCTGTAATAGGGTCATGATAACTGCTATCTGCATATGGATTTGGAACTTGAACTTGGACGGAGGTGGGTATACGTCTTAGTCTTGAGACATACTGGAGACTAGACATCTTTGGTGCAATCAGAGCTGATAATGAGAAATGGGATGGCCCCAACTCAATTGAGATCAAACCTTCAATAGAACTCTGTTGTGCTCCAGCTTACAGGACAAATGACTTACTTGACTTGAAGGGCTTTCCTGCCTGGGAGGGGCTGAGCTTTTGTCTGCTATTTTTGAACAAGTTATTCATCACAACAAGAGCTTTATTAAAAATGTACCTTCCACTCTTCAGAGAACAAATATGAAAATCTGGTTTCTGAAGATATCAAAATCATTTATTTTTGAAGTTGGCAGCCCTGGCTGTGAACACTGTTCTGGGATCGATCCCGTCTGTGTAAGTAGGAGTTATATATTTTTCAGAACAAGCATTCTGCCTTTCATCCATGGGAGACAATGAAATATTAAGCAAGATATGAAAAAATTAAAACGTTTTGAAAGGGAGAAACCAATAGCAAATCATACTCCCTGACTGGAAAGCTCCACAGGGAGCCCCTCTGATGCCAGGGAAGAGGCTTTGGAAAAAATCACTTGTGATATGGAATTTGCTGGATTATTGATGTCACTGGCAAGTTTCTCTATAAAGCTCACCTGCCAAGGAATGTGGTGTATTGCTAAATGAGCTTCTATTGTGTCCTGTTGATGACTCAGTGGACATCAAAGGTCTCTCAGTTTCCTGTCCAAGTATTTTTTCCAGAAAAGTCTTCCTTAGATTTTATCTTTATTTACACTAATAATACCATGGAAAAGTAATAGAATATAACCTCCTTGAAGATGAGGAATATTGTTTATTTGTCATCTAGCTCCTATTTACAAAGATACATAGAAGATGTTTAATATTGTGTGTTGAGTTATTGGAAACTACATCAGAGGAAGAAGTACCTACAGCAAAAAAATTAAATCTTTGATGTTTTTAAATATGGCTGCCAGAAATCTGAATCAGAGAGTTGACTACAGACAAAATTCAACACAATTGATCTGTATGACTCTAGAGACTATGAAATGAAAGCTGGCCTAGTAGATATGGTGATCATTTCTAAATTTAACAACAGCAATAATAATAGTTGAAATTTATATGATGCTTTTAAGTTTTTCAAATATCATTACATATATTATCTAATTTAACCCTCAAAACTCTGCTATTAGTATCCCTATTTTACAGATGAGAAAACTGAGGCTGACACAGGTCAAGTGACTAGCTCAAATTCACACAACTAGAAAGTGTCTGAAGCAGGATTCAAATTTAGGGTTTCCTGACTCCAAGTTTAGCCACTATCTCAAATGTTTTCTAACTGCATAACTTCCTAAATCTTCATCACTAAAAATAAACAAATAAACACTCAAATAAAAATAATGAATGAACAAGAAAATAAACAAATAAAAACCTATAGTTTTGGAAGCTTGGCAGTTCTCTCCATTGAGATAGATCATAGCTTTTTTGCACCTCAGGACACAATCTTTATTGATTGTTGTTGTTTAAAAAGATCATTATTTGGTGACTGTCATACTTGTAAAAAGATTCTCTGCAATAAGTTTTTTTAGGGAGAGTAAAAATCATACAGTAATTCACTAGATATGAACTTAAAATCTTTAGTTTGTTAAGTTTACTGTACAGCTACAATATTGCTCAAGACTCAGGGATCAAATTTTTATTTCACTATACTTTCATGACCATGGACAAGACATTGAAATCTCTTTGCCTCTGTTTCTTCTTTCTAAAAAATAACAGAGCTGAGTTAGTTGATCGTAAAAATATCTTTCAGTCTAAAGTGACTTTACTATCCTATAAATCAACCTACGATGTGACAGGTATGGTGCTAAGTGCTAGGGATACAAAGAAAGACAAAGCAGTCCTTGCTCTTAAGGAGTTCCTAGAATAATGGGGGAAGCAACATGTAAACAATTGTGAGCAAACTAGCTAAAGACAAAATAAACTGGAGATCATCTCCAACAAACTAAATTAGAGATAATTTCAAAAGATTGGGAGGACCAAGAAAAGCTTCTTACAGAATGTCAGAATAATAGCTGAGACTTGAAGGAAGCCATGCAAGTTGGGAGGAAGAGATGAAGAGGAAGAGTATTACAGGATAGAAAGAGAGAACAAAAGTATATACAGGGGGAGAAATAGGATGGAGGGAAATACAGAGATGGTAATCATAACTTTAAATGTAAATGGAATGAACTCTTCCATACAATGGAAGCAAATAGCAGAGTGGATTAAAAAACAGAATGCTACAATATGTTGCTTACAAGAAACACAAACAACACAGATAGACACATAAGAGGTAAAAGGCTGGAAAAGAATTTATTATGCTTCAACTGAAGTAAAAAAGCAGGGATAGCAATTCTTTTATTATTATGATTATTATGGCTTTTTATTTACAAAATATATGCATGGGTAATTTTTCAGCATTGACCCTTGCAAAACCTTCTGTTCCAACTTTTTCCCTCCCTATCCCCCCACCTATGCCCCTAGATGACAGGTAGACCAATACATGTTAAATATATTAAAGTATATGTTAAATACAATATATGTATACATATCCATAGTTATTTTGTTACACAAGAAAAATCAGACTTAGACATAAGGTAAAAATAACCTGAGAAGGAAATAAAAAATACAAGCAGACAAAAATAGAGGGAATAGAAATGTATGTTGTGGTTCATATTCATTTCCCATAGTTCTTTCTCTGGGTGTAGCTGGTTCTCTTCATTATTGAACAGATGGAACTGATTTGGTTCATCTTATTGTTGAAAAGGGCCAAGTCCATCAGAATTGATCATCATATAATGTTGCTATTGAAGTGTATAATGAGCTCCTGGTCCTGCTCATTTCACTCAGCATCAGTTCATGTAAGTCTCTCCAGGCCTTTCTGAAATCATCCTGCTGGTCATTTCTTACAGAATAAAAATATTCCATAACATTCATATACCACAACTTATTCAGTTATTTTCCAATTGATGGGCATCCATTCAGTTTCCAGTTTCTGGCCACTACAAAGAAGGATGCCACAAACATTCTTGCACATACAGGTCCCTTTCCCTTCTTTCAGATCTCTTTGGAATATAAGCCTAGTAGTAACACTGCTAGATCAAAGGGTATGCAGAGTTTGATAGCTTTTTGAGCATAGTTCCAAATTGCTCTGCAGAATGGTTGGATTCTTCAGAATTCCACCAACAATGTATCAGTGTCCCAGTTTTTCCACATCCCAACATTCAACATTATCTTTACCTATCAACCTAGCCAATCTGAGAGGTGTGTAGTGGTATCTCAGAATTGTCTTAATTTACATTTCTCTGATTAATAATGATTTGGAACATCTTTTCATATGACTAGAAATAGTTTCAATTTCTTCATCTGAAAATTGTCTGTTCATATCCTTTGACCATTTATCAACTGGAGAATGGCTTGATTTCTTATAAATTAGAGTCAATTCTCTATATATTTTGGAAATGAGGTTTTTTTATCAGAACCTTTAACTGTAAAAATGTTTCCCCAGTTTATTGCTATGGATAGCAATTCTAATCTCAGGTAAAGCAAAAGTAAAAATAGATCTTGTTTGTTCATATCCTTTGACCATTTATCAATTGGAGAATGGCTTGATTTCTTATAAATTAGAGTCAATTCTCTATATATTTTGGAAATGAGGTTTTTATCAGAACCTTTAACTGTAAAATGTTTTCCCAGTTTATTGCTATGGATAGCAATTCTAATCTCAGGTAAAGCAAAAGTAAAAATAGATCTAATTAAAAGAGATAAGGAAATAAAGTACTTTTTTTGGGGGGGGATGAGGCAATTGGAGTTAAGTGACTTACCCAGGGTCACACAGCCTGGAAGTGTTAAGTGTCTGAGGCCAGATTTAAACTCAGATCCTCCTGTCTTTAGGGCTGGTGCTCTATCCAATACACCAACGAGATAAAGGGTACTGTAAACAAAGCAATACTAAATGTATACACACCAAATAGGAAAGCAGCCAAATTCCTAGAGAAGATTTTAAGCCAGTTACAAGAAGAAATAGACAGCAAAACTATACTAGTGGGGGACCTCAATCTTCTCCTCTCAAAATCAGACAAATCTAACCACAAAATAGACAAGAAAAAAATTCGTGAGGTTAATAGAATCTTAGAAAACCTAGATATGACAGACCTCTGAAAAAACTGAATAGGGAGAGAACACATACATATTTTCAGTAATACATGCTACCTACACAAAAATTGACCATGTATTAGGGCATAAAACCTCACAATCAAATGCAGAAAAGAAGAAATAGCAAATGCTTCCTTTTAAGACCACAGTGTAATAAAAATTATATTCAATAAAAGAGCAGAGAAAGATAGACTAAAAACCAATTAGAAATTAAATAATCTAATTCTAAAAAAATGAGTGGGTCAAACAACAATTCACAACAATAATCCATAATTTCATTCAAGAGAATGACAATAATGTGACAACAAACAAATGCAGTCAAAGCAGTTCTTAGGGGAAATTTTATATCTCTAAATGGCCACATAAATAAAATAGAGAAAGAGAAGATCAATGAAGTGGGCATGCAACTAAAAAAAGCTAGAAAAAGAACAAATTAGAAATCCCCAATTAAATATCAAATTAGAAATTCTAAAACTCAGAGGAGAGATTAATAAAATTGAAAGTAAGAAAACTATTGAACTAATAAATAAAACTAAGAATTGGTTTTATGAAAAAAAAGACAATGAAACAGATAAATTGATGGACAAATCTGTAATTTCCAGTTCTTTACCACCGTAAAGAGAGCTGCCTCAAAAAATTGAGAACAAATAGGTTCTTTTCAGTTTTGCATAATCATTTTTATTTATTTATTTTTTATTATAGTTTTCTTTATATACAAAGCATATGCATGGGTAATTTTTCAAACTTGACCCTTGCAAAAACTTCTGTTTCAACTTTTCTCCTCCTTTCCTAGATGGCAGGTAGTCCCATTCATGTTAAATATGTTAAAGTATATGTTAAACACAATATATGCATACATATCCATACAGTTATTTTGTTGCACAAGAAAGATCAGATTTAGAAAGAGGGTAAAAATAACCTGAGGAGAAAAAACAAAAATGCAAGCAAACAGAAAGAATGGAAATGTCATGCTGTGGTCCATATTAATTTCCCAGTGTTCTTTCTCTGGGTGTAGCTGGTTCTGTTCATTACAGATCAATTGGAACTGATTAGGATTCTCTCATTGCTGAAGAGAGCCACATCTATCAGAATTGATCATCATATGATATTGTTGATGAAGTGTATAATGATCTGCTCATTTCACTCAGCATCAGTTCATGTAAGTCTCTCCAGGCCTTTCTGTATTCATCCTGCTGGTCATTTCTTACAGAACAATAATATTCCATAACATTCATATACCACAATTAATTCAACCATTCTCCAATTGATGGGCATCCACATAATCATCTTTAAAAAAAGATCTTGTAGTGGTATTTCTGGGTCAAAGGATATGGACTCTTTAATAACAATATTAAGAACTGGGACAGCTAACTGGCGCAGTACATTGAGCACCTGCCCTTAAGTGAGGAGAACCTGACTTCAAATCTTGTTTCAGACATTTAACACTTCTTAGCTGTGTGACCTTGGGCAAGTCACTTAACTCCAATTGCCTCAGCAAAAAAAAAAAAAAAAAAAAAAAAAAAATTAAGAACTTAATAATTCCAGATTCTTCTCCAAAATGTTTGAATCAGTTCACAGTTCTACTAAGTGAATTAGTATCTCACTTTTTCCATATCTCCTCCAACATTTTTTGCTTTCCCCTCCAATCATTTTGACCAATCTGATAAAATTGTTTTAGTTTGAATTTCTCTAGTCAGTAGTGATTTAGAACATTTTTTCATGTACCCATAAATTGTTTTGATTCTTTGATTAGAAAACTGCTTGTTCATATCCTTTGATCATTTATTAATTAGAGGATAACTCATATTCTTATAGATTTGGCAAAGTTCTTTACATATTTGGTATATGAGACCTTAATTTGAGAAAGGTCTATAAAACCTATACCTATAAAAAAATTTCCCCCAATTTTCTGTGTTCCTTCTTATATTGGCTACATTTGTTTTATTTGGACAAAACTTTTTTTTTTAATTTAATGTAGGATAAATTATCCATTTTATACTTCACACTGCCCTTTCTATCTTTTCTATTCATAAATTGTTCATCTATACAGAAGTCTGATAGGTAATATATTCCATGTTATTCAATCTCTATATAAAATGTCTTATGTAAAATCACTATTTAGGGGCAGCTGGGTGGTGCAATGGAGAGAGCAGTCCTGAAGTCAGGAGGACCTGAGTTCAAATCTGGTCTCAGACACTTAACAAATAACTGTGCTATCCTGGACAAGTTACTTAACACCAATTGCTTCAACAAAAAAACAATAACAACTCTAATTATATCTTGGTCTTATATTCATTTCGATATTATCCTGGTAAACGGTGTAAGATATTAGTTTATGCCCTGTTTCTGCAAGACTGTTTTCCAATTTTATCAATAGTTCTTATTACCAAAACTTACATCTTTACATTATCCCATAATAAATTGTATGTTTACTCCATTCCACTGATTAACTTTTCTTTTTCTTAGTCAGTATTGGATATTTTTGATAATTACAATGTTATGATTTAAGATCTGGGATTACTAAACCCCTTTCCTTTATTTTTTTTTTCCATTAGTGCCTTTGATATTCTTTAACTTTTGTTCTTCCAGATGAATTTTGTTATTATTTTTCTAACTCAATAGAATAATTTTTGATAATTTAATTGTGATGGCATTGAATTGTATATTAGTTTAGATACAATTTTCATTTTTATAATGTTGGTTGTCTTATTTAGAACTCTTAATGTTTCTCCAATTATTTAAAACTGATTTAATTTGTATAAATGTTGAATTATAATTTTTGTGTATATATTTCTGGGGTTTATTCTGGTAGGTATACTCCCTAGAGTTATTTTAATGAAGTATATTTTACTATTTTTTCTTGAAGGGTTTTGTTTATGGTATTTAGGAATGCTGATAATTTATATGAATTTATTATGCTTTGCTAAATGTGTTAATTATTTCAAATAACTTTTTTCCAAGCATATCATTAGATATTAGATCATCTGTGCAGATATAATTTTGTTACCTATTATGTAGGTATTCCTATTATGATTTCTTCTATTTCTTTTTCTGCTCTTAATGCTATTGGTAGGATTTCCAATACAAGATTGAATAAATAACTTTGGGGACAGTGAACATTTCACACTTCATCTTACTGGGAAAGCTTCTAGCTTATCCCTATTTCAAATAATACTTGCTAATTGCTTTAGGTAAATGCCTTTTATCAGTTTAAGGAAAAAAAATCCATTTATATCTAAACTATCAAGTGTTTTAACAGAAACAAGTGTTGTATTATATTAAAAGCTTTTTCTGTATCTGTTAATATAATCATTAAAAAAACTTTCACTAATTAATATAATCAATTACAATAAGAATTTTCCTTATTTTAAATGATCTTTGTAGTCCTGGTAAAAGAAAATCCTACTTGATCTGAATGTATAATCTTTGTAATATAATATTGTCATCTTTTAGCTGGTATTTTATTTAGGATTTTTACATTCATGTTCATTAATGAAATTGGTTTATAATATTTTCTCTATATTTTTCCTGGTTTAGATATCAATATCATATGTATTTCATAAAAGGAGTTTGGTAGGACCCTTCTTTTCTTATTATTCCAAATAATTTATTTGAAATTGGGAATAGTTAGTCTTTATATTTGCTAAAATTCACTTGTAAATGCATCTGGTTCTGGGTACTTTTTTTTCTGAGGAAGTTAATTTGTTCTGTTTAATTTGTTTTTCTAAAAGAAGTCTATTTAGATTTCTATTTCCTCTTCTAATCTAGGCAGTTAATACTTTTGTAAATATTCTTTCATTTCACTTAAATTGTTAAATTTATTGACATATAATTGGGCTAAATAATTCCTAATGATTGCTTTGATTTCACCTTCGATAATGTTAAATTCGCCCTTTTCATTTTTAATATTAATGATTTGAGTATGATCTCTTTAAAATCATGTTATCCAAGGAGTTTATTGATTTTTTTTTCATAAAACAAACCCATTAAAATGCATAGATCTTTAAAATGGGGTATGTCTGGATTTCCAAGTTTATGCCAGATACTTGAACAATGGATACCACCCTGAGCATTTGTGCTTGGCATTTCACTTTGCAGAACAAAAAATGGATTCAGAGCCAGTAATTTCATTTTCAACTGTTACCAATGGCTTGTTAGCAGCTTAATAATTAGTGATAAAGGAATAACAATTAGTGATCACTTGTCAACAGTCTCCTTCCCACTTTTCTTCCTAGTTGGACAGGCGATTCAATAGATAAAATGAACATTGGGTTTGGGGTCAGAAAGGCTTGAATTCACATCCTCGTTTAGACACTTACTAGCCAAGAGATACTAAACAAATCACTTAACACCTGTCTGCCCAAGTTTCCTTAATTTAGGACAATGATGACATCTACCTGATAGGGTTGTTATAAGAATCAAATGAGATAATATTGTGAAGTTCATAAAGAGTGTACTAGTTATCTCATGCATAGCAAACTTTATAAATGCTAGTTGTTATTATTAGAAACTAAAATCCTGCCATTTTTTTTTTTTTTTTTGCTTTTTAAAGCTTGTCTGGACCTAAGAAGCATGTGGAGAATGAAAGAAATGTATAAATTTCCATGTGCTTAACAGTAAATTTTAGTGTTGTGCCTCATTGAAATAATGAGTATGACCAAGAGCAGAAGACAGTTCAAAGACCCATAGCCATAGGAATTCAGCCTATTAGGGACTATGCATGTTTCTGGTTACTGATAATGGTGCCAGAATCAGACTAGCAGTGAAACTTCATAGCACAAGCATGATTCAAAGACCATGGAGTGTTGGGATTTCTGTTCTGCAACAAATGATGATCAGGAAAAAATGTATTGTTGTAGTGATGAAAATTCAAGGTTTACAAGATTTTGATATACTTATTCTTAAAGGAGATAGAGACATGAAATTGGGTTGCAGGATTGTAAGGAAAACAGAGTGCTAATATAAATTTGATTAATGGAGCTAAGATGTAATTGTATATTAAAGAATAGACCTGCTTGCTTTAAATTTCTTTTAAAATCTTAGTGGCCAGCTAGGTAGTATAGTAGATGAATCCAAAGTCAAATCCTTGACACTTGCTAGCTGTGTGATCCTAGGCAAGTCACTTAACTCCAACTTCCTTGCCAAATATGTTTATGTTTGTAAATATCTATATCTATATCTATCTATCTATATATATATACACATATGTGTATACATATACACATATGTGTATATATATATGTGTGTGTTTATGTATGGTGCACATATATATACATATGCAATATGTATGTGTATATATAATTTATGTATATATGCATACATACATATGTGCACACATATGCATATACAATCTTAATACATTTTCTTTATTTTGAATTTGTGATGACACTATAAATTTATGGAATAATTACTGTAGAGAAGAGAAACAATATTACTTTCATGAAATGGGGGAGATTATTTAGCTCCTATTTCTAGCAGGCAAGAAGCTGACACATCTTATTTTTCATGTAGGCTTGGCTCTGACCAAAGAAAAAAACAAATTAGGAAAAAATTCCTAATTAGGAAAAAAATAGAAATGTCACAAAACATATCTTGGGAGGCATTTTGATATAGCATTGGATTTGGAAGCAGAAGGTTCCAGATCTTGCCACTTAATATCCATGTGATTTTGGGATACATTGGCTCTTAGTCTCCTCTCTTGAAAATGGGAGAATTGAACTGAATGATCTCTAAGAATCCTTCTAGATCTAGATTTCTAATCCCGTATTTATATTTAGATTCAATGGCCAAGAAAGAATTGAAGATAATACTAAATTTTTAGTCCAGGGTACTAGGGGAATATATTAATAGAGAATCACATTTTCAAAAGTTAAAAAAGTGAACTTGTTTTGGAAGGTACAAGAAGGAAAGAACTTAGTATAGGCATATATTTGAAGTAACGGTGAGACATGTAAGTGTGAAAGTCAAAGAGAAACCCAGAAATACCACACCAGGATTTGAGAAAGGGGCAAAGGCTAATGGTACAGATTTGAATGTCACCTGCATGAAAGTGATAGTTGAAGCTTTAAGTGTGAATGAATTCATCAGGGCCTTCTGGGGGAAAAAATGGAGGAGGGAGAGGAAATAACCTTAGAAAATAACTTTATGAGATAGGATATAGAAGAATCAGTAGGGGAGAGAAAGAAATTAGAGATAAAAAGAAAATGAGATTAAATGGTGTCCTGGATATTCAGGGAAGAGAGTTTAAGAAAGGAAGAGGTGATCAACAATATTGAATGTTGTAAAGATACCAAAGGGAATGATATTGGAGGGGGAAAGTCATTGATTTTGATGATGAAATGGTCATTGTTGACCTTTGAGAGAGTAGTTTCAAGGGAGTGAACAAAAGCCAGATTAAAGAATGAGGAATGGGTAGTGAAGAAATGGAAGCAATTGAGGGCATTGGCTCAAGAAGCTTGACAAAAAGGAAAGTAGAAAAAATAAGATTGTAGCTTAACGAGTAAAGTTTTTTTCATGAGAGTGGAGACTGCTTCATTTTCTGAAAGCAAAAAGGATTAAGCAAATGTGAAGACATTGAAGATAGAAGACAATGGGCAACTGTGAGGCAATAATGTTCTGTGGATCAGTGGAGAGAAAAAGAAGCCACAACATGGATATCGGGAAAGAAGAGACTTCTTATAAGGACAATGAAGTAGGAGGCAAGTATGAGCATAAATGTAAAGATACTTATTGAAGAAATGGATTGGGTCATCTGCTGGACATATGGATTAAGAAGAATTGTAACCTCAACTAGAGAATGTTTGAAACCAAAGTTGGAAATATACTAGGGAGTCATAAAAAAAGATAAAATTCAAATGATCAAGTTTCAAAATAATTTAATATTTACTAATTACCTACTGGGTATAAAGCACATTACTCTCCTTCACACAGTCAGCTTTAACACGTCTGCCACATAGTAGGCACTTAATAAATGTTTATTGAGTGACTTATATTATCAATGGTACAAACTGAAAGATGAAGGGAAAAAAAAAAAACTCCCTGCCCCAAGGAAATTTACATTTTATTGGATTTCCAAAAAGCAGTTGAAATCCAAATGGTTAGAGAGAATACATTTGGAGTGAATGCGATTTATTTAATTCTGTTGTTCCTCCTCTTCTGCCCACTCCCCCAGATCCAAGACTCATGATTTGGGATTGAATTAGATGACATCATCAGAAGTTAAGTAATAAGGGAATCTAGATGATCAATTACTAGTTAAATTTAACTTGTCTACCACATCTAGTTGCTACAAATAGAGATTTATGTTAATCCTTGCTTTACACTGGTTCTAGAACATTCCTTCCTACCTTATACCTTAATTCAAAATAAATATTTATCTAATGCTTTTTATGTGCAAGGCACGATGTTAGGCACTGAAAAAATTAGGAGTAGAAGTGAAAAATAATTTCAGTCCCCAAGGTGTTTCTGTTCTATGGGAGAATACAATATGTAAGTAGATCCAAAGTAAATTAAGGTGGTATAATTCCTGCTACTAGTAAAGCTGAGTCTGGTGGATCACTTGAATTGGAGAGTATTGAGTTTCAATAAGGTTAAAGACAATCAAGTAACTGCACTAAGTCTGACATCACTATTTTATATTCCACAAAACTCCCCCCCCCCAAAAAAACCTTCAATCCCTCAAACCTCGTTGTCTTTCTCTCTAATCCTTCCCCTCCTCCAAATTTAGCTATTTCTATGAGTGTACTATCATCCTTCTATTTGTTCACATTCCCATTTAGCTCTGTTCTCTTCCTTGCCTCCTATCCCAACTACTAGCCAAGTCTTGTCAATTTTACCTCCATATCATCTCTCACATCTATCTCCTTTTCTTTTCACTAATACAGCTGCCACATAGTTTAGGCCCCTGTCACCTCTTACCTGAAGGATGTTCCACAGGACTTCCATAATAAGGCATATCTGAACATGTCACTTCTCTATTCAAAAAAACTTTAGTGATACCTTTTGCTACCAAGATAAAAAAAAAACTCCTAAGATTGACATGTAAAGCCCTTAGCAAACTGGCTCTAGCCTACTTTTCAGTGCTTATTTGCACAACATTCCCCTTCACACAACTAAATGATGTTCCAACCAACAGGCTTATTTGCTGTTCTCCAAATGTGTCACTTCATCTCCCACACCATGATTTTGCAGGCTGTTCTCCAGAGAAGAATATGTACTTCTTCCTGAATGTTACCTTTTAAGTTTTCGAGCATCCTTCAAATTATAGATTACGGCTCACCTTCTATAAGAAAGTTTTCCTGATTCCCCCAAATTATAGTTTATTCAATATTTATTTATATGAGTTACCCCAATACAAATAGAATTTAATGTGATTTTTTTACCTTACTTTTATATCTTCAGTTGCCAGAACAATTCTTTGTACATAGTAGGTGCTTAATAAATGTCTATTGGATTGAATTGGATTGGATTGAGAATAGCTAATAGGACAATATGATTCAAACAAATAGCGTATAAATGAAAATGCTTTGAAATATTTTTTATCCTTTGAAGGAACTAGATTTTGAAAATCCTCAAATCTCCTAAAATCTACCCCTGAACAAAGGGCTCTGAGAAGCTTTTAGTTCCTTGGGATGAAAACAAAGGATGCTAATATATAGACATTTTCATTTGCAAAGTAATACATATATAAATGTTGTGATCAACACATGTGTAAATAGGAGCACAATTAGAAGAATAGTCAAGGAACCAATTGAGAGGAGGGGTTCAGTCATTCAGGCATGTTCAACTCTTTGTGATCCCATAAACCATAGGCTGATAGGCCCTTCTATTCTCCATTTTCTGTCAAAGTCTGTCCAAGTTAATATTCATTGTTTCCTTGACACTATCTTTCCAATTCATCCTCTACTATCTCCTTTTCTTTTTGCCTTCTGGCTTTTCCACATCAGGTTCTTTTCCTATGAGTCCTGATTTTTCATTATATGACCAAAATATTTTGGCTTCAGCGTTACCTTCCAATGAAAAATCTTAATTAATTTTAATGTATCGGCTGATTTGATCTCTTTACGGTCTATCTAAGGAACTCTCAAAAGTCTTCTCTAGGAAAACAATCCAAAAAGCATTGATTCTGCATTGCTCAACTATCCTTATACTTTAGCTCTCACATTTATACACTGGTACTGAAAAAACCATAGTTTTGACAGTATGGACCTTTGTCAAAAGGTGGTATCTCTGTTTATTAGTTTTCTGTTCATATTTGTCACAACTTTCCCTTCAAGGAGCAAGCATCTCTTAATTTCATGGCTACAGTTGCCATCTGCTATGATATTTGAACCCAAGAATATAAAATTTGATTCTGTTTCCATTTCTTCTCCCTCTATTTTCCAAGAATTGATGAGTTCACTTGCCAAGTTCCTAGGTTTTTTTATGGTAAGTTTTTACACTCTCCTTTCACCTTCATCTAGAGGCTTCTTAATTCTTTACTTTCTGCATGCATGAAAATAATATTTCTGCCAGCAATCTTAATTTTGGTTTTTGATTTATACACTATCATTTCACATGTTATATTCTGCATATAAGTTAAAAAAATAATATATAGTCTTGCTACACATCAGTTCATATCTAACTCTACTTTCATACTTCAGCATACTCTTTGACAAGTTCTATAATTTTTCCCCCATTCATCTAGTGTTGTAAAACTCAACAATCCCTTAATTTGTCCTTCTTGTATCTACTGGGTCAATTCATGGATATTTAGATGCATTTGAGCTTCAGGTGAATCAACCAGGTTAGTCCCATACAAGGTGAGAATTATTATCCATTTGTACATCAGCCAAAATGGCCTTTATTTATACTTTTGAGTTAGTATACTACAATCAAATCTCCTTAAGTATTCCCCACATAGATTATTTCAAATTACAGTTAGAGGCTTGGTATATTGTCTTTTCTATTCCTCCCAACAGCCCCATGGAAATAAAATACAACGCTAGTCAGGGAACAGGTTATAGTAAACAAAGGAACCTTGAAGAGTTTGCCTGGAATAATCAAATATCATAGATACTCAACAGAAGAAAAAAATCAGGAGTGTTAAGAACATCACAGTTTCCCCATATACATAGGTTATACTTTCTCATTAATGTACTCATAGAGCTCTGTGTACAGTATTCAATATAATTAATGAAAACCTCAAAAAGAGTAATGTGAATGTAAATTAGTTGCTCCATCATTTCTCTAGCCAATTAGCAAAGCAAATCTTCTCTTTCAAACTGTAGGCTGCCAGTAAGGCAGCTATGGAATCCTCTGTTTCATTTGAAAGCATATTTTCTCTTCAGCTCCTATATCTTTAGTTCTAGATTTCTGATTTCTCCTATACTCTTCTTACTCTCCTATTCGTTCTGTCTCTTAAGGAGGTTCTTCTTTGACTTTTAATGCCCTGAATCAGTTTCTTTTGTGAATAGTCATCCATCCACAAACACTTCTAATGTGAAACTCAACAATGTCATCTGTCTGTCAAGCATGACCCCATTCTGTCCTCATACAATCTTTCCATAATCTCAAAAAAGTTATTTAATTTAAAATTGGGTCACTTATTATCTAGAGGCACCCCACAATACAGCATACTATGTCAAATGTGAATAATGAGGCGTCTAGATTAAATTTGTGAAAGCAGCAGGATAATAGAATGACATGGTAGCATAAAACATTTTATTAATGGGGTGAAAAGAAACAAAAACTTATGCTTCAAGTATAAAGGGAAAACCCAAAAAAGTCCTAATGAAGAAGTTCCTTAATGGGGAAAATATCTGGAATCTGGTTTTGTCCAAACAGATTTCCTCAAACCAACTAGGGTGGTCTTTTTTATGTGAAATAATTTAGTTATGCAACTTTAGATTTAGGTCATGTAGGAAGTTGTTCAGGAGCTTAATGATAGACCTTTGGAGATTTTAGGTATTACACAAAATACATCTACAAATGAAGAAGTTTCCATTGGATGTGTTCAGGCACTAGATACTACATGACTGAGACTGGTAGGGAAAATGTTATATATAAGTATGTGGAAGGGAGTTATACTGTCCAGATACAGTATCGATCACAATTATAGCTAAAATGATATTGAAAGCTATCTTTTGTTAAACTTGGTTTTCTGTATTTTTCTCCCACAAACTTCCTGTCCCTTTCAGTTAGCAAGACAGTTAAGATGATTGTGCTCACACTTACCTAGGTGTTTATCTAAACTGAATAATAGGATGTATTTACATCTATAATATGTTTCTTTTAAAGTTGAATTACATCAAATAATGTACGACCTTTTCCCCCTGGTTTCCACTGGTCATTAAGGAATCAAGGAATCTGGGTTATTGTTTATAGTGCAAATCACCCTGTTTCCTTGTTTGAATTTGTTATTTTCTTTAAACAAGAAAATCATAGAATTCCCAAGAGCCAAGATGGCAGAATAAGCAGAAAATAGCCTTAATTCTTCCATATTCACCTGCAAATAACCATATATAGTGCCTCATAATAAATCCTGGAATAGCAGAATCAACAAAAAAGATAAAAATAATCTAGCTAAAGAAACTTAAAAAGATCAGTAGGAATGCACAAGTTTATCACTTGGGTAAAAGGAGAATGCAATCCAGGGCAGAAAGTATTCTGGCAAGCCAACAGCAAGCTTCTTCTCAGCTCATCACAGGGAGGTCCTGAGCCATACTGCAGTGGTACAAACAACACCAACACCAAAACTCTAGTACATGCCATAACATAGACAGGCAAATGGGCAGATAACAGTTTTAGGATTCTCCACATGCTTCAATGTAGTCTCTGATAAATACACAGACACCAATGCTAGAATTCCCTCCCCTCCAGGTCTCCCCCAGGTCTCACCACACAGGCAGACACCAAGAACATCACTTTTCATGTGCCTTGGTTTCACACCAAAAGTGCCAAGTACCTACAGTCTCCAACAGTATCAGCCACCCACCACAGCACTCAGTCAGAATAGCACCAGATAGAAGGATCTTCCATGACCCTCAGGGTAAAACCAATGCAGCACAAAGTAAACTGCTAGGGCATGCAGCCTCTGGGACAAGAAACTTGGAATAGTGCTCCTTTCAACTCAGGAGCAGAGACAAAAATTTTTAAAAAGGGGAAAAGGCTAGAAAATATGATCAAAAACCAAAGACTCTGACCATAGAAAATTATTATGGTGACAGGAAAGATCAAGATACAGACTCAGAAAAGGAAAACAATATCAAAACACTTATGGTCAAAGTCCCAAACAAAAATGATAATTAGCATCAAGCCCAGAAAGAATCCATGAAAGAGCTCAAAAAGGATCTTAAAATCAAATAAGGGAAGTATAAGGAAAATTGGGAAAACAAATGAGCGATGTAAGAAAATTATGAAAAAGAGACAATAGCTTAGAAAAAGAAAACAACACCTTAAAAATAGAACTGGCAAAATGGGAAAGTGTGATACAAAAGCTAACTGAAAAAAATCCCTTAAAGACTAGAATTGGGCAAGTGGAAGCTAATGACTATCAAAAATCACTCAAATAAAATAAAAAAATGAAAAAAAATAGAAGAAAATGTAAAATATCTCATTGGAAAAACAACTGACCTGGGAAATAGAGCCAAGAGGGATAATGTAAAAATTATTAGATTATCTAAAAGCCAAAATCAAAAGCAGGACTTAGACATCATACTCCAAGAAATTATCAAAGAAAAATGCCCTGATATATTCTGGAACCAGAGGGCAAAATAGACCCTGAAAGAACCCACTAATTACTGGTAGAACAAGATCAGAAAATGAAAATTCCAAAGAACATTATAATCAAATTTCAGAACTATCAAATTAAGGAAAAATATGGGAAGTGGTCAAAATATACAATTTAAATATTGGATAGCTACAATCAGGATCACACAAGACTTAGCAGCTGTAATATTAAAGAATAAAAGGTCATGGAATGTGATATTTCAGAAGGCAAAGGAGCCAGGAATATAACTAAGAATTACCCACTTATTGAAACTGAGCTTAATACTTCAAGGGAGGAAAATGGCCATTCAATGAAAATTCAATGAAAAATAAGGATTTCAAGTTTTTATAAGGAGAAGACTAAAGCTGAAAAACAAAACAAAAAAATGATATCCAATATCAAGACTCAAGAGAAACATAAAAAGAATTAAAAAGGGACAAAGAAAACAGGAAATTCAAAAGGGGTAAACTATTTACATCCCTTCATGGGAAGATAATACTTATAATTCTTAAAAACTGTATCATTAATAGTACAACTAGAAGGAATACACACAGGTAGAGGATATAAGTATAAGGTGGATTTACGGGGGAAACATTCAACATTTAATTAAGAGATGAGAAAGAGGAATGTATTGGGTGCATATGGAAGGGAGAGGTATAATGGGGTAAATTATTTTTTATGAAAAGACACGAAAGACCTATTTACAGTGGAAGGGAAGATGGGAGGATGGGCTATGGATATCACTTAAATTCTCATCAGAATTGGTTCAAAGATGGAATAATATACATAATTAGTTGAATAAAGAAATTTATCTTATCCAATAGGGAAATAAAAGGAGAGGTGATTAAGTCAAGGTGAAAGAAGGGGACTGATAGAAGGGAGGGCAGATCAGGGAAAACAAACACTGGTGTTGAGGGAAAGGACAAATAGGAGAAAAAATAGGTTAAAGGGAAATATATACAGTTAGTAATCATAATTGTGCAAGTGAATGGGATGAAATATTGTGAAGATCGTGTATTTTTAAATCGACAGGAGTCAGGAATTCAGGTTAGGGGAAAACCGTCAGTCTTTATTCTCAGTGAAGAAGGATCGGAGGTGGAAGAGAATCGGCGATAGCAATGTGTGTAGCTGAGTCAAGAAGCTAGCTCGACCAGCAGCCACACAACCAGCAGCTCGGAGTCTTGAACCCAGGCCCAATCTCTCCCAGCTTCTCTTCCTGTCTCTCTCTCTGCCTCCACCCACCAAAATCGTCATTTCCTATACAACACATCAGGACTTGCACGGAGAGTGGGCAGGGACCATTCTTTATCCAATCATGTATATTAATAGAGTATAGCCCAATTACTATTTAGCCTCACATACTTGGGACCTCAGTGCATCAACTCAAGCCTCAGCCCATTACAAAATACCATAAAATAAAAGGGCTAGAAGAGTGAATCAAAACCCCACAATTCTACAATATTTTCTTAACAAGAAATACACTTGAAGCAGAAGAGAGGCACAGAGTACAGGTAAGAGATTGGAGCACAATCTATTATGCTTCAGCTGATGTTAAAAAAAAAAAAATAAAGAGTAGCAATTCCGATCTCAGATAAAGCAAAAGCAAAAATAAATCTAATTAAAAGAGATAGGGAAGGATTTTGCTAAAAGCTACCATAGACAATGACATAATATCACTACTAATCATATAGCAGTGTAGCATCTAAATTCTTAGAGAAGTTAAGTGGGTTTAAGAAAGAAATAGTAAAACTATATATTCTAGTGGGAAGCCTCAATTGTCCCTTCTCAGCACTTGATAAATCCAGTTGTGGTATAGTAATATAAGAAAATACTATTGTACAATAAGAAATGATAAGTAGAATGAACTCATATGAACTGAGGCAGAGTGAAATTAGAACCAGGAAAACATTGTACACAGTAACAACAACTTTGTGAGATAACCAATTATGAAAGACTTAGCTCTTCTCAACAATACAATGATCCAAAATGATTACAAAGAGCTCATGATGAAAAATGCTATTCACATCTAGATAAAGAATTGTTGAAATCTAAATGCAGACTGAAGCACACTGTTTTCACCTACTTTATTTTTTATGATTTTTCCCCTTTTGATATATTCCTTCATTTACAACTATGACTAATATGGAAATATGTTCTATATGATTGAACACATATAACCTATATTAAATTGCTTGTCATTAGAAAGAGAAGAAAGAAGAAAGAGAAGAAATCTTGGAATTCAAAATCTTGTAAATATGAATGCTAAAAATTCTCTTTATGTGTAATTGAAAAAATTTAAAACCTATATTTAAAAAAATCAGGAATACCACAAAATATCATGACCTCACTCAATATCTTTCCCTTCAGTTCAGTCCTAGAATTGTAGTGCTAATAAGTATTCAAACTTTTATCTTACATTCCCATCAGATTTATTCTCTTGAAACATACCAAACATGTTTTACATTTGACATCATTATTAAAAAGAACAAATGCAATTAAGATAATTCTAACCCCTACACAGTAGGCTTGAAGTAGATGAAAAACTAATTAGGAAATATTTAACAACAACAAAAATTCAATAGAAAGTAGATAACATTGACATGTATTTTTCTAAGTCAATATATATCCTACAGGGCTCCTCATGTACCCTTTGCTGTTGCTGTTCAACCGTGTTAGACTCTTTGTGACCTCATGTGGGATTTTCTTGCAAGGATACTGGAGCAGTTTGCTATTTCCTTCTTCAGATCATCTTACAGATGAGAAAATGAAGGGCAAACATGGTTAAATGACTTGTTCAGAGTCTCACAGCTAGTATCTGATGTCAGATTTAAACTCATGAAGGTGTTTTTCTGATTCTAAGCCCAATCCTCTGTCCACTATGATGCTATCTAGCTGTCCTTATGTACCCTTTAGTGATTTCCATTTCTATTTGAGTTTGATACCACTAATTTAGTGGGCACAGAGAAAGCTTCAGAGTTTAGAAGTTCAAGTTTCATCTTCAACATATATTAGCTGTGTGACTTTGGGAAAGTCGGTTAACCTCTCAGAGAACTGATAATTCTCCCAAACTATATATTTCAGAACAATTACTGAGCGTAATGGTAAAGGAAGTTTCTTCCCTGGGAATATATCAATGAAATCAGAGGTGTGGACCAAGTAACAGAGACAAACAAACATAATAAAAATTTTCAAGAAAATAGAAATGACATACATCAGGTCACTCACAGCAAAATATCAACATGGGAATGGGCACCACAAAGGATATTCCTGTTTCTTTTGGCACAAGATATAAGGGGTACAATAGAAAGTAATATTGCTTTCCTTGAGAAAATAATCCAGCTTGCTCCTACACTTAAGAGCATAGCTCTTCTTTTTTCTTTTTATCATTCTTTTGGCTAACCTCCTGCCTTTTCCAACTAGGAGTCTCTTCTTTTGTAAGATTTCCCCCATGGTTTTTCAAAATGCACTATTTTTGGAGGGATATAATTCCCAAAAAAAATACTGATTCAATACTGAAACTGTGGCTGTTTTTATCCTTTCAATGACAACATAAGAAAGATATATCAAACCACTATGGGTGAATCATATTCCAATTTTGGAGTAAGCCAAAAATTTCTAATCAGTCAATAAATATTAAGTGTCAACTTTATGCCATGGACTGCACTAAATACTGGGAATATATAAATCTCCCCATCTTGATATTATTTGTTGCTTCTAGTGGTGACTTCTTTTAATTGTACTTAAGTAGTGATGGCAGGTAAGGATCCTAACTGGCTTCTACCAGCATTGACTCCTTCTCAACAGCTGCTTCTGTTGGTGGGGACTCTTGCCAGTGCCCTCCTCTACAATAGTTCTTGGGAGAACTATTTCTCCCAAGTTGGCTCCCAGCTGCTTTTGATAATTACTAGGAGTTATACCTATTAATAATAGCAGTTCTCTGTAGTATCAGGAGCAGGAACAGCCCAGAACTTCCTCCTTGTCTTCTCACCTCTGCCTGCACTTCTAGATTCCTTAGAAGTGAGAAAGATAGCTAATTGGACCCCTGTTTTACTGGATCCCTATTTTATTCCAATCAGCATTAATCAGTTTGATATAATTTCATAGGAGTAGTGATTATAAGTTTTTATTAGGCCATAAAGTCATGAATTGCAGATTGTAAATTTACTTGCTTAATCATTGGAAGTTAATTAGAGGATCTCCACCATGGTTTTTCCTTTTTTTGGTGACACAGTCCAGTGTGACACAGGTGACCTAATTACACAAAAAGTTCCCCAGCTGTTTATTTTCTTCCATCCGTTGGCATCCCTCTCACCCAACACAAGAATATGACTATGCTCACTTGACTAACCACTGACCTGGTTGCCCACCAGTATGTAGCTTGCTTTTCTATCAGTGCATGAGTGTGCTCATCAGATAGATGTGTCAAGATCTGTTCATTAGCCTGTTTGTCAACCAATGGGATTCTATATTTTGTGTACACCCTCCTGAAGGGCCAATATCAAATTCTATCAACCAGTGAGATTCTATATTTTTGGTCAGTTTCATCTGTTTTGCCCAGTATTTAGCACAATAAAACTAAAACATTTGAGGAAGAGATCATGAAAAAGATCTGAAATTCACTTTTCAGTGAATTTAAAGGAATTAAATTAAAGAGGAATATGGAGCCTTAAGAAAGTTTCATTGGTCCAGAGCTCTGCCTCAGTAGTTTTTCTTGCAATTTTTCTTGTAACTTGAGGAATTTTAACCCCATAGATGCTAAATCCACTAGTATCCCCAGAACCAACTCTAGAGAGCAGTAGTTTATAAATAGTAGGGGCTCTGCTAAATCCTATAAAGTGTTGCTAAGTAGTCTTTAAAAATAACTCTTTGAAGCGATTTATCCCAAGTCCTCAATCTAGAGTCACATTTAAATACAAGTTGTGGAAAAAGTACATATTGAAAAGAAAGTTGATTTGAGGGTCTTTGATTTGAGTTGATTTGAGAAATCTTACTTCTGAAACATAACAACTGAGACCTGGGCAAGTTAGGTTCTTTCAGTGTCTCAGTTACTTTAGATTGTAAGCTAGAAACTGAGGCTGGATCTGAATTGGCAATAGAGTTTTCCTCCAAAAAAGTATCCCCTTGCCAACTGAATCTTAGACCTGCTGAGAGGGGACAGAGAAGAATAGTGGAAAGACTGATAGATTGGGAATCAGATGGTCTGGCTGTACATCCTAACTATTCCACTTAATATCTGTGTGATGCTGTCCTTTCTAGGACTCATTTTCCCCATCTAAAAAAATGAGAGTTGACTAGATGACAACTAAGATAATTTTTAGTTCTAATTTTTAAAATAGTACCAAAAAGGAAAAAAAAATCTTTCACACAATCTTATGTTAGACGTAGCTGTATTTCTTGCTGAACCCTACAATGGTTCCCCTCCCTCCCAATAGCGACCAAAAAAACTTTCTGAAAACAAACAGATTTTCCCCTTTCCTAAAAGGGAAAAATGGCTCTTAGAATACATTTATCTCAGATGACTTATTGCATCATTCCTCCCTTTGACCACAGGTCTTCTGAATCTTCATTGGCTGGGGAGTAGGAGAGGAGACCATATCCTCAGTACTGCTTAATGGTGATAAATCTTTAATTGCTCCTTGGTCACAGCTAAATTATGTTTTCCAGGGAACTTGGTGATCTTCCCTCTTCACATTCTTTGCCCCAGGGGGCACAGGACATGAGACAATGTGGTCCCCATAGTTGTTCAAGCGTGTCTGAAAAGAACCCTGAGTTACTGATATGTACCCATGTTTTAACCACTAATAACAATGCCCCCAGAGTGAATCAAATAATGCCAAGTCATATGAGTAGTAAGAGTTTGAGCCTGGATTTGAATTTAATTCTTCCTGACATGTTAAGGGCTTTATCCACTTGCCACCTAGCTGCCTCTTGAGTAAATAAATTGGCTCAAATAATGATCAATTATTTTCAAAATATGATTTGACTAATTTTTACAATTCTTGAGTCCCCTCTCCACTTCACCCCCCAACTCTCAGTAAATCATTTTCTGTGATATAGGCTAATTTGGAGGAGACCCATATAGTCAACTCACTGTGATAGAGAATGTATTTTAAGTCCAAGTATGTTCTCATCATGATCTTAAGGAATTGGAGAAAAACTCTCACTGTTATTTTATAAGAACTATGATGAAAAGCAGGCAGGGGCATCGGTTAGTATTCTCTCCATGTTGTTTTCCTCACACACCAAAGCTGTGAATATTTGGTATGCACATCACTAGACATGGAGGCCGCATCTTAGTCATGGGTAAAAGGCTGAGTCCAAGGGAGCTTGTTTTCTCCTGTGTCTTTCCAATCCAAACCTGACTGGGGGGGTGGGCTCTGGTATCCTTTTGAAAACCTACACAAATGTCAAACTTGTTGACCCATTTGAAAGTGCAAAGTTAACATGAGCCGCAAAAGGGGAGAAATTGCCTGCTTCCTCCCGACTCACATTTTCTATGGGTTTTTCAAGCATGAAGCTTTTTTAATAAGCGCTGGGCATGCAGGATTTCATTTCTCATATATGAGACACTACCTCATTGACTACTTAGTCTTAGCAGCTGCTCTTTGGTGGGGCTAATCAGCCAGGAAAGGTGAGCAGCCTCTCTTCATCTAGTATTCAACTTGTTTTTAAAGAATAGATGTAGCAACAAAACATGTTTTTTAATGATATGGGTGGCCACCCCTCTTCCTTAAAACAACACACTTCCATATTTATGGGAGTATAGCCAGCTTGCTAGCAGACTATGGAATACTACCAGAGCTATAGTGATTACAAATGGGAAGAATGCTGTTGGATGAGATTTTAATGCTTTGGGACTTGACACTGAAAATACCAAATACTTTCCTTTTCTTCCCCTTTTAATTCTCCTTCCTCTTTCTCTTCCCCTTTTTCTTTTACCTCTTGCTCTTCTTCTTCCTTTCCTCTTCCTCCTCCTCTCTCTCTCTCTCTCTCTCTCTCTCTCTCCTTTCTCTTTCCCTTCTCTTCTCTCTGTGTGTCTCTGTTTGTGTGTCTTTCTGTCTTTCTCTGTCTCTTTGTCTCTCACAGCCTCCTTCCCCCAGCATTCTCTATTTTATCCTGGATTAGATCAAATATGGAATTTGCAGATTAATTTATTAATCTCCATAGACATACTCTTATTGTTTTTTTTAAACTGGCTACCTCAAGGTGGACATTTGCAGGTCGCACACCAAGAACAGGAAGGACACAGCAAGTTTGGTGCTAAATCAGCAGTTTTACAATCTGCCATGTGGGTTTGAAAAGGCGAGGACTTAAATGTCACTGTTGGGAATAACAGATCTTTCTCTGATTGCACACTAAGGCATACTCATAGTGGAAAGAATCTTTTATTTATCCCTCAAGTCATATCTTTTCTCTGCTTAGATCAGCTGAAACAGCATTATGGAGCTGCCTCTGTTATATGCAGAAAGTAGGGTTATTAAGAACTTCAGAATCGGGTTTGGTGGTATATATATACCTATGATCCCAGCTATCACAGAGGCTGAAGCTGGCAGATCTCTAGAGCTGAAGTGAGTTTACTAAACTGAAGGGCATCTAGATAGTGCAGTTCATAGAGTACTGGCCATGGAGTTGAGAAGACCTAAGTTCAAATCTGGCCTTAGCTATGTGATCCTTTTTGCCTCAGTTTCCTTTTCTGCAAAATGACCTGGAGAAGGAAATAGCAAACCATTTTAGTACCAAGAAAATCCCAAAAGGGGTCATGAAGAATCAGACAATTAAATTGACAATCACCACAACAAATGCTGATCTGCATCTGTCCTAAGTCTGGCATCAATGTGGTGAGACCCTGAGATCAGGGGACTACCAGGTGGCCTAAGGAGGATTGAACTGGCTCAAGTCAGAAACAGAGCATGGGTCTATCAATAATGTGATCAGCTTATGAATAGTGAGTGTATTTACAGCCTGGGCAACACTGAGAGAGTCAGTCTTAGTTGAAAAAGAAAAAAAAATACTAGGAACATAGCTATAGTGTGGGGATGAAAGGAACTAGCAAGCATCTATAACATACCTGCTCTGTGCCAGGATCTGTGCAAAGCACTTTATAAATATAATCTTATTTGATTCTCACAATTATCATGGGAGATAGGTGCTTATTATTCCTATTCTGAGTCCATAATAGATTAAGTGGTTTTCCCAGAATCACCCAGTCTCTTCTCAAGCAGCTTGCTATAGGCAAGTTGCAATATATAAGTATATACAAAATATATTAAAAAATTAACTCAAAGTAATTTTAGGGGGTGAGGAGAGTGGCGATGGCTTCTGTAGAGGTCAGAAAAAAAGCTTAATGTGGATCATGTCACTGAATTAAATTTTAAAATAAATAATTCTAAGATGCAGAAGTAAGTTGGAAGTATACTGAAGTATGATGGACAGCCCATAAGAAATAGATAGTACAAAGATTCAGAGATGAGCTAGAACTTCATTCCAAATGTTCTTTCCCTTGAACCACATCGTGTCCCAAAGATATTATTTTCTCTCTGAATTAAGTGTCTCTAATAAGTATCTAAAAATTGAATTCACAATTCTGGTGTGTGAGGAAACAACCTGGGGAGAAGACTGCTCCTTCTCTTTCATAAAACAACAGTAGGAACTTTTTAAAAAATATAATCCCTTAAGATCATGATGAGAAAGTAGTTGGACTTAAAAACATGTTGTCTACTCACAGTAAGTTGACTCCTCCAAATTTGCCTATTAACACTCAATATGATTTTCTGGGAATAGAGTGAAGGAGTCCAAGCAGGCCTGTTTTCATTCCCTTCTGCATCCTGTTCCTGTCAGGATTTCTAAGCCATGTATCTAAATATAAAATAATTGGGGAGAAAAAGACACTATCAGCTATAGGAACTATGAAAGGTTTTATGTAAAACATGCATGTAAGCTGAATTTTGAAGGAAACAAGTAATTTTAAGATGATAGGGGTGAGGAATGAAAGAAGTGAGAGGAAACAAATCTTTATTGAGTATGTGTTTTATGCAGAAATGTGGGATGCACAGATTTAGAGACATCTCCACTCCAAATGTGTATGTGGACTCTTTGGGCCTGATCTGTGGTAGAATCTTCTCATCTCATATTGGTCTGATTACCCAACATAGTGATACCATGAAGGACACCATGAAGGTACTGTTTAGACACATTATCTTATTTGATCATCTTAACATCTCTGGGAGATAGGTACCATTATTTTTTTCCCATTTCACAGTAGGGAAAACTGAGATTACAAAAGATTAAGTGACTTGGCCAGAGTCACATGGTTTGTGTCTGAATACATTCTAGGCATGAGAAATAGTGGCCACATGTTCACATAGATGGGAACTGAAGTATTATGTATTGAATAAGAGATGATCAGTTTGACTAGATTAGAGAATGTGGGAAAGAAAATAAGATATAGCAAGGCTGGAAATATAGATTAGGGTCGGGTTGCAAAAGGATTTTACTTTCACTTGCTAGAATCCGAAAAGGAAATACATCTCTTTCCTTTTTTAAGGGAACTGTTTGGAAGAAATTTTCTAGAATGCTGTAGCTTGAAAGACTAGCAACAGTTGACAATTGTTTAGATCAGCTTATGCCTGGGAAGAATGGGGTAGAGTGGAAGCTCCTATATTATTTAAACAAATAAGATAAAAGATCATTTGTATCTGATCAGAACTTCCGGAATTTCAAAGAATTGTTTTCTAGAATTCAAGTTTTCTTCACGTTCAAAATGCTGTAAATGACAGTTGCTGCATGACCCTTGTAACAGACATCCTTTCCCTTATCTTTTATTCTATGATAATGACTAGGCAGATAGTTGGATTCTTCTTGTATGCTGTATATATTTTCCAAGATTACTATGAAATCTAGTAGCATCAAAGTAATTTTAAATAGGGCAGGTGGGAGTTCATTCAAGCATTTCTGTTTATTTCTCATACATTTTCTGCAGTAGGTAAGAATGCAGGATAGGTTTTTTCTAAAAGATATAGGAAGGAGAACTGAACATTATTTTAGTTTAATGACCAAGTAGATGGCATATTTTTAAAGTATAATATTAATGATTAGGTAATATGCTTAGAAAAAAGTTGCCCAGTGAAAGTAGAAGAGACTTAATGACCTTCAAATTTCCTTCTGCATTAAATATTTTTCATTAGTTTCATTAAAGTTTGATAGATCAATAGGAATTTGTTAGGTTATAAAAGAAATTGTCTCTACATCTAACACTGGAGTTGTGAACTGATCTAACCATTCTGGGGAGCAATATGGAACTATGCCTAAAGGGCTCTCAAACTGTGCATATCCTTTGATCCAGCAGTGTTTCTGTTGAGTCTGTATCCCAAAGAGATCTTAAAGAAGGGAAAAGGACCCACATGTGAAAAAATTGTTTATAGCATCCTTTTTGTAGTGGCAAAGAACTAAAAACTGAGTGAATGTCCATCAGCTGGAGAATGGCTGAATAAGTTATGGTATATGGATGCTATGGAATATTATTGTTCTATAAGAAATAATCAGCAGAATGAAGATACTTACATGAACTGATGCTAAGTGAAGTGAGTAGACCCAGGAGAACATTGTACATAGCAACAGCAAGATCAAATCTGATGGACATGATTTTTTTCGGCAGTGAGATAATTTAGGCCAATTTCAATAGACTCGTCATAAAGAGAGCCTTCTATATCCAGAGAGAGGACTGTGGGGACTGAATGTGGATTACAATATAATGTTTTTATTTTTTTGCTGTTGTTTGCTTGCATTTTCTTTTCTTTCTCTTTTTTTTCCTTTTTGATTTGATTTTTCTTATGCACATGGTAATTGTGGAAATATGTACAGAAGAATTGTATATGTTTAACATATATTGTAATACTTGCCATCTAGGGGAGGGGGTGAGAGGAAGAGAGGGAGAAAAAAATTGAAAAACAAGGTTTTTCAAGGGAGAATATTGAAAATCATTTATTCATATGCTTTGAAAACAAAAAGCTTTTAAAAAATTCTTATGCACTAAGGAGTCTCTTGATTAAGGAAGACAAATGGTATTATTTGATAAAATTATAATAAACAATTTCTACAAGTTCAAAAATAATCCTAATTCTGCTAACCTTAGATTCCTAAAATCTCTAAAGGGAATTCTGAAATACAGAGGTCCAGTAAAGGTCATACTTGATAACAAATTTTGGCAAAGTCCATTAGCTGTGGTTTTCATCAGGACAGACCAGCTTCATAATCCAGTTTCATATCTATTGTGTTCATCTTTTTCTAGTTTTAATAGAAAGTAAGTCATGAAGTTATTAAGTTTATTAAAACCATGTTTGTCTTCTTGATTATAGCTTCCTTAGATAAGGGATAGAGACTTTAGAAAATCTCTTTCCTTCACTCATGCTTAGACGACGAAGAGCTTGTTCACTTTAAGAGATTTTCAGCATTTATGGCAAGTTTCAACTAATAATAAAGCTTTGGATACATATTATCCCCAAATCTTGAAAACAACATCTCTTGTGACAGACTACTCAGAACACACTCTGTAATGTGATACCTTTCCATGACATGGCTTTCTTCCCAAATAAGCAAACTCAAATTTGACATTAGATCTTGTTTGAAGCCTTTCCTTTTGTTCCTTAGAGTATGAGTATGTCAGAGTGAGAATTTTAAATGGCTTTCATCATGCTCTGTGTCCAGATATTATGTCTCTTGTTCATTTTGTCAAAATGCCTGATACATGCATCTGTCATTCCCGTTCTTCCTCATGGTCTTTTCTCCCTTTTTTTTTTTTTTTTTTTTTTGTCTGCAAAACAGAAGTAAATCTAGAATCAACCTCCAAAAGTCTCATGTATTCAAAAGGGTATACTAATATATAGAAAAGACTGTGAGATGAAAAAATCTTCTGATGTCTAAAGAAGAAAAGTCATGTGTCATTTGTTCTTATAATTTTTCTTATTTTTAATTTTGCTGTCACTGCTACCATATTAAAACACACACAGAGAGCTAGCTATCAAATTACATTATTCTACATTCTATAAATGTATATCTCTTCTTCAACTTTGTAAATTTTGCCTTGCTTCTTATTCCCATATCTATTTTCTATGGCTTATTTACCTATTTATATTTTTACTGATTTTGATTCATCGCAGAGGCTTAAGGATATGAAAGCAAAACATAAAGGAATAGTGTGACACATTACATGAAACTATGAAATATATAAAAATAATATTAAATTCTGGGACTATGCTCAACTCAGGAAAAAATAAAAGAAGACCAAAATAGTAAGTAATTTAACCAGGATCTATCAGTGAGCCAATTTTTATTAGGGTTCATGTCTAGAAACTTTGTGAAAAGTAGATCTGAATTCTGGTAGTTGAGGAGAAGATTAAAGTATGAAAGATATGGGAGGGACAGCAAGGGTGACTGACAGGCAAATGTAGCATTTGCTTACATTAAGAAATCTGACAATAGGAACATGAAAATCAAAGATTAGCATCAGAAAGGATCATGGAATCCACACCTCTCCATTTACAGATGAGAAAACTAATATCAACAGAAACTAAATGACTTGTCTAAGTTCACATAAGTAGGAAATGATAGGGCCAGGAAAAGCTAGATTTGAAACTTAATTCAGATACTAAGTAGTTATATGACCTCAGTAAGCCATGAATACATGACCTCTAGAGTACTCATTCCATTGTACCAACTTGTTATTTATTGTTCATCTTTCAGTCATGTTCTGATCCTTTCATGCCCTCATTTGGAGTTTTTTGGCAAAGTGGAGCAGTTTGCCATTTCTTTCTCCAGCTCATTTTAGAGATGAGTAAACTAAGGCCAACAGGCTTAAGTGACTTGCTCAGAATTACACAGCTTAGTAAATGTCTGAGATTTAAACATAGGATTTAAATGCAGGAAGATAAGTCTTCCTGGTTCCAGGCCTTCTAACCACTGTACCACCCAGATGGCTATTGTACCAATTACCTTGTCTCATTTGATTTAATTGCTTAATATTTATTCTTAGGGGGTCCTCATGTTTTGAGATTTCATAATTCTCCACTAAGTGAATAAGATCAATGTATCCTTAAATTCTTTACATTTTCAAATAATATAGCTATGTAGGTTATATCTTAGAGTAATAGATCTAGAGTTGGAAAGGATGTTGCAGGTCACCTCATTTTCTAGATGAAGAAACCAAGTCTCAAAGAGGTCAAGTGATTTGACCAGGCTTAGTAAACAATAGAAGGAGGATACAAATCCAGGACTTCCTGACAACAAGCCCAGTAATGTTAACTACTATACTAAATAATCTGTGGCAATCATCTTTTGGTCATGACCTTCAAACCAGTACTACATGCATTTGCCTTAATCCAGATGACATGGATAATGTGTATTCCTCTCAAAAGAAATAGTCCATATGCAAATGCACTATATGTAAATCAAATTTTCTTCCAAGGTGGTCTGGTGATTGAAATTCCTAAGGGGAAAAAAAGAGCTTCTGTGTTAAGAGAAGAAAGCCAAGTTATGTTTCATTACCCATAAACATTTTCTGTTGCTTTTCTGGGTGGTAAATTTATTCATCAAAGAGGAAGGTTTCTGGCAAAGGAAGTTTTCCTGAATGAAGGTGAGATCACATGTCTATTTAATCAGATGCTCTCTGGCACCATTTGGCATGGCTTCCTGTAGGAGCCAATGCTTCCCTGAAGCTTTGCAGGATCATGTTGGAGCTAGTGATTTTCCCATAAGGCTTCTTCATTTTGTTTCTGTTTTCCGTTGTGGTGTAGTTATAGTCAATAAAATTGGACAATTAGAGAATTGTAACAATGAAAAGCAAGATGCATCTATCATTTCTGTATATCCCAGATCTGTTGTGATCGCATCTGAATGCTTGTTTAGTATTTTCTTTCTCCCCTCCTAAAATATTCTCTCTTTAGCTGTACCTACTATTTATGCTCATGAAGGCCAATTAGATCACATCCTTCACTCTGAATATTCATGAGTGTAGACCCTAACTCCAAAGGAATTCTACTAGTTCCTGTCTTTATTCCTAACCTATTTGTGATGGCTCTATCCAAGAACAGCTGGAGTTCACTCACTCTGTTTTGGAGAATTTAACTCCCTTTGTCTACTCCTTATATTTGTGTCCTAATTTAAATCTTAGGCTGCCTTGATTTCATGGGATTCAGCTACTTTCCCATCCATGTGACCTCATTTTCCTTATGAAAGGTCAAAGTGCAGATTGTTGATAGTAGTCATAAGTGGAAAGAATACATATTATACCCTTTTTGTATGAGGAAGTAGGTCTATTAGATCATTTCTATGCTTTCAACAAACCTTGTAGATAAATCAATTTAGTTTGAGGCTGTATCTATGTTGTTTAACACTCCTAAACCTCACTGGACCACATATAATGCAAAGCTGTTAGAAGAGCAGTTTTATATATGGAGTTTATTCTCAAGTGGCTAGATATATTTATTTTTGTCTGTAATTCTCATGAGTAACATGGACATAATATTGTCTCAAAGTTTTGATAAATACTTCACAAACATTTTTGTGAAAAAAGATTGTAAAAATATAAAGGTTAAATTATAATAGAATAAGTGCCTCTCATTCCCAATCAATTAATGCGTATTTATGGACTACATACTCTATCAGACATAGTGTTTACTGTTGAGGATATAAAAACATAAATGAAACAAATTGTCTTCCCAAGTAACTCACATTCTTCTGGTGGAAGACAACATGCACAATATCACTAATTAAATTAAACAATCTAAATAAATATGTTATTTCAAATATAATTAGATATTGAATGAAGTAGAGAAGCTATCCATTTTGTGTTGCCCTTAATATCAAATTTTCAAGTTGGAAGATGTTAAGGAGAGGATATATAGAGAAGTAAAATTAAATTCAAAAGAGCTGGGTCTGTATCTTACCTTTGCTACTCAAAGTAATTCCTCCCAGCTTCATTTTTCTCATCTGTAAAATGAAGATAATAATGGCATCCATCTCAAAGAGTTGTGAGAATGACATAAGATAAATCTATCTAAAGTACTTTAAAAATCTCACAGAGCTATAGAAATGGCAACAATGCCAGTTGTAACTAGAGCATGAAAATGCTTAGCAGGTTGACAGGGTTACATGTTATCTTCTCCCTGAAAAAGTTTTCAACCCATTCTACTACTGAATTTTCCCGTAGAATATTCCTAATAATGTAAGAAAAGTCATTTGTAAAAAAGGATCTGCTTTGCCAACATTTGTTTTGCTGACGATTTGAATGGGATGCAACTGTGCTGTAAAATGAAGAATTAATTCTTCCCACTGGTCATTTGAGAGTAGATTAATTACCTCGAGTATTACTCATTTGTTTCCTCCCTCCAGTTCCAATCTTTGGTTAAGTCTTAGTGGTTTTTCTCACTGTCTAAAACTACTTCCTACCACCCACTCACCCACCCGGGACCCTTACCCATTCCCTCTAATAGAGCTGGATAGTGTAAGTATAATGTTTAGATTATCTCCTCCCTCTCCCTTCTCCTACCACCAATTTTCTCTGCCACTACTTCCTTCTTAATTAGAAGGCCTCACATCCTTAATTAGCAAGAATTCACTATAACAACAAAAATAGGGAATCACATATATACTATAACATGTTATATTAGCTCTTAGTTCATATTTTAATGGGAAAAATACAGCCTATCTGTCAAGAAATTGTCTTCTTTTCTTCTTCTCACATCCTATTATTTTTCTTCTGAGTCTAGTTTCTATTGAAAAAATGATTCTTTTCCTCATCATGGCCAACCCCTCTCTATATACCCTTAACCTCATCCTCTCTGTTCTTCCCCAGCATACTGCCTCTAATATCATTCCTCCATCTCTTTCAAATCTTAAAGTTTTCCTTCTCTAGTGATTCCTTTCCTGCTTCCTACAAACATAAGTTTCCTCCATCCTTAAGAAATTCTCACCATTTCCTCTAAACCTTCACTGTATCTCCTCACCATCCCATATATCTCTTCACCTTCTTAGCCAAACTTCTTGAAAATGTTTTTTGTACTAGATACCAAAATTTACATATTTTTCATCCTTTTGTAATCTGACTTTTGGGCCCATCAATCAACTGAAATTGTCCTCCCCAGAGTTAGCAGACTGACAAATCTAGTCATCTCTCTATCCCCATTCTTCTTGATCTTCCTTGCTATATTTGACACTGTTGACTAAACTCTCCCAAATAACTTTTCTTTTTCCTTCTTAAGGTTCTTTACTATGATTCTCTTGCTACTTCCTGATCACTTCTTTATTTTATTCATAATTTATTAAATTATAAATTATATATAATATATTATTAAATGATAATATAAAATATACATAATTATATAATAAATTATAAATAAATTAAAATCAAAATTATTAAATAAAACAAACATTTCCATACCATAGTGGGATAAAAAGATGGTTGTACACGAAACTATTATATACAATTGTTATTCCTTTTAAATATGTGATAGTTATCATGTAACTTTCTTTCCTTCCCTTTTTCTTTCTTCTCTTCGTTGCCCTGGAGATGGCTGTTATTAGACACAAATATGTACATATGTAAAATAATTCTATACATACTTCTATTTATCAATTCTTTCTCTATATGTTGATGGAGTTTTCTTTCATAAGTCTACTTTTCTTTTTTAAAAAATAAATTTATCATTTCTTTGTTTTTAACATTCATTAAAATTATATATATTATACATTTTCTGTTTTTTTGTCTTTCCCCACCTACTGAAAAAGCAAAACTATATCAATTACACATGTAAAATCATGTAAAACCATATTTCTTTTTAACCATTTTGCAAAAAAATCAAGAAAAATAGTGAAAAAACTGTGCTTCAATCAGCACTTATATTTTTCTTTCTCATAGTCAATATAGTTGATCATTGTACAATATTGTACAATACTACTATTACTATGTACAATTTTTTTTGTTTCTGTTCACTTCACTTTGCATCAGTGTATGTAAGTCTTTCCAGGCTTTTCTGAAATCACTCTTCTTGTCATTTGAAATAACAGCACAGTACTGTCTCACAATCATATACTATAGTTTGTTTAGCCATTCTCCAAATCATGGACATGCCTTCAATTTCTAATTCTTTGCCACCACAAAAAGAGTTTCTATAAATGTTTCATACAAATAGGTCCTTTTTCTTTACCTTTGATCTCTTTGGGATATAGACCCAGTAATGTTAGTGATGATGTCAAAGGGCATACATTACACCTTTGGACATGGTTCCAAATTGTTCTCCATAATGGTTGGACCCATACATTAATCTCTAAATAACTATTTATTAGAGAAATGTAAATTAATACAACCCTGAGCTACCACTATACACCTCTCAGATTGGCTAAGATAATAAGAAAAGATAATGATAAATGTTGTAAAGGATGTGGGAAAATTGGGACACTAATACATTGTTGGTGGAGTTGTGAACTGATCCAACCATTCTGGAGAGCAATTTCGAACTATGTCCAAAGAGATATCAAACTGCATACTCTTTGATCCAGGAGGATCTCTATTGGATCCATATCTCAAAGATACCATAAAAAAAGAGAAAAGGGCCCACATGTGCAAAAATGTTTGTAGCAGACTTTTTTGTGGAGAATTGGCTGATGGTATATGCTATTGATGAGTTCAAAGGACAAAACTCTAGAGATCCAAGGGCACATAGTTATGGAAGATTATTGTTGTATAAGAAATGATCAATAGGATGATTTCAGAAAGTCCTGAAGAGACTTACATGAACTAATGGTAAATGAAGTAGAACCAAAAGAACATTGTGTACAGCAATGATGAGATTATGTGACGATCAACTATAATGGACTTGACTTTTTTCAGCAATGAGGTAATTCAGGCCAATTCTAATATACTTGTAGTGGTGAAAGCAATCTGGATCCAGAAAGAGGATTAGGGGGACTGAATGTGGATCACAACATAGTATTTTCACCTTTTTGTTGTTGTTTGCTTGCTTTTTTTTTTACTTTCTTATTTTTTTACCTTTTTGATCTTATTTTTCTTGTGCAGCATGATAAAGGTAGAAATATGGACAGGAGAATTACACAAGTTTAACCTACATTGGATCACTTGTTGCCTAGGGGAGAAGATGGGAGGGAGGGAGAAAATTTTGGAATGCAAGGTTTTGCAACAGTGAATGTTGAAAACTATCTTTGCATGTATTTTGAAAATAAAAGATTATTAAAAAACAAAAACAAAAAAACAAGAAAAAAGTCCATTAGTGTTCCAATTTTTCAACATCCCCGCCAACATTTCATCATGTTAACCAATCTGTTATGTGTCAGGTAGTATCTCAGTATTGTTTTAATTTACATTTCTCTAATCAATAGTGATTTAAGACATTTTTATATGACTAAGAATCTCTTTGATTTCTTTTTCTGAAAACTGCCTGTTCATAACTTTTGACTATTTATCAAATTGGGGAATGACTTGTAATTTTTATAAATATGATTCAATTCCTACTATGCTTCAGAAAAGAGGTTTTTATCTGAGAGATTTACTAAAAAAAATTCTCTTTCCTCCCTTTCCTACTCTCTAATCTTGACTATATTGGTTTTGTTTGCACAAAATTTTACATTTAATGCACTGAAAATTATCTATTTTACTTCCTATGCTTCTTTCTCTCTCTTATTTAGTCATAAATTCTTTCCTTATCAATACATCTGACGGATAAAGTTTTCTATGTTTCTCTGATTTCCTTATGATTTAACTCTTTATGTTTAAATCATATACCTGTTTTGACTTCATCTTAGTATTGTCTATAAGATATCCATCAATGCCTAGTTTCTGCCAATCTTCTTTTCAGTTTTCCAGGCAGTTTCTGTTAAATAGTAAATTTTTGTCCCAAAAGCTTGAATATTTGGGATTATCAAATACTAAAATACTAAGGTCATTTACTATTCTGATTTCTGTACCTAACCTAATTTACTAATCTACCACTGTATTTAATAGCCAGTGCCAGATTTTTTTTTCCATGATTACCATTTTGTAATATAATTTGAAATCTGGTACTGCTAGACCAACTTCTTTCATATATTTTTTCATTGATTCCCTTACTATTTTTGATCTCTTGTTCTTCAAGATAAATTTTGTTATTATCTTTTCTTGTTCTATAAAATAATTTTGGTAGTTTGAATAGTATTGCACCCAATAGGTAAATTAATTTAGGTAAAAATCAGATCTACTTCTTAATTAGTCTCCTTTGCTGTTTTATTATCTATGTCATTCACAGTAATTGTAGTAGCATTTTCAAGATTATAGAGTTCCTTCCCTTTGCTATCTATCTATAGTCTCTTTCAGGTGATCTCATCAGCTTCCTTAAATTTAATGATCATCTCTTTATGTAGATGACTTCCACATCAACTATGTTGCTGTAGACTTTTTCCTGAATTCTAGACTCACATGATCATTTGCTTATATCATATTTCAACTTAATTTCCTGTAGATACTACAAACTGAACTCATTATCTTTCTAAAATTTTTCTCTTCTAGACTTGCTTATTACTGTCAAGGACACTACTATCATTTCAATCTTCTAGCCTTAAAATTTTGATATTATCTTTGACTATGTACTCATATAACCAATGAATTAACAAATCATTTCATTCTCCATATCTCTCTCATGTGTTCCCCTCATCTCTACTTACCCATCTATAACTCCAATTCAGACCTTTACATCTTGATTAGACTAGTTTTTTTCTAGTATTCCTGCCTCAAATTTGCTTCAAATCCTCAATAAACTCCACTGACTACACACTGCCTCTAAGATCAAATGCAAATTTTTTTGACATTTAAGGCTCTTTATAACTTGGTCCCTTCCTAATTTTACAATATTTTGTACCTTCTTCATATCTTGTGTTTCAGTCATACTGATTTACATACTGGTTTCAGTCATGCTGTTCTGCATACAAAAGACCATATTGGTTCCCTTCTACTGGCAGGCCTGCTTCCCTTCCCCCCCACCTCGCCTCCCAATCATGATAGAGGAAATTAGGTTAAGAAAAAAGAGCAAAGGTTGAAAACTATGAAAAAGAAAAATAACATGTTGGTAAAAAAGCATAAAAATACTTAAGAAAATGCCTTAAAATATATTTGGCCAAATGTAAAGAAATACAAAATTCACTGATGAAAATAACTTTGTAAAAAGCATAACTAGATTTCAGAAAAAAAAAAAACTTGGAAAAAAATTTTACATGAACTGTTGGTAAACGAAGTGAGCAGAACCAAGAGAATATTGTACAAATTAACAACAAGATTATGTGATGATCAACTATGATATATTTAGTTCTTCTTGGCAATACAGTAATCCAAGATGATTCTAAAAGACTCGTGACAGAAAATATCATCCACAGCCAAAGAGAAGACTGATCTAGATTGAAGCATACAACTTTCATTAAAAAAAAAAAAAAAAAGTTGGGGGGTAGCTAGGTGGTGCAGTGGATAGAGCATTAGCCCTGAAATCAGAAGGACCTTATTTCAAATCTGGCCTCATACACTTAACCCTGGGCAAGTCACTGAAGCCCAGTTGCCTCAGAGGAAAAAAAAGCTTTTTATTTCTAATGGCTTTTTGCTTTTGTTCTGATTGTTCTTTCACAATATGATTAATATGGAAATATGTTTAACATGATGATACATTACAGTCTATATTGGATTATTTGCTGTCTTGGGGAGGGGGAAGGGAAGTTAGGGAAGGAAAAAAAATTGAACGCAAAAATCTCAAAAAATGAATGTTAAAATTTTCTTTTCATGTATTTTTTTTTCCTGAGGCAATTGGGGTTAAGTGATAGGAAGTGTTAAGTATCTGAGACCAGAATTCAGGGTTGGTGCTCTATCCACTGCCCCTTTTTACATGTAATTTGGAAAAAATACTATTAAGTGCAACTTCTGTCTTCTGATCCACCCTCCCCACCCCAAGAGAAAAAAAAAAGGATAATGAGATTAGTTCACAAGTCCACTGACAATGCATTTGTGTCCCAATATTCCAACATGCTCTCCAAAAATTTATCATTTTTCTTTTCTGTAATATTAACCAATATGAGAACTGGAAGTGCTACCTCTGAGTTGTTTTTATTTGTATTTCTCTAATTAATAGTGATTTAGAGATTTTTTTGTATGACCAAATAGCTTTGATTTTTTTTTATCTGAAATATTCCTGTTCTTATCCTTTGACTATCAATTGAGAAAGTATTTGTATTCTTATGAATTTGACTTATTTCTCCATATATTTGAGAAATGAGACTTTTGTTAGACATACTTGCTGTAAAAATCATTTCCCATATTTGTTTTCTTTCTAAACTTGGCTGTATTGGTTTTGTTTGTGCTGAACCTTTTTTAACATAATATAATCAAAATTATCTATTTTACATGTTGTTTAGTCTTAATTTTTTTCCTTTCCCATAAATCTGTCAGGTAAACTATTCCTTGCTTTCCTCATTTGATTATGGTATTACCCTTTATGTCTAATTGAAGTACCCATTTTGACCTTATTTTGGTAATGGTATACAATGTTGTTCTCTACTTAATTTCTACCATATTTTTGCTAAATTTCTCAGTATATTTTATCAAATAGTTAAATTTTATCCCACAATACAGAGTGTTTGGTTTTATTGAATACTTGATTACTATGGTCATATACTACTGTGTCTTGTGCACAAAATTTAGCCATAAGAGGTAATATCATAAGTAAATTAGTGTAGCATGGAAAACTGTGGCTGTCAGAACTATGGATAAGAGAAGAATTTATGTCCAAATAAGAGACAGAGGGGATTGTGAGAAGTAAAATAATTTTAATTGCAAGAAATTAAAAAGCTTTTACATCAACAAAACAGATTCAGCCAAAATAAAAAAGAAAATAGGAAACTATAAAAAGTTTTACAAATTTCTCTGTTAAATACCCCATTTTTCAAATATATAGGGTATTGTATCATTCCCCAGTTCATAAATTGTTAAAGAATATGAACAGATAGTTTTCAGAAAAAGAAATCAAAGTTATTAATAGTTACATTAAAAATGTTCTGAATCATTTCTTATTTGAGAAATGAAAATCAAAATAATTCAGCGGTCCCACCTCACAGCTACCTGATTGTCTAATATGACAGAAAGGCAAAAATGATAAATGCTGGAATAGATGTGGAAAAATTGGAACACTAATGCATTGTTTTGGAGTTGTGAATTGATCCAATATGCAGAATATTCTAGAGTTTGAAAGTTGGACTTACTTTTATCTTGGCAATACTACCACCAAGTTCTGTATCCCAAAGATTAATTAGGGAATGGCTAAACAAGTTGTCTATCAGTTAGGGAATGACTAAACAAGTTGTGGCATATGCTTGTAATAGTAACTAGTGTGCTATGAGAAATAATGAGCAGGATAGTTTCAGATAAATCTGAGAAGACATATATGAAGGTATACCAAGTTAAGTGATGAAATCAAGAGAACACTGTATATAATGACAGCAATACTGTAAGAATGATCAACTATAAAAGACTACTGTGATCAAAAAAAAAAAATGAGCCAAGACAATTCTAAAGGGTTCATGATGAAATATACCTTCACAGAATGAAATGTTGAACTATGAATGTATTTTGAAGCAATTTTTTTCTTTTTTTTTTGTCTGTCTTTTGTTTTTCAACATGGCTAATTTGTGTGACTTCACATATATAATTGCTATCAAATGTCTTGGCTTCTAAATAAGAGGGAAGTAGAAAAAGGGAGGAATATAACTTGGAAATCAAAATTTAAAAGATTGTTAAATTTTTTACATAATTGGGGAATATTTAATGAAATAAAAATATATTTAAAAATAGATTGTGAGCTCTTTGACAGCAAGGACAGGTTTTGCTCTTTTCTAAGTATCCCTAGCTAAGCTAGTAGCTGGAGCATACCAAGTATTTGATAAATAGGATTTGAATCTTTATACTCTGTCTTCAAATACATTGCTATTTCACTGAAATCAGGGCACATTAAAGTCTTGGTGACAAAGTGGATAGAATTCCAGAATTGAAGTTGTGAAAACTCATGTTCCTAAGTTCAAATCCAGCCTCAGATACCTACTAGCTGTGTGACCTGGACAAGTTGTTTAACCATATTTGTCTCAGTTTTTTTCATCTGTAAAATGAGTTGGAAAAGGAAATAGCAAACTACTCCAGTGTCCTTTGTGAAGAAAACCCCAAATTAGGGGTGAAGACTTTAACATGACTGACACCTGAACACCAATTTCCCAGAAAGGAAACAAAATGGTGTTGCTTTTGACTCAAGAAAATTTGAATATGAAAAAAATATGAATATGAATTCTTTTTAGGCAAATTGCATGGCCCACAGATTCTTATCTGCTGATGTGAGAGATCCAGAAAATCTAGTCCTACATAAGTTTTAAGATGAAAGATTCAGTTCTCCATATATATTTAGTAAGTGGATTAAAAATAACCCAATGGCATTTATATAGCCACACATATCTCATTTCATCTTCTCAACAACTATAAGAGTAAGTGTTATTATCCCCATTTTATAGACAAAGAAGCAAAGGCAGACTTCAGTTAAAAGGGTCATTCAGCTAGTAAGTATCTAAAACTGGTATTTTGAATTCCAGGTTGAGTTCTCTATCCATTGTTCCACCTAGCTGCTTGATGATGATGTAATTTAATATGTGTGTCTATTATTAGAATTCTAGTTAATTGGTTCTTTTTATGTCCATTTAGAATCATAAGAGATCCCAATTGCCTAGAAATTAAATTTTAGTTAAAAGTCAAAGTCAAAGATGACTTCAAAATCATCAGTTTTCTACAGAACATGTCTTGGAGAGGGAAGATAAGGAGGATGGCCAAAGTCAGAGGACTGACTGAATTCCACAGGAATGGAAATAAAAGAAAAAAGCAGTAGAATTGCTGAAAGAACATTATTAGCTATTGATAATCAGGGATAGAAAAAGAAGAAAGGAACTTTGATTTTTCATCAAAGAAAATTATTTTTTGCCTGAACTTAAGAAACCTGAGATTAAGGTCTGATTCTTTCTCTTTGTTTTACCTCATGAACATGATGTGCATATACTTTTTTATGCTAAGGTTCACACTGGTAGCCAATTTTTGAAGTGGATTTCCTGGAGGCATCTGGGATCAATATATACATATAATACATATATATGTGTGCATATATATATATATACATATATTTATTTATATGAATCTGGACCTGAGTTCAAATTCCCCCTCAGACACAACAGCTGTTTGATCTTAAACAAATTACTTAAGTCAGATGATAGTATGTGATACTAAGGAAGTCACCTTAACCTCTGTGCCTTGGTTTTCCACACTTGAAAAAATGTGGGTAATAATACCAATTGCCTCCCAGGGTTTTTGTGAAGAACTAAAACGATTCTATTTGTAAAGTGTTTTGACAACCTTAAGGCACTATATTAAGGCTGGCTATTGTTATTGTTGTTATTATTATTATAATTTCCCTAACACTAGTGACAATATTTTTGTTTCCCAAGTCGAAGTCATAGCAATGCTTTTTACTATACTATGTATATAAAATAGTGAACAAACTTACAAGTATGGTAGTAACATCCTAGCCAGTGTGTGAATGCTACTTCGTTGGAAATAGTATCCACAGAGGGAAAATGTAGGGCTAGATATGAAAGATCACCTCTTGAGTAATGAGTCTCCTTTTCATTTATGAAATGCTTTTCTTTAGCATTTCTCCTACTATTCCTTAGGGGGAAAAAAGCTTTGAACCTCTAGCAGAATAATGATTTGCTATGTTTGTTTCTTCTTTGAATCTTTTATCCAAGTTCTTGATTTCATTTTCAGGAATGAGGACTGAATCTGTGATTTTATTTATATAAGGGACTCTAAAAGAAGCAAATTCCCTCTGCCAATACAGGTCAGCACCTTCTACACAATTTTTAATTGTAACAACATAATGACCAAATACAATATCAGAGAACTTTATTAAGGAATATGGTATCCACCTCTAGATAAAGAAGTGATTGGCCTAGAGTACAAATTGAGGAGTATAAAGACACACATATGTACACATACACACATATGTTTAACCCAACCACATAGTGGGGGTTAGGAGCACAGGTGCCCCACAATCTGAAAAATTCAAATAAATTTATTTTTACATTTCCTTCATACCAGAGAAAAAGTCAGATTTTTTTTTCTTTTCTGTTTTGAGGAATATTTATAGTGACTTATTGTAAAATTCGGGTTAAGTGTTGGTCATAAGTTCTGTGTTACATACTAGCCTTTCTGTGCCATTTGTAGCTTCCATAAAACTCCTCCCCCCAAAAAAAATCCTATTTAATCTCTTACACTGACTTGGGATATATCAACACTTAGATGGAGAAAGTCTGGGTGTAGGAAAGATAACTGCATGTGTGTGTGTGTGTGTGTGTGTGTGTGTGTGTGTACATTTACTTGTTTGTTTATATTTATTTGTTTCAGAACCAGTGTGGGATTTTTTTTTGTACATTTGTGACAATTTCACTTTTCTTGTTTATTCATTGATAGGAGAGGCAGAATTGGGAGAGAGGGAATTTGGACCTGAAAATAAAATAAAATTGAATTTTTAAAAAAGCATCCAAATTAGGGAGAAAACCACATATAGTAAATGGATACCTAGAGGACCATTGAATTATAATAATTGCTCAGAGCAATATGCTTCATATTGGAAGTGAGACTTGAACTCAGGTCTTTGTAGCTCTGAATGTGACTTCCATCCAGTACACTATAATTAGTACTTTAGAAATCCAGTTTTATGATGGGATTATTTTAGAAGACAGCAGCAATCTCTTCAATCCCTAAAATTGTCCTATCTAATGAATAATGGCTTTTGAAGAAATGAGTTTGTTGTTACATACAGCAGACCAATAAAATCCTTCTATCATAATGGTATTGAGCATATATATATATATATATATATATGTATAATAAATTTCTGAGATCTTTTCCTTACATAGTCTAGCAATTTGAAGTCACAGTGGAAGTTTCCCAAAAAGGATGAGAAAAGTCAATAAAGCACAAAGCAACAGATTTTTAGGAAGATATATATTGAAACATACTAGGGAATGGTTCAAGACTAAAAATGAGAGAGTTGTGGTTAGTGATAAAAAATAATAATCAGGAAAGAACAGAAAGATATCATCAGGGCGGTCACTGGAAGCAGAGAAGCAACAGTCTTTAAGCTAGGAAAGGAGAAGGAGCAAGGGGTGGGGCAGTGATGGTCCATCTGTAGGGTTGCCTTCCCATTTGGTATACCCAGTTTTTCATTAGCAAGATCTAAGGCCCAAACAGGCTTAAAGGAGCATCTTAGTATATATGCTAATATAGAATATACATAGCAATATATATACTGGCAACTAGTATATATGTTTATATGTGTACTTGCATATATATATAAATTCATATTATATATTTATATATGTACATACATGTGTTATGTGTGTATTTATAGGCATGTGTATGTGTGTTTATGTGTATATACATACATGCTACTCACTTTAGGTAAAATCTTCAGTATTCACAAGAAGTATCCTCTTTTAGAATATAGCTTACTCATGTTAAGGGAGATCAATTAATACTGAGTTCTAGTCTTCAGGAAGAAAGTAACCAAGGTAACAAAAAGCAAATTAGAACCAGAGAAAGAAGATATCTTCCTTGCTGCCTCTTTTTCACTGTTCATTGTATAAACATTACCCAAGGAATGCCTGCCTGAGGTGTGTGGGACTTGAAGTGTGAAGCAAGGCAAAGAGGGAAGTCAACATCTGTTAATAACTAGTATTTATATAGAGCTTTAATGTTTGCTAAGTGCTTTATAATTATTATCTCATCTGATCCTCAAGATAATCCTGGGAAATAGGTTCTAGAATTATCTCCATTTTGTAGATAGGGAAACTGAGGCAAATGGAGGTTGTGATTTTCCTAGCGATATACGCTCATTAACTGTTTGAAGCCATATTTGAACTCAGACCTGACTAGGTCCATTGTCCACTGCACCACCTAAAAAAGTAAGAAGATCCTTTTCTGATAATTCTTTTGGAACCCCAAATTGAAAGGGAAAATAATTTTTTACTTCATAAGAAAAATAAGTGGACTGTATTTACTGATTTAATATCATTGCATATCCCTTCAGCCTAGAAAATATATGGTATATGTGATACTCAGTTTTAGAAAGATTTATTTTAAATATGTTTAAATGAATGGGAGGAAATGAAAAAGTTCAGCAGAAAAATATTTTAAGCTAGTTTTAAAAGTAAAAACATAAAAACAAAACCCTCATGAGTAACTTTGTAAGTTTCTAGAGTTAATAGCATTGCAAGCTTCTTCAAATTTTTACATAAATTTAACATTAAACAGTATTGGGTCAGTCAATGTTTTCTTTCTAATATTTCTTATGCAGAAGTTTTTAAGTTATAATGAGATACTCTGAAGTTACCATAACAGATATTCTTCTGAATGGAAATGGAAAATGGTTTCTTAGGAATCAGTTCTATAATAAAGAATACCTTAGCTCTTGATCAATTCCATTAAGAATCATTTAAATACTTACTGTGTACAAACGACTGCTTGATGTTGTGAATAAAAAATGAAAAAAAAAACCTTACTATCAAAGAGCTTAAATACTTAAATAAAGAATAATATATGTACACAAATTAGATATGCCCACATGTGTCCCCCAAACTTAAATGCTTTTCTCCTATCTCCATGAATTTATGTGGGATATCTTCATACTTAGAATTCACTCCCTTCTCATCATTATGTTTCAGAATTCTTATCTCCCTTCAAGACTCAATGTAATTGCTAGATCCTCAATGAAGATTTCACTCATTACCTTAGATGAACATATTCTTTTTCTTCCTTAAACTTTCCTAGACCATGCTTTTTGGTCTTCCTATCTTGTATTTTTTATTATTTATTATTTTTCCCATGTTATATTAAACTTATCTATGTTCATGTCAGATTAACTATCTCACTCTTTCTGAAGGGCAAAGGTGGTTTCCATTTTGGCTTTATATCTCTAGTAGGAGAGCCAAATAGATGTTTGTGGAATTAAATGAAGACTGAATAAAAGGCAGAATGTTTTAAGTGCAAAAGAAAGATCCAGATATAATGTTCTGAGAAAATTAAGGAAGCAAATACTTTTAAGAAGAAAATAATGAAAAGGAGAATTTCATGAGGTAAAGATAAGAGTGATCATGTTCCAGACATAGATTATGGTGGAATCAGAATTGCTTACATTTATATTGCACTTCAAGTTTTCCAAATCACTTTAAATCTCATTAAATCCTCTCAAGTACTTTGAGAGATAGATGCTATGATTTGCTCCACTTTCTAGATGAATATGGCTTGAGGTTAAGTTATTTGCATAAGGTCACACAGCAAGACTGTTTGAGAGGTTTCAAACAGATCTTTTTGACTTCAACTCTGACTCTGTATGCACCACATTTTGCTAAATGCATTGGCAGGAGAAAGTGGAACATAATTTGGAAAGAGAGTTATTCCTTTCACATCATGACTTTCCCCAACACAGTTCTGACATATTGTGGTTTTGTATAAGAAGTTAAATGGGAATTTTGGAAGAGTTGTATGAAAGATGCAGATGATATGCAAAGACCTGCAGATGACACAGAATAAATTTAGAAACTCAAAATGCATATATATTTAATATTTTATAATATCAACAAATTTTATCTTTTAATACCACAATAATTCAGATTTATTTTTTCCTCTGGTACAAAGGGGGAGGCCAACATTCATTGGAGAATGGTTGAATAAGTTATGGTATATGAAAGTAATAGAATATTATTGTTCTATACAAAATTATTTATAGGCTGATTTTAGAAAAACCTGGAAAAATTTACATGAATTGATATTGAGCAAAACAAGCAGCATCAGGAAACATTGTACATAGCAACAGCAAAATTATGAGATGATCAACTAGGACAGACTTTGGTTCTTCCAGTAGTACAGTGATTCAAGGCACTCCCAATGAACTTTGAATGGAAAACATCATCTGAATCCAGAGAGAGAATATGAAAAATGAATGTAAATCAACACATATTATATTCATTTTCTCTCCTCTTTTTCTCTATTTTTGTTTTCCCCTTTCTCTTGTGGGTATTTCCCTTTTGTTCTGGTTTTTATCTTCCTACATGATTCATAAGGAAATATGTAAAAACAAATGTACATGCATACTCCAAAATGTTGTTTTTACATGTATCTGAGAAAAATAAAAATAATAAAAAAAAAAAACTAAAGGAAAGAGTAAAAAAAATGTATATGGATTCTCCAGATCATAGATCATTCTCCAGATCATGATGTCCCTAACCCCTTAAACTTAGATCTTCTTGGCTTCTTTATAGTATAAGAGTTTAAAGTTAAGAATATACTATAAAGTTTAATTTTTGTTTCAGACACATACTTATATATCTCTGACCCTGGACAAAACATTTCTTTTCTCAGAGTTCTAGGCAACTCTCTAAAGCTATAAGTTGTGAAAGTGTACCCACTTCATTTGTAAGAGAGTTGTTTATGCCCTTGAAATCCCAGATCTGCTCTGTATCATCTGGACTAGCTCTCTGGGGGATCTTGGTACCAGCCTGAGTCCTTGATTTTGGGAGAGGAGTAAAGTGGCAAGACTCACATGGACGGTCAAACATGGAGTAGGTTTATTTCAAGTTCTCTCAGCCTTAAATACCTTAGTATAATTACATCATTACAGCACGCTGTGCATGTGCTAACTATAAGCATCTTGCTATTATTAAGTAGATGCCTCTTTGCTGCAAGTATCTCTGCTTCAAGTAGAACACAACTTGTCATACCTCCTGACTTCTCAGGAAGGTTGAAATGCCCCCAAGGGGAGTCCAACCAGACATTGTCAGCAGGTTCCCTCTGTGTTTTATACCTCACCCAGAGTGCCTCCCCACCCCCTGTCTGTGGCCCTCTACACTGTTTCTTTCCACAAATAAAGAGGACTATTGTCATCTAAAGCTAAAAAGATAGACTGGCTTTAAATAATTATAACAAATTTTAATTTAAATGCCATTTTAAAAATTCTCTAAAATCTCACCAAGGTCTTGTTCTTTTTCTGAAACCTTCAGTTATAATCTTTTTTAAAAAATCTTTCATCTTCTCTTACAGCTATTACTCCTTTCCTTGTAGGATCTATCACTCTATACTAATGTTTTTTTTCAAAATTTCTCAGCTCTGCTGGATATTTCTTTGTTTCTCAACTTTGGCTACTGTGCTAGAAAAGGACTTCAGCATTATTTTCTTTTCTCCAATTATTATCATTACATTTTGTGTATATTCTATTTCTTCAATATCTTCTTACTTTTCCTAGCAAGATCTTCTTTTATGAAGTGATTTGGCCTTATCTTTGGGTGAGAAAACAAGACAGGCATTATACAACTACCTACACACAAAAGGGTTCTAGTTATCAGAGTTTTCTAGTTTTCTAGATAGCTCAGCTTCATCAAGAATTCAGCCATCATATGTTAAAGTCAGGTCTTTACCTTTAAAAACTATTTTCCCTTCGTAGTGCTCCTTTTTATCAGGTCCTCTCAGAAGTATCCATGTTTTTGCCCTTTTCCATAGTTAAAATTGTCTGAAGAAGAAAAAGCATTTTATATTAATAACCTTAGGAGAATTACCACAGTCCCTTCCTACATACTAAACAATATATACTACTAGAAATTCAGAATGTATAGAATGTAGAATATTATTTTCAAACCAGGCATCTAGAAGAGCATGGCAAAGTAGGAGAAAAAAGAAAAGGGAATGATTTCAGTTTAGGACAGTTAAAAATCTAATGTTGATTCTGTTTAAAAATGCTACTTTCACTCTTCCAAATGTTATATATTCACTGATACTTGAACCTATGGACATAAATGTAGAAAGATAACTGAAAATTACTTGCTATGGATTAGCATCAATGGGAAATGTCAGGAAAATGATGTTATTATTGAGAACTATGTGACCATAGAAGAAGTCTCTAAAATCTTATAATTAAAATTATTATAAATTATTTCATGAAATTCATAAGAAATACAATTATGAATTTTTTATAAAAATTAGAGAAAGAAATAATTGCAGAGAGAATCATTGTTCTTGTCTGGGCAATACCTATGTGGCAAAGAAATTATCATATCATCTAGAAAACAAAGATTTATTGTAATTCCAATTCAACTATCATGGGGAGGGTTATTTGTAGAGCTATACAAAATATTAGCAAAAGTGTTTTCAAGGATCAAAAAGTCCAAAATTTTAGGAGAAATACTAAAGAGAGAGAGAGAGAGAGAGAGAGAGAGAGAGAGAGAGAAATGAAATGGGCATTGACCAATGACAATTGTATATTGGTAATCCTCAAAAATATGTGGTACTGATCAAATAATATAAATGTAGATCAGTGAAAGTGACTAATTAAGCAAGACTTGACAGTAATGTTTAAAAACATTAAGAACATAATGCATATATTTTACAACTCTCAGACTGGCTAAAATGATAGGGAATGGTAATGATGAATATTGGAGGTGATGTGGGGAAACTGGAACACTAATGTATTGTTGGTTAAGTTGTGAAATGATCCAATCATTACGGAGAGCAACTTGGAACTATGTCCAAAGGGCTATAGAACTATGCATACCCTTTGATTCAGCAGTATCTCTACTGGATTTGTATCCCAAAGAAATCATTAAAAAAGGGAAAAGGACCTACATGTGCAAAATATTTGTAGCAGACCTTTTTATAGTGGCAAAGAACTGGAAATTGAGTGGATGCCCATCAGCTAAGCAACAGATGAATAAATTATGGCATATGGATGTAATAGAATATTAATATTTTGTAAGAAATAATGAACAAGCTGATTTCAGAAAATCCTGGAAAGATTTACATGAATTGATGTTAAGTGAGTAGAACAAAGATAACATTATACACAATTACAAAATTATGTGATGATCATTTCTGATGAACTTTGCTCTTTTCAAAAATGAAGTGATTCAAGGCAAGTCCAATAGACTTGGGATGGAAATTATAATATTAATAATTAATAATTAATATATTATAAGTTATATATTATATTGGTAATCCTCAAAAATATGTGGTACTGATCAAATAATATAAATGTAGATCAGTGAAAGTGACTAATTAAGCAAGACTTGACAGTAATGTTTAAAAACATTAAGAACATAATGCATATATTTTACAACTCTCAGACTGGCTAAAATGATAGGGAATGGTAATGATGAATATTGGAGGTGATGTGGGGAAACTGGAACACTAATGTATTGTTGGTTAAGTTGTGAAATGATCCAATCATTACGGAGAGCAACTTGGAACTATCCACATACAGAGAGAAATCTATGGAGACTGAATGTAGATCAAAGCACAGTATTTTCATCTTGTTTTGGTTGTTGTTTGTTTTCTTGGTTTTTTTTTCTTGTTTCTTTTCCCTTTTGATTTCAATTTTTGTGCATGATGAATATGGAAATACATTTAAAAGAATTGCACATGTTTAACCAATATTAGATTGTTTACTATTTTGTGAAGAGAGAAGGAAGGAGGAGAGGGGGGAAATAAAATGCTATTAAAATAAAATAAAAAAAACATAAAATACAGAAGAAAGAATTCTTTATTCTGCAAGATTTAAGCAAAATCTTAGGTTGTTTGGTAGAAATAAAGTTTAAATCAATATCTCATACCACAATAAACTCTAAATGGATGCCTGAACTAAATATAAAAGTCCACATCAAGGAAGAAAAAACATAAAGAATTGGGGAAGAGGCATTTGTTACAACTGTAGCTAGAAGGAGAATAATTTTTTGATATTTTTAATGTCTATGTTTTCTTATGTGTCACCTTTATTTCTCAGTGTAACTTTCCACTCATCTGTCTCAAATAGAACCCTTTATACCTAATGATAAAACCATTTAGAAACCTAACAAACATGTTAACCAAGGAAATATTATATTCATTTTTTTATATTCACATTCCCCCACTTCTACAAATAAGGATTTTCATATTTCTTTTTTTTATGCCCATCTTGGTTTGTCATTATAATTTCATTATTTTCAGCCTTTTCATATTTTTAAAAAAATTCTTTCCATTTATATATTTATAGTCATTGTGTATGTGATTTTCTTATGTGTTTATTTCACTTTGCATCAGTTCATAGGTCTTTCCATGGCTGTCTAGATTTTAATGCTACCATGAAAAAAAAAATACTACTAAAGAGAGTGGTTCATCCAATTCACATTTCTGACTATAATTGTTTATTGGGTGTATATGTATTTCCATATGCCTTCCAAAATCATCTATATTAAAGATTTTTCCAAGTTACTAATTAAAAAAGAAATGAAATTAAAACAACTCTGGGATTTAATTTCATATTCATTCAATTTTCAAGTCGGGAAACTAGACATATTAATAATCTATTGTGGCACTGTGAATTATTTTAGCCATTTTGGAAATCAATTTGGAATCATTGGAAAAGTTATCCATATTCTTTTATCCAGTATTTTCAACTTTGTGCACATACTCCTAAGAGGATCAACTTTGTGCATATATACTCATGATCAATGACAGAAAAAAGAAAAATATATTAGGAAATATTCATAGCAGCATATTTTGTGGAATCCAAAAATAGTGGAAACAAAATCAGTGCCCATCAATTGCCCATCAAGAATGTCTAAAAAAAATTGTAGTATATCAATACAATGGTTGTATGGCACCTTAAGAATTTATGAATATGAGGAATTCAGCAGAACTTATAATGTGTGGAGTGGGTTGGGGCAAATGACTTTGACATTTAAAAAAGACAACAATAAAATTTCTTTTAAATTATAAAATAAAATACTTCAAATAATTGTTTTTTTTTTAATTTCAGGGAAGATATTTTATAAGTTTTTAAGTTAAAATTGTATTTACTTGTTTTACAATATTCTTCTTTTAAATCACAATTATGTCCCCCTTTCCTGAGTCATATTTTTATCTGTTTTTATCTTACTTTTTAGCCTGTCCATATCAGTGTTATAATGTTTTTTCTTTCTCTTATGTGAATCTCCTATTCCTTTCCACATAACCCATGGGATTATTTTTTCTGAGCCCTGGCTTCTTTACTTTTTTTCCTCTCTCATTTTTCTATAACCCTAGCCCTTTTCATTGATTGTCTATCTTTACTACTACCACCATCTTCCCATATCCCCCCTAACTTAGTTATTGGCTTCTCGAGTCATCTCTCCAAACAATTTCAATTGTCCTGAATAGCATCTCAAGCCTTAAAAGTGTGATAGTGAGAAGCAATGTATTTTCTGGGGCTTCTATTGCATCAGGTTTCCATGACAACACAAGCTTCCAATGACAGTCTCAGCCTCTCTACCTCTAAATTCTAATATTTTCCCTTTTCCTATTCATGCCTTTTCCTATTTCATGCCCATATTTTTTGTAGATTCCTACGTAAGATTACTATAGATTTATTGACAATTTCCACATAAGCTTTTCTATATGGTTTCAAACATGTTTTGTGTAAATCATATAAACTTCTTTCCTTATCTTCTTTCCTTTTCTTCCTTTTTCTCCTTTATTTCTTCCCATCTTTCTTCCTCCAAAAATCAAACTTTCTCTTGTGTGGGTAATTCAGACTCTTGGGAATAGTCAACAGATGTTCAGGAGCATGCTGAAAAAAGCCACTGAGTACAGAACATTTTCCAGGTGCACATATTGTTTCATCAAAGATTAATTGATAACTTTGCCACTGCATTCATCAAATAGCAACCTGGCACTGTGACATTGTGTGTGTCACATTTTCAGGACAAACATCAATTTAAAGCACTTTATAACCTACCAATAAAAATTCATAGAAGGACCAGAGTCTGAGAGGCTTCTCTTAGCTTGAAATTGAAGATTTCTCTTAGTTTGGAACTGTATAGTTTTCTCACTTCTTTCTCAAAATGTCACTTCTGAAATAATTTTCTCAGGCCTAGAACTCAGGACTCACCATTAATATGTTTCACAATGAGTCTCATAAGTTTTTATTCAAGAAAGGAAGTGAAGGGAATGGAAGACAAGGGAAGAAAAGGGACAGGAAGGGAAAAGTTGGTACAATGGAAAGAACATTGCTTCTGAAGTCAGAAGATCTTAGTTCAATCTCATTCCTGCTACTTACTACATATGCAACCTTGGACAAATCAGTGTTCTTTAATTTCCAGTTTTTGTTTTTGCTTTTTTTTTTTTTTAAGAATGAAGAGTTCAATTAAATAACCTTTAAGCTCCCTTCTAACTATGAACCTACTCCTATTTCAGCACAGATGGATTACATTGTAGAAACTATTCCATCCTTTTTGCTTCTTCCTCTCTTTTCTATCCTACTTCCTCAATTCCTTTTTCATGACTGAATCTGGAGATATAATAAATGAAAAACCCTATTATGTCAGTTCACTTTTTGTTGCTGTTCAGCTGTTTTTTCAGTTATGTCTGATTCCTCCTGATTTGATTTTGGATTTTCTTGTTAGAGATATTGGAATGGTTTACCATTTCCCTTTCCAGGTCACTTTACAGATGAGGAATCTGAGGCAAGAAGGGTTAAGGGACTTGCTCAGGATCACACAGCTAGTGTGAGGCTAGATTTGACTCAGGAAGATGTCTTCTTCACTCCAGTTCCAGAATTTTATCCACAGTACCACCCTCCTGCCCAAGTTATTTTTAGCATCAGAAAACAAAATGACTCATGTGAATATGGATTCCTTTTCCCATTATTTTATAAAATTTATATCAGATGAAAATTATTGATAAAATCACAGTGACTCAGAGCCCCGAGATTCACTAGAAAGAGGTTTGGTTCTTGTCCTATTTTAAATTTTATGTATTTTAATTACCCTATAGCTGCTTTACATTTGAGTCAAAATTAAAATATAGGATACACTCAGGTAGAGGGATTGAACAGAATATGTTGCAATATCTATTATTGAGTAGGCACAGGAAGAGAATTTTGAGAGAGAAGTAGATTTTTTGAAACTTCCCCCTGTCCTTAGAGAGGTGATTATAATTGTTAGATCCAGTCTGACTTCTTCTTTCCAAGATGCCTGAAGGGAGAACAACTCACTTCAGTCATTTCTGTTTCTATCCAAAATCACTCTCAAGCTTGAGGCAGCATGCTTGTCTCTAAACTAGAGGTCCCAGGATGCTGGTCAATTCTCAAATTCCTGTCATACCTACACAAAAATTGACCATGTATTAGGGCATGAAAAACCTCATAATCAAATATCAAAAGGCAGAAATAGTAAATGCTTCCTTCTCAGACCACAATACAATAAAAATTACATTCAATAAAGGCAAAGGAAAGATAGAATAAAAAACAATTGGAAATTAAATTATCTAATTCTAAAAAATGAGTGAGCCAAACAACAAATCATAGAAACATTTAATAATTTCATCCAAGAGAATGACAACAATGAGATAACATACCAAAACCTAATGAATGCATTCAGAGCAGTTCTTAGGGGAAATTTCATATCTCTAAATAGTATGAATAAAATAGAGAATGAGGAGGTCAATGAATTGGGTATACAACTTAAAAAACTAGAAAAAGAGTAAATTAAAAACCACCAATTAAATACCAAATTAGAAATTCTGAAACTCAAAGGAGAGATTAATAAAATTAAAAGTAAAAAAAAAACTGTTAAACTAATTAACAAAACTAAGAGTTGATTTTATGACAAAATCAACAAAAAGATAAATCTTTGATTAATTTGATTAGAAAAAAAGAATGAAAAAAAATTACCAGCATCAAAAATGAAGAGTGAATTTACCACCAATGAAAAAGAAATAAAAGCAATAATTAGGAGCTATTTTGCCCAACTGTACACCAGCAAATATGATAATCTAATTGAAATGGATGACTATTTACAAAAATATAAATAGCCCATATTAACAAAATAAATAAATTACTTATATAGCTCCATTTTAGAAAAAGAAATTGAACAAGCCATCAATAAATTCACTAAGAAAAAATCTCCAGGACCAGATAGATTTACAATTGAATTCTATCAAACATTTAAAGAACAATTGATTCCAATATTATGTAAACTATTTTGAAAAATTGGTAAAGGAGTTCTGCCAGATTTCTTCTATGATGCAAATATGATACTAATACCTAAATAAGAAGAGCCAAAATAAAGAAAATCACAGGCCAATCTCAGTAATAAATATTGATGTAAATATTTTAAATAAAATATTAGCAAAGAGATTACAACAACTTATCAGCAGGATGATATACTATGACCAAGTAAGTTATATCAGGAACAAAAGGCTGGTTCAGTATCAGGAAAATTATTGCCATAATTGACCATATCAATAACAAAACTAATAGAAATCATATGATATTCTTAATATATGTAGAAAAAATATTTTGACAAAATACAGCATCCATTCCTATTAAAAACATTAGAAAGCATAGGAATAAAAGGAATTTTCATAAAATAACTGCCTCTCTAAAACCATCAGGAAGTATTATTTGTAATAGAGAGAAGAGATATATTCCCAACGGGATCAGAAATGAAACAAGGATGCCACTTTATTCAACATTGTACTAGAAATGTTGGCTTTAACAAGAAGAAAAGGAAATGAAAGGAATTAGAATAGTCAATAAGGAGATAAAACTATCCCTTATATTATAAAGCAGAAATCATCTTATAGATGAAAATGCATATGGAAGAATTATGAAAGGATTTCCTGCTAAGGTACATACACCTTTTCCAAATAAATAAATTAAGGAAGAAGTTATATTGATGGCAATGCTATTGATGAATATATATATGTATATATTTACAAAGTAAATATATATATAACTTCTTTCTTAATTTATTTATTCCTTCAGCTTGTTAGTACCCACAATAATTTGTTTTGGTGAAAAAAGAATTGAGGCACATGGTTTAGTCTCCTAATTTTACCATTTTGTCTTTTGTAATCATGAGAAGGGGCCTCAGTTTCCTTATCTTCAAACAAATTGCAATGAACTCGTTCATTTTAATAGCCACTTTCAGTTTTAATAATCAGGAGGGAAGAGGACAAAATTTAGAAACAAATGGAATCTGGAATACAAAGAACAGGAAATAGAAAGATGTAAACTAAGATTTAACAAAAAGTAGGTTGTATAATATTGCATTTCATTTTAAATGTTATTGAGTTTGCTCTGGAATTCTTTCTTCTATGTTTAGAAGAATTGCATATTTTAACCTTTATCAGATTGCTTACTGTTTTGGAAGGGAGGGGGGAAAATTGGAACATAAGGTTTTGTAAAGGTGAATGTTGAAAACTATCTTTACATGTATATGGAAAAATAAAATACCTTTTATCCAGTCAGGGATCAAACCTTTTAAGACTTCCATCTCCATATTCTTTTTTTTACATTCCCATTGCCTCCACTTCTAACTCTAACCAAAATTCCTACAATAGCTTGCTGGCTTGTTTCTCTACTCTCTCTCTCTCTTTCTCTCTCTCTCTCTCTCTCTCTCTCTCCACTCTAGCTCATTACTGATACAGCTAAGTATTCTCACGATACAAATGTCATGTCATGTCATGTTCATTCTTGCTTGAATCCAAACCACTCCTTTTCCTTCATTCTAATTTTCCTCCAGAAATACATATCTATTTGTATATATTCATATATAAAACTAATAGTGTTTCTCATATGAGTGCATACACATATATTTGGATTATATCATACACTCATATATGTATATATGGTATATACCATTCATGGATGCACACACATAGATGTGTGAACTATATCGTTGTTCAAATATACATATTTACATATGAATGTGTATATATATACATACATATTTAGATATGTTCTGATGCATGCAAATATAACAAACATATACGCAAATATTCTCCTTGTGGCTTCCTTTATTTTCTCTCTCTGTCTCTCTCATACACACACACACACACACACACACACACACACACACAAAAGGGAGAGAAAGAGAAATAGAGAAAAAAGTAAACTATGGAAGCACCATCTATGAAGATGAATAGAAAAAGAAAAAAAAATCACTTGAGATGTATGGAAAGGAATGCAAAAATCATATAGGAGAAAGAAAAGAATAGCTATGATATGAATAAGATAATAAATTTTTTAAAAAGACAAAAATGTGGATTTAATGAAAAAAGTAAAACTATTGCTGTGATTTTCATGAAGAAGGAAAATTATAAAACAAGTACATAGATTTTATATATGTCTATACACATATTTGTACTCATAGAAACATAGGCATATGTACATGAGCATATACTTGTAAAAAGCAGTGAGATAGTGAATAGAAAGTTACCTTCAAAATCAGGAAAACTTATATTCAACTCCTGCCTCTTCAATACTGACTAGGTGAAGTAGGTGAACATTAGTCTTTTGGGGCTCTGGGATAATTTCTAGGACTGTCATTTGCAGAGGAAGTATCGACTTGTTTGGGTAGAAAGAATTTCCTCATCTGATTTTCCAAAGCAATTAAAGGTCAAGTTCATAGTAAGGGCAAAAAGATGGTAGATGGATTCAAATTTCAGAGAGAGAGTCTTCCCAGGCAGGACACAAAGTTCTCAAAAACTACATTTTGGAAATACCAATCGAAGCAATTGCTATTGAGGGGGAAAAAAGGAAACTCAAGCAGATAGTGCATTGAAATACAACTTTGATATTTTCCAGTATATTTATGTATGATAAATGGATTGTTTTATTATTATGTGCTAGATACTTGTCAATAAACTTCTTTGTAAAGAACATTCACTAATTTTATTATTGATTGATTGCAAAGAGGAGGGGTGTATCCTGCTCAATGGTCAATAAGATTTCTTTTTCATTCCCAAAGCACTGCGTTCTTCCTCAGTAGGTGGAGCTTTATCACTCACCAAAAGTCCGACTGCTAGATCAGAGGTCGGCACTGAAGCTCTGCACATGTTCTGCTACATGAAGAATATAAAGAAATATGAAAATTCATAGGAACCAAGCAGCGCAAAGCAAGTAGAATTTACACACAGAAAACAATAAGAAATGAAATGAATTATTGGGAGGGGGGCATCCATCTTTTGCAGTAAACTTCTCTGATAAAGTTCTCATATCCCAGATTTATAAAAACTTAAATTGAAAACAGCGGAACTATTCCATAATCAATAAATTGTCAAATGTTATGAACAGATGGTTTTCAAAGGTAGAAAACTGAAATAACAACATATAAAAATGCTCCTAATCATTAAAACCTGGAGAAATTCAAAATGAATGCAGTTCTGAGGTTCTATATCATATTTATTATATTGGCAAGGATAATATAAAAAAAATGAGAATTGTTAGACAAGTTGTGAGGAAATGATCACACAAATCCACTTCCTTCCTTCTTTTCATGGGAGAAGGAATGCAATCTACCTATCTATAAGCCTAAAGAATAACTAACTGGCCCAACTACTTCACTTTTTCTAGGTCAACACCTACTAGTTTTTGTTTTTCTTTTAACTTGGAATGCTTTTTTTGCACTTCAGAAAACATCCTTACAGGAGTGAGTAAACACCTTTGTTAAACTTTGTGATATATTTTTAGCAAAGGTGAACTTTATCTTGTTTTTAATCTGATACTGTTGTGAAGAGAGAATAAGGAAATTAATCTAGCTTTTGTAGTTGCAAATCATGATAAAGGACTGAGTAAAGCCCTCATCAAAAGGAATATTTATTGCATGTGCCATTTCTAACTATCTTCTGTTGTGTGCAAACTACCTAATCCCCTTGCAAAGTCTACTGTTTTCAAGATTTAGTTTCTTTGCTTGTATATAGGGGGGTGAGCCAATTTTTCATTTCTTTGTATATTATTTCTCAAGTGTTCACATGGTTGTGTGATGTAAAGTAATAAAATCAATACTTTTAAAAGTGTAATTCTATTTTTATTCACGCATAATTCTTCTTGGGGGAGCTAAGTCTTTATAAACCAGTTGTGGTCCATGTCACTTAGCATTTTAATTTTGAAGGGTGGACTAAAATATTAATGTATATACATACCTATATACATGTGCATGCATCTGTATATATATGTTTGTGTGTAAGAGAGAGCAAAGAGATAGAAGGAGACAGAGAGAGAGAGAGAAAGAGAGAGAGAAACAGAGACAGAGACAGAGAGAGAGAGACAGAGAGACAGAGAAGAGAGATCTTGTGATAAAAGTTCCTAATTCAAGAACTAAAGCTAACAAAATTTCAGTATAATTCCATTCCTGAGAAGAGCAGTCCCTATGTATGTGTAAAATCCTAAGGAATTTAATATGGATTTTATACTGTTTTTTAGAATACTTTTTCTACAGTACTGAAAATATATGTGATCATTTTAATTGACTGGCTGCCTTGGGCACTATGAAGTTTTTATTGCTCCCAATTTTTGATGATAGAAGAACTCTGTGATGCTACACCAGGGCTATAGAAACTGACGTGCTTGTGATTTCCCTTAATAGCTTTTGCTTTTTTCTTGTTTTTTATTATTAGTATGAAATCATGCCACAAATTATTCTTTTTTAAAAATAAAGGAAAAAATATTCCACATTTCTCTAAGACCCATGTTGCCTCAGGCATACATCAGAAAGTACAGGTGTCAAGAAATGATAAAATGAATAATTTCAGAAGAAATGAGAAGACCTTTATGAACTGATGCAGGGCAAAGTGAGAAGAAATAAAATAATTCATATAATGATAAAAATATTATTGGGAAAACAACTTTAGAGCTGTGACCATACAGTTGATAAACCAAAAATCCAAGAGTAGATTATTCACCTCCTGAAAGAGTGATGAGGAACTTAAAGTGCAGAAAGTGACTTACATATTTTGGATATGACTTTTTATTATGGTACATTGTATTGCTATTCATTTGGAGCTTTGTTTTTGTTTTCTTTTTAATTTGCTCAAGATAAAGAGAGTAGATAGTTGGGGAAAAGATTGTTTTTAAAAATTGTGTTACTTGAAATGTTAAAAAAAAACTATTAAAAATAAAGAGAGTACAGATATCTTCATTGGAATATTTCTTTCTGTTTGGCTTTTGGCTTCTTTTTTCTCTGAACTACCTGTTAGAACACATAACCACTTGAGAATTCATAATTCAGGGCTTCATTGTACACATCCCCTAATCAGGAGACAACTCCTTGAGAGACAAATGGTCCAGCGGAAGGACAATTACCAGTGAACAAAGCAAAAGGAAAACTTAAGAGTAGCTTTAATAGCAGCATTAGATCTACTAAACGAGGCAGGCTGTCTTCCACATAGATCTTCCACAGTATTTTTCCTAATGATTTGTGATATGGTTACATTGAATGTCCTTGTGGCCTCAAATGCAGCAAGCATTACTTTGTTTTGTTTTGTTTTGTTTTTTTTCAGCTTCATTTCATTCCACAGAGCACATACATATACAGAAGCCTAAAATGCTTGTGTTCCAGACACCATGTTTTCTTTAAATATATGTCTCTTCCTGTTAAGGGTGGAAGTGAGATATGGAAAGGTGAGTTTCAAATAGTAAAATAATGGCAATGGGTGACATACTATTCATACCTCCAATAATGTATAAAAAAATCCAAAAGGTGCTTTCATTTTCCACTACTGTTTCTCAACCATCAAATTAAGGTAGAGAATTCTGAATGCTACACAAGGTGTCAGATGCTGTTTTTTGTTGTTGTTGTTGTTGGTGGTGGTGGTGGTAAGTTTTGCTCAATTGTTTTTCAGTGTTACTGTGGACTCTGTGAGATAATGGGTATTTGGAGACAAAACCAAAACTGTCCCTGAACTCAAGGAATATAAATTAGGGGATAATATTTGTACTTTCTGTTTTTCTATTATTTCAGTCACGTGCAACTCTTCATAGAGTTTTCTTGACAGAGATACTGGAGTGATTTGCCCTTTTCTTCTCCAGCTCATTTTTCAGATAAGAAAATTGAGGTAAGCAGGAAAGTGACTTGCCCAGAGTCACACGGCTAGAAAACATCTGAAATATGGTTTGAATTCAGGTATTCTTGACTCCGAGCCTGATGTTCTATCTACTTTGTGGCATAATGTAATGTTCTGGTTGGTTTTCTGGAGGTCTCTGGAGCAGCTTTCATTTTAGTAATCACCACAAGAGTAGCCAGGTGTTAAAGTCCAAAGTTCTTTATTGTCTTCTTGCCTGGGGCCCTATTAGCTTTCTTGAGGCCCTTCACACTGGGCTTGGTTTCAGTGGGGGGAGGAGGACAGGCCAGCCACCATGAGGCTTATGAAGATGGAATGGATGTCTCTCCTTGGCTCTGAGAGCTTGAGTTTCCACCTTCAGTCCTCTGTCTTCTCTAGCTCTATCTACAAAGCTCTCGGTCCTCCAGGAGAGCCACCAGGAGCCTAAACAAAGATGGAATGTGTCTGGCTGAGTTTGTCCCAACTTTATATGCTCTATTTTAATTACATCATTGTAGGTGTGAATCTTGTAGAACTACATTAAGTACTAATCACATGTACTGAACTACAGAACTATTAATCACCACGCTAAACTAAGATAACCATTGTCTTATCAATTCCACTGAGTTAGCATCTTATAAGAATCCTTGTTTCAAGTACAGAGTTCTGGCCCATAACAGCTTAATCCTGTACATAGATAAATAAATTTAAAATATATTCACAGTAGTTTTGAGGGAATGAGGAAAGCCTTAAAAACTGGGAGGGATTATTAGTACTGCATGTACTAGTGGTAGATGTTGTAGTGCATTGAGATGGCACCTCAATTCTGCTTATAAGAAGGCTAGGATTCTGGGAGGTGGATGAATGAAGAAAACACTTGAACAAAAATACAGAGTCAGGAGAGGAAAGATCATGTACAGAGAACATGTTAGCAGGCCTAGAAAACAAAGATAAGGTTCTAAAGGGACCAAGGTTTGGTATATTGGCAAATGATTGTGGTGCAAAATCCACAATACATTAATAAAATTTTTAAATCAGAGTAGAGCATCTTAAAATTTTTATCTTTATTCAGAATTAAATATTTGTCATTTTGTTACACAAAGGTCAAGAGGCTTATATCAGAAACTATAAACTTCTGTATATAATGGAGTGGTTCATTGTAGAATAAGCATTCTTGTCTTTTACTCTATATACTGACATCTAATCTATTGTGAGATCTTATTTATGCTCTATCCACTTCCCAATAATATCTTCCACTTGAAACACCTTAAAAGGAAGAACATTTGTTTTTACAAGACTGCTGTGTATAATCTATAGCTGATTGTTTACTTACTCTGGGAAGGGGAAAAAGAGGGGAAAAGGAGGAAAGGACAGAATTTAAAACTCAGATTTTTTTTTTTAATCTAACATGTAATTTGGGGGGGTGGACATAAAATTGTATGCATAAGGAAGAATACTGATATTCTTTTCATCCTTGACCAGTTCATTCCCCTTTGAAAATGAAAGGCAAAACACTTTTACAATATAATACATCTACAAACTACTTCTACCTGACTTTTAAGCTTAGTGAAGTAATAGTAATTAAAGTGTCAGACCAGCAATGAGAAAGACTTGAGGTTCAAACCTCACCTCACATCCTTGTTAACTTTATCATGGTTGACAAATGACTTGTGTGTCTTAGACTCAGTTTCCTCATGTGCAAAAGAGAGACAATAATAGCATCACTCTCACATATTGGAATTTTTTTGTTCTATTTTTGTTCATTGAGTATTCTATTTTCTGCTTTTCTGCTTTAGAACAAAAGCAAACGTTTGATTCACTTGTACATTGTATTAAACATTTTCTCTTCATCTTGTGGTTAAATCTCAATAGTTTTATTTCTGATAAGGCATTTTAAAGTGAAGAAATGAAGGTGAAAAGGCAGGAAGTTAAATTAGTCACTTACAAGTAGTTATTGGTTCAAGACAAGACAGTCTTAAACATTTACTAGCTCAGTGAAACTGGGAAAGTCACTTAACCTCTGTCAGCCTTGGTTTTTCACCTTATAAAATGGGGACCATAATAGCACCTACCTCCCAGGGTTGTTGTGATGATTAAATGAGATCATATTTTTGAAATGTTTTCTAAACTTTAGTATATTGCCCTTCTAAAGATCACAGATTAAGAAATTTAAAGATCACCTATTTCCATATGTAATACTGGAGAAACTGAGGCAAGGTAGAGATTAGAGAGTTTTTAATATTTTATTTGGATTTCTGAGAGGGATAGATTGTGCTCAGGGCCTAATTCCCCCAGGGCTGATGTCCAAAGCATCCAGCAGTGAATATGAGTTCTCAATGACATATATATATGACCAGTAGCTCCAAGCTCAGGTAACTAAACAAAGACGGGGGAGGGAGAGAATGGAGTCCAAACTCTGGTGAGCAGGAATATCCAGGCAGGGACCATCAATTCAGTTCTGACAGGTTGGGTGTTAGGACCATAAATTCTTGATGACTTAGGAGGAGTTAGGAGCCAGGAAGTCTGAACTCCCCCTTATCTTGAGTTTATACATTTACAATTTATAACCTTAGAGTAACTAGTTCTAAATTATATCAGTCCTAATGATCAAGAGGGGGGTTGTAAACCAGGGGGATAAAGGCAGAACAATTCAGGGAAACTGATGCAGAAAAGTTTAGGGAAACTGAGGCGGGACCATTAGGGAAACTGAATCAGGGCAATTAGGGAAACTGAGTTAGGATAATAAAAGGGAACTGTGGCACAACACACTCACAGAGTAGTGAAGTGATTTGTCCAAAGTTATTTCACCCCAGAACGCAAGTCCTCTGACTTCATACTACTTCAAGCAACCATATTGGCATATGAATTAAAAGTGAGTTGTTGAGGATCTTGCTGAAGGAATTTCAATCTAGAGCCTCCTTTAAAAAGAGATGTCAACCATCATAGTACAGAAGAATTCTGTAACTTGACATTGTAAATGCCTAGAAACATTTCTATGATCGAGATAACAAAGTAATCTTAGAAATTAAACTCCAGGAAAGTATATGAGTGAGAGTATTTGTCTTGTGAAGTTTTATGTTGGAATAGCAAATGAACTGTCACTCTATACATACAGTGCTTTCCAAAGAAGACAGGTATCAAATAGTCTGACATAATCCTGAGTACACAAAAGAATGACTTCTGGTGCTCAAAATCCCTTTACTTCTTTGCCTCCCACACTATGACACCAATATGAGTTTTCTTCTGGGGAATAAAGAAAGCCAGTTCAAAGTAAAGCAATTCTAAAATGAGGGGGCCCCCAGTTACCATTTTATTTTTACATTCAGAAGTTCTTCTGAATGCTTCATAAAGCACTCAGTTCTTCCTGACATTTTAATTGGTAACACTTCTGAGAATATGAAAGAAAATGGGATTGCATAGAACCATGTTCAGTATATTCTGTGACTCCAGTATTCATATTCGTTCATGTATTTCTTCCTTATCTGCAGTTTTCATTGGAAGAAATCTTTGAAGAATAGATAAATTCAGGGCAAAAAATCATTTGAACCTGGAAACGGTTCATAGAATTTTAGTGCTTGTTAAGGGAACTAGACATCACCAAGTTTAACCTTCCTGTTTTCAAATGAGTAAACTGAGACTTCAGGAAGTCAAGTGACTTAATCAAAGTTGCATAAAAAGTAAATAAGAGAAGTTCAGATTGTGAATTTATGTCTTCTAAATTCCAAATCTAGCTCTCTTTCCATTGTATGGCTGCCAGCAGATTTTTACCTTGGTTAAGTTGTTGCTATTGTTGTTATGGAATATCTATTGCTATCTGTTGTTTTTATATCATTTAACTTTTCTAATAAATTTTTTTTTCTCTTTTAAGCAATCATCCATTTTTTACAAAAATTGATGGGTGATAGGTAGATAGATAAAAGAAGGGAATAATTAACCAAAACATTGGCCAAGTTCAATATTGTAGGTAGGACTCCATGCTCATAGTCTCTTACTTCTTTAAAGAAGAGTAGGTATTCCACTCTTATATGCCTCACCTTTGGGTCTTAAGTTTCTTTATAATATTTTCACAACATTCAATTTTTATTGTTTCTTCCATTTATATTGGTGTAATTAATTATACACACACTCACACACATATATATAGAATGTGTATAGATATACATACAACACATATTTGTGTATAAAATATACATACACCTAGTTTTCTTTCTTTTTTTCTTTTACTTCATTTATTTTACTTTACCTTTTATTTTTTTATTTTTATTTTACTTCACATCAGTTCATTAAGTTATTAGTACTGACTTTTCTTTCCTCTTTCTTTTTTTTTTCTTTTTTTGGGGGGCATTAAATTTCTAAATTTAACTCTCCAAAAACAGGTAAATAGGAAGGGGAATGGAATAAATATTTATTAATGCTTACTTTTTATTGGTACTATGTATCTAGCACTATGCTGTTTTCCAAATATGATCTCATTTGATCTTTACAACAACTCTTTGACATAGATGCTATTATTATCTCTATTAGACAGTTGAGGAAATTGAAGCAAGCAAAAATTAAATGACTTGCCCAAAGTTATATAGATAGTAAATATCTGAAGCTGGATTTAAACCAGGTCTTTTTGACTGCAGCTACAGTGTTCTAGCCACTGTGTCACTTAGCTACCTCTAAAAAATTGATATTAAATGGACATGACTTGGTAGCCTATGGGGGTTTCTTGTATTTTAAAAGAGCAATGAAAAGGACAAACTATGATCTATTGTTTGTAGAAAATCAATTTATAGTTTGTATTGGATTTCTAAAATTTGTGTGTTTTAATGACTTGTCAGTCCATGCACTCCTTGATCTTAATCCAATCAGTAAATCAATAAGAATTTATTAAGTACTTAATATGTGCCAGGTACTTAGATATTAAAAGCTGAGGATAGAAAGAAAAGTTAAAACCAGTCTTTACTTTTAAGAAGTAAAAAGTCCAATGAGAGGACAATATGAATCAATTATATATGTGTGTGTGTATATATGTATATATATACATACACACACAAAATACATACAGGATAAATTAGAAATAAGGAAGATTAAATTAGAAATAAGGAAGACAATAGAATTAAGAAGAATTAGGAAAGGCACTTTTATAGAAAGTGTAATTTTTATTTGATTTGAAGGAATCCCAGGAATCCAAATGAAGATGAGGAAGTAAAGAATCCCAGACTTGATTTGGCCTTGCTCTAGATAAAAGCTCTACCCAGGACTTTGTGAAGTTTCTTGGAAACAATTAATGATTAAATCAACCTGGGGGCAACGAGTGGGATAAAATTAAAATCCCTTCTGCTCACAGTTCCCTGTGAAATGCCAAAATGTTTGGCCACATAATTTTGCACAGTTCAAAATATAGTTCACAAAAGAGGTAATAGAGGTAGTAGAATATATCATGTTATTCCTTCACTGTCCTCTAGAAGCCATTTGGAAAAGACAAAATGTAAATCTATCTAGCCCTACCCTTGACATCATGTTTTTCTTCTTCCTACAAAAGGGTAATGAGAAATCTAACATAATATCCAGAGTGCTGTAAAGAATTATCTTTTTTCTAAGGATAAGTTCAAACAGTCTGAAAATGAAGAGAAGCATCATAAAAACCTAGAGAATCTGACAGATTTATTTATTTATTTTAAAATCATTTTTGAGATGTCCTTCAGTAAGAAGATTTACTTTATTATTGTTCATTTTAGATACTCTACAAGGATCTATAAAGAGCATTTATTAAACATGAATTCTTTGGGAAGTGCCCTCTAGTGCAAAATTTATTCAAAAGCAAAACTCAAAATATTTCTTTTTTTTCTACCTATAATTTTTGTTTGTTTCACTTTAGAGGGGTGAATTTGTCAAATAGTTAATATTTTGGGCTTACAGAAAGTCAATTTGGCACTATAGAGAGCTGGCTATAGAATCCAGAAGAGCTGAATTTGAAATCCTGTTCTGTCACTTGCTGGGTAGCTGACTCAGTCTCTCTGAGCCTCAGGCACTTCCAAATGGGTTATAACTAAAATCACAGGTTCATAACATAGTTTAAGTTTATAGGTAGCTGTGGGAAGGTTCCTTTTACTTCCAAGGCTTACAAATTAAAAATAAACAACCAAACAACCAAAACCAAACCAAACAAAACCCCTAAAACTTTATATTTTACATTATAACCTCAATAAAAAAATCAAATTTTAAAATTTGATTTTGACTATGGTATCAAAAGTTAAATTTAAATAGTATTAAAGGACCCCTGAATATATTCTAACTGAATGCTATTTCTTAATTTTTGCATTAGACTGCCCAAAGAAAAATTTTATTAAGTTGATGTAGATGTGACATGTTAATAAGAGTACAGAGAGATACTATTCAGCCAAATAAGGAGCAGATGAGGCAAGGTTATCAATGAAATTGCCTTCAGTGTGGGCTCAAGTTGTACTGGTATTTCTGTGAGACAGTCAGGATAATAAAAATCAATAGGGAGCTTATGGGAAAAATTGAAGGACAAAGTAAATGGAGGACTGGTGGCTAAAACTAGAGTAGGTTATAGTTACCTCCTGTGATCAAGGATATGATTTCTTTTTTTTTCCTTTTTTTATTGAAGCTTTTTATTTACAAAGCCTATGTGTGGATAATTTTTCCAACGTTGACCTTGCATAACCTTTTGTTGCAAATTTTCCCCTTCTTTTTCATTTCCCCTTTTTGCAAATTACCCAAAATTGTTGAAAACTTTTTTCCAATTGGGTTTTTTCTTTCTTTGGAAAACTCGGGAAAAAAGGAAAAAGGAAAATGCGAAATAAAGGGATAAAAGTTTTGTTTTTATTGTTCCAGGCTCTCTCCCGATGTGGTCCTTTCACATGCAAAATGGAACTTGGTTTTCCCTCTCAATTTGGAAGGCCTGTCTTCTTGCATTTGCGTTTGGTATAATGTCTTATTGCCATTTCCTTTAATAGTTTTGGAGTTTTCAGGCCTTTCAAAATTTTCCCAATTTCTTAAAAAAATTCCCGCATATTCCTTTTTACCATTTTCAATTGGGGCAATTCTTTTATTTTTATTTAAAAGGTCAACCATTTTTTGAATGGGGCCTTTTTTTTAAACCTTTGGATTAAAATCCCAGTAAACTCATTTAAATTTTGTTTGATAACTTTTTTTTGTTTCAAACTTTCTAATTTTATCCATTCCATTAACCCAAAATGATCTGCCCTTTTCCCCCCCCAAATTTCCCCTTTCCTGTCTCACCAATCACAGGAGGTGGTACTAATTGTTTTTTTTTCTAATTTGTTTAGACCTTTTTGTATCAAAAGAATTTCATTGAAAATTTTTGTTTATCCTTTAATTTTTTGGTTTGAACTTTTAAATTTTTCCAATTTTTATTTTAGAAAGGGTTTTAAAATATTTGAATTTTCCCCTTATCCCAAATTTTTGGGCCTTTTTTGTCAAAATTTTTTTTATAATCAAAATTTTCATTTTATGTAATAATATCTTGGCTCTTTTTTGTCAAAATTTTTGTTACAAATTGGGGTAAATATAGTTTTTAATTTTTTTATAGTATCATTCTTTTTTCCTTCATAACCTTTGATTTTCTTGGATTTTTTTGTTCATCCACTTTTGTTATTTTTTTAGTTTCGTAAAATTATTTAAGGTGTTGGTTCTTAAATATGTTTAAAGTATTGCTTTTTATTCTTTGCTAACCATTCCATGACAATTTATCTATTTTTGTTAAAGAAATTTTTGTAATTTGGTTAATATAGTTTTGATTTTGCAGATTCATTTTTTTCTTTCCACAATTTTTGGAAATTTTCTTTTTTTCTCCAATGATTTTGTTATTTTTTTTATTTGGGAAATGTTTTGAGGGATTTATTGGTTACATTTGTATTTAAATTTTCATTTTTATTAATTTCTAATAGCATTTATTGAATTTTTGGGGTTTTTGAATTTGCATATATTCCATCTTTCCCAAAAAATTAAATTTTTCCTCATCCCTTTTTTAAAAATTTTTTTGTTTTCCTTTTTGGGGTTAATTTAAATCAATTTATTGGAATTTTAGCAATTTTATATTGGATTTTTCAATGATTTAATTGATTGGGGTTCGAATATCCATCTATATCTTGGTGATAATTTTTTAATTTATTTTTTTTTTTATTTTTTTTCCCTTTTTTATTCCGGATACATTTAAAACTTTAAAAATTAAAAGAAAAACCCTTTTTTAAATTTTTTTTACCCATTCTAGATGCGTGAAGTTTTATTTTTATTTTATTTATTTTAAATATTTATTTAGGATAACATTAATTTACATTAACAAAAACCCGTTAAATTTTCCCCTTTACCCCCCCCCAAGATGGGAGGATGAATAATGTTAAATTATTAAAATAAAAATCAAAAATAAGTTCATAAAAAGTTTTTGGGAATCAATTAAATTTGTTTCAATTCTTTAAGGAAAAAAGCAAAATTAGGGTTCATTATGGGTTAATTAAAAATGGTTTGCCCCGAGTTCCTGGGCATAGTAGTTCAAATTATTATTGAAATGGAAGGTTATTCTCTGGATCCTGGGCCATTTAATTCAATATTTCTTTATAAAGGGTTTGGGGAATTGAAATCTCCTGTTGGTCATTTCACCATTATTCCATAATTTCAATACCAATTTATTCAATTCTCCAACTATGGACATCCATTAAGTTTCCAGTTTTGCCACACAAAAGGGCTGCCCAAAAATTGGCAATGGTCCCTTTCCCTTCTTTATAATCTCTTTGGGATATAATCCCATTTAAAATCATCAAAGTGTATGCACGGTTTGAAACTTTTTTGAGCATAGTTCCAAACTTCTTAAAATGGTTGGATTCGTTTAAATCCACCAACAATGCATCAATGTCCCAGTTTTCCCCATCCCCCCAACAATAAAATTTATTTTTTTCCTTCATCTTAGCCAACGCAGGTGTGTGGTGGTATCTTAGAGTTGTCTTAATTTGATTTCTCTGATTAATAATATTGGAGCATCTTTTCTTTGACGTTTTAATTTCTTCATCGGAATTTTCTTCCTTTGCCTTTTTCAATTGGAGTGGGTTTTTTTTAGGAATTTTTTTTTTGGAAATGGGCCTTTTCGAACCTTTTGCTGTAAAAATATTTTCCTTTAACTTGTTGCATTAGTTTTGTTTGTAAAAAACTTCAGTTTGGTATAATCAAATTTTGTATTTTGTATAGTAATGATTCAGTTCTGTTGAAAGACCTTCCCCTTCCACAGGTCTAGAGGTAAAATCCTGTGTTCCTTTTTATTTTTTCATTCTTTATGCCTGGGTCATAAACCCATTTTGACCTTATCTTGGGTTCGGTGTTATGTGGATCAATGCCTAGTTTCTCCATATTAGTTTCCAATTTTCCAGCAATTTTTATCAAACAGTAAGTTATTATCCCGCTGGGGTTTGGGTTTCAAAGACTAGGTTGCTATATTTGTTGACTGTTTTATCCCTTGAACCTAACTTTCCACTGATAACTAATCATTCCCTTAGCAATACCAAATAGTTTTGGTAACTGCTGCCTAAATATGATTTTAGATCTTAAAACTTTCCCATTCATTTGATTTTTTTTCATTAATTCCCTTGGGAATTTTGATTTTGTTTTCCATTGAACTTTTTGGTTATTTTTCTAGTTTTTATTTTTGGGAGTCTGATTGGATGAGCTAAATAAATAGATTAGTTTAGGTAATTTGTCATCTTTTTATATTTTGCCCCTTATCCGAGCATTTAATTTTTTCAATTGGTTAGATCAGACTTAATTTTGTGAAAGTGGTCTGTAATTTTTCATAAAGTTTCTGATTTTCCCGGCAAATAGATTCCTAAATATTTTATATTATCAGTAGTTACTTTTAAATGGAATTTCTTTTTGTAACTCTGACTTTGGATTTTGTTAGTGATATATAATAATGCTGATGACTTATGTGGGTTTATTTTTAAACCAAACTTTGCTAAAATTTTGTGGATTATTTCTAATAACTTTTTTGGCAGAATCCGGGGTTCTCTAATATACCATCAGTCATCGGCAAAGGGATAATTTGGTTTCCTATTTATTCTTATTCCTTTAATCTCTTTCCAGCTCTTTGCTATAGCTAGGTTTCTAACACAATATTAAATAGTAACGGTGATAGTGGGACCTTGTTTCACCCAGCTTTGGAAGTTCGGTTTTGTCTCCATTACATATATGCATGATGGTTTTAAATAGATGTGCTATTATTTTAAGGAAAAAGTCCATTTATTCCTATATCTCAAGTGTTTTTAATAGGAATGGATGTTGGATTTTTACAAATGCTTTTTTCTGCACATTGAGTGACAAGGTTTTTTGTTAATTTTTTTTTGGCCAATTATATTGATAGTTTTCTAATATTGAACCAGCCCTGCATTCCTGGTATAAACCTACTTGATCATGTTATTATCTTGGAGATGATTTTCAGTCTTTTTTGCTAATATCTTATTTAAGATTTTTAAATCAAATTCATTAGGGAGATTGGTCATAATTTTCTTTTCTGTTTTCAGCCTACCTGGTTTGGTATCAATACCATTTCGTTCATAGAAGAATTTGGTAGGACTCCTTCATTCCCTATTTTATCAAATTTTATATAGCATTGGGGTCAATTGTTCTTTAAATGTTTGGTAAAATTCCATGTAAATCCATCGGTTGGGGATTTTTTTTCTTGGGGTTTTTATTGTTTTCTATTTCTTTTTTCTGAAATGGGACTATTCAACAATTTACTTCCTTCTCTGTTGTCTGGGAATCTATATTTTTTGGAGGTAGTTCCATTTCACTTGGGTTATCAAATTTATTGGCATAAAGTTGGCAAAATAACCCTTTATTATTTCTCTAATTTTCTTCATTGGTGGAAAGTTCTCCTTTTCATTTTTTAAGACTACAACTTTCCTCTCTCCTTTTTCTAATCAGATTTACCAAAGGCTTATCTATTTTATTGGCTTTTTCATAGAACCAACTCTTGTTTTATTAATTAGTTCAATGCTTTTTACTTTCAATATTTTTAATTTCTCCTTTTAATTTTAAATTTAATTTGTATTTGATTGGGGGTTTTTTAATTTGGTCTTTTTTTGTTTTTTTTATTGCAAGCCCAATTCATTAATCTTTTTTCCTTATTTTTTCAAGTAAGCCTCTAAGGATATAAAATTCCCTCTTATTACCCTTTGGCGATCCCAAAATTTTGGTATGATGTCTCATCATTGTATTATCTTGAGTGAAATTTTAAGTTCTATAATTTGCTCTTCACCCAACTTCTTTAAGATGAGATTGTTTAGTTTCAAATACTTTTTGGCTATTTTAACTTTTATTTGAATGTAGTTTTTTATTGCACAGATCGAAAGCATTACTATTTTGCTTTTTTTTTTAATTTTTGAGGTCTTTATGTCCAATATATGGTTTTTAATAGGTTCCATGAACTGCTGGAAGAAAGTATATTCCTTTCATTCCATTAATTTTCCAAAGATCAAAAACAATTTTTCTAATTTCTAATTTTTAATTTCTTTTTATTGTTTTTTGTGGTTTTGATTTTTTAATTCGGGTGCAAGGTTGAGATCTCCTACTATTACGTTTGTTGTCTATTTCTTCTTGCACTCTCTTACTTCTTTTAGGAAGGGATATACCACTTGGTGCACATATGTTTAATATTATTGCTTCTTGTTTATGCCCCCTTGAGGATGTGTTTCCTTCCTTATCTCTTTTAATTGGGTAATTTTACTTTGCGTCTGAGATAAGGATGGCTCCCCCGCTTCACCCGAAATTAATGGTTTTGCTCAGTCTTTTCCTTTACCAATGTATCTCCTGCTTTAAATGTGTTTTGTAAACAAATATTGTGGGTTCTGACTTTTTGTCCGTCCATCTGCCTCCTTTTTGGGGGGAGTTCATCCCATTCCATTTTAGGTTAGGGTTACTAAATCTGTTTTCCCTAAATCCAATCCCCAGATTATGTTTCTTATTCTTTGCCTCCCCCAACCCTCTTTCCCCTTTTAAACTTATGTTCTTTATCACAATGCTTATCCTCTTTATAATCCCACCCCCCCCAGGTCTTTCCCCCCTTCCTTCCCTTATTACTCTTTTCTTTTCCTTTTCCTCTCCCTTTTTGGGGAGAGAAATTTTTCCAAAACAAATGTCAATTATTTTTTCTTTGACCAACCGTGAGGTAAGATTCCCACATGCCCCCCTCTCTAAGTTCCCTCAGATATAAAGTTTCCTTTTGCCCTTTTTGTGGCTTGGTTTCCCTTTTTTCCCTCCTTCCCACCTTTTCTGCCATTCCTTTTCCATATCTACTTCCCTTTTTTATTTTTCAATTTAAACAAATTTAATGTTTCTTTTGTATATCCACAACGAAATACAATTCTCAAGGTTATTTTTCCTTTCCATCTCTTGAGTTCTTGGTTAAATCAAATTTTTGTTTATTCTGTTTTCTTCAGGAAACAAATGGAATTATTTGTTTTATTAAATTCCATCTTCTTCCCTGGAAAGAAAATGCTCATTTAGTTAGTTTATTCTTGCCATCCGTTCTTTGGCCTTTAAATATCATATTCCAGGCCCTTCTTTCCTTTAATGTAGGGGCAGCCAGATCTTGGGTGATCCTTTTTGGACCTCGGTATTTAAATGTTTTTTTTTGGTAAATTTTTCCCTTAATCTGATGTTCTGTTTGGCCACAATATTCCTTGGGGTTTTTTTTTGGGTTTCTTTCAGAAGGTTTCAATGAATTCTTTCCAATCCTATTTTACCTTCTGTTCTTTACATCCCAAAGTTTCTTTGAGATTTTCTTGTAAAATGGTATCTGGCTCTTTTTTTTCCATCATGTTTTCGGAAAGTCAATTCCTCAGTTATTCTCCTAGATCTTTTTAAGGTGTCGTTTTGCAAGTAGATAATTCATGGTTTTTTCCGTTTTATTTTGTTTTTGCTTGACGATTTTGCTTCTCAATGAATCATTAGTTTCATTTGTTCAGTTCTAATTTTTAAAAAGGTTTTTCTTCATTGCTTTTTTTTACTTCTTTCTGTATATGTCAATTGGTTTTTAAATGTATTGTTTTTTGGTCTGTGGAATTTTTTTTCCATTTCACAATTTTTTTTTTTTAGTGAATTTTCTTTTCAATTCACATATCCTACTTTCTTGAGTGTTCTTTGTCTTTTCCAATTCCAAGATCCCTATTTCTTTTGGAGTTCTTTTGTCTTTTTAATTCACAAATCCTACTTTCCTATGAATTCTTTTTTTTTCCAATTCACAATTTCTTACTTTCCAGTTTTTTTATTTTTTCAATTCAAATTTGTTTCCTACTTCCGGGAATTTTTCTTTTCAATTTATTTCAGGAAGTTGTTGCCTCGAAAGGCTTCTCTTTCCTTTCCCATTTATCTTCTTCTCTTTTGAGACTTTTTGGTCTCTTCTATGAGGACATGTAAGGAGGACAGTCTGTGATTTTTGTGTTTGGGTCTCTTCGGTTTGGACCCCTTTTTCTCATAGAAGCGTCGATCTTCTTTTCATCTTTTTTATTCATGTTTTAAAGCCTTTGGGGTAGGTCTCCAAAGGGGGTTACCAGCTTCCTCAGCAGGGGAGAGAAAACCGTTCCGCCCGAGGTTTGGGTGCCTTGGGAAATTTTCCTTTCCCCAACAGGAAGGGATTCAGCACGGCCGAGCTATGGGAAAGGCCCAGTTGGGCTGGTTGGGTTACTGCCCTGGCTAAAAGGGGGTGAAAGTGTCATGCCCCAGGCCGGACCTCTAATGGGACTTGAGTATTGGCAGCACCGCAGACCGCAGACCACCGCAAACTCTGCCCAAAGCCCTGCCTGATGCAAATGGCCCTGGAAAAGCTCTATGGTCCCAAGCCAGGCTCCCCCACTGTCAGATTGGAGGCTAACCCGGGCCACCTTCTGCCCATGCAGGATCACAACTGCCCCAAGGAAAAGCCCTGTACTGCGGGTTGGGGCTGCGCACTTGTGCTGAGATCTGTGCTTTCACTTTCGGTTTGAGGCTCTCCTCGGAACCTAATTTCTCTCCCCGTCTGCTCTGATCTCCCCCCTGGCCCCGGAAACAACCTTTTTTTTGGCGAGACTGCAGATTTTCTTCGGCCAGTGAGTTGTTCTACTTCTTATCTTTACGAATTGTAGTAGTCAAGACTATTTTTGAGGCTTGATATAATATTGATAAAGAGGGTAAGAGAAGAGCTTAGAAAGTCGCGTGTGCCTTCTCCGCCATCTTGGCTCCTCCCCTGCTGATAGTTTTAAATAGATGCTATTGATCATTTAAAAGAAAAATCCAATTATTCCCATACTGTAGTGTTTTTAATAAGAATGAGTGTTGGATTTTATCAAATGCTTTTTCTGCATCCATTGAGATAATCATATGGTTTTTGTTAATTTGGCTATTGATAATCAATTATGCTAATAGTTTTCCTAATATTGAACCAACCCTGAATTCCTGCTATAATCCTACTTGGTTGTGGTGTATTATCCTGGGGATGATTATCTGTAATCTCTTTGCTAATATTTTGTTTAAGATTTTTGCATCAATATTCATTAGGGAGATTGGTCTATAATTTTCTTTCTCTGTTTTCATCCTACCTGGTTTAGGTATCAGTACCATATCTGTGTCATAAAAGGAATTTGGTAAGAGTCCTTCGTTCCCTAATTTTTCAAATAGTTTATGTAGTATTGGAGTTAATTGTTCTTTAAATGTTTGATAGAATTCACATAGAAATCTACCTGGTCTTGGGGATTTTTTCTTAGGGAGTTGATTAATAGCTTGTTCTATTTTTTTTTTCTTTCTAAAATGGGACTATTTAAGTAATTTATTTCCTTTTCTCTTAATCTTGGCAATCTCTCTTTTGTAGATATTCCTCCATTTTACTTAGGTTGTCAAATTTATTGGCATAAAGTTGGGCAAAGTAACTCCTGATAATTGCTCTAGTTTCTTTTTCATTGGTGGATAGTTCTCCCTTTTCATTTTTGAGACTAACAATTTGATTTTCCTCTTTCTTTTTTCTAATCAAATTAAGTTAATTAAAGGTTTACCTGTTTTGATGATTTTTTTCATAAAAACAACTCTAGTTTTATTTATTAATTAATTAGTTTTTTTTAGTTTCCATTTTATTGATCTCTCCTTTTATTTTTAGAAATTCAAGTTTGGTATTTAATTGGGAATATTTAATTTGTTCTTTTTCTAGCTTTTTTAATTGCAAGCCTAATTTATTGATCTTCTCTTTCTCTATTTTGTACAAATAAGCCTCTATTCCCTTATTACCACTTTGGCTGCATCCCACAGATTTTGGTATGTTGATGCATTATTCTCATTTTCTTGGATGAAATTATTTTTTGTGTCTATGATTTGCTGTTTCACGCATTCACTCTTTAGATGAGATTATTTAGTTTCCAATTTTCTTTTTGGTCTATTTTCTTCTGGCCCTTTATTGAATGTAATTTTTATTGCATTATGATCTGAAAAAAAATGCATTTACTATTTCTGCCTTTCTGCATATGATTTTGAGGTGTTTATGTCCTAATATATGGTCAGTTTTTTGTATAAGTTCCATTAACTGCCAAGAAGAAAGTGTACTCCTTTCTATCTCCATTTAATTTTCTCCAAAGATCTATCATATCTGGTTTTTCTAGTATCTCATTTGCCTCTTTTAACTTCTTTCTTATTTGTTCAGTGGTTTGATTTATCTAGTTCTGAGAGACCATGGTTAAGATATCCTACTATTATAGTTTTGCTGTCTATTTCTTTTTGCAACTCTCTTAACTTCTCCTTTAGGAATTTAGATGCTACACCACTTGGTGCATATATGTTTAATGTTGATATTGTTTCATTATCTATGGTACCCTTTGGCAAGATATAGTTTCCTTCCTTATCTCTTTTAATTGGATCAATTTTTGCTTTTGCTTGATCTGAGATGAGGATGGCTACCCCTGCTTTTTTTTTTTTTTTTTTTTTTTACTTGACCTGAAGCATAATACATTTTGTTCCAGCCTTTTACCTTTACTTTGTATTGTCACTCTGTGTTTCTTGTAAAAGTATATTGTAGAATTCTGCCTTTTTATCCAGTCTGCTATCTGCTTATGTTTTATGGGAGAGTTCACCCCATTCACATTTACAATTAAAACTACTAATTCTGCATTTCCTGACATCTTATTTACCCCAAATTCCACTTTTCTTTTTCCTTTTCCCCTTTCCCTCCTCCCCAGTATTTTACTTATGAGCACTACTTGCCTCTAGCAGTCCTCCCCCTTTAGAGACCCTCCTCCTTTCTTGTACTTTCCCCTACTATTTCTCTTTTCCCTTCTATTTAACCTACCCCCCCTTTTTTCCCCTTTCTCCTCCCACTTTTCTATGAGAGATATTTCTCGATGAAACTAAATATATCTAATATTCTTTCTTTAGGCCAGATATGATGAGAATAAGATTCACACAATATTCATCATCCATCTTTTTTTTCCTCAATTACAATATGTTTTCTTTGCCTCTTCCTGAGATGTAATTTCCCTTACTTTACCTCCACTATTCCCTTTTTTTTCTGTTATAATCCCCTTTCCATCTCTAGTTTCTTTTTAATATCATAATAGTAAAATCAGATTATACATTTACTCTCAATGTATATCCATAACAGAAATATGGCTCTCAAGAATTTTTTTTAACTTTTCATGCTTTTCTTGAGTTCTATGTTTGGAAGACAATTTTTTTGTTTAGCTCTGATCTTTTCATCAAAAATACATGGAATCCACCAGTTTCATTGAATGTCCATCTTCTTTCCTGAAAGAAAATGCTCAGTTTAGCAGGGTAATTTATTCTTGGCTGCATTCCAAGATCCTTCACCTTTCAGAATATCAGGTTCCAGGCCCTTCGATGCTTTAAAGTGGAAGTTGCTATGTCCTAAGTAATCCTTATTGTGGATCCCCTTTATTTGAATTGCTTCTTTCTGGCTGCTTGTAATATTTTTTCCTTGGTCAAATAGTTCTCAAATTTAGCCACAATATTCCTTGGAGTTTTAAATTTGGGATCTCTTTCAGGAGGCATTCAGTGAATTCTTTCAATGGCCATTTTACCTTTTGTTTCTATGATATCCAGGCAGTTCTCTTTTATGATTTCCTGAAAGATAGTGTCTAGATACTTTTTTTCATCATGTCTTTCAGGGAGTCCAATAATCCTTACATTGTCTCTCCTAGATCTATTTTCCAGGTTGGTTGTTTTCCCAATTAGGTATTGTATATATTTTTTCTTTTTTCTTTGGTTTTGCTTTCTTGTTGTCTTTTTGAGTTATCCATTTCCATTTGTTCAATTCTGAATTTTAGTGTGTTATTTTCTTCATTTTTGTATCTATCCAATTGTTCAATTGTCTGATTGAATTTTTAAATGAGTTGTTTTGTTCTATGGAATTTTTTCCATTTTATAAATTCTGTTTTTTAAAGAGTTATTTTCTTTTTCCATTTCATAAATTCTGTTTATCTGGGAGTTGCTTTCTTTTTCCATTTTATCAAATTTATCTTTTAATGAGTTATATGCTTTTTCCATTTCATTAAGTCTATTTTGTAGTGAATTTTCTTCAGATAGTTTCTGTGTTGTCTTTTCCAGACCCTCCTGCAAATTTTTCATTTCCTTTCCGCATTTGTCTTCTAGCTCTTTTTAAAGATCCTTTTTAATTTCTTCTAGGAGAGCCTTGTATGATGGGGACCAGGTTATATCGCCTTTTGGGGCTTTATCTGGAGACAATCTGCCTTTACTCTCCTCAAGGTTTGAAATCTATTCTTCTCTTTTGCCATAAAACCTGTCAATATTTAGAGTCCTCTTTCCTTTTTTACTCTTTTTTTTTTTTTTAAGTTAAGGTATGCCTTGAGGGCATGGGATGTTTTACAAAGGGAGCAGCTATGCTGGGTCAGTGCTGATTCACTCATGGTGCTGGGTGGATGTGGCCAGGTCTTGTGAGATTTTGGCATTTTGGGGTTCACTATTTATCTTTTGTGTTTGTGTTGGATGTTTTATAACTTCTCTGCTGATCTAACTGGCATGCAACCATGCGGAATGGCCAACACTGTTGCTATAGATTCCTCCCCTTAGATTTTCTGCCATGTGGAGTCTGCAATGACAGCAGAGTGAGCAACACCCTAGGGCTCTGAACTCTCTGTGTTGGCATGTGTGATCAGCCTCCCTCCCTTTCTGATTAAAACAGACCTTTTGAAGTCTGTACAGCCTGGCCTGTGGAGTCCACTCCTCCCACAGAGTCAGCAAAACCAGCAGAGTCATTTTTCTTTTCAGCATGTAGGCAAGAGATAGATTGCTTTGTTAATGTGGGATAATGGAGATAAGGATTTGGTCATTAGGAAGGGCAAAAGATTAGGGAAGTCAATGTGTTATGCAGTAGATAGTGAAACATTAAAGTCACAGAAATCATGGTTAAGTTTAGGTGCAGAGATAATAAAGTCAAACACCCAACTGAGTTTTTGGCTGAGTCAGTTGGCTGACTTCTCAAGCCAATAGGTTGGCTGAGTCAAGGAGTGTTGGTCAAGGAACTAAAGGCCTTGATAAGGGAGAAGAGCAGGCCTTATGTGAGTGAATAACTCAGAAAGCACAAAGTGTCAGAGGTTGTAGGAGGGGAACAAAGTTTTGAAGTTCCAGTTTATGGAAGTGGTACAATTTCATGAGACACTAATTGCTAGTGTGGACATATTTCTGTGTGGCTGGAATGGGGTGAAGAAGGGAGTTGTTGAATTTGAAGAATTTAAGGAATTCTGTTATCAGAGTGGTTGTTTATATCAAGCAGCAAAAAACTTTGGCTCATAGGCAGCCTCATTATCTGTTTTTATATGACTGATGAGGTTAAGAACAGTTTTTACATTTTAAAATATGACAAAATATAAAAACTGCTCTTAACTTGTGGGTCATAAAAAACCAGGTCATGGGTCAGATTTGACCCAGGACCATTTTTTAATATTATCTCATCTACAGAGTAATGATAGGGAATGACATAGAGGAAAAAACCCCGAAACAGTTGCTAAAAACTAGATAGACAATATTTTTAAAACACTTTATTTCATTGAAAAACTGCAATGAGCAGATAATGAGGTACTTGAGAAACATCTCTATCTACTTTCTGTATTAAATAATTTCTTGCTTTCTCATGTTAGGTAAAAGGTCCTTTCAAAATTTTATCTTGTCCAAGAGCATCAGTATTTGGATATAGATTAAGTGGCATCCAAACAAGCATCACTCTTTGAGGAGCTTCCTGAATTAAAGACCTTTAATGTGAAATTTCTTGTTCCTGGAAATTTTCTAATATTTGAGGAGACCTTCCTTTTTCAGACTCTAGACTTTGTATACTATTTCAACGCTGTACTCGCCATTACTTATATTATATTCTCTATCCTTTCTTCTGATAATATCAGCTGATTTCCAGATCATTCTTCCATTTAGTTCTAGTTAGTTTTACCCTCTGTCTTAATTCTAGTTCCATGGTACACACAATAGTTTAATTCACTATTGAACATCACCATTGAATATCACATAAGAATCTCAAACTTAATGCATCTACTGCCTGGTACATAGTAGGCACTTAATATATATTTATTAACTGAAAACAGAATTCACTGTCTTTCCAAAACAAATAAAAATCTCCTTTCTCTCTAATTTTCATATTTTTGTGATAGATACCATTATACCCTTAAGTACTCTTAATTGCAAATTTTGACTCTTACATCTCCCTTATCCTTCACATATAAATAGATCTCCTATTGTGAAAATGTTACCTCCCCAACATAGCTCACTTTTATCCTTTTCTCGCCACACCCATAGCCAAGCTGGCCATGGTTCTTATTATCTCTCACCTATACTAATGGATCTCTTAAATGATTTCTCTACTTCCAATCTATCATCCACAGAGCATCCACATTAATATTCTTAAAGCATAATCCTGGTCCTCTTAATCTCTTGCTCAAGAAACTCCAGTAGCTCCTTCTTACCTTTGTAATAAAATATAAACTCCATCATTTGGCTTTTAAAATGCCTCAGAGTTTCTCATTAATCTGACTCGTCAGGTTTATTACAAATTACTTTTCATGCACTTATATTCCAGTCAAACTGCTTGCTATTTACTGAGCACATTATATCTCCTATCTCTATGATTTTTGAACAAACAATACCTCTATAATGAGTTTTTTCCTCCTCGCCACCTTATGAAATCCCTAGTTTACTTCAAAGAACCAGCACAAGTTTTTATCTCCTGCAGAGGGTTTATCCTGATTCTCCTAGTTGCTAATGCCTTCTTCCTAAATTTCTTTATATGCATTCAGTATTTAATTTTTCTTTGCACATTGTTTTCTTCAAATGAATCTAAGTTCTTTGAAGGCAGAAATGCTTTTCTTTTTCTCCTATATCCCCAGTCCTTTTGCATAGTTTCTAATGAAAAATTAGAAGCTTCACAAGTTTGTTGTTTTAACTGAATTGAGTAGTTTCAGCAGTGACCTAAGCTTACTTGTTAAGTACTTTCCAGAATTTAGGATATAACCAAATCTCAGAAGATGGCCCCAAATGGAATATCTGATGCTACCAAACTGCCAGCCCCTCTTTCCCCAATCACCCACAGAAAATTTTCTCTATATACAGGTTGGAAAGCCACTATAGCAGGACAATTGTGGCCTGCCACATATTTTTGTGCAGCCCACCAGTTAAGAATGATTTTTATATTTCTAAATGGTTTAGGTTTAAAAAAAAAAAAAAGAAGAATCTTTTGTGAAATGTGAAAATCATGTGAAATTAAAATTTTACAAAATTAAAACAATTATAATGATGACATTCAAGTTATACATATATTGCTTAGAACTATCAGCCTCAGCCTCCCCACTAGTGGGGATTTTAGACATGTGCCACCACATTCAAATATTATTTTCATTTTAATAGAAAGATTAAAATCACCATTTTGGGGGAAACTAAATAGTTCTGTGGACAGAGCACTGGCCCTGGAATCAGAAAGACTTGAATTCAAATTTAGTCTCAGACATTTAACCTTTATTAGCCTGGGCAAGTCACTTGACCCCAATTGCTTCACCAAAAAAAAATCACCATTGTGCTGTTAGAGAAATAGTTCTGTTTTATTTTAGTGCTCTAGAGATAGGCTTGAATGATATCTATATTTGTAAACAAAATGGCTTGGTACAAAGGATGTTGAAAGGGAGAAGAGAAAATTAAAAGGGAAGTTGGAACAAGTAATGGAAGTTTAACTCCTTCACATTTTTTCAAAGTTTGGGTTACAATCTAGAGAATTAATTAACATCTTTAGCAGACTTGAGATACTATTAGTCTATGCTACTGAATTTTTTACATTACATGATTTTGCCTTTTCAGTTACTCTTATATAATAGAAGCAGATCAAAAAGGAAGAAGACTATATTAAACTTTGAAACTCTATAGGCCTGATTGATCCAGAACTACACACTCAAAAGTAAACAAAGGCACCTGATATGCAATAATAGCATATTGCAGAGTTTTTAAAAATTTATTTTACTTTACCAAAAGTGTTTAATACCTTCAGTATGCAGTTATGCAATAATAGCATATTGCAGAGTTTTTAAAAATTTATTTTACTTTACCAAAAGTGTTTAATACCTTCAGTATGCAGTTATGCAATAATAGCATATTGCAGAGTTTTTTTTTTTTTTTTTTCAGGTATCTTTCTTAGTTGATACTATTTAATGTTTTCATCAATGACTTGGATAAAACTATAAATGACATTTCCATCAAATCAGCAGATAACAGAAAGTAAAGAGGAATAGCTAAGAAATTAGAGAACATGATTAAAGACATAATAGATTTCAATAAATTATATAAACTTAGTAAAACAATAGTAAAATGAAATACAATGTGGATAAATGCAATGGTGAGCTGGTGAATGTTTAATAACTGGATCTCCCAAAATGTATGCATATACACCTTCAATTTTATATTGCAGAGTTTTTAAAAATTTATTTTACTTTACCAAAAGTGTTTAATACCTTCAGTATGCAGTAAGTCCCATCTTTTTGATCATTAAATATTCAAGGAACCCATCCATTCTAGACTCCATCTCTCATAAATACCTTGAGGTTTTTAGCCTTTAATGTTATAAGCTTAATATAAATTTCTCTGTCTCTATCTTTCTCTGCCTGTCTGTCTGTCTCTCTCTTCTTTACTTCTCTCAAGTTCTTCATTTCTTTTCCCCCAAAGTACTATCATGAATTAGTAAACATGGTATTTTTTTTTTTTTTTTTTTTTTTTTACTGAGGCAATTGGGGTTAAGTGACTTGCCCAGGGTTACACAGCTAGGAAGTGTTAAGTGTCTGAGGCCAGATTTGAACTCAGGTCCTTCTGACTTCAAGGCTGGTGCTCTATCCACTGTACCACCTAGCTGCCCCCTAAACATGGTACTTCTATGCACTGATTAAAATAAACTCAACTTAGATTGGTCTATTTAACACTGACAGTCTTGCTGAGATTCTCACAAGATGGTGTGCTCTATTTTCTTCTCTACATTCCAAGTAGAGTTGACTTGAAAGGAAATGAAATGATTGGGGGTGGGGGGATATTTATTGATAAGAATCAACATTTCTACAGTGCTTTTGTAGAAAGAGGGCCAATTTCAGTCAGTAGGTTTGGGTTCAACTCTCACCTCTGATACTTGAATAATCTCATATAAATCACAATCCCCTCAGGCTATATTTTCCTCATCTATAAAATGAAGGAATTGGATTGGGTGAATTGTGAAGCCCCTTATCAGCACTTCTGGACTTGACTCTGGACTTCTATTTGACTGAACAACCTTGTGATTTAGAAAGTAAAAATGTAATTATCTTTCCATTTTACACAAGGAGAAAATAAAGTTCAGGAAACTGAAATAATTGTTTTAATGTGGCATTGCTAGATTATGGACAAACAAGAACAAGCCAAAATTCAAATGCATGTTCATGAAAATTTCACAGAGGATTATAGGGTCTGCCTGATTCATGATAAAACCTTGTGTCTCATTGACATTGGCCTCCTTCTTCCTCACACTGGATTCCATCTCCAGAGCCCAGGTATTTTCACTATTCCCCATGCTTGGAATTTTCTCCCTCCTCATTTCTCCCTCATCCTGGTTTCATGTCTCAGATAAAATCCCACATTCTTCAGGAAATCCTTTATTTTAATATCTACCTTTTGGCTTGTTATTTCCAATTTATCCTATATAGTTTGTTTGTACAGTTATTTGCTTGTTGTTTACTCCACAAGACTGTGAACACCCTGAGATCGAAGACTGCCTTTTGTTTTTCTTTGCATCCCCAGTGCCTAACATAGTGACTAGAACAAAGTAGAAACTTAATAAATATTTTTGAATGACTACCTTGTGAATCAGTTTGCCTTAAGACATCCTTAATTGAATATTGATTTGGCAGTTAAGGGGGTTGCATAATCTGACCCCTTATTTACCTTGTTTTCCACTAGTTTGCTAAAAACACATGCAAGCAAACAAAAACAAAAAATGAAAACTCCTTTTCTCTAACCAGACTGTCATCCACACACACCACATGCGAAAAAATCTGGGACTTTTAGTAGCATTATTCAGTATGAGTCAACAGTGAGACATGTCAGCCAGAAAAGCTAAAATAATCTTCAACTAGATTAAGAAGATCATAGAGTCCAAAATTAGGGTGGTGATAATTTTGCTTAGTTCTGGTCAGATTGTAGTTTAAAGTAGTTTGTGATTTGTGTTTTGTTTTGTGTCTGAGTTCCACATTTTAAAGAGGTGATTGTTGAGAAAGCAAATTGTTTCTTTTAAGGACTGATCAGTATGGTAAAGGGAACATTTCAAATGATAATCCATTTAGAACTGCTCCTATTTAATCTAGAGAATTCAGGGGAGCAAGGAAGCTCTTTTCAAAAGACTATGAATGTGGGGGAAAGATTAGACTTCTTCTGTCTCATACCAGAAGACAAGATTAAGGCCAGTAACTGGAAATTTCAGAGAGACATTGAATATGGAAGAATCTAAAACTTCCTAACAACTGTCTGATAGTGGAGTAGACTGCTTTAAAGCATAAGAGTTTCACTATTATTAGAGAACTTTATGTGTGACTTGATCACTATTTGCTTCAGATATTGCAAAGGGGATTCCTGTTTTGGTAAAGGTTATGATTTTTGAGGTCCCTTCCAAAGATATGATACTATGACATCCATAAGCAGAAAATTGAAAAACCAAAGGCACAGGTGGCATTTGTGTAATTTCTGGTCTATGGTAAAGATTTAGTGTTATGGGCCAGAACTTGAAACAAGGTGCTAAGTCAGTGGAATTGATAGAGACAATGGTTATTTAGCATGGTGCTTAACAGTTCTCTAGTTCAGTACATGTACTTAGTAGGTACTATAGCTCTATAAGATTCACACCTTTGATAAGAGACCATATAAGCTTGGACAAACTCAGCCAGAATCAGAATTAGGGAACGACCAGAGAAGTGGTGGCAGGCTGTCCTCCTTTGCTTCTCCACTGAAACCAAGATGGAGAAGGCCTCCAGAAAACTAGCCAAGCCCCAAGTGAAGGAGAGAGGACTTTTGAAAGAGACTTTAACTCCTGGCTGCATTTGGGGTGATTACTGAAGTGAAACGAAGGCTGCCTCCAGAGACCCCAAGAAAACCTCAACAGAGAATATTACATTTTAGAGAGAATACTACAATTTTGGAAAAATAAGGGTAGGAAAATATGCAAAGATTATACCAGAAGAAAATTGTCAGAGAATGAAAATTGGTTTTGTCATTCATGTATAAGTTTACAGGAATGAACAGCTTTTATTCAGTGATGAGAAGTATCTAAGGAGGTATAAGAAGAATATATTTGCCTGGAGGCTTACTGATTTCATCAAAAAAAAAAAAAAAACTTTTGTCAGAGAATGAAAATTGGTTTTGTCATTCATGTATAAGTTTACAGGAATGAACAGCTTTTATTCAGTGATGAGAAGTATCTAAGGAGGTATAAGAAGAATATATTTGCCTGGAGGCTTACTGATTTCATCAAAAAAAAAAAACTTAAAACAGAAAATTGAGGAGGAAAAGTGCTCAGATATAATTTCTAGATTAGGCAACTTGAACAATGAAAGCTTGAAAGAGGAAAAATAGTTGTGACAATTTTTAGCAATTTACAGAGGGGAAAAACAAATGGGGAAAAGTGGGAAAATATAATCATGACTTTCTATAGCTATGTACTATTATGAGGATTATTATTATGAGGTAATATTTAGTTCAACTGACATTGAGTTCCCCCTGTGTGGAAGGCTCTGTGCTAGGATCTAAGACCATAAGGTCAAACAAAATAAACCATACATTCAAGGAATTTACATTTCAATGGGAAAAGAAGAAAAGGGATATGACATATATATAAATAAGTATTATATAAGATGGGGAGTGATGAAAGTATTTTAGGGATATCTGAAGATAGCAAAAAAAAAAAAATAAATAACTAGAGAAAAACAGGAAAAAACATAAGAAGTAGGTCATAGTTGATTTGAGCCTTTAAGGAAAATTAAAATTTAGAAGGGCAGAGATGAGGAAATGGTACATTTTAGTCATGTGAAATGGAAAAATGCATTGGAAGTATGATTGACAAACTGTATAAATTCAAAGAGGCAGGAGATGGTATTTAAATTTGAGGAACAATTAGCAGCCCATTTTGGCTGGTTTGGTGATTGTGAAGGAGAAAAAGGTAAATTAAGAAAGAGTTCTTAATATAATATATAAATAAAATCTCCCGAACAGTGCTCTTTTTCCCCACCAAATAAGAAAAAAATATGATCATCATCATCATGATTATCATCAACAACATCATCATTGTAAGGGTTAAAAAGCCTCTAGAAGCAAGGAATGCAGTTTAAGGCATGTGGGAGGACCTGAGGGATGAGAGGTTCCGAGGCACAGGCGAGTCCTACGTGGAGGTGGGACATAGCCCCAGGAGGTGGTATCTGACTCCAGGTACCACGTCTCCCTCCTTAGTGCTCTCAAAGCCTAGCACTCCTCCCTCCTTCTTCTTGGGCCAATCCCATTATGCCAAGTTCCTAGAGGACCTCCCCTTCCCCCAGATCTTCAGTGGGGTATAAATATATGCTATCTAAGAATAAAGTTCTCTTTTGCTTCACCCCTACCTCCTGGTGGTCTGTCTCTATGGGATCCGAGTTGGTGCCTGAAGGCGGATAAGCGTGGCCTAGCCTTGCCGTTGACGAATGGGCATTAAGAGGAGCTCAAAGAGGAGCTACTGGTTTAGAGTAGTCCATAGGGGCGTAACAATCATGATCATCACCATCAGCATATCTATATATAGCATTGAAAATGTTACAAATATCACAGTTAAGATTTACATATACCAACTCATTTGGATCTCACAGACACCTAGTAAGGTATCTAAGATAGAATTCCAACTGAGATCTTATTCCAATTCTCTTTCTGCATCACCAGCTGGTTTGAGCCACAAAAGAGGCACAAAGGCAGGACATTATAATGATAGGGGATGCTAATTATCTGAACATCTGCTTAGCATCTCTGTTTACTAAAGTTAGATAATCTAATAACTCTTGACTTACTTTGTTAATGATTTTCTCTAAGAAATAAGACATTCTGGTAGGTAACTTAGGCTTTATGAAAGCAAATTTCAAAAAAAAATAGAGGAAAAGTAAGTATGATTTCAAGTCCTGAGATTGAAAAAGGAAATTTTCTCCACTGTTGGAAGGTTCTCAGTGATAAAATTCTGCTGATGAAATGACGAGTGATAATTATGGTGAAGAAAAGAGGGAAAAGAATGAAGTCAATGCTTCTCTACTGAGAGTTTTCAGAGACCACAGAGCTGGATGTGGTGATTATTTGAATTACTGGGAAGGTGGTGAATTTCTTGAGCTCTGGAGTTTTGTGCTGTAGTATACTATGCCAATGAAATATCCACACTATGCCAGTCATCAAATTGCTATGGTAAGCTTCTTAGGGATAGAAAGCCACCATATTGCCTAAGAAGGGGCCCAAGTTGGTAACGGGAAAGTTCAAAATTACACATAAGCCAATTAGTGAGTTCAGGCCTGAGTGAGTTCAGTGAGTTCAGGAAGTACTTCCAACCTAGACAAAATAAGGAAACCCAGTCAGTATAAATACATATGTACGTGCATACATATGCATATGTAAAACCACATGCAAGAAAAGATGGAAGACTCATAACTAAGGAAAAGAGTGACGTTGTCCACCAAGAATAATGTTGGAAAGTCTAATACCAAGTATGAAAAATGACATGGATAATTAAAAGGATATTTTCAAAAAGATCCACATTGGGAAAAAAGAGGACAAGGGTGAACAAAACCTACTACTTGAGTTAAATAGGAAAATGGATAGCAGATAAGGAGACAAAATAGAACTACTGAGCTTTTATTGATTTATTAACTAAATTTAATATTCACTTAAATTTTAAAACCAAATTTTCTGATTTAACTATCAAGGAAAATTATTTTTAGAAGGAAGAAAGTAAAAACTTTAAAGAGGAAGTAAGTGAAATATTAGAACATCTCATTTCTTCCCTAAATAAGGTCAAATTGTCTGGCCAAAGCTTCAGGGTACTGAGTTGGAGAATGTGACATCTCAACTACCCATCAATGATCTTTTGAGGAACTTCAGAGAACAGAAGATATGCTGTGGCAAGATAGACATATGCCACTCCAAGGAAAAGGAAGAAAGCAAACTGGAGCCCACTGAGCTTGAAAATGATTCCTCTCAAAGTCCTAGAAGAGATCATTAAATAGATTTGTGTGAATACTTGGAAAGAAAAACAGTGTCACAAGCTATCAAGAGTTTGCTGAGAATAAGTCAAGCCAGACTAACATGTTCAGAGTTGCTAGACTAGGAGATCTAGGAAATGCCATCTGCACAGTTTGTCTGAATTTCAGCAAGCATTGGACAATATCTTTCATTATAAATGAGAGATATTTAAAATGAAGAAATGTGGATTGTTTTATGCATTATTTGATATTGATAATCAGAGGGACATAAAAGAATAATTGCAATTAACATGTAATAAAAAATGTGTGTTTTTAAAATCTGTATGGCAAACACATTTTTTTGGAAGAGAGACTTTAAAGCTATGCTTTACTTTACAAAGTCAAATAAATACTTCTTTGATATCAGCAAATGATAAACAATGGTAAATTGTATTCTTTATACCAAAGTATCTGGTATAGTTGGTAGAGCTGTGCTGTGCCTAGAGTCAAGAAGATCTAAATTTAAATCCAGTTTCAAATTCTTAGTAACTGTCATTTAACTTCTATTTGATTCAATTTCCTAATTTTAAAATGGGATTATAATGACACCTAATTCACAGAGTTGTTGTGAGGATCAAATAAAATAATATTTGGAAAGTACTTAGCACAGTAATTGGTATATTGTAGGTGCTTAATGAATGCTTGTTTTCTTCCCTTCCTTCCTTCCTTCTTTCTTTCCTTCCTTTTCTCTCTTCCTTCCTTCCTTCCTTCCTTTCTTCTTTCCTTCCTTTCTTTCTCCTTTCCTTTAGTGTCAGTGTAAAAAGATGATTATCTGTAGAAACTCATTTGCAAATGTCTGCCTGATCCCTTCTTGAGCTTTCTTCAAGGTCATTCTAGAGCATGCATAAACCATTTTCATAAATATTTCATGAAGAAGAAAAAATAGAATTATAGGCAAGTTTTATTAATCAACTCCATTTTTGGTAATAAAATTATCCCTGAAATTTTCCATTCCTCTGGAATCTTCCTTTTTTTGAAATATATTGAAAATTGAATCCTGAGTGACTATAAATTCTTACATTTAGGTTGAAAAATTCATGTAATATTTGATTTTGTCCTTTCTCTAAGATCTCATACTTTAGATGTCATTAACTACCATTAATCTTGCTTACACTATATTTCTCATATTAGTTTCTTCCTTTTCATTACTACTGCCACCACTAGGCTTTCATATCATAAGACCATAGGATTTTAAAATTGCAAAGAATTTTTAAAGCTAATTTAAATAAAAACTACTCCTATTACATGTGACATAGTTCATATACATTATCCTTAGGCCAAGGCTTGAATGCTACCTTGCTTAAGTTTGCAGGGGGATAATATGTTTCATCATCTCAAGGTGTATTTGTCATCCAGAAATGAGTGCTCAACAGCTGAGTGCAACTTCCTAGCAAGTGCCACAATAACTGAGCTATCAATCTAACCCTTAACCAGTTATTCTCTCATACCTTTTCCAAATAACAGCCTTTTCTGAGAGGCAGCAGTATCTCTTTTGTCCACTAGGGAATTTCAACCTGAAAATGCTGTGGCTGCTAACACCCCTAATGTAGTGATCTAGAACTTCATAGCTAAACTCCAAAATGACTCCTGTTAACCCCTTACTAGCTGGTTCCAAATTTGATTTAGGGCATTGAATAAAATGTTGTTCAAGAGACCAAAATATGAAATTTGTTGTATCTAAATATCTGACAATTCAATGAAATATTTGCCAGTAACTTACCTATGAATTTACTGATTCAAAGATTTAGCATATCATATAATTTGTAATAAGGTGAAATGAAATTTAAACCAAACATATGTATACAGTGAAGGATGAAAGCAACCATTTCCTTCACTTGGCCCTCCTTCTTCATCTCTCCTAGATCATCAGATTTAAATTAGAAGAGTCCTGACCATATGCATCCTTCCCTTATGAAAAAAAAAGGTAGAAAGGGACAACGAATTCTATTTGTCTGACTCATGAACTAAAAAGATAAGCCTACTCATGTTTTGTTGAGTTATGTTCAACTCTTCATCACTGCATTTGGGATTTTTTTTTTTTTGGCAAAGGTATTGGAGTGGTTTACCATTTTCTTTTGCAGCTTGCTTTACAAATGAGGAATTGAGGCAAACAGGATAAAAAAAAATTGCTGCAGGTCACACAGCTAATATGTGCCTAAGGCCAGATTTGATCTCATGAAAAGGAGTTTTCCTGATCCCCAGATCAGTGTTCTTTCCACTACACTACCTACCTGGCCAATAAATATTTATTAAATACCTAGCTAGTGCTAAGTTTTGGAGATACAAAGAAAATTAAAAGATCCTGTTCTCAGGGAATTTAATCTAATGGGATAGACAACATGCAAACAACTATGTATAAACAAGCTATAGACAGGATAAACTGAAAGTAATCAATAAAGTAGAAAGATTCTGGATCACCAGAAATTACTTTGCCAGCCTCTGTATCAGCTCTTTGGTCCTAGTATGTCCTTTGAAATAAAGGAAGGAAGACACTGTCCCCAAAACAGATGAAGAAAATGGGATGTAGAAAAGTTAAGTGATTTGAACATAAATAAAAGATTGGCAGGTGGGATCCAGGCCCAGCGCTTTTGACTCCCAATCCAATGCTCTTTTCAATATACTAGACTATCTGCCTGGACTATTGCAATTATCTTCTAACAAATAACTCTTTCATCTTCTGTTTCTCCTTTCCAATCTATTAATTGATAAATTTATTTTTATTAGGTACAGATATGTCTATGTCAAACCTCTGTTCAACCATCTTAAATGTTTCCTTATTTCCTATTGAATAAATTGTGAAATGCTTTGGAAAAGAGAAGACATTGGAGGCACAAAATTATTTCAAACATCTGGAGGATCATCACATGAAAATGAGATTAGTTTTGTTAGGCTGGACCCAACGGGTGACATTAATAAGTAAAAGTTACATATAAAAGCATTTTGTCTTGATATAAAGGACTCCCTAACAACTATAAATGTCCACTTAACAATAAAGTACTATTGGCAGAGTTGTGAATTGGTCCAGCCATTCTGGAAATCAATTGGAAATCATGCTAGGAAAATGATTACAATGTCTATTCCTTTGACTGAAAGATCATACTGTTAGGCATATATATTATTAAGATCAATAAAATAGCATATAAGTGAAATGAGCAGAACCAAGAGATCATTATACACTTCAACAATGACACTGTATGAAGATGTAATCTGATGGAAGTGGATTTCTTTGAAAAAGAGACCTAATTCAGTTTCAATTGATCAATAAAGGACAGAAGCAGCTACACCCAAAGAAAAAACACTGGGAAACGAATGTAAACTGTTTGCATTTTTGTTTTTCTTCCCGGGTTATTTTTAACTTCTGAATCCAATTCTCCCTGTGCAACAAGAAAACTGTTTGGATCTGCACACATATATTTTATCTAGGCTATACTGTAATTTATTTAACATGTATAGAACTGCTTGCCATCTAGGGCAGAGGGTGGAGGGTGGGAGGGAAAAATCGGAACAGAAGTGAGTGCAAGGGATAATATTGTAAAAAAAATTACCCTGGCATGGATTCTGTCAATAAAAAGTTACTATAATAATAAAAAAATAAATAAAATAGCATAAAATAAATAAATATATAATTAAATAAAAAACATCTATAGCAATATTTTTTGTAGTAGCAACAAACTGGAAACAGAAGATAAGCATTGATAGGAAAATGGCTAATATAGTTGTAGTACATGAATGTATTGAAATAACTATTATTTGACTATGAGAAAAGATGAACATAAATATAGAGAATCATAGGAATACTTAGGTGAACTGATATAAAGTGAGGTAAGCAGATCTAGAGAACAGAGTACATAATTATTATCACAATGTAAATAACAAGAATGACAATAAAATAATTGAAACAAAAGGTTGTGAATTTATGATGTTTTTTCCTAGAGAATATATGTAAATAATAATTTTCCTCCTTTCTCTGCAATGTGGTAGGAGAAGATAGGTAAGTAGAGGAGTAAGGTGAGAGAAACAGAGACAGAGACAGGGAGAGAAAGAAAGAGGGGGGGAGAAAGAATGGGGAAAGAGAGAGAGACACACAGAGAGAGAAATGGTCAGAGATGGAGAGAAACAGAGAGACAAAAAAGGAAGAGAGAGAGGGATAATGCAAAGAGGGAAAGAGACACACACACATAGAAAGAAGCAGAGGGAGATGGAGAGACAGAGACAGAAAGAGAGAGAGAGAGGTAGACAGAGGGGGAGAGAGAAAGAGAGGAGCAGACTTGGAATCAGGGAAACATCTTTGTGACTTCAAATCTTGGGCAAATCACTTCACCCTGTTTGGCTCAGTTTCTTCATTTGTAAAATGAAGTGGAAAAGGGAATGGTAAACCACTCTAGTATCTTTGTCAAGAAAACTCCAAAATGGGGTCATAGAGAGTTGGCCCTGACTGAGTAACAAAAGAAACAGAGCATTTTTTACTGCTAAATATATGTCGGGCACTGTGTTGTAGGCTGTAGATAACAGATGTAAGAAAACAAAGTGGTCTCTACTCTCACTTTTTATAGGAGAAGCTAAAATATAAAGACAAAACATGCTGAAAAGGTTGAGAAGTCCAGGGAATAAACTGAGCTGAGAACAAAGTGAACATGACTCAGATTCCTCAAAAAATGGCAATCCTGTCATTAGGAGAGCAAGCCTCAGGAAAGAGTAATTCTAACATGTATATCAGAAGCATAACTGAGCCAGGAGTAAATACATTGGGAAATCTAAATAACACAAAAAAATATATAGCAACAAAAATTTACTTTTAAAAAAAGGACTAATTTCCCCTCCTCTGGCAGTTTTTAAATGTACATTGGATAACTATTTCTCATGGTATTACCAAACTTCACCATATTCATCATGTTCATTATTACTCATAACCAAATAGAACTCATTCTTCAGAATCAACCTTCTCCAATATTTCATTGAAGATGAGGAGTAAACAATATGGTGACAACAGTGAAAAGAGGACTTGAGTTCAAAAGTCTTTATTACCTAAAGAAAAACTGACAGCCTTGATCTAGATGATAGCAAGGATCTCTTCCAACTTTAAATCTATGATGATATGGTACACTATTAGCATGACATATCTAAAATGTAACTACATGTAATAAATGGGTACTTCAGTACAAAAAATATTAAGGAGTATATAAGAGGGGATAATTTTCTACTTCCTCATTATTCCTAGTAGGATTCTGTTATGACTTTCTCTCCCCTCCAACCCTATTTTCCTTATTTTTTAGGAAGAGAGTGTGGGGCGGGGGGAGTCTCTGAACTCTAATAGAAGAAAGTTTCCTCTATAGAATCATTATTATCTTGTCATATCATTACTTTCCTCAAAACAGCTGGATGAGGTAGGTAATTCTAGATAAATTTGGCCCCAAGGACAAAGGAGTTATTTTATGCCCTACCGGCTTTATACTTCCCCTTAGTGAATCATTTGACAAGATGGACTAAGGTAGTTCAGTTAAAGGGAAAAAAAAATTGCAAGGATACAAAGGCTTGGGGAAGATCATTAGCCAAAGTACTTCCTCTTTTAACTCAATGAATAAATGGGTTCTCCTGGGCTCCTAATTATCTGTGACATTCTGATATGAGGCTTATAAATGGAAGAGGTGAATTTTCCTGAACTCCTTCTTGTGCACCACATATGTCCAATTATGCAGAAATGTCTCTAAGAACTTCCCTGTTTTGTCAAAAACAGAAAAGAACAAAAAAGAAGAGTAACTGAGGGGAAAATGACAATGAAATGGGTAAGAACAAAGCATCCTCAACCTGAGGAGGTCAGTGAATCACAAAGTCAGCAAAAAGCTGAAATGATACCCAGTGGAGGATGGGCAGGGTCTAACATTTTTACTGTGGGTCTAGAATGCCAGATAAGGTGCTGGTTGATAAAAGGAACAGCACCGGTCAACTTCCCCTGCCAGCTTATAGTAATTTCCCATTTCAGATAATCTTCTGTGCCAATGTAACTCTTATGTATATCTGGTTACTTGCATGCTGCTCTCCCATTAGAATGTAAACTCCTTAGGACAGGAGTTGGTTTTGCCTTCCATTTTATCTCCAGCACTTGCACAGTGCCTGGAATCTAGTAAGCATTTCATAGATGATTACAGGCTGATTCACTAACAGGGAAAGTAATAAAATCCTAGTTACATTCTGGAAAGTGGAAATTACCCTTAGTGGCAAAAGCAATTCGAAGGGGAAATATGAGATATTCCTAACAGGGAAAAAAAGTTCCCAGATTGTAGAACAACCACAGGTTTGTGGGTAATGTTATTGTTGGTGTTTTGTTTTGCTTTAAGATTATGTGACCTTGGAGAAAATCACTTAATTCAACTATTAAATGAGAGACTTGTACTAAGGCACCTCACAGAGCTAAAGTCTCATGATTCTATAATTTCCAAGATGAATTTCAATGATAAAATTTGGGCACTGTGGAACATCAGGAAGATGATTTTGGAAAGGGGTACTTTTCAAATTTCAATACATGGAAAAACTACCTATTCTACTTACTGTTAATGTTGGTTCTGTGAAATAATTTTAATTTATAATTGTTATTACTATAATTATACAATATAATATAATTATATAGAATATATATAATATATAATTATATACTCTAATATACTATAATTATATATAGTATTCCATATAATATATATACTTTAGTAGTACTAGAGGCAGCTAGGTGGCACAGTTGATTAAGTACTGGGCTTAGATACTCTTCATGAGTTCAAATCCCACCTCATACACTTACTAACTGCATGATCCTGGGAAAGTCACTTCACCCTTTGCCTCAGTTAAGTTATCTGTAAAATAGTCTAGAGAATAAAATGGCAAACTACTTCATCTTTGCCAAGAAAACCCTAAATGGGGTCACAAAGAATCAGACATGACTGAACGAGAACAATAAAAAACTGCTTGACAGTTTGCAAAACACTTTATAAGTGTTAACTCATTTGATTCTCATTACAGCCATATAAGTAGATGCTGTTATTAACTTCATTTTACAGATGAGAAAACCAAGGTTAAAAGATGCAAGGTAACTTGACCAGGATCCTGAGGAAGATTTAAACTTAGGTCTTCTTGACTCTAATGTGAATAGTATCTGCTGTGTGATTTAGCTACTATCCCAACAAAAGTGATAATACCATATAGAATATTAGAAGGACCCTGCTTAATATACTCAAAGCACTCATCCACTTGACTGCCTTTACAAACTCTATTATACTGGGATGTAGGCAGATGCAGTAGAAGCCCTAATTAGGAATCATGTAAAAAGAGGATTCTGGAAGACTTCATGGTCATTGGGAAGAAAAGAAAGGGAAATAAGCATTTATTAAATACCTACTACATGCCATGGATTGTGCTAAGTATTTTAGAAATATTAACTCATTTGATCCTCATAAGGATCATTTTACAGCTAGATAATTTTACTGACCTCATGCCTACCACCTGTATCAATTGCATTGTCTAGTTACCTACTCAAAGGTAAGCAAGGTACTAAGACTGAGGCTTTAATTAATTACATGGAAATTCAATTAATTACAACATACATAGTCAGAAAAATAGAATCCAGAATCTGAAAAGTATAAGAAGGAAGGGAGGCACAGCAAGTATATTGGTCCAAGGAGTAATGTGTTCAAGCTTAGGGTCCTATTAGCTCTAGTGGTCAATGTTGTGATTTTTGTTCTCTGCATAACTCAGGAAAGACAGAAACTAATAGATATCAAGCTTTCTAGGGGTGGGGGGAATGTTCATTCTGCTTTCTTTACTATCCACACTTTTTCTTCCTGCTGTTGTTACCATTTCAGTTGTTTCCACTTTTGAGAAGGCATAATAGCATCCCTATGTTAGAGTAAGAGAATACTGATCTTGAAGACTGGGGATCTGCATAATCCTAACTCCACCCCTTATAAGCCATGTAATTGTGGGCAAGTCCCAGTTTCTTCAACTACAAAATGGGAGTCATAGTTCTTATTGCAAGAAAACTTCTTTGTGAACATCATAGGAATGTAAAATAATAGCATTATTATTATCTAGGCACACATAACTGAGGCAGACAGAGTCTCCTTAAAATTTACGATTGTTATGATCAGTCAATATGAACAGAAGACTGACTACTCCCTTGGTGATTTACAAAGCTATAACCAGGGCAAAATCACTAGAGTTTTGTGCCACAATGGAAAATTTAAGAGTGGCAACATGCCTTTTTTCCTTCCAGATCATATTCTGGGAGATAGTTGGAGGCCAAAAGTATACTCCAGGGCATACACTCTCCCCATTCAAAAATGTGAAAACATCTCTATATCTTCCCCAATTTCCTTCCCTGTTCTTCCTCTTGTTCCAGGTTCAATAACTGCTTATTAAGGATCTGGTGGGGACAGAGGTAGGTTTAACATCACAGGGAAAAATAAAGTTTTCTTTATGCTAATATTTGAAGTCACCAGGAAGTTCTTTTTACCAATTATCTCTTTAAACTCTCTTTTAAAAAATCTCTTATAGTATATAAGTTCTATCATCTTAATTTATATTGGAAATTTTAAATTCATAGAACTTTAGACCCTGAAAGGGGCTTTAGTGATTGATTATCTAGACTTATGCCCTCATTTTATGGATGAGAAAATAAAGGAACAAAGACATAAAATGATTTCCCCAAGATCACATAATTTTTTTAAATGAGAGGATTATATTGAGGGCCACTATTAGATCTGTTCCCCAAAGAGCTCAAAGAAAGAGGCAAAGAACTCATATGTATCAAAAAAAATTATAGTAGCTCTTTTCTTTGTGATATCAAAAAAACTGAAAATTAAGAGGGTATTCACTTGAGGAATAGCTGAACAGCTTATGGCATATAAGTATATGATATATGAAACATAAGACATGAAATGAAAGAAAAATCAGGAAAAAAACTATTTGAACTGATGCAGAGAAAAGTGAACAGATCCTAGAGAACAATTTATTATTAGAGAATAATTTTGCTATTGTATATAATAGCAAAACAATGGAAAATCAAACAACTTTGAATGACTTACTTATTCTGATCAAAATAATAACAACTCACAATTTTAGAATCATGTGTCTATCTCCTGGTAGGAAGTGATGGACTCCAGATGCAGAATGAAGCAATACATGGTTAGTGCAGGAAATTGCTTTGCTTGACTATACTTTTTTATTTTAAAAAAAATCATGTTTTTGTTTATCATTTTTTAATTTTAGTGGGCAGGAGGGATAGAAAATAATTTTTTGCTAATTGAAATAAATTAATTGCCAGTATATTGTAATGATGTTTGCCTTGTGATAGAAGTCATCAAATTCCTTCAGATGAGATATGCACTTGGGACAAGTTATATAAGCAACCCACATCCCCATTATATTCATAACATTAAAAAATAATATCACTTTAATAATGAAATGTAAAGTCCTGGTCTTTGGTAGCTTTATTCATTTGTCATTCCTCCTCACACAGGGGAAATCTTCTACTACTCAGGAAATTTCATTTTCCTGGAAAGTCATATGCCCAGACTCTTTATCTTGAGGTTACCTTGCTCAATAGGGTACAGAGGTGCAGAAGTGCTGAACCCCTAAAATATGCTCCCTATACAATTTACTAAATGGTGGGGGGCAGGGGTTGAGCCTCACAAGTATATTTTGTTTTCAGGTGTTGTGAGGTGCCTCAAAAGAATATATAGGATTAGACCTTATCCAAATCAAGGGTTAAAGATTTTATTATTATGCCATTGACTGGCAGGCTAAGTTTCAAAAGGGAGTTTTAGCTATTAACAAAGGGAAAGATAAGAGCTAAATTCCATAGTGGAACTCACTATTAACAAGGGAGACAATACCATTAAGGAAGGTGAAGTTCCTAATGAACTAGCCATTGTTTCATTTAGTATGTGGACTAACCCTAAAAGGAGTTAAGGAAGTAAGTGGGATAGATTTTCTTATAGGAGAAAAATAACCTCAGGGATTGATCTCATAACTTGGTCTTCAGAGTGGATATAGTAACTGCAGGGTCTTGATAATTTTTTCAATGCAAGTAATTCAACAAGGAATAAAAGGTCCACTTAAAAGCACAAGGTTCACTTACAGAGCCAGTGCTTCTCCCTTGCTTTCCTCAGGGAGTAACTTGGACAGTAGTAATTTATATCCTCTCCTGTCAATTGCCCCTCCCTATGGTCTACCCAGCCGTCACAGACCTAGTTTTCACAAGATGCCAATGAGAATGTTCACATTCATTGAAGGATGCAATCAAAGCTACTTATAAATGTATCAAGTTAGTCAACGGCCAGGAGAACAACTCTCTCTACTTATATGTATGCAATTCTTTTTTTTTTTTTTTTAATTTCAAGATGTTATTTATTTGGGACAAAAATGTGCCTAGACATATGATGTTCCTAACAGTTTCTGCGAGAAAAATGTTTTGTTAACTCTTGGTTTTGTTATTTCACTTTGTCAAAAGTTCATGTAAGTCTTTTAGGGTTTTTCTGAGAGTTTTCTCCTTGTCATTCCTTATAGCACAATAATATTCCATTAGAATCATATACCACAACTTGTTCAGCAATTCCCTAAATGATTGGTGTCAATTCTTTTACACAAGAAAAGACCTTTTTGTACATATAGTTCATTTTCCTTTTTTTTATAATCTTTGGGTCTAGTGTGATTTCTAGGTCAAATGATATGCACAATTTTAGAACTCTTTAGGTATAGTTCCAAATTGCTCTACAAAATGGTTGGTTCAGTTCACAACTCCACCAACAATGCACTAGCATTTCAAATTTTCCACATCTCCTCCAATATTTGAATTTTCCTTTCTCTGTCATATTAACCAGTTAGATATAGATATCAGGTGGTACCTAAGAATTGTTTTAATTTGCATTTCTTTACTCAATCTTTGATCTTGTACCCTGCTCTCTCCCCATCCCTACCTCCACCTTCCTTCCCAGCTCTTTAATCTAGTGACACTGTTCTTTTCCTTATATTAAAAACTCCATCTAATAATTCCAAACATTTCCCTTTCTTCTTAGAACGTTCTTTCTCCTTTTCTCTGCCTCCTGACTTTCCTAGCTTCCTTCAAGTCCCAGCTAAATTCCTACTTTCAATAGAAAGACTTTCCTGATCCCCCACCTCCAATTCTAATGCCTCTCTTTGTTGATTATTTTCAATTTTTTCTCTGTAAATCTCATTTGTATACAATTATTTGAATTATTTTCACTCTCCTTCACTCCCATTTGACTATAAATTCCTCAAGAACAGAGATTTCTTTTTTGTCCTTTTATTGTATTTCCAGCTCTTAGCATAGTGTCTGACACAAAGTAGGAACTTAATAAATGTTTTTGACTGACTATCATAAAATGTATATTTACAAGAGTTGAGTCATTCCAAATATTGCTGGGTTTACCGGGTATTCATTTTCTAAGGTTTCCTGCATGGGTACACTATAAATCATATCAATAAGGCATATCTAACATTCAAGTTGCTCTAGTCATGCATATGCATGAAAGTTGGAACAAATCATTCAGGTAAAAAGCATATCAAGTTTCATCTTGTTTCCTAATTGGAACGATGCCTCATTCATGAAACCTGATCATGACAATACAAAGAATTCCTACCTGAGGGGAAATTCTTATAAGCTATCACTTAAAAAATACCTTATAAGTGAATTTAAAAATGTGAAACAATTAGAAAAAAAATTACAAGTGGATCAAAAGTGGACCAATATTTACTGTGTATGCTGGCCATAATAAATCTGTCCCATAAAACTTATTCCATAGCTGAAGTCTTTCTATTTCTTGTCTATTTTCCAATTCAAATATAGTTTAAATGAAAGGGAACTTTATCTAAATTCTGTGCAGTGTCATGTCAAGCAAATCAAATAGAGGAAAAGCCTTGGGTATGACAGTTTTATTGTTGGTTATATTGTTCAGAATTGTATGTAATATTATCATTTTGGGTTTGTGTTTATATTCTCTTATGAGCCTGAATCAAGGGGATATAGCAACTACTGGATATGCCCAGTGGAATAGAGTTCTCTATAAAGCCCATTATAACTTTTTCCATTGTGACTTTTAAAAAATTAATTGGTCAACCTTAAGGATGTATTATGTGCCAGGCCCTATATTAAACTCTAGGAAAGACAATAGGTCTTTAAAATTATGAATATAAATAAATATCACTGTTTAGATTAATAATCATCTTGGGGGCTCTGTGGAGGGTTTACATGGATGTTACAGAGAAGTTCAATTATGACCTTTTTATAGTAAATACACAATTGTGCCCTTTTTATAGTAAATAAAAGGACCAAGCAATCTTTGACCTGGGAAAAGAAACTGTGAAAATAATTAGATGTTTTAAATATGTGTTTGTCTATGACTTGAATTATTTTTTGGTTTTGTTTGTTTCTGCCCCTCCATTTTGATTCTTCATTCTAAAAACCTGGATGTTTTGGGAAATTCTATTTTAACATTTTTCATTTTTTAAGTCATTGCAAGTAAAAAAATAAAACAAAACTCATGAGACATCTACTAAAACATAACATCGGAGGTTTCTTTCTTAAAGAAACAGCTGATACCTTTAAATACAGATGCACATACATACACACACACACATATATATATATATATATATATATATATATGTATCTATATGTGTGTGCATATGCACATCCATACACACATACACATATATAATCTTTCTGTTTTTGCTCATGGGTTTTTTGTATCCAGTTTCCACCAATCTGCATCCCTATGTGTGTTGTGTGTATGATTTCCTCTTTCCTTAACTTCCTCTGTCTCTTTGTAAATCTCCCTTCCTCTGAAATAATTTTAATAGAACTTTCTAGCTGGAATGAAGCTTAATGACTATATAGACTATTCTATTATTTCTTTTTCTTTTCTTTTTCTTTCTTTCTTTCTTTCCTTTAATGAAAATAGAAAAATACTTTTCCTATAACTGATCTATGATTTTCCTTTGCTTTTGTGAAAATAACTGACAGTTGCAATTTTTCACAGTTTTCAATGTGAAGAAAGGCAAAAGATTATTTTATTAGTGTAGACTTGGATCAATGTTGACTCTTCCACACTAGTGGGGTAGTTAGAGTGTTGGGCCCAGAGTCAATAATATCTGTATTCAAATTCTGCCTCAAACTTCTACTAGCTGTACCAACCTAGCCAAGTCTCTTAATCTCTCTTGGGTACAGTTTTTTCATTTGTAATATGCTGTTTTGTTGGTTGGTCTAGCTCTAAATTTTCTGATGTCTTCTTTATCCTAGTTACATTAGGGATTTTACCTTATCTTTTCTTACTCTCCTTTCTATTCAGAAATAGTAGCCTGGAATTTCCCTCACAGCCTATAAATTCTGCCTTTAATTGAACCCCCCCCCTTTTTTTTTTTTACATTAAATGACATGAAGTTACTCTCCTCCTTCCCCTTGGGGCATTAACCACATAATTCCCCAGTCTGCCAAAACTCTTGTTAGCTCTGTGATCAAGAGTGGACACTAAATTCAGATTTCAAAAGCCACCAGGCCCAGGTCTGTCATTAAAATGCATTTCAAAGCATTGAACTTGCTCTGAGGTGGATCTTTCTCCATTTCCGAGAATGGCATTTGCCACATATGTCTAGCGTGGGGGTAGAGGGAGAATTTGCCTTGGTATGGCTCAATATCAAACTGCCTAATTGTAGTGACAAAAATAAAAGAATGAGGGAAACTAGCCATCTAAAACTAACCACATCTTCTAAAGAAACAATATGGTTTTATTCCGTGAGGAATTACAGGTTGGGTTCTGTGTGTGTGTGAGTGTGTGTGTGTATGTGTGTTTGAAGGGGATGGGTTGGTTTTTGTCATGGTTCTGACTAAGATTTATTCTTACACCCATAAGAGAAAGTACAAAGAGCTTAGGAGCCAACTTGATCTACTGATTTCTCTGTTTACTCTGTGCCTCCCCTTAAAGATTTATTGATCCAGTTTGAACTGGAGGGACTCCAGGGCCAAGAGAGAAGGAAAAGGTCCATCCATGGCAAATGGATTTCTGGCCTGCAAACTGTAAATATGGGCAACATTGTTTTTCTTTCCAAAGCAGAGAGAAATCAATAATGTCCTTCTGCCTTCCTATGTACAAGAAGACACAGTTTTTTACTATGTGGTTTCTGATGTGTACAAATTCATATGGTAAAGAACTCTGATCTACAGTCTGACCCACAGCCACCAGTCTGTTAAGGACAAGATCATTGACATCCATTTAAGGACCAATTATGTATCTAGATGGAGTGGGATGATAGGGTTTAGAAATGAAAGAGAATTTAGAGAGTAAGTAGCCACCCTATGCATCATTTCAGAAGCAACAGAAAGGCTTAACTGGCTAAATGAATCCATTCCCATTTGTTGACTGGTGCTTGAGGGTTTTTTCCCATTGTAGCTTAAACCCTTTAGTTTAGGACATCAATCCCAGTAAAATGTTAACAAACTGGAAGCCATAATAGATAGTGAGCTCGCCTCAGAGACAGGAACTTAGATTTCAGCACAGTACATGATAAGCACCTAACCAATGCTTGTTGACTGGTTGTCTAACTGTTGCTCAGTTTGTCTTACTGTGGAAATCATTTTCTTTTCTCTGTCAAATGGGGAAGTTTGAATAAATGATCTCCAAGGTGCTTTCCAGCTTAGGAAAGAGGTGAGGGAAAAGAATGTGAGGACAGAGTACTTAAAGCAAATGGTGCTGGGAGGGGAAGTTGACAAGCTTTAGTCAGCACTTCTGAAAAAGAAAAAGAGGGTGTTGAATGATTGGCTAAGGGCATCAAAGGCAGACATAGCTAATTTACCATCTTGCCAAGGGCCAGCCCTGGATATTCTAATTCAGAGTAATAATAGGTGCTCCCAACAAACAGACTCTTTCAACATCTGCAAGTTTCTCTTTTCAGTTCCTGGACTTATTTGCTCCAATTAGTTCACTCCCTCATTACTATTCTATTTATTGAAAGGCAAAGGCCAGCCTGGGTTTTCATTGTGGTCGAGGGTACCTTCATGGCATTTCTTTGTTCTGACCTGTTGACAACTATACTTCTAACATGTAAAGGACCTCAAAAACCATTTATTCCAATCCACTCATTTATTTTTAAATATAATTTTTTTCCAAATACATGCAAAGATAGTTTTCAACATTCATCTTTATAAAACTTTGTGTTCCAAAATTTTCTTCTTCTATCTCCCCCTTTCCCCTCTCCAAGACAGCAAGCAATCCAATAGAGGTCAAATGTGCAATTTTTTAAACTTATTTCCATATTCATCATGCTGTGCAAGAAAAATCAGATCAAAAAAGAAAAAAAATGAGAAAAACAAAAGCAAGCAAACAACAAAAAAGGTGAAAATAATATGTTTTGATCCATATTCAATCTTTACAGTTCTCTCTCTGGATGCATGGCATTTTCCATCCCAAGTCTATTGAAATTGCCTTGAATCATCTCATTGTTGAACAGAGCCAAGCCTATCACAGTAGATCATAACATAATCTTGTTACCTGTATAAAGTTCTCTTGGTTCTATTCATTTAATTTAGCATCACTTCATATAAGTCTTTCCAGACTTTTCTGAAATCTACCTGGTCATTTCTTATATAACAATAATATTCCATTACGTTCATATACTATAACTTATTCAGCCATTCCCCAACTGATGGGCATCCACTCAATTTCTAATTTCTTGCCACTACAAGAATAGCTGAAACAAATCTTTTTCCTTATATGAGTCTTTTCCCCTTTTTTATGACCTCTTTGAGATACAGATCCAGTAGAGACACTGCTGGATCAAAGCAATCCATTCATTTATAAGGACAAGAGAACTAACATGATTTGATAAAGTTTAAACAAATGGAAGGTAGATAGCAGAAGCAGGACTTGGAGTTAAGTGTTTTGGTTCCAAATCCAGGCCTCTATATACTTGTATCACAAGTACAGGGACTAGTATTTATTATACCCAGGATCTGATATTTACTGATTAGGGGCAAAATGATATCACAGAAAGAGTTCTAAATTAGGAGTCAGAAGATCTGTTTTTTAAATTCTGGTTCTGCCATTTTTTACTTGTGTGGTCTTGAGCAAATTACATAACTTTTTTCTTACTTCTTGTGTGATAGTAAGTAACTTTTGGAGGATTTCATTTTCTCATTTGGAAAATAAGGCATTTGGACTACATAATATTTTAAAGTCTCTTCTTGCTTTAAATCTATGACACCATGATCCTAGTTATAGAACTCTAATCAAATAACTCTACCTCCCTGAGCTTCAGTTCCTTTATCTGCTAAATGTACATTTTAATATTTTCACTATGCTAAGTTCAGGAAATATAAAGGAAGACAACAGAAGTCTATGTTCCCAAGAAATTCATCGTTTAATGTTTGAAACAATATGCAAATAACTACATAAAAACAAGGCACCTTAGAGATAAATCTCCAAATTAAATCTCCAATTTAAATTGGAGATAATAATGGAAAGAAAGTGCTAGCACTAAGGAGTTTCAGGAAAGATTCTTATAAAAGGCAAGATTTTAGCTGGGACTTGAAACAAGGCCCAGAAGCCAAGAGACAAAGATGAGAAGGGAAACATTCTGAGCAGGAGAGCTATCAAGACAAAATTCATGGGAGAGAGAACATTATGAGGAGCAATAAATCATGAGACATCAGAATGTTTACAGGGGAGTTAGGTATAAGAAGATTAGAGGGGCAGAAAGGAACCAGTTTGTAAAGGACTTTAGAAAACAAACAGATGATTTTAAAATTTGATGCTAGGAGTAATAGGGAACCATAAGAGTTTATTGAGTAGGTGGTATAGGAGTGGGGTGGCATAGTCAGATCTATGCTTTAATAATATCAGTTTGAGATATTAATTGAGCCTGAAGTGGGTGGCTTGAGGCAAGACTGGGATTTAAGGCAAGATTATCAACCAGGTTATTGTTGGAGTCCAGGAATGAAGTGATGAGAATCTGAGCCATGATGGTAGCAGTGTCAGAGAAGAGAATGGGACACTATAAGAATAGGAGCAACCCAAGTCATTATTAATCAGAGAAATGCAAATTAAGACAACTCTAAGATACCACTACACACCTGTCAGATTGGCTAAGATGACAGGAAAAAATAATGATGATTGTTGGAGGGGATGTGGGAAAACTCGGACATTGATGCATTGTCGGTGGAGTTGTGAACGAATCCAACCATTTTGGAGAGTAGTTTGGAATTATGCTCAAAAAGTTATCAAACTGTGCATACCCTTTGATCCAGCAGTGTTACTACTGGGCTTATATCCCAAAGAGATTATAAAGAAGGGAAAGGGACCTGTATGTGCACGAATGTTTGTGGCAGCCCTTTTTGTAGTGGCTAGAAACTGGAAACTGAATAGATGTCCATCAGTTGGAGAATGGCTGAATAAATTGTGGTATATGAATATTATGGAATATTACTGTTCTGTAAGAAATGACCAACAGGATGATTTCAGAAAGGCCTGGAGAGACTTACACGAACTGATGCTGAGTGAAATGAGTAGGACCAGGAGATCATTATATACTTCAACAACAATACTATATGATGACCAGTTCTGATGGACCTGGCCATCCTCAGCAACGAGATCAACCAAATCATTTCCAATGGAGCAGTAATGAACTGAACCAGCTACTCCCAGAGAAAGAACTCTGGGAGATGACTAAAAACCATTACATTGAATTCCCAATCCCTATATTTATGCCCACCTGCATTTTTTATTTCCTTCACAAGCTAATTGTACAATATTTCAGAGTCTGATTCTTTTTATACAGCAAAATAATGTTTTGGTCATGTATACTTATTGTGTATCTAATTTATATTTTAATGTATTTAACATCTACTGGTCATCCTGCCATCTAGGGGAGGGGGTGGGGGGTAAGAGGTGAAAAATTGGAACAAGAGGTTTGGCAATTGTTAACGCTGTAAAGTTACCCATGCATATAACCTGTAAATAAAAGGCTATTAAATTTTTAAAAAAAAGAGAGAATAGGAGCCACAAGATTTAGCAATGAATGGGATATTAGAGGTAAAAGAAAAGTTAAGAATAACACTACAATTATGACTAGGAGGAGGATGTGCCCTCAACAGAAGTTGGAAAGTTAGGAAGAGAGAAAGGTTTTGCAGAAAAGATGAAGAGTTTAGTTCTGGACATTTTAAGTTTAAGATATCTATGAAATTAAGCGGTTGGAATTGCAAGAATGGAAGATCAGAAGAGAGGGCTAAAAAAATAGATCTGGGAATCCTCTCTGCAGAGAGACGATAATTGAATCTATTAAAGAATCAAATGACCTTGTTCTTTTGAGTTGCCATGTTTTCCAGAAACACTGGCCCCAGAGTATGCAAGAGATCCAGTGCATGTCAAGGATGAGAACTTTTGCCCCAAACTGACATAATTATTGTTTTTTCTGAAGCTGGATTCTCTATGTATCTTTGGGAATCAAGATAGATAGTAGTCAGTTTTCACTAGTCTGAGAAACTGCCTTTATAGCTGGGATTATAGATAAACAGACCATTCTATCTTCATGATCTAATAGTTCCCAAGAAAAAAGAATGTTTCTTTTTGCCTACACCTTGCTCCTCCCTTTGGAAGGGGGTTTAGTCCTTTCCCTATGCCTACTGTTCCTTTTTTTCTTCCATGCTATTACCATTTAAGAGGAAATTTCCATTTCCTTTTCCTTCTGTTGTAGTAATCTCATAAATATAGTCTTTTGTTGAGATTGTGAACTCTTCCAACTTACATAGGAGTCTACATTCATGTTCATTTCTTTTGTAATAAGTACAGTTGTGATGCATATCTCATGGATTTGTGATTTTTTTTTGGTTAACAAATCTATGAGAGCTGATGAGATCCACCAAATAAAATAGCATAAAATGAGAAAAAAAAGAGGGTCCAGGACAGAGACTTGGAATGTATCCATAGTTAGTGGGTATGGCTTAGGAAAAGATTCAGCAAAAGAGACTGAAAAGGATTAATCAAACATGTAGGAAGAAAACCAGGTGAAAGTAGTGTTATTAAAACCTAGAAAGAAAAGATTATTAAGAAAAAAGGTGATTGAGAATGTCAAAGGATGAAAAAAAGGCAATTAGGTTTGGCAATTAATAATGCAGTGGTGACACTGATGAGATCAATTTTAGTTGAATGATAAAGTTGAAAACTAAAGTGAAGAGATATAAGAGAAGTGAAAAGAAAGGAAGTTGAGGCACTGCAATTTCCTTAAACAATTAACAATGCAATAGGAAAATGAAATAAGGAATAGCTAATGGAAATATATGGTTTAAATAAGGGGTATTGGGGGGAAGGAAGGATACATGGGAATGTTTGTAGAAAGCAAGCAAGCAGCCTGTAGACAGAGAGAAACTGAAAGTAGTTAAGAGATTGGAAATGATAGTGAGGACAATGTACTGGAGAAAAATGTACCTGTAAAGAAGGGGTTTTCTTTGATATGAAGAAAGACTATTTCTTCAGGTGACACAAGGATAAAAGATAGAGCAGAAAATATCTGAATGGTGTGAGATTAGGTGGGAGAAGAGAGAGCTCTTGGTGGATAGGTGCAATTTTTTTCAGTTAATTAAAAATACAAAGAACAGTTTTCATCTGAGATAGGGGAAAAGGGAGTCATAGAAAATTTGAGGAGGGATGAAAAGTTTTGAAAAAGCTGCTATAGTGAGGGAGATACCAAATCCATTAGAAATATGTAAGAAAGATTTTCTTGCTGCAGTGAAGATATTAAGTAATATAAATTTGTAGCAGATCTGGTCAGCACAGGTTTCATGATTTTCTCCAGCTTCATTTAATGGCATATGAATAAGAATGAAGGCAGTGGAGGTTGTGAGTAATGAAAGTCTGAGACTTGGCAAAGCAAAATTAATGATAAGATAAGAGGGCAAAAGACTCAAGAGAAGACAGTATAGAGTTGAAATGGTTCTCGAGATAATAAAGGGAAGAAAGTGTAGTTAGTGCAGAGGTAAGGCCTCAGAAGGAATATCTAGATGGAGCAGGGGATTCGAGGTCATGGTGAAAATGAAAAACAGGGTTAGGGGCTACAAGGCAGAGGAAGGGGTTAATTATTGTAATCAGATAAGGGAATTTCAGAGTTCATATCAAGTGTAACATTAATGGTTAATGGTTAGATCAAGGGTGTGCATTTCTTGTTCTTTTAAATTTGAATCAGCTTCTATGCATCTTGAATATCAGACCTTTATCAATGAAACTTATTACAAAGTGGGGTTTTTTTTCCCCAGTTTACTATCTCCCTTATAGTTTTGGGTTTTGTTTTTGTTTTTCTTACTATACTGTATTGATCCAAAGATATTTAAGTACTATGTACTCAAAATTGTCCATTTTAATTTCTGTGATCTTCCCTATTGCTTGTGTGGTCATGAGCTCTTTCCCTATTCATCATTATAAAAATGATTCCCTACCCTGCATTTCCTATTTACTCATGAGACAATCTTTAATATATAGGTTGTGCATGCATTTGGAGATTATCTTGTATATGATATGAGATGTTGGTTTATATCTGAATTCTGTCAGATTGTTTTCTAGCTTTCTTAGAACTTTTAGTAAATAAATCCTAATTGCAGAGGTTGGGGTCTTTGAGTTTATCAGACATAAGGCTACCAAATTAATTTGTTTCTCTATGTTTTATACCTAATCTGGCTCATTGATTTATCCCTCTATTTTTAACCAGTACCAAAAGCTTTGATAATTGCTGCTTGTACTGTATATGTATCAAGATATATGTAACTTGTTTCTTTCATTAGAATGTGAGTTCCCTGAAAGTAGGGATCATGCTTTTGCCTTTCTTTGATTCCCTAAAACATAGCATAGTGACTGGCGTTTACTAAGCATTTGTTGAATGACTGACTAAACGAACCCAGCTCCTCTGTCTCCACGTCTGATATTCTTTCTACCCAGAAAGCTATGTCCTATGATTTATTCAAATCATTAAGTGGAACCTGAAAGGAAAATTCAAATGATCCAGAAGTTGTTTATAATGCTATTGGAAGATCTAAATCTCAAAGTTAAGTAATATTGCAACACTCAGATAAAATCACTTACTGGAACTTTTTCCCTCCCCACATTTTAGTTCTGTGTCTTTGATCAATGAAACTGAAATTCTTCAATGCCAAATAAAATTTTATTATCTATGATGTATAGATGGCAAAAGGATAAAAACTCCATATCTCTATTCACTCCTCTCTATTTTCATTGCAGTTACCATAGTATAGATGCTCCTTCTTTCTAAGATTTCCTGTCTGCATTGTTTCAGTACACCCTTTACAAGACATCCAGAATAAAATATATTATTAATTTCTGAATGCATTTATCATATATGTACAATAGTGTATATTATAGTCTCATTTGTGTCTTATAATACCAATTGTTTAATATTTGTGTGATACTTTAAATTTTGTAAGTAACAAAAAATGATCATTTCGTTTAACCTTATAACAACCCTGTGAGATTGGGATTATTTTCATTCCCATTTGGCAGATGGGGAAATGAACACTCAGGAGACTAAAGTGGCTTGTCCAAAATTACATAACTAGTCTGAATCTGAGTCAGTATTCAAACTTAGATCATCCTTACTTTAAGTCCAGCAGTCTATGTACTGCCATTAATCAACAAACATTTATAAAGGGCTTACTATATGCCAGAAACACTTACTATAACAAACTTTTATTTATGATCTATAGAAAGTAAAAGGTGTTAGACTCTGGTTATATAAAGACAAAAATGAAAACCCTTGGAATGCTAAATTCTATCAGGGAAAACAACACATTAGTAAATAACTCCTGACTTTTTATTTAATTACTAAGTTCGATAGGGCAAGGACTATGTCATATCTAAACTGTATTTCATTCCAATTTTCTAGTACAGAACTCTCTAACAATAGGCAATTAATAAATGATAGCTGCATCAACTAGTTCATTAACAAGGCACACAAAAAATGCTCCATATAGCAGTAGCCCTTACTTCTCCAAGTAAGGGACTTAGACTTCCCACAATTCAGTTGCCATTGAACTTAGTATTACCTACTCATGAAGTATATTTTCCAACATGAAAAAGTAAGATCATTGCTAATGGTCAGAGTAATGATACTATCCTAGGTTATGTAGCCTTAATTGACATGGGTCAATATTAGGATATCACAAAGAATTAAGCTATAATGATTCTCCATCAACTTGATTTTCATGATAATTGATTGTTAATTCCATTATATAGTTTGAAATTAGGCATGAAAATGTTCATCTCCCATTGCTGAATGATGCAGGTAGGTCAAATACCCTAATAAATCATAAGAGGGCAACCAATTTTTTTTCTACAGAGGAAATATTTTTTGTGGCTTTGACAAAGGAAAAAGGAAATTGAAGAAAGTTCTTTGAGGATAACTGTTAGCAGTTCTGTGCTTTATATACTTTCCTAATCTAATGATTCCTAATTCCAGACTATCAAAAATTTCAAATCATCCCTGTTCTTCATGTACTGTGAAGCATGAGCTCACCATTGCTCTCTTGCCTCTGATATGGGCAAGAAATTTGATTGAACTTTGTCCTTGGATATGGTTCATTCACCAATTCATCCTCATTGCTGAAGATGGCAAATTTGGTTGGGAGAGCTTTGAAAATCTCATATTTGACTATTCAACTGACAAGTTCAAATTCAGGAACATGAAATCCATCAAAAAGAACAAGAGGATCATCTACCACTTTGGCACCTCTTTAGGAATATACAAAACATGTCCCCTATCTCAGCAACCAAGCAACTATTGAAATGGACTCTCATAAAAGGATTGACCTTTAAAATAGTAAGATAAGATTTCAAATCCTTTGAAACAGAACATTGTGATGGGAACAGAGTATCATAATGTCAGCATGATTATTCTGAATTACTAATGGATTTTAGAATCATATTCATAACTCAAAGGGTCTTCAGAAGCAATTGAGTCTGATTCCCTCACTTTACGAATGAGAGAACTGACAGTCCCATAGAAGCTAAATTTCTTGGCCATGATCATGCAGTAAGTGTCAGAGATGAAATTTGAACCTAGGTCTTCTTGATTCTAAGTCTAACACACTCTAGCTATTATTCCTTATTATTTCTGCTAGAATGGAAGTTATTAGAATTTTCAAAAGAATTCTCTGTGACTAGTTCCGGAATCTAAGACATGTTTTCAGATACTCCTTATAAAAATTTATATTTTAAAGTTTATAATAATCTGCTTTCCATCATAAAAGATGATAATAAACATGCATTTCTTTTGAAATATGCTATGTTGCCTTTCATTTTAGGTATTTCAAAGAGTGTGGTATAAATTAGAATCATAGATTTATAGAATGTCAAAACTAGAAAGGGCCTCCAAAATTATATAGGTTAATGACTTCATTTTATTGATAGGAAAACTAAAACCTACAGAGAAAGAACTTGCATAAAAAACTAATGATGTGGAATCAGAAGTAGAATCCAAACTCTTTACATAATAATAATTATTATTATAACAAAAACAACAAGAAGAACATAACATTTATGTAACATTTTAATTTATGAAAGTATTTTTATTCATTTCAACAATTACTAAGCATCTACTGTATGCTAAATGCTGTGCTAATTGCTAAATACACAGACAAAATGAAAAAATAGCCAGTTTAATTTGACACACTTGTTAAATGGTTTGCTGTTCAGTAATTCAGTTATGACTGATTCTTTGTGACCTCATTGATAACAGCACACCAAGATCGTCCATCCTCCACAGTTTCTCAAAGTCTGTCCACATTCATTATTTTCATGATACTATCTCATCCCCCTTTTCCTTTTGCCTTTAAACTTTCCCAGTATCAGGTTTTTCCAATAAATCCCATTTTCTCATTATGTGGACGAAGTATTTAAGAATCAGCATTAATATTTGACTCTCCAGTGAACAGCCCTATTTTTTTTTAGGTGATGTGTATTTTGATCTCTTTACTGTCCAACAGATTCTCACAAGTACCACTGTTCAAAAACTTTGATTCTGTGGGGCTCAGCTTTCCTTATAATCCAACTCTTACAGCCATACATTGTTACTGGAAAAACCATAATCTTGACTATATGGAGCTTTGCTGAAAAGGCAATTTCTCTGCTTTTTTATTATGTTGTCTAAATTTGCCGTAGTTTTCCTTCCAAAGAGTGACAGTTTTTTAATTCCATGACTTCAGTGATCTCTGAGCTCAAGAATATAAAATCTAATACTGTTTCCATTACTTCTCCCTTTATTTGCCAGGAAGTAATGAGACCAATTGCTAACATCTTAGTTTTTGTTGTGGTTTTTAATGTTAAGCTTCAAAATAGCTTTTATTCTCTCCTCTTTCACCATCATCAAGAGGTTTCTTAATTCCTCTTCATTTAAATGTCTATTATGTCATTTCCTTAAAATGTGTTCCTCTGGGAGCAAATAAAATACATAGAGTTAAGTTAATATACAATATATGCAAAGTGAAAATAATTTTTGTAGGGGAAAAGTCCCCCTAACACTGGCTTGAAGAGTTGAGCCTTGAAGAGAATTAAGGGTTATTAGAAAAAAACAGTGATAAGGAAAAAGGGCAGTTATAGGGGCAGGAGATATAATGTCATGTACAGAGAGGGGTGTCTTGTAGCCATCTCAAATCAGATTGCAAGAGCTGATTATTAAATTTCAATGTGGGCACTTACTCTTTGGAAATCAGCAACCGCTATAAATCCAAACCTGATTTAATTGTTTTATTGATTTTCTAGATTGATTAAGAAAATGTGAATAATACAGCTTAAATGTAAAAGTGTGTTAGATTTCCTTTTTTAATTTTTCAGTAAACTGATTTTTAAGCATTTTCTTAGCATACCCCAAATGGACTAGAAACTTCACATTAGTTAAGTTGGGTTGGGGAAAAAAAAGTATATAAAAGGAAGTAATATGAAAAATCCTGGAAAAATAAGTTGGAGCCAGATTATGAAAGGTTTTAAATATGACATGGTCCAAACAGAGGAGTTTACATTTTATCCCAGAAGAGCTAGGAGCCAATGAAACTATCCGAACAAGGAAATGCTATGGTCCCTAGCCTCAAGGAGTTTGCATTTTCTCAATAGCCCTTTCCATCATTTTTACTAGACCCTCATGACTGATCAGGAAGGGAGCATAGAAGACAGTCACTGGACAAGTTAGGGTATTGCAGTATGAGTGACTTCTTAACTTTGGGCCATTAGAAAAATCTTTCCATCTTTCCACAGACCCAAATGAGGCCTCCATAATTTTGTTTTGTTTTTTTACTTGTCTTTATAGCTTATAGTAAGAATAAAGATTCTTCTTAAGTGATTAAAGGTATTTGAATTGGCATTTTTCAGAGTTGTGATTATATAAAATGTGGAAATTGGGTGCAGCTTATTGGAAATATGTGGTATAAATTCAAATAATGTGATCCTTCAGGGGATGATTTGCACCTATGCTATATACTCTTGTTGCAAGTACTCTAAAATTAATTTAACTCTTGGGGGAAAGATGTCCTACTCTACCTCCTAAAAATAAAGTATATTTAAAAGCTTCCTGTGAAGCTGAGAACTGAATAGATTGTGCCATGGGGAGTGTTCCCTGTGTTCTTTCTCTGGGTGTAACTGGTTCTGTTCATTACAAATCAATTGAAACTGATTTGGTTCCTCTCATTGTTGAAGAGGGCCACGTCCATCAGAATTAATCCTCATATTGTATTGTTGTTGAAGTATATAATGATCTCCTGGTCTTGCTCATTTCACTTAGCATCAGTTTATGTAAGTCTCTCCAAGCTTCTCTGTATTCATCCTGCTGGTCATTTCTTACAGAACAATAATATTCCATAACATTCATATACCACAATTTATTCAACCATTCTCCAATTGATGGGTATCCACTCAGTTTCCAGTTTCTTTCCACTATAAGAGGGCTGCCACAAACATTTTTGTACATACCATCACCAGTCCTCTTGACTATCATCTTGCCACTTTACTTGGATGAGTCTGGAGGAGAGAATAAGGCTGACAACTTTGTGCAGTTCTGCCTTATTTAGATTCAATTTATGTTATATATTCTTTCAATAGTTTTTAAATTGTAATGGGTTTCCAAATATACTAAAGTTTTTTTTTGGCCATTACTTAGGTATAGCAAAAGCAGCTGCGGATTTTCTAGGAAACTTTTCGCTGGTATAATAAGTGCTATAACCTAGAAACATATTCAAATTAAGAGAGAAAATTCATTTTTTTAATGTTCTGAGTCCCTTTTTATTTTTTCCTTTTATTTTTATTGATAATTTTAAAACTTAACCTGCACTAAAACTTTTGGACACCCATTATATCTTACCTTCTTACTCCACTAAATGATCCATCCCTTGTAACCAAAAAAAAAAAAATGAAGATAACTCCAATATATCTACTATATTAGACAATATGTGCAAATTTTCATACCCAGAATTCCCTACTTCTGCAAAAAAGGAAAGGAGATATATTTTCTTAACTCTTCCACAGATGTCAACTTTGAATAAAGCAGTACTAAAGAATGGTCCACAGTGTCCTAGAAAGCTGGTAGGCATCTATATAGCTCTGAGAAGGTTGATTTGGGGAATGGATTTGGGCTGTTTTTGTTTGTTTATTCTAATAACTCTCAAATAGGACAAGGAAGACCAAAGTGTGCTACAAGAGAAAGAATTTTTACCTTAAAGTCAGAAAACCTGCATTAAAATCCCACCTGTGATATATTTTACCTGGGTGACTTTGGCAAATCTTACTTGAACTCTCTGAGCCTCGGTTTCTTTCTCTATATCATTTTTTGTCCTTTGTTTTTGAAGAAGACCAATGACATCATGATACTTTAACTTGCTCATAAATTGAATCTAAATAAGGCAGAGCTGCACAAAGTTGTCAGCCTTATTCTCTCTTCCAGACTCATCCAAGTAAAGTGGCAAGATGAAAGTCAAGAGGACTGGTGATGGTATGTGCAAAAATGTTTGTGGCAACCCTCTTAGTGGAAAGAAACTGGAAACTGAGTGGATGCCCATCAATTGGAGATTGGTTGAATAAATTGTGGTATATGAATGTTATGGAATATTATTGTTCTGTAAGAAATGACCAGCAGGATGAATACAGAGAAGCTTGGAGAGACTTACATAAACTGATGCTAAGTGAAATGAGCAAGACCAGGAGATCATTATATACTTCAACAACAATACAATATGAGGATCAGTTCTGATGGACGTGGGCCTCTTCAACAATGAGAGGAACCAAATAAGTTTCAATTGATCTGTAATGAATAGAACCAGTTACACCTAGAGAAAGAACACTGGGAAATGAGTATAGACCACAGCATAACATTTCCATTCTTTCTGTTATTGTTTGCTTGCATTTTTGTTTTTTTCTTTTCAGGTTATTTTTACCTTTTTCTAAAGATCTTTCTTGTGCAACAAGATAACTATAAATATGGATATATATTATATATATACATATATATAGTATTTAACATATACTTTAACATATTTAACATGTATGAAACTACCTACCATCTAGGGGAGGGGGTGGAGGAAAGGAGGGAAAAAGTTGAAACAGAAGTTTTTGCAAGGGTCAATGTTGAAAAATTACCCATGCATATGTTTTGTATATAAAAAGCTATAATAACAAAAAATACCAAAAAAAAAGAGGACTGATGATGATCCTTAATGCAGTGGATGACTTTAGTGTCCATTGCATGACCAAACTCTAAGAGATCCACAGATTCTGATCTTCATGTCCATTGTAACAAATTGTTTTCATCTGCCCATTTCACTGAAGAGGAGTCTTAACATACCTGGGTATGTTATAGGGTATGTCCCTATAACTCACCTATGGGTCTTTGGTTATTTTTAAGCTAGTTTAGCCGATCTACCAAGAGGGTTTACAAAGGTGTAGTTGCTGTGCTTGCTAAAGTTTCTTGGAGCCACAGGTGAGAACTGAGTGCAAGGTAGACATTAAAGGTAAATGAGAAGCCCTGCAAAGGGCTTGATAAATACTTTCACCATAGATGCTAGTCCTTGAACACCCCATATATCTTTTCTATAAAGTAAGAGTGTTAGACTGGGTTGCCTCTGAGATCTAACTCAATGATCCAATGATGAGACTGAGAGAGAAAAAAAGATGTCTATATCTTCAATAAAGGAAATATTGAAGGGCTAACAGAATGGAAAGAACTTTGCATGAAAATATGGTTCAAATTTGAACTAAAAAAGGATAGGGAAGTCTTTCTTTTGTTTGTCATTTACTTTGAATCCAATATACTAGCATAGATTTTGCACTGCTCAGTTCTGCTAATGCATCCATAAAAAGTCCTCTCAGAGGAGGGAATGCTGCGGCCTTTTTTTTATTTTATTTTTTATAAGACTCATTGTAAATGAATTCTCCCTGACAACTAACTAGGGAAATATCTTAATCTGCATAGACTAGATCATACTCTGTAAAGAAGTCATCTTAAGTTCTATATTCCATTAATAGGAAGGATTTCATTAAGGCTCAGGAGTGATTTGCAAACTAATGTTGTTTTGAATGTTTCTAATATACAACACTGTTGTTAGGTTTATCTATTGAATTAGTCCCTCTCGGCATACATTACATTGGGAGTAATCTTGGGGAATGGGAGTGAAATTGAACCTTGCTTCATGCTTTGATTACCTGTATTATTATTAGTTTTCCTTCTGAAAGACTTAAAAAAACAATTAAATTATTCTTAGCAATAGGATGAGAACAAATATTATTTTGTTATGCAGATATATAAGAAGAAAGTTAGCAAAATGTTTCCAAGGAATAGAAAACAATGAAGCTGGTGGTAAGTATGACTTGCCAAAAGTCTATAGATTACATGTCTTACATTAACACCCAGTGCGACATATTTCAGTTGAAGGGATATTGGAAATAGAATTATACCTGGAATGCAGCAGGCATAAAACATTAGCAAATAATCCAAGAGTTACTGAAGCACTTGTGTTGTGATTTGGTGTCCCCACCCCCCTCCTGTTGTTGCCAGCAGATTTTGTGGCATTGAGATACACTTGGGCCAAGTGATAAAGGTGATGAATGTCTGTTTTGAATTAGCTCCCGTTATGGTGAAGTACTAGTTGATCTGAGCTCTTTCACTCATGACAATTCTTATGTATCTCATCCTTTTCTATAAAAATGAGCAATATCTGCTTGAAATGCTATTGCTGACAAGAAGACTTCTCTCTGGAGATAAAAGATGGATGTGAATCATTGAGCTGACATTCAGTAGTGCCAGCAAAAGATTGTACTGGACAGGCCCCAATTACTCAGCTGTAAATTTGATTTTGTCCCTCTCCCCCAATACCCCATTCTACCAAGATTCTACCCAATGGTGAATTTCTTTGTCATACAAAAGGGGGAAAAAGTAAGTTAATGGATTTCAAAGGTTTGCTGAATAATTCTTTTTAAAATAGGCTTGGGCAGCCTATCTGTAAAATATTTTTCTTTCTTTTCTTTTTTTTAAATGCAATGATATTTTATTTTATTTTTCTGGAATCTAAATTTTATTTTTTCAAATTACATGTAAAACATTTTTTAAATTTTGTGGATGTTCACTTTCTATGCATAACTCTAAAAAATTATTATGTGGTAATAAGAATTAAAGCTAACTACATTTGTATACATACCATGTATGTGTGTGTGTGTGTGTATGTGTGTGTATAACTTGATTCCATGCATTCCTTTAACCCTCTCTAAAGAGCAGAGCTCATAGTATCAGCAGACCACAGATTTAGAGCTGGAAGAGATCTTAGATTATTCGTGTTCAACTCCTTCATGTTACAGATGAGGTTTCTAAGATTAACAATGGTAAAATAATGATTTATTCTAGATTCCACAAGTAGGAAGGAGCAGGAGCTGGGATTTAATCAATGATTCTCTGACTCCCAGTGCAATATTCTCTCCCTCCACTACTATGTTAACCTGCACTTTGCATCTTCCTTAGGATCAAGCACAATAGATGGGACATCAGAGTTTGCTCTAGAACACAATAGCTATCAATTTCTTCCCTACTTCAAGGAAGTGTGATTTTATCAAGGTGGATCTTTCTTCCATATGGAACATAGTCTTTTTCTGACTTGGTAGGCAGCCTTCAGGAGTTGCTTTGGCTGGAAAGTTCATCACCCTACAACCAATCAGATTATAAAGAACTATAAATTTGATAGGCTGGTTAGTGACTGATAGAATGACAGAAATATAGTGAGTTTCCAAACTCATAATCCAAACAAACTTTTGGGGCCTAGACTTGGCAAATTAATCCGAAGAATTTAATTCAATTTGGTAGATCTTATGAAAATTTGTAGTCTGCTGCATCAATCTTTGAAAATACTGGATTACTGTTTTTTGCAAAGATGGGTCAGCTGAGATAGATTGGCGATGCAGAGAATGGAGCCATGGATCTGGAGTCAGCGAAACCTAAACTCAAATTTGGTCTCAGACATTAGTAGTTGTGTGACTTTGGATAAGTTATTACCCTCTCTTTGCCTCAGTTTCCTCATCTATAAAATGAGGATGATAATAGCCATCTAGTAAGGAAGAGAGGAAAGACAATACTGGGTTTTGTTTTGCTTTATTCTTTTAAGTTCTACATGTGGGGAGGAGAATCCTGTAATGGACTTGGGAACTCAATCCATGGGGATCTTGGAACCTAGATTCCAGCTTTAATATTGAAGGCAGATTCCCTACAGGGAGATCTTGAGGGGGGTCCATGTAATGGGCTGAAGCTCGAGTTGATGCACTGAGGTCCCAAACATGTGAGGCTAAATAATAATTGGACCATACTCTATTAATTACTCTATTATCCAGGATTATTGTGAGGATCAAGTGAGTTAACAGTATGCTATCTAGCACACAACTACTATTATTCCTCCTTCATTTTTGAACAGGAACAATGGCATCATAAGGTGATGTCTTGACTTGCTCCTGAATTGGATTAAAGTGAGCCAGAGTTGCACAAAGTATCAGTCTCATTCTTTTCCAGATTCATGCAAGTCCAGTGGTAAAACAACAATCAAGACAACCAGTGATGGACCAGAACAAAATGAGTGATTTTGGCTTCTTTGATATCTTATGATCTGAGTGCTCCATTGCACCTCCTTCAGCTACCTACATGGCCATTCGAATGTCTATTCTGCTGGGGGAGACATCTTCATGTACTTAAAGTACATAGTGCCTTAATTCACCAATCGGTTTGAAGACTGTTGATTACCCTCAACATATTTAGTCCATCTGCCTAAACAGTTTTGATCAGGTAGTTACTGTGCATATTACAACTTTTTGGAGCCATAGGTGAGAGTTTAGTGCCAGGTAGTTCCAAAAGTAGATAAGCAGCCCTGCAAAGAGCTCAGCAAGCCTTCAGTTCTCAAGGACTGGATGAGTAGGAAGAAGAGTAATCAGTATCTATAATGTTTCCTCTCTCCCTTATCACTTCCTTCCTCCCTTCCCTCCTTCTTTGTTCCCTTCTTTCCTTCCTTCCTTCCATCACTCATCTCACAAGGTTGATCTATCATCACACCTTTTCACTAATGCCCTCCATGCCTCAAATTCTCTCCCCACTCATTTCTATCCCCTAGAATCCCTGAACTCCTTCAACTCAAAAGTCACCTTCTGTATGGGCCCCATTTCAGTCCCCTCAGTAGCTACTGTCTTCTCCTCTAGGGCACTTTGTATCATGTGTCTTAAATATGATTATTTATGTGCATGTTGCCTATTTAATAGAATTTTAACACTTTGAAGTCAAGAGATTGTTATTTTCTAACACCCCCTTCCTCTTTTTTTTTTTCATTACCAGGATTCAGCACAGTGCCTTACAGATACTTAGGATAGCTAGGTTCCAGTTAGTGAAAATATTAAACACCCCTCAAGTAATCACATTATTCAAATTCATGTTGCAAATTTCCACTGGACTGGGCTCAATTATCGTATTTTACAAATTTATAACTTTAATTTTGTGAATTTGAATACATATGAACACTTCAGGGATTCATTACTCATAAATCAGGGCCTAGTTGTAAATATTTAATAAATGCTTGTAGATTGCTTGATTGATTTCTTGAACTCTTTTATTAACTTCTCTATGGAGTACCTCTGAGCCATCTTAATTAGTTGCAACTCTATTGTTTCTCATTTCATTTGTAGTGAGAATAACAATGAGATATGTTTCAGTTCCTTTAATAGTACATCAAATCATTTGACAAAAATCATTTATTAATAGGACTATGAATTGAGTTCATGTTTACAAAGACTCTAAACCTGAGGTTCCTGACCTTTTTTGTGTCATGAACATTTTTGACAATCCATTGAAATCAATGGACCCCTTTATAGAATAACAAATTTGGAAGGAGGCAAAGTCAAGATGGAGTAAAAACAGAAAGTTGCCCAATCTCTACGCCAAACCATTCCAAATTCCTTTAAAAAATGACTAAGCAAATTTTAGAGCATCAGTGAGAAGAAACCTCTGAATCATCAGCAGTATTGGTGGCTTCTGAAACTCTCAGCCCTAGGATATGAGGAAGGACTCAGAAGGTCAGGAGAAAGAGTCTGTGACAGTGGGGTGGGAGTCTGGTGTGCAATCCCAGCACAGGTTGTGCCCTGACCTCAGCTTCAGCAGGACAGGACTTCTGAATCAGCAGCAATATTGGAGGCTTCTGCACCACTAGATCTGGGGAAACCATGGAGGACCTGGAAGGTCAGCACACTGGATCTGTGGCACTAGGGTGGGAGTAAAGCCTGGAGTCCCAGTGCAGAGTATGACAGTATAGTCTCAGCCCCAACCAGCAACCAGCTATCAACAAAGCAGGACTCTTGCCTTAGCATACTAGATCTTACAGCTACAGTGGGGCAGAGACATTCCTGACAGGTCCAAGGTAGAAAAGAGTGCTGTGGTCAGATTCCTAGAAGAATCTCTAAAAGCAGCTGCACAGAACTCCTGACTTAGGACAGTGCACCCTCCACCCTGGAAACAGATCTGTACTTTAGCAGAGAGTTAAAAGCTGAGTAATGGGCTAGGAAAATGAGCAGCCAACAAAAAAAAGTTTCTGACTATTGAAAGTTACTATGATGATAAGGAAGATCAAAAGACATACTCAGAAGATGATAACAAAGTCAAAGCTCCTATATTCCAAAGAAAAATAAGAATTGGACTCAGGACATGGAAGGGACTTTGAAAATCAAATAAGAGAGAGAAGAAAAAGTAGCAAAAGAATTGAGAATGATGCAAAAGGACATACAAAAAGCTAGTAAAAAGAAGAATGCCTTAAAAAGCAAAATTGGCCAATTAGAAAAGGAGGTACAAAAGCTCATTGAGGAAAATAATTCCTTAAAAAATAGAATTGAAGAAATAGAAACTAATGACTTTATGAGAAATCAAGATATAATAAAGGGAAATTAAAAAGAAGAAAAATGGGGGGAAAATGTGAAATATCTCACTGGAAAAACAACTGATCTGAAAAACAGATCCAAGAGAGAGAATTTTAAAATGATTGGTCTAGCAGAAAGTCAGTATAAAAAAAAAAGTCTAATATAATTTTTCAAGAAATTATTAATGAAAACTGTCCTGATATTCTAGAACTAGAGGGTAAAATAGAAATTGAAAGAATCTACCAATCACCTCCTGAAAGAGATACAAACATGAAAATACCCAGGAATATAATAGCCAAATTCCAGAACTCTCATGTTAAGTACAAAACATTACAAGCATCCAGAAAGAAACAATTCAATTATAGTGGAGCCATAGTCAGGATAACACAAGATTTAGCAGCTTCTATATTAAAGGACCAGTGGCCTTGGAATATGATATTACAGAGAGCAATGGAGCTAAGATTACAACAAAGAATCACCTACCCAGCAAAACTGAAAAAAATCCTTCAGAGGATAGGTGGTTTTTCAATTAAATAAATGATTTTCTAGCATTGGTGTTGAAAAGACCAGAGCTTAATGGAAAATTTAATTTTCAAATATAGGACTCTGGAGAAGCACAAGGAGATAACCAGAAAAATGATATCATAAGGGACATAATAATGTTTATCTGTTTACATTCCTACATGGGAGGATGATACTTGTAACTCACTAGAACTTTCTCATTATTATGGCTGTTAGAAGGAAAAATATATACACACACACACACACACACACACACACACAGAGGGCCGAGGTGTAAATTTCATAGGAAAAGATAATATATTTTTTTTAATGATGAAATTAAGGGATGAGAGAGGAAAATACTGGGAGAAAAGGAAAGGGAGAAGTGGAATGGTGCAAATTATCTGCCATAAAACAGACAAGAAGAGGGGAGAGTGAGTGAACCTTATTCTCATCAATATCGGATCAAATAGGAAATAAGATACATACTCAATAGTAGTATAGAAATCTATCTTACCTTTCAGGAAAATAGGAAGAAAATGGGATATGGGAAATGGGGAAAGTGATAAAAGAGAAGTTATATTGGAGGAGAAAGTGGTCAGTACCAAAACACTTTTGAGGAGGGATAGGATGAAAGGAGAAAGAATAAACTGGAGAAACATAATAATGGTAAAAAAAAAATCAAAGGAAGTTTCTCTGGTAAAGTCTCATTTCTCAAACATAAAGGGAATAGGGTCAAATTTGTAAAAATTAAGGGCCATGCCCCAATTGATAAATGAAAAAAGATACTATCTGTGCCCAAACAGCTATAAATTCATGCATATTCTTTGACCTAACAACACCTTTACTAAGTAGTATATCAAAAATGAATGCCAAAAGAAATTTGAAAAAAAAAAAAAGGAAAATCACCCTATATGTACAAAAAATATTCATAGCAACTCTTTTCTCGGGACAAAAAAAAAATAGAAACTGAGGGGCTGCCCATCAATTGGGGAATAGCTTAATAAAGTATGGTATGTGTTTGTGATGGAATAGTATTGTTCAATGGGAAATGATGAGCAGGATTCTCTTAGAAAAAAGAAAATACCTGAAAAGTCCTCCATGAACTCAAGCAAAGTGCAATGTACTGTATACAATAAATGTATAGTATACAATATTGTAGTAGCAGTGTTCTGGGATGAACAGTTGTAAATAACTTTGCCATTATCAGTAGTACAATTATCCACAACTATTCTGAAGGATTTATGATGAAAAATTCTATCCATATTCATGGAAGGAATTGATTGTGTCAAAATACAGATTGAAGCATTCTCTTTCATTCTCTTTTTCTTTCTTTTTAATTTAATTTTTCTTGAGGGCTTTTCTTTCCTTTAGAATGGTATTTCTATGTTTTCTTTTACGACTTGACTTTCATGGAAATGTTTTGCATTAGTTCACATGTGTATCTGCATTGTAGGTAGGGATAAGAGAGAGAAACTAGAACTTAAACATCTTAAAAACAAATGTAAAAAAAAGTTTTGAATGTAACTGGGGATAATATTGTAGAAACAAATAATATATTTGATGCCTAAAATACATAGAATTCCATTATATTAAAATAGTTATTTAATCTTTTTTTTTGTAATTCAAGGACCCCAAATTAAGAATTGCTTGTTAGAATGATATGATTATCAGCACTTTTCGAAACACAATTTATCACTTAAGCACCATGACTAAGAAAGTCCAGGATTGAAATCCATTGCATATTTTCATTTATTTCATTGATTTCCATGAACATGATTCTTCATTTATTGGCAAGCCTTCTTGTGATAAGCTTTTCTTATTTATGTAGGCTGAATCTGGGATAGAAGGTTTTCCAATTTATGAAAAAAATGCAACTAAGGGATATTAAATGATTTGTTCAAAAATCATACAGATATAAGGTGGGATTTGAACCCAAATCCTCTGATTTTAGGGCCTTCCCATCACACACAGGTTAAGATTTTGAAAATATGAAGTCATATCTACTTTTAATGAAGCATCACAATAGGACTTTGGTGAACAAAAGCAATATGTTCTAAAATGTGTTATCATCATTGCTCATGGGAACATGGATTTAGAATTGAAAGTAGCTTTCTTAGAGTTCACCAAGCCCAATTCCTTCATTTTATAGATAAGGAAACATGACAATTTCTCCTATTTAATCTAGAGAAAAGTCAGAATAGGATAAAGAGAGAAAAACAACTTTAGAATAAAGAAGATGTGAGTTCAAGTTCTATTTCTAAGATAATCACTGTGGGTCCCTGAGCAAATCATTTAACTACGCAGTGTCCCCATTACTCTTTTTTTTTTTTTTTTTTTCCATTACTCTTGAAGACTTTAATTTCAACAGGCTATTGTTGGAAAACACATAGTGTTTCCATATACTAATGAAATCAGAGGCCTAATCCAACATCTACTCCCTTTAATAATGAATCTCACAGAGATATATGAGATTATTTTCTATAATAGTTAGGCTACTAAGTTACTCAGGACTAGAAAAAGGATGGTGTGCCAAACTCTCAGCTACCCAGTTCTTGTCACTTCTGGGAAATAGAAGCAGCAATATCCTGATGATATTTCAATGTATAAATAAATCAGCTAAATATAAGTTGCAATCTCACAAAATCATCCTCCTTTTCCATTTAAAGACTTAAAAGGCAGCTACAAGCATATGTTTCTTTAAATCTATCTCAATAGATTCTCCTTCATAAACATATTTTATGGGGAAAAAAGAAGAGAAAAATCAACTGTTCCTCAGCCTAAACTTTTGTGTCATTTGTCCTTTAAGAAAAGATTAAGAAACTTTGTGGAAGGAAGGAAGGAAAGAAGAAAAGAAGGAAAGAAAAATGAGAGAGAAAGGCAGGAAATATGGTTTTAAGTACCAATTAAATGCCAGACACTGTGCTAAGTACAGTAAAAATATTATCTCATTTAATCTTCACATCAATCCTGAGAGATAGGTGCTCACTCCTATCAAATGCCAAAGAAAGGAATTTCTCTCTTTTTAAATTTAACTATTTGTTTATATGATAACAAGGACTAAGTTCAAAAAGAAGACTCCCTGGTTCACATTGGTTTTTAATGGAACATCTTGTTTAGATTCCTTGTTTAGGAATTGTTGGAGTTTCTTACCCTGTCATCTTTTGGTACTTGGGTTGTTAACCCTGCAATTAATATTAATCACGAGATTATGACATTATAAACACCTATTTCAGTTTGTGACTTGAAATAAAATCAAAATTACAAATATATACCTATCAGAGCATTGACATTTTTAAATGAAGTATTTTTCTTTCTCAGAGAGCCTGATTTCACAATATTATTGCAAAAATAAATAAATGAATTGAATGAATCAATAAACAAATACAGCTTCTTCATTTTCTCCTAGGACATCAAGCAAGAAATAGAAAGCCACATTTTGAAAAAGGACAGAATTATTAAGACACCCAAATGAACTCTTTAGCTGTGTATATGTGGGAAGGAAGGGGTGCTTCTTTATGAATTCAGAATAAAAAATGGGAATGGTTAACACTATTTCCATTTGAATAGTAGGTAGCTTATTTTAGCTTCAGAATCTAGGTAGAGTTTGTGAAAGAGGTAGATGTGCCTCCTGCTTAATGACTCTTTCAGCAAGACTTAAAATTCCTGAACCTCAAGAATAACTACCTAAATAAATAAGGTTTAGAGATTATGGGAGCTGGAATGTACATTAACTCTAAAAACTCATTTTATACAAATCCCTCATTTCACAGGTAAAGACATTGATGTCCAAACAAATGAAGTGGCTTGCCCAAGGTTACCATGTCAATAAGGATCAGACCCAGAAATAGAATCCTTGTACCCTGTGTCTTCTATTCCATGCAGTGCATTTTCCTCCACACCATGCTATTGTTCAGTTGTTTCCAATTGTGTCTGATTCTTCATGACCCCATTTGAAGTTTTCTTGTCAAAGATACTGAAGTGGCTTGCAGTTTTCTTCTCCAGCTCATTTTACATATGAGGAAACTAAGGCAAATTGGGTTAAGTAACTTTCCCAGGATCACACAGCTAGGAAGTATCTGCGGCCATATTTGAACTCAGGAAGATGACTCCTCCTAACTCCAGACTTGGCTCTTTGTGAACTATGGCATTATAACTGTCCCTATAACTGTTTCCTTTTGTTTGAATTTGAAGATAGAAGAACTTGGCCAGTGGAGTTGGAACATAAAGAAAACTAAAAGGATATAAAGTAAATAATGTTATTTTTTCTTTTCTTAAAAGCTCCAACACTTTCTTGATATGGGTAGCACCCAGTGAGGAGCTTGTTCTACATCAGCTGGCCAGCCCTTTCTCTGCAGGGTATATTGTTGGAGAGGCACTTGGAAAAACTGAAAGATAAACCACTTGTCCAAGGTAACTTAGTTATGGTGTCACAAGATTGCCATGTTAGATTTGGAAGGAACCCTATGATCTCATGATCTCATGAATCTGCTCATTTTACAGGTAAGGGAACCAAGGCTGAGAGGTTCAGTGATGTGTTTGTGAACATGTGGCTAGTGTCAGGGACAGGATTTGAACTCAAAACTTTTAAACTCCAAATCCAGTATTTTACCTACTGTGTCACACTGTCTTGATATCAAGACTAGTCTTCTGTGCAAAGCTGCTTATTAGGCAATATATATATGGAGTCCCAAAAGCCTTAGTTCAAGTTTTGAGCTCTTAAAAATTACTTAAGCTAATAAAGCTTCATAACTGCACTAAGACTTTTGGGAAACCACATATCAACAGGATTTGGGAGGGAAAGAGAAAACTAATCTCTAGGAATTAATATCAAATTTTGCACCTTTTAAATGCAGAGATCACAAAGCATCTTGAAAGTATATTTTTTTCAGTTCCATAGATGAAGAAGCAGGGGTCTAGAAGAATAAATTGATCTTTCCCCCCACTTCTACTCCAATCAATAGATCATGTTATCAGATAAAAGATTACATATGACCCCCAACCTCTCCCCAGAGATATAGTCCCATATTTCCAGCTGTCAGATGGATGCTTTTTTGGTGATTTCAAACCTAGCATATCCCAAATAGATGCTCTCTTTCCTCAAACCTGACCTTCTCCCTTCCCCCCTTCAGTTTCAGTTAGTTCACAAAGTTTCAGAAAAAATTGAGAAAGACATATAAATTTTAGGCCTAGTGCTCTATCCACTGAGCCACCTAACTGACATTTATAACCCTATTCAATTTTTAAGTCCTTGAGAGCAAGGTTTATGACTATCTTTGTATTTGTCCCCACATCCCTTAATGCCTAGGATAGGGCATTAATACATAATAAATCCTCAGTGTTTGTTGAAATGAAGTCAAAGCCTTTTGTTTCATAGGCATCCAGTAGTAATCAGGAGTTATCCATTGTCATTCAGTAGCCTAGCTTGGCTAGGCTATTTTGCCTACAATTCCCATATCAGAACCTTGAACACATAGCCAGTACCTGTAAACCCAAATTAATATGGAAAAAACTCCTTCCACAAAAATACAGGATTAAAAGTTGAGATATAGAGAGACCAGCACTAACTCTACTGCTGACACATGGTATTAGATACTCTCCGTCATCTCCCAGGGCCTAAGTTTCCCCATCTATAAACCAGAGATGATGATAATGTCCCTTTCTTGACCTCACAGAGATGTCACTGAGATAAATGGGATATGTGAGAAGCTTTGAATTGTCACTCCCTAGTAGTAGATCAGAGGCCCAGGGTATTACTGTATTATTCTCGCTGAGCTTTCGAACAAATGACACAGTGCTATGTCAGTGCAAAATTAACTATAATTTCATTTTATAGCTGGAGAAACTGGCTCTCATTGCTTCTAACATGTACCTCCATTCTCTTTACTATTCCAGGAGTGCTTTCATTCCCACTCCCCAAATGCATTTCTCTTGGCACATGTCTTTGTTCCCATATACCTCTCTCTTCCATCTTATTCTCAAACTGCTACACATTCTCTCCTCTGATAACCCTCTTTTCTGTGTTCTGTCCCACTGTAAGAAAGGTAGGAAGGAAAGAAGCATTTTTTTATATCACCTATCCTGTACAGATACTTTGCTAAGTGATTTTTACAAATATTATCTCATTCCATCCTCACAACAATCCTGGTAAGTGCTATTATTATTACAATTATACAAATAAGAAAATTGAGGCAGCAGTTAAGTGACTTGAACAGGATCATATAGCTAGTAAGTATCTGAGGCAAGATTTGAATTCAGGGTCTTCTTGACATCAGACCCAGTGCTCTAGCCACTGTACTGCCAACTGTCTTTTGTGGACATTAGTCTTCCTTTTTTTCCCCCCAATATTTATTGCTCCTTTCTCTACCATAAGCTTTCCCATGAAAATCCATTTCATGTATATTCACTCCCCTGACATCAAAGTTCATTATCATCACCATTAATTATTTTAAGATTTACAAAATACTTTAAACATATTCTCTCATTTGAGTAGATTTTCACAACACCTCTGTTAGTTGTTAGACCCATTTTAAAGCAGAAGAAATTGAGGCTGAGAAAGGTTAGGTGATCTGTCCAGCATCATATATACTAGTAAGTATCTGAATTATTATTCAAACTCAGTAAATTATTTTTTGGCTATAGTTTATAAATCACATATTATGTGTCATGCATGCACATGGTATCTCTCCAAGAACATTAAGGCCATTTAATGGGAGAGGAGAAAGGTTACCTGCTTTGATGGTCAGCACAAATCTATACATAATCACCCTAGAATTATAAAATTAAGAAGTAAAACTAAAACTAAAACAACAACAAACAAAGGAACAAAATCAAAAAACAAAAATGCTGAGGATCAGAGGATTGACACCCAAGATCACTTAGATAATAAACTTGAAAGTTGGGGTGAACCTTCTCTGCTTTTCTTCGATAGGCAGGTATAGAGTAGGCCAGATATCTACACACCTTGAAGACTTTTGTTCTCATTACTGGATTTCTAGGCTGATTTTATCAAATTATCTCCACTGTTATCTACTGTCCACAAGTACAGAATTTTTCATTCCTGAATATCTCCTCATTATCAAAGCTATTGCCCACCACCCATTATTCCTATCACCAGATGACTAGAATGCTTTGTTAAGGATTCTGAAGTCCTGGGCAAAAGAGGGGAGAAATTTCACTGGAAAGTATTAGGGGATAGATGGTGTTTTCAACATTTCTGTCAAATGATGATGACATTCAGAAAAGATAGACATATTTTGAAAGATGATGTATAAATGTGGGATTTAGCTTTACAAACTATATCATAATGTAACACACCTAACAAGGGAACATAAAAACATATTTTCTGGAATCTTGAATCTAATGAATAGAACAGTAACTTGAAAAAAAAAAAAGAGAAAGAGAAAAGATTGCTTCCATAAACCTGCCAACTCTGGTTCTTTTAGAGTAAGAGGTACATAGTAGGAAAAAGAATAGCAGGACCATTATTTTATGGGAGACAATATCCAAGAAAAAATTAGTTACAGAATCCAAGGCCTCAGATATTTATCTATAAATGTACAAAGTATATGTAATAAAAAAAGCAAACAAGAGATCCATCCTCATGCAAGACATCAAATTTTACTAAGCCTTGATGTATTGGAATTCAATACTGAAATATGATCTAAGTTGATACCTTTTTCAAAATAACTTTTCAGAAGTTACCAGTAAGTTAGCATAGTATATCAAGAAGATATATTGATATGAGAAAATTTAGGAACCAGAAATAAGAACAAGATAGAGAACATTTGGTTGAGATGAAGAAAAAAAAAGGAAGGAAGAAGAAAGAAAGGAAGGAAGGAAGGAAAGAAAGAAGAAAGGAAAGAAGGAAGGAAGGAAGGAAAGAAGAAGGAAGGAAGGAAGGAAGGAAGGAAGGAAGGAAGAATGGGAGAGAGGGGGAGAGGAAGGGAGGGAGAGAGGGGGAGAGGAAGGGAGGAAGAGAAGGGGAGAGGGAGGGAGGGAAGGAGGGAAGGAGGGAGGAAAGAAGGAAAGAAAGGAAGAAAGAAAGGAAAGGAAGGAAGGAAGGAAAGGAAAGAAAGGGAAGGAAGGAAGGAAAGGAAGGAAGGAAGGAAAGGAAAGAAAGGGAAGGAAGGAAGGAAAAAAGAGAAAGGAAAGAAGGAAAAAAGAGAAAGGAAGAAAAAAAGAAAGAAAGAAAGAAAAAAAAAGAAGAAGAAGAAAAAGAAGAAGAAGAAGAAGAAACATTTATTGCATTATAACAGACCACTTGGACATAGGGAGAAATGAGATGAAATCTTGAAATCTTTAGGAAATAGATCATAGTCATAGTATGGCAAAGCAATATTATAAGTGATAAAGGATTTCAAATATCCAAGCATAATACAAAAAAATGAAGCAGTTGAGAAATCTGCAATTTTTCCTAAAAGATACCTTACATTATCACTTTAAAGTTTGGATATATTTTGCAAATATTATCTTCATTTAATCTTCATCCTAACTCTGTGAGGTATACACTGTTATTTTAGAATAAATTTTATTCATACATTTTGTTTTTACATTACCTAAATTTCTTTCAATGTCTTTCACCCTCTCACAGATCCATGCTATATAACAGAATACAGAGTATGTATGTTATTCAAGTTTAAAACTGCATGAATTCAGGTCTTCCCAATTTCAGACACAGAAATTTGGATTAGGAACAGCTAGGTGATACAGTGGATAGAACACTGGAACTGTAGTTTCAAGTTCAAATTCAGCCTCAGACACTATGTCTATTTCCAAGAAAGAATTAACATTGATCGAATGTAGACTAAAGCTTGCTATTTTCACCTTTCTTTCCTTTTTGTTTTCTTTTATTCTAGGTTTATTGTACAAAGTGACTACTATGGAAATGTTTTACATAATTACACGTGTATAAACTATATCTCATTGCTTGTTATCTTGAGACAGGGGGAAGAGGGAGGAAGAGATAGAATTTGGAACTAAAAACTTTAAAATAATTTTTTAAAGTTGTACTTCAGAAGTACAGAATGAAGCACACACAAAAACTGCTCTCCTTTTATTATTTAGTTTAGTCATCACCCAACTATGGTTGCAAACTTAATCTGGGGGAGTGATTCACCAACACTCACAGTACCTGCTTATGGTTGAGAAAGACAACTCCAGATAATTATCTCCAGCCTGAGCATCCTCAAAGATTATTCATTGTGTGTTAGGGGGCACAAGGAGCTTAATTCACTTAGTGTTAGTCCATCAATGATTTTCCATTGTATAAAATATGGAGTGCCAAGGGTACAACTAAGGAGAAGTGATCTTTATTTTTTAAAAGTCTCCTGACAAGAACTACTGTTTTGAAATATGTGTTTTCCCCAGACTTGATATGAAACCTTTCACTTGTCCTCAAAGTTTCTGTTTCTATATAGTAACCTTTATTTAATTTCATTGATGTGTCGACAAGATGGATTTTTCCCCCTTAACTTCTAAGCTATTGTTTGGTATCATAGTGTCTTGTTCAGTTGTGATTGAATTTTCTTTTCTGTTTACAAGAAAAGGGATAAGAATTATGAAACAGGTAAAAGGATCAAAAATAATAATAAAAATGCCCTCTGTGCAAGCAAAAAGCAAGTCACAATGTGGGGGAAAGAGCAACGATGAAGCTGAGAAATCCATTCATTCAACAGCTTTCAAAAATATTATTTGTCAAAAGTGTTTCTGCCATGTGTAGGGCCTCATTCTTCATGTTGTAGGAGTCATACACTATTATATGCAGGAAGGAACTTGAAAGATCAATTCAATTTAAAGATTATCTATTTTAAACCCATGTTCAAGGTAGTATAAAGTACAGAGAGAGGTTATGATCACACAGCTGAGAGAAAGGAAGCAGAATAAGGAATGGAATTCAGAGGGCCCCACTCCATTATTGGTACAAATTTGGTCATATATTCATTCAAATATAGGTTATGCTTTTCCCTAAAAGCTGCATATGACCATATTTTTCAGTATACAAAAACCCAGTATTTTTGGATATCTCTATTCATATATTTGTGTTACATGTGTATGTATATGTTATGTTACATATATATGTGTGTGTGTTACATTTACATCTATATACACACATATCCACATCTATATCAATACAAAGAAAGCAGCATGATATAACATAAGAGCACTAGATTTGGAGTCTTGAGAATCTAAGTTCAAATACTGCCTTTATCATTTAGTTGTGTACTTGACCTCAAGCAAGTTATTTATCTGCTCCAGACCTCAGTTTCCTCATTTGTAAAATGAGAGGGTTGGACTAGATGATCCAACTCTAAATCTATGGTTCTATTTTCCTATACTGAAGCTTCCTGAGGAGTGTGCAAGCTTCCTGAGGTCAGGGATAATTTATAATTGATTATTTTCTCAGTACTTATCATAATGCCTTCTTTTGCTCTTATTGTTGTTGAGAGACTTTCAGTCACATCCAACTCTTGGTGACCCCATTTTGGATTTTCTTGGCAAGAATAGTAGAGTGGTTTGACATTTTCTTTTTCAGTTCATTTTATAGATAAGGAAACTTAGATAAACAGAGTTAGGGTATTTTGCCTAGGGTCACACAGCTAATAGGTATCTAAGACTAGATTTGAACTCAAGAAGATGAATCTTCCTGATTCTAGTTCTGATACTCTACTGTACCACCAAATTGCCCATAGTGTCTCATAAATAAATAGTGTTTAATAATTGCTTGTTGAATTGAATTGTTGATTTTAATTTTTTTTTCCTTTTAGAGAGAGATTTAATTTTAGAGATGTAGCTTATACTTGGACATATAGGGCATCTTAGGTTTTAGCCTTACTTTCAAGTAAGCCCTAACCATCAGCATGATTGCAATCTCTGATTCTTTTCACATTTTTAAAAAGCCTCTTAACTCTTGATTTCAAAGGAATAGATGTTCCATTTTTGATGCTGTCATTCATATGAGAAAGGGTACTTTTCTCCATGCCTTTCCCCTCCAGAACCCCCAGGGACTAAGGCTTAAGTAAGCCATTCCAACCTTTGAAGTAAGAAAAAAATTGCCTAGTTTGTGCAGAATTCAAATGATTGTCCTCCTCCTCCCTGGGCACCTTGAGAGTTGATGAGGTCCTACCTTCAGAGGCACTCTAGTTTTTTCTAGGACACTTGAGCATGATTTAGTGAAGGAACATCAAAATTCAATTTCCCCATAAGGTAAGATTTCTCTTCTTAGGAAAATACCCACTGGCCAGACTAATATTATTTCACTAAACACCTAACTATTGAACACAAGCTATTTTGAACAAATGGTGTCACAGGTTAAAAATATTCCTTGGGATGAATGGCATGTTTTATGGCAAGCTGAATCTGGCATCTTTGCTTTAATATATCATGGCTGCAATATATTAGTAGTGAGTGAATGTGCCTTTCTAAGGGACTAACAAATTTCAGATAACAAGAGAAAACTTAGACACTGAGGAGACTTTGGCTCATAGACTCAACCCTGGAAGGGATTCTGAAACTATTCATTTAAAAAACATTCCAGGAGGTCTGTCGTGCTCTCCAGAAAGCCTGGGATAGTTTAAACAAGATTTAACCAAAAAATCCACAAAATGGACTCAGTCTCTGCATTCCTGTTTTAACATAACTCTGCAATCTTAGCAATTGTCTGTCCTTATATGTTACTGTTTCCAAACTAGAATCACCATAGTTAATCAGTCATGTACTTATTGTGTGGTATGGCACTTTCTTGTCTCCCTCACAGCAACTAGCACTGTCTATAAAGATATGAAATTCTTAATAGACATCTATGGATGTCTATTCCATATGGCCTCCTCAGTCTTTAACTTCCTTGATTTGTCTCCAGCTATTGAAACCATATACTATATTCCCTCCTTTTGATATTTCTTTCTTCTTTGGCATTCATGACACTGCTCTTTTTTTGGTTCTGTTCCTTTGTATCTCACCATCCTTTTTCACATATGTTAAATGGTTCATTGTTCTCTTCCTTCCCACTAAGTGTGGATGGCCTCCAAGGCTCTGTTATAGCTTTTTATTTAAAAGGCTATTTAAATGCTTTCATCTGACAATTTCATTAACTCCCATAGTTTCAATCATCTTTATGATAGAGATGGTTCTCAGGTCTGTCTTTCTATCTAGCCACAATTTCTTCCTTGGTCCATGATCCTGAATTTCCACCTGGATATTCTATAAACCTCGATTCAACATGGCCAAAACTAAACTCACCATCTATTCTCTAAATCTGACCATCTTCTATATTTCCCTATTTTTGTTCATGGTACCACAATTTTTCCAATCACTCGAACTCCAAATTTCATTTATTCTGGACTTTCCATCACTATTAGCACTAAATAGCCCCCACTCTCTTCTTCATAAGCTCAGAGATGCAGAATAGGAAGGGGCATCAAAGATTATATAGTATAGCCCCCTCATTTTGTGGATGAGAAAATTGAAGCCCAGGACTGAACCTATATTTTCTGCCTATAGAATTGGCATTCCTTCCACTCTTTATTCAGTTTAACACTATCCTCATTCAATCATCAGGGCCAGCCTTCACTTATCTAATAGTCATCTAACATATTTCCCTTCCTTTAGTCTCTTTTCTCCCATTCATCTTTCATATTATTCCTAAATTATCTTTTTTCATCCACTGGTCTGATCATGCTATTGCCCTATGGGCTCAAAAACCTTTAGTGACTCCCTATAAGCCCCTTCATATAACAATTTAAGGTCATTTACAATCTGGCTCCAGGTTCTTTTCCAGATATAGTGTACTTCATTTGCTCTTGCTTCTAGCCAAACCAGAGAATAACTGCTTCCTAGTCTCATTTGTGCTATCTTTTCTCTGTGTATTTGTACACAGAGGCTGCTATTCCCAGAATACACATGAAGGCTTCTCTATTCCCCCTACTGAAAGTGATCTCTTTCCTTAAATTATCTCATAGCACTTTGTATATCTATGTTAAATTTTTTCTTCTTAGAACATTCTAGTCTGTATCATACATATATGCATATATTTACATGCATATATACATTGTGTGTATATTTACATATATACACACACATATATATATACATATATGACATAAAATTATAACTTGAGAAAAAGTAGGGACTATGTGATTTTTCACCTTTATATCCCTAATCCCTACCACAGTACCTTCTTTAAAAGAAAAAGATACTTAAAAGATCTTATTGTTGTTGTTAAATAGTTTCAGCTGTATATGACTCATCATGACTGCATATGGGGTTTTCCTGGCAAAGATCCTGGTGTGGTCTGCCATTTGTTGTCTAACTTATTTTACAGATGATGAAATCGAGGTACAGGATTAAATTACTTGTCCAGGATCACACAGATAATAAATGTCTCAAGCCAGATTTTAACTCAGGAAAATGAGTTTTTCTGACTCCAGGGAATGGTACTCTATCCACAATGCTACCAAGATATCTGAATTTTATTATTCAGTTATGTCTGACTCTGTGACTCCATGGACCATATTTTCCATGGGGTTTCCTTGGTAAAGATACTAGATTGGTTTGCCATTTCTGCCTCCAGTGGATTAGAGCAAACGGTGGTTAAATGGTTTGTTCACGGTCATACAGCTAGCAAGTGTCTCAGGCTGGATTTGAATTCAGGTCTTCTTGACTTGTAGATTCTGACTTAAGACCTATAAGATTAGCAAAAACATAAGATATATATTCTGCCTCAAATCACCTTAGACTAATTGGAAAGATAAAATATACATCCACCCATGAAAATTAGACATTAAGATGATTCTAAAGTGCACTGACAAAGTAATAGGACTGCCCCAAGTAGCCACATGTGACAATTTATCTCCTAGTAATAACTATTATATAATAAAGTATGAAATTGTCTGGGGCAGACAGAAAGAAGATGTCAGACTGTATATAATGAGTTGTTAAATGTGCCTAGAGTCTTAGTGAAATTTTAAACTTCAATATATAAAGATGTGTATGTATATAAAACTAGGTCTAAATTTATATGGATAATGAATCTCTTGAAGTGATCATATGTATCTGAATTCACACTGTTTGAGACTATAATCAGTGAAAATAATGATCATTGGTTCCAGTTCAATGACAATATTTAGAATGAATATAATGTGAACACTTTAGGGTATTCATTGTTCCAACTAATGGAAACCCAGCTCTGTAGGTATGTGTATAATATATGTAAATATAGACACACTATATGTATAAGCATACTTCATTTTATTGTGCTTTGTACATTTTGTTTTTTACAAATTGAAGGTTTGTGGCAACTTTTCATCCAGCAAATCCATCAACTTGACTTTTTTTTTCCAATAGCATATACTCAGATTGTGCCTCTGAGTCACATTTAGGTAATTCTCACAATATTTCAAACTTTTCCACTATTATTATATTTGTTATGGTGAAGACCCCAGCTTTTGGGATAAGAACTTAGTGTTTGATAAAAATTGCTGGGAAAATTGGAAACTAATATGGCAGAAACTAGGCATTGATCCACACTTAACACCGTACACCAAGATAAGGTCAAAATGGGTTCATGACCTAGGCATAAAGAATGAAATTATTAATAAATTAGAGGAACACAGGGATATTTTACCTCTCAGACCTGTGGAAGGGGAAGGACTTTATGACCAAAGCAGAACTAGAGATCATTACTGATCACAAAATAGAAAATTTCGATTATACCAAACTGAAAAGTTTTTGTACAAACAAAACTAATGCAGACAAGATTAGAAGGGAAGCAATAAACTGGGAAAATAATTTTACAGTCAAAGGTTCTGATAAAGGCCTCATTTCCAAAATATATAGAGAATTAACTCTAATTTATAAAAAATCAAGCCATTCTCCAATTGAAAAATGGTCAAAGGATATGAACAGACAACTCAGATGAAGAAATTGAAACTATTTCTAGTCATATGAAAAGATGCTCCAAGCAAGATGACAGGAAAAAATAATGATGATTGTTGGAGGGGATGTGGGAAAACTGGGACATTGATGCATTGTTGGTGGAGTTGTGAACAAATCCAAACATTTTGGAGAGTAGTTTGGATTATCCAAAAAGTTATCAAACGTATTACTTTGATCCAGCAGTGTTACTACTGGGCTTTTATCCCAAAGAGATTATAAAGAAGGGAAAGGGACCTTATGTGCACAATGTTTGTAGCCCTTTTGTAGTGGCTACAAACTGAAACTGAATGGATGTCCATATGGAGAATGGCTGAATAAATTGTGGATATGAATATTTGGAATATTACGTTAAGAAATGACCAACAGGATGATTTCAGAAAAGCCTGGAGAGACTTACACGAACTGATGCTGAGTGAAATGAGTAGGACCAGGAGATCATTATATACTTCAACAACAATACTATATGATGACCAGTTCTGATGATGACCAGAATCAGATATGATGACCTGGCCATCCTCAGCAATGAGATCAACCAAATCATTTCCAATGGAGCAGTAATGAACTGAACCAGCTACGCCCAGAGAAAGAACTCTGGGAGATGACTAAAAACCATTACATTGAATTCCCAATCCCTATATTTATGCCCACCTGCATTTTTGATTTCCTTCACAAGCTAATTGTACAATATTTCAGAGTCTGATTCTTTTTGTACAGCAAAATAACGTTTTGGTCATGTATACTTATTGTGTATCTAATTTATATTTTAATATATTTAACATCTATTGGTCATCCTGCCATCTAGGGGAGGGGGTGGGGGGTAAGAGGTGAAAAATTGGAACAAGAGGTTTGGCAATTGTTAACGCTGTAAAGTTACCCATGCATATAACCTGTAAATAAAAGGCTATTAAATAAAAATATATATATATTTGTTATGGTGATCTGTGATCAGTGATCTATGTTGTTACTATTTTAATGATGTTACTAATTTAATTTAATTGGTTTTGGGGGACAGGGTACCACAAACAATACTCACATACAATGGTGAACTTGATTGATAAATATTATGTGTGTTCTGACTATTCCATTAACAAGGAGTTCATCATCTCTCTCCCTCTTTTCAGGTTATTCAGCTCAAAATGTCTAGTAAACAATTGAAGACATGAGATTAGATCACAGGAGAGAGACTAGATTTAGATGAACAGATCTGGGAGTCATAAACATAGAAATGAACATAAAGCCATGGGACCCAATGGGATTACTAACTGTATCTAAAGAGAAAGGAGGAATATGACAAATTCACAAATGACTATATTGTAATTAGTAGTTTTCTATTTCCGAGACAATTTTCAACAATTCAACTTTTGATTTTTGAGTTCCAAATTTTTCTCCCTCTATTCCCAATCTGACATAGGTTATACATGTGCAATCATGTTAAACATAATTCTACCTTAGTCATGATGTAAAAGAAAAAACTGAAGAAAAGGAAAAAAACATGAATAAAATTAAAAATAATATTCTTTGATCTGCATTTAGACTCCCTAGTTCTTTCTTTGGATGTGGACAGCATTTTCCAACATAAGTCTTTTGAAATTATCTTGGAACATTGTATTGCTGAGAATAGCTAAGTCATTTATACTTGATCATCATACAATATTGCTGTTATTTGTACAATTTTCTCCTGATTCTACTCACTTCACTTAGAATTAGTTCATATAAATCTTTCTGAAATCCATCTATTTATCATTTTTATAGCATAAGAATATTCTATTCAATTCATATGCCACAGTCTGTCAATCATTATTCAAATGATAGGCATTCCATCAATTTCCAATTCTTTGTCACAACAAAAACAACTACTTTAAATATATTTGTTAATGTGTGGATCTGTGATTTCAATGATAGATCAGTCAGGCGAGAAAACTTTCTGTACTAATATGAGTTACCCTATAGCACTTAGAGATTAAGTGACTTGTCCAGGATAACATAGACGGTGGATATTAGAGGGTGATTTGAAGTCGGAAAGGTCTTCATGGCGTGAGACTACCTATTCTTCTATGCTCTCATACAAATAATTACTGCTGTAAGATAATATGAAAGGTAAAAATGAAATGCTAAGTAAGGCCCAAGAAGGGAAAGATAATTATTGACTTAAAGGATCAAGGAAAATTCCACACCTGGAAGGAACTTCAAAGATGTCTTAAACCATTCATTTTATTTCACAGATAAGGAAACTAATCCCCAGGGAAATTAAGTAGTTCATCCATGATAAGAGTGTAAGAGGCAGAATTTGAATCCAGGCTCTAGATGACACAGAACTATTAAATTTTATACTGTGTTCCTTTATTAAAATTTTAAGGAGATTGTGTAATTGAACATGGAAAGGGATATTTTAAAAGTCCTATAGAAACTTTATTTTGAAGGGATAAGAAGTCTATAGTCAGAAAGGTTGATACTCAATAGTTGATCACAGAGTAAATCAAGATCCCTCACCTGAGATGTGTTAGAGGGACTTTAGCCAAAATTAGTGAAAACCATGAGAATAACTAAATACAGAAGTCAGGCAAGCACAGACTGAAGGCAGATAGCTGACAGAATAGGCTTGGACCATGAGTCTTGGATGTCTTGTTAGGAAACAAGAATCAAATGAATAGGTAAAGGAGCTGTATACAACATTAAGTTAATAGAGGATTCTCTTTTACTTGTGATGAAAAATGCCATCTGCCTCCAGAGAAAGAGCTGATAGAATCTGAATGCAGATCAGTGTACTTTAAAAAAATCTTTCTTTCTTTTTTATATTTTTTTTTTGAAGAGGAAGGGGGAAAAGGTCATTGTTTTCTTTTGTGATATGACCAATTAGGAAATACGTTTTGCATGATTGCACATGTCCAATTTGTATCAAACTGCTTGCCTTCTCAAGGCTGGGGGAGGGAGGAAGGGAAAGAATTCAGAACTCAATTATTTTTAAATGAATGTTAAAAATTGTTGTTACATATAATTAAAAAAATACAATATTTTTTTAAAAATTAGAAAATGTTCCTTAAAAAAAAGAAAAGAACTTATATGTTCTAAAATGTTCATAGCAGCATTTTTTGTGGTGACAAGAGCTAGGAATTGCAGGAATGTACATCAATTGGGAATGGCTAAAAGAAGTAGTGGTATATGATTGTGATGGAATATTGCTGTGCTTTAAGAAATAATGAGCGGAGGCTTCCAGCCAAGATGGCGGCCAGGAGGCACACAGCTGTGTAAGCTCCGTGTTTTCTCTCAGAATCCATCTCATTACAAGCCTCTGAATTAATGCTTGATTGTAAAAACCCTCACAAATAGTTACCAAGAAAAGACATCCTTAAGATTCAACAGGAAAGGTCTGTTTTTGCTCGAGGGCAGGACGGTTTTAGATCGGGCACAAGCTGAAGGTAGGCAGCGGCAGCGGGAGCTCAGCAGGCAGCTCACAGCCGAGCAGACCGGAGGTGGGGTGGGGTGTGATCTCAGCCATCTCTGTGGGGAGAGCTTTGCTACAGGCTTGGATACTTTGCCCTGGCAGCAAGTCAGTAGCCCAGCAGAGAAGCTAAAAACACTGGGGGTGAAGAATACAACCCCAAACAGCTAGAGTTTCTCAGGACCTGGCCACCCCTCCCCCACAGTGTCTCAGCACACTCTCAGAGTCTCAGAGCACAGGTGCAGCACAATCCTGCTATTGCCTCCCTGCTGCTCCCTGCAATCTGTAGAGGAAACTCGGTAATACCACCCAGCCCCTCCCCCCAAAAAAGCAGATTCCATTTGGGTTTTTTTTCTTTTTTTCTTTGCTAATTAGTCTGCGATTCTTCTCTGACAAAATGAGCAAAAAAAATGAAAAGGACCTTAACCACTGACTGCTTTTATACAGATAGAGAGCAGACTCTAAACCCTGAGGAAACTAAAACAGACTGTCTCCAAGTGAATCCCCAAAGGAGGAGATCATCTGTTCCTCAGCACAGATGAATCTCAGAGAAGAAATTAAAAAGGCTCTCACAAGAGAGTTAGAAGAAAAATAGGAAAAGGAGAGGGAGGCTTAGCAAGAGAGTCTGGAGAAGTCATCCCACACATTTAAAGACAGAGTGGATAAAGAAATCAAATCCTTGAAAAATAGGATTAGTGTACTGGAAACAGAAAATAGCTCTCTAAAAAATAAAATTGGCGAAATGGAAAAAAATTCCACATAACAAAACAACTCAATTGGACAATTAGAAAAAGATATAAAAAAAGTGAGTGAAGAAAATACTTTATTGAAAATCATAATCAAACAAATGGAATTGAATGACTCAAGGAGACAATAAGAATCAGTCAAGCAAAACCAAAAAAATCAAACAATGGAAAAAAATGTGAAATGCCTTCTTGGGAAAACAACAGACCTGGAAAATAGGTTTAGGAGAGACAATCTGAGAATTATTGGACTCCCAGAAAAATATGATGAAAAAAAGAGCCTGGACACTATTTTCCAGGAAATTATCAAAGAGAACTGCCCAGAAGTCATAGAAACAGAGGGTAAAAATAGACATTGAAAGAATTCATCAATTACCTGCTGAAAGGGATCCTAAGAAATATAGTGGCTAAATGCCAGAACCCTCAAACGAAGAAAAAAAAATATTCCAAGTGGCTAGAAAAACCCAATTCAAATATAGAGGAGCTACAATAAGGATCACCCAGGATCTAGCAGCATCCACATTAAAAGATCGAAGGGCCTGGAATATGATATTCCAAAAGGCTGAGGAACTTGGTATGCAACCAAAAATAATTTACCCAGCCAGAATGAGCATCTTTTTCCAGGGAAGATGGTCATTCAACAAAAATAAGCGAATTTCATCTATTTTGATGAAAAAAACACAACTCAACAAAAAGTTTGATCTACAAATATAGAACTCAAGAGAAACCTAAAAAGGTAAAAAGAAATCTTGGGAACTATATTCCTGGTATAAAGATATATAAAAAAATACATGTATACCTTGTTCTAAAAACTAGAGGTGAAAAGGACATTGTACCAGAAAAAGGGTAAAGTGGGGTACTACATCTTATGAAGAGGCAAAGGAAACCTATTATATCTGAAAGAATGGAGGAGGATGAATACCGGGTATCTTACTGCCATCAGAATTGGCTTTAAGAGAAAAAATTTAGACATATTCAATTTATGGTGAAACTTCTTCCACCTCATTGAAAAGTGAGAAGGGAAAAGTAAAAAGAGAAGGAATAAGTTAAGCAGAAGGGAATATGGAAACTGTGAGGGAAAAGAGTAAGATAGGGAGGAATTCTAAGGTGGGGAGGAGGATATAAAAGGAGGGCAGAAGCAAGTGGTGCCTCACAAGTTTAATACTGGGTAGGGGGAAGGGGAAAAAGGGGGAAGCATAAACAAGATGGCAAGTAAACAGAATTTCATTTTAACTAAATGTGAATGGGAAACCCCCACAAAGAGGAAGTGGTTAAGGGAATTGATTAACAGCCAGAATCCTCAAATGTTGTTTACAGGAAACACACCCTGAAGCAGGAGATACATGCAGAGGGTAAAAGGTTGGAGCAAAATCTACTATGCTCAGGGAAGTCAAAAGCAGGGGTAGCATCCTGATCTCAGATCAAGCAAAAAGCAAAATTGATCTAATTAAAAGAGATAGAAGGGCACTATATCTTCAAAGAGAGCATGATAATGAAGCAATATTAATATTAAACATATAGACCAAGTAGTGTAGCATCTAGATTCTTAAAAGAGAAATTAAGAGAGCTAAGAAGAAAAGACAGCAAAACTATAATAGTGGGAGATCCTAACCTTAACCTCAGAATTAGATAAAATCAAACCACAAAAATAAGAAAGAATAAAGAGGAAAGAATACTAGAAAAGTTAGATATGAAGACTTTGGAGAAAACAAAATGGAGACAGAAAGGAGTATACTTTTTTTCAGCAGTTCATGGAATCTTACAAAATAGACCATAATTAGGATGAAAACCTCAACTCAAAATGCAGTAAGGGAAATAGTAAAAACCCAGACCACGATGCAATAAAAATTACATTAAACAAAAAAGGGGAAAGTAGACCAAAAAATAATTGGAAACAAATAACTTAAAGAATGATTGGGGAAACAGAAACTGACAAATTAATAACTTCACCCAAGAAAACGACAATAATGAGACATCATAAAATGTGGGAGCAGCCAAAGCGGAATAAGGGGAAATTTCAATCCTAGAGTCCATTGCATAAAATAGAGAAAGAGAAGGTCAATAAATTGGCCTTAACTAAAATGCTAGAAAAGGAACAACCTAAAAAGTCCCACCAAACACAAACTTGAAATTTAAAATAAAAAGGAGAGATCAATAAATTGAAAGTAAAAAACATTGAATTAATTAAAAAACAAGAGTTGGTTCATGGAAAACAAAAAAATAGACAAATCTTTAGTAAATCTGATTTAAAAAAGGAAAGGGGAAAAAATCAAATTTTATCTTAAAAATGAAAAGGAGATCCGCCATAATGAAGAGGAAAAGAGCAATAATTAGAATTACTTTCCCAACTTATGAAATAATAACAACTTAAATGAAATGGAAGAATACCTTCAAAAATATATTGCCCAAATTAACAAAGGAAGAAGTAAATATTCTAAACAGTCCCATCTTAGAAGAAGAAATAGAAAAGTTTATTAACCAACTCCCTAAGAAAAATCCCCAGGACCAGATGGATTTATATGTGAATTCTACCACAATTTAAAGAACAATTAACTCCAATGCTGTATAAACTATTTGAAAAAAATAGGGATTGAAGGAGTCCTACCAAACTCCTTTTACAACACAGACATGGTACTGATACCTAAACCAGGTAGGCTGAAAACAGAGAAAGAAAATTATAGAACTGTCTCCCTAATGAATATAAATGCTAAAATCTTAAATAAAATATTAACAAAAAGATTACAGAAAATCATCTCCAGGATAATACACTATGACCAAGTAGGATTTATACCAGGAATGCAGGGTTTCAATATTAGGGAAAACATTAATATAATTAATAACCAAACAAAAAACCAATTGATACTAATAGATGCAGAAAAAATTTGATAAAAAAAGACCATTCCTAAAAAAACAGAGATAGGAATAAATGGATTTTTTCTTAAAATAGTCAGGAGTATATATTTAAAATATCAGTAAGATATATGCAATGGGGAAAAACTGGAACCTTTCCCAGTAAGATCTGGAGTGAAGCAAGGTTGCCCACTATCACCATTATTATTCAATATTGTATTAAAAACACTAGCCTCGGCAATAAGAGTCAAAAAAGAGATTAAAAGAATTAGAGTAGGCAATGAAGAAACTAAACTATCACTCTTTGCAGATGATATGATGGTATACTTAGAGAACCCCAAGATTCTACTAAAAATATTAAAATAACTTAATTTAGCAAAGTTGCAGGGTATAAAATAACCATAAATGTCGCATTTTTATAACACCAACAAAAATCCAACAGCAAGAGATACAAAGAGAAATCCATTCCAGAATAACTGTGACAAAAAAATTTGGGAATCTATCTACCAAAGGAAAGTCAGGGATTATATGAAAAATTAAAAAACTTTCCACACAAATAAAGGCAGATTAAACAATTGAAAAATATTAAGTGCCCTGGAAGGCTGAGCAAATAAAAAGAGAAATACCCTAAACTAATCATTTATTTAGTGCTATACCAACAGACTCCAAGAAAATAAATGAAGAAAAAACCAAAATTTTGGAAAATAAAAGGAATCTAAAAATTTGAAAAAATCAAAGGAATGTACAAAATTTGATTAAACAATTTAAAACGTACCAAAAAGGATTGGCAAAAATTTAGTTGGACAAAGAACAAGTTAAAACAAATAGAACATAGCATGTTTACTCCAAAGACCTTTTTGGAAAAATGGATTAATTTGACAAACCTTTGGGATAACAAATTAGAAAAAATTTATAACAATTTAAAATTTTACCAAAAAACAAAACCTTTGTTAAACAAAAGAAGAAAAAACAAATGGGAAAAATCATAGTTTAAGTTTTAAAAGTTATCAAAAAAAGAGAAATTGATTCAAAATAAAAAAATTTTATTCTCAAATTAAAAATTTCAAAAAAACAAAACAATTAAATGATTGAAAAGAAATAAATAAAACACTTCTGAAAGTTTTTAAAAACCCTTTTAAAAAATAAGAGAACAAATTTTAAGAAACCAAACTCCTTGAAAATGGTCAAAATTTAACAACAACCGTAAAGAAATTTTTAAAATGAAAGGAAAAAAATTAATAAAAATGAAATTGTTGAGACCAAAACCCTGGGAACCTGATACAGGGTTTGAGTTAGGGACAAAAACTGGGACAATTCAATTTAAAACCCAAAAATTTAAAACTGGAATTACCCTTTTTGATCCCACCAAGGTGTTTCTATTTCTTATACCCAAGGAGATACTAAAAGAAGGGAAAGGGACCAGTATTGCCAGTGTTTTGGTAGCCCTGTTTGAGTGACTAGGCTGGAAACTGAGTGGATGCCCACAATTGAGAAATGGTTGGGTAAATTGTTATAAGGGAATGAGGAAATTATTGTTCTGTAAGAAATGACCAGCAGGATGAATACAAGAGGCTTGGAGAGAATTACATGAACTATGCTAAGTGAAATGAGCAGAACCAAGAGATCATTAAACATCAACAACGATTCTGTATGAAGATGTAATCTGATGAACTGGTTTCTTTGAAAAGAGACCTAACTAGTTTAATTGATCAATGATGGACAGAAGCAGCTACAATTAAAGAAAAACACTGGGAAATGAATGTAAACTGTTTTATTTTGTTTTTCTTCCCACTTTTTACCTTCTGAATCCAACTCCCCCAAAAAGAGAACTGTTTCCTGCAAAATATATTGTATCTAGGATATACGTAATTCAAAACATAGACCCTTGCCTTAGGGAGGGGTGAGGGGAGAGAGGAGAAAAATCAGAACAGAAGTGAGTGCAAGGGATAATGTTGTAAAAAAAATTACCCTGGCATGGGTTCTGTCAATAAAAAGTTATTATAATAAATAAAAAAATAATAATAAATAAATAATTTTTTTTAAAAAAGAAATAATAAGCAAGATGATTTTAGGGGGAAAAAAGCATGGAAAGACCTTCATGAAATAAATGAGCAGACTTCTAGAGGCAGAACCAAGATGGCAGAGAGCAGACATGACTCTCTGTAACCTACTCTAATCTTCTCTCAAACTAACAGCAGATTAAGCCTCTAAACTGGTTTTGAAGTCAAAGAATCTACAAATATTTGAAGTGCAACACATTTCTAGAAGAAGATACCTTGGAAAAACTTCAGCACAGGTCTGTTTTAATTGGTCAGGGGGACAGTCTGCCAAACCCACACTTCAGCATAGGGACACCGGGACAAGAAGCTGCAGCAGAGAGTCAGAATGTTATAGCTTCCATGTACCTGGGAATCTTCTGTGAGCCTCTTAGGCCACTCTGTCCTGGTTGCAAGCAGTGGGGTTGGTAAACTTGCCTTTTGTAAAAGACAAATTGTAAACCACTGAGCCTTGGAAGAATGTCAGATCTAGTTGCTATTACCCAGCACTGGAAATCAATCAGCACAACTGCTGCAAATTAAAGCAGCTGTCTCTCCTTTGCACTGAACAGATCTCAAGCCATAAAAAAAAAAATGAATAAAAAACAACAACAACAAAAAAGAACTCTCATCATAGACAGCCTTTACAGAGAAAGAGAACAGACTTCAAATCCTGAGGTTCCTAGAGGCAAAGCAACAGAAGATGCCCCAAAGAGAGATATGAACTGGTCTTCATTTTTTTTGAAGATTGCATAAAGGATGTTAAAAAACAGAAGAAAAATGGGGAAATGAAATGAGATCATTGCAAGAAGGAATGGAAAAAATGGAAAAAGGATGCAATGAACAAAAAAAAATAATTGGTCAATTGCAAAAGGAGCTAAAAAAGGTAACTGAAGAAAATAATACACTAAAAATTATAATTGAAAAAATGGAAGTGAATGATTCAATAAGACTCCAAGAATCAGTCAAACAAAAACAAACAAACTAAAAATGAAAAAATAGAAGAAAATATGAAATATTTTCTAGGAAAAACAATTGACCTGGAAAATAGATCTAGGAGAGACTATCTAAGGATTATTAGGCTTCCTGGAAGCCATGATGAAAAAAAAAAAAAAGAACCTAGACTTTATCTTACAGGAAATCATAAAAGAAAACTGCCCTGATATTTTAGAATCAGAAGGTAAAATAGCTATTGAAAGAATACACTGATCACCTCTTGAAAGAGACCCCAAAATTAAATGCCCAAAGAATATCATGGCTAAATTTCAGAATCGTACCAAAGAAAAACTATTGCAAGCAAACAGACAGAAATAAGTTAAATATTGAGGAATAACAATTAGGATTACCCAGGACCTAGCAGCTTCCACCTTAAAGGATTGAAAGGCCTGTAATCTGATATTCCAAAAAACAAAGGAACTGGGATTATAGACTATCCAGGAAAAATGAGTATTATCTTTCAGGGAAGAAGATGGACATTCAATGATATAGGTGAATTTCATCTATTTCTAATGAAAAGACCAGAACTGAACAAAAAATTTGATCTCTAAACACAGGACCCAAGAGAAGCATAAAAAGGAAAGAACTCTTGAGAATTATATTTCTGTTATGGGTATATATATAATTTCTATTATATCCACTTAGAGAATGTGGATATAATTTGATTTTATTATGATGATATGAAAAAGAAACTAGAGGTGGAAAGGGAATCATACTGGAAGAAGAGGGAAAAGGAGGTAAAATAAGGGAAATTATATTTCACAAAGAGGCAAAGAAAACCTATTATAATTGAGAGAAAGAAGGTGGGGGGATGAGCGTTATGTGAATCTTACTCTCATCAGATTTGGCTCTAAGAGAGAATAGTAGACATATTTGGTATCATAAAGAAACTTGTCTCACCTTATAGGGTAGTAGGAGGGAAAGGGGGGAAGGAAAGGGAAAGACTAATAGAAAGGAAAACAGAAGAATTAGGGAAAAGGTGCAAAAAATGGGGAGGGGGCTCTAAAGAGGGAAGACTGTTTGAGGGAGGTGGTAAAGAGGGGAGAGGGATAGGAAAGAGAAAAGCATAACTTAGGGTAAATAAAATGGCAGGAAATACAGAATTAGTTATTTTAACTGTGGATGTGAATGGGATGAATTCCCCCATAAAATGGAAGCAGATAGTAGACTGGATTAAAAGCCAAATCCTATAATATGTTGTTTACAAGAAATATATCTAAAAGATAGTGATACATATAGAGTGAAGGTAAAGGGCTGGAACAAAATATATTATGCTTCAGGTGAGGAAAAAAAAAGCAAGGATAGGAATCCTGATCTCAGATCAAGTAAAAGCAAAAATAGATCTAATTTAAAGAGTTAAAGATAAGCAAACTATAGCTTACTAAAGGGTACCATAGATAATGAAGCAATATCAACACTAAACATATATGTACCAAGTGATATAGCATAGAAATTCCTAGAGAAGTTAAGAGAGATGCAAGAAGAAACAGATTGTAAAAGTATACTAGTGAGAGATCTCAATCTTGCTCTATCAGAACTAGATAAATCGAATCAAAAAATAAATAAGAAAGAAGTTAAGGAAGTAAATAGAATTCTAGAAAAGTTAGGTATGATATGCCTTTGGAGAAAATTGAATGGAGACAGAAATGAGTTTACTTCTTTTTCAGCAGTTCACGGAACTTATACAAAAATTGACCATGTGTTAGGGCAAAAATCAAAGTCAACTGCACAAAGGCAGAAATAGTAAATGCATTTTTTTTCAGATTGTGATGCAATAAATCACAAAAAGCACATGCAATATAAGGCCAGGAATAAACAGACTAAAAACTAATTGAAAACTAAATAATCTCATCCTAAAGAATGAATGGGTGAAACAGCAAATCATAGACACAATTAACAATTTCATCCAAGAGAATGACAACAATGAGACAACCTACCAAAATTTGTGGGATGCAACCAAAGTAGTGATAAGGGGAAATTTTATATCTCTAGATGCTTACTTGCATAAAATAAAAAAAGAGAAATTCAATGAATTGGGCTTGGAACTAAAAAAAACTAGAAAAAAACAAATAAAACCCCCCCAATCAAATACCAAACTTAATATTCTAAAAATAAAAGGAGAGATTAATGAAATTGAAATTTAAAAACCATTGAATTAATAAATAAAATTAAAGTTGGTTTTATGAAAAAACTGATAAAATAGATAAATGTTTAATTAATTTGATTAGAAAAGGGAAAGAGGAAAATCAAATTATTAGTCTCAAAAATGAAAAGGGAGAAGTTTCCACCAATGAACAGGAAATTAGAGCCATAATTAGGAGTTACTTTGCCCAACTTTATGCCAATAAATTTGACAATCTAAGTGAAATGGAGGAATACTTACAAAAATATAGATTGCCCAGATTAAAAAAAAAAAAAAAGAAGAGGAAACAAATTACTTAAATAGTCCCGTTTTAGAAAAGGAAATGGAACAAGCTATTAATCAACTCCCTAAGAAAAAATCTCCAGCACTAGATGGATTTACATGTTAATTCTACCAAATGTTTAAAAGAACAATTAACTCCAATACTATATAAACTAATTGAAAAAATAGGGAATGAAGGAATTCTACCAAATTCCTTTCATGACACAGACATGGTACTAATACCTAAACCAGGTAGGATGAAAACAGAGAAGGAAAATTATAGACCCTAATGAATATTGATACAAAAATCTTAAAATATTAGCAAAGAGATTACAAAAAATCATCCCCAGGATAATACATCATGACCAAGTAGTATTTATACCAGGAATGCAGGGCTGGTTGAATATTAGGAAAACTATTAGCATAATTGACTATATCAATAACCAAATTAACAAAAAAATTATCTCAACAGATGCAGAAAAAGCATTTGATAAAATCCAACACCCATTGCTGTTTAAAAAGGCTAGAGAGTATAGGAATAAAACTTTTCCTTAAAATGATCAGTAGCATCTATTTAAAACCATCAGCAAGTATCATATGTAATGGTGATAAACTGGAACCATTCCCAATAAAATCAGAGGTGAAATAAGGTTGCCCACTAGCACCATTACTATTCAATATTGTATTAGAAATGCTAGCTTTGGCCAAGAAGAAAAAGAGATTAAAGGAATTAGAGTAGGTAATGAGGAAACCAAATTATCACTCTTTGCAGATAATATGATGGTATACTTTAAAAAAATCCTAGAGAATCAACTAAAAAACTATTAGAAATAATTCACAACTTTAGCAAAGTTGCAGGAAACAAAATAAATCCACATAAATCATCAGCATTTTTATAGATCACTAACAAAATCCAACAGTAAGAGATACAAAGAGAAATTCCATTTAAAATAACTGTTGATAATATAAAATATTTGGGAATTTATCTGCCAAGGGAAAGTCAGGAACTATATAAGCAAAACTACAAAACACTTTCCACACAAATAAAGTCAAATCTAAACAACTGAAAAAATATCAAGTGTTCTTGGGTAGGTCAAGCAAATATAATAAATATGACAATCCTACCTAAACTACTCAATTTATTTAGTGCTATACAATCAAACACCCAGGAAACTATTTTACTGACCTAGAAAAAATAACAACAAAATTCATCTGGGAGAATAAAAGGTCAAGAATTTCAAGGGAATTAATGAAACAAAAAGCAAATGAAGGTTGCAAATTGAGAACTGAGTGTGGACCACAACATAGCATTTTCATGCTTTCTGTTGTTGATTGCTTGCATTTTGTTTTCCTTCTCATGTTTTTTTTTTCTTTCTAGATCCAATTTTTCTTGTGCAGCAAGATAACTGTATACACACATACACATACACACACACATATATATATTGGATTTAACATATATTTTAACAGTTAACATGTTAAATAAAACATGTTAACATATAGTCCAATATATTTAACATGTATTGGACTACCTGACATCTAGGGGGAGTGGTGGGAAGGAGGTAAAATTTGGAACAGAAAGTTGTGCAAGGGTCAATGTTCAAAATTTACCCAAGCATATGCTTTGTAAATAAAAAACTTTAATTAAAAAAACACAAAGAATTAAATGAACAGAACCAAAAGAATGTTGTATATAGTAATAGCAATATTGTTTTAAGAATGACTTTGATTGAATAAGTTATTTTGTCTAATATAAATACCCAAATTAACTATAAAGGACATATAGAGAAAGAGGCTATCCACCTCCAGTCAAAGAATTGAGACATAGAAATATGTATAGAATAATTTTTCACATATATGTACATACATATTTAATGCACACTCATATTCACACACACACATATATATATATATATATGTATTTGTGTCTAACAATGTATAATCTCAGTGGAGAAAAGAAAAATAAGAAAAGAAAGAAAGAACAAAAAAAGAAAGAAAGTGTAAAGAAACAAAGAAGCAAAGAAAGATGCAAAAGAAACAAAGAAGAAAGGAAACAAAGAAACAGGAAAAAAAGAAAGGTAGGAAGGAAGGAAGGAGGGAAGCAGGAAGGAAGAAAGGAAGGAAGAGAGGAGGAGGACAGGGAAGAAGAAAGGGAAGAGAGAAAACATTTATATGATAAATTTTGTTATATATTTTAAAGGAATAGCAAGCTGTGAATAGTAGATATGCAATTTCAGGTACAATCATCTTTTTTATTGTACTATGGAAGTGCTTATTTTAGTCCATAAATTTAAAATGTAATTAAATTAAAAATATGATTTAAAACATTTCCCTTTCAATAGGAATTTCATTTGTGTGGTACAACTGAATGGTATTTGGTATCAGAGTTACATTCAATTGTGCATAAACAGGTAATATTTTAAGAAATCAATTGTGGCAAGTTTTATCTGAAATGTCTTTGATTTGTCTGAGGTGTGAAGAAGACTCTGTGGTAACCTGATCTGTCCTTAACCAGTAGGTAGTAATTGTGCACTCCAGTCTGGGGTGTGTGTGTGTGTGTGTGAGAGAGAGAGAGAGAGAGAGAGAGAGAGATAGGGATAGGGATTTGGGGCCATTTCAAATAGCATAATTTCCTCTTTGTGATACCCAATATTCCTTCTTCTTTGGTGTTTTTCCTCAGGCTATCTTAGATATTAAGGATACTATTCTGCCATTTTTTTTTTCTTTTGGAACACTTTGCTCCATTAAAGGTTCATCCTAAGTGCCAATTTTCTTTTGGATCCTTCCCCTTAGTTGTTTCTGTTTTTTTCTACCCCTTCCCCAAATTAACTTATAGATGCCTTATATATGTTTCATATTTATCTATCTGTGTATTATTTTTCTTGTTCTTAACCTCAGTAAAATGTAAGATCCTTGAGGGCTGGGATTTTTTTTTCTTATGCTCAATATCTAATGTGTTCAGTCATTTTCAGTCATGTCCAACTCTTCACAAATCCATATGAGTTTTCTTGGCAAATATGTTATTTCTTTCCCCAGCTTATTTTACAGATGAGAAAACTGAAGCAAACAGTCCAACTGGCTTATTTGTGGTCACACATCTAGTGTCTAAGTTCAGATTTTAACTCAGCTCTTTTTGACTCCAGACCTGGTATTCTATCCACACTTAGGTGCATATTTTTATTCAATTGACTTGAGGAGGATAGAGCACAAAGACTAAAAAAAAGGAAATAGTATTACTTCTTATTTCAATCATAATCATTACCATGGCACCTTAATTATCAATACTAGTCATAGATCCCAAGTCAGGGTGGTAATGACAAAGTTAGGTAAAGTGCCAAGAAAAGATAGTAATATGAAGATTTCCCTGATGTTTCATACTTTTTAATAATAATGACACAATGTCACAGGAGATGGTGAGAGGACTCCAAAATCACAGGATCTGAATTTAAATCCTACCCCTGCCAGTTAGTTCCTGTGTGGCATTAAGCAAATCACTCAGTTTTCTCATCTGAAAAATAAGAATATTTCATTAGGTGACACCCAGTGTCCCCAATCTAGAATTAAGGTTCTATGATCCTATTATATAGAAGGAAAGCAAAGGCACAAACAGGGTAATTTATTTTCCTAAAATCATGCAAACAAAAGAAGGAAGAGCCAAGGTTTCAACTTAGCTCTCATAACTAGGATATTATTCAATCATATAGCTTTCTTTTGGATCTTAAATTAAAAATAAATGTTAGTCAAAATTTATGATGTTCTCCAATTGATAAAAAGTCAAAGGATATGAACAATTTTCAGATCAAGAGATTGAAACCATTTCTAGTCAAATGAAAAGGTGCTCTAAAGCATTATTCATCAGAGAAATGCAAATTAAGACAGCTCTGAGATATTACTACACATCTCTCAGATTAGCTAAGATGACAGGAGAAGATCATGATGAATGTTAGAGGGGATATGGGAAAACTGGGAAACTAATACATTGTCAGTGGAATTGTGAATGGACTAAACCATTCTGCAGAGCAATTAGGAACTATGTCCAAAGAGTTATCAAACTCTGTATACCCTTTGATCCAGCAGTGTTTCTACTGGGCTTGTATCTTAAAGAGATCAAAAAGGAGGAAAAGAGACCCCACATGTGCAAAAATGTTTGTGGCAACCCTTTTTATAGTGTCAAGAAACAGGAAACTGGGTGGATGCCCATCAATTGGAAAATGACTGAATAAGTTATGGTTTATGAATGTTATGGAATATTATTGTTCTGTAAGAAATGGTTGCCAGGATGATTTCAGAGAGACCTGGACAGACTTACATGAACTGATGCTAAGTGAAGTTAGCAGAACCAGGAAATCATTGTACCCAGCAACAGAATTATATGATGATCAATTCTGATGGACATGGCTCTCTTCAACAATGAGATTAAAACCAGTTCCAATGATCCTGTGATGAAAGAAGCCATCCACACTCAGAGAGAGGACTGTGGGAACTGAGTGCGTGTCACAAACATTTTCACTCTTTTTGTTGTTGTTTGCTTGCGTTTTATTTTATCATTTTTTTCTGATTTGATTTGATTTTTCTTTTGCAGCAAGATAATTGTATAAATATATATGAATATATTAGATTTAACATATATTTCTACTATGTTTAACATATATTGAACTACTTGCCATCTAGGGAAGGGGTGAGGGAAGGAGAGAGAGTTAGGACACAAGGTTTTGCAAGCATCAATGTTAAAGAATTATCCATGCATATGTTTTGAAAAAGAAAAAGCTTTAATAATCCACAAAATAAATAAATAAATAAATAAAGATTGTGATGCTAGAAGGCCAAGGTCTTCCATTTCATTTAGGGCTATCTCCAACTACCTTGATCTATGTCTGGCCACTGGACCCAGATGGCTCTGGAGGGGGAAATGAGGCAGATGACCTTGCATAGCTCTTCTTTGACCATTTATCAATTGGGAAATGATGCATATTATTGCACATTTGACAAAACTCTTTTTATATTTGAGATATTATACATTTATCTGAGAAATTGTCTACAAATTCCGCCCCCCCAATTTTTTGCTTTTCTTCTAATCTTAGCTACATGGAAGTTTTTTATGCCAAAAAAAAACTTTTAAATTCAATATGATCAAAATTTATCCATTTTGCACTTCACAGTGTTATCTCTTGCTTATAACCTGTTCACCTATTGTTAATCTGATTGGGAGTAACTTTCAAATTTTCTTGTAATACATCCCTTAATATATATATAGAACATTTATTCATTTTGACCTTATCTTGGTAAATGGCATAAGATATTGGTCTATCCCCACTTTCTATTATATTTCTTTCCAGCTTTCCCAATAATTTTTACCAAATAATGAATTTTTATACCTAAAACTTGAATCTTCACACTTTTCAAACTCAAAATTACTATAATCATTTGTTTCTGAAGATTTTATTTCTATGTTATTTCCCTGATCTGCCTTTCTGTTTCTTAGGCAGTACCAATTAGTTCTCCTTTTGAAATTGTCTCATTTGAGCCTCAGAATAAACCTTCAATCTACTACTATTTTTAACCTCATTTTACAGTTGAAGAAAGGTGAGACAAATACAGGTTAAAAGACTTCCACAAGATTGAGGCTGGATTTGTACTTAGTTAATCCTCATTATAGGCCCAACTCTTATCCTCTATATCACCAACTATCTTACAGATAAAGCCAGATTAAAGAATGCTCTTAAATAATAGGAAGGTCAGTAATATTTATTCAGAAATAAATGGAAAGTGACCAAATGTTTTTTTTTAAGTAGTGGAGTGATATGATCACAGTAGTACATTAGGAAGATTTCTTGGTCAGCTGTATGGAAGATGGATTGGAAATGTAAGAATGGGAGCTCAAGGTTTATTTTTAATGTATTAAAAACTATGAACGTTTCAGTAGAGTTATCATAGCAGTAGTGAGGAAAAGGACAAAAACAAAAGATAGTGTGAAATTAGAATTTATAGGACTTGACAGGTAATTGGATGTGGAGAATGAAGGAAAAGTTCAATGTTATGTTCTGGGAGGATCGTAATGCCATCAACCGTAATAAAGAAATCTAAGAGAGGGGAGATCAGTGGAAATTATATGCAATTTTGGACATGTTCAGTTTGAGATGCATACATACCATCCAAGTTTAAGAGGGAAGAGAGAGGGAGAGAGAGAGAGAGATTTAAAAATACAGTTTTGGGAAAGAGGATGATATTGGAGCCATAGATTTGGTAGCCAGTTATAGAGTTAACAAATGAAACTATAGAAAAGGATAAGATAACAAGGGAAAATGTAGAGACAGAATTTTTTTTTATTTCAGGAATCTTCCTCAGAGATATGCAGGAAAAAAAATATTATATATATAAAGAAAATCAAAAGAGTTATTGGTGGGTGGATGAGAAGAGGAACAAAAAGATGTGAGAGTAAGAAATATTTTCCAAATGCAACCTTGACAAATGAAATCTCTGCCTAGCAGTCTATAAAATGATGGTGTGGTAATTCAGAGGAATTATTGAGTACTCAGCATTGCATTTCCACTGAATGATTAAGAAGTCTGTTGGCAGAAATTGTCAAGAGACTGACATCCATCACCAGAAAGTGTGGCGTTATTTCTGGCATTGTCCACTTTGCAAAGCTGCCCAAACAGAGCTCTGATAGTGTAGATGATGAGCTGATGAGTAACTCTGATAGTGACTGATGGGATGATCTAACAGAAAAGCAATGCCTTGTCACCATTGTTTAGTTCTTTCATGCATTGTAGTGCACAGGGGTCTAAAGGCTAATTTTTTAGCAGAATAAGTGCTTTGAAAAGGAGGAGGCTACTTTGTTCCAGAGGCAGCCACATTTCAGATATGACCAAAGCTAGACCAAAGCAGAAGAATGACAGAATGTAGTAGGAGACTCTGTGACCATATTGATTTAGAGTGATATAGCCGTTTTGACTTTTATCCTATGAATGAGAATAGCTAAAGATAAATAAGAATATAAAAATAGACAAGGAATAGAATTTCATACTGATAATTATTTAAATTATAAAATTTACACCAAAAGTAGAAAAAAAGGAAGACATAAAAATGAAATAATATTTAGTCTTAGAATTAATAGCAAGCACTAGAATTTATTAAGCAAAGGAATTATGTGCTCAGATCTGCACTTTAGGAAACTCATTTTAGCAGCAATATGGATTGAAGTAAGAAGACATTTGAGACAAGAGCAGTTATGAAGTTATCATTGTAGTTCAGGAAAGAAATAATGAAGGCCTAGGTTTTTATGGTGCTTGTGTGAGTAGAGAGCATGGGAGGTATTACATAAGCACATAGTAATATAACAGAGGCTAGTAGTGATAGCTCTTTCTACAGCCAGCATAGGCTCAATGTGGTATAATAAACATGAATTATACATGCAAGTAGTGATATAACAAACAATATGAATCAACATGGTATTGTAAAAGATTTCCATGAGTGTAATGTTCTCTTCTTCTCTAAAATATAATCGTTCTCTGGGAGCAGGTTTCTTGGGGAGCTTCTGGAAGCAGCCTTCCTTTCAGTTCAAAGTAATAATCATCTCAAATGCAGCTATTGTCTTTATTGTCTCCTTCAAAATAGCCTGGTTAATTTTCCTAGAGGCATATCTCTCTCCTTGGTTCTAAGAACTCTTGTTGCTAGTTCTTTGCCTCTTCCAGCTTTAGCCTCCAGCTCCCTCTGAATCCAAAGCTTCCAGGCAGCACAATGGTGGAATATCAAATGGATCTGATTCCTCTGAGAGAGAGTGGGCTTGTGGGAGCTGTGACTTGTGAATCTCCTCCACTAAATCCTGACTTGTGAATCTCCCCGAGTCTCTAATAGGCTTGTGGGAGCTCCTCCTTATATACCCTCTCTTAAAGGTGTGAACTCTAATGTGTAAACCAATGTGTGAACTCCAAAGGTGTGAACTAATGTGTGAACTCTCTTAAAGGTGTGAACTCTAAAGGTGTGAATTAAGTACATAAGTATTGTCTCTATTAATTCCAGTGACTTAGCACCTTGCTTCAAATTCTGGCCCATAACACATAAGTCCTAGAAGTTTAAGGTATATAAATAACAATCACACATACACCTCCTACAGCAGCAAAGAGATAGTCCAAAACCAATCTATTGTCCATGATTCCATATATCAGGAAATCCAATGATTCCTGCCAGTTTTGAAATCCTACAATAGTCTCATCATATGTCATGGAATCCTAATGTCCTGCAGATTTTGAAGTTCTGTAACAATCTTATCAACAATTTTTGATGTTCATGAGTCAATTGCCATATACATTAGGTTAACAATCATGCTTTTTCAGTGGCACATGTAGTCAGAGATGGAACCACCTGATGTTTTTTGAATGTTCTCCATTGTTTGGAGGTTTTTCTTTTTTTTTTCTGTCTCTCTCTGATGGACAAAGCAAATATGGCTTGTTGGCACCAATCTGATTCCTTCTCCATCTATAGAGCTACAAGAAAACCCTTCCCCCCAAGCAGTTAACCTATTTGGTCCCTTCTATTCACCATTTTCTGGATCTCTCCTCATTACCTGGCATTATATTGGAGGTGCTCGCACTGCACACTGCCCTTCTGTCAGATTATAAAACCTGTATTCTCCCCAATTGTAATGCCTTTTTCCTATTTGATTGTTTCTTGGCTGATAAATCATGTCTGAGTACTGAACTTCTAAAGACTCTCTGGGTGTAACCTTGGCTGTCATCATGACCCACATGTTTTTTGCTGACCTTGGAACTATGCCCCCCATATCCCTGAGTCAATCTACATTCTGATGCCCAATGGAAGTCTTTGTTGCATTTTGGACATAGGGTTTTGGGTCTTGTTCTCTCACCCTGTCTCCCTACTCTATCTCTATGCCAACACTGAGGTTTCAGATGCCCTACTTTACCACATTGAAAGCATTTACAAGTCTCTCTGGAAGTCCCTTGCCAAAAGGGACCCCGTCTTCCCATGTTCTGCATCATAAACTGGGTATAAAAGGCATTTGTGCCCACTATGGCACAGCATCTTATGATCTCCTCTAAAGAAGTATTTTTGTGTAGTACTAGTATAATTCTTTTACAAACCTCATTAGCATTTTCCTTAGCAAGTTGTCTTATCATAATTTCTGTTGCTACATTTTTACCAATTGTTCATATGGCAGCTGTCTGCTGACATTCCACAAAATCAGCAAAGGATTCATTTAGACCAAGGGTCCTCAAACTTTTTAAATAGGGGCCAGTTCACTGTTCCTCAGACTGTTGGAGGGCCAGACTATAGTAAAAAACAAAAACTTTATTTTATGGGCCTTTAAATAAAGAAACTTCATAGCCCTGGGTGGGTGAGGGGATAATCATCCTCAGCTGCTGCAGCTGGTCCGAGGGCCATAGTTTGAGGACCCCTGATTTAGACATTGCACTATATCTGTTAAGGCTTCCCTCTATCTTGTTTTCCTGGGAGAGCGCCCCATGCTTTGAAAGCAGCAGAAGCAATTTGCTCATATGCTACCCCTTGGGGTTATTAATCTTCTATAAAGTATCTGCATAAGGACCTACACCTGCTAGTTGATCAAAGGTGATTGGTATACTAACTCCAGTTTGTCTATTTCATTGGTCTTGTATTCTACAGAGTCCACTATACTCTGAAAGGCACAACAAGTTTTGTCCAGGTTCTAAACATGTCCTTGCTATAGATTTCCAATCACAAGGGGTGAAAATTTCAAAAGCCAAATTCTCTAATATCATCTTAACATAAGACAATGTAGCCCCATAAAGAGTTCAACCCTTTTTCAGATCTTTGATCATTTCCAAATCAAAAGGAGTACATCTTCTCCTGGCTTCGAATCTGATTCTTCAGGTCAAGCCAGGTTATGCTTTTATTTTTAAATCAGACATATCCTGTCCTTTTTTGGCTTTAGCTAGTGCCTTTTGTAATCTTGTGATAAGGGATGGACAAAGCTGCTTCATGGGTGGTACTGATGGTGTCATTGCCCTTCCCGCCTCCTCCTTCTCCCTCCATCTATGATGGATTAATTGAGGGGGGGTGGATTAGGGGGATGGGGAACCCCCTAATGGGTCCTGCTGTGAAACACCACACTCCTTAATTTCATCAGCACTGTATTTAACTCCTTTCTTGTCCAATTCCTCATGCTTTTCAGCTATTTTGTCAGTACCATCCCCTTCATATTCTTTCTCCTTTTTTCTTATTCTAATACTTACCTAATTCCTTAAAGCCAATTGTATTATGTTGTATATATAGAATGTTTCTTCAAGTATTGAATCAGGACCATTATCATTGTAATATTTAATTAGTTGCTTTCTTACTAGTTTCCACTTATCTGGCTCTAATTTTTCTTCCTTAGAGAACCAAGGAGATGTGTACTGTAAGGTTTCTAAAAGTTTGATGATCTGCTTCCAAGTTACAATCAAATCTTGTTTTTTATTAGCTGAACTATGCATTCCATACACTTCCCTTGGGGTGGGGAAGGTTCTTTTCTGAGTTTTTGCCCCATTTCAGCTGAGAAATGAAAGTAACTAATTTAGCCCTTACCAAAGTTTCCTGCTTGTCTATTTTTGTACTTTTCCCTATTTCTGGTCACAAGATCTCATAGGGACTTCTCTGCTGGACTTATGATTGCGTCAGTTGAGTTAGGTCCTTAGTTCATCACATTCGGGCACCAAAATATAATGTTGTGGCTAGCTTTCTCGAGGTCCTTCGAATGGACCTTGCTTTCAGCAGAATAATCACCACAGGGATAGTGAGGGATAAAGTCCAAAGTCTTTATGTCTCCTTCATAGTCTGTCTCCTTTGCCTAGAGCCAGACTAGCTTTCTGGGGGACCTTTAGATGGGCCTTGGTCTTAGTGGAGAAATGCAGAAGGCAGGAGAGCCACCAGGATGGTGGGAGATGGAATGTCTCTCTTCTAGTCCTTGTTGGCTCATATATCTTATTGTAATTACATCATCACAGCATACTGATTATGTGTGAACTTAGAGAATCATTATATCTCCATGCTAAGTACCAAGTATATATGTAAACTAGATAACTATTGTATCATCAATTCCTCTGAGTTAATACCTTGTTTCAAGTATACTTCTCCAGAGTTCTGGCTCTCTATATCTCTTGCTTTCTTTTGTTTTAGAACATAGATGGTCACGCATTCCCTGACTTCTCAGGGAGGTGAGAACCCCAAAGTTTGATTGTAACTTGGAAGTAGATCATTGAACTTTTAGAAACATTACAGTACACATCTCCTTGGTTCTCTAAGGAAGAAAAATTAAAGCCAGATAAGTGGAAACTAGTGCAACTAATTGAATATTACAATTATAATGGTCCTGATTCAATTCCTGAAGAAACATTCTATATATATATATATATATATATATATATATATATATATATATAACATAATACAATTGACTTTAAGGAATTACATAAGTTATTAGAATAAGAAAAAAGGAGAAAGAGTAGGAGGGGAATGATATTGACAAAATAGATGAAAAGCATGAGGAATTGGACAAGAAATGAGTTAAGTACAGTGCTGATGAAATTAAAAAGAGGGATGGTACTGACAGTTGTGAATATAATAACCATTAACAAACATTTTAATATTCAAAGAAAAATAAAAAAGGAATTATGTAAGAAAATACTAACAAAAAATGGCAACAATAGTTTTCTTCTATACCTTTTTGTTTGTTTCCAAAAACTTTTAAATATTTTACTAATTTTTTTAGTTACCCATTAATTTTCCTACCTACCACACATATAAGTTTTAAAAGATTAAAAGTGAACCATGACTTTTGGGAAAGCCAGTATAGTCTAGCAAAAGAAATCAATACATTATTTATATCTGATAATGCCTATCTTATTACCTTATGTTAGTTAAAGAGGTGAATAATTTGTTTCATCATCAATTTCTAAAAATCACTATTATTCACTGCTTAGATTAGGTTGTCTCAGTGCTCTATTTCTTGTTCTATTTATTTGGATATTATAAAATCTTATTTTATATATTATGTGACAAAATAATTTCTAACAGTTTCTTTTATTTCCTCTTCATCTTGTGATTTTTTTTTTATTGTGTCAATTTGGTTTCCTTATATCTCAAATCAATGAATAGTTTATCCTTTTTTTCTTAATCATTTCAAAAAGAAAACTCCTTATGTTATTTATTAATTGCATATATTTTGTTTATTTATTTTAAATTTAGTTCATAGGCATTTTCTCTGAGAAGCATAGAGGGGCTTCAGAAATATGAAAAGTTTTCTGGCCCAGTTCTGATTTTAGGCACCATGCTAAAAAGTAGAATATTTGGTGTGGAGGTAGAGGAATTGGGTTAAATCTTGGCTCTGCCTATTATTTGTGAGGTATTGTTTAAGTTATTTAAATCCCTGGACATATTTTCTAACCTAGAAGAATTAGGATTCTGGGCTACATAATCTCTATCTAAAATTTCTTTCATGAAATTGGGTCTACCAAATTCCTTGTAAATATCATGAAGGTGGACTTCTTGATCAGTCTTTACAACCAGACAGACCATTGATCAGTTCTATATATTAGGAACCATTCAGCTACTATGAGATTTAGTCCCCAAATTCCATCAAATGTTGAAAGATAGTAAATAATGCGAAAGGAAGGTAACCTAGAAGTACAAATTCTTAATCCATATTACAAAGATTGTTGTTGATTTTGTTTAGTCTTTTCAGCCATGTCTAGCTTTTTGTGATCTAAGAATATGGTATGAGAAATATTTCTTCTCAAATTTATGGAAAAGGGAATAATTTATGACCAAACGAGATAGAGAGGACCAAAGGAAGTACAATGGATTATTTTTATTGCATGAAATTAAAAAGGGGTTACACAACAAAACCAAGAGTAGAAGAAAAGCAGGAAATGAGAGTTTGGGAAGGGGGTGAATTTCACATTAAATTTCTCTTATAAGATCTTATTTCTTAAATATAGAGAGAACTGAGTCAAATTTTTTAAAATGTAATTCATCCCTCAATTGATAAATAGTCAAAGGATATAAACAGATAATTTTCAGAAGAAAAAAATCAAAGGTATTGATGATTTTTTTTAAAAAGCTCTGAATAACCATTGATTAGATAAATGTAAATTAAAGCAACATTGTAGTACCAACTATCATGTTGGTTAAAGGACAGAAAAGTAAAATGATAAATGTTGGAGGGAATGTGAATAAATAGGGGCACCAATGAACTATTGATAGAATTGTGGACTAATCCAATCATTCTGGAGAATAATTTGGAGCTATGGCCAGAGTTATATAGTTCTTCATAGCTTGTGACTGAAAAATATCACTACTGGGTCTGTGTACTAAAGAGAGCAAAGAAAAAAAGAAAAGAATTCATATGTGCAAAAATATCTATAGCAGCTCTTTCTGTGGTAGCAAAGAAATTGAAGGGATAGCCATCAATTGGTATATAGGTAAACAAGTTGTACTATGTGATGTAATGAAATAAGAGATAACAAGGATGATGGTTTCAGAAATACTTGGAAAAACTACATAGTTAAGTGAGTAGATTCAGAAAAAACTTTGTACAGAGTAACAGCAAAATTATATGATGATCAATTATAGATGAATTAGCTATTCTCTGCAATGAAATGATTCCAGATAATCTCAAAGAATTCATGATGAAAGATGTTATCTGCCTCCAAAGAAAGAACTGGTGAAATCTGAATGCAGATTTAAGCATATTTTTTTCATTTTCTTTATTTTTCTTTCCCTTTTTTCACAACATGGCTAACATGAAAATATTTTGCACAATTTCACATGTACAATTGATATCATATTTCTTGCTTTTTCAATGGAAAGAGAAGGAGCTGGAGGGAGGGAGAGAATTTGGGAATTAAAAAAATTTAAGGAATTTTTTAAATAAATAAATAACTTTCCTCCATAAGAAAAGTGATAGCTAGCATTCAAATAATGATTTAATATTTGTAGTCACTCCTAATGTTCAAATGGGTATTACTTCAGACAAAGTGAAACCTGGGAAAGCCCTTAATTTAGAAAGATTAAGATTATCCATTGCATCTTGAGCCATTGTCAGTCTTCTTGATTTTCGTTTTGCCACTCAACTTTGATAATTCTGAAGGAGAACATAAGACTGATGATTTTGTATATCTCTGCCTCACTTAAAGCCAATTCACACATAAGCCAAGACATTACCATCATGATGTCATTCATCCTCTTCAAGTATGAAATATGAACCTCAATTATAACACCAACTGTAAGATTTGCAAATGACTAAAAACAAAGATAGCAGGAAATGGAATCTGGCAGCTGGTAAAGCTGATGACCTAGACAAAATTTTGACCTTGGCTATTTAAGATCCTTTGGACTATTTGTCCAGGACTTAAATTGGGAAAATGTTATTTTATTGGACTGATTCTAAGAGGATCTTGATAACCTCTATCTAGGAATGAGGTCATCTAAGGAAAGGTGGCTTTATCCTTGCTCAGCTAAATCTATCAAATCCACCTGAGTGAGGGCAGACTAAGTTCACAACTCAGAGCCTGTCTTTGAGAGGCTCATCACTGTGACTGATTGTCATCTGTCACATGGGAGATAAAGCTCTACTGATGGCAGGTGGAGAGGGAGGGAAGGAGAAAGAAGATGAGAGAAAAGGTTCACATAAATGGCATATGTCAAGGGCATCACATTAACCTAGATCTTTCTAGCTTTGATTTTTAAGCTCATTAAGAGTTAGAGCTTTATATAAATGAATTCTCAGAAAGTAGGGGTAAGACATAATAATAGCCAGACTGGTTTAGATATGAATTATAACAAATGTTCAAAGAATAACTGATTCCTATAGTCTATAAACTATTTAAAAACATAGAAAAAAGTATATCATGTCACATTTCTTCCATGAAACAAATATAGTTTTGATAGAAAACAACAAAGAACTACACATCAATAGATCTTAATGAATATTAAGGTAAAATTTTAAATGTAACACTAATAAAAGAGCTACAGCAACATAACAACAGAAAATTGAAACAATATCTGATTAAGTTTCTGCAGAAGTACAAGATTGGTTCATATTAGAAAAACAATACAGCATGTTTATTGATGATGAAAATGATAAAAATCACGTGCTTTTTCCAATAGATGCAGAAAAACTTTTGAAAAGATCCAAATCTATTTCTGCTAGAATATTAAGCATTATAAAAATAAATGGACCTATATTTAATATGATAAAAAATCTATCAAAATCTAAAATCCAGTATTACTTGTAATAGGAAAATACTATAGATATTTTCAATAAAATCAGTAGTAAAGCATGGATATCCATTAACATCACTACTGTTTTATAAAATTCTAGAAATGCTATCAAAAGCAATAAGAAAAGAAAACATAGTTTTTTCTTCTCAGGTTATTTTTACCTTCTTTCTAAATCTTATCTTTCCTATGCAATAAGATAACTATATAAATATGTATACATATATTGTATTTAATATATACTTTAGCATATTTAACATGTATGGGACTACCTTCAATCTAGGGGAGGGGGTAGAGGGAAGGAGGGGAAAAGTTGAAACAGAAGTTTTTGCAAGAGTCAATGTTGAAAAATTACCCATACATATGTTTTGTAGATTAAAAACTATATATATGTATATATATACATATATAAAGAATATATAAATATATATAAAGAATATATATAGGTAGAAAATTGATCTTTTTTTTTATCTTTTGGGGATATAGAACCAGTAGTCATGTTACTGGATCAAAGAATATGCACAATTTTATAATCTTTTGGGTATATACAAATTTCTCTTCAGAAAAGCTGAATCAATTTACAATTCCCCCAACAATGTATTCATGTCACTGTTTTCCCATATCCCCTCCAACATCATCATTATCTTTTCCTATCATCTTACCCAGTCTGATAGGTGTGCTGCATATCTCAGAGTTGTTTTAATTTGCATTTCTTCAATCAATAGTGATTAGTCAACAAGTATTTATTAAGCACTTACTCTGTGCTAGACACTGTGCTAAATGTTAAAGATACTAAAAGAGTCAAAAGATAATTCCTATTCTCAAGAAGTTCACAATCTAAAGGAGGAGACAGTAAGAGGAAATATGTGAAATCAAGCTAAATACAAGATAAATAGAAAGTGATTAGAAGAGGGAAGGCACTAGAATAAAGAAGTATATTTTCATCTCTGATCTCTCTTCTACCATCCAGTTCTCCATTTTTCATTCTTTTAAAAAACTGTAGCTGGAATATATTTAGTTTGAGATGGCTGCAATTTTCTACCTTCACTTCAAAATTAAGAGATTTACCTTGATGTATTTTCTTCAAGTAGGATATAAATTCTTTATTTTTCCTATGACCAAGAAACAGTGGAAAGAGGTAGGCTTAAGTCTTGTTTCTGATATCTATTGGCTATTTGATCATAGGCAAGTCGCTCTACTCAGCAATCTAGACAACTCTCAAAGAATATAAGGTATACAAAACTCACCACCTTACACAGGTAAGGGGAATTTCCTTATCTGGGAGCTCTCTTTCATAATAAAATCACAGGTCTCATCTCTATCCCTTCAGATGTTCATTCTTTGGCACAGTGCTGACACATGGTAAATGTCTTATAAGTATTTATTGAATTGAATTGAAAATATCATTGCATTATTTACACACTCGGATAATTTATTAGTTCTACATGTATATTATAAACTTATTTTGTACAATATGTACATGAAAATGGTGATATATACATATGTATAGATATACATTTATAAATACATTGTAGTGCATGTATTATAAACACAATTAGTTCATAACATGGAAGCAGATTCCATGCTTCAGCAGCATACATCAATAAAAGTCTTCCATTGTATTTCTCTTTCTCAGACAAAAAACTATGGAATTTCTGCCACTTCCTAATATAGATGGGTTCTGTACCTTGGAAATTAGAATTACACCCCTCTTTCAGATATTGTTCTTCCACTAGTGAATAAGTTGAATTAAATAGTCACGGTAGACAGAAATCTGTGGTGGAAGAATCTGGTCCATTGGTTTCAAATTATTCAAGTTATAAATCTTTTGCAAATTCCATTCGGAAACTTCAGAGTAGAAATTGTTGCTAACTGCAAGAATACCTACCCAATCATTTGATCACTGTGTCAGAGTGAAGAGCTTAAGAGGTATACTTAATTAAATGAAGATTTAACCAAAGCACTGATGTGTGACTTTTTTTTCCCTTTTAAACCACATAGAAAATTGAAAGCCAAAACTTATAATAATGTAATATTAAGGTAAAAAATCTGAACTAAAAATAGAAAGAAAGTCAGAAAATGCATGTTATGGTAGTCACAGTATTTCTGTCTAATCCCAATATACCTAATGGGATTTCAAGATCTCATTAATATGTTACAATATATTAACATTGCAACGTAATTTAGAGAAAATGCATCCTTCCAACTTGGGCCCTGAGCTTAGCATAAATCTATATCTTCCTCTTGGGTTTTTCATTAAACTATTTCAAGACCTTTCCTTTCAGATACTTATATACACCTAGATATAGTAAGCTTTTTGCTAGCCCCTTTTCTATAGTGTTCAATTACTGATAAATTTTATTTGAAATGTATTAATTTCTCATTCCATTAACATATGGGATTTTTATAAAGCATTAGGTGAAATATAAGATTATCTCATTTGGCTTCATTCACATTTATGGCAAGATAAACAAGTCTCTTAAGCCACTTGAAAATGGAGTATTAAAAATGCACAGGATGTTTGGTTATGCTGTTGCTTGGTTAACTTTTTGTCATTTCCCCACACTATCACACTCCAGGTACATCATGGCTGGTTGTAGCTCTAAAATCACTGGTTTCATTGTTCAAAAAAGAAAAGTGATCTCTTTTCACATAGTTTTTAAACTACCCTTGTGCTGAATAGTTTTGAAATCTCATTTATTTTTGTAAGACAAGACAAAATTGAAACATCCTTCAGGCAACAAATAATGGCATATGTACTGTATCTTTTCTTCTCCCTTCACTGAAAGTTGTACTTTTCTGAGAGTAGAACTTGATGAAAAAGCTAAGACTTTATGAATAACCCAAAGGCAAATTATTATAGCTCACACCTTCATCACTCCAAAGCATGCACATCAGCCAAGGAAACAGATAGTCATATGTATATTTTTTTTTCTGTCACATGATATCAATGAATTAAAGTAAGGGAAAATATAATTTAAAATTTCCCCTTTCCTCTAACTTCCTAACTGACTAGATATAACTGTTTGCCAAAGAAAGAGATCAAATTTCTTTGTTCCTAGCTTTACCCAATGTGAGCCAGCCTGCCACTGATCTCATCAGGTGAGGAGTAAAACATTCTTCATTATCTTACAGGCATTAATAGAAGTTTTTAGAGAGGTACTCCAGAGACATTCCCATTCATTAAGAATGACCAGAATATTGTACAAGTTAAATATTCAGAACTTGTTCTAATAGGACTTAAGATCATTCTCCAAAGAAGTTTGTACCCACTTGAGTGTCATGATTTTCATTTCTCATGCTTCTTCCAAAGTATATATTGCTTCTAAACAAATGGATGCTAAAGTATTACACTAACCTGAAAGGGATACTCCTGTTAGGCAGAACAAAAACAAACAAACACCACCACCACCAACAACAACAACAACAAAAAAAAAACCACACCACACATACACAACCAGAAAGCCTTAGGCCAAATGATACTTAAATCAGTCAGTCTATCAGCAAAAATTGATTATGTTTTTACTATGCTTTTACTTAGTTTAGGGCATGTACAAAAAAGATGTTTTTACTCCAAATAAAATCACATTCTAATGGAGAACACAATATGCAAACAACTCTATACATGCAAGAATTACAAGGTGTAAATGGGAAGTAATTCTAGAGAGATGGCTCCAACAGGTAGGAAAAGGGATGGAGGAGCATGAAGGGACATGAGAACAGACCTCTTTCAGAAAGTAGGATGACCTAAATCAAAGAAAAAGCAGTGAAGTCAGGCTAGAAAGGTGGAGAGGAACAGTATAGGCATGAGAGACAGCAAGTGAAAAGATGAAGTCAGGAAAGAGTGTTGTGAGAGAGGAACAACCAGAAGGCCAATGGTGCTGGATCATAAAATATGTGAAAGTGACAGAAGACTAGAAAGGTACTAAGGAACCAGGATGTGAAGGACTTTAAAAGCTAAATAGCATATTTTATATTTAATCTTGGATATAATAGGTAGTCTCTGGAGTTTACTGAGTATGGAGGTGGGAACGGAGAAGAAGGAATGCCTAGAGCTATGTTTAAAGGAAATTATCTTGACAGCTGAGTAGAGTAGCAAATGAAGGGGGTAAAGTGTGTCAAGGAAATCGAACACAAGGTTTTTCAAGAGTCAGGGCATGATGTGATGAGGGGCTTGTAAGCTAAGCACTGGGGACATTTTTTGAGCAAAATTGAGAAGGTAGAAATGACAGGACTTGGCACCAAGTTAGATATGTGGAGTGACTGAGAGTAAGGAGTAGAAGAGCACACAGGAGTTATAAGCCTGGGTGACTGTGAGAAAGGTGGTGCCCTTGATGGATAAATGCAGCAATCTCCTAAGCAGACAAAAATTGGAAAAGCAGAAATTTCTTTGTAGTCAGGAAATACACATTTTTCTTTCTGTTGACTGGAGGAAAATTATTTTAATTCACTATAAATATATGTATTATCAGATTTTCTCTGACTCTGGCTCTGTCTGTCTCCTTGTATTTCTCTCTCTCTCTCTCTCTCTCTCTCTCTCTCTCTCTCTCTTCTTTCTTTTCTTCTGGCTCCATCTTCCCCCACTTTCTTTGATAAAGTTTTTGTCCCTGTGGCTTCTTTCCCATGAGTCCTTTTATTTCTTGCTTGTCAGGAAGAATGTTTAACATCCAATTTCTCAGCTTGAAGAGAAGAATTCATTTTCCTAGTCCCTCCTTACTTCTTACCTCCACTACAGTGATAGCTACTTGTTTCTATCTTTACCTGAAATTTGGTCCTTCTATATGATTAAGTCCTTAAAAGATTGTGCCTCCAACTTAGATTAGAAGGAAAACAGAAAGATGGGGAACAATTTTTATAGCCAGTGTTTCTAATAAAGGCCTCATTTCTAAAATCAAATTTATAAGAATACAAGTCATCCCTCCATTGATAAATGGTCAAAGATATGAACAGGGAGTTTTTCAGATGAAAAAAAAAAGACTAAAGCTATCTACAGTCATATAAAAATGGTCTAAATCTATTGATTAGAAAAATGCAAATTAAAACAATTCTGAGGTACTGCTTCACACCTATCAGATTGCTAATAGACAAAAAAGGAAAATAATAAATTCTGTAGGAGATGTGGGAAATTTGGAACGCTGATGTATTGTTGAAGTTGTGAACTGATCCAGTCATTCTGAAGAATAATTTGGAAGTTTGCCCAAAGGCCTATAAAACTTTGCATACCCTTTGATCCAGCAGTGTCACTACTGGACACTGTATCCCAAAGAGATCATGAAAAAAAGGAAAAAGACACATATATAAAATATTTATAGCAGTTCTCTTTTTGGTGGCAGAGAATTGGTATATCTGTCAATTAGGGAATGATTGAACAAGTAGTGGTGGAAATGTAATGGAATACTATTGTTATATAGGAATGATGAATAGACAAATTTCAGAAAGACCTGGAAAGACTTGCATGAAGTTATGCTGAGTAAAATGAGTAGAATCAAGAGAATATTGCACACAATAACAGCACCATTATGTGATGATCAACTATGATAGCTTTTCTCAGCAATGCAATAATCCAAGACAATCCCAAGGGACTGGTAATGAAAATATCATCCATATTCAGAGAAAGAACTATGGAGTCTGAATACAGATTGAAGCATACTATTTTCACTGAAATTTTTGTTTATTATTTGTTTTTTGGTTTTTCTTTTTTATTCTAAGTCTTCTTTCATAATATGTGTAATATGGAAATACATTTTACAAGATTATACAGGTATATAATCTTGCTATCTTGGGGAAGGAAGAGGGAAGAAAGGAGAAAGAAAGGGAAAAAAATTTTGAGCTCCAGCTCAAAATCTTATAAAAATGATTGCTGAAAACCGTGTTCACATGTAATTGGGAAAAAAAAAAACTATGAAGTTTTTAAAATTGTGCCTCCACTAGGGGATGCTGACCTTTTCTTTGATTCTGTTAAGTGGGAAAAGATGACTTGTAATGTCCAGGCTAGCTTTCTTGATGGTCTCTGGACAGCCCTTGGTCTTTGCAGGAGAGTCACCAGGGGGATGGTTAGGAATAGAGTCTGGAGTCTGGAGTCTGGAGTCCAGCTCAAGCATATACTCTCTCTCTCACTCAAGTCTCCTCATTTCATATATACACCACTACAGCACACTGAGCATGTGTCAACTCTAGAACCATTACATCACCATATTAAGTACTAAGTATATGTAAACTAGAGAACCATTATCTCATCAATCACACTGAGTAAACCTGTTGTAAGTATCCTTGTTTAAAATATACTTTTCCAAGTATGGCCTTCTAGAGCTCCCACTTTCTTTTGGTTTAGAACATAGGTGGTCATGCCCTCCTTGACTTTCCAGAATGGAGGTGAAAACACCAAAAAGTTGGTGATCACACCCTAAATGACTTCTCAGAAAGGGAGGTGAAAACACCAAAGAAAAATGGGGAGTCAAACCAGATATTGTTAGCAGGTTTCCTCTGGGGTGAAGGGTAATTAAAACAGGTATACATAAACAATATCAATGTGAATACATGTCCATGAGTCCTAGAAGGAGGATATATAAATAACAATCACACATACACTTCCTTCAGCAGCCAAGAGACAGTTCAAAACCAATCTATTGTCCATTACTTCATGTGTTAGGGAATCCAACGATTCCTGCAGATTTTGAAGTCCTACAACAGTCTCATCAACAATTTTTGATGTTCAAGAGCCAATTGCAATATTCATAAGGTTAATAGCCATGCTTTTCCAATGGTACATGTAGTCAGAAATGGAAGCATCTGATGTTTCTTGGGCCTTTTTCTTTGTTTCAAGGTTTTTCAACTTTTTCTGTCTTTCTCTAATGAACGAGGCAGGTACAGCTCATTGGCACCCCATCTGATTCCTTCTTCATTTGTAGAGATACAAGCAAACTCTCTCCCCCAAGCAGTTAACCTATCTGGTCCCATCCATTCACCACTTTCTGAATCTTTTCACATTATTTGGAGATTATCTAATGATATGGAGCTGCTCACACTGGCCACTGCCCTTCCAGTAGGTTATAAAACCTGTCTGTCAGAGCCAGTGCGTCTTTATCAAAAATCAAAAAAAAGAGCTAAATTTAAAAGTTCTCTAGGGTTATCTTGGCTCCCTCTTTCTTTTGTTTTTGGAGGAATGTCTTGATGTCTCTATTTCTCCTCTCTACTATTTTCTGTCCTTGAGTATTAAAAGTTATGCCAATGGTATGGATAAAAGGTATGCCAATGGTATGCACAAAAGTGTGCAAAATGTTTAGAAGTATATGCAAGTCCATTATCTGTTTTTATTGCTTGTGGCACAACCATAATTGAAAAGTCTTGTATAAGGAATTCAGTAATTACTCAGGTTGTCTCTTTTGCTGCTGGCATTGCAGAAGTAAATCCTGAATAGGGTCTACTAACACATGGATAAAAGACAGACAACCAAAAGATTTATAATGGGTCACATCCATTTGCCAAATTTACCATATTTAATAAGGCCTGAATTTTATCACTTGCTAAGGGCCATTGTTCTACCCACACTGTTATAAGTTTTCCATTGAAAGGGAACAGGTGAGAGTGCAGGCAAGCCTTCAACAGCAGCCCTGCCTAAAAAGCCAAAGTACTCATTTGTAATCCTGAGTAAGATCCCTCTTCCCCATAGATTGATGGGGATTTTTTCAGCTACAAAAGGAGTAAAAACTCCTGTTTGATCTTCAAATAGCCATCTCAAAGGGGAGCACTAACTTCAGCTGCTATTGATCCTCCTATGCCAGATATATAGGTGTATGCCTTAATTTTTGGCCAATGATTGGGCCAATTGGCACCTCTAATGACTGAACAATCTGCACCTGTGTCTACCAACCCTTTCAGTGGTATGCCATTTACATAGATAGTGAGCATAGGACAGTCAGTTGTAATAGCTACAGTCCAGAATATTCCTGGATTCTATTGCCTGGAGTCAAAATCTGGATAAATATCACAAAATTGCCTATCAGGACTGTATATCAATAACCTTGATGCTACTACTTCTCTTGGGTGATGTTGCACATTGTCTACCTGTTTCAGTGACTGGGGCATTAGCTACACATTCCCCAGTTTCCCAAGTCAGTATGGGTAAACACTGTTTTATAAGTACTCTTAGGAGGTGAAATGGTCAAGCCTACTGTGTGTGGAGGCAAAGAATCTATAGGCCAGACAGGGACAAATTTCACCTCTCCAGGGGGATATCTCAGCAGTCCCAGTTGTATACAACTCTATTCTTCCCAATCGTAATCCCTTTCTCCCATCAGGTTGCTTCTTGGCTGATTGATCATGTTGGAGTACTGAACTCCTAGAGATTCTCTGAGTGTAACATTGGCTACCATCATGCTCCAAGTGCTTTTTGCCTATGGCCCTGGAGCTAAGCCCTGCTTCCCATTTCCCTGAATTAATCTATCTTCTGATGCCCATTGAAAACCTTTGTTGCATTTGGACATGGGATTTGGGGTCTTGTTCTCCCACCCTGTTTATTCACTTTATCTTTTTTGCCAACATTGAGCTTTCAGATGCCCTTCTTTACCACATTGAAAGCATTGATGACTCTCTGGAAGTCCCTTGCCAAAAGAGACCCTGTCTTCCCATGTTCAGATCTTGAGAAGTCAGCATCATAGCCTGGTTATAAAAGGTATTTGTGCTCAGTGTGGCACAGAGTCTTATGATCTCCTCTAAAGAAGCATCCTTTTCTCTAGCAAGTTGTCTTACCATAATTTCTGTTGCTGCATTTTCATAAATAGTTTTTATGACAGCTGTCTGCAGACATCCCACGAAATCAGCAAAGGGTTCATTTGGACCTTTTGCTATTTTCTTGAAGGCTTTTCCTCTATCTTGTCTTCCTGGAAGGGTGCCCCATGCTTTGATAGCAGCCAAAGCAATTTGCTCATATGTTGCTATAGGGTAATTAATTTGTGCTAAAGTGTCTGCATAAAGACCTACACCTGCTAGTTGATCAAAGGTGACTGATATATTAACTCCAGGTTGCCTATTTTTGGGGACTTGTATTCTACAGAGTTCACTATACTCAGAAAGCACAATAAGTTTTGTCCAGGTTCTAAACATGTCTTTGCTATAGATTTCCAATCATGAGGGGTTAAAATTTCATAAGACAAATTCTCTAATAAGCCAAATTCTTAACATAAGATGATGTAGACCCATAAAGAGTACAAAGTTTTTCAGATCTTTGATAATTTCCAGATTAAAAGGAGTGTATCTTCTTCTTTCTTGACCTGAAAAGTCGAACTTTTCAATCATAGGGTATGCCTCTATTCTCAAATCAGATGTATGCTGTCCTTTTCTTTAGCTTTAACTAATGCCTTTTGTAATCTTGTCATACAGGATAGACAAAGCTTCTGCATGGGTGGTCCTGATGGTGTCACTGCCCCTCCCATTCTTCCTCCTCCCTCTGCCCAAGGAGAGGAAATTGAGGGAAGAGGGTCAGGAGATGGGGAATTCTCTGAGATCTCCTGCTCCGGTGTAGGCACAAGTGAAACTGAACTGTGAAAATGAGAAACACCAAACCCTTAAATTTATCAGTGCTATACTTAACTCCTTTCTTGCCCAATTCTCCATGCCTTTCAAATGCTTTGTCAGTACCATCCTCCTCCTTCTCTTTCTCCTTACACTTCCTTGTCTGTCTGTTCTCACTAAAATTTGCCATTTTTTTTAGAATGTGTGGACTCCTTTAAAGTCAATTGTATTATTTTATACATAAGGAATGTTTCCTCAGGAATTGACTCAGGACCCTTAGCTTTGTAATATTTGATTAGTTGTTCTCCCACTAATTTCCACATATCTGGCTCTAATTTTTCTTCCTTAGAGAGCCAAGGAGACTTGCACTCTAATATAGTTAAGAGTCCAGTGATGACACTCATTCTATATACATGATTAGACAACTCAAAAAACCCAATTTACATTTCACTATATTCTTTCAGATAGCTATCTGTTTTTATGTTTTCAAAATGTTATCCCCCACTGAAGACAATAAAAAGAAAAGAAAAAAAATTTCCTCTCAGAAGGAAAGTCTGGTCCCAACATATATCTCCCACTAGAGACAGGGGATCTGAAGAGGATCAGAACTCATCCTATTACCTTCAGATAAAAAAAAAAAAAACAAGCTATTTGGTATGAAAATTCTTCTAGGTTTCTATCATGCAAAAAACATCCAAAGTGGAGGACCAAGTATAATTTTTTGAGTATCTATAACACCTAAGAAGGTTTTCCTGTTCTCTCTAGTCTTCAGTGGAACCTTTTGTATAATTTTTGTATTTATTTAAGCTGTGAATATGTCATTTCTCCTCAGTGAAATGTAGGCTCCTTGTGAGCAAAGATTGTCATTTATTTTGTCCTTGTATTCCCAGCCTAGCACAATACTTGACACATTTTAAGTGGTTTGAATTGAGTTGTATTGGATTGAATTAAATTGATTTGAATTTAGCTGAAATAGGATTAATCCCAGATGATTTTTTCACTGTCTTGAGAGAGAAAGAACCTGATGTCTCTGGGTCTTTTCTCTATTTATACAATGAAAGGGTCAATACAGTTGACTTCCAAGGACATTTCCAGGTTTAAATCTATGACTTTTGGATGCTCAATTTGCCAGGGGGTTGGAAATGAGGATAGAAGATATCCTGTTAGTGTACTAAACTGAGAATCAAAATATTCTAGTTCCAGATGCGTCACTAACTTTGGAAACATAATTTAATTTTTTGTGCCTCAATTTCCCTCTAAAAAATGAGGGAATCAGACAAGAAAATCTCTGAGCCAACTTTCAACTAAATTAAGTCTAGTTACTACAATTTTGATGAAGAAATCTTTCAATAGAGAACTAAACTAAATAAGCTTTGAATTTGCCTTAAAACATTTAGAAAGAATAAAAAGAAAATGAGTGCATGTTTTTTTTTCTCTTGGTGCTAAATCACTGCATTATCAATAATTGAGTTACAAGGTTGTGTCTTAAAATAGAAGTTCAATCTTCATGCCTTCAATAGCTAAAAGGCTACAGGTACAGTTTTAAATGAGGAAGACTGCATTCCACCTCTTGATATAAAGTGTTTTAATTGCCCCTTAGGATTGGAGGTTTGTTAACAGTGAAAAGCAGGGAGACTGCTGATTTTCTTTATGTATTTTCTCTGTCATAAAATTCAATACCTGGGAAGAAAGCTCTTGATCAAACGTAAAGTTTGAAAAGAAAAACATCAAGATGATTCCTGGATCCCTCTAAAAGGGGGCTAGGTAGGAGACATTGGACAAAAAAACAGACTTTTCAATTCAGAATCTATTTTGACCTACTAACGATGCCTCAACTGCCCAAGTACTGATGGTAAAATTGAAGGAGTTATAATATGTCAAAATTATTTGGAGGGCAGAAATTGGAGATTGTATCACTTGAATTACAAATCTCCAGATTCCTGACACTCTTTCTCAGGCAACAAAACTCTCAAAATCCTAGGCTAATTTTTTTTTATCATTGACAGGAACTGCTTTGCATATGTATATAAATGAAAAAGAGCATATAGACTGAAAAAGGAGTATGACTGTTCAGTACATTATAAATCATATGACTATACAAGACAAAATCGGGGTTTATATTTCAGCGTTTCTACTGAAATTACAATGTTCAGAATGAATGGCAGAATGGATGGAGTACAGAACTTGTAATTAGTAAAACCTTCCTTCAAATTCTTCATCTGACTTTTTTTAACTGTGTGATTCTAGACAAGTCATGCAACCTTTCTAAGCATGTTGGATTGCAATTTGCAACAGTGATGAAAGTTCCCAAGCTAACAAGTTCACAGATACTTCTGAAAATAAATACTTGATATTTCAACAGATTTACCTTAAGATAAATGAGTCATAAGATTATGTTCAAGTCAGCAGGAACTAAGTTTCCTCAAAATAGTTTGCAGCCTCATATAATCCAAAGATAGCAGCTCTGTTCTAAGAAAGCTTAGGTATCTATAGCCCATCAGACAGATAATATGCTATGGCAAATAGAGTATTGGACTAGGGGATCAAGAAGAATTCTTCATCACAAAATTACTATCCTCATGACTCTAGTCAAATTGCCTAATTTCCTCATCTACAAAATATGGAAGTTGGATTTGACCTCTAAGATATCTTAAATCTATGATTGCTCAGTCATGATTGTTTTTATTCTTGGTTTTTATTCTTTCTTTTCATCTCTCCTAAGGTCCTAATGGCCAAATTAAGCAAAGAATAGGGAGGTAGAGAAAGAACATGAATTATTTCTTCTGGAGTAGAAAAAAGGTTAAACTCCAGAGATGCAGCGGCAACCATATTTGTTCTATTTTTATCTGTATAGCACTTCATGGGTAAATGGAAGACGTTAAACTAACTGAAGTATAAGGGAAATAACACTGCCTGGCACATTAATAAATAGTTATTGGATGACTTGTTTAGTGTGATGTTAGGCAACTCATTTAAACTTTTTAGGTCTTAGTTTCTTATCTATATGTAGTAAGTGACACAGAAAAGACCCAAATAAGTCACTAAAGCAGCTTCCTCCTCTTTTTTCTTCTCCTTGTGGGAAAAAGAGTATGTTATTGGATACTAAAATTATAGTATCTAAGCATTCCATATGCCTAGAATATAGTAGGTGCTAAATAAATGTTCTTTGAGTGATTTATTGGCTATAAGAATGTAAACAGAAAGATAAACAAAATGAAATCAAACATTTAAGAAATCATCAATGCACTTATGCTTAAAGAGATAACTAAATGCCATTGCTTCCATTACTTGAAGAAGTGAGGGGACTATAGGTGTCAAATGCCTCATATTTCATTCAATATCATAGATATGTTGGTTAGTGTTGTTGAACTTGTTTTCTCTTCATTTCTCTGAAAATTATAGGCAGAGACAAAGCAAAATTATTCTCTCTTCTAAAAGTAAAAAATTAACTTTAATTAATTTTAACTATTAAAGTAATAGAGATATACACAGTTTTGTTCTATTTTCTATTTTCATCTGTAAAGCATTTCATGGGGAAATGGAGGAGATTAAACTATTCCTATTATCTTTTTAACAAAGTAAGGTTTGGTAGGTAGGAACAGCAGTTAGGATATATCAGGAGGAGGACATTATTTGGCCCATTATAATATAATTTATTTAATTATCCAATCAATCTTGGATTGATTGGATAATTTCTTTAAAGTAAACCATATTTCTATTGCCTTTTGTCTCTTTTCATCTGTAATAAACCTGTGCTTTTTTCTATGTCATTAAGTGTGGTGTCTGCAGAGTTGTAAGGCCCTAAGAGTGACAAAAGCTGAATTGTAAGCTCTCCAAGGGCTTGACTTGAGTCAGAAAATGACTAAAGATTACTAAGAGAAAGAAATTTGGAAGATTAAGCCTTATCCTTTTATGCTTAGATGTCAAGTCCTCAAACATAGATGATGTTTAAAATAAGGGACTTGGACAAGAACATCTTATATTTTAAGAGTATATACACACATATAAGTACATATATACAAATAAACACACATTATATATGTATATTTTACTCTGGTTTCATTACTATAATGTCAATAACTAACACAGAATCTTCTGTTCTCAACTACCTTATCAGTAGACTACAAGAGTAATGGGCCAATTGTAGAGAGTCACATATATTCCATGATTTGAGAGAAATAACAAGAATATTCCAGGAAAATAATATCTTCCTAGTGTACATTCCTTGTCTGAAAATGAAAGCAAAATTATCCCCTGACAGCATATTACCTTTTCCCCTCTCTTTAGAAGACTGAGTAGCTTATGAATTTCAGAAGCACTAGAACTCTGTCAGTTTTGAAATTTAATTGGCCAAAAGGGCAAATACCAATCTCTTCTAATTCTCTCTTCTTAGAGGTAAGGAAATTGAGGGCTACAGAAGTTAAAACTTGCTCCAACTCCCATAGGTGGCAACTTTGGACATTTATCCCTGTATCTCTAGCTTTAAACCCCCACAATTCTCAAGAGATACTATTTAAATTTTTGGTGAAGACAAATAATTATTGCTATCCCATTGGGGTAGAAGGTGTTAGGTAGCAAGCATAACTATAATAAGGCATTAGATTTTATGGAATGAAAAGAAGGAAAGGAAAGAGAAGCCATTTCAAGAGGTAGTAAGCAAGAAACAAATATTTATTAAACATATTAATATATCTGAGGGTACAAAAACAAAAACAGTCTTTCCCTAAGAACTTTATTTTCAGTATATAAATCAGTGGTTTTTAATTTTTTTCCAAGTATGGGATTTCATGCATTAGCAATTTGGAGATGCATATGGACTATTCAGAGTAATATTTTTATTTGTTTTTTTATTATAGCTTTTTATTTCCAAGTTATATGTATGGGTAATTTTATAGCATTGACAATTGCCAAACCTTTTGTTCCAATTTTTCCCCTCCTTCCCCCCATCCCCTCCCCCTCGATGGAAGGTTGACCAATACATATTAAATATGTTAAAGTATCAATTAAATACAATATAAGTATACATGTCCTAACAGTTATTTTGCTGTGCAAAAAGAATCGGACTTTGAAATAGTGTACTATTAGCCTGTGAAGGAAATCAAAAATGCAGGAGGACAAAAATAGAGGGATTGGGAATTCTATGTAATGGTTCATAGTAATCTCCCAGAGTTCTTTCACTGGGTATAGCTGGTTCAATTCATTACTGCTCTATTGGAACTGATTTGGTTCATCTCATCGCTGGAGATGGCCACGTCCATCAGAATTGATCATCATTTAGTATTGTTGTTGAATGATCTCCTGGTCCTGCTCATTTCACTCAGCATCACTTAATGTAAGTCTCTCCAGGCCTTTCTGAAATCATCCTGCTGGTCATTTCTTACTGAACAATACTATTCCATAATATTCATATACCACAATTTGTAGTGTTCTCTTCTTTGGTATAATATAAGATGGTTCTCTGTAGGAGCAGGTTTCTTGGGGAAGTTTTCTGGAGGCAGCCTTAGTTTCAGTTCAAAGTAATAATCACTTCAAATGCAGCCAGGTGTTAAAGTAGTTCTTTAGTGTTTCTTCCAAAATAGCCCAGTTAGCTTTCTTTGGTTCCGAGAACTCTTGTTGCTAGCTTCAGCCTCTCTCTGAATCTTGGTTCTGCCCGACTACAGATTAGCTTCTCAATCTCCTGAACTGAACTCTCAGCCTGTCAATCTTCTGAAGTGATTTCTGGCTCTAGCTCAACTCCGACTGGTGGCTTCTTCTGAATTGACCATCCTCCACTCTGTATCTTTTCAACTGAACTGACTGACTGAAGCTGTTTTTACGCTCAGTGTAAAATGTTGACTCCTCCGAGAGTGGGATTATGGGAGGTGTGAATTCACAAAGTTACAAAGTTAACTTTGTGTATCTCCTGTACTTGTGAACTCCAATGTGTGAGCTCTAATGTGTAAACTCTTAAAGGTGCAAACCCAAGCACACAAGCAGTGCTTCCATCAATTTCACTTAGTACCTTGTTTCAAGTTCTGGCCCATAACATCTCTTTGTAGGATCAGATCATTCATACTGAACCATGCTAAATTAGATAATTATTGTCTTTATCAATTCTAATGACTTAACACTTTGTAAGGATTCCAACAACAATTTATTCAGTCATTCTCCTTCCAGTTTATGGCCACTACAAAGAGGGCTGCCACAAACATTCGTGTACATACATGTCCCTTTCCCTTCTTTAAGATTTCTTTGGGATATAAGCCCAGTAGAAACCCTGCTGGATCAAAGAGTATGCACAGTTTGATAACTTTTTGAACATAGTTCCCCAAATTGCTCTCCAGAATGGTTGGATGTATTCACAATTCCACCAACAATGTATTAGTGTCCCTGTTTTCCCACATTCCCTCCAACATTCCACATTATCTTTCTCTGTCATTTTAGCTAATCTAATAGGTGTGTAGTGGTATCTCATAGTTGTCTTAATTTGCATTTCTCTGATTAATAATGACTTGGAGCATATTTTCATATGGCTAGAAATAGTTTCAAATTCTTCATCTGAGAATTGTCTGTTCACAACCTTTGACCATTTATCAATTGGAGAATGGCTTAATTTCTTATAAATTAGAGTCAATTCTCTATATATTTTGGAAATGAGGCCTTTATCGGAACCTTTGACTCTAAAAATGTTTTCCCAGTTTATTGCTTCCCTTCTAATCTTGTCTGCATTAGTTTTGTTTGTACAAAAACTTTTCAATTTGATATAATCAAAATTTTCTATTTTGTGATCAATAATGATCTCTAGGTCTTCTTTGGTCATAAATTCCTTCCTCTTCCACAGGTCTGAGAGGTAAATTATTCTGTGTTCCTCTAATTTATTTATAATCTCATTCTTTATGCCTAGGTCATGAATCCATTTTGACCTTATCTTGGTGTACGGTGTGAAGTGTGGGTCAATGCCTAGCTTCTGCCATACTAATTTCCAATTTTCCCAGCAATTTTTCTCAGTGAGTTCTTATCCCAAAAGCTGGGGTCTTTGGATTTGTCAAACACTAGATTATTAAAGTTATTGGTTATTTTGTCCTTTGAACCTAACCTATTCCATTGATCAACTAGTCTAGTTCTTAGCCAATACCAAATGGTTTTGGTAACCACTGCTTTATAATATAATTTTAGATCTGGTACAGTTAGGCCACCTTCATTTGATTTTTTTTCATTAATTTCCTTGAAATTCTTGACCTTTTGTTTTTCCATATGAACTTTGTTATTTTTTCTAGGTTATCAAAATAGTTTTTTGGGAGTCTGATTGGTATAACACTAAATAAATAGATTAGTTTAGGTAGGTATTGTCATCTTTATTATATTTGCTCACCTTGTCCAATAGTATTTAATATTTTTCCAATTGGTTATATCAGACTTAATTTGTGTGCAAAGTGTTTTGTAGTTTTCCTCATAAAGTTTCTGATTTTCCCTTGGCAAATAGATTCCTAAATATTTTATACTATCAGTAGTTACTTTAAATGGAATTTCTCTTTGTAACTCTAACTGTTGGATTTTGTTAGTGATATATAAGAATGCTGATTCTTATGTGGGTTTATTTTGTATCCTGCAAATATAACTGTGCCAGTATAGTTATCAAATTAAAAAAATATTTAGTAACCCTAGGTTGACACCTCTTATGTAAAGAAATAAATAACTACAGTATAACTTGAGGGGGAAAGAATACTAAAAATCAAGGTACCAAGGAAGAATTCATATAGGAAGAGACACCTGAAGGAAGCCAAGGAATTTAAAATGAAGGTAAGAACAGAATAAATTCCAAGGTTGAGATATAGCCAACACTAAATTTGGGGAAAAAATTAAAAAGACTAGCTTCAAAACAAATTAGTGTCCATGAAAGGGAGTGATGTGAAAAATGTTTGCAAGAGTAGGTAGAAGCCAAAGTGTGAAGGGTTTTAAGTGATGAGCTGTTTTGTACTCAAAGTAATAGGGAGTGATTTATGTTTCTTGAATTAGGGAATGATATAGTCAAATCTTTGTTTTCACTTTTGTTGTGGCAGTTATGTGAAACATAGGTTAGATAGGGGAGACACATTAGTCCCAGTGAAGGATGATAAGAATGGTAACATTATGAGTAGAGTATATATTATCCAGGTAAAGCTGACAAGACTTGATAGCAGTTTGGATATGTGGAGAGGGTGGGTTGGGGTGAAGAAGAATGAAGAGTTAAGAATGACTTCCAGATTTAGAGCCTGAGTATCCCTGATTGAAATAATGATACCCTTTACAAAATAACAATGTTTGGAAGAGAGGGCAGCTAGGTGCCACAATGGATTAGGTGCCTGAAGTTAGAAAGTCTTATCAACTTGACTACAAATCTAGCTTCAAACACTTATTATCTGTGTGACCCTAAGCAAGTCATTTCACTTTATTTGCCTCAGTTTCCTCATCTGTAAAATGATCCAGAGAAAACAATGACGAACAATTCCAATCTCTTTGCCATGAAAACCCCAAATGGGGTCACAAAGAGTTAGACATTATTGAGATGACTGAAAAACAATAGCAACACATAATATCCATTTTGGACATGTTAAGTTTCAGTTAACTATAAAATATTCAGGTAGAAGTGTCTCATAGATGATATAGAAATGGAACTGAAGAGAAGGATGAAATATCACTTTGGAGTCATAGCTTAATGAGGTCACACATCGTCACTAGAGCTGAAATCAGAGGACTTGCATTCAAATCTTGCTTAACATCTATAACATCCTCTGCAAGTCATTTAACCTCACCAAACCTCAATTTCTTCTTCTATAAAATGAGAGCATTAGACTAGCTGACTTTTGAAATTTGTTCCATCTCTAGATAAATTTTCTTACAGCAGATCCAGTGGAAAGGTCAACGAATTGGAAGCAAAATTGGTAATCGAGTCTGAACTTTGCCTCACTTAACTGATGTGACTTTGGGCAAGTGACTTAAAATTACCAGACCTCAGTTTCCTCTATTCAATAATTTGAACTAAATGAGTATTGAAATAGATGTCTGTAATGTCCAGCTCTAAATTTATGATCGTTTGGAAACACTGACCTCTAAAATCTTCACCTATAAAACAAGATTTTACTAGATGTCCTCCAAAGTTTTTTCCTACTTTAAATCTTATGAATCTATAAGTCTCTAAAGTTCTCAGAATCTCAGTGGCCTTCCATGTAAAATAAAGAAGTTGACCTACGTGAGCTCCAGCTTTAACAGTCTATGGGATGTTTTTTGTTTTGTTTTGTTTTTGTTTTTATTGAGCCTTAGGATAGAATGTTCATATACCTTCTTAGCACACAGGAAGATGCTAACTTGAGAGATGACAGTTTCTTCTAGTCATTCCTGGATGTAATCTAGTTTCATTTCTGCAACTAGTATGTTTTTTCCAAGACTGGCAGATAGGATTTTAATAAAATGTTATTTTTTTCCTAACACCTCCAGAGAGATTCACAGAAAGATAGGCATAAATCAATTCTCAAAGGAAGGTCAAAAATACTATCTCCAAGTGTTTCCATCAACTATACCTGTCACTGACAATTGGAAATATGGGAAAGATAAAGTTATTGATTTATTCACCCTGATCTAATGAGTTTCAGAATAGAAAATCTGGTTTGAATGCTCAGCCAGGATTCTTACTAATGGGAAAAAATTCACACAAATAAACACATAAAGATAAAAACAATATGAAAATCTTTCTAGATGAGAGAGAGAGATCTGTCCTAAAATGCTTTGTCAATTCCCATGAAAAGAGGTTTATCTATCACTTTGTCTTGGAGATACATTTTGCCTTTCTAGACATGACATCTTAATAAAACGTTTTGGTTTAAATAAGACTTGTTTCTAATTCAATGAGACCCCGTTGGGACGTCACTCAGAATGTACATCTTTCCTGATCACTAGAAGCCAAAGAGGCTAGAAACCACATCTCAGATCCTACCGAGTGGACTGACAGAATTAAGATGTCTCAGTGGAATGAAAATAAGCATATTTATTTATAACCTTGAAACTAGTGAAGGTTGTTGATTCTCCATTAAAACGGAGATGGGCTTTTAAAAATTTCATGCTGTGCAATGACTGTATTCTGTTGAGATTTGGAGTTATCCCTCTCATCCTTAACTAGAGAAATACTATTAAGGAATACTTTCTCACACTTATTAATAATAGCAAATAAAAGAATTTTGTTTTTATCTTCAAATATTCAATTGTATTATCAATCAACTTTCCATCCTCAATCATTTCCATGGGCAGCTAGCTATTGTCAAGAGTGCCTTGGTCTTAGAATCAGGAAGATATAAATTTAAATTTTGCCTCAGATAATCATTAGTTGTGTGACCTTGGACAAGTGACAACTTCTCTAAGTCTAAGTCTATAAAGTGGGGAGGGAGGCTGGACTTGATATTCTTCCTAACTTGAAATCTGACATTTCAAGAATGTTATAAATATTGTTGTCCCAAATCTCAAAGTTTTGACATATATCCAGATCTCTGACCAAATGAAAATATATCTTGGCTCCCAGGATTCCAAATTCTCTCTTCAATCAAAGTTCAGACTGTGCAGAATATATTTTTTCCTTCCTTGAATTAGAGCTAAAAGTCCAAATGTTTATAAAAGTAGTATTTCATCTATACATTTTTATCACTTTTAAAATCTATTAAAATGTAGATGGACATAGCTTAGATCTAAGGTTGAGAAAATGGATATATCTCCCTTCACTATTAAAATGGAGGATTACAAGTTTTGAATATTGCATATAATCTTAGGCAAAGTCAATATGACGGTTTGGTTTTCTTGGGGGTAAAGGACCAGATTTCCCCCCTTTATTTTTAAACCTTTCTTATAAGGAAAGATTTGGTGGATGAGGAAATAGAGGTATATGCTCAGATATAAAGATGATATTAAAAACAAAATGAATTTTTATAATGTTGGAGCTACTTTGAGCTTAGTTATAAAAGAATGAAACAAACATTATTAACATGCCTAGGAACTAAATGCTTATTGCTAGAAACACAAAGGTAAAAGCAAACAGACTACTCTTAAGTTGCAGACTACTCTAAAGTTACTGAAGTGTACAGAGTGTATAGACAACTAGGTGGTAGTGGTTATCAGTGGGATTGAATTCAAAAAGAGTTGCTTTTAAATGCATCCTCAAATACTTACTATATGACATTAAGCAAGTCCATATAATCTGTGTTTGTCTCAATTTTCTCAAATGTATAAAGGGGATAATAGTAGTATCTATCTCCCAAAGTTGTTGAGATTTTTGTTTGTTTGTTTTTTAATTTATTTATTAAATACAAAATAGGAAAAAAACAAAAAATTGCTATGTGCCTAGCATAACATAAGAGAGGATTCAAAATCTAAAACAATAAATTTCCATTTCAAGAAAGTCTATACAATAAATACTATACATTGTGTTCAGAGCTTCCAGGGTTATAGTGAGAAAAAAATTAAATAATAATGATAAAGCTCATATGGTATCTGGTGCAATAGGTACTATATAAATGTTATTATTATTAATATATGCAGATTATAAATGCAAAGTATACACAAAGTCACTTGAAGAGATAAAACACTAAAAATGAGGGAAGGTATAAATAAAGGGCTTTAATTTGTTTAAGAGGTGGGACCTTAGCTATGTTTTGAAGGAAACTAGAAATTCTAAGATCATTCTAGTCAACTAGGTTTACAATCTTAGTTATTATCCTCAGGTCCTCAGTCTCCTTCATCCCGTATATACAATAAGTGAGTATGCATTCTAGATATGGTGGGCCACTGATACAAAGGCTCAGAGATGGGAGATGAGATGATTGTGTATAGAGAATAGTTGGCAGGTCAGCTTGATTCTTGCCAAGATTGGCACTCATATGAAAGGTTTGAGACATGGATTCTGACCAACAACTATATGTTTTAATAACGTGTATAATATTCCATATCCATAGATTACTATGGATACTTAAGTACCATTCTTTCAATATCTTCTTGGTAAGGAAATCATATAGGAAGAAATCTTTCTTCAATACCTCTGCTATTGTTTTTGTTTTCTGTTCCTGATGGGGTAAAATGGCACCTCCTAAGTGAATGGGGTACAAAAGTTTCATCTTTTGCACAAATTTCACTGGGCCAATAAAAATGTATTCCACACAACATATCTCTTTGCCTGTGTTCCAAGTACATCACCCCCAAGAAAACCAAAATCCAAGTCAATGATTCCTGAACACAAGTCAGTAGATCTCCAATAGTAGTGGTTGCTTTCATACACCTGGTATAGGATTGATGAGAATTCGGTGCTACACTCATCAGCTTAGCTCTAACTCCTGTCATTCTTTCAATAGCAGAATGTCTTCTGTGGATTTAAGATTGATTTCCCAAGAGTAACCACCTTTTGCCTATATCACTTTTCAAAGACATTTTTTTCTGTAGCTTTTTGAACTGCCAATAAAATTTCAAGGACAATTAGATAACTGGTTCCTCTAATTCAGTCTTACATCTCTTATTCCTGTTGAGGGAACACATACTGTTTACATGGATACTTTATACTCCAAAACACTCTTAAAGACTATAACACAATCATATCACTGATTTGCATTAGCAGAGAGAGCTTCTGCACTGAAAGTTGCCTGAACAGATATAATCACAGGCCCTATGACTTCCCCCCCAAAAAAATTGTTATACAATTCTGGTATCCATTTTATAAAAGCCCATAGTTAATTCAATTCCTCTTCTGTGGTATATAAAATGGCTACAGAAAATTGTGAGGAGAACAAGGAAGCAAGAGATCATATGGATTAGAACAGACCAATAGAGCACTAAATAACTAGTAGAAGGTATTTAGTTTAAATTGGATCGTCTATGGCATCACAATGAATACAGTGCTTTGGGGAGAGTGGATTTTCATTCTCTTTGAGATTCTCCCCATCACCAATTCCTCTTACACTGTCTTGACTAAGCTTTAGAAAATAATCTTTTGGGGGAATGTCATTGACAAGCATCTCTAAAATAATGATAACAAGATTTAGTATAGACTTTTTGACACTTACTGAAAGGAAAAAAAAAAGCAAATCTTTAGTCATCTGAGTTTTGATTAGCCAAGTTTATATATAGTTTTTTACAAAAGACATGGAGTAAGGTCATTTACCTGAGGTTTCCCTTCAAATCTGATATCCTGTTAATAGTATTTTGAAACTACTAAAACTCTGGGATCTCTCTTTAATAATGAGTCAGTCAATAAATATTTTTCATGCACCTACTATGTGGCAGACAACGCTAAGAACTTAGCATACAAAAACGGGCAAAAGACAGACTCTGAAATCAAGAAGGTCATAACCTAATGAGAGAGAGAGACAACCTGCAGACAATTATGTATGAACAAGAAATAGCTAAGATAATTTAGAAATAATCAGCAGAGGGAGGGCACTAGAATTAAAGGCAATTGGTTTGTACTCCCATTAACTATTTCTGAAGAAGCTAAGAGAATAATTGGGTGGTTCTTTGAAGTTTATAAAGCACTTTTTAACATTATCTGATTTGAATCTCACTACTACCTTGTGAGGTTGGTATTTTTGTCCTCATCTTACAAATAAGAAACATGAGATTCAGAGAATTTGGATTTTAATATGAATCTTCCTGATTCCAAGTTCATATTCTATTCAAACACACCATATCATGAATAGATTGCTAGAGTTGAGTAGAGTTTGTCCTATGCCCTTTCTAAACATCAAGAAATTGAGTCCAAGAGAGAAAAATGAGCATTGTCCCAGCTACTTTCAGTTGGTACTTAATTAGAGCTTAATTGCTTTAGTTTTGGTACCCTTATCAATACCTTTAGTTGATACTGTCCCTCTGTCCTGGAGGAAGCAAGGTAAAGAAGTCAATGTAACTTAGTTGCTCAAAGTCATATTTATTTTATACTGACAGAGATGGTATTCATAAAATACAAAGAATGGGAACTTCTGTGGCAATATTGAAGATATGCCTCACATTCTTTAAGTCTAGTAATCCAGTAAGAAAGTATTGATAAAGCACTTGCTACATTCCAAGTATATTTTGATCATTTGTTTTTCATGAGGGATATGCAAAAAGAAGAAGAAAAAACATTCCTTCCCTTGAGAAGCTTAAAGACTAACAAGGGGGACAAAATGCAAGCAGCTATGTACAAACAAGCAATAGACAGGATAATTGGAGGTAAGCTCTCATTAAGAAGGACTGGGAAAGACTATTTGCAGAAGGTGAGGCTTTAGCTAAAATGTGAAGAAAGTCAGGAAGGAATGTGAAGGAAAAGAATTCCAGCCTGCCAATGAATAGGCATGGAGGTGGGAGATTAAGTATAGTCTGGGAGGAATAGTTAGGAGATCAGTTTCACCGGGTCCCAGAGTATCATGAGGGAGACAGATGGAGTGAGGCAAAGGAAGACTGGAAATACATAAACAAGTTAGATTACAAAGGACTTTAAACACTTAATCAACAAATATTTATTGAATTCCAACTATGCACTGGCATTATGTATATAGAATAATTTTGTTCCACTACAACTGGCTAAAAAAAGAATTTCTACTCTATGAATTATATTTTCCCTTTAGCTTTTCCAATCCTGGATGTAATAAAATGAAATTATGCTTAAGTTGATAATTCTATTTCCAGTTTACTCCTTACCTGTTTACCTTGTAGCAAGTATCCTCATTTGGAACTATTAGCTCCACATAATCAAATTAATGATTTATGATCCTAAAAAAGAGTTAGAAAATAAATGCTTTCCAAGAAGAAAGTTATCTGGACTCTCATCACCCTAAATCATGTCACATTTATACAAAACTATAAGATTTGAAAAACAATTTCCTTCTAAGAACCCAATGAGGTACATTATACATATAATATTAACCCTACTTGACAGAGAAAGAAACTGAGGTCCATTTTAAATTATTTTTTCCTTGATCATAGAGATCATAAGATACAGGAACCAGGAAGTGGCCCTGGGTCTTTCCTTTTCCTAGTATTATCCAAACTACTAGCACATAGTGTATGCTGTTTTTCAAAAAATAGAATTCACAGGTTTAAAAAAACAGAGGTAAAAGAAACATCAGATGCCATTTTGTCCCTTCATTTTACTGATAAGGAAACTAAGGCCCAGGGTTGAGGGGGGCAGAGATAAGACCTTGACTAAGGTCACAAGAATATTAAATGTGAAGGACAAGACTGGATCTGCTCATTTCAGAATCAAGGTTCATTTCAGTGTACTCCAGAAGGTCTTTGATGACAAGGACTTTTTCATCTTTTTATCTATATTATTTGTACCTGGGATGACATCTAGCACATAGTAGGTGCTTAATGATCTACTTCAATTCTATTTTTTCTACTAAAAACAACGTGAAAGTTTGGGGGATATCATTTTAGTAGAAATTTCCAATCTAATCTATGATTTTCTTAATTTTAAAATTGTGTTCTATTTCTGTTGATGGGAGATTCTTAAGGAGAGAAAGAATAAAATCTTTCCAAATAAATGTGAATTTCAAAATGAAAAAGAGGAAAAACTCCCAACAGCAATAACTGAAACAATATTAAAATGACTGAAAACCATCACCATCTGAACATCAGTCCATGGGAAAAAAATTGAGCATTCTCTACCACTATGGAAAATAAGAATTCCCTTCTCTTTTCCTTACTACTTTTGCCCCCTGGGTGAACAGGGTTTGCCTGTCATGTCTCAGATTTCACAATTTGAAAGTGTGAGATTTGGATGTCTGAATGATACTTTTAAAAAAAATGAAGCATGAAGTGGAAAAACAATAAGACCTTCTGGCTGGGGTGGAGAGAGTTTACACAAAGAAGAAAGGATTTTTAGAAGCCTATAAAGCATGTGGGGTCAATTAAAGAATTAACTTTTCAAAAATTATGCTGTGAGACTTGCTGTGTAATGAGTTCTGATAAAGGTGGACATTAATAACATGGGGAACTCATTCCCAATGTGACAGACCAGGAAACTGCACAAAGGCAAAAAAAAAAAAAAAAAAAAAAAAAAAAAAAAAAAAAAAAAAAAAAAAAAAAAAAAAGTCACATGTTGAGATAAATGAGACTTGAGTAAAAGCTCTTTTTTTCTGTTTCCAAATCATAGGACCATCAATTCAGAAATGGAAGTGTACTCAGATCTTGCCTACCTTAACCTTTTCCCTTATTTATTCTATGAGAAAATTGAGACCTAGAAAATTGAGACTGAGAACAGTATAATCCTTGTCATATGTTAAAACTATCCACCTCAGAGAGTATTAGAATAATGATGTTTGGAAAAGAAAAACATGAAGCTGAATGTTATATAATTATAATGACCAATTTTGGCCCAAGAGAAGATATATGGAATAGCAACTTTCTTCTTCCTCTAAAGAAGTGGTAATCTATGGATATGGAATATTATACACGTTATTAAAACATATAGTTGTTGGTCAGAATCCATGTCTCAAACCTTTCATATGAGTGTACCTCAGTGCTCTGTCCAGGGTCCTCTCCTTTCTTCCCTTCTCTCTCCTTCCCTCTTTTCCTCTTGTCTACAGTCTCCACATCTTTTTTCCCTTCCTATTTTCTTTTCTTCTGTCCTCTCCTCTCCTCTTGGCTACTTCTATTGTTTGCTGTGGTGGATCCCATGATAAACACGAAAACTGCAAAAACAAATCCTTGCTTCCATTTAGAGAATGGCAATAGTTTGTTTTTTTTAGGTACATATGTTGTTTATTTTTATTTTTTCTCAATTACATATAATTTTTTTACATTTTTTATTTTCATTTTTAGTTCTAAATTGTCTCCCTCCTCAATTCTTTCTTTGGTAAGGCAAGAAATTTCACTTAAATTATACATATGAAGTCATGCATAACATTCCCACAATAAATATGTTGCAAAAGAAAAAAAAATTAAAAATATGCTTCAATCTGCATTCAGACTCCATAGTTTTTTTCTGGAGATAGACAACATTTTTCATTGTAAGTCTTTGAGATAATTGAATTTCTGTGAGTAGCAAAGTCATTCACATTGTCATCATACAATACTGCCACTTCTCTGTACAATGGTTTCCTGATGCTGCTCACTTCATTCAGCATTATTTCATGAAAGTCTTTTCAATTTTTTCTGAAAGTCATCTGCTCATCATTTCTTATAGGACAATAGCATTACAATATATTCATATACAACAACCTGTACATCCATTCCCCAATTGGATGACATCCCCTCAATTTCCAATCCTTTGTCATTACAAAAAGCATTATTTTAAATATATTTGTAGATATAATTTTTTTCCTTTTTATTTGATCGCTTTGGAGTACAGATCTACTAGTAGTATAATTCAATTAAAGGGAATGTATGGTTTTGTAGCTTTGGGCATAGTTCTGAACTGCTTGCAGTTCAGTTGGATCAGTTTACAACTCCACAAAGAATGCATTAGTGCACCTATTTTTCCACATTCCCTCTAACATTTGTTATTTCCTTTTCTGATACATGTAAAGTAATAGCTTAGAGTTGTTTTAATTTTCATTTCTGTAATTGTGAGCTAAATCATTTTTATGTGAATCTAGATAGCTTTGATTTCCTCTGAAAGCTGACTATTCATGTGACCTTTGACTATCAGTTGGGGAAAGACTTGTATACTTATAAATTTCACTCAGTTCTTTATATGCTTGATAATTTACTTACTGTAAATTTCTAACTCACCCTCAGTTTCCTGCTTCCCTTCTAATCTTGGCTATATTGTTTTTGTTTGTGAAAAAACTTCAATTTGATGTAATCAAAATTATTCATTTTACATCTCATAATGTTTTCCCTTTCTTATTTGGTTATAAATTCTGTCCTTATTCATAAAGGAAAAACATTCCATGTTGTCCTAATTCACTTATAACAGGTTAATATGGTTAATATTAATTAATGGTTAATAATAATTAATAATAAGGTTAAAATGGATACATAATTTCTACATAAATAGAAATTATGTATCCATTTTAACCTTATTATTAATTATTATTAGCATAATAATTATTAACATAATTAAACACAAAGAATCATCATTCTTTATGTATAAATTATGTATCCATTTTAACCTTATTTCAGTATATGGTGTGAAATGTCGATTTTTGCCTAGGTTCTGCCAAATGCTTTTCAATGTTCTCAGCAATTTTTGTCAAATAGTGAATCCTTATCTCAAAAATCTTATATCTTGGCAATGGAGCCAAGATGAGAGGCAGGAGATAAGTCTTTTTTCTGAGCTTTCCCCATGACCCTCAAATTAACTGCAAATCCAACATCTGAACTGGTTTTAAAGTGACAGAACCCACGAATATCGGGAGTGTAACCCATTACCAAAAAAAGATAATTTTGAAAATCTTCAAAAAAAGATCTGTTTTAAGCAGGCATGAAGGGAGGTGGGTCAAGTGCAAGCAGGTCAAGCACAGACACCTAGTGAAGGTAGTTCACAGTCCCAGGGCAGTGTGGGCTCCATGCACCAGTGAATCTATTGGGAGTAATCTACAGTAATCTACATCTATTTGGCCAATCACATTTTTAAAATAGTTGTTTTGTTCTATGGATTTTTTTTCCATTTCACAAATTCTTTTTTATTTAAGAACTTTAATTTCTTTTTCCATTTAACAAATTCTGTTTTTCAGGGAGTTGTTTTTCCCTTTTGTCAAATCTATTTTATAAGGAGTTATATCATTTTCCATTTCACTAAATCTATTTTGTAAGGAGTTTAAAGTGACAGAACCCACGAATATTGGGAGTGTAACCCATTACCAAAAAAAGATAATTTTGAAAATCTTCAAAACATATCTGTTTTAAGCAGGCATGAAGGGAGGTGGGTCAAGTGCAAGCAGGTAAAGCTTGCTACTCTAACCTGGTTGAAAGCCAATAGATCAGCAAACTAGTTATAAGATATCCAACATAAATACAAAAGGCAAGCAATAAATCCCTAAACACCAGAATTTCATAGGTCCTGGCCACACCTACCTAACAACAGAAGTTAGTCAGCATTAATCCACTTCAGTCATTGCTGCTTGTAAAGGAAACTTGGACAAGCTCCCCTTTGCCATAAAAGCAGACATCAACTTTTTAAAAAATGAGAAAAAAAAAACTCTGACCATAGATAGTTTTTATGGTGAAAGAGAAGAACAGATTTCAATGTCTGAGGTTACTAAAAGCAGATAGTCTCCTGATGAAGCCTCAGAGGGTGATATAAATTGGTTCCTATCTCACAAGGCTCTTTTGGAATAAATTAAAAAGGATCTTAAAAGACAACTAGAAGAAAAATGGGAAAAGGAAATGAGAACTTTGCAAGAATGTTTGGAAAAGGAAAAACAGAAATGATCAGAAGAAAACTCCTTAAATGGAATTCACCTATTTCATTGAATGTCCATCTTCTTCCCTGGAAGAAAATATTCACTTTGGCTGTGTAAGTTATTCTTGGCTGAATACCAAATTCCTTTGCCTTTCAGAATATCAGATTTCAGGCCCTTTGATCCTTTAATGTGGACGCTGCTAGATCCTGAGTTATCCTTATTGTGGCTCCTTGGTATTTGAACTGTTTTTTTCTGGCTGCTTGTAGTATTTTTATATTGGTCTGATAGTTCTGGAATTTAGCCAGAATATTTCTTGGAGTTTTAATTTTGGGATCTCTTTCAGTAATGATTGATTAATTCTTTTAATGTCTATTTTATCTTCTGATTCTATGACATCTGAGCAGCTCTCTTTGATAGATTTCCTGAAAAATAGTGTCTAGGCTCTTTTTTCATCATGATTTTCAGGGAGTCCAATAATCCTTATATTATCTCTCTTGGGTCTATTTTCCAGATCTGTTGTTTTCCCAAGTAGGTATTTTTCTATTTTTTATTTTATTTTATTTTGGTTTTGCTTGACTGATTCTTGGTGGCTCCTTGAGTCATTTATTCCATTTGTTTAATTCTGATTTTTAATGAATTATTTTCTTTATTTACTTTTTAAATTTCTTTTTGTATTTGTCCAACTGAGTTTTTAAATGGGTGTTTTGTTCTATGGAACTTTTTTTCCATTTTGCCAATTTTATTTTTTAAGGAGTTATTTTCTTTTTCCAACTCAGAAATTTATTTTTCTGAGAGCTGTTTTCTTTTTCCACTCTATCTTTTAATGAGTTATATGCCTTATTCAGACCCTCTTGCAAAGCTTCCCTCTCCTTTCCCCATTTTTCTTCTAGCTCTCTTTTAAGATCCTTTTTTAATTTTTTCTATGAGAACCTTATGTGGTGGGGACCAGATCATATGCACCTTTGGATTTTCATTTAAAGACAAACTGTTTTTAGTTTCCCCAGGGTTTGAAATCTGCTCTCTTTCAGTATAGAAGATATCTATAGTTAGAGCCTGCTTTGCCTTTTTACTCATTTAAAAAACAAAAAACAAAAAACGCTGCAGTCTACTTATGAGATAGTGAGGTATTTCCAAATTGCCTCTATAGACAATAGGAAATGGCAGTGAAGGGGCAGAGGAACAGCAGTAGCTGTGCTGGGATTATGAGTTACTCACTTAGATCATGCTGAGTCCCTCCAGGTGCTAGGTTGGTATGACCACGTCCTGAAAGACTCTAACATTTTGAGGTTATAGTCTTCCCTTTGTGTTTATAGTTTCTCTGCTGATCTACTGGCTTGCTGCCACGGCAGAGTAGCCAACACTGCAGCAGAGTTCTCCCCACAGATTTTCCAACCAGTGGAGACCACACACACCCTGACCCCCTCCAGTCTGCTCAGTGTGGGATGTTCTCTATGCTCTCACTGCCTACCTGCCTAAGTCTGTGACTGGGCCTAGCCTTGTTCTGTCCCTCATGCTAGCAAAAACAGACCTTTTCTGGAAAATTTTGAAATTATTTTCTATTGATAATATGTTGTACTCCCAATATTTGTGGGTTCTGACAGTCAAGCACTAAATTCATAGGCTGAGTTTCATAAAATAGTTTGAGGGTAGAGGAGACCCCAGAAAAATGTGTGTGTCCTCTCCACCATCTTGGCTGTGCCTCTAATGTTTGTTTTTTTAAAATTTGAGCTTTCAATTTTCTCCCTTCCTCCTTTTCCATGCCCCCATTGAAAAAGCAAACAGTTCAATAGATATTATACATGTGTAATCATTTTATGAAAGAAAACATAACCACCCTCTCCAAAAAAAATTCTCAAGAAAAATTAAAAAAAAATTTTTTTTAAGTCTGTTTCAATCTGTATTCAGATTTCTCTGGGCATGGATTACATTTTTCATCAGAAGTCCTTCATATTATATTACTGAATATAGCCAAGTTATTCACAGCTGATCATCTTACAATATTGTCACTACTTTATACACAGTATATTTCACTTTACACCAGTTTGTTGTCTTTCCAGATTTTTCTGAGATTATACTGCTCATTATATCTTATAGTACAATAGTATTCCATAATAAACACATGGCTAAATCTGTTCAGTCATTTCCAAATCAATGGGCATTCAATTTTCAACTCCGTTTCACCAGAAAAGAGCTGATATAAATATTTCCATACGTATAACTCTCTCTCTCTCTCTCTCTCTCTCTCTCTCTCTCTCTCTCTCTCTTTCTCTCTCTCTCTATGTGTGTCTCTCTGTCTCTGTCTCTCTTTAATATCCTTTTAGATACAGATCTAGTAGTAGCATTGCTAAGTCAAACAGCACACATGATCCAATAGTCTTGTGGGAATGACTCCAAATATGGTTGAATCAGTCTACAATTCCACCAATACAATAATGTTTCATTTTCCTCACATTCTCTCATACCTTTTGCATCCTATTGGCCAATCTAATAGATATGAGGCAGTACCTTAGAATTATTTCAATTTGCATTTTTCCAATCAATAGTGATTTAGAGCACCTTCTCGTGGGATTATCGATAGCTTTGATTACTTCATCTGAAAAACTGTTTATATCTCTTGATGGCTCATCAATTAGGAAATGGCTTCCATTTTATTTATTTATTTTTTTTAATTATAGTAACTTTTTATTGACAGAACCCATGCCAGGGTAATTTTTTTACAACATTATCCCTTGCACTCACTTCTGTTCCGATTTTTCCCTCCCACCCTCCACTCCCTCCCCTAGATGGCAAGCAGTCCTATATATGTTGAATATGTCATAGTATATCCTAGATACAATATATGTGTGCAGATCCAAAAAGTTTTCTTATTGCACAGGGAGAATTGGATTCAGAAGATAAAAATAACTCAGGAAGAAAAACAAAAATGCAAACAGTTTACATTCATTTCCCAGTGTTTTTTTCTTTGGGTGTAGCTGCTTCTGTCCATCATTGATCAACTGAAACTGAATTAGGTCTCTTTGTGAAAGAAATCCACTTCCATCAGATTACATCTTCATACAGTATCGTTGTTGACGTAATGATCTCTTGGTTCTGTTCATTTCACTTAGCATCAGTTCATGTAATTCTCTCCAAGCCTCTCTGTATTCATCCTGCTTGTCATTTCTTACAGAACAATAATATTCCATAACATTCATATGCCACAATTTACCCAACCATTCTCCAATTGGTGGGCATCCATTCATTTTCCAGTTTCTAGCCACTACAAACAGGGCTGAATGGCTTCCATTTTTATAAATTTAATTGAATTTTATATATACTTAAGAAATTAGGTATTTATCAAAGAAATTTGCTTCAATTTTTTTTCATAGTTACAATACTAAACAATAGTGAACATATTTCCCTTAGTCCTATTTTCCCCAACCCTATTTATTCTATTTTCTCTCTCTTTTTACCATGCCCCTCCTCAAAAGTGTTTTGCTTCTGATTACTCCCTCCCCCAATCTATCCTCCTTTCTATCACCTCTCCCTTCTTTTATGCCATTTCCTTCTTACTTTCCTGTAGGTATTTTCTATACTCAACTGAGTATTTATGTTAATTCTTTTTTGAATCAATACTGATGACAGTAAGGTTCACTCATTCTTCCCATTTCTTCCTTCTTTTTCTCCAATGTAAAAGCTGTTTCTTGCCTATTTTATATGAGATAATTTATTCTTATTCTACCTTTCTTTTTCTCTTTCTCCCAGCATATTCCTCTCACCCCTTAATTTAAAGAAAAAGATTATCCCTAAGGGTAGAGTCAATATAGTGGAAAGAAGACATGTCTTTTTCTGAGCTCTCCCCATGTCGCTCAAACTAACAGTAAATCCAGCTTCTGAACTGGTTTTGGAGTGACAGAAACCATGAATACTGGAAATGTAACAAATTTCCAGCAGAAGATAATTTTGAAGATCTCCAGAAAAGGTGTTTCCTTTGGGCATGGAGGGAGGCAGACCAAGCACAGGCGGGCCAAGAGCAGGTAGGCAGAGCACAGGAGTGCAAGCAGTACAGATTCCTAAGGTGGTGTGGGCTCCATGTGCTGAAGAATCTACCAGAAGGAATCTACAGCATTGTTGGCTACTCTATACTGGTTGCAAGCCAGTAGATCAGCAAACTAGTTACAAGAATCCAACACAAATACAAAAGGCAAATAATGAATCCCTAAACACCACAATTTCATGGGACCTGCCCACACCCACCCAGGACCAGAAGTTAGCCAGCAGCGATTCAGTGCAGCCATTGTCTTTTGTAGAGGAAGGTTGGACAATCTTCCCCTTGCTTTAAAAGCAGACCTCAACTTTTTTTTTTTTTAAATGAGCAAAAAGGCAAAAAGACCTCTGACCACAGATACTTTTATGGTGAAAAATAAGACCAGATTTCTTTTTTTTTTTTTCATTTTTTTTTTATTTAATAGCCTTTTAGTTACAGGATATATGCATGGGTAACTTTACAGCATTAACAATTGCCAAACCTCTTGTTCCAATTTTTCACCTCTTACCCCCCCCCCCCCTCCCCTAGATGGCAGGATGACCAGTAGATGTTAAATATATTAAAATATAAATTAGATACAAAATAAGTATACATGACCAAAACGTTATTTTGCTGTACAAAAAGAATCAGACTCTGAAATATTGTACAATTAGCTTGTGAAGGAAATAAAAAATGCAGGTGTGCATAAATATAGGGATTAGAATTCAGTGTAATGGTTTTTAGTCATCTCCCAGAGTTCTTTTTCTGGTCATAGCTGGTTCAGTTCATTACTGCTCCATTGGAAATGATTTGGTTGATCTCGTTGCTGAGGATGGCCTGGTCCATCAGAACTGGTCATCATATAGTATTGTTGTTGAAGTATATAATGATCTCCTGAAGACCAGATTTCAAAACCTGAGGACACTAAAAGCAGATCATCTCCTGTTGAAGTCCCAAAAAGTGATATAAATTGGTCCCTATCTCACAAGACTCTCTTGGAAGAATTCAAAAAGTATCTTAAAAGAGAGCTAGAAGAAAAAGGGGGAAAGGAAATATGAAATTTGCAAAAGGGTTTGGAAAAGGAAACACAGAAATTATCTAAAGAAAACTCGAATTTCCAAAATAGAAAAAGAAAACAACTCCTTAAAAAACAGAATTTGTGGAATGGAAAAAATTCATAAAACAAAACAATCCGTTAAAAAAATGTAATTGGCCAAATACAAAAAAACTTTAAAAAAAGGTAACTGAAGAAAATAATTCACTAAAAATTAGAACTGAACAAAGAAATTAATGACTCAATGAGACATCAAGAATCAGTCAAGCACAATTTTTTAAAAATTTAAAAATAGAAGAAAATGTAAAATATCTCCTTGGAAAAATATTATTCCTTCATATTCAACTCACATCTGTGCCCTCTGTCATACATACTCCTTCTAACTGCCCCAATAATTAGAAAGTTCTTATAAGATACAAGTATAATCTTCTCAATAGGAATATAAACAATTTAACCTTACTAAGTTTCCCTTATGATTTCCTATTCCTGTTTATCTTTTATGCTTCTCTCAAGTTTTGCATTTGAAAATCAAATTTTCTATTCAGCTCTTGTCTTTTCATCAAAAATGTTTGAAAGTCCTTTATTTTACTGAATAACCATTTTTTGCTCCTGAAGGATTATAATCAGTTTTGCTAGGTAGGTGATTCTTTGTTGTAATCTTAACTATATTGCCCTTCAGAATATCTTATTCTAAACCCGCTAATCCTTTAATGTAGCAGCTACTAAATCTTGAACTATCCTGATTGTGGCTTCATGATAATTGTTACTTATTTCTGGCTGCTTGCAATATTCTCTCCTTGACCTTACAGCTCTGGAATCTGACTATCATATTCCTAGGGATTTTCATTTTAACATCTCTTTCAGGAGGTAACCAATGGGTTATTTTGAGTTCTATTTTGCTCCCAGGTCTAGGATATCAGGATAGTTTTCCTTAATAAGTTTTTTTAAACCCTGATGTCTGGATTCTTTCTTTGATCATAGCTTTCAGGTACTCCAATATTTCTTAAATTATCTCTCTTCAATCTATTTTCCTAATTTCCTAATTAGTTAGAGTTATTAACTTCTACTCGCCAATCCAATTTTTAACAAATCATTTTATTGAATGAGCTTTTGTAATTCTTTTTTCATTTGCCAGTTCTACTTTGTAAGTCATTCGTCTCTCTTCATGATTCTTTTACTATTTGGCCAATGTTTTTTAAGGTGTTTTGTTGTTGTTGTTGTTGTTGTTGTTGTTGTTGTTGTTGTTTTGCACCAAGTTGTTGACACCTATTTTAGAAGAATAAAAAGTTCTTATTTATTTTCAACTTTGTCCTCTACCTCTCTTATTTGAATTTTAATTTTTTTTTAATTTCCTCTAGAAGTTCTCATTGGACTTGTATCTAATTCACTTTTTTGAGGCTTTGCTTGTAACTGCTTTGACATCATTGTCTTCTAGATTTGTGGCCCCATAGCCATAAGTGCTATTGATCCTTTTTGACCTGGGACTGCATCACAGAATTGTGTCTGAACAATGCAGCAGTGTTCTGCATCCAGCATTGGCAAAAGGATCCTTGCAATCTTTTTCTAAATAGCTGTTTGATTCTCTACATGCATGAATGTGCACACACACACACATACATACATGCATGCACACATGAACTGTCTGTAGGTTGAGAGCTACCAATGCTGTTGCTGCTGCCAATGCAGACACATACAAGGCCTACTGCTAACTTGCCAGAGCACAGTCTGTACCTAAGTTGACTTGAACTGGAATTTTTGTTTCACTTGAACCTTTGTTGAATCTGCCGTTCCAGAATTTTATTTGAAGCATTATTTTAGAGTTATTTGGAGGAGAATTTGTGAGACTCCAACGGAGTATTTCTCTGTTCTCCCATTTTGGTTCTGTCTCTATTTTACATGATTTTAAATTATTTTTTACTTTCATAGCAACATTGTCACCCCAGATCTCCATGCTTTTTCAGTACATTAGTCTTTGCTCTGAACTTACTCTCCTTTCTTAAAAATCTTGATACAATCCCTTTTCAAACTTTAACTCTAGATAATTTCATCATTTATGTCTTTGGAACCTACTTGAGTAATAATTCTGTTGAAGGAAGTCATATAAATGTGCTAAGTGAATCCACAATAAATTTGTTATTTAGTCTCTATTGGGTCCTCCGTGAAGTATGGCAATTCTTTTACCATGCCTTACCTTACCTTTATCTTACCTCAAATCCCTACTGTATTTCCCAGCATCTATTGCAAACTTTCATTTCTCTACATATCACTCATATTATTCTCTTGTCCTTCCCTCTCCATTCCTCATATTTTATGGGGAAAATTGAAGCCATCCATAATGATCGTTGTTATCTCCCTAATGCTATACCTCAAATCTCATTAAAATGATCTTGGGTTTTTTTTTTCATCCTTGGCTTCACTCTTTGTTGTTTTGTTGTTTGCTCTTCTTTCCTGAAGAATACCATGACATCAGGGAGGTGATACCATGATATGGAAATGAGTTAGATTTAAATGAGGAAGTTGCTAGTTTCACCTTTCCCTCCAGAGCCATCTGAGTCTCTGTGGCAAGATAGATCAGGACCACTGGAGATGGCCCTAAATGCAGGGGGAGACTTTGGTATTTTTAAGTTAAGATTTTTAACAGGTCTCAGTTTGGCTGAAATAATTCCCCATCAGTGAAGATGAGTAGGTAAGAAATAAAACAGGGAATGGCTTCTTTTGGTTAAAAAAAAAATCAGCTTAAGAGGGAGGGACCTTCAGTGTTTCTTATGAAAACAGAAACAATTACTATTTTCATTTACTCTGAACCAATCAGGACCCAAACAATGACCAAGTGGGACTTGGTCAATTCCTGGCCTACTGCTGGCCAGTCAATGAGAGCCAGAGAGATTTTGGTTTTAAGGCATGATTCTTTTTTTTATTATTATTAATAGCTTTTTATTTATAAGTTATATGCGTGGGTAATTTTACAGCATTGACAATTCCCAAACCTTTTGTTCCAATTTTTCCCCTCCTTCCCCCCACCCCCTCCCCTAGATGACAGGATAACCAATACATGTTAAATATGTAAAAGTATAAATTAAATATAAAATAAGTATACATGTAAGGCATGGTTCTTTAAAAAAAATAATAAAGAAGTATAGCCTATAAAGCCCAAGATATTTTGCTAAGTTTCTGTGTTCAAAATTTATATTCCTTTGGGAAGAGTACTTGCAAATAAGGATATGATACACTATGTGAAGAGAAGGAAAGGAAAGAAGTTTTTAAAAAGAAGAGAAAAGAAAATAATTTCCTCAACTGAGCAGTTCCAGTTGGGCCCCAGTGAATCAGTTCTTACTACTATTCACAGAGGTTGTTGTTTGTCTTTCATTCTCAAAAAGGATTATGACATCAGGGGGTGATGACATTATATGAAAGTGAATTGGATTTGTGTGAGGGAAAATTGTGATGTAGTTCAATAGTAGAATGCAGATATTGCATGTGTGAGGTGCAGAGTTCACTCCCCAACATTTCCACTGGCTTTATTCTATATACAATAAATAAAATGTAAACCCCTTGAGAACAGGAACTATTTAATTCTTTAGATTTGTATGTCAGCCCATGGTACAATGTATGATAAATAAATGATTAAAAATGCTTGCTGATCAATCCATTCAGTCTCAGAAGAGGTTATTCTCCTTGCCAATATTAATCCTTCAACATATATCCTTGACAATATCCAGTTGCATTTCCACTAGGAACTTTTCCCCTCAATTATTTTCCTACTCTCTTATCTTTGGGCAGTCCTTATTCATTGGCTCCTTCATTGCTGCCTGCAAATATACAAGGTTTTTCTAAACTTTTAAGAAACCTTCATTTATTCATAAAGCTGTTGCCCATTTTCTCTTCCTTTTCCTAGCCAAAATCCTTGGAAGAAGCTTGACTTTGTCACTCACCTTTTACCTAATTCTCCAATCTTTGTAAACTGTCTTCTGACCCAAATACTCTTCTGAAAGTATTCATTCTAAGGTTACCAAATCATTTCTAAATTGTCAAATCTGGTCAGCTTTTCTCATTTTTCATCCTTTTTGACCTCTGTGCAACAATAGATCATATTTACCTTTGCTACACACTCTCCCTCACAACTGTGTAGTCACTCTTACTTTAGTCTCTTTATTGGATGGTCTTCCATGCCTTAATCCTCATGTGTAACTGTAGTTCATAGATTTCTTCCAGCATCTCTTTAGAATCTTTTCCTCTTCTTTTATTATCTTTTTGTTTTCTTTCTGCTTCTTTCTATACATTCTTTCTTGGCAATTTTATCAATTCAATTGTGTTCAACTATTCTCTTTATGTAGATGATTCTCATTTATAGATAGATAGGCATGGATATAGATAAAGATACAAATACATAAATATGTATGTAGGTAGATATATAGATATTCCTCTTCTCAATCTTTAGCTTTTGTATTACCAATTGTTTGTTGGATACCTCTACCTGCACATACAAAATATGCACCTCAAAATAAAAAAAGGAAGTAAATATCTGTCTCCCTTCCCTTCAAAAAATAGAAAAGTTTGGAAGAAACTATTTGGGGGAAGGGAAGAGAATGTATATTGGACAATAGTGTAAAAATGAAAAATAGTCAGGAAAATTAGGTTACAACCAAATTATGAAAAGTTCCTTTTCAGGTTGCAAACTATATAAAGTCAAGAAGGCATTTGTTTCATATGAATGAATAAGTTGCACATCAGAATGGCACCAGACACTTCTTTCAATTGGTGAGGAATAAGCAAGTAACAAAAAATAAGAATAATCAAAAATGGCTAGCTGCTAAGCCGTACTGTTACTTTTTTGGAGCTATTTTCCACAAGTGACCCTAGGCACCAAGATTCACAGAATCATAACACTGGTATGGAACTTAAAATTATTTAGTCTTACTTACTTATTTTACAAATGATTCTTAAAACCCTTACAGAACCATAAAATGGTAGCTTTTCAATATTAGAAGGGACCTCAGAGTTCATCTAGTTTGGAGGGATATAACTAAGATTATTGATTTAGTTAGTTATACATCTGTTTTCCTTTTCCCTTTCTTATTCTTTTTAGGTTAAAATTGGATAGTTTTAAATACGTCCTTCTTTCCTCCTCCTAACTTACATTTGTTAGTTTTGACTTTTCTACACATTTTTTTCTGAGCATTCATTTTGTTTAATTCTCTTCATTGATTCCCTCTTCATTCTAGCTTATTCTGAAATTGTATTCTGATTCATGGTCTAAATCATTATGTATTCCTTCCTTAATCTCTTTATATTTTTATGAAATTACCCAGAAGATTAATCTTCTTTCTTTCTGTTAAAAAAAACCACCTATAGATACTTGGGCAATACTGTGGGCCAAGATGGCGGAGATGGCACATGTGACTTTCTAAGCTACTCTCATTCCCCTCATAACCAACAATTTTATCCAGCCTCAGAAATAGCTCTTCACTGCTTAAATTCATGAAGATCAGAAGCATACAACTTACCTGCTGAAGTCAATCTGGAAGATCGCCAGGAAAGGTTTGTCCTGAGGGGCCAGAAACAGACCAGCACAGGCAGGGAGAGGCTAGTGTCCTGAGCAGACCAGGGGCGGGGGTGATCTCTGTGGCTAGAGAAGTTATAGAGACCACTCTGCTATAGGCTAACTGCTCTGCCTTGATTACAAAGCAGTAAATTGGCAGAGAAATTAAAGCCTGGAACAGAGGGTACTCTAAAAAAAAAACGCCAGAACCTAACACTGGCTGTAACTACTCAAGCCCGGAAGTGACTCAAGAGATTGAAACACAGCCCTGCAGCTACATCCTGCAGTTCAGGGCTTTTGAGGGGGCAGTTACAAACCCATACAGCAGGGGGGCACAGCCTGGGCAGCCTCTAATCATCACAGTGGGGGTCTTGGCCTGGGGCAATAGAACTTCCCCAACAGGACTGTGCTTCCCGGAGCAGAAACACTTCCGGTCCCTGCAAATCCATTCACTGCTGAACTGCTAATACCCACAGCCCCAGAGTGGAATTTGGCTTGGGATAGTGAAACTCTCACTACTCAGCATCTAGCCCCAGGGAAGTCATTATCTCACACAGCAGGGATTCTTTGCAGGGCACTTTCCCAGCTCTGCCCTGAAGGCCTGAGTTACTTCCAGGTGGGGAACTCTTTCCCAGAGCACTCCAGTACTTCGCTGCTTTTTGCAGCCAGCTATCAGGACAACCACCCGTCAATACACCTCTCACTGCTCTGCAGAGGAAGCTGGTAACCTCCTGGCCCTGAAGGCAGACCCTACAGGCTTAAACAAAATGAGTAAGAAAATCAAAAGGACAATTGATAGTTTCAACTCAGAAGGAGAACAGCTTTTCAACCCTGAAGAGACTAATAGCAGAGTCTCCAGACAATTGTTGGTCCCCAATACAAAAGGCTCTCTTAGAAGATATTATTAAAAACCTTAAAAGAGAACTAGAAGAAAAATGGGGAAAGGAAAGAGAAGCTATGCAAGAGAGTACAGAAAAGACATATAACTCACTAAAAGAAAAAATTGACAAAGTGGAAAAAGAAAACAACTCCCTGAAATGTGAACTGGAAAAGGTAAAAAAAACTCCCAAGAAGTGCAGGGAAACAGAATTTGTGAAATGGAGAAAGAAAATAACTCACTAAAAAAAAAAATTAGTGAAATGGAAAAAAATTCCATAGAGCAAAATGACTCATTTAAAAACTCAATCGGACATATACAAAAAGAAGTAAAAAAAGCTAATGAAGAAAATAACATGCTAAAAATCAGAACTGAACAAATAGAAATGACTGACTAATTGAGACAGGAAGAATCAGTCAAGCAAAACCAAAAAAAAAAATGAAAGATTGGAAAAAAATGTCAAATATTTACTTGAAAAAACATCGGACCTGGAAAATAGATCAAGGAGAGAAAAACCTAAGGATCATCGGACTACTCGAAAATTATGATGAAAAAAGAGCCTAGATACTATTTTACAGGAAATTATTAAAGAGAATTGCCCAGAAGTAATAGAACCGGAAGGTAAAATAGGCGTGGAAAGAATCCATCGAACACCTTCTGAAAAAGACCCTAAAATAAAGACTCCGAGGAATATTGTGGCCAAACTTCAGAATTTTCAGATTAAAGAAAAAATTCTACAAGCCCAGGAAAACAGTTCAAATACCAAGGTGCCCAATAAGGGTCACACAAGATCTTGGCTGCCTCAACATTAAAGGATCGAAGGCCTAGAATTGATATTCGAAAGGAAAGAACTTGGAATGAAGCCAAGAATAAACTACCCAGCTAAGCTGAGCATTTTTTTCCATGGAAAAAGATGGACATTTAATGAAACAGAGCAATTCCATCTGTTTCTAAAGAAAAAACCAGACAAACAAAAAATTTGATCTCCAACAACAGGACTCAAGACAAGTAGAAAAAGGTAAAAGGAACTCTTGAGAACTGTATTTCTGTTGTGGATATCATAAAAATACATGATAATTTGATTTTAACTGATAACATAAAAAGGGAAGTAGAAATGGAAAGGGATAGTGTCAGAAAAAGGGGAAAGGGGAGATAAAAAGAGGGAAACTTCATGTGTAGATGAGGCAAAGGAACCATCATATCTGAGGAACTTAGAGAGGGAGGAACATTGTCGAATCTTACTCCATCAGAGTTGGCTCAAAGAGGAAATAATTGACACATTTGTTTACAGAGAATCTTCCTCTCACATCATTAAAAGTGAGGAGGAAAAGGAAAAGAAGTAATAGGGAAGGTACAAGAAAGGGAAGGGATTCAAAGGGAGGAGGGAGGGATACCTAAAGAGGGAGAGCGGTGACGCAAGTGGGACCAATAAGTTTAATACTAAGGAAGTGGGGAAGGAGGCAAGAAAAGAAAAGCATCATCGGGGATATTAGGATGGCAGGAAATACAGAATTAGTAATCTTAACTGTAAATGTGAATGGGATGAACTCCCTATAAAGGAGGCGGATAGCAGACTGGATCAAAAATCAGAACCCTACAATAGTTGTTACAGGAAACACTTTAAACAGGGAGATACAACAGAGTAAAGGTAAAAGGCTGAGCAGAATCTATTATGCTTCAGGTGAAGTCAAAAGAGGGGTGTTATCCTTATCCAGATCAAGTAAAGCAAAAATTGATCTAATTAAAAGAGATAAGGAAGGAAACTATTCTTTGCTAAAGGTACTATAGACAATGAAGCAATATCAGTATTAAACATATATGCACCAAGTGGTATAGCATCTAACTTCCTAAAGGAGAAGTTAAAGAGATTGAGAAGAAATAGACCGCAAAACTATGATAGCGGGAGACCTCAATCTTAATTTCAGATTTAGATAAATCAAATCACAAAACAAATAAGAAAAAATTAAAGAGGTAAATAGAATATTAGAAAGACTAGGTGTGATAGATCTCTGGAGAAAACTGAATGGTGATAGAAAGGATATACTTTCTTCTCCAGCAGCTCATGGAACCTACACAAAAATTGACCAATATTAGACATAAAGACCTCAAAATTAAATGCAGGAAGGCAGAAATAGTAAATGCTTTCTTTTCAGATCACAATGCAATAAAACACATTCAACAAAAGTTAGGTGTAAATAAATCAAAAGTAATTGGAAACAAATAATCTCATCTTAAAGAATGATTGGGTGAAACAGCAAATTATAGAAACAATTAATAACTTCACCAAGATAATGACAACGTGAGACATCATACCAAAAATTTGTGGGATGCAGCCAAAGCGTAATAAGGGGAAACTTTATATCCTTAGGGCTTACTTGAACAAAATAGAGAAAGAGAAAGGTCAATGAATTGGGCTTGCAACAAAAGCTAGAAAAGACCAAATTAAAACCCCAATCAATTACTAAACTTGAAATTTAAAATTAAAAGGAGAAATTAATAATATTGAACTAAAAAACTATTGAACTAATAAATAAACTAAGAGTTGGTTTTATGAAAACCAATAAAATTGATAAACCTTTTGAAATCTGATTAGAAAAAGGAGAGATGAAAATCAAATTAGTAGTCTTAAAAAATGAAAAGGAGAACTTTCCACCAATGAAGAGGAAATTAAAGAAATAATAAGGGTTACTTGCCCAACTTTAGTCAATAAATTTGATAACCTAAAACGAAATGGATGACTACCCAAAAATATAGGCTTCCCAGATTATCGAGGAGAAGTAAATTGTTAAATAGTCCCATTTCAGAAAAGAAATAGAACAAGCCACTAATCAACTCCTAAAAAAATCCCAGGACCAGATGGATTTACATGTGAATTCTACCAAACATTCAAAGAACAATTAGTCCCAATGCTTTATAAACTATTTGAAAAAGTAGGAAATGAAGGAGTCCTACCAAATTCTTTTTATGACACAGACATGGTACTGATACCGAAACCAAGTAGGTTGAAAACAGAGAAAGAAAATTATAGAAAAATCTTCTAATGAATATTGATGCTAAAATCTGAAATAAAATATTAGCAAAAAGACTATAGAAAATCATTCCCAGGATAATTCACCATGATCAAGTAGGATTTATACCAGGAATGCAGGGCTGGTTCAATATTAGGAAAACTATCAGCATAATTGGCCATATTAATAACCAAATTAACAAAAACCATATGATCATCTCAATAGATGCAGAAAAAGCATTTGATAAAATCCAACATCCATTCCTATTAAAACACTTGGAGTATAGGAATAAATGGACTTTTCCTTAAAATAATCAGTAGCATCTATTTAAAACCAGCAGTAAGCATAATATGTAATGGGGACAAACTGCAACCATTCCCAATAAGATCAGGAGTGAAACAAGGTTGCCCACTATCACCGTTACTATTTAATATTGTATTAGAAATGCTAGCTTTGGCAATAAGAGCTGAGAAAGATATCAAAGGAATAAATGGCAAATGAGGAAACCAAATTATCACTCTTTGCTGATGATATGATGGTATACTTAGAGAACCCCAGAGATTCTACTAAAAAGTTATTAGAAATAATCCACAATTTTAGCAAAGTTGCTGGTTATAAAATAAACCCACATAAGTCATCAGCATTCTTATATATCACTAACAAAATCCAACAGTCAGAGTTACAAAGAGAAATCCCATTTAAAGTAACTACTGATAGTATAAAATATTTAGGAATCTATCTGCCAAGGGAAAATCAGAAACTTTATGAGCAAAACTACAAAATACTTTCCACACAAATTGTCTGATCTAACCAACTGGAAAAATATTAAATGCTCTTAGATTGGGCGAGCAAATATAATAAAGATGACAATACTACCTAAACTAATCTATTTATTTAGCGCTATACCAATCAGACTTCCCCAAAACTATTTAGATGACCTAGAAAAAAATAACAACAAAGTTCATATGGAAAAACAAAAGGTCAAGAATTTCAAGGGAATTAATGAAAAAAAAATCAAATGAAGGTGGCCTAGCTTAAGATCTAAAATATATTATAAAGCAGCGGTTACAAAACTATCTGGTATTGGCTAAGAAATACACTAGTTGATCAATGGAATAGGTTAGGTTCAAGGAAAACAGCAAATAACTTTAATTATCTAGTGTTTGACAAACCTAAAGACCCCAGTTTTTGGGATAAGAATGCATTATTTGACAAAAATTGCTGGGAAAATTGGAAATTAGTATGGCAGAAACTAGGCATTGACCCACACTTAACACTGTACACTAAGATAAGGTGAAAATAGGTTCATGATCTAGGCATAAAGAATGAGATCACAAATAAATTGGAAGAGCATAGGATAGTTTACCTCTCAGACCTATGGAAGAGGAAGGAATTTATGACCAAAGAAGAACTAGAGATCACTATTGACTACAAAATTGAAAATTTTGATTATATCAAATTGAAAAGTTTTTGTACAAACAAAACTAATGCAGGGAAGATTAGAAGGGAAACAATAAACTGGGAAAACATTTTTACAGTCAAAGGTTCTGATAAAGGACTCATTTCCAAAATACATAGAGAATTGACTTTAATTTATAAGAAATCAAGCCACTCTCCAATTGATAAATGGTCAAAGGATATGAACAGACAATTTTCAGATGATGAAATTAAAGCTATTACTACTCATATGAAAGTGTTCCAAATCACTATTGATCAGAGAAATGCAAATTTAGACAACTCTGAGTGGTTGTCTGATAGACAACCACTATACACCTGTCAGATTGGCCAGAATGACAGGGAAAGATAATGCAGAATGTTGGATGGGATGTGAGAAAACAGGGACACTAATACATTGTTGGTGGAATTGTGAACACATCCAGCCATCTGGAGAGCACTTTGGAACTATGCCCAAAAAGTATCAAACTGTGCATACCCTTTGATCCAGCAGTGTTTCTACTGGGTTTATACCCTAAAGAGTTACTAAAAAAGGGAAAGGGACCTGTATGTGCCAAAATGTTTGTGGCAGCCACATTTGTAGTGGCCAGAAGCTGGAAAATGAATGGATGCCCATCAATTGGAGAATGGTTGAGTAAATTGTGGTATATGAATGTTATGGAATATTATTGTTCTGTAAGAAATGACCAGCAGGACAAATACAGAGAGGATTGGCAAGACTTACATGAACTGATGCTGAGCGAAATGAGCAGAACCAGGAAATCATTATATACCTCAACAACGATACTATATGAGGATGTATTCTGATGGAAGTGGATTTCTTCAACAAAGACAAGATCTAACTTATTTTCAATTGATCGAGGATGGACAGAAGCAGCTACACCCAAAGAAAGAACACTAGGAAATGAATGTAAACTCCTTGCATTTTTGTTCTTCTTCCCAGGTTATTTATATCTTCTAAATCCAATTCTCCCTGAGCAACAAGAAAACTGTTCGGTTCTGCACACATATATTGTATCCAAGGATCTACTGTAATCTATTTAACATGTATAGGACTGCTTGCCATCTTGGGGAGAGGGTGGAGGGAGGGAGGGGAAAAATGGGAACAGAAGTGAGTGCAAGGGATAATGTTATAAAAAATCACCCTGGCATGGGTTCTGTCAATAAAAAGTTATTTAAAAAAAAAAACCTATAAACAAAGAGTCATTTATTTCATTACCTATTTTTTCCTGGAATTTTTAATTATATACTTTCTTATGTTCTGTTGTTTGGAGTGTTTATGTCAAACATTCTGTTCTTATTTTTTTTTTGTTGTTTGTTTGAGGATAGGAATTCCTCTAATGCCTCTCTTTTGTTGAATATGCATTTTCTTTCATTAATGATTAGGCTCAACTTTAGAGGACATATCATTTTTTTTCTTAGATTGAAGGTTTGCTCCTTATTTCGGGAATTATTATATTTTCTTCTGTGGAATTAGGGTTAAACTATAGAATTTCAAGTCTTGAATGTTGGTAATTTAGGGTAAATGAGATTTATAGCACTTTCCTCCTAAGATTATAGTTAAATGTGTGGGACAGTAAAGACCACAAAAACAGAGACTCTTAAGGTAAGAAAAAAGGCAAAAAGAGATTTATTACACTCTCATGAGAAAGGGCAACTCCCAACAGACAAGGTGTTGTTAGTAAAGGAGTGCAAAATACAAACTGCAAAACACAAGATTAAATAGACCCTGAATGCAAAGGCCCCCAACCCACCCTGAATTTTTTTCCTATTGTCTGAGGGAGTCCACACTTATTCTCTAAACACAGAAACCTTTTCCAGAAACCAAAGAATTGCTAGAGAACTGCTCTACAAGCAGATGAGAGAATTCTGTTTTCTGAGTTTTCAAACCATCATTACCTTTAAAAGAAATACTTAAATGCTAATTATGGCAGGAAACAGGAACGGAATGTCCATACGAGAGAATCATACATCTGCTGTTTTTTAGTTATAGCTCAACTTTTTAGCTATAGCTGAAGGCCATATTCCCATGAGAAGTCTTTACTCATTTTATTCCATACAATCCTTTCTCTTTATTTATTAGTCATTGGAAACTTCTCATACCATTCTTGATACATTTTCTCAACCATCTTGTTCTCAATTTTCAATCACTTTGAGTCAGGTTTGTCCTTTTTCTCTGCTGCAATCCATTCCCATAAGGAACCAAAAAACTTGTTTTCAGTTTGATTCCTTGGTCCCAATCTATAAAGGTCCAAGCTTAACTGGACCTCCCCCTCCAGGTTGTTCAATCTTTCCTCTGTGGAAATCCAGTCATGTATATGAGGTTAAATTTTCCCTATAAATCTTATTTGTGTGTCATCCTATGGCTTCTACCCTACTTGAGTTAGCCCACCCCAGCATTCTGCCTTATGGTATTTTTCCCCTTCCCCCATGCTATATGGTATCTCCCCTAACTTTACTGTTTCTCCACCTCACTTCTCCTCCTTATAGCTAATTAACTTTTTAGGGTGCTAAGTCCCTTCAAGATTTAGCCTGTCAGCTAAGGACATGCTCCAACCTCATGGGGTGCTCCCTTTCTACTGGGAAATTGTGAGTCCCACGGAGGAACTTGTCTTTCATATGCTCTCCCAATTTCATTTCATATTTACCATCCCTTCATTTTCTCTATAACCTATTCCCCTAAATAAATCTCCTTTTCCAGCCAACAATATTAATCTATTACCAATTTATCCTGGAGTGCTGCTTCTCTAGTCTGTTAACAGACTAGACCGGTGGCCTGGTCTGTTAACAAATCCAATGCCTTTGTTGTCTGGTTAGTAATTATTTTGACCATGATCTGGAGTCTAATAAGCCTATTCAGCATACAAATTAGGGTTATGTACCCTTAGCTCCCATCTGGAGCAATCTATCACCCCAACTATTCGTGTCCCTAGTAATTGGTGTAAATAACTCTTTCACAAATAAAGATGCTTATCATGAAAGTCGGTGAAAACAAAAATGCTAAAAGAAATAGAAAAATATATGCATCTAACAACAGATAGATGACTAGGTCAAATACTCACTTATTTATTTAGGACATATTTTCAGATGGGAGTCTGCAAGATGTTGCAATTTACAGAACATTTACCTTGATTATAGAAATTTGCTGTAACAGGAAAAATCAGGGACATGATTATAATCAAAAACTGGTTCTTCAGACCTCAACTAGACAGCATATACATGACAGGATAAAGCATCCTTAACTAATTGTATAGGCTACCTTATACCCAGACTCAGTAATAATCAGGTGGTTCTTATTCAAAGTAACACCACTGGAAAACTGAGTCAGAGGGATTCCATCTTAAACAGAGGCCAAGATTGTCCTTCCAACTCTAACTTCGACCTATAACAATTCAGGATCACATTCCTCTGAGTAGATTGTGGCATATTCCTCTGAATATCATTGTCTTGATGATTAATCAAATAATCATATGATTGAATTTAAAACTCCAAATGATATCAGCTTCAGTCCCAAGAGATTTTATCTCAAATAGCAAGCCTCATTAATTAAAACTTCGGGTGAATTTAGCTGTCAAGAGCCACATATCCTAAATAAATATTGACTATAAGAGTAAGACATTCATTGTAGAAAGTTCACAGATTATCTTTATATTTAAGTAGATGGGTTTTAAATTCACCATTAAACAAATTATTTTACTTTAAGATGCTCAACAACCAATCTATATCAAAATATATTCAGGTATTAACTATGTTCAGAGACAAAGACATAGACCACTGTTCCCAAAATCTCCTTAAACAATGGGAACAACTTTAAAATGACTAAATACAACCAAAAACTAGCATAGAATATAGAATATACTGTTCTAATTTCACATTAAAGAACCCTATCAGAATTTATATTAATAATTTCTTCATTCTAAAAAATGTTAATTCAGCTTCCTCCAGTCAAGGAGTCTCTATAAACTTTTCTGGAAATATAAATAACAGGTACAACACCAATATTGTTAAAATTCCTCTAAGCACAAACATTCCCACTTCATACCAAAACGTTCCTAATTGCAAAGTCAATTTTAGAGGTTATAAATTGTCCTTAACAGTCCATTATTGAAGTTTTCCATGAGTACTTTAAGCCTATTGTTCTCAGCTCCAAACTGTAGTCTCACTTACCTGTAATATCTAGTGAGGTTCTTCCTAGTCTGTCTCTTCCAGGACTTAGTAAACACCCACTTTCTTGGAACTGCAAATTCCAAAAGTGTTGTTTGGGTCATCAGTCTTTGCTTCCTAAGGGCTAAAAAGGATGAGGACACTGACAATATATAATTTCTTAAAAACTTATCCTTTATTTCAAAAGCGGGTCTTTCCCTTTTTCCTCCCAAATAAAATAAACCAGTCTCATATGAGGAAAGTCACACATCATTTCTGGGAACAATCCTAAATTTATATTAAAACAATAGACAAACATTTGGTCCAAGGCAATTTAGTCTCTAACAACAATTTAGTACTCTGTTTCTTAAGAATCTGATTCCCATAGCAAAAGAAGGAACTGATTAAATCTGAATATAGATCAAAGTATTCTCTCGCTCTCTTTTTAACTTAATTTCTGGAGGGATTTTTTTTTTTCAATAGAGTGGAAGATCTAGGTTTTCTTTCACATGTTGTTTTTTAATTGTGGGTGGTGATAAGGGAGAGAATCTAGAACTCAAAAATTTTAATAATAAATGTAAAATAGTGTTTTGAATGTAACCAGGGAAAATATTAAATATATTAAATAACTTTTTAAAAAGAATCTGATTCATTCTCTTCACTTTCCCTGATGAGGGCAGATAGCCAAGTATATGGAATTGCCACTCAATACGCAACCCCTCCCCATTATTTATTATAAAACCTTAGGAGTAAAATATGTTCCTTTATCAGAATCAATAGTCTCTACCAATCCATATTTAGGTACAATTTGTTCCAATGTTATTTCACTAACCCCTCTTGAGCCAGCAGAGCCCAGGGGAGAGCTTCCACCTATCCACTACATCTCAGTTTTCCCCACTGGATTTATTTCATTAAAACCTAACCTAAATATTTTGGAACCAGACTTCCTCTCTCTAAAGGGTCTCTTCCTCAATATCATCTTATTTATCTCCAGACATGTTACACACCTTTCAGATACAATTTATCCTACAATTATATATATCCTTATATGCCAAATTTTCTTGTTTTTACTTCTTTGTTAAAAGAAGGAAGCAAAACAAATATTAAGATTAATATCTAAATAATTTTGGACCAAATTTCACAAAATTTCTAAAGGGCTATCTCCCTGGAACACTAAATAGATTCTTTAGATCCAACTATAATCTATAATCTATAATTCCTTCCCAAGGTTCACAGAATCTTGTCCTCTTTATGGAGGATTCATCCAATCTTACCAAAGGAAAATAGGAGAATTCTTACAGACTTGAACCACCTAGAATTTTCCCAATATCAAAGGGAAATGGGAACTTTTGTGACCTTTTTAATGGCCTGTATTCTCTCAACCCCAATCCCAATAACTAAGGCAGCCTACCAGTTCTTGGCAGAGAGAAAGATTTAACCACTTAGAGATTCCCTCCCCCTCCCATCTCACCAGTTGATTTCTCTACCTGGGTTGTTTCTTACCTGACTGATTTCCAACTTTTCTCAATTGGCTTATTTACTGTGCTGAATTAATCCTCTATCTTTGCTAGTCCATTTTCAATTTTTGCTTTCTCCAAATGTCTTTCTTCTGGAGTTTACCCAATTGGAGTGAGAGTTCCAACTTGACCCCAAGGACCCCTACAGAACTCTCTGGAGGGTGCCAGCCCAAGCATTTACCTCAGGAGAGACCCCTCATGAACAGGAAATATCCCAGAAGGAGTGTCCAAACTGTGTGGAAACAGTAATAACCACAAAAACAATCAGAGACTCTCAATGTAAGAAAGAAGACAAAAAGGGATTTATTAAGATCTCCTCAGAAAGGGCAACTCCCAAAACATAAGGTGTTGTAAGTAAAGGAGTGCAAAGAACAAACTGCAAAACACAAGATTAAATAGACCTTGAACACAGAAGCTCCTGATCCCCCTTGGCCTTTTCTCCCATGATCTGTGGGAGTTCCAATCTGATGATTGGAACATAGTAGGAACTTAATAAATAAATGCTTCTTTCTTTCACTTTCTTGCCTCCAGAAAAAGGCAGCATACTTCCCACTCCCTTTATCAGCAGGAAGATTTCATATTTGACACATGCTGTAGGTTTGCAGGGCAAGCAGGAGGTTAAGTACACATGGGAAAAGTTCTGCAACAAGGAAGTCCAATTTAGTGCCATGATACAACTCTCCAGATTAGTATGCACTTCTTTGCCAGTAATGATTGAGACTGGTGGAGAAAATGAGCTGACTAACTACCTTAAAGATTAGCATATTTTGGTAATAATTCACAAATATTATTGCCTTATATAGGGTCGCTCTTGTCCTGCGGATTCAGTTGTAATTCCTCTGTGTTTGTCTATTCTTTATGTTTGGTTGTTTGTATTGTTTTGTTTTTTTTTTTAGAGATACTGTGAACTAGGAAAGTATCTAGTCAAAGATGTTATTGGTACCATGACCCAAAAGTCGAGATTTATATATTCAAGTGATTGCTGATAACTTCTAATTCTTCTTTCATGAATAATTTGTTCATGAGATGATTCAGGGCAATTACAATAGACTTGTGATGGAAAATGTCTGCAGCCAGAGAAAGAAGCATGGAGACTGAATATGGATCAAAGCATAGTATTTTCATCTTTATTGTTGTTGTTGGTTGTTACCTTATTTTTTTTTCATTTATTATGTTTTTTCCTTTTTCATCTGATTTTTTTGCACAACATGATGAATATAAAAATATGTTTAGAAGAATGATTAGAAGGGGGCTGTGGTTTCACATTTCTTCTATAGATAAATATGTTATTCTCTATTGCTTATAGTCTTAAAGAATTTTCTGGGGTACTAAAAATTAAGGGATTTGATGGTGCACTCAAATACTTTGTGAGACTGTTTTGTTTTTGTCTTTCTATCCCCAATACCTAAAATGTTGTGTCTGACTCATGATGGATACTTAATAAATGTTGCTTGATTGATTTGTTAGAAGCAAGACTTGAAATTAGGTTGTGTTTTTTTTTTCTGATTCCAAAACCAAGCATAGTAAGGCATTGCACTTATAGTGAAGAAGGTCTAGTGTCAAATTGTGCCTCAGACACTTATTAGTTATATGACTCTGGATTACTCAATTAACTCTTCTGAGCTTTAATTTCCTTATGTTATAGAGCTGTTGTGAGGATCAAATGATATAATATGTAATAAATATTTTGTAAACCTTTGAGTATATGATAATAAGAGATGATGATGGTGATAATGATTATGTTATACAATACCACATTTCCTCTCAAAGCAAAGAGCAATAGCAGAGAACATTTGAGCTAAGACTGGAAAAGTAGAGTTGGAACAGACTGTATGGAATGCCAAGTGTTTGTTGTTGCTGTTCCCTAAACCTGTTTCTGCTTTGGGCTACTAAAGATTTTTACTGTACCATGGTTTTTATGTAGGTAAAATATAATTACTTGTTTAATTCCTACACAATGCCAAATGACTTTTTCCACTCCTCCTCTTACTGAATAAATTAATTGATTAAATGGGCTGGCTGTTTAAATATCTCAGAGATAACCCAGGGATAGAGTCTATAAACAACTGAAAGCCATTGCCATCACTTCAGTCAAGTATCCTGAATCCTTGACAGTTTCTGTGTAAATGCAAACTATTATCTCTTTCAATAATCTAATTTGTCAAAGGCACAACGCTACTGGAACAATGAAAACTAAAGACTAACCATAAACAGGCAACACATATAAACAGAATACTGGGTGGGGGGGGAGGGGAATTGCAATCATCATTTTCAATTTTCTTAACAATAACTCTTGTTTTTTCTTCTAGTCTTGATGCCCTCCAGTATTTTAGGAAAGTATCTTTTCTTTTTTCATTTTTTTGGAATATGTCTCTGCAGCAGTGGGAGTTACAAACCTGGAATTCAGAAAGTGATTAAGATCCTCAAAACTGAGCCATTGATGTAAAATACCCCTGAAAGTATTCTGTTTTCTACAGTACTGCTTCCCAATAAATGATCTAGTGGAAATCAGTCACACATTAGAATATGACAAGAGCTTTACAGGATGAAAAGATAATGAGTTATGGTCTATAACATTGGAAAGAAGAATACTAATATGGATAAGATCACAAATTTATCAAAAGATGAAAGAAAACAGGAAAACATCAAGATACAATATGCAATGTTATATCTTTAACTTAATTTATCTTAATAGCATTTTATTTTTCCATTTACATGTAAAGACAACTTTAAATATTTATATTTAAAATTTTTTGAGTTCCAAATATTAACCCTTTCCCCATCATCTTCTCTCACCAAAATGGTGAGCAATTTGATATGGGTTATATAGTGCACTCATGGAAAACATTTCCAGATTAGTCATGTCATAAAAGAAAAAAAAAAACAGAAAAAAATTAAATTATGAAAAATATAGTTAAAATAGTATGGTGTTTGAATGGAGTCCATCAGTTTTTTTCTTTGGATCTGGATAGCATTTTTCTTCATGAATTCTTTGGAATTGTATTTGATCATTGTCAATCATAGTTGATCATAGTACAATATTGCTCTTACTGTGCACGAAGTTCTGACTCTGTTCACTTTACTTCATACCAGCTCATCTAAGTCTCCAGGTTTTTCTGAAATCTTTCTGCTCATCATTTCTTATAACACAATACTATTCCATCCCATTCATTTACCAGACAATTGTCTTATACAGTCAATCCTTAATTGCTGGGATCCCCTCAATTTCCAATTCTTTGCCACCACATAAAAGAGCTGCTATAAATATTTTTGTACATGTAAGTCTTTCCACTATTGTTACCCCCTTCTAAAAAACTTGTGTGAGATATAGACATAATAGTGATATTGCTGGATTGACACATATGCCCAGTTTAATTGTCTTCAGGACATAATTCCATATTGCTTTCCAGAATGGTTGAATCACTTTATAACTCCACCAACAATCCATTAGTGTTCCTATTTTCCCACATCCCCTCCAACATATGTCATTTTTTTCTGTCATATTATCTAATCTGAAGGGTGTGAGGTGGTATCTCAGAGTTATTATAACTTTCATTTAACTTATTCAATAATGATTTAGAGGATTTTTTTCATGTGGCTACAGATGCTTTTAATTTCTTCATTTGAAAACTGCCTGTTCATATCCTTTGACTCTTTATCATTTAGGGATAACGTATTCTTACAAATTTGATTCAGTTCTCTATATATTTGAGAAATGATGCATTTATCATTTATCAAAGATACTAGCTACAAAAATTGTTTCCAAGCTGTTTTCTTTATGATCTTATTTGCACAGATTTTTTGTGAAAAAACACATTTAAATACATATAATCAAAATAATCAAAATTTTATATATATTTTTTTACATTTTACATTTTGTAATGCTTTTTATCTCATGTTTGGTCATAAATTCTTCCTTTATCCAGAGATCTGGCAGGTAAACTATTCCTTGTTCTTCTAACTGACTTATGGTATCACCCTTCAAATCTAAATCACATACCCATTTTGTTCTTATCTTACTATAAGATATTGGTCTATACTTAGTTTCTGCCAAACTATTTTCCAGTTTTTACAACAGTTTTGTTGTTGTTGTTGTTGTTTTTTGTCAAATGGTAGTTCTTATCCAAAGCTAGGGTTTTGGGTTTATAAAACACTAGATTACTATGATCATGTATTATTGTGTCTTGGGTACCTAATCTATTCCACTCATACACCACTCTTATTCCTTAACCAGTACCAGATTGTTTTGATGATTAAGGTTTCATAATAATGTTCAGGATATGATAACTATTTAATTTAATATGATAATTAGTAAGAGAGTAGAAGTGGTGATACATGGAAAACCAGGATATGTGACCCTAAAAAAGGAAGGAAATGGGAGAAAAGCAGGGGTAGGACTAGAAGTTTGGATTGGCAGGAGAAGTCCTTATCATTAGGTGTACTTAGCAGAGAAATTTATTAAAAACATAATCTCTGAAACTGGCAGGGAGAAGGCACTGACAGAGATCAGTTTAACTCCATGGCCCCACCCTTTGGGGAGGAGTCCAATCAGAAATCCAAGTTATGTCAAACCTCTGAAACCCATCATCTGTAGACATCCCTCATTGCCATACTCTGTCAGAAATCCCAGTCATGTTTTTGAGGTTAAATTTTCCCTATAAAATCTACTTAAGGGAAGGCTACTACCTTCTTTGGGTCAATCCACATGGCACTCTGCCTTATAGTGTCTTTCCCCTTCCTCTTTCACTATGCCATGTGATATCTCCCCTAATTCCACTAGACTTCTCAACCTCATTTCACCTCCTTACAGATAACTAAACTTTTTAAAGCATTTTTATTTTCAAAATATATGCATAGGTAGTTTTCAACATGCACCCTTACAAAACCCAGTGTTTCAAATTTTTTCCCTCCCTTTCCATAACCCCCTTTAAAAAACAAGTAATCCAATATATGTTAAATATGTGCAATTTCTCTATACAGATTTCTATAATTATCATGCTGCACAAGAACAATCAGATCAAAAAGGAAAAATATGAGAAAGAAAACAAAAAAAGCAAGCAAACAACAAAAAAAGGTGAAAGTACTATGTTGTGATCCAGATTCAGTCCCCATAGTCCCCTCTCTAGATACAAGTGGCTCTCTCCATTGAAACTAGCCTGAATCACCTCATTGTTGAAAAGAGCTACATCCATTAGAATTGATCATCATATAATCTTGTTGCTATGTACAAAATTCTCTTGGTTCTAGTCACCTCACTTAGCATAAGTTCATGTAAGTCACTTCAGGCCTTTCTGAAATCATCCTGCTGATCATTTCTTACAGAATAATAATATTCTATAACATTCATATATCATAACATTCAGCCATTCTCCAACTGATGGGCATCCACTCAGTTTCCAGTTCCTTGCCACTACAAAAAGGACTGCTACTGACATTTTTGCACATGTGGGTGGGTCCTTTTCCCTTTTTTATGATCTTTTTGGGATATAAGCCCAGTAGAAACACTACTGGATCAAAGAGTATGCACAGTTTGAGAGCCCTTTGGGCATAGTTCTATATTACTTTCCGGAATGGTTGAATCAGTTCACAACTTCACCAACAATGTATTAGTATTTCAGTTTACCCACATCCCCTCTAACATTGATCATTGTCTTTTCCTGTCATCTTAGCCAATCTGTGAGATTGTCAGTGGTACCTTACAGTTGTCTTAATTTGCATTTCTCTGATCAATAGTGATTTAGAATATTTTTTTACATGACTAGAAATGGTTTTAATTTCTTTACCTGCCAATTGTCTTTTCATATCTTTTAATCATTTATCAATTGGAAAAATGGCTTGTATTCCTATAAATTTAAGTCAATTCTCTATATATGAGAAATGAAGCCTTTATCAGAATCCTTGGATGTAAATTTTTGCCAGCTTTCTGTCTCCCTTCTAATCTTGTCTGTATTACTTTTATTTGTATAAAACTTTTTTAACTTAATGTAATCAAAATTATCCATTTTTTTTTTCATTTTATAATGTACTTTAGTTCTTCTTTGGCCACAAATTCTTTCCTTCTCCATAAATCTGAGAAGTAGAGCTAACTAACTCTTTTAGGGTGGCAAATCCCTTTCAGGATTTAGCCTGCCTGCTAAGGATATAACCCAATCTCATGGGGTGCTCTTTTTCCACTGGGTAATTGTGAGTTCCACTGAAGAATTTGGCTTTCATATGCTCTTCCAACTCTATTTCATATTTACCATTTCTCATGTCTATGTGTCCCTTAATTTTTTTTCTGTAACCTATTCCCCTAAATAAATCTACCTTTTTACAAAGAGAATGGCCACTGTGAATTCTTCACATGACTGAACCCTTACTTTTGGTGCCTACCATCATATGGTGTCTACATCACCCAAATCATTTGGTACTCCAACAACATTAATCAAAACATATTTTCAAAAAGAAAAGAAAGGCAGAAGGAAATGAGGGACAGGGAAAGGAGAAATTCAATCAAAAGATAAATGAGAAAGAATTTAAACATCTGGACAGAATTTTAGAAAAAAATATATGATAGAAAATTACATGAACATAAAACGATAAATCTCTGGTAATTATGAAATGGAATTTAAAGTGAATTCACATGCTTCTCTGCTGTAGTAGTATTTTTACGCAATTGACCATATATTGGGCATAAAGACTTCACCAAAAAAATTTTTAAACAAAAATATTAAATAAATTATTTACTGTTTGTTAATGGAATAAAATTAACATTTTATAAAGGACCCTTAAAGAAAGAATGATAAGTTCTTTCCCCAAAAGTTTGAGATGGATGAAAAGCCCAACATATGGTTACTGGGTAATTAATAATCAATTGATTAATTATGGCTGCCAAATAATCAATATATTGACTGGTTTTCCTGGAAACCAAAGTTGAAACATTGAGATCATCCAATGCTTAAATGCCTTTAGAACAGTGGGTTTTCGCAACATAATGAAATCAATTCTAATTGGTTGATAATTAATGAAATTATTGTAAGAGTTAGAACAGATCAAAAAGAGGAAACATGAGAGTAATTGGACTATCAATGGTCCAATTAAAAAAAAAAGAATCTCGATACAATAATACAAGTAATAATTAAGGAAAATTTGTCCAGAAGTGTTAGAAAAAGAAGAGAAATTAGAAATAGAAAAAAAAAATCCAGTGATAACCACCTGAAAGAGATCTTTTGGTGACTATAGATATATCATTATCAAATTCCAAAATATCCAGCTCAATGAGAAAATTGTATGAGCAGCAAGAAAAAATTCTGAATATAGCAGAGCCACCATTAAAATCACACAAGACCTGGCAATGGATCCATTAAAAGACCACAGGTCTTGGAATACTACATATTGAAGAGCAAAAAAACTAGTGTTGAAGTCTCAATTCAAAAATATCATATCTAGCAAAGTTAGTATATCTTAAACAACAACAACAAAATATTCAGTGAATTGCCATACTTTCCAGATTTTGTTGCAAAGAAACCTTAATTTTAATAGAAAATTTAACTTGTTAGATCCAAAAGAAATATAAGATAAACCTCAAAGACTGATTTCAAGGAACAATAAGAATAAAAGGTTTATGTTTTATATATGGAAATGTAAACCATATATCTAAGATTTTCATTAGTAATAGAGTAGTTTAAAATAAAGATTGGGTAGACCTGAGTATGATGTGATTTTAAAAAGCAAAACCATGTAAGAAAAGGTAAAAAGAGTAATTATATTATACAAATGAAGTGTGAGAGTAAGAGCTGACAGACAGGAATTACTTGGTGGAGGAGGGCTGGTAGTTCTGGAATCCTACTCACATCTGTAATTGGTTAAAGAAGGCACAACATATGTATATATGGGTATGTAGAGATAGACGGATAGATATGTGAATGTATAAATGTATGTACATGCACATATAAGCCTACATATATGTTAGTGTATATGCATGTGTTACATATATGTATAATATATGTGTACTAACAAGTCTTTTAAATATATAAAGAAATAAAGGGAGAAATTGGAATGTGTAGGTTAATTGGAATAAAATAAGGTATGTAGATTAATGGTAATGAGATAAAAGGGTGGGAAAGGAAGTAGGGAGAAAATAAGAAAAGGATTCTGAGGGAGAGAGGAAGGTTAAGTAATAATAAGGCAAGGTAGCAGGTAAAAGTAAAACAAAAGAGTTAATAGAAATAGGAAATGAGAGATACACACAAACATAATAACAATGATCAGGAGTAGAACTTAATAGGAAACAAAGTAGGGTTAATAATCATTGATTTCAAAGTTAAAGCTAAAATAGATTTAATCAAAAAAGAAAAATAGGGAAACTATATTATATGACAGCCATATTAATCAATATTATTTTAAACTATTTAAAAATGACTAAATAGTATAACATTGGAATAGTGCTGTAGTGTAGGGAATGACCAGTTCTTGGATTTAGAAAAATATGGAAAGATTTGGACTTATGAAAGGTGATGTTCACTTTCAGAGAAACAGTAATATAAAATATAAAATAAATTTAATACAGTCTTACATAGATATATGTGAATACACATTTCTATATATGTGTATAACTAGAGATCTATTTTATATATGTATATACATGCTTATATATCTGTGTGTACATATATCCACACACACACACACACATACATATATATGTATATGTGTGTATGTATATATATACATTATATATATATATGCATATATATATTCATGCTTAATTGTAGCCTTTTTGGAGGGGGTAGAGAGAGGAAAACTAAAAAAAATAGGATAAAACATAAAGTGTACCTCAAAGAACAAAAGAAAACCTCCAAAAAAGCATAGAAAAGTGGACAGCTTTGAAAAAAATGTGTAGCCTTTATTATATAGGCTTTCTTGAAATGGAAATTTACTGAATTTCCATATTCTCATATACTGTCTCATATACTGAATCTTCTCGTGTTTTGCTGTGAACATCGCAACACTTTGTTTTTCTTTTTCTTTTTTTTTCTATTTCTTTTTTCTATCTTAAAATAAATTTTTATTAGTTATCAAACTGTGCATACCCTTTGATCCAGCAGTGTTACTACTGGGCTTATATCCCAAAGAGATCTTAAAGAAGGGAAAGGGACCCACATGTGCAAAAATGTTTTTTGGCAGCCCTCTTTGTAATGGCTAGAAACTGGAAAATGCTTGGATACCCATCAATTGGAGAATGGTTGGGTAAATTGTGATATATGAATGTTATGGAATATTATTGTTCTGTAAGAAATGACCAGCAGGATGAATATAGACAGGTGTGGAAAGACTTAAATGAACTGATGCTAAATGAAATGAGCAGAACCAGTAGATCATTATACACTTCAACAACAATACTGTATTCTGATGGAAGTGGATATCCTTGACAAAAATCTAATTCAGTTCCAATTCATCCACAGAATCAACTATACTCAGAGAAGTAACACTGGAAAATGAATGTGGACTACTTGTATTTTTGTTTTTCTTCCCAGGTTATTTTTAACTTCTGAATCCAATTCTTCTTGTGCAACAAGAAAACTGTATGGTTCTGCACACATATATTGTATCATATTTACATATGTATGTATACATATTTAACACGTATAAGACTGCCTGCCATCTGGGGAGGGGGGTGGAAGGACAGAAGGGAAAAGTCGGAAAAGAAGTGAGTGCAAAGGATAATGTTGTAAAAAAAAAAATTACCCCTGCATATTCTTGTCAATAAAAAGTTATAATAAAAAAAGAATGCTTGACATGGAAAAAAACACAAAAAATAATTTTTTATTTTAAAGGGGCAGCTAGGTGCTGCAGGGGTTAGAGCACCATCCCTGAAGTCAGGAGGACCTGAGCTCAAATCTGATCTCAGACACTTAACACTTCCTACATGTGTCATCTTGGGCAAGTCACTTAACCCCAATTGCCTTAACAAAATAAAGGAAAGTTTGAAGTAAAAAAAAAAGACTTAGTGCCACTCAGATCATTCTGCCTCCAGTAATCTATACAAAAGTATCTCAATAACATCATTCATATGTAGAATCTTCAGTTACAGCAAATAGAAAAGTTTGTGAGAGCTGTAGATAAGTTCATTTAACTTGCCAGTATGCTTTCCAGGGATTGATAATGAGGTTGGCACATGTATTACCAGAGTTAGCACAGGGTTTGGGAGGCTCTGAAGAAAAGTATGAAAGAGAAGAAATATTAGACTGACTACCAAACTGAAAGTCTACAGAGTTGTGCTAACCTCATTGTTGTGTAACTGTGAAACCTGGACAGTATACCCATGCCATTCTAGGAAAACTGAATTGCTTCCATTTGAATTGTCTTAGGAAGATTCTGAAGATCATCTGCCAGGATAAGATACCAGACCCTGAAGTCCTTTCCTGAACTAAACCACCAAGCATTCAGACTCTACTATAGAGAGCGAAACTCCATTGGGCTGACCACATTGTTCAAATGTCAAATGTATATTTGCCAAAAAGATTGTTTCATGGAGAAGAACAAGTACACACAAGGTGATCAGAAAAAGCAATACAAGGACACTCACAAGATTTCTCTTAAGAATTTTAGAATTGATTGTATAACATGCAAGACACTGGCACTGGGCTGCCGAGCAGAGAGTGCCCTCATAAGAGAAGGTATTATGTTCTATAAGCAAAGCAGAATTAAATTAGCTCAGATGCTAAAATGCAAAGTGCACAAAGTTAGTGACTCCACCAATGTTTATAGAGACTATTTGTGGCTGACCTATGGCAGAGAATTCTGAGCTAATATTGGTCTGATCAACCATAGTCAAACACACTGTAATTGGACTCTAACAGTGATGTTATTTTGGTCTGCTTCCAGAACAACAACCGAGCTAACCTACCTACCTATACAAAATAATCTACTCTATATTCTATCCTGAGTAGAACAATAGACTCAAATTCACCTAAATTAGATTTTTTTTTTATCCTTTAATCAGAAATAAGCTCTCCCAGTTGTGTGAAGTGCCACTCAATATTTCAGAGAATGTCTCGTTATCAACCCTACTCTTCACAAAAACTGGACTTTGAATGAGGAAACAGAAAGGGGAAAAAAAGAGGGAGGATTCTGGAAAGATGGCAGTAGGTCAGAAAATTTCCAGATTTCTCCCACAAATAGAACAAATTTGTGCCTAAGGGTGAACATACATTGGTGAAAGAACTAAAAAGACTTGGGATAGGATAGGGGTCTTCCTGGGCAATGCAGGAAGATCTGAAGAAAGCAACTATGTCTGGGATTCACCAGTATGAAGTGCCAACACTTCCAGGTTACTGCCACAGAAACTCCTAATGGGGATCCTGGGGCAAGGTGAGTGTGGCTGGAGCCTCAGCAAGAACCATAGGAACTTTCACCTCCTGGACAGCATGAAGAGTCTGGGGTCTGAGTGCAGGAAGACTGAAGGAATCTCAGCTGATTAGGAATGCCAGGTGCATCTATACTACAGAAATTCAGACCTGGATGAGAAGGAACCCACATACTCAATGAGTGTAGATTCAGTGAGACACGGATGCTGCTGGCTCTGGGCACTTGCAGGAGGGGAAACTCTGTTTGGAATTCCAGGACAGAGGGAACAACTGAAGTGAAGCTAGAGGCACCATCCCCACACCCCAGAATTGGAGGTTTTTATGCTAATAGTTCTTATTTTAAATGATTGTAATCATAATCATTAACATAAACAAGAAAAGAAGAAAGAACTCAACCATAGAAATTTACCATGGGAATGGGAAGACTAAGATTCATCTTCAGAGGAGGACAGTGAATTAAAAAAGGTCTCATAGCTAAAGAGTAACATTAAATAGCTACCTGCCCAGAAAGTATTTAGAGAAAAATTCAAAAAAAGACTTTCAAAATTAAGTGAGAGAGGTTGAGAAAAAATTAAACTAAATTCAACTAAAATAAAAACTATCATAGAAAAACAAGATTATGAAAAAAGTTAACCAACTAGAAAAGGAGATACAAAGTCTTGAAAAAGAAAATACTTCTTTGAAAATTAGAACTGAGCAAAGGGAAGCTAGTGAAGTGACAAGAGACCAAGAAATAACAAAACAAAATATAAAGAATGAAGAAATAAAAAGAATGTGAAACATCTTATGAGAAAAACAACTGATCTGGATAACAGATCAAGAAGTAAAAAATAAAGAATCATTGAATTACCTGAAAGCTCTATCCCCCCAAAAAAGAACTTTGACAAAATAATGCAAGAAATAATCAATAAAAAAAAATGGCCTGAAGTGATAGGAGGGGAAACTAGAAATTTAAAAAAAAAATCCACTGATCATATGTTTTTTTTCTTATTTTGTATTTAATTTAGTAAATAGATGTTTAAAAGAAAGTGAACAATTCATAGAATCATGGAAAAATTATATCAATTGATGTAGAGTGAAGTAAGCAGAACTAGGTAAAGAATATTTTAAAGATACTTTAACATACTTAACATGTATTGGTCAACCTGCCATGGGAGGGGAGGGGATAGGAAGAAGGAGGGAAAAAATTGAAACAAAAGGTTTAGCAGTTGTCAATGCTATAAAATTACCCATGCATATAACTTGTAAATAAAAAGCTATAATAAAAAAAAGAATATTTTAAAGATGACTACAACAGTACAAATGGAGAGAACAAAGTGAATACATTCTGTGTAAATATAATGACCAAAAACCTTAGTTCAAAAGAGAAAATGGTCCTACTTGAGGAAATTTATCACCTTCATTTCTTTGCCAACATGGTAGTTGGAATTCTGAGTGTGAAATCATGCATCCACTGTTAAATTTAGTTGATGAGTTGGTTGGTTTTGCTGACCTGCCTTTTTTCCCTTTCTTTTTTAATTCTTTGTTACAAGCAATGGCTCTCTAAATAGGGGGAGAATATTTATCCAGTAATGATGATGATGTAAAAATAAAAGATTTTAATAATAATTTGAAAAAATCTGGATACTCTGATATTAATAATTGGCTATTAATAATCATTTCTTTCAGCTTGAATCTTTGAGTTTGTCAAACATTAGATTTCTATAACCATTTACTTTGTATAGTGTACCTAATCTATTCCAAATGATATACCACTCTATTGCTTAGATAGTCAAAGATTATATTACCATTTTGTGACATAAATTTTGGTACTGCTAAGCTGTCTTCCTTTACATTTTTAAAATTAATTCTATTGATATTACCTCTTGCTCTTCTACATGAATTTTGTTATTATTTCTAGATTTAGAAAATAAGTCTTTGGTAATTTTAATTGTTATGGCAGTGAATAAATATATTAATTTAGACAGAATTGTCATTTTTATTAAATTGACTTGGTCTACCCATGAGCAATTAATATTTCTCCAATTGTTTAAATCTCTATTTGTGTGGAGGCTCTATTTGTGTTTTATAATTGTGTTCATATAATCCCTGCATTTGAGTTGGCAGTTTAGACTGCCAAGTATTTTATATTATCTCTAATTATATTAATGGGATTTTTTCTTTCTATTTTTTTTTCCTGCTGAGTTTGTAGGTAGTGTATAGAAATGCTAATGATGCTACGCCCAGAGAAAGAACTCTGGTGATGACTAGAAACCATTACATTGAATTCCCAATCCTTATATTTTTGCCCACCTGCATTTTTTACTTCCTTCACAAGCTAATTGTGCAATATTTCAGAGTCTGATTCTTTTTGTACAGCAAAATAACATTTTGGTCATGTATACTTATTGTGTATCTAATTTATATTTTAATATATTTAACATCTACTGGTCATCCTGTCATCTGGGGGAGGCGGTGGGAGATAAGAGGTGAAAAATTGGAACAAGAGGTTTGGCAATTGTTAATGCTGTAAAGTTACCCATGCATATAACCTGTAAATAAAAGGCTATTAAATTTAAAAAAAAATGCTGATGATTTCTGTGCATTTATTTGACACCCTACAATAATTATTTTAATTATTTTTTAGTTGATTCTTTAAGGTTATCTAAGTATGCCATTATATCATTTGCCAAGAATGGTAGTTTTGTTTCCTCATTGCCTATTTTTATTCTTTCAATTTATTTTTCTTATCTTACTGCTATAGTTAATATTTCTAATAAAATATTGAATAATAGTGGTGATAATAAGCATCCATAATATTTGTTCTTAATTTTAGATAGATACTACATACAATTTCAAGAAAAGCTCCATACATTCCTATGCTTTAAAAGTTTTGCTTTGTTTTGAATTTGAAATAAGGATTGTATTATGTCAAAGGTTTTCTCCAGATCAATTGATATAAGCATATGATTCTGTTATTGATATGATCAATTATGCAGGTAAATTTCCTAATATTAACCCAGTTCTGCATTACTAGTATAAATTCCACTTGATCATAATGTATGCTTTTTATTTTATATTGTTATAATCTTCCTGCTAGCATTTTATTTAAATTTTTGCATCAATATTCATTAGGGAACTTGATCTATAGTTTTCTTCTTTTCTTTTTTTTCTCCTATCAAGTTTTATTATTATTTTAATTAAAGGTTTTATTTTCAAAACATATGCATGGATAATTTTTTAGCATTGACCCTTGCAAAATCCTGTGTTCCAAATTTCCTCTTCTTTCCCCACCCCCTCACATAGATGGCAGGTAATCCAACATATGGTGAACATATGCAGTTCTTCTATAAATATTTCTATAATTATCATGCTGCACAAGAAAAATCAGATCAAAAAGGAAAAAAAATAAGAAAGAAAACAAAATGCCAGAAAACAACAACAAAAAGGATGAAAATACAATGTTGTTGTGATCCACACTCAGTTCCCATAGTCCTCTCTCAGGGTGTAGATGGCTCTCTACATCACAAGATCTTTAGAAATGGCCAGAATCATCTCACTGTTGTAAAGAGCCACATCCATCAGAACTGATCATCATATAATCTTGTTGTTGCCATATACAATGATGTCCTGGTTCTGCTCACTTCACTTAACATTAGTTCATGTAAGTCTCTCCAGACCTTTCCAAAATCATCCTGCTTATAGTTTCTGATAGTACAATAATATTCCATAGCATTCATATATCATAACTTGTTCAGGCATTCTCCAAGTGATGGGCATCCACTCAGTTTCGAGTTCCTTGCCACTACACAAAAGGACAGCCACAAACATTTTTGCACATGTGGGTCCTTTTCTCTCATTTATGATTTCTTTGGGATACAGACCCAGTAGAAACACTGCTTGAAAAGAGTATACACAGTTTGTTAGTCTTTTTGGCATAGTTCCACATTGCTCTCCAAAATAGGTGAATCAGTTTACAACTCCACCAACAATGCATTAATGTCCCAGTTTTTCCACATCCCCTCCAACAATCATCATTATCTTTTCCTGTCACCTTAATCAAACTGAGAGCTGTGTAGTGCTACATCAGACTTCATCTTAATTTGCATTTCTTCCTTATTCCCTTTTTGATTTGATTTTTCATCTGCAGCAAGATAATTGTATAAATATGTATGCATATATTTGATTTAACATATTTTTACCATGTTTAACATATATTGGATTACTTGCAATCTAGGGGAGAACTGGAACACAAGGTTTTGCAACAGTTAATGTTGAAAAATTATCCATGCAAATTTTTTGAAAATTAAAAAGCTTTAATAAAAACATTTTTGCACCAATATTCATTAAGGAAATTGTTCTATAATTTTTTTCTCTTTTTTGACCCTACCTGGTTTAGCTATCAGCACCATATCTGTATCATAAAATAAATTTGGTAGTCCTCCTTCTGTCCCTATTTTTTTCAAATAGTTTGTATAGTATAGAAATTAACTGTTCTTTAAATGTTTGGTAGAATTCACATGCAAATCCATCTGGCCCTGGAGATTTTTTCTTAGGGAGCTGATTAATAACTTTGTTCAATTTCTTTTTTTCTAAAACGGGACTATTTAAGTGATTTATTTCTTCTTTGTGAATCTGGGCAATCTATATTTTCAAGTATTCCTACATTTCACTTAGATTAACAGATTTACTGACATATAATTAGACAAAATAGATCCCAATTGTTGTTCTAATTTCCTTTTCATTGGTGGAAAGTTCTCCTTTTTCATTTTTGATAGTAACAATTTGATTTTCTTCTTTCCTTTTTTTAGTCAAATTAACTAAAGGTTTTTCTATTTCATTTTTTTTTCATAAAACCAACTCTTAGTTTTGTTGACTAATTAAAGTTCTCTTACTTTTAATTTTACTAATCTCTCCTTTTATTTTCAGAATTTCAAATTTGGTATTTAATTGGGGGGGTTATTTTTTTATTTTTCTAGCTTTTTTAGTTTAAAGCCCAATTCATTGATCTTCTCTTTCTCTACTTTATGCAAGTAAGCATCTAGAGATAAAAAATATTTCCTAATAATAAATAAATATCCCCTAAATGCCTTCTTCCAATAAATTGTAGTATGTTGTTTCATTTTTGTCATTCTTTTGGATGAAATTATTGATTATGTCTATGATTTATTGTTTTACCCACTCATTCATTAGGATTGGATTATTTAGTTTTTAATTAATTTGTGGTCTATTTTCTCCTGACCTTTTATTGCATCTAATTTTTATTGCATTATAATCTGAAAAAAATGCTCTTACTATTTCTGCCTTTCTGCATTTTATTTTGAGGTTTTTATGCCCTAAATATATGGTCAATTTTTGTAAAGTTCCATATGTTACTGAGAAAATGTATATTCCATTTTGTCTCCAAAGGTATATCATACTTACCTTTTCTAAAATTCTATTTACTTCCTTAACTTCTTTATTATTTATTTTGTGTTTTGATTTATGTAATTCTGAGAGAGCAACATTGAGATCCCCCCACTATTATAGTTTTGCTGTCTAATTCTTCTTGCAGCTCTCTTAACTTCTCTAGGAAGTTGGATATTATACCACTTGGTGCATGTATTTTTAGTGTGGATATTGTTTCATTATTTATGGTACCCTTTAGCAAAGATGTAGTTTTCTTTCTTATCTCTTTTAATTGCATATATTTTTGCTTTTTCTTGATCTGAGAGCAGGATTGCTACCCCTGGCTTTTTTTTTTTAAACTGCATTTGAAGCATAATAGATTCTGCTCCAGCCTTTTACCTTTACTTTGTATATATCACTCTGCTTTAAATGTCTTATTTGTAAACAACATATTGTAGGATTCTGGCTTTTAATTCAATCTGCTATGTGCTACTGTTTTATGGGAGAGTCCATCCCATTCACATTCACAGTTTAAATGATGACTAATTCTGTATTTCCTGCCATCTTGTTTACCCCAAATTATGTTTTTCTCATTCCTTTCCTCCTTTCCCTCCTCCCCAGTATTTTGGTTCTGATTATGCCCTCCCTCAAACAGCCCTTCACTTTTATAGACCTTTTACCTTTCTTATACCTTTCCCCTTCTACTTCTGTTCTCCCTTATATTAGCTTCCCCTTTCCTTTCCCCTTTACCCTCCTATTTCCCTAGAGAGTGAGATAAATTTCTCTGTGAAACTAAAGGTATCTGATATTCTCTCTTTGAGCCAAATCTGATGAAAGTAAGATTCACACAATGCTTATCCCCCTCCGTTTTCCTCCCTCAATTGTAAAATGTCTTTTTTTTTTTTTTGCCTTTTCATGAGATTTAATTTACTCCATTTTAAATCAATTTTCTTCTTTGTTCAGTAGAATCACCTTTCTTCCTCTAGTTTCTTTTTTATACCATCACAATAAAATCAAATTATGCCTGCACCCTCTAAATATACCTATAACAGAGATACAGGTCTCAAGAGTTAAACATATCTTTTTCCTATGTAGGGATATAAGCTTTTTAACTTTTAAATGGAAGTTAATTTTTCTTTCCTTTTTTACCTTTTTATGCTTTTCTTGAGTTCTGTATTTGAAGATCAAATTTTCTATTTAGCTTTGGTCTTTTCATCAGAAACAAATGAAATTCACCTGTTTCCTTGAATTTCCATCTTTTTCCTTGAAAGATAATGCTCAGTTTTGCTGGATAGTTGATTTTTGGCTACAATCCAAATTCCTTTGCTTTCTGAATATCAGATTCATGCTCTTTGATCCTTTAAAGTGGAAGCTCCTAGGTCCTGAGTAATCCTGATTGTGGCTCCTTGATATTGGAATTGTTTCTGTCTGGCTGCTTGTGATATTTTCTCCTTGATTTGATACTTCTGAAATTTAGTTATGAGGTTTCTTGGAATTTTCATTATGGGATTTCTTGCAGGAAGTTATCAGTGAATTCTTTCAATGACTATTTTATCCTCTGATTCTAAGACATTAGAGCAGTTTTCCTTGATGATTCCTGAAATCATCTAGGTTCTTTTTAGGCTTTTTTTTATCATGATTTTCAAGAAGTTCAATAATTTTTAAATTGTCTCTTCTAGAGCTATTTCCCAAATCAGGTGTTTCCCAGTGAGGCATTTTGCATTTTTTTCCATTTTTGGTTTTGTTTTGTTCTGATCTTTGATTCTTTTTTTGTTTTGTTTGACTGATTCTTGAAGTCTCATTGAGTCATTCACTGCCATTTTTTTCAATTCTAATTTTAAGGAATTATTTTTCTTCAGTTAACTTTTAATCTCTTTTTGCATTTGGCCAATGAAACTTTTAGATGAGGTGTTTTGTTAAGTGAATTTTTTTTCCATTTCACAAATTTTGTTTTTCAAAAAATTGGTTTCTTTTTTATAACTATTTTGTAAGGAATTATATGCATTCTCCATTTCATCAAATCTATTGAAGGAGTTTTCTTCAGATAATTTCTGTTTCCTTTTCCAAACTCTCTTACAAAGTTCTCATTTCCTTTCCCCATTTTTTTCTTCTATTTTAAGATCCTTTTTGGATTCTTCCAAGAAAACCTTGTGAGATTAGGATCAACTCACATCACCCTTTCAGGATTCATTTGGAGATAATTTGTCTTTAGAATCCTCAGGGTTTGAGGTCTGTTCTCTTTCTTTTTAAAAGCTTTCTATGGTCGTAATTCTTTTTGCTTTTTTGCTCATTTTTTAAAAAAAATTGAGTCTGCTTTTAGGACAAAGGGGAGATTGTCCCAAGCATTCTTTACACTTCAAGCATTTTAGGTTGCTGTGAACTATGGGCTAGTTCCTTGGAGGACCTCGGGATCAGCCAGAGTCAGGATAAATTAAAGTCCTTGATCTTTAGAGGGAGAAGTGATAGAGGCAGTCAAGCAGAAGCCTGAATTCTCAACTTCAGAGCCACCAGCCTCTCTCCTCCTTGAGTTGCTGCAAAGTGACTTTCTGGTCCCCCTCTCACCCCACCCTCAAATTCTTGTCTGCAATTATCTTAACACCAAACATTCAATAAGCACCAAACAGTAAGAAGAGCCATTTATCCAAACATATGCTAATAGAGTCATTGTCTCATATTGAATAGGCAATTAGCCTTAAGTGCTTGGTTGTCTGATTCAAGCATACCTTGTTCAGAGTTTCAGCCTTATACAGGTTGCTCTGGGGCCAGTGATGCTGACTGACTTCTGATGCTGCGTAGGTGTGGCCAGGGCACACGGTTTTCTGAGGTTCAGAGAACTTTTGTATTTGCCTTTTGTATTTGTGTTGGATGTCTCACAACTAATCTGCTGATCCTGGATTGTACCCAGAAGAAAATAGCAAATGCAGTTCTACCTTGCCTAAGAGCTTCCCAGTAGATTCCCCAGTGCATGGACACTGAAATGCCCTGCCTCCCTGTGCTCTGTCTGTGCTCAGCTACCTCTCCCTCTGCCTGATTGAAACAGACCTTTGCTGAAGTTTGTCAAAAGTATCTTCTGCTGCAAATTTATTACACTCCAAATATTTGTGGATTCTGTCACTCCAAAACCAGTTCAGAAGCTTAAGCTGGTGTTGATCTGAAGGACACTAGGAGGAGGTCAGATAAAGAATGTCTACTCTCCACCATCTTGGCTCTGTCCCCTATTTTTGCTCTTCTTGAACTACATGTCAAAATCACATTTGGGTGATAAAAGGAAATTGGTAGAATTTCTTCTTTACCTATTTTTTGAAATACTTCATATAGTACTATGATTCATTGCTCTTTAAATGTTTAGGAAAATTCACTTCTAAATCCATATGGTACAGGGAGTTTTTGTTTCATAATCTATTTATGGCTTGTTAATATTTTTTTTCTATTTATTTTAGATTATATATTAGTTATTTTAGTATTCTATTTCATTTTATGTTAATTCTGGCAATCTATGTTTTTGTAAATATCATTTCATCATACTCGGATTGTCAGTTTTACTAGTATACAAATGAGCAGAATAACTCCTAATATTTGCTTTAATTTCATCTTCATTGTCAGTGAATTTATCCTTTTTGTTTTTTATTCTAGCAACTTAGTTTCCTTTTATCTTTTTTCTTCAAATTAACTAACAGCTTATTTATTTTTTATATAACCAGATTTTAGTTTTACTTATTATTTCAATGGGTATTTTTATTTCCAATTTTATTATTCTGTCCTTTGATTTTCAGAATTTCTAATTTGCTGTTTGTTTAGGGATTTTTAATTTGTTCTTTTTCTATTTTTAGTTGCATGCTCAATTTATTGATCTCTTCTATCTCTACTTTATTGGGTATGTATTTGAATATAATTTTTTTCTCTAAATACTTCTTTGAAACTAATAAACATTGTTATATTGCCTCATTTTTGTAATCATCTTTAATGAAATTATTTCTTGTTTCTATAGTTTGTGCTTTTACCCATTCATTCTTTAGGATAAATAATTCAAGGGTTAAATCAATTTTTAATCATGTTTCCATGGACCTTTATTAAATATATACTTTTTTATTGCATTATAATCTGAAAAGTATGCATGTAATGTTTCTACTTTTCTGAATTTGTTTGTGAGGGTTTTATATCCTAATCTATAAAGGATCATGGGTTTGGTGTAGCTATTGTGTATCTTGAGTCCCTTATGATTTTTCTTTTATATTTACATTCTTATAGATGTTCATTAATTGGAGAATGGCTTAATAAATTATGGTGTATGAATGCTATGGAATACTATTATTCTGCAAGAAACAACCAGCAGGATGATTTCAGAGAGTCTTAGAAAGGTCTACATGAACTGATGCTAAGGGAAATAAGCAGAACCAGGAGAGCAATATAAACTGCAACAAGACTATATGACAATCAATTCTGATGGATGTGGCTGTCTTCAACAATAAGATGTCTCAAACCAATTCTACTTGTTCAGTGATGAAGAGAGCACCTACACCCAGAGAGAGAACCATGGGAACTGAGTGTGGAACACAACATAGAATTCTCTCTGTGTGTTGCTTGTATTTTGTTTTCTTTTTCAGTTTTTCTTTTCCTTCCTTCTGGATCTGATTTTACTTGTGCAGCAAGATAACTGTATAAATATATATATATACATATATTGGATTTAACATGTGTTGGACTACCTGTCAGGGGGCGTGAAGGAAGGAGGGGAAAATTTGGAACAAAAGGTTTTGCAAGGGTCAATGTTGGAAAAATTACCCATGCATATGCTTCATAAATTAAACAATAATAATAATTAATTAAAAATGTTTACCTTCTTGTTCTTTTGAATCTTGCATTTAAAAATCAAATTTTTGTGGCCAGTTAGGTGGTGCAGTGGATAGTGTACCAGCCCTGAACTTAAGAGGACCTGAATTTAAATCTTTCCTCAGGCACTTAATATTTCCTAGCTGTTTGACCCTGGGCAAGTTACTTAACCCCAACTGCCTCAGGAAAAAAAGTCAAATTTTCTATCCAACTCTGGTCTTTTTATCAGGAATGCTTTAACGTCCTCTGTTTCATTAAATATCCATTTGTTTTTCCCTTGAAAGATTATACTCACTTTTGTTGGATAGGTTGTTCTGTGATAATTATAGGTCTTTTGCCTTCTCAAAAATCAAAATTATAAGCCATCCATTCCTTTAACTTCATAGCAGATAAATCTTATGTGATCTTGCTGTGATTTTGTAATTTCAGTTGTTCTTTCTAACTTCTTGAAGTACTTTCTCTTTAATCCAGGAACTTCATAATTTGGCTAAAATAGTTCTGACAATGTTTATTTGAGTATCTCTTTCAGGTAGTGATCAGTAGATTCTTCCAGTTTCTACTTTTATCCTCAGGTTCTAGGATATTGGGGCAGTTTTCTTGATAATTTCTTGAAATATAATGTCTAAGCTCTTTCTTTGATCATTGATTTCAGGAAATGCAATTATTTTTTATGTATCTCTCTTCAATATATTTTCAAGGTCAATTTGTTTTATTTGATGAGAAATTTTATATTTACATTTTCTTCTATTTTTTCATTCCCTTGATTTTGTTTTACTTTTTTGATGTCTTGTAGAAACAGTAGTTTCCACTTGCCCACTTCTAATTTTTAAGTAATTATTTTTTCAGTGAGTCTTTATTTGTGCCTCTTTTTCTTTTTGGTCAATTCTGTTTTTTAAGGTTTTTTCCCCAACAACTTTTGAGCCTTTTTAAAGAAAATATTATTAATTGCCTTTTCATAATTTTCTCTTCTCACACCCTGCTTTCTTTATTTATCTTTTCCTCTATCAATCCATTTGATTTTAAAATTTAATAGTATTCTCTGATTACATATAAAGATAGTTTTCAACATACATATTTATAAGATTTTCCAAATTTTTCTCCCAGGGAAGCTAAATGGTGCAGTGGATACAGTACACATCATTGAGTCAGGAGGGCCTAAGTTCAAGTTCAGTCTTTGACACAACACTTACTTTTTGTATGCTTCTGGGCAAGTCACTTAACCCCAGTTGCCTTGCAAAAACAGAACAAACAAACCAATTTTTCCCTCCCTTTCTTTCCTTCCCCCTCCACCTTTTTATAAGAAAGAAAAAAAATAAACAATTTTTCAAAAGTGAAAATAGTATGCTTTGACTTGTATTCAGTCTTCATCATTCTGTCTCTGGATATGGATGGCATTTTCCATCACATATCTTTTGGAATTGTCTTGGATCACTGTATTGTTGAGAAGAGCAAAGTCTATCATAGTTACTGTTACTGTGTTCTCCTGTTCTGTTTACTTTACTCAGCATCAGTACACATAAATCATTCCAGATTTTTTTGAAATCTGCCCATAAATCATTTCTAATTGTATTCTGTTACATTCTTTTTCAGCCATTTCCCAATTAATGTGCATCCCCTCAATTTCCAATTCTTTACCACCACCTTTTATTTTATTTTGAAAAGCATTGTTTTTATCTTTTCCAGGAATTTTTGTTGTGCTTCTGTTCAATTCATTTTTTATTCCTTTGAGGTTTTGCTTGTGGCTCTTTGATTTCATTATCTTCTTCTGAATTTACATCTTCAGCTTCCCTGTTACCATAGCAGCTTTTTATGATTAAAAGTTTTATTGTTGCTTGCTTGATTTTTTTATCCTATTTATTTAATTTTTGAAGTTTATGCTAGTGTTGGACTCTGTTCCTGATGTGAAAGGTGAAGGGCACTATTCCAAGCTTCAACATTTTTCACATTGCTATTTTCAGAACTATTTCTGGGGCTTTGGGAATTTTGGATGCCTCTCTGGTTTGACTCTTATCCTTATCTTACCTTACCTAGGAAGAGCCCTTCATCCCCAACAAGTATTATTTCTCAGGGATCCTGATCCCTTAAGACTGGAAATGATATTGTTCCTCAGAGTTGCTGATCCTTTGGGACCCAAAGCAATACTGTTTCTTAAGGTTCCCTCTCCCTCTTGACCAAAAGTGCTCCTCTCTGCTCTTGAACTATGACTCAGAAGTGGGTATAGACAAAGAATTCAACAAACAGCATCTGATCCTGTGTCCAGAGCTAGCCCAGAAGTTCTCTGCAGTCTTTTTGACCAGACATGTTCTCTTTCTGTCTCTGGTTTGAGAGCTCCTAAAGCTGATGCTTAATCTGTTGTCAATAACATTCATCCAGCTCTCATCCTCACTTCACAGATCTCTTTCTGATTTCTTAAATTGTCTTGGACAGGAAGAATATCTCATTCTGACCTTTTGTTGGTACTGCCACTTCAGAATTTGATTTGAGACATTATTTTAAAATTGTTTGGAGGGAAAGATTGGGAGAGTTCGGCTGAATTCTTTCTCTGTTCTGGCATCTTGGTTACCAATCTATAGTCATTTCCTACTTAACATAAGACTTTTATGAATACCTACCCCTGTCCTTGTGGAGTTTTGTGTGGCCCTACTTTTTCAGCTTGTCTTTTTAGCTCTCACAGCTTGAGCAGCTTTGGTCTTTGGAGCCAAGGACCCCTAGTATGCAAGGAAATCAAATTTATACAATGTGGATTTACATAAAAGTAAACCTGTCAATAGCTTATTTTTACTTTGTTGTTTGCATATTGTCTCTAAGGACATATTGAGAGCTTCCCAAGGACAGGGACTATATTTTGCCTTACTTTGTATCTCTAATTCTTCGTTCAGTGACTGGCACATAGAAGGTTTTTAAAAAAGGCTTATTTATTGACTGACTGATTTGTTCTTGTTGAAGCTATGCTGACTTTGAAATTTCTAGTAAAATATAAAATGTGTGGAGTCAGATGTTGGAGAGCTCTTACTTCACTGTCAAAGAAGTTGTTCAAGTCTGAGAAAAGCTTATTTTCTTGTAATTTGAAGATTCCAATGAGATAATAGATGTAAAGTGCTTTGTAAACTTTATTGCACAATATAAATGCTATTGATGATGAAAATGATAATGATGATAACAATGGCTAAACCTTCCAAGTTATCTTTGACAATTCTGATTTCCTGATAGACATATAGTTAATTACTATATACAATAATTTTCATTAATTTTTTTCCTTTCCACTTCCATTGATACTACTTTGTTTTACAACATCTCCCCTGAACTATTTCAGTAGCTCTTTATCTGATTTCCCCAATTTGGATCTTTCCCTCATTTCAATCTGTCCCACATATCACCAGCCTAACCTTTGAAAGCATTGTTCTTACCATGTAAGGCCCCAAATCAAAAGCCTTCAATACTTCTCTCATTGTCTACCAACTTAAATCAAATGGATTGAAAAACTTGGCATTAAATCATAAAATGAGAACAAAAACAAAAAAGAAAAAAACTATTTCTGAAGGTTACAATGAGGCATTAGGTACCTTTTAGATATGTACTTCTTCAGATGGTAACCTTGTACTCCTTTTTTCTGTGACTATTCAGAAATACTGCTTCAAACTTTAGCATAAAAAAGGGGCCAACTCCTGTTTCTCTAACAGAAGCTACTATGGTTGTTAAAAGTTGTTACCCCAAATATCTCCTGACATTTAAAGTGATATTTACTTGGACAAAAACTGATTATATACGTTTAACTATGTCTTTTCTTGTCTTGGTTACACTAGTCTAAATTCCCAAGTCATGAAATCAAATTATACTTTTGGGAAGAAACAGGATTTCTTCTTGAGACCAATCTGAAGGACAATTCTAATGAAATTTGGTATATCAAACCTATTAAAGATGTTCCATTGTAGCAAAATTTTTGTCGGGGTTAACTTAACATAGATCAGTTTCTTGTGAAGACTAATACCATTACCACCTTTGAGCATTTTCAGAACATGAAGATGAGAACATGAAATTTAAAGTCAACCATGTGACACGGGTAGCCAGACAATCTATTCAAACTATTGGTAGAACTGATATCTGGCTAAATCCAACCCTATTAGACATTGTATGTATCTATCTGGAGAATACAGTATTTCTGGTGGAAGAGACTTGCATATAGGGATCTGGCTGAAATATTTCAAAAAATAATATATACATTCCCATCAATAAATTGGATGCTGTTGTCTCCTACTGAGAAATAGATAATGAGTTTTGGTTTCACAGTTGGCTTGAGTTATCATACAGGTGACCAAATCTTCCTTCAGTGGTCCTTTAGACCACTGGCAGCTCTAACCTTTGGTAATATTACCTAACCCTGTCAAATTGTGACAGAGACCCACTCTTGAAAAGGGTTGAAAAAATGTATCCCATTCCTGAACAACTTTCTTGATAGTGGTATAAGCTCTCCAACATCAATTCAAATTTCTGTTGGACTCTTGAATAGCACCAATATAGCAATTGTTAAAATTGCAGTGATATTCTTTACACATACTTAATCAGTTGATAGCAACTTGAGACTTTTAAAACACATTGATATTCAGGCTTAAAGGTTTCTGTGTTGCTCCTGAAACGTTTGGGGCCCATTCAGTGTTATAACTTGAAACATTTTCACTTGATATAACTTGAGATGCTTATTACCATATTTATTCAAGACTTCAAAGAAACAGGAAAAAATATGCTTTCTTTTAGAGTTTATTTGTCCAAGGAAGAGGATTGGCTAAGTAACTAATATTTTTTTCTTCACTTCTCAATGCAAAACAGTGCCCCCCAGTTGCAGTAAATTAATTTAGGTTTGATTTGGATAAATGATTTGTACTAGATCTCCAGGAAAGGTAAGGGGGAAACTACTTGAGACGTTTCCAGCTGGCTAGAAACTAGAAGGCAGGTCAACTGTGTGCCATGTGACTATCATCAGAAACATCTACAAATATATTAATGCCTTTGAAATAATAAATTTGATGCAATAGTGACTATCTAAAACACTATTATTTATATTTTTAAAAACAGGTTTTTATTTCAGGGAGAAATAAGGAGTCACTAAAAGAACTGGGTGATATTCTTTCCTTCTGATCTTCAATTCTAGTCCAAGTCATTGTATAAATTTAAATTTAGACAGATTTTGACAATAAGCAGTTTCTGGAAAAGAAGAAGATACAACTAATTATTTCGGTGGTGTTGCTCCCTAGTTTGTTTTAAAACCATAACTGGCTTGCAAGACATTATATCTGTCATTTTTATTTCCAGTGTCAAATCCTTCACTCCCATTTACATAACACATAGGTATTTTTTTTAATCATTCCAAAAGGTCTGTTTGTTATTTGTTTGTTTTTCCCTTGTGGCACTATTAAAAACCACAGCCATAGTAAAGAGGATACTATCTAAGCCACTATTACCCATAACATATATTTCATTCATTTTCATTTCAGTTGATACATTTTTTTTTCTGAACAAGTCATCCTCCCTTATAAAAAAAAACTTCTATGAATTTGATTGAATAAATGAAATTAACTTTGAATTTGCAGTCAGATTTTGAATTAGCTCTATGGGCCAAAATCTCAGTTAATTTTATTGATCTCCTATGAAATTAATTGTTTCCTATGTAAGGACTATAGGTTTGGTCATTGAGGCTTTTGATTGAGAATTCCCTTCCTCCTTATATTTACTCCCAATTCTATTGTTTCAGTGACCTTTCTCTTAATATTTGATCTGGTATTAACATTCATCAAATGGCAGTGTCATGATTAAGAAAGTTTCAAGTTATGCCCTTGTGTCACTCAAATGGAAAGTCAGTTCTGTTTTTCCATAGGAACCCTTTTAAAAGTGGGTTAGAACAAATATCAGCTTTCCCTTATATTTAGATACAATGTGATCCCCCTACTTTGTCTTGGGCTAAGAATTCCATAAATTTTTAAATAACATCTGATGCTATCTCTTGTTGTTTGTTAAGTTATTCAGTCATGTTGGACTCTGTGACCCCCTGAACCATAGCACACCAATAAAGTCCTTGGGGTTTTCTTGGCAAAAATACTGGAGTGGTTTGCCATTTCTTTCTCCAGTAGATAAACGCAAACAGAGGTTAAGTGATTTGCTGATTTGCCAATTTTCTCAGTGTTTAAGGCTACCTTTGAATCATGGTTTTTCTAACCCTATGCCCAGCACTGTATCCACTGAACCATCTTGTTTCCTCTAATCCTAACTCAACATCTTAGCAAAACATTTATCTATCCATTTAACTATTTACCTAGCCTTCTCTCTATTATCTAAATGCTAAAAAGGTAGAAGTCTCTTTTTCCTGTCTACCACAAAATAATCAAGCAATAAAGCACCAAGTATTTATTAAATGTCTACTACTAAGTTCAGTACCAAGTGATGGAGATAGAAAGAAAAGGAAAATGGTAGCTGCCCTCAAGAAGCTGATATATAACGTGAATGTTTGTCTATGTATGTGTGTATGTGATTTTTAAATTTCTTCGCTTTGGAATAAAAATAACTATAATAGATGGCATTTAAAATCATGTTTACTATGTGCCACACACTGTGCTAAGCACTTTACAATTATCATCTTATTTGATGCTTACAATATCCCTGGAGGGTTAGCTACTATTATTATCTTTATTTTACAGATAAGGAAAATGAGGCATAGAGGCACAGGGCCACACAGCTAGTATCTAAGCCAAAATTGAACTCAGATATTCCTAATATCAGGTTTAAAAGAAAAAGATTAAAAAGAAAAGGATAAAAACTTGCAGCTTCCTCTGATTTCCACCTGTTAAAACTTGGACATCACTATATAGATTCAAGTATTTCCTTTCACGAACCATGAAATAGTTCATAATTTCTAGTCACTACCCTCAATCCTACTACTACAGAGAGTTTTCACTGTGTATGGGTGGGAAAAGAAGGGAACAGTGAAAGAGACACAATGGAGTCACCATCACTTAATCAATTTGCACTCTTTCTGGAAAGCAATGGAAACTGACTCAGTTTTACAGAAAGACAAAAAGCCCTGTATCCAACTTTATATATATTGAGAAAATGTTGAAATTTAATGTCAACCACGTGATACAGGTAACCAGACAATCTATTCAAACTATTGGAAGAATAGTTCTTATAAAATTAATATCAATGTTACTTTATTTCATCTCATTCCCAATCTACCAACTGAATTTCTAAATTTATCAATAAGCCATTTCCACATGTATAACAAGACCAAACAATATTTTCTTGTTTTTTCAGTCCTTTATTTACTGATAATGAAACATAATCAAAAAGAAGTTAGGATTGATCATAATCTTATACAGAATGAGCTAGTGTTAAAGTAACAATTAAATCAGGAATTAAATCACGAAAAAAATGGGATTAAATGTTACCCATTTCAAAAGAGAAGAGAGGAAGGGAGGGAGAATGGAGAGAGACACATACAGAAAGAGAGAGAGATAGAGAGAGGGAATCAGAGACAGAGAGAGACACAGACAGAGAGATGGAAACAGAGAGAAAGAGAGAGAAACAGAGAGATAGAGAGACACACAGACAGACAGATGGAGGGAGGGTGGAAAGGAGAGAGAGGGAGAGGGAAAGAGAGAATTATGAAATAATGAATTGAATGGAGAAAAAGTCCCTGGGAACAAGTTTGGACATAAAGAGAGAGAATGGATTGAGGGACATTGAGGTATCTGGTTGGGCAGGAGGTATTCATGTAATTACCTCTACCTCTTACAACTGTCAGGAACCCCATTAGAACTGTACTAGACAATTCAATGATACAAGCCAATTCAAAAAAAAAAAAAAAAACCTCATGATGAAAAATGTTGTCCACATGCAAAGAAAGAATTATTGAGTCTGAATGCAGATTAAAGCATACTATTTTCACTTTTTTATTTGAATGGTTGGGGTGCTTTCCCCCTTTCATTCCATTTCTTTTTTTCAAAGTGTGAATAATGTGGAAATGTGATTAACATGATTGCACATATATAACCTGTATCATATTTCTTGCCTTCTTAGGTAAGGAAAAGGGAGAAAGGGAAAAAGAAAAAATAGGAACTCAAAATCTTATTTAAAAAATGAATGGTGAAAACTATCTTTACAAGTAATTGAAAAAAATAAAAAAGTGTGACTAGAATGCTCAAAGATTTGTGGAACTTTCTCTCTCTCTCTCTCTCATTTTCTCTCTCTCTCTCTCTCTCTCTCTCTCTCTCTCTCTCTCTCTCTTCCCCTTTGTTTCTATTTGTCCCTGTGTCTCTTACTTACTCTCTGTCTCTATTGTCTCTTTTTGTCTCTATCTCTCTGTTTCTTTCTATTTCTCCTCTGCTCACCCCACACCTTACTTCATTCCCAAAAATGTTCAGGGCTACAAAACTTCAACTCTCACCATATAATTTCTTTGAATCATAAAAATAACAGTGGTAACAAAGATATATATACAAAACACATTCAAAGTAAATAATGCAATATTGGCTATTGGAAACTGGAGGATCAGGAAAGTCTTCACACAGAATGTGGCTCATGAAGGAAAATGGCAAATGCTGGAGGAAATGTGGGAAAATAGATACACTAATGCATTGTTGGAAGAATCGTGAACTGGTTCAACCATTCTAAAAAACAATTTAGAACTATGCCCAAAGAACTATAAAATTATACATTTCTTGGGACTAGGTCTATATCCCAAAGAGATCAGAGATAAAGTGGAAAAGGATCTATATAGATAAAATATTGATTTCAGCTCTTTTGTGGTGGCTAAAAATTGGAAATTGAAAGGATGCCCATAAATTGGGGAGTGGCTGAAAAAGTTATGCTCTACGATTATGAAAGAACACTATTGTGCTATAAGCAATGTTAAGAGGATGGTTTCATAAAACAACAACAACAACTGGGAAGACTTATAAGGACTGATGTAAAATATAAAGTGAGCAGACCCAGAAATCATTGTACTAAATAACAGCAATATTATAAGAATAGCTAGCTAATCTAATCAACACAATGATCCAAAACAATTCCAAAAGATTCATGGTAAAAAATGCTATCTATCTACAGAGAGAGATCTGATGAACTTTGAGCAAAAGTTGAAGTATAATTTTTTCACTTGCTTCATCTTTCTTATTTTTTAATTTTGAAGCATGTATAATAAGGAAATCAATTTTTCATGACTTCACATGCGTAATTGGTATCATATTGCTTGCCTTCTCAATGAGTGAGAGAGGGATTAGAATGAGGGAAATTTGGAATTCAAAATTTCAGAAATAAATATTTAAATAAAGTATTAATAATTTCTTTAAATGTAACCCATAATCTGAGTCTTGAAGAAAATCATGGGTTTAGAGAGGGACAAGTGAGAAGGGAGAGAGTTCCAGGAATATGTTATAGTCAGATACAAAGGCTTTGGAAAATAAAAGGGCATGACAGGAAATTCAGCATGATTGGATCAGTGAGTAACTGAAGAGAATAACATTGGAATGAGGCTCAAAAAGTACAATGGGGCTAAGTTATGATGAGCTTTAAATGTCAATTATAGGATCTTCTATATGATCCTAGAAATGATAAATATTATTAAAATTATTGAATGGGGGCAGCTCATGGTCAGGTTTAACTTTAGAAAAATTACTTTGACAGCTGTGTGGAAGATAGATTAGAATAGAACCATTAATTAGCAATCTATTGCTTTGAGCCAGGCAAAAGTTGATAAAGACATGAACTAGATTAGATAGTAGTTTTGTGAGCAGAGAGAGGGGAATTTATGAAAGACATGTTGTGAAGGTAGAAATGACAATATTTGGCAAAGGATTCTATATGGGAGGGAAGTGAGAGTAGTCAAGGATGATACCAAGATTAGGAACCTAGTTGACTAGAAACATGGCATTTTTTTTAAAAGAAGGAAAGTTGAGAATAGGGACAATTTAGTACAGAAAATTGAATTCTGTTTTGTACATGTAGAATTTGAGATAACTACATCATATCCTGTTTGAAATGTCCAACACTGCCAGCTGTAGATATAGAGCTGATACACAGAAAAGAACCCAGGACCACATTAGGTAGATCTGGGTGTCATTTTCATAGAGATAATAAATGAACTCATGGAAGCTGATGAGATCTTGGAGAATGTAGTGAGAAAAAGAGATGTCCCAGAACATAGCCTTGGAGACATATCCACAGTTTATGAATATGAAATGGCAATTATTTAGCAAAAGAAACTGAGGAGTCAAATATGTAAGAGGAAAACCAAGAGATCAATGTCATTAAACCTCCCCTGAGAGGGGAAAGGAGAGAATATCTGGGAGAAATAGGTGATCAGCATTATCAAGTGCTGCAGAAATATTGAGAACAATGAAGACTAAGAAGAAAACATTATTCATAACCTGTCCAGAGTTCCCTCTGAGGGAGCATTATTTATACTAAACACATATAATTTTTATTAAATAAAAATAAAAATTTAAAAGTCTGGTAAATAAAAGTCTTAAGTAAAGTCTAACTGGTAGATAGTCTATTTGCATCTCTTGTGTCTTTACCATGTTTCCTCACCTATAATATGGTAGAGTTTAATTTCTGGATTCCTAAGATCCATTTTCATTCTAGAGTCTATGATTCTGTAAGCTTAATGAGTCATAAAATCTGAGTGATATTCTGCATTTATTAAATCACTATATCACCCAAAATATAATAGCAATTAACTCTTATTTGGTACTTAGCAAATTTATGCCCTCTCATCAAAAATATGAATATATTGTTGAATATTTATTCACCCATTCATTTAGCAAACATTTATTAAACATCTACTCTATACACTGTAATAGGTACTGGAGAATAGATATAAACTATTGATAGGATGTTTTCCTGCCTTTATGGTGTTTATGGTCAAATAGTAATGGATCTATTTGTGAATATTTTTTAATAGCCACAGGAGAAGATCTGTTGATCACTTCTAGAGTCAGACCATTTATCAAACTCATCAGATTTCTAATTCAAGTGTATAGTGTATAAAATAGCTACGCCATTGCTCTTTATTCTGTAGAATAAGCTAGAATCGGTAGAAAATAAATTAACTAAAGTAGCAAGACTTTTGAAAGAACCCCAAATGGTTGCATCAATTTTGAATTCTCACATAATATGTATCATTAAGATGAAAACCCTAAATGAAGTGTTAGCAAAAGAAAGGTTTTCCCCTACCATACTAACTTCTTGAATTTGCCTTCTGAAAATTGTCCCTTAAAAACACTAGGAATGATTTTTGGCATTTTCTACCATGATGAGTGTACATCAGTGTTCAGTTAACTAATACATCTGTTTTTGATGAAACCCTTCTTTCAGAATTAAAAACAGTCCTGAAAAACTTCATGAATAAAGGCCAAATTTTGAAATTAAAAGTTAATAAAGATCCCTCAATCATGGGAGAGATGACTGATATGTTGGAGAGAAATATGTTGCTATACTTACAAGAACAAAGATCCAGATACTAAACAAAATTATGTGAAAGTGTTAGAAAGTATTTCTTTTTCTAATAGTTTATTAGAGAAACTTTTAAAATTTATATAACCAATAAAGCATTTGAAAAAAAAAAAGGTTCACTGTGCTCCTCCAACTGGCAGTGGGTTTTTGAGATGATGGCAATGGTTTAGTACAGATTGTCCTCTTTTTTTCTTTGCTCTACCCATATCCATCTCTGGCTTCTTCTCCACTTGGTGTTTCCCTCATCCATTTCTTCTGGATTTCTCTTGGCTTTGTTGGAAGAGCTAGTCCTTCTCTGGTATGCGATAACATCTGAAAGTCCTGATGTTTCTTGGCTTGAATATATGAAATCCCATAATGTTTGAACTAGAAGTTACCATTCTCCTTAATTTACAGAGAGAGAAATTTAAGCCCAAAGAAATATAATAGTTTTCCCAATGTCACATTAACAATTAGTAACAGAGCTTAAACTCGAGTCCTGGCTTTGACAAGCTTATTTCAGAGGCTGGATAGAAGATCAGCTTCTTCTGTACATTTCCCAACAGTTAATAGCACAAATTCTCTAACTGGATCAATGAATGAATGAAAAAACTTTCATTATATACTTAGCACCAAAGTATTGTGCTAAGCATTGGAGATATGAATGTGAAAGCAAAAACAATCCTTTCCCTCTTGGAATTAACATCATAATGAAGGGACTGTATATAGAAGTGGTGAGAAAGAGCCAATTTTTTCTTTTTCATATTTTCATCAAGGATATTTTTGAAATACACATAGATCACTTTCATAAAATCTATAAAGATGAGAAAATTGGTAGGCATAGGAGTCAGTGGTTATTAATGTTATCTTGGTCACCTTTCTAGGACATTCATATCTGTGACTTTTTTCCTATTCATTTGGTGTCTTTTCCTCCCTGAGATCCTCTGTAAAGTAATCCAGGGATGCTTCCAAGACTGTTACCTCATGAGCATATTTTCTCAGTATATGCTTGACCTGGTTCAGTTCTCTTTCCTAACTTCTTAATAAGCACCATTTCTACTTTTTGCATAGCACAACAGAGACTGAGTCTTTTACATCTAAATATGGTATTCCTCTGTGAATGGAAATCAACTTTCATAGATCAGTTGATAATTTTATTTTGTTATATGTTTGTAGTTCCCCTGCAATTTTTATTCATTAATGTTCCTGGGATTATATAGGTTCATGTTGGTTCTCAAAAAGGACAACAGACATAATGAGGGTAATGTTTTGACTTGCACACTTAATTGGATATAAGTGAGACTGAGTTGTGCACAATCATCACCCTCACTCTCTCCTCCAGAGTCATCAAAGTCCAATGACAAGAAAAAAGTGAAGAAGACTGTAATGGTGGATTCAATGGATATCTTGGCCTTTCAAATTGAGATCTTTTTTGGCTCATCTGGTTGTATTCATGTTTTTACATGTATATGTGGCCACCAAGATAACCTTAAATTCATGTTATAGAAGGGAATTAATTCATATATAAGCATCCATGTAGGCCAAGTATTGACTTAGAAAGTCATATATTAGTATTATCTGTAGTCTATTGCATTTTTCTTTATTTTGTTAAATAGATAACAAATATATTTTACTCTTCTTTGTGTAGCACTCAGGAGTGTAAGGGTAATACACTCTTAAAACCTCTGATATAAGCTATTGGGTACAATATTAAGCTTTTGTTAGACTTTGGTTTCCCCTACTTGAAAAGATGAAACTTCTAGCATTCTAATAACATCCTTTGTTTTGTTTTACAAATGAATTTTTATCTTTCTCATTATGACATCTGTTCTACATGCATTATTTTTTTTCTGAATCAATTGGGGTTAAGTGACTTGCCCAGGGTCACACAGCAAGAATGTGTTAAATGTCTGAGGCCAAATTTGAACACAGGTCATCCTGACAGGGCTGTCTATCCACTGTGCCACCTAGCTGCCCCTACATGCTTTCATTTTTACAGAAAATGGTGTTAAACTAGGGAAATCTCCCTTCTATTTCCCAAATTTTGGCATCAACAACTAATTTTAAAAAGTCATTGAAGAAGCATATACTATGTTTTTTTCATTTTTACTTTTTTCTCACCTTATCTTTTGATTGATGTTGATTTTTGTCCTTTGCCCTAAATGACCCTAAATGGCAAATGGACTAGTAGATTACTGATTCTGATAAGACTTATAACAGTAAGATTCATTCTCTGAATATTAACATACAATTTAGAATTATATGTTAATGCAATAAATAATAACACAATAATAACAATAAAAGTGTCAAAAATAGGGCCAAACACTCAATATTCTTCAGTATAAACCCAGTTTAAAATGTAATTGGGAAATATTTATTTATTTATTTATTTTATTTAAAAGCCTTTTATTTACAGGTTACATGTATGGGTAACTTTACAGCATTGACAATTACCAAACCTCTTGTTCCAATTTTTCCCCTCTTTTCCCCACCCCCTCCCCCAGATGGCAAGATGACCAGTAGATATTAAATATATTAAAATATAAATTAGATACACAATAAGTATACATGACCAAACCGTGATTTTGCTTTACAAAAAGAATCAGACTCTGAAATATTGTACAATTAGCCTGTGAAGGAAATAAAAAATGCAGGTGGGCAAAAATATGGGGATTGGGAATTCAGTGTAATGGTTCTTAGTCATCTCCCAGAGTTCTTTCGCTGGGTGTAGCTGGTTCAGTTCATTACTGCTCCATTGGAAATGATTTGGTTGATCACATTGCTGAGGATGGCCAAGTCCATCAGAACTGGTCATCATATAGTATTGTTGTTGAAGTATATAATGATCTCTTGGCCCTGCTTGTTTCACTCAGCATCAGTTCATGTAAGTCTCTCCAGGCCTTTCTGAAATCGTCCTGTTGGTCATTTCTTATAGAACAATAATATTCCATAATATTCATATACCACAATTTATTCAGCCATTCTCCAACTGATGGGCATCCACTCATTTTCCAGTTTCTAGCTACTACAAAGAGGGCTACCACAAACATTCGTGCACATACAGGTCAATTGGGAAATATTTAACAAAATTTTTTAAAAGAGTAGAATAAACATAATGTGTGATAGTCAATATATGTCCCATAGGGAGCCTTTCTCTTTGAGTTTGATACCACTGGTCTAAAACATTTAGTAAATGATGGTTTGTGAGCTTATATAAAAAGAATTGATGATTACTACAAGTCAGCATGACTGACTTGTCAGTAACACCAAATTTATCTCATTTCCTTTTAGATAAAGTAAATCAGAGAATGCCATAAACCCATTTCCTGGGTTTTAGTAAAACATTTAATAAAGTCTCTAATGCTCTCCTTATGGTCAAAATGAAAAGAGTTAATGTAGGCAATGTATACTTGAGTGGATTCAAAATTATTTGAATATCTATCTAGATTTTGAAAATAATTGTGTGGGTTTTTTTTCTAATTTACTAATGTCAAACTAGAAGGAAATCTTTCTTGGAATATATGTTGTAGAATTGTTTAGACCAAGCAGCCATTATAGGTTTCCTAGGCCATCTTGCATCACCCATCCCTGAGAATATGCAAAGTATTTGATAGGATGGAGAAACACTTTGGAAATTAAGCATCATCTAGAACAGATTGAACCTGACCCAAGGGTCCTTCTCAAAAGATTCTCAGATGTAGCCCTTATATAACCACAAATTCCCTCCCTCCAAAGAATGGCTTTCTTAACTCCAATTACCAACAGAAGTCTTAATGTGTGTATATGAAAAGCATCTAGATGGTACAATATATTGAGAACCTAAGTCTAGAATCGGTTTAATAAATTCAAATCCAGTCTGTGACACTTATTAATTGTGTGATTCTGAGAAAGTCATTTAAATTTGGTTTGCCTCAGTTTCCTCAAATGTAAAATTGGAATAATAATAGCATAATTTTGGATCCCTAAAATCCCTTCTCATTTTAGAGCCTATGATTCTATGAGTTTAAAGGATCATAAATCTTGAATGATCTTCTGAACATTCAAAAAAGTTGCATTTTCAAGACTTTCTATCAACCAAACCTGAACCCAATAGAAAATTTAACATATAAGAGCCAATATCAAAAATTAATTTCAAGGAACATGGGCAGATTGTTTACATTTTTTACATGGGAAATGTACCATATGTTTAAGATCGACATCAGCAATAGGGTAGCTCAGAAGAAAGATTGGGGCAGAGTTAAGGTAAAAATAATAATTATGTTATACAAATGAGGTGCTGAGGAAGAATAGACATAGAAACATTAGAGGAGAAAGAAGGCTCTTTGTTCTGAAAACCTACTCACATTGGGAATAGGTTTAAAATGCAGTTCTATAGATATACCATGAAGGGTATAGCACTCTCCAAAATCTGTAAAAAAATAAATAAATAAATAAATAAATAAGGGGGAAGGAATGAGTGGAAGGGAAGCAAAGGGTAGGGGAAGAAAATAGGGGAGGGATCCATGGGGAGAGATTAAATAATAGAAAGGCAAGTTAAGGAGAAGAATTAAATCAAAAAGTTAGATATATGTGTGTATGGTGTGTGTGTGTGTTTTGCATGTATATGTATGTGTATGTATATGTATATACATAAATGTAACCTTACTTAACTATAACTTGCTTGGGAGAGGTAAAGTGGATGAAAGGAGAAAGAAACAATAAAGTAAAAAAGGTGAACAGTAAAGGAAAGTAAAGGAAGCAAAGAAAAGATGGATACTTATGAATATAATTTCTTCTACTATTATAGATCCTTTCTTGAACTGGTAATTTCTTGTTATATATTTTGAATCCTCCCTGATTTTCTGCTGGGCACATGACATGTTCTGTTTTATTTTGTTTTGCATTCATTTTCTGCTTTTCTTTTTTTCTTATTCTGTTTTGTAAATAAAATAAATAAAAAATTTAAAAATAAAGAATTTACCAAAAAAAATTAAATAAAACTATGAAGAAAGCCCTCTGCATTTTTATTGGTATTGCATTACGTATATAACTTATTTGGTAAGTGTTGCCATTTTTAAAATATTAATCCAAACCTTACATGACCCAATTATTTCATTCTTCTTTTATGTTCTTCATTATAAGAATAGTGTCATAGTAAATGGTAGACCAGTATTGAGTGAGCAAAACTTATATTCAAGACCTAAATAAATTAATGAAAAAAATTATTAAATGCATACTATATTTCAGTGTTAGAAATACAAATGGAAAATCAAAGCAGTGCCTGCTCTCAAGAAATTCACATTCTAATCAATATCACATAAGCTATTTCAATTACAAGACATATTGAAAGATCCCATAATTTTTTTTAAGATACAGCAGTAAAACAGGTGACAATATACCTTCTTTAACATTATTTCTACTGATGAAATTATATTCTTATCTGATGTTGATACATCTGACAATGAGTACTGAGAATTTTCTTTTCTCCATATTGGAGGCTGCTGAGGTAAAGGGAGCAGCAACCTATCAAGAAATCAGCTGCCAAATCAGATCTTGTCAAAAGTTGCCTCCCTGGATTTTGCCTGCAGAGGCTGCAAGTAGCAAAGCTGGTTGCCTAAGGATAGTAGTAGCAGAGGAAGCTTCTATTCCTGAAGCTCTGACTCTCGAGGTAATAGGCTATTTCCATAAAAGCTCTAAGAGGAGTTGGTAGTCAATGTGGTGGGATCTTTGATTTATTTGAACATGCCACTTGCTGTTTGTCTCTCCTTTTGAATACCTTGTTTTTTCAACTGTGTTCTTTTGTCTATCCTGTGTGTGATAATTCATTAGTTCCAGAAGTGACTGCCTCTAATAGTTATGATTTGACTCTATGTGGCAAATTATTTTTTAGTGCCCCAGACAATATTCTAAAATTGTAGATTACTGATTTGCATTTGTGGTTATTAATTCTATACCATCATTCCTTATAGAGATAAAATAAGAAGTCTAAATGGAAAATAATAATTTATAATTATCTTATATAAACCATAAGCAATTCTCTATACATTAATTCTTAAATATTTTATCATTTCCTGTTTTTTGAATGGAATTTTTGTCACTTAAAAATCTTTGTTGCTAGTAAATAAGAATGTAAAATATGTTTGTGACATATCCTTCAAAATTTTGTTGAGGCAGTTTACATTTCTCTTAGACATATTGTCATATCATCTGCAAAAATGATCTTCTTATCTTTACATTTTTAATGTTAATCTAATGTAATCTTCCTGTTATTACAATTTCTAATACTATCACATGAAAATACTGAAAACAGTTATCCTTATTTTGTACCATTTTTTTAGTGGAAACAGTTCTAATGTTTCTCAATACCAATTTATATTGATTCTTGACTTAGGAATGACTTTTGGATAAATTGATGGAAAATGTCACATTCTTTTTTTTTATTAGTTTTTTAATCATTAGTGAATGAATTTCAAGGATTATCTAATTTTGTGAATCTATTAATGTAATCATTTTAGAGTATTAATTTATATATGATAATAAATTTGGAACTGAAAGGAATACCAGAGATCAACTATTTCAATCCCTCATTTTACAGATAAGGAAATTAACACTTGGGGATGTTAACCAACTTGGCAAGACCATAATAATAAATATCAAAGTCAGAATCTGAATTCAATTCCTCTTACTTTGAAAATCCTATTTCTTCTACTATAGTATTCTGCTTTATGTTATGTTTTTCTGCTGTTGAAATAACTTAGTATAAACTCTGATCATAATAGATAATTGTTTCTAATGTGTTGCTGTATTTTCTTGCCAATATTTTGCTTCCTATATTTGCATCTATATTCATTATGAGAATTAATTTACAATTTTGCTCTTCTGTTGTTTTATTTTTGCCAAATTTGAAAATGCACACTATATTTTCCTTATAAGAGGTTTTGAGTAACATTACTTCATTATAACCTGGATTTATGAATAACATGTAATATAGGGATTGTTTGTTCTTGAATAGCTTAAAGAATTTACCTGTGAATCCATCTAGACCAAATGCTTATGAGGATACAAGGGACAATTCTTTAATAATTTGTCTTATTCTTCTTGCAAGATTTATTTATTTTAACTAATGAATTTCCTGTTAGGTGAATTTTGGGGTTTTTCATCAGATAATCATCAGCTTGTGATCCTATTTCTGTTAAATTACTTAGTTTGTTAGATTATAGCTGTGAATTCCGAATAATAGCCTTCATTTTCTTTGTGTTGTTTGAAATGACTTTGTAAAGTGTGCTGATCTATATTTTTCCCCTTTTTTGGATTGTTTGTGAGGATTTGTAATTTTATTGGTCATTCAAAATCTCATGATTTTATTTATCAATTCAAATTATTCTTTCCTTTCTCCCTTTATTTTTGGATTACTGTTTTGTTGTTCTAGTGCTTTTAGGTAAAAGTTTAATTCATTTCATGTGTCCCCCTTTTTATTAGTAATGTGAGAACTCAACTATGAAAATTTGTCTCTAAGAATGACTTTGGCTATATCTAACAGATTTTTTATATTTGGTATTATTAGCATCAATTCTTTTGAATATTTTGCTTTTATGATTTCTTCTAAAGAAGAGTTAAAACTATCGTTTAATAATTTTTTTTCAGTTTTCATATATCATTATACCTTTTACCCTTTTCATTTAATTCTAATTTTATTTCACAAGGATCTGAAAATATAATATGTAAGATCACTATCTTTTAAAATTTACATGGCATTTCTCTTTGGATTATTATTTCTTAAATTTCATAATTTTGTGTATATTCTTGAAAATAATGTTTATTCTCTTATTCTCCAATTTCATTTACTCTATTTTTCTTCATACTTCTGTCATTACTATATTTGCATTTTGTATTTCTTCTAATATTATTATTACCATTATTTTATTAATTTAATTTGCATAATTTGCCATAGAAAAAGAATTGTCATAGATTTTAAACACATTTTTCCCCTTAGTATTTTGCAGTGTCCTTATCTGTCACATCTTTCCAAAATTTCTAGTTTTAAATCTACTTAGATTTCATTGTTGCTTCTTCTGTTATGTTTTTGTCATACATTTAGCCAATTTCTTAATTTCAATTGACTTACATCATGGCATCAAATAAACATATTAATGGGTTATAGTTCCTGATATATCCTGTAATAACAATAAAGCTGCCTTTTAATTAATAATAATGGGTGTATGGTTGTATTTTTTGCTCTTCTGCATTCATCATAATACTCAAATGAATCTATAATCTTACTGAGTTGGTTAAATCCTTCAGTGATACAGATTGTAATCCATCCTATATGCCCAGGATAAATGACTCTTGTCCATTTCCTCCTTTAAATTCATCACAAGTTGAAAATCCATAGTGCTGATAGCTTCTTTGCTTGCTCCTGACATGATCAACCCAACATTTTGGATACTCACTTACCATCTCTTGACTTTGCTACATTACTGTCATCTTTTCTTAAAATATATTACTTTGATAATTTCTCTTATTCTTCAAAATTCCTATTAATTATATGTTGTACCTATATACATCCATTGCACCTCATGATTGAACTTTCTTTAATGTATAATTTTAAATTTTGGGAAAATACTGTATTTTGTGCCTAAACCATATATCAATATTAATCATAATACATATTTTCACTATTGTTCTAAATTTATTATTTTATTATTATTTTCAGAAAATATATTACTATAACTTTGTTAGCAGAAATACAACACATTATTTCTATTAAGCCTTTGTCATCGTTTTTTTTTTCTTTTATTGCTTACAGGAGCCTTTTCAAATATGAATTTGAGATAATAAATTTTTCCAGATGTTGTCCATCTTTAAATGTAACCTTTCCCTTTTTAAGTCCTATAGTCATTATAGAAAAGTATGCTATTTGGGAGACTTGGTCTATTTTGAATATATATATATATATATATATGTATAGTATAATTTTAACTTTTTTCCTTCATTACTATGAAAAAGTCCAATGTTATTCTAATTAGAATTTTTAAAATTCATTTTATTTTTTTTCTTTCAAAGTTTATAGCATTTTTATTTCTCTTTGTAATTTTAATTTATCTCTTATGTGCTTTGATGAATCAAAATTAAGATTTCCCCATGAAGATGTAGTTTATATTTTCTCAACATGCATAATGTTACTTGATGTTGCCCACTCTAGAAAATTTTCTTCTAATTATGTCCCTGAATAGTGTCTACCTTTTCATTCCTCTATATTTTTAGTGTGTTCTGGAATTCCAATTAATGCAAGTTTATACTTCTGCTTCACCTTCCAAAATGTATTATTTTGTCTTGTATATTCATTAATTATTTTTCTTTTAGTTACATTCTGAGCTTTTTCTTCAATTTTATTTTTTAATTATTATCAAATAGCTTTAATTTTTCAAAATATATGCAAAGATAGTTTTCAACATTCACCCTTGCAAAATCCTGCATTCCAAATTTTTCTCCCTCCCTTCCCTTTTGCCCCTATCTTAGACAATAAGTAACCCAATAATATGAACTGACAATTCTAGACAAAGAAATTGAAACTATTTCTAGCCATATGAAAAGATGCTCCAAGTCATTATTAATCAGAGAAATGCAAATTAAGACAACTCTGAGATGCCACTACTCACCTGTCAGATTGGCTAGAATGACAGGGAAAGATAATGCGGAATATTGGAGGGAATATGGGAAAATAGGGACACTGATACATTGTTGGTGGAATTTTGAATACATCCAGCTGTTCTGGATAACAATTTGAGACTATGCTCAAAAAGTTATCAAACTGTGCATACCTTTTGACTCAGCAGTGTTGCTACTGGGCTAATATCCCAAAGAGATTTTTAAAGAAGAGAAAGTGACCCTTGTGCAAGATGTTTGTGGCAGCCCTCTTTGCAATGGCCAAAAACTGGAAATTGAGTGGATGCTCATCAATTGGAGAATGGCTGAATAAATTGTGGTATAGGAATATTATGGAATATTATTGTTCTGTAAGAAATGACCAGCAGGATGGTTTCAGAAAAGCCTGGAGAGACTTACATGAACTGATGCTGAGTGAAATGAGGACAACCAGGAGATCATTATATACTTCAACAACAATACTATATGATGATCAATTCTGATGGATGTGGCCCTCTTCAGTAATGAAATGAACCAAATCAGTTCCAATAGAGCAGTAATGAACTGAACCAGCTACACCCAGGAAAAGAACTCTGTGAGAAGATTATGAACCACTACATAGAATTCCCAATCCCTCTATTTTTGTCTACCTGCATTTTTGATTTCCTTTACAATAGTGTACAAATGTACACTATTTCAAAGTCTGACTCTTTTTATATAGCAAAATAACTGTTTGGACATGTACATATATATTGTATTTAATTTATACTTTAACATATTTAACATGTATTGGTCAATCTGCCATCTGGGGGAAGGGGTGGGGGAAAGGAGGGAAAAAGTTGGAACAAAAGTATTTGCAACTGTCAATGCTAAAAAATTACCTGTGCATATATCTTGTAAATAAAAAAACTATAATTAAAAAAATAAGTAATCCAATACAGATTAACAATGCAATTCTTGTAAACATATTTCCATACTTATCATACTGCACAAGAAATATCAGATTAAAAGGGGAGAAATGAGAAGAAAACAAGCAAACAACAAGAAAAAAGGTGAAAATACTATGATGTGATCCACATTCAGTCTCTATCAATTTTATTTTTGACATCTACTGATACCAAATTTTATTTATTTCATTATTTGGTGCTTCCCTGAACATTTTTTGGCCCCGAAATTTCATTTTATCGTTCCTCAAATTGTTAGTCCCTTTTTCTTTATTTTTTAAAAGTTAGAATCCTCTTTTAATTCTTTTATTATCCAAATTATTTATCCTTTGGTGCTTCCATCTCATCCAGTGATGCTTCAGCATGTGTTTCTGAAGGAATCTTATTCCTCAGACTTTATATGACAAAGAATTCTGCTATCACGAAACTATTCAAAATCTTACTATTCCTTTATCACTCTGATTTCTAAGTAGGAGGGATAGAAGGAGCAGCTTAGCAAATGCATTCTAACTTGAAGCTGGATCTGCCCTTAGAGGACAATTTAACCAATGGGAAGCTTTTGTCCATTTCAGAAGGGGAGGCAGCATACTCTTTGTGATCTGTTTGATGGAAGTGAAAGGAAGCAGGCTGTATCCCCCTTAGGTGTATAGGCTGTATTTTAGATGAATTAGGAGGCTTCTCTGCTTCCTGGAAGGGGAAAGGAAATTATTTTGCTTTAATTCCTGGCTTAGGGTTATTTTATCTGACAAAGAAAGTAGAGAGAGACAGAATGGAACAGGAGGAACCTTTCAATCGTTGGTCCTACTATCAGCAGGGTGAGAAAAGAAGATGACAGATTGGAAAACTAGAATCACAGTTTTCTGCATGTGTTGGGGCTGACAAAACAGCCTAGTACTACTCTGAGCTTTGGACAATACGTATGTAAGCAAAGGCTCTTAATTTTTTTGTGTCACAAACCCTACTGGTAGTCTTTTGAAGTCTACAGAGTCCTCAGAATAATATTTTATTTTTTTAAGTGATAATCAAAAATATTTATTAAGCAACAACAAAGTATCAATATACTCTTCCAAGCCCTGGGATTAAAAGGACAGAAGTAAAACAATTCTTGCCACAGTGTCAAAGTGATTAACATTTTTTTTCTTTTTAATTAATTAATTTATTAATTTTTTATTAAAACTTTTTATTGACAGAGCCCATGCCTGGATAGTTTTCTTACAACATTATCCCTTGCACTCACTTCTGTTCTGACTTTTCCCTTCCCTCCCTTCACCCCCTCCCCCAGATAGCAAGCAGTCCTATGTAAGTTAAATATGTCACAGTGTATCCTAGATACAATATATGTGTGCAGAACTGATCAGTTTTCTTGTTGCACAGGAAGACTTGGATTCAGAAGGTAAAAATAACCTGGGAAGAAAAACAAAAATGCAAGCAGTTTACATTCATTTTCCAGTGTTCTTTCTTTGGATGTAGCTGCTTCTGTCTATCCTTGATCAATTGAAACTGAGTTAGATCTCTTTGTCGAAGAAATCTACTTCCATCAGAATACATCCTCATACAGTATCGTTGTTGAGGTATATAATGATCTCCTGGTTCTGCTCATTTCACTTAGCATCAGTTCACTTAAGTCTTGCCAATCCTCTCTGTATTCATCCTGCTGGTCATTCTTACAGAACAATAATATTCCATAACATTCATATACCACAATTTACTCAACCATTCTCCAATTAATGGGCATCCATTCATTTTCCAATTTCTAGCCACTACAAACAGGGCTGCCACAAACATTTTGGCACATACAGATCCCTTTCCTTTCTTTAGTATCTCCTTGGGGTATAAGCCCAGTAGAAACACTGCTGGATCAAAGGGTATGCACAGTTTGATAACTTTTTGACCATAGTTCCAAATTGCTCTCCAGAATGGCTGGATGTATTCACAATTCCACCAACAATGTATCAGTGTCCCTGTTTTCCCACATCCCCTCCAACAATCATCATTATCTTTCCCTGTCATTCTAGCCAATCTGACAGGTGTGTAGTGTTATCTCAGAGTTGTCTTAATTTGCATTTCTCAGATTAATAATGACTTGGAGCATATTTTCATATGTCTAGAAATAGTTTCAATTTCTTCATCTGAGAATTGTCTTATCTTATCCACTGTGCCTCTTAGGTGCCTCAGTAGGAATATCTGTGAGTTCTACCACTCTTCTTCCCCACTATTCTTTCCCTCTTTGTGATATTTTGAAGATTGATCCCTAAGTTCCTTAAAGATAATGTTGCCTCCAGAATGAATTTCTTTTCTTTTCATTTGGTCAGAACCTTTTGCTATTCATCAGTAATATAAATAATAATAACAATAGCACTAACAGGTAGTATTTGTATATCTTTTTGAGAATTTCAAAATAACTTCCATTTCTTCTTCTTGATCAAGTGCATCAGGTCTTGGTCCGTTAAGAATTCAACTGTGCTGCTTCTTTGATCAATAATGAGAACACAGAGAAAAAGCCATTTTATTTCATGACTATTTACTGTACTTCCTATGTCATTGAGAAATCCTAACAGAATGACTTGGGTTCCTCTCCAGACTTTCTCATTTTCTTTTTAACCACTTTTTTTTTTTTTTTTGCAATTTTATATGCCAATGATACTCCAACTCCTTCCTTTTCATAAGATCATAGCATCAAAAAAAGACAGAATGGCACAAGATATAGCATGCCAGCCTCAAAATCAAAAAAAAAAGTTGCGTTAAACACTTACCTCTAACACAACTTGGCCAAGACACTTAAGCTTTCAATTCTTTAAAACTATAAAATTGCAAAGGGAAGGGGGTGAGGTGAGATGGAACACCAACATGCATTTATTTTCTTTTTAAATATTTCTATTTTCCCCAGTTACATGTAAAATAATTTTTTACATTTGTTTTTAAATTTTTGAGTTCCAAATTTTCCCCCTTCTTCCCCACACTCCCACACTGAGAACGCCCATGTGAAACTGTGCAAAACATTTCCATAAAAGACATGTTGCAAAAGAAAACAGCTCTTCCTCCTCCCTCCCCCAAAAAAAAATCCTCAAGAAAAAAAATGAAAGTAAAAAAAAGTATTGTTCAGTCTCTATTTGTGCATAATAAACTCTTTCTCTGGATATATGGAGAGCATTTTTCATCATAAATCCATAAGATTATCTTGGATTATTGTATTTCTGGAAATAGCAAAGTCAATCATAGCTGTTCATCCCACAGCTTTGTTATCACTACATACATAGTAATTTCTCTTTGCTAGAATTCATGGGGAACTTTCCAGATTTTTCTCATAGCATCCTCCTTATCATTTCTTATAAAACAATAATATTCCTTCATAATCCCATACTACAATTTATTCAGCCATTCTCCAATTGATGAGCATCCCCTCCGTTTCCAATTATTTGTCAAAAAGAACATAATATTTATATATTTTTATACACATAATTTTTTAAATCTCTTTTGGAATTTATACCTAGTAGTAGTAGTAGTATATTAGATCAAAGGATATGCATGATTTTATAACCCTTTGGGCATATATCATATCTTTTGATCATGTTCCCCCCCCCTCAGGCAATTGGGGTTAAGTGACTTGCCCAGGGTCACACAGCTAGGAAGCATTAAGAGTCTGAGGCTATGGAGAGACTTACAAGAACTGATGCTGAGTGAAATGAGCAGGACCAGGAGATCATTATATACTTCAACAACAATACTATATGATGACCATCTCTGATGGACCTGGCCATCCTCAGCAATGGGATCAACCAAATCATTTCCAATGGAGCAGTAATGAACTGAACCAGCTACGCCCAGAGAAAGAACTTTGGGAGATGACTAAAAACCATTACATTGAATTCCCAATCCCTATATTTATGCCCACCTGCATTTTTTATTTCCTTCACAAGCTAATTGTACAATATTTCAGAGTCTGATTCTTTTTGTACAGCAAAATAACAGTTTGGTCATGTGTACTTATTGTATATCTAATTTATATTTTAATATAGTTAACATCTACTGGTCATCCTGCCATCTGGGGGAGGAGGTGGGGGGTAAGAGGTGAAAAATTGGAACAAGAGGTTTGGCAATTGTTAATGCTGTAAAGTTACCCATACATATAATCTGTAAATAAAAGGCTATTAAAAAAAAAAAGTCTGAGGCCAGATTTGAATTAAGGTCTTCCTGACTTCAGGACTGATGCTCTAACCACTGCACTACCTCGCTGCTTCTAGATCATTTATTAATTGGGAAATAGTTAATTTTCTATAAATTTTACTCAGTTCCCTATACATCTGAAAAATGAAGCCTTCATCAGAGAAACTTTCTTTAAAATTCTTTTCATATTTACTATTGCTAACTGTATTTTCCCCCATTTTATTCTATTCTCTCTTTCTTTTCATCCTGGGTCCCTCCTCAAAAATGTTTTGCTTCTAACCAGCCTGTCACCTAATGTAATCTCTCTTCTATCATCCTTCCCCTTCTCTTATCCCCTTCTCTTCTTACTTTCCTGCAGGGTAGGATAGATTTTTATACTCATATTAAGTCATCTACACAAATACTCCTTCTAACTGCCATAATAATGGAGAATTTCTTATAAGTTACAAGAATCTAATGAGATATTTCATATTGTTTTCTATTTAAAATGGAAAGCGTCCTTCAAGGTCATCTAATCTAAAACATTCATTTTAGTGGGAAAACTCAAGGGCAGAAATTGTAAGTAGATTGACCAAGGCCACAAAGATAGTCAGAACTGGAACTCTAAAAACAGTATTATTTCCACAATACCATGAAAGGAAGACATTCCAACAGCAGGCAAGGAGACATCCACAATGGAACCTAGAAGAATAAATGGAAATTTTTTCTACAAAATGAAATTTTGCCTAGAGTCAGCCCCTATGTGACTGGTGTTTATTCATAAGCAAGATTAAATTCAACCTGTCCTCCTATCAATGGCAAATGAGAATATGAACAGAAGAGCTATGAATTTAAGTGGAATAGGGAAAGGATATTTATCAGGTTGGGGAGGTCCATAAAAGTCTATCTTCACAGTTCTCTGTAAGTAGTCCTTGTCAATCATAGATTGACAATCAAATTGACAAAGATGAGAACTTTATTGTCCTGACTCTTAACAGATCCAGACATCATAGACATGGGTATAGTTGCTACTGAAAGCCACTAGATGTCCTCTGTCAGCAATTCTATAATTAGTGTAAAAAAAAAAAAAAAAACTTTTATCTTTTCATTTTGACTTCAGTCAATGGCTTCCATAAACTAGAATCCCTTTTGATGTCATTTATGCTTGTACATTTCCTTTTTTCCATTTAACTCAGGATGAAAAAAAATTAAAACTCTATTTCACCTCTTAGAGAATCTGGAAGGATTTAGAATTTTTCTTTTGTTTCCCTTCAATTTTATCATTTCTATCTCTTGATTTTCCATGAAAGAACCTGAATATGTCTTTTCCATGCTTCCAGGTAGCTAGAGCTTTGATGATAGTCTCTAAGAATGGATTTAGGGATTCTTAGAGAATCCCTAAAGAAAGACTTAGGGATTCTTAGTCTCTATAGATTGCTTGTGCATGTTAAAAATCTCTTTTCATAGCATAGTATTTTCTCATCTATAGCCTAATTAGAGATGCACTCAACACAGATCATTTTTGCAGTGTTCCAAGCTCAATATCTCTATGGAATAGAAGCTTTTTTTTTTATAAATGAAGCTACCAATATAATTTCTTTCTTAAATTATGTGATTTCTGAGGTCTGTAAAGATGTTCTTATGATCAATTCACAATACCCCGTCGATGGTGCCGATTTTGTTTTATTTTAATTTTTTACAAGAGATTATATGATAATAGATTTAGAGTGTGAAGTAAACATACTATCCAAAATTGACCATTTTACAAATAAGAAAACTGAGGCTCAGAAAGGTAAAATGACTTGCTCTAGATACAAACATAGTAATCCTAGGATTTGAATCCAGGTCTTCTGAATCCAAATCCAGTGTTCTTTAAATTATTTTACATTTGTATAATGACAAATATGCCTCTGAAAATCATTCACAAAGCCAACTTCATTAGCAAAGAGATCATTCACACTCCCCTTTTGGTAAGGCTTGTTGATTTGACTTTGCCATTAGCATGAATTCAGGAAAGAAAGAATATGCCTTAAAGTGCTTATATTGAATTCAAATGCAGCTTAAGGAAATCATTTTTAGTTTATATATTTGAGAAAGAACTTCTCAAGCTCAATTCTATGACCACTCATTCTAATAAATATTAACTGCATATTCCAGATGTCAAATTTCCCGGAGATACATGTGAATATTTATATATTCATGTATTCAATAATAATGTAATATTAATACATCAATAATATATTGAATTATATTCACATGTTTTTTCTATGAGACATGGCTAGCTAATCACAGATGTTTGGAATGGGATATTTTGTTTTTCTCTTTTTCTTCTAAATTGTTAGCAATCATTAATGCAGTCCTCTGTATTGAATGGGAAACATCTTAAATCATGACATTTTCTATAAAGGACTTTGAAACCAAAAGACTACATGTGATCCTGGAAGCCACTAAAAATAAAATTTAAAAAATACCAAATTAATAGATACCTAATAAATTAATAAGTGGCATAGCAAACAATTCCCTCTGTTTTGTTGAGGTTACATTGTTTAGGTTCTGATTTGAGAATGTTAAAATTCAACATTGTATATAGTAATTGATCATCCATTTCACTGTGCTGTTGAAAAGGGGGTTGATTTGACAGACTTTGGAACGGTGGCTTGGATGGTTGCCAGGGCAAATGACATTTTTCTGGGAGTAATCTAATTTCCTCATGTACTAAAGGGTTTAATTTTCCAACAGCAGGGCAAGGTGGCAAAAAGTTGTCTTTGTTTCTCTTGTGAAATGCATCCAATTATCCTCATTTGAGGAAGAAATGACTTGCCATGAATGGTAAGGGCCCAAATTATTTTAATAAATTGGATAATTTTGTAAGTTGAAAAATGTCATGCCATTTTGGGTGCTTCCTGTGCTTATACTAGGCTCATGGGAGAAAAATAGCAGTTAAACTTGCAATTATTCACATGAGATTAATCCCCAAAAAGTAGATTTTTATAGATGATGCTTACCCCAGTATGGCACATAGTAAACAAATAATGTTTACTCAACAAATAATAATGTAGTATAATAAAAAGTGGGAAACAGGAAACTTGGATACTGGTCTTGACTTTGTTACAATTAGCAGCATGATCTTGTACAAGTCACTTCATCTTTTCATGTCATTTTTCTCTTTCTACAATAGATAAGGTGGATAGACCAGTCATACAATAACATTATTTTGTAGTTTAAGAAACTTAGGGTTGTAAGATTAAGGGATTTGCCCAAATATCAGTGGGGATTTGAACCCAAGTACTATGAACCCCAGTTGAAAGTTTTTTTCCCCTGAGCCATGGTACCCTTTTGCTGATATGGATATTTGTGTGTATGTATATTTATACATATATCATTATATATATATTTATATACATACACATATATAAATATATATATTTATATATATATCGACTTGATCACACTCTCATGATCATTCCCTCCATTGCCCTCATTTATAGCTCTTAGGGGCAATGGTATTACATGAATAATCAATTCCTACCTTCTTCTTTTCAGAGTCTTATTCATAGCTACTTTCTTTCTCCCCTTTGTACTTCTAAAGTCCCTATCCAGATCAGCTCAGATTCTCCTAGCTTCAACTTTTCTCTTCCCTTCCTTCTTGGTCTTTTCAATGTGTGTTTGTCAATAACAAAATCTTCCTCATCCCAGTTCTCCTTCTTCCATAGCCCTTTCATCTTCTAGAATTCACAAGAATCTTGCCTTCTCCTGGAAACCTTATTCTTCTCCACTAATTCTGATTCTTTTCTCATACTCTTTCTCCAACCCCAGCTTGTCATTACCTCTACCACATGTCTGGAAGAAGTCAAAATACGGCCACCAATAGACCATCACTCTGCCATTATCATTCTGTAATTTCTATTCCTTTAAAGCCCACATTATCAGATTATATCAATCTTGATTTTTTCACCTATAATTTACCAAACAGTTATATTTTCTTCAATTTCAATGACTTACAGTATTTGTCTCTGTCTCTGTCTCTCTCCCTGTCTTTGTCTCTGTCTCTGTCTCTGTCTCTATCTTACATACATACACACACTTCTCATCATCCTTGGTGGCTTCAGTGTTTATGGTGATAACCCTGTAAGAAACTTGGTCTCCCAACTTAATCAATTTCTTTGATTTCCATGATCCTTCCATAGATTTCCATCTTTTCTTGACTTCCATGGTATCATCATTTTTGATCCTTGACTCTATGTCAGCTGCCTATAGATATTGTTACATATTAGACCTCACTATCATTTTAAAACTATTCTAGGTCTAAGATCTGAAATTCTGAAATTCTTCTCTCTGAACATAACATCTTCTTGTCCTTTCACCACTTCGAATGCCTCCTTCCTACTAAACCTGCTTTTTCATACTCAGAATAATGTTTGGTTCTACACTCTCCCCTAGTTCTTTCCAGTCCATTATCCCTATTCTCATCCTTCTCTCTCTATAACAATTAATATTAATTATAATTCCCCTCCTCCTATATTCTCACCACTCTTGGCTTCTATAACTCTACTTTCTCTTGGTTCTCCTCCTATGGCAATGATTCTTTTCAATCTTTTTCAATTACTCCCCAAAAGTGACTTTTTCAATGATATATGAGAAGCCTTCTTTTCTCCTTTTAACATTCTCTCCCTTCCAAATGTTCTTCACTTCCCTGGGTTCATTTTTTATATCTTTGTAGATGAATTCCAAATCTATACATTCAGACCTAATCTTGTTTCTGAGTTCCAATTTTCTATTTTCCCCCAACTACTTACAGACAACTTTACTTAAATATTCTTCTAGGACTCAAACTCATTCTGTCTAAACTCAATTCATTATCCTTTCTCCTTCAATCTGTTACTCTTCCCAATATTCTCATTGCTGTTAAAAGCACTACCATCCCCCCATTCACTGAACCTTGAAACTGCAGTTATTTTTGAGGCACTTCTTTTTTCTTCACTCTGACCCACAACCAATTGGTTAACAAACCATATTGATTCTACTTCACCACATCTCTTAGATATGCCTTTTTATGTTCTCTTACCTTGCCACCATCCTGACCCAAAATCTTTCAGTTTTTCCCTTACACCATTGAAATAGTCTTTTAACTCATCTCCTTTCCTCCAATATCTTCTTTCTCCAATTCAACTTGCACAGCTCCCAAAATATCTTTTCCAATGCACAGGTCTGAACATGCCTATGAAATCATGTCACTTCCTTGTTTGAAAGGACTCAACCACTCCTTATTGTCTTTAGTATACAATTTATTAAATTCCTGACATTATGAGGACAAAGGGTTATAAGTGGGGACAGAAATACCAGTTTTAGGTTAATTGAAAAAGTCAGTTTAAAATTTAAATGCCATACATTGTTCTCTATTAAATTGCATTTTATTAGATGTGACCTATTGTTTTGTACCATACTGAGATCTTTTTGCAACTTGATACAATATTCAGTATGTCAGGTATATCTCCAATTTTTAATCTTCTACAAACATAATCAACACTCCTTCAAAAATAAAAATGCTGACAAAAACAAAACAAAAACAAAAAATCACTCATGGATCTCTAATGCACTTTACCAGAGATCTCCTTCCAAGCACACATCAGTCCATTATTCACCATCCTGGTATTGATTCTTTAAACAGTTATGAATTTAATTAGACTCTTTTTCATTCCTAAAATTCTATGACTTTCCTAATTGTGGTCTCAGATATACAAAGAGATGCATTTCTGCATATGTTCCTTTATTCTTTCCACTTTCCAATTGGATGTCCCTCTCACAATCCCCTAATTGCTCCCAGTTCTATCTTTCTATCCACTTTATGTTGTTTCCCCTCCCTATTCCCCTCTTCTAATTCTATCAGAAGTTTTAGAAATGCTAATTTATGCCTCAGTACTTTAATGCATTCATGATTTCATTTCCCTGACCATTCTCTTCATCCCTCCATCACTGAAAATGTCAGCTTCTCAAGTTCTTTTTAATTTTTTTTTCCTCCCCTACCAATAAATCATGAATCATGCCTTTTAATCTAGGAGAGGCCCTAGAAGTCATCCAACTCTTTTATTTTACAGATGAAGAAAATGAAGTTCAAAGAGATCGAACAATTTGTCCAAAGTTACATAGGTAAAAATTACATAGGTTTTGAGTCAAGGCCTTTCGACTTCAGAGCCAGGGCCTCCTCTGGAAGACCTTCCTCTATGTCACTTATTATTTTTCAATGCTGCATTACCTTTCACTTTCTCTAAATGACACAGCTTACTTCTTTTTTTGGTCATACGTGTCCCAAACAGTATCTTTTATGCCAAGTGTGTGTAAGTGCATGTGTGTTTGATGTGTGTTTAATAGATTGCAGTCTTCTTTTAGTCACAATATATCTTTCTGCTCCTTCTTAGGTAATCTGAAATTTGCTATCTTTAGGAAAAATTTTAGTGTAAGCAAGATGTGCTTTTTTGGCAGGGGGCAGTCTGAGATTATTTGAAAGTGTTATATAGTTAACTAAATGCAATCCAGGATGCTTTCCGTCTCCTATTTCTGGGCCTGATTCACAATCATTAGAGTTTATCCAAGAGACATAGACTAACCAATTAAAACAATGGACTTTTATTCAAAGGCTCATTTTAACTTAAGAATTATATATTCTTTACCAATTTGGTTTTGGTTTGGGGGGGATTTTGGTGTTTGGGTGTTTTTTGTTTGTTTTGGGAAGTTTAGATTGGTGTGGATGGGTAGTCCATGTGTTCTGAATGACCAAAGATTTCATTTGGGAAACTCCATTATGTTTTGGATCTGCATGTCAGCAACATGATGTCATCAGTGAACAGGAATTAATAGAGAATCTCATCTCCATTTGGAATTTGCCCTGGATTCTTCCCATGATTGTGATTTAAAAACCTCTGGAAAGCATATGGTATTAATAATCTTTTTTATAGTTTTCTTCATATTCATATTCAAAGAACAATTGAGTAAAGGTATCTCTGTGTATATATCTATAAAGGAGTATAAATGTTTTTCTCTATTAAGTCAAAGATATACTCTATATATGCACAGACCTCTAGTCTATTTTCAGTAGGATTCTAGATAGTAGTTGCTAACATTTTAGTGGAAATGCTATTTCTGATCTTTTCCAAAATTTTGGAATCTTCTCCTCTTGAACATATCTTTAAGCTTGATTCCTGGCCAATATTATGAGTAAGAATCATAGATTCAGAGTTGGAAAGAACCACAAAAATGATCTTCATGGAATTCAAACCCAGATCCTCAAGACTTCAAATTCAGTAACTTTTTCACTGCACTACCCTACTTCATTTGAACAGATAATCACACACACACACACACACACACACACACACACATTTACACACACACACACACACACACACATATACCTCGTAGGCTCTGGGTTAGCAATAACTAACAGATATTGCAAAAGTTCAAATATCTGGCTATTGTGTTGGATGGTTTTGTTTAATTATTTTTCCTTGTAATCAGAACAAATTATATTATGTGGAAGCAAGAATATAAAGGAGGTATATGTTTCAAAATAAGTGCTATTAAGAATTTTTAAATAAAATTAATGCAAAAGAGAATAATTCTTGAATGCCTTTTAAATTGTCATCTCCAAGAAAAAAATTATTCTGAATATATTTATTTATGCCCAACTACTTTTCTCAAATTTTTCTTAAAGACTCCATCAAATAACATATGACACTGTAGTGTTAGAACCTAATTATGGTGGTTCTACTACCATCAATGATTCAAATAGATTGTTTTAGTAAACACTGGCAAATCTATTCAATTTAACATCTATTTGTTGCTCTTTTTCTGATTTCATCTGTAAATACTCTGAAAATTGCCTGACCTAATTGGGTTTTATGCCAAGTTTCTCCACTTTCCTTTTCCCTCCCATTCTTTTTCACTATTTTAAAAGTGATGCTTTCTACAACAATCTTTCATCTTACTCTATATGGTTTTGAAAATTAAATTATCTTGTAAACTGGTAATGCTCCCCTAACTGCCTTGTTTTTCTATTCAGTAAAGAGATTAAATGTTTGCTGGCTGAAGTAATTTCATATCTATTTTGATCTCAATGATATAACTTCTGCTTTAAAGCAGTTAAATTCCTCTAAGAAATGGTGATATGTTCAATATCTTTATCATTATTTTTCTCCCATTTTCAGAGTTAACAATTTGTTTAAATGCATAAGATGTAACTACATACTATGTTATCTTCTCATCTTTATTCTGTCTCCTAATTTGGGCTTGATTTTCATCAGTCACTGATTGGACTATATGTATTCAACTAATTTGTATGTAACTTTGATCCAATCTGCTCATAGTCAATTTAATTTTTACCATGATATCCAGTACTGGCCATGTTCAGCACATTCTGGTTCTTTATTTTTTAAGTATTTACCATATTCAAATTGAGGTTTCTAAATAATCTGCAAAGCTTTGGTCTTTTTCACTTCTTAATTGCAAACCATACTTCTCAATTTCTTTTTTTGCTTATCTGTCCTGTGCCCACTTTTACACTGAATCATCTAGTGGCAAGCAATGTGTTGACTTGCTTAGGAAAATCACGTCAAGTTCTTCAAGGAATATATTTCAAAAATCTTTAGTGGAAGATGTTAGCGTATCAGTTGCAATTATATTCATAGTTATCTTTCATCACATTCATTATAGGCAATGAAAAGAAAGAATGTAATGAAATGCTATTTCTTAACCTGGAAAAAACTGATGCTAAGTGAAGTGAGCAGAACCAAGAGTACATTGTATACAATAACAATAAGAGTATGGGATGATCAATTGTGATGGACTTGGCTGTTTTCAACAGTGAGGTGATTTAAGACAATTTCAAGAGACATGAGATGTAAAATGCCATCTACATCCAGAGAAAGAACCGTAGGAACTGGTTATAAATCAAGGCATAATATTTGTACCTATTTTTGGTTTTTATTGTTTGCTTGCTTGTTTTTCTCTTCTTTGTCATGTTTTTCTTCCCTTTTGATCTGATTTTTCTTATACATCATGGAAAATATGGAAATATGTTTAGAAGAATTGTACATGTTTAACTTATATTGGATTGCTCACCATCTTGGAGAAGGCAGATGGGGAAAGAGAGAGAGAAGAGAAAAAAAAAACTGGAACACAAAGTTTTGCAAAGGTGAATGTTGAAAACTATCTTTGCATGCATTTAGAAAAATAAAATACTATTTAAAAAGAAAAAAGAAAAACTATTTCTTTTCATCTTGGGGTGTATAATGAAAACAATTCTATCAATCCCCTTATTTTATCTCTTCAAGGGGAAACTGGAGCTGATATTTTAGCAAACTCCCTGAGGGTAGAGATTGTTTCTGTTTTCTTTTATTTTCATCCCTAGACTTTAGCTAAGAACAGTAACTGGAACATTAGTAAATGCTTTTTCATTCATTCAGTCAGTCACTTACTCGTTCATTTATCTGTTCATTTTGCTGATGGTCCAGCATAGTCCATTTTTATGCTGGGTACAAACTTACATATTAAAGAAAAGTAAAATATGTTCTATAACAAAATAATCAAATAATAAATAAGAGGGAAAACATAAAAAACTTTTTTGTTTAGAAAACTTTTGTATTTCATGTTTATTGTCAATGAGGATTATCATCATGTATTAAGCATTTAGTACATAGCAGGCACTTATGCTAACCCCTGGGGATACCAAAAAAGGCCAAAAAAAATGGTCCCTGTCCTCAAATAACTTGAAGTCTAATAGCAGAGACAATATGCAAACAATTAAATATGTATAATAAAAGGCAAGAGAAATGAGAAATGGTACTTCAGTGGAAGATATTGAGTATCAGCTGTAATTATGTTCATGGTTATCTTTTTTCATATTCATCATAGGCATGAAAGAAGAGAATATCATAAAATGCTATTTCTTAATTTGGAAAGACTTACAAGAATTGATGCTAAATGAAGCGAGTAGAACCAAGAAAAAATATTGTACACAGTAACAACTGAATAGGGCATAGTCCAAGTCTTTTTACTATGAGAGTTTATGAATCTTTTCAATATGCTACATGAATGGCCTAGCATTGTAAATACACATATGGATCATTAAAGTTAAAGTGCTCTGATTCTGAATATGAATTTTTCATTTGCCTTGCAACTCTCTAAAGGAAGATTATTGCTTTTATTAAGAAAAAGAGACATCTAGAGCATGGCTTCTTAAACTATTTCCATTCATAACCCTTTTTTATCCAAAAAAATTTTCTGTGACCTCAAGTATACGAATATATAAAAGAGATATGCAAATGAAACATTTACTGTAATCAATCTTAGTTTTGCAACCCCTACATTCAGTTACAAGACCCCACGTGGGATTGCGACCTATAGTTTAATAAGCTGGGATCTGGAGGAAACTATGTATAGCTGTCTCATCACTGACTTCTCTGACAACAAAAAATGGGCTTATTACAGATTATAAAATCACTCAAAGGAAATTTCTTTTCTCAAAATTCTCTACAAGGAACTCCAAAACATCAAGAAACTAGTCCTGAGATTTCAAATATCCCAACTCCACATTTAGAGTTAATTTATGTTCCATACAGTTTTACAGTTGAAAAGGACCTTAGAAACAACAAGACCAAGACTCTCATATTACAGATGAGGAGATTGAGATTCAGAGAAGGCATGCAAGATCACGCAGATAGTAAGTACAAGAGTCAGTATGTAATGCTGAAGAAACTGAGCAAGACAGAGATCAGAGACCAATTCAATAGTTTATTAAATGGAGAGAAATACTGGGATCAATGGTCCATGTTGATCCCAGGGCTAGATGAGACTATCATCTCCTAGCCCAGCGAGCTTTTTATGGAATAACAAGAACAATGACATTACTGATATTCTAATGACATCTAAAATGGATAAACCTTTATCTTGTCAAACATTAAGGGATATCTATAAAACCTTTATCTCAAACATTAAGAGGGAGAGGTTATAACCTAAGGCAGAATAACGAAATAGGACAATTGGAGAAACTGGGTCACAACATTAAAAGGGAACCTTGGCATAACAAGTATTTGAACTGACATCCTCTTATGCCAAATATAGGCTTCTTTCCTTCATATCATCTTTCTTTTGGCAGGTCCAGGGATATGTGTGGAGTTTTCCAACTTGTATGTCACAGATTTCCCAAGTAGCTGAAAAAAACAAAAGACTTTTTCTAAAGTCTAGTCTTCCACCACCAGCACTCTCCAAAGTTTTACATGTTGGATGTAAGCCAGCAGATGTACAGGCTAAAGGATTGGGGAATGAATTTCCATTGGCTAGTTCCCCCATTACATTTTGTTTTTACATTACCACCATATCTTCCTCCCATATCTTATGACAAAAAATTTTTAAAAGATGAAGGAAAGGTGGGAAAAGTTTTAGGAAAAACAATCATCACACTAAAAAATGTTTGCCTGAAATTATATGCAGTGTTGTAGGACCATATCCACCCCAAAGGAGAAGGTAGGAGGAAGATATCTTTTTGCATCTCTTCTTTAGAGTCAAGCTTTGTCAATATAATTTTGAAACATTCTGTTTAATTGTGTTCTTATTGACACTATCTCCATTCACAATGTTGTGGTCATTGTGTATATTGTTTTCCTAAGAAAACAGGAATTGTAAGAGACAGAAACGAGGAGTCACTCCTCTTCTCAACTTCCCTGTTTCTATCTAGAACATCCTCATTTTTTCAATCACCCACGTTCTTAGTCTTGGAATCCTTAACCTCCCATACTCATTCAAAACATCCAATTAGCTGCCAAATTTTATCTTTTCTATATCTTCAACATTGTATGTATCTTTCTCTGTCTCTCTGCTTACATGATTCAGACTCATGTCTAGTTCAGACTATTATAGTGATTTAGGTTCAAGATTTGAAAATTCCCTTGAAATAAAATGTGTTCCTTTCTTCCCCTAATCGCATAGATTCCTTTTCTTCTTTCAAGTTCAAGCTGCAGCCTTTGCTTATTTCCTCCCTTCTCAACTATCTTTTATTTAACAATTTTGTATTTATTCCCTTTATGCTTGCATAATTATCTGTTGTTTATTCAATTCAAATCCAAGCACATTATGAATTTCATTCATTGTATTTGTATTCTCAGTATCTAACACAGAACCTGGTACATAATAAGCACTTAATGTTTGTTGATTAATTGGATAAAATAGTTGGGAACTGTAAAATTCAATAAAATTAATTGATTTTCAATAAAAAATAAAAAGAATATAGTTCACTAATTCAAATAGATATCATTCCCCTCTTTCTCTGCATTTTCCAGAGTCTCAGCAAAATTGACAGTTGACTTTATATTGCCTTTAGGATAAAATACAAACTTCTTAGTCCGACTTTTTTACAAATTAAGTGTTACTGAGATCTTTTGTTTTTCAGTCATCCAAATTCCCCCTCTATATCTGTCTTTCTCACCACCTTGAAATCCAGCTTATATAACAAATACACACAACAACACAATCCACATATATTATGTGCAAGAAGAGGAAAATCAACAAAACTAGTGAATACATTGAAAAATAAAATCTGATATTGGATGCAATATTTAAAAAAAACTGTGGAATTCCATGTTAAGGACTGGGGGAGGAATTTTTCCATCTTTTTATATATGCTTTTTTGTAATTTGCAACATTTAATTTCAATTGTTTTGTTGTAGTTACTCTTTCCATTTGCTTTGCTGTTGTCATTGCATATATGGTTTTCTTCTTTGGTTTGGTCATAAGAGCATTTCTACATTTCTTTATATTCATCTTGTCACTTCTAATAGCAGTAATATCCTATTAAAATCATTCACTGTTTGTTGACCATTTCCCAATCAGTGAGCCTCCATTCTGTTTCAATTCTTTGCTGCCACCTTCCCACACACAAACACATACATCTCTCTCTCTCTCTCTCTCTCTCTCTCACACACACACATACACACAAAGTGCTGCTATGGATATTTAAGTACATATACAGCTTTTCTCCTTATCAGTGAGTATATAATCAAATGTAAAATCTCTAAGTCAAAGAGGGTATGAGCACTTTTGTTACTTTGTATATTTCCAAATTATTTTCTAGAACTGTTGCATTGATTAATAGTTTCATCTACAATCTTCAGTATGTCTGTTTCTTCATAGTCCCTCTTGTTTCTTTTTATTAATTCTTCTCATCTTTTCTTTAACCTACTTTCCCATATTTTTATATATCTCTACTCTTCTTTCAGTTCTCTGTGGTCAGCAGACTAGTTTTCTGCCATTCCTCACACATGATACCCTATCTCCCAATATGTCTTTACATTAGTTGTACCCTATACCTAGGATACATTTTCTCCTTATCTTCATCTCCTAGGATTCCTGTTTTCTTCATAACTCAATTTATGTACCAGGTCCTCATTCCCTGACCTCCCTGAATTTCACTGCCATTCCCACCCCCCAATTCTCTCATATTTATTTAATACATATTGCAATGTGAGGAAAAAAGTGAATTCCAGTCTTAGGAATAGCCAGTCCTTTGCAAAGGCACAGAGATAGAGTGTCATATGTGTGAGAATACCATTTTGACTATTGAAGAGCTTTTCTAAGAGTATAATGGAAAGATAACCTGGAATAAGACTAGCAAATGTATCATCACTACCCTTGCTTCCCTTGTTAATGCTCTCTCCTTCCTCAGATTGTCTTGTCATTATTTATTTGTGCACATGCAAAAATATGACCTCCATGAGGGAACAGTTTTAGATGTTTTATGAAACTATTTAATTCTTTACCAATTTTAGCATCAGGAACTCCTTTTAATCTCCAAATTATACATTCCTTGATAACAGGATTCTTTAATTTTTGTTGTGTCATGGAACCTTTAGGCAGTTGTTAAAAACTCCTTCTTAGACTAATATTTTTAAAATGCATAAAACAAAATAATTAGATCACAGATGAAAACAATTATAGTATATTTAAATAAAGATGTGATTTTTTTCCCCATCCAAGTTGATGATCTCCTGAAATCTATCCATAAAATTTCTTAAGAGTCTGTGGGACAGAGATTAGGAACCTCTGCCCTATTGTGATATATTTGTACTCAAGCATAACTCTACGAGAAAAAAAAAGATCAATGCAAGAATTTGGCACAAAACAGGGAATTAAGATGAGAGAAAATATGAATTACATTTATTCATTTTCATCTGGGATAAGAAAGGAGAAAAACTTAATTGTAGTACCCATAACCTCCATCTCCAACTTTGCCTTAATGTTTATATTTATGTTAGAATAAATAATTTTTATTTCAGTCTTCCTCTGTATACTACTCTGTATACTACTCTGTAGTCTTGCTTTATAACTATTAGTATTATATGACACTAAAATTTTACTGTTTGCTCATGATTTCTAAATATATATATATATATATACACATATATAAAGTTTTCATGACTTCAAATAATCTTAAAATATCTGGTTTATGACATAATAGGACAAGCTATTTATTATCCTATATAACTTCCCTTACACAAACACACACACACACACACACACACAAACACACACATCGAGCACATGATACACTCAAAAAACTACACAAGCTGACTTCTATAACTAGCAATTTTGGTACCTGGAAAAACAACATAAAATACTCTAAAATCAGTGTTGTAATTCTTGATGTTATAATAATACAAGAAACAGCAAGAATAAGTTTAGTTGAACAGGATGAGACACAGGTCTCATAGGAAGGCATGGGAAGAGGTTGAAGGACAATATCCCTTGGGATGAAGATCAATATACTGAAGCACTACTCTGAATTAGACATGTAACAAGGTAGGAGTGAACTAGCTCACCTGATGTACAGGCATAGAAAGAAGCAAATATATTATCTGTTAGCTTTTTTATTTTAATATTTCTTGCTATCTAGTTGTGTTTCTATATTATAGGTGGAAAGCAAGTATTTCTAAAAATTTGATAGTAATTTTCAAAATCACACTTTAATACTATTTTTAAATTGTCTGCTTTCTATTTTTTGATGCCTTATGACAAAGTTTTGGTCACTCTACCCTAGCTCTTCAAACAATGAAAGATTTTTTTAAAAAATTGAGTGTATCCAGCAGCAGGCTTAGCAATGGTAAGGAGAGTTAAAATTATCTTTTAATAGTTCAGTCAATTGAGAAAAGTTAGGATGCATAGCTTAGAGAAGAATAGTCTTAGGTAGGATATGATCTTCAACTATTTTTAGGTTTGTCATATGGGGAAAAAAAAGAAATAGATTTCTTTTGCTTTGCTCCAAAATAAAGTACACAAAACAATGATTAAAAGTTGAAGACACACAGTACTTTGGGAAAATAGGAGTATTTCTTTCACCCCCCCAAAAAAAATGATTAGAAATGTTGAGAATCAGACTTCCTTGTCTTAGATATGGTAAAGGCAATTTTAGTTAATATGAGAGTTAAGTTAGTTTACCTCTGAGATCTCTTCCAACTTAGAAATTTAAATCAATTTGGATTTTACAAGGAGTTGTATCCATTTTCAAGGGAAAAGGCCAATGTTATTTCATGCAAAGTGGCTAGGCTCTCACCTCAAACATGTCTCTTTCTTGCAAATACTGTGGAGACTTGACACTAATACCAAAACAAATCCCACATGCAACTTCTGTTCCCCACTCATTTTAGACTCACTAGCAGCGATGGAGTAAGATAAAACTAATGAAATATAATTGAGGTTAATAGGCTCTTCCCTGCAATATACCCATGATCTGAACTTTTGGACAAAGAAAACAACTTGAGCTGCTGAAAAGCCAAGATATTATTATTCTTCAGCTACCCACTCATTGAAACAATCATGTTACAGAATTCACAATTTATGGAGATTTGTTGAATCCTGCTTTGGATTCTTACTATGATTTAACTTCTCAGAGAGAACCTCTCTTTTACAACTGTAAAATGGGAGTAACACTTGCCCTACTTTCTTCCAAAGGTTAGTATAAGTTAAATAATTATACACTTATGTGATAATAGTAATAATAAAATGTTTGACAATTTTTTTTCAATTTAATATATTTTTTCCTTTATGAATGACACTATTACTGATTTGCAGCAAAATTTGTTTATTTTGAATCAGATGGGGATGGAATGGTGTCTTGGGAAAGCACTTAGTAATGGAGACTGAGTCTTACAACCTGAATTCAAGTACTGACTCTGGTAGAAGATACTATACTTCACTTGGCCTTAGTTTCTTCACTAGTAAAATGTGGAAATTAGACTGCCTGTCTCTAATGTCTCTTCCAACTCTAAATTTTATAAGGACTGCATGATTTTCCAAAAGTTGTACAGGATACTCCAAATGACTTTTATTATAAACTGGATTAGAATCTTCAGGTTCAATAAGAGGGAAAATGGGTCATTAACTCTTTGATTCCTTTTAATGTACTTCATCATAAGTTCTAAAACTGAAAGCAATCTCAGAAACTATTTCCCTAATAACTAGGATAAGAAAATTGAGGCTTATGGAGGTTAAATAAATTTTAAAAAATAAGTAATTAGTGCCAAAGACAGGGTTTTTGAATCCAAATCTTTAGGCTCGAGAGAAATACTTTTCTATTATACCATACTGTTTCCAATAATTTTAAGGGAGATATGAGACAGAGAGAGACAGAAACAGAGAGGGAGACAGAGAGAGGAGGAAGAGAAAAAGACAGAGATAGAGATAGAGACAGAGAAACAGACAGAAAAACAGAGACAGAGACATACACAGAGAGAGATAGAGACACAGAGACAAAGAAACACACACATAGGTATACACGCAGGTAATTCCTCTTCAATTTTGTGTGAAAAGCATCAATGACAGTAGAAATATCTTTGGTGAATGAATATATGCCTTTAGTTTCATATTGTACTTGATCTTACTGGTAATAGGACTGAAGAAAAATCCTGCATTGTTACAACTTTTAAGAAATCTGTGATTTTACTATATCCATAAGAGAAACTTTTTTGGAGGGTAACCCACAAAGCTTCATTTGTGTACTAAATACTTTTAATAGGCAACAAAACAATAATTAAAGTGGGGGTTATATATTCTCTACAACTTTCTACTCTAAAGTTTTTGTTCTACTGCAGAATGTCATTTGCAACAATTTTCCTGCTTTTCTTTTTTCAAACCTTTTTAAAATGTTCTCAATTTGTTGTTATTTAGTCATTTTCAGTCACATCCAATTCATCATGAACCTTTTGGGAATTTTTCTTGGCGAAGCTATTAGACTGGTTGGCTGTTTCCTTTTCCAGCTTATTTTACAAATGAGGAAATTAAGGTAAACCAGGTTAAGTGACTTGCTCAGGGTCATACAACTGGTAATTATTGGGTCTGGTTTGGAACTCATGAAGATGAGTCTTCCTTATTCCAGGCTCAATCCTCTATGCACTGTACCACTTGGCTGCCTTATGCTCATAGTGCATGTGTAGATTACTCATAAACAATTTGGTAGAGGTGGGAAAATAGGCATAAGGACTGGGAATTAATGATTTTTGATTTCCTTCTAGGGGACAATAATAAAGTCCAATATTTAATTTTCAAAACTTTATGTTCATTTCCTCTTTCTTAACTCTTGAGAATCCATGCCTCAACACTCTTAAAATTGTTATCTACACTCCACAAATTGAACTCAAATCCTACAAAAAGTGTTCTGCTCTACACAATAAAGAATTTCTTCTAAATCTTTTAACTTACCATAGAGTGGATGCTTAACCAATGTTTGTCAAATAGTATAAAAAATCTCAGCTGGGATTCATGCCCTCCCATCACTACTGTTGCTTCCAAACATCTGTGCCCCATAGCAATTTCTAAGGCCCCATTAGCACTACATTCCTACACTCAGCTCAGTTAGGAAGTATTTTTTTCACCCAGCTATAAGGAAAGAGTTCTGCTTGACATGATTTATGGAGACTTTCTTGGTTTTATGATTTATGAACTTGCTGATTGGGGGGGGGGGGTTAAGTGACTGACTGTATAAAGGAATTTGTATCCTTGGAAAATTTGCCTCATGAGGATATTACTGTGTTAAAATTTGTGCCTTAGTCAATTGTGCTTTATTTATGCTAAAACTCTAACTTATTTGAATACTCATCAAAATGATTACCGTTTTGTCATCTATTGTTTTCTTAGGTAGTTAAGGTGTTGCTTATATGCTCCTTCATTAAATCCAATTACACCCTACCTATAATGAAAAAGCAAATCTGAGAATGATATTATCAGAGATTTAGAACAAGAATCTACCTAAGAAATCAGTTAGTCTGGGTTATTATCTTTTTTCATATTATATATTGGACATTTTTGACAGTTTATTAAACTCTTAGAACCCTTGATACATAAGTTTAAAAAGGAAACCAATTACAGTAAAATATACTTATCAAATTTTTTAATTCACACACCCTAAGTTAAAAATTTCTGATCTGGTCCCTAATGAAGAAACTCAAGCTTAGAACAGTTAAATTAGTCTCCCTCCCTCTCCCCCCTTGCACATATGTAAATAAATAGCAGAGCTAAATTTCAAACCCAAGTCTTCTCTCCATTTCCTTCATTCTTACTAAGTATATTGTTACTGTTCAATCATATCTGATTGCTTATGATCCTGTATGAGGTTTTATTGGCAGATTTATTCTGGAATGGTTTGCCATTTTCTTCTCTAGTGGATTAAGCTAAACAAAAGCTAAATGACTTGCCCAGAACCACACAGCTAGGGAATGTCTGAGGTCAAATTTTAACTCAGTCTTCCTGACTTCAGGTCTAGTGATCTATCAACTGAATCATCTAGTTATCTCCTCTAGGTACATTCCCATTCTACAGATAGAGAAACTGAGATCAATCAAGTGAAATATGTTATGATTGTTATGTATGGGTGTTAATTTCCAGACTTCCAGTTCCACATTTCCCATCTGCTTCAGTCTAACTGTCATCATCTAAGGGTAATGCATTTGTTTATGTTTGTTTCCCCTCCTAATCTGATTTTTAGGAATAGACTGGCAATATTATCTTGCTCATCTGTATGTTATCATGTCACCCTCTAGTGGCTTCAGTCAAAAGCTCTAAGAATGGGAAGGGAGAAGGAAAAAATGAAACAGAAGGTAGAAAAACTATTCAAATTTGTGACAGTTCTATTAAGGGGAAAAGGGAATTAGGATCAAAATGGTAGAAAACATTTTTAAAATGCTATATAAAACAAAAAGATTCATTCACTTAACAACATTTATTGAGAACCTACTGTGATAACCGTACTATGGTGGGTGGAAATTTTGAATGATCCAGAAATGAATGTGATGCAAGCCATGTCTGCAATGAAATATTACAACAGTAGTGGGTGGAGGGCTAGAATGGGCAGGGGGAAATGGAAACTCAGGAAATCACATTGAGATCGATAAATTTACCAACCTCAAAACCTGTTTGCTAGTTTCCACTAGGCGTTTCTAAGATAATACAATCAGGCTTTGACCATTTTCAAATGTGAATATACTTTTAAAATATAGCAGCAAGCAACAACAATAGAGAATATGCCAGTATAGATTTGGAAGATACCTTAGGAGACATCAAAGTCACTCTATCCTCTTTACAGAAGAGAAAACTAAAATGTTTATTTCTAACTTTTAAAAATTTCTTCCAAGTGCTTAATACAGTACCCTATACAAAATAAGCATTTAAACAATAGATTTGTTGAACTGAATCTAACCAAAATAATCCCTTGAAATTCCAAAATGTATTTGGATTAGTTTAACATAATTAATGAAATGTTTATTAGATTAAAGACAGACAAATACCTTGTTAAAGGATTCTAAATAATTAAACAATAAGTATTGAAATAGTAAGTTATAGAAAGAAATCTGGATATGGAACCCAAGGATCAGGTTTTAAGTCAAAACTTTGTTTATTTTCAGTGTGAATTCTGACAACTATAGCAAGTATGCAACTAGAACCTGCTTTGGCTGATGCTTCTAAAAGGAAAGGATGATAAAGGATAACCTTCTAATCTACACAAAGGTGTGGGGGTAGGAAATAGAATACATAGGAGCCAATATGCAGTTTGACTGAAATGTAGAATGCATAAAGGAGAATAGCAAGAATCGCTCTAGAAAGATAGATTGGAGCTAGATTGCAAAGGGTTTTTAAATGCTAATCAAGGATACCATGTTTCATCCCACAGGTGACAGGAAGTCATCAAATAGGTCAAACAAGTCACCTGACCACATTAGACTTCAATTTTGTCCTCTATTAAAAGGGAGGTTTGGGTTCTAACATATCTTTGGGTTCTAAAACTTGTAATCTTATTCACATTTTCCTTCCAAAGTGTTTCCCCTCAGACTAATATGGGAATTAATGAGAAATTCTTGTTTCTACCAGATCATTGCTTATTTCTACCAGTAAGTGGCACTAAGAACTACTTCATGTGTTATCTTATACCAGGCATAAATCAAAAACAATCTGAGTAAGAACATCTCCATACTTTTCTACCTTGGTGTCATTTGACAACAAGAACTGAGATTTGTCCCATGTTTGCACTATGAAAAACAGAGTACATTGTCACTTTGGTGCAGCAAATATGAGTGGGAGTGATTCCATTCTCCATCCAAAAAACTGGCTTAAGGGCCACATTAAAGCTAAATGGCAAATACCCATGCCAAATCTGAAATAAATATGTCTTGGGAATGCTGAACAATGACTTGATTGATGGAACTTTCTGGAAGCTAGAAATCAGTTTACACTGAAGTCCTGAATTTATATTTTTTCAAAAGTCCTGAATTTAGATCTGCTTTAAAAAAAATTGATGATCTCTCTCTCTCTCTCTCTCTCTCTCTCTCTCTCTCTCACAGACACACACACACACACACACACACACACATACACACACACATTATACTTTAGGCAAATAAAATTGAATTCCAATATTTAAAGAACTCGGCATCCATTCGGTTTATATCAGCTTCCATATTCATAATGGCTAGAATAATACCATAAAGTATTGGTACTTAAGCATTCAAACTTGAAAAATTTATCTCAGGGAAATCAGCCAGACTTGTAAAAGGAAACACACCAGAAAACTGTAAAAATAAAAAAAGAAGAAAAAACAAACAAATAAATGAGGGGGTCTGTGATTATTGCTGCTGGAAAAGAGTCTTAGGTATAGAAATGTAGAAAAGTCCCTGAAAATGCATAGAAACTGACATTTCTCCCAGAGGAAAACCTAATATGTAGCATTCTTTCTGGGTGTTACCTTTTTTTCACTGTAGCAATCACGGTTTGCAAGCTAAATTCCTAGAGGATTAGTTCATGAGTCCCAATGAAAGTGTTTAAGTTTAATTGTCATCTAGGAGATATAAGAGCAAAGGCATTTACTAAGACAAAAGAATAAGAATAGTAGCTATGCAATAGATCCTCTCTAAACCTGAGACTGTTTCCCACAGATATACATAGCATTAGCAGAAAGAATGGGTACAACTTTAAGAGTACACAATAATGATGCACCCTCACAGGGAACAACATATGGCCAAGAAAACTCATGTCCATGACATTTCAGGGCCCTGAAACTTATGGTGTCCCCATACTGTGGCACTCTAGACAGTATCTCAGCTGAGCAAGCCTCTCCACCAGTTCCCCGGGGCTCTTCTGAGCTCAGCCCCTAATTGTTAACTAATTCTTCCTTGAATCCACAATTGGCTCTCTCCTCTGTTTTCATGGGTCATGCTCCTTTAAGCAACTTCCTGCTCTGACAGTCTTTTAACACTCTCTCTGCTCCCTGCTGGAAGTAGAGTCTCCTACTGAGCAAGTAGATCCACTGCAAAATGCCAGGCTGAGGTGGGGGAGGGAATTTGGGGGAAGATGGGGATAAAAGTAATGAGGAAACACCAATCCCCCTCCTAGCCTCTCCTGCTCTCTGGAAGAGGCACAGGGGTCACATTCCACCAAGCTGTTTCCCAGATGAACTGTCTCAGCTGCTCCCAAGGCTGGCCAGCTTAGTATCTTTAAAAGTCACCTAGGGAAAGGTCATTCTTCCGCCAGCCAAAGGCAAACTATCCTTTCAGTTTCATCAAAGAAACTGCTTCACACTTTATAAAGGGATAATAAGTCATAGACTTGGCTTTGCACTTTAACACATTAACACCTTACTATTTCTCTTATCTACCGCTTTTTGTTATTTGTTCTTTTGACAGGCGGAAGCTAACTTTCCCACTTCCCCTACAGATACAGACATATGTTGTTGTTGTTGCTGTTGTTTGTCCTCTGTTCCAGAAGAACACCATAATATCAGGAAGGTGATGCCTTGATATGTAAATAAATTAGGTTTAAGAGGAGGACTGTACAAACTCACCAATCCCATTTTCTTCTCTCAAGACCATAAGCAAGATGTAGATCAGGATGACCTGATATGGTTCTGGATGCAGAGTGAGACCTTATCAGTGATATCTGAAAGATCATGGAAAAGAGAAGCGATACCCCAAAGACTGTAAAAGGACAAATTTCCTGACTTAAAAAAAATGAGTCAAGGCAGGATTGTAAACTTTGCACCAGTAAGCTTGACTTCATTTCCTAGGGGGGGAGGGGAGGGGAGGAAGGGAGAAAGGATCCTTAAAGAGATTGTTGGTAAATATTTAGAAAAAAAAAACTTGTGATTGATTAAAGAACCAGAATAGCTGTATCAAAAACAAGTCATGTTACACTAACTTCATATTGCTTTGATAGACCTGTTGTTCAATTTCCTAGTCTTCATGATCCATTTGGGATTTTCTTGGCAAAGATACTGGAGTGGTTTGCTATTTTCCTCTCCTGCTCATTTTAAAGAAGAAGCAATTGAGCAAATAGTTAAGTTACTTATCCAGGATCACATAGCTAGTGCAGCCAGATTGAGGTGAGATTTGAACTCAAGAAGATGAGTTGCCCTGAGTTCTTATATATATAAAAAGACATATATACAAACAGATATAGACCATATATTTACTCCTTGAGGATAGGCATGATTTCACATTTCACTTTATATCTCTATTACTTCAGCATAGTGTAGTTGAATACTTAATAAATATTTGCTTTCTCACCTGATCAACTTTCATGTGCCTTAGGCATCTCTCTAAGATTTAACTACCAAGTCAGAGATGAATTGAAATTTGGTAAGGGACATTTTCTACCTTGATTGGTTCTTCCTGAATTCCAATAAGGATTACTGTACCATCCATCTACAATGAACAATGATTACTGTCAGTCATTGAACCACCTGTGCTTACTATGTAATAAATATAATCCTCATTACTATGAGATGGGAGCACAAAGAAAAGTGAAAACAAAACAAAGCATATATATATATATGTGTGTGTGTGTGTGTGTGTATAGAAGGTATATATATATATATATAGAAGGTGTGTGTATATATATATATATATATATATATATATATCTTCTATACCAGAACAGTTTGCAATATTTTCTTCTTTATTTGAAAAAGGAATTTATCTAAAATCTATTCTCTACAAAATGCCCCATATGTTTTAAAAGGGATTTTCTTAACCAATTTAAGTTGAGGACTGATATAAGATCATCCTTAACTTCATGTCTAGGTGTCCAAATGGAATAGGGTCTGAAAATCTCTTCAATATTAGATACAACTAAAACAGACTAGCAGTTATAGATTTCAAACTATATTGTAAAGTAGAAATCTCTAAAACAATCTGGTATTGATTAAGAAATACTGGTGCAGCACAGGAATAGATTAGGTACACAATGCATAGTAGTAAATGATCATAGTAATCTAATATTCAATAAAATTGAAGATCCAAACTTTGAGGGTAACAACTCAACATCTGACAAAAAGCATTGGGAAAAGTGGAAAGCAATTTGGAGGAAAATAGGCTTAGACCAACATCTTACACCATATGTCAAGATAAGGCCAAAATGAATAAATGATTTAGACATAAAGAGTGATAACATAAATAAAGTAGGGAAGCACAGGAAAATTTACTTGTCAGATTTATAGTTAAAGGAATAGCATGTCCAAATAAGAAACAGAAAGGATTATAGTAAATGAAATAGATAGCTTTGTTTAGAAGAAATCTAAAACCTTTTACACCAACAAAGCCAATGCAGACAAATGTAGAAGGAAAACAGGACACTGAGAAAATTCTTTTGCAAAAAGTTTGTCTGATAAAGGTTTATTCTCAAATATGTAGGGAACTGAACCAAATTGATAGAAAAAAAAATGAACCATTCCCCAATTGATGACTATTCAAAGGATATGAACAGAATCAAGAGAATACAATACACCATAGCAGCAATATTGTAAGGATAACTAACTAGAATAAACCCAGTTACTCTACTATAAGACTATGATCTAAGACAATTTCATGATGGAAAATGTTATCTATCTCCAGAAAGAAAACTGATAAACTCTGAGTGCGGATAGAAGCATACTTTTAAAAAACAACTTTTTCAATTTTTATTGTTTTATTTCATTTATTTTTGTTTTATTTTGTCTTCTTTTCCAACATAGCTAATATTGGGGGAGGGGTGTTAAGTAGATAAGACTGTTTTTAGGACCAGAACATAATTTCTGAAGCACATATCCCTTTAGTGGAAAAAGCATTTTTAGCAATCAAATCTCTAAAATTTCTTATCCTCCTCTCTCCCTTCCCTGCTTTAGAAGTTTGTTGGATAACTTACAAAGTATGAATTTCTTTACCAATTCAACATTACTCCTGTTCTACTTACTTTTGATTTTAGTAGAAAGAGATTGAAAGGTGACAAACAAGTAAAGTTTCCATTCACTTATAAATTTTAACACATTAATATGATTATTAACCCTTGTGGATAACACATTAAGTCCTCCATAGACAAAAAAAAATTCTTTTCAATAGAAGATTTTATGATAAATGTAAATCCATATATCATTAATTGCCTTTGACTTTCATCTTTTTTCTGTAGTAAATAAATAAGGTTAATCACTATTATACAGAGAGTATAATAGTGTAATCTGTATAATAAATACAAGAAACAGAGCAATGTAGGAAACTGATCCAGGAGGAAACAAAAGAGTTGGTCCAAGACACAATCCAAATTTAGCCACTACTCTAGCTCCTTGGGAAAATATTTACATCCATTGTTGCCATGAATAATGTTGAAAATATTTAGTATTTAAATTATTTTTCTTCTTTAAAGGCTTTAAGCAGCATATTTTGACAACTCAGTGGATTTGTGATCTCAGAGATGCTTCCTCCACTGGGCATATTTACCATTCCACATCTTTTTATATCCTTTCTATTCTTTATAGATTCTTGTCCATTTCATAAATCCTCCACAGAAGATCCCCAGGATTCACTAGAGAAATTAATTTCTGGAGGTAAATGCAGACCTTGGGCAGTTATCTTGCTCTGCAAACTACCTACCTTCTTTTTTAGTCACATATCCTTGATCATCTTTTATACTACTACCTGCATGGTGGTCTTCAAAAGTAATATGGGGAAGCCTATTTATGTTTATCCTTTGCTTTCTTTCACCTTTCAGATTCCTCTCATATTATAATAGTCCATGAACTACAGCCATATAGCACCATAAAGACAATATTGGAGGTGGAATGATGGATTTGTGTAATATATAAGAGTTTGGGATTACTGAAAGCCCAGAATCAGTGACAGAGCAATTTCTCAAATCTGATATATTTTTCCCCTCGTTTATGCCAGTCTGAACCAGATTATTTTATATCTGTAGTTAACTCTCCAAGATAAATGTGCTGATAAACTGCTACCAAAAACAAAAAAATCCTATTGTATATTATAATCTAAGCAATGCAAAATCTAGGGCTATGTGGAAATTTTGCTTTGGGAGGCTATTTTTGGTGCTAATCTGTATCTGGACATTTCTCGGAGCAGAGGCAAACACTTCCCACAAACATAGAAATCTTTTTTATGCCAATCTTTATAATCAGCTTAAGCAAAGAATAAGGTTATCCCTATTATGAATCTTCCAAAGACTCTTCTATGATTTTAACATATGCATGGGTGACAGTTAAAGGAGAGCCTATAGCACAGCATGCCACATTAAACTTTCCTCAGAAATGATATCAGTGTCTTTACATTTATCTATTTCCCATATTTTTGAGCCCAGAGCTTATTTAAGTAGCTTGAGTTAAAACTGTTATAATTGCATACATTCTGCTCTTCCACATCCTTTCTTCCCTTTTGGTATTAATATTCACTTTTGTTCTAAATCAGGGCATGGCAATCTATAGCTCCAAGTCAGATCTAAAAACTTTTTAGCTCATGACTCTTCAAGTTTGCCTCCTAACAATAATTGAGTCAACGACTCAATTATCCACAGATAATCAAATCAACAATGACTTTTACATTCATTATTCCAGGTTAATTCACTCCCTGAGATCTAGCTAGTTTCCTTTTGCCCTGCTATGAGGTGCTCATGTCCAATGTTTTTCTAGCTCTCTCTCTCTAAAGGTGACCATTATGTCATACAAGAACGAAAGTTCTCACTTAATCTATAAGTCTCTGAATTCTTGCATTTCCTTAATTCTAAAACACATTTTCCTCAACATATTTTTTTTCCTATTCTTCCTATGGCAATGTTTACATTGAAGTCACCAAATATCTGAGTCTGTGATGACTCAGCTTACTTGAAGAATTTTGTCCAATATTTCTTCTTCATCTTCTTCAGCATATATTGATCCATGAAAGGAAATTATCTTCTTGTAGTTCTATTTGCACTATAAAGCAAAGAGATCAATTAAACTATGGAATGATGTCTCTTATTGTCTTAGAGTGCAAAGGAAATGAAGGTTAACAACTCTGATGTGTGTCTCTCAGAGAACCTCTGATCTATCGAGGAATTTATTTTCTTTTTCTTAGGAATTATATTTAGTGTCTTCAATAATCAATAATGATTCCAGAGGATTGATGATGAAGCATGATACCCACCTCTTTTTGACAGGTAACATACTCTAGATTTAGAATGAAACATAATTTTTTGGACATGGTTAATGTGGATTTTAGTTTTATTTGACTAAGTGTGTTTGTTACAAAGTTTTTTCCTTTTTTCTTTGAAGGGGTAGGAGGAAAAGAAAATAACTACCTGTTAATTTAAAAAAATTAAATATATAATTTCTCTCTTTAAATTTAAAAAATCGTATTGATGGCCTTTGTTTTCATATTGCAGTCACTTCCGAATCCACTTCCCTTTCCACCTCCATAGCCCAGTGGATCTTCTCTAGTAACAAAAAGAAACCAGTTAAACAAAACTAACTGAATCAGAAACTCCTAACAATAAATGTAATAATTGTCCCTATAGGCATGCCACCTCATCTCCCCACTTTTTTTTTTAAAGAAAAGAGATCTGTTTCCTCCTGCTTTTTCCTAGACACAATTTTATTTTAGTGGTGTCATTTTCAATTACATCATTGTAGTTATTATGTATATTGTTTTAGGGTTCTGTTAACTTCCCAATACATCAATTCATTCAAATTAATTCCTGTCTTCAAGAGGCTTGCATTCTAAGGAAGTGGGAGTGGAGGGAATAGTGTATGTGTGTATATAATATACATGTATATATTATATGTGCATATAACATATATATACACACACATACATATATATGTGGGTATATACAAAATACAAATTAAGCCAATGAAAGGCAAAATATGTGTTCAAAAAGTATTAATGCAACCAACTAAACTTGCTTAGTAATTATTTACATTCAAATTAGTTAATTGCAAGCTATAATAATTTTAGTATTGTTCCTCTTAAGTCCCCATCAGAATTGTTTGTCCATTCATTCTCAGTATGATAGACTATTTGGAAAAAAGTGTCTATATATAATCCATTTTATAAATCATACTTAGCAAAGCAAACATCAAGGCTTCAGTTTTCTACCTCTGAAAAGCAGAAGGGATTTGAACTAATGCTAGGAAACATCTCAACCAAAGCTTTAGTGACCAATTGCAATTTCTCTTCGGCTAATTCTTCAATATTAAAGTTGTTTGAACAGCCATCGGGCTTGCTACCTTTCAGACTTGCCTTAAGCCATGGGTGTATTTCTTCTTGGTGATGTTCATCTTGAGTTGGCTCTAACTGACTGGGTATGATACTGGATTAAGCTATAATTCATAAATCTCATAGAGAGTAATGTCACTTAATATATACACATAATGTTTTAGGATTACATTTTGTTGGCTCTGGGTAATGCTGCTGGATTGTGGAGTCCAGTCACTTCTACTCCATAGGGATTAATTAAAAATGTGGACAAAGCTTAGGGGCTAGAAATGTCAACAAAAATATACACACTGTCACCAAAAAATGAACTACTGTCACACAAGTTGAAGCAAATACTTTCTATTGGCTAGATTTTTAAATTCTAAAGCATATAGTTTGTTTCTTTTTTTCATTCTAAAACTAATAGTTTGTTTCTTTTTCTTCTAATGTTTGATTCTGTTTCTGCTTCATTCTTCTTGGTATAAATGATGCTTTTCTTTAGTTGATTCTTCCAAATTGGCTCTGAGCAAATTACAGTAGCACTCTATTATAACCTAAGTTACTGTTACAAGTATTTGGATAGAGTAGAGATCAAATCAACCTTTAAAAAAAAAAAGAAACAGCTTCATACAGGAGAAAGATAAACATGAAATGGTTAGCTTGTAAGGTGGGTTTTTTGTCCTATCTTTATGACACTAGGGTTATAAAAAGCTTCCTCAGTAATCAATAGATCCTCCTCTTTCCTTTCACCACCCCTCAAATGCATAATAATTTGTATTAATCAATATGTATAGCAACCTCAAAGAGATGATGTAACACTGTTTTTTCCAGAAATGGAAGTATGGGGGGGGGGGCGGGAAATACTTTGCCAAATCTTGCACTGAAAATCAGTTAAGTCCCTAAGCTTCTTATGCCCTTTAAAAGATAAATCCTACAGATCAGAAGTATATCAAATAGGTTAGATCCCCATGTAGATCAGGTTGGCCAATGTGGTATGAAGGAGGGAAAATGGAATCCCAAATCCTTGATTCAGATCCTGACTATATCTTATAAGTTGTGTGAGCTAGTACAATTTACTTAGTTTCTTTGGAATTGTATTCATGCATAAAATGGGAATAATAATACTTATTCTATTTACACCCTCAGATTGTTTTAGGTATCAAATAAGATAATATTTGCAGAGTATCTGATATACTGTTTAACATTATATAAATGCCAGAGGTGTAGGGGTGTAAGGGAATTGCTTCGGATTAGAAGCAGTGCTACCCAGGTATAACTCCACTTCCAACAAATGTCTTGTTACCTTTCTTTTCGAGTTTAAGGCAGTTTAGCATACTCAGAAATTTAAAAAAAAGATGCAAAAACAAAAAAACCACCTTTCCCAAATCACTCAAAGCAATTAATTTGAATACTTCAGAGCAATATTCAATTCAATAAACATTTATGGTGCCAACTATATGCTGAGCACAATACTAAGTTCTAGGGATACAAAAAGAGGCAAAAGATTGTTTTTGCTTACTGTTTAATGGGAAGATAACATACAAACAAGTATATATAAACCAGGATAAATAAAAAATAATTAAGGGGAGGGAAAGAGGGAAAACACTGGAATGAAGAAAGACTAGAGGAGGCTTCCAGTGGAACAAAGCTGCTTAAACTGTGAGTCATGACCTGTATGGATTCTCTTAACTCAATATGTAGGTGTGGGGGGAGGCTCTCAAAAAACTTGGCAACAGTAAAAAAATTCTGAATACTTTATGTCCTGTGATAGCAAATATTGCACCAAAATGCATTTCTTTGCACAAAAATAAACAAACACATCCATCACATTAGTATGCAAATTTGCTTTCGTCTTTAATGATAAAATTATACAAATACCAAAGAATTGTTTTAAAACAAATTTCTTTATGATTTATTGTTTGATTTGTATATCTATTTTGCCTATATGCCTGGGGTCACATAAAAATTTTGGGTTGAAAAGAGGCCAGGAGTGGAAAAAGTTTAAAAAGCCCTACTATGCAAGAGATTTTAGTTAAAATTTAAAGGAAATCTAGGAGATTAGTAATTAGAGATTAAAAGGTAGGCTCCTCCAGACATGGGGACAGTCAGAGAAAACTCCTGCAGCTGAGAGATGAAGTTATCTGATTCTAAAAACTATTAGAGGGACAGTATCATTGATCAAAACATACCTATTGGGAAATAAAGCATAACAAAACTAGAAAGGTAGGATGAGAGTAGATTATAAAGGACTTTGAATGCCAAACAGAATATTTTGTACGTACTCCTATAGGGGAATAGGAAACTGCTAGAGTTTCTTCAGAAAGGAGTGGCACATGATTAAACCTTGAAAAATCACTTTAAAGGCTGAATAGAGGATGGATTGGAGTAGGGAGAGACTTGAAGCAGGCAGACTCACCTACAGGTTATTGCAGTAATCAAGGCACGACTATATGAGGATGTAATAGGTAGGAATGTTGTATTAGATTTGGAACTGGACTAGAGCTAAAATGACTTATATTCAAACCCTATCTCAGTTGCTTACTAGCTGTGTGACTCTGAGCAAGTTATTTTACTTCACTACACCACAATTTCCTCCCATCCAGGCCTGAATTGACTAGACTGAATGGCTTCCAAAGTCCTTTCTAACTCTAAATCTGATATTTATGTTTTTTTTTTTAGTTCAAGGGCATAAGTTGGTAAAAATCAAATATACAACAAGAATAAAGTGATTGGGGGTGTTAAGTAGTGCTATTAATATATGTAAAAAATCCTATCTCAGGATTATTGATATCACATTTAATTTAACCGAAATGGGAAGAAGACTGGTTTTGGAACCACAGTACCTGAGTTTGAATTCCACTTCAGCTACTAAGTATGTATGGGACTTTAGCCAAATCATTTAACATCTCTGGACTTCAGTTTCCTCATCTTTAAATTGAATAGTTGAATTAGATGACCTTTCATTCCTCTAAATCTAGAAAAGAACAAAAGACAGAGAGACAGAGGTATATGGGAGGAGGGATAAAGCAATTGGGATTAAGTGATTTGGCCAGGGTCACACAGCTAGTAGGAATCAATTTTCAGAGACCAGATTTGAACTCCAGTTCTCCTGGATCCAAGGCTGGTACTCTATTCAAGAATTGCCCCATAAACCTACATAATTTAATTTTTAAAATTAAAGAGAATCCAATAGATTACTTTAACTGGGTAGGGATTGTGGTATAAAATGAAATATATAACAATAAAAAGTACTCTAAAAAGAATGGTTCATATAAATATTTCTACTGTAGAATCAGATGATTCCAGGAGATATTTGCCTAGTGACTTTTAGGGAAAGCCAAACTTGGATTCTAAATTTTCTCAGTCTTCATTGTGAATATTGTCCACAAAAATATGCCCTAAACATACAAAGGTGATAAAGTCATACACAGAAGCAAATTTTGATTGAAGAGAACAATATAGTTTTACAAATATATGGACAATTAACATAGATAATACAGAAAACATATTCCCATATAGATAATCTACCCCCATTTTTTAGTATCTTGAGAGGAAAAGACAAATTCAAGATTCAATATACAGAGAAGCACATTCAGATTTGTTTCTTGCCTTTTTCTTATCAGCTTTATATTACCATGCTATTGATTTTCCTTACCATCTTGGCAGTCATTTACTCACTGGTAATTTTTTCACAAAGAGAAAGCAAAAATTTTAATCCCAAATCTACAGTTAGAAAAACTGAAGCTAAAAGTAATTAGAAGACTTTGCCCCAAGTAAAGCTCTATAGTTTGTTTTCTGTGACAATATAGACTGTCCCATAGCATTCTTCAGTATTGCATAAATATTTATTTCAAACATACTTAATCTCTAAATAGTTGTTACATTTAATTAAATAATACACTGAGGGGATTAGACTATAGAACAGAAGAATGGAGACTTTATGGCATTAAGGCAAAAGAAAAGATGATTCTAAAAGACTAGAAAAGACAGAAGTAATAATCATGTGTTATTAGATAGTCAGAAGAAACAGAATGATGTAAGAAAAAGAACATTATATTAGAAGCCAGAAGATGAGGATTTTAGTCTCAACTCTCACTGATTGTGACTTTGGGTAAATCAATAGGGACTTCAGGACACTACTGACATACCTCTCACTTGTTGATTGAAAGGGGATGGACTAGAGATGCAGATTAAGATATGCTTTCTCAAAAGTCACCAATATGCTTATTTGCTTTTCTATATTATACATATTTGTTACAAAGGGAATCTTGTACAGGGAGTTGGATATAGGAAAGCTATGATTTGGAAGTGGTAGCTAAATTTTTAAAATGCATTGATAGAAATATTCTAAAATGAGTAGAAGAAAAAATACAAAAAGGAACAAGAAGAGTAACCTTGTTACATTACACAGTTGCACACCTACACCTACACACACACACACACAACTACACCTATACACATACATTTCCTAAAAGTACGACTTATACATGTTTAAAGTTTGGTTCTTATACTAGCCTCTTTAACAATTTTTTAAAATCAAATATATTTTTATTTATTTTGGTAAATATTTCCCAAATACATATAAAAATTTTAACATTCATTTTTTTAAAATTTTGAGTTACAAATTCCCTACCTCCTGCTCTTTCCTCACTCCTTGAGAAAGCAAGCAATATGATATCAAAGTTCAGCAGTTCTCACTAAGGAGATGAATAGCATTTTCAACATGGATCCTTTGGCATTGTCTTGTATCATTGGCTTACTTAAAGTAGGTAAGTCCTTCATAAATGACCATCCTTAAAATATTGTTGTGACTATATACAATATTCTCCTGGTTTTCTCATTTATTTCACCTAGATTGTCAGTTTTACTGCCATATAATTGGATAAAATAACTTCTGATAATTGCTGTAATTTCATCATCATTGGTAGTGCATTCATCTTTTTCATTTTTGACAACTGCTAATTTGGTGTCCTTTTTGTTTTAACCAAATTAACCAAAGTTTTATTTATTTCATTGCTTCTTTCCCCATAAAACCAACTCCTAATTTCATTTATTAGTTCAATGTTTCAGGGTCAGTTGTTTTTATTTTGTTTCATTTTGCTTCAATTTTATTAATCTTTCTTTGATTTTTAAGACTTTCATTTTGATGTTTAACTGGAGATATTTAATTTTTTTTAGTAAGTTTTATTATTAGCTACATGACCAATTAATTGATCTGCCTTTTCTTTCTTTTATCTATCCACATATGTAGAGATACAAATTTACCTGAAATATTTCTTTGGCTGCATCCCACAGATTTCTGTAGATTGTCTCATTCTTGTCATTCACTTTAATGAAATTTTTGTTTCTGTGATTTGTTTTTTGGCACATTCATTCTTTAGGATTAGACTATTTAGTTTCTAACTGGTGTTTTTTGTTTGTTTGTTTCGGCTTAATTTTTTTCTGTTGCAAACTCTAAAATAAGAAAAGGGTACATCTAATATTTCTGGGGGGTGGTATTTGTTTTGCTTTTTGCATTTTATTGGGTAGTTTTAAATTTCCTAATAAATGATAAATTTTTGTGAAAATGTTATATACAGTTGGGAAAAAGATATGCTTCTTTCCATTCCTATTCAATTTTCCCCATTTATGACATCTAATTATTCTAAAATGCTATTCATCTTCATAACTTTTTTCTTATATTGTGTTTAGACTTATCTAGCTCTGAAATGGAAAGTTGAGTTCATCAACTAGTATAGTTATAGTGACTATTTCCTCCTGTAAATCATTTAATTATTCCTTTAAGAATGTGAATGCCATGCCATTTGATGCATTTATATTCATTGTTTATGTTGTCTTTTAGCAATATATAGTTTCCCTGTTTATTTCTTTTAATTAGATCTATTTTTCCTTTTGATTTGTGTGATATCATGATTGATAATCCTGATTTTTACTTAGCTGAAACATAATAGAGTGCACTCTGGCCCCTTATTTTAAAAGTTTGTGAATTCCAAATGCAGATTGAAGCATACCTTTTAAACTTTAAATTTTGTTTAAATATATTATATATATATATTTATGTATATATATATATTTAAAATATGTGTGTATGTCTCCTTTTGAAGTATGGCTAATATGGAAATATGGTTTGCATGACTTTGCATACACAATCAATATCATATTATTTTCCTTCTTATGAGGTGGAGGTGTGAAGAAGGGAGAGAATTTACAACTCAAACTTTAAAAAAAAATGAATGTTAAAATTAATTTTCATGTAATTAAGAAATACTTAATGAAATAAAATAACACCTCGATCTATTTATCTATACATGCAAAAATGTATATATGTGTGCATCTATGTCTGTCAATGAATATATATTTGTATATATCCCTTATTGAATTCCTTGTCAAATTCCTTGCATTGACAAAATTATCACAACTCCACAGTTACTGTATCTAATCAGAAGGCCAATCTATAGATGTCAATCCCCAAGTTTATTTTTCTCTTATAAAAGAAACAACTGGTACCCTACTTCTTTGTTAACTCCTTTTCGGAACTTAGCTCTCTTGCTAAGTTTGTTCATTAGGACTTAACCCACCTTATAGCTAAGTCCATATATTGTTATGGCATTTCCCCCCTTATTATGGTGTTGTTCCCTCTTGTTAATCACTGAATTCTTTTTTTAGCCTGCTGCCCATAGCATAATAAAATCTTTGCCTCTTGATTTGGAGATGATTTAAACTTACAAATTCTTTTGAGACAATTCATGATACCAATCTCAAACTCCAATATATTTTGAGGTTCAAATAATATCAAATGTAATAAAGGATGTATTCTATTACATATGACATATGATATAATATATAGTACAAATATAATAATGTTTGCACTATCTACCTCTCATACAGATTATCATAATGGTGAAATTTTTAGATTATTCCTTAAGGGAAAGTAGGTCCAATGCATAACAATAGCAAAACAACAGCTAGTATTTGCATAGTACCTATAAATTTACAAAGCACTTTACATACTTTAATTCAATTGATCTTAGCAAGAACTGTGAGATGTTCTATTATTATTTTCATTTTACAAATGCAGAAACTGTTAAATTACTTGAATCTCTTAACAAATAAGCATCTGAGGCAGAAATTACTTGAGTCTCTTAGTAAATAAGCATCTGAGACAGGATTCAAATTGAGAACTTCCTGTCTCCAAGTCCTTCATTCTAACTACACTTAGTGGTGAATATGATATTTAGGGAACTTGCATCTAAATGACACTATGTGGATTGTCCTGTTGGACATTTTTTATATGGAATAATTCTTTTGAACTAAGGTTCATCCTTCTCTCCTTCTATTTCTTCAGATGAATAGTTGACAAGTCCATCTGATTTTTTTCCCCCATAATATCTTTTGAGTCCATTCTGGCCCTTCCATTTCCATTGCCATGATCAGACTTTATATTCTCATTCTTTCACCTAGACTTTCAAAATTCTTCTTCATTTATGGAAGTTACTTCATTGAACTTCAATTTCCATATTTTCTTTTTCATAAATACTTTCTTTGTCTTCCACTCACAGTAAAATTTATCTCTCCCTTCTTGAACTTTTCAAATTATACATTTTATTGAAAAATTTACATTTAATAACAGTATAACCAAATTTGCTTATACTGCTAACTAGTTTAAATTAACTTCATCCTGCCAGTTATAAAAATGTTTTAGTCTCTAAGTCTTTATCAAGAAGATGAATATTTGTCCATTTATTTTCATTCAAATTTTTCCTCTTATATGATCATAGCTAATGTGTACTTCAATCTCTTAATTTTGTTTTTTTTTCTACTTTTCTTTGTTTCATAGAAGGTTTTCTGTATCCTTTTGTATTCCTCAAACTTATGTTGATAAGATGACAGTATTATATTGCATTGATATATCACAATTTATTCTACCATTTCCCAATTGTTGAGCATTTCATGTGTTTATATTTGTTTGCTTTTCAAATATATATATAATGCTATTAAGAAGATCTTTGAACAGATGGTTCTGTTTTGGTTGTTTTTTAAATATCTTTTTTTTTTGGATATTCCTAATAGTGGAACTATTGATTTAAAAAGCATATTTTGCGACTTTTTATTGTGTATTATAAGGTTTCTCTCTAAAAAAGTTTTTCATATTTACATTTTCACCTATTCCTGCACAATTGCACCAGCATTTAATTTTGTACTTTTCAATTATTTTGCCAGATTAGATGGATATACAGTGATGTTTCAAAGTTGTTTTAATTTGCATTATTTCAATTATTTGAATGATTTTTTTCCAAGTGGTTATTAAACATTTTGTTTCCTCTTTTGAAATTCTACAGTTATATGTTTTGCACATTTATTTATTTTTAGACTGGAAATTAGACTTTTTCCTCCTATATTATTGTTCTATAAGAAATGATCAGCAGGATGGTTTCAAAAAGGCCTGAAGAGACTTATATGAACTTATGCTAAACAAAGTGAATAGAACCAAGAAAGCATTGTACACAGCAACAACAAGATTATGTGATGATCAACTCTGACAAATGTAGTTCTTTTCAGCAATGAGGTGATTCAGGAAAATTCCAATAGACTTGTGATGGAAAGAGCTATCTACATTGAGAAAGAGGACTATGGGAACTGAATATGGATCACAAAATAGTATTTTCACCATTTTTGTTGTTTATTTGCTTTTTATTTTCTTTCTCATTTTTTTCCCCTTTCTGATCTGTTTTTTTTTTTTTTGTGAGGCATAATAAATTAGGAAATATTTTTAGAAGAATTGTATATCTTTAACCTATATTAGATTACTTGCTCTCTAGGGGAGGTGAGATGGGGGGAAGGGAGGGAGAAAAATTTGAAACACAAAGTTTTGCAAGGGTGAATGTATTTTGAAAATATCTTTATATGTATTCTGAAAATAAAAAGCTATTATTTTTAAAAATAAAGAATTTTTTCTCCTGAAATTTCTCATAAGACTTTGATTGCTTTTCTTTGCACTTATCAAACTCACTCATATAAAAATAAATTGTGCTCTTTTTTCTTCCTATTAAATAACAAAATCTTTGAGGGCAGGGTCTGTGTCATATCATCCAAGAGATTTAATTTGTGTTTAATAAGACTTTGTGGAATTAAGTTAAATATACTCTACACAATCTTAAATCAACATCATTTTCTGGTCGTTTTAGGTCATGAAGAGGAGAATCTGTGGCTAATTGAAGTAACTCCACTTAAAACAATCTTTCTCCTCCTCTTTCTCTTTCTCTTCTTTCTCTAGCTCCTCCTCCTAATGATTGTTCAATTTGAGTTTATGCAGTATGGCTTTCCCTTCTAAGAGTGGGAATGGAAGATTCATTTCATAATTATCCCATTGAGCTATTGATCTTGTTTATTAACTTTAAAGCAGAGATAAGAGCTTTTTACTGTGGTTGAAATGAGTGTATATTCACTATTTCCTCCTCCTCTTCTTCATTATCATCATTACCATCTTAACCATCGTTTGTTGAGCATTTCCTATAAACAAGGTATTAGTTATTAAATGAACTATGCATTCAAAAAATCATGATAGAATTCATCCTTGACATAAAGAGATTTAAAACATCACTGAAAGATAAAGCACATGCATAAAAATAGAAGCAGCAAAATAAAGCAATCAAATAGGTAGAGAAACTCCTTCCCCAAATGTGGGCAGGCATCTTCTCTGCAACTTAAATGGTCTTTGAGAGTTCCTTGAGCAGTAGTGTCAAACAAATGAAAATGGAGGCCATGTACTATCTATTAACTTAGAAACTAATAGATAATTAGTATTATCTATGTGTTTCCTCACAATCCTGTGACATAGGCAATATAGGTTTTATTATCCTTATGTGACATGAAAGAAAACTGAGACCAAGTGGGAAAATAACTTATTGTTAGCCATCAAGATCTGAACCCATGTCTTCTGATGCTAAGAGCAATGCTCTTTTCATATTACCAGACAGAGAGATAAAGCTAAAAAGTAGATGAGGACTACATATTGGAGAGCCTTTCCATTGTGATACCACAAATCTACCTTAAAGGCAGGTGAGTTGTCAGTACATTGCTATATGGATAAATCATTTTTATTTGTTTTGAAAGCTTATAACAAATGAAGTTATAGAATATCACTTCCTAAGAAAGAAGAGTAAGTTAGAGAAATTCCTTGAATGATTGCTTTCAAGTGAATTTGAGTGAAATGAATGATGGCACCATATTCATTTACAAAGCACATCAATTAATTATCATCACAGTTCTGCCAATATGCTGAACACTGGATTGGGACTCTCACCAGACATGTGAACTGGAGATGTGTAACATATCCCAAATTTTGAATATAAAGAAAATAAATGTAATTTACTGTAGACCCTCAAAGGAGGCAGGCTTAAGTATGATGGCAGGCTGGGTCTCATGGAGACTGACCTTCTGACTTTTAGGGCTGAGACAACTTTTTCCTAAGGGAATATAGGGTGAGAATACCATCTGTAACAACAAACTATTGAATGTGCTTTAGGCAAATTAACTAGGACAAGAGGAATGGGTCAAAAGCAGAGAAGGACTTCCAAGAATCTGAAGATATTTGAAGAACAGCAAAGGAGTTTATTGCCATGTCAACCCTAGATGACCAAAAGCCAAGAGAAGAATATATTTATAAGGGTTTTTTTGTCTTTAAACTTTAAAAAAAGTGTGCATGTGTGCATGCACATATGTGTGTAAAAATAATGAGGTAGAAGTGAGACAAATTCAATAAAACTGATCCACAAATTGAAAAAAAAATAGGGCATCATACATTATGTTCCACAACTATGGAGCTCTAGCCTTCCCAATATACTGGAAGGAGGTATCTTCTCATAACTCCTCTATGGGAACAAGCTTATTCTTTATAATTTTGCAGCATTCATTTTTCAGTTGTTTTGTGGTAAATCTTTCCATTTACATTGTTTAAGCTGCCATATACATATTTTTTTTGGTTCTGCTTATTTCACTAAGTCTTTCTATTCCTCTCTATATTCATTATATTCATCATTTTTTACAGCACAATAAGATTCCATTATATTCATGTACGCCAATGTGTTCATCATCCCCAAATCATAAGCATCTACTCTGTTTTCAGATCTTTCCAACCACAAAAAGTGATGCAATATATATTTTGATGTTTCTAGAGACTTATTATTTGTCATTGATCCTCTATGGAAGAATATTGAGGAGAAAGAGAAACAGATGATTTGGTTGCACATCCTATTAAAAAGCCTTTTTTAATATTTGGAGCCAAGGATTAAGATAGGGCTTTGAAAGTACCCAGAGTCACTGAAACTTGCAGAAGGGTAAAGATCATACTAATGGTAGAACAGAATGAATCTTCTCCTTGATCCTGTAAGTATGGGTTGGGTTTGGAAGTCAGAAAACTTGGGCTCAAATCTCACTTTTTTTTTTTATTAAATAACTTTTTACTGACAGAACCCATGCCAGGGTAATTTTTTACAACATTATCCCTTGCATTCACTTCTGTTCTGATTTTTCCCCTCCCTCCCTCCACCCTCTCCCCAAGATGGCAAGCAGTCCTATACATGTTCAATAGATTACAGTAGATCTTGGATACATTATATGTGTGCAGAACCGAACAGTTTTCTTGTTGCTCAGGGAGAATTGGATTTAGAAGTTATAAATAACCTGGGAAGAAGAACAAAAATGCAAGCAGTTTACATTCATTTCCTAGTGTTCTTTCTTTAGGTGTAGCTGCTTCTGTCCATCCTCGATCAATTGAAACTAAGTTAGATCTTGTCTTTGTTGAAGAAATCTACTTCCATCAGAATACATCCTCATACAGTATCATTGTTGAGGTATATAATGATTTCCTGATTCTACTCATTTCGCTCAGCATCAGTTCATGTAAGTCTCGCCAATCCTCTCTGTATTCGTCCTGCTGGTCATTTCTTACAGGACAATAATATTCCATAACATTCATATACCACAATTTACTCAACCATTCTCCAATTGATGGGCATCCATTCATTTTCCAGCTTCTGGCCACTACAAACAGGGCTGCCACAAACATTTTGGCACATACAGGTCCCTGTCCCTTTTTTAGTATCTCTTTGGGGTATAAGCCCAGTAGAGACATTGCTGAATCAAAGGGTATGCACAGTTTGATAACTTTTTGGGCATAGTTCCAAATTGCTCTCCAGAATGGCTGGATGTATTCACAATTCCACTAACAATGTATCAGTGTCCCTGTTTTCCCACATTCCCTCCAACATTCTGCATTATCTTTCCCTGTCATTCTGGCCAATCTGACAGGTATATAGGGGTATCTCAGAGTTGTCTTAATTTGCATTTCTCTGATCAATAGTGATTTGGAACACTCTTTCATATGAGTAGTAATAGTTTTAATTTCATCATCTGAAAATTGTCTGTTCTGTATCAACTTTGACCATTTATCAATTGGAGAATGGCTTGATTTCTTATAAATTAGAGTCAATTCTCTATATATTTTGGAAATGAGTCCTTTATCAGAACCTTTGACTGTAAAAATGTTTTCCCAGTTTATTGTTTCCCTTCTAATCTTGCCTGCATTAGTTTTGTTTGTACCAAAACTTTTCAATTTGATATAGTCAAAATTTTCAATTTTGTAGTCAATAGTGATCTCTAGTTCTTCTTTGGTCATAAATTCCTTCCTCTTCCACAAGTCTGAGAGGTAAACTATCCTATGCTCTTCCATTTTATTTATGATCTCATTCTTTATGCCTAGATCATGAACCCATTTTGACCTTATCTTGGTGTACGGTGTTAATTGTGGGTCGATGCCTAGTTTCTGCCATATTAATTTCCAATTTTCCCAGCAATTTTTGTCAAATAATGCATTCTTATCCCAAAAACTAGGATCTTTGGGTTTGTCAAACACTACATAATTAAGATTATTGGCTGTTTTGTCCTTTGAACCTAACCTATTCCATTGATCAACTAGTCTATTTCTTAGCCAATACCAAATAGTTTTAGTAACCACTGCCTTATAATATAATTTTAGATCTGGTACAGCTAGGCCACCTTCATTTGATTTTTTTTCATTAATTCCCTTGAAATTCTTGACCTTTTGTTTTTCCATATGAACTTTGTTGTTATTTTTTCTAGGTCATCAAAATAGTTTTTGGGAAGTCTGATTGGTATAGCACTAAATAAATAGATTAGTTTAGGTAGTATTGTCATCTTTATTATATTTGCTCGCCCAATCTAAGAGCATTTAATATTTTTCCAGTTAGTTAGTTCAGACTTAATTTGTGTAGAAAGTGTTTTGTAGTTTTTCTCATAAAGTTTCTGATTTTCCCTTGGCAGATAGATTCCTAAATATTTTATACTATCAGTAGTTACTTTAAATGGGATTTCTCTTTGTAACTCTGACTGTTGGATTTTGTTAGTGATATATAAGAATGCTGATGACTTATGTGGGTTTATTTTATAACCAGCAACTTTGCTAAAATTGTGGATTATTTCTAATAACTTTTTAGTAGAATATCTGGGGTTCTCTAAGTATAGCATCATATCATCAGCAAAGAATGATAATTTGGTTTCCTCATTGCCTATTCTTATTCCTTTAATATCTTTCTCAGCTCTTATTGCCATAGCTAGCATTTCTAATACAATATTAAATAGTAATGGTGATAGTGGGCAACCTTGTTTCACTCCTGATCTTATTGGGAATGGTTACAGTTTGTCACCATTATATATGATGCTTACTTCTGGTTTTAAATAGATGCTGCTGATTATTTTAAGGAAAAGTCCACTTATTCCTATACTCTCAAGTGTTTTTAATAAGAATGGATGTTGGATTTTATCAAATGCTTTTTCTGCATCTATTGAGATGATCATATGGTTTTTGTTATTTTGGTTATTAATAATAATTATGCTGATGTTTCCTAATATTGAACCAGCCTGCATTCCTGGTATAAATCCTACGTCATGGTGAATTATCCTGGGGATGATTTTCTGTAGTCTTTTGCTAATATTTTATTTAAGATTTAGCATCAATATTCATTATGGAGATTGGTCCTATAGTTTTCTTTCTCTGTTTTCAACCTACCCGGTTTAGGTATCAATACCATGTCTGTATAGAAGAATTTGGTGGGACTCCTTCATTCCCTATTTTATCAAATAATATTATATAGCATTGAGACCCAATTGTTCTTTAAATGTTTGGTAAAATTCACTTAAATCCATCTGGTCCTGGGGTTTTTCTTGGGAGTTATTTAATTGCCTGTTCTTTTCTTTTTTTCTGAAATGGGACTATTCAAACAATTTACTTCCTCCTCTTTAGTCTGGAATCTTATTTTTTGGAGGTAGTCATCCATTTACTTGGTTATCAAATTTATTGGCGTAAAGTTGAGCAAAATAATCCTTATTATTTCTCTATTCCTCTTCATTGGTGGAAAGTTCTCCCTTTTCATTTTTTAAGACTACTAATTTGATTTTTCCTCCCTCCTTTTCTAATCAGATTTAAAAGGTTTATCAATTTTATTGGTTTTTCATAAAAACCAACTCTTAGTTTATTTATTAGTTCAATAGTTTTTTTTAGTTTTAATATTATTAATTTCTCCTTTTAATTTTAAATTTCAAGTTTAGTAATTGATTGGGGTTTTAATTTGGTCTTTTCTAGCTTTTTAATTTCAAGCCAATTCATTGACCTTCTCTTTCCTATTTTGTTCAAGTAAGCCTCTAAGGATATAAAGTTTCCCCTTATTACTGCTTTGGCTGCATCCCAAATTTTGGTATGATGTCTCACCGTTGTCATTATCTTGGTGAGTTATTAATTGTTTCTATAATTTGCTGTTTCACCCAATCATTCTTTAAGATGAGATTATTTGGTTTCCAATTACTTTTGATTTATTTACTAACTTTTTTGAATGTAGTTTTATTGCATTGTGATCTGAAAAGGCATTTCTATTTCTGCCTTCCTGCATTTATTTTGAGGTCTTTATGTCCTAATATTGGTCCAATTTTGTATAGGTTCCATGAGCTGCTGAGAAGAAAGTATACTCCTTTCTATCACCATTCATTTTTCTCCAGAGATCTATCATACCTAGTCTTTCTAATATTCTATTTACTTCTTTAATTTCTTTCTTATTTGTTTTGATTTGATTTATCTAAATCTGAGGTGCCAAGATTGAGGTCTCTCCACTATTATAGTTTACTGTCTATTTCTTCTCGTAACTCTCTTAACTTCTCCTTTAGGAAGTTAGATGCTATACCACTTGGTGCATATATGTTTAATACTGATATTGCTTCATTGTCTATAGTACCTTTTAGCAAGATATAGTTTCCTTCTTTATCTCTTTTAATTAGATCAATTTTTGCTTTTATTGATCTGAGATAAGGATGGCTTCTCTCTTTTGCTTCACCTGAAGCATAATAGATTCTGCTCCAGCCTTTTACCTTTACTCTGTATGTATCTCCCTGTTTTAAATGTGTTTCTTGTAAACAACATATTGTAAGGTTCTGACTTTTGGGGTGATAATTTCTGTAATCAAAATGTTGGAACTTACCTGTAGCTAAATCCAGTCACCAATTCCTTTGGTGCCTTTGTCCAGGTCCCTTTTTGTTTGCGGCTTTATTTAGTTGTTGTTTTGTTTTGTTTTGTTTTTGTTAGTTTGTTTGTTTTTTGTCTCCATGGATAGGATGATCTTGCCTAGAGCATTTACTATGATCTATATCATTAAGACACATGGCTAACAGAGGAAAATGTGTTGCAGCAGTAGCAAGATCAATGAATATAAATGTCATATGGGATGTGCTCACAAAATAACTAAATCTTTTTTTTCCTGAGTTCCATTCTTTTATTATTATTATTATTATTATAACTTTTTATTGACAGAACCCATGCCAGGGTAATTTTTTTACAACATTATCCCTTGCACTCACTTTTTCAATTTTTTCCCTCCACCCTCCACTCCCTCCCTAGATGGCAAGACAGTCCTATATATATTGACTATGTCTTAGTATATATAGATACAATTGTGTGTGCAGATCACAGTTTTCTTTTGCAGGGGAGGAATTGGATTCAGAAGGTAAAAATAACCCAGGAAGAAAAACAAAAATGCAAACAGTTTACATTCATTTCCCAGTGTTTTCTTTTCCTTTGGGTGTAGCTGTTTCTGTTCATTGATCAGTTGAAACTGAATTAGGTCTCTTTGTCAAAGAAATCCACTTCTATCAGATTACATCTTCATACAGTATCATTGTTGACATATATAATGATCTCTTGGTTCTGCTCATTTCACTTAGCATCAGTTCATGTAATTCTCTCCAAGCCTCTCTGTATTCATCCTGCTGGTCATTTCTTACAGAGCAAAAATATTCCATAACGTTCATATACCACAATTTTCCAACCATTCTCAATTGATGGGCATCCATTCATTTTCAGTTTCTAGCCCTCCAACAGGACTGCCACAAACATTTTGGCACATATGGTCCCTTTCCCTTCTTTAGTATCTCCTTGGGTATAAGCCCAGTAGAAACACTGCTGGATCAAAGGGTATGCCAAGTTTGATAACTTTTTGGGCATAATTCCAGATTGCTCTCCTGAATGGTTTGATTCTTCAACCTCCACCAACAATGTATCCAGTGTCCCAGTTTTCCCATCCCCTCCAACAATCATCATTATTTTTTCTTGTCATCTTAGCCAATCTGACAGGTGTGTAGTGGTATCTCAGAGTTGTCTTAATTTGCATTTCTCTGATTAATAATGATTTGGAACACTCTTTCATATGAGTGGTAATAATTTCAATTTCATCATCTGAAAATTGTCTGTTCATATCCTTTGACCATTTGTCAATTGGAGAATGGCTTGGTTTCTTATAAATTAGAGTCAGTTCTCTATATATTTTGGAAATGAGGCCTTTATCAGAACCTTTTACTGTGAAGATGTTTTCCCAATTTGTTGCTTCCCTTCTAATCTTGTTTGCATTAGTTTTGTTTGTACAGAAGCTTTTTAATTTGATGTAATCAAAATTTTCTATTTTGTGATTAATAATGGTCTCTAGTTTGTCTTTAGTCACTAATTTCTTCCTCCTCCACAAGTCTGAGAGATAAACTATCCTATGTTCCTCCAGTTTATTTATAATCTCGTTCTTTATGCCTAGGTCATGAACCCATTTTGATCTTATCTTGGTATACGGTGTTAAGTGTGGGTCCATGCCTAATTTCTGCCATACTAATTTCCAGTTATCCCAGCAGTTTTTGTCAAATAATGAATTCTTATCCCAAAAATTAGGATCTTTGGGTTTGTCAAACACTAGATTGCTACAGTCGACTATTCTCCCTTGTGAACCTAACCTTTTCCACTGATCAACTAATCTATTTCTTAGCCAATACCAAATGGTTTTGTTGACTGCTGCTTTATAATATAGTTTTAGATCAGGTACAGCTAGGTCACTTTCATTTGATTTTTTTTCATTAATTCTACAAAATAACTAAATCTGAAGTGCAATCACAATTATTTCTCCATATCTGGAAGTCAGTTTGCTAAAACTGATTTTGTTAGAAAAGCAGCTTTTTCCAAAGTTTTCAAGACATAAAGGGCAAAAATCAATTTGAACCTCATGCCTATGACGGGGTCAGCTATGTAGTCAGTTGACTATTTTTATGGCTTGTCTTTATATAAAAAATCATATACAAGGATAGATAGGAAGATGTAGATTAGGATACATAGGAAGGTAAATATGAAGATAAATCAAGAATAGAAAGAGGGATAAGTATAAGGGTGGTGGGTCCAAGGATTAAAAAAAAAAAAAGAATGGATAAGAAGTGATTTTCAGGATGGATATAGGGATGGAAATGAGGATAGACATCCTTTAAGAAGTTGGCAGATCTCCTACATCTTTACCTCATATATATCCTACAGTTTCAATGGATTACCTCAATTCATTCTACAATTTGCTTTTCTTCCATTGTCCTAAAAGAATATTTTTGTTTTGTTTTATTTTCCAATAAAGCCTAGTTAATTTGAGCAAAATGTCTCTGGTAACTGAATTTTTGACATTTTCTGGATAAAGTTCTTCCCATTTTTTACCTCGCTGCCAAAATATCAAAATGTAAATGAACTATACATTTGCCAATTAATGTCTGAATGGGTGCAAGAAAATGTATTACAGAAACAAAGCAAAAGAACAATGAGCAAAATTGGTTTCTTATTCTTTTGCTCAGAATTTGATATAGACTTACTCTTTCAAGGCCAAGATGTACTTGGGGCTCAAGAATAATAACATAATTTATTTTAAATTGATAAATAGGAAACTATACTCAAGAATTTTCCTCTATGCACAAATCCTAACTATTGCAGAGTATTAGAATGTGACTTTACTATGAAATTTTCACTCACAAAATGGATCATGAAGCAACTAAATGGTCAATTTAACTATTCTTACTTCTTGATTACTTATTAAATAGGCTCATATAATTCACAGTTGAGGAAAATGAAAGAATGATTTGCCTCACAGTTTTCTTAAGAGTTAGTAAAGCTTCCCTTTCAAGTCTTGAATTGCTAGTATAGTCTCAAAGAACTTAAGAGGGCACAATGTGACTGGACTGTGACATGGAACTTAATTTTTTTTTCTGGATTCTGTGGTCTTTTTGAAACATGAAGCCAGGGAAGAAAAAACAAAAGGAACCCACAGTTACACTGGAATATAGAAAAGCAGGGACTGGGTGTAGATTTTCTAGATTTTCTGACCTAAGTTCACTTACTCTTTCCACTAATGAAATAGTCCTGGGACTTGCAGGGAAATGAACTTTTATCTTGTTGGTGGCCATCATTTATTGCAAATAAATAAATAATAATATATAAAAATATCATCTGCTATATATATATCTATAGCATATATATAGATATATAAAAATATATATCTGCTATAAGATATATAATATATATTATTAAACAAATATTAACATATTTACATACATAGATTTACAAACATAGATTTATAGCTATAAAGGTTCCCAGAGTTTATCTAACTAAAATTCTTCATTTCATCCCAAATAAGGAAACCCAAGATCATATTCACAGATGTATAAAATTAACCATTCTAGCCATTCTAAATGCCATAACTGATGGAGAGCTTCTAATATTTTTTTTATCAACCAACAATCAATCAATCAGTATGTTTTTATAAAGTAAATTCTATTTGCCAGGCACATACATCATTTATAGAATGGCATAAAATGCCACTCTAGCATTTAAAGTCCCAAAAGGAAAAAAATCCCATACATTCATAGAAGCACATTTTTGTAGCATGAAAGAAATGGAAATAAAGCAGATACCCAACAATTAGGGAACAGTTAAACAAATTGTGCTTCATAAATATAATATAATATTCTTACCTCAGAAATTATGAATTTTCAAAATTCAAGATAGGAATATGAACTGATGCAGAATGGCATAAGCAGAATTGGAATATATACATACACACACAAACATACACATATATAAATGCATATAAAATTAATGTGGATATTGACTACAACAATTCCCATGCAAATCACAAAATAATAATAGCTAAAATAGGAATATGAGATGTATAATTACAATGATCAAGTTTGACCTCAGAGAAGAAATGAGAGCATTCAACTCCTAACATTTTTTTTTTTGCTAAGATGGGGAACTATAGATGTAGAGAACTTAAGATTTAGTTGATATGTTAGTTAATTTTCCTGAGCTGCTTCCTTTTTTTCTTTCTTGTTACAAAGTTGGTTGTCTTGGTAGGGAAGATGAGCAGGATATATTTGGAAATGAAGGTGATATAAAAGGACAAAATGTTTTAGAATAAATTGCCAGGGAAGATGAACAACTAACCCCATCAAAGTCATCTCCAAATAGGCCAAAAAAGGGAGTAGAAATCTGCACAATAAGTAAAAGTCCATATGTTACAAGGTTGAAGGCAATAAAGAAAAATTTTATGTACATATTTAACGTATATCAGATTGCTTGCTGTCTTGGATAAGGGAGAGGGAGAAAAAATTTGGAATACAATGTTTTGCAAAGATGAATGTTAAAAACTGTCTTTGCATGTATTTGGAAAAATGAAATACTATTTTTAAAAAAGAATAATTTTATTGACCACTCAATAAGAAACCTGACACCTTTATTTGTTTTCTTGGTTTATATCAGGTTCTGATTTCATTTGGGAGATCATATTTTGCTTTCATCAATCCTCAAACACTCCCAGACACACTAAAGAATATCTTTTAAACACCAATGTCCTTCCAATTATAATGTAGAGCTCCAAATCAGGGATAACATACTATTGGAAGAAAGGAAATTAGGGCAACCCAAAGAGAAATAGAGATATTTAAGTCACAACTTATTACAAAGGAGGGTAAGAGAAAAATTATTATCCAGGATACTTATGATCAGAAAGGAAGGGATTATTTTCAACATGGCTTATTAAGAAGGAGGGATAAGAGATGGTACCTGTTGAATGTTTAAAAAAAAAAAAACAGCAGGCAAAGAGTCTCTAAAATTTTTTTATCAATCAGAATGCTTTTATTAAGTACCTTCTATTTTCCAGGCACATACATCATTTATGCATGACTAGCATTATATAGAACAAGGATAACATAGAAGAAGATGATTTGGTTGGATTAGAAATTAGAGATTGCTACAATGGTGAGCTTATGGATTCACTGAAGTTCTGAGATATCAACTGTAGGTTTCTTAGAGTTTAGAGATGTCATCAGTGAGGGTGAGAGAACCAGTGAGGATGGGAGGTTAAGTGGGTACGAGGGAAGTAAAGTTGGTTTACAGAATGTTAGGCTTGTAAGGGTCCTTAAATATATTTTGGTTCATCATCAGTTATAGATAAGGAAACTAAAACCTAGAGAGGTAAAGAAATTTACCAAAGTCCTAAAAAATATTACATAGGATGCAAATTCAGATCTGTTTCCAATCCATATTCTCCAGGATCTCATATTCTACTAGAAGAAAATACATGTACACATATAAATATATGCAGAATGAATGCAAAATAAATACAATGTAGCTAAATAAAAGATAGTTAAGAAACAAAGGAGTGCACCACCAACTGGCATTCAGTGAAGAGAAGTGAAGACAGGTGAAATCTACATGTTGAGATAAAAGGAATTAACTCACCTTTTAATATTAATATTAATAATATATTTCTACAGTGCTTTAAAGTTTAGCAAGTCATCTTCTTCGTAGCAAGTCTGTGGTGTATGTACTAAGTACAAATATTATTTTAATCATTTTGTTGTGAGAACTGGGAGACAGTGAGATTAATAGAATAGTATAGGAATGCATAGCTAGTACATTCTAGAAATAGAATCTCTCCTGACTTCAAATCATTATTCTTTGGCATGAGTCATTGTTCTCTAATAATGATAATAGTAGACCATTAGTGCTAGTAGTAGTGAACTAGTGTTCACTTTTCTGTGATACCTTATGACAGTAAAAAGTCTTTTCCTCTCAAAATGCCAGTAAAGTAGGTAGCTCAAGTCATTTTCTCATTTTAGGAATTACCAAAATGAGGAACCAGTGTTTAGTGAAGTTCTAGGAAAGTAATTAAATTTCAATCTGTGGACCATTCAAGTCTGGAGACCATTTTCCTCTACTGATAGAAATATATATATATATATATACATACATGTACATATGTATAAACTTTTCAAAACTTTTACCTATCCAGCACTTAATATTCATTGAAAAAACAAAACATCCCTATTATATAGCAATACCACTTCTAAAGCATGTCAGATCTTGAAATCTCTAAAGATACAAATCTTTACACATGTACTAAATACCAAGTTCTCTGTTATGTCTAAGTGACCATGCTCATGATAGACAAACTTAAAAACAATGAGCAATTAAATTACTAAGCTTAAGAATTACTACTGATGCATTTTCTTCTTCCCCATCAGATACAGAAGTTCTCTGTCCCTCAGTTAGTTCTCTTTGGCAAAAATAATGGAAAGGCAGAGAGGTGCATTGGTAGATAGAGTCTAAAATCAAGAAGATCTGAATTCAAATCTGACCTCAGATACTTACTAGCTGTGTGATTTTGAGCAGATCATTTAATCCTGTTTTTCTCAGTTTCCTTATCAGTAAAATGAGCTGGAAAAGGAAATGGTAAATTGCTCCAATATAATTGCCAAGAAAACCTCTTCATGAAGAGTTGAACATGACTGAAACAATTCAATAACTAAAAGTAATGGAGGAAAAGTTGAATTCCATATCTTTAAAGTCTTTTCTAGATCTGACTTTTTTCAGTTTATCTCAAATCTAGTTAATTTGCTCTCTATAATACATGCTACAATGAGAGCTTAGGACCACACTTAGAGAAAGATGGTGAGTCAGATGGTGAGATAGAGAGCTGGCCTTCAAGTCAAGCAGGAAGACCTGGATCAGATCCTGCTTCTGACATATATTACTTGTGTGACTCCAGACATACTTCTTAACTTCTCAGTGCTCTAGGCCAGTGGTGTCTAATAGAAATGGGGAAGAGAATAGCATTAAACAAACACAGTATAAGGTTCTCTGTGGGCGGATAGACCATTATCTGTGTTTAATTGTGAGACAGCTGATGGCTCAGTGGAGTTAGCAGGGCCTAGACTCCCCAAGACTGGGATTCAAATCTAGCCCCAGACACTTTTTAGCTGTATAATTCTAGACAAAACACTTAATCTCTAATTGTATGATAAAAGGGTTCACTGAACAAAGAAATAACAAACTATTCCAATATTTTTTCCCCAAAAAACACATGGACTGTATGGTCCATAGGGTCACAAAGAGGTGGACAGAACTGGTTAACAACATCTTCTATTATATTTTTATTTATTTTAAATATTCCAGTTATATTTTCATCTGATTCACATCTTTTTTGTGTATGTTTCAAACTACAATGAAGTCTGGTAGCAAAGTTTGACACCTCTGTCTTGACAACTCATTAAGACAATAAAGTTACCAAAAAAGTAGAAATATATGTTGGTAGAATAAGTTGTTTTTTTCTAACTATTCTCTTCACTAATGAAATCACATGTTTGGTCCCCATCCCTATAGAGCTTCTTATTCTGATTCTTAAAAAATCTATTATCATCAAATAAAGTGTAAAATAAATAAAAACAATAAAGTATAGAATAATTTTACAAATATATATCTATTTGTGTCTAATGGTGGCCACATGTAAGTTAAAGGAGAGGGAATGGGAAAAAAGAAGAAAAAAGAAAAAAAATATTATTTGTATATCACATATAAATTATGTACATAAATGGAATAGCAAGTTGTACATAATAGATTTTCAGTTTCATGTGCAATCTTTTGAATTATACTATTTTATAAAAATGATTATTTTGTCTCATAAATTAAAAATAAAATAGAATAGATAAGAATATAAAAATATATAAAAATACAAAGATTTTGTAACTGCCTAGATGTAGAAACAAAACAGTCTCTTTCTTTTTCTAAAAACTAAACTTTATTTTTCCCTTTTGTTAACTCCAAACTGTCTAATTCTTGGCATAACTGCCAAATTAACCTTTTTAATTTTTTTTTTTAAATACTCAGGTCTGATTATGTCACTTCTACTCAAAAACAGTCATTGTCTCTCCATTGTCTTCAGCCTGCTTTATATTACCCTTCCCCTTTTCACAGACTATACTGTGCTATATTACTAGCTATTAACATGTAAAGGACTCCACTGGGTTCTGTATCATTCTTTCTCTTTCCAGCTCCATGAGAATGAAGCAGTATGTTCCAAGAAAGTCAAACCATCGATACTTGACTACTATCTCCTTTTAGACTCTGATGGAGAAAACCCAAGACTTTAAACCTAACAGCATTGGGAATGACATTGAGTAATGTCATTGCAGAAGAGGCAATAATATCTATATTTGATGTTGAACCAACTGAAACTTTTGATATGTGTTGTTTCCTCCATTAGAATGCGAACTCCTTGAGAGCAGGGGCTATTTTACTTTTCCATTTGTATTTCCAGAGCTTAAATAAACATGTAATATATCATTCATTCATTCATTTATGAATTCTTTTAAGTGCCATGGGCCTGGAAATGAACTTCTTCCAAAATTTTTCCTTCCTTCAGTGCCCAATTTAGAAGCTATTTTTATTGTAGAAATCTTCCCAAGCATTCAACAGCAGACCAGATTTCTCCTTTCAAATTTTCTTGGAGGACCTCTTCTAAACTTCTCAAGCAGAGGTATCAAATAGGCAGCCAGGGGGCCACAAAGAAGTCTGTAACACTCTCAAATGCTACACAAAGTAGATAATTTGGTCAGACTCTTGCTATTTATCAGCTTTCTGACCCTGGGTGGTCACTTAACCCCTATTGCCTCACCAAAACAAAGAAAGAAAAAGAAAAGAAAAATGTAATCTGGAAATACTATACACACACACACACACAATTGAATATAGATAATGTTAATATGTAGTTTTCTATTTCAATGTACAGCGGGGGGGATCCTTATGTATGATTTAGTGATTCCTGCTTCTATGGGATTTTTTATTTACTCCTCTACTGTACTGCATACATATCCCATTTTATATTTCATTCTACAATATGCATATTTGTACAATGGGCAGCTAGGTAATATAGTGGCTAGACTGCTGAAAAATGAGATTAGGAAAATCTGAGTTCAGATCCTACCATGAGACCCTGCCCAAGTGACATAATCTCTCTGTTTTAGTTTCCTTATTTATAAAATAAAGATAATAATGACAGGATTATTGTAAAATATGAAATAAGATTACGTGTATATACAGATAGAGTACTTAGGAAACTTAAAATGCATATAAATATTGGTTTTTTTATTTGCATATATTAGACTATAAGCTCTTTGAAGGCAAGGACTGTGTTGTTCTTTTACCTCTGTATTCAGAAAATCTAGTATAGTTCCTTTCATGAGTTCCTTTCATGTGGTAAACATATAAAGTTTTTAAAAATTTAATATCATCAAATTGAATTCTAGGGAAGAAGCTTTAAAAAGGATTGAATAAGACTTCTCAGGAGGCAGGATACTTTTTTGGGATTCTGGAGGGGTAGGAATAGTTAACAAGATTTCAAAATGTCCAATGGAGCTCATTTCTTTCTATCTTTTTTTTTTCTTTCTACCAGTGACATCTGCATGGAGGAAAAATTGACCCAGCTGCCTGACATTGGCCTGGGCTCAATATCTTCAAATAGTAGCTTTCTTCTAAATGTAGCTGGGGTGAGGGGTGGAGAACTGCACCTTTGCTTGCTTTGTTATAGGAAATTGCCACAGCCGGAAGCTCCCACCACGGATGCAGAACTCAAATTGTTCTGCAATTTATTGTCTGAGAGAATTGCCAGGGGGCAATGGGAATTTAAAGGACTTGCCCAGAGTCACACAGTCAATTTGGATCAGAAGTAGCCTTCCAGCTTTTCCTGTGGCCAGTTCTTCTTTCTTCTAGTTAAGTGGAAATGATACTAGATAAAAATGAAGTTGCCTAGACCTCTGTAATCATAGCTTTAAGAATTCAGAAACTTATTCACTAGTTTAAGATCACAATGCTCTGCTCTTGACATAGGAAAAAAATGATAATAGCTACTAATAATGTGCTTTAAAAATATAAAAAAAGGGTTATGTAAAACAGATCTTGCTAGATCTTTTCCCCTGAGCTATGGGCTTAAAATTTAGATTCTTCCCCCAATAGTTAAAATGGGTTTACACTGAACATAACTTTTTGTCTTGGTCACCTGTGTAACCAATGATTCACATTTGTGATTCAATTGGCTAGTGGAGTTACAGATTTAATCTAAAGTAATAGAACAAAAATTGTCTTTGCTGGAAGTTATTAACCCATCCTGGGGACCTTTCTACTTTACCCTATAAGTTTTCACCAACTAAACTAACTGGTTTCATCATGTGGGACTCAAGAAAAATTAGAAATAAAAGAAATACAGCTTGTCTAGATGATAAACCAGGAAATCTGGGAATGAATTGGCCAGTGAGATGGTTTGGAGGTTGTAATCTGTGAGAACATAAGAACATTGTAAGAACATTCCATCTAAGGAGATGGAAGAAATTCTTCCATCTAAGAAAAGAAACAAAGTTAAAAAAAAAAAAAAAAAAAGGGTGTGTGTGTGTGTGTGTGAATAAATATGGAGAATAAGATGAATGAGTCAAGAGCTTAAATAAGGATTTGGTTTGATTTGAGGAGTGTATGGTGGTTCCAAATCTGGTTTCCCTTTTCTAATATATATTCATCTAAATGGAAGAATATGTCTTTTCAGTAAGCTAAATACTGGTTCAGGTATTGGTTTACAAAAAAGAAAAGTGGTTGTCAACTTACTAACTTACTTTAAAATTCTCACTCATGTTCAACATAGTAATTGTTCTATATGCCACAAAGGGCATGGCTACAGAAGAAAAAGGTGTTATTGAAAAGAAGAAAAAAAAAGTTCATGGAGAAAAAAAAATAAAAACAAAACAAGGAATAAATCTATCACTCATCCTAGGAAACAATACTACTTCCCACAAGGGAATAGGGTTCTGTGGAGATACAGTGATTTCCTCAAAGTTGCATTCCTTATTCAAAACTCATAGGCAATTTTCCTTTCACAGGGAAGTGTCTGAAGCTATACACACAGAACTCAACAATTAGGGAATGAGAACACTCAAGCAAACACAGATCATTGTTTAAAACCTTGACTCTGATTTAGTGGTGGTTAACCTTATTTGGGGACAATGTAAGTGGTTTCTTCAAGACTCTAATACAAAGGTACACAAGAAGGGAAGACTATTTATCTCTCTTTAAATGCTTATCAGGGACTGGGACAAAGTCTGATTTTGATGGAGTTTTTTTGAGTGTGAGAAGTTTGAGTTTATGTGAAGAAATTGACTAACCTTTCTATACACAGATACCAATGGTCAATATGGGAGTTTGCTACCTAATCTCATTAGTCTTTGTTGCAAGTAGAAAATTACTGCAATGGTAGGGGGGAGGGGATGTATTAAAATTTCAATATTTAAATAGGATGGTCTAATGCTTAATCTCCAGCTTTATATTTTTCAACTTATAGATTTTAAGAAATATGTATGCACTATGATAATTTCATAGGGGTGCTAGTTCATTATTGGCAAATCCCTTGAGAAAAAAGGTAAATGCAAAGTATTATGAAAAGCTGTGTATTGAGATAAATTAATTTGCTACAATATATTAATGATAATATAGAACTGAGAAGAAAGAGGAGATATTTGTCCTGGTTTGGAAGATAGCCAGTATCTGAAAACCTATAAATAAAATTCAGAAGAGACAACTTTGCTCTTTTGCTAAGAAATCACTTGGCTAGATGGGGGAGGGGCAAAACTGAAGTGGAGCATTTGTCAAACTATTTCTGTGCTTTTCTTTTTTCTTTCTTTTCCTTTTTACAAGTACTATTGCATATAAAGAATTAGAGTTGGCAGAAGAGGTATATTTATTCAGAACCTTCCATTTTGTGTCCTTTTATTGAAGTCATTTGCTTTTTCTAGTACATAGGGTACTTGAAAAGTTGGACAACTTTTGTCCTAGTTTAAAAAAAAAAAAAGTTAGACAATGCAAGGAGCAGACACTCATTCCCTTGGCCTGAACAACTTCTATCTTGTTTCATACGGAATGTCCATGGGAGAAAATTGAGAAAATTTATTCTCACAGGAATTGTTAGTATGGAGTGCACTGATTTTTGATGTTAGCAAAGGCATTATTTTTCCCTGGCTATGGGGATATTATAATGAATTGATGCTCCTTCTTTGGAATAGAATGTGTGAAATAAACAGTTGGTGAAAAGCATGAAGTATTTACGAAGTGAAAATCTCAGATTATTCCTCAGGCAATTGACATGAAATTGACCTTCTTAAATGCTAGCTGTTAAAGGACATTCAGACCAAGGATGAATGAATCTCCAGGTCACTCAACTGTATGTTTTTCCAGTCGTTCAGGAGGTAGCAGCAAAATAACAAGGAGCACCCAGATGGGGAGGGCTAAACTCAATCCCCAGAACCCACCAGGTCTCTACGTAGATAACATAGTGCGCTTTCTTCTAGCTCGGGATCTCGGAGGTTATAGTTTAAAAAGTCGGCGCTAGGACCTAGTTACAGCCTGAATCTGTACCGCTTTCGGACGGGAGGAGGAGGGAGGGGGTGAGGGGGAGGTGGGAAAGAAGGGTTGTGTAGGGGTGTGTGGGGGGGGGGGAAGAGAGTCATTTATGCAGAGAAGGCGCTGCTGCCATTTCAACTCACTCCACACTCACTAATCGAGGGGAGAGAGAGAGAGAGAGAGAGAGAGAGAGAGAGAGAGAGAGAGAGAAGGGAGGGAGTGAGGTTTCTGAGTCTGACGGAACCGAAGAGGCGCTCAGCTGCCAACACTCACACTGCCTGCTGCTGCTGCTGCTGCTGCTGTTGCTGCTGCTGCTGTTGCTGCTGCTTGCTGCTGCTTGCTGCCGCTGCTGCTCTCTGGGCCTTGGGGAAAGAAGAGAAAAGAGAACACAAGATAATCAAGTGAGGGGAAAAAGTGGAGTGAGGAGAAGGTAAAGAACTGCGGTGAAGAAGAAAGACAAACTCAAAACACCCATCTGTAAAGAGAAAACTAAACAAACCTAAAAGCTTCAAAACTGGAAGTGCAGCCCTTATCCACTCATTTCATCTCCTGAAGGGGAGAGGATAAGGTAGTTCACCTTAACAATCAGAAATGGTCTAAAAGCAAGCGCAAGGTCCAATGCAATATTCCAAGCTATTTCTAGTTTCTTCCACCTAAATTTGGAAGGGTTTTTCGCCGCGGCTGGAGATTGTCTGACTGGAAGTGGTGAACGCTAAGCAGTCGCTGGAGTCCAGGGGAAAGGAAGCTTTGAAAGGGAAGAAGTTGTGTTGATTGGGGTGGTTTCTTGAAGTAGAGAAAAGACGATGGGCTGGAGGAGTCGGTGCTGCCTGGGGCGACTGGACCTGCTCTGTGTGCTGACTCTCCTTTTGGGCTGCCTGCTGCCGGTGTGTAGGACTCGCGTGTACACCAACCATTGGGCTGTAAAGATCGCCGGCGGATTCCAGGAGGCCAACAGGATAGCTAACAAATACGGATTCATCAATATTGGACAGGTAACTGGCTACATCTTCCCCGTCTCTTTTGTTATCTCCCTCTTTTTCCCCTTCTCCACCCCGGACTCTTTGAAACTTTCTCATCCCGCCTCCCGCTGGAACCTCAGCGGCGGAGATAACTCTGGCAGCGGGCGGCGGAGATAACTCTGGCAGCGGACCCCGGAGAACGAAGCTGAGCTAGCGGCTCACTTCCCCGCCCCCTAGCCTTCCACTTCCCCTGTCTCCAGATGTGCTGCTGCTTGCCTTCTCTGGTCGTCCCCCTTCCCCACCCCCTCGTGCGATACTGGGACACGCACACAACCCATACGCATGCCACACATTACACTAAATTCTCGAGGTTGTTTGCAAGTGGTTTGGGGCAGGGAGGGAAGGGATGGTCCTTTCCTTCAACTCTGGTCCTCAGTACATTCCTCCTCGTGAGTGCGTGTGTGTGTGTGTGTGTGTGTGTGTGAATTATTGGAGGGTGGACTGTCTAAAAATAAGTCATTTGTTGGCGGATCGAAGAGGTCAGACTGAGCAGAGGGTAAAATGAAAAGAACCTATTTGAGACGAGAAAGAAGTTTCCGAGTCTAGAGTCAGCACTGGAGCGCAGAAGAGAAGGGCGGTTGGAGTGGAGAATGGAAGAGGAGAAGGGGACGAGAGGGGTGTTTGCTAAAAGACGGCTTTCCCTTGCTCGAAGCCCTGTTGCATATTTGGGAAGAGAGCTCCTTCTCCCTTTCTTCCTCTGGAGGGGTGGAAGTGAACCAGAGAGTTTAGATGAAGGGGGTGGTAATGGGAGGTGGAGGCTGAAAACTTCTCCCTTAAGATCTGCCAGCGGGTTTTTCTCTGTGTATCGTGTCAGGGCTAGAACCTAAGATTAAGAAACCGGTGCAGGGTAGACAGGGTGCACTGAGTTCAGAGTGCAGCAGGTAAAAGATATTACTCAATGTTAGTCATATTCGTTGGATGTTTATTTTCTTTCATTATATGATAGTTATACCATTTACAGGCACAGATTACGCCCCCTTCACCTCCTCTCTTCCCCACTCCCGAAAACTGTCCTGTCATTTAAAAATATAAATAAAATGAGGTGATTTTGTGAGGATGGGTGATTGAAAGCAGAACAAGAAAGCTTAGGTAAAGTCATGCATTACGTGAAATTTACATGTGCCCCCTTTCCCATTCCCCAACCCCTCCCCAGGTAACTCAGGGATAATTGATCTCCTTTCTTCTCCTTAGCTTTCCCCTTCGGTTCCTCACCCCTTCATCCCAACTCTCAAACCAAACCAAACCAACACAAACAAAACAAGTAACCGAATGATTTGGGAGGAGCTGGGGGAAACTAGTCCCAGCAATGAAACACGTCTCCCAGACACGTACGCGTTCTCCTGGAAGGGAAGGGGGGTGGAGGTGGGAGAAAATTTCAAGTGGAATAGGAGGCCCCCTCCCCCGGGGGCCTTTCTCTTTAGGAGTCCCCTCCCCCCGGCCCGGCTGTACAGCCAGCGTGATCTTGTGGCTTGGCCTCTGGGGATATGGGAGGTGTGGGGAGCCAGATCTGAGGGGCTGCTGCTGCTGCCTAGATAAAGAGATCCACTGGGTTTCTTAGAAAGTCTCCGGGTTGCACATCCGTAAGCCGTTTAGGCTATTTCCAGGGAATAGGAACCTAGGGCTGTTATCTCACAAAGCCACTTGTGAACAACGAGATTGGAGGAGGTTGATTTCGCTTGGCACTGGACAAAAACAAAAACAAAAACAAACAAAAAAACCACCGAAAAACAACTACAACAAAAACGTGAGATTTGGGGTTGATTGGCTGACTGGTTGGCTAGCCGGCTGAGGCTGCTGCTGTGAGCTACGCTGCCGCCGCCGCAGCAGCCTGCCAGGGTGGCGGGGAAGAAGGGAAGGAAGGGGGAGGGAGTTTCTATCCCGCTAGTTTGGCTCGCATCTTTAACCGAGGCTAGAGGAGGCGGCGGCGCAGAGAGGTCACGCTCTTTGTGCCCCAGCTCGCCTATGCACGGCACTGTCCTACTTACTCTGAGCAGACTGCAGCAGAGGCAGAGACAGAGGCCACAACAGTAGCCCAGCTGGATGCCTGAAAAATCCCCCAGTGGAGCAGGTCCTTTGGAAGAACAGAGGAAGTAGAGAATTGGGGAAGGAATGTGCAGAGGGGAGGGGGGAAGATGGAAGGAAGGAAGGAAAGAAGGAAGGAACGAAAGAAGGAAGGAACGAAAAAAGAAGGGAAGGAAGGAAGGAGAAGGAAGACCAAGGAAGTGTTTCTAATCTGATTTAAGAGTTGTTCGTTTAGACAGCTTGCTTGGGACTCCGGGGTCTTACTCCTCTCCTCTTCTGTAATTCACTCTTTTAGTGTCTTGAGATTCACTCACAGGACTGCTAAAGCCAAATAAGTGACTACATCTATGAAGATTAATAATGAATTTAGCTGTTTCATTGCCCAATATAGATTTAAATTCCTAAAAGCACATCTTTCTGTTAATCAATTCATCCATCAGTTAAGTGGAAGGAGGGATATATTGGGTTTCTCTGAATCCTGATTCATCTTGGGCACACATTGCTCCATCTTTGCTCAACCTGTAAGGAAACACCTGGTTTGCCCTAATTCTACAGATGTTTAGTTCAAAAGCACCTGGATCCTTTCTAAATCCAAAGGGAGTGAGAAAATACTTGGATCTAAGCAGTTTCAAGAATAGCAAGTTGAGGAAACACCTGGGGCCTGCTGGATCCAGTCACAGACAGTTACTTAGACAGGATTGGAGTTCTACTGCTCCCTGGCACAGCAAGTGGAAGAAGTCGTCACCAAATCCCACTTTCTCAAATATATGTACATTGCTATTTCATGCTAACTTTCCTGGCTTTTATGAAGAGCTTTAAAATGAAGATCCATGCTATGGTAATAATTTTTCAAATGCTTCTCTTAAAAACAAAGAAATGCTGAGTAGAAGGCAACTAACACCATGCCCATTTTCTCCAAAACATCATTTCCAGTAGCTTTGACGGTGCTAATTACAAAGTTCAGAGCCTTTGAGGTTAGAGATAGAACCCCCCTGGAACTGATGAAATAAGAATTGGAAAAAATTCAGCTGTACTTACAGTGTAAATCATTTCCTCAACAGATCAAAGGATTGTAACACTATCTTAGTAGTCACTGGGGTAGTAAAATCAGTTCACACATGCAGTGTCATTGCCTCAGCAGGGCCAAATATATTTTTTAGTCATTCTTCATTTGTTTTCATTTAGTTGAGATATTGAACTTACTCATTGTTTTTTTGGTTTGTTTTTTGCTTATTTATCTCAATCAAGCTGTGTATGGTTCCGTGTAAAGCCAAGTCATTAAGTTGCAGACTTAAAATAACCTTAGCAAAAAGAAAATTGCTTTCATTTATAATATATGTAAAGCACTTTGCAAACCTTAAAGTGCTTATTATAAATATGAGCTGCTATCATTATCTTTTTTAAAGCATGTGAACCCAAGAGGAAAAAAATGACATACTTATAATTCATTTGCTCTTGGTTATTACTCTGACTTGTCTTTCTCTTTACCTTTAATACTTTATGTACTTTAAGTCCTTCTTACCATTGTGAAACAACTAGAATCATGGCCCTGCCTTGTAGAACTCAGGGTGGAATATGGCTTATTGCTATTTCTAAAGCTAAATTACTAGAACGCTTTGGAAGAGACTTTGTGGTCCAATGAAATCCTAAATGTGTGGGTTTATCCAGCATAACCAAGGGAAAGTCATAGCATTGGAGGCCTTTTCCAAAGTATCTGTGTTGTAGGAGGTAAGTCCTAGCTGCTAGACTATATATTTGGCTTATTTAGAGGCATATATATCGGGTTTGTTTTTCACTTTGGAAAGCTCTATGTAACAGAAGAGTCATTCAGTCTTAGGTTAGGGATGTTCACTAAGAACTATGAAAAAAGGTAGGCTATGCAAATCAAGATAAAAATCAGAGATGATATAAAGGGCTTAATATTCTCAAAAGAAAAGGGGAAGAGGATCTACGCTTTCTTCTCGTTATGAGGATAAAATTACAATTTGTATTTTTTGTCAGAATATTTCCATTTGAAGGCCTTTGTTCCTTTGAACTCTAAAAAATGGACTAGAAGGATCAACTTGGTTATTGACTGATACTTCCCATTACTTCATAGGATCATATGACCACTAGATCACAGATCTCAAGCTGGAAGAGACCTCAAAGATGATCTAAAAGACCTCTTTTACAGATGAGGAAACTGAGGTCTGGGGGATCTGAACTGACTTGCTTGTTCATGACCACACTTTTCTATATCCCCTGAGTAGTCAATTTCATTTATAGAATTTATTGTCCTTCAGGAAAAAGGACAGCTCACTCCTGGAGGATCTCTGTGACCTGTGCAGGCATTCACTAGGCTGCCAAGACTAAAGAACTCCAGGGACTTTGACCTCATTAGCCGAGTACTCCAACAGACTGAGCTAACCAGTTACAGGCCAGGAGAATGAAAGAGCTGGGGGCAGGGTGGAAAGCCTAATTTGTATATTTTGCCTCTGAAGAGGAATCAGGAATCTTTGTTTAGACTGAACCTGTTACAAACTGTACATAAACATTGAGGATCTTTATTATGGACAGATTCCTGATGATGAGAAATAGACTTATTTTCCTTCATCAGTTAATAATTCTTGATTCCAAATCTGAATTAACAGTAGACAAAAGAAAAAAAAAAAACTTATCACTCATTTAGGCAGAAGATCAAGCACTGACACTGAAGGCAAAAATGAAAGTTTCAGATCCTGTCTCTAATTAGTTACTACTAGTGTGATCTTGTGCAAGTAATTTAACATTCTTTTACCTCAGTTTTCTTATCTGTAAAATCAAGGGGTTGGACTAAAAGGCTTCTGAGGGAGAACAGGACTAAGCAGAGTCTCCGGAAGGTGTAGAAAAGCTGGAGTTGAGTGGAATTAAGCATTGCTTTGATATAGAGAAAGGAGAGAAAGGATGCCAAGCTAAAAGGAAGAAATAGAGAGGAAAACAGAACTTGAAATCTTACCAAGGTATAGGGGAAACGCAATGTCAAATGTTGCCTAGGGAGGAGAATTAACATGCCATTTTAGCCAGAACCTTTAAAAGGAACAAATGTTCAGTCTATGGTGATCCTCCACCAAAAGCTTAATATGATGCCTTATCATCACATGGATGTATTTCTTGGTTCTCCAAAGCTATTTCAACAGAGCACAAGTCCTATCAAAATAGAAAGGTTTCAGGGCAGGTAAGTGGTACAGTGGATAGAGCACCAGCCCTGATGTCAGGAGGATCTGAGTTCAAATCTGACCTCAGACACTTAACACTTCATACTTCCTAGCTGTGCAATCCTGAACAAGTCATTTAATCCCAATTGCCTTAGGAAAAAAAAAATAGAGAGGTTCTACCATTGGACCTACAAATGAACTTCTCATCTGTTATATGATGCAAATTCAGAAAACAGAGAAGAACTTCATTCTGCATTGCCGGAAATAGTAGCCACAAGGATAAAATTATCATTCTTTCCAAGTATTTAATATTATTTTCAAAGTTATTTAACATTACACCCTCATAGATACTTGGTTGGTACTTAGTATAACCTATTAACGCAAATAATTCATCCATTTATTTTTTCAAAAGCATTCATTAAGTACCTTTTGTCTACTAGTAGATAGAGTACCAGGCCTGAAGTCAAGCTCACATCTGGCCACACTAACTGTATGACCCTGGGCAAGTCATGTAAACCTGTTTACCTCAGTTTCCTCATCTGTAAAATAAGCTGGAGAAGAAAATGGCAAATCACTCCAGTATCTTTGCTAAGTAAAACCCACATGGAGTCATGAAGACTCAGACATGACTAAAATAACTGAACTAGGCATTCACTAAGGATACAAAGCAGGAATTGAAACAATCTCCTTAAGAATGTTACATTTTATTGAGAGGAACCAATGCAAACATTGGAGTCAATATAAAGTAAGTAGTCATTTTAAACCATGTATATGACCACTAATAACTTGGAGGATCAAGAACACCAGTCCAGAGGTGCTTGAAGAAAACCTTGACAGAAACTAAGGATTCTAAGAGGTAAAGATGAGGAGGAAGTCTGGGTATGGTACATACAAAAGCCCAGAGATAGAAAATGAAATTGTTTATTTAAGGAAAAGAGAATAGATTTCCTGGAATGTAGAGTATGGTAAGGGAAATAATGTGAGGTTAATTTAGGAAAATTGAAGCCAGATTGTGAGTTCTTTAAATGGAAAACAGAGGAATTTGTATTTGATCCAAAAGGCAGTAGGGAGCCATTGGAGCTTCTTGAGGAGAGACATAACTTAGTCCTACTTTTGTTTCTGTTGTATCACTTTGACAGCTATGTTTAGGATTGACTAGAGAGGGGGAAAGATTAAGCCAGGGAGATCAACTCAAAATTTAATATAATAGTTCAGGGAAAAGATGATAAGGGTCCTGAGCTAGATTTTGTGGCCATGCTATTAAAGGGAAGAAGACAAATGTGAGACATATTATGAAGGGAGAATACACAATATTTGGCAGTTGATTAAATATGGAATGTGTGTAAAGGAAATAAAAATATTAAGGGTGATACTAAAGTTGTTGATCTGAATCCTACAAAGGTGACTATGACTTTGCTAGAACTAGAAAGGAGAAAACCATATGTTAAAGTAGAGTTTTCTTTCCCTGATAAATCAACTTACATCAGTAGTGATTATATTATTTTCCCATGGGTGGGTGGGAGGAATCATAATGAACTTTGAATTTTAGATGGGTATTTGAATTTCATACTGAATATCTTTGAGGTAACATTTTAATTATAGCTATTTGGTCAGTCCGTAAGTTAAATTTAAAAGAGATCTTAAACAGAGTATAGCAGATAAAACATGTTGGTATGAAATCTTTGCTATATGAAGATACAGGATCTCCTTATTCTCTACTGATAGTATTTTTTTTTTTTAATATTGGAGTACAGTCAAGATATTATTTCCCTGAGTTAAAATTGAAAGACAAAATGGATAGTTCATGCTCATATAATGTGTATATGGTTACAGGTGGAAAATACTGTTACTAAATTAATGAATAACTTGAGATAGAGTGAGAAACTAATTTACTATCCTTAGCATATTTATGGGTATTAATTATTGGAAAATATTGGGAAACACTAAGAGAATTAATGATGAGAAGGTGGATGTTTGATTATAAGCCATTCAAATAAAAGTTCTGTTTTCTTCCTTCTTCTTTCTCTATTTAAAAAAAAAAATTCTGTAAAAGAGAAACTATCCATAAATTTGGACTATATAGTAACTATAACCAATCATTCCTCATCAGTAGCTGTGCCACAAAGAAATATAAAATGGAAAAGATTGGTTGAGTTAATACAAATCTAATTGCATGAATAATAAAAGTTATTTATACTAGATAATCTACCGATGATAGATTTATAACTTTTTCCCCCTAATTTTGAGGCCAAATCATCTTCTGGGAGACATTTATTCTGCTTTATTCTATGAGTATTAGTGTGCCTGTCTCATTTCTCTCTCTCTCTCTCTCTCTCTCTCTCTCTCTCTCTCTCTCTCTCTCTCTCTCTCTCTCTTTATTTAATAGCCTTTTATTTACAAGTTATATGTATAGGTAACTTTACAGCATTAACAATTGCCAAACCTCTTGTTCCAATTTTTCACCTCTTACCCCCCACCCCCTCCCTCAGACAGCAGGATGACCAGTAGATGTTAAATATATTAAAATATGAATTAGATACACAATAAGTATACATGACCAAACTGTTATTTTGCTGTACAAAAAGAATCAGACTCTGAAATATTGTACAATTAGCTTGTGAAGGAAATAAAAAATGCAGGTGGGCATAAATATAGGGATTGGGAATTCAATGTAATGGTTTTTAGTCATCTCCCAGAGTTCTTTCTCTGGGCGTAGCTGGTTCAGTTCATTACTGCTCCATGGGAAATGATTTAGTTGATCTCATTGCTGAGGATGGCCAGGTCCATCAGACCTGGTCATCATATAGTATTGTTGTTGAAGTATATAATGATCTCCTGGTCCTGCTCATTTCACTCAGCATCAGTTCGTGTAAATCTCTCCAGGCCTTTCTGAAATCATCCTGTTGGTCATTTCTTACAGAACAATAATATTCCATAATATTCATATAACACAATTTATTCAGCCATTCTCCAACTGATAGGCATCCACTCAGTTTCCAGTTTCTAGCCTCTACAAAGAGTGCTGCCACAAACATTCATGCACATACAGGTCCCTTTCCCTTCTTTATGATCTTTTTGGGATATAAGCCAAGTAGTAACACTGCTGGATCAAAGGGTATGCACAGTTTGATAACTTTTTGAGCATAGTTCCAAACTACTCTCCAGAATGGTTGGATTCTTCACAACTCCCAGTTGTGAATCAATGTCCCAGTTTTCCCGCATCCCCTCCAACAATCATCATTATTTTTTCCTGTCTTCTTAGCCAATCTGACAGGTGTGTAGTGGTATCTTAGAGTTGTCTTAATTTGCATTTCTCTGATTAATAATGGCCTGTCTCATTTCTCCTACTAGGTGTAAACTTCATGAGAATAATTGGCTTTATGTTCAGTAAATATTTGTTGAATTAACAAATGGCTAATATGAAAAGTTAACTAACATTAATATGAAGTTATTTTTCATTGATAGAAAAAGAAAAACTTCAAAAGTTTCATCAGATGATTATTTTCATTGCCTCTAATGTCTCCCCACCCTAATCATCTATATATCTATCAGAATGATTTATCTAAATTGCATGCCCAATCATATGAGCCATCTACTCAAAAAACTTGAATGGCTCTCTATTATTCCAAAAGTCAAATAAGCATAAATTCCTTTGTTTGACACTGAAAATTCTTTACAACTTGGGCCTTTTTTCCATTCTAGTCTTCTTACACTTCATTTAGCTCCATTTCTACCATACTGCCCTACTTGCCATTCTTCACACATGAAACTCCAACTCCTCTCTCTCCACTTTTGGACCAACTGTACCTTCATTCCTGGAATGCATTCTCACCCCACTTCTACTTCTTGAAATCCCTTGTGTCCTTCAACACTCAGCTCAAGTGCTACTTTTGCTTTCCCCCAGTCAGCCTTTCCTCTAAGGGTAATTTGCATAATCTTTGTGGTATCTTGTTTATACATTAATGTGTACATATATACATGTTGCATTCTGCATTGGAATACATCCTTTTTCAAGGCAGAATTTTTTTTTATCTTTATATCTTCTATACTTGGCACAATATTTGATATCTCAATGCTTAGCAAATGCTTACAACTGATTGGCTGATTGATAATTACATTCATTTCCTAATACTGGAAATAATTTACTACAGTTCAGGGTCCAGCACAGTTTTAGTTCTGGTTATCACTAGTACATTTAATTAATAATTGCTTTGTTTGTATTGGCTGGTTTCCTCAAAAAGAGAGTATTTAGTAAATAATAATAATAATAATAATAATTATGGTATTTAGAATTACCCAGAAAAACAGGGACCCCCAGTCTTTTCCTAATGAGCTAATTTTGATTCCTCCAAACTCTGATGTTCATTAGTCCGGGCATGTGGGTGGGGAGAGGGGACAGAAAATAGAGTGAAGAGTGGGTGGGGAGTATAATTTGCTTACTCACACTTTTATCTACAACCATGGAGAAAAGGGAGCTGTGTCAGGAAAAGTTCCTTGGGGCTGTTTCCCCACTGGAAGATTTTCTGATTACTGTCTATTTGTAACTAAAGAGATAAAAAGAAAATAAGAACAATATATAATATAGAATATGAATTAATATGTGTGTGTTAAGGGAGAACCAGATTTTGAACTAGTTTTTAGTTTAATAATAAATTTATACTTTAATATTTGAAATTATTGTTCACATATAAAAATACATATATGTGAGTAATCATTTAAGTATAGTACATAAATATAGATTTTCAAAGGATTAAAGCACAGTCAAATGAACTACAGAACTAGTTTAAAATCTACTAAACTAGTAGGTTTGAATCATCTGGTATTTGAAGTCCTTGTCTTCTATGTGATCATTACTTCATGATCATCACTGTAATACTGATTATAATTTTGCTTGGAAGTAACAATAACAACAACAACAATAACAATAATAATAATTATAAAGCAATTAGGTGGTACAGTAGGCTTGGAATCAAGAAGACAAAAAGACTCATCTTCTTGAATTCAGATCTAGCCTCAGGCACTTACTAGCTGTGTGACCTTAGACAAGTCACTTATAACCTCTTTGCTTCATTTTCCTTATCTGTAAAATGAGTGAAAGAAGGAATGGCAAATCTTTGCTAAGAAAATGCCAAATGGAATCATGAAGAGTCAGACACAACTGAAAAATGACTGAATAACAACAAAAATGAAAATAATTATCAGAACTAGCTTTATATAATGTTTTAAGGTTTACAGAGCATACTTTAAAGGGTAGATAGGTGTTATTACTGCTCATTTTGCAGATAAGGAAATTGAGGCAGAAAGTAGTTGAACAATTTTTCCGGGTGACATAGTTAGTGTCTGGATCTGAATTTGAACTCGGGTCTTTTTGATTCCAAGTTTAGTGCTATTTCTCTCCTGTACCATCTAGGCTGATTCTAATGCCTGCTTTGAAAAAAAAATTCTTGATCAGTCTGATTATTTGTCTGTAAATTACTACTAGTTTAATGAATTATCATTCATTTCTTTTGGAGATACCAGTTTAATAAAATGCCATTAACTTAGAGTTCATTCAATTTATCTGTGAAATGTTTAGATACAGTTTATTCAAATTAATTGTGAGGTATTTTTGGCTTAGTTAAGATCAGAAAACATTATCCTCTTGTTGATCCAGAAATACTGAACCTAGTTTTTAATAGAGTACAAGAGAATGTGGAGAGTGTATAAATTGATAAATGGCTAAAACCAGTGTTCCCCAGTAATCAGTGAGTTCATAGTTACTGACTCGAAATGAGACTCAAATAATTTATTTTTTCCTTTTTAAAATATCCCTCCTTTCCAGAAAATAATCCCATCTAGCAAAGAACAATCAAGAGAAAAGGAAAAGGTTGCAGAACTAATCAACTTATTGAATGACTTTCAAAAGAATAAATCTAAATGTCTAGTATTTCTAATCTAAATACTAATATTTCTATCTTGCTTCTGTCTCCTCCTCCTCCTCTTCCCTTTCCTTCTCTTTTTTCTCCTTCTCCTCTTTCTCCTCCTTGTCTTCCTCCTCTTTATCCTCCTGCTCCTTCTTTTTTCTCTTCTTCCTCTTTTCTTCTTCACTTTTAAATCTGTGAGGAACTCCTGGTGGAAAAACTTCCTCCACTGATGTATATCCTCAACTAGACTAATTTGTAGACTAAGAGAATTTCCTGGATCACCAAGAATTTTGGTGATTTTTTTCACAAGTACGATAGGTAGATATTTAGATAGATAGAGGATAAGATTTATTAAAGTGCTTATTATATTATGGTATTTTGCTTAATACTACATGCTATATGCATGGTATTGTGCTAAGGATTGGAGGTACAAATATAGGCAAATTTCAAAACAAGTTCAGGGAAGCTGCAATGAAATAGGTAAGATGGAAATGGTGGAGTATGGTACTCCTCCAGGGAATTCCAGGGCACTGATTAATACTAGGTAAGGTCTGAGGAATGAGTCAGAGTGAGTAAAGACATGGCTGGGGGCCTTCGTAATATGGTAGTTTGGGGGAAAAGAGTTCTCAGTGAGGAGATGAGGGCTTCAAGGAAGAGATTTCTCCAACAGAGAAATGTGACAGAAAAGAAGAAGGAATAAAAGTCCAGAAAGTGTCAGAGAGGAAAACTTTGAATCCAGGTCTTCCCAACTCCTGGGTCTGCCTTTAATCCACTACACCACAGTGGTCTTGCACATACTTTCCCAATTATTAACACCATATTTGCTGCTTTATTTTAAGGTAATGATAGCCTTACTAGTAGTTTCTTCTTCAACTCTACAAGTATGCCTTCCGGTGAATTTTTGGCTCAGAATTGAAGAAGGAAAAGCACCCAGAACTTAGAGGAAATCCTTGCACATACTTGAAAGTTATAGCATAATATAGTTTTTAAATGATTGTGTTCTGTAATATTTTGTATTTGCCGCCAATTTAATTTTTTCTTCCATTGTTGCCATATGTTCCACATTTCTCTCTGTATCCTAGAATACTATTGCCACAAGCAGAGCTAGATCCTCATTAGTTTGGAAAATGAATCATCCTGAAGTGGTTCCATGTATTCAAATTCTCACTTTTCAAAGTTATAATTACATAAAGTATGTATTGGTTCCAACCCATTGGAAATATGTAGAGAGAATATGTTGAATATGTAGTGTGAATATGAATAATGCATGGATCACTTTAGGGAGATTCATTCTTTGTACTAATTAAGACCTAGCTATAGTAAATACATACTTAAAAAAATATATATATCTATATATATATATATATATATGTATAGGAGATGATAGTCAAATACATAGAATACTTATTAAAAATTTCCTATATGCCAAATACTGTGCTAGATACTAGAGATAAAAGTATAAGTAATGGGAAAGTTTTTATCCACAAAGACTTTAGGTATAAGGGGAGAAGAAAGGTCATATAGAAAGTAGATGGATTTGGCAAATCAGAAAGGAAGTAAGATCCAGAGAGAAGTGGAAAGATGGGGAGTCTACAAATGTCTTGAAGTGGCGTGTGTATACCTATTTTTTTTCATGCCTATTTAACAAGAGGAAAAAGTATTAGCTTTGGAGTCATAGAATATGGGATTAAATCCAGGTTATGCCACTTGCTGCCCGTGTGACTTCAAGCAAATCACCCAATCTTCTCTAGGGCTCAGGTGTTAGGTTGAGCAAATAAATGGATTAGGCTAAATTTATAGAGATACAGACTGCAGCTTTTGAGTGAGGCAACTTCTACCAATGTACCATCTTTTCTGCAATTTATAATTTCAGAGGCTTGTGTAGAGAAGTGAGAATTTAACTTGAAAAGGGTCAAACAATTAGAATATGTTGGAAGTAAGAAGCTATCATGACTTTAAAGCCAGTCACTTCTACTACATCATGATGTTTATACATGTGTGTGTGTATATACATATATATTTATAATATAAGATATACATATACATGCATATATATGTGATTTAAGAACATTGGAACATGGAACATAGACTTGTGATTTCATTGGTACAGGGAATTCCTGAGTGAGAAAAATCTCTCTACTAGTGTAGATTGGGACTCTCAGACAATTGTTTAGAACATTGTGAGGTTAGATGATAGTTTTCATAGCTGTTATGTGTGAGAGGTAGGTCTTCTTGGTTCTATTCATTCTTAGTATATATTAAGTATATATTTATTTATCAAGAATCACTTTCTTAGTCACATTAATATCAATATTTATGCTGATTTGATATTAGCATCAAAGAGGCAAAGAATGACCTATAATATTTTTATATTTTGTATTCAATCAACTTTGTGTGAAATCTCAGAAGCTGATTCTGTCTTGGGCAAATACACTTTGGTTTTCATGCCAAGACTGAAGCTGTTGAGGATTTATTTAAAGAAAAAAACAACCTAATCTTTGGACTGATATTTTTCCGGTATGACCAAAGTGTTACTTATACCACATGTACATGGGTAATAAGTGCTTAAGAACTGATAGGTTCCACCACCACCACCACCCTTTTCCTATGATGAGAAGCTTTTACAGCTGTGAAAATATGCTGACTCTTTCCATCTTTTTTCCCCCATGCCTGAGCCTTGCTTTCTGGAACAAAGTTTCTGAACAAGAATAAAATTGACCATTGTTGAATTAGTCTGAGTACAATGCAGAGAGGAACAATAATCCCAGGACCTGGGGAGTTATAGGAAAATATCCACAACAATTAAGTTTAGAAACCCGTAGCGTATTCACCGCAGGCATCTTCTAAGTTGGGTTTAGACGAGTAATTGTACTATATGGGAATCCTTTTCTCAATTTCTGGTACTGGGCTAAGAAAAGCCAAACTTCAGTTCACTTAGAAATAATTACAAGGTAGCTCCCAGCAAAGGCTCATCACATTTTTGGACAAGGGCTGTGGATCATCTTACTTGATTAGTTCTTATTAGTCAGTGAAACATGTGACTATTTGAGTAATAAAAGGATTCCCTTTCCGTTTTATTCCACTTAATGCCACCTTTATTTAAGACAAAAATCTATTACTCATTTTGTTGTGGGGTTTATAAGGAAAGGAAAGGAAAGGAATGAACATTTACATAACACGTGTCAAGATTTTTTTTTTACAAGTATTATTTAATCCTCACATAAATGCTATTGTCCTTTTTTTGCAGTTGAGGAAACTGAGGCAAACAGAACTGGGCAAGTCAGGCTCACACAATTAATAAATGCCTGAAGTCTAATGTTAACTGGGGCATTCCTAACTCTGGGTCCAGCACTCTATTCATTGTACTATCAGCTGCCTAATGGCCTTATTGTTTTTGCTTCTAGTCTATATAAAAGACTGAAAACTACTGGACAGAACAGCTAATAGACGAAGAAATGAGTAACCTTGTTTCTGTTCTCTCTCTACCAATGCTTCTTGACCTCTCTGAACTTCAGTTTCCCTGTCTTAAATATTCCTTCAGCTGACCTGCCTCACAGAAGTAGTGGCATATTTTTTAAGTATTGCCCTGCCTCCTTTCTCCCAGATATCGACATTTGAGTGAAAATTGCTTTGTAAATGCATTATACTAACATTCAGTAAGACAGAATACAGTCTAAGATTGTAAAAAAAATCAGCATGTTTCATCCCATATCCTTGTTTGTTTAAGGCATGATGACAATTTTAATCATAGTTTCTCTTAGTTAAATAGAAATAATGTATGTTACCTAACATCATATCTCATAAAGATCAATACATCAGTTGTTACATTAATGAGTAGATTCTAAAGTCCAGGCTTTCTTGGAAAGTGGGTTGACTCTATCACTTGTGACATTAGACCTTGGAACTCTTTCATAGATCACCCCAGGTAAGCTTAAAGAATAGGAACATTCCTAAGGTGAAAATCAGAATTCAGAATGACAGTATCCACCAGTTCTTCATGGCTGTTATCACTGAATAATAAGTATTTCTTCTCAGGTCCCTAGAGAATTTTCAGGCAATTGGTAGGGGTAATATGGTAGAAAGAACTCTTGATTTTAGGTCAAAAGCCCCTGGATTTTAACCCCCACCTTTGTTTGATACTTACTTGTGACCCTGGGCAAATAGCCACTTAAGCTACTTGGACCCATTTTCCTCCTATGTGAATGATGAGATTGGACTTGATAGTATGTAGATTTTTTTTCCATTTCTAAATTTGAGAAAAAACTTCCCCAGGGAAAAGTCTAAATATAAGTCTATATAAGAAATAGAAAGAATAGGTACTTTAAAAGAGACAATCAATATTAATGGAAAATGTCAGATCATAGATGACACATATTCCACTTGAGGATTCAGCTCAGTTTAGTCAGCTCACCGACTTACAATAAAAATCCTTGGTATCTCATTCATTTTCAGAAAGCTCATGGTACATCCAATAGAGTTACTTATGAAAATAGAGAAAGTATGACACATCAGTGACTGCCTTTGTAATACAGATTAATGTTTGAAGACTCTATACTGATTAAAAGTTAAGTTCATTTTTGGAGATGCTATGTGTTACAGTAGAAAGAACATTAGATTCTCATTCAGAATACCTGTGTGTGATTTTGGACTGGTTATCTTTTTTTTTTTTTTTTAAATAAAGCACTTTATTTTTCTAAACACATGCAAGGGTAGTTTTCAACAGTCAATTTGCAAAAACAGTTTTTTTTCTCTTTCCCTAGATAGCAAGCAATCCAAATATAGGTTTAAAATATGCAGTTCTTCTAAACATATTTCCATATTCATCATGCAGCAAAAAATCAGATCAAAGGGGGAAAAACATGAGAAAGAAAAAAGACAAGCAAGCAACAATAACAATAACAAAGGATTAAAATACTATGCTTTGATTCACTTTCAGTCTTCCTAGTTCTCTCTCTGGATGCTTCTGTTCAATGTTCTCTTGGTTCTACTCATTCCACTCAGCATCAGTTCATGGTAAGTCCTTCTAGGCTTTTCTGAAGTCAGTCTGATCATCATTTCTTATAGAAAAATAATATTCTAGTACATTCATATGCCATAACTTATTCAGCCATCCTCCAACAGATGGGCATCCACTCAATTTCTAGTTCCTTGCCTTGGGCTAGTTATTTAACTTCACAGAGCTTCAGATACCTCTTCTATGAAATGAAGGATCTGAAATAGGTGACCACTCAAATTCCTTCCAAGTCTAACTCTATGAGCCTAAATATTTTTTTTCTTTTTTACTTAATAGTATTTTTTTTCAATCACTTGTAAAGATATTTTTCAATATTCCCCTTTGGGAGTTCCAAGTTTTTTTTTTTTCACCCTCTCTTCTCTCCTCCTTCCCCAAGACAGACATCAGACATCAGACAATCTGATATAGATCACACATGTACAATCATATTAAACAGACTTCCATATTAGCCATGTTGTGAAAGAAAAATCAGAACAAAAGGGGAAAAGAATGAGACAAAAAATTTAAAAAAAAGTGAAAATAGTATGTTTTGATACCCATTAAGTCTGCATATTCTCTCTCTGGATGTGGCTAGTATTTTCCATCCCAAGTCTATTGGAATTGTCTTGGATTACTATATGTCTAAGAAGAGTTAAGCCTGTCATAGTTGATCATTTCAGTGTTGTTGGTACCATGTACAATGTTCTCCTGGTTCTGTTCACTTCACTCAGCAGCAGTTCATGTAGGTCTTTCCAGCCTTTTCTAAAATCAGCTAAACACAAACTTTTCAGAAATGGCACCTGGAATATTCAAGAATGGTCAAGCAACATCACACCCTATGAATTGAAAAAGGTCTCCTCTTATTGGTAATAGGAGGCTTTTTCAGTTGAATGATTTGGCCATATTTTCTAGATAGGTGTCCCCTGCCGGCCTGTATAACTTTGCATTACATGTGAGCCTCAAGTTACCAGTTCTCCAAATTCAAACTAGGTAGGAGAATAGATTTAGTATATCAATCTGGGTCAGGTGAAAGAAAATGGAAGACTAATTATCATGAGAGAAACCTTGGTTCAGCAACTGAAACTGTCTAATTTGATTTTTGTAAACTCCTATAGAAGGTGGAATAAGATGAAGGAAGAAAAGAAAGCCTTAGGTGATGCCCTAGGCTAGAAGTTGTTCTCTCTGATTTACCTATGCTCCCATTTGATGATGCTATATTAAAATTAAAAAAAATATATGGCAGGGAAACAAGAATTTCCTAACTCAATCGTCTGGGAGCATAGCTGCCAGGAGCTGTGGTTTTGCTTCGCAAAATGATAAGTAACCAATTTAAATTAGAATAAATACAGTACTAGCCCTCCCACCTCTCAGAATATGACTTTACATGCATTGAGCCTTAGTTTCCAGCTAGTCCAACGCTGTAAAATTGGCCTTGGAATAGGTCTATAAAGTTCTTTCCAGCTCTAAATCTGTAAATCCATGATCTAAAGTTTGGTGACTCAGAGATCATGTTAGAAATATGATTTTCATTCCAGAATAAAAGGATAATAATATATTACATATATTTTAGAAGATAGTTTACCGAGAATTAAAATCCATTTAATAAGCATTACTTTGTATTAGACACTTGGGGATACAAATACTCCCCTCCTCCAATAATAGTTATCCCTTCCACATTGCAAAGGTTAGAGGTATAGTACCTCTGTGATCTGGAAAAAAATCCACTTTAAAAAAATTTGGTCCTCCTTTCATACTAGAGAAATCTGAATTTTTTCTTTTTGATTTATGGAGTGTTTATAGTACCTTATTGTAAAATTTGAGTTAAGTATTTGGTTATAGGCCAATATTAAGTTCATACATAATACTGTATGAAAAAGAACTTTCTGTCTTTCTCTTTTTGCAGCTTCTGCAAAACTCTGAAAAAAATTTCTATTTAATTTTTTGTGTCAACCCATAATATAGCAAAACTGTGAAGGGGAAAACTGAAATGAGGAAGGGATATACATATATACACTTACATTTGCATTGAAGTTTTAAAAAATAAGGACAGTGCAACAGGATTTCCTAAAAGAAACTCAACTATCTGGGAGTTTTGTTTCCCCAAGCAGTGATTTTACATCTCCAAATGATGAGCTACAAATTTAAATGGGGACAAATGCAGTTGTCATCTCTCCCTATATGGGTGCATATATATTTATATGTATATATGTTATATTTGTATGTATATATATATGAACACATATATATATGTGCACACACAGTATATATGTCTTTATTTCTAAACTAACATTTAATCTGTAAGAGAAAACTCCTTCTACCAATGCAGACTGCAACTGTTGTATTATAATATGTAATTAACTGTATAACTGTATTACATGTAATATGTAACTAAATTGTTACATGTAACGATGACGAATTCTGATGAATGTGCCTCTTTTTAACAATATGGTGATTCAGATAACTTCCAATGGACTTGTGATGGAGAGAGGACTCTCTCCTTCTGCATCTCTCATCATCTGTTCTCAGAGAGAGAACTGTGGGAACTGAGTGTGGATCACAATATAGTGTTTTCACTTTTTTTGGTTATTTGCTTGCATTTTGTTTTCTTTCTCATTTTTTCTTTTTTGATTTGATTTTTCTCATGCAGCAAGATAATTGTGGAAATATGTATAGAAGAATTGCACATATTTAATATATATTGTAATTCTTGCTATCTGAGGGCGGGGTGGGGAGAAGGGAAGGAGAAAAAAATGAAACAAGGTTTTGCAAGGGTGAATGTTGAAAATTATTTATGCATATATTTTAAAAATAAAAAGCTTTAAAAAAATAAAAGATATTAAACTATTTGTTGACAAAAGGTAAGGAAGCACATGAGCGTAACTATTAAACTTTTATCCAGTTTATCCTATAAAAAATAATAATGCGGATTAAATTTAAAAGTACATCATAAACATTTGACCCCAATGGAGAGCTAGTAGTTAAACAGTTACCAGTTCACCCAGTATATAAAATACCTTGGTTATCACAAAAGGGTTCTTTTCCTCCTTCCTCCCTCCCTCCCTCCCTCCCTTCTTTTCTTCCTTTTTTCCTTCCTTCCTTCCTTCCTTTTCTTTTCTTCTTTCCTTTCTTCCTCCCTTCTTTCCTTCCTTGTTTTCTTTTTCCTTCCTTCCTTCCTTCTCTTTTTGCCTCTCCTTTCCTCCCTCTCTCCTTCCCTTCCTTCCTTCCTGTCTCACTCCTCTTCCTTCCTTCATTCCTATCCTTCTTTCTTCTACATATGTACATAATAAATAAATACCTGCCTGGGAAATGTTGAATGCTTTTTATTTATGATTTTTTTTCACCATATGCTGCATTGAAAAACCCTCAGCAACTGAGACATTGCCTGACCTTCAGAAGATCTCTCAGATAGCATATAGAAAAGGAAGATTTTGGTTAGGATATTCAGCATATTATACATACATATTCTCTGAAACTTTAAAAATTTTGCTAATTTTAGAATCTCATAGAATATCATTATAGAAATAGATAAAGATATAGATGATATAGATATGTAGAGATATGTATAGAGAGAAATAGAAATCTATTCTGGACCATTATTGATTTTATTAGTATAGGCAGATTTTAGTAAAGAAATACCCTCTATGAATTCATGGCACCGATCTATAATCTTAGAGAGTTTCTTGTGGTATTAAGAGATTAAGTGACTGGGCCTAGGATTATTCTGTCAGTATGTATTACAGGTGGAAGCTGAACTGAGGTCTCATTAAGGTTGATTATGCTTGAAGCTGACTATTTGCTATTTTATGTTTCCTCTTAGGCATATAGAAAAAGATGGATAGGCAGAGATATTGCCTTTGTGGAAAAGATAGGACTTGGAATCAGGAAATATGTTTAGTTCTTAGCTCTTTTACTTTAATTACAGGATCCTGGACAACTCAGTATTCCTCAGTTGCCTTATGGGGAGTTTAATAAAAAAAAAAAAAAAAAAAAAAAAAAAAAAAAAAACACCTTAGTGGTTTTAATTTAAAAAAAATTTTTAGAATTCCAAATTTAAATTTTATTTATTAATTTTAAAAAAAAAACAAAAATAAGGCAACTTGGAAAATTTCAATAAATTTACCTTATTTTTTCCCAAATAACCAGGCCCTTCCTTCTGGAAGTCCTTCAGTTTAAACTTTAAATCTTTATTTTTTTATAACAACTTTGAGGCATTTTTTTTATTTTAAGAAATTGTTCCACTGCAAATTTATAAACTTCCCCTTTTAATTTTTGAATCTTAATTACAAAACTTTTTAAGGTTCTTAAAAATAAACATTTTTTTTTTCCCCAGGACCCTCAGCACCAGGTCAACTCTGTCTTCTTGGCAGCTGCCCGAATCTCAGGACTTTACTGTATTCTGCCCACAGAATTAACCTAAACTAAGTGCTTCCCTTCTTGCTACTCAATATAGAACAAAAGTCCAATAGACAGCTCATGGACTTCCTTAAGCTTTTTTAACCCACAGGTTTTTTCAAATTTCTTGGGAATATGAAGGCTTACAGATTCAGATTTAAAGTTGGAAGGGATCTTAGAAGCTATATAATCTAATTTCCCATTTTTGTAAATGAGGAAACTGAGACTCAGAGAGGTTAATTGATTTGCTCATAATCACACAGCTGATTTTAAGTGTCAGAGGTGAGAATACATCACACAAATGAAAATATCAATATTACTCTAATTTGAGAAGACATCTCTCTGTGGCCTTCATCTCCTGATCTCTTAACTTTCCTGGATATAAATATTCACGTGAAACTTTAGCCCTTGAATATTCAGTTCATTTTTTTGTTGTTGTTGTTTGTTTAGCACTAGTAAGATTGAGCTTCCTTCCTCCCTCCCTCTCTCCTTCCCTTCCTTCCTTCTTTCCTTTTTTCCTTCCTTCCTTCCTTCCTTCCTCCCTCCCTTCTTCCCTTCCTCACTTCCTTCCTCCCTCCCTCCCTTCCTCTTTGCTTCCTTCATTCTTCCCTTCTTCCTTCCCTCCTTCTTTTCTTCCTTCCTCCCTCCCTTCCCTCTTCTTTCCTTCCTTTTTCCCTCTCTCCCTCTCTTCTTCCTTCTTTCTGTCCTTCCTTCCTTCCTTCTTTGCCTTCCTTCCTTTCTTCTCTTCTTCCCTCCCTCCCTTTCTCCTTCCTTCCTTTCCTCTCTCTCTCTCATTCTTTCCTTCCCTATATAATGAATAAATATCCATTTTTGAAACACCGAATGCTACTTTAAATATGGGATTTGTGCTTTCCCCATTGGAAACTCCCAGTAACCTAAAATTTTTCTATACTTAAGAACATATTATATCTTGTAAAACTTCATTCAAGATTCAAACCTGAGCTAGTGAGGGATCTTTTGTTTTGTACCACATAGCCTCTTAATCATTCCTAATATTGTTGCTCTCCTTCATATGAAAATAAGCAGTTCATTTTAGGTTTGGTTAGAGATTTGCATCTAGATCTTAACACTAACACAGTTGTTAGACTTTGCATGTTCCATCTCATCTTATCACTTTGATGGTTTATACCTTGTCGTAATTAATAACAGCATGGATCTGAACCTGGTACAGGAAACTCCTGATTAGGAAATTCATTGTACTCACACAGATTCTTACCTAATAGTCTTGGAGAGTCTGGGTGCTGAGAAATTTGGGACTTGCCTGGGTCACACAACCACTATGTGTCAGAGTTGTACCTTAATTGCAGCTATTCCTAATTTCAAGGTCCATCCACTTAGTGGATCCACTAAGTTCACTAAAGTCCATCCTCCATCCACTACACCACACTTTTTCTATAACAAATGCTGTAAAATATGACTTTCCATAAATGTAACCAATATTATCACCAGATACTTAAAATAGTAGGACAATGAAAATACTAAAAAAAAAAATTGAGAAATGAAAATTCGTAATATGCTCCAAGCTTGTAATTGGAAACTTTGGGCTTCTTAAGGAGCATTTTTATTTCACATATGCAGTTATTTATGTAGCTTATATTGAAGTAGGAACTTCTCATTTGTAGGCAGTTTGCTCTTGAAAATTCTTTCTAAAAACAGAATTTAAAAAGTAGAAAAATTAAAAAGTTCCCATGAGCTATATATAATCTGTGTAATTGTGTCATGAACTTGCTGTCTAATCATGAGTCTTGAATGACTTGGCTTGCATCACTAACTTGTAAGAGATTTAACTAATTATTAACTCAACTGGATATATTTGCTGTTATCATAGCGGGCTTTGAGATATGACAGCATGACAGCATTCCATAAAATTTATTGCTTGAATTCTGCTGCATCTAGTATTTCCTTTATGTACTGACTTTTGCCCTTCTGTTAGAGCTGGTGTCCTCATTACCAGGAAAGAGGAACTATCTTTTTTCTAAAATTTTATTAATTAGTACTTTAGATTAAAATGTAGTGGAAATATGCCTTCAAACTCTGTCTATATTCAGTAATGTCAAAATATATGTCCATTCAAGAGAATCATAGTAATGTAGGTAGAAATCAGCTTTAAAACCCAGAAGACCTTGATTGTAGTCCTACTTTGGACTCATAATATCTTCATAAATATGAGCAAATCACTTAACCTCTTAATGCCCTAGGAAATTCTAAGACTGTAAATTGAAGAGGAAGTTTTTCCTACTTGTTTGCTCTTGATACCATTGAAATTATAGGTCCAGTCTCTAACTCCTAAAAAAGTCTCAGAGAAAATGACTTTTCTTGTTACAAAATCATAAATTTGGAGCTCCGTATGAATTTGTTGTTCAGTTGTTTTCAGTTGGGTCCAATTCTTCATGACCCCATTTAGGGTTTTCTTGGCTAAGATACTGGAGTGGTTTTCTATTTCCTTCTCCAGCTCATTTTACAGATGAGGAAACTGAGTCAAAGAGGATTAAGTGATTTACCCAGGATTGCACAGCTAAAAAGAGAATGAGGCCAGATTTAACTCAGGTCTTTCTCTAAAGACCCTGCAACCTGATGTGCAACCTAGCTGACCTGACATAAATTTAGAGGTCATTTAGTGTCATTTTTTAAATAATTAACTGTGCCTAGAAAGTGACTTGCTGGGCAGCTACGAGCTAGGCCTAGAGTCAGGAAGACAAAATGCTCCAGATACTTTCAAGCTGTGTGACTCTGGGCAACTCACTTAATCTCTATTTGCCTCAGTTTCCTCATCTATTAAATGGGGATAATAATACTACCTACATCTCAGGGTTATTGTGAGGATCAAATGAGATAATTGTATAATGCTTAGCAAAATGCCTGGAAAATAGTAAGCACTATATATAAATGTTCTTGCTTAACATCATCATCATCATCATCATCATCATCATCATCATCATTGCTTAGGAAGTAATCAGCAGATTCAGGATAAACCCAGATCACCTGTCTCCAAAACCCTGCGTTTTCTATTATACCTTGTTGCCAATACTTGTGGGTCTCCTATAACAATATGAAGATTTTTTTTAAGTAAAAGAAATATTTCAGTAAATCTTGGCTCTTTCTAGTTATGTGCTGTTATTTCTGGACTTGGAAAGATGCAAATGTTTTCCCAGAAACAGATCTCAAATTTTTTATGTTCTACCTATTTCTTTGGGGGATTTTACAAAATGAATTCTTTTTCCCTCCTACCCCTACTTCTTCTCTCTGTCTCTGTCTCTGTCTCTCTGTCTATCTGTCTGTCTGTCTCTGTTTCTCTCTCTGTCTCTCTCTCCTTCCTTTTCTCTCTCTCTCTCCTCTTCCCTTCTCTCCCCCTTCTTCCTCTCTTCCTTTCCTCTCTTTTTTCCCTTCCCCTTCTCCTTTCCAATCCTGTTTCTTCTTCTTTCCCTCTCCTTCTCTTTCTCCCTTTACCTCTTCCCTTCCCTTTCCCTCCCTTTTTTTTTCTTCTTCTTCTTCTTCTTCTTCTTCTTCTTCTTCTTCTTCTTCTTCTTCTTCTTCTTCTTCTTCTTCTTCTTCTTCTTCTTCTTCTTCTTCTTCTTCTTCTTCTCTCTCTCTCTCTCTCTCACCTCCCTTTCTCCCTTCTCTCTCCTTTGCCATCCTCTTTCCCTCTCCTTCTTTCTCCCCCCGTCTTTACCTTTTCTTCTCCCCTTTGCTTTCCCTCTCTTCCCCTTCCCTCTTACTTTTTCCCTACTCTTCCCCTTCTTCCTCTCCCTTCCAATCCCCTTCCCTCTTGTCTTCTTCTCCCTCTCCTCTTTCATTCTTTCCCTTTTCATCTCCCTTTTGTGTGACTATTAAGAGAGAAACACAATTTCAGAGCAGATTTTCCCCTTATTTATGTTTCTGCTTCTGATTGAATCTGGCTTCTGTTCATCTATCCTAAAACTGGTTTGTCAAAGGCAAGGATATAGTACAAAGTTTGAGAGATAGGTCACAATTCCACCATAGGAGCAGCTAATATGGATAAAGTAAATTATCACTCTAGTGGCTAAAGCATGTGTCTCTATCACCCTGAACAATTGGTCTCTTTCCCTGAGGGGAGCAAGAACAAGAAGGCATAGTGGGGTGGATGGTGTGAAGGGGTGGGGGTGGGGGGGAAATCAGAGATCAATCAACTCTTAACAGTTAAATAACTATGTTATAATAATTACATTCTTACTCACCAGAGCAGCATTCAACACCAGTCAGTTGGTTAAGCACTGCATTCCTAGTTTATCACCGACAATATTAAGTGTTTGGTTGAAACAGTTTGATTGGCCTGTAAGTTCTGGCATCAATCATTCTGAGCATTGGAAGTTCCCTTTATTCTTCTGCAGATTTCACACTGTAGCTAAAATAACAGAATACTGACATATCAGCATATCTAATTTAGTCACTGTAAGAATTCAAATTAACATGATCTATTTTAAATAGGAGTAAATGCTGGATTCTTTCCCTCCCATCCCCCACCCATTCACCCTAGGGGCTTTATCATTTCACTTTATTAAAGCTTAAAACCTATTTTACAGCCAGGCTAGTCAGCATTGGCATGATTGAAATAACAGGGAGGAAACCTTGTGAAACCAAGCTCTTTTACAAAATTATGATCATCTATTTGAGAGATGCACATGCACGCCAATCCAGCAAGGCTAAGTGTTTTGAATATTAATTCATGGCATTTTAGTACAACGCATACATTATATTTCAGGACTGTAGAGATCTCCAGAAGAAGTCCAAAATGCATGAAGTACACTTTATTCTTTCTTCATTTGTCACAATAATATTCTATTATTGTTGATGTAGATCTTTGTGGAGGAGGGGAAGATTGAGACTGGACCTGGGGGTTTCATTGCTACTGGAAACTCCTAAGTGAGGCAGTTCCCTCTAGCAATGAAGGGTGGTGCTTACCCTGCAATTAATTATCTTAGAAAAGTGGAGCTTAGATCACAGAGAAGTTAAGATATTTGCCCAGGGTTATATATCCAGTATGTGTCAGAAATGAAATTTTTATCTTTAGGATCAGCAGTAGCTCTTTTTTTTTTTTAATGAATGATTTTTTAAATTAAAAAAATATATATTTCCCTCCTTCCACATCTCCCTCATTTCCACCCAGAAAAAGAAGGACCAAAACCTTGTAACAATAAATATCAATAACTCTTACATCAAAACTCTGTCATGTTCATTTTGTTAGCATCAGTATTTTAGGAATAATAAATAACTAAATTCAAACCAATTGTCACAAAATGGCCCGCCAATTAATCAAGTAACAAGGATTTATTAAGTTTTTACTATGAGCCAGGCTCTGTAATAGTAATAATTTGTAATAATTTGTAATAGTAATAAATGTAATAATTTGTAATACAAAGACAAAAAATGAAGTCGCTGCTCTGGCCTACATTTTATAGGAGAAAAAACACATGCATATCTCTAACTATTAATTCATGTTATCTCTTACCATTACTCAGGCTTAAGTTAATTTTGATTTGTAAAAACAATGTGGTTTGGATTGAGGAAAAGTTGAGTGTAATGGGGATACCATGGAAAAAATGCTGAACTTAGAGCTCTCAGTTTGGAGATAAAGACCTCAATTCAGATTTAACTCTGCTGATCTGTTTGACCTTGACTTAATCACCACCTCTTTGGGACTAAATTTCCTCATCTGAGAAATGAAAGGGTTGGAATAATTTTATTTGCATAATTCCAAATTATTTTCCAAAATAATTGTGCTGATTCACAGCTTCACTAATAATTCACTACACTAGTGTACCTGTCTTTCCACAGTGTTCAAAATTTGGAACCTTCCATCTCTGTCAAGGAGGAGAATGAGACTATTGGCTCATATTTCTTTCTTTCAGCCATGCTTGTTCTTTTAGAGTTTTGCCCCATTTACCTTGGGGGAGGGAGGGAGGGAAGGGTGTATGTGGAAGTTTTCCCCTTTTACATTGTTGTAGTCATTGTGTACATTGTTTCTTAGATCTACTCACTTCATTCTACATTAGCTCAGGTAGATCTTTCCATACGTGGTTATAGTTATTTCTTTTGCCATTTCTTACAGCGTAGTAATATTCTCTTACATTTATATACTGCAATTTGTTTAACTGTTCCCTAATTGGTGTGTGTGTGTGTGTGTGTGTGTGTGTGTGTGTGTGTTCAGTTGTTTCAGCACCAGAGTGGTTTGCCATTTCCTTCTCCATTTCATTTTTGTGATAAGAAAACTAAGGCAAACAAGGTTAAATGATTTGTCCCAGGTCACATAGCTAGTAAGTGTCTGAGGCCAGATTTTCACTTAGGTCTTTCTGCTTACAGGCTCTATTTATCTTAGATACATTAATTTTGTTTGTATAAAATCTTCTCAGTTTAATGTAATGAAAGTTATTTATTTTATCTTTTCTAATTGCTTTTATTCCTTGTTTGGTCAAGAATACATTTCCTAGCATCACTATGAGAGGTATATGATCTACTTTATTTCTCATTTTTTTAATCATATGATCTTTAATAGTAGTCACATATCTATATAGAATGTATTTTATCATATAGTTTAAGAAAGAAGCAGCCTGACCTAATGTGCCAAAACTTGGCACACTTCAGATTAAAATGTAACTGAGAAATATCTAACAAAATAAAACTACAGCATAGATACTGTTAATTTGTTGTTGCATAAACCAATATGCAACTGTAGGAGAATTTTTTTTATTCTCCTATTACTGGTTTAAAGTATCATCCTAAACCTAATCTCTTTGAGACTAGTTTTCTCTGCAGTTTTTTCCAATAAAATAGAAACATTTCTTCTAAGTAATTTATATTTTCCATTTTTTCTAACCTGAGTTTATTGAGTTCCATTGTTTCTTATTTTCCCTTGTCTAGTTTGTTCCATTGATTTACCTTTTAACCAGTATGAGATGGTTTTGATGACTGTTTCTTTCTAATAGAGTTTGAGATCTGGAAGTCCTATTTTCCCCTTCATCCTTAATCCTTTTTATAAGTTCCCTCGATATGCGGATCTTTTGTTTGTTTTTGTCTGTTTTTTGTTTTTGTTTTTGTTTTTGTTTTTGTTTTGTTTTGTTTTGTTTTTGTCCAGGCATTTGAGGTTAAATAACTTGCCTCAGAAACACACAATTAGAAGTATTAAGTTGTTAAGTGTCAAGGCTCGATTTGAATTCATCTTCCTGACTCCAGGGCCAGTGCTCTATCTACTGTCTATCTAACTGTACCGATCTTTTATTTTTCTTAACAAATTTTGGTTTTATTTTTTCAAGTTCTTTAAAGTGTCCTTTTGGTAATTTGATTTGTATAGCTTTAAAAGTGCAAATTAACTTTAGTAGACAATAGACTAGAATAGAAGACAATAGTCTTCTTTTTCATTTTGTTTTGTTATATTGACATACCCTTGCCATAAATACTGAATAGTACTTCAGTTTTTAAACTTTATTTCTTTTCTTTATTCTTTATTATTTATTAATTTTATTAATTATAATTAAATATAATTATATAATATAATTAAATATAATTAAATTTATTATTTATTAATTATTTATTTCTTTAAAAACTTTATTTCCTTAAGGAGTGCTTTACAGTTGAATTTGTATAAGCCTTTTGTATACTTTAGAGTGATTTCTAGATACTTTATGTTTTTGTAATTATTTGCAATAGAAATTCCCTTTTATTACCTATTGGATTTTGTTATTATCTTATTGAACCACTATTAATTTTTTTGGGGGGATGGTCTATTTTGTAGCCTGTACCTTTAGTGAAATAAGTTTTAACATTATTACTAATTGTTTCAATTTGTATCTTTGTTGACTCTCTAGGGTTTTCTAAGTGAATAATCATATCAAATAGGAAATTGGAATAGTTTTATTTCCATTTTATCACAAATTTAAAATTGTTTGATAATAATTATATTTCAGTTATAATTAGTTTTCTTCATAATCCTATGTATTTTATTTCAAATATTATTTTGATAAGGAGTCCATGGACTTCATCAGATTAATAATTGTATCCACAAGAACCCATGATTTAAACCAACTGCTTCATTTTGTACATGAGAAAACTGAGTCTTGTAGAGTCTTAAGTGACTTTCCCAACACCTCATAAATAGTAACTATCAGAGGCAGGATTTGAATCCAGGATTTTGGATTTGAGCAAAACTGTTTGTTCATTGTTCCACTCTAAGGGCAAAGGTTCCCTCCACTTGATGGATTTGATTTCTCGGACACTAGATAGGAAAGTACCTTTCTTAGTCATGGGGTGAGTGTAAAAATAGGACTTCAAAACTTCACAAAAATGTTTAGATTTTCCAAGAAGGCAAGCCTGAAGCCAATCCAGGGTAGACATCTTTTAGAGGTCAGTTAGCTCATTTGAGGGTCTTTCTCAAGTCAGAGTTTACCTCGATTCAAAGAAAATTCACAAGATCATAGATTTCAGCTGCAAGAAGTCATCTAGTCCAGCCACCTCATTTTACAAGTGTGGAAACTGGGACTCTTACAGATGAAAAAACTGGGATATTTGAAGCCAGGTCTTCTGACTCTAAAGCCAGTGTGTATTCCACTACCCATCATTTTAAATAGAATCAGAGTATGCTTGCAACTTATCAATGTGGTTGATCAGAATCTACAAGCCTGCAAGGATGGGCTAGTATCTCATCATGGAGCCTAGCTGATCAGATAAAAAGGGGAAGAGGCGAAGTGGAGTCAGGGAAAAAATAAGTCAGTGACTCTTGTTGCCCTGTGTATGTCTAGTGGCTACTTTTCAGAAAATCTGAGGGATAACTATGTGTACTTCTCAAAGACAGCAGAGTAGAGTGAAAAAGTAGAAACTTTCCTCTCTTCCATAGAAAGCTGATTGAATGGAAACCAGGTAAAACATATAGTGGTAGTTTTATTGTCAATAAGCACTTACTATGTTCCAGGCACCATGCTAAGGGCTGAGGATACTCTTCCTCTTCCTCTTTCTCCTCCTCCTCCTCCTTTAACTAACTAATATTTATAGAGAGCTTAGTATATGTGAGGAATTGATCTAAGTATTTCACAATTATTATCTCATTTGATCTTCATAATGACCCAAGGAGACAGCTGTTATTATCCCCATTTTGCAGATGTGAAAACTGAGGCAGACAAAAGTTAAGTGACATGCTCAGGGTCATACAATTAGTGTCTGAGACTAGATTTGAACTCAAGTCTTCCTGACTCCAGGCCTAGCACTCAAAAAGAAAGGCAAACAGTATCTTCCCTTAAAGAGCTCAAATTCCAATGGGGAAGACAACAAAGAGAAGACTTTGTCCTCCATAAGAAGAGAGCAGGTATGGAGGGCCTACCCTGAACCATTGTCAGAACTCAGATACCTACAGGAAGGAACCTACCATATATATATATACACACATAATCTATTTGCACACATACACTGTTATTCAATTATTTTCAGTCTTGTCTAGCTCTTCATAAACCCATTTAGGGTTTTCTTGGCAAAAATACTAGAATGCTTTACCATTTCCTTCTTCAATTCATTTTACAGATGAGGAAACTGAAGCAACCAGGTTAAGTGACTTTTCCAGGACCACACAACTAGTAAGAGTTTGAGGTAAAATTTGAGCTCTGGAAGATGAGTCCTCCTAATTCCAGGCTTTGTACTTTACTGAGCCATCTAGCTGCTACACACACACACACACATATTTATACACATGTACATGCACACATACATATATAATATATACTTAACATATTCCATTAAAAGGAAATTGGGAAGGAGAGATTATAATTGGCTAATTGGAAAAATAGTAAAAAGAAAATGGCAGTAATGACAAAATCTTTTATGTTTTTTCTTTATTAAAACTTTTTATTTTTTAAAATATATGCATAGATAATTCTTTGACATTAACCCTTACAAAACTTTGTATTCCAATTTTCCCCATTTCCCCCATCCCCTCAATAGATGGCAAGTAGTCCAATATATGTTAAACATGGTGGAAATATGTTAAATCCAATAAATGTATGCATATTATGTAATTATCTTGCTGCACAAGAAAAATTAAATCTAACTGGAAAAATAAGAAAAAATAAAATGAAAGCAAATAACTACAAAAAGAATAAAAATGCTATGTTGAGATACACTCAGTTCCCACAGTCCTCTCTCTCTGGCTATAGATGGCTCTCTTAGTCACAAGACCATTGGAACTGCTCTGAATCATCTCATTGTTAAAGAGAGCCACATTCATCAAAATTGATCATCGTATAATCTTCTTGTTATTGTGTACAATAAATTCCTGGTTCTGCTCATTTCATTTAGCATCAGTTCATGTAAGTTTCTCCAGGCCTCTCTGAAATCATCCTGCTGATCATTTCTTATAGAACAATAATATCATATAACATTCATATACCATAACTTATTTGGCCATTCTTTAACTGATGAGCATCCACTCAGTTTCAAGTTTCTTGCCACTACAAAAAGGGCTGCCACAAATATTTTTGCATATGTGTGTCCCTTTCCCTCCTTTAAGATCTCTTTGGGATATAAGCCCAGTATAAACACTGCTGGATCAAAAGATATGCACAGTTTGATAACTCTTTGGGTATAGTTCCAAATTACTCTCCAGAATAGTTGGATCCATTCACAATTCCACCAACAATGTATCAGTGTCCCAGTTTTCCCACATCCCCTCCAACATTTGTTATTATCTTTTCCTGTCATTTTAACCAATCTAAGAGATGTGTATCTCTGAGTTGTCTTAATTTGCATCAATAATGATCGATAATGAAAATCTTTTGTGTTTTGACTTTATAATTGATTTCTTTTGGAAGCAAGACTTTATTTATAATTGTGTTTCTAATTATTCCAAAGAGAATGAAACTTAATCAGCAACCTAAGCAAGTGTCATCTTTTTAGTAGTTTCCATAGCAATTGAGTCATTATACAGCAGTCTTGAGAAGGTGACAACAGTTTGTGTTGCTGCCGTAAGTGAAATGCTAGATTTGTGGTCAGAAGACTTGATTTTAAATTTCAATCCTTTTTTATTTCTGTATAACCTTAGGTTAGGCATTTCAGTGACTTGGCCTCAGGTTCCTCATATGTAAAATAAGGACTAGATATCCTCTTAGGTTCTTTCTAGAACTAGATCTTTGATCCTGTAAGCCCTAAAGCAATATTCATATATGAGGAATTGAATAATTTGTTGTTGTTGTTCAGTCATTTCAGTTGTGTCCAACCCTTTGTGACCCCATTTGGGATTTTCTTGGCAAAGATACTATACTGGTTTGTCACTTTTCTTCTTCAACTCATTTTGCAGGTGAGAAAAGTGAGGCAGAAATAAGTGACTTTTCCAGGTTCACATAGCTAGAAGTATCTGAATCCAGATTTGAATTCAGAAAGACAAGTCTTCCTGTTCCAAGTAGGGCTCTCTATCCAGTGCCTCCTAGTTGCCATTGGAATACTTATAACAATTAAAATGTGAAGACAGGTCAAATAAATAAAGCCATAGCTTCAAGAGAAGATAATGATGAGTTTATTGGAGATAATACCTTGTTCTGTAAATGAACAATATGTTGACTAGCATCCCATTAGCAGGCTGAAAATAATATTTTCTATCAAGATGTCTGTTGAGGTATAGCAACATTTTACTTGAGTAAAGGAACAAAACTCTTCTTCCTTTTGCCTTGAGTGGCAGCCTGGCATACTGCATAGAGAATTGGTCTTGGAGTGAGGAAGACCTGAGTTTAGGATACTATCTTTGACTGTCTTTGGTGTGTCTAGCAAACTACCACCTCTTAATAATATCCCAAATAACTTTCTAAGACTGAGTTACAGAAGAGGTATAAAAGTGCCTTTCTATTTCTGGAAAGAGATTTCTTATGGAAAGTTCACTATCCCAATAAAATTACGAATCTGGTTTAAAAAAATGTGTATTTGCTTTCCAATTAGGTATAGGATTTTTGATTTTTTTTTGTTTTGATTTTTATTTGTCTGTATGGGAAAGCAGGAAAAGATGAGGGAAGATAGCCTATATGGACTGAAATATGAAAGAATTAAGAGGTTATAAAATAATCTTTTTTAAACTATGATACTTTGAAATATTAGCATTTAAATCACCTGTGGATTTTAGTTCAAGCTCTTGCCTTTTCTGGCTAAAAAGAGCTCTGAATCTCTACCAAGTTATTCCATCAAAGATAACACAGTACTTCTTTCAATGCCTTGAAAATTATTAATGTTGTTAATAATCTCCTAGAAATGAACACTGAATATCATCCTATATGAAATCCAATTTAATTTTCAACATAGATTAGCCCCTTCTGCATCATAAAAGTTTAAACCTTACAAAAATTAAAAATCTTACACAATGCAATGAAAACTGAACTGAATTCTAATTATATACAAAGTTCTCACATCAAGTAGGTACTGTCAAGAATGAAATGTTGAATCATCCTCTGCCTTCAAGAAGTTAATAGTCTAGTAGAGGAGAAGTCAAGTATATAAATGTAATAAGATTAACAATTCTCAATTACATAGGTCTTCAAATATTACTTATTATTTTTTCTCAACTATTCTCAACTCTTCTAGTGAGTTTTATTCACGGATAGCTAATGTAAGTATTATTGTGCCAATTTTGTGGGTTTCATCCATGGATAGCCAAAGTATTATTGTGCCAATTTTTAGATGAGTAAACTGAGCTTCAGAGATATCAGGTAACTTGCCAAGAGATGATACTCAATTCCATGTCTTCTGATTCCAAGGATAGGGTTCTTGCTATGACAAAGCAGGATGTAATCAATGCAATGGAAATATAAAGAAAGAAATACTTTTGGAGATTAGAGGGAGGAAGGAAGGATTACATTTGGATATGAGAGATCACGATACATTGTTTTTAAATGAGATGGAAGTTTGAGTTTGTCTTTTAAAAAGATATAGTATTTTTAATAGTACCTCTAATGGAACCTCTATTAAAGGAAGAACAATATCAAAAGTCATGTTCATTGGAAAGCATGGGGCATATTTGAAGAGCAAGGAGTAAGCTATTTTAAAATTTGTTTTTTAAAACAACTTCATAAATCAATCAATGAAAATTTATTAAGAACTTACTATGTATGAGATACTTTTGTTTTTATACCAGTCATTTTCCAATAAAACCCGTCCCCTATACCTGAACTTTTCCTTGAAACAAAGAAAAAATAGTTAAAGAAAATATAGTCTGAACCTGATTGTATGTTTAACATTTCACTCCCATACTTCCTCACTTCTCTAGCAAAAAAAAAAAAAAAAAAAAAAAAAAAAAAAGGAAGTGCATTTTATCATACATTTTCTGGGAGTAAGATTAGTTGATTAATTCATATTGACTAGAGTTCATATTGGCTAAAGCACTGAGTATGTATAGGGTTAGAGTAAAAGCAAAGAAATCTATAAATTGAGGGATGCCATATTGGAATGGATGTCAAATACCAGGCTAAGAGTTTGAGTTTTATTCTCTAGGTAAAAGGAAAACTCTGGAGCTTTTACAAGTTGGTGATTAATATACTTTAGGAAGATTAATCAGGTGATAGTGTATAGACAATTTAGAAAGAGGATACTAGAAGTAGTTAAAACAGAAATGATTCTGATAGTTCATACAATAGAAAATGAAGGCTTAAGTTGAAGGCAATGGAAAGAAGATGATGGTTATGAAGTATTACAGAGGTAGAATCCACAGGACTTAGTAACTATATGCACTTTGGCCTATAAGATCACTGATTTTTCATCTGGAAGACAACACAGAGGGCACATGAACTAATTCCGTTATTTTACCTATGAAGAAATTGAATCTCAGAAAAGTTAAGTGATTTGTCTAAGATTTCATATGTATAAGTGATAGAGTAGGGATTCAAATCCAGACTATCTGACTGAAAATTCAGGTTTTTTCTGGTTGCATATTTGCATATACTCTGCATGTGCTAGTTTGTCTTCATTATATATTGTCATATATTATATGACATATTGTCATTATATATCAAGATCAGATTTGAGAAAAGGTAATAGTTCCTGATTTTATATTCAGTATTTTCTTTTTCACTTGAAGACTCCTGCAATATCTCTTTTGCAAGAGTGAGAGACTTTGGGGACAGGTCAGAATTCAGTATATAATTTCAGTTGGGGGACCCTAGATAGATAGTCCTGGATGGGGAGATCTCCTTTAAGCTTATGCCTTGCTTAGCTTCTTTCCTCTAAATCCACTACTCTTTCAGACACATTCCCCTTTCCTACTTACTCTCTATCCCCAAATGAATCAGAAATGATGATGCTATCGTATGTATGTGTAATAATAATTCATTGTTGATTCTGAGATACAAAGAAGCATATATAAAAAAGAAAACAATACAATGTAGTGTTTGCCAAGCACTGAAACAGAGAAGGAAAGAGGCAGAGGTAGAGATGGACATATATACGTACAAATACACACATATGTAAATTCATTTGCATACACATTATATAGAGAGACAGACATACAGATGGATAGGTATAATAAATGTAAGAGGGTTTAGAAAAAAATTATCACCACAGGAGTGGTAGTAGTAAAGGAAGGCTTCATGTAGGAAGTTGTGGTGATCTTCTTCTTTAAAATATAAGAATTCTCTCTGAGAGAAAGCAGGCTTCTCAGAGAGGTTTTCTGGAGGCAGCCTTAATCTCAGTTGAAATAAATAATTACTCCAAAATCGCAGCCAGCCGATAAAAGATCTGAACTTTTATTGTGTCCTTCAATATAGCCCAGTTAGCTCAGGCCTATCTCTCTGCTTGATTCCAAGAGCTCCGCCCAAATGTCTCCAAATCAAAAGGTTTGTCCTTCTGACTCCAGCCAGCACCAGGTTGGAAGATGCAATGAATCTTTCTTGCCTCAAAGATAGGGCGTGTAGGCTTTCTTCCAGAGTACTCCTCTCCGACTCTCCGACCCCTGGGAATGTTCCCAAGCAAACTCTCCCAAGCTCTAAGAGCTTCCTGTATATATATGATCTTTAAAAGGTTAACTCCTCCTTCTGGAGAGAGAGGGATTCTGGATTATCTCCCAGAGTGCTCTCTGGCCCTAAGAACTTCAAGGAAGGTATGAATTCAGATATCTTTCTAAACCCTGAAATCTCCCAAACATGTGAACTCCAATGAGTACTTAAATACTTATGAGCTCTCTAAAGGTGTGAACACAAGCATTGTTTCCATCAGTTGTACTTAGTACCTTGTTTCAAGTTCTGGCCCAAAATATCTCCTTCTAAGATCAAATCAATCATATTGAACCATGCCAAATTAGATAATTATTGTCTCTATCAACTCTAATGGCTTAACACTTTGTAAAGATTCCAACAGGAAGTAAAATATGAGATGAATGTTTTGTCACTGAAAGCATAATAGCTTTGCATTCAGGATACCTGGACTCAAATCCTCATTCTAAATGTTACTTTTGTATCTTTGGACAAATAACTCCCTATATCTTGGTCTTAATTTCCTTCTCTGTAAAATGACTGGGTTTTACTAGATTATATAAAATATGTAGTTTGGCTCTCTGTATTATATTATAAAAAGAATTTAGACAAGAATAGGGAGATTAGAGGAATGGAATAATCACATTATTCTAGAAAACAATAATGTCATTGTCATTTCTGAATGACTTCCTACAAATAATAAAAATATTTCTAAATACTCAACAAAACAAAGCAAAAAAGTCATTGGGAATCCTTTACCTTCTTAAATCTGTTCATGTCTTACAACTTAACCAAACTCTCAAGGATCATTTAATCAACAAATGTTTATTATGCACCTAATAAGTGCCATGTACAGTGATAGTCATTAAGGATATAAGTACAGAGAAACAATCCCTATTTAGAAGGAGCATTCATTCTAATAATGCTCCTTCTAAATAGGGATTGTTTCTCTGTACTTATATTCATTCTAATAAAAAACAAACAAATGCAGACCCCATTCTATTTATAATAGAATCAGAAGGTATTAGGGATGCCTAATCCTGAACTGAGAGTCAGGTTTTGGCTGTACCACTTATTGGCATGTTGTATAGCTACTCTGAACCTCAGTTTACTCATCTACAAAATGGAGATATTGATGACTCTTTCAAGGAGATACTGTGGGATTAATTCTTTATAAATCTTCACCATTAGTATCACACACATGCAGTTCACATATAAACATTCACAACTGTGTATCACATAACATGCATGTTATATACACATAGCATCTTGTGTGTGTGTACACACACACATACACATATAAAAATATATATATTAGTGTGGTATAGTGACTAGAGAACCAATTTTGTAGTCAGGAAAGTCTTGGTTTAAGTCTAGCCTTTGTCATATATTCATATACTGACTGCAATCGTGAGCATGTCATTTTTCAGTATCCCAGATTACTCTTAATTGCACAACAGTTATTAATCTGCATTAGTGGAGAGTGTTTCTTCACCAAAATTTTCCTATATCAATAAAATCACAGATCTGCCTAAAAACCAAACTAAATTAAATATAAAAGTGAATAATTAAATACAAATTTTGCATCTATTAAAGAAGAGAAAAAAGTGAACAATCAACCCAATTAAAGCGAAGGTGAAAATATCAACTACAGTGGCAGATCAGTCAAGACTGAAGTCCTCTTTTGACATTTTCTGGAATTCTGTCATCCTCAGCCCAGTTGCCTAGTTGCAAAAGATCCATGTGATTCTACTGGGCCATACAGAGTGCATGAGACTTCTGCCAACTCTTCCCTCTCAATCTGCCCATACTCCCCTTCTCATCCAATATCCCCTTTTTTATTTTCCTCATCCTACTTTCTGGATTCATTTGGTTGTCTTTGATTCCTTTCATCATCTGAGTTCTATTTCTCTTTTTCTAATCAAGTGACCTCTTAGCTCAATGAATTATTTCTTCCCCCAAGACATAACTTCTGTTGCAACAATTCTTAAAATTCCCTAATCATGAGTATTCCTATATCTCTGACATCATGCAACTACTATATCATGTAGAAATCCACTATAAATCATGATTTTAAAGAGTTAATTTGGGAGCTATTTTGCTATATGTTGGAAGCATTATAGGCACCAAAGAGTGGGGAAGAAGATGACTGTAAAGATATAAAAACTATTTTTAAAAAATTATAATTTTAATGCCACTAACCTATATTTTTATGTCATTGGCTATATTCTTATTTTTATTTTTTAAAGTACTTTTTAGAGATGGTGACCTTTTATGATAATCAAATGTATTTCATTTGGGCCAAACACTGGTGTGAAATTCATCGCTTCTTCCTTGAATGTCATAATATTTTATTTCATTTGATAAAACAAAGTTGCCCATGTTGCTAATGATTCCTAGTACTTCTGTTCTTACTACATAATTTTGGATATTGGATATAGTTGCTAGGGTGTTAGTGAAACGCTTGTATTGAACACAGTAGGCTTGATGACACATTTTTTAATAAGTGAACTACAAATTGCTTTTAAATTTATACTATGTTTTCATCTTTCCTAGGTTGTTGTGTTAGTTTGTCTACACTGGATTTCTCCCACCCTTCCCCCAAATCCAACTAGTGCATCAACCCTCCATGCCTGACATAATGCCTGGTGTATCATAGGTAGCCAATAAGTTCTTGTTGATTGATTGACTGTTGTGTACAGTAGTATTGTGTAGTCACATATTACACAATATTAACATAGCTCTTTATCTCTCTTGGAGCTTTACTTTACAACTGACTTATAAATTTATCCATTTTTTGGCTACCACGCTGATGCTTCTTTATTACTTCTCCTATCCCCTTTGTTCTGGCTAGATGTGTAAGATGCCATGAGATGCAGTGATAATAGCCCTGGATTTGAAGGCAGTGGATCTAGATTCCAATCCCATTATTATTCCTGTGATTTTAGGCAGACCATTTAATTTCCTTGGGCTTCTAGTTCCTCAAACTGTAAAATGAGACAATTGGACTAGATGATCTCCAAGGATCTTTTTTGGCTTTAAATCTATAAAGTTATAAACTGCCATTCTGCAGAAATGCTAATTATATTGTCTCATACTAATTGCCAAGACTAATACTAATGGAGAGAAAAAAGCCTCTTTGAATGCCAGGATTATCAGTACTTGTATTTATTTTAATTTTAGTTTCTAATGTTCTCTGTTTGTTTGTCTTTTCTTCCAATGATTGTAAGCCCTTTGAGGTCAGGTTCCATCCCCTCTCATCTCTCTGATTGTTGCCTTTTAGGCTCTTCTAGATCTTTTCCTTCACTACTCATTTGGGTATTTTTGCAATTTTGTAATTTTTCAATGCTATCTTTGTTATTTTTCTCTTAACATCCAATCTTTTCCTTGGTGCCCTTATTTACTCTTGAGATTTCAACAGTCACTTCTAGGCAGATGATTTTTAAATCTACATCTCTAGCCTTGACCCTCTCCTGAGCTTCAGTCAAACACTTCCAAATTTCTGCTGGATATCACACTCTAAATATCCTCCTAACATTTCAAATGCAACACACATAAAATTGAACTCATCATCTTCATCTCCATACCTGCCCTTCCTCCCTAATTTTCATATTAGTTGCATATGAACTATTTCTATTTACATAAGCTTGAATCCTTGTAGTTAAGTTTGATTTTTCCCTCATTGCACCCATATAGTGAGTTGCAAAGTCTTTTGACTGAGTTAACTTTTTTCTTTGCATTCCTCTTGCCATCCTCACAATTCATCCCTTATTACCTCTTGCCTGGATCATTTTAAAAGCATCCTTACTGTTCTTCCTGTAACCAGTATTTTCTCTTTTTATTCAAACAATGAACAAGCATTTAAATATTTTACATGTGCCAGATACTGTAATTGGCAATAGAGATATTAAAAACAAAAACAAAAGTTGTTTTTTTTTCTGTCAAGGGGCTGGCATTTAATAAGGGAATACAGAAATACAGGTATAAATATTCACAAAATAAGTGAATAAAATACATTAAAAATAAAAATTATTTTTAAGGAGTAGGGAGTCACTAGTGACATGGACCATTAGGAAAGGCTTTATGAAGAAGGAAGGGAAAGAGGGAATAAACTTTTAGTAAGTACTTACTATATGCCAGACATTGTGCTAGTACTTTATAGACATTATCTTATTTAATGCTCACATCAGCTCTGGGAGGTCTCAGATAGTTTTATGATCCCCAGTAATAATTTTCATTTATAGACTTGACAATATCCCTGCTCTCCTCAAAAAACCACCTGTTACTCCCTATTGCTAACTGAACCAAAAACATACTACTTAATCTGGCATTCACAGCCCTCTGCAATTGGGTTCTGACATGCCTTTTAAACGTTCTCATGCACTATTGCCCCATAAACTCATATGTTCTAGCCATATTAGACTATTAACCATTTCCTGATCTTTCAGGCTGGTCCTTTTTGCCTAAAATGATCTCTCCCCACATTTCTACCTACTGAAATCCTTCCAGTGGTGCTTTTTTTTTTCAAGCCACAAATGATCTTTCCTTTCTTGAATTTTTCCTATCAATAGTTTGAACTTCCCTTGCACATTCATCATCTTATAACTTGCATTACAATTGTGTCCTTATTTTATCTCCCCACCATAATAAAATCCTTTTGAAAGCAAAAACTGTTAGTTTTTAATCATCATATTGTGTACATCAATTAATTAATGGATATTTTTCCAACTGGAATAAATTATGCTTTTATATTTATTGTGGTGACTAATATAATTATAGTTGCATATGATATGATAGAGAGATACCCTATCATGGATAGAGGAGGCCTTGGATTCTGAAAAAAAATGGCTCAAATCTTGCCTTTGACATATACTTAGTGATTACAGGCAAGTCATATACCTTCCCAGTGCTCTAGAAAAATTATCTAAGGCTATAAGTTACAGATGAGTTGTTGATTTGCATGGTGAAAAGAATTTTCACACTGTGAATTTACTTCATAGATGAAATCACAAATTCAAATTGGCAGAAGAGAAGGGGAGGTGAACTGATTAATTCCTATTTGGTTTGTTTGATTAATCTTCCTAGGGTACTACTGAAAGGGAGAGAATTGACCAGAGGAAGCAAGGGAGAAGAAAAGCCCAGTTCCATTGTTCAGAGTTGACACAGATGCAGGGAGAAATTTGTTCTAAATAAGTCAGTGCCAGTTATAATATTTGGGACCTCCTGGGAATTCATTGATATCCCAAGGGGTTCCTGACTTTTCCAGAAGCACAGGTTTATTTAAAATAGTTCCTAATTCAAAGTACCTGTTTGTTCTATTGTTCATAAAAAGTCACAAAATGAATTTTATCAATATAAACTATTTTTCTTAATTCCTTGTGCTCTGATTTAATGAGCTTGGAACAAATAAATAAAAAAAGTAAAAGTAACAGATGTTTCATTGATTTGATATTTGTTTTATAAAAATGAGTCAATTCAAGATTTATAAGTAGACAGATTCTTTAAAATGGGTAATTTAGCTCTAAGTAAAATCTATTATCTCTAAGTCTCTGTTTCCCTAACTGTAAAATAAAAAAAGAATTGGTTTTACAAATCTCTTAAGAGCTTTTCCATTTTAAAATAGAAATTATGTGATGCTATGATTTCTTGGCATGTATGGGACAAGAATTATGACGAGGATTCTGGGAGCTAGAAAGAAAATCTTCAAGAATACTAGAATACAATGGTAAAATTCAGACACTTTTCTTTACCTTTCTAACTGTGTGTTTCTTTTTAATTAATTGTATTCTAGACATAGGAAAAGATAAGATGGCTGAGCAGATTATAAAGATATAACCATTCAATAGTTAAAATCTGGTCTTTCCTGTACACTATAAACTCCAAGAACAAGAACTTTTTTTGGTCTTAATATCCCCAGCAACTAGCACAGTTATATACCATAAGTGCTCAATGAATGTATGTTGAATTGATGACATTCCTATTGAAAGCTAATTTTCCCAAAGTGCCTATTATGCATCATTTTCACATGAAAACAGTTCTGAGTGCCTTGCCAATCAAATCAAAGATTACTACTGAGCAACAGTGTGATATTGATTGACCCTGTATCCAAACTTCAGTTTTTAAAATAACTTTTATAACTTTCTTTTCTTGTTGGCATATAATGTGAAATTAGTACAAGTTTTTGTATTCCAAACACTCTCAGCTAACCCTTTTTAATCTAAGTTACTTATTTTGATTTTTGCACTTTGCATAAAAATGGCCTCTAGAAGTGAGCAAAAGAGTTTAAAGTCTAAACAGAACATGACATATACTTGGGAATAGCTATCATTGTCTCACTGAGTATTCTCTTCTCCAGGATAAACACAGCCATTTCCTTAAATAAATGGCCATTCTTTAAATGAATTTTTTTCTTAAAATGATCAGTAGCATCTATCTGAAGCAATCAGCAAGCATTCAGCCTATATTCATTCTACATTCCAACTTACAGAGTTATATTTTGAATGTTTACTTCGTGATCTTGGTCTAGTGTATACAGTACTGACCCTGGAGTTAGTAAGAGCTGAGTTCAATTCCAGCCTCAATGATTTAATAGCGACATGAACATTGTCAAGGCATTTAACTACTCTTTTTGTACAATGGGCATTTACCTGCCAAGGTTATTTCAAGGATAAAATAAAATCATATCTGCAAAGGGATTTCAAAACTATAATGTACAACACAAATGTTAACTATTAATTTATTAAATCTAAGTCTGCTAGCTGAAAAAGATGTTTTGCCATATAGGGAAAAGAACAGCTCCACAGACTACTCAGATCACTGGAGATCTCCTTCCATGCTGACATAAAACCATTAATGACTTGACCATACATTGTATCCAGTCAATGAACCAATTCCAAGGGCATTAAACTGTACTATTATCTAACATAGATCTCTCTATCTTGTCATAACATCAGAGACTTTTGTCAACTATTTTGCTGAAATACAAGTGTATCATATCCATAGGATTCTCATGATTTATTTATCAGTTCAGTAACCTTGTCAAAAAAGGAAGTTGGAGCTAGTCCAATATAAGCTATTTCTGGTCAAGTCATACTGGTTCTTTGTGATAACATCTTCCTTTTATCAATGTTTAGTAACCACTTCTTTGAAAATAGATTAGGGATTGAGAAAATTTGGAAGTCAAGATTTTATTTAAAATGAATATTAACAATTATCTTTGCATGTAATTGGAAAAAAATTTGTAAAAAAATTTTTTTAATTTTTTAAAAGATATAAAAAATTTTTTCCAAAAATCAAAATCACATCCATTGTTTTGTTTTGTTTTGTTTTTTCCTCATAAAGGTTACTAAATGTTGTAGCACGATGATGTTCTCATACTGTTGGGCAATAGCATGCTGGGAAGTTTAGTCTCTATAATTTATCTAATTTTTATTTTTTGTCCCTATGTGAACAGGTAAATGGAAAAACACCCCCTAATTGCCAAGTTAGTGATTGGTGAAAGAAAAGAACCGAAGCATGCAGCTTAGTAATACTTTGTCTCCTTCTTGTGTGTTCTAAACTGGTGGGAATGATTTAAATATTTAAAAGGGTTTATTTTAGCTTTTCTTCCTAGGAAACACTTACAGATGAGTTTTATCTTTTAAAAAAAACACTTTTTACGATAATAGCTGAATGTAAACAACCATAATAATATTCTCATCCAAAAAAAGATAATGCAAGGGTACTTTTATTTTATATTTTAGACCTTGATTATTTGAAAAATGGAAACTGAACCTAAAATACTCCATCACATTCTTTTTTTTTTCTTTTATTTAATAGCCTTTTATTTACAGGTTATATGTATGGGTAACTTTACAGCATTAACAATTGCCAAACCTCTTGTTCCAATTTTTCACCTCTTATCCCCCACCCCCTCCCCCAGATGGCAGGATGACCAGTAGATGTTATATATATATTTAAATATAAATTAGATACGCAATAAGTATACATGACCAAACCATAATTTTGCGGTACAAAAAGAATCAGACTCTGAAATATTGTACAATTAGCTTGTGAAGGAAATAAAAAATGCAGGTGGGCATAAATATGGGGACTGGGAATTCAATGTAATGGTTTTTAGTCATCTCTCAGAGTTCTTTCTCTGGGCGTAGCTGGTTCAGTTCATTACTGCTCCATTGGAAATGATTTGGTTGATCTCGTTGCTGAGGATGGCCAGGTCCATCAGAACTGGTCATCATATAGTATTGTTGTTGAAGTATATAATGATCTCCTGGTCCTACTCATTTCACTTAGCATCAGTTCATGTAAGTCTCTCCAGGCCTTTCTGAAATCATCCTGTTGGTCATTTCTTACAGAACAATAATATTCCATAATATTCATATACCACAATTTATTCAGCCATTCTCCAACTGATGGGCATCCACTCAGTTTCCAGTTTCTAGCCACTACAAAAAGGGCTGCCACAAACATTCGTGCACATACAGGTCCCTTTCCCCTTCTTTATGATCTCTTTGGGATATAAGCCCAGTAGTAACACTGCTGGATCAAAGGGTATGCACAGTTTGATAACTTTTTGAGCATAGTTCCAAACTACTCTCCAGAATGGTTGGATTAGCTCACAACTCCACCAACAATGCATCAATGTCCCAGTTTTCCCACATCCCCTCCAACAATCATCATTATTTTTTCCTGTCATCTTAGCCAATCTGACAGGTGCTCCATCACATTCTTATAAGAATTCTCTTTCTCAAAAGGACCTTGTGAGCTAGGTAATACTGGTATTTCCTTGTTTTACAGATGAGGTAACTGAGGCTCAGTGACTTGTTCATACAATGTGACTATAAGATTTAGAAGTGTTGGAATTCAAAAAAAGTGTTGGAATTTTTCTGATTCTAAGTGCCATCTATGCTTTTACTGTCACATCACATTGCCTATTAAAGGTGAAAAGGAACTTAAAAATTACTTACTTTAAATGTATTTTTAAAATGTGAAAACAGAACCCCAGAGAAAAGGATAAAAGCAGTTCAGCTAGTTATTAGTAGAGCTGGAACCTAGTTCTGTTGACTACTTGCCCTATGCTCTTTTCATTCATTCATTCATAATTTATCAATTGCCTCCTCTGTGCCAGAGATTGTGTAAGAGCTCGAAATCCAAAGCCAAAGATGAAACAGATTCAATGACCTTTTATTATCTATTATCAAATTATTATCTGTACATATAGATAATATATAAATATTATCTAATAGATAATAAAAATTAACATTTATAAATTGAGCTTTAAAATTTGCAGAGCATCTTCCCCCAAAAAACCTTGTGAATTCATAAGATCATGAATTTATAGCTTGAAGGAACTTTATAAAGGAATGAACAGGCACATAGATTAAGTGTCACACAGAGTCACACAGGTAGGATTTGAACCCAGCTCTTCCGTATTACAAGTCTGGTGCTTTACCTATTAATGTTATTCTAAATAGTATTTGTCGAATTGTACCCAATTTACAGGAACTACAATTTTGAGAAATTAATTGATTTGACTTTGCTAGCTAGCACTACTAGTTCACTCTTGGGGATGAAACTCAAACCTTAGTCTCCAGACTCAAAGTCCAACACTTTGTCTACTTAAAAATAAAAGATTCATTTATTATTCAATCAAACATTTATTAAGTTCTTGCTAGATGCTAGGCATTGTAGTTAAGTCATTCTGGCTTCTCTTAGCATTTTACTGGTTGACATTTCTAGTTCATTATTAAATACTCAGGCAGAAATTGTCCTAGTTGAAATCTGAACAGAAATGATCAAAATCTAAAATGAAATAAAGTATGTTAGGTTGCTAGGTATTGTGTCATGTGGAAAGAAATTAGAGCTTGCTACTATTGATTTTCCAAATTAAAAAAATATTAAATGCAACAGTTATCTAACTCAGTAGAGAATAAGACCTTTCTCCAACCCTGTTTATTCATATGTCTGACTGTGATACATTATTTAACACCACCCTATATGCTACCTACCTACTTATTATAGTAGTTAGAAGTCAGTGTTTTTCAAAGCTCTCTAGGAAGAAAGTCTGACTCAATATGGAAAACATGCTTATCAAAATTTCAGGGAACATTAACTAGGAGGTGACACAGCCAAAGCAATAGATGACAAAATCAGAATTCAAAAATATCAACACAACTGACACAATGAGTCCAAACTAATAAAAGACAATTTGCCAGGGATCAGAATCAAACTACAGGATCATAAATTGAGAGGTAGAAGAGAACTAGAAGGTCCAGCACCTTGTTTGAGAGCAGAGACTGTTTTATTTTTCTATTACTACCTCCAGTATTAACACAGTGCTTTGCATATAGTAAATACTTAATAAATGCGTTATTCATTCATGAGAATCTTGAGATTAAATAATTCCCCCAAGATCATACAGATGGTAAATGATAGAGTCCACATTTGAAATGGATCCTCTGACAACAAATCTAGTAATTTTTCTAACAATAGTCTATCAATCTGATTTTTAAAAATCAATCATACAGGCTTGGAATTGTGGGAAACTATGGGGGAAAGATTGAGGGATATTCAATTGACTGCACTTAAGATGTTCCAAGAGGGCAGCTAAAATAATTTATATAAACAGAATACATCAATTAAAATGTCCAAATCAAAGGAAGTTGCATTGTATTCTGCTATTATCAAACCACATTTCTTTAGAATATAGTTCTAAAAACATTCTGGAAGGGCCACTGAAAAATACATCCAAAGAATGAAAACCAGGAGAATAAGAGTTATATAAACTATATATCATTAAGAGGTCAGATCATTCCCTCTGTGATCTTGGGAGAAATTGCTTAGGTATCCTTTGACCCTGTTATACATTTCTTTCTGATGCTTTTGACTTTGAACCTGTACCCAGAATTCATTTGAACTCTAATAGGTCATTATTTGCTGACTTGTGAACTTTCTCTTCCCCAAACCCACATACCTCTCCCTTTCTTAAGTCCTTGGTTGAGCTCTAGTGATTTCTTTATCACTGTAGTTGATAAGTGCCTTCATTTCATCTGTCTAGTATCATAGATAGACTCTCAGCCCTTCTGTCATATTCCCTCCACCTTACCCTCAGCTCTCCTATACAGAATCTGATTATCCAGCCCCCAGGTCAGTAAGCAGCCAAGCTAGCCACCATCCTCCACTAAGCCCGACCCCATGAACCAGAATACTTTTGTGCAAGAAGCTATTGGCAGCCAAGCTAAGATCTACCCTCCACTAGGCTTTGGAACCCCAAGCTCGCTTTCACCCACCAGTAGGCCTGGAACCCCATCAATCAGGATACTTTTGTGCAAAAATCTATCATGGAAAAGAAACAAGCATAATCATTTTGTAGTTGTCAGGGAAAGCCATCAATAAGGGACTTTGTCTGTGACAGAGATATAGGAATGCCTTGCAAAATCTGACTGGAGCCGGAAAAAGTGAGAGAAACAAATGTATGTGATGTCAGGGGACTGAGAAAGAAAAGAGAAAAGCAAGAACTAAGAACATACATTCCTGCCAATAAGAAAGCAGAAGGCCAAGTTGTGATGGAACAATCATATCTGTTCTTATTTAGAAAAGGTGATAAGCCTTTTAATTTTTGACCTTTGGTCACCCTAGCATGGGTGGATCTGTGTTTCAAGTAGAGAAACTTCTGGATTCTATTTCTGAGGCCCAGGAGAATAAACTAGTGCATCCTTATATCTTAGGGTTTGAGGAAGGCCCACACAGGAAAATTAAGGCTGGAGAGATTTCTTTAAACAATAAAACTCTTATCATTTCGAGGGAGTATTTTAGACTGAGAAAAAACAAACACAAAAACTGGGGCCACATCTATATAAGTTGCTAAGTAATACAGTGTTAGATTTGGAATAAAAATTAAAATCTAACTTCAGATATTAGTAACTCTGGCCCTAGACAAGTTACTTAAACCTGCTTACCTTAGTTTTCTTCATCTATAAAATAAGGATAATAATAAGCACTTACCTCCCCTGGTTGTTGTGAGAATGTTTGTAAAGTGCTTGCAAATCTTAAAACAGAAGCTACTATTGGTATTATTATTTTTAGCTTTAACTTAATAGAAACTCATTTCTTCTCTCTGGCCCTATCAAAACCCAATTCCCAACGCTTTGGGATTATCTGCCTTACCATGGTTCTTTTGACTTGTGTCCAAGCCAATGACTATCTATATGGCTATATTGGAGGGAGATTGGGAGAGGTGGTGACCTGATTATAATTTTTTTTCCATCAAACAGCTATAAAAAGAGACTTTTTTTACAAATATCACAAAATACTGTGTCTATGAGATTTCCCCCCCAATCACAGTGAGAAATTTTGTCTTAAATTCATATTCTCTACTGCCTAGTATTTTTTCCCTGTTAATCAGAATTATAGGGGCATAGATTTAGAATTATAAGGGAGCTACCACATCATGGCATATATTATATTAGCAGGAAGTTGAAAATACATGAAGTTCATTCACTTACCTAGAGCATGGACCACATATACCAGCCCATCTTGGGATGAACATTGTCATGGGCTCTTCCTCTGAAAGAATAAATGATTTCTGAGGGGAAGGAGTAAATATTCACTTCAGGTTTTACCAGCACACCTGAGTATACCCAGCCCTCACTCTATGCACATCTGCTATGTAGTCTGAGTAAAATCAAACAAAATGGAAGTGTTTGGAATACAATAGGGGCTGTGGTGAAATGCTCTTTCAGATTCTTTTATTTTCTTTCTTTTAAAAAAAATAATAGCTTTTTAATTTCAAAACATATGCATTGATAGTTTTCAACATCCACTCTTGCAAAACTTTGTATTTCAAATTTTTTCTCCCTCCCTTTCCCCCTCTTCCTTTAGACAACAAGTAATCCAAGATAGATTTAACATGTGCAATTTTTCTATACATATTTCTACAATTATCGTGCTGCACAAGAAAAAATCAGATCAAAAAGGAAAAAAATGAGAAAGAAAACAAAAAGCAAGCAATAACAACAAAAAGAGTAAAAATACTATGTTGTGATCCACACTCAGTCTCCACAGTTCTCTCTCTGGATGCAGATGCTCTCTCCATCAGAAGACTATTGGAAATGGCCTGAACTTCTTTTTTTTTTTTTCAGTGTGAAAAGATGTATTTATATTGAAACATACCTGTAAAGTTCTGAGCTGCAAAGACCAATGATACTGTCAATGAATTGATATTGACATGTATTGCAGTAGCACTTAGGATGACGAGACAATTTGAAACCACAACATGCAAAGAGTAGTTGAAGAGAGAAAGAATGTCTACTTGGAAGAAAAGATCATGTGGGTTTTCAGTGTTTTAAAGAGCTGATATTGGGAAAAGACTAAAACTTCTCTTTGTTCTGAGCAGAGTATGGAATAGTGGAAAGAAAACTGGATTTATCATAAGAGGATCTAGATTTGAATCTTGGGTCTGTTTCTCACTCAGTTCCCACAAAGGAGGCAGCAAGGTACTCAATACTTAGAGACAGAGAACCCAAGTCCATGTTCTATCTCCCACTTACTACCTTGGGTGAACCTGAGCAAGTAACTTAACCTCCAAGAAGGGATTGAACTAATCGATCTCAGAGCCCCTGTCTGATTCTTCATTTATGCTCTTCTAAACAAGTATTTATTGAGAATTTATTCTGTTCCTAATGTAGTGCTAGGTATCAAAGTCTTAGAGAAATAGGTAATTGGGAAACAAAGACAAAAATGAAACAATTCCTTTCTAGGTAGCATAGTAGGATAACATGTTGGGTCTCGTGGTAGAAAAACATGAGTTCAAATACAGCCTGAAATATTTACTAGCCGTTCAACTCTGGGTAATTCATTTAACTTTGCTCTGTCTCAGTTTCCTCTACTTTTAAAAATAGGAATAATAAAAGCACTAGTTGTTGTGATATAATTATATATAAGATATTTGTAATGCATTTAGCACAATGCCTGGCCCAAAATCGGTGCTATATAAATATTCCTTGTGTCCTATTAGGGAAAGATAGCATATAAGTAGAATAAATATAAGGTTTGGACTTGACACTTTGTTGATATAGACAAACTCCCAGATAACGAAAATCCCTTTGCTAATGCTGATGGACATCTTCCTTATGAATTATAGTCCCAGAGAATTGTCCAGAACATTGAGAAATTAAGTAACTTGCCCAGGGTCACATAGAAAGTATTTGTCATACTTTAGAAAAAGTAATTTCTACCAGGAGGCATTTACTCTCTGTGTGGCCTTAAGGAAATTTCTTCATTACTCTGATCTTCAGTTTCTTCATATTTAAAATGAGAGGGCCTTAGATAGGATGACAGTTGAGGTTCCTTTTGTCTCTAAATCTATGATCTTAGAGTGCTATAAAGGAATCTACCAGAATATATTTTTATTCAGTATAAGGAAGACTTTTCTAATAACCAAAGATATCCCCAAATGGAATGAACCATTTTTCTGTGATCAGTTTCCTAGAAGTGTTCAAGGAAAAGGCCAAATGACCATCTCTTAGGGATTTTGTAGAGCATGTTTCTGAATTCTATCAGGACAGAATTAGATGATTCTTTTTGTGATTTTTTGAAACTCTAAAATTCTATAGATTTAGGAGTTTAAAAAAACACAATATATATTTTTTTCATTCAACCATGTATTTTCCTTTTACTAACCTCAGAGATAATCCTCCTGTCTTTCTCTGATTATTCCACAGAAAGCCTTTGACATGGATATTACTTTTATCTACTGACACTAGCATTATAATATAGTTCTATTCAATTTTCATTGTTTTCAGTTCCTTCAACTACATTTTTGAGATATGCTTTTATGACATATTTTCTTAGCATTTATAGTTATGACATAAGTATCTTAGAATGGATGATTTGATTTTTGGTTTAACCAAAGAGATCTGTATTTCCCCCCAAGCATTGTCCAGCTGGACAATTTTGAGGTGATACATGGGTTTAGAATCAGTCACAAAACAGAGCACTTGAGGATACATAGTGCCTTTTTGAGCACAATTCACTACCTTTATCTAAAAACTAAATATAAATGGTTTTTGGGTAGTACAATGTTTTGCATTATTCATGCATTTTTATCCTCATAACACAGTTAAAATGACATTTTAGAAGAGAGCCACTAGGAGGGTCAGTGCCCTCAAATTCATGTCAGGTAATGATCATTTGAAGGAACTAGTTTTTTTTTTGAACCAGATTAAAAGGGCCTTATAGGGATGAGCTCTCTTCAAATGTTTGAAAGGCTGTCATATGAAAAGATTAGATTTATATGGTTTTAACCCAGAAATCAGAGCTTAAAGCAATTGATAGATATTGCCAAAAAAAAATTTAGATTTTAGACTACAATAAACACTTCCCAACACTTAGAGCTATCTAACAGTAGAATTGGCATCCATGAGAGATAGTGCATTCCCCCTCATTGGGCAAGGCAAAATATCAAGTGTTTTTCACAGAGAATTTTTGTTCAGTTATATAGGTTAGGTTCAAACACTGATGTTTCTTTCAACTCTGAAATTCAGTGCTTCTAAAATATTCTGGGTATTATGTAGACCTAAAAGACAGCAAATGACGTTTTTTGTGCTTCATTCCAGCCATTTCTCATTCAAGAGAGGTAGATCTCTCTACATTTGAACATAGTGGAGTCAAGCCCACCCATGTATTGAATATTAAGGAAATTGTCACAAAATTTGGTAATTGGTAGGGTGGTGACTGGGAGGGTAAAAAGACCTAAAACATTTGTCTATTTGTAGTTCTTTTTTAACCAGAGTTATGATTAAAATGGATTTTGTCTGGAGTTTATATATTTCCACTTCATAGCTCAAAAGCTGAGTCTAAATATCATAATTATTAGCAAGGAGCAGCAAGACATGTCTCTTTGCATTAACTTTTGGACAATGTGAACAGTTTGAATGTAACTTCAATACAAGTGGAATATTTCCCTTCCCACTTTATAGACTACCTTTGTACTATGGTATACTCACATGTATTACCAAATATATTTTCTAGGACTGATTGATGCATGTAAATGAATTGTCATTTCCCTTGGAATCATTTAACAGGGCTCACACAATCGTTTGGTGAGGCTATAAGATATTTGAGTTCATGAATGTGGAGCTATTGTGGGATATGTCATCAGGAGAATAATTTGTCAGCTCTTAAAGCAGAAATTACAATTGAACAGAAAAGCAAGACAGGTGGCACAGTAGAAAGAATACTGATCCTGGGGTCAGAAAGACTCAACTTCCTGAGTTCAAATCAGGCTTTCAGATACTTGCTAACATGACCCGGGACAAATCATTTTGACGAGGTGGGGGTATTTGGCACAGGGAAACTCGAGCATTGATGCAATTGTTCTCCAGGGCAGGCTGGGAAAAGACTCTGATAGAGATCAGTTTAGCTCCATAGTTTCACCCTCTGAGGAAGTCATTCAGGCAGAAATTTATGTCAAATCCCTGAGGCCTACCCTCTGTGGGGATCATGGGCAGTCTCACCTTGCTATGTCCTGTCAGAAATCTCAGTCATGTCCCTGAGGTTAAATTTTCCCTATAAATCTGATTTTGGCCCTTATCATCTTTTTTGCTCTTTTTTTGAGTAAGCCCACAATGGTACTCTGTCTCATAGTGTCTTTCCCCTTACCATTCCTTCATAATACCATGTGGTGTTTCTCCTAACCCCACTGTGCCTTATGGTGTCTGCCTCTTCAAACTCCACTTCTTATAGCTAACTAACTCTTTTAGGATGCTAAATTCCCTTTAAGGATTCAGCCTATTAGTTTAAGGCATGCACCAATTTTATGGGGTGTTTTCTTTCTCCTAGGTAATTGTGCGTTCCACTGAGAAACCTGTCTTTTCTATCATTAATTGTTAAAATCCTTTTCTTATATATGTGCTCTCCCATTCTATTTCGTATTTACTATTCCTGGTGTCTACTGTATCATTTCATATTGTCTATAACTTCTTCTCAAAAACAAATATACCTTTTGGCAAAATCATTGCCATTAATTGATACTGAAGAAAGGATATAGAGCATTTAGAAAACTTTTATTATTACCAATTTTTTCATGACCCTCACTTCAGTTCCACAACTCCACGTGGAGTCACAATCCACAATTTAAGAAGCTTTGTTCTAAAGAGCATCTAAAAGCTTGAGGTGGTAGAATCCATCCATATATGCCTGCCTGCTTTGTCTGGTGCTTACCTACTTGATATATTTTATCCATGGGAAGTGAGTTGGTGTAAAGAAGTGATTGTACTCTTAAAGCAAGAAAGTGGGAAGAAGTAAGGATATAAGGGACAAAAGGGAGAAAAGGAAGTAGTAGGTAATAGCACAGGAGCAGCAGTTCTTTAATAAATTGGCTCTTTTATTCTTCAGTCTACATGCTGGTTCTTTGGAGGTTAGAATCTTTTTTGAGAGTAGAAGGTTATCTCTTATACTAGAGTATTACCTACAGTTATACTTTTTTAACTAAACAAAATGGCATCTATAATTTCCTGGTCTTTCAGCTACATTAAAGAGAAGCAGAAAAAGTCAGAAGAGAAAGACAAGATAGTTATAGAAAGAGACCATGATTTGGAGCTTCTGTAACTAATCTTTGTCTTGGAGGTGACATGATGTAAGATAGGAAAGATTATATTTGAAAGGACAGAAAACAGTAAAGCAGAAGTAGTGAGATTGTTTGAGGCGATATTGATCAAAAGGGCCAAGATCTCAGAGGGACTTTAACTCTTCGTAAGGTAGAAGGTGTGTGTGTGTGTGTGTGTGTGTGTGTGTGTGTGTGTGTGAAAGAGAGAGAGAGAGACAGAGAGAGACAGAGACAGAGACAGATACAGAGAGACAGACAGACGCACACACACACACACACACACAGAGACAGAGACAGAGAGACATAGACAGAGACAGACAGAGAGGCAGAGAAAGAAAAAGAAACAGAGAGGCAGAGAGAGACAGACAGAGAAGGCAGACACACACACACAGAGAAACACAAAGAGAGAGACAGAGAAAGACAGACAGAGAGATAGACAAAGAGAGAGAAAGGCAGAGAGACACAAGAGGAGAGGAAGAAAAAGACTAGGAACAGAAGAAGAGAGAAGAGGAAAAGAGGAAAGGAGAGGGAAAGAGAAAAGAGGGGAGGTATAGAGAAAGAAACAGAGAGAAAGAAATAAAGGGGATTTTTATGACATGATTTATAGGGCATATATACGGGAACTGAAAAATACTCCTGATTTGCCAGATTACTTAATAGCCAACACTAGTGGTTCCTTAGTTTCTATTAGTACAGATCCATCTTTTTGGTTTGAGAGACACTGTGAAATAGTAGATAACATTTTGGACTTGATTAGGAAGAGCTGGGTTTTTGAATCTACCTCAGACAGTTATTAGTTTTATAACTATGGGTTACTCACTGTTTCATCACCTGTATTGGCCTACCTTGCAGGAATTTTGTGAGGCACAAATGACAGATGTAAATATAGATTACGTGCAGCTAAGTTATGCAATGTATAGAAAAAAATATTTGGAGTCAAGAAGATATGAATTTAAATGCTTATTTTAAACATCAACTAGCTGTGTATCCCTGAACTAGATACTTATTATCTTTGTTTTTCATTTTCCTAATCTATAAAAAGGAATAATACTACAATCTACCTTTCAGGTCTATTGTGAAGATCAAATAAGTTAACAGATATAAACTGATTTGCAAACATTAAAGTGCAATATACATAGTAGCTATCATTATTATCATTGTATATATATACATGTATATATATATGTATAGAGAAAGTCTTATATAAAAATCAATTATATTTTTATGCTTTTCCTCCCAATTGGAATGCAAATAGGAGTGTTATTAGATTTTAGGCCTTATCAATCATTTCCATGTTTGTGCAAATTAATTTATGAGTGAAATTCTTAAATTTTGATGTTAGGGATAAGGAAAAGCCACAGATAGTGATTTAAGGGAAGAAAAAGGGAAAAGATTTGAAGAACAATTTAACTGTCTTGGTAATTTTTCATAGGGCAGACTTCCATGTTATATCTCTAAGGAGTGCATACTGTATTTATGTGTATGTGTGTTTGTGAAGAAGAGTCTGAGGGCATAGCATGGAGGGAATCATTCTCTTTATTTATGTAGCATTGAGGAAATGGCTGTGTTTTGATCTATCTTTTATTGATTTTTTGTGCTTCATCTACTCATAGAGTTCCTGTTTTATTTAGAAAATGTTTCTGTGTTGGTTATATATTGTTCCTTGTTTTAGTCCTGGATGCTGTTGTGCAGCATATGAATAGAGGTATCATTTGTTTTGCCCGACTGCCGAGGAGGCAGATAGAGTGCTGGGCCACAGATAATGTTACTGAGCTTTGTTTTCATACAGTGCCTTTCTTTGGAACAACTCTTTACATATGTTACAGCATTTTTCTTCTTAGTTTTTATTAAATGGCCAAGGAATGCTAGAGGCAGTAGAATGCATAATAAAAGGTACAACTTTTGTCCTTAAGGGATACACATATTAAAGAGGCAAGAGAGATCAGCATGCTTTTAAAAAAGATATTATTGAAATAGAAATTATTGTCTCTTTTATTTGGACTGAATAGTTGAACTATTGGATATTGATTCTTGTCCAGCCTTATAAAAGGTTCTATGAGATCTACTAGCCAATAGCGCAGAGCCAACACCCTGCCAAACTTTCTGAATCCCAGTCCCAATTGAAAAATAATTTTTGTGTTTGTGGCTCCCAATGACTAGACTATTTCTATATAATCAAGTGACAATATCAAGACAAAAAGCATGTCTTAAGCACTTACTATGTGTCAGGTACTGTAGTTAGTGCTAGAAAAATAAATATAAATAAAAGAAATACTTTTCCTTCCAATAGGGGAAGACAGCAGATTAAAGGGAGCCAAACATGATGGGGGGAAGATACTAAATGTGAGTTTGGGATGGAACTCTAAAGCGTCAGAAGCAGAACTAGGAGGAGAATGAAGGATGGCTGGCCTGGATCTTTCCACCAAATGGAGGCCCAGGAGCATGTCACCAATGGGATAAGGGAGCCAGCCTGGTAGAGGGATGATCCGAGGTGAGAAAGCAGCTGAGGCATGATTGATTATGTTTGCAGAATTAGTAACTGAGCCAAGAGAGCAATGAAGAGTAAGGAATAATAAAAAAAGATTTGATCAGTTTCCTATGTTCCAGATGTACAGAAGACTTGGATTCAAATCCTGTGTCTGCCGTTGATGGCAAATCACTTAATATTCTGTTTCCTTATTTATAAAATGAAAGGGTTGAACAAGTCAACCTTCTAAGATCTATACACTCTTCCTATAATTCTATGATCTCCTTCTAAGTGTTTTTCCCCTGTTGGCATCAGGAACACCACAATCTCCTTTTTCTCTTTCTCTCTTTTTCACATCTCCTATTTCCTAGGGGCAGCTAGATGGTGCATTTGACAGTCAGACCAGAAGTCAGAATGATCCACTTTCTTGAGTTCAAATCTGGCCTCCAACTCTTACTAACTGTGTGACACTGGGCAAATCATTTAAACCTGTCTCCTCAGTTTCCTTATCTGTAAAATGAGCTAGAAAAGGAAATGGCAAACCATTCCACTATTATGCCAAAAAACAAACAAACAAACAAACAAACAAAAAAAAAAACAAATAAGGTTTGGACAATGAGTTGTGCAAGACTGAGCAACAAAACGATTACATTTGTTTCTTCTTAGTTCTTTTAAAGAAATCTCTTTAATCTGGCTATCTCATGATTCCATATCTCCCAAAATTCTATCCTTGGCCTTTTTCTCCCTTTGGATTTAGTCTTGGGAGTTACATACTTGGCTTTATCTGTCCCCATTAGACATATCTCCCAAATCCATAGGTTAATGACTTGATCTCTCTCTCTCTCAAACTCCAGTATGGTGATTCTTAAGGCTTATAGAATATTTCTACTTGAATTGCTACCACTCTTGATGAATTCATAAAATCATAGATCTAGAAGCAAAAGAGAATTCAGAAACCATTTAATTCAATCACCTAATTAGGCAAATAAGGAAATTGAGACCTTTGAGATTAAGTCATTTACCTAAGATTAGGCAAGTTTTTGAATCAGGTCTACTGATTCTTTTTACTATACTACATTACGTCTAAAACTCAATATGTCTTTAACCAAATATAATATCTTCCCCTTGACTTCCCTCTTTTTGTCAATGAGACCAGCATGTACCATGTTGGGAAATTTTGGTGTTCTTCCATCTCCTTCACTTCTGTCTTCATATCCAGTCAGTTATCATGAGATGTCAATTCTAACATTGTAGTAATATAGGTCTCTTTTTGATTTCAATGAACATTGTTGTTCCAAGGTTAAAAGGGTAGAGTTAAAGCGGGGGAGAGGGGGCTTGAACTTGGAATCGGGAAAGGCTCAAATCCCCCTCATCTCTGTGATCTTGGGCAAATCTTTCTCTGTGCCTCAATTTCTTCACCTCTAAAATGAGAGCTCTGAATTCGGGTCTCCTTGTCTTCAAGGTCAAGGTCATTTCTTTATTTACATACTCTCTCCATTTATATATACATGGATATTATATACATACACATACACAGACACATATACATGGATATTATATACATACACATAACAGACACATATACATTTTGTCTCCCCTGATAGCATATAATTTCCTTGAGGTCAGGCTCTGCTTCATTTTTGACTTTGTATTCGTAGTATCCCTAGCGTATTGCCTGGACAAGTAGGTAACCAATAGGTGCATATTAATTGATTGAAATAGTGTTATTTGTAAGAATATGGTCTTAAATGTATCTTCAGATAAATCAAATTTTAGATTTTAGATAAGTTTTTGAATAATTATTTTAATAAAAATTTTTCTACTCTCAAAGAGGCCTCCAGCTTTTATTATATTATGAGGAATGACAAAGGTCTGCCCTCTCTCTCCTAATTCCAGCTTTACTCATATACTGCTGCTTCTTTCTCTCTCTTTTTCCTTTTTTCCACCTTCTCTCATATTTATTTTGCTCAGGCTAAGAAAATTCTTAGAAAACAAATAATTATGGACTCTCCACAAAAGCTATATAGACTGAACCACTTGTGGTGTCAAAGGTTGTTTGATAATAGGGTTTCTCAAAGTCTACTGTGAATCTCAGCACTGGCCAATAATTCCCTCCTTGAAATATACTATGGAATACTTTGATATTGGCTGCTATTGTTTCACTGCCTATGATCATTGAGATTAAAGGTTTAAATTGTTATTACTCCTTCCTTTTTAGAGATTTCATTCAGACATTTCCCCTCAGAGCTCAACCAGTTTTTCTATCCAAAGTCAACCAGAGTTTCTCCTTTAAAAAGAGGGGTTTGTATTCTATTATACTTCCTACTTCTCAGACAACTGCTAAGTGATTTTTAAGATTTAGAAAAAATTTTAAGTAGCATTGATAATTGTTCAGTAAAGAAGATAATCAGCTATACCCAGAGAGAGAACTATGGGAAATGAGTGTGCACAACAACATAGCATTTCTACTCTTTCTGTTATTGTTTGCTTATATTTTTGTTTTCCTTCTCAGGTTTTTTTCTTCCTTTCTAGATTCAATTTTCCTTGTGCAGAAAGATAACTGTATAAATACGTATACATATACTTTAACATATAACATGTATTGGACTACCTGCCATCTAGGGGAGGAGGTGGGAACAAGAAGGAGAAAAGTTGGAGCAGAAGGCTTTGCAAGGATCAATGTTGAAAAATTACCCATGCAAATGTTTTGTAAATAAAAAGCTATAGTAATAAAAAAGTAGCATTGATAACTGTTTTGGTCTTTGGGTAGGTCATTAATTGGATAGACTTTCAAAATCCCTACTCTTGTGTCTTGTGTGTGTGTGTATATATCTATCTGTGTGTATGTGTATGTGTGCATGCATGTGCATGTAATCATTGTGGTAGAGAATATAAATAGAACAGAGGAAGATGTGATTAAAGAAATATATTATCATTTGGGTATAATAGCTAATATTTGCATAATTATTTAAGGCTTGAAAAGTGCATTACATACATGATCTTATTTATCTGCATGATCTTGGATGTATCCTTTTACCTTTCAGCAGTCTTTGACAACTACCACATTATTTTTAATTTTTATTTTATGCTTTAATTTAAAAAGTATTTATTTTCTCTCCTTTCCATATTTTCCTCCCTTGAAAAACAAAACAAAAACATACAAAAACCCCTTTGTAACAACAACTTTTGAACAGTAAAATAAAAAAAATATTGCCTCACTGGTGTTGTCTCATGGGGATCAATAAGCAGTATTATATTGTTTTTAGTATCTATCACCAAATTAAGTTGTGAAATTCAATATTTTGCCTATATTTCCTGGATAACTAATGGATAAGAAGAAGAAGAAGAAGAAAATTCTGGATTTTAAATCACAGACTATTAGTATTGGGATGGAGAGAACAGTGTCTTTCTCCACAGTCCTCTTAGAGATTAAGAGGTTATAAGTGGCTGGCATTTCAAAAACACTACCTAGTATAATGCTAAGAATAGCAGAATTCAAAAAATGTGGGTTTTAATTAGGGACATGGTGCTAAGTGTTTAACAACCAGGTTCTCCAGAAGGGGGAGAAAAAGTATTCACATACTTTAAAGTTTAGTCTAAATCAGTAACACTTTCATAAGTCTAGATAACTAACAAGAAACAATTGATTTTGTCAATTGATAATTTCTGAGTAAATGCTCACACTGAACATTTAATAATAGACTTTACTGAGCAGTAAGAACAGGCTCTAGCATATATCTGATTCTAATCCTTCTTCCCCACTAATTAGATGTGTAACTTTGTATACATCACAGGACCTCCCTGAACCTTCACATTTTCTTATCTAACACTTGAAAGATTTATGCTTTCTTTGGTGTTGGCAGTTTGTTTGTTTGTTTGGTTTTTTTTTTTTAACCAACATATATCATCACTACTTTAGTGTATGGGTTCTTTTGGCATGTGTACACACACATATACCTATACATGAAAATCCAATCTCAGGAACTTACTAGCTGGTCAAGGAAGGAAGGCAGGGAGGATGAGAGGGAGAGACAAAGAATACAGTAGAGAACACTGCACATATTTTTAAAGGCATGGTTTTCCCATCATCTTGGTCCAAAGTTCCATGATGATAAATCAGAAACAGAATCAGTAATAGATTCGAGTTCCCTGACTCCCTATCCAGTCTCTTTCCAATGTACAAACTAGCTGCCTTTAGTTTACTATTTAGGATTGGAAGTTGGGCTATTTTTTGTTTGGATTGTTTTTAAAAGTATACTGTTACTTATTTACAAGCCTATTTGAAATAGTCTTTATGATTCTAATATTGACAAGACTATGAAAACAAAGTGGCTAAAATAAGTAAGGATGACATCAGATTAAGGGGCACAATAGTAATGTTATAGAACCAGATTAACAGGCAAATTGGATGAGTAGTTCTCATTTCCATTCCCTCCCTCTAGCCTTCGTTCTTTTTGAGCTCATCAGATGAATACACACTGTAATGATATATTCTGTTGTCTGAAAGTAGGAAACAAATTCAGAGCCACATTTTCTTTGTGAATGGTCTGTTGCCTAGGACTTCTTTTTGGTGAAGTTAATGATAGAAATAATCTTACAATAGGGTTTTACAGTCCATTTCTGTAAGCAAGGGAGATGGAATGTTTTTTAATAACCATATAGCTATTTGATGATTTTTAGACTTCCTACATGAAGACAGTATGCATATAGATTGATATAGAATTATTTAAAATGCTGCATATAAATTAAACATTAAAAAAGGGAGATACAGGCAAGCTAAGCTGTTCCATTATAATCTTGGGTTGTGCTCAGTTCTACCTCAAGGACACACACTCCATCCATTTCATATCGGATGTCCTTCTTTTGAAAGATGATCACTAAAGTTCAAGTAACATATCAGCATAGCAGGGAATTGTATAATTTATAGGGCTTTTTTAAAGCAGAGAGCAGAAAACTTGTTCATAAATTAAAACTCTTTTTTCTTGTTCTTTCTTTCTTCTTCCCATTTACAGATTGGCGCACTGAAAGATTATTATCATTTTTACCATAGCAGGACAATTAAAAGGTCTGTTCTCTCAAGCCGAGGAACGCACAGCTTCATTTCAATGGAACCAAAGGTAAAAAGAACCTATTGGATGGGAACCAGAAGTCTAGGCTTCTGCATTTTTCATTGGTAATGTCATACTTGGAGATGATAGCCCTAGTGAAGTTTAACATTTCAGTAGCTGAACCATATCATATCTTATCTAGGGTCTTGGCTTACTAGTCAGGTGAAGGCTCAACAGTACTTTGATTTTAACTGATATGTCTTTTTCATCTAACTAAATTATGGGATCCTTGTGTTGTTCATCAAGACTGGTCCTTGTAGGAATCAATTTTGATTCTGAATGTCCATATGCACTTTAGTAATCTGGGCTTTTTATTTTATCTATAAAAGAAAAATGACTGATGCTATTTTTATTAGTGAAAAACACAAGGGTAGGGATTGATTCAGAGTCCTTATGACAAGCCTCAGGTCAACATAGGGAATCACAGTTTAGAGACTGACATCATTAAGAACTAAGGAGTTGCTCTGTGTCATCTATATAAAAATTTCCACTATAATTTAATTGTCAGTGTTTGGCTTAAACTTGATTGCCCTGGAGTAGTGCTTGCTGCTTGTAGGGGAGACAGGTACTTTGAGAAACTAATGGATGACAGACATGTTAAAATCTGTTGTGCCAGAAAAGACTTCTCTTTTTGACTCATATACCTGGCCTCTCTCGCTTTTTACCCCTGTAAATAGCTCATTCCAAATATCATGATAAAGCCTTGCAAAATATTTCCTGCTTCCTTTCACATCATTCCCACAATATATGAAGAAATTAATGGAACATCTCACAACATTCTGCAGAGGGAACAGGGATGGTAGTGAGGAGGAATAAGGATATGAGGGGAAAAAAGCTAATTGTTAATAGCTAACTTCTAAGAGGAAGTATGGAATAGTAGACAAAAGATTTAGAGCTGAAAAGGTTCTTATAGGTTATTACCTAGTGTTAAGATAGAATTGAGAGTTAGAAAGAGCCTTAGAGGACATCTGGTTTGGAACCAGAGAAATTCAGTGACTTGCTCAGTTTCACACAGCAAATAATTTAGATGATGCAGTAGATAGAGGGCCGTGTATGGTGTCAAAAATACCTGAATTCAAATCTACCTTACTTAATAGTTTTGTGATCTTGGGTAAATCACTTAATCTTTGCCTGTTTTCCCATCTGTAAAATGGGGATAATAAAAACACCTCCCAGGGTTGTTATGAGATTCAAATGAGATAATATTTATAAAGTTCTTAGCACAGTGCCTGACATAGCAAGCACTAAGTTACCTTTGACGATAATAATTAATTTGAACCTAGTGCCTGGTCTTTTTCTCTATCAATAGGAAGACCTAGAATCAAATTTCATTTTTTCTGTGAACATGAGCAAGTCACCTTATTTCTCTGAACCTGAATTTCCTCATCCTAAATGATGGAGTTAACAACACGCTATCAGGTTGTGAGGCTAAAATGAAAAAAATGTACATGAAGCATTTTGCAAACTTTCAAATGTTACATCATGTCAGTAGTTATTATTGTTGTTTGTGATGTTTGCTTTAAAATTTGATTTTCACCCGTTCACATTATTTGGGGAATGGCCTAACTAGAGAGAAGTAATTTAATCTTCCACCTGTATGTGGATAGTAAACATATGAACAATGGATGGCTATACTTATTTGTCATGATTTCTCTTATTTCTTTTGGAATATTATTTTATTAGCCTGATAGTTCCTTTTCAAATGTTATTTATGTATAGAGTCATTTCCAGTGTTATTTGACATATGGAATCATTTTTAAATGATGAAAAAACTGTTAAAGCCAATAGATTTGTGGCTTTTGTTTCTTTTTTTTTCAGAGAGGAGAATCATTTAAAGATTTTATTTATTAGAGCAAAAGACAGTCATTTTAATTAATGTGCAAATTGGGTCTCAAACTTGGAGTCCTGCCCTCGGTTATGTGCCATGACTTGCCTTGTTTAATTTTATCCAAAATATTATGACACAGTTTTCATGTTTGCACAATTACATCTCAGTGGTATAAAAGATACCTTATTTTCTTCACCCAATTTTCTCAGGGTTATAGGAACATCTCCCAAAGCTCCCAGATGACTGAATTTTCTCACCCTTGTTTCCCACTCAGAACTGAATATTTCTGGAAATGCAATCTGCTGGGCCATTTCTGAATTAGCCAAGTGTTTGAAGCAAAGTCACGTTTTTCATCTTTTGGTTAACTTTCCAAGGCCTGTTTGATCTTTTGTAATTAAGATGGTTCATATTTCTGACTTCATGTGCATTGACAATGGGATTTTCATAAACCAAACACGAGTTATTTATAAAGTTAAAAAAATGGAGTGTATAATTATATATTATTTTCAGAATCCAGAATTCACTGAATATTGGCAAATTTCATTTTTTTTTTTTATATTCTGGGCTTTTTAGTTTGCATCCCACTTTTTAAAATGAAGACTTATTCTTCTGGGTATGGATATTGAAATTTCAAATACCTGAATTGTAGTCTAAAAGTGTCATCACAATCAGTAATTTATGGCAAAAGATGGATGCTACAAAAGGGAAGAGGTTCTTACCAATAGCCCTAAAAGTGGTGCCAGTCTTCCTTTATTCTAAGGCTACCTATAAGGGAAAAAAAAAAAAAAAAAAAAGTAAAGGGAGTCCAGCTCCTTGGCCTGTGAAGACTGTGTATTTTTAAAATCAGCAGGAGTCCGGAGTTCAGGTTAGGGGAAAATCGTCAGTCTTTATTCTCAGTGAAGAAGGATCGGAGGCGGAAGAGAATCGGCAATAGCAATGTGTGCAGCTGAGTCAAGAAGCTAGCTAGACCCACAGCCACACGACCAGCAGCTAGGAGAATGGACTCCAGGCCCAATCTCTCCCAGCTTCTCTTCCTGTTCCTCTCTCATCCTCCACCCACCAAAATTGTCATTTCTTGTACAACACATCAGGACTTGCACAGAGAGTGGGCAGGGACCATTCTTTATCCAATCATGTATATTAATAGAGTATAGCCCAATTACTATTTAGTCTCACGTACTTGGGACCTAAGTGCATCAACTCAAACTTCAGCCCATTACATTGGCCTGATATTTGGATTGGTGTCAGATGAAGATTCTTTGTGGCACAACACATATCTGAGAAATCTGATCATCTTCATAGTTTTCTTTGTCTATTTCTACATTCCAATGTGTTGTGTATGTCTTTAGGAGATGTGCTTTTAAATTTCTGTTCATATATAGTCAATAAACATTTAATAAGCACCTATCACCTTGCTATAAGCACTAGCCATACAAATACAAAAAAGAAAGGGAGAGAGAAAGAAAGAAAAGGAAGAAAGAAATAAAGAAAGAGAGAAAAGAACAAAAAAGAAAAAAGAAAGAAAATCCTTGTCATTCAGGTACTTACAATTTCATGATAGGATGACAACAAATTTAGGACTACACTAAAGGGCTAGACAAGGATAAACCTGTGTCATTGTAGAATCAACCATAGCTACATCCTGAATGATACATTCTGAGCCTTCTTCTCATTTTTTTTTTTTTTTTGACATGTCTGTGTTATGGGATACCTGGGAGATAACACTGGAAAAATGGAGAATTGGCTTTCCTTCTCTCTACATAATCCTATCCTGACAGATCTTTGACTAGGTCTTCTGGAATTAATGTGCAGATTCAAGAACTACAGGGGAATTGTCACCTGTTTTGTGATAAAGTAGGAGTGGCCCTATTCAAAGTCAATTCTAAAATTGTTGATTGTTTGATAAATATTTATTAAGTGCCTGCAGTGTGCCAGACACTAAGTGGTCTGGATACAAGAAGAAGCAAAACACCCTCAAGGGGTTCAGAACTGAAGGGAGAGAAAACAAGCAAATAAATATATACAAAGAGACTATAAATAGGATAAATAGGAAATAATTAAAAGAGGGAAGGCACTAGAATCAAAATGGGTTGAGAAAACTTTCCTAAAGGAGATGAGATTTTTATTGGGATTTAAAGGAAGCCAAGGGAAAAAGTAGAAGATGAAGAGGGAAGGAGAATTGGAGAAAATACCCAAAGCTCAGAGATGTAGCATCTTGGTTGTAGAGCAACAAAGGAGAGAGTACCAGAAGGGATATAAGATATGAGATGATTGGAAAGGTAGGAAGGAGCTAGGTCATGAAGGATTCTGAATGACAAACAGAACATTTTATATTTGATTGTAGAGGTGCTAGGGAGCCAAACACTCAAGTTAATTATTGAGCGCAGTGGGGATAACATGGTTAGAACTATGAAGTAGAAAAATCACTTTAGTGGTTCAGTGAAAGATGAATTAGAATGGAAAGAGACCTGAAATAGGCAGACCCAATAACAGGCTCTTACAATAATTTGGGCATGAAGTTATTATAAGGTCTGTCTCAGAGTAGTGACAGTGTTGGGGGAAGAAATTTTTGGGGAAGAGAGGGGGAATTTTCCAGAGTTTTCCAGAAGTGAAATTGATAAGCCTTGGCAAGAGATTAGATAATGAGAGTGACAGGAGTAAGAGACAGTAAAGAGTTGAGTATAACCCCAGCTAGTGAACCTGAAGGACTGGAAAATTGTAGTAGGGGAAGGAAGAGAAGAGATGAATTCTATTTTGAACATGAGAGTTTGAGATGTCTTCTGCACATCCAGTTTAAAATATCTGAAAGGTAGTTGGAGATGCAAGATTGGAGATCATCAGAGAGATAGGGGAAGGATGGGTCAATTTAGAAATACTAATTAAACCCATGGGAGCTTCCAGCAGTACTGCTGTTATTTGAGCCTATCATTATTTGCTTTCTCATGTTCTAGGGACAGCAGGAGCAGACACTGACCTTCCTAGATTAGTACAGGCTTATCTTAAGACCTAGTCAAAGATCTGTCAGGATAGGATTATGTAGAAATTGAGGGTGAGGATAGTTGTAAGTTACTCTGTATAGATCATTATCTCTGATTGAGAAAGGGAGGCATAAATTTATGGCAATACTGTCAAAGTTCATGGACAGCTCCCTCCTATGTGTAAGCAAGCAATAAATTTTGGGGGAGAGGGAGGGAGTGAGTTTGCTCTTTAGTAATACAGAAGGGGTTTGGGAAAAGTCTCTTATTCCAAAACATAATACATCAATAAATTTAAATAATTTTAAAAGGAATAGCTTTTTAAATGTGATTTCTTTTCAAAGTAATAGGATTTCTTCTGATTTAGAGGATAACCCTATTTGGAAGAGGCATATTCATACTCTGATTGGAATTATGTATTGTATTTATGTAAACATACATAAATGAAGTGTGTTACCTAAGAGAAATTTTGATCAGGAAGTGAGCAATGTGTAATGTGACAATTTTAAAAGGACTTGAATGAAGACTTAAAACATAGTTCTCTAGGGCATCCTATTCCTGCAGTTTTGTAGACTTAATTGATAAGACCATACATACAATAGGGGGAGGGTTTATACTATGTATCTGTGATTTCCGGCACATTAGAAAATATTTAGTTATTAACAATTGGCTAAGAGAGAGTTTATAATGCAACAGTGCACAAGACCTTTCCCAGAGACATACACACCATATAGGAATATAAAGACACATAAAGAAAGCCATCAAGATGATTAGACTTCTCAGATTTGCATTGCTTTGTTAGAAAGAAGCTTTACCTAACTCCTTCAATGTCCTCCTTCTAAAACATATTGTTCAAACAAGTTGTTGTTTGTCCTTTGCTCTGGAAGAGGACCATGACATGCAAATAAATTGGACTTAAGTGAGGGTAGGCTATATACAGTAACCAATCTCATTCTCTTCTCCAAAGCCATCTAGATCCAGTGGTAAGATATATAGATCCACACACATTTCTAATTGTCCTGGCCCTGGATGTGGTGGGAGCCATTGGTCTTCCAAGCTAAGATCTTTCCCAGATAATAAATGAGGCAAAGAATGACCTCTTTTATCTAGTCCAAAAAAATAAATCAGTGTGTGAGGGGAAGCCCCTTGAGGTATCTGGCTCAAACAAAAACTATAAGTATTTATACTTACTCATAGCCATCAAGGCCCAAACAATGATCAAGTGAGACTTGAGCTGGGATAGATTGTTGACCAATCAGTGAGAAGCAGTGATTTGGGTTTAAGGTATGGTCCTTAAAAAGAAATCTAGTCATAACCCCCAAAATATCTTGTAAGGTTTTGACAATCAAAATTTATATTCCTTTGGGTGGAATACCCAAAAATAAGTGAGGGAGGGAAGGGAGAGAGGGAGAGGAGAGAAAGAAGGAGGAGGAAGGCTAAGAATAATTGGGAAGGAAGGAAAAAAAAGGAGGAAAGAAGGAAGGAAGGAAGGAAGTAAGGAAGGAAGGAAGGAAGGAAGGAAGGAAGGAAGGAAGGAAAGGAAAAGAAAAGAAAGGAAAAGAGCCTTAATCATTAAATGGGTTGTTTCAGTCAAACTGAAACCTGGGAAAGACCTTAACTTAAAAAGACCAATGTCTCCTACTATATCCTGAGACAACTCCAGCCATCTGGATCTTGCCAGTGGACCCAGATGGCTCTGAAGATGAGAGTGAATATGCAGAGTCAATGAGGATGCAGAAGGACTCAACGCAAATTCTGGGAGGAGACTGTACAAAATTGCAGGTTAATCTTTATAGCAGGCAGCAAGTTATTGTGGAAAGATTACTGGATTCAGAGTCAGAAGAGCAGTATGTAAATCCTGACCCTGCTATTTATTAACTATGTGACCTTGGACTATTATCTTACATCTTTCCAGAGAATGTTTTCTTAGGATCTGACAGAGCAAATGATTACACTCCTCAGCAATATCAAAGTCTTAAGGGATTATATTGTTCTTTGAGAATGATACTTCAGAGAAAGACTTCAGAAGGAGTCTAATATTGGGAGAGTCTTCTTTAATGAAAGAATTCCATTGATTTACCAGGCAGGTGATACTCAAGTTAAGGAATTGGTGAGGGGGAGTTAGCAGAGATGGTGTTTGGGATGCAGAGGCTTAGAATCTCAGGTAAATAATAAAATGCCTGAACCATATTCTATAGAGACCAGAAATCAATGCTCCCCAATATTCTATTGTAGTAGCTGGTTAAGATCCCTGAAAGAATCTGTCAACCAGTGTTCTTTTTGCAATGAAGCCGAACAACACACCTTCCTGACAAGAGACAAAAGACTCCCAGAGTATTAGACTTTTTATGTTTAAGCCTCTATCTGATGTTGGGAGGTCTTGAAAAAAAAAATGGTGTTAAAGAAAGTGGCAACTTACACCTCTGATCAGAATCTTGAAGAAATGACTATTTGGAGAGGTTAATAGCAAAAGGAATAGGAGTTAGATAAGGATGCACAAGACTACTCAAGTGTTGAGCTGGACCATAAGGCATTTGCCTATTTGTTACTGCTGATTCAGGGTAGCATCCACATTGACCCAGTATGCCAAACAAAGAGAGACCTTTTTGCAGGCTCTAACTGCCTGCAAAACCAATGGGGGAAACAGTGATTCATGGTTACCCTAATCCTTTCTTGACGGTAAACAGGGGAATATGATCGTTAGAGGCAGATTATTACCACTGCAATCAAGAATGTAGACCATTTGATCTGTAGGATAGAAAGGCATCAGTTGTTGCCTTTGATCTTAATGAAGACATCAATTTGTCCCATTCTGAGTCTGTCTACTTGAACCTCTGGACTAGTGTTAGACTGTCCCATGATTCCATAGAGGCTGAATTATGTGTTTTAGAAGAAGCAAAAGAAAGAGAACAGTTATATTGTATTAGTCTCTTTGTGATAGACCAGTGCAAGTCAGGAAAATCTGATTTCTTGGGTGCTTTTCTTGGGTTTTGGTGTGTTCTCATTTTTCTTGCTTTATGTTATATGTTTATAGGAAAAGTATTTTGTGGTTCTCCGTAAACTACTTGAGGTCACATCAAAGGAATATATAAATATAAATCAATTAATTACTAGATAGATAGATATTAACCCTAGGTTAAAGAACTACTGTTCTGAAGCAAGTCAAGTATATATTTCTCTCCATAGGAAGGGAGCTGACATAAAAAAAAAAAAAAGGTACAATTAAAAAATAATGTGGAATGAAGTGATACAGAGAGAAATTGTGGGATGTCTTGGTGGGAGTCTGGGTGAAAGATCATGGAATTTTTTAAAAATCCCAAAGTGTTTTTGTTTTTAGTTTAAGGGAAGAATATGCCCACCCCTTACCCTGCAGGAAGCTCACACAATGAACATTTCACTGACAGGGTGGTTACTCATTTCAGTGCATGACTCCTGGCCTTTTTATTTTTTTAATTCTTCCTGCACATACTTAGGGTTCTCTAAATAAATTAAAAGCAATAACAACAACCAAAAAAAAAAAAAAACACCTTAAGGTTCTGGGGTCAGATGTACTATATGAGGGAACTGACCCAGAATAAGAAGAGTTCCTCTATGTTATGATTATGTTTTGATGGCAAGGACTAGCAATATCTTGAGATACCATTACTAGACTGTAATAACACAGATGAATTAGAGAGTTTAGTGGCATTGCAATAGCCAGGCAGAACTCAAAATTCTATACTTCAGAGGGGACTTTATTTTTTTCTTTGCATTTTATAGGTTTTTAAAAAAAAATCTTTTTTTCCCTTCTTTTTGCTTATTAACTCTCTCCCAAAACAAAACAAGCTGGACTACAATTCATTAAAGTGAAATAATATGAACTCCTCTCCATAAATCATTATTGAATTTAGACATTTAGTCAAGGGACTACATCTGAGGGACTGGATTTGCATTAAATAAAAAATGCCTTTATGGCAACAGATCTAGTGTCGTCCTAGGAATGCATACTGATATTTTAATAAAAGAATATCTTATACTTTTAAATTCTTAAGCTATTTTATGAAAATTCAATTAAAGCATGCAATTATTTGAATGAATAGAACCTTTGGTTTTTCATTTAAGAAACCATCACTACCTATGGTCCAATAGATTGATAAAATCCCACAATAGACATTACTTGTTAGATTTATGTAGAGTTCATTTTCTGTGAAGTGATCAAGATTTCTTCATTTCTTCCATGCAAAACTTTAAACCAAATGATGTATAAAATTGAGCCTCTTCTATTATTAAAATTGCTTGATTGGATGACTGATTAACTACACTTATCAACAACAAAATCCATGTGAAGTGAGGAAGGTGGGCAACTGTCCGAACAAGTCACCAGAGAACATCTGTAGAAGTACTAAAAATTAATAACTGAGCTGGGAAAGTGATAGTCTGTCATTGGGCTTTGGTTCTATTAGTCATCTTTGCTGCCCAAATGAGCTAAGAACTAAAGACATTTCTAGACATCCCTAATTAAAATGGAATCTCTTCCATGAAACCTATTCTGAATATACTAGTTAATAAAAATACTCCCCTCTGCTATCCTTATATTGTAGGCAAATTTTTTTTATATCTGCTCTATGTACCTATTATGGATACCATCTTGTATTGTTGTAATTTGATATATGCTTAGATTCTCTCATTGAACTGTAATCTCCATGGGCTACAACTGGGACTCAGCACAAATGAAGCATCTCATGTAGTAGTCACATTATGGAAATTCACACTGTCTCTTTTTACTGGGCTCAAACTAATGACCCTGCTTTACATAATTATAACTTCTTAGAGTGAAAATTCAAATACATCTGAATACTTCAAGGGATTTTATTAGTCACATTAATTGGACCAAACCTGTAGTTTTGATTTGCACTTCCTCTAGTGCTCAGTACTCTGTTCTACACATAGGAAGTAATGAATGTTTGCTTAAGTGGTTGAAGAAAATAGAAAATTAGTCTGTGGAGGTCTTCTGGGATCACTGAGTTAAATCAGGAAATGATTTTGCATTCCAATCCTTCTCATTTGACTTATGAGGAAACAGAGGACCAGAAAAGCTATAAAGTTCATGCAGGTGAAATCCTAACTTCCTTATTGTAGCTATAAGAAAACTTTGGCTCTGCTCAGAGGAAATTTGTGGAAGAGATAGGGATAGGCTGTGGGTCATTAGATATCATTAGATATAATAATTTTAAAAATAACTAAAGAAAATTATGCCAAAGTGTTAGAACAAAAGGGAAAGTAGAAATAGAAACAGAAAGTAGAAAGTAGATAGCCAATCCTTGCTTTAAGTCTTTATCAGATAATACATTTAATCTTGATGGAGAGAGAAAGAGTAAGAAAGAGAGAGAGACAGAAAAAGAGAGATAGAGTGAGAAAGAGGAGAGAGAGACAGAGACAGAAACTCAAAGGGAGAGACAGAGACAGAGAGAGAGAGAGAGAGAGAGAGAGAGAGAGAGAGAGAGAGAGAGAAAGAAGAAGAAGAAGAAGAAGAAGAAGAAGAAGAAGAAGAAGAAGAAGAAAGAGAGAGAGAGAGAGAGAGAGAGAGAGAGAGAGAGAGAAAGAAAGAGAGATGAAGTTACTAAATACACCTCATCTAATTTACCTCTTTGCCAATGGCTATCCCTGACCTGTTTTTAGTTTTTATTGACCTGACCTAGTTGTGTGGCTAGAATTCATTCTTTCTCCATGCGTTAGTTTTTAAATTTAAATGGAGATATTTCATGGGAGTAAATGATAGAATCATCCTATAGGTTAAAAGAAAGTGTTACTGCCAGAGACTGAAGAGGAAAGGGGCACCTGTCCTCTCTTTTCAGCAATAGAAATCTTATAGTTTCTCAAAGAAAACTTCCTCCCTCTGTCCTTCATCAAGAACTACAAAAAACAATTCTTACGCCCAAGGCAAGAACCACAGGCTTTAAATCTGTTTTTAAAAGACAAAGTTAGTTGGAAAGGGGCTGGGGGAAAGCACAGAATATGGGCCAGAAGAATTCATGGACAAAATCCTTACAAATATCATGAGGTTGCTTCTGGGCAAGATGCTGTTAGGGAAGAAAGCAGAGCAAGGAGGAGGTTACCTGAGTGAGAGTCAGCTTCCATTTTTAACTAACTAGGTACTAAACTTGGTTATTTTTATTTGTTGGAGAAGTATAAATACTTTTCAAAACTTTTTAAAAACAATTTTTAAGTACCCTCAAGACCTGTTTGTCCTATTCTAATAATAGCTCAGGTTTTACCCCAGGTGAAAAAAAGTATGCATATCCAGGAAATGAAAGAAAACTGGGCAAAACTGAAGCAGTCTAAAGTCCCTGGTGAGAGAAGAAAAGAGGTCATACTGATTTGTGTATTCATAGCAATTGATTCAAAAGCATCTAGGATAAATAAGAAAATAAGATAGAGGCAGGGGAAGGGGAAGCACAAAAGAAACATATCTGATTTGTAGATGAGCTCTTCTGATTTTCCTCCATTCCTCAAAATCCCATCTCCCCTCTCTCACCCTCACTTGCCCCCAAATACAGAAATTAGTCTCTAAAACTTCACTACCAGCCAACCCTTTTCCTTTTCTTTTCTTTCATATTCTCCTCACTTTCCAGTGGCTCTCAGATGCATTCATTGCTCAGAGGCATTGATAATAGTCCAGATTAAGGAGACTGTTGACCCATGACTTGGTAATCAGACCTGAGTTTAATCAGGAGACAGAAACAATACCTGATTCTCCTTAAATCATAAATTATAAACAAGGGTCAAAGAAACAGCATTTGGGTTATGTGCTGATTAAAATGCATAGAGTCAGATACTGAATATAATAACTGATTATTATTAATGATTGTGAAGTCTCCAAATGTTGCTTATAATAGTCAACCATCATATTTAATGGAACGCCTTTCCCAAGAGTTAGTCTTTAAAAAGAACATAAACCAAGACCTTTGGTTGTATAAAGAACTGAGGCCAGGATTCAGACAAAGCGATTGGGGAAGGAGAACAAGGGATGAGTTAGGCAATGATTGAATTTTGTTTAACTGGCAGATGTCATTTTTTTTTAATAATTTAAAATTTTGACCTTCCTGTTGTAATTAAGGTCTAGCTGTGATCTGATTCTGTTATTTCCTGTTTTTATGTTTATCTATTTATGAGACTAACGAAAATGTTCATACACCCTCTCCATGCAGACCTGCTACTTGGCATTGGACAGGGTAAATAGAAAACAAGAACTCTGGGGGGGAGGGGGGAGAAGAAAGACAAAGTGATTCTTCTTAATATTGCCTCAACAAATAATACAATAAGGGCACTAAGATAAAAGACTTTAGTTTCTGATGGTGAGATCAGAAAGCTCTTTTATGTGATTGAAGGTGATAGGAAGGGAAGACATTGAAAAAGAGAATACTTTTATTTGAAGACATTGGCTCACATTGAAATCTACTTAGGTACCACTTTTTGGGGAGATGGGAGAAGACGGAGAAGCTGTGAGGATGAGTGGTTGGTAAGTGGGATTTCCTTAATGTAGGGAATAGTTTGTGGAAAAAATGTACTACATAAATGCAAATTACTTTGAAACTTAGGGTCTTAAAGTTGCCTGGAAGCATTCAGATGTCAAATGACACATCTAGGTCATGTAGTTACTTTAAGTCAGACTTGAACCCAGTTCTTACTGACTCCTCAGCACATTCTCACACTGTCACACTGCTTCTTATACAATCTAAAATAATACTTCTAAGGAGGTTTGCCAGGCAGGATATACATCTGTCCAGCCTGGCCTCATGGGAATAATTTCTAAGGGGAAATATGTAAAATTTTACATGGAAGAAGAGAGTAGTTTTCTCTAGAAGCCCTCTTGAGAAGCTGAGAGGAACATTTGAAAAGAGATGCAGTTCCCTAGAATACCAATCATTTCTCAGTTGATAAACAGTTAAAGAATATGAAAAGATGGTTTTTTGGAGGAAGAAATCCAAGATATTGATACCCATAACAAAAAATGCTCCTAATTAAATGTAAATTAAATTAACTTTAATACTCATTCAATTGGCAAAGTTAATTTTTTAAAAAAAGGAAAGTAACAAATGGTAATGGAACTATGGAAAATAGGTATATCAATGCACCACTGAAAGAACTGGAAACTAGTTCAGCCATCCTGAAAAACAACTTGAAATTATGCCCCCAAAGCTATTAAACTGTGTATGTACTTTGACCCAGAGATAACACTTCCAAGTCTGTCCCAATCAAAGAAAGAAGAAAAGGACCCATATACACAAAAAAAATATTTGTAATGTCTCTTTTTGTGGTGTCAAAAAAAAAAAAAAGGAAACTGAGGAGATTCCAACAATTGAGGAATGGCTAAACAAATTATGATATATGTGATTGAAAACTATTGTGCTGGAAGAAATGATAAAGGTGATAGTTTCAGAGAAACCTGAGATATATATGAACTGATGCAGAGTGAAATGAGCAGAACCAGGAGAATAATTTATAAAACAATTTTGTAAGGACAAACAACTTCAGGAATTCTAATCAACACAATGACCAACCACAGTTCTAGAAGCTTCATGATAAAACATGCTACCCACCTTCAGGTAGAGAGATGATAAATTCAGAGTGCACTTAGAGATTTTTTTTTAAATAATGCAAGATCTTGTTTTGCTTAGTAGAGGTTTATTTTTCTTTGTTTCTCAATTTGAAAAAAAGAGGAGAGATTGAAGATCAAAACATAAAATCAAACATAACTTTCTAAACCTAGAAGTATAAGTTTATGTAACTAATTGGTAAGGGCTGCATAATGATATGTTTCTAATATAAAAAGAGAAACATATATATATATATATATATATATATATATATTTCAGAATCCTGATATCTTCAAAGAGAATCAGAAGACTAAAATAAAATATAATTAAAATAAATTACAGATCTAGTTACCTATTAGAAAGGAAAACTGAAACCCAGAGATATGAAATAGTTTGTTCCCCAAGTTAAAGCTAAAAGTAAAAGATAATGGCCAAGAATTCTAATTGTCACCCAGTAACTTTTCCCAAAAGGTAATGAAGGCAATACTAATTGAATATTTTAAGATGTTGAAATTCTATCTTCTGCAAGAAGCCTTTTCTAATTCTTCTTAATACTAGTGCCTTTCCTCATTGGCAATTTATATTATATTTATACATGATGTCTTTTTTGCTGTCTTCCCTCTTAAATTGTGATTTCCTCCACTTCTGCGACTGGATTTGTTTGTTTGTTTATTTGTTTTGGCTTTGTATCCTTAAACCTTAGCACCAGGCCTGCTAATAGTAAATATTTAAGTCCTAGTTGATTTGACAAAGATAGAAGAGAGGATAAAAATCCCTCTTTTGACCAGTGAGAGAAGTGACTCCTTGAGAGATTAAATGACCTGTATAAATTGAGACAGTTATTGGCAGTACTGAGATTAAAGCTCAGAGTTCTGGATCCCCAGATCACTGGTCTCTCTAACACTGTTTCTATATCTCTAGTTTTTTGTTTGTTTGTTTGTTTGCTTTGGTTTTGGTTTTCTGGCTATGAGCTTTCAATTTACCTGATAAACAAAGAAACTTAATGTGAAGATTTGAAGGTGGTGACAATGGTCATGGTTCAGAATAGTAGAGATGAAATAAAAAGTGAGTCACCTGCAAGCTAGTACTGTATAGTTTACCAGTTTCATACTCTATTTCCTCGGTCTTAAAATCTTTTTTTTTCATAGAACTCATTTTGGGGGACGTGACTATGTATGTGCTCATCAGTTTCTACAGTTACTATTAACTGATAGAAACACAGTCAGGAGTAAAGGATCAAAGATTTGACCTAAGTTCTAGAGAAGGTAATATCAGAAATTGTCAATAGAGTGTACTGGCCTGACCCAAATTTGAATGCAAAATATATCAGAAAAGTTATTAGCCTCTAATCTGCCATTTCAGTTATTTTGGGGTTTGTGACCATGGATAAGTTCCTTTCTCCAAACCTGATTGAGTGGACAGACATTCTAAAGGAATCTCAATTCAGAGATTCAAATGTATGTATTCTTTTAGACTTGATTTTTCCTTGTAGCCAAGAAATCAGGGGAACTCCCTATTCAGATTTGCCATGTTTTCAAGTTTGTGGTTGGGAAAACCCCCTGGAGAAGCAGGCATACCACCACACTTGCTGTATAATTTAGAAGTTTGGAGCTCTAAATACCACACTGTTTGACTTTAAAAAAAAAAAAAAAAAGTTGTCATAGGAAAAAAAATAACATAAACCACATCTTTTCAAGAGGCTACAGTATGGTTTTTTTTGTTGTTGTTTTTTAGTCTACTATGGTAGATATGATCACTCAGGTTTTACATGTAAAGTACTCAGTCAATCAAATGGCCAAAGAAATAGGAGAAATTAAGTGTAGCTCATTGTTAGGATGAATGGGCATAATGGGCATGAAAAGCATTGTTTAGTTACTTATCTCTTGTGAAATCTCTGCTCCATAAAATATTATGCAGTTTGGATTTTTCTTTTTAAGCTTTGTTGCCTTGAGAGTCATTTTAACATTTAGGTTTCATGGTTCAAATTTCAGTCTTATAGCATTTTTTTCCAAGTTGAGTAGAGACATTTTTCACTTCAAAAACAGGAAAATATTTGAATTTCCACATTGCTTTTCAGAGACTAGATTCCATTCAATTCAGTTAACTTATGAAATGTGCTAAGTGTTGGGTGGCCCAAAAGGCAGAGGGGATAAGGATAGAAGGAATTCTAACAAGAGTTCCTATCAAAAAGGAGTTAACATTTTATTGGGATAATATGCCATATATACAGAGAGGTAAATGGAAAATATACACAAAATAATTTTTAAAAAATTTAAAGAGCAAATTGCATTGTTGGAAAACACCATTCTATTCTGAACATTAAAGGATGTAGATGTGGATGATGTTTGATGGAGAGGAAAGTAGAGAGAATGAGCTAGGAAAGAGGGACCAGAAAAGGAACAGACAGTAGCAACTACCAATAAATATTTCATCCTGTTGCTATGTAGCAGTGGTTCTACCAGTTCAAATTGCTTAACAGTATTCAGGTTGATACAGGGTTTAGTTAGTTGAGAAGCTGGTAAAGGGATAGATTTCACCACGGGCTTGTGGTTTTGTTTTGGCAAGGATTCTGGTGCAAAATTTGAGAACCCACAGCCTTGGACACATGCCATTTGGAAAAGAGAACCTGCTTGTCTCTTCTTGTGGGTGCGTTTTATTCAAACAAAAGCAACGTTTGGGGATTTTGTTAGTTTGTACAGGGCGTGTGCATGAGCTTGTAAGAAATAAGGGGAAAAGATAAAAAGTCTTAACTTTTGATAATCTCAACTGCATTATAGGCAGAGTTGTAAAGAAATTTAGAGATTATCTAATTCACCCCTTCCTCCTAATTTTATAGATGAGAAAACTGAGACCCTTCCCACCTTTCCCATCTTACCCATTACTTCCTGTCAATCACTCTGTGATCCAGTGACAGACTGTAACCTCCTTTCTGTTCATCACACACAATGTGCTATGTCTCAGTTGCAATTTCTTTGACTTTCCTCCATACTTAGAACTTTCTCTCTCCTCACCTCCATAGTCTGCTTTCCTTAGATTCCTTCAAATCCCAGCTAAAATCTTACCTTCAGCAAGATACTTTTCTCACAGCCCTTAATGCTAATGCTTTCCCTTTGTTAATTATTCCCAATTTATCCTCTTATGCCTTTATTGTGCATAATTATTTGCATGAAGTTTTTTTTTTTCATTTGTATCTTAGATACTTGAAATCAGAGACTCTTTTTTTGGCTTTTTTATATTTCCAGTGCTTAGAATGTTGTTTTACCCATTGTAGGCACTTAATAAATGCTTTTAAACTTTGCCACAATAAATAGTAGAATTTGAAACTTGAGCCTCATTCCCCATGCAATACTCCCTCTAACCTTAATAGAAGAAAAATCTGCCATTTCTCTATTATTTATGGGAGAGAACAGAAAAACAAGATTCTATTTAAAAAAAAAACTGGATTAAAATATTTTTTTCCTTTGTCCTTTAATACTTCCATTTAGACCTTGAGTTTTTAGTCTTAGGAAGGGGAGAGTGTGAATGTAGGAAAGTTTATTTTCATCCTTGGCAGGCAAAGGTATTAAGCTGATAAACTGCATTAGTGAACAAAAAGATTCTGTTGGCTAACTTAGCAGGTTAGTTATTGATAGTTGTTGGCAAGGCCAGTAATCATATTGACCCTTGGAAGACAAAGAAGTTTTCAAATTCATTTAGCATTTAAGCTAACAGAAACTGCCTCATTCATTTTCTATCCAGGTGACATAGTTATACAACTACCAGAAATATGAATCATTTATTTTCCCAGCCCCATTCTTATCCAAGGTAGGTTTACTGGATACCTCTACACTTATTTTAAGTCAATAACCTGCCTTTTAAAAATTCTTAACTACCTGTGTTGCTTGTGAATTTACTAGGGTAACTAAATCATATGGGTTGAACAGAGATACATCCTTGACATACCTAACTCTCCTACTCAAACATTAATCAAAATTGATGGAGAATCAGAGCAAACAATGCTATGCTAGTCATTCAGTTGATTCAGTAGTGTCCACCTCTTTGTGATTCCATCTGCAATTTTCTTACAAAGATACTGCAGTGGTTTACCATTTTCTTATTATAAAAATCACTGTGATTAGTACAAATTAATTGCATGGCTGATGCCCTGGCTCCTGTCTAGATCAAATTGAGTTGTAATTATAACCGCTACAACAACTTTTTACATTTAAATAACAAAAAATCAAGACTCCTGAGAACTATAATATTAGGGGGAAAGAGTAGAGATTTAGGAGAGCTTAAGAGAAGCAAAGAAAGGAAGAATACACAGAGACATTACATAGTCATTACAATGTGTACCCTTTCCTGACTCCGATCTTAGCCTGAAATATCTTGGTTCAGAGCTCCTTTTAGGTCAAGTTGACTGATGATATGCTGCCTGAGTACCTAGTCTAGGAAAGCACTATTCATAAATATGATACTTGAACCCTTGAGACAAAAAGCATTGCCTGCTTCTTTTTTTTTTTCTTGAAAGTAGTTTAAAGGGTCTTTTGATTCTAGATGCATTATTATTTTCAAGATTACATGAGAATAATTATATATTCTATCTTCAAATTCTGGATTTTTGTGTTCTGATTTCTGAGTTTTTGTTCTAAGTTACATATACTAAAGGCTATCATTGATAATCTGATTTAGTGATGTAAAACCTAGTAGGCGTTAGGCCAGATTCCTTCCCCTCCCCTCCCATTCAGCAATTTATTCATTTTTTTCAGACTAATATGTGACCAGATTTGCAAATCTTTGTGAAAAGAAAGAAAGGTTTACATAGTAATATTGCAGATAGAACAGGGCTAGAAATCTGCCAAACATATGATTTGAATCTGAGACCACTGGCTCTATTTGCTGTATACCAGATATAAAAGTAGTATTTTAGTAACAATTTAATTCAACAAGCATTTGTTAAACATCTTGTTTGTGACAGATTCTATACCAGGCACTAGAATAAGAAGACAAAAACAAAAACTCATAGCCTTTGCCCTTATGGATCCTTCATTTCATTTCACACAAATAATACATTTAAGTTTATATGCATACACATACATATACACATAGGTGTATGTGTATATGTACACATAAAAATAAATATGTAGATATACATATAGATAATATTCTTTATCATATGAAGATATGTATTTACTTAAATATATGTATTCGCTATTACATTATGAATGTGATTACACTATCTTTATTATATGCAAGTGAGAATAAAAACTCAGAAGCCAAAACACTCTGGATGGGAGTAGATATAGAGTATATATCTCTGTTCCCAAAAACTAAAAACAGTGTATGATGAATTTGAGTGAGTATTTCTGTCTTAAGAGTTCAAGTAGCTTAAGTAAACACCCGTGGGGATTGTGTTAAAGAAAAAGTTTAATGTAATATGTTGTTCCTGAATTAAGCTTTGAAGGGAACTTCAAAAAGGTAATGGTGAAGGAGAACTTTCAGGACAAAGGGGACAACCTATGCTAAAGGGTCTAAGGGAGTAGATAGATGTCACAAGGAATTGTTTTCAGCAGAAATCACTGGTTATTCAAAATGTATTTTATAAAATGTCCCCCTTTTGGCAGAATCTTTAGTGATCTGACTACTTATACTAGGTTTTAATAATATTCAATTTTCATTTTTTCAAATTGGGATATAATCTGATTTTTGGCTAGAGCAAAAATATAGCTCTTTAAGTCTTTGTACCAACTGCTGCATGCTCACAAACACATTGATCATCCAGAATGAAGGTCTGTGATCATCCAAGATATATTTGATAATATCTGATAGAAGTACCCTGCTTTCAACTCCCTTGTTTAGGCTTTAGATATGAATTCTGGCACCAGATCAGCTTGAGTGCAGATGGATTTGCATACCTCATCTTTCCCAACATGGAAATTCAGACTCAGGGTATGCTTTAAAAATCTCTGCACATTTGGAAAATGTTTGTGTCAGTGCCATGCCAAATTTTACTTGAGTTCAGATCAGATACATGAGGATAATAAAGTGACTCCTGATTTCTCATATAATGAAACTCATCCAGGAGAACACTTACTGGAAAGGGCATTGCTTCAAAGACCACATTTTCTTTCATGTATTTTAAGCTACAGGCCACTTGAATTTGAAAATAGCCTGTTAAATTAAAACTCTTTTAGATGAAGTAGTGGTTGGTCTCTTTTCATCCATCTTGCACTGTATTTATCTTTTTGTTATACTCTTTAAAAAAAAAACAAAGTTAAAATATGTACCCTTTTAAAAAATAAATATGAACAAGCAAATCTATAAATTATGTCAGTTACTAGTGGTTGTTTGCATTCTTTCAATTTATGCCATCAATTTTTAATCTTGTAATTGAGGATATCTTTTTTGGGTAAGGTTAAAATAGAAGAGATTTATTATAGATGGAGAGATACTTGTTTGTCAAGATTATTCTCTATTGTGATGAATGCTTCAAGCCCTAATTCATTATAGGGCTTCCTCAATGAGCTGTAATCGACCTAACAATATATATTAGAAAAACTAAATGGATAAAAAATTGTGTCTCTAGACTATGACATTTATTGGATGCTCAGTTTATTGAATCCTTAACTAAATATATTTAAGATAGTCATTGCAAATGAGAAGTGAATTATCCTAGAACTGAATAGGAAGAAAAGTGGACTGGATTATATTTAGGAAATTATGCAGTAATTTTAGCAATCTTTAGTGCACAGATCCATCTTCATAATACTTCTCCAAATGTTGATATAAATGTTTATGAATCACAGACCATCATAGTCTTTAAAGAATCAAACTTATATGTGATCCACTGGACAATGGGAAAATATTCATATTGCTTTCCAGTGAACTTAGCTTATTTCTAATACTCAAGAAGTGGCTTATCAAATTATCTTTGAAGAAATGTAAAAAAAAAAAATCCCCTGGCCATATAGTGAGAACAAAGACTTATAGAAGAACAGTCATAATGATACCTTTTAAATGTTTAAATGAGAATTCTCATGAATGCTTCTATCAGTCATCTGTGGAGGAGAGGGAGGAGAAGGGATGGCTCCTTGTTGAATTAACCTGAACCATAGAGATCAGATTCATTGAAATATTATAAGGTGGAATAAATAGAATACTGAGAAAATTTCATTTTAAATGTTTGGATACAAAAGGGAACCTATGTCCTGTCCTATGTAAAATTATGAAGTAATATTATCTTGTTCCTGAGGTCCTCTTCCTTTGTTCTGTTTCCCTTTGAGGTTTGCTCCTTCCTCCATTGTTGCCTCAGTGTGAATATACACCTGTTTCTCCTGAGAGCAATAGATGCTCTCCAATCCTTCATTCATCTATAAGTGTAGGTAGGTGATGGATAACCAGGCATTCCAGGGATATTTGCATTTTCTCATGGATCTAAGAAGTTTTTTTTTTTTTTTGAGGGCTTTGATTTTCGATACCTATTGCCCCTTCTTGCATAATTGCCCCTTACCCTCTTTTGTATCAATGAAAGATAGTCAAGCACAGCAATCATTTGTGATATGCAGAGGATGAAAACCTTTAGCTAAAAAGATAACATTATAATAGTTGGATTTTAACCATCAGCCACTATTTTTGGGGAAAAACTTTTAGTTTTGGGGGTTGAGGATTTTTTTTTGGAGGGGGCAGGATTAAAAGGAGGATCAAGGTCAAGAAGTCCCTGGATATTTCAGATGTCAATTAAGGTCATCAGCTATTTTGTTTAGTCTTGTCTTTTGATCACGTAAATACATAATAATTACCTTAAAAAGGTTACATGGTCTGGTAGGATAGTAAGAAGAGTAAAGTATGCTAAAACCAGAAATAATTATCCAAAACCAGATTTTAAACTCATAACATCTAACTTTAGATCACAATACTTCCCAAAGAGAAGGTATAATTATTAAAATTCCAGAAATGTGCATTACACTTAACTTTTTCAGAAAATCATTGATCGCAAAAAGCTATGTTTTTTAAAAAGTACATGTTTCTTATGATTAAAAAGAAAAAAATAGATTAATACTAGCAAAGCAACATGTTCTGGTTGATGAAGTTCTGACTTCAGAGACTGGTAAGTTGGTTCTGTTCTAGGCTCTGTGGGAGTGGCCTTTGTGGGTGGCCTTGCTATGTCTGGCAGTCCCTCTGTGCCTTAGTTTCTCCATCTATTTTAACTGCAAAGATTGTAAAAATGCTTGTAGATCATATAATGGAATGTGCTATGTAAACAAAAAGCAAGTGTTGTTAAAATAAAATAGCAAATTAGTGATTTTTATTTCAAGTTGTTACTTTTAATGATTCCTGGAAATGCAAAATAATCAGAAATGATTACTAAAAAAGAATGAAAGAAATCATCTTGATAGTTTCTTTCAGAAACAGAATTTTTAGATTTTTTTTTCTTTCAGTAGTCACTGTTTAAGTAACATCATCTGACCTGTTTCCATGTCTATATATTTCTAAAACCTAGTATCATCATAATTGGTCTGCTTGTTAACTCTCTCAAGGATTCTAATCTCTTCCCCTACCGTTTTTTTAGACAAACAAAAATTCTGATTATAAAATTCTCATTTTTTATTTATAATGCTCTTTTAAAATTCATTGCAGTAACAATATTAGCATTAACTCTTGGGCATGAAATGGAAAATTGTGTGGGGGTTTTAATTAGCTTGTTTCCTAATCGGTGTTAACAAATGATTTAAATGTTAGAGAAAAAATAAAGCTATTCCTTTGAATTAAATGGCACTATTCAAGAGAATAATCAATTTTGCTTAGAAGGAATACCTTATCTCAGACAGGGCCTTAGAATTCATACCTGTAACTACAACTAAACCTAACTGTAGGTTCTGTTTGTCCATTCCTAATAATATTATTAAGTAACATTCCTTTGCATCCCAAACATCACTAGAATCAAGCAAACTTTAGTGATTTATTATGTCATTTCAGAATGAAAGATACAATGGACTAGTTCTTGTCCAGCCCTCTGATCCCAGATAAATTAGGACTGTACTTCAGAGGTGGGGTCAAAGGCAAAGTTCATCAGAACGTTTTGTTCTATGTACTTTCAGTGATTAATTGCGTAGTTATAAATACAAAGGAGTACTTCCTGAATGCTAGCCTTGTACAAAGCATTTTGAGACATGGTAGTGTTATGTGAGATTCTATTCCTTGCAAAAGTTGTTGTTGTTGATGATGATGCTAGTTTGGCATCAGTAGAATGTGATTTTTAAGTTTCTTTCCATTAAAGGTAAAAATTTACCCCAAACCAACCATCAGCCAGGTCTCTCTGCAATCAATAACATATATTTATAAGCTAAAGAAATGAGAATGAAGGTGAATCTTTGGCTATAGAATACAATTTTCTTTTATGTTAAGCTAATGCTTTGATCCATATGGGGATCCATTACAGTATGGTCATAATAGGAACCAGATGAACTAACTAGTTTAGATTTGGACGAAATTGGCTTTAGGCAAATAGGAGGAGACTAGAGCAGGTGTTCTAAAAAGGTTCCTAACCTTTCTTGTGTCATGGACCCATCTGCGAAGTTAATAAAGCTTATGGATCCTTTCTCAGAATAAGTTTTTTCAATGTATAAAATAAAATATGGAGGATTATAAAGGAAACCAGTGAAATAATTACCAATAGATTAATTTTTTTTTTTTAGCTTCACAGAATCCAGGTTAAGAACATCTGGATCAGAGAGTAATTTTTTGAAAAAAATAACAAACTTCCCAATCACACACACACACACACACACACACACACAAACACCCCCCCAAAAAAACTATTCTTGATAAATTCTCTTTTATATTTCACTTCATCAAATCTCCAGTCATAAGAATCAAGAGAACAATTGTCACTTTCTAATAGTCTTGAGAATCCTGATTTTTATGAGTAGGAGTGTGCTGGGAAATATTAAGCAACCTGCTATTTGTTCTCTGGGAAAACAAAACAAAACAAAAAGATGTTTACAACATATACTTTGAAGTTTAATATACACTATTAAGATTTTCCTCATCACTCCCTTAAATCTAGTCAATCAACAAAAGAATACATCAAACCATGATTTATAGCATGTTATGGATTTCTGAGGTATAAATTATCATGCTGAAAAGTTAACAATCAGTTCTTCAGTCTGAGTTGGCTCCAAAATCTTGGTGGCTAAGAGCATGATCAATTTTGAAAGAACTGAGGGTTGGTCATCTACATGATTCAAACTTCCTAAAAGATATTCACCTTTTAGCTAATCTCTTGAGATTAAAACAATTAATCTCTTAAGGATCTTTGAGAGAAGAATATGTTCAGCAAATAAACGAAGAAAGAAATCAAGATAAAATTTTTTGAGATGAGAAACATTCAGGCTAACATGGAAATATAATTGTGAAAAAAACCTTTGTTATGAAAGAAAATACCAGAAGGAAGAAGGTCAAAACCCAAAAAGTCCAATTAATTGCCTTTAGCATAAAGATCGATTTAAAAGCTATTTGTGCTTGTTTTGTATGTCAAAGAGTTATGTTTATGTTATATCCCAAAATTTCATTTGCATAAGGAAAGAGGAGAGAATGCAGTTTAGATTGAATCAGAGTTTGCTCACTACTACTAAGGATAAAGAAGAAAGCATTAACAACATCACCATCTGCCTTGCTCAGTTTGTATGAAGAGACTTTTATGCAGTATAATTTGGGACATTTACAAACTGACCACAGATTTAGAGCTGGGAGGGATCTTGGAAGTCACATGGTCTAATCTATCCTCTTCACTTTATAAAACAGTTAAAGACCAGAGAACTTGTCTCTTACTTCAGTTCACACCAGTAGTAATAAGTGGCAGAACCAGAATTTGAATGCAGCTCCTTTGATTCCAAATCTAAAGTTCTTTGTACTGCATTACACACAAGCAGAAAAGGATGAGGATCGTGATATCCTGGCAGGAGAGCAAAAGGAGAGATGGCAATCTGGGAGAAGCTAATAGTACAGCTGGGCCAAGGGCCAGGCAATCAGCTAACACATGGGCAGAGAAACTGTTTGGGGATGAGGCAACCCAGTGCCAGCTGGATTCTGACGAATAGGAATGTGACAGAGTAGCTCTTTGACAAGAATAGAGAAAACACTTCCAGTGGGGCTCTGTCTCCATTTGTTGTTGAGTCTCCTGTGGAGGGCAGGATATTCAAAGCAACAATATATGTTAAGTTTTAAACGGTAGCTATCCCTTAAAATCCTTACTTAGAATAGTGGTGCACATCTCCAGCAGGCTTTGTAACCCTGAGAAGGCAACATAATTTTTTGGGCAGATGATGATTATAATTTACTACTTTTAGCCAGATATTAATTGCAGGCAAAAATCTAGTAGTTCCTAATGGCACATGTAATTGGTATCATCTGGAGTGAATGACTACATTAGGAGGTGTCTAAAAGATGGGTAAGGCATTGTGCCTCATGGTAGCATTTGAAAGATGGGGGGATAGAGAAGGTGAAAACCCTACTTTGAGTACAGTATTTTTTTCTTCATCAGGCTATATCCAGGGCCAATCTTATTATATATCATTGATTTGGGATCTGGAAAGGGCCTTTTATTGTTCTGTCCTACTGTTAAACAGATGAGGAAACAGACTTGAAAAGGTAATTTCCCTTGTGGAGCAATATATTTGATTAAAACTATTTTAAATCCTTGAACTCTTCAACACTTTATAAAATCAGTTGTAGAAGGCCACTTTTAAAAAGCAATGTGTTGAACTTAGTTTCAGGAAAGGCATGAGTTCAAATCCAATCACTAACAAATTAACTTTGTGACAGTGGAAAAGCCTTTGAGACTCATTTTCTTTCTCTATAAACTGAGAAAATAGCAGTATTACCTACCATCCAGGATTGTTATGAAGAATAGGTGAGATAAAATCTGCAAAGCACAGTAGCATTAGAAAAATGTCCACTATTATAAATTTTAGTTTACATAAAAGAATATAGGAAGACAGGACTTCTTTACCTAAAACAATCAGCTGATGAAAAAATGAAGCTATAACTTTCTCATGACTTAGATGTGTCCTCTAGCAATAGTGTAGAAAGCATGCCAGACAGACACCTGTTTTCCTAACTATACCATGTTCTGGGAGGAGATGGTGACCTGGGGACTGATGTAGAGACAGAATCTGGCAAAGCTCGGGAAATCACACTTTTCCACTGAAATGATTCTTATGGTACTTGTTCTGGCAAATACGCAGTAAGATGTTGAAGTACAGGTGTAGGAAGTGCTATAGAATATCTGAAGTGAACAACTTTGGAGCATGAGAACTCTATACTGAATACACACATACATACACATGTGTATTTGTGTGTGTGTGTGTGTGTGTACAACTCTGTCCCTGTAATTAAGAAGACCTGAGTTCACATCTCATATCAGACATTTACTAACTGTGTGGCTCTGGGCAAGTCATTTAACCAATTATTTGCTTCAGTTTCCTCATCTGTAAAATGAGCTGGAGAAAGAAATGGCAAACTACTCCAGTTATTGCTTGTCCTTTGATCTTGAAAAGGACCATTGCATCAGACACTGAGGTCCTTTCTGGATCTAAACTGCCAAGAATTCCAACTCTACTGTAAAGAGCACAACTCCACTGGGCTGGCCACATTGCTTGAATGCCAAATGTGGGCTTACCAAAAGGACTATTTTATGGAGAACTCACCCAGAGCAAGTACTCAGAAAGTGGTCAGAAAAAGTGATACAAGGACACTTTCAAGGTCTCATTTTAGGAACTTTAGAATTGATTGTATGGTATGGGAGACTGGCATGGGACCACCTTGTATGGTGTTCTATGTCAGAGAAGATGCTGTGTTCTATGAATAAAGCAGAAATGAATTAACTCAGAAGAAATTTGAGATGTGCAAAGTTAGAGTCCAAATGTTCATAGGGACTATTTGTGTCTGACCTGTATCAGAGAATTCTGAGCTATATTGATCTGATAAGCCATAGTTGGACCCTCTGTAACTCAACTTCAACATAGTGATGCCATTGTGGTTCTCTTGGAGAATGAAGGGTGATCATGGCCATCACCACCACCACTGCCATAACCTGCAAGTGAGTTGGATTTAGTGACAGATCACTTACTGCCATCTAAGGAAAACTTTTCAGAACTTAGTGGTAGCACAGATATACTGTTTAGTGTCTATTTTATGTATGCATGTATTTATCTATATATCTACCTGCCATGCATTTGTTTTTATTCATTTGTTTATTAATTAGATTGCCTTTTGTAGTTTTAGTACATTCAGGTTTCACTTTCAGTGCATTAGGCAATTGTCATCTGTTAAATAACTTGAGCCCCAGTATCTTCATCTGCAAGTGAAGGGAGAATATACTGAAGTAGGATTTCTTAAACCTTTTTTACTCTTGACTCATTTTTACCTTTTTTTCCCCCAGTAAATAGTAGTTTATTTTTCTAAATATATACAAAGATAATTTTTAGCATTCATCTTTGCAAAACTTTGTTTCAAATTTTTCTCCCCCTTCCTCCCACTCTCTTTTCCCTAGACATCAAGCAATCCAATATAGGTTTTCCCATAATCATCATGATGCACAAAAAAAAAGAGAGAGAGAGAGAGAGAGAGAGAGAGAGAGAGAGAGAGAGAGAGAGAGTTAGAGTTCAAAAGGGACATGAGAAAGAAAGAAAAAAAAAAAACCAAGCAAACAACCAACCACAACAACAAAAAGGTGAAAATACTATGCTTTAACCCATATTCAGTCTCCACAGTTCTCTTTCTCTATGTGGATAGTTCTTTCCATCACAAGTCTATTTGAATTGCCTTGAATCACCTCATTATTAAAGAGCCAAGTACATCACAGTTGATCATCACATAATCATGTTAACCTGTACAATGTTCTCTTGGTTCTATTCACTTCACTTAGCATTAATTCATGTCTTTCCAGGCTTTTCTGAAATCAGCCTGCTTATCATTTCTAATAGAACAGTAAAATTCTATTACATTCTTGTGCCATCTCTTATTCAGTTAATGGGAATCCATTCAATTTCCAGTTCCTTGCCATCACAAAAAGAGCTGCTATAAACCTTTTGCATGTCACCTGAGAAATTTTTGCATGACCCAAGACATATAAGTTTATAAAATAGGTATACAGAGCAAACATTTGGTGATAATAAATCATCATTCCATGAATCCCCACACTCAGTTACAAAAACCCATAAGGGGCTACAACCCACAGTTTAAGAAGCTGGGGATTGAACCTCCTATGAAGTTACTACTACTCCAGGTCTATGTTCTTATGGAAACTATTTTCAAAATCAGATGGTTTGTATATTATTTCCTCCAAAAATTGATGGTGCTTTCCTCAGATGGGAGAGAAGGAGATTGGGAGAAATAGTATTTGTAGAGAAGTAAATGTAATTAGCAAAGTTTGTGTCACTACAGATCTTTGAAGAATTTGTCCCTATTAGCAGACTTTCTATTTGCCCAAGGTATTCACTCAAACTTAGCCCAATTCTCCTGATTACAGCACAGAAGGCTGGCCTGCCTTCAGCTGTTGTGTTCCAGCTGCCAGCAGCCATGGCACATTGTTTAAAGCCTGGTCTCTCTGCTTCCCTAAAAACAGCAATCTTCAAGATTGTAATAAACAACACACGGGTCTATCATTATCCCTTTTTCTATGAAGATGGTATTGCTGATAATGGAATACATACAAATTTAACTGAAAAGACAAATGTGACAGTCAATTTCTCTCACAATGACGGGTAGCACAACAGTCATTTGGATTCTGCCTTTATTTGCTTCTCTTCCCCTTTCTTACCATCTAGGAAATATATTTTTTTGCCCCAAATAGGGCCAATTAATGCTGCCAGCTACATTGTATTTTGTGCTTATAAAATGATATGCCTTTTCATGCTGTATTTAGTATCTTTCTTTTGGAACTCTTTATCCAAAAGTACATTGCTCTATAGATCCTTCCCAGACTAAGGAATAAGGTAGAAATAACATTATTGCTGATAGCTGGTAGTTAATGGCATCCTCACAACAGTCAGGCTCTTTAGAGACTAACTCTTATAATAGACAATGGCTTCAGAGCACACCATTTGATGGCTTCTGATTCTTTAATCTTGACTAATGGTCTCTTTTCAACCTTTTCTTCAAAGAAACATTCTTTTGGACTTTTTTTTTTTCTTTTTATAAATGTGAGTCAGGTTGCCTTCCACTCCTGTGCCTCTTAGAATCTTCCTCTTTTATTTTATTAAAAAAAACAAAACAAACAAAAAAAAAAACTAACCCTATAATTGCATCACAGTGCAAGTGACTTCCTGTACCAATTCAGGTCAGCATTTTCTCTACAACTCCTTCTAGACTTGGAATTTTCTAGGGATCTGAGAGTTTGCATGACTTGCTCAGGACCATATAGCCACTTTGTGCCAAAGATGAGACTTGAATCTTGCCCTTTCCATTCTATGAGGCTGATTCTCCAGCTATTATTTCAGGATGCCTCATTCTTAGAATCTCTAGCTTCTTTTAAATTATAGCTCAGAGGCTACCTCCTACAAGAAGACTTTTTCCCTCATCTCAGTCCCACTCCTCCCCAGTCATTAACACTATTATTAATTGAAATTACTTTGTTTATACTTTACATTTATAGGGTCATGAGATCATGAGGAATGCTTTCTTTATCCATTCCCCACCCCTCCATGTAAGTTCCTTAAGTACAGATTGTGTTTTTGTTTTTGTGTCCCTAGTAACCTGCAAATAGTAGACTCTTAATAAATGTTTATGGAATTTGAAGTTGACCTGGGAGGGTGGAGAGATCTTGAGGGATGTTCAACCTTAAGGTTGGGAGGAGAGCCGGAGAGGCAATTGGATTTGCATTTGCTTGGCACGTGGTGGGTACTCATTAAATAACTGATGAATGACTGATTACTCTCTTCAGTTTTTGACCTGTCCCTTGGGTGGAGTGAGGATAAAGCCCAATTACATAGGACTGATCAGACTTTGACTTCTGGAGTCTAGTCACTGATTAAAAAATAGGTGTGTATTTTCTTACAGGGTGAGCAGGACTGTTGTAGGGACCCAAGCATAGGTTGTGGAGAGGGACAACCTAGATTTCCTTGTCCTCATTAGTAAGATAGAGTTGGGCTAGATGACCCCTGAGCTTGAAAACTAGGATTTTAGCATCCTAAAATTTCACTGTTTCATTTAGAAAGTATAAACCCGAAGTCAACAAATCATCAGTACTAGTCTAGTCTAGGCTTCTATACCAGGTAGACCAGTATTGGGTCTGGGGAATGGGGATGCCCTTTCACAGTAAGGAGTCCCTCAACTCTGGACATACAAAGCTACCAAATTCCATCCTTGAAAGACCCTAGTCTTTTAAAGCTCATTTTCATCATCTCTGCCTCTTTATACTCTCACCCTAGGACTTTAAGGAAAATCATTTACAACTTAGGTTTGGGTCATGTCTATTCCTCCTCAAAAGAAAATAGAAAGATATGTAATGTAGAGGAGAGATGAGGTATGGAACATCTATCTATTTTCTCTACTACAAAAGAAATTTTCAGAGCATCAATGATTTATAAATGTGCGTTCACAGATTTAAAACCTGAAATAATAATTCCATTTAACTTTTATTATAGTCTTCTGGGAAGTTATTGTTTAGTCATTTTTCAGTGGTGTCTGACTCTTCATGAGTTGGGGTTTTCTTGGCAGAGATGCTGAAATGGTCTGCCATTTTCTTCTCTAGCTCATTGTATAAATGGGAAATTGAATCAAACAGGGTTAAGTGACTGGCTAAGGTTCATACAGATAAGAGTATCTGAGGCCAGATTTGAACTCAGGAAGATGAGTCTTCCTGATTCCAGGACCAGCATTTTATCCAATCTAGCCCCTTTAAAAATGACTAATAGATGCTTCTTTCTAGCTCAGTGTTCAATGCTCTTTTGACACGGGCATCTCTTGTCACCCCATCATGGAATTAAGGTGGTCCCAGAAAGGGAATTGCTTTGTCATCCATAAATGCAAGTCCTTTAGCAGTAGAATTGACCAGGGAAGCACAAGTCTTCTGGTTAACTCCATCATATTTATAAATCTAGCATTTGAGCTGCTAATGGCAGCATAGCATAGTGGGTAATATATACAGCTTCATCAGAAAGACTGAATCTAATCTCTTCTCAAGCATCTGTTAGTTGGGTAACCCTAGACCAATCACTTAATTTCTTCTCATTTCTTCATGTGTAAAGCAGAAACACTAAGACCTGTAGCACTTATATTATATGGTCAGGGTTAGATAAGAAACTGGGTAAAGCACTTTGCAAAGTTTAAAACATTAGATAGACTCATAGACTTATAGCCAGAAAGAATCTTCAAGTTCATTTACTCTAGGATTCTTACCTTTGTTTGTGTAATCTCTTCTGAGTGAGTCCTATGGACCCTTCTCAGAAGAATGTCTTTAAATGCATAAATGAGATAGAAAACCAACTTTGTTAAAATAGAAGGGAAAAAAGAAATTTACATGATAATTTTGTTGTAGATTTAAAAGAAATAGCAAGTTGTACATGGCAGAGTTGAAGTTTCATGTGAAATCATCTTTTTTATTGTACTACATTGTGGAAATGCTTGTTTTATTCCATAAATTAAAAGTAATATGTATGTACATACACACACACACACACATACATATGTAGTTACATTTTTTTTAAGTTCACAGTTCCCAGGTTAAGAATCTCTGAGCTGAGAAAGAACTCTGGGAGATGACTAAAAACCATTACATTGAATTTCCAATCCCTATATTTATGCCCACCTGCATTTTTGATTTCCTTCACAAGCTAATTGTACAATATTTCAGAGTCTGATTCTTTTTATACAGCAAAATAATGTTTTGGTCATGTATACTTATTGTGTATCTAATTTATATTTTAATGTATTTAACATCTACTGGTCATCCTGCCATCTAGGGGAGGGGGTGAGGGGTAAGAGGTGAAAAATTGGAACAAGAGGTTTGGCAATTGTTAACGCTGTAAAGTTACCCATGCATATAACCTGTAAATAAAAGGCTATTAAATTAAAAAAAAAAAATTCAAAAAAAAAGTTTTACGTTTTGTGGGCATAAATTAGTACAGTATAGGGAAGTTTCTGATAATTGTGTTCATTTTCTGCTCATTAATTATAAGCCCTTTCTAATTTTTATTTTATATTTGTTTTTCTATTTCTTTGATTATATTAGTTATTGGTTTCAAAAATGTTTTTGTTTTATTTATAATCTAGTAAATTTTATTTTATCACTTTGTTTCAAAAAAAAAAAAAAAAAGAATCTCTGAGCTAATCCATATTTCCCATACCCCTCTTATTTTACAGATGAAAACTAAATGTTCATTGCTTTTATTAAACCCAATCCCTGTCTTCAGAGAACTTATAGTTTAGTAAGAGGATAAGACAGAAACATACATAGCTCTGATATCTGTAAGATCTAGATAATAAATGATGATGTTGCTAAGTACTTGTAATATTGTTTTTGTATTGTATCTTTCACATGTGTGTTTGTTTCTATGATTGAGGCAGGGTAGGATTGAAGACTAGGCTGTTCTTTTCACCCTGGAGGTATGCTGGAGAAAGGGACAATCTCTCAGGAAGTTCTCAAGGAAATCAGTCTAGACAGATTGTTTATAGTCTGGGAAATAACCCAAATGTCTGTCAGGGATTTCTTAGGATGGTGATTGGGGAACAAAGACTATGACAATGTAACCAATATCAGGTTTTTCTGGGTGTAGGACAGCTAGAATGTAAAAGAATGACATCATCATCTGTTCTCACTTATAGCTCTCCCCTTAATTAAAAGAAAAAGCCAGAAACTGATTATCTCTTTTCCACCAAGCAAGACAGAAGCACATCATCCTCATTTTGTCAAGAATGTGTTTTTTGTAGTATCCCTCTCTCTTTGAATACTTAACAATGGTTGCCTTTTGTGTTTATTCCATATTTCACTGCTTCATTATAAATACAGAAACCATATTTTCTGAACCTAAGATGAGGATATGTGTCCTGACAAAAAACATTCATTTTCCCAAAATCTTTTTTAAAGGAACACTTTTTTTTTTCTGTATCAAATGTTCTGGAAAATCAGAGAAGTAATAATAATAATTTAAATTTGAATAGTGAATTAAGACGCACCTGTTGTTTTATATTTGTTATATTTTGTTCATTACAATAGTAGGTGATATTACCATCAATTTTCAAATAAGGAAATTGAGATGTACACAGCTGGTAAACACCTACTAGACAAGAGCCCTGCACTAAGCTCTGGGGCAGAGATATGAAGGAGGCAGAAAGGAATAATGAATAGACTTGAATAAACAACTTTGAATTGGGAATATCTACATTCACATCTCATTTCAGCTATTTTACTAGCTTGGCCATGTCATTTCACCTCTTTCTGTCCATTTTATTACCTGCAAAATGGGATTAATGCTATCTTCAGGCAGGATTTTGGCGTAAATCTTCTGAGACTCTAGGTTTCCAGGTCATCATCTCACCAGGCTGTCTAATATAATAATAGCTGACATTTATCATGGTTTTTCAGTCATTTCACTCATGTCTATCTCCTCATGCCTGCATTTAGGGTTTTCTTGGCAAAGATATTAGAATGGTTTGCCATTTCCTTCTCCAGCTTATTTTAGATGAGGAAACTGAGGCAAACAGGGTGAAATGACTTGTCCAAGGACACACAGCATATAAAGGTCTGAGATCAGATTTGAACTCATATTTTCCTGATTCCAGGATAGGTGATCAATCAGCTGTGCCACTAACTGCCCTGACATTTATCATTACATAATTCTTTAAGGCTTTACATATTTTACTATTTCATTTGATTCAAATATAAATGAAGCAAACTCTCACAAGTCTACCACAGTGATTGTTCTGTGAGATTTGTTATAGTTGAATTTGACCTTGAAGGACAATCATAAAAATCATAGAACTGGAGGGACTCAAGAAACCATTTAATCTTAGATGACAAGCCTGAAAGACTGGTATTGTTAACAGAGAAGTTGAGAAAGGCAGCTAATATAGGGAGAAATTATTTCAGTTTTACATATGTTGGATTTCAGGTGAGGGAGGAATATATAAATGAAAGCTTCTTAAAGATAATTGGAAATGAATTAGAGACAGATAGAAAGAGCAGAACTCTTAATACTTCCTCCATTTAATAAGGGAATCCATCCAGATTAGTCATCTATTTCTCAACAGGTTGCACTCTTTTGGACTTTTCCATCTCATCTCTATGGGTACCTAGGGCTAGATTCCTGCTCCCTATGGTGTGTTGACTTCCCCCATTAGATTGTAAGCTCCTCAAGGACAGGATTTGATTTTTTTTTAAATTTGTATTTCAGGCCTGGCATATAATAGATGCTTAAATAAATATTGATTAATTGATTGATTAGTTTTATTTAATCTAGATTTATATCCAAGAAGTTGAATTTAAATTGGCCTACTAATTAGAATTATACAAATAAAGGCAGCATCAAGTGTAGTGTGGTTAAACTGTTAGATTTGGTGGAGGAAAGCCTGGATTTGAATCCTTTCTCAGATTCTTACTAGTGTTATAACTCCAGGCAAACCTCTGTATGCCTCAATTTCAATTAGTGATTGGACTTAATAACCTCTAAGGTCCCTTCCAGTTTTAAATCTATGATCCCATAATCCTAACTATGTGACCCTAGACAAACCACAAAACCACAACTGTTTTTTTGTGTTTGGATGCCAACTATAGGATTGTGTTTATCTCTTGTCAGCAAGTATTCCTTCCCCAATCAAGGCCACTCATGACTTAGACTCATGTCTAAGTGCCTAAGACAAAGGCACTTAACCTTTCTGTGCCTCAGTTTCTTGATGTGTTAAATGAGCACATTAGACATGATTGTCTCTAAGATCCCTTCCAGATCTAAATCCTATGAATAATAAACTATGAGCAATAGAAGAGACATTAGAATCCATCTAAACGAACCTCTAAATTTTACAGAATAGGAAACTGAAATGTAGGGTTTAAATGATTTATTGGAGGTCATAGAGTGATCAGTGCCAGAAGAATGAGTACAACTCAAACTGTCTGACTCCCATTAAGTCTATACCATCTTCTGCTTTCAGTGTATTATCCCAGTCACCTGGGTATAAATGTAATTTTGTTGTTGTTGTAGTTATTTGGGTTGGTACAGGGAAGTGCTAGAAAAGAAATTGCCTTTGATTGGATTGTTTGTAATGGCATGGAGGTTGGGAAAAAAATTCTGTGTCTTTTTTGTCATCTGGTGTTTCCAGGGCATCTGGTGTCCTAATGAGGATGTGACTGAAGAGCTGAGTACCCTCAATGCCCTTTTTAACATGAGGCTACCATCCCAGAGTCAGCTTTTTTTTTTTTTTTTAAACTAACATCCCTTGAACTTTGCAAGCCATAAAAAGTCCTTGGCAGAAAAAAAAAAAAAATCCTATTATTACTGCCAGAATTGTGCCTAAAGAATTCCCCAGCTTGTGGCAAGTTTCTTTCTGACATACCTGGCAGCTTGCCTTCCATTCTCAGGCTGTCAGTTTTTTATCCTAGGGGCTGGGAGCATTTTTTAAATGTCTTCTTTTTAGTAATTGAAGACATAAAATCAAATGAGATATTTGTAAAAGTCCTTAGGACACTACCTAGGGCACAGTCGGCACTATGTTAATGGATATTCCTTTCCCCTTCCCTTTGATAATTATGTAGGTACATTTTAAACTGTCTTCCCTCCATTTATACATTTTGAGATTGGGTTTCTTCCTTCTTTTTCTTCACTAATCCCTCAGTCAACATATGTATACTCATCATTGCTGCTAGTTTGCTATTCCAATTTTCTTGAGTTGTGCTTTCCCTCCCTCATTAACTATCCTCTTTCCCCCATGGGAAGCAGAAAGAATGATAGCTTGGGCATCAGGTAGCTTGCTTTAAGTCTTTGTCATTCATTATCTCTGTGTGTCCTTGGACAAGGCAACTACCGTTTTTTTTTTTTGTTTGTTTTGTTTTTTTTTTTTTTTTTTTTTTGGCCTTGGTTTCACCTTATGCAAAGTACAGATACACCAGTCATCCGTTGGTAATTTTGTAAGGGTATTTGCTCTGCATTCAAAGCACTTGAATTCACATTTTTGCCCCTAGGCTTTATTACACGTGTCCATTTATTCTCTCAGGCCTCAGTTTCTTCATCTGAAAAATGAGAGGCATTGGATGCTGAAGTCTTCCAATTCTAGATCCATAAACCTAAGGAAATGTTAAATGGGATAAAACATGGAAATTGTTTTTGTAATGTTCTCCCAACTACATAGAAGCCCTATGTAAATATTAGTTACTATTGTTATTATTTTTAACATTCACACACACATACACACACTTTGTTAGTAAAATTTTACTTTTTTATATTTTCCAGAAACTAATAAATCAACAATCAATTAATATGTCTACCATGTGTGAGGTATGATACTATGTAATGTAGCTACAAAGGAAAAAAAAAAAGAGCAAATCCTTTTCTTGAAGAGGATGGAGCAGGGGAGGTACTAAATGACAAAATTTGGTCATTTTTATGTGATTTAAGCTCTGACTCCTCTTCAAAGCCTAACTACTTCATCAAATACAGATCCGAATTGAGAGACAACTGGTTTTTTGTGTTTGGATGCCAAATGTAGGATTGTGTTTATCTCTTGTTAGCAAGTATTCCTTCCCCAACCAAGGCCACTCATGACTATTCTCAAAATAGTGCTAAATATGAGGCAAATTTGATTTTCCCTTTTTAGACTTTTTCCTCCATGTAAAATGAGAGATTTGTTCTAGATGGTTTTCTATTGTTCTCTTATATCTAACAATTATGTGAATCTTTGAAGTTTGGCTCATCATTTTTCCTTGCCATGCTTAGGAATTTACCCTAAGGTAAATTAAAAGATGTACCCCAAACTCCTCAATATTTTTTTAATAAAGGATTCATTCATAAGATTTTGCTCAATGAATATTTATTAGATATTGATTATAGATATTGACTATGTACAACATATTCTTCTAAGAGCTATGAAAGATGAAAAGATAGATAAAGCAAAAGTTTATTGCCAAGGATTTCAAATAGGTATATCCATGTTCAACTTTCCTTTTAGCCAAAGATACTAGTAAGTCTCTTGGGAGTCAGGGAGGTGTGGTGGATAGAAAATCACTTTCAGAATTAGCAAGCAAGACTTGGGTTTGAGTCTTTCCTCTAAAAGTAACTGAGTGATTTTGGCCAGTTCATTTAACTTCTCAGTATTCTTCAGCAATTCTCTTGTCAATAAACTATAGAGGAGATGACTCTGAATTGATAGAGAAAGTTTCTCATTTAGAAATACTTATAATAGGAATAACTAAATGTTTGGTTTCCTACTCAGTCTTCAATATACTTTTTTGTTGTTCACTCATTTTTCAGTCTTGCCTGCTTTTTGTGATCCCATTTGGGGTTTTCTTGGCAAAGACACTGGAATGGTTGGCCATTTCCTTCTCCAGATCTTTTTACAGATGAGAAAACTGAGACAAATAGGGTTAAGTGACTTGCCCAGACTCACCCAACTAATAAGTGTCTGAGGACAAAATTGAATGCAGGAAAATGAATCTTCCTGACTGCAGGACTTTCTGTCCACTGTACCACCTGGCTGCTCCTGTCATTCTTTATAAGAGTATTATGTCATGTCCACACTGAATTTTAAGTTAGAAAATGCTTTAAAGCTAGAAAGCTTGAAAGGGGTCTCTAAGGAGTTGATATAGCAGGTGTTAGAATCTTGGAGGTCCTTTTGTAAACAGCCAAGAAGCAATAGGGTGCCATCAGCCATAGCAAAGGCCGAATAACACAAAGCTCAACAAACATTTATTTGTCTTTTATTGGCAGCCTTCAAATGCCAGAGAATAATTCTTTTTTTTTTTTTTTTTTTAAATTGGGGGTAGGGTATTGCAGGAAGAGAAGCACAACCCCCTGGTGAAGTAACATCCAATTTCCAGAAATACCAACAAAAGAGGTCCCTGGGCATACCATTCAAAACACACTCATCCTGAAGAAAAGGGGCATAGGAGGAAATCTGCAGCTTCTGGGTGTTCCAATAGAAAATGTGTCTGATTTGATGATAGTGATGAAAATATGGTCTCAATCTCTCCAAATCCCTCAAAGTCAGCTATCATATTATTTATTGTGGAAGGGAGCATGAATTATGAGTCCAGAGAAGAGAACTCCAGTCAAGTGGCTGGTCTTGGCGCTTTCCTTCGGCTGAGACACAGACCAGGGCTGCCAGAGAGCCGGGAGCCATGGCACGCACTTGTTTTCACATGGGGCTTTAGAAAGTTCATGCCAAGTAGCTTCTCTCATTCATCACTCTCTGCTCCATGATTTTTTTTCCTTCATGTGCTCAGACCTGCAGGATTGAAGCGAAGGTGAAATAACACCTTGCTGGAAGTCCTTGTCAGTGGTTTCTGAGGTGTGGAAATAGTTTGCCAATTGAGAAAATATTTGGTTTGCCTCAGGAAACTGGATTTAGGCGAGTACATTCAATCCTTTTCTTATTTGCCTAGGGATGTGGGACTACATTTCCCCCAGAAGCTGAAAGGTATGTATCTGTAGCACCCACAGAGTAGTTATTCATTAAGTAAATCAATGGGTGACAATAATATTTAAAAATAAGCATAATTCTATTGTTCTGATAGGGAACATTTGTAATGCCTCCCTTACACACCTACCTTGTCTTAGTATGTATTATGGTTATCTGCAGATATGCACATATTTGCATGTGTGCATCTATAGATTTATGTATGTATATATCTTTATTATCATGATATATATACGTATTTGTGCATCCATCTATTTATATATCCATTTCTATGCAACTATCTACCTATGCACCTATCTATGCTTTCATTGATCTATTTATACATCTATCTATGCTTTCATTTATCTAGCTATGCATTTATCTATCTATACATCTATTTATCTATACATGTATTTATCTACCTCTGAATCTACCTATGCTTTCATTTATCTATTTATGCATTTCTCTATACTTTTATTTATCTAATTGTGAATTCATCTATGTGTACATCTATTTATGTTTTCATTTATTTATCTACGAATCTATCCATGGTTTCATTTATCTAGCCATGCATCTATCTAATTATACATCTGTTTATGTTTTCATGTATCTACCTATGCATCCATGCATTTATCTATGCATTTATCATCTAGCTAATGTTCTTATTATCTTCTCTATTAGACTATAAGCTTCTTATAAGTAAATGATTGTTTCATTCATTGTATTTGTGTCTACAATTTCTAGCACAGTCCCTGGAAATCAATCAATTAGCCTTGAGAAAAGGTCTAATTGGTAAAGAACCTAAGACTTAAATTTCTTCCCATCTCTAGAAAGCTAAGGCAGGATCAGAACTAAAATGTGTAGTTTTCTATTCTCTAACTGAGAAGAAATTAAATCCTCAGACTTTTTAGTTAGCCCCTTTGCAAGCTAGCCAGATCAAACCTTGACAGAAGTGTTACACTGAGATACTCTGAGAGAGTATAGGGTAGACAGTAAGAGAGGTGCCATTTTCTGCTCTGCTTCTAACCTCTGAAGATTTGTATTCAGGTCTAGGAGGTGAATTTTAGGAAAGATAGTGACAAACCAGATTTTATCCATGGAAATATGAATGAGATATCACAAGGAATGGAGACTATGTCATATGATCCCAAAGGAACTCTAAATATCTAAACTAGAGAAAAGAGCCCATGTTCCTCGCTTCAAAGAATTGATGGGCAGGCTGTCCTGGGGAAGAAGATTTAAATTTGTTCTACTGAGTCTAAGAAGGCATAAATAAGGTGGGTGGGTTAGAAGTTGCTGAGAGGCAGATTTAGGATAAAATGGAGGGGAAACCTTCCTGCTACCCCAAACTACTGAATTATTAAAACTTTTTTGAATAGAAAATTGATTGTTCTTAAAAGATAATAGATTGCATCTCATTGGAGATCTTCAAAGAGAAAGATGGCTGACCCCTTTTGGCTGTGTTGCAGAAGGTATTTCTAGCTAAAGTATTCCTAGTTTGAACTATGTGTGCAAAGAACTTACTCCCCACTCAAGGTGTTAATGATTCTGAGATCAAAACAAAAACAAAAAAGGAAAAAGGAAGAATCAGAGCTTAATTCTAAAACATCATAGTAGATATAGGGGTTTATTACTGAATATTTAACAATTGGCTCTCTGAGGGGAAAAAAACAACATACTTTTAAGTTTAACCTGCATTAATATTTTTCTCTAATGAAAAAAAAAAAGACATTATTTAAAAAAAAAAAAAAGATTTATAAACTAGCTAGAAGCATGATGTATAACTTCTGACTTTCAAAAGAATAATCATTGTGTAGATGTCAAGATGGTTAACAATATTGTTGATGATTTAAGTATTTGAGAAAATTAGTGTCTAGTGTCCAAAAGACTGGCTTATAATCATGATATAATGTGATATGATAGTATATATTATATATTATTATGACAATTTGTTTTGAAAATTTTTCTCTATCACTCTCTTAAGTGTAGGCAATCAGCACCATATTAAATCAAGCCTTGATTTGTAATATTTACTAATTTCTGAGGTAAGAGTAATACTCAAACTAGAAATTAAATAATCTGTCCTCTGGACCCAGTTCAAACTAACTCCAACACATTCCTGATTAAATCCTTTCTGTTCAAAATTATAGTAGAAGTGGCATGAGAATTTAAAAGTCAAAGCTTTTAGCCACTTATAAAAACAAACTGTTAAATTAGGAAGTTTCAATTTAATCACACTGTGTTAGTAGATTGTTTAAAAAAAAAAAAAAAAAAGGTGTTCTAAGCTGAATTCATCAAGAGAGATTTCTCCCCCATCACCTCATATGACTATGACTTTCTTAGTCTTCATTGTGGGACTATACAATAGAGGGTTTGATATTGAAGAGCAGAGGGCTGATGAATTTTTCTACAAGACATTTCCTTCCCCCCAACTCTTGTTTATCAGCTCTGCCCATGCTGTACACTGTTTGGGGGAAATGATGGCAAAAATTGCCCTCCAGTTTGCCAGCATTTGCCTCTTATTGCATTAATCTCTGTTTAAGTGAACAATTTCTCGGCTCTGTAGAACACAATGCAGTTCTTTGTAGTGATTTGATAAACAATTTGAGTGTATCCAATATTTCCAAATGCAAATCTGGAAAGATCTTTAGTAATTCATACCGAGAGAACTGAAAGGCTTAGTTTAAAAATAAAAATTTAAAAACAACAGCAAAAAATTGTATAGGTGATAGACTTTTGATTTTAAACTACAATTGCCATTCTCAGGAATATAAAAAGCTCCAACCATGTAATGTGCAGAATGAGTTATAACTTAAATCTGCTCTAAATAGTGAATAGATGTGTGTTTAATAAATTTCTTCAACTTTTCTGCTTCTTTAAGAAGAGATTACGCTAAAGGCAAACATTTTATAAAATGAAGTCATGCCCTTTTATTTTGAATTTAATATTAATGTTAGTCTTGATCTTTGAGGAAAGCAATAGGGGATTATATGCTCTCTTATATTAATCATTGCATTAAGATTGCATTTAATCGAATGTGAAAATTTAACTTCAGGGGGTATGCAGACATTAGAATTGGTTTTAGGTATTTTAGAATTCTGGTTTTTTGGTAATGTTTAGTCAATTGAAAGTGTTTTTGAATTTTCTTAAAGAGATATTTACATAATTATTTGATTTCATCAAGATGGATACTTTTTTCTGTTATTACATATGAACTTTTCCATCTTTTATAATTTGAGTCTCTTCCCTGCCATAACCCTCCTGTGGAAGATTGAGCATAATACTTCCATGGAGCTCTCCAAGCTGTTGCCATGTTGTTTCTCATTTTTGTTATGTGGCTAACTCTTTGTTTTTTACTCATAAATGATTTTGATATCTTTTAATTAATTTCAAATGTACATGTCACTTTTGGTAGCCCAAGTATACCTATTATACATCTTTTAATCTTTGAATCAGCTTCAAATTTTATTCTTTGAGTGGGAAACCTTTTGATATCTTGTTCTATGGCATGGGTATAAGTGTGAATATAACATGCATTTTTGGAAAGAATGTTTGTACTGATTCTGCCCAGTCTAACAAAACAAAGTTTGGTGTAAATAAATGTAAATTCTTATATTTGAATTCACAGATATGTCACAAATGCCACAAATTTGTGATAGATAATGCATGGTTAGAGAATAGTTTGTCTCAAGAAAGATCTGGAGGTTTTAGTGGATTGCAAGTTATGTATAATGTATATATAATTGCTTTGAAAAAATTAATGTGTTTTTGAGCTCAATTGAAATGTTTAGTTTCTAGAAATAAGGAGGTGAAAGTCCCTCTATATTCTTTTCTGTTAAGACTACATTTGAAATATCTGTTTCATTTTGGGTAACATAGTTTAAGTGAACTGTTGCTAAGCAGGGCATCAATTTTTTTTTTTTTTTTTTTTTTAGTGAAGGATAGTGAAGCACCTTGAGTTTGTGTCATGAAAATAGGCTGAAAGAATTAGATGTTTGACTAGAAAAGAAAACTCAAGTAGGATATTATTATTGTGTTAAAATATTTGAAAGGCTTTATATGGAAAAGGGATTAGATATGGGTTTTTTTTAGAAGGCAGAATCAAAGAGCTTTGTATAGAAATTTCAACAAACAAACAAACAAAAAAAAAGCAAAATCAACATTCTAACAATTACTCTTGTTTAAAAGGAAAAGGTGCTGCTTTGAGAAATGGTAGTTTTACCCATATCAAGGAGTTGCTGTATAACTATTGGATATGTAGTAATTAGTTTTCAGGAATGGATTGAACTATTTGGATAATGAAGGTTCTTTCAGTGATTAAAAAATTCTCTGATAGTATTCTACATCCATAGAAGTACAACATTTTAAGCAATATGATTCAAAACTTTATAGCTATCTAATAGCTATAGCTATTTCCAAAACCTTAAAGACATTATTGTCTTCAAATAAAATAATTTGATATCTTAATTTAAAAATTGAAGATTAATTGGGTTAATTGATGAATTCAACAAATATTTCATGAGTGCCTATCTTCATCTTCCCAGAATCTTCATTCTTCTTTTATAATCTCTTCTCTTGCAGGTATTTATAATCTTCTCATATAGTGCTGGGGCAATCTCTACACTAAAGTTTTAATCATTGAGGTGACAATGCCAGAACAACTTAATACTGAACACAAATAAATAAATCTACATGATTTTTATAAGTCTCTGTAGTAATTATCTTCCTTTAAAAAAAAAATGCTAGAAAATAGCTAGTGTTGTTATTGTTATTATTTTATTGGAATCTTGAATTGCTAGGTTGTAAAGCCATTAAATATGGTTAAGGACCCTTCTATATACCACTCATACTATAATTTGATCAGCAAAGTATTATTTTAATCACTTGAGTAAATATCACCTACATAACCTGCTTTCTATGAGTTTAAACAGCTTTGACCTTCTTGTTTTGTTGATTGCTCTATACTGCTTAAATTTTTGTAGAAAACACTATTACTCTATTGGAGCCAAACCACAAAGGAATTATTTTATAGAAGAAGAAAAAGAATAATATTAATATTCTTTTAAAAGGAAAAAAAATCCAGAATATCAAGGAAGAAATAGGATGACAAACAAATAGGAATGAAAGGAACTTAGGACCAGATATCAAACTACTTTTTGTCTATATGTGATTTTATTGATGTAGAGAATCCCTCTTGAGGAATTTTTTCTCTTTTAAAGAATATTGGCAATTACATTGTGTCCTAAATTTATCTAAAGATACTAAGAAGATAATGATTGGTCCAGAGGCACATAGCTCATAAGTGTAACAGACTAGACTTGAACTGTTAGATCTTCTGATTAAGTGAATAACTTTGTATAGACTGCAAGAAATCAAAGTTATTTGATATTGGCTAAAAAATAGAAAAGTTGATCAGTAGAATACTCTAAATTAGACTGAAGGAAGACTACTAATTTATCACTAACTTTTTTTTTTCTTTTTCTCATTTCTCATTTTTTCCAGCACTAATAGCTTATTTGAATAAGTTAATACTTCTTACTTCTTATCTTTATTTTTTTACATGTTGGTATTGAGATTGACTTTTGCTCTATTTAGTTGATGGTATAACTAGAGACAGCTGATTTAGAAATGATTATTTTGTAATAACAAATCAAAAGATGATTAGGGAAAAAAGGAAAAAAAAATTTGTATGTTCCAAAATGTTTGTGGTGACAAAGAAAACTGCAAATTGCAGGGATGTCCATCAATTGGGGAATGGCTGAGCAAGTTGTAAAATATGATTGTGATGGAGTACTACTGTGTAATAAGAAATTCGGAGCTCAATGATCTTACAAAAACATGGAATGACTTGCACAAAATAATGAAGAGTGAAATGAATAGCACCAAGAGAACATTGTATGCAGTAAAAGCAATATTATTTTAAGAATGACTGAATGAATGTCATTTTCACTACCATAAATATCAAATTAACTATGACATATAAAGACACTAAATGCATTCATAGGAAAAAAACTGATTAATAGAAATATGTATAAAACAATTTTGTGTGTGTCTGTGTGTGTCTGTGTGTCTGTGTATACTTATATCTATTATCTATTTGTGTCTAATGGTAGTCATCTCTAGGGCAGGAGAGAAGGAAAAAAAAGGGAAGAAGAAATTTGGATGTTAATTTTGTTGTGTATTTAAAGGGAATTGCAAGTTGTACATAGTGAATCTACAGTTTCATGTGTAATCATCTTTTTTATTGCACAAAGCTTTTTTTAATTCCATAAATAAAATGAATATTTTTTAAAAAAGAAATGATTATCATCTTGGTAACCATTTGTTTCCCATCCTTTATTTTCTGTAATGCTGTTAGTTGCTTATCACATATAACAACTTTGTCTCTCTTGAAAAAAATATTTATGATTGAGAGGAAGAATTCTTTTAAATGTCTTATTCCTGAGACATATTTCCAACATTTTTTGTGATCATAGTCCATTCTCACCTTTACACTGCTCTTATTGATTATCGGCATATATGTTTGTTTTATTTTATTTTATTTTTTGCTGAGGCAATTGGATTTAAGTGACTTGCCCAGGGTCACAAAGGTAGGGAATGTTAAGTGTCTGAGGCCAGGTTTGAACTCAGGTCCTCCTGACTTTAGGGCTGGTGCTCTCTTCACTGAATCACCTAGCTGCCCCATATATGTTTATTTTAATTGGAAAATTTAATTAAGTTTTTCAAATAAATTTTCTCTCTCCAGTACAGATAAAAATTTAAAAGGCTCATCACCAGAGATAGACAATTAGATGGTTTGAATTCAAGGTGGCCCGCAGGCCTTAGTCTAGAGTAACAGTGGGAGAAATGTGGCAGAAAACACTAGAAATTAAACCATTTTTAGTCCATTATAAGTAATAATTTAACTATTGGTATTCTAAGTGTGGGGCAGCTAGGTGGTGCAGTGGGTGGTGCAGTGGATAGATGACTGTGACTAAAGTCAGAAAGACTCATCTTTCTGAATTAAAATCTAGCCTCAGACTCTAGCTATGTCACTTAACCCTATTTGCCTTGGTTTCCTTATCTGTCAAATGATCTGGAGAAGAAAATGGCAAACCTCTCCAATACCTTTGCCAAGAAAATCCCAAATGGGGTCACAAAGAGTCAGACATGGCTGAAAATGATTTAACAACTACAAAAATTCTAAGTGTGAGATCTGGATCCAACAAATGGTGAGATAATCCATTGTTAGAAGAGATGAACAATATTAGTTTTGATATTAGCACTAAATTCAATGCAGATAACTTGTGTTCAAGAAAATAATTTGATATTTGTATAGATCTGTGCTTCTGCAAATGTGGCTGCTCCTTTGGACAGCATCAATCATAATGCATCCATAATTTCTCATTCTAAGTGTCTCTTTTCCTATAGTATTTTATGATGGACCTAACCAACATTCTTGGGAATTTCTATAGTATTTCTTGGCATTGTCATAACTTTGTGTTATTGGAGCACAAATCTTTTCCTTTCTATCCTCACATAACCTACCTACTTTTTTAACTTTTCTTATTAGTTCTTTCTCTAAAAAATAAATGTAATAATAATTTCCTCTTTACCTTTCTCAACACTGGTTTTGTAAAGAGATTTTTCCCTTTTTTTACATTAAAACATATTGATGGAATAAAACAAGTATTTTTATAACAGTACAATAAAAAAGATGTGTATACATGAAACTGCAAATCTGCTAAGCATAACTTGCTATTTTTAAAAATATACCATAAAATTTCTTGTAATTTTCTTTTTTCTTCTTTTTTTAACCTTTCTACCTCATGACATTGTAATAAATAACATATTTCAAATACTTCATATAATTCAAAGCTTCAATAAAACCAATTGGTATTGTTGTTTATAGTCTTTCTCAATCACAGTCTGCTAGTGAAGGAAACACCATCCTATCCATGGTCTTTTCTTTAGCATCTGGATTTTAAAATCAATTTTTTTTCCTGCCTGTGTATTGTATAGTGATGTCAACTATTTTGGTAGTGGGCTTGTCATTGACCCTAAAAATATTGTAGAAGCACTTTGTCCTTTTTTGTGAGAATGCATCACTTAGCACTGTGAAATTTACTGACTTTTATCCAACTTTAGACTCCTACAGTTTAAGAAATGACTGCTGGTATGGAATAATTCCCCAAGATCTTGACCTATGTCAACAGCTACTTTGTCACATATTGTTCTTCTATTTTTATCTAGAGATTGGCTTTTGTTACTAGGGAGATTAAAGTGGTTAAGGTGAGAGAAATAAAGCCATCTCAAAACCAAAGAAAAATAAGAAAGGGAAAGGTGAAAGGGAAGAGGAGGAAGAGAAGATTGAGAAGGAAGAAGACCATAAGGATCAGTATGGTGCTATGAAAAGAAGGCTGGATTTAAATTCAGAAAAAGAGCAGGGTTTGAATCCTTACTTGGCCATTGCTATATGTGTGATCTGGTCACAGGATCTAATTGGACTTTAGTTTCCTCTTGTATAGAATGAAGGAGTTGGGCTACATGGCTTCTGAGTTCCTTTCCAACTCTGAATCTATGATATTCTGTGATTGAAAAAGTACATTGTTTTTTAAAAAGATTTTCCCTTTAAAAATATTAAAACATATTAATGAAATAAAATAAGCATTTTATAATAGTAGAATAAAAAAGATGATTGTATATGAAATTAGAATTCATTAATTAAAAACATTAGTTATGCATTGTTACCAGGCAATAAAATTTAGTGGTGAAAGTATTGCATTTGGAGTTAGGGAACCTGGGTTTTAGTTTCACCTTTACCACTTACAAGCTAGGTGGTATAATAAAGAGGGCACTGAACCTGGAATCAAGAAGAACTGAGTTCAATTCCTACCTCAATCAGGTATTACCCTTGGTATTCTGGGTAATCTCTTATTGTCTTGTTTCATGTTGTTTTTATCTACAAAATGAACATAATAATAGCACCAACCTCCCAGAATGGTTGTAAAAATTAAGCAAGTTAACATTCGTAAAGAACTTTGCAAATTGTAAAGTGGTCTAAAAATACTAGTGATTATTAGACAAGTCACAAACTTGCTTGATCTCCATTTTTTTCTTTATAAAATGGGAAAAATTGAATTTGTTCTAGTTATCTTACATGATTGTTTTAAACATTAAATCAGATAGCATTTGTTTAAAAATTAAATTATAAAGTATCATGTAAATACCTTGTTATATATATTATAATTATATGTGATATATGTTATATATTAACATATCATATGTTATGCTTTGTAATTAATTACATTATATATCACTTATAATGATAACATAATATATTTACCATTATATAAAAGCTGCAAATTATACAATTTGTATAAATGTAAGGTTGTTTTTAATGTGTTTTTCCCCCCCAAAAGAAATCATGGATCATCAGGTTTAGAGCTGGAAGGTTCTTAAGAGAACATTTAATTCGATTCCCTCATTTTACGGATGAGGAAACTGGGCTTAAAGAGGTTAAGTCACTTAAACAGGATCTTGAAGTTAAAAAGTATCTGAGGGGAGATTTGAACTTAGGTCTTCCTGAATCCATGTCTAGTGTTCTACACACTATATTATTCTACATAGAGAATAGATAGAAATGTTTTTATATTGCTATCTTACCATTTTTTATGTTTAATGACTGATGCGTAATTGCACAGGTATGGATAATTTTTTTGTAATAAAGTAAAAATACTGGGATATAGGATGTAAGCTTATGTATTATATCATTATCACTGTTGCCACTGCCAACAGCATATATTTCAGGGTAAAGTTCTTCTATATGTTTAGAGTCTAGCTCTGTAAGTGGTGATTAACTTCAAATTTCTGGCATTTTATTAACAAACATCACCATCAGAACAACCACTACCAGCATCACCAATATCATGAAATCTACAACTTCTGAGCAAGAAAAGATAGCATTATTCATAGAGACTAGCTCAGCTAAATCTCATCTTTATTGAAGGAAATGTCTTCTTGCTATGTAAAAAGCATACCTAAGTATACACTTAACATTTGGCAAATTATACTACCCTTCATCCCTGTTCATCTACCCCCGCCCTTTAATGAATGTGATCCCCTTGAGGGCAAGTTCTATTTTTGATGTAGCCTTTATAGACCTTGCACCTTGCACAGAGATAGTATTTGATCAGATTGGATTGTGTTATCTTAATGGTTACTTGGATTGTAATAAAGAGCAAATAAGTTAAAAAGTATGAATGTATATTGTAAATTATAAAGCACATAAGGAATAAGAAATTAAATTCATTTCAAACATAAGGCATAAAAATTAAATTCTTTTAAAAATTCAATAACTTTTATTTATTTTCACAATGGAATACTAAGCATCTTGTTAAGTTTTGAGCATACAAGTCAAAAATAGTTTCTGACCTCATTCCATTGGTGGTGGTGGTGGGAGGGATAGGTGAGTGAGGTTTTCTGCAGTAGAATATAAAATACACAAATACATAAATAATTGTGATGCCAGGAAACTTGAGGCAAGAGAGAGAGAGTCTTAAAGTTTGGGAAGGTCAGGAGAAAGTATACAGAGGAGGCAGCATCTGAATTGATCCCTGAAAGAAGATAAAGATTCTCAGAGGTTGAGCTAAAGAAGTAATACATTCTAGGAGTAGAAAATATCTTATTCAGTTGTACAGTGGTGCAAGGTGGAGAATGGATTTCAATACATAGAAAGCAGTCCTATTTCCTTTGAGTCTATGGCTTCCTTTTGAGAGATAATTGGGTAGCTTAGTGGATAGAGGATGGGTTCTATCCACTGAATTCAAATCTGGTTTTAGATATCTTGGGCAAGTCACTTAATTCCATTTGTTTCACTTTTCCTCAAATGTAAAATGGGGAAAATAGCAGCATCTCTCTCTCAGGGTTATTATGAAGCTCAAATGATCCTTCCTCTATTCCCTCTATTCCCTTCCTCTCCCTTGCTTTCTGTGAATCCTTTCTCTTTCATTTGTTCTGTCAGTCATTCAGTTGCTCACACCACTAGATGAGCTTGACTGATCACATCACTAAATGAGGTGGGAGCCTAACTTTCATTCTGTCTGATGAAATGGAAAACTCACATGTCTTGCCCTGACAGGACGTCCTAAAGTCCATGAGGCTTTATAATCTATTCTGACTTTAGGCTCTGTCAGCTTGACTTTTGCACCTACGGTGTCTTTCCCTTTGATCTTTCCATTGGACTTAGGAGAAGGGGTGGGGATTCTGCATTTCTCCCATTCTCTACTAACCTGCTAATATTCTTTATTTGATGTGTCATCTCCACCAATTAAAATGTGAATTCTTTGAGAGCAGGGACTATGTTACTTTAATTTAAAAAAAAAAAACTTTTCTGCTTGTTTTTTGCAAGTAAACTCACCTTAAACACATTGAACCATTTTATAAATGTTACTTTTTTATTCATTTATTTATAAGGGTTCTGAGAAGTGGATGGTGGAAGGTGAAGTGTGGATTCTGGGGAACAGTAAATTGGTTTCATGCATATTTTGTCCTACAGTCATAACTTTGCTCCCTGTGATACCTCTAAAACCCCATGAACCTGTGTCCTCCTATTAAATAATAGAATGTATTTAATGAGACTCTTCACATGTGCTTTGTTGCTAAGAGATTTAGGTTGTTTGTCTTGTCAACAAACTTGCAGAATGGTTGTGACTAAATGAGGGACAATTTTCTTCAATCATGTTGGAATAGCTGGAACAAAGTAGAATATTGAGATATAATAAATTTTGCAGTTGTTTTATATCTTAAAATTTTTTGATTGGCAATACAGTCTCTTTTTGCTGAAAATCCCTTATTTTGCATAATTTGGTCTTGAGTGCATAAGATTTTTACACATATTCTTTAATTTTTCATCATTAACCCATACTTAGCATATTTGATATTACATATTCTTTTGCTAAACTATCCTCTTTCTTAAGTCCAGTCCTGATTTATAGCCCATAAAATTTCGAAGGACTTCAAATCAGGTGAATTTCTAAGTCAACGAAGCCACTTTTTGTGATTCAAGATCAGGTTTTAACATTCTATCTCTATTTGAGAATTTTTGTCATCCTAGAATAATTGTGTTCCTTGGTATTTCAATGTATTTATTAGAGTTTATCACTTCTTTAATGGAGACAAAACTTCTAGTCCCACTGGAAGAAAAGAAATAAAAACAGATGGGTACTTTGTTTTGAAGATGTCCAAATCAACTGGATTTCTGCCATAGTTTTGGCCAAAATTTAAATGAAAAACTCAATTTCAGAAGCAAAAATTACTTTTTTTTTCTCTTTCAATTTTTGATACTTCAGTCTTTGTATTGTGTTACTCATAACAAGCATTTTGTTTTTCTCTCTGGCAATGAGTAATAGCTAGACTTTAAAAGAAAAGAAATTTTTGACTTGTTGGGTTTTTTTCCCCAGTCAGTCAATTAACAAGTATTTATTAAGTATTTTCTATGTTCTAGGCATTGTGCTAAGCATTTTACCAATATTATTTCATTTGATTCTTACAACTACTCTGCAAGACAGATATTGTTATCATCCTCATTTTACAATTGAGGAAAATAAGGCAGACAGAGGTTGGATGACTTGCCTAGGTTCCCATAGGTAGTAAGTGACTTAGGCCACATTTGAATTCAGATCTTGCTGATTCCAGTTCCAGTGCCCAAGCTTCCTAGACTTCTTCTGTCAAAAGTTTTGATAAAGACTTAAGTGAAAACATGAAGACTCAGCTTCCTCACACCAATAGCCAATATCTCTTACAGTTATTGAAGCTCCTTAAGATTTACAACTTTTGCACATTTCCTTGGAATAATATTTATTCTTAAAAATTGCAAACAAAAAGAAAAACAGAATTAAACTATGAAATGCATGTAGGGCATGACATCTCATACTCAAATAAAAAAAGCACTAATCAAAAGAGGGAGAAACAGTTCAATCTAGTTTTATCTGGTCAATGTTGGGAATTTTGAATCTCCCAATATCAGTAGATAATCATTGTTCTCACAAAATGAAACAATATCAAAATTACTGCTTATCTCAACTAATTCACATACCCCTGCACACTTGGCTCAATTGAGAGCTGTGCCCTTTATTTAGTTAGCTTTGGATTTTGGAACCAATTCCTTGGGGATAATTTATTCTCTTTGCTACTTATATTTTTAGACTAAATTCCTGAAGAGATCAAAGTAAAAGGTTTTTTTTAAATTTGGAAATGATGATGATGATAACATTTCTAGAACAATTTAAGATTTTAAAAATTCTTTTCATATAATAACTTTGTGAACTTGTAGTACTCTGAACATCATGAGGGCAGCTAGATGGTACAATGGATAGAACACCAGAAATAGGATCAGGAAGACCTGAGTTCAAATGTGGTCTCAGATGCTTGAATCTGATCTCCAACACTTAACACTTCCTAGCTGTGTGAATCTAGATAAGTTACTTAACCCCAATTCCCTCAGCAAAAACAAAACAAAACAAAATACTCCTAATGGTGTCACAGAGAATTAGACAGGAATGAACAACAGTAACAAAGCATTAATACTTTTTCCCATGGGATATAGTATAGATCGTGAGACCCTACGACTCTGAGCTTTCCAGCACCTTAAGGGAGAATAATTTATAAGCAAAAAAAGCAGAGGCCCTGAGATGTTAAGCAATTTGCTTATTTTCCTATAGTTACTAAAGGTCAATATCAGAATTCCAAGAAAGTCTTCTAACTCTACATCCATTCAGGCAGCTAAGTAGTGCAGTAGATAGACTACTGGGCCTGCAATCAGGAAGATGAATTAAAATAAAAATCAGAACACTTATTACTTGTGGGGACTTGAACAAATTACTCCCTTTCTGTCTTCTTTGGTTTCCTCAACTATAAAATGATGGTAATAAGAGTCCCTATCTCCCATGATTAGTTTATGAATCAAATGAGATCATATTTCTAATGTGCTTAACATACTGCCTAGCACATAGTAGGTACTTAATAATTGCTTATTACCTTCTCCACTATACTATATTGCAATAAAGGAAAAGGGCTCTATGAATAGCAAGAGGCTAATTGTGGTTGTTATATACTGGCTAAGTATTGAGATTAATGAAGGTTGGAAATAATAATCACGTTGTTTCCATTCAGGTTTGATTTTTGTTCCTCAACATTTAGGAAATGGAACTTTAGGAAATTAAATCAATGAAAACAAGGGAACTACTTCTATGTGCCCCATAGTTAAGCATGGTTTCATTGAGATGTCAGAAATGTATCATTTCTGGACATAGAGCCTTTTGTCAAGGAATGAAACCTGTATAATCTATCACTCCTGAGATTTTTTTCCTTCAGGGACAATAGCATAGGAGTATGGATATAAGCCTCAAAATATAAGTGAAGTCTTTCCATTCACAGACTCCTTCCAATACCAGAGTCTGTGTTTTTGAAAATCACATAGAAGTTTCAGATTACATGTGGCCACCTATTCATAGTGCACATAGTATTTTGGTACTAAAATGACCACTGAGATATTCTTTGGTTTTATAACCCTGTGTTCTGACAGAGCAACTTAGAGGCAGGCCTTTGAGGCAAAATTCCTTGTTACCCAACAATTACTAAGCCCTATGTTTGAGTATGAGCCAAGTTTTCAAAATGACAATGCTTCTATAAGATTTATTCTTTTAACTTTCTGTACATATTTTGCCTTGACTTTGAGGGTTTTTATATATGAAAAATTTATATATAAAAACATAAATAAAATAAGAATCTCTTACCTGAAGAAAATTGTTATCTAGAAAGGAGATTCTTTTTCTTATAATAAAATTTATTTTTAAAAAATTGTTTAATTTTAACATTCATTTTGTAAAATTTTTATTTTTAAATTCTCTCCTTCCCTCTGGCCCCTTCCCCATCCATTAAAAAGGGTTAAGAGAAAATATTTTACATTTCTATTTTAATAGTTTTAAGGTTTTACTGTATTTGTAGAGGAATTTTCCCTGTATTGATAAATTCACATGCATTTCACATTTGAGAATATGATAGCTATTATATGTGTGAAATCATACAAAATATGTCCATATTTACCATATTGCAGGAAAAAAAAGGCAAAAAAGTGAAAAAACATATGCATCAACCTGTACTCTGAATAGAACCTGGATTTTTAATTTACTTTACTTTTTTCTTGTTGTTGTTGTGGACCTCTTTGATAGTATTATAAAGTCTATTGACCTATTTTCAGAATAATGCTTTCAAATGTACAGAATAGAATACTTAGGATTACAAAAGAAACCAATGCTACAGAAAGACAGTTATCCAAATATACTTTTAAAGAATAAAGTCACAGATGTCATCTTAAGAATTCCTTAGGAAAAAGGAAAATAGAAGTATACACATAAATATAAAGCTATGAATCTATGTAGGTTGAGGATCTAGACAATTGGATTTGCTCTGGCCTATTATGGTCCTTGCTTTTTAACTTTTTTATTAGGTGAACAATTAATATCCATCTTTTAGATGGTTCCATATAGAAAGTCATCCATCAGTCCATCAATAAGCATTCATCAAGTACTTGTCATATACCAGGAACTCTGCTAAGTGCTGGGGATTCAAAGAAAATACACATCAACCACAAAAGTGAATACCCTCAGGAAACTTTAATGAGGGAAAACAACATTTACATACATATCTATATAAAAAATATATGCCTCTTGAAGAGAAAGGCTCTTTTATCAGCTACTGGGCCCAAGAATTTGAATCTTGAAGGAAGTCAGAGATCTAAAAGAATGACCACGAGGAGGGAGAACATTTCTGGAGTGAGATGGAGGAAGTGCAAAGGAGAGGAGATAAAATATTGTAAAGGAGCAGCTAGTCACCGAGTATGTCTAGATTGTAGCATGTGTAGAATTCACTATAGATAGATTCTAATTAGTGTGAAATATCAATTCCATGAAATGATTGTCTTTATTCAAATCCACAGTATTCAAAAATATAATAATTAAAATTTGGTCATTGGTTGCAGCCCCATGGAACTATGTAGTGTGACTTCAAATATAGTTATTCCTTCTACATTGAGGGGATCAGGACCCTTCCTTTGTACCAGGGGGAAAGTCTGAATGTTTTCTTTTATGTAGTGTTTTCACTAGCTAATTGTAAAATTTAGATTGATGTTATCGAATACTATACATATATTTTATGCATTTCTGAGTTTGTAAACTTTTTCTGTTTTATCTGCTGGCCTTTGCATGTTATCTGCAGCTTCTGCAAAACTCCCCCAAAATTCCCATTTAATTTCCTATATTGATCCATGCTATATCGAAACCACAAAGGGGAAAGTCATGATGTGGAAGAGATAATTTATAAAGAAAGTGCTTCAGAGGCTTCAACATCTACATTAATTGAGATAGGTAGCTGTTTAATGTATAAAAAAGAATGGGAAAGATAGGAAGATGTAAAATTGTGAATGTGAAGTAAAGGAGTTCATTTACTTTTTTGTAGAGGTAATAGAATACCTCTAGAAAGTAAGAAGTAAGGGGATAACATGATCAAATTTACCTTTTAGGAAAAGAATTTTGGCAGTTGTTTTGAGGATGGACTGGAATGGAGTGAAATTTAAGACAGAGTGACCAATTAGGAGACTACTGTAGTTGTCAAAGTGAGACTTGGAACTAGGAAAAAAAGCCATGTATCTGATCCTTTAGGAACTGTAAATATAGGGACTGTGTTTAAAATACTTCTTAGACAAAAATGTGTTTTATGGAATGAAAAACTGCAAAATATTTCCTAAGACAATTACTGTTTGCTCTGGATATCTTCTCTGTAATAACTCATTTACCAAAAGTCGTAGTGCAGTTTTATGCTCTAATAGCTTAATTAACAACCAACTAAATGGGGAGAGAAGACCCTGAAGGAGCTGGAACCTGGGTGCAGGAGAAGAGAAATGGTTCTGGAGGCAGGAGGAAAGATAAGAAATAATCTGTGATGGACTTGGAGAAAAAGGATGATTCTTGAAGACAGAGGCAGATGGGAAAGAAAAGATGTCACAGTCCTTACTCTAATGCAGCCAGCCCACTGACCAGTTCCAGAGCCTCTGACCCCTTTTTCCTCTTCTCTTTGACCCTATTTCTGTTTCTGGTGCCCTCAGCCTATAACAGCTGAGGAAAAGAAAGGTTAAAACTCATAGCAACCCCCTCCTAATTTCCTCCAACCCAACCTTCACCCTCATTAAATAATTTTTGTGACTGGGGAATAGAGTTTTGATAGGTAGAGGTGGGCTTTCTTAAATTTATTTAAACATATTGAAAAAAAAAGCTTTCATAATTTAAAACCACACTAAGACCATTGGGACATTTATTGCCTTTATCATCAAAATAATCCTATGAAGTAAGAAGCAAAGAAATTATTAACCTTTTATCAATGAGAAAACTGAGAGTAAGTGAGGATCATACAGCTGAGTGTCAGCTGTAGGAATTAAAGTTAGATGTTCATAACTCCCCAAACCTAGTATTTTTTTTAAATTTTTTATTAAAGCTTTTTATTTTCAAAACATAGGCATGGATAATTTTTCAACATTAACCCTTGCAAAACCTTGTGTTCCAATTTTCCCCTTCCTTCCCTTACCTACCCCCCCCCCATGGCAAGTAACCTGATATATGTTAAATATGATAAAAAAATATATATGTTAAAACCAATATAGGCATACATATTTATGCAATTATCTTGCTGCACAAGGAAAATTAAACTAAACAGGAAAAATGGGAAAGAAAATAAAATGCAAATAAACAACAGCAAAAAGTGAAAATGCTATGTTGTGAATCACATTCAGTTCCCACAGTCTTCTCTCTGGGTATAGATGGCTCTATTCATCCCAAAATCATTGGAAATGGTCTGAATCATCTCATTGTTGAAGAGATCCATGTCCATCAGAATTCATCATCTTATAATCTTCTTGTTGCTGTGTACAATGATCTCTTGGTTCTGCTCATTTCATTTAGCATCAGTATATATCTCTCCAAGCTTGTCTAAAATCATCCTGCTGATCATTTCTTATAGAAAAATAATATTCCATAACATTCATATACTATAACTTAGTATGCAGCCATTCTCCAACTGATGGGCATCCATTCACTTTCCAGTTTCTTGCTACTACAAAAAGGACTGCCACAAACATTTTTGCACATATGGGGTCTCTTTCCCGCTTTTAAGATCTCCTTGGGATATATGCTCAGTAGTAACACTGCTGGATCAAAGGGTGCATAGTTTGATAGCTTTTTGAGCATAGTTCCAAATTGCTCTCCAGAATGTCTGGATCCGTTCATAATTCTAGCAACAATGTATTAGTGTCCCAGTTTTTCCACATCCCCTCCAACATTCATCATTATCTTTTCCTATCATTTTAATCAATCTGAAAGGTGTGTAGTGGTATCTCAGAGTTGTTTTAATTTGCATTTCTGATCAATAGTGATTTAGAGCACCTTTTCATATGACTACAAATGGTTTTAATTTCTTCATCTGAAAATTGTCTCTTCATATCTTTTGACCATTTATCAATTGGAAAATGGCTTGAACTATTACAAATTTGAGTCAATTCTCTATATATTTTAGAAATGAGGCCCTTATCAGAACCTTTGAATATAAAAATGTTTTCCCAGTTTATTCCTTCCCTTCTAATCTCATCTGCATTAGTTTTGTTCGTACAAAATCTTTTTAAGTTAATATAATCAAAATGATCTATTTTATGATCAATAATGATCTCTTCTTCTTCTTTGGTAACAAATTCCTTTCTCCTCCACAGATTTGAGAAGTAAACTATCCTATGTTCTTCTAATTTGTTCATAATATTATTCTTTATGTCTAGATCATGAACCCATTTTGACCTTATCTTGGTATACAGTGTAAGTATGGGTCAATGCCTAGTTTCTGCCATACTAGTTTCCAATTTTCCCAACAGTTTTTGTCAAATAGTGAGTTATTATCCCCAAAGCTGGGTTTTTAGAGGTTTGTCAAACACTAGATTACTATAGTCATTGACTATTTGTCCTGTTAACTTAATCTATTCCACTGATCAACTACTCTGTTTCTTAGCCAGTACCAAATGGTTTTGATTGACCACTGTTTTATAATATAGTTTTAGGCCTGGTACAGCTAGGCTACCTTCATTGGCATCTTTTTTCATTAATTCCCTTGAAATTCTCCACCTTTTGTTCTTCCAGATAAACTTTATTATTATTTTTTCTAGAGCTGTAAAATAATTTCTTGGGAGTTTGATTGGTATGGTACTAAATAAGTAGCTTGATTTAGGTAGTATTATCATTTTCATTTATATTTACTTGGCCTCTCCAAGAGCACTTAATATTTTTTCAATTGATTAGATCTGACTTTATTTGTATAGAAAATGTTTTGTAGTTGTGTTCATATAGTTCCTGACTTTGCCTTGGCAAATAGACTCCCAAATATTTTATACATCAACAGTTATAGTAAATGGAATTTCTCTTTGTATCTCATCCTGCTGGACTTTGTTAGTAATATATAAAAATACTTATGATTTATGTGGATTTATTTTGTATCCTGCAACTTTGCTAATGTGGATTGTTTCTAGTAGCTTTTTAGTTGATTCTCTAGGATTCTCTAAATATGTCATCATATCATCTGCAAAGAGTGATAATTTAGTTAACTACTCTACATTATATATTCTAATTCCTTTAATCTCATTTTATTTTCTTATTGCCAAACAAGCCCAGCATTTTGTATCTATAGGCTGCAGTGTAGAACTTAGATTTTTTTTTTTTTTTTCCTGAGGCAGTTGGGGTTAAGTGACTTGCCCAGGATCAGACAGATAGGAAGTGTCTGAGGGCCAGATTTGAACTCAGGTCTTCCTAACTTCAGGGTTGGTATTCTTATATTGTTTTTGTTAAAGGAATACAACAACAACATATGTGGCTATACCAATTTTAAACCTTATAACATCAGTATTTGAGAGTTTCAGATGATTTTCATAGATGATTATATATAGTAGAATTAATTATTGAAGAATAAGATCTTTTTTTTTTTGTTATTGTGCTTCATAAGGCACACTTAAAAAAAAGTTATATTATTCCATGGTATATGATTTTTGCACAAATAGAAAAAAAAAACACAAATCCTGCTTCTGGATCATCCCTGATGAAAAGCTGTTAGCAATAAGAATTGAGAAAATAGTGGGACTGGTGTTTTGCTGCTAAATATGACAATAGAAGGGACTAAGGGTATGATGAAGAAGGGGTGAGAAGAGGACAAAGCAGAGATTTTTAGTACAAATTTACACAGGGGAAGACCCAGAGTCTATTGCCAGAACATGATTTCCAATTTGTTTATTCAGTCCCATTATCTGGGTAAAATGAGCTGTCAGTGAAGCCACAAGTATGATGCTTCTCTGTGGTCTTAACCACAAACAGGTTGCAATATTTACTTAAAGAGCCAAGAACTCCAAGCTAGCCATTGTTAGTAGGATAATAAAATATTCATTGTGTTAGGACTCTGTGAAGTAAGAATCGCATCTATAACAATCATCCCTATTTTATAAAATGGGAAAGATAGATGAGGAGAGTTGGGACCTGTCAACATAGATAAGTGTCAAAGATGAGATTCAACCCCAAACTTTCCCAGCTTGTGCTCCAAAAGGTCCATAACTCTATGCATAACACAACCTAGCTAGAAGAATGAAGTGTTTGCATTATAGAGGTTAGAGAGGATTACTGGTTTAGTTGATAGAAAGTTGGATTCAAATCCTATTTTTACTCTTGACTGCTCTTGGCAACTTTTAAGATTATAAAATGAAGAGAAGATGCTGACTTGTATTGGAAGAGGAAGTTTCCCTACAGGATTTTCTCCCACTTCCCTTACTTCCCTTACTTCCATTCCCTACTTCCTTACTTCACTTCCCTTACTTCCATTTAAGTCTCAGTGAAAACCCCTTCTGGAAAAAAACAAAAACAAAAACAACCCTCCCCCCAAAACAAAACCAAAATCAAAACCAAAACAAAACAAAACAAAAAACCTTTCCTAGTCTTCCTTAATCTTAATTCTTTCTCTGTGAAATTATTGTTGTTCAGTCGAGTTCAATTCGTTGTGACCTCATTTGGATTTTCACGGCAAAGAGAGCACAGTGGTTTGCCATTTCCTTATCCAGCTCATTTGACAGATGAGGAAAGTGAGGCAAATAGGGTGGAGCGACTTGCTCAGGGTCACACAGCTTTTAAGTTCTGAGGCCAGATTTGAACTCGGGAAGATACATCTTCCTGACATCAGACCCAAAACTCTATCTACTATACCAACAGCTGTTTTCAAGTTATTTCTCCAGTAAGACTATGAACTTCTTGAAAGTAGGGAATTTCTTTTTCTTTTCCCTTCTTTCCTTCCCCTTTCCCTCCACCTTTCTTTCTCTCCTTCCTTCTTCCCTTCCTTCCTTCCTTCTTCCCTTCCTTCCTTCCTTCCTTTCTTTCTTTCTTTCTTTCTTTCTTTCTTTCTTTCTTTCTTTCTTTCTTTCTTTCTTTCTTTCTTTCTTCTTTCTTTCTTTCTTTCTTCCTTTCCTTCCTTCCTTCCTTCCTTCTTCTTTCTTTCTTTCTTTCTTTCTTTCTCTTTCTTTCTTTCTTTCTTTCTTTCTTTCCTTTCTTCCTTTCCTTACCTTCCTTCCTTCCTTCTCTTCCTTCCTTCCTTTCTTTCTTTCTTTCTTTCTTTCTCTTTCTTTCTTTCTTTCTTTCTTTCTTTCTTTCTTTCTTTCTTTCTTTCTTTCTTTCTTTCTCTTTCTTTCTTTCTTTCTTTCTTTCTTTCTTTCTTTCTTTTCTTTCCTTTCTTTCTCTTTGCTTTGAACTGGAATTTAAGATGTTTCTTTGAATTAAATAAGAAGGATGTCTGTGAATGCATTCTGTCTTAAGCTGCTTGTAGGTCAAGTGGTTTGCTTAAAGCCTTAATATCCTATTTGCTTTGTATATAGAGCATGTAGTAATTTAACCTGTTAATCAGTACCTTGGCCTCTTTCCCCCATCTAATGCTTCAATTATGCAGACAATAGTAGTCTTAAAAACTTCCCTGAATGAGTACATCAAGATGGACTCACTAAACAGTGGACCTCTCTTTGAGGTGAGGTAGGGGTAGGTAATGGGTGTATTAATCTTTTGAATGCATTGTGACTAAATTAGCTATTGACAGAAAAAAATCTAACAAAGGGATTTTTTTTTTTAAAGGTAAATTGGAGAGGCTTTCCACATTGGCTGGAAATTTTAAAACTAAAATAGATCTGAAGTTCACAGGTGGATGGGGGTAAGGGACAAATGCAAAGATTGCTTTCTTTTTGTTATGGTAATTATGCCTGTTATAAAAGGAATTGCCCTCTTAAGTCTCCCACCCCCAGGAAATTGAGAGTTCATGTCAAAGATGCAGTGCCTGGGATGGGCCCCAGCTAACTGCAGAAAGGAGAGCAATTTTAGAGCTAGGTTATAACCTAGCTAGACCATGCCAGGTCTCCTTATGACCAGGCCAGGCCTCTTCAAATATAGAAAAACTTATGAATCAGAGTAAAAGTGTTTATAAGCTCTGTTATTGTTGTTGTTGTTTAAAAGAAGGGAGGAAGGAAGGAATGAAGGAAGGAAGGAAGGAAGGAAGGAAGGAAGGAAGGAAGGAAGGAAGGAAGGAAGGAAGGAAGGAAGGAAGGAAAGAAGAGAAGGAAGAGAAGGAAGGAAAGAAAGAAGGAAAGAAGGAAGGAAGGAAGGAAGGAAGGAAGGAAGGCAAGAAGGAAAGCAGGAAGAAAGGTTTTCCAATGGACTAGTTCCAGTTTTTGAGCCAACTGTATTCACAGAAATTTGTTATTTGTCCTTCCTTCTCTAGAAGAGGACAATGACATGCAAGTGACTTGGTTTTAAGTAAGGGAGAACTGAGCAGGGTCACCAGTTTTGCTTTCTCCTCCAGAGCCATCTGGGTATTACAAATATAGATTAGGATGAGTGGAGATGGCTCTGGATAAAATGGAAGACTTCAGCCTTTTTAAGTTAAGGTCTTCAACAGGTCTCAGTTTGATTGAGGCTTTACCTATTCGGTGATTAAGGCTAGTTAGCAATTGAGGCAAAAAATTTCCTCATTCACCTAATCCAAAAAAAGTAAAATAAAAAAGCTCCAGCCCCCCTCCTCCAAAATTAAGTAAATAAATAAATCTAGGAGGGGAAGATCCTCAGGATTTCTGGCCAAAGCAGAAATGATTGCTATTTACATTCAATCCGAATCACTCAAGACCTAAACAATAGATTATATAAATATATATAAATGATAAAAAAATTTAATAACAACCCATTATCAATTTGTAATGAGCTGTCAGTATAAGAATTGGATCTATAATTTTACTAGTGGTTTATTTGTTTATGATTTATTTATGATTTGTGAATTTATTATTATTAACTCTCCTAGATGAGGAAACTTCCTTCATCAATGGAGGTCAGCACCATCTCTGTAATTTATAGTCTTAAGAAAAGTGAAATGTACTTAAAAAAAATAAGTTCAAGTATGCATACTCTTTGATCCAGCAGTATTTCAATTGGGATATATCCCAAAGAGATATTAAAGGAGGGAAAGGGACATGTGCAAAATGTTTATGGCAGTCCTTTTTATGGTGGCAAGAAACTGGAAACTGAGTGGATGCCCATCAGTTGGAGAATGGCTGAATAAGTTATGGTATATGAATGTTATGAATATTATTATTCTATAAGTAACAACCAGCAGAATGATTTCAGAGAGGCCTGGAGAGACTTACAGTGAAATGAGCAGAAGCAAGAGATCATTGTACATGGCAACAGCAAGATTATATGATGATCAATTCTAATGGATGTGGCTCTCTTCAACAGTGAGATAATTCAGATCAGTTCCAATAATCTTGTGATGAAGAGAGCCATCTATACCCAGTGAGAGGACTGTGGGTACTGAGTGTGGTTCACAACATAGCATTTTCACTCTTTTTATTGTAGTTTGCATTTTATTTTCTTTCTCTTTTTAAAAAATTTTTTTGATCTGACTTTTTCTTGTGCAGCAAGATAATTGCATAAATATATACGCTTATATTGCATTTAACATATATATTTTACCATGTTTAACATATATTGGATTACATGCCATCTAGAGGAGAGAGTGGGGGAAGAGGGAGAAAAATGGAACATAAGATTTTTCAAGGGTCAGTGTTGAAAAATCCTTCTTGCATATATTTTGAAAATAAAAAATAAGCTTAAGGTTTACAAAATACTTACTTCACTCTAACCTTATTGTGTGTGTTATTATTTTCCTTGTATTATTTTCCTCATTTAAGAGATAAGGATCTAAAGCTCAAATCTCTATTCAACAAGTCATTGAGGGTCATACAAATAGTGTCAAGGCAAGGTTTGAATTCAGCTGTCTCCAGATGTTCTCACTATACCACCCAGAAATGACTAGATTGCCCAACAATCCCTAATCCAAGCTCCATGTAAATTGCTTTGAAAGAGCCTGAGCCCCGGGTTGTGTTTCATCAGCAATAAATGACCCCAACAAGCCTTATTTTTCTTGCTCTTTTTTATGGAATGTCAATATTTATCATGTCCTTCTCTCTGGCAGGTGGAGTGGATACAACAACAAGTGGTTAAAAAAAGGATAAAGAGGGACTTTGAACTCAGTGGTGCCCAGTCTACTTACTTCAATGATCCCAAATGGCCAAGCATGTGGTATATGGTAAGTACACACAATAAGAACAAAAACTATTGATTCTAATTCATATAGCTTAGGTCCTTTTGATTGATGGACTTCTGTTGAGACTGGATATAATAATCAAATAATGAAATGGAGCATTATTTTCTGCTTCAAAGCCAATAATTAGGAATTAGTTAATATGCTAAAAGAGAATAGAACACTCTTAATTACAGGGTTTTTTTTGTTTGTTTGTTTGTTTGTTTTACTTCATTGAATTTTTCTATATATAACATTAAACTCATAGAAATGGGAGGTTTAACGATTGGGATTTTCTTGAGAGAGATGCCTTAGCATTCCAACTTGAGAGTGAAAAATTGGAAAACAAACCAAGAAAGAGAAACCCCTGGATTTATTCATATGTCATTATTGAAATTTTTAAAGCAAGATCTGCGATTTCACTGGCATAAAACTAACTCGGTTAAGAATTACTAAGAGCACAGATGAGCACCTCTTCTGCATTTGTAGTCTTACAAACTATAATTATTTGAGACATGAGAAGTTGTGATTTGCTCAAAGTTGGACAATTAGTATATTTCAGAGGCTAGATTTGAATCTGGATCTTTCTTACTATTTCATGCTGCCTTTTAATACATTTGGTTGTTTTGTTTTGTTTTGTTTTGTTTTGTTTTGTGAATAGGGCTTGTTTCCTGGCACATAGTAGATGGTGAATAATATTCATTACTTAATTGATTTGGATCAAGCACTGTTAATTACCCATGTCTGGTACATTTCTGGCCAATTCAACAATTTTGTTAAATCAAGGAAATGTAGAAAGAAGGAAAAAACTGGGAACCGGATCCACAGAATTCCTAGGTCACCAGTGACCACCAGGTGTTGTTGTTTGAACTTTGTTCTAGAATAGGACCATGATATCAAGAAGTGATGTTGACATGGAAATGAATTGGATTTAAGTGAGGGAGGTCTCTGCAGGGTCCCCTGCCTTACTTTCCCCTCCAGAGCCATCTATGTCCAGTGACAAGATATGAACCAGGATGACTGAATGTGGTCCTGGATGCAGTGGGATGCAAGGCCTTTTTAGGCGAAGATTTTTTTTTTTAAACAGTTCTCCATTTGACTGTCAGGTACAATTTCTGGAAAAGATTATTTCAGAGGTTTTTCATTCTTCTGAGACTAATCTGACCATTCCATAGTTGCCTATAAGAGAAAAGCAGAACTTTTATAGAATGAGGTTATCCCTCTCAATGTAGGGAGGTTATTACTGGGGAGGAGACAAGTCAGGTTTTTGCTGATTGAAAAAAAAATAAAATATAATTTAAAAAATAAAATTTAAAGTTAAAACCTAGATGTCATTTGTTAAATGTTCACATAAACCTAACCTGGGTAATTTAAGTTTGATTTTTGTGACAGTTATCTGGTTTCACTGACAGCTTTTCCATTTGATTGGTTGACCCCTTTAACATTTGAAGTTGTTTTCAGTTTATAGGGTCACTGCTCTTGCTTGGAATGAAAATAAGTTCTTATTATATGATATTTTTGAGTGCTGCAGGAAGTTAAGATGGTGTGTGACAGGAGAATTACACTAGGGATGGGCCAAAATTTTGAAAAATCAGTAAAAACTCACAATATACATAGCTTTAACATAATTAGGCAATCTATATAGCCATTTTCTTTTTTTCCTTTTGGAAAGCTATACTTGCCTCTAAGGAAAAAAAAAATATTAATAAGGGGACTTATGGGTCCAAAATTGAGGTTGACCATTGAAACACTCATTTTTGAAAGTTAGTTTAACAAATAACATATTAAAAAATTACCAAAAATCCATTTGATTTTAAAATTTGGTCCAGACTTTTGATTTACTTGTTATAGGAAGTATTTCAAAGAGGAAACCCTTTATTTAAGTATAGGGAAGTTACCATCTCTGAGTGGTTACCATCTCTGAGGCTGCCTTGGCACTGAAATTTAAATAATAATGATAAATGTTATAACAATTTCAAGTTTGCAAAACATTTTACATATATTATCTCACAACAACTCTCTGAGGTAGGTGCTATTATTATTTCCATTTTACAAATGAAAATACTGAGGTTCAGAAATTTAAGAGACTCAATAGTCACATAGCCCATATTTGTCAAAGATGGTTTTTAAATTCAGTTCTTCCTGATTCATGCTTTCCAATAAGAATTTCCTTCTTACTCTGATAGAATGTAAACTCCTTCACATCAGGGACTATTTCATCTCTGTCTTTTTATCTTCAGGAGAACATAATAAATTTATATTAAATATTTATTGATTGGCTACCTATCATTAGACTGAAAGATTATTATTTGATGGAAATTTTTAGGAGTGGGAATTTTATATATAAAATAGATTTTAAAAATTTCCAAAGTCATGTTTTACATTTATCAAGGAATCTAGTAAGACCTCAGTAGTTCCTATCCCACTTAATTCTACTACCTTCCATCCATTTGTTTTCTTCAATTTATCCTGCCTCTAGCATGTGTATAGTAGACATATGTATATAGATAGATAGATAGATAGATAGATATACATATCAATCTGAGTTTTTCTTTATTAGTAGGTAGATAGCATGTTTCATCTTGAGACTTCTAGAATCAAAGCTGGTCCTTACATTGATAAGAGTTCCTAAGTTTTATTGATCAGAATTCTTTTAATTGATTTTTTTTTTTTTTTTGGTGAGGCAATTGAGGTTAAGTGACTCACTAGAGTCACACAACTAATATTAAGTGTTTGAGGTTATATTTGAACCCAGCTCCTCCTGACCTCAGGACCTGCATTCGATCCATTGCTAAATCTAAATGTTCCACTTTAATTGATCTTTAATGCAAACACTTTTGGAATTTAGCACTTGATCTTCTGATAGAAATCTCTTTGTATAAAATTTTGTAAATATTTTTAAATGGGAACTTTATAATACCATGAAAGTACTTTTGTCTTTTAGTCACTAAATAATAATAATAATAATAATATCAACAATTATATCTTAATCATTAATATGATTAACTATACTAATATATAGTAATTATTATTTAGTAAACTACTTTGGCATGGAACTGTTTGTTCTCCTCAGAATTAGTAATGATTTTCATAAAAACTGATAATGAATAATGTTACATGTGCAAACCCAAGACTATTTTAAAAAGCAAAACTGGTCAAATTCTAGTGGTTATTGACTAGAGTGAGAAACCTGAATTCAAGTCTCTAATCTGACTCTAATTGGCCAGTAAGGGGTTCTAAACCAAGCCCCATTTGATCATTGTTTGGGTCCTGATTGACTCAAATTGAATGTAAGAAGCAGTCATTTCTGTTTTGGTCAGAAATCCTGAGGGTCTTCCCCTTTCAGATTCATTTATTTATTTAGATTTTTGGGGACTGGGCTAAAGAGGAGATTGTTTGCCTTAATTGTTACATAGTTTTAATTACTGAATGAGTGCTACATCAGTCAAACTGAGATCTATTGAAGACCTTAGCTTAAAAAAGTCAAGGTCTTTTTGCATCCAGGACTATCTCTAGTCATCCTGATCTATATCTTGCTACTGAACCCAGATGTCTCTGGAGGAGAAAATGAGACAGGTGACCTTGCCCAGCCCTCCCTCACTTAAATCCAACTCACCTGCATGCCATGGCATCATCTCTCTGATATCATAGTCCTCTTAGATTGTCCTTTTTCGAAGGACAAACAACAACCTGATACATAGAGGTTTCAAGGTCTTGATCAAATAATTTAATCTCTTACTGTCCTGAGCTGACAGCTTTCAAACTTTTTGGTTTTAAAAAGTTTAGTCTGTCTTTATTGTTGTTTATTCATTTCAGCAATCTAACTCTTTGGACCCCATTTGGAGTTTTTTTGGTAAAGATACTGGAGAGACTTGCCATTTCCTTCTCCAGCTCATTTTACAATTGAGGAAACTGAGTTAAGTTACTTGTCTTGAGGCACATAGCTAGTTAAATGTCTAAGTCTGGATGTGAACTCAGGGAAATGTCTTCCTTCCTCTAGGTTCAACACTCTATCCACTGCACCACATAGCTGCCTGTAGACTCTTTACACTCTCAAAATTATTAAGTACCCTCCACAAAAGGCTTTTATTTATCTATTTGTATTTATATATAATATAATAAATAAAATATAAATACATTATACTCATATCTATTAAAATTTTAAAAACTGTTTTTAGAAATTAAAACATCTTAGTACCTAGTTTTCACCTCATGGATGTCCTAAAAGGTTCTTGAAACCTCTAGGAGTTTCTAGACTGTGGCCCTTGGCAGTTCTCTAAGACCAAAAATTGCAGACTACGTGCACATCTGCCTTGTTAGAGGGAGTCTTTTCTATGGGAGTTATTTCCTATACTAAGTCAAACACAAATGGCATCTTTAATAAAATTGAAATTTTTTCTTATAATAAAGAGGTGCTGACTTCATCTGAGGATAATAATACTAATAATACTAATAATAGCCTTTATAGTGCTTTAAAGTTTATAAAGTACTTTACAAAAAGTTCTTTTTTTAATCCTCATAATTATTATTATCTCTACTTTATAGATGAGGAAACTAGGCAGATAGAGAGTTAATAATAATATTAGTATTTGCATAGCATTTTAAAGTTTGGGAAGCTCTTTAATAATATTGTCTCATTTTATCATCTCTAGGAGCTGGGGGCTATAATTATTCCCATTTTATAGATGAAAAAACTAAGGCAGAGAGACAGTAATTTATTTGTCCAAAGTCACAGAGCTAGTGATTATCTGAGTCTGTATTTGAACTTAAGTTTTCCAAATTCTAAGCTGATACTCTACTGCCTTAATGCCCTCACTTTGCTATTTGTACAATTATCCATTATTAAAAGATGATGGCTTAAACTATGTAGTAATTAAAACTAAGCTGCAGAAAAGGGGAACTTTCTTTCTTTTCTCTCTCTCCCTCTCCTTCTCTTTCTCCCTCTTCCTTTCTTTGTCTCTCTCTATCTCCCCGCCCCCCCCCCTTTCTCTTTTTGTTAAAGTCCATGACACGGTTTCATGAAGGCATGTTGGTTGGTTCTTTTGCAAAAAAAAAAAAATTTTTTTTGATTTGTAGATCAGCAGAGTGAGAATTAGCCCAGTTCTGCTGTGTGTGGGGGGGACATAGCTGCCAAAAACGATTGACTAGCTAGGACAGTAATTGTGAAAAATGATTTTAAGCCACATGGTACTTTCTCAGCCAACTGGATGGGATTCAGCACTCCAAGAGTGTGGAACACGGCTGTTTCTGTGGTTGGCGCACTCAAACCTTTCTGATGATTTATATTCTCATTTAACTCTAATAAAAACTGGTGGAGTTTATGGCATTATTGGCCTGGCAGCTTTGAAATCATCGTTTTTAAATATCCTATTTAGTTTTTTAAATTGAAAATGCAACATGGTAGAAATATGTAACCATGTGGCACAGCGGGAGGGAACCAGGAGGCCTCAGTGAAAAAGAGCAGAGACAAAAGACAGGCTAGCAAATGATGTTGTGGAATGATCTTTGGATGAGGAAGCAGGAGACATGAGCTTTTTATCCAAGCTTTGTCACTAACTAGCTATGTGACCTTGAAGAAGTCATCTTTCATCTCATCCTTATTTATATCAGCTATAAAATGAAGAAATTAGACTAGACAATCTCTATAGTCCCTTAATTCTCTAAAATGTCCAATTCCCCTTAGCAGAAAGAGCAATGAGGTGACCAAAGCCAACAATGAAGTTATCTGATTAAACTCAATACTAGTACTAGTTTTGCCCTAACTTAGATTAAACTATTAAATTAAATCTCAGTGGTTATATTAAACAAATGAATAAACAAACAACCCCCCACAAAATCTTCTCAGTGTAGTGAAGTGAAAAGATTACAGGATTTGAAGTCAGAAGACTTGAGTTTGGGTCCTTACTCTACTACTTATTACCCTTGTGATCTTGAGCAAAATATTTTATCATTCTGGACCCCATTTTGCTCAATTGAAAAAATGAAAGGGTTGAATTACATAACTTTTCTAAACTCCTTCCTAGCTCTACAGTCTGGTAGAGAGCAGTTAGATTGGTGCAGTGAATAAAGCACTGGATTTGCTTGTAGGCAGACTCATCTTTCTGAGTTCAAATCTAGCCCTAGATACTTACCATTCACTTAACCCTGTTTGTTTGAGTTTCCTAATCTGTTAAATGGGCTGGAGAAGGAAATGACAAGTCACTCCAATATTCTTGCCAAGAAAATCCCAATCAGGATCACAAAGTGTTTGACAAAAGGAAAATAACTCAAAAACAACAATTCTGTTAATATTCCCCCAAAAGCATACCCCAAACAAAAACTTTGCTATGTTTTCTTTTTTTCTTCTCTGCTTCAAGTTTTCTATAGTCCAGGTATTTCCTTTCAATGAAACTAGAATCTAGAATTCAAAATATCATGAGGTGAATATGGAGTTGCTCTAGGACACTGATGTGGTAAATTGTTTCTTCCAAGATGAGCTTGCTTCCTCCCATGGTGACCATCATCTTTGTACCTATCACATATCCAGTTGGAGATTATTAGACTATATGATGTAAAAATGCCAATCTAAACCTAATATAGATTCAGAGGAAGAAAACTGAAACTCTAGAAGTTTGACAAAAAAATCTGATACTCAGAGACATTTTCATAGACATTCAGCTAACAAATGTAGAATTCATGATTCTATCCTGATTCCAAGCTCAAGTTTCTTTCTATCACAATATACCAAAGCTCAAGTTGATAAAATTATAATAAAATTATAGGTATTATGTATGTGTTCACATAATATAGTTTCTAGTCTGTTACTTCAAAGCTTCCCAAAGGTTGACTTTTTGGCATGATTTTTCTTGAGATTCTGGTTTTTTTTTTTTTCCTTAATGAACTTTATTATTTTGTTTATTTCTCAAGTTCTTTGATACCCTTTAAAAAGTTTTAAAGTGCTAAGTTCATCACATCAACACTTCATTTCCCTATACTGAGAATCTTAATGAAGTACTAGGATTAGCAATTATTAATTTATTACATCAATGGAACTAGTAAGTATTCCTTTGTAACCAGGGACTAAAGAGCAATATATTGTTTCTGCTAACAGCAATAAAAATCAATTTCAGACCATTTTAGTAAGATTAATAAACTCTATAAGATTAGAAATATGCTACCATGGCATTACTTTTTTTTTCTCTTTTGGATATATTCATTGCAGATCAGAACTCATCAAAAATAGGATTTGCAAGGAATGAGGAATCAATGTTCAAACCCTCCCTGTTTTGGAACTTTTCAAAAAATCAAGAGTTTTCTCTCTTTTGACTTTCAGGCCATTTTTTGAAAAGTGTTTAACAATTATCAAGTTCAAAAGAAATATGTGGAAAACATGTCAAGATGAGCTCTGCTTACTGATTCAAGAGGTTCTTTTTTTTTCCTTTTGATAAGAAAGGCATCAGATTTTTCATTAGTTTCCTCTATTTTGGCTGAAATCCACAACAATAAAATAAAAACAATTTTGGCCTCTTTCCTTCATCCTCCACCATCAAGAATAACATTTGGAAAAGAACCCAGCACATAGTAGGTGCTGAATAAATATATGCTTGCTGACTGATTGATTGCCTTTTGTAGTGAAATAATGAAATTTCCTTCCCTGGAGTTGATTTTATTACTCCCTCCTCCACAATCTGATTTCACTAAATAAGAGCAACATGGCATGGTGGAATGAACGTATCATTGGGAAATAAAGATCTAGGTTTGAATACCCAAAATTCTCTGCCATTTATTAACTTCATAATAGTGAACAAATCATCTAACTTGTGACTTCTAAAGTGAGACTTCTAGTTAGACCAAAAGCAATGTGACCTAGTGGAAAGAATTTGGAGACAGGGAATCTGGATTTGAATTTCAGCCTTGCCACTCACCATTTATGTAATCTTAGGCAAGTATCTTAGCATTTCTAGGTCCTGGTTTCCACAGCTATAAATGAAGGGGTTGGACTAGATGCTCTCAGATCTTTTTCAGTTCTAAATCTATGAAACTGTGAGTCCCACAACTTGAGTTGAATTCTACTTCTATCACATCTATAACATCTCTGATCTTCAGTTTCTATTTTTGTAAATTGAAGAAGTTGATCTAGATGCCTTCTGAGGTACCTGGCAGTAGATAATTTTAAAATATTTCTTTCCCTAAAAATAATGATAATAATTAGCATTTACATAATGTTTTGAACTTGGTAAAACACTAAATATTATCTCATTTTATCCTTGCAACAATTACGGGAGGTAGGAGCTATTATTATCCTCCTTTTACAAATGAGCAAACTAAGGCAAAAAGACATCAAGTCTTTTTACTTTACTTGTAGAAGAAAACACTGTTTTGTACTGAGGTCTTCTGGAAGCCAAATTCAGCCTTTTGTACCACCCAGCTAAGCAGTTGTCTTTATTTGCAGGTGCTTGGGTGAAAATAAACCCAAGCATAGTCTTGATCAACTACCTTAAGTAGGAGGTAAGAGGTGAAGAAGAAAGCAGAAAGTAGACCCTAGAAAAATTGCCTAATAGATAAGTTTAGATGAAAGACCTTGAATCAACAAATCTGAGACTTTACAATCACAGAGGAGATTAGGTCAGTTCAAAGTTCACTAGTATCAGCTCTGTAACGTAAATGAGTTATTCATTAAGGAAAATCTTTGCCCAAGGATATGTTATTACTCTCACAAAAAACAACTTGGTTTCTAGTAAAAGATGACTCAATGCCCAAATTGGAGCTGTGCCTATTAGAGCAATCCAATGACAACTGAGGGACTCCACAAATTTATTTACCTAAAATGAGTTCACTAACTGCAATGTCTTTACAACCATCTCCACTTTGTAGGAATGTGTGTTGCAATGGAAATTTGTAATCAAAGAACCTGGGCTTTAATCCCAGCCTAACCACTTATTAGTTACGTGATTTAGAATAATTTGGTTCACCTCTCTGAGTTTCAGCTTCCTCATCTGTGAAAGGAGGCGTTGGATTAGGTGACCTCTGAGGTCTTGTCCTGCTCCAAATTTATGATCTTATAATGGAAGTAATTTGGGATGACTCTTCTAAATAGAACGTAATTAATTGTCTGTCCTTCCTGGAAGGACTTTGACAGGGTCATAGATAACAATGAGATAATTGTCCCATGGGTGATAGGTTAAATGACCCTCATTATTTACCTTTCTACTGCTGGCATCACCAATGACAAATATGGTATCAAAAAAAAAAAATCCTAGGGATTAAAGAGATTTTAATTTTTGCATTTGTATCTCCAGCCACTACTAAATTGTCTGGCTTATACTTCATTTGATAAATGTTTGTGCTTTGAGTTGAGATGGATTGAATTGAGAGAGTCTGGAAGAGGTTGGATCAGAGAATACAAGTATGCTAACCTACAATTCCTCAATAAAGATTTCTTTGTTGTGCTTGGCTTGTGGACAAAAAATTATACCCCATTATTAATGTTTGTAGGTGTGAGAGCCTTCGATTATCCGAATAATACTTCAATAGATATGGCTCCCAGGGTTGATCAGAAAAGAAATTTCATTATTCTTTAGAAAATATGCATTCAGCAATCAGCATAGGCCATAAGCCAAGTCCACTACTCAGTTATGTGCGTTGAGGTGGGATTTGGAATTTTTTCTTTTTATTTTGGTTGAACTTGTGTGTTTTTTTTTTTAAGTGACTCAAAATCATCTCAATTTCACTTTTCTCACTTGATGGAGTCTACAATACCTATGGGAATGAGATTCAGGAAGGACATAGAAAGTTAAAATATAAGCTTCTTGAAGGCAAGAATTGTTTGTGCTTTTGCATATCCCCTGCCTGTCACAACACCATGTATATTGTAGGAGTTTCAAAGTTTGTTAAGTGATTGATCATAATTAAATCTTGATATGTAGAAAAGGTCCCTGAATTCTTAGCATTCTTAGCATCTAGGAGTTAGAAGATCCCAGAAAAGAGAGGAAAGAAATTCTATGATTGTCATTGTAGATAAGGACTTAATAGCTTTAAAAGAATGCAAGCAGGCGTTCACTTTGCTTTATCCTAAAAACAACATCATAATCACCTTCAGGAGTCCCAAAGAGATTTATTCTTGGCTAAGAAATTAAAAATAATAGATTTCAGAATCTATGATAAGAAAGAATCCTTTGAAGCATTGCCCTCCCCCCACAGTCCTCCCAAAATTGGGAAATCTTAAAAATATCCATTCATTATTTGGTGAAAGGGACAAGTGAGAAGATAGGCTAAAAAAAAAAATTCTGTTTATTTCATAGCAGTTTACTACTCTATTTCCCACCATCCCCCAACCAAGGAGAGATTAGTGATCCAGAGGAGCAAGGAAAGTTAATGAAATTCATTGCAGACAAATGAAAAGGATTGCACAAAGTGATCAAATAATTTACACTAGTCTTTCACTTTAATGAGCTGTGAATTAGTTCTGCCCTAAGGGGAGGGGTGGGAAGATCTAGTAATCAGCTCAGATTACTCAATAGAAGCATTAGCCTGAAGTGTAACTGTTGGGGAAAAAACAAGATGTTTGCTCCTATGAGGAAAAATGGAAAGTGGTAAACTCATTTATTTATTCATTCATTTCTTCAATAGATATCTGTTTACATTACCTATGTGTTCTTATAACAGACCAAGGATTCTTAACCATTTTTAACTTGACAATTCACAAAACAACAAATCAAGCCTTGCTTTATAGCGTTTGCTGATTTCTATTAATATACAAGTTGACACAAAATTTAATAATTGGCTCTTGCTAGCCAGTTTGAGCTGGCTCCAGAATATTCATGAATCTAGCTTCTAAACATACATACATGCATGTGTTTGTGTGTATAAATTATTCCTTATTCATTGATTCACTCAAATATAAAAAAATATTCCGAGCTGCATGGGTGGTTGGAGTAAGGGAAGGTGAGGCATATGGAGAGAAAGGGGTAAAGGTAACTAAGTTTTCAGGTCAGTGTGACTGGGAAAATAGTGCTACCATTAAAGGAAAATGATTAATTAAGAGAAGCAGAATTTTGGGGAAAATTTTGTTTTTAGGCATGCTGATAGAATTATCAGATACATTATTCAGAGATATATTAATTCATTTTAAAGTCCAACTTCTGGTTAATTATCTCCTCTCACTTCTCTCTCAGACTAAATTTTAAAATAACAAAGCAAGGGGGGGAAATTGCGAGAGAGAGAGAGAGAGAGAGAGAGAGATTTCCACTAGAGTATGTATGAAGAAGAAACTTTTTAACGTGGGGGGGGGGGGGGGGGGGGGAAGAGACATATTCAATGAATGTTGCCACCCTTCCAACAGAATATTGAGCTACTGGCCCAAATCTACATCCAAATATACAGCAATAGAGAAGACTTTTGAATAAATGAATAAAAAAGTGAGAATTTAATATCCCTTCTAACTCTGAGTACAAAAAAAGGCCAAGAGGAACCTTGCCTAGTCTCACACACTTTTTCTGAATATACCTCTTGCTTCAAAGTGACCTGCCTTTGGCTATTTAGTTACTTTGGACTCAAGAAATAAACAAGGTAACCCAAATGGTAAGCAGATATTTCAGACTCAATTCTGAAAATTTTGATACATTTCATTTGGGTAGAAGAAAGAAAAAGAATGTGCCTAGAAGACAAACCTGAAGAAAGAAAATTTATTTGAGAATAAATTAGTTTATAAAAGTGAAACCAGTATCTTTCATTCTCTAATGAAATGTGGGAAAACACCACAGTTTTTTTTTTTTTTTTTAAATTTAATCCGTATTAACCAAAAATGAAATAATCGATCACCTTATCCTAAATAATTTGTTTGTTTGTTTGTTTATAAAGGAGAGATCCATGCAGGATTAAATAAGAAAACTCCATAGCAGCAGGACTTTAGATTAGCACTCTTTTTCTAGTCTTAAAGAATTGTCCTAGGCAAGAATGGGAATGGGGAGTTGAAGGGAGAAATGACTGAAACATTAGATAACATTCCCACAACGAGTATGGGTTAGGTCCTTGCTTTTCATTGTGCTTCTTAGAAGTAGTGAATGAATAAGGCTAATGACACAGCAGGTAAAAAGTATGATTCGTGAGTTAATATCAATCCATCATTTAAAAAAGGATACACACTTTTTTTAGTTGTGATTTTTCTATTAACCATCTTTAAGTAGTTGATTGGAATTCTGGAACTAATCCTTTGAATTGTAATAATAAGAACAGATAGCATTACATAGTACTTTAACATTTGCATAGCACTTTGAAACTCTTCTCTCATTTGTTCCTTACAACAGCCCTGAGAGGTAGATACTGTTATTATTATTACTAACATTTTACAGATGAGGAAACTGAGGCAGACAGAGATTAAGTGATTTGCCCAGGATTACACAGTATCTAAAGTATCTAAAGCTGAATTTGAACCTGAGTCTTCCTGATTCTGACCTCTTGGTAGGGGACCATATATTCATATACTATGAATTACTTGGGGCTACTGACTGTCTGACTAGGTGACTCAGAAATTAAAACAGCCAATCCTAGAATCAGGAAGACTCATCTTTCTGAGATCAAATCCAGCCTCGGCCATTTACTAGCTATATGAATCTGGGCAAGTCACTTCACCCTGATGGCCTTAGTTTCCTCATCTGTAAAATGAGCTAGAGAAGGAAATGGCAGACTATTACAGTATCTCTGCCAAAAAAAAAAAAAAAATCAAATGGGGTCATGGGAAATCAGACACGATTGAATGACTTTGGCAGCCTGAGCAGTATTATATTAATCACAAAGAGGTGAGCTCTTAAAGAATATAAAGTATGATTTTCTTTGTGTCTTTGATCTCTATTCTCTCCTTCCTGTCTTTAGTCACAGAACAAGAATCTATTCATTTTATATACACCCTTGATTCCTTTCCTTCTCTCATCTTCCAGAATCTTTTTCCTCCCAACTATTCATTTTCTCTCTCTTGTATCTTCAAACTCTTCTTTTTCTTGAACTTCTTCTACCCATTAGCCCACAAAGATGCTTAGGACTCATCAGTCCCAAAAATAAGTCTACCTTTGACTCCACTAATCCCATCCACTGACTTTTCCATTTTTCTTTTCTGTTTGATTTTTAAATTTCTTGAAAAGACTGCTTATATTTCATGCCTATATTTCTGTACTATCCGCTGTATCCCCAACCTTTTGCCACCTGGCTTCTACCTCTGCTGCTTTATGGAAACTTCTCTCTTAAAGGTCATCAATGACCTTCTCATCAACAAATCCAGTTGTCTTTTTTTTTTTTTTTTTTTTTTTTTTTTTTTTAGTTCTTACCCTTTTTGAACTCTGTAATATGTGATAGTGCCAATCACTCCCTCTCTTGACTTCTGAGGCACCACATTCTCTTGATGGCTCTCTTATTCTCTCCCTTTTGTGCCTATTAACTCTTTTCCTGACCTCTTAAGAAAAAAAAAAAAAAACACCACCAACCCTCATTAGTAGTTCCCTATTGCTTGAATAAAATTCAAAATTCTTTTCCTGACAGACAAAAAATATTGTAATGTTCCATATTCTCATTTTAGTTCATATTATTCCCTTCCACATGTTTTATATTCTGACTCAAACTGGGCTTCTTTGTTGCCCAAATATCAAACTATGCACTAGGCATTGTCCTGAGTGTAAAGGACACAGAAATAGGCAAAAGATAGTTCCTACTTTTAAGGAATTTACAATCTTCCTTGCTTGCCTTTATATTCATTGTCCCTTTGAACCTGAATATTCTCCTTCCTTCTCAAAACCCTATTTACCCTTTAAGGCATAATTCAAATGTCACTTCATTCAGGAATTTCTCTTTTGATTCTCCATGTTGGTAATGGCCTTCCTTTCCCCATATTTCATATAATGCTTTGCTTTAAAGTTTTCTAATGCACTTATCATACATGTTTGTCTTTTCCTCCTACTGAACAATAAGAAAAAAAAGAAGGAAATATGCATTTATATAGGGCCTAGGCAGTAAATAGAGTACCAGTCATAGAATCAGGGAGATTTATCTTCCTAATGTCAAATCTGATCTCAGATATGTACTAGCTGTGTGAATTTGAGCAAGTCACTCAACCTTGTTTGCCTCAATTTCCTCATCTGTAAAATGAGTTGGAGAAGGAAATGGCAAACCATTCCAGTAGCTTTGCCAGGAAAACTTCAATGGGATTATTAAACCATGACAGAAACAAGTGAACAAAATAGCAAAAAAAAAAAAAAAAAAGTCAGTATTTTTTTGTTTTGTTTTGTTTTAATAAATACCATCTCAGGGCAGCTAGATGGCACAGTGGATAGAGCACCAGCCCTGAAATCAGAAAGACCTGAGTTCAAATTCAGCCTCAGACATTTTAACACTTCCTAGTTATAAGACTCTGGGCAAATCACTTAATCCTAATTGCCTCACAAAAATAAATAAATAAATGAATTGTTCCTCATTTTAAGGTTAAGGACAGAGGACTTGCCCAGACTCACACAGCTAACAAGTATTTGAGGTCAAATTTGAACTCTTTTCTTTTGAGCTCCAAACTTTTATCTACTACACATCCTAGTTACCTCTAAGCTGACTTTGTTATAATGTGTCTTATTTGAATTACACATTTTCTCTGGCACTTATCACAGTGATAGGAGATTAACCAATATTTATAGAATGAAAGCATCCCCAAAAGAGTTTCAGATATTTGTAGGTCATTATTGTGTCTCCTCTACAGCTTTTTAGATTAATCATATCAAGTTCCCTCAAATGATTGATGTGATAAAGTCAAACTTTATGGCAAATGGTTTGAAAACTAAAAAATCATTGGGAGATCATTTGTGTTTCTCCTGTTCTGTGTCTTTTCTACTCTCAGCTGATAGTAGCTCAGTAGTCATATATGCCCACATTGTTGGTTTATATGTTCTTTTTATCTTTTTTTTTATTTTGTCCAAGAGTAGTGACTTTACCTAATTGAAGGAACATTAGATTTCATCTCCCATTTTTGTTTTCCAAGTCCAAAGATAATATCTGGCTGTCCCCTATAGCTTTACCTCACAACAACCATAGCAAATAGGTGCTATTATTACCCACATGTTATAGTTTAGGAAACTGAGGCAGGCAGAAGTTAACTAAATTGTCCATGATCACACAGCTAGTATGTGTCTGTGGTCACATTTGAACTCAGTCAGGTCTTCCCAAACACAGACCCAATTTTCTGTCCATTGAGCTACACAATTGCCTCATATAAACTGATCTGATGGACATTGGCTTCATTTGAGCGTGCCATCACTCTTTTCTCTCTTTTAATAGTAGTTATTTTCCCTCACAAATATATGTAAAGATAGATTTCTACATTCACCTTTGTAAAATCTTGTGTTCCATATTTTTCTCTCTCTCCCTCTCCTGCCCTCTTCCCCTAAGATAACAAGAAATTTGATATACATTAAACATAAGCAATTCTTCTAAACTTATTTCCATATTTGTCATGCTGCACAAGAAAAATCAGATCAAAAGAAAAAAAAAGAAAGAAAGAACAAGCAAACAAAGAACAATAAGAACATTATTCTTTGCTCCACATTCAGTCTTCCTAGTTCTATCTATGGATTCGTATGGCTGTTTCCATCACAGTCTATTGGAATTGCCTTGAATTACTGATTGTTGAAACGAGCCATGTCCATCATAGTTGATCATCACATAATCTTGTTATTGTGTACAATATTCTCTTGGTTCTGCTCAGTCCACTCAGCATCAGTTCATGTTAGTCTTGCCAGGTTTTTCTGAAATTAGCCTGCTCATCATTTCTTATAGAACAATAATATTCCATTAAATTCATATACCATAACTTATTCAATCATTCCCCAACTGCTGAACATCCACTCAATTTTCAATGTCATGGTGCCATCATTTGTTAAGGAGTAGTTCAATTTGAAACCAAAGAATATTTCCCTTCCAGCAACAAAAAATGCACTTCTTCCAAGATACAAGAAGCATTAATATCCCTTTTCTGAGACTGACTGTTGAACTATGAATGTTTGGGAAGAACTATATTTGCTCTACACTATTTGTCTTGTCCCACCAAAGCCCTATGTACATATAATAATAATAGTAGTAGTAGCTAATATTTATATGACATTATATTCCAGCTACTGTGGTAAGCACTTTACAATTATTATCTCATGTGATTTTCACAACAATCCTAGGAAGTGGGTGCTATTATTATTCTCATTTTATAGATGAGGAAACTGAAGAAGACTTGCTTGAGGTCCCACAGCTATTAAGTGCCAGAGACAGGATTTGAACTCAATTCTTCCTAACTCCAGACATGAAATTCTCACTACTGTTCCACTGAGCTGCTTCCATGTATGACTTAGAAGTAATAAAATACTTTAGTCAAGAATAGCTAAACAAATAGATTATTATACTTTATTCTGGAAATGTCATAGCTCTTCTCATCAGTCTTATTTTTCACTCTGTTTGTTGTGAGACAAAATTAAATGTAAATTGCTGGTTGATGGCAGACAGTGCAGTATGTAAGCCTCCTGTAGGTTGGCATGCAAATTTTTTAGGAAATTAGGTTTCTTTGTTTTTTTTATATATAGCTTTTAGACATTGCTGTAGAATGTTTACTAAAGAAAATGCTTCATTAGATTCTTGAAAGGAGAAGATATTTATATAACTAAGAAAAGCACCTGCAATTATACTTGACTGGTGCAGGATAGAAATGGAATGATTTTTTCAGTTATTTTGCCTTTTATGCTTCAGGGCATAAAAAATATTTCCCAGAATCTGGAGGCAATCTTCTCCAAAGGATATTCTATTGAGTAGTTGATCAAGTGTCTTTTGGGATGCTTCATTTTTATCTAAATCTCTGCTGTTGGACCCAATGGGAGACAGGCTGAGATATATTATTGGGCTACATAGGAATGGCAGCATCTATGTGTCTTTGTCCTGAAAGCAACATCTGTGTATTTCATATGTAGTATCCTCTCTTACAGGGACCAATAAAAGCCAAGATGTCAGGTAGCATTTGACAATTTTTTTTATTCGGCTTAGAAAGGAGGAGATTAAAATTGTCTCTTTAGTAGCTTTCTGGATTGATTTTCTTGCCAGTCAGAGGTGAGATTTTTTTTTCCCTCTTAAAATAGATTTATTTTCCAGGGATACGTGATGTAATAATAATACATGTAGGACCCACTTATTGCTATTGCTGATTTTGTCTCAGGACATGAGAGAATACATTTGTATTGCTTTTGAAATCTATCTAAAATGTGAAAATGTTTTTGTCTTAAATGGCAATAAGCCTGAAACATTAATTTTGCTATAGCTTATTCTTTCATGAGATTGGGTGTATTAACTGGTGTCTGTAACTGCCTCTTTTTAAATGAAGTTCTTCTGCTCCCTAAAGAAAGGGCAGCTCAATACATCTGAGGCAAAATCCAATGGAAAAGGATAAAATTATATCTGTGGCTTCCATCAAAGCTATTGCTTAAGTTTCACCTCCTATATGAGGCATTTCCAGATTCTTTCCAATTAATTCTTTCTCTTGTTTTTCAGTTGTTGTTGAGTTGTTTCAGTTGTGTGTCTGTGTGTGACCCCAATTGGAATTTTATTGGCAAGGACACTGGAGGTTTTTGCCATTTCCTTTTTTAGCTATTTTTACAGAGAGACAGAAAGAGAAAAAGAGAGATAGAGACAGAAACAACTTGCTCAGGGTCACATGACTAGAATGACAGTTGTTATTGTTGTTGAGTTATTTCAGTTGTGTGTCTGTATGTGACCCCAATTGGAGTTTTATTGGCAAGGACACTGGGGTTTTTTGCCATTTCAAGAAACAATTCATTAATTACCTACTATAAATATATGGAATTTTTTTCATCACTTAATTAACATTTAACTAAAAAATATTAGGCACCTAAAATAATCTAGTTTTCTGCTTAGATACTTTGGGATGAGACTATTATAGAATAGTTGTTTGCATCCTGTCCCTGATATACTTATAAATTAGTTGGCACAGACAAATACACATCAATAATTAAATCTTACTTAAAAATTTATCAGTTCCCAGAATTTTTAATCACACCTTCTTTTTCACCTTGGGTGGATAGTTTATTTAAATATAGTCAGAGTTTATATAAATTATCTTTACCAATGTTTTGTGAGGAAAGGGATCAGATTGATTTATAAGATTACTAGAAGAGAATGCTGCCCCTTCTTTTCAGTCTTACCAACAGGGAAACAAAAAAGCACTAGCTTTTTCCTCCTGCCTAATTCCCGCGTATATGCACTCTCACTCAGTTTTACTATGAGTATAAAACTGGCTCTAAAAATGTTTCTCCATGGACTATATCTAGCACAATTCCTGGTATATAATAGGTACCTTTATAAGTACTTGTTAATTGATCAAATTGCCTTTTTTACTGTAAGCATCCTAATATTTTTCTTCTTCCTTCTTGCTCCCCAAAAGCCAAAGAACTGTTAGTATAAATACAGCCTTCCTCATTTAGGTAATACATAAGTTTATTTATTCATTTTTTCTGTCTCTGTTTCCCACTTATTTATGTACCTTCCCCTCTCTTCCATTTTTTCTTGAATATATTTTTTTGCCTTTGTTATCTGACCCACCCCAAATCATAGAGTCTAGAGATGCAAATAGGGTGTAATGACTAGAGTGATGAATTTAAAGAGTACTCACAGCAATTGCGGTCATTGAACAAAGCTCAGAACCCAAATAGGAAAAGTAATTAGTCAATATCAAAAGCTATCGAATGTCAGGCTAGAATGAATTCCTTGACTTTGCCTTGTCCTGGTTTTCCTGCTGTTTCTTCAAGTGGGAACCTCTCCAGTAGCAGTTTCCTGCTAATGTTCCAAGGTCTCTTTCTTCATACCTGAATCACCACTTCCAGAGAATGTCCTCAATTTTTGTGGCACTTCTACCATATGTGAACATTCTTAGCTACTGTTCTGATAAAGCAGACTCCTCCTGTTTGATTCTACCATAAAGTATGTGGGAATGGGGGGGGGGGGGAGGTGAGTGGGAGAGGGAGAGGAAGAATAATGTGAAATAATGCTAGAAAGAACTAAAATGTGGAGATTAAAGAATTGGGATTTTATTCAATGACTGCAAGTTCTCAAACTGAAATTACTGTGTTAAGTTGTGAATTTCAAGATTAACCTGACAAAGGCTCTGAGGAAGAGAAAGGCTGAAGATGGGGAGACAAGTAAATAAATGATTGCAACTGCCATAATAAAGAAGTAATGTAGGTTGGATTAAGGTAGTGGCAATAGAAATGGTATTTATGGAAAATACCAAATCAGTAGCTATCCTTGATACTCTGGAGGCATTTTTGATTTCTCTTTTTCCCTTGCCTCAGATATGCACTTGATCTCTTTGTTCTATCCATTAAACATCCAAGAGAAAAGAAATAAAGAAAGAAAGAGAGAGAGCTCCTTTTCCAAGGAGGCTTGGCAAATACTTGAATTCAAAGAGGCCTTGGACTTAGTGGAGGTGACTTGATATAATAACTTAATGGGAGAGTAGGCACTTGGATGTTATTATTCCTGTTTCAGAGGAACAATCTGAAGTTTATTGAAGAGGGCAGCTAGGTGTCTTAGTATATAGAGCACTGAGCCAGGACTCAGTAAGACTCATCTTTGTGAGTTCAATTCCAGTCATAGACACTTAACTAGCTCTGTGAAACTGGCAGGTTATTTAACTTTGAGTACCTTAGTTTCCTCATCTATCAAGTGAGCTAGAGAAGGAAATGGTAAACCACTCCAGTAACTTTGCCAAAAAACAAACAGAGAAAACCAAAGTGGGGTGATAAAGAGTTAGACATTACTGAAATGGATGAATAATATTGAGTTAATCAACTTGCCCATGGCCACAAATCTAGTAAGTGTCAGAAGCAGGATTTTGGTCCTAGGTCTTCATATTTCCAACAAGATCAGCCTTGCATGTGTAAGTGTCTATGCCTATAAAGACATACATAATACTGGTATATATGCATAATATAGTTAACACTTGCAATTTCATCAGTGTGGAGAACTGCCTTCTGAGAAAACTCCCTTTACTAATATAGTTTAGTTACTGTTAGTTAGTATGTATCACAGCTGAAACTTAAATTCAGATCACCCTCACTTTAACATTGGCTCTCTTCTCCACTACATAACAATATACTTTTTGCACCTCACATTGTTGATATTGATACCACAATGAGATATACTATTAAACAATGAGTTAGACAAATATATATATATATATATACACACATATATATATATATGTGTATATATATATATATATATATATATAGTGAGAATGACTCATAGGAACAGAAATAGAAATCAAGACATCTGGTTTCATCACTGATTTCTCAGAATTAGCTTATAAATATTAAATCATATTGTCTTTATAATCATTCATAAAATATAAATAATAATATCACTATTATAACTAGCATTTATATGGTTTCAAAGTATTTTACATGTGGTATCACATTTTATCCTCACATGAGTCCTGGTAGATAGGTACTCTTTTTATCTCCATTTTATCTATAATGTACTTGATGATAATATCTTATCTACTTTCACAGGTTCGTTATGATATTTGAAACAAAATAGATGTTAATTCCCTTTGTGGTTGTTATTCAGACATGTCCAAATCTTCATGCCCTCATTTGGAGTTTTCTTGATAAAGATACTAGAATAGTTTGCCATTTTCTTCTCTAGTTCATTTTACAGATGAGAAAACTGAGGTAAACAGGTTTGAGTGACTTGCTCAGGGTCACTCAAATAAGTGTCTGAGACCAGATTTAAACTCAGTAAAAGGAGTCTTCTTGACTCCAAGCCCAGCACTCTATCCAGTATGCCAACTAGCTGCCCTATTAATTGCTTACTAGCTTGTAAATTAATTGAAGGGGCTATCTATGTTGCTTTTTCTTCATTGTATTCTTAGCCTAGAACATTATCTTGCCTGTTGTAGGTACTTTATAAATGTTAAATTGAATTCGAGAAATTTTAAGTTGAGAATCTTATTTTTATTAAAGGAAGAGATAGATTAAGAAAAAACCACCCAAGTCCAAAAGGGTATTTGGTGTAATCTATTTCATTCCAATGAAAAGTGTTTGAATTTGTGGCTCTCTCCTCCATCTCTATCTCATTCTCTAATTGAAGATTTCTTGCAATGACTTATTTTTGTAACAGGGCCAAATACTTAAGTGGGGTCTCAATGTTGGACAGATTCAAACATTCACTTCATATTTCTTTCACAATCTAGTGGGGAAAAACAAACCTGTGGCCTCGCATTCATCTTTTTGAGGCCTGCCAGCAAATGTATAAAAGAATGAGGTTGTCAAAAGCACAGGCCTCTTAAAGGGCTTTGTTATCTGCAGACAGAAAAAGGAGCTCTTAGGTTGCCTGGAGTCTCCTGGTACATATTAGAGGGAGAATATTGCAAGAGTAAGTCAACGCCATCTGCATGGAAAGAATTTTCCATCATCTTCTTTCCCTAGTTCTCTTCTCTCTATTTCTACATGAATACTGATCTTGCATTATCAGGATAATTACTCCAAGTCTTCACCTCACTTTCATAGTGACAATTTATCCTTTGGTTTTTAATTAAATATAGTATCTAGAACTACACCATATCATTGGTATATACTTTATTTTAGCATTTCATTGTTAGTCTTAATTAGAGGGCTTGAATTACTACTTGTTTAAAAAAAATAAACTTCTTCCCTTAGGAAAAGAAATCTTTGCTCCCTCTCTCCCCAACAGTGACTTCTGCCAACTGATGTAAAATTTATTTTCTTCCTCTCTGAAGATATCTAGATTAATAGTACCACTTGTGAAACAAACCAAATTCACAAGTCAATTCAATACAACAAACATTTATTAGTCACTTATTATATGCAAGGTAATTAGTACTTTTTAACCTACAAATGGTTGATCAATGCTTTGCATATAGTGATTAATAAATGTTCTTTTTTCTTCCTTCCTTCCTTCCTTCCTTCTTTCCTTCCTTCCTTCCTTCCTTCCTTCCTTCCTTCCTTCCTTCCTTCCTTCCTTCCTTCCTTCCTTTCTCCTTCCTTCCTCCTTCTTTCCTTTTTTCCTTCCTTCCTCCTTCCTTCCTTCCTTCCTTCCTTCCTTCCTTCCTTCCTTCCTTTCTTCCTTCCTTCCTTCCTTCCTTCCTTCCTTCCTTCCTTCCTTCCTTCCTTCCTTCCTTCCTTCCTTCTTCTCTCCTAAAGCAACACCTTTCACTTTCTTTCTTTCTTTTTTATTTAATAGCCTTTTATTTACAGGTTATATGTATGGGTAATTTTACAGCATTAACAATTGCCAAACCTCTTGTTCCAATTTTCACCTCTTACCCCCCCCCTCCCCAGATGGCAGGATGACCAGTAGATATTAAATATATTAAAATATAAATTAGATACACAATAAGTATACATGACCAAACTGTTATTTTGCTGTACAAAAAGAATCAGACTCTGAAATATTGTACAATTAGCTTGTGAAGGAAATAAAAAATGCAGGTGGGCAAAAATATAGGGATTAGAATTCAATGTAATGGTTTTAGTCATCTCCCAGAGTTCTTTCTCTGGGCGTAGCTGGTTCAGTTCATTACTGCTCCATTGGAAATGATTTGGTTGATCTTGTTGCTGAGGATGGCCAGGGCCATCAGAACTGGTCATCATATAGTATTGCTGTTGAAGTATATAATGATCTCCTGGTCCTGCTCATTTCCCTTAGCATCAGTTCCTGTAAGTCTCTCTAGGCCTTTCTGAAATCATCCTGTTGATCGTTTCTCATAGAACAATAATATTCCCTAACATTCATATACTACAATTTATTCAGCCATTCTCCAATTGATGGGCATCCCCTCAGTTTCCAGTTTCTAGCCACTACAAAGAGGGCTGCCATAAACATTCATGCACATACAGGTCCCTTTCCCTTCTTTATGATCTCTTTGGGATATAAGCCCAGTAGTAACACTGCTGGATCAAAGGGTATGCACAATTTGATAACTTTTTGAGCATAGTTCCAAACTGTTCTCCAGAATGGTTGGATTCGTTCACAATTCCACCAACAATGCATCAATGTCCCAGTTTTCCCGCATCCCCTCCAACAATGATCATTATTTTTTCCTGTCATCTTAGCCAATCTGACAGGTGTGTAGTGGTATCTTAGAGTTGTCTTAATTTGCATTTCTCTGATTAATAATGGCTTGGAGCATCTTTTCATGACTAGAAATAGTTTCAATTTCTTCATCTGAGAATTGTCTGTTCATATCCTTTGACCATTTTTCAATTGGAGAATGGCTTGATTTTTTATAAATTAGAGTTAATTCTCTATATATTTTGGAAATGAGGCCTTTATCAGAACCTTTGATTGTAAAAATATTTTCCCAGTTTATTGCTTCCCTTCTAATCTTGTCTGCATTAGTTTTGTTTGTACAAAAACTTTTCAGTTTGGTATAGTCGAAATTTTCTATTTTGTGATCAGTAATGATCTCTAGTTCTGCTTTGGTCATAAATTCCTTCCCCTTCCACAGGTCTGAGAGGTAAACTATCCTGTATTCCTCTATTAATAATTTCATTCTTTATGCCTAGGTCATGAACCCATTTTGACCTTATCTTGGTGTACGAACACCTTTCACTTTCAAAAACTACTTTTTACTTTCAAAATTTTTCATTCTGTTAAGCTAAAATCTTTTTCTATGTCATTGTCATATATTGCTCCTAGTTGTCCCTTATGGGAGCAAGCAGAACAGTTCTAATCATACTTGAGATACTTGAAGCTCTTAAAATACTTGAAGACCTCCTTCCTCCAGTTTTCTCTTCAGATTAGTTTTTGTTTCCAACTTATTTTTATAAGCTGTAGTTTTGATATTCCTCAAATAATCTCCATCTTAGTACACACTCTTCTTAATATGCAATAAGAACATAATAGTCAAATTTGATCTGATCAAAGCATTGTACATTGTATGATGATAACCTCTCCCCTTGTGCACACTATATAATTTTGCCTAAGATCAATTAGTGTTTTTTTTTAATCTATATTACTCTTTTCACTCATTCACTTTACAATCCATTAAAATTCCTGGATCTTTAGTCACATGAACATGAACATAGGATCCTTGTATATTTATATCTTTCCAATTTTTTACTTGTGAAGTTGTATTTTTTGGATCAAAGTGTAAGATTTGATATTTATTGCTATTGAATTTACTTTTATTAGATTTGGTCTGTTGTTGTCACATTCATATATTTTTGGATCCCAGTTCTGTTTGATGTGTTAATTAAGTAAATAATTATTGACACAGAAAATCAGTCTGTTCTTTTGAATGAGAAGTTATTAGAAAAAAGTATAGAAAGCCAACCACTTTTTAATATGTTCAGAAAAAAAAAGTATTTCTGAGTTCCTTTTTCTTCCCTAATTCTTTCCTTCTTTCATAGGATCAGATATCTAGAGCTGAAAAGTACTTCAATGGTTTTCCAGTTGAATCCCTTCATTTTACAGATAAAAACCAGGAAAGCTAATTGGTTTGCCAATGATCACATAGCTAGAAAGCATCAGAGAAAAAATTTGAATCCAGGTCTTCTGATTCTAAAGCCAATGTTCTTTTAATTGAGTCATTGTAGGCAAACTCAAAAAAAGAACTAAATTAAATAATTTAAAAAATTGTGAATGATCAGCTCCTTAATATTTTTTCCCCATAATTTGTCAACTTGATCTAAGATATCTTTAGATTTTCGTCTTCTAATCAGGATTTCATTAACTACCTTAACAATTCTTATTTATTACTTGTTATAAATTTCAGGAGATCTGTGACCTTGGATGGGGAAAAAAAAAAAAACCATCCATCTTTATTTGAATATAATTGGCTTCTTTTGTAATCCTTATAAATTCTATTTCAAACATTTTAAGAAGAGCTCCATAGATTTTGCCAGATTATCTGCTTTTCCCCCCTGAGGCAATTTGGGGTTAACTGATTTGCCCAGGGTCACACAGCTAGTTAGCGTTAAATGTCTGAGATCAGATTTGAACTCAGGTCCTCCTGACTTCAGCTGGTATTCTATCCACTGCACCACCTAGTTGTCCTAATTTCACCAGATTATGAAAGAATATTTGATACAAATAAGGTTAAGAATAGTTAAGGAGGAGAAACTCTTGGAGGTTTAGCTAGTCAATCACAATAGAAAAGGTCACCACTCAGAATACTTGTGGAATTCTTTGCTTATCTGAAATCCAGTCAAGGCATTTTCCATAGTTACCCTTATTGAAAGGCAGTTTAGGTGGTACAGTGGATATAATATAGGACCTAGAGTCAGAAAGACCTCTTTGTGAATTTGAATCTGGCTTCAGACACTTATTAGCTGTTACTACATCACTGGGTAAGTTACTTAATGGTGTTTGCCTTAGTTTCCTTATTTTTACAATGAGTAAAGGAAGGAAATGGCAAACTACTCTGGTATTTTTTGCAGAGAAAACACTGAGAATCAGAGTCGGACATGACTGAACAGTAACAATTCTTATTGAATAACCTCTAGTTCTAAAGGTGAAGTAAATCTCCTTTTGTTAAACTATTGAATGGCTTACAAGCTTCTCATTTTGTTCTGAGCTGAAATCCTAACTTTCCAGAGAACTGGTTTGTATCAGGCCCAGGACAGAGAATGTAGGTTATACAGTATCCTTTTTGATCTGAAGTTCAATCTTTTATTTTAATTCCAGTTGTTGACCTTTTATTGTAATCAAAAATGGAAATTTGCATTGGGACATCCAGCTCTACTTGGCTGCCATTAGTGCCAATTCTGAGTTCCATATAATTCAAATGTCCTTAAAGCTGAGTAAGCTTCAAGGGTACTTCTTGGGAGCATGGTAGCAAAGTCATGGTGACCTGTCAGACCCCAGTGTTCATCAGAGGGGTTTGTATGATGTAGATCCTTCCTGTTTTGAAAGATGAGTAGCAGCAACTGAAGAAACATAAAGATAAGAACTAGGCCATTTCCTAGAGAAGCACTATTTAGATTTTTGCATTTTCTGCCTTTTCTCAACTTTTTTTCTGAAAAGCTTACCAAATTATGTTAATGAAAGAATACTTGAAGATATAGCATCATTGTAGTCATATGTCCATAATAATATATTTTATATGTTTTATTTTATAGCATATTTATAACAACAAATTTTATAATATGTTTAAAACATCAGAATTACATAATATATTTTTAGCTATTTCTACTCTTCACAACGACATTTAGTGTTTTCTTGACAAACACAAGAATGGTTTACTGTTGTGTTCTTCTTGTCTAAAATATGATCATTTTCTGGAAACAGATTTCTTGGGGGGCTTCTGGATACAGCCTTAGGTTCAATTCAGAGTAATAATCACCCCAAATGCAGCCAGCTGTTAAAAGTTCAATCCTTTATTGTCTCCTCCAAAATAGCCCAGTTAGCCGTCCTTAGAGGCCTATCACCCTCCTTGGTTCCAAGAGCTCTTGTAGCTTGTCCTTTAGCTCTTCCAGTTTCAGCTTCCAGCCTCCAGCTTCCTCTGAATCTCTAGTTCTCAATCTCTCGACTGAATTCTGACTCTCCATCTCCTCAACTGACTGACTCCTGATTGAGGCTCTAAGAGCTTCTTATAAATGATCTCTTAAAGGTGTGAACCCAAAGTTTGACTCCTCTTCTGAGAGAGTGGGATTGTAGGTTCCTGACTTGTGAATCTCCCAGGACTTGTGAACTCTAATGTGTGAGCTAATGTGTGAACGCTCAAAGGTATAAACTTAAGTACATAAGCATTGTTTCTATCAATTCCAGTGAGTTAACACCTTGTAAGGATTCTAACAGTTTACTATTTCCTTCTTCAGTTCATTTTATAGATGAGGAAAATGAAACTAACTGGATTTAAGTGAATTGCCCAGAATCACATAACTAGGAAGTATCTAAAGCCAGATTTGAACATCAGAATGATGAGTCTTCCTGACTCTAAGCCCAGCACTTTAACCATTCTGCCACTTAATTGCAATCATAATATATAATAAACATGTAATTTTCCTATATTCAGATAATGAGATAATTAAATGTCACTCACACACACATCCGCCTATATCATAAATATCAGTAAAGTGCTAGGCATTACAAAAATAAATTAAAAGGCTTAAATTCTAGATTTAGAACTTTTCCATGTCTCTTTCAATCTTCTGCTTTAAAATGAAAGACAAAATTTTAGCAGTAGAAGCAATTTAGGTGTCATCTATGCCAACTTCCCCATCTTACAGATGAGAACAGTGAGGAAGAGGGAGAGAATAAATATCTTCCTCAGGATCTCACAAGATATCTTTGATAGAGGCAGCACTAAAATCTGGGTCTCCTGTTTCTCTGAGTAATATGCTTTACTTCCCACTTGATCTTACTATCCCTAGGTCCAGTGTACCTCAATAGTATCAGTCTTGCCATTTTTTTTTGCTTTTTGCTTTTTGGACATTAAAAAAAAAAAAAACCTGCCAGAATCTTTTGGCTTCAAGTCAATTCATTTTTACAGCTGAAAGCTGAAATATCAATGATTTTTTTTTTCCTTTCTCTAATGTGTGGTCTAACGTGAAACACTGCCTGTTCTATTTATTATCTCTCCAATGTATCCATTTTAAACATTTTTGATTTACTCAGTTTTAAGAATTGCACCTGTATATACAGAGAAACTTTCTCTTTAATCCATGGATTTTATTATCTTTTAGGCAAACATACTGGACAGTTTAGCATAATAAAGCAAAGCATAAGAATTCTCTTAGGAGCTCTTGGAATTTTGAGTCAACAATATACCTTTCATATCCTTACATGATATACCTTAATGGGTCTCAAATTAAATTATAGAGAATGTATAGAAGGAATTAGGAAATTTTAGCTAAGTATTACATTGACATAATATACTATTATTGCAAGAAACTTAATGTTCTCAATGAACATTATAACGATTTATAATGAAGGATTCTTTTTTCCTTTTAATTTATAAATGGCAGTTTTATTGTTCTGAACATTATGCACCAATTCTGTCCCTAGGTTATTTATATATGTAAATATAATAATATCCTAACAGAATCTATGTAAAAGGAGACAAGAAAGGGAAAAAATAAGGGGTAGGTGGGTGTAATATTGGAAAAGCTAAGATTTGCCAAATGACAACAGTTCTATAGTTTGGATTTCTTATTCTTTTCTGTATTCCCAATACTAGTAAGGTGCTTTATTTATCATAGACATTTATTAAATACTCATTGAATGGACTGTGTATAATTGGATTGAACTAGTTCAAGAGTCAGAGGAGAAAAAATTGAAACTGAGACTTCCTTGAAATGCAAGTTTTCTTTTAGGAAAAGACCTTGGAACACAATCCCTTCTGTGTAGATGATTTCTATGGTATTAAAAAAGTTTCCACTTAAACCTGTTCTATCGTTCCCTGTTGAAAATAAAAGAGACATATAGATTATTCATGAGTTACAAATGAAGGTTTATTTAACTGTGGCATAGAAAGAATATTCAGTAAGGGTTTCCATCACTTATCTTAGATAAAATACCTCCAAATTCTTCTCACATCTACATGAAAATATTTCTGATCAGGAAGTCTGATTGTGGTGACTTTTGTGTTCTCAGGACATTCCCCCAAATCTCTAAGTGGATGTGTCCTTACCTGCCTTCAGGTATGACCAGAGACTCCCAGGAAGTACATAAGAGTCTTAATTTAAACTTAATCCTTTGGGCTAATCAGACCCTAGGACCATTTCATTGTCTTTGAGGGGAGAGAAACAACCTTCCCCCCAAAAAGTAGTCTCACACAAGTGACTAGTATATGGTGATGCTAATTATAATGCTTTATAATAAGGGGAGAACTGAGCTGACACTGGAAGAGGGAGCTGGTTATGAAAGACAAGTTGTGAAAATACCTTAGTGTTTCAAGGATTCATGATATAATTGGTGAGTGTATAATCAGTCTCTTCACCAACAATCATCTCAACCATACAGAGATTTTTTTTTCATGGAAAATTAGAAAATTCACTTAGTGGTTAGCCTTCCTATGATAACTGTATTATAGATTCAGTTTGATAGTTAACAGATCTTTGGTTGACAAATCTACAGATTGATGTTCTTCTGGTCAAATTAGGGAACTTTACTCTGATGTAGATGTATTTTTACAGGACAATTTTGTTGTTGTTTGTTTTTTTTTAGCTGTAACTGATTCTTTGTGATTCTTTTTGAGGTTTCCTTGGCAAAGATGCTGGAGTGGCTTGCCATTTCCTTCAGTTCCTTCATAGTTAATTCTAATAACCTCTGTATTTATCCTATCTTGCCTACTCATGTTGTGTTCATGTATTCAAAAGTCCTTAGGCCTATTAACAAATAGGTCCACTAGCAAAAAGTTCTGATTTCATTTTTGTCTTCCAGAGTATAAAATAATGTGTATCTTTCAAATGAAGCCTTCAACTCTGGGAAGAGATGATTTCTCCTTGAATGTGAATTATATCACCTCTCATGATTAGAATCAGACTAAGAAACCCAGGGTGGCATTGAGCCACCCCTAATCCATAACATCTTTTGTTTGCCAGATCAGTTTGTGTACTATCCATTCATTCATCTATTCATTCATTCATTCATTCTTTAATCATTTATTTAAAAAAAAAAAAAACCCTTATTACCAAGAAACCCTAAAGTCAAATGAGGGTAGGACTCTGTTCTCTATTTCTTTAAATCCCAGATTGAACTTGTTGACTTCAGATCATTTCAGATCTTTCCAGCGTGGTAGGATTTATCAGAACTATTATACTAGCATAACATTCTAGAACTTAAGGTCAGCTGCATGTCAATGGAGGCTAGGACATCAGTGGAGGTTGTGGGAAAAAAAGTAATCTAATATAATGAAAATACTCCAAGCTCTTTGGAAACATGCTACATACATTTAAAGTTGTATAAGAGTACTTTTAAAATCATGTTAAAAGTATACCTGATTATATCTACTTTTGATCTTGTGTTTCTCCAATTTGGAAATAAACTTTTAATGAAAATCTTTGCCCACCATTTTTTCTTCAAACTTATCTCAGGTCCTTTGGAAAAATAAAGCTATTGGTGAAGCAGATAAGTTCAGAATTCAGTTAGTTCTTCACATTGAAATAACTTCCTAGTCATGATAAAAAAAAGAAAACAATCCTTCTCTTCTATTAGTTGTTGTCCCAAAGGCCTTTAAGAAAGAGATGAGAGGTAACCTCAGGCAACACCATGCCAGATTTATTCACAGAGGGGACCAAAAGGATAAAAGGTTTCAATGCAAGCAGAATTTCCTGAATAACACAAACAAATAAATTACATCTCAGAAAAGAAAAAGGCTGGCTTTTTGTTAATGTTCCCCATAATTATTAAGGAATGTCACCCATCACTTTTAAAATCAATTTTCACAACTTCCAGTGAAGGAATTGCTTCTTGGCTTAAAGACATTTAAAGGAAACATTTTAACAGAGATTATTCCTATGCAAACAGTTTCTTGATTGCTCAATTTGGGAAGAAAGTGGAAAAGATTAGGTTCAATTAAGAAAAAAAAATGGTTTTGGTTCGTAGTCAGCCTGGCAGTCCATTTGGTGGTATTGGATCTCAGTTTCCCATCTTACCCTTGTCAATCCATGGAAATTTGCACAATAGTGCTTTGAAAGGTAAAGTCTATACCATTAGAATCACATCCCCTCAAACTAGAAAACAGTTGGCAAGTGTTCATTTCAATCAATGCTCTATGTCACTCCAGAGAAAAACAAACCTCAGCACAATCAAGTGCCTCTCCCACCAGTCAGGAGAAATATTTTCCCTTCCTTCCCCCCAGCTTGTAAGTCAGTGATTTATCTCATGTCTCCATGTGACAACTCTGCTGAAATCTACAAAGAATATTGAACATCTTAGGTCACTTAGGTTGCTCAATGTCCAATAATGCACTCTTATTTTTTCTTCTCATTCTATGCCTGTGATTAAAAGAAAACAAATTAACCTCACATGTTCTATCCTTGACTGTTTGTTTTGGTCATTTCAAGTGGTCAAAGTTTATGATCTTTTACCCTGTTGAATTGTGTTGTATAGAAAAAGAAGTAAAAACCTTTCTCATTACTTAAACATTACTTAACCCATAATTTAAACTTAAAACTCATTCATAACAGCTAAGCAATCATACTGTCTACTTTTTTTCCTTTAAACTTTTCTTTCAAGTAATCAATAATTAACAGATATTGAGCAACTAACATTCCATTTATTTATTTACTTTTTAAAAATATTATTTTAAAACATTTTGAGTTCCAAAGTCTTTCCCTATTTCCCGGCTTTCCTCCACTCACTTAGGAGAAAAGTAATATGATATCAATTATACATATAAAGCCATGCAAAACATTTTCATATTAACCTCTTGCTGGGAAACAAATAAAATAAAGAAGGTTTTAAAAAAAAAAGTATGTTTAAATCTGCACTCAGACTTTATCAGTTCTTTCTCTGAAAGTGGGTAACATTTTTCATCATGGGTCCCTTTGAATTGTCTAGGATAATTGTCTTTTACAGAGTAGCTAAGTCTTTCACAGTTGTTACAATATTCTTATTACTGTATACAATGCTCTCCTGGTTCTGCTCACTTCATTTTGCATCAGCTCATGTAAATCTTACCAGGTTTTTCTGAAATCGGCCTGTTCATCATTTCTTAGAGCACAATAATATTCCATCACAATCATATGCACAATTTTTTTTCAGGTGCTTATTTTTATTTTAAGTATTCTCTTTTCCCCCAGTTACATGTCATAAAATTTTAGTGTTAATTTTTTGAATTCCAAATTTTTTTCCCTCTTCTTCCCTTCCCACTTTCTGAAGATGGTAGACAGTTTAATATAGTTTGTACGTGGGCTAAATTATGTAAAATATATTTCCAGTTGTAAAAAGAAGAAATAGATCAATAGGGGAAAAAAAGAAAATGAGAAAGAATAAAGTGGAAAAACATGTGCTTCAATCTGTATTCATAGTCCATCAGCTCTTTATCTAAATATAAATAGTATTTCCTTTGAGTGCCCTTTATACTTTTCTCAGATCATTGTGTTGCTGAGAAGAGCTGAATCTGAATCATTCATAGTTGATATTTTAATGGTTCCACTCATTTTGTTTTAGTCCATACAGGTTTTTTCAGGTTTTTCTGAAATCCACCTGCTCATCCTTTCTTATTATTTGATAGTATTCCATTACATTCATAGACCACAACTCCTTCAGCCATTCCCCAATTGATGGGAATCCCTTCAATTTTCAATATTTTGCCATCATGAAAAGACCTGCTATAATTTTTTTTTTGTACATGTAGGTACCCTTCCCCTCTTTTATGATTTCTTTAAGATGTAGTACTAGTATTTCTATATCAAAGGATATGCACAGTTTTATAGCCCTTGGACATAGTTCCAGATTGGTCTCCAGAATGGTAGAATCACTTCTCAACTCTACTAATAATGCATTAGTGTCCCAATTTCCCCACATCTTCTCCAATATTTATCACTTTCCATTTTTGTCATATTAATCAAATGATAAGTATGAGGTGGTACCTCAGAATTGCTTTAATTTGCTTTTCTCTAGTAAAAAGTGCTTTCAAGCATTTCTTCATAAGCATATGAGGCCTTGTTTCTTCATCTGAAAACTGCCTGTTCATATCCTTTGACCATTTATTGGTTGGAGAATGGCTTGTATTCTTATAAAATTGACTCTGTTCTTTATATATTTAAGAAATGAGGTCTTTATCAGAGATACACACACAAAAACTTTATAATTTAATATGATCAAAATTATCTATTTTGCATTTTGTAATGCTTTCTGTCTCTTATTTTGGTCATGAATTCTTTCCCTTCCCATAGATCTGGACAGGTAGTCTATTCCTTGCTCTTCTAATTTGCATATTCACAATTATACCTGTGCATTTTCCTTCATTGTATTCTTCCTCCTGTTTGTCTTCTCTCTCCTTTCACTCTTTCCTTGGTCTCCTTCTTTCAGGCTACCATCTCTCTGATTTGCTCTCCTTTCTGCCAGTCCCTACCCCAACTTTACTTAATATCCTCCCATATTACTTCTCTGTCAACTGGTTGTGTATTTTATTCCATCTTTGAGTCAACACTGATGAGAGTAAAGTTCAAGAAATGTCCATTGCCCATCCTTTTCTCTTCTTCTCAACTTTAATAGGTCTTTTACTCCTCTTTATGTGAAATAATTTATACCATTCTACCTTTCCCTTCCTTCTGCAACCACTGTTTTCTTTTTTCTCCTTCCTTAATTTTTTTAATGTCTTTCCCCCAAATTCATCTCATAACCATACTCTCTGTTTATATAAATTATTTCTAACTATACTATTAATGATTCAGTTTTTAAAAATTCTATCTATAATCTTCCATGTAGGGATGTAAATGGTTTAACTCTGTTGAATCCCTTATATTTTATTTTTCCCTTTTTGCTTCTTTATGCTTCTCTTGGTTTTTGGTCAAATTTTGGTTAAATTAGTTCTGCCCTCTTTTTTTCCCCATTGAATGACTATTTCTTTCCTTGATGTATTATATTAAATTTTACTAGATAAAATGATTCTTGGCTATAACCCTAGCTTTCCTTGCCTTCTGGAATGTCATATTTCATGACTTCTGTTCCTTTAATGTTACAGCTGTCAAGTCCTGTGTAATTCTGATTGCTCCCTGATAGTGAAATTGTTTCTGACCACTTGTAGTATTTATTCCTTGAAGGGATAGTTCTGAAATTTAGCTACAATGATTCTTGGAGTTTTTTATTTGGAATCTCTTTCCTAAGGTAGTCATTAGATTTTTTTTATTGTCTATTTTGCCCTCTGTTTCCAGGATATCAAGTCAGTTTTCCTCAATAATTTTTTGAAAGATACTGCCCAGGTCCTCCTTTTGATTATGGATTTTAGGTAGTATATTGATTTTGATGCTGTCTCTCTAGGACATATTTTCTAGGGCAGTTGTTTTTCCCATGAGACATTTTACATTTCCTTTCATTTTTTTCATTCTTTTGAATTTGTTTCATTGATTTTTTGATGCTTCATAGAGTTATTAGTTTCCACTTGCCCAATTCTAACTTTTAAGGTATTGTTTTCCTCAATTAGCTTTTGTACTTTCTTTTCCATTTGGCCAATTATGTACTCTTTAAGGAATTGTTTTCTTCTGTGGATGTTTGTATCTCCTTTTCCATTTGATCAATTCTACTTTTAAAGCAGTTTTTCTGGCTACTTAGTCTATTTTTCACAATGTTCTTGCATCACTCTCATTTCTTTTCCCAATTTTTCTTCTACTGATTTTATATGATTTTCAACTCATATTTGAGCTCTTCCATCTTGATACTACTTCCCATTATTCTTTAGTGTTTTTCCCCTAGGTATTTTGACATTGTTAACCTCTTCTGAGTTTGTGTCTTGGTCTTATTTGTCACCATAATAACTTTCAATGATCAGGTTCTTTTGTTGTTGTTTTTTGTTCATCTTTTCTAGTCTTTTTTTTTCTTATTTTTAAATGTCATCTCTGTTCCTTAAATTGGAAAAGGCATTGTCCTAAGTTTTTTGTGCCATTAGTTGCATGCTCTTCTGGTACTGCACTGATGTTACTCTGAGACCCACGTGTCTGGTACTACATTGAATAGGTATTGGGGGTGGAGGGGTGGCTGATGTTGCTGAAGACTGTAGGGATCTGGTAGCTTGCCTGGTGGCCTAATGGTGGTGTCTGGTGTGTGCTAAAGCCCACTGTAGTGTTTCTGCAGTTCCCAAAGCTACATTGAAACTGATAGTAGTATGGCCTCTGGATGTTGCCTTTTTGCCCAGGACTGGCTGAAGCACAGTATGGTTCATCATGGCAGCTACTTTTTTGTTTAGGTGCCTGTGGGGTCTGTCTGTTTGCCTGGAGCTATGCTGAAACAGGTTGAGATCTGGCCTTTGGAGGTTACCTATTTGCCCAGAGTTATACTCAAGCATGAGGTAGATTAATTGCTTAAGTATGCCTATTTGCCCAGGACTACAGAAGCATGAGTGGTTCCTAGAGCTGGACTCTGCTGGCTTCCCTGACTCTACTAAAGCACAAGGGGGATTCTCATGATGATGTTTACCCATTCTACCACACTGAGGTTCAGGATTTCATGATAATTTGCTGCCTGCTCACTGGGAAGCTTCCTACTTTGGACTGTCTCTTCCTTTACTTGAATGAGATGAACCTTAAGACTGTTTTACTCCATCTCCTTATTAATTTTGCTGTTCTAAGATCTGTCTTGGAATTGTATTTTATGGTTACTTGGAAGTGAAGATGAGAAGTTACAGCAATTCACTGCTTGCTCTCTCATGTTGGTTCCCCAAAGTCCCTGCCTTAGTATTTCCTACAACTTTTTTAGACATTCTTCCAATTGATAGGAATCTCTTTAATTTCCAATTCTTTGCCACAACTAAAAGAACTTCTATAAATATTTTAAAATTTTATTTGTTTATTTAAAAAATAGAAAAAAACAGAAAAGGAATATAAAACAAAACAAAGGAAAACATTGTCATGTGCTCAGCAGAACATCAAGGAAGATTAAAAATATATAACAATAAATTTCCAGTTCAAGAAAGCATATATAATAGTAGAAGAAATTATATTCATGAGTGTCCATATTTTCTTTGCTTCCTTGTAGTTGTTCTTTTGTTCTTTACTATGCATTTATTTTATTATATTCTTTTTTCTCTTTTTCATCCCTCCTTCTCTTCCCCCAAGAAGGCTATAGTTAAGCACAGATATATTTAATAGATATATTCATACATACACATATATACATACAACATAGACATATACATATATTTATATTCACTCTTTTCCTTGTTGTGTTTGTATATGTCTCTTTCCTATCCCTGCTACCTTGTCTACTTTAATTCTGCTCCTTAACTTGCCTTGCTCCTCCCACCCATGGATCCTTCCTTGTCTTCTTCCCCAACTCTTTGCTTCCCCCTCACCCCTCTCCCCTTATTTCTATATGGATTTTGTAAGATGCTATACCCTGCATTATATATATAGTGTTGCCTGTTTACCCATTTCCAGTGTATATTTATATATAATCAATTTTTCCATGTTAAGTTCCTCTAAATTAAGCTTGGATATTGCCTCCTGTTTGTTAACTTTTCAATTTAGCTTGGGCTTGGTTTGAAAGAAAATCCTGAAAATCTGCAAGTTCAATGAATGTCTGTTTAAAAAAAAAATTAAATATTATGGATAAATTTGCTGAATGTGATATTTTTGGCCACAGGCCTAGTTCTTTTGATTGTCGGCATATATAATTCTAGGACCTGTGGTCTTTTATTATGACTACTGATATGTCCTGTACAGTTCTAATTGTAGCTCCAGCATATTTGTACTGGTTTTTTCTTATTTCTTACAAAAGTTTCTCTTTGATCTGGGGATTTCAAAATTTAGCAATAAAATTTCTATATGTTTTCTACAAAGGCTTTCTTTGAAGTGGTGATTGGTAGATTTTTTTTTTTTTCTATTTCTACTTTCCCTTTATGTTCAATCAGTCCAGACAATTTTCTTGGATCATTTCTTGCATTATTGTGTCAACCTTCCTTTTTTTGTCACAGTTTTCAGGTAGTCCAATTATTTCTATAGTTTCTTTTCTTGATTTGTTCTCCAGATCTGTTGTTTTTCTTATCAAATTGTCACATTCTGTGCTATTTTTTTTTCATTCTTTATAATGTTTTGTTATTTCTTGGTCTCTTATAATTTCACTGGCTTCCCCTTGCTCAATACTAATTTTTAAGAGCTATTCTTGTCTTTAATATTATTTCCTTTTCTAGTTGGATACATTTTTTTTCATTATCTTGTTTTTCTTGGATAATTTTTATTTTATTATTTTTGAAGTTTTTCTTCAGTGTCTCTCATTTGATTTGTCCATTATTTTTTGAGTTCTTCTATAAATTCTCCTTCAGCAGGGACTCATTTAATGTTACTCTTTGGTATAGAGGAAGCTTTTTTTTTTTAAACTTCAGTGTCCTCCTCTGAAGATGAACCCTGGTCTTTCTCTATTCACACAATAAGTTTTTAATGGTGGGATTCTTTGTTCTTTGCTGGTTCATTTTTTTTTTTTAATTTTTATGAAAAGCATTAATGTAAACACCTCTGATCATGGGGTGGGTGAGAGGGAATGGTGCCTCTAGCTTCACATCACTTCAGCTCTACCCTCTGCCTTGGAACTCCAAACCAAAAGCTCCTCCCTCCTGCACTCCTGAATGTGCTGTTTCCCTCTTTTTTTTTTTTAAGTTAAACTAAATTTCTTATTTATTTATTTATTATTAATTAAGGCTTTTTATTTACAAAGCATATGCATAGATAATTTTTCCAACATTGACCCTTGCAAAACCTTTTGTTCCAAATTTTCCCCTTCCTCCCCATCCTCTCCCCTAAGTGGCAGGGAGTCCAGTATGTATTAAATATGTTGAAATATATGTTAAATCCAATATATGTATACATATTTATATAGTTATCTTGTTGCACAAGAAAAATTTGATTAAGAAGAAAAAGAAAAATTGAGAAAGAAAAAATGCAAGCAACTAACAACAGAGGGAGTGAGAACGCTATGTTGTATTTCATACTCTGTTTCCATGGTTCTCTCTCTGGGTGTAGATGGCTCTCTTCTTAACTGCACAAGTAGAACTGGTTTGAATCATCTCAATGTTGAAGAGAGCTACATCCATCAGAACTGATAATTGTATAGTCTTGTTGTTGCCATGTATAATGATCTCCTGGTTCTGCTCATTTCACTTAGCATCAGTTCATATAGATCTCTTCAAGCCTCTCTGAAATCATCCTGTTGGTCATTTCTTACAGAAAAATGATATTCCATAGCATTCATATACCATAATTTATTCAGCCATTCTCCATCTGATGGGCATCCACTCAGTTTCCAGTTTCTTGCTACTACAAAGAGGGCTGCCACAAACATTTTTGCACATGTGGGTCCCTTACCCTCCTTTAAGATTTCTTTGGGATATAATCCCAATAGAAACACTGCTGGATCAAAGGGTATGCACAGTTTGATAACTTTTTGAGCATAGTTCCAAATTGCTCTCCAGAATGGTTGGATCCCTTCACAGTTCCACCAACAATGTTTTCCCACATCCCCTTCAATATTCATCATTATCTTTTCCTTTCATCTTAGCCAATCTGACAGGTGTGTAGTGGTATCTCAGAATTGCCTTAATTTGCATTTCTCTGATCAAGAGTGATTTGGAGCACCTTTTCATGTGGCTATAAATAATTTCAATTTCTTCATCTGAAAATTGTCTATTCATATCCTTTGACCATTTGTCAATTGGAAAATGGCTTGAACTATTATAAATTAGAGTCAATTCTCTATATATTTTAGAAATGAGGCCTTGATGGGATCCTTTGTTTGTAAAAAATCTTTTCCTAGTTTATTGCTTCCCTTCTAATCTTGTCTGCATTAGTTTTGTTTATACAAAACCTTTTTAAGTTAATAAAAGCAAAATGATCTATTTTATGATCAATAATGATCTCTAGTTCTTCTTTGGTCATATATTCCTTCCGCCTCCACAAATCTGAGAGGTAAACTACCCTATGTTTTTCTAATTTGTTTATAATATAATTCTTTTAAGATCATGAACTCATTTCGATCTTATCTTAATATACAGTGTTAGGTGTGGGTCTATGCCTAGTTTCTGCCATACTAGCTTCCAATTTTCCCAGCAGTTTTTGTCAAATAGTGAATTCTTATCCCCAAAGCTGGGGCCTTTGGATTTGTCAAATACTCGATTGTTATAGTCATTGGCTATTTTGTTCTGTGAACCTAACCTATTCCATTGGTCAGCTTCTCTATTTCTTAGCTAGTACCAAATGGTTTTGGATGACCACTGCTTTACAATATAGCTTTAAGTCTGGTACTGCTAGGCTACTTTCATTTGCTTTGAAATTCTTGACCTTTTCTTCTTCCAGATGAATTTTGTTGTTATTTTTTCTAGGTCAGTAAAATAGTTCTTGGGCATTTGATTGGTATAGCACTAAATAATAGATTAGTTTAGGGAGTATTGTCATCTTTGTAATATTCACTCGACCTATCCATGAGTACTTGATATTTTTCCAGTTGCTTAGATCTCACTTTATTTGTGTGGAAAGTGTTTTGTAGTTTTGCTTATATAGTTCCTGACTTTCCCTTGGCAGATAAATTCCCAAATATTTTATACTATCAACAGTTATTTTAAAGGGAATTTCTCTTTGTATCTCTTACTATTGAATTTCATTAATGATGTATAAGAATGCTGATGACTTACGTGGATTTATTTTGTATGCTGCAATTTTGCTAAAGTTGTAGATAATTTCTAATAGCTCTTTAGTTGATTCTCTGGGGTTCTCTAATTATACCATCATATTTTCTGCAAAGAGTGATAATTTGGTTTCCTCATACCTACTCTAATTCCTTTAATCTCTTTTTTTCTTCTCTTATTGCCAAAACTGTGCTGGTTCTTTCTTGCCTAGGGCTGTTACTGCAGCACAGCTGTCAGCTTTCCTAATCAGCTGAGATTCTCTCAGTCTTCCCAGACTCAGACTCTGAGTCCACATACTATCTGGGAGGTGAAAGTTTCTGTAGTTTCTGCTGAGACTTCAGCCACACCTACTTACCCCAGGGCTCCTCACTTGATGTTCTTGTGGAGCTAGCCTGGAGATGTTTTGTATTTCAGACAGGTTAATCTTGGCTTGGGGGCTTTCTTGGGATCATCTTGGATTGCATGGAAGGATCCCAGTTCTGCTCTAATTCTTTTTTGATTTTTCATCAGGCTATGTTCACCCTGAGGCACAAACTTGTTATGTTTGTGGGGAAAACCTGGAGAGCTTTAAATTTAGTGACCTACACTGGCATTTTCCCAGAATCCTCCCTCTCTATAATTATTTTTATACATAGGTCCTCTTCTTTTTGAGATACAGATGTAGTATAAGATTGCTTGGTCAAAGGATATATACAGTTTTATAGCCCTTTGGCCATAGTTCCAAATGGTGACCAACTTCACCTAGAATGAATTAGTGTTCCTATTTTTCCATATCTCTTCAGCCTTTAACATTTTCCTTTTCTGTCATGTTAGCAAATCTGATAGAATAGCTAATATTTTGGAAGTGTACCTATGACTGATATACAAAATGAATGGAAGCTTCTTGAGGGAAAGAGACAATTGTGGGGGAGGTGGTCTTTGTATATTTAGCACCTGATATAGTGCCTGAAATATGGTTGGCACTTATTACATATTAACTGAAGTGAAAAGAAGTGAATTGTTTCAGATTTTAGGAACTTTCTATCCATCTAAAGAGATAAAATCTGCATACATGCAAAGATGAAAATAATATCCAGAAGGTATGTGAAACCCCAATGGCTTTCAATTTCTGTTATAACACTCCTATTAGAATATAAACACTTTGAGATCAGGAACTGTCTCTTTTAAAAATATTTTTATGTCTTATGTTTAGCAGTATTTGGTACATAATAAATACTTAATGAATGTTTTTCATCCATCTACCCATTCATCATTGGAGAGAATATCTACAACTTTACTATTTCTATCACTAATGAAAATATGAGTATCAACAGGATCCTACTTCATTTTGAGTATGTATTAAGTGATAAACAGGTTTTATAAATAGTAAAAAGAATTTTCATGGAGTAATGTGAGTTTTGAGCTAGGTCTTGGAGGATGGAAAGCATTTTGATAACCATGAAGGCAAATAAGGGACATTCAAAATATAGAGAACTCTGAGCTAGCCAGAAAACACACATGTGCTTGGAAGCTGATGAATAGAGTAGTTTAATGGGATCTGGGGTTTGTGTATAAGATTAGAAGAGTGAGTTTGGTTCAGATTATAGAGGAAATTGAATACCCTGGGGGTTGGACATTGGAGAACCATTAACATTTTTTGAGTAGTATACTAAGATAATGAAAATAATATTTTAGGACAGTTACTCAGGCAGGAGTATAGAGGACTGCTTAGAAAAGTTAAAGACCAAGGTCATGAAGAACAGTCTAAGTGTACAACTTCTTTCTGAGTAAGGATAATTTTATTCATCCTATTTGTATCTCCTACACTTAACAGAGCGCTTGGAATATAGTAGGGACTTAATAAATGCTTGTGGAGTGATTGATTGAAGAGATAATGCTAATAGTTATAGAAAGAAACGTAGGTATCTATGGCAGTGGAACATCTAGATGATGATGTTTATCAGGCTTTATAGAGTCTGGATATCACATTAGCACCATGAGATAGCTGTAGTAAGAATTGAATACAGTTCAAACCAGATTCTTACACAATGAGATAAAGATTACAATGATCACTTAAGGGAGACTTGAGACTATTAATTCAAGATTTGTCTGGATGGGTAAGATCCACTGAGGATCACAACATGTATGAAGAAGAAGAAGAAAAGAAATATTTTATATTTGAATCATTGCTCTTGAATCCAATACTTACTTATTTGACCATGTCTTATAGACCACCCAATGATCCTTTGGATACTCATCCTGGATGACTTGTTCCACAAATGAGAAAAAATTTGGATTTGTTCTCATTTTCCCTTCTCTCTTGCCCATCACAAGCTCGCTCTCTCTCTGTCTCTCTGTCTCTCTCTTTCTCAGTACTGCATAATTTCCATATGGTAATTTATGGAATGGAAAGTAGGAATTACATGAGAATATAATGAATGGCAGAGTTGCATGATTTTCATTCTCCTTAGCACAATTCTTCCTAACCAGTATATTGATATAGCATTTGTCCCATTATGAAGACATCTTTAGTATTACAACATCCCAGGTTTACCCAGATTTTCTGGACAATCTATAGAATGGATAGTCATCATCTGGATGATTGATACTTAATTTCATTTACTAGTATAACCCTAGGTAAGTTATTTAAATCCTCTTGGCCTCAGTTTTTTTTTTTTTTTTTTTTTTTTATCTGTAAAATGAAAGATTAGATTAAAAAGTGCTTTCCAAGATCTTTTCCACTCTGAAATTCTATGGTCTATGAGTTCTATTTGTGAAGTCAGGGCTCAGGATTCTTAGCCCATGGGTACCACTAGTCAGGTATCTAAGTAAATCACTGAAAGAAATGAAATCAATATACTATTTTAAAACTGTGACTTTCTATAATGCAAGAAACTGAAGTTATTGGGGCAAGATGCACAACTGCCTATTAATGCCTATTAATGAAAATTTAGCAAAGTTTTACCTTTTACACTCAAAATGACCCCTCCCTAGTTAGAACAGAAAAGTTTTCAAGTTCAGACTTTGGGTTCCAGAGTTGACATGATTCTGCCCCAATCATTTACGCAGAAATGTTCACCCTGCAGAGGAGAAGACTAAGAGATGTCTTTGAATATTTGAAGGATTGTCCTTTGCAAGGGGAAATCAATAGATTTATTTTCTTTATAGACAGGAGTAGTTCACTGTCCCTCAGACTACTGGAGGGCAGACTATAGTAAAAACAAAACCTTTGTTTTGTGGGCCTTTAAATAAAGAAACTTCATAGCCTTGGGTGAGGGGGATAATTGTCCTCAGCTGCCGCATCTGGCCCGCAAGCTGTAGTTTGAGGACCCCTGCAAAGATATTGTATTGCATTGTATAAAAAGTTGGACTAGATAACCACAAAACCTTTGTGACCCTGAATTTCTATGATTCTGAGGTAACTCAGGGACTTATTCTTCATTATTTTGAAGTTTCTTCTGAACCTTGTACTTTCACTAGATTTTACTTTTTTCCCCCATTTATGAGTTTGTATGTGTTTTCACCCTGCTGTAATCTTCCTTTTACTATAATCACAACAAGCATCCTGGCTTCAGAAACTGACTTGCCTTTCCCCTACCCTTGAAATCCTAGTATACATCTAGGGGAGTCCAATTACTAATTATTCTATCCTGAAGTGTTCTGAGAATAAAAAAGTACAGATATTCTTTAATACAACAAAGAGAATTATTTCTACTGTTGCTTATAAGATATAAATTGAATAATACATACTGAATAATAATTCAATTTTATTTTTGTATTAATTGAACAAAATCAGAAATCCATTTCTTTGGGCTGCTATATTAGTAGGAATGGATAGTAATGGACAACAGATGGTTACAAAGTTAAGCAAACTATTGGCAGCAATGTTAATTGGCAGTTCAATAGAATCCCTCAGAAATTTTTAGAAAATGTTGAAGTGGGTGGCAGTTTTTTTTCTCCCAGTGTGAAGAAAATGATGGTCAGACCATAACAAAGGTGTTTATTTTTGGAATAAACTGTTCTTTCACTGAGCAAACATTGCAATGTTTATGTGGATATTACAGAAGTAGACACACCCTTACCATTTGTAAGAGGATGAGCCTATAACCCTGGTATGGATAGAGGCAGCTTGCATAACCCATAGACACAGTCTTTCTTGAAATTTCTTTCCTAAAGAAAGTATGAAGATGGGGAAATGGAAGGCCAAGGGCAGCAAATGATCATTTCTGTGAAGATTCCTCTGTGTGTATGAAGTTAAATTTCTAAATACTTGCTCATTGCTGTGTAGCTTATCTTACAACTCTCACTGAAATAGATTTGTCTCTAATTAAAGTACATGAATCTAATAAATATTTATCTTGCTTTTTTAGTATAGATGAATGGTTTTCAAGAACTCCAAATAATTTAATGTTTTCTCACTCATGCTTTCCTGTGCAAGCGTCAGGGGGTCTGCTTAAGTGAATTCTTATACTGGTCCTCAGCATCTTCTAGAGAGAAAATGTCAAATCTAAATTGTATTTGATTCAATTCAACAAACATTTTTTTGAAAAATTATATATGATACTGTGCTAAGTTCTCAAATACAAAAGACAAAAACAAAATAGTGTCAAGGAACATATATATATATAGATAGATAGATAGATAGATAGATAGATATAGATATAAGAACTACAGAAATCAATCAAACAAACAACAATAAGTTATTAATGGGCTATAAATATCAGACCCTATGCTAGTAGGTCTAGGAATAGAAATATAAAGAATGAAATGGTTCTTATGACAAAGAACTTTGTATTCCAATTGGGAAGAAAATAAGTACATATAAAAATCATATATACAATGAATAGAAAGAAAATAATTATAAGTAAATACAAAATAATTAGATACAATGCAGTTTGGGAGAGAGAATAATAGTAACTGGAGATTTAGGCAAGGCTTCATATAGAAGACAGTGGTTGAGTTTTCACCCTGAAGAAAAGGAGGGGTTCTGGAAAGCAAAGGTGAGGAGGAAATACATTCTGGACATGATCCTTGTGTGTGTATATGTCAATAGGTCCATAAACATTTTTGTCAGGCACTGAGCTAACTGCTGAAAGGCAATGAAACAAGAAAGGCAAAAGAGAGCTTGTTGTTGTTACCTGGCAGGTTTTGATTAACACTGCTCCCAAATGAACATGAGGTGCTTAAGTCTCAAGTAAAAGGAATAAAGGAAGAGTATGCCTTTGTTTCAACCCAGGAGCAGCCTCATGACTATGGTCTCTAGTGAGATTCTTATAGTTCCACTTATGGATATTCTTAATTTATTTACCATAAATTTGATCAGTAGTTCATTTCATAAACTTTTAAAAAAATTATATTTTTCCTTGATGATCTGTCAAATCAATTCTGTATATGCTGATTAGTTGTCTGAGCACATTTGTGTTGCTTATTAGCTTATGTGTTAGCTCATAACACATAAAAACAGCTAAGTGGAACAGTGGATAAAGTACTGGACCTGAAGTCAAGAAGACTCATCTTTATGAGTTTGTCTGGCTTCAGGTACTTACTAGTTGTGTGATACAAGGCACTTAACTGCCTCAATTCCTTGTCTGTCAAATGAGCTGGAGAAGGAAATGGTATACTACTCCCATATTTATGCAAAGAAAACCCCAAAGAGGTCACGAGTAAGTCAATATTGAAATGAACAACACCACCACACAAGTATTTATTTTATTATGGAAGAATGGCTTACTGGAAATCATCTTACTCAAAAAAATTCCATCACAAAATGAAGGCTTAAAATAAAAGGGAAATAGTCTTGCTAAGCTGAAAAACTTAAGCTGCTATTTTACTCAATAATAAAATTTCTTCTCACTATAGTGTATATACTTGCTTGCTTGTATATGTGTATATGAGGATTCTTGAGAGTAGTACCACAGAGTGCACAGAGGGGGGGAGTGAGTAATATTTAATGATGCTGGAAAGATAAATTGGGATTAGTTTTTGAAGGGATTTAAAAAGTTAAATAGAGGAGCTTTTATTGCTTCCTAGGTGCAATAGGGAGACACTGAAGTTGGTTTTATAGGGGAATCACATGGTCATATCTGTACTTAAGGAAAATTACTTTGGCAGCAGTGGATAGGATGAACTGAAGTGGTGAAAAACCTGCAGCAGGGAGACCAATTAGAAGACCATTGCAATAATTTAGGAGAGAGGGCTTAAATGATGATGGCAGCTGTGTAAGTGGTCAGAAACAAGAAGTATTACACAACTAAATGACCAGATTGGTTTATTGATTGGATAGGTGGGCTGAGGAAGAGTGAAAAGTTCATAATAATGTCTAGATTATGAACCTGAGAGAATGGGAAGTGTTGTCGTTTTCAGGGAAATTTAAAAGAAAGAAATTTTGCTGGTGGGGAGGGGGGTGAATTTAGTTTTGGACAGGTTGAGTTCGAGATGTTTCTGGGACATCCACTTTAAATTTTTAATAAGCAATTGGTGCTTATAAGAGAATTTAGGGCTAGATCTATAGATGTGAGCCATTTGCATAGACATTAAAGTAAAACTCATAGGGGCTAATGAAGTTATCAAAAGAGTATAGAGAAAAAAGAGATGATGAAATCAAAAGAAAGTAAGTTTAAGAAAACTCAACAAGCAAGGAATAATTAGTAAAATGGTCAAAAATGTCAAAAAGTAGCAGATAGCTCAAAGATAGGGTAATCTTGGAAATGTTTGAAGGCAGCAAGGAACAAGTGGAGGGAGGGATTGAAGATTTAGATAAGAGAATAATTGAAGATGCAATCTGTTGGAGAGAACAGAGGGGCTGAGATAAAGCACACTTGCAAAGATTAGCCTTGGCAAGGAGAAGGCCATGTCTTTGTCAGAGACTGGAGAAAAAGAGAAAAGAGTGATGGATACCAGGAGATTTTGAGATGAAGGAAAGGATAAAGAAGGGAGTAATTTAGAAGATTTATTTTTTTTTCCTATAAAATAAGAAGACCCTAAGCTGAAAGAGAAGGGGAAGACTGAGGGACAGGAGGCTTGAGATGGGAAGAGAAGTTTAGGATAAATGAATTCAAAGTAATTTTCATAAAGGGAAGAGTATTATAAAGGTGGGAACAACTTTATTTTAAAGGAACCTAGGGATTTTAGGAAGTAAGGGTAAGGATGGAGATTGGGAACTTTCTGTACAAAGTTACAGAATCAAGGATAAAAGATAGTGCATAGAGAATAGCTAGTCAGCTGATTTATGATATGGCATAGTATGTGATATGGCATAATATGAAATACATAGGGAACATGGCTCCCATGAGCTCCCATAATGTAAATGGTTTTAAATTCCAGGCCAATGACTTTGTATTTCATCCTAGAGGCAATAAGGAACCACTGGAGGAGACTGACTTTTTGGTTTTAGGAATATAAATTAGGCAGATTATGGAGGATATATTGAAATAGGGAAAGATGTGATGCAAGAAAAACAATCAAGAGAAAATTGCAATAATCTAGATAGGAGGTGGTGAGGATGCAAACAAGGATAAGGGCTATGTGAATAAAGTGTATATATATCAGAAAAGGAAGAGGGGATGATACAAAAATCTTGGAAATAGAGTGGAAAGAACTTGGCAATTATTTGAATGTGCTAAGTGGTAGGGGATAGGAGAGAGGAAGTTAGGGAAAGGGAAATCTCCACTGTTGTGAAGTTGGTTGACCAGAAGAATAGTGATGTTCTCAATAGAAAGGCAAATTAAGAAAAAGGATGATTTTGAGAGCAAGTCTATTTGATAACATGTTGGGATTGAGTTGCCTACAGGACATGTCCCAAGTGAAAATAACTAACAAGCACCTCATTACATAGACAGATTTTGGGGAAGAGATAAGGTTTAATATAGTATTCTTGGTATATATAGCTAATAGCTTTCATTATTGCCTGTGGGAGATACATATGCTAAAAAGACTCTTCTGTCAAAAAAAAAAAAAAAAAAAAAAGCAAGGGTCAATTCACATACTATTTCTTCCAGGCAATTAATGACATTTTGAAAGCTTCAGAAATGTATTGATTCCATTTAAAATCAATTAATTTTGAGTGAGATCATTATATTCTATAATCTCTCATTTCTGAATGTCTGCAGAAAAATCAGCAACTATATTTTTGGAGATAGGAGACTTTGGGAACACTTAGAACTGGAAGGCACTTCAGACTCCATACAATTCAAACTCATTTTAGAAATGAGAAAACTTAAACACAACAAGGTTGTGACTTGTCCAGGTTCACACAGATAATGGCCGAGCCAGGATCTGAACCCACATCCTTGGGCACCAAATCTAATTTGTATTCTCTTTTCCAGTTCCTGAGCAGTGTTAGAAAACTTAATAGCCAGGATTCAGAGTTAGTTTCAAAAACTTTCTGAATACATTTGAAGGGGAAAAAATGCAGTTCATTAATTAGTTCTTCAGAATCATCTAAGCTGTCCATCTTACTATAAAAATTCTGACTCGTGTGTATTACATTATTCAAATGACAAGAATTCCATTTTTACAATAAGCAATTAATGTATAAATTCACTCAAAAACACTTATTAAATACAACTATGTGCAATGCACCTGTACTGTGTCTGGGAGTCACAAAAAGATAAATAAGACAGAGTCCCTTAAGGAGCTTATATTTAGAATATGAATATTTACAAAATACTTTTCTTGTAGAACATGCTGTGAATTAAGCCATTCTAGCAAGTAAAATTGTTCATGTTTTCTAGGGAAGAATCCTATGACTTAGAAAGTCTAATGATTTGCTTGTATTCATACTCAGGATAATTGTCAAAGGTGAGATTTATACTAAGGACATCTGATTCCAAAGTACAATGTTTTTTCCAGTGTTATAGTAGAAGACTTAGGACATGAACATGTTTGCACACATATGAACTGACACATAAATTATAAATCAGAACAGTCCACATGGTGTAATGAATCAAGGGCTGAGCTTGGAGTCAGGAAAATCTGGAGATGAACTTAGATAACTCCTCACAATGTGATCCTAGATAAGTTCCTTCCTTTTTCCCTCCTTCTCCCTGCTGTCTTTCTCCCTGTCTCTGTCCCTGTCTGTCTGTCTGTCTGTTTCTCCCTCTTATTCTCTCTTTCTTTTTCTCTCTCCCTCTCTCCTTTCCTTCCTTCCTTTCCTTTTCTCTCTCTCTCGTCCTTCCTTCCTTCCTTCCTTCCTTCCTTCCTTCCTTCCTTCTTTCCTTCCTTCCTTCCTTTCCTTCTTTCTTTTTTTCTTTCTTTCTTTCTTTCTCTCTTTTTTCTTTCTTCATGGCTAAGTAACTTGTTCAGTGCCACACAGCTATTATTTGAAACCCAAGTCCTCCTAAGTCCAAGGCCAGTGGCTTATTTACTTCATGACCCAATTACCTCAAACTTGACCTTTTTAAATTCAGGTTTTTTTGTCTGCAGAATAGGGATAATAACTTTAGAAATTATAAAGTTGCCATGAAGGTCAAGCATGTATAATTTTTTTATCAAGTGATATAAATTATATTATGATGGTAGCCATGATGGTGATGAAAGAATGAGATTATTTATGGAAAGTTACTTTTGGCTCAGATATTTAGAGAAAAAGAATGCTTTCTGGACCTTAAAAGATGAACAGAATAATGACAAACTAGGGACCTTGTTTAAGATACAAGGGAAAAAAGCAATACCCTCCCTTGTAATAGTAAAATCAGAGAAGTCATAAGCATGGATGAAATGAAGAACTGGAATTTATGTCCTCTTAACTCACATGGTTTCCAGAGATGACTGGTTTTTTCAAAGGGTTATAATTACAATTTCAGGCAGCATCTGTTCCAGCATAGTTATCCAGTTTGTGGATTATCCATTTCCTTTCTTTCTCTCCCTTCCTTTTGACCTGCTTTTGGCCAAGTCTCCACTTGTGAACATCTCTACCACAGATGGGCAGAGGAAATGAAAGGAAATGAAAAATGAAACTCCAATCAGTTAAATTTCCTTCCTGGTCATAATTAGCAACTCTGGTAAAGGACTTGGTAGAGAGAGCGGTTGGAATCCTTGGCCAAAGCACAATTTTTTATTCCCCAGATATTGACTTTTTTACTCTATAAAATAATGTCACTGGACTTGATCTCCATGTTCTTTTGTAACTCTAAATCTGTAATCTGTAAATCTAAAAAACTCTAAAGGTTGCTGGTAACTACCTTTCCCCTTGGACTTCACATAGTGCATCTCATGAATGTACTTTTCATTCAGTATTCAATGCAAAAAACATTAAATACATATCTTGCACAAAGCACTGTGCAAGTGAATTGAATAAGAATATTTCTTCTTGTTGAGATGTTTCAATTATGTTCAACTCTTCATGACCTCAGTTGGGATTTTCTTAGCAAAAGATACTGAAATGGTTTGCCATTTCTTCCTCTGGTTCATTTTACAGATGACTAAACTGAAGCAGACAGGGTTAAATGATTTACCTTGTCATTTATCTAGTATCTGAAGCTGAATTTGAACTCAGATCTTCCTGACTTCAAGTCTAGCCCTCTATCTACTGTACCAGTACAGTCCTAAATTTTCAGTGGCCCAGAGAGATATCACTTGTCTAAAGTGGAGTAGTTCAAAAGTAGCTGACCTAGGATTCAAACTCAGATCATTTGATTTCAAATTTAGTGTCATTCTTATTTGCACAATTTAATTTATTTAGTACCCAACTCTTAGATGTAGCTACAAGAAACCTGCATAATGGTCATAGTCTAGTAAACCATCTCAGCAGATGTGCTAAATCAGATTGAGGGTAACCAAAAGGCCTCAAACATGTTGGTAGCTAGGGATAGGGTGTACACCTCAAGAATGTGAAGACTTCCATTTATGCAGTGGGTAAATGAAAACAATTTGTTCCAACAACCATGAAGCAGATGTTGTCAGACACTGAAGATGCCAAAGTTATTCATTTCATCTTGAGCCATTGCTGGTCATCTTGACTTTTGTCCTGCCATTGATGACTTAGGAAGGGAAAGTAAGGCTGTTGACTTTTGTTCAACTCTTGCTCTCTTAAATCCAATTCATGTGCAAGTCAAGACACTTACCCATGATTTCATTAATCCTCTTTGGAAAGAAAGGACAAACAACAACAAAACAATTTATTTGAACTATAAGAACTCAAAAGAAGGAAAAATTGATGAAAGTTGAAATAATTACTTTAGAGAACTTCTAGAGAAATGTTTATTTATTTTTCTTAAAGGAGAGGTAGTTTTTTGAGAAACTGTCAAGTCTCTCAATAACATCTATTGAGCACCAATTATGTGCTAAGTATGGTGCTTGGTGATGGGATTCAAAGAAGGGCAGTAGACAGTCCCTGTTCTCAAAGAGAATGTAGTATAATGGGAGAGACAGCATGTGGATAATTATGTGCAAACAAGATATACACAGAATAAACTGGAGATCATCAATAAAAGGACACTAACATTAAGGAGAATTAGAAAAGCCTTTTTGTAGAATGTGGAAATGAAGGAAACCAGGAAAGTCAGGAGGCAAAAATAAGAAGAGAAACAATTCCAGGCTTGAGGAACAGCCAGTAAAAATGTCTCCATTCTCAAGATGGAGTATCATGTACAAGGAACAGCAAAGAAGGCATCCATTATTCCTGGATACCAAAGTATAGAGAGTTCAGTAAGGTATAAGAAAATTAAAAGGATAGGATCGTTCAGGTTCAAACCTTTTAATTTTGGATGTCAAGCGAGTATTTATATTTGATGTCGTGTGAAGGTGCTGTGATGTGATAAGATCAGATCTTGATTTTAGGAAGAACAGCCTGACAAATGAATAGAGAGTAGATTGGATTGTGGAGTGATGTGGCAGGCAGTCCAGGTATGAAATGTAAAGGTCTTTACCAAGGTGATGATATTATTTAAGGACAGAAAGAGACATTTATAAAAAATATTATAAAGCTCATATAGACAAGATTTAGCAACAAAGCATAAAGAGGAGTGTAGAGTATTCCAGATAAAGGGGCCTAATGATTAAAGATAAGAATTAAAAGCATAGAATTCCTATGTAAGACCAATAATCATTATAGTTAAAATTTATTAAAACCCTGAATTTAACTAATAACTTGCCCAGTGGCCTCCTCAAACTTCATATGCACGTATATGTGTATGTATGTGTGTGTTTGTGTATGTGTGGTGTATTTTTATTAATCTATTTAATGTCTCATCAAGGTGAATCCATCTTTCAAGGGTACATATAGCTTTTATTCATGTCTTCTCATCCTGGGTGACTTATTCACATCTACTTGTTCTAGGAACCTTCCTCCTTTGATGTTCTGTAGATCATGCAGGTAATCCATTCACAATCCCTCATTTTCACTGTGTGACTAACTCAACTCCATTTCCTTTAAGGTATTTCTTTGATCATACCTATCTATAGCACTATTTCCATTCCAACTTAATATTCAATCAAAAGGCACATAGGAATATTTGAACTGAGAGGAGAATGCCAATCTTGTTACCAAGTAGAGAGCAGGACTTTTCATTATTCCCATCTGGAAATAGTTTTACCAAACATTCATGTGTCACTCTTCCTGTCTCTCCAACCCCTAGACCTGGATGTATCTTTGTTCTATTAAATTTACTTCTTTACTAATACATTGTGTACAAGAGAAAACATAAAATAGATAAAGATGAAATCAGATAATTTCCCAATAAAATTTCATCCCTTTTTTCAATTAGGGGCCTAGCTCATTGTCATTATATCTAATTTCTATCCCAGATATATTTATTGATGAACCAGCTTTGCGGTTTATCCATCAAAATGCATAATAACATAATCCGGGCCAGTTATCTCTAATTTCTTTTGAAAACATAATTGAATCATTAAAAAAAGGAAGAAAGAAAGAAAGAAAGCTGAAAAACAATTCATCAAAACTAGCCAACATTGAAAAAGTCTGCTATTATATGCAGTATTCCATGGTCACAGTCTCCCTACCTTTGTAAAGAAATTAGGGGCAGATGTTTGGGGGTCTGAGAAAGCATTTCTTTTCCTATCTATTCTTGAGAGCTAAGCTTGTAAAACTGAAAATGTATAATTTTTTTTTTTGCAAAAACACATTGGTGATATAATAATAGTATGTCCCTTAAGAAGGAAAAAATGGGCTCAGGGATTTTTTTCCCCAAATGTCTCTGATCAGCTCTGAAAAATGAAAAACTCAGATATTTCATGAAATGTTTCTTATTGCTTCTGAACACACACCAAATTCTACTACTACTTGTCTTTCTAAGTAGAATCTATCAGCCATCCTTTCTGTTTAGCTGCAACTTTTTTTTTCTTATCTGATTTCACTTATAGTCAGATTGTCAAAATCAATTGGATTTATTTCCCTCAATCGCACTTCCCCTTAATCACTGGACAAGGAACTCATATTAAGATGAAATGATGTCCACTATTAATTTATCTCTCTGTTCTTCACTTGCTTGATCCATGGCAAGTAGGCCTAGTCTTCTTCTGCCTTTGTTGGTGGTTGTCTCATTTTCAAAGACCAAAAGGACATTATTATGTTAGGGTCGAGTTACGGTGTGTCCAACTGTGGTTGATCAGACCAATACAAGCTCAGAGTGCTCTGCCACAAGTCAGACACAAATAATCCCAATGAACAATATGGAGTGGATTCTCTGACTTGTGCATTTTGTATTTCTTCTGAGCTAATTAGTCTTCTACCATAATTGTACTCAAAGACTTAACAACATTAGTAGGAGCTACCAGAACCTGTGCTCAGCTATCATGGCTTTCACGGACATAGAGGTCACCTTCAAAAATCCAAATCAGAGTATGAGTTTGTAGAGAAAAATCTTTATGTTCAAGATTCCCCCCCCAAACCCAAACATTTGTTACATCAAGAAAACTGACAGGGGGTCTACCACTGAGCCTAATTATGTTGCACACACACACACAGGAAAAAAAAAAAAAAGGTGTGAAGAGGGATGTAGTGGAGACAGATAGGAAAGAAGTTCCTAGGGTGATTCTTTTTGCATACTTTTTCCCTGCTAAAGCATTGAACTATTATGAAAAAAAAATGAAAGTATGAATTTCAAAAGCTTGTGTGATTAGTGTTGCCATGGTTATTTTTTACAGCATTTTCCTCTTTTTCTCTATTTCTTGTTTCTTTCCTCCATTCTGCCATATCCTCCCTCCCCCCCAAAAAACCCGTTTTTGTCCCTAAAGAATCAACAAAATTGCAACCTTGAAATGGCTATATAAAAGGGATAGACTTCTAGGACACAATTGTTTATATATAGGGAGCGCATGGCAGCACGAGGTTCCCAAACCTATTTATCTTATGGGTCTATGGAAAACAATATGGTTATATTGCCTCTAAAATTGAATGTTTACAGATCACCCTTTACCTTTCTTACATTCCCATCATCTAGGTTACATTACCCTTTTGCCTTCTACCTTTCTTTCTGCAATCTTCTCTGGGGAATGAATCTATCTCTGCTTCTGTACTCACAAATCAGGGGATTGCAGTTTCTCAGAATTCATTTTAGTGAGTTTTTTGTTCTCCTAGTTATATGTTTTTTAACAGTAACACATCTCCTGCTGATACTGAATGAGACCTGCCAAAAACACTCTTTTATAGATAGAAATGATTCTGAACTAGTTGCCTGGCACCCAGGATGGTAATGATTAAAGTTCTATTTATTATTTGGTTTTGGTCCATAGAGTATCATTTTGTTAGATATGCCTATCTATTCATTCTGTGTATAGTTAGTAGGTGCTCAATTGAAATAACAGATTTACTTGTGATTTCTTTGATCATATATTTGTTATTATTTAGTTCTTTCAGTGTTTTTTTTTTTTCCTTGACAAAAATACTGGAGTGGTTTGCCATTTCCTTCTCCAACTCATTTTACAAATGAGGAAACTGAGGCAAACAGGATTAGGTGACTTGCCCAGGGTCACACAGTTAATAAATGTGTGAAGTCACATTTGAACTCAAGCCTTTTGACTCGATTTCAGCCCTGTCATTCTATCCACTGTGCCACCTTTGTTCAGACATACTTGCTGTTATTGTTCTGCTAAAGATTTAGCTTGATGATACCTTTTTTCTATCCTGCATTCGTGCAAAGAAATCCCAGAAGAAATCATCTCCTGAAAGTAGTTTCTCTTTCATTTGAGCTTTTTTTCTCCCTTCCTTGCTAACCTCATGAAAACATTGATCAGTATATCATCCCTACCAATCAGTCTCCTCACCTGTTGCTAATTTTTGACATGTTATGCTAAGTGGGTTAATTCCTTTTCCTTTTGACTTCTCAGCAAACTCCATAAGACCAAATCTTTTTTTTTTCTTTCTTCTTTTCCCTTTAGCACTGTAGTGATAACACTCACCCCTGTCAGTCGGATATGAACATTGAAGGGGCTTGGAAGAGAGGTTACACTGGAAGAGATGTTGTGGTCACTATCTTGGACGATGGCATTGAAAGGACTCATCCAGATTTGGTAAAGAACTATGTAAGTGTTTTCTGTGCCTTTTCAGTCAATCCAACTGAAGTTATGGGCTCTAATTGCTGGGAAGCGGGAAGGTTACTCAAAAACATATGAGGCAGATATGTGCCAGAAGATCTAATGTGTTTTACACATTTCCTTTTCTTGGTGAAATCATTATTATATGAGAGAGGCAGCTTGACCTGAAGCTATAGGTACAGGGAGACCTGGGATAAGGGATGTGGGAGGATGATTGTTTCCTTTTTGTTTGTTCCCCTTGGTCACCATACCTCTACCATCACCACCACTACCACTACTCAATAGAGAGGAAATTTGAGATAATGGATTGAGTGCTGCATTTGTGGTCAGGAATGCATGGAGTTGATCAGTGATCAGTTCATTAATTAATTACTTGTTGACTAACTGATTATCAAGAGAATCTTATATACCACTCACTGAGCTAAATATTTGGGATAATAAAAAGTGGGGGGAGAGGGAGAGGAAGAAGAAATAGCTTCTTCTTTCAAAGAACTAACATTCTATTGGAGGAGAAAATATTGATATTTATATATATATATATGTATGTATGTATTTTCTACATATATCTTTTCTTAGACATTAATTGTATGACAAATCACTTAATGTCCCTGAGCTCATTTTTTCCTTCTTAAAAGGGACATAATATTATTATATACCCAATGTGTTTTTGTAAAGATCACATTTTATCTATTTATATCATTTCATGCTTTGTAAGTACTATAAATTCAATCTGTCATTATAATCATCACTGTTCAAAATATAATGATATTAGGTAGATTCTGGTGAACTTATTAGAAGGAAAAGTAAATCTTTGCAACTTTATCATATATAATTGTATTTAAATATTATATTATACATATATGTTATATATTTTATCTTGTTCTATCTGTCTTTCTATCTATCTATTTATCTTTACTCACAAAGTATCTTGAATGTGTCTCCACATACTGAAGATACAACCTACAATCTTAGAGATCTGAATGGGGAGATAGTCCAGTACTAACTAACTAGCTAGAAATGAACAACATAGCTAATATATATATATATATATATATATATATATATATATATATAAAATAACCTTATATATAATATATAGCTGAGCTATTTAATATAATAATAAAATGTCCATTATAACCTAGATATTTAGTATATGTTGTAGCCAAGATATTAAATTACATTTTTCTATATATCTTGAGATATAAATGTAATATTACATGTACTATTAGAGTATGCATAGATATAATACAACTATTATTGGAGGATATGATATCTGGGATATTTACCTAATTCACTTTTCAAAACTTGTAGAGTAGATCTTCAGTGTCTTCTACCATAGATTTGAGATGCTTTGTGGTGTTCACTCCTAAAACTATACTTCATTGGTCTTCATCAATAGACTTATATTAGCTTTTACAATCATATATTGAAGGCAATTAACTTAAAATACATTTACTGATATAACTTTGTAAGAGCAATAGTACCAAAAAATTTCTGCCTGCACCACTGGGGCAAACCCTTCCACCAATTTACAGTGAGTGGAAAAAGGAAGCATACATACAGTATTGTATGGAGGCACACATGGCTGAAGTATATCTGGTATTAAAAGACATTGGTGAACTTTCTTTTCTTATTGTGTCCTCATACAGCTCTATTCTATTCACAGTATCTTCTTCTGTGCATATTGTTCAGTGGGGTTCCCTAGGCCTATTGTCTTCTGGGAATAGTGTCTCTGGGTGAATAGTTTCACTGCAAAATGCCATGGCTGATGGGATATTGGAAAAGGAGAAAGAAATTCCTTCTGGGAGAGGAGCAAGGAGAAAGCAGAGTGATTTTCTCTTAATAGTTGGCTTATTCCTCCATAGGTAGCTTTCTTCTCTACTGCCAAAAGTCCATTGATTACTTAGCAATTGTGTCAATTTAAAGGGCCATCAAGAATGTGAACACTTCTTTTGGATATAGTAGAAACACATTGATAGCCTTGTAATTACATGTAATTTGAGAATTTCTTCTTTGCTTAAGAAATTAAGAAGTATTAAAATTTCCCACTAATTTCATCAAACATGACTGATTTCTTTATGCTTTGCCTAAAACCTAATACAGTGTGTTGTTTTGTTTTGTTTCATTTTGTTTTGTTTTGTTTTGTTTTGTTGCTTTTCTCCTTATACTCTGTGATTTCATCCAGTGGGCTGAGATAGGTAGATGGGTATTAGGTGATTATAAGTCTCCTGATTAACTCTCTCTAACCACAAACACACATGCATGCACACGTGTATATATGTGTAAAATGTATATATATGTATACATTTACAAATATATGTGGATTTATTCAGTTCTGATTTCATCAGTATGGAGAGACTCCCCTTAATATATTCAAATATTAATGCTATAAAAATAGAAATATGGAATGTCCTTAATCAAGGACAGACATATCTTCTTTACTTTGCTGTGTATTTCTGAAAATACAAATATATTGGCACCATAATCAGTTTTTTCTCCATCTTTGTCCTATCATCTTGTTTCCTTTTATAACTTTCTGTTTTCTATCTATTTACTTTTCTGTTCCCAATCCTATGAGTTGAATACCTATTTTAATTCTTACTTCAACTGTGGGATGACCCATTTAAACAACTAGAATAAAACATTGGGTACAGTTTCTCAATTGCAATAATTTCTCTGAGCATGCATAACTAGATTTATCTTGTTTGGTTTTTTTTAAACAACTCAGAAGTTTTAAGATAATGTCTATGATTTTAATATCACCTAATACAATTTTAATGTTACCTAATACAATCCAATGTGGAAATTTGACCATCCTAATTTTTTCTTCAGTATTATCAGAACTAATTAAACAGTTATTTACAGTTCTGTTAAATAATCAGTCCACTTAAAAAATCATTTAAAATGATTATTTGATGTCATGTAGACAAAAATAAAACTTAGATGATTTTTTAAAAAATTAACAACCAGGTAAATTTATGTTCATGTATATAGCCTAAATGATTCCAAAATAATATGAGTATTCTGTTTTTCTATTTTTCCATTGGTGTACATGTAGATTTTAAATAAAAAGACCATCTTTATTCTCTATTCTCATATAGAGTACTTTATTCCATGTCCTCATGTGTTTTTCATATATCTGAATGGACAAGATACTTAACTTCACCACTTGATATTCCATACTAGTTTTCAACATCACACTCTAAAATTACAAGAGCTATGGTGTGAAAGAGAAAAGAGCTTTTGGAGAAGGGATTGTGTTCATTTTTTCTTTTTCCATTCCTAACTGAAGAGTTCCTTATGGTCAGAAGAATGGAAAAAGCCATGTAACTAATGAGACATGATAACTTCCTACCTGTTTCCTTGAGTGCAGGATTACTTCTACCTTTGGCTCTATCTTTCTGCTCTCATTTCTCAATGTAAATGTAAATGTGATGCATTGGTAATACAGAGTTCAAATGATCATACAATCTCTGAGTTGGAAGGAACATCAGAAGCCATATAGTCCAACTTATACCTGAAAAAGAGTGTTTTATGCAACCTACTTGACAAATGGAGGTTCAACCTTTGTTTGAAGCCTTCAGAGGAAGGGGAAACTTAGTAGCTCCTGAAGCAGCTCATTCCACTTTTGTATATCTCTATAGGGATGTTTTCCCTAATATGAAGTCTTTATCTGCCTTTCTATAACTTAATCTCATAGTTTTTAGCTGTACCTTCTGAGATCTGATCTCTCATCCTCTCCTTGAAACCAGAGAGAATAGTAATGACCATTCTTCAAGGAATATGTTGAAATTAATCAGTGATTTCCTTGAGGAAGAAAGGGAAAGAAAATAATCTTATTCAGGTTCCTGTAGACATACTCATACTATTTTCCATCTTTTAAAACAAGAAGTCATATAGTACAACCCTCTCATGTTAAGGTGAGGAAACTGAGACCAAAATATCCAAGATTACCTTCAGTCTGGATATTATAGGAAAATACATAGCTGGACAGGTGGTTAGCAATAGAGTCAGAATCTGGGACTTTTTGCCCTAGTAGTATTGCTTATCTCCAAATATGAATTTATTCCTTCTCTGTCTTTTAGCCTTCTTTGGACAAAGTTGTATATCACAGAATCATGGATATAGAACTGAATAAGGCTTTAGATGTCAGCTAGTACCTATATCATTCTACAGATGAAAAAAAAATGGAGGCTCAGAAAAAGGAAGTCACTGTCCAAGGTCTTGTGACACCAAGCTAATCATTCTTGGTACTAGACTTTTTTTTTTTTTTTTTTACTCCCAACTAATTTTATTTCAGTCTTCTAATCTAATGAGTATTGTTAATTTTTCCTTCTTTTTTTTTTTTTCTTTGTGAGATGCAAATAACTGGTAGTTCTGTAATTGTTGCAGGTAATGACTTTGAACATTAAGACATAAAAAGGAAGGACTTGCCATGTCAGCTGGTCACCTGTTGTCAGATTAATTAGATTGAGTCACATGATCTGGGTAGGAGTGGATGTTTTAGCTAGAAATTATTCTCAACAGAAGAGCCTTGAGTAATGGCAGAAACAATAATTATGATTAAAAAAATTAAAAAACCAAGTATTTAGCCAGCATTTAATTTTAATAGTTGTTCTTTCCAACTACATGTAAAGTCAATTTTAACATTCATTAAAAAAATTTTTTGAGTTCCGAAATTTTCTCCCTCCTCTTCCCCTTCCTAAAATGATAAGCATTTTGATATGGGTCATATATGTGAAATCATGTAAAACATAGTTCTATATTAGTCATATTTTTACCAACATTTAAAGTAGAAATATTTATAATAGGAAAGTTTAGAACTGCTTTTATTTTTTTATTTTTATTTTTTATTTTTTTTTAAATTTTTTTTTAAATTTTTTTTTTTTAGAACTGCTTTTATAAATGTTGAGTGGAAATTTAAATTATTTGAAAGTCCAGGCAACTAGATTTAACTAGATTTAGAACATATTCTTGGTCATTTAAAAGAAATCCAAATTTGTTTTTAACCTTACCTATTCAATATGACAATGATAATATTACCTTATCAATTTGATTATAAATGGGGAAAGAGGGATAAAAGTAATATGAATTAATGATGTCTAAAATATCAACTTTAAAAAATTAAATTTGATTTTTTGATCAATGAAAAGACATCTTCTCTTCCTCTATTAAGAAAGAAAGAAAAGAAAACCCACAATTGTCACATTCACCTATGTATAGTATGTAAATATGTGGATATATGATATATATGTGATCTGTATATATATATACATTTTTCTCAATCTGCACTGAGTCTATCACCTCTCTGTCAGGAGGTGGGTAGCATATTTCATCATTAGTGCTTTGTAATCATTATTGATCATAGTTCCCAAGTCTTTTAAAATTATTTTTATTTATTCATTATTTATCAATTAAACAATGTTTACAATATTGTTATTATATAAATTGTTCTCCTGGTTCTGCTCACTTCACTCTACATATCAGTTCATACAAGTCTTCCCAAGTTTCTCAAAAATGATCCTCTTCATCATTTCTTACAGAATCACAGTATTGTATCACATTCATATGCTATAACTTGCTTAGCCCATTCCCTAATAGATGAGCACTTTCTCAGTTCTTTCTTTGCCACTACAAAAGTGCTGCTATTATAAAGGATTTCAAAATAGACATTTTCTTACTTAAATTATATTAACTTTTCTCATTTTAAAGTTTGATATTTGCAACTAGGTTAATAAATCCTTTTAAGAAGTGGTCCTACTATGCCCAAAGGGTTATCAAACTTTGCGTATTCTTTGATCCAGCAGTGTTTCTACTGGTCTTATATCCCAAGAGATCTTAAAGGAGGGAAAGGGACCCACATGTGCAAAAATGTTTGTGGCAGCCCTTTATGTAATGGCAAGAAACTGGAAACTGAGTAGATGCCCATCAATTGGAGAATGGCTGAATAAATTATGATATATGAATGTTATAGAATATTGCAACATAAGAAATGATCGGCAGGATGATTTCAGAGAGGCTGGAAAGACTTACATGAACATGATCCTAAGTGAAGTGAGCAGAACCAGGAGATCATTGTACTTGGCAACAGCAAGACAATACAATGATCAATTCTGATGGGCCTGACTCTTTCCAACAATGACATCAATCAAGCCAGTTCCAATAATCTTGTGATGAAGAGAGCCATCTATATCCAGAGAGAAGACTGTGGGAATTGAGTGTGGTTCTTTCTCATTTCTTCTTTACTTTCTTATGTGATTATTCTTGTGCAACAAGATAATTTTGTAAATATTTATGCCTATATTGGATTCAACTTATATTTTTACCATCTTTAACATATATTAGAATTACCTGCCATCTAGGGGAGAGGATGAGGGAAGGGGGAGGAATTGGAACACAAGGTTTTTCAAGGGTCAACATTGGAAAATTACCCTTGCATATGTTTTGAAAATTAAAAAAAAAACTTCAATAAAAAAACAAAAATTTAAAAAGTAGTGGTTCTAAGGGAGCTTAGCAAATATGTATGAGTGATCTTTATTTGGCTTATTCCTTGTTTGTAATTTTATGCAATATTTTGAGTGACCTGCATGTTTTGTTCAATTAAAAAGACATGTATTAAGCATTTACTGTGTCCAAAGCACTGTTCTAGGCCCTGGGGGTAATACAAATTTTAGATAAGACAGAATTCCTGATCTCAGAAAATGGGGTAAGGATGTTGAGAGTTGGAAAACTATTAACAGAACTTATCTTTGATTCTTGTTTGACAAGGAAACCTACACTGAAGAGACAGGATTTCAGCAAGTTGCAAATATTGATATCTTAAGTTACATGTGAAAGTTCTCCACTTAGGAGTGTAAAAAAGGACTTACTGGTGAGAATGGAATACGTAGACAAAGGCAATGGTAAATAACTAAATTTGAGGATATACAGGCAGGCAGAGAACTAGACTGATTTCTGAGGAGCAGAGAGGCACTGGATTTTTTGAAAAGCCATTTAAAACAGTTAAGCAGCTCTAATTTTGTACTTGTTCACAATATATCTTTACCAACTAATTATGTGGAATTCCTTCTACCCATATAGGAGAAATAAAGAATGATGATTTACTGATTGTTACTGTATTAACTACCCTTTCCTAAAACACTCTGTCATCACTCAACCATGAGAATGTTAGTTAACCTAATTACTCAGTTACAGGATCTTGTTAAAGAATGCATGAACCTCATGAGTTAATGGATAATTAATGAGCATCCATCTTTCTTTTTTCTCCCTTTTCCTCTATGGGTTACAGGATTCTCAGGCAAGTTTCGATGTGAATGGGAATGATTTCGACCCAATGCCTCGTTATGATGCCAGCAACGAGAACAAGTAAGGCCCCAGTGCAGGGTGACTTGGTGTGTCTGACATTTGTTTCCTTCAAGTAGAACTTTGTCTTCTGCTCATTAAGTGGGAAGTATATTCATGGGAAGCTTTGAAATAAATAATGGCTGATCTTCATCTCAGAAAGGCATCAGGAACACCTGAATTCATGCCTTGTTTCCAACACTATGGTCATGAGCCTTTGGAATATAAAATGTTTAACTAGATAGAAAGCTGCAATAAAATTTCCTAACCTCTCAGCATCACATGCAACTCTGTAAGACAGGGATTTTAATCTGGGATTCTCCCTTGGTCCTAAGAAGTAGACTTCATGGACTCTGTGAACTTGTTTGGGAAAAATTATATCTGTATACAAATACTGTTGATTTCTCCTGTATTTTATTTTATGTATTTAAAAGCATCAGTCTGAGGAGTCTTCAAACTTCATCAGATTGCCCAAAAGGTGAGGTCCATGACACAAAAAATTTAAGAAATTCTATTCTAAAAAGATTATAAGTTATAAATAAGTTGCTCCATCGATAAAGAGAGATTCCACAGTGGAAACCAATTAAATTATAGATTGAATCCCACCTCCTCACCCCCATCCCACCCAACTCAGCCTTAGAACAATACTATCAGCAATCAACCTTATCTCTTAATTGACCACTAGGCTTCATGTTATATGCCAGGGTGGCCATAATGAAGTTACTATATAGCTATGCAGTCCTGAAGAATATAGCAGCCCAAAGCAAGTAAGATATTCCTAGGGGACCTTAAATAACAACCTGATGATTTAAGCAAGTAAAAAGTCAAAGCAGATTATTTATTGGCCCATTCTTATAGGCCTTACTTTTTTTTAAAGATTTTTTTTTCCTGTTCCCTTTTTTTCCTTGACCATTATGATTTTCCCTATTGTATTTGGTTCATAAGATCACAGATTTAGAGATGGAAGCGACATCAAACATGATCTACTTCAGCTCTCATTTTACAGATAAAGGATCTGAATCCCAAGGACATTCATAATTTACTTCAGACCACATAGGTAGTATGTGACAGCGGTCCTGCAAAGTCAATGTTCTTCCTCTCTACTAGAATGACAATGAGCTGAAATTACACTTGATACCAGTCACCAGAAAATCTGAAATATTCAAGATTAATGCAATTTTCTCAAACTTTAGTCCACATACAGACTACAGGATCCTTGCTGCCCACCTAATCTTTGTCCCAGACATCCTGCTCATTTCCAATGATTCCAATTATTATAAATAATAAATAATAGCATAAATAAATAAATAATAGTAAAATAATTATACTAAAAGGAAAACAAAAATTAATGGTTATTTTGATGATCATCTTAAAGTAATTTGTTGTTCTTATTGCTTTTGATTGTTACTTATTTTTGGTTAATTTGTGTTTAAAACAATACAGCAATTAGCAAACATTTATCAGTTGTCTTTTAGATGGTAGACACCATGGTAGGCACGAGGGATGCAAAAGAATGAAAGAATCTCTCACTTAAGGAGCTTATATCCTGATCTAATTTGAATTTCATATATGATCAAGGAATCTTCATATTCATTATAACACTTTAGAACAAAGATTGGGGGTGTTGTTTTTTGTTTTTACCATATTGAATTTTTGTATGTGGCTATATGCTCTGCTCTAGGCTTTCTTATTTAAATTTAACATGTTCTGTGTCTTGTTTAGGGATGTTTAAAGCGGTAACAAAGATGGTTTATACATACTATTACAACCTTTTAAATATTCAACCTCATATAGTAAATTTGAATAATACTTGCTTGTCTTTATAGAAGTTAGTAGACCTGCACTAGTCCAATAACCTTGAATGAAGCCATATTATTGTAGGAATTGTGTATGTACATATAGTTTATCTTACTTCTCACAGATAGCCACAACAAACTCATTGTAGAAAATTTGCTGCAATTGTTGGCAATGGACAACTGAGTGTCACCGATCATATGTCACTGGTAAAAGGATTAATATGCAAAGTAATGGGAATACAAGTTTCTAGAACTTCCCTGAAACAACACAGAAAAGAGTCTAAATGAAGGCTGGTGATCCTGTAACCTGTACACAGAACTCCAATGACAGCGCTTTAAGGAAACAGAAGATACACACATGGTGGTGGTACTTTCTTAAAAAAGGAATTGATGTACCTGAATCTATTATGTAAACTCTCTTTGGAGAAAAGTGTGGGAAAATTAGTAAGTAAGCAGGACACAGCTGGTAAATTTCAATATGTCAGATCTATGGACCATCTATGGTGGATATTTGGTAAGGAAAAAAATCAAGAAAACATTAGCTCAGGGCTTATTAGGAAGGAAGGTAAAAAAGCATTTATTACGGACCTACTGTATGGTAAGTCCTGTGCTAAGCATTTTATAAATATCATATATTCCAACAATCCTGACAAGTAGATGTTCTTAGCAGCTTCACTTTATAATTGAAGAAACTTTTAGGCAAAGAGAGATTTAGTGACTTGATCAGGGTCACAGAGCTAATATCTAAGGTTGGATTTGAACTCATATCTTCCCAGCCCAGTGCTCTAGTCACTGTGCCACTTAGCTGCCAACTCTGAATATTTTATTTTCAAGTCATTTTAAACAATGATCCAAAGTTGTGGGTGGGGTGGAGGTTGGAGGGTGTTTTTTTGGACTGGTGATTTTCTTGCTTTGGGGAATTCCTGGCATGGAAATTCCCTCCACAGTTGCAGATGAGCAACTCCTAGATAGCTTAGCATATTATAGGTTTGCAAAGGGAGGTTGAGAGATTAAGGGATTTGTTCTTACTAGTCACAGAGCAAATATGTGTCAGTAGTGGGACCTGAACCCAGATCTTATTAGTGGGGAGGAAAGATCCAAAGAATATATGTAAATAGATTCTAGGGACATTGAAAGAAAAAAGTAGGTAGACCCAGATAATGAGTTGGTTTTTGATACCTTAGTGCCAGAGTCTCTGCATTGTTACATTTTTAATGTTGACAGATGATAGGACTAATGATCATTGAAGGGCATGGCTGACAGATGGCTACATCCAGAATACATCTTTTGTATTTGAGTTGTGTCTTCAGTTTTATTTTGCAATTCGTGTTTTGAACCTGTGATTTTTGCCTTTCACAGTCTTTCCAGTGCCTTTGTTCAGACAGTCATCTATTTCCTGTTAGCTGTTAGTTATACCAAGACCTATGTACCTGCCTGACTGCCTCCCCCATTCCATCCCCCAGCCCCATCTGTTCAGAAAGATGATGCTCGATCTCATGATTGCAATGTAGGCTTATTATTGTGGGGTGTAAAGATTTCTACCACAAGCATGTTTGGGCTGGCATACACTGGCAGTGAAATTGAGAACATTTCATTGGTAGGAAGCTGCAATAGAATTTCTTTTTCTTTGCTGAGTAGAAGGCAATCAGCTGTGGATGAAGTCATCCTGCTTTCCAAGTTTTTTCTTTCATTCTTAATAGTGCTGATCAATCTTATTTCTGCTGAGCCCCAGCTTGATTTCAGAAATTTAGGTTAAAAATGTCCCTAGCTCATGGGAGTCCACTGAATGAATATAAAACAGTAGACCTATAGGTATGTTTATTTTCATATCTAACTATTTCTTATTAAACAAACAGGTTTAAATATTTTATCAAAAGGAACTCAATATCTGGGTGCATTCTTTCCCTTCACCTTTTTTTTAGGATTATGGAAATTATGCTATTCAGGTTTAGTATTAGGACTGACTTATGCAGAGACAGATATAACCTCTTCTTTAAGGGGCAAATACTATAAATCAGAATACTTGAAACATAAATGCAATGGTATGCCGGTAAAAGTTTAACAACTACCTCTCTGTATATATGACACACTTTTAAGCTTAATATGGATTATTAACATTTTCTTAAGTCTAAATGCTCAAAGAAGCAATGATACATTCTGATTTATAGCATTTACAAACTTTGAGGAGTAACTGCCCATACTGAGAATTTAAGTTGGCTTTCCCCAGCTTGTACAAGCTGGCTCAAGCCTCCCTCTGAGTAGATCACAAAATAAGATTTAGGGCTCAGGTGGATACGGATGCCATATGGTCTGATTAACTCATTTTATAGATGAAAAAACTGAGTTCTAGAGAGGCTCAGTGTCTTGTCCAGGTTCACATAGGTTTTGTTGGGTTTTTTAAGTCAATGTTTTCCTCTTCATTCTATATTTATCAACTTGATATAAGATGGTATTATCAAAGGGTTTTTAACATTGGTTAGGCCTGGAAGGATATTACCCAGTCTATCTGAACTTCTTTTCCCTTTAATATTCTTCAGTGTTTTTAAAACACACTTCCTAGTTGTAGATTAGTATGACATAGTGAAAACATCATTGGATTTGAAAACATAGGTTGTTTCTAGATTCTCGCACTTCCTTACTATGTGACATTAACATCAGAGGATCATAGCTGGAAGGGGACCTTAGATGTCATCCAATTGAGTTAGAAAAAATACTCATTTAGGAATCAGAAACACTTTTCTAATGTAGTATGTGATTTTGGACAAGTCTTTTAATTCCTTTGTACCTCAGTTTCCTGATCTGTAAATGGAAGAGATTATACTCAGAGATGACCTCTGAAGTCATTTACAACTTGAAATCTCTGACCCTAAATTACCTAACCTTTCTGTTTTGTTCTTGTTGTTTAATGTGTTAAGTGAAGGGATTGGATTATTGTTGCTGTTTATTCACAATCGTTCTTTGTAACATCATTTTTTTTTTTTTTTGGCAAAGATACTGGAATGGTTTGCCATTTATTTTATAGAAGAGGAAACTAACTTGCTCAGACTTCCACAGCAAATCTGGATTTAAGACTAGATTTGAACTTAGGTTCTGACTCCAGACCTGCTCACTCTATCCACTATGCGACCAATAACTGCTTTAGTTGGTGATTGAACTTGTTTCACTTGGATCCCTTTCATTCATTCACCTATCCAACTACCTTCACCTCTGACATTACATCCCATTTATTCTCTCTATAACTTATGTGCACCTAATTATTTACATGGTGTCTCTCCAGTGTAATGGAAAGGTTTGAAATGTATATTCTTTGAGAACAGGAACGCTTTTTTGCATTTGTTTATATTCCCAGATTTTTTTTTAACAGTATTTGGCACATCGTGAGTGCTTATTGACCAAGAGACTTGACTCAAATGCCTTTACCAACTCTAAATCTGTATCCTGTGTAAACTGGGGAGTGGTCCCTTAAAAGTCAGTGGAATGGGCACAAACACCTTGAAAGTTTTCCAAGGATAGATCAAACTTCCCCTCCTCCCACAAACTTTTGTGAAAATAACCTCTTTCATCTAAATGCTTCTATTTACATTGACTCTGACATGAACAAAAGACCTTTTATTTGCAAAAGTTATAAAAATCCCTTTCTCATGGGTTGTGCTAGTTCCTGAATGGTGGCATGTCATGTCAGACTTGAATAATTGATATTGGAGAAATAGCCTTCTTAGAGGGGAACAGAAAGCTCTGGCTTCACGTTTAGCAGTTCTCCCACTTACATCAGCCTGCCAAGTAAAGCTGACTGAATTGTTCTTGGTTTAAAATAGAAAATGCCTCCTTGCAAATGAAACAATCTCCTGGCATTTCATACCATGACTTCTATTTCTGATAAATGAATTATTGATGTCTGGGTTAGATCATCCCCTCCCTAGGATTCATCTGATTGAAAGTCCTTGCTTCTTAAAAGTCAAAGCAACATATTGAATGGGGTGTGATACCACATAGTCATTTGTGCATATGTGATGGATATAGCATCTAATAATTTTGAAAGGTAAATCAACCCATAGATTAAAGACTGATTTTCCAAAAAGAGTAGATTTTTCATACCATTCTTTGTTTCTATATCCTGATTTTGATGCAGTGATACTGGTATTTTGGTCTCCTTTAAAATAATATAAGTTTTGTGAACTGAGGCTGAGTGAAATGAGCAGGACCAGGAGATCATTATATACTTCAACAACAATACTATATGATGATCAATTCTGATGGACGTGGCCATCTCCAACAATGAGATGAACCAAATCAGTTCCAATAGAGCAGTAACGAATTGAACCAGCTACACCCAGCAAAAGAACTCTGGGAGATGACTATGAATCATTGCATAGAATTCCCAATCCCTCTATTTTTGTCCGCCTGCATTTTTTATTTCCTTCATAGGCTAATTGTACACTATTTCAGAGTCTGATTCTTTTTGTACAGCAAAATAACTGTTAGGACATATATACTTATATTGTATTTAATTTATACTTTAACATTTAACATGTATTGGTCAACCTGCCCTCTGGGGGAGGGGATGGGGAAGGAGGGGAAAAATTAGAACAAAAAGTTTGGCAATTGTCAATGCTGTAAAATTACCTATGTATATAACTTATAAATAAAAAAAACTATAATAAAAAAAGAAAATGCAAAAAAATAATAATAATTAAATTTTAATTTTGCCTTGTAGAAACCAAAGTCTGAATGATGGGACTTAAGCTTCTGTGTGGCTTGTCATTCTCTCTACAGTGAGCTACAAAAAGTTATATAGAGAATGTGTTCTGAGGCAAAGCAATTGAATATAGTAAGTGTTTTTTGTCCCCTTTATCATTATAAAGGAGCTTTTTTAACAATGTTAAGAGAGCCAGACACCCTTATAACTATCATCCAAATAGGCAGAGTTTCATTTTCTGACGCCAAGAATTTAACCAAATGGATTTGGATAAAGTCAGCCTGCTGTAAAATAGTCTAGCACAGTCAAAGAAAATTCATACTTCACCTTAGGTTGGGCTTCAGAAACCAGTTATATACATTTGCCTGTAACTTTTTTTTAATAACCTCAACATTTGTGAACACAGATGGCTTTGTGGGTAGCAAACAGGAAGTTGTGAAACATAATCTGTCTTTTTTTGTGGGCAAACATGAAAGACTGCATAGCATAGTGTACAATATCTTGATCTTGGGGTTAGGAAAAGTCATGTTCAAATCCTGCCTCTAACATTTACTAGCTGTGTGATCCTAAACAAATCACTTTTTTCTGAGCCTCAGTTTCCTGATCTGTTCAAAAGAGGATAGTAATACTTATAATGTGAACTCGTAGTATTGTAATGAAACTCAACATTATAACCTATATAAAGATTTTCATGAATTTTGAAATGCAATATAAATGCCATCAATTATTACTACTACTACTACTACTAATAAACTTGGAGATTATGTTAATAGAAGAAATAAATGGTCCATTTCATAGATTATTATACTTTTAAAAACTTAATTGACAAATTTTGCACTTATTTAAATTATAGGATACAGAGAATAGCCCTACTTTAGTTATTCAAATTATAGTTTCTATAAAGAATTAGTATTATTCATTTGGACTTCTCTTATAGTATTTTGAATCCATTTTACACTAATTCTGCATTTTTTATTAAAGAGAAAATTTGAAACCCAAGAGATCATTCTGGTTCTATTGAATCTAAATTTAGGAGCTTTATGACTGAATTTGCTTCAAGGACTGATCCCTTGGCCAGTCCAAAATTAGAAGGAAGATGGCAGATTCCTTAAGTGAAAAAATGTGAAATGGAAAAGGGTTGTCTGGATGGAAGTCCATTTCCAAATGAGAACTGAATCTTTGTAAAAATTTCTTTTGATCTAAAATTTCATACTCCATTCTTTTTGAAGTCCAGGTAATTAGTCCAGGTAATTATTATTCTAGGGCTAATGATTCTGTCAGAGGACTTTTTCATTCTTCTCTTTGTCAATTTGGGAGTTTATTAATCTTTTGACCACAAAGGTGGTCAATTCCTCTTATAGACTCTGTTTCATATAGGACATTAAAGTTACAGTATACTTTGTATCCAACACTTTGTGGTAGATATCTGTAGACATTATTGTGCCCATTTTACAGATGAGCCAATTTACAGAGAGGCTAAGTGATTTTTATAGTTTGTAAGTGCCAGAGAAAAGATTCTAACTCAGGACTCTATATTTTGAAGGATTCAAAGCCATTCTTTTATTATTTTAGGACTTTTTGCACAATGCATATAGGAACTATTTTATCAGTTTGTCCAAAAAAAAATTCTCAAAAGATGTTTAATAACACCTGTCATTTGAAGAATAAGGTGATCTTACTTCTTTTATCATACTTCCCAGACCAAAAGAAGGATATTTGGAAGGGGAAAAAAATGCCCAACTTATCAGCAAGCAAAACGTATTTTTTCAGGGGCAGCATAGCATAGTGAATAGAAAACTGGACTTGAAGTCAGGAAGAGCTGAGTTCAAATCTTGCCTCAAACATGTCTTAATGACATGACCTTGGGTAAGTCACTTAACCTATGTATACTTCAGTTTCCTTATTTGTAAAATGGAAATAATAATGATGGCCTCTATCTCCTCAGGGGATAAAATAAGTAACTTTTGCAGTGCGCTTTGTAAATATTAAATCTCTACATAAATGCTAGTTAACAGCCTTTCAGTGCTCCCATGTATGCTCCCAGGTATTTTACCAAAACTATAAATTATAGAGGAGTTTATGATCTTTTGCTAGTAGACAGATTTCCTTCATTGAAAGTTCCATCCATTACTGAAAGCACATGTCCATACTAAATAAAAGATGCCCTTATAGTTTCTAAGTACCTGTGGGCATAATATCATCTTATTAAGTCCCCAAATGATAATGTTTTAGCAAAAAGATCCATTAAAATATCAAGATCTATTGCCTTATTGTACTGCAGAACTATACAGTGTGGTTTCTTTGTTCATTTACATAAAGTCATCAGTAGATATGCAATGAATTTGCAAACTGTCACAAATGTGAGAGGGCAAGATTTCTGCACAATTTCATGTTCTGTAGAAGAGGATGGTTTGTTCCTTCCAAAAGAGTCATGCCTCAAAGGAAACCTAGAAAGGCAGCACACTAGGCCAAGAGTCAAGAGATTTTAATCCTGTACTCAGCTTGGTCACTGTGTGAAAGGGGCAAGGAAACAATGTCTGGTTCACTGGGAGAAAGGGAATTCCCCAATGAGGAAGGAGCATTGCAAAATGAATCCATAGTAGTCTTTTAAATTCTCAAAATTTGACTCCCAAAATCCCAAAAGGACCATCTCTAGGAAGTTGGTTGTTAAGTGATGATTGTTTGGCCATAATAATGAAAATCTGTCAGTATGTTGTACCATTATGATCTGAGAAGTAGTAATAGCCTTCCTAGAGGTAGTGATTTAAGATTTGCAAAGTGCTATACATACATACATTGTCTCATTTACATCTCATTCACAATCCTATGACATGGATACCATTATTATCTCCATTTTACCAGTGAGGAAACTGAGGCTTAGAGAAATTGAGTGATGATCATAGGGTCACACAGTAAACATTTGAGATGACATTCCAACCCAGTTCTTTCTGATTGTAGGACTCGTGTTCTATACTAAGTTGCCCTTTTTTTTTTTTTTTTTTTTTTTCATTCTTAGGGAGTGTCCACAATGATAAGAAAACAGATCTTTTGAAGTAATAAGGTTTTTTGTTACTTTTTGTTAGGTCACTATGACACATTTTCATCATTAAGTTTGTTTGCTATACATAGCTTTTAAAATTCTCAGTTATATAGCAAAACATTGCTAATAAATGCTGATAGATATTGTGCTTAATAATAATAATAAAAATTGCATTTATATAATACTTTAAAGTTTGCAAATTTCATAAATGTTATCATATTTTATTCTCAAAACTCTAAGATGTCTATACTATTATTAGTTTCATCTGACAGATGAGGAAAATGAGGCAGATAAAATGTTAAGTGAATTGTGTGGGGTCACACAGTTATTCTGTCTCTGAGGTCACATTTCAACTCAAGTCTTCCTGATTGCTGGTCTTTCATTCTATCTTCTGCATTATAATGACAATTATTATGACAAATGTAATTATTTAAGTGGGATTCTCTTTCTAAAGCTTTTATTTTGATTGGTCTTCATTTCCCTCTTTATTAAAGGAAGTTGTATTCTTTAGAGTATAAACTTCATCTATATTGGTGAGATGTCATTGACTCTGGAAAAAAACAGAAAGTCTTTGCAATATCAACCATTTGCATTTAGCTGTGCATATTGGAGAGGAACTGTCTATTTCTGAGTTGTCCAGTGGTTTTCCTTAGAACATAGATTTAGTACTTTTAGGCGTATACTGTGTTCTCTGCTCCATCACTTCATTGCAGGCTACTGCTTAAACAAAGGGCATAATTCAATTGTTGCTTATGTAATTGACACTAGCCAATTTCTGAATAGAATTTAAAACAATGAAAACATTAAAATATCTGATAATTGCAATCATCAAAATTTCCTAATTTTATGTTTCATACTTCATATTTTATTCCTTTCTTTATTCTCAGAGAGCAGGTAGTATCACTCATTAGGGTGGGGAGAAAGTCCATCTTTCCAATTTTGTATGACTTCCTTTGGGGGAATGTTGATGAGACTGGAGGTTAGCTGAGTATACTACTAGACTTTTTCCCAGAATTGTAAGGTTGACTCTTTCTCCTTTGGAATAATTTCAACAATCTGAGTGCCATGAAAAATAATGTAGGAACTGGAGACTATATAAAAAAGATTTCCCTGTCAGAGCCAAATGTTAAACTTAGCCTAAGGTAAGAATATGAGAATAATAGAATCCTTTCCCTTCTTCACTCAGGGAAGTTATATTCCCTAGGGCATAAGCTTTCCTATGTTGGTGAGATGTCATTAATCGTGGAGTAAAATAGAAATCTTCAGCAATTCTAGTTGGGTATATTAGAGAGGAATTATCTGTTCCTGAGTTGTTCAGAGGTATTCACTGGAATAGAGATTTAGTACTTTCAGACATATACTGTGGACTTTGCTCACTCACTTCATTTCAGACCAATATTTCATCAGTTTCAGGAAAAAAAAAACCAAAATGATATCCTTTGTTTTATCCATTAACTTACCATGTCCTTCTAAATACCTACACAAAACTCTATATGGTGATAAAGGCATTTGAGTAGTAACATTAGAAGATGGAATGATCCTTGGAAATAATTTAGTTCAATTACCTAAGTTTAGAGAAAAAGAAATTGGAACCCAGAGAATGAGGGTGGAGGCAGGGCAGAGATGGGCGGAAGGGAGAAAGATCAAAGTTTTCCACTTAGCTCATGGCATTGCTTGGATAAAACAAATAAACAAACAAACAAACAGCTCTTTTGACTTTTCCTTTAATGCACTTTCCATAATAACACTCTGCTTCATCACAAATAAACAACCTGGAGTTGATTATTTCTGTTGATTGTTCCAGCAATTCCATATCACTTCTTAGGGTTGATATCCTTTACCCTCCATCATTCCCCATCCATGATTCCCCAATACATATACTTGTTTTTACTTCACTATCTGGTCCTCTCTTCCAATTTCTGTATTTTTCCAAGTTATTCCACATTTTTTACATTTCTACTTTCTTGACAAGTTCTAGCCTTAGACTGTGATGAATAAGTACACAAAATGGGGAAAAAGTACTTCTGCCCTCTGTCATTTGCCCTAATCCTCACTGCAAACTATTCTGTTTGTCTTGTAACCAGATTTTGTTGTTGTTGTTGTTTCACAGTCCTTTAATTATTTAATTTAATTTGATTAATTTAATTTGTCATTTCACAGTCATTTAATTGAGGATTAGATTTTTTTCTCAAAAAAATCAGAATGTAACAATCATGAATTGCAGTATTTCACTCATTATACCAAGTCATCCACACAGTGGTTGTGTGATTGGAAAAGTGGAGATATATGTGAATAGATGTATGGATATGGGTAAATGATAGCTGTTGTCATTTAGTTGTGTCTGATGCTTGTGACCTTGCAGATCACATTGTTCATCAGATTTTCTTGGCAAAGATACTGGAGTGATTTGTTATTTCCTTCTATAGTTGATAAGAGATTAGGTAGCTTGCCCAGAGTCATAGCCTCATACATTGCCCAGTGAGTATGTGAGCTGAAATTTGAACTTGGGACTTCCTGACCCTAGACCAAGCATTCTATCCACTGAGCTATATAGCAATTGAGATAAGGCAAACAAAAGATGTTGGAAAAATTGGAAATGAGTATGACAGAAACTAGACATCGACCCACACCTAACACCCTATACTAAGATAAAGTCAAAATGGGTTCATGATTCAGTCATAAGGAATGATACTATATAGAAAGTATAAGAACAAAGGATAATCTACCTCTCAGATCTGTGGGGAAGGAAGAAATTTGCGACCAAAGAAGAACTATAGTACATTATGGAATGTAAAAAGGATAATTTTGATTATACTAAGTTTAAAAAAAATGCAGACAAGAGTAGAAGTGAAGCAATAACCTGGGGAAAATGTTTTTATATGCAAGGATTCTGACAAAGATCTCATTTCTAAAATATATATATAGAATTAACTTAAATTTATAAAAATTCAAGCCATTCTCCAATTGATAAAGTCAAAAGATATGAACACACAATTTTCAGATGAAGAAATTAAAACCATTTATAGTAATATGAAAAATACTCTAAATTACTATTGATCAGAGAATTACAAATTAAGACAACTCTGTGGTACTACTACATACTTCTCAGATTGGCTAAGATGACAGGAAAAGTTAATGATGGGGGGGATGTGAGAAAACTAATATATTATTGGTGGAATTGTGAACTGATTCAAACATTCTGGAGAACAATTTGGAACTATGCCCAAAAGGCTATCAAACTGTGCATACCCTTTGATCCATCAATGTTTCTACTGGGCTTGTATCCCAAAGAGATCATAAAAAGGAAAAGGGCCTATATATGCAAAAATGTTTGTAGCAACCCTTTTTGTAGTGGCAAGGAACTGGAAACTGAATGGCTGCCCATCAGTTGGAGAATGGCTGAATAAATTATGGTATATGAATGCCATGGAATATTACTATTCTATAAGAAACAATCAGCAGGATGATTTCAGAGAGGCCTGGAGAGACTTTTATGAACTGATGGAAGTGAAATGAGTAGAACCAGGAGAACATTGTATACAGCAATAGCAAGATTATGCAATGATCATTATGCAATAATCAGTTCTGATGGATGTGACTCTTTTCAACAGTGAGCTGATTCAGGTCAGTTCCAATGGTAATGGGAAGAAGAGAGCCATCTGCATCTAGAGAGAGGACTGTGGGGACTGAGTGTGGATCACAACATAGCATTTTCACTTTTTTATTGTTGTCTTCTTGCATTTTGTTTTCTTTCTCATTTTTTTTCCTTTTTGATCTGATTTTTCTTGTGCACCATGATAATTGTGGGAATATGTATATAAGAATTACACATGTTTAATATATTGGATTACTTGCCATCTTGGGAAGGGGGTGTGGAAAGGGAAAAAATTGGGACACAAGATTTTGCAAAGGTGAATGCTAAAAATTATCTATAAATATGTTTTGAAAATAAACAGCTTTAATTTTTTTAAAGGCAAAGAATTGGAAAAGAATAGATGTTTATCATTTGCTAGTGTCATTAGCTTTTCTGCGCTTCAACATTATTAAACATCTGGACTGAGTTCTCCACTGGGCCAGGCAATCACTCAACAAGTATTTAATAAATACCTACTATGTGCCAAACTCTGTGTAAAAGGCTTGCAGACATGTTGCTCTAATAAGTGAGGTACTCTAGTTCATAACTAATAAGAGAATTTGATTCAGAGCTTTCCTGGGAATTACTCAAGCCTTACTTCATACAGACTACCTCTGGCCATTTTTACTATCATTTCCCTTTTCCCAGTTTATGCTCCCATTTATCAAGTTTCTAGTGATTATTAATATGATTGTGGATTTGATGTGTAGATTCAAATGAAGAATGAATGGGCATGAATTTCTTAAAGTAGCCTTTGTTAGGGTAGTGATGTGAATTAATTACTTTAAAAGAAGCCTGTTATTTTTCTTCACTGTAAGGATAGTATTATTGTTCCACAACCATATTCCAAGATGGTAAAGGGAGGTAAAAAATCTTTCAGAGATTCATCAGTAGGTGCCTTCATGCATGCTTGACTATGCAAATCTTTGATACTCCAATGTAAGTCTGAGGAATGATTCTGTTAGGCCATTACACAGGATCGGAATGTTCCTTTTTTCATATTTTATGTTTCTGCAAGAGATTTTTTTGGCTGATCAATTCATTCAACCTTTTTTTCATATCATTTCTTCATTCTACTTTTATTGGAAGAGTTGCTGTAAGCATTCACATTATAATGCTTATTTCAGTTCCAGGGGTTAATGACCTAATGGTTAATTGAGAGTGATTGAAATAAAGAACAAATGACTTTACTCCCTAGAATCATTCTCTTCTTGTTTTAGAATAGAATGAAAATGTGGTTTCTTTTTCAGCACAAATATGTATAGATGTAGAAATATAAATATGTGAAAGACATTCTGGCTTGAAGGATATTGTTCTGAGCTTGGGTCGGGAATACCAGGATTAAAATTCTGTCTCTGACACTTCTAATTAATATCTTTCTCTCTAGGGTAAATATTTTGGATATCTCTGATTGCATATTGGCTCCTGGATTAGAATGTAAACTCATTGAAGGAAGGGACTCTTTTTGCTTTCTTTGTATTGATAATGTTTAACACAATACCTGGCAGCAAGTGAGCACTTAATCAGTACTTACTGACTGATGAATAAATTGTGTCAGCTTGACCAAGTCATTTAACTTTTGGAGGGCTATTTCCTAATCTGCAAAATAAGAACCTGGGTGATTTCTGAGGTTCCTTTAATTCTAAATCTATGATTCTATGATCTATTAACAGATAAACTTGTGAAATGTAGATAATAGAAACATAGATGATAACTAGCTAACTACAGTATCTATTTATGTACTAGTGATATAAAATATTGATTTTATAGTTGTTGTATATTTTAAATATATCAATGGCTAGCTATTGACATATATTATCAATATACAAGTATATATATATATATATATATATGTGTGTGTGTGTGTGTGTGTGTGTGTGTGTATATATATATATATACCCAGATAGATTATAAATATACATATATATTCACATTTGTGTACATGGCTTTAGTTAATAAATTTAAAATCTTTGATTTATGTTTTACCTTGTCATTGGTTTCTAAGAAATATATTTTTCCAGTCTTAATTTTTTAATAGGGCATCAAAAGATAGTCCAAATTCATATTTGCTAATCCAGTTACTTAATCATATAGAATAGCCCTTTTATAATCTTTTCATGAGATAAGGAATGTTAAATAATTAAAGTTTTTTTTATATATACATATAAATTGTATGTATTATTGGGATTTGGAAAGATATTGTTCTGAACACAGTAATTTTTAAAATTTAATAAGCACAAATTACTTTCTTTGCTTACCTATTGACAGCTTTGCAGTCTTTAATAGAGGTTAATTAGCTCTAGGCCAAAAAAAATCTCAATCTGCTTATTACTGGACTGTGGGTGTAGGAGGACAAGTAGCAGTAAAAGATCTTACTTGAGAGATGAAGAAAAAAGGGCCAAATATTGATGGAAGTGGTCTAGTGAATTCCAGAATTGACCTTCTGGGTCATTCTGTGCTGAACTATTAATTCTCCATAGAAAGCTAATCTTTTAACCTGGTAGCAGATGTCTTTCAGTGCATATAAGTCATGAAATATTAAACCAAATTCCCCTTTGTTTTAGCCAAATAAGAAGTATTCATCAAGGTGATGAAGACAAATTAATATGTGACCATTTTAATTAAATTGTTTTTTTCATTAACAAAATAGGCATTTTCAGAATCTACTGTGTTTATTCCTATGGAGGGGACAAATTATAGTAATGTCTTCAAGGGCAGATCTTGAAGCACAGAGTATTTAAGTGTCTTTGCTTGTGGTAAGGTTTTTGTTCTATTATTCTTAAGCATTTTTAACCAATGCATAAAATGAGGGTTTTAGATGGGTTCTTGTTTATACTTCCTTTCTTTCTCATCAATTTGTATGGTTGTGAAAAAGAAGTTGGAAAGACAAAGCATGAAAGTTAAATAATAGTTCAACTGTGAAATAACAATGTAAGGCATTATGAGCTATATCAAGAGACTGTTTATCAGTAAGTGACAATTGGGTGATATGTAAAATAAATGGAATAAATTCATAGGACTGGGATAGTCAGCTATGGAAGAAGAGGGATTTTACTTGTACTTTGAAAAATGAATAGGATTTAGATAGGTTACACATATTTCAATCACAAGCAAGATAGTGTGATGAGTGCTAAGCTGGGAGTCAGAAAAACTCATCTTCATGAGTTAAAATCTGGTCACAGACAATAATTATGCAACCCTGGGAACTGAATTCTGCCTCATTTTTCTCATCTATAAAATGATTTCTAAAAAGGAAATAAAAACCACTTCAGTGCCTTTGCCAAAAAACACCCAAGTGGGATCACAAAGAGTTGAATATAAGTGAACAACAATAAAATTTTAATTAGAGAGAGCCCAGCCTTGCTGTCAGTACCATAAACTATTTTAAAATGTTTATTTGTATACAGATGTAATGTGGTATAGTGGAAAGGTCATTAAATTAGGAGTAAAAAAAAACCCCTAGGTTTGAATCTTAGCATTTCCTTCTATCATAAGCATTAAGAATGGAAGAAAACTTAGCTATCATTTACCTAATTGGTAGTAATCTGTCCTTATTTTGCAGATTAGGAAATGGCCCCCCAAATAATACTGTTGTATTGTATGATAGAGGGCATATCATTTAACCACTCTGAGTCTTGTTTTCCTCATCTATAAAGTGAATGAATTTTCACTAGATCAAGCTTATTCGTATGGAGTTCATAAACTTATATTATGTGTATATGCATAGATAGATATCTGTATTTCAGCCAAATTGATTTCCTGTAATGCTATATAGGTTTATTTTATGCCATTAAAGATATTAATCTAAGGTTTCCATAGGTTTCATCAGATTGCCAGATGGATGGTACAAGATGTAAAAAATGTTAAGAACTCTTGGACTAGATGATGTTTAAGGCTCCTTCCAACTCTGAAATCCCATGTTTCCTAGGTTTGATGTTATTACTGCTTTGGAATGAAAATAATTTGATAAATTGGTCTTTAAGGCCTCGATACTTTGAAATACTGAACTATTTCTTAGAAGGAGTATATGATTTCATATCCCCAGACCAATGGTTTCATTTATTTGAGGAAGGGAGTTCTACTAGTGTACAATCCCTCTACTCATGATGCTTGGCAAATTGCCTATAATTTATAATCTTAAAGAATCTAAGGGAAATGCTAAATGGTTATGTGTGACTGGCCCATAGGCACTGTGCTAGTATAGCCCAGGAGCAGGGCTTAAACTCAGATGTTTCAGATTAAAAGGCAAGTCTTTCAGCCAATGTATTATACAGCTCCTCACCAGAATTTTAAAATCTAATGTTTATAAAAATTCTAAGTCAGAAGAACCTTGGATCATAGATCTAAAGCTGGAAGAAACCATAGAGACCTTGTTGTCCAATCACCTCACTTGAAAGGTATAGAAGCTGAGGCTTATGCATGGAAAAGTAGTTCCTCTAAGGTCATAAAAACCCCAAGTATCAAAGGCAGATTTGAAGACCTCTGTCTCCAGAGCCAGTCCAGAATGAAAGGATAGTGGAATATACTTAGACTACAGCATATTGATGACTATAACTTTTGCATTAGCAATGATAAGAAAAAAATTCATCACGCACAGTTAGACCCAATACAAACAAACCAACCTTCCCACCATATTCTTTGCAGCAACACCAACTTATATTGAATTTTTGTTGAGCCCAATAAAAAAAGACAATATTGATCTATATGAGAACTCAAATATAGCATATTGAGGAAATTTAGTGATGCAAATATTTGATTATAAACAGAAACATAGTATTTAATAAATATTACCCATGGCATAAAAAAATTTAAAAAGAAAAAAAAATGAACTGAATTGTTGGAAAAGGATATAGCCCAATTACATTGTAAGAACAAATAAGGGTTTACATAGACAGCCCAAATGCTGTCTTGGTACTCAGGGAATATTAAAATCCCTAGAGGAAGGTTTTTCCATAGAGGATAGAATTAATCTATGGAAAATAATAGATAAGAATCTCTGAACAGTCATGAAAAAGGTTCACACAGGATCAGAAGGTATAGGCCCAGGATCTATATTGATGAGATTGTGCCTCTGTTACTAATTTATATATTAGTCTGATTAAATACTAAAATTTAATAACTCTAGAAAAATTTCTGCTATCTGTTTGCATTTGACTAGATTGTTTCTAAATATTTTTAATGCTTATCTAAGCCTCCTTTTATGCCTTGTATATTTAATTACTTTAAAGGCACTGTTGGTTGAAAAATTATACATCCTGGGGACATAGCAGTTTTCCATAATGGAAGAGAATATATATCTTTCAAATATTTGTTTGCACTGAAAGCGGTCATTTTAATGAGAGTTCGGGAACAAGATTAATCAATATTCACTGAGAATGTGTAGTGCTTAGGGTCCCATAAGAACCATTTTGGAAGCAACAAAGAAATAATAATCATGATCCCTTAAAAACTCGGGAACTTAAAATTAAGTTGGTGAAAATGTAGCAAGTACACTTGAAATTTTGCAATAGATAAGACCCTGGATTTGAATCAGAAAGACTTTAGATCAGATTCTGCCATTGAATTATGCTATTGGAAACTGATTAGTTTTGTGAACCTCTGTGAACCTCAGTTTTCTCATCTGCAAACAGAGGAGGTTGAGCGGGCATTTTGCTTTCTAACTCTAAAATCTATGATTTTGAGATAAGATAGTAACGGTTAAACACTCAATTAGTAGTTTAAGCAATACAATCCATAGGTGTTTATAAAAGGGAGAGATCCCTTCAGGTTAAGTTAGGAAGAGGAGGTGAAAAAAAGACCTCCTTGGGTCTTTTAGCTTTGGTAGGATTTGGAATGGTAGAAAGAAAGTTGGCTTTCCAGGGAGGGGAAAACTTGTGAGAAACAGTACTATTTCCCTATTCAAGATAAGGTCAAAATGGTACATGATTTAGACATAAAGAGTGATACTATAAACAAATTAGGACAGCAAAAAATAGTTTACTTGTCAGATCTTTGGAGTAAGGAGGAAGATATGACTAAACAAGAAATAGAAAACATGAAATGCAAAATGAATGATTTTCATTACATTCAATTGAAAAGGTTTTTGCACAAACAAAACCAATGCAACCAAGATTAAAAGGAAAGTAGAAAAATGGAAAACATTTTTTAAGCAATTATTTCTGATAAAGGCCATTTCTAAAATATATAGAGAACTGAGTCAAATTTATTAGAATACAAGTCATTCCCCAGTTGATAAGTGGTCACAGGATATAAACAAACCATTTTCAGATGAAGGAATTGAAGCGAGCTATAAACCATATGAAAAACTGTTCGAAGTCACTATTGATTAAAGAAAAAAAATTTAAACTACTATAAGTTACCACCTCACACCTATTAGATTAGCTAATATGGCAGGAAAAAAAAAACAAATGTTGGAGGGAATGTGGGAAAATTGAGACACTTTTTTAGCCAGTACCAAATAGATTTGTTGATTGCCATTCTGCAATATAGTTTTAAATCTAGTATAACTAGGTAACCTTTCTTTGCATTTTTTTTTCATTACTTCCCTTGATGTTCTTGACCTTTTGTTCTTCCAGATGAATTTTGTGAGTGTTTTCAAGTTCTATCATATTATTTTTTTTGCTAGTCTGATTGTAAATCAGTTTAGGCAGAATTGTCATTTTTATTATATCAACTTGGCCTACTCATGAGCAATTGAAATTTTCCCATTTGTTTAGATCTGACTTTATTTGTGTGAAGAGTATTTTGTAATTATGTCCATTATAATTCCTGGGTTTGTCTTAAACAGTATTTTTATTGTTTGCATTTACTTTAAGTGTAATTCTATTTCTGTCTCTTGCTGCTGGGGATTGTTGGTCATATAAAGAAATGGTGATAATTTGTTTGGTTTATCCTGCAACTTTGCTAAAGTTAATAATTATTTTAAGTTATTTTTTAGTTGTTCTAGGATTTTCTTAGAATATCAACATATCATCTGTGAATAGTAATAGTTTTGTTACTTCATTTATTTCATTTTCTTCTCTTATTGAGAAAGATAACATTTCTAGTACTATATTGATAAATAGTGATGAAAATGGCCATCTTTGCTTCACCCCTGATCTTATTGGGAAGGCTTCTAGCTTATACTCATTATAAATAATGCTTGCTAGTGATTTTAGATTAATACTGCTTATCATTTTAAGGAACTCTCCCTTTATTCTTGTGCTCTCTTGTATTTTTTAATAGGAATGGATACTGTATTTTCTTAAAAGGTTTTTTGTATTTATTGAAATGAGTATATGCTTTCTGTTTATTTTCTTACTGATATTGATTGCTTTCCTCATACTGAACCAACCTTGCATTCCTGAAATAAATCCTACTTGCTCATAGTGTATAATCTTTATGATACATTGCTGTAATTGCTTTGCTAGTATTTTGTTCAAAATGTTTATAGTAATATTCATTAGGGAACTTCAGGCATTTTCACTGGCTCAGAATTCACTCCATATTTAGAATTCTTTCCCACCTGATCTCTTCCTCTTGGCTTTGGTGGTTTCCTTCACCTCTCAGCTAAAATTCCACCTTATGAAGAAAGATTTACCCAAACTTTTTAAATTTTACTTCTATCCCTGTTTATTATCTCCAATTTATCCTTTTTATAACTTGTCATATAAAGGAGCCAAATCTCTCTCTGTACCATCCACTTCTTGTCTTCCATTTCTTGCTGGGAAATCTTCCCCTAAGGGAAGATGGCAAAGAGTCAGGTTGGACCACTTCCATGTACCCCAAAGCTATGACTTCCATTTTCTCTGGCATATCTGTGAACTTGACCCTCTTCTTTTCCACTTATTGACTTCCCTGGCTTCTTTTAAATTCTAATTAAAATCCTCCCTTTTACAAGGAGTCCTCCTCAAGTCCTCTTAATTCCAGTGCTTTCCCTCCATTAATTATTTTTCCTATTCATCCTATAAATAGTTTGTTTGTACATATTTTTGTTTACATGTTGTTTTCCCTCATTAGATTGAGAGTTTCATGTGGGCAGGGACTGTCTTTTGCTTTTTTTTTTTTTTGTCTACCCAGTATATGGCTTAGTGCCTGGTACACAGAAGGCATTTAATTAATGTTTATCAACTAACTGGCATTGTTTCACATTCTTAATCCCCCACCTCTAAAAGGAAGTATGGGGAAGGTGAAAGCTGGATCTCTCTAAGGCAACTTGTAGTTTATTATATGTGAGAGGCAAAAATTCATAATCGTTGCTCCTTTTCATACTATCATAAATTTAGATGTGGAAAAGACCTTATGAACATCAAATCTAACCTTCTCATTTTATAGTGAGGCACAGAGAAGGTAGATGATTTGCCCAGGGCCATACAACCTGTAAGAACCTGGTGTAGGATTTGAATCTAGATCTGTTTTGACTTCAAATTCAGTGCTCTATCCATGTATTAACATTGTCCTTCTGATGCCTCTTTGCCTCTTCAGCAGCCTTCAAGAGGCAGTAATAAAATTCCTTTTTAGTCATATACTTTCTTGGACTCTATATTCCCAAGAGGACTGAGGGAGAGGGAATGAGAAATTCAGAGTATCTAAGTATTTTATATGTTAGCCAAATAAAAGTTAGCCTCTTTTATCAAGCATCAATGGAAGAAAGATAGGAATTAATTCAATTCAATTAATAAATATTTATAAATGTATATAATAGTGTATATAATTAAGTACTTACTCTGTGCCAGGCACTAGGAATACAAAGGAAAAAAAGAAAAGTCATTATCTCAAGAGCTTACATTATACTAATTCCATGTTTTTACTGATTCACACAGGAGGTAGGGTATAAATTACATGATCACCAAATCATTCAAATTATGAGATTCTATGTTTCTGAGAGTTTGATTTAAGTTAAAATGATAGTTTTATATGGATTTATAATTAATGCCTCAAAGACTCAAAGAGCTGTTTTGTTGGGAACATTTTCTGTAAATCAAATGAGAAATTTTTCTTCTCTTTGTATACAAATTCTATTTTGTTAACTACTAGCATAACAAGATAATGATGTTTCTTGAGATATTTGAAATAGGAATGTGGTAAAATGGTCTCTAAGCTTTCCCCCTGAATTTCATCCTCACAAAAGATTCAGTGATGACAGCTTCAAATGGATTGGTCTGTAGCAATGGTGGCATGAATAGCTGCAGGGCTTTAAGTCAACCAGTGCCTTGAGTTTTTGTATTACAAAAGATTTGGCAGGCTGGAGAGAATTAGAAGATGGTGCAGAAATTCATTTTCAAAGTGTTTCTACAAATCAAAAGACTAGCATCAGTTTTATTAAAATAACAGGCCAATTCTTAAGGCAAGGGAATGTTACCTCTTACCTGCAGCTATGGTCTTTAACACTGAATCATTCCTTACTTTAAAACATCTGAAAGAGAATTATGAATTTATTAACCTTCAGATTAGGGGGATTTTCCAGGTGTTTTGTGCCAGCCTTCACTTGAAATAAAAAGGCAATTCAAGCAACATAACATAGGTATATAGGTGGTTTAGGTACATAAAGTTAAGATGAAAAACTAGAAGTGGACAATAGACAGATGGTAAGGAATTAGAAAATCTTTTGAAATGTTTACCTAAGGTCCTCAAATTTAACGCATCTAAAGCCCACAATAACATATAATTTTAGAAAGAAAATTAGAGTTTTCTGTCATATGTATTGAGGATTTTTTATACTGTTATGGTAATCTTACTCTTTATCAGCAATCAACCACTTGGTAATAGTTGGACATCCAAATCTAATGATTATCACCCTGTATACTTTTCTTTTTACTTCAGCATTAGGGGTATGGCATCTCCTTGCCTGAGCTCTGAAATAAGGTAACACACTTCCTTAAAATTTTGTTGCTGTTGTTGTCCTTCTTCCTCCTCCTCTTCTTCCTTCTCCTCCTTCTTCCTTTTTCTCTTCCTCCTCCTCCTCCTCCTCCTCCTCCTCCTCCTTTTTCTTCTTCTGCTGCTGCTGTTGCTGCTTCTTCCTTCTCTCTCTGTCTCCCTTTGTGACTTTCATTCTGTCTCTCTGTGTGTGTCTCTATGTTTCTCTCTGTCTTTTTGTCTCTGTTTTTCTATCTGTCTTTGTTTGTCTCTCTTCCAAGTTAACCATAACAGGGAAATCTACAGGGAAATTGAACAGTGTTCACATAATAAGGAAAGAGAAAAATCAATTACAGAAGCTTGATCTTCATGCAAATATACAGTTTTGAGCCTCTGAAATGGCAAAGGCCATTGAAATGATTACTCCAACCCCCTGATTTTCTAGATGAAGAAGATTCAGTGAATACTTGACACTATGCAGAAATAGTGAATAGTGAATAGTTTAAGAAATATTTCAAATTAATGAATTGATTAAACATTTCACAAAATTTTCAGTGCATGAAATATTTTATTTTATAATCTAACTCCAATGATTAGTAAACATTTACTAAGTGTCTACTTTATGTTAGACACTGTGCTGATGTAGAATATATACGTGTGGCTCTGCCCTCAAGAAGCTTATATTCTAATGTAGGAAACATCCCATAAATAAAATAGCACACAAAAGATAATTCAGAGTATATGGAAAGTAGCCTTTGACCTCATTCCTATAGATATTCTATCCAAAAACAATCCCCATCCCTTATGGTTGTCTGTACAACTTACTGTTATTTCATATGTTCATCATTGTGAGTTCAGCCAATTTTTTGAGTGTCCTCCTTGAGTTTTCTTGACCTTAAAAGACAAGGGCTGTCAATCAATCATTTCTCACTTCAGTGTTATTTTTCTTTGAAAGCATCCTTTACTCCATCTTTCATTAACTCTTTGTTCACAGTCTGTTGCAGCCTGTTCCAACTATTGTCATTTTATAATTTATCCTTTAAAATGGTTTTTATGGAAGAAAACTATATATCCAAATTTTTAAAGGCAAGAATATTCAAATTTTAGATGCTTCCCAAAAAATGACAAGAACCTTAATTAAAGTTTTTATGCAGGAGTGTGTTATTGAGAAGTATGATTATACATTGCCCTTTGTGATTGAAGTAATGAAAGAAAACTGACTTCTTTTTATAAGGGGTTATGGGCAGAGAAAATGCAGAAAAAGGAGAGAGCTACAAGACAAATGATTTATGTGAGCATATTTTTCTTCAGCAGCAAAGTCTAGCAGCAGCACCATTAATGTAGAGGGGATTAAGAATTTATTAAAAGGGTGGACTTGTTGGGTCTAATTTTATGAGATTCTGGCTAAAATATTCTTAGGACCATCAGGATTAATTGTCTTGAGGAAAATGATGACCAGACACCTCATTGTATTGAGCAGTGATGTTTGCTCACTAAATGAAGACCTGAACCATGACGTTAGCTAAATTTGTGATAGTAGATGGATAGAGGAAATGACTTTTCCATGTTCACACAGAGAGTTGGTAGTAATTTGGTATCATCATTCCCACCCTACTCAGCTCTCTTTTCACCCCAATATTAAAAGAATGATATTGTCTTGCTTTATCTATGAAATATGACTGCATGTCTTCCTTATAGTTTTGTTTTTCCTTTGTTTCAGTATTAATTACAACATGAGAATCTAGAGGGGGTTCAAATAAGAAGGAAAGAAAAAAATTTAGTTATAGAACTTCATTCAGATGTACAATGAACTAGCACTGTGTCTATTTTAATCCCCTTTCTCCCCCTAATCCCATAGTTTATTTGACTCTATTTTCCCCAGATCATGGAGTAACTCAGAAATATTAGACCTTAATGGGATGTTAGAGATCTTAAAGGAAGAGAAGGGCTCCAGCAGGTAGGGGGTAAAGAGGGAGTGTGTTTTGGGCATCAGAGAGGGTCAATTCAAAGGCATAGAAATGGGTAATGGATGGTCATGTAAAAACCAGAAAAAAAGGATTGCAAAATGCATTGGATAAATGATGTCCTGTGAGGTTGGGAAAATAAGGTGGAGCCAGTGTGTGGCTTTAAAAGCGAAATTGAAGAGTTTGTTATTATCTTCACAGGCTGGGAAATTTTTAACAACAAGCTCGCAGGGAAAAATAAATGTGACACATTTATGTTTAATCTGCATGTTATTCTCTCACTTCCTTAAGTTTAGTCAATCAATAGAATATATAGATCAAATTCATATTTGTAGTGATTTCTGAGGTGTAATTACTCAAATGAATATTTAATTGTCATCTGCCTTGGAAATCTCAATCACTTTTATAGTTTCAACTACCACATCTGTACAATTGACTCCAAGTTCTATTATTTTCAGTCTTGAACATTCTTAATCTGCTCCCAAGACTCTTCCAAAGGGACATCCTGCCAAAAGTACCTTAAACACAACAACTTTTGTGTTTAAAAAGTTTTGTGTTAAAAAAGTTTTTTGTCAAAGTCATTTCTATTATCATGAAAAAAGGGCAAAGGACCCGCATGTTGAAAAATGTTTGTAACTGTCATTTTTGTAGTGGCAAGGAATTGGAAACTGAGTGGATGCCTATCAACTGGGAAGTGATTGAATAAGTTGTGGTATATGAATGGAATGGAATATTTTTTTAATAATCAGATGATTAGAAGGCTGATTTCAGAAAGGCCTGGAGAAACTTAGATGAATTAAGTGAAGTGAGTAGAACCAAAAAAACATTGCACAAAGCAATAAGATTATGTGATGATTAACCATGATGGACTTGGCTCTTTTCAACAATGAAATGATTCAGGCCAATTCCAATAGACTTGTGATTAAGAGAGTCATCTGAATCCAGAGAAAGGACTAAAGGAACTGAATGTAGACTACAACATAGTATCTTCAGCTTCTTCTTGTTGTTGTTTGCTTGTTTATTTTTTTTTCTTTTTGATCTGATTTTTCTTGTGCAGCATGACAAATGTGAAAATATGTTTAGAAGAATTATACATATTCCACCTATACTGAATGACTTGCTATCTGGGAGAGGGGAGGGATGCTGGGGAGGGAGGAAGAAAATTTTGAAACACAAGATTTTTGCAAAGGTAAATGCTGAAAACTATCTTTACATGTATTTTGAAAAGTAAAAAGCTATTATTATTGTTTAAAAAACTTTCTGTTTCTGATTATCTTTTTTCTACAATATTTACTCATTTCCCAAGTTTATTATCTTGGGTTTATTTTTGACTCTCCATTTTCTTTCATAATACTTTCAAATTCAGATTTGCCACTACCTGTGTGACCTTGAACATGTCACTAAAATTTTCCATTTCTTCACTCATAAAATGAGAGAGTTAGATTGTATTCTATTTATACTCCATTCCAGTTCTAAATCTATAATCCTATAATCCTGTCAATTCCATCTTCACAACATCTCTCAAATCCTTCCCTTTCTCCTTATCCTCCTGATATTACCTTCACTCCTGGCCCTCTTTACATCCAGTCTATCTGAGTAATCTCTTAAAGGGTTTTCCCCTTTCACTCTCTTCCCCCTCAAAAACAGAGAGCTGTTCAGATCTCTGTGAAACAAATCTTTATAGATCTCATTAAAAAAAAATCTTATTAAAAAATTTAAGCAACTTTATTTTGCTTTCCTGATAAAGTCTGAATATCTTTGTCTAGAATTCAAAGTCCTCCAAAATTAAGCATGATGAAACATTTTGAGGATTATTTCATATAAAGGAACTCAAACAGTTAGCTAAAAATTTCCTGCATTTTGATTGCCTCCATATTTTTGCTTCATGTTACCCCTTATACCTGGCTCTTCCTCTTTTTACCTGTTGACTTACCCATGTAATTCATATGCTATGTTCTCCATAAAAACTTAATTCCTTTGCTCCTTAATGACCTTCCCCCTTGGACCTGAAGTTGCAATTTTTTCTTTGCAGTCCACATTTATATATACTCTAAGGTGTTCTAAATACTTTCTTCACATCAATCCTATAAGATACCTGAAAGTAATAGTAATAACAGCAACAACTAACATTTATATGATATTTTACATATATAAGTGTTTGATTCTCATAATACTCCTGTATAGATGCTTTCCACATTTTATGGATGAGTGAACTGATATTGAAACACATTAAACAATTTGGTCGGGGTCATATAGCTAGTATTAGAGGTGTCTAGGAGAGTTATTGAACTCTTTCCTGACTGAATCCATTACTTCTATGCTGTCTAACTATAACTATATATTGTTAGTAGTATTTTCCCATTCTATAAGTGAGGAAATTGAGGCTCCAGAGAGATGAAGTGACCTAGCCAGGATTACAAAGCACCTAAGTGTCAGGACCTGAAAATAGTTGAAAAATCAACTATTCTAGTGATGACAAAAATGATGATGATGATGATGATGGACTTTTATATAGCATCAATATTTGCAAAAGCACTTTTCAAATATGTTATCTCAGAATAATACTGTGATTTAAGTGCTGTTATATTTTACACATGAGGAAATTGATTTACATTCAGACAAATGAAGTGACTTGCTCTCTTTCATACATAATAATTGTTTGGCAAGATTTGAACTCAAATCTTCCTCACTCTGAGCTACTATTCAGCTATCTAGCTGCCTCTAACCTAAGTCCAATTAGAATTTTTTTTTACTATACCTCATGTAAAGCAGTGCATCCCTTATGATTATTTATTGATTTGAACTGAATTTAATTCTAGACTTGAAATGAAGTAGACAGGAGAAATTTTCCTGAGATATTTCTCCTCCCAACTTTTTTTTTTTGAGATAATACTATTGTTTGAATCTTGAAAATGAAAATAACTTTTTTTAAGGTTTAGTATTCAGGTTCTACATCTGAGGGTAAATCTATCATGTTCAGTTTTCTGGCTCTTATTTACATTTTTTATGTGGCTTCCTCCAAGTCTTTTCCAGACAAAGATAAGTAAATTCCCCTATAGCTTTTTCTCTGGAAAAGAAAGAAGAAAGAAGACCTTGGGCACTAGAAATTATAAAAATTACCCATGTGTGAATTTCCTCCATTTAACTTTCTGAGGAGAGATAGTACAGAGTAGTAAATGGTCTTCAAAGTCAGGAAGACCTGAATTTAAGTTTTTTACCATAAAGTGACTTTACTATAAGCTTATGTATGTATTTATGCATGTATATGTGTATATATAGATATGTATACATATATAACATATAGTAAACACAATAATATTATATTTTATAATTTTCCCAGTTTCAAAATAGCTGGGGTGGAAGAAAAGAAATGCTTGACAACCCATTTTCTCCTTTTCCCCTTTAAATGAGATATGGTTTTATGATTATAAAAGCTATAATGTGGTTTTAAATTTTAACAGGCATACTGAAATCCCTAAATACAATATATAGTAGTATTATATATACTAAACATATTATGTATAATGATATAATATGTAATATACTTTTCATATAAGGCTGTTGTTTAAACCTGGACAAATAATGTGATCTGTATGTACCCCAGGTAACTCTCAGACTATAAATTACAGAACAGGAGCTGATTTGCACTGGTATAGGGAATTATCTCACTGAGAGTTCCCAATGAAATCACTAGTAGGTTAAAAAAAAAGTTTCTGAGTCAGAGAAGTGCAAAGCAGAGGAGATAGAAGGCTTCTTCTTATTTCTTTGATTTAAAAGAGAAAAGTTTTATTGATATATATTTTAAAAAATAATAGTTATCTCTGATATATTCTTCCGCCACCTTCTCTCAGAACTCTCTCTTATAATAAAACCATTCAGGGAAAACAGACAAATATAGTAGCCTTGTCTGCCTGGCTGTGTCCCATTTGACCTCAGGAATTCTTTCCTTTAAAAAAAAGAAAAGAAAAGAAAAAAGGAAAGAAAAGGAAAAAAGACAGACATCTACCTATATTTCTAAGGGATTTACTGCCTGGCTCTGCTTTGTGGCAGATGGATGGATGTAATGTCTTTATGGTTCTTTTGAGGTCTGTGGCACTAACTACAACTTTGTCAGGACTCATTTGCAGACTTTTATGTTTAACTTCCAATCAGTCAAGCAACATAAAAATTTTGTCCCTCTTCTTTGAGAAGTCTCTTTTCTAAATCTGAGAGAGAAAGACAAGAGTTCTACAGTCAAATACCTGAAGGCAGCTAAGGAAATAGTTTATGTTTATAAAGGATGGGTATCAATGATCACATAATTTCAAGGAAAATTGATAGTTTCATTCATTTAAGCATTTGATTTTTGTAGTGTCTCTGCTCATAGCATTTTCCAATACTTGAATGCTTCAAAGTCCCCACAAGACTCTTGAGACTTCTCCTATACTCAGCACATTTCTTCTTTCAGACACTGTCTGTGAGACATGAGGGAAAGAGAAACATTATTACAAAAATTGAAAATGGTTCTGAAGTTTGCTCAGCTGCCCCAAGGTTTCCTGGAAAAAATCCATAAAACCTTATGTTTTATTTACTCATTTTATTATATATGTTATTTATTGGATTTATATAGCCACTTTCCTCCAAAGAGTGACAGAAAGCCTCTAGTGGGATCACAGTAATGTCCTCTGAACACAAATAAAAGTTTTGACGATAAGGAAATAGTGAATTGTTTATCTGCACAGACATCTCCGTGTGCTTATGGGATCACCAGCTTCCCTCCCCATCCCAAAGCAAAAAGGAAGTTATAAAATCACAATTATTTCAACATTCTTCTTCAAAAACTTGATCTACCTTGTTTTCACCAGTTGGTGACTGGTTTCCATGGAAATGGAAATGGAATAAGCATTCTCAGTTTTAGATTCTCTGCTGCCCAGTGCCAGTTGAGAGCTGTGAATACCATTTGGTTAACAGCAAGAATCCAGAATTCTCCAGTTTTTAAGTGGCCAGGGTGGGAGGCAGAGGAGGAAATGCCTGCCAACCCATTTTCTCCTTTTCCTCTTTAAGTTAAATACAATTTTTGTGATTATAGAAGTTATCATCTGGCTCTGAGATATAGTATGCATACATGAAACCCTTAAATAATTGAATCACAATACTTTGCCAATTGATTCAATCTCTTTTCCTTCCATCCTAATGGTTGTGAAGTAGTTTTAGTATGGCCTGGCTACGTAAAGGAGTTTGGTGGCACATTGGATAGTGTTCTAGGCCTAGAGTCAAGATGACATGAGTTCAAATTCAGTCTTAGATACTTATTAGCTATATGACCCTGAGCAAGTCACTTAAACATTATTTGCCTCAGTTTAATCACATGTAATGGAGATAATAATTGTACCTTCCTCTCATGATTGTCATGAGGATAAAATAAGATAATGTTTTCAAAGCTTTTTGTAAACTTTAAAGTACTATCTAAATGCTTGATTAATAATTATAACATATATGTTATAATTATTATTTTAACCTTTTCTACTGACCTGTTTTGGTGGGAGAAGCTGATAAGTGGTGACATGGTCAAAAAAACCAGAAAGTAGGAAAGCTGAGACTCCATGATCTAGAATTCCTATACTGAATAAGCTAGAGTTGATATTGGAACACACTGAAGCAATTTCCATTTCGATGAAAAAGTAAAGACATTTTTTTTTTCATGGACATTTTTCCATTTACAATCCTTTCTTCTTGACTTAATGACCTATTTTCATATATTATTTGTCTGCTACCCTTTCTGGGGACTTCTTAAAGTAAAATACTATTCTAAACATTTCTTTTTGGTGTCAGAAGATTCACACACACACACACACACACACACACACACACACACACAAGCACACATTAATTTGTTGTTTTTTTTTTTCCCCGAATGCTTCCTAGTTCTTTGTTTTCCCAACATCATGTAGAAAATAAGCTGACCTGAATGAACTAAAGTGGGTCTTCAATATCATTTAGTATAGCCAGCTCATCCAGATGAGAAATTAAGGCCTAGACAAACAAAATGTTTCACCATGGTCACACAGCTAGTAAGTGGCAAAGCTAGTTTGCTTCATTTGAAATTGCAATATTTATTATTATTTGAGAAGGAAGAGCTATAATAGAGCTCAATATACCCATTTCTTTTCTACTTGTGATTTAAAGATCTCTTCTCTGTACCATTGTCTTACCTTAAATTAAATCTCAATGGGCAAAATAGCTTCTCTAGACCAAAGTTATGCATCTGGGGCACTTGTGTATCTAGGCTATTATATTAGTGCTGTCTCACATGCAAGTGAAATAAATAATTTATCAGTTGAGGAAATGAAATCCCCATCACAGACTTGAAAACTGCATAAATACTTCAGTAACATGTTCCTGATAGTAAGCATGCATGTCAGAGTTTGACATGTTTTCTCTTATCGAATTCTTCCCATGAGAGATCACCTTTACTAAATAAGCAGCAGTATCTTAAGTTAACAAGGTATACCCATCAAAGACTTGAGAAAGAAGTATTTAGGGTGTGTAGTAGCTTTGACATAGATTTATATAGGCAATAAAGGAAATGATGCACAAACTCCATCATTGTGGTGGTAATTTAGCCTTTCTTTGTATATTTCTTTCCCCTCTCTAGAGAGATTTTTCTGATCAGTGATCCCCTTGGGACTGTCTAAATTTCCAGTCTCTTTCATTGGCTCCACAGAAAGATTAACTGCTCTTGTTTGTGCCCATTCCTTCTCCAACTTGTGAACTGATCTGCAAAGATAGAGTATGGGAGTATTATAAGAGTCATAGTAGTGCTGATAATTATACTTTTTCAGTTGTTTCTGAGACAAGTTCAAGCCTCTGTCACCTGGTCTTAGATCTTATAAATATGATTTTATTTATATTAAAATACAGTTCCATCTAAGTGGAACAGTGGATAGAGTACTGGCCTGTAGTCAAGAAGAACTGAGTTCAAATTCAATATCAGGCGCTTAATAGATGTGTGACCCTGGGCAAGGTTAACCTGGTTTGCCTTAGTTTCTTATCTATAAAATGAACAGGAGAAGGAAATGGTAAAACATTCCAGTGTCAAGAAAACCTCAAATGAGGTCACAAAGACTCAAACATGACTGAACAACCACACACCCATTCACTTTCACACACATAGTCACACAAATACTTTTCCTTCCAAAACAGTATATGTTTACAGGTAGAATTCCATTTTAATGAACTTGATAGGAAAAAGAAAGGGTATAGTTTCATCAATTGTTAGAGTTTAAAAACAAAGATATGGAGAATATCGAGTCTAACTCCTGCTCATTTTAAAGATGATGAAACTCATGTCAAATATTAGATGAAATTACTTGTTCCTGCATCACAAAATAAGGTGAAAAAAGGTGTAGTTGAATCTAGGGTGAGAAAGCCAGGTGACAGTAATATTAGAGGCTGCCTTCTCCCTCTTCTGCTCCTATTGTATCATCAGCTTGTGACTTTTTAGGGGTCATCAGGAAATATGGTTATGTGAAAGGTCAAACAAAAAAGTCAATAGTGACAGAGGTCAAGGGAGAAGAGTGAAAAGATTTCCCCCTTTTCTACTATTATTTTAGTCACATGATTTCTTATAAGATGTATCTTTTTAAACACTTATCCCTGGCTATCCTCTCCCTTTACCACAATTCTATCCTTATCTACCTCATCTCTAGTCTTTCTCAAGCTCTAAAACACTCCATCTTTCCTTTCTACTGTGTCCTTTTAAACCCTCCATTGTTAACAAATGGTTTCATTATCTTAATAGATCTTTTCATGAACATACAGCTGTTAGAAAAGCCTATCAAGGCAGCCCATAAGTATAGGTACCCTGGACAGGATATGGAGAGTTGGGCATAGAATTGTGAAGGAAGAAGAAATCAAGCTGGATGTCATTTGAGAAATTATGCCATGGTTTCAATAATCCCAAAGACTCTGTTGCTGCTAATGCTCATATGTGTAATAGCAATATTTTCTTACTGATACAATGTGGTTATGAACCATGGAACAGCACAACCTTAGAGGAATAAAAATTGTAAGTAGCCCAAAGGGCAATGTAAAATGCAAATAGTTGTAAGTAGACCATAACAAGTTATGACTTGCAAATGAAGTAGGATTATATCAGAAAAAAATATCTGGGGATAAACATACCTGGAAGAAAATGAGGGTCAGTCATGTAGCAAAAATGAGAGACAACATTAGATTGCTTGCATAGTTTACTGGTATCCTTGATATCTTAAAGGAATCACAAGGAAAGCTATCGATATCTTGGGCAGATCAACTATAGAGAAACTAGGGCAGCAATACCTCAGCATGAGAAAATCTGGAGGGGTTGTAGTCTGTATTGTTGGCAGGAGAGTCATCCAGAAATCCAGTGAAATATCACAGAACATAGTTGTAGTTCTGAAATGGACTTTAGAGGCAATTAAGTCATTCTCATGTTACAACTGAGGAAACTGAGGCCCAGAAATGTTAAGTGATCAACCCAACACTTTGTAGATTGTTAGAAAGTAGCAGCACTGAGCTTGGAACCCACATCTAGTAATTACAAATCTTTCATTCTTCGCACTATGTATCACATAGCATTGTACAGCTGTTGAAATATAGTCACTGTGTAATTTACCAAAAGAAACCTTTCTGTTCAATAGATTGATTGCTAAATGTTCAGGGACTGTTACTCAGAGTTTCTAATTCAAAACAAGTTAATGTATCTAAATCATGAAACAATCTTGTTCTGGGCCAGAACATGGTAATAACCTCATTATGTTGAACTGGACATTATGATATTTGTTAAAATGGAAATCTACCTAGAAATACATGTGTATATCAGGCAGAAGCGTTATGTGAATGCATAGAATAAATTATACTATCTAGGTAGCATTATGTTTCTTCAGCATGCAGCTTTGAAAAGAGAAATGTTTTTAAGGAGAAAGAGATCTGAAAAAAAATAAAAACTGTAATTTGATACAGGTCATTATTTCTTTCATTATCTTTAGGTTTGTACTGGCCTCCCAGTACCTACTGTGCTTGGTTGATTTCTGATTATTAGATTCATTTTTTAATTAGAGTAATATCACATTATAAGCAAATCAGTTCAGAAGAGAGGGAAAAAGCATGGCTTCAACCCGAGTTTTCTGCCTGGAGTATTTGGATACAACATGTTTATAGCAGAAAGTATTTCTCTGAAGACAACAACATAATATATTGAAAAAATATCAAAGCTAAAAGTGTGTTGTGGAAAGGTCATTGGTATTAGAATCAGAGAAGTCATATTTCAGTTCCCATGTTGCTACCTCTTTGTTCTTGGGCAAATCAGTTCATTAGAGTCAAAAGCCCTTTCCAGGATTAAATCCTGTGAGCCAATAAAGAAAATGCTGATATTTGTCTATTTGAGTACTCATATTTACTAGAAAAAGAGAAAATTGCATTTGTTTCTGTTTGCTGGAATTTCAGGTGACATTCATCCCAGTAAATCAGATAGATGTCTTCTGGAAAAGACATTCTTTAAAAAGGAAGATTTTTTAATTTGTTTTTGGTCTTCTTAAAGTACATTAATAAATTTTTAACAAATTCATGACTTTCAGCATGATTTTTATTTTTTTATGATTTTTAGGAATCCAAAGATCATTGGGGAAAAAAATGAACCTAGATAGTATAGTGAAGATTGGAACTGAAATCAGAAAGACCTTAGTTCAAATCCTGTCTCAGATATTTAGTTGCCTTATGATTATAAACAAATCACTTAATCTCTATGCCTCAGTTTTCTCATTTGTAAATTGAAGAGATAGGATTTAGTGGCTTCTAAGGTCTCTTCTAGCTCTAATGGCTTATCCAATGAACTTGCTGTCCATGAGGTGAGATATGATAATAGAGATAGCCTGAATAAAGTCAGATAAAAGTTCGCAGAAATTTCACTATAAAAATCACTAGAATTAAAAAAGCGAGGGCTTAGTCTATGCTAAGAGTTATTTATGAACATATATTTATATTTATGTTTTGACATTATGAAAAGGTACTTTTGATAAGATGACATGGATTTAAATAGTTATGTGATCACAGGAAAATCATGTAAACTTTATAAGCATCAGTTTCTTCCTGTATAAAATGAGGATAATAAATTATCCTACTTATTTTATCAGATTATTTGGGAAAAGGATTTTATAAACTTTAAAGAATTTTAGAGATGTGAATAGTTGTAACTGGTTGTAGTGACAATGTTCTCTTGGGTTTTATCATACTCACCTTAATCATGTCACATGGTAGACAATCAGTATCAGTCAAGCAATAAGCATTGATTAAGCATCTGTTATGTGTCAGGCATTGTATTAGCTTCTGAGAATACAAGTACAAAGAATGAAAGAGCCCCTACAGTCATAAAAATTGAGGGAATACAGAAAGGGTAGATAAGGAGAGAGAGAGAGAGAGAGAGAGAGAGAGAGAGAGAGAGAGAGAGAGACCTACATATAAAAATATTTCTCACAAATATAAAGTGAATAAATACAAAGACATGTATATATGTATGTGTATATATATGTACATAAAAGTTACAAGATAGTAGCTATTGGGAGGATTAGAAAAGATTTAACATTGAAAATGGTGTTTAAGCTCATTAATCTTAGAAAAATATGGATAGACTTGCATGAAATAATGAAGAGTGAAATGAGCAGAACAAGAGAACATTGCATACAATAACAGCAATATTGTTTTAACCACTTTGACTAAGACATTTTGATTATCATAAATAATCAAATTTACTACAATGGTTTCATTCTCAAAGAGGATCAAAAACAATATCACTATGTTAGAGTCGAATTACAAAGTGTCTTAACTGGCAGAGCATTCTGAGTTCATATTGGTCTGATTAGCCAGTAATAGAGCACAGCACCTTCTCTGATGAGGGCACACCATGCTGGGTTGTCCTGTGCCAGTGTCTCCTATGTCATACAATCAGCTATAAAGTTCTTAAGAGAGACCTTGAGAGTGTCCTTATATTTCTTTTTCTGATCATCTTGTGAGTGCTTGCCCTGTGTGATTGTCCATAAAACGATCTTTTTGGCAATCATACATTTGGCATTCAAACAGTGTGATCAGCCAATCAGTGTTGTGCTCTCTGCAGTGGAGTTAGAATGTTTGGCAGTTTAGAATGAGAAGGGACCTCATTGTCTGGTGTCTTATCCTGCCAGATGATCTTCAGAATCTTCCCGAGACAATTCAAATGGAAGTGATTCAATTTCCTGGCATGGCACTGATATACTATCTAGGTTTCACAGGCATACAACAATGAGGTCAGCATAATAATTCTATAGATCTTCAACTTAGTTGTTTTACATACACATACACACAAACACATACATCTCCATACATTTATATATACATATATATATATGTATATATGTGTGGGTATGTGTGAGTATACAAACATGCATACACACATACATACATAGACACATGTGTGTCTAACAGTAACTATCTCTAGGGTAGAGGAGAAGGGAAGGAAGAAAAAAAGGAAAAGGGTTTTTTCATTTATTTTTTATTTTTTCAACTTTATATTTTCTTCTTTTTCAATTACATATAAATATAATATTCAACATTCACTTTTATAAGATTTTGATTTGCAAATTTTCCCTCTCTTCTTTCCCTCCCCCTCCCCAATATAACAACCAATCTGATATAGGTTATACATATACAATCATATTAAATATATTTCCACATTAACCATGTTGTAAAAGATGAATTAGAAGGAAAATACCATGAGAAAGAAAAAAACAACCCCCCACCCAAAATGAAAATAATATTCTTTACTCTGTATTCAGAATATATAGTTTTCTCTTTGGATGTGGTCAGCATTTACTAGTCCTTAGAACTATCTTAGATTGTTCCATTGCTGAGAAGAGCTAAGTTTATCATAAATGATCAATGTATGATGCTGCCATTACTATATAATGTTCTCTTGGCTCTGCTCACTTCCCTTAGCATCAGTTCATGTAAGTCTTTCCAACTTTTTCTGAAATCTGCCTGCTCATTATTTCTTATAGAACAGTATTCTATTACATTTATATACCACAATTTATTCAGCCATTCTCCAATTAATAGACATCTCCTTGCCACTACAGAAAAAAGAGCTGCCATAAATATTTGTCTATATGTGCATCCTTTTTCTTTTTTTATGATCTCTTTGGGATACAGACCTAGTAGTGGCATTAATGAGTCAAAGGGTATGCACAGTTTTATAACTCTTTGGCTATAGTTCCAAATTGCTCTCCAGAATAGTTGGATCAGTTCATAACTTCACCACAATGCACTAATGTTCCAGGTTTTCCACATTTTCTTCAATATTTATCATTTTACTTTTCTGTCAAATTAGCCAATCTGATAGGAGTGAGATGGCACCTTAGGATTGTTTTAATTTGTATTTTTCTCATCAATAGTGAAATAGAGCATTTTTCATATTAATACAGATGGCTTTTTTTAATCTAAAAATTGTCTATTCATATCTTTTCACATTTATCAACTGGGGAATCACTTGTATTCTTATTTGACCCCATTCCCTATATATTTTAGAAATGAGTTCTTTATCAGAAACACTGGCTACAAAAATTATTTTCTACTTTTCTGCTTTCCTTTTAATCTTGGCAACATTGGTTTTGTTTGTTTAAAAGTTTCTTAATTTAATATAATCAAAATCATCTATCTTGCATTCTGTAATATTCTCTATATCCTTTTTGGTCATCAATTCTTCCCTTCTCCATAGATACAATTCCTTTATCTCCTAATTTGTTTGTCATCTTTTACATCTGAATCATGTACTTATTTTGACTTTATCTTGGTATATGGTGTGATACATTAATTTATGCCTAATTTCTGTGATAGTATTTTCCAATTTTCTCAGCAGTTTTTTTGTCAAATAGTAATTTCTTATGCCAGAAGCTGGAATCTATAGGGTTTATCAAGCAATAGATTTCTAAAGTCATTGACTACTGTGTCTTGTGTACTTAACCAATCCCACTGATCCATTGCTCTATTTCTTAGCTAGTAAACAAATATTTTTGATGATCACTACTTTATAATATAGTTTTCAATCTAATATGCCTAGGCCACCTTCTTTTTACATTGTTTTCGTTACTGCTCTTGATATTCTTTACCTTTTATTCTTTCAGATTGACTTTATTATTTTTTCTAGCTTTATAAAATAATTTTGGTAAATTTAATTGGTATAGTACTGAATAAGTAAATAAATTTAGGTAAAATTGTCATTTTTACTATATTAGCTTGGCCTACCCATGAGCAATTGATATTTTCCCAGTTATTTAGATCTGACTTTATTCGTGTAAAAAGTATTTTGTAATTGTGTTTATAAGTTCCTGGGTTTGTCTTGAAAGGTAGACATCCAAATATTTTATATTGTCTATGGTTATTTTTAATGGAATTTTTCTTTCTATCTCTTGCTACTAGACTTAGTAATATATTGAAATGCCAATGATTTTCATGGGTTTATTTTATATACTGCAACTTTGCTAGTTATTGATTATTTCAAGCAGTCTTTTTTTAGTTGACTCTCTAGGTTTTTCTAAACATACTACCATATGATCTACAAAGAATGATAGTTTGTTTCCCTAATGTCTGTTCTAATTCCTTAATTTCTTTTCTTTTCTCTTATTGCTAAAGTTATTGAATATTGAATATATTGAATAATAGTGACAATAACAGGCACCTGTAAAGGGCTTTAAAAAACTAATCAGAAGAGTTCATATTTTATCCTAGAGGCAATAGAAAGCTACTAGAATTAATTGGTCAGATCTGTGCTTCAGAAAGATCATTTTTGTAGCTTTTTGTAAAATGGTCTTGAATAGGAGAGACTTGAGGTAAGGAGATCCATAAGAAAGAAGGATATTAGAATAATCTAGGAGAGAAGTGATGAGGATCTGAACAAAAGTAATAGTCACATAAGGATGGCATTGGAGTTTTTGCTTTTTTGTCAAAATGATCATCTTTTGCAATGATGGAGGAATGGAGGAAATCAGTTCTTACATTAACTCCTTTTGACCCTTATAACTTCTTAATGGACACCCCTTCCAGGTTATGCTCCAATATGAAATGCAGTCAGAAAAAGACTTCCCATTACTCAACCCATATACCAACCTTCCCAACTCAATCTATTTAACCATATGGTCCATAATCCTGAAGACAAATACAAAGATTTCCTAGCAGAATGTTTCTTTTTATGGTCATTTTATACCTCAGAATACTGTTTCTTTTCCTAATTCATTTTAAGGGCTTTGTTAAGTAGACTGGAATTTCTTAGAATAAAATCATAGAATCATAGATTTAAAGTTGGATGAGGCCTCAGAGATTTTATCACCCAAACTCCCTCATTTTACAGATAAGATAGCTTAGTTCTACATGGTGAAAGTCTTGGTGAAAGATCATACAGGTCTAACAGATACAGGATTTGAATCCAGAACTTCTGACACCAGACCCACCATTCTTTCTACTATATCACATTGTCCCAACACAGGTATCTTAGGAAGATATCAGATATACTTCTCTCTTTTTAACAACTCGGTTATGTAGACATATACTTTGATAAAGATCATCACTTTTAATTGCTTATCATTTTATTCAAGATGCCCCAAACTTTAGGACAAAAAAATAGAGGAATATTGTAAGGCACAATTCATTAATCAGTTTCCCCTTCCTAGGTCTCCATCACCACCACCAGAAAAAAAAATGCTTTTAATTTCTTTAATTTTAATAGGTTTAAAAAAAATTTCTAGTACAGGAATTTTTCAACCTGTTTTGAGCCATGGACCACTTTGGCATCTGGTAAAGCCTATGTATGGATCTCTTTTTAGAATAATGTTTTTAAAATTCATAGAATGGAATGCATAAGATCACAAAGAAACCACTAGTATTGAAAGAGGTTTAAAATAAATTTTTGAAACAGCAAATTTTGATTCCAACTTAATAGAACCTGTACCTAGGACCACAAAGATTGTAATCATCCAGCAAGAACATTGTTCAGCTTTTTTTCATATTTTCCAGCACATTAATATGATATACTAATGGTGTTAATATCAGTGAGTTAATTATCTGTTGTGTTTTACATTGTATTTTCAATTTTTATTAATTTCTTTATTTTATTATTTCTGAGACTTTAGAGAACTGAGACAGCAAAAAAAGAATAATTTGTCTGTCCAACGTTGTACAACAGAACTGGGTCTTTTCATTCCTAGTCGAGGGTTTTTTTCCTCTATACCACAGTCCTACTAAAAGCTTAAAGCAATTTGACTTCTGGTAATTGTTTTTGTGGTTTCTATAGACTATTTCTCATCTTTTCCTGAGCACCAAAATTAAAGGTTTGACAATTTCCATCCCTTAACTGAATTAATTGAGATTTTTCCTCTCCTCCGCCGCTTACTATAGTACTACTACATTCCTAAAAACCAAACTTGAGAGTTTTCATCTATTAGATTGGAATGACTTTTCTAACCACAGTCTTAAATGATGGTACCTATGTTCCAAGTTTCCCTTAAGGACTAAGTCTGGAGTCATTTCCCATGGGAGATCTTTTTCTAATCTCCTTCATTTGTGCTTTCATTACCCCAATCTTTGCCAAAATTATATTCTGTTTATTCTGTGTGTGTGTGTGTGTGTGTATATATATATTGTTTACCCCCATTAGAAAGTAATTTCCCTGATGGGAGGGATAATTTCATTGCTTTCTTTGAATCCTTAGTACCTGCTACATAGTAGATGATGAATAAATACTTCTTATTGAATTGAATTGAAACTAGGTTTGCCTAATGCTAAGGGGAAACAATTTCTACTATGATCAAAAGGATGACTAGGCTATGGATGCCAAGATTCCATGAAGTATGGATAACTGCAATCACTTCAGAAAACATTATCTTAATTGGATTCCTAAAGGTAAATCCTTAACCTCACTGTATAAATAATTTCCTTTCTAATAAGCTGCAGTAACTTCATGCATTGGACCTGTGGTGTCATTCCTAGTTTTGAGAATGCACTCCCTTTCTTTATTATTTCTCATCTTTAAGAATCCCCTCACTTTTCTTCCTTCCAACTCAAATTGAATAATTGATTGTGCAAGTTTGGTACAATATATTGTCATCAATAGTAATAGAAGAATAAAGTCCCATCTACCTTACTGAGCATCAAACTAAAATAGTTATTTTTTTTAAAGTGATGCAAAATCCCTCAGTAAGCATTCAGGCTTTGAGAATGCAAATAATGGACAATTAGAAATTGTTTCTCGAAATGTCCTCTAGCAAATTTTTTGTTCAGTTGTTTTTCAGTCATGTCTCAGTCTTTGTGACTTTGTGGGGCATTCTTGGCAAAAATACTGGAATGGTTTGCCATTTCTGTCTTCTCATTTTAAAGGTGATGAACTGAAGCAATTAGGGGTTAAGTGATTTGCCCAGAATTACACAGCTAGGAAGTGTTTGAGGCCAGATTAGAACTCAGGAAGATAAGTCTTCCTGACTCTAGGCCTGGATTCTATCCAGTGGACCATCTAATTGCTCTTTTAGTAAATGTACATGTAAACTTCCATGTACTTCTCTTTCTCAAACTCTCTACATACTGTGCAAAATGGTTTTTACAAATATGATTTCAGTTAAAAGGCAAACCTGGACTCAGATATCCAAAATAAAAACATTTCATAGATGATGAATATGCAATAATTATTGACTGTACCTCATTATACCTCATTTAGGAATGGCACCAGGTATTAGAGAAATATGTTGGGAAATGGTTCTTTAAAATCATGCCTTTCCCAAAGTCCCTAGAAACTTAAACTTTGACTCCCTCCCCTAGGAATGCTACCCACTCAGGATATTCCTTTGGGTTGTTGATTTTCAGAATGAGCTCACAATTAATGTGGACAACAAGTCTTCTTATTCTTAATTCCACATTCCTTCTATTCTGCATGGTATTGCTTTATGAGATTCTTGGTTCACTATGTCCTTCTTTGACAAAGGAGAGAGACTTGTGATTTCATTGATAGAGTGAACTACTATATGAAGAAACTCTTTTGATCAGTGTTAGTGGGTACCTTCTTCACAATTTATGTTCTTAGTTGCCTAGCACATTGAGAAATGAAGCAAATTCCCTAGTATCACATAGTATGTGTGAACCTGGGTCTCCTTGGCTCTGAAGTCAGCGATTTATTCTGCCACACTGCCTCTCAAATCCTTAGTCTTGTCATTGTTCTTCAATTGTTCAGTGACATTAAACCCATCATGATCCTGTGGACTTGTTCCATGGGAATTTCTTGGCAAAGATGCTGGAGTGCTTTGGTGTTTTCTTCTACAGTATATCTGATGCTTTTTTTTTTCAGAGTCCACCCTTTCTTTTTCTGAATTTGAATAGCATTTTCCATCGTGAGTCCTTTGTACTTGTCTTGAGTCACTGTATTGCAGAGAAGAGCTAGGTAATACCTTGTTGATCACACAATTTTTTTTTTTTTGCTTTGTGCTTTAAGGCAATTTATTTCATTTTTATTTTTTATTATATAGCTTTTAATTTACAAGATATATGCATGGGTAATTTTTCAGCATTGACAATTGCAAAACTTTTGTTCCAACTTTTCCCTTCCTTCCCTCAGCCCTCCCCAAGATGGCAGGCTGACCAATATATGTTTAATATGTTAAAGTATAAGTCAAATACAATATAGGTATACTTATCCATATGGTTATTTTGCTGTACAAAAAGAACTGGACTTTGAAATAGTTACAATTAGCCTCTGAAGGAAATAAAAAATGCAGGCAGACAAAAATAGAGGGATTGGGAATTCTATGTAATGGTTCTTAGTCATCTCCCAGAGTTCTTTTGCTGGGTGTAGCTGGTTCAATTCATTACTGCTCTATTGGAACTGATTTGGTTCATCTCATTGTTGAAGAGGGCCACATCCATCAGAATTGATCATCATATAGTATTGTTGTTGAAGTATATAATGATCTCCTGGTCCTGCTCATTTCACTCAGCATCAGTTCATGTAAGTCACTCCAGGCTTGCTGGTTATTTCTTATAGAGCAATAATATTCCATAATATTCCTATACCACAATTTATTAAGCCATTCTCCAATTGATGGGCATCCACTCAGTTTCCAGTTTATGGCCACTACAAAGAGGGCTGCCATGAACATTCGTGCACATACAGATCCCTTTCCCTTCTTTACTATCTCTTTGAGATATAAGCCCAGTAGTAACACTGCTGGATCAAAGGGTATGCACAGTCTGATAACTTTTTGAGCATAGTTCCAAATCGCTCTCCAGAATGGTTGGATGTATTCACAATTCCACCAACAATGTATCAGTGTCCTAGTTTTCCCACATCCCCTCCAACATTCTGCATTATCTTTCCCTGTCATTCTAGCCAATCTGACAAGTATGTAGTGGTATCTCAGAGTAGTCTTAATTTGCATTCTCTGATTAATAATAACTTGGAGCATCTTTTCACATGGCTAGAAATAGTTTCAGTTTCTTCATCTAAGAATTGTCTGTTCATATCCTTTGACCATTTTTCAATGGGAATGGCTTGATTTCTTATAAATTAGAGTCAATTCTCTATATATTTTGGAAATGAGGCCTTTATCAGAACCTTTGACTGTGAAAATGCTTTCCCAGTTTATTGCATCCCTTCTAATCTTGTCTGCATTAGTTTTGTTGGTACAAAAACTTTTCAATTTGATATAATCAAAAATTTCTATTTTGTGATCAATAATGATCTCTAGTTCTTCTTTTCTCATAAATTCCTTCTTCTTCCACATGTCTGAGAGGTAAACTATCCTATGTTCTTTACTATCTCATTCTTTATGCCTAGGTCATGAACCCATTTTGACTTTATCTTGGTGTACAGTGTTAAATGTGGGTCAATGCCTAGTTTCTGCCATACTAATTTCCAATTTTCCCAGCAATTTTTGTCAGTGAGTTCTTATTCCAAAAGCTGGGGTCTTTGGGTTTGTCAAACACTAGATTATTAAAGTTATTGACTGTTTTGTCCTTTGAACCTAACCTATTCTACTGATCAACTAGTCTTAGCCAATACCAAATAGTTTTGGTAACCGCTGCTTTATAATATAATTTTAGATCCGGTACAGCTAGACCACCTTCATTTGATTTTTTTTTCATGAATTCCCTTGAAATTCTTGACCTTTTGTTTTTCCATGTGAACTTTGACAGATAGATTTCTAAATATTTTATACTATCGGTAGTTACTTAAAATATAATTTCTCTTTGTAACTCTTAAGTGTTAGATTTTGTTAGTGACATATAAGAATGCTGATGAATTATGTGGGTTTATTTTGTATCCTGCAACTTTGCTAAAGGTGTGAATTATTTCTAAAGCTTTTTAGTAGAATCTCTGGGTTTTTTTAAGTATAGCATCATATCATCAGCAAAGAATGATAATTTGGTTTCCTCATTACTTACTCTAATTCCTTTAATCTCTTTCTCAACTCTTATTGCCAAAGCTAGCATTTCTAATACAATATTAAATAGTAATGGTGATAGTGGGCAACCTTGTTTCACTCCTGATCTTAATAGGAATGGTTCCAGTTTATCCCTACATATGATGCTTACTGATGGTTTCCTTATTCTAAGGAAAAGTCCATTTATTCCTATACTCTCAAGTGTTTTTAGTAGGAATGGATGTTGGATTTTTCAAATGCTTTTTCTGCATCTATTGAGATGATCATATAGGTTTTCTTAATTTAGTTATTACTATGGTCAATTATACTAATAGCTTTCCTAATATTGAACCAGCCCTGCATTCCTGGTATATAAATCCTACTTGATCATGGTGTATCATCCTGGGGATGATTTTCTGTAGTCTTTTTGCTAATATCGTATTTAAGATTTTAGCATCAATATTCATTAGGGAGATTGGTCTATAATTTTCTTTCTCTGTTTTCAACCTACTTGGTTTAGGTATCAGTACTATGTCTGTATCATAAAATGAATTTGGTAGGACACCTTCATTTCCTATTTTTTCAAATAGTTTATATAGCATTGGGGCTAATCATTCTTTAAATGTTTGGTAGAATTCACTGGTAAATCCACTTGGTCCTGGGGATTTTTTCTTAGGGGGTTGATGAATAGCTTCTTCTATTTCTTTTTTTTTTTAATAGGACTATTTAAGCAATTTACTTCCCCCTCTGTTAATCTGGGAAGCCTATATTTTTGGAGGTAGTCATCCATCTTGCTTAAGTTATCAAATTTATTGGCATAAAGTTGGGCAGAGTAACTCCTTATTATTGCTCTAATTTCTGCTTCATTGGTGGAAAGTTCTCTCTTTTCATTTTTAAGACTAACAATTTGATTTTCCTCTTTCCTTTCTCTAATCAGATGAACCAAAGGTTTATCTATTTTATTTTTTTTTCATAAACCAACTCTTAGTTTTATTTATTAATTCAATAGTTTTTTTTTTAGTTTCAATATTATTACTTTCTACTTTTAATTTTATAATTTCACATTTAGTACTTGATGGGGAGTTTTTAATTTGGTCTTTTTCTAGCTTTTTAAGTTGCAAGCCCAATTCATTGATCTTCTCTTTCTCTATTTTATTCAAATAAGCTTCTAAAGATATAAAATTTCCCCTTATTTCCGCTTTGACTGTATCCCACAAATTTTGGTATGATGTCTCATCATTATCATTATCTTGAGTGAAGTTATTAATTGTGTCTATAATTTGCTGTTTCACCCAATCATTTTTTTAGATGAGATTATTTAGTTTTTAATTACTTTTTGGTCTATTTACCCTTAACGTTTTGTTGAATGTAGTTTTAATTGCATCTTGATCTGAAAAGAAAGCATTTTCTATTTCTGCCTTCCTGTATTTAATTTTGAGGTCTTTATGTCCTAATACATGGTCAATTTTTGTATAGGTTCCATGAACTGCTGAGAAGAAAGTATATTTCTTTCTATCACCATTCAGTTTTCTCCAAAGATCTATCATACCTAATTTTTCTAATATTCTATTTACTTCCTTAATTTCTTTCTTATTTGTTTTGTCTTTTATCTATCTACTTCTGAGAATGCAAGGTTGAGATCTCCCACTATTATAGTTTTTCTGTCTATTTCTTCTTGCAACTCTCTTAACTTAGGAAATTAGATGCTATAACACTTGGTGCATATATGTTTAGTATTGATATTGCTTCATTGTCTATGCTACCCTTTAGCAAAATATAGTTTCCTTCCTTATCTCTTTTAATTCGATCAATTTTTGCTTTTGCTTTATCTGAGATAAGGATGGCTACCCCTGCTTTTTTGACTTTACCTGAAGCATAATAGATTCTGTTCCAGCCTTTTACCTTTACTCTGTATGTATCTCCCTGCTTTAAATGTGTTTCCTGTAAAGAACATATTGTAGGATACTGACTTTTGATCCAGTATGCTATCTACCCACGCTTTATGGGAGAGTTCATGCCATTCACATTTACAGTTAAAATGACTAATTCTGTATTTCCTGCCATCTTATTATACCCATATTATGCTTTTCTTTTTCTTGCCCTCCCTTACCCCCGTTCCCAGCATTAAACTTATGGGCACCACTTGCATCACACAACTCTCCTTCTGTAGGATCCCTCCCTCCCCCCCTTTGGGGGGGAATTCCTTTGAATTCCTTCCCCTTTCTTGTACCCTTCCCTTATTACTCTTTTCCTTTTCCCTTTTCCTCTCCCATTTTTAATGGGGTGAGAGAAGTTTCTCTGTAAAACAAATATGCCATTTATTTTCTCTTTGAACCAATTCTGATGAGAGTAAGATTCACACAAGTTCCTACCCTTCTCTACATTTCCTTAGATATGATAGGTTTCCTTTGCCTCTTCATGGGTGTAGTGGCCCTCTTTTTATCTCCCCTTTTCCCTTTTTCTGACACTATTCCCCCTTCCATTTCTACTTCCTTTTTTTCATGTTATATCAATAAAATCAAATTATACACATACTCTGTATGTATATCCACAAGAGATATACAGTTCTCAAGAGTTCTTTTTACCTTTTTCTGATTCTTTTGAGTCATATGCCTGGATATCAAATTTTTTGTTTTGATCTGGTTTTTTCCTTAGAAATAAATGGAATTCATGTGTTTCATTAAATGTCCATCTTCTTCCTTGGAAGAAAATGCTCAGCTTAGCTTGGTAGTTTATTCTTGGCTGCATTCCAAGTTCTTTTGCCTTTCAGAATATCAAATTCCAGGCCCTTTGGTCCTTTAATGTGTAAGCAACCAGATCTTGAGTGATCCTTATTGTGGCACCTCAATATTTGAATTTTTTTTCTGGCTGCTTGTAATATTTTTTCCTTAGTTTGCTAGTTCTGAAATTTTGACATAATATTCCTTGGAGTTTTTATTTTAGGGTCTTTTCTAGACAGTGTTCAATGAATTCTTTCAATGCCTATTTTACCTTCTAGTTCAATTACTTCTGGGCAGTTCTCTTTGACGATTTCCTATAAAATAGTATCTAGGCTCTTTTTTTCATTATAATTTTCGGGAAGTCCAATGATCCTCAGATTATCTCTCCTAGATCTACTTTCCAGGTCTGTTGTTTTTCCAAGTAGATATTTGACATTTTTTTTCTAGTTTTTCATTTTTTTGGCTATACTTGAATGATTCTTAATGTCTCAATGAATCATTCATTTCTATTCAGTTCTGATTTTTAATGAGTTATTTTCATTAGCTTTTTTTACTTCTTTTTGTATATGTCCAATTGAGTTTTTAAATGAGTTATTTTATTCTATGAAATTTTTTTTCCATTTCACTAATTTTTTTATTACTAAGTTATTTTCTTTTTCCAATTCACAAATCCTACTTTCTTGGGAGTTCTTTTATCTTTTCCAAATCACAAATCCTGCTTTCCTGGGAGTTCTTTACCTTTTCCAATTCACAAATTCTCTTTCTCTGCACTTCTTGGGAGTTCTTTATCTTTTCTAATTCGCATTTCAGGAAGTTGTTGCTCCCTTGCATAGCTTATCTTTTCTTTCCCCATTTTTCTTTGAGTTCTCTTTTAAGATTTTTTTATAGTTTCTTCTAGGAGAGCTTTTGGTATTGTCATTCCCCTTTGGGGTATTGTCTGGAGACTGTCTGCTATTAGTCTCCTTGGGGTTGAAAACCTACTCTCTTTCTGTATAGAAGCTATCTATCATCCTTTTGATTTTTTTTACTCATTTTTTAAAGCCTTTAGCATCTGCCTTCAGGGAAAGGAGGTTACCAGCTTCCTCTGCAGAGCAAGGATAGGTATATGGACAGAAATTGTCCTGTCAATGGGCTGCAAAGAGCAGCCGAGCTGCAGGAGTGCTCTGGGAACCGCTCCATCCAGGAAGTGACTAGGTCTGGGTATCACAGGCTAAGCTGCAGAAGTGCTGGGCAAGGAGCTCCATTGTGAGGATTAGTGACTGCCTTGGGGCTAGAGGCTGACCAGTGAAAGTATCATTGCCCCCTGCCCAAGCACACTTTGAATATTAGCAGTTGCCCTCTTTGCCTGGGGAGCATAGTTGAGCTGGTGAAAGTTCACTGCCCCAGATCCAGCAACCCACTGTGCAGATTAGAGACTTCCCTGGGCTATGCTACCTGCCGTGCAAATTTATGACTGCCCCCCCCCCAAAAGCCCCTGCTGCAGAATGCCACTGCGGCACTGTGTTATGGTGTGCACTGAGTTGCTTCCAGTCCTGGGTGGGTACAGCCAGATCCTGTTAGGCTCTAGCATCCTTCAGAGTATCCTGTACCCTAGCCTCTAATTTCTCTGCTGGTCCATTACTCTGCAACCAAAGCAAGGTAGTCAGATATGGCAGAGCTCTCTGTAAACCTTCCAACCACAGAGCACCCCTCCCTTTCCCCCTTCCTGGTTCTATCCCTGCCTGTGCTGGTTTGTTCCTCCTCCTCAGGACAAACATTTTCTGGCGAGCTTTCAGATTATCCTCATCTGGTAAATTGTGGTACTTCCAATCTTCGTGATTTTTACCAGTCAAGCTCTATTTTTGAGGCTGATTTTTAAAAATTGGTATGGAGGGTATGAGAGGAGCTTAGAAAGTTGCATGTGCAATTTTCTCCTTCTCCACCATCTTCCACAATGTTGCTTTATACTATGCACAATATTTTCCTGGTTTTGCTTATTTCATTCATCAGTCCATACAAGTCTTTCCAGGTCTTTTAAATCCACTTGCTCATCATTTCTTTTTGTACAATGGTATTCCATTACATTCATATACCACCACTTGTTCAGCCATTTCCCAACTGATGGGCAAGCCTTCAATTTCCAATATTTTTTCATCATGAAAAACCTGCTATAATTTTTTTTTCATATTTGGTCCTCTTTCCCTTGTTATGATCTCTTTAGGATGTAGACCTAGTTGTGGTTTTGCTGGATCGAAGAGAATGAGTAGCTTTATAGCCCTTTGAACAAATTGTTCTCCATAATGGTTGGATCAGTATACAAAACCACCAACAGTGCATTAATTAATGTCCCAATTTTCCAACATCTCCAACATTTATCATGTTCTTTTTGTTATATTAGTTAATCTGATACGTATGAGGTGGTATCTCAAAGTAGTTTTAATTTGTATTTCTTTAATCAAAAGTGATTTTGAGCACTTTTCATATGTCCATATATAGCTTTGATTTCTTCACTTGAAAACTGCCTATTCATACCCATTGACCATTTCTCACATGGGGAATGGCTTCTATTCTAAAATCTGACTTATTTCTTTATATATTTGAGAAATGAAGCCTTTATCAGGATATTTGCTGTAAAGATTTGTTTCCTGGCTTTTTGCTTTCCTTCTAATTTTAGTTGCATGGTTTTTGTTTGTGGAAAAGATTTTTAATTTAATATCATCAAAATTATCTGTTTTACATTTTGTCATGCTCTCTATCTCTTGTTTGGTCATATATTCTTCCTTTTTCCATAGATCTGACAAATAGATTGTTTCTTTCAATTTATTTATCATGACACTTTTTATGTTTGAATGCATTCATTTTGACCTTACCTTGGTATGTGGTATGAGATATTGGTCTATACTTACTTTGTGTCCTATTGTTTTCCAGTTTTCCCAACAGTTTTTGTCAATAGTGAGTTCTTACACCAAAAGCTGAGGGCTTTGGATTTATCAAATACTAGTTTGCTATGGTACTATTGTGTCTTGTGGTGTACCTAATATATTCCCCTCCTCCACCACTGTTTCTTAGCTAATACCAGATAATTTTGACTTTTATTGCCTTAAAATACAGTTTGTGATCGGATATCGCTAGGTTACCTTCCTTTGTATTTTTTAAAATTAATTCCTTTGATATTTTTTACCTTTTATTCTTCCATATTAATTTTGTTGTTATTTTTTCTCTGTGTTAAATAAATTTTTGATAGTTTAGTGTATCTTAATTACAAATTAAGCACTGAGGCAAATAGGGTTTCAGTGACTTGCCTAAAGTCATACCAATAAGCATCTAAGGCCATATTTGAACTCAAATCTCCATTTGAGACTCCACTCCCAATGTTCTATCAATTTTTACCACCTAGCTGTGGAGAAGTCCTTATAAGAAAGTCCTAATCAGCCTCTCCCCCCTCTCTTATCTCTTACATTCAATTACCTGCTCTCTTATTATCTTTCTCAGCCATTCTGTCCACTGCCATTGTTATTCCTCTCATCTAGGTTTACATATTCCCTACCTTGCAGTTGCAGTACCTTTCATATTATGGGTCTTTCTATGCTTCTACTCTTTGCCCATTTTTATTTTTTCAGCACTACTGCCAAACTATATTCCTTATACATATACATGTCACTCTTCTGCTTAAAATTCTTCTCTGGCTCCCAACTGCCTGTTGAGTAAAGTGCAGTTTCTTTAGCCTGTCATTTTAAGCCCTTCACAGTCTTGTCCCATTCAATCTCTCAATCCTTATCTCATATTACTTTTACTCAGGTGGTTTATGATCCATCATCCTAGAATCTCCATGTATACCTTGTACTTTCCAAACTATGCCCTTATACACACTGTTCCTGAATTATTTTGACTCCTCATCTTCACCTGCTTAAATTTTGTCCATCCCTTAAAGTCCAGCACAATTGTTACTTCCTCCTAAGATCATTGAAGTTACAATTGGACACTATATAATTCAATCCCTACATTTTACAGATGATAAAACAGAACCCAAGAGGTTAAGTGATTTATCCTAAATCCTATATCTAGTGTCTGAGGCTGGATTTGAACTCAATAAATAGTAGATCTATGAACTGAACCTAGGTCCTCTGGAATGCATCATTTTTATTTTAGTCATTTTCAGTTGCGTTTAACTCTTTATAACCATTTTTGCAGTGAGGTAGACCATTTCCTGCTCCAGGTCATTCTACATATGAGGAAACTAAGGCAAATGGGCTAAATAAATATCTTTCTCAGGGTCACACAGCTAGTGTCTGAGGCTGAAGTTGAATTCAGATTTTACTGACTCCAGGCCCAACATTCTATCTGCTGTGCCACCTAGCAGCCCAGATGGATCATATCATGAAGTTTTCCTGATTAGGTTTTGTGCCTCATTCATGAATTCATCAATCATCAATAAACATTTATTTAAGTACCTATGATGTCCCAGACACCATGCTAAACACTGGGGATATGAAAAAAAGGCAAAAGATAGTCCCTGCTCTCAAAGAGTTTATAATCTAATGAGGAAAACAACATACAAATATATAGCAATAGGAAACTATATTCAGGATAAATAATTATAATTATTAATTGTATAAATTATAAATTTATGATCTAGCACCATAAATTAACTATAATAGTTATTGTAATTATCAGGCACTAGAATCATGTGGCCATATTCTAAGGTAAAACTGTAATAAGGTAAGAATCTATCTACAATTCAGTTTCTTTAAAACTTAGGGAATGTGAGTTAGTGCTGAATGTCTTTTATTTCTATTGCCATATCTTGGAAGCCTCTGTTAAAGGCTTGTGAAAAACATAACAAGATTTTTAAAAGATGATTTATTGACCAAATACAGAATTTTGGGAGAGAGGGAGGGACGGAGGGAGAGAGGGAAGGAAGGAGGGAAGGAGGAAAGGAGAAAGAAAGAGAGGGGGAAAGGCTAACTATCACGATTTTTTTTTTAGTGATAGTTTTCATAATTTTGATTTCATTAGTTGAGGAACTCCTCATGAGGACACTCCCTTTATCAATCAGTGCAAGTTGGCAACTATCTACAATGCATAGTGTTAGGGAATTGTGTGGGGATACCAGAAAATTAAGTGACTTTCCCAGTCTTAAGAGAGTTGTCCGATGATTACAAAAAGTTAAGTGACCTTCCCAGGGTCACATGACAAGTATATGTCAGAGACAGGGCTTGAACCTGGGACTTTACTACTCTGATGCTTGTTCTCTCTTCATTCCTCTTCCCCTTCCTTCGTTCCCCTAATTTGCCTACATGTAGCTGAAATCTAGGGATACTTTCCTTTTTAGGGAAGGGAAAGTACCAGAAAGCTATTTTTTCTGCCCTCCTCACTTTCTAACACTCAACTGTAGCCAGGCTTTCCATATCACAAACCCCAAAAATGGTTTTGATGCTCTGGATCAGCCTGCTCCCTTAGAGAGTAACACTGAATTGAATCTTTGTCCGTCAATTCACACTAAAATAGCATCCTTGATAGAGTTATTAGTGACCACCCATTTTTCCATGAGTTAGAAATAAAAGAAAAAATTTTCATTCACTTGAATTTCAACTAGGTCACATTATTATCCTTTTGTTCCATACCCTGTTTTAAATCCAAGTCAAAACAATGGACCAAATCAGCACAAATTGGGTTATAATTTTTTTTAACAAAGATTATTAATACTTTTTTTCCTGAGAAAAATGATCATTGTCATCTGAAGACTGTGGATTGTTTAAATACTTTGGAGCTAGCGTTTTGGACTTGTTATTATTGCAAACTGTAATATACTACTTAACTGATATTTAAAATGATATTTAAAATTTAAAATAATCAGCATCAGAGTCTGAGAATCAGATATATATTTTCCTTTTTCACAAAAATGACGCCCTCATCAGCATAATCCCATGCCAGAGAACAGCATAACAAACAGAGATGAGTACCAGCTGTGCCACCAGTTAGATATGTGACCCTGCTTATTTCATTAAATTCACCATTCCCAAGCTTTTCAAATAGGAAGCCATTTTTTAAGCATAAAATAAAATTCTGGGGAATCTTTTTTTTTTCCCTTAGTAGTTATGCTATTTAGATCAGTTGACTAAGAAAATACATAAAGACAAGAAACTACTATAAGTTAAGCATTAAATGACTATTGTATAAATCATAGTAGCATCTTATTTGAAGATCAGTACAGTTATCCCTTTCATATTATGACTTTCTTCAAAAAAGTTTTGATATGTCATTGGTTGACATAATAAATTAAATAGGAATTTGGGAGGGGGGAGAGTTTTGTGGAAGCCATAGACATCATGTGAAGGCTAGCAACAATACAGGAAAAGTTTATAAACTCAGAAATACATAAGCTACGTTTGATATTGTATACTGTCAACTCACATTTTATAACAAGATTCTATAAACTCCTCATCAACAAAAAAGAAAAATAATCAAATTCTTCTGTGGTACAAAGGAAAACCCAAAAATTTGTGTAATACATATGTGAAGTGCTTATTTAGTCTATAGAATGTATGCTTTTTATTTGTGGATTTGCATGTGGTCATATTTGAGGCAACTAGGTGGTGCAGTATATAGAGTGCTGGGTCTGGTAAGGAAGACTCATTTTCCTGAGTTCATCTCTGGCTTCAGACACTTACTAGCAGTGTGATCCTGGGCAAGTCACTTAACCCTATTCATCTCAGTTTCTTCATCTGTAAAATGAGTTGGAAAAGAAAGGGGCAAAACCACTCCAGTATCTTTGCCCCCTCCCCCCAAAAAAGCAAACAAACCCAAATAATGATTATGATTGAACAACAACAACATGCTCCCCTTGCAACAATTCTGTGATAAGCCCTTCTAGGACATATCTCTCACAAGTGGGAAACCACTAAGGAATGTCACTTAATAACCTCAGACTTCATTCATCTTATGAAAAGGCAGAACAAGATGACCTTCAGAGTTCTCCAATTGAAATCTGATTACAAGACATTGGCTTAATTTCTCTGGGATTCAGTTTCCTTATTTTAAAATGAGAGCATCAGGCTAAATGATATTTTAAGTTCCTTTCCAGGTGCCTTTTTACAAAGATAAAGCTTTCTAAAAGTTTTGCTTAAAGCCCTCTATTCTTGCATTCATTCATTTCAACAAATATATGTTGAGTATCTAATTTGTGAAAGTCAATGAACATTTATTAAACTACTGCTATGTACCAGAGACTGCTTCACTGGAGCTACAAAGAATGATCAAAGATAGTCCTTGCTCTCAAGGATTTCATTATCTAATAGAAGAGAAAGCATGTAAATTATTGCATTCTATACATAGGATTAATTGGAGATGATCAGCAGAGGGAAGACATTAGCAATAATGGGGATCAGAAAAGGCTTCTTGTACAGAATTAGTTGAGAGTTTAAGGAAATCAGGAAATTCAGGAGGCAGAGATGAGGATGGAGAGACATCCAGACGTGGAGTACAGCAAGAGAGAAGCAATAGGAATTATCTTGTGTAGATTACAGTAAGGAGGCCTGTTTCACTGGATAGATGACTATAAGTAAGAAATTTAAAAAGTCCAAGGGGGCCGACTTGTGAAGGACTTTGAATGCCGAAGAGAGGATTTTATATTTACTCCTACAAGTGTTAGTTGAGTTACTGGAGTTTATTGAATAGAGGGATGACATGGATAGACTTGTGCTTATTGACAGTAAAATGGAAGATGAACTAGAGTTGGCAGAGATGTGAGACAGGGAGTCCAATCAAAAGTCTCTTGTGAGAGTCTAGACGTGCCCTATACCAAAGCAATGGTTCTGTCAAAGCAGAGAAAAGAAAGTGTGCAAGAAATGTTTTGAAAGAAGAAATGACTGGAAATTGAGCGATTTAGGATGAAAACTAGTTTGTGAGCTTCAGTAACTGGGAATAGTACTCTCAATGGTAATAGAGAAGTTTAAAATGAGGGAAAGTTTGGGAAGAAAGTTGAGTTCAGTTTTGAACCTAGAAAGTTTGAGTTTTCTTGAGAATACAGTTTGAGACTTCTCATAGGTAATTAGAAAGTAGGAGAGGGTGGGATGAATAGATTTGAGAATCATCAGCATAGCAATATAACTGATTCATGGGAGCTGATGAGATCACCTAGGGAAAAAGTAGAAGAAAAATAAAAGAAGAAGAGGAGAATAACCAGAGTTATTGGACATGACTTGGATGAAAGGAGATTTGGCAAAGGAGAAGAAGCCATGGTCAGACAATAAGAGAAGAATCAGGAATATGGAAATCTAGATAAAAGAGAATATCAGATAGAAGAGGGTGATTGAAAGTTTCAGAGGCTGTAGACAGGTTAAGAAAGAGTAATATTGGGGTAGGCAAGGTTATTCAGTTAAGTCATTGGCAACTTTGGAGCGAATAGTTTTGGTTGATTAATAAGATCAGAAGCCAAATAGCCCAGTGTTGAGAAGATAATGGGAAGAAAGAAAGAGGACAAAGAGGACATCTATAATAGATAGTCTTCTCAACCCATTTAGTCACAAAAGCAAATATAAGATATTTGTAAGATATAAGATGATAGCTGGAGGGAAATGGATCATTTGAAGGTTTTTAGAGCATAGGGGGAAATATGGACATATTTATAGACTGTAGAGAAACATCCAGTATTCAGGGAAAAATTGAAAATAAATGAGAGTGGAGATGAAAGAGGAGGCAATCTATGGAAAGAAATGGGATGGAATGGGATTCTTGTGCAGGTAGAGTAATTAGCTTTCGTAAGAAGAAAGGCTATGTTGTCATTTGAGTCAAAGGTTAAGAAGATAGTGGCTGAAGAGGTCTTAGTGAATGACTTTAGTTTTTTCAGTAAAATATGAAGCAAAGTTTTTAGCTAAGAAGATGGGAGGAGAGGGAGGAGAGGATCAAGAAGGAATGAAAAGTTCCATTAAGAGCTGCTGTGGTGAGTGAGATAGTTAGTTAATTAGGCATGAGTAAAAGGATTGTCTTGTCTCAGTGAGGGCCCAATTGAAAATATGTAACATAAATTTATAATGGGCCCAAGAAGCAAGTTGTGATTTTCTTCAGTTTTATTCAGAAGCATGTGTGTAGGAACAAAACCTTTGATGGCAGGAAAACCCATTTTTTGGCAAGCTTGTCCTATAGACTTTCAGGGGAAAAAAAAGATGGTTAAAACTTAAATCCTTCCCTATACTATAGATCAGTCTATAGTAAATTTTTTATAAAAAAAATTTATAAAAATATTCATGTATTTATTTTTTAAAATATGGTAAAAATATATACTCAATGCTATAAATGAGTTATAAAATGTAATGGTAGTTCAGATGAGGGAGAAATTATTTCTGGCCATAGAAAATCAAGGAAGGATAAAGACAGTAAAATTTGAAGTAACCTTTTTAACAGCTCAAAAAAGGAAAGAGGGATTGAGTGCATTTCAGGCAGAGGAAACTATATAAGGGATATGTTTTGGCAATATAGCCAGTGTAACTTGTCTGGAGTATAGAAAATTATTAAAGTTTAATGGGGGATAAGAAAGTCATGTTGGTACAAAATTGGGTAATACCTTGACCATCAGGTGGAGAAGTATAGACCTCATTCAACAGGCAATAGAATATCTAAAAATTGTTGATATAGATTTGAATAGTTCTTCCTTCCTCAAAAGCCTTAAAATGGTTTCTTTATTGTTGATAAGATAAATATAGTTTCATTATTTTGGTATTTAAAACTCTCTATGCTCTGGTTCCAATCTACTTTTCTAGACTTATTTCTTATTACTTCTCTTCATGTACTCTACATTCTAGCTCTACAGTGCTACTGGCTGGTTTTCTAACTTAAGATGCCTGACATCTTTGACCACTTTGTATTTGCATAGGCTACTCCCTAGAATATACTTCTCATCTCTGTCATTTGGAATACTTCTCTTTCTTTAGGGCTTAATTCAGGTGCTGGTTCCATAGTAAATATTTCCTTGATTTGCTTGTCTTCTTAGATTTTCCAAGAGCATACTTTGTAGATTTCTCCTTTGACTTCATCATTTCCTATCTTCAAATGAAATGTAAACTGTTAAAAGTCAGGGATCCTACTATTTAACTTTGATCCCTGGTGACTTGCACATAATATGTACTTAACAAAAAAAAACTTTTAGAAATTGAATCATAAGATTTTCTGCAGTGAAATGATATCACATTTTATGTTCAAGGAAGGGTAACATAACAGAGAATTGTAAAGTTATGGTGAATAAGAGACTGGAAGATGGACTAGTATTTTGAAATGTTATGAATAAGGTATGAAGAATTTGGTCATTTAAAATATGAATACTCATTTGGTCTCAACACCAATTAAATAATCAATATCCGTTGATTATTACAGTCTCAGAACCATAAATGTTACAGGATAACAAATTAGGAATAAATACTGTGATCCCCCATGTCAAGAAAATGACCTGAAGAGTTCCCTAGTTAACCAGTCAATGAAAATATTAAGTTCCTTCCAGTTTGTCCAGGGACAGAAGAATAATAAAAAATTAAACAAGATGAGTGTATAATTTAGTAATAAAACTGTGTGATAGAAACCATAAGAACTCCTTAGGTCTGGGACATCCAGAAGGATCTAGAATCCAAATTGTTGAGCTCAGGTGGCACCTGCCAAGCAGTCTGTTAGGTCTATATGGATAGTGTTACATACTTTCAAAAAATGTTTGTATTCTGTCTGCAGACATGGGACTCGTTGTGCTGGAGAAGTGGCAGCTGCAGCAAACAATTCACATTGCACAGTAGGGATTGCATTCAACGCCAAGATTGGAGGTATGTGAAGCAGACCTGTATCAGCAGAAAAAGTGAACCCAAGTACCCTTCTTTATTTTTTTTTCCTTTTTTTTGTCCTAAGAAGCATTTAACAAGCTTTTTGAACAGTGGTAGAAATGTGTTTGCATAAAAGTCTTCAGCTGGTGCCAAGGATAAAACGGGAGTGATATGCATGTGGTTAAAGCAATTATAGCCTTCAGGGGTGGTCACTCAGAAACTTGTCTCTTTAATTGGCATAGGGATTGTCAGTGTCCTTTGTGGAAGTAGTAACCTTGACCTTGAAATGCTGAAACATTACATCTGGTGCTTGGGTGAGAAGTATCAAAAAATAAGCACACCAGGCAATTGTCTCTAGGTGGAAAATTTTGGTTTGGAAAAAAAATCTATAAAACGGGAAGATCATTTAATTGACCATTCTGCTCCAACTTTATAGAGATGTCCACTTATTTTCAACATTAGAGTCACAAAAAACTAATACTGTAAAATATTTATGAGTTATTCAAGATGCCCAATATTATAGAATTGTTTAAATATTTTTGACTTCGATAATTCATTTAAACCTGTTTGCCTCAGTTTCCTCAACTGTAAAATGAGCTGGAGAAGGAAATGGCAAACCACTTCAGTATCTTTGCCAAGATAACTCCAAATAGGGTCACGAAGAAGCAGATGTGACTAAAACAGCTGCACAACAACAAATAACAAAAATGATACACTGATCAATGTATAGTCTATATCTCTTACATAACATCTCTTTGAAAATTAACATGTGCATGCTTCTGGTATTTGTGTCAGTATGTCAAAGAACAATGATTTTGTAGTTAGGGTAGCTTCTTTTAACAGTCTGTCTTTCTATAATTTAAAGCCTCACAGAGTTACCTGAAACTCAGAAAGGTTAAGTAACTTGCCCATAGTTATATGGCTTTTAAGTATTAAAGGCATGGTTTGAACCCAGGGCTTTTTAGTTCTAAATCTAGACCTCCTTCCTCTATACCATGATGATATTTTATAGCTATATATGAATGTTCTGAAAGGTTAAAAAAGAAAGAAATATTTAAAATTGCCATTCGAATAAATAATGACTTGTTAGAGAAAAACATTTTTGTAGGGGAAAAATTGGTTTCAGCATGCAATAGCATAACAGCACCTCACATTTATATAACATTTTAAGGTTTTAAGAAGTACTTTTTCTTTTTAAAAAATCATTTAATTATTTTTTTAACATTTTGATCTGTATTTAGACACAAACTGTTCTTTCTCTGGGTATGGATAGCATTTTTAATCAAAATCCTATCTACAACAATCAAAAAACACATTTCAGACATTATATTTAACTCTAGGGATACAAAAAAAGGCATAAACCAGCCCCAACTTCAGGAAAATCACAAATAAGTGACTAGATGCATACAATATAAATACAGAGCAGATGATAGGTAATATCCGAGGAAATGGCATTAGTAGTTAGTAGGACTAGGAAAGGTCTCCTGTAGAGTCTTGGACTTGAACTATCTTGAAGGTAGTCAAGGGAAAAAAAAAAAAAACATGAAGATGAAAAGAGAGAACATTTTAAGCTGGTACACGCAGCCAGCTCAACAGCATGGAGATAAAAAAAAAAAAAGTGTCATGTATGAAGAATAGTAGTTAGATCGATATAATTGGGTTTTAGAGTATATGGAAGGAAGAATGTGTAAAAAGACTAGAAAGGTAGGAATGGTTCAGACTGTGAAAATCAATTGATAAAGAGAGGATTGGATCTTTAAAGAAAAGTAATTGGGAATGATTGGAGTCTATTGAATAATAATGTAAGATAGACTTATGCTTTAGGAAATCCCTTTGGCATCTCAGTAGAAAATAAATTGGAGTGTAGGAAGATTTGAAAAAGGGGAGACCAATCTGAAAGTTGGGGTACTAGTTGAAGTATGGCTTGATGAGAGTCTGCACTAGGCTATCTTTAAGAGTAGAGAAGTTTCATCTGACAGCTGTTATAAAGGAAGAAATTATGAGTTTTGACATTGGATTGAATATATATGGTGACTGAAATCAAGCAGTTAAGGATGATCCAAAATAGTGAGCCTGGGTGAATAGGAGAATGGTAGTGTCATCATCATCATTAGGAAGTTGAAAAGAGGGGAGGTTTTGAGGAAAAGATAATGAGTTTTGTTTTGAATAAGCTGAGTTGGAAATGCCTACATAGGACTGGAGGAAACTAAGTGCCAGAGAGATTAAATAATTTAAATGACTTTAAGATTACACAAATAATAAATAAAAGAACCTGGTTTTGAACCTAGGTTCTCTGGCTCAAATCTAATACTCTTTGTACTGCACCAGCCTAAGCTGTGTTAGGACAACCAGGTAACACATTAGATAAAATGCCAGGGGGCAGCACCAGCCCTGGAGTCAAGAGAACCTGAGTCCAAATTCGGCCTCAGCTGTGTGACTGAGCAAATTACTTAACTCGAATTGTCTTGCCTAGATAGATAAATAGATAGATAGATAGATAGACAGACAGACAGACAGATAGATAAATGAATGAATGCATGAATGAGTGAGTGAATGAATGAATAAATTAATTAATTCATTAAAAAAAAAAAAAGATAGAGTGCCAGGCTGGGAGTCAGGAAGACTTATCTTTCGGAGTTCAAATCTGGCCTCAGATATTTACTAGCTATGTGATTCTGGCAAGTCATGTAACCATGTTTGCCTCCGTTTCCTTATCTGTAAAATGAACTGGAGAAGGAAATGGCAATATCTTTGCCATGAAAACTTCAAAACGAACCCCAAAGAATCAGACATGATTGAAATGATTAAATAAAGCTGTGTTAATGCTTGATTTAGACTTTATATTGGGTTTTCCATGAGGCAGAATTTGGAGGAAAAAAAAAGCACCCTGGATTTGGATATGTGTATGGAAAGCTTATTGAAAGTACTCAACTAACTCAATATAAATTAGTGTACGGCTGGGATTTTTAAAATGATGACTGGTAATTTTTCTTGAGAGTCTATGAGATGAAGAGAATGAGGAATTCAAATAAAATTGCATCAACTATAACTCAATAAGATATGAAGAGAAACAAAGGATGAAAATAACATAAAAAACCATATAGCTAGTTCCCTATGGCCTAGCCTAAGGCATCTAGCACACCCTAGGGGTGGGGATGCATGTGTGTGATAAGAACAATTATGTTATATAACTTATTCCAAGTTCTATGATTCTAATTAATTTTGAAGTGTCAGTAAGCAAATAGTCAGAGGGACTCTTGACACAAAGGTATTATTCCATGAAGAGATAAATAAATATTAGTCATAGATCAGATGCATGTACCCTAACACATGGGTCCTTCCTTGAGATCTCCCACACACATACACATACTCATCCTTCAATTCAACTAAAAAAGACAGACATCAATACAATCAAGTACACAGTTGCTCTTCCAGGAAAAGTTTGTGCTCCATAAACATGGGCCTTCTCCTTATGTTGTATCGATTCTTTCCTTAGTTTATCCAGTCTTATTCAAGACTTGTGGTCTAGCATCACCAGTAATATGTAGAGTAATATATTAGAATTGTTAATCTTACAGGATTCATGTCTAGAAATAAGGAAAGAGTCTTGCGTGAGCAAATATGAAATCTTTATAACAGCCATTAACCCCTATTCTCCTGTAACTAGGTGGCAAAGTAGATAGATTACTCAGAGAAAGGGAGATCTGAGTTCAAATCTCACTTAGGGACCTTACTATCTGCATACTCACCCTTAATTCATCATCTATAAAATGGAAGGAAAAGATCACATATATCTTACAAATTGTTGTGAGAATCAAATGAGAGAAAATGTAAAACTTTGTAAACTTTCTGTAAATATTAGCTATTCTTATTGTCAACTACACTGAAACCAGTCTCTAATCTATGAATGGTTGGAGCTAAACAGAACAGGCTAGAGACAGGCAAGTTGGAGATAAAACAGAATTTTAATTAATTTAAGTATGAGGAAAATGATTGCAAGTGGAAGTCTCTCTCCATCCCCCACCCCCTCCTGAGAAGGAGAGCTTAACATGTTAGAGCAAAGGCAGGGCTTATATACATAAAAAGTGTCTGGACCACAACACAATTATACTTAGGACTTGAGACAATTCTCATTGTTGGTATTTCTTGAGACAATTCAGTCATTTTTCAATCTTGTGGGAACAGTCTAAGTTGCATAAGAATCGTCGAGCCTTTGTAATCATTCAGCAGGTAAAGAATCAAATTTAGTCTAGTGAGAACAGGAGTGCAATATCTGATTTGGTTCACTAGGCAGGGATTGTGAACCTGTAAAATCATAAATCCCTCATTGAACATCTGCTTCTGGTCAAAGAAATGTACTTTGCCAGAGGGGAATATGATCCAGAGTGCAAAGGATTGTTGTTATTCCAAGTTCAGGGTACAACCTGCTTTCTGGATCTTAGTTCTGGGAAACAGAATATTTAAATATCTTGACATTATGTATATGGGAATAGTATGCATTATTTAATTCATAAGAATGTCAAGTAGAGAGTTCTGAAGAAAGAGATCCTAGATTCAGAGCTACAAAGGACTTTAGAGATCACAAAATCTATAGCATTATGTAGAGAAGGAAGCTGAGCAACAGAGATTAAGTGACTTAGCCAGGGTTACATAGTTCATAAATTTCAGAAGCAGATCCCTCTGTAAAATGAGCTGGAGAAAGAAATGGAAGATGACAATGGGAGTGCATCCCTAACTAAACCCATGTCTTCCTAATGACAAGTTCAAAGTTTTCTGTTATTCTGCATTTTCTTCACAATCATAGAATCTAAGAAGAAACCTAAGAAGTTTAAGCCTATTTCATAAGTATTGCAGAACACTTTCGGGAATTGGACTCATGATGGCTACACAATAACCAAAGGGTATTCTTTTCTCTATACTATGTTGCTTTAATAGAGTACTACAGATATTTCTTGGAACATTTTGAAAGTCATTCTTCCTAAACTGTTGGATTTTCTCTTCTGTATCTTTTGGGTACTAGATACAAAGTCATATATATATATATATCCCCCCTAAATTTTCTGACATTTGTACTTAAGCCATCTTGGGCAAGTTAATCTCCTGACAAGCCTGTTTCCTCATGTATAAGGAGAAGGTTGGCCTTCAGAAATTCCTTCCAAAGCAATAAATATGCAATTCTATATTCTTTATGGTGTGGTCTATAATGAATTATAATCTACCAATCCTTTATCTAATCTATTTCTTTTGAATAAGGCATGCACTTCCATTGCCATGTTCCAAACATGTCATATTCCAGAAAGGTTTGGCGATAACTGTGAAGTCCAATTTATTTCCCTTGTGTTAAACCTGCCAGTTCACTTTGTTCATTACCTCGACTTCTATGTGTGTTGTCATTGTTCAACTGTGACTCTGTATGGGATTTTCTTGGCACAGATACTGGAGTGTTTTGCTACTTCCTTTTCCAGCTCATTTTACAGATGAGAAAACTGAAGCAAACAAGTTACCACATTCACATAGTTAATAAATATTGGAGGCCAGATTTGAATTCAGGAAAGATGAGTCTTCCTGACTCCAGGCCTGGCACTTTTTGCACTATGGCACCACCCAGTTTCCCCCCTCTACATGTGTAGAGGCATCTAAGGTCATGAAAAATTATTATGATCATTCTTCCAGGATATGATCTCATATGAATTTATGGGTATCTCTACTGCTATTCTTCTATTTCATATTTGTTGTATCTTCCATAAAAGGGAAGAGGCTCTTAACCTATAATAGGTTATAATTATATGGGGAACTCCTGGAGGAAACTCCTTCTCCCTATGCAAATTTACTCCATATATATGTGACTACTTATAGTGTTAAGATAGTTACCCAAAACTCTGAGAGATTTTAACTTTCCCTAAGTCACATAGTAGTATCTATCAGAGGTAGGCCTGAACCCATGTCTTCCTGGCTCTTATAACTCTAGCTATCCAGCATATCTTGTTACCTTACATAACAAATAAATGGGCAAATTTCCCTGTTATCTTCCATTTTCATTTTAAAGACCTCCAGATCAGAAGCACAAATAGGTTCTTATTGACATTTAGGGTCATTCTACCCCCTTGTTCCATTCCCTAACATTTTTCAACATTTTATTTTATTTTTCTCAATTCCTTTTAAACAAAAATTTTCAACATTTTTTTTTTAAATTGAGTTTTGAATTTCCTCTCTCCCTATTTTTCCCTCCTCCTAGGAAACAAATTTGATATACATTATATATGTTCAATATCTAACACCATTTTCTTAACAAACTATTCCCTTGATATATTCTTTGTCTTTTGAATCCTATGTTGATAATTGGCAGCAATTCCAAAAATACTACCTGTGACCCTAAGTTTTTCTGTTTCTGATCTCTATTTCTTAATACACAGATTGCTTTATTTGTTCCTCCTTAGTACTATCATTTGTTCCTACAAAAATCCCTTGAAGTAGAAAACTTTTACTACATATAAACTGATTGATTATTGGTCATTACTCTAATTTACCCAGACCTTGAGCTCATCACATTGTGAGAGTTTCAAGTAATTGTCAATTGGTGACCAAATGTGTAAGAGCAATTTTATCTTTTGAGTAGGCAAAGATATGAATGAATTATCCTCATAGGATGGTATCACCTCTGAAAAATGTAGAGAAATACTGGCAGAGGAAGTGAGAAAGGCATCCCAGCAAAGAATACAAAGGTTTTTCTCCTTTTCTGTAGATAGCATTAAAAAGAATGAAAGCTATGTTTCATTAGTCACCCAATCAATATTGTTTATTCAACTACTTTTGAGAATTCATCCCCATCCCTTACCATCACTAAAGATAATAGGATGAATGGATGACTAATAAATGTACTCTTTCTTAAAAATCTCATCAAAATAAACTTATGACTATGATTCAGTCATGGTTAAAAAACAAGGACATTATAAATATGGTGATTTGAAATACACCAATACTAGACATGAATACATATATTTATTTGTATAAGATTATAGGCAGCACAATGTAATTGTCTAGATTTTATGGCTTGAGTCTTGGCTTGGGCTAAAAGTGACTTCAGATGTCATCTACTCTTATATCCTATTTTATATATGAGTAAATTAATACCCAAAGTGATTAAGACCTACCCAGGGTCACCTAAGAAATAAGTTATAAAGTTGAAATTTATATTGAGGTTTCCAAAGCCATAATTCTTACCATTGGGCCACATTTGTGCCAACTTTTCAAATGCCTTTAATATTTTGGAGGCTTAATAATTTCATTTTTCTGTTACTTAAGATTCAAGACGATTCCATAATAATTCATAAATCCTTTATTTGTATATACACAAATATAGCTCTGTGTGTATATGTATGTATACATGTATAAATATATATGTGTGTGTTGTATGTATGTATGTTTATATGTTATATGCTATACTACCACCCCATCTTAAAAGGAACAAACATGAAAACTTAATTCATGACCCATAAATGGATTAAGTACATAAACCAAATTCATCTATTCAGTAGACTCTAGGTGTTAACATCCTGATCCTCCCCACTATCTACCTATAGAGAAACATGAATCTTATCTGAAAATTATATTGAACCTACATATTCTTTCTATTAGCTGTGGAGGAGACAAATAGACTGTATAGATTTTACCTTTAAAAAAAGAAAAAACTAAGCCAGGATTTACAAGACTAATCCTGTATGCCAATGAGCTCCTGGAGCCAGCTTTGTCTTCTTTTAGGTAAAGACTCCCCTATGTTGTGAGTGAGAAGAATGAAGCTGCATCAGTGAAATCCTGCACTTATCCCATCAGCCTTATTTAATTACTGTACCCTCAAGAAGGCAAATATTTATATGTGTTTTCTGTTAATACTTTATCTTCTTTCCCTGCTTGTGATACAGATATCACTTCTCATTTGACTGTCACTAAGGGTCTTTCCTCTCTCCCTCCCTCCCTCTAAGGGAGGCCTCATAGTAACTGTTATTTATTTCAATTTATATGTACCTCTATTCGATTAGTTTGTTGATGAATCCTATTCTCTGTTGCCAAGAAGATAACACAAGGACAAGAATACCTACATATCTATCTACCTTACTTCTCAATTCAACTGACACTCTACCCAATTCCTCCTTGTTGACTTGATACTCAGATGATCTCACTTGGACAAATTCCTTCTTTGGAGAGCTAGGTTCCTTGAATTTGATCCTTGCAGTGGCCTTCTTCCATCACCTTGTGGCCTATCCATTTGGCCAGATATCTAAAGAACTCTGTCTATGAAAAATGCATCCCTCCTTCCCCTTTTCCCCTGTGATACAAGACAACTTGAATTTTAATATGGTATTCTTAGCCTCCTGGACTAGCATGGTATTTTTACGCCCTGAACTCGACATTCTTTCATCTTGGCCTCAGTTGAGTATTAACCATGTTAATCTATATTTATTCACATACCTCCTTTTCTTATCCTTTTGAACCAGCAGCCAGTTGTTTAATTTTCAGTATGAGAATCTACACCAGTAAGCATTGCACTATTTTTTTCCCCAAGAGCACATAATGATTCTTCTTTACTAATTCATTAATTAACAATGAATATTTGATTTATAATTTTGGTTATTAGCTTGAGAAAATGTTAATAATGTAAATTAAGTTTAAAAGTATGTCTTGTATATATTTTTGAATGAAAGCTGGTGGTAAACATTTGGCAACACATCAGTGCTTTAGCCCACCAACTCTGAGATTATTGAATTATAGTATATCAGAATTAGAACAATTTCAGGTATCCTCCATTCTATTCCATAGTTAAAGAGGTATACTTCCTTTTACAATATATCTGATAGTTGGCCATATGGCTTTCTCTTGAAGAACTACAATAATGAAGAAATCACTGCTTCTGAGAAAGCCCATTCTTGTTTTGATTAAGTTTCTTTGAAAATTTAACGTAATGAAGATCAAGACCTTTGACCCATTATAATTCTGCCCTGTTGAATTTAATTAAACAAGTCTCTCCCTCTTTCATATGATATCTCTTTACCCTAAATTCTTGAAAACTCTGTACCATCTCATTCCACCCCCAACTTCTCTAAGCTAAGCATACCCATTTTTATTCTGGATTTGAAACATTAGAATGTGTCTCAACCTCGGCTGATCTGCTTGTATTTTTTTCCTTCTTTAAAAAAGTCTATTACAAAAGATAGCAAGTTAGGTCGGAGTAAGGATAGAGATAGCTAGGTGACACGGTAGATAGAGCACTGGACCTATGGTTAGGAAGAATTAAGTTCACATCTAATCTCAGACCCTTTCTAGCTCTGTGGTCCTGAGCAAGTCTCTTAGCCTCTGCCTGTCTCAGTTTGGAAAAAAAATGATAGCCTCTACCTCTTTAGTTGTCATGAGGATAAATACAAAAATATTCTTAAATGCGTTGTTATTATGTAAGTGCTATTATTGTATTTAGAAAAGAAGGTAATATTTAAAAAGTAATATTTTTAAAGTCAACTAGAAGAAAAATGAACCCCAGTTCTTTCAGTTAATCTTTGTTTAAGATGATTTCACTCATCCTCCTGAATTTATTAGAGATTGAGATTGACCTTCTAAAAGTCTGGTAACTAGAAACAAATACATGTGGTCTGATCAGATTTGATCTGGTGGAAGTAGAATACAGCAGGGCTAGAATCCTTTTGCTCTAGGTACTATGTTACTATTAATGAAATCCAAGATCTCATAAGATTTTGGACTGCTGGCTTTCACTAGATATTTTTCTGAGTAGCTATCTGTTAAAATAGACAAGACATTTATTGCTCATATTACAAATCTACAGCAATGGCTCTCAACTCAATATTACAAGAGGTTTGTAAATCCATATGTGGAACTGTAAATAAATAAATATGTCCCTGTTAGAATGTAAGATCCTTAAGGGCAGAGAATATTTTGTTTTTGAATCTCTCATGGTACTGATAATAGTACCTGGCAGAGAGCTTGTTGTTCAGTCATTTTTAGTCATATCTGACTCTTTGTGAATCCATTTGGGGTTCTTGACAGAGATACTAGATTGGTATGCTATTTCCTTCCCCAGTTCATTTTATAGATGAGAAAACTGAGACAAATGGAGTTAAGTGATTTGCCCAGGACAACAAAGCTAGTAAGCATCTGAGGTCAGATTTGAACTCAGGTTTTCCTGACTTCAAGATCAGCACTATATTCTATGTACCAATCAGTTGCCATCTAGATGGCATAGAGCAGATACTTATTAAATGCTTAATTGCTTCTTCTATAGATTAAATAATTAATATATATTATCATTTTCCAAAGCTATGTAGGTACAATTTAGTATAAAAGCATTACTGAATAATTGCCTTTTATCTTAAGGTATTTAAAAAACCAATAGGTACTTATAGTGTATCTGCTACCAAGTGGGGCTCTAAGAAATTTCTTGACAGGGTCCTTGATGAGATTGGGACTATATATCTATATAGATGATGTTTGAATTATAATCTTCCTTTTTCTATGGCAGTGACAGATTTTGAATACTTAAATCAGCAAATATCCATTGTCTGTTATGTGTAGAACATTATTCCACAAGTTAAACAACAATACTTTATAGTGGAAGGAGCTTTGTAGTCAGAAGACTTGTTTTTTTGTCCTTAATGTTGCCTCTGATGTTTATTAGATGGATGATTGAGAGGCAGCATGGTGTAGTAGAAAGGATACTAGTTTGTTATCAAAGAACCTTAATTTCAATTCAGATTTGGCCAATTAAGATTTTATGACCTTGGGAAGGTTACTTAATATCTCTGTGAATCATTTTCCTTAATTAAGCTCTTAACTTTGCAATATATAAAATATGAGGATTATACTAGGTGATGCCTCAGGTCTCTACAATTCTATGAACCTTTGGTTTGTATGGTTATCTTCAACCATTGTGTCCTTACCTTTAAAAATATAATTATTATTGTGAGGAATGTATTCTTAAATGTGATCTATTATTTTTTGTGATTTTCCTTGATATGTGTATATACATGCACTTAAAATTCTTTCAGAGACATCTAAGTCATTTATGTTTTAATAGGCTGTTATACTCCTCATTTTCCTCTATACACGGAAATTGTAAAACTCAAATTATTTTAAATAATTTATATAATTAGATTGTTAAATCTAATTTATATATATATATAATCTAATTTATATATATAAATCTGAATTTTGAACCCAAGTTATAGAGAATCTGAACACTCTTGTTTATTTTATGCTTCACTACCTGATAGTAATGAAGTGGATTAAGAGCTGTACCTGTAGTTAAGAATACCTGAATTAAAATCCAGCCTCAGACACTTATTAACTATATCATCCCAGGCAAGTCACTTAATCTCTGTCTGACTCAGTTTTCTTATATATAAAATGAGGGCTATAAAAAGCAAATATCTTCCGGGTTGTTGTGAGGATCAAAAGAAATAATAGCTGAAAAAGTGCTTTATAAGTCTTAAAACACTATGGAAATGCTAGGGTGTTCTTGTTATTGTTATTAGTAGACAAAACTCAATTATGTCCTACTAGGTAAACATGATCCTTTGAGAAAGTTAATCTCATGCATATATTTTTAATATATGTGAATCTTTTATTCCTACTAATATATTTTAGACTCTTGAAGTTATATATTTAAAGTAGTAAAGCATATCATTGAAAGTATGTCTTTACATGAGAGACCTCTCTTTTATTATTACGTCTTTTGGACATGTCATTTGTTTGAAAAAAAAAAAAAGCCAAATTATATTAATTCATTAGTATCCAACATGGTTCTCTTAGTGAAAATTAAATTAAAGTAAATATACCTTACTCTAACATATGCCACATTCCCTAAATTTTCTGTGTCTTGGTTTCTATTCTCAAAATGATGTGGATAATAAGTCCCACCTGTCCAAGAGGGATATACTGAAATGAAGATTAAGGACCAAACATGGGTCAAATACTTTGACATTTTTTGACGTAAAGTATGTCTTGAATACAGAGTATTCTCACTAATTACTTTATTAGCAAATAAATTAACAATGAAGTCATATTTTTAGATTTATTGATCAATAAATTAATTAATTAAGATTAATTTTAATTTTATATCAGCCTTCTAGGTTTGGAGATAGCATGGTATGTGAAGTCTTCCAATTCTGTGGGAATGTTAAGGTCTGAATTCCTGAGAGGATGATTTGAATTAAGTAATGTCATAAAAAAGGAAAACAAAACATGTGAGGGTTTCTCTACTACATGCAGATAAAGAGATAGTTGTTTTTTCTTTTCCAAAGAAAAAAATTTAATCACTTGAACATTTCCCCATGATTTTATGCTTAGTCATTATGGATACTTTCCTGATTTTCATTTTAACTTTTGTATTTCTATCAAAGGGGTGCGAATGCTAGATGGAGATGTAACAGATATGGTTGAAGCAAAATCAGTTGGCTTCAATCCTCAATATGTGGCCATCTACAGTGCTAGTTGGGGTCCAGATGATGATGGCAAGACAGTAGATGGACCTGCTCCTCTAACTCGACAAGCCTTTGAAACTGGTGTAAGATTGGTAAGTTTTTGTTAATCTAGCTACTTTCACCTTATCTCTTTGTAATACTTATAGGTAAATTTTATATATGCATATGAATATATATACATGTTTATATGTATATGTGTACATATACATATAAATAATATACATACATATATGTATATATACATTTTAGTTTATCATAATACTGTCTTTTGTATATTAGACCTTCCCATTTTATTTTATACAACATCCCCCACACATGGACCTACACCTAGTGAGGGTTACATTGGCTCATAGAGAAGAGAGCCATTTGTTTTCTAAGTCACTGATAAAAGAATATGTCTTTGAGATATAAGAATTCTCATATGCCCCTTTTTCCTTAATGAGAATTATATTAATGTTTCTTCATTACATTTTTCTATTGTTTTTCTACTGAAAACTATACTCACAGGATGATTTTTATTATAATTATCATAATCATAATGATTCCCTGGGAAATAAAATAATTAGTTAAAGAAATGGTAACATGATCCAGGATTTGGAATATGGAGTATCGATTATACTTTGGAGTCAGGTTGTGTTTGTCAACCTACTCTACATATGAAGTAGAAATTTGAAACACTTCTTCAACAGGAATGGGAATAATGGAAAGATTAGATCAAATGAGAAAACAGTAACCATCTTGATTTTGGATGAAGAATTGGAGCCTTTGAAGGGAGAAATTTTAAAGATAAAATAAAGGATAATACTTTACTGTTTCTAATTGAGGATTCTGTGATAAGGCTGTCTTATAGGACCCAAGTTTCCTTCTTTAATCCAAGTCAATATTATATTCTTTTGAAAAAAAATTATTATATTTTGATTTTACACTACTTACATTTCTCCAAGTCCAACCTCAGATATTTACTAGCTACGTGACCTTGGGTGAATCATTTAACCTCTCAGCCTCAGTTTCTTCATCAATAAAATAGGAATAATTATAGTTCCTATCTCCCACAGCTGTTTGGGGAATCAAATAAGATAATATTTTTTTTTTGTAAAGGGCCTAGGACAGTGCCTGTTGAGCTACCATCATCATGATTGCATTATCTTTATTTTTTATTACTACACAAATGTACATTGTTTTCCAGCCATTTTTCAGTTGTGTTCAACTCTTCATGATTTCATTTGGAGTTTATTTAGCATAGAGACTGAAGTGGTTTGCCATTTTCTTCTACAGCTCATTTTACAGATGAGAAAACTTAGGCAAATAGTTAAGTGATTTGTTCAGGGTCACACAGCTAGTAAGTTTCTGAGGCTGGAGTTGAATTCAGGAAGATGAATCTTCCTGACTTCAGGCCCACTTATCTGCCCATATATGTACATATATGTGTATACACACATATATTCATGTGCGTATATCTCTTTTGAAGAAAACTATCCCTAGAAATTAAGAATGAGAACAAAGAGGAACAATTTAGCAAAAACAATTCAGCCATCTCATCATCCTATTTCTGTATTATATTATTATTATTACTTAAATTTATGAGTAGTTTCCTCACAAAATCCCTTTGACATGGTGCAGGTATGGTTATCATTATCATTAGGATGCATGTACTTTACTGAGTAAAGCTTTAACACTTCAAATTTAAATCTTTAGGATCCTAAAGGATATTATTGGGATGAAAGATCTGATGTCCTAGGTGAAAATACGCTGAATTTACTACCTAGGAAGATCATGTTCCCCTAGCCAAATGTGATTAAGTGTTTTGCCAAATACTTACAAAAACCAAAGCTTAAAGTAAATAAACAACAGACCTTCCAGACCCTCCATAAACTCAGTTTTGGAATTCTTGCCCAAAATGTCAACATAGAAATGATATAAAATAATTTCAGTTTTTCAACTAGGGGAGAGAAGGAAATAGCTTCAGGTCCTCTAGGATCATTCATAGGAAGCCTTTCCTGATGACTCAACCAAGACTGAAATGATATTTGTCTTCACTGAAATTTTAATCACATTTTGACCAGACCTCTCCATAGCATTTATCTTTTTCTCTTCATAAATCATAGCTTGAAAGCTGGAAGGAATCTAAAAGATTATTGAATCCAATACATTCATTTTATAGATGGAAATTGAAAGCCAGGGAGGTGAATTCACTTGCCCATCACACAGGTTATAAAAGTAGCAGCACTGGAAATCTAATCAAGGACTTCTTGCTACAAATCTGGTCTTCTTTTGACTGTACTATTCCACATATGTAAATGTATTTCCCTCCAATTTGCATTATGAACTTGAGAACAGGGTCTGTTTTGTATACATATTTATATTCCAGTACCTACAAGTGTCTGGAATACAGACAATGAAGTGTTTGTTGAATCTAAATTAGTAGTGTGACATAAAGAGCACATCAGCCAAGAGTAGATTCAGAGCCAGCAATAACTAGCATCTAAATCTTAGGTTTAACCCATAAAATTCTGTTGTAGTTATTTGAGCAGAAAAGTCCCTCTTGGGTTTCCAAAGTCATACTTTTGCCAGAAGAAGATTGTTCATAAGTCTTTAAAGTATCTTTTCCAGATTTTTCCCAACTATAGCATATTTCCTAGCTTTATATGACTAAAGGACTGCAGAGTCAAGTATTCTCTGAATGCTTTTTATAAATAGTTACATCAAGCCCAAGGCCAGTTAGCTTTTTGTTAGATTCAGTTCATTCCAAATCATGTTGGAGTTGTTAGCACCTAGGAAGAGAAAAGCATGGGACATTTGGAACATCAAACATTTCCTGGAGTGAGTAATAGACCAGATTGGAAGGGGATAATAGAAAACTGAGTATTTGTCAGCCAGAGGGTAATGCTTAATAGAAGTGTAACACCTGCTCTCTTTAATAGTATTCTCAGGCATAGACACTATATAAGACCTTAGGGTATGTGGGGGGAGAGAGGGTGAGGGAAATTTAAAGGCAAGAGGAATGGATTGATAATCTTAATTTGTACACTTATCCTTTCTCAGTTCATTTCCTTCTTGGAAAATACTACCTCCATTATTCTTTTTCCCATCTCCTTTTGTCCCTGCTTTTTTTTTTTTTAACAAAGCAGGTAAGAAGGAAGAGTACAGGGGCCATCCTAGTCATTTTAAAGTAATTCATATACTTGGCAAAAGTATGATGAATTTTAAGCATCACAACAAAGAAGGAGAATAGCATGTATTTCACCTTGCCCTTAGCCCTTCTCAAACTTAGGAGCACTGTGGATGTGAAACTTCCTACAGAAATTCACAATTTTCTCATAATTTTATGTGTCTGCTTTGTCTTTTGTTTTTCACTTCATGATAACAAAGTGATTCCAAGGACTACCTACAAAAAGGCATTACAATCTGTACTGTTGCTTTATTTATCTTGGGGAGGTGGTAGCAGTGATGGTTGATGTATATCTCTTGTTAGCAAACAAGAAGAGGAATGAGGATATAGAATTCTTTTGTTTACTTGGTTAGGTGTTTTAAATTAAGGAAGATCACCCTGAGTTATTTGTATGTATAAAATCCTTATGAGAATGAGATGGGAAACATTTCAAAGGGAAAAATGATTTTAAAAAAATTAAATATATTTATTCATATCTACATTATAGAATATATATATATACATATATATATATTCAAGTCCAGCATCAGAGTAAAGATAAAATTTACTTTGCTTTGAATAATAGGTCATATTTTATAGAATTTTTCTTACAATGACCTTGTCAATAGTCAATGTAGACTACAATTTTCATTGGGCAAAGAAAGGAAAAAGAAATATTTTGGGGGGTAGAGGGGAAAAGTCCTTCACATAAACAGATTTGATACAAAGGTATAGGAATTGTATCTGCTTCCTGGACCATTAAAGGTACAGATAAGCCAATAGCTATAATACCCATCAGAGTTCCCTAGTCATTACTCCTCTAGTGGGGATTTGGGTTATCTTAGAAATTCCTTGGATAAAGCCAGGCTCAGGGCATCAGCTAACAATTTTTTCCCCCAAGTTAAACATAGGATGAATCTCCTTCCTGATTTTTAGAAGAGAATTACGTTTAATGCCTCAGGGTTCATACGATATGGTCCTACAAAAAATCCTCGTAAAATAAGTTGAGTAACCCTGCTTCCCCCTCCCCCATCCCTAATTAGCTACTCTATTCAGAACATTAGTATTATAACTTCTCTTTTCCCCAATGTAACTTAAACAGACAAATACCTCTTCTTATCTTTAACTTTTCTCCCCTAGACTCAGTGAATTCTCAACTTTAGTAACTTGTCACTGTAATTCTGGGACAGAATTTCCTATCACTCCCAGTTGCTTGCCCTTACTGTTATACATATTTTAAAAATTCTATTTGTTGAAAAGTTCCCTCTATATCCCTATTGAACTCTTTGGGCAACTCTCCTTTTTTCCATTTTATGAGAATTATTTCTTTTTGTGTCCTCAGAGCATCTTTGGAGTGTCTTTGGAGCATCTCATTTTTTTTTTTCTGCATTGATTTCCTCTGTAGAATTTTAGATCATGTGATCCTAGCTTTTTTCTCTAACTCTTCAAAACTACTCTCCTAAAGTAAAATATAACATGCCAAGCTATTTTTGACTTTCCTCTCTTTCTTTATTACTATGCAGACTCTAAGATTGAGTCATCACTTCTCCCCATGGTTCTCATCACTTATATCCCATGGATTAGCTGCTATCTTTTGGTGAGAATTGGTTTCTGAATATTTCTCCTCTTAATCTCTTTACTTTCTGAAGGATAGTATTGTCATTATAGCTTTTGACAGAAAATTCCAGCAGCTGTCCATATAATTCATTTATAATTAATCAATAGCATAAGTGCCTCCATACCAGGTTTGCCTATTTTCTCTTTCTGTCTAAGTGCTATGTAACTTTCTAATGATAGTTTTTGATTATACTTCCAAAATATTTGCCTCAATGCTCTCTATCTTGTTTACCCCCTCTAATTCTTTTATACAGCAGTATATCACCTTAATATCCCTTACTACCAACCTCTTTTCATCTAATCTTTTTTTTTAAATTATAGATATTTATTCAGAACTTTACTCTGATGTGTCTCATCTTACCCAATATCAGTAATATCTATGAGGTCTGATTTGTCTCATTGTCATAAAATTTATTGGTCATCTTATTTATTAACATATTTGCACATTTGTGTATAGACATCAGAGGCATGAGTTTTATTCCTGAGTCATTTTAGGAATTTTTGTCTCCTACTAACTTCTGAGTGTCACTAGTCTTATAAAGTAGAAGGATTTTGTGAGAAATTAGAGAATATAATACAGGAAATATTTTATACACACATATATACATATATTTACATATGTATGCTACATATATATGTACTCTGGATACATGTTTATCAAAAGGAATTAAGTGCCAGAGAAAACAGAGGAAGCCAAGAGTTATTATGAACTAAATCAATGACATATCAGTGCATATGAAAATGTCCTAGATGGTTAAATAAAGTGGTTAGTAATTGGCTAAAATAGTGCTTGCCACAAGTTCAGGACATTGAATATTAAGATAAAGATTAAAATCATTATATCATCTGGAGATATAATCAGAAGGAATATAGAAGCACCAATTGAATAAACTGTTTTGGGGAAAAACAGTCTGAAAAGGAAAAAGTGAAAGAGGTTTGAAGTGTTCCTCATATAATTAGTGCAGCAAAAGTTATAATATAAGCCTATCCCATTGTAATTATAAAGTGCTCTGTAAATGTCAGCAATCATTATTATTATTACTATTAGTCAATAGGACAAAGATGAGCTCTTTATAAAAGATGTAAAAATAAGTAATACTTCAAGGATCTGTAATTTCCTTGTGTACTCATAGTAAAATGGAAAAAGACTGACTGTACTAAGGGAGCTAGATTCTGATCCTATCTGTGATGCTTACTGACTGTGTGATCTCAGGCAAATCACTTAAATTGCTTGTGCCTCAGTTTCTTCATTTGTCAAATGAAAGAATTTGACTCTTTGGCTTTGAGATTTCTTGTAGCTTAGGATCTATAAACCTTTGATCATGGAATCATAGATATAAATCTGGAAGAGAACTTAGAGACCATCTTGTCAGTCAATTTTAGCAATGATCCCTTCAACTAAAACAGATTATCATAGAAGCTGGTCTTTATGAATAGTGTCTACCCCCTGCTTTACCCACAAAAATCATATCAACCTTGCAGTGATTAGTGTCTCTGAACTAGTCTATATTAATTATCAGATGAAAGACAGTTTATCATATGCATCATGCTAGAAGCCTCTAATTTTGCTTTAATGGAAGATAAGGAATAAACCAGAAAATTAAGCAAGCAGGACCTTGGGAAAGCTGAAAATAGAAGTGATGAAGAATATAAACACTGTCCAAAGATATTTAATAGAGAATTTAAAGAAAACTATAAGAACTTTAGAAAAGAACAAAAAAGAAGTACTTAGGAAGGAAATAATGAGCAGAGTAAATATCATAATTTAAATCAAGTATCCCAATGACACTGAAAGATGAAAATAGAAAAATGACAAAAATCCATATGACTGAGTTACATACAGTTCTATAATGACCTTTAATTTGCATTATGGTTCAATGAGATGACATATAAAGTGTTGTGCAAATCTCAAAGTTGTTATAAAATGTACATTATTTTTATTTATGTCTACCGTGACCATATTCAACCATGAATATATTTGGAACTGGTCCCAGAGATAATTTGGAAATTATTTCTTCAGGAAATCACTTTATCTTCAGGACATGGTAAGGAAAAAGATTACATTTTTTCTTTGTTTGTTTATTTTTACCACCATGTAATTACACCAACTATGTAATTTTAAAAGTTTATAAAGGATTATTCCATGAATACTGTGGAGTATACAAAGTGTCATGGTCCACACAACATATAGCTAGAATAACAGGAAATATACAAGCCAATAAAGTTAAAAAAAAAAAAAACAAACAAACCCTTTCTTAAATATATTCATTCATTCACTAGTTATATGGAAAGATTCTATTCACTAAAAAGAACCAACCTAGGTTCTAGCATAAGATAAAGCACAGATATTGTTCTCAAAGATCTTACAATCTAATATTGGGAACAGATGTGTATGCAAATAGCCCTGATAAAAGAAAGAGTTTGTTGTTTGATTCTTTGTCACCCCTATTTGGAGTTTTCTTGGCAAAGATCCTGGAGTGGTTTGCTATTTACTACTTTAATTTATTTTACAGATGAGGAAACTGAGGCAAATAGGGTTTAAAGGACTTGATTAGGGACACACAAGAAGTGTCTGAGGCTGTATTTGAATCCATGAAGAGGAGTTTTCCTGACACTAGGATAGGCACCCTATCTACTGCCATCTAAGTGCCCTAAAAAAAAAGGAGAGTTAGCTAAGTGCAAAGATACAGAAGCAAAGCATTACAAAGAAAGGAGAAATATGCATATTTCACCTAAGGAGCTACCAATACAGTCAAGAAAGGCTTTGAGGAAGAGATGGCTCCGTGTATTGGCCATAGAGATAAAGTATAAAATGAGAGTAATTTAAAAGAAAGATTTTGCAACTAAGGGGTAAATGATGGCATAAACACAAATTCAAAGAGAGAGAAATGTTAAAAATAGAGGATAGAAAATAGTTCAATTTGTCTGGAACTGTGACCTGTATATGATGGATCAATTTATGGAGGTCCTTGAATGACAGGATTGAGAATTTACAATAATTATAACAATAATGGCAATGACAAAGGCTTGCGTGTGTGTACATTTTCAAGTTTCCAAGGTATTTTACCAATATCATCTTACTCTAGTACTTTTGTAGTAGCAAAGAACTAAAAACAATAATTAATAGCAAATATGTATAGAGTGATTTAAAATCTGCAAAGAGCTTTACAAATATCATCTCATTTTGTCCTCACAACAATCCTAGGAGATAACATGCTATCATCATTTCCATTTTATAGAAGAGGAAACTGAACTAGAAAAAGATTAAATATTTTGTCAGGATCATGCATCTAGTAAGTATCTGAGACTGGAGTGAACTCAGGTATTCCTGACTCCAAGTCAAGCATTCTATCCACTCCAGCACAAAACTGCTTATTTATACTTGATTTGGTAGATGATGAGAAGTCATGGAATAGTTTTGGAATAGACTAGTTATGTGGTCAGAGAGTAATCCATTAGGAAGATTATTTGAGCAAACAATGGGAGGAAGGGACTAGAGAGCAGATTGATTAGTATTAGGAAAACCAGTCAGGAAAAGCACTATAAGAATCTAGTTAAGAAAGTTTGAATGAGAGTGGCTACAGTGTATCTGTACAAGAGGTATTCCATTGTGGAAATTAGATTCAAAAGTTCTACAGAATTATTGGCCAGTTAATAAATGTTCTTGCCAAATATACTGAGACTATAACAAAGTTATCCTAAAGTATATCAAGAAAGACTTCCTACTACAGAATAAGCATTATTCTTTTTTCTGTATTCAACTATCGACCATATTCTTTCTTTTTGCTGACTATCAGGAAAAATGTAGAGAATATTGAATTCCAATCTGTGTCCTATATGGTCTCTACAAGAGACTATTCAATGCAGAAAAATATAATTCTACCCTCAATACTCTTAAAAGAATCGATCAAATGTATATGGACATGGGATTAATGTAGCATATTCTAAATTTTTTTGCTGATACATTTTGCCTTTATAGTGCCTTCATTTCCCAATATATTCCTCCACCCTCTCCCTGAAACTGTATAACAGAGATTTAAAAAAAATTAGTTTAGCAAAGCTAGCTAAGGAATCAGCTAAGCCTGGCATTATATGCAGATTGTAGAGCCATAGTCCTCCAGCTCTGGAAAGAAGGGAGAAAGGTGCAATTTTATATTTCTCCTTTGGGAAGTTAGGTCATTATATTTTCACAATATTTCATTTTTGTTGTTCTTTCTATTTAACATAGCATAATTATGTAACCAAGAGATACCTAATAGTCCACATTACTGTAAAGAGATATAGAAACCATACTTCATGGTTTATTCTCCCCTGTGGGCTTCCCACCCCCCACTGCCAGGATTGTATTACATTTGCAAACCAGACTTGAGGACTAGAAAGCAAAATGTAATAATTGAAGTTGCTGTCACATAATGCCTTCCCTACATTTTTTAAATATTAATTTGTAAATTTGTAAATAGTAAAATGGATTAGTCATGGATATTGTCTTGAAGCTTCTATAGATATTAATTCGAAAGTGGTTAAAATAGAAGTTCTTAATATAAGGTCTCTGAAGTTTACTATTTTAATAATTGTGTTTCAGTATAGCTTATTTCATTTATAATTCTATGAATTTCATTTTATGCATTTAAAAGCATTGTTCTAAAAAAAGGGGGTCCATGACACACTCCAAAAAAGGTTAAGTAGCTGGGGCAAGGAAATGGAAAAATACATCACCTTGGTTATGCAATTAAGAAGGTCACTTAAGAAAGACATAAAAGAGAAAGTTTCAATAATATCAAGAAACCCTTGAAAATATAAGAATATTTTGACTTCATCATTTTATTGTCAATTAGACAATGAGTATCTAATTCAATAAACTCTTATATTTAAGAAAAATAGTTCCTGCCCTCAGGGAGTTTACATTTTACTCTTCCTCAAAAAACAGTGAAGTGACATGTGCAAAGTTTTGTTTTGTTTTTTTTTAATCAATGTAAGAAAAGTTTTCCAACGTTATAGAAGATAGCATAGATATGCTTTACAATTTTTAGTGTTATTTGTAGCACTAAGAAGCTGTTACTTGCTACCCTTCACACAATAGTATAGTTCAGAGAACTTGCTTCAATTGGATCACAAGAGCTGATTGTTGCATTTTCTGGGAGAGGATTTACAACTCACACTATAAATCAGGGCTTGTTTTATATTTTGTTAGTTGTTCAGACCAGAGGTTGCCAAATATAGCCTGGCCTTGAGGGTCAAGTATGTCTCCAAAATGTAAAGCATTACATTTCATATTGTTTTTAAGTTCATAAGCAGAACAAAAATATATGGTAGATCCACAAAAACAGGCAGCAAGCTGAACTTGGTTTTTGAACCATTGCTTTACTGACCTAGTCATCTGATCTAAAGTTAAAATGGCAAAGGAGAAAATGTTAATGCAGATCAAACTTAAAATGGTTTGTTATATATAAAAAATTATTTTGGAGGGAGACCTTGTTATTAAATAATTAACAACATAACCCTGAGTTGAACATATATCTTCCTATCCTTAGGGTCATTTTTACCTATCTACTATGGTACTTTAATTCATATACAAACTTTGCTTTGTAAAAATACATCAAATAAACAAATGTTAAATATGTATTAATATTAAAAATATATAACAATTTGTCGATTTCTGACAATTTTTCAGATTCAGATTAAAATTGAAATAAAATCATTTATAAAACACATCAACTGTATACCTGACTGAGTAGATGCTGAAGTGTATAACTGATTAACTTTAATGTGATAGGGAATTTGTGTGATGACTTTCTCATTAGAATTTAAGCTGTTGAAGGGCAGGGATCATCATTTTGTTTGTTTGTTTGTTTGTTTTTACTTTTTTTTAAAAAAATATGCCCAACCCATAACACCATGTCTATCCTGAAGCAAGCTGTTCAATAAACAGACAAACAAATGAATGAATAAATAAATAAACATGAATGAATGAATGAATAAGTAAATAAATAAATGCTTACTGACTAAAGAAGGAATAAACCAAAGCAGCAATGCTATGCTTGAGCTAAAGAATAGTTCAATGTTGATTTGCTTTTGTGGCTAGATGGAGAAGGATAAGTGGGATAAAGATTATCTATTCTCTCCTTGTGTAACCTTGGACAAACAATTTCATCACTTTGTACCTTGTGACTTAGTCAATCAATAAATCAAGACATAGGTTCAGCTAAGGAAAATGTGGATCTAAAAAAAAATAACTAAGTAAAACTGACTGTAGGGCCAGAGACCTAAAAGAAAGTAGATAATAATGATTAAGAAAATCAGTGTTCTAAGTAATCTCCTAAATCCCACCATGTTTTTATTATTTATAATTTCATGTTTGTATAGCTTTGGTATTTAGGGCCAAAGTGAATGAAATCATTCTAAGTCATCTCCTGAATTCCCTTTCTTATTAAAAAAAAAAAAAATTACAGTTCATGAGGGAGGGAGTGTCATTGATATCCATATGCAGATAGGCTGATGAAAATTAAATGTTAAGTAGGCATTTAAATCATCTTTTAAAGTTTTCACTTTTCTTCAATCCCTTGAGCTATTTGAATTGTCAGTGCTAAGTGACTTTTTCAAAAAATCACTGTATATTCTTAGGACTTCAAATGAGATAGAGTTACCTGACAAAGAAAGAAATCAATCTTTCAGTAAGTATTTATTAAGCAGCTCCTGAGTACCAGGCCCTGTAATAGGCCCTGAGGATAACATTACAATGAATGAAGCAATCCCTATTCCAAAAAAGCTTGCATTCTAATGGAAGACAACAAGGACATATATAAATATATACAGAATGTATGAAAAGGAATCTGATAAGTGCAAGTTAATTAAATATAAGGTAGTTTCAGGGGAAAAACAGTAGTACATGAGAAAGTCAGGAAAAGTTTTATGGAGATCATACTTGAGCTGGTCTTGAAGGAAGAAAGGGATTCTGAGGCACAGAGGTAAGAAAAGAACGCTTCATTTGGGGATAAACATTGCCAAGACAGAGAGAGAGGAGGTGGAGTACAATAAATATAATGAATAATAGGGAGATTTATAACAAAACATAGTGCTATCTAATTTTCTTCTGGTTTTAGTATTTCTTATATTTCCTGAATGTCCAAATTCCACTGACATAGGCACATATAAGGACTTCTAACATAGGCATGTGTATGAGATTAGTCAAGGATTCAAAAACATTGTCAAAACATAACTACTGCTGATTCTGGGAAGGAATTACCATTGTGCAACCCTTTCAGACAACTTTGTCTGAAACATCAAGCAGTTCATATATGGCCTAATACAAAATAGACTTTCTTCATAGATACACACAAACCAGAAGAACCCAAACATAGATACGAAAAGTTAATGAGATAGATTCCTCAAAATGCCACTGCCTTGCTACAAACAGGTCTTAGCTTTGTGTGTGTGTGACAGATCTCTTTCCCAAAGGATATGGTTATTTTCATCACTTTTATACCATCATTCCAAATTGCTTTCCAGAATGATTGACTACTTCATGTCTCCACTCATATTGTATTAATGTGCCTATCTTTCCATAAGCTATCCAGCATTGGTCATTCTCATCTTTTGTTATCTTTGCCAGTTTTTTGGGTGAAAGGTAGAACTTCAGTCAGTTTGAGCTGTCTTTTTCTTATTGTTGATATGGAGCAGTCTTTCATACCGTTTTTCTTTTAGTTTCAAATTCTTCTTTTAAAGATTATTTTTATTCCCATCCTTTGGCTCTTTATTCATTAGGGAATTTACTTGTCTTACTCTCCTTGCCATCAATATGTTCAACTTGTGAATACCTACCAAATAACCTAGGCCATCTCTGCTTTTACAAAATATTTGTAGGCATCCTAAAAACCGGAGAAGCTGATATTCTTATAGAGCCTATGGGCAGTATGATTCCCCTATTCCCACCAGGTTTATCTGCTGCAACTCCCCCCCCCCCAACTAAAATCTTTGTAACGTATAAATCTTTGTAATGAAATCCAAATATATATATATATATATATATATATATATATATATATATATATGTATGTATATATATCCAGCCTACCTAAACTAGGATCCATTAGCAAGAGCAGTTACAATCAACTTAAACAAAAATTTTCTCATGTCTGAGAGGATGAAAATCTCAAAAAATACTTCAAGTGGCAATAATGCCTTGTTTTCATGTTTAATGCCTTCCTGCTTCTTAAGAACCCGACTGCCCTCCTTTCCTGTCAATCTAGTTGACTTGCACAATATTATACAACTGAATCAAAGCCTTGACTGCAATCCCAGCACCCATTTCTCTCATACCATATTTTGTTCCATTTAGGCCAGCAGTCAGGAAGACTTACCTTCTTGATTTCAAATGTGGCCTCAGACACTAGCTGTGTGATCTTGGGCAAATTACTTAAATCTTGTTTGCCTCAAAAAAATTTCTTTAATTATCATTTTTTCTTCCCAGTGTCTCATTTTTGCATGGAAATGATCTTCAAAGACTTAGACTAATAGAGAGTGAACTATATGATAAGATCTAGTAAGATGAAAAGGCTTGGAATATAGTCCAGTTACAAACTGTGTTTTTGTCCAAAGACCAGTTGAGAGAAGACTGGAGAAGCTCATCACCAATAGACTGACTAGGGCTAGATGAATTTTTTCTCCAGGAAGCCCCTGAAGCATCATGAAATATCATATTATGTCCCTTGGCTTATTGTTAGGTTTACATTTTGGAATCATCTCTTTTGCTGACCAAGGAGGATGAGGGAATACCAAGCTGGACATTGTACGAGTAAGGCCAACGTATTGAAATAGTGGGATTGAAAGTCAGAGTTTTTGGCTCTTTGCCTCCCTGTCGGCACTGTGGCCTTTATCCCATTCCTATTCCTTCCCTTTATGCCTAGTGAGCTGGATGGAAGCCAAGACATTTGATGGACATTAATGATCAGATGTTGGGCTGCTGAGTCTCTTGTGAGAACTCTGCTTGGTGCCTCCCCTCCCATCATCACTGTCCCTTTTCATCTTTTTTGCTTCACCAGCTTCGGCTGCTGAGTATATATTTGGAGTGTTTGCCGGAAGCAAGCAGAGTCTCTATAATCACACATTGTCTCTTTTACACATGCACGCACATACACACATCTCTCCACTCCAAAAATCAAAGGCATATGTTCACCAGGAGGGAAGAGAAGGGGGAGATGAATGGGCTTGCATAATAAAAGTATCAGTAATAGCTGTAATGACATTAACCAAGTCCACTAGGGAGGCATGTATTTGGATCTGATAAGTTGGAATCCTGGGGGAGGATTCCAGTTAGCCTGTTAACAAATGACAGGTTGCTGTTAAATTAGTTTGGCAGTACTGTGAAAGTTAGAAACAACTTATGAGTAGGCATAAAGAGGAAAGGAGGCCTTTAAAAAGCTGGTCCTATCTAACCTAAATTGATTTTAACTGGGATCTGTTCATTTTCCCTCCTTTGGCATATATCTGCAACCTAGTGTGACTGAATACCCAAATCACAAAAGGAAGATTGCCATATAAATACAGATATCTGCATTTTTATGGGAGACAGTACACATCCATTCTAATTTTTTTTCAGGGATAGATTTCAGCTTTCTATCCACACATGATTTTTAATTTTTAAAAAATAAATTAATAAAAACTATGTTCTAATAAGAATTTAGAACAGTGTGACTCATAATAATAAAGATTCACCGATAGTTTAATGAATAAAGAAGTCAATACATAAACAGGAATAGTTGCATTCAAATCCCATACCAGACAATGACTATGTTACCAAAGGCAAATCATCTAACCTATCAGTGCTCTACACAATTCTTTTTTAATTTAATTTAATTTTTTTGTTACATTGTAAGCTTTGAACTGTCTCCCTTCTTCTATATTCCACACTAGACAAGGTCACCATTTGAAATAGATTTAGATAAATAGATTGATAGATAAGATAGATAGATAGATGATAGATAGAAAAGATAGATCTTTGCATCCAGGCATATATGTATAGCAGGCATATATACATATAGAGATACAGTTCTATTTATATCATATGTTTATATATGTAAAACATACTAGGCATGTTCTATTTTTTGTTCTTTCTCTGGAGATGGATAGCATCTTCCTTCATAGGTCCTTTGTACAAAAACGTATTTATAATACTCAGAATAACTTAGTCATTCACAGTCATTCTTTTGAACAATATTGCTGTTACTGTATATGATAGTTCTCTTAGTTCTGTTCATTTCACTCTTGAAAATGATGTTGCCAAGAAAGCCAACCTGCTGTGGTAGTTTCATTATCTGGAATTTCTTATAACAATGAAATCAAAGGGCCAGTCCCTTTCATATTTCTCTAGGTTTACAAAGTACTTTTCATTAAAGTTATTTTTTTTTCTCACCACAGTACTCTGAAGTAGTTAATGCATATGTTATAGGTAAAGAAACTGATGTTCAGAGAATCTAGTTGATTTGCACAATGTTATACAACTGAATCCAAGCTCTGACTGCAATTCCAGCATCCATTTCTCTCATGCCATATTTTGTAGGCCATTTAGGCCAGCAATCAGAAAGACTTACCCTCTTGAGTTCAAATATGGACTCAGACACTAGCTGTGTGTCCTTGGGCAGATTACTTAATCTTGTTTTCCTCAATTTCCTCATCTGTAAAATGAGCTGAAGAAGGAAATGACAAACCTCTCCAGTGTTTCTGCCAAGAAAACCCCAAACGGGGTGACAAAGAATTGGACACAACTGAAATGACTGAACAACAAAGTACTACATAAATGACAGTTATTGTTTTCATCATTCCTATCTTCTTTGTCCTCTTATTATCATTTTTTTTGATGAGCTTCAGATGGAAATAGTCCCGGGACAATTCACTATCCTGCTATTACTCTTTAATATCTAATGCACAAACTGTTGTACAGATAACTAAAATGACTTCTGCTTGTACTTTTTTTTTACAAAGTCTTAGCACATCATGTTAGCTTATTCTCTCAGTGCTCCCTGAGAATATCCTTGATACTACTCCAGTAGCAGAAAGAAAAATGGGAATAATAAGCAATGTAGAGTCTTCTTAGAGGACTTAAATCTCCAGTGGTGGGTCTCTATATTTTTCAGAGGTTTTTGTTCTATTTAGCTTAGAGATAATAAATATTGGGTATCACCACATCTATCTAAAACATTATTATTACATTTTTTCTTGATCAGTTTTAGATTTGAGTGATTGGGAGAAACCATTCAGGCCTGGGAATAATGGTCCAGTTTCTGTCCAGTTTATCCTTTGAGGTCTTAAGTTCATTTTAAAGTGTGTCTGTAGTTTGGGAATTTGTCTTCTATAAGTCAGTCCATGAATGAAAATGAGTTTCTTATAATTGTATAATCATTGTCTTTGTTATCATTATTGTAATTTGAGGTGATAAAATTTGCATGACTTTGCTTCAGTCACATTCATTTTGTTGACTATTATTACTCTTAATATAGTAAAAATCTAATGCAATAGTAGAGTATGGGAACTGATATTTTCTTCTGAAAGCCCTTTCTTCTCAGCCCTTCTGAGAGTAGGGCTAGAAGTTTTAACCTGTTGACAGTGAATTATTCACTCAAAGTTAACTTCAGAATACTGTGTAAACTTTTACATTATAATTGAATTATTATTCTTTCCTATTCTTCCAAATACCTTTCACAATATTCAGAGTAATTTTTGCATGCCTTTCTTGATAATAAATATTTTGTGTTCTTTTAAAAAATAGATTTTGTTGATATTGATTTTTTTAATGCAAGAAATTTTCCAGATTTTTCCCCATTAGGAATTGAAAGTTGATGGCACATTTCTATGCAATGTCAAGAGAGGTCATGAATATTAACACTGAAAATAACTCTGTTGCTCACTCCAGCTCCCTGAAATTCAAAGATTTTTACATCTTCTCAAGATCCTGTTGATTATTTGCTCTGTAAATACTCTCTGTTTTAATATGATAAAAGATGCAAGAAATGTTTGGCAGATTGGAAATTGGCTTTTCATTTCAATAATGGCAGGTTTGCTTGTGATGGATGGATGATTCAGAACAGCTTTGTTGGCACTGTTCATTATTTATTATGGTTATTTAAAGGGTTCCCTAGTCAAAGTCTATTGGAGGTGACCCTGAGTTTTTGTTTCAGAGTAGGGGTATCTACACTGACAAAATTACAGTTGCTTGAAGATTTAAATTCAACATATATTAAGCATTTAATGCTCAATGCCATGATATTTGTAAAGTGTTCAGCATATTGACTGGCACATAGCAGGCATTTAATAAATGAGTATTCCTTTCCTTCTATGGTATGTACCTAGCACTGGGATAGGCCCTGGGTTTTCAATACAAAATAATACCATGCCTTAAGGAGATTAAATTTAACTAGAAAGACATATTACGTATATATGCTAGTAAATTCAAAGTATGCACAAAGTTATATAAAGAAACTTAAATTAAGATAGAGCACTACACTGAAATGGATTGAGTAATAGCTCATGTAGGTGAGGGAACCTTCACTCAACTTTGAACAAAACTAATGTATATTTAAAGGCTTTTATAGGACATCAGCGGTCAGCTGGTTGTGCAATCTCAAGTAAGTTAATTCATCCTATTCACCTCAAATTCCCCTTCTGCAAGATGAACTAGAGAAGAAAATGGCAAATACATTTCAGTATTTGCTGAGAAAACCCCAAATGAAATCATAGAGAACTTGAAAGTGACTGAATAACAACATAAATAAGGCTTTGATAACTTTCTCTCAGAGAACTACTTCTTACAAGGAGATTATTGCCTAAATCATCTTGTTAAGTAAACTTGAAAACTGAAGCCCTACAACCCTGATTCTCCAAACCGTCATCATAATCACTGATATTGCCAACAGTTAAAGGGAGAAAAAAGGATTGATATAGTACATCTGCCCTCATCCTTGGAGTCAGGAAGGTCTAAGGTTTGAGGTCAAATCCCACTTCTGACATATACTGTCTAAGTGAGTCCCAAATCTTTCTGTGCCTGAGACAATCAGTAAGACTGTCAGTTATGAAGATGCTATTCTATATTGGCTAATATGGAGTTTCCACAGCAGATGAAATTAGCAGTCTAATGAAAAACACATATATTCTCCCTCTCTTATTCCTTCCTTCTATCTCTTCCTCCATTTTCCTCTCTCTCTCCTTCCCTGCTCTTCTTCCTTCTCTCCCTCCTTCTCTCCCTCCTTCCCTCCCTTCCTTCTCTCTCTCTCTCTCTCTCTCTCTCTCTCTCTCTCTTTCTCTCTCTTTCTGTTTGTCTGTCTCTTTTCTTCTCCCTCCCCCCTTCATATATAAGAGTGTATGCATGTATGTAGGCATGTACCTATAAGTACATATACTAGATCCTGCTGCTTCCCATAAGCATTTGAAATCATCATCAGACTTATCATATGCTATATTATTAATCAGATACATCATATAAAGAAGCTGTGGGGGAAGAAAATCAATAAATGTACTTGATATGTTTTACTTTTTTAAAAAAAATGTTTAATTTGGGAACTGTAAGGGAAGGAAGAGAGAATGAATTTAAATATCTATTTGTTTAGCTAAATAACATACAAGAATTCCCCAGCTAGCATGGGAACATGGGATAGCACTGAGATTTGCTTCTAGCATTAATTCATTTTGTGACATTAGCAAAGTCTCTTACCTCTTTGACTACAAATAGCCTCTCTGTATATAATTGAAGAATTGGACAATCCAGTTTCTTCTGAAACTTACAATCTGGGATCCATAGCACATTACTCTAAAAGTATAAGTGTCTGTTGCCAAATAAGTTTTACTCATATCATCCCCATTCCTAGCTGTTTTTTTCTCTTTCTACTCAAATTATTTTGAATTGATCTATCCCTGTACACACCGTGTTTCTTAGTAGAATACAGGCTCCATGAGGGTAAGTCACTGCTTTTTATAGAAGCATTTTTTTTGCATTTAACAAATGTTTATTGTTGAATATTTATTCATTCAATAAATATTTATTTATGCTCACCATGTGTCAGGTAGTAAGCCTCCTTACTACATTTGTGGAAATGGAATTATTTTCTTTAAAGCATATTTATTTTTATGAATTCAGTTTTAGATCTGGAAGGGACATTTAGAGAGCATCTAATTGAATCTCCTCATTTTACAGATGAGGAAATTTAATTTATCTTCCCAAGGTTTCAAATAATAATAAAAAAAAACTAAATCAGGATTCATTCTCATGTCCAATATTTCCAAATCCAATGTTCTTTTGATGACATGGCATTGAACTTGATATTTGTTTGTTTATGGATAAATGGCAGATTTATTCAGGAGGAAGGACAGCTCTTGTGAGATCACATTTTAATCAAAACATGAGGTGAGGGGTGTGTGTGTGTGTATGTGTGTGTGTGTGGTGTGTGTGTGTGTGTGTGTGTGTGGGTGTGTTGATAACTGTACCTCTTTGAATGGTATAAATTGGCTTCAATGGCCAAATTCTTTAGGTACTTTCTTTTTCTTTCTATCCTTCCTTAGTGTTTTTTTTTTTGGGGGGGGAGCAGCTTTATTTTTCAAAGAAAGAAGGGGGTGGAGAAGGTGGGAAATAAAAGAACTCATTCTATTATAAGATTCTTTTAAGGCACAAGGATAACACTCTTATTGTGGGTGTTTGGGATTATAGTGAAAAATATTATATACACAGAGATTATGATTTAACTTCATGTAAACTGATCTATAGAGCTAAGTGATACACTAAACAAAGTAACTGGACTGTAATAAAAGACCTGAGTTCAAATGTGGCCTAACTACTAACAGTGTTCCCCTGGGCAAGTCACTTAAATCTGTTTGCCTTAGTTTCCTTAACTGTAAAATGAGCCAGAGAAGGAAATGGCAAACATTCTAGTATCTTTGCCAAGATAACTGAAATGGAGTCATGAAGAGTCAGACATGGCTAAAAATGACTGAATAATAACAACAAAACTGATCTATTACACAATGTGTGTGTTTTTACAAAAGGTTATAAAGTGGAATAATTGTTTGCATTTTGAAAGACATGGAATCATAACTCTACAAATGGAACCACCCTTAAAGATAATTTAAGCCTACCCTTTCATTTTACAGATAAGGAAACTGAAAGCAAGAAAATTTAAGCCACTTATTCAAGATTGCACAATTTGTAAATGATTGAAATTTGAACATAGATTCTGTTACTCTTAAGTTTCATGTTCTAAGGCTATGGTTATCTTTTGTGGTACAGCAAACAATACATGCAGAAATTAGACAAAAAATAGCAATTGATAAGATACATTAGCATAGTTTTTTCTGATGTCAACATTTATTAATTATTGTTCATTCATTTTAGTTATGTATGACTCTTTGTGACCCCCATTTGTTTTGTTTGTTTGTTTGTTTGTTTTTTTACAAAAACACTGGAGTGGCTTACTGTTTTTTCCCAGCTTATTTTACACATGAGAAAATTGAGACAAATAGGGTTACATGATCTCACCCAGGGTCACACAGCTAAATAAGTGTCTGAGGTCAGATTTGAACCTGGGAAGATGAGTCTTGTCGATACCAGGTCAGGCAGTCTATCCACTGCAGCATTTTATTATCTGAAGTTAAATTTGTCACAGAGACCTTTTGAAATACATTGTTTTACTGTTCATTTAGGAAGTAGAAGACAAGAAGACAATGCTTTTCTAGGAATTAAATATGTTAGATTATGTCCTCAAACACAGATAAAATGACAGAGTAGGTAATAATGCTGCAGAATACTATTATAAAGATTAATTAGTATATTATTATTTTAACACTACATAAGTAGTGTTAATATATCTGATTACACAATTCTATGATATCATTGTAATTATTAAACCCATTTTACTGAAAGGGAAACTGAAAGATAAGCGTAATCTCAGGGTCACACAACCAGTAAGTTTCTGAGATAGTATTTGAATTTAGGTCTTCTTGTCTCCAAGTCAAAGGCTTTTTCCACTATAACATCATTTAAAAAATGGCTGTGTATTTTCAGTTTTATCAGTCCCTAATTTGATGGTGGGAATCTTCCCTATCATATTCCTACAAATGATTGATAATCCAAATTTGGCCTGAATATTTCAGAGATGGGGTAACTTGATATCTAAACAGTCTTGCACTCTGATTCTTTTGCCTTGCTATCAGGGAGTGGGTAATGTGTTTTATCATTAGAGCTCCAAAATTGTTGTTAGCCATCATTTTGATCACAGTTCCTAATTCTTTCAGTTTTGTTTGTTTTCACAATATTGTTGTCATTTGTATACTTTGTTCACCTAATTCCATTCATTTCATTCTCCATCAATTTGAATAGATCTTCCCAGGTTTCTCAGAAACCATCCACTTCATCATTTCTTATGGTACAATATTATTTACATCATTTTTGTATTCCCTCATTTATGTCCATCCACTCAGATTCTGACCCTTTGTTACAAAAAAAAAAAAAAAAAACAAAACTCTACAAAGATATCTTTTAATAGCCTTAGTTAAGAGTTGCTTTTTCTTAGGACTAATTCCTACCTTGATCTACTGTCCCTCTAAATCTCCCTAATCCCCATTTCTCTGCTAAGTGAAATATATTTCTATACCTTATTCTCTATGTGTATTCATTCTTCTTTTGACCAATTTAGATAAGAGTGAGGTTCAAGTGTTGGCCACTCCTCCTCAGCCCTTCTTTGTTTGCTTTAAACTTCTGCTTATACATCTCAGTTATGTAAGTGCATTTACTGGGCAAAGATTTTTAACCTTTGAGATAAGTGTAATTTCCTTTTCAATTTTTTCTTCCATAGTTATTTTTTTTCCAATTTTTTCCTCTAATGTTTTTCACTTGCAAAAACATATTCTTTTTAAAGTTTATTTTATTTGAAAAAAAGTAGGAAAAACAGAAAAGAAATACAAAACAAAATAAAGCAAAAGAAAAGAGAACATTTTCATGTGTCCAGCAGAACATCAGGGAGCAAAATACATAGCAACAAATTACCAGATCAAGAAAGTATATATACACTTTAGTTATCTGCTATGCATCTCATTCACTTTATTCTTTTTTCCCCCTTTTCATCCTCCCCATCACCCCCAAGAAAAAATATGCATACATATGTAGATATATACATACATACACACTCACACCCATACACACTCCACATACACACACATATCCTTCCTATCCCTGCTGCCTCTTTAAATAAATTCTGCTCTATAACTTGCATTGTTATTACTTAACCTCCACCCACCCAAGGATCCTCCCTGTCTTCTTCCCTCACCTTTTGCTTTCCCATCCACCTATTCTTCCCCCATTATCTCTTCATAGATTTTTCAGTGTGCTATACCCTTCATGGTACATATATGTAGTGTGACCTATTGAACCCATTCCCAATGTGAATAGATTTGCAGAACTATGAGCCCTCCTCTTTCCTCTAATGCCTTTGTATCAATTCTTCCTCTGTATTTCATTTATATAACATGATTATTATTTTTGCCTTAATTCTGCCCATCTTTCTTTTGAGCTATCTTGTTGTTGATGTGAATCTTAAACATATAGTATACATTTTTCCATGTAAAAAAATAAACAATTGTTCATGTTAAGTTCTTTCAAGTTGATCTTTTATATTGACTCTTAAATGTGTTAAATTTTCTGTTAAGTGTGGATTTGGTTGATAGAAAGTCCTAAAAATCATCACGTTTATTAAATGTCCATTTTTTTCTCATTCAAAACTATAGATAATTTTGCTGAGTATGATATTTTTGGCCACAGTCTTGGTACTTTTCATTGTCTGTAAATATGATTCTAAGATCTACAGTCTTTTTTTGTAACTGCTGATAATTCTTGTATAATTATAATTGTAGCTCCAGCATGTTTGAATTATGTTTTCCTTGTTTCTTGTAAAATTTTCTCTTTGATCTGGGGGTTTTGAAATTTGGTAAAAATATTCCTGTGTATTTTCCACAAAGATCTCTTTGAGGTGATGATTGGTGGATTTTTTATATTTTTATTTTTTCCTTATGTTTTATCATTCCAGGACAATTTTTTTTTGGATTATTTCCTGCATTATTGTGTCAGGATTCTCTTTTTGGTCACAACATTCTGGCAGTCCGATTATTATGATTTTTTTTTCTTGATCTGTTCTCCAAATCTGTCATTTTTCTTATGTTTCACATTCTGTTCTATTTTCTCATTCTTTGTAATCTGTTTTGTTATTTTTTGGTCTCTCGTAGCTTCATTGGCTTCCTCTTGAACAATTTTAATTTTCAAAGAATTATTTTCATCTTTAAGATTCTGTACCTCCTTTTCTAGTTGGATAACTTTTTTTTCATAAGCTTCTTATTTTTCTTGGATAATCTTTATTTTTTATTTTTTATTTTTAGTTTTTAGTTATTCCTCAATGTCTCTCATTTGATTATTGAATTCTTTTTTGAGTTCTATGAATTCTGTCTGTAAATTCTTGTCTTTGCCAAGAAAACCCCAAATGAGATCATCAAGAGTCAGATATGAATGAAACAACTAAAGAATCACAACAAAGAGGGGAATAAAGGCTAAGAAACCACCCACAGACACAGATTCCCTCCTCTTTGCACCCCCCCCCATTCTTCCTGTATCTTTAACCCTCGTATTGATGACTAAGAGTTGCAACTTGGTACCTATTTTCATACCCTGTACAAAATGACCCATATATATCCAGAATCTTTAACCTATCAGAAAATTAATCTATCTGCCTGCACTGAAGTACTTCTGAAGTTCACTCCAGCTCAAACACCGTCAAACAGTGTCCACAAGCCTACTTTCCTTCTCCTTATGTATTGGAAAAGTGACTCATTGACTTTTTCTTGGATTATCTGATCAGGATTTAGTCTGGTTCATTTTCTAGTTCATTTTGGAAGAGGATAGTTCCTTGTTGTTGTTTGGAAGGTTTTTCATTGTACTTGTTCTTACTACTCTGCTGTCCTGATTTTGCCTTTAGTCTTTATTTATTTATTTATTTATTTTTGGTGATGTAGAAGCTGGAAAGTTCATGTTTATTTTTAGTTGATTCTGGGTGTAAGTATATTTCCAAATTGAAGAGATTGGATTGGATGTTTTTTTAAAGTCCCTTTTGTCTATAAATCATATCAATCTTATGATTTCATCCACCAGTGATAGGTAAGAAGACAGCATGAGCCAGTTTAAATTAGTGCTAAATTGGGAGTCAAGCATTTGGTTTCAAGTGATAATTTTGGGCAGATTATTTTCATGTTACTTACTATAAAATAGAAAGGTTAGACTAAATAATTTCTAAAGTTTCACAGAATTAGCCAAACCTCTTTTCTAGATCAATGGTTTTCAAAATGGGTCCAATGAATCCTGGGAATATCTGAAACTATTTCAGAAATTAAAAATTAGTTTTATTTCTAATATGGCAAATATCTATAAATATGACCCACATAAACAAAACCTCTTTGGATAGATCCTCAATAATTTTTAATAGTATAAAGACGCTAAGAACACAAATTTGAGAACCACTGTTCTAGATGACTTAAGTACCTCAAAAGATCAATGTTTTCACTTGTTAAAAGTGTTTAACTCAATCTGTGATGAATAAAAGAACATTTAGTCAAACTTTCCTATATCCTAAGCACTAGAGTATAAATAGAAAAAAAAATGAAAGTATCCTCTCCCTTACAAAGCTCCCTCTTTATTTGTAGAAGACAACATTTAAGGGAATTTCTACAAAAGCAAGTAGAAATGTCCAGAGGCCCTAAAGTATATTAATAGGTTAAATGGAGGTAGTAATATCCAAAGGGTCTGGAGGATTTTGAGACAGTGAAAATGGACGGGTCTGGTAATCCTTACCCTCTCATCAAATGATTATAATTAGTGATTCCCAAGTTATCCCCAAGTTATCCAACTGGTATGAGCAACCTGTTGGTCTTCCAGCACCCAGCTGCTCCATCAAGTCTGGATGGTATATACTAGGAAATGTTTTATAACCATTCCTTGGTTGGGTCAGGGATCAAGGGAGCAGGGAGGATTCTAAACTTTTAAGTTTAATCTTTTAAATTTTAAGTTTAATCTTCATTATTATTTTCTCTTGTCATTTTTAAAAATCAAGACAGGTAGTAAAACAATAAATCAAGCCTTGCTTTGCCAATTTCTGAACCATAAATAAATGTTCCCACTGAAAATTTAACTCTCAGCTCTTGTAACTACAAGCTGGCTCCAGCACAGATCAGAAAAAGTGAGGAAAGAGACCATCAAAGGGAAATCACAGGAGGAAATTGCCAAATAGATGCTTAGGTTGTTCCTTAGTTTACATGGTATGTATAACACATAATGATATACACTATATAGTGATATATAAATATATAATTCAGTGTAAAGTCAAATTAGGGTTTTTTTTGAAACAGATCAGATTATTGATATATATGTAATCTCCAGTTATTTAAAACCTTTAGTCTTCTTTGCTTGTAATACTCTTGTCATATACCCCTATTCTTTAATTGTGTAGTTGATTTTTAACCTAAGTATATAACTCTACATTTATTTCTGTATTCAGTTTAATCTTTCCATTATTCTGACCTTCTGCTAAGATTTTAAACAATCTTTATTCTGCCATTCCATTCCTTAACTATCTCTCCCAGCTTTAAGTAACTCACAAATTTATGAGCATGTTTTTAATATAAATCACTGATTAAAATTAAAATTGAATAGATAAAGTTCAGTAGGGAGAGAGCCCCAAGGTGTACCCATAGAAATTTTCCTCCAAGTTGATATTAGACTACTAAACAAGACTCTTTGGGTTAGTTTGTTATGACATATTTCAATATCCATATTTATCCCTAACAATTCCTGTTGACCTTCTTAAATTCACAAACCAGGAATTGCAAAACCCATTCTTGTATTTTAGGAAACAATAGAAAATAGATTCTAAATCTAAAAGGCACCTTAGAATCTAAAAGGTGAAGTAGCTTGTCTAGGATCACACAAGTAAAATCAGTTACAAGATGTTGTTTTTCCACTTTATATAACATTGCAAATTGTACCAAAGCCAGGTATTGACATCAAACTCACTAATCTGTAGTATTTAGAGTAGTTCTTTGTTCCTTTATTTAAAAATGAAAACAAATTGTACCTATCTCCATTTTACCACCACCTCCATTGATCTCAGTTTTTGAAAGACTATTGATAGTAGTTCATGAACTTTCTGCAAATTCTTTCAGTACCCTAGGGTTTGGGGCTGGAGAAATAAGGCCATTTGAAGCAGCTCCCTTCATATCAGGTTGCTGACCTTAGATTTCAATTTCCTCTTAATCGAATCTGTTCTCTCTCTATTCTGTCATTATCTACAATAGAAAGAAATCAAAAAGTTCCATTTTCTATCTTTTGGTATTCACAAATAACCCATTAGCCTCAAGATCAAGATTGTTCCCTAGTTCTTCTTAAGTTAGGGTTTAAATCTTCAAGTACCTGATTGAACCCTTTGATAAAATTTGTAGATATTGCATCTCATGTTCCATTAGTAGGAGTTACAACTATAACTAGCATGAGGTAATTAGAGCTTTCACCAAGGTACAGATCTGGGGACATCACAGGGAGATATCCTCCTTGTGAGAGCCCTTTCTTCCCTGTTCCTTTGGTAATCTTAGCCTGAGGCATCCAACTCCATAAATTCTAATGATTCTCTATTGCTTCTATTAAAAAAAAAAAAAAAAAAAAAAAAAAAAAAAAAAGGAGGGCTCAATTTTTTGTTATGAACTCTTTTGCAGTCTGGTAAAACCTCTGGGATCCTTCTCAGAAGAAAATTTTAAATATATAAATTAAAATATAAAGGATTACAAAGGAACAGGATTATATTGAAAGAGTTATGTAATTTAAGGGCAGTTGGGTAGCACAGTGGATTGAATGAAAGGACTGGAGTCAGAAAAACCTGAGTTCAAATATGATTTCAGGAACTTATTAGTGTGTGACCCTGGGCAAGTCATTCAACTCTGCTTTAATTTCGTCATCTGTAAAATGAGCTGGAATAGGAAATGGAAAACCACTCCAGTATCTTGCCAAGAAAATTTCAACTGGAATCATGAAGAATTAGAGATGACTGAAAAAAACAACTAAACAACAAAGTTGTGTTTTTTTTTTTTAAGTCCTTTACGGATCAGGTTAAGTGTACTCTAGAATTAAAATGCCAGTTCCTGTTTGGTTTTTAAAGACCCCAATTTTGTCCCGTCTGTCCAAATTTAATATATATTACTACCTTGCCTTACTTTACAATCCAGTTAAATGGACTGCTAACACATGGTACTTAGTTTTCTGTTTCTTTACACTGGTCATCCCCTAAGGCTGACATGTACTCTCTCTTCACCTTTCCTTCAAGGTTTACCTTGAATTCATAAATCTGGAACTGCAAGGGACATCAGAGGCCATGTAGTCTGACCCCTTCAATTTAGTTAGGAGGAAATTGAGTCAGAAGTCAATAAATTAACATTTTAATAGACACTATTTACCATGCACTTTGCTAAGCACTAAAGATACAAAGAAAGATAAAACATAATATATGCCCTCAAGGAGTTCATATGAAAACATTCAAACAATTCTGTACAAATAAGCTAAAGATAGGATAAATTGGAAATAATCAACAGAAATAAGCTATGGATAGGATAAATTGAAAATAATCCACAGAGGGTAAGCCTAAATTGAAGGGAATTTGGGAAAGGTTTTGTATAAAAGGTTAAATTTTAGCTGGGGTTTGAAGGAACCAAAGGAAGTCAGAAGGTGGAAATGAGAAGGGATAGCATTGGTTGTTGAGTGAATTTTTCAAAAGTATACAACTCTAATTATCACCTTCTGCAAGATCTATTTTCTAATCCCCCCAAAGCACAATGTTTTCCCCCAAGTAACTATTTTGTATTTAATGGCCTTGTGCTTATTTTGTATTTATTCACATATAGCTATTTATTTACTATCTTCCCCAAAAGACTGTAAGTCTTGAGAGCACAGACCATTTTATTTTTTCTTCATATCTCATGCTTAATACTGTATCAAGAGCTTGATAGACATTTAATAAATGTTATTAATCAAATGGTCCTCTCTACCCTCTTTTAGGGTCTCTTTTTATCTGACTTAAAGCCTTCCCCTTCAACTTGTGAAGAGTTCATGATTGAACTATACCTGTTGCTACTCAAAGACAATAGGAACTGTCCTCTCTATTATGACCCACTACCTCTGCCCCTGAAACATGTCTTTTTGCCCTAAATGAAAATATCCCTATTTTCCCTTTTATAGCACCCCAATCTCCAATCAAATTTACACCAAAAAACCATTTCAGTCCACACTATATTTTCTGCAGGAGGTCTTTCTCTATAAAGCCACAGATACCGGTGTTCTCCTCTCTGAGGTCACTTTCCATTTACTCTGCCCACATTTTGTATATAACTATTTATTTTCATTTTGACTCCTCCTTATTAGAATGTAAATTCTTTGAGAACAGAACTGTTTTTATCCTTTTCTTTCAATCTCCAGTCTAAATACTTAATAAGTGTTTGTTAAGTGACTAAAAGAAAGACAGTTAATGGAGGAAGAAAAGAATTAAAAGAAGAAAGGAAGGAGGGAGGAAACAAAGAAGAAGCAAAAAAGGAGAGAAAAAAGTGAAAAAGAAAGCTTAAAATAAAAAAGAAATGAAGAAAAAGAATGAAGAAAAGAAAGGAAAGGAAAATAGACATACAGACCGATGGAAAGACAGATATTTCTAGTTCTGACTCTAGATATGAGTTGGAATGTCCTCTATTGTCTTCAATTATTTGTGTCATACTTCTTGGGATTCCTTCCTATTCCCTTGTTATGATCTATACTCCCTATCATTCTATTTTCTCAAGATAGTGGTTCTTACTACTTCACTACAGCTCATAAGGATTATTATTATTATTATAATCATAGGGATTATTAAGCACCGTAACCTCATAACTTTCAAGTTACAACATTCTGTTCTTAAAAGCATAAAGATCTTCATGAAAAAAAAAACTCATCTTTGGTGTCTTTGTAAATCACATTTGAATGATGAGGAAGCTTTACAATTCACTTTTTAAAAGCCCTTTACATTTCACTTTTAAAATCCCTTTACACTTCACTTGTATCTATAAGTGATGTTTACAGTAATGATTGTTTGGAATATTGATTTCTGAATAGAAAGAGACAGTGTACATTTTACATGATGGTAAAAAGAGGCTTGATGTAGACGACTCCAACCTGAAGAAAAGTAGTTGAATATTTAAAAGAACACAAAATGCTTTTTTGGAAGATGCTTGATAAACTCATTATTTGTCAACATTTATTTGAAAAACCTGAATGGATATTATTATGGGATATTCAAATATAGAAGGCTGACTATCTTCTGTCCACTGAGGTCTCTTTCTTAGTTTTCTGTAAAACTTTTAACAAATAATGTGTGGGATAAATTTCACTTTCATTATATGCTGCTCTTGAAATTTTGAAACAATTACTTTGGTACTTTGGTCTAGATGTCATCTTAAACCCAGTTTCCCTATTTGAAAGTGTTCTTGTTAGAAACTGAATTTATCTTAGAAATGCATTAGTCATAACATTCCCTAGTCTTGAAAGTATTGGCAATTTTCTCCTCATAATTCTGCAGCTGGAAAAGAGTAGGAGTTCTTGTTGGTTCCACCCCAGGGCAGGTAATTTTGGAAGAACATTCTGACCCTTGAGACAGCCTCATTCATTTTCTGTTAGATGCATGGAACATCTTATGAAGAAAACAGAAATGCATGTCACATTTTAAAAAAAAAAGGAAAAGAGAAAAGGATAAATGGTAGAACAGAGGAAGATTGGACATACAGACTTTCCTCAGAAAGAATTAAGGAATAATGAAAGGTACTCTACCCTCCAAGCTAATGGGAGGATTATTAGGGTACCAATTTTTTGTTGGGGAGGTCTGAATTTGATCAGACATGGCAAATGTTGTGCTAGTCCAGAATCCTTCAGTGATGTGAAGAGTTGTCTTGCTGTGATGCACAAAAAGAGAAATTAGACATAGACACAAACACAGACACATAGCAACATCACTTCATTAGTCATTGCTTTCATTCATTCATTCATCCAATCATGACACCAACTCAATTTTTATTATTTATTTTATTTAATAGAGCTTAACATAATATATAATTAACATATAATAAGCTAACATTTATTTAGTGAGGCTCAGCAATGAGGATTCAAAAGTGAATAAGATTTAGTACCTGACCTAAAAAATTTTCCTGCCCCTTAAGAAGGTCACTGAGATTTCTTTCCCAATAAGGAGCTGAGGGGAAAGTTAATATTTGAGATGTTAGAGAGAATACAAATATTTTGAGATATATTTTTTGTTTGTCTGTTGGAGACAAATGAAGTTAACCAATTTACTCAGTGTCACTCAGCTAAGAATTGTCTGAGGCTAAGTTTGAACACAGGTCCTTCTGGCTCCAGAGCCCAGTGGTCTATCTATTATATCACCTAGGTGTCCCTCTTCTGACTTTTCTTTTAAAAGCTATATTAATTTTCAAACTAAGTATTTTTCAGAGTCTATAGATTGATGATTCATCAAGTAGAAAACTGACAATTAGTCTTTAAACCCATTAAGGTTAGGCCCAGCCTCAGTTTTGAAGTAGTTTTGAGAGAAAGTGTGTGTGTGTGTATGTGTGTGTGTGTGTGTGTGTGTGTGTGTGTGTTTGCATGTGATTCTTCAAGAGTAATGTGAGAGGCTGTACATGTACATAGAGGGAGGATAAAGGCAAATCCATCAAAATACATTAATAAGAATAATATTTACAATGTCCAATGGGTCAAACAAACTTTGTGTAAAATTAAACTGACGACAGGTGGCATTGGGACCTAGTGGATCGAGACTCAGCCTTGAAATCATAAAAATCTGGATTCAAGTCCAATTTCTGAAAAATGTTTATTGTGGATAAGTTGCCTGACATGTTAGTGTCTCAGAAAGTTCTCTAAAACTATAAGATGTGGATTAAATGGAAGGAATTTTTAATGATGAAATCCTTTTACATAGTTGAAATGATGAATCTGGATCAACAACAAATTTTAATTTTATTTCCATATTTGTATATTGGAATGTTTTTCTAGTTCGAAATATTCTTTAAGTAGGGAATAGAATTTTTAGATATTTACAAAATTGAATTTTGAATGAGGGCATGTGACAAAATGTGATATTTTCTATGTAGAGTACTTTCTTTACCTATGCAATTATACCTTAACTCTATCCTCTCTATCATATTGCTTTCAGATTTAAGATTCGTCTGGAAAATATATAATTTATTATGTTTGAGGGAATTTACAAAAATATATTTCTTCCTCTACCCCTTTAAAGCATAAATTAATAAAAAAAACCTAAATTTCAGAACAATGTTGTATCCTAATGTTTTTTCCCACATGCCTTTAAGTTCTATGCCTCTCCAAATGCTGCACATTAATAAAGGGTTCCTGTTCCTCTTGATGAAATGACTTTGAGTTCTTAATTGCTTCAGATTAATTTGATAGATGTCTGGCAGCTGTCTTTTTTTCAGAGTCCTGTTTGTTTCTGAGAGCTTATCCATCAATAAGCAGACATAGAAATAGAGCTCTTCCTTTTTGCCATTCATAAATTTAGACAGGACTGTTTGTGGGTGGATGTGGGTGGGGAGACAGTTTTGGTTCATTTCTTTTCTAGAAGAATCTTTAGAAACACTCAGCAATAATTCAGTTCACTTCAACAAACATTTATTGAACATATGCTATGGCTAGAGAACAAGCCTCAGACTCAAGGTAACCTAGGTTTAAATCTCACCTCTGATACATACCTGGCTAGATGACCTCTAGCAAATTATTTAACCTCTCTCCATCCCAAAAACTCTAAGACTATAAGTGGCAGGATAATTGCAGATCTGTTTTGATTTCCTTACCCAGAGTTCCCTTCACCAGTGCACAATAGAGAATCTCTGAGGGTTTGGGAGAGGAAAGTGACATAACATATGAATTGAGGAGATTATTTTGTCAGGTCTATGAATGATAGCTTGGAAAGTGAAGAAATCAGAAATAAGGAGACCAGCCAGAAGTCTGTTATAGTAGTCTAGGTGAGAGGTAGCAGGTGGCTGAATTAGTGTGACAGTAAGAATGAGAGCTGAGAGCTGAGAATGAATAGAAGAGGTATTTCAGAGGGAACAATCAATAGGACATGGTAACAAATTGAATTTTAGAGGTGAAGAAGGGAGAAAACTCAAAGGTGAAATTTTGATATAATTTATAGGGTACTAGTATCATCAAAGGAACTAGAGCAGAAGAAGAAAAATGTAGGGGGAAGGATAATTACATATTCATTTTATGATAATGAGTTTGATTATCCTATGGGACATCTAGATAGAACTATCTAATGAGCCATTGGAGATACAAGCTAAATACTAAATGGCTCTTCTTGTGTCCTGCTTTCTAGAGCCCCCAAGTTGGTGTGACAAAATATACCATTGCTTTCTAGAGACCCCACACCAGGGTGATTAAAATATACCTTCCTAGTGGAGAAGTGATGAGATGAGATTCCTGAGGTTGGTGGAAAAATGGAGTCCATTTACTCCAAGGACTTTCCCCTTTATATAATGTAACAAAATAGCACTGAGCACGTTGGACTACATAAACAACTTGTTATTGTACATAGTTTGCCATCTGATATCACTCTTCTACCTGGTATCACTCTGCTTCAATCTCAACACAGATTGTCACTGCCCCCTAACTTCTCAGGAAGATTGAGAGCCCTTAGGGGAAACATTGTCAGCAGGTTCCCTCTGGGCTGAATGGTCTTATACCTCACCCAGAGTGCCCCCACTGACTGTGACCCTCCACATCTCACTTTCTTTTGTTTTAATTGAAGCAGATACATACCAGTGGTTAAATCCATTATCATGATCATGCAAGCAAGTAGTAACATAGCAAACAATATGGATAAAAAAAAAATACTATAAAGATTTCCATGAGTCCCAGAAGGAAGATGTAAAAAATAACTATCAATTCACATCACACATAAACCTCCTTCAGCAGCCAAGAGATAGTACAAAACCAATCTATTGTCATCACTTCATGTCTCAGGGAATCCAATGATTCCTGCAGGTTTTGAAGTCCTGCATCAGTCTCATTTAGAATTATTTCTGATGTTCATGTGTACACAAAGGGTTAAGTGCCAGGCTCCCTCAGTGATAGGCACAGTCAGCAATGGAACCACCTGATGCCTCCTGGGTCATCCCCTTTGCCTTGAGGGTCTTCTCCTTTTCTGTTTCTCTCTGATGGACAAGGCGAATACGGCTCGTTGGCACCCATCTGATATCTTTTCCATCTGTAGAGATACAAGCAAACCCTCTCCCCCAAGCAGTTAACCTATCTAGTCCTTTCCATTCACCACTTTCTGGGTCTCTCCACATCACCTGGCGATTATTTAAAGATAGTGTTGCTGCTTGTACTGGACACTGCCCTTCCAGTGGATTATAAAACCTGTCTGCCGGAGCCAGTGCATCTTTATCAAAAACCAAGAAGTTAAGTGTATAAAGAGCTAAATTTAGAAGTTCTCTAGGATTACCTGTGGCTTTTGTTTTTGGAGGAGTGTCTTGATCTTGGATTCTGTGGTTGGGAGTCAAAATGTGCATAAATATCACCAAACTGCATTTCAGGAGTGTGTACACAGTAGGCCTGAATTTTTTCACTGATTAAGGAACACTGTTCCACCCACACTGGTGTATTAATTTTCCATTGAATGGGAACAGGTGAGAATGCTGGCAGGCCTTCTACAGCAGTCCTGCCCAAAAAGTCAAAGTACTTAATTGTTTCCTAACTGTTGTAAGATGTCTCTTCCCCTAGATTGATGAGGATCCTTTTTTTATACTAAAAAGGAGCAAAATCCCCTGCTTCATCCCCAAACCTCCACCCCAAAGAGGCAGCACCAAGTTCAGCTGCTATTGATCCTCCTATGCCAGACATATAGGTGTTTGCTATAACCTTTGGCCAACGACTGGGATATTAGCTACACATTCGCCAGTTTCCCACATCAGTGTATGGATGGACACTGTTTTGTAAGCACTCTCAGGAAGTGAAATGGTTAAGCCAACTGTGTGTGGAGACAAGGGCAATAGGCAGGAAAGGGACAGGTTTTAACTCTCCAGGGGATATTTCAGTAGTCCCAGCAGCATACAGCTGTATTCTCCTTAATTGCAATCCCCTTCTCCCACAGGCTTGCTTAAAGACTCTCTGGGTATAATAGTTGCCATCATGCCCCAAGTGTTTTTTGCCTGGGGCCCTGGAGCCCAGGCCCATTTCTTGTTCCCCCCCCCCCCCACATGAAGGTGGAGTTGTGGGAGTAGGATCAGGAGATGGGGAATACCCTAAGGGCACATCCTCAGGTATGGGCAGAATTGAAAATGAGCTCTGAAGGTAAAAAGCAAGCTCATTGGCAAGGTGCTTAATTACTTTTCTGCCCAACCAGCAATGGTACTTAAGATACTTAACTCTCTTCTTACCCAACTGGCCACACCCTGCAAACCTCCTATAGCAGTAAAAAGCATTGTAAATCAGTAAAATACTAAAAAAGACTTCCTTAGCTTTGTGCTGTACCCTCCACGCAACTTTCTGGTTGTTTTTCTCTTCATACTTCCCGGTTTGATCACCCAAGTTAAAAATCTTTCCTTGTTTTAAAACTTAGGATTCCTTAAAACCAATTTTACTCTATTGTATTCAGTTAGTTGTTCTCCCACTAACTTCCACATCTCTGGCTCCAAACTCTCCTTCTTACAAAGCCACTGAGACATGCACTCCAGAGCATCTAAGAACTTAGTGATCTGCTTTCCAGTTACCAACAAGCCTTGCTTTTCTGTTAACCCAACTAAGCCTGCTTCATACTTCCCTTGGAGGGAAGGCTCTTTTCTTAGTATTTTCCTGATTTCGGTTGAAAAACGAAAGTGATTAAATTTACCATTACTGATTCTTCCTGCTTGCCTATTTCTTTCTATACTTACCCTTCCAGGTCATAGGGACTTCTCCACTCAATTTGCCAATCATGTCAGTCGAGCTGATTTGCATAGGCCCTCACCTGGAGTTCCACATTTGGGTATAAAATGTTGTGTCCTATTTTCTAGAGACCCTAAGTTGGGGGCAACAAAATGTACCATGCTTTCTAGAGCCCCCACACCGGGGTGATTAAAATATACCTTCCTAGTGGAGAAGTGATGACACAGGGCTCCTGAGGGTGATGGAAAAATGGAGTGTGTTTATTCCAAGGACTTTTCCTTTTATATAATGTTACAAAAACAACTTGCTATTGTATGTAGTTTGCCACCTGGTATTACTCTTCCACCTTCTGCTCCATTCTGCTTCAGCTACAACACAGGTTGTCACTGCCCCTGACTCTCAGGAAGGCCGAGAGCCCTTAGGGAAGATAGGGAGCCGAACCAGGCATTGTCAGCAGGTTCCCTCTGGGCTGAAGGGTCTTATACCTTACCCAAAGTTCCCCCATTGACTGGGACCCTCTACAGGCAATGAAGGAGGAAGTAAGACTGGTGACTTGGCACAACCCATCCTCACTTAAATCTAATTCATTTGCATGTCATGGCATCACCTCCCAGATGTCATGGTCCTCTTTGAGAACAAAGGATAAAAACCAAGTCATCTTATATGTAATTTTATAGTTGAATCTTTATCTTTGATAGTAAATAAACATTTATTAAGCAATTACTATGGGTCAGGCCCTGTTCTAAGTGATAAGGATACAAATATTGAAAAGAAAGACATCCCCTTCCTAAAAGGGGCATTCAATCCAATGAGGGAAGATAAAATTTAAAAAAGGAAACTGAAAAAGGAGGAATGTATGTGTTTGTGTGTGTGTGTGTGTGGTGGGGGGGAGTCATTATGGGGTATGTAGCTGGTGCAAATGAAAAGCTGGCCTGCTTTGATGCATTCTTTAGATGGAGATTAGGGAAGGAGCTGTCTTTTCTGCTCTCCAGTTAGGGGGTTCCTAAGGGACAGAAAGTACTGATAAGACAAATACAAGAGATAATGTGATCTTGCAAAATGATGAGGTTCTTAAAGGAATAACTGATAACTCTAAGGAGTAGTCATTTAGTAGGAAATGACTCCAACTGCAGTTTTTGTTTGTTTGTTTTGTTTCCTGGTGAAAAGACATCTTACTGGGCCATATATTATCCAGAGTCTCAGTAGACCTATGTTCTTACTCAACTACACTACTTATTGGTTTACAATCCAAGGTTAATTTTACCTATCCAATGTTACTCTCTTGATATCCTAGGGAAATAGGATTAATAATCCTAACCTGTCTCTTACAGTTGTACTGAAAATTTAATGACAATTATTGTGCAAGGTTCATCCCACTGGGGACATTATATGATAGATGATTGTGTCAGGAATACTCTAGATTGGGAAAGCAAATACCATTCTCTGAAAGAGAGTCATTTAAGCCCTGATAAGAACTGGCATTGCATTCATTTTGATGCAATCAGATTTTTGCAATCTTGGAAAATATTATAGACTTGGGGCCAAGATACCTAGAATCAAATCCCACCTCAGACATGCACTAGCCATTTAGCCTTTGGGCAAATTACTTAACCTTTCTGGAAATCATTATACTCATCTGCAAAATCATGGATTTGTGCTTCATAGCCTATAAGATTCCTTCCAGTTTAAATTTATGAGCTTATGATTCTAAGTCATTCAACTTCTCAGCCTGAGTTTCCTCTTCTTTGAAAGGAGAATATCAGTATTTTTTTGAACTATCTTAAAGGATTGTTGTAGTGAAAATATTTTGTAAACCTTCAAGGCTTCTCTCTCTCTCTCTCTCTCTCTCTCTCTCTCTCTCTCTCTCTCTCTCTTTCTCTCTCTTTCTCTCGTTCTCTTTCCCTCCCTTCCCCCCTCTCTCTTTCTTTTTCCTTCTTCCCCCTCTTTCCCCCCTCTGTGTGTGTGTGTGTGTGTGTGTGTGTGTTATTCCTGGGGAGGAAAGGGGTGAAAACATTTATGTAGCACCTGCTATTCACTACACACTGTGTTAGACACTTTAAAAATATCTCATTTGATCCTTACAACTATTTTGTAAGGTAGGTTGTGTTATTATCTCCATTTTACAGTTGAGAAAATTGAGGCAGAGGTTAAGTTTGCATAGCCAATAAATATCTAAGGTAACAGTTGAAATCAGGTCTTCCTTACTCAGGCCCAGAACTTTATCCACTGTGCCCCCAAGTTGTCATCACTAGTTTTGTTTTAATTTAGATCTAGCACCTAGCACCCTGCTTTTCTCCAAAGGTGTTTAATCATTAAATATTGTTTTCAAACAGGGACGAAGAGGCCTTGGCTCTGTTTTTGTCTGGGCATCTGGAAATGGGGGAAGAAGTAAAGACCACTGCTCCTGTGATGGGTACACCAATAGCATCTACACTATCTCAATAAGTAGTACTGCTGAAAGTGGGAAGAAACCATGGTATCTAGAAGAGTGTTCATCTACACTGGCCACAACATATAGCAGTGGAGAATCCTACGACAAGAAAATCGTACGTCTTTAAATCTTATGTCTTTTTTTTTAATCCCATTATATAAAGGTAAAGAAAACTGACTGGTAATGAATGAATAAATAGATGCATACAAGCTGTGACTTAGAAGAGTAATCAACTACCTGGAATGCTTTCCACCTTTAAAAAAAATTCAAATACTATGTATTTGAGCCTTTTTACTTGTTTGATTTCTCAGAGGATCAGAGGCTCATAGCTAGAGCTAGAAAGAACCCCAGAATCCAGCTGATACAATGCCATCATTTTTTATATAAGGAAACTGAGGCCTGGGGGGATGGAATATTTTACCCAATGTGACACAGGCAGTTGGTGTTAGAGATGGTACTTGAATCTGACCAAAGAGTCCTGGATTCCCTTCCACAAATGCTTGATTCAAGATTAATGTGAATTCTATCAAGAAGATTTAGTGGAGAGAATATTGTGCTAGAAGTCAGGAGTGCTGACTTCTAATCCCAGTCTCTGCTACTAATTAGCTGCATGACCTTGTGCAAGGCACTCCCTTGAATTCCCAGTTTCTTCATTGTAAAATTCAATTCAATAACCACTTGTTAAACTTTCACTTTGTGCAAAGTACTATGCTAAGTGCTGGTTGTTCAAAGACAACCCCCCCCCCAATAGCCTCTGTCTTTCATCCCCATGTTCTAGGGATAACAATAGGTATACCTCCTAACATTTACTCTCTGCCATCAACTGAAATAATGAAGTAAAAACATTTGTAAAATTTTAAATACTATACAAATATTAACTGTTATTATTATGATTATCACCAACATTGTTTTTCTTCTCTGTGGCTTCTTTAACTATAAAATGAGAGAGTTTATACTAGAGAGTAGTATACTAGAGAGTATACTATACTTTGGATCTATTTCATGGGGTCTATGAACTTGGATGAAAAAAATATTGCATCTTTATTTTTACTAGCTCCTAGTTGAAATTTAATATTTCCTCCAGTTATTTAAAAAGATGATTCAAAAAAGGCTTCTCCTGTCATCCAATGGAGTCCATGGTATAAAAAGAAAAAGAAGTTTTCATTAAGGGCTCTGAGGTCCATTCCAGCTTTAATTATCTATGAGTCTATAAAAAAGCCAAATAATAAAATTTGACTATTATTAATTTAGTTTTATTTAAAAGCAAAAGCTAGATATACGTGATTTTCCAAATGAGCAGCACCTCAGAAGTAGAAGTGTGTTTTTCCAGTCAACCATCAATATGCCTTCTTATCTCTCTTATAAATCTTAGCATTGGTAGACTTCAGTACATAGCCTTCTTTTCCAGCTGTCCAACACTGAGTTGATGATTTTTCATTCTGACACCTTTTCATCCTTTATCTTTTCCTGGAACATGCTTGTAAACTGTCTAGTAAGGTAATTTATCGCTTTGTTTGGAAACCTGGCTATGTTACCCGACACTTCTTAGAAGGAAATTGACAAAGTCACTTGTCAGGCTCTGGGCCCCAATTTCCTGTGAGTTCACTAGGATCTGGTTACCTTCCTCTTTTTTCAGGTCATTCCAATATTACTGGAGTTGACTTTCCCCATATACCTAATATGCAAATGACAGAAAGAGGTTAAGCCCCAGACTAAATTCTCCTAGCCCATCCTAACTCATTTTATTGTACCGTGTGAGACAACTGAAATGAAAACCATCCTCTCTTCTCAATGTCACATTATCTCTTGGGATTTTTTTTCAGTACAATTAGATTAAAAACATGAAAACTTAAATCTATATTCAGATGCCTCTAAGAGATCCCACCCCACTTTTTCTTGTTCTGGTGACTATGTAGCCTTAAAAATTTTTCTTATTCCTTTAAAGAATGTAGCAGAGAAGAAATAATATCCATTTTCATTGCATATGATAAAATCAGTGATTATTAATTCTGAAATACATTTACCTGTGTTAGTTGTATTTTTTAAACAGACATATCAAAATTTATGTGCAACTATTTGACAAATACATAATAAACTTATCAGCAGATGAACACCAGGAAAAAAGGGGTAACATGTAGAGTAGTTTGATACACAAGAGGAAAATAGGTATCATTCTCTAAAGCATTTCATGTTTTGAGAAGCCATAGATTGATTCTTATTTTAAAAGTCAAAAATAAGAATAAAAATGTCACCAAGGACCTCAATCCTTTCAAGGGATTTTATGCAATTATCCTTCCTCAAGATCAATGTATATCTATAATGTTCTTACTCATATTAATGCATGAGGTGTTCAGGAAAGACTAGCATCTGAAATTTGAGGACTTACTGAACCTTTTTTAGGGATTGCTCATCTATCTTTGGCATCTACTTATTCCTCAACTCTCACCTATGGTCCCAAGAAGCTGTAGCATGTGCAGTGACTGCACCCTAGTAAACCACCTTGGCAGATGAGTTAAACCAGGTTGAGGAAAACTAATAAGCCTCAAACCCATTGGTAAATGAGAGAGATGTCTACCCCAGGCACATGACAACTTTTCCATGGTAGAATAAATGGATGAAAACAATTTGTTCCAATAACCATGTTCCAATAACCTAAAGTAGGTGCTATGGAATGCTTAGAATTAGGCCAGATATTGAAAATGTCAAGGTCTTCCCGTATCCTGGGCCATCACCAATTGTCTTGAGTTTTATTTTGCCATTGGACTTTAATGATGATGGAAGAGAGAGTGAGACTGACAATTTGTGGAAACTCTGCCTCACTTAAATCTAGTTCATGAACAAGTCAAGACATCATTCATTCATGATGTCATTGTTTTGTTTTTTTTGAAAACAAAGGATGAACAACAACAACAGTTCCTACTAGAATGTTGCTAAGTTTTATTTTATTCTCCATTCAAATAACAGATACATAAAAGGGAGGGTTGGACAAAAATTGTCTCCTCTCGAAGTACATATGAACCATCTCAGTTCATTAATAATGATGATGATGATTAGTATAAAGCATTCTAATTTTTACAAAATGAATTGCTGATAAGATCTCATTCTGTCCTTAAAACAGCCATAAGAAGTAGATGACATTATTATTTTCATCTTATTTGATATTTTTTGTGCAGTATGATAATTGTATAAATATGTATGCATATATTGAATTTAACATATATTTCTACCATGTTTAACATATATTGGACTACTTGCCATCAAGGGGTGGACATGAGGGAAGGAGGGGAAATTGTAATACAAAGTTTTTCAAGGGCTAATGTTAAAGAATGGTCCACACATATGTTTTAAAAAATAAAAAACTTTAATAAAGAAAAAAATTATTTTCATCTTACCAATGAGGAACCTAAGGTAAAAAGTGCCATAATCAGGGCCACACAGCTAGTAAGTTTTTGAGGGCAGATTTAAATCCATGTGAAACATTGTAGTACCCATCCAGCTGCCCACAAACAACAACAAAAAAGATATAATTGGATCCTTTTATTTAAATAAGGGTTTTGATGAAAGAGGATCTGTGATTTTGTTGGTATGGAAAGGTCCTTCTTCTACCAGTTTAGATCAGCATCTTCTGCGTAACTTTTAGAGTTGCCTGGGGTCCCAGCAAAGCTAACTGGCTTGCTTGGGGGCAATCAAGACAGTTTGTTCCAAAGGCAGCACTTGTGCCCATGTCTTTCTGACTCTAAAGCTAACTATCTATTACTCCATGCTTCTTCTAGCCTTTATTTAGTATATGAATAATATTTCCTATGTTATGTGATCCAAAGACTACATAAAAGTGTTACTTTTCTTTTTTTTTCCTGTTTTCTATTTTATTTGTATTTAAAAGAAATATGTATATTTATTTTATCTTGAAAAGTTCAGTGGAGTTTCTATGCCTTGGGATGCTGGCCATCCATTCCCAAAGTTTTAGCTATTTTTGGTTGCCTTGTTTGGGTGGGATGTTTTGATTCCTTCTGACTTAACCTTTCATTCCAGTAATTTTTCTACATGTTTTCCCTGCTTTTCCTCTTTTGAATCCTTATCTTAGTGCCTAGTATGTTTTCTTCATTCCTGGTGATAAAGCAAAGTACAAAGGGGTCATTATATGTCCCTGTAATAACTATTCTTAGATTCAAAGAATTACAAAGCTGAAAAAGACCTTGAAAAATCATGGGTCCCCCCATTTAGTCCCCTGATAAGTCGCAGAAAACTGACATGACATGCAAGATGATACATTTAGTTAGTGGTAGAGCCAATTCTTACAATCCAGATACCCTAACTCCTGGGAACAACTAGCTGTAATTGTTCTTTTGTACCTTGTTTTCTGAGTTTATTTACTCAATGTGAAAATTCAGAGAGAAACTTTTCGAAAACTACCAGCTGCCAAACTCTCAATTAGGGTGAGGCCCTACTGACAGTACATTCAATATCAGGGATGCCACTATCTGATGTTCTCCTCACAGAAAAATGCTTAACTCTACAATAGGCTGCTCCAGGGGAATGAACAATGTATCCTTTTTGTGGTTGTCAGAGAGTTAAAATGGAAACAGTGATATTTAGCCAGCTCATAAAATCTCTGTCCCTTTGATCAGATTCTACATTGTAAATCTTGACTGATCTATTTTTTCTACTAACAATATGTTTTGTTTATTTTTTAAACTCTTTTTCTGATTTCCTACTCCATTTTAATAGTGATTTTTCTCAGTATATCATTCAAATTATTTGATCTTGTTCATCATAATTGCTTAAGGCAATGTAACTTTTGTATCAAGGTTGTCAAAAAACATAGTTTCTATATAGTATGGTATAGTGAGAAAAGTACTTGGGGGGTTAAAGACCTGTCTTGGATTTCTAACTTTGCCATCTATTAGCTAAGTGATTTTGGACAAATCACTTCCCTTCTCACCTCAAGAGGAACTCTGTGACCTATTCTACCTATATAACAAAGCTCTCGTTTGTACTAACAGCATTAATGTTATGTCGTGTGTGTGTGTGTATATATATATATATATATATATATATATATATATATATATTTGCATATCTACACATATATGTTTGTGTGTGCACACAGTGTATTGTATGCACACATGGATATAGGCACACGTGTGTTTGTGTGTATGGTGTGTACATGTATTTATATGTGTTATGCCTGTGTATGTATGCATTGCATACGTATGGTTGTACACATGCATGTATATGTATGTATACATGTGTATATGCACATGTGTGTCTGTGTAAATAATATATTGGAATCTGGCATCAGCTCCAATCTTTCATTTTCCAGCTCTCCCTTATCTTTTCTAGGCTTCAAAATGAGATCTAATTTCATACTGGCAGATAGTGATATTTTTCTCCAGATGCTTTGATCCAAAAGCCCATGTTTGCAGACAAAAATTAAAGAAACAAGAATGTGTTTTTTAAGATTTTCTGCCTGTGGAGTCATCAATTTATTGTCATTAGACTAGAGTTATTTTCTTTTGTATTCGGTCCTATTCCTCAAATACATTAATTTCTTTCTCTCATATGTATATTTTATATGTTTTTTTCCTAATGTTCCTGGTATGATTATTCATTCAGGGGGTACATTTGTGATGTGAATGTGAGCATATCCATGGGACATTGAAACAAGTCTTCTATTTTGAAGGCAGGAACTGTTTTACCTATTTTTTTTTTTTTTGGTGAGACAATTGAGGTTAAGTGATTTACCCAGGGTCACACAACTAGTGAATGTTAAGTGCCTGAGGCTAAATTTGAACTCAGGTCCTTCCTGACTTCAGGGCTGGTGCTCGATCCACTGTCATCCAGCTGCCCCTGTCTCATCTAATCTTTATGTCCCCCAAACATCTCTTCCTACTTTGATTTTTTGGGTACTTAATGGTCATCTATTAGGGGATATAAGACAGAGAGATAGTCAAAGAATTCTGGGAACAAGCCATACTTTAGGCACATATTGTCTGTATTATCTTGGGCAAATAACCTACAACTCTGTAAGACTATTTCAGAACAAATGCAGATTTTCATTCATTGCAAAACTCATTAGAGTTCCCTCATTAGAAGGAATTGTAATTGCTTTTACCAATGAAATCATATGCAAATAATTTATATGAAAAAGGTACAATTTATAATAATATATAATAATATAATATATAAATTACATACAGAAAAAAGTATACTCAACCTCTTTCTATATAGAATCCCATAGTCCTATTAGAGTCATACTAAGGAGAGAAAAAAGAGTTCTTGTATTTAATAAGTATAAATATGCTTAGAGTGAGAGATGTGAGCTCCTTGAAGATTACTTAGTACAAATCTTTCTATTGTCATGAAAGATGCCTAGAATCCAAATGGATTCCTCTCTTTCCCCCCTCTTTCCCTGGCAAGATGCTCTTGTTTGTAGATAACATTGCATCATAACCTGCTTCATTGCTTCTATATGAGAAGTATAGTCATTCAGGAATTCCAACTAACTCTCCACTCAGAACCAAGTGAATGAAGAATGCCTAATGTCCAGGATATATGTAACTGGCAAGAATATTCTATAGAACTTGTCCATGAGTTTGTATATCCTGAATAGACATATCCTATAGGCAGTGAATTGGTCCCAGAGTTAAGGCAACAAGGGAGCTGACTGGGCTGTATTCAGGAAAATGTATAATTCTTTCAACTGATTAATTATTTATTAAGCACCTACTCTGTTCCAGATACTGTGCTAAATAGTGAGTATAAAAATAGAAAAAAGGCATAGCTTTTCTATCTATCACATGATGCACAAGAGAAAGCACTGGGCCTACCATCAGAATACTTCAATTCAAATTCAGTCTCAGATATTTATTAGGTGTAAGACTCTGGGCAAACAGCTCAACCTGTGACTACCACAGTTTTCTTATTTGTAAAATGGGGATGATAGCTCCCACCTCAGAGGTTTGTTGTGAGAAATCAAATGAGATAATAATTTTAAAACACTTATTACGATATCTGATATATATTAAATACTAAATGAAGGTTAACCACTACTACTGTTATTATTATTCAGTGCTATAAAGGATTTTAGTTGTCACCTAGTTCTACCCATATCAAAACCTAGGAAATCCAGATTTGTTTCACAATTGGGAGGTTTTGAAACAAATTATCCAGAGAAAAGTCAGAAGGGGAATGGGAAAAATTGTTCCTGAAAAGCCCTGGTTTTCATTTTAACTTACTGAAGAAGCTCTGTATCTCTTGTTTGCTTTGCTGTTTATCAAATGCTATTTTCTTCATTATTGTTTAGGGCAGTCTGGCATAGTTATATTCATTGTCAATGACTGGCATGGTATATCATTTGATATTTTGTCATAATTACAGTTTAGATGATGTGATTTAAGTCAATTTGCAATAGAAACCAACATAGCATGGTGGACTGAATTCAAATTTAGCCTCAATCACTCAGTATTTGTGTGACCCTAGTCAAGTCATTTAACCCTGTTTGCTTCAGTTTCCTCATCTGTGAGGATGAGATGATATGGAGAAAGAAATAGCAAACTACTCTAGTATCTTTGTCAAGAAAACCCCAAATGGGATCATGAAGAGTTAGACATTACCAAAACAATTCAAATTAGTTATTTGTCTTTCGAAAAACAGAACACACCCTCATTATAATCTTTTTAAAGTGACATATCAAGTAAATAAATATTTTGAACCTAGTGGGAGATAGGAGTTCACATGCATACACAATATCCCCCTTTGCACTTATGAATGTTTTTTTTTTTCATATTGTTTTGGTAGGCACTTCTAACAATTACATGAATCTTTTTCAAATAGTTGAACTGAGATGAGCCAGGTCTTGTTACAGTATGAGTTGAAAGATGATTGTCACGTAATTATAGTGAATAAGAATTATATTTAAAAATTAAAGTCAGCTGTATTCCTGCTCTCCAATTCTTGAACAATGCAATTTAACAAGTATTTATTATGTCTCTACCAAATACTTCATTGGCAGAGATAAAACACACTATGAAACAAAACACAAAGTCAGTGTATGATTCAATGGCAAAATGTGTCAGGCAGACCGAAAGTGCCATTAGAAGTCAGAGAAAGGAGAGATCAATATGGGCCTGTAATTGATTCATTTAACTACATTTATTGAGTATTTTCTATGTCCAAGGCTTATCACTAGGGGCTGGAAGAGATCAAAAGAAGATTAGGACATTGTCCATGCCCTCAAGAAATTTAAAAGTTCCTTCATTATAGAGAGTAGCTATTACATGAAGAGAGAGTCTAGGGGGAAAAAAGCATTTGTATTAAATTGTTGGCTAATTAGAAATCCTCATGGCCAAATCAATAAAACATGATCTGTATGAATCATTTGCTAAACTTATATTGCAATGTGCTCCTTCAAAATCATATTAATTAAAATAATATAAATAAGTAAAAACTTAATTATCTTTCCAAATTCTGGACATGGAAAAAATGGGAGATTCATTTGTGATAAACAACTTTTGTGCAAGCTAAATTCACATAGTCTCTTTTAGAAACTCATAGGTGCATTTTAGACAGTGCAGTCATAGATTAGAGTTGCCTGTGTAAAGACTTCCCTCCTTCCTTACTGTTAGTTTAATTTCTGCCAGAAGTTTGATTTTTGTATAAGTCTTTGACTTCTGTGGACATAAAAAAAGAAATGATCTCCCATCTTTAAAAAAAAAAATCCTGTTGTGCTAAATAAACCAATACCACATAATTTATTCATTAATATATTTAGGTTTTCATTTCTACCATTAGCCCTCACAAGAGTATCTGAAACTTTTCGTGGCATTGTTTAAAGAACAAAGATAAAAATTGATAGTCGATATTGAGACAGGTTAGCAGACTCTAATATCACTTGTTGTTTAAAAAAGAAAATTTCCCTGTGTTCAATTGCTCTTCTAACTAATATGATACTGTGTGAGCTGCTCAAAGTATGAGAATTGGTGTGATCATATGATACCCGGGAAACGAAAGCAAGTATAGCAAAGTTTGAAATTCTTGTCATTTGAGTGCATGAGCCAGTTCAGCTGAATTACGGTCAGGAAATATAATCACTAAGTAAAAATATTCTAGTCACTGCTAAGGCCTCAAGAAATGAAATGAGAAAAATCACAAAATAAAAAACAACTTTTAAAAGTAATAATGATCACCTCAGAAATTATTCTTAGGGAAAACCCTATCTGAACTTTCCACACCTGCCCATTCTTTCTTTCTTAAACAAAGGTTCTTAAACTTTTTCTTTGGGGGGGCAGGGGAGATAAGGGGAAGGAGGTGTTAGAGACATGGACTCCTTTGACATTCTGGTAAAGTCAATGCTCTCTTGTTCAAAATAGTGTCCTTAAATGTATAAATTAAAATACATAGAATTATAAAAGAAATCAATTATGTTGAAATTAAATTATTAGAACATTTTAATCAAGTTCACAAATTATAGTTTAAGAACTCCTGTTCTAAGCGTATAAAGACAAATAGACTTAATAGACACCCTTTCCCCTACCCTCTGCACCTGATCCCAATAAGGTTCCAAAGGAATTTAATTGTTTAATACAAATTCAACAAGCAATTCTCTACATCTTTAGCTGAATTTACCATGAATAATCATCTGGTTCTGCTACTAGAGATGGCTGGGACAATTTTTATCAGGGGCCTAGTGCCATCCCCTGTTTATTTCACTCAGAAGAGCATAAATAGGATTTTCATAGATCTTCTAAGAGGTCCAGGGGTGAAAATTCCATTTCACACCCCATTCCCCCCCTCAAAAAAATGCAGCCAGGCCTGAAATCAAGACCGACATACTTTTGGATCATCTTAAATACAGTATTATAATTTCCTTTGTAACTTCATCTGGGTGATGCACATAGATTCTCCCTGCTCCCTGCCTTCATGGGGCCAACTGACAGCTGAATGCTAAATATCCTTTTAACTCATGCTTTGTGACTCCATCACGTTCTCTATGCATGTATTGTGATTAATGAGGTTGCTCCATGTGGTCCCAGAATTGGGAATGTCATTTTTCTTCTTGAAATTTGCTTGTTCCTTGGTGGTCTTATTATGCCTTTTCTTTCTAAGGAGAGACCCAAGAATTCTCTGATGGGGCAGTGCTTCTTTAATGATGAAAACCCTGCCTTAGATCTCTCCGGTAATTTACACCTAAACATCTTCACCACTTCTGTAACTTTCTTTTGAAATAACCCTGCAGGAATTTCCACTTGAAACAGGAAGAGAAAGGAATGAAGATGTCTTCTTTGTCTCTTTCTTCCTGGGGGAAAGGGGGGGGGGGGGTGGTAGGGAGTGTAGTAAATAATGGGCTCAAGTTTCCTTGGGAAAGACTTGCTGAAAGAAAAAAAAATAAATTGAAGATGGGTTTTGGTTTGTGACAGGCATATATTTATTATTACTTTAGAGAGTAAAAATGTAAAAACCATTTTTTAAGATAGATATACAAAAACAGATAGATAGGCAGAGATATAGACAGATGGATAGGTAAGTAGACAATGTAGCCATTTGTCAAATGATCTGCCTGAATTTGTATATGTGAGTGATGGGCACAGAAAATGAGTGTGTTGGATGGAAAAGCTAAATGATTATTTGGCATTTGAGAAGACATGGTCTTGGAATGGCCACAAGTGATTATTTGATATGTTCATAAAATCTGCATATACTCTTCATATAGTGTTTTTTCAAAATGTGTTTTTTGAGGGTTGAGAGTATCTGCACAGCTGAGGAATGAAAAAAGTGAGTGCCTAATGGGAAAACATCCTGCAAAATCTTGTCTTTTTTTATGCTGGGAAAATTGTACGACATGGCAAAATAGACAAATCTGCATGAATAAAATCAACTAAGAAAAATGTAGACAAACCCTCTCTCGGACATTAACATATATGAACACCATAAAACAAGCCGGTTGCTGGTGCATTCTAAAATGAACCCTATGACTGACTAGTGCTTCTTTGCTGTCTAGAATGAATGAATTTACATGAAATGGAATCATCTCTTTTAAAATCAATTCCGAAAAGGCTGAGCTTTCTAAATCTTGTCTCAGGTGAAACATACAAACTTAATCTCTAAATAAACACTTAGTATAAGACATATAATTATTTTTTTTCCTTTCTTCTCAAGTATTTTCAATGTCTTTTGCTCTTGAATCTTGATTAGATTATAATGCAGGCTAGGTTATTAGTGTCCAGACAAATTTTGGTAACCCTTCCCACTTCCCATTTTTTCTTCTTCTTCTTCAGAATCTATACTTCAGTGCATCTCTAAATATAAGAGGCAAGAACCAGGTAAATTATATTACATAATGCAGAAGGAAGGGAGAAAAGGAAAATCAAGAAAGAAAGAATACATGAAAATAAGAATGGTCTTTGAAATTGATGGTAATCCCTATAAAATAAGAGTGTTTAACTAGATGACCTCAAAGGTGCCTTCCAGCTCTGACAGAATCCTATGATTTCAATTTTTAAAAACCACTAATTTCATGCACATAGTCTTCTCAACTGGTTCTGACATCTTTGGATCCCATTCTTTGAAAGATCCTATTTTCTTCTGGTAGGACTTAAAAGAAATTCCACAGCTAGTATATTAGGGATTTATGTAGTACTTTTCTTCTGAGTAACTCAGTGCATTTTACAAACTGAATCCCATTAATCCACAAGCTTGTCTTGGAGGGACCACATGTAGAGATTAGAGAGAAGGGTCATTGTTTTTCTGCCACCCAGCTTCACCTTTCTGCTGTGTTGGCCAAGAAAGGAGCCAATTGCATTACTGATTTCCACTAGAAACTAAAATGAGATCACTAACTCATCTCACAAACTAATAAACACTTATTGGATGGCCATGGTGTTCAGTCATTCTCACATTGAGCTAGATTCACAATAGTCAGACATTATCTAGTTCCTATATTTTTACAAGGAAAATAAAGCAGTGCCAAATCTACTCATAATGACAAGTATACACAATAATGTCATGAGTTTGTGTTGCATAGAAGCTAATTCATAGATTGTTTGTATTGTTCCTTTAAATCTTTGGGGATCTTTGTTCATACTCATTCCCATGAATCACTGAATTCTATTCTAGTAATAATTCTCTCTCTTTCTTTCTCTCTCTCTCTCTCTCTCTCTCTCTCTCTCTCTCACACACACACACACACACACACACACACACACATAGAGGTATCCTACTGCACACATATAATTATGACTAAAATGTGTGGGTGTGAATAGAATTATTTCTAAGCTCGGTATTTATTTTTATTTCAACAGATGGATGATCCATTTTTAAGCACAATTTTCAGACTTTCCCCTTACAGGTGCAAATCAAATGAATAATTATTTAGAGATGGATTTGGCCTTGGAGACATTTGAAGGAGTAGATTAAAACCAGTATTTTTTAAAATCTTATTTTATCTCTTATTTTAAAAATTTTATTGATATCTCTCATTTTTACATCAAACTCATTGCTGAATATGTCCCTCCTTCCCATTCAGCAATCTGTCCTTTTTAAGAAAGATTTTTAAGAAAAGGAAAAGGAAAAAGGTTAGTTTAGTAAAGTTAACCAATAAATAGATCATGCCTCATAGTGTCTCAACTTTGTTATTTCTTACAATAGAGTAGTGGTGGAAGACATTCATGTACAAACAAATTGATGACCACTTACTTTGTATCTTGTTCTTTGCTACCACAAAAATTCTGCTAGAATCTTTCTTTTGTCTTTGATCTCTTTAGGATTATATAGCAAAGGGATCACTGAGATGTGGACAATTTCACATTAGTCCTTTTTTAAAAAGCATAATTCCTATTTGCTTTCCTTAATGTTTGGACCAATTCATAGCTCCTCTTACTCTGCATTAGTGTGGTTGTACTCCTACAATCCCTACAACCTTAACTATATCCATTCTTTATTTTTCATCTTTGCTAATTTTCTGAGTGTGAGGTGAAACTCAGTCAACTAGTATTCATTAAGCCCTTACTATGCATCAGACACTGTGCTAAGTGATAGTTATTTTGATTTTCTTCTTTCTTATTTGTGACTGAAAACAATTTTTCACAGGAGTGCAAATTATTTGCAATCCTTTCAAAAACCATAAACTAGTTGTTTGTTTTATTCCATTTATTTGTTTTAGGATTAGCCCCTTGAACTTAGCTCAAGGCCTTAGCATTTCCTCTATTTCTTCCAAATGAAGGCTAAAGAACTAGTATTTTCAAAGCTTTCCTTCCTCCCTCTTTCCATTTCTCTTCTCTCCCCCCAATTATAATGGCATTTCTTCCCCCCATTGAAGGTTCTATTTCTTCTCTCACATGTACCTCATGTTGACCACAGATAACAATTTGCCTTTGGCACTCTGGGGCTTTCCTAACTGCATCCTAAAGTTTCATTTTTCCTCTTTTTCAGATCACCACAGACCTGAGACAGCGTTGCACTGACAACCATACAGGAACATCAGCCTCAGCCCCTATGGCTGCTGGCATCATTGCCTTAGCTTTGGAAGCCAAGTAAGTTTTGATCTGTATTTTCTATTAACAGGTGATTCCCCTCCTTTTAGTAGGGGTAGAACAGCACTCTCTCCCTTGCCACTGGGAATATTAACTTTTCCCTCCCTTTGTGTCCTTCCTCCATTAGGTCCACTCTTTATTTAACTAGGATCAGAAAATTTTTATTAGAGATACAGGAGCTGTAGCTGGTTCTGATCTTTGTCATGTCAAAAGGTTACTAGAACTACCTTCCTGACAAACCTGCAGATTAGTTGCTGCATGGAGAGATGCTAACACAAGTGTCAATAGTAATAAAGTATGGGGAATTTGGTTTTTGCCAATTTCTATCCATCTTAGTAGCTATTATTTAAAATCACAGAACCTTAGAGTGGGAAGGGGTCCAAAGATCATCTAATGCCATCCTTACCCAAAATAAAATCTCCTTTAGGACATTTCTAACAAGTCATCCTTCACCTTTTGCTTAAGAATTTCGAGTGGTTAGGAAGTCATTACTTCCCAGTGGAGCCATTCTGCTTTTGCATGAAACCTGTCTCTTTTGAATTCCCATTCATTTCTCTTAGTTCTGTCCTCTGGATCAAGTTGAGGGCATCTGATCTTGAATTTAAATGACAGCTCTTCTTACACTTGAAGAACTAGTTGGTCTCTCCAAGTCTTCTCTTTTCTGAGGTAAACAATCCCAAGTTCTTTTAACTGAACCTTTCATGTTCTCAGGCCTCCTACCATACTTGCTCTCCTTTGGGTATACTTTGGTTTCTCAATGCCCATCATAAAATATGACATTCTAAAATGAAAATAACATTGCCAGTTAGACTTAATCTTTTATTAGTTTTTCTGGTTTTTAAACCAGAGTTTTTACAGCCCATTAACAACCCTTTGGCCTTTGTTACATGAAATGCTATCTAGATTAGAGATGTCCTACGTGAACTATAACACTCCTGAGTGTGACCCAAACCAGATTAAAATGTAGTTGGGAAATATTTAACAAAAAAGTAAAAAGATGACAAAACATAGATAATATTAATGTGTTTTTCTAAGTCAAGTAGAGGATCCCAGACATTCTTATACATGGTTTCAAGGATCTCTATTTAATTTGAGTTTGACACCACTGGCTTAGGCAATCTGACAAATGATTACACCTGCATTTGAGATTTTTTGACCCATCCTTAACGTCACTTAATTTATTTTTGTCTTAAGTACATTAGTTCTGGACTACTGATATTTTTTTTTTGGATTTCTTTTGTCTCCTACAATGTGTTAGGTCCTCCATTAGGAGGAGCACCTCATCCTTTCTTTGGGATTCAAAATACTTTAAATTAATTTTTCTTTAGAATTTTTCAAAAACCACCAATACTGGTTTAGCAGTTATATTATTGTGTTTTTTTTCTAGCATAGGAAATAGTTTGTCTGGAACTGGTAACTTGAACTTATTAGGAGCAGTTAGTTTTTATCTTATCACCTCCCATATCTTAAATCTCAATTCCCTATTATCCAGTTTAATTCTATACATGAGAGCTTAAAGTTCATTCATGGTACAGAGTAAAAAAAGACAATAAGATTTCATTTCTCTATGTTGAGTTATCATTGTTTTGTCTATTTTGATCAATAATTCTGTCTCTTCATTGACCTTCTTGTCCCTACCAGAGCTAAAAAAGACATTTTTTGTTTAGGCTTAAGACTAGGCTCTTAAGGCTAGCCTCCAGTATTCTTTTTTTTTAAATAACTTTTTATTTACAAGATATATGCATGGGTAATTTTTCATCACTGACCCTTGCAAAACCTTCTGTTCCAACTTTTCCTCACCTTCACCCCACCTCCTCTCCTAGATGGCAGGTATATCAATACATGTTAAATATGTTAAAGTATATGTTAAATACAATATATGTATACATATCCATACAGTTATTTTGCTGCACAAGATAAAATGGACTTAAAAATAAAGTAAAATTAACCTGAGAAAGAAATCAAAAATGCAAGCAGACAAAAATAGAGGGAGTGGAAATGCTATATTATGTTTCACACTCATTTCCCAGAGTTCTTTTCCTGGGTGTAGCTGGTTCTCTTCATTATTGAACAAATGGAACTTAACGTTATTTATAACTGTCATCAGTTATCTGCCTTTCTGTTATTCTTTTTCTATGTGTCTTTTAACAAATATGAATTAGTCCTGGTATTGCCACTTGGGTTTCTTTGGACGGTTTTCTCCTTTCCACCTTACTGGAATCTCTTCTGGCTTTTTTTATTTCAGCATTTTATTCTTGAGAAGATCCCAATCTGGATTGACCAACTTTCCTTATAGAGTTTTGAAGGATTAAAATTATTCTTTATTTGGAATTCTTTAAAAGCCATTCTCCCACAATCAAATGGATCTCTTTTTTATCCAAATATGAAGAACTCTAAGATGGATAGAGTGGTTTCTTTTTAACCAGTTTCTATTCATTTATACTTTCTCTATAAGTTATTCTTCAAATCCATATCCATAATAGAGATTTGCTTTGTCATTTCTTCTAACTTTTAAAGAATACAGTTTATAAGCAAATTTCAGTGATTTATTAGTTATTCTACTCATAGCAGACTGATAGAGCTTTAATAAATGTCAGAATACCTGAAGATCTCTGTCTCTTCAACTTCTACTGCATCAGCTTTGTTCATTTCTAACTTAGTGGCTTTTAACATAGTTCCTCCATAATAATATTATTCCTATTTCTTCTTCATTTATTCTAAACTTCTATCCTCCCTTCCAGTACTTAACTGTCCAAACTAGAGCATATCTTACTCATCTCTTATTTTCTTTTAATCCAGTTGTCCTATTTGAATAAAGTATAAACCATCAATTGTAGTCCTCTAAGTTGTGAGTGGCACACTAAAACCTGAGATGCAAGTTAACTTCTTGCATTAAGATTTTGTTTATCATCAAGCTTGCTCTGTTTGTGAGTAGATATCTCAAATCATTAATATTTTCTGTTGTAATGATGTCATGTTACATGAAACCAATCTCTAGATAATACATTTCTTAGTCTTAGCTGACAGCCCAGTTATTTTAAATTATATTCAGTATAAGAAATTCTTGGTGTAAGATAAGTACTTTAGACAGACTCTTGGGGTTAACTCTCGCAATATTTGACCTATAACAAGGCAACACATTCTCTTATCAACAGTTAAGTATGTGAACAGAATAATTTGTCAGATCTGCTATTATAATTTCATTCAGTGATATGCTGAAGGTCAAGAATGTTATGTCTGGCCTTGAACAATAAACAAGTATTTTCCCAAAGAATCATGACAATCCTACTGGGGAAGAAAGGGAAGGCTCATTTAGCTCTCTCCCAGGATGAGAGAAAAGACAGATAAGTGGAAAGAAATTTGAGGGTAATGATGAGTGTGAGTTGCTGAAATAGTACATTCAAATTCATACTCTGTACCAATACAACCCCTCTCTGCTGCTGCAAATGTACATAATGTATATTATATATATATATATATATATATATATATATATATATATATATATATATATATATATACATATATATATATGCACATACACTCATTTAACTACTTTCTTTTATTGTAGGAGAGCATGTGCACCTTATTATGAAACATGAGTTTATATAATCTAAGGATTCATTTGGAGGGAAAATGAAATTTCAATAAGATATACTTGGATATTGTGACATATTTGATAGATAGCATCATGCCCTATTTCAAACTCTTATTGTTGGGAGAAACCTGAAACTAAAATATGGCTCTTTGCATGAAGGATTGTAACTGATTTTGTCTAGTGGTACTAATCAAACTAAAACTACAGAAATTGTAATTAAATTTTGAGAAGTAATCTCTACAGTCAAGGATCAAAAAAAGTTGATATTTTATGTAACCTCTATTAAAGACCTTGCATAATTCAGAAAAACCTTATTAAGTGCCTAGGAAGTGCAAGACACTAGAGATTTAGAAGAAAAAAGAAGGAGGGAATCACTTTTCCTACTTTTAAGGAGTTTGTAAAATATAATTACTATTCTGGGACTCATCTTAAAATAAATAGTTTGGACTTATTTGATCAATGATTCCTATCATTTTTGTATCATGGATGCCTTTGACTTCCCAGTGAATTCTGGGGACTGCTTCTTAGAATAATGTTTTTAAATGCATAAAATAAAATTTAAGATTACAAAGGAAATCAATTATACTGACATAACAGTATAATTTTTAAAAAATTAAGTCCAGGGGTCCCCAATTAAAAACTCTTGAAGATGATTGTTAGCATTTCAAGATTCTATGATTATACTCAGTTTCTCCATTTATAAAACAAGTAGATTGGAAGAAGGTTCCATTTTGAAAGTAGATGGCTCAGTAAATAAAGTACTGGGCCTAGAATCAGGAAGACCAGAATTCAAATCCAGATACTTACTAGCTACGTGACTCTGAGCAAATCATATTATCTTAATCTGCTGGAGAAGGAAATGGCAAATATTGTAGCATCTTTACCAAGAAAATATAGATAATCCCAGCATGCTATGGTCCACAGGGACACAAAGACTCAAACAGTAGTACTAAACCACACCAGTGAGATTATATTCAACTCAAATGTTACATTACTCTGTAACTATCAAACATTGTCATTTAAATATGAAACGTCCGAACTTCAAAAGTAAGAATGTGGTCAAAAAAACCTACCATGTAAATTTAGACCACAAGACTTTTTCATTAGAGTAAACATTTATTCTGCCTTTAAAAACCTCATTCAGATGTCTACATATTATAGACATGCAAATAAGTCCTGCAAACATAATAACTTCTGGCCATTTTCAATTTGCTAAATTTAAATTGTTTACCAATATAAAAAAAAATCCAATTACATTTTAAACATGAACAAGATTGGAAAGGAGAAAGGATTTGTTCACACTTTGGTAGAGTTAGATAGACAAGAAAAGTAATACAGTCCTCAGTGGGTTTGCTTGCTGCTATATTACATGTATGTGGGAGGAAACTTGTAATTGAAAAAAAAAAATGCTACAATCAAAAACATAGTGACGCTTGTACCATCATAATCAAGTTTTCTTAAGTCTGAGGAACACATAATTCTTTGAGAAGTTAATGTAATCCCTCCCCATGTCAGTTCTTTCTATCACAACTGAATCTCACATAAACACTCCTTAGAATCACTCTTAAATGATTCATTTACACAGATGAGATTACAATTGAGCTGACCAATATAGAGAAAAGTAATGTATTTTTAGAAAACTATTTAAGTTTCCCCTTTTTTCCCCCTTGGCATTTGGAACACATTTCAAGTTAGACTTATAAAATCATTGACATTAGTGTTTATACATTAGATCAGCCCAATAAATTTTCAGGTTGGAGGCCAATTTAATAATCTAGCCTCAATAGAGCAGCTAGGTGGCACCATAGTGCACAGAGTGCTGAACCTAAAGTCAGGAAGAGTCATCTTCCTAAATTCAAATGTGGTCTCAGATACTACCTATGTGTCCCTGGGCAAGTCATTTAACCCTGTTTATCTCACTTTCCTGATACGTAAAATGGAATGGAGAAGGAAATGGGAAATCACTCCGGTATCTCTGCCAAGAAAACCCAAATAGAGGTCACAAAGGGTTTGATAGCACTGAAATAATGCAATAACAATCCCCACAGAGGGGAAGAGGGCCAATGTCTTGAAAGACAATAACCTCTTTGCCTACCTTTCTAAAGAATTTCCTACAAGTCCACCATTTGCAATACTTTAAACCACAGACAAGGGCGGAACTTTAAATGACAGTAGATGAGGATGGGATTGAAGATTTAAATTCAAATACATTATTCCCAGGAAAATGTGTTTACATAAAGATCCTCTTCACTCTACATAAAATCCCCAAAAGCCCTGGACCCCAAAATTCCATATTTAATTCCCACCTCAAACTTCTTATGCTTGTAACACTAGCTTTCTCATAAAATTTTCCTTTTTTTCAATGACAGAAGAATAATTGAAATATTCTGCTTGTGAGAACAGAGTAGGCATCTTAACAAAACTTCCAGTTTCAAGCAAATAGTTGTAGCTAAATGAATAAAAATGGATATCCTCTGCAAACATATTTTTTTCAGTTTTACTGAACCCCTACTTTGTATGTGTATTGACTTTTAGAAACTAAGCTGGTATAGTAAAAAAATAGTTATTATAAAATACTATGCTGAACAGGATCACACCCTCCCAAGAGTACATACAGAGAATAAGAATCATGATTTCAAGCTTAAACTGCATATCATAGAAGGGCTAATATAATTCTTTGAATCTTTGTGGGGACCCTCATCAAATTTCCTATGGATGTGGTTTTGCTTTCTGATGGCTTCCTTATAAATCCATCAAAGTCCTTATACAAACTCCTTTGTAAAACTTGAATCTTGGTGGTATATTTTGAGCAAGTCAACTTCTCAGTTTCTTTGTCTTTGAAATGAAGGATCATGGAATTATAGATTTAAAAATATAGGGGACCTTGAAGATCATCTTCAACTTTGCTCATCTTACAAATAAGGAAACTGTGACCCAAAGAGCTTAAAGGTCACAGATTTAATAAGTGGGAGAATTGGCATCTGAATCCAGGTCCTCAAACTTCAAATCAATTCTTTTTAACTCTACTGATTAGTGATACTTCTCAAACTCTCTTGAATTGAGCTCAGTGGTCTCAAAGGTTACTTCCAGCTCTAGCCATCTGCGTCTATGCTATTTTGATTATAAGAGTGAGATTCATCCTTTTCTCATTTAGCTAAATATCACAGCCATCACTGTGCTGGCAAAGTGAAGTGTGTTATTTCTCAGCATTCTGATGGATATATATTTTTTCTATTCAGTTTTAATGATGTGAGAAAAAAACACCTCTATGTCTTGGATAGTAATTGCCATTTCAGCATCTGGCCTTACATGGATGTGTTTGTCCTAACTTTCTTATGCTAATTTAACTGGCAGTCAGCCTTCATCATAGGATTCAGAATTGGAAACAACCTTAGATATCAATCCATATCTGTATTTGAAAAATTCCAAATATAAGAAAGTCACTACCTTCAATTTTTAGTTGTCTCACATTATTAGAAAGATTTTTCCTCCTTACAGTTAGTCAAACTCTGCGTCTCTGCATCTTGATTAGTGCTCCTTGTTGTACTCCTTTATGCCAAGCAAAAGAAGTACAATAATTCTTCTACATGACAATCTTTTAGATACTCTACCCAATTATCATACTCTTTTCCGACTGTCTTTTCTGCTTTAGCCTAAACATCCCCAATTCCTTTAACTCATCATATATTGGAGATTCTTTGTTGTTATTTTTTATCCTTTGTTCTCAAAGAGGGCAATTACCTCAAAGAGGTAATGCCATTCCATGCAAGTGAATTGGATTTAAGTGAGAGAGGGCTGTGCAAGGTCACCTGTCTCACTTTCTCCTCTGAAGCCATCTGGGTCCAGTGGTCAGATATGGATCAAGATGACTGGAGCTTATCCTGGATGAAATAAGAGTCCTTAGCTTTTTTAAGATAAGATCTTCAACATATCTCAGTTTGACTGAGATTTTACTCCGATAAGAATTAATATTTAAAGTATTTTCTAATTCTGAGATACCAGATGCCAGTATTTTTGTCCAACTCCTATAATTGAATGGAAAAAATAATATTGTTCCCAAAGAGGAAGGATTTTTCAGGTGTTTATCATGCCATTTAAAAATATAAAAATTAGTTTGCATGTGAAATCAAAAACATGCAAGTAAACAGAGTCATCATCACTTCTGTCAATAGAAAGCAGGGCTCTTTCTTTCCAAGGGCAACTGCAAGTCATCAATGCTATCAGGCAACAATGCATAAAGAGCCCCAGAATGCTTACAATTGTTGACAAAGCCATTATTGACTTCAGAATATAGTAATAACAAAAGGGTTTGGAGGGAGGTGTCACAGTAAAGTATTTCCCCCTTCACTTATAGTAATGAAAAATATCATATTTTGTGTCAGAAGACCCTCAGATTGTAGTCCCAGCCTTGTCACTTACCAGATATGTAAACATGGATAAGCTCCTTACTCTCATCTATTTCTTCTATTGCCACAAGGTAAGAATTAGACTTTTTTTTAATGATGCTTCCTACACTGGTGCTATGAGATTCTAACATTCTATTAGGATGACTAGGTGACAGTTTAGACAGAGTGATGGATCTGGAGTCAGGAAGACTCATTTTCATGAGATCAAATCTTGCCCTAAATACTTACTGATTGTGTGACCTTGGGCAAGTCACTTAACACTGTTTGCTTCAATTTTTTTCATCTGTAAAATAAGCTGGAGAAGGAAATAGCCAACCATTCTGGTATCTTTGCCAAGAAAACTCCAAATAGAATCACAAAGACTTAAACATGACCAAAACAATGGCTGAACAAGATTTCTATTGTTCCAGATGACTTCTGGGTCAAATGTGTATGAATAGTCTTACACCTATTAGATTTAAATTCTTATGCCTATGCATTGTGCCCTCATCTCCATAACTTAACCCCAAATCTTGTTCTGTTATTTTTTGTCTTAGGTCATATAAGATTTCAAAATATTTTAAGTGGGAAAATTCATGTTAGAGACAAATTTGTACATACAGTAATGATTTCTGGGGTTACCCACCTAGATATAATTAGCATATAGTAATGACCTCCCTCCCTAATGCAAACAATACACAATTCTTGTAGAAAAACTAAATGAGAAAAACCATCAAATTTGTTTACCTATAATCAATTATATGGAAATGACAAATATGTCTTTAAAAATAATATGCATCCCTTTGTCATAGTTGCAATTCTCATCTGGTGTTCTTAGCTTTCTTGTGCTGAGTAAGTCTAAGTCAACAATTGAGTATTCATGATCCAGGTACTATGTTAAATGCTGGGGACCTCAAAATATATGGAAATTGATGACATACCCCCAAAACAAAAATATTTTGATGTTACAAGTTACAAGTTTAGTCCAAGTTCCTTTTTCAATGGCCACAATTTTCTTTAGTTCAACAAACATTTACTCATGCTGTCTTCTGAGCAAGGTATCCTGCTGGACAGAGAGGGAAGAGAAAGATGAAAACAACTATATCCTTGACCTTAATTAAGTAGCCTGTAGTCAAATTTCATAAAGACCAAGAAGACTAGTTAGTTCTTTCTTTTGAAAAATCTCACTTCACTGGGATGCCCCCTCTTTCCTGGAATCAGAAATGTGGTGTAAAAAAAAAAAGAAGGATTTAGCTACTCAAATAGGAATAGAAGTACAATGTAGCCTGAATAGGAATATAATGTACCCCCTTCTCCCTTCTTATGAAGCTTCTGTCTCCACCTGCTTGACAAGATCAGTACAGACAAAATAGACTATAATCTCCAGGAAGGCAGGAGCCATATTTCATTTACCTTCATATCTTTCCCATTTATATCAGCACACATGGCTTTGCCTAAGTAGGGTTTTAGTAAAATGCTTATTGCTTAATTATTTTTAGAAGTTGAGAAAAAATTAAGAATTTTCACAAGTCTACATAACTCAGGTCCTGCAGGATTTAAAATAAGCAAATAAAAAACAAAATATAAATAGCATTATTTCATTATTTACCATTATTTATCATTGCTCACTTTTTTTGTCATAACAAATCACTAAATAAATGGCAAAACAAACATTTTAGCTGGACTGAGAATCTACGGGTATCAGAGGAAGGAGGTGAAAAAAGAGCTTTTGTATAGAGTATAAATTCATTGATTTGTCAGGTTTGACAATGTATTTTGTTTTCCTTTTGGCAGTTTCCCAGCTGTGTGTGAAGGGACTACCTAGTCAGTGATTACAAATGAAATAATTATCACATGGGCCATTTAACAATTCAAAACAATATGTTTTTCACAGTGTGACTCTGAAGGTTCCAACTAAAAGGCCCTTTGGGAAACTAAGCTCTTAAATAAAAGAATTAGTGCAATAAATATAAAGACATGAATGCTGTAATTTCAGATAAGGGACAAAAAGAAACTCAAGCCATTTTTATAGAACACTTCCCATTCAAGACCCAGAAGAGATCAGCTCATGGAGAACAGAAACAAGTTTATTTGTAAATAGCAATTCATATCATTTCACCCCAAACTGGCTTTGACAATCAAGTTTAAAAGTTTGAAGTAGTTAACAGTTTAGTGTTTTTCAGATTTTACTGATGAAAGATTCTCTGATATAAATCTATAATTATATTATATTCAACAAAACATGCCTCGTTTAGCCGTTTGTCCTGGTTTCCTGGATCTCCCTTCATGTATTCTTCACATAGTGAATAAGAAAGTGGTCCTAAAACACAGCTATGACCCTGTCATATCCCTACTCAAAAATCTTGATATACTTAAAGTATGATGCTGTTTATAAGAATTTATTAACCTATTTTAAGTTCCACATTTCCACTATTTTAAACTATTATAAGTTCCATGTTTCTTTAAGAGTACATTTGGGTTATATAATACAAGATATAACCAGATTGACTTCTTTGCATTCCTCCTCTTCTGGTTCCCTGTTATCATTTCACTCCATTATTCCCCTTTTATTTTTGTCCTATAAAATCTAGTCTAACTCCTTCATATTACACATAAAGAATCTGAAACTTGGAGAGATCACCCAAACCTCAATTTGCAAATGCGGGGCTAATCTACTGACACTCCTAGCTAGGCTTTTTCCATTACAATATAATGCTTTATTTCTTCAATTCTATCTTCCATGCTTATATCCTATAATTATCTTTCACCATAGTTTTGGAAAGAATTTTAACATTTTAAAAGAAAAACCTATCAGATGTTATTTAATTTTCTTTAAAAGTGATGTGGGCATGGGAATACCTGAAAATTGATTAGCTACTGAATAATTCACACAACAAAATTTCTTTTTGTTATTGTAGTGAAGACATGTTGATTTTGAGAAGTCTTCCCCCAAAGCCCCAAAACTTGAGGATATATTCACAAGGTATAAAACAGGTGTTTAACTATAAATGGATATCTACTTTTGATCCTTTAGTGACATGTGAATACCATTCTCTGAGTGAATCAAAAAGAACAATGCCAGTGGCTAATGAAAGATGAACATGCCTCTGGGTGACCTTTATAAAATTTAGCTTGCAAGTTTATTGGTACAAAAGGCTTGGCAACTCTTTGTGGAACTGTAGCAATAGAAATTCTATAGGAGTAGAAATTGGGTATCTCTATTTCCTAACTTGCTCAGAGAAAGATAGTGCATATTTCAGCTTGAAAAAGTTTTTAAGAGTTTTTCAGTTTTTTAAAGAGTTTAAGGAACAGTTGATTGAGCAGAAACAAATACTTCAAACAGCAAAGATACAAAAAGACACTTTAGATCATAAACAAGTTAAGAAGCAAGACCACTGGCAGCTCAAAAGAGAGTTAGCTGTGTACTCAAGGAGTTAACCCTCGTATTCAAAAGTTGTGCAGTGTAAAGGGCAAACTCTATAAAAAGAAAAAAGACATCAAGACCCTGTTGTACTGCTGTTGTTGCCTTGGCCATATGTATTTACACATAAGTGCCTCACTACTATTTCTATTTATTCTTCCAATGGCCATTGTGGGCATTGATGCGAGTGGGCTCTGGGTTTAAGATAGAAAGAGAGGAAAGGGAGTTTTTTTTTTTTTTTTTTGCTTAGAATTAATTGCATCTAACAGCTGTTAATGGAAAGCACACTAATTTGGGTTATGGATTATAATAGTAGGAGTATTATAGTCTCACAGGATTAGACCTAGAACCTGAGAGTCAATCACTGGAGACATAACCCTCAAAAGGTGTTCAAATTTGGAGAGTATGGCAGAGGAAGTGTTATAGTGGTATTCTTGGAAAGCTTAAATCACTATCTAAACTGCCTTTCTTTTAAACCACCAGCTTTCCATTGAAACTGGTATTTTTTATAGATTCCCTTGTCTGATCTCTTTCTTGTGTTTATAGCTTTATTTTTACAGTTAGTCTTTACTTCTCTTGGGTTTATGTTCTACTAAGGAGGATTATAAAGAAGTATTTAGAGAGAAAATCAGTTGTATTACAAAATATTTGTCAAAGTAAGTTGAGATTCACTTTTTAACTGCTAAGAACCAGACTCAAGATACTTAAACATTAGGTAACTGAGGGAAGTTCAAATGTTTAGGTAAAAATTATTTACAAAGTCACATAAAGGGATATGGTTGAATAAAGAAGTCCAAACATTGAGCATTACAGCTTAGTATTGATGTTATATAAATACCTCTATCATAATCCTCTTCTTTCTCTTTCTCCTACAATTCCCTTCTCGCCCTTCTTTTCTTCATCTTTTTTTCTTCTCCTTTCTGTTTCAAATGAAATATATATTAAAATGCATTATTTTTCCATTAGGCCTTTCCCATATTCAGGTATATGAAATATTTAGGATCATGAATGCATCTATATATTGAAGTAAAATTCTATTATAATCAATTTAATGAAACATCTAAATTGTTTTCCTTAAGTGCAATTTTGTTGTAATTAGAACAAAGTTAAAAATGACATTTTTTGGTCCAGAAAAGCTATTGCTAAAAACAATAAAGCCCTAGCCTTTGGATCATGAATTTGTAAATGAAAAGTGTCATAATGAACAAAGAATGAAATATTGGCACCCAATATTTCCTCAAGCAAACTTGTACAGGCAAACTTTGGTTTCTTGTGCTGATTTGTTTTAGTGGATGGGTTGAAAGTCAGGGTAAATTTGATGGGAAGGGTGGTTAAAGTTGTGAAAGGCAACAGAAAGGGATTGAAATTGAAAAGTGATTGAGGAGATGTTGAAGGACTTTAACTGAAGTACTGGGAGAACGAATAATACACTATTCCTCAAATGCTAGCCAGAGAAAATTTGTTGTACTGAACTATTTGTTCTAAAGAATCTCTTGTCACCAAATGAGCAAAGTATTGTGGTTAAGGAATCTTAGGTCTAGAGCAAGGCTCCTTTTTTCCCTTTTTCAACCTCTTTTTGCCAGTGAAATTTTTATGCAATGCCATCTGGAATCTGATCTGAGCTTTTTTTCTGGCAGCATTTGTGCATGTGTAGTACAAAGTGCACATGTGGGTTCGGAACCAAGGCTGCAGTGAAATCGCATGATGCAGCAGATGATGGGTGCTGTGCAAAACACCTTGGCTTCATTATGCATTTAATTTTGAATTAATTTTTGATCCTTGCATTCAGAAATCTTTTACTATTATCAAAATTTTTTTCAATCCACATTCAGTGGGAGAAGGACACCCAATTTAAGAGGCTTTAGTCAACAGTAGCATTGTCAAACTCAAGTAGAAATGAGGGTCATATACAAGGATCTCTAGGAGTGACTTAATTTTAAAATATAATATCTATATTTTATTGTATTTTCTATTTATTTTGTTAAATATTTCCCTGTTATACTTTAATCTGGTTCCAGCCATCCAGAACAATAGGGCACTTGTCTGACACTTCTGTTCTAAATGTGATATCTTTTGTTTTTGTTTTGTTTTGTTTTTTAATGCAATCAGGATTAAGTGACTTTCCCAGGATTACACAGGAAATAAATGTCTAGGGTCTGGCAACCAGCTTTGAACTCAGGTCTTCCCAACTCCAGGGCCAATACTGTATCTACTGTGGCACTTAACTGTCACAAATGCCATACCCTTTTAATTCCCACATCTTCTGTTATACCAACAATTTAAGAATCTTAATAACTAATGATTATCTTGATATGGGGTACTTGTTTCTTTGAAGACTGAAATCTAGCTCTACTTAAGTGAATGGCCCTTGTTATTTATTATGGCTTAATTCTTCCATAGTGATCAAAGTTCTGCTCATGATCTTTTCGTACTTTCAGAGTTGGATCTCAAGCAATGTAGTGTCATGCAATTATTAGCTTCACATTCAAAGTCTTTCTAATATGGTGGTTAAGAAATCCTAATTCAAATTCTGACCTTCACAGATTTACTACCTACTTGAAGCAAACTATGTCCTCTCTCTTGGTCTTGTAACTCCTTTCCAGACCAAAATCTGTGATCCTTTATGTGAAGTTGTCAAATCTGTGCTTTGTTTATTTTTACATAAAGAATTAAATCTTGGCAATATATTTGATATCTTTTACTGTTGCCAAATTTTTTGCAACTCCCACATTCAGTTCCCTGACCCTGTATGAGATTGTGACTGCAGGTTAAGATATTTTGATCCATACTTGCCATCTCGGGGAGGGGGTAAGCAGAAAGGATAGAGAAAAATTGGAGTGCAAGATTTTGTAGGAGTAAATATTGAAAATTATCCATGTATATATTTTGAAAATAAAATAAATGATCAACTATTTAAAAAATTGCTCTAAAGAAGTAATGACAATCTCAAGCAATGTAGCTTTATATATATATATACATACATATATATATATATAGTATTTGATTTTTCTAAATACACACAAAGATAGTTTTCAGCATTCACTTTTGCAAACCTTTGTTTCAAAATTTTCTCCCTTTCTCCTCTCTCTAACCTCCACCATCCCACAGACAGCAAACAATCTGATACAGGTTAAACATATAATTCTAAATATACTTCCATATTAATTATGCTGTGGAAGAAAAACCAGATCAATTTGACAAAAATTGTTAGAAAAATTGACAGAAACTAGGCATTGACCCACACCTAACACCCTATACCAAGATATTGTCAATATATGTTCATTATTTAGACATAAAGAGTGATATTATAAGCAAAGAACAAAGTCTATCTCTCAGATATGTGGAGAAGGAAGGGATTTGTCACCAAAGAAGAAGTACCAAAGAGCACATTATAGAATACAAAATGGATAATTTTGATTATATTAAATTAAAAAATATTTGTACAAACAAAAGCAATGCAGACAAGATTAGAAGGAAGAATTAAACTGGGGGAAAAATTTTACATCCAAGGATTCTGATAAAGACATCATTTCTAAAATACATAGAGGATTGACTCAAACTTATAAAAATTCAAGCCATTCTCCAATTGATAAATGGTCAAAGGATATGGACAATTTTCAGATGAAGAAATTAAAACCATTTTATAGTCATATGAAAAAATGCGCTAAATCATTATTGATCAGAGTATTGCAAATTAAGACAACTCTGAGGTACGACAATATACCTCTCATATTGGGTAAGATTACAGGAGAAGATAATGATGAATGTTGGAGGGGATATGGGGGAAATTGTGATATTAACACATTGTTGGTGAAGTTGTGAACTGATCTAACCATTCTGGAGAATAATTTGGAACTATATCCAAAGGGCTATCAAACTGTGAATACTCTTTGATCCAGCAATATATCTACTGGGCCTATATCCCAAAGAGATAATAAAAAAGGAAAAAGAACATATGTGTGCAAAAAATGCTTATAGCAGCCCTTTTTGTAGTGATAAGAAACTGGAAACTGGGTGGCTGTCCATCAGTTGGAGAATGGCTGAATAAGTTATAGTATATGAATGTTATGGAATATAATAGTTCTATGAGAAACAATTAGCAGGATGATTTCAGAGAAGCCTGGAGGGATTTACATGAACTGATGCTAAGTGAAGTGAGTAAAACCAGGAAACATTGTAGAAGACAATAGCAAGATTATCCGAATGTCAATTCTGATAGACATGCCTCTTCAGGCCAATTCCAATAGGCTTGTGATAAAGAGAACTATTTGTATCCAGAGAGAGAAGTATGGATCACAATATAATATTTTCATCTTTTTATTGTTGTTTGCTTACATTTTTGTTTTTTTCTCATTTTTTCCTTTTGATCTGATTTTTCTTGTGTAGCATGATAATTATGGAAATATGTATTTAAGAATAGCACGTGTTTAACATATTGGATTACTTGCCATCTAGGCAAGGGAGTGGGGGGAAGGGAAGGAAGAAAATTGGGGACACAAGGCTTGGCAAAGAAGAATGTTGAAAATTACCTATATATATATTTTTTGAAAACAGCTTTAATCAAAAATAAAGATGAGGAAACTAAACAAAACAAAACAAAACAAAACAAACCAGATCAAATTGGGGAAAAACATGAAAAAAACAACAAGTAAACAAATACCAGCATCAAAAAAAAAGGGGGTGTGTGAAAATACCATGATTTGATCTACATTCAGTCTCTATAGTTCTTTCTGTATATGTATGGCTCTTTCCAACTCAAGTCTCTTGGAATTGCCTTTGAATCACCTCATTATTGTAAAGAGTCAGGCAATAAATCTTGAAGAATGGGAGAAAAAAATCTTAAAAATATATTCTGTTTGATATGTTTAGCTTCATAACAATCATATCATTATTTGTGAAGTGCTAATCAATCAACAAGCATTTTTTAAGTACCTACTTATATGTCAGTTACTGCAATAAGTATTAGAGATATAACACAATCCTTGCCTTTAACAAGCTTGTCTTCTATTCTATGCTTTCCATCTTTTAAAGTATCTTGCCAAAATTATCAATTTTGCTACACAATCAGCAATATAATTCAATAAAATAACATTTCCATTCTTGGAAAATTCTGCATCTCTAAGAAAGGCTAGAAATTTAATATTTAGGTAGGAAGGAAAAGTAACTATCCATTTTTTTTTCCCTTTTAATCCCCCAAAGAATATATTGGTGTTGAGGAGCATTCAACTAGTATAAAGATATTGAAATCACTATCAAAGATATGTGTTGGGAAAATAATATGTGTAGGCACTCCTTTCAGCTATTAATTTATACTTTTATATTAAAGGATAATCCATGAAAATAAGGGAGAAAACTTAACAGATTCTGAGCCTCCCCCCTCCACCATAATATTAAATGAGATAGTAAAATGGCATAAAAGAAAATTGAGAAAATACAGCTGAACTAGATCCCTAGAGGTTGCTTTTTAAATGAAAAACAATCAATGACTTTTTCAAGGAATTAATAATTTTGTCTTGATACATCAGCTCCACCAACTGGTAAATTCTCCAGAAGTGTTTTTCTTTAGTGTGTAATTGCTATAAAATATTGTAACTTTACATCTTCTTCTACTCATCTTTCTGTTTCTACTTCTTCTCCTCTCTTCTTTCCTCTCCTTTGCCTTTCTTGTTCCTTTTCCTTTTCCTTTGTTCTTCTTCTTTTCCTTATCTCTTTCCCCTCCCTCCATCTTTGCCAAAGGATTTCAAATATCATTTATATACATATATATACAAATGTATGTGTGTATATATACATATATGTATATATACATGTATTTTGATGCACTTTCATTTGATTAGTGTGCCGACAGTCAATGAACCCTTTACAATGTGACATACAGATTGTTTGAAATTTATACTAATGTACCAGTTATTTTATAGCAAAGGTGATAAATTTGTGAATTTAGTATTCTGAGCTTTCTGGCATTTCACTTAGTGCCAAGATTCATTTGGTTCAAGTACTTTTTGTTCTTTTGTAACTTTATGATAGTGACTATGGTAACACACAAAACATTGTTTTGTTGAACTTCCTCTCTACTTTTTTTAATTTTAGAAAAAGATTAGCTGAATAGGGAGTTTCCCCCCCCAGAAGTTGATTATATTTTTCAGATTAGCTGCCAAATAGTCACTTTACCAAATGCATATTTCAGTGCATTCTATAAATGCCTCATTTTAGCTTCTTTATTTAAAAAAATCATCTTTCATATTTTTAAAATTTATTTTTATTAAACTTTTTAATTTTCCAAACATATGCATAGATAATTTTTCAACATTAACCCTTGTAAAACCTTGTGTTCCAATTTCCCCCTCCCATTTCTCCCATCCCCTCCCCTAGATGGCAAATAATGCAATATGTTAAAACAATGGTAAAAAATATATGTTAAATACAGTATATGCATACATATTTATATAATTATCTTGCTGCACAAGAAAAATGAAATCAAAAAGAAAAAATGAGAAAGAAAATAAAATGCAAGCAAACAACTACAAAAACAATGAAAATGCTATGATCCATACTCAGTTCCCACAGTCCTCTGTCTGGGTGTAAATTGCTCTCTTCATGACAAGATCATTGGAACTGCCCTGGATCATCTCATTGTTGAAAAGAGCCACATCCATCAGAATTGATCACTGTATAATCTTGTTGTTGCCGTGTATAATGATCTACTGGTTCTGCTCATTTCATCTTGTATCAGTTCAGGCCTCTCTGAAATCATCCTGCTGATTATTTCTTATAAAATAATATTCCATAACATTCATATACCATAACTTATTCAACCATTCTGCGATTGATGGACATCCACTCAGTTTCCAGTTTCTTGCCACTACAAAAGGGACTGCCACAAACATTTTTGAACATGTTTACCTTTTATCTTTAAAGTATTCAAATATTTCCTTCTTATCCCCATAAATCGCACATCAAAATCTTCACAAAATCTAGAGTTTGCTTCTAGGCCTTTTCTTGTGTCTAGTAGAGTCAAGTTGTTTTAGGCTCATTATGTGTATTTATGGATTCTTATTTCTGGAGATCATAGATTCTGAGGGAAAGATAAGTTAGAATTTATCTGTCTTATTCTCCTGACTTTATAAATGGGGAAACAATCTCAGAGGAGTTATGCTTTTAACCAATCAATGAGCATTTATGAAATGCCTATTATATGCCAAACACTATGCTAGATCTTAGGGATAGTGTAAAAGTTTTACCATTTTTACTTGAAGAACCAAAGTCTAAATTCTTTTGGGGAGAGGCATAATATTTCGAGGCAAAATAGGATGCATACCCAAATCAATATAAAGTAAAGAGCAGGAGCACTGACAGCTGGAGGAATCATGTAAGGTCAGTTCCTTGGCAGAGGTAGAATATGAATCACATACAAAAATAACTAAGAGCTAAATGGTGTAGCAAAAACAATTAGAGAACAGAGTAATGGACATAATAATGCTAACAATTTGATATGATGGTTGATGAAAAGGAATTAGAGAAGAAAGATAAGGAGTCATCATGAAACAGAGGCAAAATCTCTAGTGAAGGTATCCTTTAATATTGTCTCCAAAAACACTTAAAATACCTCAACATTCATTTATAAGATTTAGCGCATCAAGGGATCTTATAAATATTGTTTCAAGGAATCAGAAAATCAAAGATTTAGAGCCAAAAGGGCCTCATTGGTCATATGGTCCAACTCTTACCCCATTTTAAAGTTGAAAAATTAAGGACCATAGAGGTGAATTGATTTACCTCAAGTCACACATTTAGCAAGTATCAGGGGAAGAATTTGAAACCAAATCTTCCAAATCCAACTCTGTACCCTATCTACAGCAATTGCTTAAAAAATGTTACCTGAATTCATCCAAAAAATAAAGTATAATTAATTCTATATTAGTTGTTGTAAGAGAGAATAATGAACACTTAGAGTCATAAATAATGAGGGAGCTATTGTGAGGTTTGGGCCTCAGAAGGTGCAGTTCTACCCAGTTTTCACCATAAGAGTCAGGTCCTCTTGAGGAATTGCTATAATAACCACCAGACTGGGGTGGACTACCTTTCACCACAACCTATCTGACCCCCACTTTCTATATCAACTGATTTTGTCCCATGCACCTGAATTTCTTAGTTACAACTCTCATATGATGATTAATTACCTTTCAATGGGTTCTCTGTTAAGAATGAAAATCATTCCATTCCCAGGGAATAGCAGGAAGAAATAAAGAAAACTGAGAAATAGCAAAGAATATGTTTTTTCCACAGTACCTGAATAGTGAATTCCCACATTAATTAGATAACAGAAGCCCCTATGTATGATTTAAAAATAAATAACTGAAGACTAATAAATCACAATTTCTAGATTGACATCTATACTTTATTGTAACCCAGCTCCAAAAACCTTTCAGGATGAGAAGTAAACTCATTACCTTAGGGAAGTAGAATAAAGCTGAACTAGAAAGATATAATTTGGGAATGTATTGAAATATCTGGGAAAAGTAGCTAGATGGCCTACTGACTAGAGCATGGGTCCTGAAGTCAGGAAGACCAGAATTCAAATCTGGCCTCAGATGCTCAATACCCTTAATTGTCTAACTCTGGGCAACTCACTTAACCCCAATTGCCTCAGCAAAAACAAAAACAAAAAAACCCTCCTATTTTACATGTGGTTTCTTAATTGTGAATGGGGATAAGGGAAAGAATGTAGAACTCAAAAATCTTAAGAACAAATGTAAAAAATACATTGTCTTGAATGTAAGTGGGGGCAAAATTAAATGAAATTAATTAAAAAAAAAGAAATAGCTGTGAAAAGTGAGAGTTTGCCTCTTGAAAAGAGTATATCTTTACAATTTTCTTAGTAATTGTTACAGGCTGAGTGTTTATTCAACTCTCCTAGGTGTTTTTTCATTACTCACAAATTATTTATGATTCTGTGTTTGTCATTTGATATTGTGCCCAATAACCTTATTTTATTTGCAGATTATTCCACTATAATTTTTATTATTGTCAATGTTGTATAGCATAGAATTTGGCTCAATGATTCATCTATGTATTGATTACCATCCCAATTCTAGCACCACAGTTTGTACAGGAAATCAAAATTAGAAAATTATGTGTAAGAATATCTAATCCATTCCACTTTGTCAAATTAGGTATACATGTCAATCCAGTCTAAATTGAAATCATTCTCCCCCAACTACTGGTCAAGGTAGAGGATTTAGAATACTCTATGTTCCCCATTACCACTTACAGGCTCTGCCTCTTCCGAACATCACTCAGGAAGCTCTTTTCCCTTGAAGTTTCAGCAATTCACATCCACAACCCAAAAAAATTCTGGTATCTATTATATAACGACTTCCAGGATTCTCTCCTATCTTTTCTTTTTTCATCTATAAGTTCAGAGTCCTCTCTCTCTTAATTCCTGACCTTATCTAGGGGACTTCATCATACTTATTGATCCTCCCTCAAACACACTAATCTCATAGTTTCTTAGCTTATTCATTCCACATGACCTTTTCCTCCAACCCACTTCAGTTAAGCATTAAAATGGGCATACTCGACTTTGCCATCATGCACAAATGCATTAATTCCATGTTTATCAACTCTGAAATTGGCTTATCTGAGCACAATTTATTTTCCTTCCTCTCCTCTCTCTGTTATTCTCTTAATATTCTTCCTTCTAACCATGACCTCCAGTACCTTGAGCCTTGATTTTTTTCTTAAGTTATCACTCACACTAGCTATACTGTCCCCTTCTCCTTCTTTACTGATTGGTGACCCAGGTCAACTGATGAGTTTTCTTCTCTCAATCCCCTTGTTCACTTATTTAATATCTAGCTCACCTTGCCCTGCCAAGCCTATCTTGATTACTTCCAACAAACACTGCCCTTGCTCCTACTACATGCCACTGAACAAAGCTGGAGAAAATCATGAGACTATACTAACTAGGTCCACTACAAATTTATCTTATATAATTTCAACTGGGTTTTCATTGTGGCAGGAATTTTTTTTTACCTCTCAAATGTTCTAAATTCTATTTCTGTGTTTCAAGAAGGGTTGAGTAAGAGGCTAAAGTCCCATTGAAACTTCCACCTCACCTTTCTTTCCTTGCACCTCATACTAAGAGAACAATGTCCTGAGCCCTTCTGCTATATGAAGTCAGGGAACCTGGGAGTGCCCCAGCCCTTGTTGCAGAAGCCAGTGGAAGGGGGGTGGTGGAGTAGCCCAAAAAGTAGCTGAGGAGCCAGGCTCGGCGGGAGGGAGGGGGAGGGAGAGCACAGCAATGGTCATTTTCCAAGCATGCTGTGAAAGCTACTGTGGGACTTGCTATAACAAATGAGGGGCTGCAGCTGCAAAGGACCCAAGAAGGGTGAGTGCTAAGAGAATACAAGGCCAGATAAGAAGGAAAAGTGAGGCAGAGAGTGCATGCTGCCCAGCTGCCAGCCCTACTCCAATCCAGCCCTCAAATGGCAATCTTGGTTTCCTCTGGTCTGCACCACCCCTAGCCCCCTGTCCAGGGAAAAGCCTGGTCTTCCCACCTGGAGATGGTAGTGGTACACCAGCTAGGTGGAGATGGAAAGACACCCCTAACCCCTTGGTGGAAGGTTAGGGAAGAAAGAGGGGTGAAAAGATCTCCTCAAACCATGCCCAAGCTGAGTGGTCCTAGTTAAATCCTCCCAATGGACTGCGAGACCCCACACACTTACTTCTCCATGGTTTCATGCCCTCTTGAATTCTCCAGTATTTTTTTTCTACTTTCCTCTAGGGTACTCATTGACTACTCTTTGGTTCCAATATTTAGGCTTAGTTAGAATTTTTAATACAGGGTTTGTGTTGTATTCTCAACCAACCCAACTCTGAGAAGACCCAATTTAGGATTCCATAGGCTTTTGTAATTCAAAGATAGTGTTTTCCTGTAAATTGCACCTGTGATCATATCAAAAAGACACAGAAGAGGTGGCCAAGGAACCACATTGATGGGTCCTTAAGCCACAAGCCCAATGTATGATTTTCCATAGATTCTATTCACTATTCTGGAAATTGAATCTGCTTTCTGCTTTACAGGTATAACTTTTTGGATCTTTTCTTTTTTTTTTTTTTTTTTTTTTTTTTTTTTGCAGATTGTTCTGGGTAGCCTCAAATTCCTTATAGACTGTGTCTTTTCTGCTAAATTTCCCGATAGTTTCCATTAATTTTGTGAGCATGCATTAAATTCCCAAACTGAGCCACACAGAGTGTTGAAATCAGCCTCTAAGTTGACAAGATGGCTGCAAACCTCTGTCACAGGATGGACATCATATCCAACAATGGCAGTAAGCTCACTAATAAACCACTAATGCTTTTTATTAGTTTTTTGCATGCTGATCTCTGCTCCTGTCATCAATGCCTCCTACACTCAAGTCCATGAAGTGTTTTGCGTCCAAGCCTCCTATCCTTGTCCTTATTATGCATTCTCTTTACTGGTCTGTGACCTGGTGGGTTTTGTGGCCTCGCTAGATAGTATCTCTCATGTTGCTATTTTTGGCTGCTAAACAATTGCATAGTTCAATTAGAGTAAGAATAGTGTCTACCTTTATGTTTATGGATTTTGCTTTTGTTTTTTTGTTTTTCTTGATGGGATCTTGTGTTGCCATTGACTCATTCATTATGATAGCCAGGAATTTTAACTTCCTAGAGGATCTCATCTGAAGCTTCCCCAGATATAAGCCCTTTGTGAATTATTCCTCCTGAGGAGTCTGCCATAAGAGCCAACATTGTTGTTAGTTTTTAAGCAAGAAATCTAACCAAAATTGAAATAGGACTTTCTTTTGTTTCTTCTGATTTTCAATAGTATTTTTCCCAAATACATGTGAATGTTTTTAACATTTTTTGTAAGACTTTGTGTACCAAATTTTTCTCCCTCCTACTTTTACCTCCTCCTCAAAACAGCAAGTAATCCAACCAATATAGGTTAGATATGTGCAATTCTTTTAAATATATTTTCATATTTGTCATATTGTGTAAGAAAAATCAGACTAAAAGGGAAAAAATCATGAGAAAAACAAAGAAAAGTGAAAACACTAGGCTTTGATTCATATTCAGTCTCTATAATTCTTTCTCTATATGTGGATGGCATTTTCCATTCCAGACTATTGGAATAAACATCAAATGTTTCTCCCCATAGTTGGAATACAATGCTTCCCACAAAATTGGAAGACAACATAATTCCATCCAATCTATCAATCAATAACATTTGTTTCAAGATATATTTTATTGACTTGTTTTATTTCACCTGTAATTCTCCAATGTGCCTCTTTCCCTAGCCTCCACAAAAGAGCCATCCCTTAGCAAATAATTAAATAAGAGAGTTAACTTTCAGCAAAGATTTTAAAATTTGTTTTAATTTTAATTAATTTAATTTTAAATAAAATATTTACAAAAATATTATAACAATTTTTATTCCTGTAAGGAAGATTCAGGAAAATGATGAAATTATAACATTAAAATGAAAGCATTGAAAACCAATAGGTATTAAAAAAAATTTAACAAATTCAGCTTTCATTTATGCTTAAAGGGGAAAAAAGTAAAGAAGGACTTTTTAAAAAAAAATCTAAAAACTAAATGATATCATTCATGTTTTGGAGACTGACCATATTCCCAAATGTTATTTTATATAGTTCTAGAAATGCTAGAACAATAAAAAAAAAAAAGAAAAGCATAAAGATAGGCAAAGAGACACAAAAATTCCAGATTGCTGGTGATATGTTGGTTTACTTGTTGTTGTACAGTCATTTCCAATTGTGTCCAATTTGTGACCCCATTTGGGGTTTTCTCAGCAAAGATTCTGAAGTGATTTGAAATTTCCTTCTCCAGCTAATTTTATAGATGAGGAAACTGAGATAAACAGAATTAAATGACTTGCTCAGGGTCATCGAGTTAGTGTTGAAAGTCAAATTTGAGTTCAGGAAAATCAATCTTCCTTGCTCTAGATCTGTGACTCTTATTAGTTGCTTCATGTAACTGCCTGATGACTTACTTAGAAAATCCAAAAGAATTAGCAAAGAAACTAATCAAGCTAATAAATAACTTAGTAAAGTGATAAGAAACATGATAAATCCCCCCAAATAAAAACTTTCTATTTAACAATAAGAAAATTGGAGGAGAGGGGAATAATAAGAAAAATTATTTAAAACAACTGAAAAACGCATAAATTATCTTGGAGTCAAACTACCAATGCATATTGAAGACCATATAAATAAAATTATAAAAACATTCCTTAATTTTAAAAAATAACTAAACATTTGGGGTATTAATACTCATGGCTGGACCATGCCAGTATCATTAAATGCCAATGCTACCAAAAAATGCTACTTTATTATTGTAGTGATATATGAACCAGAATACCATAGAGATAATTTATAAAACTAAGAAAAACACAAAATTAATTTCTAGATTTGGAAAATCAAGGATCATAATGGGAAAAAATGTAATAATGGAGAATGGCACTTATTATTGAATAATAGGAGCTTAAGTTTTAGAACAGGAAATGACTCAAGAGGCCATTAAATCCCCAAATTTCATTTTTATTGATTAAAAAAAAACAGAGGCAGAGAGAGGTTAAATGATTTGTCCAGAATCATACAGTGATTAAATTTCTAAGGCAGAATTTGAACTCAGGTCTTCTTAAATCGCAAATCCAATATTCTTCATTATATTGCCTATATGCTCTTTTAGACCACAGATTTTACTATAAAACAGTAGTTATTCTTGGCACTGGTTAAAATATAAAATACTAGACTAGTGAAACAATTTCTGCCCTCAAACTACTTATTTTCTATTTAGGGAAATATATAAATATTTAAATGTACATATAAAAGAGATGCAACAATGTGGAGCAAGATAAGTACTAGAAACTTGAGATCAGGAAAGGCTTCCTGTAGAAAGCAGCGTTTGAACTGTACTTTAAAAGAGACTAGAGATTCTAACAAGTGGGCATGACGGGGGAGTAAATTCTAGATACAGGGCACAGTCACTGCACTTTCAAAGAAATGGAAGCTGTATTGTAATATGTGAGGAACAATAAGAAAGCCAGTTTGGTTAGTCCTTTAGTTTGTAAATAGTAAGGTATAATAAGCCTGGAAATGGAAAATGGAACTAATCTGTGAAGGCTTTAATGATAGCACAGAAAAAAATATATCTTTATATCTGATCCTAGAAGTAATAGGGAGCCATGGAATTTATTGAGTAGAGTAACAGCATCAGATCTGTTTTAGGAAAATCCCTTTGGCAGTTGTATGGTGAACGGATGAATTAAGGTGAGACTTGAGGCAAGGAGATCAATTAGAAGGCTGTTATAATTGCCCAATCTAGAGGTTAAAGGAGTAGTGGCCATGAGAATGAAGAGAATGAGTTATGAGATGTTGAAAAGGTAGAAATGATAAGATTTAGCAACTGATTGGACATGTAAAGTGAAGGAAAATGAAGAGTCTAGAAGAGTGCTGAGGTTGTGAATATGGGTAAATGGAAAAAATAGTTGTAATCTTAAAAGATAACAAATGTGAAAAAAAATAAAGAATTGTTTTATACATGTTGAGATGCCTCTATTTCTAAATGTCTAGAGACTAAGGCTATTTAGTCTTGAACATTTTCACCTAAAGAAAACAAACCATTTGATCTATAATCTAAGAAAGTCACTAAGACAGAAGGTGGGAAGAGTATTTCCATCAGAGACTTGAGATACACCCACAATGAAAGACTGTTGATATATGTGATGATTCTGCAAGTTAAGACTGAGAAGCAACGTTTCAACTAATAGAAAAGAATCAAGAAATAAGTGTTCCAAAAACCCTGAGAGAGACTATCCATCAAGAGAGAGTGTTCAACAAATTCAAATGTTGCAGACAGCTATAACTATTAGCAATGAGACTTGAGAAAAAAAACACCTTTGGCAATCAAGAAATCACTTATTACTTTCAAGAGAAAAATTGTATTTAAGTGATGAGGTTAGAAGCCAAATTTTTTTATAGTTTTCAACAATAAAGTAGGCAGCGGTTTCAGTGTCAACTATATATGTTGGTTATTAAAACTAGATAATCTGTTATTTGATAGAGCACATTAATTCTATTAAGCAAAATTATTCCAAGATTGGAAATTCATGAATGTGAAGGATTTGTGATCATGGCCAGCAAGAGAACATCCTCCACTATTTCAGATTATAAACCACTAGCTGAGTACAAATGAAATGCCTCTGGCATTTTGAGAGTAGATGATTTTTCTCATGTAGCTAGTAAGTATCAGAGATAAAAGCTGAACCTATTCTTGGTGACTCCAAGCTTAGGATTCTCTTCATTTCAACTTGTTGCAAAAAAAAAAATTGATTTTATTGGATTTGAAAGAACTTAAAAGGGAAAATCAAGGAACATCCAACAAAGTATACTTATCTTGTTGGAAATTTGGAAGAGAAGTGAGTTTGGAAGAAAAAAAATAACAAATTCAGTTTTGGATGTGCTGACTGAGATATTCAACAGATGTTTGAAAATATGGGACGGAAGTTTGGGACAGAGGCTGGGGCTGAATGTATAGATTTGCTGTTCATCTGCATAGAGATAATAATTATACACATGGTATTGAAAAGGTCACAAAAAAAGAGAAATTACAAGGAAAAAGGGAAATGGGCATAGGATAAAGTTTAGAGGATTCATCCCTAAGTGGGCCCTAATATAAATGATGAACTATCCAAGTAAGATAGAGAGAAGGAAAATGAGTGGGAAATATTGTCATGAAAACTGAGAGAAAAGAAAATATCCAGGAGGAGGAATACTCAGCAGTATCATGTATGGTAGAGAGATCAAGTAGGATGATGACAGAGAACAGACTGCTGTGTTTGGCAACTAAGAGATTATTGGCGACTGGAGAAAGTAGTTTCAATTGAGTGATGAAATTAGAAAGCAGATTATAAAGGATGAGTGAGAGAATAATTTGGAGAGGCAATGAGAGAAGGTAAATTTTTCTCGGAGTTCAGCATTTAAAAAAAGGAGAAATAGAGGGAGATATGTTTTTTTTAAATAACTTTTTATTGACAGAACCCATGCCAGGGTAATTTTTTACAACATTATCCCTTGTATTCACTTCTGTTCCGATTTTTCCCCTCCCTCTCTCCACCCTCTCCTCCAGATGGCAAGCAGTCCTATACATGTTAAATAGATTACAGTAGATCTTGGATACAATATATGTGTGCAGAACCGAACAGTTTTCTTGTTGCTCAGGGAGAATTGGATTTAGAAGGTATAAATAACCTGGGAAGAAGAACAAAAATGCAAGGAGTTTACATTCATTTCCTAATGTTCTTTCTTTGGGTGTAGCTGCTTCTGTCCATCCCTTGATCAATTGAAACTAAGTTAGATCTTGTCTTTGTTGAAGAAATCCACTTCCATCAGAATACATCCTCATACAGTATCGTTGTGAGGTGTATAATGATTTCCTGGTTCTGCTCATTTCACTCAGCATCAGTTCATGTAAGTCTCGCCAATCAGAGGGAGATATCTTGAGAGATTGGTACGATCTAGTGAAGGTTTTATTAAGGATAGGGGAGACTCAAAATCTTTAAAGTTAGTAGAGAAGGAACCAGATAGAAATGGAAGATTAGGGAGGAGGGGATGATTTTTTTAGGGGGAGTGGGGTTTCAGTAGTATTTTGTTTCTCCAATTACAAGATAGCTTTCAACATTCGTTTTTGTAAGATTTGGGGGTTCCTAATTTTCTTTTCTCTCTCCCTGCCTTACCTCCTGCCTTACCTCCCTCTTCCCCAAAACAATCTGATATAGGTTATTCATGTACAATTATTTTAAACATTTCCTTATTAGTTATATTGTGAAAGAAAAACCAGAACAAAAAAAAAGAAAAAGCAAAAAAAAAAAAAAATTAAGAGGTGAAAATAGTACACTTCAGTCCACATTTAGTCTCCAAAATTCTCTCTGAATACAGATGCCATTTTCCATCCCAAGTTTATTGGAATTATCTTGGATTAGTGTTTTACTGAGAAGAGCAAAGTTTATCATAGTTGATCATCACAATCTTCTGTTACTATATACAATGTTCTCCTGCCTCTGCTCATTTCACTTAGCATCAGTTAATTTTTGTCTTTCCGGGCATTTCTGAAATCAACTTGCTCATCATTTCTTATAGAACAATGATATTCCATTACATTGATATACCATAAGGAGAGGTTATATACTGAAGGAAGGAGATGGGATTGAGGGACATTCTGTGCTTAGTCTCAGTGCTCACACTGGCACTTCCTGATTTCTGTCTGTCATATGAAATTTTTCTTTTCTTTTTTTTTTTGAAATTTTTCATCAATGTAATGGAAGCACTGCTTTAAAGCATGATCACCCATTTTGCAATTTTTAGACCAAGTTTGGCAGGGAAAAAAGTATATAAAAATAAAGTATAAGCAAATAAGATATGCAATGTATTATATATAAATGTACAAGCAGATATATATATATTTGTGAAAGTAAAAAATAACAATAGTAATGATTCACTAAAATAGCTATAGTTACTTTTGCCTAAGAAATCACTCAACAAGCTTTTCAAAAGTACTTTCTTTGTACTAGGTACTGGGTGCAAAGCAAATAAAGAACCAATCACCAACAAATCAGCAAAAATTGATTAAGTACCTACTATGTTTTTGCAAGGTAATATGCTAAGTCCTGGGGACTAAGAAAAAGGAAGAAAATAGTTCCTGCTCTCAAGATACTTGAGAATATAATGGGAGAACATGTAGACAACTCCATACAAACAAGCTATATTCAAAATAAATTTGAGATAATTTCAGAAGAATGCGCTAAGGTTAAGAAAGACTGAGAAAAACTTATTAGAGAACTAAAACTTTTGCTAAGATTTGAAGAAAACCAAGACAGTCAAAAAGTAGAGATAAGGAATGAGAGAGTCCCAGGCATAGGGGACAGCCCATGAAAATGTTCACAGTTAGGAGATGGAGTGTCTTGTTTTTATATTCTATTGGAGAAAAAGCATATGTATATAAGTATATATATATATATATATATATATATATACACACATATAATTGAATTAATGAAGTGGAGAAAGGTACTAGCAGCTGGAAAGGAAAATGCCACATAGACACTAAGGATTTTCCATGGATTTTGATACTTCATGATTATTATTAATCATGATGAGGTGGAGGATGAACCCAGAGTAATAGTTCCCTTGTCATGCTTTTCATCTTGTCAAGGATTTACAAACTTTAAAATAGTAGAGAGAAATGGATTTCTTTTGGCTGACTGAAAGAATCAGAAACTCTGGAACCTCAACCAGAATTATCATGCAATAGCCACAAGAATACATTTTTTAAAAGAAGTTGGAATCAGGGTAGTGCTGAGTATAAATCATATAACCCAGTTTAAAATTATTGATCTAAGCTATGTGCATGTGTGTGTATGAGAGAGAGAGAGAGAGAGAGAGAGAGAGAGAGAGAGAGAGAGACAGAGAGAGAGACAGAGAGAGAGAGAGACTGATAGAAAGAGAAGTGAAAGAGACAGAGACAGAAAGGGAGAGAGAAAGAAATAGAGAGAGTTGCAATTGCCTGAATTTCAAACAATTTGGACAGGGAGTTATACCACAAAAATTCTGGGAGTAGTGTTGATTAGAGTTTGACCAAGAAATATCATTTATTTTTATAGCTTTCAAGAAAATATATTCATGACCTTTCAGGTTGTTACAGCAAAAATATAGAAATATAAGTTTGGGTTTACAAAGGGAAAAAAGAAAGAAAAAAAAAAAAAACCCAGCCTGACATCTTCAGATTCTGTGACACCATTTAATCTTTGTCCTCCTAAGGGGTATTATAGTTTCCTTAAGTATGTCTAAAGAGCAAGTTCCTCTATGCTTTGTTAACAACCCCCCCCCCCCCAATCAGAGTTCAATTGCTGGTGGTAATAAGGAATGACATTTATTGATCTTTTCTAATTACCTAGTCCATCTACTGACAAAGGAAATCCCTCTTTCCTTCCTGTATGCTCTTTCCTTTTTCCTGTATCTCTATTTATTTGCATAGAATTGTTCCAACTCCAATAATTTTTGCAAATTTCAAAAGGTTGCAGCTTGCTTTAGCTTTTTTTTTTTTTAAGTTTCTAACTCAACACGAATCCTTTCATATGATTACTAATTTTATGGCACCGGTACAATGACATTAATTTCATGGCTACTTGCTCCCATTTCTTTTTTGTTCATTCTCAAGAAACATAAAAGGTGACTGGTGTAGACTCCAGTTGCTGTCAAAGAGCCAGGAGGTTAGATATTCAGTTCAAATTATTTTTAAAAACTAATTTTCTTTTCTGTTGATTTTTGTGGTATATTTCTGTTTTATAACTATAATGGATAAATCCTGACCACTTCATTAGACTCTGGAAGATTCTTTTATTCAGGATAGCTACCCATTTTAAGAATTGTTTTTTAGTATCTGCAATTGTTGCTGCTGCTTTTCTTAATGCTTTCTTCATTCTTCCTTAGAAGTTTGGGGGTGTCATCTTTCTCTGTTATCAATTAAGCAACAAGCATTCATTAAATATCTCTTATATGCTTAATGCACAGTGTACACAGTACCTACTATACACTTAGTACACATATAATAAATAATTCAGTGCCAGGCACTGTACCAGGGATTCAATATCAATCATACAAAAAAATGAAACATCTTTGACCTTAAAGAGCTTCTATTCTATCAGAGGAGACAAATAGATACATAGCATAAAAATACAATGCATACTTCTATGTGAGTGAATAAGCATATTTATCTCTATGTGTAAATGTAAAGATATATTAGCATATACCCACATATTACATATGTGACATATATCTATATTTGTATCTATTATATATATATATGTATATTTATATACAATGAGGAATGGTGAATAAAGAGCTAGGGAGAATGGAAATACTTGGATTTAAGTTCCATCTAACTTAGAGGTTGTGCAACTCTGAGTACATCATTTAACTTTTTAGTTCTTTCCATGTTAATCAGATGCTTTGGAATGAGAGTGAGAACTATTCATTTAAAAATTATATCTGTGGGGCAGCTATGTGGCACCAGCCCTGAAGTCAGGAAGACCTAAGTTCAAATCTGGCCTCAGACACTTAACACTTCCTAACTGTGTAATACTGGGCAAGTCACTTAACTCTAATTGCCTCAGCAAAAAGAAAAGAAAAATCTGTTTGATTGCTTTTAAGCAGTACTGCTTGTCCAACTTTGTGAGTTTTTTTTTTTTTTTTTTTTTTAGTAAGTAGGCAAATACATCATCACATAATTTGTTGTTGCAGCTAGGGAGTTGGGGGCTCAAATACTGCTTATAACACAATATTAGCAATATGACTATGACTCTTAGAGTCCCCAAAGAACTGTCTAAACTGTTAGGTTCCAGAGGAGTTCTAGATTTGTTCTGGTGCATTGGTATTCTTATATAACTGAAGTTCTAAAAAAAAAATAATAATAATGAATTCATGGTTCTAAACAACAAAAAACCTGAAATGTCACCTCCCCTCCTACCCCCACAAACTGTCAAAAATAAGATCTACCATATTGGTTGAAACTTTTGTAGAGATTTATGAAAGGACATGAATAAGCATAGAACAAAATATGAGACAGGAATGGGCATCATTCTGTATCTGGCAGTTGTAGTTGGATAAGTGAGATCAGAAATCCTTCAACTTTTGATTCTTAACTCTACGAGATTAGGTTGAACAACTCTCAGGGAGAAATACTTCTTTTTCATAAAAGTCCTAGCAATTTCATTGATAGATGCAAAAAGAAATCCTATGCAAAATACCTCTCTTGGGATTTTCCCTAATACTTCTAGCTCTGGTACTGAGAGAATTAAGGCCCATGAACTGTTCAGAACAAAAGTGCTGCATAAATATGAGATAAAGATAGTGCCATTAATTGTCCTGTTTTTGCAGCTGTAAATTAGAAGTGTTTGGGGGTACAGTTCAGTTAAGGTTCAGTGAGGAGAGGAAAATGGCCTAAGCCAGGCAGTAAATCAATTCAAAATTGTTAAAATACCATGGGACATTACACATTTATGGTAACAGGCTGTACTATGATTTTCCTGTTGTTTAATTACTCTTTTAGCCAATATAGTATGCTCAAGTCTAGGCTTTTAATACCTAAAAATAGACAAAAAAGATATTCTTCCCATAAATTCTGCGGGAAATTGTGTAAATGTGAAAAACAAGTCAAAATATATGAGGATAAGTGTGTGAAATAAGAGAGAATACATAATCTTTTATGCGAATTATTGGGCCAGTTCCCTAACAGTTAGCAGCCTAGTTAGTTTACCATGTAGTTTGTCTCTCCTACCTGTATCATTTTAAACAAAGCCCATGCTTTACTGTGTGATATGGTAGCCTCACTCCTGGCTCTGGAGTAAGAAAAACCTGAATTCAGATCTTGCCTCTGAAGCCATTGCTCCTTAGGATGTGAAGTCCTTCTTACACGAACTGATGCTGAGTGAAATGAGCAGGACCAGGAGATCATTATATACTTCAACAACAATACTATATAATGACCAGTTCTGATGGACCAGGCCATCCTCAGCAACGAGATCAACCAAATCATTTCCAAAGGAGCACTAATGAACTGAACCAGCTATGCCCAGAAAAAGAACTCTGGGAGATGACTAAAAACCATTACATTGAATTCCCAATCCCTATATTTATGCACACCTGCATTTTTTATTTCCTTCACAAGCTAATTGTACAATATTTCACAGTCTGATTCTTTTTGTACAGCAAAATAACGTTTTGGTCATGTAAAAAAAAAAAAAAAAAAAAAGGATGTGAAGTCCTTGAAGGCAGGTATCATGCTTTTGTCTGTCTTTCTTTATGTCCCCAGTGTTTAGCACACTGCTTGGGGCATCATTAGTTCTTCACGATAGTTTGTTTGACTATTGACTGAAATATTATCTGCATAGCCATGGACAAATTGCTTAGCTTCTACAGACCTCAGTTTCACCATCTATTAAAAAGGAAAAGGTTGGGCAGAGTTAGCTTCTGAAGTTCCTTCTAGTCTTTGTTCTAGATCTGTGATTCTCTGAATCTAAATAAAGCAACAAAGCAAGTAAGAAGAAAATAAGGAAAGAGTTATAGATTTAAATGGAATGGCTTGGGTACAAATTACTGAGTTACTGCTATAATGGTTATCTGCAGTGGTGGAGGCAGTGGGGGTGGTACCAATAGGTGGTGCAGTGAAGCACTTTTTAAATAAAGCATTCCAGCCTGGAATCAGGAAATCCTAAATTCGATTCCTGACTCAGATACTTATCAGCTGTGTGATCCTAAGCAAAGCACTTAGCTCAAGTTGCCTCAATTTCCTCAATTGCCTCGGATTCCTCAGAATCAATTAAATGGGAATAATAATTGCATCTACCTCCCAGAGTTAATGAAAGGATCAAATGAGATAATAAATGTAAAGTACATAGTACAATGTTTGGCACATAGTACTATGTAAATGTTAACTAGTAGTAGTAGTAGTAGTGACAACAACTAGCATTTATATAATAATTCAAGGTTTATAAAGCACTTTACATATTATGTCACTTATTCCTTACAACAACCCTGTGAGGTTCCTCACAACAACTGCAGTCACAAAACTAGTATCAAAGGCTATATTTGAACTCAATGTCTATGGAGTTCAAATCCTATTCTTTTTCTATTATGCTACCCAATTGTTTCTCATTTTTCCTCCTGGGACCTCAATTTCTTCATCTGAAAAACTAGAATTAGATTGTAAATGACACTTAAGGTTCATTACAGCTCCAAAGCTATGATTCCATACACTCAGAGTTCCTAAATTTGCATATATTTGGAGCCCTATTTAATCATCATTAGTTGTGCCTTATTGAGACCAAGAATTATCTTTTACCTCTTTATATATTCTCAACACTTAGAACAGTGCCTGGCACAGAATAGGCATTTAATCAATATTTATTGATTTTTTTCATCAGTATCTGCCCAAATTCTATAGATAACTATAAAAGTTTTGTGTTAGTACAGATTTTAAGCTTAAGTATGTTGAGGCAATGGATCCTGCATGGTGTAATGGAAAAATAATTGACACAGAAGTTCTTACCTCTCTATCTTTTCTGATAATCCTTGATTTCTCCATGCTGATATCTGTTAGTAGTGATACTGAGGCTGATAACAGATACCCAGGTCTAGAAGAGTTATGTATCAGGGAAACTGGACTTCAGAATCCTTTTTTTCCCCACAGCATACCTCTGGCACCCTCCATGAAGGGTGGTCTCCATTTCCCCATTTTCATTTTTTTTACATTAAAAAAAATCAGATCAATGATTTCATCAATGTAATGAATGTCCTTTAAGAAACTCCCTCTCTGAGCAAATTGGCACTTCTCTAAAATTTATAGTCTTGTTAACTTGCTCAGAGCCACACAGCTAATATGTATCAGAAGGATGTAAACACAAGTCTTTCTGCTTTGGAAACTATCTCTTTATAAACAAACTACAGCATGTTACCCCCCCCCCTCGTCATATATTAGACTAATCTCTAAGTTTTTAAAATTAATTTTATTTATAATTTAATTTTAAATTCAAATATTTTTAAAATTTTGGAATTTGAGAAATATCCAAAAAGCAAAATTATTTTCATATTTGAAGAAAAAGAAAAATACATATAATATAAAATATATAAGATTTTGTGTGAAATCACGAATCTATTACATATAGCTTAATTTTTTAACAAAAATTAATAAATTAAACATTTTCCTTTCAATTTTGTCCTGCTTGTATGAATTTCTCCATAAATTTTTTCTACTGATTAACAAGGAAACTTTCACCTGCTCTATTTTCAACCTTAGTCAGTTCAGTCAGTCAGTTGACAAGCATATATTAAACACCTACTGTGTAGTATTGGACAAACCTCTTTAGGTAGACAAGTAGACATTTCATTCTCAGAGCTTCTTCAGATCAAAACTAGACAGTGCAGATATCCAATCAATTTAGGCCTTCTACAGTTTAAAATTCCAAAGCTCAAAGGATCCACCAGTTTTAGCCTCTCCAGTAAAATTCATTAAAGGTATAGACCTCCACACCCAACCTCATATGTGCTTTTTTATGTCCTTCACAAGACACTTTTTTATTTCTTTTTTTCCCCTTGAACAACAAAACATTATTGCCAGTTCCCCTCTTTTTTCAAATTCTTCCTCAAAATAAAAAAAAACACAATTCTTCTAATATATAGATAAAATTAAGCAAAATAAATTCATCTATTGGTTGTGTCTGAAAATATGCCTCACTCTGCACCTTGGATCTTTTGATACTCTGTCAAGAGGTAGGTAGCATGCTTCATGATCAGTCTCTCAGAATCATAGGGTTTATTCCTTAACTTTTAAAGATATAGAGTAATTTCTACTTATGTATAATCTGAGATCCCTGAGTATTGTGGGGGCAAACATAGGTAGAAAGCCAACATGTTCTTGGGACCTTATTAGGAACTTTATAGATGTACATTGGATAAATATATAGAAAAGTATGTCCTTAGGACATTTTATATACACAAAAATATATACACACATATATGTATATATATACACATATATACTTATGAAATGTAATAAAAATATAATTTGCTGATCTTCTCTGAGCTAATGGGTTGACTTTAGACCAGGTGGAAACTTTGATTCCAAACATATATTTCCCTCATTGTTTCTTTTACTTTAGATAGTATACAATTCAGGCAAGTAGTTTAAGATATCAATTCTTAATTCTTTCTGCTTTTCTTTCACACTTTTAATTCCTTTAACCTCATTTCTCCTTTCTGATTGCATGTACTCTAAGAGGATTCAGTTCATGCAACTTAACATGAAAGGGACTCTCATTTATTCAAGCTAAATTGAATATGGAAGATTCCCCAAACTTAACTAACTAACCTAACTCACCTTCCCCTTGCATAGGTTAACCCAGGGCAACATACCAGACATAATATGACAGTAAAATAAAATTATGTTACTATAGCTGTTTAAAGTATGGGAGTATCCTTTATTTGGTGCTTAGGTAGTTTAATATATGCTAGACATTGTAGAAAACATTAGAAAACTTTAAACATCATGTAAATTAAATTAACCAGGGCAACATGATATAAAAGTTAGAATACTGAGCTAGAAGTCAATAAGGCTTAGTCATATGGCCCTGAGCATGTCATTTAAACCAAGATGTATCTCATGTAGTTCCCTAGGTCTTATCTACTATAACTTATAGAGAGAAAAATTCTCAAACTGATGTCCCTTCGATTAAATCCAGGAGTGTTTTTTCTAGTTACTTTCTTTAAACCAATTCTAACTGGGAAAAGTACATTAAAAATATTGTACTATTCTTTCTTTAAGGGGATTATGTTGTATTGTAAGCCAATGGCTGAAATGTACTTATTTTATATCATACTTTCATTATGTCTTAAACTGGCTTTTTTTCCGCTGATGGATGAAGGGAGGCACTTTTACAAATCTGAGGTAGGGGAATTTAGAGATTGCACCTCAGAATTTACTCATGGAGTAATGAAGTCAATTTTCATAATAGTCCCTTGATTTATTTTCCAATTTTACTAACATTAATATATATATTATTTTCTATGGATTTCTATTAATATCTGTTAAATTCACTCTGAATTATCTTTAAAAGTCCCAGATAAGCTATTTATTTTCTGAGACAAAACTCCTTCTTCCTTAGGCTGTCAGTGATCTTCTCAGAATCATCCCTGCAATATCTTTTGAGCAAACTTGAAGAGACTCTCAAAGTCATAGAATACAAACTTTTTTATTTTATAGATGAGGAAACTGAGGTACAGAGAGGTTAAATGATTTGCTTAGGTTCATAATCTACTAAGTGCCTGAGTTGGGATTTGAACCGAGGTTTTCCAAACTCCTGTTTTCTATCCACTTACTTAGTTACTTACCTTTATTACTTTTAAGAAAAGGAAAAAGTGTTACTTGTTTTTAATACTAAGAGATGTTAATGGAAAAAGCTGGAAAAAAATAAAATACTAAATACTCCCTCCTAACTTCTATACTCTATCCACTTACAAGTTATTTTCTATTCTGCCAAGAATATTAGAGTTTTATCTGTTTTTAATTCTAAAAGAGGTTAATGGCAAAGCAGGGCAAAGCAAAATACTAAATGCTTTCTCTTTTAGGAGTTTTCTCCTTTCCAAATTTGTGTATTTGATTTCTATTATTATCATAAAGTTATTAGTTTTGGAATTCATGGATAACCTTATGCTTTTTTCTAGTCTTCTTTTTCAAACCCTTTTAGGGAAAAGGGGGTTTATTTAGACATGTTTTCTTTAATAATAAAAGAGAATAGAATGAAGGCAGAAGGATTCATGGATAAACATGAGAGCTTTGAAAGTTACATATTAAATCTACTATATATTTTTTTAAAAGCAAGCTGAACATAATAGATATTTGAAGTTTCATGTATGATCTTCTCTGTTCTACTATTTGTATTGAAACACTTGTTTAATTTGGTGTTTGTTAAGTTAGAAAAAAATCAAACATATCTCTGTAGAAATGGAATTTCTGCCAAGGGATGTTTCCCCCCCCCAGAAAAGCTTAAAAATAGAAAAGATATCAGTTCTCCTCAAAACATTCCCTTCTCCCCTGGTTCCCTCTTTTATAGGTTAATCAAGGGCAGCACACCAGACACAGAATAAGAGGGTAAAATAAAGTTCTGTTTACTATATAGGAGAGAAAGTATTGATAATCTATCCTAATGTAGGAAAAGCCCAGGCTCTGGTGTCAGAGAACCAGAGTTCAAATTCTGTCTTTATCACTTATTATCTGTGTAGACTTGAGCAACTCAACTAATGCTTCTTAGCCTTATTTTTGTTATTTGAAAAATGAAGGATTAGACTAGCTGACCTCTGAGGTCCTTTATGTATCTATGAACTATGTATTTGGGAAGGATCAAAGACCTCTTAGTTTTTAGGGAATTCTCCAAGGCTGAGAGAAACCAAGTGATTTTACATAAAGTATAGAGGGTATGATTTAGACCCAAGTTTTCCTGAATGCAAGATCAACACCTAATCTCCTCTATCATCTTGCCTCTACATTACTATATCTCTATGCATTAACCTTTATAGTTATGATCATTACAATCAAATACAGTCAATATATCAAGTACATGAAAGTCATAAGTGGAGTGGTAAAGATTTTTTTAGTATTCAAGGAAACAATGTAAGGTAGAGATTTTTTTTTAAAATGCTTAGGATTTTTCAGTACCTAGAAATATGTTTCCTTATTTTCATGTACAAACTATACTTCATTGACTTAAGATATCTTAGAGGAGTAAATTTCTTTTCTTCCTTAACCCCAGTTCCTTTCCTTTTTCTATAATCAAATCTAATTCTTCTCTAATCAAACACTGAGAGCTATATCTTTATGTCTCTCTCTGTGTCTGTGTCTCTGTTTCTTTCTCTCTGTGCCTCTGTGTCTCTATCTTTATTTCTCTGTCTCTGTCTCTCTGTCTCTGTTTCTTTCTCTCTCTCTCTCTCTCTCTCTCTCTCTCTCTCTCTCTCACACACACACACACACACACACACAGAGAGAGTGTGTCAATTTCGTTACTTAGCTAAGTTACATTCTCTATACCTTGATTTCTTCATCTATAAAATAAGGATATTGGGCCTAATTAATTCTAAAGTCCCTTTTATCTCTAAATCTATGACCCTATGATCTCTAAGGTAAAAGTACTTATAACAAGGTCAGCATAATTGAAGTTTTGCCCTAAGGTATCATTATCTAAGAGAGGTTGAAAATATCCCTTCTTAAGGGGCTCTTTTTAGACTGAAAGAATCTCCTAGGACAGATGGAGATTTGGCTCCTTGCCACATGGTATGTTGCTGAAGATCTTACTCATCTCCTTCACCATGCTTTCTCCTACCTACTCAACTACCATACCCTCTTTTCCCACAGATTGAAAGGAGGAGGAAGGGAAAAGAAAAATTTTTGTTAGCCATGTCAAGAGGAATGGGGCCAGACTCTGAAAGAAAGGCCTTTCCCTCTTTCAGTGCAATTATGCCTTTTGAGAAAAGGCCATCTCTGTTTTATGATCTTATACCACTACCTACTCCCAATTGAATTTACCCCAAATGTTAGAATTACTTTTAAAAGTTCTGCAGAACGCCATGCGTTCAGTGTAAAATAAATTAAGTATTCAGATATTGTCTTATATTTCTCAGATGTATCTATAAACACATCTGAAACTTTTTCATTTCTTAAAAAGCTGAATTAAATATATCCTTGGAAATAAGTCTCAATCATGGACTGTGGTTCTATTTTTCCATTGATAACTATTATTAGTGGGGTTACTTGATGGTTGTAGTTCTCCATCAGAAATAATCTCCTTTCTACTAGTTTCCTTTTATATTATATATTAGGTGTACATGCTATGGTGAATGAGTATAAAAAGGTAATAAGAAAAATAAAACATCTCATTGTAAATAGAGTAAGCCTTTCCAAAAATGTAAACCTATGCTGTGGAGTCCAGAATCTGATACCAAACTTTTTTGGTTTTGACTAAAACTCATTAAACTGCTAAGAAGGACCAACTAGGTCTTCTCCATTATTTATTCCTTTCTGCCTATAGACAAACAAATAATATAAAGGTATCAAGGCAGTATAAATCCATTTGCCTAGTTACCCATTCAACAAGTGCAAGTTTAGGCAATTGATGACTACAAAAAGATAATCAATTATCAACCTATATAGGAATGCCTTGAAGAAAACTTTAATATAATTTGCTGCTAACTAGTTCAGACCGTTGTGCACAGGTGAAAGATTTATCATTCAGAATCTTTTTTGTTAAGGTTGGATATACTTAATGAGGCATTTTCTTTTAATTTTTTCAAGGTCTATTAAATCACCTACAGTGGCTTCTCAAATCTAGGAGCCATTTTTCTGCCCACTCACAAGCTAATATCATTCTCCCTTTTGAGTGAGAATGGATAGAGAATTTAGCAGAATGTTAATCCAAAATAGAAAGCCCCAATCCATTGATTTCAATCATTCCGCCATTTTGATTTTGCTTTTTTAATTGCTTGTGACTCTCTGCTTCCCCCATCTTTTTTTTTTTTTTTGGTACAATGATTCTTGCCTTGTCTTTTCCCAGTCCGTTTCTGACCTGGAGAGATGTGCAGCATGTTATTGTAAGGACTTCCCGTGCAGGACATTTGAGCGCTAATGACTGGAAAATCAATGCTGCTGGTTTTAAGGGTGAGAATTTCTTTCATATTCACTGTCACAGGCAAAATATATTTTTAAATTTTTTTCCAATTTTAAAAGGAGAGCAGGAAACAGAACCCATCAAAAGACACTTTTAATTTAGTGTTGTCACATAGAGCTTTTGATCTTTCAGTAAGCTTTAGACAAATTCCTTTTAATTCCTTCTTTAGGTCAACTTTTAGAATAATTAGAAAAATATTAAGTAATGGCTGTCCTTTAAGAATTTCATCTGAGTTGGTGTTCTTTGCCATTATTTGAATGATTTTTTGGAAGATTATTTGAAGCATATTTATAAATCTGTTTTTGCTTATGAATATTGTCAGTCAGAATGCTCTGAATAAGTTGCCTTATCAATTTACCTTACGGATTCCCTATAATTCTCTTCAGACTATGCTGTTTTTCAAAAGATTTTGTTTTCACATGGCATCAAACTTCCCTTTAAAAAGAAAAAAAAAGGCCATTCACAAAAAGATACTTTAAATAGTAAGAAAAGAGAATGTATCAGGATTTTCACAAAATCTCTTTGTAGTTTGAAACTTTTTAATCTTTGATTATTTCAGTTCTAAATATAATTTTTAAAACTCTATGAAGCAAACTGGTAATCAATTTTATTTCCCTTACCTGATATGGACTCTAATCTGCTGAGCTAGCCATTAAACAGTTATCCATCTCATCAATCATTACTTTATTTGTGTTTGTCATGAGAACTCAAATAAGAATATTCTATGTACTTTTTTTCTAATGTAGTTGGCCAGTTGTTTAATATATTTGATTTTAAATATGCACATTTTCTTAAAACATATCTATAATCTCAGGTATTAAATCTTTAAAGTGTATAAGAATTACTAGAAAATCCTTTGTGTATCTAGGTGTTGCAATGTGTTCATATATAGAGACTGTATGGTATAGAAGAAATATAGTACTGGGTTAGGAATTAGGAGACTTATATTTCTATGCTGGCTCTTTTACTGACTAGTTATATGACCTTTGACAAGTAAATTCACCTCTCTGGCTCTCAGTTTCCTCAATGAAATAATTAGGATCCATGATTTCTAAGATTATTTTAAGTCTAAAATTTGGATTCTTTATCACATCTTTTTATACTTATATACATGCATTCTAATGTTGTCAGGACCCCATTTTATGAATTATATCTTAATTTTATAAATGTAAATATAGAAAATGAACATGAAAATATGCATTATGGATAGATTAAGATTATACCTAGACTAACAAAAATGATGAGTCTTCTGGTCACATTATTTGAATTTTTACAGCCTGTTTCCATTGGACTAGAACCAATGACCATATTTCACACAATTATAACTTCAAATAGTACAAATTTGAATACATGTAACCACTGTATGGAATTCGTTGTCCACAATAATCAAGATGAAACTGTAAATCAAAATTTTAGACATAGGCAAATGTGTCTAAGTTAATGAATTTTTTAAAACACACAGTTTTTTTTTTAATTGATTCTGCATTTGTAAAAGACTCCAGTGTAGAGATTATAAATACTTTCCTAAGAAAGACACAACAGTATTTGTCTTTGGTTATTAGACAGTGCCACTCCCTATTTCACTAGACTGACTATGCTGTGCTGTAAAGCAGACTACAATTAATGATTTTTAAATGATATTTGTATAACTCCATATGCTACCAAGTCCTATGTAAATCTTTGATCTGTATGAAAATTAGGATGAATAAAAGGTGTCTCTGAACATAATCTTACCTGTAAAAGCAGACTTTATGGAGGAAGGAAACTAAACTAAAACCAACCTCTGTAGTATTTAGGACTTAGAACTTTAACCCAAATAAAAGCCCCAATTTTAGTTATTTTTTTGGCAGCTTTGACAGAGCAAATGTTTCTAATAAAAAATGAAGCTCTCTTTAAACCTCTGTTGGTTTTGGATAGGGGAAAAGCACAAGATTTAGATTAAACCACAACATCCAAACCTGAGCATAAAGAGGGTGGGGGACAGTAGGGTTGTGTACCATTTCTGGCAAGAACAAAACTGCATTTTACTATTGCACGTGGCAATATTTAGCATAATATTTCATTCTCCTCCTTGACTGCTGCCAAAAGTAACAATTAAAGTACACATTTCCATAGATGAATTACTCTGAACAGACTTGATTCTCAGTGGAATTGTATTGTAATTTTGTTGATGACAAGGACCATATTTCATCTAAACCACACTCATAATATGAGAAGTGGGGGAGAGATGAAGGGGCTCTCTTTATGTCCATTCCAAAACTCACAATTGTTTCCCCAATTCACCCCCACCTTTAAGTAAAAGAAACTAAGGAATGAGAAACCATCAGTCTTTATTCCAAGAGAATAGAGGAACAGGAGGGAAGGAAGGGACTAGAAGTGAAGTAAGGGCTGACTTCTTTTGAAAGATGAACCAGGAAGAGTGAAAAAGCAGCAACAACTTGAAAGGGCTCTTCAATTCAAGAAAGATTCAGCAGGAACTGATACTTAGAAGGCAGGCAATAAACTTTCACAAGGATAGTTGAACCAGAATGCCACCGTATCCTTATTCTTTTATGACATTTTTAACATATAAGAAACAGATTTTCTCACAAATGGATTCTTTTAGACACATTTTTCCATCTCTCCACCCCATCTTTCCCCCCTCACAGCTGGACATTTTCATCTATACACTCATCTCCCCACTTCTCTACCATCAGCCTCCCTAAACACCCTGCAGTAATATCATTGAATTCTTGAGATGCAATCAAAACAACTTGAGACACCTTATGTTTTTCCATCATTTTGTAATGTTAAGGTCCTATTTGTTTAAAACTGCTGGTCATGATTTTATAATCATTTCAGCAATGCTCATTAAGTTCTTGGCATTGGATGAACAATTTATATAGTCTCTGAGTTATTATTTTCTCATCCAGCAGCTCATAATTGTTCCCCAAATTGTAAAAAAAAAAAATGTATTAGACCAGAAATTGTGATTTTTTGTTTGTGAATAAGAAAGTGGTAGACAGTATCTTTTGTGCCACTAATAATAGAAAAAAAATCTTTAAAAAATTCAGTTTAAGTCTTATCTCTTATGTTTCAAACACCTTCTCTTCATTTGTATTTCTGTGCCACAGAATCATAACAAAAATTTCATGCTAGAACAAAAAGATAGCAATAAATAGATAAGTAGGTGTGTATTTATGTATATATATGTAGGTAGGTAGATACATGGATAGATATGTAGCTAGAAAGAGATTTATGGATGGATGAATGGATGGGTGGATAGGAAGCTGTTAGGTAGGCAGATACCTAGATATGGAAAGATAGATAGATAGATAGATAGTAGATAGATATGGGGGTATCAATGTAGATAGGAAAATTGATGTGGACATAGATATGGAAATACAGGTATAGCATTTATGAAAATCTAAATATATTTTGTATATACAGATCTATAAAATTTTCTGTATATATCCTATTCTCTCTACATGTGTGTATGTGTATGTTTATGTATGTAAGAGAGAGAGAGACAGAGAGAATTTTATTATTGCTATAAGCAGCTAGGTGATACAGTGGATAGAGCACTGGGCCTGGAGTTCAAATCTAGCTCAGACACTAGCTCTAAGACAAAGAAAGTCAGCTGTGACTGAAAAGACTAAAGGCTGAATGATTTTGTACACCTACATATACACTCACACACACTCGCACACACACACACACACATTTATATATATATATATATATATATATATATACACACACACACATATAGATATTTATATAGAGATAATGTTTATCTACTTACTATATATATATCCTAACTTTCTGTTCCAGTGAACATATATATTTTGTCCCCTGATCATCATATAATAGCTTTCAGATAAAATCATCACATGATAAAGTTCCTAACCTAGACCTCTGACTCCAGGCACAAATTAGCCAAAGCTTACCTGAATCAGGTTAGTCTGCTTTACAAGAGGGCTTTTCCTTTTCTGGGTTACTGTGTACAGGCTCTGTTAGGCATCTGTTAAGCAATATAAATTGTTCGACCAATGAGTTTGGCATTGAAAAAGAAAAACCCAGCTGTCTACTGATTGTTTTGTGTAATGGAAGAAAATTTTTAAAATGGGCAACTCATCTAATTTGAAGTTTGAGAATGATGCCCAATGTACGGAGAGATTAAATGACTTTACTGTGATCAGAAAGCTAATGTTATATCATATGTAAAACTTTAACCCATCTTCTTAGTACCAAGTACAATCATCTCTTCTCTATGCCTTGTTGCCTTCAAGCTAACAGAAAAAAGTCAAAAAGACAAAGTTGATATTTCACTGGCTTATGCTTTAAAGCTTTGGTTAAAATAATTTTAATTAAAGAGATAGATGGATAAACCCAGTAACCATATGAACAAAATTATATTTAAAAAAAAAACTTTTTATACAAATAAAATAGGATTTAAATAATTTGGAAAATATTCATTGTTCATAGGTAGGCAGAGCCAATACTATAAAAATGACAATTTAATCTAAATTAACTTATATATTCAATGCCAACTCAAGTAAATTACATACAAAAAATTATTTTACTGAGTTGAAAAATAATGAAATTCATTTAGAATAACAAAAGGTCAAGAATATCAAAGGAACTAGTAGAAAAAATTAAAAGAAGAAGGTTTAGAAATACAAGATCTTAATATATATTATAAAACAGTAGTTATCAAGACCATTTGTTACTGGCTAAGTAATCTGGCTAAAGTAGATCTATGGAATAGATTAGATATTGTAACTACAGTATACAATTAGATACAATTTACAGTAGCAAATATCTCTAGTAAACTTGCATTTATTGAGGACAGAATGCATTTAATAAGACAAATCATAAAACAAAATCTTAAGATCAAAAAGAAAACCACATAATGGGAGTTTTCATTTTTTCTAGTATTACTTTTTGTTCAGATTTTTGATCACTTTACTATAGGTGATGAGACTCTATCAAAGTTTGCAAGCTTCTCTGCAAGTAGCCTCAGAGAATTGCTTAGGACTTTAAAGATAAAATGATTTGCCTAGATCACCCAAGAAGTATGTAAGACTTGATTCCATATCATTCTAAATCCAAGACCATTCTTTATCTATTATGCCATGTTGGCTTTCGAAAAATGGACCCATTTTCCAAATGTACAGCCTATAAATAGATAATCAACAAAATGTTTTCTCACCCATAGTATAAGAATTTCTCATTTTTGCTAACCCTTACTTGTTCACTTATTTCTTTACTTGTCTTTTATCAAGGTATGTTTTATTAATAGTTTGTTCATTTTATATCTTGCTGATGATATCTTATTAGTTGAAACACTGGTATCTTTGAGCTGAGTTAAAGTCTTATCTCAATCATGGACAGGCTATGTGAACATCTTAGCTTTTTGAGCAGCAATTTCATTCATATACATTCCCCCCCCCATTCACTGTGTAAGGATAGTCAGAGTGTTCCTTGCTCCCCATTACCACTCCAAGACTCTTCTTCCACAGATATCTCTTAGCAGCCTCCCTGTCCTTAAGGTTCATCTAATCCCAATCTAGTGCCTCATCCAGCTTCTGCTTGCTTTCTTTTCATAAACATGACAGTCCAGTCATACTACAATAATTATTATTCCTCACACAAGAAGCTCCATCTCCTAACCCATGCCTTTGTGATGACTTTTTTCTTTGTACCCCAGTGCATTCCACAGTGCTTGGCATGTAGTGATTGTTCATTAACTGAGTGACAACCTCTTAATGCCCCAGACAGCTACTCAAGACTATAAATGTCAAAGAAGGTACAATCTATCCCAGTAGAAATAATGCCCTGGCCACAAGCTCTCTCTGCTAATGAAATCACAGTTACAGTTCCACCCAATTCCATATTAATATATGTGATATATGGATTATATTTAAAATTTTAAAAATTTTAAATATTATATATTTTTAAAATGAGGAACAAAGCTCATGGCCCTGTCAAAAACATGATAAAGCAATAATTAAATGAAAGGACCATATTTTTCAGGGACCAGATAGAAAAAAAAAAATTGAATGACATTTTGTCTTTTGAGGAATAAATCCCAAATTCCACTATTACGTCACTGACTCTCATTTGAAACTCCAAAGAGTGGCTTTGCCATACCTGTAATATTATTTCTTTGCTTCCCTCATCCCTTTATCTTACTCTCTATACTTATATTGTTTTGTTGTTACTTTTTGTTGTTCAAATCCAGAAGAAGGGCTCCCCCCAATATTTGGAATGATAAAATAAATGTTCTCTATTTGACTTTGATTTACAATTTTCCTTCTCCAATTCATTTTACAGATGAGGAAACTGAGGCAAATAGGGATAAGTGATTTGTCCAGGGTCATACAGCTAGTGGCTAAGTCTACCTTTGAACTCAAATCTTCCTGACTGCAGGCCTGGCATTCAATCTACTTCACCACCTGGTTGCCCCTTTACTTGACTACCATTGGCAAATGATGTATTGTGGCTGTGGAATGTGAGAGGGATGGGGTGAGAGGGTGGGATTTGTTACTTATACAATGTAATTTATCTGGATTTGACTCTGATAGGAAGATGGAGTAAACAAAGTGCTAGATTGAAATGATTAAGATCTAAGTTCAAATTCTGACTCAGACACTCCCTAGCTCTGTAACTCTGGAAAGTCACTTAATCTTGCCTCAATCTCTCTAAATGAGAATAATTTTCTAGGGTTATTATGAGGATAAAATGAGGAAATGTATATAAAGCTCTTTGCAAATCACTGAGTATTATATAAATGTTTTCTATTATCATTATTATTGGCTATTATTGATAATTAACATCCAGAAACTAAAATTTATATTCAATTTCCTTTCCCTTAGAAGACCTCAAATTTTTTGCCAAGTCATATGAAAGACATACAGTTAATCCTTCCCTGACTATCAGTACAGTTTAACCACAGTAGTAATATCAAAAGGTAAATAAGAGAAAGAACTCCTTAGCATAAAGCCTCACACATCACCTTGAATATTATAAACAATTAATAAATCTTTATCAAATAAAATATAGCAGAATATGGTTTGGGAAGTGGGTTTTGACTAGCAGGGTCAAAGAAATCAAACTTGTGAAGGTTATTAATTCAGTCCTGTGTTATCAATTCAATTGATTTTTATAGATAAGCACCTAGTATTATTAGTCCTTGAAGGTTAGCTTAAATTATTCTAATGTGGAGGAAGTTGCATAACCCTTGCATCCTAACTAGCAAATTTTGTGCCAGTTTTCCAACCCTTTGGTCTCAGGTATGTTCAAGAGGATAGGGAACCAGACTAAAGAAAAAACTCATCCAGAATGTCAATATTCTTGCTATCTAAGTGCTAAACTCAACTGTTTTCTATGCTACTGAGGGATTGTTAGTATTATCGATTTTCTCTAAATATGCACCCATGAGGCTAAACTCTAAATACTTTTCTCTAATTATAATTCTACCAGCCTTCCCCTACCCACCCACCTAAAGGGGATATAGTATATGGGGATATGGAGGCTAAATTACTAAATTACTTTTCCCTTGATCCTGATCTTTAACCTTGGATTGTTGTTGAGTCCTTTTGGTTTTGTCTAGTCCACATTTGGAGTTTTCTTAGATACTGGATTGCTTTGCCATTTCTTTCTCAAACCCATTTTATAGATGAGGAAATGAGATAGACAGTTTTAAGTGATTTACCTACGATCACACAGCTAGTAAGTATCTAAGTCTGGATTTGAACTCAAGCCTTACTGTCTCCAAACCTGTTACTCCATCCACTGCACCACCTATCTGTCCCTTTGATCTGGGTATGAACTTATAATGAGTTGACAGCATGAAATGAGGGAAATCATCACTCTTGATATTTTTTAATGTTCATATTTGGGTTTTGTGACTATATGCAGTTAAACGGTATTAATTAAGAAACAGGAATAGCTGTCAGATAATAAATTAGGACCTTCTGTCATCTTTACTAGGCGAAAGAATGAAAAAAATGTCATTGAAAATCAAAAATGACAACTAAGTGTGAACAAGTTTACCACGTCCTCCATTTCACTGCCTTCCCAGACTATGTAAGTCTCTTTTTTACTACCAGCATGTTGCTGCAAGTCCCCTGACTTTCTTTGAAGACCACTAAAATGCTAGATGTTTTTATTTTCTAACTGATTTTCCTGCCTAGGGAAAACCATTGACAGTCTAACAGGCCTCCTTAGTCTCCCAGGCCTTAACTTTTAACAACCTTTATTACTCTTAATTGCCATCATTTGATTTCAACTGGTAAAGACTGATCATTTTAAAATGTGCCAATATATTTTTAATACCTGCCTGACTTGCTTTCAATTTGTAACACTTATTAAAAATAATTAGAAGTGCTGAGACCATTAAGCATGCCACATGTTAAACAAAATCTGAAAGTGTTTAAATGTATTCCATTTTTTAACAGGACCTTATGAAATTATTTCTGATGCATTTGACATTTTTATTCCCTGTTTTTCTTTTATTTCCTTGTATAAATAATATTCTCCCTTTGACATCTAGAGTACAGATAAGATGGTTTGTCCACTTGTCTTACATTCTCGAAAAAAATGCAACTATGATTAAAGATGCATAGAACATTTCACTTAATGATATACACAGCATATCCATGGAGAGAGGTTAAGGTGAACTAGTACGTGAACTAGATAGACATGGAATTAGAACTAATTTATCCATATCAGAAGCCTTAGTTCTATTTACAGAAAAAAAAAAACTATTTCTTTACTTACAAATTATAGTATTGGCTAACCTCATTTTATAGTTTTTAAATGCCTTTGGTGACTTTTCTTATGCTAATTCTAGTATTCGAGTGATCGTTGGTACCATATTGTATCCAAGATATGCCCAACATATTGCCTTTCCATTTCCTCTGGATCATCTACAAGTTGATTTTTCTGAGGTCGTGATATTCCATATTTTGTAGTCATGTAACATCACTAGAAAAATACTGACATCAAAAATAAGGGTTTTATTGTCTAAGAGAAGTTTGAAGAGTACTGGGAAGTTTTCTAAACATTATCTTGCCTGGTCTCTTTTCTTATTCATTTCTTGTTCATTATTAAACTCATATGTCCAAGTCCCACCTTGATATCTACTACTTATATGATCTCCATATTAATTAATAATTAATTAATCTACATATTATTAACTAATAAATAATCTATATTAATTGCACTGTGACTTAGTTTTCTCATCTGTTTAAAAAAAAAAAAAAAAAGGTTGGCGCCCATGGCATCTAAGGTCTTTTCCATCTCTAAATCTATTTTATTGTTTTCGATGTTTAGTCATTTCAGTAGTATCTGACTCTTTGTGATCCCATATAGGGTTAAATTTATGGGCTGCTCCCTCATCAGGCAGGCTTTCCTAGACAGTTTTCCACTGCACCCTGAATTTTAATAGCTATGCTTTTGACTAAAAGCCATAAGGGAGACAAGAATCCATTGTATTATTTGTTATTGTTGCCCAGTCATTTTTTCAGTCATGTCCAACTCTTAGTGACCCTGTTTGGGATTTTCTTGGCAAAGATATTGGAGTAGTTTTCCTTCCTTTTTACAGATAAGGTAACTGAGGCAAAAAAAAAAATAAGTGATTTACCCATGGTCATATAGCTAGTAAGTATCTTAGGTCAAATTTGAACTCTGTAAATGAGTCTTCCTGACTCCAAGTACAACATCCTGTCCACTATGGTGCCAGCTAACTGCTTGTTGCTTGTTTTGTGTTTTAATCATTTGTTCCCATAGAATTAAATACAGGCTTAAATGATATGTTAACAGAGTCATCTCCCATGTTACATTTTAAAATTCTATATATTTTTCCATGAAATCCAAATTCCAAATACTTTAAAAAATATAATCATAGCTGTTTGATATATGTTAACTTGAAACAATTTAGCATTTGGGATGCATTGAAAACCAAAATATTTCCTTGCTCCAAAAAGTGTTGCAAGATAGTGCATATGAAAGGATTTTTTATATTAGATACATAGTTTAAGTTACTTTTTCTTGTGGTATGGCTTGCTTAAGCATCTACACACACACACACACACAGAATATGTCCATAATAATACTTATAAATATAATCTTTATTTACATTTGCCATCTAACCTTTGCCCTCCCTCTCTGTTATGAACAGTTGGCCACCAGAGTGTTCAACACATGTTTAAACACATGGAAGCTTAGAAATGTCCTTTAGATATGAGAGTTGTGGCTTTCTTCACTTCACTCAGCAGTAGAGTGAGGATGTATTTTTCCCCCTGAAATACAGATGTGGTTTCACACTTAATGCCTACCCTCTAAATAAAACAGAACTATTGGTGCATGCGCTTTTCTTTAATCTATGTATGAAATGCAATTAGTCAATATATGCAATTATGTGTTGAGTGGTTTAGTGGTCTTACCACAGCCTTAGTAGACTGGTCATAGGCCTGCCACTGAAATTTTCTGTGGCCTTTGAGAAAACCAATGAACCACTTCATATCTCTAATAGTCAAAATGTGGGTAACAAATGCTAGTTATAAAAAGAACATTATCAACTGTATATGAAAATTGCTTTAAAGATGAGAACTACACATGAAGACAGTTTTAAAACCACATTCACAATACTGACCAGCTCACCATAACTATGATAAATACAACCATATCTGATTGCCGAGTGAATTGCTGCTCCACCTACCAGGATATGACTTAAACTTTGGAGAAAATAAAACCAAGTGCTATATTTTACATGGAAGATATATACCGAAACTTTTCCCTAATTGAGAGTGCTTTTTGTTGGATTTGTTGGATATTGTTGGATTTTCAATGGCATAATGAATAGACAGAGAGCTAGCATCAGTCAGAAAGACCTGAGTCCAGACGTGCCTTGGACATGTCCTGGCTGGGTGATCTCTAGCAAGTCACTTGACATCTCAGTGCTGTAGGCAGATTTCTATGATTATAAGGTATAGAACTATATTGATAAAGAATTTCTCAACCAAGAGTATATTATGTTAATCCAAATGTTCTTAATCTTGTTTTGTGTGTGTCATGGACCCATTTAACTGTCTGGTGAAACCCTTCCAAGAATAATGTTTTTAAATGCATAAAATCAAACACAGAGAATTGTAAAGAAAAACAATTATGTTGCAACACTTTGAATATATGGAAATATATTAACTATATGTACCTACATATATAAAAATGACACAGAAATATTGAAAGTATAAAAATATTTTCCAAAAACATGTTTATGCACCCCAGTTAAAGATTCCTAATAATGTCATCACAGGTTTGGTCCCTATTCTTAGCCAAAAATGAGACAAAGGAACTGAATACTTTATTGAGGCATTTGCAGTTCTATTCAGTTTTAGTATTCAAGCACATTCAAGTATTCAAGCATAGTAGGCATTTATAAGATGTTTTCTGTATTGAATATAAATTTTTCTTTGCTAAATTACTATTGCTGCAATCGAGTCTTCTCCTTTTTATATTCCCATGATGTGTCCCTAGTGATTATCTAGCTAATCTTAAATTCCATGTTGCAAGTTAATTTAAATTTAATCTACTAAATTGATTTTTAATAATTTGTTGAAGCCAGACATAAATTTAGCCTGCTGGTGGTTTGTTTTGTTTTGTTTTGTCTTTGTTTTGTTTTGTTTTTTACTTATTGGATCATGATCATTATAGAAAGTATGATGATAAAAGCAATGTGATTGGCTTCTTCATAACAATATCTCAATTTTTATATACAAATAGATGTTGTCTTCTTCAAAGTGATGCCTTTGGGAAGTTGATTGATTTCAAGGACTATAATTTCTCTATAATTGCCTTTAGAGTCTACAAGATGTCCACTGGAATCTTTTCAATGGTAACAGGTCTTGGTCCTCTGAAGGTGGCTTTGTTTGTTTTGTTTTCGCAAACAGCCAAATGTCATGTGGAATCAAATCTATTCAATATTTTTCAGCTTTAGAAAACAATATAGCTCCACACTAACAGGATTGGTTTTCTTGTCTTACTCTTTAACTATCTCCGAAGTAATTTCTAAAAAGAAATCTCATCAATGTTTTGAATCCATCCAGCATTAGTGGAGTGAGTGTGAGAAATCTTAAAGGGATAGTATTCATTTCCACTTGTTAATGGTCTAATATTTGTTAAACTAAACCAAAACCTTTTTCTTTATTGCCATATGTCAATATACAATAGGATAGAAATAACATAGGCAATAATATAAACATAGATGAGCACATATGTTTGCATTTAAATCCATGTGAATTGTTGATATATCCATTTATGTGTTATAGCCATCCCAAAACTACATGGAATATAGACAGTAATTATAAATGACAGATGTCCATCAGTGATGAACAAATTAAAATGTTTTAACTAGAATTATGTTTCTTTTTAGTCTAACTGAAAGATTTTGTTTTCTTTGGAAATCATCAGAACTTTTTGAAATAGTGTTCATTGAGTCCCTACAATGAAATATTGTTCTCTCTTAGTGCTTTTTCTGTTTTTATTCTTTCCTGTTCTATAGTTAATTAGATTTCACCTTTAAAAAAAATTGTGTTTGAAAGAAAATTTTTAATATGTCTAACCTATTAATAATTTGGGCCTAATTGATGTATCTCAATCATGACACCTGAAAAAATAGTATATATAACAACATGAATGTTGTTGCTGTTCAGTCATTTTTCAGTGATGTTCCAACCTTCATTACTCTATTTGGAGTTTTCTTGGCAAAGATATTATAGTGGCTTGCCATACTTCTTCAGTTCATTTTACAGATGAGGAAATTGAGGCAACCAGGTTTAAATGACCTATTTGAGATCACACAATAATTTTAAGTATCTTTAATATTACAAAAAGCTACTTGTTTTGAAATTGTTTCACAAATTATATTACATTTGTTGTTATATTTATATATTATGTATTGTTTATTATATTTCATGACTCTGAGTCAGGAGTCTGGCATTCCGTCCACTGTGCCACCTAGTTGCCCCAATAATATGAATAACCATGTAGTGTATTATTTACCCAGTTCTTTATGGACAAACATATTTATTTATAAATATTTCTCTGAAGGTAAGAAGGATCATGACATGGTCAATAGTTAGCCAATCTTTGAGTCAGGAAGACCTCAGTTTACTCTTGCTGATGACACTTACTAATCACAGACTCATGGACAAAACTCTACATCTGTAAGATGTTAATTTACAGATGAGTTGTTGATCTTCATTTAGGGAATGAAATTTCTAAATTCCAGAAGTTCCCAATATTGATGAAATAGTTAAAGTTCCATTCTAAATCTCTTTACCTCCCCTCCATCCAGAAAAACAACAACAAAAATCTCTGTGAAGGTAGATGTATGTGTATATGTGTATCGGGAGAGGGAGAGAGAGGGAGAGAGAGAGAGATTCATTTGTAGTTTTACATATCACAGATGGCAGATAGATATATCTGTATGAATCAACAGGTATTTATTAGATACCTACTATATACCAAATACTCTAATGGGAATACAAATACAATAGTGAATTGGACCTCATCCTTAAGTTTGTATTTTGAGGTAACAAAATGAGGTAAAAAAAATAATAAAGACATAGACAAAATAAATACAAAATAATGAGCAGAGTGAAGAGGAGAGGCACTAATAGCTTTGAAAACTTCTTGTAGAAAGTAGTGTTTGATTTGAGTCCTGAAGTCTTAATGTAGATAAATTTATTCATTTGTGGGAATGGGAAAGTAATTTAGTGAGGATTTTTGGTGATTATATTCTTTGGAACCAAAAGACATTTTTAAATCTAAATAGATTTCCCAGAGAAACTGATTTGAGTCATTCGAAAGAAGAGCAATGACTTGGTTTTCCATGAAGGAATAGAGGGTACATTCTAGGTGATATCTATAGGATGACACATGGCTTAACGCAAAGTCTCTAAGTGGCATTATTTTATGTCATAGATCCTGCAATCTAGTGATACCTTTGGACCCCTTCTCAGAATGATTTTAAATTAATGAAATAAAATATATAGGATCATAAAGAAAACCAATTATATCGAAATACAATTATCAAAGCATTTTTGAAAACCAAATTCATGGAGGCCAGGTTAAGAACCCCTGACTTAGAGAAATGGGAGAGGAGCACAAAGTAAGTAAGGGAAATCACTAGCAGTTTGATAAGAAGATATGCAGAGAAACAAAGAGAGGGAGAAAGGGAAGCCAAATGGACAAAAATGTTGAAGCCCAATGTTAGTTTTACTTTTGAAAGACAAGTAGAAAACACCACAGTGTTTTGCAAAGATGACTCTGATGTTCAAAATCATTCCTAAGCAAGATGATTCTAATTCTAGATCTTTTGATAGCAACTTTAAATCCTGAAAATGTATTTTTAGCATTTATTTCAAAAATGACTTTCTTTTAAACTGATAGCCCTGTATTAATCAATGCCTTTAAATATAAAATTTTGATTGTGCTAATATGAATTCAAACTCTTAACAGTAATAATTTTGCACTTGTGTTTAGCTCACAACTGTGTATTTCTGACCTTAAGGACTTGTGACATTTGAAGGATTGTTATCATCTCCTAGTCTCCTTCCAAACACTGAAATTTATGTTGTTGGCAACATGTGATATTCTGTCTTTTTTCTGAAACCATTTTCTTTGTTTCTTTAAAAAGAAAAAAAAAAAAAAAGCAATACCGAAGAAAAAATATGCTTCTGAAAAATACCAAAGCTAAAGGATACGAATATAATATATTATACCAATATAATATACCAGTATAATACCAATGTAAGTCATTTTTGACTCTTTGAAACATGTTAGACTAGAAATTGGAGTTTTACTATGAAAGGCCTTTACAAATTTTCTTTGAACTTTCTTTTCTGGATGCTATTGTAACATGTGATCTTGGGTAAGCTATTTACTCCTTATCCTTCATTCTTCCCTTATCCTACAATAGAAACAGTACCATTTGCCATTTGGCCTGACAAAGACGAAGTAAAAATCAGTTAGTTACTGTCAGCTGGCAAGCACTTTGAACTACTCATAAGTGATGGTTAAGAATACAGAGCGTTGCTTGTATCCCTGGGGTGCTAGAAGCATATGTTATGTTGTACTTTAAATTCATTACCTGTTTTCTTCAGGTTTGTGTTAATATGCTTTCTCCTCAACATAAAGCCAACTCCAAATTGTCAGACACTTATGTGTCAGTATGACTTTTGTGTTGCTAGACTGAAACTATAAGTCAGGGATCCTCAAACTACTGCTCCTGGGCCAGATACGGCAGCTGAGGATGTTTATCCCCCTCACCCAGGGTTATGAAGGCCCACAAAACAAAGGTTTTGTTTTTACTATAGCCTAGCCCTCCAACAGTCTGAGGGACAGTGAACTGGCTATTTAAAAATTTTGAGGACCCCTGCATAGGGTATGCCTTCTTTATGTCCTTTGAGTGCTGGTTTCACCTGGAACTCATTTGTCTTCTTTTCATGTTTCATCCTCAGAAATATCTACAGAGCAGAAATGGAAGATATGTGTCCAGCTTTGTTAGCAAAGGACTTGATCCTATATGTCTTAAGAACCTGGAACATGCATTAGATTACAAATATAACTTGCTAAAGAGTCAGATAAGAAAGATCAAAATGCAAACAACATGCATGATTCAATGAGTAAGCAATTATTTATTAAGTGCTTACTATGTGCTAGGCATTGTACGAAGTGTTGGAATAAAAAGGCAAAGAATGAACAATACTAACTCAGAGATGTTACATTCTAATAGGAGAGATACTACCCATATTATTCAGAACAAATATAAAAAGATTAAAATGAAATAAATCCTAACTTGGTTTAAGAGAAAGGACTTGAGCTTTTAAGGGAATTTTAAAAATTGCTTTTCATCCTTTAATCTTTTTTTCCCCTGAGGCAATTGGGGTTAAGTGACTTGTCCAGGATCACACAGCAAAAAAGTATTAAGTGTCTGAGGTAAGATTTGAATTCAGGTTCATCCTGATTTCAGGGCCAATGCTTTATCCACTGTGCCATCTAACTGCCTCCTTTAATCCTTTTTAAGGAAGGATGGTGAGAATATTAGATGAGCTAAAAGTAAAGAATTTCTAGATTTTTCGGGGTCCCTTCTCTGATACAAACTGGCTGAGCAGTCTTTGGAAAGCCACTTAACGTCTCAACATTTTTGGCACAAAAAGAAGAAAGGAAGGAAGGAAGGAAGGAAGGAAGGAAGGAAGGAAGGAAGGAAGGAAGGAAGGAAGGAAGGAAGGAAGGAAGGAAAGGAGGGAGGGAGGGAGGAAGGAAAGGAGGGAGGGAGGGAGGGAAGGAGAGAGGGAGGGAGGGAGGGAGGGAGGGACAGAAAGGATTTATTAAGCTTTTATTATGTGCCAGTCACTGTGCTAAGTAATTTACAATGATTATCTCATTTATTCTGGGAGGTAGATGCTATTATTATCCTCGTTTTATAGTTGAGGAAACTGAGGCAGACAGAAATTCAAGAATTTGCCCAGTGTCACACAGCAAATAAGTGTCTGAGACCAGATTTCAAATCATGTCTTCCTGATCCAGGGCTTCATCCTCTATACACTACTTTTCAACTCCCTAAGACTATAAGTTGCAAAAGAATTACTCTAAAGATCTACATTGGAATAGGATATTTCCACACCCACAAGCCCTTATAGAATAAAGTCAAAAGTCTTTGTGCCTCCCTTAAAATAATTATTTCATAGCTTTCAGTTAGGAAAGATCTGGCAATTAGAAAAGAATAAAGAGAACCATTCAATCAAAGAATTAACAAATAAACACTTGGGGCAGCTAGACGGTGCAGTGGATAGAATGATGGGCCTAGAGTCAGGAAGATTCATCTTTCTGAATTAACATGTGACCTCCAACACTAGCTGTGTGATCCTGGGCAAATAACTTAACCCTGTTTGCCTCTATTCCTAATCTGTAAAATGTGCTGGAGAAGGAAATGGCAAATGATTCCAATATCTTTTCCAAGAAAATCCCAGATGGGATCAGGAAAAGTTGGAAATGACTGAAAAATGACTAAATGATAATAGCAACCTTTATTAAGTGCATATTATATGCCATGCACTATATAAGGTGTTAGATGGACAACTACAAAAGTAAGATGGTGTGATCCAGAAAAGGAAATTTTTGTCTGGGTCATCACATTGATTGTGAAGGATAGAATATTGTCACATTCTAATTATTGGCAATAATAATATTGATTTGCTCAATATTCCAAGAACAAAAGAGAAAGGGAGAATATTAGGCTAGACAGGCAGATAGATATCCATGATGAATAGGTCCTGATGAACTGGTGAATGGTGGTGAGTGCTTGTCCTGTGTGAGCTCTTCATAAAGTAGTCTTTTTGGCAAGTGTACATTTGGCGTTCATACAATGTGGCCAGTTCAATAGAGTTGTGCTCTTTACGGTAGAGCTGGAAGTTTAGTTCAAAAAAAGGACTTTAGTGTCTACTACCTTATCCTGCCAGGTGATCTTCAAAGTCTTCCTGAGAAAATTCAAAGCAATTTAGTTTCCTACTATGTTGCTGCTCTACTGTCCAGGTTTCACAGGCATACAACAATGAGATCAGCAGATGGGATATGAAAGGCTGGAAAGGTTTTATTTATGGTTCTTCAATCTATGCTTGGTAAACCTTGGTACTAATTTTCCTCCCAAAAAGGACACTGATTTTCCTGAAACATATTTCTTTTTCAATGTCTTGGTTGCATGAAGTTATCAGGAGACATCCAAGATTCCTGACTTTTTCATCACAACACAAAAGGCTGATTATGGCCACACTATATTAAACTTAGGCTCAAAATTTCAAATATAGTTGATAGAACATGCAAGAATGTGTAATGAAACTTAAATAAAAACACACTGGTGCTTTCTCATTCTTTTTCCTCCTGTTGTTTTTTGCATGCAAATTAAAGTGATTGAAGAACCCCAAATAATGAGAGCATTTTAGATTTATTTTAATAGGGCTCAAGTTTGTTGTGAAAATAAATTAGTTTGTAAACCTTGAAGTACCATGCAATTGTGAATTATTTGTATAGGCAGTGTTTCTTGATGTATAGAGCCAATAAGTCCTCATACCTTTGATACATAATGGCACCTAAACCTCTCATTTGTGGTTCTAGATTGACTCCTCCTTCTTTCCCCATCTCAAAAAGAACTCTCTAACTTACCCCATCTCGTCCCTTCCTTTCCAGATGGGGTAGGGTCTATATCTCTTCTACCTATAAGTAATTATACTCCCAGCCTCCTCCTATAGGAGAGTCTCATCAGATTCCTATTAGGGAGCTCTCTAAAATCTGAAGTCAAAAATCTGATTCCTATCCATTCATTTTAGTATAAATTTAAATTCTTCCTGCTATGTGGCTCAGACTTGTTGTTCTTCCTCACCCCACCTCTCAGGGACCACACAGACAAATGGGTAACTGAAATGACCCATTCCAACTCTATAATCATAAATTTCCAGCAGAACATATATACTCCAAAATAGGTGAAGGCAGAGTATTTAATGATGAAATTGAAGTATTTTATTTGTTGGCTTTTAAAAAATTATTATTGTTTTCATATGTGTGGCTCTTTTTATATTCCTTTAAATAATTGCAGAGTCTTGTCTTTGAGTTAAAGCCAATGAATGACATTTGTGCCATTTGGGTTCACACATTAGAGCCAAAGGCCAGTGTCTCTCAGTTTTTTCTAGTAGCACCAGAGTCCTCTTCATTGCTTTGACTACCACAAGCTCAATATCCCTACACATTGTGCATGGTAAAAAGGTCCTGCACCAGCTGTAGAAACAAGTTCAGGAATTAGCACAACTTCCAATGTGATCCAAGAAGGGCTTACTGTTGTTATCTTTTAAAAAACAGAAGGATTTCAGTGCAGATGTCTTTATCCATTCTCATTTGAAATGCAGGAGATTTTGATATCAGTGCCAGATCCCAGCAAATCCAAATATACAAGAAGAAATCCTGAGACTTAATTTCTTCCTAGTTCTCCTTATGGCTTCATCCTAAGGTCAAAGCAACACGCAAGAAGTAGAATGACATTCGAAGCTACTCCCTAGCTGATTATAGGTGGACATCTCTTTGCTGCTTTGAATGTAACTATCTATTTTGCCCAGAATCTAAATTCTGACTCTTTATATTTACTGTAATCTCATTAGCCTTAAGGCATTTAAAAGCAATGAAACTGCTTTCATACCCTGGGGAATCAGGATAATGGCTTCCATGAGAAGGTTTCATTTTATTGTGATCTTCAGGGTCCACCCTTGAAATGTTCCCAACTAAGGGAACTGTGATCTCTGTCAGATATTAGCAAATGGAAAACAGCTAATTGCCCTCAGTATCATTTCTCCATATGTGCATGCCTAATCAGGACTTATAAAAAAGTAGGATAAGCAATAATATAAAAGTATCTTTTCCATATTAATAACATCTTTATATTCAGAGAGAATTCCTGATAGAAACGACCAAAGGCCATTTCTCTGCAAGAATAAGGGAAAATAAGTATGATAAGCCAGACTTTTTCTTCCTCTCCAGTCCCTACCTTTTTCTATTCACAATACTTTTAATGAGTTTTTCACAGGAAAGCTTTTGTAGGCAAGGGATTTTCAGAAAGCAAAGGAAATTTATTTTCCTTTTTTTTAAAAAAAAAAAATATGAAGATACTTCTTTAATTCAACCAACATTTAAGTACTTTCTTTCTACGTACAAAAATCTGTGCTTTGGTGCTGAAGCTTAGAAGGAGGAAAGGAAAATGACTCATTCCCTATTATTAGAGCACTTGTGGTCTGGAGGCATAACATATTCACATAAATAAGTATGATTCAAGGTAAATAATAGTGATAGTAGTAAAAGACAGAGATAGAAAAGCATTCTAGATCAAAGTAGTAGAAAAAGTTCAGACACTAGCTGTAGCTCTGGGCAAGTCACTTAACTCTGTCTCAGTTTCCTCATCTGTAAAATGAACTGGAAAAAGAAATAACAAACCCCTTTAGTATTTTTGACAAGATGGATCACAAAGAGATAGTATTGAAAAACAACTAATTGAACATAACAAAAGCTGTAGTAGGAAAAAAATTGGAGTGGGGAAAGTTGAATAAATGAATGATTGGGATATAGCTAGGCGATATAATGGATAGAGTTCTGGGACAAGAGTCAGAAAGATCTAAGTGAGCTCAAACATTTGCTAGTTGTGGGACTCTAGATAAGTCACTTAATTTCTGTTAACCTCACTTTCCTTATCTATATAAAATGAGGATAATAATAACATCTACCTCCTAGGATTATTGTGAGAATCACATAATAATTATTAAGTGCTTAGGAAAATGCATGGCACATATAAGCACTATATCAGTCTTAGCTATAATTAGTTAATTTTTTTAAAAAAATCTCCATCTTGTCCATATCCCAAAATTTCCTTCTGCCTTTTGAAGACACTCATTCTGTTGGGAGATGGATAATAGGATTCATCTTTAGTATTTCATAATTACTCTTAGTCATTGCCTTGATTAAAATTCTTACATCTTTAAATTGTCTTTTGTCTTAAAAAAAAAAAAAAACAACAATGTGGCAATATAATTTTTTCTCCTGATTTTGCTCATTTCATTCTCCATCAGTACATACAAGTCTTCTCAGGTTTCTCTAATACAGTCTCTGTTGTCATTTCTTATGACAATGGTATAATGACATTCCATTCCATTGATGATATATCATGATTTCTTTGGTCATTTCCCCCAGTTGAGGAATAGCCCTTTCATTCTGAATTAAATTCACTAAAATAATAATTTGTTGAATTGAATCAAATCTTTTAGCTTTAGTCATGACTGCAAAATCTAAATCGCTGGCCCTCACTCCAAATAGAAAACATTATTTCTGACCTTAGCAGTATATCTCCACTTGGATATTCTTATCATCAACTAAAATTCAAAATATAAAAAATGAAACTTATTATCTTCATATTCTCCTCCCCCCAAACTTGTTTCCCAACCCAAATTCCTTATTTTCATCTATGGCACCACGATCCATCTTAAATGCAGGTTCTAAACTTAAATTTTGTTTCTTACTCTCCCATTTCTTTTATTTGTTAGACTCAATGTCACCAGAACATAATAATTCTTCTTCTTTTGTAAATAATAGCTGTTCCCTCATCCTATCCTTTCCCGTTCTTCTTTCTACCCCTACCTATTATATTGTGTTTGGTCTATTGCCATCTGTTTATTCTTGCGTCTAGTCTTTCCACTCCAATCCTTTGAGAGCCTCCTATCAGTAAAATATTCTCCAAACACCAATTTTATCATAACACTTCTTTGCTCAGAAGCCTACAATGGTTTCCTATTACCTCTACGAAAAGATATAGATTTATTTACCTGGCCTTTAAGATCCTTCCTGATCATGCTGTATCAGACATTATCTTCTATTGCTTCCCAGGATGCAATAGCATAGCAAAAGCATAGGAGCATATCTTTTCCTAACCTAATTGGTTTCCTTGGTATCTTCTGAAAATGTCATTTTCACTTCAGCTCTTCTACAATCTTATATGGTGGTGCTTGCTATACTAGTATGTATTCTTTATTCCCTTCTCATTGGACATATCCATGTTCTTTCCAGGTTGGTTATATCAGAGCTTCTGGTATTCAATTCAATGAAGATTACCTCCAATGAAGATGCCTCCTGATGAGGCATAACAGTAGGTAGGACATTAATAGTAAAATCACCATTATCAGAAAGCAAAATCAATGAACTAATTTAAATTTTAGAGATAATATAGCATAGTGAATGGAATCCTGGAAAAGTTCAAAACTCTTAAGTTATCTATAAATAAGAACTGTAGAAGCAGCTAGATGGCACAGTGGATAGAGCACTGGCCTTGGAGTCTGGAGTATGTGAGTTCAAATTTGACCTCAAAACATTTAACACTTACTAGCTATGTGATCCTGAGCAAGTCACTGTGTTCCAATTGCCTAAAAAAAAGAAAGAAAGAAAGAAAGGAAGGAAGGAAGGAAGGAAGGAAGGAAGGAAGAAAGAACTGTATGGCCTCTACAATCCCTTCCAGCTCTAAATCTGCGCTTCTTTCCACATGAGAAAAATTGGAATGGAGCATTGTTCATAAAAAAAAAAATCCACTGATAAATTAATAGCATATTTGGTCCCTGGATAATAAAGAGACTGAATGAATATGGTTATCACCAAACAGATACCAAATGAACCTCCTTATTCTGAACTCTACTAGTACAGGTAATCTTATTTTGGTGTGTGTGTGTGTGTGTGTGTGTGTGTGTGTGTGTTGTTAATTCCTGAAAACTATCTCAATGACAATTCTAGATGTGCTTTCAAAAACAAACCTACCTTTTTCTGAACTCATCCCTTTCCCCCTAAAAGGAAAAAAAAAATGTTTCCACCCCTTCTTGAGTCACCACACACTTACTTTGAGAAGATTCAGACATTTGCTTAATCAGTGGGAAAGTGAATGGAGGTATGAGGTCTTAAGAAAGATCTGATATTTCTCTTTACTCTCCTCAAAGTAGAAAAAGAGCCCATAGCAGAGGAGGGAAATCTGCTACTTCTGCTAATTCTGTCATGTTTTCCTAAATTATCATTACTTTGTCCCTTTAAATGATGGGCTTGTCTGACTACCTGCAGCTGCTGACCAAACCCTTCCCTAGAAAAACTTTGAAGTGTAAACCCAGCACACAGCCAACTATCAGCCATCTGGAAGGTTTCCGACATGCAAAGTCTTCAGCAACCCTGGTGACGGCTGGCATGTGGGGATTTGGCTCGGATTTGTTACTTGTGTTAGAGATTTAAACAAAACACACAGGCATAAAAAGACAGGTGCATTCCTCCCTGGGGCTTCGATTTCTTGCTTTCTATACCAGAAGCACTTTGCAAAAATAGTCTAGAAGGCTATGAATGCTGGCTCTGAACTAAAATTCTGGGATGCTAAATAATCATCTTGTCCCTTTGTCACATCTTTAGGGTATTCATTTCATAGTGTATTCATAAATAAAAAACACTTTGGGAGTGAGAGAGAAAGATGATGGAGAAAGGGAGTTAGGAAGGTAAGGGTTCATATTTTCTAAAAGCTTTCAAAACAAGACAGAGTCTCATCTGTCTGGAATGTTTTAGGTGTGGACATGCCTGGAGCCAAGAGGATGAACTATATGTCTTTTTCAGCCCTAGGAAATCAAGGTTTCTGTTTCTATCTTTAATTGTTTATTTGGTCTTTAAATGGCACTACTCCAATGAACCAATATCATGTCCTAAAATTTAGGAATTGTTAACTTTCTCCAGAAGATGTTTTGTAAAGAAGTTTTCATCTGAGTATTATAGCATTTCATTATTTCCTAATCTTCCATTCGACCTACTTCAGTTAAAATTTAATTGGGTTACTTTAAAATATGAGCAGCAGCATTGTGATCTCAAAAGGGAATATGTGTTTGACCTCAGCTCTTCCTTATTTTAGACCTATGCTCTATCCATTATAGGTGCCTCATTTTAGGGATTGGGAAAAATCTTTAGATTGGATAAAGAGAATGGAACCAAATTATGTAAGGCTGTGAAGGAGCTGCATAGTGCCAGTATTAATGACAGTTGCATTTCTAGTATTCAACTCTACCAATGAATAAGTCCTATTTCTCTTTACTATGTTTATAGGAAATATGAAGTTCAGATAAGACACTGATTCCTGCCTTCCTAGAGCTTGCATTTTGGTAGGATGACATGATGCAGATACAGATGACTGCAGCACATGCTAATAATATATAAAACTCTCTGTATAAGTTCTGTTTTTCTTGTTTCATCAGGAGATGAGTCCATTGGTAAGGTACAAAAAAAAGTTCTGTGTGAAAAGGGCAGTAAAGATCATTCTCTACCCATTGGAGAAATCAAGGGAGCATTCACAGAAATCTAATTTGAGTTGGAAATTTAAGAATGGAAGATTGTCATTTGTTGTTGTTCATTCTTGGTTCCTGAAGAGGATTCAAGTGAGGCAGAGCTTTGCAAAGTTATCAACCTCATTCAATGGAGTCCAGTGGCAGGACATAGGTCAGATCGAGTGATAATGTATGGTCCATAAGAATGGAAAAAATTCAGCCTGTTAAGAGGGACTGAGAGGACATTCCGAAGTAGGGGGATAAGAAAATGGAGATGCTAATGCAATAGTTGTGCTTAGAAGGAAGAGACTATAGTCCATTTGATTGTACTGAAAAGATTGGACTGTTAGGCCAAGAAGTTTGATAGTAGACTGGTAGACAATGGGGGGCCACTAAAGATTTTCCATTTAAAAAATGGCAAAACCAGATGCATGCATTATGAAGATTAATTTGATGGCATATAAAGAATGTACTTATGGGGCTATGTCATGTCAGGAGAGGAAAGGATAAGGGTGTAGAGGCAAGAAAAAACTGTTAGAAGATTATTACAAAAGTTCAAATTAGTGATTAAGAGGAATTGTACTGTGTAAATACAAAGGGTGCAGTTGCAAAAGGTAAAAAGAATTGATTATATAATAAACAAAGAATAGTGAAAGGTAAAGACACTGACAGAAATATGAAATTCAAGAGGAAGGGCAAATTTAGGGAGAAAGGTGTTTATTTTTAAATGCACTGAGTTTGAGATGGGATATCTGGGTAGGGAGAGATTCCACATAGTTACTTGTAGCCTGGAGTTCAAGGAAATAAAATCAGGCATAAATAAAATCAGGCATAAAGCTCAGGGGGAAAAAAAGTCAGACATAGATTTAATATCTGTATAGACTAGGAGATTTCTAGAGGTAGAGGAGAGATTATGCCTGTAGATAAAGAAAAAGAAATACTCTCTTCACTTAGCCTAGTTTGATTAGCAGGTGAAGAGGAGACAGAAGGATAAAGTAATGGCTTTAATTGCAGAACAGGTGGTTTCCTGAGACTCAAAGAGATCTTAAAAGCTACAGGCTTCTCTTTGATCTCTGACACTACACTTGATAAACAACCTCCTCAAACTAGTAGGTCTTTTCCTCTCCAATTTTATTGTAAATATACTAAAGAGAAATGGGATTTATTCATTGGTCGAGTTGAAGACTGGAAATACAACGTGTTGTTAATACAGGCACTGTACAGCTCCTTTGTGTGGCCTTCAAAGTCTTACATAATTTGGCTCCATTCTTTATCTAACCTAAAGATTTTTTCCCCAATCCCTAAAATGGGGCAGCTAGATGGTATAGTGGAGTAGAAGACCTGAAGTCAGAAGGTCCTGAATTTGAATGTAGCTTCAGACACTTACTAGTTATATGACCCTGTGCAAGTCACTTAACCCTGTTTCCCTCAGTTTCCTCAATTTGTAAAATGAGCTAGAGAAGGAAATGGCAAATAACTCCAGTCTCTTTGCCATAATTAGTGGCCTAGAATTTAGCAATTATTACTCTAACATAATAGTGGACAATATAGACATCAGTATCTGTATTTCATCAAATAATTTGGCCAAATTCTTTGTTTGTTAATTCTGATATTCATTATTTTGGTAGAAACATTATAAAACTCTGGATTTGGACATGGATGACTAGGATTCAGATCCTTGCATTGTTGTATATTATCCTATTCTTTGGGCAAGTTAGCCTCTCAGGGTCTCAGTTTCTTCATTTGTAAAATGGAAGCGCTTGATTCTCTGACCTCTAAAGGCAGCTAAATGAGTCAGTGCATTGGGGGTTGGGCCTAAAATCTGAAATACCCAAGTTCAAATCTTGCTTCAATAATTTTACTAGTTACATGACTCTGGACAAGTCAGTTCATTTCTATTTGGCTCAGCTTCCTCAACTGTAAACTGGTGATAAAACAGCTTGAAAACTGTAGTGTTGTTTTGAAGGTCAGATGAGATTATAATTATAAAACATTCAGCACAATATCTGTATTTAGTAGGTATTATATATGTGTTTATTCCTTTCCCTTCCCCCTCTAAATTTTTCCCACATTCCCATCAATACCAAGGATTCCAATTAGGAAGCTGTTCATTAAATGAAGTAGGAAAAAAACAGGCATTTATTAAGTTCCTATTATATACCACGCACTGTGCTTTACAAATATCTCATTTTATACACACAACCACTCTTAGAGGCAAATGCTATTATTACTCTCTTTTTTACAATTGAGGAAACTGAGGCAGACAGAGATTAAGGGACATGCCAGGAGTCACACAAGTGTCCAAGCCTGGTTTCAACTCAGGCCTTTCTAATTCCAGGTCCAGTAGTGCTCTAGTCATTGACCCAGCTAGCTACATACCATTCCAAACTCCTCTGTCTATCTTATTCTCAAGAAATTATTTCTTCAAGGGGCAGCTAGATGGTGCAGTGAATAGAGCACCAGCTCTAGAGAAAGGCGAACCTGAGTTCAAATATGGCCTCAGACACTTAAGACTTCCTAGCTTTGTGACCCTGGGCAAGTCACTTAACCCCAGTTGCCCTGCAAAAATGTTAATTAGTTAAATAAAGAAATTAGTTGACTATATTTTAAAAACCAAAGTTCCCTCCCTGTTTAAGTACTGTTACCATGTTTTACCAGTAGGTGATACCTTGCAGTATGACTGCATTTCTGGTCACTATTAGGTAATTGTTCCATTTTCATAAGCACTTGCATGTCATAGTATCACCTCCCTGATATCATAGGCCTCGAACATCAAAAGACAAACAATCTCTGAAGAGATAAAACCATTATCATTAATGAACCAGCTCTTTCTTTATTATTAACAAATAACCTTTATAGGGAAGATTCTGGGAAGATGATAGAGTAGGCTAGTAAATTTCTAGCTCTCCCTATTTCTCCCACAAATAGAACAAATTTTTTGCCTCAGGGTGAACATAGACTGGTGAAAACCCAGGAAGATGGGGCAGAACAGGCTTTTCCTGATATAACCCAACAAAATACAAATAAAGACCATGGCTGGGATTAAATTGTCTGAAGTGCAAACATGTCTGGGCTAGCTCTGCAGAACCCTTAAGTGGAGAACCCTCAAACTGGGTGTGAACCTCAGTAGGAACCACAGAGATGGTCACCTTCGGGACTGTTTGTTGAGTTGGGGTTTGGGTCTGGGAAGACAGAGTGAATCTCTGATCCTTGACTGATTGGGAATGCCAGGCCTAGCTGTCCAGCTGAGATGCAGCTCTGGGCAAAAAGGAACCAGCACCTGGTGAGTGTAGAAGCAGTTGGGTAAGGGCACTGCTGGCTGTGGGCTCACAGTGAGTTTATAGAAGAACTCAAAAAAGAATTCAAAAATCAAATGAGAGACATTGAGGGAAAACTTGTTTTAAAAATAAAAATAAAGACCATTCAAGAAAAACAAGAAGCTTATGAAAAAAAGAGTTAACCAACTAGAAAAGGAGGTACAGAGTCTCAAAGATGAAAATAACTCTTTGAAGATTAGAATCAGGCAAGGGAAACCTGTGAAGCTATGAGACCAAGAAATAACAAAACAGATTATAAAAAATGAGAAAATAGAACAGAATGTGAAACATCTCATAAGAAAAACAACAGATCTGGAGAATAGATTAAGAAGAAAAACTACAAGAATAATTGGATTGCCAGAAAGTTGTGAACAAAAAAAGAACTTTGACACAATAATGCAGGAAATAATCCTAGAAAATTGTCCTAGAATGATAGAAGATAAGGGGAAAGTTTAATCCACCGACCATCACCTCAAAGAAATCCTTTGTGGAAAACACATAGGAATATTATTGCTGAATTTCAAGACCCCCCCGAGTGGGGGGGAGGAAGAGAATATTTTGCAAGAAACATGAAAAAAATAATTCAAATATACTGGAGCTGCTATTAGAATTGTACAAGACTTAGCAGCTACAATAAAACACTGCAGGTCTTGAAATCATATTTACAAACAATCAAAAAATGAGACCTGTGGCCAAAAATATCATATTTAGCAAAGTTATCTATAATTTTGAATGAGAAAAAAAATGGAAATTTAGCAAACTTGCAGATTTTGAGGACTTTCTATCAACCAAACCCACACTTAACAGAAAATTTAACATGTAAGAGCCAATATCAAAGAGTAATTTTAAGGAACTCGGCATGGACAAACTGTTTAAACACAGACATGTGTTTATGGTTTCTTGTGATGACCATTCTAGCACCCAGGATACCTTAGAATCAGTTGGAGTCAGGATAAGCAAAAGTCCTTGTCTTTATTCTTGGTCTTTAGGGGTAAAAGTGAAGGGATGGAAGTAGGATCTCAGCAACTACCTTCTTCCTTGTCCACCGCAAAAGTGACTCTGGCTCATCTTACTCCACCCCCTAGTCCTTCCTACAATCCTCTGTATACACCAATCATTAGAACCAGCACAGGGTAGTGGGAAGGACCATTTTCCAAGCATATGCCCGTAGAGTATTGTCCAATCGGTAGTTAGTCCTGACCTTAGTGTATCTACTCAAGAGTTTCAGGCCTCTACAGTTTCTTACATGGAAAATGTATACTTTATGTTTAATATTTACATCAACAATAGGGTAAGCTCAAAAAAAAGATTGGCAGAATAAATGTAAAAATAATAATCATGTTATACAAATGAAGTACAGAGGAAGAATAGACAGTTATTAGAGAGGGAAAGAGAGCTCATAGTTCTGAAAACTTAGTCACATTAGGAATGGGTTCAATAGGTAACACTACATGTATACCATGAAGGGTATAGCACTCTCCAAAATCTATAAAGAAGTAAGAGGAAGAGAAAGATGGATAGGGAAGCAAAGAGTGAGGGAAGAAGACAAGGGAGGGATCCTTGGATGGGGAGAGATATTAAGTAATAGCAAGGCAAGTTATGGAGCAGAATTTAATGAAAGAGTCAGAAGGGATAGGAAATATGTGTGTATGTAGGGTATGTATGTGTGAATGTGTCTACATATGTATATATCTATATATGTCTACATAAATATATCTTTTCTTAACTGTAACTTGCTTGGGGGTGGGGGTAGTTGGAATGAAAAGGAGATATGTGTGTCTATATTGTGTATGTGTATATATGTGTGTGTGTGTGTGTGTGTGTGTGTGTGTGTGTATTCTTTCTTAACCATAGTCTACTTGGAGTATGTGTGTATATGTGTGTATATATATATATATATATATATATGTATTTATATGTATCTTTTCTTATATATGCATATGTATTTATGTGTATCTTTTCTTAACCATAGTCTGAATGGGGAGGAAAGGGTGAAAAAAGAATAAATTAAATAAGTTGTATAACAGAGAACAAAAGAACAATTTAGAAGGAAGTAAAGAAAAGATGGACACTCATGAATATAATTTCTTCTACTAATATAAATATACTTTCTTAAATTGGTATTTGTTGTTATATATTTTGAATGCTCCCTGACATTCTGCTGGGAATATGATAATATTCTCTTTTGTTTTGTTTCATTTTGTTTTGTATTTTTTTCTGTTTTTCTTTTTGCTTATTCTGTTTCTTCAAATAAAATAAATTTGAAAATAAAACACAAATAACTTCTTTAAATAATAGTCAAAATTTTCATGAACTAACCATCCAGTATTCATTCAACATTTATTTCTGACCTGCTCTATATAAGGTGCTATGCTAGAAGGTCTGGGTGCAAAGACAAAGATGGTATCTCAAGAAGATTCCATTTTAATAGAAGATACAACATGCACCCAGATAATACAAATATAAGATAATTTGAGAAGTGATTTCCCTACTAAAAATTAGGGACATCAAGAAAGAATTTATTTAGGAAATAATATCTGACCCAGAAGTGAAAAGGTAATGAATGCATTCTAAGGATGGGGAAACCTATATAAAGGCAAAGAGATGGGAGGGATAATCAGAAAACTAATCTTATTAAATATAAAAATGTATAACTTAAACAGAAGCCCTGTCTAAATATTCTTTTTATGCCAGACACCCTGATAGTCCCTCAGAGATGCTTAAACTTTTGAAAGAAGATTCAATAGAGTTGATATTTAAAGATTCCTTTCATCAGTATCTATCTATAGTTCTGTTTATGCCCCTAAACATTCTACCTGGGACTGTGCCCTAGGTAAATTATAGCTGCTTTCCTGAAGTGAATTGGATTCTCCCAAATAGATAGTTGTGTTTAAAGGTCAGTTCTCAGCATTTCTATTTTCATCTCAAACTCAACTAAAACTAATGAAAACATGTCTGTTTTTCCATGTCTTCCTACCTACCTGACAATTTAGTCCAATCAGGAGAAACTGTGCATTAAAATGACTTGCCAGTCTGGCTTGGAAAGTCTTTTCTCTTAAGCCAGTATGTTCAGACATGGGCCAAGTTGGGACAAACTTCAGTGACTTTTACCACAAGTGTTTCCAAAAATACAGAATGGATCATCCATTAATCTGACAGATCCATGGGATGATGAAATGGAGCTTGTTTTTGTGGCACAACATATGTGTAACCTATTGTCCAATGATTAAAAACCCATATAGACTAAATTGAATAGCGTCCCACACATTTTTCCTGAAATGGTACTCTTCTGAGCAGTTTATTTCATAAACTAATAGAAAGAAGACTGGATTTAGAGTCAGAAAGACCCATGCACAAATTTACTAGAGGACTGTGTGGATCTGGGCAATTCACTTAAATTCTTTGAACCTGAACATGTGAACCACACATGTAAATGATGGGTTTAAACTCAATGGCCTTTAAGATCCCTTCTCCCTATAAATCTATAATTCTATAAACTCTCTGAGATTCAGTTTCCTCATCTATAAAATAAAACTAATAGCATCTCCAAGAGTACCAACTTCACAGCCTCATTGTTAAGCTCAAAATAAAGAATATAAATGGAATGCTTTATAAAACTTAAAGCAGGAACTAAAGCAATTCATTACTGTTTATTGGTTCCTCCCCCCCACCCCATTCCCCTTATGACATGTAGGTTTCTGAACAGACTCTCTCTCTCCACCCAGTTTTAGTCCTTAGTATTCATATATATATTTTTAGGTTATTTTGTTTTATTTTTAAATTTTTAAATATATGTGTTGGTGTATGGTTATGTATAGCTAGCTACCTTTTATTTTTTATAACCCTAAATACCCTCTTAATCCTTCCTCCGTTACACAGAGTTGTTTGACATAGCAATTACATTTTAACAGTGTATACCATATTAAATACTCATAGTTCCTCCCTCCTCCCCAACTGTCATACAAGAGAGGAGAGCCCATCTAGAAATTCTAGCACCTGAGACAAATTCACTTGATTTGGGAGGAGAGGATTGACCACACGGTCAACTCCATTTTATGATGAGACATTAAAGCAGGACTTTACAAAAGCAGCTTAACTAAGTTCAAAGAAATTCATCATCTTGCTAGTCACTGAATGACAAATTTTCAGACCAAAGCAACCCTCAAAGACTATTTCCCTCTTAAGTTGTAGAGAGGCTGCCAATATAGTTGGTAAAAGGGAATACCTTCATCTGTGAATTCTGAGGTTCTCAAATGAAATGAATGAATGAAAAAACATTTATTAAGGGCCTGTTATATGCCAGGCCCTGTGCTAGGTCCTGGGGGATGTAAATTCAGAAGTAAGACAATTCCTACCCTCATGGAGCTGACATTTTAATAGAGGAAGGCAACACATATACTGAAATGGGGAACCAAAGAAGAGATTTTGGTCTGAGAAGTTGCAGTTTAAATTCTTCCTTAAGGCAATTGATTGCCATTTCCCTTCAAACAGCAGTGATAACATCAGATTGATTACTATTCCAGTCAAAAGAAGGTAGAGGTTGAAGGGTGCACACAAGTTGACAGTGGAAATAGGAAGGCCCTATTTCCTGGGAGGTGACTTGATGGGATAGTCTGGGGCTAAGAAGCTACAATGAAGTGAGTTTATATCACATCCACACAAATCAGGGCAGCTCATCCCCAAAGTGTTCCAGAGATAAGTTGACTAATTGTTTTCATGGAGGAAAGTTTAGCCAGGGGTGGATATAGAAGGGATTGAGGTTGGAAAGGTCAGGAATAAAGGATAGAGAGAAGGAAAGATATTGAAAATAGCAGGGAAGATAATAAATTGAAGAAGAGTGGGAAAGCTTTCTACTTTTATTAGCCTCCTAAACATTCCTATCTGTAATACAAGTTACCCCATAGTCTTTTCTTTAATTCTCCATTTAATACTTCATGGATGCAGGATTGATAATAAGGTAGGAAGGAAATCATTTCTCTACTTTAAAAAAAAATAATCCATAATGGTTTCCCCTAAACTTCTCTTTTCTTTATTGGTTTTAATAAGTATAACATGCCTATAGAATTTGGTGGTATCACTTAAATCTATTACTTAACTTAGTTACTAGATTTACAATCACTTTAACTAGTGAGTAAATAAGTGTCTTCATCCTTTATGGTATTCCATCTTTTACCTCTTGAGCCTTTTTGTAAATTATCTCCCATACCTAAAATATACTTCTTCACTTCTTTCTCTAAAAGAAAAAGCTTTTTTCATAACTTTCTTTTCAGATATAGCTTGAGTTCCATCTCTTAAATAAGAGCTTTTCTGACTGATCAGGTCCTGAGTACTAGTTAGGGTTGACAGAGACAGCCTAAAGTATTGATAAAATTACTGTCTGAGGCAATCCAAGGAGGGGCACTGATGGGGATCAGCTCAGCACATTTGTGAAGATCTTGTGTAACTCTACCTTACCATTTCCATTTAGAAAGCCAACTTTTTGATACCAAACCCTTGAAGTTAAATTCCCCCTATAAATCTGCTTATTCCACACCATCTTTGCTGAATCCCTTTTGAATTAGCCTTCTACACAGCATTCTGCCTCATGATGTATTTTTCCTTTTTATAGCTAACAAACCCTTTTAGGATGCTAACCTTCTCTAAGAATTTAGCCTGTCGATCAGTGGTAAACTCCTATCTAATGGAGTATTCTCTTTCTCCTAGTTAATTGTGAGTTCCACTAGGGAATTTGTCTTTTCCATTGTTAACTGTTGAAAACCCTTTTCCTTGCTAACTATATCTCTCCAAATCTATCTAATCTTTACTGTTCCTGGTGTCTGTTATATCTTTTCATTTTGTCTGTAATCTTTTCTCATAAATAAACCTACCTTTTGCCAAAGAGAATGACTATTGTGAATTTGTCACATGACTGAACTCAAACATTTAGTGCCAAATCCCAATATTTGGTGCTAGTTGTTCTTCTAAATGTCCTCATTGGATGCCTGAACATAAATCTTATTATTTGATGCTGAACTTCAAATTCATCACCAATACTTTCAATTTTTAGCATCCTCTCCTGACCTTGAATCAAATCACTTTTATTTTTCACTAATTTCTGAATGTGTTTCTCATCAACCCATCAACAAGCATGTTTTAAATGACCACTGAGTATCAAGCACTGTGCTCAGCACAGATATGTTGTAAATTCCTCAAGGGGAGGGACTTTCCCAATACAATATACATATTTTGTATTTATTTATTGGTGTATATGTTTGCTCCAGAAGAATGTAAGCCTCAAAGGCTCTGCTGTTTTTGTCTTTATGTATCCAGTGTTGAGCACAGTGCCTGTTGAGTGAATGAATAAATGTCCCCATGACAATGCTTGTCCCCATGTACTGTTCTACTTTGACATTGATTAGGGAAGGGTGAGGTGATTCCCAGATCCTCTATGCAGTCTGGTTGGAAATATTTGTTCTACTTTTTGGAGAATACTTTTTAAAAACACTGTTCATGTACATTTTCCTGAGAGATGTGCCATGCTTCAGTCTGTATTGATTTATCAATACACTACCTCTAGAGTTTTAAAAGTCTTTCCCTTTTAATTATGTCCTTCTTATCTTCCTAACCCCCTGAAATATATCCCAATATGCAAAGATTTAAATTTGTGGCAGCCACTCTAGGCAGTTATATATACCTATAACCTTATGTCTTTAATGAGATTTGGCTAAAGATTCTTGTTTTGATTAAAGTTCAAATACAAGTGCAAAAAGGAGATAAAGCATAGGTGCATTTTAAGAAATCAGTATATTAACAATGCGAGAGTCTGAATGAGATAGAAGACTACTCTAATAGAAGAAACTATTGGACTTAAATGTGAATTGCATAAAGTCACATAAGTTCACAGACCATAGAAAGATATTTAGAAGCCATATTGATGTACTGTGCAAAGATTGTACTTAGAGTAAGGAGCCCTGAATTCAGATCCCAATTTACACACTTATTAGCTCTATAATCCTGAAACCAATTTACTTCTAGCACCCTGTTTCATTTGTTCCTAAGATAAGGGTTGGAGGCAACAGGGTGTATGTAAATAGATTAGTCTTCTGCCTGGTACAAAGAAGCTATATAACAATGGGAAAAAATTTCAGTGCCTCCAAGCAGCAATCTATGGTGCAAAAGTCACAGTCTTAACACAGTGTCTGATGAATAGGGGGTGTTTGTTTAATGCTTATTGAGGGACTGACTGACTGATTTGAGGTCATCTGCATCTCTATTGCTGATTGGAGTTAGTTTCCCCAGCAGAAGTTCCCACCTTATGATGAAATTATAGAATCATAGGTCCAGGCATAAAATAAAATAATGATAACAACAACAACAAACAACACTTGCAGAATTGTTGTGAGAAAATCACATTACAAAGCTTAAAGTAAATTTAAGTTTTTTTTTTCCATTGCTCTAGAAAAATAGTAAAGACCCATCAGTAATGAGCTAGACCCTAATTCATGGATAGGATTAGTCAATAGAGAGACAGAGAAGACATTTCAGGAAGAAGCTGAATCATCCAACAAAAAATCTTTTAAATGCTTACAATGTGTCTGGAATTGTTCAAGGCAATAGAACTAATAGCAGTTAAACAATGTCTCCTCTCAAGTAGCATGTATTCTCCTGGCTGACAATGGGTGTCCTTGTAGGTAGGTACAGGAAAAAAAAAAAATATATATATATATATATATATATATAAAGATAATAAATGCAAAATAGTTAAATACAAAGTAGTTAGGAGGAAGTATAGTTAGGAGGAAGCATGCTAACATTGAAGATCAGGAGAAGTAGTGTTTGAGGGAAGAGATGGATATGAGGGAAGATTATAACATGTACAAAAAGAAAAAAAAGCCATAAATGAGCAAAATGTGTTCAGGAAACTTTGAGTGGATCCATCTGGTTGGCATAATATTTGCAATAGGGAGTAGTGAAAAATAAAGTTGGGGCCTAATTATAAAGATCCTTAAAAATCTGAGATGTGGAGTATGGGATTTACCCTACGATCAGTGGGGAACCATTAAAGGGTTTCCTATAAGAGAGTGTTGGTGATGAAAGCCAAGTTTTAGGTGATCCGTTTGGCAATGATATGAGGGTAAATTTGAGCAGAGAGACTGAGAACAGATTACCCTTACAGGATCATGAAATACAGAGTTTAAAATTAACTTGGAATGAAAAACCAAACACTTGGAAATTCTGATGTATTTTCCTGGTAGTGATGTTAAATTCATCTTAAAAATCAATGAGATCTGTCATTAAAGTGTCTTAGGGTAAAGGCAGTTAATCTCTCTGAGCCCTAGTACTTCCATTTGTAAAATTAGGATAGTAATAACACCACCTGCTTCACAGGGTTGTTGCAAAGGAAAAATAACAATGTATATAAAGTGATTCATAAACCTTAAAGGACTAAATAAATGAGTTATTGTTAATATTGTTATCTCACAAAAATCCAGAGGCCTTCATCTCTTTTCAATTCATGGAGTTGAATTAATTCTTTTCCTAAAAGAAAAAAAAAGAAAGAAAGAAAGATAACCGTATCTTCTGGGGGCATTTAACTTAACTGCTAGCTAAAATTGAAAGTATAGTAGATTGTCTTGCTTTCAAGCTATCCTATCCATTAATACTTAACACTATGAAAAGTAGTTATTGATGATAAAAAGTTGTTGTTGAGGATGGAACAATATGAAATATATTGTTTCATCTCTTTAGAATAGATAACTGTTTCAACTTGTGGAATCTATAGAAAGAAGTTACCACTCCATGACTAAGGACATTTAAGTAAAAGAAACATTTAAGCAATTAATGAAGACATTCTGTCAATTGATACCTTTTCCCAATTGGTTCTTAAATCCAATAGTCTATGTGGGTCAAAAAGGTGATATCTAAATTTTTTTCTAAATGTTTCCTTCCTGTAAGCGTTACCATTTTGTTCACCTTCCACAGTGAGCCACCTCTATGGATTTGGACTGATGGATGCAGAAGCCATGGTGATGGAAGCGGAAAAGTGGACTACTGTCCCCCAGCAGCATGTGTGTGTGGAGAGCACCGACCGACAAATCAAGTAATACCCTGAAACTGACATATACGATAATAATGTCTTCAATTATTTCTCATATACTAGTTTTTAATAAATGTCTTGGTTAGTTGTCCAAGCTGGTTGTTCCATGCAATGAATAGAATCTCAGGTTAATACATCAATAAATCAACAAAATATTTAGTAAGGATTTACTATGTGTGATGCACTTCAGTTAAAAAGATGAAGTGGAAACACAGTCCCTGCCCTCAAAGAGCTTCCATTGTCTTCTTTTTTTATTTAAATTTGCTTTTCAATTAAAAAGAATTTATTTTCTTTTCTGCTAATTTTCTTTCCCTCTATTGAAAGAGAGAGACAGGAACAGAGAGCAACAGAATGAGACAAGAGAAAGAGAAAAGTGAGAGAGGAAGATAGAGAGGGAGAAAAGGAGGGAGGGAGGGAAAGAAGGAAGTAGGGAGGAAAGAAGGAAGGAAGGAAGAAAGGAAGGAAGGAAAGGAGGGATAGAGGGAAGGAAAGGAGGGATGGAGGGAAGGAAAGGAGGGATAGAAGGAAGGGGGAAGTGAGGGAGGGAGGGAAGGAGAAAGGAAGGAAAAGAAGGTAGAAAAAAAGGAAGGGAGAGAGGAAGGAAAAAGAGGGAGGACAGAAATAAAGGAATGACAGAACAAAGGAAGAAAAAAAGAAAGTCTAACAAATATTCATAGTCAAACAAAATTAATTCTCCCATTAGTCATGTCTGAAAATATGTTGTTTATTCTGCATCTTGGATCCTTCCCTTTCTGTTTGGAGGTGGATAGCATTGATCTTCATCACTGATCTTCTGGGAATTACGGTTGGTTACTGCATTAATCATAGTTCTTAAGTCTTTCAAAGTAGTTTGCCTTTAGAAAGTTATTATTATATAAATGGTTCTTCAAGTTCCATACCCTTGTAGCTATATGGAGAAGAACTTTACATTCTAATGGGGGAGATATTTAAAATTAAATTAAAATAGCATAGAATAACTCAGATGGAGTCAGAGTCAGTCTTCAAACTCAGGACTTCTGAATAAGTTTGTTTTTCAAAAAGCGAAATTGTTTGTATGATGAAAAAAATATATTTAATTAGTCAGCTAAGACCTTTCCAAAATTTCTCCATGAAGTTGCATAAAGAATATGTAGCTAGCAAAAGCTAGGTGGCACAGTGGATAGAGCACCAGCCCTGAAGTCAGGAGGACCTGAGTTTTGTTTTGTCTCAGACACTTAACACTTCCTAGCTGTGTGATCCTAGTCACTTAACCCAAATTGCCTCAGGAAAAAAAAATGTAACAATCAGTTCCAAGGCTGCAAGATCAAATATGCAGATGTTAGATGTGCAAGTTTGTGTCTGCAGGATTTTCCCAGAGAGAGTGATGGCAGTGATGGATTCAGGGGAAGCATGGTTTTGTTGTTCAGTCATTTCAACCATGTCTGATTCTTGGTGACCCCCTTTATGTTTTTCTTGGCAAAGATACTGGAAGGTTTGCCATTTCCTTCTCCTGTTCATTTTACAGATGAGGAAACTGACACAAACAGGTTTAAGTGACTTGCCCAGGGTCCCATAGGTAATGCATATCTGAGACTTGATTTAGATTAAGGAAGATGAGTCTTCCAGGATTCATGACTCCATCCATTGCATCACCTAGTTGCTTTGTGAAGAATGGTTAGTCTTGGTCATTTTAATAGTGCCTGCTGTTTTTATCCTAAGTTGTCTTTTCTGATAGGAAGGAAAGACTGGAAACTAGACTAGCTATCATTGAGTTAACCTGTCCAAACAGAAGAGATGCATTCTTCTCCTCCCTCTCATTAACTTTAGAATCCTGTGATTAAATCCAAGAACCACAAAGCCAAAAGTAGTGTAAGGACTTCTTCTCTAGGTCACTCAATTAGAAGGCCAGTAATTTAGTTATAAGAGATATGTAGACCCAATTGAAGAAGCAGAAGAGGATAAAATGAAAAAGAATTTTGTTTTACTTTTCTTTTTTCTTTCTCAGTTATAATACCAAAGAAGGCACCTGGCACCTTTACAATTATCCCTCCTGGGATTTCTATTCTACTCAGTAGTACATGATCTAATATTCTCCCATGACATGGGTGTTGTACAAAGAACGTTTTATCTAAAGGAAAAATGCATGTATAAAGTACCTATTATGTGTCAGACACCTTGCTATGTATTTGTTGAGATTTATGTCATTTGGTGATCACTGCAACCTTCAGAGTAGGTGCTATTGTCTTTCTTATATACTTGAAGGAACTGAAGCAGAGTTTAAATAACATGCCCAAGATCAAACAGCTAGCTAGTAAATGTCTCCAGCTAGATTTGAACTCTGATCTTCCCTGACTCTAGGTCACCTACCTGCCTGCTAAAGTCAGAATATCTGACCTCCATCCAACCCCAGTTCTGTTACTTACTACCTGGGCAACTTTAAACAAATGATCCCAATTCTCTGGTCCTCTGTTTTCTCTTCTGTTAAATGAAAAGTTTAGATGAAATGATCTCTTAAGCCTAGTTTTAACCTATATGATAAAAGGACCCATGATTGTCTATCTACAATACTCACAATTTGATCTCATTGTGATGCCAGTGAAAAGGCTGTGGGATTTGGAATCAAAACAAAGTTGTGGTTAAATCTCAGCTTTGCTGCTTCCCATTTATTAGGCCTTAAATAGACTGCTTAATCTCTGACCTCAGTTTCCTCATCTGTAAAATAAGGGGGTAGTAGTAGATTAAATCACTTGATCACTAAAGGAAATTTGTGACTGCTAAGAAACATCCTCCATTTTCACACCACCAGGGGAAGAGTTCTCTCATGAATTATCTATGCAAGACTTTAACATAAGGTGTAAAGGAAAACAGTGATAAAGAGAAAAGTTCATATTTCAGCCTGGAGGCAACAGGGAGCCACTGAAGCTTATTGAATAAAGGAGTAGCATAATCCTACACTTAAAGAATGTGGTTTTTGAATTTATGTGGGGACTGTATAGGAAGGAAAGAAATATTAAGTAAGGAGATCAATTGCAATTGCAATAATGTCATTTGATGACAGCTATTGCAATAACTCAAGCAAGAAATAATAAAGGCCTGAACTAGTATGGTGGCTAGTTGAGTAAACAAGGGATAACATGTAAGATACTAGAATCAAGATTTGGTAACAGACTGGCTAGATGGAATGAATAAGGGTAAGGAATCAAGGATATAGCCAAGTTATAAAGTTGGTAAAGTGTAAAGTAAAGCTTCCCTCCAAAGAAATAGTCAAGAGGGTTAGTTTGGAGTGAGAGGACATGAATTCTATTGGGGATATGTTGAATTGAAGACATGTGAAATCCAGTTTGAAATGTCCAATAGGTATTTGGTGATCTCAGAAGAGAGATTAAAGATGAACATATAAGTCTATGAGTTATTTGCTTAGAGTTGATAAGACAGACAGAGAAATAGATACAGAGAGAGAGAGAGAGAGAGAGACAAGGAGACAGACAGACAGACAGATTTGGCTGGGGAGGAGGGGTGAGGGGGGGGAAAGAAAGAGACAGAGAGACAGAGACACACCAACAGAGAGACAGAGAGACAGAGAAGAACAAGAAGGATAAGGAGGAGAAAGAAGGAGGGAAGAATAGAGAAATAGAAGAAAAGAAAGACAGAGAGAAAGACAGAGAAGGGGAGAAGAGGGAAGGGGAGAGAGCCCAGAACATAGTTTGGGGGTATTCTCATAATCAGAATGTGTGATGTGGATGATTAATCCCCCCCCAAAAAAAATTCCGAAAACTGGTTAAATAGGTTAGAGAACCCAAAGATCATTGTCTGAAAATCTTGATAAGAGAGTATTTAACAGGAGAATGAGGTTAACAGTGTCAAATGCTAGAGATGCTACATTAACATTCTCTCCTTGCTCAGATTATGTTGCATTTATTTGTTTGTAGAATGTCTACAATAAAATAGAGTAGAAATTCTGCAATGGTAGGATTTCTATAATACGTGTTTCTACTTTGTCTCTTCCTTATAATCCAGCTTCTGACCTTATCATTCCACTGAAAGCACTTTTTCCAAAATTACCAATAATCTCTTAATTGCTAAACTCAATGGCCTTTTCTCATCATTAAATCTTTTTGATCTCTATATAGCCTCTATCTGGTGATCACCCTATTCTCCTTGATACTCTCTTTGCTCTAGATTTTCAGTACAAGACTGTCTCCTCATTCTCCTCCTACTTGTCTGATTTCTTCCTTTCAGTCTTCTTCACTGGATTCCTTATGGGGATCATGCCATCTAACCAGAAGTGTCCTTCAATGTTCTATCCTGGACCCTCTTCTCTTCTCCCTCTATACTACTTCATTTAGTGATGTCGTCAACTCCCATAGGTTTGATTACCTTTCCTATGCTGATGATTTTAAACTCTAGCTAGCCTGACCTAAACTCTCCACTGACCTCCAATCCCACATATTCAACTGCATTTCAGACATTTGAAACTGGATGTCCAAAAGATACCTTAAACTCAACATATCTGAAACAGAAACTATTACCTTTCTCCTTCTGCCTTTCCCCCTCCCCCTAACTTGTTCATTACTGTCAAGGACTATACTATTCTTCCATCTCCCAGGCTACCAACCTAGTTGTTATCCTCAGCTCCTCATCCCTTCCTATCCAAACTGTTGTCAGAGCCTATCCATTTCATCTTTGCAACATCTCTTGAATATGTTCTTTTTTCTCCTCCAATATGATCAGCATTATCACCTAGCACCTTCATTATTGCAAAGACCTAGCTGGGTCACGTGCCCCTGGTCTCTCCTCACTCTAATCCATCCTCCATTCAGCTACCAAAGTGATTTTCCTAAAGTGTAGTCAGGTCTGACCATGTTACCCTCCCCTACTCAATAAACTTCAGTGACTCTCTTGTCACCTCCTAGATCAAATACAATATTCTCTGTTTGATATTCAAAACCCTTCATAATCTAACTTCCTCCTACCTTTCAGTCTTCTTACAATTTGTTCCCCAACACATACTCCAGTGACATTCATCTCCTGGCTGTTCCAGGAACAAGACACTCCTCCTCTTGCCTCTGGGCTAAATTACTAGAATGCTCCCCCTTCTCTGACTACTAACCTCCCTGGCTTCCTCTAAATCCCAAATAAAATCTCATTTTTTTTTCCTGGAAGCTTTCTCTAATCCCTCTTAATTCTAGTTCTTATTAATTCTCAATTAATTCTTAATTCTTTTCATTATTTTCTTCTTATCTTATATATAGTTTGTTTGCACTTATTTCTTTGCTTGTTGTCTCCCCCCACTGGATTGTGAATTCCTTAAGATAAGAACTATCACTTTTTGCATCTTCAGAGTATAGCAGAGTGCCAGACACATAGTAGGTGCTTAATAAATTTTTTATGACTGACTGAGTGTAATACACTCCTTGAGGGCAATGATTATTTTGTATTTCTTGGGGGGTTTATCCCAAATTTCCAGTAAAGTGCTTTGCACATAATAGGTGTCTCATACATGCTTGTTGAATTCACTCTTTGATTTTTGATATCTGTGAAATGACACTGTTATCATTTCTTAAGCTTTGGGCCCAGAACAATCAAAGACAAGCTTCACACTCTGAGGTTGATGGCTAGATGTGTTACTCATTCTTGTTCTATGAGGGATAGTAACTGACGTTGATACTTTCCATCTATTGCAGAACTATACGACCCAGCAGTGCTGTCCGCTCCATTTACAAAGCTTCTGGCTGCTCTGACAACCCCAACCACCATGTGAACTACCTGGAGCATGTGGTTGTACGTATCACCATCACCCACCCTCGAAGGGGAGATCTGGCCATCTACCTGACCTCACCTTCAGGAACCAGATCCCAACTGTTAGCCAACAGGTAGGCTTATGGTTCTCCTGCCTTAATCTCTTTCATCCTGTGTATTATACATTTCTGGGATCACAGATCACAGCTGTAAAAATGGAACCAGTGTTAGAGATTTCATGTATTTGATGAAATAAAAAACTATTTTTAAAAAACCAAATAGTAAAAAAGAGAGAAGATATAAATGTTAACCATAGATTTGACCATAGGTATATGTTCCTCAACCTCTTTGACCTTCAGTGTCTTCATCTGTAAAATCGGGGTAATAATACTTCTGCTACTACTTTACAGGTTTGCAATTAGGAAAATGCAGTGAAGAGAGTACAGGCTTTGAAATTAGAGGATTTGGTTTGATAGTCTGCATCTGCCAGTTACTACTTATGTGATCTTGGAGAAGCCATTTCACTCCATTTACCTCATTGGTTTTTTTTGTACAGTAAGGGGATTCTACTAGCTGGCCTTTTCGATCAGCTGGAAATCTTTGATCTTTTGAACCTATGAATCTCCAAGGGGAATATGAATTTTTACTATAGTGCTTATGAAAAGTCCCAATCTGTCTTTAGAGATAGGACTGGACAGCAACTTCATTCATAGGAAAATGCTGAGGAGGAACTTATCTGTGAAGATGATATTGGGTATGTCGATCATTTGGAAGGTAGTCATTCCCCAAAATTAATCAAGCCATTATTTATTTATTTAAGTGCTTATTATTTATTTATTTAAGTAAATACTTACTATTTAGTGTAGGAGGAATAATCTATAGGCATAAAAGAGCATGAAATTTGTTGGAATTATAATGGTTAAAAAATGTTACAGGAAAACTAGAGATCCTCTTATGAACTTTCCTTTTGCTTAAGACCCTTTGTTCCTTCTAGTTTAGGAACACTAATATATCCTAATATTCCATGTGTTTCTTCTTTTTTCCTCTTCTCTTTAACTAAATCTAGTTGACTCACTGCTGGGGCAATTTATTGAATACTGTAGTCCAAATATATACTTTCTCAGGTCACAGGCACAATGGTACAAAGAAAAGAAACCTGGTTTGGAGATCTAAGGACATTGTTTCAAAATCCAGCTCTACCATTTGCTAACTTATTACCTGGGTGATTCTGAGCAAGTCTTTGTCTATCTGTCTGTCCATCTATCTGTCTCTGTCTCTGTCTCTCTCTGTCTCTCTGTCTCTCTCTCTCTCTCTCTTTCTGTCTCTGTGTGTGTGTGTGTGTGTGTGTCTCACACACACACACACACACACACGAAAGTTAGACTAGACTTCTTCTAAGATCACTTCCACCTCAAAAATTATGAGCTTATGAATGCCTACTCTATCAGAATCTCTCCTTTGGTCTCATTTCCATAGGCATACACTTTTTTTTCCTCTTAAACTTAACATCTCCTTTGCTATTCTCTCCTCACCTCCATCTTCAACACTCAATTTTTTTTTTATTCTATTAATGCAGACCAAGATCCTACAAGAGCAAGAGAAACCCTAACTCTCAAAAGCTCAAGTCCTCTTCCAATCAATCAAGAAGCATTTATCACATACTTGTGCCATTGTATGTGGTGTGACATTGGATTTTACTTCCAAATGATTTCAGGTCACTTTATAGGCCTCACATGCCAGGACATTGTCTGCTGGTAGAAGGAATTCCCATTGTTCATTCCCCAACTAAAGTTGGTGAGAGCCTAAGAGGAGATCTAAACTGGAGCTAGGCTGTGGCAAACTAACCAGCTTCTCTAGTTCCTGAAGTAAAGGGAGGATAAGAACTTATACTTAAGTACTTCAAAGACTTTATTTTTATTCTGACCTAGGTAGGTGGCCATGTAAATAGGAAGCATAAATAGAAGCAAGACTTTGATTGATAAGACTTGGCAGCCAATTGGATAGGGCAGGAGAGGGGAGAGAGAATGAAGAATTAAGAATGGACTTAAGGTTACAAACCTTAATGACTAAAAGAATGGTTAAGCCTTCCCCAGAAGCACAGATTTTAGGAAAGAAATGGTCTTTGAGAGTTACTTTGGCCAAAGAATTCATCAGTAGGTATCCAATTTCCAGGTGAGCTCTAAATATAACCAGGCTTATCCTCAGATGACCTTAAATAACTTGTATTTACATACACACATGTGTTTGTATATATATGCAGTACATAATACACATATATGTAACTGAAGAGTATATGAAACATATGTTGTAGTTGGTATGTATGTATGTGTTTATACATGTATAAAATACACATACATGTATGTAACTAAGATTGAGACATTGTATGTATGTGTGTATGTTTTATGCATGTATATATTTATATATGATAAATATTTATATTTATATATATGAACTTAGTTCAGTGATATTGTTTACATGAGTTTTCCTGACCCCCATCCTGAATGTACTGTGTTTGTATTTGGGTGTGTATATGTGTAAATCCTGAATTCCTACCATGAGGTAGGAATAGGGATAGGGATACAGATAGGGATAAATTTAGAAATAGAGAAGGATAAGGAGAGAGGAGAGAGGAGAGAGGAGAGAGAGAGAGAGAGAGAGAGAGAGAGAGAGAAAGAAGGAGGAGGAGGAGGAGGAGGAGAAATGGAGACCAGGGGAACAAAGCTCAGTCTTTCTGGGTGACAGTGACTAGAAATGTGAACTTGGACTTTTCAAGTGGCATTTTATTGTGATTGGAAGACTTGCTCTCATTCTTCCCTCAAAACTAAATTCTTCTTGCTGTCAGAGCAAGGAGTGAGAAGCCAATTCCTAATTTTTTAAACAGGAACTGCAGCCTTGCCAAAATAAATGTATGCAGGTGCAAAGCAGCAATACTCTGGCATCAGATCAATTGGGGGCTTCCCCCCTACTCCCCTTTCTCAAAGACAAAGCTTTCTCAGCTACCCCTGTGTGACTATGGCTACCTGACCAAAACCTTCTTTCCAAGTCAAGCAAGACTTTCTGATGCAGGATTATATGATTAATGGAGATTGTACCAGCTGTTGTTACTGAACCCAACAGTAAAGGCTCTTTCTTTTTTTTTTTTCTTCTTTATCCATTATTCATCTGGGTTTCATTTGAAAGAGTATGCTTGATGAAATGCTAAAGTGCAAAGGTATGTTTTACACATATGGAGATCTTATCCCCTGCTTCTAGAAAAAACAATCTCTCCTCACACAGTTGCTGTTTGCTTAGGACAGTGAGCCCCCCTGGCACTCTTTAGCCCCCTTCTGCATATTTTGCTTTTCAGTGTTGGCTTCTCCTGAAATGACTTCAGCAAAGAAACTTGTGAGTCAGAGGCTCTATGGATTCTATCACAGGCATTTGGCAGATGACATCTTCACTGGCTTCAATCTGTTTGAGCATTCTTGAGAAACCAATCTTACAGGGAACATCTGCTTTGTTGTTTCCAAAGTGCTGAATATGAATGTGTGGGGTGATAGCCTTCAAGAGAAGAGCAACAAAGATTCCAGAAAGTCAGAGGATACATCTCCAAAGATTTTCCTCTTCCCCTCCCTTCTTTCCCCTCCCTGCCTACCCTAGTCTCAAGAATCAAGATCCATCTGAGCATCAGCCAGCCTGTGGCATCCTGAAACAACCTCCTTGGGCTAGAACGAATAGTAGCCCCTTTAGATGCTCCATAGGAAAAATTAAGTTCAGATGGAGCAGAAGGAGGAAAGAGCATTGACTCTTTGGTTAAAGGTATGGGTTCATATCCCACCTGTGATGTTTACTACTGGTGTGATCTTGGAAAAATCACTTAACTTATTGTCTCAGTTTTTTTATATGTCAAATAAGGTGAGGTTAGAATACTTGATGTCCAAAGCTTTTTTGAGATCTATGAGCCCATGGATCAACCACCCCCAAAGAGAATAGTTTTGATTGTTTAAGGGGGAAAGGGGGCAGGGCTGGCACTCAATGATGCAAGATAAGCCCTCAACTTATTTATCTATCAGAAAGAAGGAAGGAAGGAAGGAAGGAAGGAAGGAAGGAAGGAAGGAAGGAAGGAAGGAAGGAAGGAAGGAAGGAAGGAAGGAAGGAAGGAAGGAAGGAAGGAAGGAAAATCAGTGCTTCCTCATGACCTTTTTAATGTAAAACAGCTGCTGGCTCTAAGTGCCTGAGCTTTTAACCACATGGCCACAACATTCCAGGCCTCCTTATGGCTGTATGTCCCCAATCAGTGGGATCCCTCCTACTGATGTGACAGAAGAAGGGTTGAGCTTCTTTTGGCATCTTTCCTCACCAGTGAAATTCCAAAGTGTTCATTTATAAGAGAATGTCTCAACATCAACCTTTGCCATATCTATCTAATGCTGATCCATTTGCTTTCATTTGGTACTGTTTTAAAATGTCTTCTCCATGTTAGAAGGGAAGGAAAGTATAGAAAGAAAACTAGTTTACCTCTGTAGTGAGCTTTGCATTCAGAACAAATAATTTTTTTTAATGTACTGAATTGGGTAGATTAGTTGTCATTTTAAAAACAACATAGGATCATGGTTCTCAGAGTTTTAAAAGTAATCTTGTATAACTCCCCTCATTTTACACATAAGGAAACTGAAGCTTAGAGGGAAAGAATATCTTTAAAATGCTACACTTTAAGAAATAGAGAAAGATGTACTAACTCTGAAGTTATAGGATAAGAGTCCAATCTTTCCTCTGACAACTTCTACTTTCATGATCTTGGGCAGCTCACTTGTCCTCCCTGGATGTCTGTTTCCTTGCTTATAAATGGAAAGTATTGGTCTAGTTGGCCTCCAGGTTTTATTCGAGTATAATCTTTAGGATATGGTGAACAATACTGCTACAAACAAGTTGTATTAGTGACAATGCCGTTAGAAACGAAAGCTTTCACAAACCAACCAAACAAGCAAAAACTACCCAGAAGGGGAGAAGGAAGAGTACAGCTAAAAACAAACAAACAAAAAAACCCAAACAAACAAAAAAATCCTTCTCCTCTTCCCACTCCGCCCCCTCCCAATCCACTTTAAAAGCTAGGGAAAGAGAATCCTAGGATGACAACCATCACTTCTTCATATTAGACTCCTGAAGAATTCTGAATTCTAACTCTTTCCAGATAGACTGATTCTTCAGGTACATTATATCACCATAATAGCTTTCATGGTCATATTGCTTCCCTTTTGTTCTGCCCCAAATTTTACTAGTGACTGATTCTTTCCAAACCAAACTGGAAATTTCTTTTGTTTTTATTAACATGGTAACAAGCTAGTATGAAAGTTTTGTGTTGTGATATTAGGGAGCTCCTGTTCAATGCCTTCTCTCCCATGGTATCCCAAGCAGCCAGTAACCTACACATTAGGTACAAAGAAAAATGATGGCATGAAGGAGGCTAATGGAGACACAAATGTTTGGATGATGACTGAATTTGAGTTCCCTTTTACTCTGTTAATGTGGAACAGGATAATGCTAGGGGAGAATATAGGAGAAAATAGCAACTATAACATGCTTTATAAATATTAAATTTTTATTTTTTTTTGGTTGATATTTCATGTCACTTATATTTTTCACTGTAACCCCTCCCACTCCTTCTCAGAGAGCCATTCCTTACAATAAAGAGGGAAAAAAGAAAACAAAAATAACACAATAGAAAAAGTTTAATGTAATATGAAGTCTTCCACACCTATAGTTCCATCTCTACAAAGAATCAGGATTTAGGATGATGTGTTTTCATATCTTTTCTAGAAGGCCCATCCTGATCATTATAATTTCACAGCATTCAATTATAATTGTCTCATTTTCTTTTCTATATTGTCATGAAGTTTGTGAATGCTGTTATCCTAGAAAGAACTACTTTACTTTGTATTAATTCACAAAAGTCTTCCCACACTTCCCTATGTTTATTATAGTCATTGTTTCTTAAAGCAAAGTAATATTATATTGCATTCATGCAATGATTTCCTTGGCCTTTTCCCATTCAGGAGGGAATGTCTGCCTTTGAAAATATTTCTTTCTCCTGTAACAAATTTGGGTGAGACTTGCTTTAGGGTTGCTTCTGTATCTCCCTCTACCATCCAAGATAATTCTATTTCTCCAAAATTCATGGGCAATAGGAACAGACTGAAGTCTTTGATAAGTCAAGTCGAGGCAATCTGGAATCTCTCAGCAGTTTCTTCTCCCAGCTGACAGGCAGTTGCTTGAACCCCTGTGGAGAACAGCTGTTCAAAAGAAAGTAGTTTATCCAAGCATTTGCAGGTGCAGAGCCCTGGAAGGCAAATCTACAGTGTTCAAAATACTGGTTCAGCTTAAGCTTTTGTGCCCCATTAGCCCAGCAGGCAAGCACCACTGGCATGCCAGGTTGCTAATTTAGTGGGCTGGATCACAAGATAAACAAAGAGCAGTGTTAGGCTGGACAAATAGTTATTTCCTTCCCCTCCCTCCCTTTGTTCTTCTCCCACCCATCCTTTCATTCTGTCCGTGGCCTGTCTACCTTCCTTCCCTAATGGAAAAAACAATATATTCAGCACAAATAGTATGCTTATTGGAAAGAGGTGTGGATGGGCAGAGCAGAAAGCTGAATGGGTGTTAGCCTTTTTCAAAATTTGGGGGTAAGGACACTGACACAGAGAAGCTACATTTTCTGTACTGACTCCTCCATATTCAAATTCTGCCTATGTAATTGCTGGGTTCTGCAGCAAAGATTTTTCCCTGGGTGTCTGGAGTTATTAAGAATCAAGTTTTCTATTCTGCAACTATGAGATACTCCCTGGAACAATGAAAAATTATTTTTACTCCATTTTCTACCTCGATTGTAACACCCCTCATAAATCTATCTCATCCTGTATTTTGAATTGGATTTAGACATATTAACCCTCTGCTTCAAATCTTGGACCTTGAGTGAAAGTTGATACTTTGCCTCTACTTCTAAATTTGATTACACGTAAACATATATTTCTACTTCTAATTATGGCCTGCAGGACAGAAAAGATACTGTTTCTTTTTGGAATGGTAGAGATCAAAAAGACCTATGCCATTCTGAAAATTACCCATTCCCGAATGTATTTTTCATGCTTTAATGATTTCTTAATTGTTGCCTTTTCCAGTTCAATGGTGGGCTCTTGATACTGGTAGAATCTGAAATGTATTTTAATGGATGGATATCATACAGTTATACTATTTCAGTGAAAGTACATGAGACAGGGGCAGCCAGGTGGTGCAGTGGATGGAGCGCCAGCCCTGAAGTCAGGAGGTGATGAGTGCAAATCCGACTTCAGACACTTAACACCTCCTGGCTGTGTGACTCTGGGCAAGTCACTTAACCCCAATTGCCTGAGCAGCAAAACAAACAACAACAAAAAAAGAACCAAAAAAAAAAAAAGAAAGAAAGAAAGAAAGTACATGAGATAGTCTAATATGTTATAAACTATGTTAATTGTAAGGCAATTAATCAACAAGTATTGATTAAGTGCCTACTATGTGCTAGGATCTCATGGGAGTCACAGTATCTTTAAGGAGAACATATGTAATTCTATGTAATGTTAACAATAGCTAAAGTTTATTTAGTGACTTAAAATTTGCAAAGTGCTTTATATATATTATCTCCTTATAGAAGTTAAGACAAGTTAAGTTTCTTGCAGGCAAGTTAGCAAATGTCTGAGGCCAGATTTGTACATTCTATTGTTGTTCAGTTGTTTTTCAGTCATGCCCAGCTCTTCATGATCCCATTTGGGGTTTTCTTGGCAAAGATACTGGAGTAGTTTGCAATTTGCTTCTCCAGATAATTTTACATATGAGTAATTAAGACAAATAGAGTTAAGTGGCTTGTCTGGGCCATACAATTAGTAAGTATATGAGGTCAAATTAGAATTCAGTTCTTCCCAACTCTAGGTCTTATGTATCCACTGTGCCATCTATCTGCCCAGATTTGTACTTAGGTCTTCTCAACTCCAAGCCTAGCATTCTATTAACTAGTCTAAGTTAATTATACACAAATATGCATAATTACATATAGATATCACATAAATATAAATTTTCTGTGATATATATTTATGACACAATTACACAATTATATATCATTTGTTATAAATATGATATACATTATATATGATTATACATTACATATAAAACCTACCTATCTTGCTTTAAGCTCTTTGCTTGCCTATCCTATCTTGTCTCTCCAACTGCCTTTTAGAATATTTCAGAATGGATGTCCAGTAGACATCTTATACTTAATATATCCAAAATGGAATTAATTGTATTCCCTTGTAAACTCTTCCCATGTCTATCTTCCCTGTAGAGGGCATCACCATGCTCCCAGTTCTTCAAATTGGAAACCTAGGTATCATATTCAACTCCTCACTACCCATCATGCCCAAGCTGTTGCCAAAGCCCATTGATTTCACCTTGCACTTCACTCAAATAGTTCTTCTTCATTCCTAACACTGCCACCAATCTAGTGCAGGCTTTTATCACCTTGCACCTTCATTCTGCAGTAGCCTACTGATGGGTTGCCTACTTCAAGCTTCTCCCCACTCCAGTCTATTCTTCATTCAGCTTACTAACATGATTTCTCTAAATCTGGGTCTGAACTTATCACACCCTACTCTGATATCTCCAGGATCAAATACAAAATGCTCATTTTGATATTCAAAGCCCTTCATAGGCTTTGCCTCTAGACTCTTCATAGTCTACCTTCTTCTCTTTCCAGTCTTTTTACACGTACTCCCCACCACATTCTCTTTAATCTGATGATAATGGCATTCTGGGTATTCCACAAAAAGGATACTCCAAACATTTCTCCCTATTTTCTATGCCTGGGATGATCTTCCTCTTCCATTCCACTTACTAACTTCTTTGAATTTCTTTTAAATCCCAACCAAAATCCTATATTTTATTGGAAAGTCTTCTGCTAACACTCTTAAATTCTAGTGTCTTCCCTCGGTTAATTATTTCCTGTTTATCCTGTAAATAACTTATTTATTTAATTATTATTAAACTTATTTTATAGATAATTGTTTGGATGGTGTTTCCCCTATTACATTATAAGTTCCTTGAGGGCAGGGACTTCTTTGCATATTTCTGAATCTCTAGTGCTTAGCATAGTATCTGGCATATAGTAAGCCCTTAATAAATATCTATTAATCGAAAATATGTCATATACAACATAATATGTAACATATCCTATATATTATATAAATCTTATGCATAATCATAAGTGGATATGCACATACACCTAATAGATATAAAATATATAAAAGATAATTAAGAGGAAAGAAAGTTCGGGAAAATCTTCTTGTGGAAGGTGACATTAGAGCTGAGTTTTGAAGGAAGAAAATAGAAATTCTAAGGGGCAGAGGGAGAAAGTTCCCAAATTTTCATGTCTTAATGTTCAAAGCCTGGGCAGCAAAGTGGTACCACAGTGTACAGAGAGTCGCTCCTGGATTCAAGAAGACTCATCTTACTGAGTTCAAATCTGACCTTAGACACTTACTAGCTGAGTGATCCTTTGGTAAATCACTTAGCCCCATTTGCCTCAATTTGCTCATTTTTAAAATGAATTGGAAAAAGGAAATTGCAAGTCACTACAGTATTGTTGCCAAGAAAATCCCAAATAGGATCACAAAAAGTTGTACATGATTGAAACAACTGAATGACAATATTCAAAGCACTATGTAGATTTGTGCAAAACTATAAAGTTTTCCCTCCTCTCTCTTCATAATCATGAAAAGAAAGTGCTGTGAAGTAATGAATAGATAACTGACTTCAGAACTAGGAAGACCTGAGTTCGAATCTTCTGATACAGTGAGAGGACAAATCAATCTCTCAACTTCTAGGATATTTTATTACCAATGTACATTATTAGAGGGAGATTCCTTGCTTGGAAGTCTAGGTCTAGTTCCTATTTTAATGTCTTTATGATCAAAGACATTTATAAAATACATTCTTATTAACAGTACAGAGTTCAATGCTATTACATGCTGATTTACAAAAAGAGTTTGCAATCTGAGATTGATCTAACTTGGACAAATAGGCCAAAAATCAGACAGCAGTAGATAAATGTTCAAAGACCCAATATTAAGTATTCACCCTATACACATAGCAAGGATGAGATCATTTGGAGATTCTGAGGGAAGTAGGACCCAAGGGAGTCTCAGAGACACTGGACTGAAATAAATGAGCTCATCTTAATAGACAGAAATGTAGATACCTACAAAGTCTAAAAGTTACTGTATTTGAATATTTTTTTTAAAATTCACAAATCACTGTGTTTAAACTTATTTCTGTTGCTTACAACATGACAAAAAAAGTGAATTTAGATAAGAATAAAAACTTAATAACATATTTAAAATATCACTTTTAAGAAGGAATTTAAGTAAACAGTACCAAAGACTGAACCACTTAAGGAGCAAAACCTCGGTTATTGACCTGAAACAAAGGTTGAAGCATGAACTATAACATTTTCTTTAAATAGAGATGGGAAAGGAAACTTCCAAACAGCTCAGTCAAATATCATGGTGAGCATAACTGATAAATATCACTTGAGAAGTAACTGATGAGACTGAAATTGCTATTTACCAATTTAGAAATAATTATGTTAAAGTATATGCTTGTATTTATTTTCTTAATGCTGTAGTTTTTTAGTTACCATAATAACAGTGCAGAAGAATGTTGCTGTCTTAATGAGCTGGCAGAATCCTTAAAAAAAAAAACCCAACACTTCTTACAGTAAGAGTATGAATTATTCGCTGAAATCATTCCTCAGAAAGCTGCACTATCTTTCATAACAGTCTCTTATTGCAATCTTCCTCCAAAGTAGCTCGTGTGAAAGCTATTAGAAGGGATGAGACTGTGATAACCAGTTGTTTCATTTTTATCATTCATGCATAGATCATTATATTGAGTATATAATTATAAAGTTGAGTTAGAGTAATTGTTTTATTTAACAGGAGATGATTACAATGGCATAAAGTTAATCTAGCATTGGTTTTAGTGTACTCACACTAATGACATTGACAATCCATGGATTTTCAGAGTTGGGAGAAAACACTGAAATATAGTCTGACTCCATACATGAGAAGGAACACCTACTAGTTCTCTACAAGCACTCATTTAGCTTGTACTGGAAGATTTCATTTTTGGACATTATTCATTTTGTTATTCTTATTATTATGAAGTTTGTCCTTATAATAAGGCAAATCTCTCTTTAGCCTCTATGTTGCTCTAAATTCTGCTCTCTGCTAACCATCATATACTTGATGTCTTCTTTACTCCATCATTGATTTGTCCACAGGATCTTCTACTTACTTATCCCTTATCTCACCACCCAATGTCATTGCTCTGGAAATACACCAGTTTATCATTGTCTTTCCTCTTTTGTGATGTCCAGAAATGAATTCTATACTCTAGATGTGACTTGACTAGGTCATTGTTTATTTATCCTCTCCTTGAAATCTCATTCATAGAGAAATTCACTACAACAGGCAAGAAAACATTAGCCTCCCCATTCAGGACACTGTTTTCTTTAAATGCCTCTCAAGATTATATTATTTTACTATTGTTGACTTACAATGAGCTCATAATTCCCCCCCCCCATCCCCAATTTTAATCTAAATAATCATCTGGTCAATTTCTTCTTTATTGTGAACTTATGAATTTAATTCTGAACTGAAGTGAATAATTTCATATGCATTGATTTAGGTGTCATCTTAATAAATCTTCCCATCATTCTAGCTTATTGAGATTATGTAGGGCCTTATTTTCAAAATTTAATGCATAATCTTGATAAAATATAAGCATGTCTTATATGCTGAGTCACTAAGAGAAACATGAAGAACAGAATCTTGTGCCCTATTATTAAAAATTCCCCTCTCTGTTAACATTCAGCCATTAAAAGCTGTGAATCCAGAATCTAAGAGTGCAAAGGAGTTTCAATTTCCTTTCATTTTCAATACTTATTAATTTGTTTTCTTTCAAATTCACCATATATCTCTCTTTGCCCACAATTTTTAGGAGACTTTGTCAAATGCCTTGATAAAACCCAACTGTACTGTGTTCAGTATTTCCTCTGGCAGTCCAAAGACTTTTACAACAAAAGAAATAGTTAATTCAGCATGAATTCTAAAGTCATGCTAGCTCATAATGGTTATCATTTATCTTCCAAAATTCATGTTTTATTTTGGCATTATAGATATTTCTTAATAAATACTGAAATAAACCCTCTTATAAAATCCATTTCCCAAAAAACTGTTAGACAAGGTAGTCTTAACATTTACCATTGTGTTTGACAAGAATTTTCCAGAGTGATTGGCTCAATTGATGTTTCCACCAACATAACTTTTTTTTTTGACACAGCTTTAGCAGTTTATATCTAATTCATAAAAATCATATGCTAGATTTTATGCTAAGTACCATCAATAAAAAGGGGAAAATAAAGCTTTCCAAACCTTCAACCCTCAAAGACTTTACATTCTAATTAAGAAAAATCATCATGTATAAGGACAAAAATAAGAAAAAAAATAAGACAAATATACACAAAGTAAAATCAAATAATTTCAGGACTGGAGGAAAAACATTGACAACTGAGAGATCATAAAAAGTCTTCTTTAAGAAGTGACACCAGAGTTCTCTTTTACGGTTTTTTCTCCTGAGGCAATTGGGGTTAAGTGACTTGCCCAGGGTCACTCAGCTAGGAAGTGTTAAGTGAGACTACATTTGAACTCAGGTCCTCCTGACGTTAGGACTGGTGCTCTATCCACTAAGCCACCTAGCTGCCCCCTGAGTTATGTTTTCGAGGAAGCTAGGAATTTTACAGTGCAGAGGTGAAATGGAAGAACATTCCAAGCATGGGGAATGCCTGGATCTGTGCAAAGATCCAGGGATTGAAGATGAAATGTTATGTATGGGGAAAAGCCTGTCCAGGATAATTATCTGGACCATCACTGTGTATATGGCAGTAATGTGAGATACATCTGGAAAGATAGACTGAAACCATATTATAAGAGGCTTTATTTTTTTTAATGAATAAAGTATCTTCTAAATGTTTACTGTGTATAAATCACTCTGCCAAGCACTAGAGACACAAACAGAAAAAATAATCCCTTTATTCAAGGAGTTCACATTCTAGTGGAGAGAGAGCACATGTAGAAGATCTCAGATGGAAGTTAGATGGAAAATCAATTAGTCCTCAGGATGCAGTGGCAAAGCAGATATTAATGCCTTTTCTTTAATGTCTTAAATGACTTCAGAGTCTGATGATGAATAATTTGACAGTGCTCTTGGGTTCAGACTGCTAGGCTATCTCCATCAGAATATGAAGGGAGATAGTGGTGAACTTGCTCTGTTCATACAGCCTCCTCAGGTGTGCCCTACTGCTTCATTTAAGCTGGCTTGCCTCACTGAATGTGGCAACTGGTTGACATTTAGTAGGAATGATCAACCCCTTCTCTAAAAAAAAGTTGTTTCCCTGGATGGTAGTTGTGAGGACTAGATGTTATAGCTGTGTCCTCAACTTTTTGCATCCTTGTTAAGAACCTTTTGGCTGTTTGGATGAAGTAGGGATTTCCTTTCTGAGCACCAGCTAGTATACAAATAATCTCTACTGTATACAATACTCTAGTCCCCAAACAGCCTAAGAGAGAGTTCTTTGTTTGGTCAGATTCTTGTCCTTCTAGACTAACTGTTGTATCAGGACTCTCAGATTAGAATAGCATTGTGAAGACAGTCTTTAGAGGGCTTTAATTGCAACAGAAGCTTTTATATTTAATCTGATAGGCATAAGGTCTCCTTGATCTTTGCTGATTAGGGAAAGGAATCAATTTTGTAGCTGTGTGAAGGAAGGATTAAAGAGCAGAAATCTCCTGGAAGAAGAGATACAAATTAGGGACTATTCAGATATCCAAACAAGAGGTAATGGGAACTTAAATAAGAATAGTACCTGCATGAATAGACAAAAGGGACTGCATCTGAGAATTATTATAGAGAGAGAATCAATAGGATTTAACAGCTGATTGCATATGAGGGAGGAAGGAAAATGAAGATATGAATGTGACTCCAAAACTGAGTTCCAAGGGTGGTGTCCTTAGTAGAAATAGGGACTTAGGGAAAGAAATGGGTTAAGGTAGAAAGAGTACTGTTTCAAACATGTTGAATATGAGATATTTATGGGACATTCGAATGGAGGAAGCTGATGATACACAATTATAGCTCATAAGATAGACACGAGTTAGATATGTAAATCTAGTAGTCATCCTCATAGTTTTTAATTGAAGCCATGGAAATGGAGATCATCAAGAAAAAAAAATGGACAAGTAGTTAGATGGATAGATGGATAGATAGATAGATAGATAGATGGTGGATGATAAATATACCCAGGTTTCAAAATAAGCAAAGAGGGCAGGGAATGCAGCAAATCAAAAATGTAGCAAAGGAGATTGAAAAATAAGTTTCATATAGGTAGGGGGCAATATCTGATATTGGATAATTTTGGGGGTAGGAGTATTTTCATTTTTTATGAACTTTTGCGAGATTATTGCCACAGTGTTCTTTTAATTTCCATTTATCTGATTTGTTACTGATTTTGAATTTTTCATGTAGACATTTATGACTTTTATTTCTTTTCAAAACTATTTATTCATTCCTTTTGACCTCCAGCCTATTGGGGAATGGCTCTTGATTTTGTATATTTATATCTATTTTCTATAGATTCTGTCTTTCAGACTTTTGCCAGATATCAATGAAAATATTATTTTCCCCTAATATGTATCTTTTCTTCTGATTCTGGCTGGATTAATTTTATTTCTGCACAAATTTTTATATTCTATATAATTGATATCTAGTTCATTTTATGATCTCTTGTATCCCATTCCCAAGTTCAAACTTTTCCCCAGTAATAATTATAAAAAAAAATATTGCAAACTTCCATTTTAATCTAATTTTATGAATCAACATTTTGTATTTGAATAATTAGTTTATTTTGGAATGTATTATTATATACTCTGTGAGCTACTCTTCTAAAAATAGTTTTCCTCATATTGCTCTCCAACTTTCCCAGCATTTTTGTCCGTTTGTTCCTCAATAGTTTGTGCTTTTTGCTTTAAGAAAATATCATGGGCATATGTTTAGAAATCTTGCTTCTGTGGTCTGTCCCATAGCCTTAATTTTCTATTTTATTTAATCCAATACTAGATGGTCTTGACAATTACTAGCTTTGTCTTCTTTCTTTTTCAATGTTACTTGATATACTTGACCATTTATTTTTTCCAAATGACCATTTTCATTATTTTGCCTAATTTTGTAGAATACTCATTTGGTTGACATATCTGTAAGGTAATTTGGGTAATGTTATCTGCAAATAGAAATAATTTTATTTCTTTTAGCACATGCTAAGGAGTGGGAGGTGAGAAGGGACAGAATTACACTTGTAATTTCATTAGCATAGAGAACTCCCAAAGGAAGAAACCTTTTACCAATGAAAGCTGACATTTTCTCTGAAGTTTTAAAGAATTATCTAGACCAGAAATGTCAAATACCTAGCACTCCTGAGTACAATTCAAAAAAGACTAAATTGCATTTTGAAAATATTTAATGTAATAAAAATACAATAAAATATGGATAATATTATCTTTTTCAAACTAAGTTAATATGTGACCTAAAGGGATCCTTATGTTCAGATTAGTGACCTCTGTTTCTATTTGAAAAGTCACCACTGTCACTGACAGATTAAAGGAACTTGCTCAGCACCATACAACTAGTAAATGTTAGAGGCAGGATTTCAGGCCTTAAATCTTTCTGGCTTGAGGTCATTTCTCTTTCTACTTCCTTTCTTGGTTATGTTTATTGTTGATCATACCCTCCCAGCCCCAATCCTCGCAATCTTCTGACACTGATACATAATTTGCTTGGTATACTACAGAAACTCAAAACTGAAGATTCTTTTTTTTTTTTAATTTAGCAAAAGGCTGATAAATCTATAGTTAAAAGCTCAGAATATGTTGAATGGTTTTGACATTTGATCACACAGATTATTTTTGTTTGTTTGAACTTAAAAGTATTGGTCCTGGAATAGTTAACATAAGGGACCTTTCATCAATTTGCTTCTTAATATGTTTGAGATTTTTTTTCTGAATTAAAAAAAAAAATTCTCAAATACTGGTCTCCATTACTTATTAGTTACATCTAGCGTCTACTTTGTCTATGGTGCATTATTTCATAAAGGATAAAATAGATCATAATATTGAGTCCAAATTATAATAAAATATATATCTGACTGACTTGCCTATGTTTTGGGAGACAAGAGTGAGTTTCAGAGGTCTAAATTCTCAGATAACCAAAGAAAATCATGTCAATCTTTTCTACCATCAAACCTTTGAATATGTAGCAATATTGACACTCTGAAATTTACTTCCCTTACTTTATATCCACATTCAAACTCTGGCTGCCAGAATGATGTGGGTTATATAATTCATTGCTTCCTGACCTGGTAGACAAAGTCTGTTTGCATTCGGAAGTCTGAGGTGCTTGTTAGAATTCTAAAAATGTCTTTGTTTTCTCTCTTCCTATCCCTATCCCACTCCCTCCTGGTTTAAGTTGAATTTTGATGTACCGGGCCTCCAGTATAAATTCTTGTAGTTGCTTGAGAGTAGCAAAATGACAAAGATGAAGGCAGGCAGGTGGGATGGAAAAAATTTGAAAGAGGAGAAATATGGAATCAGTTAAACTACAGATTGGACCACTGACCCCTGAATAATCAAGATTTGGCTCTAGTTACAAAAATAGAAGCGTGGTCAGCGTGTGATAGCAGCCTTGAGGAGTCTCCTTTGTAGTTTTGAGATATGAGGCACTAAGCCAGACTTTCCCATTACCTCAGCTGCTCCCAGAGTGTACATTAGACACTTGGAAAGGTTGCATTCAGTAAGTTATTGCTTCAATGCACTGAGTGACTTCTCCATGACCTGAAGGAGTTGTTGGATGGAAGTTTACAAAGGTGTCTGAGTTACAACCAAGAAGTAGTTCAGGCTAGAAGAAAATCTAACTCAATGTGGGGTGACTTCTAGAATAAAGTGTATACTCTTTCACGCCCTATCAAATTCTTGTTAGTCAATTCCACTTCAAAGTAGTAAACTCCAAAGTAATTCCCCCAGGTCAGTGTTGGATTTCAATAACTTAATAAAGTAAGTCTCCTAATTCAGAATCCTGATTTAGACCCAAGTTTCTGCTTCTTCATTCCAGCCTTCAATAATTCAATAACTGTAATACTATTAGGAAAATCAAATCTCCATCTGCCAATTAGTTTCCAAATTGTGCTATCAAAATTTGGACATTGCTTCAAGTTAGTCCTTGAGGCCTGATCCTCCAAATCTTCAATCTACTTCATCATCAGCTTTACTGAGTTTTTCTTTCTAGGTCATAGTAATTTTATGCCATGTATCAGAGAAATCCCTTTTAATGTTATAACCTTAATTTTTAAATTTTTTAAAAATGAAACTATTTCTATTTGCTTTAGGAAGAGATAAGATCCTTCTTCCTCCTCTGGGAAAATTTTATTTAATGTAGTTGTAACATGTAGAAAGCAGAAAACATGAACATGTGAGTAAGGTATAATTTGAGTAGTTTTGGAATCGGCTCTAAGAGTCAATTGTTAAATTTTCAGTGAGTATTTGTACCCTACAAACTGGCAAATGCTACAAATCAGGGTTTGGTTTATTTCTTTTTTTTTTTTTAATTGTCTAGATTAAAGAAAGTAATGGGAAAAAATGTTAATGATGCAGATTAATTTTTTTTTTTTTCTGAGACAATTGGTTTCAATGAGATAGCAAAGTCAACAATGAGACAAGTTAAGTGACTTGCCCAGTGATACACAGCTAAGAAATGTTAAGTATCTGAGGTCACATTTGAACTCAGGTCCTCCTGACTTCAGGGCTGGTGCTCTATCTACTGCGCCACCTAGCTGCCCCCAGATTAAATTTTAAAGTATGTCTTGTGTAATTTTTTTTTTTTTTTTTATGGTGGGCTTGTTAAACATTTACCAATATACTCCCAGGATTTAACCCCCATTGATAGAATACAAAGTGGTCTAAACCATATAGTCTTCTTGTTAAACATTTGCCAGTATACCCCAGGACTTAGCCCACATGACAAAACACAGAGTGTTCTAATGGATATAGTCTCCATTAAAACAGGATATTCTATCCAATTAAGAAATCCTTATCCAGAAGAATCCAATCTTTCTACCTGAATGAAAACTTCTTTTTTTTAATAACCTTTTATTTACAGGATATATGCATGGGTAATTTTACAGCATTAACAATTGCCAAACCTCTTGTTCCAATTTTTCACCTCTTACCCCCCCCCCTCCCTAGATGGCAGGATGACCAGTAGATGTTAAATATATTAAAATATATATTAGATACACAATAAGTATACATGACCAAAACGTTATTTTGCTGTACAAAAAGAATCAGACTCTGAAATATTGTACAATTAGCTTGTGAAGGAAATCAAAAATGCAGGTGTGCATAAATATAGGGATTGGGAATTCAATGTAATGGTTTTTAGTCATCTCCCAGAGTTCTTTTTCTGGGTATAGCTGGTTCAGTTCATTACTGCTCCATTGGAAATGATTTGGTTGATCTCGTTGCTGAGGATGGCCTGGTCCATCAGAACTGGTCATCATATAGTATTGTTGTTGAAGTATATAATGATCTCCTGGTCCTGCTCATTTCACTCAGCATCAGTTCGTGTAAGTCTCTCCAGGCCTTTCTGAAATTATCCTGTTGGTCATTTCTTACAGAACAGTAATATTCCATAATATTCATATACCATAATTTTGAATGAAAACTTCTTAAAGCCACAATTGTTTCTGCATCCAAAATTTCTGGTGTATATAAACTGCATAATAAATGTTAGTTTAACTGCTACTGAATTCATCCTATTGTATCCTTTTCTCTTTCTTTCAAAGCCACGTGGACAAATAGCCAAGACTTATTTTCCTGTTTCATTACTATTCTCTGAAAATTATGAATTTAAATAACAGAAACACTGCCAATAGTTGTTCCTTCAATATCCTGGAGAGCCTTATTTGGATAGTTCTCTCTTTATAGAATCACAGCTCTTAAGTCATAGGAACATAACTTCAGATCTGGATGGCCAGTTAGTCTAATCCTCTCATTATATTCTTGAGGAAACTAAGGCATAAAAAGGTTAAAATATCAGGCCTATTGTCATATAGATAGTGAGTATCTGAGAAAGGATTTAATCACAGGTCATCTGACTCTAAATTCAATGCTTTTTCCACTCAAATATGGCTGCATTTCTTATTAGTCTTCAGCATACCATCAACAGAATGATGTTTTTTTTTTTCATCCATGATTCTTAGAGTTTTCATTTTTGGCCATGTGAACAAGCATCTTTTGCTAAGTTGAGAAGGGAAGATAATTGGGAGGTAAATAATTGACAAGGATTGGCTATCTGTGTTCATTTGTTATCCTAACTGCATTGATTTTTCCTTGATGTTGACCTGGCAAGCTTCCTGTGAACCATTAACCCTGAACTCCTTTATCCATGTCATGAGGATTAACCTCCAATCTTCAATGATAGTACCATTTCTTAAGTGGAGAAAGTCTCTGCATGTAAAGAGTGCTGGTGATCATAGGTAGAGGGAGCATTACTAATGACATCATTCATAGGTTTTTAAAATTAACACACAAAGCAATATTTAATTATTCTATTCCAGGCTATTTGATCATTCTATGGAAGGATTCAAAAACTGGGAGTTTATGACTATCCATTGCTGGGGAGAAAAAGCAGCAGGTGAATGGATGCTGGAAGTTTTTGATACCCCATCTCAGCTGCGGAACTTCAAGACCCCAGGTAGGAACTAGACTTCATTAATTTCCTACTAAAATTGTTTTCTAAATTGTAAGAACATGAAATCATTTTTTGACCTATTATAACTATCACATTGCTTTTTATCTTACTATCATCAAAATAAGGTAGGGTGTAAATATTCACCATCAACTTGATGAGTTAAGCAGATATAGTCCATGCTCACTAGGAACTCATAGCTTGAGAAATTCAGTAGCAATGAAAACAGAGCAACAGCAGAGCATGAGCCACTGCCTCTTTTGCCCTAACTAATCTTGCCTTTGTTTCATCGGGAAAACTCAGAAAATCTAAAATGTCTGATCTTCACTTCTTTACATGATTGATAGGAGAAAATGAGTTTCTTTAAGTGTCTCCACCCTGAGTTCCTTCTAAATGAAATTTGTTCACTTACGCAAGGTATTGGATTTGTCCTATACTAGCTAAATGAGTCCACTGCAGATAGCATGAATTATGACATTCTACTCTTTCTTGAGTGATATAAATCAAGAAAATAGAAAACCTTTTGGGTACTTGTAGCATAGAAATGACCATGTGAATAGAGGCCTTTTCAGGATGGCTCAAGCCATCCTTTAAAAGCCAGCTCTGGTCATATCCTAGAGAGTAGAACACATGCCAGTGCTCAATTCACCCACCTTCATGGTTTTTTTTAATCCATTTTGTAATCAACTCATCATCCTACATTGACAATTATCTCATCAATGCTCCATCTGGTTATCCAGTAAAGAACCAACTCTAAATCGATCCATGTTGCCATTATCAAATTCTGAGTCTTCAATGGAATTTACACATCACAAATGAACTCAAATCTCCCATATTTTGAAGTGTGAATAGACTTAGCTACATGAAATTTTATGGGAGGAAATATTCCTACACAAAATGCAGTGGCAACCTTTAGAATGATTGTTTTGAAAAGGAGAACTTAAAAAGTTATTGATTCCAATTCACTTTATAGATGAAGAATTAAGTCTCAATAAGGTTAAGGTAACTTGTCTAATATTTCACAGGTAATAAAGGTGAAACATTTGAACTGAACTCAGCTTCTATGACTCTAAATCAAACATCCTTCCTATTGTATCACCATGCCTTCATTATCTAGCTAATAGATGTTTAGGTGGTGACATGCTTAGGTAAGCAAAAAAAGATGCCTAGCTAAGTGACAATTGTCCAATAAATATCAGTATGCATTGAAGACCTAACATTGTAACGGTGCAGAATTCAACACAGTGTTAATAATAATAATAATAATTGATATTTATATGTTGCTTGAAGTTTTATGAGTCCATGACATTACAGTACACTTCATTTGAACTACTCTACAATCCTATGAAGTAGACACTATAATTGATATTATCAGCCCCATTTTATAAATGAGGAAACTGAAATGTTCAGATAAAAATTTCAAGAGCCCATGACCACAAAGCTGGTAGATAACAGAGGTGGAATGTGAATGCAAGTTTTCCTGCCTCTAAGTCTAGCCTTATATCAGCTCTATCACATTACTTCTTAATATCCAAAATCGTGTTCCTCCGCTCAAAGAAATCTTTTGTATTTGGCACATAAATCACAATATATTCCCTTCTTATATCACAAGAAATAAAAATCTGCTGGCTTTATAACTCTGCAAGGACATAGCATGTTGTAATGGGGGGGGGGGGAGGGAAGGTTGACTCAAATGAGGGCGGGAAAGGAAGAACATTCTTGGCATGAGAAATAAGGTGAGCAAATGCAAACAGGAGAGAATAGAATATACATGAAGGGAAGATTCTGAAATAAGGTTAGACAAAGAGGTAAGAGTTGCAGTGCAGAAGACCTTGATGATTAGATTCACAGTTTTATATGCTTTATTGGACTGACTCTGGGACACTTATAGCACCTCCTATGACAAGTCTTTGCTATTCCTCTGAGTTGTTAGTGTATAGAACTCTATTCACTTAGTGGGATACTTGATAAAACTCTAGTAACCAATTACTCCATGTTGTCTCTTCTATTAGACTGTAAACTTCTTGAGGGCAGGATGTGTATTTGCTTTTCTTTGTATAGTCGGTGTCTGGCACAAAACAAATGTTTAATAAATGTTTTGTTGATTTACTGCTCTTCCCCCTTCCTCAGATTATCATGCATAAATTTCCATAGTCACCACTATGCCTCCCATAGTAGATGATAAGTTTTTTGAATCACCAATGCCTTATACATAATAGAGATTTAATAGCGACTCTGTGGTCATTGGATTGAAGATTTTATTACAATGATCTCATCACTTAAGTCACTTTACCATGATGAACCTATTTCCTTATTTGTAAAACAGAACTAATAAACTGATAAAATCTATCTTAATTCAACAAACAACAGGTTTTTTATGAAGTTCCTGCTATGTAACAGGCTCTGTGTTAGGTGCTATTTGTGGAATGTTTTTTAAAGAGCTATATAAATGAAATTGTTACTATTTCAACTGCAAGCACACAAAAGTAAAGGTCCATGATCAACTCTACTCCCAGTTAACCCTAAACATTTCTTATTTCAGACATGGTTTTCTTTTTGGCTTTTTTTTTCTTGTGAGGAAAGTATTAACACATGATCATTGATAGCTGTTTTGTAATAACCCCTAAATCCTATTATATTTAGGGATAAATCATACTTCTTAACAGAGAGTGTTTTTTTTAAAGGAAAAAGAAACATCTACTACATTTCTATAGTTACTTCTTCGGAGTATGATAAATTTTTGAAAAAGAAAGTCTTTATTGGATGCTTGGTTGGGGATATAGATTTCTTCCAGGCCAAATTAAATAGTGAAATCAGTCCAAAATAGAAACATTGCTGGCTCCCATTTGGATTTTGTATTTATTCATTATTAAAATATATATTTTGTGAAGCATTTTCATTTTGCACATTAAAGCTGCCCTGGGGGCAAGTGACATTTATATGCTGGCAAATTGCATAGATTTTCTCATTCCTTATTTGCACAGCAATTGCTTAACAGAATGTCATTTCTTCAGTCTTCTGCCTCCTTCTCCACCCCCATGGCTATTTGCTTCCATAGTGGAGGAAAAATGAAGTCACTAATATGATAGTGGTTCTAAGGAAATTGTGACAGTGGTTATAAATCTCAAAATAATATCCCATAAGTACACACAAAAGAGGGAAAATGAAGCTGAACGGCAGGACAAGGCCTATTTTGTCTATTATGCACTTAAGGAATAGCACAAGAAAAAGAAACGAGATGCATCATGAGGCAGCACTCACTGAGAACTTAAAAGGAGGTTATCAAAGAAGCTGTGAACTAAAGCAGAAGAAATAGATTTGAGGGTGGTTGATAGGTAGGAAAACAAACAACCCCATTATCCCATCTTTCTGTCTGTTCTTTTTCTGAGCTGAGTGAAATGAATAAGAAAACTTGCTCTGGTTTATACAGCTATTCAATAACAAAAGCAATCTATTCCTCAACTTTTTGCAATCTCTGAGTAACTCTTTCCATTGCTTAAATGCAAATTATGCACATACATGACTACAGTCAGGTAATAAACCTGGAGAGTCTTGGGGTTTGAGCCTGAGTATTCTGTAAACTTTAAGAAGGATGTCTTATAACAAGTGATTTCAAAGAGAAACAAGTAGTGAAAAGCAATAAAAATAATAGTTCATATCTATAAAATACTTTCAATAATGAAGTGATGTAGGTAGTACCCATATTATTATCTAATTTTATAAAGTGAAGAAATTGTGATCAAGAGAGAAGAAATGTCTTATGGTCACATAGTTAATAAATACTGGAAGAGGGATTTGAACCCAGGTTTCTGGATCCCATACTTCATTCTTTTTACACTTTACCACCCTATAGGACAATAAAAAGAATATAGCAAATAGTAATGCTCTTGAAAGCAGGAAATGTCTTACTTTTCTTTTTATTCCCAGGACTTAGCACATATTAAACATTTAATAAATGCTTATTGACTGAGTGAACATTTTAAGAAGTTTAGTCTTCTATACTCCTAAAAATTAAGATCTGCCTTTCTTTAAGTCCCCAAGTTTTCACATGGATAAATATCACCTGTGGAGGGCTCTCACCTGAAGTTCCTTGTATGCAGTAGTTGAGAACAACTTCAGTCCCTTAATTTTCACAAAATAGTATTTAGACAGATCTTGTATTTTATGATAGCATCATGGTCTAAGATATTAGTTGTCTTCCTGCTATTTTATATCATTTTTAGCTCATATGTATTAATCGTTGAATCAGTGGTAATTCCTTTTTTTATTATACTTGAGGCCAAAAGCCTGTTTTTGAACCAAAGGATAACTTTAATGAAGCCAAGATGTAAATGAATAAATAAGTATGGAAGAAGTCTACCCCGAAGAAAAGTTTCTTGAAATCTTACCAAAGAGATAATGCATTGACTCTGATTTTCTAACTCTCCTGAAAAGACCAGATAGAATCAGATTAATTTGGGGTGTGTAGTGTGTGTGTGTGTGTGTGTGTGTGTGTGTGTGTGTGTGTGTGGTGGTGGTGGTGGTGGTGGTGGTGGTGACTGGATAAATCTGTTTTAAGGGCTAGCTAAAGCAAAATCTTCAGTTGGTGACCTAGAAAATTATGAAGAATTCAGTTGATACTGAAAATTTTCTCTTGGGGTTACTATAGCTTATGAAAAGGAAATCTTCCATAAAATTCAAGGATTCTCTGAGATGGCATATAATCTGGTATCCAGGAATTTAAAATCCTTTAGATTCTCCTTCCCCTCCTTTTTCTCTTCTTTTCTCTTCTCCTTTTCCTTCTTTTTCTTTTTTTTTTTAAAAAGAATGTCTTCATTGTCTTATCCAAACTGGAAATGCAGTGGCTTTTCAGGGGTCTAATCCCATTATTGATTGGCAGGGAGTCTAATTTGTTCCATTTTCCTAGGCTGGTTTGTTCCCCTAAATAGCTAGCCTAGTGGCATTCCTTTTACAGGAGCTCACATATTGGTGACAGGCTTAGTTCAGAAACCTGATCAGTTTTATCCTTACTTCAGCTCATAATTCCTAAATTCAAGAGCTCCTTCAACTTTCAGTTTTCCCAGTGGTAGAGAATATAAACATTTGTTCCTTATCCCAGCAGATTATTCTTCATATTCATTCTTCTTGGAAATGTCATATAAATTCACTACATGCAAACTTTTAAAAATAAATTACTTCTATAATTTGTGCACATCATTGATACTTCTTCCTTTAACAATCTCCTGTTTGGGTGTCATGATTAGGAGGTAGAATAATATGTAATAACATGAATATAGAATAAAATTCATGAAGGGGAAGAAGAATTATGTATGCGGGAGAATCAAACTCTGTGTGTACATATATGTGATTTTGTTTAAAAGTAAAAAAAGTCTTCCCCCCATGTCAGGAAAAAAAAAAAACTAATGTAGATCATATGATGAAAGTTTACTCTGTGTACACACTTACTCACAGAAATGAATTTTAGGATCGGCCACTCAGTAATTCATACATATATCAAGCTCAACTTCCAAATAATTTTCCAAAGTTCTTCTTTTTATTTTTTGAAAGGAACAGAAAGATAAAAAAGACCTAAAGTTTAAGCTTTTGTTGATTCTCTGATTTGTCATTTTTCCCAAGGCAAATTGAAAGAATGGTCTTTGGTCCTCTATGGAACATCTATCCCGCCTTACTCTCCAACAAACGACTTCCCCAGAGTAGAACGTGTACGTTCTAGTCGAGTGGAAGACCCTACAGAAGACTATGTTACAGATGATTATTCAGGTATGTGGAAAATTATGTTTAGAGCAAAACTGAGCAAATCTACCTGCAATCTACCCCTATATCCAGGACAGATTGCATTAGGATCTTAGAAATGAAAAGGCTGAAAGGAACTTAGTCAAACCCCTCATTTTATAAATGAGGAAATCCAGTGAGATTAAATGACTTCCCCAAGATTACATATGTAGTAAACCTTAGAAGGTAGAATACGAACCCAGGATCTCTGATTGTAGAATAAGCAGTCCATCGACTACACTACATTTCTTCTGTCATGGGCTTCTTTTAGGCTTTGATGTCATTGAACCCCTTAGGATAAAATCTAAGATCTGTAAATTCTGTTATGTTCCAAATTCAGGTTAACTTATATGGGTCCTATTCCTTTGAATGCCTGTATATATTAAGGAATTGTTGCATAATGAGCAAACTTTTCACATTGGAGAGCTGTTCTTAAATTACACACTTAATACTGCCCTTGGGAAGACTACATATTTTTATAATTCATGTCAAGGTCTTTCCTTGTAGAAATTAAGAGAAAACCCTTTGTTGTTATGCCTCATAACTTAATATCTTAGGTACTCATGCAAGTCCAGTTTAAACAAGAACAGTCTTGGAGTAATTTATAAACTTCGATTATAGTGCTTTCAAGTTTACTGAGTTAATCAGGATGTAATTGACTAAATCATCCAAGCTTTCTTTTTTGGCAATGTAATTTTCCTATGCAGTAGAAATCCCATGGGCCATTTTATTATTTTCTGTTGTAGACAAAGAGAAAGGATTTCCCCATATATTTATCAAAAATAGCAAAGAAATATACCATATATGTGTTAACTGTCTTTCTGCTCCATGGTACTATTCTTTCAGAATGATTTTGATCACTAAGTTTCTTCCCTAAGCAAGTAAAGATAAGCTCCTTCATGGTCTGTTCATGAACAGTTTCCATGTTGACTCTCACAAGTGAGCAAAGTGTCATAGACTTTGAGTGTCTCAGAATTTCAGTTATAAGGAACCTTAATGAGCACCTAATCCAACCCATACCTGAAAGAAAGTCTCTCTTCAATATCCCCATCATATGGTTGAAGACCTCTGATTAAAAAAAGACTACACTGTCTACTGAGGCCATCCACTCCACTTCTGCATAGCTCTAGTAATTAGAAAGTTTTTTCTTCCTTCAGATTTAAATATGTCTTCTTGAACCTCCTAGTCCTTCCCTCTTAGGACCTGAACTGAGGTTACTGAATCATAGTAATCCATAAAAGTATAATAGTTTCTTAGGATTAGCTAAATGCTGGTTACCTTGACTTTAGAATGGACTATTCAGGGAAAGTACTGGAAAAACACCAGAGTTTTCATAACAAGTACAGAGTTCTCATAACAAAGATGAAGAAATGCTTTTTCCTCTCCTATTTCCTCAGTGATCTGATGAAAAATTGTGTCTACCAGGGAATCATTTTCCTCTGAAGTTGTGCTAGTGCTTAAATGCTAACTCCAATTTTTTTCAACTTTTTTTTTTCCAGAAGTCAGCTAGGCTTCATTAACCTGACTGTATGTAGATCTCTTTACCAATTAATCTGATCATAGAAGTTCTGCCTCAATCACACTGCCTTCACAAGCTTTTCAAGTCAATGAGACACAGAGCTAACCTGAAATTCAGTTCAACAGAACAGAGATGTTATTTGTCAGACCTCATAAGCTATTTCAAAAATAGTAATAGTATATGTTATACTTAGGAATATTGCAACCTGCAGGAAGATAATTTTTGTTTAGTTGTCTTTCATTATGACTCCATTTGAGATTTTTTTGGGCAAAGAATCTAAAGTGGTTTACAGTTTCTTTCTCCAGCTCATTTACAGATGAGGGAACTGAGGCAAACAGTGCTAAATGATTTGGTCAGTTACACAACTAGTAATTGTCTAAAGCCATATTTGAAATTAGATCTTCCTGCCTCCAAGACCAGAATTGTATTCACTGTGCCACATGGAAGATGGTTGCTATCATTAATTACCATAATGTTATTTAGGCTTTTTAATATATAAGAATGATTACAGTTATCCCTTCCACATTAGGCCTTTTCCCATTGCGTTTTGATATATGATGGGTTAGCATAAGAATTTAAATGGGATTTAGGGGAGAGTTTTGCAGAAGCTGCAGATAACATGCAAAAGTCAGCAGATGACATAGGAAAAGTTTAGAATCTCAGAAATATTGGAATATATTAGAAACTATAAATTATATGTATAGTATTACATATGTGAAACATATAATATCAGCCCAAATATTACAATAATGTACTGTAAATAGCCCAAAGCAAAAGAAAAATTCAGATTTCTTCTCTAGTATGAAGAAAGGGCCAAAAAATTTTACACAAATTTCCTATATCACAAGGTTTCCTCACCCCAAATACCTATAATATAGAAGGGTAAGTGTACCTGCCTTTCAGACCTAGAACTTATTATTTTTATAATGAAAAAATATTATAATAAAAAATATTAAGGGGCACATAGGTAGTACAGAATAGAGCACTGGCCCTAAAATCAGGAGGATCAGAGTTCAAATTTGGCCTCAGATACTTACTAGGTATGTGATTCTGGGCAAGTCACTTAACCCTATTTGCCTCCAAAACAAAAAAAAAAAAAAATGAAAATGAGGGACTTTAAACATTTATAATATAATGCATGCCAAATTTCAGAGTGCTCTTAGAAATTCTCTGTGGACTCGCTGGTTGCACCCTGGATATTTCATTTCCAGAAAGACAATTTACATCCTGGAATGCTTATCAAGGAGTACAACTAGCATATAATATAGAGGGATCTCAAGATTATGTCATCTCAGGAGAAGAAATTGAGGAAGAAGAGCCTTAATAAAATAGCCATCTGCGAGTATTTGAGGGGCTGTCACTCAGAAGAAAGATTGAACTAGTTCTATTGGGTCTCAGAAGGCAAAACTAGGACCTAGTAAAAGTTACAGAGTGGCCAACTGTCCAAAAGTAAGGATAGCCTGTCTATTATAGACAGATAATCTGTCTGCTCTACTTTTACAAATTGGAAGACAATACATGGTAAATGTCATTGTCTGAAGTAGGAGGAGCATCTGTCTTCAAGCATGGCAGCATGACTACGTGGGTATGCTAGAGAAGGAATTTGTATCTGGGTATGTTTCGGATCACAAGGCTTCTGAGGTTATTTCCAATTCAGAAGTTTTGCAATTCTATATATTATATCTGGGTGACAGGGGAAAAAAAAAAGATCCCTCCAGTAATGTTCTTTTGCTTGAAGTAAACTCTTTGCTGTGCCACCGTTAATATCCATTTCCTCTCCAAAAAAATATGGTATGCTGCTGACAGGAATTACAGGATTATAGAATTTTAGCTCTGGAAAAGACCCTAGAGATCAAGAGATGAAAGATTCCTAATTATAAACAGCTAGTAAAAGAAGCCAGTTCTGTCACTAGTTCCACCAATCAGGAAAAAGTTCAACTTCCATAGGAAAGACATGAAACTTTTATCATCTTTGTGCCTAATGCTGATGTCCATTGTATGTTTTCTTTTATTCTCTGCCAGACAATATGAAAATAGTGGGTTCATAGAGAGAAGGTCCCAAGTCTTGAGGTGATTTGGACTTACTGACTTATTTTTAATTTTATTTGTAGTTTTCCTTTGTTCAGTTGCCCATTGGCCTGTGGGCAGGGATATAATGGTTAATATATTATCTATGCCTAAAGTTCCTGCTTTGTAATCTAAGACTAGATGCTGATAAATTTGTGCCAAATGTCATAGTAATGTTTTATGTTCACCACAGTATCACTGAAGCTCATTGTGTTGCTTTGCTAAACTCAGAAGAGATGAGCATTGTGCAATAGCTGTATTTCTGTTCTAACATTGGCTTCTTTCCTATTTTTTAACATCCTGAATATTTTTATGTCTGTTTTTGATCCATTGACACTGATATGAAAATCTCCTTTATTTATACATAGTGGTAACTCATCTATAACTTTCAATCTTCGCGTGTTGCTTGGGAAACCAAAAGGTTAAATGTGTCAGAGACAAGACTTGAACTCAAGTCCTTCCGATTCCAAGAACAGCATGGCTTGATTTCTTGGGGAAGTGGAGAAGGGAGGGGAATGGTCTTTAGGCATCCAATGAATTTGAGAAAATCAAAGATTCGTCTAATGACTTAACAATCACATTGATTTCTGAAGGATCTGCATAAGGCAAGAGAAATACAAACTCACTCGAAAATCATTTCTCTAAATGTGTTGTTATTTTTGTTTCTTTTTGGGTTCCTAAAGGTCCTTGTGACCCTGAATGCAGTAAAGTAGGATGTGATGGGCCAGGACCAGACCACTGCAATGACTGTCTCCACTACTACTACAAAATGAAAAACAATACACGGTAAATTTCTGTCTTTATGCTGCTCAATTCATAAACTGTGGTTCACCTTGTCCATGTGGAAAATTATGAAAATGCTTCTCTACTAGCTTCGAAAGAAAGGCATAATTATGTTGTTACTATTGAGTTGTGCTAGCTTTTTGTAACCCTGTGAACCACAGCATGCCAATGATGTCCATGGAGTTTTCTTGGCAAAGATACTGGAATGATTTGCCATTTTCTTCTCCAATGGGCTTAAGACAAATTAAGTCATTCGTCCAGGTTCACACAACTAGTAAATGTCTGAAGCCAGATTTGAACTCGGGTCTTCTTGACTTCAAGACTAGCACTTTACCAACTGAACCAATTAGCTGCCAGAGGCAGCAGATAGAGAAATTGTTGTTGTCGTCGTCATCATCATCATCAACAACATCATCTATATCATATTTAATCCTTACAGCAACACTGTGAGACAGATGCTCTTCCTTCAGAGATCTGTAAAGTAAGGCTAAGATTGTAATTCTTCTTCATTCTTCCTATTGGAAGAATGGCATCTCCCACTCTTATCTCTTGAGCATTCTCTTCTTCTCTCAGCTTCCCTCTTCCTTGCCAAAGCAATAATGCCCAATGTTTTATTGGATATAACAATGAGTAATTATATAATTATGGCAAAATATTTTATGTGCATTCTTTTATTAATCTTTATAAGAACTTTGTGAAAGAGACATTAGTATTATCCCTAGATAAGAGATTACAGAGATTAAGTAATTTGTTGAATATCAAACATAAATTCTGATTGATTCAGATTGAATGTAAATAGCAGAAATTTCTGCTTTGGCCAGAAACTCTGAGTTTCTTCCCCTCCCAGATTCATTTATTTATTTATTTAGATTTCCTTGTATTTGGTGAAAAAGGAGATTCTTTGCCTTAATTGTTATCTAGCTTAATCCCTGAATGGGTCCAGCATCAGTTAAACCAAGACCTGTTGAAGACCTAGTTTAAGGTCTCCCATTGCATCCATCTCCAGTTGTCCTGATTTATATTTTGCCACTGAATCATTTTGGTTCTGGAGGGGAAAGTGAGGCAGGTAACTTTGTACAGTCCTCCTCACTTAAATCCCATTCACTTTCATGTCATGGTATCACCTTCCTGATATCATGGTCCTCTTCAAGAATAGCAACCTTTGACAAAGCTGGGGTTTGAAACTGCAACATTCACTTTTTCATTCCTAGTTAACCCAAATTCCTTTTGATTAGCTTCTAGCTAATTTGTATATGAAACATAGTACACTTCATAGTAGGCACTTAATAAGTGTCTATTAATTGATGGATTGAAGGCAAAAATGAAACAAGGTGGAACAAAGAGATAGATCTCTTCTTTTCTATGGAATACATGAACACATTAAGATGTAGAAGGCTTCAGAGACCACAATTGGATATGAAGGCAGAGGATACACAATGAAATGGGTAAAAACTGGATTTTAAAGCCAAGATGAATGACTAGCTGTCTCTCAGATATTAGTAAAGTACATGAGAAAGAATCAATGGTGACTTCCATTTTTCTATTTTCTATCCCCAACAATCCAGAATCTGTGTCTCAAGCTGTCCTCCAGGTCACTATCATGCAGACAAGAAGCGTTGTAGAAAATGTGCCCCCAATTGTGAGTCTTGCATTGGAAGTCATACTAACCAATGCCTGTCTTGCAAATATGGCTACTTCCTGAATGAAGAAACCAGTTCTTGTGCCACTACCTGCCCAGATGGATTTTACCAGGACATGAGTGAGTTCATTTCTATTGTTAGGGGTTGAGGAAGAAAACATTGAATTTCTATTTAAAGAAGGGGTTTAAGTAAGGGGAATTCCTCTTTCCTGAAGTCTAGGTTCTGATCAATGTTAAAATTTAGTTATTGTTGAGATTTTAAGGAACTTGGATTTTTTGTGGATTTGGAGGGAGAGGGGGAATATGAGAAATCTATATACAAATCTGTATACAAAAATGTTAAAGTGGAAGCCAAGTGAGCAGATAATCTAAACATGATATGTATTGATCTGAAATTTCATGTTTCTGCTTTTCTTGGCCAAGTGGAAACCTAATATTTAAAAAAGGAATAACAAAAGGCTATTAAAAATTTCCATGCAAAAAAACACATTGATTTCCTGTCTCCTGGGTAGTAAAATTTCTGCTTAATTTCATCCATCTTATGGCTCAATTATATCATCTTATAACTCAACAGTGGCTTCAGTAATCAGTCAATAGAGAAATAGAATGGAATTCCCATCAATTTCTGCTTACATATAAAAGTCAAATGATTGGTAGGGAGAGGAAAAACCACAAGTGAGTGAAAAAGGAAAGATATAAAAAAGTATTGTTCATTCAAGGGGAAAGAGAGCCTTATAGAGGGAATGTGATTATTATTGTATGAAAGTTTCCAGAGTATAAAGAGTCCAATCTTCTTCCAAACTATGAGAAATAACAAGATAGATCCATTCAAACAATTTGAATATCAAAATATTCTAACTTTAAGATTTATATTTATATTTGTCTTTTATTAATCTTCTTAGAATGAAATAACCATATGGACCATATGGACCATACTCTTCAGGGGATTTTCTTGGCAAAAATAGTAGAGTGGTTTGCCATTTCCTTCTCCAGTAAATTAAGACTAACAGAAATTAAATGACTTGCTTAGGGTCACACAGCTTGATTGAATGTTGAAGGCTACAACTGAACTTCATATTCCTGGCTCCAGGTCCAACAGTCTATACAGTGAGCCACCTAATTGTCTCCTAAATACAATTACACTGATGCAAATCTTAGCTCTTTCATGCTGTAATAGAAAGCTCATTTTTGACTGCTATGTCTAACTTTCTGGTGATGTGACTTTCCATTCTTAGTGAGACTGGCAATTATCTGATGGAACCACAATTTATCCTCTATTGAAAATCTTTTTGGCTTGAAAGAATGGGCCACAGTTTGAGATCCATTAGGTTGGCCTTTAAACCAATATGATATAAGGAAGAATTAGAAAAGTAATGTAATGGAAGAAACACTACTAATAATAATTATTGGAATTTTTATATTAGTTTAAAGTTAGCAGTATTCTTTACATATATTTTCTCATGTGAGGATTGCATTTTGTCAACTTAGAGAGTTTCATAAATATGAATCATCAATTTTTCATCTTCACCATAATTCCAGGGAAAATACTAAAGTTTATCTCCATTTTAAAGACAAAGAAACTGAGGCTCAAATAAGTTCAATTATTTCCATGATCATGCAACTAATTTCAAAACCAGACTAGTCTTGGCTTCAAGCTCTTTCCACTGTCCTATATTATTTCTAGGTAGATAGTTCATAAAGAAACAAACAGACAAATAGAGTCCCCTTCTAAGGATAAACAATCAGCACAATCAATAGTTTGGAATCTATATTGTATTCAATTAGGACAATTATTTGTTTACAATAAAATGGAGTGTCATAATCTATAGAAAACTACTTAGGATTTTCCATATTTATTTAGTATAAGAGAGTACTTAGTAAACATGAAATACTTTCCAGATTAATGTAAATTTAAGCATGTATTCACATTATCTGCCTGCATGTATAATTAATAATAATAATTTCACAAACATATTTGAATTAAACACATCTTATAATTTTTAATAAGAACCTAGTTTCAGGCCATAATTTTTACCAGTCATATAAGGTCTTACTTAAGTTAGATAACAATAATTTAAGTTTCATCATAGAATCATAATTCTAATTTCATAATTCACCCTGATTTATGAATTTCTTTTGTTTCCTCTAATGGACAACTGCTTGGATTTCTTTTAACATATACACAGAACAAGGTTGACTTTTCAAAATCAGGATTCTTGGATGGCAAAAATTCTGTTAAATTTTTTAAAATATGTGTTCTGATAGAAAAGAGCAATGAAATTTGTAATCTCATGGTTCTTTTGGGTACTTTTTCCTACTCATATTGATGTGGAAGATATTGAGAAAATAGCAGGTATTAGAACATTTTATACTCACTCTTGTTGAATCAAATCAATGAAGTTATTTTTAACCTGAATTTTATTTTATTTTTGATCAGATAAAAACCTTTGCCGGAAATGCAGTGAAAACTGTAGAACATGTACTGATTCTCAGAATTGCACTGAATGCAAACATGGTTTAAGGTAAGAAATAGCCAACTCCATACATGGATATTCACTGCTTAAAATGATAGTTTTACTGCCTACTCTCACCTTCATTATCTCCCTCTCTATATATACCCTCATGTCTTCACTATAAAGCACCTTGTAGCCATTACATTATCTCTGCTCCTTTATATAACTAAGGAGATGTTATCTTCTTTAAGTTGGAATTTAATAATAAATATCATTATATATATATAGCACTTTAAAATGTGCAAAGTGCTTTGCATATATCATTTCATTTGGATTATAAAGAGATGAACTGATAAAAGAAAATATTAGTAAATTAGGCATACAACATTTTAAAGATACCCTTTCATTTTCTGATCAGTACCAGTCAAAAATTGGTATGCAAATGAATTCAGGGAATTGCGTTAATCCCTTCTGTGGTTATCATAATAATAGAAAATCATGCTTGGGAGAAATTTTCACCTGACACTGAGTTCTTATTTTAAAATATAAGATATGTTTAATCCAAACATATTTGTGATGTACGGAGGTGTTATATACATGGTCTCTTCAAATATCAGTTGTTCTTTATCTTATATATTCCATATTTGCTACCATTCTCAAATGATATACACATAAGTTTGCTATCAGTAGATATTTTTTTTTCTTTCAGTAAGTAACTTTTGCCATTGCTGAAACAAATAGGTGAAATCCATAAGAGATACTCCAGATGAACAAAGTAATCATGATATTTAAACAGAGAAAATCAAACTTAATTTAGCTTTACTTAGGTTGAAACACCCTCCTATGTCTGTAACTTATTTCCTTTAGGTAGGTGTTTTCAGTATATAGATTTTTGCTCAAAAAATGTTCACCTGCCCACCTCTCTGATGATAGCATCTAAACAAGAAATTCTCCATATGAACCAGTGTTAAATTTTTTTTTGTTTCAATTAATCCATGTAACCTTTTTTTTCTGTTATCATTACATATTATTGTAGTTTGAGAGTTGGAAAAGACCTTAACGATCAGTCAGTTCAGCCCCTTTTTTACAGATGGAGAAACTGAGGCCTGGAGAAGTTAAGTAACTTACACAAGATCCCCTAAATGGCAAATTACAGAGTTGAGATTCAAACTCAGGTCATAGAATCATATAATAAAATCTAGAAAGAGCCATATCAATATACTCCACTCCTTAATTTTAAAAGTAAGGATAAAAAAGGCCAAAGAGGTTGAGTTCCCATAAGCAGAAACTGGCAGAAGCAAGATTTGAACCCAGATCAGATAATTCCAACTTGAGCCCTTTTTCCAATTTACCACAATATAAACATACTTAATTTCATTTTTATGGATGTTTTGTGAGTTATAATTGCCCAGAATGGGATTCAATAGATATTGTCCTCTCTCTTCTTTAGAACTATACAAAGAGATTTACTTGTCAGAGCATATAATTGACATATTTCTTTTTTTTTTTTATACATGACCAAAACGTTATTTTGCTGTACAAAAAGAATCAGACTCTGAAATATTGTACAATTAGCTTGTGAAGGAAATCAAAAATGCAGGTGTGCATAAATATAGGGATTGGGAATTCAATGTAATGGTTTTTAGTCATCTCCCAGAGTTCTTTTTCTGGGTATAGCTAGTTCAGTTCATTACTGCTCCATTAGAAATGATTTGGTTGATCTCGTTGCTGAGGATGGCCTGGTCCATCAGAACTGGTCATCATATAGTATTGTTGTTGAAGTATATAATGATCTCCTGGTCCTGCTCATTTCACTCAGCATCAGTTCGTGTAAGTCTCTCCAGGCCTTTCTGAAATCATCCTGTTGGTCATTTCTTACAGAACAGTAATATTCCATAATTTTCATATACCACAATTTATTCAACCATTCTCCAACTGATGGACATCCATTCAGTTTCCAGTTTTTAGCCACTACAAAAAGGGTTGCCACAAACATTCGTGCACATACAGGTCCCTTTCCCTTCTTTAGAATCTCTTTGGGATATAATCCCAGTAGTAACACTGCTGGATCAAAGGGTATGCACAGTTTGATAACTTTTTGAGCATAGTTCCAAACTACTCTCCAAAATGGTTGTATTCGTTCACAACTCCACCAACAATGCATCAATGTCCCAGTTTTCCCGCATCCCCTCCAACAATCATCATTATTTTTTCCTGTCATCTTAGCCAATCTGACAGGTTAATTGACATATTTCAAGAAAAATCCAAAGCTTTTTAAAAATAATAACAGTCCAATTAAATCACGAAGTCTTTGTTAAGCATCTGTGCAATAACCTAACATATGTCGAGGTACTATTTCTTCCTCGCTGAGGATAAAAAGCAAAAATAAAAAATCCTTGCCTTCAGGAAGCTTGCATTCTACTGGTAGAATACAACATATAAATAGTTAGATATATAATTTGAGAAGGGAAAAGAAAGCACTAACAATTAAGGAGGGTCACAAAAAGCATCCTATAGAATGATGGTATAAAGGGGAACAACCTGTAGGAAAGCCAGGAAATAGGAGATAGAATGTTATGTAGGGAAAACAGCAGTGAGGCCAATTTGCCTGAATACAGAGATCCAACACTTTGATTTGGTTACAGAAAGCGGGGGGGAAGTGCAGAATGATGATTGCCATTTATTACTAGGGTTCCATCAAGGTTATGATGATTTCATCAAATATTCATTAAGTATGCTAGGCACAGGGAATACAAAAACAAAAACAAGATAACCTCTATCCTCTAAGATCTTTCACTCTTCTGTGGGGATATAATTATATATATAAAATAACAATAATTTAACAATAAAATAACAATAATATATATGTAATAACAATAATATAAAATAACAAAAATGATATCTTCAAAATAGCAATACCTATAAAATAAAAATAATTATATAATAACAATAATTAAATTATATGTAACAATAATTATATATAACAATATATAATATATATAACTATATGTTTAACAATATAATAATAATAATAATTTATTTATAAACAATAATAATTATAAAATATGTTAATCTGAGGGGGGAGCCTCAACTGCAATATTTAGGGAAGACTTTGTAGATGAGATGTTATCTGAACCAAGCTTTGAAAGAAAACCAAGATGTTTTTCTAAAAGATGGAGATGAGGAGAGATCTCATTCCTTGTTTGGAATATGAGATATATATATATATATATATATATATATATATATATATATATATATAAAATGGCAAGGTGGTTGTTTGTCCTTCGTTCTCAAAGAGAACCATGACATCAGGGAGGTGATGCAAGTGAACTGAATCTAAATGAGGGAGGGCTGTGCAAGGTCACCTGCCTCACTTTCCTCTCCAGAGCCATCTGGTTCCAGTGGCAAGATATGGATCAGGACGACTGAGATGGCCCTTGATTAAGCATCTCGCATGTGCCAGACACTGTGCTAAGTAATGAGGATACAAAAGAAAGCAAAGAGAATTTATGAACTAAATTAATGAATGAGGGAGAGAGAGACATAAAGGGAAGTTGAGAAAAAGAGGAAAGAAGGAGGGAGGGAAGAAGAGGGAGAGAGAGAAGAGAAAAAAAAGCAACAAGCATTTATTAAATACTATATCCCAGGCACTGTGGTTGGTGTACAAAAACAAAATTGTCACTACTTTCATTCTAATGGAAAAAGACAACACATTAAGTATAGCTGGAAAAGAAGGAGTGAAGGTACCTATTTTGAGAGAACAAGGCAGCTAGTGTGAAGGTAGAGCAGACTGTAGAGTGAGCCAGAAGGGAAGTGAGCAATGAGCTTCTGATGATATGGCAGCCCTGGGCAAGGGGGCTCAAAAGTCACCTAGTTGGCCCTAGGGTGGAGTCAGTCTCAGGAGGGCAAGGCAGCCAGTGTGTAGGTAGGTCAGACAAGAGAGTGAGCCAGAAAGGAAGTAAATGTAGATATTTAAAGAGGAGTAAAGTTAAATAAGACTTAAAATAAAGTCAAATTAAGCAGGCTGGTGCCAGGTTTGAGATGACTTTAAATACCAGTTTGAGAAATTTGTATTTAATAAAATATAGCCTCTGTTTTTAAGATATTTTGAAAGGGAGAGGAGAAAATTTTTCCATTTTCTGAGACCAAATAGAAAAGATTTCACCTCCTTCTAGGTAAGGCTGTATGGCAAAAGAAGTGTCAAGTTTCAACTATGCTATTTATTAACTTCATGACCTTAACTAACTGATCTGTCTCAGTTTTTTTTTTTCAGTTATAAAAGGAAACAAATATCAATATCAGTTTCTGCAAGTTTCTCCCAAGTATTAGTGCTTCCCTTTGAAATTACTTTGTCTTTTTTATTCACATATAATTTCCTCCCAATTGAATGTAATCCCCTTGAAGGCAGGGATTGCTGCATGTATTTTTAGTGATTCTTGTTTTAAATTCTAAATCACAAATGCGCGTGCGCGCGCGCACACACACATACACACACACACCATTTCCATACACATATCAGAGCACAAAAAGAATTTAATAGGAAGCTGTGAATCTTCATTTCATTATACATTATTTTCTTTTTCTCTCTCAATAGTATTTTATTTTTTCTAATACATACAAAGTTTTCAACATTCATCTCTGTAAAACCTTGTATTCCAAAATTTTCTCCCTCTCTTCCTTACCTCCCCCCACCAAAAGAGCAAGCTATCTGATATAGGCTAAATATGTACAATCCTTTTTAACATATTTCCATATTTGTCAAGTTGTACAAGAAAAAATAGAGACCAAAAGGGAATAAAAACACAAGAAAGAAAAAGCAAACAAACAAAAAAAAATGGTGAAAAAAAAACCATGTTTCGATCTATATTCAGTCTCCATAGTTCTCCCTTTAGATGTGTATGGCATTTTCCATCCCAAGTCTTTTGGGATTGTTTTGAATCATTGCATTGCTCAGAGGAGCCAAGTCCATTATAGTTGATCCTCATATAATCTTGCTGTTACTGTTACACATTATTTTCAAAACTGGCTTGCTTACTTATATTTCTTTCTGAACTTTTTTCTGTTCTCTTTAATACATTTTTTAAAAATGTTTCATGGGTTTTTTAGGCATCATTACTATTTCCCCCCTACTTCACCCATTCCTTCCAGCCCCCATTTAAAAACCAGGGTAAAAAAAAGAGGAGGGGGGAAATATAACAAATTAACATAATCAAGTAAAACAAATCCCCATGTTCACAAATGAATGTATCTTTCCTCACTTCTTACACTCTCTTCTTTTTTAGGAGGTGGGTAATATACTTCATTACAGGTTTTCTGTAGATATGGCTGATGACTGCATTCATTAAAGTCCTTAAATCTTTCAAAGTTGTTTTTCTTTATACTATTACTATCTTTGCATACATTTTCCTCTGGTTTTAATTACTTCACTCTTTGTCACTTCATACTACCAAGGATTCTCTAAAATTGTCTCTTTTACTATGTCTTTTGATTTCTTATAATAATATACTGATACTTTTGTATATGATAAAATTTTCAGTTATTCCTCAGTTGCCTAAAAATAATCTAAGGCTCCTCTTTATATTTGATTTTTAACCTCATGCTTTCCCCTTTTTATCCTTCTTTCTAATATGGAAGCTTGTTTTGCTTATTAGGATTTCCTACTCTGTGCTATCTTCTGGTCCTGCTATCATCTGATTTTCACCTCCACTTGTTTCCCTGTTGACTTTAATGTATTTATATGCCAAGCTTGTGTGTGTATTCCTTCTTTGTATATGTTAAATAAGAATGATGTTCATAGAATACCTGCTCCTCACACCCCCTTCCTCTGTGATTGTATCCTATTCCCACATATCACATTTTATGAGAAATAACAAGTTCTTCCCCCATCTTCCTCTTTTTTTCTTCACTCCCCTTCCCTTCCCTTTAGCTCTTCAGAACAGAACCATCCCTCCTCAGGACCAATGTTTTTTTTTTATTTAACTCCTTCAACAACACCCTTTGAAGACATTGAGATTCTGAGAGTACATTTATATTTTTTTCTGCATATTAGAATATCAGCACTACATCATACAGCTCATTCTAGTTGGTCAAATAAATGTACCTTCTTAGGTTTCCCTTTGACTCCTTTTGTTTTGGGTTTCAAAGTTCCTGCCCATCTTGGGTTTTTTCCTTTAGAAATTCTTGCAAATCTACTATTCCAGTAAGTAAGATCAGGTTATATTTGTAAGTGCTTATCATAATGCCTAGCACATAGTAGGTGCTGTATCAGTGCTTATTCACTTCCCCTTCCTCCTATTAAAGCTCCATTTTTTTCTACTTGTAGGACTATACTCAGACTTTTGCTTTTTGGAATATTATATCCCAAGACCTCCTTTCAATTATAGTAGAAGTTGGAAGACAGAAATTGGGGCTTTTAAAAAATCATTCCTAGTCTAGGATGGTATCTAGTAAAACATAAGTTTAACAAATGTTTATTGAAATGAGTTGAATTAAATTGAATTTTATCTATCTCCCAAAATTGTTTAGGGAGAAATAAAAAAAGAGATAAGTAATACAAAAAATACCTTGTAAATAAACTGTGTCACAGCATACAGATATAAAGTATTATTTAGTAGCAGTAGGGGTATTCCTGAAGCCTCTGGGATCACAGCATGTGCTTACTTTTGACCCTGTTGCATAATTGAAAATCAACCCTGCAGGAGAAAGAGCTTCTTCTATTCAATCTCTATTTCTTAAGCACCTAGTACACACAAAGCACTCTGCTGGGCAATGGGAATAGAAAGATGTTACAGATGACATAACTTGTATTTTTAAAGAGCCTACACAGGATAAAAGATGTTTAGCTGGAAGGGATCTTAGATATTATCTGTCCAACCTTCTCATTTGCAAATGATGAAAGAGGCACTACAATAGCAATATTTGGTAAATAATTATGGCAATTTGAATCATTGAATCTGACTACAAATCATCTAGTCTTTTCACTGTACCACCCTGCCTTTTACAGTCTACTTAGTTCTTCTGCTGACCCTTTATGTGACTTAAGGCAAGAAGGTTTTCTTGCCAGCTCTGAAATAAATTAATAATAGCTAATGGGAGCCAGTAGAACGTTAGTTGATATGTAGATTGAATGCCAGGCCTGGAGTCAGAAAGACTTATCTCCCCAAGTTCAAATCTGGCTTCAGATACATACTAACTGTATGACCCTGGGCAAGTCACTTAACCCTGTTTGCCTCGGTTTCCTCATCTGTAAAATGAGCTAGAGAAGGAAATGGCAAATTGCTCCAGTATCTCTGCTAAGAAAATCCCAAATGGATTCATGAAGAATCAGACAAAACTGAAAAAGTAAGATCTCTTTCTGTAGAATTGCTATTTAGAATTATCTCAAGTACTCTCAATCATCTCCTTCAACCTTGCACTTAAATAGGCACAATCTACAAATAAACTGCAAATTCTTTTTTTTTTAATCTCAAGCATCAATTCATGTTCTTTCCAGTTTTTTCTGAAATCATCTTGCTTGTTATTTCTTATATCACAGTAATATTCCATCACAATCATCTATCACAATTTGTTTAGCTATTCCCCAATTGATGGGAATCCCTTTGATTTCTAATACTTAACAACCATAAAAAGAGATGCTATAATTATTTTTGTACATATAGGTCCTTTTCCCTTTTTTGGAAGTCTTTGGGATATAGATCTAGCAATGGTATTGCTAGATCAAAGAATATGCATAATTTTGTAGCCTTTTGGGCAGTTTCAAATTGCTCTCCAAAATGGTTGGATCAGTTTACAATTCCACCAACAATGCATTCAAACTTACTTTCTTATAAACAAAGTCTTCCCTTTGCCACATATTTTCTTTACTCCTGGCTGATTTGCAATGACACTTAATTTCTGCGCCAGCCTCCATGGATCCAGATGTACTGTCACATGTGAAGATGGGAAATACTACAGTGGAAAGGACTGTGAGCCATGTCATCGTTTCTGTGCCACCTGTTCAGGTAGGTGCCTCCCAAGAATGGAATTACTCATTCCTTCTCTGGCACATCTTTAGCTTTTTGCACTACTTTTCTAGGTATGACATAGGAAATTGTCTTGAAAAACTAAACAGTCACTGCTAGAAGTGCCTAATGATAAGAGCACTGGATTTAAGAGTCATTAATTTCAAATGCTGATCTGTCACTTATTTCTTCCTTAGCCTCCCAAGACCTTTTTTTCTTATCAAAGGTTTTTTTTTTTTTTTCCAAAGTCCAAATCTGCGATCCATGGATAGTCTCTATGACTCTATGAGGAACAGTTTTCTTCCAAATATCACTCAAAGACAATGTCTTAAATTTATAGATTTATCAAATTTGACTTCCTTAAGAGAGTTCCATTGCTGCAACCTCCCTGCATTTGAATAGGGAAGTAACCATTTTATGTTGGTCTTCTTCACTTTTCTAACAGATGTTTATTTTTGTGGAGGGATGGGTATTGATTATGATTCTTATTTTAAGCAGGAAATGTTCTCAGTTTAAAAAAAGAAAAGAAAAAGTCCAGTGGTAATATTCTTTTTCAAAGTGTGACTGAGAATTGTAAATATCTCTACCTAGGTTATTTAGCAAAACACATATTTCTCCAATTTTAGATTATCTTAGGTTATTTTTACTAACCATTTGGAGGTTTCTGTTCTGAAAACTGTGAATCTGTCCTTATAACTTCCCTATTTCTCTTTATTTTAAGGAGCAGGAGCTGATACATGCATTACCTGCAGTGAGGGCTACTTCATGGAGGATGGGAAGTGTGTGCAGACTTGTAGTAATAGTTATTATTTTGATCACTCTTTAGAGAGTGGCTACAAATCCTGCAAAAGGTAAGTCCATTTTCCCTTCAAAGTATATTCATTCAGATACCTTATTCCTCATAAGATTCTTCTCTTGAGGAAAACTGTGAGAACTAGGACTTTTGAATGATGAAATCCTAGTCATAAATATTTGACATAGATGCATTTGTTGACATTCTATTTCTTATCTCAATCAATAAGCATTTATTAAGCTCTTACTATTTAATAATACCATCTTCTTCACAGAGTTGTTGTAAAGAACAAATAAAATATAAGTAAAGTACTTTTTAAAACTTAAAGCATTAACTGATTGTGGCTGAGAAAGAGCCTGGTAGGAACAATGGGTTATAAAGAATATTCTAATTCTCTCTACATGACTACATGAATTGAGGAGTGGGGGGATTATGAATCGAAGTGTAACTAGTTCTGGAAAGCATGATCTTTACATTGCGATCAGGATTTAACCAGGTCTTAGTATAAAAAGGTATAAGGAGTGAGAAAAGGAAAAAGCTTAAGATAAAAGCCAGTTTGTTCTTTATGAAGTGGACTTTCCAAAGAACAGTAGGAGTAGATAGCTCTTGGGTAGAATATTGTGTAGAGGGCAGGTAGGTTAAGAGGAATGGGAATGATGTAGTAGGCAATAGGAACTAGAAATTAGCATTTGAACAATTTTAGCCAAGGTTTCAGAATTACTAGAATGGGGAAATTATGACCAGGTGGGAAAACGCTAACCATTAAATTCAGACATATTATCAGTATGCTATGGGAATCATGCAGCTGATGTGAAGGGCTAGAGGGTGAATCAATAGTGGAGAATAATCAGTGATGTTTTTTCCTAGTTGGAAGTCAGGAGGATATGAGTTCAAATCCAGCTTCAGACACTTTACACTTAACAACTATATAATTGTAGGCAAGTCACTTAATCTCAATTACATTGCAAAAAATAATAATAAGACAAAAATGAAATAATATTTTTCAAAAAAGAGAAAGAAATAGTACTTGTGCTCAGGAAATTTCTATTCTAATAGGTAAGAAAGCAAGAGGCACATAAATAACTACCCAGAACATAGAGATAATATGATAAAAACAGGTATTTGGGGAAGGGATGTCTCTAAGAGCTGGGGAATCAGAAAAGGCAACAACAAGGTGTGTTTATTTGGCTAGGTTCTTTCCCCTTTCCTGGAATACTTAGCAGCTATATAACCCTGGGCAAAGCACTTAACCCTAATTGCTTAACAAAAAAAAAAATTAAAAGTCCTGCTTTTATGTTTCAAATATGCAAAATCCTGAAAATATTTGAGGAAGTTTCTACTTGCTATGTTTCCTGTAATATCACTGAGCATTTGGGAGAGATACATTATGCTAGCCTTGTCTTAAGAGTTGTATGAGATAAAATGATAATGGATTGTTACATTACTTCTTAGATGTGCTGCCACCTGTTTGGCCTGCAGTGGTCCTGGAGATAGAAACTGTACCAGTTGCCCCAGTAATTATCTCTTAGATACAGGGGCCTGCATCCTTGGAGCAATCTGTAAGGATGGTGAGTAATAGAGTTCTAATTTGATCTTCTGTGTGATCAGTTGGGATCATTATACTGGGAAACCTCTGTAGTTTAAAGTTTGTTAAAGAAATAATAGGCAGGCTGATAGGAGTTCACTTTTCAATAGTTTGAAAAGCTTTCTACTAGTATTTTTACCTAGCATTAATAAACATGTAACAATTTAAACTATAGAATGATTAAAATGAATGAAAAACCTCACCTATAATTAGAAGATGAATTTGATTCTTCCATAAGAATGAAAACTGATGGTAACTGAAACATGAATAACCAAGAAAATGAAGAAAACAGGTCTTTTTGTTATTAAAACACTAGTTCAAGAATTCCCCAGTTTGTTTTATTGGGTTCCATTATTTGCATATTTTAATATATCAAAAATAAGTATTTCTTTGGTGTTTAGTTTTAGGACGTTTATCTGTTCTATTCAATGGCTTATATTTAGCAATATTTTATGCCTATAAAATATACTGCAAAATTTTCCAATTGCCAAACAGACTAGTGCACAGTCACCCACAACAAAGGGTAATGCAATGGAAATAAACGAGAGGTTGAAATTTAATTCATTTAGTTATGATGTTCTCTGAATACAAATATTAGATATGACTTGTGACCTTTAACAAATAATATCACCTCTCTGGCCTTAGTTTTCTCATCTGTACAAAGTGTGTAGATCTTCAGATTCATTCTAATTCTGACATTCTATGATTCCAGAATTCATTTCCCACCTCTTTTACAGACAAGTTCTGTCCAAGTTGGGAGCTTAGTTTTGTCCCTATATGATCATATTGACAATGTTTTATAATGCTTCCTCAAAGAATGGTATAGAAATAAATGGCCTTAAATTTTCATACCTACGATACTGTATCATATATTTATCTCATCCTAGAAACAAATCAGTTAAACATAGCTTTGATATGCGAGGAAACATTATGACTTTGAAAGGCAATCCCATTTAACTACAGTTAAGACGTTGTGTCTTTTTTTCTTTTCCTTCCTTTGACTGCTTTTCACCTCTACCTAGAATTTTCATGAAAAGACAAAAAATTAATAGAAATTGCAATGTCATCCAATGAGCATTTAGTAAGCACCTTCTATGTGTCAGATAGTCTGGAGATGTAAAGAAGAGCAAAATACAGTACATGTTCTCAAAGAGCTCATAATCTAATCAGTCTATCCTGTTACCAAGGGTTATGCAAGACTATTTTCCCTCTTTAAATGTATATCCCTCTCCTCTGAGAGTTATAAAATTTAAATGAGCCTGGAAAGAATAATTCTCCCCAAACCACCACCTTAAATTCTTTTTTGGAATAGTTTGGTAGAAATTTCCATTTCTAGAGCTGATCCTGATGTTTGCCTACATAATGATGGGGTAAGAAATATGTGGTAATGGAGCCTTGAAGACCATACAAATATATCCCCAATAATTATATATCAAGGGCATTTAAGCACACATTTTTGTCCTTTAAAAAGGTAAGCAAGGTGTCTCTATATCCACGAAATATAGAGAAAAATACTATCTTCTCTAGAGAAATTTAATGCCAGGACAGTCATGCAGATTCAAAAGCCCAAATCTCAAACCAGTCTGGGTTAAACGCAAGTTATTCTGGGCTACAGGTAGGCAGAAATGTTAGTAGATTTTGATAATCCAAGCCATAACTCTTGTGTTATCCTTGCTAATGAATGAATCCTTGCTGGTAAGCATATGAACTAGGTTAGGACAATATCTATAGGCTGGTAAGATACTTACTGAGGCAAAGTGGCACTATGTAAAGGAAACTGAAAGACAAAGCTATACCATATGCATTGTTGAATCATTCAGAGCTGACAACACTGGAAACATATTAGACTTTCCAAAAAAAATTCACTTACTGTTTGGAATTCAAAGGTTTTTTTAAATTTTCTTTCAAGTACATGTGACTGTATATTCTTTGACTCTAGATAATTCAAAATATGAGATTTCTTTGCTGTATTTATCACTGATTTCTGATTTATTCTTTCTCTAATCTGTTTTTTTTTTGTTTTTTGTTTTTTTCTTTTCATAAAATGGATACCAATCACACTCCCTGTCGGACTGCAATATCTCTTCTTGAAACAATGCTGTTGATTGAAATCACTTGGGGTGGACCAAATTTCCTTCTTGTTGACTGCTCCTGAATGGTTTCTTCCGACCTCCCCTTCCCCAAATCTACCTCTCTGATCAATCAAACCTTCTTCCATGGGTGCACACCATGCTGTCTACGTCTCCAACTCCCCTCCCTTTCTTGCTGACCCTGGAATAGCAACGGAAGAATCGTGGGCCGAGGGCAGCTTTTGTATGCTAGTAAAAAAAAACAACCTCTGTCAGCGGAAGGTCCTTCAGCAACTCTGTTGTAAAACTTGTACATACCAAGGCTGAGCAGGCCACTACCCAGAATCCCTCTGTTCCTGTAGACTTCTAGATTAATCCATATTATTATTATTAAAAAAAGAAAAAGAAAAGAAAAACAAGAAAGCCACCTCTCTCTCTTTTCTCGCTCTTGTTCTCTCTCTCAAGTTTGTGCAGGGAGATGGTGAACTGTTTTGTCAGAACTTAAATGAAAAAGAAAAAAAAAAAAACTACAACAAGCCTACCTTTTATAACTGGGCACTTGGTGCTAAGAGCCCAGAATCACAGAGTCAGTATTGTGTGGTGACCAAAGCATTTGATGCCAAAATTGAAGGTTAAACTAACGATTTGATTTCCTGTCAACTTCAGGGTTTCCTTGTTTTTGGAGGCCCTTCCCTCCCTTCATCTTATCCTCTCTTTTTCTTGCCTGTTTTCCCTCTGAGATGATGAAAGACGTGGTTCGAGAGTTCTCGACAGGTTGACATGGATTAAAACAGAATAAATGCTCCCATTGGTCTTTTTGTGTGCATGTGTCCATAGTTGGGGGAGAGGGGAGACCAGGAAAGAAAGGATGAAAGAAGGATGATCATACAGAAGAGCTATATCCATGTTATTTGACTAGAGTCTTTACAAGGTGAAAATTGACACTTGTCCACTGTCATTTACTTCATGTGATATATGTTGGGTTTTTTCTTTTGTTTTATCTTATTTGAATTTACTTACTTAAAAGGTCTTCTCATGGCTTTCCATATGAAGAAATGGGAGTTAAATGGAAACAAAAGAATAGAAAAGTCTGCCTGGATTTCACCAGGGGCAGGTTTGCTGCTATGTTTAACTATATCTCTTTGGGAGCTTTTAATACAAATTCCATTCAACAAGTAATGATCATTGAATTGAGGAATCCATGTTCATGTTTCATAATCAAATCTGCAAGTCAACCTAGCCATTGAATGAAGATGTTAGGTGATGTGAGCATCAACTATCCTCACTACCCTCCCCCCACCCCAGAATACTAGCATTATAGATCATGGTATCTATATTGTCACACTTGCATAAGTTTTTTTTCAAAATTTAATTTGGATATAATACTAGTAGAGTATGTAGGGCTGGTGGGGAGGAAAGAGAATAAAAATTATTTTTCTTAATTAAATCAAACATACTAGGAGGTATATGATAGAGGGACTTTCTTCTTAGAATCAAAAGATTTTTGTGTTTTTTTAACTTTCTGTATTTCTAACAAATGACATAATTATTATCAAGCTTGTGCCCAAGTTGGCCAGGTAATTCATTCAATGGTGCTGTTTTTTTTTCTTCTTGTTATCTGAAGAACATACATCTGGAAAATAGTATATTGGTGGTATAATTGTACCCACCCCCACCAATTATTATTCTGTCACCTGTGCCATTCCTTCTTAACCTTGTCATGATTTAGTTCTTACCTGAGCACTCTCGTGGTCCCCAAGTTGCTGGGCATTTCCTCTCTTGTGGTTTTCTCTAGCTTCCTTTTCACATTACAGAAACCAGCAAACTAAACATCAGAGAAAATGTTTTGGGTCAATTGGCAGAATTAGAAGAAGCCAAATAAAACCTCTTGTCAGTTCCAAGTTTCTCAGTTTAAAGAGATCTCTATAAATTGAAAGAGGACTATATTTCAGGGAACACAGCTGGATTTTAAGTTTTCTCTTTCTCTGTCTCTCCCTCCCTCCCTCCCTCCCTTTCTCCCTCCATTTCTCTCTCTCCCTCTGTTTCTCTCTCTCTCTCTCTCTCTCTCTTTCTCTCTCTCTCTGTGTGTGTGTGCCTCTCTCTTTTTTTAACATACCAAAATCAGACTGTGCATTTGGGTTTTTTGTGGTGGCGGTTGTTTTGGGGTAAACAGAAGTATTTTTTTAACATAGGAGATATCAAGTTTGCTTTCTGCTTCTTAACACCTTGCATCCTTAGAGTAATTGCGGTAAAATAGGGGAGTACAACACTAAAGTGTCCATCTAAATAATCAGGATACCATTTTGGCGTTCCAGTGACAGAATGTATTTTCTGATAGTGTTTTATCATTGTTAAGTCATATTTCAAATTAAAAAAGAATACTTGCTATATTTTAAATGACATTAAACAATATGGAGCCACATATCAACTTGTGAGGAGCTAGAGAAGCAATGAATTTCATTAACTTGTTTTCTACTTATAATACTGTAGGCCAAATTTGGCTTTAGGAAAGCAGAGATGGAACTTATAACAGCAGAACACAGACTTAAATTTGCAGGTACCTTCCTGTCTAGAACTGTGGACAAATGTAACTGGAGCAACAAAATTAGTTCAAGAGAATATACTTAACCAAAATAGTTTTGTTTTGTTTGAAGAATCCATTTAGCTAGAGTAGCTTATAATCATTTCGAGCTCAAAGTTGATGTGATTGGAAAGGCAATAAATAATGACTTTTATTTGGGGAAAGCACAGTCACTGTGAAAGCTAATGGAATCCCACCCATACCCACTTCATTTCCCATTGACCATTCAGACTTTGAGTATATTTATACTGGTTTAACTACTAGTCTGTCACTGCCTCATTTCTCTACATAACATTATTAATTAGAACATAATGCTTTCAAAGTTTAAGTTAATGTTTTATATATATTATGTATAAATATATATATATTCATAATTGAGATATAATTATGTAATGAATAGCAAAGAATTTGTTTGGATACGTAACAGATGCCTCTGACATTATCATAGAGACAAAAATTCATATCCACTGTTTCCTTTTTTCTTTTTTTTAAGCTAGTGACCCATTGTTAAGTCCAGATTCATTTTTATTGAGAAACAAAATACTGTACATCTGTAAAATGTTCAGTTTTTTTTTTTTTTTTTTTTGTAAAATATAGTAGAAATGTTGTAATTGATACTGGCCAAAATCAATGTTATTCCATATTTTATTTTTTCTATTAAATTAACCTGAGTTCCTGTTCATTTGATCTGTTTATAAACCATGTGTTTAGGGGATGTGGTTTTGGAGGGATGGGGAGGTCCTCTCTCTTTGAATTGAAAAATGAAGAAAGAAAGAAGGAAGGAAGGAAAGAAGGGAGGGAGGAAGAAAGATTTGTCATATGTTTGTCAGAGAAAGAGATTTGTATCTAACTCAAACACCCTGGAAAGCAACTCTCTCAAACATAAGTTCTTTTCTTTTTCCCCCTCAATAGTGTTTTATTTTTTCTGAATACATGTAAAGATAGTTCTCAATATTCATTTTTAAAAGATTTTGTGTCCACATTTTTCTCCCTCCCCAAGACAGCAAGCGATTTGATATAGCTAAATATGTGCAATCTTTTTCAACCTATTTCCATATTTGTCATGTTATGCAAGAAAAATCATACCAAAAAGGAAAACACCATTAGAATGAAAAAACAAACAATAATAAAAAAAAGATGAAAATATTATTCTTCTAGTCATATGCAGTCTCCATAGTTCCCTGTCTGGATATCCCAATTCTATTAATATTGCCTTGAATCACTTCATTGTTGAGAAGAACCAAGTTCATCACAGTTGATTGTCACATAATCTTGTTACTATTTATAATATTTTCTTAGTTCTGCTCACTTTACTCAGCATCATTTCATATAGGTCTTCATGAGTTCTCTTCCATAAAAAAAAAATTTATATATGCTCTCAATCATACAGAGCTGGTATACTCTCTACAGAACTTCCACACCTTTTTTTTTTCATTTTCTTTCATCTACTCCTCCCTGATGCTTCTTAATTTGTCTATAATCATCATAAGACAAGAGAGTTTGAAACTATCTGTCAGTCTGTGTCTAGCTGTGTGTGTATTGATAGAAAGTGTCAAAATAACATATGTTATATCATGTTATATATCAAAATAAGTAACAAAATAATATATAATACAAAGTTTATATTATATGTGGGAGCATTGTGTATATGTATATGTGTGTATAAAATGCAAAGTTATTTTGATATCTCTGCCTTGGCAGTTAAAACACTGACTTTCATTAAGGTCCATAGATTAATTATGGATAATCAAATAAGGACATTGTATTAAATGCACTTCTAATATAGACCATATCATATGATTCAGGACTGCATTCTAGTCCAGAGTTTATTGTTCAGTGAGGAAGATTATGAATCCTTTAGTTTAATTCTTAATCCAATCAAACATCTGGTTAAATCAATAGTATCAAACTTAAAGAGAAACAGAGGAAACCACAAATTAATATTATGTTGTATTATAGTTTTATTTATTTTGCTAGTCCAGTTTGGAGTACACTAGAAAATTTTGTAGGTGCAAGTGGCAGCAAGTTTAACGCCTCTAAACTAGATTGTGTATGTTGGGGAAGAAAAAATGAGAAAAAGTCAAAAGCTTTCTATAAGTCAAGGGATTTATAGAAAGGCAATGGAGATTAGATGATGATAGGTTTAGAGCTGGAAAGGAATAGTCTTTAAGTCTATTAGTTCTCATTTTACAGATATAGAAATGGAGTCTCAGAGAAGTTAAATGATTTTCCCAGAGACATAAAACTAGTAAATATGTGAAGCTCTGAGATTCCAGCCCAAGTCTCCCTGACTAAAAGTCCAGTGTTCTATGCATATACCAATGAGCTTAAAGTTCTAATGGAAGATTTGTTTTTGAGAAATGAGACTGGAAACATGAAAATTCAGGACTGAAATTCAAGAGAAAGGTATGAGCTGAAGATAAAGACCTGGCCATCATTGACTATTTAATTTCAACAAATAGTTGAAATTTGTAGGAATGGGTAAGATGGGAAAGAGAATAATAATAACTGCACTTGTATAATATTTTAAGGTTTGCAAAGTGCTTTTAAAGATGTGTCATTTAATCCTCACAAGCCTATAATATAGATTCTGTTATCCTAATTTGCAGATGAGAAAACTGAGACTGAAATAGGTTAAGTAACTATCCCAGGTTCACACAGTAAGTAAATATCTTAGGTAAGCTTTGAACTCTGATTTCCCTGATTCCCAACACTAATACTCTTCACTGTTCCACTCAGAAGGACATGGCTAAGACATGAGTCTTGATGAATATATGTCAAGACAACAAACATTTATCTTCTCCTCATACTCAAACAGGGAGATGTTAATTCTAAATCAATACTTGACCTGTGGAATCTTAAAGGCACCACTTAGCAGAATTGTAACTCAACTTTTCCACCCACAGTATATATAGGTGATTATGATTTCTTTTTTCTCTCCCTTCCCAAGTTTAGCATAAAGATAAGCTTGATATCCTCAGAATCACCAAATTCAATATTTAGAAGGGACCTCAGAGGTCATGTGGCCTTACCCCTAAACTCGTAGCACAAATCTCCCTTGATGTGATCCTCCAAATAATTATCTAACTTTTCTCCAAACATATCTAGTGATAGGAAGATTATCACTTCCTAAGCCAGACCCTCCCATTTTTGGACCAGTCAAATTGTCTGGTCCAAAAATCTATCTGCCTGTAACTTCTATTCATTGGTCCTAACTTGACTTTCTAGGGCTACGTGAAACAAACTCCACATTATCCCCACATAACCCACACAACAGTTGTTAAATCATATCTTATAGATTTTCCTCTAAATTTAATTTCCTCTAAATCTATTCTTCTCAAAACTAACCATTCCTCTTCTTTCAAACCATCCTCGTATGACTTAGTTTAGAAGTTCTCCATCATCCCAACTGCCTACTTCTGGACACTTTCTATCTTATTGATATCTATCCTTCCAAAAAATGTGGCCCCCAGAGATATCACAGTACTCTAGTTGTGATCTCATTAGGGAAGAATATAGTAATACTATCATCTCCCTTTTTTTCAGGAAAGCATTTTTTAATACTGTCCTAAGATTCTATTAACATTTCTTACTGCTGGGCCCCATTGTTGACTGAAACTTAGGGTTTCAAAATAAAACTTTTTTACATGAATGGTCTTTAAATCATGTCTGGCCAAACCTCTACTTGGTGGTGATTTTTTTTAGCCCAAGTACAGAATTTTACATTTATTCTAGTTATATTTGATCTTCCTTGGCTTTAACTCATTATTCTAGCCTGTCAAGATACTTTAGATTCCAGTTATCCTATCCTATCTGTTAGCTATTTTGCCTAGATTTGGGTCATTTTAACATTTGATAAATATACCACCCATAAGTTCACTCAAACCATTAATTTTTAAAAATGTTTAACATTACAGAACTCTATGGTACCCCATAGAGATCTAACTCCAGGTTGCCATCAGTCTGTGGTTTCAGTAAAATACCTAATGTTCTCTAGCTTGCCACTACTAAGATTTGATTTATAAATACTTAGAGTCTAACACTCTCCAAGTGTTTTAAATTTTCAACATGTTAAGTTTGACATAGAAATGAAATGTATTATAATTACACAGTGGTCTGGGGGGAATTATCTGTTGCATCATTGACTCATTTTGAGTTTGTAATCCCCTAAAACCTTCAAGGTATTTTTTTTTAATTGAACTTTTTCAAATTGATTAGCTCTACTAAATTTCATCTTTCAAAATTTAACCCATTATTCTATCAGAATCTTTTTGGCCCTCCAATTCCTTTTGGTCCTTTTTGGTTCAGTGAATTCAGGAATAACAACTAAATTCCATCTTACATAACTCCATAGAAATCCTATGCATGATCCATATAACCACTGTGCACATTTGTGAAAGGAAAAATGTTCTATTTTGCATCCCTAGACTTACTCCCTTTTTAAAATTTAAGCATCAGAGAAAATGAGATCCACATTACCTACTTCTATTATTAGAGAAACACATCACTGTTAATGCTCCTTTCAAAATTAAAGAAGGAATATAGTGCATTGTTCTTCCATCCTCTCCTTCAGAATCTTCTCTTTCCTAGGTACTCAAATCTTTCTAAGATCTTATTCTATATATCCTTCCAAATTGTTTGTTGAAAATAATTCTTTTGTGGACTGATACAGACAGTCCTTAGATCTAATGCTCTGCCACTAAGTAGCTACTGTGACTATGGCCAAGTCACTCGCTGGCCCTCATTCTCATTTATAAAACATGAGGATTGGGCTAGATAATCTCTAAGTTCTGATGGGTACCTAAAAATTCCAGTTTTTCATTCAACAAGCATTTATTAACCATTTTCTAGGTGCCAAGCACTTTTCTAGGTACAAAGCCAAAAAGTAAACTCAAACAATTCCTACCCTTAAGAGGCTTACATTCAAATACACATTTAAATAAATACAAAGTAATATCAGAAAGGAAGGCACCAAAAATTAGGGGAACCAGGAAAGACCTTGTATAGGAGATCTTAAAGAAACACGGGATTTGAATTGATACAACTGAGGAGAAAGTCTGGGCATGGAGGGCCAAACTATATAGAGGAACACGGACAGTAAGAGTTGGTACAGTAAATAAACCATTTTGGTTAGACCACAGGGTGAGTAGGGAGAGTGGTGAAACCAGTCTGGAAAGAGAGGTTAGAGTTAGATTGTGAAAGACTGAAAATATTTGAAAAAAATCAAAACTTAGAAACATGCATGTGTTATATGGCATTTCATGTTCAGATAGGGATAAGGACTAGGTGTGTGACCTCACTGATGTTGGCAGCTCATGGATTAAGAAACTCTCCATAGCAAGATGAGTCAGTACCAACTTCACAATTTAAGAAACCTGTCTAGGGTCACTGGTAATAGCAGCTTGACTCAAACCCAGCTTTTTTGACTTCAAGGTCAACTCCCTACTAAGCCACATTGGTTCTCATACTCTGAACTAGCAATGACAAGATCATTAGCTTGTTGAAGCAGTTCTAAAGACTAAAATCTCATATGCTGACCTCTTTACCTCACTGGACATTCTGTCCTTTGGGGCTGATACAATCTAACAGAATCAGTATCACTCTATCTATAGAGCAGATCATGATTTTATTTAAAATAAAACTGTCCATGGTAATTCCGTCCCCCTTTAAGTGATCATTCAGGGCTCCTCTCTTGTTCTTATTCCTCTTCTTGGAATCTTGATTCAGCTCTACCCAATACAGTTCACTACTGAATTCATCCAGGACTCATGTTAAGGTCATCCACCTTCCTTTCCTTGTGGCTATGTGATCTTCCCATGGTCCTCCCTCTTTCCTCTCTTCTTCCCAACTACATTGAACAAGAGCCAGAGAACTAATCAGCCTCTTTTATCAGCCCATCCAGGAGGCATTCAGATGGAACACAGGCAATGAGTGGTTATTTCCTTCAACTCATTAGAGAATTGATAGCTCCATTCAGTCAACTTAATGAAAGTACTGGGCACTCACTGGAGCTTGACTTAGTAGGATAAGGTGTGCACTGCAAGAGTTGTCCATATTTCCTCAGGTTTGTTTCTGACCTGACTGTCTGGCACAAGTACAAGGTTCTCTACTCAGCTGACAATCCCAAGGACAGTAACATAAGCAAGAGGATGTATGATTTAATAGGATTGTTTCCAAAACAGGCAGTAGGGCTACGGAACTTATCAGACACATTCTCTCCACCTTCCAGAGAGAGAGAGAGACAGAGAGAAAAGGAGGGAAAGAGAAAGTTTATCATCTTTTATCCTTGAAAGTAGCCAGTGCTTTGTACAGAGTAGATGCTTGATCAACAAAAATTTAAAAATAATAATTTTTTAAATAAATTCTTAATGAGCATATTTCAAAATAGTTAACAGTTATATGATGCTTTATGGTTTGCAAATCACTTTCACAGATATTATCTCATTTGATCCTCATAACAACAACTTTATGAAAAAAGTGTTTTTATGATGCTCATTTTACTGATAAGGGAAATTGAGGCTGAAAAATTAAGTGACTTATTAAGGATCACAAAGCTAGTAGGGACTTAAGAGAAGATTTTAACTTAGGCCTTCCTGTTTCCAAGTCCAGCAATCTCTATACTATGTCACCTAGCTGCCTAGGTATTTATTAAATAACAACAATGCACTATATATGACTCTGGAGATATAAATACATAAATGAAGCAAGTCCTATTCCAAAGAATCTTATCTTCGAATAATAGAGACAAGAAGAGCATATTTAAGCATGAAATAAATATAAAAATAAAATAAATTAAATCAATCTCAAGCAGTTTGGGAGAGAGGACACTAGTAGTTGGAATAGGTGGGACAGAAAAGGCTTCATGAAGAACAGGGATGGGAAAACTTTTTTCTGCCAAGCGCCATTTGGATAGCTTTAACATCATTCATATGCTATACAAAATTATCAACTTATAGAATTCAAGCAATGGGAGGTTGTAGTACATAGATATCTGCTCATCATCACCAACAGCTGCCTTCACAAATAGTGTTATACGGCCCACAGATCAGATGTTATCCATCCCAAGGTACAAGATGCTGCTTGACTTGCATCTGGAGAGAAAAGAGAGATTCTATGAGGTGAAGACAGACTGCAATAAAGGTATGGGGTTGCTGTGTGACCCTGGGCAAGTTGCTTGACCCCAATTGCCTCCACAATAAATAAATCAATAATAAAAAATAAAGGTAAGAAGTTGGAGATAGATATGAAAGGCCAATTTTGTTGGATACTAATGTAGAGGTGGAAGACTAATATGCAATGAGGTTGTAAAGATAGGGTGGGCAGCGTTATAAAGGGCTTCCAGAGCTAAACAGAGGAGTTTATATTTGAATCTAGAGAAAACAGGAAAGCACTGGAATTTGTTGAACAGAAGAATGATGTGGTCACATCTGTGCTTAGGGAATTCTTAAATTCTGGTCAAACTGGATTGAATTGGGGTAGTGAAAAGGGTGCTCTAAGTCTAAAATTCAGTGATCTATTCACCTTTCCTCCTTCCATTTAATCAGTAAATCATAAATTTAAAGCTGGAAGGGATCTCCAAGACCATCTACCATAGTCCCCTCATTAAACAGATGAGATAATTTGAGCTTCAAAGAGAGTGAACTGTCCAGAGCCACACAGATTGTGACACATCTCTCTTTTCTATTAACCTTAATTCAATTAATTCTATTAACCTTAATTCAAGTGTTCTCTTGAAATCCAAGAGAAGAAATTATGAAGGACAAAGTGAAGTTACTCTGAATGAATTGTTTGTAATTCTAGTCTTTCAGAATGTCATATTTGGACAGGAGGACCTTCTTTCTAGTTGGTAAAACCAAGATTAATGACCTACGTTGTTCAGTTGAGAGAATAGATCAGTTCCCACATGGAGCTTTGCTTATGTAAGAAATTTGTTTCAAATGAAAGAATGCCAGATTTGAGACAAAGGATCTGGAATAATTTTCAGATGCCACAAGCCCCCCTTGTCCAGACACTCATCTCCACAGAACTACATTATTGCAACAACCTGCTGGTGGGTCTGCCTGCCACTAGTCTCTTCCCACTTAAGTCTGTCTTCCACTTAGCTTTCAGAATAATTCTCCTGACTACAGTCAGTTCTGACCTGACTACACCATCCTTCACCCCTATTCAATAATCTCTAGTCACTCCCTATTACCTCTAGGATTAAATATAAAAACCTTTGTTTGGCTTATAAAGGCCCCTGATAACTTAGATTTTTCTACACTCGCCAGTTTTCTTACCCTTCACTCCCCTTAAAGTACTGCATGATCCAGTATCACTGGCCTCCTTGTACTTCCTCATACAAGACATCCCATCTCCTTATTTTTGCATTTTCAATGACTGTCCTTCATGTCCAGGGGAAGCTTGGTGACACTGGATAGAGCACTAGGCCAGGAATCAAGAGTACCTGAGTTCAAATCTAACCTCAAATACTTACCAACTGTGTGATCCTGATCAAGTCACATAATTCTGATTGCTTCAGTTTTGCCATCTGTATAATGAGCTGAGGAAGGAAAAGGCAAACTACTTCTTCATGTCTAAGTGGTGGAGGAGAAGGAGAGAGAGAGAGAGAGAGAGAGAGAGAGAGAGAGAGAGAGAGAGATATCTCCTATCAGAGGAATAATAGCAAAGTTTATAGAGTGAAAAGCATGGCCAACAAAAGGAGGAAAATCAATAAACACTTATCCAAAAAAGTCACTAATTTTTTAAAAGGAAAATTATATATATTTTTTTATTTAGTTTTAATGGATATCTATCAGCAAGACAGGGACTGCGATTTTCTGAACTAGTTGAAATGGGGAGAAGTTAGGGATGAGATGTCTGGAAGGAAAGGGCAGAAAGGATGGCATTGGTAAGTGGACATAAAGGACATAAGAGAATGCTGGTTGGATTATAAAAGGGACTCTCTATGTTTGTATACTCATGGCCTAGCACATAGGAAATATTTAATGCTTGTTGATTGACATGAGTAAGGTATTTTAAAATAATATTTTTGGTAGCTTTTTACTACTGACTATAGGAAAAAAAATGTAGCATTCATGATGGGGCCTTCTCTAGAGATGAGACCCCAGCATGAGCTTTTTCTATGAGGCCCTCTCTCCTACACAACCTTCTTAGGAGCTTCAAATGAAAGAATAAGGAAGCAGAGACCTCACCATCACCTAGCTCACACTCAGCACAGCTGAAACATATTATTAGCTTATCAAATAAGAGCAACAGGTTTTTGAAACCTCATGCTAAAGCCAGGTAGACTGCTGGCCTTTGGCCAAAGGCAAAGCATGGAGGTATTTAAATGGGTGGCTGCAGCCTGAATCATACCTGCCTGAAACATTAATAGAAAAGGTAAGAAAATCTGCTAATAGACCACTTTGAGACTGCCTTAATAATCCAATCCAAGCATGCCATTAGATTTATCCTTATAGTCACGTTGGTAATACTTAACTAAGTCAAACCAGATTTTTTACATTTTTTCAGGTTATGCATGTACATTCACTTTTTACATATTTCCATACAAGTCATGTTAGGAGAGAAAAATCAGAACAAAAGGGAAAAACCATGAGAAGGGAAAAAAAACCAGGAAAAAAGGCAAAAATAGTATGTGTCAATCCACATTCAGTCTCCACAGTTCTCTCTCTGAATGGGAATGGTATTTTCCATCCAAAGTTTATTGGAATTGCATTGGGATTGCATTGAGCAATCTGAATTGCTGAAAAGAACCAAACCTGTTATACTTGATCACATGATCTTGTTGCAATGTACAATGTTTTCCTAGTTCTGCTTGTTTCACTCAGCATTGATTCAGATTGATAAATCTTTTCTAAAATCAGCCCATTCATCATTTTTTTTAATCGAACAATAGTAATATTCCATTACTTTCATATACCATAACTTATCCAATCATTCCCAATTAATGGTCATCCACTCATTTTCCAATTTTTACCACCACAATAGGAGCGGCTACTAACATTTTTGCATATCTGGCTCCTTTTCCCCTTTTTATTATTTCTTGGGATACTACCCAGTAGTAGCTATGCTGGATCAAAGTTTTTTTCACCTCAATTCTATTCCCTTATTCATAAGCATTCATTAAGTGCCTACATTGTGAAAGGAAAAGGCACAAGGCTCTATATCAGGGCACCAGAATTCATCAGCTACCACTTTCACTTTTTTATTTTAAAAAAATCATAAAATTTTGTTTTCACATAAACATTTTCCTAAACAGCAGGATCACTGCTCCTTTTCACTAGCTCTAGAGTAAGAGGAGCTAAATCCAAATTCTTCTTTTGATATTTTTTGGTTGAAGTGTGTAAACTCTGAAGTCCCTTCCAATACTAATATTCTGTGCTTCTATGATTCTAAGCTCTAAGATCTTTTAACAATCCATGATTTTAGAATTTACCTCTTCTTACATGCACTTAGGATACTGATGGAAAGAAGGAAGGAAGAAGTGGCCAAGTCTTTCAAGAAGCAATAATTCCCTATTTAAATATATGTACTGTAACTTTGCATAAATTTCTCAACTTTCCTATACCATGTATGACTACATGAACTTGGAACCTCATTTTCCTCAACTGAAAAATGAGAGGGTTTCACTAAATGGCTTATGAATTCTAGATCTATGAATCTTATGACTGAGTCAGATAATATATGCAATGTTCAACACCCACCATCCACTATCTCTGCAAAAATGTGTGAGACAGATGACACTCAAAACCTTTTTTCAGTAACACAGAAACAATTTAGCTTAACACTTAATTAACAAGAATATCAAAAGAAAAAGAAAAACTCCCAGATGGTACACTTCCCATACTTGTCCAACACCAGATGAGTTCCTGCTTTCTTCCATTCCTGCTACATCTCAAAGTAGCCTCTCCCATTATACCTTGTAACCCCAGAAACCCCAGAAATAAACAATTCTATTTGTCTTAAACAAGTTATGAGGGTATCTTTGGAAAGCATGTTTTTTGAAGTTTTTCTCTGGAACCAAAAGGGATACTAGAGATACAAAAACAAAAAATGATTGAAAAATAAGTAGGTAGCTTAATGATTATCTTTTTCTTTTTAAGACAATAGATGTATTTCATGAAGAAAAAGGGTAATTTCTATCTTCCATAGGATTGATTCAATCTTGGCTAACACAAGAAGACTTTCCATTCCTCCCATAATGCTAGTGCCTTCCCTCTGTTTATAGTGTCCAATTTATCCTGTATATAGTCTGCTTACACATACTTCAGATATAGCATATTGCTAAATATGTCATGTCTTACATTGTCATCACAGCATGTTATTCTCCCCTCCACATTGTAAGCTCTTTGAGGGCAAGGATTGTTAGGTACCTTTCTTTGTATCTCAAGCTCTTAGCACAGTAGTGCTTAATAAATAGTTTTTGACTATGTGACCATTGAGCAAGTTACTTAATCTATTTGGGTCTCATATGTAAAATAAAGAAATAGATGATCTCTAAAGCCCTTTCCAGCTGTAAATCTATGAACCTATTATTTACAAACCTACATTTCTTCCACTCGCTTATCTGTGTCCTATCAGTCAGTCATACCTAGTGACCCATTGATCCTAATTATCTGTGAGATCTCTAATGAACTTCAATCATTTTTTGGTCATTCTGGGAAGGGATTTGGCTTCTGAAAAGCCCTTGCTGATCAGAAAGGCCTGTGTTTACTCATCGCTATCCCCTCGACCTACTGGCTGCTTACAAATTACCTATGAAATTTGGGGGTTCACAAAAAGATGTCACTATAGCTGGCAGAATCTACTAGTGGGTGGCTAGGAAGAAGAGCTAGTGAAACCTTCATAATTCAACCAGTTTGGCTATCCCATATACCAAAGTAACTTGCAACTGATTTTCTGATCATTAGATTACTAGTTTGAGAGAATGGTATAATGGATAGTGTGCTTGATGTACAATTTACAAGATCTGATTTGAAACCTGTTTCAGATATCTACTATCTTTGTGACCTAGGTAAATAATTGAATCCTACTATATTACTCAGTTTCCTCATCTATACAATGGAAATAATAATGACTCCATCAAAGGTTTCTTGTGAACTTCAGATGAGATTTTATATATATATATATATAGATATATATACATATATATATGTATGTGTGTGTATATATAATGTATGTATATATACACTTTCTATTCTCCTTTAATATTTGCCCAGTTCTATACTTTTTGTCTGATCATATCACAGTTTTGCCCCCATACATAAACTCCCCAAGTGTGAATTGTCTATTTAATTCTCCTTTATTGGTGCCTAGGAGGATATGCCAGAAGGTGTTTAATAAACACAAATGACAGGGATCTAACCATAAGTCTCCTGGTTGTTTCGCAGTCTACCTCTCCAGACAACTCTCCATCTATAATGGAATGATAAAGGGTTATGTATAATTATTTGTTGACATTTTTAATAAGATCATTAAAAACCAGAAATTCTCAGTACATCCTGCTCATCCCACTGGAATGTTCAAAGAAGAAAGTAGAATTTTTTGCCCTATTGTAACATCCTTTACAAGTTGTAGTCCAGGCCTTAAGTTAAAGAGTCCCATCTCTGCAAGTAGAATTATGCAAAAAATAGTACACAATCATGATACCTGAAGTGTGATGGAAAGAACTTTGGATTGAGTTTGAGGGCCAGAACTATTGTGCCAGCACTGCTACTTAGTAGTTATTATCCACTTAGCAAGTAATTTAATCTCCCCAAGTCTTGGTTACAGAAACAAAAAACATCAAGGATGATCCTATTTAATAATCATTTAAAAACATTTAAATTGTGAAAAGAACATTTTTAATGACTTGCTATGTGCCAGACACTGTATTAAGTGGTATGGATACAAATAAAAAGCAAATCAGTCCCTGCTCTCAAGAAGTTTACATTCTAGTGGAGGAGACAATGTATAAATATATAGGCACATACATACATAGATACATACAAAGTAGATGACAAATAACTGTCAAGGAGAAGTCTTTAATAGTTCTAATATTTACTTATCAGGGTTGTGGTCATTTCATAATAAATGAAATTTATGCAGTGTTTTAGTAGTCTATGTTAATTCTCAGAGAGGACCAATGACATCACCAAGAGTGATATTTTGACTTTCTAGTGAATTGTATTTAAATGAGACTTGTTATTGTTGTTTAGTCATATTAGTCATATCTGACTCTTCATGATTCCTTTTAGAGTTTTCTTGGCAGATACTATAGTGATTTGCCATTTCCTTCTCTACAGATGAGGAAACTGAGGCAAACAGTTAAGTGACTTACCCAGGATCTCACAGCTAGTACATTTCTCAGATTAAATTTGAAGTCAGGTCTTCTTAACTGTATGATCTGGCTGTCCTTAAGCAAAACAGAGCCCCACAAAGCCATCCTCCTCCTTTAGAGTCACAGAGCCACAAAGTCTAGTGGCAAGACAAAATTCAAGATAACTGGTAAAAATGCAGTGAATAACCTTGGCCTTTCTAAATGTAAATACAGTTATCCCTTCTATATCAAGACTTTTCTCATTGTTGTTTCAATATATTGCAGGTTGATATAAGAAATTAAATGGGAATTTGCAGGGAGTTGGAGAGGAAGCTACCGATAACATGGGAAGACCAGCACATGACACAGAAAAATTGTTTTTCATACAGTATTTTTACTTAACATTGACCTACATATCATACATGATCAAATACTTAACTCAAATTTTACAATAAGATATTGTAAATACCCCTAAAAGCAAAAGAAGAAATTCAGATTTCTCTAGCATGAAAGAGGGCCAAACAATTTTATATCATCGGGGGAATACAAGGGATCTACTAATGAGTGTCCCTGACCTTCATGATGTGGAAGAGATAAACGTACATATGCTGTCTCCAAAAATAGAATATAAACTTCTTCAGAACAGGAATTGATTCCATTTTGTTGTTGTTGTTGTTGTTTAATCCATGGCTCTTAAAACAATGATAGAAGGATCATGTTCAGATTAATGGAGGATGCTATAAGAAATAGCAGATATAAAGAATAGAGGGGGGAAATGGAAAGATCTTGGTAAATGAATGAATCATTTTATTATTGACTCTGGTTAGAATATGGAGACAAACAAGATATCATCCAGAAGTGTTAGTAAGAAGACTAGAAAGCAAGACATTTGAGGTACTTTTGTACATGCTAGATTTTAGCCTAGAAAGAAAAAAAGAACTTTATAAATGTTTGTTGATTGAGTTTTATAAATGTCGTTACTTTTATGCACATTAGACATTATGCAGGTGGGCCATGAATTTTGGAAGCCCCAGAGTACTGAGAGTTAACAGGGCCTTGGTAGGTCAGCCATGGGAGAATGCAGTATCTTCAAAATAAGAAATGAAGATCTAGCAGTCATCCATAGCCTATGAACTCCATCTTGCAAATATCCCCAAAGCAAAACCTTCTCTTTTTTTACTCATTTCCTTAGGCTGCATGTTTCTGTGGGGTTTCCTCTTTGTTTTCTACTTCTATCCTGCCCAGGAAGTTCATTAAAAACCAGATTTTGCCAATTTAAAAAAATCACATTCTGAGCCTCAGTGTTAGGAAGACCTGAACTTAGGGTCCATTTAGCTGTCTGACCAATAGCAAATCCCTTAATTTTTAGTACCTTCAAGCAATTCTCTGATATTACAAAATGCAGATGATTTCCCACTGTACATAGTAAGAGAATATTTCCACAAAAAGAAATGGGCTCCCTACACTGAAGTAATCACAAGGATAGACTAAAAAATATGAAAAAGTGGAAGCAGAAGAGGAAGGAGCACATATTATGACCTTCTGTGGGTCACCTCTGGATGTGGGTTCAGCCACCAAAGCCAATATTCATTGCTGAAATAATTCTGCTCTTTAATTTCATTCTTATTAATTTTATAATACTCTCCTACCCTTTATTCTTTATTTTTACATATGAATTATTTACAGTTAATTGTATAAATTTATGATAATTTTATTCTTTCTCCCCAGCCTCCTCATTTATTTCTCTCTAAGATTACCTTCCATCTAACCTATATATGCCTCCTACATAAACATTTATCTAATGAGAATTTAAGCTCCTTAAATGAAAGGATCATGTTTTTGTCTTTCTTTATATCTCTGCCAGTAAGCACAATGTGTGCTTATTCAATGCTCTTTGATGGACTGATCATTAGTAAAACAATATTTTTTTAGACAATTTGGACAGATACTTCCATACAATTGGATGTGAGAGTTATTTACGTAGCCAGCTGAAAATGAGAAAAGCCCTTTACTTGGTTCCTACTTCTTTTGAATACTATGGCTCATGGATTTTTGACTTAGGTTGCATTTTTCCCAGAGCCTTGGCACTTAATATTCATCAAGGATGTTCTGGTACTTAAGATATTGGCAAACTGCTTAAATTCTTAAAGTAAAAGAATGATTGATTGACTTTGCTTGCCTATTCTTTGACCTACTAAACTGCCTTGTAATAATACCAAAGGAAATTCAGTAGTGATGCTCTAATCCAGTATAATTGTACTATGGATATAGTTTTATTGGAAGAAGGAGAATGAGCAAGACGTGATTAGAGGCCATGCTCATATACAAGAGATAGTGGAAATTGTATAAAGGTAAACAGTATTTTTTCTTACCTGTCAGAGCACAATTAGGGTAGAATGACTAGGACTTTGCTCCTGAGTGCCAAAATCTAGATAGTGCTGTTAGCCTTGTACCCTTTTAAAGGTAGAAATAACTAAATTTAGGATCTGCTCAGCAAAATTAATCAGTTAGAATATGAAGCTTCCAAATAGAAAGCTATCTTTTTAGGCAACCACATTTCAGATGAATTCAGCTATATTTCAGCCCAATCCTGCTTCATCATAGATAAACCCCCGCCCCTGAAATTTTCTGGTAGTACTTAAAGGTTTCTCTATTCCCAGCTCAATAGAATTTATCTTCAAAAGTTACTTTATGGGTTCCTTTAGTTTTTCTTGCTTCTGGTACGTTTTATGGTGCTAAACTTTTGTGCTGGTCTGTCTTTTAGGAAGATCAGTCTAATAGCTAAGCAGAAGATGTATTAGAATAGAAAGAACCCACTGCAGGGATACCCATGAAGAATTTATTGCAGTTCAGGTGTGAGTCATTGAGGGCCTACAACACGGTGATAGCAGAATAAGAGAAGTGAAAGGGTGGTATACAGAAGATGTTACAAATCACAGGACTTCTCACATCACAACTTCTTACTAACCACTCCCCATCTCTCATTTCCCCTTTCTTCTAATAAAAAATACAGCCAAGTAAAATAAGCCAACATAATGACCATGCATGTCAATGTGGGACTTCCTTCACAGCTGTTATCCATCATCTTTCTACAGAGATGAGAGAGACATGATACACACCATTAATCTTATGGAATCAAAAGTGGGCAGAGTTCTTAGGTATTTCATTGTTGTCCTCCTTACATTTTCATATTTATTATATAAATTGTTCTCCTAGCTCTGCTTACTTCATTCTTTCAGATAGAGTTTTAATAATATATGTCAAGCCTTGTTTTCAAGGAGCACTTCCCATGCATTATTTCATTTATTGTAACAGTTTCTTATTAGAAAAAACAGAGGCAAAGCATACAAATCCAAACTATATATATATGACATACACATATTCCATTAAGATCATCCTCAACTGTCTGAATGAATTTGTATTTTAAGACCTCATCTAGTATCCCTTAAAAAAAAAAAAAAATACATCAAATGCCAAAGGAGACAAAGAGAATTGCTGAGAATGCATCTCTTCCCTCAACTTTTGTTGTTGTTGTTGTTGTTGTTGTTGCTGCTGCCCTTAATAGACAGGTTGCTGTCTTTCATCTGTAAATCTAGATACCTTAAAATTGAAAGGGACCTTAGAAATCATGTCATTCAATCACGTAACCAAAGCAAGAATGCCCTCTACAATACTGCCGACAAGTGGTTACTCAGCAGCCTCTATTTGAACCCTTTCTCCCTTATCTGATGTCTGTATGGTACTGAAAAAGAGTGTGAGATTGGTAAATCAGTTGATCTGAGGTCAAATTCCAGCTCGGAATTTTACTGTTTGAATTTGGGTAAGTCCCTTAAATTCTCCGGCCCTCAGTTTCTTCATCCATAAAATGAGGGGGTTGGGTGAAATTCCTCTAAAATTCCTTCCAGTTAGAGATGTGTGGAGCCAACTCATGCTGGCTCATGAAAGCTAATTGTTAAATTTTTCAATGTGAGCATTTATACACTAAAAATCAGTAAATACTGTAAGTCAGTGCCTGATTTATTATTTTGTTGATTGTCTTGTCCAAAAAAAGTGATAAAATATTTGTAATGGAGATTAAATTTAAAAATGTGTCGTGTATATTTTTTCAGAGAACCAATTGTTAAACTTTTGCTTCCAGTTCAAAATTTATGATCCCATGATTACTGGCAAGACAACTATTTCATTTCTAGACAACTATACTTTTTGAAAGTCTACCTCATACTGTCTTAAAATTAATTTCCTTATCATTTCTACCAATGGCCCCTAGTTCCATCCTCTGGAGCAAAACAAAATATCTAGTCTCTCTTTTATATGATCATACTTCAAAACATTTATCATATCCTCTAGTTTCCCTCCTCTCTATCCAAACTTATTTTCCACAGGCTAGACAGCTCCAAGTCCTTCAAATATTCCTTATATGACATACTTTCTAGACTCCTCAGTATTTCCTCTAAATAATATTGGTTTACAAATACTATTACATTTTTTCTCTACCTATTAGGAACTTGCTATTATTATCTCAAGTTAACAGGCAAAGAAACTGAAGCAGAGAGAGAATAGTTGATTTGTTCAGGATCACATGGCTAATAAGTATCTGAAACTGGATTTGAATTCAGGTTTTCTTGAATCCAGGTCCAATGCTCTGTGGTGCTACCTAGTTGCATCTGAATGAAATTGAGTTCTTAAATGTCCCTATAAAATGTTTTGCATAAAGAACTACAATATTCCAAATATATGTGGTATGATCAATATAAAATATAGTAAAGTTTCATTAATGGAGGTCTTCCTAAATTTTTTTTTATCCTTCTATTTTTCATTTGTTATTTCTTAAAGTGCCTTTAGTAATCTGGATATTATTCTTCTATTAATGTAGTCTAAAACTGCATTAGGCAGTTAGGTGTGGTAGTATATTTAATATAGAGTGCCAGTCATGCAGATAAGGTTACTCGCCTTCCTGAATTCATATCTGTCTTCAGACACATACTAGCTGTGTGAGCCTGGGCAAGTGCTTAACCCTGTTCATCTGTGAAATAAATTTAAGAAGGAAATGGCAAACCACTCAGTATCTTTGCCAAGAAAATCCCAAATGGGGTCATGAAGTGTTGACATGACTGAAACAACTGAAGAACAACAAAATTGCATTAATATTTTTTCAATATGTTTTGAAAATAAGCTTTATTAAAATAAATAAATAAAAATATTTTTCTGAACCATTTGATAATCTATTAATCATCTATTAATTGTTTATTATTTAATAATTTATTATTTAATAATCTATTAATCATCTACCCATTCATTTAAAAATGAATATCATAGAGGGTACTTTGGGTGTGAACAGACTGTAATGAATGAGGAACTCCAAAGAAGAACAAGAGTAAAAGTTGTCAAGGAATTCCACACAATAGGAAGAAAGAGGGGGAAAAAAAAAGACTAGCAACATGGTGAGAATGAATAGTGAACAACCAGACTGTTCTACTGTTACAATGCCAGGAGAAAGCAATGAATGCCTGCAGCAAGTCAGGTAGGACCCTGTGGAAAACTGATGGGATAATAATAAATAAACCTTATATGGAACAGGCAGGCCTAGATGGGTTACAAAGCTCAGCATTATAGAGAAGTCCTAAATCTAAGAACTCATTGATCCATTTGTGTACTTGCATTTGTGCTAAATACTGTACCGGGTACTTAAGATAACAAAAACAAAAAAAAATAAATAAATAAATAGTTCCTGATCTCAAGGAGCTTATATTCTCTTTGGGAGAAACAATATTTAAATTGTGCATACCAGATTTGCCATTTCATGTGCAAACATTTTTTTATTGTATCATGTTGTGAAAATTCTTGTTTTATTCCAAAAATAAAAAGAATATTTTTTTAAAAAAAGGAAAAGTGTAAATTCAATGTTAAATATAAAATATTCTCAATGGTAAAGTAAGCAGAACCAGGAAAACATGGTACACAGAAACAAAATTGTGTGATGATCAACTGATAGAATTGGCTCTTCTCAGCAATTCAGTGATCCAATGCAATTGCAATAAACTTTGCATGGAAAATGGCATCCTCATCCAGAGAGAGATGCAGACTGAATACAGATAGAAGCATACTATTTTTACCTTTTTTATTTCTCTTTTTTTTCCTCCTTTTGTCCTAATTTTTCTCTCCCAACCTGATTCATAAGTAAATATGCTAAAAAATGAATGTGCATGTATAACCTTATGAAATAAATAAAATATATATATATATATATATATTTTCAAAGGAACTGGAGACATCAAAAAGCTTCCAGTAGGAAGTGATACTAGACATTTTTGGGGAAGCAGGGATTTTATGAGGCAAAGGTGAAGAGAGAGAACATTCCAGATATGTGGGCAATCTATGCAAAGGCACAAAGATGGGGAGGTGCACGTAGGGCAGGATGGCTGAAAAGAAGGCATAAAAGAAATTGATTGATGTGTAGTAACTCTGAAAAACATGGATTGAAGTCAGATTCTGTAGGATCAGGCAGAGCAATTTGTATTTGATGCTAGAGGCAAGAGAGATCCCTAGAAAAAGATCCATATAGGAAGTGGTCCATGAGCTAAGCCTGGAAGGAGGTTAAGGAATCTCAGAGGTGATGGTGAAGAGGCAATTCATTCCAGTTAAGGAGAACAGCCTTCATTAAGGCACAGAGATGAGAAATGGAAAGACTTGCATAAAGAATAGAAATTAGGTCACTTTGCCTGAACCACAAGCTACATGATGGAAAATCATGTGCTACCTACAAGAGGTCTGAAAGGTAAACTGTGCCAGATAATAAAGGGCTTTAAATCCTACACAGAGAAAATTGTGCTTAATCCTAAAAGCCATGAGAAGACACTAGGTCTTTTTGAGCAGGTGGGGTGATATGGTCAGGCTGATGCTTTTGGAATATGACTTTGGCTGTGAACCTCAAAAAATAGTAAAGTCAAGAAAAGAGGAGCATTTGGAGGAAATGTGCAATGAATTCCAAGTGGACATATTAAATCTGAATTGCAAAAGGATTACCTAATTGAAGATGTGCAATAGACAACTGATAATGTGGAATGGAAAGAGGATGAAATTAGAATTATAGACATACAAGTCATCTGCACAGAAATAATAATAGAACTTGTGCTGCTGTTAAACTCCTCTATTTATCTTTTAAAGCCCTTTCCAACTTGACCCCAACTATCTTTCTAGCCTTATTATTATACATTAATCTTCACATACTCTAAGGTCCAACTAGATTGACTTGCTTGATATGGCTCACACATCACCTTCCATCTCTCTTGCCTTTTTATTATCTATTCTCTCAAGCCTGAAAAACCATTCCTTTCCCTCTCTACCTCATAGAATTCTTCTTTCTTTAAGACTCAATTTAAGAACTGCATACTATATGAAGTCTTTTATGATCCTTCTATATGGCTTAGTCTTCCTTCCCTATGTTGTATTTATTTGTTTGATATAAGTATGTTGTTGTCTATCCCATTAGAATGTAAGCTCTTAGTGAACAGGGATTGTCTCATTTTCTGAAACTGTATTTTCAGTGCCTGACATAATAAGCACTTGATAATTGCTTATTGATTGATTGAACTGAAAAGCTTATGGTACATGAGTTGTGCAGAAAGAAATGGCAAATATAAAAATTCAGAGGAAAAAAAGAGAACAAACCAAAAAATATATATAACTAGAACCATAAATGAAATAAACAACAAAAATAAAGTTTGGTTCTTTGTACAGTAATTACAGTGCCCTTTTGTGGCCATAGGGAAGCTTAAGAAATTTGCTACCCTCCCTTTTGTTGGAGAGGGAGGGATCATGGATGTAGAATGTTGTATATATCATTCAATGTATACTATTCTGTCAGTTTCTTTTGCTTAAGTGTTTTTCATTATTGCTCTGTGTATGATGAGGGAGGGAAAAGGAGGGAAAATGGGATGTACCAGAATGGATGATTGTCATATAACAACAAAAGGCATTAATAAAATAATAACAATGATGCTGATGATAATGGGTTAGCTATAAATGACTTCATGTACCCTTACTTTAAAATGTCTGCTTTTTTAGACATGTGGTAGCCAGAGGAAGTTTCCTCCCTAATGTTCTGCCTTCATTCCTAAAACTTTGTCCTCTACTTTTATTCATCAACTAAAACATTTTCTCTATAAGCTTTGACAAGTTGGTGATGGATTTCTGCAGCTGAAACATTTCCGGAGCTTCAGAATTGAAGAGCAGCCCACATTCCATCTGGGACCACATGTTGAGGAAAGCAGACACTTTCATATGAGGGAACCCAGTTCTCAAGTTACAGGCCATTCCTTTCCCAGAGTTCCTACCCATGCCCAAGAATAACTTGTTGTTGTATAAACAACATGGTTGCATGAAGAACTGATGGTTGACCTTCTATATTTCTAAGCTACTCACTTAAATGACTATCTTTTCCTTGGCTTCCAGACCCATGATCTCCAAGATTCCCAAATATCCTGCATTTCATTCACCACATCTGATTTCCATGGAGTTTTTAGTTGTCAAGTTTAACCTTCTTGTTGTTTTGTACAAGTTCAGACTTCCCAAACATTGAAAACTTATTCTTGAGTTTCCATTTGGTCTGACAAACATTTATTGTGCTCCTACTAAGCTGAGTACTGGGGGAAAATATAAAGATTATATGACTAGAAAGGCAGTTTAGAGATTAAGTAATCTAATCTCTTTATTTTTTTGATTTGGGGATTCATTTTTAAAAGAAAATTTTATTTAAGCTCATTAACACCAAATGCAAAAACTAAGTCTACAAATTAAAAAAGAGGTATAGACTTATACCTGGAGAGGGAGTTTCTTCATTTGGAAGTACCCTATATCACTGAAGTCACAGCTCTACTCCTTATCCCTAACCATCTGCAAAAACATTAAAATGAACAAAATAAAAGAAATAAACTCAAAATCATTTACTTATTTTAAGCAAATGTTAATTTTTACACAATAACAACCAAAACTGTTGTTAATAATCTTCTGATTATTTTATGGGTTTTTTTGTTACTATTATTGTCATCATTTCATTTTTCTCACTATTATGTTCAATCATCATTATTATTGTTGTTTTGGTGGTTGTTATTATCATTTACATAATCTTGGTGTTTCTTCTGATTATGTTTTCTTCATATTCTCTCTCTTCACATAAGTCTTCCCAAATTTCTTTGTAGCCTTCATACCTATTGCTTATTTCTCATGGTATATTATTATTCCTATTCTAATAATTTACCTCAATTTATTCATTCCCTAATCCTTGTAGATCTAGTTTTCCCTCTAGTCTTTTGCTATTATAAATAAAACCTCTATAAATATTTTTATAGAGATTGGTATTCCCTTCCCTCACCCCTTCATCCTTATAGAATAATGCTAACATAATCCTCTATTATTTATCACTGAATTAAAAGGTATAACAAATTTTAGAACATGGTGCAGAGATAGTTGACTTTTGGCAAAGATCTCTAGTAGTCTGGAGAAGCCTATGACTTCTTTTCAGGATAAGATAAAATAAATAAAATTACAAATGAAACTAATTAAATTGAAATGCAGTTAGCAACATTTTTTAATTCAGGAGCTCCAAATTAAAAGCTTTTTGCTTTAGTGTATTATTTTACAAAAAAGATTATATGAATACAGAGTTATATGAGAAGTATGATAATGAACCTGCTTCTCCACAGCTCTGCCATCACTGAATTATATCACTTTTCATTAATGACACTAACTTTGGCATTAAAAGACCTGAATTCAAATCCTCTCTACTATTTTTTACCTGTGCATTTTTGGTGGTTATTTTAGCCTTGCCAAACCTTAGTTTCCTTATCTGTAAAATGAGGGAGTTAAATAAGATGACTTATGCTATTTTCAGCTCTGAAATTTATAATTGGCCAATTTATTTGTTGGAAAAGGGAGGAACTGGTAGCTGAGAGTTTTTGAACTCCTATTTTCTTTTATTATTACAAGATTTGAATCATTTTAGATGTTCCTTAACAATTTGTTTATGTTTCTAATTTCAAAACCTCCTATTAATCAAATCCTTTAGCCATTTATCCATTGGAGGAATTGATCTTTTATAAATGTATATAAACTTCTTATTGATTTTCCTGTCAGATTCATACCAGGTAAATTCATGGAAAATATTTTTCCTTATCTATTTTATCTTTTAAATTTTGGATTTATTGATTTTTGAAATGCATAATTGCTATTTTTATATAATTAGATACATCTACTTTGCTTTTTATAGTTTTTTTCTATTTGTTCAGTAGATCACATTTTCTTTTCTACAAATTCAATAGAATAAAGTATTCCACAAATTCAATAAATACTTCATTCCACTTTCCTTTATTAAAACATTTAAAAAATTTTGTATCATTAATCTACTTGTAATTTATTGTAAAATATGATGTAAGAAGCAATATTGCTCTTTAACTTTCTTTCTACTTAATTTTCGCAACAGTTTTAATTGAATAATGAAGCTCTTCTCTAATTTTTTTTTTTGTTTGTTTCTCCAGGACTTGTCTAGTGGATACCTTTGATTCACATGTTGAATTATATATTCTATTCCAATGATCTATTTTTAATTTCAGTACTAGATAGTTTTGATAATTACTGTTTTATTTCATGATCCAGGAATCCAAGTTTGCTTTGTCCTCTTTTCACAATTTCTCTTGATATTCTTATATCTTCTGTGGAAATTGTATTCTCACTATTTTTGAGAAATAATCCAATGACCCTGCTTTATAGTTATAAATTAATTTCAGTAGTATTGTTATCTTTACTACATAGCCTTGAGTTAGCTGTGGATATTGACTACCTCTTTTTTTATTTGATTTTTTTTTTCATAAAACTACTGATTTTAAATCAGAGAAGACTTTGGACAGTGGTATGCTCATCAGTGTTTGATTAATGGTGGAGGAGACAAGGAAGGAAGTGTATACATGACACATTTTAAAATTTAACTTATATTAGTAACATTTTCCCTTTCATTTTCTTAATTTTAGACAATCCACAAAATGATGAAGCCTAGATTTTTAGCATTTGCTGATTTTAGAGGTGTAAAAGCTCATGGTGAAAATTTAACAATCAGTTCTCAAAGTGAGCCTACGAATTGGTTCCATAAAAAATAAGACATAGAAAGGTGAAATAACTTGCCTTAGGTCAAACAAGTAGTAAATAACAAAGAAGATTTGAGCCTAAGTCCTTTGATTTCAACTTTAGCACTCCTTCCCTGAACCACCTTAGTATTCCTTGCATCAAGAGAAAGCTGAAGGCTCCAATAGATTTTTAGAGCTAGAAGAAATCTTAGTGCCCTTAATCCCTTTTTCATTTTATGGATGAGTTGGGACCCAAAGAAGTTCCATGATTTGCCCAGCCAATGCAATGCAAGAAGTTAATTAACAACAGACCAAGTTCAGTTCACATGCATTTGTATAAGGTTTTATCATTTATTATGCATGTCAAGGACACAGAATTTTGTGTTCTGTGCCATTAGTATCCCTATCCTCTAAAGACTTTCAGCTTTCTTTGCAAACTTATTACCTGATTTATGCATGGTATTTATAGAGAAGAATTCTATAGATTAGTAAAAGGCAGTGTTAAAAGTGCCCTTCTTTTGCCCCTCCCACTGTGTGTTTCATTCTAAAAAAACTACTTCTATTGTCTAACCTTGGTCCTGTTTTTGCAGCAATGACATAGTTAATTTTGTGAAATGATGGCCAGGGCAGCATGGAAAATTGGAAATATCTAAGAAATGAATGAAAATTGTAAAATAGGTGCCCTTCTTCCTCCCCTATCATTTCTCCTTTCCTTCCTCAAATGCTCTCTTTACTTTGTCAAAAGCCTATCCCTTTTCTTCTTCATATTTTCTGGTTTTTGGTTTGTCCCTAGTAATTAATCAGACAACAAATAATTATTAAGCTCTATTATGTGCCAGATACTGTGCACACTAAACACTGGGGATAAAAAGCAAAGATGATAATCAATCCCTGAAGGCAAGGTATTTGCATCCTAATAGGAAAGATAAGGATGTACATATTGATGAATATGACTCAAAAAAAAAACCCAGACCAATGGTAAATTTAAAAGGAAAAACATTTACAATTTGAGGTGTGGGCTGTGGGTTGGAAGTAGCTCCTGCAAAGTTACTCTAGAGAAGAATCTTGAGAGAAACTAGGGATTCCATAAGGCTGAAATGAGAAGGATTTCATTCTAGACATGGAATAATAGTCAGTGAGAAGGTATGGATGTGGAAAATGGGATGCTGTGTGCAAGGTATAGCAAGAAGGCTAGAGAGTGTTAAGAGATTACTCTGATCTTAATTATAGCTTAAAGTATGATTTTCCTAGAGGTACTTTTATTTTTTAAGGAATCTGGAAGGCACATGTTCCTTTAAGACCCAAAGGAATGGAATAAATATGCTAGAATAAAAAAAAAAAAAAAAAAACCCACAACTAAGTGGTATAGTGGATAGAGTACCAGCTTTGGCATCAAAAAGACCTGAATTCATACTTGGATTCAGACAATCCTAGCTGTGTAATCCTGGGTAGGTTACTTAAGTCTGTTTGCCTCAGTTTTCTCATCTGTAAAATGATCTAAAGGAGGAAATGGCAAATCACTCCATTCTCTGCCAAGAAAACCTCAATTGAAGTCATGAAGAGTGAGATATGACTGAAAGACTACTGAATGGCAGCAATAACAGAAAGCCACTCCTGGGCTATATAGCTGGGGTTTTAGAGACAGGTATTTGTAGGCAACTATAACAGAAAAGAGTCAGCTTCCCACCCTGTGGTTCAGTGATGGAAGGTAGAGAAAAATAGCAGGAAATGGTCATGGAAAGCAAGGACTATTAAAACTCCCCTACATCTACCAGCGAGTTCAGGTGAATATGAAAAAGTAATAGATAGGATAGTCAAGGAGTCACTTAAGTCAGACTCCCTTAGCAGAGAGCCAGGTCTCTGTGAGAGCCAGAAAATGAAAGAAGTAAAAAGGAAAAGAAAATTAAGATGAAAGCAAGTTTGCTATCTATGGATCGTTCCAGAAAGCACAGTGGAAGGGATGAGTAGCTTTATAATACAATACTATAGGAGATGGGGAAGAGATAAGAGAAGGTTTAGAGGAATAGAAATACAAAAGTACACAGTGAGGAATGGAGAAGTTGAGAAACACTGGAAGAAGGGCCTAACCCAATGAGAGTTTGTTAATCATCACAAGGTTTATTAATATCACTACGGATTCTACTTTAGAGTGGTATCCTTTCACCATATTAGGCAATTACAGTGAAGGGACCTTTGAGGGGAGCTAATGGAATAGTATTTCTCTCCTTTATCTATAAACAGGAAAAACCAGAAAATAGGGGAGCAAAAAGAAATGGCATTTCTCTGTCCCTTGTAGGCAGCAAGACTCCAGATCCCACTTTACCTTTCCAATTTCATTATCTATTACCCTTATATTCTAGTCCAACTAAACTGACATCTCTTTTCCTCACACAACACTTCATCTTTTATCTCTATATCTTTCTACTGGATATGCCCCATCTGGAATTCACTCCCTCATTATTTACACCTCATAGAATTACTCTCTTCCTTCCATACTCAGATAAAGCACCATTTTCTTTATGAAGACTTTCCCCATTCCCTCCAACTGCTAGAGAGCTCTCTCCCTGACTACCTTGCATTTAGCTATCCTGTATTTTTAAATTTTATTCCATCTACATTTATTCTATTCTATATATGTGCATCTATGCACATGTTTTTCTGACAGAACACATTTCTGGAGATTAAAATTCTTTTATTTTTGTGCATCTGCATCCCTAATGGCTAGCACAGTACCTTACACAGTAGGGGCTTACTAAGTGCTTACTCATCCAATTGATGATTGACAAGTTTCTCTTGTTTGGGAAATTATTGTTCCTACTCTATGGTCTTTCCAGTTTCTCATAAATTTGCCTTCAATCTACTACTTCTTCCTCAGTAACATCTTTCCAACTAAAATGTTTTTCATAGGATAATAAATTTAGTTTTGAGGGACCTTACAAGTCATCTAGTCCCTTCATTTGCAGATGATGAAATTAAGAGGAATAGTAATGAAGTGATTTGTTCAAAGTCACACAGGTAAGTCATCACAAACTCAAAACCCAATATTTTTACACTGTGTTATGTTACTACATAGGAGTTCAGATGGAAGAGGAAATGATTGAATATTAAATAAGAGAAAAAGGTTTCATGCTAATTATATACGCTAGAATTGTGCTTGGAATTGTCTTTTCTCAGAAGCTAGTGCTCCTTCCAAGAAACACTTTCCCTAGAATCATGGATGGGGAGCTAATGACTGAATAAATGTAATAAAAAGCATTTATTAATCCCCTTCTTTGCTAGACACCATACTAAGTGCCAGAGATACAAATACCTATGAAAGACAGATTTTGCCTTTTAAGAAATGGATACCATATATACATGGGAATGATAGCCAAGGAAGGGTGTTCTGTTCTGGGAAATCACTGAGATAGTGAATTGGTCCAGAGGAAAGTCAATTGACATACCCTTTTAATGAGTAAAATTAGTGTCGATTTATTTACTCTTCTCAGAGAGAGGTAAGAGAAGGAAGTCCTAGGTAAATGGCTTAGCACCTTCAAGGATTTCTATGAAAGTTTGAAGAAGGGAGAGGCATGTAGGAAATGTCTGAGGTAAGGCATAGTTTGAGTCTGGCATCAACTAGACACAGTGGGCTTTCACACTCAGAGATGCATAGCCCCATCTGGAGAGTTGAAAAGCATATGGAGAGATATAGAGCTAAAGTGACAGACGGAAGTGATAAGATTGGCCAAAGTCCACCTTAAATTACACATAAAAAAAATCAAGACTTTCTAATTTCTAATTCTAATATCTCTCTTTTTTGCTGAATAGCTAAAAATGAGGTACTATTAATTTTCCCTTTTTGGTCTATGATTTTAATCATAAATGGGAAACACTTCATGATATGAAAACTCCCTCCCTGCCTATATACAAATTAATTACAAAGGACATGTGAAGGAAAATGCTATCTGCATCCAGAGAAATAGCTGATAAATAGAAGTATGTATAGAATGCTTTTACCCATATACACACATATTTGTGTCTAAAGGTAGCCATCGCTTGGGTAGGGGGAGGGAAAGGGGGAAAAAAAGAAATTTACATGATAACTTTATTATATATTTAAAAGAAATTGCAAGTTATACATAATTGATTTTCAGTTCTACATATAATCATCATTTTATTGTTATAGAAATATTATATGTTATAGAAATACTTGTTTTATTTCATAAATTAAAAAGAAATTAATGATTTTTTAAAGTTAGCTGGACTTTCCTGTTGTCATGCATCCAGTTTGTGTCACAAATAGAACTTGATCTCAAGTTTTTCCAACTACAAAGCTGGTGCTCTATCTACTACAGAATGCTCACTTATGCCATCTTGCCAAACTTCCTCCCAGTGCTACCAAAAAATGGGTGAGCTAACAAGATATGGTGGGTTTCCTGTCTTTGGAGTTCTTCAGGAGAAGCTGGAAATCTATCTGTCAGATGCATAGTGGTAGGGATTCTTTTAATGTATGTGTTGGTCTAGATGGCCACCAAGGTCCCTTTCAAGTATCTAATTCTGTTAGTTTATGAATTTTATCCATTTTGTTGATGTTGTTCAATCATGTTCAACTCTTTCTCACTCTATTTGGAGTTCTCTTTGCAAAGACAACAATTCTATGAATTTTGTCCTTGTTGTTGTTCAGTCATGTTCAACTCTTTCTGACTCCATTTGGGGTTTTCTTTGCAAAGACACTAATTCTGTGAAATTTGTCCTTTGTTGTTGTTGTTGTTATTCAATCATTTTCCTCTCTTCTAACTCTATTTGGGGTTTTCTTTGCAAAGACACTAATTCTGTGAATTTTGTCCTTGTTATTCAATCATGTTCAACTCTTTCTGACTCCATTTGGGGTTCTCTTTGCAAAGACAACAATTCTATGAATTTTGTCATTGTTATTATTCAATCATGTTCAACTTTTTCTGACTCCATTTGGGGTTTTCTTTGCAAAGACACTAATTCTATGAATTTTGTCCTTTGTCATTGTTGTTATTCAATCATGTTCAACTCTTCCTGACTCCATTTGGTGTTTTCTTTGCAAAGTTGGTTGCGGTTTTCTTCTCTAGCTCCTTTTACAAATGAGAAACTGAGGCAAATAAGGGTAAATAATTTGTCCAGCTCAAATAGCTTGTAAATATCTGAGACCAGATTTGAACTCAGAAAGATGAGTCTTCCTGACTCTAGTCCTGGCACTCTATCCACCTAACTGCATGAACACATTTCACAAATAACTCACTATAAACTTCTCAACTAAAGTTTCACAACAAAATCCAAAATTGAAATTCAATTTGTCTAAGAAATACTCCAACATTGTCACTGGAAGCAGTAATGACTACCACTGGTCATAGACTAAGCATATACCCCCCATATAGTTTGACTATATGGATCCTTCCTCTCCCAAAGTTTGATTACAAATTAGAAAGCACATCAGCTCAGGACACGTTTAAAACCAGATGCAGTGCTTCAGAAATTCTGCCTCCCAGAAATCAGGCAGCTAAAACCATTAGCAAGAGAGTGATCTATCCTTTGTGTACTTGTCACAATTTCCACCTTCACTGAAGGTGGTATTTCCTATATGGAGCATTTACAGATTCATGTTTCTCCTAGCAAACCTCCAGCCCGGCAGTTTGAATAGCATACTCCATAGGAGTGCTGGGATAATGACATTCCTTTCCTCATTGTGCCTTCAAAACATGACATTATCTGGTCACGATGAATTTTGTTTGCAACTGTTTGTGGCAAGCTCTAGGAAATAGAGGGCTATGGAAAGCCTGAAATGTCTTGGCCTCCATCAACTCTGCTCCTTTGGGTGTCCATAGTGACTCAGCAGTGTAATTTTTTTTAAGTAGGCTCAACTAATAGCTACTGTCAAAATATTGCCAGCAATCTATGGAAATGTGTATATAGAACACTGCCAGGTTTCCAACGGTTTCGAAAAAATTCAAGCCAGCTCCCTTCCCAATTTCCCTGTCTCTGCCACTGGCTCCTCAGAAGTTTCAATCAGCAAGCTCAAAACCATGGAGTTTAATCTGTTTCCTCTTCACTCTCTTTCATCCCCTACATCAGTGGTTCTTAAACTTTTGTTTTCAGTATCTTTATCCTATTAAAAATTATTGAGGATCTCTCCAAAGTGTTTTTGTTTATCTGGATTATATTTATAGACATTTACCATATTGGAAATAAAAACTATTTTTGAATTTGTAGACCCTCTAAAAGGGTTTCAGAGATCCCCAGGATTCTCTAGACCATACTTTGAGAACCACTGCCCTCCATCCATTAAATCATCAAAGGATTATAGCTATAGAACTTGAAGGGACACCCTCATTTTACATATAAGAAAATTGAGGCTAAGAGATTAAATAACTGCTGCAAGGTCATGCAAGCAGGAATTGGATTCAAACTAAGATCCCTTGATGTTAAAGTTCAGTACTCTTTCCATGGCACCACATAAAGTCCTGTGAGATCTTCCTTTTGTTATGGAGTTCTTTATCTATCCTTTCTTTTCTATTCCTATTACTACCTACTTCAAGTCCTCATCATCTCACATCTACATTTTTGTACCAGCTTTCTAGATGGCCTTTTTACCTTCTTTTCACCACCACTATCCTTCAGTTTGTTCTGACTGATTTTCCTAAAATGGCTTTCCTATTGTCTACCATGTTAAATCCAAATTCTGTCTGGTTTTAAGACCATTTTATAACTTCTCCTCATCCTACTTATTCAATCCTATTTGCTATGACTCTTTACTATATACTTTCCACTCCTCACTGTCCTATATTAAGTTATATTCATTTCCGTACCCACATACCCATTGAAATTTTCCTCCTCATCTATACCCTTTCCCATTCTAATCTACCCAGATTCTATTTAGTGCCCAAGATTCAACTCAAATCCCATTTTTTCCTTTAAATGGGATAATAATAACAATAATAATAATTTACATTCCCTAAGTAGTTTATAAATCATTCTCTTAACTACCACTTTTAAAGGTAGATTGTATGAGTATATTTATAGCGATGGAAACTGAAACTCAGAGCAGTTATGTATCTTGAACAAGCTAGTAAAGAGCAGGATTTTGACTGTTTCAACTCTTCTGAATCCAAATTAAAAGTTCATTTCACTATGTCATAATATATCGACAAATAAGTGGGTGACCACCAATTGGGAAATGATTGACTAAATCACAGTATATAATTTGAGTGTATGAATATAATACAATATTATAGCATCATAAGAAATAATGAATCAATTAACCAATAAACACTGATCAAGCTTCAACTATGTGGTGGGGTGCGTGGAGTATTCAAGAAGCAGACACTGTGGAATGTTTATAGTTGGTGAGACATCAAAGAAGCCATGGTCATACAGTGCATTTCAGAATTTTGTCCTGCTACTGACTGGATTTCACTGATTCTGGAAGAGTTAGTGAAGCTGATGACTTTAGGCAACTCTTTCTTCATGCAGGAATCAAGATATCACCCTATGATGTCATTGGTCCTTTTCAATAACAAAGGACAAATAACTAAATTACATGATAAATATTACACTAAGCACTAAGAATTATGGCACTCTCTACAGGGAGAAACAAGAATTTTGGGAGAAAGATAATAAGATGATTTTTGGATGTGTGTGTTTAGGATTTCCTAAACCAAATAACCATGCAATTAGCAAGTACCTGCTATGTGCCCGGCATTGTGATAGGACCCTGGGGAATAAAATTTAAAAAAATAAAAATAAAAAATAGTTCCTGTTTTCAAAGAGCCTATATACTATTGGGAGAGATAAAATGTATATATAATGTGTGTATACGTTATGGTGAATAAAGACAAAACCATATGCATAGTCTCCCCCAATACACACATACATACCTACACACACGAAATACATCATGCAATATAAATACAACATATTGTATTGAGGAAATATTAAGAATTTAGCTAAATTTGTTAAGACATCTGAAGTGATGCAGAGCAAAGTAAGCAAAACTAAATTACCAATTTATCAAATTATAACTAAAAATAACATCAAGGAAAATATTAACAAATTTTGAACTCTATTTCAGTGGCCAATCACAATTTAAGAAGACTAAGGATAAAGCATGCTTCTTAACTTTCAACAAATAAGTGGTGGACTCCAAGAATAGGATCAGTACTGTATTTTTTAGACAAGACCAATGAGTTTTTTGCTTGATTTCATTTGTTTCAAATAAAAGGTTTAAAGAGTTTGGGGAAGTGACTGATGAAAAAATAACATAAAACACTTTTTTGGGGGGTAATTTTGAGCTCTTTTTTTTTATCTTGGAGTATTTGTGCCTCTAAAGCCTAACCTAATGACCCCCCATATAATAGGTGCTTAATTAGTACTTAGAAGAATTGAACTGAATTAACTGGTGGCTAAGCTTCTAGTGATGAGTATCTTAACCCATGTAATCAACAGAGATGGACATACAGACTGCCTGCAGGCTTTCTAGTCTCCTAGGACAGACTGTGATCTGCAGTGGAAAGAGAACTGGACTTGAAGTTGGAGGATGTAGGTTCAAATACTGCCTCCACTTCTCTGGGTTTCAGTGCCTGTCTCTGTAAAAAGACCGGGTTGGAATAAATAGCCCCTGAAGCCTCTAATAGCTTAAATTTATGATTCTATTTACTACATTGAGGGACAACCGACCTTAACCTCAGTTAACCTGAGCCTCGGTTTCTGTCTTTTAATCTATGATCTTAAGACATTTCAAAAATTCCCCCAGAATGCAAAGATGAAAAGCTCAAATAGGAGGGGGTTAACAATACAAATAAAATGAAACTGCTACCTCCTCCATCTACAGCTTTGGAAAATATTCTCTGCTTCTGAGATCATTAAGTCTAGTTTCCTTATTATCTACCACATTAACCAAAATCTTCCAACTTTCCTGTTTCCCCAAACAACTCCAAATTGTTCAGTGGCAGAATAACGCATGGCACACTGACCTAATCAAGTGCCTTCCACAATCATTAAGAGAATTGATGTCCTGTGAGTTCTGAGCTCAGCACCGTTAGGGAATGCATGTCATTTGTCAAAGGCATGAATCCACTAGGTCAGGTAGCATTTGTAAGAGATAGACTGTGGGTAATGATGACCCAATAAAAGACTAAATTGTCAATTCCAGCATAGGACTCAACAGTGCTCTGGTTATGGCTTCAGGGCTTAGAATGCAAATTCCTCCTATTTTCAGGACTTTCTTCTTTGCTTTTAATTAGTTTTAAGTTGAAATCTCTTACAGCCAGCCTCAGCAAAAAGAGGGAGAAGGGAGGGGGAAGAAAAGCTCAGAGAATCTGCTCAGCATTCAGTGATGGAGGGGAGGAGACAAGAAAGGGAAGGGAGGAAAGCAATTTTTTTTTTCCCATAGTGACTCATATTTTGAAACAAGAGGGCATAATGACCATTATAACCTGATTCTTCCTCATGTGAAATACTAGGTTTCAAGAGATAATGATTCAGAGGCAGGTTTAGGGTTATAAAGACCTGGTGCTGGCTGCCTTGGTTGCTTTGTTAATTAAAAGGGTTTAAACAAATTCTTATTCTTGGGTCTGCATTTTAGGACCCAAACCATTCCAGGGGGTGATCTTCAGAAAGTCTTACACTTTGACTCAGAAGAGAAGGGCCTTTGATATGTCTAAGAAATTTGGATTCTGAAATAACCAAGTGACAGGAAAGCTTAATTGGTTACTCCCTGGGACTGAAAGACTAGGAACTTGGAATTTGAAAACCCAGGACCTCAAGAACTCCAGATGTCTTTGGCAGTGGGATAGCAGCTGCTGGGTAAATGAACTCACCCACCCTGCTGAAAAACATCAAAAGCTTACAGCTGCCCAGTTTCCAAGGGTCTCACATACCCCACTGTGTCAGTTGTGACCTAGTGGTGAGTACTGGATCTTGCCGGTACTTATAATAAAGTCTTTGTTGAATGGATTGAAATTGGCCACTCTTAACTACCAGGAGTATGGGTGGTATAGTACTCTGCTCTCACTTCTAGGCAGAAGGAGGAGTAGAAAGAAGGAGAGATTGGCCCATAAAGACAGGACCCAAGTTCCAAATAAATGAGCTAAGCCAGGTCTTCTTCAACTATTTTTCTATTTTGGCTCTCTAACAGTCTGATATATTCTATGGACTCCTCTTCTTAAAATAGCATTTTTAAATACATGATATAAAATACATAGGATTACAAAGGAAAGCAAAAGTTAGTGAAAATAAAGATTTTTTTCCCTAAATCCAAAATCACAAAACCCCAGAAATCTACCCACAGACCCCAGATTAAGAATCTTTAAACTAAGACAATGGGCAGCTAAATCATAAAGTGGAATCATAAATTCATCTTCTATAGTTTGCATTTGGTCTCATCCACTTACTAAATATGTGAATCTGACCAAATCATCTAACTCTTTTCGCCTCTCTAAAATCCTATTTACACTTGTAAAATGAACTGGAGAAGGAAATGGCAAACTGCTCCAATATCTTTGTCAAGAAAACCTCAAATGGGGTCAGGAAGAGTCAGACAAAACCAAAAAATGACCGAAAAACAAGAATAAAAAACCAAACCAAACCAAGCCTCTGCCTTGAATGCATAGCCCACTTTGGATTTTTATATGGATTTTCACTATAGTCTGTATCTCAACCTCCTTTGGCATCATCTTCCATCATCCAATTTGTGTCTTTCTCTGTTAGAAAAAGGGAAGGAGGAATAACTCTTTTGTTGACCAAGGTAAATCTCTCTACCTGTGCCTTTGCTGGATTCAGCCCATCTCCTCTGGCAGCTGCACCACTCCCCACCTTCTTCATTCCCTTGTATCTCTCCAACGTCAAATCTCTCCATTTCTACCATCTCCCAAGCCTATCTGTATTTGCTATGCTTGCATCTTTCATATGTGTATCTTTCCACTGGTGACCCCTAGTGGATACCCTGGACCCCCCACATACACACCTACACACATCCCTCTGCCTTCTAGTTTTCCTTATTTTCTTCAAGACTCCCCTCACATTCCATCATCAGCAGGAAGCATTCTCTACTTCCACCCCAAAAGTTGTTAATGTCTTCCCTTTGCAGAATGCTTTCTATCTACTTTTATAGCTAAGCAGCTTGATGGATATAGTACTGGACCTGCAGTGAGTTCAAATCTAGTCTCAGATACTTTCTAGTGGTGTGACCCTATATACAAGCCACTTAACCTCAATTTCCCATCTATAAAATGGGGATAATAATACCACTTACATACCAGGGTTGTTGTGAGAATAAAAATGAAATAAATTAATAAAGCATTTTGCAAATTTTAAAAAGCCATATAAATACTACTACTGTTACTGCTACTAATATACTTAATTATTTATGTAATATTTAGGTATTGAATACCTAATTATGTTATTTCCTCCATTAGAATGTGAGCTTCTTGAGGACAGATTTATTTTTTCTTTAAAAAAAAAAATTGGGGCAACTAGATGAGGCAGTAAATACAGCACCAGCCTTGGAGTCAGGAAGGTCTGAATTCAATCCAACCTCAGACATTTGCTAGCTGTGTGACCCAGGGCAAGACATTTAACTCCAAGTGCTTCTCAGAAAAAAATAAGAAAAATAATAAATTTAATTTAGTTTGTATAAATATTTATAAATAATATATCTATAGTATAAAATAATACTTTATAGTTATATGATGTAATATTTTTGTTATATATTGCATCTATATCATAGTATATCCTTATGTTACAAAATAATATTAATTATTTGGGACAGCAAGGTGGTGCAGTGCTTAGAGTCCGGAAGTCTCATCTTTCTGAGTTCAAATCCAGCTTCAGATACTTAATAGTTGTGTGACTCTAGGCAAGTCACTTCACCCTGTTTGCCTCATTTTCCTTATCTGTAAAATGAACTGGAGAAGGAAAGGACAAACTATTTCATTATCTTTACCAAGAATGGGGTCACAAGGAATTGGACACAACTGAACAACAAACAGCAACATTTTATCTAGGCACCTAAGGTAGTGTCTAGCATATAGTAAGGACCTAATAAGTACTGCTTAACTGATTTATTGCCTCTTTCACTGCTATCTATAAAGATATCTGGGTTTACAAAATCCTTTTTTAAAAAGTAACCTTCTTTTGACTTTTTTTCTTCCTTTTTTTTTTTTTTGCTTGACTTTGTCATCCCTTCAAGCTACTGATTTTTCCTATATCTCTTCTCCATTTCACAGTCAAATTCCTAGAAAAATGTAATATGCATTTATTGCTTCCACTTCCCTTCTTGCTTACTTTTAAGCCTTTGTAATTTAGTTTTTGAACTCTTCTTTCATCTGAAACAGTACCCTCTAAGCTTTCCAATTAACTCTTAAATCTGATGGCCTTTTTCCAGGTCTCATTCTTCTTGACCTAACTATAGCATGGCAATATTAATCCTCCCTTTCTCCTGGTTATTCTACTCTCCCTAGGTTTTTGTGAGAATATTCTTTTAGTTCTCTTCCTAACCTACACAGGACCCTGATTTATACACTGAATTCAACTGTGGCCCTGGCTAAATTTTGTGAGCAACACTTTTAAAGAAAATGAGAAAAAAAAAAAAAAGAAAGAAAGAAAATGAGGAAAGTATCAATTCAACAAGAATTCCTCAGGTACCCAACAGGCTGCTAAGACACAAAATGGATCCTTACAAATGTCATTCACCACTACAATAGCAGTATTTCTAGACCTACAGGATCTGAAATGATTCTTAAAATTTGTAATATACTATCAATGGTTCGTAAATCAGCATTCTAATAGCCTTCTACAATTGTTTTAGGTTCTGAAAGCACAATTTGTTTCCTGTCATATAAATTTTGTGGTCAATTCCAATGAATTATCAATATATTAAAAAATCTGAAAATATATGCAATTTTCTATACCCATATACCTCTCTTTTTTGTAAAGGAGACAGGGAAGATAGCTCCTTTTTATCTCTACTTTGAGGTCCTGTTTAAGCAAATTTTTTTTTAAGTACCTACTATGTGGTAGGTACATTGTGCTAGAGAGTATGAATACAAATACTATGAATAAAACAATCCCTGCTCTCAAAAAATTATGTTCTATTTGAAATTCAATTCAATAAGTCTTATGAAGCATCTATTCTGTGAAAGAAATTATGCCAGGATCCAAGGATACAAAACCAAACATGTATATAAAAGTTCCTGCTCTCAAAGAGCTTACATTCTGCTAGTGGCTACAACAGGTTAAACAGATTAGCGCAAGATAATTTCTGGAGGGAAAATACACATTTGTTTCCTAGACAAGCACTGAAAACAAACAATGACTTGGACCCAGAATTGAATAGGAGGAAGAAAGTAGATTGGATAGATTGCATTTGGGAAGCAACAGCATTTTCAACAGCTCCAAGCTGTTCTGTGACACAAAGAATCTCATCTTTTAAACACCAATGTGCTCCCAATGACAGCACTGAAGAAGATGTAGTCAGAAAGAACAGGCGGAATAAACACTGAGGAAATCTTTGCTGGAGGCAACACAATTTTGAAAGTATCGAGGGATCACTTTACAAGAGAGAGAGAAAGACATCAAAGGAATGGAAAAGACTATAGATGATGCTGTTATACTTCTGCTCTCAAAAAAAAAAAAAAAAAAAAAAAAAAAAAAAAAAAAGGTGATCATGAGGACATTGCTGACTATCAACCCATATGCCTGGTTTCCCCTATAAAATCATTATGAGAATGATCTGCATATATAACATTTGATTTGATTTTAAAATATCGGCACTCTCCAGCTATCTGGACCTATGGACAGACTACATGTTCAAGAAGATGGATTTTGGTGAATCCCAGAAAGAAATAACCCTAACAAAACATTCTTTCTGTCTACAACTTTATAAGCATCCATACAGCTTCAACTAGACATTATTAATGTTACTGTACCACAATAGTAATAAGACCTGTACTTCCCAGAATCAGTAATCATCTAGTACACTGACTTCCCCCTCTGTACTTGCGTGAGAATCTAGTTCCAATGGACTTTTGTGGAAGCAAAGCAATTTGTGACCTCTTCGGATGTCAGGTGAATGATTGCCTCCTAAGCATGCCCCAATGGGTAAGCTGTCAAGCCATCTGTACGAGCCTCCAGGTGTGGGATGAATGCCCTCCAAGCATTCCCCAATGGGTGAGCAGCCAAGCAAAGTTGATTCCAGGATGTGAATCATGAAACCTTAGAGTTATTTTAATTTGAATTTCTCTTATTCTTGATTTATAACTTATTTTCTTGTGGTCATTGATAGCTTACAATTCTTTGGAAAATTCTTACTATCTTTTGATAGCTTCCTTCCTTTCTCAGAGGCTAATGTTACCATTCTTACTAAACTTTTCAAAACCATGGTTAATGCCATTTAATGTTATCTCATTTGATACAGGACATCACTTTCTTTACCTCCCTCTTTCTGCCCCAGTTATTTAAGTCTTTTATACAATTGTAACTTCATTGGGCCTCTACTGAGCAGTCTTCTCCAGTTTTTTTCAATCAATAGGGTGCTTGAGGAACCCATTGGTAGTCTACAAAAATTTTTGTGCATTCAAGCTGGTCTCCTCTAGGATTAATTTTTGCTTGTTTTGTTGGTTGATTTTGAATGAGATGATCTTTTTTATTAACTTTTTTTTAATTTTCAAAATATATACATGGTAATTTTCAAAATTCACCCTGGCAAAACCTGGTATTCCACATTTTTCCCTCCCTTCCTCCCTACCTCTTCCCCTAGTTATCCAATATATGTTAAACATGTGTAATTCTTCCAAAAATATTTCCACAATTATCATGATACACAAGAAAAACCAGATCAAAAAGGAAAAAATGAGAAAGAAAACAAAAGCAAGCAAATAACAACAACAACAACAAAAAAGGTGAAAATACCATGTTGTGATCTAAAACCCAGTCCCCATAGTTCTTTCTCTGGGTTGTGATGGCTCTCTTCATCACAAGATCATTAGAACTCATCTGAAATCACTTTGCTGTTGAAAAGAGCCATTTCATCAGAATTGATCATTACATAATCTTGTTATTGCCATGTACAATGATCTCCTAGTTCTGCTCCCTTCACTTAGCATCAGTTCATGTAAGTCTCCCCAGGCCTCTCTGAAATCATTCTGCTGATTGTTTCTTATAGAACAATAGTATTCTATGACATTCATAAACCATAACTTATTCAGCCATTCACCAACTGTAGGATCAATGTTAATAACAGAACCATGTTTTAATTTTTGTTTTGGGTTGGAATTATGAGTACTCAAATAATAAAATCAATTAGCACCTCACTGAGTCTCATCCAGAAGAGCAACATTCTTTCCATTCATTCAGATGGCAGGATTTTTAGGAGAGTGCTTACATGATGCCAAGTTGAAGCAAACTATATGGTTGTTCCTGGGGGTCTTCTGCTCACAGTGTAATGTTCTGTGTGCCCAGCTAGCTCGGGAAGAAACTGCTACCAATATCTCAGATTGTACAAACACATCTGTGGCAAAAAATATATATAACATATAGTATAAGTATTCTTAACCTAGGATCTGTGATTTTTTAAATTTTGATAACTATATTTCAATATCATTGATTTCTTTCATAATCCTATGTAATTTATTTTATACATTTAAAAGTAGTATCTTGAGGAGTCCATAAGCTTCACCAGATTGTAAAAGATTAAGAATCCCAGGTGTAGAATAATCTTCCCAGAAAAAGTAATATAGTGAATTAAAATAGAGTTTAAATGTACTATTTAACACCTCATTTGCATCACTCTTCTTTCCCAACAAAGTGAAAGTCTTGTATCCAACTCTTTTATCACCAGATCCTCAGAGGATCTTGGTCCTAATTTTTGCTATTCTATTTAATAGATTTTAGGCCAATCAGTTCTCTGCTGGAGGCCTCAGTTTCCCCATCTGTATAAAGAAAGGGTGGCATGGAGGCAGTTAGGTGGTGCAGTGGATAGAGTACCAGCCCTGAAGTCAGAAGGACCTGAGTTCAAATGTGATCTCAGACACTTAACACTTCCTAGCTGTGTAACCCTGGGCAAGTCACTTAACCCCAATTGCCTCAGCAAAAAATAAAAAAATAAAAAAGATGGGGTAGCATTAGATGAACACTGAGAGGTAGCAGAGTGTAGTGCATAGATCAATAGACTTAACATCATGAAGAACTTGGTTCAAATCTTCCCTGAGTCATTTACTTGCCATTCAACTCTGGTAACTGACTTGACTCAACTTTCTCATCTGCAAAATTAAAAGGTTGGATTAGAACTCTACAATGTCTACCTTGTCTACACATATAATACCTATGACTTTTAATGTCCATTCCATCTCTATGATCCTATGAATTATAGAAAAACTCAGCTATTTGCCCTAGTGATGAAAAAAAAAAAGTAACTACTGAAGATGGAACAGAAGAATTGGACTCTTATTTTAGATCCATTCATTCTCTTGCTATATAACCCTGGATATATCTCTCTGAACTTCAGTTACCTTATCTATAAAACAGGGACTATAATTGCTGTAATACCTACTTCCTGGTACTTTGGAAACCATAAAGTGCTACACAAATATAAAATAAGTGCAGTTCTGAAGAAGACTTTTGAGAGTTCCTGGTATAACAAAAAGGTCAAATCTGTCAAATACTTAAGAAAACCAACTCAGATTATCCAATAGAAGGTTAAATACTGAAGATGAAGCTTAAATAGTTTGGTCATAAAAATGTTTGTAACAGCTCTTTTTGTGGTGACAAAAAAAAATTGAAAATGAGTGGATGCCCATAAATTGGGGAATGACTGAATAAGTTATGGTATATGAATGTAATAGAATATTATTGTTCTATAAGAAATGGTGAACAGACTGACTTCAGAAAACCCTAGAAAGATTTACATGGACTGATAGATACTAAGCAAAGTGAGCAGAACTGGGAAAACATTGTACACAGCAACAATAAGATTATATGATGATCAGTTATGATAGATTTAACTCTTCTCAGCAAATCAGTGATCCTTGCTAAGAAGAGTTAAACCTAATAAACTTTGTTTTTTATTTATTTATTTATTTATTACCTAATAAACTTTGAATGGAAAATGCCTCCCGCTTCCAGGGAAAGAACTTTAGAGACTGAATACAGATTGATGCATACATACTATGTTTACCTTTTTTTTTTCTCTTTTGTTTTGTTCTTTTTTCTTTGGTTCTTATTTTTCTTTCCCAACATGACTCATATGGAAATATGTTAAAAATGGATGTACATATGTAACATATCAGATTGCTTGCTGTCTGAGGAAGAGGGAGATAAAAGAGGGAGCAAGGGAAAAAACTGGAACTCAAAATCTTACAAAAATGAATCTTTATTTGTTTTATTTAATTATTTATTTATATTATATATACATATATATTTATATTATTTATTTATTAATAAATAAAGAAAATCATCTTTGTGTGTAAATTTGAAAAATAACATTTTATTAAAATTAAATTTAAAAAATACTTTGGCCATATAATGAGAAAACTGAATTCATTGGAAAAGACTCTGATGTTGGGAAAGATTGAAAGCAAAAGGAAAAGGGGACAGCAGAGGATGAGATAGATAGTAGATGATAGATAGATAGATAGATAGAATCATGGAAATAATGAACATAAACTTGGATAGACTTCAAGAGATAGATGTATAGCTAATTGTCACAGTGGATAGAGCACCAGCCCTGAAGTCAAGAAGACCTGAATTCAAATCCAGTCTCAGAGACTTAACACTGGCTAGCTGTGTGATCTTGGGCAAGTCACTCAACCCCAGCTGCCTCACCAAAAATAAATTAATTTTTAAAAAAGAGATAGAAGAGAATGGAATGGCCTGAAACACTATGGTCCATGGGATCATGAAGATTCAGGCATGACTGAACAAAAAAAAAAAAAAAATAGTAATACCAGTAGCAACAGCAGGAGGAGGAGAAGAAGGAAGAAGAGAAAAAAGAAGAAACATTTATGTACCCGGAATTTCTTAGTGCTTTACAAAGATTAATTTATTTTATCCTCATTGTACCTGGACGGCAGATGCTATTAATATTCCAATTTTATAGATGAGGAAATTAAGGCAGATTGTGAAGTGATTTGTTTCCAGACACATGATTAGTGAGTGTCTGAGGACAGATTCGAACATGGATGCTCCTGGTTCCATGTCCAGCTCTTTATCCATTGCATCACCCATCTGACTCTTCCTATCATTATTTATTTTGTTACCCAAGAAAACAAATTCAGATGCCACCTTTACTGCAGGTGCCCGAGTGAAGCTTAACGGCCTGGTTGCTGACAAAAAGCAGATTGATGGTGGGAGCTGAAAGAATCAGCTCCTAATTCTTTCATGCTTGAGCAACGCGCAGTCTGAACGGGGCTAACCATTTGCATATGTGCTGGATGCGCAAGTTAAGATCCATCCTTTCAGTTCTGCTGCCAACCCCTAGGGGTGCCAAAGCAGCTCCTCAAAGCATCTCTACACAAATCATGAGCAGTCTGCCCTTGTCAGTACAAAAGCAATCAGGCCCCCGGGGATGCTCAGTCTCGACAATCGAGAAAGAATCTATGGGAGGGGCGCATGTGTGAAATGAGTGAGGCAAAGTGATAGAGAAATAATTGTCCCCTTGCTGCCACCACACTGGGGGCTCGGAATTATCATTCTGTCGGCCCCACATGTGCCTTCTGCCTTCGATGGATCCTCGGGGAAATGGAAATAATGGAGCTCTCCATCTGCCAGCCCTCTCAGTTAGAACAAGCACCTACTAGGAGCTTGGCCAAGCTCAATCCAGCAAACTGGCTGCTCAAGATGGTTGACAATATCTGGTCCAATCCCATGAAAGGAGGCAGCCATTTTCTAGATAAAGTGGAGAGGGTTCTGGTCTTTTTCAGTTAAAATTAAATATTCGTCTGCCAAGATTAAGTTCTATGTATAAATGCTGAGATGTTGAGTATTCAGTCGGGGTTTATGACCTCTTAATTTGAGTGTTGCTTACAGGAGTGCCAATTTCTTACTGACTCCGTATCTTGCCATTTTCTTAGCAGGTGTTTAAAAAAAAAAAAACAAATCTAACCATGTTTAATTTATAAGCACCCATCTCATTGAAAGTGTTGAGTGTTGGCATTTCAGGATTAATATTGTACATAATTATTGTGGCTAGTGGAAAGTAATGAATTTATAGATTTATTTTAATGAGGTCATCACAAAAGCAGATTCCTTAAGTAGGTAACGACACATTGGCATCTCTGCCAGGAGTGTTTTTAATTAGCATCTTGTAGTTATGGAGAGATGCTTAAAAGATGAATGCTAAGCAAGCTTGTTGGCCGCTATGTAGCATCCCCTAATAGAGAGAGTGTTAGACTTGGGTCAGGAAGACCTTCATAAAAATCCTGCCTATGGAACTTAGAATCATTGAACTGTAGGTTTAAAAATAAAAGGGACTTTAGATGTCATCTGGTCTCATATTATGATTGAAGAAACTGAGGCCCAAAGAGATAAAATGACTTTCCTAAGATCATACATATGGTAAGTGGCAGAAGTGAGGTCTGAATTCAGTCTTCTCTATTCCAAATCAATTAATCAACAAGCATTGATTATGAGCAGTATGATGTGCTAGACATCAGGTTAGTAAACAAAGACAAAAATGAAACAATCTTTGTTCCCAAGTAGCTTATCAGGTATATCATTTTACTAAAGTCTACATATGTAAATACATATAAAATACATATAAGATTATTCTATGATGAGGCACTAGCAACTAGGAGAATCAGAATAGGCTTCATGGAGGCAATTTTTAATCTGAGCTCTTAAAAAATTTAAAGAAACTGGAAAATCAAAAAAAATTTTTTCCAATGTAAGTGTATTGGCAAGTCACTGGACCTCTCTCTCAGATAGTTTTCTTATCTTTAAAATGAGGCTGTGTGACCTTGTACAAGTCACCAAATGAATGAATGCTATGTACTTATTATATGTCAGGCTCTAGATTGGAGATTCAAATACCAAAAAAAAAAAAAAAATGATTTAAGCTCTCAGTTATTCAGGCAACTCTCTAAAACAAAAACAAAACAAAAAAAATGCATCTCCCAAACTTATGAGCTGTAGTTTAATTAGTTGAGGAAGTTGTCTTACTGGGAGTTCCCTATACCAGTAAAACTATAAGTAAAAAAGAAAGAGCCTGCTGTTATTAGAAGTCTATTAGAGACTTCCTAAAGAGATAGGAAGCCCTTTTCTATTGGCAGTCAGTGGAAGAGCTAGATCAGAAATCAATAGTTTCTGACCTTCAGTCCAACTTTCCATTCTCTTCTCCCTGTCTGGGAAGTTGATATGATATCTTATATTCATCTCCTCCCTCTTTATCATCCTTTTGTTATGCAGTTTATGTCTGGAAACTATATTACTTGCTCAGTAAAATAAGTTAATCAAAGGGAGCCTTTATTTGCTTTGAGTCTTCATAAAATTTACTTTCGAAAATGGATAGCTTGACATTAACATGAATAGAAGAATACTAATAAAGACTAGAACAATAAAATTAACATCTATTAAAATAGGCTTTTGTTTTTTCTGATAGGTTTGGTGGAGATTTTTGTTTTTCTGTTATTTTGGGGTTGATTGGTTTGTTTGTTTTGATCAAACCATAAAATAGATATTCTGAATTTAGGTTTTAGTTTTATTTTTCCATATATACAAGAGCAAGAGAGAAGGGGGAAAGCATTTATATTTTTCCTACTATGTGCCTAGAACTCTGCTGAGCTCTATACAAATATTCTCTCATTTAAAAACAAATATCCTGTCATTTGACTCCAAATTTTTCAAGTTGATAGTTTCATGGATTTAGAGCTAAAAGAGAATGTCAAAGGTCATCTAGTCCAGCCTCCTTACTGTATAGATTATGATAGTGAGGCCCAAAAAGTTGTGTTAATTGCCTGAGGTCAGTAAATAAAACCACCAAAAGGTTTTCTGACTCTAAATACCATGCTCATTCACCTGTACCACCATGCTTTTCCTAAATTTTTAGGAATATATTTCTTCTTTCATTTTATTAAACCCCTGCTACCATCCTTTCTATCCTAACTTTACCACTAGAAATGGTGGGGAGGGGGATAACAGGGTAAGTTAAGGGGAAAGTTAAAAAGGAGTTACCAGAACTCTGAGAGTTTAAAAGAGGGAAATGATCATTAATGATTTGATGTCAGAAGGCCTGGATTTGAAAGCCAGTTCTTCTCCTTATGACCTAAGTGTTCTTGGGCCATAGAGTTCTCATCTGTAAAATGAAGGATATGGACTAGAAAACCTCAGGGCTTTCTTCTACAATGGGAAGGTCCCTTCCAGCTTTAGATCCCCAAAAGCCTAATCCACAGAAAGATCAATCCCACAAAAAGATGAATAAATAACCCAAGAACTCAAGATTGGACCCCCCAGTCTGTTACTAAAAACTTCCTTCTAAGAATTGAGTATAAAAGTCTTGTCACAATCATTCATATTCATTATGCAATAAAGACAGACAATGAGAATTTGCTGCCCAAACAATTCAAAAGAAAAATCACTGTGTCCCTGAAATCTGGCTTGATCATCTCCAAGCTTGCAGTGGAAAACTTGTGCCTGTAAGGCCTGTGGGCAGCTGTTTATGTAACTAATTGGACATTCACATAAATATGAAAATGTAGACAGGGGCAGGTTCCCATTCCTCTCTGTTCTTTGGCCAGCGCTGTTTTTTAACTCAAGAAGCAGACATGCTTGAGAGAGATGCACAGTTTAGAATCTGGCCCACAAGCCTCCTAAGTTGTATACTAGCCAGCACACTTTTTATTTTGTGTTAAGAGGGTCTGGATTTCTTTTAAAAGTTCTGACATTGAAATGAGTCTATTTCATTTATCTGGAAAATTGTTTCTGCGGGACATCTCTTCCCCCAAAGATGCTGTTGGACAAACATGTTGCCAATGTACATCTCTACTTGCTACTGGTTCCTCTTGCCATGGATGGTTGTCTTTGGCAGCCCAACTACAACAGGATATGAGGGACCAGGAACCCCTTAACAACCCCCAGATGCCATATGAAGTTATCCAGAGGTGTGTAGAGGCCACATTAATTTCCAGTCTCACGGCAGCCTCTCAGTGACCTCCAACAGGCCAGCTTTGTTTTCTCTGCCCTGTCTATAATTAAAGCAGAGACTCTGGTATGGGTGTGGTACAACCCTCAGAGTCATTTGACTCCCTTTTGCTAGGACAGACGGGGTGAGTTGTGTTTAACTTAGACTCCTACTCTACCCAAGCATTGGACCTGATCACTTTATAGGCAGTAGGGAGCGTGGTGAGCAGCCATGAAGAAAGAGAATTAAGGGAAAACAGAAGAACCAAAGTTAAGTTCTATAGAGCCAAATAAAGCAGCATTTCTGGACCCACTGTTTCCAACTTTTTTGCTATCTTCTCAGGTGACTATTCAGTTTGGGCATCTGTATTAGACTGACCAGAGAATGTTTTCGCATTTGCTTCTGTGATATCCTGAGTTTCTATAAAATGGAAAGAATAATATTATTATAAAGTACTTCAAATGGTTGTTGTGATGAAAATGCCTTAGATTCCATAGATCAGAGCAACCCCCAAGATGAGTGGGTGGGCAAAATTTTTTTCAGGGGCCTCTATAGAAATAATTTAATTTTTATATAAATATATGTATTGCAAAATTCATAAAACCTTGTGAGGTATAGTGATTTAGACAGAGACACAGAGAGAGATAGGGGGAGAGAGAGAGAGAGAGAGAGAGAGAGAGAGAGAGAGAGAGAGAGAGAGAAGTTTCTATTTCCCCTTTACTCATAATTCTAAACCACTGTACTTCACATTGATCTATGAATTTTGCAATATATATTGAAATTAAACCATTTATTGTCCAATCAATGTCCATGGAGTTTCTTAAAACTGTCTAGCAAGCAGGGTAAGGAGAGCTACCAGCATCTCTGAAGGGACATAGAGCATTCTCAGCAGGGTGGTGGGTGATATTATGGACTGCTCCTGGGTCTTGAGTCTGCCTCAATAAGTAGGCAACTGTAGTGTCAGGTTTCTGTAACTGGTGTTATTAGGTGAATGGGTCTAGCAGAGCTTCAGGCAGAGTGAAAGAAGCCCACACATGAATCTCAAGGGTGGGCCATGTGCAGCTGGAGAGACCATGTAGCAGCTACTGAGCCCATCTCCTAAGGTCTAAGCCAAACGCCCCTGAGTATCCAGGTTATCTAATATCCTCTCCTCTCAGCTAGTAGATAAGCAGGTGGAGGGGGTTGGAGAATGGAGAACCAAGTTCCAAGCTAACGTCAAGGGCATAACCATTTTTTTTCTGAGACAATTGGGGTTGAGTGACTTGCCACACAGAGATCAGAGCAACTGGAGATGGCCCTAGATACAGTAAGAATGTTTGGCCTTTTTAAGCCAAGGTTTTTAATGGGTCTCATTTTGACTGAGGCAATGCCCAATCAGTGATTAAGGCTAGGTAAAAATGAGGCAGAAAAGGGCTTCTTTTACCTGTCCAAGTATATAATCAGATATATATAATCAATCTGGGAGGGGAAGAATGGGTTGCTATCACTCTGGAATGAGAGATCTTTTGTTTTTGTTTTTGGTTGGGTTTTTTTCATTTTAATATTTTATTTTTCTAATTACATATAAAGATAGTTTTCAACATTCATTTTTGTAAGATTTTGAATTCCAAATTTTTTACTCCCTGGTTTCCTTAACCCTCGCCAAGACAGTAAGCAATATGATATAAATAAATTACAATCACTTTTAACATATTCCCATATTAGTCACATTGGGAAAGAAAAATCAGAACAAAAGGAATAACTATGAGAAAGAAAACAAAAACAAAAAAAAGTGAAAATAGTATGTTTTGATTCACATTCAGTCTCCATAATTTTTTCCTTGGATGCTGAGGCATTTTCTTGGATCATTGTGTTGCTGAGAAGAGTTATCTATAATAGTTGATCATAAGATGAGGGATCTTTAACCCTCTAAATGATTCCCTTATATCTAATTCTGATCCAATGAGTCCACCTAAATCTGAAGCATCTTCCCTTTACCCAGAATGTGGGCTGTTAGGACCATTTTACAACTACTTCTGCCACCTATCTATTTACTCAGGTAAAGATAAATGGAGGAGAGTAATCAGTCTGTCAGGAAGCATTTATTAAGTGCACTATGTTAACATGGGGAGAAAAAAAAAGCAAAAACAGTCCTCACCCTCAGGGAGCTCACATTCTAATAGGGTGATGCATCATATAAATGACTAAGTGTATACAAGATATATTCATAATAGAGAGAAGGCAATTTGAAAAGAGAAACATTCATAATCAAAGCCTATAAAAGGCTTTGAGCTGAGCCTTGAAGGAAATAAGGGAAAACTAAGAGGTAGAAATGAGGTCATTCCAGGCAGTAGGGACATCTAGGCAAAGTCAAAGCATAAAAAGACAGGATTTATTTTCTAGGGACTGCAACTAGGCCAGTGGATCTAGAATGTATGGAGAAAGTTATTTGTGAAAAGACTGGCAATCTTTGCAGTTTGTATATTTTTTTTAACTCTCTTCATTATAAAATTAACAAGAGGTAAGCCTATAGGTTTAAAAAATATTTTTCACACAAATAAAGTTTAAAACTAGTCCATTCTATTTTTTCTTTGTGAAGGATACAGCAGGAACATCATGCTGACATTAGAGTAATCCCCAATGTTTACCCCTATGTAACTCAGGACAAATCATTGAGTCTCAGTTTTCTCAACTATCAAATAGGATAATGAGCCATATATCTTTTATTATTGTTATTATTATACTATATTGTGGGAATGTTTATTTTATTCCATAAATTAAAAATAAAATAAATGGAAATAGTTTAAAGGATCATTATGAAGAAAGAAAGTTATCATCCACCATTTATGGGTGAGTACAGATAAAAGGAAGATTTTATTTCCAGGGTATTCCATGTAGTAGGGTAAACATAAGGTTTTAATGAGGAACTGAAGTTATGTTTACTTCATACCCCATTTTATAGATGGAGAAGAAGGCTGAGAGAGATTAAAAAACTTGCTCACATTGGTATAGCTATAGACTCCCTCTGTTTCTGGTTTTTCCATTGCTCAGCGGCAGCCTTTAATCCCTATTCCTGACCTCCAACCCTTTCCAGCTCTACATTATGTTTTCTTTCTCTCATTAAAATGGAAACTCCTCAAAGATTGGGGGTGAGGGAGCTTTTTTTTTTTTTTTTTTTTTTGCTTATATTTGTATCCGCAGTGCTTAGCATGATACCTGATACATAGTAAGAGTTTATAGATGCTTTATCTTTCTGAATGTGTATGGATGGAGGAAAAAACCTCAATTCTTAAAACTCAGTTCTTAAAAATAATTTCACTTTCCCAATACCTAGTTTTTGTATATTCCAGAAAATAAGGTAACAACAAATCTTGAAGATTTGGCACTATCATCAACTCTTTTTGCTTATTGTTCAATCATTTTTTAGTTGTATCTGACTTTGTAACTCCATTTTAAGAGTTTTCTTGGCAAAGATACTGGAGGGGTTTGCCATTTCCTTCTCTGGCTTATTTTGCAGATGAGGAAACTGAGGTAAATAAGGTGAAATGACTTGTGCAGTGTCACATGACTAGTAAGTGTTTGAGACCAGATTTGAAATCAGAAACATGAGTCTTCCTGACTCCAAGCCAAGCCCAACATTCTATTTGCTGCCACCTAGCTGACCCTTTTATTGAAACATTTAGCTTATATTTCCATTTATTAATATATTCCTCTCTCCCACCATGTCCTGCAAGCCATCCATGAGAACAATGATTTTTAAAGCATATGCAATATTCCACATCAACAGTCCCTTACCTCTTCAAGAAAAGAAGGGAGAGAGGTATATTTTCTTAATTCTTCTCTAAGGCCAGTATGATCATCATGATTACAAAGCATACTGTTTCATTTTTTTTTTATTGTTCTTTCTGTCTCCATTGTAGCTGTTGTGTATATTGTTTTCCTGGTTCTGATTACATCATTCTGAATCAGTTCAGACAAATCTTCCTATTACTTTCTGTATTCATCATATTCATTGTTTCTTACAACACAGAAATATTCCTGTATCACATTTGTGTACTACAATTTGCTTAGCTAATTCCCAGTGACTGCATACTTTGCTTGCAGTTGTTTTGTTTTGTTTTTCATTGTTGTTTTTACTACAAAAAGGCTTTTTACTTAGGTGAATGTAAAGCTTTACTTTCTGTTTTTGACCTTATTGAACAATGGGATCTCTAGGATAAGAGTATGAATATTTTAGTTACTTTTTTATTTTACCAAAACATCATTTAACTTATCATTCATCCTGAGCTCTGGCAATGAAAAGTGATCTGGTGTCTTACTCAAATGAATCACTTTCTAAAGATCAATTTTATGTTTAATCCTAGATTGCAAACTCCCAGAGGTGTCTATTAATCTCATTTTCCCTGACTGGCATTGAGGAATCTAAAAATGTTTTGAGGATATTGTGGATGTGGAAAGAGGGAGAAAAAAAGGAAGGGACAGGAGGTAGGAGAGAGGAAGGGAGAAAGGAAAAGAGAGAAAGATAGGGGTGAATGAAAGGAAGGAGTAAGGAATTAAGGAAGAGAAAGGGGGTGAGAAAGGGAGGAAAAAGGGAAAGGGGGGTGATGGAATTGAAAGCTGAACTTTGAAAGCATAGTTTCTGAAGATTGTGATTTCCATTTGAAGAAATAAACTGCCTATTGAAATTTTTAAAAAGGGACCATTTGTTTCAGTCCATTTAAAGAAGAGGATAAATTTTAAGGAAGTGAGAATAAGTATGGGATCATTCTGTATCATAACTCTCAAGGATGTTGTTGTTGTTATAGTTTTCCTTTTCTACCTCTAATTTTCCTCTGTAGTAAGTGGGTAAAACTACCAAAAATTGGCACAACTCCAATTGCTTCTGTCAGAAGGTCTCATGTTGTTTTCTTCGTAAAAGATAAGCTTTTTGAATTAAGTCAGGGATTCTCTGGCCATCTCAGTGTTGTTCCTCTTTCAGGGTGAGAGGTAGCTCACATTTGCCAAATGGCAGCTTAGGCTTAACTCCCTATTCTAGCCAATTCACTGAGCTTTTTGTTCATGGTGGGCATTCTCTGGGGTGGGTCCTGCTTGGCACTTTGTCTCATTCCAAGGGACAGTTGAAGCCCCTTAGGGAAAATAGATCCTTACTTTTAACAGGCAAATCAGTAGGAGGTCAAAGAAGGGGTCCTTTCGGGAAGCCCCTTTGGCCTTCCCTGACTTTTAAAATCTGTAACACATAAGGACCAGATCCAAAAATATGTCATTGCCTCATAACTTTCTAAGGGTCCAACTCTGAGGGCCCCTGGGAGAAGAGAAATTGTTGTTGTAAGGTCAGGATTTAGAATTGGCAGCTGGAGAAGTTCAGGGTCTCTCTAGAGTGTCTCCATTTTTTCTTTCTTATGCAAGCAATCACTATGAAGTCTGGCTGCCCTCAGAATGACAAGGCAGTCATCATGCATGGTTATGTGAGGCTGAAGTAAACAACTGGCTTTTGTTCACCAGGGGAATACATTGATGACCTGGGCCACTGCCTACGCTGTGAAGCTTCTTGTTCCACATGCCGGGGTCCAACTCAGGAGAACTGTACTAGCTGCCCAATTACAAGGTAATGGTAACAATAATAACTGTCATTTATATATTGTTTTAAGATTTTCTCATATTTCATATTCTCATATCTCATTTTATTCTTATAACAATCCTGTGATCTTAATTATTCCTCTTATACAGATGAGGAAACTGAGACCAAGAGAGCTTAAGTGACTCATTCATTAGGTGACAACATCTATTCTTCATTAAGTTGAACCAGGGAAAATTCCCAAGGGCAAATGGAATTCCACCACTATTTTAGCAGTTCATATCCATTAGCTTCACAGTGTCAAATACAAAGTTTTTCTAATTATCAGCCAGGCCATCTTGGCCAGATCCTGTTAGGTTTTTAAGAAAAATTGGTTCAATATTTATTGAAAACATTTTATTTGCAAGACTTTTTACAGATTGTAGAAGAGGCAAAGATGAAAAAAGATACTAATATTCCCTTCCCTCAACTTATAATCCAAAAAAGGGGGATCCATGTACTGATGATCCTGTGGCATGACGTCATCAATTTAGGAGCTCCCTCCAAAAGTGCAGATTGTAGCCCCTGCATTTCTCATGAGCCCTCATTGAATGAATCTCATTGATTCATATGGATTTTAAGACAGGAAAGCTTGTGTTTGAATTCTGTCTCAGGTACTTACTAGCTGTGTGATCCCGGAAAAGGAACTAAGCTCTTTAGGTTTCAGTTAACTAAACTATAAAATGAGAACGTTTTATCCATAAGTTTAAATTTCATGATATCTAAGGTTCTTACCAGATCTAGTTCTATCATCCCAAATCCATAAATATTCATGAAGCATCCATTTATCTTGCTAGAAGTCTATCTTTCATGTTTAACATTTTGTAGCAATATTTATTAATTGGTGCATCTGTTTGTTTTCTTATTTTAAATAAAACTTCATTGATATATTTTGTTTTTATATCATCTATCATTTCACCAGTGCCCTTCCTTTTTTACTCCTAAGTCATCTCATAAAGCTCTTTTAAAAGAAAACTTTTCATTATATGATTACCCCATCCTCTAATATGTCATCCATGTCCTTGACAATATCTTTTACACCATTTTTCAAATCATCATTGAAAATATGACCTAATCCATTTAAACTTATAACATGTCTTTAAGTTGCCATAGAGGTTACTTATGATTTTGCTTTGTAATTTTTCAACTTCAAACACAGGACAAATATAACAAAAAAGAGAAGGGCATCTGTGGCAACAGACATTGATTTCTTGCTGGTATGTAGTTATTATATAGTGGTATAGATTCCATGATAGTGAATATTGTGGGTCTCTTTCAAGCCCCAGGATAGGGGAAAAAAAAACATAAGAAATTGAGAGGAAGTTGCTTCACGGTCAGACTCTTTACCTCAGTGTTCTGTCCTGGAGTCTCGCTACCTTTTTTGTGGAAAGGAGCAGAAGCGGGAAGAGAGGGTAATTCACACTGTTCATCCAAACTACACTTTCCAAAAGCCATGCAGTTATATAACAGCATCTTTCCATCCCCATAGGGAAATCAATATAAATATCCAGTTACTTCAGTAAATTAATACAATACACGGTAGACTATGATGGGGCAAAGGAAAGATCTAAACAAAGAACTCTCAGGAAATTTGAGAAGGGAGGAATGACTTTTTAACTGAGCTTGATTTAGAAAGGCTTAATATGGAAAGAGGCATCTCATGTGAGCATTGAAAAAAAAAAAAAAAAAAAAGGAAGTACATTCACAAGCCAAGACATGAAGGAATCATTTTCTAGATATACATTAACGTATGGGGGCAGGATGAGAAGGGGGAAGAACATGTGGATCAGTATGGCCAGAATAGAGAATACATGAAGAGAAATTATATGAAATAAGGGCAAAATAGTAGACATATGTACTATTATTATTTAGAATAATTCCTGAGATTTAGAGATCTCAGAGAGTTTTCTGAGTAACTGAAATTTTAAATGACTTGTCCTTTGTCATACAGACAAAATTTGTCAGACACAAAGCTCTTCTTGTCTATGGGACTGGCTTTTCATCATTAGGCCACATTTTCTCCTATTTCTAAATGAGGAAACTGAGAACCAGAGAAATTGAATTATTGACTAAGTTTACTCAGCAAGTAAATGACAATGATACAATTAATAACCATAAGACAGTTTAAAAAAAAAAAGACCACCTCCAGAGCAATGGGTGGATCTACTATGGAATAATTTTGGAAAGACATTGATGAGAATTACAGAGCTTTTACTAGGGAGCAATTGTATCTTCCACTTGTAGAGGGAGTCCTATATGATCAGGTTTACTGCTGCCAAGTCACTCAGCTTTTTTTCTATTACCTTGGATTGTGAGCTCTCCTGGAGCAGGAACTCTTTTTTGCCCTTCTTTGTACCCTCAGGGTTTAGCACAGTGTCTGGAACATAGTAGGAACTTAAAAATAATTACTATCATGTGCCACTACCTCCCTGGGTTGGATCCAAGTTTTAACTGCCCAGTAAGGGAGTTTATATTTTATTCTTTAGGCCGAGGGAAACTACTGTCACTTTTTGAGCAGGGGAATACATGGGAAATCTGTGCCATAGGAAGATTATGCTGACCTCTATATGGACAATAAGGCAAGAAGACTTATTATCAGATGTATTTAAAATTATCTAGGTGAGAAATTATATTATCCTTAACTAAAAAGACGTGAAGGGAAAAGTAGAGATAGAAATGAGAGATGCAGAGAGGCAGAACATATATAATTAATCAGATTGGGGAAAAGAAAAAAGTCAAAGATAATATAAAGGATTTGACCCTGGGTAACTGGGAAGAAAGTGAGGTCAACTATGAAAAACAAAAAAGTTAAGAAGAGAGGTAGACTTTAAAGGGAAAAAAATTGATATCTTTTGATAAAATATAAACCAGAATCAGGGGTGATGTTTTAAAACTGCTGAGACTCATTTTCTCTCCTTTAACTTGATATACCTCTAACATGTAACAGGAATTACCATGGATTTAGAATTAGAGTATCTATATCTTATCCAAAGACTTCATTTTACAGATGGAGAAATTGGAGTTTAAATAATTTGTGTAGGTTCACAGAGTTAGTATCTGAGGGAAGATTTGAAACCAATTTTCCTCACTCCATGGCCAAGTTCTCTGTCCACACTATACCATGATGAAGCCTTTCCATTTTGATTCTCTATTATGGCATAACCTTGAATCTAAGAAATTGCCTTACAATGATTGGGGAAGTAAACTCTGACTTGTAATATCTGCATCTTTTCTTTTGTCATTTCATTGAATTAATTATTCTTTCTTACAAAACACTGAAATTAAAGCAAAAGCCCTTTTAAAAAGAAATTGATAGCTATCTTAGGGGAAAAGAAGAAAAAAGAAAAAAAATTAACTGATAACTTTTATATTTAAATAGAATAGAAAGTTGTACAAAATAGATTTGCAGTTTCATGTATGATCATTTTTTGAAATTATATTATTACAAAAATGTTTGTTTTATTCCATAAATTAAAAACAAAATAAATAAATATTTTAAAATGATATTGTAAACACAAAGGAGGCAGCTTATTATATAGCATGCCCTGTCTTCTGAAGGTTTTTCAGAAAGTGAGTTGAATTTTAGATTAAGACCTAAGTATCAGAGTTGCAAGTAGAAAGGTCTGGACATGGGACAACTACTTCAAACTGCACGCAGTAAAAATGGCACAAAGTATGCCCTAAGATGTGGCTAGTGACAGAAAGTTCATTTCACTTACCATCTAGCAGTTTCAACTGTTAACTAATTATCTTTGCAGACTAAGTACTAAGCTCTGTTGTTTCTATGTTGTTGAAGGACTGTCTACAAGATCCATCAGTACTCCCTAAATGTGATATCCTGGAGCAAAGACCCAATCACCCCTCCCTAGTTTAACCTACTAAAGATAGTCAACTAATTATAAAGCATTCAAAAACTACTTTTGCTCTTATTCAAATCCAAAAATGTTTTGGTCCACTTCTATGGACTTCTGGGAACAGGAATTCTTTTTTCCTGGTCTTGATTCCATTAGGACATTTAAGTACCGAGAAATTATGTTAAGGATTATTGTGAGTGGCTTTAATTAGGAAAACCAACAAATGAAAACAAAAGATATAATAACTCTATCCTGAGATCATCTGTTCCAGCACATATCAAACACACCACACAGTGGAACGTCACCCTAGGGGATTCTGGTATAGTTACCCCCAACACTGAGGACAGCGTCTCTGCCCAGCTGTTTAAGGTCTTGACTCTGCCTTTGCTTCTATTCTCGGTGATTTCTATTAGACCTGAATGGCTGGTTGTAATTTGGTAATGAAAAAGTCAGGATGACCTGAAATTTAGTGGTGATAAGGCTTTCCTGATTCGCAGTGAGGAGACTTGGCCTAGGGCCATTGTGATCTGAGCTGGGTGACTAAAACTGTCCCACAGATGTCTTTAAAGAGAATGCCCCTCGGTTTCCTTGAAGTCCAAAAGGAAGTATCCATCCTCCTCTTAGGAGAATTTGTTACTCTCCTTGTAAATAAAAGCAATGGGAAATGTGACTCTTCCAACAGTTGCCAAGCAATTTAACAAGAGACAGAGATAGACATTGCATTGAAACAGAAAGAAAGATAGAGACAGTCAAGATACAGAGACAAAGACATTAGAGGAAGATACAGAGAGCAGAGACATTGAGATAGACAGACTGAGAAACCAAGAGAGATAGATACAGAGACAGAGACATTGAGTCAGAGACAGAAAGACAGCTATCAATCCAGAGGCTCCTTTTTTTTTTTTTCCTTTTTTTTTTTTTTTTTTTTTTTCTGCTAATGGCCCACTAGTTTTTGCTTTGCTCTTCTCATCCTAGTCTGCAAACAAACGCTGGGTTTTATTTTACTATTTTGTTCTCTCTCATTTTCCCCCACTCCCCCACCATGCTTTTTATTTTCTGCTAAAAACTTGACAAAGCTGTTCAGATTTAGGAAAAGATCAAGACCCGTAGACAAATAAATAGTTCCTTTCTTCTACAAAAAATGGTTTGATTTCCTTCGGGGTCCTGCCTTCTTCCATTTCAGGATGACTCTAAAAGGCACTTAAAATTGAAGCTACTCACAAATGACCCTGTCACAAGAGAGAGATCCAAATCGGAGATAAATTACTTTTTCAGTTAGAATTCTCTTTGGCGTGTCTAAAGGATAAAGTGATGATATGTTTTATGTGTTCCCTTTCCCTTCCTATTCTCCTCCAACTGGATTTAGTAAGAAAATGAACACATCAGATGAATATACCCCCATTTTCCTTTTTTCATGTTAAATTCCTCTTCAGGTAGGCTTTTCATTTGAAAACCTTGAAAGCTCTAATCTAGGTCTATGGTCCCATCCCCTCTACCACTATCACCATGACCGCATATTAGGAACATTAAGAACAATCATTCCTTGATAAATCTTTCCATGCTTAAAAACCATAGCTAGTTTGGAACTGGGCTTTCCCTCATTAGCTTAAATTATCAGTCAGACCACTGAATGGTGCTTTCTCTTTGTAGGCTTAGTAAGGGTGATAAGATAATTTGCCTTTTCAGGGTTGTGAGGGCTCAGTGATGACATGGACAGCCAGATGTTTGTGAATATACCTCTGGAGAGATCTACGAAGTCAACAGATAGACTGAAGTATTGCTGGCTGCAATAGGAGCACCATGTAGAAAGATCCTGTGATTTAGTCTAATCAGTGTTGAGTAATCAAAAATGGGGAAAGGAACAAAGGCTCACTAATCTCACAATAAAATAGTGCAGAATAAAGACTTGGGTCCAAATCCTGGCTCTACAAATTACTACCTATGGGGACCATGACAAATTATTGATTTTTCTAAGTCTCCCTAAAAGAGAAGTCAGACTGGTCTCTATAGTTCCATCTTCCATGATACTATAATCTATGATCTATGATGACAGAAGGCCAGATTTGGTCCTTGGTCCATAATTTGTTGCTCCTGATCCAGTCTAAATTCCTCATTTTAAAGATGAGGACACTGAGGCCTATAAATGATTTACCTAAAGTCACAAAGTATATAGCACAGCAAGTTCACAAATTCAGGTCTTCTGATTCCAAGTCTGGGTCTTTTTCAACTAGAACCATAGCATCATAGATGGAGACCTAGGAGGGTCTTTAGAGACCATCAAGTCTAGTCTTTCATTTTTGCAAATGAGAAGAATAATGCATTTTTAAAAAGTTAGGTGTCTTACTAAGGGACTTACAGCTATTAAGTGTCTAAGATAGAATTTGAATCCAGTTCTTTCTGAATACAAGTCAAATGATCAGTTCATTATAGCACCCTATCACTACATCACGTTTCTTCCTGGTATGTTGATATAGGCTTGAAGTTCAGTAGACTGACAATTTCTAGTCCATATAATGTGATTCAATTTTTAGAAATAATGGTGTTCCTATAACCAGAGAGGATCATTTGACAGTGAAGCAATGTATAGAGGAAAAGAAATTGTTCCTCTGCTGTTCCCTAAGAAAAGCATAAGATCTGTGTCAGTAGTCCTTCTTCATTCAGAGAATCTAAGTACAAATGAGATATCTCTAAGTATCTGGATCATTGATTCTATCATAAGAGTATCAGTATGTGACACTCCCTCAAGAATAATTACCACTTCCACCTATAAACACACATACTGACAAAACTCAAAACATGACCAGTTTGACATATAAGTAATTTGAACCATATGGGATTTTTGTAGTCCTTGGAACTTATTTTATTTCTCTGAGCAACCTTATATCTTAAAAGTTTTTAGAGTATTTTTCCCATTTTGTTGCTTCTCTTCGTGGTTAAATAATCCAAAGTAATAAAACTAATGAAAAATACTTCTCAAATACTCTATGCCAAGCTGGAACAAACCCTGGGGATACAAATATAAAAACAAGACAGTCCATGCCCTTAACATGTTCATATTCTGGTAGGAGGAAATAACATATCTAAGGGAATGGTGGTGATGATGTTTTCTTTGGGGAAATCACAGGAATGATAAATAAAGTCATAGGTCTCTCAACTGACACTCTTTTAAAAGCAACGATCTTGATTTTCTTACTGTTCAGAAATTAAGAGTTGAAAAGTAAAGGAGAAAAATTGGTTAAGTGGCTAGAGTGGCAGTAAAATGGAGGGGGACAGCCAAATGATTAGTTTTTAGTAGTTTTTTTTACCACCTGCCCCTCTAAGCTGACATTGCTGTTTATCTCCATTGGTTAGTAGTTCCCTTCCTTTTCAGGAGATGGCATTTTTTTCTTTCTTGCATTGTCCTTCATAGCTTCTCCCTGCTCTACAATTCTTATATCCATTTCAGGTTCTATCTTGTGCTCTCCATTGTTTGGTAGTTTTATTCTCATCTAGTAGTTGGCAATCACCTAGTTTCTTGTGCTATCATACTTCAGAGTCCCTTCTTGCTATTCAATTCTGTCCAACTCAGGTTCTATCTTGGCCCTCCATTGTTTGGTAGTTCTACTTTCCTCCAAAAGATAGCGTTCATTGACTTCTGCCACTGTCATCTTTTCCCAATGATCAGCTCTCTTAACAATGGTGTATAAGAACTTAGTATCACTGTATTTTTACATCTCAAGGTGGCACACCTTGGCCATTCTAAAGTTTATTTTTATCACGGTGCCCACAATCCTAAATATAACAAGAAGGCCAGAGAATGTATGTGGAAAGGGGAGGCGGGGTAAAGAAGGGAGAAGTTATAGTAACCTTCTCATTTTTGTATTACATAAGAAAATTTCCATCTTCAATCCCCTGTAAGTTTATGATGAAATATTATCACTTTACCTTCTCTTATTCCCAGGATCTGGGTAGTACATTTTCTATTCATATCATTACTTCTCCTTGGACCTCAGGATTTTAGACAACATCCCTACTTTCTTTTCAATTGTTCCTCTACCCCATCTTTCTCCAAGGCATCTACTGTTATTTGGTCCATTCAGTTGTATCTGTGACTCCATTTGGGGTTTTCTCAGCAAAAATGCTGGAAAGGTTTGACATTTCTGTTTCCAGCTCATATTACAGATGAGGAAATGGAGACAAGCAGAGTGAAATGATTTGTCCAGTGTCACACAGCTAGTGTCTGAAGCCATATTTTAACTCAGATGTTTCTGATTCTAGTGTTCCATGCACTGTGCCACCTAAGTCAGTTGATCCATGTTAATCAAATTACCTGAGGCTGTTTTCTGAGAAATCTAGGTAAAAAAAGGAGGGGAAATGGTTAAGGGAAATAAATAGGACAACTCGAAGTATATGTGCCACTGGTAATGGACCACTAGTTTCATTTTTGTGAATAGAATAATAAAGCAAAAAAAAGGAGAGTGTGGAACAGAAATATATTTAATATTGTCTCAGTATTCTGTTGTCAAAGAAGTCTTCCTTTTATGTGTGCTATTCTTTCTGCTGCTCCAGGTTTTTTGACAATGGCCGCTGTGTCCTGACCTGTCCCTCAGGGAAATTTGAGTTTCAGAACCAATGCCATCCATGTCACCACACTTGCCAAGAATGCCAAGGAAATGAACCCTCCAACTGTACCTCCTGTGGCACAGGTAAGCACAGCTGACAGTTACTTCTTCTGTACCAGTAGTTCTCAAACTTGTTTTCAGTATTTTTATCCTATTAAAAATTATTGAGGATATCTCCAAAGCGTTTTTGCTTATCTGGATTATATTTATAGACATTTACCATATTGGAAATAAAAACTATTTTTGAATTTGTAGACCCTCTAAAAGGATTTCAGAGATTCCCAGGATTCTCTAGACCATACTTTGAGAACCACTGTTGTACTGTCTCAGATCCTTTCCTCAACTGTTACCATTCAGCTTTATTCAGGAACATTCTCTTATAGTGTTGGGATGAATCTCAACAGCTACTTATCAGTGCTCTTCAACACTGTAGGGAAGTATTACATAATGATTGAAAAGAAGAATTTTAGTGCTGGATGCTGTGCTAAGCCCTGGGAATACAAATACAGAAAAGAGTTCCTGTCTTCAAAAAGCTAAAAAAAAATAGACTATAGTCTATTAGAGAGAGAAAACAAGGATACTGAAGTTACTAAAAGTGTGAATAGTTTAGTTCTTGAAACTTAAATCTATAAATGTTGTTTGATTTTAATTAAAGTTTACTCTAAAGAATGTTATCCTGGGAACTGAAGGATTTACAACATTTAGATAAGATACCATTCTTGCCCTCACAGAACTTATATTTGTGGCAATTAAAAGGTTCAAGAGATATAATTTCTGGATAATTTAATCATTGTATTAATAACAAAGCATTTAAAAGCATAGTCAGTTGGCCATATCTTAGACTAAAAACAATCATGATGGTGCTAGGTTCACAGTTTATATATCCTTTAAGTAGGTGTTTCCCAGCATGGGATTAACCCTAATTGGTTAACAATTAACAAAAGAATAAATATTAAAAGAAGGGCTGAGAGGGATATCATGACATCCTTGGACAGAGAGAGTATCTCTATAAATAGATCACTCCCAATCTTAAACAATTTAAACAAAAGGGGCTGTCGCCACTCAAGCTTGATTGAATGGAATTTGCCTTAGAGTAGAGATTCTTTGTGAGGTTGAATGGGATCTGATAGAGAAGGTTAACTCAACTTTCAGAGACTGAAATCTTGAAAATAGAAAAAGGGAAAATTCTAAATGTCCTCAAAGCATTAATTATTAATAATCCTTTCTTTCACACTGTAATGGAAAGATAACACATATCATAGAAAACTATAATATTAATAATATATAGGTGTGTGAGAGAGGTGTAAGTAATATATTTGAGATTCCAAGAAAGAAAAGTTACTGCTCCTTGGAAGGATCACAGAATGCTTCCTGGAAAAAAATAAAATTTGAATTGGGTTATAGAGAACAAGAGGATTTCCACAATAGGCAATAGAGGCATAAGGGAGATTGAGAAAAAAAAAATATGGAAGTGGTCAGCTTCAGAGTTTATGCAAAAGATAGCAAATAATATAACATGGCAGAAGCATTGAGTAGGAAGTGAAGAGGATATGATAAGGTTAAAAAGGAGGGTCAGCACTAGATTGTGAAGACTTGAACACCAGACTTATGCTTCAAGCATTAGAGAACCACTAAAGGGATCTTAATTAATACTATATTGTGGTGGAGCCAAGATAGTGGAATAAAGCCAGGATGCTGCTCAAGCTCTCCAAGTTTCCCTCGAAAATCACATGAAACCAAGCCTCTGAACAGTCTGATAGGGTGAAAATATGCTCCAGCTCAAGATATATTGTAAAAACTTCAAGAAAGATCAGTTCACTGTGGTGAAAAGGGGTACTTAGCTCAACTCAGACAGAGTCTGGGAAAGCCAGCAAGAGGGTCTTATTCACAGCAAATCAGCTACTGAGACCCTCAACCCTAACTCAGTAGTAGTCAACCAGTAGGACTGTCTCTAGTTCCAGTCCAGAAGGCAAATTCTTGGAAATCAGGCTATTTTCTGGAAATGGCAGATAGTTATCCCCTGAAAAAACAAGAAGCCCTTGTACTCAAAACCAAGTCTCAGAGCTGCACAGAAAGCTTGGAACAGTGCCCCCTCTATTCCAGGAGCAGAATTCAATCTTAAAAATAAAAAATCATAGGAAATACCAAAAGAAAAGAAAAAAAAAAAAATGAGCGAGAAACAGAAAAGAAGTTTGACCATAGAAACTTACTATGGTGACAGAGAAGCCCAAAACACCAACACAGATAAGAACAAAATGTCCATAGAGGAAATCTTTTATTATTATTATTGTAGCTTTTTATTTACAAGATATATGCATGGGTAATTTTTCAGCATTGACAATTGCAAAACCCTTTATTCCAACTTTTCCCTTCCTACCCCCCCACCCTCTCCCCCAGATGGCAGGTTGACCAATACATGTTAAACATGGTAAAGCATAAGTTAAAATACAATATATATATATATATATATATACATATACATACACATACATGTCCATACAGTTATTTTGCTGTACAAAAAGAATCGGACTTTGAAATAGTGTATAATTAGCCTGTGAAGGAAAAACAAAAATAGAGGGATTAGGAATTCTATGTAGTAGTTCATAGTCATCTCCCAGAGTTCTTTCCCTGGGTGTAGTTGGTTCAGTTCATTACTGCTCCATTAGAACTGATTTGGTTCATCTTATTGGTGAAGATGGCCATGTCCATCAGAATTGATCATCATATAGTATTGTTGTTGAAGTATATAATGATCTCCTGGTCCTGCTCATTCACTCAGCATCAATTCATGTAAGTCTCTCCAGACCTTTCTAAAATCATCCTGCTGGTCATTTCTTACAGAACAATAATATTCCATAATATTCATATGCTACAATTTATTCAGCCATTCTCCAATTGATGGGCATCTACTCTGTTTCCAGTTTCTGGCCACTACAAAGAGGGCTGTCACAAACATTCCATAGAGGAAATCTCAAAGAGTGATTTAAATTGGTCTCAAGCCCAAAGAGGCTTCTTGGAAATGCTCATAAAAGACTTTAAAAGGCAAATAAGAGAGATAGAAGAAAAAATGAAAAAAGAAATGAGAAGTATGTAAGAGAGTCATCAGCTTGAAAAAGGAAGGAATTCCTTAAAAATTACAATTGGCCAAATGCAAAAAAAAAAAAAAAAATACATTGAAGAAAACACCCCTTTTAAAAGTAGAATTAACCAAATGGAAAAAAGAATACAGCTAACTGAAGAAAATCACACATTAAAAATTAGAATGGGGCAAATGGAAGCTAATGACTCTATGAAACAAACTAAAAAGAATGAAAAAATGGAAGAAAATGTAAAATACCTCATTGGAAAAATAGCCAACTTGGAAAATAGATCCAGAAGAAACAATTTAAAAATTATTGGTCTTGCTGAAGGTCATGACCAAAAAAAGAGACTGGGTAGCATTCTTCAAGAGATCATCGAGGAAAACTCCCTCAATATTCTAGAAACAGAGGGAGAAGTAGCCATTGAAAGAATCTATCAATCACCTTTGGAAAGACACCCCACAAGGAAAATCCCAAGGAACATTGTTGAAAAACTCCAGAAAAAATCTCCAGGAAAAAATACTTCAAGCTGCCAGACAAAAACAATTCAAATATAAAGGAGCAACAGTCAGTATTACCCAGGATCTGGCAGCTTCTACAATAAAGTATTGGAGGGCCAAGAAAACCATATTCTGGAAGGCAAAGGATCTGGGGTTACAAGCAAGAATTAATTTCCCAGTGAGACTGAGCATCATTTTTCAGAGGAGGCAGCGGATCTTCAATGAAGTAAGAGACTTTCAATCACTTCTATTGAAAAAAACAGAATTAACAGAAATTTAATCTTCAAACAGAACTCAAGAGAAGCATAGATGGGAAAATGATATCTTGAGAATTGTATCTGTTACCAAGACAGAGAGAGGGGGGCATCACTAGCCTGAGGGTGTGGTTGTGAATGGACTCTGATGTGATGATATCAAAGAAGGAAACATTAAGAAGTGAGAAAAGGATTGTACTGGAAGAAGAAGAAAAGGCAAGTATAATGGAACAAATTACATCACATGAAGAGGCACAAAAGATCTATTACAATCCAGGCAAAGAAGTCAGAGGAATGAGCATTGTTTGAAGCCTGATCTCCTCAATTTTGTCCCAAAGAAGAAATAGTTTATTCAGTTGGGTTTAGAAATTAATCTAATCGTATAGATTAGGGAGAGGAAGAGGAAAGAAAAGGGAGGGACTGGATAGAAAGGAGAGCAGAAACACTAAGAAAAAATGGGTGGAAGGAGGAAGTGGTGATAGAAGATAAAGAGTGGGCAGGCTGGGTTAAAAAAAACAAAACACTACTAAGAGAAGGGGGAGTGTGATAGAAGATAAGACAGTGGTTGGGTTAGGTCAAAAAAAAATGGAAACACTACTAAAGACAGGGTAGAAAAAGAGAGCAAAAGTATATCCAAGGGAGAAAATAGGATGGAAGGAAATACAGAACTGGTGATTATAACTCTCCCATAAAATAGAAGCATAGTGGATTAAAAGCAGAATCTTATAATATATTGTTCACAAGAAACATATTTGACACAGAGAGACACATACAGAGTAAAGGTAAAAGGCTGGAAAGAATTTATTATACTTCAGCTAAAGTAAAAAAAAAAAAAAAAGCAGGGGTAGCAGTTCTGATCTCAGATAAAGCAAAAAATAAAAGTACATCTAATTAAAAGAGATAAGGAAGGAAAGTACATATTGATAAAGGGTACCATAAACAATGAAATAGTAACAGTTTTAAATGTATATGCAATAAATGGTAGTACATACAAATTCCTAGAGAAGATATTAAGACAGAAAGAAATAGACAACAAAACTATATTAGTGTGGGACCTCAACCTTTGCCTCTCAGAATCAGACAAATCTAACCACAAATAAACAAGAAAGAAACTAGGGAAATTGATAGGATCCTAGAAAACCTAGATGTGATAGACCTCTGGAGAAAATTAAATAGAAACAGAAAGAAATATATCTTTTTCTTGACAGTACATAGCACCTACACAAAAACTGACTATGTAGGGCATAAAAACTTCACAATCAAATGCAGAAAAGCAAAAAGAGTAAAAGCTTCCTTTTCAAACCATGATGCAATAAAATTATGTTCAATAAAGAGCTAGGGAAAGATAGACTAAAAAACAATTGGATATTAAACATTCCAATTCTAAAAAAATGAGTAGGTCAAACAATAAATCACAGAAACAATCCATAATTTCATCCAAGAAAGTGGCAATAATGAGATAACATACCAAAAGCTGTGGGATGCAGCCAAAGCAGGTCTTAGAGGAAATTTTATATCTTCAAATATCTACACAGATAAAATAGAGAAAAGGGAGATTAATGAATCAGGCATGCAAGTGAAATGCTAGAAAAAGAACAAATTAAAAACCCCCAATTGAATACCAAATTAGAAATTCTGAAACTCAAAGGAGAAATGAATAAAACTGAAATTAAGAAAACTATTGAACAATTAATAAAACTAAGAGTTGATTTTATGAAAAAAAATCAACAAAATAGCTAAACCTTTGGTTAATTTGATTAGAAAAAGGGGAAAAAAACCAAATCACCAGCATCAAAAATCAAAAGAGTAAATTTACCACCAATGAAAAAGAAATTAAAACAATAATTAGAAACTATTTTGCCTAACTGTATGGTAGAAAATCTGACAATCTAACCAAAATAGATGAATATTTACAAAAATATAAATTCCCCAGATTAACAGAAGAGAAAAATTACTTAAATAATCCCATTTTAGAAAAAGAAATTGAACAAGCCCCTAATGAACTCCTTAAGAAAAAATCTCCAGGACCAGATATTTTATCTAATCATTATTGCTCACTAGGTACTAGACCTAATTTTATTTCCATAGTTGGAAAAAAAATACATTTTGACTTTTAGTGTTTGACATTTGGGAACAAAGTTCCAGTTTGCCTTACCCTAGTCACAGCTCTGTCAATGCTTGTTGTTGGCCATTCCTTCTATATAAAAGTTGGGAATGGACCACAGACTCTTCTAGTCTATCTCTTATGGCTTCATCTTGAACCTCCTTTTCCCACCATCTACCCCAAGCTCCCAACAAGGATGAAGAAAGCCACTTTCAAACCTACAAACTCCACAGAACCAGGGTAGGATCACATGACTGCCTCCAAGAAGTTGCTAGAAGGAAAATAAAAAAGGTGTGGAGGATTTGTTCCCCCCTCTATTATTGCGAAGTATATCACCAGGGAACATCAGAGAAAAAGAGGTATAAACTAGGCAACATTTGAAGACACGGTTTTCTCTCTCTCTGGGATGAACACACATATACTATAAGTTGTACAAGTTTTAGCAAAAAAAAAATTTTGGCATTGTATGAAATAAGATGAAGACTAAAAAAAAATCCCTTTTGACTTACTGAATATGAAGACTGACTAGTCACAATGTATGTAATAAGTTAGGATGTCTTGTTATACTGCTTTTTCAAATCTTATTTTCCTTATAGTAAGTTATTGACATTAAAGACAGCTGGAGATAGACATGTGAAGCAGGTGAAGTTGATCCTTTGAGAGTCCCCAGTCTTCCACTTCTACTTTTGTTCTTTATTTTCTCTATTCCTTTCCCTTGACATTTGGGTCTTAGTGATCTTATCAGTTTTTCCCACACTCATCTGAGTACGAATTTGCCAGAGTTTTGCCTCTAGGGAGAATATTAATTTTAAGCCTCTTCTATGAAAGACTTTGTCCTTAGAAAACACAATGAATAGGCTGCTGTCTCTACTCTGCCTACACTTCAACCTGGCCTTGACTCATTCTACAGTTTTATGATATTACATCAATTTCAATCCCATGAGCTTGTGGCAAGGAATTCAGAGATTTAAGGCTGACATTTTAAACCTGTGGGCGATTCTAATTATCATCTGTAACAAAGTGTGCTTAGATCATCATAAATAGGGCCAACCTTTGACAGATGTCATAAATGAACAGTAGCCTGTTGCAGATGACTAAAGAAAGCAGGACTGATGCCTTTATTGTTAAACCAAGGACAGTATATCTTCCTAACCTTTCCAAACAGGCTGAATATTTTAAATACTAACACCCTTCCATTCCATTCATTTTTCTCTCTTTAGTAGAATCCAATAGGAAGATAATAGAAACATCTTTGACCGAAGCTTCCCAAGTATGTATTTGTTCAACAGATATTTCTGGTCAAAAAAAGCTTCATTATAATTGATTGTGACCCTAGTGGATAGAATAATAGACCTAGAGAAAGGAATGTTAGAATTGAAAGTCTGCCTTTGACACGTAATAACTGTATGACCCTGGGCAAGATAACTCACTGATCTGAAATTCAATTTCCTTCTCCAAAAAATAGGCATAATAATACCTATTAGCCCTACCTGACAGGATTGTTGAAAGATAATTATATAAAATATTTTTCAAATTTCAAAGCACTATATATCCCAGTTATTGTTAATAATAATTAATAATAATTCAGAAAGACAATAGTAGCAATGGGCATACATTCTAACTTATTTCTTGTTTGGAGTTATATTCTGGGAATAATGATGAAAAAGTCATCATACTTTATAGTAACTTTATGTCTGATATACAAAGTCTCTGAGATCCAGGCCTCCTTTGGTGAAAAATCAAAATCCATGTCACACAAGTAAATTTCTAGCAGAGTCCAGCAATGGAATTAAATTTAAGGTGGATTACTGTCAATTAGCACGTGCATCCAACTGCATTCTTTTCCTTGTAACTGGAAGGTAGCCATGTGCTATTCCCCTTTGGGGCTAAATGAAACCAGCCTCTAAGACTTTTGGTTTAAAGACCCTTACTTAAATGCTGTTTAAATTAGTTCCTTTGCCCAATGGAAGAAGACTGACTACAGAGTCAGAAGACTTAGTCTCTAATCCTGTCTTTGATACTGGGTAAATGATCTTGGGCAAGTCCATTTAAAATGGGGAGAAACATATTTCTACTGTCAATCTGATAGGATTTACATGGCATCTTGCTGTAAAAAGGAAAAATCATAGGCATGTAGATAGTGTATGCTGGGTATACCCAAATTATCAATCCACCAAAAAGTATTTATTAAATGCCTGTTATATACCAGGGATAATGTATGCAAAAAATCTTTTTTGGCATTTTGTGCTTCATTTCTAAAGCCTGTATTTTTTTTTCTCAATAATATTTCATTTTTTCAAATACACATAAAGATAGTTTCCAATATTTATTTTTGTAACATTTTGTGTTCCAAATTTTTCTCCCTTCCTGCTTTACCTCCCCCTCCCCAAGACAGCAAGCAATCTGATATAGGTTAAATATGTGCAATTCTTTTAAAAGTATTTCCACATTTGTCATGTTGTACAAGAAAAATCAGACATGGAGCTGGGGGCAGGGGTGGGGGAGGAAGAGGAGAGGGAGGAAACCATGAGAAAGAAAAAACAAAAAACAAAAAAAGGTGAAAATAGTAGGCTTTGATTCTCATTTAGTCTCCGTAGTTCCCACCCTAGTTCCATCCCAAGTCAATTGGAATTGTTTTGAATCACTGCATTACTGAGAAAAGCAAAGTCCATCATAGATGATCATCACATAATCTTTCTATATTTTAACAATGTTCTTGTTTCCGCTCACTTCCTCAGTATCAGTTCATATAATATTTCCAGACTTTTCTGAAATCAGCCTGCTCATTATTTCTTAAAGAACAATAGTATTCCATTACATTTATATACCATAACTTATTCAGCTATTCCCCAGTTTATGGGCATCTGCTCACTCAATTTCCAATTCCTTGCCATTACAAAAAGAATTGTTAAAGCATTTTTGCACATATCAGTCCTTTCCCTCTTTAAGATCTCTTTGTGATACAGACCCAGTAATGATACTACTGGATGAAGTCTGTATTTTTAAAGAGTATTTCATTCATCATTTTTTTAAAAACTAAGTTTAGTTAAGCTTTAGTTTCTTTAATGATTTCAAATGACTTGATGGCTGAAATTAATTTTCTATAATTGACAAAAGTAATATCAGATACAATAAATATATTTTTAAAATATTGAAATATTTTAAATGTTTTAAAGTATCTTAAATATAAAATATTGACTATTAAAAATGAAAATATTAATTAATAATTTAAAATATTTAAAACATTCCCTAATGAAGTCTCTTTGCATATTATGACTTGAATTTATAAGAATTTATTTAAATTGAATTTTCATCTCCATTTTACACTATCAGTAGTTCTCTTTATATCCAACTGCAGTTATTAAGAACCTGCAAGATATAAGAGCTGGAGAAGATAATGACAAACCACTCTAGTATTATTGCCAAAAATCTCCAAAATGGGGTTACAAAGAATGGAATATGACTGAAAAATGACTGAATTACAAATGTGCAAGAATTTATGTGATCATAGGGTTAGAGACAAATGAGAAACCTAAAATCTTGGATAATTCTTAAAGTTTATGATTTTATCAATGTGGGTGCTCTTTCCTCTAAATAGACTATGCTCTCCCTGTGAGTTCATCTTTGATAATCAATATTAATCAATTGACTTGAAGACAGTATTAACATCTTTTTATATTCATGTACCAGCTTTTCATTGCTATTGCTCAAAAGAAAATAGAAAGTTTTCTTTTAATAGCACCAAGGTCATCATCTCCACTACAGTAACCTATTTGTGTAGACATGCTTAGAGCACTGAACTTGGAGTCTGAAAGTCAAGCCCTGACTCAGACACTTACATAGTTTTGTGACCCTAGGTTTAACCTCTCCTAGTCTCATTATCTCATCTTAAAAATAGGAAGAGTACCTACTTTTCAGAGCAGTCATTAAAGATCAAATGAGATAACATATATAAAGCACTTTACAAATCTAAAGTATTATATAAATGCTATTATGATTGTTGTTGGAAGATGATATTTCTCTGCAGTAGATTATGGCCTGTGTGTTAAAGATTTATCAGTTTCACCAATTTTCTTATTTAAGTTTTTTAATACTAGTTCTAGACATTAGATGAAGACTTGATGTTTTTAAATTCCCTTTGAAATATATTCTTAGCCCGTTAAAAAATTTATTATATATAATGAATTTGTGGTCTTGCTGAACTTCCTATGTCTTCCTGGAAGTTATGGGATATTTTATGAAACAATCTAGTCTAGGCTCCTTGGTAATTTTTTACTATGTGAATTCATAAAGAAGAGATATTTTATATGCATATATACATATATACATATACAAACCTACACATATAAACACACATAAACCCAAAATACATACACACAAACATACATATATACAAATATACCTATACAAACACACACAAGTGCACATATATATAAATGTATCTGCACATACACACATATAAGCATACAAAGATAAACACACATATATACATATGTACATACATCCAGCCACACAAGTGCACACATATATAGCTATACACATGCATATACATATATACATACACACATACAAAAACATACACACAAGACAAAATTGGAAAAACAGTCAAGGTACAAGTGTGTATGTGGGATTTTTCTTTCTTGCTTCCTATGTGACTTTATGTATATAAATAGTCATTTTCCAATGTCACTGTACAAAAGGAAATATGGTATTATGACTAAAGGGCTGATCTTGGTTTCAGAAAGACTTGTTTTCAAATCCATATTCTACCCCAGACTAACTGTATGACCCTGGACTAAAGAAGCAAAAATTAACATTTAACTTCTTTCTCCCATTTCATGCCATTCTGCCTCTGTTTATCCATATAAATTATTTTGCATGTATTTTGTTTTTGAGAAGCAGCTTCACATAGTGAAGAGACAGAACTAACTTTGAAATCAAGATCTGAGTTCATGTTCTTTCTGTAATATATTAGCTATATGATCATGGACAATCCCGTTCAATTCTGCCATGTTACATGGGGGTCTCTCTGAGACCATAAATTACACAATGGTGCCCAAAAGGCTTTAATAAAGGGAGAATCCTCAGTGGAAATGGCCTATATAATGAAATCACAGTTCTGATCATAGATGTAACTAGGGACACAAATATTTAGATGCAAACACAGCATGCCTCAAAAGTTTTGGTGCAGTTTTAAGCTTTGAAAAGTTCAGAAGTAGAAATCCTCCAAACTTAACTTGCCCCCCCCAAAAAAAAACCTTGAAAATATAATTATTTAGATTGTTTTTTACACTTAGCTTTTGCAAATTTTGAATATGTTTTTAATTTTAATAAGATGGAGCAACCTGTCGTTATGCATTGCAATTTCTGGATGACCTTTTCTCAGATCTGTGAATTGGTGGAGGTAGGTCATCTGTTTGACCACCTTAGTCACTTAATATATCTCCATTCAACTTTTTCTTGTAGATTCTCATCAAAATTGTCATTTCTGTATCAAAGACTTGTTCTTTGGATGAGCTTAAAGATAGGATTACAAATATAATCCTTTTCATCGCTGACAGTAGCTGATTCTGATGAGAATCTATCAAATTCGAAGGTGACAAGAGCAAAATAGAGCACAAAATGGTGTTTATGTTAAATTTTCATAAGAAACATGCTAATTTTTAATTTTAAAAATAGTTAACTTTTCAAATAGTGGAATATTTTTTGTAACTTAATAACATTTAAGTATCTTCAGGGATACTTAGGCGGTAGAGTGAATAGAACACTGATTTTGAAATCAGACAGACATATTCCTGAGTTCAAATCTGATTTCAGATATTTATTAGTTGTGTGACTCTGGGTAAGTTACTTCATTCTGTTTGCTTCGTTTTCCAAATCTATAAAACAATGAGCTGAAGAAGGAGATGGCAAACTTCTCCAGTATCTTTGCCAAGAAAACCACAAATGTGGTCACAAAGAGTTGCTCATGACTGAAATGACTTAACAACAATAAAAAAATTATACTTTTGAAGTTGTCAAAGTTTGAAACTATACCAAAAATTTTGAGATACATTTGTGTGTACATATACTCATATACACATTTGAAATTGTATCATTTATAACACAACAATCATAACATGTAACAATGTTACATATATTCATAATGCAATGTCAAAATACATGTATATTTAGTGTATTTACTTATCAGTATATGTGTCATATGGTTGCAAGCTTGGGGACAGGAAAGCTCATCTTCATGAGTTCAAATCTGACTTCAGATACTTACTAGCTGTGTGACCCTGAGCAAGTCACTTAACCCCGTTAGCTTCAATTCTCTCATTTGTAAAATGAGGTGGAGAAGTAAATGGCAAACCACTTTGCAAAGAAAACCCCCAATGGGGTCAAAAAGTATCAGACACAACTAATCAACAACAAGAACAATAATAAAAACAACAATAATAACATATGTGTTATTTCCCTTCAATAGTATATAAATTCCTTAAAGACAAGAACTGCTTCAGTTTTCTTCATTGCAATTTCCTCATTTCATTCTTCATTGTATCTGACCTAGCACCTGGCAAATATTAGGGATATATTAAATGCTTTCTCCACTGTGCTATACAGGATCTTTTGGATGAGAATTACTACTACTACTACTACTACTACTACTACTACTACTACTACTACTACTACTACTACTACCGCCACCATAATCACTTCTCCCTCTCCTCTCTTCCTCCTCCTCCTCATTTTCCTTCTCATCCTCCTCCTTCTCCTCCTTTTTCTTCTTCTTCTTGCTCCTCCTCCTTCCTCCTCATTCTTCTCCTCTTTTCTCTTCTTCTTCTTCTTCTTCTTCTTCTTCATTTTTTCTTCCTTCTCCTCCTTTTCCTTCTCTCTCCTCCTCCTCCTCCTCCTTCTCTTCCTCCTTATCCTCCTCCTCTTACTTCTCCTCCTCCTCTTTTTTCCTCCTCCTCCTCTTCCTCCTTCTCTTTTTCCTTGTTTTCCTCCTTTCTCTTCTTCTTTCTTCTACTACTATTACCATTTCTTCTCCATCTTCTCCTCCCCTCTCCCTCCCCTTCTTCTTCCTCTTCCTCCTTCTACCATTACTACTAGTACTATTAGTAGCAGTAATAATAATTTTTAAAACTGAGAGTAACAGAGTGCTTTACACTTTGCATAGTACTTTGGACACATTAACTCATTTGATCCTCATAATAATCTTATGAAGTATACAGATGTTCCATCCATTTTATTGAAGAGGAAAGCAGAGCAGCTAGATACCACAATAGATAGAGCACTGGTCCTGGAGTCAGGAGGACTTGAGTTCAGATATGATCTCAGACACTTGATTTGACTTATAAGTTATGTGACCTTAAACAAGTCATTTAAACTCAATTGCCTTTAAAGAAGAAGAGGAAAACAAGGCTTTGTGAAATTAAATGATTCCTTCATAATCACACAGATAATAAATGTTGAAGGCAGGACTAGAACCCAGAATTTATCATTCTTTCCATTATGTGACACCTACAGGCTTAAAAATAATGAGATTCCTATTAAAGGAAATTTTATTTTTATGATCTTCTGGGAGGTAAGACATTGTTTTCTTTTTCATATATTACAGAGGTTTTGTAACTATTTTCTCATCTTTGCCTTCTCTTTTCTTCTCTGCTACTCAGATAAGTTTGGGAAAGAACGTTTCCTGTACATGGGTAAGTGCCAGGAAGGCTGCCCTTCCGGGTACCACCATTCTGACAATACCTGTCTGCCCTGCACTGAGAACTGCCAACTCTGCAGTAACTCCTCTTACTGTATTCGATGTTTGCAAGGATACTACATCTTACCCACAAATAACACCTGCCAGAAATTAGAATGCAAAGAAGGTAAGCAGACTTTAGTGGAAACTCTGGATCTTTGACCCAAGTGTTGATGCTTCAAGTGGCTGTGGGGCCCACTGCATTTTGCTTTCCTGTGTATAAAGTAGAAGTGATAATTTCACTCCGTTTCTTTTCTCCTAAATCCCTCCTCCCTCATATATATATGTATGTATGTATGTATGTATGTATATCTTTGTCTCTTACTGGATGTCAGGAGTCTTGCTTTCTATTACCTGGAAAGGATAATAGATAAAATAAACTTCCTCTATGGAAAGAAAGTAATTAATTCATTCAGTAAACCTTACTTAAGAGCTTACTATGTGCAGAGTACTATCTCAGGTGCTAGGGATATAAAACCAAAAAGATAAATAAACATATATCATCAAAGAGCTTTTAAATATTAACTCACATTTAGGCAACCACTTTAAACTTCGGCAACCACTAAAACTCCTTAAATATATAATCTCATTTGATCCTTGCAATAGCTTTATGAGGTAGTTTCTATTATTATCCCCATTTTACAGATGAGAAAACAGAGGATCAGAGAAATTAAGGAATTTACTCAGAGCTAGCAAGTAATTGAGTCAGAATTTGAATTCAGCTCTTCTTAACACCAAATCTAATACGCTATCCATTAAACTATTTGCTTTGCCAATTCTATTTCTTTTTATGTTCTACCAATGTTCATAAAACTCTCTGCATTCCTCTAATGAGGTGCTAGAGTATAGCACTTAGAAAAATGGGGTTATTCTCGTTAAAAAAAAAAATTGCTTCCCAGGGCCATAATTAGCAATTTTGATATCCCAAGATAAGTAGTTTTAAAAAAAGGTATTCTCAAATGAACATGCTAAGACAAATTCATTTGAGTAGAGATGGGCATAAGTAAAAGGAGATTCTTCACATCTTGAAACAGAGAACTATACAGAAAGAGGGACTGCTATGTATCATGCTTGAAAGACTGTCATTGGGAGAGAAAGTAGGATAGGACAGGACCTTGGAGGAGCTCTCCTGAGATACAACCTCCAAAGGAAAAACACACCATCTGGTAACTTCCTATTTAAATGCTAAACTCAGTACTGATCCAATCACTTAACCCTGCTTGCCTCAGTTTCCTCATCTATAAAATGAGCTAGAAAAGGAAATGGCAAACTATTCCAATATCTTTGCTGAGAAAACCCCAAAATGGGATCAAGAAACAGCCACAAAAATTCAATACTACAAGACTGAAAAACAACTGAACAAACTCTGTACTGTCAGTTCTATAAATTTTAGCTTCCTGAAGCAAAACCCAGTCAACCCATCCTTGTAATGGCTCTGGGACTTCCCAATTTATAGTTTATTCTTTGTCCTGGAGAAAGTGGAACTCTAACTCTTTTTTTTAAAGTTTGAAATGATTTCTTTCCTTTGTACTAAGAATATCTTCAATTCAATGAATAATGACTAGGAGTTCTGATGAAAAGCACTCTCTCTAGAAAGTAGAATGATTAAAGAAGTTATTTTTTCCTATGTGTTTGAGGATTTAAAGCAAATAAAAAGGTTCTTGTTTGAAGGGATAGATAAAACTGTTCATTTCCATGCTGAGTTCTTTTTCATTCTCCAATGGTGTGTCTATTTTATTTAATAAGTTTACCAACTGGATTTTAACTCCAGTTGTCTTACATAAGTCCAAATTCCCCTGCCCCCAATTAATTCAATCCAACTGATCTAATTACTAAATTAATATAAGGAAATAAAAAGGGAGTAACATAGACATCCTGCAACGGGGTTATCAACTGCTTAATTACTTGGCTGATTGCTAAAAAAGAAATTATTTAACAATAGATTTTCCAAGCCATTAGTGTCCTTCCTCATGATTAAAAATGAGTTCAGTGCTCTCAATTCATCCACTGTCTAGGGGAAGTGAAAGATCCAGACTATGAAGACTGCATGCCTTGTGAAGAAGGATGCCTGGGCTGTTCGTTGAGTATGTATCACATTCTCATACTACCTTACCCTCTTTGTCTACTATGACTTGACTGTATATTTATTTTTTCCAGAGTCCATGGAAAAAAACATAAGTGTGTTGTTGTATTATAGAGAGAGGGTCTAAGATAAGGCTAGCTTTTCATAAATTTATCTGTACAAGGATGTCTCTGAATATCATTTAATCTAATTTAGCTCAACATATACTTTTTAAGATTCATAATGTTTTGTAGGTACTTGGGATAAAGGGGAAAATTTTAAACATGATCATTGCCTTCAAGGAGCTTATGTAGAGGAATAGCAGTATAGAAATACAGCGAGTCTACAAATAAGCATGAAATTATGCTATGTGGCACAGTGGATTAGTGCTGAAGCTGGAGTCAAGAGGACCTGAATTTAAATTCGACCCCAAATACTTACTAGCTGTGTAACCCTGGGCAAGTCATTCAAACCTCAGTTTCCTCATCTGTAAAATAAGCTGAAGAAGGAAATTGCATATTACTGTAATAGCTTTATGAAGAAAACCTCAAATTGGGTCACAAAGAGTTGGAACATGATTGAAAAAATAACTGAACTGAGCAAATAAAGCATATACAAAATAATTTCAACAGGAAGAAAATATCACTACATGATGAGATCAGAAAAGACCCTTAGTACCCTTTAAACTGTACTTTGAGGTTATTCTGTCCAGGGGGGAGGGAGCTGAGACTCTTTTCCTGTGTCCTGCTCAGACCCTTTCTTGGGTAATGCCAAGAAAGAAATTTAACAGGTGAAGAGGGAGAGAAGGAATAATAGTGTTCCTGAGTTTGGACAGTAATGAATAAAGAAATGAACTCAGGCTAAGCATCCCCAAATCTCATGGATTCATGAAGCCTACTTGAACTGGAAACAATATGAAAATGTCAGACAAAGCTCAAGGGGGGAGAGTTTGGGGATTTTCCTGGATAAAACCTTCCCTGAGGCTCAAAGTCTTAAAAATCCTCAAATTCAGGCAGAGCAATGATGTCTCTGAAATCTAAAACTCTATTATGAAGGCAGAAGTACTTGTTATGCTTCAAGAGAATTGTCCAATTCAAATTAACACTTTCTCTCTTTCTCTCTCTCTCTCTCTCTTTCTTTTCTTTATCTTTCTCTCTCTCTCTCTCTCCCTCCCTCCCTTATTCCTTCCCTCCCTCCCTCCCTCCCTCCCTTTTTCCCTCCACAAGGAAAGAATGTACTTTTTAATACTTAATACAGTTCTGTATTTTAGGTTCAGAATGCAAAGCAAAGACCAGAAAAATTGCCATATTTGAGGATGAGACCTTGGTGTCAATTTAGGCCAAGGTTTTTTGAGTCTTGGGACCTTAAAACAAAATAAAACAACCACAACAACAAAGAATAATCAGTGATATAATTGGGGGGAGCTTTCCCCAAGACAATCAATAATTTTACAACTGTGGAGGGCACAGTCCCCAAATGATATGGGAGGGGTATGGAAGATATAACTCACAGGGAAGGAATCCTGTAGTATGCAGGCGAGTACTACATTGATTAAGAGAAAGCTATAGATTTCAGGTCAGGAAGACCTGGACTCATATCTGCTTCAGACACTTACTAGCTATGTGAATTTAGGAGTCACCTTATCTGAACCTCAGTTTCTTCACCTGTAAAGTAAGAGGGTTGAATTTTTGATCTATAGGATTCATTTCAGCCCTAAATCTCTGGATCTATTATCCTGTTCATTAATTCACAGGGTTGAGTTGATTTTTCGGGGGGCTACTGGGGTTAAGTGACTTGCCCAGAATCACACATTCGGTGATCATATTTGAATTCAGGTCTTCCTGACTCCAGGACCCATGCTCTATCCACTGTGTCACTTAGTTGCCCCCTGGAAATCATATTTCAGCTATGAATGGTTTGATAGAAGTATATCTCTCAAATGTTTCCACCATAAATGGTACAGAAATACTTCTGAAAATTTCTATAGACCAGATTTTTATGCATGGACTCTTTGTTTTCTTTCACTTTTATTATCTATAATTGCTTTGAGTTAGAGCTTTAAGAGATCTAAGAAATCAACTAGGATAACCCCTCTCATTTCCCAAGATGAAGAAAAGAAGACTTAAAAGGTTGAGTCACATGGGTATGAAGTGGTAGATCTGGGACAAAAATAAAATAAAATCAGATTCTCTGACTCCAAAACCAGAATGTTTTTCCATACTTCTAAGCTGTCTTTCCTTTACTTCATTAAATATAATCCCAAAGTTTCAGAATGTCCTGAAAGTATCCCTAGGGTATTAAAGTCATTTTAAAGGTATTAAATGGAATACAACCTCTGTAGATTCTTTGCCATTCTGGAAAGGCTTCCCAGAGAATACATGTCCTAAATAATGTCTATTTTCTGAAATCCAACCTAGCAAAGTACAAAAAAGTACGTCACTAATATTATGGCCAATGGCAAATGAATTCTTTGCTTATGGAAACCAAAAATCATAATGACCCTCTATCCTGAGCACTCTCCTCCTCTTTGATAGGGTGGCAAAAAATGTCCAAAAAGGCATGGAGAATTACATCAATTTTAGACAACCTATAAACATTAATTTAGCATTTGGTATTCTGTATGTGATAAACTAACCTTACATTGTGAACATGGGAAGAACATATGCTAATGGAATCGAATCCTATCAATCCTTTTTAAAATGTATTATGTTCTTAAAAGATATGAACCTATCTATATACAAATAACAAAAAAAAGAGTTTGTATATGAAGCTGTGAATCTCTATGATCTATGGTTTTATTTTTTTTAATTTAGCACAATAGTAGAAACACTTCCATTGACAGTTTTTCCTCTCTTTCTTCTTTTTCTTCATCCTGCTGATTAAGATTTATATATTATTTGAAGGAAAAAAAATGCAATTCTTCCCTTTAAGGAACCCTTACAGTAGCCTAATAGTACCAGATCTAAAACTTTATTATAAAGCAGCAGTCATCAAAATAATCTGGTACTAGCTAAGAAATAGAGTTGGTGGATCAATGGAATAGGTTAGTTACACAAGACACTATAATCAATGACTTTAGTACTCTACTATTTGATAAATCTAAAGACTCTAGTCCATGGAATAAGAATTCACTATTTGATAAAAATTGCTGGGACACTGGAATATAGTATGTCAGAAAGAAAGGATTCCCTTATCTTTAAATCATTTTCTTTCATTTGTGCCTTTGTATTAGACATTTGTATTTAAAGTATGATGCAATTCATACACGTATGATAACTAATAATTAAATTTAAATAATAAAAAGTAAACAATAAATAACTAAATAAAAGTCAAATAACTAAATTAATAAGTAATAATAGAGATACAAATTCATCCCCAAATTTAAAAATTCTATTAACAATTCTAAAATTCCAGCTTAAAAAAAATTGGGTTTGAAGCCTGACTCTTATTCTTGCTACCTTTGTGACATTAGACAAGTCACTTGACCTCAATTTCTTTAACTGTAAAATGGAGTTGAATTGAAGAGTCTCTCAGATCCCTTTCAGTTCTGTACCTATCTTCTCATAATCCAAACCACAGTGGTGTAACTCACAACAAGCCAAAGAAAGGTTCTCTGTTGAATTTATAGGAAAGAGTCTTATGGCCAAAAAAGAGTTGTATGGGGAGCAGGATGTATCAATTTAGTAGTTCACCATTTCTCTTTTTTTTTTTTTCTTCTCTTTTTTTTTTTTTTAATTTAATAGCCTTTTATTTACAGGATATATGCATGGGTAACTTTACAGCATTAACAATTGCCAAACCTCTTGTTCCAATTTTTCACCTCTTACCCCCCCCACCCCCTCCCCTAGATGGCAGGATGACCAGTAGATGTTAAATATATTAAAATATAAATTAGATACACAATAAATATACATGACCAAAACGTTATTTTGCTGTACAAAAAGAATCAGACTCTGAAATATTGTACAATTAGCTTGTGAAGGAAATCAAAAATGCAGGTGTGCATAAATATAGGGATTGGGAATTCAATGTAATGGTTTTTAGTCATCTCCCAGAGTTCTTTTTCTGGGCATAGCTAGTTCAGTTCATTACTGCTCCACTGGAAATGATTTGGTTGATCTCGTTGCTGAGGATGGCCTGGTCCATCAGAACTGGTCATCATATAGTATTATTGTTGAAGTATATAATGATCTCCTGGTCCTGCTCATTTCACTCAGCATCAGTTCGTGTAAGTCTCTCCAGGCCTTTCAGTTCACCATTTCTCTAACCAAACTTTCCTTCTTAGTGTGCAAAGGGAAAATCAGCTCATAAAGGAAACTCATTCTTTCAGGGAATGTCATCCCTAATATATAAATAATTTGCTGCTGGTTCTCCTGGGGCTCTCCTGGGTGACTCAAATGTAACCTTTTGCTTATAATCCTTTGATACCAATTTAACTTTATATGTAGATTCAATCTGAAGCTGTTTTTACCCAACACCAAAGATGAAGATGGAAATAGAAAAATCCAGTCAAATCCAGATGTTTTGTCTATGCTTTGCCAAATGTTTGGAAACATCTGACATTTTAAGCTTGAGTTTTTCCATTTCCATCTGGATATTTTCTACAGTTCAACAGACACAAAGAATAAGGCACTGTGCTAGGCACAGGGGATACAAAGGAAAAGCAGATTATATAAGAAATGGGAAACATTGCTTATTCTTTAATGAGCCTCAAATAAACTATGATCCTTCATGAGCAAACAGCTGGACTTTCTACTGATCATGCCAAAGAATGATGAACAGCAAGTATGTGAATAAATGTCATGAAATACACACTAGAAGATTATTTCTGTGGCTATGCAGAAAATGCAAAATTTACTATCTGGTTAGAATTTTCTTCCTCACCCAAGCTGTTAGGTTATAGCATTTTAAGAAATATCATTTAGTTCCAAAAGACTCTGATGAAAAATCCCTTTCTTTATTAAATAAGATTTTTTGAATTATAAATTTATTAAGCTAAAGCAAAATATTTTACATAGCATTCTTCTTCATTAACAGAAGAGAATATTGGATGAAGTTATTTAGTATGCAATTGAATAAATACATATTAAGAATCAAAAATTCAGCCTTGGAAAATTATACTGCACAAGACACATTCCTACTCTCAAGGTGCTCACAATTTAGTACTGGAAATAAGGGAAACAAATAAATAATCATAAATGTGAGTAGCACAAATGTGAGTGGTATTTTGAAGGTTGCTTTACAGGACAATACTTGAGGAGCAATAACAGCAATCCTATAAGATAGATTCTTCAGATATCCTTATATTCCTCAGCTGGGAAAGTACAGACTCAGAAGCTGTGACTTTATATGGTCACATAGCTAGTAAATGTCAAAGATGGGATTTGAACTCAGGTCTGCAAGACTAAGTCTAGCATACTGTCTACTCTATCACACAATCTCTTAATCAAATGAGAACAAATGAGATTATTTGCAAAACACATAATACAGTTCCTAGCACATAGTAGGCGATATATCATTATTTATTATTATATAAGGCAAAATGAGAATAATACCATAAGAAAAGTTTGAAACAAAGAATGCTGGAAGGAGAAAACACATATGATTAGTGTGAGGATTAGAAAAGTCTTTATGAAAACCTGAAAAGACTTACATGAACTGATGCAAGGTAAAGTAGGCAAAACCTAGACAATATTGTAAATAGTAAAAGCAACATTGTTAAATGATCATTTATGAATGATTTAGCTATTCTCAGCAATACAATGATCCAAGACTCATGATAAAAAAAAAAAAATGCTATCTCCAGAGAAAGAAATTAGAATCTGAATGCAGATTGAAGCATACTATTTTTGCTTTATTTTTACCATATTTTTTTTAATCTGTTTCTTCTTTCACAACATGACTAATATGGAACCATAATTTACATGATTGCACACATGTAATCTGTACCAAATTGTTTGCCATCTTAGGAAAAGGCAGAGGGAAAGGAAAAGAGGAAGAAAATTTGAAATTCAATTTAAAAAAAATGAATGTTTGAAATTAGTTTACATGTAATTGGAAAAATACAATACTATTAAAAAAAAAAAAAAGAAAAGACTTAGTGAGCAAGGTGACAAATGATGTAGGCTTAAAAGAAAGATAGTATTTTAAAATATACTAAGCTGGGGAAAGAGCATTCTCCGGTAAGAGAACCATGTGTTCAGAGGTCTGGAGGTGGGAAAACATAGGAAATATGGACCATTGTGTAGATAAGGATTAAAATTTGATTCCATTTTAACTTCTTCATTGACTTGTTGACCTAGGGCATGTTAAAGATGTGAATTTGACTCATAAACTGATTCTTGATTAATGCTGTACCTATAAACTGGTCACTTGAGATGAGTAAATAAACAAAGACACTATGGTGTACTGAATAGAAGACTGGATTCGTAATCATAAAGACCTGGATTCAGATACTGACTCAGTTATTTAATTAGTTGTGTGATCCTGGGTGAGTTACTAAACTCTTGGTATCTCAGCTTCTTTAGGCATAAAATGAGGAATGCAATGACTGTTAATGTGCCGTCCAACTCTAAATCTCTGATCCTATGAATTTTCATCATGATAAATATTTGTTGATTGCCTGCTGTGCTGATAATGCAATCCTATGTACTGTAGGGGTTACATTCAAACTATGCTGACTATTACTAAATCTTTGAAGATTCAGGTAGTCCTTCATAGCCTCACAGTGCCTTTGGGACATAATTATTGACATCAATTATCACTGCTGTAGATGTGCTGGAAGCACCAGTTAAGAGAGGATTTTTTATGAATAAAATGCCAGATAAAAGTGTTCTGCTTTCTAAGCATATAACCCTCTTGTCAAAAATCCTCTCATGACATAGGTTTACTTGAGGGCAATCTCTGTCTTTCTTGACTCCTATTCCCCATCTAAAAAACCTAGGAAAATTCTTATGAAGGATCTTTCATTACACTGAATTTGATTCTACTTGCAATACCCACTGGTCACAAAATAAAAGAAACAAATTTCACTTATAGCACATAGAAAAAGAAACAATCAAGTTCTTAAATGTACTTTCCAAAGACTTTTTTTTCCTGACTATCTTTATAAATTTTTAGTCACTTGCCTGTTATTGGGAGGGAGATTATCCCCTGTAGCTCCCCCACCATCATCTTCTATAGTTCACAGTGGTTCTGGTAGTATCACACATTACTGATGGGTCTTCAGAGTCCCATTGTGACCTCTCCAGATGAATTACTTAGCTTGTTCCTTGTTCCACATCTTCTTTCACTGCTTACTATTCCCAGCAGACAATGTCAAGTATGACTTTCATGCATGTCCAAGCTCTCTGTCAGAGTTAATCTTTCCTCTGTCATTGGCTATCATCTCCCTCTACTCCATCTGCTACAGAGGGGAAGACCTCCAGAGTCCACCTAGTCTGAAAAGAGAAGACAGGAGATAGTGTTTTCCCCTTTTCACAGCATTAGGGATGTATTTACAAACAAAGGACCATGTATCTTCTCAATGAGATTTTCCTTTTGGCTGCTACTCTTGCTAATCCTACAAAAGCCTCCTTAGGTTTGAGGCTTCTAAATGTGGTTTCCAAATATTGGACATATATTCACAGTATCGGAGAGTTAGACCTAAAAGATTAACTTAGGCTGCTATTATTCAGTCATGACCAATTTTTTGTAATCCCATTTGGGGTTTTCTTGGCAAATATACTGGAATAGTTTATCACTTACTTCTCCAGCTCATTTTACAAATGAGAAAACTGAGGCAAACAAGGTTAAGTAACTTGCCCAGAGTCAGATAGCTAGTAAATATCTAGGGTCACATTTGACCTCAGGTCTTTCTGAATAGTACTCTATTCACTGCTCCACCTAGCTGCAGAAGGGATCTTAGAGGGCCTCATGTCCAAGCTTATTAATTTTCCATATGAGGAAAATGAAGGTCAGAATAGTTAAATGTCTTGCCTGCTATCATATAGGTACTAGAAATGATTTGAACCTCACTTCATTCTCCTGATTCCATATTCAATAGCCTATTCATTACACCATGCTGCCTTTTAAGAAATCGGGGTGGAGGTTAAGGAAGAGTGGTTAAAGTCAATGATCTTTAATATTCCTTACAACTCTTGTTGGGTACAATCTTGTGCCCAATGTACAATAAAAAGGAACAGAAGCAGAGCTCTGAGCTAACAACACTTTATTAAAGGGTCTATGGCTCCCACTAATGAAGTAAATCTCAGGTCTTCCTCATGACCTCAGTTTTAGTTTTATACTGCTTGCTACCCAGATGGAACACAAGAGGCAAAGTAAAATATATAGTCTCATTGACTGATAGGCCTATATCTTGACCTTTCAAGAGAACCTTCAACTCATGCTTGTGATGGATTAGCTGATAGTTGTCTAAATATGGACAAAGCTGATGGTCTTTCATTGGCCCCCATTGGCTATAGCCCAGAGTCACAGACAGCTCCTGCAATGTGAAAACAGGGTCATCTAATAGTCAAGTACTCAAAGCACCTGTTGGTCAAGTGTCATAGGGCAATTTTCCTAGCCAAGTGTTAACAAGAGGTGGAGGTACAATCAAAAATAACTTGGGAGCTTTCCATGCCATTGAGTTACCTCCACCATACTAGACTTGGTCATTTATGCATCAGGCATTGGGTTAAGCATGTGGATTCATTACACTGACTAACTGTATCAATAGAGAAATATAACAGTAGTAAACACTGCCCCTATGAAATTAAATTCAACTAAACAATACTAATCAGGGATCTAGATAAAATAGATTAATCATTTCCCACATTTAAAATCTACTGTTGTAAGAATTTCCAACATCTTTTCCAACCACTGCACAAATAAGCTAGCATGGACTACAGACAGAAAAACTGAAGCTTATGCACACAAGGTGTGACATACTCCTTTAATGGTGATGGACACTGTGTCTCCCAATTCCATGAATGACATAAAGAGGTAGATAAATAGATAGATAGACGAATGAATAGATGGATAGGTAGATAGAGAGAGAGTCTCTTTCCTGAGCTACATGACCCCAAAAGTTTGAATATCACAAAAGACTATAAAAAGGAAAAGGTACATTTTTTAACAAAAGAAAACAAATGCTTAATCTGTCACAAGAAAACAGTATCTTTTTAAATAGTCATTTATTTAGCTCTTACTAGGTGTCTTATTAGATAGGATAAAGAGAAGGGGATGAATTCCTAAAAATCAAAGTCCTGTGAATTTTCTTTTGTAACTGTAAAATGATTGGGGGAAAAGAGATACTGAAGAAGATATTCAGCAACATTTTGTCACAGAGGAAAAGAAAGAAATGTAATAACACCAAATATGGCATAAAATGGAGTCAGTTATGTTCTCCCCAAAATCCATTTTTGGCTCTATGATCTTATAACTGTTAACTACTAATGTTTTTGCTTTCATAAAAGGCAGCTAGGCATTGCAATGGATAGAATGCTGAAGCTACAGTCAACTTAGTGTTTTCAATTGTGTTTGACTCTTTGTGAACCCATTTGGAGTTTTCTTGGCAAAGAACTAGAGTGGTTTGCCATTTCCTTCTCCAGCTCATTTTACAGATGAAGAAACTGAGACAAAGTGGGGTAATACATACAACAAATCATACAACTAGTAAGAATCTAAGGCCAGATTTAAATTCAGGTCTTCTTGACTCCAAGTATAGTGTTTTGTCCATTGTATTATCTATCCGTCCCTACAATTCAGGGACCTGAATTCAAATCCAGTCTCAAACATGTATTATTAGGTAATCCTCTGTTTGCCTCAATTGCCTCAATTGAAAAGTAGCGATAATAACAGTACTAATGGGTTACAGGGGAGCAGAAGAGTTGAAACCTCAAAATATATTGAGGTTTCAGGATTCTCTTCATATGGTCCACCAAATATTGGGGAGCAAGGACTGAACCCCCAAATATATTGGGATTTAGGGCTAGTGTGGCAAGGTGTCTCAAAAGAATTTGTAGGCTAGGACCATCTCCAGATCAAGAGGCAAAGATTTTATTATTATGCCAATGACTAGAGGGCTAAGTTCCAAAAGAGATGCCAAAAATTAACAAAGGGAAAGATTCAAGTACTAAATTCCTTAGTGGAACTCACAACTAACAGGAGGAAGATAGCATAATAAGAGGGAAAAACTAGCTATGACAAAAGGAAAGATACTTTAAGGCAGGCAAATTCCCAGAGAACTTGTTGCCATAAAATGGGCTATTCCTAATGAACCCACAAAAAATGGGGTACAGGTCTAACTTCTGGGTCAAAATCATAACTTAACCTTCTGAACTGTGGGATCATGTCAATGCAAGGAACTAGACAAGGAATTCAAGCAGGGACTACAGCAGTAAAGGTCTATTTAAGTCAACAAAAGTCCTACTTAACAAAAGGCCCTTTCTTTAGTAAAGAGATAATCCTGTAAATTTTCCTCCCTACTTGCTTCTGGAAGTAATTTGGACAGTAAAATTCACACCCTCTCCAGATACTGTCCCTCCCTATGACTCAAGAAGCTACCAAGGACCTATCTTTTTTGTTAGGTTCTTATTTATCCCATCATCCACCTCCCAGGATTGTTGTAAGGATCAAATAAGACAATGTTTGTAAACCATTTAATGAAGTGCCTAGCACTAAATTTAGTAGGCAGAGAAGAGCAATTGGCATCAAATGTTGAAGTTTGCACCAAATGTTGGGATCCAACCATGTGATGAATTCACAATGGCCATTCTCTTTGCTAAAAGGGACATTTATTTAGAAGAAGTTACAAATAAAATGAAGAGATAGACACTAGGAATAGTAAATATGAAATAGATTTGGGAGAGCATATAATATGTGTTAGACAATAAAGTGGTTTTAAAAACTAACAATGGAAAAGACAAGTTCTCTAATGAAGCTAAGAAATAACCAAGAGAAAGGGAATGTATCTTGAGATGGGAATGAATACTTCATTGACTGGCAGACTACATCCATAGAGAATTTTTACCACTTTAAAAGAGCTAGTTAGCTTTAAGATGGAGAAAAACAACATTAGGTCTTCTTGTTAAATTCAAAGGAGGGTGACACAATTTGAAGGTATTTACTGTGTCAAAACAGTACCTAATTAGCAAGAATAGAGAAAATTTGGAACTTTTACATGGCAGACTGAAGGGAGCTCCTCCTGTTCCTTATTCACATGGTTCCTTCAGTCTCAATAGCACTTTTGAGTTAGTATCCTATGTTTTCCATCTTCCTATTCTAGATCCAATGAGAGCATGCTTGACCAGGCCCCATTTGTGATACTTGTCCCAGAAAATTCCTAAATTCAAGTTTTCTTTAGGACAGAACATCAGATTGTCTTTGACAGCCTCTTAGACTACCATAGCATCAAGTCCTCTTTAAATAAATTATGAGAGACTTGTTTGTGATTGTGACATTTAGCACTTAAATAGATTTTCCTTCCAAATTCTTTAAAGCACTAAATGTCCAAGTTCTGCCTCATCTATGTTGACCACTAACTGCGCCCAAACAGTCAATATCATCCTCTCTATGTAAAACTTCTTAAATTGGGTGTTGTGACCCTATATGGGATCATGTAACCGAATGTGGGGGTCATAAAATTATGATTTATTATCAGTAAATGTTTGGTTCTTATATTTTATATACATATTTTATTTTTATATTTTATGTCTATTTTATATATATACCAAAATTTCTCTGGAGAAAAAGGGTTGCAACAAAGAAACCCAGAGGAGTCAGGACTGAATGCTGCCCATAACTTTAGAGTGGACCCAAATCAGAATAAAAAATAATTAGGAAATTTTAAACAAAATAAAAATATAATACAATATAGATAATATTATATTTTAAAACTGTCTGTTTTCTGCCCTCAAGAATAGGGCAAAAATTGGTCAATTTCTATTTGAATCTGATATCCCTACTCGAGTGGATGTAAATCAGCAGAGAAAATACCAATTTTTCCTAATAAAGAGAGTTTTCTTACTGGGGAGCAATTAGTCACAGATCTAGTCCCTAAACCAAGTTATTTTAGATACACAAATATAATTATTTGGGGTGTCCCAATGTAGACCACCTTAATGGGTTACTGGAAGGAAAGCAATTTGTAAAATTTGGTAAATTACAAAACATGAGTTGCTTTCCCACATTTCTAGTCAGTCCCCTCCTAGGGATGAGTCAAATGGAAAAGGAAAGGAAGAAACAAGCATTTAATAAACATTGTGCTTAAAAAAAAAAAAAAAAAAAAAACTTTACAAATATTATCTCATTTGATACTCAAAACAACTCTGGGATGTAAGTGCTATTATCATTTTATAGGTGAGGAAACTGAGACAGACAGAGATGAACTGACTTGCACAGGATAACATATCCCAGACCCAGCATTTTATCCACTTTGCCACCTTGTTGTCTTCTTTTGCTTTTCCACTTGGTGAACAAATGTGAAAGTCCCATATTTTTTTGAAAGGTTACAGAATCTAAAAATGGTCAAGTGGTGGTCTTATCTATGTATTGAAGGTTTGAGAAGTTGTTGTTTTTTTTTTCACATTTTCTAAACATAAAATATGTGAAAGTACCAGAAATGACCACTAAGACCTCCAAGCTTTTTTTTCCTCCACATAAACTATAATAATTTGCTCTTTTGCCCATGACTTAATATGCCATGTTACTCCAACAGACATAATCTCCCCACTGCTATTTAACAGTCTTTGAAAACAATCTGTAGTATATTAGGAGACTGCATTTTTTTCTTGGTTTTATTAATATTTTTTTAGGCAGGAGGAGCCTGGGGGGATGGAATAAAATGAATATAGCTCTAGGGGTTTCTCAAGCCTTTTTCTTTTGCATGTATTATCACTTTCTTATTGTTTGGGGAGAAGAAAAGAGCCAAAAGGCATCATCCTAAATTCAAATCTAGAGCAATTAGCTCATCCCCTGGCTCCTTAGATTATTACACTATTTTTCCCCCTGAGCTGGTATAATCAAAGTTCCTCCTCCTTGTTTCATAAGTGACCTGGAAAGTAGAACTACCCGCCAAGCCTGTCTGGGTCACGTCTTTTTACAGTAGAACTGAGCCAAACAATTGGGTAAGCAACCCACTATGGGGAAAGGAGAGGGAGAGAAATAATCTGGTGACCAAAGGAAGGTATGAAGTGAGAAGGCAATAGGAAACCAGCATTGCCAGCCATGCTGATTTCACTATAGAAATTTAGTTGGTGGACTGATGATATATAGATTGGGAGGAACATTTAGAAAACCTACATTCTTGTTTTGGCTGTACCCCAACTTTCTTTTTAACAAAAATTCATCAGATTTGTGTTGATCTTTTTGTTTTTACATAAAATTTATTTCTAAATATGTCTTTCCCCTCTTCCCTACACAATAAGCTATTCCTTGTAGCAAAGACTGAAAAAGAAAAAGAAAATTTTTAGCAAAAAAAAACAAAATAATGATCACATCTGATGTATTATTATATCCTAATGTATGTATACATATAAGTGTGTATGTGTGTACATACAATACATGTAAATATCTATAAACATTATTACATATTTATTGTCCCTTATCTCTTCACTGAAAAGTAGTAGGCTTTCCTCAAGGCTTCTCTAAGGTTGGGTTTTTGTTTTGTTTTGTTGTTGTTATTATTATTCCATGCTCAACTTCTTTCTTTCTTCCTCCCCCCTCCTTTCTTCCCTCCTTCTTTTCTTCCTTCCTCCCTCCCTTTTCTCTACTTCCTTTTTTCTCCCTCCTTCTGTCCCTCCCTCTTTCTCTCTCTTCTTCCTTCCTTCCTCCTTTTCTCTTTTTCTTTCTTTCTTGTCTTTCCACTTACTTTATAATACACATTTTGTATGCTCTTTTCCTGATTTTGCTTACTTTACTATGCATCTGTTCATATAAATATTCCTTTGCTGCTCTGAATTTTTTATATTTATTCTTTCTTATGGCCCTGTCATTAATCCTCAATTCAATAAATATTTAGTGAATGCCTCCCAGGTATAAGATCCTGTGTTCCCATTGGGCTTATAAAAATAAAAACAAAAACAAAATAATTTTGCGTTTTGCTGAGAAGAGAGAAATAAATTGTTTCATTTTTGTTATTTATATCTTGATTGCCTAGAATTATGCCTGGCATATGGTTTTTGATTAGTCATTGATAGTCATTTCCATGACTTCATGACCTCATTTGGGGTTTTTTGGCAAAGATTCTAGACTAGGTTGTCATTTCCGTTTTCAACATTTTTAATAGATGAGGAAACTGAGGCAAATAGGGTTAAGTGATTTGTGGGGTTCATTCAGTATCTGGGGGCAGATTTGAACTCAGGTTTTTTGGCTCCAGGCCTGGCACTACTGTGCCACCTAGCTGGTATTTTTGGTCCTTAAAAGATCTTTGTTTGTTTTTAATTTAGCTGTCTCCTCACCAACTAAACAATAAACTCTTTGAGGACAGAAGTTTCTTTTCTGTTCCTTTCTCATAGAGGGCACATTATATGTATGGAAGTTTGCCATAGAGTAAATAAAGGCCCAGAGAATTAATAAGCAGACAACAGCAGGGATACTCACAGTGTCCAGATTTTAGTTATCCCTTCTACCTCATGGGGTTAGAAGCACAGTACCTAATCACCCTCTGGAACATTCACACAAAATTTCTGACCCTCCCTTCATATTAGAGAAGAAGTCTGAATTTTTCCTTTTTCTTTTATAGGGTATTTGCAATATCTTATTGTAAAATTTGGCTTGATATTCTATGTATATGTAATATATTTCTAAACTTCTGTGTCATCTGCTGACCTTTATGTTGGACTGCAGCTTTAGCAAAACTCCCTTCAAATTTCCATTTAATTTCTTATGTTGATCCCCAATATATAGAAACTAAATTAGGGGAAAATGTGATATGGAAGGGAAGGTATAGTATAGTTATGCCAGGCTTTGTGGAGTGATCCCTAAAAAGTTTACAATCTAGTAAAGGAGATAAAACTATCTGTACATGAAAAAAATGAAGATATAAACAAATCAATGTTGTTCAAAACGATACTAGGATTTTGTACCACTGTGGCCCCCATCACAATATTTTTATAATAGCAGCCAATATATCAGGCTTGTACTAAGATTGGAGAAAAGAAAGCTGACTCAGGTCTTTGGGGAAGAGAGTAGGAAGACATGACAAAAATCTACAGAAGCAATAATGGGACTTCAGAGACCATTCCCAGGATACCCTCCACCCTAACTTTGGATATAATACCTCCTCTCTGTAGCAGATTCAGCTTCATTCTTGCTTACAGAATCAGACATGTTTTGCTGAACATTCTCTAATATCTGGAAGTTCCCCAAGGAAGTCTTGCAATATTAAAGTTGCACATCTGGCTTCTATTGTCCAGTTCTTAAGCCATGTCCTCCCCACACCATCACCAGCATCAACATACTTCAAGGTTGGACGGCAGGATATGATCTAATGGCTAGTGGGAAGAGTTCTCAACTCCCCACTGGTTGAAAGAAATTATTTTCGGGGAGGGGGAGTGTGAGGAGGAGGAAGTACAAGGGGCAATAGGAACAGGAGTCTGAACAAAGTGGAAATCTTAAAAATCACCTGCATTTTGATACCCAGATGGTCCTTTAAGCAGCCATCTGAACTGGAGCTGAGCCCATGCTAAATGACAGTAAATTGCCTCCATACCCACAGAGCCTGAAATATTGGCCCTTCAGAAATGAGCAGGAAGACAATTTATTAAATGCCCAGACTCATCCTTTTTCAAATCCCTTCCTCACCCTGGAGTGAAAATAGAACCTTCAACAATAAAAGCCAGCCTCCTTCCAGCTGGGTTTCCACCACTATTGACCGTCTGTGAGCAGATATATCAGAAACAAAGCCAGAGCCTAGTGATTGGGGCAACAAATTAGAGAAGGAGGCAGGCAGGTCTAAGGTCTCAACTGTCCCTCTCTCCTCCACCTGGCAGAAATAGGAAACAAGGTAAAGAAGAACCATCTCGAGAGGTGGATGGAAGAGTGGTAAGAATGTGGCCTTTGGAGTCAGGAGACATGGGTGTGAATCTTAACCTTACTATTACATGTGTGAATGTGGACAAGCCTTTTTACCTTTCTGATATCCTTCCCTTGTAAAACAGAAACAATAAGATTTGTGCATATTAAAGGGCAGCCTGAAGACCTACTCAGACCAGGTCCCACCTGCACTTTGCCAATGGACCTTCTTACCCATCCCCAGCCTTTCTTGCCCAGCTCCCATCATGTGCTGAAAGCCTCCTCCTGGCACAAATCCCCATCCCCATCCTCATTCTAGGCACCACAGAGCAGAGGTATAGAGTCCTGCTCCAGCCAGATTAAAATGCACCTGGGAAGTGTTTAATAAAATAAATAAAAATATAATTCAACATAGATGATTTTAATTCTTTGATATTAACTCTAAGTCTGCAGGAATCTGTTCCATTTGAGTGTGATGCTGTTGTCCCAGAGAACTACTCTACTCTAACCCTTAGAACACTGGTTCTCAAAGTATGGTCTAGAGAATCCTGGGGATCTCTGAAACCCTTTTAGAGGGTCTACAAATTCAAAAATAGTTTTTATTTCAATATGGTAAATGTCTATAAATATGACCCAGATAAACAAAAACGTTTTGGAGAGATCCTCAATAATTTTTAATAGGATAAAGATACTGAAAACAAAAGTTTGAGACCACTGCCTTAGAACAACTATACCATTCCCAACATGATATAAACAAAATATGCCTATTTATATCATTAAATGAGCAGAGAACCAGCAACCAAATCCTTCTAATAATACTAATAGTTAGCCTTCCTGTAGCACCTAACAAGTCCTGTGATAGGCAGGTACAAATATATAATTTAATCCTTACAACAATCCTCATGCTTATTATCACATTTACAATTGAGGAAACTGAGGCAAACAGCATTAAGTGACTTGCTCAGAGTCACACTGTCTGAGTTCCCATAAGAATTCAAGTCTTTAAGAATTAAAGATCCAGGGCACTATGCTGAGCTATCTGATAGCCTTACTCTATGAATCCCAAGCATTATATGACCTGCCATTGTTAGACATTGTTATCTACCCCATTGCTGAACTTTTCTGTCTGTCCCACAACTGAATCCTCCTTTATGGGATATTTTCCCATTAGAATGTGAGTTCCTTGAGTAAAGGGACAATCTCACAATTTTCTCTTTGTATCCCTCAAAGTCCTTGGTACTTAACCAATACTTAAAAAATAATTTTTCATTTCGTTTCACTACCTATCTTATAGGGTGATTGTGAGGAAAGAGCTTTCTAAGTCATAAAGTACTATGTGAGTAGTTATCTTCTTATGCCTTCTATGCCTATATGTCTATGCTTTAATGTCTATAGACATTAATATGAATCTTATCAGTGGAACAACAAAATGTATTTTCTAGGAGAATTGAAATTAATTTTTATGCTAAACTTACAAACATGAAACAAAATGAGCATTTCAATGTACAAAATAGAATTTATTTTAAAAAGGGATTGTAAAAAATAGAAAGCTTTAATAAAAAATTTAAAAAGGGACTGTACATAAAACTTCAAATCTCTATGAGGTACACCATACTTTTTAAATAGTACATAATAATAATTTCAACCTGTTACTTTAAAAGCTTTCTGCTTATCTGTGTTTTCTTTTGGTCTTCTGTTTGATCTCTTTGGTACATTTTTTAAAATGCCTTAATAACCTTCTTTTCTTGGTCTTTTTGGAGGAGGCAACCCTAATTCTACTGTCTTTATCTCTCTAATTATCCTCAACTGAAAAAGAAAAGAAAAGAAAAAAGAAAATCCTTGCAAAATATACATAATCAAACAGGGCACATTTCTTTATTGGCTGTGTCCAAAAATGCATGTTTTTCTCTACCATTGAATCTATTACCTCTTTCTCAGTAGGGGAATTAGCTTTACCAATCCATGATCATCAGTAAAAATTTTAAAATAATATTTTAAATCAATAATAAACTGGATTGAACAAATGAATAATGTTCTGAATCAGCAGGCCACAAGGCTAAGGGTGGTTCTGAGTCCCAGCCACATATTCCATGGTTCATTAAGGACAGGGAGAAAGAACAATGAAAGGAGTGGGATGAAAATATTTCTCCTTGCTTAATCACAATTCAACTAGTTCACCAAGACAGGGATAAACTGAAATTTATATCCAATCCTCATCTTCCTCCACCTCCTCCCTCTCTCCCTTCACTAGAAAAGTAATGAATGTAACCTAGAGCTGTGAAAGGTGGAATGTTGGAAAGGAAGGTTTCCCAGTCTCTTAAACTTCTAAACTGAACCAGGGACAGCTGGCAATTGTTTAATTAGTCAAATGGAACCATACAAATTAAAAGAATGATAAAGCCCTAGAAAATGAGATTTAGAAACAAAAGAAAAAAGAAAAAAAAACCCACCAGTAGCATAAATTATTCCTCCTTAATGATGCAAATGGAGAGATCCTCAATCTCTATTTTTATCACTAGTTAAGACCAGTCTTGAAAAATAATGGACACATACACATATATGTATTTTAAAAGTGGCCTGATAAAAATTTGCTATGTCTCCTAACTGCCCAAACCAATTGCATATTTGCACTGGAGATTTATAACCTTTAACAAAGATATTGTGGAGACTTGCAACATTATCCAAATGGCCTAGTTTCATCCTGAAAATCCTATATGAATTTTTAAAAAGTATATTAATAGTATCTGGTAGCCCCCAGCAGTAAAGGATCTATAGAAAAAGAACTAGAAAAAGTTATTTATAGTAGTGATAAAGTGTTACGTTTAAGGCTGCAAAATTTGGCAGCCAAGGTTTCAGTCCTGAAATAAATTTGTTTTATGCTTCTGACCAAGGAATAGTTGAAAAATTAAACAAACAGGAAAGAGTCACCTATTGGGATTTCAGAGATAAAATAGGATGATGATTCCCCCCACTCCTGGGTCCCATAATCACCTCTTCTGTGGTGAAAGGCAAACAGAAGCCAAGAAGCTGGTGACAGCTTCAAGTCACTATGGCATATGTGGCTAATAGTTTACTAAAGTCATTGCCTGACTATACATCTTCTGTGCTCAAATACATCCTTATGTGATAAGTCCCTGAGGATCCTAGCTTAGAAGTACTGTAAACTTAGAAATACTGTGCAATTAACAGAATGTCTCATTCATAGGCTTCAAGAAATATTAGGACTGAACAGGACCTCCAAGATCATCCAGACTAATTCCCTCATTTGATGGAGGAAAAAAGTGATTTGCAAAGGAACTGTTGCATTTGCTATATTAAAGCAGACCATCTTTTGGGGAATTCTGTATTTGACTCAAGTTACTGTTCATATGAATTTGATCAAAAGTCTCTTACAACCTGTAGTGAAATCTCTGGCAAAGAAGGCAAGACAATCAAAAAATTCATTAGTGACATCAAAAATCCAAGACTTATAAGAATCAGTCCTACCAGCAGCAGACCATTTGTGTCTGTTATCAAAGCCCCCATAGAGAATATCAAGAGTTGGCTTTTATTCATCCATTGAATGAGCTTTTGTGGGCTTTACATTAAACATTTGAGGAATAGTTAGGTAGTAGAGTATATAACATGCTGAATTTAGAATCAGGAAGACCCATCTCCCTGAATTCAAATCTGGTCTCAGACACGTATTATCTGTGTTACCCTGGGCAAGTCACTTTACTTTATTTGCCTCAGTTTCCTCATCTGTAAAATGAACTGGAGAAATAAATTACAAATTACTCCAGTAACTTTGCCAAGAAAACTCCAAATAGGATCAAAAGAGTTGGAAAGGATTGAAAACAACTGAATAATGATGAAAACTTCTGAGCTCTGCATTTGTAGTCTGTGTTATAACTTTACTAAATATCATTGCTTTCTAGTTGTCTCAAAGGAATGGAGTGGTCACTCATATAGATAAGGCTTTATATTAGAATGAAGAGGAAGGGTCTTTCTTCAAACTCAATACTCAAACTACAATCTACAATGTTGTATGTAGTATGTAGTATGTATGTATTAGAGAGTTTTTGGAGAACTACCTGCTAATAACTTGATGATGCATCTTTCCCCAGAATAGTGGATTTGGAGCTTAACAAACTGGATCTACTACCCATTATCTGTATAATAAGCAAGTCATTTCAAGTTTCTGTGATTCAGTTTCCCCTATTTAAAAAATTAAAATGTCAGTCTAAATAACCATTAAGATCCTCCCATCCCGAAATCTATGATTTGATTGATGCCTGTTTCTAATATATGTTTAATTATTTTCCTATATTATTCATTTCCTCCTTAAACTCTTAGAATATAAAGCTTTTGCAGGAAAGTAAAGAATAAGAAATATTCCTTTAATTATTTATAATGGTGATAATTAATAATATATTATTATAACAACTAGAATTTATATTGAGCTTCAATGTTTAAAAAATGTTTTATATAGCTCACTTTTAAATCAGCCTCAGAGCAACCCTATCAGGAAAATTCTACAGATATGACTATCGTTATTTTATAGATTCATAGATCCTCATCTTATAGATGAGAAAACTGAGAGAGGCTTATCTGCAGTCCAAACTAGAAAGCATCAAAATCTGTATCTAACTTGAGATCTTCCTGTTTCTAAGTCCAGTACTTTATAACCACTATTCCACAGAAGTTTTTTTTTCATACTAATAAGATAATAGAATTTTAGAGCTGGACAAGACTTTAGTGGTCTTCAATTCTACTTTTTTAATATATTTTTGAGGGTAGTGAGTTCCAGAGAAATGATTTGATTTTCCCTCTAGGGGCCATAGATACAGTAAGCAAAGTCCACCTTAGAATGTAGATCTTCTGATTAATTCACTGTTCTCTTCACTATACCACTGATATCTTCAGCTAAGGAACTTAATCATGCTGCATTTGTGTATAAACTAATATTGTTAAAAAGAAATGTTTTCAAATGGACAAAATAGGTACATTATATTCGATAGCTTTGAGATTCTGTGATTATAGGTATATGAGAAATACACTGGTAAAAAAAAAAAAAAAGAAAAGATTAAATAAATAGATTTGTCCAAAAAAAGAGGCTTTATTGATAGAAACTGTTAGATATGTGGAGTAAAGAGTCCATTGTAAAAGATAATTATGTGTTCTTACCAACATGAAGGCCTGACTGTATAGAGGAGTGAGTGATCATGGTATCCTGAGAATCACAGGTGTTTCTAAATATATGCCTAATTATTGTCCTATTTCAAAATTTGCTTTTTCATCTTCTACAAGGTTTGTAAAGAACATTGGTGTTCTTTGGGTTTGTTATAGTAACTGTAACTATACTCTTTTCTGTTTATTACCCAGCTACATAAGTTTTTTGGGCCCTGCCTGGACCTTTACTTCCCTTTTAACTTTTTAAAAATAGCCAGAAAATCCTAAAATCCTAATTGTACCACTTACCCCCGTATAGCCTGGGTGAGTCACCTCCTAAAATCTGGGCCAATTACTCATCTGTAAAATAAAAAGCTAGACAAAAGGATATTTGGGGTCCCTTCTGGCTTTAAGTCAATGATCTCCTAGGTTACTATGGGTCTGTCCAACATAGAACTTCTACGTTCATCCTTGATCCAAAGATCTGGAAGACAACATAAAACAAAGAAAAGAGCACCAACTTTCAATGTCAGAAGAGTTCAGATCCCATTTATGATCTTTACTATATATATATATATATATATATATATATATATATATATATAAGCTTGGAAAAATCACTTCTTTTCCTCTTGCCTCTCTTTCCTTGTATATAAATTAGTGGGGTGGACCAGATAGCCTCAAAGTTCCCTCCAGTTCTAGATCTAGAGATACTTGGATTTCTGAAACTAAAGTAAAGGAAATGATTCATATCATCTGCATGCACATAATTAGTATCAATTAAGAAATGTCTTTAATTGTTTCAGACAATAAAACAAACTGTCCCCCTTATCTAGGGAATAAAAAGTTGAATTAAATTTTTTAAATGGAAGGAGGGAAGAAATGCTTAGATGAGCAGCTTTTACACACATTTTTCTTATTCAGAGGGGTTAATAAGAAAATAAATGTACAATTTTTCTCATTCAATCTAGCCCCATTTAAAAAGCATTTATTTAGCACTCACTATATTTAAGGTATTGTGTTTAGCTCTATGTATAAAAAGACAAAATGAAATATAAGTTCCTGCTCTCAAGGAAGGGACCTTCTACTAATCATCCATGGTGTTGTTGTTTAGTCATTTCATTTATGTCCAACTCCTAGAGACTCTTTTTGGTATTTGCTTGAAAAAGATACTAGAGTTTTTTGTTATTTCCTTCTCCAGCTCATTTACAGCTAAAGAAACTGAGGCAAAGGGGGTTAAGTAGCTTGCCCAGAGTCACACAACTAGATAGTGTGTGAGACCACATTTGCATTCAGGAAGATGGATCTTTCTTACTTCAAGCCCGACACTCTATCCACTGTACCCCCTAGCTGCCTCATAAGTTGGCAATAACTTTTTTCTAGCAATTAAGAAGAAAAGCTATGTCTAAATTATGAACTGGCATGCCAAGGAAACTCTGAACAAGCTAATATTTTTACTCTTTCCTAATTAATTCTCTAGTTTGTTCACAACAATTGTTTCATAGCTTCTCTTAATTTCTCAGATCCCCAGATATATTCCTCAGACACTTACCTGAGGTCCTTACTTGGTAGTTTATTTTTTTTAAATTGAGGCTCACTTTTTTTCCTCCTCCTAATGTGACAACCTTTCTTCCTCATGTCCTCCTATCATCATTGCTAGCCATTCCCTCCTTTAGTATGATCTTCTTTGAAGTGATCTTCTTCTCACAATCAGTCCAAATGTACCCTTGGTGATATTCCCTCTTGTCTTCTCCACAAAATTGTTTCAACTATAACTCTGTTCTCTCTCTCTCTTTATACTTGTTCCATCCTTGTTTCCCATAAGCATGCTCAAGTTTCTCCATCCTCCAAAACATCTGACAACAGTATTTCCATTCATAACTTTTCTCCCTTTCTCAAATTCCTTGAAAAGATCACTTAAGGTCATCAATGTTCCCACTTTCTCCTTTCAGTCTCTTAACCCTCTGCAATATAGTATCTCATCCAATCATTTAATTGAAACTAATCTTTTCAAAGTTGCAAAATTCTCCTTATCAGCGATTGGAATGGCCTCTATTCTAGTCTGATTCTCCTTGACTTTACTGTCACATTTGATCCAGTTAACTCTTCCAGGATATTCTCTAAAACTTTAGGTGGGTACTCTCACCTGATTTCCCTCCTACATATCAAATTACTCCTCTGCTGATTCATCATCCATGTTGTGTCCACTAGTTGGGTGTATATTCCAAAGAACTGTCCTGACCATCTTCTCTTTTCTCTCCATTCCTTCTTTCTTAGCAACCTCATCAGCTCTCAATTATTATCACAATACAGATGACTCTCAGATAAATAGATATAATATAAATATATTATGTATTTTATTATATATAAATATATTTTGGTTATTTATGTATTTTATGTGTATGTATTATATATGAATAATATTTTACATATCATCTATATTATGATATTTCACTCTATCCATTGTGCCTCTTAGCTGGTGTGTGTGTGTGTGTGTGTGTGTGTCTAATCTCTCTCCAGATCTCTAGTCCCTCACCACCAATTGCCTATTGGACATTTCAAACTGTATTCCCTAGAAACATCACAAATATAAGTTCAAAACAGAATTCATTCCCCCCAAAACCTACCCCTCTTCCAAACTTTACCTCATTATTCCAATTACCCAGATCCATAACCTTATATCAGCCTATCTCCTCAATCTTTCTAACCCCACATAGCCAACCAGCTATTAAATCTTGTTATTTCTGTCTCTACATTTTCTCTCACATATTTCTCTTCCTCTTCACTTGCAGAGCCACCACCCTACTCCAGCCTCTCCTTACCTTTGACTTCAACTACTATCCTCCCATTTGTTCTTCTAGCCAGTGATATCCTACAGTTCAGGTCAGGTCTGGTCATATTGATTCCCATCCCACCCTCAATGAATTTTAGTGGCTCCCTGTTGGCTAAGGATCAATTGAAGTTCTTCACAATTTGGCCTCTTCCACCTTTTCCAGTATTTTTATACTTTACTCCCTTCCTCTCACTCTGCATACTAATCCCTTGCACATCTCATACAAGACTCTAACATCTCTATACTTTTGCACTGACTATTTCCCATTCTGAACCCCACACTACCTGTATGACACTAGACAAGTCATTTAATCTTGTTTACCTCAGTTTCCTCAGCTGTAAAAAGAACTAATGAAGAAAATGGCAAACCACTCCAGTAATTTTGTTATTCCTCCTTCCCTTCCTCTTCTTGGAACTCCTCATGTCCTTCATTCTCAATTTTAACACCACCTTCTTCAAAAGATCCCTCTCCAGTATCTTTGCCACTCCTTTCTCTTTCTTAGAATATCCTTCAGTACTCAGCTCAAACACCATCTTCTTCATGAAATCTTTCCTGGTCCTTGCAATTGCTAGGATATCTTCCCCAAGTACTTTGTATTTATTTGGCACACCTATCTATCTATTTATCTATCTAGAAATATATATATATATATATAATGTTTAAGTTGTTTGCATCATAGAATGTATGCTCCTTGAGGACAGAGATCACTTCAATGTTATCTATGCATTACCAGTACTAAACAGTGTGCCTGACACACACAGAGTACTAAATTATTGATTGATTTTTATTACGTTATTAAAAATAATTGATGGCAAATGAGAAAGGAATTCAGTGGACAGCATAATTCAAAGTATTATAAAACCCTACTTCTAATCTCAATGAATTTCACAGAATTGTTCTGTGACATAGCATAAGGAAAATGGAAGTTATTTTAGATTATTTCCATGTTCACAAAGCATGAAGTGAAGAGAGGAAAAGAAATGACTTGATGAAATTGCAATGTTGTGATGATTCAGGTTGGGAAAGAAGCGGGGAGAAACAAATTCTCCAGATCATTGCTAGCTCTCTCTCTACTTCAACTTGATGAGACTATGAAATCCTTCCTGCTTTCAGTCTTGTATGTCCTGGGAATGCTGTATTAGGATAGTCATATAAGTTTCACTTCAAATCAGTTTTAAGGTTTATAAAGTAATATATCTTATTGTTCACTGGACTCCTTTCTCAATTCTTACAGACTTACTTGTTATAATACCATTGTGTCAACTAGAGCAAAGATCATCTCATAGCCCTCCAGGAAACAATGTTCCCTGCAGTTTATCTTATTGGCAGGTGTGAAGCTATGGCTTTTAGAATGGATTCTATCCCTCTGAATTATTAAAACTAGGTATCTGCACAGCCTGAATTCACCAGTAATGACCACTGCCCACTCCATGTATGACTGCAGAAGCCCAGGCTTTAACTGATCCAAAATTCTTTAACAATAAAATTATTTTAAAAGTCTTATTTATTTTAGAGGCTAGTGAAAGGAAGATAGGCTGGCAATTTTTTTTCATTCCCTAGCATCTTGCTTCATGTTTCATTGCCCACCTTCACCACCTATCCTTTTCAAACAAACAAGCCCTATACAAAAAGTATTGTGAGTCTAGGCTAAGAAGCAATACGACATAGAGCAGTTGTGTCAAACTGGAACAGAAGTAAACCATTAAACCATATGTAAAGATCTCCAAGGACCATATATCAACTAGGAAAATCACATCTATTATATTTTTTATTGTGTTAAATATTTCCCAGTTACATTTTAATCTGTTTCTGGTAGAATGTTTGATAGAGGATAGAGATCTAGACCTGACAACAGAAATACTGACTTCTAGTGCAAACACTTGCAATCTATATGACCTTAGACAAATAGTTTAATTTCTCTGAGCCTGTTTCCTCTTTTGTGAAATAGGGATAATAATGTTCTTACTTCACAGGTCCCACTCCAGTATCTTTGCCATCCTTTCTCTCCTCCTTTTCTTGGAATATCCTTGGAACATCCTTCAGTACTCAGTTCAAGAACCACCTTCTTCATGAAGGTGAGGATCAAATGGAATAATGTATAAAGTGTTTGGTAAACCTTAAAGTCTTATAATTATTTTATAACAGCACATAATAACACAATACCTTAAATTCATATGGCATGGTACGGAGAAAAGACACTTTTATTATTGTTGCTTTATTTCTATCTCATTATCATCTGAATGGACAACATGGTAGATAGAGTGCTGAACCTAAAGTCAAGAAGACTCATTTCCCTGATTTCAAATCTGCCCTCAGACACTTATTAACTGTATGATACTAGGCAAATCATTTAATCTACTTTGTTTCTATTTCCTCATCTGTAAAAATAATCTGAGAAGAAAATGGTAAACAATTCTAGTTTCTCTGCCAAGGAAACACCAAATGGGGTTATAAAAAGTTGAACACAACTAAAACAACTGAACAACAATAAAAATCATCTATGTACATTTTTACAGCTCCTGGACACAACCAGTCAAGAAATATTTATTGACTATCTACTGTTAACCACCAATTTCAGGGATATGGAAGAGATATTTCATAGTCCTTAACATTGAAGAGCTCATAGTTTTTTGGAAATAATGATAAACAGTTCTTTTAATAATAATATTAATTGTTATTATAACTATAGAATGTTAGGATTGGAAAGAACTTCATCTATTTCATCTTTTTCATTTTACAGGTGAAGAACCTTGAGGTAGGAAAGGGAGGAAATTTGTCCATAGTAACATAATAAGTGAAAAATTCTAGATTCAAACCCAATTACTTCTTTAGTGCAGTATTTTTTCTACTATACCATACCTCATTTTAAAATGCCTGCTATGTGCCAGATACTGGGGATATCAAAAAAAAAAAAAAAAAAAAAAAAAGGCAAAAGACAGCCCTGAATCCCAAGAAATTCATGGGTGTATTGGAGCAGGAAACCTATAAACAACTATACACAAACAAACTGCAGTATATACAGGATAAACTAGAAATAATCAATAAAAGGAAGGCATTAGAATTCAACATTAGAATAGAATAGAAAGTCTTTTTTGTAGAAGAAGAGATGTTAGCTGGACATGAAGGAAGCCAGAGAATCCAGAAAGTAGAAATGAGGAGAGAGAACATCCAAGGTATAAGGGACAGCCAATGAATGAAAAGATGTAGAGTTAACAGGTAGAGGGTCTTTTTTGAAGAACAGCAAGGAAGCCAATGTCATTGGCCCAGAGAGTACATAAAGGGTGGATAAAACATAAAAAGATTGCAAATGGGAGGTAGGGTTGTTGTTATTGAGTCATTTCAGTCATGTCCAACTCCTTGTGACCCCATTTGGGATTTTCTTGGTAAAAATCCTAGAGTGGTTTACCATTTCCTTCTCCAGTTTATTTTACTGATGAGGAAACTAAGGCAAATAAGGTTAAGTGACTTGCCTGGGGTCATACAGATGCTAAGTGTCTGAAGCCAGTTTTGAACTGAGGAAGATGAATCTTCCTGGCTCTGGGTCTGGCATTTTAATCCCTGTGCTACATAGCTGACCTTTTGGGAGATGGGACAGTTTATGAAGGGTTTTGATTACCAAACAAATGATTTTATATTTGATCCTGAAGGTAACTGGGATTTTTTTTAAAAGCAGGAGGCTGACATTATGAGATCTGTGCTTTACTATGATTACTTTGGCAGCTGAGTGGAGGATACAAAATAAGATTTGCCATCACTTAACTCCTGAATTCTTATTGATCAAAACTTCAATAACTGCAAGGTCTACAAATTAAAGTGGAGGTAGTTAGGGTAACATTTATTAATGGAGAGAAAAAGGAACAGCTAGATGAAACAGTAAGCAGACCACCAGCCCTAAAGTCAGGAACACCTGAGTTCAAATTCAACCTCAGACACTTAACACTTATTAGCTGTGTGACCCTAAGCAAGTCACTTAATCCCAACTGCTTTATTCCCCTCCCCTGCAAAAAAGAAAGAAATGTAATGGCAAGAAAATGCTTAAAGAATATTAAAGAAAATTTTTTAAAAATCATTTTTACCTACAAAAAATAATTTCCACTTGTAAATATGGTAATGGAAGGAACATTGTATAATATGATGCCTGACACTGAAGAATCAGCAAATTCTCTTTTTGATAAAGAATTTTAAAAGAAAAACAGAAAATAAGGCAATCATATATTTAAGACACAATACTTCAGTACTATAAGGATCCATTATAAGTGATAGAATGTTAGAGATGGAGGGTACCTTGGAACATAAAATATCTAACCTTATTCAGTCATAACCAAGTCTTCATGAATCCATGTGGGCAAAGATACTAGGATAGTTGGTCATTTCCTTCTCATTTTTACAGATGAGAAAACTGAGGCAAATAGGATTAAATAATATCCCAGGGTCACACAGCTAGTAAGTGTCTGAAGACAGATTTGAACTCAGGAATATGAGTTTTTCCCTACTCCAAATCTGGTGCTCTTTGCACTATGGTGCCACTTTGTGGCCCCAGAATGGCTCTCGGAACACAGAATGTCAGGACTGAAAGAATCCTTAGAAAATAAACAATCTGACCTGGAAGAAATCTTGAAGGTCAGGTAATCCAAACCCTTCTCTTTTTCCCCATTTTATAGAGGGGGAAACTAAAATACAGAAAAAGGAAGTAAGGGCCCAGAGATCATACAACTAGCCAGGCAGAAGCTGAAAGTGAAATCCAGGTCTTCTGCCTTTTCAACTAGCCTGTTTTTTTGTGCATCCTGGTATCCTTAGTCTTCTATGAAATCTGTTATATAATTCAAAAGAAAAAAAAGCAGGATGATGAATAACACATTGACTATAGAAAACCAATCAGAAGAAAGGAAACATATTTGAAAATTATTTCAAGAACTTATGAAATTTATAAATGGTAAAGGCCACAAACAAAAGATCCAAACCTATGAGGAAAGATAGATATCTTGTTGGTGCTTTCTGATTAATAAGTAGAAAGTAATCTAGTTACCATAGCAACATAAAGAAACACAAAGGAAAACATCATTTCTTTAAGAAAATATTCTTGGTGATGAATGGGTAGAGACATTCAAAATATTAAAAAACATAAAACTGAAGGTTCTGCTTTTTTTGGAGCAAATATTCCTTTGGAGGTTAATCACAGAGAATGCCTTTTAGATTTTTCAGATAACAGGACTTGTTTACACAAGCTTGAACAAAACTAGCAATTTGGGCAAAAGTAATGACCAATGAATGCATCTGTTTGGGAATAAATTTTGTTTTCAGCAGTTGTGTTTCTGTTTAGGCAGCAAGGGAGATAAACGCAGGTTGTGTTTTGTTTCTTTTCCCCAATGATATACTTTAGTCAAAGACTTTCCTAGGATGCTGAGACTGCGAAATGCATCTAGTCAGGGTCAGGAAATGAAAGGTTATTTTTTTTCTTTTGTCTGAAAGGAATGTGTGTATGGGTGAGTATGTGTAAATAGATAGATAGATAAATAGATAGAAAGACAAAAAAGTAGGTAAGTAGATAGACCGACATAGATAGGTAGGCAGGGAAACGGACAATAATTGGACAGATAGATAAATGGTTAGATGTATGGATGGATAGATAAACAGATGGATAGATAGCTTGATAACTCAAAAGATAGCTCACTAGGTGGATAGGACAGATGGATAAATAGCTTTTTTTTGATTGATAGATACTGTATGTATCCATTCAAATATTTGTCATTTTTCATGATAGAAGTAGTATTGCATAGTTGATTGAGAAATGGTCTTAGAGCTAGGAAAATTTGAATTAAAGTGTCTTCTCTGACATGCACTTGCCATGTGACTAAGCAAGTCACTTAATCTCTCAGTGCTCCAGATTGGAAGTATGGAACACAAAGTTATTGGACCCCATGGCAGCCAGCAATACTTAGTGGGAAGACCCAACCAGATTAAAATATAATTTCAAATATTTAATAAAATAAAAATACAACAGAACATAGATAATATTAACCTATGGTTTTCTAAGTTAATATATGACCTTCAGAAATCATTGATCTAAATCAGGGGTCCATTTCTATTTGAGTAGGACACCACTGCACTAGGCAGCTCTCAGAGACTCTAAATTAAAGATAAGGAGCCAACCTGCATTAGTAGAGGGAGTTTCTTCATTTGGATGTTGCCCCTACCAATGAAACCTTAAGTCTGGGTCCTATCCCTCTATACATAGACCATCTGACCATCTCAAATGCTCAATCTTCTCCGATTCTTTCCCTTAAATCCAATCTGAAACCTATATGTTAAGTTCAAAATAAAAGAGAGTTATTCATTTTGCTCTAGGCAACTCTCCTTTGGCAGCACCTTCAGATTACAACAGAAATGATAATAACAAAAATAACAACATTTACATAGCGCTTCCAAGTTTGCAAATGTTCTTTCCATACATCATATCATTTGAACCTCACAAAAACTGTGAGGTAGATATGGCAGTGTTATTTTTATTTAGAGATATAAAAGGTGCAGTGGATAACATGTCAGACTTGGAGTCAGGAGAACCAGACTTCAAATCTGGCCTCAGACACTTACTATGTGATCCTAGGCAAAGCATTTAACTCTGTTTGCCTCAGTTTCCTCATTTGTAAAATGAGCTGAAGAAGGAAATGGCATTTTTGCCAAGAAAGCTCAAATGGAGTCACAAAGATTTTAACGTGACTTAAATGATTGAACAACAACAAAACGGGATATAAGGAATTAAGTGCTCATGGTCATACAACTAGTGAGTGCTAGAGGGAGAATTTGGACCCAGGTCTTCCTAACTGTAATTTATCTACCATATCAAAATCAATCAATAAAACTTATTGTGATTGTTTACCTTCAAGATATTGTGCAATGAGAGTGGGGAGACTCATGAAAGGAAGAAAATCACTGAGCTTGGAACCAATTGAACTTGTGTCCTGAATGTCAGACATTGAACCTCTTTTTGTTCTTTGGAAGATCTGATTATTTGGGCTTTTGCATAAATGGTAATGTATGAGCATCATTCAATATGAATAAATAGTGTGATACGGAAGTCAAAAAGTCTAATTTAATCTTGGGATGAGAAGAGAGTTGTAATGTACAAAGCTAGAGTCCTATTGTACTCTGCCCTTATCAAAACATACCTGTAGCTTTGTGTTTAGATATGTATATCACAATTTTGGAAAGGCATTATGAATAAAGATTATTTATAAGAAAGCAACCAAGAAGGTGACATATCTTGAAATCATGTCATATAAGAATTAATTCAAGCAACTGGGATGTTCACCCTAGAAAAGAGAAAATCTTGGGAGAGAGAATCTATGACATCTATGAAATTTTAGAAAATATTTCATATGATAAAGGGATTATGCTTGTTCTATTTGGTTCTGAAGGGCAGAAATAGGAATAATGACTGAAAGTTAGAAAGAGGCAAATTTAAGATTGATATAAGATAAAATATCCTAGAAAATTTGGTATACAAAAGTATTATGGTCTTTCTTAGAAAATAATGAAGTTCCTCACCCTGGAACTCTTTATGCAAAAGCTAAATGGCTACTTCCTTTATATAGGGGAAATTCTTATTTGGGTGTTAGTTAGACTAAATCCCTTTGAGGTCCTTTCCAGCTGCTGCTGGTGGTTATGGTCCTTCATTCTGGAAGAAGACCAATGGCATTAAGAAGGTAATGTCTTGACTAGCAAATGAATTGGATTTAAGTGAGACAGGACTGTGCAAAATCATCAGTCTCACTCACTCTTTCCTCCAGTCATCAAGACATAGGTCAAGATGACAGGTGATACCCCCCGTAGAAATGGAATGAGAGACTTGAAGCAGATCAGCCAAAAGGTTATGATAATAATTTAGGCCTGAAGTGATGAGGACCCAAACCAGCTCTGAGATTGACTTAGACCTCTTCCTTTTTTAATCTCTATTATCATTCTCTCAGGATCCATTGATAATAAATATTCAAGACAATCTAATTTCCCCCCCCAAAAAAGTCTACCTTTGCCTCTTCTAGTCATCCATATATTTTCTTCTCTCTCCTACCTTTTGCTGACAAACCTCTTGAAAAAAAATTCTATATCAACATTTTATGGCCCCTGAAAACCCATATGTATATATATATATATATATATATAACCCACCATTCCTTTAACCCTTTACTATCCCCCCTACTGAAATGGTTTTTGCAAAGATCATCATTGATCTTCTAATTATTAATTCTGATAGCCTCCCCATTTGTCATCTGTCTTGACTTTTTATAGCTTTTAACATTGTTGACCACTCCCTCTTACTGTCTACTCTATTTTCCCTGACTTCAGAGACCTCCCACATTCTAGTTTTCCTAACCACTAATTCTGCCTTCTCTGCTGATTCCTTAATGTCTTATTGATTTATTATTGTAGATCTTTATAACAGTCTGTCTTTGGCGTCTTCTCTTTGTAAACACTCCCTTGGCAATTTATTTCATTCCACTGCTTTAACTACCACCTCTATTCATAAGTCTCCAAATCCTTTCTCAGACAGACACTAGCTGCTTAAAGGATGATATTACATTGATATTCTCTTGCCATCTCAAAATCAACATGTCCAAAATAAAAGCTTATCATTCCCACTAAATTTGTTTGCCCTTTTAACAAATTGACTATTTCTGTAGCATACTTTTTAATTTTTCTCCTGTTTATAACCTTATTTGTTTTGATTTTTCTCTACTTTCCCACAACTCTTCAACTACTAAGTGCTGTCAATCTCCTTTCTGTAGCATGACTTATTCCCCTTGCCAACATCCTCATTGCCACCTATTATGATAGTCTTCTAACAAGTCTTCCAGAAACCCACTCTCCCTTTACTCTAGTCTACCATTAATACAGCCAGCAGAGTAACTTTTCTTCTGTGAAGGTCTGATCCCATCACTCATCTGTTCAAAATATGTTAGAGGCTCCTTGTCATTTGCCAAATAAAAATCAAACTCATATCCCAAGGTACTCCACAATCTGATTTTTTTCTCATTATTTCTTGATGATTAGTTGATCATCCCCCCCCATCTACTCCATGTTTCAATCGACCTTGACTTTTATGCCCAACCATCCCCTATGTTCTCTTGTATCTGTGCCCTTGCTCACACTGTCACCTGCCCCTAAAATACCTTCCTTTGTCCTCTTGATTTGTTTATATGTATCCTTTTTTTTTCTGAAGCAATTGGGGTTAAATGACTTGTCCAGGGTCACACAGCTAGGACATGTTAAGTGTCTGAGGCCAGATTTGAACTCGGGTTCTCCTGACTTCAAGGGTGGTGCTCTATCCACTGTGCCACCTAGCTGCCCCAATATGTATCCTTTTTTAAGATTTGCAAAATACCTTTTATTTAAAATGTCTCATTTAATCCTCACAACAACCCAGGAAAGCAGGTGGATTAGCATCCACATTTTATAGATGAGGAAACTGATACAGACAGGTTAAGTGACTTGTCCAGCATCACAGTAGTAAATATATGATACTGAATTTGAACTCAGGTCTTCCTGACTTCCAGTTCAGTGCTGTGTTTGATCTACTAGAGAGAACCAGAAGCATATAGAAACAGACAAAAATGAACCAAATAAAACTTATTGTCTTAGAATACTAATAACAAATTATATGCATCCTTTAAAGTCCAATTAAAATATGGCTTGTACCCTTCCTTTTTCTCCCTGGTCAATCAGTATCCTTTCCATTGCATATGATATTTCAGTTTTTTTTTCAATTCTTAAATAATCCAAGTACGTAGTTATTGTGTATTACAGAAATCTGTGTTACTACTAGAATGTAAGTTCTAACCAAGGCAGATATCCAACTTTTTTCAAGCAAAATATTTCCCCAAACACCTAGTACAATGCTCTACATATAGGAGGCATTCAATAAATGAATTGATATAATGAATGTTTGAGTCAATGAATGCCACAACCAAGTCATTTTGAAAGTAAGCTCAATCAGGATCAGGCCATCCTCAGCAACGAGATCAACCAAATCATTTCCAATGGAGCAGTAATGAACTGAACTAGCTATACCCAGAAAAAGAACTCTGGGAGATGACTAAAAACCATTACATTGAATTCCCAATCCCTATATTTATGCACACTTGCATTTTTGATTTCCTTCACAAGCTAATTGTACAATAATTCAGAGTCTGATTCTTTTTGTACAGCAAAATAATGTTTTGGTCATGTACACTTATTGTGTATCTAAGTTATATTTTAATATATTTAACATCTACTGGTCATCCTGCCATTTAGGGGAGGGAGTGGGGGGGGGGGTAAGAGTTGAAAAATTGGAACAAGAGGTTTGGCAGTTGTTAATGCTGTAAAGTTACCCATGTATATATCCTGTAAATAAAAGGCTATTAAAAAAAAAAAAAAAGTAAGCTCAATCAGCCCATTCTCATAGCAACTCAACTCCCATTAGTCCCTGTAGCAATTTAGCTGACTCTGTACTTTCTACTTATGAGTAAATTATGTATCATGCATAGGACTTAGGGTAGTAGAAGGGGAAGAAAATACACAATTTGTCTGTGTTTACATAGCAGAAATTCTATTGTTTGAGTAAGAAAAAAGTCAGGATCACTGCATGTGGTCAATACTTAAAGTTCAATGGTGATTTTGGTAGACTACCAAATTGGATAATTCCAATATATCTGTCTTCTCTACTACAGTTTTGACTGACATGGAGACAGCCTCAAATAATTTTATAAAGTCCTTTCCAGTACATGATTCTACAGGGGATGAGTCCCATTTGTCAGTTTGCATGCATTGTACTGCCAAACAATTAAAATAATATTTATTCATTGTTCTTGGACATCAGTGAGGACAAGATGAGTGAAAATTGCCAATGACTCCCCCTTACATACACTGTGTGCATGCACACATGCGCACACACACACACACACACAAACACCCCTGTCATTCTATCTATGCCACCATTTCACATTTCTTCTTTTTTCTTCTGTCTTCTCTGGCCAAATTACCAAGCTGTTAGTAAAGCAGTTCTATATATGATTGCTAATTGTTCAAAGGGATTGTAAGTTCAGCGTCTGCTTGAATTATGTGTTTGGGGGGCTATGTAAGTCTTATAATTAGTTACAGCTTTGGGGCTCATAAATCTCTCACCCAGATCATTATCCTCAGGGTGGGGTGAAAAGTGTCAGTGACTTTCTCTCAAGTCTCGATGGCATCATCTCATAACTAAGTACATATTTACTCAAGGAGAATATGCATCACTGATCTTTTTTTTTTCAATTATTTTACAAAAAAGAGTTTTGGAATTGATTTTATCTAGTATAGACTTTCCCAGACAAAGAAACTGTATTTTCTTCCCTCCCTCCCTCCTTCCCTCTTTCCTTCTCTCTCTCTCTTTCATTCTTTCTCATTCTCTCTGTCCCTTTCTCCCTCTGTCTTTCTGTCTCTGTCTTTCTGTGTGTTTTCTATCTCTGTATGTCCCTCTCTGTTTCTCTATCTCTCCATTCTTTTTCCATCTATTTCTGTTTCTTTGTCTTTGCCTCTGTGTGTCTTTGCCTCTTTCTCTTTATCTCTGTTTTTCCCTTTTGCACATACATGTGCATTCACCCAAGTGCAGCACACACACACACACATATATATAGAAAGAGTAGATATTTTACTGGTATTCCATCAAAACTGCAGGAATTTATAAAAAGAACAAGAATCTGCTTTAAGAAAAATTAACCCCAAGCAATTTGTTCAGGGTTATCCAAGCAAGGACTTGCCAGGGCCAAGAATAATCCCATTTCCTAGTCATCTATTTTCCTTAAGGGATCAAAACACCAAAAGCAAGAGCAAATTAATTATTCCCCAAAATTTCTAGAAACATTTGCCACTGTTTCAGCCATATCCCATGGAAAAGAGTAAGATTTTAGTTGGTGACTGGCCTTCCTAAGAAAGAGGATTAGAAAGAGGGGATAGAAAATAAATGCAATCATCCAAAAGAAAACAACCAAATTATGTGCCCTCCTCAATTCAGTATCCCAGGGTCTGTAGGAAACATGTTCCCAAATATATGATCCCAATTATTTTCTACCTGAAATGCCTCCCTCTACATTATCTTTCCACACTCAGCTAAAACTAGAAAAGAAGCTTGCTCATTAAAAGCTTTTACCTGGAAATTTCTTCCTTAATACAAATATGTAAGCAAAGATGGAAATCAAAGAATAGGAACTAGATTATCACATTTTGTTGTTAATATTCTCACATCCCTATACACCAGTTGACTCCCAGCCCAAACATTAACTTTTTTCTATTATTTTGGGTAGAACAATTTAATTTCAACCTTATAAAATATTTTGAGTCAACTCAAGAAAGGTTATTTTAATTATAACTTTCATTTATTTAGCACCATAAAATGTATAGAGCATTATACAATAAGCATATGAAATAGATGTTTCAAATATTAATTCTCTTTTAGAAATGAAGAAACTGGCACTCAGCAGGTTAAGCAACTTATATCTAAAGTCACATGGCTATTGAATTTTGGAGTCAGGATTCAAACCTAGGGCTCATGATTCCAAGTAAAATGTTCTTTCCATTGTACAGAATATACTGAAAAATCTTAGTGCAGTGTTAAGCTTTAATAGCTAAAAAAACAAAAAAACTGTACAAAGATTTTGGGAACACCATATGTACTACTTTTCAATCCCTATATCTCAGTTTTCTCACCTGCAAAATCGGAGGGTTCAATTAAATAACCTCTGAGCTCCATGTTCCAGCTTTAGCTTTATGATCCTATTGTCCTCTGCAAAGCTGTTTTGCCCAAGTTCCTTCCTTTAAATTAAGAAGTGGTCCAACCAGGAGTCCTCAGTTAAAATGTAAATAATTCTTGTAAAAATAGTAGTTTAATCTGTGAACACCTTAGTGCATAATAATTCTTCAAATTATTGGAGTTTGGGGGCAACTAGATGATACAGTGGATAGAGCCGGCCCTGAAGTCTGGAGGACCTGAGTTCAAAACTGGTCTCAGACATTTAATACTGCCTAGCTTGTAACCCTGGGCAAGTCACTTGACCCCAATTGCCTCAGCAAAGAAAAAAAAAATGAGATTTTTTTCATCCTTTGTTTTAGAAGAGAACTGATATCACAAATGATGTCTTGATTTATGTGTGAATTGGATTGAAGGGAGACAAAAGCCCAAAGTATCAGTCACATTCTCTTCCTGAATTGTTGAAGTTCAGTGGCAAGACAAAAGTCAAGATTTCTGGACAATGGTCCAGGATGCAGTAGATGATCTCACCATCTGTAATGACCAAGCTCTTAGTGCTCCATAGTATGATTCAGCTGCCATCATGACCCCTGGAACATTGTTCTCTTCTGTCCATTCTACCAGGGAAAGTCTACACATATTTGGAGTAGATTATCCCCCAATTCACCAGTAGATTTGAGGCCTGTCAGTTACTCTCAATTTGATTTAGCTGGTCTGATGAGATAGTTTACTATGGCTTTTTGGAACTAAAGGTGAGAATTGGACAACAAAAATGAATGAGAAAATCTTTAAAAGGCTCAGCAAGTCCTCACACCAGAAGGGTTAATCCTTCCTGAATATTCCATATACCCCCTTTAGATTATTAGGTGCTGTGTAATTCACCTCACATGGCTTTAAGCAAGTGAATTAAAAGAAAGTTTAGTTTTAATGGGTTGAGGTTAGTTGGTTAGGCCAAGAGAATAACTGGGAGAAATGAAAGTCCTGGGAGGACCACTGGAGAAAGGCCACCAAAAGAAAGTCAAAGGGTTTAGAAAGGGAACATGAAAGATTGCTGAAGATAAAAGTTTCCAGCACTCCCTATTATGAATTTTTCTATTATTCTCTGGTTTAAAAAAATTCATTTTTATGATGAAAAGGTAATGACATACTAGATAGTATATATCTTTAAGTAATTAATTATTCTAGAAAACTTTAGAGTTCATAAACTCTAGAAAAGAATGATTTCTAAACAAATGAGTACTTTTAAAGGTCCTATGCTATCTGGATAGTCATTTGTCTGGTATATTGTAATAGTAATTTTATTCATGTTTAGATTGAATGGCCATTGACATCCTTTTTAATTCAGATTCTGTGATTCTGTCTGATCCCTCTATGATTCAAAATGTACTTTTTTGATTCATTTTTTAGGAAAAGGGTTTAAGGACTAATTTTGCCATAATCTACATTCAACAGAAATGGTCATTCAAAGGGAAACTAAGCAACACAAAATCTAATGTTTAATAATCCATATTTATATATGGATTTAATAATAATAAACATATAATTATAAACCTGTATTGTGAACAGAGTATTATTCTAAGGTAGAGAGTGGATTACACAGTTTAAGTAAAATGTGGCACTTGTTCATAATCTAGTAGGGAAATAAGATTCAAATAAAGAGAATTGTAATACATCCTGCTATATAATAAGTGCATTGAGTACATACAAAACAAAATATTAAGTATTGTCCAAGTTAAAGGTCATTATCAACAAGAGGAATCAGAGAGGGTTTCAGGGAGCAACAAGCATTGATTTGATATTTTAAAAATGAAAAGACATTTAGCAAGCAAAGAGTGTGAGGAAGCATATTCCAGGCAAAGAGAATAGCATGAACAAAGACACAGAAATTGGAAATTGAGGCCATGTGTGAAGGACAGTAAATAATACAGTTTGGCTGGAGTGAGTAGTATAGCAATATGGCTTATAATGTTGCCAGAATGTGAAGAACTCTTTAATGCTAAGCAGAAGATTTTTTTAATTTTACTTGAAAATCAACAGGGAACCACTAAAGATTTTTCAGCACAGACAGGAGCTACAAAACCATAACTATGCATAAGAAAAACTATTTGGTAGTTACATAAAGAACATATTATTGGGGGAAGAGAGCTGATGCAGGAAAACCTATCAGAAGGTTACTATAATAATCTAGTGAGGTTGTAATGAGGTATTGTAGTGGGATAATGGCAGTAGAAATAAATAGGATATGATAGATAAGACAGTATGGCACAGTAGAGGGAGATGTGCTTTTGGCATCAAATTTAAAGGAATAAACATTTATTAGGCAACTACTGCATGCCAGGTACTGTGCTAAGTTCTTTCAAAGGACCTGGTTCAATCTTATAGACTTCAGACAAGTAAGACTTTCCTGTGTCTCACTTTCCTGTAAATTAAAGGTGTTAGACAAGTTGGTCTCTAAGATCTCTTCAAACTCCAGCTCTATTGTCTAGTTGGAATAAAGAAAACTTGCTGATTATTTGGACTTTGGAAGCAAGCAAGAAATCAAAGAGAAGTCAAAATCTTTGTGATAATATGGGACAAATTTCCATGAGGTCATTATATGTTTCCATAATTGATGCTCCCAGAGCAGGAAACAGCAATAATAAAGTAAATAAGCAGCAATTATAAAGTGAAATACTGAATTGTTAATAACTCTAAAGATCAGCAAATGTTGCAACTCCTACTTGCCCTCTTCTCTAAAAGGACACAGGAGATGCGAGCTTTCTCAAAAAAGAAAGATTCTATCTTTTCTGGATAAAACATCTCATAGATTTTCCTGTAACAGGATATAAACAGCTAGAAATTAGCAATTGTTCTGAATGTTTTTTCCCAAAAAAATGTCCCATATCCAAATTTTTATTAAAATATTCTCTGTCCCCTCAATAATTTGGGGCTAGGGACAGGAACCAGACCTGTGATTTCATTAATATAGGGAACTCTTAAATGAAGAAAGCTCTATCTACCAATACAGGTTGACAAATTCTTTGTAGAGAAGTTGTCTAAAGAACACCAAAATATTAAATGATTCACTTGGCTTCACACAGCTAATATATGTCAGAGTGGTAGAATAATTTAACAATATTTGAAAAATAATCTGCTTTATATAGCAAACTTTAAAATAGCTAACAATTCTAGTTTGATTAAGCTGTGTGTGTGTGTGTGTGTGTGTGTGTGTGTGTGTGTAGTGTAGTGTAGTGTGTTTCCATTCTTGGTCTGTATATTGGGAATCGGGAAGCTTCATGTCACTTTGGGAAATACCATCCTTCATCAACCAAACTCAAACATATTTTAGAATAAAATTCAAGTGTTTAAAGTTGGTTTTCCATCTCTGGATCACCTCGAAGGAGCTTTCTTTCTCTGTACAATCTAGCTAACATGCAGCTTATGAGTCTTCTGAGACAGAAGACTTTTTTAAAAATAAACTAATTATTCTTTAGAGTAACTAGCAATAATGAGAGATGTGAATGTGCATTCATAAGGTGTTATGTGAAACTATTACCGTTCTATGCATTATTCATTATTCATTTATGGAAACTATTGTACCCAGTTCACCAGGCAACTGAGCAGGAAAAATCCCTGAACTCAAAATTATGTTAGTGAATGCATTTTTTTTAAGACATGGTAATATCTAAAGTTTCGTCAGTGGCCTGTGTGAAAGAATAAAGAATAAACTCATTTATCTGGAAGGGAGTCATGATTAGTACCTTGGAGAGCGGTATTCTTTTTTTTTTCTTTTTTTTTTTTTGGAGGGGGAGGTAACGTCAAATTAGAGAAATGGTCAGAATTAACCATGAAAGAAGTCAATGTAATTGAATCTCCAATTTATATTGGGATTTAAAGTTTACTAATTCTTTCTTCACAGTAATTCTGTGAGAAGGGAGCAAAGGAGGAAGAGGAAGAAGAGGAGGGTCATGATGTGTTAGTGGTAGTAAGGTGATAATAATATTAATTTATATTCATATAGTTCATCTTTAAACAAATTATAACTTTTGATGCTCAGGAAAAAAACATTTGAGGTGATTGCTATTATTATTTTTGTTTAACATATGAGGTGAATCTCAGAGAGACTGTGACTTGCCTGAGGTCACATAGCCAAGTTTTGAAGCTTCTGTCAGAATTGGAATTTAAACCTAATTCTCTCCTGACTCTAAACCTAGTCCTGTCTTCATATATTATTCTCAGGAAAGATAAGCTACCTCTATATACAAAAAAAAATAAGCTAGGTATCTAGAAAAAGAACAGATACAAATCTGGATGTCATGATAGATAAAAGATGGATCAGTGGAATAGTACTGCTGTGAAAAAGGCAAGCAGAAAACCAATTCGACTAAGAGAAGGAGCACATAGTTATTCAATTCAAAGCTGATAGAAAGCTGATCAGTTGTTATATTTCACATAGGCAGACTTTTGATTGGTTTAATTCTAATATTGGAATGAAATGGGAACACTTATAATTCAATCAATAGTTAACAAAAGGTGTTATTTAGCCAGAGTGGGAAAAGATATTCAGTAAGAATATATATCAAGGATGTACAAGATTTTTCAAATGAATTAAGATCCCCTCTGTTTGAGTTTTTCATTATCATTTGTCAGCCAGTCATCAGAGAGCACCTAGAGTTCCTCAGGCCTGTATTATATTCAGGCAACCAGGATTTAATGTTAACAGTTGGGATGTTTAGTCCCCTGAGCCATTTAAGTCTTAAGGATGGTTTTAATGCCTTCTAAAGAAAAACTAGCCAAACTTGTGTGGGGGTAAGGGCCAGGATATTGCTCCCAGTACTGAAGGTATAATGGGAAACTTATTTTTAGTAAGAACCCTGAATTCCTTTCTAAATGTGTGTATAAGCACTTGTCAACATGCCCACAAATGCTTTTAGACCTTAGCAAAATCTGAATTTATGAATAGTATTAAACTCACCTCAGTAGTTTGAGTTTGAGCCTGCCTTCTCCTGGCAGTTAGTGTCCAATATGTTTTCCAACATTTTTTTCATTTTACTTGCCTTTTCTAAAAACAAATGGAGCTGATCCATGGTACAGTTGCTTAGAGGATTTGACACATTCTTGCAATGTGATCTTGGATAAGTCCCTTATCTCTGAGCCTCCCTAGACAACTCTTCTAAAACTTTGAGTTTAGATGAGATATAGATCTGTATTGGTGGAGGGAATTTCATACTGGAATTTCTGGAACCAATAATATTACTTTAGACAAAAATTAATAAATTAATAACTGAATAAAAAACAGATGTCAAGGTGATTTTTGTTGATTAGAAAGAGCCATCCTGGAACGACCCATGTGATTTCAAGTTCTGGTATTTTACAAAGTCATTTTGTGAAACATCTTCCAGGTTTTTCCTTTTAGACAAAGCAACAAAAAATAAAAGTCACTTTCTTCCAATTGGTCATTTTTCAAAATGGGAAACTCATTGTACTTTTTTAAATGATTATTTTTATTATTTCAGATGATCCAGGAATCTGCACGTCCTGCGCTACAGGGTATTACTTGTAAGTTCCATCATATTCAAGTGCTGTCACTAACTTTTCTGCAATTTAAGCAATGCTGACCTACTCGCATAGCCAATGATTAAAGCAAATAGGCCTAGCAGCCTGGAGCTACTCTGCACTGTCAGGCTATTAATGAGTGATTTTTTTTTTTTTTTTTTTTTTGGATTTAGAAATAATAGCCCAGCTGTTTTCTTGACTCAGAAGGAGGCCCTTTCTTTCTTGATTCTGGAAGCCATCCAGCCTGACACTGGTGTCTAGGAATCCTTGTTGTCCATTCCCAAGATTTTGGACCTCCCCTGTTTATGGACATACACTAATATCATGCTAGTCCCCTAAATAAACTTTTCCAGAATGTTTACATGGAGTCCTGCTTCTGGCTTGAATTCAGAATGGCCATTCTGAGGTCAAAAGCTACAGTCCTTTCTTAACTGTCCTCAGCAAATGAGAAACTCTAAAACACACACAAGCACACACACAGAGCCAAAATAAAATCAAAAACCTTACTTTGATTTCAACCAAAATTTCAACTCTTTCCTAAACATTTTATATGTCACCAGATTGTCACTTTGTCATCACCAGGAAGCAAAGCTAATTTAAATATGACCATCTCTCCTTTTACTAGATCCTTCTCTTTCACAGATATTTAAATGAGCAAAGAAATTACCAAAAGACAAGTAGCAAAAGGAAGAAAAAAGGTACATAATGACCTGGGTAATCCCTAAGCTGGATAATTCTACTTTGAATAACTGAAAGTTTATGACAATATGTAATAAATAAAATAGCCTATGACATAACATAATATGATTTATAATGAGAGATGGTATAGATTTATCTAATCATGAAGACCTAGATCTAGGTTCTGCTTCTGATATTTATTAATGGTTTAGTGGATGCATATAATGCTAATGTTCTCAGTGTTCAAGGCAATTCTATAGAAGAAAGGTTGTAGAGAAAGGGCTGACCTACAAGGTAGAGACAGTTTCCTTACCCAGCTATTCCCTATATTGATGAAACTACCCACTCAGTATATATTCCTATATGAGATGTAATATATTGTAATATAATGTGTATGTTTATGCGTGCAAATGCATATAGAGATGTTCATTTGTAATGGTCACTAAGCACCAGTGCTCACGCTGAGAAGTTGATGTTTTGGCAAATGTCTACAAGAGCGTTAGATATTTCTAATGACATTAATGTTTCAACACATCAACACAGAAAACCAATACTCTCTTTGATCATGTTATAAAATGTCTTTCTCTTACTCATCGCCACCATAAATTCTTTTCTCTGGTAAGAATGCAGAAATCAGTCTTGGTTTGTGTCTTTTTCATCTTTCCCTACATGCAGCATTTATGATAATGCCTTGTACCTAGTAAATATTCAATAAATGTTTATTGAATATTCATGATCTCATTTTATCTTCACAATGACTCTATAAGAAATAGTAAAAAATAATATTATTCCTACCATGAACAGACAAGAATACTGGTCACAGAGAGTTTGCCAGTTTCCCAAGATCACAAATGTGTCTAATGATGGAGTAAGGACAGGAAAATAGGTCATCTGGTTTGCAGAAGTTCTTTCTGTCTTCCTTCCTTTCCTCTTTTTTCTTTTCTTCCTCCTTTCTTCCTTGCTTTTTTTTCCTTTTTAGAGAAGCCTTGATATGAGTTCTCAAGAACATTTTTGGACCCTGGTGAACAGCTGTTCTTTGTATCTACTGAGAGCAAATAAAATAAGATTAACTTAAAAGGGCAGCAAAAGAGTTTTAGGTTAGGCATATACGAGGACTTTGGAATATTACCCAGGTTGTAAAAAGTTTCTTCTCTAAAGTTCAGAAAAGGACTAAATGTACTCTAGTTTCTATCTCCCCAGGATTTCCTGTAGTGTTTAGGGACACAAAAATAAGGGGAAGCCTCAAGGTTTTTAAGTAGGATCAAGCAAAGGCCCCTTTATGCAGTTATTTCTTTTTAATAGGCTTGAATTTAAATTAGTCTCAGCAGGTGACAAAAATAATTTTAGCATCATTTCAATAAAGGCAGGTAGAAAAATTTGTTAAAGTCAACCTCAGTCAGAATGGCCTGAGTTCAAGTCCAGCTACTAACATGGATCTGCTCTGTAACCCTGAGAAAATCCTTTAACCTCTCAGTTTCCTAGCAATGCTTTGAGATTTTTTAAGTGATAAAGTAGTTGCATATCTGCATGGTAGCAGGAATTTAAGCAATAGTAAGTTCAGACAGCAATGAAATCACTAGTACTGACCCAAACAGGAGAGACTTCATGATCTCTTGTGGTCAGGAGTAAGCTTTGTGTAGTGGAAAAAGGAATGGACAGAAGACTTGGGCTTGAGCCCTGCCCCTGCTACTAACCTAGTATGACCTTGGGCAAGGCCCTTTTACCTCTTAGCACCAAGTTTTCTCCTCTTTAAATGAGAATGATTAGATATCTCTAAGATTTCTTCCAGATGTAAAGTTTTCTAATTCTTTGAAAATGTAGTATTAGATTTCTTTTTAAAGAAGTAGGGGGAAAAAAAGAAAAAATAAATAAAGGAGTGACTCTGGAAACCAAAATAAATTTCTCCTGTAGTCAACTCATCTGTCCTTATGTTCACATAATAACAACTCTCTACCATTTAAAAACACCACTTGGCTAATACTGTACTCTGTGTTTGTGTGTTTGTGTGTGTGTGTGATTCTATATACTTTATTTTGTGTTCATCTATTGTTCCCTCTGATGAATGTGTCTCATCACTTGAAATACTTTGGACTACTGATTTAAATTATATTTCATATTGAAATCACATACACATAAACACACATACACATCAAACTGGATTTGAGGTTTGATAATTATGAAGAATGCCAGCTGACATTTGGCGAGCAGAAATTAATTTGTCATTGGGCTCAAGGCTGGCATTTACATAGCAGTTGGCCTGCTAAAGGATCCTCAAATACTTTGCAAACTTCATTTACATAGATACATTAAGGAAATATAGACATCTCTGGTAGAAGTCATAGAGCCAATCCTTCATCTCTAAGAACTGGACCAGGAAAGGTCATTGAAGCTATGTGACCATGAGCACAAGTTCCACATCATCTCTCTGCATTTTAGCTATCTCATCTATTTAATAGAGTTAATTTACAAGAGCTATTTTGAGGAATAAATAAATGAAGAAGCATTTATTATGCACTTACCATATGTCAAGTACTACAAATATAAAAGCAAAGAAACAGATAGTAGTCCCTGTTTCCAAAGAATTTAACATTCTAATAGGAAAGAAAATATTTTAATAGTGAAATAGCATCGTAGAAATGTGAGCTATTATTAGTTTCTGTAAATATCCAAACCCATTTCTATTTCCAACCCTACTCATCTTTAGAACCTATAATAAATCAACTCTCACGTGTCCACTACAGTGCTTCCTATGGAGCATCTAGAGTCTGGGAAATATAAATACTGAATACAAATTTCCCCATAAGAAAGTTGCACATAAGTAGAAGAAACCCACTAAAAAGAAGGCTTGATTTTTAATGTCTTTAGGATGGTCCAAAGATTAAGGCAAGATCCTAAGGGCTTTGCTTTGGTGTTTCCTAGTAGCTACATGGGATTGGAAGGTTGATGAAGAATAAAATATATGTGTGTATATATATATTATACACTTTTGGATTTAATCTACATTATTACCTTTCCTCTGTAACTTTATTAAGTCTCATATAATCAACAAAAAGATAACTCAAATCTACTTTCTAGTGTTTCTGAAATGTACCTGCTCACTGAAAACTTAGCAACTAGTTCTCAAGAGCCCATGGGAGCTGCCTCCAGCACACCCCTTCTCAGTTTACCATGCATGTACCCCTGCTAGGAAAGAGACTCATGTAAAGTTCACTTTATAGAAGATTTCTTATTCTTCCTCAATAGGTTCAAGCAGCGCTGCTATAAAACTTGTCCTGAAAAGACATACAGTGAAAACTTTGAATGTAGAGAGTGCAGCAAATACTGTGGGGACTGTGACCAGCATGAGTGCTACTGGTGTGAAGAAGGCTTTTATCTTTTTGGTAAGTAGAGAATGGTCATGTAGAAAGTGATTATGATACTTCCTGGTGTAAATCTAGGGATGTAAGAATTGAGTTTGTCTCAATTCTCCTACTTGATGTTTTGATCAAATCATTTAATCCTCATTTCTGTTCTCTTATTCTATAGAACAAGAGGCCTTGGACCAGATGACCACTAAGGTCCCTTCCAGTTCTAAATCTATGATTCAACTCAGGCCTTGAATCTGGTTAGGGAAAAAAAATGCTTTTTATAGACAATACTTTTTTTTTTCCTTAAGCAGGGTATTCATTTATTTATTATTCTTAAATGTCTTTATCCTGCTGGGTCTCTGGAATGGCAATCACAGAAGGTTTGTGAATATTCTTTCAAGACTCAATCCTGAAGCAGGAATTCTCAAGAAACCTTGTAAAATGGCAATAGCATCCCACTAAATGGTGATTGCAAAGGCCCATTGATTTTGATGAAAGTTGTGTGGGTCTTTCCATAGACAGGTCTTTCCATCAGATTCCTAATGGTCTAAGAAACTCATGCTTGGGATGGGAGAATACAGTGTTCTTCAACAATGACTCCAGCATGTAAGAATGGATTTTTATGCCATTTTCTTATGGTCCAAAGGAGACAAAACATCTTTTATGCTACAGTTGGCCTTTTCATCACCTGATCTAAGCTACCCCATATAATTTCAGCCTTTCATGACTTTCCACATTCCCAGGTGGCATTTGTGTCAGAGAGTGTGGCCCTGGTTTCTACAGTGACACTGAAAATGGAGAATGTGAGCCGTGTCACCAAACCTGCAAAACCTGCACAGGACTTGGCTGTGATAAGTGTAGCAGCTGCAAAGGAGATTTACAGCTGGTGGATGGGAAGTGTGTGGATCCATCCAAGACCCCAGGACAGGACACATTTGGGAGCGGTATGTACCTTTCAATGATGGAACAGCAGGGACCCATCTGCTTTTTTTTAGGACCCTGCTCAACCCTCACTCTGACAAAATAAGACTTCAGACAGAAGAGAACTGGGCAATGAACCAAAAAGCTAAATGGTGAAAATCCAGGTTGGATAACTGCTGAATACAATCTGGTATTTGCTAAAGGGATCTGTGGTCTGTGCTTAAGAGAGAATAACAAAGAAATTGATTGGGATCTCTATCTGGTGACCTGATACCATGAGAAATCTACAGATATATTTTGCATATAAGATCATATATCAAGAACTACAAATGAATTTAGAGGTCATCTAGTTGCTCATTTTATAGATGATAAAAACTGATTGACATGGAGGAACCATCTAGTCCCATCCCTTCATTTTATATATAAGCAAAGTTTAGATCAGGAGGTTAAATGATTTGCCCAAAGTCTGACATATATTAATCATCAAAGGCAGGGTTCAAACCCTAGTCTTCTAACTCCAAGCATCTTCCATTGGACCAGCAATTTCATGGAAGCAGTCCAACTCTTATTAGGACCAGGTAATCAGGGATGTCAATAAAGTTATGCATCAATTATACCCCTCCTCCAAATCCAGTGTTCCTAACTGACATTTGCCAAATTCAGTTTGAGATTTACTTCGATAGAGTTAAGCTTTCTGCAAGCCTTTCCTTTTGAGTAGGTGAGGTATTATCTAAAGATACCCCATAGTTCCCAGGAGTACAAGATGGATTATTTAGTCCAACATCCTCATTTCTCAGAAGTCTTGAAAGCCCAAGAAACTAGCTCAAGATCCCACAGGGGATAAGTGACAGTATCCAGATCAGAACCTAAGCCTTCTGGCTCCAAATCCAGCATTCTTCCCATTTTTGTGCATTATGCTTATCCTAGGAGAGCTACTAACAGTGTCCCTAACCCATTTCATTGAAATTTGGAATTGTTCTTTTAAAACAAAAAGTGATCTTTTACTAAGAATAGATACAGTTCAGTATGATACTCTAGTAGGAGAAAGGGGGGGGGGGAAAGGTTAGTTTTTAATCTCTTCATCAGAGTCTTCTTCAGTTTGACTTATGTAGGGTTGAACACCTGGCTGCAGACAGGCTAGCTAGCCTGCAAGCCCTCCCTGTGATCTCACTGGTTAAGCCTATCACAAACAATGACCCATCCGGCTGGGAAAATCTGATTCGCATTCCACCCAGAGAGGCTTGTGAAATGAGAGATGTTCTCAGTTTGATTTCTAGGCAATGGTTCTTTAATGGGGTCATTTCAGTCCAGGAACAGCAGCTGAGGGAACAGATGAGTTTCCCAACAGCTTGCAGGAATGATCTATTTAGGTCAGGATTAAGATGTCTTTCTGGATTCCAGAAAGGAGCGATTCCTATGTGTATGGTCTTCTCTACTACCATTCCCCCACGAGTGAAAGGTACAATGGGCCTGGAAGTTCTATGGTCCCATTGGCCAATGGCTAAAGAGGACCTGGGGTGCCTTCTATGCCCATACCTATTTTGGAAATATAGCTAGGGAGAAATCAGTTTCAACTCTGGAGTGAGCTATCTTCAGTGAATTGTAGCTCGGCCCAAAATGCTGAAAATGAGTTTGTTTGGCATTCAGGCATTTAAAAGGAGGTGCAAGCCAGGGGGAAAATGGTCTGGGTCTGTGTTTGTAGCTGAGAACATCTGTATTTTATCTGGCGTACCAGATGATGAAATGAAGCCAGGAGCCAGGAGACAGAGAAGGCTTGATTCACCAAGTGAGTACACATCCTTTCAACTGGACTACGCGTGTTGCAAGCTGGAATCAGGTCTTGATTGTCCTTCTTTGCTTAAGTACCACACCCAGCCCTCTCTAGTTTTCTCCCACCCAAAGTTAGATTTTTTTTTTTGGGGGGGGGGGGTAGATAGAGGGAAGGGAAAAGATGAGGGGAATTCAAGCATCTGTGGGGTATGGTTCTAATCAGAACTGGATGAAATGACAGTGTTAATTTTCATGACCTGTAAAAGAGATGAAACTAGTGACCTGAAAGGTCTTTTTCACCTCCATCATGTTTGACATAAAACATACAGACTAGTTAAAAAAAAAAAAAAAAACAGGAGGAAAATATTTATTCCCTAAATAAGGTAAGAACCTAACTTAGCCTACAAACCACATTTCAGACATTGAACTGGATATTTAATGGAAAATGCATCTAGTCTTTTCTCATAGTCTCAGGAGCATGTGGGCATCCATCTTTCCAATGTTTATTTTTTCTTTCAAAATAAAGTTAAAATTGCAATACAATAGCAGAGGTTACTCCAGAACAAGTCATGGTCTGTCACTCCTTGGAGATTAGAGGAGTCACCCTGAGTGAACTCAAAGAAACTGGAAATAGTCAAGAGGTATCCCAGACAAATGACTTAGTGAATAAGGGAGGATATTAGCTGTCTAGGTGTTATGAGCATACTCTTTGGATAGATTCGTGTGTAAAAGGTAAGAAAAAAAAATCAACATATTCCTTCACCCATGCTGCACCCCAGTGGAAATAATTGGTTCATGCCTGCAACTGACAGCACAATTATTTAAAACAAGCAATCTTTAGAAAAATCAGCACATGTGATCAAACTCACCAATACTGAAATGAACTTTTAATCAGATGGGTAATTGATGGGAGAGAGGGGAGGCAATTATAAAAACAAAACAAAACAAAAAATCTCACTATTGGTATTCTCATTCAGAGCAGGGGAGAATGTTTGCCCCATTCTCTGGATTGGACTATTTATGACTGTGGATTATGGGTTTCTATAGCCAAGTCATTTAGCACCATGAGGTCAGTATGCATTCACATAGATTCCAGCCTCTCTTTCCAGAATTACTGCAAATTCTTCCCCTTCACCATTTTATTCCAACCACACTGGCCTCCTTACTGGTCTCTAAATTCAGGTTTCTATTTATTACCTCTGAGACTTTGCACAGAATATACTGGAATGCTTGACATGTAATTGGATAATCCTTCTTCCCCTTTCCTCTTAGCATTCCTGTTTTCTTTAAAATTACAAGAGTTGAGCCATCTTTTAAGAGAAAACTTCCTCTCTTATTAGTCTTCTTTCTTTCCTTCCTTCTCAAATGATCATGTATATGTTTACCTGATTGTAAGAGTATCCCACTCTTATCATAGAATGGCAGCTTCCTGCCATTTAATTTTTATCTTTCTATTTTCCAATATGGGAGTCAGCATGGCAAGTGAATGTAGATCTGGCCTTGGAACTTGAGTTCAAGTATTGCTCCTGACCCATATAGCTGTGTGACCGTGGGCCCGTCAATCACTTAGTCTCTCAGTACTCTAGGAAAGAGCTTCTTAACTTTTCCACTCAAGACTGCTTTTTTCTCTGAGAAATTTTTACATGACCCTGGATAATACATATACAAAATAGTTATACAAATCAAACATTTATTGATGATAAATCATAAAGAAATTTATTTTAAGATTATTTTGTATACGTATAATTTTACCATTTATTAAAGATGAAAGCAAATTGGCATACTACTGAGAAGGATGTACCTGTTTATTTTTACATAAAGCATTAAATCTTCATGGAATATTTGATTTCTTTTACTATTGCCAAATTTTTCACATTCAGTACCCCACATGGGATCATGACCTACAGCTTAAGATTTACTCTTGGTCCCTAAATTGGGGATCTGAACCCCATGTGAGATCATATAACTGAATGTGGGGGGAGTCATAAAATTGTGATTTATTATCACTAAATATTTGATTTATATGCCTACTTAATCTATGTACCAGGGGTCATATAAAAATTTCTCAAGTAAAGAGTAGTAATGAGAGGGAAACGTTTAGGAAGCACTGCTCTAGACAATTGCCTCACACTATAAGTTGCAGAAAAGGTACCGATTTGAATTGGGGGCGGTAGTGCCTTCATTGAGGAGCCTCAGGGGCAGCTAGATGGCACCTTAGACCTAGATTGAAGAATATCTGATTGCAAATTTGGCTCCAGGGGCAGCTAATTGATGTAGTGGATAAAACATGGAGTGAGGAAGATTTCAAACACTTACTACTTGTGTGACCCTGGACAAGTCACTTAATCCCAGTTGCCTCAAAAAAAAAAAAAGTATCTGGCCCCAGATATTTACCAGCTATGTGACTCTGAGCAATTTAAATTCTGTCTGCCTCAGTTTTATCAATTATAAAATGGGGATAATTAATAGCACCTACCACCCAGAGTTGTTATGAAGATCAAATGAAACAATACTTGTAAAATGTGTAACGGAGTGCCTAACACATCACTAGGCACTTAATAATTGTCTGTTTCCTTCCTCCCTATACCAATAAAATCACAGGTTTATTCCCTATCCTTAAGTGCCTGGGATACTGCTTTATTTACACTTTTAAAAAATATTTCTGGATTTGAATTGTTGGATTATTCCTTCCAAACGAGATATAGTTTGTAAACTGGACCATGTGATAGATCAAGTCAAAGAAATTCTCAATATGCCATGCTACTACTAGGTACTTTCTAGAAAAAGCAGGGCACCTTTTTTTTGCCTTTTCCTGCGCCCCTTCCTCTAAAATAGAAACAAAAAGAGTAGTTATGCAATTCACTTTGACAGTTATTAAATACCTTCTGTACATAAAGTACTGTGCTGGGTCCTGGGAGCATAGATACACAAGATGGTAAAGATTCCTAAGCCCAAGTGTATAAATAGCTCCCAGCTCCTTCTATTCTATATAAATACAAGCAAAACCAAATACGCACATCAAGGACTGCCTCCCTGGTGACCCAAATCAAACACAAAGAAACCAGCTGTAAAAATGCTCAGGTGTGGCCACTGGCTTTGGAAGGAGAAGATGGCTTCCTCTGGTTTCCTAAAACCAGTGGTAGGAAGGAGAGTCATCTGACTGTTAAATCATTTGTATGCTGTTAAATGATTTACTGGTAAAGTTAACAGGTTCACATTTCCCCTGCACACATCCTAAAATTGTGGGTTTTTCCAGCACAAAATAAAACCATATTCCCAGCTGATTCAAATTGGACTAGTCATAGCATAGAACCCAAAGAAGCTGAGTTATATTTTTTGTCCTTGACTACATCCTAACAATTTACCACCAGCCTTGTCCCAGCCCTGAAATCCCTATCTTAAACAATAAGATTCTCAGAGCAGGGGGTTTCCATGCCAACCACAGTGAAGGTCAAAATCCCATGTTTTCAGAGTCTAGGTCATGGGATCCTAGATTTAGAAGGAGAAGGAATATTAGAGCTACCTCTCATTTTATGGAGAAGGAAGCCCAGAAAGGCCTTACCTAGGTTCATACACCTAGCAAATGTATAAGTAAGGATTGTTCCCCTGGTCTTCTTGATTCTACTATATCAAATTGCCTGCAGAATGGGAAAGAGAAGTTCATTTGTATTTGGTAACAATATCTAGAAATATTTTTGGTGGGAGGAGATGGGGGGTGGGTGGAGGGAGAAGACTATTTGCAAGCTTAATTCTAGTTTTTATTTTTTATTTTTTTGCTAAACCCTGAATGTTTAAAAGCTTTAATAGTATTAATGGATTAAAACTACATTAAAATTTTTTAAAGAACTTTTACATATAAAGTACACTGCAAACCTTATGGATAATAGAGTGTTGGGCTTGGAATCAGGAAGATTTATCTTTCTGAATTCAAATCTGACCTCAGATGTTTACTAGCTGTGTGACTCTGGGCAAGTCACTTAATTCTCTTTATCTTAGTTTCCTCATCTGTAAAATTAACTGGAGAAGGAAATAACAAACCTCTCCACTATCTTTGCCAAAAATAAAACTCCAAATAGAGTCTGATTAACTAATAATAAATTCCTGGGCCATAGACAGAAAACAAAGAATAGTCTTTACGATAATCTGCATTGTCACAAAAAACATTATTTTTTTTAGATTACTTAACCTTAACAAACATCATCAGAATGTAACCCTGCTACATATTTACTATGAAAGAGTAAGTGCCTATTTTCAATTTATTGTTCCTCTAGTTTATCCCAATTATATACCATAACAGAAAGTCCTAGTCCTGAGAAATGTTGTCCTGGCCCCACAGATGGGTGGGATTCTTTGTAATTCCTAGGAATCTCAAGAAAGCAAAAAGTATCTGAAGTCAGCCTAGGAATATAGACAAGCAAAAGTCATATCCTGGAAGCAGCTAACACATACTACCCCAATAAAAATGTCTGGTAGCAGGGCAGGAGTTCATCTTGACTTAAGAAACCATCTTTCCTAAAAGACCACCCTTGGTCAAGAAATTGGCCAGACTGTGACTAGAATGGACTGAATGGAACTCCTTCCCCCCAAAACTGTACAGTCCTTGTGATTTTCTCTACTACAAGGGGAATGTGACCATCTCTTATTTTGCATTCCCCAAAATCTAATCTCTTTTTGTGAGAATGAGCTGTATATTCTGGTTAAACTGCCCTCTTTACCACCACTCTGACACCCACCTCCCCTTCCCCCACTGCTCACCAAAATGTTTAAAAAAATACTTCCTTATAGTTTTGATAAAGACAAGAATCAAATAAAAGAGAATAGTAAAAAGAAAATCTAGAGCCCAACTTTAATAGTGGAGAAAAGGATGAGGGAAGGGAAGAGAAGACTAGTGAGACTCAAGAGAAATTAAATATAGATGGAGAGGAGGGGATATCAACCAATTAAAAATAAAATTTCCCACAGAAACAGCCCCTAAATAAATGTAACAGTAGAGATTTGTGAAAACCAAAAAGGAAATGACCTGACCTTGCAGTTCTTTAAAAACAGAATTAAGAATCATCTATTTCAAATCATTTGGTGTGATCTTGGCTGAAGGCAGGGGATTGGACTAAATAGTTTTATTTCTCAGAGATCTTTCTTATTCTGAATCCCTGGTCAATAAGGAAAAATGGGGACAAGATGATTAAGGTCCAGAAATATATATAAAGCAATGAACTTGACAAAATTAACCTCTTAATCTCATTTTTTTTAATAAAAAAAGACAATCTTTTTTACATTTGTTGCTCTAAATGGTCAAAATCCTTAGCTAGAATGAACTGAATAACTCCTTTTGCAACCATTGGAGCCTCAAATGTTGGTGCATATTTCCCTCTGGTGGACATCTAGGTATATTGCAGTTTTAAACAAGAGAGCTGGAAAATGACAGTTTTAAGTTGTCACTGATAGCAGAAATAAATAAACAATATTGACCTGTCAATAAACTGTCTTTCATAATGGAAAGGAAAACAAATGAATGGGAAGAAATGGATTCGGGACTCAGTTAATTGAAATTAAGCAGTCCTTGGAATAATTCACAGACCAGTCAGGCAAGGATCCCCTGGGATCATTCTTGACCAATTCTGCATTCGTTATCATATTGATACTGGGAGAGAGTCCTTTCTACCTGAAAGCCATGCTTGCTATTTAACCTCTCACTTCAATTTAACCAGAATTTATTAAATGTCAAGTGTGTACAAAATACTGAAGGAAGTTTAAATAAGGGCCAATGCAAAGTATTCCTTGCAGACAGAGCCATTCATTTTTTACTATCTCCTGTGCTTTGCAAACAGTAAACACTTAATAAGTATTTATTAGCAAATACTTATTAAATATATATCAAATTGAATTGAATCTAATTTCAAATTCAGTTCAATTGTATCCAATTCAACACACACATAAATATTCCCATAAAGCTTGCATTCCATTAGGAAGATAACCAAACACAGATAATTATAATATACAAGTTTATAAAGAAGTAATCAAATTAGAGCAGCTTAAAAAAAAAAAAAAAAAAAAAAAAGATGTATTTCCTGAGTAAGATCATACAGGATTTCCTAGATGAGACAGCAATTGAACTGGGATTTAATAAATTTAATAAATGAGTAGTAATTTCACAAGTCAGACAAATGGGAAAAGGGTATTCCAAGCAGAAGGAACAGTATGAAAAAAAAAAGGTGTAGAAATGGTTATTTGCAGTGTTAAGAGACAGAGAGTGGGCCAGTTGATTGAATTATCCAATATATATAGAGGAGAGTAAATGAGCTAAGGCTAAAAAAGGTAAGACAGGTTATATATGGAGCAATATATTGTCATTTAAAAAAACTAAATATAATTTTAAAGGATCAAGATAGGAAAGAACTTTCTAATAATAAAGCTAATCTAAAAATATAATGGCTTAATTTTCTGAGGAAATGAACTCCCTAGTACTGAAATTGTTCAAATAAAAGCTGGATGACCATTCAGACATACTATAAAAGGATATCATGGTCCTCTTTTAGAATGAAAAACAAACAGCAACAAAAGACTTGGAGAATGGACTAAATGATCCCTGTGATCCTTTTCAACTTTAAGACTCTAGTCCTTATATACTGGGAGTATATGTATTCAGTATGTGTACTCCCAGTACCAACAGTGATAGCCCAATAACCTTGTGGAAGGGACCCATAGTTGGCACTGATGTTGGCGCCATTTATTTCCATGTGAAAACCTTTCAAATAACAAAGATCATGCTAATAACCAAGAAAACAGGACCATTGCTAGCTCCATTGCCTTCACAAAAAAATTGGCTGATGATTTAAAAAAAAAAAAAAAAAAAAAAAACCTCTATCCAAAAAGAATATTTTCTCTGGTCTTGATAAAGATTAAAAGAATTGCTGAAGCTTATCTTAGGGAAACTGTTACCAGTGCCATGAACACAACAACAGCTTATTTTAGGAGTCCTATATATCAAACCACCCCACGCTGCTGGCAACACCAATGGCCTCATGCTATTCTAAATCACCAACGAGGCTACTACTGTTACCATTACTTTTGACTTAGATGAGAAAGTTGATTCCAAAGGAAATATATTGAACTTAGACTTTGGAGGTGGTACTTTCAGCGTCTCCATCAGGACCGCTAAATATGGGAAGCATCTTTGAAGTCACATCCATAGCATAGATATTCACTTGGATTTTGAATGAACAGAGGAAATGCACTTATTAAGTACTCAACTATGTGCCAAGCACTAACTAGGCTTAAAGATACAAATACAAAAATGAGAAGGACCATATTCAAGGATATAATATTTAAAGGGAAAGACAGTACATATAGAGAAGTTATGATCCACCATTGCTGCAGAGCACAAACTCAAACAGAATAAAAACATCAGTGAGAATAAAAGAGCCATTTTCTATTTTTATACTGTATACCTTTCCAGGTTAATATTGAGATTAACTGTCTAAACTTTCATTCCCTATGTCTGCACTAAAAGCTGAATGAAGCCTTATTTTTTTTTTTTTTTTTTGAAATACTGTACATTGTGGGAAAGGCCCTGAGAGATAAGATGGATAAGTCTCAGATTCATGACATCATTTTAATGGGTAGGTCCATTCTTATTCCCCCAAAAAACTTTTTCAGGACTTAATTGAAAGGAATTAAACAAGAACATTTAAAGGTATCTTTTCTGAAACTACTACTGAATAGATCATCTAAACATAGTGGTCAGCAAGTCAATAAACATTTATTAAGTGTCTACTGTGTGCCAGGAACAGTGCTAAAATCTGAGGATGTAAAGAAAGGCAAGACAGACGGTGTTCTCAAGGAACTCATCATCTTATGGGAAAGATACTGAAAGTACCATCTTCAAAGTCAAAGTTCAACATATTGCCTTTGGCACCAACCTTCTCATCTAATTCCGACTGCTACATACAAGCAAACTATATGTAGGATGAAAAGGAAATAATTAACAGAAGGATTGCACTAGTATTAAGGGAAGTCAGGAAAGGCTCCCTATAGAAGGGAGGGACTGGTTATTTGGGATTTAAATGAAGCCATGTAAACCAATAGACAGAGATGAGGAAGGAGAGTATTCCAAGTATGAATGGCATCAGAGAACATTCTCAGAGCTGAACCAAAGGGTCTTCTATCACTGGATTTGATTCAATATGTGTGTAGGAGTCAGGGGAAATAGGATAACATAAAAGAAGACTGGAAAGGTAGGAAGGAGTCAATTTATGAAGGGCTTTGAATGCTAAATAGAAGACTATATTTGATTCTGAAGGTAATAGAAAGCACTGGAGTTTATTAAATAGGAGGATGTCATTATAGGACCTGAAGATCATGCTGATAGTAAATTGGATTATGGACTAGACTAGGGAAAATTCATAATCAAAGCATACAAATCTGGAACAAAGACTGGGTACAAGGGAAATCTGAAAATCACATTAGAGCTTCTATATAATTCTGGGCTTTATATATACCTGTGACATAGCAACAACAAAAGGAACAGCAATAATAACTATTATTTAATAGAGTTCTTTAATATTCACATAGCTTTATACATGTTATCTCATTGATTCTCACAATAATAATCTTGTGAGATAAGTGCTATTAGTATCCCCCCATTTTATAGTTGAGGAAATTGAGGCTATAAGAGATGAAACAACTTGTCAAGGGTTCCACAGCTAAATGTTTGAAGCAAGATTTGAACACAGGATTATCCTGATTCACTGTTCACTGAATACCTTGAGTAAAAAAAAACTGGATTCAAATCCTACTTTTAACATATACTGTTTCTGTGACCCTAGACAAGTTCCTTAACTAGTCAGCACTCAATCATATCCAACTATCCAACTACCTATAATTTATCAAAAAAGTGCCAACTTGCATCAATAGAGGGCTTTTTTATTTGAAGGTTACCTATTCCATTGAAATATCTGTTTAACACAATGACCAGCCATCATTTTAGAGGATCCAGAGAGGTTATCCATTCAGTACACTAGTTAAATAGGTAAATAGAGGTATATATGTATGTGTATATACATATATAGGCATATATAGATATATATATACCCAAACACACATACATGTGTATATGTATAAATGCATACCCCCACTCATACACATACATAATCTATGCATACACATATATACACATATATATTTTCTATCGATACATTATATAGCAATAATATATGGATGTGTATATGTATATACATATATGCAAAAATATACATACACATACATATAACATAACCAATGTGAGAATTTGTTTTGTTTGATTGAGCATATGTTAGAAATGTTTGAGGGTTTTGTTTTTTTTTAATTTGGGGGAGATGGAATTTTAAATTTTCAACTGAGAGAAAATAAATGCTTATTAATCAAAAAATAATAATAAATTGAAGAAATGACAGATTTAATTCCTGTTTCCATTCCTATCCTGAATACCAGAATGTATGCAGAAGGAGAAAAGTGAACATGTACTCTAAACAAATTGAAATGTGATTTTTTTTTTTCCTGGAGAATTAAAACTTGCTTGAAATTGGCATAATGGGGGGAAAAAATTTATAATTCTACTCATAAGAGATTAATTTATTTATTTTTCCCCTGCCCTTCTTATAGGTAACTTGATAAAACATCAACTTTGCGATCCTTCTTGTAAAACCTGTAATGGATCAGCCATTCTGTGCACTTCCTGTCCTAAAGGTTAGTGATGCCTTTGAAAAGAGTTTGACAGCAGAAGGGGGCTCCTGTTGTTTGTATTGTTCTGGGAAGTCAAAATCATTTATAATGAACATTCAAACACCTCCATTTTGGGCTTAAAAATGCTTGTTTAGGTTTTTTAACTAGAGCCCTAAAAACTTAAAATCATATCATCTTAAGGATTTTAAATCATAAAAGGGATCTTAAGAAGTATTTGCTACAACCTTGTACTTGCTACAACCCTTAGGAAATATTTGCTACAAATCTGCTACAACTTTCCCAGTGTTGCTAGTAGTCAGGAATCAAAACCAAATCTTTCAATTCTTAATCTAGAGCTCTTCCCATTATTGAAAGCTGTTTTCCTAAACTGGCACCTCTTAAATAATCCATTTTTTCTCCTCACCCACTTTAATGATTCTATGACTGACTCAACCAGCTGTTGAACAGCTAACTAAGGAGTTAGGAAATAAATTCTAGGCAATGCCACTAAGTATTGTGGTTTTAGAAAAATCATTCTATGTGTCTAGTCTGTTTCTTCTTCTGTAAAATTAAGGATTAATAGTTTATTCCTCTGGTCATGGCTTGGTTCTCTCAGCATTTCTTAAAATAAAAATGCTAGTTGGTACTCCTTGGCTTGTCCATTTAGAAGTCATCTCATAGACTGATAGGTTTGCAAACACCAGCTCTCTCTTCTCTCATTATTTCCTTCCAAAATCCCAAGTAACCTGACCTGAAAACCTTTGCCCTCTCTTCCCTACCCCCTTTGCCAGGAGTTGTTAGAATTAAATGAAAGCAGCTATATGTGCCATGGATAGAGCATTACCCCTTGAGTCAGTAGACCTGAATTCAAATCTGGCCTCAGACACTTAACACTGCCTAGTTGTGTGACCCTGGGCAAGTCACTTAACCCCATTTACCTCAGCAAAAAAAAAAAAAAAAAAAAAAAACTAAATAATTCCATTTTATGATTCCAGGAGTCAAAAAGGTACAAGGAGATTAGAGGATGGGTAGTACTTTGCAGTAATAGAAAGCAAATATTGAGGAATGAGAAGAGAAAAGGAATAAGTATTAAGTTCTTACTTGTGCCAGTCATTCTGCTAAGCACTTTACAAATATTAACTCTTGATTCTCACAATAATCCTGACAGGTAGATATTAATATTATAGCCATTTTAAGATTAAGAAATCTAGGCAGCAGAAGTTAAAAAAACTTGCACAGAGTTCCACAGCTAGTGTTTGAAATAACACTTGAACTCATATCTTCTTGATTCCAGGCCCAGCATGCTTTTCACTGTGCAACTTAACCATAGTGAAGATGTAAAGTATGGCCTTGATACAATGAGCATGAAAAACACTAACCAATGAAATTAGTGGGATTTTCAGAGTTTAAAGGGATAAATCTCTAAACTTAACCCTTGGCCTCTGGTTCAGAAAATACACCTGGTCAAGGGAGTTGGCAAGGGGATGCCTGGGGTTTTGGATAAATGAATATTGTTCTGTGAGTTGTCAATCTTCATCTTTCCCTCCCTCAGCTCTTGCCATAATGGCTCTTGAAATACTTTCCCATGGGGCAGCTAGATAGCGAAGTGGATAGAGCATCAGCCCTACACTCAGGAGGATCTGATTAAATGCAGTCCCAAAAACTTAATATTTCCTAGTTTCATGACCCTGATCTCCAATTGCCTTGCCAAAGAAAAGTAAGAAAGAAAGAAAGAAATACTTTCCTAGGGCTTGATAAAGGTATTCACTTAAGCATTGATGAAAGCCCCATTCTAGTCTTCATAGGACTGGTTTAGCTTAGGAGAAGTATTCTTTTGGTTAAAGTCAAGAAGAAAATAAATCCGAAGTTTAAGCATGGAGCTATTCTTAAACAAGATTATGTCTTTGAATGATGTCCCATTTAGTTGCTTTCCTACTTTTTTTATATGTTATTTTCACTCCCACAATCCAATGTTCACAATCCAGCCCACAATGACTGGATGGTGCAGAACTCTTCTGGACACTGGCTTCCAGCAGTTTGGGTCAATTTGATAGAAATGAGCATCTTTGTTAAATATTTTGGTGTATCCAAAACAGCATCATCCTAAATACTATGAGAATTCACAGAAAGTTGAAAGACATTGTTCTGTCTCCCACATTTTTTGAATAGATAAATATATTACTTAGAGGAAGAGGTCTCCATCCATTGGCAGCCTCTATTGAAGCCTGTGAACAACTTCTTAGAATAATGTTTTAAATGTATAAAATAAAACACATAGGAATACCAAGAAAATCAACATATCAAAATACACTTTTAAAAAGTTTTAATAAGTGTGTAAAGCAAAATTTTCACTCAGTTTTCCTGACTACAGGCCCAGCACTCTATATACCATCTAACTACCCCACATTGGGAGTGCTCAGCTTGTAAAAAGGAAGGTCAGAAGGGATACAATAACTGTCTGAAAGTTTTTGAAGATTTTTCATGGGGAAGAAGATTTAAATTTTTACTTTTTGGCCCCAGAGAGCTGAAATAGAACAAATATATGGAAGATGCATGGAGACAAATTTAGGCTCTTCTTGATGGTTCACTTGATAGTAATAAACATTGAACAAAGTTGCATCAATAATCACTGTGATCAGTTTGTCATGTTCCATTATGAACACTGGTACCTTTTATATTGTCCATGAAAAATAATTTGTTTCTATGAAACTCTTAGGACTGCATCTTGATTTATAACATTAATTGCTCTTTTTAAATAAATGACAAAGAAGAAAGGATAAAAAATAAGTTTAAGTTCCTGGACCCTAGGTTAAGAACCCTGGTTTAGAAAGAGAGATACATGACTAATATGACTCCGGTGTTTTTACGTTTTCCCTTTGGTGTATTTCTAGGAACATATCTTTTCTCTCAGTCCTGCATCCCTTCCTGTCCCCAAGGAACCTGGTCCTCAGAGAAGAGTGGGAGATGTGAGAAATGCATGGAAGATTGTGAATATTGCTCTACAGCTAACAATTGCATCAAGTGTCTTTCTCAGCCTGACCACCCACTTTACCTGCATCATGGCAGGTGCTACACACATTGCCCTGAGTAAGTACATTTCTCTCTCTGTCCCTCCTTCTTTCCTCTCTCTCAGTCCTTCTCTATCTCTCTCTTTCTCAGTCTGCATCTCTTTGTGTCTTTCTCTGTCTGTGTCTCTCTCTGTGTCTCTCTGTCTATCTCTCTGTCCCTCTGTCTGTCTCTCAATTTGTGTCTCTATGTGTGTCTCTGTCTCTGTCTCTGTTTTTCTATGTGTGTGTCTGTCACTCTTTTTGTCCTCTTTGTCTCTCTCTATGTGTTTCTGTCACTCTGTCCCTCTATTTGTCTCTCTATCCCTCTCTGTGTCCCTTTCTCAATCTGTGCCTTCTGTGTTTTTTTCTTTGTCTCTGTCTTTTTGCTGTGTGTGTGTATCTGTCTCTTTCTTTGTCCTTCTCTTCTCTGTTTCTCTGTGTGTCTGTCTCTCTATCTCTGTGTCTTTCTCAGTGTCTCTGTTTTTCTGTCTATCTCTGTTTCTCTGTCTCTCTTTGTCTGTCTCTGTGTATCTATCTCTCTGTGTCTCTATGTGTGCATGTCTCTATCTGATTGTCTTTATGTGTATTTCTGTGCGTTTCTCTATCTCTGATTGTCTGTCTTCCCACATCCCCCTTTTAAAATTCATTTAAGCTTCTTCCTGGGAAATACCTTCTTCAAAGCTTCTCTCTCTCTTGGAAAGACCACTCACATTATCACTGCTGGCTACATTGTGGTCACACAGACACCCAAATACGTCATAGACAGTATGCCATTATATTTCTTAGAAACTTGGGCATTTTTCACTTTGAACTAAAGTTTCATTCAAACATCTTCAGCATTTTTTCTCCATTGCCAACCAGAGTCATACAGTAGTCTGGCAAGTGCCAACCTCGGGCCAATGCTTTATAAACCTTAGAGCACATTATCAATGTGAGTTATTACTATTATTAAATGAGGAAGAACTGGAGGAGTTCAACACAATGAGTATAAGAGATGACTATAGCTGGAGGAGTAGAAATTTGTTTTTTGTATTTTAACTAGCTTTTTTATTTCATCTATGAAAGGAGCTCTCGGTGAGGCTCACCTCTACAAGTGGAGATTTACAACTGCTCTCCAATTTATAATCTTGTAGAGGTATCAGGTGGAGGTATCGAACATGCACCAATTGCTATCCAATGGGCATCAACCAAATTAAAATGTAATTGGGAAATATTTAACAAAAATAAAGAAAAATACTATATCATATACATAATGTTAACATGTGATTTTTTTAAGCCAATATGAAATTTACAGAAATCCTTATTTACAGTTTAGTGGTTCCCATTTCTATTTGAGTTTGACACCACTAGCCTAAGTCATTGAAAAGTTAAATGCCTTACCCAGGGTCACACAGTCTATATATATATATATATATATATATATATATATATATATATATATATGGCAAGATTAGTTTTCCTCTACAATTGCAAATTGGTACATACTCTATGATAAACAGTCTTAGGGAGATGCCTCAAGCACTGAAAAGTTAAGCAACTTGCCTATATCACACAGCTAGTATATAGGTCTCCTTGACTCCTATAATCTTTGTTATTTTTAACAACTCATCCTTGTATCACACATTAACATTTTTTTTTTCTAATTTCCTCACCACAACTCTGTGATGTGATTGGTTCATGTACTTTTCAGATGGAAAACAGGCTCTAAGAAATGTAGTGACTTGGCCCTAGTCACATAACTAGTATCTGAAACAGGATTTGAATCCAATTTCCCTGGACCCACATTCAGTTCTTATTTTACTGCATCATTATGCATTTAATATCTGAGAACTATAGTTCAGTTTAGATCTCAGAAAAAGTAAATACTAAAAAAATCATCAATCATTTATAAATTTGTAAATAAATCCATAAGGAGGCATTAGTTTTGGATTTTGACTTTTCCAATGATGTCCCTTCATCCTTTAACCTCAGCACTGTCTGCACCCAGTTTATGACTTAGAAAGGCCACTTCCAGTTAATAAGGATTTCCTCTTTAAAATGAGATCCTGTTACTTTGGCCCCAAATCCTACCATATCCACAACTCATTGACTATCCCTGAACCTAATGTCAAGTGGTCTGACAAAAGCTGTGACAAAAGTAACAAGAAGTTCTGTGACTTCTCACCCTTTTAAAAATTCAGAGGCATTTCTGAGGTTCAGATTAGCTCTCAGAGATTAATCCTTAGGTTTTCTAATGTTTTTTCTTTTGGCCAATATTTCAATCCTGTCTTCAACCTGTCTTATTCTATCCTAAATTTGTTGCAGTAGTAGATACAGGATTCCCACTTCTCTCCTACCCTCATTTCTAGGAAACAAAAGTAAAATTCATCTTTAGATTTTCAATTTAAAAAATAATTACAAGTAGATTGTTGTTATTCGGTTGTTATTAATTGTTGTTATTCAGTCATGCTCAATACTCCATAGCCTCATTTTAGAGTGTTCTTGGCAAAGAAAATGGAATGGTCTGCCATTTTCTTCTCCAGCTCATTTCATAGATGAGGAATAGGGTTAAGTGATTTACAACTAGTAAGTATCTGAAGCTAGATTTGAATTCAGGAAGATGAATCACCCGATTCTAAGCTCAGGCTCTATCCATTGGACCACCTACCTGCCCCAATGAAATAGAAAGAAGTTTTTAAGAGGTGCAATATGGGATAGAAAAAAGAAGAAAAAGAAAAAAAAAATTCTTTCTCATTTTAATCTTTTTTTTGCAAGTAAGAAACTTTAAAAAGTCCATCCTTTAAGACTCCTACTTAGGCTAGTTAGGCCTTCTCTTTCTTAGCATTTTTCTTTTTTCATTGGTTAATCCTATATTTCTCCTTTTTTCACTGATTAATCCCGTTTTCTTGTCCTGGGAATCATACCCTCCCTAGTTATGTTAAAATCTCAGGCTCCTAGAACAAAGAACATTGAACATTCAGGTAGGCATGAACTGCTAAGATTCTTAGCACTTTCTAGAATCTGCCTTCTAATTTTACCTCTTAGAATAAATCTTCTGGTAGAAGATATAATTTCCCTATTTGATTCCAGAAGTCTTTCCCTGAGCTGGGCCATGCTGCACTTATACTGAATTCAGCTGATTCCTCTTTTCTATATTTCTTAAGGGAGCCATCTCTTGAATATTCTATACTAACCCAGAGCTATTTCTTTCTTCCTCATTTAAAAACAAAACAAAAAAAGAATTTGTATAGATTACTTTATTCTTACATCATCTAAATTTCTTCTATATCCTTCCCTCTCCCCCATTCTAGAAGGGCAACCCTCATAATAATTTTTTTTAAAGAAAACAGGAATAAGTAAATATCGTTAGCAAAATCAATCAATACATTAAAAATATGAAATTCTATGTAATGTTCCTAAAAAGTAGATCACTCACCTCTACAAAGAGATGGGAGATATCTTCTCATATATTTTGGGGGTGATCACACTTGTTCTTTAAAACATTTACACAATTCATTTTGGATTGTTTCAGGAACTATTTATAATAGTAGACATAATATTTCTCTGACTGGTTACTTTGCTTCTATATTTTCTGTATTTTTTCCCCTGTATTTCTCATGCTTATTGCATCTTACAGCACAGTAATGTTCCATTATATTCATATTCCTTAATTTGTTTAGTTATTCCCCCATTGATGAATACCTACTTTGTTTCCAGTCCTTGGATAAGTATTCCCATGAATGTCTGAGTTAGTGCCTAAAGGCCTCAGACTTTGTCATCCACCTCACTATTCTTGGGCTTTAGGCACTTGTCCAAATATCTTGCAGCATATTTTCATATATATATAATATTTTCCAATTAGAGGAGGAGATACTTGAGAAAAGGAACTCTCATTTTTTTTCTATATCTATTAATTAAGAAAGGATTTAATTAATGGGTTTTTTTCTCCATTTTCCCATCAGGACTGGTTCTTCTATCACCTTGTTCAGGGACTGCATCTGCCCTCTAATAGCATTTTCCAAAAGCCAGAATCAGATTGCCTTCTCTTCCTGTTATCAAACTCTCAAATAAATCTTTCATTGTTGATGTTAAGTAGTTAGTTTAAGAGTAGATTAAACATTCCATATACACCTTGATCTCACTGAATAAATAAATTTAGAACATTAGTCCTCATTTCATAAGTTCTCTTTGTTGATTCATAATGACTTGAGTTGCTCAGAATCTTCTAGATTCTTTCTAATTTTAACCTTTTTCCCTGCAAAAGAAAGACAATGATATTACAGATGATTACACAGACAGTAATAAGACAGATAATTTCCATTAGCATCAGATGAAGGTGTTTTCCTGAACTAGCTTCCATCTATATTATCATGGTTCTCCCTGTTGTATCATATGGGTCTCTTAGTCAGGTATGACTAAAATGGCTTTTGTAATCTCTTCTAACTTGGAATTTCTTTATTTTTTAAATGTACTTTTCGCATTTTCCTTATTTCCTTATTATAGATTTAGATATATAGATAGAGATTATAGATTTAGATAGATATAGATCATAGATTTAGAGCTGGAGGAGACTTTAAAGGTCACAAATTCCAATCCTTCATGAAGAAATGAGGAAAATGAGGTTGAGAGATCCACAAAGCCAATGAGAATCCAAGGCAAGATATGAATTTAGATCTAGCTGATTCAGAGCCCTCTATTCTATCTACTTGTGCCATCTATCTTTCCTAGTATCCCTTCTTGTTTCCAAGATCAGAGTCAGAACAACCCTGTAACATAGCTAGACACCCAAACAATAAATGACTAATAGTCTTTGGAGTAACCAAACTATTCTTGGTGTCTTTCCAGAGCTAGGTGAAAGAGAACAAAGTAGTTTGATAACCTACAAACTCTAGGATGAGATGGGAATAACAGACTGTGGACAGTTTACATTTTATCTGTATCCCTTACTGTTTTTAACCCATCTTCCCACCAGAGGGAACTCTTTTCTCCCTTCAGTCATGTCAGTCATGTTTTGGGTTCTTGAGTAAAGACTCAATACTTTTCTTCAAGTACTTCAAAGAGCAAGTTGAGGATTAAATGACCTGTTTAAAGCATAGCTCCCATTTTTGCAAAATTGGTTTGACTAAAGGAAAAAGTCAGGGACCAAATAATAACTCCTTTTTTCCCTAATTAATTATGAGAATTTTCCCCACATGGGGAAAACTGACTCTATAAACAGATTAGTGTCTCTATTATTTTTCTCTCATTTCCCTTTGGGGGAAAAAAAAAGTAAATTCCTTAGACTCCCGTAGAAAATAGGAAAAAAATACATGACTGGATAAGTGTTATATAGAAATGCTTCTTTTAGCTCAATACTATTATGAAAAACACTCTCCTGATCTTACTTTCTGGGTGGCCTCTTTCCTGAATTTAAGTTGATGATGTTTTATCTTTGAATTAGATATGATCATAAACAGGGTTTTGGCAAGAACACACATTTTTCACTGCAGTTTCTTCCAGAATCAGCCAAATCTCTCATTCCAGCTCCTTTTCTGTCCTCCCTTGTTAAAATCTATGACTTGCTCTGGCTATGATTTCTTTATCTTAAATTGTGGCCTCAGCCTCCCCTTTTCCATCTCCACCCTGTTCTTCCAGTAATGAGGCTGTTTTGACCTTCCTGCTCAGAAACTAATCACTTGATATCAAGATCAAGTTCTACCTTTGAAAACCAATCTGATTAAATAGGCACTTAGTGTAAGAATCCTTACTGGTTTGCATAAAGCCAATCTAATATAAAGGCAATCTGGTACCTTGAGAATTCAAACTGACTTGGAAAACCTCAATAGATTGGCTACAATTTAATAATTATAAGTGTACCAAAAAAAAAAAAAAAATGGGTAACACACCCAGTAAGTGTGAAGTTGAATAAAATAGCTCCCTGTCTTTTTGTAGATTTGGAATAAACACTCTAATACCTATATAGTAATAGTAAATAATTGAGGGACAGCTGCATGGTGCAGTGGATAGAGTACCAGGCCTGGAGTCAGGAAAACCTAAATTTAAATGTGCCTTCAGAAGCTTACTAGCTATGTGACTCTGGGCAAGTCATTTAACCTTGCTCACCTCAGTTTCCTCATCTGTAAAATGAGCTAACAAAGGAAATAGCAAACCACTCCAATAGCTTTGTCAAGAAAATCCCAAATGGAGTCACAAAGAGTCAGACATAACTGAATAACAATATGAGTGATTAGTAGAATGTAGGCTATTTGAGAGCAATAGCTCTTTTCATTTTGTCTTTTTATACTTAGAGTCAAGTACCGTGTCTTATAAGCTGACATGGCTAAAATGACTCAACAACAATAACAAAATATTTGGGAGACTGATGGCCTTCTTTTACTTTTTCACTTTAAAAATGTATTCTAAACTTCACAAACACCAAATAGAAGCAACCCATTTACTCATATATTGCAGAATAAAGAGAACTACTTAGGAAGCTGTGAATCAGGACAGCTAGATGAATATTTTCTAGCTGTGTGACCCTGGGCAAGTTAGTTTACCCCAACTGCTTCATCAGAAAAAATAAGAAAAAGAAAACCAGGAAATTGTGAATCACTATTACATGAAACTTGAATTTCTTTTAAAGTTTGTAATAAATAAAACATGTAACTTTCAAAACTTTCCTACCATTTTGTTTCCCCCTAGTCAGCCTTTTTTTTTCTTCTCATTTCTTTATTTTCTTTCTCCTGAACTTCTTATGTGAATCAGCCCCAACCAGTTTTTGTATGCCTGAGAGCTAAATGTAGAAACCATTCTTAGTTAAAGGTTCCAGAGAAAACCAGCATCAATGTAGTTTGCTATCCTGTACTTTAAACTATAATTTTAAATTCAGGTAGAGAATGTAAATTTGGTTGCACAATTTATCAATGGCTTTGTTCATCTAGTTTCATCTGAAAGAGTTTTTTCCTTGAACTGTAACTAGGAATATTTTCATCAAAGTAAAAAGTCACTTGATGGAGAGACATAGCAGTTCAGAGGACATGAGCGCAGCTGCACCAGGAGAAGTGACTGTTTTATCCTAGAGAGCCTTTTTCTTATGCCTGAATGGGATTGGGGAAGATGGGTCATGGAAGGAGACAATAGTGGCAAGACTCTAGGAATAGGACCCATGAACCACCATGGCATGAATCAGCAAAGGACCACAAGCTAAGACTTGTGGATAGCACTTGACTTTGGAAGGAAGTACATCGTTCTGGGGAGGAAGTTTTGTTAAAAGAAATCTTGGTTAATGCTTCACACTAGTGAATAAAGCAAATGCAGAAATTTTTTTTTTAAATTTTTTTAGTTTAGCACCCAAGGTAAAACACAATGTGTGCAACAGAACAATTTCAATACTGCTTCCTCCCCTCACAATAAGAGCAAGACAATTGCAGTGGATGTTGGGGTTGTTCAGTCCTATCCAACTCTTTTTACCCTGATGCTATTCTATTGGCAGTGCAGAGAGTTGTGGGGATCCTCTTCTTTGGTTGGAGGCCCAGGTCCAATGTGAAAAGAATTCATGAACCCAAAAAGTTTGAATGGCAAAGGGAAGTCTATTCTGTTGGCACTGAGAAGCCAGCTTTGCTATCTGAAAAGACTTGTTATTTTGGAGAAAGAACTGTATCTGAGCCAGATTCAGAAAAGAATATGAATGAAAAATAGTGGGGATGGCTTTTTAGAACATAAGTTTTCCTGAGGGCAGGAATTTTATATATATATATATATAGAACTGAATACTATTTCAGATTATGTCCTGGTTCTTCCTAATCCTTCTTACATATGTAACCAAGATTGCAACAAAAACCAGGCATATCATCTCTCCTTACCTTTCTATTCCTGTGAGAGCTCGATTAACACTAGAATCCCCAAAACTTTATTACAATAAATTGGGATGATTTTTGGTAAAACTGTATATTGAACTAGATGTTAACCTCTGCATTGGGGAGCATATGTTCTATTTATAGATTTTATTTGTAATTCCAAATACCTAAATTCATTGCTAGTTAAATCATTTTTCAATCTTGTCCAACTCTTTATAATTCCATTTGGGGTTTTCTTGGCAAAGATGTTGGAGTGGATTGCCATTTCCTTGACCAGCTCATTTTACAGAAGAGAAAATTGAGGCAAACAAGGTTTAAGTGACTTGCCCAAGCTCATACATCTAGTAAATATCTGAGAATGGATTTGAACTCAGGAAGATAAGTCTGGATAAATACTCCAGACCCGGTATTCTTTCTGAAATGCTACCTAGCTGTCCTCAGAATTTAAGATACAATTAATAAAAAGAAAAACTGTTGTTCCCCTCAAGGAACTTACCTAATTGAAGAAAACAACATACAAAAGAGAAGGAAAGGAAAGGGAGAACCATCTAGTTTCTGCCTTCTATATAGGAAAGCTTGGGAGGAGTTTGCCAAGCCCTCTAATCAGAAGGAAGCTAAGACTGAAGAAGGTAGTTTCAATCAAGGCTTGAGTTTGCAATGCTGAAGAGATAAGAAGTGATGACCTTAAACAGGGAAGAATAATTTGTTCCTTAGAGTTGAAACTAGGCAAAGTAGCAGGTGCAGAATGGAAAGCTGTGTCACTCACATAACTTTCTTGGACATGTTTTCCCATATATAAAATGAAGGAATTTTATTAGATGTGCTCTAAATACTCTTTTAGTTCTGAATCTATGATCCTATAATTATAGAAGAAAATTAAATATTAAACTGAATTTTTTTTAAATGAAATTCATGAGTAGAATTTAGAGAAAAATTTCCACTTTTTAATATATTAACCATATACAGATCCATGCTATTTGTGCATTAAATTTTTATTTTGATAAATTATTTAGTTACATTAAGTTAAGGTAATGCTAAAGAAGGAAAAGGCGCTGAAAGAGAAAGTATATACCATAGATAGAAATAAACAAACATGACATACCCTAGGAAACTAAATCTTGTTATAATAAAATGTGGTCTTTGTTCTACTCTTTTCCTCTCTTCTCTTTATTACACCAAATAGTTAACCAAGCAACAAGCATTTATTAAATGCCTATGGTGTGTGGGTACTGTGCTGGACACTGAAGATGTAAAAGATAAAGATTGCATTTTTTTAAAAAGAAAATAGTTCTCTTGTCCCCAGGAATTTTTATATTTTATCAAATATTTAGTGTAATTTTTATTGTCAATGTATGTTTTTTCCATTTTTAATGCTAATTATATTTACCATACCTCCACTGTAGTCCTACTCTATTGTGTCATTATAAAGGGAAGGTAACCTGAGAGGTTCTGCTAACTGAATGGGATTTCTGGTCAATTCTTCCAAACAAGAAAGACATCTAGTATAACCCTATTTGGAGAAAGTCATCACCAGATGGATTGACATGGGGTGATAAATTCATTAAACTATCTACTATCTGCTAAAGCAGAGAAGGTACTAAGGCAAGGAAGACTGTTTCAGGAAGATTGTTGAAATTTAGAGATTTCTACCAACCTTCATCAGAACAGCTTAGCATTTCATTAGCAAAAGAAAATAGTGAAAATATAATGAAAATAGGAAGCTGTCTACATGGCACAATGAATGAAGCAGAGGAAAACCTAGATTCAATTCTTGTCTTTAACATTTACTCAGTGTATGATGTTAAACATCACAGCCTTTGAGTGCCCTCAGAAAAGTCTCTACAAGTCATAGAAAAGTAGCAGATCTGTGATGGTAAGGGAATTTTATTACACCAAAAAAATCATAGATCTAGACCAAAAGAATCAGGGATGGGGATTGAAAGTTAGTAGATGGCATACTGATGGCTTCACCCCAAGGCAAGCTCTCTGAGGAACTGCTACCTCACCAGCCCCACCTCATCAATAGCATTCAGAGGTACGTTTAATATCATTTGCCCTAGATGCAAAAATTGCCAGCTAATGTACTCTACCAAATTTCAGAAAGTTTGCCATTTCCAGCAGTGTAGTGAGAGTCCTTATTCTGGCAAAAATATGGATTTTTTCAAAGTATTACACTATCTCCATTTCCAGCTTATACAACATATGGCAAGTCACGCCCCTCCCCCCAATCAGCCATTTCTTTTCTTCCTTTTATAGGAGATTTTATGCAGAAAATGGCACTTGTAAAGCCTGTGACTTAATTTGTAAAACATGTGAAGGAAATGCCACCAATTGCCATTCATGTAAAAAGGACCTGGTCTTGGCCCAAGGCACGTGTCAGAAATCCTGCCCTGAGAGGTATATTGCTGTGGACGGAACTTGCAAACATTGTCCAGAGATGTGTCAAGAGTGCATACATGAAAAAACTTGTAAAGGTATGTTGGAGAGATAGAAGGAAAAGTTGATGCTTTGGCACTCTCTCTAGGAGAAGCAAGGGAACGGCAGATTCTTGTACCCAGAAAGAGCTGTGAGTGTCACGTTTCCCGATGAGGAGTCAAAAGACTTGACCATTTCAGGGTTTATCAGTCAGCTGAAGAAAGCTACTGAGTATAGAACTGAGGAACTCCTTATCTTGTCAGCCTGGCTCTCAATCCAAAGCAAACTATGGACTCTGTTTCCATTAAACCAACAGAATCACATCTGAACCATGAGGGATTTGATACAAAGAATTAGATTCCTAAACCAGGTGTTCCTTCTCTGATTCAAAATTAAACAGACCTTTGTGTATATAGCGAAAAGGTCTTTGATCGTGTCTAGAAGATCCCAAGCTATTAAATAAACATTTTATTATTCAATATTCCCAAGGTATATAGTTAAATTCAATTCGAGAAGCATGTAGTAAGTGCCTACTATGTTACAAACACCATTTTAGGAACTGGGGATACAAAGAGGGGAAATGCAGTATTGCCTTCATGGAGCCTATGCTATATTAGGGAGAAAGAATATGTCTCTGAAAATTTAACGTGTTCCCTATTTCTGTAACTGGTTGTTCTCTTTTCTGATTTAGAATGCGTGTTTCCTTTCCTCTTGCATGATGAAATATGCCTTCGGGACTGTCCCCCTGGATTTTATGAAGATTTTTCTAAGTGTTCCCCTTGCAGTGAGAGCTGTTTGGAGTGCAATGGCCCAGATGATGTTGACTGTAAAGTCTGCCGTGGTTCCTTGGTATTCCATAATGGACAGTGTCTGGAGGCATGCCCGGATGGGACTTATTATGAAAAGGCTTCTAAAAGATGTAAAGGTAAATACTATAGGGAACCGTGATGGATTGGGCTGGGTGAAGTGTTGAGGGAAAGAAGAATGGAAAGCAAACTTTTTAGCTAGGTTATTGATGTGTCAGAATGGGCTGAGTGGTAGTACTTGCACATCTAAAAACATAGGTCCTAAACATAATAAATTTGGTTGATCCTGGGCAATATTATGGAGATGATCAAGTTTGTTTTCAGTGTTATCAGCTACCTTTTAGGCTTTTTCCCATGGTGATTCCTAAATCTATTCCCTGCAAATATCTAGTCTTCCCCTGCTTTTTATTTCCTGTACAGGTGGTATACTGGACAGAGTACTGAGCCTGGGGTGAGGAAGACCTGAGTTCCAGACCAACCTCACACACTTAATAGCTGTGTGATTCTGAGCAAGTCACTTAAGCTGTTTGCCTCAACTGTAAAATAAGGATAATTATAGCACCAACTTCCCAGCATTGTTATGAAGATCAAATGAGAGAATAGTACAGTACCTGGCAAATACCAAATACTTATTTCCTTCCTCCAGTGGAAAAGAAACTGAATTTAAAATCACAAGATCTGAGTTCAAATCCTAGTTCTATCACTGTGTAACCTTGAGCAAGAAACCACTTCTTAGGGCTTCTGTTTTTTCACTTATAAAATTAAAGATGTTGGAACAGATGACATCCAGATTTAAATTTACAATCCTATGATCTCTACTCCTCTCAGGAAAAGGTCTAATATCAGTTATTTATACATATGGATGAATTTAATTCTAGATATTACCTTTCCCTAAACTATTACATTTTAAATCTATTTAAATCTATTTTGTACCATAGTATAGAAATCTTAGATATTCTGCAAAACATTCAGATCAGAATTCAGATCAGGTTGAGGAGGAGATGTGCTGATATAGGTGAGGATCCACTTGTTGCTATATTCCCTATGACAAACTTCTTCTGCCTCTGTAGCAATAAGCAGAGCTTCAGGACTCCTAAAAAGTTTGATAGAATTCTTTGGCTTTGCCACACCCCCACCTTTTCATTTGTATGAGTGTCTCTACTAGGCACAGCATTTTTAATCTATCCATAGGGAGGATGCTATGACACTTTCAGATGAAACTCAATCAAATGCCCCTCCAAAGCCTTACCAAAATATGGACAAAACACTAGATGATAGAAAAGTCTCCACCATCCCAATGTTGCTGATAGAAAAAGAAATAGGTTCTTTCCTACTTTCTTGCCCTGTTTTGTGAAAAAAAAAAAAAAGTCTGTGACTTTAGCAACAGCACTAACTTTGGAGTCAGGAGGCCTGGATTCAAATCCAGACTCCATTTCTTGCAATCAATGTGTCCTCAGGCAAATCTTTTACATCATTAAACCTCAGTTTCCTCATCTGTGAAATGAGGGGATTAGACAAGAGATCACTGGGGTCCTTTCCAACTATAGAGCAATGACTTCATAATTCCCAAGAATCATAAAATTTGAATTGGAAGAGATCTAAGAAATCATCTAATCCAATCATCTCATTTGACCGAGGAAACTAAAGTCCAGAGAGAAGTAATAATTATAAAATATGTGATTGCTAAGCTCAGGTATGTCCTACTAACCTAGAAAGCCTATGAGTGTGAAAGGAGGGATTGTTTCCAAGAGAACTAACCTCACTAAGCTCAGGGAGACTCTTTGTCAGAAGTTTGGACATAAGGAGATTATTAATATTGTTATCATTATTATTTTTTTTTTTTTTACCAAAAGTGACTTTTTCTAGACTTCGAAACTACAAAGGAGGAAGTGAGGAAGGGAGGAAGATAAAAAAGAAGTAAGAGGAGGGAAGGAAGGATGGAAAGGAGAAGAGAGAGGAAGGGGGGAGGAGAGAAAGGAAGGGAGAGAAGAAGGTAGAGAGGAAAGAGGAAGGGGGGAGGAGAGAAGGAAGAAGAAAGGAAGAGAAGGAGGGAAAGAAGGCAGGAATAGAGGGAGAGAGAAAAGGGAAGGAGCAGAAAAAAGAAGAAAAGGAAGAAAGGAGGGGGAAAGAGATGGGGAAGAATGAAAGAAGGGAGAGAGTAAAGAAGGAAGAAATAGAGATATGAAAAAAGGAAGGAACAGAGGGAGAGAAAAAAGAAAAAAGAAGGAACAAAGGGAGGGAAGGAAAAAGAAAAGAAGGGAAGGAGGGAAAGGAAAGGACAGAAGGAAGAAAGAAGGAAAACATTTATTAACACCTACTATATGTCGAGCACTGTACTAATCACTTTACAAATATTATCTCATTTGATCCCTCAACAATCCTGGCAAGTCTGAATTATAATATTTCTGCATTTTACGATTAAAAAAATAGACCAGCAGAGGTTAAGTGATTTAATAGCTTATAAGTGTTTGAAACCACATTTGAACTTAGATCTTTCTGACCCTAAGCCCAGCACTCTATCCGTTACACCACCCAGCTGTCTCTGTAATGAACTTATGACTTTTCACAATCTTTGTGCCTAATCTTTGCTCTCCCGAACTTCTTCACATGACACCATCAGTAAGCATTTAATAAATGTGTATTCCAATTAGAAATAGAAGGGACCTTGGAGATTATCTAATCCAAATCCTAAAGATGGTCTCTAGACCACAGATTCAAAAAAGCATAGATTTTGAGCTTATCCAGTACAACTTTTTCAGTTTATACTTAAGGTGAAAATTAGTGTGGTTAAGTAATTATCTTCATCACCTGGGGTTTCAAGATCTGAAACGTTCTTCTGCCATGTCAGCCCCTTTTTCTCAGTAGTGTATTCCTTCTGGTGCCTCCATTTTGGGGACTGATCTTTGTTGTTGTTGTTCAATTGTTTTTCAGTAACTACTGACTCTTTGGGACCCCATTTGTGTTTTCTTTGCCAAAGATTCAAGAGTGATTTGTGATTTGTTTTTGCTGTCTCCAGCTCATTTTTAACAGATGAAGAAACTGAGGCAAACAGGATGAAAGCAAACAGGACTTGCCCAGGGTCACATAGCTAGTAACTGTCTGAGGATGGTTTTGAATTCAGAAAGTTGAGTCTTGTGACATATTTAACATGTATAAGACTGCTTGCCATCTGGGGGAGGGGATGGAGAGAGGGAGGAGAAAAGTTGGAACAGAAGTGAGTGCAAGGGATAATGTTGTAAAAAATTATCTAGGCATGGCTTCTGTCAATAAAAAGTTATTCCCTGAGTAAAGCAGGAAAAAAAAAAGAAAGAAAGAAAAAGAAAGATGAGTCTTGCTGGCTATAAGCCCAATACTCTATTCACTTTGCCACCTAGCTGCCCTAAGGACATACTTTATTCCCCTTCTTGCTATGTTTCCAATATTCTTTAATTTCATCAAGCCTCTAACTAGACACATTACCTTATTTACATATTGTCTTCTCCATCCCATAAGAATAGAAGCTCTTCTTGAGCAGGAATTATCTTTTTGTTTGCATCTTTAGCTCTTGGCATAATGCCTACAATATAACAAGTGATTAATAAATGTTTATTGCTTACCTGCCTGCTTTTCATCACACAGATAAAAATTAATAAAGCTAGAATTTGAACCCAGGTCCTTCATACCCAAAACTTCATACATACTATATTCAGATCTATGAGCATAGCATAATTGAATTAGCTCAGAAGAAATGCAAGATGCGCAAAGCTAGAAAGTCCACCTCCAAATGTTTTAGGCACTATTTGTGTCTGACTCATGGCAAAACCTTTCAAACTCATATTAATTAGTCTGATCAGCTATAGTCAGACGTACTGTAATTTGACTCTAATATAATGATGTCATTTTGGTCCTCTTCTAGAACAAAAGACAACAACCAACCGATTGCAATTTATGTTCACTGAATCAATTAGGACCCCAAACAATGACCACTTGAAGCTTAAACACAAGCTAACAGAATTAAGTAACTACCTAAGGCTAAATTTGAATTTAGTAAGATGAATCTTCCTGACTCCAGATCTGCTGCTCTATACTCTGTACTACACCACCTATCCAGCCAAATCATCCCTCACCTATGATAAAATACTTTTGTCTAAAATCACAATGATTAGCTCTGATGATGGTACTTTATTATTGATTGTTTTGGTAATAATAAGTGACATCTAAGTGGTGCTTCAGGATTTACAAAGTAAAAATGATCACAACAGCCCTGTAAGATAGGTTATACAGGCGGGATTATGTCTATTTTATGGATGAGAAAAATGATACTCAAAAATTTGACCAAGACTGCCCTGGTATTTAGTGGAAGAACCAAGCTGTATTTAACCAACTCCCCTTAGTTAAGGGCCAAGTTTCTTTCCATTTCATCAAAACTGCCTGCAGAAAGGTCACATTTCTAAGACTTTTATCCAGGGAAAAGTCTTTCAAAGATCATCCTTAAATGATAAAAAGGAAAGTAACAGCAAAAACAGAACCCCCCCCCCCTTTGTCCCAGGTGATTTATGGGCTACTCCAGAGCCTTAGAACTCAACCTAGAAATGTCCTAGTTTGAGCAGAGTACGTCTCCCGCTTTGGGGATTGGGTTACAGCATCTTTTTAATGAATGGTGTAATAGGATGGATGAAAAGATGGCAGATTTAGAGTTAAACGGGACTTTTGGACATCTTGTCCAATTCTCCATTTTAAAGATGAAGAAACTGAGGCCAAGAGAATTTAAATAAGTTGCTTAATATCAAGGTAATGAGAAAGGTAGAATTTGAACCCAAGGCCTCTGACTCAAAAGCCAATGATCTTCCCATTGTATTAGATGGAATTTCTTTAAGTGCTATCATAAGCAAATTTTGCCTCCTGTCCTGCTGCAGGTTGCCCTGAGAACTGTAAGACTTGCTCCCCTTGGGCATGCATTTCTTGTAAAGAAGGCATGTCGATGACATGGCTGAGATCCTGTGTGGCCACCAAAGAGTGCACTGCTTCTGAGTACAAGGATGAGAAAACCCAGGACTGTAAACCTTGTCACATGAAATGCTTTCACTGTTCGGGACCTGCTGAAGATGAGTGTCTCAGCTGCCCCAATAATAGCCTTCTCCTCAGTGAGTATCTATCTTTTCCCTGAGGCAGGGAAAAAAGGTTCCATCTGGTGTGGTTAATCCTGAGTGACAAAGAAAAGTTGGAAAGAGAGAAGGAAAGGAAGGAAAGGGGGGGGGGGGGGGGGGGGGGGGGGGGAGGGAGGGAGGGAAGGAAGGAAGGAAGGAAGGGAGGAAGGGAGGAAGGAAGGAAGGAAGGAAGGAAGGAAGGAAGGAAGGAAGGAAGGAAGGAAGGAAGGAAGGAAGGAAGGAAGGAAGGAAGGAAGGAAGGGAGGGAGGAAGAAGACACTTCATAATATGAGTGAATGCTAAGAATGCTACTAATTCTTTTTTTTCCCCTTTTTAGATACAACTTGTGTAGAAAAATGTCCTGATGGCTACTATAGTGATACAGAGAATCAACACTGTTCTCCCTGCCATAATTCTTGTGAGACGTGTGAAGGGAAGCATAGCACCCAATGTCAATCCTGTCACCCTGGTTGGTTCAGGCTGGAAAACAAATGTCTGCTACAATGTGAGGAAGGGTAAGATTATTTTACAAACTCAAGCTTGGCATTCAAGTCTGTCTGGTTTCAACCTTCCTCAGCAGGTTTATTTGATGAAAAGAATGCCTTTTAAACTCTTGAGCCTGGAATTTAAGGGAATAGGCATTGAACCTGAGATTTCAGGTGTATATGGAATTCTGTCAATATAGGTCAACATCTTCTCTATAACTATAATCTTAAGAGAATTTCCCAGAGGGAAATTTAATCAATTGAGAGGTTAAATGATTTATCCAAGATCAAACAAATAGTGAGTCAGAAATGGATCTTGAAAACAAGTCTTCATGATTCTGAGGTCACCTCTTCTGCTGTGTTCTCTGGCATTCAAGTATATCCAGAAGGAAGGAAATAAACATTTATTAAGTACCTCTTATATAATAGGAATTGTGCTAAGCACTACAAATGTTATATCATTTAATCCTTTTTTTAATAGCTTTTTATTTACAAGATATATGTATGGGTAATTTTTCAGCATTGACAATTGCCAAACCTTTTGTTCCAATTTTTAACCTCCTTCCCCCCACCTCCTCCCCCAGATGGCAGGTTGACCAATACATGGTAACTATGTTAAAGTATAAGTTAAATACAACATATGTATACACATCCATATAGTTATTTTACTATAGAAAAAGAATCGGACTTTGAAATAGTGTACAATTAACCTGTAAAGGAAATCAAAAATGCAGGCAGACAAAAATAGAGGGATTGGGAATTCTATGTAGTGATTCATACTCATTTCCCAGAGTTCTTTCGCTGGGTATAGCTGGTTCAGTTCATTACTGCTCTATTGGAACTGATTTGGTTCATCTCATTGTTGAAAAGGACCACATCCATCAGAATTGATCATCATATAATATTGTTGTTGAAGTATATAATGATCTCCTGGTCCTGCTCATTTCACTCAGCATCAGTTCATAATCATTTAATCCTTACAGCAATGTTGGGAGGTTATTTCTATTATTATTTCTATTTTATGATTGAGAAAACTGAGGCAGAAACTAAGTGACTTTTCCAAGATCACGTAGCTAATGAGTTTCTAAGATCAGATTTGAATTCAAGTTTTCCCAATTCCAAGACTCTATCCACTATACCACCTTGTTGCCAAACTTCCTTTTCAAGTTTTTTTTTTTTTTTTTTAATTCAAACAGTACCATGCAAACTCTTAAGCCTGGCATTCGAGACCTTCCATAATTGGACTCCATCCTTCTGGTATTTGATTCTACTCCCTTTAATATACTCTGTGTTTCAGCCAAACAAGACTATTCACTGTTTCCCTCATCTCATCCTGCCTTCTACCACTTATGAGCCATCACAAAGACCACCCATATTTCTGGAATGAGGTATTTGAATGGCTCAGTGGATAGAGTGCTGAGGATGGAGACAAGAAGACCTGAGTTCAAATCTGACCTCAGATACTTACCAGCTGTGTAATACTGTATAAACTATTTAACCTCTATTTGCCTTATTCCATGGAAGAAGAAAATGGCAAACTACTCTAGTGTCTGTCAAGAATCCCAAAAAGAATTGCAAAGAGTGAGTCTTGATTGAGCAACTGAACCACAGTTCTTCGAATGCACTCCTTCCCCATATGAATGCATTGAAATCTTTTCTACCCTTCACAGCCCAGCTCAACTGGCATCTCATCTATGAAGCTTTCCCCAGTGGCATCCATCTTTCCTCTCATTTTTTTACTTGAATACTTTAGCTCTCCTACTTTATCATCGTTTACCTTGTATCATAACTTTTCTATGTAATATTATATGCATCACCCACTTGTGTGGGACATTGACCCTTACCCAAATTAAAATCAGAGACTCTCAAGGTAAAAAGTAAAAAGGATTTATTATGATCTCCAGAAAAAAAGGGCTGTTCCTAATGACATCATTGTTGGTAAAGAGTGCAAAGTACAAGCTGCAAAACACAGCATTATAAAGACCCTAACACAGAAGCCCCCACCATCTTATGACCTTTTCTCCCCATGGCTAGAAGTCCAGGTTTACATAAAGTCTACCTAGAGATAAGGAATATTAACCAATGACACACTCTTTGTCATAATGCTAATTGTGGCAAAAAGGAGCAGGGGCAACTGGAGGGAAATGTATGTTTAGCTAAGATAAGCAAATACCTACAGCTTTTGACTAAAGAACAACCTGTTATTGCAACGTTTCAAGTTATAATTAGGGTATAGGTTGGGGCCACATTTTTATGAGAGGTCTTTACTCAGTTTATCCCATTCACACCCTACAATTATATTTTATGCTCCTAGAGGATAAGGAGCTACCTTCTTTTCATATTTCCCTACTCAGTCCATATTATTGTTCAGTCATTTTTAGTCATGTCTGACTCTGCATGCTGGTTTGTAATTTCCTCCTCCAGTTTTTTTTTTTTTTCAGATTATTTTACAAATAAGGATACTGAGACCACCAGGCTTGCCCAAGGTCCTGTAGCTAGTAAGTGACTAAGGCTGGATTTGAACTTGGGAAGATGAATCTCCCTGACTCCAGGCCCTGTGCTTTATACAGTATGCTTCCTAGCTGCCCCAACTCAGCTTTCCATGTAGTGTCAAGAAAGGACCTGTATCAGAGATTTCATTTTCTATAAGGAAATTATTTTCCCTCTATCAACACAGGTTGTCATTTTCTCTGCCACTTATAGTCTTAGCTTCCTAGAATACTAAGAGGCTAACTGACTTAACCCAGAAAGGATTTGCACCCAGGTTTTTCCTAGCTCTAAGGCTTTCTATCTATTGTCCAGCAACTGCCTCTATCTTACACACAGGAAGGATTCAATAAAAATTCATGGAATTGTATTGAAATGAGCAAATGGTTATTAAGCACCTATTCTGTGTAACTAAATGATAGAGCAGGGAACCTGGAGGCAGGAAGATTGGAGGCCAAATCTGGTTTCAGATGCTTATTAAGATGTGAGACTCTGGTCAAATCACTTAGGCTCTGTCTGCCTCAGTTTCCTCAACTATAAATGAGGGAGGAGAAAGGGCAGTGTAATACTAGCATCTATATCCCATAGTTGTGAGGATTAAATGAAATCACATTTGTAAAGAGCTCTGCTAACCTTAAATCCCTATATAAAGTCAGGTATAATTATTAGGTGTCAGGCATTGTGCTAAATGCTTGTGTTAAAAAGACAGAAATGAAATACTCTTTACCCTTAGTGAGTTGGGGGGGAGGTGGAAGGGGTAGAACAAAACAATAGGACTAGGCAATGTGTATGTATAAGTGTATATGAAATAGAAAGATAGGAACTGGACCCACGATTTCATTGCCATGAGGGACTATCAATAAAGAAGCTTCTTCTGCCAGTACTGATTAGCACCTTTTCTGTAACTTTATCTTTTAGAGTTCCCTAGAGTAAAGTTCATATAACCAGTATATTTTTGAACACAGGTCCAATATATCTATTTCCTTTCATACAAAATAAATACCAAATACTTTGTGAGATGTGGGGCAATAATCCTTGCATGGTCCTTTCTTTCATCATTTTTACCATGTCTTTGATCATTCTTTTTAATCACTGTACTTTTCAAACATATTGTGGATTTGACAATTGACTTGTCTTGATTGAGTGACACAAAGAAGCCCTCAGCAATCTATTTAAAGTGACAAAATGATTTACGTTGTCTAAGTCCACTGGGAACTTAACCTTATTGCCAAAATGACATTAGTAGAGTCTGGGTGGAACGACTTATGCAATATATCTACATAATAAATTGAGAAATACCTAGACACAGACTTGAGTTGTAAGAATGTTCCCTTCCATCTTGACTATTTTTTTTAATAATCTGTCAAGTTTTGCTGTATGAGCCAAATAGAAGGGTACTATGTGCAAAGGAGAATCATATCTTAATCTCCTTCTTGGATAAAGTCTTGATGAGCTACTCTTTTTTAGTCTCTTGATGCTCTTCTTGACTATTAAGAAAGGAATACTAAACTAAAAATTTGTCTGAGCTGGTATTTTATTGTATTTGAAATCTAGCATAAACCCTCCTATTTCCAAGATGTGCATACTTTGTCAAAGCCAAATTTAAGAAAAAACATCTAAGACTTTATCTGGGTCACTGAAATTCAAGATTGTAAAAATATAGTACGTATCCTGCTTCCCAAGGTAGAAACTACCAGACAACTAATACTCCCTCCTACCAACTGAATTAACTTAATTGATATATTCATTTCACATAATTAATTAAAAATTGATTTGAGGGTATTTGCCCATTTTGTTCTGATTAATCCAGGTGGAGATCTTTGCTTGTCCAAGAGTAGACTTTGTGTCCTACATGCCATCATCTGTCCCTGAGACTAAGAGATAAACCAGATGATCTCAAGGCCCATTCTAGCTAATAATTCCCTTACTTTCATGTTATCTAGAAAAACTACATTTGTACCCCACCAAAAAAAAATAATAGTTTTCAAATTCACATGGTGGGTTGGCATCAGAGTAATTTTGCAATTGTTGTCCGTGAGAGTCTTAAAAATATGTTTTTGTTGCTCTTTCATAGAAATCCATCTGTTAATGTTGAAATCCTCATCTTCTGAAATGTCCTCATCCATTTTGAGAGAATTTTATTGTATGATAATTAGAAAAATAACTCAGAGTACCATTCACAATTTTCTCTATTTCCTTTTCCACTTTTAATATGGCTCAAGGTCAGTGTCTAAAATGGAGAATCTGTTGATCAGATTAAGCTCTGTTAAGGGAATAAAAAAAAAAATGAAAATGAAAGGAGGGAAGGAAGCTACCAAAAAGTTCTCAAGAAGGAAGAATTTATTAATAAAGAAATAGAAAAATCCAGTCTTTAAGGTGAAAATTTAGCTATTCCCTACCACTGGGGAAACCAACAACAACAAAATGTGAAGATAAAACTGATTAAGTTGTGATAAAAAAAAAAAAAAAAAAAAAGCTAAGAAATAGATGTTCCTAATAACCATGAAGTTTCTTTGAAAGTCATTGTTTTCTCCTTAATTTCAGATATTATCCAGATAATTCCAGTAGGCTATGTGAAAAATGTCACCAAGACTGCCGAGAGTGCCGGGGCCCTCATTCCACAGACTGCCTGTCTTGTCACAAGTATTTCTTCTTGCTCCACTCCAAAGGAGAGTGTCACCGCACCTGCCCTGAACACCACTACGTAGAAAACAGGACACAGACCTGTGAGAGATGTTATCCCACCTGTAATGAGTGTAAAGGTGGGGAAAATGGTTCTGAATGAAATTTATCATATGCATGCAAGAGTTAGCAAGACTTCTTGTCACCTCCTGCATCAAGACCAAATTTTGGTAGCCAATCAGCCAACTAGTTTTTATTAAGTGCCTACTATGTGCCAAGCACTGTGCTAACTGCTAGAGATAAAGAGGCAAAAGGTAATCTCTCCTCTTAAGGAGCTTTCAGCCTAATGGGGAGACAGCAAAAAAGCAATTATATACAAACCAGATTGTGTTTCCCCTAGTTCTTGAAGAGGATCATGACATCAGGGAGGTGATGGTATGACAGGCAAGTGAGTTGGATTTCAGTAAAGGAGAGTTGTGCAAGGTCACCTGCCTCACTTCCTACTCCAGAGCCATCTGGGTCCAGTGACAAGATGTAGATCAGGATACTGGAGATGGCCCTGGGTACAATAGGAGTCTTTTAAGCTGAGGTCTTTAACAGGTCTCAGATACAAGCAAAATAACTACTTGTTGAATTGAAAAGCCTTCTTGCAGAAGATGGGATTTAAGCTTGAAGAAAGTCAGGAAAGCCAAGAGGTAGAGAAGAGGAGGGAGAGCATTCTAGCACAGAGGACAACCAGAAAAAACTGGCTGGAAGATGTACTCAGATATGTGCCCAGACAAGAAACAGCAAAGAGGCCAGTTTCGCTGGGTATCAGAGTACATAGTGGGGTTTAAGGTATAGGAAGACTGAAAAGGTTGAAGGGGGAGGCCAGGTCATGAAGAGCTTTGAAAACCAAACAGAGGATATTACACTTAATCCTGGTGGAAATAGGGAGTCACCAGAAACTGCCGAACTAGAATGCTAGAGTGACTCAGTAGTAGAAAGAATTTCTAATTAAATCAAAGACCTGGACGCAAGTTCCAACACTACTAACTCATCTTGGGACTCTTAGGCAAATTTGGGACCATTTCCTTATCCATAAAGTGAGATCATCTCCAAAATGACATGTGACTCTGACATTCTAGAAATCTTTCTGTGCACCTTCATAATCAAGTCCACCAACTCTTATTTCTCATTACTCTCAAGATGACAGGAGGTGTGGTCTAATGAAAACTATGCTATTCTTTTTTTCCCCCTGAGGCAATTGGGGTTAAGTGACTTGCCCAGGGTCATACAGCTAGGGAATGTTAAATGTCTGAGACCAAATTTGAACTCGGGTCCTCCTGACTTTAGGGCTGGTGCTCTATCCACTTGCCCCACCTAGCTGCCCCAAAACCATGCTATTCTTGATGTCAGGAATCATTCTATTTGATGCCTGCTTCTGAGATACTTACTAGATGGGTGACTATCATCAACTCATTGCCATCATCAATTAACTATGAAAGATTCTAGACTTAAATTTAGGAGACCTAAATTCAAATCCAGCTTCTGACACTTGCTAGGTATGTGACCTGATTCAGCAAGTCATTTAAATTCTTGTATCTGTAAAATCACAAAAGAATACTTAAGCTACCAATCTCAAAGGTTTGTGGCAGAAAAAGTAATTTGTAGAACTTAAAGCACCATATAAATCTGAATAATTATTAATAATAGTAACATTTTACATTTAAATAGCACTTTAAATATCCCGTTTAGTATCTCATTTCCTAGTGCCAAGTTTTTGTACTAACTGGTTCTCTCACCCTAGAATATGTTTTCCCTCCTTGGGTTTTCAAATTCTGCTCATTTTTCAATGTTCTCAAATCCCTTCAATTCCAAGAAGTACCCATCAATTATCCCCATTTGCATACATTCACACACAGAGAGACACAGACACATACAGATGTGTCTTACTTGTCGCCTTCCTCATAATGTGAGGTCTTTGAGGGCTGAGACCATTTTTGTTTTTCTTTGTATCCTTAGCCCTTAGCACAGTGTCTCTTTCATAATGAATGCTTATTAAATGCTTGTTGGTTTTCATTGACTTGCCAAGAAATGAATAACACAAAGCAACAAGCATAAATACATATATACATACATATATATGTATATAGATATGGATATATATATCTAGAATTCCACCAAAACCTTATCAATTTATTAATATAAGGCTAATTTAAGGTCAACCCTCCCCTGTTCCTCCCCTCAAAAGATATTTGTCATTAAATAAGCAGGTACAGCAATAACTTCTTACATTTGTCACATCCTTCAATTGACCCTACTAAGCATTCATCTTCAACAAATCACCTGGCTTCTAGCTACCTTCTAATTTCTTAGGATTTTGTGATGTGAGTGTGTTTCCAGCATTCAATCAGATCTGGCAAGAAACTTAGCTCTTGATCATCTGAAATTACATCCAAATCCCTCTCTGCTAAGCACAAGGCTTTATTTGATACCTGAAACTTCAAAATAAAATGGAACAAGAAGTCCTTGAAAAAGTTCCCCTTGGAGAGTTCATTTTCCATCTTTCTTCAAATTCCCCTTAGAGCTGACCTAAGTACAGACCACTGGACTAGCTTGAAACGTTAGCCCCATGGGGATATGAGAACATAGGTAAGAATTAACATTGATCACATCATATAATAAAGAGATTGTCAGACTGCTGGCACTAGAATAGACTGATATTTTCATCCCACACAGCTTACCCAATAGTACATTCTAACCAGAATATGCCCTAGTCTAAAAAGGAATCCAGCACCTGTTTCAGATATAGGGAGGTGTTAGAGCTGACATTTCCTCAAACCTCAAAAAAACAGATAAAAAGAGCTGCATAGGGGGATGAAATTCACATTTTCATTCATGGGCTTATTCCACTCTTCTTCCAAAAGAGAGCAACTCTGGAAGTTGCTGGAAGAAAAAGGTTAGGACAATTGGACTGTTACTTAGAAACCTAGAAACTACTTAGAAACTTAGCAACCTAGAAACAGTGACTTATGAATCACTGCCTTAAGAAAATGAATTCACTGGGACAGTTAGATAGTACAGGGGAGAGAGCACCAATCCTAGAGTCAGGAGGAACTGAATTCAAATCTGGTCTCAGGCACTTAAATACTTACTAGCTGTGTGACCCTAGGCAATTATTTAATCCCAAGTACCTCACCAAAAATAAATGAACAAAATAAAAAATAATCAATGGAAAAATAATACATTCACTTCAGAACTGCTTGGTTATTATCGCTACCTCTCAATTTAGCAATCATCTATTAAAGCAGCTTTTATGCGCCTGTCATTATGTTGGGAACTAGGTACACAAAGACAGAAATAAAAATAAACCTTGCCCTCAAGGAGATTACATTCTGCTGGAATGAAATGCAGCATGATCTAGATAGATAGATAAAGGCATTTATTAAGTGCTTATTATGTGCTAAGCAAAGTTCTAGTGGAAAATATGCTGAGCTGGCCATCAGAAAATCTGGGTTCCAATTATGGTATGGACATTGACAAATTTCAAGATAGGTGTCATGTCCCATTAATTCTTAACTATGTGACTTCAGCTGTCATTTAGCTCTTCTACGATTCAAGTTTATTGAATGTCAAATGAGGATAATAATTCAATTTTAAAAAGATTGATTAAAGATCACTCCCTATTTTTTATCAATACCTGCCCTATTTACATAACAGGATTATAAGGATAAAATTAGATACCAGATGGGAATTTAAAGTGCTATTTAAATGTAAGACATTATTAATAATAACTATCATTCATATGGTGGTTTAAGTTTTACAAAGCATTTTTCCTGGTATGAACCTTTAAGATTGGTAGTATAACTATTATTATAATGATTTTACAGATACAGAAACTAAGCTCAGAGTTTAAGTGACTTGCCCAATGTCACACAGCCAGCAAGTATCAGAAAAGGATTTGAACATGACTTTCCTAAATCCAAGTCCATAATCTTTAAAATATATTAAAATAATTAAGAAAATTTCTCTTTCAAGTGATATTAAATAGATTGGATGTAAACCTTTTATGTTAAAAAACCCAAAGGGGAACGAGTAGCCAGTATGGATGTGAGTGTCTTGGCAATGAAGGCAGTAAAAGGACAATTATGATGAATCAAGATTAGCGTAGCATGATAGAACAGTTCTGTAATCTCTACTATCTGAAAAACCAAGACTGGTGGATCCCTCAAGAACAGATATCCTCACTAAGTTTGATAACACCCCAGAGTCCTCAAACTTTTTAAATAGTGGGCCAGTTCACTGTCCCTCAGACTGTTGGAGGGCCGGACTACAGTAAAAAAAAAAAAAAAAAAAAAAAAAACTTTGTTTTGTGGGCCTTTAAATAAAGAAACTTCATAGCCCTGGGTGAGGGGGATAATCGTCCTCAGCTGCCACATCTGGCCCTCGGACCGTAGTTTAAGGATTCCTGCGAATCCTCAGGATTGGAGAACCAACTAAGAAAGGAAACAAAACAGGTCAAAATTTCTCTGCCAATCAACAGTGGGAGAGAATCCATGAGTGACTGATTGACTTTCAACTTAAATGAAATAGGGAGAACAAGTCTCAAAAAAAAAAAAAAAAAAAGTTTTCAGAATAAAAGTGAAAAAGCAAAGAATCAAAGTGATGAATCATTTCTAAGTCCAGAAAATACAATTGGTATTCCTGAATTTTGGATGAAAAGGTTATTTAGAATAAAATTTGAATTTAGACAAGAGGAGAATGTGATAGAACAACACTACCTCAAATTTATCAGAGAATTTTAAATGTAATTGTTGGAGGGACCTCAGAGCTCCAACTCATACCCAAATGAATATCCCTGAGGTCTCCCAGACTTTGCCTGAATACTTTCTATGAGAAGGAACCAACTTGTCTCATGTTTGAAAAGTTCTAAAGGATAGGAAGGCTTTCCTGACATCAGGTCTAGATTTTCCACTTACTGCTCCTACTTTCATTTTCTGGAACCCTTAATCCCGCTTCCATCTAATTAATTACCCTTCAAATACTTTTCAGATAGCAGACATGGCCCATTCATTTTTCTCTTCTCTGCCATCTTCATCCAGAGAGAGAGCTATGGAGACTCAGTATGGATCAGAACATCCCATTTTCACCATTTTTGTTTTTTTTTTTTTTATCTTTTTCCCTTTTGTTCTGATTTTTCTTTCACAACATGACTAATATGAAAATATGTTTAAAGTTATTGCACATCTATAACCTATAACTATATAACTGTTTATTGACTAGGGGAGAGAGAAAAAAATGGAACTCAAAATCTTATGAAAATGAATGTTGAAAGCTATCTTTACATGTAATTGGAAAAATAAAATACTATTTGGATATTTTTTTTAAATTCTTCTCTTCTCCAGTCTAAGTCTTAATGGACTACACCCAAAAACCTTTAGGCACTTTGGCTATTTGAAACATAGCATAGAAACAATGCTATAATTTCTGGTTAGGTTCCCAGACCAGCCTACAAAAGTCCATTTAACAGATAATAAGACTAAGAGTACTGTTAAGTACTAAGAGTACCTGCATCAGATCATGCTTGATTGCACTGTGACTATGAGAAATGGCATTTTGAGTTCTAAAATTCAGGAACACGTTCCCCCTGCATTTCTGGCAGTGATTTCTCACATCAAGGGAAGGGTGGGGTGTTCTGTTTGGCGAGGGCAGAGTAGACACACCCAGGGAACAATAACTCTGCATACTTATTTCAGTCCTTTGATAGTTCAAAAATCCAAGATTTGATCTATATGTGTAATTTCTGCACTGATTTAGATCTGTTCCTCTCCAAGACATGGTATGTGCTTTAATGAATGATTAGCTATGAGTTCTGTAGCCAAAAACTCTGCCTGTTAGAAAAAAACAAAAACAAAAAACACCTTCCTATATCATTACAAATGTAGAGACAGGAAGGAGCTCTTAGAGGCCATCTAATCCAAACTCTTTATTTTACAGAGTAGAAAACTGAGGCCCAGAGATTAAGACTTGCCCAACATCATTCAGGTAGTGGCAAAGGAGACCTCTGAACTCAGGTCTTCTATCTAAGACTCCTTTTTAAATTGTAACACTTCATAAGAAAACTAAAGAATGAGAAATCCCTAAAGGTACTTAGATGAATAATTCGATGTCTTCATTTTCAGCAAAAGAAAAATTAAGGCCCAGAGAAATTAAATGATTTATCCAAAGTGAAAGGAATTAATGACAAAGCTTATAACTCAGATGTGCTTCACCCAATCTGATAATCTCCAAATGGTGATTATCTGTATATATGTAAAAGAAGGTATAGTACTTTGTTTAAGGGTGAGGGGGAAGATAATTTTTTTTTTTAATTTTAACTTTTTGTGTGTGTGTGTGTGTGTGATTTGGACTGATGATAAGCACTTTTCCACTTTTGTAGTTTATAAACTACCAATCTTTACCAATGACTCTCCAGACTCTCCAGGTATTCTAAATTAGTGGAGGAATGGGAAGGATACTGATCCTCATTGTTGTGTTGGGAATAATAAATGGAAACTCTGAAAGGAGTTTGTAGGAAAATAAGAATTTGTCATAACTAAAGATATGAATGGATATATTGACAAGCAAGTCTTTTTTCTTCCTTCTCTTTTAGGAAAGGGACCTTTGAACTGTTTATCCTGCATGTGGAACTACCATCTGTTAGGAGGAATTTGCAGCTCCGATTGTCTTACTGGAGAATACAGAGTAGGAGAGGTATTACAAACTTTGGATTATTTGTTTGTTTGTTTATTTTCCCATTCTCTCTGGTGAGATATAAGGGACCCTGCAGGGGCAACTAGGCATCATAGTGGATAGACTTGTTTCTAGAGTCAGAATTTCAAATCTGGCCTCAAGCCCTCATTAGTTGTGTGATTCTGGGCAAGTCATTTAATCCAATTGCTGGGGGTGGGGGGAGAAGAGGGGGGAAAAATAGAGAAAATGAGGGAGGGAGGCAAGGAAGGAGAGAGAGAGAGAGAGAGAGAGAGAGAGAGAGAGAGAGAGAGAGAGAGAGAGAGAGAAAGAGAGAGAGAGAGAGATTGAGAGGAGCACTCTTGTTAAGTCTTATGTATGGTATTTTGAACTGTTCCTATGATTCCAGGAAAAAAAAAAAACTCCCTTTACCAATGCAGATCAGAACCTTGTCTGGGGCAACAAAAGTTTTAAGTAAACTGCATACAGATAGTATATATCAAGAGAAAGGACTTGAACCCAGCTTTTCCTGAGTCCATAGCACTGCACTATCTCAACTCCTGAGGATACAAAAATTAAACACACACAAATGCACACATGCACACAAGAAAAACAAAAACAATCTCTGCTTTCATATAACTTGTGCTCTTATAGCAAAGTACGCACACAAAATTATGAGGTCAAATTTAAGCCTCTACAAGCTTCTTAGCTTTTCACTTCTCCATTTTCCATACTGAAATGCTGGTTGGTCAGACTAGAATAAATCAGCCTGAAAAATAATCATTATAAAAATGCTTTAAATATCTGTTGAATCTAAGTGGAGCCTCATAGCCCTCCCAAGACATGGTCACCGCTCAGCTCCTTAACCCATGTTTATTCTTAAGAAGGATTTTGTAAACTCTGAAATAATGACTGTAGGACAGAAAAGGACACAGCAGATTAACAGCAGAAGAATCACTTAGGATGTAATAATAATTCGAGTGAATGATAGTGAAGCTTTGAACTGGGATGTTGGCATTGTGAGCAAAGAGGATAGGTTGTGGAGGTTATGGAGAGAAAAATCTACAGTATTTGATAACTAACTGCCAAGAGGTATACCAGGAAGAACTCTGCTCTGTGACACTAGACTTCCTTCTGAGTGGGAACTTGTTGTTTAGCTAATGTTGCTCAGGGGTTGACTCTAGGAAGTATCTATCACAATAATTTATAGTAAATATCACAAACAAGGCTTGAACTCAGCTGCTCCTGACTCCAAGAATGTCTCTCTTCACTTTACTGCCCTCTCTCAGAAGAAAGTCAAGAAAATGATTGCTTTGGAACAAGAAGAGTTGGTTGTGATGTCCCTTGCCCCTTGACTGAAAAGTTTCACAATCTCTGATCAAGATAGATTCAACAAACAAACAAAGGAAATGTTGTCAAAGACAACTGCAACTGCCGCAAACCTTGTGACACAGATTTTTAAATAATTCAAAGCTTCAATGTCTCTGTGCATAGAATCTCAGGTCTTCCTGACTTCAAGGGCTGGTGATCTATCCAATGCACACCTAGTTGCCCTTCCTCCCCCCACCCCGCACCACCCAAGCAGTTTTTTAAAATGAATTTCTTGGTGATTATTTTCAGGGAGAAAATTTTGAATGTGATAATTGCCATGAGAGCTGTATTGAATGTAAGGGCCCAGGCCCCCAAAACTGCACCGTGTGCCCAACTAATATGATGCTCTATATAGAGGATGGTCGCTGTATCCCCTGCTGCAGCAGCTCAAATTCCACAGATGTTCAGGATTGCTGTGACTGCCATGAGACTACAGGTGAGTATAAGGAAGCTTTCTTATACTCCACAGCAATATGGATAGGTAAAGTCCACTGCACAGGATGAGGATGAAGAATGAAAATGGAAGAGATGGCAATTATCTCCTTGACTAAAAATTTCATTTTGTGATTCTTTTTTTGTTCCTTTATTTAATTCAGGGAGCAATGTCAATATAGTCTTAATGTTGGGATGTTGCCATTTAATCTTTTTCAGTTATGTCTGATTCTTCGTGAGCCTTTTGAGATTGTCTCAGTAAAGATACTAGAGTAATTTGCCATTTCTTTCTCCAATTCATTTGATAGAAAACTAAAACAAACAGGTTAAATGACTTGCCTCGGATCATACAGTCATCCTGACTCCAGACCCAATTCCCATCCCACCCCAATTCCTCCATTTTGCCCTGACCAACATTGTTTCTTACTACTGTCACAGAGATTACTGTGAAATCATTCACTGATTGCCAGAGGTGTTCCTCTATAATAAATTGAACTGTTTTACCTGGTCATGTTTCAAATGGAACTAATTAATGATTTCAATGGATGATGTCTATAGGAGCCCAGGAAGAAAAGGTTAACCTTGAAGTCAGAAAGATCTGTGTTGATTGAATGACACAAACTAGCTGTATGACTCTGGGCAAGTCACCTAATCTTTCAGAACCCTCAAGCAAAACAGACCATAGTTTGCAGGAAAAATGCAGATCTTCATCTGCAGAGGAAATTTAGCACTGCCTCCAGACCCCACAACTAGTCCTCAAGAATCTTTGTATTTAGCCTCTTACAATAACCATCTCAATTAAACTCAGGAAAGCCTCAAGTGGCATTTCTCCTGCCAATAGATTGGAGGCAAATATATATATATATATATATATATATATAGCATCACTTTGCTTAGGCTTCAGGTTTACCATTGTACAACCAAAATACTTGTTAGATTTGCACCATTGGGAGATAAGAAAGACAAGGTTAGTCTTGTATTCATTTTTCTTTCATGTACAAAATAGTCTATCTCTTTTATCCATATCTTTGCAAAGCCTGCCCCAGTATGTGGAATACATTCCGTCTTCCTCTTCAACTCTCACAATAACTTCTTTCATAGCATATCTCATGTGTCACTTCTTAAAATGGGGGCAGGGAGGGGAGGAGTAGTTCCTGATTCCCCCAACTATCAGTGCCCTCTCTCTCTTTCTCTCTCAAAATTATATTTATGTTTTCTTTTATTTGTGATCTCAGATCCTTTCAATGTTCTAGGCAGAGGAGCTATTGACCTACATTGATAAAGAGAATTTCTTCCTATCACAGTGAAAGCACATGTCTTCTCCCTTCCCCACCCCTCACCCCCATCTTTTGGTCCTTATCCCTATCTTTTGCATTTGCTTCTTTGTCTTCATCTTCAATTCCTGCCCCATCCCCACAAAGGAGAGGGGGGTAATCTGGAATGTTTTCTGTTTGTTTGTTTTTTTGTATTGATTTGGAATACATTTTGTTGTGTTTTATATTTGTATTTGTTTTATATCTCCAGAACTTAGCATAAAACCTTATTCATTGAAGAAGCTTAATAATAGCATCCATATGCAATTCCAAACATTAATCATTCCTTCTCTTTCACTTCTCCAACTCCCTGCCAACTTCCCTTCACCCCATCCCCACCTCAACAACCAGATGGTTTCCTCATCTCCTCATACACTTATATCTACCTGACTTCTCTTACATCTTTATGTATCAATTAAGAATAATTGCCCTTAGAATATCAATTTCCTTGATGAACCAGAAACCAGGGTCTTTTCTTATCATATGTCAGTGAACACATGCTAGCTAAGAGCTTCACTTTTATTACTAGCATCGTTTAGAACTTCAGCAAATTTTGTGGGGCTATTCTCTGGAATCCTAATGAATCTCTATTAGCCTCTAGTACATACTTTACCAAGATGATTATCCTGATACAATGTACTTTGGGATGAATTTCGAGACAATTTATGTTGACCCCATCTTCCTTCCTAAAATTAGGGATAGTACCCTAAGAGATGTAGACTAACGAGGATAGGAAAAGGAAACTACTAAAGCTTGTTGGAAGCACAAATCTCTGAAGCTTTAATAGTGTTGAAAATAATGACCAAGTGCTTCCCTGGTGTCACAGAAACTGATAGTATATAATGACCAATACAGTTGATACAAAGCTACTGCTATTGAAAAATATGGTCATTATTATCGTAAGAAGATAATGGGAGTTAATTGTGATACAGCAATCTTATATTTTGAAGGCTGTGATTTAAGTTCTGGCTTGAGAGAGCAAAACCTTCAAAAACCAAATAAGTTACTTGTGTAACACAATTTGTAAACCTACAATGTCATATGAATATTAGAATTATTACTCTGTAAAGACAGTCATATCTTAGTTGCAATGATAGAAGGGGTGGGGAAGGTTTAACTAGAAAAGAGTTCATGTGAAAAAATATTTTTAATTTAAATTTTACTAAGAACTTACTATTGATGTGGTGGTAGCTCCCCATGCAGTGTAACCCAGCCTGGGGATCCTCAGACTATCGTCATCACCACATAATTATGTGCCAAGCACAGATAGCTAGGGCAGCTAGATGGCTCAATGAATAGAATACTTGACATGGAAACAGGAAAACCTGAGTTCAAATCCAACCTTAGACACTTAGCTCTGTTTGCCTAGGAAATAGCTAGGTGACTTAGTGGATAGAACACTGACTCAGGAATTCAAACCTAATTTCAGACATACTAGCTGGAAACCCCATGGACATTAAATGCATGGGGTCAGGAAGAGTTAGACACAACTAAATAATAAATGTGTCAGCATTGTACCAAATGCTTTACAAATATTATCTTATTTGATTCTTATAATAACCCTGGGAGGTAGATGCTGTTACTATCCCCACTTTACAGATGAAAAAACTGAGGCAGATAGAAGTTAAACTTGCCCAGGGACATATAGCTATTAAATGTCTGAGGTCAAATTTGAACTCAGATCTTCCTGACTCCAAGTCCAAGGCATACTGTACCATCTAGTTTCAGGTATATTAGGTAACTTCAAGCTCATAATGTCAACTGAATGACTTAGCAGTCAAAAACCTCTTCAGATATAATATAATATAATATATATATATATATATATAAAATAAAATTATAAATTAGCTTGTTTTGACATCTTTTTCTTTAAGTCACCATAATTTCCCCAAGTAGCTTTCCCTCTCTCCTTCCTAAAGAATACCTCTTTTCTCTATCCCATATTAGTCTATTTCACTTGGATGACTGACTACAAATAAGGTTCCCACAAATCACCTTACAACTGACTCCAAATTACAACCTTCCAGGTTAAGACCAAGATTCATCTTTTGTTGCCTCCTAGTCTTCCCTTAGTTACCTATGGTAGTGTCCATTCATCTAGGAATAAGGAAATAATCCTTTGTTGACCTTCATTTCTGAACATTATGAGAACAGAGAGCAAAAAGAAAATTTTAAAATATAATCCTTATTCCCACCCCAAGTCATGATTTAAGTCTTACTTAAGCAGAGTATGAAAGAAGACCAGAAAGGTAAGTAGGAACTAGATTGTGGATGGCTTTATGTGCCAAGTAATTAAGAATTGGGAACATGAATAGACTTTCCTAATATTTCCCATGAGGGAAAGGAAATTTGGGAGAAGAGCATAGGGAACTAATTAGAAGTCTTTTTGAGTTAACCCCCAATAGTATGGGATATTGAAGGATTCCTGTGGCCCCAAATAATTCTTTAGGCATTCTAAGATGTTTCCTTCATGGGAACTAGAGTAATAGTTCCTCTAGTATTTGGAATATAATTTCTAAATAGGTAACCTTATTCTCCCTCTTTCTTCTTTTCTTGCTTTCTTTTGGTTCCATCTTCCTCCAGAGGAATGCAACTTTCGAGCTGGTGTGATTAAGTCCAAGACTGAGAATACAAAGCGGACAGGTCTGCTCATTACTTTCTCCATCATGCCGATCCTCCTTTTTGGGGTCACAGTCTGTGTCTGGAGAAGGTCCAAGGCCAAATCCCAAAAGACTCACAAGGCTGGATATGAGAAACTGTCAGAGAAAAATACGACCTTCTCTTCCTATAAAAGCAGCTATCGAGAGAGCACCAACTTCCAGGAGGACCAAGTTATTGAATATAGAGATCGGGACTATGATGAAGATGAAGATGATGACATTGTCTATATGGGTCAAGATGGCACATTCTATCGGAAATTTAAGTATGGTCTACTGCATGATGATGATGAAGATGAGTTGGAATATGATGATGAAAGCTACTCATTTAAGTAAATTCAAGTATATTGATAGGGTTATTTTTTTTTCCATTCCTAATTATTAACTTTGGGGAGTATTTTATTGCTAGCAAAGCCAACTCAGGTTTTGTGGACATTCTCAAATGTTTTTCTATTCCACTGGGTATTTAAGCTGAGGTATCACTCCATATTCATTCAGAATCCAAGAAAAAAAAAAAAAGCAAAGGTTAATAGATCTTTTCCCTAGGCAATATATCAAGGCATCACTACCCTCACTTAAGTAATAGTCCAGAGTTAAAATAAATGAATTTTCTACTAGTTACAAGTGATCAAATATCCCCACAGACTTCACTTTTCCATAATACACAAAGTAATTGGGAGTGGCTTTTGGGACTTTCTAAAACTTCATGACATAGTGTTAATTTATTTCCTGACTTAAAAAAACAACAACAACAACACAATTGTTTACTTTGAATTTTGTCCCAAAGTTAAACTGTGAAAATTAACAAAAAAAGTCACCCCCTTCTTTTCATCATAAACTCCCCAAAACACATTCTCTCCTTCCCTCCCTTCCTTCCTCTCTCTCTCTCTTCCACCCCTGTGTCTCTTTCTGTGTCTCTCTCTGTCTCTGTCTCTTCTTATCTCACATGCACATACACAGGTTGGCATTTGGCACTTGAGACAAGGGGTAGAGATTTACTGCTGAAGTTGTCAGCTATTTCTTATACCCTCACAAAATTTAAGGAAACAATATCAAGGGAAAATAACAGAGTTTCCTGGGTTTAAAAACTTTTTGAAATGCCATAGACTGACAATAATGTTTACAAACAAAAGTACCACAAATGGCAAGGTGGGGAAGCAGGGGATAATGAGCATAGGCAGGAGAAAACTATGAGATTTCCAAGGGGTTCAACTGCCTCTGTTTTATTAGTATGGTTGTTTTCTCCAAGGGCCCAAAACTATTTATTCTAGAGACCAATTGAAAACATCAAGAAATACAAGATAATTGGCAATGCCAACCTCCAAGCAGATGTGATTTTTTTTTAAAAAAGATATCCTTTCTCCTCAAAACAGTTTTACCTACAAAAACAGGAAAGTTTTTCAAAACAGGCTTTCAGATCTGCTAACTCTTGGTAGAACAATTGAAAATAGTCTAAGGCTAAAGGAAAAAATCAGCATTTGATTTCTTACAGTACAAATTGTCTTTTTCACTCTCTCTCTCTGCTTCTTAACACTTTCTTGCAAGACTTGGTTCTACAGTATCCACACTTGTGTCAAATATATTTGAGTGCAAGTTTTAGAATTCTTTCAAAAAGAAAGGACTTTCTTGAAATAAGCAATGAAGTGAGAAAATTTTACTATACAAAATAATTAAAGTAAGGCTCTTTTTATATGTTGGCTTGTTTTGGGATGAGTCTCCTGTCAAACTAGAAGTCTACACAGAGATTTTGATTGGAGATAACTCTTGGCTTCAGAAATGTCAGTAGCAATAATATTTAGCTTTTCCATCAAATTGTTCCCCTAAGAAAAGCTGGATTCCAAACAGAGTGGTCAGAACTAGATGGTGCTACTGTTCTTCCCATTAAAAGAAGTAAATATCCTAAAGGTAGAAGCAGAGATACAAATATTAGGAAGTGGATGAACCATTTTTGGATAATCACCTTATTGTGTGCAGTGGGGTGGAGAGGGGAGGAAAGGAAATAGTATGTGAAAATGTCTCTGTGTGTGTGTGTGTGTGTGTTTTCCTCACCCTTGTAACTTTAATATATATATATGTCACCATTATTTTTGTGACACTTGAATTATCTTCTTTAAAGCAAGCATCTCCTTAGTGGAAAGTGTAACTATTTACATTCATGGTAAAGAATTCTTGGAAGAATTCTAAGTTCCTTTAATGGACTCCTCTTTTACAAAGCTAATTTTAAAGCCTATATCAGCTTTTTTAATCTTTTTTTTTAGGTTATACACTCCTTTGGCAGCTTTGGCAGCTCAGTGAAGCCTATGAGTGCCTTTTCAAAATAATGTTTTTAAGTGAATAAAATAAAATACAAAGGATTACTAAGGAAATCAATTATATAAAAATATGGTTATTTAAAAAATATATATCTTTTAATTAAAAAAAAAGTTCATGGACCCACATTTAAAAACCTGTCAGCTATTTATACATACACATACATGCACACACAAACACAAACACAAACACACATATATAATGTACACTATGGGGTGGAAAGGGAGAAGGGGTGAGCATCACACCTGCAATTTCATATGTATGAGGAATTCAAATGAGCAAATTCCCTCTAAGAGTGTGGATCAACACCTGCTTTGCAACTTCTATTTTTAGACAAGTTGCTTGTGGCATCAAGAGATTAAGGGTCACACAGTCAATATATGGTGTAGGCAAGCCTTAAACAAGGGTTTTCCTGATGCCAGAGCCAGCGTTCTATCCTTTATACCACACTGCCTCTTTAGCCATAAGAATTTTTTTAAAATTGTGCTGTTTCTCTTTCAATCCAATATTTAAATATAAGAGAATATAAACAAATCAGACACCTTGCAGAGTGGATTACTCCCCATCTAATGTAGACCCCTCTAAGGTCATATAATATTATTGAAATTGCTGACACAGTATCTCTTGTTCTTCATATTTTCAAAACACTTTCAGGGACCCTGACGCTCCTTTCAGGCAACTAGAAGTTGTTTCCCCCGTGAAAAGAATTGGTGTTTATGATACACTATTTAAAGTTTCTAAAAGGTCCTTGAATTCTGAGAACACATTGTGGCTGTAACTTACAATGAGAAAGAATCTTCTGTTTGTATCTGCTGTTAACATTTAGTTAATGTTACTCTTCCTTGTCAGAAATGTCACAGTATATTAAGGTTGCTTTGCAACAATGTGCAAACCAAGTGTTTAATAGATAAAAACGCATTGGGGGAAAATAAACATTTTGGTTTTGTCTTCTGTTTGCAAAAGTCTTGATAATTTTTTGATGAATCAGTGTGCCCTGGGAAGACACCAAACAATGGGATAATATGTTGGGATGTTCAAGATTATGAATGTAAATGTGAGGACAGAAAGGAAATAAATGCTGAATGTTAAAGGGACTTTGCTCTACATGTGGGAATGCAATCAACTGATGGACTCAGAATTATGAATAGGGAAGGTTACACTAGAAATATATGGCATGATCCCCATAATATTGGATTTTTTAGTTTATTTGCAGTTATTATATATATATATATATATAGGCTCATAGTAATAATGGAATAACACAAGACAGGAGTAGCATGATAAAATGTCTACAAGGCCAGCCTTGGAATCAGGAAGCGCTGGATTCAAGTTTTTCCTCTGATACATAATATCTCTGTGACTATAGGCAAATCACTTCATCTCAGTGCCACAAACAGGTTTCTAAGTCTAGAAATTAAAGATAAAGTGCTGATTTGGATCAGTACCAAGAGTTCCCACACAAGGGAGTTCCTTAATGGGTGAAATTGAAGCGGATTGTGGCCCCTTTAAGAAACTGTATTTCCTATTGATCTGTTCATCAGAATGGGGGCTGGGACAAGCCCGGATCTCCTATTGAAATTCAAAGGGGTGCTTTTGACCAGGATTTGTGAATCAAAAGTCGTGGCTTCCTGAACTGATATGCATTATCCTGGAGAGGCTGGGAGTCTGCAAGGAATCACAGATCAGATTTAAGTAAGCCTTTAAATTGCATTGTTGTGATTAGGAATTTTAGAAAAGGAGACAGCAAAAGGAACTAAGCTGAAAGAGCCACTAGGAGAACTAGAATATGTGCTCACTTCCTTACATTTGATGTGCTAAAAAAAACCTGTCTTTAAATCCTACTTTTGCCACTCTATCTATGTGACTGTATATATCATTTCACCTTATTTTCCTGATTTGTAAAATAAAGTGGGGGGGAGGGCAACTAGATGGTACAGTGGATTGAGTACCAACCCTGATGTCAGGTGGACATGAATTCAAATCTGGCCTCAAATATTTAATATTTACCAACTGTGTCTCTGGACAGGTCACTTAATATCAATTGTCTTGCAAAAAAAACAATTAATAAAATAAAATGAACTCTTTCCCAGCTCCAACTCTATAATCCTATACCATAGCCATTATATTATAAAACCTCTAAAAAATAGGACTTGAGATGGGATTTAAAGGATGGGTTTTATTTAGGAAGAAAAAGAGGGGAGGGCAAGCAGGTCCTAAATGAGAACTAGAGAAAATCTCATTTATTGAGAAGATGAGAAATGCCTTGTATTGTGATGGAAGAATAAACTTCATCCTAGAGTGGTGGGAATAATGCTTAATCTTACATTTTAAATTGATAACTCTAAGAGTAGGATAGGGGTAGGATGTTTTAGAAACTGTAATGTCAAAAGAAACTGAGCAAGACAGAGATTAGAGACCAATTCAATAGTTTATTAAATGGAGAGAAATACTGGGACCAATGGATCCCAGGGCTAGATGAGAGTATCATCTCAAAGAGTCTAGCCTTTTATGGTATAACAAGAACAATGACATAATGCAGAGACCTAGGTGGGGATAGCCTCATAGATGGAGGTTACTGATATTCTAATGACATTAAAGAATGTCTATAACACCTTTATCTCAACCATTAAGAGGGGAGGGTCATAACCTTAAGGCAGAAAATGAAATAGGACAAATGGAGGAACTGGTCACCCCATTAAAAGTAACCTTTGTCATTACATTCCCTCCTTTTTCTCTTGGAACTATTCAAATCTTTGAATTACCTTACTCTAGAAGGCCTTAGCACTATAATTTGAACAACCCTATATGAAGTAAATCAAAATAAAGCTAGACCAATGCAAGGGCAAGTCTCTCCCTGAAAACCCCAGAATTAATCAGCAATACAAAGTTCCTTATTTCAATTATTTCTGACAATCAATTGTCAGATCCTCTGCAGTTGGGGAGCATATGGACAGCTGTGGTCATTTGTGCATGACTCGGCCTCTGCTTATGGAGAGCAGCAGGTTCAAGGCAGTTGTGTTGCCCATTCAGAGGGTTGGCTCCAGGAGAGAAGGGCGAGGCTTGGAGTAGCCCCACCTGTCCCGCCCGGAGGAACAAACAGGGTTGCTACTAGAATGCAGATTTCTGAGCAGATTATGCAGTTAGACCAAGGCAGGCAAACCTCAAACTTTTAGAGGCCTCGATATCAACAAAGTCTTTTTAAGCACACTGAACTACTAATTAAGGATCTGGGGTAACAGGAGTGGAGAAACAGCTCAGAGAGACTGCCAGTTCCAAGACAGGTATCCAATTTCTGGTTGTTTCTAAAAAATAATCCCAAAAACTGAGTCTGCCAGGGCAATTCCAACAGAATAAGGGATTTCCAAGTTAAAGCACAACCAGCAAATCGAAGTCTAGTAAATTTAAGTAAGGAGTAAAGGACTTCCAATTAAATCTGAACTAGCAAGGTACCAGTTTTCTCAATTTCCTATTTCTTCTCCTCCCTTTTTTTTTTTTTTTTTTTTGGAAAGGAATTATTAAATGACCATCCCACATACAAATCATACATATATGCATATACATAACAGACTAAAAATCCCTCAAACATAATAGCAATAGTTACACAAGTTTAACAATTTCCATTCCAAGTCTTAAACACAGCACAGTAATACAGTGAAAATTCTAACAAGTCAACCACTTTCCCACTCCCCCCTCATCAGTCCAAATTACATCAGGAAAAGTGGGCGATGGCTGTCAATTGCTTCTTCATGCTGAAGAGGGACGATGCTCAGTCCAAGAGGGGGATGGGTCTGTAGTGTGGCGAGCTGACAAACAAAGGTTTGATCTAGGTCCCAGAAGCAAGTCAATATATCTGCAATTTGACCAAATCTAGAAATAAAAACAAATCTAACAAAGAAAAGTTAGAACAGTCTGAGATAGAAAGACCAGTCCACAAGGACTGCTACAAGATGTGGCTTCTCATTAGTTAAAAACCTTAAAAAAACTTGAGTATCCAGACACAATATCTGGTAACCAATAGATGACCAGACTAAATACTTATTTGCTCAAGTATTTAGAATATAGTGATTCCACATAACCAGATTGGAAACAGCAAGGTATGACATAATTGAATTAACAATTTTTTATTGACCATTATAGAAATCAGTTACAGGAGGGAAAAAATGCAGTGCATATTAACTACAAACCCAAAATATTTTACCTCTAGTAACAGATATTTACCATAACCTTATCAGTTTGCTGCTTTAAAATGTCTGGAACAGTTTAGAGGAAGGGGAGAATAGAATTCCATGTGACTACCTTCCCCAACTCCCAAAGGGTGAGAGCAAAATCACTCCAGAGCTAACTAAATGGCTCCTATAGCTGAAGTAGCAGCAGTGAGGGGCAAAGTTTAAATCTTTAAAAAGATCCCTACCCCACCCAACATTTAAAGTAGCAGAAATCAGTGGGTGGGTGGGGGAATCCCATAAAACCTACACGTCCAGCAGAGCTGAATTTAAAGCATATAATCCATTTCTATCTCATTTCAAATAATAAAGCAACATAGTTTCTTTCTCTCCTTCTGGCACCATGTGGCCATTATTCCCAATGGACTTCTCCTAAGCCCAGCTTGGCCAGGGATGAAGCTTTCAGAAAAGTCCTTGTTACATACTTTAGGTAAAATTAGAGGCACATGACCTCTTTCAGGCAAGTTAACAGAACTTCTTTAACAAGCTATTGTTAAGATCTTATACTTAAGGAAAACCAATTCATTTCCCAAATTTAGAATAATCTTTAAATTCCTAATCAAATGTTTTCACCAGCTGGAGTTCAGTATTGAAATAACCAATTCCCAAATTTGATCATTGTACTTAAATTTAACAGAGCTCTTAAATTCGAAACAGACAAACAAATTACAATTTCACAAAAATCACACAGAACACAGAGCACAATTAGACTGTCCAATAACATACAGGACATACAGAACACCGATCACACTTTAGACTGCACAATTACAACATTCAGTAGGACACTAACATTAAAGCCAAACCAAATGGCGTTTTTAAAAACCCCCAGTCTTTGTAGATAGCCCTCTGAGCATGCAAAAGCGGGAGGGGCCGGCATTACTCTAACACAGGATGACCCAAACAGGAGACTGAGTCCCATTTTCAAATATATATACTTCCCACTAGATGGAAGAAGTGGAGACCTCTCTTAAATAAAGAGACAGGCCTTTGTCTCTGGAAAAGAGTTGGACAGAAAGAGTTTCCTCAAGTAAAGCATCTGCTCCAGGAAAAGAGTTTTGAGGCAGCTGAATGTCTAGATTGCAGACAAGTAAAAACTTAGTTTTCCCAACTTTTGCAGCCTCCCTCCTATCTCTTTTTAGAGATAGAGCTGCAGCAATTCCTAAAGAATTGTGCCAGAGCTCCCAAGAGCTCCAAACAACGACTGCAGTCTTGATGACTGCAGTGTCCCTCCAAGATAAGGAAAGAAAAAGTCTTTTACCTTGTCCAAAATTCCATCACACTCCAGTAGCGACCTCCTGCGTCCAGTAGGCCACTCATCAACCAAGCAAATGGCACCCCCAAAAAGGGCACCCCAAGTGACACCCACATCTGGTAATTCACTAATCAACCAAACCAACCGGTACCCCAAGAAAAGGGCACCCCAAAAGTGACAACCGTACAACCATGCAACCCGGTGAATCCAGTTATTCATCAACCAAATCAAATCAACAAAACCACATGGTACCCCAAAAGGTACCCAGACAAACTTACTCTCCTGTGGCCGAAATGGGGTTGTCTACCATCAGGCTTCAGAGTTCAGATTCGCAGTCACCCTGGCCCAAGGCAGAGACCCCAAAGTCTCATCTCTTATCCTGCTCATTTTCTAATTATCTCACTGGGGCCTCCAAATGTAATGTCAAAAGAAACTGAGCAAGACAGAGATTAGAGACCAATTCAATAGTTTATTAAATGGAGAGAAATACTGGGACCAATGGATCCCAGGACTAGATGAGAGTATCATCTCAAAGAGTCTAGTCCCGAGTGTTGGGACAGCAAGCCTTTTATGGTATAACAAGAACAATGACATAATGCAGAGACCTAGGTGAGGATAGCCTCATAGATGGAGGTTACTGATATTCTAATGACATTAAAGAATGTCTATAACACCTTTATCTCAACCATTAAGAGGGGACAGTCATAACCTTAAGGCAGAAAATGAAATAGGACAAATGGAGGAACTGGTCACCCCATTAAAAGTGACCTTTGTCATTACAAAACTAGCTATTTTCCTTCAGAAAGTTAGAAAGGGTAAACAATAATCTTACAGGTTTCACACAGTCTTTCAGTTTCAGAGATAAAATTTGAGAACTCATCTAGCCCCTTTTCTCATCAGGAAGAAAGGTCTCACTGAAAGCATTATAAGATATTAGTCTATCATCATGATCAACAAAAAGTTTTTTTTTTTTTTAAGGTATCTTTTATTGATGTCTTTCCACTCCAGTCATTTCCCCCTCCTTCAATGACCTTCCTTAATAACAATAAAAAACTATTAAGCAAAATCAACTAACACAATGATCCTGACAATGCTTGCTACATTCTAGCCCCATAATTCTTCATTTCTATTGAGGAATAAAGTATGTTTCATTATCTGATCCTCAGAACTGATGTTGGTCATTATAATAAAACAGATTGACTTTCAGTGTTATATTTTTTACTGTATGGTTTTTTTTTTTAATTTCTGTTTATTCTGCATTGGTTCAAAACAGTCTTTTGACATTTCTCTTTTTTTCTCATGTCTCTCATTTCTTAAAGTGAAATATTACTCAATTACTCTTCATGTAACATGATTTGTTTATTCATTCCCCCCATTAACAGGAATCTACATTTTTCTACAATTTTATTTTTACCCAGTACAAAAAGCACTTACTTCTATGAATGTTTTGGTATTTATAGGTTTGGTGTTGTTTCCGTTGTTGATATCCTCGGGAGAAAAGATAATAAGGAGGTCTCTGAAGGTCAAAGGGTACAAATATAGAGTAACATTTCTTGAGTGATTCCAAATTATTTTCTCTCATCGTTGAATAATTTCACTATTTTGCCAACAACTCAACTATCTTCCCACAGCTTACTATTTTCATTCTTTATTATTGCCATTTTTGAGAGACAATAATGAATGAAAAGAAGCCCTAACGTTATTAAGGCACCTAAAATACTAACATGGATTAGGGAAAATCTGAGTTCAAATCAAGTCTCAAACATTTCATCTGGTTGACCATGGGAAAGTCATTTAACTTCTGATAGCCTCAGTTTCTTCATTTCTAAAATGGGAATAATAATAGTCTTACCTCCAGGGTTGTTGTGAAGATCAGATGAGATAACAGTCATAAATCACTTAGCACAGTGCCTGGTAAATGAGATGAAGTATTAGGCCCCACCCTTCCCTTACCCAAATTCACTTCTCCAAGGTGTATCTAGGTACTAACAGAAAGTCTTTATTTATTTCCTGCAAGAAGTAGGCCAGCATACTAATTGGGCAGTGCAGCAAAGTGTATGGCAGAGTACAGATTTATCCTGTTGATTTTTAAATTCATTGGATTGTTTGAATTCTTCCCGAATATGTAAAGGGCTGTTAACCAATGTGCAATAATGCCTCCTAATTTAGCATGAGAAGTGCTGACATTGCAGTGCAGATTCTGCTTCATGATGATCACATGACTTTCTGAAATTTAGGCCTAAGATCTGCTCTACTTTACAGTCTCCTGAGAAATCTTCATTTATTCCATTCACTGGCAAATAGTGTGCCATGTAAATGTAAATATTGTTACTATTAATATACATTTTTTCTTATTTTTAGTGATTTGAAGAAATTTTTCACATGGTTATTGGTGATTTGCTATACTTCTTTTGAAAATTTCTTATCCTTTGGCTCCTTATCTTTTGGGGAAGGCTCTTGAAAAACAACAAATATTTACTAAGCCTCTATTTGTGCAGGGCACTCTGTTGGGTTCTAGAATATAAAGAGTTCTCAGACTCAATTCTTGTCCTAGAGAACTTCCATTATGGATGGGAAGAAAGAATATATATATAAATAAACACATAAGTAACAACAGAAAGTTATGGATTTTGTCAGGCAAGAGGACAGATAATATGTATTACAGGAGTTCAGAGAACTGAGAGCTGGACTAGTCCATGAAGACTTGGTTAGGAGTGGGATCTTATATTAGGAAGGTGAGGATTTGCATAAAGAGAAATACAGTATAAAGGGAGTTCCTGCAAGGAGAATGATAAAATAAAAAGCACAAAAGTAAAAATGGATGCTATATAATTAGGAAAAATTAGACCTGTTTGGTTGAAGTATATATGGAAGAAATAGAAGATGTAGTTATCCCTTCCACATTAGAACTCTCCTTATTGCAATTTTGATATATTGTTGAATGAGATTGATTGGATGAAGTTTTCTCAATTTATGAGACTAGGCTTAAGTCACATGATTCCTATTCCCAGAACCAAAAGATCAGTTCTTGGACCTTGGGTTGCAGGGAGTCACATGGTCTCTAAAAGTCAGACCTTCAAGAAGTTACAGGAAGTGACCATTGGTTAAGGATGGTTGTATTTTTAGCCTATCCAGTGAAAAGGCTTGGGTCTTTTGCTATTTAAATCCTGACAAACTGGGAGCTGGTCAGATTCCACTAGTACATGGCAGGAGCTGGGATGGCTCCTAGGTGTGTGTCTGGGACTAAATAAATGCTTTCTCTTTGTACCAGAAGATGTCTCTGATTAGTTAATTTGGGAAAGGGGGTCTAGCACCCGTCCCACACAGTTTAGGGGAGCTTGTCCAGGATCTGTGGCTTCCCAGAGAGATGGCTGGGATTCTAATTCAAGGCAGGTTCCAGGTTGGGTTTTCTCTGATCATCCTGGGGATCAGACTCTCAGCCTCCCCTTCTGTGAAGAATGGGCCTAGGAGAGACACTCAGATACAAACAGAAAAGCACTCAAGCCTCCAAAGATGAGGAAGCCAGGTAATTTATGTATGCCTAATCCACAGAAGCACTGTCTGTTGATGTCCTTGGACTGTTCTTAGGTGGCCTGGACCCTGGGAAGGGGTGAGCCAGGAAGAAGATTCTGTTAATGACCCAGGACAGTGTCCTTGAAATGATTTGTATAATGTTGGACTTAAAACAATCTACTTAGACATGGGGAAAAAAATAAGCTATGAATCTTTCACTGTGATTCTTGAGAGTTTGATTCATCTGAAGCTTTGATTAATTGAGAATTGATGTTGGAGATAAAATCTCTGGTTCTGCAGCTGATATTTATTTGGAATTTTAAATTCAAGTATAACTGTCTGATCATCAAGCCAGTGATCCACCATCTAAAAGGAATAAACCACAAACTACTCAAAAGAAATTGTTACAGGTGGAAGTTAGTATCTGAGAATAAATTAGGAAGACAATCTTGGCCTCTGCTGAAGGTAGGATCCTTCTGACTTAATCTCTCGGACTGAATGGGACTGATTAGATGAAGTTTTCTCAGTTTATGAGACTAGACGTAAATCACATGATTCCTATTCCCAAAACCAGAAAATCAGGTCTTGGGCCTTGGGTTGCAGGAAGTCACATGTTCTCTAAAGGTCAGACCCTCAGGAAGTTAGAGGAAGTGACATGACCTGTGGGAAGCCAACTACATTGGTGACTATTGGTCAAGGATGAGTATGTCCTTTTAGTCTATCCAATGAAAAGGCTTGGGTCTTTTGCTATTTAAATCCTCGACAAGCAGAAACCTAATCAGGTTCAACTAGTACATGGCAGGAGCTGGGATTACTCCTAGGTGTGTGTCTGGGCCTCTCCCTGCAGGGACTAAATAAATACTTTCTCTTTGTACCTGAAGATGTTTCTGATCAGTTAATTTGGGGAAGAGGGTCTAGCAGTCAGTCCACACATTGTGGTTTGGCATAAAAAATAAAATGGGAATTTGGGGGGAGTTTTTCAGAAATTGCAAATGACATAGGAAGGCCAGCAGACAACACAGAAAATGTTTAGAAATTCATAATGCATAAAATATACATAAAGCATTCTATGATATCAGCATATTTTATCTTTTAATACCATAATAATTCAAGCTTCTTTTCTGCCACGAAGGGAGGGTCAAAAATAATATGTGAATTTTCCAGGTCACAGTGTTACCACAACTCTAACCCCCAGGATATGGAAGAGATAACCATCCCGTTAGAGAGTCAGGTAAGGGGAAGACTGAAGGGGCCTTAACTGTCAATTTAAAAAGTTTGCACTTTATCCTATAAACATTAGGAAACCATTAATACATTAATATTCATTTTGCAAGCATTACAGAGATGCTTTAGAGCAGATGATAACATGTAAAAAGGTGGATTAGGAAGATTACTCTGGCATGGATATGTTGGATGGATCAGCGGTCAAAGAAATCAGAAAAGAGAATATTACACTATTGTGGCAGGAAGTGGAAAGAAGATGGGAACAGTAGAGATGGATAGAAAGAAAAGGATATGAAAGACAAGACAAAAAAAGATGCAGAAGATCTGGTAAGTAAGAAGAAATAATTGAACATTAGATGCTATCAATCGAAATCCATAGTAGCCTCCATTTCACATATACTCTTCTCTCCTCCCCTTTTTTTTTTAATCTTTTTATAAGATTGGATCTCCCTATCTTACCCCAGATTGAAAATCCAGCAGCTACTCATAAGTTAGTTTCAATAGTGAGGAGCCCAGCCCAGGTTTTCAGCTGGAGTAATTAAGGAAGAACAAATAATCAGTAGAAAGAGAGAAAGCCAGAAAAATAACTAGTATGGAGAGGAAGATAATTAGGCATGTTAAGTTTCAAATTATATTGAACAATCAAGATAGAGAAGTCCAGTAGGAAGTTGGAGTTGTGGGACTGAAGCAAAGTATGGAAGTCAGGGTTGGAAATTTTCAGAAATGTAGACAAAGCCTTATATTAAGTTGCTCTAATTGTAGATTACAATTACAATCTATAAACTTACCTTTAATTATTTATTGAGATATTTTATTTTCCTGTCATTTTTATTTCTGTCTATATCCATCTTTCCCTCCTACTCAGTGAGCCATCCCTTATAACAATTTCTTTTTTGAATGAGAAAAAAACAACAATTCAGAAAAGTCTAAAAATACATACAATGTTCCACACTTGCTCCTCTGCCCTTTTCCCTACTCTCCCCAAGCACCATTATAATTGGTCATTATAATTACACAGAATCCAGATATCATTGTTGTTATTTCAATTTACATCTTTGTGCAAATTTACACATTCATACAAAAAGGGAAAAAAAACATTATTGATCTTCCCATTGATGCCTTCCTCATATTCCTGCTTTGGCTGGATGCAGGGAAACAAAGTGTCAGACATAAGTATCATAGTTGAACCCCAGGAAATAAGTTTGGTACAGACAGTCAGATAGTTCTGCATAGTGATTTGAGAAGGTGATTGGATTTTCTGCCAGAGAGCTAGAATTTCCTTTGCATGTGTGTGTGTGTGTGTGTGTGTTTTTCAATGAATGCACCTATTCTAGGGAATACAGATATAACTAAGGAGAATCTTTTGAATTTAGGGTTAAATTCATGACTATTCTTCAGTATCTCTGTCTCTATATGTGTGAACCATCTCTGGCACAAGTAACAAGGCCCTGGCACAAGTGACAAGTTACAGGTCCAGACTGAAAACAGATTTAGGAGTAATTTAGAGACAAATGATCATTTTATAGTATGTGGACACAGTCCATTTCAATTAGATTATAAGTTCCATGTAATGATAAAATGTGAATGTGGAAGTGACAGGGTATGGGGATGCAGAAACATTAAGTCCCCAAAATATTTTGGGGTTTCCAGGATTCTCTACTTACAATTTACAGGCTACCAAATGTCAGGGTGTAGGAGTTGAACCCTCCCAAAATATTGGGAGGTTGGGTCAGTGTCACAAGTTGCTCAAAAGAATTTGTAAGCTTAAACCAACTCCAAATCAAGAGACAAAAATTCTATTATAATATCATTGGCTGGTGGGCCAAGTTCCAAAAGGGAGTTTAGCCATTAATAAGGGGAAAGATGTTTCCCTAAAGGTAAGTTTCTCTAAAGGAATTTAAGATTAACAAAGAAAAGATGCCATAGTAAGGGGGAAGACGGCAGCAGTTCCCAATGACCCCCACTGTTTAGTAAACAGGTTAAGTTCCTGATAGGAGTTAGTGAAAAAGTGGGGTACCAGTAGGTTCTTTTATAGGACATCTCGAAGGTAGAGATCTATAGCTTGGCCTTCTGATTGGATACAGTAACTATGGATCTTGATAACTTTTGTCTATTCTAGGAATGAGGAATTCAACAAAGTCCCATTGCAAAGCGGTCTTCTTAAAGACAACAAAAGGGCCCATTTAAGGATCAGATAATCAATACCCTTTCCCACTCACCTCAGATATTAGCTGTGGGGATTCAACTAGGACCCACTGCAACAAAGGATCACTTAAATTCAATAAAAGCTTTCTCCGGTCAACACCTCTCCCTATACCTACCTAGACACTGGGTTGCTAATAGAGACCCCCTTCTAATAGAGTCTTATTCACCCCATCAGGACATTTGCTAAGTTAAGAAAAAAAAATTATTTCCAACCTAATCTTGGATCTAAGATTTCAATTGAAATGGGCATAATGGAGCTGTTGTTTACAATAATTTCTAAAGAAAAATATCTGTAGTGCTTAAATATTTGTTGATGATAAGAATGACATAAGCAAGGTAGAATAAGCTCTTTCAATGATAACTCCACATAATACTCAATGTTGATGATATAGCAAATTTAGATGCTATCAATCGAAATCCATAGTAGCCTCCATTTCACATATACTCTTCTCTCCTCCCCCTTTTTTTTTTTTATCTTTTTATAAGATTGGATCTCCCTATCTTACCCCAGAATGAAAATCCAGCAGCTACTCATAAGTTAGTTTCAATAGTGAGGAGCCCAGAAACTTTCACAAACTTCATTTTTTTTTTTTTTTTTTTTTAGTATGGGCTGGTTTGCCACTCTTTAGACAGCATAATGGCCTTCCATTCCTAGGGGGTTTATCTTGTTGACATCAAACTTAGTACAACAACCAATCACTTTTAGCCCTACTACAATTCAGAACTCCCATCATCAAGTGATTCATCAGCCCCAGACACACACATATATGCATTGATCTAATGCAGATTTGAAGATTTGTAGCATCCTTCATCTCCAGCCTTTCTGGGAGCTTGATCAGTTTTAAAGAAGTTCTATCAATAAACCTCATTTGGATGTATGTCTTGTGAATCATCTTTTTCCTTTTTCTTGGGTTAGAATCCATGATGCTTTATCTTAAAATTGGAAAGACATTATCTCTGGGGACAGGGTACAGAAGTGTTTAGCCACAAAAAATTTTTTTGGGTTTCCAAGGCTCTCCCCACCATAGAATGAAATGTCGAAGTATTTAAAATTCTATCTTTTGGAACAAGAATAATACCAGATTTTCTTGTTTTCTGAGGAAAAACTAAAAACAGGCCAAAAGCTATTAAAAAAAATGCAAAGTTAGGCTTGTTATAAGGAAAAACTTTCCCAAAATTAGAATTATCTCAAAATGAAATGAGCTGCCTTGGGAGACTGTAAGTTTTCTACCATTTGGGGCTCCAAAGCAAAGGATCACATTTTGTAAATATTTTAATGGGAATTCTTTTAAGGATATGGATTGAATTAGATGTTCTGTAAGCTTTCTTCCAATTTGTAGAATCATAGATTTCAACTGAGAAGGAATATCAGAGCCTCTCTTATCAAACCTCTTAATTTTACATAATTGGGAACCAGAGAGAATAAATTGTCCATATAGCAAGTGGTAAAGATGGGATTCAAAACACAGTTTTTCTTCTCTAAATCCAGAATACTTTCCATTATACTATGGATAATTCCCAATGTAGAGTCCCCCTGGAAGAAATATTCCCTAAAATGATTAAGATTTTCCAAATGATCGTATTTGTGGATAATTGTTCTGATTACATTGAATCCTGAGTACATTAAGCAATTACAGTGGTAATTGTCAGCCCTGTGAGTCTCCTAAATAAGATCTATATTCACTCAAATGAATTCAATCTAATGATACATGTGGAGAAAACAAAAAGACTATAAGAACATTTATCACACAAAATATCCAATAAACAACCTTGTGCATGGATCCATCATTATAAGACCAGAAGAGATGGGAGAAAGAAAGGTTCCTTTCAAAAAAAATTTCAGTCCTTTCTATGATCCCAAATCACTCTTGAAAAATAACTCACTTTTTCTATGCCAAAATTCTTCTGGTAATAATACACAGTTATAAAAATAATTGGAAATGGATGCTATATGGCTGGAAAGATAACAAATGATCAGCCTAAATACTATACTGGTAGTGAAATATTTAAGTCTTTCCCATTAATGAGTATAAAATACTTCCAAACTCACCATTGATATTTGATCTAATTTTAGAAATTCATTTATAAAAATTCCAGAAAAAGAAATTAATTATTATACATGTATAATAATTTTTCAACATTTATTTCTGTAAGATTTTGAGTTCCAAATTTTTGTCCCTCTCTCCCTTCCATCTTCCATTCTCCAAGACAGTAAGCAATTTAGTATAGATTATATATGTACCATCATGTTAAACATATACTTATATTAGTCATGTTGTAAGAAGAGGAGAATCAGAACAACAGAGAAAAACTTCAAGAAAGAAAAAACAAACATAAAAAGGTATAAATAGTATACTTCATTTTACATTCAGACTCCATAGTTCTCAGAAAGAGAAATTAAGGAGGCTAATCTAAGGCAAAAGAATTTTAAATATTTTATTTGCTTATAGTATGATACTATAGAAACTACAAGATATATATGATACAATACTATAGACACTATATGATACTTAAGATATTCAATAACAACAAAAATGAATAAAGATAAACAACCACTTCCGTACCAGGAGAAAATAAGCCTCATTAATATCCCCATCATGTCATAATTTCATTAACAAAAAACAAAATAAATTGATGGAGATAAACACAATTTACATTAATGACAAAATGTATCAAGTACTTGGGCATTAGTATACATAGACATGTATCAACATCTATAAACAAAACTAAAAACTATATAAACAGAAATAAGGGAGGAATAAACAATGAAAAAGACAGCTTATATGCTTACCTATGTCAAACCTGTCAGTCAACCAACTTTTTATTAAGTATTTACTATGTGTCAAGCACTGTACTAAGCCCTGAGGTTACAAAGAAAGGCAAAAGACAGTGGAACTCTTGAGTTCACAATCTAATGGGGGAGACAATAAACAAATATATACTAATAAAACAAGGAAAGGATAAATTGGAGATGTTCAATGGAGGGAAAGCACTAGAATTAGTGCCTACTTTTGGGAAAGGCTTCTTACAGAAGGTGAAATTTTGATGGGGATCTGAAGGAAGCCAATGAATGTGGGAGATATAGATGAAGAAGGAGAGCATTCGAGGCATAAGGGATAGTCATGAAAGTGCCATGAGCTAAGGAGATGGAGTGCTTTGTTCAAGTAACAAACAAAAATATTCCAATGTCATTGAATCCAATAAGGATGGAGTGGAATAAAGTGTAAGAAGTCTAAAAAGGTAGGAGGGGTCAGATTGTGAAGTATTTTGGTTGCTAAACAAATGATTTTATATTTGATGCTGAAGTTGATAAGGAATTATTGGAGTGTATTGAATAGGAGCAGGGGATAAACCTCTGCTTTAGGAAGATTACTATGATAGCTAAATGAAGGATGAGCTAGAGAGGAGGGAGACTTGGGGAAGGTCCATTGCAATAGTTCATGCATAAGGTAATAAGCACCTGCATCATGATGTTAGCAGTGTCAGAGCAGAGAAAGGAGCATATACTAGAGATGTTATAAGAGTAAAACCTACAGGACTTGACAACAGATTGGATATGTGGGATAAGAGAGAATGAGGAAGTCATAGATGACATATTGGGCCTTAACAACTGAGAGGATAGATGAAGGTACTTCTGACAATAACAAATTACAAAGAGGAGTTGCAGGGGGGAAATATTGAGTTCAGTTTTGGACATGCTAAATTTAAAATGTCTACAAAACATCTAATTTGAGTTGTCAAGAAGGCATTCCAAGTTGCATGACTAGCTCAGGAGAAAGATTAGATCTGGATCTGTGGCAACTAATGGAACACTAATAATAATAATAAAGGCCACTGATAAAGTCCCAGGCTTGATATCAAGAAGAATGTGTGACCCTGCGCAAATCACTTCATCCTGTTTGTCTCATTTTCTTATTTGTAAAATGAACTGGAGAAGGAAATGACAAACCATTTCAGTAGCTTTGCCAAGAAAACTTTTAGTTGGTTCACAAAAAGTCAAAAAGGACAAAATAACAACCTAGAGATCTAAAAATTCTCAGCATAGAAATGATCATTGCAACCATGAGAGTTGGTGGGGATTATTAAGTGCAATAGAATAGGGGAAGGAAAAAAGGAGGCCCAAAACAAAACCTTAGGGGAAGGGAAATAGAGTAGCCCATAGAATAAATATAGCAATATCTTCCAATTTTATATATAGATTTAATGCTATTGCAATTATATGAAAGTGCTATTTTATAGATTTTAATATGAAAAAGAAATAGGCATATAAGAATATGGGAGGTAGTTTTCTTAAGGAAGAGAAAGAACTTATACTGTCAGATGTCAAATTATACTGCAAAGTGATCTGGTATTAGATTTAAAATATAGGAAAGATAAATAGAATAGAATCAATAATATAGAATTAGTACAAAGTTAAACACTGGACTATCATTTGATGAATTCAAGTTGACAGAATAATGGAGAAGTGAATCACTTAATAAAAATCTATTAGAAATTGGAAAACAATAATGTAGATTTAATTTAGAAAATTAAAGAATTAGGATAATGTTCCATACCATATAGATGAACATATTCCAAATGAATTAATTAGTTAGATATTAAAATTATATCATAAAATTTAAAAATAGAATTTTCTATATTTCCCCAATTATTTGTTTCCCTTTTAATCTTAACTTTATTGGATTTATTTTTGGAAACACTTTTAAATTTCATATAATTAAAATCATCCAGTTATCTTCTTTAATCCTCTCTATATCTTGCTGGGTCATGAACTTTTCTTCTATCCATAGATTTAATAGGTAATTTTCCATGTTTCTCTAATTTGTTTGTGATATTACTTTTTCTATCTAATTTAAATATCCATTTGGAGCTTATTTTGACATAAGGAAGAAGTTAGTAGTTTAAATTAAATTTCTTTCATACTCTTGTCCAATTTTTCCAATGGTGTTTTGATCAAATAGTAAGTTCTTCAGAAGCAGCTACACCCAGAAAGAACACTTGGAAATGAATACAAACTGCTTGCATTTTTGTTTTTCCTCCCGGGTTATTTATACCTTCTGAATCCAATTCTCCCTGAGGAACAAGAGAACTGTCCGGTTCTGCACACATATATTGTATCTAAGATATACTGTAACCTCTTTAACATGTATAGGACTGCTTGCCATCTGGGGGAGGGGGTGGAGGGAGAGAGGGGAAAAATTGGAACAGAAGTGAGTGCAAGGGATAATGTTGTAAAAAAATTACCCTGGCATGGGTTCTGGTAATAAAAAGTTATTTTAAAAAAATAGTAAGTCCTTAGCCCAATAAAGACATTTCTCTGTTAAAGGTCTAATATCTGAGATATATAAGGAACTAATTCAACTTTATAAGAAGATCTATTCCTCAATTGATTAATAGTCTTAGGTTGTGAACAGAACATTTAGAAGGGAAGAAATCTAGGCTTATCTATTGCCAATTCTTTTAATGGTTCCAATTAATGCTGGTTAGGGAAATGCTAATTGAAGCAAATCTCAGATTACACTTCACTCTGATCAAGGCAAAAACGGAAGGAAAAAAAAGGAACATTTCAAATGTTGTAAAAACAACAACAACAACAGACTTGATGCACTGTTGGTGGCTATGTGAAAGGTTACAAATACGTCTGAAAAGAAATTTAGAACTAAACAAAAAATAATTACCTAACAACACCTATCCTTTTACTCAGTTATTCCACTGCTAAGTCTATACCTAAGAGAAGTAAAAGAAACAAGAAAAGATCTTAAAGGTTCTTTGTGTAATCACACCACACACACACACACACACCACACACACACACACACACACCTGAAAATCAATAGATACCCATGAAGAATGATCAAATAAGTTGTGATGGAATACTTGTGCTGTAGGAACTGACAAAATAGATGACTTCAAAAAAATAGAAAAACTTACTTGAACTGCTCCAGAATGAAGTAAAGAGACCCAGAAGAATATTTTATACTATAACATCAATATCATTAAAAAAAAAAAAAAAAAAAAAAGAATTTTGAAAACTTATAAAGTCGATGAAGAATTAAATGAGCTGAACCAGGAGAAAAATTTAGACATTAACAATATTTAGAAAGACAAACAACTTTGAAATCTGTAAGAACTATGATCAATCCAATGACTGTTTATGATTCTAGCAAGCTAATGATGAAACATAATAACAGTCTCCTAACAGAGAAGTAATAGATTTGCAATGCAGAATAAGATATCTTTTTTTGAAGATAGCCAGAGTGGAAATTTGTTTTGTTTGACTATGCATACTTTTACTAGGAATGCTTTTCTTTCTTTCTCTTTCTTCTTTCCTTTCTTCCTTCCTTTCTTTTCTTTCTTTTTTTATGAAGTAGGATGGGAAGGAGATAAATCAGATTTCTGTTAATTAAGATAATAAAACACAATGTCTCTTTTATTAAATTATTGGGGGAAAAAAAGGTTTTTCAAACATGTCATGGAAAACAAACAGAATGCCAGAATGTAACATAGCAATAAAATGCTATTTTGGATTAAGTGGAAAGCAAGGTTAATATTCAATTTACTATTAACACTTCTTACTTCTTGTTCCAGAAGAAATATATGACATACTTGCTTAGTTGCCCTGTTTTTTCAGTATGTGGAATCTGACCTCTTCATCTTTTGTTCCTCTTATTTTTTTTAGGAATCAAAAACTTTGGGATTTCCAGTTTTCAGAGAAGACTAAAACTTTATTAAAGTCAAGAAAAGTGTTTTTAAACCTCCTGCTATAATTAAAGACCAAGCAAATAATCATATCTCTGCTTTGACTTGAATATGATATGACTATATTAAGGGGTCTAATAGAATTGCATCATGGTCATAAACTTGGTACCTCATTTCGTTGTACCAGTTGTCTCAGCTCCCTTTTATCAGATAATATTGTTCTCATCCCCATTTCTTTATTATGAATCACCTAATCAATTTTTTTCATGAAAAGTGCTATGACAATTTGGGGTATGCCCATAACTTAATCATTTTCCTCCAGCAAACATATTTGTTGGAATGATTTTGTGAAACCAAATAAAATTACAAAAAGGGAACTGGACTTAACCTGAAAGGTCAGGCTATGATTTTCTAAAGCTAGAAAAATCCTCAAAGATTGTATAGTCCTATGTCCTCACTTTAGAGATAAGAACATAGAGATAAATTGATTCTACTGAAATTGGCCATCAAAAATGATCAATAACACCTCCCCTCCAACTAAATCTATGATCTTTTTTCATCTTTAAAATTCATCAACTTAAATCTAAAGATGACAATATTATACTATTCTCATTCTTTCTTTTTGTCTTCTCTATCATCTTCACTGGCTTCTCCTTGTCTTCCACCACATGGTTTCTTCTGTTCTACAGATTATATTCATTCACTCTTTATCCTGTCTTATGTGTCCTAATTCCCAAATTCTTAAATTGTCATATGCAAAAAAGAAAAAAAAAAATCACCCTGTAATTTTGTTGGATTGAGTTTCTCTCAAATTAGCTTCCCTTCACAACTTTTGTTTTTGTTAATACATAAGGCTCTAAACTATATCGTTTTAACAGGGGTAGTTAAGGAGTTTGGTTAAATTGTCTAAGATTCTGAGAACACATTCAGTCTGAAATACTTCTATCATTTCCAGGCTAGTGTTTATACTCTATTGAAAAACGTATTCACTATCAATATGAATAGATAGATCTCAAAGGAAGAAATGAATGTTATTGACAAACAAATTTTAAATTTTAAACAATGCAAATTACTCATAAGGGAAATGTGAATCAAATAATAAGGGACAACTCTGAGGTTTTATTTCACATTAAAATGGCAAAGATAATAAAAAGGAAAAGGAAAATTGTTAGATGGTCTACAGGAAAACAGGCACAATATTATACTATTGATGGAACCGTGATTAGATTTAGTCATTGTAGAAAGTAATTCAGAATACTGTCTCCAAAATTAGTCCTGTACCCAAAAGACATCTAAGAAAGAGGAAAAGGATCCAGATATACACAAACATTTGGGGAATTTGTTTTTTGGTAGATTCAAAGAAACAAAAAGTTAAAAAGTACACATCACCTAGAGAGTGGCTAAACTAATTAAGATATGTTAATATTTAACATAAAGTAATGTTGCATCACAGAAAATGACAGAAAAAAGATGGTTTTAGAGAAACCTATAATAAGTAATATGATTTGATGCAAAGTGAAGTGAGCAGAATTAAAAACAACAACATTGAAAAGTCAAAGAAACTTTCATATGGTGAATATAATGTACCAGTGTACATTTTGGATATCCCTTGAAATCCTTGAGATGTCAAGAAAATATATTGTTGTCAAGAGTATGTGCTGGGAGATTGGCCTATAATAGGAGTGTGCTAGAGTCTACTAGAACTGACTCCCAGAACTTAAAACTTTAGTGTAAGCATTTACACCAAGGAAATTGATAAATACTACAAATCAGGGCTTGATTTATTTATTTTTGTTATTGTTTATTATCTAAACTTAAGAAAGTCATGGAGAAAATAATGATGTAGATTCAACAAAATAATGTTCCAACTAGAGAACCCAGTTGCTAAACATTTCTCAACACACCACTGACCTACGACCTACAGCAAAGTAATGAGAAGAGATAAATAAAAGTAATACAGGATATTTGGTCCTAGATGAATTGTGAGTTACACCATTGAAGAAAATGCTAACATCAATGAGATCATGGATCCATTTCTGTATATCATTTCTACCACTACTAGTCAAGGTTCTTCACCTTAGCACAAAAAGAAACTATCTGTAGGTGCTGACAAAGCTTTCCTCTTCTCTCTCCACTATGTGAAAAAATACTCTTTGCATCTGTGTGATCAACTGGATTGTCTCTTTTGATTGCTCAGCTTAGTAAATGAAATGAAACCAGATGCTGCTTTTTTGAGAAAGTATAATAATAATAATGATAGATTTCCTGAAATAGTGAAGAGAAAATAAGAGCTAATTTTACATGAGTGGAGAAAAATCTCTAGTTTCAAGGAATGGGCTAGAAGTTTAATACCACATACACTTACTTATACGATATTAATTCTCGAAAGTGAAGTCTTGCTCTAAATCTCTAATGCGCAAAGAAATTCACGTTAAAACAGTTCTGAGGTGTCATCTTACATCTATCAGATTACTGACAGTACAGAAAAAGGAAATGACAAATATTGGGGGGAATGTGGGAAAACTGGGACATGAAGGCATTGTTGATAGAGTTGTGAACTGATTCAAACATTCTGGAGATTAAATTAGAATTATGCCCAAAGGGATATAAAAATGTGCATACCCTTTGATCCAGAAATATCACTACTAAGTCTGTATCCCAAAGAGAACTTTTAAAAAGGGAAAATGATTTACATGTACAAAAATATAGCAGCTCTTTTGTGGTGACAAAAAATTGGAAATTAAGAGAATGCCCATCAATTGGGGAATAGCTGAACAAATTGTGGTATGTGTAATAGAATACTATTGTGCTATGAGAAATGATGAGCAGGCAGATTTCAGAAAAACCTGGAAAAATTATATGAATGATACAAAGTGAACTAAACAGAACCAGAAGAATGTAGTGTGATGTCCCATTTTGATAGATTTACTCTTTTCAGCAATACAATGATTCAAGACAATTCCAAAAGATTTATGATTGAAAATGCTATCCACATCTAAAAAAAGAATGGATGGAATCTGAACATAGATTGAAACATATTATTTTTACTTTATTTCTTTGTGGGTTTTTTTTTCCCTTTGGTTCTGTTTCTTCTTTTATAACATGACTAATTGGAACTATGTTGTACATAATTGCTTCTGAGTTAGACACCTAATAGGAGCCATAAATAACAAGCAAATCTCTTTGGTCTGTTATTGTTGAAGAAGGTATCACCTTTCTGTGTTTTACCTTATTTCATTCTTCACTAATAATAACAGAATGAACAAATTATATTATGTAGATTCAAAAGATTTACAAAAGGCTCTCCTCATAAATAGCATGGTGATGTCCCCTCTAAGGTTTAAGTCTAGATTAGGCCACTACAATTAGTAGTCATTTTTTTCTTCAATTCAAAGTGAGAAACATGGTTTAATAAAGGTCATATATTTTGCAAAGCTTCAATAAAAGTACACTTTGCTACAAACTATGGCAGCTGAATATGATTGAATATTACCATTCTGTAAGAAACAATGAATATGATAAAACATCCCAAAACCAGGGCACATGATTTAACAAAGATAATTTATTTTACAAAGTTTCACTTAAAATTATTACTAATTGTAGAACATGATTGTACAACCAAGTCTCAATTAGTGCAAATAATGAATTCCCTGAAGTAATAGCACATATTCAAATTCACACTATTAAAAGTATTAATTACACAAAATACATTCATTGGTTTTGGACTGATGGAAATATGTAGTGTGAATTTGAATTATGGGATCACTTTAAGGGAATTCATTATTCACACCAATTGTGAACATTGGGGCAGGAAAGATAGATCTGCATAGAGATGGTAATTATACCCAATGCTGAGAAAAAAAATAGAGGATTAGACAACTAGACAAATTGATTCAACCATTCTAAAAAACAATTTGGGATTATACAAACAAATTATTTATACCCTTTGATCTAGAGAGCCCATTCCTGAGTACATAAAAATAAAAGTTAGTCAAAGACAGAAAGAAATTCCCATATATATCAAAATATTTATAATAACATAGCAGTGAAAGAAATTCCCATATATATCAAAATATTTATAATAACATAGCAGTGATAGAAAAAAAGTAGAAACAAAATGGTGAGGAAAGGGAAGTTAACTATTATTTATTAAGAGCTCACTATGTATGTACCAGGCATTGTGCTAAGTACTCTACAAATATTATTTGACTTGTATATAAATGCAACAAGTCTCTCTTAGACAATAAAAAATAATGCATACAAGAAATTTAGAGAAAAATATTTTAGGTATTTATGAAGAAGTTATGTGACCCAGGGATAGAATATTGGATTTAGAGTAAACAAGTCAAATTTGGCCATAGATTCTTACTAGCTATGTGACTCTAGACAAGCCACTTAATCTCTGTATGCCTCAGTTTCCTCATCTATAAACAATGGGGATAATAATAGCATCTACCTTCTAGGATTGTTGGTGAGGATCAAATGCCAGACACATAATAAGTACTGTATAAATGTTAATTGTTATTATCATTCTTATTAATATTAAATGAAGTAAGCAGAACCAGGAAAAGAATACTGATTGATCAGCCAATAAACAAGCATTTTGTAGATCTAAGTTCTGTGCTAGCCACTGAAAATTCAAAGACAAAAATGAAAAAAATTCCTTACCTTAAGCAGTTTATATTCTGTCAGGGAGATAATAACTACACATACAAATACATTAAAAAGAGCTGCTAAATAAGTTCACATTAATTTTGGGAGGCACTAGCAGCTAGAGGGACCAGAACAGGTCTCAAGTAGAGGGGAGTATATAAATCTAAAAGAAATCTGGCTTCTGATCTTATTAGTCCACCAAAACTATTCTCTCCAATGTTACTAATGACCTCTTACTTGCCAAATCTAATGGCATTTTCTCTCTCTCTTTTTATTTTATTAAAGTTTTTTCCTTACAAGATATATGCATGGGTGATTTTTCAACATTGTTTCGAATTTTTCTATCCTTTCCCCACCCCCACCCCTCATTGGCAGGTAGTCCAATATATGTTAAATATGTTAAAATATATGTTAAATCCAATATATGTATACATATTTGCTGCACAAGAAAAATCAGATCAAGAAGGGAAAAAAAAAAAAAGCTGAGAAAGAAAACAAAATGCAAGCAAACAACAACAGAGAGTGAGAGTGCTATGTTGTGATCCACACTCAGCTCCCATGTTTCTCTCTCTGGGTGTAGATGGCTCTCTTCATCACTGAACAATTGGAACTGGTTTGAATAATGGCCTTTTCTCAATGCTCATTCTCCTTGACTTCTCTTCAGTTTTTGACATTGTTAATCTTCCCCTTTTCTTGAAACTCTCTTCTTTCTAGGTTTTTGAGACATCATTCTCTCAAGCTTTTCCATTTATCTATCTGATCATACATTCTCTGTTTTCTTTTCTCCAAATTATATTCTCTAGCATAGATGTCCCTTAACATTTCATCCAAGATTCTATTCTCTTCTTCCTCTATACAACTTCATTTGGTGATTTTTATCAACGCCTTTAGATTCAGGAGTAGCTAGGTGGTACTGAGATGTGGAAGGGATAATTATAGTTTAATTGAAGTTAGGAATGACCTGACTTTGTTCAGACACTAGCTATTCCAGCAAGCCTGGAATCAAGAAGGCCTGAGTTCAAATCTGGCCTCAGACATATAGTAGCTGTGTGACCCTGAGCCAGTCATTTAACACTTTGCCTCAGTTTCCTCATATGTAAATGGACTGGAAAAGTAAACAGCAAACCTTGCCATTATCCTTGCTAAGAAAACTCCAAATGGTGTCATAAAATATCAGACAAAATTGAAAATAACTGAACAATTACAAAAACAATGGATTTAATTACCATCTCTATGATAATCTTTCTCAATGATTCTCAGTCTACCTTTCCTACCCCAAACTCTCTGCTTTCACATATCTCAAATTGGATGTACAGTTGGAATTTTAAACTCAATATGTCCAAAAGGGAACTCCTTATCTTTCCCCCACTCCTACTTTTCGTAGGGCAACAGCATCCTTTTAGTCCCTCTGTCTTGCAATATAAGGCTCATCCTGGACTCCTCACACTCTCCCAATTTGTCAATTTTCACCTTTTCGACATCTCTTAAATATTCCCCCTTCTCTTCTCTCACATTGCCATCATTCTACTGTAGTGTAGCCCTTATCGCTTCAAATCTGGATTATTTCAAAAGCTTCCTGGTGGGTCTGCCTGCTTCAAATTTTTCCTCACTCTAATCCATCCTCTCTTCAACCACTAAAATGATTTTTCTAAAGCACGGACCCCATCATGTCTGCCACATATTCAATAAATTCCAGTAACATCCTATTGCCTCCAGGAACAAATACAAAATGCTCTGTCTGGCATTCAAAGTCTTCATAACCTATCCTGCTCCTACCTTTCCTGTTTTCTTTGCAATCTTATTTCTCACTGTGCAGCCATTGATCCCATGACAAGGGTCTCCTGCTGTTTCATGAATAAAACACTCTTTATCTCAGCTCTGGGCATTTTCTCTGGTTTTCTTCCACACCTGAAATACTCTCTCTCTCATCTACTCCAATTACTGACCTTTCCCTGGCTTCCTTTAAGTCTTAATTAATATCCTACCTCTCACAGAAAATCTTACCCAACTTCTCCTAATTCTAGTGCTTTCCTATTTATCCTGTATATATGGATTTCTTTGCATATATTTGATTGAATGCTACCTAGATTGTAAACTCCTTAAGCACAGACTTTCTTTTGTCTTTTTGTGCTGAAGAGAGCACTGGACACATAGTAGGCATTTAATAAATATTAATTAAATGAATGAATGATTCTAACAGATAGGATCCCATTTTAGGAATTAAAATGGGAGCTAGAATGTTATAAGGAAGAGTAAGAATCCCACTTGGGTTGGATTATAGAATTAGAATCAGAAAGGACTTTAATCTCAAGGTCTAAACCAGACATGCAGTCCAATCCCCTCATTTTACAAGAGAGGAACTGAAGCTTGAAGAGGGTAAGTTGCCTAAGACACAATACCTAGTGTCTGAACAAAGTCAGGTCTTTCCTAACTTCAATTAAACTACAGTTATCCCTTCCACATCTCAGAGGTTAAGGGTATTGGGTCCTGTGATCTAGAAAATCCACGTAAAAATTTTTGGCCTTCCTTTTGTGCCAGAGAAGACATCTGAATTATTATGGTTTTAAAAGATAAAATGTGTTGATATTATATGATACTATACACATATTTTATGCATTTCTGAGTTTCTAAACCTTTTTAAATATCATCTGCTGGCCTTCACCTGTCATTTACAGCTTCCATAAAATTCCCAAAAGATTACCATTTAATTTCTTGTGCTGACCAGTGACATCAAAACTGCTATCCAGAAAGTTTCAATGTAGAATTGATAATTGTCCTCTAATCCAAAGCTTCTTAAACTATGGGTTGTGACCCATATAGGGTCATACAATTGAATGTGAATGTTGTGAAATTATTATTACCAGTAAATGTTTGGTTTGGGACCTATTTTATATGCCTATATACCTAGGGTCATGTAAAAATTTGCCAGCAGATCATGAGTGGAAAAAATTTGAGAAGCTTTGTTCTGATCCACTATACCATGCAGCTTCTCAAAACAATTGGTTGAGGCAGATATTGATCCTTAACTTTGCTTATCTTTTCAAGCATTGTACCAATTTCACTAATCTTCCATGATGGATTGTGGAGTGCTTGCCAAAAAATAATGTATAATAACCCTTGAAAGACAGGGTGGAATTGGGTCCAAATGCCAAACAGAAGGTTTGTAATTAATCCTATAGTTTATTGAGCAGGGTAACCACAGGGTCAGATCCACAATTTAGGACTTTCACTGTCCTATCTATGAGAGGGAGGGATTAAAGAGAAAAGAGACTTCAGGCAAAAACTATAATTCAAACACCCCTACAAAGCTAAAATTCCACAGAAGTAAAATGACCAATCTTGACCCTAGAAAAGAGACAAAAATATGTATTTGTTTTTGTTGAGGGTGGTGGGGAACTATGGGTGTGGAATGCTGTATTTACCATCAGATGTTATGATAATGGTTGGTTCTTTGTTTCAAGGGAAGGCTCACTAGGTGGGAGAGAGTTGAAGAAGGGGAGGCAGAAGTGGAGCATTTCCAGAAATGACTGCATGTAAAATGGGGGATAAAAATCACTCAATAAAAGTTTGATCAAAAAGTTTATTAAAAGCACTATATATTTTCTAAAACTTAAACTGTCCTGGAAAATCTAGTCCATATGTTTGTCATACACCTACTCTATAAAAACAGGAAGGACCCAGAAAAATTGTTGCAGCCAAAAATCTGGATCTAGTTTCTTTAAAGATCAACTCATAGCAATGTGAAGATACCACTTAGAATCATTGCTATTCAAAATAATGTTTTGGTCATGTATACTTATTGTGTATCTAAGTTATATTTTAATATATTTAACATCTACTGGTCATCCTGCCATTTAGGGGAGGGGGTGGGGGGGGGGGGTAAGAGGTGAAAAATTGGAACAAGAGGTTTGGCAATTGTTAATGCTGTAAAGTTACCCATGTATATATCCTGTAAATAAAAGGCTATTAAAAAAAAAAAAAAAAAAAAAAAGAATCATTGCTATTAATAAATCTAGTCCACCTCTCCACTTCCCAACACTTAATAAGAAGTTCATTAGGATCTAATAGTTGTTCAAGAAGTCCTTTACTGAACCATAAGAGATGAGGATTTTCTATGTACACACAGGAGAGCAGAAAGCAAATTAAGAGTTTCTTTTTTTTTTTTTGGAGGTATAATTTTACTCAGGGTCACACAGCTGGTAAATATCTGAGGTCAATGAGGATTTTCTATGTACAAATAGGAGAGCAGAAAGCAAATCAAGAGTTTCTTTTCTTTTCTTTTCTTTTCTTTTTTTTTTTTTTTGGAGGTATAATTTTACTCAGGGTCATACAGCTGGTAAATATCTGAGGTCAAATTTGAACTCAGGGCCTCCTGATTCTACAGCTAATACTCTATCCAGTATATCACTTAGCTGCCCCTTAATGCTTCCTTTTTTGGGGAAAATCTTTCTCACTCCAAATTTAACATAATCAGGTTTCATATTTTTGAAATATTTTAAGAATCCTTTCATCAGTCTCAATTTTCCAGATTCTAGTCCCTTTTCATTAATCAATCATATCCACTTCAACATAGAAACATTGTGAGGTTATGAAAAGAACACTGAACTTGGAGTTAACAAATCTGGGTTCAAATATTGACTCCACTACTTTTCCTGTGTGACCTGGTGTGAGTCTCTTCCCTTCTGTGGGACTTAGTTTCCTCATCTGTAAAATGAGGCTTGTGGAATAGATCAAGTCAGTGGTGTCCTGATGAATGTCTAATAACAGCTTTTACAGGGAAAACAAATGTACAGAGAAAGTAATTTTAGATTTAATATGCATCATTAACACTTTTTCCATCACTTTCTTAGGTCTAAAAAATCAATAAATCAAGTCCTAATTTGTAACATTTGCCAATTTTCACAGAGCAAATGCTCCCACTAAAAATGTAGCAATTAGTTTCTCATGAATCCAACTGGCTCTAAAACAATTGTGATTATTAAAAATACATGTCCACTGTCAACCCTAGCCACTCTGTGAACATTAAAGTTGCCTGCTTAGTTGTATGGAAATTCAAACTCTTATAATAGTTTATCTGACTCAACCTTGAATTATGAAATCTGTCAAAGGAGTGTGTATATTGGAATTCTATGTAAGGGCAACATAAGAATGATCAGACTAAATCATCTCTGGAATCATGATTTGGATAAAGGAAATCTTAGACCCCTGTCATTTTATATATACAATGGGTGGAGTGGGGGGTCTAGATTATAGAGGGGAGTGGTACAGTGGGGGAGGGGGGTCTGGAGTCATAAGATGTAAGTTCAAATCTCATATCTAACACCTAGGTGTTTTGGGCAGGTCATTTAAATTCACTGGACCTCCGTTTCCTCAGCTGTAAAATGAATGAGATGGATTAGGTGACCTTGAAGGACTTTTACAGGTATGATCCTATGAAACTGAGGTCCAGCAAGCCCCAGAAAGAAAGAAAGGATTTGTCCAATTACCCAATCAGCAAATTATAAGGTAAGGATTCAAATCTAGGCCCTCCAAGTGAGTCCAAATCCATTTCAAAGGTGTCAACTTGTCCTTGTAACTTCTGATAATCTTTCTGTATTGCCAAGACAACATGAAAAGGAAGAGCAGACAGGGTTTGTTAGACTGTGTCTTTGGTAGTCATTGGGCTGGTTCCTTGCCTATGTTTTACATGGGAAAGGTTGAAAATGAGACTTTCTACCCAACCCACACAACTAAAGAGCTACTTACTAGTGAAACTAGTATAACTGAACTCTCAAAAAATTAGTTTCCTTTAAGTCCAAAACTAGAGTGGCTTTGCTGCAGAAAATTTGTAATATAGTCCCATAGCTCCACAAATGGAAGAGGTCTTTGAAGACCAATAAACCTTTGAAGACATTTAGTGTAGAGAGTTTAAATAATTTATACAAGGTTACACACATAGGAATTATCAGAGGTGAAATTTGAACTTGTTTCCTTAAATGGGAATTGCAAGGGGGTTCATGAACATGGATTGGTGAAAATATATTTATTTTTATATTATGTATTATGTATATATGTACATATACACACATATCTTTATTTCAATAGGAGCTGGACCTGGAGAAAAGCATTTTACTAGAAGAAAGGGAGCACCCCATGAGGTTGGGATATGACCTTAGCTGGAAGGCTAAATCCTGAAAAGGACTTAGCACCTCAGAAGAGTTAGTTGTAAGGAGAAGAAATGGAGTCAGGAGCACAGTGGGGTTAGGAGAGATACCACATGACATGGAAAAAGGAAAAGGGGAAAGATACCAAGAGGCAAAGTGCACAGGAGACTGACCCAAAGGAGGGCAGCAGTGAAACTATGGCACTTAAGTAGATTTCATAGGGAAAATTTAACCTCAGGGACATGACTGGGATTTTTAATAGGACATGGCAAGATAAGACTGCTGGAGATCCTTACAGAGGATAGGTCTCAGAAGGTTGACATAACTTGGATTTCTGACTGGGTGACCTCCCCAGAGAGTTGGACCATGGAGCTAAACTTAATTCTATCAGTGTCTTCTCCCTGCTTGCCTCAGGGATCAATTCTTTAGTTTCTCTCTGTCCAACATAAATTCAGGACCTCTTATTATTTATTCTTTTTGTTTTTGTTGAGTCGTGTCCAACTTTTCATGACCCCATTTGGGGTTTTCTTGGCAAAGATGCTGAAGTAATTTGCCATTTTCTTCTACAGCTCATTTTACAGGTAAGGAACTCAGGCAGATAGAGGTTAAGTGACTTGTCCAAGATCACACAAGGTCAGAGACCAAATTTGAACTCAAGAAAATTAGTCTTCCTTACTTCCTTAGCACCGCACCACCTATCTGCCAACTGTTTATTCTATTACCTTCGATATAATTGATTTTCTTGGCAATCCCATGTAATTATTTTATGTATAAAAGACCACCCTGGCTCCCACTTTGTAAAGACCTTGTAGGTTAGATTTTACTTTTCCCCAAGGTTTGCAAATATCCTTAAAAGGATTAGAGTGGAGGTAGTGCTCTCTTCCAATTCCCACCAATGTAGTTCCCCCAAATATAGGGGGTGAGTCCACTGCTTTCCAGTTCTATTTAGCTATTAACTGCCAAATTAGCTTGAAATATTTACTCCAAAGGTATAATCACAAATATACAAAATTACTCTCCCCAGACCTGGCAGGTATAATCCCCTTCCCGCACTGCATTATCTCAGTCTCTGGGAAGGTAAGGAGAGTTAGGTTCATGGCTTAGCTCAGATCCAAATTCAAATGCCACTCAGAGCTTATATCCCAAGTATTCTAGCTTCTCAGGACCTCTGCATCATTCTTCTTGCAACCCTGGTTCCAAGGTCATTATGGCCTGGGCTCTTGGCCTGTGAAGATCATTTCCAGCACTTGAGGCTGAAGACAAACTTCACAAAACAGAAATAAACACTTGTAGGCTCATTCATCATTGACTGGGTAAAAGAAGAAGCAGGAAAGGGCCACTTTGGTTCAGGGAACTCATATTTCTGGGAGTAGCAAATAAGTTACTAAAAAGAGCAACAGAAAAAAATGTTGTGGAAAAGAGAATAGCCTAAAAGGCTCAGTTTCACCAATTTTAAAGATGGAGAAAAACAACCAATTAAAGGCAGTTGCCTCTGCCCACATGGTAGAGGATTCAGGCCTGAACTGAGCATGCTTAGACCAATCCAGGTCACATATGCATTTAAAAGCATTATTTTAAGAAGGGGACCATAAACTTCCAAAAGGCTCCATGACACACTCAAAAAGGTGAAGATTCCTGGACTAAAGCTTATGTCCTCTTCTTTGTTCCATTACTCTTTTGAAGTTCCTTCCTTCTGTTACTGAAGAGATAAGAGGAAAGCCAATTCATCATAATACAGTTGACTGAGTTTGGCTGTGGGTAAATATAGGTTATTATTATTCCATAAAAATTATTGTACTTCTTCATTGACCTTGATTCTAGGAGAATCTGTTTGCAGAGTCAATACTAAAATGTTCCATATTCTTACGACTACAAATAAATATTTTTCAATAAGAAAAAAAAATAACATTCTCTCTATGGTCATTTCTCATGCTCCTTGTCTCAGGCTGAATTCTTTAAAAAAAAAAGTTAGTCTTAAAAACTATAATATATAGAACTCTAGAACAGAGCTTCTTAAACTTTTTCCACTTGTAACCCCTTTTCGCCTAAGAAATTTTTACATGATCTATAAAATGAGTATACAAATCAAACATATACAAGAAATAAATCATAATTTCATGACTCCCACATTCAGTTATGATGCTCCACATGGTATCATGAACCACAATTTAAGAAACTGGGATATAGATGAGTAAGTAAAAAATATAAAAATAAAGCAAAACAAAATGCAGGTGTATGTATTTTTTGTTTGTTTTCTTTTGGTGTGATTGGGTCTCCCTAACCAATCCAGACTAGTCTTGACACTCAAAAGTTCAACCTCACTATTGATGGAGCTATGATCTGTTTCATGTCTAATCTGAGCTGGTTCACCCAGACATCCCTCTTAAGCCAGCCTGGTGGCCCCCTACCTGCCCACACATTCCTATCTCACAGGCTCACCATGTTGGTGCCAAACTTATACCAATTACTAATGGGATTTCCTTAATCAACACTGCTACAGCTCAGGGCTCCTGAGCTCAAGAGAGTCAACAGTCTCAATCAGGGATTACAGGTATGTGTCACTTGCCTGATTTATGCTTTTTAAATGAAAGCTCATTCACTTATTGAATTTAATACTTTAAAGATTGAATTACAGGATTGCTTTATACTGAGTCCCTGAAACAAACAAACATGGAATCCCAAAGCCAGAAAGTTTTTCCAGTTAAACCTACTAGGTTGTAAACTCCTTAAGGACAAAAATTATTTTTGTTTTCCTTCTATATCTCCAGTATCAGTACATCAATAAACATTTTTAAGTGCCTACTAAATAGCAGGCACAGTTCTAAATGCTACAAATTTAAAAAAATAATAATATTCCCTGCTCTCTAGAAGTTTACAACCTGGTGAGATAACACAACACATAAAAAGAAGTTGAAAAGGGGTAGAGGTAAGGAAGGAGAAGGTATGTGTAGAGAACTGCAGCCAGTGAGAAGTGAAAAGACAGCTGGTCTGGACACCCTTCTTAAATGAGAGTTCTGAGGGAAGTTCTCCACTTTTAATAAAGAATTCTAAGATGTGAGTTCCAAGGCTGATGTCATCTTCCAGGATGAAGAGTTTCCTGTGCTTGACAAAATCCAGGTGGAAAATTAGCACTGTGCTTTAAATTCAGTAGGTATTTAATAAAGTTTATTGAATTGCTTTGAACTGACTCCATGTTTCACCATAACATCCCTCTATAATATTCTCAAATCTCTACCTGTGTACTTTTGTGACATTGCTAGTTTTCCCATATCATAGTGATTTTTTTTAGACTTTAAGCCATAGAGAAGGCACCTGATGAAGTGGTCTGGAGTCAAGTAGATCTGAGTTCAAATTCAGCCTCAGCAGTGTGATCCTAGACAAGTCACTTAATCCCATTTGCTTCAATTCTTCATATGTAAAAAGGGGACACACTGGAGAAGAAAATATAGGATTGGACATGACTGAACAACAACAAAGCAAGCAAACTGTGTTTCCTTGTTCCTTACCTAATTTCCTATTTGCAACCTTTGCTTCATCCTGATTCCCTCGAACTTCCTGCCCTGATTCTCAACTGTTGGTATTGGGGAGAGAAAGGGTAGGAAGGGGAAAAGGAGTAGTTCATCTGGGATATGATAGCTAGAAGAGAAAGTAATCCACTACTATATATTATTTTATGTATTACTATTTTTAAAAAAATTTCTTGCTAATAAACTCACTTGTTTCTCTGTTTTTCTCCTTTGAGAGAGGAGTTTCAGTGTCCAGTGGCAATGTCCAAATTATCTCATCTTTGTTCCATCTATGTTTGATGTTTGATGAAACTAGGCTTGCATTCAATTCAGCAAAACCTATAATTGTGCAAAATTTGAAGCTTTGCAACTCTTGCTGTTGTTTTAGCTACTCATCTATCAAAAAAAATTTTGATCCAATCTTTCAGGTTGAATCCATTCATTCAGAAGTCAAATGAACATAAGTGATTAATGCATTATTTTCATTTATAATGCTTGAGGGAACCTGCTTTCCTTAATTAACTAAAGTTTCACTAATGAAGAAGATTTATCATTGCCTTGAAATCTAATCAGCAGTTCCACTGGGCTCATGAAATGAATTCTCTCATTAAAAGCAAAGATGGAGATTATATCGAGAGGTAATTGTATTCAAGCATACAGTTTGGCAAAATAAAATCTTTCTCTTTAGAAGTTGAATCAAAACTTAAGGTTGAAATTGCTCCTCTTGGGTCAATACTGCTTATTTGTCTTCTGCAAACCAACCATCGCTCCTAGAGTATGATTTCCAGTCACCTCACCATTCTGGAAATTCTCCTTTGAACTTGCTTTACCATATCATTGCCAGTAGTCTTGACTTTGGTCTTGCTACTGGTTTCTGATGACTCTGAAAGAGAGAGTAAAGCTGATTTCAAGCAACTCTGCCTCACTTAAATCCAAATTATGTGTCAGTCAAAAGAGATTACCCAAACCATTTTACCATTTTTACCTACCTCAACAGTATCAGCTTTGGTTTTATATCAGTTCATTCTCTGGAGGTGGATAGCATTTTCCATCATAAGTCTTTTTTGGAATTGTCTTGGATCATTGTAGTGCTGAAAATAGCTACATCATTCATACTTCTTCATTGTACAATATTGTATACATTGTTGAAATACATTGCTCACTTCACTTTGCATCAGTTCATATAAGATTTTCTAGATTTTTTTTCTGAAATCATCTTGCTTGTCATTTCTTATAGCAAAATAATATTACATTACAATCACATACTACAGCTGGTTCAGCCATTCCCCATTTGACAGGCAACCTCTTAATTTCCTATTCTTAACTATCATAAAAAGAGCTGCGATGACTATTTTTGTACAAATATGACCCTTTCCCTTTCTTGGATATCTTTGGCATATAGATGTAGATGTCCTAAAAATTGTCTGCTACATCTGAGGTCAAAGCACGCTCACACACACACACATACATACACACAAAATACAAATACTTTTCTGAAGATAATTTCACTCACCATCCATACATGGAAGTGTACAAGTTTATGAATAACACAAACTCCAGTGGACCTGAAAAATAAACAGTTCTTGTTCTGAAAATATTCAGCAGGTATTGCATCCAAAGAGCAACCCTAAGTTGGACTTCGATACACATTTTCTTAAAGTGACTGCAGTGATGGGAGTACCATGAAGTTTGTGTAGGTTTTGCAATCAAAATTAATCAATTTAACATGCTTGTATGCTTCCCAAAAGGAGTGAATGACAGGTTCGTGAGAATACAATTGCCACTCACAAGAAAATATCACACCCCATTATCGGTGTGTATGCTCCATCATGACAAAACCATATAAGGCCAAAGAAAAATTTTAGGAATACTTGGAGATCCTCATCATCAACATACCTAAAGAGGATAAGTGAATAATTCTGTGTGACTTTAACATCAGAATATGACAGGAAGTCCTTGGAAGGAATGGTCTCAGCAGCAGCAATAGCAATGGTCACTTAGCATTTGTGATTTTTGTGAAGATTTGTGAGTCTCTTGACCTTCATATAGCTAACATTGTCTTCCATTTACCTAATCTCAATAAAGCTTCATTGATCACCCTCACAGCAAACATTGGCATCTAATTGACTATGTCACTGTAAGAAGAGACAGACAGGATGCAAGACTGATAAAGTTAACATATGGCACAGACTGCTGGTCTGACCATAGACTTAAAATCTCCAAGTTAAATATTTGCATAATAAAAGCAGCAATCCCAAAGCAAGAGGAATACCAGAAGACTTAATATCAGTTAATTAGACTGCTTCTCTGACATGAACAGCTTCTTCCTAAAGTGGGGAGAATGAGAAGTTAGGTTTCCACAGATTTTGTCAAAACAGGACGAAGGAAGGGGTGAAGTGTCTTCTTAAACTATCTCCAACTAATCACCAGATGAGTCAAGAAACTGTCTAGATAAAAGTCCTGACAAAGGGAACCAGGCTTAACCTGGCCAGAAATGGCTAGGGTCAATGACAGGACACAAGTCTTTTGACATATGGAATGGGCAAATAAAGAGGATTGTAAATCCAACCAATTATAATTCTAATTGTAAATCCAACCAAATTATAATACAGATTATTAATCCAACCAATTGTAACTAACTGACTATAAATCCTACCCATTCAAACCTTGAAGGGAAGGGTAAGGCAACAAACTAACAGTATAAAGCTTGCTCCTGGCATTTGGTTGTAACCTTATTCTTGGACTAGCTTGCATTTGGGAAAGCAGTGGGCAATGGCAACTTGTCCTGGGTTTATTCCCCAATCCTGTTGAATTCCACAGAGTTTTTTGATAGCACTAACTTAGAGGAAAAGCTGAGCAACATATGGTTGGCAACCATGGAGCAGAAAAGAAGCGGGCAACTTTCAGAGATTTAGTGTATAGCACCACATTTATTCAATTGGGCCAGAATACTGGTGTTGAGGTTGGTAAAGGGGACCCCAAAAGTTCGGGGTCATAGACCATATTGCAAGATGTCTCAAAAGAATTTGCAGGCTTGACCCCATCTCCTTAGCCAAGGGGCAAAGCTTTATTGCAATTGTAATGCCAGTACAAAGAGGATTGAATTGTAAGGGAATTCAGCAGAGAAACAGAAGCAAGGCATTTTTTTTTTTTTTGCATTGATATGCTAATTCTATGGTTCATAGGTTGGAAGGAATTTGGTTCTCATTGGTCAGATCATTTCTATTGTCTCAGGGGTTTGATCTGTGGTAGTTCCCTGAAGCTATCTGACTAAGGAGTAATTAGAAAGATTGGGTGTGGAGATTTCCTGAGGCAGATTTCAAAGCTAAAAAAATTTAGGCCAACTGACTTATTGTTAGAACAGAAGCCCCCCAAAGTCAGGGGACCCTAAAACCACTGCTATATTTCCCTAGAAGCTATACCATATCACTTGCAAACATCAAGATTAGTTTGACAAAAATGATGAGGAAATTCAGAAGCTGCTAAACAAAAAATGAAAACTCCACAGAGTGTAACAATGTATCTAAGAAGGTAATGTTCAGCTCTCCTCCCCACTCCCCATCAAAAGTAAAATGAAAACAAAACTTAGAGAGATGTAGGATTTTGGGTTCAATAAAAAAGCAGATGAAATTCAGTTTTGTGTTTATAGTAACAATTCAAAATACTTTTATGATTTCCCACAGACTATTTATAGGTCAAAAATTTTGATCAATCCATCTCAACTACTCAGTGATGATGGCATTGCATCAATATGATCCTAGAGAGATAGAGTGAACACTTTCTTAGTGTTTTCAACAGATCATCAACAATTAATGATGAAGTTACTGACCATATACTTCAGGTTGAAGTCAATCCCTCTCTAACTAAACTTCCTTCTGAAGAAGAGTTTACTTTGCAAGAAACAAAGTATCTTATCAAGAACTTCACTGATTCTGTGATGAATACTAGAAAGATTTTATTTTACATTCTTGAAAGAATGGATGTCTAGAGTAATAGGCTTGGGGTTTTTTTGTCATTGTTTTTTTACTTCAAAGGCAGTCTTTTATTTCCTATCCAGAAGCATAATTCCCTGATTCCGTATAAATTGGGTGTTGCAGAAAATTACAGGACATGAATCGCCATCCCTCGTTACATAAGCCAGTTTCTGCTCCCAAGAGGTTTACATTCTTGTGGAAGAAGATAACACTAGAAAGGAAGCTGAATAGGGAAAGAGGGCAAAGTCCAGAGGGTTCTTTTTCAAATCTAAAACTTCTACCCCTGATTATTTTGATTTTCTTATGAGTCCCAGCCTCCAATTTTTTAGGTTTTGATTTTCTAATTTGTTATATTTCTCCAATTTTTCATAACTTGTGGAAGCTAAATTGCCATCCGTTTCTCACATTTTGAACGTCATTATGCTCCTTTTGTGTGACAAAGAAATGGTTTTGATTTCATTTCATCTGAGATTTACTAGGAAGGGGGTCCACTGCTCATACAAAAGCTCCTGAAATTTTCTGAGTTATATAGCAAGAGGAAGTTGTCACCCAGGGGTTCAAGGATGTCTCCATTGTTTATTTCTATAGGGGAAAGAGATTTAGGTTGTCCTGTGACAACCACAAAACGGGGTCTGTCTCCCTCTTAATCATTGTTGGCAAGATTCTTGCCAGAGTCCTCCTTAGTCAGCTAATTCTGCAAGATAGTCATCTACCCAAGAGTCAGTGCGGCTTCAGATATGCCTAAGGAATGGTTCACATGGTTTTTGCTATTTGACAACTCCAGGAGAAATGCCAAGAGCAGAACAGAGGTTTATATGTTGCATTCTTTGATCTGACCAAGGACTTTGATGCTGTCAGTCATGAGAACTTGTGGAAAATTATGGCAAAATTTGGGTGCCTGAAGAAGTCCATCAGAATTGTATGTCTGTTTCTTCACAGCATGTTTGCATGGGTTCTGGGTAATGGAGAGTACTCTCACACTTTCCCAATCATCAGTGGAGTGAAGCAAACTTGTGTGCTTATTCTCATGCTTTTTAGCATGATGTTTTTTTTTTTTTTTTTTTAATAGCCTTTTATTTACAGGTTATATGCATGGGTAACTTTACAGCATTAACAATGGCCAAACCTCTCGTTCCAATTTTTCACCTCTTACACTCCACCCCCTCCCCCAGATGGCAGGATGACCAGTAGATGTTAAATATATTAAAATATAAATTAGATACACAATAAGTATACATGACCAAATCATTATTTTGCTGTACAAAAAGAATCAGACTCTGAAATATTGTATTTTTAGCTTGTGAAGGAAATCAAAAATGCAGGTGGGCATAAATATAGGGATTGGGAATTCAATGTAATGGTTTTTAGTCATCACCCAGAGTTCTTTCTCTGGGCGTAGCTGGTTCAGTTCATTACTGCTCCATTGGAAATGATTTGGTTGATCTCGTTGCTGAGGATGGCCTGATCCATCAGAACTGGTCATCATATAGTATTGTTGTTGAAGTATATAATGATCTCCTGGTCCTGCTCATTTCACTCAGCATCCATTCATGTAAGTCTCTCCAGGCCTTTCTGAAATCATCCTGTTGATCATTTCTTACAGAACAATAATATTCCATAATATTCATATATCACAATTTATTCAGCCATTTTCCAACTGATGGGCATCCACTCAGTTTCCAGTCTCTAGCCACTACAAAGAGGGCTGCCACAAACATTCGTGCACATACAGGTCCCTTTCCCTTCTTTAGTATCTCTTTGGGATATAAGCCCAGTAGTAACACTGCTGGATCAAAGGGTATGCACAGTTTGATAACTTTTTGAGCATAGTTCCAAACTACTCTCCAGAATGGTTGGATTCGTTCACAACTCCACCAACAATGCATCAATGTCCCAGTTTTCCTGCATCCCCTCCAACAATCATCATTATTTTTTCCTGTCATCTTAGCCAATCTGACAGGTGTGTAGTGGTATCTTAGAGTTGTCTTAATTTGCATTTCTCTGATTGATAATGACTTGGAGCATCTTTTCATATGACTAGAAATAGTGTCAATTTCTTCATCTGAGAATTGTCTGTTCATAGCCTTTGACCATTTTTCAATTGGAGAATGGCTTGATTTTTTTATAAATTAGAGTCAATTCTCTATATATTTTGGAAATGAGGCCTTTATCAGAACCTTTGACTGTAAAAATATTTTCCCAATTTATTGCTTCCCTTCTAATCTTGTCTGCATTAGTTTTGTTTGTACAAAAACTTTTCAGTTTGGGATAATCAAAATTTTCTATTTTGTGATCAGTAATGATCTATGTAGTTCTTCTTTGGTCATAAAGTCCTTCCCCTTCCACAGGTCTGAGAGGTAAACTATCCTGTGTTCCTCTAATTTATTAATAATTTAATTCTTTATGCCTAGGTCATGAACCCATTTTGTCCTTATCTTGGTGTACAGTGTTAAGTGTGGATCAATACCTAGTTTTTGCCATATTAGTTTACAATTTTCCCAGCAATTTTTATCAAACAGTAAGTTCTTATCCCAAAAGCTGGGGTCTTTGGGTTTGTCAAAGACTAGGTTGCTATATTTGTTGTTTTATCCCTTGAACCTAACCTATTCCACTGATCAACTAATCTATTCCTTAGCCAATACCAAATATTTTTGGTAACTGCTGCTCTATAATATAATTTTAGATCTGGTACAGCTAAGCCACCTTCATTTGATTTTTTTTTTCATTAATTCCCTTGAAATTCTTGACCTTTTGTTTTTCCATATGAATTTTGTTGTTATTTTTTCTAGGTCATTAAAATAGTTTTTTGGGAGTCTGATTGGTATAGCGCTAAATAAATAGATTAGTTTAGGTAACATTGTCATCTTTATTATATTTGCTCGCCCTATCCAAGAGCATTTAATATTTTTCCAATTGGTTAGATCAGACTTAATTTGTGTGAAAAGTGGTCTGTAATTTTGCTCATAAAGTTTCTGATTTTCCCTTGGCAGATAGATTCCTAAATATTTTATATTATCAGTAGTTACTTTAAATGGAATTTCTCTTTGTAACTCTGACTGTTGGATTTTGTTAGTGATATATAAGAATGCTGATAACTTATGTGGGTTTATTTTATAACCAGCAATTTTGGTAAAATTGTGGATTATTTCTAATAACTTTTTAGTAGAATCTCTGGGGTTCTCTAAGTATACCATCATGTCATCGGCAAAGAGTGATAGTTTGGTTTCCTCATTGCCTATTCTTATTCCTTTAATCTCTTTCTCAGCTCTTCTTGCCAAAGCTAGCGTTCTAATACAATATTAAATAATAACGGTGATAGTGGGCAACCTTGTTTCACTCCAGATTTTATTGGGAATGGTTGCAGTTTGTAGACAAATGCTAGAGTATGATGTTTTCAACAATGTTTTCAGATGCCTTCAACAAGGATGAAAACATCAAGGTTACCTACCATATTGAACATAAGTGATTCAACTTGAAAAGGTTACATGCCAAGGCTAAAATGAAGGGAGAGTATGTGTAATTTTTTTTTGTTCAACAACAACAACATATGATAATGTACAGGCCTAAAACTGAGATGCGGCAAATTATAGATTGATTCTTTATTGCTTGGGCTAATTTTGGCCTAACAATTAACACCAAAAAATCAGAGGTCCCCCACTAATCAGCATCACACTATGTATGCAGGGAGCCATCGATTACAACAAATGGAAAAATGTTGAATAAGTGGATAAGTTTACTTATCTTGACAGTGTACTTTCCAGGGATGTCCACATAGATAATGAGGTTGACACATACCTTGTCAGAACTATCTGTGTTTGGGAAGCTGTAAAGGAAAGTTCCTCCCTCCAAACTAAACACAGGCTGACTCAGATGAAGTCTAATCAGGGCAGATTTTCTCTATCATATTGACTTGGAAGTTAAGTAGAAGTTAAGATCACGTGTATGCTTTGTTGTTGTGTATCATATCACAGTATTGGTTGATATTGAACCATCCTGAGTCTTTTAAAAATGATCTGCCATCATTCCATCAGAGCTCTATTAATAATAGATAGCATTCATACAGTACTTCCATGGGTGTTATCCTTCCTTCCTCTATCCTTCTTGAGAGCAAAGCCTCTCTAAGGGTTCTAATTGTATCCTCTGTGCTTAGCACATAATAAGCCCTTAATGTTTTATCCATTCATTCACTTTCAAGTTTGCAAAGCTCTTTATAAATACAATTCATGTTTTTTCATAACACTGGTGCTAACATTTTACCTATTTTCCAGATGAGGAAACTGAGGCAGACAGCCATTTAGTGGCATTCCCAGTGGTATGGTCAGGGTAGCCATTCCTAGTTTGAAATAAATATGTGATAAATAAACAAAAAACAGGCTTATTTCGGAGAAAAGGTTACAGGCAAAATAAGTGGTAAAATAGGAATCAGGAGTGGCAAATATGAGAGTTGGGAAAGCAACAGGATTATTAAGGAAAGGAATTTGGAATAAAGGAATATTCAATAAAGCCTGAGTAGACCATTAACTGGTAGGTTAGATCTATAAAAGAGTTTTGTAGACTAACCAGAGTTATTTAAGCTAACAAAAAATTCAGGAAAGGCATTATAAGGGGGAAAGAGAGAGAATATCTCATGATGGGCTTAGTTCTGAAAAGGATTTAGCAAAGATCTTCATCATGAGCAGATATTTTATAGTGAAACATGGCTTTGGAGGTTTCTCAGTAGGGGAGAGGAAATAAAGGTGGGAATTCAGAGGAAGGGATCAAGGAGTCAGAATATCAGATAAATCAGGTCCCAGATCTGTCTAAAAGATATGTTAATGAATACCTCAAAGACTGTTTAAAGATGCCCTGAGTTTGGGGGAATAGACAGTGGAGTCTGATAAAGGAATTCTATCCACACAATTACTCTAGTAAACAGGATAGTCTGGGAATTAGTATGCCTGATGATAGCCAGATGAACTTTCTGATAGGGTCATGCAGTTAGTAACTATCTTAGGCTAGATTTGAATTATTTATTTGAACTTAATTATTTTTGATAATTAAAGAGGCTGCTGGCATGGTGAGCAGAGTTGGTCTGTTAGTCATGAAAATCAAAGGTCAAAATTCACCTCTATTACTCATTGATTGTGTTAACCTGGGCAAGTAACTTAACTATTTATTGTGCCCTCCATGATGTGAATCTTGAAACTAGCTTAACTCTCTCTCCTTGTCAGGAAATGCTAAAATGCTCATCCTGAGAACTTAGTTTCTCAGATTGTCTTATTACCTAGTTAAAGATCAATGTGCCCAAGTACCTTGGGCACTACCTTGAAAAGCATTTTTAAGATACCTTTGATGGGAATCCAGGCTTTCCCAGACAGCCTTTGTTAGTATTTTCAAGATAGTCTCAGTATCTTAATATGCATCCTTGTTCTAGCCTTTATTTCCCCTCCTCTCCTGAGAAACCCTAATATTAGATTTCCCTTATAAAAGATATGCTTATGATAAAGTTTTTTTTGCTGAATCCTTTCCAGGACTAAACCTGATATGAGACTCTCCATTTCATAGCACTTCCTCCTGTTTAATTGTGAGTTCCACTAGGGAGTTTGTCTTTCCCCTTATTAATTCACATAATAAGTAGCATAACTTTGTAATCTGTGATTGATGTCTTATCATGGTTGTTCCATGTCGCAAACTGAACCTCTTTTATAATATTTTCATATAACATTTTTTTCAATATATTGCTTTCCCCAAACTATTTCTGTTTCCCACTTCTGGTGCCTATCCTACCTCATCAATAAAATTATAAATTGTAGTAACAGCTAGATGGCATAGCGATAGAATACTGAGTTCAAATCCAGTCTCAATTTTGACACACTTACTTACAAGTTGTGTGAATCAGGGCCTTACCAAAAAAACAAACAAAAAAATCCTACTATTGTATATTATAAGGGTGTAGATGGGCAGAGGAAGGACCTTGCTGTGATATTCTTACAGCAAATAAGTGGCTGATATAGATATATACTATGTGCACACACACACATACATACATATCTATGCCTATATCAAGCCCATATAGTTTATATTTTAGATTCCTGGACCTTCCCAAGCGCTGATCCCTAATTTCAGAATGTGAATGAGTAGATAATTTGAAAGAAAACCCTGTGAGAGGATAGCTTCTCAAGTGCATTCTGTCCCAGTTCATGAACCACCTAGGGAGGGAAGCCTAATACCTTCCTTCATGGATGGGGTGTGAGTGTGAAATTGCCTCACAAGACCCTTCCTCCAATCATGCTTTCCTATTCTATAATCTGAAGTTCAGGTTGATGGGTACTAGGACATGAGGACACCAGTGTGTTAGGGTGGTAGGCTGGGTCTAGAGCTGGACCACTCCCTATACTTAGTTATCCTTCAGCTGAGATTCCTGTAAGACAGATCTCTAAATACTCCTGCTCTTATATTCTTTTTCTAACTATTCTGTTATTGTATTGTGTCCAGAAACAGACACTCCCCAACATGGAGCTATGTCTGTGTCTTATCCCTTAAGGGAGTAAAAGTATGATGGGGATACTCTAAATTTCCTTTCAAAGGCAAATTCTCTGTACAAGCAAAGTCTGATCACATTATCCAATTCTATCTTCCATTCATATAGAAAGGTATTTTTTATAATGCCAAAGTACAGGATATTATGTTTATGATCAAAGGACCTTAGAGCTCTGAAATAATAATTAGAAAGACCCTCAAAAGTCATTTAGTTCAACTCTTTTATCTTACAGATGAGAACACTGGAATGACAACAGTATTCCTATTTTTCTGTTGCTGTTTGGTCATGTAAATTTTGTTAGATGCTTTGTGACCCTTTTTGAGGGTTTTCTTTGCAAAGATACTGGAGCAGTTCATCATTTTCTTCTACACTTCATTTGACAGACAATGAAACTGAGCCAAATAGAGTTAAGTGACTTATCCAAGGTCACACAGCTAGTGTCTGAGGTAGAATTTCAAGTCAGATCTTTCTGAGTTTATGCCTGGCATTCTATCTATTGTACCACCTAACTGCCTCTATTTATTCCTAATAAGTTTTATTTTATTAGATTTAGCCCCATTGTACTAGTCTAAATGAGAGCCTATCTTTATCACCCAAATTATTTTTTATTGTTCCTAGGTTTATTTCATTGTAAATTTATCAAGAATGCCTTTTCTTAATCCTTATTATTCTTGACCTCTCTAAAGCCTCTGACACTATAGATATCTGTGTCTCTGCTCTATTTATCTCTGTTTCTCTTTCTCTCTCTCTCCTTTGCAGAAGAGAAACAAATATCTCTACTTGTAGCAGAAATACATATATATATATCAAGAAGTGAGGAAATTGGTTGGCTAGATAGAATGAAATAAGATTTAAAAGAATAGCAGACAATTCCAATAGACTTGTGATGGAGAGAGTCATCTGCATCCAGAAAGAGGACTGTGGGGACTGAATGTGGATCACAGCATAGTGTTTCACTTTTTTTATTGTAGTTTGCTTGATTTTTTTCTTTCTCCTTTTTCCCCTTTTTGATCTCATTTTTCTTGTGCAGCATAATTGTGGAAATATATTTTGAATAATTATGTATATTTAACATATATTGAATTGCTTGCTGTCTAGGAAAGGGGTGGGGGAAAGGAGGGTGAAAAAATTTGGAACACAAGATTTTGTAAGGGTGAGTGTTGAAAACTATCTTTGCACATATTTTGAAAATAAAAAGCAAAAAAACAGAAATAAAAAGAATTGCAGAGTAATAAAAAAGGGAAGAGAATCCACATATTCAAAAAATGTTGGTAACAGCTCTTTTTGTTGTGGTAAAGAACTAGAAATTGAGTGGATGTGCATTAGTTGAGGATATTGAATAAATTGTGTTATATGAAGGTAATGGTATGTTGTTGTTCTATAAGAAATGATGAGCAGGCTGATTTCAGAAAAGCCTGGAAAGACTTACATGAACTGAAACTAAGTGAAATAAGCAGAACTAGAACATTGAACACAATAACAATAACAAGATTATGTGATAATTAACTGTGATGCTTCTTCTCAACAATGTGTTGATTCAAGGCAATTCCAATAATCGTGGATGGAAAATGCAATCCACATCCAGAGAGAGAGAGAGCTATAAAAACTGAATAGGGATCAAAGCATAGAATTTTCACTTCTTTTTTGTTTGTTTCGCATGCCCCCCTCCCTTTTTGGTTTTATTTTTCTTGTACTACTTGACAAATATGGAAATATATTTTTAAAAATTGCACATATTTAACCTATATCAGATTGATGAGGTCCTGAATGTTAGGTGTGTTGGATAGAGAGAAACTGAAGAAGTGATACCTGAAGCAGGCAGGGAGAAGCACTAATGGAGATCAGTTTAGCTCTGTGGTCCTACCCTCTGAGGAGGTGATCCAGTCAGAAATCCAAGTTATGCCAAGCCCCTAAGGTTCACCCTCTGTAGGCATCTTGGGCAGCCTCACTTTCCCGTGTCCTATCAGAAATTCCAATCATGTCCCTATAAAATCTACTTATGGCTATGCCATACTTTGCCTTCCTTTGATTCAGTCTGACATGGTGTAGTTCCCCTTATCCCTTCTTTATGCCACATGGTTTCTCTTAACTCTACCATGTCTTGCGGTGTCTCCCCAAACCCTATTATGCTTCTTCACCCTATTTCTCCTCCTTATAGCTAACTCTTTTTGCACATGTGGGTCCTTTCTTTGCCCTTTTTTTTTTATCACTACCTATTCTTTTTTGGGGGGTTGGGGTTTAGTTTTTTTTGTTTGTTTGTTTTTTTGCTTTTTATTTTCAAAATATATGCACAGATAGTTTTCAACATTCACCCTTAGCAACTTTGTTGCTAAGTCACTTTCAGAATTTAGCCTGCCAGCTAAGGGCATGCTTCAACCTCTTGGGGTGTGTCCTTTCTCCCAGTAAATGGCAAGTTCCACTTAGAACTCTACTTCATATTTACCATTCCTGGAATCTATTGTATTCCTTCATTTTATCTGTAACCTATTCCCCTAAATAAATCTATCTTTTTCCAAAGAGAATGGTCATTGTGAATTCTTCACATGACTGTCTTTGCTCATAAGTTGTACAACTTTTGTTGATTACTTTTGGTGCCTACCATCTCTGGGGTCTACATCAACCACATCAAGATTACTTGCTATCTTGGGGAAGGGGGAGATGAGAGAGGGAAGGACAAAAATTTGGAACAAAAATTTTACAAAAATGAATGCTCAAAACTATCTTTGCATGTGTTTAAAAAAATAAAAGACAAAAATTTTTAAAAATTAAAAAAAATTTTTTTTAAATCATAGAATAAAGCTTTCAGGGAAAAAAAAACATATCAGTGGTGGAGTGGATTATTGAGTAGTGATTCAACCACTCCTATTTGCTCTTCTCTCACCCTACTACTGACTTATTATCTAGATGAATTTATGGGTATAATAGTCCTCTGTTCTGAAAAATATGTTAATGAATCTATAATTTTATTTTTTAAACTCTGAGCCCCTACCCAGAAATGTTGGAAAACAAGATCTGCTTCTCTTACTTCCCTAGGAACACTTCCCTATTAATTACTTCATGCTAGATGTTATTCCCAACCAAGTATAAAAATAAAGTAAACATTAAAAAAAAAAGTAAATAGACCTCCCCCAAGCTTTGAAAGAAAGGTTTTCATTTCCCATAAGGTAAAAGAAGGGGAGAAAGATTCATGTTATTTATTGCCTTGGAAGTTATAGTTGGATTAGGGGAAGATGTACATTCATCAACATAAAATTTGTCTCAACACTCCTTATGCCAATTTTATCCAAATAACTTCAGTCCTAGCCTTGACCCCGTGGTGACTGTTTCTCTCCAACTCTCTTCTCTCAATTCCACACATTTCTTCAAGTTCTCTCCTGCTCCAAATCCATATTTCTCTTTTCTCAACAAGAACTAAGCTATTTTTCAAGTCTGACTTTTAACAATCGCTTTATTATCATTATTCATTCGAAGAAGTTATTGGTACCTCCAACTGAAATCATCTGGCATAGCCATATCTTCACAATTAGTTATATCTTTTCATTATCAGATCCTTAGCAATTATATAGGTAATGGGCTTTCAAGGGGGATGGCTAAGTGACAATGAGTAGAGTGGTACTTGGAATCAGGAAGGCCTGACTTTGAATCCTGATTCAGACATTTACCAACTATAGGAATGAGATAATCATGGAATATCTCTCAGCTGTAATTGCTTATCTAAAAGTTGGTGATTGTTATGGGCCAGAACTCTAAACTTGAAACAAAGGGTTCTTACAAGGTACTTAATCAGTGGAAATGAGAGATACAATAGCTATCTAATTTATCATGGTTCAGTATGATTGATTTAATCCTACAAAGAGATGTTATGGGCCAGAACTTGAAACAAGATAGGAAATGGAATTGAGGAGACAATGGTTAAATCTAATTTAGTATTGATTTAATCCTACAACAAATAATGGTTTCCTAGTGATATAATGATTGGTGTATATTCAAAGTGGGCCATATAAGCAAGAAGCTCTCAGGGCCAGGAAGGACAAGTGCACTAGAAAGCTCTCAGAGGCTGAGACAGATTCATTCCATCATCCACTTTTGTGGTGGCTGCAAGCTGAAGCACGAACCTTTGGATTTGGAGACATATTAATGTATTAAGTACTATTGGCTTACAAAAGAATATATGGGGAAATGAGCAGCTCCAGGATCACCAGGGTCCTCCTGCAATGAAGGATCAGAATTTTCCTTCCTACCAAAGAACCTATTATCTCTGCTTTTGCTGCCATAGAAATTAGAAGATATTTTAGGAGAAGACAAATCCCCAAATGTATTTCAGTTTGAAATGGGAATGAAGATGAATGACTTTGGAATAACATTCTATTTCTTTATAGTTTAGAGAAAAGATTGATCAGAAAACCTGAATTTTGCATATGTATGATCTTGAGCCAGCTGCTTGGCTTCTCTGCATATCCTATATTCCTCATTTATAAAATGAAGTAGTTGGACTCAATGCTTTCTGAGATTCTTACCAAAAAAAAAAAAAAAAAAAAAAGGAACAAAAAACGAGATCATCTGAAATTGGGACGTGTCTAATCTGGCCTACTTAAAATAGGAAATGGATAAAAGAACAGATAATGACATAGACTGGACCATTTTTGTATATGTATATATTGTAGCAAGTGAAAGATGAAATGACTGAGAAAATATTCAAGTTCCCAAGAATATTGACTAATTAGGTAATGATTGCCAATTGCACTGCAAATTAGGATCAGGTTTTCCTCAGCTTTGTCACTTGACCTTAAATACAGGGGGAGGAAACATGTTTTTATGCATTATAGACAATTAATCAAATAAGACTGGTAAATTAAAAGAAAAACAGCCAGGATGAAAAATTAGGTAATATGATTTCTAATTAGGAGAAAGAAAGGGGATTTTCCAAGTTAGGAGAAGGAGAGTGAACAGGTAAGAATTCCTTGAAATCAGGAAAAGAGATGTCTGACTTCCCCCAAGTGTTTGTGTTCAAAGCAACATAGAACAATAACTGATTTAACTAGTATGGGGCCAGTTTTCAGATGTATGGATTGCTTGGGATGTATAATTGTGAGAAAATTTCTTACTTTGAATCTGACCAGGTTTCTAGTCAACATAATGTAGGTCCTTAGTTAAGGATTTCTAAGCAACAAGTAGAGGTGGTTCAGCTTCCCAATCATGCAGGAATAGGTTCAAACAATGCAATAAAGTTTTCATATAATTCTCACAACTAAATAATTTTCACACAATACAGAAATTGGACTAGACTCATAATCAAATAGCAAGGCATCTTAGCTAGCTCTAGAATTGATTCACAAGATGGCATCAATGTAATGACCAGAAGAATGAATACAGAGAGGCTTGGAGAGACTTACATGAACTAATGCTAAGTGAAATGAGCAGAACCAGGAGATCATTATACACTTCAACAACAATATTGTATGAGGATCAATTCTGATGGGAGTAGCTATCTTCAGCAATGAGAGGATCCAAATCAGTTCTAATCGATCAGTGATGAAAGAACACTGGGAAATGAGTGTGGACCACAACATAGTATTTGCACTCTTTCTGCTGTTGTTTGCTTGCATTTTTGTTTTTTTTCCCAGGTTATTTTTGCCTTCTTTCTAAATCTGATTTTTCTTGTGCAACAAGATAACTGTATAAATATGTATACATATATTGTACTAAACATATACTTTAACATGTTTAACATGTATGGGACTGCCTGCTATCTAGAGGAGGGGGTGGAAGGAAGGAGGGGAAAAATTGGAACTGAAGTGTTTGCAAGGGTCAATGTTGAAAAATTACCCATGCATACCCATGTCTTCTTGATAAAAAGATAAACTACTACTAATAATAAAAAGATGACATCAATGTGATTTCACTTAATTTCCATTATTATTTGCTGTTCTAAAATTGTTTACACACACACATGCACACACACACACATGCATGCATGTGCATGTATATACACATTAATAGCTATGACAAGGAGACCAGAGACCAAACAACTTGCTCAATTTATACCATTTTTTTCTTTATTTTTGAAAATGTAGTTCTTGTGTATTAGAGTTGATTACCAGGATTCCAAGTAGTTATTGATTTGTGAGTCTGATAATAAATTAATGATGTTAACAAAATACTGCTTCTTTTCATTGATTTTATGTTTATAGTTAGGGCTAAAAATAGGGTAAGGAAGTTGTAGTGGGTTTAAGTACTGAATCAAGCTGATGAAATAGCTAATCAATATTTGAGTTTGACTAACAAAGTTTTGTAAATGACCATACAAGAAACACTTATAGTTACAAGGCTAAAACTATTTATTAAAGAATACACAAAATTAATGGGAAATCAGAAGGCTAGCATTTCAATTTCACTAATCCTGAAGAGGCAAACCATTAATCATAGTCATTTCCAGGTCTTAGCTTACTTAACTAAGGTGTAGTTCAAAGTTCATTGACTTCAAATATGTGTCATGTTGTACAAAAACTACTCTTATGTGAAGCTGACCTTCTTTCCCACTCCTCTTATCTTTGGGGCAAGAAATGTCCCCAAAGGCAACATGTGGGTGATTGGACAGTATCCAGAAATCTCATTTCCTGAGTGTCGTGCTCATAGAGAATGATTCTATAATATGCTTGTGTCTGACACATGTAGGTGAACAAAATGGGCTCCTTCCCCACTTTGTTCTGGTGACTTTATTGATATGCCAATTGCATTGCAAATTAATTTGCTGTCTCTGAGTTTTAATAGGATATGAGCTCTGTCCATCAGGAAGCATTTTTTTCTTGTCATTCAACTGTTTCATTCATGTCTTAATTTTTGTGATGGCATTGGGGGTTTTCTTGCAAAGATAACAAAATGGTTTACCATTTCCCTTTCCAGTTCATTTTATGGATGACAAAACTGAAGCAAGCATTGTTAAGTGAGCCTTCAGTGCTTAAGATCTGAGGATATAGATTTCAGACTTCCTGTAGAAGATAGGATTTTAGCTAGGATATGAAAGAAGTCAGAAGGTAGAAATGAGGAGAGACAGTATTCCAGCACAGGAGACAATCAAAGAAATACCCAGAGTCCAGAAATACAATATCTTGTTTATGGAACAGGCAGAAAGTCATTGTCAGAATCAAAGAGTATCAGGGCTGGGGTGGAGTGTATAGGGTGTAAGAAGACAGAAAAGGTATGAGCATGGGAAGGAAAGCAGCTAGATTACAAAGTGAGATTTTAGATTTATTCCCAGAGCTGATAGGGAGCCACTGGGGTTTATTAAGTAAGGGTGGGAGAGGGAATAACATGCTCTAGGATAGAAACCTTGTGTATCACACTATCCATCAACAAAAACAGGAATTCACTGGCTACTTCATTACTGGGCATGTATGCCTATAAATCTGTGTCTAGTTTGTTACATGATTTATTTCTCCTGATATGACCCATCTTTAAGGAAAAGTGATAAGAACTAAGAGGGAAGTAGTTCCTGTCTGCCTTCTCAAAAGTAGGTTGAGGGTAAACGATAAGACTGATTCCTGAAAAAGAGAAACATAAACATAAAAAAAAAAAAAAAAAAAACTTAAGAAACCAGCCTATGCCTACCACTCAGAAGATAAACAGAGTTGGTCCTGGACCTTAATTTTTTTTACAAATCAACAATACAATTCCTGAGTATGTAAGGGCAAAATATTAGATAGTCTTGAGGCACCAATTGATTGTTATGCAAGCATAACTTTTTTTTAGTAAATCATTATTGAGGTTGTGAAGGGGGAAGCCCAAAAATTTGGGATCCCAGACCAGTGTCACGAGATGTCTCAAAAAATTTGCAAGCTTGAACCCATCTCCTAGTCGAGAAGCAAAGTTTTATTGCAATAGTAATTATAACAGAGAAACAGAAGCAAGCAGATACATTTATACAGCTTTCAATGGTGGATATACTAATTCTATGGCTCATAGGTAGGAAGGCATGGTCTCTGGAAGGAGTTGACCAGATTTTTACTGACAAGATTACCAGTCAGCAATGAATTAAGGAGTGATCTCTGGAATTAGGCAGATTGGTTTGTGGGAGTTTTCTAAGGCCAGAAGCTATCTAAGGAATGGTCAAAATCAGACAGATTGGATATGGGAGTTTCCAAAGCCAGAAGATTTAGAACTACCGATTTATTGTTAGGACAGAAGCCTCCTCCCACCCCAAAGTCAGGAGACCCTACAACTACCACTATATTTCCCTGGAAGCTATACTTCAAAATTATTCATGCAACTTCACAATTATCTATGGCCATTCAGTCAAACACTTAGTTTTGATTGCAAGACCCTTTCCTAAAGGGGACCCTATACCATCAATTGTATCACCACAAATGCTAATGCTGGAGCCTTTTGATCTGTGCTTATGATAATATATCTATTTCTAAGTCTAGATGAGCAATGTTTTGAATGCTGATAACTTGATCCATCTACCACAGTGCCTCACTATGTCATTTAAATAGTATAATACCAGAAAGAGGACAATTTAGAAAATATCACTTTGGCAAAGAATGTTAATTTTCAAAAGATTAAACTCAGATCTTTGGTTTATGTGAGAAAGCCAAATGAGCATCATTTTATCAATTATCTGCTAACCATAATAAAATTGATTATTATCCGGGAAAAAAGATTAAACACAACAGATAAATCATGAAGCTATGTGAAATTCATAGTGTGCACCTTTTATTGTTATTTGTCTTTTGTTTTTGAAGAGGACCATGACATCAGAAAGGTGATGCTATGACATGCAAGTGAACTGGATTTGTGTGGAATGGGTGCTAGACCCCCAAATTAACTAATTAGAGACATTTTCAGGTACAAAGAGAAAGCATTTATTTAGTCCCTATAGGAAGATGCCCAGGAGGCATCCCAGCTCCCACTCAACCTGTGCTAGCAGGAAGTAGAACACTCTGTTAGATAGGAAAAGACCCAAGCCTTTTCATTGGATAGTGTCCACTTCCTGTGGGTCACATCACTTCCTATAACTTCACTAATTTCCTGCATCCCAGGATTCAAGACCTCATTTTCTGGCTTTGGGAATAGGGATCATTGGTGTCTGGCAGCCATAGAACTACAGCATTATGGAGACCCAGGGACCTCAGGGCCATTGTCACATCATTCCCACCTCAGTCCCCATTCATTTGGGACAAAGGGATGAAGGTCTTATCTTCTGGAGCTGCTTCAGGCTGACAAGGGGTGTAGAGTCGGCCCTGCCCATTGGGGTACAGACTGAAGAGGGGAGACAAGTGACTTGTAGGTGGTGGCAGCAGCATCAGAATCAGGTGATTTCAGTTTGACCAACTGGTTAGAATTTCATGACTCAGAGTCTCGAAGAAGCAACTCTCACAAATATATTAAAAATGCAAGGACTAAATTTGAGCAAAAGAGAAAGAATAAACAAAAGTGGAGTTAATATGGAGGTTGCTAGGGACAGTAACAGTAACCAGAAACCCACCCAAAGGAAGTTTGACCCCCCTTTGGTGTGACTTTGAGAATAGAATGGGCTTGATTTAAACTTCCATAGCATTCCTAACAATGGAACCAAGTTGGAATGGTTAAAGTTCCTGTAATACATCAATTCTTGAAGAGGACCATCAGAAAGTTAATGCCATGAATTACTAGTAAATTGGATTGAAGTGAGAGGAAGTCACCAGTCTCACTTTCCCTTCTACAGTTTCTGGACCAGTGGCCAGAAATAAATCAAGAAGACTAGAGATGGCTCTGGATGTAGTGGGAGACTTAGCTTTTTTAAGCTAAGGTTTTTTACCACGTCTCAATTAGATTGATTAAGGCCAGGTAAGAAAGAAATGAGACAACAAATAGTCTTTAACCTGGTCAAAAAAAAATCAATCTGAAAAGGGAAGACCCTCAGGATTTTCTGGCCAAAACAGAAACAATTGCCATTTACATTGACTATGAGACAATTAGGGTTCAAACCATGACCAAGTGGGGGCTTGGTGTACAGGAATGGAGGTATTGCAATCGTTATGGAGTACTTTGGAAAAATCTCATTCTCCTGGGTTTTTCGTTCAAAATTAAAAAGAGCTTTCATAAGTCTTAATTTGTGAAATAATTATCATAATAATAGCTAGCACTTACAAAATACTTTACATATGTTATTTCATGTGATTCTCACAACAGCACTGTGAGGTAGGTGCTACTATTCCATTTTGGATGAAGAATCTGAAGCCTGGAAATGCTAAAATACTTGTCCAGGGTCACAATATTAGTAATTGAGGCAGAATTCTAATTCAAATCTTTCTGGTCCAACACTCTCATATTTTGCCACCTATTTAACTCTGAAAATATTATATTTTGTATTATTATCTCCATGATATAGTTTATTGTATCTGGGTATGTTTCATCTCAAAGGTCTTTTTGTCTTGATCTCACGTCTCCTTTGCTTCAGGACTGTATCTGGATTTTGGATATATCTGTCCTTAATGGAAGAATCTTGCTTGTGCTGTAGTACCCAGCAATTAATTTAGTTTTCTTCAGGCAATCACTTTATCTTTTGGTACTTTTTTTATGGATGCTCTGTTCTTGACCTTATTGGTACAAAGAAATGTGAGTTAACAGCCTTGATCTAAGAGCTTTTATAAAACCTTCTGAAGAGTAATCAAGATGTTTATTTCTGGCTTAGAATACACATATTATATATTGCCTGTCAAAACAGAACTTCTTATCTCAAGGAAGCAAGTTCAAAGACCCTACATTAGCCTAAACAAGACAGGATGCAATATACAGTAATTTCAAAGATCCTCATATGAGAAATATTGACAGGTTTACCACAAGCATATGAAGATTTCCCTTGGTGGAATGGGGGGATGAGACCAATTTGTTTCAGTGGCCATGATGACAGCTGAAACGGCCAGACATTGAAGATATTAGAGTTGACCACTATATCCTGGGCCATAGCCAGTTGTCCTGATTTTTGTTCTATTATTGGACTTCAATAACTATAAAAGAAAGAGTAAGACTGATAACTGTGAAATTCTGCCTCACTTAAAATCAATTGATGTGCAAGTCAAGACACTGTGATGTCTTGGTCCTGAAAGAGATGAGGTGAGATCTTTCAAGACAGTTGTGAAAATTGAGTAAGGCTTCATCTGTTTCAGAGTTGGAGTAGGCCTGAAGTACTTTAGGCATCAAGTCAAGGGCATACTTAAGGCCCCTCCCTGCTATCCCCTAAGGGCATACTTAAGTCCCCTTGTTATCCTCCTATGACATCAGTGTCTTTCTGTTTAGGTCAAATATGGGCAACTATGTACTTATTGGTCAAGTTCAATTTCTTGGGTAGTTCCCTCGTTTAGAATGTAAGATCCTCAGCCAATAAGGATGAGGGTCAGTGGTGAGAGGAGGGGGTATTTGCCTTAGGGGTAAAAAGTGTTGACCCTGCCCCCTATGGTGCTCCCTCCCTTCTATTGTGTGCTCGAAGGGTGGGACGCCCGATTCTCACGAGATTGATAAAGTTTTGTCTGGGGTGACAGATATTGGTGAAGGCACTATTGCAGACTGGGTGTGCCAAATACTGAATTTGTACCTGAAAGAGAAGGAAAGGATTTAATTCCATCTGCCCTTCCAAGAGCCCTTGGGGCCATGAGGAGAACTTGGGTCTATTTTGAATTCTCTCTTCTCACAAGAGGTGCAGCTATGAAGGAGTGGGACAGGAGAAACCCTCCAGCTGCAGGAGTAGTTTCAGCTGATCAGAAATACCTTTAGCAGATCCCAATTGGGAGTACAATTACCCTATACATCGGGGAAGTATGTGGGATCGAGAGAGTGAAGATGGTGGCTTCTTTCTTTTCCTTCTCACGTGTCCTGACCTGCAATAGGGCCACATGGGACCAAGGGAAAGAAACTGCTATTTGGTGAAATTCATTATTTTAAATATGATGGTGGTTTTATATTATTGGGAATTTAAAGCTGTGTTTGGGATTTTTTTAAGTTAGAATATAGGTTATTGAAACAAAATGCTGGTAGTTTACCTTGGGGGAGGTTGGGGTTGTATCTCCCTACTTAGAGGTGTGTTGTTTTCTAGAGATATTGGGTAATTTGTAACTGGGTCATGCCTTAAAAATTTGTCATCTCTGTTGGGCATGTATAAGTTATGACATTTGGTTCAGTTATTTGAGAACCTTGAAGTTTAAAGTTTAAAAAAAATTCTTTTTTTCTTTGACTTAAAGATGAGGGACAAGAAAGATTGATTTGCAAAAGCAATTAATAGTTTAAATAGAGCATCTAGCATTGGTTTGGGAGTGTTTAAGAATGTTGGAAAAGGTTTAAGCAAGTAATCTTTGGAAGGAGAGAGGGAACAGGAAGAGATATGATTTGAGAGAGAGAGAGGAAAATAGCTCTCCAGAAATGAAAGAAAAAGGCACAATTCCCTAGTGAATCTGCCATTTGCCATGGGAAAAGGAGATATATCCCATGAGGCTGGGGCCTGTCTTGAGCTGACAGATTGGATCCTGGGGAAATGGCACCCTAAAAAGTTAGCTGTGATAAGTTAGAGTCGGGAAGTATGGTGGAGTGGGGGAAGGATGGCCCCGTGGAGAGGGACCTTGTCAGGTGATCTAATTCCCTTTCCATATTAAGTATGGCGGCTGCCACATCTTGCTGGTTAGGATATCAATTGCTTCTACTGTTTAAAGGAACAACCTACATTTATATAGTGTTAATAACGTGTATAGTGTTAATAAATAATGTTTTATTTTTCAAGTTTATAGCTGCTCTAAGAAGTTTGTTGGAACTGTAAGTTAATCTGAAAGCGATTTATTTCTACTAAGATCCCATCTGTCTAAAGCAAATTATTTAATGCTTATTTATGTGCATGATAGACCCCTTGTTTAAGGAAGAGGATAAAAAAAAATCTAAGAGCAGGATTTTAGTCTGATCTGATAATTTGATAGTGTTATTTCTAAAAATTGAATGAAGAGAGTTAAATTTGAAAGATCTAAAAGTTTTTTATGTGGAAACGGGATGGACAACGTGCAATTTAGAATTTTTTTTCTTTGTATTTGAGTATTTTAAAGTCAATGATCTGTGTAATGTTAAACTTAGAACTATCTAAGCTAGAAGCTGTGAACTTTCTAGCATGAACCCTTTACTGTGATTCTGAGAACTAGATTCATTTGAAGCCTTGATTAATGATAATTGCTGGGGGGGGGGGGGGTAAATTGGTTTATAGATGGATCTTCTAGAGTGGTAGATGGGAAATTCTTTTGAGGCAAGGGGAAATAGATTAGCAGATGAGAAGGCAAGGGAGCTGGAGACCAGGAGATTTCTCATATAATGGCCTTGATAACTGTACTTCCCTCTAGTCTACCCTCTCACAGTTTTAACCAGAAGGAAAAAGAGAAGGCCTCAACTCTTGGAGCAGTTGGGAACTCGGAAAGACGATGGCTCTTACCTGATGGCAGAGAGGTACTGACCAAAGCAAGTATGAGGCAGGTCCTTCAGCAACTACACCAGGGCAGTCACTGGGATGTCCAAAACCTGTGTGATGCTGAGCTGACAAGGTATGTTTCCCTGGCCTGACAATTGGTGGATGGCTGTCTCCTTTGTCAAAGGACTAACAAGGCTGCTCAACACCAGATCCCAAAAGGGGAACGAGCTCTGGGAATTGGACCATTCTAAAGCATCCAGGTGTGGGCTTCACAGAGCTGCCACCAGTGGATCGCCTCAAATACTTGCTGGTCATAGTGGACCATCTGACATCATGGGTGGAGGCATTCCTCTCAGCCCGAGCAACTGCCTTGACAGTAAGGTCTTATTAGAACAAATTATTCCTAGATATGGAGTAGTGGAGAGGATACACTCGGATCGGGAGGAACACATTTTTCTGCCCAAGTATTGCAGAATCTGATTGGGGCCTTAGAAATCACTTGGGATCTCCACACCCCTTGGCATCCTCCCTCTTCTGGGAAAGTAGAAAGGATGAATCAAGAAATAAAACGGCAACTGACTAAATTGTCTATAGAGACCCAACTATCTTGGACTAAATATCTTCCTCTTGCTGTGGTCGGAATCAGAACCAAGCCACATAAGAGATGAAGGGCTTTCACCTTATGAATTATTGTATGGTCATCCTCTCCTAGCTTGTCCTATGGGAAACTGGGACCATATCTTAGAGACAAAGGATTTATTGTCATTGCTAGTGTAATGCCGGAGAAACTGAGGCAGAGAGAGATTAGAGAGTTTTCAATTTTTTTTTATTAATTGGAGAGTATAATTGACTGGACAGGACTCTCGTCTCAAATTATCCAGTCAGATAGTGATAAAAATGTACTGGGACCAAGGAATCCATGTTGGTCCCAGGGCTGGGGAGACTGTCATTTCAAAGAATCCAGCAATCAATAGGAGAAAGCCAACCTCTTAAATATTCTCTAAAGACAACCAAGAAGCCCGCAAAAGTTTCTGTCAGGATAGGAGAGGCCATAAATCCTAAAAGCCCAGAGACAGGATGTCTGAATACTCTGTCTGAGATAAGGATGTCAGTGAGGTATCTTGGAATATTTTAAGGGATATTGTAAATTCTTGAACAGGGGAGGGTCAGGAGTTCTGCTCTCTTGTTTATCTTGCTAGCAATTTATAACCTTAGAGTACGACTAAGGGGATTTGACAGAACAGTTAAGGAAACTGAGACAAAGGCAATAAAAGGGTTAATAGCTCAGACTCCTCTAGGTTTCCCTGTTCATAGAATTCAGGTTGGAGATTGGGTATTGATCCCTTCCTGGAAGCATGAGAAGCTGACTCCATGCTGGGACGGACCCTACCAGGGGATACTGACCTTGGACACTTGCAATTCCCACCCAGGAATGAGGCTGGACACATCACACCAGAACAAAAGGACCTGTGGCGCCACCTTTATCCGAGTGGACAGTTGAAGATGGGGAGACCTCAAATTACATTTGAGGAGGGGACCTCTGCTGAATGGGAACACAAACTCTGAATCCAATGCATTGTAACTGTATGACTTTTCATACATTAATTACTTTGGGAACTCTCATGGGGTTTTCCCTGAGCCTTGGGTTTGCCTATTTCCTCATGATAGCCATAGAAACTAGACCTCTGTCTTCCAAAGAATAGAACCAGTTCCTCCTGCTCATGCAGAATATAGGGAGAACTCTTAACTTATCAAATTGTTGGATCTGTGGTGGATCCCAACAATTGAGTCAATGGCCATGGGTACCTGTCTCCTTAAGCCCAGCCTGGATCCTTAGTAACTGATCCCAAATTCATAATGGGACTGATTTCTGGAACCTAGAAGAGAAACATCAGTGGCCATTGACAGAAGATAGGTTTTGTTAAACAGGTCAAAGTTGAAGCTGGGAAATAGTGTATGTGACTGGACTTAATTCTGGAAAAGGTAAAAGGCATTTAGGGTTGTAGTGGACACTGCAGTTGTCAAGTGGACACTGCAGTCGTTGTTTGGAGCGCTTGGGAGCTCTGGCACAATTCCTTAGGAATTGCTGCGGATTGACAAAAGGCTTGCTTTTTGTCTGCTCTATCTCTAGGAGATATGAGGGAGGCTGCAAGGATTTTACCTGTCTAGACATCAATGGGGACACTTGGGAAACATGGCTCTGTTTCCCACATTTGGAGAACCTCTAACCTAATGGGTCAATGGCCAGTTGCCAATTGTAGCTGGAGGAAGGAGAAGGTTTATGGAAATGTCAGTATGTCACTTTTGTAGGGGAAGGGCCCCTAGGGACAAGAGACCAGCAATATTACCCTTTTACAAAGAATAGTTCAGACATATTTTTGAGGGAACAACCTGTTCTAATGAGTCATTATTAGATCTGTGGACTAACTGCTGATACTCGCCTCTTAATTGGACAGGGATTTGCTATATTGGACTAATAAGGCCAAAATTTTTCTTTCTTCCTGAATAGGCAAACCGATATTTAGGGATTCAGTTGTATAATGATTTGGGAAGAGAGAAATGGGGTTTAGATACCTCTATTACTCAAACTGGAGATGCAAATGTTGGGGTGGTGCCTGGCCTCCAGAGACAATAGAGTATGGGCCAGTCACTTGGGCTCAAGATGGAAGTTGGATATAGAACCCCAATATATATGTTGAAGCTTCAAGCAGTTGTAGAGATTATGGCTGAGGCACCAGATCTTTTGGCTGACCAAGCTCCTCAAACCAGAGAGGCTGTTTTACAACACAGACTTGTGCTGGATTATTTGTTGGCTGAGTAAGGGGGAGTTTGTGTGAAACTAAATTAGTATATTTGTTGTATAAAGATTGACAATGGAAATCTAGCAAAAAATCATTAAGAACATTAGGAAACTTGCTCATGTTCCTGTACAGACCTAGATCTCACCTTCCTGGTGGTCCTGGCTTGGTGGGAGCAGCTCGTTTGGTTTGGCCTTATAGCTCTTAGTAGTGTTATTACTCCCTATCTGCATACCTTGTTTGATCCGATTGATAACCATTATATAGAATGATTAGGTTGGAAGAGAAAGTTGAAGGGTCTGTTAGATTGATGGTATTAAAAGGATGGGAGCCAATTGTCCAAGAGGACCAAACGGGAGCCAGAAGAGAATGAGGAATTTGATAGGGAATGTGGAGTTAGGCTACCAGAATTTGAAGAGATCTCAGTGAACAAATAAGAGGAGGGATCTTTCAAGACAGTTGTGAAAATTGAGTAAGGCTTCATCTATTTCAGAGCTGGAGTAGGCCTGAAGTACTTTAGGCATCAAGTCAAGGGCATACTTAAGGCCCCTCCCTGCTATCCCCTAAGGGCATACTTAAGTCCCCTGGTTATCCTTCTATGACATTAGTGTCTTTCTGTTTAGGTCAAATATGGGCAACTATGTATTTATTGTTCAAGTTCAATTTCTTGGGTAGTTCCCAAGTTTAGAATGTAAGATCCTCAGCCAATAAGGATGAGGGTCAGTGGTGGGAGGGGGTATTTGTGTTAGGGATAAAAAGTGTTGACCCTGCCCCCATGGTGCTTCCTTCTATTGTCTGCTCGACGGGTGGAACGCTTGATTCTCTTTGCTTTGCTTCTAGATATTTCTCCAGCTTTTTATTAAATGCTGTCTGAACCACACAGTCCTCTTCTAAAATGAAGGATGAACAACAACAAACAAATGGCTTTAGTTTGCAAACTGGTTTTGACTTCTTATTTATCACTCTACTTTTCTACTAATAAATATCATTTAAGGCCTTAGTTTCTAACTTCTATGGTGCATTTTTTTAAGCTTAATAGGATTATTGGGATATAACAGAGACAAATTCAGGGCATGAATTGTGGTGAATGTGAATTCAGGCTCAAACTTACTTGGGGTAAAGGGTGATACACCCTATGGGACTTCTCTAAGAGAGATAGGCAACCCACCAGAGTGAGGCAAAATTTTATATAAAGAAAGGAAAGCAAGAAAAAAAGCAGAGCAGGAAATTGGATGATTTTGGAGGAGATTTTGCATAGTTTGGACAATCTCAGATAAAGTATGCATGAGGAAAAAGTAATTGGATAAAGGTATGACATGGAAAGTAAAAGGTCCTTTTGTTCTAATTAAATCAGACAGACAGACAAGGACAGAAAGACTCAAGAGTGACAGAACATACACACAAGAGAAACAGACACAGAGAGAAAGAGAAAGGCCCAAAGACAGAGCAATACAGAGAGAGACGGACACTGAGAAACACAAAGAGACACATAGACATGTGTGGTTCAGATAGCATTTAATAAAAAAAAAAAAAAACTGGAGAGATCTCTAGAAGCAAAGCAAAGTTTATATGTTCTTGAGAGAATCCGGCGTCCCACCCATCAAGCAGACAATCAAAGGGAGGAAGCACCATAGGGGCCAGGGTCAACATTTTTAATCCCTAACGAAAATACTCCCTCCCACCACTGACCCTCATCCTTATTGGCTGAGGATCTTACATTCTAAACTTGGGAACTACCCAAGAAATTGAACTTGACCAATAAGTACATAGTTGCCCGTATTTGACCTAAACAGAAAGACACTAATGTCATTGCAGGATAAGAGGACTTTGTATGACCTTAGGGGATAGCAGGGAGGGGATTTAAGTATGCCCTTGATTTAATGCTTAAAGTCCTTCAAGCCTACTCAAACTCTGAAGTAGATGAAGCCTTACTCGATTGTATTGAAAGATCTCACCTCATCTTGCTCAGACAGAAAAAGAGAAAGACCCAGAGAGAGACAGAGACAGACAGATAGATTCAGAGAGATAAAGACAAAAAGAGACAGAAAGGGACAGCATTAATGCATAGAACAGCAGCTAAAATTGTATTAGGTTTTATGATCCTAATATATCTTATAATCTTAAAACTGGAAAGAGTTCATGAAATCCAGTCTCTTCATTTTACAAATAAACGAAGTTACAGAGAGATTAAGTGAATTTGCCCAGGATCACACTAAGAGTAAAAATTTGAGTCCAAGGCTTCCTGACTCCAAGTCATATACTTCATACCGATTCTCACAATAGCCCTCCAAATACCATGAGTCCAAATACCATGATTTCATTGTCATTGGTAATTTAAAAAAAACTTTGCCATTGGAACATTGCCACATTTGTTTCACTTGCCATATATTTGTTGCCAATTTCATGCCTGAATGTTCTTGAAGATTATATGGCTCTATGGAGGTTGGCCACCAAATGATGGGATATGAGAGTTTTGAACTCAGCAAATAAATTGGGGTTTCAGGATTCCCTTTACGAGCCATCAAAAGGATGGGATTTGACTGTAATGTCAAAAGAAACTGAGCAAGACAGATTAGAGACCAATTCAATAGTTTATAAAATGGAGAGAAATACTGGGACCAATGGATCCCAGGGCTAGAGACTATCATCTCAAAGAATCTAGCCCAGAGTATCAGGACAGCAAGCCTTTTATGGAATAATAAGAATGACATAATGCAGAGACCTAGGTGGGGATAGCCTCATAGATGGAGGTTACTGATATTCTAATGACACCATATGTCTATAATATAATATAATGTCTATAATGCCTTTATCTTCAACCATTAAGGGTGGATGGTCATAACCTTAAGGCAGAATAGGAAATAGGACAAATGGAGGAACTGGTCACCCCATTAAAATTGACCTTTGGCATTACATTCCCTCCTTTTTCTCTTGGAACTATTCAAATCTTTGAATTACCTTACTCTAGAAGGAGAGCAATTGTTTGCTGGCTAAAATTTTTTCCAGGCTCTTTTGGCCTGGGATCTACTTGGCATGGGTTGAACTTTTTCAGGAAATCTTGATCACAAAGATCAATTTCATTGGACATTTTTCAGCATTGACAATTCATTTGAATATATCAGATTGAAAATATTGAAATTGTGATACATTCCTTTCCAAACAGATTTCTGTACCCTCTCTGATACAGAGAAACATTTTGTAACAGAGTAAACAAGGAGGTGGGCAATCAGTTCTACAATTCAACATATTACCAGCCTAAGTAACATTTCACTCATTATGTTTTGCATTTCTGCAGAACTTGCATGTTCTCTCCTCTTTTAACATAGCCCAATCAATGTGTATCAGCATTCAGGGTTTTGGTTTGCATTGTGTTTTTTTGGAAGGGGGACATATTTTCTTGTTTCCATTTACATTGTTGTAGTCATTGTGTATATACTGTTTCTTTTTCCTTTTACTTAAACTTTGCATCAGTTCATTAAACTCTTGTCAATCAGTCAGCCAGCATTTATTAAGAGCCTACTATGTGCCAGGCACTGAGCTAAGCTTAGTCTTTCCATTCTTCTTGGTATTGTTCATAGTCATCATATTTTAAGGCTCAATATTCCATTCTATTCATTTATTACCCATTCCATTAAACATGTCATAATTTACTTAGCTAGCCCCCAGCCAATGGGTATGTACTTTTTCTTTGCTATTGCGAATACACATTTTATATATAAAATATCTAGAAATATTTGGCTGTGTAAGGGATCTTCTTTTTCCATCTTTTTGGAAAGTGGGATCTGTGGAGCAAAGAATATATGCACACTTTGCATAATTAAACACTCTGCATAATTACAAATTGCTTTTCAGAATTTCAATAGAACCACACCTACATTAGCTCTTCCCATCTTATAATATCTTTCCCAATCTGCTGGGTAGTTTGATTTAATTTGCCTCAAATTGTTTTCTTAAAATGATCCCCACAGGTTGCTGGACAAAGATTGTCAAATAATGTGACGAAGGCAGCACTACTCTGATGTTGCTACTTGAGACCCAAAAGGTTAATAAATTCCTTGCACAAGACCTCAGAGTGAGTGAGTGAATAATGGAGGAAGAATTAGAATCCAGTTCTCCTTCAGTTTATGCCAATTGTTGTTCACTTCTGATGTCATGTGGGTGTTTCATTTAGCTTCAGATAAATTTCTTGATTATATACCTGATGTAAAAATTCTGTAGAGAACACATTCCATTCTATACTGACTTATGTTGATCTAATCCATGAATTCAACATTAAGAGCCTACATTTATTTTTCAGCATTTCAGATATGTCCAACTCGGCTTGACCTCATTCAGGATTTCCTTGCAAAGATACTAGAATGAGGTGCCAGCTCATTTTATAGACGAGGAAACTAAGGTTAAATGACTTATTTGTCCAAGATCCCAGAGCTAATTGTGTCTGAAACCTCATTCAAATTCAGATCTTTCTGATTCCTAGTCCTATTGTGCCACTTAGGTTTTTAAACTTTCCTTAGTTTATTCACTTAATATCCCCCTGCCTCACTCAGTGCATCTGCCCCAGACATCTCCCATGTTGGAACTTTCTTCCTCCTCATTTCTATCTCCTGGATTCTTTCATGTCTCAATTCGATTAAAATCCCACTTTCCACAAGATTTTCCTAATCCTAACATCTTCCATGTTGATACTTTTCCTGTTCATTTTGGATCTACTTTGTTTACATATTGCCTCCCCCATTAGATTATAAATTTTCCCAAAGCAGACATTGCCCCCCCCTCCTTTTTTAATTTGGTACACAAGCACAAAATCCATCCATATGTTTATTGACTGAGATTCCAACCATATATGTAATGGCTTTAAAATGACTAGAAATCTACCACATTAAAGACTGTAAATGACTAGATACTTTTGAGATAGCCTTTTCAGGTAGCACTGATTTTAAAGATGCAGCCACATTTGTACTTGATTTATTTTTTCCTTAATTTTCAAAAACAACAGAGCCAGTATGTTGAGATGTAGACCAAATGTTGAGGTATAGATTTGGGGTACCTAAATGAAATTAGGGTTTAGTTAAGGTCTAGTGGCAGGTTTGGGGTACAGGAAGTCGAGCAAAGCTCCCCTGTAACCCCCTTGGATTCAGCGCAAGGATACTGTGGTAAATGAGCTCTAGTAGGGAGTGCCCAATAAAAGCATCTATTAGCCCTAGAGCTAGATTGATAAGAGGTTTATTATTGAGTGTAGAAGTAGGAGATAGGTGAAGGTAAAGACAAGGAGGGCACCAGTGGACAGAGGGTCCTCACATGGCTACCATGTTTGGAATCTCTGCAAAGAGGGGTTCCCAGCCTGCCCCTTTTACAATAGGAGACTTAGCTCAAGGGGCTTTTGGGTGTAGCCCCAAAGTTGGCTCAGATGCGGGTGGGGCTGGGACAGGTCCATATCTTCTGTTGGGAATCAAAGACTGGAATCTTTCTTGCATCAAGTACATCAAACATTATGAAGGGGTTTGATAAGGACACAATAAGCCTTTTCCCCCTCTTTTTCTTTTTAGCCATTAACATTAGTACATCTGAATGTGGTAGTGAATTTTTCATAACTAGTATTATAACATGCAACAATTTGCCTCTTCCCATCCTCCCTCAACACACAAATTTATGTAAATTTTTAATTCTATTTTAAAAGACCTGAAATTTAATTTGTGGGACTACTCCCTCTACCACTGCTGATCTCCACCCCCTCCATAACTAAGGAGAGCAGTGCTGTCAAAAACATAAATCAGTCACCAGTCTTTTGCTGATAAATTTTACTTTTCACATTACCCCTTGACAAGAGTCTGTCACCTGATCTACAAATTATTTTTATTCCTTCCTGTTTAAAATCTTTCAAGCTCTAAAACTTATAAAAGGAAGCAACATTGGAAAATTTTCAGTTGTCAAATTTTTTAAAATTTTTTAAAAATTTAAAAAAATCTGTACTATCTGGGTCAAGAACCATTACATCGATTTCCCAATTCTTATATTTTTGCCTGCCTACATTTTTGATTTCCTTCACAGGCTAACTACAATATTTCGGAGTCCGATTCATTTTATACAGCAAAATAATGGTTTGGACATGTATACTTATTTTGTATTTAATTTATACTCTAATATATTTAACATATATTGGTCATCCTGCCATCTGTGGGAGAGGGTGGGGGGAGGGAGGGGAAAAATTGGAACAAAAGGTTTGGCAATTGTCAATGCTGTAAAATTACCCATGCATATAACTTGTAAATAAAAAGCTATTTAAAAAAAATCTGTACTAAACAGATTTTCCAATAATACATAAGTATGTTCTTCATTTTTCTCACTTCAATTTTCTTACCAAAAGATCGGATATGAGTTGGTGGAAGGTTTCCAGGAATTTCAAAAACAGAACAATGAATTTTTGCAACACTAAGAATAGCAAGTGAGATCAGAAGCTTTCTCCACATCCAAAATACTTTAGAGGTGCATAGAAGGAAGTGATTAAGGAATTCTTGCCAAGATTAGGGGGAAAAACTGACATTCTCAGAATTATGTATACAAACACATGTGTGAGAGCTCATTAATTGCTAAATGTGGCTTATATATATAAGCCATGTAAATAGTTTTGTTTTGAGGAGCCCCAAATACAATTTCACAGATAACTTGTCCCTAACGCTATGTTTATATGCTGACTCTCAGCGCGAAGTAGGGTCCTTTCAATATATTTGCCTCTCACACACTTAAGCTCCTGAGTATGCCAATAAACTATCTTTCCCCTTAACCATGACTGGATTATAAAATGCCTGAATTCTTACATTAAATGGTTAGAGTAAATGCCACTTTTCCATGGCAAGATTTATGAAAAGAGAAATTGGACACTAAATGGTGTCTACTGGGTGGGTATTTCCAGGTTCAATTTGCATCTGGTACCAATAGCTTTCATTCAAAAGCTATGAAGTTACAACTATTGTGTCACTATGCCTTGTCTTTTTTTTCTCTTAGTAACCTGGTTTACTTACACCAGAGTCCAAATCTTCCTATCCCCAGATATGAGAGTCATTTTTTTTCTTAATGAAGTACTAAGCAGTGTTGTGGAAAGCTCCTGAGTTTGAACATTTGCAGTGACATGTATTTGTTCAAATGCCTTAGGCAAATTACATAAACTCTTGATCATCTCTAAAGGGAAGATTTGTATTGCCTCAGAGGATTGTTACAGTTTTTGTATGGTTTTAAGGAAGTTAGATATCCAAAGTCAGACTCAAGATCCATTCTAGCCTCAGATACACTTGCTATCTATGTGAACCAGGTCAAGTCAATACTATTTCCTTCAAATTCCTCTGGAAGATGAGCTGAAAGAAGAAATGTCAAACCATTCCAGTTTTTGCCAGGAAAATCCTCAATGGGATCAAGAAGTCAAATCCATGCTAAGTGAAATGGGCAGAACCAGGAGATCATTATATACCTCAACAATGATACTGTATGAGGATGTATTCTGATGGGATCAATTGATCAAGGATGGATAGAAGCAACTACACCCAAAGGAAGAACACTAGGAAATGAATGTAAACTGCTTGCATTTTCGTCTTCCCCCGTTATTTTTACCTTCTGAATCCAATTCTAACTGTGCAACAAGAGAACTGTTTGGTTTTGCACACATATATTGTATCTAGGATACACTGTGACATATTTAACATGTATATGACTGCTTGCCATCTGGGGGAGGGGGTGAAAGGGAGGGGAAAAGTCGGAACAGAAGTGAGTGCAAGGGATAATGTAAAAAAATTACCCAGGCATGGGCTCTGTCAATAAAAAGTTATAAAAAAAAGTCAAATCCAACAGTTTTGTTTTCTTTTCTGTGCCTGATCTAATTACTGTCCTACAAAACACTTACTATTAACTTTTGACTCAACTTTTCAGATGATTATTGATGATAAAGGTAAAATGTAAAAAATAAAAGGTAAAATTTCTTTGTCTGTCCTTAGTAAATAAATTGTTTTTGTGGTTGGCACAAAGTGTGAGATAAGAGAGCCCTGAATACCCATCTACTTCAACAGGAACCCAAACAAATGAAATAAGCAGCATATGCTTTATTCCTGACATTGTGGCAAGACCACCTGGGGACACATGGCCTGAAAAAACAAAACAAAACAACAAAAAATACAAACTTACTGGCCTTTCAAGAAGGTAAACATTTTATTGTTGAAACATCTTCAAATACTTTTCAAAGTCCCTTCAAAATAGTTTAGAACTTCAGCATGAAACTAAAAAATCATTTGATTCACATGACAACACAAATGCTTTTGAGGGATGTGTTGGGAGTTAAAAACTAGAGACTCTTTAAGCTAGAAGAATATAAAAGCATCTCTTATGTTACTTCCCATCATCCCTACCCAGATACTCAAAACTCTTTACCTTTAAAGGATTTTAAGGTCCTTTCCAAGTCTAATTCTATGAACCCATAAATTCCTAAATCTGCCTTTCCACACCTTCATAGGCTGAAATCCCTTCTATTTTACATTCTCATACAATTTTAAAATTCCATAGAGGGAAGGGGCCTACTTGGAGACAAGTGAATGCAACTTAACAAAAATATAAACATTTTGATTATACTGAGAATATCAAAAAAGACATCTTGTAGATGGCATTTTAGAGACCAGAGATTTTAATATGCAAAAGGGAGTTATAGAAATAAGAACCTACACAAAAACTTGGAGATAGCTAATGAAATGGTAAGTAGGCTAGAGCGTGTATAAGGGGTATTAAGTTAACTCAGAAAGACAAGGAACTATATAATGTGAAGAGCTTTATATTTTTTTAACAGAAATTTGTGATTTACCTTATTATTGAAGACTGAGTGGGAAAGTAATATGATCAGATCCTGTGAATATTGATTCAAAAATTCTATGGAGGATGGATTGGATTATCTAGAATGACCAGAGGATATTACAATATAAAATTGAGGGGCCATGAAAATCTGACACAAGGTCACCATCAAACTTTCAGAAACACATCTGACAGATTCCAAAACAGATGGAAATTTTAAGAGGCAGTTTCAAGGTGATGAAGCTACCTCTGGAAGTCTCTTTTTTATGAGTGTGACAGTAAAGCCAGACTCATTTCTCTTACCAGCTGCTAGTGCCTCAATGCTAAAATATCTTGGATGCCAAAGCTACTTTGTAATGTTTTAAAATAAGGTAATGCTTCAATTAAAGGGAAAAAAACTACCGTGAACACAAATATGTTAGACTAAAGAAGTTCAGAAAGACTAAAAAGTTCAAATTTAGCCAGGAGAAAAAAGTTTGATAACCAAACCCTGGAAGTTCAAACATCAAATCAAAAAGTAATGAGCAATACCCAACAAAAGCCTAGTCACCAGTAAAATACAAAAAAACCCCACCACTTTCAGAGTTCCCAACAATAAGCATGCCTTATTTTATAATTATAAGGGAAAATAAAATAATCCCATGAGCCACGTTTTGTCAAAATAAGTCTTTTATGAAGTAATTTAAAACTTATGTGAGTCATCTATTTATCCATTATTTTCCTCCAGGGGAATCATTATGAGCCTGAACTTGTTTTTGTTTTTAACATTCTTAAATGTCTACACTACTGAATATTTATATATATGAATATATCTTTATGGCACTACACAATGAAGTTCCCATAAAAAAGTGCTTTAAGGGTGGCAGAGATCTACTCTTAAATTATTTTTCATTTATTTAACTAGAGGTGGTTATTTGAAGAACCTTAAGCAAATTACTTCCAAGTACATTTTCCTAAAATTCCAATGTTCTTAATTTTCTTAATTAAACAAAAAGGTCCAAAAGTGCAGGTGTTTATTTAGAAAGAGGAAAGTACATGGGAATAAAACAAAGATTTGAACAAAGTTTTAATTTATAATCCTTCTAAATCAAATTACAAGCATTAAACTAGCATTAACAATGTAATTACACAACAGCAGAGTTTATACATGTTTAACATACATAATTATATTTAAAATAAGTTAAATAACTTTTAAAAATATATTCTATAATTTAATTGGCCCTTAAATGTTTTCCCTCTGGTTAACATTAGCTGAACTTTAGCTGGCTTTTTCTACCCAACTGGTTAATTGCACTACCTCCTCACTTTAATGAGTTACTTTAAAATCTAGGGTGGGTTGCAATATTTAAAGTTTTGTAAAGTAAAATCCAATCATCTTCAGTTAATGGTAGTAGAGGGAACAGATAGATATTACACTATACATAAAACCATAAATTGCAAAGATTATGAATAGAAAGAAATCAAAATTTAAGGAGTAAAAGAAGCTTCAAATAATTTTGAATATAAACATTTATGATGAAAGGACAGCAATGAAAATTTGAGAGCTATAGTTCTGAACTATTTTTTTTTTAAACCCTTAGACTCCAGAGCATGAAAATAAATATAAAACGGAAAACGGGCAGTAATTTGACCCCAATAACAAACTTTTTTCTAATAATTCTAAATAAAGTTTCATAATATTCCATCTTTAATAAAACATTGTACTACACACAAACACAAATACTACCATTTCTTCCTTTCAAGTTATTAAACTGCCAAAGCTTTTCACAATGCACATTTCACTTCTCCATGGCATCTAGATCTTCAAGCATTAGTTGGAAATTCCTAGCCATGACTTCTATTCTCATCTTCAACAAATGACTTGGTTGAGCCAGGTTTTTACTATCCATCAAGATCCTGCTTTTAAAAAGCTCTCTGCTTTTACTATGTCTTTCATAAAGTTTTTGTATAGTTCCAACATTTTTTCTCAAAAATCTTTGATTTTTTTAAACGAACCTTTTTGGTACTGCTGCCATGATGAGTTTAATGTAACATTTAATATAAGCATAAAATGGCAACTACATTGAATTATATAAATTCACAGCTAATTGGGAAAATTTTCTTAAGCTAATCAAATACGAGGCTGCAGCAGTGATACAGAGTAGTGGAATAAAAAGGGGAAAAAGAACAAGTAAATAAAATGACTTTTTATCAGTGGCCATTCACTATTTTGTTTTCTGGCATATGGAAGAAATTATCTTCTTTGAGTTTCAAATGCTCTGGTAAATCCAGTTGTCTCTTAGCTTCTTCAATATCATCTTGAATTGCAGAAATAAGGGCATCTGTGACAACAGGAGAAAATGAAGTTAAGTCATTTAGGAAAAAAACACAACTATAAACTCATTAAAGAATGAAAAAATGAGGAAGTGGATTTTACTTTTATTATAAATGTATACTCTTGATAAACTCAAGGAGTATAACTTTAAAATGAGATCCCTCTTGATCCTACTATCACCACCTCAGCACAAGCCCTAATCACACCATGCCTGGATTAATGAATTATCTACAAAATGGGGACAACAATACCCATAGTATTTACCTCTTAGAATGCCTAGTAAAAATCAAATATACCATACACAACCATAAGATTAGATTTTTGTATTACTGTAATTGCCTTCCAATTATTCTCTTAACTATCACTTTTCTTCTTCAGCATCAATTATGGTTCAGGTACAGATAAGTACCAACTGGAATAACTTTGGTTGTAGAACTAAGATGTAAAATAACCATGGTATATGGTTATTCTCTTGATGTATCAAATATTAACTACCAGGCTAATTATCTCTAACTTATTTTATGAAAAGAAATCTAAAAGATATAATGATTCATTCTTCTATGAGCAAAAAAAAAAAATTTAAGAACTTACCAACTGAACTAAAGTTTTTTTCTGGTCTGATGTAGCCAGTGATGACTATACTAAGGATTTCCCCATAGAAGTCCTCTTTGAAGGTATGTATAATGTGAGTTTCCTATAAATTAAAAAAATAATTATTAGAAATTGTTCATTTTAAAAGCACAATAGAACTTGAACTTTGAACAGGATTTAAATAATTTTTTTAATGATAAAAAATTGATTTTCTCTCCCACTTCATATCACAAAAAAAAAAAAAAAAAAAAAAAAAAAAGGGGGGGGGGGAGAGAGAAATCCTGTAAACCCAAAGACTATAGTTCTGGAATTAAGAACTATTATATCACTATTATAAGAACAATTATATCACTATTTGACAAAAATAGGAAAAATTAGAAAACTAGGCATAAACTAGGCACTACCCAACATTAACACCTTATACCAAGATAAAGACAACTCTGAGGCACCACTTCACACCTCAGATTGGCTATGACAAGATAATTATCGGGAAGAATGTGGGAATACTGGGACACTAATGCATTGTGGTAAACTGTGAAATGAGCCAACCTTTCTGAAGAACAATTTGGAACAATGTCCAAAAGGTTATCAAATTGTGCATACCCTTTGACCCAGCATTATCTCTACTGGCAAATTAGAGATGAATAAGGTATGCATTCCATCCTATACTTAAAAGCATTTTATGGACATCTCCACTTCCAACAGAGGCCCAATCAAAATAAATTTCAGGAGATAAATCATGTGGAAGATTATCCATTATTTGCTCAGGAAAGTTAGCTCAATAAAAGCAGATACTAAGGAGATCATAAAAACACATGTGCAAAGATGCTTATAGCAATTTTTAAAAATGGTGGCAAGGAACTGGAAATTGAATATCCATCAGTTGGGGAATGGCTGGTTTAAGTTATGGTATACGAATGTAATAGGCTATTATTGTTCCAGAAGAAATGTTGAGCAGGCCGATTTCAGAGAGTCCTGGAAAGACTTGCATGAACTGATGCTAAATGAACAGAACTAAGAACATTTTACAAAATTATGTGATCAACCATGGAGTTGGCCCTTTTCAATGAGGTGAATTTAAAGCTATTCTAATAGCTTTGTGTGATAGCAAGTGACATCTACATCTAGAGAAACTATGGAGATTGAATGTGGATCAAAGCATAGCATTTTCCCCTTTGATCCGATTTTTTCTTGTACAACAAAATGAATATGGAAATGTGTTTAGAAAAATTGCACAAGTTTAACCTATATCAGATTGCTTGCCAGAGGGGGTGGAGGGAGAGGAGAAAAATATGGAACAAGATTTTTCCAAGGTTGAAGACCATTTTTGTATGTATTTGGGGAAAAAAAGGCTTATATTTAAAAATCCTGGTTGGACTTAATCAGTACATGAATCTAAAACTTCTTTGTCAGGTAGTCAATAGGTACACTTCAACACTGGTTCATATTTGCATTCATCAGGATTTTTTGACTTTACATATTATGGCATAAAATTATTCCATTGCATTTATATACCAAAATATTTAACTATTCCAATTTACAAGGTTATTCTTAATTTCAATTTCTTTTGCTATAAAAAGTGTAGCAACAAACATCTTTCGTTGATTTCTCTGGGGCACAGACTTGAAAACAATATTGCTAGTTCCTATGCACAGAATTTAACAATTGAGGGGCTAGTTAGTTCCAAATTGCTTTCTAGAAGGGCTATACAATTCACAGCTCTACCAAGAATAAATTAAAATGCTTTCCTGTAGCACCTCCATATATCACCATTTTCCTTTTTTTTGGTCAACCTTGCCATTCTGATGAATGTAAGATGAGCACTTTTTTGGGGGATACTGTTATCGATAATCCTGAACAGGATTGTCTTTAGCTCTATAAATGCTATAATATCTACTGGGGGATAAAAAAGAATACTCATTTCCCCAAATCCTCTATATTATCCTTTGCAAAATACTTAGCTCCTTAATTATATCAAAATCATAAATCTTATTAGTTATAAATTAGAAAATTTATTAGTGTTCCTCCTTTTGCATATACAAACAAAATCACCAGAATTAAACATAAAATAAAAATAAAATCCTTACCACAGATTTTTTAGTATTCTTGTAGTATGGGTTCCATCCTATACTTAAAACCATTTTATGGACATCTCCATTTCCAACAGAGGCCCAACCATAATAAATTCCAGGAGATAAATCATGTGGAAGATTATCCACTACTTGCTCAGGAAAGTTAGCTGAATAAAAGCATATGATATGAATGTTAATGTGAGAAGAATTTTTCTACATTAAATATTCACACCAGCCTTACAAATACAAAGAGCCACATGTAGCTGATAACTCCAACCAATATTTAATGTTTATATACTGTGAGCTTCTCAAATGAATTTATCAAATGAGATAACGTATGTAAAATCATACAGTGCCTAGTACAGCAAGTATTCCCTCCCCTCCTCTTAGGTTGTTCATTATCAAAAATAAATGCCAAATAATTCCTACTAAACAGGTCAGAGATCAAAAACCAGGTCTGTCCCCTGGCAAAGACGAGTCAAGTCTTCCTCAGCTTTGAATTTATTTTACTTAAAAAAATATGACTTCCAAATTATTTGACATCATTTCTACTAGATTTTAAACGGGATATTGGGGAATTCCTAAGTAAAATTAGCTCTACTATATTCTTTCAAAGAAGGCCACGTTTCATTAACATTAACATTACTGCTATGACACTAATTACAACATTTTCAGAGTTGCATTTTCAGGAACTAATCAATGATAGAATTTGAACCATGAAAAATTTAGACTACTCCCATCTATAGATTTTTAAGTAGTTCTTAAAGCCACTCAAGCCAATTTTCTGTGGCCAATCTGGCGCACTTCTCTGCAGCCAGAATTCAGGATCATTTTTACATGATGAATATGTTACTGGACAACCAAGTCTATATTTTTATCTTTGTATACCAGTAACTCATATGCTCTTAATATTTAATAAAACAGGACTGCAAAGATTAGCATTAAAACTATGCCTTACTTGAGGATTAAACTAATGGGCGGAAGAGTCATGCAGGAGTGCCACAAAGGATTTAGAAGCATTTTGGGTAGTTAGTTGCCATTGAATGTATCGGATGTAATGATTTCCTCCCAACTGATAAGTTAATGTAAGTTTTGATATTTAAGAATGCAAGGTTCTGGATGAAGAAAGCAAAAGACCTATTCTGACTTCTCATTTGTATTATCACGCTAAAAATACTAAAAATTTTGTGAAGCTTGCTCTGATCGGAGGAAATTACTTTCACTAGTGTTAAACTAATTTTTACTTGTTTCATAAATATTCATAAATGTTTTATTTGATGTGACACTTAAGTGGCAATTTTGGTCCCAAAAAGAAAATTTCTATATTATACTCAAATTAAAATATTACTACAACTTAGTTATGGAACCATGGCCATCACTTAACTTCTCAGTTTCCTCATCAGTAAAATGGGTATAACTTTTTTCCTTTCTCAAGGGGTCCTTATGAAACTAAAGAGACAATACATACAAAGTAATCTGAAAATCTTCAAGTAGTGTGTCACTTATTCCTGCTCCAGTCTACCCCAAAGTGACCATTATATCAAATTCAAAATAAAATAAAGGTATAATAATTGCTGAGTATTTCTGAATGGTCACAACAACATACTATTGCGTATACGGTCCTTGTAATCCAGAACCAAAATAATCAGAGGCAAGCATTAGTCTTATCAATTTTAAGAATGACCTTGGGGCCAAATGATATCTTGTGTGGAGATACCTCCTTGTGGTAAGGTGATGCCCAAGTGTGAGTCTGTGTGGGTGGGGAAGGGTGGGGAAGTTAAACGACCGAAGGTTATCTTACACCCAGCAGAGCTACAAGTTCAGAGGCCAGCCCACTAAGTGCATCAATTCCATCATAATTGCCAAGTAAAAAGTAACCCGGGGTGGGGGCGGCTAGTTTGGAAGCACTTAGGTTCAAATCCGACCTCAAACACTTGACGTTTACTTGTCGTGTTACTCTGGGCAAGTCATTTAATCCCCAGTTGGCTTGCAAAAAAAAATAAATAAATAAAACCCAAAACGAGTAAGGAGGGAGAGCCGCAAAACAGCTGCGTGCCCGCCTCCCACAGGCAGACCTGGCATTCAACCTATCCGCGCAGGTAAGCAGCGGATTGGCTCCGTCAATTTCTAAGGCTCTTCCGCCGGGAATGCCCACTGTGACTCTGCCTGAGTCAGGTTAAACCAGAGAAAGATTTGGTGGGGCGAAGGGGGAGGGTAGGAAGAGGAAGAAAGACTCAGATTCTACCGGGTGATTGCTGATAGTCTAGGCTCCGTTTCCTCGGAGGACTAGGGGACCGTGGAGAGATAAGGAGGAAGGTGGATTTGCTCCCGTCCACGATTCGGCCCGGCTCCGCTGGGATACGGGGATGTGCGAGCCTAGGGGGCTGCTGGCTGCCGCCCCTCGCGTAAGGGACTCCCAATCTCCCGCCTTGCTCCCCAGCGCTTACCTGTGGGGATGCCCAGCTGCTTGGAGCCCCGTCCGAAGCCCCGCACCACCTTGCCGCGGCAGAAATAAGGCAGGTGCTTCATCACGTCGCTGAGTCCGGGCTCCGGAAACGGCCCGGGCGGAGAGTCCGGCGGAGCCGCCGTCGAGTTCAGAGCAACGGTTCCCCCGGGCCAGCCGGGAGTGGAGGGAAAGGGGGAGGGGGAGGGAGGGAGATTCCTAAGGGCACAAGGCAGGAGGGAGACCGGGCGCGCGTTTGCGGCCCTCCCCAGAAAGCTGCCGACGAAGGGCACGCGACGGAACCTCCGCACACCGCTGACCCAACAGAAGCCGCAATAGCCCTCCCAAGCCGGCTGAAGCGGAAATCTATACGGGAGGAGGGCGGAGAAGAAACGAAGGGCGGGGAGAGAAGAAAGGAAGAGCGGAAAGGCGCGTTCCCATTGGGCAGTCAGCATGGCCGCCGGTCTCTCCAGCCAGGTCTCCGCTCGTTCTGTTCTTTACAGAACACGCCCCTTCTCCTCCTCCCCTTTTTTATCTAATGGACTAGCCCAACTGGGGCTCGGCGCCTGCGTGAAGGCGCGTCCTCAAGCTCCTGCGGCTCTTGTCAGTTACGAAGCATAAAGAGAAGTACGTGGTTCTGGAACTGCTGCTCTCGGCCACGTTCAGGTTCCCCAGTGATTCGTGAGGGTCGCATATTCAAATTCAGGCTCGGCGCAAGTGGTCAGAATGTCTCCTTCAACCAGCCGAACCTCCCCATGTAGCTGTTCTCCGTATACTGTTGGCCCCACTCGACTCATTCCTTAGCCTTCTCCTTAAGGCAATGGTCACCTTCCAGTCTGTAGCCTGAGATGATCCCCGAGGCAGGCACCGTGAAGTCCCGTCCCCAGCCCTCACCTCTCCGGCCTCTGCATCAGTCAGAAAGATCATTAGAGATCGGGGACAGAAAATTGGATCTGCGCTGGGTTTAGTTCAACAGCTACAAACAGGCGTTTTATAAATATATCCACCATAGAAAAGCATTAATAAAGACCGTCGTGCTAGATGTTAGAGAACATTTAAAAGAAAAGTTTAGCTAACACAGTCACTGTCATAAACAAGTTGACAGGCTAGGAAAGCCGGGAATACAAAAATTTGAATTTGTGCATTACGGAATCATGCAAAGTATCCCCTGAAACGCAAGGTTTTTGTCAGCTAAGGGTATTAACATATCCTGGAAGAAATGGTATTTGAGTTGAACTATATAATTCAATACTGGGGTAAATAAGAGTATTCCAGACCTAGGAGAAAACTAAAAGGCAGCTCAAATGGTCTGGTAGTGTCCAGCCTGGAATTTGGAAGACTTGGCTTAGATCCGACCTCAGAAACTACTACTATGTAGTCCTAGGTAAGCCACAATGAGGTGAAGGATAGGATATTTACTAACACAGTCATTATCACGAACAAGTTCATTGGCCAGGAGAGAAAAAAGCAACCAAAAAACCAGAATACAAAATGTTTGCATTAGTGCATTAGAAAACTACCTAACTGGAACAAAGAGGCTTGGGAAGGAGAAGAGATTTTAAAGGCATCGCCTTTATCTCTTCTCTCTCTTATCTCTTATCTGAGATAAGATTGGAAAAGTAGGATCCTGCAAAATTATGGTGTGCCTTATATTACTATGCAAAGGTGTCTAAATTATAGACCAGAGCCACTAAAGATACTCTATTAGCAGTTGGGGTGGCAGAAAATGCTAAAGGTAGGAAGAGTTGAATTGTTAGGTTATTACTGTATAGTCCAGGTGGGTTATAATGAGAATGTGTATTTGAGGCATTCAGGAATAGAACATGCATTTGAGAGAGATTATAGAGAGAAATGAATAGGTAGAGAAATGTAGAGGTAAGGGACAGATAATCTGAAGGCTAAAATTATAGACCAGTAAATGATGGTTGGTAACTGCTCCAGACAAAAATACTGAAGTCAAGAACTGAAGGGAAACAATGTTCCATTTTAAACATTGAATTTCAGTTGGTAGTAGGGATATCCAGTTAGAAATTTCCTATAGGAACTTGCATATGAGCTCAGAAGTGAGATCTAGGCTGGAAATAACAGATTTAGGGATCATCTGAATACATTTAGTGGTTGAAGCTGTGCTTGCCAAAGGAAAAAATGTTTTTGAGAAAAGCAGGAGCTACCTGAAGGCACATCTTTTGAGACACACTCTTGAAAAAATTTTCATGATCTTTGGCTAGCTGCTGCATTAATAAACCAGCAACATAGGCTACAAATAGGTACACTGTAGTTGATCTACTCAAGAATGTTATATACTTTAGATACCAATTCTTTAACTAGTTCCCAATTCTACAATGATTCTCCTACCTAGGGATTATGAAATTATTTATTATCAGTAAATATTTGATTTGTGTACCTATTTTTATATACCTGGAGTCACGTAAAAATTTTTTTGGGCAAAAAGAGGTTGAGAAGAAAAATTTTAAGAAGCCTTATTTAATTTAGGTAACGCTTATCTGTATCTCACAATTCCACGGATGACATCTATGTGATCTCTCCTGTTGAGCTATTTGACTCAAGAGTTTGAATGACTCAGAATTGCCCAGAGTCATAAGTCAACTCTTGATGACCCCATGAACCAAAGCATACCAAGCCATTCTGTTGAGGAGTGAGATACCCCTATTACATCAATTCTATCCTCAAAAGGGCAAGTTAAAACAATTGTGAACATAAAAAAAATGTATTTTTTCAAATTACATGTAAAGATAGTTTTCAATATTCATTTTTATAAGATTTTGAGTTCCAAGTGTTTTTTCTTTCTCTTCCTTCTCTATTTCCCCAAATAGCAAACAATCTTACATACATACACAATCATTTTAAACATATTTCCATATTATATTGTGAAAGAAAAATTAGAAGAGAGAAGATCCATGAGAAAATAGGATGCTCTGATTGGTAATCAGTCTCCATAGTTCTTTAGATGTGGATAGCAACTTCCATCACAAGTCTATTAGAATATTCTTGGATCACTATTTCTTCCCTGAGCCAAGTATTATAGTTGATCAAAAAGATATATTTTCAAAGAAAAAGGATACTTAAGCTGCTACATAAGTCTTTAGTATAGCTACGCCAGACCAAAGAAAATAGTCTCTTCTTTATTAGTCAGTTAATATTTAAAAGTCCTATGAATTTATTTTTCTAATTGTAGTGTGTTTAAGGTACAAAAGAAAAGCAAAATTCTCCTGGAATAGAATTCAAACTATCCAATAGTTTGGATAGAATTGTTCAAAGTCCTAAAGAATTTGTTTTTGTTTTTTTGTTTTGTTTTGTTTTGGTAGCTGTAAAGTGACTGGGGGTAGAGAGGCATGAACCATTTGAAACAATCAGTATATATATCTAATAAGAGTAGATTTAGCAGAAAATGGAGACAGTTTCTTCCAAAAATATATACTTTTCAATAACTCTCCCTTTGGCCCTGGGTTAAATTATTTTTAAATCGCTGGGTCATCTAAAGATTCACAGGACTGGAAGACAGTTATTGTATAGACCATGATCAGTTTGACCAGGAATTTTAAAAAAAGTTTGAATAAAACATAAGATTGGAGGGTCATAATCATTTCCCAAACTCAATCTCATCCCACACAACTTCCAGAGTTATTGATTTTAATAGAACTTCCGCAAAATTATCTGATGGATAAATGAGACCTCAACAAAAAGACCCCACATCCTTGATAACTGGGTAGGTCTTAGGGCATAAGCAAGAGAGGGTCTGCATTATTGTCCAAGTTACTTCCTGAGGTAAGGGAGAGAAGCTGGACCGGATTATCTGTCCTTAAGTGGGCCTTTTGTTTTCCTTAAGTGGGCCTTTAAATTCCTTGTGAATTCCTTGCATTGAGAAAATTATCAGGATCCCACAGTATCAGAAGAACAAGAGGTCAAGTCTGAGGTTATTTTTCTCATGTAAAAGAACCTATTGGGACTCCACTTCAGCTAACTTCTTTTTGTTTACTAAATATCATAATGACTAACTCCCTTTTGAAGAATTTTGCCCTTCAGTCAATGGTGTAAACCTCTGCTAAGGCCTTGTTACTAAGCATCATAATCTTGTGTTTATTAAGAACTACCCACCTTATGACATCAGATCATAACTCCCATTTTTTTCCCTTGTAAATGCCTAGTTCATTAGAAGCTTTGTCTCACCTTATAGCATCTTCCCCCAGTTAATGGCTAATTGCACTAGGGAACTTAAGCCCACATCTTTTCCCTTGTTAATGGCTTCCTTTTAGAATTTAATCTTCAGTAAATGATGTAATAAAATCTTTTCCTCTTGATTTGGATATTGTCTAAGCCTACAAATTCTTTTGAGACCCCTTTTGACACTGAAATGCCAGTATAGTTGGGATTCAATTCCAGGACCCCAACATTTGGTGGTCCATATGGGGAGTCTTGGAACCCCATCCACTTCTTCACCTCGTCCCCCATCATATTCGCACTCAGAGGTAGGGAATGCAGAACTCGAAGTAGGATTTTATAGAGAGCTAAAATACTCTGTCACAGCTTGAGATATAATTAAAAACAATTTACAAGGAACACAAAAAAATTTGAATTTAAACTTTGATTTGTGTCCCAAATCTGAGAGTGAGGTACTTTTCCATTACAGTCATTAGGGCACTGTAATAAATAATGGACAACTATATTCAGAAAGACAAAAGAAAAAACAGGGAACAGAAATATATCTTTGATGAAATGGATATTAACTTAATATAATGCTTTGTTTTCTACAGTTTGAAGTAGTCTGCTTCTGGGGAAACCTTTTCCCTCAAAATTTCTCTGTTAGATCTGTCCTGGACTATAGTCTACAAATTCTCTGGCTTGGTTCTTTCAAACTCAGAAATATATATATTTTTAATCATCTTCTTGTGTGTACAAATGTACATCTGGAATGAATTGTCCACCTTGTTTCTACTGATTTTGCAGAAACATTTGTTCCAGATTAAATTTTCAGGTTCCAAGACATATGGGAGGTTTCCTAGATAATGTTGCTTAAACTTGCTAGTAAATGAGACTTAGAAAATCTAATCACAACAGCCTTCCACTAATATCAGAGCTAAAAGAAGAATATCAAATTGAACCACCTATATATAATATATCTGGAAATTTGAAGTTTTTCATCTTTTACCTAAGCTTTTTTTACTTTGGAACTTAATATGTTGCATGGACAACATTGTTATGTCCAAGAAATGTCTTTAAAAGTAAAAATTTAAAAGTTTCTTTAGAACTGATGAAAGTGTTTCTATATATGAGTCTCAATCCAACTTGAAATCTTTTAAACAATTTAAAACATATCCAAAACAAAGCTCATAAATTTAGGCTTTTGTCTTGCTAAATAGCTGTAGGCATTTAAATGGCCCCTAAAGAGTCTGTATTTCACTATCCTAATTCTGTTAATTTCTAGGATCAAATTTTAAATATCTTAAAGATTGTGAAGAGACTTGTGATCGTCTTATTAATCTATGTAATAAACATACTATTAATTTAAATTTCTCAGAGGGGCCTTTTTTGGCTTGGGAGTAAAAAATTCTGGTTCTGTGCCTGGGGAAGGGGTAATCATGACCCTCAAGATTTGAAATAATAAAAAGAAATGTTTTTCCATTCATGGGCCTCTTGTGGGAAACTGCTCAAACTCTGGAAATGATTGTATTGAAACCAACTTTCCCCCACACTTTCCACTTATGATCTATGTATAAAATTTGTCTTTACTGCAATGAGTTAAGGTCTATTTCCCAGGATAACTTTTAGTATGCAAACCATACTCTTGATTCATTCTTTGCTTGATCTTTAAAAACCTGTCTCTAGGCCTCCTTTGTACAGCTCCAGCTATTTACAGTTTAAAAACTGATAGAGTATAATTCTGTTAATAGGATTATCGATTTACTTAGACTTTTGTTTTTGTTTTCAATAGCACAATTTTTGAGATTACTAAAAGAATTGCCACTATCAGAAATTTCATTTAAGTATATTCATTAACCCAGTGAAAAACATTGATTAGCCAATCATCTAAACAAATTATACTGTTTTTCTCAAAACTGAATAATACTAATCCGTTTTTAATGGTTACTTTTTAATGAATTTACTTTTAGTAAAGCTTTTACATCTTTATCACTTTACATGTTTATCATATCCCCTCCTTTGAGGATATATTCTTGCTATTCAGAAAAGATATGATACTATATGGATATAATCTTATATATGAATATATAACTAATTAAACCAGTAAACAAGAAGACACCAAATCTAAATTTTCTCCATTTTAGGAAATTGAAATAATAGAAATTCAGAACTATAAAAATTAAAGCAATAAGGGATTTATATTCTTGTAAATTTCATCATACATCTTGATTGTAGCAATGTTATGCCACAATCTCCTTGAATAGTCCTACCTCAGTTACTCTGCCCCAAAACCTCAGGCTATAACCATTCCCTCTTAATCATTAGAGTGTTTGATAGGATAAAGTCTTATATCTTAGACATCATTAGACTATCAAGTGCCTCTCCCTATCTCCTGTACCTCCCTCCATTATGTCATCCCTATCCTATGTGCCTCCTTTCATTATGCCATCCCCATCCTGGGTGCCTACCCCCATTATGCCATCATTCTTATTACCCTATAAAAGAACCTTTGTATCCGACATTCATTGCTGGATTCTTGGAGATAATAGTCTCATTCAGCCCTGGGACCAAATCATGGATCCATTTGGTCCCAGTAAATCTCTCCCTTTCAGATAAAATATTAAAAACTTTCTAATAACAATCTTGCCTCAGTTTCTCCAGCATTACAGCAGTAAGATTCACTTATATAACCTTCTTTAAGATCTCTTTGGGATATAAGCCCAGTAGTAACACTGCTGGATCAAAAGGTATGCACAAATATAATAAAGATGACAATATTACCTAAACTAATCTATTTATTTAGTGCTATACCAAACTATTTTAATGACCTAGAAAAAATAACAACAAAATTCATATGGAAAAACAAAAGGTCAAAAATTTCAAGGGAATTAATGAAAAAAAAATCAAATGAAGGTGGCTTAGCTGTACCAGATCTAAAACTGTATTATAGAGCAGCAGTTACCAAAACCATTTGGTATTGGCTAAGGAATAGATTAGTTGATCAGTGGAATAGGTTAGGTTCAAGGGATAAAACAGTCAACAAATATAGCAACCTAGTCTTTGACAAACCCAAAGACCCCAGCTTTGGGATAAGAACTTACTGTTGATAAAAATTGTGGGAAAATTGGAAACTAATATCAGAAACGAGGCATTGATCCACACCTCTAAAATCTATACCAAGATAAGGTCAAAATGGGTTCATGATAAGCATAAAGAATGAAATTATTATAAATTAGAGGAACACAGGATAGTTTACTCTGAGACCTGTGGAAGGGAAAGGACTTTATGACAAGAGAATTAGAGATCATTACTGATCACAAAATAGAAAATTTCGATTATACTAAACTGAAAAGTTTTTGTAAAACAAAACTAATGCAGACAAGATTAGAAGGGAAGCAATAAACTGGGAAAATATTTTTACAGTCAAAGGTTCTGATAAACTCATTTCCAAAATATAAGAGAATTAACTCTAATTTATAAAAATCAAGCCATTCTCCAATTGAAAATGGTCAAAGGATATGAACAGACAATTTCAGATGAAGAAATTGAAACTATTTTAGTCATATGAAAAGATGCTCCAAGTCATTATTAATCAGAGAAATGCAAATTAAGATAACTCTAAGATACTACTACAAAACCTGTCAGATTGGCTAAGATGACAGGAAAAATAATGATGATTGTTGGAGGGGATGTGGGAAAACTGGGACATTGATGCATTGTTGGTGGAGTTGTGAACGAATCCAACCATTTTGAGCATAGTTTGAACTATGCTCAAAAGTTATCAAATTGTATTCTTTGATCCAGCAGTGTTACTACTGGGCTTATATCCCAAAGAGATTATAAAGAAGGAAAGGGACCTGTATGTGCACGAATGTTTGTGGCAGCCCTTTTTGTAGTGGTTAGAAACTGAAACTGAATGGATGTCCATCAGTTGGAATGGCTGAATAAATTGTGATATATGAAATTATGGAATATTACTGTTCTGTAAGAAATGACCAACAGGATGATTTCAGAAGGCCTGGAGAACTTAATGAACTGATGCTGAGTGAAATGGAGCAGGACCAGGAGATCATTATATACTTCAACAACAATACTATATGATGACCAGTTCTGATGGACCTGGCCATCCTCAGAAACAAGATCAACCAAATCATTTCCAATGGAGCAGTAATGAACTGAACCAGCTATACCCAGAGAAAGAACTCTGGGTGATGACTAAAAACCATTACATTGAATTCCCAATCCTATATTATGCCACCTGCATTTTTGATTTCCTTCACAAGCTAATTGTACAATATTTCAGAGTCTGATTCTTTTTGTACAGCAAAATAACGTTTTGGTCATGTATACTTATTGTGTATCTAATTTATATTTTAATGTATTTAACATCTACTGGTCATCCTGCCATCTAGGGGAGGGGGTGGGGTAGGTGAAAAATTGGAACAAGAGGTTTGGCAATTGTTAATGCTGTAAAGTTACCCATGCATATAACTTGTAAATAAAAGGCTATTAAAAAAAAAAAAAAAGGTATGCAGTTTGACAACTTTTTGAGCATAGTTACAAATTGCTCTCCAGAATGGTTGCATCTGTTTACAACTCCACCAATAATACATCAGTGTCCCAGTTTTCCCACATCCTCTCCAACATTCGTTATTATCTTTTCCTGTCATCTTAGCCAATCTGAGAGCTGTGTCATGGTATCTCAGAGTTGTCTTAATTTGCATTTTTCTTATCAATAATGATTTGTAACACCTTTTCATATGACTAGAAATAGTTTATTTATTTATCTGAAAATTGTTTATATCATTTGATCATTTATCAGTTGGATAATGGATTGATTTCTTATAAATTTGAGTTAATTCTCTATATATTTTGGAAATGAGGCCTTTATTAGGACATATAAATGTAAAAATGTTTCTGCAGTTTATTGCTTCTCTTCTTGTCTGCATTAGTTTTGTTTGTACAAAAACTTTTTAACTTAATATAATCAAGTTTTTCTATTTTGTGATCAGTAATGATCTCTGGTTCTTCTTTGGTCACAAATTCCTTCCTCCTTCACAGGTCTGAGAGGTAAACTATCCTATGTTCTTCTAATTTATTTATAACCTCATTCTTTATGTCTAGATCATGAACCCATTTTGCCCTTATCTTGGTATATGGTGTTAAGTGTGGGTTAGCCTAGTTTGTCATACTAATTTCCAATTTTCCCAGCAGTTTTTGTCAAATAGGGAATTCTTATCCCAAAAGCTGGGATCTTTGGGTTTGTCAAAAACTAGATTGGTATAGTTATTGACTGTTCTGTCCTGTGAACCTAACCTATTCCACTGATCAACTAGTGTATTTCTTAGCCAATACCAAATGGTTTTGGTGAACTCTGCTTTATAATATAGTTTTAGATCTGGTACATCTAGGCCACCTTCATTTGATTTTTTTTTTCATTAGTTCCCTTGAAATTCTTGACCTTTTGTTCTTCCAAATGAATTTTGTTATTTCTTCTAGGTCATTTAAATAGTTTCTTGGGAGTCTGATCATAAGGAGATCATAAGATGCTGTGCCACAGTGGGCACAAATGCTTATTATACACAAACTATGATGAACATGGAAAGACAGGGTCTCTCTTGGCAAGGGACTTCTAGAGAAATTCATCGATGTTTTCAGTGTGGAAACGTTGGATATTTGAGAGCTCAATGTAGATATGAAGATAGAATGAGAAGACAGGGTGAGAGAAAACCCAAAACCCCATATCCAAAATGTAACCAAGGCTTTCACTGGGCCTCTGAATGTAGATTGACTCTGAGAAATGAGAGGCAGAGCCCAGCTCCTAAGTATCAATCAAAGGATAGGTGGGGCATAATAGCAGCTGAGGTTACACCCAGAGAGTCTTTAGAAATTCAGGACTCTGATGTCATCAACCAACAGAAAAGCAATCAGGATTACAGTTGGGGAGAATACAGGTCTTTTTTTTTTTTTTTTTTTTAACCAATCTGGAACCCACAAGCCCTGTCTTTGAGGCAAGAGATTCATTGCATCTTCCAACTTGGTGCTGGGTTCCAAGAGCTCTCTCCAACTCCAAGTAAGACTCTCTCGAGCTCACAGAGTTTCTAGTAACTGCTTAAGTAACTAACTCAAGTCCATTCCACAAGAAGAACTAAGCTCAAGCTCCAAGAGCTCCCTCTATATATGTGATCTCCCAAAGGTTAACTCCACCTTCTGGAGAGAGAGGGATTCTGGGTTATCTCCCAGAGTGCTCTCTGGCTCTAAGGGAGGTGTGAATTCAGATCTCATACTAGCCCTGAACTCTCCCAAATGTGTGAACTGCATTGAGTACTTAGATACTTATGAGCTCTCTAAAGGTATGAACACAAAAGCATTGTTCTATCAGTTCCACTTAGTAATTGTTTCGAGTTCTGGCCCAAAATATCTCTAAGATCAAATCAATTACACTGAGCCATGCCAAACCAGATAAACTATTATCTCTATCAACTCCAATGTCTTAACACTTTGTAAAGATTCCAACAAGTATAGTGTTTTTCTTTTTTTCTAAAATATGACCGTTCTCTCTGGGAGCAGGTTTCTTGGGGAAGTTTTCTGGGGGCAGTGTGGGGAGCCGGCACTAATCTACAGCCACATAAGGCCAACCTTGAATAGGTTGAATCTCCTAATCACATTATATCAAAGACTTCCTGAATAGGAACCTCCTAATCACATCCTAACTTTGAATAGGCAAATATCTAGGCATCCCCTAATCACATCATAGAGCTTCCCGCCACCAGAAACATCTGAGCAGCTCATCCTTGGGCGGGATACCAGCCCTTTGTCTAGGATCCCCACCCTGTACTGTGTTTGAACAACCCTGCCTTCTTTTCTGCTATATATCTGTACTATTGCACCCATTAAAATGAGGCTTGATCAGAATGATTTGACTTGCCTCCATTTTGGGCATTTGTTGAGGATTTCAAGGATTTATTAAGGACGTGTAGAGTAAAGGTTAAAAAAAAAATGAATTTGTAAAATTTTTAAGTTTTTAGAAGATGTCTGCCCTATGGTTCCCTGGTAAGGAACCATTGATGAGAAAAAGGTGAAAAAGAGTTGGAGATTGCTTTAATGATTTTATGTAATTCAGGACAATCCTCTTTCTTAAAAGGTGCCCTTAAGCACACCAATTTTAGAGCTCAAATTAGGCTCCCAAAAACAATGAAAAGATTCTTTGACCCTCCTCCCAAAGCTTCAATGGCTTTCTTCAGCTTCCCAAGTAGAGAGCCTTTAGCTCCACTGACGAAGGAAGCGATTCTTCAACTTCAATCAGGCCTACAGTGGACAATGATATTGATTGGGCATTTGGGAAAAGAGTCTGTCTAAAGTCCTTTTAGGCGTACCATCTAGTTCTAGTTCTAGTTATTCTGGTTCTTTCTGGGTAAGATTCTGAAACAGGTATTTTTCTGGGACGCTGGAAAATATCCAAGGTATATTTATATTTTAATGTAATCTGTTTCTATATTTCTATGTGATGTCTGTTTTGTTAGTTGAAAAATTTTAAGTACACCTTCAACTGTTAGTAAAATGGAGCTCCTTGTGTGTCTGTATGTGTGTTGAAAGTTATAATTTTAAAAGATAAAATTCACCTCTTGTTAGGCTTAGAAAATATCAAAGTTTGAAAAAATCTCTCTCTCTAGTGTGTGTGTGTGTGTTTCTCTGGCTGACTGCAGTAGCCTGAGAAAAAGGGAGAGAAGGGAAGAAATTAAAATAAATAAATAAATGAATGAATGAATGAATAAATGAATAAAATAAAAAAAATGAATAAAATAATAAATAAATAAATAAAATAAAATAAAGGGATTTGAAAGTTTGGAAAGTTTGGAAATATCTAGAAGAGCAGTGTGCTAACATTTAAAGAAAAGAAGTTTAAATGGAATATCTAGGCCTTCTCTGTGAAGGCAGAGAAAAGCACAAAGTCTTGTTTGCTGATGTAAAAGATTTGTTATGTTTTAAGAACAATGATAAAGGAATTTGGGAATTGGTTATTTGAAAATCTGCTTGTGATTTTAAAACTTTCAACCTGATATACTAATATTGTAAGTAAATGGAATTTAGATATTTTAAACAGACAGAAAGTCTTTTTCCCCTTGAAACAGAGCCCGGCTATTGAACTAATTAATAAAACTAAGAGTTGGTTCTATGAAAAAGCCAATAAAATAGATAAGCCTTTGGTAAATCTGATTAGAAAAAGGAGGGAGGAAAATGAAATTAGTAGTCTTAAAAATGAAAAGGGAGAACTTTCCTATAAGAGAAATTAGAGAAATAATAAGGAGTATTTTGCTCAACTTTATGCCAATAAATTTGATAACCTAAGTGAAAATGGATGACTACCTCCAAAATACAGACTTCAAGACTAACAGAGGAAGAAGTAAATTGCTTGAATAATCATTTCCAAAGAAAAGAATAGAACACAATTAAACAACTCCCCTAAGAAAAAAATCCCAGGACCAGATGGATTTACATTAATTTTACCAAACATTTAAAGAACAATTGCCCCAATGCTATATAAATTATTTGATAAAATAAAGGAATGAAGGAGTCCTACAAATTCCTTCTATGACACAGAACATGTACTGATACCTAAACCAGGTAGGCTGAAAACAGAGAAAAGAAATATAGACCAATCTCTAATGAATATTGATCTAAAATCTTAAATAAGATATTAGCAAAAGACTACTAGAAAATCATCTCCAAGATAATACACTATGATCAAGTAGGATTTATACCAGGAATGCAGGGCTGGTTCAATATAGGAAAACTATCAATATAATTGGCCATGTCAATACAAATTAACAAAAACCATATGATCATCTCAATAGATGCAGAAAAAGCATTTGATAAAATCCAACATCCATTCCTATTAAAAACATTAGAGTATAGAATAAATGGACTTTTCCTTAAAATAATCAGCAGCATCTATTTAAAACCATCAGTAAGCATCATATATAATAGAACAAACTGCAACCATTCCCAATAAAGATCTAGTGAAACAAGGTTGCCCACTATCACCATTACTATTTAATATTGTATTAGAAACACTAGCTATAGCAATAAAACTGAGAAAAGGATTAAAAATAAGAATAAACGAGAAGCAAATTATCACTCTTTACCGATGACATGATAATATAGAAACCCAGAGATTCTGCTAAAATTATAGAAATAATCACAACTTTACAAAATTGCAGTTATAAATAAACCCACATAAGTCATCACATTCTTATATATCACTAACAAAATCCAACAGTCAGAATTACAAAGAGAAATTCCATTTAAAGTAACTACTATAATAATAAAATATTTAAATCTATCTGCCAAGGAAAATCAAACTTTATGAAGCAAAATTACAGACCACTTTTCACACAAATTAAGTCTAATCTAACCAATTGGAAAAATATTAAATACTCTTGAAGAAAGACAAATATAATAAAAAGTGACAATATTACCTAAACTAATCTATTTATTTAGCACTATACCAATCAACTCCCAAAAACTATTTAATGACCTAGAAAAATAACAACAAAGATTCATATGGAAAAACAAAGTCAAGAAATTTCAAAGAAATTAATGAAAAAAAAAATCAAATGATGGTAGCTTACTGTACCAGATCTAAAACTATACTATAGAGCAGCAGATTAACAAAACTATTTGGTATGCTAAAGAATAGATTAATTGATCAGTGGAACAGATTAAGTTCAAGGATAAACAGTCAACAAATATAGCAACCTAGTCTTTGACAAACCCAAAATCCCAACTTTTAGGATAAGAACTTACTATTTGATAAAAATTGCTGGAAAAGTAAACTAATATGCAAAACTAGGCATTGATCCATACTTAACGCGTACACAAGATAAGGTCAAAATGGTTCATGACCTAGCATAAAGAATAAAGTATTAATAAATTAGAGGAACATAGGATAGATTTACCTCTCAGACCTTGGAAGGGAAGGTTTTTATACAAAGCAGAACTAGAGATCATTACTGATCACAAAATAGAAAATTTCATTATACCAAACTAGAAAAGTTTTGTACAAAACAAAACTAATGCAGACAAAGATTAGAAGGAAGCAATAAACTAGGAAAATATTTTTACAGTCAAAGAGTTCTGATAAAGGCCTCATTTCCAAAATATATAAAATTAACCTAATTTATAAAAATCAAGCCATTCTCAATTGAAAAATGGTCAAAGGATATGAACAGACAATTCTCAGATGAAGAAATTGAAACTATTTCTAGTCATATAAAAGATGCTCCAAGTCATTATTAATTAGAGAAATGCAAATTAAGACAACTCCTAAGATACCACTCACACCTGTCAGATTGGCTAAGATGACAGGAAAAATAATGATGATTGTTGGAGGATGTGGAAAACTGGGACATTGATTCATTGTTGGTGGAGTTGTGAACAGAATCCAACCATTTTGGAAGTAGTTTGGAACTATGTCAAAAAGTTATCAAACTGTGCATCCCTTGATCCCAGTCACAGTGTTACTACTGGATTATATCCCAAAGAGATTATAAAGGAGGAAAGGACCTGTATTGCACGAATGTTTATGGCAGCCTTTTGTAGTAGCTAGAAACTGAAACTGAATGGATTCCATCAGTTAGATAGCTGAATAAATTGTGGTATATGAAATTATGGAATATTACTGTCTAAGAAATGACCAACAGGATGATTTCAGAAGGCCTGGAGAGACTTAAACGAACTGATGCTAAGTGAAATGGCAGGACCAGGAGATCATTATACTTCAACAACAATACTAGATGATGACCAGTCTGATGGATCAGGCCATCCTCAGCAACGAGATCAACCAAATCATTTCTAATGGGCAGTAATGAACTGAACTAACTATACCCAGAAAAGAACTCTGGGAGATGACTAAAAACCATTACATTGAATTCCCATCCCTATTTTATCACACCTGCATCTTTGATTTCCTTCACAAGCTAATTGTACAATAATTCAAGTCTGATTCTCTTTTGTACAGCAAAATAATTTTTAGTCATGTATACTTGTGTTATCTAATTATATTTTAATATATTTAACATCTACTGGTCATCCCTGCCATTTAGGGGAGGTAGGGTAGAGGTGAAAAATTGGAACAAAGTTTGGCAATTATTAATGCTGTAAAATTACCATGTATATATCCTGTAAATTAAAGGCTATTAAATTAAAAAAAAAAAAGAAACAGAAGCCCAGCCCAAAGGAGCGTCTGAGTGTTCAAGTATATAGCTAGGAGAAAGAAAACTGGAAATGGTAGATTTGGAAGAAAGTAAATAAAATTGATAGGCTAAATCTTGAAAAGGATCCTATATAGGACACTGAGCTGAGAACCTAGAAGTTTTCCTAGGAGACAGGAGTGGGAAGAGTCCTCTCTCCTCTCTCCCACAGTTGCAACAAACTGTGGTTTAAAGAACATATCTTACTTTTAGGTTACTTGATTGAATATTTGTTTCTTGATACATAAGTTTTCTTGGTTGAGGAATATGGTCATAAATGTGATCCATTCTTTGGTAAGAATATTTCTAAAAGTTAATTACTATTTTTAAGAAACTTCTTGAATTCTTATAATGGAATTGGGTAGTCTGTATAAGGGATTAAAGTACAAGTTTTTATTGTCTCTTCCAAAATAGCCTGGTAAACTTATCTTGTTTCCAATAGCTCTTGTTCCTAGTCTGCCAGCTTCTGCCTCCAGCTCTCTCTGAATCTTGGTTCTACTCCTCCGAATCCTTCATTCTACCTGACTGCAGTCTCTACCTTGTCAATCTCCTAAACTGAACTCACTTCACTAATTCAGCTCTTTTTATGCTCTTTTAAAAGTGTAAACTCAAAGGTTGACTCCTCCTCCGAGAGTGGGATTATGGGAGGTGTGAATTCACAAAGTTACAAAGTTAACTTTGTGAATCTCCTGTACTTGTGAACTCCAGTGTGTCAGCTCTAATGTGCAAACTCTCTTAAAGGTGTGAGCTCTAATGTGTGACTTCTTATGTATAAACTCTTAAAGGTGTAAGCATTGTTTTTATCAATTCCATTGAGTTATCACCTTGTTTCAAGTTCTGGCTCATAGCAGATAAGTCCATTTATTCTTATAATTTGGTTATTGATACAGTCAATTATGCTAATAGTTTTCCTAATATTGAACCAGCCCTGTATTCCTGGTATAAATCCTACTTGGTCATGGTGTATTATCCTGGGGATAATTTTCTGTAATCTCTTTGCTAATATTTTATTTAAGATTTTTGCATCAATATTCATTTTCTTTCTCTGTTTTCATCCTACCTGGTTTATGTATCAATACCATGTCTGTGTCATAAAAGAAATTTGGTAGGACGCCTTCATTCCCTAATTTTTCAAATAATTTATATAGCATTGTGTGAAGGTTTTTCTGGGACCTTAGTCCAGTTGAAATAAAAATTACCCAAAATCCATCCAGCTGATAAAATCAAACATTTATTTCTCCTTAAATTAGCGAATTGAGGCCCTAACCTCTGCTTGACTCCAAGGTCTTTGCAGCTTTGTCCTTGGCTTCTGCCTCTGCTTTTAGCCTCCAGTGCTTTTGTTGGAAGATGCAAAATCTCTTTGCCTCAAAGATAGGGCTTGAGCTTCCAGGGTCCTGTTCGCTCCCATCGATGTTCTGGAGAAATTCTCCCCCTTAGCTCTAAAAGCTTCCTCCATATATATCATCTCCCAAAGGTTAACTCCTCCTTAATCATAATCTGGGATTATGGATTATCTCCCAGAGTGCTCTCTGGTCCTAAGAACTTCAAGGGAGGTGTGAATTCAGACTGCCATGCTCTCCCAAAGTGAACCCATTAGCTTAGATACTTATGAGCTCTCTAAAGGTGTGAACACTACCATTGTTTCTATCAGTTCCACCTAGTACTTTGTTTCAAGTTCTGACCCAAAATATCTCTTTCTAAGATCAAATCAACTCCAATGGCTTAACATTTTGTAAAGATTCCAACAGTATTGGGGTTAATTGTTTTTTAAATGTTTGGTAGAATTCACATGTAAATTCATCTGGTCCTGGGGATTTTTTCTTAGGGAGTTAATTAGTAGCTTGTTCCATTTCTTTTTAAAAATGGGACTATTTAAGTCAGGAGCATATATATATTTTTTTCTTTTTTTTAAATTTTTTTTTTTAATTTAATAGCCTTTTATTTACAGGATATATACATGGGTAACTTTACAGAAAAATTCCAAACCTCTTGTTCCAATTTTTCACCCTCTTTTCCCCCCCCCCTCCCCTAAATGGCAGGATGACCAGTAGATGTTAAATATATTAAAATATAAAGATACACAATAAGTTAATGACAAAATTATTTTGCTGTACAAAAAGAATCAATCTAATTATTGTACAATTGCTTGGAAGAAATCAAAGATGAGGTGTGAAAATAGGGATTGGGAATTTAAATGGTTTTGGTCACCCAGAGTTCTTTTTTCTGGGTATGCTGTTAGTTATTACTGCCCATTAGAAATGATTTGGTTGATTCGTTTTGAGGATGGCCTGATTCATGAACTGGTCATCATCTAGTATTTTGTTAAGTAATATTCTCCCTTTGCCTATTTTTCTCAGATATTGTAAGTCTTCCAGGCCTTTCTGAAATCTTTTTCATTTTTTTTTTTTTCTTTTTTTCAAGAGTATTTTATTTTTCCAATTACATGTAAAAATAGTTTTCAAAATTGATTTTTTTTTTTTTTTTTTTTATTTAATGTTTTTTATTTACAGGTATATAATGGGTAATTTCAGATTAAAATTGCCAAAACCTCTTGTTCCAATTTTTCACCTCACCCACCCCTCCCTAAATGGAGGATGACCATAGATGTTAAATATATTAAAATATAACTTAATACACAATAAGTATACATGACAAACCGTTATTTTGCTGTACAAAAAGAATCAGACTCTGAATTATTGTACAATTAGCTTGTGAAGGAAATCAAAAATGCAGGTGTATTACAGAACAGTAATATTCCATAATTTTCATATACCACAATTTATTCAGCCATTCTCCAAGTGATGGACATCCATTCAGTTTCCAGTTTTAACTACAAAAGGGTGCCAAAACATTCGTGCACAGGTCCCTTTCCTTCTTTATAATTTTGGGATATAAGTCCAGTAGTAACACTGCTGGATAAAGGGTATGCAAGTTTGATAACTTTTTACATAGTTCCAACTACTTTCAAAATGGTTGGATTCGTTCACAACCCACCAAAATGCATCAATTCCCAGTTTTCCACATCCCCTCCAACAATCATCATTATTTTTTCCTGTCATCTTAGCCAATCTGACAGGTGTGTAGTGGCATCTTAGAGTTGTCTTAATTTGCATTTCTCTGATTAATAATGACTTGGAGCATCTTTTCATATGTAAAGTCATGGTATTTTTAACATACACACACACACACACACATACACATACAGAATTAACTTTTCTAGATAGTTCCCTCCTCTTTTAAAACACCCTGTCCCTTCTACCCCCCAGTGTGTCATGGATTTGTATTCAGTAAGACTTCCTAAGGTAACAAATTTACTTTGGCAAACCAAAGCATACTCATTTAAATACAAAGGGCAGCATTTAACCTATAGAGTACTCTGAAGAAGTCTCTGAAGAGTAACAGTTCAAAGTTCTAAAATAGCATTTCATAAATGTTTTCCCAAAATTACCATCCAAGGAATTAGCAGAATACTAACACAAATTAGATTCAAAGCATAACCCCTGCCCCCAACAAAACTTATTGCCACTCAGATATGAGCAATTCAGTTGAAAACATTTCTTAATTTACATGAATATTACATTTACCAATTTTGAATTCTATACAACTTGCCTTTAGAGACAGTATAAATTAATAAAAAACAAAAAAACAAAACCTAGGTTTTGGAGGATGGAACAAGCATATTGTCAATGTTCACAAACTTTTAGGAATGGAAATCTTATCTTCCTATTATGTAAATGAGATTCAAAATTCCCTCAAACTTTTCTGCAATATTCTACTGAATCCTAAACTTTTATCTTGGCCTCTATTAGATATTTTTATAGCTGACAAAAGAAGAGGACCTCCTAATTTGATTGAAAATTCACTTTTATATTCTTTCCTTGACCAAAATTCAAAATTCCAAAGTGTACAGGATTTTTTTCAGCTTAATTTCTCTCCCACCCCCCCTTTTTTTAAATTAAAGCTTTTTATTTTCAAAAGATATGCATGGGTAATTTTTCAACATTGATCCTTGCATTGCCTTGTGTTCCAAATTTTCCACTTCTTCTCCCTACCCCATCCCCTAGATGGCAAGTAATCCAATATATGTTATACATGTTAAAAATATATGTTAAATCCAATATATGTAAATATATTTGTATAATTATCTTGTTCAGCTTAATTTCTTCTAATCTTCATTGAAGAAAATAGCCCCTCAAAAATTAGAATTAGCAAAGTGGAAGATAATATTTCATAGGATGTAAACAAAAACAAAGTCACAAGAACAACAACAACAACAAAAAAATGTGAAATATGTCATTGGAAAATCAAGTGATTTCCATTTGAAAATCAGCTGAAAAATAGATTAAGGATAGATAACTTAAGAATTATTGATAATCTAAATTAAAAAAAAAGAGCCTGGTCATGATATTTTAAGAAACTACAAAAGAAAACTTTCTGGATATTTTAGAACCAGAGGACAAAATAGAAATTGAAAAAATCCACTGATCACTTCCTAAAAGAGATTCCAAAATGAATATTCTAGCCAAATATCAGAGCTCTTAGGTTGAGGAGAAAACATAAATAACCGGAAAGAAAATATTCACATAATAGGGATGACAGGATCACACAAATTTTAGCATCCGCCAGGACAAGAAAGAAAAAAAAAAGCCTCGATACTCAAGAAAGCAAAGAAACTAGGATTACAAGTATGAATAACCTACCCAACAAAACTGAATATATTCCTTCAGGTAGAAAAATGGACATTCAATGGAACAGAAGATTTTCAAGCATTCTGGAAGAAAAGGCAAGAACACAATGGTAATATTTGCAAACAGAATTTTCTTGAATATATATAGAAGCTAGAAATCAGATCCTCCCCCAGTCTTCTTTATGGACTTTCAGTTGTTGCATAAAACAACTTAGTAACCCCTTCTCAAGGCTGTGCTTCCCATGAGATTCCCTTTATGTTGAAATGTATTTAACTCTGCCCCACTCTTTCCCTATTATTAGGTAATCTTGGACCCTCATGCTGCCTGGTGACCGTGAATTATAATTCCCTTGCCTCTCTTAAAAAACCCTAATTTTTACTGTTTTGGTAATTATTATTTCAGATTGACCTGTCTGGTATTGAGAAGTGGGATTGAAGGATTTTGGCCTGACCAGGCTGCCCTACTTTTGACTCCAGATGCCATATAACAGCAGAGACCTCATGTTCCAATCTGAGTCTAAACCCAAGGTTCAGGCTGAGTGAGTGAATCTCTCAAATTACTCAAATTCCTGGTTTTTTTTTTTGTTTTTGTTTTTGTTTTTTTTACACCTTCTTTAAGCAAGGGTTTGTTAAGACCTTGGTCAATATTGGGTCTGTTCTGACATAGCTGCTGGGCTTGTAATTATGTGCCATATGGAGCCACTCTCAACAGGTGCAGTGGATAGAGTACTGGCTTGGAATCAGAGAGACTTATCTTCATGATTCCAAATATGACTTCAGACACTCTGTGACCCTGAGCAAATCATTTAACCCTGTTTGCCTCTGTTCCTCAGATGTAAAATGAGTTGCAGAAGGAAATGACAAACCATTACATTACTTCTGCTAAGAAAATTCCCAATAGAGTCAAAATTGTACACAGCAATAAGAAAATTATGTGATGATCAACTGTAGCGGACTTGGTTCTTCTCAATGTGATAATTCAAGATAATTTCAATAGACTTGGGATGGAAAATGCTTATCCTATCCAGAGAGAGAACTATGGAGACTGAAGGAGGATCAAAACATAGTATTTTCACCTTTTTTTTTGTTTGTTTTTTTCTTGAGGTTTTTTTTCCCCCTTTTGATATTTTTTCTTGCACAACATGACAAATATGAAAATAATGTTTAAAAGGATTGCACATGTTTAACCTATATCAGAGTGCTTGTTATCTTGGGGAAGGGAGAGAAAAGGGAGGGAAGGAGAAAATTTTAGAATACAAAATTTTACAAAAATGTATGCTGAAAACTATCCAAGATTGGAAAATACTATTAAAATATATAAAAAGAATTGGACATGACTGGAAAATGATTGAACAATAAAGACAAAAAAAGGGAAAAAACTTATTTAAGAAAATAACTTGAAATGGGCATAAATTTAGAAAAAAATGCTTTGTGATACTGTGATAATATATCAGAACCTAACTTATTAGAATATTTCCAGTTTTTGTAAGCTTTTCCTCAGAACTTCTTAATAGCATTTTGGTGCCTCCACTTTTTAGGGAATAACAGACTTGCAACTGGTTGTGCATAACTCAACAATTTAATTGTAAGTATACTGATAAGTCAGTAGTATACCTACTTAGAAAGTCTTTAATAAGTTTTTAATTTTGTTTAACAACAACATGTAAAATTATAAAGGTAATGTTAAGTTTTTATTCATAGAACACTTACATTAATTCTTGTCTATATTATCCTAAGAAGTAATATATATGTAAATTTTTATTATTGTGACTTTCATTTGCTGTATTAACTCTTTTGTGAAAACTATTAAGATGGATCATGTCCTACCAGTATTAGACCAACCTGGGACAAAAATCAGTCCTCCATCTAGAATAATTCTAATAGTAATGACATATATAATATTTGTCCCAGTGTTTATTAGCATATAAATTTCTATGTAAGGTAATTTGGAAATATTTTTAATTGAGATCATCTATAAAGTATCAAATCTATCACTTGTAAAAATCGTGCAGTTCTGAAAGAATTTGTACATTGCTCCATTTGGATAACCAAATCCCTTAGAAAACTGAATTCCCATTTCAAATGTTCATTAATGAGAGGAGGGAAGTTATATCACTAACCAACTTAATCTTAAATTTTTTAAAATATTTTATTTTTCCAAATACATGTGAAGATAATTTTCAGTATACACCTTTAAAAAACTTGTGTTCTAAAATTTTCTCTTCCTCCTTCCCCCTCCTCAAGATAAACAAGCAATCTGATATAGATTAAACATATATAATTTTTCTAAATATATTTCCCTATTCATCAAGCTGCACACACACACAAAATCAGATCAAAAAGGAAAAAACATGAGAAAGGAAAAAAAAATTCCAGCAATAATAAAACATAAAATACTATGCTTTTATCCACATTCAGTCTTCATAATTCTCTCTCTTCATATGGATGATACTTTCCATCATGTCTACTAGAATTGCCTTGAATTAATCTCCTTTTTGAAAAGATCCAAGTTCATCATAGTTGATCATCACATAATCTTGTTACTATGTACAATGTTCTCTTGGTTTCTGCTCACTTCTCTTAGCATCAATTCATGTAAGTCTTTCCAGGCCTTTCTGAAATCAACCAGCTCATTATTTCTTCTAGAACAATAATATTCCATTACATTCATATACCTTAACTTATTCAGCCATTCCTCAATTGACAGGCATTCATTCAATTTCCAGTTCTTTGCCACTATGAAAAGGGCTGCTACAAACATTTTTGTCCATGTCCATCTTTTTCCCTCTTTTGAGCCAATAGAGATACTACTGGATCAAAGATATTCAGAGTTTTATAGCTCTTTGGGCATAGTTCCTAATTGCTCTCCAAAATGGTTGTATCTTTCCACAACTACACCAATAATGCTTTAGGGTCCCAGTTTTCCTATAACCCCTCCAACATTCATTATTATTTTTTCTTGTCATCTTAGTCAATCTAAGAAGTGTGAAGTTAATCAATTTAGTCTTAACAGACTAGTTTTAGAATTTTTTTTTTTTTGTCTTAAAGTGTTAATTGTAATGTTGGTTTTCTGGAAGTCTCCGGACCAGTCTTTGTTTCAGCAGAATAATCACCACTAAAATAGCCAGGGATAAAGTCCAAATTTTTTATTGTCTCCTTTCCTGTGGCTCGGCTAGCTTTCTAAAGGTCCTTCAGACATCCTTGGCTCGGTGAAGGAAGCAGGAGAACAGGCCAGTCACCATGGTGTTGGGAGATGGAGTGAATCTCTCTCCTTAGGCTTCAAGAGCTTGAGCTCCCACCTTCAGTCCTCTGTCTTCTCCAAGTCTGTCTCAAAGTCCTACTCTGACTTATTAAATACTCTATTACAATTATATCATCGTAGGTGTGAATCTTGTAGAACAGGTGTCAATCTTGTAGAACTATATTAAGTACTAAGTACATGTACTAAACTAGAGAACTATTAACCAACATGCTAAACTAGATAGCCATTGTCTTATCAATTCTCTTACCAATTCCACTGAATTAACACCTTGTAAGAATTTCTCTAGAATTCTGGCTCATTGCAGTTAATAACTTATTAAATTCTAATAACTACATTATAACTATCTTTTTTACATCAGATTGAATTTTAAGCTGTATTTGAGAAAAATGAATATTAGAAGGAGGTTAATGCAAAATCTTTCATATAATTTTTTTGTTGGCCTAATTTTTTAATTTTCTAACTAATTTATTCCAACACGTTGACAGTGTTAACAATTATATCCAATTCCACTGAGAGACTTTGCTGTCTAAGGTGAAATCTTTTGGGACTGAATTTTCATTTTGAGATTCATGTTCAGGTTTGTTGTATTCCTGAGTCAGTGTTTCACCACTTCAGGGAAAATGTCAATAACTTAATAAGAGGTCTGTGACGTACAGCCAAAGAATATCAGTCCCTGGGGGAAAATTTTGTTGAGACAACCTTGGGAAGGCAAAGTAAAACTCTCGTGATTCAGTTTCCCTTACAAGAAAATCTCCCACCTGAACCTGACTATGATATGATGTAATCTTATACTATTCTCATCTAGAATCAGTTGGAAATAAAAATATTTTAGTCATTCTGAGTTTCAGCTTTGAGGCTGCTACAATAGTCCCAATATGCCTTTTTTTTTTTTTTTTTCTCATATGGACAAGTCCTTCTTGATATAACTATTGTTGCAATACTTTAGTACCTTGTATTTTCAATCTGATGTTAAGTATTTGGCCTTGTCATCTGCCAATTTATATTTTCATGTATAAAATAAGATCCTTAAAATTTTCAAATGTTATTGGAATAATTAGAAAATGATTTAATAGTTTGTGGTCCCAGAAACTAAAATTAATTTGTTGTAGTTAGTCATTGTGTATCAACAAAATGATTCCAAGTCTTTCAAAGTTGTTTGTCTTTACAACTTATTGTTATTGTATAAATTGTTCTCTGGGTTCTACTCACCTCACTTTTTATCAGCTAATCCAAATCTTTCTAGATTTTTCTGAACCTCTCTTTTATTATTTTTTTTTTTGGTAGCACAATTTTATTCTGCAAGTTCCACTGACGTCCACAAGGTGGTGCATTATCATTTAATTCTATAACACTAGAATTTCAGAAGGAAGAACCGGTTTTCAATTATAAAGATGAATAGATAATCGCTGACACTGATAATGTTCTCAAGTGTCTTTAGTTCTGGCAAAGATAATAGAAGTAACTGAAATAAAGTGAGTGGGGAGGGGGAATAGTTTTCAGATTGATAGATTTTATGGGAAGCAGATATTTTACCATCTTTCTTCATCTAAATTATGTGTCAGAACTCCAGAATTAAATTGAATTCCTTCATTAAAGTTTACTTTTGATGTCTCCATGTAGCTAAAGTTACCTTATGTTTTAAAAAGACTACACCAGTGAAGTAACCTAACAGGGCCTACCAAGCTCTAAAAATTTCTATTGTAACCTATCCTATATGTCTGTCAAACAAGAAGTAGAACAGGTAAATTCAGCAAGATTAATCACCAGACAGTTGACTACAGACAACAAACCTTAAGGAAACAGATAAGAAACGTTAAGGAATAGTGTGCATTGAACCAATGAAATCATAGATCTTTGAATCCTATGATATGAATTCACTTAATATATATTCACCATAAAATTAACTTTATTCATATTACAGTTTCCATAAGGTTCAGACAAAACAACAAACTGACTAATAAGGGATAGAAAGTAGAGCATGTATGGTGTGCAAAGTAAGAGATTCCTTCTTGGGCTGATTTTGATCTAATGCTGATTCCTTCCTGAACTAATTCTCAAGGTTGGGAAGCTCAGCTTTTTAAGGGCAATCAAGAAAAATAGCAGTCTACTCCTTGCCAATTTCCAGGTTTCCTTTCCACATCAAGGAAAACTTCAGAATTTATAATAAAGTAACAGGGCATTTTCAATCAGCTGTCCCTCTAATCCTATCATAAAGAATTTCACACTTTATTTACAGAAGTAGTATTAACACCTAAAAATTTGTCCCTTTATTCTTGTGATATATTTTGGTTATCCTGAGTCATGGAGTTAGTCACTCCACAACTTACAAATTATTATCAATTCTAATTCATTGTTTAAGACAAGGATGTTTTTAGGCTAATAAGATGAAGAGAGGAGATTGTGTTTGAGAATAGTGAAGATGCTTTAGAAATTAGGAAGTAGACATTGTCCAAGAAACAACATACTACCCTATGCCAAAGAAAAAATACTTAAAAATAGGTACTGATGCAGGTCCAGCTATTCTCTTCCTCCTGTATCCCTCTGGAAAATGCATAAAACTGGTACATTTCAGTGAAGGCAGGAATAATTATTCCATCATTTTACCCTGTACATAATCTCTTCCAGAAGAGATCAGAATCAGGGTTTTATAATTTCTGTTTATAAGGAAACTTACTAGAAAAAAAAAAAAAAGTTTGGGTCCTAAAGCTCTGGAAATGGAATTATGATGACTTAGTTTACATCCAGAAAGTAATTATTTCATCTTTGTCTTAAAAAGGAGAAAAGGCTAACCACAAAAGTGAAAAATAATTCAAGACATCCAACTTAATAAAAGCCCAACCTAACAGGATGAGTCATAGATGAAAGGTAGAGATTCAAAGGTTAGAGTCACCATTCCTCCCCTCCTTACCCTTCCTCCTACTTAAAGGTCTTCTAATAAAGGCTAAATCATTACTTGTTTGATATATTATAATGGGGATGCATTCTGTGTTTGGATGAGACGAAATGGCCATGGAATGCCCTTCCCCTCAAAATCTATGATTTTGATTCTGTGGAACCTTTTTTTTTGGGGGGGGGAGGGGAGTGCAATGATTAACAGGTAGTGCAAGAAGCCTAAAATTCAGGGTTTTTTTTGTTTTGTTTTGTTTTGTTTTTTTGTTAGTTAGCTAGAGAAAAGTATTTCTGATCTAGGAAACAAGGAACAAGGGCAGGACTTCTGTGAAGTCATGGCTAGAATATAGTGTAAAAGAAGTGGCTTCTAGCCTCACTGGAAGCTTAGGAAAATGCATTTGGGTATGTAGAATGGAGCAAAGGAAAGATACCTGTCACAAGCCTGGTTTTTGATAAAAATGGTGAGGAAGCAACTCCTACCAAGATGTCTTACAATTTTGCCAATTCAAATTCATTAGCTAGAAATCTAAAATTTAATATAGCTCAAATCCAGTCTTACTAATATTGTACTGACTGAAGGCTAAGGGGTAAGGGGGTGGAGGAATTGAACAAGTACAAGACCTACTTCTCAATAGTATATATGTGAACATTTTAAGTCCTGGGTAGCTTTGTAACCATCTTCAATATGACTGTAATCCCTGTGGGTCTTAGTAAAAAAATTCAATTCAGTATAAGTAAATATTGAACACCTGCTATGTGCCAGGTATTGAGAATACAAAATAAAAACAAAACTATCTGTCCTCCAGGTGAAAAGTATAGGTTCATGTATATATACATACAGATATAAATTGAGAGATTTCTTCTCAGGGGGTTATTTTTGATCTAGTGCTAATTCCTTCCTGGACTGATACTCAAGGTAGGGTGACAGTTTTTTAAGGCAATCAAGAAAGTTAACAATCTTCTCTCAGACAACATGCATACATTGCATAATACAAGAGTATACACATATACAATATAAATGTTAAGTAATTCATACAAGGGAACAATAACTAGTAGATAACTGCTAATCTATGAAGTAGCAGTTCTACTTTGAAGGAATTTAGGGTTTCTAAGAGATAAAAGGAGAAGGGGCAGAGGAAAACCTATGGAAAGACAAGAGATAGAAGATGGAATTTGTGTGTGTGGAATACCCAAGTAGACTCAGAATAGCCAGGTTGTGATGTGGAATGACTGAGAGGAATATAATTGGGTCGGACTGGAAAGATAAAATTGAAGCCAGAATGTGAAGGACTTCAAAAGCTAGGTGAGGAATTATTTTATCCAAAGGAAATGACATAAAATATGTTTTAGGAATATCAGTTTGGAAGTTGAGTGGATGATGGTTTGGTGAGGGAAAAGACAGGGAGACCAATTAGGAGGCTATAATAGACCAGGAAAGAGCTAATTAGTATACTTGAACTAGGGTACTAGCTGGCTGAATGAAAAAGACAAATATCAAAGATAGTATGGAATATCTTTGAATTGACAAAACTTAGCAATTGGTTGGATATAGAAAAAAGGGAAAAGTAAAAAGATTATATGCCTGGGTAATTGTAGGATGATGAAGCCCTACACAGAAATAGGAAAGTTCAGAGAGATAGGTTTTGAGGGGAAGATAGTGAGTTCTGCTTTGAACATTGAGTTTAAAGTATTTGTATATATGCAAGGGGCCAATAACTTGTGCTTGAAATCAGGAAAGACAATAGACTGTATAAGTTCTATAAACAATATTTGAACCTATGAGGCCTGAGATCTCCACAATCAGGGGCTCTTACTCTGGGGCAATGGGTGGATTTCTATGGACAGATTTCAAGCAGCAAATTCAAATAAAAGTTACAGCTGAATTTTTATCAGCTTCTAGATAGAATTTATCATTTTCAAGTATTTTTTAAATAGAAAATATTGAGTCCTTGGCCTTGACTATGTTGTCATAGAAGTCCATCACACACACACACACACACACACACACACACACACACACACAACATCCTTGGCAAAATAAAAGAAGGCACAGAATGGAACCTAGGCACGTCTAACTGTAATGGTTAATGATCCAGCAAAGAAAACTGAGAAAAAAATGGTCAGTATCAGGAAAGTACATGGAGAAGAGGATGTCCAGGGAGGAGGAAGTATTAAAGGATTCAAAGTAAAGAATAGACTTATTTAAAAAAAAAAAAAAAAAAAGATCCAGCAGGTTTAGTTATTGGTAGCCCTGGAGAGAATATTTTTAATTGAGTAATGGAGTTAGAAATAATATTTCAAGAGATTGAAAAATGAGGGAAAATATTTCAATGAAAACAAATGCCCATGATAGACTGAAGAAATATGTATTAAACACTGGTATTCTAATATATCTTAGAAATGAAATTCTTAACTTGCAAAAAATTTTCCCCATTTGCTTTTCTAATTTTAGCTAAATTACTTTGTCTAAAAACTTTTAGATTTTATCTAATCAAAATTGTTTTGCCCTTTGATTTTATCTATTGTATCATGATCTTTTCCCTTTTCCATAGATTCTGCCAGGATTATTTCAATCACTTTTGAACAAATGGTTGGGTAAGGAGCAACTTGCTCCTACTCTTTAACCCTGGCCTCCATGTAACTATTGAGTGGTCCTGCCTACGCAAGACCAAGTCTAAGTTTAAAGTTCTTTCTTGTGGGCATACTTTCCTGATCTTAGACAAATTTATATCCATCTCAAAATAGACATGTTCAGAAGTGACCTTATACATTCATGAGATCCAAAAGTCTTTTGACTAGATTGGACTTGAATGGTGGTAGGGGAGGAAACCCAAGGATGGGCATCAATAAGAGAATTGGCTCAATTCTGGATATTTTTATTATAAAAATTTGATTACATTTGATTATATCAACAAAAAATGTGTTGAAATGATTTTTTTTTTTGCTACCTACCTAATATCTTGACTTTGTCTTTTAGCCTGTAAAACTGAAAATATTTACTATCCAGTACTTTATCAAAAACTGTGCAAACCCTTGTTCTAATCTGTAGAATTTCTCTGACCTATTTTTGCTTGGAAAAATAAATTTACTTATTACCTATTTGTAATGGTCTTTTGTGTAACTAGTGTTTGGTGAGGTTTTTTAGCTGAAAAATATAAGCTAAAAGCTTTGCTATTCAGTTGCTTTCAATTGTGTTTAACATTTTATAATCCCATGTAGAGTTATTTTCCCCCTCCCCTCTCCCAACTTAATAGTATTTTTTTTTTTGCAATTATATGGAAGCATGATTTTCACCATTTTTATAAGATTTTGATTTCTAATTATTTTTTCCTCCTACCTTTCTTCCCTTCCACAAGAATGCAAGTGGTCCTGTATAGGTTATACAGATACTACCATATTAAACATTTCTAAGTTAGTTATGTTGTGAAAGAAGATTCAGAATGAAAGAGAAAAATCATGAGAAAGAAAAAGTGAAAACAGTATGCTTTGATCTGTATTCAGACTCATAGTTCTTTTTTCTGGGTGTGGATAACATTTTCTATCATGAATCTTTTAGAATTGTCTTAGATCATTGTCTTGCTGAGAATTAAATCTATCAAAGTTGATCATTTCTCAGTGTTGCTGTTAGATGTTCTCCTGTTCTGCTCACTTCATTTATCAGTTCATATAAGTCTTTTCCAGTCTTTTTTTTTTCTTTTCTGAAATTAGCCTGCTCATTTCTTACAGAACAATGTTATTCCATTATATATACCACAATTTGTTCAGCCATTCCCCAAATGATGGGAATCCTCTTAATTTCCGATTTTTTGCTACCACAATATGAGTTGCTATAAGTATTTTCCCTTTTATATGATCTCTTTGGAATATAGACCTCATCATGGTATTGCTGGATCAAAGCATATGCATAGTTTTATAGCACTCTGCACATAGTACCAAATTGTTATCCAGAATGACTGGATCGGCTCACAACTTCATCAACAATGTATTAATGTTCCAAATTTCCTACATCATTTCCAGCATTTATTTTTCTTTTCTATCATATTAGCTAATCTGATAGGTGTGAAGTAATATCTCTGAGTTTTAATTTGCATTTCTTTTAATAGTGATTTAGAGCACTTTTTCATGACTTATAGTTTTAATTCATGTGAAAATTGTTTATATCCTTTGACCATTTATCAATTGGGGAATGACTTGTATTTTTATAAATTTGACTCAGTTCTTTATATACTTGAGAAATGAGGCTTTTTTTTTTTTTGCCAGAAACATTGGTTATAAAAAAATTTTCCCCTCTTTCTGCTTCCCTTCTAATTTTGGTTGCATTGGCTTTTTTTTTGTGCAAAAGCAAAAGAAGACCGAAATTTAATAATCTTCTCTGTCTTCTGTTTAGTCACAGATTCTTCCCTTTTTCATAGACAAACAAGTAAAATATTCCTTGTTCTTCTAATTTGCTTATGATATCACTATGTTTAAATCATCTTAGTATATAGTGTGAGATATTGATCATTGGCTAGTTTCTGCCAGAATATTTGTTAGTGACTTCTTATCCCAGAAGTTGGAGCCTTTGGGCTTATCAAAAAATAGATTACTATAATCACTGACTGTTGTGTGTTGTAAACCTAACCTGATCCACCACTCTATTTATCACCCAAATAGTTTTGATGATTGCTGCTTTATAATGTGATTTTAAATTATATAGCTAGGCTACCTTTCTTTGAATATTGTTTTCATTACTTTAATATTTATTTTTCCAAATGAATTTTATCATTTTTTCTAGTTCTATAAAATATCTTTTGGTAGTTTGATTGGTATGGCACTAAATAATACATTAATTTAGATATAATTGTCATTTTTATGATTTCCCTAATTATTTAGATCTGCCTTTATTTGTGTGAAGTGTTTTTGAAAATTCTGTGCATACACATACATTGTATCTAGAATATACTACGACATAATCAGCATATATAGGACTGCTCGCCATCTAGGGGAGGAGGTGGAGGGTGGGAGGGAAAAAACAGAACAGAAGTGAGTGCAAGGGATAATGTTGTAAAAAACTTACCCTGGCATGGGTTCTGTCAATAAAAAGTTACTATAATAAAAAAAAAAAAGAAAGAAAAAAAAAAGAAAATTCTGTGCATATAGTTCTTGGATTTGTCTTGGCAGATAAAATCTCAAATATTTTATATTATCAACAATTGTTTTAAGTGGAATTTATCTCTTGCTGATGAGCTTTATTAATAATATATAGAAATGCCTATGATTTATGTGGATTTATTTTATATTCTGAAACTTTGCTAAACTTGTTAATTATTTCAAGTAATTTTTTAGCTAATTGTCTAGGATTCTGTAAGTATACCATTATATCATTTGCAAAGAGTGATAGTTTTGTTTTCTCATTGCCTATTCTGATTCCTTGAATTTCTTTTTCTTCTCTTATTGCTAAAGTTAACATTTCTAATACTGTATTGAATAATAGTGGTGATAATGGGCATCCTTATTTCATCTCTGATCTTATAGAAAAGGTTTCTAACATGCCCATTACATATAACGCTTGCTAACTATTTCAGATAGCTACTACTTATCATTTTAAGGAAAATTCCATTTATTCCTATGCCCTCTAGTGTTTTTAATAGGAATGGGTATAGCATTTTTGTTGAAAACTTTTTTCTGAATCTATTAAGATAAACACATGAATTCTGGTCAATTATGCTGGTATTTTTCCTAATATTGAATTTACCGTGTATTTCTGGTATTTCTCCCACCTGGTCATATTGTATTATTTGGGTAATAAATTGCTATAATCTCTTTGCTAATATGTTATTTAAATTTTTTGCATCAATATTCATTAGGGAAATTCATCATTTTCTTTCTCTGTTTTGGCTTTTCCTGGTTTAAGTATTAGTATCATATTTGTGTCATAAAAACAATTTGATAGTACTCCACCTATTTTTTCAAATAATGTATATAGAATTGGACTTGTTTTTTAAATGTTTGCTAGAATTTGTTTATAAATCCATGTGGGCCTGGAGATTTTTTTCTTAGGGACTAATGACTTGTTTAATTTCTTTTTCTAAAATGAAGTTATTTATGTAGTTTATTTCCTTTGTTAATTGGGACAATTTATATTTTTTGTAAATATTCATTTCACTTTAAATCATCAGATTTCTTGGCATACAACTAGACAAAATAGCTTCTCATTATTATTTTAGTTTTGTCTTCATTGGTGGTCAATTCACCCTTTCATTTTTGATACTGATAATTTGATTTTCTTTTTTATAAAAAAATCAAAGTAACCAAAGTTATATCTATTTTAATGTTGTTTTCTCCCTATAAAACCAACTCTTAGTTTTATTTATTAGTTCAACACTATTAGTTTTTTATAATAGCTTTTTATTTTTCAAAATACGTACAAAAAGTTTTCAATATTCATCTTTGCAAAACTTTGTTTTCCATATTTTTCTCCCTTTGTCCCCACCTATCCTTTCCCCTAGTTAGCAAGTAATCCAATGTAGGTTAAGCATGTGCAATTCTTTTAAACATCTTTTCATATTTATCATACTGCATAAGAAATTAGATCAAAAAGAAAAAAAAATGAGAGAAAAAACAAGCAAGCAAACAACAAAAAAAGATAAAAATACTATGTTGTAATCCATATTCAGTCCCCATATTGCATTCTTTCTGGATGCAAATGGCTCTATCACAAGTCTATTAGAATTGGCCTGAATCATCTCATTGTTGTAAAGAACCAAATCCATTACAGCTGCTCATCACAAAATTTTGTTGCTATGTACAATATTCTTTTTGTTCTACTCAATTCAGTTTGCATCAGTTCATGTAAGTCTCTCCAAGCCTTTCTGAAATCATCCTACTGATCACTTCTTATAGAACAATTATATTCCACTATATTCATATACCATAACTTATTCATTCCCTCAACTGATAGGCATCCACTCAGTTTAAGAGTTTTCTTACTTTTCATTTTATTAATTTCTTCTTTGAATTTCAGAATTTCTAATTTGGTATTTAATTGGTGATTTTCAATTTGTTGTTTTTCTAGATTTTTTGGTTGCATGTCCAATTCATTGATCTCCTCTTTCTCTATTTTATTCAAGTGAACATTTAGAGATATAAAATTTCCCATAAGAATTTCTTTGGCTTCATTCCATAAGTTTTGGCATGCTGTCTCATTGTCACTTTTTGATGAAATTGTTGATTGTTTCTATGATTTGTTGTTTGATCCACTCATTCTTTAGGATTACATTTAATTTCCAATTAGTTTTTAGCCTATCTTTCCATGGCTCTTTATTATTACATGTAATTTTTATTGCATCATGATCTGAACAGGATATATTTAATATTTGTCTTCCTGCATTTGATTGTGAGGTTTTTATGCTCTAATATATGGTAAATTTTGTTTTGGTGCTATGTACTGCTGTAAAAAAAGATTTATTTCTTTCTATCCCCATTCAGTTTTCTCTAAAAGGCTATCATATCTAACTGGTTGAGGTCCCCTATTATTATAGTTTTGCTTTTTCTTCCTATAACTACTTACTTAAATTCTCCTCTAAGAATATGTATACTATACCATTTGGTGCATATATATTTAGAATTTGTTGTGTCCTGCTTTCTAGAGCCCCCAAGTTGGGGTTGTTAAAATATCCCTTCCTAGTAGAGAAGTGATGAGCTGGAACTCCTGAGGATGGTGAAAATAGAGTCCGTTTATTCCAAGGACTTTTCCCTTTTTATACCCTCAAACCCTTATGTAACAAAAACACTGAGCGTGTACTAGGTATATACTGTGCACGTGGGATCACATAAACAACTTGCTATTGTACATAGTTTGCTACCTGATATCACTCTTCCACCTGGTATCACTCTGATTCAATCACAACACACTTGTCACTACCCCCTGACTTCCCAGGAAGGCCAAGAGCCCTTAGGGGAGCTGGGGAGCTGAACCAGACATTGTCAGCGGGTGCCCTCTGGACTGAAGGGTCTTATACCTTACTCAGAGTTTCCCCACTGTTTGTGACCCTCTAGAAGTATTGATATTTCGTCGTTATCTATGATTTTTTTTTCTGAAGCAATTGGGGTTAAGTGACTTGCCCAAGGTCAAACAGCTAGGAAGTATTAAGTGTCTGAGGCTGGATTTGAATTCAGGTCCTCCTGAGTTCAGGGTCAGTGTCTATCCACTGTGCCATCTAGTTGCCCCATCTATAGTGCCTTTTTTTTTTTTTAAACAAGATGTAGTTTCCTTCCTTAGGTCCTTTAATTAGATTTATTCTTTCTTTTGCTTTATCTGAGGTCAGGATTGCTACTCCTATTTTTTTTTTTTTTCATTTCATCTGAAGCAGTCTTTTACCTTTATTCTCTGTGTGTGTGTCTCTGCTTCAAATGTATTTCTTGTAAATAATATATTGTAGAATCCTGGTTTTTAATCAATTCTGCTCTCCACTTTCATTTTATAGGGGAGTTTATTCCACAGTTTTAAATTTAAATCCACAGTTATGATTATTGTGTATTTACTTCCTATTTTCCTCCCTGTTTATACATTTTTCTTTCTTTTCACCCTGTCCTTCTTTACCAGTCTTTTAGTTCTGACTACTGCTTCCCTCAATCTGCCCTCTCTTCAATCACCTCTCCCTTTTTTTCCCCTTTCCTCTACTATCTCTATCTTCTCTTCCATCTACCTTTTCCCTTTTCTTTTCCTTTTCTCCTTTTACTTTCCTATAATGTAACATAAATTTCTTCATCCAAGTGGAGTGTATATTATATCCTCTTTGAACCTAAACTGATAAGAATAAGGTTCAAACAATACTCTTCTACCTCCCTTTTTCTTCTCTACTGTAATAGGTTTTTATGCTTCTTAATGTAATATAATTTACTCCATTTTGTCTTGCCTTTCCTTTTCTCCCAGTACAAACCTTTTTCACTCCTTAATTTTTTTTTCATATCATCACATCAACATCAACTTATACTCATACCCTCTTACTATGTATACCCCCTTCTAAATGCCCTTATAAAAATATAGTTCTTAAGAATTACAAGTATCATTCTTTTCTGTATAGGGATGTAAACAATTAACCTATGGAAATTATTGTGATTTTCATTAGTATTGATATGATATACGTAATGAACATACTAATAATTTAGATTTCTCAGAGCTACCTATACTGGCTTGAGAATCAGAAACTCACAATGTAATTTAAAATTACCAATCATTCCAACTACGGTTATGTTCTTGTGCTGTACTGTACCTGTGTACAATCAGTGAAATGAATTGAGAACTACAGAAAACTGTTCTATCACAAAACTCTAGTTCTGTGCTCTGAGGACACAGTGGTAATGATCTTCAAGATATGAAACAATCCAACAATTGTTTTCTTGTTTTCCATTCTTGGGCTTGACATGGAAAATTGATCAAATTCCAGGAATGACTGTGTTGTAATCCACCTTCCCTTTCCCTTCCCATTTATGATTTATGTATAAAATCACTACCTTTCCTGTAATGGGTGGAGGTCTCCTGCCCAGGAGAACTTTGAGTTTGCAATTCCTCACTCTCGAAATTATTAAACCACTACTTGATCTCTAAAACTTGTCTATAAAACTTGTTTTGTGCAGCTCCAGCTCTTCACAGTTTAGATGCCAGTGTAGTAAAATTCTGTGAACCTTTTGATGCTTCTCTAGAATCTTGTATGTAAAAATCAAAATTTCTGTTCAGTTCTGGTCTTTTCAGAAATGATTGAAAACCTGATTTTTCCTTCAATATCCATATTTTCCCCTGAAGATTATATTAAATTTTGCTAGGTAATTGATTCTTGGTTATCGTCTCAGCTCCTTTGCCTTCCAGAATATCATTTTCCAAACTCCCTGATGGTAGAAACTGCTAAGTATTGACCTTGGTTTCTTGATATTTGAATTATTTCTTTTTAGTTGCTTACAGTATTTTCTCTTTGACTTAATATTTCTGGAATTTGGCTACAACAATTCTTAAGAGTTTTCATTTTGGGATCTCTTCAGAAGGTGATTAAGTAGATTCTTTCAATAATTTTTATCCACTGGTTCTGGGGTATCAGGGAGCACTTTTCCTTGTTAATTTCTTAAAAGATACTATCCAGAATATCCATCAGTTGGGGAATGGCTGAATAAGTTATAGTATATATATGTTATAGAATATTATTATTCTATAAGAAATGATCAGGAGGATGATTTCAGAAAGGCCCAGAGACACTTAGATGAATGGATGTTAAGGGAAGTGATAGAACCAAAAGAATATTGTACATAACAAGAAGATTATGTGATGATCAGCTGTAATGGACATGGCTCTTTTCAACAGTGAGGTGATTCAGGACAATTCTAATAGACTTGTGATAGAGAAAATCTTCTGCATCCAGAAAGAAGATTATGGGCACTGAATGTGAATCATAATATAATGTTTTTACCTTTTTGGTAGCTGTTTGCCTGCTTTTTTTCTTTCTCATTTTTTTCCTTTTTTGATCTGATTTTTCTTGTGCAGCATGATAAATTTGGAAATAGGTATAGAAAAATTACACATGTTTAATATATATTGATTATTTGCTGTCCTACTAGGGGATAAGAGGAAAGGAGAGAGAAAAATTTAGAATACAAGGTTTTGCAAGGGTGAATACTGAAAATTATTTTTGTATGTATTTTGAAAATTAAAAAAAACCTATTTAAAAATGATGCTATCCAGATTCTTTTCTGATCATGGCTTTCAGACTTAAATTATCTCTCCTTGGTCTATTTTCCAGATCAGGTATTTTTCCAATAGGAGGTTTTGTATTTTTTCTATGATTTGGATTCTTTTGATTTTGTTTGGCTGATTCTTGATGTCTCATTGAGTCATTCAGTTACATTTGTCCAATTCTAACTTTTAAGGAACGATTTTTTTTTAAAGTAAGTTTTCCTACTTCCTTTTCCATTTGGCTAATTCTATTTTTCAAGGGAGCTTTTTCTTCAGTGGATTTCCCCCCAATTTGGCCAGTTGTATTATTTAAAGAATTGTTTTCTTCAGTCAATTTCTGTCCTTCCTTTTCCAAGTTGTTGACTTTCTCTTGCCTGCCCCTCATTTCATTTCCCATTTTTTCTTCTACTTCTCTTATTTGACTTTTAAAATTCTTTCTGAGTTTTTCCAAGAAGGCTTTTAGAAGTTGAGACCAATTCAAAGTCCCCTTTAAGGTTTTGTATAGGCATTTTTTCCTCTTCTCAGCTGCTTTCATCTACCCTGTCACCATAGTAGCTTTTTACAGTCAAAGGTTTTTGTTTTGTTTTGTTTTGTTTTGTTTTTGCTGGGGCAATTGGGGTTAAGTGACTTGCCCAGGGTCACGCAGCTAGGAAGTGTTAAATGTTAAAAAAGATTTGAACTCAGATTCTCCTGACTTCAGGGCTGGTGTGCTATCCATTGCGCCACTTAGCTGCCCCTCAAAGTTTTATTTACTACAAAAAAAAAAGTTTTGCCTATTTCATGGCTAGTGGGAGCACTGTCTGAAGGTTCTTGTGATAGAGCTACCAGTGGGGTCACTAGTGGTGAATACGTGGGCCTCTGATGTTGCTGGCTAGGTGACTGTGTACCTTTTCACACATTGTTGTGTGGTTTGGGGATCTGGTAATTTGCCTTCTGCCTTGGAGACCGGAGATTTCACCATTAGCTTGCTGTTCCACTGGCTTGTTGAGTCAAGACTTAGGAATTTTGGTTGCTGATCTGTGCTGTGACTTAGTCTCCCACTCATTTGCTGGGCTGCACTCCTCTTCTATCAAGTAAGACAGACCTTTCCTAAAGTTCTTCTAAATTATCTTTAAACTGGAAAACTGTTTCACTTCATTTTTTGTAGATTTTCTTCTTTTAATTCATTTAGAGGATTGATTTAACATTGTTTCTGAGGGAAACTAGGGAGAACTCAGGCAACTTCTAAGCTTCTCTTTGCCATCTTGGCTTTGCCCCAATTCTGAATATTTTGCCATTATGCATTTACTGGTAATTGTGTAGTCAGTGTAGAGTCTAGGTGAAATGTAAAATGCCTTATTGGCATTCCTAAAGCTGCTTTATGTTCAGCTTCTCAGTCAATTGCAACTGTAGTTCTAAGTTAGGTTATTGAATTTCATTTTAAGTTTGTTTTCTGTCATGTGAGCTTATAAGTATTCTGTGCTTAGCTTTCCCTTTGTTCATAATAAATAATTATTATCTCCTAACTGGTTCATATTGTATATTGAGTAACTTCCTACTCTTTCTTTTGGAGAAATTTTAGACATGAACCATCATCTAAATATTAAGTAAATTTCCCCCAGGGTGCTAAGATGAAAATTTAATTAGCCAGAATATGAAAAAGGGAGCCTACATCTTATCATTAGATGACATTCTCCCCAGGCCAAATCTTTTCCAAATTACATGTGTAGTTGCATAGCAAAGGAGCACTCTTAGTAGAGATGAGAGTGGCACAGTACCCCAGCCAGTCTGAGTTCACTCTCATAATATCAAAAGGGGAAATGAGATGAATAAATGTAATATTCCTTGTGTCTCCAGCAGATATTAGTGTTATAAACCTTCCTCAAGATTAGAACTATTTATCCTAGCCTCATGAGGCACCCTTTTGCTGACCCTATCCTATCCTTATGAAGATTTATTCTAGAATATTCTATTTTTCCTACAATGATCAATTGGGCAACTTATTACATTTAAACCCTTGGTAATAATAAAAATTTACAAACTGAATTATTACATTAGTAAGCATGATCTATTTGATTCCCTTGTGAGTTCAAATCTAGATCAGACATTTACCAGCTGTCACTTCATCCTGTTTGCCTTAGCTTCCTTATCTGTAAAAAATGAGCTGGTGGAGGAAATAGCAAATCATTACAGTGATTTTCTTTGCCAAAAAAAAAAAAACAAAAAAAAACAAAACACCAGATGGGATCACAGAAAGTTGGACATCACTGAAAAATGACAACAAAAAATAACCCTTTTTGCATCTTTACAATAAAACAAGAGGAATACTGAAACACACTTTCTAGATAGTCCAGTATAAACATCAAAGATTTTGATTTGGATTCACATCAATAAATATTAATTAGTGCCCACTGCATGCATTGCACTATGCTAGGGGTTAGGGTATAAAGATGAATGAGGACCAGTCCTTGCTTTTTAATAGATCATAGTTTAATAGAAAGGTAACAGAAATACATCTGAAAGTGTAAACAGATTTAAAAAGGGACTTGGCTCTTTTCAACAATAATGTGATTCAAGGCAATTCCAATAGAATTAAAATTGTGGTGGAAGGTGCTGTCCTCATCCAGAGAGAGAGCTATAGAAATTATTTGAACCTTTTGTTTGTTTTCTTGTTTTTTTCCCCATTTCTTACGTTTTTTTCCCCTTTTTGATCTGATATTTCTTGTGCTGCATGATTAATATGGAAATGTGTTTAGAAGAATTATACATGTTTAACCTATATTGGATTTCTTGCTGTCTTGGGGAGGAGGAGGAAGTAAGAGAGGGAAGGAGAATTTGGAATAGATTTTCCAAAGGTGAATGTTGAAAATTATATTTGCCTATATTTGGAAAAATAAAATATTTTTTTAAAGGGAGTTATCACGGGAAGAGTCAGGGCAGACTTTTTTCATGAAGGAGACAATTGGGCCATAAATAAAGGAAAAGATTCCAGAGGCATGAGGGAAATTTCATTTCAACCATTGGGATGATATATGCAATGTAATGCAAAAAGTCTAGGACAAGGTGAGGAAATGGTAAACTCTTCTGGTAGACTGCAAGTAGCCTGTATGAAAGAAAGCTAGATAATTCCAGTAAGGGAGCTGAGAGTACAAAGAGCCTGAATGGTTATTTTTTAAGCATGAGAGAAACAGAAATATTTTTGAGTAGGGGAGTGATATAGTAGACTTGTGTAATAGTATCACTTGGTGGTGGAGTGAATAATGTACTAGAGAAGGAAAATACCAGAGGCTTGAAGTGATTTATTAGAGGCTGTTCTTCTGAGAACCTTTCCAGGATTGATTGAAATCACAGAATCCCAGAATGTAAGAGAATTGAGAAGTCATCCTGTTCTATCCATTGCTGATCAGGAGTCTCTATAACATACCTGCTAAATGCTGATCATACTTTGTTCTAGTTATGGAAAATCCACTATCCAAGATCTATCCAAAGTTTTTCCTTGACTTGTCTTTATCTCCCCCTCTGCAAATTTCACCCATTGTTCTTTATTCTAATTTCTGTTGCTAAGCAAATAAATAAATAAAATGCAATATTTATGCCCCTCTCCTAGAGCTTTAGAGACAAACATAATCTAGAAACATGATCATAGTCATGTGACAGTGAAAGGGAAGACATGGCATTTTAGGACTACAATTGAATACTGAGAGAGAGAATTGTGGGAACTCTAAGCATATGGGAGTTCATATGTGCCACGATGGACCTTGCATTGTATCTCCCTCATCCCTTCTGTCTGCTTTGGTGGAATTATGAGAACCTCTTGCAACTTCTTTCTCATGGGGAAACCCTCTTAGATTTGTCCATTATTAAAGAGACAAGTAAATATAGATAGATAGATAGATAGATATACACATACACTTTACATAAAGATGAGTATAATCTGGAAGAGAAATCATAGCCCAATGCCACTCTATTTACTCAATTTGTGCTACCTTCAGGAGAGATGTTCCCTTCCTACCAATCAGGGTGCATAATTTTCAGCAATTCTATTCATGTGACATTAATGATTGTTGTTCTGAAAGAAGTATCAGGAGTTTGTCAAGATACCTTAAAGTAGCTTCTATATGTTGTTTTCCCCAATAGAATGTAAATTCCTTGAGAGCAGGACTATTTCATTGTTGTCTTTATAGATGTAGCACTTAACATAGTTGCTGGCACATAGTAGATGCCTAATACATGCTTGTTGGTTGACATTTTTTACATAAAATATCATTGCAGGCTGAACACTCTACAATGCTAGTTAGCTTCTCTGGAAGAGAAGGTTCTTACAAAGGATGAAGGATGCTGTTGTGATGGCAATATATTTTAAATAACTAACATTTATATAGAGTCTTAAGGTTTGCAAAATATTTTTTACAAATATTAACTTGTTTTATTCTCAAAACTATCCTGGAAAGTAGATGCTATTATTATTCTTTTACAGATGAAGAAACTGGAGCAGACAGAGGTTAAGAGTATTGAGACTCGGCTAACAAGTGTCTGAAGCTAGATTGAAACTCAGGTTTTCTTGATTCCAAGTTTCTATTGTATCACTTAACTGTCAGAGAGAAATTGGAAGAGAAATGAGAGAAGGTTCCTTTTCATCTTATACAACATACTCAAAGAATCATGGTCAACATTTTTTTTTTATTGAAGAAAATTTAAAATTTTTCTAGTTAGAAATTATGAAATTTCTCTAATGCAAAGAATTTCATATTTGTAGCATAAAATATGGGAAGACATAAGGCAATGGAAATCAGGCTGCAAATTACTAACAATGGTTTGTGTTCCAGAGACAGCATAAAAGCATCAAGCCCATGGATGACTTCTAAAAGCCATTAATATAGCATAATGAGTATATGGGGTGTTCAGAGAGCACTAGCACCTCTAATGGGAAAGCTTGTTGAGCTCCTTTCAGGACTACTCACTCACCTTTGGTGTCCTAGCTCTCACCTGTCACTCCAAAGCTGTAGCATGCACAATAGTCCCATCTTAGTAAAACTGTTTTGGCAGATGGTCTAAATTAGGTTAAAAGTAACTGACAGACCTATTAGTGAATCTATTAGTGAAATAGGGGCATGTCTACCCCAAGCATCTCTTCTAGCTAAATGGGTAGAATTTGTTCCAAAAGTCATGAAGGTGACTGAAGCAAGCACTGCAGAACTTGGTCAGAACTTGATCAGCCATTGAAGATGCTAAGGTTATCCACTTCATCTCAGATCATGGTCAGTCATATTACCTTACTACTAGACTTGTTTGACCCTTGAAAAATGGGGCTGACAACTTCGTACAATTCTGTATCCTTTAAATCCAATTCACTTGCAAATCAAAACATTACTCCATGATGTTATCGGTCCTCTTTAAAAACAAAGGATGAACAATGACAATGTAGTATAAACATCCACATTCATGACCAATGACCCTGGCAGTCTATAAACTGAAAAGAATAGGGGAAAGATCTCCAAAGATTCTCTTCGTAGCACTCACTGGTGACACTGATTTATCACTGCCCAAACCTTGTATATTTTGGATCCGAGGCTTCAAAAAGCTAAAAATACAGTACAATATACTAGATTTTCCCTAGCAGCCATTGATTTATGATATCTACTGGGGATAATATTTCTGTAGGGAATGAAAGCCTGGAAAATTTCAGCTGATTTTGTTGCCAGAAAAACCCAGATTAGTTGGATTGTGGATATGAGATCAGACACAGAAAAACACATGGAGTTTTTGAGTAATAATGATAGAAATATCATTCATTATTGCTATAGAAGGCAGGAATATCTGTAGATTATAAATCTGTAAGGGTTTTTTTTTTTTTTTCTGCCTTTCTTCTGTGTCCTGTATTATGAGGACAACAGGACAGTATACAGCAGATCAGAAGATAAATTGTTTTAACTCTTGTCCTGCTGAACCAGAGCAATGCACAGAGGAGTTGAGGAAACATTCAGATGGTAATTCTATTCTTCTATTAGGAGAGTCTTTATTTTTAATGAAATTTTGTTATCTTTTGTTCTTATATCATCTAAATTTCCCCGCATATCCATTCTTCCTCTAAGAGAATCATTCCATGTAACAAAGATTTTTTTTAAAGGAAGACAAAAATCAGCTCAACTGATTGATACATATTTTAAAAACCTGAAAATAAAATCAATGTTCCATATACATAAATTCCACCCCCCTCCCTCCCCCCCCAAAAAAGGATTAGAGGGAGGTCACTTCTCAAATCTCTTCTTTGGGGCTGTGTTTGTTATTTTTTCACATATATTAACTTTTTTGTATCATGGAACCACTTGGCAGTCTGATTAAACCTAAGGATTCCTTTTTCAGAACAATGATTTAAATGCAGTATTGTGTTTTTGCTATTGAATCATTTTGATGGTTTTTGCCTCTTCATGACCCCATTTTGGTATTTTTTTCTTTGCAAAGACACTGGAGTAGTTCACCATGTCCTTCTCCAAATCACTTTACAGATGAAGAAACTAAGCAAACAGGGTTAAGTGACTTATGCAGGGTCACACAGCTAGTAAATGTCTGAGGCCAGATTTGAATTTAGGAAGATGTCTTCCTGATTACAAGCTCAATGCTCTATTCACTAAGCCCTCTAGATGCTCTGTATAATAAAATACACAGGATTAAAGGGTAAACCAATTATTTTGAAATGAAATGACCAAAATATTAGAAAAAGAGGTTCAGATACCCCCATGTCTAACATATTTGAAAACAGTAAGGATTTCATCGGAACAGCTCCACTCCTAATCCAGAACCAGATTAGCTAGACAGACTGAATATCTCTTGAGTGACCAGTTACCTGTTTCCCTGACAAACATAATGAATGACACATCCCATCTCCCTTTGTCCAAGATGGTAGGGGAAGTATGCTTTCAGCATAGGAGACTGAAAGGAATAGATATGGGGTCTAACTTAGGAAAGAGTTTAGTTTGGAAATTAGATCTGGGATATGTGTGGAATATATCATGCAAGTCATTGATTCTTTGATTTTACCATTTCCACTAATCTTATTAAACATTTAGTTTAATCATTACCATAGGACAGGTATGGGAAATGTCTGGCCTGTGAACCATATAATTTAGCTAAGGGAACTGTAAATGATGAAAACTAGGCACAATAACTTCCCACTATAAGTTCTATAAGTTGATAATTTTGTATGGCCCAAGAATGATGTTATAAATATCCAAATGATCCTTGGCAGAAAAAAAGTCCCTCACCCCTGCCATAGAGGTATGAGCTAATGAAATAACATTCTGGATATGGAAGGAATGGGTGTAACCTATACTTGTTGAGGGATATCATTGATTGTAAAGGGCTGAAAATCTTGAGTTCATGCACTGAGGTTGGACAACTGAGCACTTAAGGCTGACTACCGATTGGACAATACTCTTATTAGCATATCTTGGAAAATGGCCCTTCCCACTATTCTGTGCTGGCTCGATAATTGGTGTATACAGAGAATTGTAGGAGGGACTAGGGGGTGGAGTAAGACTAGCCAGAGTCACTTTTGGGCAGGAGATGAAGAAAGAAGTTTGTAGAAATTTTGCTTCCATCCAATTCACTCCTACCTCTAAAGACCAAGAATAAAGACCAAGGACTTTTGCTTATCCTGACTCTGGCTGATTCTAAGGTATCCAGGGTGTTAATGCGGTCATGACAATTGACTCACACTCCTAGAGCTAAGGATAACCAAGGGTTACGGTGCTAGATGATTGACCCTGCCACCTGTCACATGGTTCTCCAAGGCTCAACCTGATAAAGCATTAAACAGGCAAAGATGTAACAGGTGAATAGGGAAATCCTAGGTAATTAGATTTCCTGGCACTGTGTTACTTTGCTCCATCAGATTCTCACTGGGCTCTCTTGCAGTTGATGTTGAGAACTCAAGCATAAAGGAGTTATAATGTTCACATCTGTTTGAATGGTTAAAATTTTCCTCTGTATTAAAAAAGACATCTCTGTGCTAAAGATCATTGTCTGACATGGTAATGTAAAAGCCATCCTTCAAGTGTTTTTGTAATAGAATAGGGATAAGTTAATGGGTGAGTGAAGTAGAATGTGAATGTGAGAAAAGAGAAAGGGAATGGAACTTTAAATGCATAATGAGTTTGTGTATAACCAAAATAGAATATTATGCAATGAATGGAAGAAAGGAAGGTCAGTTTGTATCCTATGAGCTAATTCTGTATTCAGAATCAGTGAGTTTTAAGTTGTAGTTGTGCATTGTCAGAAGATGAGGGATCATCTCTTGCAATTCCTGCAGTTGTTCACTTAAGCCATGAATGACTTCTATTAGACACTCTCAGATTATGGAAGAAGGGAAGAAGGGATTATATAATCTGGTATGTGAATCTCATAGGATGGGAAAGCACTGAGGAGTTGTAATCTCTTATAAATGAATATACAAGGTAATATTCACTTATCTTTTCATGTTTCTGTTATCTTCACAGTTGTCACTTTCATGGCATAATAACATATTTTGTTCACATAGATTCAGGTACATTTGTATCTAACACCCCACCCCCTCATCCCCCAACCAAATCTTTAAAATAAAAGCCTCATTTTGCAAAGCAAGAAATGATGGATGAGCTAGTCTATAATATGTCATCCAAAGTGAGTAATTACCATTTTTCATTCATTATCTTGGCAAAGGTAGTTAAAAACAAATTTCAATATTAGTAAGGCAATAGTGAAGCAGGTTCACTATTTTACAACTGGTGGAGCTATAAATTGGTTAAAGTTTTTAGAAACACAATATGGCAGAATATAATGGTAGCTGCAAAACTATTCAAAACTTTTCACTATATGATACTTCTCCTAACTATATTTTAAATCTTATTCACAGAAAAAAGATATATCTGTATAAAAATGTAACATCATTGTTCATAATGTTCATTGTTCATAATAGAAAACAGGAAACAATTCATGTGTTCAGTATTTGGTAAATGATAACGAAATTGTGCTATGTGAACAAAATATGTTATTATGCCATGAAAGTGACAACTGTGAAGATAAGAGAAAGATGAAAAGATAAGTGACATGGTAAAGAAAGGCAACTCAGAATAATATACACATTAACAACAGTATAAAATTGAGAATTAATTCAGGTCAATTGTTTTTCAATCATGTTTCAACTCTTCTTGACCCCATTTGGTACTTTCTTGGCAAAGATACTGGAGTAGTTTGCCATTTCCTTTTCTAGCTTATTTTATAGATGAGGAAATTTAAGGCAAATAGGATTAAGTGTCTTGGCCAGGATCATACAGCAAGTGTCTAAAAGCAATTTGAACTCAGGAAGGTGAGTCTTAACTCCAGGCCCAGTACTCTACTCTGTGCAAGCTAACCACCCTCAGCAAAGGATAATAGCAGTAAAATTCAGAAGAATACAACTGTTGTACCAAAGTTCCCTATTAATGTCATGACCCAGTTTCTACAATTGTCCTATTTAGTTATTCTGCCTAGGTTATAACTTTTCCCTCTTAATGTTTGATGAGATAAAGGTCTACCTCAGATGCTCTCCCCCAAAACCCCAAGCTATAATCATTCCCTCTTAAATGGTTGATGAGATAAAGGTTTTATATCTTTAGGTTATAGACATTCCTTCTTAATGTTTAACAGGATAAAGGTTTATCCATTTAGGATGTCATTAGAATATCAGTAACCTCTCTCCATTGTGTCATCCTAGGAGCCTTCCCCCATTAGGTTATCCCCACCCAGGTACCTCCCCCATTGTGTTCTTGTTATCTCAGAAGGGTTGCCCTCTGAGTATTTCAGGGCCAGACTTTTTGAGATGATAGTCTCCTCCAGCCCTGGGACCAACCATGGATCCATTGGTCCCAGTATCTCTCTCCATTTAATAAACTATTGAATTGGTCTCTAATCTCTGTCTTGCTCAGTTTCTTTGGCATTACATTTTGGAGGCCCCAGTGAGATTGCAAATAAAGCATTCAAAAGAAACAAGAAAACAAATGGAATGTGTTTTTTTTTTTTTTATTGCTATATTATATTACTGAGGCAGTATGACATAGTGCTTCAAGAGTCAGTCTTAATGAAAGGAAAACCTGAGTTCATGAACTACCTCTGACCATGCTGACCCTGGCTATTTGATCCTGGACAAATCCGAGGCTGTCAGAGGTCTAGGGAAATTTCTATGACTATGCATTTGAAGAAAAGGTGCTGACTTCCAATGATAGAAGAAAGTTTACTATTTAATGAAATCTTACTATGTTGTTAAAGTTAATATAAAAGTTTAAAAATAACTATTGAAATAATTAAATGTTTGTATGTATTCCTTTTTAATGATAGTACATGTTGAATAATTGCTTTTAATAAATGAGTCAAAATATGTTCATTCAGTTTGTGGTAAACGTGATTCATTCAAACATCATAACAAAAAGCAAAATGCAAATAGTCTGCCCACAGCTTGAATAAATAAGGCCAAAATAGCACTTTCATATTTTTTACACCCTTCCAAATTATTCACCCTTGTCTGCTTCTGGAAAACCACTGATTGAATTACCAAGACACTGAAAGATATAGTCATTCATTATTAAAAATGTTTTCCAAATTCAGAAACAATATAATTTTTTTAAAGTAATTATTTTATATTCATAAAATATTTCCTGCGGCTTATTACACTGAATACTTCTCTCATGTACTGTTTTAGATATTGGCTAACTAATGCAAGGACAGTGGTATCTTCACTTTCCTGAAGCTTTTCTTCATGTAGCTTAAGATCCCATTAGTTTTGTGGATTTCCATGTCACATCACACCATATGGATTGAATCCATACCTTTCAGATCTTTGTCATATGAATTCTTGTTCATCTACTTCCTTTACTATACTTTAACTTTACTTCCAAACCCCATAATAAACCTCTTTTATCAATCTAGCTTTTTGGGCCAATAAATTCCTTTATTGTGAACCCTTGTGCTGCCACTAGACTTATTTAACTCAGTAACCTTGTGCTGAATCCAATGGGGTTGCAGGGGAACTCTATTTGACTCCCTGAACCCCAAACCTGCCACTAGACCTCAAACCCTAATTTCATTTAGGTACCCCATATCTATCCCTCATCATTACTACTACCAATTTTTTTCTTTTTCTTTCTATCATCTAACTATCTATCATATTACATATATGTATATATGTATGTTTTGTTTGTATATAATTATTTGCATATCTCCCCATCAGATTATGAACTCCTCAAGAGCAGAGACTGTTTTGGATTTTTTTTTTTTTTTGCCTTTCATATAGTACTAGCTAGCATTTAATGCTAGTTGATTGAGTGATCTTAGAAATGATCTAGTTGGACCATTCATTTAAAAAATCTTAGAAATTATCAGTCAAGACCCTTCATTTTCCAAATGATCAACTGAATCTCTGAAAAGCTAAATGATTTGGCTAAGATCACACAGCTAGGATGTATGTAAGATTAAACCTAGATTTGCACATATGGGTCCCTTTTCCTCCTTTAAGATCTCTTTGGAATATAAGCCCAGTAGTATCACTGCTGGGTTAAAGGCTATACACAGTTTGATAACTTTTTGAGCATAGTTCCAAAATTGCTCTCCAGCATGCATTCACAGTTCCACCAACAATGTATCAGTGTCCCAGTTTTCCCACATCCCCTGCAACATTGGTCATTATTGTTTCCTGTCATCTTAGCCAAGCTAACAGGTATGTAGTATTGTCTCAGCATTGTCTTAATTTGCATTTCTCTGATCAATAGTGATTTTCTTCAGCTCATTTTTACAGACAAGGAAACTGAAGCAAATAGGATTAAGGGACTTGCCCAAAGTCACACAACTAATAAATGTCTGAGGCCATATTTGAACTAAGGTCTTTCTGAGTTCTGGTCCACTGTACCACTTAGCTGTCTTAATTTAAGCCCTGTAGAAATGTGTGGTTATTATTGTTACATATATTATTAAGCTGTTTCATGAACCAATGCTATGCATTTGCAAATACTTCTTTGAGGTATACAAATACTTCATTATCCTCACAGGACACTGCACTACTTTCATCATCTCAACCTTGACTTCTCAATGATGTTTTCCTAACCTATCTCTTCTCCTGCTTCCTGAAGACTTTGAATCTACTCTGTGCCTAATCTGAGATCTCTAGTTACTCAATCACTCCCACTTTACCTACTCATTGTGAAATGTGGAAGAGATAACTGTATAATAAACTCTCCACCCAGCTTGGCCCTCTTTTTAATCCCATTTAATGCTGCTTTTAGAATCTTTGGTGACTTCTGCCATACTTGGATCTAATCCCCAACCTTGAATCATACTCAATTTTTGGTTTCTCCATGATGTATGCAGCTTGGCATCTTATTTCATCTTTGTATCCTCGGCAACTACTAGATTAGCTTAGCAATTGTAGTAGTACTAATAATATAACAAGTAATAAATGTTTGTTGAATTGAATTTTTGCTCTTAGATTTCAAAGCACAGCTGGAAGAATATGTCAATCAATATAAATTCATTGTTTTCAAATAATTTTTGAGTCACTTCCTTACTGACAACAAATGACATCACTTTCTGCTTCAATGAGAATATTTAGGTCTTCAGGGATAGAAACTATTTTTAGTCCATTCTCTACTTCATGATATTTGATTTGTGAATATGCCTTATTTCCTCCAGTCTCAAATTAATTCTACTATGGGTGCTTTTGATCCCATTTCTTTTCCAACTTTGAGGCATTTTTCTCCCTATATTTAACAACTCTCATCTTCCTCCTTTCCCTTTGCACAGTTATCTTCTATTCTGAATTCTCATATAATTGCATCTCCCCTTCTTTAATTCCCAATACCTAATCCCTCCTAACACATGAAATTCAATCTACCAAAAAACTTTAGTAAACATTGTCCTATTTTTTTCCCTTCTCTCTTTTGACAAACTTCTTGAATTGTTATTGAAGGTAGATGGTATCTATTTTCTATCTCAATTTCCTCTCCTCTATAATTTATCTCTGCAGTACTAATAAAGCTTATTTCTTAGAAGTCACCAATGACTTCCTTATTTTCCAATCCAATTTTTTTTTCTCCCTCATTCTCTGGGTTGCATATGTCTTGTAGATGGTCTAAACTTTATTTGATTAGCATCCCCCTTTCTACCATGTTATGACCATCACTGCAAAAGCAGATGAAGACCATAAAGGATTGAAGTACATAGGTTGTATCATCCCTCCAATACTGACTGGTTGTGTCACTGAGCAAGTCACAATTTCTTACTCTCTAATTCCTTATTTGTAAAATGGGGACAATAATAGCACCTACAACAGAGTTGTTGTGAGAATTAAATGAGGTAATATTTTTAAAATGTTATAAACCTTAAAATGCTATACAAATACTTGCTATTTTTATTTATTTATTTATAACAGATTTCAGTTCCTTAAGAATTTACCACCAAATAGCCATACTTTTATTCTTACCTAGACTGGTCTTAAGCAAACATAGCTTATCAATAGAAACTACCAAAGATTGTGCTGCATTGACAATATTTGAGAACATAGGGTCACATCTGTGTTTCATTGAAATATTGGGTTTAAACTTTTTAATCACTACAGAATTATGAAATGTAGCATTAGGAAAGTGTGCAATCGTGCATCTTTGTACCTATTCCAGAATGAATGCAACTTTATCCTGATTCTTATGTCTCTGCAATCTACTCCCTTGAAATGTGGAAAGCATGGCAGAATCCCTACAGTGGCCAGACCAAAGGTTAACCATTTTCGTTGTGTCACATCTAAATATGTAATTGATAAGTCTCAAACTCTTTTACAGCTTGTAGTTGACTTCTTGCCTCCATTCATGAAACCTCAAGAACTCTCCAAGATGTTTGGGTTCCTGAATATGACAGTAGAGCTTCAGACACCTTCCCATCTGAATACCCTGAAACAGACATTTACACATGGTCCCAGGACCTTATTGGGGGTCTTTTAAATCTCTGTTTATCTAAATGTTTCTTTCACTCTCATGACACAATCACTCTGAGGAATGCAATTCCATGGAAAGTGAAGTTCCATGAACTTAAATCAGACCAATTATTGAAGCTAAGAGCTTCAGAGGAAATGTAGTTTTCTTTCTATCACTTGTGACTTTGATATAAAAGTATATGAGATTTTTATATAGAATATTGACTAAATTTATTCTTCTTGGCTCCAGGAGACAGAAGTAGGCCTGATGAGTAGAAGTTTCAGTTTGATATAAGTCAAAAATTAATGACCTCAAAGTCCCACCCAAAAAATTCAGTAATTCTGTAAAAACATAGATGTGGGAAAATATGTAATCTTTTTTGCCTAATAATCTGAGCAAGTTTTAGGGGAGAAACTATTATAGAATTCTACAATTGGAATTTTTTTGGGTGCCATTTATCATAGAGAATTGTTTGCTAAATTCGCGCCTCAGACCTCATGCCAATGTCACTTTTTCCCTTCTCCCTTTAATCTAAATGCTTATCTTATCTTACCATGTACCTTTTCATGGAAACCTTAGTGCTCAATTATGTCATTAGACCCTAGTACCTCTTCCCAAAACCTTATCAATATTCCCTCTCCATTTATATCGAACAAGGAGCAAACAAGACCACTTACATTGCTCCAATGAGCAAGTTGCCAACTTTCAGTAAGATGGAGGACCATTGGGACTTACCATCTCACTTGATGCTGTGTCCTCCAGATCTCTAGGAACATTAAGTCTGCTTTTTATGTACTCTCCCTAGTCACCACAAATAGAGGTGTGGATAGCACCTCTAGAAGACTAAGATGTCTTATTCCCAAAACTGACCTGTTTGCCAACCGCAGTGGCACTAGTATGGGAAACTCAAATTCAACTAATTCCTAGAATCAATACCCACTCAAATCACATGACAGGCAGAGAGACTCAGTTGACTACTGCCACTCTCCAGTCTCCTGCCTTTCAATTCTGACACAAAATCTTCAAGGGTAAAGAAAAAGGAAATAGAGAAACTCTTAAGAAATTTTATGGCCGAGTCCAGGTTCTGCAAATTCACCAGTGTCTCACCAACTCATTTTCCCTTGTGAGAGAGAAGGGAAGAACAATCTTTAGGATCTATTACCTTTCATTCTCTTTTAATAATAGTTATCATCACTTCTGGGCTGAGGGGTGATATGACATTGTATGTACATTGGTTACATTTGGTTTCTACCAGATTCATTACTTTCCTCTACTCACAGACTAGTGTATGTCACCAAAAACATGGCACCGAGTCTCTGTTTCTGCCTTTTCTATACTCCCTCTTCAAATGATTTTAATAGCCATTTTTAGGGTGTTTTCTAAATCATTCTTTGATTTTTGGGGTTTTGAACAGTTTTCAATTTTTTCATTAGCTTAGATAGCATTGCTATCTAATGAATATTGCTTGTTTTTTAAAATTACTTTTCTTTTTCCTCTGATTTATTTCCTTAAGACTTTATTCTCCAAAATACAATGTCTAAGTCAAAGGATATGGGCAATTTTATATGGGGAAAAAAAAGGAAAGGAATAAATATTTATGTACTGGTCACTACTAGCCAAGAACCATTACAAAAATTCCCTCATTTGGTCTTCAAAACAACCCTGTGAAGAAGTTACTGTTATTGTCCGCATTTTATATTGTATCACCCAGCTACCTTATATATAAAAGCCCTTATTAGAAGTTGTCCTACTATGTTTCATAAGAAAGTACAATGCTTCTTGAATATGCAAATATATCTATATTTTGACACAGCATCACCAACAGTATATCCTATCACTTATTTAAAAATAAACACAAACTTAATATGCACAAAATAACATTTTATCATATTAATTTGCATTATAGTAAGTTTGTATTTTTTCATGAAATACTTTTGTATCTTTGTGTGTAAAATGAATGCTTATCTCTTTTTTTGGCTACTTAGTAGAAATTGGGTATTGACCTTATATGTTTAATATCAGTTTTTAGTTTAAATATTATACTTTTATCACTTATGATTGTTACAGTTTTTTTTTTTTTCCTGTTCTGGTGCTTCCCTTGTGATTTTTAAAATTATGTTTTGAGGCACAAAAATTTGTCTTTTATGTATTTGAACACAACTATCTTGCTTCTGTTGATGTCCTCTATTTCTTCAATAGTCAGAAGTTTATCTCTACTTCACAGCTAGTATGAAAACATTTAAGTGCAGGCACATACTGAAAATTTTGAAACAAATTTCACCAAGGTTTTTTCTTTGAAATTAGATTAGAAAGGGCCCAGACAGATTTAAAGCAAAAACAACATATTGAACACTATAAGACTGGATGCCTACTTCAAAATAAATGACTTATAAGATTTTACTTTGAGATTTATAAGATGTTATTTTGTTTTTGTTTTTTTTAATCTTTTTTTTTTTTTTTATTTAATAGCCTTTTATTTACAGGATATATGCATGGGTAACTTTACAGCATTAACAATTGCCAAACCTCTTGTTCCAATTTTTCACCTCTTATCCTCCACCCCCTCCCCCAAATGGCAGGATGACCAGTAGATGTTAAGTACATTAAAATATAAATTACATACACAATAAGTATACATGACCAAAACGTTATTTTGCTGTACAAAAAGAATCAGACTCTGAAATGTACAATTAGCCTGTGGAGGAAATAAAAAATGCAGGTGGGCATAAATATAGGGATTGGGAATTCAATGGAATGGTTTTTAGTCATCTCCCAGAGTTCTTTCTCTGGGCATAGCTGGTTCAGTTCATTACTGCTCCATTGGAAATGATTTGGTTGATCTCGTTGCTGAGGATGGCCAGGTCCAGCAGAACTGGTCATCATATAGTATTGTTGTTGAAGTATATAATGATCTCCTGGTTCTGCTCATTTCACTCAGCATCAGTTCATGTAAGTCTCTCCAGGCCTTTCTGAAATTATCCTGTTGGTCATTTCTTACAGAACAGTAATATTCCATAATTTTCATATACCACAATTTATTCAGCCATTCTCCAACTGATGGAAAGATGTTATTTTGTATGTTACCTATACAACCAAGTGACATAAATATGACATTTTTTGTCATTTTTTTTGCAAGGAAAGAAAAAGGTTGAGATCAAGATTCTTGTGGACAGTAATTTCTACTGGTATAGCCACCAGTGTTTCATGTTTTGGTGTTTCATGACTTCTGGTTTGAATTCAATTGTATGTACATAGGTAGATTATATTATCTACATATCTACCTACCTACCTACATAGCTAGCTAGCTAATTAGCCATCTCAAAATGATGCAATAGAAAAGGAGCTGGATTTGGTATTTTGGGACCTAAATTCAAATCCTGTCTCTGAATCTTTTCAATTTGCATGATTTTAGCCAAATGACTTTCTTGACCTATTTCTTCTATAAAATGATGGGTTTGGTGTCAGAAGGTTCCCTGCAGCTCTAAATCAATGATGATTGTGTCATATAGTTCCTTTCAGGAAGATTTCATCTTCATGAGTTTAGATCTAGCCTTAGATACTTACTAGTTGTATGACTTTGACTAAGTTATTTAACTCCATTTGCCTGAGTTTCTACATTTGTAAAATAAGCTAGAGAGAGAAATGGCAAATCACTCTAGCATCTCTGCCAAGAAAATCCCAAATCACAAAGAATTGGGCATGACTGAATGAATAACAAAAATGTGTGTGTGTGTGTGTGTGTGTGTGTGTGTGTGTGTGAAAGCAAGAGAATTCTATCTCTAGCATATAGAATTCCAATAACTTTCTATAGGTTTCCCCTTTATGATCTTCACATTAAAAAAACCCTCTTCATTTCTTAAATGTTCAACTCTGGTGCCACCTAGTCTTCAAAACCTTTCCTCAACTCTTTAACTAAAAGTTCTCTTACCCTCTTCAGTTTTTTTTTTTTTTTTTTTTGGTTGCACTTCATCTGGATCTCTGAATTTGCTTATGTCATTAACTTTTACTATCATTGGCCATGTACATATTTTTGATTATAACCTTATCCCCTTTATCTTGATTCCTACTATTTCTAGTTGCCTTTGTTAAAATTCTCATCCCCACTTACATTCAACTAGGAGTGTGTAAGTAAATGTTTGTATGTTTATGACATATTAATATTAACATTGTTATCACAATGATTTTTATTAACAGAAACAGTAGTACAGAATTCAATTTGTTAGCTAAATAATTCTTTGTTGTTCCTACTTGGTACAGAAAGAACTCACTATCTTCACATAATAGGGCAATTTCAATACATCTGACACTCCTACTCTTCAGAGATGCTCATGTTTCAGGTTACCCAACAAAGGAATTTGGCACATTGTTTTGTCCATTATATACTGGTTGACTTGCTTGGTTCCCCCCTCCCCCCACAATGGACCAATATTCTAATGTATAGAATACAGTAGGCAGCATATTGGATTCTAACTTTATCAGTCAATATTATGCCTGTGTAGGTAAAACTAATTGAGGCAGTTCTACAACATCTAATTTACTCTAATTCCATACTAATAGTATGGAATTACCCAAGACACATATACCTCTATCACCTTTGTGGTGCTCTCCCAAGCATACTATATCTTTTTGGCACAATTTATTTTTTTTAAGTTTTTTATTTTTCCAAATACATGCAAAGATAGTTTTCAACATTCACCTTTGGAAAACTTTGTGTTCCAAATTTTTCTCCCTCTCCTATATGTAGATTAAACATGTGCAGTTCTTCTAAACATATTTCTACATTCATCATACCATTCGTTTTGTGGCTAATTTTTCCCCTTTTTAATCAATTACCTTGAAAATAAGCTACTTCAGTACTTCCTGTAGTTGCTACAGTTTTTCTCCAAATTCTGGAACTATATTTGCAAACTGGTCATAAGCAATAGAAAATAAATTCAAGAGGGGCTCTAGAGAAAAATGAGATATTTAACTACTTTAAAATTGCACTATTTGAGTGAAACTATTCAATGACTAAAGAAATAGAATACGAGAAAGATATTAATTCACACACAAGGGGAGAATATCAGATATGGGCTTATCCTACATGTCCTTGTAATTTATATTAATTTTTAAAAATAGAATCTCTAATATCTTCCATGGAGGGAACTCCCATTGAGGAAATTGCCTCCAAATTGTAGATCAGCGTCTAGTCTGCAAATTAGAGATCATATCCTAATCAATTATGAATAGCTGAGGACAAGGATTATGTCACATACATCTCTGAATCCCCCATAGTGCCTTTACATAACAGGAAAGTGAATAAATACTTAGTGAGTAAATAAGTGATTCTTTGCCTATTATGTGGGAGCCAAAAATAGGAATGAGAAAATCTATAAGAGAAGAAGTGAAAATAACAGCAAATACTGCTAAAAAGTGAGAGTTTGGGGTTTATGTATTATTCTTTAATTTAAAAGGTTCTTGCTACATATTCTCAGTAAATATCAGTCAGCTAAGTGGTATAGGGAATAGAACAATGGGCCCTGAGCTGGGAAGACCTGAATTGAGATCCAGCTCTGGATGGACACTCACTGGATGTGTCACCTTGGACAACTCATTTAACCTCTTTTTTTTCTATTTTCCTTTTAATAACAACCTTCCTTTTGTGACTCCTTGGAGGACCATTTTGTTTATTTTTACTTTTTGGAGAACTATTTTGAAACAAAAAAGCCACATAATTAATAAAAATCAGGCATTGGCACAGAAGAAAATATATCAAAACACATTGATTCAAACAAATAAGATCCCTAATCTCATCTCCCTATGGACCCTGTTAATTTCAGCTAGAAATTTCTTGTTACCTTACTTTGCCTGGATGCTTTCATTCCTATGACTTCAGCACTTAGGGTATTTTTTTTTCTTTTTAACATGGTTGTACCCCTATCTCAACACAGAGTCATATGCAATCCAATTTATTAAGCACCTACTATGTGCCAGGGACTATGCTAAGATCTAAGAATACAAATAAGAAAAAGACAGTGCCTGTCCTCAAAGAGTTTACAATCTAATGGGGGAAAGCAATACACAAAAGGTAACTAAAAAGGGGTATGTATGAGGGAAGTGCCCAAAGGAGTAATTGTATAAGAGTAATGATGTTCCGTGGAGTCAAACCAGTAGAACCATTGATGGAAAAAGAAGAATAAGATGAAAAGTTTTGAGCCTTGTATAAAAACAAAACTTTGGGAAGACTTTATTGCTCTACCCTTCAGCTCTGGCAAGTGGGAGAGGGAGTTGGAAAGCTGTTGACTATCAAAAACTGAATCAATCTGTACTGTCTTTTTTTTTTTTTTTTTTAATCATCTCAATATCTATATCCTAAGGTATCTTTTGGGGAGGTTGGTATTTTTGTTTGTTTTAATTTTTGAATATGTAGGCATCAAGTGAAGAATGAGGATAGAAGAAAGTTGGAGGGTGAATGGGGAAAATCTATTGGAGGCAGGATTTTCTCATCTCTTTTAGAAGGACAAAAAGAATTCATAGAATAAACAACCATTATTATAAATCATATGATCAGATCTTATGCCACAGTTCCCTTTTGATGTCCTGACCTAGTTTCCCTAATTGTCCTATTTAGTTATTCTACCTCAGGTTATAACCTTTCCCTCTTAATGTTTGATGAGATAAAGGTCTACCTCAGTTGCTCTGCCCCAAAACCCCGAACTATAATCATTCCCTCTTAAATGGTTGATGAGATAAAGGTTTTATATCTTTAGGTTATAGACATTCCTTCTTAATGTTTGACAGGATAAAAATTTACCCATTTTAGATGTCATTAGAATAACAGTAGTCTCTCCAGTACCTCCCTCCATTGTGTCATCCCAGGTACCTCCCCCATTATGTCATTGTTCTTGTTATCCTATAAAAAAGCTAGCTCTGTGATACTTAGGTCTGGACTCCAGATGACCAAACATGGATCTATTTGTCCCAGTATATCTCTCCATTTAATAAACCATTGAATTGGTCTCTAATCTGTCTTGCTCAGTTTCTCCGGCATTACAATCTTGAAAAATCTTCAGTCACCATTCAGTTCAACCTCCCCATTTGACATATGGATGAACATTAAGGACATAGAATATTTAAACTTAGGTTTGCTACTTTAAAACTGTAGGGTTCTTGAGAGTTAAATAGCAGCAGCAACAGGATCAGTAAGTCTGAATTCAGGAGAGTCTCAGAAAAATTTGTCAGAAAATCTTCTGGCTCATAGAAAAGAAGCATATTTAGGTCATCAGAAAATAGCTGGCTAATAAGTTGGGAACATAGTACAGGTCAGGTCGGTCTTTCCTCTTGCCATCACATCATATTCTAATTTTTTTGTATGTACATAACTTTCTTCTTGTGCTAAAAAAAATTCTGGACTCTCCATCCAACTCTTGTGTGCTTGGCTTATTTACGAAAGCACTGAGAGAAAGTGAATGATATGGAGCATGTGTGAAGTGAAGTGATTAATCACAATTTAATTTGATTTAGTATAGTTGTCTAGTGAGTAAGTAATGACTTCAAATAGTTTTTTTCTTTCTAGTGACAGGCAACTTTAAATGTCCATACACATGATCGTCAAGTTTATTTAAAAACAAGTATCTTCTTACTTAGGCAGTGTTAAATGAAGTCACTTTAATCAGCAATGAATGGCTTTGAAAGGTCTTTGTGCTCAACTTGGCCAAGTATGTCTACCGGGTGTAGTCACTTCATTCTGTGTGGGGGTAAAAGGAGAGGTGGGAATCCTTTGCCCAGGATAGTTTTTTTGTGCTACACAACCAGGCAAGAAAAGTAAATTGGTAAATAGCTGATCACAAATGAGTTTACCCCATTTCCCTAACTTAGTCTTGTTCCTATCTTCATTTCTTCCTGTCTCCTTCCCTAAGTAGAAGTAGTCATGTTATGCCAAAGTTCCCTTTTAATGTTGTTGTTTCTCCAATTGTCCCATTTAGTTATTCTGCCTTAGGTTATAACCTTTTCCTCTTAATGTTTGAGATAAAGATTTTATAGACATTCCTTCTTAATGTTTGACAAGATAAAATTTTATCCATTTTAGATGTCATTAGAATATCAGTAACCTCCCTCCATTACGTTATCCCCACCTAGGTATCTCCCTCATTATGTCATTGTTCTTGTTATTCTATAAAAAGCTTGCTGTCCCTATACTCAGGGCTAGACTCTTTGAGATAATAGTCTCGTCTAGCCCTGGGATCAAACATGGATCCATTAGTCCCATTATTTCTCTCCATTTAATAAACTATTGAATTGGCCTCTAATCTCTTGTCTTGCTCAGTTTCTCCAGCATTACAGTCAAAGCTTATATTAGTACTTTTTATTCTTTTGCTTCTTCAAAATCCATCTCTCTCAACTGCTCCCAGTTTGTTACTTTTCACCCACCAAACCTGGGTCCATCTCCCATTTGATATCATAGAACCACTTCTCTTCTCAATCTACCCACTCTACTTAATTTAAAATGGGGTAGGAGGTGATACTGAAAGAACACCCCTGAAACACTCACTAAAATTACAACAGTTAAAGAAAACAAGATTTACTAATAATTTATTGGTCAAGGTTCAGCTGGAATCTCAAAAACATGCATATTTGAGTTGGATTAAGTCAATTTAGATCCATGGATTTCAAGATTTCTGCAGAGATACTCTGTACCAGAAAGTTTTATGTAAAGGACACTCCCCACCAAGAGGTTTCCCTAAAATGAACTATTTTTGACTAAGAACCAACACCAGTAAATTGTATCCCTGGGAGAAAAATAAACAACTTTCCCATGAAATACTGACAAACTTTAGCATGGGAGACTTATCAAAATCAAACTCCTTCCTTAGATGTTAGATGTTCCTGACATTTTTGTTTATAAATAAACTGTTTACAAAATTAAAAAAAATTGTAAGGTTCTGTCCTGGACTGTCCAATATTTTCCTTCTGTCTTCAATTGGTGGTCTCATCAGCCCCCATGAATTTAATTAACATCTTCATGCTGATGATTCTCAAAACTTCCTACCCCAGTTGCCCTATTGACCTCAAGTCTCACATCTCTAACTTTCAGGCATATCCTTATGCACCTTAAACTTACTTTATCTAAAAGAGAACCCATTATCTTTTCCCCTAAGTCTTCATCCCTTCCTATTGTGGGGAATAGAGAGATAAAGTGAAGAACTTACAGGAATGTATGAATTCTTTTTCTGTATTTTATTATTTCTGTGTTTCCCCTATGACCTGTATAATATGTGCAGGCTCATATCTACTTGAGCCTTGGCCAGCTAGAAACATATTTACTTAACCTGAGCTAATGACATTTATTGATATTTGACATTTATCGATATTTAGTCTATTAGCTGGACCACTACCACTGTCTGCTTGATTAAGTCTGAAGGCCTGACTTTCTGTTTCCTAGAAATCAGGAGATTTTGGGGAAACAGAAAGCTTCCATTCCAATCTCTCCAAATAGCAACAACCAATTAGATGCCCTCTTCTCATTGCTCTCTTACTTGTGATGTAATTTCTTGTATAAAAGCTATGTATCTTTACTACTTCTTTAGCCCTCCTACTGAGAGCTTTCTCTTTCTATCTCATGATGGGGTTTTCAATAAACAACTTTTCTGCCTTCTATTGAGTGATCTCTTGAGTAATCATTTTGGGTAAGGGTCTTCCACATCCCTCACACTATCTACTCTATTACTATAAAGAACAATACCATCCTTCAAATTCCATGGACTTGAAAATTAAAGGTTGTTCTCAATTCCTTACTATCTTCCACCCTTCCCCTGCACATGTCCAATCTATAATAAAGGTCTGAAACCTTTGCATTATCTCTTGAATAGATCCCCTTGTCTCTTTTGATACCATCACCATTCTGATGCAAGTCCATCTTGCCTGGACTATTGTAATCACCTTCTGGTGGGTTTGCCCTCCTCAAGTTTCTTCTCCATTGCAATCTATTCCCACTCAGCCATCAAAATGATTTTCCTAAAGCACAGGTCCAAACATGTCATCTTCTACTCAGTAAATTCCAGGGGCTTCCTATCACTTGTATGTCATATACAGTATTCTCTGTTTGGTATTCAAAGCCCCTCATAATCTGATTCCTTCCTATTTTTCAGTCTTCTGACACCTTTTTCATCCAATGACCTTCCTAGCTATCCTTGAACAAGATATTCCCCCTCAGTTCCTGGCATTTTCTCTAGTTGTTCTAGCATATTCTCTCTAATTATTTCCTGGTTTTGCCTTATTTAGCTTATTTTGCATATATTCATTTGCATGTTTTCTAGATTTTCTTGAGGGCAAGGACTATCTTTTGCCTCTTTTGTATCCCCAACACTTAACATGGTGCTTGGCACAAATTAGCTGTGTAAATATTAATTGATTGACTCTAGAGGAAGTACTTTTTCTATTGTACTATGTTGATAGTATATATATCAACTCAGACAATTACAATACTAACAGCTTCTCAGGTGGAACTCTTCCCCATAAGGCCTATTTTGACCTTCTACTCAGCAATTCAGTTTCCTCTGCTGAAGAAAGGGGGTGGGGATTGTTGTGCCATAGTTCTCTTTTAATGTCCTGACCCAGTTTCCCTAATTGTCTTATTCAGTTACTCTGCCTCAGGTTATAACCATTCCCTCTTAATGTTAGGATAAAGGTCTTATATCTTAGACCTTAGGCTGTAATCATTCCCTCTTCATGTTTGATGGGATAAAGGTCTTTATCCATTTTTAGATGTCATTAGAATATCAGGAGCCTCTCTGGGACATCCTTCCATTATGTCATCCTAGGTGCCTCCCCCCATTAGGTCATCCCCATCCAGGTAGCTCCCCCAGGTACCCTCCCAGATATCTCCCACCAACCTCTTATGCCCTTTCTTATTTTCATTTTGTACAATGAAAAATCAATACACATGAAATAACAATTATTTTTGAAGTAATAATCATAGCCAATCTATATGCCCAAGCATATTTGGGGGTGACATGTGAGTTTCCTTTCTCACCCACCCAACCTCTACTACTTAAAACTTGTCTGAACTTGAGTAAATCAAATTAATCTCCCTGAGCTTGTTTCCTCATCTACAAAAGAAGAGATTATACTAGATGCTATCTGGGGTTCCTTGGTATTTTAGATCAAGGCTTTTTAAACTCTTTCCAATTGTGTCCCCTTTTTATCTAAAAAAATGTTTATGTGATATGTTGATTTTTATGTGAACAAGGAAAAAGATAAGTTCCCCAAGGGAACTCACAATTAACCAGGAAAAAGGAAATACACATAAAGTAGGAGTGAGTCATTGACTAGACTAACCAGACTAATCAGAGTTAGCTAGAATAAGGAGAAAGGTGCTATTAAAAGGAAGGCACTATTGATGTGGTTAATGGCAGTGCAGAGAGTTGTGGGAACCCCTTCTGGTTGTTGTGCCAAAGTTCCCTTTTAATGTCGTGACCCAGTGTCTCCAATTGTCCTATTTAGTTCTTCTGCATCAGGTTATAACCTTTCCCTCTTGATGTTTGAGATAAAGGTTTTATATCTTTAGGTTATAGACATTCCTTCTTAATGTTCAACAAGATAAAGCTTTATCCATTTTAGATGTCATTAGAATATCAGTAACCTCCCTCCATTGTGTCATCCTAGGGGCCTCCCCCACCATTAGGTTATCCCTACCTAGGTACTTCCCTCATTATGTCATTGTTCTTGTTATCCTATAAAAAAGCTTGCTGACCCAATACTCAGGATGAAACTTGGATCCATTGGTCCCAGTATTTCTCTCCATTTAATAAACTATTGAATTGATCTCTAATCTTCGTCTTGCTCAGTTTCTCCGGCATTACATGGTCAACACAGATCCAATGTAAAAAGAATTCACGAATCTGAAAAGTTTGGATGGAAGTTTTAGTCTATTGGCACTGAGAAGCCAGCTTTGCTAGGAAGACTGATTTCCTTAGTGGCAAGGTCCTGGAAGAGAAATAAGAGGTTTTCACTGAGAAGAAGGTCTCTTTACAGTGGGCAGGAGTCCTGGTAGGCACTTGTACTAAGGGAACAGGTCCCTTGGCATGGCATGATTCCTACTCCAGACTTCTGCAAGGATATGACTTTAAAATTGCCTTTTTTATAAGAGATCAATTGAATGAGATTCCTTCAATGTTATCACTGCCCCCAGGCCTAGATTTCCACTTTAATGAGACCACTTAAGTAAGTGGTAAGACCACTAAGTAAGAATGGTCCTGGATTAATTTTCAACTCAATAGAGGGTGTAGCTAGTCCCACCAAGATAACAGAATGAAACCACTTTATCTTAATTCCCTGAGGTGGGTCTCTCCCAGAGGAGAGTTTCTCAGAGTTTACCCCATGCCCCCCCCCCCCCCCCCCCCCCATCACTATAAGGAAGGAGAGAGAGAGAGTAATCTCATAGTGGGCTTAGTCCTAAAAAGAACTTAGCAAAGACCTTCATCATAACCTGATCTTTTATAAGGAAAATAGAATCTTGGGGTTTCTTGTAGAAGTAAAGGCCCAAACTTAGAGAGAGGATAAAAGAGCCTGATGAAATGTATCTGGCAGAACAGGTCCCAGACTTGTCTAAAGGTATGCTAATCAATACCTCAGAAGGTTGTTTAAAAGTGTATAGAGGTTTGAGAGATATAATAATTGAGTTCCATCCCCACAATCATTCTATACTACCAAGATAGTCTAGGGATTTGAATATATGCGATAATAGCTGATTAGACTTCTTAACAAGGGAAGAGAGTAAATCACATCATGCTTATTCTCTGTGGCCCCACTCAGATTCTTCTTTCTCTTCCCCAAGAAACACTTTTTGAAAAATTGCTTTCTTCCCCTCCCCCTCACCCCCCATCTATAGTGATGTTCTTCAGGTGTCTGGAGTAAAAGCACATGATTATATATATAAACAATGATATTCCCTGTTATTCTTTTACTGATATTTTTTATGACTCCTTGAACCACTTGTTGCATTTATTCAAATAAACATTTATTAGATTCCCACTATATGCAACACATTTTGCTAGTACTAGTGGGGAGGGGATAGAAAGATAAATAAGTCAAACTCCTTGCCCTCTTGGAACATAAGTCTATGAAGGATAATAACATAGAAAACTTCAAATGCAATGTGATAAAATTCATGAAAGGTATAAAAAAACATACAATATTACTGTAAGAGTAATCTAGTCCAATTGGGGGAATCAGACAAGGCTCTGCAGAGAAGGCATCATCCAAGCTAGGTAAGATGGGTGGGAAATTAAATAGATGGAGACATTCCAAGTAGAACAGAAGAAAGGCAGTAGAAAAACACAGGATATATCTTTTGATTTGGAATGAAGAAGCAGAGATTTTTAAAGTCACCTGCTTGAATTTCTAATGCCACAAGCATTCATCTGTCATGAAATCAGTAATAAAAACTCCATTTACATTTGCAAAGAAACTCATGGATTGAACATCATCGCCTAGAAAAATAAAGCCACATAACCTGCCTGCTAGTGGAACAAGTAACATTCAGGATCCTCCTATCTGTAGATTCCTCATTCCATACAGTCACAATTAAGTTAGACTCAAATAGATTCTTTCATCACAGAGTTCATACCCTTCCTTTCTGTTTCATTGTTCTGGCTCTAAAAGAAAGTATAGGCCAAAAAATGAGAACAAAAAGAATCAGAATAATAAGGTCTGATCCCTTCTTAGATGAACAAGTCTCAATTTTTTTTTTTTTTTTGTCTTATTGAAAGTGGGGTAGATGTGCTTCATGGAGACACTAAGAATTGAGTTTATGCTTTCTGTAGTTCCTATAATAAAAGTAATTTTGTTAGTTTTGAGTATTGCTTCAAACACAATACTGAAATATATACCACTAATAGCCCTGTTATAGTTCTCTCACTTCTTAATATTAAAGGGTTAACAGCTCATATTTTTAGAGAGCTCTACAATCTGCAAAGCACTTTCCTCACAACAAGCCTTGGAAGTAGATTGAATTTATTTATTTGTTCATTTATATGTTCATTTATTGATGGAGAAATAGACTTATAACTGAAATGACTTGTTGTAGAGCAAGAGCTCTACAGAACTCTACCAGAACAGCAGCGCTAGAGCTCTTTAGGTCCAAATTCCAATATTAATAGTAATTCACATTTCAGTAATCTTTATAAAGTTCTTATCTCATAAGTAGCCCTTCTACTTAATGTCAAATCTTCTATATTTTGCCCTTAATTCAGTACCTTTGTGTTTCTTCCAAAAGCTTGTCCTTTTGTTCATCTCTTCTCTCTTATTTTCAATGTCTCATTATTTCCTGACTTTTTCCCCAATGCCTAAAACATGCCCATCTTTTCGTCATTTTATGAAATCAGCTCTTTTTTAGTTTGTGAAGTGTTCACTTGACCTTATCATTCCTTCAACTATTGTCTTTTCTCTCCTACCTTTCACAACCAAATTCCTAAAATAAATAATCTGTCTCTCCTCTTTGTTTCCTCTTTCTGTCCTCTTGTACACTCCTTAATATCTTGTTATCTGGTTTCCAATGTTATTAATTAACTAAAACTAGTCTTCCAAAGTTTCTGATCATTTCATGGCTTTTTTTTTTTTTTCATTCTTCATTCTTCTTGATCTTTTCAGTCACTGAGGTTCATAACATTAGCAGAATCCATGACTTTGGCTTTTTCTTACTACCTACCAATCATTACCCATCTCTAATTCACACCTGCTTCTACCTCACTGCCCACATCCAATCATTTTCCAGAGCTTGTTGGTTGTACTTCTACTAGATTTTTTACATTTTTCTTTTCTATACCAACAGTCATCTCTCTGATACAGTTCACTCTTCCTCTTCCACTTAAATTGTTGCAATTATTTCTTAATTGGCCTCTCTCCTCTAGTTTCTCCCCTTATGTCAAAAATAATATTTCTAAAGAACATGTTTCAACTATGTCACTCTTACTTAGAAATCTCTAGTGGTTTCCTATTTCCTACATAAAACATAAACATTTCTATTTTATATTTGAAGCCTTTCACAATCTGACTTAAGCCTACCCTTCTAGTTATGCATGAGATCATTAGACAGATTGAAGCCTTCTAGAGCCAATATATGAGTTAAACATTATCACACATATTCCTTATACATGTGCCTCACTACTACTATGCTCTAAGTCTAAGCCTACTCCTCTTATGGATGCTGTGTGTATTTGTGCAAAGGAGTGAACCAGATTCTTAAGATTTTATATTATCTATTTTCATCACGTTATCTGAGTGGTGATAGTAGTAGCTGCCCCCTGGAGACCTAACAAGCAAGTCAAGACATCATTCTCATGATGTCACTGATCCTCTAAGAACAAAGAATGAACAATTATACTTCTAACTTTCCAGTACACCTTAGAGATCATTGAGGCTCAGATCAAACACAGGGTCCTACCCTGATTTCTCCATTTGCTAGATGCCATTCTCAAGAAATTACTTTGCATATAATAAATCAATCAATAGTCAATAAATATTTATTAAGTGCCTACTGTGTATCAGGCAATGAGCTAAGTGATGGGAATACAAAATGAGGGAAAAGCTCTCAAGGAACTTACACTGAGAGAGACATCAGGTCAGCAAATATATACATAGTGAGTTATGTATAAGATAAAAAGGAAATAATTTAAAAGGAAAGGCAGGAATAGTAAGAGGGATTGGCGAAGGCTTTTTATAAACGTGGGATTTTAGTTGGCATCTTAAGGAAGCCAATGAGGCAGTTGTCAGAGATGGATCGAGAGCATATCAAGCAGGAGACAGCCAAAGAAAATATCAGAAGCTGAGAGAGAGTGTGTCTTATTTGAAAAGCAGGAAGTCAGTGTCACTGCCTCAAAGAGTATATGTTGAAGTATAAGGTGATAGAAGATTAAAAACATCAGAGGGGTCTAGGTTACAAGGGGTTTTGGATGCCAAATAGAACATTTTGTATTTGATCCTGGAGGCAATAGGAAGCCACTGAAGTTTACTGAGTAGGGGGTCACAAGGTTGGATTTTACTTTAGGAAAATAATGTTGGGGACCAAACAGAGAATGAATTGCAGTGACGAGAGACATGAGCTAGGCAGACCACCATCAGGTTATTGCAATAATCTAGGCATGAATGATAGGGGTCTGCCCTAGACTGCTGTTAGTGAAGGAAGAGAGAAGAGGACTTACTGGAGAGATACTGAAAAGGTCAGATTGTCAAATCTTGGCAACAACTCTGATATAAGGGGTGAGAGATAATAAAGAATCCAGGATGACTCCTAGATTGTGAGTCTGAGACAGTGGGAAGATAATATTGCCCTCTATAATAACTGGGAATGGTTAGGAAGGGGAGAGGGTTGAGGGAGACAATGAGTTCTCTTTTGGACATAATGAGTCTAAGGTGTCTAGTTCAAGATATTTGAAAGGCAGTTGGAGATAAAGACTGGAGGCTAGCTGAGAGTTTGGAGTAGATTTGAGTATTAGAGGTAATGAGATCCCAAAGTGGAATAGTACAGAGCAAGAAAAGAAGAGGGTGTAGGGCTGAAGACACCTACAGTAAAAGGGCATGATCTGGATGAGGATCCAGCTAAGGAGACTGAAAAAGGGTGATCAGATAGGTAAGAAGGACACCAGGAGATGGTAGTATTCCAAAAACCTAAAGGAAAGAGAGTGTCAAGGAAGAGAGAAGGGTGAGGTAGAAAAAGGTGAATAGAAGTCCAGGAGAAAAGGCCACTGAATTTGGCAACTAAGGGATCATTAGTAATTTTGGAGAGAGAATTTTGATGAAATGATAAGGTGGGGAATCAAATTGTAAGGAGTTAAGAGGATGGAGGAGAGAGAGTGGAGATGCTGATTTTTTCTAATGATCTTTTTGAAGAGTTTAGCTCAACAAGGTAGAAGAGATAGAGAATGACAGTTAACAAGGATGGAAGGTTGAAGAGTTTTTTCAAAATAGGTGAGATGTGGGCATGTTTATAAGCAGTAGGAAATGAGTCAGTAGACAGGGAGAGATTGAAAATAAATGAAAAAGTGGGGATCAAAAAGGTAGAGAAATGGGGGAGGAGGATCTGTTGGAAAAAGAAGCGATGGAATAGAATCCTTTGTACAAGTAGCGGGATTAGCCTAAGTAAGGAGAAAGGCTACTTCATCAAATGAAACAGGATATTAAGGAGGAAATAGTGTCAGGTAGTCCCTGAATCAGAGTAGATGAGGAAAAGGGAACTCTCAGTGAATGGCCTCATTTTTTTTTTCTGTAAAATAAGAGACAAATATTTATTTGTTTATATTTATGTGTTTTCTGCCAAAAGGAAAAAAAACTCCTTTAGGGAAAGACTATTTTCTTTTTTCTTTTTTAATTTTTTTTATTTAATAGCCTTTTATTTACAGGTTATATGTATGGGTAACTTTACAGCATTAACAATTGCCAAACCTCTTGTTCCAATTTTTCACCTCTTATCCCCCACCCCCTCCCCCAGATGGCAGGATGACCAGTAGATGTCAAATATATTAAAATACAAATTAGATACACAACAAGTATATGTGACCAAACCGTTATTTTGCTGTACAAAAAGAATCAGACTGAAATATTGTACAATTAGCTTGTGAAGGAAATCAAAAATGCAGGTGGGCATAAATATAGGGATTGGGAATTCAAGAAAGACTATTTTCTATTAGTTTTTCTATCCCCAGGGCTTCGTATAGAGTCTGGAGCTGTAGGTTCTTAATTGATGTTTATCAATTGAATGAACAGTCATCTAAGTCAGCCATCACAAACAGCATTTACCTTAATTTACAGATATGAATATCTAGGTTGAGGAAAATATATTGACTGGGAGCAAAACTGGTACTTCAATTTCAGAATCTGTGATGTCAAATACATTGTTTCAATGGTAATACCATATTTATAAGTTAGTGCGTATTTTCCTCTTGTACTCCTGACTCCCACTGGGAATCATAGATTCAGAAGTGTCCCATCATCAGTTTCTTCTCTGAGATTCTAGAATAATCTGGCTTTCTCCACTTCCCTTTTTAACCTGACAGTTTCTTCTGTGAGATGATTAATAATAATATATGATACTTGTGCAGTATTGTAAGGTTGGGAAAGTACTTTACAAATATTCCATTTTATCCTCACAAAAACCCTGGGAAGCAAGGGATATTTTTATCCCCATATATAGATGGGGAAATGACTTGAAAGAGGCCAAATAATTTGTTGAGGGTCACAGAACAATCTGAGGCAGGATTAGAATTTTAGGTTTTTCTGACTCTAATCTAGCAGTCTGTCCACTGGGCTACCTAGCTGAGTTCCTGCTTCGATAAAATAATTTAGAGGTCAAAGCATACCTCAACTGTTGATCACCATGCTCCTAAGGGAAATCTGATAAATGATTCTGAACCAAAAAACCCTCAACACATATTTTTATATAGAAACCACATATGGTATGCACAAAATGAACCATTTAGCTTTTATAAACAAAAATGATTTCTTCACAGGGCACATATCATCTATTCTTTACATTTACATTAGGTCTTGAAGAGTGCGTTGGAGGCTGGTCAGTTGTATGTACCATCTGTGGGGAACAGCTCATTGGAGCCTCTCATTGTCTATCACCATGGAAACAAGTGCTAGAAACAGATACAAGCAGGAAACACCATCTGGTTTTAGAAACAAACATACACACACTCACTCTACCCTCCTTCCCTTATTGAACTTTTATAAGCGACAGAATTAACATCATCTATTCTCAGTGTACCAGTCCAAATCAATCTGTTGAGATTTTCTTTGATTTTTCTTAGTCACTTCAGGCATCATTTCAGTCATGACTTCCAAAAGGCAGGGGAAAAAAAGTTTCATCTACATTAATAAACTGAAATCTTTTCTTCATAAAAACAATTTTCAAACAAAAAATACATTCCATTTTGCTCAGACTGGACAGGTACACATAGGGCTGTGCTGGAACTAGCTCAGACTCTCATGAATTAATTGTTTAATTTTCACTTGAGAAATTAGCAAATATTACAAATCAGGCTTTAATTTATTGTTTTGTTTTCTATTGTTTTTAAATAGTATTTTTTTCCCCAGTTAACATTAAGACAATTTTTAGTATTAATTTTTACAAGATTTTAAATTTCAACTTTTTCTCCTTTTCTCCTTCCTCTCCCCTCTTCTAAAACTGGTAGGCAATTTAATATGTTATACATGTGCTATCATGTAAAACATAATTCCATTACTAGTCACAGTTGTGAAAGAAGGAACAGATCAAAATGAAAAACAAAAAGCATAAAGTAAGTGAAAAATGCTTTGATTTATATTTAGAGTACATCAGCTCTTTATCTGGATATGGATAATATTTTCTTTCATGAGTTCTTTGTTCTTGGATTATTGTGTTACTGAGAAGAACTAAGTCATTCATAGTTGATCATCACACAATGTTGCTGATACTATGTACAATGTTATTATGTACAATGTTTTCCTGGTTCTGCTCAATTCACTTTATGTCAGTTAATGTGTCTTTCCAGGTTTTTTTTTTTTTTTTCTGAAATCTGCCTGTTCAGCATTTCTTAATTGCATAATAATATTCCATTGCATTCATATATCACTACTTCTTAAGTCATTCTCTAATTGATGGGCATTTCTTCAGTTTCCCATATTTTGTCACCATGAAAAGGGCTTTCCACTTTTTTATGATCTCTTTGGGATATAGATGTAATAGTGCTATACCTGGATCAAAGGATATATACACAGTTTGACTGCCCTTTGAGGAGACTTCCAAATTGCTCCCCAGAATAGTTGAATCAGTTCACAACTCTATCAATTTTCTCACATCCTCTCCAAAATTTATCATGTTTCTTTCTTTCTTTCTTTTTTTTTTTTTTTGGCATATTAGTTAATTTGGTAGGTATAAGATGATACCTCAGAATTGTATAAATTTGTATTTCTCTAATCCAAAGTAATTTAGAATACTTCTTATATAAATAGTTTTGATTTCTTCATCTGAAAATTGCCTATTGACCATTTGTCAGTTAGGGAATGGCTTGTATTCTTATAAAGTTGATTGAGTTTTCTATATGTTTAAGATATGAGGCCTTTATCAGAGATACTCACTATAAAGATCATTCCTAGATTTCTACTTTCCTTCTAATCTGGGTAACATTGGTTTTGTTTGCACAAAAGCTTTTGGTTTTAATATAATTAAAATTATTTTACATTTTATAATACTTTCTATTTCTTGTTTGATCATGAATTTCCCATGTATTGTTAAGTAGATTATTCCTTGTTCTAATTGCTTATGATCTCACCCTTTATGTCCAAACCATGCACCCATTTTGACCTTATTTTTGTATATGGTATAAGCTATTAGTCTAATTTGTGTCCTATTGTTTTCTAGTTTTCCCAGTTTTTGTCAAGTAGTGAGTTTTTATCACAAAGCCTGGGATTTTTGAGTAACTATGGTCATTGAGCACTGTGTCTTAAATACCTAATCTGTTCCACTGATCCATCACTCTAGTTCTTAGCCAATACGAGATAATTTTGATGATTACTGCTTTATAATATAGTTTGAGATCTGGTGTTGCTAGGGTACCTTCCTTTGTATTTTTTCATTAATTCCCTTTGTATTCTTGACCTTTTGTTCTTCCAGATTTAATTTTGTTATTTTTTCTAGCTTTATCAAATAATTATATATATAGTTTGATTAGTATGACACTGAATAAATAAATTAGTTTAGGTAGAATTGCCATTTTTATTGGCTCAGCCAATAAATAATTGATCTTTTTCTAATTGTTTATATCTGACTTTATTTGTGTGAAAAATATTTTTAATTGTGTTTATATAGTTCCTGTGTTTATCTTGGCAGATAAGCTCTCATCTATTTTAAATGACTTACAGTTATTTTAAATGGAATTTCTCTATCTCTTTCTGCTGGGCTTTGTTGGTCAGAGTTGACTGTCTATTCTTTAAAAAGTCATTGAAGAAAATGTTAATAATGTAGACTAAACTTTATTTTATTTTTTTTTTTTTGAGGTAAGCAGATTTAAATGAATTGTCCAGGATCACACAACCAGGAAGTTTCTAGGGTCAGATTTGAACTCAGGTCCTTCTGACTTGAGGTTGGTGCTCTATCTACTGTGCTACCTAGCTGCCTCTAATACAGATTAAATTTAAAAGTGTATACATTTCCCCCCCCCAGGGAGATGATTATTAAACCTTTAACAACCTACTTCTGGGTACATACACACATGTGGATGGAGATAGAGGTCCTAGATACTGGTACAAAGAATGAAGATACCTTATAATAAAGTTCAGTCTTTCAGAGACATCATAGGACTGAAGGTGATATTATCATAAAACTAGGGTTACTATAGTTATTCACTCATTGAGCCAACAAACATTTCATTGCCTACCAAAGGAGTGTACAGTGTGTGGGCAATGTGTTCTGACATTCCTGGCCCTGTCTCTATGTGAACTCATAATGCTTACTATATGTGGAATGCTGTGTCTGACATGATGGAGATTATAAAATTCTCCCCCCAACACACACACACCTATCTATAGGAGGTAACATAATATGAAAGTAACATATATTAGCATCATATGAGAAGTAATATTTTTTATAATTTATATATATATACTTATAAATTTATAATAATATATAATAACGGATATATGATAATATGTAATAAGTAATAATACCTTATAGTAAAGAATAAAAAACTGTTGAAAACAGATCAGTGTCCAGTATTATAGTATTATAGATGAGACTCAGACCAGTACAGCACTTTAAATTCAGAATTAGAAGGAAATGAGACATTCATATCATCTAATATTTTTCAAGTAGAGGTTTACAGACCCTCAAGAAGGAAATGATATTCAGCAAAAATACAACACTGATCCATTTTGACCTAGCTTCATGATTCTTTGTTGCCCATCCTGTTCTTCCAGTTAGAAACTTAAAGGAAGAGTTTCTGATTCCCCATGGACTATTTTTATACCAAGACTATCAAGAAACTACATCAAGGTTCAAGCCTTGGTTCTATTGGCAATTCACTGATCATTCAAGGATCATCAAGCTTCAATATTTTTAAAGAAATAGCCTACATAGTGCTCCTACAGGAAGAATTTTTCTTGGACTTCCACGGGACTTTGTTTTTGACTCTTTTGTGATTGATGCTTTTATCAGTAATTTGGATGAAGGCTTGGAGGGTATGTTTATGTAATTTGTGGATGACAGAAAGCTGGGAGGAATAGCTAACACATTGAATGACAAAAATCATAATTCAAAAAAATCTCAACAAGCTGAAATGATGGCTTAAATCCAAGAAGATGAAATTTAATAAGGATAAACAGAAAACCCTACACTTGGGTTTTTTTTTTAATCAGCTGCACAGTTATGTGATGGAAAAGAGGAGAGTTGACAAATGTTCCATGAAAAAGATCTGAAAGTTTTAGTGAGATGCGAATTCAGTGAGTGTCAACACTAACATAGCAGCCAAAATAGCTAATGTAATCCCAAGCCACATTAAGAAAGGCATATGATATACAGAATGAGGTAGGTGATAGTCCCTCTGTGCGGTTTTAGCCATCCCTAATTTGAAATATGTTCACTTTCAGACACTTCATTTTTGGAAGGATGTGGAAAATAGAGAAGGAACTCCAGCTGGTGACCAAAATCATACCACTCAAGTGTCAGGGGAAAAAAATGAGAAATGCTTAGAAAAGAAAAGACTTTTAGGGTGGCCTAATGAACTTTTTTCAGTTTTTTTTTTTTTGAAGATTTGTCATGTAGATAAAATATTAATGCTACTTGATTTAAAAATACCTTGGAGAAATTGATAGTAGTTGAAGATAGATCAATTATAGCCTGTTAGGAGGAAAAAGAAAACTTCCAAAGCAATGGAACTTTCTTTTTTATTATTATTATTAAAGCCTTTTATTTTCAAAACATATGCATAGATAATTTTCAGCATTCATCCTTGCAAAACTTGTGTTCCAAATTTTTTTCCCTTTCTTCCCCCAATCCCTCCTCTAGACAGCAAGTAATCTAATATATGTTAAACATGTGCAATTCTTCTATACATATTTCCATAAATATCATGCTGCACAAGAAAAATCAAATCAAAACAGGAAAAATGAGAAAGAAAACAAAATGCAAGCAAACAACAACAAAAAGAGTGAAAATACTATGTTGTAATCTATATTTGGTTCCCCCACTCCTCTCTCTGGGTGCAGATGGCTCTATTCATCACAAGACCATTGGAACTTGCTTGAATCACCTCATTTTTGAAAAAAGCCATATCCATCAGAACTGATCATCATATAATCTTGGTGTTGCTGTGTACAATAATTTCCTGATTGGTTTATTTATTTATCTTTTATTTATCATTAGTAAATGGCCTCTCTGAAATCATGCTACTGATCATTTCTTACAGAACAATAATATTGCATAACAATTAGGTACCATAACTTAGCCATTCTCCAACTAATGGGCATCCACTTAGTTTCCAGTTTCTTACCCCTACAAAAATGGCTTCCACAAACATTTCCCTTTTCCCCCTTTATGATCTCTTTGGGATACAGGCCCAGTAGAGAAACTGCTGGATCAAAGGATATGCACAGTTTGATATCCCTTTAGGTATAATCCTAAATTGTTCTCCAGAATGGTTGAATCTTTTTATAATTCTACCAACAATGTATTAGTGTCCCAGTTTTTCCACATTCCCCCCAACATTTGATGTTATCTTTTCCTGTAATCTTAGACAATCTGAAAGGTGTGCAGTGGTACCTCAGAGTTGTCTTAATTTGCATTCAATGGAACTTTCTAAAAGCAGAATAGGAGCTAGTAATTTCCCTTATCGCTTAACATTTTCAAGAAGAGGCTGGATAAACACTTTACTGAGAGGCTATGAAAATACAGGTTGGACTAGAAGACTTGTCAGATCCCTTTTAATTCTGAGGTTTTATAAGTCTATGTGATATTTACTGAATTGCTTTTAAATTCCTATTCTTGTTTATCTTTTCAATGCAACCATAATATATCTACTATGACTAAACAATATTTGATTCCATTATCACTTTTTCTTCTAAGGTCCACCACTTCCAACTCTTCTCTTGAAATCCCTATGCAGATGTCCAGTTGATGTCTCAAACTTAGTGTATTAAAACTGAACTCATCATCTCTTCAAAGCTCTTCTTCCCAATTTCCTTCTTAAATGTTGCTGCCAATCTTCTGATTACCTAGGATTGAAACCTCAAAACAACTGTTGATTTCCCCTTTCTTTCTTGTTTTTTACAATTTATTCCTAAATTGTGTTATTTCTACCTTTTCAGTCTTTTTATGACTTTTCCCTTCTCTCCACTTCTATTTCCTTCTTTTTGATTTAGGTCCTATTGTCTTTAAGAAAAAAAGCTTTATTTATGTGTTTTGATGAACATTTACATATCATTCCCAATCCATGAGAGATTGCTTATCTAATGATACAGTGACCTCATATGATATCTCCCAACTAGTCTCCCTGAGTCCATTTCCCTCTCTTCTCTTACACATTGCCATATTGTTCTAAAATAATATCAGAGACCTAAAGGCATACATATACATCCAAGTCAAGTCAGGAACTATTTACTAAGATCCTATTATGTGCCAGGAATTGTGCTAAGCAGTGAAAAAGGCAAAAAAAGCAAGGAGAGGCAAAAAAAAGAATTCCTGCTCTGAAGCTTCTCTCTCTTTTTCTAGCAGAAATTATAGAGAGTTAGAATTCTATCAATTAAATATTGCTTTTCTGCCATGTAGCCATAGTCCCCCAGAATGCTGATATATTTCTCTATGGATTCATACAGGACTTAGTACTCACAGCTTCACTAATTAGCTCTATAGACAGAAATCATCTGCCTTGGCCTGGTCAAGACCTTAGTTTCCATAACCTAATACAGAACTGACTCTAAGGATAGACATTTGGAGACTCTTCTTTTTTTGCACTCACTCTCAAGTAGTAATTGCTCATCTAGCAATTACTGAATATTTTTTAACTGAAATAAATTTTACTGAGTTTACTGAATCTTAACTAATTTAGTCATTTAATAACTGCTCCTCAGTTTGTCAGAAAGAGGAAGTTTTCACTACCTATATAACTAATGATCAGGAGAATGTCTTCATACTCTCTTAGAGCCTAAAAGTGAGAACAAAATAATGACTGCTTACACAGCTATTTTGACTTCCCCTGAAATTCTTAAACCTAACCCACACAGATCTCACAGACTCTTAGAATTTAGAGTTAGGAAGGCTATTTGAGATTAAGCAGTATAATGCTTACATTTTATAGATGAGTCAATACCCAGCTCTGCTCAGGCTCACATCTCCATATTGTCCACAAGAATAGCATTGAAGACTTCATCAAATGCTTTTTTCAGATACATGTTGTGTCCATGGCATTTGCCTGATCTACTTAAAAAAGCAAATGACCTGTTTTTTGATAAAGCAATGCTGGATTTTAATAATCATGGCCTCTCTCTCTCTCTCTCTCTCTCTCTCTTTCTCTCTTTCTTTTTAATAATTTACCTATATGTGCAAAAATGTTTGTAGCAGCCCTTTTTGTAGTGGCAAGGTGTTGGAAGCTGAGTAGATGCCCATTGTTGGGGAATGGCTGAATAAGTTACATACCTAAATGTTATAGAATATTATTGTTCTATAAAAATGATCAGCAGAAAGGCCTGGAGAGACTTATGTGAACTGATGCTAAGTGAAGTAAGTAGAACTAAGAGTACATTATACACAGCAACAAGAAGAATGTACTATGCTCAATTCTGATGGATATGGCTCTTTTCAACAGCTAGGTGATTCAGGCTAGTTCCAATGGTTTTGTGATGGAGAGAGCCATCTGTATCCAGAGAGAGAATTGTGGGGACGGAGTATGGACCACAACATAGTATTTTCACTTTTTTGTTGTTTGCTTGCATTTTGTTTTCTTTCTCATTTTTTTCCCTTTTTGATCTAATTTGTGTGTGTGTGTGTGTGTGTGTGTGTGTGTGTGTGCAGCATGATAATTGTGGAAATATGTATAGAAGAAATACACATGTTTAACATATATTGAATTACTTGCTGCCTAGGGGAGAGGATGAGGGGAACAAAGAGATTAAAAATTTTGGAACACAAGATTTTGCAAGCGTGAATGTTTAAAACTATGCATATGTTTTGAAAATAAAAGAGCTTTAAATGAAATAAATGAAAAAATCATTTATTTATTTTAATACTATTTTATTTTTCCAAATATATGTGAAGATAGTTAATAACATTCATTTTTGTAAGACTTTGTGTTCCAGATTTTTCTCCCTTTCTCCTTTATCTACCTCTCCTCCCCCCTCTAAAAAAAAAGCAAGCAATCTGATACAGGTTAAATATTTGCAAATATTGAAATAAACATAAAGTCCTTTTAAATGTATTTCCACATTTGTCATATTGTACTAGAAAAATCAGGCCAAAAGGAAAGAAAATGCACAAGAAAGAAAAAAAAAAAAGTAAAATACTACATATACATATACAAATACTTCAATCTATATCCAGTTTCCATAGTTCTCTCTCTGGATGTAATTGGCATTTTTCATCCCAAATCTATTAGAATTATCTTCAATCACTCCATTTTTTGAGAAAAGCCAATTATTTGATCTTTATTTAATCTTTTACTGTGTACAATGTTCTTCTGGTTCTTTTCGCTTCACTCAGCATCAGTTCACATAGGTCTTTCCAGGCTTTTTCTGAAGCCTGAAATCAGCATGACTTCCTTTCTAAATGATTACAAACTATTCTTCTAGGAATACATTCTAGAATTGTATTATGAATAGAAATCAAGGTCACTTATCTAGATTTTTTAGGACTTTATTTTTTCCGTTTTTACTTTTGGAAAATTATAACATTCAGTTCTGTACTATACTGTAGCACTCCCCAACTCTCTATGGCTTTTCAAGAATTATTAACAATATAGTTCAGCAATCACATTTACTTGTTCCTTCAGCCCTATTGAATGGAACTCATTAAAAACAGCTAGATGCTTTCTTATCATCACTTAGATTATCTACAACTTTTTGTTAGCTGTTTTTGAAATTTCCTTCCTTCCTTCCTTCCTTCCTTCCTTCCTTCCTTCCTTCCTTCCTTCCTTCCTTCCTTCTTTCCTTCCTTTCTTTTATCCACATAGGCTATCATACCCTTACAAATGCCCTTGAAAGTTTTTTTTTTTCTTTTGAATCTCTGAACTCTCCCAAGGTATTTTGAGGTTTACTGCCTAGATTTATTTTTTAAGGAACATGCCTCAAACCAAAACCATTCTGATTTTCATTGATTGGCACCAATAGGTCCCAGGTCAAGCCCCACTTGATCAATATTTGGATCCTGATCTAGTCGAAATGAACATAAATAGTAATTATTTCTTATTTGGACAAAAATCTTGAGGGTCTTAGGTGAAAGAAAAGATTCTTTTCCTCAATTGGTACCTGAGATTGGATTTGAACTTAGGTCTCTTGAATTCAGGGTCAGTACTCTTATCAACTGCACCATATAACTGCCTCATTTTATTGCTGAATTTTACTTCCTATGAATTATGGGTCTTCCTTGCTGAAAATGTTATTCTTTGTTGTACCTCTTTTTCTTTTTTTTTTTATAATAACTTTTTATTGACAGAACCCATGCCAAGGTAATTTTTTTTTTACAACATTACCCCTTGCACTCATTTCTGTTCCAATTTTTCCCTCCCACCCTCCACTCCCTCCCCTAGATGGCAAGCAGTCCTATATATGTTGAATATGTCGTAGTATATCCTAGATACAATATATGTGTGTAGAACCAAACAGTTTTCTTGTTGCACAGGGAGAGTTGGATTCGAAGGTAAAAATAACCTGGGAAGAAAAACAAAAATGCAAACAGTTTACGTTCATTTCCCAGTGTTTTTATTTTGGGTGTAGCTGCTTCTCTCCATCATTGATCAATTGAAACTGAATTAGGTCTCTTTGTCAAAGAAATCCATTTCCATCAGAGTACATCTTCATACGGTATCATTGTTGACATATATAATGATCTCTTGGTTCTGCTCATTTCACTCAGCATCAGTTTATGTAAGTCTCTCCAAGCCTCTCTGTATTCATCCTGCTGGTCATTTCTTACACAACAATAATATTCCATAACATTCATACACCACAATTTACCCAACCATTCTCCAATTGATGGGCATCCATTCATTTTCCAGTTTCTAGCCACTACAAACAGAGCTGCCACAAACATTTTGGCACATACAGGTCCCTTTCCCTTCTTTAGTATCTCCTTGGGGTATAAGTCTAGTAGTAGCACTGCTGGGTCAAAGGGTATGCACAGTTTGATAACTTTTTGGGCACAATTCCAGATTGCTCTCCAGAATGGTTGGATTCGTTCACAACTCCACCAACAATGTATCAGTATCCCAGTTTTCCCACATCCCCTCCAACAATCATCATTATTTTTTCCTGTCATCTTAGCCAATCTGACAGGTGTGTAGTGGTATCTCAGAGTTGTCTTAATTTGCATTTCTCTGATTAATAATGATTTGGAACACTCTTTCATATGAGTGGTAATAGTTTCAATTTCATCATCTGAAAATTGTCTGTTCATATCCTTTGAACATTTGTCAATTGGAGAATGGCTTGGTTTCTTATAAATTAGAGTCAGCTCTCTATATATTTTGGAAATGAGGCCTTTATCAGAACCTTTAACTGTGAAGATGTTTTCCCAGTTGTTGCTTCCCTTCTAATCTCGTTTGCATTAGTTTTATTTGTACAGAAGCTTTTTAATTTGATGTAATCCAAATTTTCTATTTTGTAATTAATAATGGTCTCTAGTTCGTCTTTGGTCACAAATTTCTTCCTCCTCCACAAGTCTGAGAGATAAACTATCCTATGTTCCTCCAATTTATTTATAATCTTGTTCTTTATGTCTAAATCATGGACCCATTTTGATCTTGTCTTGGTATACGGTGTTAAGTGTGGGTCCATGCCTAATTTCTGCCATACTAATTTCCAGTTATCCCAGCAGTTTTTGTCAAATAATGAATTCTTATCCCCAAAGTTAAGATCTTTGGGTTTGTCAAACACTAGATTGCTATAGTTGACTATTCTGTCTTGTGAACCTAACCTGTTCCACTGATCAACTAATCTATTTCTTAGCCAATACCAAATGGTTTTGGTGATTGCTGCTTTATAATATAGTTTTAGATCAGGTACTGCTAGGCCACCTTCATTTGATTTTTTTTTTTCATTAATTCTTTTGAGATTCTCTACCTTTTATTATTCCATATGAATTTTGTTGTTATTTTTTTTTAGATCATTAAAATATTTTCTTGGAAGTCTGATTGGTATAGCACTAAATAAATAGATCAGTTTAGGGAGTATTGTCATCTTTATTATATTTGCTCAGCCTATCCAGGAGCACTTAATATTTTTCCAATTATTTAAGTCTGACTTTATTTGTGTGAAAAGTTTTTTGTAATTTAGCTCATATAATTCCTGACTTTCCTTTGGTAGATAGATTCCCAAATATTTTATGCTGTTGACAGTTATTTTGAATGGAATTTCTCTTTGTATCTCTTGCCGTTGGATTTTGTTGGTGATGTATAAAAATGCTGAGGATTTATGGGGCTTTATTTTATAACCTGAAACTTTGCTAAAGTTATGGATTATTTCTAATAGCTTTTTAGTAGAATCTCTGGGGTTCTCTAAGTATACCATCATATCATGTGCAAAGAATTGTACCTCTTTTTCTTCATTACTTGGAAAATATATTGTTGGACCTTTAGAATAATTAGGTTAAAGAAAGAAAGCTTTGAACTCTTTATGACCTGAAGGCCCTGTTCCTTTTTCCCTTTCTTAAGAGATCATTGAGTAAAATAAAACTGGCAGAATAAGGAATTGTCTAAATATTTTGCACAATCTTTCACTTCCCGTTTCCAACATGTTATTACAAACAGAATTGAAAGCAATGGTTGAACGATGTTAGAAAAGGAAACAGGCTTATTGCAAGACTGACTTCTGTTAACCCCTGCTTGCATAATCTGCTTAGGACTCTACTTAAATCCTTCTCTCCCATTCCTTGGTGGTATGATTTAGGCAGAGAGCCCTCTATGGTCGCTGGCAACAAACTCCATCCTAAAACTCTGAAGGTCTCCATCTCCTATCTATTCATTCACAGCACAACATTTGGAGGCCCCAGCGAGATGACTGGCATTTTGTGTTGCCAAGGAGACCCCTGAACTTCGGAAGAGAACAGAAGAATGGACTGGCCCTCTTTCAGTTTCAGGGGAGCTGACCTCTGTTGATGTTCCAGGGTCCTGGAACATGGAGTCTGGTAAAATCCTGCAGAGATAAGGACCATCTCTAAAATAATTGCTTCATCTTTTTTTTCCCTCTTTAAAGATATGTAATTTGGGATATGATACTAAAAATAATTTCAAACTAAAGGGATATACAAATTGTAATCTCTTTGCACTGACTATTAACAGAAGATTTAGGAGCTTAGGGAAAATCAGGAAAGCACTTGGCTGTTTTTAAAATCTGACTGCAAACAGCCTAGTCTGGAAGCCTTTTTTGATTCAAAAAAAAAAGAGAAGAGAGCTATGGAAGGGTCACTATTTTTTTTTTTATTTAATAGCCTTTTATTTATAGGATATATACATGGGTAACTTTACAGCATTAACAATTGCCAAACCTCTTGTTCCAATTTTTCACCTCTTACCCCCCCACCCCCTCCCCTAGATGGCAGGATGACCAGTAGATGTTAAATATATTAAAATATAAATTAGATACACAATAAGTATACATGACCAAAACGTTATTTTGCTGTACAAAAAGAATCAGACTCTGAAATATTGTACAATTAGCTTGTGAAGGAAATCAAAAATGCAGGTGTGCATAAATATAGGGATTGGGAATTCAATGTAATGGTTTTTAGTCATCTCCCAGAGTTCTTTTTCTGGGCATAGCTAGTTCAGTTCATTACTGCTCCATTAGAAATGATTTGGTTGATCTCGTTGCTGAGGATGGCCTGGTCCATCAGAACTGGTCATCATATAGTATTGTTGTTGAAGTATATAATGATCTCCTGGTCCTGCTCATTTCACTCAGCATCAGTTCGTGTAAGTCTCTCCAGGCCTTTCTGAAATCATCCTGTTGGTCATTTCTTACAGAACAGTAATATTCCATAATTTTCATATACCACAATTTATTCAGCCATTCTCCAACTGATGGACATCCATTCAGTTTCCAGTTTCTAGCCACTACAAAAAGGGCTGCCACAAACATTCGTGCACATACAGGTCCCTTTCCCTTCTTTATAATCTCTTTGGGATATAATCCCAGTAGTAACACTGCTGGATCAAAGGGTATGCACAGTTTGATAACTTTTTGAGCATAGTTCCAAACTACTCTCCAAAATGGTTGGATTCGTTCACAACTCCACCAACAATGCATCAATGTCCCAGTTTTCCCACATCCCCTCCAACAATCATCATTATTTTTTCCTGTCATCTTAGCCAATCTGACAGGTGTGTAGTGGTATCTTAGAGTTGTCTTAATTTGCATTTCTCTGATTAATAATGACTTGGAGCATCTTTTCATATGACTAGAAATAGTTTCAATTTCTTCATCTGAGAATTGTCTGTTCATATCCTTTGACCATTTTTCAATTGGAGAATGGCTTGATTTTTTATAAATTAGAGTTAATTCTCTATATATTTTGGAAATGAGGCCTTTATCAGAACCTTTGACTGTAAAAATATTTTCCCAGTTTATTGCTTCCCTTCTAATCTTGTCTGCAATTAGTTTTGTTTGTACAAAAACTTTTCAGTTTGGTATAATCGAAATTTTCTATTTTGTGATCAGTAATGATCTCTAGTTCTGCTTTGGTCATAAAGACCTTGGAAGGGTCACTATTAAATGGTATGTGTTAGAATTGTGAGTTTGTTTACTTTAAACACAGGATCTTAGAAATTTGTGGGCAAATATTGAAACATTACTAAATCTGTATTTGATTTTTTTTTTTTTGCTGAGACAATTGGAGTTGTGACTTGCCCATGGTCACACAGCCACGAGTGTTAAATGTCTGAGGCTAGATTTGAACTCAGGTCCTCCTGACTTCAGGCCTGATGCTCTATTCACTGCGTCACCTAGTTGCCCCCAATATTTTTTTGAGGCAATTGGGGTTAAGTGACTTGTTCAGGGTCACACAGGCAGTGTTAAGTGTCTGAGACCAGATTTGAACTCAGGTCCTCCTGATTTCAGGGCTCATGATCTAACCACTGCTCTACTTAGCCTGATTTGATTTTAAGTTTAAAAATAGGTTATTAAAACAAAGTTTTGGTAGCTTACCTTAGGGGGTCACATGTTTGTATCCCCTAATTTATATGAAGTATGTTGCTTTCTAAAATGTATATTAGGTAATTTGTAAAAATTATGAGCTATGATTTAAAATTTTGTCAGCTCTGATGGACATATGTATAAATTTTATGAGATTTGGCCCAATGTTATTTAGATATTAGCTATATTAAGAATCTTAAAATTTAAAAAAAGAGGTGATTTTATAAACAAGGGACAAAAAAGATTGATTAGCAAAAGTAATTGATAGTTTGAATGGAATATCTAGTATAATATCACAAAGCAAAGTATTGATTTTTAAAAAATAACTTGTTACTTGATGCATACAATAAAACTGGAAATGACTGCAAATTACATAAGATTCTTATCCATTTTTGTGAAAGACTGTTATGTTTATTTGGCTATCACTTAGGAAAATTGTGAAATTGCTAATTAAATTATTTGGGGTTATTGTGGTAATATTGAAATCTAAAATTGTTAGGTATTATGTGGATTATGTAGATATTAGATGATGATAGGCATCAGAGTTAGGGTTCAGTCATGTGGGGAATTTGTGTTGGCCATTATCTTTAATAAGAGATAGATTTATTATGGAAAGGGGCAAGCTCCTAGTGTAACTTACCATTTTCCAAGGGAAAAGAGACACCCCATGGGGTTGGGATATGACTGGCAGGCTAAATTTTTTGGTGGATTTGGCACCCTAAAAAAGTTAGCTATAAGGAGAAATGGGGTTGGGAAGCATAGTGGAGTTGGGAGAGATATCACGTGGAGTGGGAAAAGGGAAAAGGGAAAGCTCTGTGGGCTTGGAAAAGTGAAGTTTTAATTCACCCTCTGCCACTGGGTGTGGCTACTCCTTAGAAGTGAGAGAACAAACTCTACTTCCTGGAGCTCACCACACCTTACTCTCTCCCTCCCCCCCAGACCCCCATCCCCAGTTAAATGAAATTAATTTAACATTAATTGCTTTTATTGTTTAAAGGAATAGCTTACATCTACATGGTGTTAATAACTGAATGTTTGCTTTTATTTTTCAAATCCATAGCTACTTTAAGGCAATGTCATTTTTGATGCTTCCTCAAAGATTCAACTGCTTAGCAATGCAAGGAACTTTTAAGAAGCTTGTTAGAACTGTAAGATCTCTGAAAATGATTATTTTTGCCAAGGTCTCCATCCTCCTTAAGCAAATTATTTAATATTTATTTAAGTGCAAAATATTTAGACAGTTCCTTGTTCTGCCAGTTTTTTTCTTACTCAGTGATCTCTTAAGAAAGCGAGAAAGGGGTGGGGCTCTCATGTGTTCATATGAGTTCAGAGTTCAGAGCTTTCTTTTTTTAACCTAATTATTCTGAAGATCCAACAAAATGTTACACAGTACCTGGCACATCATAGATATTTAATAAATGTTGTGACTGACTGTGGGGAGGTTTTTTCTCCTATACCTTTTATTTTCTGTTTAAAAATCTTTAGATCAGATTTACAAGATTCAAATAACTATATGCCTGGCCTAGAGCCTAGCACTCTTTTATCTTAAGCTATGACCCAGAAATCCATATTACATTCTCAGACACCATCTTTTTAACCAGCTGCTCATTTCCCCAAACTTTATTTCTTTGATAGAATACCTTTAGCATTAGTGATGAAAATACCACCTGTGTCTCTAAGCTCTCTCTTTTCTTAAGTAGGACATCATAATCCCTAGCAATGGTTTTTAGGTTTATTTTTGGCTATAAATATTATTTATCTCTACATGAATCATCAGAAGCAGATAGTAAGTGTTAAATTTGACCAGTCTTAGAAAAATTCCCATGTATTACCTCAATCCTTTTCAGAAACTAAATGCTGTTTAAATCCTCTTCCTGTGACAACCACTAAATAATATCTATCATGAAAATAACACATCTCTATCATGAAAAATCCACATCACTTAAATAAACTCATTTTCTTTTTATTCTAAAATTCCCACAGATTGTTAAGGGGCAATTATCATATAAATTACCCCATTTAATGATAATTGCACCTTAAAAAACTAGAGTTTCCATTCTAGACAAACCAGGGTTTCTAAAGGACGAATTAACAAATATTTTTAAAGTAAAGAGTTTAATGCAGAAAAAATTGATTAGAAAAAAAAAAGGAAAACAATATCATATACCTTTCTTAACAATTATCATCTAATCACCCAAAACCTGTGAATAGAATCAAGATAAAAGAATCTGTTAATGCTGTCCTTAGAAGACTTCATCTATGTGAATAAATCTCTTTGAGTGGCCAGATAAGGGGTAAATCATTCTATACCTCCTTTTGGTATGGTCTTAGTATCTAGCCAGAAAGTTGCATCATGGCAGAACTTACTCTTATTTTGGGAGTTGCTTGGTCCTCCCATGTAGAGTCAAGTTTCTTGGTTCCCTTTTTCTTTCCATTATGAAACTATAACATAGTAATAATAGAAAGTTACAGAAGATTTTCTTGCTAGAAAGTGCCATGAGCCTGAGAGTTTGGGTCACTCCTGATAATACAACATCTCATATTTGTCAAAAAAGGATGTAGAGATTTGGAAAAATACAATTTCCTTCTGCATTATATGAATTGATTTTTATTTTTAAATATAAAAAACCAGACACTAATCAATCTATTTTTTAAAAAGAAAAAAGTCTGAGTGGACTTGTTTACTACTTGTTATTAGTGAAACCAAAGGTTAGAAAAATGCAATTTTTATAAATAGTATAATAGCTATACCTGAACAAAGCAATTTACCCACAAGGACTTTGTGAAAATAAGTGATATCTCTTATACATTACAGGATTAGTAGCACAGGCAAGTCCGCATAAAATTTTTTGACTCTCCCTTTGTATTAGAAAAGTCTGGATTTTTTTCTTTATCTCTTATGGAGCATTTGCAATACCTTACTTTAAACTCTGGGAGATGACTAAAAACCATTACATTGAATTCCCAATCCCTATATTTATGCCCACCTGCATTTTTGATTTCCTTCACAAGCTAATTGTACAATATTTCAGAGTCTGATTCTTTTTGTACAGCAAAATAACGTTTTGGTCATGTATACTTATTGTGTATCTAATTTATATTTTAATGTACTTAACATCTACTGGTCATCCTGCCATCTGGGGGAGGGGGTGGGGGGTAAGAGGTGAAAAATTGGAACAAGAGGTTTGGCAATTGTTAATGATGTAAAGTTACCCAAGCATATATCCTGTAAATAAAAGCTATTAAATAAATTTTAAAAAATACCTTACTTTAAAAGTTGGGTTGATATCATACAATTAATATACATATATTTTATGTGTATCCGAGTTTCTAAACTTTTTCTGTGTTAGCTGTTGGCTTTCATGTGTCACCTGTGGTTTCTACAAAGCTTCCTAGAAAGTTTCCATTTATATATGTTGACATGATATATCTAAACCATGATAGGGAAAGTCACAATGTGGAAGGAATAACCTGTAATGCATGTGAAATGCATAGAATTTCAGAGATCTGCTCATTTCCATATACTTGCCTCTCCATTGCCCTATGAGTAAGACATTTTTAATTTTTACAGAAATTGCTATGTACTGTGAGTCAAAGAACAAAGCACAAATAAGTTAATTTATTTTATTTTGATGAGGCAATTGGGCTGACTTGCCAAGGGTCACACAGCTAGTAAGGATTAAGTGATTGTGTCTGGATTTGAGAAGAGCCACGTCCATCAGAACTGACTTCAGGGACAGTGCTTTATCCACTGAGCCATCTAGCTGTTGCTACCAATATGTTTTGATATTAAAAAGATGAGTTTGTTTCAGGAAGAAGTTTCAGGTCAGTAAAGGATCTTTGCAATTTCTCAAGGACTACTCTTCTTTTTAATTCTGAGATGAATTTGTTAAAAATTTATCACGTCGGAATAAGAAATCTACCTATCTGTCTCTGTATGTGTGTTTCTATTTATATATCTATGTAGAAACATGTGTATACATGTGTATAATGTCCCAAAAATCTTCATGCAGTTTTAAACTTTAAAAACTGCAGAAATGTAAATACCATAAACTTAAGAAAACATCATTTGAAAGTTTTAATGATTCAAATTTCTTTTATACTTTTTTCAACAAGATGGGATACTTTTTCATTAATCATTGTACATAGAACAGTTTCTGAACACTTTCTCATACTTATGGATTGGAAGGGATAGGTCTTTTTGCTTGGTCACCTCAGACCATCTATCTCCATTTGTTTTTTTTTTTTTTTGGGGGGGGGTGAGATCAAATCAAAATTGTCATATGTGCATTAAAATGTTGTTCTTTCGATGACCTTAAGACTGGAATTACAAATGCAATCCTTTCAGTCACTAGCAGCAGCTGATGAAAGTTTTTAAAAAGGTCAGGAATCAACTAGAGCAAAATAAAGTGCAAGATGGAGCTTATGTTGAATTTTAATTAGAAACAAGCCAGTATTTAAAAAAATTTAAATAGTCTGACTTCTCAAATATTTTTCTCATAAGTTATTTAGTATTCATATTTCTAAAGTTATTTTAAAAATATTTTCTATTCAATTTTATTTTTTTCAGTTACAAATTCTCTTCTTTCCCCACCCCTTCTCCTACCCATTTTGAAGGCAAGAGATATATTACATACACTAAGACATATAAAACATATTTCCATAATAGCCATTTTGGGAGCAGGGTAAGGAGTTGAAAGAAAGGAAAAGAAAGAACCCTTGTTTTAACCTACACTCTAAGTTCGTCAGTTCTCCTTCTGGAAGTGGACAATATTTTTCATTATGAATCCTTTGGAACTGAAATGGGTCATTTTGTTAATCAAATTTGCTAAGTTTTTCAGAGTTATCTTTACAATATTGATGTTGCTTTATAAATTGTTCTTCTGATTCTGCTCACTTTACTTTGCATCAGTTCATATAAGTCTTCCCATATTTTTCTGAACCCATCCCATTCATCATTTCTTATAGCATAATTCAAATTCGTATGCCATTACTTGCTCATCTAAAATTATTAATGCTTGAAACTAAACTAAGATTTTTGGGATGCTATATATGTATGGATATACACATTGACATGTATATGTATATCTATGTATCTATACACTATACCAATGGATGAACATTTTACATTGTCCATCTATAACTGCATATTCTAATCTGGACAGTGGGCAATCTTCTTTCTTTTGCTTTTTCCTCTGGGAATGGTTGTCAAACTTTTTTTTTTTTTGAGGAGTTCTAGGTTACATTTAATATTCTGATATTTGATATTATCCACTTAATGTCAATTACAAACAGGAAAAATTGAAAGATATCACAGTCTTTGGAAGACCTCTTCAATTTCAACTTGGACTCTGCACTGAATGCCTTTGGCAGACATATGTCACCATGTTTTATTCTTTACTGTAATGGGCTAAGGTACATGTACAAGTACATGAGGCTAAATAGTAATTGGGCTATACTCTATTAATATACATGATTGGATAAAGAATGGTCCTTGCCCACTCTCTGTGCAAGTCCTGATGTGTTGTATAGGAAATGACGATTTTGGTGGGTGGAGACTGAGAGACAGGAAGAGAAGCGGGGAGAGATTGGCCTGGGTTCCATGCTTGTAGCTGCTGATCATGTGGCTGCTGGTCAAGCTAGTTTCTTGACTCAGCCGCACACATTGCTATCGCCGATTCCCTTCCACCTCCGATCTTTCTTGACTGAGAATAAAGATTGACAATTTTCCCCTAACCTGAATTCCTGACTCCGGCTGATTTTAAAATACGCGGTCTTCCATTTGGCGCCCAACGGTGGGAACCAAGGACTGAAGAAGTCTCCGATGACCAGGAACTTGGGTGAGTATTGTTAACAGACAAACAGGGAACTTATTTTCTTAAAAACTAAACTAGTAATCTTTTTTTGGCTGAAATGGGACAAATGCTAGCTAAAGACTCTCCATCCCCGTCTCCAACTCCTTCAACCCCACCCAAGAGTGGTGCTATAGAAAGCATGCTTAAGCTGATAGAAGGACAAGGGCTACTTATAACTTGGGAACAGGTAGCTAGACTTGTGGGTACATTAAACCACATCTCCCCTTGATTCGTAGAGGAGCAGATCTCTCGAGATAACTGGTCCCTAGTTGGACAACAGATGTCCGCATATTACAGTGAAAACGGTCCTCATTCAATTTCCATTGAGGCATTCTATTTATACAATATAATTCAGTTAGCACTAAGAAACCCTATCCCCAGAAGAAAGAAAAAAGCTGCTGCTCAGGGTAGCCAAATAGGGAAGCCTGATATTAAGGAGGAAGACAATGAAGAGATTAATGACCATATCCCCACAGGGCATGGAGACTTAAGTGAGCAAGGGTGTGGTGACTTTCCACCTCAGGAGGCAGCTTCAGCCCCACCTCAGGAGCAAGTGATTGACTCTCCTCCATCAACTCCACTCTCCGGGATGGAGGGAGGAGGGGCAGTGACAGCACCAGCACCTCCCCCTCAGCATCCAACCAATCCTATGTCTAGATTACAACAGGGCTTAATGAAGGCCAAAGAAAAGGGTGTAGATGTCACAGAGCTCCAAATGCATATTTTCCCTGTAATTTCCCAGTTTAATTCCTCAGGTCAAAAAAGTAGAAGATATGCTCCCTTTAACATAGAAATCCTCAAAGACCTGAAAAAGGCTTGCACTCTTTATGGGGCTACATCAGCTTATGTTAAGATGCTATTACAGAATGTGGCTTTTGAAATCTTGACTCCTAATGATTGGAAATCTATAGCAAGGGTATGCCTAGAACCTGGACAAAGTTACATGTGGCTTTCTGAATATAGTGAGCTCTGTAGGATACAAGCCCAACAAAATAGTCAAAATGCAGTTCATGCTGCAATCACCTATGACCTACTAACAGGTATAAGTCCCTATGCAGATGTCACAGTACAGATTAATTATTCAGTAGCAGCATATGAGCAAATTGCTGCTAATGCTATCAAAGTGTGGGCTTCGATTCACAATAAAAATGACAAAGGTGAGGCTTTCACAAAAATAACACAAGGGCCAAATGAACCCTTTGCTGACTTTGTGGGACGTTTGCAGACTGCTATCACAAGAACTAATGGGGAAAATGCATCAACAGATGTTTTAATAAGGCAACTTGCTAAGGAAAATGCTAATGAGGTCTGGAAGAATTAACAGGACTGAGCAAGGATGCCCTTAGAGGAGTTCATAAGACACGGCAAATAGGACAAATGCCTTTATACCAGACTATGATGCAGACTTCCCAAGATCCCAAATGGGTAGACAGGGTCCTTTAAAGGACTTCCAGAGACACGTCAATGCTTTTGTGTGGTAAAGTAGGGTATCTGAAAGTAATGTTGGTATAGAGGCAGAGGAGAAAACAGGGTGGGAGAACAAGACCCAGTACCCCATGTCCAAATGCAACAGAGGTTTCCATTGGGCCTCGAATGTAGACAGGTTCAAGGAAAGGGATGAGGGTCCAGCCCCAGGGCCCCCGGCAAAAACATGGGGCAGGATGGGCCAATGGTGCACCCAGAAGTTTAGGTCCACACCCCAAAATCAATCAGCCAGGAAGCCAAAGATGGGAGAAAGGAAACAATTAGGGAATAGAGTTGATGCAGTGAGACAATTGAAACCCCGGAGAGGGGAACGTCCTCTTCAGCCTTATGGATCCCTTGCCTCCAGGGTAGGCTTGACCATTTTACCCCTGAGATACATAAAAAACAGGTCCATCCACACCTGATGTGGGAAACTGGGGAATGTAGATAATATCCCGCACCAATAAGGCAGACAATGTGTGACTTATCACCCAGGAGAAAAGTAATCAGGTTTACCTACAAACCAAAAGCAACCTGGTGATAGTAACCCAACTGATTCCAGATCAAAAACCAGCAATATACGGAAAGTTAAAAAACGGACCAACCATGCTCACGATCTATATAAATGGCCTCCATTAAGGATTGGAGACACTGGCAGATCACAGTCATTAGAGGTGCCAATTGGCCCATATTTAAAAAGATTAAAGCAGAACCTCATGTCTGGGGGGAGGATCAATAAGCCAAAGTTATGCTGCCCTATGAGATGGACTTTTAAGGCAAAACAGGAGTTTTACCCTTTATGTTGAAAAAACCCATCAATCTGTGGGGAAGAGAGTTTTACAGCAATTAGGTTAAAAAATGAGTACGGTTTTTAAGCAGGGCTGCTGTTGAAGGCCCCAACACTTTCACCTGTTCCATCCAATGGAAAATGATACACCAGTGTGGATAGAGCAGGGCCCTTAAGTAAAGATAAAATTCAGGCCTTATTAGATATAGAGGAAATTGAAAGGACACTTAAAAACCTTCTTAAGTCCTTGGAATTCCCAGTGTTTGTTGTGAAAAAGAAATCTGGAAAATGGAGGATGTTAAGGATTTGAAAGTGAATGAACAGATGGAAACTAGGAACTCTTCAGCCTGGACTTCCATCTCACTAGTTCCAGAGAATGGCCTTTTTATAGATAAAGGATTGTTTTATTCTATCCCTCTGGATAGGAGGATATGAAAAGATTTGCCTTTTCAGTGCCCAGTTAACTTATGAGCCTTATAAAGATATGAATGGAAGTTTTAAAAGGGAAAAAACAGCCCTACTATGTTCAAATGATGTTTGCTGTTTGTTTAGTAAGAAAAAGACCCCAAAAGATTATTACATTATATGGATGATAATTGGGATGTGCACCTGAGGAACAAATTTACAAGATGTCTACAAAAGACCATAGAAACACTAAGGAACAAATTAAATATAGACCAGAAAAATTCAAAACATGCCCTTTTCAATATTTAGGATATGAAGTATTTAAGTGCTTATAATTCAAAACTGTCCTTAAGAAAGAGAAGAAACACATTAATGATTTTAGAAATTGATAAATATCCAATGGATGCAAGTGTTAGGTTTGATTACCTATCAGTTACAACCGTTATATGACATTTTAAGGGGGAACAGTGCAAATTCACCACGCCAACTTAAAAAGAAGCTGAGGATTTGAGAGAAGTTGAATGGCTTTATCCAATGTAGTTGAAAGAGTAAACAAAACCCTTTGAAATATCATTTTTTAACACAAGAGGCACCACAGCAGTCCTTCATCAAGGAGGAAATGAAGAGGGAACCTCCGGGCACAACAGAAAAAGCCTTTACTCCCTACCCGGTGCGTAAAATTTTTTTAAAGGCCACCAAGGAGAAATTATCTGGGACAAGACCTGAAAGATATAAATTTTTACCAATAACAAAAATGTGTGTTTGAGACTATCCCAGAATGGAAAAAGCTATGGTCAAATTTTATAATGGGTTCCATTAATAACCAGACTATTACATAATTGAGATGGATTTGGAAGAAAAAGTTTAAACCCTTAAAGGACCAACATTTCACAGATGCATCCAAAATAAATTTGGTGGTACCCATGATCTAACATAAAGAGAGTAATCAGAACCCTTTTCAGTCCACCAGAAGAATGAATTATAAGATATTCAGTCTATTATTATCCAGGAGACATAAAAAATATCTGATTCCCTATTCAGTGGTGTGGTACAAAGAATTGGCCCCCAAATAAAATTTGCAGCCTTAAATATATCGCCTTTGAAACTTAAGAGAAGTGAGAAAGATCCAGGTAAGATCTATATAGTTGTCCCCTCATAGTGGACTTCAGGTCCATTTTGATGGAAAAAGGCAATAGCCTTTAACTTGTTTAATCCCTTTATTCCAAGAAGCCAGGTATCTATTCTAAATATCATCAGGCTGCTTGAGCTTTTTGCAATTTGAATAACAAGAGTGGAAGCTAGGAGCAGTAAAAACCTGTATTTGGGCTTCCTTTCCACCCCAACACTGCCTAGGGAAGAATCTGGTTTGGAACCAATGAAATTTAGCAAATGGATGTGACCCATTATAAATTTTTGGTCCATTTTTATCCACGTTGTGGTAGACACCTTTTAGAGATGCAGTACAGCAGCAAAAGACAGCCAATGGTCATGAATTCCTCACACAAGCCTTTTGCCATTATGGGTGCCAAAGCAATAAAAAGACAATGGTCCTTTTATATTTAAAACATTTTAACACTTTTGACAGTATAAGATTTTACACACCACGGGATAACCTTTTAACTCAAGGACCCAATAGTAGAGAGGGAAAAGAGATATTAAGAGCCCTCCAAAATAAAAGAAAGGGGAGCCAAGGAAAACCCTAGAGAACTTTAAATCAACCCTTTATACTATTAACCTTTGATTTTTGACAAAGAGATGGTCGCAGACAGGTTTTATAACCCACCAGAAGGTAGTGTCCAGTGCAGTCATATCTTTAGATAATCATAGGTGATGTGGGAGACCCGAAAGTGGTGAATGGAAAGGACCAGATATAACCTTTTGGGGAGAGGGTTTGTTGTATTTCTACAGGTGGAGAAGGAATCAGAGGGTGCCAAGAGCCGATCCCGTCCATCGAGAGAGACGGAGAATTTTGAAACAAAGGAGAAGACCCAAGAAATATCGGGTGGTTCTGGTGATTGTGTCAACATTGAAAGAGGGGGATGGCTTGACCATGGACAAAGATTTCAGATTTCAAAACCCTCAGGGAATCATTGGATTTCAGACATAGGATTGAAACCTCAGGAATCATTGATTTTGAGAAATGATAAGACTGACAGGATTTAAAACCAATATTGGATTCCAAACATAAAAAGATTTTGCAGAACTTAAACCGGGAATCTTGGATTCCTGAATGTGAAGTAATGGACAAAATTGGTTTTGGACATTCTGGCGTGAAGAAGGTGTATTGTGACTGTTGTTTCAATCCTCCTTTCTAGGACTTGGGATCTTTTCCAACACCATGTTGATTTATATTTTATTCTGCTACTTTGCGATAATTCATACTTGTTAACCACATCAAGCCTTGACGACTGTGGGGAGAGTCATCCCAAGCCTTTTGTATTGTATGTGCTTGTGTTTACCTCCCATGTGATGGTTTGTGCTAAAAGACCCTTTGCCCAGAAACCTGCTAGCAACCCCACTTCCTTTTGTTTTCATCTCCTTCCTGAGATGTCAGGGAGGGTGATCATCTCCTTTTTAGTGCTTTCACCCCGAGAAGTCAGAGAAGCAGATCATCTCCTTTTCAGTGCTTTCACCTCCTTCCTGAGAAGTTAGGGAGGGTGATCACCTCCCTTTGAAGTTTCTGACCTCCCTGAGGAGTCAGGGGATGGATTGATCACCTGTGTTCTAAAACAAAAAGAAAGGGAGATGTAATGAGTGAGGTTTATTAATTAGGTCCCAAGTAGGAGGCAAAAGTAATTGGGCATACTTATTAATATACATGATTGGATAAAGAATTCCTTGCCGCCTTCTGTGCAAGTCCTGATGTATTGTATAGGAAATGAGATTTTGGTGGGTGAAGACAAGAGACAGGAAAAGAAGGGGAGAGATTGGCCTGGGTTCCTGTTGTATGCTGATCGTGGTGCTGGTTCAGCAGCTTTTGACTCAGCTATACACATTGCTATTGCCGATTCCCTTCCACCTCTGATCTTTCTTCACTGAGAATAAAGATTGACGATTTTCCCCTAACCTGAATTCCTGACTCCGGCTGATTTTAAAATATACGGTCTTCACACTTTACCTGGTATTATTGATCAAAGGGTTGTTGGACAGACACAGTTATCTCTATTGTATTGTAAGTCTGTGATCCTATCAATAAATATTCTCTATAGATGACTATAAAATTGTCTTTGCCTGCCATACTTGCTAAAATTGAGATCCTTCACCCTCCATTGTTCTTTTCCCCCCCTTTTTTTCTATTACAGTTTTTTATTTACAAAACATGCATGGGTAATTTTTCAACATTAACCCTTGCAAAACCTTCTGTTCCAAGTTTTCCCCTCTTTCCCCCCACCTTCTCCCCTAGATGGCAGGCAGTCGAATACATGTTGAATATGTTAAAGTATATGTTAAATCTAATATATGCATACATATATATACAGCTATCTTGCTGCACAAAAAAAAAAATTTTTGGATCTAGAAAGAAAGAAAAACCCTGAGAAGGAAAACAAAAATATAAGCAAATAATAACAGAAAGAGTGAAAATGCTATGTTGTGGTCCATATTCATTTCCCATAGTTCTCTCTCTGGGTATAAATGGTTCTCTTCATCACTGAACAATTGGAAGTGGTTTGAATCATCTCCTTGTTGAAGAGAGCCAAGTCCATCAGAACAGCGTATAGTCTTGTTGTTACTGTGTATAATGATCTCCTGGTTCTGCTCATTTTCCCTCAGCATCAGTTCATGTAAGTCTCTTCAGGCTTCTCTGGAATCATCCTGCTGATCATTTCATATAAAGCAATAATGTTCCATAACATTCATATACCATAATTTATTCAGCCATTCTCCAACTGATGGGCATCCATTCAGTTTCCAGTTTCTTGCCACTACAAAGAGGGCTGCCACAAACATTTTTGTACATGTGAGTCACTTTCCCTCCTTTAAGATCTTTTGGTGATGTAAGCCCAGTAGTAACACTGCTAAGTCAAAGGATATGCATAGTTTGATAACTTTTTGAGCATAGTTCCAAACTGCTTTCTAGAATGGCTGGATTTGTTCACAGCACTCTCCATTGTTCTTGCCACTAACTTGTGATCTTCCATGGCAAAGTTAGCATGCCTCTTCAATGAAGGTTCCCCAGAGAGGCCCTGAATTAATGGGCTTCTCTATCCTTTCTTATTTGTAACAGAACTCTTACTTTGCTTCTACAAATCTCTGGGGCAATTAGGAGCTACCTTCAGTTACTGCCTCTGAAGATTAAATAGAAATCCAACTCTAGCCATTCATTACTGCTTTCCTTCTCTTTTCTTTCCACTCTACTCTTGATCAGGCTTAAGATGGTTATATCACCCCTTCATTGTATTCATTTCTTCTGGGAGAAGTTGCTGTACATAAGTTCTTTGCAGAACTCTAATTTTGTAGCCTCTAAGAATGTTTTCTTATCCTAGTGGGGTGTGTGTGTGTGTGAGAGTGTGAGTGTGTGTATAAGTGTGTGTGAGAGTGTGTGAGTATATGTGCGAATTGTGTGTGTATGTGTGAGTGTGTGAGAGTGTGTGTGTGTATGTGTGTATATATATGTGTGAGTGTGTGTGTGTGTATATGTATATGTGCATACTTGTGCACACCTCACCTCTCCCAGCCAGGATTTGGAATCCTTGTTCAGAAGAGTTCTCTTATTTCCTATATCTTTGTGACACTGGGATTACCCTTTGAGATCTTATTGTTCCATATGTCCATATCTATCTTTAGGAAGCTGGAGGGAATCTGAGACTGATTTAAAGGTGGTCTTGATATAGAAGATTCTTGTCAGTGATGACAATTGGCAAAACGTTTGTCTTCAGTTTGTTCATAGAAATTATAATTCTGAGGTCCCAGTTCAATGAAGTTCATTTTCTCAATCCACATTTGGATTATAAAGTACTCACTAGAACTGATCCACCTAACATAACTCTTCAGAATTCATTTTGTATTTTCTGGACTTTGTCTACTATGCCATAGAAAATTCTTCATAAAGCTCATTCTCCTAGCCTCTTCCTCTGATTGGCTGATTCCTTCCAGAATCTCCATTTTAAGGATGTTGCCTAAGCCAATCACATCTTCATTTCAACGTGTACTCTTGACCTATTGGATTTTTTTTTTTTGCCATGCTTCCAGCCACACAATTGCATCTCTCTGCTTCCTCCCCAGTTCCACTTCTGCTTCCTTTTATGTGCTGATTTTCCTATTAGAATGTAAAGCCCTGTCTTTCTGTTTGTATCTGTATTCCCAGCACTTAACACAGTACCTGTCTGATACACATGATACATTAATAAATGCTTGTGACTAAACATACCAAAGATTCCAAAGGATGATCTAGAAATAAGTGAAGAATTATTGCTAACCTATGAAAGAAATGGGCCTTTGAAAGAAAGAAAATGGAAATTTTGTGGGTATAAGTGGAAAAAATTTTTTTTAAGTTTGGCAAATATTGGGAGAGAGAAATAATTTCCATACCTATTTAATGACAGAGTTGGGAGGGGAAATGATAGAAATATAACCATAGCTTCTTTGGTGTGTAGAGAAGAAAACATAGAGAAACTCACTTGGGCACAGGGTTTGGACCAAGGAAACTGTGGAGAGGGGTTGGCAAAGACTGTGTATCTATCATAGGAAAAGGATTAAGAGGAATGAAAGTTGGTTTTGCTTTTGTTTGGAGGCTAGAGCTACATCTTCTGTTGTAGAATAGCTAGCAGAGAGTAGCCCCAAGAGTCCCTTTGGCTGGTGGGGTGGTGTGTGGGTGTCTCAAATTTCCCAAGAGCCAAATCTGTACTTTTTCCATACAACAGTATAGTACAGAACGCAGTTTAGTTACATTTTGGTCCTGCATGCTCCACTAGAGGGAGTATGTAGTTTGCTGAAACTCCCATGCTGCAGTTTAAATTGGTTGAAATGACTGCATGCATTTTTAATCATTTCTGTAAACTTGAGTTTGTCTTCAAAAAGCAATGCTTATAAAAAAAATTTACAATGCTATAAACTTTTAAATTAATAAGCATGAATTAAATGGTGGGCTCATATTTTAAATTTTTAAAATTTTATAAATTGGAGTTGAAGATTAGATCCCATCAAATCTTTTCATAGCATGAATTCTTTTGTTATGCATTTGAGGAACATAGACTTGAGTGGGACAGATCCAACAGGTCTTGATGCCCCTAATTTTCTGGGCAAAAATATAAATTGTGAGAGTTTAGAAAGCAATTTGATGGTACAAAATGCTCCAAAACACATGCTTAACACCATTCTCCATCCTCATAATAATTAGCACTTTCAACAGTGTTTTACAGAAATTGTTTAATTTTATCCTTACAGCAACCCAGAACAGAAGATACTATTATTATCCTTATTTTACAGATCAAAAAATTGAAGCTGGCAGAGATCAAGTAACTTGTCCAGACTCACACAAACTAGTATATGAGGCAAAATTTGAATCCCTAAGTCTTCCTGACATCACATCCATCACTCTATTCATTGCACAACCTAGTTTGCCTTCTTAAAAGCACTCTTGTGAAGTAGCAGGTGTTACATGTCACAAATGAGAAAACTGAGGCCAGTAGAGATGAATATTTGCAAGCACCTAGCTAGTGAGAGAATCTCATTTCAAATCTAGGTCTCTCCAGACTCCCTGCCTAGAGTTCTCTTCCTCCACTGTAATAAGCTTCTAGGAATGATATTGGCTACCAGTTCCATAACAAAGTACCTGGTACCAATACATACCTATAGGCTATAGCCACCAGAGAGCATCAAAGGCTCTGCCTTCCTTCTCCTCCTCCAAACACACCTTTCAACCCTGCTCCTTGCTGAGTTCACTAGTGTTCTATCTATAACATACTTTTACTTACCTCCTTTTCCCTTGCGTTCTTCCCCATATATAGAACAAAGTGTGAAAAAGAAGTTTTTGCATCTACTCTTGAAAAGATAAAATAGGTTTTCTTGTTGCTTCTGCCCCCAGCAAGCCCTGCAGCTAGATGCTGGCACAGTGAAGGGACAACTATCTCCTGCATAAACCAGAGATCCATGTCCCTAGAGGTCTTCTAGCTTTTTACTTGGGCAGAAATGAAGTCCCGGAAGTAAACAGCCAGCTTTGCTGCTGACAAGACATTTGATTTCCTAGCACCCACTAAGACTCAGTATTTTATGAAGCAAGAACTGGGGGAAAGGAGCAACTGTTGCTAGAGCTACCAAATGACTTTGCAGATGACATTCTCCAAATGTGTCCCCCTTCTTTGAAGTCATTAATTTATTCTCTCATTAAATAGTTACATTATATGAAGAAATGCATCTTTGCCTATCCTCACTTCCTACTATTAGATTGTTTCAAATGTTGTTCTTCATTCATTCATGTTCTACTCTTTGTGATCCCAATTGGGTTTTCTTGGCAAAGATACTGGAGTAGTTTGCTGTTTCACACTTCAGCTTATTTTACAAATGAGGAGACTGAGGCAAATGGGTTTATCACTTGCTCAAGGTCACACTGTTAGTAAGTATCTGAGGTTGTATTTAAACTCAAGAAAACATTACCACATAAATTACAGGTAAAAATGGTCCACACCCATCAGAAAATGTCAGGATGTCAGAGTTGGAAGGAACCCTCAAAAGATGTAAGCTTCTTATATGCAGGATCTGTCAGTAAAGATCTGAATTTGAAACTTGTTTTTGTTTCATTTTATTTTTTGAAAATTGATTTTTTTCACTAACAATCATTTATTTTTTCTTCCTTCTCTCTCCCCTGCCTCTTAAAAAGAGAAAAACAAAATATTTTACAATAAATATGCACAGTCAACAAAATTAAATTCCCATTATTGGCCATGCTAAAAATGTGTACCTAGGTACATATTTAATTGATCAATTCTCTGTCAGGAAATATGTAGCATTCATTATCACTGGTCCTGTGGAATCATGATCACTGATTATCATTCATAAGTCTTTCAAAATAGCTTGCTTTCACAATGTTTTTTTTTTTTAAAGTATAAAGTATTCTTTTGCTTTTGCTTGTCTCATTGTGAGTCACTTCATCCAGTTTTTTTTCTGAAATTGTCACCTTGATAATTTCTTACAGTTTATTTCAATTAAATTTCAATTTGTAATGGGCTGAGGTTTGAGCTGATGCACTGAGGTCCCAAGTACATGAGGCTAGATAGTAATTGGGCTATACTCTATTAATATACATGATCGGATAAAGAATGGTCCCTGCCCACTCTCCGTGCAAGTCCTGATGTGATGTATAGGAAATGACGATTTTGGTGGGTGGAGGCAGAGAGAGAGGGAGGAAGACAAGCTGGGAGAGATTGGGCTGGGTTCGAGACTTCGAGCTGCTGGTTGTGTGGCTGCTGGTCGAGCTAGCTTCTTGACTCAGCTGCACACATTGCTATCGCCGAGTCTCTTCCACCTCCGATCCTTCTTCACTGAGAATAAAGACTGACGATTTTCCCCTAACCTGAATTCCTGTCTCGTGCTGATCTTAAAATACACGATCTTCACATCAATTGAATTCAATTCAATTCAAAAAATATTTGTTTAAACTTAATAATTAAGCCTTATTAAGTTTTTTTTTTTTTAAACTATGTGCCAGGCACTGTGCTAAGCACTGTTAGACTATCTAAAATACTATCAGACAAACTATGAGTAAAATGGCCACACCCACTAGAAAAGCAGAGGATATTAGAGTTCAGGAAGACTCAGCACAATAGTATTCCATTTCATTTGTTTTTTATTTTTTGTTTAGTCATTCCTCATATATGAGTACTCTCTTTGTTTTCTGTGTTTTACCACCATACAAAAAGATAATTTAAATATTTTTGTACACACATATTATTGCTGCTAAAAGGATATGCATAGCTTGAAAATTTGGGAGTCTTTATTTCCAAAACTTTTGGAATAGGCCTACCATAGTTCAGTTCATAATATATTAATGTGCCTAGTTTCCCACAATCCCTCCAATATTTATCATTTTTCTTTCTTTCTTTTTTTTTTTTTTTTTTTTTTTTTTTTTTTAACATTTCCAGTCTGAGTATAAGGTAAACCTCAGAGTTGCTTAAATTTGCATTTTTCTCATTATTAGTGATTTCTGGCATTTTTCTTATGACTATAGAAAGCATGGGTTTCTTCTTCTGGTAACTGTCTCTTTTTATCCTTGAGCCATTTATCACCTGGGAAATGGTTCTTATTCTTATGAATTTGAATGAATTTTTTATGCCTTGAAAATGAGACCTTTATCAGAGAAACTTGCTGCAAAGAATTTTCTCTCAGTTAACTGTTTTCTCTTCTAATTTTAGCTGCATTGGATTTATTTATGCAAAAAACTTCTAAATCTTATTTGTCCATCTTATCTTTTTTATGATCCCGTCTATCCTTTGTTTGATTGTGAAGTCTTCCTCTATCTATAAATCTGAAAGCTAATTTCTTTCTTACTGCTTTAATTTCTTTATGATATAAGCTTTTAAAATCTAGATCATGTCTTCATTTGGAACTTAAATTAGTATATATTGTGAGGTATTATTCTAAATCTAATTTCTGCCATGTTACTTCTGACACTTACTTGCTTTGTAACTATAACTTGTAATACCTTTGAGTTTCAGTTCCCTCATCTGTCAAATGGGATAATAACACCTGTAATGCTTACCTTGTAAGACTGTTTTGAGGATGCAATGAGATAATGTATGTAAAACATTTGTAACCCTCAATTCAGAAATGTCAAATACACATCCCTTGGGCTCTATGTGATTCACAGTACTCCTAAATTCAACAAATCAGATTAAACTGTAATTGGGAAATATGTAACAAAGTAGATAAAAACATAATAAAATGTAGATAACATATTTTAAAACTAAGTCAATATGTGGCCCACAGGATTCTCATGTATAAATTATTGGCTCCATTTCTATTTGAATTTAAACACCAACTATTAAATGTTTGGCAGCATTTTGCCTACCTAGCCTTACTCACTGAATAGGTGTGGCCTTAGTAAAACTGAGACCTATTGAAGACTTTAAAAAGGCCAAGTTCTCCCATTGCATCCAGGGCCATCTCCAGTCATCCTGATCTATATCTGCTACTGGATGTCTCTAGAAGTGAGGCAGGTGACCTTGCACAGCCCTCCCTCATTTAAATCCAATTCACTTGCATGTCATGTCATCACCTCCCTGATGTCATGGTGCTCTTTGAAAAAGCAGCACAAACAACAAAACAATCAGGAAAATCAGTGATATTTCCATTATCCAAATAGTTTGGTGCTTATAAAAAGATGCTGATTTAACACCTTCCTACTTTATATAGGATCATTTTAAAAGGTTAAAATATAATTATATTGCTTAGCTCATTTTGGTAAAATATTTTTTAAAATGAAATTACAATGTCTTTGTCTCCTCAGCACTAACACGGTACCTAGTACATCATAGGTATTTAATGTTTATTGATAAACTGATTGACTTCAGCGGCATCTAGCCCATCCTGAAAAAGAATCCCTCTATAATATCATGTGATTGTCCAGTTTCTGCTTGGAGGCTTTCACTGGGGCAGAGTTGGGGAGGAGGGAGGGAAACTATTATCTTCTGCAGCAGTCTGTACATTTTTTGAACAGCTTTCTAATCCTCCAGTTGAAAAAAGCCAATAAGTCTTCAGCTGAAGAGAATGCAATAACCTCTTAGTCATGAATGTATCCTCCTAAAATGGTTCTAAATCTTCCTCTCTGCAACTTCAACCGATTATTCCCAGTTCTGCCCTTCAGAATAAAAAATGAATGAACCAACTAACAAGCATTTATTAAGCATCTTCTGTGTGCCAGGTGCCATGCTACATGTAGTGTATGCAAAGATATAAAAAAAATTAAACAGTTCTTTGTATCAAGGAACTTACATCTTTGAGTGGTAGACACATGATAGACCTTTGCTTGAAAACAGCTATCATATTTTTTCTAAATCTTCTCTTCTTCATATCAAACATTCCTAGTTCCTAGCAAATAGCATGTTCTTCAGTCCCCTCACTATTCTGATCATCTTCTTTGTATGTAGCCCAGGATGTCAAAATCTCTTCCAAAATATATTCCTAGAACCAAGTACAAATTGTAGATTCAATATGTGATTTGGAAGCATGTATACTGGAAAATTTCTGGTGATATTCAATAGGAGAAGTAAGACATCTACCATCTCCTGTCTGGAAGTGAAGACAGCAGAGGTAAGATTCTGAAGAATCATAGAGAAGAGATCTCTGCTGATTCTTAAACTAAGGACCATTGTCCTCGCTGAAAGAACTTTGTAGTATTATAGTTGAAAAGGGCTCAATAACTCTCCAGCTGAAGAGACTGCAGTATCACAATCAAGCAGGGGGAAAAGGTGAAAAATACTGTAGCTGGCAATTGAAGAATGAGCCCTGAAGAGGAAACCAAAGGATCAAGTTGTGCAACACAGAACAAACATCCTGAGAAGAACCCAGAAGCCAAGCATCCTACCCCAATTAATGTGAATAAGGTGAAGGGGATTGATACAATTAAAAAAAAAACATGTAACAGAGCGATTAACAAAGCTAAAATCCCAAAAGTAACCAAGATAAAAGAAACAAAGCAAGGTAACTTTAAAGGTATCCTCAGAGGTATCCATAGTTAGATGATTCAAGCAAGAATGACTCCTGGCTGGGGAATCCTGGGATGAGTTTGAGTAATCTTCTCCCTTTCCATTCTTGACCCTTTAGTTCAACTTTATACTATACTCTACTTTTGAAGCAGATAGCTAGGTGGCACAGGGAATAGAGCACTGGAATTGGAATCAGGAAGACTGATTTTGAGTTCAAATCTAACTTACCATTACCAGCTGTGTGACCTTTGTTACCAGATGTGTGACCTTGTTTGCCTTAGTTCCTCATCTGTAAAACAAAAATCTAATGAGCCAGAGAAGGAAATGGCAAACTATTCCAGTACCTCTACCTAGAAAACCCTAAATGAGGTGAGACACAACTGAAACATTTCAATAACAACTATTTTTGAAGCTTTTGCTTTCTTGTCCTATTCCCCAATGTCTTACCAAATCCTCCAATCCTAGATTATTTCCATATGTGTCTCCCATTTCTACTCATATGTGGCTAAATGGGCCTGGAGGAAGTCATGTAATTCTGTTGATTGAGTCCATTACAAATTTATTATTATTATTATTATTATTTTTTTACGAAATCTCAATGGAGGCCCTTACTACAGCAAGAAAATGTTTTTATCCCTCCCTGATTGATCTTTCTAACCTAACACAGCAGTGATTCCTAACTTCTTTTCTTCTCAAAGATCACACTGCATTCCCAACTCTTACTTTCTTAGTTGAGGATCTTTCCTCATACTTTAACTAGAACAGCAAGGCCATTAACAATGACCTCTCTTTTCTCTCATCTTCAATACACAATTCTTTGACATCATTCTTCACTATCTCCTTTACTTCAGTCTTTGATAAAGTGGTGGCCCTTCTTGCCAATGGAAAGCTGCCTATATGTTCTCTTGATCCTATCCCTTCTGAAATTCTCCAGCAGATGACCTCCACTATCATTCCCTCTCTCTAAGTTTCAAGATCTCCCCATCTATTGGCTTCTTTTTGCTTTCTGAAAACATGGCCAACTATTTCCTATATTTAAGAACACTCTCACTTGAATCTACTTGCATCCCAACTAGTTTTCATCCTAAATCTCTCTTCCCATTCTCAGTTAAGTTCCTTGAGAAAGCTGTCTGATCTAGAGGTGTTCCTCTTATTCTCTCCTCTTTTATAATTTTGGTATCTTATCCAATTGAAACCATTTTCTCTAAAGTCATCAGTGATCTCATAATTGCTAAACCTAATGGATTTCCCCTCCTCAGGCAGCATGCTTCTTGATCTCTATGAAGCACTTGATATTGTTGACTACCTTCTCCTCCTGGATTTTCACTCCTCTGTGGATTTTATGACACTGTGAGTTCATGACACTCTGTGGGTTTTCATGACTCTTGATTCTCTTACATGCCCAATTACTCCTTCTTAGTCTCCTTTATCTAATAATTATCTATGTCCTGCTCTAAAATTCTATCTTGGGACTGCTTCTCTTTTTTCCTACACTTTCTCACTTAGTGACCTCATTAGCTCTAGTAAATTCAATTATCTCTTCTATGCAGATGAGTTCCAGGTCTATAAATATGGCCTATATGAGTCTGTCTTTCTCAAATGCCAATCCACTTATGCTTATTAAATACTTTGAACTCTGTACTCCATAAATATATTCAGTTTAGAGGGTATAAAAACAGAACTCATTACTTTCTTTCCCTACACATCCCCTCTAAAAATCCATCCTTCTTCTGAATTCCCCTTCTTTCTAAGGTACCACCATGTTTCTTTTCCTCAAGGTTCACAATGTTGGTTTCATTCTTGATTCTCCATTCTTCCCATCCTATTTACCCAATCAATCATGATTTTATCATTTCTACCTCCATAAAATCTCACACATCCTCTTGTCTTCACTACTCAGTCACCACTCTGGTTTAGACCCTTATCACCTCTTTCCTGGGCTTTGGCAACAGTTCCTAATTGGTCTCCTTGCCTCAAATTTCTTGATATATTAATCCATTCATCTTTCATATCACTGGGAACTGACTTCTCAAAGTGTGAATTTGATCATAATTTGATCATTGAATTTGATCTCCCTGTCCCTGCCCCTGTCAATAAGCTTTCTATTACTTTTATGGTTTAACATAAACGTCTGGCTTCATTCTTCCTTTCCAATTTTATTATACATTACTTCTCTTCACACACACTATAATCCAGTGAACCTGACCTTTTTACTGTCCTGTTATATAACTTTTACTCCATCTTGCATATGCATAAGCGACTATTCTCTATGCTTTGACTAGATTCCTACTTCATCTCACCTCTTGGCATTCTTGGTTTCCTTTAAAACCTTGGTTTCCTTTAAAAGCATAATACTTTTCATGATCTTCCCCAACTATTTATACCTTTTCTCATAAGATCACTATGAATGTTTTGTATATGTTCTGGATATACCTATATTATGCATGTTGTTCTTCCCACTAAACTATAAGTTCACTTTGTCTTTTTGTTTCCATTATCAAGTATTCACACAGTAGATGCCTAAAAATACTTGTTTATTGAGTGAAAGACAACCTAGGTCATATCTCTTCCTGTATCATTCTCAAAATAATAAAAGCATTCCCCAAATGCAGTTATATCATTGATGACAGAGGGAAATAAAATCAGTCTTATGTTGGAGAGAAAAGAAAGGGGAAGTTATTAAGGAATGTGGAGCCTAGGAGAGAAGATTTTGGAGGAAGGAATGATTCATAAATGAAAGTAGCTGGAGGTTGGGGAACTGATAAGTCATTGTTTACTCCCTACCATTTAGTAACAAATGCTCTAGAAGTACATTGTTATGTGGCAAATCTGTCAACACATGAGAAAAATGAAAAAAAAAAACTAAATTCGTATATCTTAGCAAAAGTATTGAAGCAAATACATACATTTGACTGGGTCTTGGGTGATGATCAAGAAATAGAACATATTTGCTAAGACATTTTTGGCAGTGAGATCTAGCCTTATCTAGGCATTAGATTAGTTCTAACACAAGGCATCTGAAACTGTACAAATACCAGCATCTGAAAATTTGACTTAGAATGTGACAACGTGGGGGAAGGAGAAAGGGGAGATGAAGAGGGAAATAAATGTAATATTTAATTTTCCTTTATATAGGAAAAATGCCTCAACTTTGTTTCTCTATTTCTGAGGATTAATGAAGAAGATGAAATTTGGATTTGGCACAGCTCCAACAAATGCTTAAATAAAAAAATAAAGACCAAATATACCAGCTTTATAATTGATCACTACCATTTTAGATGGCCATTATTCTATAACAATAATTATGATAGTCTTTTTTTTTTTTAATTAAATTTTAGGTACAACTATGAAGGGCTTCTCTTTTCTACATTTACTCCTGATTTTGGAAAAGCAAGTTTAGCAAGTAAAAAGAGTTACAAGCTCTTCTCTAGGTTTATAGGGGGAAGTAAACATAAAAGGGAATAGGTAAGTGGCTCTAGGAACAGAGTACAGGACTTGGTTTCAGGAAGACTCATCTTCTTAAGTTCAAATTTGGCCTCAGCACTTATTAGCTGTGTGACACTGGTCAAGTCATTTAACTCTATTTGCCTCAGTTTCCCCATTTGTAAAATGAGCTGGAGAAAGAAATGGCAAACCACTCCAGTATCATTGCTAAAAAACCCCAAATGGAATAACATAGAATGGAACATTACTAAAATGACTGAACAACAGATATAAAAAAGGAGCTCAGCATTAAAAATGACCAAATAGGAGAAATACAAACTACTATCAAATAACTCTAGCCAGACATAGTAGCTCAATTCAATAATTAGATCCTTTTTTCAGAGGGAAACTGGAAAGATAAGGGTTTTTTGCATATATACATACATATATACTATATATACATATACACATATATATGTATGTGTGTAGTTTTCAATTTTCACCTTTATAAGGTTTTGAGTTCTGAATTTTTTTCCTTCCTCCCTTGCTAAGACAACAAACAATTTGCTATAGATTATACATATACAATCATGTTAATCATATTTCCACATTAGTCGTGTTGTGAAAAAAGAATTAGAACAAAAGGGAAAACAAGAAAGAAAAGCAACAACAAAAGTGGAAATAGTGTGCTTTGATCTGCATTCAAGACTCCACAGTTCTTTGTCTGGAAGTTGATAGCCATTTGAAATTGACTTAGAGCATTGTAGTGCTAAGAAGAGCTAAGTCTATCAAAATTGATCATTGTACAATGTTACCGTTACTATGTACAATGTTCCCCTGGTTCTGCTCACTTCACTCAGCATCAGTACATGTAAGCCTCTCCAGGTTTTTCTGAAATCTGCCTGCTCATTATTTCTTATAGAACAATACTATTGTTTAATTACATTGATATACCACAATTTGTTCAGCCATTCCCCAATTGTGAGGATCTCAATTTCCAATTCTTTGCCACCACAAGGAGAGCTGCTAAAAATTTTTTGGTAAATTTGGGTCCTTCTCCCTTTTTCATGATCTCTTTGGGATATAGACCTAGTAGTGGTTTTGCTGAATCAAGGATATGCAGTTTTATAGCCAGAAAAAAGATACATTTTACAACAAAAAGACCCCCTTTGTTGTGAAGGTAGGTCATAGCTTTCAAATTAATTTAGATAACTAACACATAGAGGGCCAATTGGTGAGGTAAGAGCTCTTTTACAGAGCAATCAGTAGCAGGCAATATTCATCTTACATTATACAGGGTAGGATAGCAATTAGACATTATAGAAAGGAAATATAGCAATGGCTTAATGGTGAATTATGGCAAACCTTTGGTACATCATGGATAGGGACAAACCATCACAAACTTTCTAGTTAAATGGCTTTCTGGTCCAGTTACTGGAATATGGGGCTCTCTTTCAACTTATTCTGCTATTTTTCCAGAAATTCCTCTTAAGGAAAGGCATTTAATAACCATAATACTAAATATAAAAGCATTGACATATCCAATGAAGAAGGGTTATGGAATTCTTTAAGAACAAAAATTCAACACAATGATGCTTAGAAGAAACTTTTAATTCAGAAATATTTATATACATTTAAATGCAAAAGCTTGAATTAAATTTATCATACTACTGTTAACCTGAAAAAACAGGTGCTTAAAAAAATAAGTAAATACAAAGGCTGCAAGTAATTTCAAGGAGAGAAGGAACATAAGAGGGATCAAGAAATGCCTTGTGCAGGAAGTGTTACTTGAGATGTTCTTTAAGAGAAGATTGTGGAACAGTTAGGAGGACTGGCCCTGGAGTCAGGAGAGCCTGAGTTCAAATGTTGCCTTAAACTTTTACCAGTTGTGTGACTCTGGAGAAGGGGGGAAGAGAAGGAGGAGGAGCAGAAGGAGGAAAGAGAGGGGGGAAGGGGAAGGAAAGGAGGGAGAAGAGGAAGGAGAGGAGAAGGGAAAGAAGGATGAGGATAATGCAATTTAAAAGGCAAAAGGGAAGACCAAATAGGCCAGAGAGGGGCAGTGGAGGATGGATAATATGATCAGGTTTGATAATATGGTCAGGTTGGACAATGTGGACAATGGACAATGTGGAGGATGGACTGGAAGAGGGATGATCAACTGGGAATCTATTATAATAGACCAGGTGAGAATTTGTTACTTAATCAAAATTATTCAGAAAACTTGCTTTAGGCTGTGTGAGTAGAGAAGGATAGATATAATTAACCAGACTTAGTAATTGATTAATTATGGAGAATGAAGGAAAGACAGGAGTCAAGAATGACTCCAAGGTTGCAAAGCTAAGTAACTGGAAGGATGATATTGATTTCAACAGAAATAGTGAGGTTTGGGAGAGATGTGCTACATGGGCATTATTGATTTTAGATCTAGAGCTTGAAATGTATCTTACATATGTGATCCAGTCCAGAAATATCAAATTCTCCACAGGTAAGAAGCCCACAAAACTACCCAGAAGGGTCCAAACCAGATTAAAATATAATTGAGAAATGAATAACAAAATAAATAAAAATATGATGCAAACAGATAATATAAACTTAAGGTTTTCTAAGTCAAATTTGGCCTGCAGAATCTGTTTTTATTTGAGTTTGACACCACTGAAGTCCAAATCTATTATTTTATAAATGAAAAAATTCAGGCCTGGGGAAGTCAAATGATTTGTTCAGGATCATAGGGGTAGTTGATTTCAGAAGTGACATTTGAACTCAGGCCCTCTAATCCTAAAACCTTTGTTTTTTTTCCACTGTACCACATTGTTTCTACTACATGATGACATAATGTGTTTGAGATGCCAGTGGAATGCCCAATTGGATATGTTGAAAGGAGCTGATGATGTTAAGAATGCAGTTAATGAAACAGATTAGAGTGGTCTCTAGCTCTGGGATTTATCTATATAATGGTGATAATAGAGTCCAGTGGTGATAATTGAGCCTGAAGGATACGTTGATATCACAGGAAGTAAATGTGAAGGCAATGAAAGCATCCCTGTCTTAGCCCTGGATTAGGTTTTTTGTTCTTCCTGAAGTTTTTATCAGATCCAGCAGATGGAAACCCAACATTGCTCATCGAGAATCTGCTGACAAGGTAAGTGCTTTGTAAACCATACAGGCTCATATACTGTAAATGTGAATTATCACTTTTATCATCATTATCATCATCATCCAGAGACTATCCAGAACATGAAGATCAATTCTCCTACTATCTAAACACCTACTATAAGCCTGCGAAGCAGCAGCAGTTCTGCTTGGCCCGGGGTAAGTAAGCAGTGTCTTACTACTTTCATCATTATTAAGAGATGACATGGTAACAGCTGCCCCTTTGGGGTCACGAGGTATTGATCACCCTGATTTTCAAAGAGGTAATTGTGTCTCTCCCAACTTGACTGGTGAGAGGAAATTTTAATTCTAATTAAAGGGCTCTCAAGAAGTCATAGAACCATAGAATTTAAGACCAAGAAATGATCATCCCTCTAGCTTTTTGTTGTACAGTGGCATAAAGGGGAAAAGTAATTTGCCTAAGGTCACATACACAGTAGCAAAGACAAACTATCTAATAACTTTTATTAACTATGATATTATTTATCCCTCCTTCCCTTTTTTGAGGCTTTAGTCAAGATTAAGTGACTCTTCCAGAGTCACACAGCTAGCAAGTAAGTATCTGAGACCAGATTTGAACTCAGCACCTCCTGATTTCAGGACCAGTGGTCAATCCACTTAACTGTCCCTTATTTATCCCTTGAAATGACAAGCAATAGCAACAGCAACAGCAATATATCTCTGTCTCTGTCTCTGTCTGTCTCTGTCTGTCTCTCTGTCTGTCTGTCTCTCTCTCTCTCTCTCTCTCTCTCTCTCTCTCTCTCTCTCTCTATATATATATATATATATAATATATTCTATAGGGAAGATATAACATGTATACAAATGTATAAATAAAAAACAATTTCAAAAAGAAGAGATCACTAATAATGTGATTTACATGAGAGGCCTATACTAGAGAGGTAGAGAATATGTGTAGTATCCTTGACATACCAAATAGAAAGAATAACACAGTTGGCAGATACTGGATTTGGAGAAGAATTCCTACCATTATTTACCTTTTAAGAAAACATCCAGCTTTTAAAAGCTTAAAGACTCCAATTAGGGGAGAACCAACTACCACCCAAAGTGATCCATTCCTCTTTTGGATAGTTTAAGTTATGAGGAAGCTTTTTCTTTACAAGTCTAAATTTTCCTCTTTTTAGCTTGTACCTATTGCTCTTAGCTGTGTGCCTTTTGGGAATAAACAAAACAAATTGAATCTCTTACACATCACAGCCACTGAAATACTTGAAGATAGCAAGAGACTCAATTCAATCAGATCATACTTAAGGCATTTAAAAATGAAACTGAAAAGAGCAAAACAAATAGAGGAAAAATAGAAAAGATGTTTCGAGATTTCTAAGACAAACTCTTTTCTCTACTAATGGGAAGTGGTGCCCATGCATTTGTTCTTTGGTCTTCGAGGTTCCATCAGGACTAAATAAACTAGAAAGGAACAATAGTTGGATCATACCAAGCATACCAAGAGAGAATTCATGTTGGAGGTGGTATTGGTATTTCAAATGCCCAAAGGTAAGTGCCCATCTCAAATGCCCTTAAGGGATCTTCCATTCTAAAATATCTGAGAGAATGCCAAAAGCTTGAGAGCATTATAATTACTGAAAAAGACAATCAAGAAAATATAACCAATGACGCATATACTTATTCATCTTTAGATGAATAATGAAGAAAAGAGAAAAGGCAAACTTAGAACATTCTATAGCAGTACAGTGGCATAATTGGCTGAAAAGAATAAAGAATATAAGATGTAGTTCTTTGCAACCAGTAAGGGCTGTAAATATTTTCTTCAATTAATATCTTTAGTATCTACCTTGCATCTTTATTTCTGTCCTTGACTTCCTTAGGGCATGTGCCTAGCAATAGAGCTAGCTGGTCAAAAATATAAGCACTTTAGTTTTTTTCCTCACATAATTTGTGGATGACATTTCAATCTTGGGAATACTCCAAAGTTTCCTAACTGAGAGCCATAATCACTCAAGAGAGATTAGTCTAATTATCTACACAGGGGGAAAACAAACAAACAAATAGATTGAAAATGTCTATTGCCCATATTATGATATGTAGTTACCAGGACATCATGTGGAGGTGGTTCATCAGTATATATATATATATATATATATATATATATATATATATATATATAGTGGGCAACCACTGCAGATGGACAATTAATAGAATCAGAGAAAGAGAATAGGCTTCATTGCATTTAATGACCTCATGGTTCTCCCTGAAGCAGAGGACCATCTTTTAAATACTGAACTTCTTCTAATGATGTTATTTGGTTACAGATGATAGAATACCACAAAATACAAAGAATTATATTTGTGGATGACCTTAAAGCTCAAGGGAAAGCTATGTGGCAAATCTAAATGGGTTGGAGCATCCAATGAAGACCTGCATGCCCAAAATGACATAAAAATAATATACTAGAAAAGGAGGTAGGTAATATAAAGAACATGTATATTTCATGTTATCATGAAATCAAGGAATAACCTAGAAGCAGGATCATGCTCAGAAGAAAATTTTACTGAGATCCCAAAGAAACAAAATTAATGAATGAGGGGACCCTCATTCCCAAAGGCTTTCTTATGGTTGATCTCTCCATGGGTCTTCTCTATGTTCGTCACTATTTTCTAAATTACTGGATATTTATTTTGTAGTCATGAGGATCTTTCTCATTGTGGTAGGAGCACTACTACTACCACCACCACCATCAACTAAGTTATATTAGCTAGAATAAGTTTTTCCCCCCAAAAAGCAATGAATTTGTATTTGAGACTTAATTTATCTAGGAGAATAAGACTTGAACCATTGACAAAGTTTTCCAGTCACCTGGAATCAGGTGAGGAATCAAGGCTCTTTAGAATGAGTGTTTCTGTGCAAATCAAAATACTCTTCCAACCCATCATGACAAATATTGCATTAAGAAAAGCTGTGTTCACCCCAACCATTCTTTCACTAATTAATATTAACATTCATTCACTGATATTGTTAAGTAACTTTATTTCTTTTAAACATTAGATACTCTTTGAATATCTTATTTCATTTCAATACTGACTGACAAGTCAGGACTGGCTGAAAACACCCATATTCTTTAGCCTCACACACCACACCACTATTTTTAACATGCCTTCATTCCCATAAACATCTTTTAACAATTCAAGCTCCAATAAATTTGTTTAATTTTGCAAGTGTTATGGTTGACATCCTATGTTCTCAATAATGGTTTTACACATAAAATAAACAGACACTTGTATTCAGCAAAACTGCTAGTAATAGACTGACAGTCAACCTTGGAAATAACTATTGTTGCAAATTGAAATGTGTTACAACATGTCCTAGCTATGAATTCTTCTCTTCTGTTTCCTGGAGAAAGTCAGTCTCATGCTTGGATGTTTATTGAACTGATATAACATATGACCTATACAAATGTGATAATAACAAATACTACATAGTATTTGTACTTGCAAAATGATGAGGCCATAGCTATAAATTGTGATGTTTCCTGAGTTTACCCAACAGTTTCTTAATATAATATAGTGGCGGGGTTGGGCAATGTCTTATGATTTGATTAGTTACCTAAAAGTAGGAATAATATGAAGGTATGGAGTACAGTGGATGAAGGAACATAACTTATGTGACAAATGAATGTTTCTTCAATCTCTTGGGATGATAAAAAAAAATACATTTACAGAGCATTTGAAGGTTTGTTATTCAGGTGTTTTCAGTTGTGTCCTACTCTTTGTGACCTCATTTGGGTTGATTGAGATTTTTTTGAGTGATTTTCTGTTTTCTTCTCCAGCTCATTTTATAGATTAGGAAAGTGACATAAACAGTTAAATGACTGCCCAAGGTATCCAGTAATAGTAAGTAGATACTAGTAGTGATACTTGTAAGTATTTGAGACTAGATTTAAATTTAGGAAGCTGCATCTTCTTGACTTCAAGATTGGCATTCTTACACTCAACCACCTAGTTAAAAGTTAACATTGTTCTTTTTATTACCCCCCAAAATCCTAAGAGATGGATGATTCAAGTATTATCATTCTCATTTACATATGAGGAAACGGAAGTCCAGTGATTTGCCTAAGAATATGCAGCTAGCAAATGATAAACTTAGAATTTTAAGTCAAGTCATTTGGCAAGTCAAAAGCACTGACTCCAGTAAATGAGATATTATTACCTAATTCTAAAAACTTACTTAGTCTGAGTAAACATATACTCATTCTGAGAGCCCAAGATTGTCCCAAAGGTATTTGTGTGACTAAAATAGGATGTAGTAAAGAATCTCTTATACAGAATTGGAGTTGTCATTCAGCCACTGGCACTGTATGAAAATCCACAAGATGGCACTATATCCCCTTTTTTAAAGGTTGCTTTAAAGTCAATCGTCTTCCCTCACCATATCCTACACTCTCTATCCCTACTGGATTTCTTTTCATTAAGACATCTGCAATATCCTCATGCTGAAATAAGAAAAATAATCAATGAAGAAATGGAAAATATATATATATACACACACACACACACACACACACACACAAAATATATATTATACTGAGGATATACACATATGTGTGAATATAAATTTTGAACTGAAATAGTGAATTTCACTAAGATATCTATGTTTACAAACTTCACTGCTTCCTCCCATTTAGGATCAATCCAGGTCATAGTTTGGGGAAATATGTGGCTATGTGGACTTTAAAATGTATTGTCAATCTAACTGCTTGAAGATTTAATTCAATCCATGTGGTCATGGGCTCATTTAGTTTAGAACTGGATTGAACCCTAGATAGGAACTTAGAAATCATCTAATATACAATGAGTCATCTAGTTATAGATGAAGAAACTGAGGCTGGGAGAAATTCAATGACTTATCAAGGTAATAATGATGATAAGCAGCTGAGTCAAAATTTGAAATCTAAGTCTTCTGATTCCAAATTCTGTTCATTCTACCTGTATATATACAACTTGTCTTCAAATCAATGAATATTTATTTAACACCTACTGTATGCAAAGCACTCTGCTATATATGAAGAAGAGATGAAATTTAGCTAAAAGGTAGGAATATTTTTCAATATCCTCTTGGGGACAGATATCATTAGATATTATAGGTTCAAAATAACTTTTAAAGGCATTCTGTGACAATACAGTATTTAAGAAGCAGGAATTTTTTAAAATGTAGAAATAAGCATAAACTCCAAAGGAAAATTCACTGTACAATCCCTCCTGTTTCTAGATGACTCAATTTTGTTTAATTTTTCATGAAATCTCATGTACTTTTAACTCACTTCTAATATAAACTAATAAAACCTCATATTCTGATTCCTTCCTCTAATCAGGCTTTTGATATATGATCAAGTCCAATGATGAAATATGATATGGAAATGTTATCAGATGTGGGTATATTTCTCCATAACCCATTTACACCCACTCTTATGGAGTTAAGAGTGGAGAAATTCCACTTCTACCTAGTTTGTCCCATCCCATAGCCAATGGATACATTGGCTTGATAGTCAGTTTTAGGATTAACTGCATTTTTCCAGTTTCCAGTATTTCATCACTTTCAGTTATATACATGGGTACTTACCAAGTCTTTTCTCATTTACTTAGTTTTGATGACTCTATGATCCTGACATCACAATGCTTTCTTCTTTCTGATCTATGACAAAACATTCTCCAATTTGCAATCCACAGTGGCTCTCTCCAGTGACATCCTCACTTCTCTGTTCCCAAAAAAGAACACCTCTCTGTTCTCTAGGGTCAGATAGTAGAATGTCAACTCCTTGAGGGCAGGAAGTTTTTTTTTCTCTTTTGTTTTTATATTCTCTTATGTTTTTATGTATATATGACTATATATATATATAGTATTATTTATATTATATTTATATATATGCTATATTATATGTAGCAAAGAGCTTTATACATACTATGTGCTTATTCAGTCATCAGGTAGGTGAACAAAAATTTTTTTTTAGTACTTACTACCCACCAGGCATTGTACAAAGAACTGGGGATGAAACAGAGCAATTTTTTCTTTGGTTTTTAGGTCTATCATCTAGCACAAGACTGGGGTATAATTCTGTTGTTTAGTTGTATCAGTTTATACGACACTTTGTGACCCTGCTTGAGGTTTTCTTAACAAAGATACTGGAATGATTTGCCATTTTCTTTTCCAGTTCTTTTTACAGATGAAGAAACTGAGGCAAACAGGGTTAAATGACTTGTCTAGCTGGTAAGTATCTGAGGCCAGATTTGAATTCGGGAAGATGAGTCTTTCTGAGTTCAGGCCCAGCAAGCTATTCACTTCACCACCTAGCTACCCAGAGCATAACTGGCATTTAATAAATATTGAATTAAATTGATTCAGTTGCATATTTCACTGTCTTCTTATGGATAATAGCATTAGCCTTTGTAAATTCAAAATAACTGATATATGTTCTGTTATAATAAAGTATTTAAGATTCAAGATCTCTTTTTGCCCTTAACATTGAAATAAACATAATCTCCCAAAGGAAAATTCATTGCACAGTCCATATTTCCAAACAATTCTGTTTTGCTGAATTTTTCATGAAACTTCATATATTTTCAATTCATTGCTAATATAAATTCTAGGTGTGCCCAGTTAACAGGTAGAGGGATACTATCTTGCTTGATAATAGAAATCCTGTAGGATTAATGTATTTGAGTATTTCACAAAATTTCAAGTTCAACTTTGAAGGTAAAAAAGCCTTCAAAAAGATATACCACAAATTTCTCTTCCTCTCTTCAAAGAAAGAGCATTGACAAAAGTCCCTGGTTTAGAATACTGTGGTCTTCTTCATTGTAACTTGGGTACCAAAGTTTCTAAGACCCTGTGTGCTGGTAAAAAGGTGGTTCTTATAGACAAATAGAAAGAATGAAGCACTGGTAAGATATGTCTGTAGACACAGTTCCACCCCTATCTCTGTCTTCATTATTCTTACACTGACTCATAAAGCTTTGAGAAACATAACAAGAAACCTATCCCCTTCATCTCATTTCATAATACCTCTTTCCCTCAGCATGTATGGGATGCAACAGATTTATTCCTAAAACGTAGTTGCATTCATCTGCCTTCAATTCACCCCCAAGTGAGCAAAGGTCAAAAGGTACAAATAGCTTATATACCTTTTTTGTCCCCTTCACAGGAGGTGTCAGCGCATAACAATTTGACCTTCTGCTTTCTCATAACTGGGACATATAATATATGTTCTTGATTCTCATATTTCTCTTCCTTCCTAGGGCTCCTGACTGTATACATTTGTCTCTGGTTTTATCCTTACCTTGTTACAAAACATTTCTATTTCTGTCACTTACAAAGTCTATCATACAGTTTTCTTGACTGTTCATTTGACTATGATATCTATAGGTTCTCAGTTTTGTTTCTTTTCCACATGAACAAATAAATTATTTGCATGAAGGATAAGGAATCTTGAGCTCCTAGGATGGGTCAGAGCAGGGAATATTTGGAGGAGAACCTAATCGACTATTCATTTCATGGATCAACCTCGGAATGTATAAAGAAAGGCTAGGGGTGAATTAGGAAAGGGATGAGAACAATCTGTTGATTCTACCAGAGGGATGGAAACAAGAAGCTTATCAGGACACAAAGACAAAAATCAAGAAATAACCAAAGATAAACCAAAATCCTCAGCTTAGAAAGAGATTCATACACTTGACAATCGAAGCAACTGTTTACATGACTGAAAATAAACATAAAGAAGAGTTTAGGGTAAATCCAGATCCTAGTGTGAAAAAAATAGAGGCAAAATAAGATCAAAAGTCTTTAAAGAATATTGCATTCATCAGCCTTTATTATTACGCTTTACTCAATTTTTTAGTTCCCTAATATGCCCTTAAGCTGTCTAATATGAAAATAGGCCCTGGAGGGAAAGATTATTATATAGCAGTTATTTATCTGTTCAAGGACCATGATTAGTTCGAGGAAAAAGAGAAATGATAGTTCAGTGAACTGCTTTTACTAGGTCTTAGGTTGTAATTCAATTCAATGACAGAATCAAGCTTGAAATAATGTCCATAATCTATACAGTTGGGCCAATATCAACAAATAGAAATTTAATGGGGGTAGCCATAAAAGCCTGAATTTAGGCTCAAAAAGTCATCTGTACAAAAAAAGGAAAGGAAAAACCATGCCTTCCTAACTTGTATATGAAAATAATTGGGAGCTTTAAGTGACTACAAACTTAATAGGAACCAATGATCTATCATAGTTATGAAAAAAGTAATGCTATCTTAGACTATATTGATGAAAGTATGATAGTCAGATCCCAGAAAGTAATCTTAACATACTCTGTTCTAATCTGAACACAACAATAATATTGTATATACTCCATTGTGTATACGTAGGCTGTTTTACTACTTTCAGAGAGCTAATATTACCTATGTGGGCCTTTCCTCCAACAATGTAAATCACACCCATCCATGCCTGCCTGTCTTGTGACCATTTTCCACATTCATTCCTTAAATTTTCCATATGAATTCCATCTTGAGTAATTGGAGTCTTTCTCCTGCTCTTTTGCTACCAGCAGTATCTCCATGGAGCATGTAAGTTGCCCTTACTCTTGCCATATGATAAGTCCATCTTTTTTATCATTATTATTTTGGACAGCAAGCTTTAATTTTATAATATCTAGGGGTTCTCAATTTTGTTTCTTTTCCTTTTTTCTTTTCTTTTCTTTTCTTTTCTTTTTTTTTTTTTTGGCTGAGGCAATTGGGGTTAAGTGACTTGTCCAGGGTTACATAGCTAGGAACTGTTAAGTGTCTGAGATCAGATTTGAACTCAGGTCTTCCTGATTTGAGGGCTGGTGCTCTATCCACTGCACCACCTAGCTGCCCCTGTTTTTTTTTTTTTTTTCCATACAAGCAAATAAATAGTTAGCATGAAAGAGACCTGCCCCTCCTGGAGTCTGGAGTAGAAGGAAAATCTAGTCAGTTGTTCATGTCATGGATCAACTTCAAGATATATAAGGAAAGAATAGGGGTGAGTTAGGGACAGGGTAGGAATCTTTTGATAATACCAGAGGGAAGGAAACAAGAGGCTTTTCAGGACACAGAACCAAGATCAAAAATTTCCTTATTTGCAATGCATTCCATGCTGCTCATGTGTATCTTTCCAGTTATCTTTCAATGATACTCAATGTTCTGTGTTGTTCCCAAGGGCTGAACTAAGCCCAATGGGTGAGTTAGATGGAGGCAGATTTTGAGTGCTGGAAAGAGTTTTAGGTTTAGAATCAGAAGATAAGACTTTGAGTCTTAATTAACTCTAACACTCCTGCTTGGCTTTTGGAAGTCTCTTACCCTCTCCTACTTTTAGTTTCTACATATATAGAATGGGAAAAATAATACCTAGCTTAAACTACCTCAAATGGCAGTTGTGAGAAAAAGTGATTTTATAAATTGTAAAATGCTATAGAAATGTGAGCTCTTAATATAAGGAAGAACTTGTTACCAAAAATGGAATGAATTGAATTAAAAAGGAGTGGTTTCCCTGGTCATTGGAAGTTCTGAAGATGATGATCAAGTACTTTAGTAAAATGGAACTTGGACTCAGGAAGGTTTCAGTTCAAATTTTGCCATTGTTACTAGCTATGTGACTTTGGTAACTTAATTTAATCTCCCTCAGTCTCAGTTTCTTCATACATACTTCAAACATAAATATAATGGGATATTATTGAAAATGAAGTAAATTTTAAAAGAGAAAAAAATAAATATGACACAGTCAGAGAAACAAGGAAATATTCTTGAAATGAGGTTGCATTTAGCAAGCAGAACCAGAAGAATGACCTATGAAATAACCAATAATATTAAGTAAAAATAGTAGTAAAAGTAGTAAAAGTTTTTTTAACTAAAAAAGGTAGTAAAAAGTAAAAGGTTATTATCACACTCAGACTTATTGCAATGACTAAACTTGACCCTTGAGAACAGATGATGAATCATACTTCTCTTTATTCAGTCAAGAAGTAGGGGGACTACATTAGCAGGATACGATTCATATTGTCAAGTACGGTTGTTCTGTCAGTCAATTCTGCTTAGCTGGCTTTCTTTGTTGCAATGAAGGGTAGAATGGAAAGTGAATTGGCATAAAATAATAAGACATCAATAAAACTATTAAAGGATGGTATGGGTAACAATTTGTCAAAGGTGTCACAAAAGGCATTCCTATATTGAATGGAAGATTAAACTAGAACATGTCTAATGTCCCTTTCAGCTCTAAGATTCTTTTTCTTTGCTAATTTTCCTCAGACTTCAGGTTTCAGGGCCTGCACTTTTACTTCCATGGCTATTCTAATCAACTCACTAAACACATCTAGATACCTATTTCTAATAGTTCTGATATTCAATAATCATTCATCGATGTTAAGTAAATATTTTTGTCTTCTAAATGATTTCAAACAAGGCACTGGGCTAAGTGTAAGCTTTATATAATTTCACTTTATGGATGACTCTTCAAATGTTCCCTGTAGCAGAGTTATTATCACACAACTAGAGTTTGCCTTTTTGATCATCTGTTGGAGGTGTTTTTAGGGCATGAATCATTATGGCTACTTTAGAACTATTACCCATGGGTCTTGACACCTATTATTGGCCACATGTTGTCTAGTCATAGTAATGGCTCTCCAAATAGATGTCAAATACATTTAACCCAAATGGGAAACAAAATGCATGAAATAATCTGTGTTATTCCAGAGAGGAGAATTGGGATCAATGGGTGAAAGTTACAGTGAGGCAGATGTCAGTTCAACAAAAAGAAGAATTTGTTTACAATTAAATCAATTTAGAAATGAAATCAGCTGCTTTGTAACATTGCAAATTCTTTATCAATGGTCATGTTCATTCAACCAGAGCTATAATGACTATTGGGTGTAGAAATAATTTGTCAATTTGGCAAGAAAGTTAAATGAAGAAAATTCTCAAACTATATTATTTTAGAATAGGTAATATGTGAGAAGACCCCAGAGAGAAGCATAGGAACATATCATAGACAGATGAAGAGTTCTGAAGCACATACCTCAAATACAACTCTAAATCATGCAAATTTCAATCTTACATAGTCTATGTCAAAAGTACTATTTCATGCCTGACTCTGAGTAGGTCCACAGGAATATTTGCTGATCCTGTGATCTTGCCAGTTTGGAGAAGAAATATAGCATATCAGAACACCGGACTTGGATCCAAAAGATGTAGGTTTTAAGTCCTGACTCTACTGTGTAATAGCTGCTTTACTATAAGCCATCTCTCTGAACCTGTTTCTTAATCCAGATTTAACCACCAGGTGGCATTGTTAGCCACTATCCAGATCCTGTTCAACAAAAAGCATCATGTAGCTAGGTGGCGTGATGGACCTGGAGTCCAGAAAAACCTGCGTTCAAATTTAACCTCAGACATTTAACATGTGACTTGGGCAATTCACTTAACTTGTCAGTTTCCTCAACTGTAAGATATGTATTATAACAGCACTCATTCATAGGGTTGTTTTGTGAACCAAATGAGATAATATTTATTAAGTGCTCAGCATAATGCCTCCCACACAATAGGTACTATATAAATCATTCTCTTCCCTTCCTCCCTCCCTCCCTCCCTCTTTTTTTCTTTCCCTTCCTCCCTTCTTTCCTCCCTCCCTTCCTCCTTTCCTTCCCTCCCTTCCTTTCTTCCTTCCTCCCTCTCTCCCTCCCTCCTTTTCTTGTTCCCTCTTTTCCTCCCTCCCTCCCTCCCTCCCTCCCTCCCTCCCTTCCTTCCTTCCTTCCTTTCTTCCTTCCTTCCTTTCTTCCTTTCTTCCTTTCTTCCTTCCTTTCTTCCTTCTTTGCTCCTTCCTTCCTTCCTTCCTCCCTCCCTCCCTCCCTCCCTCTCTTCCTTCCTTCCTTCTTCCCTCCCTTCCTTCCTCCTTTCCTCCCTCCTTTCCTCCTTTCCTCCTTTCCTTCCTCCCTCCCTCCCTTTCTTCCTCCCTTCCTCCCTCTTTCCCTCCCTTCCTTCCTTCCTTCTTCTCCTTAGAAGAAAAATGAATACATATTGTCACCTCTCTGAAAGTCACATCTAGACAGAATATCAGTGCCACTATCTTAGACTTATAAATTATTTTTCAGTAATAAAATAAACATTTGTGAGGTATAATCTAGTAAACAATATATGTGTGTTCATAAACAACTGATTAGTTTATGTAGATACTCTAATAGGCTAGACCCCCAATGTAAAAAATTTATTAAAAACTTTAAAGAATTATCAACAAAATATAACAGTAGACAAATTAGGAACTAGGAATATCCATGGATAGAACTATATGAAACAAATTGGAGATCCTAACCATCAGCCTGCTCCTAAGTCAAGAATTGGACAGACTCTTGCATTCCTTATCTCTTTTGTTTCAAGCTTTCTGTGTTTGCTTGAGGTTAGAACTGATGGATGGAAAGTTGCCAGATGACCACTTCAAAAGGAGACACATGGTCTCCAGTAGAACAGGGGGGTAACTTTGTCATGAACATTGGTATAAGATACTTGCAAGGACCTTTAGGCAGTAGGTTAATGGTTTGTTCTTAGAGAGACTGAGGTTTGCATTATTGTGCCACAGTTTCCTTTTATTGTCCTGCCTCAGTTTCCTTAATTGTCCTGCCTAAATTTCCCTGAATTGTCCTGCTCAGTTTCCCTAATTGTTCTGCCTCAGTTCCTTGAATTGTTCTGCCTCAATTCCCTTGTTTGCAACCCCTTTCCTGACCATTAGGACTGAGATAATTAGCACTGTAGAGATCTGGCCACCCTGGCATTCCAAAAGATAAAACTCCAGATATCCTATCTCAGATCTCTAATTGGCATCCTCTATCTCTTAAGTTCCAGACTTTCTGCTCTGACTACTCCCTTCGCTTCTAGTTTATCACAATTTATGGTCCTCACCACCCACCCTGTCAGAATGGGAAATTCCCCCTTCTGACTGCACCCCCACCTTTGTCTCCCCGATCTTGGAGCCACATATATAACTCATCACATTTGATGCTGAAGCTGAATGCTTTAAGACATCAGCCCTGGGACCAAAATGTATCCTTTGGTCCCAGAAAATCTCTCCCTCTCAGAAATCCAAATGAAATATTAAAAACTCTCTAATCTCTATCTTGCCTCAGTTTCTCTGGCATTATGATATTGTTCGCACACATAAAGTTTCATTGCATGCATTGAGAAGTCTAAGACTAATTGGTTTTTCACTCACACTAATCGGTATATGTAATGAAAAAGTGACTATAAGCCTGCACTGTGCTTTACACTTCTTCTTTGAGCAGAAAAAATAGGTGATAAAACACAATTTGAAACCGATGCGAAAACTCAGGAATTCTGGAATACAACTTTTCCCAATTCAAGAAAACAACTTGGGATCTTACAAATAATGCAATTCTTGAAGGCCGGTGGGTTTTTTCTTTTTTCTTTTTATGCTACTTTTTTGCTATCTCCTTATCTTGACCCACTCACTTACCATCTCTACAAAAACTTGACCTCCATCCCTCAGTCTCCCTGTTCTGAGAGGTGAACCTTCATTTTATCTAGCTAGAGTCCATGCCTCCATGCCACTTTTTGTCTATTTTTTTACCTACCCATTCCCTTTTCCAGCATCTCTCATGTATTATCTTCTTCCATTAGAATGCTTTGATGCATTGATCCCTCCCACCTTTGGGCTTGCAAACCAAGCCCTTAGCATAGTTTCTGACTTGGAAGAGGTAGTGATTTAGATAGAGCAGGGCTGCTGGGCATTTTGATATGTCACACTAAAGGCAAGGTGCCCTTAATGCCATCCTGAAGCCCTAACAAGATGGATAAGAATTGTTAGATTAAATGAATTTTATTCTTGTTCTGAAGTATGTGGTAATGATGAAAATACTATACAAATATTTATATGAACATAGAAGTAGGGTAATAAGCTGATATGACTATCCAGCTAACTGATTGTCTGAAGAACTGAATCAGAAACACAACACTGAGCCATTGGGACACTAAGAAATCCCTGAGTTCATATCAACCTATGGAAGGCAGGATGAAAGCCGAAAGCCATAAAAGGTAACTTTTAGGAAAAGAGGGGATGTCTGGCATTAGACAAGTATTTAACTGGAAGCATCAATTTCTAAGAATATGGCCATTTTAGGTGAGCCAGGACAAAGGCTGCTGATTCTGAGATCTCTGGCTGAGTGACACAAGAAGCAACAAATCAGGGAGCCTTCCGGTGGTAGGCAGAGAAATTCTATGGCTATGAAAGAAGTTTTCCGGCTTAATCCATTTAAAGGAGTGTTTGCTTAGGACCAGGATAGACAACAGTAGACAATGGCCTGTTTGGATTATAGGTATGGACAATAGACTTCAAAGATTTGGGGAGAGAGTAAAAGGTAAGAAAGAAGTACAGGATCTCTGGAGACATAGTGGACAAAGTGGTGGTCTTGGGATAAGAGAAATCCTGCATTTGAATCTTGATTTAGATCCTAAACAAATCATTTAACTTCTGAGAGCATCAATTTCCTCAAATCTAATCAACAAGGAATTGCTAAGCATCATACTCAGTTTTGGAGATACAAAAAAGGCAAAAATTGTCATTGTCATCAAAGAGGAGAGGAGAAAGGGAGAGGGAAAGAAAAGCACCCTTATAAGATTATTGTAGGGATTAAATGGGATAATTGACACAGAGAGCTCTATGAATGTCAACTATGATGATTATTTTCTTTTAGAAACTTGAATGTGAAAAGTAGTGGGATTTGCCTTACTAAAGAGCTAGGAAATTTTATCTTCTATGGCCAGAGGGAAGGAGGAGAGTGTGGGTGATAAATCTGAGAATTTTGGAGGTTTGGAGGAAGGAGCTCCCTTTGGACAGCCTTAATCTTCTCAGGGAAGTAGGAGGCTAAGCCATCTGCTATATGTGTGGAGGAGTGGGGTGTGGCTGGGTGTTGAATGAGAGAGAAAAAGGTCCAGAACAGTTGCTGTGGGGACAGACAGGGAACTGATAAAAGCAGGAATAGAAGGATTGCTTAGCAGCAGAGAGGACAGAACTGAAGTTGGGTACCATAAGTTATAATAACTAATTTCCATGATTTTGTCCAACAATATCAAAAGCAAGATGCCAGTTCTTTTTTTGAGTTGGAATATAAAGGTTACTCAAGGATGAGATGAACAGGTCAGGAATAGTAGAAAGTCAGAGAAGCAAGAAATTATTCAATACTAGAGTGTCAGATACTTGGGTTTGGGATAGTTTTTTTTTTTTAATGGAAATGAACACAAGGAGGAGAAAATGGATTGGGAGAATGGGGGAGGATAAGGACCAGGAATGATGATGAAAATAAAGAGCAAAACACCAAAAAGTGTTCTGGATGGAGAGAAAGTGGTGGGGAAATAAATACCAGTGTTTATGACTAGGTGTGGATTTCTGAGATTTAGGAACTTGGAAATTATAAACCTCTTCTACAATGTGACCGTGTTGGTGGATGGTTGTAACAGGGTAGAGAAAGAAGTCATTGGAGGTGATGAGATTGAGGAATAATGTAGCCAGGAAGTCAGAAGGACCATCCATATGAGAGTTGAAACCCACCATGATATCAGACGGAAGTAGCAAGTAGAAAGTGCACATAACAGAGTGCTAGATCTGGAGTCAGAACAAAATGAGCTCATTTATAAGAAGACCACAAACATTTATTACCTTTGTGACTTAATTTAATTGTCACTTAATTTCTTTTTACCTCAGTTTCCTCATCTGTAAAATGTAGAAGCACTTAACTCCCAGATTTGCTGTGACAATAAAATGAGATGATACTTTAATTTAAAGTACTTTAATTACTCCTCGAAGACAATGTCTTAGCTAGATAAGTCTACATGATTCCTAACTATCACACTAATGATCCTCAGATTATTATGAATATCAAAGAACTATCTAAATGCTAGCTTTTTAAAAATACATGGTAGAAAGAATAAAAAAGAATGGGAAAGTAAGAGTGCTAAAATCAGTCAAGAAATTTGAGAACATCTTGTTCTTTGGTAGGTGATACCAACAAATATGGAGAGAGTATGGAAAGTCACTGACCTAGAAACATTTAGGTTTAAGCCATACTTCTACACATATTGGATGTGTAACCCTGGGCAAGTCGCATTTAATGCTCCAGGAAATGAAGACTGTAAAATGCAGTGAAGGTATATACCTACCTTGGTAAAGGGAAATTTCATCATCTAGAGAATTCTGAAAGCCATGAAATCACAAGTCCAGGGTCTATCCTTATCCCTATTTTATAGGCTTTCAAATAAAGAAAAATTATGGAGTAAATGATGGAGGGAGGCTCTGAAAATAGGAGGGAAATAAAGGATTATGCTAGTTGCTCCTCCTGACCTTGTAGATTGAAGGGAGTGGTAGAAGCAGCAGTCTCCAATAGGGAGTGCAGCAAGGAATATGATGTCAAGAGATCCAGTTTTCACTTAAAGCAATGAAATAGGAGAAGTTTTAATTAAAAAAGCTGAGGATATAGGGGAATTTTTTTCAAGGAAAGCATAGGTTTTACAAAGATATAGAACTAGACAGGTTGAAGTAAATCTGGGAGAAAATAGGAATAATCAGAATATGCATGAGTCTTCAAGCAAAATAACATGAGCATGCTGGTAGTTTCCAAAGTCATGAGATACTATGGCCAGATCAGGTAATCAGTGAGATGGGCACTAGATTTGTCTTTGAACAATATAGGAAAAGGGATAATTCAGTTGGCAAATAATAAATGAATTTAAAGAAATAGCATGCATCACAACTTTAAATGAAAATGGAATAGTGGCATTTTGGAATGTGCTGGCACATAATCTCACTCATGACTATATTTCTATATCTGTTGATGGTGGCTATGAGTCATATGATTTATCAATAGATGCAGGAAAGGTTTTTTGAAAAAATACACCCTCTGGATGTATGTATCAACATTCACATGCTATTTGGGAGCCATGATTTCATTGACATTTGAGAAACTTCAGCCAATAGAGTTCCCCATCTGTTCTGCAGCTGAAAAGTCACCTGGGGCACTGATAAATTGTATTGTTAGATCACAGATCCAACTGGCATCAGATGAGAAACTGAGGCCCAGGGACATTGGGTAACTTGTGCAAGATTAAACAGATAGCAGTACTAAGATCAAGACCTAATAGCCCTCACTGGTTCAGTGTCAGGATATTTTAGGCCATACAAGTGCTTTAGCTGCCATGTCCCCATGGTTGGCTAGTTCTGCTAAGGGAAGGAAAGGATTGCCCTTATCCATATTCATTCATGCCAAGTCTAGAAAATCTTAATTGCCACAGAGAAGCTAAAGGGAAAAGGGCCCCAGGGGGAAAGGGTCACTCTCTTTTGTAAAAGTCTTCTGTCATTAACTCTTCCGGCTCAGCAACCAATAAAAGCATTGTCTTATTATTTCAAGGCATCAAACCCCTTCACTTCTAAGTCATTTACATGGCTCCTGAAAGCAAATAGAAGTTTCATTCTCCCTTAAGCATCCAAGTTCTGAGATCAAACTTGTGGTTGACTGAATCAGGAAAGGCAATGCACAGGTCTTTGCTTAATGGTATTTCAAGGCTGATGAAGCCACATACTCAACAATCCTTTGTTAAAATGAGCTTCAAAAGAATATGAAAGCAAGGAGAAATAGTTTCCAGGTTCTTTCAGGTGATTTCTTTATTGAGACATAACCCACAACAGTTCTCCCTTGAACTTCTGGTGAGATAAGGAGATTTAATCCTTCTTCCTGCCCTCCCCTCCAGAGATTATGACAATTTCATGTATATGTCAACAAAAACATTGTTTGCCTAAACTATAGGACCTGATGGATTTTTCCTTTATATGTTAAAACATGTATTTAAGATCAAGAAATAGTATTATATTAAATGGAAAAAACTTTAGAAATATTTCCTTTTAAAAAATATAAAGTATCGTTATTCACTGTCAGTACTTTTACAGTTTTAGAAATATTAGCTACAAATTGGGAAAAAATAAAATATTGTTTAAAAAGGGAGTTGATTAGATCAAGGGGAAGAAATAGCAATAGCAGTACTTGAATACTCAAAGGATCTATGATATTATTGTAGTATGTGCAATCTATTCATGTAGTTTACAACTTCTTTGTAATTTTGTAAAGTGTCTTTGAATATTCTTTGGTCTAAAATGTTATCATCTTGTAATAAAATCTCTCTAATTTAACTAAGCCTGAATGACAGACATAGTCGACAACTGAATTCACACAAAAATCTTCTATTCTTTGGATCTCCCAAGACTTATAGTCCATTGACATAGCTTACAGGAGTCAGGGGATCTCATGTGCCAAAATGAGATACTAGAAAAGAATGTTAAAGAAAGAACTATAGTAATGTAAAAATAAATTGAAGACATAAACTTTGGCAAATAAGTTAAAATACTTCTAGTTGTAGATGAGATGGTCATATACGTATAAAATTCAAGAGACTCATCAAAAATATTAATTAAGATAATGAATGCCTTTACAAAGTTTAGTTACAGTTTTATTACTAACAGAAATAAAGAAAAATGAATAGAAAAATTTAGCATCTACATTAACAACAAAATGTATCATATATTTGGACATGCATCTACCAAAACTCAAATGAGACCTAAATATCAAATGACTTTCACAGAATAAAGAAAAAACTGAGCAGTTAGAAGAATAATTGGCTGAATAATTAATTATAAGAAAGATAATACCCATATAACTAGGTCAAAGTAAAAATGTCAACATTCTCCAAATTAATTTGTACATTCAATATAATAGCACCCAAAATATCAATGGGTTAAGAGAATTAAATAGAATAATGAATTTTAAGTGAAAAAAAAATACAAAAGGCAAGAATATTAATATTCTTATGAAAAAAATAGTGATGGCAAGAGACTTACTCTGCCAAATCTCAAAATATTCTATTAAGTGGCAATTATTGATACTCTGTATTGAATATAAAAGGAAAAATGAAACAATAGAACAGAAGAGGACTTAGACATAGAATCAAATGTTAGAGTTTGATAAACTTTAAATTATAAAACATTGAGTGGAAAAATCAATAAAAATTATTGGGAAAATTGGAAAGTATGGTAAAAGATATAATTTAAGATTCCTCAAACCATATTCTTTAATAATTTCCATTTGGATCAATGATTAAATATTTTTATTTAAAGTTTTTGGGGAAACCATGTCATATTTTTCTCAGTGTGGAGAGCAAGAACAACTTTCTCACAAAATACATGAATTTAGGTATAAGTCTTAGACTTGAATTTCATTTGTATTGAGAACTACCATATGAAATAACTCCTTCAATACAAGTCATTACCTTCTCTTTAACTAACAATCTTGGAGAATTGCTGAGAAAACAGAAAGGTCAAGTGCCCAGGCTCATTCATAAGCAGGGTGTTACCAAGGTGGGACTGGAACTTGTCTTCCTACTTTCAGGACTAGTTTTCTATCCATTTTGCTGTGCTTCCTCTTAGTATACAAAAATAAAAAATAGCTTTCAGACCAAACAACAATATATCCAAACTAAAGAGAAAAGAAACAGATTGGAAGAGGAAAAAGATGTTGTAATTATAGTTGAGAAAAAAAACTGACATTCAGGATCTTTATAATCCTCAATGAATAAATGGTCAAAAGATACAAACAAAATCTCAACGAAGAAAAGTTGAATTGTTAGTAACCAATTTTCTCATTATTTGAGTAATTTGTATCAAAATAACTTTGAAGTTCTATCTCATGAACCATCGAATTGCTAAAAATTGTTTAAAGTAATGAAATTCATTGTTGGTGGGTCCTACAAGAAAGAGATATACTGTTAATTTAACAATTAATGTTACTGTTAATTTAATAATTAATGGAACTGAAAAATGATGGGTTTTTGGTAAAATAATTGGCAATAATTGATAAATGTTGTAAAACTGATCATATTTTGACACAGACCCCAATGCTAGGACTATATCCTAAGGTTGTCATATGGGAAGAATCTCTTCACAAAAATATTCACTATTACTTCATTCCCAATTTGAATCTCAGCTCATTCTCCATATTTCTTCACTTCTCTCTTAGCTGCCTTTCCCATCTAAAATTCTCCACACTGAGGCTCTGTTCTTTTTATTGATAACTCTCTCACCCAGAACTCCATCTCAGGAGAAGCCCTAGAAATGCTCATTTTCCTCCTCCTTACTTCATGCTTTTTCTCCACCTCAGCCACAGCCCCAGAGATATCTCCATGAAGCATTTTTCTAGCTATGTTTCATATATTATCTTTCTCCTATTAAAATGCAAAATCTTTGAGGGCAGGGACTGTATTGTTTGTTCTTGTTTGTATATCTAGCACATAGCACAATGCCTGATAATATATTGTTAACTCTTAGCTATAAAGTTATGAAACTCCACCATAAGATCATTTGGCCATTCATCTATTTATAATGTTTTCAAATTTAGTTCTCTATTTAATAATTTCCTCTTATATCATTTCACCTAACATTATATTTTCATGGAATCAGTCAACAATTTTAGACAGAGTATGCTAGTAAATGATGAGAATATCAGAGTACTAGAATTATCAAAATCCTTTTTAAGGAGAAAAAGAAACCTGCTACATTTCTCCTCCTTTTTCACATGTGTTTGGGCCATACCTCAGACAGAAAATGGTTTTAGAAGGGGAATACCACAATTTGGAATTATGCCCAAAGGACTATCAAACTGTGCATACTTTCTGATGCAATAGTGTTTCTACTGGATCTGTATTCCAAAGATACAATTAAAAAAGAGAAAAGGACTCACATATGCAAAAATATCTGTAGAGCCCTTTTTGTAGTGGCAAGGAATTGAAAACTAAGTAGATGCTCATCAGTGGGAGAATGGCTGAATAAGTTATAGTATATGAATGTAATGGAATATTATTGTTCTATAAGAAACAACTAGCAGGATATTTCAGAAAGGCTTAGAGAGGCTTACATGAACTGCTGCTAAATAAAGTGAGTAGAACCAAGAGAACATCATACACACCAATAAGAAGATTATGTGATAATCAACTGTGATGGATTTGGCTCTTTTCAGCAATGAGAAGATTCAAATCAATTCCAATACTCTTGTGATGGAGAGAGCCATCTGCATTCAGAAAGAGAACTATGAGGATCACAGCATAATGTTTTCACCTTTTTGTTGTTTTTTACTTGCTTTTTGTTTTCTTCCTCATTTTTCCTTTTTTGATCTGATTTTTTTTTGTGCAGCATGATAAATATGGAAATATGTTTAGAAGAATTATACATGTTTAATATATATTGGATTACTTATTGTCTAGGAGAGGTGGTGAGGAAGTGAGAAAAATTTGGAATACCAGGTTTTATAAGGGCAAATGATGAAAACTATTTTTGTGTGTATTTGAAAATAAAAAGATATTATTTTTTTTAAAAAGGGATTACCAAAAGATATCCCTGACATAGCTCCCACTTTGAACTAATAGCATACCTAAATTCTCCTTGAGAAGGTCAATTCATTCTCATAGTGAAGATGGAAGAGAGAACAATAGATTTTAACTGGGTAAGTTGGGATGGGATAAGAATTTAACTTTATCTCTCTGCCTATGTTCATTTTTTTCTATCAATCTATGTTCATGGCCTCTATCAATCTATGTGTCTATTGTCTTTCTGTCTGTGTCTGTCTATTATCACTCTGACCATCCATCTGTCTTTACTTGCAATTGCAAATATTTGGAAATAATCAAAAAGTCCAATGTTTGAAGAAAGGTTATGAATTATGGTATATTGGTGTATTGGAACAATCCTCTTGCACTCAAAATGATATATGAAGAATATGAGGAAATATGAGGAAACATGCAAAGCAAACTAACACAAAGAAAGCAGGATTAGAACAATACATATGCTGACTATGACCATAAAAAAATCAGCACCAAAATCTAAGAGTCCCCAGATGGAAAAGGGATCAGAAAAATATGTAGAACAAATAAGATGTTATTGCTGTTATTTTGAATTTATATGCATTGTTCTTTTATCAAAATGTTGATAGTTTGGGGTTCACATTTTTATTTAGGATTTTATTTCCCAGTTTTTGATGAGGTTATTATGAAGCTGGTAATAAAAGCTATGCAGTAGAGGATATTCATTCAAAGATAGAGATGGTAACCTGTGTATCACTTAGCAAATAAGTCCTGGAGAATTTTCTGAGGGAGTACAGATTGATGAACTGTGCAGCTGTCCATTTTGCCTAACAGTTTTATTGAATTTCTTTCCCCAATATTTTGAAATTTGGGGTTTACAAGCCTCCTTAATGTATTTGATTCTCTTTCTGGCTTGATTCTCACCTCAAGCATGGTGGGCTTAAGATCACAGATTTATAGTCAACTGAAATGAGAAAGCAAAAAAAAGGAAGATTAATGACTTGTCCAGGGTCTCAATGCTTACTAAGCATCTGAGTGGAGATATTAATCAGATCTTCCTTCTTCTAAGCCCAGCATCTTATGCATGGCACCACTTAAGTAGCGTTGGGCATCTATGACGATCTTAGAAGGGACTGATCCCAGAATTGTCTCATAGTTACACCAAATTCTCACTAAGAGGTCCATGCTTCAGAAAGACAAGGGAGTTGGGAAGTTCTGAGATAAAGGCTGCCCTCTTCATGATTTTTAGGTATGTTTTTCAGGTAAGCAATAAGATTATACTAGGGGAAGGGAGTATCTGTTTGGTTTTCCACCTTTGATATTGGAGACAGAGAGACCCTAATCTGCTATGAAATAGGACATTTCTAGCTGGGGAGTTTCCAACTATGGAAGTATTCCACACATGTGTATGTGAGTGATTGGGTGGTGAGGTAGATGTTTCAAGAAAGAGATGGGAATTGGGGGGGGGGGAACGGAAAGGGAAAGGATATCAGACAAGAGGAGGGGGCATGGCTAGGACTTAAAAGTTTACTGCCTAAAATATAGTAATTGCTTAACAAATGATTGATTATTGAGTAAAGAAAGAAAAGGACAGAAACACCCCTCCCTCCAACTATATTTCACTAGATTAATCCATTGGATCTATGCATAAGAACCTTTGTCTGAAAAATTGATTAGAAAAGACAGAAAGTGGAGTCAGACATAGCATCCATTACTCCGCCTATGTGCAAAGCTGCACTTGGCTGGTTTGTTGTTCAGTCGTGTCTGATTCTTCATGACCCTGCCAACCATAGCATGCCAGGCTCTTCTGTCATATACTATTTTCTGAAGTCTGTCCAAACTCATATTCTTTGCTTTCCTTGGCAAAGATACTAAAGTGGTTTGTCATTTCCTTCTCCAGTGGGTCACCTTTTCTCAGAACTCTTCACTATAACCATCTTGGGCAACACTGCGAGGCACAACTCATAGTTTCACTGAGCTACGCAAGCCCTTCCTTCTCTAGGATTGTAGGACCTGCTAAAGCTCGGACTTTGCTCCCTTACCCTTTAAGAACCCAAAATCACCTCCACACATGAACAAGGGGCAGAATAGCAGAATAGTAATTCAGTCAACAGGCATTTATTAAATACACTATGCTACATGTTGGAAATATAAATGTAAAGAATGAAACAATTTCTACTCTCGGGAGGTAACATTTTATTAGGAGAATTAATGAATGAATTAAAAAAGGGTTTATTAAATTTTTTGCTACATACCATGCATTTAGCTAAATTCTAGGCATATAGATAGTATAAAGAAGATTAATTAAAACATATATGAAATGGTTAAATACATGGAAGTTTAAAAGGGAAAACAATAGCAGATGTCTGGACTACTATTTCATTAGTAATTTATAGTCTTAGAGAGTTGACGCAAGGAAATAAAGGGATTTTCTCAGAATCACACAGCTAGTATATATCAGAGATGGAACTTAAAGCTGGGCTACACTGTCTCTCAAGAGCTAAAGTGGGACAGGGAGGAAGCAGGGCAGGGAAAGAGGTAGACACAGAGCTAACTTTCCTATTAAGTTGTGATCTAGCTACATTTATGTAGAAAAATCATTGAAATATCGTTAGACTTAATAGCTCTAATTTAAGGTTTCCTTCCCATAATGCTTGGTCCTTCCCTCTGAGATTATCTCCAATTTATCACTGAAATACACACACACATACACACACACAATCAAGATATTAGGAAACATCCTATTTTCCAGAGCAAAGACCCAGCAAACAGACTGTGCCTTGAGTTTGGAATAATAACAATCCTTTGTGCTCACCCTCTGGATGAACTCAGCCATAGCAAAATCCCAGAATTGTTTCTGGTCATGAAGTCCTGGTATAAAAAATATTTGTCACATTGCCACTGCTACCCTTCATTGTCAGGGCTACAGACTGATGCTTAGCTATAGGTATAAGTATTAAGATCTACCCATACTGCTAAAGAGCTCCTCACCCCCACCCTACCCTGGCCCCACATTGAAATTAAACTTGTGTTTGATTCCTGATTCTCCTATCCATAGTCTGCTCTGTTCTGCTCCAGTCACAAACCAGTTAGAGATCAGTTCATGTCCACTTTACAATATCTATGTATATATATCTATATGTCTGTGTATTTACACCTGTGCGCGTGCGCGCGCGCACACACACACACACACACACAGTTATTTATCTATATCTATGTATCTTGCTTTTTGGAGTTATTTGCACATTACGTCCCCCATTAGATTGTGAGTTCTTTGAAGGTAGGGACTGATTTCACCACCACCCCACCTTTTTTTTTAAACTTGAATGTTTAAAACAGGACCTGGCACACAGTAAGTTCTTGAATGTTTGTTGACTTGATTAATCTTTCCAAGTCGCTCAAATGGAGGTGTTGAATCTGAGGCAAGGGAGGTTAAATATTCACTTTTCCTTTCTCTAGTTTCCTCCCACAGACTATATTGTCTTTTCCTGGAGTCTCTTGAAAGCAGAAGCTATATAGTGCCATAGGATGTTCTGCAAGCTAACCAATGTTGTATTTCTATCCAGTATTTTCTGAGTAAAGTTTTTTTTTTTTTAAATTTTAGGAACTGCAATTTAAGATACTGATAAAATTTGAATCATCATTTGGGAAAGATGATGAGGTTATTTGGTCATATTTATGTATATCATAAAGCTCACTGTATTTATATGAGTTACACAAGTACCAAGGACCAATCTTGACTAGATGGCTGTATACACACACATGCATGCACACACACACACACACACATTTTTTTTTTTTGAGGGAAACTTGAAAGGCTTCTTGTTTTCAAATAACTCTCCAATAGTTGTTGAGAGACCCAAGATTCCTTTGAGATTCATTACTTTGTGTCCTAAAAGTTTAACATTTTCCCATATAGCTAGAACAAGGTATTTGTGCGTCTCTAGACAAAATTTGAAAAACAAAAACAAAAAACTTAGTGTATTCACTATATTAAAAGAGACCCTAAATAATAAGCACCTACATGCCATGAAAACTAGAATCTTTCACCAATGTAGGATCAAGGGCATTTATAAGAAGCCTTTTTTTTTTTTTTTTTTTTTTTTTTTTTTTTTTTTTTTTTTTTTTTTAAGAAAGTGATCCCTATGGTGTCTTCTCATGCCCTTCTCTCTGAGGTACCCTACAAAACTACCTCTCCTTCCCTTTTCTACCATTAGTTTTAGATCTGTCTCTCAAAGTTAATTATTCTGGAAGTAAGGGATATTAACGAGGAAAAGGAAAAGTGGTTGAAAAAAGAAGTGGGCTGATCAAATGGCAATATAAAAAGTATGATAGGTAAATGGAGATCATGAGTGCTCCACGAAGTACCTGTGAAAAGTAAAAAAGATCTAAAGGAAGACAATATTGAATAGTCAGTAGCTTTTTTACTGAACATTTATGAAAGAGTATTAGATGGATTGAAGTGGGTGGATGGGTTGTATAAATAGGTGACTATCTGCACTAATGGAGGAAATAGTTATCCCTTTCACATTGAGAAGGTCAGGGACCCAGCACCCTCTCAATATGGAAAATCGACATCAAAATTCTTGGCCCTCTCTTCTTACCAGAGAAGGTCTAAATTGTTTCTTTTTCTTTTATAGGATGTTTATAGTACTTTATTGTACTTTGTGCCACTTGCTGGCTCTCTTGTGTCATCTGCAACTTTTATAAAACTCCCCCCAAATTCCCATTTAGTTTCTTATGCCAACCTACAATCTATCAAAATTACAATATGGAAATTCATGATGTGGAAGGGATGATTGTACTCACTTTGATGAATCACAGATCCATTGAAGTACTCCTGAAATAATACTGTAATAATATTAATAGCCAGAATCTTTAAAGCCCTTCAGGGCAAATCTTTATATATTTTAGCTCATTTGACCCTCATGCTAATTCTATGAAGTAGATGCTATTATCATCCCCATTTTACAGATGAGGAAACTGAAACTAGTGACTGCACCAAGATCCCATATCTACTAAATATTTGAGACAGGCTTAAAATTTAGAACTTCTTAACTCCTATGTGAGTACTATTAGTCTTGGTTGGATTATAAATCTGAAAATGATAAAATGTGAAGGAATTTTAGAAATTAACTACCCCAAACTTTTAAACCCCACAACTTTTGTAAATAAAAATACTTCGACCCAAAAACTGAAGTGTTCTATATAACATCACACAGCTAATGACAGGAAAGGCTGAACATGGAACCTAGCTCTTTAGATCCAAGTACTTTTGCTACTACACCAATAAAGAGTTGTGCTGGAGCCAAGTTAAACTAGCTTCTTTTTTTTATTATAGCTTTTTATTTACAAGATATATGCATGGGTAATTTTTCAGCATTGACAATTGTAAAACCTTTTGTTCCAACTTTTCCCCTCCTTCCTCCCATCCCTTCCCCCAGATGGCAGGTTGGCCAATACATGCTAAATATGTTAAAGTATAAATTAAATACAACATATGTATACATGTCCAAACAGTTATTTTGCTGTACAAAAAGAATTGGACTTTGAAATATTGTACAATTAGTCTGTGAAGGAAATCAGAAATGCAGGCAGACAAAAACAGAGGGATTGGGAATTCTATGTAGTGGTTCAGTCATCTCCCAGAGTTCTTTCACTGGTTAAACTAGCTTCTAAGAGTTGATTGTCAAATTTTCAATATGAACAAATACATCTCAAAAATTGGCAAATGCTACAAATCAGGGTTTGATATGTTGTTTTGCTAACTTGTAGATTTAAGAAAGTAATGGAGAAAATGTTTTTTCTTCTTTTTTTTTCTTTTGTGAGGCAATTGGGGTTAAGTGACTTGCTTAGGGTTACACACATAGGAAGTGTTAGGTGTCTGAAGCCACATTTGAAATCAAATCCTTCTGATACCAGGACTGGTGCTCTATCCACTGTATACCCAGAAAATGTGAACAATACAGATTAAAATTAATACAAATAAAATTTAAATGTGTTCTGCATTATTCCCCACATCCTCCCCTTTTCTAGCCAGTTAATATTTACCAACACACCACTGCCAGACTGACTCCTAGTTGAGAACAAGTGAAAATGAAAAAAATATTGATGTTGAATAGGGTCTAGATAGTCTGGGGACCCAAATTCAGAGAAATGTATTGAATGAACAGTTAGGAGGGTGGTAAAAACAAATTTCATTTAGTTTGGTATTTTACCTGAAGCTTTGTGTTTACAATTTCATTTTGTATAAGGGTGTGATATTCAGACAATGAAATCATGGAATCCTGTGTGCCTTAAAGTAAGGCAATTTTCACAGCATGTTTTGGATGAGATTATGGATCAATGTGTTATCTATTATCCCATCTCTATCCCACTTTGGATTTTCATTGAACTGATGAACCTTTCAATTGCCCATATAGAAACTCAATTTTCCCCACTCCATTCCACAAACATGATCTATTGTAGCCATCAATTGATGAAAGCAGACTAGATAGTTTATAGGGCAAAGGACTTGGGATCAAGAAGACCTGCATTCAAATCCTTCCTCAGAAAACTTCCATCTATGCCATAAACAAGTCATTTAGCATTACTGTACCCTAGTTTTCTCTATTATAAAATAAAATAATTGGACTGAATGACCTTTAAGGATTCTATGATCCTATGACCTTGGTACCTCTCCCTATCTTCCCCTTCCCAATAGTGTCTCCCTTTTCTAGGCTTATCCCTCTCTGCTTAAGCAATTAACATCTACTTCTGAACCTCATCATTTCAGTGAGCACTATAATATGAATATGAATATGAATTGACCCTCCCATTTTGAACAATGAGAATTTCAGGTACATTAACAGCTCAAAGTGGGAGCTGTGCCAGGACACTTTTGGCAGCCACCTTTTTAAGCCATATTCTATCTGAGGTATGGCCCAAGCACAGTCAAAAAGGAGGAGAAATGTAGATCTCTTTTTTTCTCCTTAGAAGGAATTTTGACAACCTATCACTCTGAGATTCTCATCATTTATCGATGTATTCTGCCTAAAATTGTTAATTGATTCCATGAAAATCCAGTGTTAGTGAAATGACATTAAAGGGAACTATTAAATAGAGAACTAATTTTGAAAATGGTATAAATAGATGAATGATAAAATGATCTTATGGGAGAATTTTACAACTTTACAGTTATAATGAATTAACAATGCAATTACCATGTCCCTTGGGCTCGAAACCTAGGAGTCATCCTGAATTCTTCACTATCTCTTACTACCATATTCAATCTGTTACCAAAATCTGTCATTATTACTTTTGTAACATATCTCTAATATCCCTTTGCTCTTTTCTGATACTGTCACTATTCCTTCCTTTGTTCTTTTCTTCCTCCCTTTCTCCCGTTCTTCCTTCCCACCTTCCTTCCTTCCATCCATTCTTGCTCAGTCTTCCTCTCTAATCTCATCAATTATCAAGAAGAAAAGAAGGAAGGAGAGAAGGAAAAAAGGAAAAAAGAAAGAGGAGGAAATTAGAGAGGGAGGAAGGAAAAAAGAATTTACTAAGTATGAGACTTTGTGCTAAATACTTGAGATATAAAAACAAGGAAACAAAATAGTCCTTACCCTCAAGTAATTTACATTATAAAGGAAAAAGACAAGACTAGATAGGGAACTAGAAGTGAAAAGTGTTATGGGAAAGATACAAGAGATATGTCATGGAGATGTCTGAGAAGTGTGTAGTGATTGGTCAAGAAATGGGCTAGCCAAGGTGAAAACCCAGGGTCCCAGGAATGGGAGTCTGAATTGCCTGTCTGTGCATTCAATCCTATTAATTTATGATGTCTCCCTTATCTCCCTCCCTGGTCAATGTATGATTAGTTCTGATGTAACAACAAGGTCCACATATTGTTTATCTTTGTATACTTCCCAGTCTTTAGCACAAGGTTTTACACACACTAAGAACTTAACAAATATTGATTTGATTTACTGTACTAAGGCATCTATACATACTGATGTTCTTAGTATTTTGGAGGGGAGGATGTACTTGAAGTTAAGTGACTTGGTCAGATTCACACAGCTAGTAATTGTTTGAAGTCAAATATGAACTCAGGTCCCCCGACTCCAAATTGGTTCTCTCTGTGCCACCTACTTGCCCCACTTTTTAAATAATGGTTACAACATCCCCTAAATATATAACTTCTGCTTCAAACTTATGTCCAAAATGCCTTTCCCTTAGATTGACTTCTACTTTTGAATTTTTTTTTTCCTTCTGAGGGCACCATCCTTTCAGACACCAGACTCGAAACATTAAAGTCAGAAAAATCATGGAATATAAGAATTGGATTCATTCTTGATTCCTCCCTTTCCTTAGAGTCTCAAATTTATTAAATCACCAAGTCTTATTGGTTTTATTTTCACAATCTTTCTTGCATTCATACAATGTATGCACAAATTGTGCATGTGTGCATCCACCATCCTAGACAAGAGGATCTCTTTGTCGTTTTTTTGGACTTCCCATTAACTTACCTATCACATATAGGAAACACCAAAATTTCATGACCAGAAGAATATGACAATCAGAGGTTATCTTTTGTTAAAAATAATAGATTTGACACATGAAGGAGAATACATGAATACCAAGGAAAAAACTAAAAGCTTAAATAAGGAGCATGATGAGGGGTAAGGGGGAAGGGAAGGAAGTACATGCATAAGAATAAACAATAAAAAAACAACTAGCAATATGTTAAGAAGGCACTTCAGACCAGAGTGGCAGCATGTTGTATAGAGCTAGATTTGAAGTCAGGAAGATCTGAGTTCACATTCCTTCTGGGATTTATACTGGCTATGTGACCTTGGTCAAGTAACTTAATCTCTTAGCTATCTGAGTTACAGAGAAGGTGTCAGCCTACATTGATAGAGAAAGGAACAAATGAAGAAGAAAAAAAGCACATTAAAGTGCTCGTTTTATACTAGACATTGCCAATAAAAATCCAAATAAAAAAGTTTACATTATAAGTGAGAAGGGACATAAAGAGCAGGATGGGAGCAGAGAATTAAGCATGATGCTTTTGAAATCCAGAGCAAATCTGGAACAGTTTTAAGAGGAAAATTAAGGCAAGCAGACTTGGCATCACTTCACAAAATGGAGGTTCAAGGGAAAACTCACTATTAAGAGAGAGTGGAAAGGCTTTGTGGAAAAATATTCAATGGTGAATGGGCCAAGGAGAAGAAAGGGGGTACTGAATTGTTTCAAGGTGATGGATCCCAGACATTGAGAGAAGTTCAAAGATGGTGAAATGAAAAGGACATGCTTTTAAAGTTCAGAAAAAAATCAGGAACAGCATCAGGATGGGAAATTGCTCACAAAGAAGTACCTTACACCAAAGAAATCACAGGTCCTTATTCTATAGTCCATCAGGTTAGATGGAAGCTATGTATGATAAATTGCTTATACAGATCATAAAACTAAACAGACAACAGGGTTTTGTTGTGAAAAGGTATTTAAGTTGTTCAAATATCTATTGTATGTCTCCTGCCAAAAACACATCATTTGGTAACTTATTGTCTTGACTTATTGATAATTTCATCTTTAAGTAAGTAAGGATAGTAACATTGGGGGCTGCCATTCTGAAATATATTCTTTTTTTTTTTCTTTTTGCTGAGGCAATTAGGGTTAAGTGACTTGCCCAGGGTCATGCAGCTAGGAAGTGTTACGTGTCTGAGTCAGATTTGAACTCAGGTCCTCCTGACTTTAGGGCTGGTGCTCTATGCACTGCACTGTCTAGCTGTCTCTGAAATATATTCTGAATGAACAAATGGATGAAAAAACATTTGTTAAAATGTTTATTATGTATGAAGAACTATGCTAAATTGATACAAATTAAAAAGTGAAATAGCACCTGTTCTTAGTAACAGAAGACAAAACAAATAGGATAGTGGGTAAAAAGATATTTTCAATTGAAGAGTTTTACTTGGGAGTGAATGAAGTCATAAGCAAGCTTTTTGTTGTGCTCTTTCTAGTATTGACTGCACTTGGGGGTTGGGAGAGAGTAGATAACAGGTACAGTAGCAAAGTAACTGGAAAGATGACTGGTTTGGGAATATGGCTAGGTGGCTGGATTTCTAGTCAAGAAGCCCAAGTTTAAGTGCTGCCTTGGATATTTACAATATACATTCAATCCATCCATACAATACATTTACAATGTAATCCTGGGCAAGTCATTTAACTGCTTTGTGCCTGAGTTTCCTCATCTGTGAAGTGAGGAGATTGGTCTCTACAGACCTCTTTTTTTTATTATAGCTTTTTATTTACAAGATATATGCATGGGAAAATTTTCAGCACTGACCCTTGCAAAACCTTCTGTTCCAATTTTTTTCCCTCCTTCTCTCCACCTCCTCCCCTAGATGGCAGGTAGACCAAAACATGTTAAATATGTTAAAGTATATGTAAAATACATTATATGTATACATATCCATACAGTTATTTTGCTGCACAAGGAATGTCGGACTTAGAAATAAGGTAAAAATAACCTGAGAAGGAAATAAAAAATGCAAGTGGACAAAAACAGAGGGAGTAGAAATACTATGTTGTGGTTCATACTTATTTTCTATAGTTCTTTAGCTGGGTGTAGCTGGTTCTCTTCATTATTGAACAAATGGAACTGATTTGGTTCATCTCATTGTTGAAGAGAGCTATGTCCATTAGAATTGATCATCATATAGTATTGTTGTTGAAGTATATAATGATCTGGTCCTGCTCATTTCACTCAGCATCAGTTCATGTAAATTTCTCTAGGTCTTTCTGAAATCCTCCTGCTGGTCATTTCTTATAGAACAATAATATTCCACGACATTCATATACCACAACTTATTCAGCCAATCTCCAACTGATGGGCATCCATTCAATTTCCAGTTTCTAACCACTACAAAAACGGCTGCCACAAACATTTTTACACATATGGGTCCATTTCCTTTCTTTAAGATCTCTTTGGAATATAAGCCCAGTAGTAACACTGTAGATCAAAGGATATGTACAGTTTGATAACTTTTTGAGCATAGTTCCAAATTGCCTTCCAGAATGGTTGGATGCATTCACAATTTCACCAACAATGTATCAGTATCCCATTTTTCCCACATCTCCTCCAACATTCAGCATTATCTTTTCCTGTCATCCTAGCCAATCTGACAGATGTGTAGTGGTATCTCAGAGTTATCTTAATTTGCATTTCTCTGATTAATAATGATTTGGAGCATCTTTTCATATGACTAGAAATAGTTTCAATTTCTTCATCTAAAAATTGTCTGTTCATGCCCTTTGAGCATTTATCAATTGGAGAATAGCTTAATTTCTTATAAATTAGAGTCAATTCTCTATATATTTTGGAGATGAGGCCTTTATCAGAACTTTTGACTGTAAAAATGTTTTCCCAGTTTATTGTTTCCCTTCTGATCGGACCTCTTTTTGATAAACATATCCATGAATGTGAGGTTTGACTGGGATCAGCTAAATAGAATGAATTTGAACCATGAATTCATCAATAAGAAGGTCAGAGGCCCCAAAGCATAATTTTAAGAATTTAAGGGATTAAATCCCCCAAAAGTAGGGTCTCTTGAGTTCTAGTGATCTAGAAGATGTGGCAATGGGAAATATAGAAAGGAGATGGCCAGGATGAAAGAAAAAGAATATTTTTCCCTTGGCTTGTAGGCTGCCTCCGGAGGAGTGCCTATTTCCTTTCCTGAAGGTATTCAGGAAGAGACTGGATGAACACTTGTTAGGAATTTTGTGCAGAGGATTCATGCTTAAGATAATAATTAGACTAGAAACTTCTCTTCATTTTAAGGCTGTATACTTGGGCCAGGTGTCTTCAACCTTTTTTTCATGCCAAGGATTCTTTGGTAGTCTGGTAAAGCCTACCAGGGGTCTTTACCCCTTGCTCAGAATATCTTTGTCTATATTCATAATGAAAGGAAATGGCTTGATTTCAATTCTAGATCAATAAAAATAATTTGTCCTCATAAATAGGTGTGGGTTTTTTCTCATCCAAGTTCCCAAATCCCTTGAAATCTATCCATGTATCACAGGTTAAGAATTCCTGATATAAATGATTAGAATTGCTATCAAATCCTAGCTTTTTTGGAAGGGAATTCTTTTTTTTTTTTTTTTTTTTTTTTTGCCTTTCTTCATATCCACAGGACTTAACTCAGCCCCTGGTACATAGTAGATACTTAAAATGCTTGTTGACTTGACTTTTTGATTATATTCTCTGCCCATTCTCATTGACTCTAAATCAGATTTCCAAATTAATTTCCCTAGAGCACTTCTCAGTTAACATCACTTTTCAACTCAAAATCTTCCAATGGCTCCGCACAATCTCCTAAATCAAGTCCAAATTCCTCTGCCTGCCATTCAAGGCTATCCACCAAAATGATGTCTTTCCAGGCTTGTATCTCACTACAATCCATATGATTCCCTATTCTCCAAACATTTACTATGTTCCAGCTTCTGCACATTTATTCATGCTGTTCTCCTAATCTAGGGTGATTTTTCTCATCTTTCCTTTCAAAACCTTGCCTGTCCTTCAAATTCCATAATAAATATTACTCTATTTCATTCCCTCCTTAACTCTACCACCCTCTCCCCCCCACAACTGAATGTAAGAACAGAGGAAGGGATTTTAGAGAAAATCTGGTCTAACCACCTTATTTTACATGGGGAAAATGAGGCTGAAAACATAATCACATTTGACTCTTGTCCTCTTGAAATTCAGTGCTCACTCCACCATACAACTTTTCTGAAGCTCCCTAGAAATGTGGTTATATCTTTCTTATGCCACTTACCATATAATTTGTCTTTCATTTTATTTCTCTATTTTCTGATCTCTTCTTGGAAACAGGTCTTATATTTTGTCTGTCTTTGAGCAGACCCTTTCCTAGGTCTTAGCACATCGTCAGGTACAGAGTAGGTACTTAATAAATAATTTTCAATTTACTTGAACTGAATTTATAGATCAATTTATATACTAGGCTGTTCACTTGCAATGTGTACTTTAGTGAATCTGTGATCTCATTTATGTAACAAATTCCTCCAGTAATGTAGCTGGAGATGGATGCCTATCTTGTATAATTCTTATCCACAAAGAAACATAGAGGATGGTATTGGAAAGATACATGATTGAGGAGAAAAAAAAAACAAGGCAGTAGCATAGAAAGACTGAAGGATAATTGATGGAAAGCCCAAGTGTTTTGTTAGCGAAATAGAAAATTTTAAGAGATCTAGAAGTAGGACCTCTAGCATGTTGTGTAGGGCCTAGACACTTGATGAAGTATTTCTAGTAGGACATGGAAGATAACCTCATAGAATTATATTTGTGCTTAGAGTATATATATAAGAGAGGGGGTGGGGGGTTGCAAGTGTGGCATTGTAATTAGAGTGTAGTATATGACTCAAAAGACCTGAGTCCAAATATTGACTCTGACACTAACTGTATAATCATGAACAAATCATCTAAGCTCTCTGAACCTCAGTTTTCACATTTGTAAACTAGGAATAATAGTATCACCTAATTCACAGGACTGCTTTAATCATGAAATTAGATAATGTAAGTAAAGTGCTTTGCAAGCCTTTAAGAATTATATAAATGGTATCTGTTCTTATTATATGAAAAAGAAAATGAGTTCACATGAATGTATTTGGATGAGACAGTTTCACAAGCCAAATAGGGTGGGAGAGTTTTATATAAAAGGCTTTGGATGCCTCAGAGAAGCCTTTGGGGGTACTGGCTGTTCATGTGGGAAAGATGGTGCATACAATGACTGAAGCATGTGAATACAGGTGCTAACCTTGAGCTTTCATAACTTAGACTGACCAGTTCTGGGAAAACAATATTCATCTTTAGATGGTGATGCCATGAGATTTTGTCTGGTGGTGGGAAAAGAAACTCTGAGGTATTCTAGTTTCTGGCTGACAGAGGGAAACCTCTCCCTCTGCATAACAGATTTTCTTCTAGCAAATGCAGTGAGTGTTGAGCAGAATGAGAGAAGGCTTAGGTAGAATGTGGAACTCACACCCATTAGGGATTTTAAATGTTTTCCTGATAAAACCGATTTGTAATTCCATATCTGAAGGAGATAGTGAATCCATAGACCCCCCCGGAACAATGCAGATGCCACAGGAAACACTTTCGTATAGCATCTGCTGCTGCCATTTGAATGTGCCAGGGCCGTTCTCTTTCTTGCTATCACACACACATACACACGCGCGCGCGCGCGCGCGCACACACACACACACACACACACACATACACACATACACACACACACACACACACACACACACACACACACACACTCCCCCTTCTCCGCAGGTTGATGGATTTGCCCAAACCCCGTCTCCTGACACTTCTACCCGATAACCTGCTCAGCATCTGATAGCCCACAAGCGACGTGCAAGCGCCGGTTACTAGCAGTAACCGTCAGCCACTTCTCTAATGAAGAAGCCCCAGCCGCATCCTCCGTGGGGCTGAGCTGAGCGCGGAGAGCGGAGGAGGCGCTAAGAGCTCAGCCACCTCTTCCACGAGGGAAGCCAGCCAGCCGAGCGCTCCCGAACCAGCCTTCTTGAGAGGCGGGCTCTCCCGCAGGGAGGCCTCGAGCTTCCTCCGGTTTCTTCGGCTTCGAGGGAATGCGGCACTCACTTCTCCCCCTAGGCTGGGAGGAAAAGCCTCCGAAGCAGCAGAAACAGAGGCAGAGGGAGCGAGGGAGCCTCCCCCACCCCCAGGACACACACCCTGTCTCTGGGGACAGGATTTTCTGACCAGATTTTTGTGTATCTAAATTTAGGGGGGGATTTTAATTCTCTTTCTTCCTGTCCTTCCCCCCTCCTTGTGCCCATAGCTCCTTCCTCGGGCCTGGGGCTCTGTCATGCGGCTTTACCGCTGCAGAAGCTGAAGGAAGAGAAGGTTGAATTCAGGGAAGGGGACTGACTGCTGGCGCCTACAGCGGGTCCGGCTTGGGTGGCTGCCGCGCCGGTGGCTGCGACTGCCTAGTGAAGGTAGCAACAATTGCAGCAGCAGCAGCAGCAGCAGCAGCAGCAGCAGCAGCAGCAGCAGCACAACCGTGCTAACACACAGTCAGCGCCTGAGAAAGGGCACCCGAATGGGCCGGTCCTTGGTAGCTCTGTTCAGTAGCTTATGCCTCGGAATGATTGATCTGTTGCTGTTGCTGTTGTGAGTGGTGGCGGCGGCAGAAAGGGTGACAGCAGCTGGCACAGCTGGGAGGCGGCAGGCGCCATTGCCAGGACGACTGTCGGGGGTGCCACGGGCTGGCGGGCGGGGGAAGGAAGCCCTTTTACGCGTCCGACTGAGAACTCGGTTGGAAGAAGAGGAGGAGGCTCAGCTAGCGCAGGTGCTGCCGCCTGCCCCACGCTGGGCCCCGGGCCATGCGGCCGGAGTGAGAAGGTGTCTGTGGCCCCGTCCACCCCAGCAACCTCGTAGCCTGGGCAGGTTGGACTGGAGTCTCTCCAGCGTCGCCGGCATGGCTTCTAGCAGGGGCTCGGGCCGGAGTGGGCTCAGCCCCTTCGCCACTGCGGCCAGCCAGGCTGCGCCGGGATTGCGACTCGCCCCGATGCTGCCCTTGCTGCTCCTGCTGTTGCCAGCTTCAGGAGGGTCGCGGGCCTTCCCCCGGGGGGGTGCGGGGCCACCGGTCAACAGTCCACCTCTGTCCATCATGGGTTTGATGCCACTCACGGACAATGTGGCAAAGGGCAGCATCGGTCGAGGGGTGCTGCCTGCCGTGGAGCTGGCGATACAGCAGATCCGCAATGAATCCCTCTTGTACCCCTACTTCTTGGATCTTCGGCTCTACGACACCGAGGTGAGTGCTACGGCTCTACCCCACCTCCCCAACAGCCCCAACACCTGTCATCAAGCTTAGCCTTTCTCTGAGTCTCAGTTCTTCGACCCTGCCTTTGGTCCTGCTGCCCCCATCTCCGGGCCTTTGAGACCGGTTCTCCCTATTTAGCTTGGCCGCGCCGTATGTTTAGAAGGGAATTGTATCGAACCAGGTTTCCCCTGTGGACAGGGGCCGGGGCTTGAGGGAACAGCAGTTCTCTCGAAATGCCCGGTGGCGTCGGCCCTGCAGTAAGAACCGGGCCAAGAGGAATTAGGGATGGGGAGAAACGGGGATGGGAGGGGGACTCGAAGAAGCGCCTTACTGGGGCAAAGAGAAGTGGAAAGATGAGGAGGGATGGGAAAAAGTGGGGACAGAGAAGAAAGAAAAGGGGGACAAAGAGGGAAAATGGGTGTCTTAGGAGTCACTGGGCTTTTAAAATGGAGAGGAAAGAGCCCGCTGTCCTGCCCTGTGTACGCACGAAGAGGTCAGGGACTTCGCTTCTAGGGAGGAGTTTCGATATGTGTATCCAGAGACAGGTGTGCTTCTTGACATCAATTTGCAGGGGTTGATTTTAAATGGAAGTTGTTTTTTTTTTTCTTTCCTTTTTTTTTTTTTTTTTTTTTTTTTTTTTTTTTTTTGCTAGGGGAAGTCTATGTCTGTGTTTCTGGTTCATTCCTAGGTTACATTCAGCAGTTCTATCCCCAAATGCAGTCCGTACGGATTTAGCAGTAGAGTTTTGTTTCTCTCCAGGGAGCCTACAACGACAAGGGGAGAGTCCACATGCAGCCTTTGAGTAACTCAGTTGTAACTGTAGAAGGGAGTGAAAAGGGAGCGGATGTCATCCATTTCATCGATCGTTTTCCCTCCTGAGGGAAGGGAGGGAGGGGCAGCTGCCCTTGCTAAGGGGGAATGGCAGGCTTGGGGAGGGAGAAGGGAGGGGTTAGAGCTATCCTTTTTATCCAGGGTTTTGTGGCAGGTTGTGGGTTTACTTGAAGAATACGCAAACAGTTCGCCTTCTTTTCCTTCCGGTGTGTGACTTGTCATGTTCAGTTTCCAAATTCGGGCGTTTGAATTGAGTATGCAGGGTTCCTTGAGCCTACAAAAATTTCTTTTTTCCTCTTTCGGAAGACTCTCAGGGATACTGACTCTGTGGGAAGAATCGACAGATCTCTGGCTGTCCCACCAAGTAGCATCAGGGCAAGTCACACAAAAATCCCGCCAATTTCACATGCCTCGGATGACAGTCAAGAGAGAGATGTTTCAATGCACATAGTAGGCCCGGTCCAAGCCTCTGTTGTCATCAAACTCTTTTATTAGAAGGCTATTGTGGTTATAAAAGTGTCTTGTGGAATGATCTCTGAGTTTAGTAAGAATTTCAGTGTGTCTGCAAAAGAAAGCCCTGGCAGGGGTTGAAACCGCGACCTGAAGGTGGCGGTAATTTCTAGAGAAAGAGAAGATTTTTGGATTAAACATTTCCACAGCAACCCAGGTGAAACTATTGAAAACCGTCACTCTTATCATTTGTCGTTAAAGAATTTTTATAATTCTTTTCATTTTTCTCCCCAGTCTGATTTTATGTAGCCTCCAATTTAGATAGAAATTGATAGGGGAAAAAAGCAACACTGGACAAGAACTGGAAGCTCCAGGTCCCCGTTACCCCATTTTATTTATGGAAAGACAGTGATTTACTGCTATATAGATATTAATATTCTAAAAGATATATTTTATATTATTTACTGTTTATACACCTACATTTTCCCCAAAGATATATTAATTCCCAAGAAGAGGATTAAAATCAGCTAATATAAAAATAGTAAGAAAACATCATTGGAGTAGTTCCCAATGGTATAGGCTTGTGTGCTGCATATTGAAAACCAATGCAGAAACTGTCTTCCTGGAACAGACTACGTCTGTCCTAAGAAAATTAATACCAGTAGTATATGAAACAACCATAAAGAGAACTAAAAGTATTTTTCCCCTGAAAGATACACTTATTTCATATAACTTCATATTGACCTGAAAACACTTAATTTATACTATTTTCACTTCCATCTTTTTTTCCCTCGTATTTAAACATCTGAGAGCTAGTGAATGTCCATTGACAAAACTATGTATTGACAGCATATATGCTTAACCAAATACGTCATAACCAAATATGAATTGTTATTCAATTTTCCATATTCTTTTTAGAATTATAGAATTAGAAGACTCATCTTTTAAGGTATTTATTTAAGGTGCCTTCTCTGCAATAGCAGAATGTAAACACATAAGGTATTGGTACTTTAGTACCAAGCTGTGGAATGAAACATTTTTATTTCTAAAGTAATCAAATATTACTGGCTTCTATTGGGGATGGGCTATAGAAATGTAAGATGGTTAATTTATATTTGATAAAGTGGTCACAATCTAATTTTAAAAAATGGTTGCTTACTTTTCTTCTTGATGTGATTCAGTGAAGATTCAGTGAAGGTTTGGGGTTGTTTTGTAGTGTTTGTGTATGTGGGGGTGGTGGTCCAGAAAATGAACTTTGGCTAATAAATATGTAGACTCAATAGCAATAGAGTACAGGAAAGGATTGATGACACAATTTAATAAAATTTTTAAAATCTTAGATTTCTTCAAAGCAGGTTCTTATTTACAAGCAAAACAAAGTGAAGAATTATTCAAATAATTCATTGAAAAAATTGCTTTTGAGGAAAAAAATCATAGAGATTTAGGTTTGTTTTATTCAGATCAGCTGTCTGCATTGATTTATGTTGTTGGATCCTTCTTTATGCATTGGATGGATTGAATGTTCAGGCTTTGGCAAATTGTACTGAGGATTCTGCCCTGCCATGGTCCATTTAATTCTAGCATATAGACTTGACCTCCATCTACACTGCCCCAAATGAAACTGTAAATAAAATGAATTTTTTTATGATTTCATGGGCCTCTGATTCTAAACATCTGTTCGTTGCATTACATACTCATCCCCTCCCCATTTTATATAAGTTTATAGTTTATGCTACAGTGGAAAGAATGCTAGCTATGGAATCAAGGGACCTGGCTTCAAATCCTAGATGTTATTTGCTACTAGAGTAATTTGAGGCAACTCACTTAACTTCTTTTTAGCCTCAAGTTTCCCCATGTGTAAAATGAGGGTTTTTCTTAAGACCTCTGAGGTCCCTTCTAGCTTTAAATACATGGTCCTTTAATTCTATGAGATTTAGCAGTGGTTTTGTTAAGTTTACTGATATAGACAGCCAACCTCAAAAATAGAGTAGAAGGAATTATTTTGGGGGACTAAATTATCTCACAGTCTGCAATAATGAGAGGTAGCATGAGTTACTGGAAAGAATACGCATGTGGATCTGTATCAGAGTCCCTCTTCTTCTTCTTCTTTTATAAACTAAAGATGTGATTTTGAAAGATTCACTTCTCTTGGTCTTATTTTCCTTGCTGTAAAATGGAGGGGTTATTGGCTCACTAAGGATATTTTGAGTACTAACATTATAAATCTGGATTATTGTCAAATCTCTATTTTGCTGAATCTGTGTGTCCAAAGTGAAGTGAAAAGTCAAGGGAATTATCTGGATAATTAAAGAAAAAGTGGAACGACCCAGTTTTGCTTCGTCCCAAGTGTTTTTAGTCTGAATGAATTGAATTCACATATCTCTTTCCAATGTACTTTGTGCTTTATGGTCCGGATTGATCAAAGAAGCATTACTTTTCTATAAGCTCACCTTCTGTGAGTTTATATCATAAGAACTATCAAAATAAAGGGTGGAATTGGTGCCTATGATATGAATGAGCTGAAAGTGCTACACTGAATGCTGACCAGCTTCTGGTAAGCCACAGAATAGAGGACTAGAGTTCTAAGCATAATATAAATGTAGCTACTTGGCACAGTAGGTAGAAAAACAGCCTGGAGTCAGGAAACTCTTCATTCAAATCCAGCTTCAGACACTTACTGGCTGTGTAACCCTGGGAAAATCACTTAACTGTTCTGTATCTCAGTTTCCTCAGCTGTACAATGGTTATAGTAATAGGACCTACCTCCAAAAGTTGTTTTAAGATCAAATAAGATAATATTTCTGAAGTACCGATATGTAGTAAGCATAATAAATGCTTGTTTTCTTCTTCTCTTTCTTTCCTAAACTCTAGCCCCAGTTCTGTCATTCACTATTGGTGTGATATTGGACCAATTACCTACATTTGCAGAGATCTCAGTATGCTCCTCAGTAAAATGGGGATATTATTTCTTGCACTGACTTTGTCATCAGGGCTATTGGGAAGAACTTAGTAAACCTCAAAATGCTGTAGTAAGGGGACCTCCTAAGAGTAATAGGGAGGGCAATTACATAAGAAGGCAGATTCCAACTGTACTATATTGCAAGATAGGTTAGAATGGCCATAAAATTGTATAAAGCAACACAAAAGATAAGCAATGACTCCAATACACAAACAGAAGGACTTCCAAAATGAGTGCATGACCAGGACTATGATATATGAAAAAGTAGCCTTATTTTAATCAATAGGGGAACTCTATAGTAATGAATTTCAAGGAATTATCTCTGCAGTACAAGGATGGGAGGTAGGAACAGAAAGTAGGGAGAAGGAGGGTATAGTGACACCTGTGAATTGACTACCTATGGGAGGGATGGTGAATTATGACAAAAATCCTTTAAGTTTACACTTTGTTAACACCAGGACATTCTCTAAATTTCATTTAACATTCCCTTTTGCTAAGTTGTATTAGGTCTGAATTGTATATTTCTTTGTATATTATATATATGGTTATTCCTGTATTTTGTCTTTTTTAGGTAATTGATATTGAGAACTCCTAGAGTGAAAATTCCTTACACTAATCTGAATTGACATCTCTTCTTTAATTTACAACATGAGAAAGTTGCGTAGGACACTGTAGGATTAACTGATTATTCTATGGTTATGGAGATAGCCTTTGTCAAAAGCAAGACTTAAACCCAAGTCTATCTGTCTGTTTTCATGAATACCTCATATCCATTATACCCATTTGCTGTCCTCTCCTCTGTATGTTTCTTTAATAAGCAAACAATACATATTGAGGAACTATTCAAAAGCCAAACCTAGACCATTGCATTATGTGTTTCAATTTTGAAGTCCAGACTGATCCTGAAATGAATAAACACTTCACCAAATGCAGATACTCATTCACCTTCTTTTGACTTTGTCTGTGGTGTGTATCTCTATCCTTTCTAACAATGAGCAAGTATAAATCAGTCATCAGTTCAAGGTCACATAGGTAATGTGATGATTTCTTAAGTTTTTTTTTTAATGTCTTTAAAGTTTTATATTCTATCATATACTATGTAGGCTGTCTTTCTTTTTCTTTCAAAAATTGCATTGATTTTATATCAGTGACTGGTGCTTACATCACCAAAATATCTTTTCTTTGGTCCTTCTATAACAAAGAATGAAGGGAGGGAAGGAAAGGGGAAGAGAGAAGAAAGAGAGAGAGAGAGAGAGAGAGAGAGGGAGAGAGAGAGAGACAGAGACAGAGAAACAGGGACAGAGAGAGAGAGAGAGAGAGAGATATTGAGAGAGAGAGACAGAGACAGACAGAGATATTGAGAGAGAGAGAGAGAGAGAGAAGAGAGAGAACAAATTCAGCTATTTATCAACTACTCTGTTAACAAAGTCTGCCATTCTATGTAATTCCAGTGCCTTCCTTCTGATGATTATTTCCTATTTATGCTACATGTAATTTGCATGCTTTCTCACTCTCTTTTTCTCTTTCTTCCTTCTCTTTCTCCCTCTCCCTTTCTCTCCCTCCTTTTCTCTCATTCTCTCTACCTATCTATCTATCTATCTATAGATAGATAGATATAGATATACATATATGTGTATATGTGTGTATATTTGTTTGCATATTGTCTCTCCATTAGATTGTAAGCTTCTTGAGAAGAGGGACTGTCTTTTGCTTGTCTTTTTTTGCACTTGTTTAGCATTGTGCCTGCCACCAGAGTAGGTGCTTAATAAATGCTATTGAATGAATGAATGTAATGTTCCGCAGTCATAGTTCACTTCTTCAAAGAAGGGAAAGAAGTATATTTTACTACTTCTTTGAAACCAAACTCATTATGATTTCACTGCATTCAATATCTACTGTTTTGTTGTTTCCATTTACATTGTTATAGTTATTATAAATCTTATTTTCCTATTCTGCTCATTTCACTTTGCATCAGTTCATATATGTCTTTCCATACTTCCCAGTATTCATCATATTCATTGTTTCTTATAGCTCAGTAGCATTTCATTGTATTCTTATATCACAGTTTGCTTAATTATTCCCCATTTTGTGGATATTTGTTTACTGTGAAAAGTGCTGCTACACATATTTTTTGTGAATTTATTGGGCCTTCCTTTTTATCATTAATCTCCTTCAGTCAAAGAGTGTGGCCATTTTATTCACCTTCTTAGCATAATTCTAAGATGATTCCCAAACCTCTGGAGTAATTGACAAAATATGTTCCTGCCTTTTCGTAACATCCTAAACACTATTTCTATCTCTGTCATTTTTGCAAATTTATCATTATGAGCCATAAAACTGAACCTTATTTCTTATCTTCCTTGGCTCATGAGATAATTTAAAATAAATTATTTCAGAATATTAAAAGCTTAATCCTGCCTCTTTTTCTTTTATCATATTCTATTAACAGATATATTTTATGGAGGGAAATGGTATATATGTTTCCAATATATCCATTTATATATGCATATACATTAAACTTGAATAGTAGTTGTGATACAGTATGGTGGAAGTGGATTTCGGAATTGGGGAGACGTGGCTTCAGTACCTAGGACAAATATTAGTTGTCATGGTCCTAAGCAAGTCACTAGACTTGGTACTCCAGGCATCTCTCTTAATATTGTAAGAAGCAGAGAAAGTGCTGATAGAGGCAATTTTCTCCCTGAGAGCTTTCTACATCAATGAAATCACATTCACACATACACACACACATATGTATATAGTGTATATGTGTATATATACACATACATATATGCTATGCATATATATGCATACATAACACACACACAAGTTAGAGACGGGGACTGGGAATTATGATTTCATTGGTTGGATAGAATTTCCAGACTAAGAAACTCTTTACCAATTTAACTTGGCACTCTCTCTGAAATTTATATTCTCAAGGGAGAGGCAGTGTGGTATAGTGGGTAGAGAGTAGATTTTGAATCCAGGACATTTTGAACTCAAAACCTACCTCAGAAAAATATACTGGCTGTGTGATCCTTTGCATACCATTGTATCTCTAACTGATCTAAGATCTAGGATTCTCTCTCTCTCTCTCTCTCTCTCTCTCTCTCTATATATATATATATATATATATATATACACACACACACACATACATACATGCCCAATATAAACATGTAACATATACCATATTGATTTGAATACAAGTCCCACTTCTCCCCCTTCATATCTTCATTGTTTTAAACTCAAGTATAGCCTGTAATTAGGCATAGGGATTAGATTGGAGCTGAGATTTCATTGTTGTAGAGAATTACAAGATAATGAAATTGCCTCTAACAATGTAGGTCAGCAATTTCCCTATGATGCCTAATTTTAAAGTTGCCTATAGATTTAAAGGTTAAGTACTTACAACGCAATTACATGGAACAGAATAGGTCAGAGACATGCTTTGAACTCAGTTTCTCTAACTTCAAGGCCATTTCTATCTTCTGTGCCTATAGTTGTTGCTTTTAAATTGTGTTTGTATGTATACATACATGTGTATATATAATTTCCTTTCAAAGGAATCTTAATTTAAGAATATGATATATTTAGGGTGGCCTCTATTCAATCCAAAATGGCACATGGCTATAAACATTACATCTGCCTTCTCCCTTTTATATTACCTTTTGGCAAAATAGTGTATCTATTTTACACTTTTACCTATGCACCAAGTGCCAGTTTTGTACAATACTCCCACTCAAGTCCAGCTGCTTTTGAGAGTGAACAGGTAGCTTAAAAATCCCAGTGCAATGTTGGCCTCTTTGCAGAAGCCATCAGCTTGCTCATATTAAGAGAACATTCTTTTGTCTTCAGTGAGAGTCTTTGTTTCCTGAAAAATGACCTGGGGAGTCACCATCTCCTTCTTTAGAGGTCACTAAGATGTTCATAGAAGACCAATATCCAAGAGCACACGGATGCCCACCATGTCAGAGGAGGATGATCCTAGGCTGCTTTTCCTCAGTTTCTACTGCAATGATGGATGATGTACAACATGGAGAGCAAAATGACTAAGCCCCATCTGTTTGGGCTGTTTATGAACATCTTATTCTTAGTGTATGTTTTTCTGAAATCCCATTGATTTCCTCTTGGCATAAATCTAACTGGCATTATCATTAAAGAGACAAATAAAAATATTCCCAACTTTTAAGGAACTGGAGAGTCAGTACTAAGGAGGGCACCTGGCTTTGCAGATCATGGATGGCCAGTGCTGTGGGCCTGGCCCAGAGAGAAAGGGCACTGTTCATAGAAGTGTGCTTCTGTCTGTGTGAACCCTTTCCTGTCTATCCATCTATTCAGTTCACTTCATTGTCTCTCATTTAAACAAGGATGCAGGATGTTAAGTGATGGTAGATGTCCTGGTGCTAGGAAAACAGCTGAGATTTGAATCTTCATGGATGGCATTTGCAGAAATTTCTGAAAGTCATCATACCACCCTCATTTAGGAATGTCATTTAGGAATGTACAGACTTTTGTTGTCATCAAATATAGAAAGAAATAATACTTCCTCTTCATGAATAGAACAGGGGCAAAACTGGGGTGCAGCACTTTAATGAGCATACTCCCCATATAAGGGTAGATATTTTGGGGGAAGTTCTATTTCCTAAAGGTCACATGATTCCATCAGCAAAAATCCAGTTTTTTTGGCAAAAGAGCTTATTTTAAAAGCAGTTATATCATCTTTACAGTCATAGAGTCCATTTTGATTACCAGATTCTTATGCTTGTGTTCACGTGAATCCCAAATTTGAGATGCCTAGAGCAGAATCATAATTGCCTTTGCATATGAACTTCAGATTCCACTGATATGAGGAACCCCAATTGAGGTAATTCCCTCTACTAATTCAGATTATCAAGTATTCTATTGTAGTCTTAGAGTCTCAGACACTTAGAGTTTAAGTGACTTGTTCAGGATCATAGATCCAATATGTCTTAGAGATGAGACTTGAACTCAGGTGTTCCTGGTTACCTCTCAAAATCTACTATTCCATATTTCCTTTACCTTACTTAGAAACTTTGAGGAAAGTAATACACACTGGAATAATTAAACAAACAATTCCATAGACATTCATTAGGTGCCTGCTCTCTAAAAAGGCACCTATGCTAATGTAACTCTTTTTTGTGAGGGCAAAGAGGTGTTTGGGATTTGAATGTGTGGGAGATGTAGTTCTGGACCACCAGCCATTTTCTTCCTCTCCTTTGAGGTCTGAGACCATTATGGGCCTTAGATGAAGGTGGTTGTGGGAGCATGAGATGAAATTCCATCACACTGGGAATTTCAGAGTGAGCCTGTGGCAGTGGGAAAAGCAGTCGGCTATAGCAGCAGCAGCAATTGTGGTGATAATGCATTTCAAGAGATTAGGGGAATTGAATGGTAGCTGGAGCAGGCGTATAGAGACCAGGATGCTGAATATGGGGCTACTGTGTTAATCCTGGACACAGTCTGTGGGGCCACTGCCAGAACTTTAGGTGCTGCAGCTGCCTCTACTTTCAGTGGCCAGAATTGGATAGTGGTCACTGAAATTCCATGTGGGAGAATAAGCACCAGATTATGAAGAATAATCTTTTCTTTCCTTCCCCTTCTATCTTCCCAAGTAGAACAAAACTTGATCCTAAGCTTATTCTATTTTTTAAAGTTACTTTTCAATTTTCTGTTTAAGTAGTTTGAATTGCTTTTTCTGGCTAGACAAATCCTATATATCTAACTATAGTTTATGTATTTTGCCTTATTTACAAACAGATGAGCTGCTGCAAGAAGAAACTGATCATTGGTGTACAGAGATATAGAAAAAGTTAAGATTTAAGCCATGATCCAAAAGTTCTAGGCTTTCTCCTGGAAGGAAGCTGAGTCAAACTGAGAAAAAGTAATTCTTTTATAATAATTAGATTTATTAGTAATTTTTAAAAATAAACTTCACAGAAGGGAGAATTAAACTAGATCTTGTTTTTCTTACCTAGATTAAACATGAATTAAAAGTGCCATTTTTTTTTCTCTTGAAGCCAAGGCTAAACTACTGGGATATGTACTTAATTTATTCTTTCTCCTGTCATTTCTGCCCAAGAATGCACACAGGTATAGAGTCAGAAGAATTGTGGCTAGGAAACAAGTGGCTAGTGTGAGAAGAAAAGATATAACTGAACATATCTGGCAATTATTATATTCCAAAAGTAGACCAGAGGAAGCAAAGTATTTCTTTTCCTTTTAACTTCACTTTCTACTTCAAACCTCTATCTAGAGAGACACAAAAAAAGCTATAATAGGCATTTGGGATACAAAGACCAAGGTAAAACATTTTCTATTCTCAAGAGGCCTACATTCTACTAGAGGTCTAGAAGATAAGTATAAGAAACATAGAGATAAGTATAATACAAAGTAAGCAGTGAAAAGGGCAGATAGAGAGATTAAATGAAGTGTTCTGGGAATATTTAAAGGATAGAATCTTAATACCTGGGAGGAAAGCCTCAAAGAGGAGGTGGTAGGAAGGTAAATGAATCTTGAAGAAAAGTACAGGATCTAAAAGTTAGAGATGAAGAAGAAATGCTTTCTAGAAATGGAAGAATATCATCTCAACATTCAGTAAGTATATGATTATTGTGCTCCAATGTGTCCTTATTACAGTAATTAGAAACTTGGAAAGGAATTTGGGTCATTTAATTTGGCCTCCTACCTGAAGCATGAATACCCTGCATAACATTCTGGACAAGTGGCCATTCATCCTCTACTTGGAAATTTTTAGGGAAGAAGAATTCGTTATGTCATCAGGCCATCCTTTCTGTTTTGTAGGACAGTTTTAATTGTTAGAAATTTCCTCCTTACATTGAGCCCAAATCTGCCTTCCTGGAACTTCTTCTTATTAGTCTTAGCCCTGCCACTGGAGACAATCTGAAACTAAAATAGGCTGCTTGCATTGTCAATTTCTTTACTACACCTGTTTTAATACTAATCTCCTCATCACAGTATTTGTTCATCCTTCTACCCCCAAAATTCCAGCTGTGCTCCCTGACTCAGCTCCTCCACCCCCAAACTCCAGTAATAGAAGTTTTTTTTTCAGAAAAATTTCTCCCTGAATGTGTACTCCCTCCATTAAAGCAGATGGAAGGAAGGAAGGCTGGGCAGGGAGTGGGGTGGTGAGAAAGAGTTAAACTGACACTTTGGGGGAAAAAATTGGAAAACAAAGAATGAATCCAGGATTTCAGATGGTATTCAAAGGAATAGGAAAGATTGAGAGTTAATAGTATAAAAATGACCACAGTGATGCAGCCGATACAGAAGTATTGAATAAATGTATTAGTTGACTATACATTTTGTGCTAGCCTGAGGGAAGCTGGATGGTAAATTATAAAGGCTTATGAATCACAAATTACCTTGCAATTGTTTTGATCTTCTCTAGGCACTTATTTTGTTGTTTTTATGCATTATTGAATTTTTGTTTTGGGGTTTGTTTGTCTTTTTTGGAAATTCAATTTCAGTAACTTCATGTGTTTTATTAAGGTGATACTTACAATTTTAATATGACCATCCAAGTATCCTCATAAATCTCCCATGGAGGAGCTGTCCAAGATTCTGGAGGTTTTCCTCTTGTTATTTTTCAATCTGAAGGACATATTTTACATGTAGAGTATGATAGTATTTGAGAATTAAAAGGAATTTTAAAGGCCAGCTAGTCCAAAACCTCTATTTTACAAATTACCTATAATAATTCTTGGGTTACTTCAAATTTTAAAAATTGCAGTTTTTTTTACAATGCATTTATTATATTATATTTACCAAAATGATAGTGTTGGAAAATGTATCAGATAACATTTGGATTTTTTTAACTTTCAAAGAAAAGTTGTCAACTTTGAGTTATACACACTTCTCATTCAAATGCAGAAGGCATCCAACAACAAAATTCCTCTGGGTCATGAGCCTACGTCAACTGATGCTTCCAGAGTGCTGAATCAAATTTGATGTCATATGTACATATGATAGTAAATAATTGCTGTTCTGCATTCATTATCATTTGGAGAGAATTTATCCTGTTAGTCTTGCCTTTGTTTACTTTGCTTTGAACTTTGTTCTCATTGAAAAACAATTGAATGTCTTTATGTAAGAATTGTACTAAAATATATCCAGTACTTTGACCACTATTTTATATCTCTTCCCAGTCCCTTTTCCAAGATAGTTTCATGTTCCTTGTAGGGGTATGCCATGTAATTTAGAAAACCCTTATCACATAGCTGCTTTTTGCAGACATGGATTCCAGTTCCAGATTTTCTTTACCTCTTAGACACTTAAATTCTCTGATGTTGAATTTCCTTAGCTAAAAAAAAATAGTGCAATGATAATTGCATTGATTATTTTTAAAAATATGGAGAGGTTTTGATTTACCTTAAGGAGATAATACCCTAACTAATATGTATGTAGCATTCCAAGGTTTGCAGAGCTCTTTGCAAATGTTAACTCATCATTCTCAAGACATCTTTGTAAGGATAGGGGTTTTTATTATTCTGATTTTACAGATAAGGGAACTCATGTCAGAGTCAGAGAAGTGATTTGTACCTTGTCACACAGTTAAAAAGCATCTGAGATAGAATTCAAATTCATGTTTTCCTGATCCGTTCCTGATATATCTTCTCCATTGTACAACCTAGCTACCTGGGACCATCTCCAGATATCCTGATTATATATTGCCTCTAGATCCAGATGACTCCCAACAAGAGAGTGAGGATGGTGACTTTGCACAGTCCTCTCTCATTTCTATCCAATCCACTTGCAAGTCATGACATTATCTTCCTGATGTCACAGTTCTCTTTGAGAATGGAGGACAAATAGCAAGTGACCTGGCTACCTACATTCCAAAAGGGCTAAAATATTGAATACTTGTTGATTTGCTTTATCACTGAATGTTGCTATAAACATATGACCTTATCCTTCTGGGTTCATTCCCTGTGCTGAATCAGATTTTCTTTCCATCAGTAGCCTTCTTTCTCTTAACTTTTCTCAACACTTTTTATCTAAGACCTTCTATTGTTCTGTTGACTTTCTTCCTTTTTTCCTTTCTTCTGGGTTCATTCCTTGTGCTAAATCAGATTTTCTTTCCATCAATAGCCTTCTTTCTTTCAACTTTTCTCAACACTTTTTATCTAAGACCTTCTATTATTCTGTTGACTTTCTTCTTTTTTTCCTTCCTTCCTTCCTTCCTTCCTTCCTTCCTTCCTTCCTTCCTTCCTTCCTTCCTTTCTTTCTTTCTTTCTTTCTTTCTTTCTTTCTTTCTTTCTTTCTTTCTTTCTTTCTTTCTTTCTTTCTTCCTTAACGGAGGCAATTGGGATTAAGTGACTTGCCCAGGGTCACCCACATAGGAAGTATAAGTGTCTGAGGCTTGATTTGAACTCAGGTCCTCCTAACTTCAAGGCTGATGCTGTATCCACTATGCCATCTAGCTGCCCTTTGTTGGTTTTTAAGATGTTCATCATGTATAAGATTTCATTTTCTTCTTCCATCTCAGGCAATATTCCATGTCTGTGATATCCTCCCACCTAACCTTCACTTCTTAGAATGTCTAGTTTCCTTCAAGGCTTAAGTCAAGCATAGGAACTCCTATAAGAGCCTGTCTCCAATCCCTTTTACCATTGGCTGACTCTATCGTTCATACTCGTTTGCATATTACTGGTTCCTTTCACAAACTTTTATAATCTTAATAGTAATTGACATTTTAATAGTTCTTTAAAGTTTACAAAGCATGTTTCTCACAATAATCCTATGAAGTGGCTTAGCAGAAAGCACTGCATTTAGAATCAGAAGAACTCGATTCAAATTCTAGCCTTGCTATTAAGTATGCATGTTCCTTTAGGGAAGTCATTTATCTCTTTGTACTTCCCTTAATCATCTGTAAAATTTCCTAGATGAATTCTAGGGTCCTTTCTGACATTCTATGATCTAGGCAAATAGCACCAAATTTTTAAAAATTTATTTTTAATATATATTATTTTGTGAATTATGTTGGAATAGAAAAATCAGAGCAAAAGGGGAAAGCCATAGGAGAGATAAAAATGAAACAGAAAAAAGAAGTGAATGTAGCATGTGTTGATTTACATTCAATCTCCTTAGTTTTTTTTCTAAATGCAGATAGCATTTTCTGTCCAAAGTCTATTGGGATTGCTTTGCATCACTGAACTATTGAGAAGAAGCAAGTCTTTCATAATTGATCATCAGACATTCTTGCTGTTATTATGTATGATGTATTCCTGGTTCTGCTTGTTTTGCTCAGCATCAGTTCATGTAAATCGTTGCAGGTCTTTCTATAATCAGCTTGTTTATCATTTTTATAGAACAATAATATTCCATTATCTTCATGTACCACTACTTGTTCAGACATTCCCCATTTGAGGAGCATCCACTTCTTTTCCAATTCTTGTTGCACCAAAATTTTTGACTTTAAGTCCAAGAATCTTTTTGCTACACATGTTGAAGAAAATTGTACAAAAAAGTGTGTGTGTGTGTGTGTGTGTGTGTGTGTGTGTGTGTATTTGGAAGGGGATTGTTGGTGCCTCAGGTGTTAGACATGCTGTGCTTAAAGATAAATTTGATGTTGACTCTTCTCTAAAACTAATACAGTCTAATGGGGAAAATGACACATATAAAGATAATTGATTTGGGGGTAAATGTGATCAATGCAAAATAGAGGTTCAGGCAAAATTATTGGTAATTTGAGGAGGGAGAAACCACTTTCAATTGGAAGTTGAGGATGGTCATGAAAGAAGTGTGGAAAGAGTTAGCATTTGAGTTGAACCTTGAAGGAAGACTTCAAAGAGATAGAAGTCAAAAAGAGTACATTCTAGCCATACATGGCAATGAACAAAACCACAGAAATGGGAAAATGCAGGATAAGAATGGAGCATGGAGAATAACCTAGTTTGACTTGAATTACAAAAAAGGGAGTATCATTCAACCAACTAATCCAAAAAATTATGAAAGATTCATTATTTGCCAGTGTTGAGTTAACAAAGAGAAGTAAACATAGTCCCTGACCCCATTAAAATATATCAGTGAGGGAGATAATACATAAGTAACTAGATACCACACAAAATATATATGAATAAGACTGGGGAATCAGCAGGAAACTCTTATAGAAGAACTAGAGATAGGTGATTCTAGTCAGGTTGTGAAGGACATTAAAGGTCAGGACCAGAAATTTGTACTAGATTTAATAAGCAGTGGAAAACTTTTGAAGGTTTTCTTAGTATAGGATTGAAGTGATGGTTTTTTTGTTCATAAAATTACTCAGGCAGCAGAGTGGATAGTGGATTGGAAAAGGAGAGAAGGCAGAAAAATTAGGAAGCTATTGATGTAGGAGAAGGCAAGAAGAAATGAGAATGGAAAGTGGTTGTTGCTGTAAAGGAACTGATATAGAATTACAGTGCTTGGTGACTAATTAAATATGTGGGGTCATACGAGAGAAGACTCAAATACAATTTTAAAGTTTCAAGGTTTAGTGATCTGAACGGTAGTGATTCCATCAATAGAAATGGAGAAGTATGCGGAAGGGAAAGGTTGGGGGGTGGGGAAGGATTAGTTCAATTTGGAACATAGTAAAGTTGAGGTGATGGCAGGACCTTCAAATAGAACTATCCCTTAGGCAGTTGGAAATATGGAACTATAGTTTTGGGGAGAGGTTGGGCCTAGAAATAGAGATTTGAGAATCATAAGCATGGAAGTGAAGATTAAAGTTATCATAAGAGAAGCAATTATCAAGAGAGAGAGCACTTAAAATAGGGGAAGTACAAGACAGTTAGTCATTAAATCATGAGGTTCACCCAGATTTAAGGTAAGGAGCAGTGTTGTTCAGTGGATGGAAAAAAACACTGGATTTAGAGTCAGAGGACATGGATTTAAATTTTGGTATTACCCCCTGCATCCATATCATCCTAAGTAGGTAACAATCTTTCTGGCTCCCAGTTTCCTCAATTATAAAATTAAGGAATTAGATTATGTTAATAAGGTTCCTTAGCATTTTTGTTTGTCAGACTCCTTTAGCAATTTCATGAAGCCTGTGGATCCCTTGTCAAAATAAGTTTTTAAAAACATAAAATACATTACTTAGGATTACAAAGGAAGTAACTTCTATTGAAATAATTATCACATAGCAGGTGCTTAGTGAATTCTTGCTAATTTGATTTGACTCAAAATATTAAGAAACAAGTTCATAGATCTGAGTAAATGGTGTCTAAAAAAGCTCCTAATCTCTAAATCCTAAAATTCTTACTGTAAGAGAGGGAAATGGGAAGAGGTCAAGAAAGTAGCAAAGCAGACAAGAGAAATGATCAAAGAATACCAAAAGAGAGCAATACTACAAAAGTCAGCAAAGGAGAAGGTATGTCACAAATGTTTTATGCTGTGGAAATAGAAGAGGAAAAACTATATATTTATTTATGTTATCTATTTTTCGTGAGGTGATTGGAGTTAAGAATTTGCCAAGGGTTACAGTGAGTATTATAGACAAGAGTATATTTTCTTAGATCTTAGTAATTTGACAGAATCTCTTATACTACCTTTATGGCACAGATAAAGAGAAATTTCAGGGTTTAAGATAGAAATGGAGCAGTTTGGAAGCACTATCCTTAAAGACGTTGGTCAGTCAAAAGAATTACAAGGATGGAGTGCTAAAAGGTCCATCAGTGTCATAGAGATGCATAAAAGATGGGCTGAGTTTGCTGAACTTGGAGACAGAGGTCCTGGGTCTGCCTCAGTCATTTATTGAATATATTATCTTGATACTTAGAGAACCCTAGAAAATCAACTAAAAAACTACTAGAAACAATTCACAACTTTAGTAAAGTTGCAGAATACAAAATAAATCCACATAAATCATCAGCATTTTTATATATTACCAACAAAGTCCAGCAGCAAGAGATAGAAAGAGAAATTCCATTTAAAATAACTATCGATAATATAAAATATTTGAGAGTCTATCTGCCAAGACAAAATCAGGAACTGTATGAACACAACTACAAAACACCCTCTACACAAATAAAGTCAGGTCTATTCAATTTGAAAACTATCAAGTGCTCATGGGTAGGCTGAGTGATATAATAAAAATGACAATACTACCTAAATTAATCTATTTATTCTACTTAATCTACTTATTCAGAGCCATACCAATCAAACTCCCTAGAAATTATTTTACAGATCTAGAAAATACAGTAATAAAGTTCATCTGGGAAGAATAAAAGATTAAGAATTTCAAAGAAATTAATGAAAAAATACAAATGAAGGTGGCCTAGTTATGCCAGACCTAAAACTATATTATAAAGCAAAAATCATCAAAACCATTTGGTACTAGCTAAGAAATAGAGTAGTTGTTCAGTGGAGTAGGTTAGGTTCATAGGACAAAATAGCCAATGACTATTTAGTGTTTGACAAACCCCAAACCCCCAACTTTTGGGTAAGAACTCACTATTTGACAAAAACTGCTGGGAAAATTGGACATTAATAGGGCAGAAATTAGGCATTGACCCACATCTAACACCACATACCAAGATAAGGTCAAAATGGGTTCAAGATCTAGACATAAAGAGCAATAATGTAAGCAAATATAGTTTATTTCTCAGATACGTGGAGAAGGAAGAAATTTGTGACCAAAGAAGAACTGGAGTACATTATTGAACACAAAATAAATTTGATTATATTAAGTTAAAAATGTTTTGTACAAAGAAAACCAATGCAGACAAGATTAGAAGGGAAACAATAAATTAGGAAAAAATTCTTACATTCAGGGATTCTGATACAGGTCTCATTTCTAAAATATATAGAGAATTGGCTCAAATTTATAAGAATTCAACACATTCTCTAATTGATAAATTGGTCAAAGGATATGAACAATTTTCAGATGAAGAAATTGAAATCATTTTTCATCATATGAAAAGGTGCTCTAAATCACTAATGATCAGGGAAATGCAAATTAAGACAACTCTGAGCTTCCACTACATACCTCTCAGATTGGCTAAAATGACAGGAAAAGATAATAACGAATATTGGAGGGGATGTGGGAAAACTGGGGCAATAATACATTGTTGGTGAAGTTGTGAACTGATCCAAACATTCTGGAAAGTAATTTGGAACTATGCCCAAAGGGCTTTCAAAATGTGACTATCTTTTGATCCAGCAGATATCAGATTTCTTTTGGGTTTTTATCCCAAAGAGATCATAAAGGAGAGATTAGGTCCCACATGTGCAAAAATGTTTGTGGCAGCCCTTTTTCTAGTGTCAAGAAACTGGAAATTGAGCAGGATGGTTTTAGAGAGAATTGGAGAGACTTACATGAACTGATGCTGAGTGAAGTGAGTAGAACCAGGAAATCATTATACATGGCAACAACAAGATTATATGAAGATCAAGTTTGATGGACATGGCTCTTTTCAACAGTGAGATGATTGAGGTTAGTTCCAATAAATTTGTGTTAGAGAGAACCATCTACACCCAGAAAGAGGATTGTGGGGAATGAGTGTGGATCATAACATAGTATTTTTGCTCTTTTTGTTGTTTGCTTCCATTTTGTTTTCTTTCTCATTTTTTTCTTTTTTGATCTGATTTTTCTTGTGCAGCATGATAATTGTATAAATATGTATACATATTTTGGATTTAATTATATTTTTACCATGTTTAACATTTATTGGACTACTTGCCATCTAGGGGAGGGAGTGGAGAAAAGGGAGGGAAAAATTTGGAATATAACCTATGCAAGGATCAATATTGAAAAATTATCCATGAATATGTTTTGAAAATAAAAAGCTGTAATAAAAAAGGAAAAAATAGTACCTTGAACAAATTATTTAATCTCATTAGAAGTCAGTTTCCTTGATTATAAAGTGAGAAGCTCAATCTAGATGACCTCAAAATCTTCTTCCATAATTAAAGCTTTCTTACAATAAGCCCTATGTTCTATGATTTCCCTTCATCATTGTAGATACTGAATAACAAAGGAAGGGCTGGAGAATTACATGTAAAATAAAAGTAAATAGGTTCTGAGTGAATCAGAGGGGGCTCTTTTGGGAACAAACAACTTGTGCTTTAATGTATGATTTTTATGACACCTATTATAGTTGCTCCAAGTGCTTTTGCATTCTCTCTGACTCTTGCAGCTGTGTTCTGAATGGCTTACATTGTCCAATAAGTACATAAATGATATGTTCAGTACTTGAAATTATATATACACTTTTTGATCTGGACTTATTTTCATTGTTACAGGGAAATCTCAGTATGGAAACTTCCACCAACATATGTAAACTAAGGAGTCTTCTCTAACCTCAAGTCATATGCAGTTGCTTGAGGGGCAATGAAATATTTAATGATTTGCCAACAATTGCCACACAGCTGGGAAATTAGGTGGCACAGTGTTGGAAAAGAAAGATCTGAGTTCAAATTCAGCCTTAAACACTTGTGTGACTGCCTTAGTTTCCTCATCTTAAAAATGAGCTGAAAAAGGAAATGGCAAACCATGTCAGTATTTTTGCTAAGAAGGTCACAAAGAGTCAGATACAACTGAAAATGACTAAACAACAAGAACAAAAATTACAGAGCGTGTGTGTGTGTGTCAGAAGCAGAATCTGAACCCAGATTTTCGGGACTCTAAGGCTCAGAGTTTATTCACTATTCCACATTGCTTGTGGTAGATAAAAGACATTAGGAAAAGAATTTAGCTGTCATGATCAGTGACCACCCTTAACAGTAGCTAGCTGGCAGAAAGATTCCTTTCACTGCTGCTTGGCGTAGCTTTATTCAAACGTTTTCCAAACTCATTTGGCAACAAAACTCTTTGGGACCTGGCACATGTTGCTGGAAACCATAAATGCCGGTCTGGCAGGGTCTGGGCGTATGGAATACTTCTGGGATAAAAGGGCAGTCAGGGGAATGTTGGAGCAAAATAGAGGAAATTAAACCTATTTCCATACTGAAAAAAAAAAAATACTGCTTATATTGGTCTGAATATAGACTGCAATGTTTTCCCAATTCCGTCTTGCATAAGACACAAATGTGGCTTATAAGCACTGTTATTTTTCCAGTGTATATCTGCATACTCCAGATGTGGCCTGATCAGGGCAAGATGAAGAGGGCCCATAGAAAGGAGAAAAAAAAACTTATGCAAAAAAAAAAACATATGCAATTATATTCTATGCATACTCACATATTCTATAGAGGAAGACAACAAAAACACATAAGCATGTTTGTATATCTATAAATATATATGCTTATGTGTATATATGTATATATATATATGGCATATATATATACTCACATATATATGCACACACATATATATATATATATAATTTGTTGTCTTCCTTTAAAAAATGTACATATACCATATGTAGCATATTTATACCATATAGGGGTGTGTGTGTGTGTGTGTGTGTATGTGTGGTATGTGTGTACTTATTGTATTCCTCTATAAGTTTCTTGAGCACAAGGACCATGTGATTTCTCTTTGTATTTCCAGTGCCTATCACAATGTTTAGTGCATAATAGTATTTAACAAATGCTTGATGATTGATAGAATGGATTAAATTAAATTAAATATCTTTTTGCTATGTTGTGTTATCTCCTCAGTGTCTATCCCAGTGTTAGGCAAATAGAAGTCATTTAATTAATACTTGATGACTGATTGGTTATGATGGAATTACTTGGACTAAGAAACCTGGATACAATATGGAGCTTTCAAGTCTAGAAGCTAAGTAACAATAAAATAAGGTCAAACTGTTTTCCAGATTAACTTCTTCCCAATAATATATTAGTAACAAAAATTCCATGCTCCATTGTATCAAAAATTCCTCAATAGATGCTGAAGGGACAAAATTGAACCCTATTTTCCAATCTTGGTTGCTCTGATGAAAAACTGCCCTCTCTCTTCTCTCTTTTAGATATAACAGAACCCCCAATTTGGTCTTACATCAGACATCAATTCTTTTGCTGTTGCTGGACAAAACTCTCCATCTCTCTGCTCTAAGTATTTTCTCTAGTTGTACCTTATGTCTGGAATGTCATTCTTTCTCATCTATGCTTTCTGGCTTCCTTCAAATCTCAGCTAAAATCTCAGTGAAGATATTTTTGCAAATGACTGAGAGAATAAGGACCAACATCTAGTACAGTATCTGGCATATGATGAGTACTTAACAGATGTTTGTTTTTTGATTAAATGGTCCAAATACTTTATTTTTTTTAAAGTCTATCTCTATAGAAATTGTACTTGGAACATCTAGATGAATGAGTAATTGGCATGTGTATCAAATCATTTCTTTCAGATATCCAGTATCTTCAAATCCCAGTCTTTGGCTAGCACTCAATCTGGAGAAAAAAATTTATGACTTCATTCTTCCTCAATCTCTTCTCCTAATGTTCTCAGACTTTTTATACCATGTCACAAAAGTCTCCTTATTCCTGGAAATTTATCCCATCTCTGGATTTCTCTCTTGGGAGGTCCCCATAATCCTTTCCTCTAATTGGCTAGTTACTCCCAGACTCTTTATTTTATTTTTTAATAATAACTTTTTATTTTCAAAATACATGCAAAAATAGTTTTCAACATTCACCTTGCAAAACCTTGTGATTCACATTTTTCTTCTCTCCTCCATCCTCCTGCCCTAATAGAGCAAGCAATCCAATATAAGGTTAAACATGTACAAAACTTCTAAAACATATTTACAAATTTATCACGCTGCACAAGAAAAATCTGATCAGAAAGGGAAAAAATGAGAAAAGAAAAAACAAGCAAAAAACAACAAAAAGGTGAAAAATACTATGTTGTGATCCACATTCAGTCCTCAAAGTCCTCTTTCTGAATTCAGATGGCTCTTTCCATCATGTCAGACCCTTTATTTTAAGTAAAACTCTGAGGCTAGTCATATTGTCTGTCATTCCATTTTACACCCGATTCTCCATCATGCTTTTAAAAAAATTTTGCTGAGGCAACTGGGGTTAAGTGACTTGCCCAAGGTCACAGAGCAAGAAGTGTTAAGTTTATGAGGCCAAATTTGAACTCAGTTCCTCCTGACTTCAGGACTCATACTCTATCCATTCATCATATTTCTTAGGGGTACCTTCTTCCCACACATCTTTTTTCCTCTTGCTTTTATGTAATGTCTTCAGCCACTCTAAACTACTTTTTTCAGCCACCCTAAACTACTTTTTTTTAGCCATTCTAAACTACTTTTTTCAGCCACTCTAAATTACCTAGAACACCTCTCTTAAAGGCCTGTTGAGAGGAGCAATGAAAAAATGAATATAACACAATTTGCAAACCCCACATACATGTCAAATATTATCAATATGTTACAAAACAATAATACATCAAACAAATATTTGTTCAAAACCTGGGAAAGACTCAATATCTCTTAGTAAGGAAAATGCTGGCTCTCCCTGTAGGTCTGTGCCCAGGCTGGAATGGTATGACTTTTTATTCTGGACAAGAATACAAGTGCTGTCTCTTTTCTGGGGACAAAGAATTGGAAACTGAGGATATGCCCAACAGTTGGGGAATGGCTGAATAAATTGTGATGTGTGATTATGATGGAATATTATTGTGATATAAGAAATGATGAATAGGATACTCTTGGAAAAAACTGGAAAGACTTCCATGAACAGATGCAAAAATGAAAGTACTGTGTACAAAGTAGCAGCAGTATTTAAGAATGATCAGCTGTGAATGACAAAACAAAACAAATAAAAGTAATACAAGTGCTCAATAAATGCTTCTTTTCCTGATTTGACTGAATTCTCTAACAAGTACTTGCCATTTGGATAATTAGTGTCATTGGTCATAATGAAGGCACTATGCTTTGCTTGCCAGATTCTTTATTTAAAGGCAGCACTTGTATTACTTTTATTTGTTTCTTTCTTGTTTTTGATAGAGGGGGTTATTATTTTTTTCAATTTAGTATTTTATTTTTCCTTAGTTACATGTAAAAACAATTTTTAACATTGATTTAAAAAACTTTGAGCTCCAAATTCTTTCTCTCTCCCCACTTTACTTGATTGATAATGCAAGCATTTCAATATGGGTTATACATCTGTAGTCATGCAAAACATTTACATAATAGTTATATTGTGAAAAAAAAAACCAGACCAAAAAAAGAACCCTCAAGAAAAATTTTTTATAAGTTTAAAAAATGTTTCAATCTTCATTTAGACAAACATTCATTATTTTCCTATGGATAGCATTTTTCATCATTACTCCTTCAGAGTTGTGTTGGATTATCATATTGCTGAGAATAGTTTTGTCATTCACAGCTGATCATTCTTAAATACTGCTGCTACTTTGTACATAGTACTTTCATTTTTGCATCTGTTCATGGAAGTTTTTCCAGGTTTTTTCCAAGAGTATCCTATTCATCATTTCTTATATCACAATAATATTCCATCATAATCACACATCACAATTTATTCAGCCATTCCCCAACTGTTAGGCATACCCTCAATTTCCAATTCTTTGTCCCCAGAAAAGAGCCAGCACTCTCATACCATTCCAGACCGGGCACAGACCTGCAGGGAGAGCCAGTATTTCCCTTACTAAGAGATATTGAGTCTTTCCCAGGTTTTGAACAGTTTTGTTTGATGTATTATTGTTTTGTAACATATAGATAATATTTGACATATGTAGGGTTGGCAAATTGTGTTATATTCATTTTTTCATTTGCTCCTCTCAACAAGCCTCTAAGAGAGGTGTTCTAGGTAATTTAGAGTGGCTGAAAAAAAGTAGTTTAGAGTGGCTAAAAAAAGTAGTTTAGAGTGACTGAAAAAAAGTACAACAAAAAAGTTGCAATCAGAGGATCAGAGTTTCAATTCTTCCTTCACTACTCATCATTTAAATGGACTTGGACAAGTCATTTAACTTTGCTGACCCTCTGTAATGTCTGGGCTAGCTTTCTGAAGGATCTCAGGACCAGCCTTGGTCTTGTGGAGGAGTGAAGTAGGCAGGAGAGCCACCAGGAGGATGGTCAAAAATGGAATGTCTCTGTTCCCTGTTTTCTCAGCTCTCAAATACCTCAGTATGATTACATCATTACAGCACATTAAGTATGTGTGAACTAGAGAACCAGCATCTCATTAATCACACTGAGTTAACACCCTGCTGTAAGTATCTTTGATGCAAGTATACTTTTCTCAGAATTACCCAATATTTGCCGTCCTCTAGAACCCTCAATTTCCTTATTTATAAAATGGGAATAGGAATAGATGAACTTAAAAGTCTGAGCTCCTGATTTGTAGTGTCTATTTTATATATGAAGAACCTGAGTTTTGTGAGTGATTCACCTGTGGATATACAACTAGCAAATGACAGAAGTAGAATTGAAAGATTCAGAGAATTTAGAGTTGGAAAGGATCTTAAGTGTCACCTAGTCTAACCTTTAATAGAAGCAATGAATTTTGGGTGTGGGGAGAGAGGCAATCAAGGTTAAGTGACTTGCCCGGGGTCACACAGCTAGTAAATGTCTGCAGTTGGATTTAAATTCTAGTTTTTCAGACTCCAGGGCTCATGCTCTATTCACATCATCAGTTAGTTGCTCCTGAGGCAATGAATTTTATTCAAACCCAGGACTTAGCTGTTTCAAAGTTACCTCCCTTCCCACACTATACAATTTCTTTCTGTTTCTCTCCATCTCTGCTTGTTTGTGTGTATACATATATACATGATATATTTATGTATCTATACTCATATATTTATATATGATATATTAAGAAAAGGAGAGAAATAGAAACAAAGACACACACACACAGAGTTAGAGACAAATATACAAAGAGAAACAGAGTTAGAGATAGAAACAGAGAGACAGAGACAAAGACAAAGAGAAGTGATAGAACCATTCTGGTAGTAGAACTCCTTAGCATAGTAAGAGAATGTTTTAAAGGGTTTAATTTCTGATTAGGTTCTACTTTGAGCAACTTATTTCCAAAATCTTAACCGGGATAAGACTGGATCCTGGCTGAGGCCCTTCCAGGATAGGAATTCCCTCTACCAATGCAGATGTCAACTGCCCTGTGATTTAATAGACAAGTCTTAGAGGGTCCTGAGGCACATAGAATCAATCAATCAATAAACATTTATTAAGTACCTACTTTGTACCAGGCACTGTGCTAAGCATTATGGATACAAAAAGAGAGAAAAGATAGTCCCTGACCTCAAGGTGTTTACAATCTAATAGAAAAATTATGACTCTTGCTCAGTCACACAGCTAATAAGCTACTCAGTCAGGATTTGAACACTGGGTTTTATTGACTCTACAGCCAGAACTTCATCCACTACACCATGCTCTATTACGGAAAATCTTATTCTAAGAAATAGTTTTCCCCTTAACACTTCAGCCCTTTAAGGTTAGTTAGGCCTGTGCATTCAGAAAAACTACTTGAATACAGAATATCTTCTGACTCTATGTCCAACATCCTTTTTACTCACTATGTGGAAAAGATGACCTGAGCTTCCAGAATGTTAGCAGAGGTCTTACTAATTGACTGCCTATTTCTTGGAAGAAATTCAGAATGGCCTCTTTGGAAATCTTGTTTTTAAGACGAATGACTTCTGGAAGGACCTGCCAAGAGGAGTTCATTGGAAAATATGTTCCAGAAATTGAATGAGTTTACTTGTGGAATGAGACTTTTTAAGATTCATTTTTCACGTGACAGGGAAAATTTGCCAATTTACAGTAACCTTTGCGAATTCACTAGGCAGCTAAAGGGTACAGTATTCCCAGGCCTGCAGTCAGAAAAACTCCTCTTCCTGAGTTTAAATCAGGCCTCAGACACTTGCTAATTGTGTGACCCTAGACAAGTCCCTTAACCCAGTTTGCCTTAGTTTTCTCATCTGTAAAATGAGCAGGAAAAGGATATGGTAAACCATTCCAGTGTCTTTGCCAAGAAAACCCCCAAATGGGGGGTCAAAAAAAGTCAGACACAATCAGAAAATAACTAAACAATAACATATTGCTGATTCATATAGATAATAGCAAGAATATGAACAGATTCTGAGTTCTTTGGATTAATCAACTCAATTTAATGAATTCTTATTACGTTTCAAATACATTTTGGGTGCCAGGAATGTAAGGATGAAAACCTATTCAATCCATGCCTTTGAGGAATTGATAGTGTATGGGAATCGAAGCAAGTAGGAATCTAGCATGTATACTCTCATAATTATAATAAAAGGGGCAAAGAAGCAGTATGACATAAATAATCAGAAGTGGCTTAGAATGTTGCATCTTTGATAGCTACTGGCTATGTGGCCCTGGTCAAGTCATTTAATCTTTTCACAAGCACAACTCTCTATATAAATTATAGAGCAAAAGCCTCACCAGGAACTGCGTACAATGATAGAATCATGGTCTAGCATGCACACATGCTATTTGTATGCATGGTGTATATTTGTATATAAGTATGCACAGATATGCACAATGTACATATATATCTTTATATATATGTATATAGAAATGTGTATATGTATAAAATAGAAAGATCTAGGCAAAATTCTAGAAGATAATTGAGGATCGTGATATAATAAAGAGTACTGGACCTGGTATAATCAGATCTCTAGCTTTGCTACTTTAATGCCCCTTCAATCTTAGATAATTCACTTCCACATCTCTGTACCTCAGTCTCATCTTTTACAAAATGGGAATTTTCTTAAGAACTTAGATTCAGAGCTGTATTGGACTTTGTTGTTTCTTGTATAAGATCCTCCATCTCTGAACTCTGAGCTTTTCCATTAATGATTCTCCATGTTCTCCCTCCTCACCTTCAAACTTCCTTCAAGTCCCAACTAAAATCTTACCTTATACAAGAAGTCTTCCCTATCTCCCTTAATGCTAATTAATGCCTTTCCTTTGGTAATTATTTCCAATTTGTCCTGCTTACATCACCAGCATAGCATGCCCTCATCAAAGAAGGTGCTGTTCTCTATGAGCAAAGCAAAATTGAATAAGCCCAAAGAATACACAAAATATGCAAAAGTAGAGCAGCCACCCCAAATATTCATAAGGACTATTTGTGTCCAACCTGTGGCAAAGCACTCTGAGCTCATATTGGTCTAATCAAACACAGTTGAACACACTGTAGCTTGATTCTAACATAGTGATGTCATTTTGGTCTTCTTTGAGAATGAAGGACAATAACATATTTGTTTATATCTTGTCTCCCTCATTAGAATGTTAACTCTTTGAGAACAGGGACTGTCGTTTGCTTTTCTTTATTTCCCCAGCACAGTGCCTTGCTCATAATAAACACTTCATAAATGTTTGTTGACTGACTGAATTTAAAGGTCTTCTATTCTAATCACTTATTTTTTAGATTAGAAAACCGAGGTTTGCAGTTCCAATGGTATTGTGATGGAGAGAGTCATCTGCACCCAGAGAAAGAATTATGGGGACTGAGTGTGAATCATAATATAATATTTTCACTTTTTTGTTTTTGTTGCTTGCTTGCATCTTTTTTTCTTTCTCATTTTTTTCCTTTTTTATCTGATTTTTCTTATGCAGCATGATAATTGTGGAAATATGTATAGAAGAATTGCATGTTTAACATATATCAGATTGCTTGCCATCTAGGAGAGGAAGGGTGGGAGAAAAAATTTGGAACACAAGGTTTTGCAAGGGTGAATGCTGAAAACTATCTATGCATATGTTTTGAAAATAAAAAGCTTTTTTTTTTTTTTTAAAAAAAGAAAGAAAACTGAGGCTTAGAGAGATTAAGTGTTTGGCTTAAGATGACACCAATATTAAGTAGCAAAGCTGGGTTTAGGAGCCAGGTTCCTTAATTCTAAATCGAGCACTATTTCCTGTTCTAATTATCCTGCCTACCCCATAGGATTTTTGGAAAGAGAGCACCTCATAAATCTTAAAGCATCATAAAAACGTTATTGTTCTTGTTATCATTATTGCTTTCAGCTTAGGGGAGCAGGAGGCAGAGGCACCAGAGCTGGGGCCTCTATGGATAGGGGGGGTTCCAACAACCACATGGTGAGGGTGTATCTTCAAGGGCTTTGTGAATACTCACATGTGGAAGAGAACAAGATGGAGTTGGGGTACAGCTAGTAGATTGTTTGAATGATACACAGACTGTATTAAATTGTAAGCTTCTTGAAGGCAGACTTTTTTACATCTGTATTTTGCCTTTTTTCATATTTGTATTCCCAGCTCTTAGCACAGTACTTGGTATATGACAGGCATTTAATAAAGGTTTATTGACTGACTGATAGGAAGTAGAATGAAGCAACACTGCAAAAGTATGCTGGAATTAGATTGAGGAGGAACTAATAGAATAGAAAATGTAGTGTAGCAGGGAAAGCATTGTGCTGAGAAAGAAGGCATCTGAATTCTAGGCCTGAATCCATTAGATCATGATGTGACCTCAGGCAAGTCACATTGCTTCTATATTTCCCATTTTCTTTATGTGTAAAATGGAAAGTTTGGACTTGAGGATTTTGAGGATTCTTTTGGTTCCTTCCAGATTTCACATTCTCTAGAATGCCAAGGGAAATAATTTCCATTTTGTGCTCCTTATGGTCAGCTGGGAGTCACTCATGATTTTATCCAGTGTTGTAACTTTTTCAGACTATGTATCAAGAAATTTATTTGGTGGCTGTGTGAAGGATATATTAGAGTGAGAGAGAGAAATTTTTTTTTAATGATAGCAGTGAGCTGTTTGGGTGTCAGGGCTCTTTTTGCTTTAGCTTTTATCCCTTTATCATAAAAAGTACTTAATAAATGTTTATTGATTTAATATGAGTGAACAATGATGGAGGTCTAAAGTAGGATGGTGATCCTGTAAGTAGAGAAAAGGAGAGAAAAAGAGAGATGCGAGAGATCTTTTGATCCAGAATTAACAAGATTTGGTGTTTCATTTGATGTGAGAGGAAAGGGAAAGGATGGAGTCAGGGAGTATTTATTAAGCACCTACTATGTGCCAGGATAATGAAAAGATAATTTCTGCCCTCAAAGAATTTATAATCTAATGGAAGGAGACAATACACAAAAGCACGCAAGAAATCTGGGAGAGGGGAGAGGAAGGAGGAGAATATGTTCTTTAGGGGAACAGGGGGAGAAAAGTGAAAGAGCCTGAGAAAGACAAGTCAGATAGATAGAAAGGGAATTATGAAATGCCAGTGTTTTGGAAGGAAAGGTAGTAGGAACAATGAATGAGAGGATGGTTAACATAATAAAGACTGTGAAAATGAGCCTAAGAATGGGAGGATGAAGGAATCTCTGTTCTGTGCTTGGACTCTGTATCTACTATGAAGACTTACATCATGGTGATCTGGCCACTGTGGAAATCTAGGAGTCCTGGAAGTTGACAGTTCTTTCAGGTCATTCTTAATACCAGCTGAAGACCACAGACACTCTCTCTTTTTGGCAGTCTGGTAAAGCCTATGGATTTTCTCTCCCTCCCTCCCACCCCTGAAAATGTCTTTATGTGCATAAAATATAACACAAAAACCTATTATATTTAAATATAGTTATCAAAATATGTATTTAAAAAATTTTCTTTAGGTCAAAATTCATGCTCTAATTTGGAAAATATCTCTAGGCCAGGACAGATACTATGAGTTCAAGGGATAAATTGCTCACCTAATATTGACTGTTGACTCATAGATTCCTATGAGAATTCCCTTATATCCTGCTTACATAAAAATAGCACCAGCATAACTGCTGTGGACCCCTGAAGATATTCTGGATTTAAAATTGAAAGTTCTAATTGAATCTTTGCTTCATTTCTTTTTTTTTCTTGTATACAAACGTCTTTTCAGAATTATCTCAAACTCTTGCTAGAACACATACAAACTAGTGTTTCAAATTGAGAGACCAATTCTCTCATTATCGAGATCTGACCAAGTAATCCTTCTCTTGTCTCTTCACACATGATATTCTGTCTCTCATTTCTGAGTCTTTGTATCTGGAGTTTCTCACATCTATAATGGGGAGCCTCGGGGGTGAAGTGGATAGAGTGTCAGGCATGGAGCAGGAAGACTCATCTTCTTGAGCTCAAGTCTGACCTCAGTTGTGTGTCTCTGGGCAAGTCACTTAACCCTATTTGCCTCAGTTTTCTCACCTGTAAAATGAGCTAGAGAAGGAAATGGCAAATCACTCCAGTATTTTTACCAGGAAAATGCCAAAAGAGTCAGACACAACTGAACAACATGTCTGTAATACACTCCTTTATCTTTAAGATGCTTAATAAATCTTTTTAATTGATTGATAATTGAGCTTCACAAAACAATTGCCTCACAAAGATGGTATATATAACTTTTTTTTTTGCATGCTCTCTTGTGACCAATAGTGCAAACAAGTTCACATTAAACTGTCCTTGGGTGCAGTTGTTGCTTTCCCAATAAATCTCAGCTTTAAAAAAAGATAACAGAGGTCCCCAAATCAGTTTCTCAAGAACAGAGTTCAGAAAATTTCATGTTCTTCATTTGGTTTTCTTTGGAATAATCAGCTTAGAAAAGACCATATATTTAAATGTTCACTCCACTCTGACTTTGAAATGGAGGATAATGGCAACCCAAGCAGATCATCCTCCCAATCTGGTGCAGACATTCACACTCATTACTCATAGTGCTCGCCTGCCATCCACATCCCTTCAGCTGGAGTTAATTACAAGACATTCTACTCCTTGATCTTTTCCTTTATCCTTCAGTCTGATGGACAGGGAGCTTAACTGCAGTTACATATTTCCTAACCAGACTGCTTATTAGCATTATGGCCCTGAGAAAGTTACTTAACTCCATCTGGGTCCCAGTTTCTTGATTTTTTCACTTCAGTAACTAGCTAACAGGTCTATTTTCAGACCATGAATAGATATTCTCAATCATATCATTAACACAGAGGAGAATGGGAGTCCTAAAACACAGGTTTATGTCACTCCCCTACTTAAAAACTGTGCATAGTCTCCTGTCATCTCTAGGATAAAATACAAACTCCTCAGCTAAGACCTTCTACGATATGGTGCCATTCTACCTTCAGAACCTTCTCTCATATGACTCTCCTTCATGCACCTGTGCTTGAGCTAAACTGAACTGCTACCTCTTTTCTGAATTTGTCATCCACTGCCTATCTCTGTCTATACTCTTCTCCATGTCTGGAATGTCCCTCTTCCTCCTCTTCAATTCTTAATGCTGATCTTTCTTCAAGATTTAGCTCAGAAGTCAGTTTCTCCATGCAAGTTTCCCCAATTGTCCTCTCCTATCCCCAGCCCTAGTTGGTGTTCTTTCCCTCCTCAAATTACATCTTATTTAGTTTCTATGTTCACAGAATTCTAGGATCAAAGGGGAGAGACTTGGAATCCATCCGGGGCAACATCCTTCATTTTACAGATGAGGAAACTGAGCCCAAGACAGGTTAAGTGACATGACTAAGATTAAACAGAGTAAATGACAAGAGGAAAAATGTGAACTAAAACTTTCCAGGAGACCATACTACCTATCCTCACCCCAACCTCGGGTATGATGTAAACTCGTCAAGGTCAGGGACTTTTTCTCTCTTGTTCCTATATTTCCAGTGCCTAACACAATTCCTTGAACAAAATAAGATCTTAGTAAATGTTCATTGAATGGACTTGTTTATAGGGAGACAAACATCTCATTTATCTACTAAACAATTTTGTTTAAATATAAATGTTTCTATGACAAGAGGATTAGGCAGAATTAAAAGATCTGAATTGGAGTGCTGGGTTTTTCATTTTCTAGATGTGGTGATATGGGAAAATCATTTCCCCATTTCAATACTTGGTTTGCTCATCTGTAAAATGACTTTTTAGGTCACTTTCAAATCTAGTTCTAAGCAGAACTGGGATATAGCATTATTTGACATTATTTACAATTGAGATTGAATTTGTCCCAGTATCAATTGTGCCAAATCTGATTTTAGCAGTGGTGTTATGATAGGGCATCCAAAGAGACATTAATGGCCTGGGATCTATATTGATGCTGTCTAATTTGGTTCACAAACAGTTTCCATCTATTGAGTTAAAGCCTGATTAGGTCAAAGACCGCTGTAAAAAGCCTTAAGTTATTAACTGATGAGATGAGACAGATGAGCAGTCATCAGAAGTAGAGTTGTCATGACTTCTTGTTCCTCATGAAAGATATTGGTTTGGAAAACCAAGACATGAAGTTTAAAAGAAAACAGAGCAAGAATGGACTGTTACCAGTGGCTAGTCTTTTAAAAGCAAGTTTTGTAAAGGACTTGACATAGACTGTCCCACTGAATCCTTACAACAACCCTGGGAAGTATGTACTATTATTATCATCCTCATTTTATAGATAAGATAGGTTGTGTGACTCTCCAGAGGTCATGCTTTTACTAAATAGCTGAGGCAGGATTTGAATTACTCCAATTCCCACCCTTTATCCTTCTATCACTTAGCTGTCTGTTGTAGGATTAGGTTGTAGAGAAGGGGAAGTCTTATAATGTAGGAAGAAGGACAGATTTCCTTTCTAAAGGTATTAGAAAGGGAACCATTTATCTAGAACTAAGACTTCCTAAGGGCTTCATGTTGTCTTAGGTTTAAAATAAGTTATGTATTCTTATTTATTTTATTAAAGATTTCCCAATTACATTCTAATCTGACTATCCCACTCTGTGGGGAAAAAAGTCTGGGACACGCTTGGCCCTGGTATAGGCAGGGGATATAGACCACATTTTAAAATTCTGGTGTAAGCCATATTTTATGTGCTTTTTGAGGAAATTACACATAAAAATCTAGTTAGAGTGAATAGTTTGGCAAGGTTTGGGGTCTACCAAGAAGAGCAGGTTTTAATAGTTCTTATAGTAAGACATCTTTAGGGACTTTAAAATAAAAATCCAAATGATATTTCAGCTCATTTTGAGTAGTCTAGGATCAACTATTTATTAAGTACTTATTATATGGTAGGCACTCTGCTAAACACTGAGGATGCAAAGAAATGCCAAAACAATCCTTGTGCTTAAGACCTCACATTCTCATAGGTACGATAATATGTTAATAACGAGGTGTACATAAGACAGACATTATTTATAAATGAAAGGAAATATTCAAGGTCAAAGATAAAGATGAATTTGTGAGTATATCTATTATCACTGTTCTACCAATGAGATTAGTACATAGCAGGGATGATAGGATCCCTGGGGATAGGATCTTGCTTATAGGAGGCCACCATTTTTCTTTTTCTTTTATTTTTAATAGTTTTTAAAAAAAATTTTCAAAATACATGTAAAGATAGTTTTCAGTATTCACTCTTGCAAAATCTTACATTCCAAATTTTTCTCCCTGCCTTCCCTTCATGCCTTGCCCTAGTAATCCAATACATGTTAAACATATGCAATTCTTCTAAACATATTTCCACATTTATCATGATACACAAGAAAAGTCAGATCAAAAAGGGAAAAAATCTGAGAAAGAAAAACAAATGACAAAAAAAGGTGAAAATATTATGTTGTGATCCTCATTTAGTCCCGATAGTCCCCTCTCTGGATGCAGATGGCTCTCTACATCACAAGTCTATTGGAATTGGCCTGAATTTCCTCATTGTTGAAAAGAGCTAACATCAGATCTGATCATATATATCTTGCTGCTGTGTACAATGTTCTCTTGGTTTTATTCACTTCACTTAGCATCAGTTAATGTAAGTTTCTCCAGATCATCCTGCTGATCGTTTCTTACAAAACAATAATATTCCATAGCATTCATATACCATAATTTATTCAGCTATTCCTTAATTGATGGGCACCCCCTCAGTTTCCAGTTTCTTGCCACTACAAAAAAAGGCTGCTACAAACATTTTTACACATGTGGGTCCTTTTGCCTTTTTTATGATCTCTTTGGAACAAAGACTCAGTGGAAACATTGCTGGATCAAAGGATATGCACAATTTTGTAGTTCATTGCCCATACCTCCAAATTGCTCTCCAGAAAGGTTGAATCAGTTCACAACTCCACCACCTATGTATTAGTGGCCAGTTTTCCCCACATCCCCTCCAACATTCATTATTATCTTTTTCTGTCATCTTAGTCAATTTGATAGGTGTGTCATGTTATCTCAGAGTTGCCTTAATTTGCAATTCTCTAATCAACAGTGATTTGGAGCATTGTTTTCATATGACTAGAAATGGTTTTAATTTCTTCATCTGAAAATTGTCTGTTCACATATTATGACCATTTATCAATTGGAGAATGGCTTGTATTCTTATAAATTGGAGTCAATTTTCTATATATTTTAGAAATGAGGAGGCCACCATTTTTCAAATAGGAAGCAAAATTAGTCTGCAAGGATGCTCTGAGCTTGTAGTAGTATATAGGAGTGAAGCTGAGCAGAGGGTAAGATGGAGAGTCAGTGTATCCTACTGAACAGGGCCATGAATTTAAGGCTAGGAAGACCTGGTTTCAATTCCCACCTTAGATACTCATTAGTTTTGTAACACTGAATAAAGACATTTAACACTCTCTGTGCTTGTGTCCTTGGCTATATAATAACAGTTGTATTTGATGACCTCTCTGGCCCTTCCCAGATCTAAATTTATTATCCTATGACAGTTCAGGATGCATGATCCTTGAGGAAGCCAAGGATAGGACACTTGATGGCCAAGGAATGGAGAAACCAAACACAATCTAAAACAGTGCTAACTAAAGGTATCACTTCAGAATAACTAGAACAGAGAGCATGGGTCAAGAATAAGTGAGAAGTGTGCTATAAGAAATAATGAGGTAGTTGATTTTTGGAAAAACAGGGAAAACTTGCATGAAATAATGAAAAGTGAAATGAGCAGTACCAAGAAAATATTATACGTAGTAACAGAAATATTATCTTAAGAACAACTTTTAATGACTAATTCATCAAATACTCAAACTAACGACAAAAGACCTATGAAGGAAGATGTTACCCACCTCCAGAGAAAGAACTAATAAATAGAATATCTATCTATCTATCTATCTATCTATCTATTTGTGTTTAATTGTAGCTTTCTCTAGGACAGAGAGGAGGGGAGGAAGTTAAAAGTACATAGCAGAAGACAAAAGAAAATTGGGAAGTAAGCACAAAAAACAGGATAGTTTTGAAAACAATCTAGTTTTTATTACATGGTTCTTGGTTTTTTTAAGTAAGCAGCCTGAAATGGAAATTTATGATTTTATATTGGATTTTCTCTTTATGTCATGCTATATATATGTATATATATATATATATATATATATATATATATATGTAAATGTTCTTTTTTCTCTCTCGTTTTTTTGTATTTAAGTTCAAAATGATTTTTTTAAAGAGTAAATTAGAAGGAACTTCCTAAAGGCAAGGGTCTTGCATTCTCTCAGAAAAGGTCTGAGATAGGAAGGTCAATATAGGCAAATGCCTGAAATCAAAAAGGAAAATTATTATAGAAAAATAGTCTCAATTAGTGAATTCTTTGAAATTTCACTGTTGTTTTTTTTAAATAAATTAAGTTCACCCTCTCAGAAAGCAAATATTTATTGTATAATGGCTGAGTTTTGTTTTATATTGTTTTTTTCCTCATTAGTTGCATAGCCATTTAATAACCTAGAAACAAGAAGATTTGGGCATGTCACAAAAGTAATTCTGGCTTTAGAATAAAATCCTCTGTCTTTACAAGCCCACCTCTTAGCAAGGAATTAAGGCCAGGGCCACTGGGTTGAAGAGATTTCATCAGAGAGAATTATAAGAAAAGGGCATCTGTCACAATGACTGGCATATATCAGCTACAAAATAGGTACTCTTTCTGATGATTGATTGATTATGTTAAGCTGTGAACTCAGAGATATTTCCCAGAATGTCCCTTAAAGGGACCTTAAGGATCTTGTACTCCAGCCTTTTCCATTTTATAGAGAAGGAAAGCGGGTGAGAAAGATAAAGCAACTTACGCAGTATCATATCTTAAATGCTAAATAAGCACATGGGTATATTTTTAATAATTTTCCCCCAATTACATCTACAGTCAAATTTTATTTTGCATTTTAAAAAATTTTGAGTTCTAAATTTTTTCTTCATTTCTCTCCACTTCCTCCCCTCCCTCCTTTCTGAAATGGTAAGCAATTTGATATAGGTCATATATATACAATCATGAAAAACATTTCCATATTTGTTATGTTGTAAAAGAAGAAACAGAACAAAAGGGAAAACACACACACACAAAGAGTGAAAATAGTATGGTTGCTCTGTGTTCAGACTCTATTAGTTCTTTTTCTAGATAGATCTCTAGATCTTATACTTAAGATAAGTATATAACTTATACTTATGGTATACTTATTCAGCCTTTCTCCAACTGATGGGCATCCAATCAGTTTCCAGTTCCTTGACACTACAAAAAAGCCTGCTACAAACATTTTTGCACATGTGGGTCCTTTTCCCTTTTTGTCTCTTTGGAATACAGGAATAAAGCATACATTTTTGTAGTTTTAAAGCCAGTCTTCCAAAAAATTCTAGAAGAGTTGAAGTATTGAAAGCTTTGCAGATGAAAAGACTTTTGGTTGATCTCAAGGCATTACCATTTTGTGAAAAGGAGTATATAAGTGCATCCGACAATTAGTAGATAGCCATGCCCCACCTAACTGAAGCTATTCCCTTGCCCTCCCATTCATCAGAATAAAATGTCATATTTTTACTCTATTATGTACTACTTGTATAATCTTGGGCTGATCTGTTTCCTTCTCTGGGTTTCAAGTTCATCTTCAAAGGGAGAGGACTGTTATTTTTAAAATCCCTTCCTGCTGTAAATTCTTAAATCCTTTTGAGTGTTAGGAGAGACCTGTAATTGCATCTAGTAAACTATGGATGTGGAAATTTCCCAGTCATATTGATCATGAGAAATTAAGTAACTTGCCCATGGTCATACAACTATTATGTGTCAATCAAGACTTGAATCCAAGTCTTTCTGACTCCAAAGCCAGCTCTTTAGAGAAGAATATTAGAATTAATCTTTACCAAAAAAAAGTGTTGTCAAAGAAAGATACTTAGCAGGAGTAAGGAGGGAGACTTGCTTAGGAAGAAATGAGAGAAACAAACATTTATTACGGATTTGCTATGTGCTAAGCATTTAAAAAATATTTCCTCATTTAATCCTTAAAATAATTCTGAGACATAGATACTATTATCATCCTCATTTTACAGTTGAGGAAATGGAGGCAGACACAAGTTAAATGATTTGTTGAAGGTCACAAAGCTAGTGAGTGTCTGAGGCTACATTTGAACTTAGGCCTTCCTTACTCCAGGCCCTTTTACTACTTACCTGTTGTTGTTTTGTTTTTATTTCTGAAGAGGACCATAACTTCAGGGAGGTAATGCAACTTCAGGGAGGCACATGGAAGTGAATTGGATTTAAATAAGGGACAGTTGTAAAAAGTTTTCAGCCTTACTCTTCTAGAGTTACCAAAGCCCAGTGGTAGGACAGAAGTCAAGATGACTGGCAATGGCCCCATTCTAGTGGATAACCTTGTTCTTTCTAAATCAGGGTCATTTCCCATACCTTGGTTGATCTAAGGCTACATTCATTCAATGACTAAAGGCTACCACAAAAATAGAAACAAAAAGATGGTCTAATTTACCATCCAAAATATATCAGTCTGAGAAAAGAAGAGCCCCAAGGTTTGTTGCCAGAATAGATAACAACTATTATTTATACTCATTCTAAGTTTTTAAACTTTAAATAATGAGTTTTGTACAGTAAAAATGTTTTTGTTTTTGTGATTAATATTGTACCATAATTTAAAAGGGGGAGTGGGGGGAATGGAGGAATATACTGAAACCTAGGGAATGTGAAAATGACCTAGGGACTTCAGACTAAAAGTAGGGTTGGGAAAGTTTGGGGTTAAAATAGAGGAATTTTAGCCTATTTTGATGCTCTATAAGTGTTTTTGATGGATGAATAATTTATCTTTAATATATTAGAGAAAAAATATCACTAGCCTGGAAGTTTTCTTCAGAATTCCTTATTTATATCACAGGCAACATCAGGATTCACAATTTAGGAAATACTGGTCTAATTCAATCCAGTTCAATTAAACATTTATCAAGCTCCCACAAGACAAGTCCTGCCGTCATGGAACATACAATTTACTGGGAATATAATTTAAGTAATAGGAAAGCTGAAAAGGGAAAGAGCTGTAACAACTAGGGGAGGGAAGTATAATCAGGTCCTATTGAAGGTGACACCTAAACTGAGTCTTGTTTTCTTTTTCTTTTTTCTTACTTCATAGCATTTTTTTCCAATTACATATAAATATGATTTTCAACATTTACTTTTATAAAATTTTGATTTCCTTTTTTTCTCTCTCTTTCCTTCCCCAAGACAATAATCAATCTGATCAGGTTATACACATAAAATCATATTAAACATGTGGTGAAAGAAGAATCAGAACAAAAAAGAAGAACGAAAAGCCACAAGAAATAAAAAACAACAAAGTGAAAATAGTGATGAGGTTGGTGTCTGGCACCAGATTATGAGGTCTGGTACCAAATGGTGGAATTCGGTAGCAATTCACATATGAAGAATTCACAATGGCTCTCTTCTTGCCAAAAGGTACCTTTATTTATAAGAAGAGATTATGGACAAGATAAAGAAATAAAATAAACATCAGGAGTGGTAAATATGAAATAGATTTGGATGAGCATAGGAAAGGGATTTTTATTTTATTTATATATATATATATATTTTTTTTTAATTTAATAGCCTTTTATTTACAGGATATATGCATGGGTAACTTTACAGCATTAACAATTGCCAAACCTCTTGTTACAATTTTTCACCTCTTACCCTCCCACCCCCTCCCCTAGATGGCAGGATGACCAGTAGATGTTAAATATATTAAAATATAAATTAGATACACAATAAGTATACATGACCAAAACGTTATTTTGCTGTACAAAAAGAATCAGACTCTGAAATATTGTACAATTAGCTTGTGAAGGAAATCAAAAATGCAGGTGTGCATAAATATAGGGATTGGGAATTCAATGTAATGGTTTTTAGTCATCTCCCAGAGTTCTTTTTCTGGGCATAGCTAGTTCAGTTCATTACTGCTCCATTAGAAATGATTTGGTTGATCTCGTTGCTGAGGATGGCCTGGTCCATCAGAACTGGTCATCATATAGTATTGTTGTTGAAGTATATAATGATCTCCTGGTCCTGCTCATTTCACTCAGCATCAGTTCGTGTAAGTCTCTCCAGGCCTTTCTGAAATCATCCTGTTGGTCATTTCTTACAGAACAGTAATATTCCATAATTTTCATATACCACAATTTATTCAGCCATTCTCCAACTGATGGACATCCATTCAGTTTCCAGTTTCTAGCCACTACAAAAAGGGCTGCCACAAACATTCGTGCACATACAGGTCCCTTTCCCTTCTTTATAATCTCTTTGGGATATAATCCCAGTAGTAACACTGCTGGATCAAAGGGTATGCACAGTTTGATAACTTTTTGAGCATAGTTCCAAACTACTCTCCAAAATGGTTGGATTCGTTCACAACTCCACCAACAATGCATCAATGTCCCAGTTTTCCCGCATCCCCTCCAACAATCATCATTATTTTTTCCTGTCATCTTAGCCAATCTGACAGGTGTGTAGTGGTATCTTAGAGTTGTCTTAATTTGCATTTCTCTGATTAATAATGACTTGGAGCATCTTTTCATATGACTAGAAATAGTTTCAATTTCTTCATCTGAGAATTGTCTGTTCATATCCTTTGACCATTTTTCAATTGGAGAATGGCTTGATTTTTTATAAATTAGAGTTAATTCTCTATATATTTTGGAAATGAGGCCTTTATCAGAACCTTTGACTGTAAAAATATTTTCCCAGTTTATTGCTTCCCTTCTAATCTTGTCTGCATTAGTTTTGTTTGTACAAAAACTTTTCAGTTTGGTGTAATCGAAATTTTCTATTTTGTGATCAGTAATGATCTCTAGTTCTGCTTTGGCCATAAATTCCCCAGGAAAGGGATTTTTAACAATTAACAAGGGAAAATACAAGTTTCTTAGTGGGACTCACAATTAACCAGGAGAAAGGAAAGATGCCATGAAGTAGGAATATGCCATTAAATCCAAAAGGGAATTTGGTGCCCTAAAAGAATTAGTATAACAAGGAGAAAGACACCATGAGGCATCAAGGAAAAGGTAAGAGAAAAGATACCATGAAATAGAATGAAGTGGTGGGCTAATCCCAATAGGAATTCAGTAAAGATGGTAGGCCTTGGACAGATTTATAGGCAAAATTTAACCTCAAGAGTTTGATATCATACCTTGGCTTTCTGATTGGATACAATAAGAAGGGGTTTCCCAAGATCTCCACAGCAGTGGAACTGTAAGGCAGTGCTGATCCTTATCAGTGAGTGCCCTTCCTTGTTTGCCTCAGAAAGTACTATAATCTTGTCAATACTTCAGACTTACTCAGAACCTCATCATTAGTATGCTTTGAGCTGCATTCAGACTCTATAGTTCTTTTGCTGCATGTGGATAGCATTTTCCATCATGAATTTTTTTTGGAATTGTCTTAGATCCTTGTATTATTGAGAAGAGTGAAGTCTATCAAAGTTGATAATTGCACAATGTTACTGTTACCATGTACAACATTTTCCTGGTTTAGCTCACTTCACTCAACATGAGTTCATGTCAGCCTTTCTGGATTTTTCTGAAATCCACCTGTTCATCTGAACAGAGTCTTCAAAGAAGAAAAGAATTTTTAGAATCAGCAAAGCAGGAGATGGAATTTTAAGTTCAGGGATATGTTAATTGTCTTGTCTATCTATAATGTAGGGTAGATGAAAGGCAGGAGGCTAAAATGAGGCAGGAAAGGTGTGTGAAAGAAAAATACCAAGTTAAGAACTTTGAATTTTATCCTAAAGGCAATGGGGAACAAAACTTGTATTCTGAGCAAAGGAGGAATATGGTCTTACTAGTTCTAGCAAAAGTCATTTGGGCATCTGGGAGGAGGATAAATTGGAGAGAGGGGACACTAGGAATAGGATTGACTAGGAGTTTCTTAGATAAAAGTTGATAAGTTTCTGAGTTAAGGTGCTGGCTGTGTGAGAAAGGGTTTTTAGAGATCTGGGGAGGTAGAATCAAGAAGATTTAGCCATTGATAAATATGTGGGGGGAGGAGCAAGAGTTAAGAATAGCTCTAAGGTTATGAACCTGAATGACTGGGAGGATGATGAAATGATGCTGCTCTCAAATGAAATAGAAACTTTGGAGGATAGATAGGTTTTTTTGAGAAAGATAATGAATTTTCCTTTTGATATATTGGTTTTAAGATGCCTAGAGGCCCCCCAGAAAGCAATATCCAGCAGGTTTAAGTGGAAGAGTAAAATGATTTGTAATTAGTATTGAAATCATTAGCATGTAAATGGTGTTTCTGAAGTGCTTGTTTCCAATTTTTTAAAACATCTTTCATTCTTCTTGCAATTTTGTTTAAAATTTATGTTTTGTTTAAGCATAAATAGACTACAGTCCAGTACCTATCTGAATTATATCAATGTGGAGGACACTTAAATGCCTCACAAGATAAATGCTATATAAATCAAATGTAGTTCAGCAGCCTTATTTTTTTTTTCCTTTAAAGCAGAGGAAGGACTCTATCTAACACATGAAATAATCTATGACAGAAGATATGTGCAAATATGAACAAAAATCACATTGGATAATTGGGTTTGGAGGGGTTGTGATCTTTCCTGGTGGAGAAAGTAACCATCCAAAGGAGAGTGCAAGGATATTTCATTTTATCAAACTTGGCTAGAGAATGGGGTGTTCTGGTAATCTGAAGTGTATAATTTGCCTGAGAGTTTAATTTATGCATACATAGTTCTGATTATATCACTTCTTTGCTTATAATCTTAAAATAGCCCTTACTTTTTATTGTGTAAAGTCCAAAAGTTACTGTCCCGGTTATTCTTGACTTGCATCTAATCTACCTTTTTAATTCCATTTAAAACTCTTCTTCTCCATGTACTCTATACTACTGCCAGATTCTCCTTTTTTTTTCCTATCCCCAACACAATCTATATTTTCTTACCTTTGTGACTTTGCTTACAGCATTTGAAAACCTAGAATACTCATCTTCACCATCACCTCTGGCTATTGAAATCCTACCTAAACTCAAAAATCTAGCTACATGAAGCCTTCCAGGATGCATCTCAGATAGAAATAATCTCTCCCTAGCTCCTTTAACCTACAAGCATGTTTGTATTAATAACATTCTGATTTAATATTTAAGAATGAAAATTACTGATAATATAAATTATTCCAATGATAGAATGAATATATGATAAATAATTTAATAAAACAAAACAATACATTTATATTAAAAAGATAATATTCAGTACAAAAGGATAATATTTATTATCTTCTCAACTAATCTTTGTATACAATAAATTCTTAATATATAAATGTTTATTGAGTTGAATTATGCTCTATGAAGATAGAAATTGCCTCTCTTTAGAGAACACTGGATGCTGCATGTGGGTGCATATGGAAATAGATAATGGTGCTGTGGATAGAGCTGGACTCAGGATAATTTGAGTTCAAGTTTAGCCTCAGATACTTACTAGCTATGTGACCCTATATAAGTCATTTAATCTCTGTGTACCTCAGTTTTCTCATGGGAATGACTAATAGTACTTATGGGGGCAGCCCAATGAATAGACCACTGGCCTTAGAGTCAGGGGAACCTGAGTTCAAATTTGGTGTGATACTTAACACTTAATAGCTGTGTGACCCTAGGTAAGTCACTTAACCCCAATTGTCTAATGAAATAAAAAAATAATAATATACTTATCTCCTAGGGTTGTTAGTATAGAATGAGATAATACTTATAAAGTACTTGGCATATAGAAAGTACTTTATAAATGTTAATTATAATTATTGTTACTATTATTCCCTTCCCCCTAGTGAGGATCAAATGAGATAATAAAATAAAAAGTACTTAGTATAATGTATTTAGTATAAGGAAAAAGTACTTAATATAATGTATTTAGTACACAAAAAGTACTTAGTAAAATACACATAGTACAATGCCTGGTTCATAGATTATATAAATACTTATTCTTTTCCCTTAATAAATATTTGAGGAATTAAACTGAATTATATTATACGAAATCTTATAGTAAAAATGCCTCTCCTTAGGATAGAGGGATTTATCTCTGGAACTATTTCATATGTATTTGGTTTTATTGGTTTTTATTTCAAGTATCTAACTTTAGAAACGCATCATTTTGGCAACCTTGAATCTTCAGTCTAGTAACCATATCACTGACCATACTGTCAACACACTTTGAAAGAAATATTATTAAGATGCAAAATGAAAGCTGTCTCTGATTTCTTTATTGAGGTTGTCAATCTCGAAATCTGAGCCAAACAGGAGAAAGACATAGGCAGAAATGGAGGCTCAGTGAACAGGAAAACATAAACTGGAGTTCAGAATCTAGACAAAACATGAAAAACATGAAGTTTGGTTTGGGAAACTGGGAACAACATTTCTGGGATCCCAAACAACTATATGGATCCATATCCTAGTACTATGAAGGCATGATTGTTGATCCTAGAGCACTGTCTTTGTTGTTCTCTGCTTTAGTTTTAAGCAATCTTCTTAGAGGGGAAAAAGATAAAAGCTTTGAGTGTTGTTCTCCAGAAAAGAAGCTAGGATTCTTCATCTTCTAGAGATTATAGAGAGGTTTGTTCAGTCTGTTAGTTGGTAAATAAGCATTTACCAAAGTGTTTACTCTGCCAGGCACTATGCTAAGCACTAGAGATACAAAGACAAGGAAAAACATGGTCCTTTATCTCAAAAGAGCTCACATTCTAATGGGAGAGGGAACAAAAACATTTAAATAATTAGATACATGGAAAATTATCATTCATGCTTCATTTTTGAAGAGAACTAATGACATCACTAGGCCATATCTTGACTTGCTGGTGAATTGGATTTAAATGAGGTAGAGTTGCAAAAAGTCATCAGCCTCTCTCCCTTCTAGAGTCATTGAAGTCTAATAGAAAAACAATAGGGATGCAGTGGATAACCTTGGCATCTTTGATGTCTAACCAAGTTCTAGCTATGCTATAGTACCTGCTTCAGCTGCCTTCATGACCTTTGGAACAAGTTGTTCTTATTTACCCATTCCACTAGAGGAAGTTTTCACATGCTTAAGGTAGGCATCCCCTCTACTCACTAATAGTTTTGGGGTCTGTCAGCTCCCCTCAACCTGGTTTAGCCTATCTGCCCAGATGGTTTTACAGGAATACAGCAGCCTTACATGCTACAGCTTCTTGGGAAAAATCAAGATACCAAAGCAGCCTTGAAAAGGGCTCAGAAAGCCCATACACTGGAGGTGTTGGTCCTCTATGAACATCCCATAGTCCAAAATAGAATAGATGGAAGATGATCTGAGAGGGAAGGCACTACAACTGGGAAGGGATTGGGAAAGGTCCTCTGCAAAAGATAAGCTTTGAGATGAATTTTGAAGGAAGCTTGGAGGTAGAGATGAGGTTAGAAAGCTTTCCATTCATGGAGGAAAGTCACTATAAAGGGACAGAGATGGGATATGGAGTCTCATAATGAAGAGCAATAAGTAAGGAAGTATGTATCTGAAATATAAAAGTATGTGGAAGATTATAAAGGAAAAAAAATTGGCAAGGTAGGAAAGGGTCAAGTTGGGATGAGTTTTAATTATTAAACAGAGCATTTTTGTATTGAATTCTAGAAGTAATAGGAAGCCACCATAATTTATCGAGTTGAGAAGTGACATGGTGAGAACTATGCTTGATGACAATTGCTTTACTGCATGGGAGATGATTGAATTGGGGAGCGGTGAGGCAGGAGACCATTAGAAGGTTATTGCAAAAGGCCAGTTGTAAGCGGATAAAGACTTTACCTATCCTAGGATGATGGCAGTATGAACAGAGAGAAGGGAGGATGGAAGAGATAGCATGAAGGTAGAACTGGCAAGATTTGGCAATAGATTGAGTACAAAGGAGAAGTTTAGGAGTTTTATAAAGTCCATTCTCTGGGGAGTTTTCATAGTTTTAGAGTAATTTCTGTTTAGAGTTTATACTACTGACCAAAGAGACAACCAAAACATTCTGGAGCTCAAGATTGCAGAGGAAATAAAATGAAAATAGATGGAGTGTTCTACATCAATCAGTAATTGATAATGGAGACTGGGTGTCATGGTGGAGAGAGAAAGCAAAATCACAGGCATATAGCTGTCTGAGGACAGTCATACATATAGCATAGCTACATCATAGGATCATAGAATGGAAGAAAACTTAGAATTCATCTAGTCTGACCTCTAGATGAAGAACAGAGCCTCTGGAATGGGGGTAAATAATTTGCTCCAAGACACACTGGCAATAGAATAGAAAAGCCAGGGTATGAACCCATGCCCTCTAATTCCAAGTCTAGCACTATTCTATTCTCTAGTCATTGACCCAAGTTGGATTGGCTAGCCTTGGTCTATATTTGCCAGCATCAGAAATATCATCAGTGTTGATGGGTGATTGGTGGTTATGCAATTTTACAGCAAGGATATTTACACAGGACCTTGGGCCTTGAGAAATTAAATCACTTTAATGTCTGGAACCATTTCCTCAATTGATCTTCTGTGTGAAGCAGTGTATCTTGCTCTCAATCAGAGCCTCAAGGACAAGAAGGAGAGAGACACCATGACCTTGGGTTGCTGGGAGAGAAAAGACCCCAGGATGAAAGAGTTCTATGTTTACAGCATGTCTGCTAAATATCTAGTATAGCTAATTGATACCTGGTCTCATTCCAATCTCTTTATGGTGTTTCCATGGGAACAAACTAAGCCAGAGTAAAAGGCTCCGGAAGAGCATACTTTGGACAGTATGATTTAATTGGCAAGATGGCTTCCATGATTCAAAGAGCAGAATCTTTCTAGTTACTGTTGACCTTGACCATGGAAGGGGCACAGCATGTAGACTCTGCCTCACCTAACAGATCCTGATGTATCATAAGCCTAACAGAATAAACTGAAATTGCAAAGGAACAAAAAGCATAAAAAGGACAATTTTTCTTTAATGTCTGCTTTTTCTGATCTTAAGAAACTAGAATGTACAACCTCAGAGAACAGAAACAGCTGGGCTGTAAAGGAACCAGTGGGAATATGACTTTTCACATAGATCATAGATCTATCTGGAACTTGAAGAGAACTTGGAGGCTATCAAGTCAAATCAATAAACATTTATTAAATACCTACTATGAGCCAAGCACTATACTAAGCATCAAATCTAACCTCCTTCATTTTATACGTGAAGCTGAGAGGTCCAGAATGGTTAAATGACCTTTCACAAACATTTGTGTATTTTGTATTTTAGTAAAAGCTTGAAATATATATATATATATATATATATATATATATATATATATACATATATATGTGTATGTATATGTATTCCTACCAGGAACAACTCCTTCACCAGTGATTCTGTATGCCTCTGGTTTGAAGACTAGTGTTGCTTGTGGGTGGCTAGAATCACTTCTGGATCTTTGGAAGATGATTACTTACAAGTTTCTTTTTTTTTCCAAATAAAGTTATCCCTATTTTCAAGGATGTGAGGGCCAGGTATATGAGAGAACCGGAAAGGGAGAGGAAAGTGCTTAGTGATAAGATCTAGGATTATATTGAGCTATTTATATATCAGAGTCATAGATTGTAGGCTCTTGGGATCCATATTCAACCATCTGGAATGAGGAGAGGTTCTTAATCTTCCCATCTTCTCTTTATGCATATAAAAGAATATAGATTCTGAAGATTTCTGTATTTGAATTACAGAACTGGAGGGAACCTCAGAGGACATGCCTTGCAACCTTTTACCTAAGCAATCATCTCTTTCCTACAATGAACTTAACAAGTGGTCCTCTTAACTTTTGCTTGACATATTCCAAAGAAATCAAAGAAAAAAATCTATATGCAAAAATATATTTATAGCAATCCTTTTTGAGTGTTAAAAATGGAAACTAGAAGGTTGTCCTCTTGGGGAATGACTAAAAAATTGTGATATATGGATATAATGGAATATTATTATCCTGTAATAAATGATAAAATGGACAATTTCAGAGGAAACTGGACTAATAGTTGTGAACTGATGTAGAGCAAAATGATTAGAACTAGAACAATGTATACAGTGATAACACTGTAGAGGAAAAAAACCCAAAAGGGTTCAGAACTCTCATTAATGTAATGATATTTTTTTTTTAAAAAAGGAAAAGGAAGATTCAAACTTGCCACTGATTTTCTGAGATAAAGGTGAGGAACTTAAAATCTATAAAGAGGCATGGGTTAACAGGGGGATTTTTTTCTATATAGATATATATACACATTAATATATGAATATATTCATATATATTAATATTCATATATATATTCATATAATTCATATAATATATATTCATATATATATAAATGTATATATATCTATATAGAAAAAAATCCTCCTATATATAGATATAAACAGTTTTATGTATATATGTATATAACATGTATAAAACATATGTATATATGTATGTATATGAAGAGATTTGTTTGAGGTTTATTTAATTGCTTAGAGAGGGAGATAGTGAAAGATTTTTAAAAAACTTAATAATTTTAAAATTAATAAAATTTAAAAGGGGAAAAAATCTAGTTTTTGCTTGAAGACTTTTGAGAATTCATAATAATCCCCTATTCTCCCATCATTAAACCCATTCCATTTTTATTCAACACAAAGGCACAATAATTTTTTCACACAGATATTTTGGATAGTTTTTTTCCAACAATCACAGATTTCATGCCTTTTGTTAGCAATCAATCAGCAAACATTATTAATTGTTTATTATATGCCAGGCACTATGCTAAGCATTGGGATTACAAAGAAAAAAAAAAACCAGTTACTGCCTTTAAGAAGACTACCTTCTAATTGGGGAGATAACATTTACTTAAACCAGAGCATATAAGCTATAGAATGATTAGAAATAGCCTTTCTGGTGAATGTACTAATTGTTGGCACGACAGGGAAAGGCCTCCTAAAGAAGATAGTATTTGAACTGAGTCTTAAAGTAAGTCAGGAATTCTGAGAGACAGAGGTAAGTATTTTAGGCTCGAGGGAACTTCTGCAAAGGCACAGAGATAGGACATCGGGTGTGAGGAACAGTAAGTAATTCATCATGGCTGACCATAGAGTTTATATAAAAGAATAATGCATAAGAAAACTGGAAAGATTTTAAAAAGGGCAAATTGTGAAATGCACAGTGCTTGGTACATAGTATTCACTGAATAAATGCTTTTTAATTAATTCATTCAAATTCTAAATAGAGTTCATATTATCTTATTGAGCCTTTGGAATTTATTGAGTTGGGGTGAGGGAGAGGAGTCAATATAGTTAGATCTAGCATTTAAAAAGCTGTATAGAGTAGAAAAGGGAAAGAATTGAGGCAGGAAGTTCCTTTAAGGAGACTTTCTATAGTTAAGATGAGACATGACTAAGATCTGAATGAAGGTGTTAGCAGTGAGAATAGAATGAAGGGAAATCATGAAGAGAGGTTGTAGAGAAAGAAATGACAAGATGATAGCTGATTGGGTGTGTGGGGTGGTTATTATAAGAGACTGCAATTCTAATTATGAAAGTAGGTTTCTTTTCTAAAAGAAAATTAAATAAAAACTTTCATCTGCTCCCCAAAATTGAAAGATTAAAACTTAAGGAAAATGAGAATAAATTAAATGTATAGATCCAAGTTGGAGGCAGCATGGTACAGAGAATAGAGAGCTAGCTTTGAAGTAAAAAAGACTTGGATTCAAGCCCTGTCACTCCACAGTCTGTATATGTAGCTTTGCCTTTTAACTTCTTAATACTTTAAGCAAATCTCTAAAACTCTTAGGTTGAAAGGATGCTGACTTGCATCTTTAAAGGGAATTTTTTCACCTAGAAGTACCTATATCAATACAATCACAGGTCTAATGCCGGTCCCCTAAATTCAAGGTGCTGGATTATAGCATGAATTTGAGAATATTCAAATTAAAATGTACTGATGATACATTTCTAGAAGTTATTTTTGATAGGCTGTCATATTTGTTATTGAACTAAACATTTCCCAAAGTAAGGATTGTGTATTTTATCTCTGTACATTTGGATAAATATGTCTTTTCTCCTACCCCTCTCCATTTTAAGGAGAAATTCTGTGTCATTTCTTGGGGTGCAATTCATCAAAAAATGAGCCTCCATATGTCAGCATCAGGGATTCCTGAGTTTGTCAGACAAGCACTGCAGAAAAATAGGAAAGAATCTCATTTGGAAAATTTCAAAGGTCCCTAGAAGATTGTGATCTGTCTTCACCATCTGCTGGTTAGTATCTTGTCTGTATGTGGTTGAGGAATTGTTCTGAGGTATTATAAAGGATGGCAGTTGGCTAGACTATTTTGACTCCTCTGGCTGTGGCTCTGAGGCTCTTCTTACCTCTGTCATCAAGGAAGTTTATCAGGAAGAAAATAAAATTCTTTCATTTTCCTCAGAGGACTTACTTACCCTCTAGTGATGTCCTTGTTTGTCTGGGAATACACAGCTTCCATGCTGGCCAGGACACATATGTGCTATGTTGATGCTGAAAAGGGATGTTCTAGCCTGTAGTTGTCCTAGACTATCAGATGGTAGCCCAATTCCTGAATCTCCTTCCAATTAAGGATGTGGTCAATACCTTGATTTAACTCTTTTTAGAGAAGGGTTATCCTGAGATAACTTAAGCATTAAGGATCAAAAGGGTAGATTGATTTTGAAGGTATTTGAAGGATCTTCTTGGGAAGTCATGTGATGAGGGTAAAGATTAACAGCTGGACCACTTGAGTACTGCACTGATACTCTAATAATTTTGAAGAAGCAAGGATAGAGAAAGTGAATGAACTATAATAAAATGGACCACCTTAGTGAAAAAAATCAACCACCACTAATGATACCAATGATCCCTCTCCTTTTTATATGCCCTATGTTCTAGCTAATCTTGAACTTGAAGGCAGGAGTGGCTTCTAGTTTTGTCTTTGTAGCATAAGCACTTAGCACAATGCCTTGTATATTATAGGAACTTACTTGTTTACTGTTTCATTAAATTTGCTTACATTTTACATGACACTTCAAAGTTCACAAAATCCTTCCCTCACAACAACCCTATGAGGTAGCTAGTGACAATATCGTCCTCTTTTGCAGATGAAGAGAGTGGAGCTCAAAGAGGTAAGTAAAAGGACTTTCCTTTGAATAAACAGTGATTAGGTGCTTAGAGTCAAGATCTGAATCTCCTCTCCCTTTATTCTAAGGCCAGTGCTTTTTTCCCTACCACTGCCTTTCCTAAATCATGGCATATTCATGAGCTGGCAAGAGGTCTGTGACAAGACTTGGCAAGATTTATTCTATGGTCCCTGAGGAGTTTGTTAACTGTTATTGCAAGCTCAAAAGTCAGTGTACTTCACAGAGAGATGAGTTAGAAGTACTCTATTGTTGGGGTTCAAATTCTCCTTTAGGAGAGCTCCTCAATCAAAACCCCAAGCTAGTATGTTGTTCTCTCTATGTCTAGACTTGAGACTGCTGGGACAGGCAGTCCATCCAATAATAAGGTGCCATTTTTATTCTCTTCCATTTATCTAAGTCCTAAATCCAATATCCCATATATTTTCTGTCCCTAGAACATATTTGAAGTTTCTTTTTTTGTTGTTTTGTTTTGTTTCATGCTATTGTTCTCTCTCCTTAGAATGTCTTTCTTCTTCTGTTCATTGTGAAAAATTATTCAGTTTTTAAAGTGTCATGTCAATTTTACCTCCTCTGCAGTGTTTTCTACAACTCTGCCTGAAGATGATGTACTTTGCCCTCCAATGTCACATACCATTTGGGGGTGGGGGTGGTAAGGAGGGATCTCTGTTGTGTGCTTATTTTATGTTACTGCATACTGCATTTATCTCTAAAGATGTTGTACTTGTAAGCTCTAAAAAGTCAGGGACCATACATAACACCTACATTTTATATTTCTCCACAATGTGCTGTTGAATTGGTATATATTTGCTTGCTGAGGTCTCAGACCAAAAACTAGAATATCTCTGATTACTTTGTGAATCACTATATTACCAGCTCAGCTTAGACTAAAAATTAACAAGGCAATATATTGAACTTCACAGTTTGTCTGCCACCACAGTTATTGTAGGGCCTCTTCAGTACTCATTGAAGATATTTTCTTTTGCTTCATAAGTTTGTCTGCATCCTGAAGCCTGAAAGCCAACCACTAAGAAGGATCCTTTATTCTCTCCATTCTCCAAAAAGAAGCATGGAACTCCTCTAGATCACCAGTGACTTGTTAGACTTAGAATCATATAGACCTGAGTTTAAATTTCTTCCATTCTCTGATATGACAGGTAGTTCAGAAACCTGTTACAGAGAATTATTCTGTATGGAAATGCTTTGATTCCAAACCATCAATAAAAATGAGCTTTTGTTAGGTGTTTATCAAGAACCCAGGTTATGTGGAGTACTGAACTAGACGCCAAAAGATTTAACAAGAATGTGATCAATGTAATTCCTATTCTCAAAGCTTTATCTTTCTGGCCATTTTCCCAGCTCCCTAGTACTTTGTTCTCTTTGTTTGTTTGTTTGTTTGTTTGTTCTTTGTGGTCTTACCCTTTTTTAGAAAGTGAACTTCTTGAGAACAGGGTCTATTAGTTTTCCATTTGTATCATAACAGTTCTGTGTTTTCATAATGGTAATCATTTAAGTACTTTGTTATTCATTATTCATTCATTCATTGTGAAACATTTGTTGTTTAATTGTATCTAACTCTTTGTGAGCTCCTTTGGAGTCTTCTTGGAGTCTTTTGCCATTTTCTCCTGCAGTTATTTTACAGATGAGGTCAATAGGTTTGTAACTTGCTCATGATCACACAGCTGGTAAGGATCTGAGGACAGATTCGAACTCAGGAAAATGAATCTTCTTGACTCCAAGCCAGGAATTCTATTCACTGCTTCACCTCGCTGCCTATTCTGCAATTTAAAACCCCTTCTGAGGAATTCTGAGTCTTAGCTGTCTTTCCTTTCTATCCTCTGCTAATTTATTCCTTTATCTTATTTGTCTTCTGGTTTATCAACCCACACTTCTGTCTTGTCCTGTTCTGTCTCTGCCATGGGTTCTCATCCCTTTGCCTAGTTTGTGACTCCCACTATTTCACTAGTAAGGATTTGTCATATTTATTTTACCAATAAAAGTGAAAAGAGGCAAAATAGATTGAATAGAATGTTGGTTTGAGTCTTCCTGCCTCTTGACCCATACTAGCAATGTCATTCTTGGTAAGTTAACCTCTCTGTAGTCTACAAAACTATGTAAGACCACATGTTGGAGAGAAAGGAGTGGACTTCTTTTGTTGAGTGAAATGAGAATTCCAGTGTCTATCTTAAAACATGATTTGGAGCAGATAGGTAACAGAATGGGTCAGAGTCAGAAAGACTTAAGATTAAATTCAGTGTCACATATTGCTCAAGCAAATCATTTAATCTCTGTTTGCTTCAATTTTCTCAACTATAAAATGGGGATAAAAATAGCATCTAACTCTCAGGGTTATTGGGTCAAAGGACATAGTATTTATAAAGTACTTGGAATAGTACTTGGCATACAGAAGGTACTACATAAATGTTAATTATGATGGTGATGATGATAATGAGGAGACTCTGCCTTGGCCTATTGTCAGTCAACATTTATTAAGTTTTTAGTATATGCCAGCAATTGTATTAAATTATCATTAAAAAAGGGGAAAGCAAAAATCATCCCCTAACATTCACAAGACTTTGGTCACTGTTAATTTCACTCTAATCAAGCTCTAAGTCCAGCCGTCTGTGATTTTTTTTCTCAGAAATCTGACTACATTTGTCTTTGTAGATCAAAACCTTTGACCATGAGCTCTCTGAATAATCTCAGAGAATTCTGGACCTATTGACTATATTCATTCCCTGACTCTGGCCTTGGTTCAGGACAACAGCCCCCACACACCCATTTTTAATTAAACTGTTATTATGCCCAGTGCAGATACAAATAGAAAAGAAAATGAATAGATAAGACAGTCTCTTTTGCTTGATTGGCAGCTAAATGTAAGACTCACTTTATGAAGTAGCTATACTTCAGCAAATTGGCTATACAAAGAATTCTTTCAAATTGAATAACTTTTCCCTATAGATTTCCACCATAAAATTGGAAGTGCTTTTTTAAAGTACAATCCTTAAATTATAAACTGTGTATAATTTTCTATCTTTTTCACCTATTACCAAGCATAGTACCTTGCACATAAGAAGAGCTTAACTAATTTTTGTGATGAAACTGAATTGGAAAAGATTTTGGCTAACCAGCATAGGATGAATCACACCATAGGTTTGCAGCAAAAGTTTAAAATTGTATCTTTAAGGGGAAGATGACTAGTTTTCAGGGAAAATACTGATGTTTTAAATCACACCTTATAATTATAATACAACTATAGCTGTGAGGGACCTCTTCTTTCCCCATATCACACACACTTAAAGAGAGGGAGGATACTTACAAAGGAGCCATTAAAGCAGCATTATGGAATTTAATATGTTGAATTTGGAGGCCAGAACACCTGGGCTTCAATTCAACTTCTGACTTCTATTAGTTTTGTGACCAAAAGGAAGTCACCCAGCCCCTCAAAGTCCATATTCCTTGTCTCCAAAATGAGACTAATAATACCTATTAGAGATATTATTAGCCTCATAATACCCATAATAGCTGCCTCACAGGATTATGACCAGGGAATGAGAGGGGGAAGATTAGCAAGGTCATCTTTTTTTCTAAACCTTAGTTTTATAGTCCATGAATTGGGATAGGATAATAGGCTCTATCTACCCCATAGGACTACTGTGAGAATCAAATGAGTTAATGTATTAGATTGCTTTTTAAACTTTGAAGGCCTATGTAAATGACATTTTTTGGTATATTTATTATATTATTATTTTAAGATGTTTGTCCGTTACATTTTCTAATACTGAATGCCTATCCTAAAACCTAAAGCAAGGCTCTGCTCACAGTAGGTGTTTAATAAATGATTGATAAATTAAATGGACTTGGCCAAGGTCATGTAGCAAATAAGGAGGAGATAGGGCTCAAACTTAGTCTTCTTGCTTTTCTAATATTATTTCCACTAGCCCTACATTGCCATTATAACTGATTTGCTCTTATTTCCCCACAATGCTTGAGCTTTAACATCTTTGTCGTCTTTTTAAGCTAGTCCCACCACCTTCTCTCCTTTTTTCCCTTCATATACAAATTTCACACATCTTTTAATAACAAACTCAATTCCTTCTTCCTCTATGCAGGTTCCTCTGACAATTTCATCTCTGTGTCTCCTTTCTTTGTATCTTTGTCTCTCTGTTGTGACTCTGTCTCTGTCTGTCTCTACTCTGAATCAATCACGTTCACTGTCTATGGTCTTGGATGGTATATGTACTACATTGTGTCTCATCTTTTATGGTTATCTGTTATACTGCCATTTAATTCTTGTATTGTCACATAACTTTTCCTCTGTTTGTGCCTTATCTTTCTATGTTGACTGTAAATTCCTTGAAAACAAAGATCATAGGCTATATCTCTTTTTAGTCTTGGTACTTATTATAGATGATTTAAAACTTTGTACATAGTAGCTGCTCCATTAATAGTGGTTGATGGGTTTTTGCTGACCTTGACTGTAATTCAATTCTGGTTTTGCATCCCAAATATGAATGTGGTTCCTTCTCATATCCTGTTGCCTCAGACTATAACTATGCCCTAGTGGTGGTCTGCCAAAGCTCCTTCCCAAGTTCCATCTGCTATTCATAGGATATGATAAACAGATATGGATGTAATAGATGTAAATATTATGATTAAAAGCACTGGACTTGGATTCAATAGAAATCAAGTTCAATTCCTACCCCCCAGATATTCATGAGCCAGATGATCATATGCAAATTCATTAATCTTTCTGCCTATTTACTCCTCTATGAAATGGAGGTAGCATCTATAACAAAGGACTGTTGTGAAGATAGAATGAGAATGTCTGTAAGATATGCATTTGTAAGATACAGTGAAAACTTTAAAGTGTTGTATAAGATAATGATGATGGTAATGATAATGATGGTAAACATCCCTCTGATGTGCATCCTCATGAAGGAAATTATCTCATGTAATAATTAATAGGCAAATAAAAACCTCATATCTCCAAATCCAAATCCCTTCTCCAATCCATTCTACATACTATTGCCATTTTGTACAAAACACATATCTGTACTTACGATATGCTGAAACCAGCTCAAATTACCTTATGAGAGTCAATTGTTAAAATTTTTGTGTGAACATTTATACCATGAAAATGGGAAAATACTGAAAATCATGATTAGATTTATTATTTTACTTATTGTTTAGATTTTTAAAAGTATGGAGAAATTGTTCTAGGTTATTTCCTTCCTCATGTCCTCCTTTTTCAAATTATATCTCAGGCCCTAGTTACTATATGAGGCCTTCTGATCCACACTAGTTCTTCTTCATTAAATCAGTTTGAGTTTACTTTTCTGTGTACATGTTATTTTCTTCCAGTAGAATGGAAGGTCCTTGAGGGAAGGGACTGTATCACTCTTTTTTTTTCTGTCCTCAGTCTCTGGCATATTATTTGAACATAGTAGGTACCTAATTAATATCTGTTGAATTTAATAGAATATAGGTCACTTCCAGTGGTGTTACTGTATTTCTATCTCCCATGCAACATTATGTGGCATATGTACTATATTGCATGATATATATATATATATATATATATATATATATATAGAGAGAGAGAGAGAGAGAGAGAGACAGAGACAGAGAGTACATTGTGACTTATCTTTTATGGTTATCTGTTGTATTGCAATTTAATTCTTGTGTTGTCACATAACTTTTCCTCTGTGCCTTAGCTTTCCTTCTTGACTGTAAATTACTTGAAAATAAAAATCATAGGTTATACCTCTTTTTAGCCATGATACCTATGATAGATGATATAGAACTTTGTGTATAATAGCTGCTCCATTAATAGTGGTTGATATAGATAAGAAAATACTCTATAAAGAAATGTGCAGACTATTTGTTTTCTTGTAAGCTTCCCTAGGAGGGTCAATCTTCCAATAATGCACACTATTACCAAAATCAGGGAGGCAGAGTATTTGATTTATGTGGACAAGAAAGCAGCAGTTGTTGTCCAGAGCCCTAATGATGACATCAGCTTTTCTTCCATTTTATAGGCAGCAAAAAATCAACCAAGAAACAAAAACTAAAGCCTAAAAAAATCCAAATCCAGAACTTTTGAGTGGATCTTGGAATCTGGCCTATTTTACTGCAGTTGCAGAGTTAGCCATCTTAGAAAGAGGGAAGAAAAGAGGTTCAGGTGAGATCTTTTCATAATAGAGCAAAATGATAATGCTACAGAGTTCTAGAATTTTTCTGGTTTCAAAATGCTTCCTTCCCACTCCCGTGGTTCTGCCTGCACTGATATTCTTGCTGTGCTGGTATGAGGAGTTTTCATTTGTCATGGGTTGACTAATAAGTATATTTTTACTTAGAAATACATCTTCAAAATAAGTTAAATTTCATGCTAAAATGAACTATTTTTCTTTCCCTTTACTGTTCTTACTTATTTCACTTAACAAGGAACATACAGCAAATTTGATTGCCTTTTTTCTTCTTTTGAAGGACAAATATATAATGATTTCATATTATAGTATTGAAATGTGTGCATTCACTGGTTTTGTTAATATTATTTCAGAAGTTTGTCTATCATTAGAAATTATGCATAGCTGATGCTACAGGAAAGTTATACTTATAGGCTCATTGAAATATTTTGAAATACAATCATATAAATACAAATCTGGCCTTTGACATTTGGAAAGCATGTGCTCTGAGAGACTTTGAGCTAGTGGGTATGAGATTATGGGCTTGATTTGTGGGCTGTTAATAAGGAAGCTTTGTCAAAAGTTTGGGGGTGGAAAGCCCATGAAATTCAACTCCCCACTTAAGCTATTTGAGAGACCATAAATGTGGTAAGTCATTTCATTCAGCAGCCCAGATGAGTTTGGTATCATATTTGCATCTTAGGGAACTGAATGACAACATCATCGACATTTGAATTATGGGCACAAAGTACTTATCAAACACTAATTGCAGCTTTCCCCAATTCCTGTATTACTAATCTCATTATTAAAAAAAAAAAAAAAAAACTGCCTGAATGGCAACAGCAGAGAGAAAGTCTATTCATCAAAGTACTTTGTGAAAAGATACAATTGTATAATGAGAAATTTTGATTTGTGAGCTTATCATAGTTTTTAAAGAAAAAATGGTTGTCTGATGCCAAAAGACTTATTGTTGAATGCTTGGCAATGGCATAGGATAGCTAGCTTCCATATTTTATACTTGATGCTTTTTTCTAAGTAACCTAGAAGCTACACTGAAGCATTGAAGATAGTGCTCCAACTGACATTGGTTGGGGGAGAGAGACACATCTTTGAATGTGTATGATTTGGAGTTGATTTTTATTTGATTGCAGATAGCAAGAGCAAGAGAAAAGTTGGGAAAGACAAAGAGATAAAATTTGGTTTCCTCAGGAAGGCTTAAACAAGAAGGTAGGACTTGAGGTGAGCCTTGAAGGATGATTAAGATATGAAGAAACAGGGAAAGGATTTTCTAGAAGCAGCTAGAGACAGGAAAATCTGAGTTCAGATCCAGTCTCATGTATTTATCAACTGTGTGACTTTCAGCAAGTTATTTAACTACTCTCAACCTTAATTTCCTGATCTGTTTGAGACAGCTGGGTAGAAAGTGAGAAGAGCTCTAGGTTTGAGATCAAGAAGACTTGAATTTAAATCTTGCCTTCGACATTTACCAGTGAGGTGGCCTTGGTGTCCAATAAGATTTTTAAACTCATTATGTCCAAAACCAAACTCATTATCTTTCCCCCTAAACTCTTCCCACCTCCCTCTTTCCCTATTACTGTAGAGGGCAACATCATCCTCCCAGTCCCCCCAGCTTACAATGTAGGAGTCATCTCAGTGATGACTCCTCAAGATATCTCATCCTTCCTGCCCCCCACCCAATATCCAATCTGAAGATTTTGCCTTTGCAACATCCCTTGAATATGGGGATGGTTTAGTTCCCCTTTCCTTCTCTGACCCCCACCATTTCTCTAGTACAGGTTCTCATCACCTCAAACCTGGATTATTGCAAATAGCCTATAGGTAAGTCTGCTTGTCCCAAGCCTGTCCCCATGCCAATACTTTCTCCATTTAGCTACTAATGTGATTTTCCTAAAACAGACCTTATTCAATAAGCTCCAGAGCTTCCTATTATCTCCAGGAACAAATACAATATGCTGTTTGGCATTCAAAGCCCTTTACAACCTATTCCCTTTGCTACCTTATAAGTCTAAGTCATGCCCAAATTAAGATAGCATCCTCATGAAGTCATTGTTTCTCTTCAAGAACAAAAGACAAACAGCAACAGTCTTCTTATACTTTCTCCCTATTACACATTATTTTGATTCAGTGACAATGACTTCTTGACTGTTCCATACTGCTTTTAATTCCCAACTAAAGAACCACATTCTACACTCCAATCCCTCTTATTTCCAGTGTTTTCCCTCTTTTAATCATTTCCCATTTATCCTATTTATAGATTGCTTTGTATATATCCCCTAATTTCCTTCAAAATGAACTTCAAGTGCCAACTCTTACCAATGACCTATCCTGATTTCTTCATTTTCTAGTGCCATCCCTCTGGAAATTACTTAGTTTCTACTTTTTTTATATTTTGCATTTGCTTTTCACTGTTTGTATTATTCTCTCTCCTTCTTACCAGCAGAAAATAAGTTCCTCAAGACAAGAATTGTTTCATTTTTATCTTTGTTTTTATACTGCCTTCTGGTTTTATTTAGAGCAAGAATGCCAACATTGACCAGGTCCAGGTTCTCCACAAGAATATCCATTTTTTGGTTATTAAACAAAGGTCTCACATGTGCCAAAAATCAAATGAAATTTATTGGTGGTTTAAATAATGATGTGACTTAAGTTCCCTCAGCCTTCTTTCCTACATCACTGCATAAATAGAAGTGTGAACACAGAGACCCAAGGGAAATTTTCTCATTTTTCTTTGTTTCATGTGTTGACATGGCCAAAACACAACACACACACACACACACACACACACACACACACACACACCCCTTTATATATATGTATATATATCATCAGGTGACCAAGTTCTTGATGATATTTCACTCACTAGTTAGGTTAGCTTCAGAAAATAGATTTGGTCCATTGTTAATACCATACTTAAAGAATTTTAAATAATCAGTAGGATGATTTTTAGAGAAGCCTGGAGAGAGTTACATGAACTGATGCTAAATGAAATGTACAGAACCAGAAAATTATTGTACACAGCAACAGCAAGATTATACAATAATCAATTCTGATGGATGTGGCTCTTTCCAACAATGAGATGATTCAGGCCAGTTCCAATGATCTTGTGATGAAGAGAGCCATCTATATCCAGAGAGAGAACTGTGGGAACTGAATGTGGATCACAATATAACATTCTCACTCTTTTTGTTGTTGATTGCTTGCATTTTGTTTTCTTACTCATTTATTTTCTTTTTTGATCTGATTTTTCTTGTGCAGCAAGAGAATTATATAAATATGCTAACTCACATTGGATTTAACATATATTTTAACATGTTTAATATATACTGGCTTGCTTGCCATCTAGGGAAGGGGGTGGGAGGAAGGAGAAGAAAATCTGAAACACATGTTATGCAAGGGTCAATGCTGTCAAATTGTGCATGCATATGTTTTGAAAATAAAAAGCTTTATATAAAATAAAATAACCCTTTAAAATGTTGAAATATTCAGTTTCAGATACATATGTATTAATACTCATTGAGAAAAATTAAAGTTTGTTAAAGGGGAAAAAAAAGAATTTTAAGACAAGTAGATCCTTCCAAAGCTTAGGCTCTATTGCTATAGCCTTTGTGATCCATGGTCATTTTCACAGAGTAGGACTCAGTGAAGGACTTTGAATTATCTCATTTTTTGACATTCTTGATTTAAACAAAACCAGAAGCAAAAAGGAAGCTGTAACTAATGGAAGGATGGCTTGTAGAGACACAAAGAAAGAAATGATTAGAGTGGACTTTATCCCATGTCTGAAAACACAAAAAAATAGGTTTTTTTTTTGTGTGTGGAATACTTGGTTATCATGTATTACAATACTATGACAAATAATATTGTTAACTAATAGAAGGAGCTAGGTGCTATAGTGGATAGCTCATAGGACTTGGAGTTAGTAAGGCCAAAGTTTAAATATTGCCTTGGATATTTACTAACTGTATGACCCTGAGTAATTTAATTTTTGTCTACCTTAGTTTCCTCATCTGCAAAATGGAGATGATAATGAGGGTAAAATTAGATATTTGTAAAATAATTTGCAAACCTTCAGACACTAAATAAATGCTGTCTCTATGGTTATTAATTATGGAGGAAGGAAAAAGGAAGGAATAAGTATTTATATAGTCCCTACTATGTGGCAGGTATTGTATTTATTGTGTTTGTTTTTAGTAAGTTTTTACTCTCTTTCATCCTCTGAAAAATTCTGTAAGGTAGGTACCATTCTCCTCATTTGAGATAATTATTATCCTTGTTGAGGAAATTGACACAAACAGAATTCAAATGACTTCTCCCTGTCACTAGTAATTATCTGAGGCCAAATTTGAACTCAGGTCTTCCTAACCCCAAGCCCAGTACTTTATATCTGTGTTACCAGCTGCCTCTGTATATGCTAAATGATTACCATGAAAATAATCATAGCTTAAGCATCAACATCAGTTGCTGAGGATGAAAAGCTAGAGAAAGAAGAACATCTAAATTAAATCAACATTCATTCTGATACTTGATAATTTAAATGCAAGGGTAGAAAAAAGATAAGGGGAAAATATATGGGAATGCATGGTTCTGGAAGAAGATACAAGAAAGGCCAAAGATTTTAGATTAAACAGAAGCTCATGTCTTTCATATTATGATCAGTTTCTTTGAGAAAAGAATTGGCAGATACTGAACATAGTGAGCACCAAATAACACCATAAAGTGCAAAACAGATTATATTTTAACAGACAGGAAAAGACTTGTTATTGATGTGGGAGTTATCCCTGAGGCAGCTGTCTGTGTACAGTCAGGCTATTGACTTGTCAGAGTTAAGATCAGAATTATTTTTTAAACCAGGAAGGAAGAATTATAATGAGAAAAATATAAAATACACACTTGAAACAACTTAACTCTAAATTATTTAAATAAGAAACAGATAATCCAAAATGGGAAATGGAAAAGAGAAACAATATTGACAGTGACCATAATCATTTCATCCAGAAGCTGAATTAATGTGAATTAATTGCCATAGCAAGGACACAAAAAAAGCCTTAAAAATGGCTTAGTTAGAAAATATTTGGCTTAGATTGTTGTAAAAAATCTCACAAAGGAGTATGATTATAAGCAGTATGTTATTTAATAAGATAGAAATAAACAATGGAAAACTAGTTTAAAGAAAAACTTGACAAGATATCTAAATAATCAGTGACATCTCAAGGGCAATGAAGGATAAAAATGTAAAGAGAAGCATAAATAGAAGAAAAGAAAATGATTTGTCAAAAAAATACTCTAAAAATCTTTTCATCAGAAAGAATGGTGAAGCCATCACACTTGGACCTTAACATTATAGTAACATATATTTATAAAGGAGAGAAAAGTGGCACTAAAAAGAAAAAAAGATGGGAAAAGTAGGTGGATTACACCAAATAAATATACAAAAATTTGTGCTAATGGCATTACAATTGTGCAGTGTTGAAAGCTCAACACACAAAGAAGGGAAAGCTGCCAAAGTCACGAAAAAAAATCTTGAACCTTACTAATATGGAAAAAAAGATGACCAACAGAACATCAATAATTTTCAAACTAAGTGCCTGCTCTTACTTCTATACAAAGGAATAGAAATGTAACTAATGGAAGGATGACTTATAGAAACACAAAGAAAGAAATGAGCAGAGTGGACTTTATCCCATGTCTGAAAGCAAGAAAAACAGTATTTTATAGTTTCCTCATCTGCAAAATGGGGATAATAATGAGGATAAAATTAGATATTTTATCTAATTTAAGGGAATTAAATTTAAGAAAATTTAAGGGAATTATCTATACATGAATAAAAGACATCATTAATGAGAGAATTGGAAGGGAATAAGTTTTCACAAGAATATATTTTCAACAATAGAACACATCATTACCCTTTCATAATTAATTGAAAGATATGAAGAATATAAAATCTCATTGGACTTATTGTTGACTACAAAATAGCATTTGTTTTAACAAAACAAAACACTATCTTACAAGCTTTTGTAGAACAACAGTCCCTCGTCCACACACCAAAATCATTCAAGATTCACAAGATCTAGTAGTACAAGCCTGTAGACCCACAAGTGGGGAGTTCTGAGCTCAAGTAGGGCTAAAACTAATCAAGTGTCTGAACCAAGGAGATATAAAGAGATGATTATTTGGCAAGGGTGAAGAAAAATAGATGAATAACCAGAGAATTCTATTTGTCTCACCAATGTTAAAAACAGGAGAAGCAGCATACTGGGTGGACTCTCTGTGATAAAGTTATGGGAAAATGTGGATAAACATGCTTGGGAGCAACATGCATGGATGGATTGCCACCTGCCATATTGGAAGAAACTTTTAAATAGATGAGAGCACAGATCTATTTTTGTATTTGAGTATCCTCAGTACTTGGGCCATAGTAAACATGTTAAAATGCTTTCTAAATGGTATGTTTCCACTCACCTGAGAAGACTTGTCAGCTTTCTGCAATACTTGGGAAATAATGGGAGAGAAGATTTGATAGAGAAGGATCAGGTTGTGGAGGCCATAAAAGGCAAGAATCTATAGATTTTTACATTACTCTATGCCTATGATATACAAAGCATGATATATTGCCTAAAGAGTTCTCTCACATCCTCCAAGAGTCTATGTTGCTGACTGACTGATAATGAGTAAGGATCATGGAGGTTTGAAGAATGACAAGGAAAAGAACTGATTTAAAAAAAAAAAAAAGACTTGTAGCTATACTTTCTCTAATTGTAATGATCTCTTATACATCCTAGCAGAGTGTGAGGGCTACCATAAATAGCAGAATGCATACAAAACTCAGAAGGCAAACAATAGGGGCCCTATTATTTGTATAGTATCTGAGTAGAGGTATAGAAATCCCATTGTAAATTTCCCAAAGGCTCTGAAATTTCAAGGAAAAAAGCAAATTCTGAAATGTTTTTGTTCTGTTAAATAGGAATAGCATCTGTGACAAGATGTATTTGACTCCTATGAGCTAGAATTTAAACCATGCTAGGTATCTGGAATCTTCCTTGCCACAGAGAAGAATGCACCTCTACCAGCAAATAATTTTGCAAGGAAAAGACTGCCATTTTGCTGAGTCAACAACAGGATTCAATTTCAGTTTCAAAGCACTCCAAGTCCTCCCACATCCTCCCAAGCAGAATTAGAGCAAGGCATCTGTTGGTACTGATGAAGGTCTAACATTATTTTTGAAGAAGTTATAAAAATAGATGGTGTTTTGAACCTGTTGTACTCTTACCAGTTTGTTAGAGGCAGCAGAGAGGGAAATGAACAAGGTGTCTTTTGCCCTGGAACCCAAGGCTGCTGATATGATAAAGTCATAAATAAAGTGTGAGACCCTCACCAGAACTCCTTGATTGAAACAAGATGATATTGTTTAGATCTTATTTTACCCATGATTCCATAATACCCACCTTTGATAGATAATCTTATTGAAAAAAGATGGGTTCTCCAAACTGAAGGATAATCGATAGTTTTTATTCCTAGCAAAATTCTAGACCATATTGTTAAAGGGACAGTTTGAGAGAACTTAGAAGGGGAAGTGGTTCTCTAAGAAACAATATAGTTTCATCAAGATTACATTATACCAAGTTAATCTCATTTTTAAACAGAATTTCTAGAGCTTCAAATTGAAAAAAATAACCCTACATTGCTGGTGGAGTTTGAAATGAAAAAAACACTTTGGGATTACATAAGAAGAGCTACTTTTTGCATACTCTGATACAACAAAGAGGTTATTACAGAAAGAAAAGGCCTCTTTAAAATCTGTTTGAAAATATTCATAGCAACATAATATATAATAATAAAAACAGAGTAAAAACTATTAAACCCCCAAATAAGAAATGGTTGGAAAAATTTATGAATATTATTATAATACTATAGAGATTGATAAAATATGACAGATTCAAAGAAACCAAAAATACACATGAAGTCAACAAAGTTACTGAAGATTCTTGAGTCCAAGTGATATGAAAATCAGTTGAAAGACCTAGGGACATTTAATTTAAAGAAGGAACTACTCTGGAAATGGAGCATGATTGTTGTCTGCAAGTATTTGAAGGTCTGTCATGTGGAAGAGAGATTAGATTTATTATGTTTGGCTCCAGAGGGCTGTGGGTGGAAGTTGCAAAGAGACAAATTTAGGCTTCATGTCAGGAAAAACTTTCCAACAATTAATGCTATCCAAAAGGAATTGGGCTGCTTCAGGACATGGTGTTTCTGAAAAGAGCTTAGATGAGCATTAGTAAGGATTCTTTTTGGATGTGGGTTAGAATATATAACTACTGAGATCTCTGGTACCTTTTAAATCTATAAAGTAATATAAAATAAGAAAGTCAAAGACCAATATACATATTAACTGCAACTGTTAATTAACAAGCAATTATCAAGTATATACTGTGCATATTACTGTATGAATGAAGACAATATTACAAAACCATAGAACATAGATCAAAAAATAGATAATATTCAAACTAACTTGCTAAAGCTAAAACACATAACTTATAGAATGTAAGGTTGCTTACAATACTCTTATGTTATTTTGCTTAACTGTTCTAATTTAATATTCTTTTTGTAGTGATTTATGTAATTAGGTTTAGTTACAAGGTAAAAAAGTATAAATTATGTGTTCATGTAAGTAATATAAACATGTATAGAATATATGTGCATCTAGGTCTATATGTGTGCATATTTATCTATTCAATGGTCTGATATGTGGTACTTAGGAAATAACAGTGTTACAGAGGGAGTCAGACCAGGGTGAACTGTTGTTGTTTGGTCATTTTTCAGTCACCTCCTACTCTTTATGACCCCTTTGGAGTCTTCTTGACAAAGACAGTGGAGTATTTGCTATTTCCTTCTCCAGCTTATTTTACAGATAAGGAAACTGAGGCCAAGAAGGTTAAATGACTTGTCCAGGATCACACATGTAGGAGATGTCTAAAGCCAAAATTGAACTCAGGAACATGAATCTTCCTGAATTCAGGCCTAGATTATATAAATACAAAGAGAACCTTGTATTCTGTGAAACTATTAAGGCATATCATTTTTTCTGTGTTGATTAGATATGAGAGATCAGCCCATGCATTACTCAACAAATTCATCAACCATGACAATTATCTTTAGGTCTGACTTCTCTCTATCTCTATACATCAGTAACTTACTATTAAATTTATTTTTGTACTCTGATGTCCTGTAAAAGCCTAAACTTAACTCACTTGCCTATCTTCTACACTAGCTTCTCCTCCCAACTCTCTTATTTTAATAATGTCAACATTCTATGAAACTTCTCTGGGTTTCAGTTTTCTCATCTGTAAAAGGAAAGGCTGAGAGGAAATGATCTCCAAGACCTCCAGTTCTAAAGTTCTATGACCCAATATGAAACCTCATAGGTTTATATCTTTTTCCTTCTCCCCATTCCTAATCTTGCCAGTCAACAAGTCCCTTTAGTTTTTCTTTTCAAAAGAGAGAAAGTAAATAGAAAACTGTCCTTGGAGCCATGATTATCTGTGTTTATGACAGACAAGTCTCCAAAAGAAAGTGCTTATATGCATTGGTAGACTGAATTTCCTCTTTGCGTTCACAGTACCAATGAAATCACAGATCTAGTTCCCAGAAAAGTGTTTCTACTATCTATCTCTTCTTTTTGTTTCCTAATACTACCAAAAAGTGGAAAAAAAAACCTCATCTCCTCATGAAGAAAGAGATTAAGAGAGAATTAAAAGGTAATAATTCTAGTTCTATTTCTGCTACTAAATTGTTGTGACATTAGAAAAGGCAACTTTTCTGTTCTCAGTTTTCTTTATTTGTAAAAGCCAATGTCTTAGGTGATCACTAGGGTTTCTTGTGGCTCTGAAATACCGATTCTACATCCAGATTTTGGAAGGAGCCATTTAACTGTTCTTCCCCCTCCTTCTTCCCACATACTATTGTCATAGTAGTCATACCAAATATAATTTTGTCAAGTTATTGACCCATCAATAGGTCCCCAATGACCAACAAAGGAAAACAGTTTAGCCTTATACTTGATTATCTTCTTAATTGACCTTCATTTATCTCTTCAGTCATTTCTCATTTTACTTAGATTATATAGTTCATGTTTGTATATAGGCAAGCCAGTCAGAGTGATCTATATGTTGTTGTTGTTATTGTTCAGTTGTTCATCTGTATCAGACTATGTGTGACCTCATGGACTTTGTTCATGGAAATTCTTGACAGAGATGCTAGACTGATTTACATTTCCTTCTCCAGGGTGTTGCCATTTTATAGATTAGGAACTGAGGCAAATAGAAAACACATTACTTGCATGTAAATGTCTGAGGCTGGCTTTTGAACTCACATCTTCTGTCTCCAGATCCAGTGCTCTATCCACTCCATCACTTAGCTGCTCAAGACTAACCTACATACACTCTCTCAAAAGCATATTTTTTCTTTGTTTTGCACCTTTATCCATATTCTTCTCTCCCAAAATGATCTTTTCTCTGCCTATCCAACTCTTTTAGGACAATTTTATTTCTACATCACTTCCCCAATAATATATCTTTTCCATTCATGAAGGTTTTTGGACTTTACAACTCACCAAATTCTTTTCCTCTCATGAGCTCAACAAAATTGAACGTATTATTTTCCCCGAAACCTAGTTCTCCAAATATAGGTACATTTGGTACCTCCAACTATAGATATGGAAGGTACCCCTCTCCTTGTAGTCATTCAAGTTTGCAGTTTTGGTTTCATTGCTGATTCTTCCCTTTCCCTTATCGCACTATGTCCATATGATTGCCAAGTATTTTTGATTTTATTTCCCCATGACTCACATTTATTTCTTTCTGTTCACATGACTAGCACTTTAATCCAGACTTTAATCACCTCTCACACTGATTATTATAACAGCCTCTTAATCAGACTCCCAGATTCCAGTCTTTACCATTTGCAATTCTTTCTCCATATAGCTGCCAAATCAATCAAATGAATTGACAAATATAAGTACTTTGCAAATCTTAAATTGCTATACACATAAATGCTTACTATTGTTATTGTTATTATTATAATTATTACTAGACCACAAATCTGAGCATCCCATTTCCTCTGCTCAAGTCTCCTTAGTGGATCCCAATTGCCCCTAGGATAGCTTGTATACTTCTTCATTTGGAATTTATATCCATTTATAATCATCTTCATATCATTTTTCCAGGTTTATTTTATATTATTCTCCTTCATGCAGTGAATGTCAGAATTTTAGGGAAAGAGGGAGAGAGAGAATATAAGGAAAGAGAGAGAGTAAGTAAAGAAAAAAAGAAACAGAGTGAAAGAGAGGATAGAGGAAATTTTGAGAGGGAAATATGGAAAAGGATGGATAAAAAGAAATAGAGAAGAGAAAGAGGAAGGAAAAGGAATAAGGGTAAAGAGGAAGAAAAGAAAAAAAGGAAAAGAAGAAGAGGGAAGGAAGAAAGTGGGAAGAAGAAAACAAAAAAGGATGGATAGAAGGAGAAAGAAGAAGTTAGAGAGAGAAAGGAAAAGAGAGGAGGTTAGGGAGGAGAGAGAGAGAAGGAAAGGGGTTGGAGGGAGGGAGAGGGAGAAGGTAGAGAGAAAGAGAGCGAGAGAAAGAGAATGATAGAAAAAGAGACATGAAGTGGGGGTAAATTATCACATACTATGAATTAGTCAGCAAATTCCTCTCTTAAAAATCTGGGATCTTTCCTTCAACTGTCCTGGTATAGATGTGTCGTATTCTGGATCAACCCATTTGGGATTGGAACAAGAGAGGATTGTCCTGCTTTTGTATCTCTGGAGAACTGAGGACCTCAGTAGAGTTTCTGCTACTGTGAATCTGTGGATAACAGAACCTGTATTGGTCCAAGTTCTAGAGGTAAACCACGTGCAAATGAGGATTTGCCCACAAAGTAGGTTTTTGTCTGAGAAGATGGTTCTGAAGTTCTCCTGTCTCTCACTTCAAGGGATTATATTTAGGAGAAAAAGCTCATATCTCTTATATCTCTTAAGGCTCTCTCCTTAAGAGCTGACCTTTGGACAGACTATAAGTGCTGCTATACCTAACCTATGAGCTCTGTTGTATTTATCTTTGTTATTTCTTTTTTACATTTATTAACTATTTAAAGTAAAATTGCATTATAAAAATCAGGTTTTTAATTCCTCTTGGTCAATATACTTTTCACATATTTTTGGAATTAGATTTCTTTGTACAGTTTTATTTTTTAATTAAACACAGATTCCAGGATGGTAGTTTTAGAGGTACAAGTGACCTTCAGCGGTCACCTAGTCTAATCTCAGCCTCCATTTTGTAAATGATTGAACTGAGGTCTCAAGAGGTTATGCCCTCAAGGTCACACAGAAAATAAATGACAGTAATGGAATTCAAACCCTCTGACTTGATATTCAGTCCTCTTTTCACTACACTGAAAGATTAAATGAGCTAAGATATAATTGATAAATTGTACATAATTTCTTTGGCACTGGAGATGTCACTCTTGCCAAAAAGTCTCTCTTACCATTTTCCAAGAAAAGTGACGTGTGGGATAATTATTTTTAGATAAAAAATAATATTGGTGTCATAATTTCAATATATGTAAACTTGCTAAGATTGCATGAGGCTTTTTTAATCAGCTCTGAGATGGGTGACATATAAATTTAAATGTCGAAATATCTGCCCACTCCTTCCTCATATTCTTATCTTCTTTTTTTTTTTTTTACCTTTTTTTTCCTTTAGTAATAGAGTAAAATTTTGCTGCTCTTAGGCAACATGATAAAGCAGCCACAATTTTTGGCTTTGGTACCTTTCCTGTCATATTGCCCCATTTACACACACACACACACACACACACATACACACACACACACATATATATATATCCATTTTCTCAAAAAGAGCCCACCCAACCTCAGCCACATTGTGGATAGACAGAGGTTGTCTTTGGCATCTTTTCCTTCCACAGATAATTTTATTATCCAAAGGCAACCATTACAGGGGCAACAAAAAGGAACCCTGATTGGGGCAGGGAGGGGTCTTTGGTGAAAAATTACCACTCCAGATTATGGAAGCAACTGCCTGAATTGGCCTATCAAAAACTCACTGGTCTTGTTTTTATGTGGGGAAGACCAAAGCTTAATATAGCCCTTAACATACAGTAGGGGTTTAATAAATGTTTCTCACTTTATACCAGGAACTAGAGGGGATTGTTTTTAATGTAATTTGATTAATATGATTTGGAATTTATGATGTAAAAGAAAAACATAATTCTGCCTTTAAGAAGCAGTCTGAGTGTTCATTCATTCTGAGGCATTCAGTAATACCTGCAGTAAGGAGAGAAATGAAAATGGATCAGTCTGAGATTGAATTTATCCATACTGGTGAGGAGAGAAAACTGGCACAGGAGAAAGAGGTTTATCCAAGGTAAACAAAGAATTTAGTGAGAAAAACACACATATCCAGAACAGCCAAGATTAGACTAAAAGCAGAAAACTGACAGGATAATAATTATAACTCACATTTCTCTGGTACTTATTTACGTTTGCCAAATACATTCCTCTAACAACTCTGAGGCAGAAAAACAATCCTTACCTCCATTTTACACATGAAAACTGAGGGTCAGAGACATATCTACACAGTCAGAATTGAGCTGAATGTCAAGATTTAGCTCATACCAGTGATCTTGCTGAGGATAAGTCTGGGAGTTCTTTTGAAGAACTAGAATGGACAAAAATCAATAGGAAAAAATTAAGTCATCTACTAAGAATTGTGTAGACCTATTTTTGCTGAATTGATGGGCAGAATGTTCATTGTCCTTTCTGGCTTATAAGAGAACATGCTGGCGTGCCCAAAGGAGATAGTCTAGAAATAAAAGATGAGAGAACTGAGAACTGAACCTTGAGTAATAACCTAATTAATTGAGCTGGAAGACAGGGTACCAATGGATCGTAGGATCATAGATTTAAAACTGAAAAAGACCTCAGAGGCCACTGAGTCCCTTGAATTTTATATATTGGAAAACGGAGGCACAGAAAAAGTTAAGGTAATCCACACACCTGAAATTTATCTGAGGAAGGATTAGAATTTAGGTCTTACTGACCCTAAATTCAACATTCTGTCTGCTATTCCATGATGCCTTTTCAATGTGGATAGAAAACAAGAATTAGGGGAGGGCATCATGGAAACTAAAAAATGAAAGAATTATAGGAAGTAGGAAATGGTTTGCAATATCTAATGCTATAGAAAGTAAGAACTGATAAAAAATGTTCGATTAGGTGATTGATAAATTTTAGAGTTTTGTTTCATTAGAATATTGTATGGAGAGAAATCATTTTTGCTGGGGATGAGAAAGATAGAGACAGAGACATGCAGAAAGAGACACACAGAGAGATAGGGAGACAGAAAGAGAGACAGAGAAATAGAGATAGGGGAGGAGAGAGGGAGAAAGAGAGGGAGAGAGGAAGGGAAGGAGAGAAGAGGGGGAGAGAGAGAGGGAAGGAAGGAGAGAGAGGGGGAGAAGGAGAGGGAAAGGGAAAGGGAGAGGGAGAGGGAAAAGGAGAGAGAGAGAGAGAGAGAGAGAGAGAGAGAGAGAGAGAGAGAGAGAGAGAGAGAGAGAGAGAGAGAGAGAGAGAGAGAGAGAATGAAAATGATGAAATAGATACAAGAGTTGTGGACTACTAATTACTGCTTACATTGGACTCTTTTCCCCAGAAGAAGCAAAGAGCAATGTGTCCATTGGTACAGTCCCTCATATCAAAAGAATTCTACACATCCCATATTTATTCATATTTGACCTACTTATGATTGGCATATTCCAAGGTGGGTGGGATCTGCTTATCTTAAATGTTTTGACTCCCTTTGTCAGAGAAAACTATCTGAATTGTAGTTACATGTGCAGATTCATTTCCTAAGAACAAAACAAGACCAGAACTCAAGGGTGACGGAGGGGCGGAAATACATCAATTTGTATCCTTTCTGAGTGACTAAGTATCCCACAGGTGATCTATCTATCCTATAAATAGACACAGCATTTAGATCAGAGGTATATGTAAAATTATAGCCAAAGTCATTCAATGATGAAAGATAGGAAATAGATAATGAAAGGGAAGTTTTTTTGTTTTTGTTTTTGTTTTTATTTTTTTTAAATAAAGGAAACCATTGTTGGGATTGCCAGATTGTTCTCCAGAAAGATTATACCAATTTGCAACACCATCAATAATGTATATATGTACTTATTTTCTCATAGACCTGACAACAGCTAAATCACTTAAAAAAAAAACCTAATTGATAATGTGAGCTGGCACCTGGTAATTATATTAATCTGACAGTGGTTTACAAACATTGAAACTTTAGAAAGAAAAAAATGACACCATGACGTCTGGTGGTTAAGTGATTTTTGACTCTTGAATTCTCCTCATAACTAATGTCAAGGAGGTAATCACATATTTCACCAATGTCTAGGGGCTGACTGTGTAATAAAGCCTCATTAACTGAACTACATCAATTAAGAATCTGTGTTAATTCCAGATTGAGCTGAAATTTTCTTTGTACTCTTTGAGGAGAGAAAATTAATAGAACAAACAAAATTACAAAGAAAATGCTTAACTTAGGGGAAGAAATTGTTTTCTAGTACTTCGGATATAAATGATCAGCACAATAATTACTGACCAATCATTAGTGTACAATAGAACTCACCCACAATGCTCTTATTTGGGGATAGATGGTTGACCTAGGTATAGCACATTTTAGAATAACCAATTGTATTTCTTTTCAAATGTTTTATAATTAATTTTGACCTTCTCTATGATTAAGTCAACTTGGGTCTGGCTTTTTTTTTTTTTAATTCAACTTATATTAAATAACATTGTTTTGAATGATTGGGCATGGTTGTAACTATTCCTAGTAAGTACTAAATTGAATTCTGTTGCAAATCTTTGCTTTCTCCTTTCTCTTTTATCAGATATAAAACTTGTGCATTTTATAAAGTCTACCTATGGCTGCTTCATTTTCTCTGTCCATAGTCATCAGATTCCCCTTCCCCCACCTCATCACATTTGTCAGCAGGGTGTTAATATCTGTGTTCAGCAGTGGTAATTGGGATTTTCATCATGAGATCTACTTATAAAATTTGGCTGTTCAGCAATTCTGGCCATCCTGCCAAAAAGTTCCTATATATCTGGCACCTGGCACCAAGGTGTGGTATTACTGAAGATAGAACTGGTTTTTGTATATTGTCACTAACAGAAATAATTATTGTGACCCTTGTTACTTCAATGGCATGAATGTCAGAACAAAGATTGCCAAAAGAGTGAAGAAGGCATCCAATATGTACTTCTGACATGGGTCATTTAGCAAGGGCTTTTTTGTAACAGCTGGGATGCACCCACAGGAGAGGTGATTATCAATGACCATTGGTTATCAGTGACCATTTTGAAATACATGTATATCTCTGTAGGGTTCATGTATATCTCTGTAGGGTTGGTGTGAAAATGAAAAATCAGCATTGTATAATATAATTTATCTTTCCTCTGCAGAGTTCACTTTGTAAATAAGTGACTCAGAGTCACTTATCTGGTGTTGGGTAACAATTTTTCTAAAACCTATTAAAAGTTAATTTGTTGCTTAGGTGTAGGACTGGCACATAGACTTCAACAAGTATCCTTCTATTGAAAAATGAAGATAATGGTAATACCAAGATCTCAAAGTTGTTAAAAACAAAATAAGATGATATTTATAATATGTAATAAATGTTTGTTTCCTTCCATATTATCTTTTGTTATATCATATAATTCAAGTGAGGGCAATAGTTGAATGATACACTAGAACCCTGGCCTAGGTAAAGGAACAAAAAGCCCCCATTGGTGAATCCCATGAGAAAGGTTTATGGAAGAAGGATGTGGGCCCAAAAATATAGGATGAAAAAGAATATAGGAATGGACTTCTGTACCTGTGGAAGAAGTAACTATACCATTGAGGCTGTGGATCCATCAAGGTTTCACATTGCTACTCATTTCCTCTACCTTTCTGCTTCAGGATTCAGCTCTCAGTTTGGCAGATTCAAAAACTTCATTCCATCTGTTCATCTAGGGGTGATGAGGCTCTGAGGGACTAATCCACATGACAGGAACACCAGAAACTCTTTGGTTAATTAGAGTGCTGATTTATGCATAGACAAAGAGGATGCACCAAACCTGAGAACTGGGGCCAGTCATCTACCCAAGATAATTCTGATACCCAGTGGGAAGATCAAATATGGAAGACCATATTAAGGATTGGGAAGTTGTTTGGTGAATTTGGAACCTGTACAAACACTAAGATATTTTTAAAGGGATGAAGTAAGTAGCGATATTTACTTGGAGGAAGAGAACATTTAAAAGGGGCATCATTTCTGCCTTTAAATATTTGAAGAGCTGTCATATAAAAGAAGAATTAGAAAGATTCTTATTAAATAATTTAGGTAAGCTAATTGTCTTGCCCACTACCTACTTATTATCCTTTCTCTCCTTGAAGGACTTGCATGCTCTTTATTCCAGTTATACATGTCCTTGACATTGCATTTTAAGTCACTTGATGACAAGTTGATAATATCCTGCAGCCTGCTGTAGTCTTGTGTTTTTTCATTGCCTTTTTTGATCATTCTGAGATTATCAAATTCCACAGTTCCTGGGGTCATTAAGAGAATACTGGTCATCATACAGTGTGGTAACCCTATCACAGGAAATAGCATCATTACATAAACTCTGACCTTTCCAGACCACACATAGAATGCTCTCTGCACTTCCTAGTGAATAAGAATCAATGATTTTAAAATGAGAAGAATATATTTTTAAAATTCCAATGAGATATACACATTTTGGGAACATTAAGTACTTTTTGTTAGAAAAGCAAAAAGGATATGATACTGGGAGATGGGCTTACTGAAAACCTGGGTTTAGGTATTGCTTCTGATGCATTGTGGTTTTGTGGTTCTAGGCAAGTCAAAAATTCTTAATGCTTTAGGCAACAAGATGGCTGACTTGTATTGATAGGATTTTCCTCACTATATACCAGTGAAATCATACATTCAGTCTCTATATCTCTCCCTAGCCAGATATCACACTGGATAAAAAGAAATGATTTAAACATGAATGTTTTAAAAGTTCCAATCAATTATACATATTTTTAAAGATTAAAAAGAATCTGTAAAAATGCAAATAAATGTTTTCTGTTAATGTGGCAAGATATGGCAAAACTAAAAGATTGTATCATATTATAGGATTTATACTTTGATTAACATGACATTTAAAGCAATATGTTCACCTAAACTCTTTGGGAAAGTTTTGTAAATAGGTCACAACAGGCCTCAGACAATATTCAGGACCCAATCTTGGCAAAGACTTCTCTCTGTATTATTTAGAGGGATTAGAGAAGACTTTCACCCAAAGGGAATCTGCATTTATACATTCTAGAATATTGCATTTGGCATCAAAGAGGTATTTGGTTCCAATTTCAAACTATGGATACCATGCTTATTAACAGCAGCATATAGCAAGGAGAGATAACAGGCCTGTTCAATTCTCATTCTAACTGGAACAGGCTATTTGATTTTTGTTTAAACATACACCCACATATAGTGTATTTCACAACCATAATTAAAATAGTTGCAAATTTAGAATTTTAATTATATGTAGTTGTCTTATTTTAATTGCTAAGTATGTTTGTTGTAATTTTGTAACCTTTAAAACACTGTATAAAAGTGAGTTATCATTATCCCTATAGGAGAAAATCTAGATAAACTAATATTGTCAATTCAATGAAATTGCTTTTGGTGATAGTTGTTTTCCAAACATTCCCAGAGTACCTCTAATTAACCTGATAAATTTGAGATACTTAATTTCCCTATAACTTTCCAGAATCTCAGAATTTGATAGAATTCTAGAGGCTATGTTGTTTTAAATATATTTAAATTGGATTTTTCTCTACAGGATTTCTCTTAAGTATCCATCCAACCTTAGTTGAAGACATGCAATATGTAGAGTTTACTATTTCTACTTCTAATTTTATAAATTCTTAACTTTTAGAAAGTATTTCTCCCCCTGCCCCAATAATGAGCAAAAGTTATTTTCTAATTTCCACTACTTCTAGTTCTGCCATCTTGTGTCAAATAAACCAAGTTTAGACCCTTATCCTCATAACAATCATCTACAAACTTGAAGGACAAACTCCTGTTCTATCCTGTCTTCTTTTCTCCAGATTAAACATCCCTAGTTCCTTTAGTTGTTCTTCACATAAAATGAACTCTGTCCTTTTGCCCTCCACTGGACAACCCAGCCAATGCCCTTCCTAAGCCATGGCACCCAGAACTGAGCTCTATTCTTCTTTAAAAGTAAGGTGGGGAGAATTAAACAAGGCAAAATAGAAGCAGCATTCTAAAAAAACCCGGAAAATATCAAGATAATTATTTTTATGCAAATTTACACAGTGTTTATTCACATATGACCATACTTTTTGATAGGAAAAAGAAATGAATAAATCGAGTCTTCTTGACTCATATTTTAAATCAATTTGACTTAAATGGAATCTACTTATGACTGTCCTGCCCCCACTGACAGATAAATTACGAGCAATGAAATTGATCTTGCATCCTAGGCAGGCCACTTGTCATTTTATAATGAATGTTTTGGAACATAAACTTCTTTGAGGTGACATGTTTATTGTTGATAAATATGAATAAAGAAACCACATGACCCAATTAGAATAATCTAATTTGAATCATTTGGATCTCCTTTTAAAGGATCAAGCACATAGCTAGGTGACCTCAGTGACATGTAAAATGTTAGAATGAGAAGGAATATAATATTTTAAAAATATTTTTTAATTTAAAGATGAAGTTTGTCTTAACACAACAAATACACAAACATCCCTATTCTATACACACACAAACACACACACAAAGTATATTTCAATAGTTTATTCAACTTTTACAGAAAGTAGATAATACATCCTTTAACTTTGACAGTTTGGTACTAACATTGATAAATCTAATAGCATTTGTCCAGTTTTGTTGTCCCTTAATGTATTTTATTTACATTGTTGGAGTCACAGTGTATATTGATTTGGGTTTTTTAAATCTTTTTTTTTACTTTATTCACTCTGTATCACTTCATATATTTGTTATATTTTACCATCTTCCCATATTTTTATGGATTCTTCATATTTATAATTCCTTATGATACAGTAATATTCAATTACATTCTTATTTGCTTACCCAATTCCCAATAATCATTTAGTTGATTTCTTGCTTTTTTGTTATTAAGAATTATGCTATAAATGCTTCTGTATATATAGTTTTTTTTCTTGTTATTGGTAATACCCTACTTAGATTACTAGTTCCCCATAGAGAGAACTATGGATTAAAAGACATGAATAATGTAGAATTTATCTTTCATGATTCCAAATTATTTTTCCTGAGTGGTTGCAAAAATTCACAACTCTACTAGTAGTGTTAACATGCCTGTCTTTCCATTCCAATAATGTTTTCCTTTATTTTACCATTTTTGATAAATTATTAGCATTATTGTGAGTTCTCATGAGTGTTTTAATTTGAATTTCTTTGATTTTTAGTGATTTTGAACATGTTTAAAGTGATTGTTGATCATTTGTATTTCCTCTTTTGAAAACTTTGTTCTTCAATTTAGAACTATGCTCAAGAAGCTATAAAATTGTGCATATCCTTTGACCCAACAATACCACTACTAAGCCATATCTCAAAGAGATCAAAGAAAAAGATCTATGTGTACAAAAATATTTAACTGCTCTTTTCATAGTAGCAAAGAATTGGAAATTAGCTGCTCATCAATTGGGGAATGACTAACCAAAATGAGATTCGAAATTATGATGGAATAGTATTGTTATAAAAAATGACAAGCAAAAAAGTTTGTTAAGAATTCTCTAAACTGATGCAGATTAAAGTGAGCAAAACCAGTAAAATATTGTTTACAGTAACAGTAATACTATATCAATTAACTGTGAAAGATTTAGCTTCTCTGATTAGTATAATGATCCAAGACAATTCCAAAGGACTTAGGATAAAAACAATGCTAGCTGTCTCCAGAGAGAGAATTTATGAACTCTGAGGAGTTCACTTCATTTTTATTGCTTTTTTTGACAACATGACTGATATGGAAATATGTTTTGCATAATTGATATATTTCTTGCCCTCTAGATAGGCTAAAGGTGGAAGGGAAGGAGATAAATTGGAACTCAAAATTTAAAAAGAAGTTATATTTAAATAATAACTTCATAAAGAAAACCACTTCTTCATATCATTTAACCACTTATTTATTAGAAAATAGCTCTTAATTTTATAAACAATTGCCCAAAAATCTTGGAATGAAGACTTTAATTAGAAACAGGCAATACAATTTTTAGAAATCTTACTCCATACCTTGATTTTAACTGTATTTATTTTATTTGTAAAAATATTGTTTTATGTACTTTTTTTGTTTTATTTAATCCTTTATAAGCTCTTCTATCCTGTATTTAATTATGAATTTCCTTCCTATCTATAGTTGTGGAATATATAACTCCCTATTTTCTTTACTTTTTATAGTGTGACATTTTATGTTTAGATCAGAGGTTCTTAATCCTTTTTTTTTTTTTTCTGGGTAGAGGACTCTTTTGACAGTCTGGGATAGCTTATGGATTTCTTCTCAGAATAATGTTTAAGAATTCAAGATAAAATACAAAGAAAACAAAATATTAATGAAAATAAAGATACAATTTTCCCCATCCAGATTTATAAATCTCCTAAAATTGATCCAGAATTCTCAGGTTAAGAAATCCTGATTTGTATAATTTATCTATTTGGAATTTATTATGGTATAGGATATAAGAAGCTGACCCCAAGTTATTTTTCAAGAGTTTGCCTTTTATTTTCCCAAACAACTTTTGTCAAGTAATGAGGGAAAAAGAGATTATAGGTCATCTTGTCCAAACTCCTCAGGTTATAGATTAGAAAACTGAAGTCCAGAGAAGGGAAGATATTTGGCCAATCTTTTACAATTAGCCAGTGGCAGGACTACAATTAGATCCTAGTTCCACAAATCCCCAGCCCTGTGCCCATTCTATTGTAAAACATGTCCCCCTGCCCTTAGTGAAAAAAATGTTCCAATTTTTTTTTTTATTACAGGACCTGTAAAAAATGTATTTAACTTAAAAGCAAAAGATCTGAATTGGGACCTCATTACCCTACTTTAATTCTGCTCAGAGCAATTAACCTAATGCTCTCATTTGTGTGTGGGAGGAAGATAAAAAGCAGAGTAGCACGTGCATATGCCTGATGAAAAACTAGGTGGCACATGTACATCAATTCAAAAAAGGTGTAAGATTCTAGTAACATTTATGCTAAGTTACCTAAAGCATCTCCTTGCTTGTGTGCATCAAAGAAAGCAGATGACAAAAGGAGAGGGTTACTAATTTACCCTGCTCTAATAGCTCTTGGCTATATTCTCATTAAAATAAAGTATGTATCCCCAGAAAATCATAAAAGAGAGAAAAGGACCCACATGCACAAAAATGTTTGTAGCAGCTCTTTTTATGGTAGCAAAGAATTGGAAAATGAGTAGATGTCCATTAATTGGGGATTGGCTAAATAAGTTATGGTATATGAAAGTAACGGAATAATATTGTTCTATAAAAACAATGAACAAGTTGATTTTAGAAAGGCCTAGAAAGATTTACATGAATTGATGCTGAGCAAAACAAGCAGAACTATGAATACATTGTACATAGTAACAGCAAGACTGTGCGATGATGAACTACAAAAGGTTTGGTTCTTCTCAGAAGTTCAATGATCCAAGGCAATCCCAATAAACTTTGGCTGGAAAATGCCAACTGCACCCACAGAGAGAACTATGGACATTGAATTTAATGCTGTGTTCACTGTTTCCCCCCCCCTCTTTTTTTTTCCTCTCATGGTTTCTCCCATTTGTTCTGATTTTTCTCTCCCAATATGATTCATAAGGAAATGTGTTTAACAAAAGAAGAACATTTTATTATTATTATTATTATTACTAAACTTCATCTTCTTCCCCCAGTAATGACCACAGTTATTTTGGAACTCATAGTTTTGGTCATCTTCCTTGTCTATTTGGCAATATGTAAAGGGTATTAGACTGTACCTCTCCTCTATGAAATCACCTCTACATCCACCTCATGGAGTATTGTATCAGCTCATAAAACTTTCATTAATATCTTCAATCTGAGAGCCTAAAAATCTTATAAACCACTTGTTGAATGGGCAAGATAAACAGCTTGCAGCAATTTCCCTGAAGAAGCAGACTTTTCCCTTCAGGAACCTATAATTGTAGAAACACCCATTCTGAAAAGAAAATTGCTTTCTATTAAGCTGTACTTCATTCTTAAAAATTCTCTTTCAATGCCCTCTTCTCAGTATTTGTGAGATAATCATGGATTCTTCCAACCCATTGACCTACTTACTCTAGAATTCATTTTGTGGCTAGTTGCCTAGGGACTGGTTTGTTTTTCTATTCTTACCTTGCCCCTTTGTGCTACTTGCAGGTTTCAGGAGGCCCCCTAAGGACCTCCTCAGCACTAAGGACATCCTCAGGGAACCAGCTTCACAGTAAACTCTAAAGCTTGCAAAGTTATTAACCTTAGGAAAACAAATTGTGGGGAATGAAGATCATCTAGGGATACCACTGTTTTCTAAAGAGATACCATAGCTTAAGCAGTGGATATAAAAAGGATGTGCTATTCAGAGAGTAACAGCCTCATCTCATTCTTTCCACATTTTTTGATGTGGATTATATAATTATAGTCTTTAGAATTGAAAGCATCTTTAGGGAGCAAGTGGTTCAACCTCTTCATTTTACAAATGAGGAAACTAAGAAAAGTGTCGGAATCTTATCCAAAATCACACAAGTATTAAAGGTCAGAGCCAAGATTTGAACTCGGGTTCTAAATTCATCATCCTACATCATGCTGGGAATCACCATTTCCATGTGACACCCTCTCCAGAGAGATTTCACTTGAGAGTTAATGTTTGGTATCCCCAGACTTGTTCCCTACATCATTCTCAAGCCATAGGAGATTAATTATTAAGATCTTGTCATAAGTAGTCATCAGCTTACAGGGTTTGGAGGTGACCTCAGAGATAGCCTAATTCTACTGTCTTGATTTTTAAAAGAAATTAAGACCCAGAGAGGAAGGATCATTTGCTTCAGGGTCACAGAATGAGAAATCTCTAGAAATGCAAGTTTCTGGGGAGGAAAGCAAAGAAGAGAGAACTTTACTAAATGACAGTGAAAACATGGCACTTGGACTCCTATTCTCATTAAGAAATTAGCCAAATTATTTTGTAGGTCTCTATGTCCTTCCCTGATATAGGTCTTAGATCTAGGACAACTAGATAGAGAGAAAGATTAGTTAGGAGGTTATTGCAATAGTTCATTCCAGGATTAATTATCTGGACTTCAGCAAGGGTTAAACTAGACTTCAGGAAAGCTATTGGAAAAAAAAAATCTCAGCACACGCTTGTGGATAAGGAATGTGAACTTGATAAAAGTACAGTTAGGTAGGTTTGGAAACTGATTAAATAGCCAGACTTAAAGACTGATGATTGATGTCAACTTAGAAAGAAGTCTTGTAATGGAATGTCATAGGGCTCTGTCTTCATCCATGTTCTATTTGATAATTTTAGCATTGATTTGGATTAAAGTACAGATGACATGCTTATCAAATTTTTGAATAATAAGAAATTGGGAGGTATGAATTACATTCAGATGATGGAATTTGCTACCAAAAAAGATCTCAATAGACTAGAACAATAGTTACTGAATAAGATGATGTCAAAAAAAAAACCAACTAAATTTGTGACTTTATGAATATGGAGTACTCTTAGTGAGGAAACTCCCTCTATGAACATAGGTATTGACATTTTTTCTGCATTATATAATCTTAGAGAGTTTCCCAAGATACTAAGGAGTTAAGTGATTAAGTATCAGAGGGAAGACTTGAACTAAGATCTTACTGATTCAGAGGATGCTTTCTATCCACTATGCCACATGACTCTCAGGATGATATTTAATAGAAATAAATGTAAAGTATCCTTGGGATTAGAAAAATCAACTTTCCAAGTGCATGATGAGGAAAACTTATCTAGATAGTAGTACCTATTGGGAAATTTTAGAGCATTTCAAAATCAATACAAATCCACGGTGAAACATTGAAGCCCAAAAAAGAAATGTAATGATAGCATTCAAGAAAAGTGGTAATCTCACTATACTTTGCTTATTACATCAAATGCAGCATATTGTGTTTAGTTCTGGACACTGTGCTATAGGAAGAATGTTGGACAACTGGAAAATTAAAACAAATGCCCATAAGCCCTTTGGACAATTTTTCTTTCAATTCTCTCCATTTTAGTATCCTTAATTATAAATAAAAAAGTTAGACTTACTTGTCTTTACATTTGCTTCCATCTTTAATGAATGTAAAAAACATTATACAGAGGATATAGAAAGTGCTTCATTCTAGTAAACTTTTTATACTCATATTTTATTTTCTTAAGTGTCAAATTATATGGAATCATATGTAAATATTACTAAAACTAATTTCCTCCACTTTCTTTTAAAATCTATTTATTTTAAACTTAAATACAAAATAGAAAAAAAGGAAAAATTGCTATGTGCAAAGCAGAACATGAGAGGTTTTAGAACATAAAGCAATAAATTTTCAAATTAAGAAAGCCTATATAATGAATACTAAATTGTGTTTAGAGCTGTCCATCTCTTCTTTGCTTCCTTATAAGTTTTCTTTAGTTCTCTTCTGCATACTTGTTACTTCATTCTTCCCCTTCCTTCCTTGAAGGCTAAAATGAAACACAATATTTGTTTGTCCTCTGTTTCTCTGATGGTAGATAATATGCTCCTTCATAAGTCTAAGTCTTTCTATATTTTTCTAAATCCACTAACTCATCATTTCCTACACCAAAGCAATATTTCATCCTTATACTGCCTAGTTATTTTAAATAGTCTAAAACAGCATTAATATGACTGACATATAGTTTCTCTATTTTTCTCTTTTGATTAAATCTATTTTTAGCTTTGACTTTGTCTGAGATCATGATTACTAGCCCTGAGATCATGATTTTTTTTAACCTAATAAATTCTAATCTTGATATTTATTATTATTATGTTTGTGTGTATCTCTTATTTCCTATCCTTCCTGACTTTTCTGCTTCACTTCTTTCTGCTCCATTACCCTCCTGCTATTAAACTCATGCCCCCTCCAAGATTCCACCCTTATCCTCTCCCCCGCCCTTTCCTCTTCCCTTTTCTATTACTTTCAACCTTGTAATTTAACTCTTTCCTTAAAATTTAACCCATTTCTTTCTTTTTATATTTAAGGCAAGAGATTTAAAAAAATCTATTCTGTGAAATTCAATAGAGATAAATATAAAATCTAACTTCCCCAGCATAAGATGTGGGAGGCATGACCCAAGAGCACATGATTTGAAAAAAAAAAATGGAGTATTTTTTTTTTTAGTGACAATCCTTGAACCAGAAATAGAGTATCCTCTCCTTATTCTACATGCTCCTTATGTTTCTTCAATTAACATGGGTCCCTATATTTAGGATAATCTTCCCTCCTGTGTTTGGCGTTAGTGGTCTTCATCTATTCGCAACTTGTCCTCTTAGCCTTTGGGAGATGGTGGTATGGAGGGAATGGAAAAGTATAGAGAAAGATTTGACCTATGATTGTATTAGTTTAGAGAATCTCATTGTGATGATCAGAAATTTATTGGCAATTTATACTGTTATGGAATTAACTGGAGACACTGGGATTTAGACTTGTCATTTAGACTTGCCTATGAACTTAGAGTTGGTATATGTTCAAGACAGAACTTACATTCAGGTCTTCCTAACGCCAAGGGCAGCACTGTATCTACCATGCCTTGCTACCTCTTAAAGATAACCAGTTATCTTTGAGCAAATCAAATCGGCAAATCCATACCCTTGTTTCAGTTTTCATGCTTTCTTATTTCTCTAAAACATTTACCATAAATTATTACCCCCTTTTTACAGTTTACTTCCCCTCTTTGATATCATATTCTCCTGGTCATTCCCCTATCCTTCTAATTATTCCATGTCTTTCTCCTTTAAGGTTACATAAGGTAACCTTATGGTATTAAGGCCCCTTGGTTCTTTGTCTTCTCTATATATACCATCTCCTTTGGAAGAGTCATTCACTCCCAAGACTTTAGCTATAACCTCTATGTGGATAAATTCTCAATCATATATATTCAGCCTCTCTTTTAGTTCTTAAACCCCTATGTCCAACTGCTTATCTCTCCTTCTCAAACTTAAAATCTCAAAAAAGCCAACTTATTATCTTTCTTTCCAAAAGTTGGTCCCCTTTTTGAAAAGCAATGTTGCAGAGAATTGCAGAAATTCAGAGAATAGACAGAGAACTGGCAGAACTCAGGAAGATCAGGGCTCCTATCTTACTTCTAACATGTATTAGCTATTTGACTCGGAACAAAATACTCAATCTTATAGTGAGGTAGGCAAGTCTCTAAGGCTATAAATTACAAACAAGATGACATAATGCATTGGCAGAGGAAATTTATTCACCTGGAAGTTTCCTGTACTAATGAGATTATTTGTCCAGTCCTCAGCCCTATCTTGTTTTGGTCAGTTACATCACTATTTACTTGGTATACTATGTTTGAAACCTTAAATATTTAAAATCTTACACTTTAAACATAATTTTATAACTCTTCTATCACTATCTGACCACTTGCTAAATCCTATGAATTCCACTTCACAAGTATTTCTCACACCAATTTCCTCCTCTCTATTTCTACTGCCACTACTTTAGTATAGCCTGAACTATTAAAATGACTCTTAAGATATTCCCAACTCAAATATCTTCCCTCCCAATCCATCCTTCATTTCATTGCAAGAATAATTATCTTTATGCAAAGATTTGGTCCTGCAGAAAAGGAAAATGATAAATGTTGGAGAGAAGATGTGGGAAAATCGAAACACATGCATTGTTGGTGGAATTGTGAACTGATCCATTAATTCTGGGAAATAATTTGGAACTATGCCCAAAGGGCAATAAAACTGTGCATACCCCCTGACCAAAAAATACCACCACTATGTCTCTGTCCCAGAAAGGGAAAAGAATTCACATGTATGAAATATTTAAAGCACCTCTTCTAGTGATGACAAATAATTGAAAATTAAGGGGATACCCATCAATTGGGGAATGTTTGAACAAGTTGTGATATATTAATGTAAAGAAGTGATGATCAGGAGGATTTCAGAATTCCATGAGAACTTTCATGAACTGATGCTGAGTGAAGTGAGCAGAACCAAGAGAATATTATATGCAGTAACTGCAACATAGTTATCAGCTATGGTAAACCTAGTTAGTTCTCAGCAATATAATGGTCCAAGACAGTGCAAAAAAGATTCATGATAGAAAATGCTATTCACATCCAGAGAAAGAATTGTAGAGTCTGAATGCAGATCAAAACATACTATTTTCACTTTTTTGTTTTTTTTTCTTTCTTGTAGTTTCCCCCTTTTGTCCTGATTCTTCTTTCACAAGACTAATATAGAAATAAGATTAATATTATTGTTTGGATATAATCTATATCATATTGTTTGCTGCCTTGGGGAGAGAGGGTGAAAAAAATTGGAGCTCAAAATCTTAATAAAGTAAATGTTGAAAACTAAAAAAAGAAAATACTAAAAAATAATTGATCATGGTGCTTCTCTGTTCTGAGCTTCTTACAAAGTCTTTCTTATCTTTTAGGGAAAGTTTTGAATCTTTTCCCTGGTGTCAAAACCATCTATGTCTATAACCAGCCTAATTATCTATTCCACTCCAGCCAAATTAGGTTATTCTCTGCCCTTTGAACATGGCTAGTACTTATTTGTTCCTTTTCCTTATACTGACTTTATATTTTATATATATATTTGCAATTTCCACTCTCTGTTTCTAGATCTATCCTCTAAGGCCAAGTAGAATGATGTGACAGATGTTCAAATGCCTATAGAAAGCTACTATCCTCATCACATCCTGAAAGCCTTCTCTTCAGCCACTCATTTAAAAAAGTAAAAACAAGATCTCAGGCCTGTATCCAGAGGGATGCTAAGAGGACTAAGAAATAATTCCTGCCCTCATGGTATTGGTAGTCTAGAAGGTCAGATAAAACACATACATAAATTATGGTAGTGCAAGGTAGAAATTAAGAATACAACATGGGAGGTACATAGTGCTGTTTTTCAACATATTATAGATTGCTTGTGTTATGTCATTTGGCAAATAACATGGAAAACCTAAAAAAAAAAAAAAAGCCAAAACAGGGATACTCTTCATGCCTGATGAATGTCTTATCAACCAATGTCAAGTATGTGCTCTAGGGTATGTGAACTTTATGAGAGGCAATATCAGTGTCAGCAGTCTGAAATGTTACTGGTAAGTAGAAGGTGAGGTTGAGAACTGCAGGGATCATTCTCTCCAGTGATTCAAAAAGTTGTACTGGTGCTCCTGGGATGCTGGTTTATGATGCTTTGGAAAAGGTGAAGACCAACTATTCTTTAGTAGTACAGAGTGGGGTACAGTGAAATATGTTATTTGGTCTCAATAGATTTTGGGGGATATTCTTAGTGGAGTTCAGGATAGGACAAAATCAGTGGAAACTATGCAATTTGAGAATTGGGTCTTGTTTTCCATTTCTGCTATCATTGTGAGTGTATATGTATATATATATATATATATATGTATATATATATATATGTACGCACATATACATATATATATGTATGTGTATGTATATGCATATATATACCTATATACAAATGTGTTGTAGATACATATACAAATATGTGTGTTAATATGTACATATGTATACATATACATGCATATATTGTGTATGTATGTTAAGAGATCATATTTACATAAATGGAAACTTATGTCTAGTGTTGCTCTAGCATCCACATGATAGGCATCAAAATTGAGGAAGCAAAGGAAAATGGAATCTGTAGCCAGATCCAGTTTAATAATGCTGCTGAATCTGAAGTATTCCACCTGAGCTTGCTTTTGGCTCCTGTCCCCAGAAAAGGATGCTACTGAACTTACCTTTGGCTATCTGCTCTTTAGCCACTTTCCTACCCAATCAGTCAGATGGTAAGCATTTATTAAGCACTTTCCATCTTGTAGGTACTATACTGAGCCCAGATTATAGACTATGCCTTAGAAATTTTAATCCTATAAAATGAGATTGGTAAGAGGACTATTATCAGTATTAAATGAGTTAATATTAATTATAAACCTTAAGTTACTATAAAAATGTTAGCTGTCATTATTGTAATCATCATTATTGTCTCCATCATTACTGAGATCTCCAGAATGTCTTCCCTAGAACCCCACTGTCCTTATTAGTGACTGCCTCACTAGGTCCATTATTTTAGGTAGGCCATGCTTCACTTCACTCTTAACTTCCCAATTGTCTTTTCACCAGCTGTCTTGCTGTCAAATTCCTTTCCTTGTGCTCTTCTAACCCTGTCTGCCATTCACCTTTTCCCTTTCTTCTGAAACCATGATCAAATCAACTCTGCCATTATTCTGGGAAGGAATGTGTCAATCCACTCCTATATAACCCCACTCACCATCCCTGTAAATTTCTGAACTAAGGAACTCCTCCCTGGATACCACTTGTCTAATGAATATTGTCTCCTTCTATTAAAACGTAAGCCTCCTCTTCAACAATGAAATGATTCAGATCAGTTCCAGTGATCTTGTGATGAAGAGAGTTATCTATACCCAGAGAGAGGACTGTGGGAACTGAATGTGGTTCACAGCATAACATTTTCACTCTTTTTGTTGTTGTTTGCCTGCATTTTATTTTCCTTCTTATTTTTTTCCAGTTTGATTTTATTTTTCTTATGCAGAAAAATAATTGTACAAATATGTATGCATATATTGAATTTAACATATATTTCTACCATGTGTAACATATATTGGATTACTTGCTATCTAGGGGATGAGAGGGGGAGGGGGGAATTGGAACACAAGGTTTTACAAGGGTTAATGTCAAAGAATTATCCATGCATATGTTCTGAAAAATAAAAAAAAAAATAAGCCTCTTGAGAACAAAGACTGTTTTTACTCACATTTGTATCCACAATTTTTAGTATAAGGATTAGCACAAAGTAATAATACTTATTACCTAAAAATATTTACATGAGTTTTTTTGCTTATTAATTCATAATCATTAGTGTATCAGACACCATATTTGGATACCTGAGTAAGCCTACAATTCAGAGGAACCGGTGATCTGGATTCTGAATAACTGGTTTTCATGTAATACTAGCAAGTACTGTCACTTATTACTTGTGTGATCATTTAAGAGTTTCTGGGCTTTCTCTGTGCCTCAGTTTCTTCATCTTTTAAATGGCAATAATACCTTTAATATTTTTATTTCAATGGCATTGTTAAAAAGCTAAATTGAAAAGATATATGTAAATCACTTTGCAAAACTTTAAAACTCTGTAGGTGTTGTTTTTGTTATTATTTAAATGAGATTGCTCAAACCAGGAAACTACTGTCAATAGAATAATTTTAAGAAAGCTTCTGAGAGTTTAATTAGATACTTACTGAATGCTGAACTTCAATGAATTCCTTTCTATAGAATTTTTTTTCATTGTGTTTCCTTATTCCCTTTATATATAATTCCCACCTAGTTTTAATAAGTCTCCTCTTATCCCAAACAATTGGATTCAGTTTGAATAGTGATAGACAGTTTTTGTTTTGAAAGGAACCCCAGGTAATTTGGAAGGAGACAGCTCTGATATCTCAGAGAACAAAGATGAGGTGGTCTGGCAGTTTATTTCCAAATAGCGGAAGGATATTCATACAGAGCTGATAAACTCAGCTCAGATGTTCCCCCCAAAATATTCTGAAATCTAAATGGTTCCTTCACTTATGAACAGAATCTTCATAATACATGGGAAAATCAAATTTTATTTTTTAAAAAAATGCATCAGTTACCACTTGCCTCTTCTATCTTTCACCTTATTGGACATTTCCAGCTGGGCAACCCATAGCTTCTCAAATTCCACATTTTCAAAGAGAACTAATTCTTTCTCTCTCCTACCCCCTCAAACAACCTCATTTTCAGATTAGATTAGATTAGATAAAGCAGGAGTCCTCAGACTTTTTAAATAGGGGGCCAGTTCATTGTCCCTCAGACTGTGGGAGGGTCAGAGTATAATAAAAACAAAAACTTTGTTTTGTGGGCCACTGAAATTTGTGCCAAGCACTATACAAAGTATTGGAAATACAAATACAAGCAAAAAATTATAGTTCTTATTTTCAAAGTGCTAACATTCTAACAGAGTAACATAATATGTAAAAGGGAGCAGAAAAGCAAATAAGATGGAGAGTGGGGAAGAAACTTGTGCTGTGACAAAGTAGAAAAAGTCTAGAGAGTCTGGTCTATATTAGAAGAACCTTTCAAACTTCCCTGTCTCTGTAAAGGGTATTGCTCTCCACACAACGTACTGCAGCCTTGGAGTCTTCCTCAACTTCTCAAATGGTGAATTATACTTTTTTTAAAAAAAAAGTTTGGTTTTCCCATGTATTTATAAAGATTTTGTTCCTATGTAAAGGAACTGTCCCTCTGTTTAATAAATGTTTTTGATCGATTTTTTTTTTTGCCCTAAAATGGTTATGATGGTCTTTTGTTTGTTGCATTTATTAAAAAATCTTCATGCATTTCTAGCATGTATTAATTTAAAAAATGGATGATTTGGATGTTCTTTGTGTTATTTCTGTCTCTTTTTCTTTCTCTCTCCTTCTCTCCCCCTCTTCATTTCTCCTCTCTCTCCATCCCTCTTTTTCTCTCCTGTCTCTCTCTGTCTCTGCCTGTCTGTTTCTGTGTATCTCTATCTGTTTGTTTCTCTGTATTTCTCTGTCCTTGTCTCTGTCTTTGTCTCTGTCTTCCTGTCTATCTCTGTCTCTGTGTCTCTGTCCCTTTCTCTCTGCTCTCTCTCTGTATTTCTTCCCCCCTTAAGAATTTAAATTGAATCTCTTCTTTACCTTTGTTCATCCATCAATTGATCTTTTCTCCACTGTGAACCAGTAGCCATTCACAGAGAGAAAAGTTCTCTATTCTTTATATAAGTTTTATAAAAAGAAATCCTACTTTAGCTGAGCTTTCAGAAAGAAACGATAAATTGGACCAAGGATGTTAGGATATAATCCTTTTCTTCAGAGAAAAGTGTTAGTGACTCTATATTTGAGAAGATTTTTTTTTGGATGTGTGAAAAGTAGGACATGTCAAAATATTGTATAGTAAAAAGAATTGAACTTAGGGTCAAATGATGAGAAGACCTGGATTTAAGTTCTAGTTCTATCATTGACTAGCTCTATGACTATAGTCCTCACATTCCTCTTCTGTTTAATGGAAAGCTTGGATTAGTTGGCCACTATGGTCCTTTCCAGCTGTATCATTCTATTATTTTTGTGTCAATCAAATCAAAAGAAATTGAACAGGGCAACCACAACATGTTGTGGCCTAGGGGACTTATTCACAGGTGATAGCTGAAGGACAATTGCTACAAGTCAACTCAGGTCGTTTTAAGCTTAAATAGCAGTGTAGCTGACATTGTCCTGACAACTTCAGTGTCAGAATTTAAAGCTTGGATCCAGTTATGGTGCCTGTCTCAAATTAGCCCAAAGATTTTCATTCTGCTTGCTGAATTACAGGACCAATCAAGTCTTTCCATTGCTAGTTGAATGCATACATAATTAATTTTTCTAATGTCTAAGAACTGAATGGGAAGTTGCTGAAATGTGATATGTTGTTTGAAATTGAGTAAGATTTTAATTTAGGTGCAAATATCACAGGAAGTCTTAAGTTTTATGGTGCCTAGTTAAGGACAAAATACTTCTAGTCTTAGATTGGGAGCAATTAGTAAAATAAAATTTACAGATTTCTTCTCTAAGAACTAAAAGGCAATCAGGCATAATGGATAGGAGCAGTGAGGTGGCTTAGTGGATAGAACAGGCTTGGAGATCCACCTTTCTGAGTTCACATCTAACCTCAGACACTATCTGTGTTATACTGGGCAAATCACTTAATTCTGATCACCTCAATTTCCTTATCTGTAAAAATGGCTTGGAGAAGGAATTGGCAAACCACTCCAATATCTTTGCCAAGAATACCCCAAAAGAGTCACAAATGACTATAATGGCTAAACAAAAATGATGGTTAGAGAGCTGACCTCATATCTGATAAGATGATTTCAAATCCTTCCTCTGACACATACTAGCTATATGGCTTTAAATGGGAAGTCATTTAATTTCTTAGCAGCTAAAACTATAAATTATCCAAAAGGTGGTAACCTGCATTAGTGGAGGGGATTTCCTTATCTTTGATATCCCAATCCTTATGAAATCATAGATTTAATCCCAATCTTATTCCTCAGAACAATAGGATGATTAATTCTTGTTTAATTCTATCATAGTTACATATAGATATATCTTACCCAGCTTCCCAGTTTATGAAAAGAAATGTAACTTACTTATTTTTGTACTTTTCCCAGGAACTACCACTTTACTCTATTCAGTAAATGTTTAATAAATTTTGTTGAATTTAATTCCATTACAACTGAAACAATATAACTTTGGACAAAGGAGGTGGGGAAGCCTAAATGGATACATAAAATTTTTTGAATGTATTTTTACTTTTTTCAAATATTTTTCAAGTGTTTTTGAAATAGTGCTAGGAAAGCACTATGTAAATTTCAGGTATGATGTAAATTTAAGCTATTATTGTTATTACTATTACATTTAGGCATATTACATATGTCAAATTGAATTTTAACACAAATATGAGTTTATATTTTATCTGTTTAATATTTATTAGATTTGGCACAATTCTATAGCTTCTCAAGATACTCATGGATCCCCCATGCCATATAGAATTCCTTTATGTCACTTGTAGAACTTTATATCATCTGCAAATTTTAATCCCTTTGCTATCTATGCCTTCATCCAACTCACTGATGAAAAACAGGACAGATTCCTGAGTTTCATGTCAATATCTCAAGTATCCGTGATTTTTAGCAATGTGAATAACGACCCACATAGCAGTTTCTCCAGGTTCTGGTGCATTTTTAATAGAGGTAGCTAAGTATGACCATGGACAAAGCTCTGGACATTGACTTAGAAAAATATAAGTTTATTTCCAGATTCAGACACTTACTTAGCCTTGTAATCCTTGGCAAGTTACTTAACGTCGATTTACTCATCTGTAAAATGGAATTGTGATAACACACTAGTGTTATTATGAGGATAAAATGAGATAATTGTAAAAATGCTTTCACATACCTTAAAATACTATACAAATTTTAGCTATTATTATCATTATTATTATTAATGAACTGCTGTGACCAAAGGAGAGGAAGGGAATAAGCATTTACTAAGTACCTACTATATTTCAGGTACTGTGCTAAGCACTTTACAATAGTATCTCATTTGATCTTCACAACAACCCTGGAAGGCTGCTGCTACTATTCCCATTTTAGAGTTGAGAAAACTGAGGCAGGCAGAGGTTTATTGGTTTGTCCAGCATTGCACAACTATCTGGGGTCAGATTTGGACTCAGTCTTCCTGATTCCAGGTCCAGTGATCTATTGACTGGGTCACTGAATTGCCTCTAATTGATTCCTGGTAGGAAAATCTGATTTTGAGCCTCTCTGAACTTGGACTGATTTCTGGATGGAACCATGGTTTGCTGCAAGGTCACAGGCTCTTTCCTATGAAAGATAGTCTCTACCAGAGCTTGGGCTTTTGCTAGAATAACTTTTGATTACCTAAGATCAATTCTTTACCAAGATGAAACATCAGAGCAAAACTTAGTGCAGAAATAGGTTGGTAGTAGTAGAATTGGAACTGAAAGAAATACCCTGGGAGTTTCTATTCTATCAAGGGATTCCCCATTGGAAGTTCTTTAAAGTAAATTAAAAATCATGTATCATTAACAATTCTACTTCCAGGCAATTGGTATGCTTAAGTCTTTGAAAACCAATTGCTCTGGCTGTTCTCTCTCCCTGGAATGCTCTCCCAAGCACTCACAAGATGGTCAGAAAAAGCAATACAAGGATTTTCAAGATCTCTCTTAAGAACTTTAAAACTGATTGTATGACAAGGGAGACAATGGCATAGGACCAGTATGATGTGCCCTCATCAGAGAAGATGCAATGCTCTATGAGTAAAGCAAAATTGAATTAGCCCAAAAGACATATGAGATGCACAAAATTAAAGAAGCCACCCAAAATGTTCATAGGGTTAGGGTTGCATCTGACCTGTGGCAGAGCACGCCAATCTTGTATTGATCTGATCAGCCACAGTCCACACACTGTAACTCCACCCTGACGTGATGTCATTTTGGTCCTTCTTCAAGTTCGAAGAACAATAATCAACCAACCAACCACTAGTAGCAATGTTTCCTTTTGTTTGTATCTTTAGCTGCTCATCCTTACTCTTCTGGTGTCACTTTCAGTTACTGATTTATATTGGTGTTGTCTACTTTTTTAGGACATAAATTCCTTAAAGGCAGGGGTATTTGGGGGGTTGAGGGGAAGTTGGGGTTTGTTTGTTTTTGTTTTTTCTTTGTGTTTTCCAATGCTCTGTTTCTTGCATATTTGTTGGTGTTCAGTTGTTCAACCATATGATCCCATGAACCGTAACAAGACAGGCCCTTTAACACTGTCTGTAAGGATTTCTGGACAAAGGCCTGCATTTAGAAAGTGTTTAACACATTTTTTGTTGATTGATTGATGTATTCTCAATCCACCCCTCCCATCTTATTTATATTTTTTGGTTTGTTTGTTTCATGTATAAGTAAACTTCTCCCACCTTAATTATCTCAGATTCTGGATTAGTACAGGTCCAAATAACAGCTTCATTTAGTACATTCCTCTCAAAGACATTAATCTTCCAAGTTAAAACTTGTTTTGTAACAGTTCAGAATAGACTTTTTAAGGAGAATAAGTACTTAACATTTGCAAAAATCTTTGTGTTTTACAATTATAATTGTGACTGATTGGCTAATCTTTAGGTAAAAGAAGAAACTTGTACAAAATGGCAAAGTGTAGCCCTCTGTAAATTTATTCAGTAGTCTAGGGAGAAGCTTATATATTTATCAGAATAGTAGAGCACTGGGCTCTCTTGCTTCCCTCCAACTTTTCTACCAGACTGATAGTTTCCTCTGAATTTTCTCATGTATTTATTTTTTTTTTTGAGAGAAAATTCTGTGCTTCTCCCAACACTGAAATTGAGGAGGAAAAAAGTCATTTCAAGTTATCTTTCAATTTCTAAGAGAGTCTGATATTTCCATAAAATGTTGAAGATAACAGTTATTTTATGGTTCTAAAATTGCAGTAGTTTTCAATTTGCTATTGTATATATAGCAGTCGCTAAGCGGGTAGGCTATTTTGCATAGCTGGTTCTTCCCTTTTTCTTCTCGAGTGCCTGCCTTTTGGTCATTTCACTGGCCATTAGGCCCTTAACCAAGAGGAGGAAAGGAAATTGAAGGAGATGGAGTGGAAACAAGGCAATTTTATTTTGATTAGTATAGTCTCAGTGTAGCACACAGGCTCTAGGCTCACTCTCCCAATTCTAACTCACACTGGCAGACTGGATCCTCAGAGATTGACTGACTGCTTCTTTCTTCAGGGTTCTAGAGGTCACCCTGAGAGTTTCTTTATGAAAGAAAAAATTGTATTCTGAATTGAATATGATAAAAGAAATATCCATACACTTAACAAAATGCAAAAAAGATAAAAATATGCAGGTTACTTTCAAAACTGTCCTTCTTATCTGTGCTTCCTTCTGAACTTCCTTCTATTACCTTAAAAAGATTTCAGTGACCCTCCTTTTTTTTTTCTTTCTTTTTTAAGCATCACAATTGCTACTCTCTACTCCTATGTCTCCTCACACTAGAATTAAAAGAAAGAAGGTGGGGAAGGGGGGAGATTGGAGAGAACTTTATAATAGATATACATAATCAAGTTAAATTAATGCACAGAGTAATCAAGTCCCAAAATGAGTATCTCTATTTCTGTTAGGAGAGATACAGCATAGATTATCATAGGATCTCTGGAGACATGGTTGGTCATAGTACTGATCTGAGTTCTTAGAATTATAAATAAAAACAAACTAAATAAATAATATAAAGAAAAGCAACAGTAAAAAAGTTGTTTTTTTAAAAATTTATTATATTTATGTCCTTGTATAGATTATTCTCCTGGTTCTATTCATTTCACTTTCCATCCATTCATACTATCTCTAAAATAATTTTTCATCATTTCTTAGGGTATAATAGTAATTCATTTCATTTATGTACCACTATTTTTTTTTCACCCTTTCCCAAATTGTCTAAAAGAATATTCAAGACAGTGGGAATATTTTTCTAAAGCAATTGCTTATGAGCCTCCAGTAGTATGCTTCCCCAAATGACTATAAATTGATATCAATTAGCCAGTAAAACTTAATTAGCGACTAGGGGTTATTTACTAACATAGTATAATAAGAATAGTTGATATAAAGCTTCCCTCCTCTAAATATGGAGCATACTCTCTCACAAGTATATACAGAGTGAAGGAGAAACTAGGCTTAAAACTTGCTGCACATCTGACAAAGAAGTAAGACATGTTCCTTGTTGCTGGATGCCCTTTTATGCTTTTGTGCAGTCACCATGAAGTTCCCCTTAGGCATGGCACAGCTTTCTGCATGGTTCCTTGTATAACCCTGAAGCTATCTTCATACAGTCCGTTTAGTTTGTTCTTTGCTTTTGATGAATAGTACTTCATAAGCTATTGTTCTAAGAAATGAGTCACTTATGAAAAGTCCAAAATTTCCAAAATTTGAAGTTCACAAAGTCATCCTATGGCTAAAGGGTAGGAGGCAACACCTTCCTCCCCCCCCTTTCCCCTTACTCCTATCAAGCTGTTCCACAAAGATGTAGATTATTTTCTGAATTTACATAGGCTTTCATGAAAGTTTTCATACCTTTTCTGGAAAAAAATAAATCTTACCTCCCTATGACTTCTCATTGCTCAATTTCCCAACATAACCTCTTTCTGGTGACCAAAAGGAAATAAAAAATGGGGGTTGAGGGCCTAGGGAAATCTACCCTACTTCAGAAATTGTATCCATGATAGCAGATGTTTTTTACCCATAAAAGTGGCTTTACAATTTTTTGTAGCTGTTATTTCAGGATAATTGTTTGCCTTTTTAATATTATATATTTTATTTTATGCATTAAAAAACATTTTTGAGAAAGGTTCCATATGATTCACCAGACTGCCAAAGAAGTCCATAATACAAAGAAGGATAAAAAAAGATTAGGAATCTTTGTGTTATGAAGTGAGATAATATTTGTAAAGTGATTATCACAGTGCCTGGAACATAGTAAGTGCTTAATAAAAGCTTATTCCATTTCTAGTATGTTCTATTTGTAATCAGGAAAAGAATTGTTATATTGCCCACCTAACCTATTAATGTCTAGCACACATTGAATTACCTAAGGTTATTTTTTAAAATTGCCATAGTAGATCACACAGCATTTCCAACCTAAGTTGTCCTTATTAACTGTGTGAAATCCTTTTTTTCTAAATGTTTTAAAAACATAATTGAATGAAAGAGACATCTTTCAATATTTATGTAGTGGTTTTCTCAAGTGAAATCTTGGAGGAGGTTAATTTATAGATTTTCATTATTATTGACTCCAGTTATCTATGGTAAATAATGAAAACAGGGGATAACAAGCAAATCTTTTATTTTACTTATATATGGAATTTTAGGTTGAGGAAACTGTCCACTAATGCAGATTGACAAGGAAAAGTTACAAAAAATTGTGTGTGTGTGTGTGTGTGTGTGTGTGTGTGTTTGTAGTGCTTATGATGAAATAAGAGAAATTCCACAAGCCTCATAAACCAGTTTTACTGCAATCATTCATGATTCTACATTCTTTCTTTTCACTAGTAATGCTTGACTCATTGGTACCCCTGCCAGCCTCAAACAACAGATATTAGTAGTGACAATTCCTCAGGACAAAGAGTCAGATTCTATAAACTGTCTAGATAAGAGATTTGTTTCAAGCAGACCAACTGAGAATGGAGAGGATCAGCCAGAGATTGGAGGAATGAATATTACAAAGGCCAGAATATTAAAATCTCATCTTGAGATGAAATTGCTTTGGGCAAGAAATAACAGACAAAAGAATAATTTTAAGCAAGCTTTAAAAAGTTTAATAAGGATGCACACTAAACTAAAAATAGTGATGAAACCATTTAACCTTATAGGTTTTTTTAAATTAAATTTTCTAGCTCCTTTAATATATGATTTCCATTTCAACTAGATTCCAAGACATAGGATTTACTTTGAGGGAGATCAAGGCCTGAAACCAAGATCTAGGAGGCTAGATATAGAAGTTTTAAGTGGCTCTGAAGTCAGGGACTTTTCCTGATCTATAGTCAGAGAGTCTTAAGGGAGGCATAAGGAAAGACTAAACAAGGAAATATTGTCATACACTATACCCAACTTTCAGAATTGGTGTTGGTGAAGCAAGGTCTGAAAGACTGACATAGTAATATCTTGGCTGGACCAAATTTATCTCATAGAGTACCAGAGATAATTGAACATGTAAAGATGGTACCTGACTAAGGGGAATCAATCAGCAGGGAGAAAGGGGGAAGGGAGCTAAGGAGAACATCTAGCTCCTTAGAGTTGGAATATAGGACCCTGTTTTAAAAGACCACAATGAAAAGCATCATCAATTTGTAGTCTTATAAACTAGATCTTCACTTTGTTAAAGTATTGTCCTTCCCTGTCCCCATTGTGTTCCTTGTAATGTCATAGTAAAACCCTTGAGAAACACCTCATAGGCTACTATTATGTCCAAGAAATCAGCAAAATACAAAGGATATAAAAATCTATAAAGAAGACTCATATGAAGTGATATGTTACAAAGAAAGTACAATCAGGACAATATCTTTATTTTTAAAAATAGCAATACAACTAGATAATGTCTATCTAGAAAAAGACTCACATTTATATAAAGTGTTAATGCCAACAAAGTGCTTTTCACATACAATCTTTTTTGTTCTAGAGATGAAAGAAAAGAAAATCAGATCACTATTTTATTTTACTAAAGTTTGAATTTGCATTTAAACAAGTTCAGAAGGAACATGGTAGAGAGTTGGCCCCTGAGTATAGAAGAATTCAAGTTTTCTTCTAACACATATTGGGCAAATCACTCAACATCTTAGTGTTCTAGGCTACTCTCAAAGACTATTAGTTCCTGAGAATTGGCCAAACTGCACGGATAGCGGTTCTTCACCAGGAACGCATACCACCATGACATGACTGACTGACTGAACAGCAATAAAGATTTTAGAATAAGAGATTGATATGATCAGCTTTATATTTTAGGAGTATCAACTTCCACTGAAAATTTTGAGTAAGGAAGTGACATGGTGAAAAGCTTTAACAATATAAGTTTGACAGAACCAGCTACACCCAGTGAAAGAACTCTGGGAGATGACTACAAACCACTACATAGAACTCCCAATCCCTCTATTTTTGTCTGCCTGCACTTTTGATTTCCGTCACAGGTTAATTGTACACTATTTCAAAGTCCGATTCTTTTTGTACAGCAAAATAACTGTTTGAACATGTATGCATATATTGTATTTAACTTATGCTTCAACATATTTAACATGTATTGGTCAACTTGCTATCTGGGGGAAGGGGTGGGGAGAAGAAGGGGAAAAGTTGGAACAAAGGGTCTTGCAATTGTCAATGCTGAAAAATTATCCATGCATATATCTTGTAAATAAAAAGCTATAATAATAATAATAATAAATATATGTTTGACAGATGTATAGAGGTTAGTTTGGAAAAGTGAGAGACTACAAGCAGAGGGACCCAACCCAATTAGATAGTCCAGGCAAAAGGTATTTGAATGACTAAACTAGAGTAGAAATCATGTGAGTATATTCAAGGAGCTAGATAAAAAATATATTATAAAAGTAGGAAAGAAAAGCTATAAAATGAATCAAATATAAGGGTTGAAGAAGGATGGGTCAAAGATGACCACAAGGTTGTAAACCTGAATGAGTAGAAGGATGGTGGTGCCCTCAATAAAAATGGAGAAACTGAAAAGTGGAGACTAAAGGGAATAAAAAGAGCAATCAGCATGGAGTGAGGTAGACAATATTGGCTGCAAAACGATGACTTTTCCTAGTTATAACAGCTTTCAAAGACTATGTATTAAGTTAGTGACTTTGTGATTACATTATTGGAAAACTACCCAAACCCATAAAACTACAGATCCCAGAAATATAAAGTCATAGAGAAAGAAGGCACCTTAAAGACCACGGGGTCCAAATCTCTAATCTTTTAGGTAAAGAAACTGAGCAAAAATGATCTGAGGATCTTTCTAAATCAATATTCATTAATTATGAGATTCAGCCAGAAAATCCACTGTGGATCTTAGGCTGAATTAAGAAAGTAAGAGGCACAATAAGAGAAAAATCATAAATCCTCTGAATTCTGCTTTAAGCAATCAACATGTGGTCTTGTTCTGGGTGCTGCATTTTAGGAAGGACGTTAATCAGCTGGAATAAGTTCTTGAGAGAGTGACCCTTGTTATGAAGAGACTTAAAACCAGGCCCCAGAAAGATCAACTGAAAAAACTGGGCATCTATAGTCTGATAGAATAACAGTTAATTTCAAGTTTTTGACAGTCCATCATAAGAAGGATTATATTTGTTCCATTTGAGCCTAGAGGTTAAAATCTGAAGCAGGAGCTAGAAGCTTTAAGGAAATACATTCTAGCTCAATATAAATAAAAACTTCTTAATATTTATACCTGTGCAAAATTATTAGGCTTGTGCTCAGCATGGAATAGTGGATAGGAAACTGGGCTTGGACTTAAAATGATCTGGGTTCATATATGACCTCAGATACTTACTAGCTATGATCTTGAGTAACTTACTTGATTTCTTTGTCTTACTTCTTCATGTAAAATAAGAAAGTTGGTTTTGATAAAGATCTCTTTTAGTCTTATATTTGTGATTATTGCATCCTAAATACCAGAAGTCTTCAAATGGAGGCTGTGATTAAAGATATTATCCAGAGAGTCATTCTAAAGAAGGGGTGATGGTCCAGGAAATTTCTGAAGTTCTTCCTATTTCTGATGTTGTAGTGAAGATGGACAGAGAGAAAAGAGAGATAACAGAGAAAAGAGGGAGGCAAAGAGGAAGAAGAAAGAGTAAGGAGAAAAGATAGCAGAGTAAAACAAATAGAGGGAGTGGGGGAGAGAGAGAGGCAGGGTAAAAACAAACATTGAGAGAGGAAGAAGAGAGAGGGAGAGGAGAAAGAGAGTGAAGAAACAGAGTAGTTAAACTAATTGGTAGATTTCTGTCTCTAGCCATTTTCCTGCTTACTTAGTGTTCAAATCCTCTGGAGCATGTAGGCTGGTATGTAGTAACCTAGGTAATAAATAACTCCTGAAGTATGCTAGAGAGAGAACAGTTTCCAGGGCTGCAGACAGGACACTTTTCAATTGTAGCTTAAGACAGATAATAATGAATTTAAAAAATAAAATAAAGGACAATTCAATGAGATTTATCAGTAAATTGCAACTTGTCTGATAACAAAATAATGGTCTAGAAAATATTGTTGAAGTCCATGGAGTACTCTGTGCTTAGGTTTTTAGTTATTTTCAGTTGTGCCCAAAAGCTTGTTTCAGATAGCTTATTGTACCTGTAATAGAAAGTCAAGCTACACAATTGCTAATAAAGTGTTCAATTTTTGATGTACAAAAAGGAAAGGTAAATCTCTGGAGTTTCTTCTGTTCCACCCTAAAAGGACTTGAGTTGCACGAATTTGCACCCTCTCAAGATAACACCACTTCCTAATGATAACTGGCTTAAATCGCAGATAAAAAATTAAAAGTCCCTAAAGTCTTAATAAGATTCTAAGGCAGAGGTCCTAAAGATTTTTCAGTCTAGAAAATGATAAAACACCATCTTTTTTTTTTTTTTTTATCCTGAGCATTTACTATTTATTTTTTGAAATTTAAAATCTACTTTAAGAAGTATAGTCAAAGTCCTGAAAGATGCCTCATTTCATAGAAGTCATAGATAAATGATTGAAACTTAAATAGATTAGCTTTTGTTAGTTTTGGAAGAAAATTGATGAGGTTTTTTTTAAAAGTTGTATAGTTACTTAAACATCTATTTATCTCTTAGATTGTGAGGTCCTCCAGGGCAGATATAATATTTTGCCTTTCTTTGTATTCCTTGCACTTGGCATACAGTGCTTGGCATGTAGATATTAAATAAATATTAATGACTGATTGACTGATTGAATATTTTAAAACAAATTTAAATGAGATTTTTGAATAGAGTTGCATGGCAGAGCACAGGCCGGCTATCATACATCACAACCCTGGAATTATCCAGGGAGAATGGGGGTAAGAATGTCATCAAAGAAAAGTTATTATCAAAAAGCATTATCAAAAAAAAAAAAAAAAAAAAAGCAAATGGGCCAATTCTATGGTGAGAGCCGGGAATAGCTAGTGGGTAGCTCATATGCCTCATTGTATATTTATAATATCAAGAGAATGTGAGTAAGGTCATTAATACACTGAATTGGGAACTTATAAGGCACAACTAATGTGTGTCATTTAAGATGCCCAGGGATTGATGGTACATGATTTGCATTATTGGAAGGACTTATAAAATATTTGGAGGTATTTTTTGTGATTTAATTGATTTAATGGCGAAGAAATTAGATTTTAATTATGATGAGATGAAAGTTAAATCATGTTGCAAGGCAGTGGTGGGTAAAAGCTAAAAATAGACACCATAGAATTCAGAGAAGAGCAGAAAGGAATGGGAGGAAGGTGGCCAAGGAGTTAGAGACTTGTGAGCTGTGACCTGATTCATGAAAAATAGGGGGTATAAGTAGAATGGGCAGAAAGAAGGAGGAAAGGCAGATTCCCAGAGTATGTATGTGGAAGGGGAGGGTAACAATAGAAGCATAGGATGGGAGTCAGGAATATTTGCCATATAGCACTCAATAACCTCAGCCAAGAGGGGGGGAGTTTTGGTCTTAGAGTTAGATGACCTCTGCTTAAATTCTTCCCAAGACACTAATTATTCTTTGTGGATTTTGCCTGAAGACTAGAATAAACCCAGTGCTCTCCTCTTTTCATTTACTATCTCCACCCTTTCCTCCACCTCCCAACACACACATACACCTTTGGCAGGCCTGGCAAGTTGTAGATATTGCTGACAGCCTTGGGAAATTTGAATAATGCCACCTAGTTACTTGAGGGATTCGTCTATAATTAAGAGAGATAATTAGAGAGAAATTGGGGGATGCTTTCTCAGCCTCTGAGCAAAATAGAAAATTCTCTCTGGTGAGGTAAAGACCTCCCCCTATCCTACTCCAGTGTGTCATAAGGATAAGGTTATCAAGATGTATAGAAACTATATCTGAATCTGGAATTGCTGACAGGGGCCCTTTTGAAGTTGGAGTGAGAGGGATCTTGCTCTCTAAGCAAGCTGTTTGTGTTGGTGGCCTGAGCTCAGCAGGAATGGATTCAAATCTAACATTCTCAGTGAGGTCAGGTAGCAAAATGTCACAGTAAATAGAGTGTGGGGCTCAGGGTTGGGGAAATCTGGATTCAAATCCTGCTCAGGCATTTATTAAGTTCTGTGTGGCCACAGATAAATACTTAACCTCTGCCTGCCTTAGTTTTCTCTTTTGTAAAGTGGGGTAAAATAATAGTTACTACTCAAATGAGATAAAAAGGATATAGTCATTGAAGAGGCTCCCCCCTCTTTTTTTCCTCCCCTAAATTAATGGTGTTTCATTAGTGCATGTGTGCCTGAAGACTTGAATAAACCCAGTTCTTTTCTTCTTTTCCCTGCTATTGCCACTTTTCCCTCCCCCAGTCTACCAACACATACCCGTACACTTCAAGCAGGCCTGGGAAGTTGTAGATATTGCTGACAGCTTTGGAAAATTTGAATAATGCCACCTAGTTACTTGAGAGATTCATCTATAATTAAAAGAGATAATTAGGGAGAAATTGGGGGATGCTTTGTCAGCTCCTGAACAAATGTTCTTTCAAATGGAAGCACCTTCTCCCCTTCTTCATCCCCTTCTCCACAATGTGTCATAAGAATAAGTCTATCAAAATCTCAAGAAAGAAAGAAGGTGGGAAGGTGGGGAAGGTGGGGAAGAGAGGGAAAAAGAGAGAATCTGGGACCCCTGATGGATTCTGGGAGAAATTGCAGGAAGAGCTTGGCTGTTTGTTTCGCCCATAGAGAAGCAATGAAAAGCTGTAACATTTAGGATTGTGAGCCATTGGATACTTAACAATATATTTTTGACAGTTGGTCGCTTATTGAACAGTTTCTGTTTGGCTTCCAATAATTACTTTGTGTCCTGTTTTGTCCCATTAATCTGTCAATAAAAGTTTCCATTTTCTTTAATACTACAAACTATTTGTTTACAAATGGAGAATCAGTCTCAGTAGACTGAGGGTGGGGCAGCACAAATACATTTCCCCAGGTCTTCTGGGTGAAGGCTAGCTGCAATGAGGACTCCCCCAAAGTAAACTCAGACTCCTTGTTTCATGAGAGTCAAATTCAAGAATTACACTGTTCTTGAGATTCTGACCTTCTTTTACAAAAATTTCTCTTCCTCCCTTCTACCATTACTTTCTAATATCCCCCTGACCTTCCCCACACATCTTATTCATACATAAGATTCATGGGGAAAAGACAGGAATACATTAGAAAAATATAGGGGAAATATCTGGTAGCCATGCATTTTCTTCTCTTAGAACTTAGAAACCTGCTTGTCAAATTTGAATAAATACAAGGAAATGGGTTGAGGATTTGCTTTAATTGGGTTGTAGGTTCTGAGTTCCCAGAAAATAACAAAACATCTTCAGAGTGTTTTAGCCCTCTAAGGAGAATCTGAAACAGATCTAGAATTCTCTGATGTACTGTAGTCCACTGAGGTAGAGCTGGGGGGCAAGAGGTGCAGTGCAGGCCTTCCCCATGTTATTGATATAAGACTGTAGTCTGGCTTTTACTACTTTAGTAGCTCAGGATGTCTACATAGCACCTGGCCTGTTTCTTTTGAACATTACCTTGAGTCCTCTTTGTCTTTTATCTTTCTCCTGCCTCTTTTGACCTCCAGGCTTTTTGGAACTTGTCTTTGGAGTTATTGATGCTCTTATCCCCTTTCCAAATGATACATGACAAGTGATTTCTTTTTAAAAACATAAATGAATGAGTACAGTCGAATAATGTAAAGAGAGGAAAGAAGAACAGAAGCAACAAGGAACAGCCAGGAGCAGCGGTATTTCTATGAGATGTTCCTTTAGCATAATCCAGCTGACATCCTTCCCTGGGCAGTCATAGTGCTTGTCAAATAAATTATAGGCAAAGCCCTGCCTTACAATTAACTCATTTTAAAAATAGTTTTTACTTGCTTTGCTTTAGAGAAAGTATACATCAAATGTCAAAAATCTAAAGCTTATCATCCATTTTAATGTATTCTGTAGTCTATTCACATAATCTTTCTTAGTCCCTCCAGGAAGAAATGATTCTTCCCTCTTGTGAATTATTTCCAAGCTGAGACAGTTATAATGGAAAAACTGCTGGACTTGAAGTAGTGAAGAGCTGAGTTAGAATTCTGTTTCTTCCACTTCCTAGTTGTATGAATATGGGCAAACCCCTTAAAGTCTCTAAATCTCAATTTCCCCAAATTTAAAATGGGGCTGATAGTACATATGGTATCTACCTTTTGTGTTCCAAAAGAGAAACGAAATAAAAGTACACCATCAAAGAAGTATATGAGTGAAAAAGAGAAGATGGGCTGGTCACTCAGCTAGAACAAGGGAAAATCAGGGGATAACTCCATTGGTTTCTTTGTGCTATCAAGAGAAAGTAAGAAAGGCCTGAAGCATGTTGGGTGGTCACTCTGTTTTGAACTATGGGTGAATCTGCACAATGATATACAAATCAATGAAATAATTGTTCCATTTAAGTACTTGAGGCTCAAATGTGAGAATGTATGTTTTTTGTATATTTTAAGAGAAACAAAAATTTTGTGAGTTGTTATTGTCCTTCTTTGTGCCTCTCATGAATACTCATCCTCTCTTGCATTGTAGTTTTTAATATCCATCTTATCTCTTCCACTAGACTATATGCCTTTTGAGAGCAGGGAGCACAACCTTTATCCAGTACCTAACTGGCTGCTTAGCAAATTGGATATTGAGGGCCTATTTTTCTTGATATTTTTCTTTCCTGAAACAAGACTAATGCCAAAATTATTCCCTGAATCACAAATTGTTCCTTCAATCAAATTGGATATTGAGTCTATCAGTAGGAATTTGATAGGCCACATGAAGTAGTAAAAAAAAAGGCCCTGCATTTGGAACCAGAAGATAGAAATAGAGATGAAAGGGACTTTTAAGGCCATGGATTACAACCCCTTTGTTATGTAGATAAGGAATTTCAGACCATAAGACTTTAAGCAATTTGTCCAGAATAACACAACTAGTAAATATCAGGATGGGATTTTAATTTACTTCTTCCAGATTCCTAATCCAGTATCCTATCCACCTATGTGACCTTGGATAAATCTTTATGCCTCAGTTTACTAGAGACTTTGTCATTTTCTATATGTCTTCATTCTTCTATGCTCAGATCAGAGTTGTTCTTCTATGAAATTTTCCCTGATTTACCTTCTTTTTTCCCCCACATTCTTCTGAACACTGTGTCAGGATCTCTATTTTGCCTCCATGACTATTTGCATATGTCATATATCCTGGTCCCACTTTTCCTTATAATAGAATGCAAACAGCTGTGGACTATCATTTTTTTCCTTGGTGTTTCTAACATCTAGAACTATGGCTCTCACATAGGTTCTTAAGAAATGTTTGTGCAACTGAATTAAATATGAAGTGTGAGTTTAACATTTCTAGATTTGCAAACCTTTGGCTGAATACTACTCAGTTACCCATTCCCACTTACTCATTCAAGGAGTCCATTCATTCTCTTTTTGCATGCCCAGTCATATAAATGAAAAAGCATCATATCCTCTCTTCCTCTTGGAAAAAAAAAAGTCAACTCTTCTTCAGTATTCTAGGAATAGAATTGCTTAGGTAGCACATCTTGGATATGGAATAGGCTTTTTTAGGCAAATATGGGCCTTGGAAAAAAACATCAGACTGATCTATGGAGTCCAAATAAAAAAATGCAGTGCTGTCTTGGATTTTTAGAAGGGGCTTACATCACTTTACAAAACATATCTTATTGACTCTTTCTACATAATGTGCCATCTTTTGTTTTCAACTCTGCGCATATGTGACAGTCATACAATGGAAAATTTAATGTTTCCAATGCTATGGAACATTAGTGTTGAAATAGAATATAATAACTATTTACATGATTACTCTCATTTTACAGAATTTACAGAATTACAGAATTGATGTCAAGAGAGATGAAATAATATTGCCAATCTCACACAGCTAATCAGTGGTAAAGCTAAGACTTTCACCAAACTCAGGTTATTGATTTTCAGACCCAGTTTCTTTGCATTCAATTATGCTGCTTCTAGGAGTCATGAGAAATTTATGGGCACTGTGGAATCTACTTATAATAATCTATGGCTATAGGCTTACACATTAATGATCTTTAGACATTATAGCTGCCTTTTTAAAGTTGTTATCTTTGACCAAATATACTGAATTCTGATGCCTCATTGAGGTATAGACATGGCCATGGTTTCTTGAAGGAGACATCAGTGAAGTACAAATACTGATAGGTCCTATTAAAGTCAAAATAAGAGTGGAAGGTCAAAATAAACACCAACTTTGATGAAAAGATGAAGAAGAAAAGTAAACTCAGCAATAATTGGAAATCCAAGATTGTCTAATTAAACAAATTATTGATTTTGAAAAATGGAAAATGGCTAAAAGTAAATGCTTTCACTCCAGTTCCATTACTTAAAGCAGTTTACTCAGTGCAAAACCAGTTCAAAATGAAGAGATTGATAGAACCCAGAAATTGCCTGACTAGCAAATACAATTTTCTTGATAAGTGGAAAGACACAGAAACAGCCAAGGGTAGCACCAACTTAAAGAACAAATTCATTTGCAAAACTTTAAGGAAGAATATCCTTAGGCCTAGAGAGAATAGGTCCCAGGTTTTCTGAGTTGGGGATGGGTGCCCACAGCTAGATGGTGGTGGAACCCAATGAAAAGTATTGTCTTAAAAGCAATAAAAAATAATAAAGGAGGAAATAATACCTATATGAAAACTAACTAAGAGATATTCTAGGAGAGCACTTCTTGATGAAAAAGAAAGGAGCACAAAAAAGAAAGACAAAATGAAAAAGATATGATTCATTTTCATCATCCAGACTCATTAAGCTATTACACTCATCACCAAATTTGGGCTTTACCAACTCAGTAACCAATTTATTGAGTGTGAATGGCAGTGTCATTTAGGATAGTTAGGAAAAATTGTTAGACTATAATATATATATATATATATATATATATATATATATATATATTCTAGATTATCTATTCAAAAATACTTATAGCTGCTCTTTTTGTGGTGGCCAAGAATTGGAAACTGAAGAGATACCCATTAATTATGGAATAAATGAATAAAATGTGGCATGGGAATCTGGTCAAATACTGTTGTACTACAGGAAATGTTAAATAGGATGGTTTTCAGAGAAACCTGGGAAGACTTATATGAACTGATGTAAAGTGAAGTGAGCAGAACCAAAATGCAGTATACACAGTAATATCACAAAGAAAATCAACTATGAAAAACTTAGTAACTCTGACTAATACATTGATCCATCACAACTCCAAAACATTCATAATGAAAAATTGTATCTATTTCCAGATAGAGAATGAATGGACTTTAAGTATAGATTGGAGCATATTTCACCCCTTTATTTTTCTTTTCTGAAATAAAAATATTTTTCATGACTTCATATGTAAAATAGGATAGCATATTGCTTGTTTTCTCGATGAATGGGGGTGAAGGAAAGGAGAGAATTTGGAAGTGAAAAATAGATAAATATTTTTTTAAAATAAAAGAAACCTAAGCATGGTGACACCATGCATTAAAGTCACTATAAAGTCATTTGTAAAGTCAATTTTCAAAATATCTCAAAGGGGAAGAGATTCAAAAGAATGAAAAATACTAGGATGTTCTTTTTTTAAAATCAAAATAAGTTGCCCGAGAAAGTATCAACAAAAGTCTTTGCCTGCTAGCAAGCTTCCATCTTCAACTCTATATAATTATTATTATTAGTCTATCGTGAATCATCTAATATAATATTAGAGTATTATTAATATACTCTATGCATGTACCATGAATAATACCAATGAAAAATGGATAAGGAAACAGGTTTTTGTTGATGATTTTCTACAACAGATCACAACTTCATAGATAGGCACTTGACCCAGAGGTATAAGTATCAGATCCCACTATTTTTTTTTTTTTAATTAAAATTTTTTTTTGGAGAAATCCTAAACTTATGACTATAAAACAAAATGAAGGGTTGAAGGTTCTCCTCAGGTGAGGCAACTTTCACATGTATATTAAATACATGTAAAACTTCAGCTACAACTAGAGAAATGATTTTGTTCAATGATCCAAGGAGTATAAACAGTGAGGGAGATTTACAAACAGTAGGTTATTTATTTATATCATAAAAGATGGTCTGTGCAAAATTCTCCAAATGCTCTGCCTCACACATGCTTTGTATCTTTCTTCTCTTGGCTTCCTCAGTGAAAGCAAAAGTAATGTAAAAAGAGTCACATAATCACCAATCCTGTGATGAAATGTGCATGTTGTTGTTCATGAAGCATGAAAGGGAAAAGAAGCAGAATCTTTGTTTTCTGAGAAGTCCATCAAAGAAAAGTACTGTAATATCTCTGACTGATATCCCCCATGTACAACAAGCTGAGCAATTTGGAATTGAGAATTGAGAAAGAAGCAGAGATGGCTGGACATATTTGGAAAATTTCACAAGTTTTTTTAGTGATCACAATTTATTAGCTATTGTAATAGAATATCTTTTTAGCCTCCATATTCTCCAGTGGTGATATATGGCTGAAACTAATAATAGCTGGCAAATATATAGTACCTTAAGGTTTGGAAAACATTTTACATATGCGATCTAATTTGATCCTCACAATAACTCTGTAGATTGCTATTATTATTTCCATTTTAGAGATGAGAAAAGTGAGACAGACAGGAGTTAGGTGGTTTGCGTCATATCTCACAGCTGGAAAGTATCTTGAGTCCAGCACTCTAGCTATTTCAGCCTTAGATAACTTGAAAATGATAGAACATCATAATCTCTAAAGAATCTTAATAGTAAAACCCCCAAAATCGTTGGAAGGATGGTTTATGTATTTAAGTAGGTTGTGGCACATTGACAATTACTAGTACAGGAGATTTGGAGTTAAATATATTATTGAGGGCATGGACAAATAGAAAAGAAAATGGGCTTGTTAAGGACTAAGACCAAAATTAACAGTCAGCTTATGTAGTCAATTGGTACCCCAACATACTGAATGAAAATGCCTTTAATGTGCTCTATGAAGGATCTATGGAAAGTCACAGTAAGGACTAAATCCTTAGTCCAGGATAAGGAATAATTGGGGGAAGGGAATATGATGAGGTTTGGCAGTGAAGAGAGTAACCACATTGAATAGATTCCTTTACCAAAATATTTGCTCTAACTCTCACTAGAAAATCACCATCATCATTTTAAAGATATTTGAAAAGAGGGGCAGCTAGATGGCACAGTGGATAGGGTACTAGCCCTGGACTCAGGAGGACGTCAGTTAAAATCCAGCCTTAGGCCCTAGACAATTATTAGCTGTGTGATCTTGGGCATGTCACTTAACCCCAATTGTCTTGTCAAAAAAAAAAAAAAAAAGATATTTGGAAAGATCTGATTCTATCAGTAAGGATCCTCTTTCTGCCAATACAAATCACAACCCTTCACATTTAGTTTCATAAGTAACTATAGTAGAAACATTGTGGTCATAGGGAAGATAATTGTAGCAAAGAGAGGTTAAAGTTTTTGCCTAAAGTCACAAAATGTATCAGAGAGAGGTTTGTGAATCCAGGTCTTCCTAGCTCCCAGGCTAGAGCCGTATCCACCATACCATGCTGTTTCTTAGCCAGACAAGTCCTTGAAAGTCAATTGTACAATTTGTCTTCAGATTTCAATGAAATCTCCTTCAACTCAGAAGGCTATATGGGAGCTTGTTCTCCTGTAGCAGAATCCAGGGTCACCTTAGTGCCAGGGGAAGGAAGATTTAGTGGAGAACAAGAAAAGACAAAAAAAAAAAAAAAGTGAAAAAAAATTTTCTCTGGACAGATTGGAGATGAAAGTAAACAGGTGGGGGAGACATAAGGAACTGAGCAGAATGATAAAAAACTAAGTGTCAGTGGCTGGCACAGTCCCATGATTCACACTTCTCAAAGTGACCTGAATGGGTAAGAGGAGGCCTGTAAAAGGTCCTGAGATTATAGTCTATTACTCATATTTGTGATTATTGTTATGCTAATTTAACCTATATCTCACACTTCTTAGATCTTCATACACATCTCTTTAGTATGCAGAAATAACCATAATGATATTTGGTAATATTGATCTTTAAAATGAGGAGTTAGACCATTGACCTTTAAGGAAATTCTTGCCTCTCCGTAATCTAGCTCTAGGTTCCTCTCAGCTTTAACAACATTCTATGATTTTAACTTGCTTTTTGCTTATATAAAAATGATAGTATTCTCTTATTCTAAATACTCTAAATCTATGCCCTGGGAATCCATAGGAGTGAGCAAGTGCCTGACTGATTGCTTAGATTTTAAGAAAGGAAGCAGTTGTTACCAAATATAGATAGAGACCTGCATGTTCAGTATGTGTCTGTGTATATGACCATTCAAGTGGCCCATAATTTTCTGCTACTTTGATGTTTGTAGCATTTTCTTTTTTTTTTTAACCTTTTTTTTTGCCATATATATAGTGTCTAATTTGTCCACACAGGAGTATTTTGGTAAATGTTTAACAACCAGTTCTCTGGGGAGAAAAAAATTACCCATGACATACTTTTCAATTTAATCATTATTATTAATATTTTCTACATCACATTTCTTAAGTCTAGACAATCAACAAAACAATAAATCAAGTCCTGCTTTATGCACTTACTGATTTCTCAGGTATAAATGCTCCCACTAAAAATTTAACAATTGATTCTCAAAAGCCAGTTTGAGCTGGCTCCAGGACACACCTGGATCTATCCCACCATTAATGATTAAATTCTGGTATTATCCTCTGGCTCCATCTTTATGAAATTTTCTCTAACATTTTTGTTTCAATCCATTATCCCTCCCTACCCTCCTTTCTTTTCCTCTTCTATCCAGAGTAAGGACTTCCCTTTCTAATCTGCCTCCCACACCTGTGTGCATTGTATTCTCCCTCTTACTCTCCTCTCTTTGTTACACCACCCACTCTTTGTTTAAGATCTCTATTCTGTCATAAAGACAGTATTTGGAAGATTAGGATCATTTAGGTTTTCTCTCCTACGATCTGACCAAAATATATCAACTTTCATTTGATATAAGATGTGCGCTGTGACATGGTACTTTCACTGCAGGTAGTCAAAGCTCACGTCCTTTTTCCCAGATAAGAGTATGATAACGAATATGATGGAGTCAGAACAGGAATAGCACACATTGGAGTGCCCTATGTGGATAACAAGGCTTACTGAAATTGCCAATTTGTTGCTTTAAACCCTGTTATCCAGGGAGCCCTTGTGGTGGGGGCTGATGGATATTTGGTGGAGGTGTACTCTCTGCCTAAGAATGTTTCTGCTTAGAAACTAGTGCCTCAGAAACCACTTCTCTGAATAGAGAGCACACTATGAATTATTTGTAGGATGCTAGCTATTGAAGACTCTCATCCTTTGGTGTAACTTAGTTTTCTAGCCTTATCTCATATTGTTCACTTCATTATACTCTCATCTCTAGTCAAATTAGACTATATAGTATGTCCTTTGTACATTCCTTGTGCTTTCTTTCCTCTATGCCTTTGCTTATAGAAATGGAACTCTTCACAGCAGGAAGTCATTGGTCAATTTGATGAACTCCAGAATCAATCTGATAAAAGTACATGGTATGCTGATCTAAGGACTATCTCCCTACAGAGATTGGCATGCCTATTAGCATACTGCCTAGAAAAGACACACTGTACCCATGTGTTCTTTCATGTGCACACATAAATGTTCCTTTGACTGGTGCTATCTCAAAGATGAAATTATGATTGGAACTCAAGGGGCTAGACTTATATTGGTGAAGAATCTTGTTCTGTGACCTATAAAAGTCTGATAATCATTCTCCTTCCCATCCCAGGAGCAGGTAATGCTGACTTGAAACGTATATATGTGGCAAATTTATGTATGCTTCCATTTTGGAACTAGAGCGGAGAGTCTTGGCAACAGTGAGCCTTTTATGGGTAGGAGTTTCAGAAATCAAAGGGTTTGGGAGAATAGAACTTTTAACAAGAGAAAAATTTTCCAGATACAATAATCTTTTGGAGAAAAATTGCTAGTTCATGTAATTCTTGTGCAGCATATTTCTACTTGAAAACCAAAGCCAGTGAGTTACTCAGATAGTACAGATGAAATGCGAAGATATCACTTGTTTCACACTCCCCAAAATTTGCCTCCCCCCATCAATTTTGCCTTACACATACAATAAGAGTAGGGAAAAAAGAAATGATCAGACTTTTTGCCTCCTCCTGACTTAGAACATTCCCTATGGCTGGGATATCCTTTTGCCATCTTCTCTGTCTTTTGATTTCCTACTCTTTCCATAAAGACTAGCTCATACACCAACTCCTCCAAGATACCATCCTAGATACCTCTAGTCAATTATGACCTATTTTCTTTCTATACCTTACATAATAAATTTAGGGAATGGAAGACACAGAGTCTAATACTGATTATTTTGGTCCAAGGCAGTAAGTGGACATGTAAATAATGATGATGACAGAGGAAGAGGAGAAGAGGATAAAGAGGAGGGCAACTGGAGGAGGAAAATGGGGTGGCCAAGTAACCATAAAGGCAAAGCCAATTACTATAATATATCTAGGAGTGTTTGCTTCACGCTGTCAAACATGTTTGTTTGAGAAAATGGGTGGAAGTAAGAGAGAGAGAAAGGGAGTAAGAAACATAGACATAGAGGGACAGAGAGACAAAGACAGAGAGAAGAGACAAAGAAAAACAAAAACAGAGATGTAGAGAGCAGGGCAAAGAGTACATCAAGATTGCTGGGGTCAAAGAGCATGGACATGTCCCTAGGAAGGGAGAGGGAGATAGGGGCCTGATTTCAGGAAAAAGCTCAAGAGAACAAATATGGCAAATTTCTTTGTTTCAGAGTAAGCTGACCAAAGGAAAAAAATCTCTTTAAATCTGTAGTTAGTGAATCTCAAACTGGGAACATTACAAGGGAGAAACATTTGCCTCAGGCCTTAGACTCCCACACATAAATCAAAGAGTTAGGGAAGTGGATTTTAGAAAACTGAGAAACCAACAATCTTGTCACGCCAAATTCATTAGACGGAGAGCTAGAATTGATCTTTTATCAAGGATAAGACCCGGCAGGGAATCAGAAAAGAAGAGGAAACTAAGAAGAGGAAAGCCTAATATTTTTCAGTTGGGAAAATTTACCTAAGACCCATTATAAACAAATAATTGCACTCCCTAAATCCCATATATTTTGTTCTCAAAGTCTTAGGTTGGTGTTAAACTTAGCTCCTAGTAGCGCTTAGCAGCAAACCCTCAAATAAATTCCAAAAATTTAAGACAAGTCTTATGATATTTTTAGGGAACAGAGTCAGGGTAAAAGGAAATATGTCTATCCCTATGGCTGGGATATCCTTTTGCCATCTTCTCTGTCTTTTGATTTCTTACTCTTTCCATAAATACTAGCTCATACACCACCTCCTCCAAGATACCGTCCTAGATACCTCTAGTCAATTATGAGGTATAATAATCTCTTGCTCCAATATCTGGGATCTTTGGGTTTATTAGATACTAGATTACTATGTTCATTTTCTTCTGTATATCATGTATTTAATCTGTTTTCCATACATCAACCTTTCTGTTTCTTACCCAGAACCATATTGTTTTATCACAGCTTTGTCCAATAATTTGACTATTGCTAATGTTCCTTCTTTCCCATTTTTCCCATTGGATTTGAACCCAAATTCTCTGAATCTACAATGAATATTTGTTTCACTATATCACATTGCCTGCCTGAGGCTATATAGGCCAGATCTGGGATTTAAATTCACATTCTCTGACTTTAAATCTAGTGCTTAAATACCTTATATTATGACTGTCAGATTAAAATCTATGAAGATTTTTCAATTTCTGTGCCAACCAAATTTTCATTTTCATTTTATCTTTTGAAAAAATTTTCAATTGTTATAACAAACATTTATTACTTTCCCTTTCACCTTACCTCAAATTTAAAAGAAAACAAAGACAAAAACCTTTGTAACAAATATGCATAATAAAGTAAAACAAATTCCCATGGATGTTTCATTCTAAATCTTGAGTCCATCCCCTCTCTAGTGAGAAGTGAAAAGCATATTTCATCATGAATCCTCTGGAATCATTGATAGTCATTAGATTAGTCAGAGTTCTTAAGTCTATCAGAGCGGAACTAGTTTTGATCTCTTTCAGGTACATGAAAAAGAAAATAACTCTTTGTCATTTCATCTCCTCATTGACAACCAAGGCCTCTAGTGCTATGCAAAGTGTATTCCGAAGCTGACATAATGCTTTCCTTCAAGGAATTGCTTATTGAGATGTCATAAAATTAATATCTTCAATCAATCTGAGGGGGGAACTAATCATTAAACCTCTTAGTTGAAAATATCTGGGGATCAAAATGTTTCTAAGGCTAGTGAAGAGGACTAGTTTTGAGCATTGGGAAGACAGAGGCAAAATGACATAAAGCCTTCTTTTTAGTTATGGGTACCTGTCTGACTGACTACTGAAACAGAATGTGATAAGTCAAAGAGGACTTCCAAAGATATCTGCATAGGACAGCTAAGATCCCAAAGACTTCACTTCTCAGCAATTAGTGGTTCAGAACTTGTCAGAGTATCAAGAAATGATTTAGGTCATATACTGGAAATACAATCTAAGTAAGTCGATGGATCAACAACCAGAGTTACCAAATTGGCATAATGGGAGGCAGAGAGCAAGTCAGAGAGACAAACTCAGATGAGTGAGCCAGATTCATCAATCTAGGAATGGGCAAGCAGGATAGCAGAGCTTAAAAATAGGCCAGTGGTCAGAGCCAGATGGTTAAATGTAGAAAAAGAGCCAGAGAGGGCCAAGCTGACACATTATAGAATGACAGTGATCTGTGCTGGTAAATGTCTTTGTTGGCCAGAATAAGCTATCAGTACTGCCCAAAATTAGCCTTTTTTTTTTTTTAATTAATTTTTTTCAGCTAGCAATCTCTCTTTATACCCTCTCCCACAGGGGAAAAAAAAAAAAGAAAATCCTGTAACAAATATGCAAAATCAAGCAAAACAAAATCCAGTATTGACCATGTCCAGTATATATACACATCATATATACATGATATATACATCATATAAATACAAAATATACATGCATCATATATTTTGTGCATGTATATATGTGTATATATATAATATATACATGCATCATAATATATGTATATATCTTGTAAGTCAAGATATCACCTTCATGATATAATTAGTCCTCTTTGAAAGTGAAGGACACAAAATGGTCCATCACTCCCAGGACCTGTCACATACTCATCCTGTCCCAGACATAAAGCATATCAAAAAGCCATGCTGGTTGACCAAATGTCCTGTTTTGTGGTTTACCTACCATGTTGTTTCTCCTAAAATGATCCTAAGCAAAATTTAGGCTAAAAAGGAACTTTGCTTGTGAATTCCATTATGTGCTTATTTTATCAGTGACCCTATCAAGCTTGCATAGAACTTTAGAGAGCACATATATTATTAGGAACTTTCTATTCATAGCATGTCAGAGCAGGTGGGGACTTCAGAAATCATCTAATCTATGAACTCTTACTCTCTTTTTGTGGTATGAATCCCAATAGCAGCCTGGTAAAGCTGGATCCCTTCTCAGGGTACTGTTTTTTAAATATTTGAAGGCATTTAAATAATTGAAGGAAATACCGAATTTCTCTTAAAGTTTAGCAAAAATAAAGATATGACATTTTTTCCCATATGAGTTCACAAGGCCCTCTGAAATCATTTCATAGATGCCTAGATCCTGGATTAAGGATTCCTGCTTTAGTTCAATCCCCAGTTTTACAGATGAGAACTAGAGGCATGAAATATCTGACACATAGTAGGTGCTTAATAAATTCCAAAGAGGTTGGATGAGGCATCCAGAGTCCCATAACTAGTGAATGGAAGGTCTGGGATTTGAACTTCAGGTTCTCCGAGTTCAAATACAGTACACATTCCACTAGACCATCATATTAGAAGAAAGATGCAGAAAACCAGAAATCAGGGTTTGCAAGACTGAGTTTAGGAGCTTTCAACACTATGCTTTTCTGACCTCAGAGGATAGTAATTACTTTTTAAGCTGCCCTCTATACTCCTCCCCATCTACACCCCTACTTAAGCTTGATGAGCATCAGTTGATATATAGGGATCTTATCAAGAATTAGTTATATGCCCTTGTATTAGGGCTTAAATACAAAGAAAAGGATGCCCCACCACCTTTTAATAGTTGGTTTTGCCTTCTTCCTTCATATCAGTTCAAATCCAAACCCAGACACTTACTAGCAGTGTGACCCTGGGCAAGTCACTTAATTCTGATTGCCTCAGTTTCCTCATCTGTAAAATGAGCTGGAGAGAGAAGTTATAAATTATTCCAGCATTTTTGCTAAGAAAACCCAGATAAGGTCGTGAAGAGTAAACAAACTGAAAATGACTGAAGAATAGTAATAGAGTCCAAGTCTTTAAACAGCTATGATTTGTAGATAAGAAAAATGAATCAAGATTACTTGTGGCCATATCAGGATTTAAGCCCAGGTTCACTGATTCCAAATCTAGCCTCCTTGTAACAATACAGGGTTACAGAAGCCACCCCCAGTTGCTTTTTGGCAAGAAGCAAGGATATATCAGTGGTAAACCTAAGCCTGGTAATGTGTTGTGTGTGCCATATTTGGAATTTTATATTTCACCTCTCTGCAATGCAGAGTTAACCATTGTAAGCTCTAAAATCTTATTGCTTTCTTCAGTTCCTAAGACAATTTAAAATAAATTACTTCAAATTTGACAAAATTATGTTTTTTTCCCCTTCAAGTATATCTCTTTTGTGGAAAGCACTGTTCATCAATGAGGAAGATGAGCTAAATCAGGGATTCTTCATCTAGGGTCTGCAGTCATGGATTGACTTCAGGGGTTTGTAAAATTGAATGGGAAATTATATATTTATTTTCACTAACTTTTGGCTCTTTTTTATAATCCTGTGTATTTTTATTTTATGCATTTAAAACTAGTATTCTCAGAAGGGGTCCATGGACCTCACCAGAGAAGTCTATTTCACTAAAAAGGTTTATACTCTGATAGATATATGATGTTTCAGGTTTTTTCCAGATCTAAAAGCCTACAATGTAATAGAAGGTGTCAGAGGCGGCCTAGGAACATTGCACTTGGATGTGCCAGAAGAAAATGATTCCCATTTCAATAGCATCTTATAACCATTTTTCACTTATGAACTCTAGTAGGTAGATTGTATAAACCTTTTAATACCCAAGAGGAAACTGAATTTCAGGGAAATAAAATTACTTCTTTGGTGTCACAAACTAGTTAACTATCATCAGAGTACAGTATTTGGAAAAAAAGAGATAGTTGCATTATCATTTGAAAGATGGTGAAATTCAGTCCTAAAGCCATAGAATCTAAGATTTCAAGCTGCAAGATCCTTAGAAATCATTGAGATCAGCCCCCCTCAGAATGAAACAGCTAATGAATGTCTAAGACTGACCAGTTGGTTGATTATTGTCCTATGTTCTCAAAGAGGATCAAAATGATATCACTATATTAAAGAGTCAAGTTAGTGAGTCCAATAGTAGCTGCTCAGACCAATACAAACTCGGAATGTTCTGCCACAGGTCAGACACAAATAGTCCCTATGAACTTTTGGAGTGGCTTCTCTAATTTTGCACATCTCAAGTTTCTTCTGAGCTAATTCAAGTCTGCTTTGCTTATAGAGCACAGTAACTTCTCTGGTGAGGGCATGACATGAGGGGCAGTCCTATGCCAGTATCTCTCATGCCACACAATTAATTCTTTGTTCTTAAAAGAGAACTTGAGAATGACAACTTGAGAATGACATAATCTTAGAAAATTGTATTTGGGACACATTCCCTCACTATAGTTGACCTTTGTTTAACAATATAGGTAAAATCCTGTTATAATGCCTGATGCCATCATAAAGAATGTCAATTGTATAGAACCAAATTTTAGTAGGATCAAATCCCCCAGCAGGGCTCTGGAAATAAACATTCTGTTAATCTGTCTACCAGTATCCAAATAACAAATGAATTCCCCCTTTGCCAATCTGAACCCTGTTGTACATTGTTGAAAGATGAGCATCAAAAACTTGATTGTTTGAGCATTCTCAGTCTTGTACATGAGGCATGAGGCTTGGAGGGGAGCAGTTTAACAATCAATGCTCCCTCAACTAATTGCTTTCATTACTCAGAATTCTTATGGGGTGGAGAGAGGATAGGGTGGGGAACTCAGGCAATCCACAAAAAATTCCAAAATGAAAGACTTCCCCCCAAAAAAGACCCACAAATACTATGTATGTATGATGTGTGTATGTATTTGTAGAGAAATAATGTCGTATAAGGGAAAGAATTGCTGATTTGGGTTTGAATCTTGTCTCTCCACATGACCTTGGGTAAATGATTTTACTTTTCTAAATATTAGTTTTCTCATATGAATATGAGAGTTTGGATTAGATGATTTCTAAGATCCTTCTTGGCTCTATATCTTTGATTCTGTGTGTGTTTGTGTTATATGAAGGAAATATCTTCTTTCCCCATTGGATTCATCGTATTACTTTTCACTTGCTGATATACTTAACTTTCTTATATGTCTGGATCCTATGCAATTATCATGTTTAGCAAAGTATTCTTTTAAATAGTATTTTACTGCAAGAAAGTAGTCATATTAGACATATAGCACTTTGGAGTTTACAAAGTATAATATGTAAAAACAAAAAAGTACAATAAAACAAAGCCAAATACTGTGTAATTATAAGGATCAATCTTGGCTCCAGGGAAGAAATGAGAAAATAGACCTCTCTCTTTTCATTGTGTGTGTTTGGGGGTGGGGAGGAAGTCTAAGGATGTAGAATGTTTCTGTATTCATTGATCTTGCTTGACTGATCTTTTGTTGTTGTTGTTATTTAAAAGGAAGGGGGGAAAATAATTAAGGAGGAGGGTGTTGAAAGTTAGGGGAGGGGAGGAATATTTCAGAAAATGATGATGAAACAAAAACAAAAGTCATAAATGAAGCTTTTTGGAAAATACATAATATATATATATATAAACATACATATGCACATACATATTTTCCTTTATTAGTAGCAACCAGGTATTGTTCATATTTTATACATGAGGAGATTGAGATTTAGAGAAATTATGATTTACCTGATGTCATAATGTAATATAGAAAATAATAAAAAAATTTAATAGTGAAGAAAGAAAGGAAGGAGGAACAGAAGGAAGGAAGAAGAAGAGAGAGAGGGAGGGAGAGAGGAAGGAAAAGGGAGGAAAGAAGAGAAAGAAAGAGGGAGGACGGAAGGAAAATCAGAATGACCTAGAAATAAATTGAGTACCTGCCAATTAAAGAAATGGTTGAACCAATTGTATATAGTGAAATACTAGTTTGCATTTGAGGAATTTAAAGAAACATGGAAAGACTTCCAAGAACTGATACAGAACAAAGAGAATAAAATCAAGAGAACAATATAAGAAGAAAGAAACAAGAGTTTATTAACCACCTACTTATGTGCTGGGCACTGTGCTAAATGTTTTGCGTATATTTTTTCATTTGAATCTCACAACAGCTCTTTATATTGAGGAAAATGAGATAGATATTAAATGATTTGTCCATAGCTAGTAAGCAGCTGAGGCACAACTTGAACTCATCTTCCTGACTCCAGGCCCAGCACTTTATCTGCTGCACCACCCAGCTGCCTCTGTATGTACAATAATAACATATACTATAAAAATATGAAAATGTTGTCCAATTCAAATTAGTTGAAATGATTAATATTGGCCCTGGAGAAGAGAGAAAATATAGTTCCCTTCTCTTTTTGGTAGTAGTAGGTCTATTGATGTTGAATGTTGCATATAATATCAGATACTTTTTCTTTTTTGTAAGGGAGGAGTCTAAGCAATGGGGGAAATACTGAACATTATACAGCAATTCCCAGTGGACATTCAACTTTTTCATATCAGAAATGAAAAAAAGTATGTCCACCCTTCAAAGCTCAAAGCAAGGGATGCTATAGGTTGTGGCTAGCCAGATTAAATTCAGCCTAGAGTCAGAAGCTTCCAAGTGAGCAGCTCTATTAACCTTAAGTGCAAGCTTATAGCCTCACAATAATTGGGGTATCCAAATCTGGCTACTTGCTAATCTTGATCTATATTTCCACTTCTTATCTACTGCTTCATGGCTAAGAAACAAGGAATGTCCATGAATCTGGTTCTCTTCCCTATCTTTCCGTGCCCAACTTTGCTTATATCCCATATTATTTCCTCTGAGTGACTATGATTTAGCCCTAACTTGAGGACTTTGAAGTCATATGCCTAACAGGCTATGAACCACAACAGAAGAAAATTGGGCCAAATAATTAAATGAGTCCTCGATTAATATAATATGAAGACATTCTTTTTTAGGCTTTTACCTAAATAGCATATCCATTATGCTAGATGGATACTGAGGTACCTTCCAATGTTAAAATATTTTGTTTATTTGCAAACATTTTCTAGGGTACTATCTGTTTAGTATGGCTGCATAATTTTCTGAATTTTAATATTTTATTAATTACAAGGAGCCAGAGTGGGAAGCTACATTTTGTCATCTTAAAGTATTGTTGTCAGTTGTTTGGGTATTTTACCTCTTTAAAAATTATTTGTGAATTTTTAATAAAATACCCATAAGACATTGATTTTAAGATGCCTAATCTATAATTCTAGATAAGATATCTATAAATAGATAAATATTTTGATAAGGTTACCACATTTCCTTGTGAGGCTCTGAACAGGGTAATAATCACTATCATATTACTTAAGAAAGTGATGGAGAAAATGTTAATGAAGATTAAATTTAAAAGTTTGTCATGCATTTACATAGAGTTTGTTGTTAAATATTTACCAGCATGTCCCAACACTATACCATTAGGGATCACAGAACATAAATCCTGGAAGAGGCTTCAGAAATCATTAAGTTTAGCCTTCTCATTTTATAGATGAGGATATCAAGGCATAGAGAGGCTAAATGACTTGCCCAGACCAATTGAGGGAATGCCCACTCCATTGACATACTAAAGGATAACACTGCGTGTTCAATCTACTAGATGACCACATACAGGTTACTTTGTACATGTTTAATAACTGCTAATTAATGTTTGTATTGTTTCTTCCCAGTATAACAGTAAATTCCCAGAGAATTGGGACTTTCATTTTTGTCTTTATACTCGAAGTACTTGTCACACAGTAGGCATTGGATAAATAAGTAAAAAACTTGTTGAATTAATAAATGAAAATAATTTACTCTGGGATTTCAGATTAGTTCTGAAATCATTTGTATATTTCAAAGATGAGGAATCTTTGGGTGCCCACCCCCTTAAATGAATACCACTGATCCATCAAAAGCATCAATTCAGAGCCAAATAAAAATAATAACCATATTTGATTTTAAATATCTAAACTATCTAACTAAATATCTAAACTATCTAAAGAATCACAAACAACAAGGATCAATATGCTGCTATAGGTATGACTATTAAAGACCACATATAAGCAAAATGAAAATAACTAAATAAATCCAATAATCTACAAACAACATATCTTTAAACGATAAAATAAGTAGGTTTTCTCTTAGTGGATTTCAATTTGGGGGAGGGAGGGAAATTATATGTCCTTTTAAAAGATTTCCTTATTGGTTGAGCATTCTCATCCACTCCCTCCTGTTTTCATCAGTGTTGTTCAAGGGAAGAATAATGAGAGAATACTCTCTGTAATGAACTCATTCACCAGGCTGGGGCAGCTGTTTGGGGGCCCATTTTAAATTAAGTCTAGTTCGAGCATATCTAAGAAACCAAGGAGCAAAGTAAGCCAAGTAAGTACACATGAGCCAAGCCAGAAACAGCACTTTCTGTGGGCGGCAAAAATTCTATCTTCCATCACATTCTTAGAATAAGACATTGAACAGAACACACCATTAAATTAGAGATGCTATTGTTTTGTTCAAACCACAGCTTATTGTCTACATAATTAAATACACAGACAAAACACCAACCTCTGTTATTATCAAACAATACTCACAAAGCATAGATCTGAAGTACTCAAGACCAGCCATTATGAGGAGCCCCACCCATTTTCTATTAGACCACTTAGAGAGCTATTTAGAAGAAAGGTAAGGCTCTCTGTAAGGTGAAAGATTCTAGTCCCAAAAGAAATATAGTGAATTACCTTCCAAAGGCTGTCCAACCTTTTACCACATTTTTCTAAAAGATATTACTTCCTGGAACTTCTGGGCAGTGGTCCAACACCTGTCCACTATGTTCCACAAGGCTTTTGAGACTCCAGAATTCCCATAGACAATAAAAACTAGGGTAGGCCTAAGAAACTTGTGGCTGCATTAGATGAATTCACTGAGAATCTTGTGCCATTTTTGAATGAAGGGAATTCCAGACCTCCCTGAGGAAATTTCAGGGAATTATTAGAAGCAGAGCGAAAAATGCTGGATCTCTGGGCATGCCATCTAGGGCACCTGGGATGTTCCTTTTGGCTCATGGACGTGTTTATAAGTATGTAGAAAGTTGGTCTGGGTTGCTCAAGAGTAACTGCAATGGTTGGGGCCCTTCTTCCAATAGAGATCTGACTAATTGTTCTTATCCTGAATCTATAGCCCCTGCTGATCACCTTACACATATTATCTCAATTGAGTCTCATAATAGCCCTGCAATAATAGCTAATATTATCTCATTTTATAAAGATGAAGAAACAGACTTAGAAGGGGAAAGTGATATAACCATGGACTAACAGCCAGAAAGTATCTGAGGCAAGGTTCAAACTCAAATCTTTTTTGCTTCCAAGTCTAGCACTCTATCATTATGCTATTCAGTTTTGTTAGCAAAAAATCTTTTGTCCAAGAATGAGCCTAGGTAAATTCAAAGACGTTCATTTCTAGAAAGTTGGCCTCCAAGTAATGAATTTGGGTTCTATAGTAACTCATGAACTTGGATACAGAGGAGTCTTGTTTCTTTGTCAAAGAACTATCCAGACTAATGACATATTTGAAACCCATAAAGCAATGGGGTCCAAGGATAGCACTAGTCATTGAAATGGACATATTATACAACTTCACATAATTACCCATTAGATTTGATTTCCAACCTCCCCCTTACCTCCACCAAATATTTATCAGCAATCTAATCACCCCTCACAAGACTGAACACTTTATTCATGCTTCTAAACCTCCCTATGTATGTTCTGATGGCACTAGCATTCTACAAAATTCAGAGCTTGTGTGAAGAAAGTACCAACACCAGTCAAATCACAATTGTTGACGGGAAACTATATACCTGTTCCTGTGTAAACTCTTTGAGGGAAGGGACTATGCTTTATTTCTTTATGTCTCTTCAAGACTGGCTGTTGTTTATATTGTTTCTCCTTTGTTCTAGAGGAGGACCATGACTTGGGTGGTGATAACATGACATGTAAGTGAATTGGATTTAAAGACCTTAAAGGTACTTAATACATATTTAATGAAAGAATGAATGAAAGGTATATGAGCAATAACAGAGTGTTCAAATACAAATGTTTTCAATCACGCAATGACAGGAATATAAATGTAAAAACATACAAATCAGTAAATGTGAAAGTTGAGACTCTTTGGGGCATATTCACACACCCACGTTTCAAGTCATGTGTCTACAGGTAGTCATTTAATAGTACTTTATAAGCATGCATTAGAGAGAATGTTCATTGTGGGTGAGTTGTGAAGGTTGTTTAAATGCAAGTAACTTATAGCTACTTGCTATAGTTTAGGTGTCACTTAAAATTTCAAAACTGTGAATATAAATTGACAGTACTTTTCAAGGAAATTCTTTTAACATTGTTGAAATACAGATATTTCAAAAGGATCAGCCCATTATTGTAATTGCCAGGTGAAATTTTTGCGTTTTGAGGGCAAAGAAGTCAGAATAGATTTATGGATGAGTTGGAAGGTCAAAGATCTCAAAGGCCATCTGATTCAACTACCTCATTTTACAGATAGAGAAACTAAGGCCAAGGTCACCCAACTAGTAACAGAGCTCTAATTTGAACTCAGTTCAATTGACTCCAGAACTCATGTTTTTTCTACTATACCATTTTTCTTAAAACACAGTCAGAAACATTTATTTCATCAAAAGAGACTGATACTGTTGACATCCTACTTGATTTGCTCATATTCCCTGCACAAACTATCCTCCCTTTTGGAATAAATTGCACTTTGGGGATTAATGACCTCCTATTAGGAGATTTTCCTCCACCTTTTCAGGAGTTTCTCAGGGTGGCTTTTTATCCAATTTATGTTCCCATGGGCTACTAGTTGCTATGCAGTCAAATCCTTTCCCTTGATGCCCAGATCCTGGCACTCTTTCATCATTGATCTTCCTGTGGGATGCCAGAAGTCCCTTTCATTGGAACACAATCTCCACATCCTGATGACTAGTCCAACATTAGGACATAGCTTTCCATGTTGCTCAGGGTTTTCCCTTGAGCTTACCTTGCTACTAATAGCAGAATACAATTATTTTTTCCAGTGCTTCAGGAGCACTTCCAATTTATATTTCATTTTAAAGTACCTAGTGCTATTTATACTAGGTTTTACCTGATATTATAGGTAATACAACAATATGGTTCCTTTCCTCTAGGGCCAGGAATAGACCACAGATTTGAGATCGTTGGCTTGGGTTAGAAAAGGACAGCTGGCAGTAGAGTATAGAGTCAGAGGTATGGAGAATATTAGTCTACAATTTTGAGGGTAAGAAGGCATAACCAGAAACCAGATACTGCTGTCTGAGAATGCATTTTTGGAAATAATTATTTCACTGAATTGCAAAAATTTATGCTGATGTGTACATGCACAGGCAAGCAAGCTTTTGTGTGTGTGTGTGTGTGTGTGTGTGTGTGTGTGTGTGTGTGTATGTGTGGTCTCTAAAACCATCTTCTAGCCTTTATCTCTGGATATATTTCTTAATGTTTCTTAAAAAAAATTTTTTTTTTTCTGATTGTAGCTTATCCTAGTACTCTGACCAGAAACTAAGCCCACTCATGGCTATTTTGAATATACTTTGTATTGATTTAAGTGAGCTGCTGTTGTATCCTTTTAATGGAATATAAACACCATGAGGAGAGGAATTGTTTTTGTTTTGAGTTCATGGCAACTAGCATAATTCTATATACAGAGTAGGCATTTTAATATTTGTTAACATGAAATTGAGTTGAACCTTGGTTGACTTAAGAATCATTTATTTAACATTCAATCGGGTATATACCTCCAAATGAAGACCTCCATTATCACTCTAGAAAAACCCATTTCACTACTGGATAGTTCTTGTTGTGAAACTTTTTTTTTTTTTTTTTTTTTTTTTTTTTTTTTTTTTTTTGGTGAGGCAATTGGGATTAAGTAACTTGTCCAGAATCACATGGCTAGTTAAATGTCTGAGGCTGGATTTGAATTCCTGATGTCAAGCCTTGTGCTTTATCTACTACACCATCTTGCTGCTCCTATAAAGCAATTCTTTATGCTGAACTGAAATCTGCCTTCGGGTATTTTTTCCCCTACCTTTTTCTTGGTTAATGTCAGAGATAAAAATTATACTTTACCCTGGCTATGTATTAACCTTTGGTGTAGCCACAAAAGGCATCTAGATGACAGCACAGTGCACAGAGCACCAGCCCTGGAGTTAGGAAGAATGGTCTTGAATTTAAAACTGACTTCAAAGACTTAGTTTTAATTCTGCCTCGGAAGCATATGAGCTATGTGACTCTGGACAAGTCATTTTACCAATTGATGTCCCAGATAACTTTCTAAAACTATAAATTACAAATGAGTTGAATATTTTTTTAAATATTTCAGCTTGTAACTATAATTTTTATGTATTAATATAATCTTATTGTACTATTTTACATCATTTTTACTATATATATTTCATACATTTATATAATCTTATAGTGTATAATTTATATATTAATATAATTTTATATACTAATATGATCAATCTTTGTAAAACTACCATGAATTGCTGAGAAAAAGCTGTATTCCTTTCTATTTCCATTCAGTTCTCTCCAGATAGCTATCATTCATATCTAGCTTATCTAAAATCCTATTCACTTTCTTAACTTTTTTCTTATTTTTTTTAATTTATCTAGTTTTGAGAAGAGAAGATTAAAGTCTCCTGCTAGTATAATACTACTATCTATCTCCATTTGTAATTCATTTAGTTTTTTTTTTTTTAATTGTGACACTATAGTATTTAGTGCATATAGGTTTAGCATTGATATTGCTTCACTGTTTATGAGTTGGTCTGCAACAGGTGGGAGTGAAGATGGAGATTTTCTGTGCTGGGAGTACTTTATACTAATAAAATCACAGGTCTGGATTTTAAAAAATTATCTCATTTATCCAGAAATCATTTAAGAATAATATATTAATGATATTTAAATATTTAAAGTATCTGTGGTTTCATCAATGAATACCCTCCCACAACATAAATCATAGGCTCTTTTTGCTCTATAATTATTGAAACCTTTCTGTGATTTAATAGATGGTTTCTGAGAGTTGCTGAGACCAAACAAAGAAAACCTCCCTAAAAATCCCCAACCCATCACTTTGCAGTACTCTTGTTAAATCAGTCTCCAAACTTAACTCAGCCAATTGTGGACAATGAAGAAACATTGTATAGTTGTTGTTTGAGTTGAGTTGAGTTGTTTGAGAATTCAAAGTCATCTTGATGCTGTATTAATAACAATTAATTTCTATACCTCTCTTTTGGGGGGAGGGACAGAGATAGTTGGGGTTGAAGTGATTTGCCCAGAGTGACATAGCTAGTAAATGTCTGAGGGAGGATTTGAACTTGTCTTTCTGATCCTATCTACTTCTCCATCTGTCTGCTTCTTATAAGGTAGTGCTGGAGAAACTAAGGCAAGATAGAGATTAGAGAGTTTTTAATATTTTATTTGAATTTTTGAGAGGGAGAGATTGTGCTGGGGGCATGTTGCCCCCAGGGCTGATGTCCAAAGCATCCAGCATCAAATGTGACTTCTCAATGACATATTTATAGCTCTTAGCTCAGGTAGCTAAACAAAGGCAGGGGGTGGAGTCCAAACTCTGGTGATAGGGAATCTCCAGGCAGGGACAATCAATCCAATTCTGACAGGTTGGAGGGTAGGACCATAAATTCTTGATGACTTAGGAGGAGTTAGGAGCCAGGAAGTCTGAACTCCCCCTTGTCTTGCGTTTACACATTTACAATTTATAACCTTAGAGTAACTAGCCCTGAGTTATATCAGTCCTAATGAATCGGGGGTGGGGGTGGGGGTTTACAACTAAGGGGATTGAAGCAGAACAATTTAGGGAAACTGAGGCAGGACAATAAAAGGAAACTGTGGCACAACAGTTCCCCTTAGTCTTTGTCTTCTTACCTAGTACACCATTTCCTCCATAAATGAGATTCATTTTTGTCCTTTAGACATCAAGTTTAATACTGTAGTCTTATCTCTACACCCCATTTCCCATGGTTAGGTAACTTTGTTGTCCTAATGCTATGCTCTGCTTCTCAGTTTAGGCATCTCATTTTGTCACTATAGTTCCTCCTTTGATGTTCTCCAGATTTCTTATTCTTATCTTTTCTTTTTTTTTGGGGGGGGGGGTTCCTAGATCACATGCTCTGCTTTAGATTATGTTTCTAAGCATCTTCAGGCTGACTTGGTCCCTGGTTCAGAAAAAGACAACTTCTGTACTAATTTCATTAGGACCTTCTATTGTTTAAAAGTAATGCTGACCTTTACTGACCAAAAGGCATTTTGCTCCTTGAGGAGAGTAATTATAACAATGTCAACTAAAATGAACTTGACCTTGAGCAGTGGCACACAATTGGCTTAAAAGCAGGCTTGAATTAGCAAAATGTTTGAGCCGGGACTTTTAATAACATAGAATTGTAATGTAGGAGGACAAAATTGTTCAGTGTCACTTGTAAAGTAAATAGTGATTTTGCCTGAAGTGATTATGTATTATCTTCTGAGAATAATCTCTGATGAATTTTAGTGTGACATTTTTGGGTGTAAAAGCAGCAGGATAAACTGTTGGATTTTTTGACTAAGCACTTTGAGTTGTAGAGATTTACCCCCCCCCCCCCAAAAAAAAAATATGACTCCATTAGCTGTAACTCCCAGATACTAGAGAATTCTGTTTCTGCCAATAGGAAGATAAATAGCAACACTCAACCTTGCCTTTCTGATGCAGAGCTTCACTGGAGATACTCTGCATATGTTGGGTCTTTTATCTGGAGATCATATCTGCTTTTTGTTCCTAATAGCTCCTTCTAGCCTGACATAAGCCAATAAACATTAAATGGCAATAGTAATGTTTTTGATATCACTCTCAAGTGCAATTATTATTGATTTCTTCTGTTTTATTTATGTACTTATATGGAATCTTTTATCCTGATCCAGTAAGACAAATAACAGAAAGAGTAAATGACTTTGAAACTTAGTCATATTGGGATCACTGTATCAGAGATTTAAAGGAAAAGATTACCTAGTACAATTACCTCATTTTTTTTTACACAAGTAAAACTAAGACTCAGGTGAGTTTAATGACTTATTAAAAGTTACATAAAGTAAATGGCAAAGTCTACATTTGAACCTCTGGCTTCTGACTAAATATCCAGAAATGTTCTTGCTTTTTCTTTTATTCTTCTTTTGCTTATTGTGTCTCTCTATGATCAGTAAGAAGAGATTATGAGGAAAGCCCCAGAATGGTGAGTGGAACTCCTATGACAGATTTGTAGGAAGATGGAGGAGGGAGTTCTTCATGATTAGTAAACTTGGATGAGTTGCAATTTGCATTGTAGAAGGGAATGCCCACATTTAGGAGATCTCAGATCTGTTTCATTATTATAGTAGATTCTATGCTCCTTGAAGATGGCATTATATATGCCTTATATTACTTTTTTGTACTCTAACACATCTAGCACAGTGCAAGGGACATAGTTGATACTGGAAAAATACTAAAATGCTGAATTGAATGTTTTCTTCTACCCCCTAGCCTTTGAATGGATGGTTCTCATTGTTAATTCCCTTTATGTCAATGGCAGTATAAATGCAGAGAGAGAGAGAGAGAGAGAGAGAGAGAGAGAGAGAGAGAGACAGACAGACAGAGAGACAGAGAGGGGGGGGCAGAGAGAGAGAGAGAGAGAGAGGGAGGGAGAGGTGTGTATTAAAAAATGATGACAAAGGGAATCATTAACCAATCAATTGGCAATAATTAAAATAGAGTTAGTATATGTTATTGAATATTCCAGTAGAAAAACTTTCCATTGGAAGCAGGAAACTAGAGTTTTATTACATATCTTCCTAAGTGCCAATCTACCAATGATCCTTGGAGTTATCAGAAAATGGCCATAATAATTAAAGATAAATGCTTTTAAGATTATTGTGTTGTAATGCCAGAAAGACTGTGATTCTAGTAAAAGTAACCAGTTCTAAGTCAGTTTTGTACCCTGTGCCTTTAAGGATCTTGTCCTACACTTTGAGAGACTGAGCACTGATCCCAAACTTAGAATAATTAATAAGAGTCATTTCTTCTTTCTGACGGTTCATTAAAGACCTGAGATGACTAATACCATCTAAAAGGAAAACCAAATGAAATATTAATTATAACACATCTAGAGTAAACTACTCCCTAAAAAGTCATTAGAAATATTAAGTTCTTCTTTTCCCCAAATGAACTTGAAACACCTGAAGCATTAAGGTCTGGGTGAGATACACCAAATCCCATTATAGTGAACTTCATGGGGCAGGCACCAAATCTTTCCTATAATGACCCCATTACTAGCCTAGTGAGAGCCTCCTTGTTTCTCTGAAACTTTTGTAATATTTAACAAGTGAAAAGAAGTAGCTGAATATACTAGGCAAGAAAGGAAAAGGGTACAGCCTAAAACCTGTCCTTTTTTCAGTCCAAGCTTCTGGATACTTTTGTATGTTTCTTACTTTGTTTTAGAAAGTGGTTTGACAGGGGTTTTTTGTCCTTTGGGCTTTGGTGGTGGGGGGGGGTTTCTTGGTGGGTTTTTTTTTTTCTTAGCAGTTTGAGATGCATGAAATGAGGAGGGACTAAGGGAGGTGAAAGGGTAATTTGGCAAACAACAGCATTTTTTAAAAAAGCACCTAAGAGTTTAGGTACTGCTCAGTGCCCTCTTCTCACAGTTTTAACTTTCACAGTGAATTAATTAGCTAGGGAATTGCTTAGCAGCATACACTTAGGTTTTTGTTTTTTCCTCACTACAGAGAGTGTTTGGGGGTGGCTAATAAAAGCAGCATTTGTTACAAGCTGGTCATGTATTGAGAGCTAGAAGCTGCAGATGGAATGAATGAAAGACTGAAGGGGGGGAGCATTTATTAAGCACTTACTATGCACAAAGAACTATGCTAAGTGCTGGATATACAAATAGAAAGACAGACAGTCTCTGCTCTCAAGTAGCCCCCATTCTAATAAGAGATAATAACACCTATAAGAGTTTTCAGCTGCAAGGCAGATGGAGATGCCCCATGGTCCTTAAGGTGCAGTGGCAAAGAAGATGGATAGTAATGCATCTTTTAAAAAACCTTTTTAAAAATTAATTTTATTTTCCTTACAACTCTAAATTCTTTCCTACCTCCTTTCTCTTCGTTCTCCTTTGAGAAGGTTAAAAAACAAAACAAAACAAAAATTACACATATGTACAGACATGCAAAACAAATTTTCACATTAACCATGTTAGAAGAAAAAGAAAGAAGGAAAAGGAAAGAAATAGAGGGAAATATGCTTCGATTTGCCCTTTGAGTTCATCAGTTCTTTTCTGGAAGTAGATAGCATGTTTCATTATGAGTCCTCTGGAATTGTGGTGAGTCATAATACATCTTCTTTATGGTCATTTCTATGAATAAAATCAGGCCAGATTACTGTAGTGTCTTCTGCAAGATGTGAAAAGAGCCAGGGAAAAGTCTTCAACACATGGGATAACTCACCTGCAGAAGATTTATGGAGAGATGTGGACAAGAATAACAGAGTAGGATTTCATGGATGGAACAGGATTTACACAAGTAGCAGTTACCACATATAGCAAAGCCCTCAGATGGATCTGTGATCTCATCTACATGGATTTTCCTTCCAATCATGCAGGTTATAAATTCCATGGGATACATCTTTGTTCTCTGAGTTTACCAAAGGGAGTCTATCCAGGATGCTAGGAAGCTTTGTTGATTTCTTTAGAAATTATGCATCTACAATGGAACTACTTGTAGTTCAGTGATTACTACAAGTAGTCCAGTAATTACCCTTCTTTCTCTTGCTACCTAACAACCAGTCCATTTTCTTTCTTTCTTTTTTTTTTTAATATATATTTCAGAGGATCTGGAAGCTAGAAGAGACCTCTGAAACCATCTGTTCCAACCCCCTCATTTTTATAGATAAGAAAACAAAGGCCTGGATATATTAAGTCACTTAACTAAAATCACACAAATATAAGTCTCATAGATCCTACTTCTTTGTGGTTTCTTATATGTTATGTTATAACCTGCCCCAACTACTATACCGGTAGATTTTAAAATTATAGTGAATTTTTGCTAAAATGAGTTCATTACTAGAAACCTCCTTTCTACTCTATATGAATTGGAAATGGCACAGCTGGCACCCAATCCTTCTACATTAAGTATGTGTGTGTAGATTCCAAAGTGCCTCTTTTCATATACATATATATGCATATGTGTCTCTGTGTGTATATATGAAGGGGAGCAATTGTAGCTAGTGAAATATCACCCTTTTCTTTGGGTTTTTTCATGTTTTATCCTAAGAACATCCTCCTAAGGGAGATGTTTCTGGCAGTCATGGTGAAGGATGCTTGATAGAAGAGAGATGTATACATAAGGATCTTTAAATAGAAGTACTTTTACAAATCTTAAGGTCAGTAGTAATATACATCCTTAATCTGGCACCCTGCAACTTTATCTCATCCTGTCTTGCTGAGGCCATATGGCTCAGTGGAAAGGATACTGGACTTCAGAATTAGGAGACCTAGATTTAAGTCCCTGCCAGTGAAAATGGCTAGATGGACAAGTTATTTCGTTTTTGACTTTACCTATCTTAAGAGAATTACTGCAAGGAATGTAATGTTATAGCATAGTTCAAATAAGAGGTATTAATAATGTCTTTGCAAACTTTATCTTCTTTCTTGTCTTTTCCCCAAAACAAGCCTTCCACTTCAATTAAACTCTTTTTCTTATAATATACATTGTATTTTCCCACTTCCATACCTTTGTTCATAGTATTATATTTTCATAGATATTCAATCCTTTCCCCTTTGAATCCAACCCATTCCTTCTTCCATTATTTTTATCCAGGCCTTAATCTATCTCATGGATAGCATAAGGCAACAGCCTCCTGACTGGTCTTTTTTGACTCCATTCTCCCTTTTATCTGGCTTGCATAACAATACCAGATGAAAATTCCTAAGCCACTGATTTTATCCCATAATTTTCTTCCTCAAAAGTGCCTATTACTTCTCTAGTATAAAGTTCAAACTTCTCATAATTTCATTCAAAACCATTCAAAGCCCTCCCTTTCTAACCTCATACAACCCTGCTCTCCAATATCAAAGCTCACTTATCCTGAAATATACCATGCTTATTCCAGATTTTGTTCATGTTGGTACCAATATTTGGAATAACTTTTCCTTTTCCTTCTGCTTATTTATATGCTACTGATCCAATAATACTGGCCTTCTTGCTGTTCCTCACACATTAATATGTCCATTTTCCAAAACCTCACCCAATGTTTTTATTGACTGTCCTCCGTGCCTAGAAAGTTCTCCTTCATCTTCTTCTGGTTTTCTTATCTTTCAGGTTTTAGCTTTTGAAAGAAGCCTTTCCAGGGTTTACTTAATCTTCATATCTTCTTTTTTAAGAGTATCCCTCCTCCCAAATGATTCTGTACGTGTCTTGTTTGTACATAGCTATTTACATGGGCAAAGAGTAGCACTTAATAAATGTCATTTGAGTGAATGACTATCTTTAGGACTCAATGAAAATCTTACTTTCTCCATGAAGCCTCCTTGATAACTCAAGATCACATTTTTTTTGACTAGATAAAAAGGGCCATTTGCTGCCTCTTTCTTACCTCAGTGTTACCTCAGTGATCTGAAACCTTTTAAAGACCTTAGCTTAAAAAGGCTCGTCTCATTCTCCATCCAGGGCCATCTCGTGTTATTTTTTTTTTACTTGTTTGTTTTTGTTTTGTTTTGTTTTCTGATCTTTTTCTTGCCACTGGACCCAGAAGGCTTTGGAGGAGAAAATTAGGCTGATCTTTGCATAGTCTTCTCTCACTTAAATCCAATTAACTTGCATGAACTGTCATCCCTTTCCTGATGTCACAGTCTTCTTAGAAAACACAGGACAAAAACAAACAGCACATATTGATCTATTCTTTCTCTGATTATATAAGGTGATTGGGATTTAAAATTGGAAGGAACTGTTTTTAGCGATAAGGAAACAAAAGCCCAGGAAAGTTAAGTAATTTGATCAAAATAGCCTTACTAGTGTCAGAACTGTGATTTGAACTCAGCTCTTCTTAATCCAATATTCTTTTAATGACACTGCACTGCCCCATCCCTATACTTGTTTATGTAACTTAATTTTGAATTTAATCACATTCTGTTGTAACTGGTAGTTTTCCCAGTTAGACTGGAAATTTTTGGTGAACTAGCACCGGATATTACTTGCTCTGTGTCTTCCTTAGCACCCTGAATATATAGCAGTTGTTAACATTTTGGAATCACTGAATGAAAAGGGAACACACAGATAGCCTGAGCTTGATAGGACCCTGGGGCCAGATTGTAGTAGGAGAGGATATGAAGGCTAATTGCTTCTGGATGACAAGACAATGGACCTGTAGGGATAGCTTACTTATTCCTCACTCTCTCCCTTCCTGCCGGCAGAGCAAACAGTCCTTAACTAGGTGCTTTTATTAATAGAGAATGAATAGTCAGCAGACAAAGGCTATAGAGAAGTTTTGTTCTACTGGATACATCACTGCAAAAAAAAAATTTATGCTAACTATAATCAGACTGTAGTTGGAACTACAGAAGTCTTTAGAACATAGAAAAATATCCGTATTTTTGACCCAAGAACCCCGTGCTAGAAATATATGGCAGGGAGATTAAAAAAAAAGTGTGTGTGGTGGGGTGCCTCTTGTAAACCAAAATATTTTTGGTAACATTTTTTGTAGTGGCAAAAATTGGAAAATAAGCAGGGTTCTAATGACTTGGAGATGGCTAATGAAATTGTAGTATGTGAATGCCACAAAATATTACTATGCCATAAGAAACAATGAATGTGAAGAACACAAAAGTGAGTAATGCAGAGTGAAGTAAGCACAACCAGGAAAACAATACACATAACAGTGAAATAATGTAAATCACAAAAATCGAAAATGAATTATGTAATTATTAATTTTTAAAGTATTTGTTAAACATCTGTTATGCCAGTCACTGTGCTAAGCTCTTTATAAATTGTGAATTATTTGATGCTCACAACAAATCAGGCAGGTAGGTGCTATTATGATACCCATTTTACAGATGAGGAAACTGAGAACACAGGTATGTCCGTGCTTTGCCCAGTCATATTTGAACTCAAGTCTTCCTGATTCTAAACCCAGCTCTTTATACAATGAACCACTTTGCTTCTAATAATGATCGAGTTTGTTGCCAAACAAGAAGAAACAATGTATCTCCTTCCCTTTTAAGCAGAGGTGAAGGACTATGGATATATAGCAGATCCAGTTGATGTGGGATTAATTTGGGTCACTGATAAGGACTGATTCTCTGGAACAGGAAAGGGGCACTATGGAATGGGAAATGTAATTAATGAAAAATAAAAGATAACAATATTTTTTAAAAAGTGACAAAGACTGTTCTAAAAGTGCTCATAATTGTAAAGAAAAGGCAATGGTACATAGGAATAGGTTATTAGCAAAAAATATTTAAATATAATTACTTTTATTTAATTTATATTTAATTAAATCTAAACATATAAATTTTAAATTTATTTCTTTCCATTATATCATAATAACTTTACAGTGGACTACCACAGAGATATAGAGATAATTTTGTTATGAAAAAACCTTCATTGTAATAGTATGTGCTATTCATTCTGGAGCAGGATGGTTTCAGAAAAACCTGAGATTGAGATGAACTATACGAAGTAAAAGGAGCAGAACCAAAAGAACACTCTTCACAATAATAGCAATATTGTAAGAATGAAAAACTGTGAATGACACCTATGACCCTAGATAATTCCAAATGACTTATGATAAAAAATACTATCCATCTCAGAAAAAGAATTGGTAGTATCTGAGTGCACACTGAAGCATATTTTTTACTTTTTTTTCTTGCTTTTTTTTTCAACATGATTAATATGGAACTATGTCATGCAAGCTTTCACATGTATAATTGATATATTTCTTGCTTTTTCAATAGATGGGGAAGGAATGGGAGGAAGGAAGAGAATTTGGAACCAAAATATTATTTTAATGAATATTAAATATTTTTAAGTGAAAAAATATTTTTCCCATTCATATTTCAATTTTTTATTTAAACAAAAGTGCCAGCTTAGGTTTTTAATGCAAAAAAAAAAAAAAAAAAAAAAAAGCTCTTAGGAGTAACCCCTTGGTTAGATTTCCAGTGCTCTGCATCTGCTAATGACAGAATATCCTGAAATAATTTAGTCAGGGTACTTTTAGCATGGTCTAGTGAAAAGCAGATCCAATGAGATAAGGTACATAAAACATTTTGGCAATCTTAAGACATTATGTCAGCTCTGCTTTTATTATTGTTGTTGTCATTATTGTTATATAAAGGCACTTCTTGGCAAGTAACCTTTTTGAGCTTCTCTACCAGGCCTCTTCAGCACTATTGGCTGGCATAGAGGATTTTGAAAGGCCAAGATGGACAGGGATGGTTCATGGCATAAGAATAATGTCAGGCCCCTAAATTCTGAGCACACAAATTCAGTTCACCCTATAAGAAATGAATGTTTCTCTCTTGTATTTAATAACTAATTGTTGTATTAGGAGCAAGATTTTTCCCCTTTTCTACTTCCTCATGCAAAAATCAACCAGAGTCGGAAATTTCTCTCAGAAATTTACCTAGAACAATAGCTAATGTTGTAGTAAAAGTCTGACTTAGTGAGTGTATTTCTACTCATTGTGTTTGCATAAACAAGTTTTGGGGAAATGTTGATTCTACCTGTTATCAAGATAGGTGATATGGAAATTGACACCTCTTTGACAAAAATTTGAGTAACCTAAGTCATGTACCACAATATAGCCCACCTCCTTTTGATTGACCAATCAGAGTTGATTAGGTACCCTTTGGGAACACCACCTCTTCAAAGTGTATATAAACAGTGATTCCCACCACCAAATGACCATACTTTTACTAATAACCTACTAATAATTAATAAAATGATTATACCCCCCCAAACTATGTCAAACTTTTAAAAATGTAATAGCCTTTAGTAATATGATTCTATATTGCTTCTCACATAGTTGAACTCACCATGTTTTGTTCCACCTCTAGATCCTTGGTAACATTTCCTCAATTTTCCTTGTCAGAAACCATTCACTCAAGTCCCCTGATTTTTCCCCTGACAAATCTCCTCAGTATTAACTTGGCCTCCAGTCAGAACCCTACCTTAGCACAAACTGTCAGTGCCCTCTAAGAAGCCCCAGGGCCTTGCCCTTGCTAGACTGATTCAACAATTGATTGAGAAAAAGCTTTTCCTACAACCTTCAGGGTGTAAGGCTTTGGAAAAATTAATAGCAGCATCACTCTTCTCAAAACCAAATTTTCCAAGTTCCAAATGTGGGCACTGTAGAAAATCACTGATTTCAGATATAGTTTCTCTGGTCCCAAATGCTTCATTAATTTATGTCAATATTAACTAAAGTTAATGCACATTTTTCTAGGAAAAATTATAAAGGGTTCATCAAATTCTTACTTGCATAGTGACACCCAAAATTATCACACCAAGTGCCATGGCCAAAGAGATAAGATAACTAGGCAGCAGAATTAAGTTGATGAGGAAGAAGGCAGGATTTCTAGGCAGACTGAAAAAAGTGAAAATGAGATATCAGTTAAGAAATTTCTCAATAAACTTTGTGTCAAGTATTTTGCCAAGTTCTAGGGAAATAAAAGAGCAAAATACAGCTCCTACCCTCAAGGAACTTTCAATCTAATGTGAGAGACAGTGTGCCAATAAATACATAGAATGCAAACTATATACAAGATAAATGGGAAATAAATAACAGTGAGATGTTGAGTAATGCTTTCAGCAAAAGATACAATTTTATTTGGGATTTAAAGGAAGCTGTAATCAGAGCAGAAGAGGGTCCATATTCCAGGCATGGGAGACAATCAGGGAAAATGCCCACAGTCTAGAGATAGAAAGCCTTGTTTGTGGAAGAGCCAAGTCATTGCCACTGGATCAATAGGCATATATTGGGAAATAAGATGTAAGAAAACTGAAAAGGTAGAATGGGCTAGGTTTTGAAGAGCTTTGAATGCCAAAAAGCATTTTCTACTTGTTCTGGGGCGATAGTGAGCCAGGGTGTGACATGGTTGGACCAACACTTTAGAAAAATCATTTTTAATCATTTTAGTGCCTGATGAAGTGGGAAGATGGGAGGGGCTGATGGACTAGAGGCAGGCAGACCCATTGGTAGATTATTGCAGGATAGTGAAATATAGCATTGAGTCCTTAACTTTTCTTGCTCTCTCTAAGCTATACTAAACTTTGCTTATACGTGGCATCTGCACTCATGTTTACAGATTGGAATGGTCCTCTAGACGGAGTTTGCTTGAGTCCAAGAGATAATTCTAATATTGGGTATCTATATATTGCTCACAATTACAGCATCTGAGCTCTAGTGTGTGTACTTCCCATCTAAATAAGTGACCTAGGATGATCCCACAAACTCTTTGAACATGGAACACTAACTGAAGTCAAAGTACTAGTAATCATAACACAAACTTGGATCCTACTCTTCAACAAACTATATAGTTTCCATGGAGAAGAGAGGGCACAAATGTACAAAAACTTAGCAATGAGACACATGAGTAAGGAAACCCATATGCTTGGGCCAACTCTGGGCTACAGGCTTTGACATTTTTGCTCTCTTAAGGGAACGGTATGCACCATCTGTTACTTGCTGGATGAAACTATTCTTCAGGATTTCTCCACACTCTTGCTAGCTGAAGTTGGTTTCCTGCTACCATTGAGCCACTGGTGATGAATTAAGCTCTTTTAGCAAAACAGCAGCTGTGAGCCTGGGACCCACAGAGCTTCCAAGGTCTTCTTCTTTGGCAAGGCTCAGAGGCAGTGAAAACCAGTTCCCTTGAGCCTGGGATCTGCAAAGCCATTTGGATCTGCTTCTTGATTTGGAGAGGTTTTTCTCTATTGGGTCACAAGACAGTGAAGGGAAATATAAAGAAGCCTTTAAGAAATTTCTCTTCTGTCAAGTAGTAGAAAGTGCTGGAAAGTAAGAAAACTTTTTCCCATCATCTTTCAAATAGCAGAGGATTCTGCTTTCTCTGTTCCTCTCCCGGCATCATTGTTTTCCTTCAATCAGATAAGCTCCCCACATTAACTTCAGAGCCCATCTTTTATAGAGAGGATTCATGATCCAAACATAGATTAGACAGATCTACTTCAGGGGACTCTTCCAACTCCGATATTCCATGACTCTGTGAGATAAATGAAAACAAAGTTTGGTTAAAAATGCACTAAATAAGTCATACATTTCCAATAAGGAGGAGGGAATCATACATTTCCAACAAGGAACAAAGAATGCTTGAAATGCGCTAAATAAGTCATAATTTCCAACAAGTGATCATACTCATTATATGTTATTATTTCAAGGTATCTAATAATCACTGTCCTTTTTATATGAGGCAATGTCGTGAAGTGGAAAGAGCATTGAATGTGGAGTTATAGGACCAAAATTTGAATTCTTGTTTTGCCATTCACTATGTATAGGACCTAAGTCAAGTCAATTAATCTCATGGTTCTCAGTTTCTTCTTTTTTAAGAGAAGGTTTGAACTAAAACTATAAATTCAATAAATTAAACTGTAACTACAATAAACTAAATGAACTAAACTCAATGAGCAAAGATTTAAATCCTATGACCCCATTATTTGTAGTGCATGTTGTATGAGAGATTTTTGTTCACATAAGAGTTAGACTGGTTAAATTTTGTGTTCCTTCCAACTCTAAGATTCTATACCTCAGAGAGTCAGTCTGTATTTCATTTGGTTGCTGTAGTCTGTTTGCCTCTGAAGGCTTTTCTTTACAGAGGGTGTATTGGTTTAAAAGGAGCTCAACCAATATCCACCCTGGACTGTGCTTTTGGGATATGGTTCAGTTGAGCTGACAGAAGGCTTCCTACAGTAGGGGGAGGGCAGGGGAGATGGGCAAGAGAGAGAGTTTTTGGTTATATGGAAAGAGTGGCAAAATCATAGTATGAGCAAGCAGCAATTGGTGATCATGGATATAGACAATCCTTGGAACTGAAATGGCTGGCTGTAGCACTGTTAGAAGGCAAAGCCAAGGTTAGAAGCCAGGATTGCCAGTTGTGGAGCAGAATGTGTCCAAGGCAGTAGGAATTACTGAAGAGGAGCTTGGGTCAAAACCAAGAGAGCAGTCAAGTCCAAGAAGGCTAGGGAAGCAGAGTCTGCATTCAGGAATCAAATGCTAAATCCTGGGTGAGCAACAGGATATTGAGCTAGATAAAGAAAATTCCAATTTGTCAAACTTCCAAGTCTCTGGGCATGTGCAAATTCTTAAGCTCAGCTGCACTTGGGTCCTGTCCTTCAACTTCTCCTAAATTCCCTTCAGTTTGACAGCTCCTATTGCCACTGTTCTCATTAATTTCCATGGCAACTGTGGAATCTATATTGCTTTGAACATAAATTATGCTATTGACACTATCATCAGATTAGTTAAGAATTCTGTTAATGGGAATGTTAATAAAGCTGGCACACTTTCAATTTAGAGAATAGAGTCAGTGTGCAGGCAGGCATAATGAATGCTAGTACAAAAATATCCCTATACATTACAGAATCAGCAAAAAAAAATGCCCAATATCAAAAATTGAAATCCAATAATGGACAGAATATGTTTGAACATGCTTCTAGACTAACTCACATTCCTTTGAACATTTGTATAGGATATTCACTATGCATGAAAAGATTGTGCAATGTATTTGCATCAAAACTAAAAATAGAGATATCTACCAAGTTACGTGACATTATTTGTGAGTTTGTGATATGCTAACTATAAATATGGCAGATATGATAAAGCAATTTTGTGTTTTTCACATACAAATTACTGTACCCATTTTAAAGAGGAGAATGTAAAGAAACTTTTTTGAGTAAAAACTATTCATGGTTATCATGGAGATATGAAGGATTTGAAAAGATATGGAAAAATTCAAGGGGAGAATATCTCTCATTAATGAACTTCTTGTGCATTTTATTATTGTTGTTATTGTGTTTTTCTTATCTTCACTGGATTGGTACTTTGTTTATGTTTTTTAATCAAAAAAATTTTAGTGATAATTTTCTCTCTACCCTTTCCCTGCTAAAAAACATTTCAATAGTTTCCTTTTTCCTATTAAAAAAAATACAATCTCTTCAGGCTTTTTATTGAGGAAAGCTTCCGTTTCTGGACTTCTGTCTATATTGTTATTATGACACTATCCTTCCCCTAGCCCTATATTGAGTTTTACCCTATAGTTTAACCTTATAAGATTATTTGTTATGACTCAAACAAACCCTGATCTTCTGTAATGTACTCCTTCCTCAAGCCTACCTAATGAAATCCAATCCCTTCTTTGAGGAAAATTTTAAAACTTCCTTGTTCATGTAGAATTTCTGGATCCTCTGTTCTTTCCTCTCCACCATACCCCTGAAAGCTGGAAACATCTCTCCCTTTGATGTCATAACATTATGTTTATACCCCCTTTATGCCCTTACTACATTCTATTTTGTAACATATTTGTGGAAGTGCCTTCTCTCCCCATTCAGATGCTAAGTTCCTTAAGGTCAGACAAGGGCTATGTCTTAATCATCTTAATATTCCCTTCAGCAGCTAGCACATTTCCTCACACCTAATAAAAAACCAACCCAAGCAATGCATACATTTTAAACAATAAGTGAATGGTGAATATAATGTCCATGATAAATGTCAGTAAGAAACTAGCATCATGGTAATTGCCACAATGTTGATAGTGGTGGGCAAATCTTGGGCAGGTACTCACTTATCTCAGAGTTGTTATATAATAATAGCTAGCATTTATAGAGGACTTTGAGGTTAGCAAAGTGCTTTAAAATATTATCTTGTTTTATATTATTTGTTGGTTGACATTATGATATCTGTTTGGAATTTGAAATCACATTTCCAATACATTTTGCTTAGATTTGAATTATCCAGCATGGTACAATGGAAGACTGGATTTTAAATCAGAGTACCTGAGTTTATTGGGCAGCTAGATGATAAAATGGATAGAATGCCAGGGCTGGAGTAAGAAGATTCATCTCCCTGAGTTCAAATCTAGCCTCAATACTTACTGATTGTGTGACTCTGGACAAGATACCTAAGCCTCAGTTTCCTCATCTGTGAAATGAATTGGAGAAGGAAATGGCAAACCATCTCAATTATTTTTGCCAAGAAAACCCCAAAGGAGTCAGGAAGAGTCAGAAACAAAGGAACTGAACAACAAGAATTGAATTTAAATCTTCACTCCTACTACCCTAGAAATTTCTCTGGCTAAGTCAAGTCATCCAATATAACCTAATATGTTTTCATAGAATCATGAAATCATTGATTTAAAATGAGAAGTGATCTTAGAAATTGTCAAATTTAACCCTAATCTAATTACATAACCTATATGTATCTGAGGTAGGATTTGAATCTAGGTATCCTGACTCAAGGGCCAAAATTTCACATTACTTCCTTCTTTACATTACATTGTATTTACTTTTATTTTTCAAATGTACTTATATTTGTATGTATTGTGTACATATATTGAATCATTACAATTTTTGTACATCAAAAATGAACAAGCTATATTAGTATGTCTCAAATGTAAGCTTATTTTGTTTTGTCAGAACAATAGGAAGCACTCAACAAAATATTGACAGATACCTAAATTAAAGTTAGGTAGTATGATATAGTTGAAAGGTTCTTGGATTTGGATCCAAAAGCCCTGATTTTGAATCTTAACTACAACATCCTTCTAAGACTGTGGGCAAGTATTTGGATTTCTCTAGAATTAAGCTTCCTTATTGCTAAAATAAGGTGGTTGAAATTAATAATTCTGAAAGTGCTTTTAATCTCTGAGTATATGCTTATAAATTTGAGAACTATTATTTAGGGGGTCCTCACTGAAAGACTTTACAGTGGAAGATTTTGAATTTGGACCAGTTTATTTAGAAATCAATAAAGTCAATAATTTGAACTCTATCAACATTAATAAGGGAAGTCAGTATACCATGTAAACCCACCCCACACAAAACTCAGAATGAGTTTCCACATGTATATGTATATATTTATATTTCTCTAGATCTTAACATTAATTTGGGTATGAGGAAAAGATATTGGAAAATCAACCTTTATTGAAAAAGAAAAAAAGGAGGTAGAAATCTATTTTCTTTTGTGTCTCCTTCCTATATAAAGATGGGAGATTTAAGGTTGGAAGATGAGGTTTTTTTGTGGGGAGATAATATTTCTTATTTCTTTCAAATTGATGAGTTTAATTTATCACTGCAAGCAGCACAAGTGCCTTTCTTAAATGGCAGACACCATTTTCTAAGTAATTTTGTTAGCTCCAGAATCTTTTAGAGGGCTTACATATTTTATTCTATTGTTAATGTTAGTGATAGGATAAGGGCAATACTGATAGCCATGTAATATTAACAGTCAGAGGAAAGCCTCTGGGATATCCTATGTGAAGAATTTATGGCATGAACTGGAGAGAAGTCACTCAAAGCATATCAATTCTACCTCCATAACATTTCTTCTCTACACATGCTTGACCATTGATCTGATTCATGCCCTCTTCACCTCTTGCCTGGACTACTGTAACTGGCTCCTAATTAATCTTGTTGCCTCAGGTTTCTCTTATCTGCTGTCCATCTTCCATAAAATTGGAAATTATTTTCCTTTTTTGAATGTATATATAGATCTGACTATGACATGCTTGTGCTCACAAACCTCTGCTGGAACCCTTTTTCCTTTAGGTTAAAATACAAATGCTTCTCTTTGCCATTTAAATCTCTTAAGAGTTTGGTTCCAATCTATTTTTTCAAGACATACATATAATTCCCTCTTACACATTTTACTTTTCATACAAAATTGCCAACTTGCTGTTCCTCATACAAAGATATTCAGTTTTTTTTTTCTCTCCCAACTTTTATATAAATTGTTTCCTATTCTTGGAATTCATTCCTTCTTTATCTCTTGAAATATACTCTTAGAATCTATAGTTTCCTTAAAAGCACATATTAGACATCATATCATCATCTGATCACTTCAGCTTCCAGTATCGCCATGATCCCCAAATTACACTGTGTTTACTTTCTGTATTTTTCAAATTTACTTATATGTGTATGTTTTTTGTACATATATATTGAATCATTACAATTTTCGTACGTCAAAAATGAACAGGCTATAGTAGTATGTCTCAAATGTAAGCTTATTTTGTTTTATTATTATTTTTTAAATATTGGATCTCCCTATATCAGCTTGGTTGGCAGTGCAATGATTAACTCATGGATCTAATTCAACTTCTGACTGGCATTGAAGCTTTGACCTGCTGTTTCTAGTCTGTACCAGTTCACCCTTCCTTAGGCAACTGGCAGCCTTCTACTCCCAGGGGCTCATCATATTGTTGCTGAATTTCATATAGACATCTGATTGGTTTCACCCACTGCAACTCAAACCCCCCAAATCAAGAGCTCTACTAGCCTTGGTTTCCCTATTAGCAGGAATTATAGGCATGTGCCATTACTCCTAATTCAAATGTAAGATTAACATGGATTTCTGTTTTCTGGGGCACAGGTTATTTTTGGTTTGTGCTTTATTTGTAGCTTCTTTTTGTTGACTATATTCCTATTCTGATCCATTTATTTGAGTAGATGGTTAAAAACAAGAAACTTATTGATCTGCTATCTCAAGGTTTTGAGTTGGAAGGAGCTGAAAGTATATTTCTTTATTGAATGGTAAGAGTTCAAAGATATCTGAATTCAAAATACTTTATCGCCATTATTTGCATAGCCTTTGTCAGCATGTCAGCATGAAATTTTTTTTGCCAATCTCATGTTTTGGGACAGAATTAGCAGTGAGGTGTGCTCTATTGAGTAGAAAGTGACTTGGGGTCCTCACCTTCAAAAAATGAAGATATGATGTAAGAGTGGTTCAATTTAATAATTGAATTTTTCTACATTTTTCTCCTTTTTGCCCCTTAGCAAAATGGTGGACCCATTTGCCTTCTACTATATGGAAGATTATCTATATTGTGAGTTTTCCTAAGGGGAGTTAGTGAAATACTGTGTGCATTTGTGTGTTTGATAACTAAAAAACAGAAGGCTGTGATCAATATACAAGAAACTATCATGAAGGGATACATTGGAAGGACAGGTGCTGAGCATGTCAAACTATTTAGTTAGTTTTTTTTTTTTTAATCTGAAATTTCAGGGTAAAGGAGAAACTCAGAGACCATCCAGCCCACCTTAGCATAGAAGTTTGTCTACAACATTGCTGCCTTCTCTTAAAGGTCTTGAATAATGGGAAAATTAATTACTTCCCAAGGTAGTCCATTCTACTTTTGGACAACTCTTAATTTGCACTTAATTCAAATCTGTAACTTCTACCCATTACTCCCAGTTCAGTCTTCAAGAGTCAAGCAGAACAATCTCCCCCCCCCCTTTTTTTCACATTATAGCTCTTCAAATACTTGAAGATAGCAATTAATCCATCCTACATCTTTTCTCCAAATATCCAGTTAGTTCATTATATTTTCATATGGCACAGTTTTCAATCTTCTCACCATTCTGGTTATACTTTATTGGATGCACTTCTGTGCAATTCAAGCTGTCTCTTTATCCTGATCACAGTCACACATAGAGCATGTACCAGCTCAGGGAATATTCTCATCAGACCTTTCTCTAAAGATACAGAATACAGATACAGAAAAGAAAAAGATGTACTATCCCTACACCACTATCTGAGGTTAAGGGCCAATGGAAATGGTCTCCCAGTGAATGAGTCCATGTTCTTTCTAAGATTCTGACATGATATTTATGGATAGGTGGAAGAACCATGGATTACTTATGTGATTTTCATGATAGAGAAGGATATAAACTTTGCAGTGATGGAAGACAGACATGTTGGAAAATGTAACAAATGTAAAAAAAAAAAACAAAAAAAACCCATGCTCTACAGAAGGGAAGGAAGAGTGATAGTATTTATAAATGCTGACTGATGGTTCAGTTGTCAGAGAGCATGGGAGATCACAATGGACAAACAGCCACATCTTGCTAATAGGATATGCATCAGAAGACCTAAGTTTTAAGATATTACTGAAAAAAGCCAAAGATATTCTTCAATAAACAGTAACAGTTAAATATTTTCAAGTAAACAGAAGTGTGGGAAATACTGAAATTTATGAGGATGTCTTCTGCATTCAATTTCAAAACTACTTGAAGATTCTAAAGGAATTTCTTCAGTAATCACTGGCTGACTCAGATATCTCATATTTTAGTCAGACATCCTTTAGAAATGGACCAGATAAAATCAACTTTTTTTGAAAATATGCATATATTTCTGCTTACAAGTACAAAAAAAAAGTAAAAATGAAAAACACCATTAAGAAACAGGAAGAATGGTGTTGTCAGCCATTTCACATGAGTACAACTCTCTTGTATCCAAGATGCAAAAGGAAAGATGTGAGTAATATCCCTAGGTTTCCATTGAGCTGGATCACAGAGCTAAGAGCACTTGGCAGTTGCCATTGGAACAGTTTTTTCGATTGTGCAGGAAAAAAAAAACACAAAGAAAATTTAGAATTCTGGCCCAGAAAGGAAGTCTGGGAAACAACCAGTCATGTGCCTTCTGGAAATGATCACGCAAAATCAAGAAATAACTATCATGTGAGAGTACAAAGAAATTTGTCTCAATCTAAGCAAATCTTGAGTTTTTAGCATTCATGCCAAGAATAAAAATAAAGCATCTTCAGAAGCAGAAACTGCTGATAGTGACAGCTGATAAAGTGAAACTGCTCAAAGTTTATTGGCAAAAGTTGCATCCAACAATGGAATATTAGGGTTTTTCCCTCCTTTTTTAAAAATCTACTCTTTTCTTGTCAATGAGCCCTTTTATGTATCTGTTTGACATGGGGCGGGGAGGAAGAAGACACTGAGTCCAGAAAATATAATAGTTTTGTTTTATTATCATATCATTGGAGTTTTCTATTCAAGATTTTGCCCACATTCATAGCCTGGCACAGCTGGTACATTCTCAATCCCTAAAAATTCAATGATTTGTAACAAAAATTTAAAGCATTTAAAAGTAATTTCAGGGACAGCTAGATGTCATAGTGGCTAGAGCATTGGCCCTGAAGTCAGGAGGACCTGAGTTTAAATGTGACCTCAGATATTTAACACATCCTAGATGTGTGACCCTGGGCAAGTCACTTAGCCCCAGTTGCCTAAACAACAACAAAAAAAGAGTAATTTCACTTAGTGATTTTGCTGTTATTGTTTGAGTGTTCTGACTGGCTGGTCAAATACACGAAAGGCCAATTTTTTGTTTTTGCCAAAAAGGTTGAAAATGAAAAAAAAAATAGAACTTTAGAATATTGCTAGATAAAACATGCATTTTCAATTCAACTCAGCAAACTGAGATTAAGTATCTTCTGTATTCAAGGTCCTGCCCTAAACAATTAAAACAGAAACTTTTCTTCCTTTCACTCAACAACAATAAAACAGCTAAAATTTGAAGGTTTGATAGGTTGAACTGCCAGCTAGCCAGTGCATTGGGCAATGGTTTTGTATTAATGAGCTGCCCTGTAGTTGTTTTGTATTGCCTTTTCATATACACAAGTTTTCTCCCCTCAGTTTAATTATGTCTCTTGTTAGTGAGTGAATAAATGGTGAATGATAACGCATTAAGTGCTTTCCCTGTTCTAAGAGTTGGGAATAATAAAAAGACAAGTCCTTGGCCATAAGGAGCTTATATTCTAATAGTACCAGATAACACATATAAGAAAAAGAGGTCAAGCTAAGGGCTAGAGCTGGCAGCTGGAAAAAAAATATGGTGGCTTGTATTCATAAAATGAGATTAAAAGTTATCTGGAAGCTGAGCTCAGGATAGTTGAATCAGGGATCCAATTGGACAGGAGAAGAAGGACAATGGGCAAAGTGTAATTGGCATTCTCTGGAAATGGTGGCCAGGAAATACTCATTGATAGCTCCCTAGAGCAATTAGCAAAGGCAGGCACAAGAAATATTTGTTGATTTGGCCCTTGGCAATATGACTTAGTAGAAAGAGGACTGAATTTGGAATCAAGATATCAAGATTTGAGTTATCAATTCCCTCACTAGACATGTGACTGCAGGCAAGTGATCCTCCTTCTCTGAGTTAGTCTCAATATTTAGAAAATGAAGATTAAATAAGGCCTACCTCACAGAGTTACTGTGAGGAAAGGCCCTTGTAAATCTTAAAAATCACAGGCTTGATTGTTATTCCCCTAGTATTTCCTCATCAACAAAATGAGAATAATAATAGTACTTCCCTCCCATAATTGTGAAGATAAAAATGAAAAAATTTGTAAAGCACTTTGCAAACCTTAAAGCACTTTATAAATGCTAGCTATTATTATTTATTTACTCTATATTTTCTTTCTCTCCTTTCTTATCTGTTCTGACCTTATCCTTTTTTATCCTATTCTATCTTATCTTACCTTTTTTCTTATCTAACCCTTCTTCTAGTGATATTGAGACCACCTGACAATCCTCCTGAACTGCCTAAAAAATAAATATCATTTGGAAAGCAGGACAACAATTCATCAAAGTTGAAGCTAACTGAATGTACAGTTGCTAGTGGTTCAGGGCAGCTGACAATACTGGCACTTTCTCAGCTGACACACTCTAGTACTGCTGAATATTTATCCAGAAGAATGAAAGCAGAATTGCATCTATTCCAGGCTGAACCATTACCCATCAGTCAGAACTGTCAGCTGAACCTCACTATCAGGGTGTTAGCATGCTAATGACTATCACATTTTAGGTTTGGGTTTTTAAGTCTAAACTTGAGAAAACCAATCATTTCCTACTTAGCACCATGCTAATTTTTTTTTTCTGAGGCAGTTGGGGTTAAGTGACTTGCCCAGAGTCACACAGTTAGGAAGCGTTAAGTGCCTAAGATTAAATTTGAACTCAGGTCCTCCTGACTTCAGGCCTGGTGCTTTATACACTGTGCCATCTAACTACCTCAGTACCATACTATTAATTAAGGCACACTGACATTTGTCATTACTTGATCTATGGCATGATCCAAATTTATATATAATTGAGAGACAATAGATATAGCCAACTTTCTAAGCCAATAGTTATTTTTAAAATATAAATATTAATTCATTTTATTAAGTCACCCATGCTACTATAATTATTAGATGTTATCATCATTTGTGATGTTATTGAAAATCAATATCATTATAATTGCATTGTAAATATATATTATAGATATAATTATATTCAATTTAGAGTAAAATTTGAGGAAATATTATGCAAATGTCTTACTATCTTCCCACTAACAATCAGTTCAGTCATCCTTACCCTATGGGACCCTGGTTTTTCTGCCCAGTTCTAAGTTATAATGATGATAATAAAATAGCACTCTAAAGTTTACAAAGTACTTTATCTCATTTGATTTTCACAGCAAAATTTTCAAGTTAGGCAATATATTTTATCATTTTCATTTTAAAGATACGGAAACTGAGCCACAGTGAGGTTGAGTATGTTGACTATAATCACACAACTGTGAAATAGAAGAAAAGAAATTTAAATTCAGGAATTTCTAAATTCACCTTGAACTTAGGGACAAATGCTGTTTTGGGCAAATATACATGTTTCTACCCCAAATTTGGCAGTTTGGAGTTTCAAGTTAGTTTGATATCAAGAGCTATCACAGGCAGGTCATTCTCCCCACCCTGTTCATATTTTTAGAAATTGTTTATACCTTATAAAAGAAAAGATTGTAAGCTGTGTTCTTAGCTCTTTTAATTAGCCTTTTGCTGTCTAACTACATACTCTCTTTTTGCCTAAAGGGAAAACAAAATCTTTCTTCCACATAGTTTTGCATATAAGAAAATGCACAACATGAAAAATATGTAAATATGTTTATTTAACCTATGTTGGATTACTTGCCATCTTAGGGAGGGAGAAATGATAAGAGAGAGAAGGAAAAAATTTGGAACACAAGGTTTTGCAAAAATGAATGGTTGAAAACTGTCTTTGCATGTATTGGGGAAAATAAAATATTATTTTAATATAAACAAAACTTTAAAAGAAAAGAGGAATTATACCATATTATACCATAATATACCAGCTCTATCATAAATCCCCAGTGATGGCTTCCCCCAACCCCCCCAAACAGAGCTCTTCCTGGAAGCTTGCTTTACTGACCTCCTCAAAGCTCCCTGCTCCCATCAGAAAACAGGAAATTATCTGTTTCTTCACTAACCTCTACAGACTTGCAGCTCACTCTCGGACTTACTTTTTCTTTCTAAAAGGGTCAGGTCATTTCCTGAAAACACTTTAAATTACATTAATACCGGTTGATCCAAAGGACTTAGCACAGTGTTAGGCTTTCATAGAACATGACAAGATTTGCTCTCTCTCTCTCTCTTTTTTTTTTTAAACGGAAATGTGTGTACCCTGGCAGGATATGTCCCTTAAGAAGACAAATGAATAAGAATGAATGGACAAAGAATCCTAATTAAGAATTAGAGGAAGGGACTGAAAAAGTATTATGATCCTTTGAATTTAATTTAATTTTAATGTAAAATAGATCCCAAAGCATAGTGGATAGAGGTTATCTAAAAGCTAGCTTGTTGGCACAGTAGATGAAGCTCTGGGCCTGGAGTCAGGAACACCTGAGTCAAATCCAACCTCACACAAACACCTGCTAGCTGTGTGACCCTGGCCAAGGCAACTAACCTCTTGGCTTCTGGGGCAGAGTTGCAGAGAAAGTACTGGCCTAAATTGGTAAAGGCAGGTCCTCATATAGGGGTTCCCCATATCAGTGAAATCACAGGTCCAGTTGTTCTCTCTGTTAATTAACTAATTTAATTAAATTAATTATCCCTAATTGCAGATTAACTACTTGTAGAGGCAATGTAGAATAAGAGATCTAGTCTAGGAGTCAGGAAGACCTGAATTTAAATTCTGCCTATGTCATTTTTTAAACTTGTTTTTTAAATTTTATTTTTCTCAATTACATGTTAAAACAATTTTAAATATATTTTATAAATTTTAAGTTCCAAATTTTATCATTCTCTTCCTCCTTGTCTCTCCTCCCCTCCCCATCCCCAAGTCAGTAAGCAATCAGTTATATTATCCATGGGCAATCATGTAAACCATTTCCATATTAGTCATTTTGTATAAGAAGGTCTATATTCAAACAATATCAGTTCTTTCTCTGGAGGTACATAGCATGCTTCCTCATTAGTCCTTTGGAATCATCTTGAATTGTTGTATTGCTGAGAAAAACTAAGTCATTCACAATTCATCATACAATGTTGCTATTACTGTGTACAATCTTCTCTTGGTTCTTCTCACTTCACTATGCATCAGTTCATGTAAGTCTTTCTAGTTATTTTTCTGAAATTATCCTACCTGTCATTTTTATGGCATAATAACATTCCATTATTATCACATACCAATGGTTTGTTTAGCCATTCCGCAACTAATAGGCATCCCTTTGATGTCCAATTCTTAGCCACCAAAAACCTATTATAAATATTTTTGTACAAATAGGTCCTTTTTCCCTCTTTTAGGATATCTTTGGGATACAGACTTAATAATGGCACTGATGAATCAAAGGGTATGTACACATTTTTATAGTCTTAGGACATAGTTCCAAAAGTGCTCTCCAGAATGGATGAATCACTCTGAAGCTCAATTAACAGTGCATTAGTGTTCCAGTTTTCCCGTGTCTCCTTCAACATCCATCTGCTTCTGTCATTTAACAGCTCAGTGCCCCCTGTCATATCTCTGACTACTAATTGTACAGAAGGTGCTCACATGCATTGATAAAGGCAGCTCTTTATCATGATTTTCCCATATCAATGAAACCACAAATCTGGCCTCCAAAATAAAAATAAAAAACCAATTTTTTAGGAGACAATATATGGTTCTCTGTAGACATAAAGCAAATGTCAGTGTTGTTTCTCAGGGGCCTGTCTCCTTCCTAAATACTGAAACTTTGTGGGATGCTGGTGACTCTTGATATTATCCTATCTGTACCAACTGCTTCTCTCCTCCTGCTGTGATTCAGCTTGTAGCTTGGCTCTGGCTCCTTCCAGTTCCCTGGCTTGTCACCCAAGCTCTCTCCCTGGCCCTAACCCTCTCTCTGTCATCCCTGGCTTCAAACTAACCATGCAGCCTATACTGACCCTAACACCCCCTTCTTCTTCCACAGCTGGTGTTATCTCTTGCCATATAGAAGTAGAATATAATAATATACAGGGTGGGTGTTTTTTTTCCTCCTCCACACAAATAAGCATGTTTATATTGATGATGAAGCTGTTGTCTAGTCTGACACCATGATTCCCTGAAATATCTATCTGAAATTATCTAGTCTGAGGGAAGGTTTCCAGCTGAAATTGTTTATGAGTGGCTAGCCACAGTGGTTTGTCCACCAGATCTGGATATTTGCCTGTGATAAGTAAACAACATATGCTAATCTTTCTTAGGCTGTGATTACTCTCAGGTACTAATAAATAAAGTTGTTTTGTTTTCCTGAAAGAGGAATTGAACAAGTATTTAGAAGTATAGTTTTCAAAAGCTAGTTTCTAAGGGGGAGAAAAAGATATGATTTACCAGTACTTTTAGAATACTTCTAAGGGAACTTTGAAATTGTGATAATAAGTCTTGTCTCAAAAAACAATCGACTTTTAGGGAACTGATCTCTTTGACTTCATTTAAAAGTCAGAGAAAAGGTCCAGTGTGAAATTGGTATGCATAAGGGTTACCAACTAAGCACATATGAATTTCAAGGCTATTGGTCAGCCTGTTGAAAAGGGGATAAGGACTGGACTTGTGGTTTTATAGGAATTCCTACATGAGCAAACTTCCACTGTTTTCACTATTCACAGGGAACTCCTGGATGAAGTAATTCCCTCTACTGTCCATGCAAAAATTGAGATTGAGTTTTTGTTTCAGTGATTCTGTGTGTGTGTGTGTGTGTGTGTGTGTGTGAATACTGAAACCAGGAAACATAAGAATGTGCTTGGAACATATTAACATTATTGGATTAGGTCTCTTTTCCTTGTGTAGACATGATTTTGGGTTGCTTTGCTTTGCCAGGCCCTAAATTGGGCAGGATATGGTATCTCAGATCTGGTACCTTTTGTGAGGAGAGGAAAGTTAAGAAGAGGGTACAAAGAAATGTGGCCATCTGGGATGGAAACAAGAGGCATATGGTCATTTTTTAAACTATTAAATCTCAGTATTTTCTTATTCTTGTTTGAAGAAGATGGACAGGCTCTCAGAAAAATTATGACAGAATTTATCTTTCCCTTCTGGAAAGTTGTGTCAGGAGAATTCATTAAGTAGGGTCCTCTAGGGGCAGCTAGGTGCTGCAGTGTCTAGAGCACCAGCCCTGAAGTCAGGAGGACCTAAATTCAAAGCTGGTTTCAGACACTTAACACTTCCTACTTGTGTGACCCTGGGCAAATCACTTAACCCCAATTACCTCAGCAAAAAAAAAAAAAAAAAAAAAAGTAGGGTCCTATGTGTGTGTATGTGTGTGTGTTCTAGAGCAAAGCTTCTTAAACAATGGTTCACAACCCTATATGGAGTCATATAACAAAAAGGGGTCACAATTTCAAAAAGTTTAAGAAACCCTGTTCTAGAGAATCTTCAGTGACCATATAAGAAATAGAATTATAATCTAATCCAACAGGCATTTATTAAGTACCTAGTAAATATGACACTGTGTTATGTGCTAATATATGAAGACAAAATAAAAAATAGTTCTGGCTCTTGAGGATATTATGTTCTGTGGAGGATATTATTAAAAAAAAAAACTACATGTAGGAACAAAAGCATTAAGAATTAGGAGCATGAGACCTTAGGAAATATTTTGTAGGAAGTGGCATATGAACTGAGTTTAGAAGAAAGTCAGGAATCCAAAGAAATGCAAAGGTCAAGAAGGTTGTTAATTCTAAACAAGGCAGGATAGATTGGGGAAAGACAGTGGTGGGAGATGGATAGCCAAATTTGGGGCAGGTAGGCATGTTTGTCTGAAACAGAGTGAATCAAGAGAAATAATATGAAATAAGCCTGGGAAGAGAGATTAGAGTTAGACTGTGAAGGATTTGTGTTAGCAAGCTGAAGTGTTTGTATTTTATCCTAGAGGCATCAGAAAAATGAAAGTCTGGCCTTCCTAACTTCTATCCTAGCACTCTATCCACTGAGCTCCCTAGCTACTTCATATTATTGTATGAAAAAGCACTTTGCAAAACTTACAGTGATATCTAAATGTTAGTTGTTTGATATTAGTGAAGTTATTAGTTGAGTGAAAACATTCACATTAGAACCTGGCCATAATACTCCTGAGATTATTACTGGTTTAATAAAAGTGGCTACTTAAAAAAAAATTAAAATTGACCAGATAAAGTGATTATTGACTGTGAACAAATGTAGACTGTGGGCCATATGAAGGCAGGATTTTATCTAAATTCTTTTAATACTTTAGTACCCATTTCCTTTAGTATTTGGTTCTACATTGAATAGGAGATATTTAATAAATGCCTATCTGATTGCATGTAGAAAGACAAGCTTTAAATCCATCTAAGATATTTTCCTTACTATACTATGAGCTCCATTCTTTTTCGTCCTTTCCCTGTTTCTCTTCCCAGCACTGAGCCCAGTGGAAGTGACATTAAAGAAAATATATTCACTTCTATATCCTAAGGACAATAGGACCTCCCCATCTGACTTTCAAATGCATTCTCCCCTTGTTTTCTCTTCTTGAGAACAAGGACTGTCTTGCTTTTCTATTTGTATCCCCATCATTTAATATAGAGTTTTGCATATAGCAAATACCTAATAATGCCTTTTCACTCATTCATTCACTCACTCATTCATTCATCTGGGTCTGTGGTAGTAGTATTAGTCTCAGGGGGGCTTCCATGGAGTGAAAATTAAATTAAATCTCAAAGCCCCACCAAGCTACCCAGTTAGTCTGTCTCTCCCTACCCACAGTTGTTCTGATGAGTTCTAAAATAATAATCTTCCTTAAAAATGATACAGCCTTCTGACTCAGATTACAATAACCCAGAAGACTGAAAGAAATGGACGTTTATTATTTCTGATTCATGTCAGCAAAGCCTTTCACAGACAGGGTAAACTGAAGGCACCTGAGTTCCAACTGAACGGGTTGATCCATGTAGCCACAGACTGAGAGACCATCTGTTCCCAGAAGGCAGGGCCATTCCTGTCTACCTCACTCTGCATAGTCCTTCACAAATTCTTATATATTTATATAATATGGCCATTTATAGGCCTTTTTTAATAATGAAGATGATAATAACAAGTAAGTCAATTTTTAGGGGTCATTGCAGTTTACTTTAAAAAAGTGCATGTTTGTCTGTGTATCTGTGTGTCTGTGTTTTTGCAGTTAGGTGCCACATTGGATAGAACTCCAGGCTTGGAGCTAAGAAAATCTATCTTTCTCAGCTGAAATCTAACCTCAGGTTTTCCAAATTCCAAGTCCAACACTTCAGCCGCTAGGTCACAGAATTTATAATCCAGTGGGGGAAGGGAGAATATACACATAAATGTCAATTATTTAATTATTAGCCACTTGTTAGGTACCTACTATGTCTTAGGCACTGAAGATACAGAGAAAAAAAGAAGAGAAATTTGTACATATGTAAGTATATATACAAAGTAAAGAGCAGACAATGAGATGGGGGAATTGCTAATAGCTGGGAAGATCAGAAATAATTTTGTGTAAAAAGTGGCATTTGAGCTGAGCTTTAAAGGTGCCCAACATTTCTAGAATTCTCTGTTGTTTTTGTTCAGTTAATTCTGAACTTTCATGTATCCCCACTTGGCATTTTCTTGGTAAAGATACTGGAGTGATTTGCCATTTCTTTCTCCAGCTCATTGTACAGATGAGGAAACTGAGGCAAACTGGAATAAGTGATTTGCCCAGAGTCATACAGCTAGTAAGTATCTGGGGCTGGATTTGATCTCACCTTTCTGATTCCAGGCCCAGCACTCTATCCGGTGTGCTATCTAGCTACCCTCTCCAGTCCTGGAGAGCTATTAATTCAATCACTTCAAAAATTGCTACCCTAGGGCCTAGCCCAGTTGATTTGTAACTGAATATGTGCAAACAGCCCACTATGTCAGACTGGTTTTCACTGCTAGACCATGCTTTAATTTTGTATCCCACCCATCCACCCATTCATCTCTCTATCTGCCTCTTCTTCTCATTCCCTTCCCCAGAACAAAACATCTATCCCAGGTCACTTCTCTTCTTCCCCTATTAGAATAAAAATTCCTTGAGTGCAGAAAATGTCTCTAATTAATATTTGAATCCCTAGAACGTATCACAGTGCCTGGCACAAAGAAATGTTTTTTCCATTCATTCTTTCTTTGATTCATTCACTCTTTCACTCATTCAGGAGTCAATGATAAAGATATTGAGCATCTTAGGCCTACCTTCAGGACAGCCCATGCAAAGACATGATGAGGGAATGGATTGATGTGTGGGAGGAATAGAAAAAAGGGCCAGTTTGGCAGAACTAAATAGTATGTGACAAGGAATGAAGTGTAGCAATTCAGCAAACATTTATTGAGCTCTTCCTGTTGTGCCAGATACCATTGTAGGAGCCAGGGAAACAAAGAGACAAAGCAGGACTAATCCTGAGGACTTTATGTTTTATTGGACAGAAAAGGGTGAGAGAAAGAGGATGCTCTGAATAAAATGTTCTAAAAATGTGTGTGTGTGTGTGTGTGTGTGTGTGTGTGAGAAAGAGAGCGAGAGAGAGAGAGAGAGAGAGAGAGAGAAAGAGATAGACAGACAGAGAGACAACGAGAGACAGAAACAGAGAGAGAAGAAAGACAGAGAGGCAGACAAAGGAGAGAAAGGAAAAGAGGAGAAAAAGAGAATGAGAGAGAAAGAAGAGAGAGAATGAGAAAAAGGAGAGAATGAGAGAGTAAGACAGAGAGGGAAAGAGAGAATGAGAGAGAAAGAGGAGAAAAAAGAGGAAAAAGACAATGAGAGAGAAAAAGAAGAGGAGACCGAACGAAGGAGAGGAAAAATTAAAGAGGAGATGAGAAAGAGAGGAGAGAAAAAGAGAAAGAATGAGAGAAAGAGAGGAGAGAGTGAAAGATGAGAGGGGGAAGATGTAAGGGAGGGAGAAAGAGAGACAGAAAGAATTTATTATTTTCATATATTAGGCATTGTTCTAAGTGGGATACAGATCCAATCAAACAGTCTCTACCCTGTAGAAACTTCCATTGTAATAAAGACAAACACATAAATGGACTTGGAAAAGGGAGTAAAAGGAGAAATAGTTACCTGGTGACATGGTTTAGAGTTGGTTAAGAAGTAAAGTGGAACCTTGGATCCTTTTTTAAAAGCTCACCTTTGAGAGCTCAGGGTGTTTTCAAAAGCAGAGTACAAATTTCTAGTGGTTAGTAAGAGGAAAAAAGTTGAGGTATCAGAGAAGTCTTAAATGCTTGTTGACTTGATTTAAATGTATAGGGACTGAACCTATCAATCATTTAATTGGCATAGGGAATTCTCAGGTGAAGAAATTAGCTCTTCCAATGCATATCAATATCACCTCTTCCACTTATTTAGAAAGCTGCCTGGAGCACAGAGAGATTAAATGGCTTAACCAGAATCACAGTCAGCTTATGTCAAAAATGAGACTTGAATCCAGTTCTTTCTAGCATCAAAGATTGCTCTCTGTCCCAATAGGTGATGGTCATAATTTCTATAAAAGGAACTATCATTTTAATCACTTCTTTTTAAATTTTTATTTTTTGCTGAGGCAATTGGGGTTGAATGACTTGCCGAAAGTTACACAGCCAGGAAGTGTTAAGTGTTAAGTGTCTGAGGCCACATTTGAACTGAGATGGCCCTGACTTCAGGGCTGGTGCTCTGTCCCACTATAACAACTAGCTATCCCCATTTTTTATCAATTCTTTAAAGCATCTTGACATATTTTTGTATTACATGAAATCAGTTTTCGAATAATTCCTCAAGATCTTTGATGGCTCTTATTAAACTTAAAAAACAAAATCAAGAATAAGAAGTGTGGCATTTTCTAGAAAAAGTTTGTATAAATTTCTTAAAAACTAGAGCTGGAATATGCTATTCTTTCCATCATACTTGAAGTGTTTCCTAAGTATTCAATTTGCAGTAAAAAAAATAATCTGTCTGTATCTTCAGCTTTGTTGCAGATACAATGTATAAACTGAGGGGAAGATACTTTGAGAACATATCTATAGCTATATATATATATAAACGGAAAGCTTTGATGAGTCCTCTTGAGATCACAGAGCTCACTTGATATACTGCACACCCCTCTTATTTACAAAGAAGGAAATCAAGGCTCAGAGAGGCCATATAACTTATACATAGTTATGTAACATCAGTAGCAAGATTAGAACTAAAACCACATCCCTAGACTTCTATTGTTATTATTATTATCATTATTATTATCAATTAAAGCTTTATTTATAATGAAAATACAGAGTTACTCATGTACCTTCTTCTGTGACCCCAAGCTTTGTGCTGTGAAAGTTTATGTGGACATCCTTCACAGAACTTGATCATTATATCTTATGTGGATATGATTTATTCTGTAGAGTCTATATAATGGACTTAATATAATATATATGGTCTATTATATAGATCTTACATGTGGGATCTATATGGTATTCTAACTCCTAAATGTAGTCATATGATAGGCTTTACATATTATATTATATAGGATTGATATAAATCTATGGATGTATAGGTTATATAGCCTGTCCCCTTTATTTTACAGTATATACCAGGGCCACAAAAACAAATTAACTTGTCCAAAGTCACAGAAGCAATAGTTAGCAGAATCTAGATTCTAATCTTTATTCTCTTTGTCATTGTACTAAGTTATTCTCAATCTTTACATTTGTTAAAAGTTGTTGTTCAGTCATTTCAGTTGTATCCTACTCTTTGTGATCCCATTTGGGGTTTTCCTTGCAAATATATCAGTGTTGCCATTTCTTTCTCCAGTTCACTTTATAGGTGAGGAAGCTGAAACAAACAGGATGAAATGAATTGCCTAGCTACTGTGTATCTGAGACCATATTTGAACTAAAAAAAGATTAGTCTTCCTGTCTCCAGGCCGGACACTCTATCCATTGGAAAAATCTTTAGGAGCCTAGAAAGAGATATGCTAGTTATTTAACAAATCCCATACCTTCCATTTTCCCTCTGCCCATGATAAAACAGACAACTGTTTATAGCCCTGTGAATGACTTGATAGTTGTCTGTATAGTCCATTTGTGCCCTACACCAGAATTTAGATCTCTTCCTTCCTTTCCCAAGGTCATCATTAGATTAGATGGTAAAGTCTTATGATTAAGAGAAATGGTACGTGCAAGTCAGGCTGAGTTTTTGAAAAGTCCAAATTATGTAATGTTTTGAAAACAGTACATTTCATTATTTTGGAGTATAGCAGATGAACTCAACAACTTTACTAAGAAGATTCAGGAGACTCTATATTAAATGCTTCCTAATTTTGACACTTCATTCTCTTTACTCCTCAAAAACCTTCATATGTCCTTATCATTGATCTTTTTCCTTTACATTTATCTCAGAGGTGAAGTGACCTTGCCATCTACAAATGCTAGTTACTTAAAAAGCACCTCCATCTGTGCCCCTTACCTTATATCCCTTCTATTTCTTCTGTGACCTTTTATGCTCTGTGCTCTGTTAATCATCCCCTTTCTTTCATAAATTTTCAGTCTTTCCTCTCTGCCTACAAATAGCTTCAGATCTCATGTATTCCTTCCCTTGACCCTTTCACTCTCTTTGACTTCAAATTCAAGGTTATATGAGCATTTTAGAGTTTTGGACTTGGAGCAAGGAAGATCTGAATTCAGTCTTGCCTCAAAAATGTACTAGACTGTGTCACTCTGGGCAAGTCTGTACCTCTCAATACTTAAGTCTTCTCATCTATAAAATGAGAAGATTGACCTTGATTGTCTCTAAAATCTCTTGGGGAGTAGCAGCTAGATGTTAAGAGTACTGGTTAGTACAGTAGTTAGAGTACTGGTTAGTACAGTGGTTAAAGTACTGGCTCTGAAGTAGAAAGATCTGAATTCAAATCCAACTCAGACACTTAATACTCAATACTTACTAGCTATGTGACCCTGGGCAAGTCACTTGACTTGAATTGCTTCACAAAAAATTTAAATTAAATCTCATTACAACATCTAGATAATACCATGGAGAGAGTATCAGCTGGGCCTGCAGTCAAGAAGACTTCTCTTTCTGAAGAGAAATCTGGCTTCAGACACTTATTTGCTGTATGACCCTAGGCAAGTCACTTCACCTCATTTGCCTCAGTTTCCTTATCTGTCAAATGATTTGGAGAAGGAACAGGCAAACTACTCTAGAATCTTTGCCTAAGTAGAGCCCTAAGTAGAGTCACAGAGAGTCAGACATTATTAATATGACTGAACAATGACAACAAAATCTCTCTTAGCTTTAAATCTATGATGCTATGTTCCTCCCTTTTGGTGCTAAATTTTTAGGGGGAAAAACCCCACAATCTATACTTTCTGCCTCTTTTTATTTCCTCACTCCCTAATACTTTACAATTTGGCTTTTGCATTCACTACTTCAATGAAGTACTCGTCTTCATTTTTCAAAGTTTCTAATGATCATCATCACCAAATTCATAGGTCTTTTTTCAGTCTTTAACCTACTTTTTAATTCCATAACAGCTGATACTCTTAACTCTCTTCTCTTTGAAAGTTTTCCTTCAGGTAGCTCCCATGATGCTCTCCAATTATTCTCATGGGTTCTGACTTCCTTGATTACTCATTCTGTCTCCTTAGCTGCCTTCTTGTCCTCAAACCACCCTTTCAATAGTTTCCTGCAACACTTTGTTCTCAGTTCTCTTCTTAAAATCTCTCCTTTGGTGAGCTCATTTGATACCACTGTTTAGCAAACTTTAGCAGAGGTTAGGTGACTCCTAATTCTATATCCCCATTTTTAATCTTTCTCTATAGACCTAATCCCTTATTTCCATCTATTGGATAGCTCCATCTAGATGTTCCTCTAGAACTACAAATTAGACTTATTTAGAACTGAATCCATGATATTTCTACCCAAATCTACCCATTTTCCTAATTTTCCTGTTTCTGTAGATAACTCTATCATCATCTCAGTACAAGTCACCCAGGCCTCAAATCTGAGAGACATTTTTGACTCTTACCACTCTCTTTTCTTCCCCAAATTAGAGGAGTTCCTAAATTCTTGTTGATTCTACCACAATATTTAAAACATTTGTCTATTCCTTTGCATTCTCACTGCAACTATCCTGATTTGGAATATTATTCCCTCCCGCTATTGTTGTAAACTCTTTATTACTGTTCTTGCCAAGGTGTAGAGAGTGCTCAGGGAGGACCAGCACCTTTGGTGTGAGGGCTTTTTGAGCCCTTTTCAGGGGCTACTAATTCCCTTTTGGGGTCCACCTTCATCTAACTCTCACCTGTAGCTTCAAGATGCTATAGCATGAGCAGTGGCCATATGCTGGTACAACCATCTAGGCATGTGGTTTATACCAAGTTGAGAGTACCCAGTGGGTCTCAAACAGAGTAAAGTATAGGGATATTTACCTCAGCATATGAAGACTTCCTCTGTAGGATTAGGTGAATGAAAACAATTTCTTATAAGAGCTATGAAAGGTACTAAAGTAAAGGCTGGGATGTAGAACTTGGTCAGGCAATGAAGACACCAAGGTCATCCATTACATCCCATGCCATCAACAGTCATTCTGCCTTTTGTCTTGCCACTAGGCTCTGATAACTCTGGAAGAAAAATCAAGACTAATGACTTTGTGCAACTCTGTCTGCTTCATTTAAATCCAAATCACTTGCAAGTTAAGACATCACTCCAAGATGTCATTGGTAGTCTTCAAAAATGAAGAGCAACTATTCCTGCCTCCACATTTCCGTCCAAATCCATTCTTCAAATGGCAGACCATTTTTGAAGACCAATCCTTCTAATGCACAAGATCTTTTGGCAATATTCTTTTCCTCAAAAATCTTCAGAAATGGCTCTTCTTTACCTACTGAATTCAAGATAAATTTACCATCTGAACATTCAAGGCTTCTTTCCAGGTCAATTATATATCTTGTATAGTAATTTCAAGTCAAACTAGGATATCTGCCATTTTCAATTCTCATCCTGTTCTTTCTTTTTTATGTCATTGGTATTTTTAAAATTTTGTCTTCCATATCTGGAACAGAGTCCCCCTAGTTGTTTATTGAAATTCCTCCTTTGCCCTGAAGCCCATCTCAGGCATGATATCCTGCATGAAGATCCCTGAACTTTGAGAGACACGGTATGGTAGACTATAGAATGTTAAATCTAGAATCAGAACAGATTAGTATACAATCATTCCTTTGACATTTCCTAACTCTGTGACAATGGGCAAATCTCATATTCTATCTTAATTCAGTTTATTCTTTGATAAAATGGAGTAAATATCACCTATAGTATCTATCACAGAGCATTATTGTGAGGATCAGATGAGGCAAGGGTGTGTAGAGGCCAGCTTTTATGGAGTCCAAAGAGACAATTGTTAAATTTTCAGTGTGAACAATTACATCTCAGAAATCAGAAAATGCTACAAACAGGATTTGATTTATTGTTTTCTTGATTGTCCAAGAAAGGGCAAAATATTAATAATGCAGATTAAACTTAAAAGTATATGTTTGGGGTTTAGGGGGTAGAGCCAATTATTAAACATTTTTCAGCACACTTCTAAAATGAATTGATATGTATGTGTGTATTCATGTTCCAAAAGTCTTAGAGCAGTTTTAAGCAATTAAAACTGAACTAAAACTGAAGGAACATTGTGAATGTGTGTGTGTGTGTGTGTTTGTGTGTGTGTGTGTCTAAATAAATGTAAGCTATTATTGTTATTATCATTCCTTCAACAGAAAGTGATTTGTCCTCAAATTTTTAGAGCACTTTTCTGAATTTAACAAGTTTTACCTTTTATTTGTAGATTTGTCACAAAATCCACAAACCATCTTTCCATTATATTATAAGATTGTTGAGAATGTCTTATTTAATTTTTAGTATTCACGGTGTCTATCACAGGGCCCTTAACAAATGTTTGTTGAAGAAAATGGAATTGTACATAATGAAAAAAATCAGAATTCATAATAGGTGTACATTATGATATAATGAAACAAGATTTAATTGCTGGAACCAAATTTTGAAGGCATAACAGAATTGAATGACCAAACATTCCTGCTATAGTATAATGACTTACATTAATAGTAATGGATGATAACTACAGAATTAATCAGAACACTCCAAGAATGGTAATGATTTGGTTGTTAACATGGCCAAAGTAACTGGAGCATGGCACCATTGATCCAGTTGTCTCAGCCCTCTTAGTGTCTATTAACTAATTCATGAACTTGGAATTCTGTTTCAGATACAGAGTTTGAATGAACTGAAATAATTTTTATATGACAGCCAAACATATCCAAAAATGATACATAAAGATCATTGCCCAGGCAACCTAAGCTTTGTAGAACATGACCGGGAACCTCAGGGGAATAATTTTTTTTTAAATAAAAAGCTTCTAATAACAATAAAATTCATCTGGAAGAACAAAAGATAAAGACTTTCAAGGGAACTGATGAAAAAAAAATCAAATGAAGGTGGTCTAGCTGTACCAGATCTAAAACTACATTATAAAGCAGCAGTCACCAAAACCATTTGGTCATTAAGGTCAAAATGAGTTAATGATCTAGGTATAAACAATGAAATTATAAATAAATTAGAAGAACATAGGATAGTTTACCTCTCAGACCTGTGGAGGAGGAAGGAATTTGTGACCAAAGAAGAACTAGAGATCATTATTAATCACAAAATAGAAAATTTTTATTATATTAAATTAAAAGGCTTTTGTACAAAGAAAACTAATGCAGACAAGATTAGAAGAGAAACAATAAACTTGGAAAACATTTTTACAGTCAAAGGTTCTGGTAAAGGCCTTAGTTCCAAAATTTATAGAGAATTGACTCTAATTTATAAGAAATCATTCTCCAATTGATAAATGGTCAAAGGATATGAACAGACAATTTTCAGATGAAGAAATTGAAACTATTTCTAGCCATATGAAAAGATGCTCCAAATCATTATTAATCAGAGAAATGCAGATTAAAATAATTCTGAGATACCACTACATATCTGTCAGAGTGTCTAGGATGACGGGAAAAGATAATGTTGGAGGGGATGTGGGAAAACTGGGACATTGATGCATTGTTGGTGGAATTGTGAATGCACACAACCATTCTGGAGAGCAGTTTGGAACTATGCTCAAAAAGTTATCAAACTATACATACCCTTTGATTCAGCAGTGTTATTACTGGGTTTATATCCCAAAGAGATCTTAAAGAGAGGAAAGGGACCCATATGTGCAAAAATGTTTGTGGCAGCCATTTTTGTGGTAGTTAGAAAACTAGAAATTGAATGGATGCCCATGAATTGGAGAATGGCTGAATAAGTTGTGGTATATGAATGTCATGGAATATTATTGTTCTGTAAGAAATGATCAGTAGGATAATTTCAGAGAGACCTGGAGAGATTTACACGAACTGATGCTGAGTGAAATGAGCAGGACCAGGAGATCATTATATACTTCAACAACAATACTATATGATGATCAATTCTGATGGACGTGGCTCTCTTCAACAATGAGATGAACCAAATCAGTTCCATTTGCTCAATAATAAAGAGAACCAGCTACATCCAGCTAAAGAACTATGGGAAATGAGTATGAACCACAACATAGCATTTCTACTCCTCTGTGTCTCCTTGCATTTTTGATTTCCTTTTCAGATTAATTTTATCTTATTTCTAAGTCCAATTTTTCTTGTGCAGCAAAATAACTGTATGGATATGTACACATATATTGTATTTAACATATATTTAATAAATTTAACATATTGGTTTACCTGTCATCAGGAGAGGGGGTAGGGGGAAGGAGGAGAAAAGCTGAAACAGAAGGTTTTGCAAGGGTCATTGCTGAAAAATTACCCATGTATATATCTTGTAAATAAAAAGCTATAATAAAAAAAAGAAACAAGAAAAATACCACCATTAAACTTGTTCAAGGTGAAAAAATAAATAAGTAAACAAATTTTTAAAAAAGCTTCTGAGCTATCACAATGATCATGGATATACTAAAGCTCATGAATTTTACTCATACAAGAGTTCCTTAGACTCTGATTCAGAGTCTATTTACTCTTCCTTTTTATTGTCCTAATAGGGGTGGTTATTCAGCTTCCCAGCTCCAGCCTATTAGCAATAAGTTGGAAGAGAATCAGAAAAAAGGAGCTGAAATAGGTTGATAGGAAATGATAGTTAATAGTGAGACAGGAAAGAAGAAAAACTATATAAACTGATACTCATAGTTATCTAGTGCTTCTATGAGTATTCTTTCTAATGATACAGATAACAACTAATTGAAGGCGAGGAAAATTCTTTAAAAGTTCAGCAATCTGAAAGCATTTACTGTAAGATGAATATCCATATTCATCTCCATACACCATAATGCTGCTCTTCCTTATATTATCATTCAAAACAACAGTTAATGCTAAAAAAAAAAATCGAGTTATTAGGAATGAGTTATCAAAAAGGTTAAGTGAGATTTTCTTTATGTATGCTATTTTCTAATGCCACATTATAAGACATTCAAAGAGATTCCAACAAAAAAAATGTGCAAGAAATTATTTTTTTTTAACAGTTTAAGAGCTTAAAGAAAAGTAAATTTTATTTAGTGGGGAAAATCTACATACATAGAATAGCTACTTCTTTCCAAGAAATTTTCAGATAAAAGATGTGTTGCTTTAAATGTTTCAGTATCCTTAACTAGAAACTCAACTTTATAGCTGGCAAACAAAATAAAATTAAAACTTTTCACAGGAAGTCGATGACAAAGGAGAAAAATGTTGGATCTCAAGTCAGATATCTAGGTTCAAATACTGACTCTGACACTTTTCTATTTTCATCACCATAGGGGAATCACTTAATCTTTCTGGGTCTTGGTTTCCTCAGCCACACAAAGTGAAGGAGGTAAACGAGATGGCCTCTGAAGTCTAGACCTTTCAGATCTAATTCTGTGATTATATTAATTATTGTTTCATTTTTTTTTGTTTATTTTGGGCAGCTAGGTGACAGTAGAGTAGGTAGAGTAATAAGCCTGAAATCAAGAAGATCTGTCTGAGTTCAAATTCAACCTCAGATATTACTAGATGTATGTGACCTTGAGCAAGCCTCAATTTCTGTAAAATGATAATAATAGCACCTTCCTCCCAGGGTTGTTTTGAGAACCAAATGAGATAATAATTGTAAAGCACTTAGTGCAGTGTTTCACACATGGTAAGAGCTAGATAATGAATAGTTATCATCATTATCATCAATTATTATTACTCGCACACACAAAAAAAGAAGAAACTGGCTCTTTCATCTTGAAGAACAGGTCTCAGTTCATTGTGCTCCTCTCATTCATCTTCTGGCATCTGCTTCCTCCTACCCTGAGGCATATGATACCCAGATTGCCCTTAGCAGTAGTTTTCTACCAAAGTTTACCACCTTTGAAATCTGTTCTTCTCCCTACAATGTATATTTAACTGTGCTTTTTCACTTATTTCATCCTTAGATATCATTATTCTCATTTTACAGATGAGGAAACTAAATCTCAACCAGTCTTAAATAATTTGTCCAAGATCACTTAACTATTAAGGGAGAGAACCAATGTTTTAATATCAAATTCAATGATAAAAATTGTATCTTCCCACCATGCTCAAAATTCTTATTCTTTTCCAGCTAAATCCAACCCATTCTTTGTACTGAACTTTCCTTTTAATTTATCAAAGATTTATTAACTATCTATTACATACACATAATATCTGTGCCAGTTCCTGGGGTTACAAAGACAAAAATAAACAGTACTTGATTTCAGGATGTTTACATTCCACTTGGAGAGGTACGCTGTATACACAAATAAAACCCCTAATTTATCTTTTTATTATATTTTTCAATCAACAAATACCTGCTTTCTCTCCTTCCTTTCACCCTGACCTCTTCCTCCCCACTTAAGAATGAAAGAAGATCAAAACTCTTATTACAAACATGTATAGTCTAGTAAAACAAATTTTTGCATTGGCACAAATTTCAAGAGAGGTCACATGCTAACAATTCGGGGATCAAGACAGTCTTCACAGAAGGAGATGATATTTTAAAGGAAGCTAGGCATTCTTTGAGGTAGAGGTGGCAAAAAAGTTCATTCCAATATGGTAAGAGGGGAGGGACTTGTACAAAGACATTTGGGGAGAAATGGACTATTGTATACGAGGAACAGCCAGTTAGGGCAGTTTGACTAGAATGTAGATTGTATAAAGGATGCTAATATGAAGTATGATTCAAAAAGCAGATAGATAGAAGCTAAAATGTGAGAGTATATTGGGAGATTTTAAATGGTAGACTGAATAATTTATTTTAATCCTATAGCTTACTATATAGTACTAGGCTATAGTGAATAGTGTCTTATAGAAAGCATTTTTGAGTAAGAGGGTAATGTGGTCAATTTTGTGTTTTAGAAATATCAATTTGGTGCTTCATAGAATACGGATTACAAATGGGAGAGACTAGAAAACTGATCTCAGCTAGATGTTAGGAAGAAAGTATCTAATTAAACTAATGTGTATTAAGTTTTGAATGACAGCCTGGCTTATAGTTACCCTCCTATGTTTTTGAATTTTATAAAAGACATTTGTTAAAGCAAAGTAATGAATCTTTAATGGTGGATTTTAAGCAGAGTGGAATATTTGCTGTCATTTCATCACTTCAATTTTATGGTTTTAATTTTCAAAAGTGATCTGTTCATTTTTCAAAAACAAATTTTAAAAAATTCCAAAGATACAATACTTGAGTTATTCCTGCAGAGATGAAAATGATGAAAAACTCTTCAGTTTTGGAGTTCAGTATGGGATGATGCAGCCAAATGAATTAAAATGAATAAACAATTAAGCTATGCTGTCATTAGATAACTATTATAGCCAAATGGTCTAAACAGTAATTCTAAAGACATAGGCAAATGTGAGATAAAAATAAAAATGCTTTCTTTTCCTCTTTCTCATCTTAAAGTAACTAAACCTAAAAATAATCAATCAAACAGATAATTCTTTTATGGAAATTTTTAAAAGAAGGAAAGAAGGAGGAGAAAGGAAGGAAGGAAAGAAGGAAAAAAGACAGGAAAGGATGGAAAAGGGAAGGAGGAAAGAAATCTAGATGTCTAAGGTATAATTTAGTACTCTTCTCACTAATATTAAACTTATTAACTCATCTTGAGTCTTAACTGAAAAATCAAATGCTATTGTTGGAACTTTGTCCATAATTTTTAGTCTTATTTTTATACCAAAGATCCTAGATTTAGAGTGGAAAAAAGAACTTGGAGTTCATCTTGTCCAATTTTTTTCATGTTACAAATGAAGAAATAGAGATTCAGTGGGGCTAAATGAGCAGCCCAAAGTCATATAGAGGCATGATCTCAATTCAGATCTTCGTGGCTCAAGTCTAGCCTTCTATTTTTATACCATGATTCCTCTGCTGATTTTGCAGTGGTTGTTTCTCAATCATTTAGGAAGTGATTATGATGAACCTGTTTATAAGCTTAAGGGCAGCTAGGTAGATCAGTGAATAATAGATCACTGGGCTTAGAATCAGGAAGAGTAATCTTCCTGAGTTCAAATCTAGTTTTAGATACTTATTAGCTGTGTGATTCTGAGCAAGTCATTTCACCTTTTTGCCTTAGTTTCCTCATCTGTAAAATGAGCTGGAGAAGGAAATGGCAAACTCATCTGCTATCTGTGCTAAGAAAACTCCAAATAGGGTCATGAAGAATCAGATGCAACTCAAATGACCAAAAACAAACAACTTATGAACCCCAAACTGCAGAAGGCCTTGTTATTGTTTTTTTGTTTGTTTGTTTGTTTTAGTAACCTCTGACTCCTCATGAGCCCATTTGGGATTTTCTGGGGAAAAAATACCAAAATGATTTGCCATTTCCTTCTCCAGATCTTTTAACAGATGAAGAAACTAAGGCAAGTAGGGTCATACAGCTAGGATCTGAGGCCACTAGTATCTGAGGTCTGTTTTGAAGTTGGGTCTTCTTGATTACAAGCCTGGTATTGTCTCCATTGTATCACCTAACTGTTCCCAGGAGGCCCTGTAGAGAATACTATGGTCCCCTCCTTCCACAGTCTAATTAAGAAATCAAATTAATATACAATGAGACAAAAGTGATTAATATAAGTTTACATATGATGAAATGTTTTCTTGTATTTTTAAAAGTGGTAGTTCCATAGAGCATGGATGGACTTAGATCTAAGCTCCATCCACTTCTGGGAACATATATTACAGGGCATAGGTTTAGAGAGACTTGATCATTATAGTGATGAGAGAGATCAATAACAAGTGGAATAGTATCAAACTGTCTCTTAGACAGCTTGGAGGTATTGATGCCTGAGTCACACAAATTCCCCAAGTTGTTTGAATTCCCTAAAATGAAGTCTGGAATTTATACTGGTATTCACAATTACCTAGAAAGATTTAAGCTTTTCTTTTTTACTGTATTCTCCAATTTCTCAGTCTCTCTTTTTTTCTAATATGGAAAAAGTGGAATGATATACCATTAGCAATGTCTCAGAATCTATTTTCATTATTCTGCCATATTTGGATTTCTATTTGTTTGTTGAACAGCACATATAGGCTATTTGACATCTTTCTTCTGAATTTGAGATAAAAGGACTGGAGTTAACTAATGTAACCACAATGTAAATTTGCCCTGACAACCCCCTTAGCAACTGGCTTCAACTCATGAAATGCCTCAAATGCGGAGTTTAAAGTAACAAAACCCAATCTCAGAACAAAACACAGCAAACAGTGAAGAGATTTAGATTTTCTTTAATGGAAAAAACTTTTAAAAAAGTTTGGAGGAGATTTCATTACACAGTGTGACAAAAGAAAATGAATAATTCCAGTCAGTGTGGAGTATGGCAGAATGGAGATGGGGCTGGATGGCCCCCATTATGATCCCATGGCATTGGTTTACCATCTGCTTCTTCCCGTATCTTAGTGCAGTCCTTTTGGCAAGAATACCTTAACACACTGAATGGAAACTTCCAGGCTAACCAGCCTGAACAAAATAAATGATTCTGTCTTGGGCATGACAAAGGCCTAAATACTGAATCAGCCTCCTTGTTGATGGGAATTTAGAACATATTGATTGATTTTCATTCTTTTTTTTGGTCATGTTTGCAAAATTTTTATCTTTTTTGTCATTGTTGTCTTTACTCCAAAGCAGATTAGCAATAATCTACTCAGGTTCAAAGAATGAAACAGGTTTGTGAATTTAACTAATAGATTAAAACCTGCCTTACCATAATTTCCAAATTTTCCAAAGAAAAAAATGATAGCCAATTCCCCAACATAATACAACCAGTTATATTTTGATAATTTGGCTCTAAATTGGTTGTTTAGAATGAGAACAGATTTTCCAGTTACGACAACCACATATGTGGTGGAAAGGTTTACAAGAAAGAAGAAATAATATAGGGCATTGTTTTAGAATCTGAGAATTCTGTTGGAAGGGAATTTAGACCTCATAGAAGCCTAGATCACACTGACTTTAGAAGTGATGGATATTCTTATTTTACAGATAAGGAAGGCACAGAAAAGTTATCTGCTTAGTCTGAAGCTATACTGTTAGTATCAAGGTATAATTGAAATCTAGGGTTTCTTCACTCCATAAGCAGCTTCAGAACAGAATCATCTGGTAAAATCCTTTCCTCAAACATGAATTTAAATTTGAAACCAGTAAATTCAAATTCAGGATCTTATACATAACTCTTTGCAAATAGTACTGAATTTGGAAGCTGGAAGACCAGTTCAAAATCCACCTTCCATATTCACAATCTATATGACCCTGGGCAAATCAGGTCCTGAACAAAAGACTATAATTTATATATGCCTTCTTGATCTACCTTGATGGAGTAAATTTTCATACTGGGACTTTCTTGAGTGGACAAAATTACCTATGGGGCATTGTGAAGCTCACACAAGAAAATGAAAGTAAACCATTTTGAAAACCTTAATGTTAATTTTTATTAGACGGATCAATTAATTTCATTGGGCCTCACTACTCTCAATGAATTAAATGAAGAAAATGAAGGAAATGGATTAGTTGATCATTTTTAGCCATTAACAGGTCATCATATGACCTTTGCTTAGAAATCTCCACTGATAGGAAACTCACTATTTCCATTTACTTTTTTTAAATGTTCTAAATGATAGGAAGTTTTTTCTAATATTGGAGAAAGAGAGATGTCTTCTTCCCTGTAAGTCCTATCCATTGTTCCTAATTCTCTGTCATTTAAATACATATAGGTCACTATCATGTCGGCCAGTGACTTTTCTTCTCTAAGTGGCTGAACATTCACATTCCCTTCAATTAATCCTGTAGCATGCTTTGAGGGATGATGCAACTAGAAGATCTATTGATGCAGTGGATTACTCAAACTAGCCAATTCCCTTGTCCTTAAGAGTCTTTTTGTAATGTCAGCAAAGCTAAATTAATTTGGATTCTAGATCTTTGGGTGGTAGAGTTAAAAGATCCTTAGAGACCATTATGTTTTCTCAATTAACAAGCATTTATTTTCTCCCCCTTTCCCTTCTCCCTCCTCCTAAAAAAAAAAAAAAAAAAAAAAAAGTAAGAACAAAGCCTTTATAACAAATATACATAGTCAGGCAAAACAAATACCCATATTGACCAGGTCCAAAAGTGTATGAATCATGATGAATATTTAGAATATCACCTCAACTTTAAAACTATAAGGGGAAGGAGAAAGAACACAGTCCTCATACTCCTTCCAATCAGAGCTACATCAGTTCCTTTCCCAATGATTTTGTTTATTTATTTGTTTTTTTGGACCATAACCATTATTCCATTAGTATGGGAAGCTCTTAGTGAGGAAATATTTCCTACTATAGCAGATAGGCATCTGCTCTGCAATTCATGGTCATAGACAGTTGTCTAGATGCATTGGGAGATTAAATGATTAACTCAAAGTCATGTCAGAATGGAACTTGAAAATGTCTTCCTAACTGAAGTCAATCTCTAGTCTACCTCTTTGAGAGCCTCATGAACATCCCCTCTATCCGAGGAAGTGAAAATATGATATTCTAACACTTCCACATCACAGTTCACATATGGAGAGACAAGGGGATTGTCATGGGCTTGGAATGCTATGAGATTTGCAATTGGAGAAGATATATAGGGTACTATGCTTTCAGGAAGGGGAGGGGAGGTTTCCACAGTTCTAATCTCTGTGGGAACAGCTAAAAGGGAGACAATTCTCAATTGTGCTGGCCCTTCCAAGATATCTAGGGTGTCAAGGGAAGAATGAATGTATACTCTTGTGTGATTGTATGTATGTAAGATTATGTGATTATGTATGATTTTTGGTATTCATTTTCATGTATGCATATATATATGTGAGATAGTATGATTTTGAGTATGTGATTGTAAAAATCGTATGTGATTTTGTATATATGTGATATGGGTGTGTATATGTGAGATTGTGTGTGGTTGTATGATTTTATGTGTGGTTATATATATATGAGGTATGGTTTGTGTATGTGAGATTTTGTGTGGTTGTGTAATTGGTGGAGTTGTATGTGATTGTGTATGATTGTATAAGTGTATGTAGTTCTATGATTATGTGTGGTTGTGTATGATTGTGTATGATTATATAATTGTGTGTGGTTCTGTGATTGTGTGTGGTTGTGTGATTGTGTGTGATTGATTGTCTAAGTGTATGTGGTTCTACACACATTGTGTGATTGTGTATAGTTGTATGTGATTGTGTTGAGTAGGAAAGATGATGGTGTTTTTTTCTGTTTTATAATTCTCTGGTGCTCCTAACCCATGTGTACTCATGGGAAAGCAAATGATGATAAAGCTATGAAATGAGATTCAATCTAACACTTCCTATCTAAGTTGAACCAACTATAATCATTCTTGATTTACTGTCTCTTGTCCTTTCCAGTACTGGCTGCAGTATGATATAAAGCACACAAAAAGCATTTCGTTGTGTACCTTTTACTCCAATATCTCATTGTGTCAAGGAGGTGACTCTGGGTTCCCCAAGGCTGTGCCAGTAGAGCACAAATGCTTTCAAGTCCTACAAAGCTGGAAAGGCTTCATAGAGGAGGAGCCTAGCCCTCTAAGGACAGTTCTTTCCCAAGATTCTGATCACCAGGTAATAATGTTTTGGCCACAGCTACTCATGAAGATCACCCATTAAGGTATTTCTTTCAGAGCAGGAAGTCTCTACTCCATTAAAATTTCTTTTAAAGGACTTAGGAGGAACAATTTAAAGCACAATACAAAACAACACATATGTAAATGATTTCATTAGCACAGGGCAGAAATGTCAAGCTCATGGTTTATGTATAATTACAAAACTCCCCAAATTCTTCCTGATCCATATTAAAATACAACTGGAAAATGTATAATCAAATAAATAAGACAGTATCACAAATAATGTTAATTTGTGATTTTCTAAGTTAATATACAGAGATCCATTTCTATTTGACATGAGCACCACTTGATGCAAAGAATTAAAGTGAAGGAAACTCCTACTAAGGCAGATTGGTAACTCATTCTGCAATTGGCAGTCTTTTGATTTGCCTGGAGCATTAAGAGAATAAGTGACTTGGTCAGGATGTCACAGCTAATATGTATCAAGAGAGCTAAAACCTAACTTTCCTAATTGTAAGGGGTGTTTAGAGGGTTTAGTGGATAGAGTTCCACACCTGGAGTCAGGAAGACCTGGGTTCAAATGTGACTTCAGACACTTTCTAGTTGTGTGATCCTAGGCAAGTCACTTAACCCTATTTGCCTCAGTTTTCTCATCCGTAAAAATGAGCTGGAAAAGGAAATGGTGAAGCACTCTGGTATCTTTGCCATGAAAATCCCAAATAGGCACATAAAGAGTTGAACCCAACTGGACAACAACTTCCAATCAACTTTTTTTTTAAACTCTGGATTGACCCATTTTATCCCATTGTTTTTTTTTCCTATAATGTAAATATAGATAGAATAGACTAGAGAGTGATCCTCTGATGTAATTAGTATGGAAAACTCCCAAATTAGGGAACTCCCTCCACCACCGAGATTGCCAAATTTATGGTCTTAGATAATTGCTACTCTGCCTCTATGGATATACACATATATGTATACTTATTTTCCCATAATTTGGAGATGTCTACAGTGATTGTACATTATATGTCCTAAAGAAGGAAAGATATCTACACAAGAGTGATTCCAAAATCCCAGAGCTGCATAGAATTAGCTAATGTATAGCATATCTGTACAATTTGCAGTTTTAGAGAGTTGCCTGGACTGCTGAGAAGCTAAGTGACTTAGCTAGGCCAAATAGCCACTATCTATAAGGGATCCTCTCTCTGAGTCTTATTCTTTATCCATGATACCATACTGACACCCATAGTTTACAGATTATCTTTTAAAATTCTGGTTTTGTATGATTATTTTTCCTTGACAATAAAGGGTTAAAAAGATAACAGATAGTCAAAGAAATGACCCTTGTTCTTTTAACATAAACATGGTTTACTCTGTGAAAACAAACCATCTTCATGCAGGTGGCCTGGTCTAGTGAAGAATTTCTGGCTTTAACATTTACTAGATATGAAACCTTGAGCTTCTTATGTTAGTCCCATGAACTTGTTTGCTTCTTAACAATAGTTAAGTAGTGATGATAATAATTGTCTATTGCCTCAAAGGATTGTTTTGAGCTAAGTTGTTTGTATTCCATAAAGCATTCTAGATAGACAACCTATTTTTATGATTGTGGTACATAACTTCTCCTAGCTGGAGGAACTAGATATTAGTTATAGACAGGTTCTGCTGATTCCAGCTGTTTAGTTGTGAAGAATTTTTGTAGCCATTAGGGGCAAAGTAACAAATGACTGACTCCTCTAAAGCTGAGCCATTCAGATCTTTCCTTTAACAAAGCAGCCTTTGAATTGTGTCATGAGAGATTGCCCTTAGAGGGATTGATTTCACATCTAGAAGACTCCATCTACAAAATGAGATCTTTGGTGACATTTGTGATCGAATGAACCATTTGTCCATAGCCTCTCAAGCAGGTTGCTGAAGTGATGAGTTTCTATAAGATGGTATTCTATGCCATGGGATGACTAAGTCAAAGTTTAACATAAACATTCAGAGATGAGTTGATGGAGTAGAAAGCTCACTGGCTTGAGAGCCATGAACCTTGGGTTTATTCTATCAAGCATCAGGGCATAGTGATCAGATTTCTGTACTTGGACTCAGGAAAACAGGTTTAAAATCTGCCTCTGACATTAACTGGACAACTATGGTTAAGTTATCTTTAAAATGGGGCTCAATAACATATGTCAACAAACACTTTCTAATATGTCAGGCATTGTACTAAGTACTGGAGATTTAAATTCAAAAGAGAGACAATCTCTGAATCGAAGGAGCTTAAATTTTATTGGAGAGATATATGGTTTGTTATTTGTTTTTGTTTTTTGTAAAGTTTAGAGTTTTGAGCTGTTTCCTTCTATCCCTGCACTTGAGAAAGCCAATAGTTGATATATGCAAATATATATGTATGTGTGTAAAACTATATAATATATAATTCCATATCAGGGGTTCTCAAACTACGGCCCACAGGCCAGATGTGGCAACTGAGAACGTTTATCCCCCTCACCCAGGGCTATGAAGTTTCTTTATTTAAAGGCCCACCAAACAAAGTTTTTGTTTTTACTACAGTCCGGCCCTCCAACAGTCTGAGGGATAGTGAACTGGCCCCCTATTTAAAAAGGTTGAGGACCCCTGTTCCATATATTATTAATTCTTCCTCTGAAAGTAGATACTATCTTCTTTTATAGTTGCTTTGAATTTTCATGTAACTCATAATTGCTTAGTTATTCACATTTACTCTCAGAACAATATTGCTAATATCATATATAATGTAATCTTGGTTCTCTGATTTCACTTTTCATTATTTCATGCAAGTCTTTCCATGATTTCCTAAAATCAATCTGTCCATTTCTTTTTAAATTTAATTTAATTTTTAAGGTTATATGTGCACATTTATTTTTTTACATATTTCTATATTAGTTATGTTGGGAGAGAAAAACCAGAACAAAAGGGGGAAATCACAAGAAAAAGGAAAAAAGGAAAAAAAAAGTGAAAATAGTATGCTTTGGTCTGCATTCATTTTCCACAGTTTTCTCTCTGAAAGTAGATGGCCTTTTCCATCCAAAGTCTATTGGAATTGCCTTGTATTGCTGAATTGCCAAGTCTATCATAGTTGATTATCATACAAACTTGCTGTTGCTGTGTACAATGTTTTCCTGGTTCTGCCTGCTTTACTCAGCATCAGTTCATTAAATTTTTCCAGACTTTTCTTAATTTAGCCTGCTCATCATTTTTTTCCCCCTGATCATCTTGGAAAACAGATGTAGTAGGGGTATTGCTGATTGAAAGGCTAAAGACAGTTTTATAACTCTATGGGCATAATTCCAAAATGCTCTCCAAAATGGTTGGATCAGTTTACAATTCCACCAACAATGTATTAGTGTTCCAATTTTTCCACATCCCCTCCAATATTTGTCATTTTCTCCTTTCATTTTAGACAAGCTGATAAGTGTGAGATAGAATCTCAAAGTTGCTTTAATTTGCTTTTCTCAAAAAAAATTTTTTTTTTTTGCTTTTCTCTAATCAATAATGATTTAGAACATTTTTCTTATGACTAAATTGATTTCTTCTTTCAAAAACTGCCTATTCATTTCCTTTGACCATTTATCAATTGGGTGATGACTCATTCATAAAAATTTGACAGAGTTCTCTATATATTTTAGATATAAAGCTTTTATCCAAGAAACTCCCTGTAAAACTTCTCTCCCCCCTCCATGTTTTACTTTCCTTCTAATCTTGGATATATTGGTTTTATTTGTTCAAAATCTTTTTAATTCAAGGGGCTCAAAATTATCCATTTTATAGCTTACAATACTCCTACCTATATATCTGATAGGTAATAAGTTTTATTATCTTCTAATTGCTTATAATATTTCTCTTTATGTCAAGGTCTTATATCCATTTTGAGCTTATCTTGGTAAATGTTATAAGATACTGGTTCGTACCAAGTTTCTGCCAGAATACTTCCCAATTTTCCCATTTTTCTTAACCAAACAGTGAATACTTATCCTAAAAATTTAAATTTTTATATTTATTAAATACAAGATTACTGAATCATTTATTACCTTGTATTGTATATCTGACAGCTAGGTGGTATAGTGGAAAGAGCACTGGTCTTAGAATCAAGACTGCCCTTCCTGAGTTAGAATTCCACCTCATTAAGCTATGTGACTCTGGGTACCTTCCCTTGTTTGTCTCTATTTCCTCATCTGTAAAATGAGCTGGAAGGGAAATGACAAACCCTTCCAATATCTGTGCCAAAAAAAAACTCAGACTCAATCATGAAAAGTTAAATACCATTGAAAATCAATAAATAAAACAACTTTGTGTGTCTACTCTATTCCACAGATCCACCATTCTATTTCTTAGCCAATAACAGATAGTTTTAACAATCACTGCCTTATAATATACTTTAAGAGCTGTACTGCTAGATGTTCTTCCTTTACATTTTTCATTAATTCCTTTTATATTTTTGACCTTTTGTTCTTTCAAATTAATTTTGTTTTTTTCTAATTTAATAAACTAGTTTTTTTAGTATTTTAATTGGGTTAATATTGAATACTTAGATTTATTTAGGTACAATTGTCATTTTATTATATATTTATTAATCTATTGTATTGTATATTTACTATATTTATATTATATTGTATATCATCATATATTATATGGGTATATTTATTATTCCCATAAACAATAAATATTTCTCCAATTATTCAAATCTGATTTGATTTGTGTAAAAAGAATTTTATAATTATATTTATATAATTCCTGGGTTTATCTTGGTAAATACATTCCCAGATATTTTATATTGTGTATGGTTATTTTAAATGTACTATCCTATACTATCTTTTCATGCAAGGCTTTGTCAGAGATGTGTGGAAATGCAGGTGATTTATGTGAATATATTTTATATGTTTTATAATTTTGCTATTTTATATTTTATATATTTCACATATTTATTAAAATTATTTTAAACTGGCTTTTTAATTGAAACTCTAGTATACTATTATTATCTAAGTATACCGACATATCATCTGCAAAAGGAGATATGAGTGTTCATTGTGATTCCTTCAGTTTCTTTTTCTTGTCTTGTTGCTGTTTCTAAACATTTCTAGTACAATATTGAATAATATGGTGATAATGACATCTTGGTTTCACTTCTGATCTTACTGGGAAGGCTTCTAGCTTATCCCTGTTATAGATAATGCTTGCTGGTGATTTTAGATAGATACTGCTGAAGATTTTAAGAGAAAAAATCCATTTAAATCTATACTTTCAAGCAGTTTTAAATAGGAATGAATGTTGTATTTTGTCAAAAGTTTTTTCTGCATTAGCTGATATAATCATGCGTTTTTTGTTACTTTTGTTATTGATATAAAATCAGTTATGTTAATAGTTTTTCTTATATTGAACTAGCCACGCATTCCTGGTTGATCACAATATATAGTCTTCTGATATATTGATGTAATCTCCCAGCTCATATTTTACTTAGTATTTTTGCATTCATATTCATTAAGGAAATTGTCCTATAGTCTTCTTTCATTGTTTTTGTATTTCCTGGTACAGGTAATAGCACAATATTTGTGTCATAGGAGGAGTTTGGTAAATCTCTCTCTTTGTCTATTATTCCAAATTATTTACAATTGGAATCAATTAATATTTAAATGTTTGATAGAATTCACTTAGAAGTCCATTCCGGTGCTGGTGCTTTTTTCTTAGGAAGCTCATTTATAGCCTATTCAATTTTTTTTTCTAAAATAAGTTAATTTAGGTATTCTATTTCTTTTTCTGTTAATCTGGGCAGTTTATATTTTTATAAGTACTATTCTATTTCACCTAAATTGTTAAATTCATTGGCATAAAATTGAACAAAATAACTTGTAATAATTGTTTTAATTCCATCTTCTTCAGTGGTATAGTAACCATTTTCATTTTTTAATACAAGTGATTTGGTTTTTTCTTTCTTTTTTAAAAATCAGATTAACCAAAAGGTTTATCCATTTTATTGTGGGGTTGTTTTTCTTATAAAACCAACTCCTTCTATTTATTTATTAATTCAATAGTTTTCTTACATTCTGTTTATTAAATCTCTCCTTTACTTTTCAAGATTTCCAATTTGGTGTTTAATTGTGGATTTTTAATTTGTTATTTTATTAATTACATGCCCAATTCATTTAATTATTCTTTTTCTATTTTACTGATGTAAGCATTTAGGAAGGAAGGAAGGCAGGAAGGAAGGAAGGCAGGCAAACAGGAAGGAAGGCAGGCAAAAAGGAAGGACGGAAGGAAGGAAGGAAGGAAGGAAGGAAGGAAGGAAGGAAAGAAGGAAGGAAGGAAGGAAGGAGGGAAGGAAGGAAGGAAGGAAGGAAGGGAGGAAATACAAGAATTCATATAGTATCTACTATGTGCCAGGCACTGAGCTAAGTGTTTTACAAATATTATCTCATTTGATCTTCACAATAATCCTGTAAATAGATGGTATTATTATCCCCATTTTATGGTTGGGGAAATTAAACAAAAAGAGGTAAATGATTTTTTGGCCCAAGGTCGCATAGCTTATAAGTGTCTGAGACTGGATTGGGACTCAGGTCTTCTTCTGATTACTGGGAATAATACCATCAGATTTGTGCTTTGGTGATATGCATTTGGCAGTTGTGCAAAGGGTAGATTGAATAGGAAAGAAACTGAATGCAGGGAAACCTGCAATGCATTATTCTTTGCTTTTTCTCTGCATTCTAATGGTCCACTGGGCCTTTCTATCTGACTTGCAACTATAAGTACAGTAGGAGCTCCCTCAAAGTAGGAAACGCCTTGCTCTTTTATCTGTGTCCATTAGTACTTAATATAGAGTTTTGCACATAGTAAGCATTTATTAAATTATTTCATTCATTTATTTATTCATAGGATATGATTAGATGACCAAGAGGGTTCATTGATAGAAATAAGGGGGCAGTATGGGACAGATCCTTGCATTATATCCACATATAGGGGAAGAACAAGAACAATGACCAAGAGGGATCTGCCAAATAGGTGGTAAAAGAACTATGACAGAGTGATGGGTGTTACAAGATTATGAGAAGCATATATTTAATCACTGAGAGAACATAAGAGGCAATAACTCTGGGCTGCTGGGGGAGGAACATCACCAGAACCAGGAGCTTATTTCTTAACCATTTCAATTCATTCAATAACATATACCAAATACCTACTAAATGCCAGGCATTGTGCTAGGTGCTGGGGATATAAGTAAGAGAAACTTTCTGCCCTCAAGAACCTTACAATCTAATGGAGACAATACAATTGATCAGGGAAGTGATGCCATGACATGCAAGTAAAGTGAGGAAAGGTCACTAAGGCATATCTTGCTCTGTGGAGTTCAGAGGAAGCAGAACTTCAGATGAAAACTAAAGTGAGCTGCAAAATCCAAGTCTAAAGAGGAAAGCTCTGGATGGAATTTAGTGTTCCACTACTAAATTCCACTACTAAATTTTCCAGTCCTACAATCAGAGAGAAGGAAAAGCAAAGAGAGTTGGAAGGTACCCCATATCAACCTTATGAATGAAGGCTGAAGATGGAAACTCTTGGCTAAGGGACATTCTTTAACCTTCATGTTCTATGTGATTCATCAATCAAGTATCTTTTCCAGGGATTAGGGATAGAAAGCTCCAGATGTAAAAATATTATATCTTGTGCAGTACACAAATAATATAGTTGGGGAAAGAGTATGTTTAAGAAAAAACTGGATTGGATTCAAAGAGATTGAATTTAACTTCCAGCTGCCATTTTCTAACCATTTAAGGTCAGTAAAGTCACTTGTCTTCTCTGGGCCATCTATTAAACAAATAGAGGGCCATCTCTGGTTGTTCTGATGTATATTTTGCCACTGAATAGCTGGTAACTTTGCCTAGCCCTCTCTTTCACTTACATGTTGTGACATCACCTCCTTGATGTAATGGTCCTCTTGAAGAACAAAGGACAAGAATTAGATTATCTGTAAATTTTCTACCATTCTGGACTAGGATAATGGTATCAACCCAACTCAAAAGGAACAATCCTTACTGGATAAAGACAACAGTAATGTAGCAATAAATATTAGGTCTTAAGGGATTTAATTGGGAAGATTAAACAAAAATAAGGACATCTATCTTTATGCTCTTCAGAGATGAAAAGTAAAAATGATACAACTGTTAAACAAAACAGAGGTAACATTATAGCAAATGAAATTAGTTATAATACATTATGAGAATTTAGCTCTGCTTCTCTTGCTCATCTCATTCTGATCAATGTGAAAGTTCAAGCAACTGATGTTATCTGTCTTTGAGAGACTTTACTAGCAAAAACTTAAAATACTAGTGTCTTTAGGCATTATTTTTTTCTTCTGTTCTGTGTTTTCTTTCCATGCTACCCATCCTCTCACTAAGGAGAAGTCCTTAACCTTCCCAGGAGCTCCAATAATATCCCAGTCAACGCACAACAAATAAGACACATGCAAAACCAGATGCAGATACAGGTGGAAGCAGCAGAGTGCAGAGCTGATTTGGTCCCCTCATCTGGAGACCAAGCAGAAAGTCAAGCTGGCCTTTCAAGATTCATTTGGTTCAAAGCCACAAATGAAAAGGAGCCTATGGATTTCCAGCTTTATTTCTCAAGGATAAATGAACCTTTATCTCCTGGGTCCCCTCCTGTCACCACCTGTCCCTTTCTTCTGATACCATTGCAGTCTCTGGCTGTTGGGTTGTTTTATCTCGTCCTCCTGGAGTTTGATAGTTTAGTGCTGGACTTTCCCATCTCTATTCACCTTTATCCAACTAAGTTCTGAATTATATCTGAAACTAAATGTCCCTAAAAAATATTGTTATATTTATTTTATGTTATTTTATTCCTGACTATATCCTCCCTCCTTCTCCAGTGAGCTATGCCTTGTAACAAAATTTTAAAAGAAGGGAAGAAAGCAGTTTACAAAACTAACACATCAACCAAATTTAAGAGAATACACAAGTGGCAGAAATTTCCTGTCTAATATAAATTATGCCCACATCCTACACTAATCCAAATGTGATCCAGTGAAACTTCCAGAGGAGGCAGTTGGAGCTTTTCTCTCTTGATGCTGATGGGTTGAAGAGATCCCAGGATTCTACTTACCAGCTGACAACCTGTAATATTTTTACAGCCCTGCTGAAAAGAACATCATCCCAGATTTATCAAAAATAAATAAAATATTTGAAAGTAAATGACTTTCCTATGAAAATTGAAAATGACAGTTTCTGATGGAAGGAGCACGGACTTTGGAGACAGAGGAGCCAGATTAAAATCCCATCACAGACCCTTACTACCAAAATATGATAATGAGCTAGTCACTTTACTTTTCTGGGACTAAGTTTCTTCATTTTAAAAACAAGGGAATTGGATAGATCATCTCCAAGTCCTTCCAAATCTAAAAATACTATCAAATAATTGTAGAGTGCTTTAAAGTTTATAAATCATTTTTCTTAGCAATTGAGAACTTTGCTAAGAAAGAGATGAAAATGACCCTCCTTTCCATCTTCAAAGAAAGAATGAGAGTATGAATGAAAATCGAAGCATACTTTTACTTTATTTTCTTTCTTTTTCTTTTTTTCTCTTTCTTTTTCTTTCTTTCTTTTCTTTTTCTTTTTTTTTCTTTTTTCTTTCTTTTTTTTTTTTTTTTTTTTTTTTTTTTTTTTTTTTTTTTTTTTTTTTTTTTTTTTTTTTTTTTTTTTTTTTTTTGGTGCAAGGCAATTGGGATTGTCTTTTGCCCAGGGTCACACAGGTAGTGTTAAGTATCTGAGGCAGGATCTGAACTTAGGTTCTGTTGATTTCAGGGTTGATGCTCTCTTCACTGAGCCATCTAACTACTTTTTCTCTAATTTTCCTAGGATTTTTTATCTGTGTTTTTTTTTGCAGGTGTATAATTTATATCAGATTACTTGCCTTCTCAATGAGGAGGGAAGAGAGTAGAAAGAGAGAATTTGGAATTCAAAAAATTATAAAAACAAATGTTAAAATTGTTTGTATATGTAATTGGGGGATAAAATTATTAAATTTTTAAAAAGAATACTAAAAATATCCATTCTCTTTAACATTAAAATCCCACTGCTAGGATACCCCAAGGAGGTCAGTGATTTTTTTAAAGGTTCCACATACAACAAAATATTTATAAAATCTTCTTTGTTGTAGTAGAACCTGAAGCTTTATAGATGGTCATTGAATAGGGAATGTCTATACAAACTAAGGTGCATTAACTCAATGACATGTTAATTAGTCTTCTATAAAAAAACAATGAATATTATAAATATAGACAAGTATAGAAAGACTTGTATAATCAGCTGAACTAAAGAAACAGTGTCCACAACCACCACAACAATATAAATCAAATAAGAACAACAAAATAATTGAAATCCAGGAAACTTAGAAATACTCCTAAGAAGAAATGGTACATGAGCTATTAGGGATGCTAGGAAGTGAAAATAATGAAAGGTATTTATTTCAGATAGCTGGCTTTAGATAGAGAGAGGAAAAAGAATTAGATTCAGAGAGAGAAGAGAGAAAGACAGAGAGAAAGGGATTTACATATAGATAATAGGTAGATAGGTAGAAGATAGATAGATAGATAGATGATAAAGTATATTAAGTACTATGTGCTAAGCACTGCAATAAGTGCTATAGAAGCAAATAAGATAATGTCTATCCTGAAGGAGCTTATATTCTAATGTGGGAAGACAATTCATTAAATGAATTGGAAAGAGAGAAAAAAAATAATGCCTCTGAGGTAGTATGGCAGGTGAGAAAGAGAATAATTCCAGAGAGACTTCAGGCATGAATGAGAAGCATGATTACAGGCTTTTCTTCAGATGATGATCCCAGAGGGGGAGTCATCAATGGGAAGAGGAGGCTCAAGGTATGTGGGGGGAGGGAAGTATAGGGGAAGAGTGTTCCTCAGAATGGCAATATGTCAAGCCAAGAGAAAGAATTTGAGAGATAATCCAGTGATGCATGATAGCCTGTATAAAGGCCCAGAGCAATAAGTTAATTTGTCTCTCCTATCCTTTGCAAGACATTCCCTCTTCCTCTTTCTCTTGATCCCTGTTTTCTGTGCCTCTTCTTCTATACTTAATACAACTGCTGAATTCCAGTTTTAGTCAGTTCCATGACAGGAGAACAAAGCCAAGATTAGGGTCAAACATAACATTATGATCAAACTTAAGACAAATGCCAGGAATGAGTCAAGAAATCTAAATATGTATTTTATATTATATCTTGGAAAATGTTATACTGAGAAGACGTGTTTTTGCCATAGAGATCCATGACACCAAAAAATTAAGAAATCCTGCACAGGAAATTTGCCATATTGCTATTGCTTTTCTTGATGCTCAGGATAAAGAGTCAGAACTAAATGTCACTTCCCCAGAAATGGGAAATATGTGGGTAAGGAGCAGCAATGAGAAAAATCCAGGAAGGTAGAGATTGCTTGTTAAAGGGCAATCTGCTATGTCACTGATCCATTGCTGGTAGTCTGGTTAGAAGTTCTATCTAAGGTAATATTCTCTCTAACAATTTAGAATATCCCCTAAAAGCATGTCCAAACTGTATGATTGATCTAATCAAATTTTTCTCATCTATACAATGAAGCAAATGGTCACAAGTCCATATGAGTGTCTTGTTACTTCTAAAATTCATGACTTGATCTCCTGAAGGCTTGGCTGCCTTGGATATATCTGTAAACCCACCCCCAGCCTCCACAACACATACACACACATCAAAGGAAAATAGAGATGACTGGAAATGTCTCTATCATGTAGACACAGCTTGAATGAATTTCATTTCAGTGGGAACCTCAGGTTTAAAAAACATCCATGAGCAACAGCTGACAACCTGTAATATTTTTACAGCCCTGCTGAAAAGAACATCATCCCTGAAGAAAGCTACACCATGTCATATTTTAGTTTGATGATATTGAATTTTTTTAATGTCATACCTGCCCATTTACTGAGGAACACTGTCATGATTTGTCATTCTCAACAACTAATTAGGAAGCATAATTTGTGTCTATAAATCTTCCCAAAACATTTTGTAAATTGCATAATTAATTTTAACAGTGCAACCATGAGATTTATATAGATCCTTCCAACGTCTCCTAATAACACAATCTGGGGTCATCTAAGAATAAGGAATAACAAATAGCTAGGAAAGTAAGAAAGACAATTTTCTTACATTTCAGGAACAACTTTTTGGTACAGATCATCTGTTCAACACCCCCAGGGAGCAGGATGTAAAAACAACTTGATTCGACTGAAGTAAATAACATCCTTGGGACAGAGCTAGAAATCTAACCACATTTTTTTCCCCATCAAAATGAACTGGCTTATTCATCTAGTCATTCACCACTCATTAAGGCCTACAAGGTGCAAAACACTCTATGACACAGTGGGGAAAAAAATAAAGATGAGAAATGTCCTAACCTTTAATGGAGCTGATAATTTAATTATCTAAATCTGTATATACACACACGCGTGCACAGGCGCGCGCGCATATACACACACACACACAAAATATTTTCTCCCTTTTCCTCTGTAAACACAATACTTTGTCTCTTCAGTTAATTTGGCTTAATAAACTTTTAGGTAATCTTATTCTCACTAGCTCTCTTCCTTTCATCTTAACCTATCTTTACCCCTCCTATTTGTTACCTCTTTTGCTTAGTTTTGGAGTTTAGCTTTACCTATTAGTTCTTTTTTCTTTCTTCATATTATCTAGCATTGTAATTCTTCCTTTCTTTTTTCCTTTTCAATTAACTAGTCATATGAAGTTCTTTTTCCTTCACTGACCATCAACTATATCTGTTAGTCTTTAAAATTTCATTTTCTGTGCCTTTTTCTTAAAAAACATTTCTTTCCCTATTCTCTTAATATCTTCTCTTTCATTTAGAATTTCACTTAAAATTTAATTCTTATTCTATGAATGATGACCATTCTACTTCTTTAGTTCTTTTTTTTTAGTCTTTGTATCCCTCACTGAATTAAAGCTTCTACAGTAGCTATTTGGGATTCTCTCTTCTTTGGTGTTGCCTTTTGTGGACCCCTTTTTCTGTTGTGTTTTGTTCTTAGAAATGATTGTTCCTGCAAGTTATAGAGAGGAGATTAGCCCTCTATTATGAATTTCCCCTTGTCTCTTATTGTACAAGTCATTATTTTGTTATTTATATTACATATATTGTATATACTTTGCCTTCCTCGTGTCCATTTTGTCCCTATTTATGCTAAAATCTTTTCCTTGGTTCATGCCTTCCCACTCTCCTTAGTGCCAGTTGCCCCCAGGAGTTCTGATCTCCTTTTTCTGAGGCAAGATGAGTAGTTTAATTAATGAATTGGATAAAGACATAGATGGTTTCCTTATTAATTTTGCAGCTGATACAAAGCTAGGAGGGATCACTAAGACCATTGGATGATGGTCAGTTTCTAAGAAATATGGTTGATTGGGGCATCTAGATGGCACAATGAATAGAACAGTGGCCCTGAAGTCAGGAGAACCTGAGTTCAAATCCAGCTTCAGACATTTAACACTCACTGTGTGACCCTAGGCAAGTCACTTAAGCCCAATTGCCTCACAAAAAAGTCTGCAGATTATACCCATTGTAAGGTCCCCATTGTAGAATATCTTTCTTCCCCCATGGAAGCATGTATTTTTGTTTAGCACAATGACTAGTGCAGGTAGTAAATGCTTTACAAATGCTGATATACAATGCCACACAATAACTAGAATGCAAAATGTATTATAATAAAAGCATAGAAGATATAGATATGCTAGGCAGCAAGATACATATCTAGAAAGGAAAGACCATTTCTACCTGGTAGAAATAATGGATATTTTCAAGGAAGAGACAGCATTTGAACTGGATCTTGAATGTTGGGGAGGATTTCAAAAGATAAAGATGAAGACAGGAGTATATGTGTTTTCAGGTATTTAAAGTACAATAAATTAAATCATGAAATTAGGTAACACGGTTTTGTTCAAGGTATGAAAAACTGGCTAAGCTTAGCATAAATGGAAGGAAATGCATGAGACAAGGTTTCAAAGATAGGAAGGTACAAGGTTTTGGGGGGCCTTGAACACTAGACTAAGGAGTTTAGATCAGATCTGTACATAAGGAATGTTGCTCTGCCAAAAGTGTAAAGGAATGATTATCAAGGAGAGATACAAGAAGAAGTATTGGTGTAATGGAAAGTGCACTTTATTTGAAATCTTATCTGCCCCGCACGCTAATCTTGTGAAACAGTAGTTATTATGATGTCTATTTTAAAGATGAGGAAACTAAGGTTCATAAAAGTTAAGTGATATGACATACAAGTTGTCACAAAATTAACAAACTTCTTGGGACAGAATTTGAATCCAAGCCATTCTAGACTCCAAATCCAGCACTTAATCCACCCTGCCACATTGGCTCTTAGCTTGTTAAATGCCTTTCATAAAATGTGGCATTTGGAACTGAATCTAGTAGTCCTGATAGACTCTACAACAGATCTATTCTCTCCTAGTCCTGCACATATTTTTGGTAGCAGTGCTACGCTGTTTACTCATATTATATTTGTGGTCCACTAACATTCCAAACATGCTATTTTTTCAGCTGTGTTCCCATCATCTTGAATTTGTGACATTTTTTTTTAAAATAAAACTAAGTGTATGACTTTACATTTATCCATATTCATTTTTTTCTAGTTAGATTTTGCTCCATATTCTAGCCTGTTGAGATCTTTCTTGGATCCTGACCATCATCCAATGTGTTAGCTATCCCTCCTAGCTTTGTGTCATCTGAAAATTTAATAAGGAAACCATCTATGTCTTTATCCAATTCATTAATTAAAATGTTAAACAGCACGAAACCAAGCAGAGCTCCCTGGGGTACTCAGCCAGAGAACTCACACATCCATACAAAGAAACCAGAAAATTTGAAAATGAAGGATTCAGTTGTAAAGGGGGATTTGAGAGAAGAGTAAAGGAATTTTAAAAGTAGAAAAGGAAAGATATGAGTCAAAAAAGAAAGGAAAAAGCAGTGTTCCTGCTTTGACACTTACTATTACAAAAAATTCCTTACTTTAATACTAAAGTGAGAATGAACCTCTCTGACATGGCCTAGTTTGGTTTTAGAAAGCCTTTCAGTTGAGTCATTGTTGTTCAATCTTGTTAGATTCTTCATGACCCCATTAGAAGTTTTCTTGGTCAAAGTATTGGAGAGGTTTTCTATTTCCTTCTCCAGGTCATTTTCCAAATGGGAAAACTGAGGCATACAGGATTAAGTGACTTAATGTCATATAGTTAGTAAGTCTCTGAGGTCAGATTTGAACTCGGGAAGATGAGTCTTTCTGGCTCCAGACCCTGCACTCTATCCAGCTGCTCAGAGCAAGTGCTAGGTGCTGATAACAATACACAGGTAATTAAGACTTTGTTCCTTAACCTCTTGAAACTTATAGTTCAACAGGGGAATAATCTCACATACATAGATTAATTATAGTATTATAGAATAAAGGCATTAGAAAAGGGCAAAATAAAGTGAGGTCACAAAAGTCAGGCTAAGTTTCATGGAAAAAGTTGAATCTGAGTTGGGTTATTAAAAGCAAGGTAGAAATTCCGCAGGCAAAAAAGCAAGGAGGGAGATGTTTTAAGTAGAGAACAGAGTATTGCCAAAGGAGATGGGGATAGAGAGCAAGGTCAGATGAGATAGGTAAAGGTTAAGTACAGTTAGCAAGAACATTGAATTGGTGAAAGAGAATAAATTAAGGCAATATATTAGTTTTAACTTATCAGCATTTTCTGGATCTAAAGGTCTCTTTAATAGGACATATATCATTTGTGTTTGATTTTTATCTAATTCATAGTATTCCCCCTACTCAGCATAAGAAATTTAGCTAATTGACAATTAGCATTATAATTGTTAGCTGTCTAATCTCTCCTGTCACTCAGTATTTTCATTTTTTCCTTGATAAGGTTTATTTTTATTCCTTTTGCTGAGGGGTTTAGGATATTGTTGGGCTTTGTTTGTCCTTTTTGAATGGAAGGAAATGTAACCTTTCTTCTCTTTATTACATGACTATTCTTTTGATTGCTTTGCTAACTCCTCATTTCTGATTCTTCATTCCTGGTTTCAATGTACTTAACAAGCTACATTTTTGTACTTTATTCTTGATAACTACATAAATTTGAATGAATTTAGGTCTTTCTCCCCATTTCCTGGAAACAAAAGCAATAGTTGGAGATTTAGTCACTTCTCTCACCCCATATTCTCTCTAATAGTAGTGAGAATTTTTTGATTGGGACTTAAGAGTTCATCAATGAAGGAAGATCCTTGGTGAAAAAACACCATCTACTATGAAGACTGGCAACTGCTCTGCATCTTAATGGTCTTAGAAAATTGTCAGTGATAGATACTGAGAGGTTAGGTCAATATATTAACTCAACACATTCATATATGTGCCAAGTGAGATGTAAATCAAAGTTGTTCTGACTCCCAGAGCAACTCTCCAAAACAAAACCTTGCTGCTTCTCTTTTTCTTTGTGATGATATTTTAATATTATGAATCATCTCTTTGATACTCTTCCCTTTTTCTTGATTCCTTTTAATTTTTGACCTTTACATTATCTTAAATACTCTATTGGATCATGTTTTAATAAATTAACAACTTCTGTTTTAGTAACCTATATTCAACATTTTTATCAGTGATTTAAATGAAAATATATGTGACACACATTTCACATTTGGAGCAGATACTTAACATGTTAGACAATGGAAGGGGAGCCCTAAGGGATACTGTTAGGCTGCAAAGAAGAGCTAAATTTAATAATCAATTGTTTATCCATTTTATTTTATTTTAAGATTTTAATAGAGAGTTGAAGATAGAGTTAGGAAGATTGGAGTTCAAATGTGTCTCAGATGTTAGCTATATAACTGGGAAAATTACTTAAACTCTCAGTCTCAGTTTCTTCAGCTATAAAATGAAGATAACAATAGCACCTACTTCGCATGATTGTTGTGAGATATTCAAATGAGATAATGATGATAATAACATCTACAATTTATATGACTTTTATGCAGTGCAAAGAGCTTTTTATATGTTAACACATTTGATAACATATAAAATTATTTACAAGCCTTAAAATGCTATGTAAATAAATGTTATTATATGATTTAAAAAACCATATAAAGATTTTCCCCTTACCCTCTTATTCTTTAAAAAGGTCCATGTTGCTCCAATGCTTAACTGTTATTAACTTTCTCTGTATCAGCTTTTGGCAATGAATTCCTTAAGATACTACTAATTGCTCCAGTTTGTTCTTTTGGTTTATAAAAGAATAATCCAGTCTTTCGGATGATTGTCTTTGGATGCAAGGTCCTTTATTTAGACCATATTCTCCTTTTAGCCATTAATTCTGATATAATGAGATCTTATCCCAAAAGAACTTTTTTTTTGATATAATAATTTTCATTTCCTTTTTTGCTGCTTGGTAGAATTTTAATTTTGAAATTTAGGAGTTTCACAAGAACCTTGGGCATTTTTTTCCCCTCTGGGGAGTTTTTGTAGCGGCTACTCATTCAGTGAATTCCCTTCATTTGACTGGTTCCTTTTCTGTTCCAAATGAAGTTTCTCAAATCATTTTCTGAATTTTATTCAGAGGTGGTTTTCCTCACACTCCCTTTTAGAATGTCCGTTATTTTCAGGTTAAATCATATTGTTGTCTTTCCTGAGTTATTGCGACTGACTTACTTTGCTGCCTTCTATTTGTTTCAATCCCGTGTATCCTCAAATTGTCATTTTACTCTCTCTTCTCTGTTTCCAACTATTCTTTATACTCGGCAGTTTGTACTTAAATACCTCCAGGGATGTTTTTAGGTCTTCAATACATATGTCATAGTCTCAGTTTTTTTATTTCTTTTCTTTTTTTTTTTTTTTAAATAGAGCATGTTTATTTGTTCTTTTTAAATTTTTTTTGTTTTTTCCCACTTAATGGTATTTTATTTTTTCCAATTACATGAAAAGATAGTTTTCAATATCCATTTTTGTAAGATTTTGAATTCCAATTTTTTCTCCCTTTTCCCCTTACCTTATCCCTCCCCAAAGTAGCAAGCAATCTGATATAGGTTATACACGTACAATCACATTAAACATATTTCCACATTAGTCATATTGTAAAAGAAAAATCAGAACAAAAGGGAAAAACACAAGAAAGAAAAAAACAAGAAAAAAAGTGAAAATAATATGCTTTGATCTGCATTCAGACTCCACAGTTCTTTCTCTGGATGAGGATAGCATTTTCCATCACAAGTCTACTAGAATTGTCTTGAGTCATCGTATTACTTAGAAGAGCTAAATCTATCAAAATTGATCACACAATATGAGCACATTTTTTTAAAAGAAAATATTAATCATTCTATCCTCTTAATGGAAATTTCTCAAGTTCTTCTGCACTTAATTCCATGGTTGTATTGCTTGATTATTTGCTAATATTCTACAATTTTTTTTATTGTGCCCAAAGTACTTTTATTCAGATTATTCATTATTTTGCAGCTCCATTTGAATTTTTCTTGTGATTATTAGTATTATTTTGTTGTTATATCTATTGTACTTTCTAAAGTATCCATACTTAGAGTTGATGAATTGGTATTTATTTATTTTTTTTTTTGAACTTCATAAAAAGTTTTTTATTTTTGTATGTTAGGTGTGATCCTGATTCTGCTCAAACCCCTCTTAACTCAGGTTTGATGTTGGGAGGAACCTGCCTTAATGGCAGGTTATTTTAAAGAGATTTCAATCTAGTTTTGGCTTAGTTGATGAATTGGTATTTAACAAGTGGTTTGTTTACTCTTCCATCATCCTAAAAGCCAATTAAAATCTTTTCATTTTATTATTATTATGTTATTTCACAAATATATAATATACACACATATATAGTTTTCTGAGACATTTTTGATTATTTGTTCTACTACCTCTAAATCTGTTGCCTCATTGTAGAATGGGAGTAACCTTGAACCTCTCAACCTCCATGCCAGTAGATCACAAGTTCTTTCATCATCATCTTTCCAAAATGACTTTTCTTGTATTTTTAGGATCAGTATTCATCCATTGATCTTGTCCACTTTTCCATTGTCCCAAAAGTCTCACTAATTGAAATCTAGTTATTCCATTCTGATATTGTTACTACAGAAGCAATATGGAGTTCCACAAGGCTGATGGCCATATTGTTATTTTTCTTTGTTTCCATGGTAACCATAGCCAAAGAATTTATTTCTTAGTGGCTAATCTATCTATAATGCTTTTTGTGTAGTTATGTTGATTTTTGGACGTCAGACCTCAGTTTACTTTAGGAGCCATCCTTAATACTTTATAGAATTAGGCAATATAAGAACATGTGAAAGAATATGACTTCAGTACTTTAAAGGTCTTGGATTTTTTGTATATGTATATATAGGCAGCTAGAGAGTACAATGGATAGTGTATCTAGCCTGGGATCAGGAAAACTCATCTTCTTGAGTTCAAATCTGGCCCCAGACACTAGCTTTGTGACCATAGGCAGATCATTTAACTCTGTTTGCTTTAGCTTCCCAAAATGAACTAGAAAAGGAAATAGCAAACCATTCCAATATCTTTGCCAAGAAAACCCCAAATGGGGTCACAGAGAGTTAGACATGGCTGAAAATAACTGAACAACACCAAATGTGTGCATGAGTGTGTATACACATCTTCCAAATCACAATTTGTTTACAACAGTCAGGAATTTTGAAGACTTCTAATGGCCAAAACCTTCATGACACTTTAGTCACTCTGTGGTTGGGCCACTTGTTACACTAGAGTGGTCTTTGGATGACAGGTAATCAGTCCATCTACTAGACCCATATTTGAAGTCTTTCCAGTTGAATAGGAGATGAAAGAAGTTATGGTCTATTGGAAAGCACATCACAAACTCAATATTACCCCTAGACTACAATGAGGAATCAGATTAAGAAGTAGGAGAACAAATGCTCAAAAATGTCACAGAAAACTACATGAGTATTTATTTGTATAAAAATAAGGAAGGAAATTTGTACAATCAGATGCCATTATTCTAGAAATCAGTGATTATTAAAACTATCTAAAACAGAAAAAAAAATAGTCCAGTAAAATAGATTTCTCTAATCATGATTCAGATCCAAGTATATATAGTAGATTAGTATTTATGAAAGCCAAGGTCATAAAAATCTAGAGAATTATTCAGGAAAGTCATTAGAATAATTGGTTAGCAGTTTGACTGTAAATGGGAATAGATGTCACCTCACTCCACATTCAGCACAATAGACATCAAGAAGAGCAATTATCTAACTATAAAAGGCACATCATTAAAAAAAATAACAATAATGAAGTATTGTATCTTTTGCTACTGTAGAAAGGGGAAATTTTCTGAGCCATCAACAACTTAAAAGATGTTATAAGAGACATAGTAGATGAATTTGATTGTATGAAAATAAGTTTGTCTACAACAAAGATCAATATATTTGAAGTAAGAAGAAAAGACAAACTGGGGGGAAAATCTTTGCAAAAATAATATGATATCTCCAATCTTAAAGAAATGACTCAACTGGATAAGTATAAGAACTGTCTTCTAGTCTATAAATAATTAAAGCTATGAACAGAGAATTCTCAATTAAAACTAACAATAACCAAATGAAAAATTCAAATTATTAAATATAGGAATTCAAATTAAGTGAACTTCAAAAGAATATTTTATGTTCATCAAATTTAGCAAAGATTAGAAAATCAACACTAGCATAACTACTGAAACGCAAATAGTCTAACAAATGGAGCTCTAATAGGTTCATAGATTTAGAAGTTAAAGTCATCTTTGAGGTCACCATCATTTTAAGTTCAAATTTTTTGACCTTGTTATCCTGCTTCTGGAACATATCCTAAGACAATTTTTGAGAAGCATTTTAAAAAATCTGTACCAAAATACTGCTCAAAGCAACATTTATAATAACAAAATACTTGTTAGAAGTTATATATACCTTAACAGGAGAGTGGCTGATAAATTACCATATATAAATGTATACTATTTAATTTCCCTCAGCTTCAATTTCCTCAACAGTAAAATGAAAAAGGGGCAAGGGAGGTGAGGGGAGTAAATAGCCACTGAGTTCCCTTCCAGCTCTAAATCTTATTATACATTATGGGTCTATGTCCATAAAGAGAAGAGTGACAATAATAAAAAAATATATACTACATATATAGATAAAAAGTTCAGAAGGGGTTGCTCAAACAGGATATGTTGTTGCCTATCATGCTTCCTATCTTAAATTTAACCATCTGAATTTAACAATTTAAAATTTAACAATCTGGGGAAAATTTGTCCCTAAATTTGTTTTGTTTTATTTTCATTTTTACCATTTGTCTAATTCAATATTTATGCATGTTGATAGAAGTGGAAATAAATTTCATTTTGGAAAAGAAAGCAAAACAAAAAAAGAAAAAAATTAGTCTGAAAACATTGGTTTATATTTGCAATAAGTTTTATTCCAGAATTCTTTTTATTTTTAACTTGTTCAATTGGCAATTTTAAAGTGTTATATAAATGCTAGCTGTTATTATTAATTATGCAAAACAATCAACAAAATAACTACATCTGTCCATATATGCCATATTCCATATCTATAGGTCAGTAATCTTATATCAAGAGGAGATATGTGTGTTTCATCCTCTGGTCTCTGGAACTAAATATTCATTGAAATTAACCCGACTTCTGTCATCTTTTGGTGATATTTTCATTTACACTGCTGAAGTCACTGTATAGATGTCTTCAGATTCTGCTTTCTTTGCTCTTTATCATTTCAAATGTCTTTTCATTTTCTCTGAATTACTCACGTTCACTGTTTCTTACAGCACAATAATATTCTATTACATTTACATACAATTTGATTAATCATCCTGTAATAGAAACATATTTGTTTTATTACCTGTTTTTGCCACTTTATATTATATATTGCACTTTTTCAATCATTCACCTTCTTGAAATCATAGACAGTATTTGAAGAGCAGATTTGAGCTCTACTTGCTGGGTAGGATATCCATATACCAACTTGTAACTGAACTTGACCCTATTCAGTTCTAGCTGGCAAAGACATTTTACTTGAAAATGAAATAATGGAAAGTAATTTGAATATAATGATTATGACAACAATAATGCCAAATCAAAGAAAAGGAATAAGGAAAAAAACCTGGCAGAAAAATAGACTTCATATATTTAGTTCTGTAAACCCTAGAAATAAGAGTTTTGAAAAATACTATTAAAAGCAGACTTTAATAGTGCATAAATTAATGTCAGAAATGAAACTCCAAAGGCAAACATGAAGATAAGAGAGGATGACCAATTATGAAGCCTGAAAAGGGAGAGTAGTAAGTTTCAGAAGGGGCAATGTATGTTATGATCCCCCTCTGAAATATGAAACTATATACTAAATTATTTATTCAATATTGCAAACATTTTTAATTAAAAGGATGGTATTAACTTTTTTATTTTAATTTAAAATGTCCTATATGCTTCCTTATGCCTATATGCCTAGGGATGTTCCATGCCCCAGACCAACCTTTATGTTTTCTATATATTTCCAGATTAGATGTTGTAATGCTGGAGAAACTGAGGCAAGATAGATATTAGAGAGTTTTTAATATTTTATTTGGATTTCTGAGAGGGAGAGATTTTCTGGGACCAAAGGACCCATTTTAGTTCCAGGGCTGATGTCTCAAAGCATTCAGAAGCAGCAGCCTTAGCAAGCAGTATTGAATGTAAGATTCCAATGGTTTTTATATACGTGGCTCTAAGAGCAAGGCTCCAAGACAAAGGCAGGGGATGGAGTTCAAACTCTGGTGAACAGGAATTTCCAAGAAGGGACCATCAATTAGGTTCTGACAGGTTGGAAGTAGGACCATAAATTCTGATAAACTGCTAGAGAGACAGAAGTCTGGAACTTAGAGATAGAGGATACCAATTAGGTATCTGAGATAGGACATCTGGAATTTTATCTCTTGGAATGCCAGATCTCTACAGCCCTAATTATCTCAGTCCTAATGGTCAGGATGGGGTGGAGGGACGTGCAACCAGGAGGATTGAGGCAGACCAATTCAAGAAACAAGGCAGGACAATTTAGGGAAACTGAGGCAGGACAATTAGGGAAACTGAGGTAGAGCAATAAAAGGACACTTGGGAGAAACATTCTACTAGAAGCTTAACAACTCCTCCATTTCTAAAATTGTATTCATGGAGAGTTTAGTCTTAGAGATATTAGGATTAGCTAGTCCAGCCTTTTGTTTTCCAGATAAGGATCTGGAAAAGTGAGAAGACAGTTCTTGAAGTTAGCCACAGATGACCCTGAAAGAAGACTTCAGGCCTTCAAGCGTACTTTGAGGTATTCAAGGGTTGAGACAACCAGCCTTACATTCTGTGAGACTGAGACCCTCTAAAAATTTTAGGAAATGATATAATTATCATAGAATCACAAAACTGGGAAACAGCTTAACTAAGCAACTTAATCCTGGAACTAAATCTAAAAATAGATTAGAACTGAAAGAGGCCTTAGTATATGGTTATCCCTTCCATAATATATTGATTAGAGATAGTATCCCCCACCATCTGAAAAATCCCACACATAAAAGTGGGGAGCCTCCCTTTGTACCAGAGAAGAAGTCTGAATTGTTATGATATTACAAGATAAATATATGTATGATATTATACAATATTATGCATGTATTTTATGTAGTTTTGAGTTGCTAAACTTTTTCTACATTTTCTGCTGATTTTAATGTGTCACTTATGGGTTTCACAATACTCCCCCCCAAATTCCTTTTCTTATGCCAAACAACATATTGAAACTGCCATGAAGAAAGTCACAATAATGAAGAGATAATTGTCCTTCTGGAACAGGAAGGAATACTGAGGGAAATGATGGTGATTTTCTTTAAAGACATCAATAAAAATGTATTGCAAAAAAAAATAAAAATAAAAAAGACCTCAATTTCTTCTTCTCTAATAATAAGGCATTGAATTAGATAAGATCTAAGGTCTCTTTCATGGACTATTGACTAAATGAACATTTTATTAAGCAAATACTATGTGCAAAACACACTTTGCTTAGTATTGGAGATATTAACACAGAAGCACAACAATTCCTACTCTCAAAATATTCACATCCTAATTGGGAACAACTTATATATGGAGTTTTTAGCTACAAGTCAGACAGAAAATCCCTCATGGTTCTTAGGTTTAAAAGCAGAGCTAGTGGGAATATATCTGCCTTAATGTTATTTTTTCTGACCCTATGACCCAAGACTTGTGCTTTTTCTTTTAATATCATGCTTCCCCTTTTAGAAAGAACCTTAGTCCCTTCTCTCTCTAGTCCAACCCTCTTATTTTACAAGAGGTACTGAATCTCGACTTTGTATCTTATAACAAAGTAAAAAGGTAATATTAACATGGATTTATCAATGGGATATTCCTTATTTTAAAATCAGATTTGATTATGTTCATCATACTTTTTCTGAAAGCAAGAAAGTATAAAGTATATACTGTATTTAAAAATTTTGGAAATCAATTGATAAATATACAGCTGATACTTAAGTCCATGGGATCAAATGAACTCACCAAAAGAGAGATTAGGGATCAAAGCAGATCTGGGTACAACCAGATTACCGTTAGCAAAGAGATTAAGAAGTAATGGTTAAAAATAGAAAATATACAACAGAGATCAATATCATGGAAAACAAAATAAGGGATAGTATTCAGCAGGAGCCAGAAACACTCAGCAGTATCAAAATTACAGAGAGGTCCAAGATGAAGGTGAGAAAAAGCCATCAGGTTGAGCACTTTGATCATTAATAATCTTGGAGAGAGCAGTTTTAGTTTTGAAGTGTGTTCAGGAACCAGAGTGCAAGGGGATGAGAAAAGTGGCGAGAAAGTAGAAGCAAAGTTTAGATAGCATGATAGAATGAAAGAATCCATATTCAAAGGAAGAGTTTGGTTTTTTTGTTTTTTTAAGAAAAAGAATGCTACATTATTTGTAGACAATAGGGGGAAAAGACAGTCAAGATGTGCTTATTAAGCACTTACTATGTGCTAGGCAGTAGACTGGGAGAAATTAAAATAAAACAACAGATACTGTAAAAGAAGAAATATAAGAAGATATCCCATTCTGTCCTTTTATGGAGGAGGTTCACAAGTGTTGTACAATAGACATATTTTAATACCTTTTTTTGATAAATTGTTCAGTTGTACTGGGTTTCTTTTGCTCTTTTCTTTCTTTTGTCTTTGAAAATTAGTTTGTTATATGAGGTAACCCTCTGGGACAGGGAAGAATACTAAGGGAAATGATAGTGATTTTTTAAAAGACATCAATAAGAATGTATTGTAAAAAATAAAAATAAAAAAATTGCTCACTGTTCTGTATAGAGTTCAACAAATATTTATTTGCCTATATATGCAAGATACTTGCTAGCTGCTAAGCATAAAAGAAATAGAAATACTTTAGTCCTTGGCCTCTAGGGGCCAAGTTTTAACTATATTAGATCTATCTCCGCTAAGCCCTCTTTACTTCTTGCTGAATGCTTCCCTGACTCAAGTTTCTCTATACTCCAGTCTGTCAATACTACATACTTCTGTCAAAGTCATTTTTCCCAAACACATATGACCGTGTGACTTCTCTACTTAACTCCAGGGTCTTTCTATTGTCTCTAGTGTAAATGATAAACTCTGTTTACTTTTAAAAGCCATATACAACCTGGTCCTCATTATCCCCATCACCAACAACACTTTGCCATCCAGACAAATTGTCCTTCTCTCTATACCTCACATACAACTCTCCATATATTTGTGTCTTTTCACTTGTCATCCCTCATGCATGGAATTCCCTTTCCCCCTTATGTTTGCCTCACAGAATCCTCTCTTCCTTTAAGATATTCTTCAAGCATCATAATGAAGTCCTTCCAGATCTCCCAATTGCTAGTGTTCTTTCTCTCAAACTACTTTGTACTTTAACTACTTTGCATATATTTGTATTTACTATGAATTTTATGTTTATCTTTTAAATATTCTTATATATACTTGTCATCTTCATCCCAATAGAATGTAAATGTTCACTTTCAGTAGGGACTGCTTCATTCTTTGTACTTGTAACCCCTTTCCTATCACAGTATCTGATGCATAGTAAGCACTTAAAAATGCTTGCTAATTAATTGATTGATTGATCCCATAACTTTCTGCCTTTGTGATTCTATTTCCAATATATGGACTATGTCCTTTTCCCTCCAATACCAGCTTTGTTTCTTGGATTTCTTCATGTCCTTTAAAGCTCAATTCAAGTCGCCTTTTTAAAATTAAGAAAGAAAGAAAAAGAACATTTTAGCATCCATGCTAAATGTTCATCATCAATGATCAAAGTGCTCAACCTGATGGCTTTTTCTCACCTTCATCTTGGACTCTCTGTAACTTTTGATACTGCTAAATGTCTCTGGCTCCTGTTGAAAACTATCCCTTACTTTGGTTTCCATGATATTGATCTCTCTTGTTGTATATTTCCCTGCCCTTTTTAACCATTACTCCTTAATCTCTTTGCTAACTGTAATCTGGCTGTACCCAGATCCGCTTTGATCCCTATTCTCTCTCTTGATGAGTTCATTTGATCCCATGGACTCAAGTATGGGCTGTATATCATTGATTTCCAAAATTTTAAAATACAATATATACTTTATGCTTTCTTACTTTCAGAAAAAGTATGATGAACATAATCAAACCTGATTTTAAAATAAGGAATATCCCACTGATAAATCCATGTTGATATTACCTTTTTACCTTTATATCTATGGTATATGCATAGCATATATTACCTTTTTACCTTTATATCTATGATATATGCATAGCGTAGATACAAATAGCTTGCTCATCAAGATGCAGAATAACTATGACCTTACACCAAAGAAACTTAAAATAAAGACTTAGTCAAATTTGACTCTCCAACTCAAAGCTTCTTAAATTGTGGATTTTGACCCTATATGGAGTCATGTGACATTGCAGAGGTCATGAAATTATGAATTTTTATCTGTAAATGTTTGATTTGTATGCCTATTTTACATACTAATTTATCTGGGTAAAAATTTCTCAGGTGAACAGGATTTATGAATAGAAAAAGTTTAAGAAGCTCACTCTTCTCAACAGCTGCTCCAAACTTTTACTTTTATTATCAAGTCCTTAATTTCTTGTCAAGTACATCCCTTATCAGATGTCCTGGCCTCCCTTGATGAGAAAATTGGAACTATCCATTGAGATAGTTCCCTCCTTTTCCCTACTCCACATCTCAAAATTCTTCTCCTGACTCTAAGGAGGTGGTGGCCTTCTTCTAAGGTTAACTTGGCCCTTCTTGTTATTTTCCTCCTGCTTTTCCTCTCAATCATTCAATCCCCCTATTTTTCACCTCTTTGTATCATAATTTCTTTGTCTGTAAAATGAAGGGTTGGGTGACCTAATCCTTAAGATCACTTTTACCTCTAAAACTGAGCTATGCTGCAACTAAATTTCATTAGTAGAGAAGTCATTTCTTATCAAAACTTTGTGCCTGACACTGGATTGTGCATCCAGTAGGTTTCTAATTAATGTCTCTTGAACTGAATACCAGCTAGCAGATAGTAGGAGATAATTTTTAGTTGTGCTAGAGTAATTTTAATTATTAGTCATTGTTTGAAGATTTATTTGATATATTCTTATGACTTTAACAGGGTTGTTATGAGGATCAAAGAAGTTAAAGTATGCAAAGTAAGCCTTTAAAAAGTGTTATAAATGTCAGCCATTATTATCAGCATATATTCAACCATATTCAACCATAAGGGGAAGTTTTAAATAAATGAGGGAAAATTCAAGTGACATTTCTTTTTTTTTCCTGCCAAAATAATGGTGAATCAAACATTTCCTGATGCCTGACAATAAAAATGTAGCAGACCTTGATTTTCTGCCTAGAAAAAAGACAAGATTATGTTTTGTCTAAAGGTATAATACTAATTATTTCAAAATTGGGATCGTCATTTGGCCTCTATCAGTAGAAGGTTTGCCAAGACCATAGTGTGTCACTGATAGAGCTGTTTTATAGAACAAAAGCTTAAAGCTGTCTTGACATTTAAAGACAAAACATTCAGATTCTGAAAATAAACCAATCATCTTATTTAAATGAATTATTCTCACGTTGAAATGCCAAAAGAATTCTTTTAAAAATGTATTTATTAGTTGAAAATTCACTTGTGAAGATTTCAAGTTCAATTGTCTTTCAAACTACAGTCAGCAAGAAACCATTGTTCCTATCATATAAATTAAGGCAAAATAATTGGATGATATCTGGCCCTGCTCTAACTTTGTCAGTGATCTCCAAGAATAGAAAAAATTAGAGTGAGAAAGAAAAAAAGTCATGCCAATTGCCTTTATATAACACTTTATCATACAGAATTTATATAACATGTCACTATAATGATTTCATAGCTGTAGTAATTCATATAGAATATTTTAAAGATCTATATATACTGTTTTGGGTTCATAACTATTTCATCAGTATGGGTAACTCTGTAACAGAAATTCCTTCCGATGATGTTGATCACCACTTTTCTCTATTTTAGTAGTCTTAGAGAAGTGTTAGGAAGCCCTGAGAGATTAAGGGTAAATTGTATGTCTACTTGAAGGAGTAAGGAGGGAAGGTGATTGGAAGAGAGAGAAGATTGCTATACTATAATCAAGAAAGTTTATCTTGTAATAGAATATATACAAAGAGATGACCATGTTGACAAATAATGCTGTATTTATATAGGCAGGTGACATAGTATGACATGTAGTAAGGTTTCCTGACTGCCTAAGGTCTCAGGACTGTCCAAAGGGCACAAACTGAATTCTGTTTTGCCTTTACTTAGTTTTACAGATTGTGCAGGTTGAGAGGCAATGCTTAATTTTAGGGGAGGTGAAAAGGAGAATGATTAGCATCAATATTAATATAGCTGACTCATTAATATTATAAGATATCATTGTAATTTACTGGAATTGTCCTGAGCCACAGATTAGAAAACAAGCTGAAAGTAATTCATGGAATTTTATTCACGAAATGCAATAAACTTCATTCAATCAATTGGACTCAGAAACAGGATTAAAGACTAAACATCCTCTGTTACATTTAGCTGTGTGGTAACAAGGGTAGAAACATTTTTAAGGGCCACTGACCTACAAAGAATAAAAAACAGGTTCTATTCCCCCAATGGAATCTTATATAGCAAGATGTACTAGGAAAAGTGACTTCATGAAAGACCTGAATTTGTATCCTGCCTCTGACACTTACTTACTATGTAATCATGGATGATTTATTTAGCCTTAGTCCATATTTTCTTACCTGCAAAGTGGTTATGACATAATATAATACCCATCTCACAATGTTCAAGAGATAATGTATGTTTGTGCTTTCTAATGTAGATGCATGTTAGTCGTTATTATATAACTCATTCATCTTCTTAATCTGATGTATGAATCATTGATAATCAATCATCCAGCTTCTCTTGAATACTTGAGTTATAAGGAACTCATTACCTGAAAAGGTAGCCCAGAGAAATTGTAAAAAAGGTTGGGGAATTTAAATTTATCTAATTTAAAAATTAAGAGTAGAAAACATAAAATTTTATATTCTTTACACACACATATATATATGTATATATTTATACACACACATATGCTTCAAGGTCATCTATGCTCAATTAAGGAAGAAATAGGGAAAAGGACAGAAGGGAGAAAACAAGCACTTATTAAGCACCTATTATGTTCTTGGGCACTGTCTTAAACATGTTGCAAATATTGTCTCATTTGGTGAAAATAGAAATCCTGGCTATTTGCTATTATTATCCCTTTTTATAATCAAAGAAACTGAGTCAGACAAAGGTTAAGTGACTTGCTCTAAATGCCAAATAAAAGAAAATTTTAGTTGATCCTAAATGTAAAGGGGAACACTAGAGTTAATTGGATGGAAGGGATCTCTACCTTAGGAAATCACTTTGGTAACTACAATCCAAGAGCAGTTAGGTGCCATATCAGATAGAGTTCCAGCCTTGAAATCAGGGGGAGTTCAAATCTAGCCTCAGACACTTACTACCTATGGGAACCCAGACAAGTCACATTAACTCCGGGTCTTAACTCCCAGCAGCAAGAGAGAGAAATAGAAACTATATTTAAAATAACTATAGATAAGATAAAGTACTTGGGAAACCACATGCCAAGACAGGCCTAGGAATTGTATGAAGACACTTACAAAAGTTATCACACAATTAAAGTCAGATCTAAACCAACCTTGATTGCCTCAGTTTCCTGTTTTATAAAATGAGATAGAGAAGGAAATGGCAAACTACTACAATATTTTTGGCAAGAAAACCCTAAATAGGGTCATGAAGAGTTGGATGGGACTAATCAACTGAATAGCAATATCAGCAGTGGCAGCTACAATCCAGTAATGCATTGGAGTCGAGGGAGATTTGAGACAGAGAGAAAAATTTGAAGTCTGATTCAATAGTCCAGTATGAATGACAGCTCATGCAAAAGTACAAGATATGAGAAAAGGAATGTCATGTAAAAGATGCAGAAAATTGACCAGTTTGAATACATTATACAATTCATGAATGAAAGAATGTGAAATATGCCCAGAAAAACAGACTTCTATTTTGTTCTAGAAGTAGTCATGAGCCAAGTCATAGGAACTTCTTAAGCAGTGATCAGAGCTATGTCTAAGGATATCAAGGCAGTTTTTTGGAGAATGGATTGTAGAAGTGAAAATCTGAAGGCAAGGAAAAAAATGAGGAGGCTTTTATAGGTCAAAATGAGAAGTGATGGGAACCTAGTTTAGGAGGAAATCGACATGGGTAGAGAGGAAATGAATGAAAGAGATATAAGTATCTATTATCTAGATCAGAGAGTTCAACCAATTCTCTTCCATGCTTTCCTTTTGGGAAGCACTGTCACAGGACTACCTAGCATGATGTGCTCTCATCAGAGAGCAGAAAGAAGTCTCTGTACTCTAGGAGCAAGTCAAAGTTGAATTAGCTCAGAAGAAACAGGAGTTGTAAAAATTTAGAGAAGCTACTCCAAATGTTCAGCCATAAATAACTGACCTATGGTAAAGCATTCTGAGTTCATATTGGTCTGATCAGCCACAGTCAGCACACTGTAACTTAATTCTAACATGATGATGTCATTTTGGTCCTTTTCAAGAACAAAGGACAACCACCAACCAATCAATCATATGCACATGCATTTTCCTCCACTATGGCTAGTGTTTGCAAAAAACAAAACCTAAACAAACTAGGAGTAATATATCACATTGTAAGAAGCAGTTCAGACTCTATCACATAGTGCCAATCACATCAGTTCAACACTGATCTATATTGGACATCTTACCACTGAGCCACATTAGACTGGCAGAAGAATCAATCTATCCCATCTTCTTCAGCAAAGTATCCCCTCTATCATTTCCATTCTCTCACTTCTCTTTAATCTCTTTCTATCTACTGGCTGCTTCCACACTGCCTACAAGCATGATTATTTCTCCCATCTCTCAAAAACCCTCACTTGATCTCTCTATCTCCACTAATTGTCATGCCATATCTGTCCTCCCTTTTACAGTTAAACTCCTTGAAAAGGCTATGATAGGTGCTTCCACTTTCTTTCCTTTTTCAACTCTTTACAATCTATTTCAACTAAAATTACTCTCTCTAAATTTATCTTTCCATTGATAAATCTAGTGATCATTTTCAATTCTCATTCTCTTCTACCTCTTTGGAGGCTTTGACAAGATTAAACACCCTCATCTCCTTGATACTCTTTTCTCTCTAAGTTTTGGTGTTAAAAATATATACTGATTCTCCTCCTATCTATCTGATCTCTCTTATTCAGTTCCCTTTGCCAGATCTTCATCTGGGTCATACCTAATAATAGTGGGCATCTCCTTCTAGGACCTATCCTGAGCTCTTCTCTTCTCCCTCTATATTGTTTCAGTGAGTGATCTTAGATTCAATTGTCATCTCTATGCTGCTGTTTCACAATTCTATTTATCCAGCTCTAACCTCTCTCCTAATTCCTAGACTCACATCTCTATTTGACATCTCCATATCTATGTCCTATAGATATCTTAAACTCAACATGTCCCAAACTTAACTATCTTACCCCAAAATCTTTTTCTCTTGCTAAGGGGAGACCACCATCTTCTCAGTCACTCACTTTCAAAACCTTGGTGGTCCCTGATTTTTCATTCTCAGAATTCAGAATTCAGAACAACTCTCTTCTTTTCTACTACCACCAGCATATACAATCTGTTGCCAAGTCCTGCCAATTTTATTTTCATAACATCTCTGGTATAAGCTCTCTTTTGTCTTCTAATAATGATATCACATAGTACAAGCTCCCATGGGACCTCATGCCTAGAACACTACAATAGGTTTCTGCTTGGTCTCCCTGCTTCAAGGATTTCCCTAATCTAGTCTACTGATATTCTGACTATCCAAACTGGACTATATTGCACCCCCATTAAATAAATTCTAGTTGTTGACTATTATCAAAGATCAAATTATATTCTCTGTCATTCTAAGCCTTTCATTACCTGGTCCTCTCCGCCTTTTCTAGTCTTTCTTCCCTCTCATTTCCTCTCATGTGCTCTACAGTCCAATGACAATAATTTCTTATTGTTCTTTGAAAAAGGTATTCTAACTCTAGAGTATGAATTTTCGCTGGCTGTCTCCCACTCCACCCCCACTATCAGAATATTTTCCTTTTTCCTAAATTCCCTATCTTTTTTCAAGCCCCAAATAAAAGCCCATCTTCTATGAGAAACATCCCATGATCCACCAAATACTAGTGCTTTCCCTCTATTGATCATCTTCAATTGATATCACATATATCTTGTTTGAATGTGGTTATTTTCATATTTTCTCCTCCAGTAGATCGTAAGCACCTTAACAGCAGAAACTATTTTACTTGTCTTTTTGGGGCAGAACTTAGAAGTTTCTGGTGCATGGTTAACACTTAGTAAATGCATATTGACCAACTTACCCCAAAATCACATATAACCCTTTGTCCATATGAATACGTACTTGGAGTGATAAGTCTCTATGAAGAAAAATAAAGATTTAGACAATGATGATATAAAGAATTATTAACTGAAAAATAAGCTGCTTGAATTGGAGACAACCAGTCACTTAAATGTCATTAAGTATATCCAGTATTTTATTATGATTTATCTTTTTGTATGTATGGCTTGTCTCCTCAAAGAGATTTATGGGTAGGAATTTGTCTAGTCCTTTGTATTCTTAGCAGTTAAGATAGTGATAGTTATCTTAATACTTAACAAATACTGAAAGATAAAGGAAGATGAAGAGTGAACCTCCAATGACCCATGCCTCTTAGTGACATGGAGGTGACTCTGACGCCCAAAGACTATGTTAACAGAGACTAAGCTATGACAGGCTTACCAAACTGAAAAGTCTTCAAGCATGTGTCATATATCTAAAATATAGCTAAATGCACAGAGTTATTACCAGAAAGTTATCCATCAAGGATATTTCATATAGTTACTTTATTAATATTATCTACAAGTCTGAGACTTTCCATATTGAAGAATATAGAATTGTTCTCTTCACTGTCTTCCTTATCCTTTCCAAAATTTCTCTTTACAAAATGCAGATAATTCCCGAGAGGAGAAAAATGTTAATTCTCTAATATCTTGCATGAATGAACTTGTCATATACTTTTATTAAGGATATATGAGAAGAACAGAATATTCCAGAGATCATTGAGTTTGTGGGATGTAAGGAATGAATAAATTGAGTGAGGTAAACAGTGGCTCAGGGAGGATCTAAGTAAATTAACAAAATTTAAATATTTGATATTTTACATCCAACCAAATGGAATTTGTGTTTAAATGTGTTGTTCTTGGTAGTAACCAGGAGAATTACATTTAATAATAATTTCTGTCTCTCTTTTTCTCTCTTTCTCTGGCCTTCTCTAGTGTGATAATGCAAAAGGGCTAAAAGCATTCTATGACGCAATAAAATATGGGCCTAATCACCTCATGGTCTTTGGAGGAGTCTGCCCCTCAGTCACATCCATCATTGCTGAATCTCTTAAAGGATGGAATTTGGTACAGGTAAGAAAGGTATAAATAGAGTCCCTGTTACTGGTCAGCTGAATTTTTTTTAATAAAAATTTAAGTAAATGATAAATACATTTTTAAAAGTAAGTTTGGTTGGTTTGATTTTTTTCAACTCAGTGGCAAATTCTGAATTTAATAATGAATGATTCAGATTTTCTCCCATAGCTAAAATGCATTTTTTGTGTTAACTTGTGAGCTTAGAGAAGAATACAAACTTTTTTGGATCCCTAGGATACCCATGTTGATGTTGTTTACAAGTTCAGTTCATAAAATGTGGGTTTTTTTGTTATCTGCTGCATCAAGGCTATAACCTTTTGTCACATCACTGACAAAGCTTTGGGAGATTCATTTGCTATGGTCTTAGAAGTCAAGCAGGATCAAGATGACCAGGAGGCAAAATTTTTCAAAACAAATGTTCTACTAAAACAGGGAAAAGGAAGAGGGGAAAAATAGAGGAGAACAGAAAGCTATAGGGGAAAATTGGCAGATATGAAGCAAAGTTGTTATTCAGAATTCTGGGATCCAGGACAGGGATGCAGTAGGGTGGGAGGGAAAGAGACTGAGTCACAAAAGAACATTACTTAGGATATTCCCTACTTCTGAGCAGAAGCCTTCATCTTCATTACTGTTATAGGAGGCTCTCATCTAAACCACTAACTCTTGGGGGTAAAATTGTAAGATGAAAAGTGCAACATGTCTACCACGTAAGTGGGCTTCTCTGCCCCACAATGTAGCTGATGATGCCCAAACTCCAAGAGGAGATGGCAGGCACAGGAAGAAGGAAATAGCGAAAAGAGCATCATTGGTCTCCTTTGACCCAGAGTAGGATGAAAACATAAGAGAGGTACATCTGCAAGTCGCAAGATCTAGAAGTCATGTTACAGAGATAGGCTGGCTAGGACATGGGCCAAAGGAGATCTACCAGAGAAGGAAAACCAACCCTCTCTAGCTTAGCACCTTAAAGCCCCTAGTTACCTTGTTCTATTATAATTCTAATCTAAAAGCAAGTGACATGATGATAGTACACTAATAGTAAGAACATTCCATTGTGCATGCATAAATTGAAAATTAAGAAAATGTGTCATCTATTAGATCTCATGCCACAAATTAGCAAGGGAAAGGAGAGGAAAAACACCTGGAGAGGAGGGAGAAAAGGGATCTGTGCAAGAGAGTGTCAAAAAGGTGGTTTGACTCTGGGCTGAAGAAAAGAACAGATCAAAAACAGGGCCTTGTCCAATACACAGAGACTGAAAAGAGGAAGAAATATTTAAAAGGGAAAAACTACTTGGCAGAAACTGGCCAGGAGAGCCCATGGGGTTCTTTTCAGGGAAAGGAGATCCATGAACATGAGTGATGAAAAATCACATCTTTATTTTCACTCACCTCTAAGTGAGTTTATTTTATTCTGAGAAGGGGTTCATAGGTTTCAGCAGACTGCTAAAGGGGTTCATGACATAAAAAGGTTAAAAACCCCTGGTGTAGACCATGTATTTGAGAAATGATTCATTTTTCATATCACTGAATTATAAATTCTCCAGAGTAAGGTTGTTACCTAGTCCAATATGTATCTGTCCCTTTTTGGCAACATTCCTGACTAGAAATCATTTATCTTCCATTTGAAGATCTCTAGTGATAGTAAATCTCTCCTGAGGCAGCTTTTTCCATCTTAGACAACTACATTTTTTTTTAAAGACTCTCATCTTTTCATTGTGTCTAATTCTTTTTCTTCTTGTATCTTTCACTGTTATTCCTAATCCTGTTCCCATGGGAACTCCAAAACAAATTTAATTCCTTTTTTTTTTTATGATAGTCCTTGTGGTATTTAGTTTTTATTACCTCATCCATATTTCTTCTCTTCTTTAGGACAAACATAACCAATTCTTTCAATTGGTGCATGGTCTCTAATATTTATACCTCCAGCATCTTCATTTGAATTCAAGAAAATCTAAATTTCAATCTAGCTTCAAATACTTCCTAGTTATGTGAGCCAGCACAAGTCACTTTACTTTTTTCTGCTTCGATTTCCACAATCATAAAATAGGGATAATGATAGCACCTACTTCACAGAGTTGTTATGAGGATCAAATGATATAAAAAACAAATCAAATAATTTGTAAAATGCTTAGTGCAATGTCTGACATATGGTATAGACACTTAATAAATGTTTGTTTCCTTCTTTCTCCTCTGTTCTCCCTATTCTGATAACTCTTCTCCAGAGGATTCTAATTAATCAGAGTCCTTACCAAAATGTGCCCCGAACGGAATAGCTATAGGCCAACCTGGGCTGAGTAGAGTTTTCCCTAATAGAGTCTGAGTTTGCATTTTAGGTTTCTATGGAATAGTATTCATTCACACATACTGAGATTGCAGCCCAATCAAAATCATCCCTATTCTTTTCTGCAGTAACTATTTTCTAGTCAGGTCTTCCCTGTTCTATACTTTGAAGTTTAAAAACTCAACTGCAGCTGATTATCAAAGTCACTTGATATTACTTTTATGATTAGTGACTTGGAGTATTTTTCATTTGTTTGGTGGTAGTATGAATTTCTTCTTTAGAGAATTGACTATTCATATCCTTTGACCACTATCTATTGAATAGCTCTAGATCTTATATATTTTAATCAATTTTTCTGTATTCTAGATGTATAATTTTATCCTAAAAGTTGAATACAGAGATGTTTTCCCAATAGTATGGTTTGAAACAGGCGTTCTTCTCACTATTTTTTACATTATTTTTCTTGACATAATTTACCTTTTCTTCAAATAAGTAAATGGTTTGGTTCTATAAAACAATACTTTAGATTGTGTGGTATGACATTAATATTGCTATTTTTATTATACTGGAATGGCCCAATCATAAGCAATTAATATTTCTCCAGTTTAAGTCTATCTATAATTCAATGAGCAGCTAGGTGACAGAATGGATTAAAATGGATATGGGGCCTGGAGTCAGTCAGGAATATTCATCTTTCTGAGTTCAACTCTCGCCTCAAATACTCTCTAAATGTGTGACTCTGGGTAAGTCACTTTACTTTAGATTATTGCCATAGCTAGATTTTCTAGCATTATATCAAATAATGATATCATTATATGTCCTTGCTCTCTTTGTTTTTATTAGAAAAGTCTCTAGTGTTTCCCCATTATAGAAAATACTAGCTCTTGGTTGAGAGATGTTATTTACCATATTTATGAATGATTTATTTGTTCCTATGCTTTTAATGTTTTTAATTTTTTAAAGTATGTTTCTAAAAGCTTTTTCTGCATCTATTAATGTAATCATGTCACTATTATTGTTTTGGTTATTAATAAGGTCTATTATGTTTATAGTTTTTCTAATATTGAACCAATCCCCTATTCCTCATATAAATAAAAACTGATAATAGCATATAATATTTTAATATGTTACTGTTTTTGGCTATAAATTATTTAATTTTTTCATTAAAATTCATTAAAGATATTGGTCTATAGTTTTCTTTCTCTGTTTTGTTTCCATTTTGTGCATCAAGACCACAATGTTTCTTAGAATTTGGCCAGATACATTCCTTTTTTATTTTTGTAAATAACTTAGGTAATATTAGAATTGATAATTTTTTGATCAAGTTCCCTTAAATGTCTATTTGGTATAGAAATTTACTTTTGGTTTTACTTTTAAGAATTCATTTATTGCTTATTCAATTTTTTCCATGAAATTATGTTTTTTACATTTTTGGTTTCTTATTCAATTAATCTAAATATTTTATAGTTTTGCAAATATAACAACCTTTGATATAAATAATTAACTGGATAGTTAGGAGTGGTTAGAATGCTGGGACTGGAGTTAGAAGTTGTGATTGTTCAATTGTTTTGTGTTAGTCTTACTCTTTTTCACCTCTCTTTGGGGTTTTCTTGGCAAAAAATACTGGTGTAGTTTGCCATTTTCTTCTTCAGTTCATACAGATGAGGAAACTGAGGCAAGATGTGTTAAGAGATTTGCCCAGGGTCACCCAGCTATTAAGTGTGTAAGGACAGATTTGAAAATGAGACTTCCTGACTGCAGTTTAATCTCTGTTTGCCTCAGTTTTCTCAACTGTAAAATTAGAACAAAAATACCCTTTATTTCCCAGGATTGTTGTAAACATAAAATTTAAAAAATAATTGTAAAGAACTTAACACAGAACCCAACATATAGTAAGTGCCATTTAGATGTTAGATGTCATTATTATTACTATATAACTGAAGGAATAGTTTGTAATAATTTTCTTTATTTGTTGTGAATTTTCCTTAAAATTTTTTTAAGTTGATACTTTCTTTTTTCTATCTTTTTAAATGAGATTAAGTAATGGTCCATTTTAATTTTATTTTTAAAGTTAACTTTATCAATTCATTGGGGATTTTTTCAATCTTTCAGACTTCCTTTTTAATTCTCAGAATTTTCATTTTTGTATTTGGTTTTATTTGCTTTATCTCATTCATTATAATTCATCAATTTGTTCTTTTGTTTTTGTCATTGAAAGTGTTTAGAGATAGAAATTCTCCATTAAAGACTTTTTCAGCTGTAGCCTAAGAGTTTTAGTTTATTTCATTGTTATCATTTCCTTGATGAAATGTATTGTTTTCATGATCTATTCTTTGACTCACCAATGCTTAAGTTAATTATTTAAGCTTTAATTCTTTCTTTACATGTCCTTGATCAACTAAAATTTTTATTACACATAAAATCCAGAAAGGATGTGTTTAATATTTCTGCTTTTCTTGTGTGGAAATTTCCTTCCACTAATATAGATCAGCAATATCTATAACTTAAAGAATTATCTTTGTCTTTAAAAATTGCCGGAGCACTGAAAGATTGTGTGACAGTGACTGTGGTCACATAGCACCTTAGAGAATGTCCAAAATATAGTGGGAACTTAATGCCTACTGAATTGTCAACATTTGAGGGTCACAGAATTGTGTGTTCAACCACAGCTGGAATGCCATCAAGACAGGTAGACCTGTGTTAAGGCATTTGTATTACACCTCCCAGGAACTGTGACTCAGCTAGATCACCTTAGAAGCTTCTAAGAACAGTCTGTATACAGTTAAAAGGTGTGGCTTTCTCCTTGCTCATCTTCTCCAGGAGAACAAGAGAGATTCTTGTACAGTAAAGTTCTAGCTATCTATGCCTTGTCACCCTACTAATCTCAGCATCCTAAAATAGCTTAACCAAGTTTGCCCCCTTTAATTATTTGTGTGGCATTCTGAGAGGCATTGGAGATTCAAAGACAAAACCAAAGTTCCCACCCTTAAGGAGAATACGCTTTCTATTTCTTTACTCTCCTACTCTCAGTGTTCCCTGTATGTGAAATCTTGAAACTGCCTAAAGTTGCCATACCCTCTATCCCTAGCTTGATTTTAATTATATACAGTCATGGGTTAATCAATCATCTAGCATTTAAGTATCTATTGTGTACTAGCATTTTAAACGGATAGAGAATGATGTACATTTTCTTTATTCATATTCATTCATATTCTATATTCAATAGCTATGAATGGAATGCAAAAAAGTACAAAATTAAAGCTAAATGAAAATTTCCTCTTGTCTTCTCTATTTTCTGGAAAGAAGATTCTCAGACCTCTCGTTTTTATTGTCAAACTTTGTGGGTTCCTGTTGGTGACTACTGTGGCAAACTGCATATTAGCTATACTGGCAACTTCATTAGTTAGACCCTAGGGGATCCTGAGCAAGTCTTAATTTATTTCTAGTAGGTTTCCTGCCTTTTCTCTTGATAAAAGGCTAGCTTATTCAGTTCACTTTGATCCCTAATTAACAGATTTCTACCAAAGAAAGACCTCAAAAAATACAGAAACTTCTCTCAATTCATCCAGATTTCTAAACTATTCACAATAAAAGAGAAAGACTTGATACTTGGAATTCTGAATGTATACTTTGGAGGATAAATAAAATTGCTTTTTACACCTATTAGATGGAGATCCCAAGAAGAAAAGAGAAAAGGATTTTGCCAAAGTTCCTATTAACACCTATATAGGTATAACTGTTCTCCCACTCTGCTCAACCTCTTCTATCCCAACCACTTGACTGAGACTACTTCCAAAGTTAACAATGATCTCTTTGTAGGGAAATCCAATGAACTTTTTTCAATCCTCATCTTTCTTTACCTCTCTCCAGAATTTGACCAGAGTTTCTTCCTGGAAACTCTCTTTTCCTTCTTTTAATTGCCTCTACAATGGAATGTACATTTGAAACTTATTGCAACCTGGCCCCAGAAAACATTTCCAGATTCCTTCTATATAGCCTACCCATCCCCTAGGCACTGGTGTACAGCCAAATTGGCTTCGTTGCTATTCCTAATACATTACATTCCAGTCTTTACATTGATTCTAGTGTACTGTCTCCTCACTCCGCTTTCTAAAATCCATAAATTCCTTTAAGATTAAGCTCAGGTACTATTCCTTCTACATCCTAGTACCTCCTCTCTCCCAAACTACTTATATTTGTCTTTGGTACATTTTGTATAATGTCCAGGCTAGCTCTCTGGAGGGTCTCAGGATTACTCAGAGTCAGGATCAGTCAAAGTCTTTGGTCTTTAGGAGGAGAAGTGAAGGAGGCAGGCAACCTGTCATGCGTATTGCCAAAAATGAATCCTGGACTCTGGAGTCTGGATCCTGAAGTCCTCTCTCCTCAGCATACTGTGGCAGAGAGAGTATGACCGTTTCCGTCATCCCTGCAATTCTTGCCTCTGATTATCTCATCACAACATATTCAGCAAGCACCAATTGTGAAGAAAGCCATCACATTCCCATGTGTTTATCAAACCATTATCACACCTTGAATAGATAATTAGCCTTAAGTGCTCTGCTGTCTTAGATTCAAATACACCTTTTCAGAGTTCCAGCCCTCGACAATTTTGTTTATTCTTATAGATGTATATGTTGTCTTCCCATGTCAAATATAAGTTCCTTAAAAGGAGAAGGATTATTTTCTGTCTTTGTATCCATAGCAGTTAACACAGGGTCAAACACATAATAAGCACTTAAGACTCTATTGAGTCTCTAGGTTTTGTGATACTTCATTCTCAGGTTCTCCCACAGGTCTGAATTGTCTCAGTCTTCTTTTCTTCTTTGCTCAGTCTTTCCTTCTTTGAAGGAATCGTCCTTCATGTCTTGCCTCTTTGGGATGGGTCTATGCAAGGACCCTGGACTTTCTTCTCTTCCTTTCTCTATTTTATTTCATGATGATCCTATCAATTCCCAAGAAATCCAGTACCATATCCATGTTGATGACTTCCAAATATCCATGTTTGCCTCTTTTGTCTCCTACATTCCAATACCATAGCTCTAATTGTCTGTTTCATAAATAGACTTGGAAATTTCATAGGCATCTCACAATCAACATGTCCCAAATAGAAATAATTTTCTTTCTCCTCTTTAAATCAATAGCTTACCCTAACTTTTCTACTTGTGATAAGATATTTTTCTAGTTATCTAGGTTTGTAGACCAGAAATCTTTATTCTTACTTAAATCCTCCATCTATGTAAGTGACAAATCTTGTTGATCCTATCTCCACAACACTTTTCTCTCTCCAGTCATAACACAGTCATCACAATGAAAGCCCCCATCACCCCATATCTGCTTGTATTATCACTTTTATTTCTTATATCCCAACTGTCTTCTCTAAAATTTGTCTTTCACACAGTGTCAAATTGTTATTTCTAAAGCTGAACAAGTCACAATAATCACTAAGCTTCTGTGGTTCACTATTACGTCTAGCACAAGAGTTCTCAACCTCTTTTCTTGATCATTTGATAATCTAGCAAAATTTCTGGACCCCTTCTTAAAATAATTTGTTGAATAATTGAAGAATTCACAATTGAAGAAAATGTTGGATTTCAGTTAGAGAGCAATAAAAATAAAGACTTTTTTTTTCCTATTTAAGTTTATGGATTCCCTGAAATCTATCCGTGAACCATAAATACTTGGTTAAAATCCCTGCTGTAGGATAACATAAAACTCCTCTGTTAGGCATTTAAAGCTCTTCAGTCTGGATCAATCTATCTCTTCAGACCAACTATCCAGCTCTCTTTCTTGGCACTCTCTATTCTGGGAAAACTATCCCATTATATAAATTTAATTTCTGTGCCTTGATATAGACTGTAGACCATACTTGAAATGTTCTGCCTCTTCACCCTCACCCCTTGGGAATCCCTATCACACTTCAAGCCTTGACCCCTGAGCTATATACATCATCATGCTTTTCCTGGTTCTTCTAGTTATCCATGTTCCCCTGAAGTTACTATGTATATATTTTTATATATACTTATCTGTTGACATCCCCATATGTTAGTATGTTAACTTCCTTTAGGAAAGGTACTGTTTTATTTTTGTCTTTGAATCTGTGGCATCTAACAAAGTACCTGAAATATATTAGGAATTTAATGCTTCCTGAATTGAATTTCCAATTTCTAGTCATAGAATAGAGTGGATTCAAGCAGAACTTGAGTACAATCAAAACAGATAGACTTGTGCTAAGACATTGGGATCACCAATCTCTAGGACTAAGACTCAGTTAGTGCAGTGCTACCTTCCAAAAGCTCCTAGAAACAGTCTGGGTGAAGCTAAAAGTATGACCCTTTCTTGGTCATCTTCTCCAGAAGAGCAAAAAAAAAAATCTAGTGACTGCAAAGTCCTGACTTTGCCTTGTTACTCCACTAACTCAAGCATCCTAAGTTAACTAAAGTAACTTTAATGTTAGGCCTTCTTTAATTACTTCAAAAGTAATTAGAAAAAAACCGGAATGCTCTAGTCATTGAGGGATAAGTAAGGGAGAAGCTAAAGACAGAACTAAATTTCATGTATTTCATAATATTGCATTTAGTCAGAACTTTATTCCCATTAGACTGTAAGCTTCTTGAGAGTAGGGACTTTTTTTTTTGCCTTTCTTTGTATCCTAAGTACTTTGCTAAGTATTTAGCACAGTGCTGGTATATAGTAGAGACTTAATAAATGCTGTTTGATTGGCTGATCTTTGATTGTGTATAAACAAAACCAAGCTAAGGGCAGAGAGTGTTGAAGCCTCAGACAATTTCAAGATCTCACTTATAGGAAACCCTGATGGGTCTAGTTGTAGTTAAGAGGGGAACAAAAGAGGTCTATATTCCTTGAGACAGGAACTTGGTTTTGTTATTGAAAAGCAGAACATCTATTATCTGAAGGTATAGTAATATCAATTACAGTGGCAATGTGATTCTTATAGTCAAAAATTATTAAGTCCAGTCAAAGTGCCTTTCCAATTTTAAAACAATCAAATTTACTCAAACTCCAAAACTTTCTAGCACTCTGATGGCCTTTGCCAGTTTATTTAAGATGACATGGTACGGTCAGGTAATAGCCCCAATCGCTTGAGGACCACAATGTAAGGTGACAGGTGAGAATGTTTTACTTGGTGCCCCAGCACCTGTGCCCAGAGCCAAATCTCTTGGCCCCATTCAACAGAACACAGTATAATCTAGCTCATCACTATAGAGAATCCCCCACTGAAACAAAACTGTAGTCTCTATATGGTATAATCTTAAAGACTTATTTTAAAGATACAAGTTTAAATGACTAGTCTATGGATATGGAGCCAATTAAAGTCAGAAGTAAAACTTGCTGACTCTATGCACAATGGCAGGCTGTCCCCTCCCTATAATAGCATCAAAAACATATGTAACTGCATAACAGCACCAAATTGTTTTCAGAGTAAAAGAAGGGGTTCAATCAGATTAAATCCAATCTAATTCAATTTGATTAGGCAACTGTTTGTTGCACAATGTATAGAGTCCTCACCTGGGCAATAGGAGGAAAATCAACTTGAGAGATAATAGTATCTGCCTTCATGGAATTTGTGGTCTCATTGGGTTTTAGGACACATACATAGAGAGCTATCATGCAAAATATTATGAAGGGAATTGGAATTTTATGAAGCAAACTGTTATGTGAGGTTTGAGGGAATAATGATCTTTACCAATGGTTGGGGGATTGAGGGAGGATAGACTTAGGCATGGCTTCATAGAGGAAGATCCTTTTGAGCTGTGCTTAAAAGGATGTGTAGGAATTAAAAGGATAATTATAAGAAGAGAGGATGTCCTAGGCATAGGGACCAGGGTACCCAGTATAAAAAGTTTTTTAAAAAGCATAGGACTTATTTGGAAGATAAAGAATAGTCTAGTTTGGCTTTATTGAGCAGATTATTATTTCCTTTTATATTATGATGACCCATGAATTTCTAAATGAGAATAGTCTCTCTATTAACCCAATTGCACCTCCTTTATAGCCACTGTATCCTTTATCCCTGTTCTTCTATAAATTCTGGGAAATGAGGCAATCCTCATCCCATTTGTGCCTTGGAAATCATTAAATTACAGAATCCAAACTGGAATCTATATTAGAAGTCATCAAGTCTAACCCTCTTCCCTCTTTTATATGTATGTGTGTGTGTATATATATATATATGTGTATACACACACACACACATATATATATATATATATAAACTGAGGCAGGAAGAGATCAATTGATTTGCCCAGAGTTGCACAGCTAGTAAGTATAAAAGGCTGCATTTGAACTTAGGATTTCCTTATTCCTTGTTCTAGTGCCTTATTTCACAATATTCCCTAAATACATCAGAGAGAGTGAGGAAAAGAAATGAGAGCTTCAAGGGATAAGCAATAAAATCAGTGACAATCAGAATCAACTTTGCCCAAAATTTAATGAATTGAACTGGAAAGAAAGAAAGAAACACAGGGGCAACAAGTGAAAAAAAAAGACTCTAATAGTATCTGAAAGCAAAAGACTCGTGCTGAAGTTCCTGGTTATACCCACCAATTTCTTCAGAAACTGAGGGAAGTTCCAACAAAAAGTTTGCTCTTTACCTAACTTCCTCTCCCTGTGCCCATCAAGTAATTGTGATTTTTTTTTCAATTGCCAAACCTCTCCCTGAATGTTCAGAATTTTTTTGCTAATTGGAGACTCTTGAACTACTATAATTTTGCTACCAATTTTCCATCAGACAAACTCCCCCAAAAAGCAGAGGAGGTAACCACATGGATTTCACTGTGCCATTGTATTGTCTCAGCATTTAAAAAGCTAATTATTATAATGGTGTGATTGGGTAAATGTTCAGAGACAAATGGGAAAGAAAGTCGAGGGCAATTACAAATATCCACAAGAAATTCACTATTAGCAGAATAATAAGATCACAGTATAATAGATTGAGACCTAAAAGTGAGATCAGAGGTCAACTAATTCAGTTTCATTGGTTTAAAGATGAAGAAACTGAAGTCAAAGAGAATCAAAAGCCATGAAAGCTTTAGGTCACATAGGTACTATTTGGTAGTCAAGATTCAAACTGAAATCCTTTGATTCCCTAGTCTTTCCACTGGACAATGGTTAGACATCCATCATCCATTATTCTTGATATGTTAGTAGTCTAGTCTCCTTATAGAATTGGAGACTGTGGCTTCAAAAGAGGCACTAGAGTTTGTTTAAGACCCTGGGTTGAATCTTGGCTTTGCCACTTATCACACTTAGTACTTACTTTATACTGATTTCTCCACTTGATGACCTCTAGAGGTCATTTGACCTTTAGACCTTAGTTCTTTCATCTGTAAAATGATCATGTTAGATTAATTGACCTCTTAACATCCTTCTAGTTCTAAATCTATAATCTTATGTCTTTTACTCTGCTTACATATAAATCATCCTTGGTAAAATGCTGCAGCCTACTTACGCCCACCATGGTACTTTCTATTTCTTTTCAAATTATTTGTAATTGTAATTCTTCTGTTATCATAGTGTTCCATGATTCATAGCCATAAAGTATCACCAGGAAATCCTTCTACACACTGCAAATATTTAATGCAACAACTATTTCCTCCCAAGGTTTTAAGTAAGTTATCAGAAGAATACTGGGGTGTTTCAACCTAAGTTGCATAAAAGCACTGTATTTATACAGAATCACCTGTTGCTCCTTTCCAGCCATCAACCAACCATTAAGTAACAACATAAGGCGAACTGATTGGGAAGGAGGGAGAAAGAATTTGTAAGAACTTGTTAACTTGTCCAATATGGTCAAATACTGTTGAGTTAAACACTTGGAGCATCCCAGTGATCTTGTCACTAATTTCAGATTGTTTTTCCATATCCGCAAATATTTTGAGGCTCTAAACCATATCTGTGGGAAGGCACTCAGCCCATGCAACTACTACAACATGGACTAATAACAGGTATCATTCCAGGTTATAAGTAACAGGTCTTAAGTTTATGTTTTTGCTAGTCCAGGATTGTCTACTGTCCATATAAGCACAATTGCATCTTTGCCATTTTTATGCCTTTCAATAGGTAATTCTAAATCTCAAAAATGAGGTAGTCCTTGCCTTAAAGATGCTGATTTTCTTCCATGACCATGGAGACAGATTTTTGTAAACACAGGTATCTATGAAGTGAATGCACAGTAATTTGTGGAGCAGAGCTCCTACCAACTGGGGAAATCAAGACAAGAGGTATTAGCATTTGAGTTGAGCCTAGAAGGGAAAAGAAGAGCAAAGCAAAGATCCAGAGGAAAGTTCGTCAATAAACATTTATTAAGCACCTACTAAGATAAGACCAAGAAGATTGGGGATATGTGTATTCAGTGTCTTACAGTGTCTGAAGAGCTGTCATGTGAAAAAGAGATTAGATTGTTCCCAAAGGGAAGAACTAGGAGAAATGATTTAAAGTAATAAAGAGGCAAGTTTGAGCCCAGTAGAAGGAAAAATTTCCTAATAATCAGAATTGCCTCCTCCAAAAAATGGAATAGGTTAACTCTTAGATAGACCATCTTAATGAAATTGAAAGAATAATAATAAAAACTGAATGAACACTCCACACATGTTATACAGTAGATTCTCTCCAGAATCTCCATTCTGAAGAAGGGCCCAGACCAACCATATTTTATTCTCCAGACACCACTATCCCCACTTCACCTTTTACTCCTATCCCCAGTTCATCCCCACTACAGCTTTTCAAATCCTTTATATGTCCTAGCTTCCCCTGTTAGAATATAAGCTACTTGAGAACAAGGATCTTGTTTATTTTTGTCTGTATTTGTATTCACAGTGCATAGGTTGGTGCCTGGAACATAACAAGCACTTAAGAGTCTTAAGTCTTTCTCTTCATCATTTTTAATAAGATAAATTTTTATCTCTACTATATCTAGCCTGTCTCTCTCTTATATCCCAGTCTCATATCATCCACTGCTTCTTCAACACATTTAACTTGATATCACATTAAAAGTCAGCATATCTAGAAATTATCTTTTTCCTCTCCTTGACCAGTCTTCTAAACTGTTTCTGTCAGGGATATCACCATTTATATAATAATTCCCCTTTTGGCTTTGCTTCTCACTTTCTGGACTTTGCTACCATGCCTCAGCTCCCGTCTCACTTTGAAATTTCCTTCAGTGCTTAGAATCTCCTCACCCTGGAACATCCGTTGGTTCCTGCTACATTCTTATCCTGGATACATCTTTCTATCACAATGCCCTCCTCCCATTGATAAATGCTTCCTAATGCCTCTATTTTGGGACAAGCTCATTTGCCTCTTGTCTTTACTTCTGAATTTCTGGCTCTTGAATGCCATGCCTTCATACTTGTATCTCTCAGTATCATACACACACACACACTTTTTGTCTGTTGGCTCTTCTTATTATAAAATAAGTACCTGATTATAATTTAACTTCAGGTCTAACCATATCACTTTTTTACTAAGTAAACTCTAGGGACTTTACCTTACCTCTAGGATCAAATTCCTCTGTTTAACATTTAAAGCCTTTCACAATTTGACTCTGGTCTACCTTTCCAGACTTATTATCTCCTTAATACACTCTAGTCTTCTTGCTTTTTCCCATACATGACATTTCATCTTATTGTGTCCAAGCCAAAGTTTTTGTACAAACTGTCCACTGTACCTGGAATGCATTTCCTCTTCATCTCTGCCTCTTTGGATCCCTTATGTCCTTCAGATCTCAGATTCAAAGATACCTCCCACAAGAGGCTCTCCTCATCACACAACTACTAGGACTCCCTTAATTATTTTTTAGTTTTCTATATATCTTCTGTTGATAAAGATCCATGTATATGCTCTCTCCTCTAATAGAATAAAAGTTCCCTGAGAGCAAGAATAGCTTCATTTTTATCTTTGTATTACAATGGCTAGGTGCTTAATAACATGTATGATATAGCACATATGATGATTGATTGATTAATTGAGCACACCTCCAAAATGGTCATTTAAAACTCTACTTGAAGACTCTGAATGAGACGGAACAATACTTGCTAGTTAAGTCCATATCAATTATGGATAACTTTAATTTTGAGGAAGATTTCCCTGACATGAAGACTAAATTTGCCTCTTTGAACTTTCCACTCATCATTCCTGGTTCTCCCTCTGGGCCTAAATAGAACAAACATAATTCCTCTTCCATATGACAGTCTTTCAAATACTTGAAGATAGCTATTATTTCCCCCTTGAGTCTTCTCTTCTGTAGGCTAAACACCCCCAGTTCCTTCAACTTATTTTTATTTTTTTTATGTATTGCTATTAGATTTTTATCTCATTAAATTCTATCTCGTTAAATTCAAGGCATTGTTTTAGCCTGTCAAGCTCTTTTTTGGATCCTGACTCTGTCATATAACATGTTAAATATACCCCCCAGCTTCCTGTCATTTCCAAATTTGATAAGCATTCCTTCTGTGCCTCCATCCAAATCACTGTTAAAATACTCAAGAGCACAAAACTGAGGATAGAGCCCAGCATGGAATTAAAACATCTTGCATGCCTCGGGCTCCCATCCAGATATTACTTACACAATCCATTCCTTAACCATCATGCATCTTTATGAACATGGTGGCACAGTGGATTGATCTCTGAGCTTAGAATCAGAAAAACTCATCTCCATGAGTCCAAATCTGGCCAAAGATGCTTATTTCCTACATGACCTTGGGCAAGTCATTTAACCTCATTTGCCTCAGTTTCCTCACCTGTAAAATGAGCTGGAGAAGGAAATGGCAAACCACTTCAGTATTTTTACCAAGAAAACCCCAAAATGGTTTCATGGAAAGTCAGACATAACAAAGTGACTGACCAATAGCCTATGTATATAAATGAATTAACTTGCACCTTGGCATATAGCAGTTGTCCAGTTGATTCAGGAGGAAGAGAACCAAAGCCTATTTCTCAAATTAAAAAAAAATACCAACATAGAATGAGGTATTTCCCTCCTTACCCATCTCAGGTAGATTGGGAGTTCTTCTGGTTGCCATCTCTAAAGATCAAAAGGGAGATATATTTAAAGACATGAACTCTAACATCCCTTTTAACTCCAAAATTTTGTACTTCTAAGAAAGACTGCTCCCTTTGTTGCTGGTTCTCCTCTCCCTCCTCTTCCTCTTCCTTCTCCTCTTCCTCTCCCTCCTCCTCCTCCCATTACCCCATCTCTCCCTCTTCTTCCACCTCCTCCCTCTCTCCCTCCTTCCCTTTCTCCTCTCCCTTCCCCTGTCCCTCTTCCCTCTTTCCCTCCTCTCCCTCCTTTTCACTCTCCCCTCTCCTTCATTTCCCTCTCCCTCTTCCTCCTCCCCCTCCTCCTCCTCTCGTCCTCCCTCCTTTCTTTCCTCCCACTTCCTCCTCCTCCCCTCTTCCTCCTCCATCTCCTCTTCCTCCCTTTTTCCCTCTCCCCTCTTCTTCCTCTTCCCCTTCCAGTTCCTCTCCCCACCCCCCTTTTCCTCTCCCTCCTCCTCCTCCTATTGATATTGAAGGGGATACTGAAATTCTCAAAGAAATAATTCTCAAATTGTTACTTTTTGACCCATTATCTAAATTAGGCAGAGTTTCTTTTTGGATCACCCCAACTTTGTTTCTACCTGAATAATATCAGTAACTCAAGAAGGACTCTAACAATACATTAAAAATCTTCAGATAAAACAGAGAAAGTTCTTGTCATTTGTTCATGTATTTTATTATATTCTGCTTCATTTTTCCTATTATGTTTTAAATTATATATGACTTAACTATAAAATAAAATGGGACAGATATATGACACAGAGAATAGAGCACTGAGTTTGAAGTCAGGAAGACCTGATTTTAAATCTAGCTTCAAACACTTATTACTTGTGTTAACCTGAGCAAGTCACTTTACCCTGTTTGCTTCAGTTTCCTCATCTGTAAAAATGAGCTGGAGAAGGATAAAGCAAAACATTCCATTATCTTTGCCCAGAAAACCCCAAATGAGGTCATAAAGAGTAGAGTAGAGCATGACTGAAAAATGACTAAACAACAGCAGAAACAACCTACATTAGAATCAGAGTTCCTTAAGAGCGGGACTATGTTAGAGGGCAGCGAGATGGTGTTGTGGATAGAGGATAGACTCCTGGGCTCGAAGTCAGGAAAACTCTTCTTCATGAGTTCAAATGAAGCTTCAGACCCTTACTAGCTGTGTGACCTTAAGCAAGTCATTTAACCCTGTTTGCCTCAGTTTCCTCATCTGTAAAGTGAAGTAGAGAAGGAAATTGCAAACCACTCCAGTATTTTTGCCAACAAAGCCTCAAATGGGATCAGAAAGAGTCAGATGGTACCAAATAACTAAAAACAACAAAATAAAATAAATTTTACAAGAAGGGGAAATTTTGAGGCTAAATCCTGACTCCACCACTTACTATTCACGTGACTAAAGAGAAATTACTTCCTTCCTCAGACTCCAGTTTCTTCAAATGTAATATAAGGGGTTGAACAAGATAGCTTCTGAAATCTACTTCTTCCTTAAATCTATTATCCCAAGAAAACAACTTAATCACATAAGATGATTTAACAGAATCTATTTTTCTATCCTTTTATTCATTTCTTCCCTTCATACACTTTGATCTTCTTACTTTTCCTTGAATGTGTTATACTGATTTGTACTACCAATACTTTGCACAAACTGTCCCATTTTTATGAAATGCATTCTCTTTCACCTCTGCTTTTTTGAATCTCTAATGTCTTTTAAAACTCAATTCAAATGGATTAATAATTAGGATTTACAAAGGGTACAAGAGATTTTTTAAAAGAGTCAAAAATCACTCTAAGAAATAGAGTTTGACAGATTTAAGGAACTGATGATACAATTGAGGGGAATAAGTCTAAGCAGAGAGCTGGTTTGTGGTGGTTGAGAATAGAGTAGGTCATGGATTTGCCAAGACAAAGCAATAGGATCTTCATTTGTAGACATCAAGTAGGCAGTTTAGAGTTGTGGGAATGAAATTTAGAAGAGAACTATCTGGGCTGGAGAAGTAGATTTAAAAACCACATTCATAGTAGTGATAGTTGAAGTCATGGAATAGATGAGATCTTAGGAGAAGAGAGACTAGAATGAGAAGAGATTTATCTTCCTGAGCCAGCATCCTCTCCAAGGTTTTGCTACTTGGACAAAACTGATTTCATGGCCAAGTACATTTTTTAAAGGATTAACTGTTCTCCATTTAACACTGCCAGTTTGGAAACTTTTGGGGAATTTGTATGGACACATTCAGTGACTTGAAATCCTTTCTTCCTAAATCCTTAATGCTTCATTTTGACCTATTTCATTTTTCTTGTTCTGATCTTGAGGGAGATGAAAAATCACTGTTCAACATCCCCTTTACCATTACTTTCACATTTTCAAATAGTTACTGTCAGTCCTTTTAAGGGGTAGGAATCAGAGCTTTGATTTCTTTGTAATAGGAAACTCCTATCAATGCAGTTTATCTTCTTCCCTGAAACTTAGTAATCTTAGAAAGTTAGTTAGAACATTGAGAGGTTAGGTGCCTTTCCTACAGTCACACAATAAATGTGCATCAAAGACAAGACTTGAACCCTTTTTAATTTAAAGATCAACTCTCCATCTCCCCTACCATGCTGGCTCTCCATGAATTTTTCTTAAATCTAAGTAATCCCATTTCTATCATCCTTTCCCAAAATTATCATGGTCTACTTCCAGGCATCATGGCTTTTATTTTTGAGTTGCATTATTTATGGCTTTCCATGTAAAAATTCACCTCACCACACAATCTCACCATCTGTTCATTGGACAAACAGAATGCAATAACCAAACTCTGGAACATTATCTTTAGTACTAACTATAACAACAAGCCAATGGAGTTACTTTTTTTGCCTACAGAACAATCTGCTATAAAAATTCCATTCATTACCCACTCAAATATATACTTTTATGCAAACTATTGTGAGGTTTTATTTTTGCTTTAGTTCTTTTTTATACATATCACACACATGGTAATTTTCTCAGTTCCTAGGAGATACATGTTCCATAGGAAGTTGATGTTGCATGTAAAAGGGAGACTAACCAACATTACATAGGAGTCCTTCAAATTAGGCCCAAAATTTTAGACAGGTGGATTTGGTTGACTGCTCCAAACTTATGTACTGATGAAGATCAGAAAATTGGAAGATGACATGCTAAGGCTTCTTCCCAACTATGCAAGTCCTAAGTCCTATAGTTAGAAGCAGCATAGTGTAGTGGAAAGAGTATGACATTTGGAGTCAGAGAACCTGGGTTTGATTGCTAGTGCTTCTAGTTAACAGAAAGTTGGGGCAGAATCAGGTTTCAGAAAGATCTTGATAGGCTACAACTTCGAGCTAAAACTAATAAGATGAAATTTAAAGAAAAAAATGGAAAGTTTTACACTTGGGTTCAAAAATCAATTTCACAAGTATAACAATAGAGAAATATAGTTAACCAATAGTTTGTCAGAGAAGGGGGAAGAAGGAAGGTTGAGTGTACTACAACCTTAATTCACATCGACAATATGTTCTGACTGATAACCAAAACTGTTTTCTTGAATTTCATTAAGGACAAATTGACAAAATGACTGTCCATGCTGAAAAATTACCCATGCATATGTCTTGTAAATTAAAAGCTATATAATAAAAAAAATTTTTTAAAAAGAAATGCAAAATGATCCAGAATATGGAGGTGATAATTCCATTTTACCCTTGCCAAAGTTAGACCATATCTGGAGCATTATATTTAATTCTAGACTAGAATCACAGTCGAAAAAATTAGTAAATTGGAGAATGCTCAGAGTACAGTGATATCCAGACAGTAAAAGTCCAGAATAGTAAAGTCCATGTTGTATGAGGATTAATAGGAAGGACTGGGGATTTTAGCTTTCAGAAGAGAAAGATTCAAGGGAAATATTATGGCTCTCTTCAAGTATTTGAAGTTCTATATGGCCTCAGAGAACAAAATCAAGAGCAATAAGTGGAAGTAGCAAAGAAGCAAGTTTAGACAATGTTAAGAAACACAACAATTAAAGCTATATATCATTAGAAAGATGCCTTTAAGAGCAATCAATAAATATTTATTAAGAATGGTTATGGGCCAGGCAATGTGTTAACTGAAGAGTATATAAAACAAGGTGGTAGATGTTGGGAATGGGATTTGTATGATAACTCAAGAAGATTTAGAATCACTGGCATGTGAAAGGTATGACCAGGAATGAGAATGTTCATCATTGAGAAGGAATGACTCCTTTTCCCAAAAGTGACTGGTGATATTCAAATAGTGGATGTCTTTGAGTAAAGACTGACTAATCACATATTGGGTATAAAGTAGGGGATTTACAGATTCAGATATGGCTTCAAGGGTCTTTTCAAGTGTTAATATGAGAAATCCTGAACTCAAGGATACTACCTGACCACTTTTATTATCTAGTAAAGAGAAAGAACATGGAAATCTATGAACAATTTGAATGATCTGGAATTGATGGAAGATTTTTACTAATGCTAACAACAAATTCTAGTGAGCATTCTAGGGGAATGGGTAGAGACCATAGGCATAAAAAGAAGTTGTCTTGAACTTTTGTGAGATAAACTGTCAATCACTGAATCCCAAACTTTCTAGTGTTTGCCTTGATTCATGAAAGATAATGTTCTTCACAACTCAGATCATCCCCATTTACCCAGGCTTCAGAACTTTTGCTCATAGGCTTGGTTGGATTCTTTCTTTCTCTCTTTCTTCCTTTCTTGCCTATCCTTGAGCTTGTTAACTTTGTGGACTTTTGACTTTGACTTGCCTCATATATTACTTGGAGCTCCTTTCCCCCCAGGTTTTAGAAAAACAAATACAAACTATGTCTGTATCTCTGAATCATCCCATCATATATCATCCCCACACTCCCAAACCCGCCCTGGGAATAAGATATGACATGTCATGCTAAACACTCCAAGCCCTGATCCTATCCCGCCTGATCATCTTAGATGGTGATTGTTATCTCTGTAAGCAAATATGGCTAGAAGAGCTGATGTGCAATTAGCAGTCACTCCCTCCCTCTTCACATCTTTGGTTTGTGGCTGCAAATTGCTGTCTGTGACTCTGCTTTGTAGCCTCTCATTCGGACCAAAGCTTTTACTAAAGAAGAGTCAACACAGCCTTAATTGCTTCATGGCAGGCTGGGCTGCTGGCTGTTGTTCCCCAGCTGTCCACAGCTGTGACACATTACTTCAAGTTGTGCTTCAATAAACCCTTAAAGTGTTCCTCCTTTCCCCTCCCCTGGGAGTTGCCACACTCCAGTGCTCCATCTTGCAGCTGCTGCTTCATCTGGATCTTCTTTGGAAATTTAAGATGGCCCTGAAAGTGGAGCTTCTTCTACTCTGCCTTCCCAGAATATTCTGTTTTCCTGACTAGAATAAAACACATTAGCCATTGGTGTTTAATTGTGTCCTGTATCTTGACTGAGTCAAGTATGAATTGAGTCATTTATGTAAGACTACATCTCTTGACTCAGTCAAGTGTACATTCTAATTTGGTCCCTAATTGTGTCTATTACTTTCTTCTGAATGACACCAACTTTACTCTAGATATGTTTCAGTTTGCTTTAATTTGGTATGTAATTTATTGCCTTTAACAAACTTTAAATCTTTGAGGGAGAACTTTTCTATAGATTTGATCAAAGCAAGTCTTCCCAACATAGCTATACCTGTTGGCCAGAACAAAGATGTGATAAATCCCTATAATAAAGAAAATGAGCTATTAACTAAAAACTTAGGTGGGATTTAAACAAAACATGGTTCCCACACAACCCTGAAACCCCTTTGACCTCTTCACAGGAAACTCCTCTTTCCTGAAACTTCCCTTTTTTTCTAGGGGGTTTGAACTCCAACTTCAATATGGCTGTTTCAAATAATTAACAAAGCAACTTTTTTTCTCTATTTGATGTATATGGTGATTTCTCCTTGATTAAACAATATGATTCAAGAGAATAAGACCAAATAATAATAATACATAAATAATAAATAAAATAAGTAATAATAATAATAGCTAGCATTTATGTTATGCTTTAAATTTTACAAAGTATTGTACATAAAACATCTGATTATCATAACAATCCTAATAGATAGACTTTGTTAATTAGCTCCTTTTACCAAGCTAAAAATAGACTGAGAATGGTTAAGTGACTTGTCAGGGGTGTTACAGTTATTAAGTAACTGAGATGTGGTTTGAATTCAAGTCTGTAAGTCTGGGGCTCTTATCCATTCTGCCATTTCCCAAGGGGCTTTACAATCTCACTAGTACTTTCCCAACCCAAGAGCAGTGGAACACTTTTCAGTTCTAGCTTACAAATAAAGGCTACAAAAAAGTTGGACAATAATTTCTGGACACTGGATTGTGGAATTCACTGCAACTCAACAAATTTTTGTTAAGCACCTACAATGTGTGAGGCAAAATGATAGGCACTGGGGATGCAAAGGTAACATAAGAAACAATTACTATTGCTTGCCTTCTCAATTAGTGGGTTAAGGAAGGGAAGAATTTGGAATACAACTTTTTAAAAAAGAATGCTAAAATAAGTAATTAATTTGTTAAAACAAAATAAACTCATAATTCCCATCTTCAAAGTTTACATTCCATATAATTGAGTAAAAAATATGATCTCATTTTAATTCCCACTATAATCCTGAAAAGTAGGTACTATTATTATCCCAATTTTACAGTAAGGAAATTGAAGTAAACAGGGTTAAATGACTTGTCCAGGGTCACCCAGCTAATAAATGTCTGAGGCCAGATTTGAAATGTCTTTCTGACTCCTGGCTTGTTACTCTGTTACTCTTGTTACAGTGTGACTCCTAGCTGTTTTATTGTATTGGAGAACTATACAATAATAATAATGATAGATAATTTTTATAGAGTATTTTAAAGGTTTGTAAAGTGCCTTCCCTCTGTTGATTATCTATTCTGTATATAACTTGTTTGTTCATAATTACTTGTATATTGTTTCCATCATTTAACTGTGTACTTCTGGAGAATAAGATCTTTTTTTTTACTTCAGTGCTTCCCCCCCCCATTTATTTAATATTTTATTTTTCCCAGTTACATGAAAAACAATTTTTTTAGCATTTCTTTTTAAGACTTTGGCACTCTAAGTTCTTTCTCATTCTCCTTCCCACCTATCCCACCCCAATGAGAAGGCACATGTGAAGTTATGTGAAACATTTCCATAAAAGCCATGTTGTAAAAGAAAACATATTCCTCTCCATCAAAAACAAAACCCCCTCAAGAAAAATAAAGCAAAAAAAGCAAAGCAATCTATATTCAGACATAATCAGTTCTTTTTCTGAGTATGGATGGTATTTTTCATCATAAGTCCTTCAAAATAATCTTGGATCTTTGTATTGCTGAGAATTGCAAAGTTTTTCAAAGCTGATCATTCCACAACATTGCTATTATTTTTATGCCATATGTTTTATAGTGCATGAGTTTATGTATGACTTTCTGGGTTTTTCTGAGAGCATCTTGCTTGTTGTTTCTTGTGAAATAATGATGTTCCATCATAATTACATGTCATGATTTGCTTAGTCATTCATTTCCCAACTGATGGCATCTCTGGGTTTCCAATTCTTTGCCCTGAGAAAAGAGCTGCTATAGGTATTTGTGTACATGTGGGTCCTTTTCCTTTTAAAAGAATTCTTTTGGGATACATGCCAAATAATAATATTGCTAGATGGAAGGATATGCATAATTTTATAGTCCTTCAGACATAGTTTCAGATTATTCTGCAGAGTGGTTGAATTGGTTCACAAGTCCACCAACAATGCATTGATGTCTTATTTTTCCTATACTCCCTCTAACATTTATTCTGACCTTTTTCTGGCCCATTGGTCAATCTGATTTGCATTTCTTCGAATCAATCATGAGTTGGAGTATCTTTTTTTCCCATATGGTTATAGATAGTTTGCTTAGTTCTTTTTTTCAAATTACATAAAAAACAATTTTAAGCATTCATTTAGAAACTTTTTTTGAGTTCCATATTTTCTCCTCACCTCCTTTACCTCATTCTTCTCTAAGACGGTAAGCATTTTATACAGAGTATATATGTGTAATCATGTGAAGTATCTTTCCATATAACATGTGGTAAAAGAAGAAACATCAAAAGAAATAAGCTATACAAAATAAAATAGTATGCTTTGATCTTTAAAAAAAATAATAATTAGCTATGAAAGTTAAAGCTTGAAAACTACCCTCTATTTCCAGATCATACAAGAGGTGCATAAATACAATAGCAAAAGCATTTAATTAACGCATAAAATTATAAACAATAACAAAGAAATTAATCAAGTTATTTTCTGCATGTATGGAAATGGAAACAATCTCCCACACCTCCCTACATGAAATAAAAATTTATAACAGGGTAAAGAAAGTGTCATTCAGTATTTAAGTAGACAAGGTGAGGAAACAATAAAGTAATGTCCAATCTTCAACTTTTAGTGGCTAGCATGGAGATTGGCTACACTCTCAGCAAGAAGGTTGAAATCTGCTGAAGTACCTCACCTGGGCTTTTCAGTCATCAGAATCCCATCTGAACCTCTTTCCTGTCCTTGCCTTTAATATTCCCAATTTTCCTATTTTTCTCTTGATCACATATCCTATTCTTCTCCCCTGATCATAATCACATATCCTATTCTTCTCCCCTGATCATATAGCTTTGGTTTCTCCAATTGCTCAGCCCAGGTTCCTCTTCTCTAACTTTTTCAGCCTCTCCTCTTTTTTTCTTTTCTACATGCTTCTAATACAAGCTCTTTTCATAGAACAGTTCTCCCTGGGTAACCTGATATTCTTGACATGCTCCATTGTGGATAATGAAAATAGAACTGGAGAGCTTCCATTAAGTACAATCTTCTCCTAATATATGAAGGAGGAACAAAGAATTACCTATTCCCTTCCAATGATGTGTTCTGGTATAGTTGAATCTACCAAGGCTTTCCCAACATTTTTCAACTCATTCCATCTTCTAATTAATTTAATTCAATAAACATTAAATGATTACTGTGCACAATGCATTTTACAAAGCTCTGGGAATAGAAGAATGAAAAATAACAGTTTCTACCTTCAAACATTTTACCAACTAATAGGAAGTACACAGCATCTAAAGAAATGAGCATGATACAAAGTAGAATCTAATAAGAACAAATGAGAGATCCAAACAAAGTACTATCTGGACATTTGAAAAGTTACAGTTCTGTTTCAGACAGGGAAAGAAATGAGGACTGCAATGAGGAAGTGACAACTGAGTTGTCTTAAAGAGAGAAATTTCAATCAGAAGTATCAATGAAAGTGTTTGTCCCAGGTTTTGCAGGATAATAGTAAGACACAGAATAAGGCCATGCCTTGTCCATTTTTGGTTAAAACATTGTTGCATATGGGCTCACCTTTCCAACCTCAATTCTCATTGACATGTTGGCTCTCCAGAAGGACACTGGCTACATCTCTCCTCAGGCTCTAGAAGTAATCCTAAAAGGTTTGGGGAGTTGACTACTTCTGTCATTTGCAAAATCCTATTCAATATATTTCTCCCCAATATCCATCTGCAGATATCTGCCTAATATCATTTAAACAATCAACATCAATAGTGGAAAGGTCATTTGACTTTTGCTTTAAAAAACTAGAACTTTAATGTCTTTAAAAAGGTATTGAAGGAAATAAATGAGACAAAGGACTTGGGAGTTGATTGGTAATGCTCTGAGAGTTTTAAGAAGAGAAAGGGGAGAAGGTAAAAGAAATACATTAGTATAGACTAATGTATGAAGATAATGTAGTAGGGAAAAGGATCAAAAAAACTAATTTTCATTTTTGGGGTGTGTGCAAAGAATGTCTAAGCAATAAAGAGGCAATTGTAGAAGCGGGCATTGGATGAAGTTAACTCTTATCTGAACCAAAAAAAGGACTGAAAATACACACACACACACACACACACACACACACACACAAAAGTTTGGTGTAGAAATACATTTAAACTCAATAGTTAAATGGATAGAAATAGATGAAGAGTAAAGATAATACTGGGACATAAATGACTGCAAATAAATAAACTTGAACTTGGAGAGTAGATCCTGAAAGGAAGATTAAAAGAAAATAAAGAACTAGAAACCAAAGGGGTACTCATTAGTTGTAGAATGTATAAACAAAATGTATATATTAATGTAGTGAACTAATATTTTGCTCCAAGAAATGTCCAAATGAGTTCAAAGACTCCTGGGAAGATTTGTATGAACTTGAAGCAGAGTGTAATGAGATCTAGGAAGTCAGTTTTTATAAAAACAACATTTTAAACAAAAACAACTTTGAATTTTTAAAAATCTGATCAACACAATGGTAAATCACATCTCTAGAGGACCTAAGATGAAGTGTGTTATCCACTTCCTAAAGTATTGGACCCTATATACAGAAAGAGACATACATTTTTTGACATAGCCATTGTATAGATAGATGATGATGATGTTTTATTTGATCATGATTAAATGGCATTAGAAGCTTTTTGTGATTTTACTTAGGATTGTGGGCTAGAATAAGGTTGACAATAGTGACCTAAAGCAAGAGAAGAAAAGTATAAAAGAGAACCACTGACTTTTTAATGCACAGAATGGCAACAGAAGGAAATTCAGAAGGAAGCATAAACAAGCAGACCATCTGAGAAAGAGGGAGGGAGGGAAGAAGTGAGGAAGAATGAGGAGAAGAGAGAGAGGAAGGAAGAGGAAGAAGAATGATGGGAAAGGAGAAGAGGAGACAGGAGTGGAGGGAGAAAGGGAAGAAGGAAAGAAAGGAAAAGAGAGAAAGGAGTTCTGATTATTATAAACCTTTCTCAAAAGATTATTTATTTTCAACAATTTATTAGCTTCTTCTCTTCCTCACCTCCCCCAATTGATTTTTTCAAAAGAAAATAAAAACAAAACCTTCATTATGAATATACATGGTCCAGCAAAAGAGATGTTCATAATGATTTTGTCCCAAAGATATATATCTATCTCATTCTGCATTTTAAACCTATATTCTATCTGGCAGGAGATGGTTGACATATTTTATTTTCAGTCTTCTGGATTCATTTACATTGTACTGATCAGAGTTCTAAAGTAGAACAAGGTTGTTTTTCTCTATCATGTTCTCACTGTATAAATTGCAATCTTTACATGGTGTTTGATTCTATTAAAGAAGGAGGAGGAGGAAGATGTGGTTGAGAAGAAAGAGGAGAAGGAGGAGGTTAAGAAGGAGAAGGAGGAAGTTGAGAAGAAGAAGAAGAAGAAGAAGAAGAAGAAGAAGAAGAAGAAGAAGAAGAAGAAGAAGAAGAAGAAGAAGAAGAAGAAGAAGAAGAAGAAATGAGGAGGAAAAGGAGATGGAGGAGGAAGAAGAAGAAAAGGAGGTGGAGGAGAAGGAGGAAGAAGAATAAGGGGAAGAGCAAGGACGAGGAGGAGAAAGAGAAGAAAGAAGAAGAAATATTTATATAACATTAAAATTCAAAAGGCATTTTTAACTTTTCCATATTATCTCATTTGTTCTTCACATCAACTCTGTGAGGTATATGCTTTTATTATCTGAATTTTACAGATGAGAAACTCTGGCTGAGACTTAGTTTGTGCAGAATTTCACAGTACGCTGCATAAGAACTCATTCAGCATTCTCTGCATTATACCCACTAGCCTTATACTCCCTGTCAAGAGAAAATTATGACCTGATATTAGTTAAGCAATCTGTAGACTGTGAATTTAATTGCTTCTATAGCTTTGTATTCTCTTTTTTATCTTCCTAATAAACTGTATTTGTATGATTTATATATATATAAGTAAATACACTATAATTTTATATACATACATGTATATACATTATATATATATAATTATATTTCTAATAAAAACTTCTTTAGCATGAGTCCAATCTTGCCTCAAATAAAGGGCAAAGGGATTTGTCTGTACCTAAACTAGGACAGCTGAGGAGGTCAGAAAAGAAGAATGACTGAAGGATCCTCTCTATTTGAAAAGGAATTTTAGGCTTATATATCCAGCCTTATTTAATTTCACTCCATAGTTCCAACCCCATGACACAAATTACCTATTAGACTATAGAAGATGCTTTATATACAGGCACCTCAAACTCAACATGCCCCAAACAAAATTTATGATCTTTCCCCCCAATTCATCCATTCTCCCTTCTAAACTTAATAATTTTTATCAAGAGGATCATCCAGTGGAATAACAACTTTGGTGTCATCCTCAAATCTCCCTTTTTCTCTACTCCATATATCGAAACAGTTTTCAAGTCTCATCACTATTTTCTTTACAACATCTCTCAACATAAGTTCTCTTTTCTCTATTTCATACAGCCACCACCCTAGTTCAGTCCTTCATCACATCTTACTTGGACTATTATTAAATTAGCTTCCTAACTGGAAGCTAATTTAATTCTTGGCAACTAGATGGTGCAGTAGAGAGAGTACCTAGACTGGATTCAGGAAGACTCATCTTTATGAGTTCAAATCTGACTCAAATACTTACTAGCTGTATGACCCTGGTAAATCACTTAATCCTGTTTGCCTCAGTTTCCTCATCTATAAAATGAGCTGGAGAAGGAAATGGCAAATCACTCCAGTGTCTTTGATGTCCAACTTGTAGCCAAGTTGCTATAAATATTTTTGTACTAATAGGTCATTTTCCCTTTTTTTATGTCATTGGGCTATGAACCTGATTTCAGCTGATTTTTAAAGGAAGCCATTGAAGAAATGACCTGGAAGTACAAGGAATCAAGACTCTACTAGCTCATTATGCTAATCCATTTGAGGCTGGGCTATTCTTTTAATTTCCAAAGATTGATATTTTTGTTCGGTCATTTCAGTCCTATCTCATTCTTTATGTCCCCATTTTGGGGCTTTCCTGGCAAAGATACTAGAAGGGTTTTCCATTTCCTTCTCCAATTCATTTTATAGGTGAGAAAACTAAGGCAAACAGGTTTAGCTGACTTGCCTAGGGTTACACAGCTAATAAATGACTGAGGCCAGATTTGAACTCAGGAAGACGAGTTTTCTTGACTCTAGGCCAGATGTTTTATCCACTCTACCACCTAATTGCCTTTCCACAGTTATAGCTTTCCTAAAACCAACTACTCCTATTTAGACTACGACTAGAAAGTTCACTGATAATGAGATCAACACACACATTGCTGGAGCTAGCTCACTGTTTGGAAGGCTCTGAAGGAAAATGGGAAAGGAGAGACTACCAAAGTGAAGATCTACAGAGCCGTTGTGCTGACTTTATTGTTGTATGCCTGTGAAACCTGGACAGTATACAAGTGTCAGGAAACTGATTCACTTCCATTTAAATTGTCTTAGGAAGATTCTGAAGATCCCCTGACAGGATAAGACACTAAACACTGAGATCATTTCTTGAACTAAACTGCCAAGTATTCCAACTCCACTATAGAGAGCACAACTACGTTAGGCTAGCCACACAATGCCAAATATATGCTTGCCAAAAAATTTTTTTTTACAAAGAGCTCATACAGGGCAAACACTCACAAGGTAGTTAGAAAAAGTGATACAAAGTATTGATTGTATCTCAAGGTCTCTCTTAAGAACTTTAGAACCGATTTATGACATGGGAGAGAATGGCACAGGACCATTCAGCATGTTGTGCCCTCATCAGAGAAGGTGCTGTGCTCTATTTGCAAAGCAAAATTGAATTAGCCCAAAAGAAATACAACATGAGCAAAATTAGAGAAGCCACCCCAATGTTCATATGGAATGGCAGAGCATTCTGAACTCATAGTGGTCTGATCAGCCACAGTCCGACACATTGTTACTCTACTCTAACATAGTGGTGTCATTTTGTTTCTCTTCAAGAAAGCAGGATAACCAAACAACCAAACAACCAGAAAGAACATACTCTTATCCACCCTAACCCCTTCTATTCTCCCTCTCCCAATTTCTTGCTCTTTTCTATTTTAGATTAGAACTAAATTGTGGAAATCTCTTGTTCCATAGTTTGCATAAAATCTTTAGGACCCTTGATAATTTTCTTCCAAAAAAGAAAAGGTTACATTAGCAACTAAATCTATAGTTCACTCAATTAATTCTCCAGTGCCTTATCCCCATACTCAATTAGCACTGAATCACTTCTTTCTTAAATCTTCCAATTTTACTGGTTTACTGAGGTTTACTTACTCTGGCTGACCTTAATAAAGGTATCAAACTTTTTTTTTTTTTCAGGAGCATTTTGAAGGCATACAAATATAACAAGAGTTTTTAAAACATTATATTATTATCCCCTCCCAGGCTTTGACTGTTCCTTGGCTTGGTATACATTGTGCCCTAGATCCAAATAAAAATGAAAGGCCACTAAATCATATGTAAGGATCCCTATGAGCTATATATTGACTTAGTTTTAAAATATTATCTGTTTTATTGTGTTTTTACTTATTTTGTAAAATATTTCCCATTACATTTTAATTTCATTCTGAAGCATTCAAGAGTGTTGTTGTCCTCATATGGCTGGGAGAGTTCATATGGTTGAGAGTCCTTGTGTTGGATATCTCTACTCTAGACTAATGAGAAACTTGTGTTAGTTTTAGATCTAGAATCTACTATGGAATCCAGGTGTCTCCTTAGGACTCATTTTCTTTCTAAGTAAAAAGAGACTGACTCAATAATCTATAAGGTTCTTTTCAATTCTAAATCTACAAGCCTCTTTCCTTTCCTTAATAATGGCACTGAGTGTTCTAGTAGAATATAAACTCCCAAAGGGCAACATTATTTAAATTTTCTTTTTTAAATCACTATTGCCTTGGTCTTAGGAGATTCTTAATAAACACTGAATCTTGTTTTCCCCCAGTTGTTAGTCTCCCATCCCCATTCCCCAGTCTTCTCCAAAGAGACTTGGATTCAAGTCCTGACTGTCACATACTGGCTGTATGACTCTGGGACAATCACTTGACTTCTTAGTGCTCTGGGCAACTCCCTAGGATTGTAAATTATAGACAAGAAGCTTTCCTACATTTAGTGTAGAGAATTTCATCACCCAGGAGTTTCCAATATTAGTGAAATAATAGTCTGGTTCCTATCCCTATCTGATTTGTTGTCTCCATCATTGAATTGTAAATTCCTTGAGTGGATGTACTGGTTTTTGTCTCTGTATGTACATCACAAGCAAAATGTCTGGAACTTTGTAGATATTTAATAAATATTTAATGAATTAAATTGAATAGAATTTGCTGAATTGTCTGTCCATTCCTCAGGTGTACTGCCATTGATCCCACCTCATCTGCTAACATGACCCTGCTACACTTTAATTCTAATTATACACTTGATTAAGCCATCATCACACTCTGACTACACAGACTCCTAAAATATATTTAGTCAAAAGGGATCGTAGTAATCTAATCCAACTCATATAGTAAAGGAATCCCCCATCATAACATATCAACCAACTTTATCTGGCTTCTAATGGAAGACTTGCAGGATAGGAAAACCCAAGATTTTTTGAGGTGGCCCATTCTATTTTGGGTAGTTCTAATCCAATCAATCAGCAAACATTTATTAAGAATTTACAATGTGCCGGGCACTATTGTAAGCAATGGAAATACAAAAAGAGGCATAAGACAAAGTGCTTACTATCAAATGGATTGTTAGGAAGTTTGTCCCGACAGCAAATCTAAATTTGTTTCCAAAACTTAATCCTTCCCTCCTTACCCCAACCACACACACACACACTCTCACACACACACACACACACTCTCACACACACACACACACACACATACACACACATTCACATGGCACCTTTTCAAATGACTGGCAAACAGTGTAACACTCTTCCCTCCCTCTGTTCAGCCCAGTGTCCACAAAGGCTTGACTATTCAGTTTTTGCCTGACAGTGTTCTCAATGTGATTTCATGTTCTGATCATGCTCTTTCTGGTTCCTTGCTATTATTAGCCTGCAACTGAATTATATCCAGGTAATTTTTCCCACTCTTTGCACCATTGTCCCCCTAAACTCAAACTAACCTTTTTTCTGATTTTGTTCTTTCTTAGATCTGGGTGTACCCTGGCTATTCTCCAGCTGTACTCCTGGAAAGATCCTTGATTGCTCTGACTAGAAAATAAGAGTACCCCAGACTGTGCCATAGTGGGCTCTAACTATTCTATCTGAGCTCTGAATTTGTTATATCTCTTACTACCCTGTCTGGATGCTGGCAGCATGCTAGCTGTGTCACTGAAGGAGCCCCCCAAAAGGCTCTCAGCTGTGCTTTTAGAAGACTTTGACTATGACCTTGATTGGGTCCTCAGCATGTTCTAATATATCAACCTTGAAATGGACTGTGGCTGTACCCCCAACAGTTGGGTAGGTATAATTCTGGCCATAATCCTGACCATATTGTGAAATCACTTCTGATTGTGTTTATGGAGCTCAGATACAAAAAGAGACCCACATAAGGAAGAAGTGTTTGTCTAGGGATGGAGGTGGATAAAAGGAGGAGAAAATGGCATAAAAAAAAGAAGAGGGCCCAAGGAGCAAGGCTAGAAAAGTAACCCATATGATTGTAAGCAGAGGAAATGATGAAGAGATAAGCCATATATCATAATAGAAGAACATAGGTCTTAATTGCCATGAGTTAGAGCCAGACAACCTAGATTTCAAATCAGACTTTGCCATTGACTACCTGTGTAACCTTAGAACTAGTGTTCTAAGAGTTGTTTATTTTTTAATAGTATTTTTTCCAATCAAATGTAAATACAATTTTAACATTCGTTTCTTTTAAAAGTTTTGGTTCCAAATTTTTTTTCCCTCCCTCCCTCAGCTCTATCTTTCTAAAATGGTAAGCAATTTGATGTTATATGTATGCAATACACAAAAGATATTTCCATATTAGTCCTATTGTAAAAGAAAAAAAAATAGACCAAAAGAGAAAAAACAGCCAAAAATAGTAAAAAATAATTTGCTCTCTAATTGATTTTTAAAAATAATAGTTATCAAAAATTATTTCAATATAAGTAGTTTTCTTTCAGTCATATGTATTTTATTTTATGTATTCAAATATGTTGTTTTAAAAAGGAGTTGAGGGCCAGCTAAGCAGCACAGTAGATAGCTTATTGGTCCTGGAGTCAGGGGAAGCTGAGTTCACATCCAGCCTCAGACACTTAGCAACTGCATGACCCTGGGAAAGTCACTTAATCTGTTTGCCTCAGTTTCCTCAACTGTAAAATAACATTAGTAACAGCACCTTCCTCACAGGATTATTATGAGGATCAAATAATATATTTGTCACAGGAATAGCACCTGTGACAAGATGTATTTGACTTCTATGAGCCAGAATATAAACCATGCTAGTTATCTGGAATCTTCTTTGCACATAGCACAATGCCTAGGACATAGTAGGTACTTTGTAAAAAAAATAAATAAATAAAGGCTTTCTTTCCTTCCTTTCCCTAAGATAGTCCCAATTGCCTCCAAAGGAAAAAAAGGTGGGGAATTGGTAGGTTTTATCAAGATGCCCAGTAGTTCTGTGGCACAAGAAAGTTAAGAACCTCTGATTTGGGATCCTGATTTAGAGTCAGAGAACCCGGATTTAAATGTATCCTTTGCCACTTAACTAGCTGTGTAACCTCAAATAAATAATTTCACATTTATAAAATGAAGGGGTTGGACCAGATAACCTCTAAGTCTCCTTCAAGATACAAAAGTCTCTGAGATTTTATAAATGATTTATATCTGTGCCAAGCTAATCAAGTTATAGGAGACTGGGAACTTGTCTTGCCACTGGAGTTTTTACCTCCAGATGCCCTTATTTATTTAAACTTGTGGTTTTGTGCTGTGGGACAGTGGTAACTAATTCAATTAGAAAGTGAGGAGGCATATCCTAGGAAACCACACAATAATATTATCTTTTTATTTATGTATTTTTATTTATTTTGTTAAGTATTTGCTAGTCTCATTTTATTCAGGTTGGGCAGCACTATATTAGGGAAAGGAAGGAAGGGAAGACATTTAACATATCACCTACTATATGTCAGGCACTATGCTATGTGCTTTACAAAAATATCATTTGATCCTCATAATAATCCTGAGAGGTAGGTGTTATTACTAACTCCATTTTACAGTTGAGGAAAATGAGGCAAATAGGTTAAGTGTCTTGCCCAGGATCCCAGCTATGCAGTGTTTGAGACTGGATTTAAATTCAGATCTACTTAACTCTAGACATAGCCCTTTAATCTACTTCACTGCCCAGCTAAATTACTGAAGTTTCTTCTGTAGGAAACCTTCTATAAGGGAACTCTACAGGCAAAAAAGAAAGACTTTTCCTGTGGCATTTAAGAGGCTAGTCAGAGCTATAATGTGTTGGAGATTGTGACCTTTCTGAGTTCAAGATCAACTGCATTCACAACTTGAGGGGGTACTAAGGAGGCTTCTCAGGTGCCCTTTCAGTATAGTAAAGACTATTTGTTTGTCTTAAAACAGCTGAATATGTGTCATGCTTCAGTGGACATTGTGGAAGAGGGTAGCTCAGAGGAAAAGAGAAAAGGGAAAAAAGACTGAATTTGAAGGAGGGGAAGAAATCTTTCTCCCCTCCCTTACATTTGTTATCATTGTTATTATTCAATTGTTTCAGTTATATCCAACTGACTTCATTTGGGATTTTCTTGTCAAAGGTATTGGAGTGGTTTGTCATTTCCTTCTCCAGCTTCTTTTACAGATAAGGAAATTGAGGTAAATAGGGTTAAGTGATTTGGCTAGAGTCATACAGTTTGTTAATGTCTGAGGTCACATTTGAAGTTGGGAAGATGAGTCTTCTGGAGTCCTGGCTCAACAGTCTATCCATTATATCACTTATCTGTCTGCTACTCTTACATTTTAACCCCTCCCTCAAACCACAAACACACACAAACACACACACACACACACACACACACACACACACACACACACATATGGCAGCAAAAATTTTGCAAAAGTAAACCTGCAATGAAGAGCCTTTGAATCTCACAATCCTAACTAGATCTTTCTAGTGCTCTAAAGACCAACATTGCTAGTTCTAATTTGAAGGAAAGTATCTTAGTTATCTTCACTCCTTCACCCCCTGTAACTCCACTTCTGATTGTCCAGATTTATCCATTCTGGTCCTTTCCTAAATCCTCCTCTGCTTTTCTGCATCTTCTTCTGGGTTTTCTTCCTCCATTAAAATATAAGCTACTTGAGAGCAGGAAATGTTTTTATTTTAACTTGAATCTGTATTTTCAGAACTTAGCACATGTCTGACACATAATAATTGTTTAATAAATGCTGACTTGACTTAAGAGGACAGAATGTTCATTCCAACAAGATGATGGTCAATCTCGAGTTGTTTCAGCTTCAAGCTTCACTTTATCTCTGACTTAAGAGTCTAATGAAGTGTTGTGACAAGGTGAAAAATCATTTGTCATAGAAAGGTTTGATGGGGAGCACTCCATAGATATTTTGTCAGGAATGTACAAGTACATACTATGATAGGCTGACAGTACTAATTCCCTCTTTTTTAAAAGCAATTTTATTTTATTATTTTTATTTATTTAAAACTAAATACAAAATAAAAAATAGAAAAAGAAAAACCAAAAAAGAAAATAAAGAAAAAATTAAAACAAAACATTGTCATATACGCAGCCCAATATCAGGGAGCATTTAAAATATGAAACAATAAATTTCCATTTCAAGTAAGCATATATAATAATAGTAGAGATTATATTTTCATGACTGTCCATCTTTTCTTTGCTTCCCTGCTTTTCTTTTGCTTCAGTCTTAGTTCTGCTATTTGCATTTAAATAGTGTAGTAGTTTGCTCTACATGTTAGATCTTGACCGTAACTCCTTCCCTCCTCACCACAATTAAGGTATATTTACTTTGATTACATTTGTTAGTTCCATGAATGTAATGGGCTGAGGTTTGAGGTGATGCACTGAGGTCCCAAGTACGTGAGGCTAAATAGTAATTGGACTATACTCTATTAATATACATGATTGGATAAAGAATGGCCCCGCCCACTCTCTGTGCAAGTCCTGATGTGTTGTAGAGGAAATGACGATTTTGGTGGGTGGAGGCAGAGAGAGAGACAGGAAGAGAAGCTGGGAGAGATTTGGCCTGGGTTCCATACTCCTAGCTGCTGGTCCTGTAGCTGCTGGTCTAGCTAGCTTCTTGACTCAGCTACACACATTGCTATTGCCCATTCTCTTCCACCTCCGATCTTTCTTCACTGAGAATAAAGACTGATGATTTTCCCCTTACCTGAACTCCTGACTCCGGCTGATTTTAAAATATGCGTTCTTCACACATGAACAATTATCAAAGAATGGCTCCAAAGCCAAATCTTGGAAACTTTATTTCATTCCTCCAACCACAGAACCTTATTTACCATAACTTCTCCTTAAATATTTGTTGCATGACAACAAATGAAAACAAATACATATTTTATTATCCATCAGAGGATGAAACCAATTCTGGATCTTCTCATAATCCAGAATACTCTTTTCTTAGGGTTCCTCATGTCACTGGGCAAGCACAAATGAAGATAGGAAAAAAAAAAAAAAAAAAAACATTATTACCAAGGAGGCTAATTGCCTTTCTTAAAGTTTTTAATATGAAGTTGATCTAGATCTCTATGTAGATGAATTACTGCTCATTGAGTGACTGAAAATATTCATACAAGGCAGAGCAGCTGGATGCATTCATAAATGGTTCTCATAATTTGCCAAATGTGGACTCTGGCTAACTTGGATGAATATGGAGTATTGTAAATAGATTCAGCAAAATAAGGAATATGTGGAATATGGAATATATTTTCAGAATATGCAAAATCCAGATTATTGGAGGGGTCTATGATAGAATGGAATAGATACTTTGATATCTATGATATAGCTTGGCAAATAAGGCAAGGGGTAGGGCTTTGTGGATAGCTGAATGTTATTCCCCACAGATAAAACGAGTGCTTCCTTCCACTGGTGCTTGTCTAAATATTGTTTCCTTCTTACTATTATTCCATTTTAGTTTTATTCAAGAGATGAATGATTCTTACTTAAGCATTGAATAAGATGGCGAGGAAGGCAGTTCAATTTAGCAGAAAAATCCCTGAAATTAAACTAAGACCTAGATTTGATCCCCAGGTTTGCCCTTACTAACTATGTGATTCCATCCAAGGCATTTAGCTTCTCTTAGGCTCAATTTTCTAATCTATAAATTAGAAACAGTTTTATTTGCTCTGCTTATCTCATAGTGTTGTTATTAGGATCAAATGAGATAATGGATCTGAATTTGCATTACCAGCCTTACTCTATAAATGAAAGTTATTATCATTAAAATTATTTTGATAAAGTATTGTTGATAGATTATGCTCAATGATTAGATGGATATTTGTTACAAAATAGAGAACAGGATACATTCATAAAAGATACCCATATTTTGCAAATATGGACTCTAGGAAGTGGATATATGTAATGGGCTGAGGCTTGAGTTGATGCACTGAGATCCCAAGCACATGAGGCTAAATAGTACTTGGACTATACTCTATTAATATACATGCTTGGATAAAGACTAGCTCCCGCCCACTCTCTGTGCAAGTCCTGATGTGTTGTATAGGAAATGATGATTTTGGTGGGTGGAGGCAGAGAGACAAGAAGAGAGGCTGATAGAGATTGTTGCCTGGGTTCTCTGGTGGTGCTGGTCTCATGGCTTCTGGTCTAGCTAGCTTCTTGACTCAGCTGCACACATTACTATTGCCGATTCTCTTCCACCTCCGATCTTTCTTCACTGAGAATAATGATTAACGATTTCCCCCTAACCTGAATTCCTGACTCCGGCTGATTTTAAAATACCTGGTCATCACAGATATATATATATCAAGTATTATAAGTGGATTCATCAAAATAAATATAAATAGTGATAGGATGGAAAGAAGGAAGGAAGGAAACAAGCATTAATTAAAGCATAGTCTAAGCACTTAAAAATATTATTTTATTTGATCCTCATTTTACAGTTGAGGAAACTGAGGTAAATAAGTAATGCAGTTGAGCAATATCTAAAGCTGAATTTTATCTTGGGTCACCCTGACTCTAAACTCAACACTCTATCCACTGGCTACATAGTTAACTGCAATGAAAATGTTGGATATGAATTGCTTTGTAAACTTTAAAGCTACTATATAAATGACATTTCTTATTATGAAGCTGATCTAGATTTTGTATAACTGGATTACTGCTCATTGATTGGCTGAGAATCCATATAATAAGATGCAGAGCTGAAAGCATTCATAAATGGTATCCACAATTTGCCAAATGTGGACTTTGACCAACACAGATGAATTTGGGGTATTGTAAATAGATTCAATGGAATAAATAGCTCTGTGAGTAGTAATAAAGGAGGCTTAACACTGCCAGACCTCAAACCATAATTTAAAGGAAAAAACATCAAAACTATTTGATAATTGTTTTTAAAAATGGGAAAATAGATCAATGGAACAGCTTAGATAAGTAACAACCAGAAATAATTGAAAAGGTGGCTTAGTGCTTCATAAATGACTAAAGGAAAATCTTATCTGACAAGAACTGATGAGAAAACTGGAGAGCTATTTGGCAGAAATTAAGCTCACTTGACCATCTTACACCAAATACTACAATAGGTTTTATTGGTCAGTGCTAATATTGTGTCAGCTTTTTCTTTGGGGAGAAGTTTGTGGGATTCTAGAACATACTCCCATCCTTAAATCTCTTTGTGCATTTATCTTTATTCACATAACAAGCCTTTCATCTGTAGGAACTTTTTGGAGTAAATTCTCTATATTGTCATAACATAATCCTAGAAACTGACATTAGCCAAAACCTGAAAGATAAGGAGATACCTCAATGGGGCTTGCTTGATTTTTGAGAGAATAGGGAGGAGGAGGAGGGTTTTTGAGTAGGATGATGGTAGTCAGTATCTACAGTCATAGGATTATAGCTTTAAAGTTTTTTACATAATAGTATTTTTCTGATAGTTTTCAATATTCATGTTTATAAGATTAATCATGTTAAATATATTTCCACATTAGTCATGTTGTAAAAGAGGGAACAAAGTGAAAAAATATGCTTTTATTTGCATCCATACTTGTTAAGTTCTTTCTCTGGATGTGGACAGAATTTTTCATCATGAAGCTTTTGAAATTGTCTTGGATCATTGTATTATTGAAAAGAGCTAAATCATTCATAGTTGATCATCATACAATGTTACTATGTACAATGTTTTCCTGGTTCTACTCATTTCACTCAGCAAAACGTTCATGTAGATCTTTTCAAAATCCACCTACTCATCATTTCTTATAGCAGAATGGTATCACATTACATTCATATACCGCAACTTGTTTAGCCATTCCCCAATTGACAAACATTCCTTCAATTTCTAATTCTTTACCACCAGAAAAAGAGCTGGTCCTATTAAGCTGAAAAAGTTTAAAGTTCAGAGCCTAGTGACAAGTGCTATGTCTACCATCATTAGACTAGATAAGTATAATAGAGATTCATAATTAGGTGATGAAAATTTGGGGCTACAGACTAACACCATCTGGCATGAAGAGGTTGTAATCCTCATTTGTGGAAGTGGATAAAAAAAATCCATATTGTGTCAGGATCTTTAAAGAATATGGGAATTAGGGTCATTTTCTCAATACTAAATATATCATTCCTGGCTAATGGCACAGTGGATAGAAAACATTCCCTGCAGTCAGGAAAAATTAAGTTCAAATTCAGTTTTAGACATTCTGTGATCCTAAGTCACTTAAACATGCTTACCTCAGTTTCCTCATCTGTAAAGTGAATGAGAAAAGGAAATTGCAAACCATACCCAGTATCTTTGCCAAGAAAACCTCAAATAGGGTCACAGAGAGTTGGATGTGACTGAGACACCTGAACAACAATAACAACTACGAAATCAATATATTCCTTTTTTGTAGGAAATTATCTTAAATTCCATTTAAATAGAAAACTTAACAAAAGTTAAGGGCAATGGAAGTTAAGTTGAGGGAGAAAGTTGTTACGTCCCTATGGACTACTCTAACCTGATAACTCCCCTTTGAGCTATTCTTAATGCCCGTTCGTCAACTGCACGGCTAGGCCACCCGGATCCCACAGAGACAGATTACCAAGAGGTAGAGGTGAAGGGAAAGAGAACTTTATTCTTAGATAGTATATATTTATACCCCCCTGAAGATCTGGGGGAAGGGGAAGTCCTCTAGGAACCTGGCATAATGGGATTGGCCGGAGAAGAAGGAAGGAGGAGTGCTAGGCTTTCAGAGCACTAAGGAGGGAGATCCCTGGGGTCAGACACCGCCTCCTGGGGCTAAGCCCCACCTCCACATAGGATTCTCCCGCGCCTCGGTACCTCTCATCCCTCAAGTCCTCCCATGTACCTTGAACTGTATTCCTTGCTTCTAGAGGCTTTTTAATCATTACAAAAGTATTGACAATGATGCAATGATTATGCATATCAAATACATTAGTGAATATAAGGAAAATACAGATGGGGAAATAGCTTCTATATTTGGTGATTAGGAAGTCTAATCACCTTGGAGAGAGGCACCTTGGCATAAAGGATAGAAAAACAACTTTGGAGTCAAGAAAACTTGGTTTCAAGTCCTATCTCTGAGACAAATGCAGACTATGTGAACTTGGGCAAATTACTTAACACCTTAGTACTACAAGCAACAATCTGAGATAATAAATTACACAGTAGATAGTAGATAGGGTATTTGGATTGGTGAAAGGAGTTTCCTGGCTAGGGGTTCTCTTGTGCCAGTTAAATCACTGGTATGGTTCAAAAAAAATCAAAAGAAGGGGCAGCTAGTTGGCACAGTGTCTAGAGCACTAGACCTGAAGTCAGGAAGACCTGAGTTCAAATCTGGTCTCAGACACTTAACACTTTCTAGCTGCATGACCCTAAGCAAGTCACTTAACTCCAATTGCCTCAGAAAAAAAAAAAAATTCAAAAGAAGATACAGAAGAAAAGAGTTATTAGAGACTTTGGAGAAAGAAATTTCCATAGAGTGGTGGGGATTGAAGCTGAATGGCAAGGGTTGAATACCAATTTACAGAAGATTTATAGTCAGCTAAGCTTTTTACTGTCCTAGAAAGTCATGAAATTTCATTTCCTTAAAACATATATTACAATTCAGACTAAATTTCTTTTTGATTAGTTGGAATGAATTCAAAATAAAATTTAAAATAAAGGAAGGATAGGAGAGTAGCTGAGTTCACATCACTGGCTTTATACTAGCAATGACCTAGAAATGAGATGCCCAAAAATGAAAGAACCCTCAGATACCCATCTTCTCTATAATTTGTCAAGATTTGTCAACTTGACTTATTTATGGCTGTGGGTAGAATGGTGCCCATAATAACTGTCTCATGCATATGGTTAATAGTGGCAAATGATGATAGTATACACAGATTCTACCCCTCACCCCACCCAAAGAATGGGGCCAGGGCCAACTATCTCTCCATCTTCCTAATCCTTCACATTATCCTGAGGCAAATTCTCATTAGTGCCAGGGATTTGATGTATTTCTACAATATATCTCTATGGGAGTCTTGCAGAGAGAATCCCTGTACTAATGAAACATTACATAGAAGTAATTTATCATAAAGTAAACAAATCCTTAAAGGATTTAAAGTTGATAATATGTAATGGGGAAAGTGCTGGGTTGAATGTTAGATAACTATATTTGAGTCCTAGCTTGACTACTTCCTAGTTGGATGACTTTATGCAAGTCACTCAATCTGAGACTCAGTTTTCTTATTTGTAAAATGGGGATAATAATACTTGCATTACTTACTTGACAGGATTTTTGTTTGAAAAGCATTTGGCAAATTACAAACAGCTATAGAGTTGGTAAAGACATATTTAGAAAGATGTGATTTATCTCTTGGAAGTCCCTAAAATAATTAATATGTTACTCCAAGGTGAAAAAAATAGACTTTATGACAGAGAAGAAACTATTTTTCCAGATTTCTTTGAATATTTGGCTAATTACCCACTCAAATTTTCCTTTCAGAGAGATTTAGAAGGGATTAATCAGATGATTAGTTCTAGTCTTCTATGCCCATAGGTAGCAGGGAACACTCCCAAGAATCACCCTAGTTGTTTCTAGGTTTGAATACTATGTGATGAATTTACTGAAGCATAGTAACAATTCTTCAAAGCTCCTATTGGGACATTATTCTGCCCCTCATTCAGTATCCTAAGCCAAATCTTAGAGCTGACACTCACTCATAAGGTTTAGGGAGAGGACAGGAGAGAAGTAGCCAAAATGGTTCTTTCTCTGCATTCATGGAAGGTGTATTTCCTAGCATGGAGGGGTGAAGTTAAGAAGAGTTTTGTGATTGGTGAAATGAGAGCAAAAGAATTTTATATAGAATATATATTCTATATATATAGATAGATAGATCTATACATAGAATAGGGCAGAACAATGGGATGAAGTATTATGAATATTAAAAATTAAAGTCAATCTGCTCAGTAAAATCAGAGAATTTTAGATTCCATTTAATCACTTTTATAATATGCTTGAGTGGTTATTGATTGAATATTCCAATTGATAGGCAACTCACTACTTTTTAAAGCATAGCAATTCATTTGAGACAGCTTTAATATCTTTATAGCTGTGAATAAATCCATAGATGTAGTCTTTTAGATCATGGGCAACCAGCCTCCCTAAGGATTTGGTGGATTTTTTTAGTTACTCTAACCTAGACTAGAAAATTGACTAGACTAGACTAGAAAATTGAGTTATATAAAAGGGAAAATGCACATAATTTTTATAATTGAAAAAATAAACAAGTAAATTTACTTTGGAGAATAACTATTTTTAATGCAGAGATAGACTGAAATATATAATTCAGAAATAGAAGCAGCTGATTATATATGAAAGTATCAGAACTTGGCATCAACCTATCATAGGAATGGAGGAGGGTGGAAGAACAATTATCTTCAGATTAAATGAAAAACTTTACATTTAACTTTTGCCATACTGTTTTTTATATCCTAGACAGAGTAATTACATTATAAAGATCATGATAGTATAAAAGGATATTGGAGACAGTTTAAATAATAGGAGAAACAATTAACTTAAAGTCTGAATCTCACTTCAGTCACTTAATAGCTGTGTTGACTAAGTCATTCACTCTGAACTTTGATTTCATCATTTGGAAAATGGGATTAAAAATAACTATGTGAACCCCCAATCATATGGTTTTGAATTCCATTATTATGGTCCTTTTTCCTTGAAAATATTAAGTTATCAATGTCTTTCTTAATAGCTGGTGATCAGACTTGGATACAATCAAACAATAAGTATTGTAATCTCAGCATCTACTATGTGCTAGGAACTGGGAATACAAACACAAAGGAAGATAATCTCTGTTTTCAAGGAATCTTCCTTTTTTTTTAAATGGGTTTTTATTGAAGTCTTTTGTTTTGAATCCAGGTACAATTCTCGTTATATTTTTCCCTTCAGTCTCAGAGAGCCATCCCATATAATACATAATAATGGAAAGTAATAAAAAGAAATTTGGCAAAACTAACAAAAACGTTGAAAAGTTTGATATTATATGTGGTGTCCTATACCTGTAGTCTCCTGTTTTTTTCAGGTAAATGAGATGAAAATGTCTTCTCATATCTTTTCTCTGAAGCCAGGTTTGGATATTCTAATTTTTTAGCATTTCGTTACTATTGTTGTTATGCTTCTTTCCACTAGCATTACAGTTAGTCACATAGTCAAAAAGGCATTTATTTTGTACCTACTGTGCTGAACGCTGGGGATGCAAATAAAAATAATGCCAAAAATTTTGTAGCTCTTATATATCTTATATATATTCTGGGTTCTGCTTACCTTACTTTGAATCAGTTCATTAGTCTCCCTGTTCTTCATTGTATTCAAAATATTCCTTTCTTACAACATAGTAATCTTCCATTTTGTTCATGTACCACAGTGTTTTTAAACTTTCTTTAGCTGGTGGGTATCTCTTTGTTTCCAGTTCTTTACTACAAAAAAATTGCTGAAATATAGATAGAAAAATAGATAGAAAGAAAGGTAAATAATTAAATACATAGCTAAGTTGTGTATATATATATATATATATATATATATATATATATATATATTACATTTCTTTTAATCATTGACTTTCTTGAGACAGACATTTAGCAGTGGATTGTTGGGGACAAAGGGTATGGGCCTTTTAGCTGATTTCTAAAGATAATTCTGAATTGCTTTCCAAAATGGTTAGATGAATTCATACCTCCACCAGCAGTTCATTAGAGTGAGCATCTTTTCTGACCTCTTCAACATGATTGATTAATTTTATCACCTTTGCCAATTTTATTGAATATAAATTGAAATCTCTGGGTTATGTTTAATTTATTCCTCTCTTATAATTAGTGATTTGAAATATACTTTTATAAGGTTGTCAATAGTGTGCTCTTCTTTTGAGATTGTTTAATCACATCCATTGATCCACTTATCCAATGGCTTTCAGACCTATGTATTTCTTTTAGTTGTTTCTATGTATCTTGGATATAAGATCTTCATCAAAGAGATTTGATACAAATATTTGTCACAATTGTCCTCCCTCTTCTTGTCTTAGTTACATTAATTCATGCAAGGCTCTTCAATTTCACATAATCAAATATCTATGGTATCTTTCTAATCACTTCTATAATTCCTTTGGTTAAGAATTCACTTCTTAGCTATAACTGTATATATGATCTGCTTCTCTTCTAATATTTTTAATATACTTTCTAATGTAGAGCATACATTTCTGCTAAATATTTCAAGTAATATAACACTTTGGATGAGGCCTGAAAAGGGATGTGATAATAAATGCTTAACAACTGGTTCTTTGGGTAGGGGGAGAGAGGGAGGGTGCCAGAATATATGTGTGGCACACATTTAAGAGTAATGTGCATTATTAATGTTTTCTACATCATTTTAGGCCTAGAAAATCAACAAAGCAATAATCAAGCCCTGAAAATGTTATGGAGTTCTAAGTTTTAAATGCAGACACTGAAACTTTAATAATAATCAACTCTCATAATCTGGTTCCAGTAAGCTTCAACAGACCTTTGGGCCTGATCCACAGGGAAAGAATCAGTGTTGTGTGTATGTGTGGCCAGAGTCCTGGTTTTTATTTCTCACCCAACTAATACTGATCTAGGATAATTTACTTCTATATTTTTAACCCCATTCTTACTTTCTACAAAATTTTTACAAAGTTTTATTGTGCTAGGGACTTTTATATCAAAAGATAAAGAGTTAAATTTAGACAGTTTTTAAAATGAATGATTATTTCTATCCCTGGTTGTTAAGGATGTTACATTTAATCTTTATTCAAAGTTCTATCCCCAAATCTGGAAAAATCTCTTGAATCCATAGTCTAAGAGATTCAATCCAACTTCCTATTGTTATATCCATTGCTTATCATCAACAGCCCTTCCCAATAGTAAAGGAATGAGCTTAGTTGTAGATTAGATTTGTAGCTTTAGACTAAACCTACAGGAATCCTCATCATTACTAAGATCCCCTTTTATCTATTTATCTACATGTTTGTTTTTAATTTAATGTGAAAATTTTTTAATATTCTTTTTTTAAGTTTTGAATTCTAAATTCTTTCCTCTCTCCCTCCTACCTCTTGAGAAGACAAGCAATTTGATATAGATTATATATATATATATATATATATATATATATATACCCATATTAGCCATGTTATAAAAAAAAACACAGGCCAAAAAAAAAAAAAAAGAAAGAAAAGAATTAGTTTTAAAAAAATATGCTTCTATCTTCATTCATATTCCATCAATTATTTCTCTATAAGTGGAAAGCATTTTTCACCACAAGTCCTTTGGAATTGTCTTGGATCATTGTATTGTTGAGAATAGCTAAGTCATTTACAATTTAGATCCCCTCTTATTCTTGGTCCTGGCTCTAAACTTGACAGACCTTTGTGAAACTCTTTGACATGATCATGAACCATGTACTTTATACCATCACTAAGGGACCTAGTCAGTCAATCAGTAAGTATTTATTAAATGCTTTCTGTATGCCAGGCACTGTACAAAGTGCTAGGTAATACAAAGAAAGGCAAAAATTAATCTCTCTCCTCAAGAAGTTCACAGTCTGATAACAGAGGCAATGTGAAAATGACAACATTAAAACAAGTTTTATATAACATAAAAGGTAGGTAATCAATAGAAGAAAGGCACTAACTTTAAGTGGAATCAAGAAAGGCTACTTGTAGAATAAGTGATTTTATCTGGTACTTGGAGATGCATAGGTGGAATATTTTAGGCATATAGTACAGCCAAGGAGAGTATCTGTAATCTAGAGATGGAATATTAATTCACTAGGCAAAGACTTAGAAGGCCACAATTGAAACACTCCATGCTTTCTAAAGCTTTGCATGGCTTTTTTTAGTTTTTATTTAAATATTTTATTGATATCTTTTTGTATTCACATGACATTTATTTCCAAATATGGCCCTGTCACATAAATTCTTATAACTTTCTAATTTAATAAACTCTTTCCTTTAGGTAAAAAAAGAAAATTTCTTTTTTGGGGTTAATTTTTTTAATTAAAGCTTTTTATTTTTAAAACATATACATGGATAATTTTTCAACATTAACTCTTGCAAAATCTTGTGTTCCAATTTCCCCCCTTTCCCCCATTCCCTCACCTAGATGGAAAATAATCTAATACATGTTAAACATGGTAGAAATGTATGTTAAATCCAATATATGCATACATATTTATACAATTATCTTGCTGCACAAGAAAAAGCAAATCAAACTGGGAAAAAAATAGAAAGAAAACAGAATGCAAGCAAACAACAACAAAAAGAATGAAAATGCTATGTTGTAATCCACACTCAGTTCCCACAGTCTTCTCTCTGGTTATAAATGGCTCTCTTCATCACAAGATTATTGGAACTGACCTCAATCATCTCCTTGTTGGAAAGAGCCATGTCCATCAGAATTGATCATCGCATAATCTTGTTGCTGTGTACAATGATCTCCTGGTTCTGATCACTTCACTCAGTGTCTCCAGGCTGCTCTAAAATCATCCTGCTGATTATTTCTTACAGAACAATAATATTCCACAACATTCATATATCATAACTTATTCAGCCATTCTCCATCTGATGGGCATCCACTCAGTTTCCTGTTTCTAACTACTACAAAAAGGGCTGAAGAAGCTTGTTTTTCTTGTTTTGTTATTGTTCTTGTTGTTTTATTTAGCCTGGATATGTGACCTTGGCTGAACATACAACAGTGACTTGCAGGCCCATTTTAGTGCTATAATGAATTTCATTTTTGACCTGAGCCATCCTAGTCCAATTCATCCCTCCCTAAGCAACTTAGTAGCCAGGAACTCTCAGGGACCCACTATATTGGTGCTGAACTTAGTGCAGGCACCAAATTAGCTCTAGTCTCACTTCAGGTCAGAACTTCCCAGACTTAAGCTGGACAGTTACTTCAGTTTCCCTAGTAATAGAGATTAAAGATATGTGCCATCATTTCTGACCCAGAAGAGGTTTTGGAACAAATAAAAATTCCCCAATTGATTTTTTTTTCTTTTTATCCTTGCAGTTTCTATTTTACTCATGAAAAAAGCTTTTCAGTTACATATAACTGAAAATGTCTACATTATTTTTGTGATTTTCACTCTTCATTTGCCAGAGAATTCTACCCTTTACCTCATCTGTTTTAGAAGATGAATTTAACCATTCTCTTCCAATTTTTATTTTATATTTAAGTCCAGTGTCCTTACAGAACTTACTACAGGACAGAAGACACTAATCTAACCCTAAATTTTGCCAAGCTGCTTTCTGATTTTGCCACCAATTTCTACCAAACTAGAAACCATTATTCAAGTAGTATAGTGCTTGGGTTCATTCAAAACTGAGTAGAATTTAGTTATTTCTGATTCTTCTTCACCTAGTTGGTTCTACTGATCTTTTTGATTTTTAACCCATATCAGAGTTTTGACATTAATAGTATAATTTGAGACCTGTCATTCTCATTTTATTCTTATTTTTTGTCATTATTTACCTTCACAGTCTATATTTTGTGTTTCTCCAAATACTTTCATTATTATGTTGTCTAGCTTTATCAAGTATCTCTTTGGTAGTTTAACTTTTATAGGACTAAATCTATAAATAAATTAAAGTAGTATCATCATTTTCATTGTATTTGATACAGGACCTCATCATAAATAATGACTATACCTTCAATTATTTATTCTTTTCTTTAAAGAATGCTTTACAGTTGTATCTATAAAAATCTTAAATGAGATTTGGTAAAAAACAAACAAACAAACAAAAAAAAAACTAGTCAACTTTGAATTTCTGGATAAATCTAGGGTAAAATATAAACTTATATGCCAGAAACTGAAAGCTCTTCAGAATTGCCCCTCATGTCCTTCTAGACTGTTTAACATATTACAACCCTCTATTTATTTTTGTAGTTCAATCATCCTACCCTACTTGCTATTTTTTATGTATGATATTCCATGTCCTATCCATGCCTTTGTATGATTGCTCCTTATGTCTGAAATATTCTCCTTTACCTCTCCCACTTGAAATCTGTGGTTTCTTTCAAAAACTATATTCAACTTTCACCCTCCAAATGAAACCTTTCATGATAGCACTAGGTACAAGTGTATTCCCTTCCAAAACTAATTTGGATTTATTTGTCTACATTCTGTTAATAATTATATAATGGCCACTGCATTTGAGAAAGGGGCTCTTCCTTTGGGCATTTCCCCCCATTCCTCTCTTCTCTTGGGTATTTTTAATCTGGGAATTTTTTAATATGCTCTTTAAATTAGATCATTGGATAGTCTTATGATGAAGAAAGCCATCTGCACCTAGAGAGAGGACAGTGAGAACTGAATGTGGACCATAATATAGTATTTTCATTCTTTTTGTTGTTGTTTGCTTGCATTTTATTTTCTTTCTCATTTTTTTCCTTTTTGATCTGATTTTCTTGTGCAACATGATATTTGTAGAAATATGTACAGAGGAACTGCACATGTTTAATATATATTGGATCACTGCCAACTAGAGGAGTGGGTGGCGGGAAGGGTGGGAAAAATTAGAATACAGGGTTTTGTAGAGATGAATGTTGAAAATTATCCATGTATATATTTTGAAAATAAAAGGATTTAATAAAAAAATAGACCATTGGAGAAATTTGTCATCTAGAATTTTTTGGATACCTTGGTGTCATGGTAATTCATTAGAGAGAATAATTTTGAATTAAAATTTAATTTCCCGTATATTTCAGCCAGACCACTTCTGTGATGTCATTTAAATTTTTAACATTTAAGTATTAATATCTATTCCCTTTATTATATTTAATCATCATTAGGCATGGAAGTTAATATAAATAATCTAGATGCAATACACCTAGAATACTAGGTACTTATCAAAGCTAATTAATTACACATCTGATCTAAGTAATAAAGGTATTACAGATATTTTATAAGTTATTATTTAGAATATAGGTATATGTGAAGTATTAAGTAAGAGCTTCGAGGAGATACATGAAACATTATATGTTTTCTGTAAATTATCCAAGAATGTAGACCATTTAAAAAATTCCTAGGAGAATGGGAGTTTCTAAAAATGAATGGAATTTAATTGCAATATTTCTCACAGATGAGGAGAGGGCACTTAATAGATTTAAATGATGTTAATTAATGAAGAAGTATCTAGAGATAAATTATTAGAATCAACTTGGAATAAAAGTTATATGAAACACAAGAAAGATTAGAAATAGCAATAGACTTCCTGACACTATAGGAAATAATATAATTTCAAAAGGGAACCAGAAATGTTAGTAAGGATTTTTCTCATGGAGGACAACATTTCCCTATAAGGAACAAACATTGGGCATTTGAATTAGAAATGTAAACTGAAGCATCACCATAGTGGAAAACATCTGAAGCAGAGAAAAGACATAGTTTAATAGAAAATCTTGAAAGTCCAGTGTTGGAATCATGCAATGTGTAAAAATCACAATTTTCAGAGATTAAAAAAGCAATTTGATAATAATGGGATATCTCAGCAAGCATATGCAAATTTTATATAAATAAACTATCCAGCAAAAAGATGGACTATTTGAGTTTGTAACTGAGATAGATAATTAACTGCAAAGATCAAGAGGAAAAGGAACAGTAAAGCATGGACAAGCAGAAGTATTAGAATGGATAAAATGTGTCAAGGTATGATATATCTCCAAGAATTGAAGGAATATTTCACTGGACTTGATTATGAGAAAAAGCTGCCAAATTTTGATGAATTATTTCAAATAGTTAATCAATTTAAATTGTGTTAAAAACACAACTAATGCCAATTCCAGAATATCAATCCAGGTATGTGCCACAAAATCAAGAATGAGGTCACCTTAGATGGCAGAGATTCAAGAGAAGAAATATATGAATCTTGGCAGACTAAACCATTCCATTTGGCATAATCAAAAAGCAAAGTGTCAAAAGCCAGACCTTTTGATTTAAGATTGTTACCAATTTAGTATAAACAGTAGAATAACAAATATTGTTTTTGTTTTAGTTGTGGTTTGGAGGGATATGAGTGATGCATATATTAATAAGAAGAATGAAGCTGGGTTGAGTGAGATGAATTCCAAGTCAACTTTGGGAAATGAAAATAGAAGTTAGGGGTTTAGGGTGTCCCAGATTGTAAACACGATAAAAATCACTTCATTTTAAACTAATTTGTTATTGATTGATGCAGAAAAACTACTATCAGAAGAGAATCATTGTTATTTATTATAACTGTGGATTACCAGATCATAAATATTGTATTGTACTCAAAAGAATTAAAACTTAATTCCAAGGAAACTGTTGCCCATGGAAACAGTATCAAAAATTAAGAGATTTCATGTGGTCCAAATTTGTTTCCAATGAGTGAAAGCAACAGATTTTTAACATGTCGGAAAGCACTGTTGTTCACAAAATATAAGAGAAATTTGAAAATATCTAGAAATACTTTACCTTGAAATAGCTAAATTAAAAAACAGAACTAAGAGATTATGTGCAAATATATATGTGTTTTATATATGTATGTATATACATATATATAACCAAATGATATACACATTAGAAGTTCCTACATTGAAAAAGAAACCACAGACTATATTAAAAATTTATATGTTCCAGAATCATTAAAATTAAAAGAATGGAAAAGAGGGAAGGAAGAACTTATTAAAGGGTATACTATGTGCTGAGCACTGTCTTAAGCATACAAATAAAAGCAAGACAATCTCTGTCTTCAATAAGTTTTCATTGTAATGAGAATAGACAAAATACAAAAGGGAGAGAATATGGTTTTGATGTTAGAGAATCAAGAATATGTAATGGAATGATAATGAAGGCAGGTCAATCAGGATCCCTTCACAAAATGGAGGCTACAGAAGGAATTTCATCAATGGGAGGAGGGAAATATGCCTTACAACAAGATAGTCCAGAGTAAACAGAACAGAATTATATTACTATAAAAAAGCCAAAAATCATTTCATATCCTGAAGACTATAATTCAAATAGTGATGCTTCATTTATGTGGTGATGTCCACCAGATATTCAGATAGCTCTTTTCTATGTTTTAAAGTCAAAAGTGTAAAGAGGTATAACACTTCTAAGGATGTTGAAAGTTCAAACCCCAAAGCAATCTCATTTTAACCTGATATGCCAGTTATTGTGAGAGAAATTATTTTGAAATGGGACTACTATAAGTAGTCTAAATTATATAAGCACATAAAGTTACCATTGTACGAAAGTGACAAAAGAGCTGTGAATATAGAAACCAATAATAAGAGCATAAGAAATATTAGGCTAGATTTTTTATTTATACATAATAAGCCAGGTAAATATAGAGAAATAATTATTCATATAGACAAATGCATTGTTTTAATGTGATTATATGCAATTATCTTTTATATTCTATATATCATGCATCAAGATGTATTTTGTGGTTTATGTGATATTGGTATGTATTTATTATTGATATATTTGCATATATAGCATATTACATGTGAATTAAATATTTTCTTGTCTGTTTGCTAATATGCTAATAATGATATATACACATAGTCTATCCTCAATTTTCATATGGGTAACATCCCTAGAAAAAGGTATTAAAGTAAAAAATGCAAATGTTGATACATTGAAGGTATGGGATATAAGGAGTTAGACTTCTACCACCACCAAAAATTGTAATATTTCACTAGAAGCTGAAAATACACTTTTCTACATACAATTCTTTATAATAAAGCATTAGTTCTAATAACATAACCATGAATTAACCAATAAAGTTCATTACACATAATAAAATTGGTAACATGCAAAACATTTTCTCTTTAGTAATTTCCTAGAATTCTGTGACTTTTTGTATTAATATCATAACAACAAAATTTTATTTCAGATATTATTTGCTTTTTATTGCACATAAGATCTTCAGTGCCATAAATACTGTACAGAAAATGTAATTCTCAAAACTAATACATTTTTAGCTTGAATTTTATCTTCTATTTTGTTGGATGGCAGTGCAATGGTGTTGAACTGCACATAATACTAGCATAAAACATTCCTGCTCTTTAAAAACCAAGGAAGATGTTTCTGGGACTTTAGTCACTGCTATCAAAGACACCAAAACTGTCTAGGGATAAATTTTATTATTATTATTTTTAATTAAATTTATTAAATTAAATTAAATTAAATAATATTATTTTGGGGCCCAAATGACTTGCACTTTTGGAACATAACTGCAATACAAAATTTGAGTTTTAAAGGCAAATAATGAAAAGAAGTAACTGTGAGAAAGGCCAGGGAACAACAGGAGAGTAAACAAGATTAATGATGTACCCAATAGGATACTAACTATTCCACAAAATTGCATGCCTCATACCTTCCTTTTTTTTTCTCTACTGTGCATAGTCATAAATAGAAAATTGTTAACAACATGAAAGTAAAAATGAAGCTATTAATAAGATTACATGAATGCTTGGAAAGTCATGAAAGTTAATATGTGAATGTTGTGGATTGATTGATTTATAATGAATATTGTGAATGAAAAAGTTTATTTTTTGCCTATATGCTGATTATATAGAAAGAAAGTATGTGTTGATCTGTTATAAAATATAGTAATGATATAAATAACTTTTGTTAGTTATATGATATTTGTACATTCCTCTTATTATGACATTTTAATTTGCATAGAACTAAAACTGTTCACTGAGGAGATGATGTAAAAGAGTCCTTTTCAGATACTGCTTTGTTTGTTGTGCTGACAGGCTTAGAAGTATTTTTACATAAAGGCAAAGAATTATATATATTCTCAAATGATATAAAATATTGCTATTGTAATAAATGAACATTTTGATTCCCCAAAGGAACAGGAAAAATGTATTTGAATAAAAATTGTTAATATATTTGTTTGAAAAAAACACAGACTTCAAATGGGATTTCATTGTGGCAAAAACATGGACTCAGACCTTATAAATGATATAGAATTATGTATTGCTTGCTTGTGAACTAAGGTTTAGAACAAAGAAATAACTTTATTTATTAAAAATTAGAAAAATATAAATACAAAGAAGAAAAACTCAAGTTGGATGACCATGTTGAAGACTTTGTAGCCAGGGGACATTATGGTCACTTACCTCATTTGCATATAACTGTTTTAATTTTTTTTTAATGAGAAATGACATAAACACTTGGTTATTGAGGAATAATTTTAAGAGACTATTTAAAAAGACTTGGGCAATGATTACCTTATAAGTAAAGCATGAGCCACTAAGACCCAGGAGGTTTTGATTTAAGCTATTAGGAATCTGAGGATAAGAACCCTATCCTAATGATAAGACTGAGGTGCAAATTGAAGACATGGAAAATGTGGAATAGGCATGTTACTGTAATGGTGGTGGGTAGAAGCAATCAGCTGACAGAAAGTCTCAGTTGAGCAATTCCTGACTAGTGAGAGAGAAAATTTATTTTATCGTTCAAGAGTTTCAGTGATAGCTATTGTTTTTTGTTGTCATCTAGAATGGCGTTTTCATGTTTGTTTCTCCTTTCTGCTACCATTGATTTCAGAAGAAAAAGCATAAAAGGCAGGTGTTGCAGTTGCTTGGGGTCCTAGTGAGCTAGCTAGGTTTACCTTACTTAAAAGAGCCAACCTGAACTACATTGCTATGATTAGATCAGTATGCAGGGAAGTGAATAGTTGTCTGAGATTATCTGTATAACCCAGAAATAGCTAGTTTGATGAAAAAAACTGCTATTCATATTAAGAATGACTATCTTAACTCCCCCCCCCCCCTTTTAAGAGTTATTATAAGTTGAAAGCATTTATAAATGCTTAGTTCAAATAAAGAGAAAAATATTTTCCCATTTTGAGGATAGTGAGGCTTCCCTCACCAATAAGCAGTAAGTAGAGAAGTAGTTTCATGTCTTATGAGTATCCCTGAATATGTCAATGACACCAAAGCCTGAAGTCCAGAATAGTAAGTTATTCCACGCATCATGGGTTTTTTTCTCCTTCAGGTGTTTTTCTATTGGGTTCCTGTGTGTGCCTTCCCTTCCTGACAGGTATTGAATGCATTGGTAGGAGACTGTGACCAGCTTTCTCTGTAGATTGTGATGCATTTTCTTATTTATGCACTTCCTTTCATATGAGTACCATTTATATTATTGTTTCTTTTGTTTTTATTGATTATTCAAAAGATGTAAAAGCTTCTTTATTGTGAATTGTTAGATGTGGAAACAGAAATACATGGGGGGAGTGCATTTTCCCTTTAAGTCCTCTAAGACCCTGAGAAAATTTAAATGAAACCTTGCTGTTGTGGGAAACTATTTTTAGGAATCTGAATATTCCAACCCAGAGAATCAGTAAGTGTCTACACGTCCATGTGAATGATTACATTATATGGGAGTGACCATATCAAACATCACATCTTAGAGTGCATGTTGTCCCCCACTTATAATGTAAGTTTATTGTGAGCCAAGAATGTTTCACATTTGTATTTAGCCTTTGTCTGGGCCTTTTAATAACTTAAATCAAAATCTCCTGTCATGTAGTGACCCTTTAATAAATATTTGTTGGATGATTGTTACTTAATTCATCTTATTTCTCTTCTAATCTATTCTTAATTCTATATATTAATTCATAGGTCAGACAATTATTTGTTCCTTTATTCTTTTTGTCTCTCATGAGGGTAGAGTTCTTGGACAACTAAATTTTCACTCACTCTTCTATAGTTTTTTTTGTGCAATTATATATTTAACTGTTAACCTATCCTTCATTTTTTGCTGAGTCACACTCTGAGAAGGTATCACATAATGATCTTATGGAGAAGATAGAAAGATGTGTTCTATATAACAATACAATTGAATATTTTCAAAAATGGTTGATTGGATAGACTTAAAGAGTAGTGACACAGAGATTTGTGTTTATTTATTTTTTTTATTTATTATTTTTTATTTATTTTTTCTTATTATTTATTTATTTATTATTTATGCTATTTAATATTTTTATCAGTAACTTAGATAAAGGCATTCTCATGAAATTTACATAATGACTAGCAGAGATAACTAACACACTGGCTGACAGTCCAAACTGAAAAGACCTTGACAGATAGAACAGTAGATGGAATCCAATAATATGAAATTCAAAAGGATAAATTCAACATCTTAGAATGCTTTCAAAAATCAACTTCACTAATATAAATTGGGGAAGTTGTCATTTGATAGCAGTTTTTCTGAAAAAAAGAGAATTTTAATGGATTGCAAACTTATTATGAGTCAGCAGGGTGAAATAGCAGTTCCCCCCCCCCCCCAAAAAAAATGTGATTTTGAGCTATGCTATTTCTCCATGAATAAAGATATGACTGTTCCTCTCTACTCTGCTCTGTATCACATATAAAGGGACCTAGGTTAAGAAGGACAGAATAAACTGGAAAGCATCCAAAGGAGAGTAGTCAAGATAGTAACCTGACTAAATTCAGGCCATAGAAAGATGAGGCAAAAGACCTGGGAATATTTAGTCTGAAAAGGAGAAGACTAAGCTATCTTTAAGGATGTGAAAAGCTCTGTCACATGAAATTAGAAATAGATGTTTTCTATTTGTCCCCACGGGGAAGAACTAGGGAGATGTTGTAAAGGGATAAATATAGTGTTGGAATCGGGAAAATAATCCTAACAATTATTTCTGTAGAATGCGTTACCATGGTAGGTGATAGATTCTTCTTCATGTAAGACCTTCAAAAATAGGCTGATCATTTGCTAGATATATTATAGTGAGAATCCCTTTGGGTTATAGATTGGACCACGTGACCTCTAAAGTATAACTCTCAAATCTTGGGGGTTTGTTTTTGTTTTGTTTTTGTGTGTCTGTCTCTCTCTGTGTGTGTGTGTGTGTGTGTGTGTGTGTGTGTGTGTGTGTGTGCTTGTGTGTGATTCTATGACTTTTAGAAATATCAGATCCTGAAGGAAACAGTGTGAAATAGAAACAGGGTCATGGGCTAGGAGTTGCTCATTGGCCAAAATCATGATGACTGCTCTTATAACCTTCCTTTTTCCCCACTACAAATTACTTCTAAATCCAGATTAGCCTCTTCCTGATTTTTATGGTATCTCCCATCATTTTGAGTATTGGCTGCCCTTAGGTCCTAGAAGGCCTCTCCTGAGAGAGGCTGCTGTAATGGACCTGAATTATCATTAAAAAACATCCAAGGAGCTAAAAGAATATTTCACACTTTTTCTTAGATAAAGGTAGCAGTACTTTTAACATCGCTATATACCCATGACTTCTATTCACAGTGAGAAAATAACCTGCGCTCTTTGGGGAATTGCTTGACACAGTCCTGGCATCAGGGTTTAACCTGACCTCTGAAGCTACATAGCAGTGATCAAATGCAACATCTCCTATGGCTCTACGGTCAGTTCTACCCGGATGACCCAGTTTCACCAGAGCCAAACTCAACATCATATGGCAGAGGAATTAGGGCTACACTAGTTGAGCCCTCTTGCTAGGAGAAGCTGGAAATGAAACATGAAAAGAAGTATTTCATCCATCTACTCTGAGGAATATTTTAAGACTGATGAAACAGGGAGAAGGAGACCTTTTTTTTTCCTGGAAAAAAACAAACTGGACTGTATTTAGGAAATTTATACAGTGCTTCAATAATTCCTGATTGTCACCAAGGCCAATATTTAACGTCAGTATGTTCTTGGGGATATTGTATGGCTGGGAATTATGAAATACCACATTGAGGTTGCAGGTAACCTGCAAGGACAAATGTGGCCTAAGCTGAATATAGTCTGTTATAATGAAGATGACAGGAAATTAGAGCTGTCCTAAAAGTAGAAAGGGCTTCCTTGGGAGATTATATAAGGCAGCTAGTTAGGAGAGTAGATTAGAACTCTGGATGTGAGTTTAAATCCTGCCTCAGATTCTTAGCTTCTTATGACAATGACAAGTCACTTAAACTCTCTCAGTCCACTTTCCTCATCTCTTAATTAAAGATAATAATAATATCTCCCCTAGAGGATTATAGCTCAAACAAAATGATATATTAAAGTACTTTGAAACCCTATACATATTATCCATTTGAGAAATGGCATAGACATTACTCAAGAGTAGAATAAGAAGGCTTATCATATAAGGAGAATAAGGGATAACAAATAATTCATGTGCCAAATTGGTACACAACAAATATTTAAAAGCAAAACAGGATTAGGCTTTGAGCCCATTGGTTACAGAGGTGGATAGAGTATCAGGCCTGAAATCAGTTCAAATATGACCTCAGACACTTAACACTTTCTAGCTATGTGACTCTAAGCAAGTCACTTAATCTCAATTGCCTCACCAGAAAAAAAAATAGAGAAAGAAAGAAACAATCTTTATTTGTGGAATAAGAGTAAAACAACCTTCTTCCCACCAGAGGTAAATGAACTCTAGGTATAGAATTAGGTATATATTGTTAAGCTTGGCCAAAATGGTAGTTTGTTTTCTTAACTGTACTTTTTTTATTCTAAGGTAGAATTCATATGGCTCTAGGACAGAAGTGCCAAATCTTGGCCTATAAACTATTTTAAAAATATTTTGATAACTATATTTCAATATAATTGGTTTTTTAATCCAATTTATGTTATTTTATACATTTAAAAACATTATTCTGAGAAAGAGTCCATTAACCTCAAGGGGTACATTCAGACTATCTCCCAAGCCTGAAATACTCTCCTTTGTCTTTTCTGACTACTGACCTCTCTGGTTTTCTTTAAGAGCCGATGAAAATCCCTTTTAATTATTTCCTATTTATCCTATATGTAGCTTTTTTTTTGAATATGTGTGTGTCTGCATATTTTCTCTCACATTAGGCTGTAAGCTCCTTGAGGGCAGGGATTGTCTTTTGCTTCATATTGTATCCCTAGCACTTAGTGCAGTGCCTTACATTGTGCTTAATAAATGCTTATTGATTGAAAGATCATTTTTTAAAAAAGCCTCTATCTTTTGTTTGTTTTTTTTAATATGTAAATAAGAGTCACACAGGATATGAATGTGAAGGTTTGCAATATACATCTTTGAAGGTAGTACCCTCAAATATGAGCTCACAAATTCATCAAATAATTAAATATTTGGATAGCTCTTTATTATCATTTTATCTTCAGTTGAATAATAGCACAGTTGTCCATATGGCAGAGTTTTTAGGATCATGGATTTCAGGCTTACAGAGGCATTAAAGGTTATTTAGTCCAACTATCTCATTCAGGAGACAAGGGAAATGAGGGCCAGAATGGTAACTTCTCTAGCTTCATAAAATTAGTAGATAACAGCACCGGTTGAACTTAGGTCTTTTGGCAAAAAAAAAAAAAAAAAAAAAAAAAGTTGCCAAATCTTCTTTCCATTACTCCATAGTATGAATATAAAAGTAGACGAATCCTTCTTGTGATTTGGGGAAGACATATGTCATGCTACATCAGACCTGCCTATCCATAGGGAACATTTCCCCTCCCCGTTCAAACATGATGATTTCCACATGGATAGTTCAAACCACAATTGTCTTCATGAAGTCATTACATCACTGCTTAATCACAGTATATGAGGGAATAGAAATCAATAGGAAGAAGTTCAAGGGAAAGCAAGAGAATATGGAGTCAGGCACTTCAGCCCCTACTTTACTCTGCTACTATAAGGCAATGCCATTGGTGCTGAAACTGCCCACAAAAATAGGCAGATCATTTGGACAGAACACTTAACTTTTTCAATATAGCCTGGGGACACTCTAAGGCATTCTGCTATGCCATCATGAAGTTTAAATAGCTTTATCCCTAAGAATAGTTGGAAAGCTTGAGAATTCAAACCAATGCTGGGGCCCATTTGTATATTATCGGTTCTGAAACCATGAAATGATCATTAATGTACTGTTGAATGTGCCTGAAAAAGAGAAGGATTTTGCAGTTAATTACTACAAGTATTTAGATCATTGTGACACAAAACCCACCTAGAATTTGGTCTCCTTGATTCCAGAAGATAGACTAATCAAAATGACAGAAGTTACAGAGGTAGATCTGAGCCAAGTATGAGAAAACCCCTGCCATTAGAGAAATCCAAAAATAGAATGAGTTTCTTTGAGAGGTAATGAGTTCTCAAGTATTGGAGATCTTCATGCTGAAGTTCATTTCTAAATAATAGCTCATACTTGTGGGTATTGTCTTCATAGATCTATTTTTCTAAAGCTTAAAGCCCAAAAGAGGGAGGTTATATATGGGTTAAAATGTCATCTCCTTGTTCTATCCATATAAATGAGATTATATGGCAGAGTGAATAAAAAGTAGGCTTTGGAGTCATGAACAACTGGATTTACATTTTGCCTCTGATAACATCTTTTCTCAGTCCCACCCCATTCCCACGTATTTCTGGTATAGAACCCTTATTAACATACAAGTAGTGAAGGTTTCCTCACTTGGAACCTCCTTAGCCATTGAAACTACAGGTTCAAAGCAATTTTTTAAAAAGACACATAAATATCATGAGTCAAAATATAGAAAGATTTGCATGAGGAGATGCAGAATTAAATCAGCAGGAAGAACTGAGTTTAAATCTAGTCTCAGATACATATTCGGTTTATGACCCTGGGTCACTTAACTCTGTTTGTTTTAGTTTCCATATCTGTAAAATGGGAATATCTCCCAGGGTTGTTTTGAGGATCAAATGAGATAAAATTTGGAAAGTGCTTAGCACAGTGCCTGGCATATAGTAAGTGCTGTATAAATGTTAATTATTATAATTATTTTTAAACTAGGATGCTATCACACTGATGAAAAACATATAAAGAGAAAAAGAAAAGACAGAAGAAGCACAATGATTCCTTAAGGCAGCAAAACTTCAGCTAGATTTGAAAGGGGATAGAAGACAAAAGCATTTCCTTGCCTTATATTTATTGATTCCCTTGACTTTGCCCTGTTAAGAGCAAGATTGATATAACTTTTAAATTTTTTAAAATTATGTACTTAACAAACTTTAAAAACAGAAACATTTCAATATACAAACAACACAAAAGAAGATTACTTATGTAATTGTGACATTTTATTTAGTGTTTTTAAAAATAATTTCCATTACACTTAACATAGGAGTAATAAAACTGTTTCACTTGCCTACGTTCTCTGGAAGATCTGCTTTTTACTATAAATTATCTAATGTTGCATTGGTGATGTTTTTTTCTCTTTTTGCATCTTTATCACTATCCATCCACTCTATTCCCAACCCTGCCCTCAGCCAAATTGAAATCTTTCCTTATATTAAATTATTCTACTTAAGACATGTGATGGGATATACCTGTCTATAATTCCTGCTACTAAGGAAGCTGAGAATGATGGATGACGTGAGTTTTTCACTAAAGACAATCAGATATCAAGTCTGGTACCAATATATAAGCCTTTTTGAACAGAGTACTAGTTTAAACTGCCTGAATAGGATTGAGATGGACCAGTTTGAGAATGGAACAGATCAAAGCTTCTGAGGCAATTATAGCCACTGTCCTTCAACCCTAAGCAAGATAAGGAGACTCTCAGAATAAGGAGGTTTATCAATCTCAAAAAAGCAAACCAAATCAATAATAATAATAATAATTACATAGCTGAGAAAAAAACACATTGGCTATATCTGAAAATGTACATCACTTTCTATACTTTTCTAGTCCTTCTATTCTCTATCAAGAAGTAGGAAATTTGCTTCTTGAAATCATGATTAGCAACTGAATTGATTTTGAAATTGTTTAAAATATATATTATTGTGGTCATTGTGTAAATTGTCAAGGGTTTGCTGGCTTATCTCTATCAATTCATATATATATATATATATATATATATATATATTTCCAGGTTTCTCAAAGTCTCTCATATTTCTCATTTCTTCTAAACAATACAATTGATATGCCATAATTTGATCAGCCTTTGTGTAGTTGATAGATACTTGTTTTGTCTTGGTTTTTTATGATAAGAAAAAGTATTGGTATATAAAATATTGTATAAGTTCATATACTGTGTTGTGTAAGTTCATAACTTAAAAAAGCTAAAAGTAACATCAATCTTGCTCTTAACAAGGCAAAGCCAAGGGAATGTACAAACACAATATAATACATGTGCTATTATATTACTATGAATATTATATTGCTATGAATATGAAAACATAATATAATATATGTAGGATTATATTGCTATGAATATTGCTATGACTATATTGCTATAAATACCCAAAGATTATTTCCTTCTGCCTTTAACATCTTTGTTCTTTATGGCTAGTAATAGCATCACTGGGTCAAAGAGAATACAGAATTTAATGATTTGGAGATTAGCATTCCAAATTATTTTCTCATATAGTTAAACCAATTTATAGATCCATCAGCTATGTATTAGTGGACCTTTCTTCTGATAGCATCTCTAACAATTATCAGTATCCTTTTTGTCATCTTTGTCAATCTGATGTATATGAGATTGAACCTCTATATTGTTTTAATTGACAATTATATTATTAATTTGTAGCATTTTCTAGTATGAGTGTTCATAAATGTCCATATGACTTCTTCATTTGAAATTGACTATACAGGAGAAAATGTAAATGATTTTTTAAAAAAAAGATGTCAATTAAAAAACTTTTTAAAGGCAACTTCCTGTTCATATCCCTTTAAAAATTATTCATTTGGGATTGGCTCTTGTTTTCTATATAGTCTTTAATAACATTTTGTCCTTTGTTTTGACTGTTCATTTGAAAGCTTATTTTTGTTGATAGCTAAGTTTACAATAACCTAATGGATATGTGATCTCACCTGGATGACTATTCCATCCAATGATTGCCAGTCACCCAGGAATGCTTATTTTGTGAAAGTTTTGTACCTGTGTTATGTTTTATTGTAAATTTAATTTTATCAACTTGCAACATAAGTTATTTAAATAAAATTTGAAGAAAAAGTAGAATTCAGTCAGAATCAGGGAAAATTAGAATTAGCAACATGAAAAGAAAATTGAGCCTTCTCCCAACTCTATAATCTCTACTAAGTCATTAAAAAGAGTCTCTTTGAAATAGTTGATAATTTTTGTTCATTACACAATGCTTGGATACATATTCATGTGTATGTGTATGTTTGTGTATGTGTGTGTCTGTGTGTTTGTATGGTATTCTTCTTGATATAATGTAAACTCCTTAGAGGCAAGAGTTTGGAGGGTTTTTTTTAATCTTATGCTGCTACAATATAGAAAAATAATTCATAATAAGCCCTTAATATATGCTTCTTGAATGAATGATGGAATATGATAGTATTTAATTAGGTGGTAATATCCTGTGGCTATTAATTTTTTCCTCCTTTAAGATATTGGGGAGAGGCAGATGTTGCAAAAGGGAAAGGAAACAAGAGAAAGGGGATAGGAAGGGAAGAAGAGAAGAGGTGGAAAAGAAGAAAAGGAAGAGAAAGAAGTAATGGAGAGGAAGAAGGAAAGGGACAGAGGGAGGAAGAGAGGGAAATAAGAGAGAAAGAAGAGAAAGGGAAAGGGAGAGAGGAAGAAGGGAAAAGAGATTTGAATGGAATGTTTTAGTGATAAAAATAATACTTTAGTTCTAGGATTTTATCAGCAACATCAAAGTATCAGTAGGTTAGAAGGAACTTGAGAGAGGTCATTTAGTATGTTGCCTTTAGCCTGGATGTTTAAAATACTATTAAATACTATTAAAAGTCCTATTAAAAGGTAACTGAGCAGCCAAGGGAATATTTTGTGCCTTTCCTTGTATATAGATAGCAGGTTTCTAATATGTCTATACATCCATGAAATAATTACTAAGTACCTGAAGCAACTAGACTCTGTGGATTATGGGGATAAAAAGAAAGGCAAAAGACAGAACATACCCTTTAGCAGCTCAAAATCTAATGGACAAAACAATGAGCAAATGGCCATGTACAAACAAGACATATAACAGGATAAATGGGAAACAATCAACAGAGGTAAGACACTAGAATAAAGAGGAATTGGGAAAGGCTTCTTGTAGGAATTGGGATTTTAGTTGGGATTTGAATGAAGGAAGAAAAGCCATAAGGAAGAGATGAGGATGGAGCATGAGGGACAATCAGAGAAAATGCCCAAAGACAATTCTTATTTGTGAGACAGGACATTAGTATCCCTAAATAGAAGAGCACATGAGAGAGTGAAGATTTGTATAAAGTATAAGAAAACTGGATAAGTAGGGGAGGAGCAGATTATGATGCCAGAGGATTTTATATTTGACCCTAAAAATGATGAGAGCCACTGGAGGTTGTTGAATAAAGGCGTGACATGGTGAGACCTGTGCATTTGAAAAGATCACTTTGAAAACTGATTGGAAGATGGAATGGAGTGAGGACAGACTTGCAGTAAACAGACTAAAAAGTAGGCTCTTGAAATGATCCAAGTACAAGGTGATGGTAGTAGCTATAAAGAAGTATGAGAGACAGAGAGAGACAGAGACAGAGAAAGAGAAAGAGAGAGAGGGAAGAGGGAGAGAGGGAGGGAGACAGAGAGAGAGAGAGGACAGAGAGACACAGAATACACAGAGAAACACATAGAAAGTGAGAGAGAAAAAACAGAGACAGAGAGACAAAAATGAGACAAAGAGACAGAGAGAAATGTAAGAAAAATAAAATTGGCAGACCTTGACAACAATTTGAATATGAGGAGTGAGAGATGGAAATGGAAGAGTAGATGACATCTAGATCCTTAGTCCAGTGGACTGGGATGATATTAGAGTCCTCAACAGTAATAGAGAAGTTTGGAAGGGGAAGGATATGAGAAAAAAATAATGAGTTCAGTTTGGGTATGTTGATTTTAAGATTTCTATGAGACATCTAGTTCAAGATGTCTAATAGATAATTGGAGATACAAGACTGGAAGTCAACAGAAAGATTAGAGTTGGATAATTATGAAAAATATTTAGTATAGACATGATAATTATATCTATGGGAGCAGATAAGATCATCCAGTGAAACAGTATAGAAAGAGAAGAGAAAAGGGCCTAGTACTGATCCCTATGAGATACTCAAGGTCAGTAGGCATGATACAATTAAAATAAAGGAAAGAAGAATGAGAAATATTTTGCATTTTTTCACTTTTTTTTCCTGAAGCAATTGGGTTTAAGTGACTTGCTCAAGGTCACACAGCTAGAGAGTGTTAAGTCTCTTAGACCAGATTTGAATTCAAGTCCTCCTGATTTCAGGACTGGTGCTCTATCCACTGCACCACCTAGCTACCCCAACATCTTGAATTTTTTAAGAGGATTGGTTGAGACAGTGTTCTGACATTAAGATTCAACCTGACGTATGAAGCTATATAGCAGTGACCAAATCTACCATCTCTCTGAGGTCAGTACTACCCAGATGATCCAGTTTCACTTGAACCAAACTCAGCATCACAAAAGACAATCCAAAAAGAGCTAGACACAGGAACCTTCTTGGTGACTCAGGAAAAACATGAAGGATTTCAAAAATAATATATTTCATTTTTCTTCTTTGAAAAATAGTGTAAGACTGGGAAAGGATGGTGAAGAAGAAGGAAGAATGAGAAAACTACAGAGTTGAAGAAAAAAGAATATAGTTCCCTAAAGATTATCTCTGAGGAGGAAAGTGGATTTTGGAAATTGTATAGTATTTTTGATTCCCTAATAAAGTCCTATCTGTTCAACACCAATATTTTCTCAGAGATGCCCAATATAAATGTCCAGGAATTATGAAATCAAAGAAGAGTCAAAGTTATGAGTGACCAAAGGGCAGAAGTGGGTATGAGTATAGAGGACTATGTTACCCAAGATGTCTCACATTTGAGAAGTGACATAAAAACATTCTCAAGGATAAACATGACTAGAATGAGAGGCAAGCTGATCATGCAGGGAAAATGAGGGATGACAGATGAGAAACCTGAATGTGGAGCTAGTAGTGATGAAATATTAAAAGAAACAGAATTAGGCCTCTTGAACATTGGGTGAATTGTTTCTAATGGATTTGCAGAAAAGCATAAGCAAATCTCAGTCTTTGCTTCGGGGACTAGAAGTGAAGTATTCTTCCTCATCTAAGTGGAGTGATTGATTATAGGTATAAAATGAGACACATGTTGCCAAGCTTGGCCAATGTCTTGATTGTTTGTGTCACTATTCTTCTTGTTACAAGAAATATTTATGGGGGATAAGGGAGGGGTCATTGGAATGTGACAGATTATAAAAGAAGCATCTTTCCTGCTCATTTATCTTCCCTTAGATCCCACTGACAAACAATAATGGGATAGCCTTATGAAGACAACATGGGTCACATTATCCATATGGAAACCAACATAGTCATATTGTGGAGGAGACTTTTTCTCATGTGAAGGCAGGCTAATGAAATATATAATTCTTGGCTCACCTGGATATCAATAAAAAAAAATTTTAAATGAGAAATAAAGACATGAATTAAAATCACACAGGATGAGAAACTATGAGAAGGATGTGATATCTATCTGTAAAAAGAATAGCCATATTTATAAGATCCAACAGTGTATCTCTATAGAAGTAGCTTTTTGTTTTGTTTTTTTATCATGATGTGAATGACAGTAAAATATATATGGCAGGGTCATAGATTCATGGATTTTGAGCTTGAAGAGACCTTGAAAGTCAAACTAAAACAAGAGGTAAAAGGATTTTCAAAGATTACATAATCCACCCTTCTCATTTGACAGATCAGGAAACTGAAAACCAAAGTGGTTAAATGCTTGATCAAGACTCGCAACCAAATCCAGAATTCGAATTCAGTTCCTCTGGTACCAAAACCAGAATTTTTTTCACTTCTACTTAACATCTCAAGAGCCAAAGTGAACTTGGGAATTCATATATCCTATCAGTGCTGCTTGCATTAATTTCCATACAGACAGGGATGTCTTCATGAGATCATCCAATTATTTTTTGGCAGTGGGGATCTGAGAGAAGATAAATGAGTAGGAAAGAGTTAAAGAAGGAACAAGGGAAGGGATGGACACTTTAGCATCTACCCTGGTCTGGTACAATCTGAGTTAACCCAATCAGCAGCGAAACTACCCCCAAACCTGAGCAGATTATCTGGGCAGAATGTTAATTTTGCAGTCAGGGATGGTGATGCCCTAGAGGGTTTCGCCATGCTAAATGTGAGATTTGTAGTTGCTTTCATGGCATTCCTGTTTATAGCTAAGAAGCTTGGGAATTCAAAACTACTCCAAAGCTCATCTACAATTTGGTCATAAGAGTTTAAATTGAAGGACTAGGGATATTTGGAAGACTTAAGGCAAGCATGATCATCAACTTTAAGTATTTACCAAACAATTAGGAAGAAGCAGGCTTAGGTTTCTATTGTCTGGCTCCAGAAGGCAAGACTCAGAGAACATGTGCCAGTTGGATAGGTAATTTTTCAGCACTGACAGTTGCAAATCCTTTTGTTCCAACTTTTTCCCTCCTTCCCCCAACTCCTTCCCCCAGATGGCAGGTTGAGCAATACATGTTAAATATGTTAAAGTATAAGTTAAATACAATATATGTATACATGCTCATGTGCCAGTTGGAAAGAGGTAGCTCTTACTGAAGTACAGAGGAAAACTTCCTGCCATTAGCACTAGCCAAGAATGGTATGAGCTATCCTGAGACGAAATTAGTTCATTGAATCTGGAAGTCTTCAAGCAAAGGTTGAAAAACCACTGCTTGAGAACAGTCTAAAAGGGATTCCAACACAGGAAGAAGTTGGAACACATAATGTCTAGGATTCCTTCTAACTCTGAGATTCTAGACTCACAACTCACTATGCCTGCCCAATTGCTTATGTGACTGGAAACCTACGCTAAAACAATCAACCAAATTAGTATTTCTCCCTTCAGGTTATTCTTCTTTCTGCAAGATAAGAATTCACATTAGAGGAAGGGAAAGATATCATATTTTTATACTATTCTTATCAATGTAGCAGTGTGAAAGAGTAGGTAGAGACTGGGAGGTAGATCACATTACCTGGATGACCTCAGGCAAATCATATAGGTCTCAGTTTCTCCTGTATGTTCTCTAAGTCTATACATTGTAGAATAATTGCAGATTAATTGGGAAAGGGCAGATCGTCACCTCATGTTTCCTATATACATCACAGATAAATCACAGATTTGTATCACTATACAAATCACAGATCCAAACATACATAGTACAAATATACATATGTGTATACACACACATGCACACACACACACACACAATCACACATATATATTTTGGAGTGCTGCCTTTTTTCCCCCTGTTTTTCTTCCTTATTTTTAGATTCTATTTACATACTTGTAGTCAGGGTGCCTTTTTTTCTGGTTCTGATTTCATGTTTGCATAATCTCATGTAATTGTTACAATATTTCTATTTGTATATGGTGTAAATATGTATTATATGCACACATGCATTTGATTCATATGTATAAATATACTATATATGCGTACTCATATAGATATGTGTGCATAAATACAAATACATATATGTTAAATATATTGTATAGTAAATATATATTATATATGAGACATTTATTTACTAGAGATGTATATGTATATATGTAGAATGCATGAGTATATATAAATATGTGTGTGCATATATCACATCGACATATATTATATATATTGTATTTTTTGTATTTTTGTATAATATTATATATTTTGTATATTATATACATATATGTACCACAAATATATTACATTATATAATATATATAAAATATTTGTATATAACTATATTATATGTATACACATATAGAATATATCCATATATTAAATATATGAATATGTATATATGTATAATATATGCATAGTATATTATGTGATGAATATATTCTATATACCAAATAAAGTATTCTACAAGAGACTGTACATGTACATAGATATGTGCTATATGCATATATAATTTAGTAGATATAGGCATGCATACATTGTACAGGCATGCATAACAATGCAATGAATTATTATATGTTACATATAATATATTTATATAAATATATAATACATATATACATGTATACATATATGTTATATATACACACATAGAACAAATCAAAATGTCACATATTATAATGTGTGCATCTGTATTTATTATGTATAGATTATATATAGAATAAATTATGTTTAGTATGTATTAATTTATGTTATGACATTATGTATAACATACAAATTACATATATACATGCCCATTGTGTATACATATATACATCATATATTTAAATTTCTGAGAAGTTATATACATATATTTATTCATACACATATATAACATGTATTTATATACATTTGAATATTTATATCTCTGCATATATATCATATATCATACATGCATATTTAAGAAACCCCCTGAAAAGGAAGGAAAGCAAGGCATATGCGAGCAGAACTTCAGAGAAACCTAAAAGGTAACATAGATGAAAATCATTTTTTGCTTTTATTGATTGTCAATTCATTTGCTTTTGCCATATTAGAAGATAGGTAGTTTGTCTGTCATTTTGTCACTCATTATGTATGCTTATTTGCTATTTTGATGTTGAATGTGATGGAGATAAAAATATTCCAATGACCCAATGATTTTCTCTATGTAACCATTCTCTCAGGTAGCCATATTAGAAAACATTTTTACATATACTTCCTCTCCATAAGTTTAAGCACGGAACTTTAGCTTATAATAAAAAATTTAATAACTCAAAATAATTTGGGGTTAATAATCAAGGTAAATTAGAATTAACTATCTTAAAGAAAAATGGATCCTACTATACTGTAACCTATTCTTTTGTCCCTGAGAGACATGTATAGTTGGTGGTAATTTTAGTTAGTAACACAATGCTTGGAGGTATATTCACTTATTTGCGTATATGTTTTACATCCCTGCCTCCTCCCACCCCAACCAGGAGATTGTAAACTCCTGGAGGACAGAACTCTTTTTTTTTTCATCTTTATGCCCCCAGCAACCAGCACAATGCCTTGAATTTAGTGACTGCTGAATAAATGTTTGTTGAATTAATGTAAGACATGATTTATATATTGATGAACTATTATTACTGGAGTGTGTGTGTGTGTGTGTGTATGTAAGAGACAGACAGAGACTGATGCAGAGACAAAGAGAGGCAGAAGGAGACAGAGACAGAGAGACAGAGAGACAGAGACAGAGAAAAGCACAGAGATAGACAAAGAAATAGAGAGACAAAGACAAGGAAAGACAGAGACAAAGAAAAATAGAGAGAGATAGAAAGAGACAGAAAGGAGAGATAAATACATAGAGAGAGGAGAAATAGTGTCAGAAAGAAAACAGAGAGGAGAGACAGAGACAGAGAAATAGAAACAGAGACAGACAGACAGAGAGAACAGAGTGGGTTTGTCAACAACACTGATTTAGTGCTAATATTTTATTATCACTATATTAATATCACAATATATTATCACCAGGCTGAGCACTGAAAGAATTTGTCTAGTACATTGCCTGCAATCCAAGTGCTTAAACCATCTGTTAAAGACATATGATAATCCAAGGTAATATTTCATGCCTTCTTGTATATGAATATAGCAGTGCTTCTAACACTGCTATACACCGGTGACTACTATGTACAGCCATACAATAAGCTGCTTCTTCTGGGGATTTGGTGGACATAACGCTTTGACCTGGCATCAGGGTTCAACCTGACCTCTGAAGCTACATAGCAGTGATCAAATCTACCATCTCCTATGGCTCTATGGTCAGTTCTACCCAGATGACCCAGTTTCACCAGAGCCAACTCAACATCACATGATGAGGCGGTCTGAACAGTGCTCTGCACAGCAAGCCCATCACCACCTCCCCCAATGGCTCAGGGAAAATGTGAAGCACGCCAAAAATAATATTTCATCTCACTACCTGAAGGAATATTTCAAGACTAATGAGACAGAGAAAGAGAACTTAATTTTTTTTCCTGAAATGTACCTTTGAGAAGACAGACTGGATGTCATTTGTGAAATGGTACAGCCTTTTCAACAATCCCTTGTTCTGACTATCATAATAGCTTATTTCATACTATTATCCTCTCAGTGATCCATATGTGACCATGAATCATGAAATACCACGATTACTGAAGAATCAGAGGTGACCCAAAGTGCAATTCTGGTCATTAGCGGGTCCTGACATACTACCAATGCTGATTCACATTTGAGAAAAAAGGAAAAACATATTCTCAAAGATGGGTATGTTGGAAAAGGAGATGGGCTTGTCATGTAAGAAGAGTAAGGGACACAGCAAGATAGCCTGAGTGCTGAGGAAATATCCACCAAATATGAAAAACAAAAACAGAGTTGGGTCTCTATAATCTTTTATGGGGGATATGCAGAATGATGTGGACAAATCTTGATTACAGAGGGCAGGAGATAAAGTGTATCTCCCTCTTGATAGAAAACAGACATCTGATCATCATGCTTTTACTTGTATAGTTTTATGATGGTGTCTACATTATCAAACATGGCCAATGTGTAGGTTTGCTTTGTCTAACTATGCTTTATTACAAAAGAAAATTCTATAAAGAATGGCAGGGGGAGAAAAGTCCACTAGAAAGTGACAGAGATGTTTTAAAGCACTCATTTTTAAAGAAAGAAATAAAATCATGAACAAGAACTGCACAGAATGAGAAGGTGTAGAAGGGTTGGAATCTGCTTAGGAAATCAAAATAAGTCACGGATCCATCCAAATATTAAAGTATCTCTTTAATTTTTGTTTTCAATCAAATGTCAGTCAAAATGGTCAGATAACAGAATCATAGGATCATTGAATTAGAGGTGGAAGAAACATTAGAGTTTATCTAGTCCAATCTCCTCTTTTGAGAGATGAGTGAATGTGGTCATACCCATCTCATGCCAACTCAGCCTTGAGCAACCCCTCTTCTTTATAATTAGCCATTCCAGTCTTCATATAGATGGGAGAGATTATTTGGTCTTTATAAAGTCATTATATTATTTCTTGGCAATGAAATATATGGGACAATAAATGAATAAGAAGATTCACAAAAATTACAGGAAAAATAAAATTGAACAGTTTGAAGGATCTCCATTTGAAGTCATCTCATCCAATTTGTATAAAAAAGGAATCTTCACTATAACAGACACAAGTGGCCACCTAGTCTCTCCTTGAAGACTTTCAAGGAGTGGGTCTTTCTCACATCCAGAGGCAATTCATACCATATCTATACTATTCTAATTACAAGAAAAGTTGTTATGGACATCAAGCCTTAACTTGCCCTCTTTGAAATTCACTCTTCAGTAACAATTTTTCCCTCTGTTCTATAGCCAAACAGAACAATATCCATCATATGACAGCCCCACAAAAACTTGTATCTATCACATTCCCCTGAGTCTTTCTTTCTCCAGCCTGATATACTCAGTTTTGTCAACTGATCCTTCTGTTATGATCGCAAGACCTTTCACCCTGCAGATTGTCCTCCTCAGGGCACTCTCCCCCTGTCTTTCTAAAACTGTGGCACACAGAACTAAACACAGCACACCGAATGAGGTCTGATGTGAGCAGTATACAGTGAGATTATCACTTTCCTATTCCATTAGGGCAGAACAAGTTAGCATTAGCTTATTCAGATGTCACATTAAAATGTTCACTCCCATTAAGTTTTGGCTCCTTTTGTTCTCTCTCCATCCCAATTTTTTTTTTTTTAGAACAACTGCTATTTAATGTTAAAGGGGACAATGTTAAAAATCAGTCACTTTAGCCCTTACCCTGGTCTGCCACTGCTAGAGAATTCCATCTGTAATGAAATTACCCTAGAATACATTATCTGGGCAGAACATTTACAGGCATACTTGGGGACTCATATAAGTGATCTTGCATTGTCATTGTTAGTTTTAAGAAAACTACTTTTGTGGCAACCCAAGAATAGATAGGAAGCTTAGGAATTCAAAACAATATTGAGGTTAACAGTAGCAGAAGCACCAAATTCAAAATTATGCCGCGTGATCATTAGCTCACGGGATCATTGACTGAGCAACTTTAGAGGCCCTTAGCCCAATTCCCTCATTTTATATTTGTAGAAACTCAAATTCAGAGCAGTGTAACAAACCTAGTGAAGTATTAGAAGGCACACCCAAATCCAGTTCTCACTGATTCAAAATCTCCATTCTTTCCATTGCTCTCTTCTGGGGTGTTTAGCGTGGAAAAGAGATGACTTCTGGGGAACATCATTATTACCTTTAAGTATTTGGTAAATGTGGCTCCAGACATCATGATTACAAACCATAGTGGAAATTTTATAAATATATACATATAGAAATATATTTTATTAATATTTACTTACATGTAGTTAATATATAATCGTGTATGTTAATATATATTATTTTTATTTTTATTTTATTATTTTTATATTTATTAAATATATATTAATTATTAATTATGAGTAATAATGAATAATTAATTAAATATGTTAATATATTAAATATATATGTTTATATATAGTGTCAGTTCAAGAAAAATCTTCCTCTCCCTAGATGCTTTCAAAAGGCAGCTTCTGGAGATGTCTATTCTCTAGTACTAAAAGTTTTCAAGCAGAGGCTTGAACAAGTGCCTGTTGAGAAAAATATAGAAGAATGCCTACTAAGGTAGACATTAGACTAGATGGCCTCTGGGTACTTTATTTGCTTTTTTATTTATAGTCCAAGCCTTTTAGCATTGTCCCTAGGATATAAAGTGTTTAATAAATGTTTATTGATTAGTTTCTTCTAACTCTAGGATTCTAGGACTTGAATTCATTATACCCAACTAGCTGCTTATATAATTGAAAATATACAAAATTATCAATGAAATTAATGTTTCTCCCTCTCTTTTAAGACAGTAAAAAGTTAAATTCAGTAAAAAAAAAAAAGTCATGTACAAAAAAAGAGCACATTCTTGTGACCTCAGTTTGACAGCATGACGTGGTAAATAGGAAATTGACTTTATATCCAAAAAGAATAGAGGTAACTAGAAGTTAACTTCTCAAAGCTTTGGCTTCCCCATCTATAATTATGCACCCACTTTGTAATGTTGCTGAGTTCCCCTTTACCTGTGATTTATCCTACATTTAGGCTCCCTTCCAAAAAAATTAACAATGTAAGTAGAAATATGAGAAGACATAAATTAGATAAATATATCTAAGTCAAAAGAACCAGAAATGTGGGGGCATTCTCCATGAATATATATACAGAGAAATAAAAATAATTTTTTTAAAACTAGTGCAAAAAAGGGGCAGAGTTTTAAATAGACCTAAAAGGGAATATGGGGGGGGGGGAAAGAACATTTTCTTTTTTTTATTTGTAGACTGTTAATAAATTTGTTTCTGCTATGTTAGAGGTTGGGGGAATGGGGTGTATGCAATTTTGCCTCTTGCTTTCTGTATTTATTTGAGATTTTCCTTTTCATTGAAAACCTTTGAAATGATAATACTCTAAACTATCAATATTTTAATGAATCTGTGATTTCATCAATGGGAATATTCACTCCACTGTTGTCAATTACAAATTATGCATGCTTTTCTTTACTGTGAACTCTTGTACATGTTCTCCTCTATGTTTTATTTAAAGTTTCACTTTGAAAACTTGCCACGCAAATTTATATTTTCTTTAAGTAGAGAAATGAAATTTTCTGATGATTAGGGTAAATTAGAATTAGCAACTTGTGAAGAAAATAGTGATGTCATAAGCTCCATTGTCACTAAGAACAGGAGCCATTTATATTTTACTTGATAACACAAAAAAATATATTCACTTATTTGGGTATATGTTGTTGTATTCCCCTCCTCATCCCCCCAGTAAGATGTGAGCTCCTTGAGGACAGAAATTGATCCAGTATCCCCGGTTCCTAACACAATATCTTGCGTAGACCTTTAATAAATTATTGTTGAATGAATTGATTAGTTGTGTGAGGGCTTGTGGCTGTTGAATTCTATCTTCATCTAAGAGAAAAAAAACAATATGTGTGAAATATAGATAGAAAGACAGGGACAGAGAGAAAAAGACAGAGAGAAGGAGGGGGAGAGAAAAAGAAAAGAAGAGAGTAAAGAAAAGAGAAAGGAGGGAAGAAAGAGAAGAGATGGAGAAATGAAGACAGGAAAGGAGAGGAGGGGAGAGAAAAGAAAGGGGAAGGGGAAAGAGCAAGAAAACACATCGAAAGAAAGAAACAGATAAACACAGACAAAGAGAGAAGGAGAAGGAGATGAGAAAGGGAAAGGAGAAAGAAAAAGAACAGTGAGGAAAGGAAGGAAGAGAAAAGAAAGAGATAAAGATGGAGAAAGGAAGAGAGAGAAAAGAATAGAGAGAGGAAAAGAAGAAAATGAAAGGAGAGAAAGAAACAGAGAGTGACAGAGAATATCCTCTTTTTCAGAAATCTAAATAATATTGCAATTGTAAGGTCTCATCAGCTTGTAAGGCACTGAATGGGGTTATCTAATACATCACCTTCAGTCTGAAAGCTTAAACTATCTCCAAATGACATGTGACCTGTAAAATTAGGAAACATTTAATTCAACTGCTCTGCTAAAAAAATAGGGCTACTCAATTCAAAGTAATGTTGATCCAGTGGCATTGAGGAGTTCAACTTCAATTGCATTGAAAATACTTTTAATGCCTTTTTTCTTACTTATTTATAAATGCCAACTTTGGCAGCTTTGGTCCTGCACAACCAGCATTTTGATGCTTTTCATAAACTTTGCTGACTTGCTGCTGAAACCTTCCATATGTGTTGCCTCCCCCATTAGCTTGTGAGCTCCTTGAGAGTAGGAGCTCTTGCTCTTCCAGTATCTTACTTACTCACCATATCACCAACATTTTGCACAGAATAAAAGCTTAATAAACGCTTTATTCATTGATTCATTCATAAGCTGTCTCCTTGGCTTGTGTGTTTCCTGAATTATACCAATAATATATTTCTTGGTAGGTATTATTGAATTAGGTAGGTGGGTATTATGCTGACAATATAACTCTACCTTGCCATATCAATACCTAAAAGGTCCAAATTCAGTTTCTGAATACTTAAAACTTCCATTTCTGATCTAATATCACTTTATATAGTACTATACATTGATGAACCAAACATTGATGAACCTAAGAAGAATGTGTCAACCCAAGGGTGAAAAAAATAGCATATTTCTTATCAGATGTGGGTGCCCCTCTTACTTATACTTCCAAATTGTTTTTCAGTCATTTTTCATTCACATATTACTCTTTTTGACCCTGTTTGGTGTTTTCTTGGCAAATTGTGCCAGAGAGATTTGTCGTTTCCTTTTCCAGCTCATTTTTCAAATGAGAAAACTGGAACTGATAGAGATTAGGTGACTTGCCCAGTAAATGTCTAAGGCTGGATTTGAATTCAAGTCTTTTTGGGTTCAGGTCCAGCCACTTTATCCACTGCACCACCAAGCTGCTTCATACTTCCAAATTCCTAGTATCATGGCATTACTAACCTAGTTGAACCCCATGTGGCAAGATAGATCTTTGGTAACAGGATTGCTAAGCAGCTCCAGGTAAAAAGAAACTACAGAATAAATCCTATGAAAAATCCAGTTACAATGAGTCGCTCAGCAAAGGAAAGGAAAGAAATTTGCTTCATTCACTGGACCTACCTAATTTTTAAGATCTCTTCCAGTTCTAAATCTATGAACATGTTTTCACTGTCAGCTGAGATATAGAAATAGCCTGCATGACAGAGCCACAGCTGCAGAATCTCATAATGATATGCTGACATTTCTGTAGTGTTTTATGGTCACAAAGCACTTCCTTACCCATCATATCCTCACAACAACCCTATGAAGTATGTAATTCATGTTATTTTAGTCATATTACAAAAGAAAAAAAAACACTAAGGACCTAGAAAAATGAAATTATTTGTACAGAATCATATAGCTATTAAATGTTGGACTTTGCACTCAAATTCAGGTCATCTGATTGAAAGTTCAGTTCTTTCAGTTATAAGAGGCTGCTAGGTTATACATTGGGGATGAAACTTTAGACTTGAAATCAGAAGAACTGTCTCAGATATTTACTAGATCTCTGACCTTGGACAAGGCTTTTAAACTATGCCTCAGTTTTTTCATCTGTAAAATGAGGATAAAAATAAAACTCATTTCCAAGGTTTGAGAGGATCAACTAAGATAATATGGATAAAGCACTTTGGGAACCTTAAAGCCATACATAAATGCTAGCTATTACTATTATTATTTTTATTAAACAGCTTACTACATTATACCCCTTTAAGGCACAAAAACCCAGCTTTAGTATGATTAGCTTCATCATTTACATAGTGTGATTTATGTATTTATGGTCTGTGGCCTAATTTTTTCATCCTGGAATTCAAAGAAAAGCAGGAGAAAATAAGAGGACAGATGAGAGGGAAAGACAGAATCCTCAATGGCTTTCTTAGTCACCCAAATAGTGCGTTAGCACTAATATTTCATCAGGGGCATTATCTGGTTGGAAGAATTATCAGAACATAAACCTGTTTTTATGAAGTTCAATGTTCTTTTACACCTAGTAACTATCATACTTAATGTGTTTTGTAGTTCATTATGAACATGAGATGATTTCATAATAATAACTAAGTAATAAACATATATTTTTCATTTTATTCTCACAACAATTTTGGGAGATGAGTGCTATTATTTTTGCTTTATATATGACAAAACTGAGGCAGACAGAAATTAAATAACTTGCTTAGAATCACAGAACTAGTAAGTGTCCAAGGTCAAATTTGAACTCGAATCTTCCTCATTTTTGGTCCAGCTAACTCAAACTGGTGAAAAAGGGATTTAATTTTACATCTTATACCATTTATTCCAAGAAATTCCAGATCAATGAGAGAATGAAACATTTTTTTAAATTATTAAAAAGATGTAAGAAATGTAATTCTATGTTTATCACAATGGAGTAGGGAAGATTATTTTTCTTGATTCAACAAATAATAAGATAAATGTGTTTGTGTACATGAAAATGTTATGAGAACAAACTACATAACCAAATAAAAAAAGAAAAAGAATCATTTGAAAAATATTTATATTTTAACAAAAGAATTTCATATTTTATATTTTAACATTTAATATGGCATTTATATATCTATAATATATGTATCAAAAAGTTATAGTAATAATTCTAAGTTCAAAATGAATAAATGTTTAAGGGATATGAAAAACAATTTTCAAAAGAGAAAATAAACCATATTCAATTGAAAATGTTCATCTTCATTAATAATCAGAGAATTCAAACATCCTTGAAGAACCATCTTACATACTCATCCATTTGTTGAAAGTAATTAATAGTAATTTTTTCATCCTTCTTATTTTGAGAATTTGTAGTTTGGGATTTAGAGAAATGAGTATACTCATTCATTGCTGGTAGAATTGCAGGATTGTTCATATTCTTTGACTTAAAAAATGTATTATTAGGAACATATTTTGGAAGTCCTGTTAAAAAATAAGTAAAAAAAATACAATTTTCTTTTAAGATCAAAATCCTTTAAACATCAAAATCAATTGCCCATCACATTAATGAAGCTTTTCCTACTATGTGATTTCTCCTTCCTAGAATTTTTCATAGATCTTCTACATATTTATCACATTATAACTTAACAGTCTCAGAATTTCAGAGTTGAAAAAGATCTCAGTGGCTATTCAAGGATTTTCTATCCAAAGATTTTTATAACAGTAATATATGTAAATGATATTTTAAAAAACCCTGAAACTTAAATTTCTAACAATAGGAGAATGATTAAATGTAATTAAATACTATATGAAATTAAAACTGACAAGTAGGAAAAGTGAAAAGAAGCCTGATAATAACTTTATGAAATAATAACCCCCCAAAAAGCAGAACTGGAAGAATGAAGTGCATATTAATTGACCACATATAAAGAATGAATGAGAATATATGGACTAAGAATCTTAATTAGAGCATAAAGAATTAACTAAAGAATTTTTCTTGCTTTCTCTAATGAAATTAATTAATTTAAATATAAATAATTACTACATAAGCATATTTAATAAAACTTTTTTTTACATTTAGAAATATTTTTAAAGAACATTAAATGGAATTATTACATGCTCAGGGCTGCTGGGATAGGAAATGGGTATTATAGTATGAAGTGTAAGGTCTTTTGTCCTAATATTTATCCCAACAAGAATAAAAAAAAATGTGTTTCAGGGTGCATAAGACAATTTGATCTAACATTAGCCACTTGTATGATTTTGAATGTAGTGTTCATTTGGGGACTACATTTCTTCATTGATAAAATTAAAGGGTTGAATTATCTAAACTCTAAACTTTGTCCCAGGACTTATTCAATGGTTCTTCCCTCTAAGAGAAGAAAACTTGATTTGGGGTGTGGCATATAAAATATGAATTAGTTCATTAACAGATTAGTAAATAGGACTTTGCTAAGCATAGAAAAAAGACTAAATAATGAAGTTAATTTTTTAAAAAAATACTCCAGATTGAAAAATTGCATTTAAAACCTATTAATGGAAATCATACTGTTTTTAAACTCATTGAGAGAATGTTTTCATTAATTTCATTCGATCTGAATCCAGTGTTTTTCAATAAAATAAATGTTTTAAATTAACCTTATGAGTTGTTAATCCCCTAATTAAGCTTGCCTTTGACCTTTATCATATCTTACAATTTGCAAATGGGCAAAAATTGGATTAGATATTCTAATATAAGAGGGAATTTGTTTTTTCCCTCTGTTGAAATCACTAGCAATAATAAAGTGTTAATATGTTAACCAGATATTAACAGCCTGTGGTCCCTCTTGAAATGTGAAAATCTCTTCTGTTGGAGAAGAGAGAAATCTCATTGGATGACCAAAAATTTGTCTCACCTTTAGGTTTAAAATAGCTAATAGCTTGCTTTAGGTAAGGTGATTAGAATGAATGAAGTCACCTATAAAAGATACCCAAGGAGGGAATGAAGAGAGCATAAATTTTCAGAATCTTAAGAATTTTAATCCTTCATCATCTGTGATTAAGTCCATTGACATGGAGGATGGGGAAGGGACCAAATCCTTCTCTATACTTCTAACTTAGAAAATAATATACACTGTATTTTATTGAGTCATTTCATTGTGTCCAGTTCTGTATGATCCCATTTGGGGTTTTCTTGACAAAGATGCTGAAATAGTTTTCCATTTCCTTCTCCTGCTTATTTCATACTGGAGGAAGTGAGGCAAACAAGGTTGAGTGACTTGCCCAGGATCACATTGCTAATAAGTGTCTGAAGTCAATTTTCAACTCAGGTCCTCCTGACTCTTGCCAGCACTCTATCCACTGCACCACTGCTGCCTAGATGCCCAATACACAATATGGGAAACAACAAAGAATTCACAAGAAAATTAGAGCTGAATGGTGCTTTAGAGATAATAATGATGATAATAACATATTTCTAATAACATTGTAAGGTTTGTGAAATGCTTTCCCCTAAACCCTGAGTCAAGTCATATAAGTATGTCATTCTTATTTTACAGATGGAGAAATAACTTCCTAAATGGAATCACTTGCCCAAGGTCACACTGTGATTTAGGAACAGTGCCAGAAATTAACCCTAGCACTCTTAACCTCTCCAGGGACAAAACAGACAAAAATACATTGATTTTTGCAGAAATATAAGAGGTACAAGAATTTTTATACATGCACATCAAGTAAAAAGCTTTTTAAAATGTTTTTTGGTTACAAACATGTAGATGTATAAGAGTTGCAAGAAGAGCTAAGGAATAAAGAGGACTACTTAGATCAAGAAAAGGAAGAAGAAAAAGAGATCAAGGTAAATTAAGAAGCTAAGAAGTAAAAAAAAAAGTGAAAATAGAAGGAAGAATGCATGAAAGATAGAAAAGAGCTAGGAATGGAAGGAAATAGAAAAATAATAGATGAGAGAAAACTTAGAAACTGGGGGTAAGTGAAGAATGTTGTCTGATAGTGATGTCAGCTATTAATCCTCTATCAGTGATTTTTTTTTAAAGCAGACAGTTGGCAAGATTTCACTTGGCTGATCTTGTTCCAGGCAACTGTAGTCTTGAATCTTTGCCCCTTAAATCTCTCACTTGCAACTCTGCCTTTTGATGTTTTTTCTAATTAAATTTTTCTTAAGTAAAAGAAATCTATTTCTCCTTCCCACCTCTATCATTTTTTTAAAAAAAGAAGAAATAATAATAAAATTCTCATAACAAACATATATAGTCAAGCAAAATAAATTACTATGTTGGTACCTGAAGTCTATCACTTTTCTCTCAAGAGATGGACAGCCTAACTAAACTAGATCAATTCTCTCTACTTATGATTGATCATTATGTTGATGGGAGTTCTCAAGTCTTTCAAAGTTCTTTGTTTTTTATAGTATTGCATAATTTGTTCTCCTGGTTCTGCTCACTTCAATCTGTGTCAATTCATACAAGTCTTCCCAGGTTTCTGGAACCATGCCTTTCATAATTTCTTATGACACTTTACATACCTTATACAACAATTTGTTCAGTCATTCTCTAATAGTTGGGTTCCTCTATCTAGTGTCCAGTGTTTTTCCCCTAAAAAATAGAGCTGTCATTAAAATTTCTGCCTTAGGATATAAAAGGTGTCCTGTATGCTGGGTTTTATATGCTTTCTCTTCTTCTTTACACCAAAATAGTAGTAAAAGGACATTTTAAATATTTTGAACAAGTGATTTTCTTCTGGTGACTAAAAATGAATTAGAGCTTGTTTTCACTATATTCTCAGACTATGATAGAAACAGAGGCTTAGAAGTTAGCCAGATCTTTTACAGAACATTGACGTTCATTAGAAGCTATTGGAGGAGAGTAAGATCTGAATATGATCAATGAGCTTGGAACAGAACTTTGTATAGCACTGTATATAAATGACTCTTTAAAAGATTTCTGATTAAATCAATTACCATGTAAAAAGTGCTTTACAAAAGTTTTAAATACAACTGTATTTCTCAAATATGTATTCTTTGTTCAGAATCTATGACTTCTTTTCTATAGAAAACTCCCAGTAGGGAAATAACCCTCAACCACTGCAAATCTACAACTATTCTCAATGCTTAGAATCTTACAGTTGTCTGGAGAGCATGGAAAAGTTAAATGATTTGCCCAGGGTCACACAGCCTGAATGGGTGAGAGGTGAATCTTAAACTCAGAATGATTTGTTCTCTATACAATGTAGCACGTTTCTCAAATAGTAATTTTTAAATATATATATAATGATTCAGCAGCCTTTTAGAGAAAGGATGCACACTTCAAAAACTGTCTTCCTCTCAGAATGTAAATGACAGAAAGATGGTAGGAGTGATGGCAGTAGTAGGAGCAATAGTGCTAGAAAATTTTAAACACACTTTGAATTGAAAATTACATTTAAAATCAGTTTAAGAAACACTGAATTTTAACTAATGTAGTTCCTTAAACTCACTGAAAGCATTTTTGTTAACTTAATTGTTTTTAAATTCATTGCTTTCCAACTTAAGAAAAGTGTCTTTTTTACCTCACGGTTATATAGAAATATCATTTTCAAAGAGATTTCACAAAAATCACAGAATTTCCAAAGTGGAAGGGCCTTTGGTGGCAACTAGTCTAACCTATAATCAAGAAAGAATTCCCAACAGTGGTCATCATCCAAAGTTAGCTTAGAGATCTCTCTTGCGGACAACCCACCATCTATTGGTTTCTTTTTCTTTATCTCTTTCCCATCTAACAAACATGATCAGTCTAAAATTCTAAATTTTGGAAGAAATATCTCTTACCTTAAGGCTTCCTCATTCTCAAACTTTTCTATAACTGTCATAGGATCATCCTCTTATCACCCAGGCTCAAAATCTAGGTGTTATCCTTAACTCCATTCTCTTTCTTATTCCACATATCCAATATGTTGCCAATGTCCAGCTATTCTGTCTTCACAACAACTCTCAAATATATCCTCTTCTCTTTTCTAATATTGATACCACCTCATTACAGGTCCTCATGACTTCATGCCTAAACTATAGTAATAACCTGCTGATTAATTTCCTTGACTCAAATCTTTCCCACACTCCAATTCATCTTCTCCTTAGTTACCAAATTGATAATTCTAAAAGCACAGGTCTGACCATATCACCTCCTCTACCACATTCCATATACTCTGGTCACTCTAGGATTAGATATAAAGTCTCCTATTTAAGTTTTAAAGCCTTTCCTAACTTGATCCCATTTTACTTTTACCTTATCTTTATTCCGCTCTATATACTTTACAATCTGGTGTCTCTAGTCTCCTGACTATACATATATATATCATGTGAGGACATAATATATATAGTTCATTTCCCACCTCCAGACATTTTCAATGACTGTGTCTCATACCTGGAAAGCTCTCTCTCCTCATCTTTACTTTTTTCAAGAAGCCCTTTCCAGTCACTCTTAAAGCTAATGCTTTCTCTCTGACATTACCTCCAATTTATCCTGCATATATCTTGTTTTTACATAATTGTTTACAACTTATGAGGACATATTATTTTTGCATTCCTTATTGCCCTCAAGGAGCTCACAATCTCATGGAGGAAACAATATGTAAACAACTATATAAAAACTAGGCACTTTTTAAATGCTTATTAACTTTATTTGTCCTGATAAATTTCTACTTATAAATTATGGTAAAAGTAAAAGATAAAAGATGAAATCCCACAGCAAATTAAAACAAAGATGATGAGTTTTTTTTATTTACTGAACAGAACTACAATAATATTAATGCTGATGAATCCTTAGAGAAAATATTTTTCTTGAAATCAATCACTTTCTCTTTAGCTATAACTCTTTCAGTTTGGTCAAAGGTAAAGAAAGACCTCTCTTGATTGAATTAAACAAATACAATTACACTCTTAATATAGTCATCATAAATCAAGTCTTATAGTTTCAGGAAATAAAGACCCCTCCATGAAATTGATTAGCTTCTGTTCATAATATTCCCTCTGGGATACTATCAAGTTTGGACTGGTACTTAAGGGTTAAGTCCCCAGAGGATGCCTGTTATTCTCAGGTTCTAGGGTTAACCCTCTGGGTTTCCTAACGTGTATAGTTCATGATTTCCCACTACTGTAGTTCTCATTAGCAATCATTTTATAGATACAATTAGCTTTCAATATTTACTTTAATTGAAAAGCAAGACCAGTAGTTATAAAACATTCCTCCCATAAATCTGGGCACACTTTCCCACAGAAACATATGGAATCCATTGGAAGAGTATGCTCAAACTAAGAATATAATGATAGCAAGACATGCATGTAAGATACATGGCTAGGAAAGACAACTCTCAACTCCTGATCTTGCAAAGCCTGGAAACCCTTTCTTTCTTCCTAGTGTTCTCATAGGTTTGCAGGACCTGCTCCTCTCTACTACAAGGGTTCATGATACTTTCTCTCTCCAAAGACTGTCTCTCTGGAACACATTTCTCTTTTCCCTCTTGGGTACAGTATGCTTACCCAAGGGATGGAATATGCTTAATCAAGTTTCTATGAACCAGGTTACAGAGCCCTAACTGTGGATCTGGAGATAGACTTTTTGATCTGTCATTTGGTAGGTAAATGGGAGGAGGGAAAAAGCCTGGTGGCTTTTAAGTATTGGCCAGCTCTGCCTTCTTTTATGTAGGAGGGATTGTGCAGCAATGGGGACCACTGGGAGGAAAAAAGCAGGTCAGCTGATGGAAGAACTAAAACTTGAGTAAGTGCCACTAGAGAGAGGGTGGGCAGTCAGGGAAGCAACTAAAGGATTCTTTTCTAGCTCTGAGTTCCGGAAAGAGCACCTTACTTCCCTAGAGTGTGAAACTGTAGCTACCACAGCAAGCAGAAATAGTCTAGCCAACTAAAATAAAAACAGATTATTGAAGAAGAAATATCGACTGCTAGCAGGAGAAAGGAAACATCCTAAAGCCAGAAAAGGTATTCTGAAGGATATATGTCTTCAAAAAGAAGCTGCAGCTGATGATTAAATATGTAGAAGCATTTCTTTCTGGAACTAGCCCAATTCTTATATTCTTACTCTCCCTCCCCTTTTCTTCTCCCCACCCCTAACCTCCTGCCTGGAGCACTTTTTCACTCCCCAGGGAAGAAATACTTTGGGAAGGAAACCAACCTTAGTTTACATAACAGAGATATATTCTTGGAGCTGCTCTTGGCAGTAGTGAAGGAGGGGGAAAGGGAGAGCATTAGGGAAATTGAATTGAGCTTTATAACCTTGCTAAGCCATTTTGGAGAATGAGTCAACTGAAATTTTGAACCTGGCTTATTGAAAATTTTCTAGTCTTACTCCTTAAAAAAAAAAAAAAAAACTGCAGAGTTTTTTATTTATTTGTTCCCAGTGTGGCTTATTAAAGAAAATGAAATTGTTATTCACTATTTTCCTTTATATGGAAAGAAATTTTAGATAATGCAGATTCTTTCAAGTATATATCTTTTGTGAAGTAACTATTAACCTGAGAAGTTAAATGACTATTAGCAAGTGCCATTGTAGCAATTAGGGATATATAGATGAATACAAAGTACAAGGTGAAAACAGGGAGGAAAGATCACTTCCAGTTAGGGAATTATGGAAGGGTTCATATAAAGGTAGATTATAAACTGGGTCTTCTAAAAGATCACTAGCTGGAATGATTTTCAAGTGAAAGGAATAGAATGAACAAAGAAAAGCAGGAATGTGGGGTGTGTAGGACACATTAAGGGGGTGGAGAGTAATTCTGTTTGATTTCATAACAAAATGCATGAAATAATTATATTGGAGATGAGGCAGGAAAGAAGAGAAAAAGTAATATGGAGTGGTTAGGGCTTTGTACCAGGGTAGATTATTGTATGTGGAGAGAAATTGTTTCAGGGATAAAGATTAAGGGCTGCTAATAACAAGTATACAGCTCTTAAGGAAGAAGGTAGGGCAGTGCTTAGTTTTGGAGTCAGGGGGGAAATAATACAGTCTAATGATAGGCCTTGTGGTAAGCGTAGAGGTGAGAGCTATGTAGTAACTAAAGGAATAGCCCTTCTGTCATGGGATTCCTTGGTATCATTGAAGTTTGAGTGAGGTTCTAAGTTCCAAAATACAGAAGAAGGCAAGAAATAAAACAACCCTTAGATCAGGAAAAGATTGTTGATTCCTGTGAATGGATTAGAAGCCATTTAAGAGGAAGTGAAATTTTAGCCTTAGTTGGAAACTTTTTGAGCTACTCTCTAAGAAAGGGAAGAATGCCAGCAAGAATAGAGTCAAATGCATAACTGAGCCGTGGGGCCATTTCTGTTGGCTTGTCTGTCCAGAGGACATTTAATGCATTAATAATCTATGAGATGCTTCCATCTCCAATTACATTAAAAAAACATGGGTACCATTTAAACAGAAAGACCCATAAGCCATTAAAGGGGACATTAGGGAGGGAATGGGCAGAGGATGAATAACTCTGTGGGGATGCTGGGATGAGAGAGGGTGGCTCTGCTATTTTCTTTAAACACTGCTATAAAGATGGGGAAGAAGTACAGAGCAGAGAAAAGAGCGAATCCCAACACTGTATTTAGTGCCATCTTTCTACCCCACACATACTAGCCCAGTTCAGTACCTTAAATGACAGTCTGCAATATACCCCAGGTAAGTGGTCATTTTGAGGTTCAAAAGGAGACCCTAAAAGGTTGGGGTAGTAGACTGGTGTTGCAAAGTGTCTCAAAAGAATATGTAGGCTTGAATCCATCTCCTAGTTGTGAAAATACTGAGAAGTTGGATTTCCACAGTATTGCAATTTTTGATTGAGATAGTGGGTATCACTGACCAAGAGGTTTTCAGAATGTGAAAGATTAAGGAAGATTAGGATTCCTAGAACAATTAAGTGATCAATAGAACCTTGAGCAAACAAGAAATTGTGGGGGTAGGAATGCAAGGTGGATTCAGCCAATTAGAAAGAGTCTTATGGTTTTGAGAAAAATACAAACTTAAGATAATAGCCCCCATTCAGCCCAAACTAGTTGGGGTCAATGACCTGACTTGACCAAATCACTACTGTGCTTGCTTAATAGGCTAATTGAATATTAAACAACACACCACAGTGGAGAAGTTTTCCACCATTTTTGAACATGGGATGTATGATGGGTAGGGAGTATGTTTTATACATATTAAGAGGAAACATATAGTGGGCATATCAGAAAGACTGCAACCCAGATAAAATGGACCAATCTATTTTCTGAAGGGTGGAGCTGCATCACACGAACAAGTATAAAGATTCCCCCATTTCTGTACTCAGTGCTCCCTCTTCCCCAAGAGGAGTGGGGCCCACTTTTGGCCAGAAACATTAAGATGATTCCTTAAGATTCTTCTTTAACAAATTTTCCTTGATATCTGATTTTCAGTGTCAAGAGTGTTATTTTTAACAAAATCAAGGGGCAAAGTTTATTGTAATTTGTAACATTAATTGAAGCAGGTTAAAATCCAAAAAGATTTAGCAAAGAATCAGGGACAAAGTTAGAAAGAACAGAGCTTCATGTTACTTACTTGCTAATTTTATGGCTTACAGGTAGGTTTGAGGGGTGGTTTTTCATTATTGTCTCCAGACTTTATTTTCATTGACCAGCAGATTATTTATCTGACAATCAGTAATGTTTGTAGGACTATCCTACGACCAGAAGACTTTAGAGTCATTGTCAGACAAGATTGTTAGAACAATAGCATTCTAATAACACTGGACCTCAGAATCACTGCTATATTTCTCCTAGAAGCTATACCACATCAGTCATATCAGTAACCTCAGGAATGAGGATCTTATTACATCTTAGGACAATCCATTCCATTTTAGAACAGGTCTATTAGGAACCATTAGGGGCAGCTAGGTAGGGCTGGATAGAGCACCAGGCCAGGGTCAAGAAGATTCATCTTTGTGAGTTTAAATCTGACCTCAGATACTTATTAGTTATCTGACCCTGGGTAGATCATTTAAACCTGTTTGCCTCAGTTTCTTCATTTGTAAAGTGACTTGGAGAAATATCAAACCATTTTAATATCTTTGCCAAGAAAATCCCAAATAGGGTCATGGAGAGTCAGACATAACTAAAAAGTGGCTGAACAACAACTATAAGGAAAATCTTCCTTTATTGCAGTATCATTTATCTCCCTAAAATCTAAAATAGCTATTGATTTGAGTATTGCTTTACCTTCTGAGGCCAAGTAGAATAAGCTCTCATTGTTAAATTCCCCTTTCCTTCCCATCAATTCAAATAATAATCCAGTTTGACCCATCCTTCATAAAATTATGTCCCCCGGATATGTTATTCATTTATTCAACATGCATGCTTTAAGTCTTCACTTTTTTCTCCACCATTAGACTGTGAGCTTCTTGAGAGGAAGGACTGTATTTTGCCTTTCTTTGTATCCCTAGAGCTTAAAATAATGCTTGAAACACAGCAGGCACTTAAATGTTTATTGACGACTGCTAAGGATTAGGAATATAAAAAACTTGCATTCCAATGAGAAAACAACACACAAAGAACAATACAAAGGAGAAAGAGAAATATAATATACATTTGAAGAGGATCTAGTTGGGAGGGGAAGGGGAAGACAGGGACCAGAAAAGGCCTACTGCAAAAGAAGGGATTTAAACTGAATCTTAAAGAAGGTCAGGGGAACTTGTAAGTAAGGGTAAAAGACAGAAAGCATTTCAAGCACTAGGTACAATGAGAGACAGGACAGAGTGGACAATGAGACACAGGACAGAGTTAGAAGATGGAAGGAGTGCCTCGTGAACACAGAACAACAAAGGAGCCATTATGGCTATATGATAAGAGTTTGCAGAGGGGAGTAAATGTAGGAAGATTGGAGGTGTAAGAAGGGTCCAGGTTATGAAAGGCAGAGTATTTCAAATTTGATTCTGGGAATAATGAGCCACAGGAGTTTATTGAGGGTGTTAGGAGGAGCAGGGAGTATGACAAGTTAAGACTTGTTCTTTAGGAAAACCACTTTAGAGATTGGATTCCAGAAGATGGGGAAAGAAACTATTCTAGTAGGGAAGATTATTCCAGATGTGATCTGACCAGGATAGAGAACTGCAGGCAGAATCTTCCAACCCACCCCCTCCAATTGTGATCACAGTCTTTCTAAGACAGCCTAAGAATATATTCTATTTTCTTTTTTAGCTGCCATGTTACTGTGTTGATCCGTATTGAATCTTTGGTTCACTAAAAACCCTAATTTTTTAAAAACTACTCTTAATCCTATGTCTTTACCACTATGTTGGTGCAGTTAATTTTGAGAATCCAAATGCATACATCACATGTAATCTCTATTATGTTTCATCTTACTTGATATGGCCCAACTCTTTTTTTGGATTCTGACTGTTATCCCACATTAAATTAGTAATCCCTCTTATCTTCCTATCATCTCATATTTGATAAGCATGTCATCTGTGCCTTCATCTACATCATTGATAAAAAAATGTTGCAGAGATTAGAGCTGAAGTCTTTTCTTCCAGTGGGGCTACTATTCCTGAAAGCATTTTTAAACTCCTCTTTTCAGACAATAGCTGATTAAGAAAATCAGGTACCAATACTTCACAGGCAAAACTGATTTCATTCACAAACAATTCTACAGTTTTATTTCTCTTCCACACTCTAAATTTATTCAGTAACTTTGGTCCAAGTTGACTTCAACTCTTGGAAAAGTTCAAATTCAAACGAAAATCATTTGTCACCTTTAGTAGTACTCAAAAAAAAGTTTTTTAAATTAGTATCTCCCAAGCCATTCTCCAATTGATAAATGGCCAAAGGATATGGACAATTTTCAGATGAAGAAATTAAATCCATCTCTAGTCATGAAAAAATGGTTTAAATCACTATTGATTCAAGAAAGGAAATTAAGACAACTCGGAGGTACTTCAGTTTTCTAATCTATAAAATGAGTTAGAAAAGGTAATGGTAAGTCTCTCCATTGTCTTTGCCCAATTGGAGTCACAAAGATTCAGACACCACTGAAATGGCTAACAGCAACAATCATTAGAAAGATTTTCTGTATATTGTGCTAGTATCTCTTTCCCCATAACTTAGGCTCATCAATCCTAGTTCTCTCCTAAGAAGCCAAATAAAACAAATCTCATTTCCTTACATACTTTAGTCCTTCAAAAACTTGTAGGCAGCTGTCATGGACAGTTTAAGTTGTTTCTTCTCCAGATTCCACACTCCATTACTTCAATAAGTCCTCCTATGTCATAATTCACAGCTTCTATATCATTCTAGTTATGCTTCTTCAAACATATTTCAATTTGTTAACGTCATTTCTAAAATGTGACCATCAGAATTAAATACTGTACCAAAATGAAGCTATCACACTGGACACTAGATTTCTATCAAGGCAACTTACAAATGTATCAGCTCTTTTGGCTATAGCATCAAAGAACTTTATACTGAGCTTTCAACAAAAACAGTTTTAAAAAAAATTTTAGTTCTCACCTTTACATTTAAAAAAAATACCAAGGACTCTCTCCACAGAGCTTATGTGGCAGATTTTATATATACATATATATGAAGAGAGACAGAAAGTGATAAAGGGGGGAGGAGAGGGAGAAAGAAGGAGGGAAGGAGGATGAGAGATAGAGACAGAGAGGGACAGAGAGAAAGGGAGAAAGGGGGGAAAGAAAAAGGATGGAGAGAGACAAAATATAATATTAAAATGTATTGTTATGAAAATAGTTTTGACCTTCAATGTGGACCTCCTGTAAGAGACTCTTTGAAAACTGCTGATCTAGCATAACTTGAAAGGATTTTCTACAGGAACTACAATCTATCCACATCTCCTCCTCCTGTATTTTTTTTTAGTTTTCTTTTTTATATCAACTTCCCCTTTCTCTTACTCTCCTCAGAGAAGTATCCCTAATAACAAGAAGTTTTTTTTTTAAGTTTCACAAAATTAAGCCATTAGTAGAGTCTGATGCTACCATGATTCTGCTTCAGCAAAGAAGTGAGACAGGTTGAACTTTTTTCATCTTTCTTCAGAGATAGGCTTTGTCATAATTCTGGAGAATTCAGTTTCATTTTCTATTCTATTTACATTGTTGTAATCATTGAATATAATGTTTCCTTGATTCTTGTTATTTCCCTTTGCATCAGTACATATAAACTTCCCATGCTTCCTTGTATTCATTTTCATTATTACTTATAGCACATTAATGTTTCATGGTACATTCAAGTGCCACAAACTGTTTAACCTGGAGGCAAAAAAAAAAAAAAAATCTGAGTTCAAATCTGAACTCAAACACATACAAGCTGTGTGACCCTGAGCAAGTCATTTACCATCTATCTGCCTCAGCATCCTCAACTGCAAACTGAATAACAGCACCTACCTTTCAGGATTGTTATGAGAACCAAATGAGATGATAATTGTAAAAGCACTTAAGACAATGCCTGGCAAATAATAAATGCTTTACAAGTGTTTATTTCCTTCCCCTATTACCTATCAATGAACATCTATTTTCTGAAATCATCCTGCCAACCACTTCCTACAGTATTCCATAATAATCATATGCCAGAACTTGTTCAGTCACTCCCAAATTAATAAGTATCCCTTCAATGTCCAATTCTTGGTCACCACATAAAGCAATACTATAAATATTTTTGTACATATAAGTCCTTTTCATTTTCCTTTAATCTCTCTGGAGTGCAGACCTTATAGTCATATTACTGGATCAAAAAACATATACAGTTTTATAGTCTTTGAGCCACAGTTCCATATTGTTTCTCAAAATGATTGGACCAATTCATTATTCCCCCAACAATTTGTTAATGTACCTATTTTCCTCAGCATTTGTCATTTCTGATAAGTGTGAAGTGGTACCTCACAGTTATTTTAATTTGCCTTTCTCTAATAATTAATGATTTACAGCATTTTTTTCATTGCCTATAGATAGTTCTTCTGAAAATTGCTTGTTCATGTCTTTTAATGATTTACCATTTGGTTATTCCCTATATATTTGAGAAATAAAGCATTTATCAGAAAAACTTTCTATAATTTTTTATATTACTTCATTGTGTATGGTACCTTTTAGCAAAACATAGTTTACCTGATTATCTCTTTTAGATATATTTTTACTTTTGCTTTATCTAAGATCATCATTGTTATCCCTTCCTTTTTTTACTCCTGCTGAATCATGATAGATTCTGCTCCTGCCTTTTAACTCTGTATGGCTTTCTGTTTTAAGTGTGTCTCTTGTGCACAACATATTGTTGGATTCTGGTTTTTAATCCAATTTATTTTCTAATTCCATATTATGGGTGAGCTCATCCCATTCACATTCACAATTTTGATTACTGTGTATTTCTATCTATCTTATTTTCCTCAGTTTATTGTCTTCTGCCTCTCTTTTTATCCTGTCCCTCCTCAAAAGTCTGCTGTTTCTAATCACTGCCTCCCCATAATCTGCCCTCCCTTTTATGATCCTTCCCTTGTCATTTCTCTTAATTCCCTCATCTTCTATTTCCCTATTGGGGAAGATATTTCTATATCCAACTGAGTATAAATCTATATTCTTCCCTCTTTGAACCAATTCTACTGAGTGATGTTCAAGCATTGCCCACCACCTCTTTCCATTTCTCTCTCCATTATAAAAGCTCTTCCAAGCACAACTCTTCTTTGTGAGAAAAAATTTCCCATTCTACCTCTCCCTTCTTCCTTCTCCCAATAAGACACCTCTTCTTCTCACTCCTATATTTCTTAAGATCATCTCAACATAAACAACTCATATCCATGCTTTCTGTTTATTTAAACATCTAACTGCCCTAATAATGGCAAAGTTCTTAGGAGTTACATGTATCATGCCTTCTGTTTATGTAAACACTTTCTAAGTGCCCTAATAATGATAAAGTACTTAAGAGTTACATATATCATTTCCCCATAGGAATGTAAACAGTTTAACTTTATTGAGTTACTTAAGATGACTTTCATGTTGATCTTTTTTTGTGTGTGCTCTTCTTGAATCTTCTGTTTGAATGTCAAATTTTCTATTCAGCTCTAGTCTTTTCAACAAAAATCCTTAGAAATTCTCTATTTCATTAAATATCCAATTTCCCCAGGATTACCCTCAGTTTTGCTGGATTGGTTATTCTTGGTTGTAATCCTACCTACTTTATCTTCTAGAATATTATATGCCAATCCTCCACTTCTTTATCATGGCAACTCCTAAATCATGTGTGACTCTGAATATGGTTCCATGATATTTGAATTATTTCTTTCTGGTTGTTTACAATACTTTCTTTTTTACCTGAAAATTCTGGAATTTGGATATAACATTCCTGGAATTTCAGGAATTCAATTACTCCAGGAAACAATTGCTGGATTCTCTTTGAATTTAGGATATCTGAGCAGTTTCCTTGTTAATTTTTAAAAAATAATTCCTAGGCTCTTTTTTTTTTTTTTGGTCATGGCAATTGCATTAATTCTCAAATTATCTTTTCTTAATCTATTTTCCAAGTTATTTGTTTTTCCAATAAGATATTTCACATTTTCTTCTATTTTTTTTCATTCTTTTGACTTCGTTTTATTATTTCTTGAAATTTCATAGAGTCATTAGCTTCTACTTTCCCAATTCTAATTTTTAAGAAATTATTTTCTTCAGTAAGCTTTTTTTTGTACCTCTTTTTCCATTTGATCTAGTCTGCTTTTAAAGGAGTTCTTTTCTCCAGTCAATTCAATGAATTTATTCCACTTTTATCATTAGACCAATTCTGTTTTTTAAAGTTATTTTCTTAACTATGCTCAAAAAGTTATCAAACTGTGCATCTCAACAAGTGTCCCACATGACTTAGTGACAATTATCCAGCAGTATCTCTACTGGGCTTATACCCCAAAGAGATACTAAAAAAGGGAAAGGGACCTGTATGTGCCAAAATGTTTGTGGCAGCCCTGTTTGTAGTGGCCAGAAGCTGGAAATTGAATGGACACCCATCAATTGGAGAATGGCTGAATAAATTGCGGTATATGAATGTTATGGAATATTATTGTTCGGTAAGAAATGACTAACAGGATGATTTCAGAAAGGTCTGGAGAGACTTACACGAACTGATGCTGAGTGAAATGAGCAAAAGCAGGAGATCATTATACATGGCAACAACAACACTATATGATGATCAATTCTGATAGATGTGGTTCTCTTCAACAATGAGATGATTCAAACCAATTCCAATTGTTTAGTGATGAAGAGAGTCAGCTACACCCAGAGAGAGAACTATGGGAACTGAGTATGTACCACAACATAGCCTTCTCACTCTCTCTGTTATTGTTTGCATTTTGTTTTCTTTCTCAGGTTTTTTTTTTTTTTCTTGATCCGATTTTTCTTGTTCGGCAAGATAACTGCATAAATATATATACATATACTGGATTTAACACTTATTTTAACATATTTAATACATATTGGACTACCTGACATCTAGGAGAGAGGGTGGGGGAAGGAGGGAAAAGTTTGGAACAGAAGGTTTTGTAGGGTCAATATTGAAAAATTACCCAGGCATGTTTTGTAAATAAAAAGCTTTAATAAAATAAAAAAGAGAGGGAATATGAATAACTTAATCAAGATCATCCAAATTAAATTAATAAATCCTTTATTAAAAAAATAGTTATTTTCTTGAAGTATTTCTTTTGCTTCTCTTTTCAATCTGTTAATTTTATTTTCATAATTTTCTTGCATCACTCTAATTTCTTTTCCTAACTTTTCCTCTACTACTCGAATCTGTATCTTTAACTCTTCCAGGAATTCTTGCTGGCATTGGGTAAAATTAGCATTTTTCTTTGAGACATTGTTTATAACTGTTTTCACATTGTTGTCTTCTAAGTTTATGCCTTGGTCTTCCTTTGCGACTGTAATACTTTCTGTTTGTTTGTTTGTTTTTGTTGTGGTGGTAGTCAACTTTTTGTTGTTGTTGTTGTTTGCTCATTTTACTAGCTTATTTCTTTAATATGAACTTGATATTAAAGTTGGGCTCTGCTCACCTGAGGGTAGGGAGGCACTGTGCTAAGCTTCAGCTTTTTTGAGCCTCTATTTTCAGAGCTTGTTCTAGAGATCTACAAGTTTTCAGTACTTCCAAGATGATGTTATCCTGGGAGAGCTATAATCACTGCTCTCCTAGTCTTTGGCCTGATCTTTGCCCAGGAAGGGTTCCTGATCCCCTAAAGATCAGGATCCCCTAAAGATAAAGTTGCAAGAACTAGCACTCTTCTTGACCTTGGAATTGTGATATAGCTTCTATTCCCTTGTGACTGATCACAAGTGCTCCTCTTTACCCTGGAATTATGACTCAAAACTGTTTATGGGCAATAGAGTTGTTAGTCATTACATGCTGTACCCAATGCCAGCAAAAAGTCACTTGTAATCTGTTTCTGAGCAATTGTCCAGTTCCCTTACCAGGTCTAGACTGAGAGCTTCCAACCCCACTGATGCTACTGTCACAGCTGCCTCCAAGTCCTAGCACTGCTGCTCCTCCCATACTCCTGGCTCTATCCATTCTGGTGTTACAGATCTCTCCTGTGGACCTCCTAAGTTATCTTAGGCTGGAAAAAAGTCTCCCTCTTACCTTTTGTTGGCTCTGCTACTTCAAAATTTGATTTGATGCAAGTTGTTTGGAAGGGAATGTTGAGAGGTTTCATGTTCCTGGCTCATATTCCACTATCTTGGTTCACTTCAGTATCTCCTTAGATCTTATTTTAATCATCCACACATTAGTTATAGCTCCATGCTTCATGCATCTCAACAAGTGTCCCACATGACTTAGTGACAATTATCCAGCTTTCATCTGAAGACCTCCTGAAGCAGCACATTTCACTTTTGAATAACTATAATTGGCAGCAATTTTTTCCAATATCAGACCTGAATTTGTTTCTTTGCAACTTCTACCCATTGCAGTATCAAGTCAATTAAATAATTAAGTGAATGCTTATTAAGCTCTTAACTCTGCAAAGGGAAATGTACTTTTGTAGTTTGTGCTTGGCATTGAATTTCATTTCCAAAGTCATAAGAATTAACGTTGTTTTTGTTGTTACTCAATTCTTGCTATTCTTTGTGACCCCATTTGGGGTTTTCTTGGCAAAGATACTGAAGTGACTTGCCATTTCCTTCTCCAGCTCCTTTTACAGATGAGGAAACTGAGGCAAACAGGATGTAATGACTTGCCCAGAATCATACAACTAGTAAATACCTGCAGCCAAATATGAATTTAAGAAAATTAGTCTTCCTGACTTCTTTCTGATTAAGAATTAAGATTATCAATAGCCTGAAGGGTAACGAGTAAACTCATAGTAGTAATAAGCAAGCTGCAGCTAGTTACTAAGGATGACTTATGTACACAATGTTGAGTGAAAATGGAGTGTGTGAGTGGAAAAGTGGCCTTCTGAAGTAGTTGCCTACTTGGTCTCTTTGTCTCCAATTCCTCCTCTCTCCAATCTTTCATCCATATGGTTGCCAAATCAATATTTTTGCATCACAATTCTGATCATTTCTCTGTTCCAGGATATCCTGTAAGTCTCTGTTTCCAGTATAAAATATAGCTTTTTCTGTTTCACATTCCATGTTTTTCACACATGGGTTTTTATCCTGTCATTCTGAAACTGATTGCATGTTATTTCTCCCACATGCAATATTCTAACCAAACTAGCCTGCTTGCTGTTCCCTAAATACAATGTTCCCTCTTCCACCTCTCTGCATTTTTGTTTCCTCTGTCCTCTGATGCTTAGAATCATCTCCTTACCTCTACCTTTTAGAATATTTTACCTTATAGTTCAAGTTATACTTCTCATTTCCACCTATCTCCAGCCGCCCCCACACACACACACACTTCCTACCCCAGATCTAAATATAATGTACTTACTTTGTATATGTTTATCTGTATATATGTTACTTTACCTCAATAGAACATAATATCATTGAAGGAAGGGACTATTTTATTTTTGCTTTCATGTCTCTAGTGCCTAAGACAGTATCTGACACATAGTAGGTACTTACTAAATACTTTGAATTAAATTGAATCCCAATATTTTCTTATCATAGGCATGGGACATATTTACATTGTGTACAGTTCAGACCAATGAATAGATATACCTTTTTTTTAAGTGTAAGAGTCTTAGCTCTGCTCACTTAGGTAATTCAGTGATTCCTGCCTGATCACATTGGTTTAAATTTCTTCAGGAAAAGGCTGTCAGGATAAGGCAGACAAGATAGTTCCCCCATAAATGCCCCCTTGCTCTCCACCACTAGCATCACCCTCCAGCACACTATCCCCCACCCCTCAAATGTCTGTTATTAACTGCCTTAATTCTGATTCTTCGTTTCGGGTTAATCCTGAGGATATCAACACTCCATTTTTTCCTTGGGCCCAACTTTTCTGTCTCCTGTTAGCTCTAGTAGGAGCTGATTCTTCCCTCAATCTTCTTAAGTTGCTTCCTAGGATTCAAGGGGGGCACTTAAGACAAGCAGAGAGTTTTGGTGGTGTTTCTAACATAAAGATGAGATAGGGAAGATTGCCCTCCCCCCCCAAAAAAAAAACCCCAGCAGTATCTAGAAGAAGCCTCTTTTCACCTCATCAGAAAGGAAACAGCAGTGTTTTCACAGGGATGAAAGAAGCCAAGGCAGGAAAACCACAAATAAAGCAGGCAAAGAACATTCTATCTCTTCAGAGTATTTCATAACCTTAAGATCTATCAACTCCTGTGGCATATGGATAATTTTGAGATTCCTTCAGCTGCCTGAGTCTCCAGTGTATGTTCTTAATAGATCATTTATATGAGTTTCACCATGGTCACTGTCTGCAGAGAAGGATAAATACTGATGAATAGTGCCTGCTGCTGAATTGTCTCCTTACCACAGTGAATCATTTATGGCCACCACACCAGTTTTAGCCTCATTACTCGGTCAGTAACTTGATGTGTATAAAAAATAAATGGATGGACTTGTAGTTGGTGAAAATCAATAACTATGCTAAGTATCTATAATTTTGCATGGAGTGTTTTTTGTAATGAGTGATCCTGTATGACATTTGGCACATACTTACTTTAGTTTGGAATTACAAAGAACATGCTTGTGTTGATCCAAATCAAATGAAATGATTTATTATCAAAATGCTATAGGGACTAGGCTAGATACAACCAAAGTAACTCAGCTTTATGACAAAAGCCACAGCACACAGTTATTTAGCTGTCATGGGTAAACGTTTATACTACTGTAATTTCCTTAAGAGTCATTATACACTTTGCTGCCTCTGAGAGTAGAGTTTTTTTTATACCAGGTGATGCTTTACAGATAGGATCCATTCACCACTTTTAGAAGCCATCTACTAACCTTTTCAGCTCATTCATTTAATCATTCATTCAACAAACATGCTGAGTATCAACAAGATAGAACGGAAATGAAGTTCAGATCCCATGGGAAGAAACATGTACTAGAGAGCATGGAAATACTGGTATTAGAGTAGGAAAGATATGAATTCAAAAACTACTCAGTTACTGCGTGATCTTGATCAAATGACTTAGCCTCTTTGTGACTTGATGTCCTCATCTGAAAAATGACTCAGTGGCCCCAGTAGATTTAAGTTATAGAGTGAGGATGAGTGGAATGAGATTGAACCCACAATGCTGGGTACATGACTAGTCCTAAAATCCTTTCCAACATTGAGCCTATTATCCTATGATCCTAGGAAATGTAGAAAATGAAAAATTCTTTTTCATACAATGGAATAGTTAGGGGTCAAAGTAGAAGCAGCACTGGTCTTAGAATGAAAAGACCTTAGTTTAGGGTGCTAATCTAGATACTCTGTGACCCTAAATAAACTGTTTAATCTCTCTGTGCCTTAGACTTCTGGTTTCTAAAAAGAAACAAATGATGTCAGCATGAAATATCTCAAAGGATTATTGTGAGTAAGGCCTGCAGTAGGGGCTTTAAGGGTTTGTCTTGAGCCATTTGAAACTCACTATTAATTATCAATAGCTGGAGTGTAGGCGAATTGTAGGCTCTTCATCTTAAAGGGCTGAAGACACATGTGTTGTTAACATTACTATTGTTATTTAATCTATTGTGCTCTGGGAAGAGAATTTATTACCCAATCCCATCTTCTTCTAACCCTACTTATTTCTGTCACAAGTCTTCTAACTATTCAGACTCAATGTCATCCTCAGCTCATCACTCCCCCAACTCTTATTTATCCAAATTTTTCTCCCTCCCTCCCTCTCTTCCCTTCCCCAAGACAGCAAGTAATCTGATATAGGCTAAACATGTGCAATTCCTCTAACCATATTTCCATATTCATTATACTACTCAAGAAAAATCAGATCAAATTACCCATGCATATGTTTTATAAATAAAAAGCTTTAATAAAAAATAATGATAAAAAGAAAGAAGGCATATATTTGTAAATGAATGTGGTTTAAAAATATGAAAAATTTAAAATAAAAATGTTTTTAAGATTCTCAGGATGGATAGAGAGAGGACATAAGAAAAACTTAAGTTTAAATCCTGCCTCTGATGTATATGAGCTCTGAAATTTTAAGTGACAAAATGGAAGTTGATCTGCATTGGTAGTGGGAATATTCTTGCAACATGAATTCATGGTTCTGGTTAACAACACACAACAACAAAGCTGTTTTTAATGGTGAACAAGGTTAGAGTATATATGTTAGTTACATGGAAAAACAAAATGTATACATAAAAAAATAAAGTGTTTTTCAGAAAAAAACATCAGATCAAAAGGAAAAAACTATAAAAAAGAAAAAAAAAGCAACCCCACCCCCCAAAAAGTGAAAATACTATGCTTTTGATCCACATTCAACCTCCATAGTTGTCTTCCTGGAGGTAAATAACACTTTCCACTTCAAATCTATTGGAATTTCCTTAAATAACCCATTGTCATCATCATCTCTAGCCTTAGTTATTGCAATAGCCTCCTAATTGGTTACCCTGTTTCAAGTTTCTCCTCACTCCATTCTCTCCTCCACAAAGCCATGTGATTTTCCTTAAGCACAGACCTGACCATGGCATTCCTTTACTCAAGAAATACTAGCACTTCCCTATTTCTTCTAGGATAAAAAATATAAATTCATCTGTTTATCTTTTAAAGTCCTTCACAATTTGAAACCAAATTATATTTCCAGGCTCATTGGATGGTAGTCCCTTTCGCTACTCTCTGGTCAGTCCAAACAGACCTCATCTATATTTCTCACACATAGCATTTCATCTCCTTTATCCATACATTTTCACTGACTATTTCCCATCACCTGGAATACTCTCACTCCTTACTTCTGCCTGATAGAATCCATTTCTTCTTTTAAGACAAAAACTGAGGCTTTCCTTTCAATATGAAACTTTTCTTGATCCCATCTGCCAAGTGCCCTCCCTCCCAAATTTCTTTGAATTTGCTCTATGTATTTTGTATTTGTTCTCATAGTTTCATATACTTATTTTCTCATTAGAATATATACTTCTTCAGAATAGAAATAGTCTTCTTCTTTATATTTCGTAGTTGCATGTATGCAATCAGTTGTATTTTCTATCTTCATGACATCTCTCACATCATGACCTTCTCAGATGTCTACTCACAATTCCTGGAATGTTGTAGCTGTTTAATAAATGCTTGTTGATTGATTGCACATTTTATCTTGTATTTCAGCTCCTAGGTTCTCTGGTTTTTAAATATATACATAAATTTTATTGCTCCTATTTTTTTTAGTCACTGTCACATCAAAATTATTCCCTATCTCCACATATCTAAAATAATCTTCTATTATTAAAAATATATCTAGACAAAATAAATCAATATGCTGATAATGTCTGATATAGCAAATGCCTTGTTTCACACCTGTTACCCATCACTTTTCTAGTTGAGAGCCCAAAAGTATGCTTCACCATCTATCCAGTGAAATCACAGTTGCTCACTGCATTGATCAAATTTCTGATGTCTTCCAATGTTATTTTCCTTTTTGTTGTAGAGTTGTCATGCAAATTATTCTCATTCTAAATCATTTTGTATATATCCTTATATGTTCCCAGCACCAAAACATCTACAAGGGTCATTGTTATTCAGCATCTCTCTTTCAACCCTTTCCTTACACACATTTTCTGAACAATCTTGAATATATGACAGAGTTAGAGTTAACAGATCATTAGATTCATAGATTCAGTGTTAAAAAAGGAAATCAAGAAGCAATTCTTTTTTTATAAGGTAAAAGGACCAGGAGAATGAGAGCCAACATGTATATTCATGTGTAGCTTTGCATTTATCTTATCATTTGATCTTCATGGTAACCCAGTGAGCTAAATGTTATTACTATCTCCATTTTATATATTGGGAAACTGAGACTGAGGAAGATGAATCATTTTACCCAGAGTAACTAACACAGCTAGAAAATATTCATATTCAAATTCAGGCCATTCTAACCCTATGTCCAGATTACTATGTTATATACTATCTCTCCCTAACCCCTGCTTCTTCTCAAATGGAAGAGATAGTAGTTGAACATCTGGGGACAAGTCCAAATTGAAAGATGTTCCACTAGGGAGTAATGCTCTTAATGACTGTACCTTATAGACATTTAACTCATAATTTATAGAATTTAGGGATATAGAGATTATCCAATCTCCTTTTATCTTACAAATGAGGAAACTGAGACTCACAATAATTTGCGAAAGGTCACAAAGTTAGTTGGCAGAGAACTTGGTAAAAATAGAGTTCTATTGACATTAAATTCAGTGCTTTGTTAGGGTGAATTTCTAACTGACACAAGCCAAATGGTTATCTATGGCTAGAATGATTGTGAACAGCACATGAACTAGAGAGCAATATGATTTGTCAGTATAAGGGTAGTAAACTAAGGAGAAATCTATCTTCTCCTGGAGTATAGAAGATACTCTTCAACAAGTGAGTCTATTTCCCTTAATCTGAACATACTCTTTAATTAACCTATTAAAGTTAATGGAACCTAAAATTTGTACTAACTTTTTGTTTGTTTAGAAAACATCCACATTATATCATTGGTTCAAATTGATATTCTGGACAACTGGTAAACCCTAAATTTTCACATATGAACAGCTACTTAGCTGAGTATCCTGCATTCAGTACTTATGGAATTGGGGTGTGTGTGTGTTTTAATTCTAAAAGTATGACTTTCCATTTATCTCTGTTAAATGTTATCTTGTTGATTTGGACTCAGTGCTCCAGCCTGCCAATAAAATTTTGAATTGTAATTTTGCTATTACTTATATTAGTATCCCTCTCAGGCTTTGCATTCTCTAAAATTTTAATGAACTTGACTTTCTTGCCTTTTAAAAGTCACTGGTTTTTAAAAAGTAACTATTTTAATTAATATAGGTTCAAGGAGAGCCTTGCATTATTCCACTGGAAACTTCCCTCCAGGTTGGTTCCAGCCCACCAAATAAAATTCTTTCAGTGTGGTTGCTGAACCAAATACAAAGGATTACTAAGGGTTTTATCATCCATGCCCTCAGATGTATACACACCAGTGTATTGTGGAAAGCTTTGTCAAATACTACAGTTAAATTTAGCTATTCTATATCAGTAACATTTCCCTAATTGACTGAAAGAGTAACTTTATCAACAAAGGAAATGAGGCTAGTTTTGCATAATATGTTCATAATGAATCCACATGGGCTTCTTGTAATCATTTTTCTTAATATCTACAAATAATTCATTTTATAATTTGTTTAGCTATTTTGCTACCTCAATAAGCTTGTTTGAGGACATAATCATAGCAAAGAAGGCCAAAAGATACTTAGTGCCTCATTCACTAATATTGAAGAATTTATTTCAGTTATTGAGAATGACTAAATGTTTTCATCCTGATTGAATAAATTACACCTCCAATCTAAAAATCCATTGAATTTTTGCAAGATCCACAACAGTAGCAAATTTTCACATGTCTTCATTGCTGTGTTATACTGCATCACATTTTGTTTGTGAGAGATTTGGATGAAAGGAGAAAAAGGCAAAGCTGCAACATTCCCCATTTGGGGAAAACACATTCTTCACTTTCCCTCAGTGACTAGTTCTCTCTCCCACCACCCTCATCTCTCTCTTTCTGACCTTGACAATATCTCTTTGTGTGTCAGTTGGAGAAGAAGGAAAATGTTCCTGGGTCCTGCCAATTCTGAGAGCAGGAACCATTGCCAAGCTGAATAGTATTCTGAGTGTGGCTTGGCAGTGTTCTGCTGTCTCTGGACAACAAGAAAAATGCAAAACTTTGCCTCTGACTGTCATTTCTGGCTGAAGTGATGTTGAAGTGACCACCTACTTACTATAAAGCAAAGCATTCTTTGAAAAATATAATCTACTCTTCTTTCAAAATCTACTTATTCAAAATTATTCTGAATTGATAGCATGCTTCCCATCATATTGTACTGTAAGCACTGGGGATACAAAAATTGATAAATCAAAAAAGAATAACTAGATAAAAATTTTAGACTGAAAAAGAACCTTAAAAATTATCTAACTGGCAATGGCAGAACTAAAACCCAGGCCCCTGATTCCCAGTCTAGTTTTCTTTCTATAACATTGCCTTATAATTCCAGTTGCGCTCACATATTCCTTGCTCAGCATCTTTTCTCACATGCTTTTCCGGCCCCATTCTATTTATTACTGCTTACTCAAGCATCTTATTTCCCTGTTCCTATTCCTGCCATTTTCTTATTGTGTATTGGCAGGAATTTACTATTACTGGCATATTTCTCATCCAAACTGCTTAACCCCTTGCAAACAAGGAGTTTGAAGGATGAGGGAAGGGATAAAATTATCACTGTTTTTCCCATGTAAATCCACAACTTCTGACACATGCTCAGTTACACCATGAGTTTTGAGTTCTGTATCTAATAGGATGATGGTTCCTCATCTGTACAATGGAAGCCCTAAGGTCTGAATTACTTTGCCATTATTGTGAGGTTCAGCCCACACTAAAAGGGAGAATGTAAATTTTATATAAGATACCTTTTCTACCTTCAACAATTTGACATGTAAAGGATAATTGTAATACAGAAGGGCAGAGTCATAGACTCTGAGTTACAAGAGATTCTCAAGTCTTCAGTTCAGCAGAAGTCATTTTTACCATTCTTCACACATACCACTCTATCTCCTGTCTGCATCCTTTTGCACAGTCTACTCTCCCCTTCCCCACCAATTTTAAATGCATTCCTTCTCACTTACCACTCATGGGTTGGTTCCATCTTTTATTTCAAAGCTCAGGTCAAGGACCACCTGCATGAAGATTCCTAATCCTTTCCCTCCTCTCATCCAGCCAATAGAATCTACACACACACATACACACACACACACACACAAATTACTTTATATTTTATTTTATTTAAATTTATATATGAACATATTATCACTCCTGATAGAACACAAGCCCTCTGGAGGCAAGGACTATTTCATTTCCATATGTGTTCCTTCAACACCTGGCAGAAATATAATATTGACAAACCTTAAAGGACTATATGACTGTAAGCTATTATTAGTAGTAATAGTTTAATAAATATTAATTGATTATACACAAACAAAAATGTCCTCTACAACTTATCTGACAAGTGATCAGATGACGTTTAGCTGAAGATCTCCAATGAAGTATGACCCCACTACCTACTGTTACCCTGTCAGCTAGCTGTAATGGTAAGAAAGCTTTTCCTAAAGTCAAGCACAAATATGGCTTCTCACAACTTTCTTTTCATTGTAGCCTAAGAGTGTATTAGCTTCTTTTTTTGGAAGCCATCTCAAACTCATATTGAGCTTGCTACCCCTTTTAAAAACCCCAGACCATTTCCAGGTAAACTGTCATCTAAATATAATTCATAACTGTGAGTCACAACACAAAGAGGAATAGGGACAATCAGAGAAAATTTTATGAAGGAAGCGGTTTTTGAGTTAAACTCTAAAAGATAAGTAGGAATTCAGTGGATGAGGATGTGAATAGCAAACATTTTAGGGATGCAGAAGATTATGAACAAAAACAAAGAAGTGAATAGCTATAAAATATATTTAGGGGCACAGAGAAAAATCCAATTGGACTAGAGCACATATTCTATGTGCAAGGAAGATAACACAGTATAATGTAAAGAACATTAAATAGGGTACAAGAGATCTGGGATTTGAATATCAGTTCTGTCACTTACCACCTGTATGACACTGAATAAGTTAGTTGGCCTTTTTGAGATTTCTGTTTCCTTATCTAAAAAATGAGGTTACTGGACTAGATGATCTCTATGATGCATTCAAGCTCTCTATCTGTGATCCTGAGCTCTAGGAGATGAGGAGTTTCCCTGCCTTTCCTGAAACCAAATTTACTTCCCATCCATTGTCAAACTCCGGAATGATTGGTCCATGTGTAGAAAACTCCCTTTCTAGTTCCTCCTTTATATGCTGTCTTCCCCTATTAGAATGTAAGTTACTTAATTGCAGGGACCAGCTTGCTTGCTTTTATTTGTATTCTCACTGCTTTACAGTACTTGGTACACAGTAAGTTCTTAATAAATACTTTATCGTTCATTCATTCGTTCATTCATCCATTCATCATCCTATGAAAATATGAGATGAAACATCAAATTCTGCCTCTGGTTGGTTCAATCATTAGCTGAATCTGGAGCTTTCAGGAAGGCTTCTGGGGCAGGTTTGAAGGTGGAAAAAATTGGAACTAACCACTGTCTATATGGGGAGAATTAAAAACTCTACAATAAATCAATCAATAAATATTTATCAAGCACTTACTTTGCACTGTGTTAAGATATGGAGATACAAAAAAAGAGTCAATAGTGTAGAGGGCCACAGATAGTGGGGGAACTCTGGATAAGATATAAGAACCTTCAGCCCAGAGGGAACCTGCTGACAATGTCTGGTTTGGCTCCCCACCTGCCTTTGGGAATGGAAGACTTTTAAAAAAATCCTCTTTACCAGGAAACTGTTTAAACCTGTCCTACAACTTCAAAGGGAAGCACAATGCTGTTGAAAAGCACAACTTTTTTTCTCCCAATAGACTTGCTCTCCACCTATTGGCTAATTAGAGGTGATAAATTGGCATGAGGAAGCATTTTTTGCAGTGTTGTAATTAAAAGGCAGTTGGATTCACAGCTGCGTTCACACAGGGATGTCTTTTACCCCTAAAGACATCAGCTGGAAGAAATGTGAAAAGTAACTGAAAAAAGTAAAAAATCTTTCTAATATAATTAGTTCATTTCCGGCATTTGTCACTTGCACAGCTGTGAGGGACAAACTGCATATTTTATCAGAAATTAAAGAAGGCTGTAAGGTAAAGTTTAATTTGATGCAATTAAAGCAGCAAGAACTTTTTTTTAAGGAATACATTTTAAAGCCAGCCTTGTGTCCTTAGATACATGAAGTTAGGGGTGAGAAAATGCTGACTGCTCTAGAACTACCTCATGGGAAGATAAAAAGAGGGAATCTGCTTTAGATTAGGAGATGTTGGTAGTGGGGACTTTGAAGATTTGAGGGGAAAGAGTAAAAATTTACATATTCAAGAAAGAAGATGAAGAAAAATAAAACCCACAGGATACTTTTTGTTCTAAAAATGTAAAAATTAAGAAATATCTAAAAACACCTACAAAAATTTTCTTCTAATTCTAGAAATTATATATTCAATATCCTTTTCCAGGATCTCAACTGGACCAAGACAAAATTAGGGGTCATAGTAGACTTGGATCAGGAGAGAGCATGTGTACAATTTGAATATTCCCCCAGTACACCTCTCCATGTAAAATTTTTGAGTTCTATGTGTTATTGGCCACTGGAACTTTTAATTCATAATTATTGTAATATAAGTTATTTGACCTCATTTTTTTAAAAAGCCCTCCTGGCTACAGAAAGTAGAATTTAGGGGTTAGAAAATATAAATGCAATCTTTGAAAAATTGTGTTGCATCTCTCTATACATTATATCCTAGGTGACTACCTACCTTGCTATTCCTCATCCTGGTTCTGGAAACCTAAATAAATCTTCATGATCATAGCATTTAGACTAAGAAGAAACCATGGATATTTCCTTAGTCAATAGTTCTTAGTCTTTGTTGGTGTCATGGATCCTTTTGGCCCAATGGTTAATGAAGCCTATGGCCTTTTTCTCAAATAATGTTTTTAATGCATAAAATAAAATAGGATTACTGAGGAAAATTTATATTGAAATAATTATTGAACTTTTTTTTTATTTTGCTATTTTTATTGACTCTGTTGTTGCTTCTCCTCTGAAGGAGAATGCTATCTCAAGAAGTTCTGGTTGCTCCAAGTGGGAAAAGCCTTGAATTATATATAATAACAAATTCACAGATCCCAGATTAAGAACCCTTAGTCTAGACCAACTCTGGTATTTTATGTGTAAAAACTGAAATCCAGAGAAGGAAAAGAATTTCTTGGACATTACATGAATAGTTAAGTGGCACATCAAGGTTTCCTATATGATAAACACCCATTTTATAGATAAGGAAACTGAGTTTTAGAGAGATTGTTTTGACTCAGTCACATAGCTCTAAGTAATGGACCTAAGATTTTGACTGTGTAGACTGGGCCTTGATTTCTGTAATCCAATTTATCTGTAATCCAACTCCTACTGAGGAGACATATTAATATTATCACTTGGGATTTCCCTCATTTCCTCTTCTATTTCTCCGCATTCACCTTGATGCTACAAACACCAACCTATATTTAGGACTCCTGTCCTATCCCTGGTGCCCATGAGACCTCTCTTCTCAATAGCTTAATTAGACTTTTCAAGTTGTATAAGTCACAACCTTTCCAAGCCTCCATTTCTCCGTCTACAAAATGTAGTCAATTATTCCTGTTCAACTGTTTCTTTTTTATAATTATTCATTGATAATAGAGATAAGTATAATATAAAGAATTGCATTATAAATTCATCAAAGGGGGCACACAAAAATGTGAAGCCCTTCATTTCACTCCCATTACTAGAATATCTGGCTCAGGATATGGGACCCATCTTCAGAAGCTTAAAGTCTCAGGAGTCCCCCCACTAGTTATTATGGAGGGAGTGCTAGACTTGCAGTCAGGAAGAAGACTCAAATTCAAATTTTCCTTGAGACATTTGCTAATTGTGTGACCCTGAGTAAATCACCTTAACTTTTGGTTTCAATTTCCTCATCTGTAAAATGGGTTTAATAACAATACAAAGCTCACAGTGTTGTTATGTGAATAAAACAAGATAATAATAAAAAAAAATCATGATGGCTGCTTCTTCTACTACTACCTCTTCTTCTTCCTCTTTATCCTCTTCCTCTTGATTTTCCCCTTCCCATTTCCCTTTTCTTTTTCTCTTCTCCCATTCTCTCTCCCTCTACTCCCTCTTCCTCTCCTTCTCCCTTTCTTAATCTTCTCTGTCTTTCTCTTTTTCTCCCTCTCCCTCTTCTCTTTCTCTCTCTCCCTTTTTCAATCTCCCTTTTTCTCTCTTCCTCCTTCCCCCTCTCTCTCTCTCCTCTCTCCCTCTCTCTCTCTCCCCCCTGCCCTCTTTCCCTCTTCTCTCCCCCCCCCAACACATACATACACAGAGTAGGGAATGATATGCTCCTAGAATTCTAAATTGTAGCTTTGACCAATACAAACACTCTGGTACTCCTAGTCCTTTTCTTCAGCACTCCAAGTATATTCAAAACTTTGAATTCAAAATTCAAAATTCATATATTAATAGGATAATAACCATCATATATAAAATTATTTTTATCAGAGTGAAATGGCATACAAGTTGCAAAGTAGTAACACTATGAATGAACTTTTAAAGAGTCATCCAGTCCATGAAGTGGGATCTATCTGCTAGTTTAGAGCTAAATAAGCACGAGATTGTAATAGATAAAATGAACCCTTTTTACCCTTTACCTTTTTAGAAATGTGATTATTAAAAAGGAAATTAACAATCCCTTTAGGAATTACGGAATTGTCAACAGCTAAATCTTGGACATAGCACTTGAGAAGAAAAATGTCAGCAAAAGAGGTTGGCTGGGCCATCAATTTAGAACATAGAAGCAAAAATAAAAGTGACACAAGAATCTCTTTAATGCTCAACTATTTGTCACTTCTCATAATATTAAACACTAGATGATTAACATGACAGGATTCATGGTTACACCATTGGTTGAACAAAAGCAATAATTTCCCCCCAAATCTGACTTATACAAGATCTGAGAAAGGCCTCTAACAAGAATTACTTTTCAATGTTTATCAATTTGTGTAAATTTTTCCCTATCAAAAAGTTCTCCTTATGATTTATATTTAAGGTAAAGCTATGCCTGGACTAGTAAACACATCAAAAGGGATAGGACAACTGCTTGTGGTATATGGGACTTTTTATTTCCCTTATGCTTATTCTAAAAAAGGAAATGATTTTGAAAGAAGCAATAAATCTTTAACAGGGAGATGAAATCCAAGATAAATCAGTAGATAGTATAAGACTACTTACCTGCCTCTAATTAACTCAGGGCAGTAAGCTCAAAGGAATTATATCTCACCAGGTATCTGAAAAAAATTGGTTGATATTATTGGTAATATCCTACCTGGTTCTCTTTTAAAAATCATAGAGAATAGGAAACAACTGAGGATAGGCAAATCTTGTTCCAATTTAAAAAGAATTCTTCAAAATGAAATCTAGTATTCTTGACTGTAATTTCTAGCAAAATTCTAAAATATAGTAATAAAAGCTCATCTGTGAATATTTAGAAAAACAAAAGCTGTCTTTAACAGCTAACCTGGCTTTTGTCAATATACTCTTTTGACAGGGTTACCAGACTAACAGATCAGGGAAATATTAAAATATTTTTGGTTTTCAGCTAGGCATTTTAAAATAAAAGTACTGTATTTATGTAAACAATATGGAGAGATGTGAGCTAAGTGATAGCAAAGTTAGGTGGATTTGAGATCGGTTAAACAACTAGACAATTGATTAGTGGATGATTGTCAATCCAGAAACAGTCTTCTAGTGAAGTACTTCAGGGCTTTCTCCTTATGCTTGTGCTAGTTAGCACTTTTACCAATGACCTAGATGAAAGCATAAATAGTATCTTATGAAATCTTTTAATGACAGAAAACACTGAGCATTCAAAAATACCCTAAGAGCCCAGAAGGTAGTATGACTCTAATAAAATGAAATTTAATAACAAAATATATAGAGTCCTACATTTGACTTCACAATAGCAACTATATAAGTAAAGGATGGGAGAGCCATGGATGAATGGATACCAGTTTGTATGTGAGGGCATAGGGGAGAGATATATTTCTTGTGGACTAAAGTTTCAATATGAGTCAATGGTGTAACATAGTAGCCAAAAAATCCTCAACATCTAAAATAAAAGTGGCAGTGGTCCTCTGCATTCTGCCTTGGCCAGACTATATTTAAAATATTACATTTAGCTCTGGGTTTCATATCTTAGGGAAGACATTGACAAACTTAAGTGTGCTTAGAGGAATGCTACTAGGATAGTGAAAGAACTGAATATGGTCATTTGTAAAAGATCAGATGAAGCCTTAAGGAAAATATGATAGTGACCTACAAACATTTGAAGAGTTGTCCTGAGGTAGATGGATTGTAAGTGTTTGGCTTGTTCCTAGATTCTGTAACTAATAATATTAAATGGAATTTGCAGAGAGACAGGTATAGACTGAATATAATGGAAAACTTCTTGACAAGTAGAATGAGACTATCTTAGGACATGATGAGTTGACCATCACTAGTGGTATTGAGACAGAAGTTTTGCTTTTAAAAAAAATCAATAACTAATACTGTAACAATTACTGTCTTTAAACATCTGGAAAGAAATGTCATGAGGAAGAACAATTAGCCTTTAAATTTCCAGATGATAAAAATGGTACCAGTAGGTAGAAACTATCATAAGGGAGATTTCAGCTTAATATAAGGACATAGTCCCTAATAATTACAACTTTACCAAAATGGAATGGGCTGCCCTGGTAAGTTGTGAGCTATCTGGATTAGAAAACTTCAAGCAGAGATTGGAAGACTCCTCTTAGAGAAGTGATTCCCTTTATTGGGATTGGATAAATTAGACTAGGTGACCGCTTTCTAATATAACCTCAGAGAAGAATCACAAAGACTTTGAGTCAATTGGTCACCCATTACATAACTCAGTTTCCTCATTTATTTTCTTTCATTCCCCCAGTATAATTGGTATTGCAACTCAACCCATCTTAGGCAGCAAACTGTCCATTTTAGAGCTAGTAAATTGTATATCTCTTCTACCCTTGATTTTTGATGAGGGTGATTGCTATTTGATTCATTCCCACACTTACTTCCTATTAGCAATCTGTGTTTTTGCAAATGTACAAATTTAGCTATTTTCCTATTATATCAGAACAAAGTGTTAGAGCAACCTCAGATTAAACATTCTCTTCAATTATTCTAAATATGTAGATTGGTGTGTTAGGAATGAAACAGATGTGACAATCCTACTTGGTTAATGGGAGAAATATACTGCAATGGGAGTTGGGATTCCAGGCTCTGCATCTAACCAACTATGTGATTTTATATAAGCCCCCATCACAGATGTACCACATTAAGTTTAGCAATAGGTCTATATATATATATATATATATATATATATATATATATATATATGTGACTGGATTAAAATAATATTTAGGAGAGAGGCAGGATGTGGTTGTAGATAGAAAGTTGGTTTAAGAATCAATAGGACCAGAATTTAAGTCCCATCTCTGACATATGCTGGCAACATGATCCTGAACTAGTCACGTAACTGCTTCATTTTTCCAAGCTGTTCTCCAATACTGTATATAAGCACAAAAGTTCCTTCTGCCTCCCAATTCTATAATTCAACCACTCCTCTTATTAGATTCCATCAATAATATAGCATTACTCAAGTCCCTATTTTACTTCAGATAAGCAAATTAAAAATCAACTTTTTCAAAAAAGAAAATTGGCAGTCAGTAAAGATTACATTTTTCTTTCTTCTTGTCTTCTTTCCACAATCTTTAAGTTTGTTAGCAGAGAAAAGATTGTGTTCCCAGTGGCTTCTGGATCTTTCGAGACTAAGGGTTTTTCCACCTCAACTCCTTCTATTAAGTCTTTGCTTGCTACTTTGAGAGATTTGCCAGAAGCTTTTGTTGTCTTTGGATTTCCAGATGAATCAAGCCTCAAACATCCATTTGCTTTTCTTAATAGAGCAACACTTCTCAGCTCATCAGCATCACATTAACCTCTCAGGCACCTACATTGGGACACTCTGTGTCAAAACAGTTTTCCACTTAGTGTCATAACAGCCCAGCTCAGACCTTAAAGCTGTTCTGTGCTCACAATGTACATGGTACTCCTTCTTTGTACACATTCTGGCAATAGCTAAAAACAGTTTTGTCCAAACCAGCCTGAGAAAGTAGGCTACCATTCAGACCAACTGAAAGAAGCTTGATTCCAAAACGCTTTTCTTATAGAATTGTTCACATAGTACCAAATCCTGTATAAAAAGATTTAATCTGGCCCAGAAAAGAGCAAATCCAGATAAAGTCCTCCTCATAGATCTGAGCTAGTAGCTTTTAGCAGCTGGCTCTATCCTGATGTCTATAAAATGGTTGATCTCTATACAGAAATGAAATTAAAATAAACAAGTTAGTCACTGAATTTTTAGCATACTATATTTTGAGATACCTGTTATCCTGCTGCTTTATAGTTAAATTAACACTGAAATCTCAGGACTTATTTTTGGTATCAACTATATTCCAGAAAGTTAATTAACCCTGTTTGTCTCAGTTTCTTCCTCTGTAAAATGAGCTGAAGAAGGAAATGGCAAACCACTCCACAGTATCGTTGCCAAGAAAACTCCTAAGTGAGGTCACAAACAGTGGGACATCACCAAAATAAATGATTGAACTGTTGTTCAATCTGAATATTGCAGTATTTTATCATGTGCTTATTACTTCATCTACAATACTGGGCCTCCCCAACAAATTTGCATGATTTCTCAGGCCAAACAACATACCAGAAAAGAAAATTCAACAAAACTGATCAGTATATTTATATGTGATGATCTCTACCTGTGGACTATCCTTCCATAATGTGCGCGCGTGCGCGCACACACACACACACACACACACACACACTCTTTCCTTTATAAAGGAACTGAGTGAGATGTTGTCTTGTATTTCTTCTTTGGTGTCTTTCATAAAAAGTTGCTAGTACAGTTTCTAGGCACGTAGAGAGGAAGCACAGTTTAGTGGACTGGGTTCAAATGTGACCTCTGACAAATCACCAATTGTAATGATGAGTGAGATTCTTAATTTCTCAAAGTTTGTTTCCTGAACTGAAAATCAGGAATAATGGTCCCTTATGATGTAGCTACCTCATAGGGTTATTGTATCAAGTGAAATGAAGTATCAAAGAGCTTTATGTCCATTGCTATCATAAAAGATGCACAATAAATATACATTGAATTGAAAAAATAAAACTTACAGCCAGACAAACATCAAAAATGTTACCAAATATTTGTCACATTTAAATAAAAACCAAGGAGGATTTGCTCAGAAAAATAATAGTATTGGTCAATGTTTGTTATCATGTTACCATGTAGTTATCAATGTTACTATATTTGTTACCAATGTTACCATGGTAGTGGAAAGAGCACCAGAACACTGAATTTAGAGTCAGAAGGCCTAGTTCTTAGTCCTAGATTTTATTTTAATACTTGTATGATTATGGCAAGTCATTTCATCACGTGGGGCCACTCTGTATAATGAAAGATTGGATTTATAATCTGATTAATTCAACTTCTTGGTACAGCATTTTACTTATTTGTGTAATTCAGTTTTTTATCTGTGGGCAGTTAAGTGGCACAGTTCACTAGGCTTAAAATCAGGAAGTCTCATCTTTGTGAGTTCAAATCTAGCCTCAGACACTTACTAGCTATATGAACTTGGGCTTAAATTTGCTTGCCTCACTTTCCTCATCTTTAAAATGATTTGGAGAAGAAAATGGCAGACCACTACAATATCTATAAAGAAAACCCCATATGGGGTCACAAAGAGTCAGGAACAATTTCCTTATCTATAAAATGGTAATTATAATACTTACACTTCCTAACAGGGTGGTTGTGAGGAAAGCATTTGCAAACTTGAAGAAGCTTCTGAAATATGAGCTATTTATTATCTAGAGAAAAGGGAATTGAAATAATTGACCTAGATCCTACTCTTGAGTACATAGTAACTCAGGGAAGTAGGTGGTTCCAATAGCAGGTACTACAAAAGACTACCCATCTAGATCTTGTTGGTGATTATCTACCAAATTACTCTCCCTCCTTCCTCAAAGTTCAGTGCTTAGCTTATATCTCCCTTTCTACCTCATGCTCTGTCCTTACACTTAAGGATTTCATTATCATATTAATATCTCTCAAATCACACTACCCTCTCAGTTTATCAAATTCTTCAACTACTATGACATTCACCTTCAAATCTCAGTCATATATAGGGACATATTTTTGATCTCATGTCAATATTTCATTCAATATTTGTCACACTTCTATGATTGAGAACTCTGAAATTGCTTTCTGACCATAACCTTTTATCCTTCTACCTTTTCTAAGTTCTTAATTTTTTTTTAATCTATTGTTCTTCAACTTCATCATGACTTCTCTTGACTCCACCCCTCAATGAATTCCCAATCCATCACCTCTCCTCTGATCTTTGAAATTTTGATTCTATAGTTAGCCAATTCAACTACTCATTATCTTCATTACTCAAAGCTCTTTCCCCCCATTGTCTTATTTCTATTCAAACTCAAACCTTAAGATGCTCCCACGATTTGCCTTCTCTGCTTCTATGCTCATGTTTACTAAGTGATACTGAAGAAAGTCACAGACTATGTGCTAAATTGTTACTATTGACTTATGTTATCTTAACTTGTCATTCACTACCAGAAAACAATCCATTTTCAACAGGTTTTCTTAAAAAATTTTCTCTCTATGCCTCCTTTTCTCCCTCTAATTCTTTATAACAAAGATTTTTTAAACAAAAAATAAAGAAGAAAAGAAAATTCAACAAAACTGATCAGTATATTTATATGTGATGATCTCTACCTGTGGACTATCCTTCCATAACGCGCGCGCGTGCGCACGCACACACACACACACACACACACACACTCTCTTTCCTTTATAAAGGAACTGAGTGAGATGTTGTCTTGTATTTCTTCTTTGGAGCCAAATTTATTCTTCATGATGTAATTTTCATCTTTACTTCTTTTTTTGACTATTGTAGTTTCCATTTACCTTATTTCAGAAATTATATATATTGTGTACCAGGCTCTGCTTACTTTACTTTGCATTAGTTCACATGTTTTACAAAACTCCTATGTATTCATCATTATATTAATGTACTATAGCTTATTTAGCAGACACTAGGAATCTACTTTCTTTCAAGTTCTTTGTTACCATAAAAAATGTTGCTATGAATATAAAAATAAAAATTTGATTTATAGGGAGTTTTTCTTTTATGAAACAATGCTTTTATTCTTTTCTAATTGATTCAGTCTCCCACACATCAGTTCATTCAAATTTTCTCTTTACTCATCAAGCCACATACATGATTCCCTCTACTGATCCTCTCAATTGGACTTGCCTCCAAATTATTGTCTATCATTTGTTCCCTTATTCTATACCTCATAATCCATTACCATTGTGCTCCCATCTTGCCTTTGCTGCTTCATTGTCCTTGCCAGTGCTAGTTCTATTATGTATGTCTTTGTACCCATCTCTTCCAAGAACTCTAATCCTTCCAGCAACTTTAATCATTTCTCCCCTGTCATCCTGGATTTCTCATTATCTCTCACCCCTCCTATCCATGTTTTGTCAAGAACTGCCAATTTCACTTTTGCAGCATCTCTCAGAAATGCCCCCTTCTCTCCTCTGACACTGCCACCAGTCTAATGCAAGACCTCTTCATCTCATGCCTTAATTCCTACAATAATTCACTGGTGTGTCTGCATGTTTTAGGATTTTGCCCTCTCTAGTACTTCCTCCATTCAACTAGTAAAGTGATTTTCCTAAAGCACAAGTTCAATCATGTAACCCCCTTACTCAATAAATTCCAGTGGCTCTCTTTTGCCTCTAGGATCAAATACAAAAGGTTCTGTTTGACATTCAAAACCCTTCATAATCTCTTACACTTCTCACATCTTACTCCCCATCACATACTCCTCAGTTTAGTGACACTGGCCTCCTAATTGTTCCATGAACAAGACACTCCTTGATTCTGGGCATTTTTTCCTTCCTCATCTCTTGCCTACTAACTTCCCTAGTTTTAAGTCCCAATTGAAACTCCACCTTCTTTATGAAACCTTCCCTAACCTTTCTTAATTCCAATACTTTTCTGCTTTTAATTATTTCTTATCTATTCCATATATAGCTTGCTTTGTGTGTATGTATATACATATATGTATGTGCATATGTATATATGTATATATATATATATATACATATTTGTTTGCATGTTGTCTCCCCCATTACATTATAAATTCCTTGAGGACAAGCACTATCTTTTGTCTCTTTATATCCCTAGTAGTTAACACAGTGCCTGACACATAGTAGGTGTTTAATAAATACTTATTAATTGATTGATCTCTTCTTCAGTCTCTTCATATCCACTAACCCCTTCCTTGCTGCTAACCAAAATATCAAGGTTTCTCCCATCTTTTAAAAAAAAACTTCTATTTGATTCTACTATATCAAGTAGATATACTTGAATAGTATATTGAAGCTAATATATCACAGGTTTTTTTCCCCTTTTCACAGAGTCCAAGAAAAGTCAGTTTCTTCTGTTTCTCCTGCCACTCTCTTTTCAATTTGTTCTAATTTCACTTTATTAATAGACAATGTTCCTCTCCCCAAAGTTACAAAGAATTCTTATTTGATAAACCCAGTGATCTTTCTTCATCTATCTCTGTGGTATTTCACTCTGTTGACTAATCCCTGTAATTTCATCATATAGCAAATTAATTGTCAAAAATGACAAAAGATGTAAGTAGTTAATGTTGGAGGAGTTGTAAAAAGATAGGTATACTGATGTACTGTTGGTGGAGCTGTAAAGTGGTCCAGCCATTATGGAAAGCAGGTTGGAAGTTATTGTTAGTCATAAATCCCAAAGAAAGTAAAATACAGAAACACAGATTCCATATTCAGCAAAATATTTATAGTAACACTTTTTTGTTATAGTAAAGAACTGGAAACAACGTAGATGCTCATTGATTGGAGAACAGCTAAACAAATGTAGTACATGAACATAATGGATTATTACTGTGCTAAAATAAATGATAAATACAGAGAAGCATGAAAGACATGAATTGATGCAGGATGAAGTTAGCAAAATCAAGTAAAAACAGATTGAGTACAACATAAATGGAAAGATTAACAACAAAAAAACAAAACCAATATTGTGTAGTTATGACTAAACTTGTCCTTGGGGGAAAAAAAAGGTAAGGGATACCATCTCTATGCTAATGTGTAGGAATATATGTCTAGAACACTGAATATCCAATGTCTTGAATTTATTGTTTTGAAGAATTTACTCTGCTGCTGCTTCTGCTGCTGCTTCTTCTTCTGTTCCTCCTCCTCCCTCTCATCCTCCTCTTCTTTCCCCTCTTTTCTCTCTGTCTCTATAGCTCTCTCTCTCTCTCTCTCTCTCTCTCTCTCTCTCTTTCTTTCTCTCTCTTCTCTCTCTCTCTCTCTCTCTCTCTCTCTCTCTCTCTCTCTCTGTGTGTATTTTGGTGGATGGTTCACTGAGTATGGGAGAAGCAGAGACATTTGGAAATGAATGTAAATTTGGAAATGATGTAAATGCAAAATATCAAGAATTTTTTCTTAATTTTGAATGGGGATAATTTCACTTGTACATCTCAGAGTTGCTGTGAGGACAGCACTTTGTAAATCTTAAAGTGCTTTAGAAACATGATTTTGTTGTAAATATGAGTCCTCCTGCCTTTCCCTCCTATACCATTCCATACAAAGTTCAATGATTTTCCTTCTAGGATGTGTTTCCCCTAATAAGGTGACCTTGATATACACGATTTCACATTGGAAGAAAAGCAAACAAAGGCGACACAAAGTATGTGTCTACACTACACACCCCTACAATACTCTAGAGTTGAACTCAGATGCCCTTCATCCAACTTTGCCTGAAGAATCTTGAAGGTTTATCTTGCCAGAAGCCTCCTGGAGAGGGGTGGAGAATGTTATCATTCTGGGACTCTTCAGAGTCAAGTGGTAGAGACGGTAATTTCATGATGTTAATAGCAATCTTATTATGTGTCATATTATACATGTATAATGTCTAGCAGAACTTTATAAAAATTAAGTTTCTATTTCGATTAGATTTTCTTGATTTCTAGTTAGTAGATACTAGTTGAATAAGTGTGTATTATGTATGCGATCCTTGATTGCAAAGAGAAGGTCTGAAGTCTGGCTATGTAAGGAGCAAATGAAGTAAAATGTGGTAAAGACCACAGGTACTGCAGAGTTCTCATAACTGTGTGGTTCTCTCTAGTGCCCTTCTTCCAACTTTGCCTGATGGGCCCTGAAAAGATTTAACTGTGAATTCTAGAGTATTAGAAGAACTGTTGATGCAGACCAAAGATATTGATGAGTGACATAGTAAAGAATAAAACTGAATCAGTTTCATCATTAATTAGAATTCATCATCTGAAAGTCCTAAATCTGAAATCTGAAAGTCCAAGATGTAAAATCATCTGGAAGTCCAAAATTCCCCTTCTCTGATCATAATTATTTATCCCCTCATATCCTCTATTCTTTCACTGTTATTAAACATACTCTTCATTTTGATCACTCTGGTTTTTGCTTCCTCACTCTTCTAACTTTATTTCCTCCAAAACCTATTGTAGACCACCAGGATTAGCCATTTTATCGATTTGCTCTATCACTCTAGAATTCTACACACATCCACACACACCCACACACACACCCACACACATCTACACACACACACACACACACACACACACACACATTTCTAACCTTAACTCATACTCTGCTCCTTCTGCTCTGGTCAGTCAATAAATATTTATTGTGTTTTTTGTGTGCCAGGTATGCTGCTAAGCACTAGGATTACAAAGAGAGGTCCAAAGAAACCCCTACTCTCAATGCTAATGAGGAAAACAACATGTTTAACAACTCATAGTCTAATGGGAGAGACAATATGTAAACAACTATGTACCAAAAAATTATACAGGATAAATTAGAAATAATAAACAGAGAGAAGGTGCTAGAATTAAGAGAGATTTTTAGCTAAAATTTAAGGAAGCAAGAAGACAGAGATCAGAAGGAAGAACATTGCAGGCTTGGGGACAACCAGGAAAAATGCTCCGTTAGAAAATGGAGTATTCTATGCAAAGAATAGTAGAGAGGCCAGTATATGGAAGAGAGGGTATAAGTTATAAAAACAAAGAATAAAGAGGTGCACATTATAAAGAGTTTTGAATGCCAAATCAAATGCTCTGATGGTGATAGAGAAATTTATTAGAGGAAGAAGGGTGAAAATAAAATGGTCAGACCAGATTTCAGGAAGATCACTATGGCAGCTGAGGGGGGCTGAACTAGGATGGGGAGAGAGAGAGAGATGTGGCAAGCAAAATCACCAACAGGCTGTTATAATAATCCAGGAAATGATGAGGGCGTCACCAGGGTAGTGATAATGTTAGAGAAGAGAAAAGGCTCTAGGATGCAGTGTTGCTAGAAGAAGTAAGAAAATTGTGCTGATCACATCAACTATAATCATCAGAATCAGCATCAATAAGTATGTGTTAAGTACTATGTGCTAGGCACTGTCTCAAGTTGCTAGGACTATAATAAAAGGCATAAGATAATCAATGTGCTCAAGGAGATTGCCCATATACTTTCTTGTGGACTTTTTTTTCAAAGAAGGTGGGGAGGAACAATTGCATTTAAGTGACTTGCCCAGGATCCTGTAACTAGTAAGTGTCAAATGTCTAAGGCTGAATTTGAACTCATGTCCTCCTGACTCTAGGCCCAACACTCTATCCATTGCACGACCTACATGCCCCTCCTCACATATTTTTGATCCCATTACCTTCTAGCCCTTCTAGCAGCTTGCTTTATTATTTACCCCTTTTTCTCCTTGTACTTCTTTTTCTTCTCTACTGGCTCCTTTCCCTGTATATAGTCATATTCAGAGCCTTCCCTGTCTTAACAAAAATGAAAAAAATTAACTCCTTTAAACTCTAATTGCTCAAATTAAAGTCTCATCTCTTTCTATCAAATTTCTAGAAAGAATAGTCTATATTCACTAGAATCATAACTAGGTTAACTAGGGAAGGTTAGGGTTACTGGAACATTTTTCCCCTGTAAGCCAGAATTTAGCTTGTTCTGACTGTAGTTCGGCAGCATAGAATTAGCTAAAATTAGCCAGAATAATTAGCTAAAATTGGAAATTTCAGGAAAGGAATCTTCTGGTTGCTGACCCCCAGGTTGAATATTTGCCAGCCTAGCCAGGCCCCCAAATTTTTGAAAACAGTCTCTTCAGCAGCAGTCTCACAGTACCTCTTGAGACACAGATCTTCTCCTGGCAGTCATATCCTACCTGAGATCTTCCCCATCCTACCCCTCCCCATCCTAGTGGGTTTTGGTTTTGGTTTTTTTGCTGCTTGCCCTGGATACAAATTTGCTGCTTACAGTTCTGATACTGAATACTCTTTTTTCACCATGTTCTACCTCCTAAACTCCCTGTAGTCGGGTTTCCATCACTACCACTAAGTTCTGACTGCTCTTTCCAAGGTGATCAATTATTTTCTAGTCATCAAATCAATAGCCATTTCTCAGTCTTCATCTTCCTTGATCAATCCAAAGCACTTAACAATGTGGAGCACCCATTTCTTTTTAAAAGTATTTATTTCTTCTTTCTCAGTGACTTCCTTCCTCTATTTTTCCCTACCTTTCCAATAACACTTTATTTCCTTCTCTTATTCCTTCCCTTCTTTCTCTACTCTCAATATGTTGTCCAAAGTTTATTTGTGGAGTAGGAGAGCTTCCTATGTAACCGTAATTAGGGGAATGGTTAAGTCCCTTTCATGTGTAAGGGGTTGATGCTGTTGTTGAAGATAGCACAAGAAGCTCTACTATGCACGCTCTACTATGTACTACAGTACCTTGGCCTCAGTTCTCAGCTTGGTCTAGGGTTCAAAAGGTAAAGTCATTTGCATATGTTATTTTATAAATTCATAAAAAATTAGATCATATTTTGCCCTCAGATTATTAAAATTCTTATCACCATTCCAACTTCATGTGACCTAAAAGGAAAACACATTCCCAATGTAGTTTAAATCCCTATATGAAATCAGTTTGAAAGATATAAAATTAAAATCCCCAGTGACTGAGTTCCACCCAGAAATTCTGCTACCTCCATTCCCAGTAGCAGCAGTTATCTACATGAAGAATTCAATTCACAACTGCAGTTTTGCCAGGAGAACTACTATGCAAAGAAATCTCCAGTGACTAAGGACATGTTGTATCTAGCAAGGTCTGAACTCCTTCACTTCTTCACTCCCAGTCTTTAGTTACTGTAATCAGGAGTACCTGAATGCTTTTATTTGGAAAGGCTTTCTTATTCTATAGTCAAAATCACAAAGAGAAAGGGAAGGAATCATCTATTCAGCATCCTTTCCTGGTCTCACAGCTTTGAGTCCTTTGAAATCATGCTCACAATTCATGTTGCCTACAGAGTTTCATTTACTGATGAGAAAGAGAGAGAGAAAGACAGACAGAAAAAGAGAGACAGAGACAGAGAGAGAGAGAGAGAGAGAGAGAGAGAGAGAGAGAAATACACAGAGAGAGACAAAGAGACAGAGAGACAGAGACAAAGAGATAAAGAGACATACAGAGACAGAGAGACAGACAGACACAGAGACAGAGATTCCCTCTATGTAACAGTTCACATACATTAAGTCTCTCATTGCTGTGCCTCTTGAGCTTAGCTGCCTGGCATGATGCCTGGGCATGCCCTTCTCTGGCATGGTGCCACAAAGCAGTCTAGACCCTTGGGATTTTTATTGCTTTACTGAATGCAGCAATTTTGCAATGATCCATTTGCTTTCCAAGTTCCAAGCACTTCCTCCAGCCTCCTTTTTTTCTGGTCCCCATAGTATTATATGTAGGTGGGAACTAGGGGCATATGAAGACCACCCTATAAAAGCAGGTACTTTTACCTCTTTAGAGAAAGATTTTGCACTTCTTGAAAAATTACTCAAAGTATGCCTGAACACCTGCATACATATATCATAAGCATCATGATAAACATAAAATTTGAATACATGTAGGGTAGCTATCCTAACACCACAGATAATTAATTATCTCATCATACTTCCTATATCACATATAGTAAACATCACACTACAAAGCATCTTTTGAAAGAGATACTTCGGTGACTAAATTACTAAAGAGAATGCAGAATATATCTCAGGAACATAAAACAGTGCATATACATGACAGTGCATATGAACATAAGCAAAAAAAAAGTATAGATAATAAGGACATATCTCAACAATACATGTGTATTACTGGTGCCAAAGTACAAGATTCATATGAAGAGTACATATTCAAAGTAATTAAATACAAGATTGTATGAGAAGGAGGATATCAGCAGTTGGAAATATCAGAAAAGGTTCATCTTTATACCCTAACAATAATCTCTACAGAAGATACATATAGCCAAAAAGAACTGGGGCTCAACTCTCTCCTAGCAAAATCTGTTCAGAAATTTTCCTCAGTCAATGGCATATTATTGGGTCCAAAGTTACTTCATCTTAATCATCTTTGGGCAATTATCTAGTTCAGTGTTTCTACAAGGGAGTTATATCTTCTTTTTACTCATATAGGTTTAGCAGACTATCACTCTAGGAAGGTTCAACAGGAAGGTGTCATGAAGTATTATAATAGGATCCCTATAACCCTCTATGATTATTTTATGGGTATAAAAGATTTCCAGTCTCTTGACTCACTGGTATGAAGGCTCTTTCCATCAATCTATTTTTTGTATCTTCCCTGAAGACTAAAATTTCTCAACAAAACCCCTGCTGAAGTTCTTGACATCTAAAAAACATCATACCATCATTTATTTCTGTCAAAATTCTTCTAAGCCAAATTCATGGCTAAATGGGTGGTACAGTTTCTTTGCTGGGCTCCTTTTTTTGTTTACATCCATTTCATCCTTAGTACTCAATGAAGATACTTCTGTCAGCTGCTCCAGAGATGCAGTTAGGATATGAGCAGGAAGATAAGACATTCAGACATTTAAACCCCTCAAAACTCGCAAAGTTTTTTACCAAAGCTAAAATGAAGTGGGACAATTTTGTTCCCTACCTTTAGAAGGAGATAAACAATAAATTTAAACATTTTTATTAGTCACACACACAAAAATTTGTTCAGACTAAAAATACTAATAATAATTTTCAACAAGAGTAAGCAATTGAACATGATTCATTATTTTCAAAAACAGTTTTGAAGAGCAGACTCAAATAATAGTTGTTAATAATTATTCTATTGATAAATGTTGTTAGTCAAGCAAATGAATCTTTAGATTGCTTTTTATTGAGGAATATGCAATGCAACCATATGATATAACAGTCATAACAATAAGTGAATATAGTAGCTTCTTGGCTTAAGTGTTATTTCTTTGTGTGTAGATATATCATATACAATGCAAAAAAAAAAAACAAAAACCTAAATTGTATTTGATTTTAGCTGAGAAGAAAATTCTATGTATAAATCCATTTCTCTTTCTCTACATAGTTATATTTAATAGATGGTTTTATACCTTAATTTCATGTTCATGTTTGGGTATTTTCGTTGGAGTATGCTGTGGGGGGAGAGGGGGTGTTTGTGTGTGTGTGTGTGTGTGTGTGTGTGGGTGTGTTTGGGGGAGGTGATGTGCTAGAATCTATACTTTAGGAAAGTCGTTTTGGTAGAATTTTAGGAAGATGGTTTGCAATTTTCAAGTTGAAAAATGAGGCTAATGAGAAAATGAGGAAGCCATTGCAGTAGTTCTGATAAGAGTAAATAAAGATTTGAACTAGGGTGGTAGCCATGTGATTGGAGAGAAAGGGGTGTGTGTGTGTGTGTGTGTGTGTGTGTGTGTGTGTAAGAGAGAGAGACAAAGAGATATTGTGGAGATAAAAGAGTAATGAGGTGGTTTGATATGTGAGGTGAGAGAAAGTGATGAATCATATCAATGCCCACGTTGAGAGCAAAATAGCCCTTGTAGAAATTGAAAAGTTTAGGAAAAAATTATTTTGGAGGAAAGAGAATATAATGATATTTGTGTGGCAAATGATATGGGACTTATTCTATCCTATTTAAAATTAAAAGGAGAAGCACAGGGCTCTTACTCACCATTCATTACCTCAGAATTCAGAGTCTAGGTACCTAGACTAGGGTGCCTGTCACAATCAGGAAATAATTTGTGGGATAGGAGATAGGTTTGTTGAGGGTGGCATATTTCTAATGCCACTGCTATGGGTACCCAGATCTTAATTAGGTTAAAACTGCTATGAAAGGTTGATGTCCAGCACAGAAGTAGAAAGGTTGGGAGCTTATGCTGTGGTAGATGAAATCTGAAATAACTGAGGAAACAAAAGTTCCATCTTCCAAAAATATTTATTAAGCAATGTATGCCAATTATATAACAGTAAGAACCAAGACTGCTCAGATTGACAAATGACCCCAAATACGGAGAGAGACACTTATGCATTAAAGAAAACAATTAATCGGATGTAAGATTAGGAAACTTGATTTCTAATGAGAGGAAAGATTAGGAACTTTCCAGGTTGGGAGGGGAAGAGTAATCAGGTACACTTTCCTGAATCAGAAAATCCTCTCTAAGTGTCTGTATTCAATCAAAGGAGCAAGGAAATATAACTTAATGAGCAACATGGGGCTAGTTTTCCAATAAGACATATGGGTTGCTTGAGATGTATAATTATGAGAAAACTCTTTGCATCAATTTTTGAATCTAACTGGGTCTCTGATCAACATAATCTAGGTCCTTAATTAAGAGTCTCTAAGCCAAAGGGAGGAATGGTCCAGCTTCCCAATCATGCAGGCTGGGTTCAAACAATGCAATAAAATTTTCTCACAATTCTAATAATTGAATAAGGTTTTCTCACAAGACAGAAATTGAACTAGACCCATAATTGAACAGAAAGGAAACTGAGCTAGATCCAGAATTGATTCTCATGATAGAGTCAGTGTGGTTCACTCAATTCCTACAACACAGGACTGAGAATGGGGCAGAGTTAAAGAATGATGGGCAAGCACAGGTGAATATCAGATCTAGTGGTGCTAGAAACAAGCTCCAAAATTGACTATATCAGAGAGGATGAGATGTATTCTCCCAATGGTTCATGACATGCCATAGCCTTCTTGAGAGCATTCCCAAAAGCCCACTTTGGATACCTCTGCTTGATGGAAGGATGCAGGAATGTCCTACGTTTACTTTCTCACTTTTTGCTTTGTATTTCTTGTCACAATCCATCAACATACATCTGTTTTTGCTTCTAGTCTTTCAAAGACAATTGAGTAAAAGAAGCATGAATGAATGGTAATGACAAATCATGTGGTATAACTTCCAAATTTATAGCTACATTTCCATTTGATGTCATATGACCTTCAGAAGACATTTATTTCCATGTTTGATTTCCAAGGCCTATAATAATATATACTGACCAGACTTATAGTTGGTTAATTCTACTACCTACCTGTTATATTCTGTCAGGGTCTTACAACTTTCTACTGGCTGACATGAGCTATATTGACTATCCATATCTAAAAATTATCCCAAGATATAGACTTTGAAATTCTTTCATTTCAGCCCATTTCAAAGACTAATTCTAGTTTATGTAGGGGATAATGAAGCTTACTATCAGCAAGAATGTGTGAGACAATTAACAGTCTTTAAAAATTTACTCACATTGATTAGTCCAACAAACGCCAAAGAATTTCCAGTTCAGGCCAAAGTAACATCGCTTGTTTTTCTGTTTCCAGTTCTCCCCAATCCTATATCTATGAGTAAAAGCATTCAGTTATTTAGCAGAAACAACATAATGTATGAGTGTGTGTGTGAGAGAGAGGGGGAGTGGGGAGAGAGAGAGAGAGAAAAAGAGAGAGAGAGAGAGAGAGGTGTCTTACATTACCTTCATGTTTTGGCAAAGTCCTTAAGATTTAAAGGGTCTTTAGAACTTCAATTAGCAGCTCATTCCTTGCTAAAATACATGTAATCCATATCCTTGGTGAGAGACATGCTAATTCTTAATTTCAAACTAGAGTATTCTAGCCCATTCAAATTTAAATCTTCTTTTACTTATCCTCCTTATAAACAAAGCCCCAATGCAGGTTCAGGCCCTCTTTGCTTCTTGTTCTTCCAGGATCTTTCCAAAGATAATGGAGTTAGAGGCAGCTAGATGGCGTAGTATATAGATCACTGTACAATACAAAAGACTCACATCTTCCATCTTTATAGTCATTTCACTTGATGAAGTATTTATTAAATGCCTATTATGTATAGATATAGTGCTAGGTATGCATAGAAAAATGCAAAATAGTCTCTTAGTCTCAAGGTATTTACATTTTGGGGGGTTATTTACATTTTAATCAGAAATAACATATACATATATAGGTATACACAAGGAGAAGGCTCTAGCAGCTAGAATTAAAGGTACAAAAAAGGCCTCATATTGAAAGTGATGTTTGAGTTAAATATTGGAGGAAATCAGGGATTCTGAGTAAAGATAAAGAGGGCAAAATATTCCATGGGAACATCAAGAGCTTAAAATGTGGCACCTGGAATATTATATATGGGGGAGGAACAGCAACTAGTCTAATGTTATTAAAGAAAAGAATTTGTGGAAAGTGTGACATTAGTCTAGAAAGGTAGTGTGAGACCAGGCTATAAAGTGCTTTAAATGTCAAATGGAGGAGTTGATATTTTATCCTCGAGGCAATTATTGGCAGCTTAGATAGAGAGCAGTGGATAGAGGGCCCAGCCTGCAGTCAGGAAGACATCTTCTTGAATTCAAATATGACCTCAGATACTTCCTACCTATGGTAACCCTGAGCAAGTAAGTCTCAGTTTCCTCATCTGTAAAATGATCTGGGGAAGGGACTTAAAAACTGCTCCAGTATTTTTGCCAAGAAAATCCCAAATAGGCTCATGAAGAACCAGACACAACTGAAAAATGACTTAACACAACAGAGATAATGGGGAAGTTTAACTGTGTATGAGATAGATATGGTCAGCTCTGTTCTTTAAGAAAATCACTTTGGTAACTGAGGATGAATTAGATTTAGGAGAGATTTGAGGCAGAGAGACCAATTAGGAGGCTATTACAATGGTTCATGAGAAAAGTAATGAAAATTGAGGGACTGGGAGAATGTGAAGAGAGAGGGCACAAATGTGAGAGATGTGAAGATAAAAATAACTAGAAATATCAACTAATTGTAAAAATGATGTGAGGAATTTGTGAATGATCCCAAGGTTTTGAACTTGAGATTGTCACTATAAAGATGGTGATGTCCTTGATACTGATAGCAAAGATAGTGATACTTGATACTGAGGGGAAAGATAATGAGTTCTGTTTTGGACAAATTGATTTTAGATACCTTTAGGATCTGTATTAGATATTACATTTTAATAGAGTGATCCTCATATGCAGAGAGGTTGTTGAGTCATGGAATCAAAGGGCCAAGAAGTAGCAATGGGAAATTAAAAAAAAAAAAAAAAAAAAACTACTGACTCCCACTACAGGATCTGTGAGTCAGAGGTAGGAGACAAGACATAAACAGTATGAGAAAAGATGGTCAGGAATTTAATTTCATCAGAAAGGAGCCAGAGAGATCCCCACCAATGTGAATGAGGATGAGGTTTGTCATGAAGGCAAGTTTTTAATGCTAGACTAGGAATTTCAAAGGGCATAGTAAACGGAACAGAAAAATATAAAGTGGATAGAGGGGCAGAGTTAAAGTTGTAAGAATGTGGGCATCAGGAGTTAGAATGGTTTATTCTTAGGCTGTTGAGGATTCAATATCACTGAATGTCAGTATCACTAACATTTGGAGAATAATCATAGATGGTACTAACCATTGGGTAATGAGTCCAAAGTTTTAATGAATGAAAGCAACTCTGATGATGAAGGAATGGAAGGAGTTCGAATGATGAAGCCAAGTGAGTAGAACACTCTGGATCCTGGAGCAGTTCTGGTCATAGTAAAGATCTGTCTTTCAATCCTATGCCTGTTTTGGATTTTGGAAATCCTGTGTTCTGATTCTCAAGTCACATCCCAGCAGATTGATATTCCTAAGAGTCTAAGTAGAATGGACTCATAAACAGATGATGATGAAGTCAGGCTTAATATTTTCTGGGTCCAAGGTAGTTCTGTCTCTGGTCTTATTCCTGATTTCCAAAGATATTTCAATAGACATCTGCTTGTATCAGACTAAATCAACATTCAACTTAAATGCATCCATGCTGTAAGAGACTATTCTAAACCACAGTTGTAGAAGAAAGTTCTGCCATTTTGCCTCCTCTCAGCTGTGATCTCTCTCCCCAGCCCCAATCTTTTATTTTTCCTGTGGAATAGTTTTGTACACACTCCAATTAGCAGGTTTTGTATAAGTCAGGCTGGCCAATGGTGATATAATGTCTTATTTCTATATCCTACATATGAATTTTTCTAAAACTAGTCAAAGTTAGATTTTTTGAACAATATAAGTCTTGGAAGCTCTGTAATTGTTCTTTAACCAATACTCTTTGTAGCAACTTGTCATAATCTAGCTCTTTATAATATAATTACAAATTAGTATATTCTGAGTTGTTGATGAGATACCATATCTTTACATACTTGCTTCAGTATGACTTTATCCAGTGCCTTGGATTTTATTGATCCTATTGCTAATAGCCTCCACTATAGACTATTCATGTTGGTGTTCAGTCATATCTAACTCTATATAATCCCATGGACTTGCCCATGGGCTTTTCTTGGTAAAGATAATGGAATGGTTTGCCCTTTCCTTTTTTAATGTGTTTCAATTTTACAAATGATAAATTGAGGCAAATAGGGGTTAAGTAACTTGCAAGGTGATATAGCTAGTAAGTGGCTGAGTCCACATTTGTACCTAGATCTTCCCGACTGTAGGCTCAGTGCTCCATTCTTTGCACCATTTCACTGCCCTATACATATTCCAAAATCAGAGGGCTTTTTCTTTTTCCAATGAATGACATTTAGCATTTAATTGTTGTAGTACCCCATTACTGCTAAACTTATCCCTTTAATCTTTGCAAACATTCTGGTCCTATATCCTAATTTTTAGCTTCTCAACCTGCAAAATCTTCACAAGTGCAAAAACTGATCCTTCAGTGCTTATCCCTTTATTCTTAACTCCAGTGTGTGGTGATGCTATGGTGATGCAGGTGCATGATTGCAGACCTCCAGTGGTTCTTTTCCAGGAAAGTCATGAGTCCCTACAGGACTGAAATTCTCCTGAAGTTCAGAAGATAACAGTAGCTAAATAGCTAACCATTATACAGCACTCACCATGTTCCAGGGACTGTGCTAAGTGCTTTACAAATATTATCTTGTTTGATCCTCACAACAATCCTGAGAGATAGGTGACATTGTTATAACTTTACAAATGAGGAAACTGAAGCAAAGATTAAATGATTTACTCAGAGTCACACAGCTGGCAAGTGTCTGAAAAAAGATTTGAACTCTGATCTTCCTGACTTCAGGTCCATTGCTCTAACAACTGTACAACCTCACGATCCATACACCTGGAGAATCTTTCATTGAGAAACTCTCAGGAGATTATGTTTTCCAATTGCTTAAGTGAGCCCTCCTCTTTAGAAAGAATATTAATGGTCAGTTCTAAGAATTATCTTTTACTATTTGCCACAGTTTACATAGTTGAAAGATTACCTCTTTCTTACATTTATAGGAAACACAGGTACAGTAAAAGGACCACTGAATTTGGGGTCAGAAATCCTTGATTCAAATCATAGCTCTGCCATTTACAAGTTTTGTTACTATGGGCAAATCACAATTTTCTTAGGTCTGATATGCAAAAGGAAAGGATTAACTGGATGCATACTAAGGTCCTTTCCAGTTCTAAATCACTGATGTTATGATAGAACGGGGTCTGCCTTACTATATATGTAAATGATTAGTTCATCATTCTCCAAATCTCATATAGTTCTCTAAAAAGATTTTATAAAGGAATGAAAATATTGACAAAGCAACTAGATACAGTAGATAGAGTGCCAGGCCTGGAGACAGAAGACTCTGAGTTCAAATCTGCCTCAGACACTTAATAGCTGTATAACCCTGGCCAAGTCACTTAACTATATTTTCCTCAGTTTCCTCATCTATAAAATGACTTGGAGAAGGAAATGGCAAACCATTACAATTTCTTTGCCAAGAAAACCTCAAATGGGATCCTGGAAGAGTTGTACATGACTGAAATGATTCAACAACAACAAATAGATATTGACTAATGTACTCACCCCAAATATAATGTTCAAGATGGAGTCTCATGACCTGTCAGGGATCATTTCACATTTCCCCAAATTATATCATTCCCTTCAAAACTTTTATAAAGTAGAGGTATTGATTGATGTGTTTATATCACATATGGGGATGAATGTAGACTCTGATGAAATGAAGAGTTTTCTATTATGACTAAAGTAGGTAGAAGAAATAAATTTACACACATACCTGATAAGTAAAATGGTTAGGACATTATTTTCTTTCTGCAGCAAACAACTCCCTACTCCTTTGCCCTGGCTTGGATTCTCTAGATTTGATATAGAGATTTTAAAACATAAAAAAAATCATTAGCATTTGATATTTAATAAATCTATCAAATTCAGCTTGTATTTCTTACACCCCTGCCATGTCAGATTTAAGCTCTGAGGAAATTTCCAAATATAATTTGTGTCTCATTTCCTCATTAATATTCTTACTGTCATCCTAGCATCATTTGACTTAAAAGAAAAATATACAGTTACACTATGGTTTGGGTACATGTAATACAAGAAATAGAAAAGTTCATAAAATACAGTATTGAGACTCCCAAGTGCCACTCACTGCTCAGGTAGACAAAAAAAAAAAAAAAACAGCCATCTGTAAATTTAACAGCATCTGCCAAGTTCAACAACTAAATGTACACATTTATTTCTCCCAGAGGAACCATTTGAGTTTGGATTTAGCCCAAAGGAACCTGTGCTCCGGTAGTCACTGACAAAGTAGGCTATTCCTTCTTCATTCTTTCTATTCAATGTCACAAACATTAAGCATATCAACAGGTTAGGGATAGGAACTAGATATATGAATTCATTAATGTGAGGAACCCCTGGATGAGGCAACTTATTCTGGCAATTTAAATCAGCACCTTCCCTGTAACTTATAGCTGCAGAAAGTTCCTTGGAATTCTGAGAAATTAACTAACTTACCCAAAGTCACACATGCAGGATGTATCTAAAGCAAGACTTAAAAACTAAGTCTCCTTAGCTTGGAGACCAGCACTCTCTCCATCACATTTCAGTTGCTTTTCATGTCAGTCTTAGACAGGTGTATGTGGGGGGGAGGGGGAGGGAAGCAAGGAGGGGAGGAAGACCTCTTAGCCAGTTGCTTGATTGTAAATCTCAATTACTCCATCAGTGGTCATTTGTCAAGGAACTATGGAACTGTCCAGGGTGCTGCTAACTCTTGGGAGAATACTGGCTCTCCAACATTGGCTGGGCCTAGAGTTATCTGGTTTGTCATCCCAATATTTGTGGTTCTGCTCCTTCAATGCTTAAAAAGGGGACTATGTGTCTCCTACTATTCAAGATGACCCCTCTTTCAGGATATGCCTTATAATTGGTAGTTAGTTCTGTCATCTTAATGTTTAATGTGGTTACCTTCATCCCTGAAGCTATAGTAGCAGGAGCAGTTCCAGCAGCCCCATAATCACATAGTTCAATCTGTCTTTTATATATCCTTGTTCAGCTTGACATTTTACCAAATCCACCCACTCTCTTAGTTCTTGTTCAATTCCTCCCAGATCTCTATCATTTCTACCAGGAGGTACAAAGAGAAAAATGCAAAGGAAAGACCCACTTCACAATAATATCCTTATTTCTAAATTCAGGCTCTACCTCAAGAGTTAAAAGTCCTCTTTGTGTTCCATATCCTTTATTGTGTTTCTATAAATAATACAACATATTTCTGAAGTTTTAAATTTCATTTTGTTCCAATTCTAGTTAAAATGGCCCCAGAGAGTCAAATACAAAATACAATATATATATATAGAAAATAAATAAATATATATATATATATATATATATATATATATATATATATATATATATATCATAGAGTACCAGTACGAACCAACATATACTATATCATAGCCTTTATTATTTCAATTATGTCCAACTCTTCACAATCCCTTTTGGAGTTTTTGGCAGAGATACTAGAGTGGTTTGCCATTTCCTTTTCTAGTTCATTTTATAGATGTTGAAACTGAGGTAAGCAGGATTAAGTGATTTGTGCAGGATCACACAGGTAGTGTCTGCAGCCAGCTTTGAACTCAGAAAAATGAATCTTCCTGATTCCAGGCCTGATACTCTATTCACTATACTATCTACCTGCTCATATCATAACTAGAATGACCTATAAAATATATACCAGCAAATAGCTTGTGAAAAGATAGAAAATATCAAAGGACTCAACACCATCTGCAATTAAGCAGCAATGTTGTCAAAAACATCTCACATCAATCAATGTTAATCATCATCATTAAATAATGCTTTAATGCAAGGACACACTGGAATCATAATGCATGGTACCTTTTTAACCTTATGGAAAACAATGGATTAGTCAGAAAAAGAAATAACATGTTTTTTAAAAAATCATCCCCTAGAGTAGAATAGCAGAATATTTTTTAAATCATAAGATACTAAAAGAACATTTTTAATGATGAAATTATCTCTCAAAATGTGAAGGTTAATAATTTTAATGGAGAAATACACTAAAGATTAACTGAAAAGAAACAATTCCAGGAAAAGAAAAAATGTACAATTTCAAACAAGAATCCAAATGTTTATGTTCAAAAATTGTTTTTCAAGGAAATAAAAAAATTACATTTGGAAAAGTTTAGATGCCAAGTATCCAATGGCTACATGGGAAACTTAAGGAGGTAAAAAGGTACCCAAGATTTAAGGTACTGTAAGCAGCAAGTATTAGGGATTTAGTTAAATACCCTCCATTTGTTTATGAATGGAGCTCTGGTTGCAAAATATTCAGATAGTTTTTTCTTTTTTCAAAAGCACCTACCCCATGTTTTTGCTCAGATTCCTCTCAGTTTAGGGTTTAAATGAAAAAAATCTCTTCTGAATATAAGATTTCATAAATTCATCTCAAATTTGTTCATACTCTATACCCCCACCAAATTAGATTTGCATTCCAACTTTTGTTACACAAAAGGAAAACACTCACATTGTAATTTAAAGACATTTACTGCAAAAAAAATTTCACAATTTAAAAGATATGTATTAAAACTTTGAACTAGGAGGAGTGGTCAGATAAAAGATCCATAATTTCTACTGCCAGTGGCAGCAGCTGCTCTCATTAAAAGCTAAATTCACAGCTACAATTTTACCAAGGAAACTGCCTCTCTTGGGCAATGCCAGACCATATCTAGTGTAATTCAAACTCCTCCCCTTCTCAGCTGCCATTCTTTCAACATCTTCAACCAGATGTGAATGAGGACTTTTAGTAAGCACTGCCTGTGTCTCATAGTCAAAGCTTCAAGGATAAAGGGAAATAATAATCTCAACAACATCCACTCTCCTTCAAAACCTCATACAGCAAGCACGTTGTCTATGATGTATCTTGGGTAGACTCTCACCCAGGTAACTATAGGAAAGGAGGAAAAGAGAGAAGAGAAAGAGAAAACTAGCATTTATTTAGTAACTTCTACATTCCATGTACTTTGCTTAGTGCTTTATAAATATTATTTCATATAATCCTTACAACAACCCTTAGTGGTAGGTGTTATTATTACCTCATTTTCCAATTGAGCAAAATGAGGCAGGCAGACAGGAAAAATGATTTGTCCAAGAATGATTCAACTACTTTAAATTCATAATTGACCTCAGGTCTTTTTGACTGCAGGCTCACCATTCAATCACTGTGCCTCGAGCTCTTATGAAAAGATAGAAAGAGAAAGGAAGGGTAATAGGGACTATTAAGAAGGCGTAATAAAGATAAAGGGGAGGGAAAGTTGAAGAAGGGAGAGGGTAAAAAAGAAGGAAGAAAAGGAGAAGAGAAGAGATGGAAGAGAAAGGAAGGAAAGGAAAGAAAAGGGAAGAAAGGAATGAAAGGGAGAAAAGAGGGGAAGGGAGAGAGAATATACTTTAAACAGACCTCATAGATTATTGAGTCTAAAAGTCCTCATTTACAAAACCTAAAGAAGTGAAGTGACTTGCCTAAAGCCAACAATCAAATACAGGATTTGATTCCAGTTTCAGTATCACTGATTCTAATTCTTTTCTGCTTTCCATTTTACCATGATGGTATCAATCTGATCTGGCCATCCAGTATGATATAATTGTAAGCTCCTTAATAATAAAAGGATTATCTTTTGCCTTTTTGTATCCTTAGTCTATCCTTAGTACAGTCTCTACACATAAATAAATAATAAAATTAATAAATGTTTATTCTGAATGATGTTTGCATAACTCTTTCTGATGTATTACCAAGCACTCCACTCTGTCTGGTTTTTAACTGCTCCACTCAGTGCGATAATCTTACAAGTGCCATTTCTTTCACAGTTCTGAATGCTTCCTCTTTGCCTTCTTTTCCAGTTCCTCAAGTTTGATGTCCATTTATTAGTTGTATAGCTTTAGGCACATCACTTCTCTTTGGACTTGTTTTTTCATTATAAAATGAGGCACTGAAGTAGGTTTCTATATCATTTATACCTGAAAATCAAAGATCTGATAATCTCCTCCACAGCCTAAAGGGCAAAGGGGAAAGGGGGAGGGAGACATTTTTCTCCCACTGAGGACCTTGTGTTTTCTGCTGAGGCTGCCCTCCTTTGCCAAAAGGGCTCAGAGACCCTGTATGAAAGGCAACTTTACTCTTCTAGTAGGGCATAGAAGAACTGGGTATTCTTGAGGGATGTATGTCAAAGTGTTTTGGTTTGGATAAAAAAGACTGTAAAGACCTTGTTCTGACAATTACCATCCCCAAGGATTCAACTTTTACTACCACCTTACCAAATGAATCAGAGTCAAGGTCATAAGCTTTCTACTTCTTTGCCATCTTTGCAACAACTGCTGCTCTCTACAGTTTTACTCCAGTGGCTAACAAACTCCCACCACTTATTTATTGCTCCCTTACTCCGTATGAATCACCTGCTGCCTAAGAATAAACCAACACCCTCCCCAATTACACCTCCTGTTCTCTCATTATCATCTTTCTCAACCTACCCTTCCTATGTCCCACTCCAGTCTGCTGGCCTGTTCAATTGTGTCCCATGGAATTTCCATTATGTAATTAACAGACAATTTCATTTTGGACATTTCATGTTCCTTTACATCTTCTGACCGTCACAGAGATTTTACTTATCCGGATGATTCTACAACCCTTCCCTCTTCAGCATGGGCTTTACTCTCTCATATACCCCTAATACATTGGTCTTGGAAAGGGACTCAGAATACTCTTCATTCCCCACTGCCACTTCTTACAGATACTTAACCATTAATTATCTTTCTTTTCTAGTAAATTTATTTATTTTTAATGCAAGTTGCCCTATGAATCATGTTGGGAGAGAAAAATAGAGCAAAAGGGAAAAACCAGGGGAAAGATTTTTAAAAACAGAAAAAACAAGTGAATATAACATGTGTTGATTTACATATAGTCTCCTTATTTTGGATGCAGATGGCATTCTGTCAGTCTATTGGTCTTTGCTATTGTCTATTGATCTATTGGTATTGACCAATACCAAAATTGGTCTATTGGTATTGCTTTGGATCATAGAACTACTAAGAAGAACCAAGTCTTTCATAGTTAATCATTGCACATTCTTGCTGTTATTGTTACAACACATTTCTGGTTCTGCTTGTTTCACTCAGCATCAGTTCATTCTAATCCTTAATTCTTAATTCTTCTTCCTTTCAGTCACTCTATATCACCCAAACAAGATCCTAGTGATTTTTTACCCTCCTAAGAAATCCAGCATCTTAGTCATGTCTTCTCCTCTAACCCCATCATCTAGAAAAGAGAGAAGGAAGGAAGGAAGGAAGGGAGGGAAGGAAGGAAGGGAGGGAGGAAGGAAGGAAGGGAGGGAAGGAAGGGAGAGAGGGAAAGGGAGGTAAGGAGGGAAGGAAGGAAGAGGAAGGGAGGGAAGGAAAGGGAGAGAGAGGGGAAGGGAGGGAGGGAGGGAAAGGGAGGGAAAAGGAGAGAAGGAGGGAGGAAGAGAGAGGGAGGAAAGTAAAAAAGGAGGGAGGGAGGGAAGAAGGAAGAAAGGAAGGAAAGAAGAAGGGAAGGGGGAGGAAGGAAAGAAAAGAAGGAGAAAGGAAGGAAAGGAGGGAAGGAGGAAAGTAGAAGGGTTTATTAAGTGTCTACTATACGCCAGGATTTGGGCCAAATACTTTATGAAAATTATCTTATTTGAACCTCACAATAATTTTAAGAAGTAGGAGCTATTATTAATAGTCCCAAATTTATAGTTAAAGAACTGTTAAATGAAATCCAAGATTATGTATCCAGAAAGTGCCTGAGACAAAATTTGAACTCAGATTCCTGACTCTAGACCCAGCACTCTATGTCATGCATTAGCTACCTGCCAGATACTGTAACTTTCTTGTTTCTCAATCTCCTCAGTTCTAGTGATTCTCTTTTCTGTTCTGCCTCACTTAAGCATAGATATGGCCATATTCTTGATCTTGCTATGGTTCACAAGTGTTCCACTTTTCTATCTCTCCCTGTGCCTCACTGAGTCCTCTAGTTTCTAAGCTGCTTAGTACTTTCTCAGACCATCTCTTCTAATCTTATTTCACTATCCTCTTTTCCAAATATTGACCCTACAGTTAACTAGCTCAATGCTGAACTATCTTCTACTCTCAACACTGATTCTACTTACTTTAGTCTGCATCAATTCATACAAGTTTTTCCAAATTTCTCTGAAATCATCCCACTCATCATTTCTTTAAGCACAATAATACTCTATTACATTCATACACTGTAATTTGTTTAGTCATTCCTCAAATGATTGGCACCCCTCACCACTGTGTAGCTTTTTACGACTATAAATATTTTTGTTAATATGAATCATTTTTCTCTTCTTTCCATGTCTTTAAATTATAGTACTGGTAGTATAGAAGGCACCTGGGTGGTTCAGTGGACAGAGAGCTAGAAGAATTCAATTCTGACTTCAGACAATTACTAGATGTGTGACCTTGGACAACTCACTTCATCTCTTCCACAATGCATGCAGAAGGAAACAGCAAATTATTCCAGCATCTAATAAGAATGATAAATATGGCCTTTACTGTTTCCGATCTGGGTTTATTCTACCATGTTTAGGCAGCCTGGTGGCTTCCCATTTTGGTTCTGGATTTAGAAGCAATACCAAATTAACTTTATTCTTTCTTTAGCCCAGAACTTCTGAGTTTGAGTGATCCACCAGCCTCAGCTTCCCCAGTAGCAGGATTACAGGTATACATCATTATCCCTGACTCTCTTAATTTCTTCTTTAATTAATTTTACTGATAACGCAGCTCTGATTGAATGACTTCTTTGCCTTCTTCAATGGCTCTTCATTGGCTAACACATGAAGCATAAATTTCTAAACTTGGCATTCAAGGTACTCTATGCTCTAGTTTCAGCTACCTCTGTTTGCTTTGTCTTTTGCTGTTCCCTTAAATTCATACCGTGTTCAAATCAAATTAAGTCATACTACCCTGTTTTCATAACTTATCCCATACTTACCTTTGTGTTTTCTGTCACTTGGTTCTCTCCCACTTTGGAATGCCCTTTCCTCTCCATGAGCAGTGACCAAGGGATATAGAGATGCATGTTACTCATCTGTGACATATGAGGACTGATAAGGCAAAAATTAATTAGTATACATACATGAGCAATGTACATATTCAACTGGAAGGTGCCTCTGAATGAACACACTTCTCAGTGAAAAAATAATACCTATGAGTTAAATACAATTGTTAACAATCTGCTAATACTGGTCATTTTAATTGGTTTCTGGCAAAAGGCCAAGGCAAACAAAAAAATATTGTTGTGATACTGTTTAGTAGGAGAGAATTAAAAACTTGACCAGGCCTTTGTGTTACTATGACAAGATAATAGAATTGCAGAGTTGGGAGGACTCTGAGAAGCTATCTCGTCCATTCCATCTCTTAAAAAGCCTTCTTTGGGGCAGTGAGGTGGCCCAGTAGATAAAGCATCATGAGGAAATTTAGTTCATATCTGGCCTCATATACTTGCTAGCTGTGTGACCTTGGACAAGTCATTTAACCCTGATTGCCTAAATAAATAAAATTAACTAATCTAGGAATAAATAAATAAGCTGCCTTCTTATAGCATACCTGATGAGTGACCATCCAGACATCTATCTAAAGATCTTCTAGTCATGTCCCATAGCAAACCTAGATCTACTTTTCTCTAACTTCCAACCAACTGTTCCTTATTTAACCCTGCTGGGGCCAAGCTAATCACTCTGTAACAAGATAATTCTTCAAATACTTAAAGATAGTTATCATATTTCCCTGATTCTTCTCTTCTCCAGGATAAACATTGCTCAATTTTTTAATGTTCTTCAACTTATCATTGTACCCAAAATTGAAGCACAATTTAAAAGTAGTTACCAGGATAGATCAAATTGAGATGATTCTTTCCATATTTCTGGAAGTTATGCTTCTTGTAATGCAGTCTACAGTCATAGTACCTGCCATATTATGGTTGTTGATTCCTTTGGAGCTTTCAATCCATTAATCCCTAGATCTTTTTCAGACCAACTGCTGTCTAATCATGCCTTCTCCATCTTAATTGTGAAACTGACTTGTTAAACCCAAGAATAAAAGTTTACATTTGTCCCATTATATGCCATCTTACTAGATTTTGTCCAATGTGCTAAACTGATTGGATTTTGATTTTTTATCTCAATTGAATCAAGAATTTTTTTAGGTGAAAAAGAAGTTTACTTGAAGGTGAGAGGGACAATCAATGCAAAGACACAAAGATGAAGGATGAAATATTGTATAGAAGGGCCATTGCATTAGCTCTTTTTCCCAGTTTTGAGTCAGCTGCAAATTTGATAAAGATGCCATGCTCTTTGCCAAAGCTCATGAAGATGCTAGATAATTGACTCAATCTTTCTGCATTATTTGCATAGGACTCTTGGTTGAATAATGCCTTTGTGTGGTATTGAGTTATTGGTCTTTAATGCTACATGAATTGTAAACATCTCAAGGGCATCAGAATTAAAGACTGGTACCTCAGAGGTTGAATATTTTCCTTTGATAATAATAGAATATTGAGTAGCTTTAGTAGTCTTGCTCTTTGTTGCTTGTGAAAATGGACTCAAGGAGAAATAAACATTATTCACACTTACTTAGGAACTATTTAGGATAGTAATATTTTCCTCAAATTTGCCTGTTTAGCACTTATCTTATTAGTCTCAATTGAAGTATCCCTTTTCCATAGCAAGATGTCAGTAGTATGAAAATAGATAGTGGTTATATCTTTGCTTTAATACATCTACCCTCTTAGACCAAGATGACTTTCTCCATAAGGTTTTCTCTGATTCCTCCCTCCCCCATCAATTGTAATTCTCTATCCTATTTTCTACAATTCTCTTAGAGAACTTTTCATATTCTTCCTTGTATTATAAATTGTATTTTTTTGTATCCTTCTTCCTTAGACAATAATGAGCTCTTTGAAGGTGAAGATTGTCTTTTCTAACATTGTATTTCCTCCACACAAGCAAAATGCTCTATGATGTAAGATAATTAATAAATGTTTACTGTAGTTCTATTTTGATTTAATGTTGTATTAACTGCAGCACCTAGCATGATTGCTTAGCAAGTGCTCAAAAAATGTTTGTTACTTTATCTGTCTATAAGAAAATGACCTCCACTCATGAATTTTAGCAAGATAACTACTTTGACTTGGTTTTTCAGAGCTTGAGATTTATACTACATTCACATCCATTTGTCTAATCTTTGGTCATTCCTTGGGGTGACCATGAGTGACTAATTATTGTAGAGATTGGTGGGAGAACTAAGACTAAGAAAACTGCAGAAAAATTAGTGGGACAAAAATAATGTAAGGAATGTTACATTCAAGGGTTCAAAAGCCTGGTAAACACTAAGAAACTAAGAGATGCTCAAGTACTAAAGGTCAAGGAAAAACAAGGAATCAAAAATCTGGCAAGCAGTCAGGATTATAGATGCAGCTCTATGTAGTGATAAATCCTTAAAACTAATAGAACTTCTACCTCATACTTGAAGGTCACTCCCTGCTTCTGTGATTCTCTGAAGTGCTTTTTGATGCTGTCTATCTCCAGAGTCTGTGGACAAAAGTCTTCTCCAGAGCTGTGGCCCAGTTCAGGTCTACATTCAAAACAGGAAGCAGGGCAAATGATACATTCTAATAGGAATGAAGAACATAGATTTGGAGCAGTTGCTGATACCTTAGTGACCATCAGCACACCTCTATAAGACTTCAATTTAAAATTAGCCATGTTTCCTTAGGGTACTTTTGAAATAAAGTTACAAGATTGTAAAAAACAGACAACATAATGTAGAGGAATCTAATCAAAGTGTACATTATCTCAAATGGTGTAGAAAATGTCAGTGGAAGTTAATATCTTGCATCCAACATGAGTTAGACCAGGGCCATATATTGTCCTCAAAAGTTATTGCAAAAGCAAGAGACCATTTGTTCACTGAACAGTAACCACTGTAATTACCTACAGGGCAAACATATGAGGCTACTGTTTAGATAACAGTTAATTGGGATCTTGTAGTTGATGAAACCATAAAGGAAAAAGAACCATAATAGAAAACTAGTATTTTCTGGGTAATACTCATATCAACATTTTCCCATGAAATCACATTCATCATAACCCAGGAAAGTTTGGCCATGATCTCCTAACTGATGATGATTATGAATGAATTCATAGGAGACTAGCAGTAGCTAGAACAGTAATTGTGATGTGGGGACCCTTCCCCCTTGAGAGCCTTTCAGAGAGTCTCTAAGATCAAAATCTTTCTTCATAATAATACAAAGCTTTTTTCATTTGATTCTTAATAATTTTTTTCTTAATAGTATTTTATTTTTCCCCAATACATGTCAAAACAATTTTAGAAATTATTTTACATGATTTTGAGCTCCAAATTTTCCTCCCTCTTTTCCTAACCCTCTTTCTAAAATGATAGGCAATTTCATATGTTATATTTGTTCTATCATATAAAATCCAGATAAGTCACAGTTGTGAAAGAAAAAACAGATCAAAAGGGGAAAAAACAAAAAACAAAAGTAATCAAAAAAGTATTCTTCAATCTGCATTCAGTCTTTAACTTGATATGGCTAGCATTTTCTTTTGTAAGTTTTTTGTACTTGTCATTAATCAGAAGAACTTAGTCATTCATAACTAATCTTGACACAATGTTGCTGATACTGTATATTACAGTATTTTCTTCATGCTACTCATTTCACTTTTCATCAATTCATACAAGTCTTTCCAAGTTTTTCTGAAATCTATCAGTTCATTATTTCTTATTACACAATAGTGTAATACAATAGTATTCCATTACATTCATATACCATAGCTTGTTCAGCCAGTCCTCAATTGAAGGACATTCACATCAGTTTCCAATATTTTTCTACCATGAAAAGGGCTGCTATAAATAGTTTTGCACATGTAGGATACAGAGTTAGTAGTGGTGTTGCCAGTTCAGAGAGTATGTACAATCTAATATTCCTTGAGATTATTTCAAAATTGCTCTCCAGATGGTTGGATCAGTTCACAAGACACCAACAGTGTCTTGGAATCCCAATTTTCCCACATCATTTCCAATATTTATCATATTCCTTTATTATATTAGCCAATGTGATAGATTGTGTTTTCATTTCTAATGTGATAAATATCAATAGATAGAAACCACATAAACAAAAGCTCTTTTATGAGTCCTCAATATTTTTAAGAGCATAAAAGGATGTTGAAAACCAAAAGAGAAGAGAGAGAGAAAAAATCACTGAGCTACATCATAATATTCTTACTCTAGAGTCCATGAAGTTTTCTAATACATTTTGATAACTATTTAAATATGATTATTTTCTTTTGTAATCTTATATTTCATGCATTTAAATTATTATTCTGATGAGGGGTCCATAAGTTTCAGCAGACTATCTTAGAAACTGTACCAAAATCCATATTTTGATTTGGCTCTTAGGATATAATCTTGATTTGGGTCTTGTCAGTCCTGTCTTCTCTGCCTCAGAAGGAAGTCTAAATAAACCATTATTCTACAGTTTCACACAAAAAAAAACACCTAAAGCATCTCACACCAAATTTTAATAAATGCTAGGATTTCCTTTTGTCACACCTAAATTTGCTTATATAACTTCTACCCATTGCTTCTACTTGTGGAGAGAAAATTTTTTGGCAAGTCAACCAATATTTATTAATCATTTACTAAAATGCCTATTGCATGCTAGTTATTAGGACACACAAAGACAAAAATAAAAATCCCAGGATTTATATTCTAACAGAGGAAGCAACAAGTACACAGATAAGTATATCCAAAAGGCTATTCAGAATGGTCTGGAATAAAATCTAAAATGATCTAGAACAAAATTATACTTTTAGACATTTAGGCTGTTAAACCCAAAGGGATCATTTGGGATTAAATTTTGGGAAATGAATAAGCAGAACAGTAATTCATCACTTCCTATTAATTTAGCCATAGATTCCTCTTTTTTTCCTTCTTTCTGTTAGGAAGAAAAAAAGACATGTTCCCTTCTCCATCCACTTTTCCTTTTGTTTCTAGAATTTTCAAGCCATATGCCCTTGTGTGCTTGAGAGCCTTAGAGAAAGCCCCTGGAAGTCATGAATTCTCTCTTCTCTAGCAATAAATGCAACCAATTAATCATTACAGAGATCAGCAATTTAGAGCTATAAAGGACCTGGGCAGTTATCTATTCAAATCTGCTCATTTTATAGGTGAGGAAATTGAGACACTACAAAGTTAAATGTTTTTGCCCAAGATCATATTTATAGTAAGCATCAGAGATGAAAACCCAGGTCCTCTGACTCCAAATCTAATTGTAGCTCCATGGCATAATTTTGGGTCTAGAGAAACATCAAGGACTCAATTTTACAAGTTTCCTGACTCTTAATCCACAACACTATTTACTTCTTCAACCAACCTTACCTCTTTCTATGTTAGTCAAAGCAATTATTCAGGACCAATGTTGCTAAAATACCAAGACAAGGAGGGACAAACATTAGGACTTTGAGGAGCTTTCTGGATTGAAGACCATACTAAACAGAGGAGATGGTTTCCAGTCCTAGCTACTGTCTCAGCACAGACAAGACATGAACTGAAGCACTGGGTCTCATGCCTTCCAGTACCCTTGGGTCCTTAGAAAGGAGAGATCACCAAAAATGCCTTTGTATATGGAGATGTAGTCAGCAAGTGACTCAGTTGGGAGAAGCTCTAAAGAAACAGAACTTGTGAAATTGTCTTAACATGAACCTAGTAAAGGGGAAAGAGTCCTGGAGATCTTAATTTGTGTCCCAGTTCTACCCCTAGCAATAGTTGTATGACCTTAGTCACATTTCCTAAATTTGGCATTCCATCCTTTCTTTTGCACAGGCAATCCCAAGTTCCTGAAAGGTACTATTTTTACCTCAACCTTCCACTTGGTAGGTACTTAATAAATATTTATTGACCTCTGTAGAATCCCTAGCTTTCTTCAAGATACAGTTAAAATGCTACGTCCTACACAAAGCTAGGTTGCTAGTGCCTTCTTCTCAAAATGGTACTTACTTTGCATATATGTTGCATTTTGCTGTTGTTGAGTCATTTTTCAACAATATCCAACTTTATAACACCATTTGGGGTTTTCTTGACAAAGACACTGGAGTGGTTTGTTATTTTCTTCTGTGGCTCATTTTACAAATGAGGAAACTGAGGCAAATAGGGTTAAGTAAACTGCCCAGGGTCACACAGCTAGTAAGTGTCTGAAGCTAGATTTGAATTTGAACAGATAAGTCTTCCTGACTCCATCCCCAGCACTCTGTGCACTATGACGCCACCTAGCTGTCATATTTTGTATTTATATATCTATATTTTCATTGCTCCCTACTCCCTGCTCTGGGCTCCTTACATCCAAATAAAATGTGAGCTCTTTGAGACTAATTTTGTCTTCCTAATCTTAGCATCCAGCATAGTTGTACTTGATAAATACTTGACAATGAATAAATATTTCTTCATATCTTTGACCTTCAATTTTCTCATATATAAATGGACCTACAAAGAGTTAAATAAAAGTAAATTGTTGCTTTTAAATAGTGTTTGTAGGTTTTTGTTTCCTAATTCCTTTATAAATAATAACATGAGTAATTGATTTCAAAAGATAATATTTGGGGAGTGCTAAATAGAAATGAAAAGGAATGAAAATAAGCCCTTACTAGTATAAGATTTTCTTTTAACCCTAAGAAGGCTGTGGGATTTATTGACCTTTTCCTTTCTAAATCAGCCTTTAATGAGTTATTTCCCATCATTTCACATGGCCTTCTTCTCTTCCAATATTCAGTTCAAGGCCTTTCTCCTTGGAAGTGAAATTATTTCAACCCCAAACCTAGTAATAACTCATTACCTTTCCTCAAATGCACTTTGGTGATTATATAATAAAGCAGAATTTGGTTGAATTCATGTTTCTTTGTCTTATTTCCCTTTTCTAAGTCCCTTGATGGCAGGGATGCTGATCGTTCTTTCATATGAATCCAGGACACTTAGTGTGATGTTCACTCAGTAGAGGCTTATTTCCAGAGGAAGGAAATTTACCTTGCCTAGATAGAATATCTGGCAAGTATCAGACATCAGATAAATTGAGAGCATAGATTTCTTTTTTTTATTTACAAGTTATATGAATGGGTAATTCTACAGCATTGACAATTGCCAAACCTTTTGTTCCAGTTTTTCCCTTCCTTCCCCTTACCCCCTCCCTCAGATGGCAGGTTGACCAATACATGTTAAATATGTCAAAGTATAAATTAAATACAATATAAGTAGAGCATAGATTTCTTAAACAGAGGTTATCTTCATAGAATTCTTGGAAAGTTCTACAAGAAAACAACAATGCAGGGCTCTAACAATAAACTACAGAGATGGTAGCATGTTATTATATTTATTAGACTATAAGCTTCTTGAGGGATGGAATTATTTATTTTTTGTACTCATATCCACAGCTTAATAAATACTTTTTGATTGCATGGTTGATTGGTTGGGTATAATTTGAGGTTTCTGGTAAATACTCGATCTGAATCTAAATGGAAAAGTATCCTAATGAATAAAGTCTCAAAAGGAGCACAGAGCAGAATAAATCCCACAAATTTCCAAAATTAAATCAGCTGATAACTACACTTCACTGCTGAAACATACGAAAAATGAACAAACCAAAACCCTTTAACATCTTCCATTGCCTACAGAATAAAGCACCAACCTCCTAAGACTTGAATCAATCCATAATGGCATCAGACCTAACTTTACAGCCTTATCTCATTTTATTTTGCACTTCAGATCTTATGTTTCAACCAAATTAGACAACATCATATCTCCTAAACAAAACTTATGTTTTCTTGCTGTTGTAGTCATACCAATCCCTACACCTGGAATGACCTCCCTTCATCTCCCCTTTTGACATTTTGCCCATCCTTCAGGCACCAGACAAAATGGCACTTCTTTTATGAAACCTCATATCATACTGCTTTCATCCATATGGCTTATTCTAGTCAAACCCTAGTAGATGAATTTTATATCCCCAATTTCATGCAGACCTCTCCCACCTCCATCCAATAATCATGATAATATTAGCTAACACATATACCAATTTAAGGTTTATAAAGTCACACACATACACACACAACCTCATTTGACTTTCACAACAAACCTAAACTTAACACAGTGCTTGGCACATATGTTGTTTGATTGAAATTGCTGCTGCTGCTGTCATTCAGTCATTTCAGTTATGTCTTTTGCCATTCAGTCATGTCAGTTTGCCATTTCCTTCTCTAGTGATTGAAGTAGGTGCTATTATTAGCCTCATTATACAGATGACTTGCCCAGTGTCATACTGTGTCTCCGCAGGAATTTAAACTCATCTTCCTCATTCTGAGCCCAGAACTCAATCCACTAAGCCATATTACTCATAAAGACCATCTCTTTTGCCAAAAGTAGAAGTTCTCCAACTTTTTGGTTTCAGGATCTCTTAATATGCCTAAAAATTATCAATGACTTCCTCTCACCCCAAGAGCTTTTGTTTCTGTAGGTCATAACAATATCTACCATGTTAGAAATTAAAACATCTTAGTACTGTCATTGAAATAATTCTTCCTTCATGGGCCACCTAAAGGGGTCTTAAGGAACTTCAGGAGTTCCTGGACTACACTTTGAGAACCACTGCCTTAGGGCACTATTTATTCTATATTGTTATATGTGGAAATGCTTCTCTTATAGGCCAATTTAGGAACTCCTTCATTTGAGAGGCAGTAAAGTATAAAAGACTGGGCATTGGATTTGGGATTGGATGTGAATTTGGTATCAAATCCAATCCCTCCTCAGATACTTATTAGCTCTGAGATACTGGGGCAAGTCATTTAATTTTTCTGCGCCTCAGCTTCCTTGTTTGTAAAACTGAAAAAAAAAAAAAAAGAGGAAGGGGATTTGACCCAATGGCCTCTAAGGTCTCTTATACTCTAAATCTATGATCCAAGAAGGGTTCATTAATTCCTCCAAGCTGAAAGAGATCTCTTCCTCTTTAAATTTTCTTTTAAAATTTTGACTGCATTCATCCTATCATATATTGCCTTAATTAGTCTTTACTGCATATGTCTTAGATTCCCATTAGATTATAAATTTCTTGAGGACAGGGATTATACTTTCTTTCATATCTGTAAACCCATTTCCTAGCACAGTGGATACAGCCAGGTGACACATTGGACATAATGCTAGACCTGTGGTTAAGAAGATCTGAATTCAAATGTGACCTCAGATACTTATTAGCTGTGTGACCCTGGACAAATCAGCTAATCCTGTTGGCCTCACCTTCCTCATCTATAAAATGAGCTGGAGAAAGAAATAACAAATGACTCTTATTATTTTTGACAGGAAAATCCCAAATGAGATCATGAAGAATCGTGACTGAATCTAGCACAGAACCTTACACATGGTAGATTTTTAACACTTAAATATATCTGACAGTTTCCTAAAAGGGTGGGCTCCCTCCATGTGTGTGCAATGAATGCATCCATATCTTCCCATTCCATGTCAATTCTTTACCTCACATACCAGAGATTTTCCTCTGAAAAATCTTAAAGATGAAAGTATTATATGAAGATTAAAGTCATAGTAAGACTTGTTTTATACATTTTTTGTATTTAATGAATCTTTGTTTTCTTCCCAACACCTCTTGCATCTGGCTCCTCTTCACTCACATTATATCTATTATAATTCAGTCCTTCATCACCTCTCACCTAGATTATTACAACACCCTCTTAATTGGTCATTTTGCTTCTGTTCTCTTTCCCATTTTGGTCCATTCCTGGCATTGCTGCCAAATTTTCCTTAAACACAGATTTGACCTTAAGATTCCCCTAAGAACCAACTCCCTATCATCATGAAAATAAAATGCAAATCTTTGTTTGACTTTTAAAGTCCTACATAATTGGGTCCCAACCTACCTTTCCAGCCTTGATGCACATTTTTCTCTTTCTTGAATTTTCTAATCTAGGCAAACTGACATTCTCTCTGTTTCTTATTTGACATTCCATCTTCTATCGATGAGCCTTTGTTTGACCATCTACTATACCTGGAATGCACTCTTCCCTCCTTGCCCATCCCACCCCACAGTTTCCTTCTTCCTTTAAGATACAGCCCAGGCAAATATATATAAATATATCTGTGCTTAATTGTAGTCTTCTTGGGGAAAAGGGTGGGATGGATGGAAGGGAGGGGGAGAGAAAAAAGTAAAAAGTGCACAGCACAGAACAAAAGAAAACCAACAAGGAAGCAAATATGGACAGCTCTGAATGTATAGTATTTATTATATAGTCTTTCTTGAAATGGAAATGTATTCTTTTATATTTTAAATCCTCACTTGTGTTCTGCTGTACATGTGGTAATGTTTTGAATTTTCCCATTTTGTATTTATGTTTCAAATAATTTTTTTTAAAAAAGAGATAAACTCAAACACCATTTTATACATGAAGACTTTTGTGATTTTCCTCTCCTACCAAATTCTATCCCTCCCTTCCAAATGACTTTCTATTTCTATTTTATATATTTTTATATATACTTATCTTCCTCATTAGAATGTAAGTTTATTTCTAATAGGTATCATTTCATTCTTTGTATCCAGAGACTAGCACAGTTTCTGGCACATAGTAGGTATTTACTCAATAATTCTTCATGGATTTGCTGAAATGGAGTTGATTTGACCTGTCCTGAATGTGGTCATTTTATGTGCTTTCAGTGTTATCACATTCTAGTTTATATCATCTTTGTCTGAGTATAAGTCTTATCCCTCTTATCACCCCTACTACCCAGTAAGCTACTGAAGGGCAAGAACTGGATCTTATTGATCTTTGTGAGCCTTTTCTTTGTACTTCTCCAAGTGACTTGATCAATATAGCACATATAAATGGTTGTTAAAGGAATGAGTGGCTGAGAGTCTCCAATACTGATTAGGTCTTTCGCTTCAAACAAATTATTTTAGTTCTCAGTGCTTCCATTTCTCCATTTATAAAATGAGTATAATAATATTTATACTCTCTTCCTCACAAGATTATAAGGAAACTGCTTGAAAATCTTAAAGCTCACATGCAAAGTGTTATTATTACAATACTGTCCTCTGAATTTCTGTTGTGGAAAGGATGAGACACAAAGAAGTGTGAAAGCGGTGTAAGGAATTCCTTTGTTAAAATATCTGTTTTAAAAATTGTTCTATTCCAATATGATTGTACCATTTCAAGGGGGAAAAGTTTCTACTTCTATGAAATGCAAATTGTTGGGTCAAAGCAGGTTATGAAATACTGAAGTGGTAGAATTGAGTAAATAAATTTATTTAATATTAATGTAACATAAGTTGTAGTACTTCAGCCATAGGCAATGAATACTCTAGGGGTTAGTGTATGACAATAGAATGTAACTAGCTGCCAGAGAAGTTTTTAATGGAAAAATGGTATTTGTGAAATGTGGGGTAGAAAAACAATAGTTTTTATGGTCTTTCCATTCTCTTTAAGAACACAGGGGCTTGCTTCTTATCCCTTAGAGAAAGGGTTCCACAGTTAGATTTAAGGGGATTTCTGAACTTGGAAGGGAAGAAAATACATTTTTATTTCCATTAACCTGTGCCTGAAATTTAGCATTTATTTCAGTTATTTAAAATTATTATTCTAAGAAAAGGTCCATAGACTTAATCAAATTGCCAAAAAGGTCCCCTCCAGTACCAAAATAAAAAAAGGAATTAAAACAAAGATAATGTCAGAACTAATCAGGAGTGTTAAGAAGGTAAATTAAACAAAGCATAGAAAAGTAGAGCAGGAAGGGACTTTCAAGGTCAAGTCCAACCTTTCAGTATGTTGTTCAATTTTGTCCAACTCTTCATGACCTCGTGTTAGATTTTCTTGACAAAGACACTGGAGTAGTTTGCCATTTCCTTCCCCAGCCCATTTTACAGATGAGGAAATTGAGGAAAACAAGGTTAAGTGACTTAGCCAGGGTCACACTGCTGCTATGTGTCAGAGGCTAGATTTGAACTCAGGAAGATGAGTCTTCCTGACTCAGACTTGGAGCTCCTTGCACTGTGGTGCCATCTAGCTGTTTACCCTTCATCATGATATGGGAAGTTTGATCAGAATCCCAGCTCCACTATTTACTTCTTGTCTTTTAACAAAAATGTCTTTTCTGTGGGCTGAGAGAAGACAGTTGGCTAGAGTCACACTGGTAGTAAGAAGCAGAACCAGACTCCTAACCCAGGTCCCCTGAAATTAAATTAATAATTTTCAGGGAAGGATATAGAAAGGTGAGGGGGAGGGGAGTAGCAAAGTGTAAAGAATGAGAATAAGCTGGATTCAGAGTTAGCCTCTGACACTTGTTACGTGATTGGGCAATCTCTCTGAGCAACATTTGTTTACCTTGTCTGATGCAAAGAGTAATTTTTTAAAATTGATACCTAATTTATTATTATAATCATTTCCATATATACTTCTTGCTCTCTTAACCATTGTCATCACTATCTACTAACCTAATGATCCCTTGTTTTTAACAAAAACAAAAGCGCTACACAAAGCCAGCTTACACATTGACCATGTATGATAATGTGCTGTCACCTGGAGTTCTCCATCTCTCCAATGAAAGGAGAGTAGCTTTCTCATGTCCTTAGGGGCCAAGAGTGGTTATGAGAACTGCACAGGTTATCTATATCAAATTGTTTGCCTTCTCAATGAGAGGATAGGAGAGGAAAGAAGTGAAAGAATTGAGAACTCCAATTTTTTTTAAAATGTTAAATCGTTTTCACATGTAACTGGAAAAAATAAAATATTAAAAAATATTAAAGTTGCCCAGGTCCAATTTTATTTCATTGCTGCTTTAATTTACATTGTTGTAGTCACTATATATTATTTTCATAGTTCCATTTTACTTTACATTAATTCATATAAATCCTCTAATATTTCTCTGAATCTCCCATAGTAAATATTCTTCTGATGCAATAATATTCCATTATTATATCAATAAACTACAATTTGTTTAGTCATTCCCCACTTCAAGTATATTTTAAAATAGAGTTGGAAAAGTAGTTTGGAGTCATATTGTGCAAGCCTGCCCTTAAATACCAGGCTGAGGAGTTTGCTATTAAGTCACATAGCAATGAAAATTCATGGAAGGTTTCTGAACAGAGGGAGAAGTAGTCATGTGTGCAATGATTTGGAGTAGGGAAGAGACAGTTGTGATAGAAGTTGGGGGTTGCAAGATGACCTCTGGTCAGCCCATATTTACTAGATTTACTATAAGCCCAAGAAAAATGAGAGAAAAATTTGTTACCAGTTCATTCATCACTGCCTTAGCATTCCATAGCCATTAAGGAAAAGAACCCATGCACTGGTTAAACTTTTAATTGCCACACACGGCTCTTTTTCCCCTCTAATACATGAACAGATTTTTCTATCAAGAAACTGGTCAAAATAAAGGCCAGCTTAATAGTGTCATCTTTTGGAAATACTGCTAGGAATATGTTTCAGCAAGTAGAGTTGGCTTTATCATTTGCCAAAATGCCATTTGTTTCAATGAAAATTGCCATTTCCTCTTGTCTCAGATTGCAGCACTGATGCTAAAACTACATCAAGCCAAGTTCAAGTATAAGTACTAGGAAAGGAAATCATCCAATGTAGAGAGAAAGCAGTTGGAAAAGTACCAAGACTTTAAAAGGTCAATATACACCATCATGCAGAGATTATGGTACCATCAGTGGACAGAGAATCGATGGGAACAAGATAAGACCAGATAAGAAGGGGAAGGCCAAGATCTGTCATCCCTCTCAGAATTTAAATCAGATTTCAAAGAGTTCAGAGACTTAACAGCTAAAATCCAATGACCTGATATTCTTGAAGGAAATTTAGCTTGTGTGTGGTTAGAAGGCTATTAAGAATGAAATTCTAGTGATTCCAAGTCCAATAAGAAAGAAAATAACTGAAGATATCAATCTGTTTGAAAAGAACTCATCAATGAACAGATTCTTAAAGTTCACATATTGAAGGGAGGCTAACAAAGGCAAGCAACTAGGGATGGATACAACAATAATCACTTAAAATAGTTAGCATTTATATAGCGTTTCATGGTTTGCAAAACACATTACATCAATTTTTTTCAGTTTGTCCTTGCAACAACCCTGTGAGGATATATTATCCTCATTTTACAGTTGTAGAAACTAGATGTTAAGTTGTCAATCATAAGTTCATAGATTTGGAGTTGGAAGGGGCCTATAAGTGATTTAATAATAGCCATCTACTGATTTTCTCAATATTCATCCTCCCTGATCTTCCTGCAGCTTTCAGCATTGTCAACCATCCTTTCATTCTGTATGAAATTGATTTAATTGATATTTTCTGCATGTCTTCCTATCTATGTAGAAATTACACCTTATTCTAAACTTCTTATAATGGAGAATTATCCATCCCTCACCCCTTATATGTAGATGTTCCATAAGACTCTATCCTTGACCCTTTTCTCTTTCTCTATACTATCTCTTATTGATTTCAATAGCTCCCATTGGTTCAATTCATCATTATACATGTAACTACCATATCTATATATCAAGTATTAATTTAACTCTTGAACTCCAATCTCATATTTCCAGCTGCATGCTAGACATCTCCAACTAGATATCTTTCTCATAAGCATTTCAAACACTATTTCCAAAATGAAATTCTAGTTATCTTCCCAAAACCCTCTTTGAAACTTCCCCATTTCTGTCAAATGTTACCACCTTACTTCAATGAATATGTAAACTACCTCCAGTGATTCAAATCATAAAGATTCATGCCCTCTTGTTATGTGCACCCTTACTTGTGTTTTCTCCTAAATCCTCCAAAGCAGATTCATAGAACATTGTAAGCGCTTCTCCCTACTACTCTTGAGACTGCAACACATACACATCAGTTGTCATTCACACTTGCCACAAGTTCAGTCTCTCTTCTTTACTGATGTTAGATTTCTCCAAATCATTTTTACTACTTCTCATGTTCAGTAGTCAATATGTTGCAGAGGCTGTGCACTGGACTTTTCTTTCTGAGTCCAAATCTGGCTTCCGACACGGGACTGACTAGTCAGACACACTAGTTGTATGACACTGAGCAAGTTGCTTAATCCTGTTTGACTCAGTTTCCTCATCTGTAAAATGAACTGGAGAAGGCAATGACAAACCCACTCTATGATCTTTGCCAAGAAAACCCCAAATGGGATCATGAGGAATCAGACACAATTGAAATGACAAAATAACAAAAATATGTCACAATCTTCTCAAGGTTGTCATGCTCACCAAAAAGCAATAGGTAATTGTTATGAAATTGTATTTATGGAGTTCCCATCACTCTTGGACTTGGATTCATGAGGAGCCACCCTCAGAAAATTACTAGGTATGTGGCCACGGGTAAATCAATTAAGCTTGTCTGACTCAATTTCCTCAAATTAAGATGGCAATAATAATAACATCTACCTAATATGGTTGTTATGAGAATGAAAAGAATGTAATTTTTTTTTTTTTGCTGAGGCAATTGGAGTTAAGCGACTTGCCCAGGGTCACACAGCTAGGAAATGTTACGTGTCTGAGGCCGGATTTAAAGTCAGGTCCTCCTGACTTCAGGGTCAATGTTCTGTCCACTGTGGTACCTAGCTACCCCAGAATGTAATATTTTTAAACCATTTGACACAGAGAAGCAGTATATACATGTTAGTTATTATTGTTGTTGTTGATGCTACTGTTGTTATTTTATAAACATGCCAATTTCTTGGTCACTCTACTTTTTGTGGAATGGCTTTTCATCAATCTATCATCTTGAGGACCACAAGCACCTTGATGAATGAAAGTTTGGGTAACAAACAAAAAACAAACAAGTATCACACCCCTATTTGTTTCTGTCTCAGCTCTTCAAAATTGGTCAAGTTGCCAGACCTTCTTCAGTCAATCTTTTAGCCAAGGAACATGCCTACATTATCATCCTTTCAAAAAAAAATTAATAGGCAAGAATAGCTCTCACCCAGACTTTAGGAGCTCTGAGGCCAGCCTCGTGGGATCATTCCTGGTGGCATGATACTTATGCTACACATTCACTCCACTGATCCTCCTGCCCAGGTCTCAGGATTCCAATCATGCTCATTAATATGCAATAAAAAAAAAACTCATCTCATGTATGACCTTAAGAAGGCAAAGTAAAGTCTAAACTTAATTCCTATCCAAACCAATATTTTATTTTTCTTTTTGTATGTGTAAAATAATTGGGATTAAGTGTGTTGCCAAGGAGCACAATAGCTAATAAGTGTTAAGGGTCTAAGGCTGAATTTGAACTCAGGTCCTCCCAATTTCAGAACTGGTGCTCTATCCTTTACACATCTAGCTGCTCCATAAAACAAGTCATTTGTGAAATGCAAATTTTTTCTTAGGAATACAAAATTTTCCTCTTCAGATGGTACTCAAACCCATAATCCTTGACTTGGCAAACTAATGACTTATCCAATAGTCCACCGGGGCTTCTCAAACCAACATTTTCTTGAATAGTTTGCTCTCAAATTCTATCCCTCCATCAGAATGAACTCTTTCACAGAATCCAAATTACAGAGCAATAACTCTCCCAGAATGTTTTAGTCACTGTAGAAACATTGTGGTTCCCAATTGGATATAATCTGTGCTTATTAGGTGAAACAACCAATTATCTTTAAGATATATTCTAAATTCTTACTGTCTTCCTACAAAAGAAAAAAAATGTACAAATGAAGCTCCAAAGACTTGCAGGTATTTATACTTTAAATATGCAGCATAAGAGGGCAATACTTTCCTTTGAACCCATTAGATACAAGCCTTGTGCTCCTTGCACACATCCATTGACTTTTGGGAATATTACAATCTGGGTTTTGTGTGTGTGTCTGTGTGTGTGTGTGTGTGTTTGTGTGTGTGTGTGTGTGTGTGTGTTTGCTGGCTCAGTATGTGGCATACTGGAAGGAATTCTGAATTTAAATTCAGAGGAACTAGGTTCATATCTCAGTTTACAATTTACTATATGTGTGATCTTTGGCAAATTACTAAGTGTTTCTTGGTCCCTGTTTCCTTATCCGTAAAACAAGGAAGTTGAACAGGATGACTTTTGTGGTCCTTTCAAGCTTCCAATCTATTATCCTATAATCTGATTTCTTTTGTCTCAAATTGGATAGCACACCAATTATTTCTTGATACCATATGAAAGATCAGTCATTCCATTGCACAATTCAAACTTTTGTCATTGTCTGGATAATAAAATGTTCTCAAGGTAAGGAAGTTTTGAGTTCTCTGCTCCTTGGCTTGGACCACTTCCCTCAGTCTTTCATTAGCCATTTGCTTTCACTGTCAGTCATTGAAAGACAACTGAACTAAAGAGGACTCGTTTATTGAAACCAAATTTATAAACAACGATGACACATTCTCTGATGAAAATACCAAATATCAGCTTGACTTCGACCCACTTCTCTTGATTTTACAGATAGGTTATATGTCTGCCAAGGATCTCTCCACAGCTTGATCTCATAAGGTCTATAGAACAGAACATCTTCATAACTCTCCCCTAATCAATAATACTTATTGAATTCATAATTGACCAGTGCTGCTACCTAGTTCTGTAGATAATATCCTACTTAGTGATAGTTGAAATACAGGTTAGTGAACAGTCTCATAGCACACACACCTATAATTCCTGCTATCAAGGTTGCTGAAGCTGGTGGATCTCTTAAGCTCAAGAGTTCTGAGCTGCAAAGAGAATATTATTAAGACTAAGTTCAGCACAAATATTGTGAGACTCCAGGAGCATTTGAGCTACAACATTGCCTCACAGCTAAACTAATCCAGGTCAGAAATGAAGCAGATCAAACCTCTCATTATTGAGTTGGCCACTGTATTTCTAAACTAGAAGAGAAAGAAGGAGAGAGAAATGGAAGGAAGAGGGGAGAAGGGAGAAAGAGAAAATGGAGAGAGAAAAAAATAAAGAGGGAAGAAAGAAAAGAGAAAGAAGGAAAAGAGGGAAAGAAGGAAGGAGGGAGGGAGGGAAGAATGAAGTAAGGAATTGTTTTCTACTCTTAACTGAACTTATTATGCTTCCTAAACAAAGTCTTTGAACTTCTCAGTGATCAATTATTTGAAAAAAGACAAAAACTTTAGCATGATATATCCATATCATTTGGAAAATTCAACAGATTCTTGTGATTATCACTTTCTTGGGAAAACATTGCTATGAAACCTCCAGTTAGCATTAAGTCTTTAGTTCAAAGATTCTTGACTTTTTCTGTGTCATGGACCCCTTAGGCAGTCTGGTGAAAACTATAGTCCTCTTCCTAGAAGAATGTTTTTAAATACATAAAATAAAATACATAGGATCACAAAGGAAAACAATCATATTGGAATAGTTATCAACATTGTTTTTGAGTTCACAGACCCCAGGTAAAAACTACTGTTCTAAAGGCTTGCTCACATTTCTTATTTTAATAGTCTAAAAATTGTTTCACAGAATTCAGGCCAATATGACTTTTCTTGCTCTTTTTTGTAGTTTTTTTCAATAAGTAAGAATATCAAGCTGTTTATTAATAGCAATAAAGTGCTCTAAAAATTTGTGATAAAAGCTACCAAATCCAAAATAGCTTTAATTCTCAAAGGCTCTTTGTATATTGCCAGTTAAGAAGTGTTTCTAGCTTCTCAGAGTCAGCACTTACTCCTTGTTAGTATACCTTGTGACCCACATACTTGACAAAAGCTCCACGAAATTGACATTTGTTAATTCACAGCTTCAGGCCAGCTTCTTCTAGCTGATCTAACACTTTCATCAATCTTTCCTAATGTTCTTCCAGTGTCTTTTTTTAAATTTTGGAAAGATCCTACCATGCTTTGCTTTATTTTAATTGGTTTAATCAATACAAAAGCATACAACATTTGGTTAACTTCTCTTTTTTTTCCTGTTTTAATTAATTAATGCCTAACGTACAAAATACACTGTCATTTTTCTAGGGATGTTAAATATCTATCCATTCTTCCCACCCTATTCAATACATGAATCTCCAGAGTTTTTATTTCTCTTTAGCCCAATGTACCAAAAAAAGTGTGGGGGATGAGGGGGAAGACAGAGGTAAAGAGCTCTAAAGTAGCCTTGTGACTTCCTTTATCTTTTGGCCCACCAATCTTCTCTTTCTTTCCAACTACAAGGCCAGGGTGCTCCAAAGCAGCTGATACTGGTGGTCTTTGCCAAGACAGTGAGATGTTTTACCCAATTAAATGCCATTAAAACTGACAGTCTAAATGAAGTGGATGAATATTTGTCTCAAAAAATAAATTAATAAAATTCTCAGATTAACTGAATAAGAAACAGAGCATTTAACCTTTTCTCAGAAGAAGAAAAAATTCAATAAGCCATAAATAAGCTTTCAAAGAAAAAAAAAATCCTAGAACCAGATGGATTTACAAATGAATTTTATCAAACATTTAAAGTACAATTAATTCCAATTCTACAAAAGAAAAAAAAAATCTGGAAACAAATATGGAAAGAATGGGCTCTGCTAAATTCCTTCTATGATAGAAATATAGTCTTTTACCTAAACTAGAGAGAGTTTAAGCTGGGAGAAAAAGAACATAGAATAATACCTGTTAAATATTGTTGAAAAAATTTTAAATAAAAAACAAGCAAGGAGACTTTAGCAACACATCACAAAGATTCACTGACCAGATTGGATTTATGTTAAGAAGGAAGGCTTAATTCAATATTAGGAAAATTAAAAATATAATTGACCATTTTAACAATCAACATAACAAAAATGATATCATTATAACAAATGATACAAAAAATTTAACAAGATATAATAACCATCTCTGCTTTTAAAAATTACTGCTCAAAACCAAAGGAATAAATGGATCTTTTCTTAATTTGATTAGTAGCATTTCTCTAAAATCAAGATTCAGCATTTTCTGTAATGGTGATAAATTAGATGTTTTCCCAATAATATCAAGGTAAATAAGGATCATCATTATCACCATCATTATTTACTATAGTTCTAAAAATACTATCAATCACACATACACACATACAAACAGAGTGAATAACAATAGGCAAACAAAAAACAAAAGTATTGCTTTTGTCATGGTGATTTATTTAGAGAATCTTGGAGAGTCAACTTTTTTAAAAGTGGCTGAAATAATTAGCAACTTTAACAAAGTTATAAAATCTATCAGCATTTTTGTGTATTTCCAATAAACCCAATAAGAAGGGATAGAAGGAAAATCCCATTTAAACAATCAGCATTTCTGTGTATTTCCAATAAATCCAGTAAGAAGAGAAAGAAGGGAAATTCCATTTAAAATAACCAGCATTTTTGCATATTTCCAATAAGTCCAGTAAGATGAGATAGAAGGGAAATTCCATTTAAAATAACTACAAAAATATGAAATAGTTGAGGCATTTGCCAAGATTCACAAGGAACTACACAAATAGAAAACAAATTTAAATAAATGGAGAAATATTATTAATGAGAAGGCAAAGCCAATAAATCAAATGATAATGACACCTAAATTACTTATTAAGTCTCCTACCAATTAAGCTACCAAACACATTTACTTATAGAGCTAGAAAAAAAATAATATCAAAATTCATTTGGAGAAATAAAAGGCCAAGAATGTCAAAGATAAATGATTGAAAAAAGAAGTAAGAAGAAAAGAGGTCTCATAGTACCAGATCTCTATAAAGCAATAATTATACAAAACAATTTGCTACTGGAAAAGAAACAGAGAAGTTGATCACTGGGAAATATTAAATTTACAATATAAAAAGTAAACAAGCACAGTAGCCTAGAGTTTGATTAACCCAAAGATCGAGCTACTGGGGTAAAGATTCACTATTCAACAAAAACTACTGGTGAAACAGAAAAGCCTTTTAGCAAAAACCAAGAATAGACCAACATCTTACATTATATATAAAAATAACTTCCAAATAGACATAAGATTTAGATATAAGGGGGTGATACCATTAAAAAAATTAGAGGATAAAGGGAGAAATTATGTAACAAATCCATGGATGCAGGACAAGTTCATGACCAAACAAGATACAGAGGATCTCAGGTGGCGAAATGTACAATTTTGATTACATAAAAATTGGAAGAGAAATGGGTAAATGGGAGGGGGTGAGAAACTTATAGTAAGTTTCTCTGAAAATAGTCTCATTTCAAAGATAAATAGGAAACTGATTCATATTTATAAGAATAAAAACTGTTCCCCAATTAATAAAGCAAATGTCTAAGCACATAAATAAGCATTTTAAGAAGTCTAAGCTAGCTATGAATGACCAATATGAAAAAATTCTCTAAACTGTTAATGATTAAGAAAAATTAAAATTAAGTAATCCTGTAGTTCTACCTCAAACCCATTAGAAATTGTCAAATTTGATTCAAAAAAGGGAAAAACAGCAAATATAGGAGGCACTATGGGAAAATATTGCTAGTTTCAGAGAAACTTGGGAACACTTATATGAACTGAGGCAGAGTGAAGTGAGTAGTGAATTTTACAGGAGAAATTTATATAATACTAAAAATATTATAAAAATAAACAATTTGGAGATGTTGAAACATTTCCAATTAGCAAAATAACTAATCAGAGGACTCATGATAAATATGCTACCCATCTCTTGAAAGAGAGGTGATAGTCTCAGACTTCAGATTGAGACATTTATTTTAGAACATGACCAAAGCAGGAATCTATTCTGCTTGACTACACATGTTTATAGCAGGAGGTTTTTTTTTTTCTTTCAAAATGAATGAAGATAATGAGAAAAGGAGAATTTTAATTGATTGAAAAAAATTTAATTTAAGAAAAGAAAATTACTTGGATCAAAGAAAATTTTCAAAAGCTTGAGAGAGTTCTTTATCTGTGGATTTCAATAAGCAAAAAACGTTAGAATTTAGTTAATAAACTTATTTATGACAGACGTGTTCATCCAACATTAAAACAATGAAATCATACAAATACTTTGATATTTCTATGTACTTCGTATCTGTAAACCACATTTTCCATAATCCTTTTTTTTAATGCTAAGTGCCCATGCGATAACTTGGAGCATATATTTAAACTAGTAGACTCCATCCAGGAAGATAGAAGCTGTCTTCGCCTTATCTTCCCCTGACATAGATTTGATGACAATTTGATTCATAAATCCAAAACTGAATAACCTGCAAACATTGCATTTTTCCTATTCTTCTGTATCATCAATATAGTTAAATCATGTGGAGTAATGATTCAACAATTATATTACTCATTAATAATTCATCCTTTCAAATGATCAGTAGAATCTTCAATTATAGAATAATTCAGTGAATTTTCTCAAGAGAAATTCAAGAGTCAATGGGGTGGATTTTGTGGGCTGCTGTCTGGTCATATACACAAATTCAATGAGCCTACTCGCTGAGTCTTTCTTCAATGAATCCTTCTATTCTTCAGGAAGTAGAGAGTCAAAAAAGTCAGACTTCTCTGTATTCACTCCTCAGTTGGAATAATCAATACCCTTATAATGTTTTCTCCCATCACTTGTTCTGTGTTCTTGTGATCTAAGTAACTACATGGATGATCAAGAGGTTCTGATTGCATGTCTCATCTTGTTTCCATGCTAACTTTTTTTTTTCTCTTCTTATTTTGTTGTCATTTGTTTCTGTGGGCAATTACTTGCCCAGGATTACATTTGCATTAGTTTGATCTTGTCTACTTCCTCAGATTCTATTTCTCATTTCATTATAATAGACTGTCAACCTATACTACAGATTCACAGGGCTTCTCTCCTTTGTGTTCAATAGTGATAGTTAACAATTTAGCATATGCTTGCAGCACTTATTTACCCCTTTCAAATTGTGTCTCTAACTTTGGTATAGATTTTTCACACATACTTAAGGATTTGCAGCCTTCAAATTTTTCACAAATGTAAAAGTTAGCCTTTTAATGCATTCTAGTAACTTATTCTTTTTTCTGTATAGTTTTTTTCCCTAGCACTACATTGCTTGGGATCATAAATAAACCAAACTTCTAATGATTCTTTCCCAGAGGAACATAGGGCCTTTTCTTGAGAAAGTGCTTAACTTGGAAATTTGTAATGGGGAAGATAGACACATCACCATCTGCCTACTCATGTAAGTTAAGAATCACTTCACATTTCCCCACATTTTTTATATTATCCTTCAGTACATATGCAATATCCTTATTTTTGCAGTTAGGGAATTGTCCTAGGATTTAAAGTTTTCTTTGTGTTTCTTTGTTCACTACTTCATACCACATTTATAAAATTCTGACCTCCACTTTGTTTGGATTCTAGTTTAAATTATATTCAACAGAGCAAAAATTAAGTTAGCATCCAAAAACAATATATAATATCACGTAGTAATGATAAACTCTTTGAAGAATTGCTTATAAGCAATAAGGTATAAAATGGCAATGCCTCATGCAATTAAGCAGCATCAATGACACCCAGCTTCAAGCAGAGAAGCTTAGTAGCAGTCAATACCACTGTAGGCAACAACACATTGACAATCACAATGTATCGTGTGTGAAGGATTTGGGTTCATTTGAGTCATTCTGGATTTATCCAGTGAGAAAAATCAAATCCTAGATTATAAAGTGCTTCCAATGATGAAAGATGTTTAAAAGTTTCAAAAATAAAAAAATATTTCAGTGAAATGAAAAAAAAAAAAACCTTCTAGCTAAAAGAAAATAGACAAACTCTAAACTCCCAGAATTCCAAAAATTTACATTTTAGTGGGTGAGCTCCCATATGTGAAAGAAAATATTGTTCCTAGCTATTGGTATTCTTGCTTTACACTGGCAACAAAGAGGTTGAGACAATGCTGAAATAGCTACTTAAATGGTATTCTGAGAAACTATCTTCTCCAGTTTCCTTTCTCTGTACGTGTGAGAGTAAGACCCAGATGGGTCTACAGTCTGTACAGACCCCTGTACAGACCCCACCTCAGTATGGTCAGATGAGATTTGGGTAGGTTTCACTATTTGCAGCCTACCCATTAAATCTTCCAGTCTAGATTCATTTAATTCTAAGGTATGAATACATACAAAATCATCCTTCATAAGCTATTTAGGTCATGTTCATTCCCATCCCATTGAGCTTGTAATCTCCTGGCCAATATCTTGGGACCTAAAGGACTACTCACTCAGATATTTACTGAGCAAATTAGAAAGTGCAACATACAACATTAAAAATGTAGAGCTGAATTCAGCCATTCTTAGCAGGGTCTATGTTTTTTATTCTCTCAATTCCTAAACCCCTGGATTTTGTGTCTGGTTCTCACATACACACCTGAGAAACTCTTCAATATCCTATTTTCAAGGCGCCACAGGGAAAGAAGAAAATTATCTCACTGTCATCCTATTCTTTCCCTTGAGCTGAAGGAAAGCTCACCATTTCTGAATTCCATAATAACTGCTCTAAAATCCTATCCATCAACTAACCAAGGCTATCATGAGATATCTCCACCAGCCACCCCAAGAAACACAATTATTGAGTGTTATCTCATCTCTTTCTGAATGTCTCTGAATATTTCTTCCAGAGCTCCAAGGGCAATTTGTTTACTATCATCTCTTACCCAGAAATACCCAATCTTAATATAGTGCCCATAAGTTGGTTGTTGTCCTTCATGCTCAGACAGGATCAAAATGATATCACTATATCAGGATCAAAGTCAGTGTGGCTGACTGTGACTAATCAGACCAATCTGAACTCAATGCTCTATCACAGGTCAGGCACAGATAGTCCATATGAACACATAAAGTGGAGATGTTTCTAAATTTGTATATTTCGCCAAATTCACCCTATAGATAGACCAATAGGGAAAGAATTACAAAATATTGTTGTCCTTTTTTTTTACCCTTTCAGGGGCTCAAAATTTGTCATCAAAACCTTGAAAGACTGATATGAACTGATGCAATTTGAAATTAGCAAAACCATGAGGACATTGTATACAGTGGCTGCAATATTATACAATGATCAACTGTGAATTTCTTAGCTCTTCTCAGTAATGCAATGATCCAAAACAATTCTGAAGGACTTATCTTGAAAAATCCTATATATCTCCAGAGAAAGAATAGCAGGCATCTAAATGCAGATCAAAATATGCTTTCTCTTTTACTTTCTTTTTTCTTTTTCTTCTTTTTCTCTTTCTTTCATCTGCCTAATATATATATTTATATGACTATATAAGTATAACCTATATTATATTGTTTGCCTTCTCAATGAGTAACAAAAGTAGGTGATAGGTAGAAAATTTGAAATTCAAAAAATTTTTAAAGACTGTTAAAATTCTTTTTACATATAATTGGGAGGGAAATGAAATATTAAAATATTTTAATTTGTCATGATCCTTCTAGTTGCCCTTTATGAAATCCCAGTATTTCTATGAACTTTCACTTCCTTCTCTTTCATGCTTATAGGAAAATATCAGGCACCTATAGCTTGAGAAGAACTACCACTCCCAGTTGTTTTGTTGCACATTATCTCCATTGATGTCAATAATAATCCTATGACATGACACTAGGATGATTCTCTTTTTATATAGATTTGCCCAATGTGACATAGCTAAATACTACTACAAAATGAAATTTGAACCTAGATCTTCTGATACTAAGTTGAGCACTCTATCCTTGGTACTGTACTTCCTTTACTTTCTTTAATCCTCCTAGTGACCAGTGTTCATAATTTTGTAATCATCTTTGGTTCTTCCCATTTCTTTCACTTACCATATCCAGTTAGTTGATAAGTCCTGTTGATTCTTTTTCCACAGTACTTCTCCCAACTATTCACTTATTCCCCCAGCCCATTTGCCTGTTACCTTAATTTAGAGTAATACCACCTCTTGCCCAAACTATTTTAATAACTTATTTTGATCTTCTTACCTATAGCCTTCCTCTTATAAAACCCATTCTCCATACAGTCTCCAAAATATTCTTCATATTCTTCAGCCTGACAAGATTACCAAATCACTATGTTGATCAAAAATGTTCAATGGATCCTTATTGTCCCTAGAATTAAATGTACATCCAAATATTGGCATTTAAGGACCTTCACATTCTGATCCCCAACCTACCTTTCTAGTTTTAGGTCTCTTCTTTTCATGTACTGTACATTTTATCCAACTAGAACACCAAATATTCATACCTTTTTTCATATATTAATATTCCATCTTCTACCCTCATGGATATTCTCAAGCCTTCTTCCTTCCTCCCCTCCATATATGGAATATAATGTCTTTTTATCCCTATTTTTCATAATTTTCATCTTTTTTCTGAGCTTACTTCTTTATCACCTCATCACAGAGAATAGAAGTATCATTTCATGTGAGGAAATTCAGGAAATAGAGTAGTCATAGATGAGGGCATTTGGGTAAAGATCAATGGAGAAATAAAGAGAATGAGTGTAATCACAGAATTATACTAGAGACCACAAGGATAAAATAAGGAAATAAATGAAGCATTTAGGATATAGAGCATAAGCTCAACACAGGCTTATGGCATAATAGTAACCAAAGATTCAAATTATCTAAGTATTTCCTAGAACCTTGTCTCTACAAAAGCAGTGTGACTAATAAATTCCTGATCTTCCTTAATGATAATTTTTAAGTTGATTGATGGATTTTCTTCTTACACTACAGTGTCTTTAATCTCATTCCCACTGAACTCTCCCTTATAAAAAAGAAAAATATTTGTCAAACCCAGACACAGCAGCTGCCTATAAGAACACATGCCACACTTCACACTTAGTGTCCTACCTCTCAGATGAGAAAAGGTAGGTATATTTCATTATCAGTCCTTTGGAATTAAAATTGGTCATTATAATCCACCAAAATTTGATTGACTTTTAGTATTATTTTTCATTTACATTATTATAGTCATTTTGTATATTGTCAATCTGATTTTGCCTACTTCACTTTGCATCAGTTCATAGAAGTCTTCCTATTTCTTCTGAATTCTTCTTATTCATCATTTTTATGGTACTATAATAGTTCGTTACATTTATGAATCACTTTATTTAACCTTTCCCCAAAATAATGGGTAGCACTTTGTTTTCAACTTATTTGCTAACAAAAGTACTGCTATTAATATTTAAGTATTTATAGATAAAATTTCTATCTTTGATCTCCTTTGGGTTTACGGCCAATTATGGGTGAAGGATATGAACAAGTTAGTGCTCATTATCACATAATTTTGAATTGTTTTACAAATCAGAGTTCAACATTGTTGCAGTATTCCCATCTTCTTACAACCCTTCAAAAAAGTGACTATTTTTATCTTTTGTCATCTTTGTTCAGCTTTGAGGGATATGAGGTTAAAACATTGGAGTTGTTTTAGTGTGCATTTCTCTTATTAGTGATTTGGAGAAATCTTAAAAACAATTTGCTCCTTCAAAAAAGTGAAGGAAATAATGAGGGGAACTATTATCTTGAGTCTGATTTTGACTAACTGTGAATTTCTTACATAAACATTGTTTAAAAAGGAACTTTAGACATCTAACTTGGAAATAGAGAAGCCCAAGTGACATCATAACTACCTTCAAGTATTTGAAGGGTTCTTGTGTGAAAAAAGGATGTGACTTGTTTTGTATGGCATCAAAGGGCAGAACTATAACCAAGGAATAAAGCTTGTAAGGACACAGATGTCAATTTCTCTAACATATTTTTGTTTGTTTTTTAAAAACTATTTCAAGCTAAATAATTTCTGAAATAGAGATTGCATCCCAATTATTCGAGAACCCTTAAGGTATACCTCACAGTACTGCTATAGAGGTCAAATGAGATAATGTACACAGAATATTTTATCAACCTTAAAGTCTGTTTTGTAACTGGCTATCACATTAAAGCAGCTAGGTGGTGTAATGGATACAGTAGAACAGTAGGAGTTAGAAAGACCTGAGTCCAATCCTTCCTTAGATATTTACTAGCTATATGACCGTGGGCAAACCATTTAACCTTGTTCAGCCTCAGTTTCTTCATATGGGAAATGCAAATAATAGTACCTATTCTAAAGAGTTACTGTGAAAAGCAAATGAGAAAAAATGTAATGCATTTTGTAACTCTTAACTGTGAACTACTTAATTATCATTATTATTATAGCTATCTATAGATAAAGAATGGAGACTGCCCCTAAAGAGGTTTAAGTCAGAAAAGCACAAGATAGTGGTCATAGCGTACTAGGAACATCTCCCCTTTTCCATTCAAGCACATGTTCTTTAATTTATCTTAGCCAAAGGAAAAGAGCTGGGGGCATATATTATTAAAATATTGAACTTGGAAGATCAGAGATGAACCATGCAGCTCAAGACCTTGCTAACTGCCAGGCCCTACTGACAATTACTCTGCAATTTCAAATCTATTCTGGCTATATTCCTGAATAAAAAGACTTCTCAATGGATAAAATGTCCAGCATTAGAATGTACTGCCTCAGGAAGTAGTTAGTTCTTTTCCACCAGATGTTCTTCAAGGACAAGTTTGATAAGCACTACTGAAGATACTGTAGATGGAATTCGTGATTTGAATTGTTTGTAGGAATAATGGCTTCCAATGTCTTCCTATGAATGCTAAGATTCCAAGAACTGTCTCAGCAGATTTGGAAGAAAAGTCTATAGGAGTGCAATGAATAGGAGCCATACTTAATCGATATTTCAACAAGTGTTTCTTAAGTACTTACTATATATTTCAGACATATACATACATACACACATACACACACACACACATATATATATAATATATATATATACACATACACACACACACACAATATCACTCATGTCACTGGTAATTTCATCCATAGCAGAAATACATAATTCTACAAGAAGATTAAACACATCTAGATAGTAAAGTGCTAATAAGTAGGCATGGAACGGAATTAATTTCAGCCTTAGCTTTTATACATAAATATGAAACAGGTGTTTTCATTGCCACCTTACTATGTGTATAATTGGGTATTCTGCAAAATTTGTCATCTTGTATTGATATCATCAATCCTGGACATTTCCTGACTTAACTCTCCCCATATACCTCCTGGAGATAAATAAATCCTTACAGAATTGAGTTGGACTAAGAGTTTGCTCTTATTGTATGAATCTAGTATACTATAACTTCTTTCAAATATATAAGCCAGCCATGATTTTTGTTTTGGAAGTTTGGGGGGTTGGTTAGTAGTTCTGCTTCCTCCCTGCCCATCACCACCTCCCTGTCCTTTCAAATCTCTGAATAATGTTTAGTAGCATTTTATACATAGTCTAGTAGTCTTAATCTGAAGTGAAAAGCAAATTATACTAGAACTACTATATTCAAATTTTGAAATTATCTTAAAACCAATTGGATTTGAATTCTGTTTTTCCTTAAAGGATACTGAGGCATATTGTAAAGTAGTTATCCTCTGACTCAACTGTAATCAGAGAAAGGTGCATTTGCCATGGATCAAATCATCAACTTCTCAACAGGATACTATGTTAGAGATTTTTAAAGAAGAAAATAGAAGAAAATAACTTAGTCAAGAAGATTGTTGAATGCTAAAGCACTGGTCAGCATAGTGGAGTGAGAAGATCCTCATTTCAAAGATAAGAAATAAAAAGCCAAAACTGTGAAAGCATCAAAACTTAATGAGATATAAAAAGTAAAATAATTCTGCCAATTTGAGATAGGATTAATGAGGCTATAAAACAGAAGACAGAATAAAGATAGAAGATGAAAGTTGAAGGAAACTGGCCTGGCAGCTGTTCCCCATGAAAGACAGTGCATCTCTCACCTTTGTGCCTTTGCACAAATGATGCCCCATGGGTTAAAAGTATGTCATCCTCACTATAATCTCAGAGATGCCCTCTCCTACAGAAAACCTTTCCTGCTCTCTCTCCTTTCTCCTGTTCCTAGTTATTACCAATCTTTGACTTTCTCTTTTCTGACTGTGTGTCTGTCTGTTCACCTGTTTCTCTGTCTCTCTCTATTTCTGTCTCTGTCTCTTAAAATTCATGACTTTATGTTTTTTTTTACTTTGTTATATGGTATTTCCTGATGGAATCAATCAATTAACAAACCTTTTTTAAAGCATCCACTGTATGCTAGACACTGCACTAATTGTTGTGGATACAGAAAGAAGCAAATGACAGTTTCTACCCGTAAGAAGTTTACAATCAAATGGGAGAAACTACATGTAAACAAATAGATACAAATGATAAATAGAAAATAATTAATAGAAGGAAGGTACTAGAATGAAGAAGGGTTGGGAATCTCCTTAAAGGAAGAAATTGTTTTATTTTTGTCTTTGTACCCTTGATGCCTCTCACACTCCCTTGAACATAGTATGTATTTAATAATTGCTTATTTAATTGAATTATTGTTATTTATTATTACTAAATAAATAACTGATGACTTCAAAAGGAAATTCGAGGAAATCAGAATAGGCTACAATGAGGATTGTCATCCCTACAATCAAATACAAACACTTCCATTTGACACTTAAAGCCCTTTGTGCCCTAACTACAATTTACCTTTCCAAGTCTAATATATCCTACTCCCTTTCACAGTCTCTATGGTCCAGTCAAATTGTGCACCTTGCTATTTTTCAAGCATGATATTCGATCTCCATGAGTTTGAATAGGTTACCTCAATACTTCAGGTATGCTCCTTTCTCACCTCTAACTCTTAAAATATCTATTTTTTTTCAAACTTTATCTCAGATATCAATGAGATCTTTTCTGATCTCCCCTTACCTGGTAGTGTGACCCACACCCAGAAATTATCTCATTTTTTTGTATTTGCATTATTTGTATTTACTTAAATGTTCCTTGTCTCCCTCAATAGGATATGTTACATTTTCAGGCAGGGACCAATTCATTTTTGTTTCTATATCACCAATTGACACATAATAGCTATTCAATAAATGCTTTCAGAAGTAACTTGGTAGCACAGTGGATGGGGGCTGATATTGAAGAAAGTCTGGGGTTCAAATCCATCCTCAGACATTTACTGGCAAATCACTTAAAAAAAAAAAAGAAATGTGTTTTTGCCTCCATTTTCTCCATCATCCAGGATGATAATGGCATCTATCACCCAAGGTGACTATGAGGATCAAATGAGGTAATATGTATAAAGTACTTAGCACAATGCCTGACACATAATAGGCACTTTAAAAATGCTTATTCTTTCCCCTTCCCCACTGATTACGAATTTTAAAAACTTTTAAAAAATCAAAAAGAATATTTTACAGGAAGGCTTTCCCAACCTCTCTTAATTCTAATATCATCCCCATTAATTATTTCTTATTTATCCTTTATATAGCTTGCATTGTATATATTTGTTCTCTCCCCCATTAGACTATAAGCTCCTAGAGGACAGTACTATCTTTTGCCTCTTTTTGTATGGCCAAATACGTAGCATAGTATCTGGTACATAGCAGGTAGGTGCTTAATAAATGCTTCTTGATTTATTGACTGAAACCCAGTCCAGAGATGGCAGAAATGTTAGATACTAGTTGAGTCAAAGATAAAATAGCCATAGCACAAACTGCTAGAGCATGAAAGTCATGACAAATAAGTTTATATCAATTTCTACCTTTTTCATCTATATAAGATGGTAAGTTTCTCAGGACAACCATGAATATATTCCATACTTTTTGTGACATGATATGTCGACAGCAATTAAATGGATGCCAAGTAGAGACTGCTCAGGAAATGATAGGATCTGTCTTGAGTGCCTGAAGTTAGGTAGGGACATGGTGTGAGGCACTCACAGAAAGGTTCAAATGCTGCTGTCATAACAGCCAGATCTCCCAGGAACAGAATATTTCCAAAATAAGGTGACCCAGAAAATCTCAGTATTTATCATCCCTTCAGCCTCCTTTCATAAAGCTACCAGTTCTTTCACATTGGGACAGATTTTAGAACCTCCATCCACTAGTCATGAACAAACAAGTTTGTTTCTAACTTTTCAATGACTGACCTCATACAATATAATCCTAAAGCCTCTGGAAAAATGAAGAAAATATCAAATCCTCATATGCACTGGGTTGATGGATTATAGAAAAGTATTCTACTCATTGGAAACCATAATAGTGATGATCCCATGATATGAGAATGGAATAAACTTATCATACATCACCATCCTTAAAAAGATTAACATCAAATGGAGAACTAGAATCAAGCTATTTCTGGAGCAATGTCAAGTCATCGTTTGGATATGGAGAAAGAGTTACCTCAAAATCATTGGTTTTTACCTTAAAGACTCTGTTCCAGAACTTAATTGGAAACAATAGAATCCAGAGTGATGTCAACTACCTTATTATACACTTGATTTTTGTAATAATGATAGCATTTATAAAGTGCTTATATATTCATATTATTTATGTTATATATCATATTTATATTATGTATTTACATAATGCTTTTGTAAATCATTCTATAAATGTTATCTCATAAACATCATTATTTTATAATTATTACGTTAACAAATTAGAAATATTATCAGTATTACAATTCTCACCACAACTATTACCTGAAATATTATTTTTTTCACAAATAATGTAGGAGTTCATTGTTATTGTCTATTTTACATAGGAAGAAACTGAAAGAAATATGTCAAGTATATTTTTTGTAGAGATTTGTATTTTGTTTGCAAATGTCGTACTAGGGATCTAAGTCACAGCAACAAAAGAAGACATATATACGCCTATGCTGATTGGCATGGGAGTAAATATTGATAAAACAAAATGGATTGCTAAGAACACTAGCTTGATGATGGCATGCATGGAAATTACTTAGAACTAAGTTTCTCTCAGACTTTGATAGAATAACTTTGATAGGACAACACAGATAGAGAATGGATACAAAAGACATAAAGCAGTATAGATCACTTAACATATAACATCATGGATCACTTATGCAAAGCAGCCTGAATTATTTTCAAACTATGACATTGATGAGGCACCTCATATGGAAAGAAAACAAATGCTTATCATTTCCATGTTACCTAGGCTGGTGTGTGTGTAGCAGTACTAGTCATAAATTGAAAGTAAGGAGTAGAAATTTACAGTTGTCCAGAGAGAAATAAGAAAGTCAAAGTTCATAATATCCTTGATTGATCATCTGAAAAATGAAGAATTCTACAAGAAGTCAAAGTAGCAGGATACACTAGAAATAATACCAATAGATCCTGGGCAAGTCATTTATCAAGAACAATGAACAGCACAAAAAACCATAACAGAAGAACACTGAATTTGGAGTCAAAAGGTCTGAGTCCAGAGTACATGTTTGTTCTTACTATATTACTGAACTTGGCAATTTCACAAACTTTCTGGGATGCACTTTCTGGGACAGCTAGATGACACAATGGATAGAGGAAATAAGGACACTTATTATAAGTGACACTGAAATAAAGGAAGACTCATCTTTCTGAGTTCAAATCCAGTCTCAGATGCTTACTGGCTATATGACCTAATCAAGTCATTTCACCATTTGCCTCAATTTCCTCATCTGTAAAGTTAGCTGGACAAAGAAATGGCAAACCAGAATCCTTGCCAAGAAAACCCCAAATGTGGACACAAAGAGTCATACATAACTGAAATGACTGAATAAAAATAAAAAGATGTATTTCCCATATGTATAAAATGATGGTAGTGGGGAGAGGTGGATTTGAGAAACTCCAAAATTCTTTCCAGCTCTGTATCTATAATTCCTTGTAGAACAGATTTCACAGGACCATAAAGATAACACTAGTAGTTCAAAAACTCATGAGATGAACCAATAATGTAATCTCTTCAACTAGAGATTAAAACAGCCAAAAAGGACTATGTATGAATCTATCTTACTCTAATTGGGTTGATTGAAAATAGGAATGAATAAATAAATGAATGATGATGGTGGTGGTAGTGATGGTGATGATGACAATAATAGCAAGCATTTATGTAATACCTTAAGGTTTAAAAAATGCTTTATTTGTTATCTTCTGTGATTCTCACAATTGTGGGAAGGAGGTACTATTATCCCCATTTCACAGATTAGGAAACCTAAAAAAACAGAGATTAGAAGACTTTTTAAGGGTTATACAACTAAAAAGTATCTGAGGCAGGTTTTAAACTCAAAACTTTCTGTCTCTAAGACCAGGAGTTTGTATACCCTTCCATCTAAAGAACAACAAAAAGATAATAAGGACCTGAATCAAAGAACTGACAGTGATAATGGAAAGGAGGAAACAGATGTGAAAGGCATTAAAAACACAAAATTGACAAGGTTTAAATTACTGATTATATGGGGAATGAGGGAAACTCAAGTAAAAGATGACTTGATTTTGAGTCTGTGTTATTAGCATAAACAGGCAAGTCAGTCAGTAAAAACAGATTTTAAAAGGAGGAGAAGATGACTTCAATTTTGGATATGTTGTGAGATATTGGAATAGAGGCATCTTCAGAAATTCCCATCAAGTTCAGAAAAGGAGGTATAGATTTGGTAATTATCAGCATAAAGGTTGCCATGAGAGCAAATAAAGATGACAAAAGGATGTCAAGAGAAAAGAAGACCAAGAACAAAACTATAAAGGTAATAATAGTTGTTATAATAGTATTAATAGTACAGTATAACATAGTAAAGTCTATAATATAGTATAATAGTATTTATAATTAATAATTGGGGCAGGCTATGTCAAAGACCTAACAAAGGAAATAGGGGGAAATTAGTGATGAGATGTAAAAAAAAAAAAACCAGGCAAATAAAAACCAGTCAAGAAGCAAGAAGAAAGAAAAGCTAAAGAGGAAGGAGTGCTCAACAGTATTAGATCCTACACAGAACTCAAGAAGGATAAGGACTAAGAAAATGAATTTGAATTTTGTGATAAAGATATCCTTGCAGATTGTGGAGGAAACAGCTTCAATAGAATCATGGGAATGGAAGCCAGAATGGAAAGAGTTAAGGTAAAAGAAGTGGGTAAAGTGGAAGCCATAACTAGATTTTTCTTCATTGAAGTTTGGCACTGAATTGTGGAGTAAGAATATTCCAGCTTTAAGAGATAACATGGTTGAGAGCAGGATTGTTTGCTTTTAGAAAGACCTAGACCTGAACGTGTTTATAGACAAGAAAAAAAACCAAGGAAAAGAGAGAAATTGAAGATGCAAGAAAAAGAATGGATGACTGATGGAAAAGGTTCGGGGAAGGCTTACCTGAAAGAGTTAACATAACAAAGAAAGATGAATACTTCTTCAGTAAGAAGGAATCCAATAGAGTTGGAAAGGATCTTAGCAATCAAGCAAAAAATCAACAAGTATTTATCAAGAATCTACCAAGCACCAGGCACTGTGCTAACTAAACATAGAGGTATAAAATCAGATAGGAAACAATTCCTGCCTCAGGGAACTTACATTCTATCCAACCTCCTTATTTTTTGTAGGTGAGGAGACTGGACCAGAACAGGGAAAAGTGATTTAAGGAAGTCAGACAGTTAGTAAATAGCAGAACTAAGAAGCAACCTCAGGCTCTCTGATTCCCAGTCAAACATTCTTTTCTTCTACACTGAGAAAAGGAAGAGTTGCAGTTGAATTTTGAAGTGTAGAAGAGGGAACTTGAGGGAGTTTGTCAAATGGATCCAGTCTTCTCAGCAAATTAGGAAGCAACGTTATTCCTTGAAAATTATCCATTATTTGAAGGTTTAGAGAAAGTTGAAAACATTTGATACAGTCACTGTGGGGAATGAGATAAGAAGTCACCTGGAGATGAATAAAAGAATTGTTGAAGTAGTGAAGGCCATGCTGAGGTTCGATGTTGTAGTGGAATTTGAAGTAGTCCCAGTTAGCACAACTTTGTGACTTTCTCCAACAACTCTTCATAGACTGGAAAAAGAAAGAGAGAACTAAAAGAGTAGAATTTGCCTAAGGATGGAAATTAACAAGGAGGTGATGAGCTTTGTCAAGTTAAAAACAACTCTCTGAAAGTTTTTACCTCTGTGTCTGATTAAAGTCCTCATATGCCTTTTGTCCTCAAGGAACTGAAGTCCTTAGTCTATGGTGAAAGACCTTCATAGGATAAGGCTAAACATAATTATACTCGACATAGAAAATTTATACTTGATTTTAAAGTGAGAAAACCCGGTGTAGCTCCTACTCCTGATTTTTAATATCTGTGTGACTGTCTACAAAGTCATTTCTCTGATCCTTAGTTTCTCCATCTGCAAAACAGGGATAAAAATACTTTACTATGGAAACTGAATGTGGATTGAAGTATAGCATTTTTACCTTTTGTTATTGTTATTTGTTAGGTTTTTTTTTTCTTTTTTCATGTTTTTCCCTTTTGATCTGATTTTTCTTGCACAACATGACAAAAACAGAAATACATTTAAAAGAATTACACATATTTAATCTATGTTAGATTGCTTACTGTTTGGGGGAGGGAGTGGGAAGAGAGAGAAGGAGAAAAAATTGGAACACAAAGTTTTACAAAAAAAAGAATGTTTAAAACTATCTTTATATGTATTTAGAAAAATAAAATGCTATTTTAAAAAAGAAAAAATACTTGTTCTACCTCATGAAACTATTACAAGAGAAATGGTCTGAAAATTTTACAGTACAAAAGAATATTATTATTCTATTTACTAGTGTAATTCTAGTTCTTAAGCTGAATATCACTACTTTGAGCTGAGCCTAAGAGAAATATTTTCTGGTTTCTTTTTTTCCAGCTTTCATTCGCAGCCACCACACCAGTCCTAGCTGATAAGAAAAAATATCCTTATTTCTTCCGAACTGTACCATCAGATAATGCTGTCAATCCTGCAATTTTGAAATTGCTAAAATATTACCAGTGGAAACGGGTGGGAACCCTAACCCAAGACATCCAAAGATTTTCTGAGGTAAGATCCTTTTAGTGGGCCTTATGGATTCATGTGTCCAAAAAGAAAAAATTATCAGTAACTCTGACCAATTTTATACCCTATTGGATTGCTTAAAGGTCAATAATATGGTTTAATTTAGATGGCTATCCAATATAAGGTGTGTCTGTGTATGTTTCCTTAGAATATTTTCTAGATTAAGTTAAACTATTGGGTTATTTTGTCTACAAAAAAGAAAAGAAAGGAGTTGAGGACTTAAATGTTAACAGTTGAAAATTATACAATTAAGATAATTCAAAATGAAAAAAAATCTGTCTTCAATGCACTTTTTAGGACTCTGAATTATGTAGTTAATTATCATAATACTCCAATTCACTTAATTTTTACTACCCACACCACTGTGTTATTTAGAATCACTAGCTTCCTCTTTGTAGGACTGGGGGTCGTTGGTGTGGAACACCAAATGTAATGTCAGCCTTTTTCAATATGCTGGTTAGTTTTGATGAATTATCTTTCTCTTTTTTATTCTTTTATCATCAGGAATGACTCTCTGGTTTGGAGTTATAAAATGATGGGAAATATAGGTGATGTAAAAACAAAAGAAATCAATAAAAATTCATGGGGAAAAAACCAAAAACATCATAGCTTTCACTAAAAGACTTTAAATGAATGCTACCTCTATCAAGAAATTATCAAGTTGTACTTCTACTATCTAAAAAGAGAAAAGAATCTTTAACCTAGATATGTGAGTCATATTGTATGGGGAACTCTCAGTGTGGAAATTCCCTTACCAACACAGATGGGCACTCATCAGCAACTTATAATCTTAGAGAATCATGTGATTTTTCTTTGAACAAAGAGCTCGTATGTGTGAAAGGCAAGACTTGAATCCCAATCTTTAACACTGCAAGGCCAACTCTCTATTCACTACCTAACATTGTCTCTAAGAGTAGACTAACAGACCATTTTATTTTTAATGCATAAGGAAAGGCCATTACAGTAAAATAGGGAAAGTACTGAATGGGTGGATAAGAGATCTAAAATCTAAAGTCCCAGTTTTTCATTAATTAGCCTTGTGACTATAGATAAGTGAGTTGTCACTACACAATCTCTTCATCATACATTTAAAGCATGAAAAGATCTTAGAAGGCAGCTAAATAAACAGGTAGAGTGTTGGATAAAGTACTGGACTTGGAATCAGGGAGACAAAAACAAATCCAAACTCACACATGTCACTTACTCTCTCTTGATCTGTTTTATCATATGTAGAAAAAAGTAATAATAAAACCTATTTCCCAGGGTGGTTGTTGGAATAAATGTGAGATAATCTTTGTAAAATGCTTTACAAACCTTAAATCACTATATACATGCTAGCTATTATTGTTGTTATAGCCCAGCTCCCTCATTTTGCAGTTAAGTTCCAAAGCTTAAGTGTTTTGTCCAAGGTCATAAAGCTCATAAGCAACAGAGCCACAATTCAAATCCCAATTTCTGGCTCCTTATTCAGCACTCTTCAATACACCTCTAACAACCTTTCTAGACCTAATATTCCATAGTCTTAAATATCAAAAGGATGAGAGATGATCTGTGACATCCTTTTAAAAAGTAGGCCTGGGAGTCAGAAGACACGGATTCTACTCTCAACTTTGCTACCTATCAGTTGTATGTATGACTATGAGCAAGTGATTTAATTCCTCTCAGCTGATTTCCTCTTCTGTAAAATGGAGATCATAATATCCTTCCTGTTTACATTATGAGAATGTTGCACGAAAGTCAAATGAGAAAAGAGATAGAAAATGTTTTGGGAACTATGAAGCACTCAATCTAGGTCCCAATTAATGCAAATAATGAATCTTTTGAAGTGGTCACACATTTGAATGGGCACTACCTATTTCCATTGGACTGGAAACAATTATCATGTCTAACAGAAGTATAATGTCAAATAGTACAAATTCAAATTTATGCAATCATTTCAGGAGATTCATTTATTATTTTCACTAATTGAGACCCAGCAGGCATATATTTGTCAGGTAATATTAACTGGAGCAAAGTATTTATCAACATCATTACTATTGTTATTAGCTTGCCTCTGTTTTTTGACTTCCTCAAAGGCAGGCAGGTGTCAGATAATATGAACTTGCTCCCACAGGAGGATTAACCCATTACCAGCTGATAAGTAGGCTTCTGTCAGGAAAACTACTGTTCCATAGGTGGGAGGAAAATGTGGGAAAGGGGAGTTCAAGAAAGAGTAGAATCATTTCCTATATTACCAAATTGTTACCCAATTATGTTGCAAGCACCTCTTCATTTTCAGCCAAAGCATTTCCCCATGGCCACATAGACACAGACTAAATAGAGTCTGAGTGATTCCTTGGAGATCAGAGAACTTCCTTTTTCTGTGTTGGTGCAAAGATAATAATTTACACACATATATAGCTGTTTTAGGGACATAATCTTATTTGATTCTGGTAACCCATGACGCCAGTATGGCCACTATAACCAGGTCATGCAATTAAGATAAGAAGGGAGGGGGAGGAAGAGAGAGAGGGAAGAAAGGGAGAAAGGAAAGAGGGAGGGGGAAAGGAAGAGAGGGAGGAAAGAAAAAAAGGAGAGAGAAACAGAGAATATATTAAGAACTTGGTTATGACATGTACGCTGCTGAGCGCAAGAGCTACAAATATAAACAAAATAATTCCTGCTCTCAAGGAGCTTCCATTCTAATAAGAGAAGATAACATATGAAGAGAAGTGTAACAGCAGAAATACAACAGTATATATAATCTGATGTAGAGGTATGCAACAAATGGAGACTGGATCTGAACAATAAGGCTGGACCTCATCAATTAGAACTCAAGGTAGTTTCAGGCTTTATTACTTCTCTCCCAATATACTTCACTGACACTCACTGCATCTAAAGCAGCGTAGCCTTGTGAAAAGGAATCAAGAAGACCTGGTTTGAAAAGCTGCCTCAGTTACTTAATAACTTGTTGAACTTGGGAAAGTTGTTTTGTGCCTCAGTTCCTTCATCTATAAAATAAGGGCATTGGACTCAATAACCTCTAAGATCCTTTCCACTCTAAATCTACAGTCCTATAGTACTATACCTGAGTAAATAATGCAAAACTCTGTAAATATACATCTGTCTGCCCCTCTTCCTCCAAGTGTTTGGTTAGCATTTCTTACCTAGCAGGACTAGGGCTTTTTTTGGTGGGAAGCCTCTTTTCCTTGGGACAGGATGTATTCTGGTGCTATTGCTGGCAAATAGTCTGCTTTTAAATCTCAGTCCAGCTGACTCCTCTTAATTCTCCAGTTCTTGGCAGAATTCCTCCTGATGACTGGGCTTGATCATTGAAAAGCAGATGTTGGAAGCCTTCCAGAAAGTAACAGCTTTTCTTGACTGGAAATGAAATTGGATTCTTTTATGAAATTGGTCAGTCGACAAAGTCAAGCTGTTCTACTCCAGGGCACTTAAACAGGGAGAACTGTGAATTTTTTTGGGGGGGAGGGAAATACCCTTCCAACATAGGTTTGATGTCTGAGGGCGATGTATTATATTAGCCCCAAGTGGATACCATCACAACTTATTCTGTGTTCCCATGGCATTGACTGGCCGAGTTGAAATTGTGGTGAGTTTTCAATCTGTTCTGGGCTCTGGCATTAAGTACTATTCAGGAAGCCTCCCTAAGCTTTCATTCTTGAAAGCCCCTGAGATTCCTTTGGGAATATAGAAAAAAGAAAAGATTAAGTTTCTTAGTGCTTCATTTTTCATTCCTTGGAAAGGGCGCATCTAGATAATTCCAAGACCAGTACTGTGACCTGCCTAGAGTGTGGGAAGGAAAGGTCAAAGAAACCTGAGTTGTTCTAGACCTGGAACCTATACCAAACAAGTCAAAACTCATGGGAAATTCCCAAAATATTTATACTGCTTGAGTGTTGTTTATTGGCAGAATTTATACTTCTCCAGGTCCTTAATTCAGAGGTCAATCATTCAACCAACAGTACCTTTATCAAAAATGATTCAATGAGGATGTTAACCTTTCCCCAAGAAGATCAGGGGAGCCAAGGGTATAGTAGATGAGTGCTGGTCCTGGAGTCAGGAAAACCAGTGTTCAAATCCAACCTCAGACACTTACTAGCTGGTCAATCTTCTGACTGTCTCAATTTCTTCATTTGTAAAATTGGGAATAATAATAGTACCTACCTCCCAGAGTTGTTCTGAAGACCAAATGAAATAATATTTATAAAGCCCTTTGCAAATCTTAAAGTATTATGTAAATGTTATTTATTAGTATTACTATACTGATTTTTATCTATTATAAATTTTTGTTGCACAAGCTCAGCTGAATCATAGCAACATAAATTTAGAGCTACAAAGAGGTCATTGGGTCTCAATCTCTTATTTTACAGACAAGCAAACTGAGATTAAATAACTTGCATAGAGTTATACATCTAAGTGTCTGCTTAGAGACAGGATTTGAATCGAAGTCTTTCAGATTCTGTGGCCAATGGTCTATACACTGTAATACAGCAGCATCCTACTATATAGCAATTCTTTTAGTCAACTCTTATTTACTATCTATAAATTCTCCACAGCTGCTGTTATAGAAGGTCAGCTAGGTGGTGCAGTGGATGAAGCACTGACTTCAAATATGAAGTCAGATACTAACTGCCTGATCCTTGACAAATCACTTTACTTTGTTTGCCTCAATTTCTTCATCTGTAAAATGGTCTGGAGAAGGAAATGGTGAACCACTCCAGTATCTTTGCCAAGAAAATTCTAAATGGGATCACAAAGATTTGGAAACACTGGAAAAGAAATAACTAAACAATTGTTGAAGGCCCTCAATCTTCTAAAGCTCCTAAGTTCTCTGCCATCTCCCACCTTCATTACAATTACCTAGACCTCCTAGCAAAATCAAGATCTGTGAGCTCCTTCAACTTCTTTGTTCAACTCAAAACTCCTCATAATTTTTACCCATACTACCTTACTTCTTCTCAAAAGAAGAGGCATCCCTAGTCCCTGCTAGGGAGTTAATCTTACCTAACTACCTACTTACCCTTGGTCCCATCTCCTGCTGTTTTCCTGGACCTTGGTACTTCAGCCTTTCTCTTTCTTTCTTATTTTTTAAACTTCTTCCTCTTCACAGTATCCTTCCCTTTGGCCTGGAGACAAATGCAGACCTCCTCAACCAAAAAAGAAAAAAGAGCCTCCCCATCATCACCCCTCTGAACTCCCATTTCATAGCTAGCTCCCTTTTTTGTCACTGCCCAACTTCAAGGAAAAATAGATTGCACTCCCTGCTTCTACTTCTTGGCCACACACTTATTCTTCATTCATTTCCTTACAATCTGGCTTTCACTTACACTACTCTTCTGAAATTGCCCTGAAATGTCAACCATAACTTCCAAATTGCTAAATCTTGACCTATATTCAAATCAGCAGTTTTTTTTAAATTCTTATTTTTTTTTCCAAAAACCTTTTTTAAATTTTGTGTTCCAAATTCTCCTTATCTCTCCCCTCTGTCTTCATTGAGAAGGCAATCAATTTTATATAGGTTATACATGTGTACCCAGGAAAAACAGATTTCCATATAAATCAAGTTTCTGAAAGAACAGAAAAAATGAGAAAAACAAAACTTTTTTAAAAGTATTCTTCAATCACCATTCAGATTCAATGAGCTCATTTTTTAGAGATGGATAGCATTTTTCATCATAAATCCTTCAAAATTGTCTTAGATCATTGTATTGCATTGATCCTTGTACAATATTGGTGTTACTGTGTACAATGTTTTCCTGGTTCTTGAGCAATTTTATATTAAAGATTTCCAAGGACAAAGCACTACGCTTCTTCCTTGATCATCTGTCTTTAGCATTTAATCCTATTGATTTTCCTCCATCCTTATATTTTCTTTCTCTGGATTCTATGCCTTGGTTGCTTTTCTGTTCACTCCTCTGGAGACAGCAATAGCTCCTCTCCCTACTCATCCCCCACCATTCCCTAAATTTAAGCATTCCCTAAAATGCCTTCTCTTACCCTTTGGAGATCTCATGCACCCCCTAATCTCCCACTTAGCATCTGACATTTATCTCAAGCTGGAATTCTCTGATCAACTTTTCCAACTGCCTTCTGGGTATCTGGACATCTTGCCAGACCCTCAAATGCACTATATCCTAAGCCAAACCTGTTATCTATGGCTAAAATCTTATCTTCCTGACTTTCCTATTTATGTTCAGATTTACCTACTCATTCTCCCTAAAAACTTTACGTTTCTTCTACCTTTTCTCCCACATCCAATATGCCCATTCTGCCTCTGTCATCTGAAGTAGCTCAGGATTTCTTAAATTTTCCCCATTCATGATCCTTTTTCTCCCAAGAATTTTTAGATGAGCCCGGATATATAGATATATGAAATAGGTATACAAGTCAGACATCTGTTGGTAATATATCATAATGTCATGACCCCTATAATCATGACCCTCGTTTAAGAAGCTTTGGACTAGTCAATTTAAAGGTCCCTTCCAAACCTAAACCTATGAACCCTAGACTCTGTTCCTACTTTTCTAATTCCTACTATCATCATCCTTTGCCAAACCCTTATTATATTTCATCTGGATTCTTACCTTTCAACTGATTTCCTCACTTCAATGTGCTCTTTGCCATCATCCTTCAATGCCATCCAATACCAAATTAATCCTGATAATATGCAAATGAACACATACTTCTTTACTCAAAAGCCTTTGCTAGATCCACACTGCCAATGGAATCAAGTCTATGCAGACTTCTTGACCTGAAATTCAAGATCACTATCATTTGGTTTCAAGCTACTTTTCCATTCTTTTTGAGGAGGAGAAAATTGGGGTTAAGTGACTTGTCTAAGATCATACAGCTAGTAAGTATTTGAGATGGGATTTGAACTCAGGTCCTTCTAAATCAGGGCCAGTGCTTTACCCACTGTACCACCTAGCTACTCCCATTATTTTTCCAGTCTTAGCTCACACCATTCCTTATACTCCAAATATAGTGAACTATTCATTTTCTTTAAACATGTTCTCACACTTTTCTACTATCATATCTTTAATCACATCAGGGCTAGGAACCATTGTAACTACTAACCCCAAAATACTTGAGGAACTCCCAAAATGATGTCACTTTCCATTTTCTCTTATCATCCTCATTCAAATACCTTCCACTGTGTTTCTACTCTTATATTCATGGATTTCTTCACTGGTGTGCACATAAGGTGTGAGAATTTTTAAAATAGTAATACTCTCCTTTGCATGTGCCTTGTGGGATGTTATTGGTTTATATCCACAATTCTTGCTTTTTTATGTTCAAAGCACTCCCCTCCCTTCTCCCTTTCTCTTAGAACTGTTCCTTTTGAACAAAGCATAGCCTTGAATACCACCCATGAGCCCTGTCCCTACTGTCTTAATCATGCTTGCAAGAATATCCTTTCTTCTTTGTTATAGATATTTAAATTAATTGTGTTTATTATCCACGTTCTACACATGGGTAGAATTGTTTCCAACCTATTTCTGTGTAGTTTTCACTGAAGAACTGTGAAACATCACATTATATGTCATCTTGCCTCTTCTAGATCACATCTGCTGGCCTTTATAGGATGTGCATTCATAGCCTTTTCTAGGTATTTTTCTCCTTCTCTCTCAGATTTCAAAGTAAAGGCTTCAAAATCAGGTTGGTGAGCCTCTTATCAAAAAGGTTTCTCCCATTTTGCTTGAAATAACCTCCTTTTCCTAACCCTGACATGATAACACACAGTCCACAAAACCAAGTGCTGCTCTTTGGCATCATCTAGAATTAGCTGTTTTCTTTCCAGGGTCTTTCTTTTTCTTCCAAATTCACAAGTTCAACTGCTTTTTATGAATGTGACCATGTCTGGACTTGGTGCAGAACTTAGCCTATATGGGTAGAGGTTAAGTAGGTATACTTGATAGAATTACAGGTTTAGCATAGCACACAGAAAAGAAAATAATAGAGCTGAAGTAAAAAGTATGCAGACAGATGCTACAGTCATTTTGGGGAAAACACCAATTCCTTTCTTTTTAAATTTTTAAAATGTTATTCTTTATTTTTTTAATTGACAAACATGTGTTTTCTCTCCCAGCTACCTTCTCTCTCTTCCCACCATTAAAAAAAAAACAGAAAAACCCTTGTAATAAATATGCATTGTTAAATTCCAACATTAGTCATGTCAAAATATCCATTTAAATATATATATATATATTTATATAGGTATTTCTAAATTGATATATATAATTATATGTGTATGTAAATTTGATATTTGATTTTATATGTGCATATGTTATTATATACTAATTATATATGTGTATATATATATATATATATATATATATATAATTTGAAATCTTGATTTTACCACTTTTCTGTCAAGTGGTAAGATATTTCTGGGGCAGCTAGGTTGTACATGGATAGATCATCAATCAAGGAGTCAAGAAGATCTGAGTTCAAATACAGCCTCTGACACAAGTTCTGTGACTCTTGGCAAGTTATATAATCCCAATTGCCTCCCAAAGAAACTGAGAGAGAAAGAGAGAGATAACATACTTCTTCACTGAGTATCTATGACTATGGTTGCTTTTTTAAGTTGATCAGTGTTCTTAAGTCTTTCTAAATTATTGTTCTTTACAGATGCTGGTTTTATTCTATAAAAATTGCCCTGGTTTTGGTTCCCCAAAACTGTCACCTCCATCATTTCTTATGGCACAATTATTCCATTATATTAATAAACTATAATTAGTTCAGCCATCCCCCAACTGATGAATACTCCCTTAGTTTCCAGTTCTTTGTCACCACAACTAGTTGCTGTAAATATTTTCCCTCTCTGAACTCTTTGTGATAGAGTACTAATAGTGGTTCTGCTGTCTCTAAAGATATGTATGGTTTAGTGATTTAAAAGGATAATTGCTCATTGCTGAGAATCCAGAATGGTCTAGCCTGTCTTTCACATTGGGATGGTATACTACTAGCACATAGAACATAAGAAAGCAGAATTTTCACTATTGCTATTTGAGAACTGGTCTTAATTATGTTGTCTGCTTAGAATATGATAAGAAAGAGAAAGAAATATGGGACCTCATTTTAATAGATAAATTTGGCTCCTAAGGCTGTGTGTTCTAGGACAGGACAAGGTTGGAGAAGGGGGGATTATTTCATTTGTATTTGTGGGTCTGTTTCTCTCATTTTGTAACTTTATATGTAGAGCCATACCTAAGCTAAACCAGGTCTTCAGGTGCAGATAACAGCAAAAATATTGGTTGCTCCATATCACAAGATTGCCTAAGGTCACATGCTTGAAAGCAGCCCTGAGAGTTTGTGTCTAAGGATATGGAATCTTAACATGGAGGGCATGAGAGGAGAAAGTTAAGTCATTAAAGATAGTCTTATACATTTCCCTTCTCTATTATGAGAGATACATCTCTGTACAAAGATAAACTATTCCATATGCAAAAATACCATTCCCCTACCCCATCCCACCTTAAAAGTAGTTTGGAGTGGTTGGAGCACTAACTCTAAACTAAGAGGAACTTGGGTTCATAACTTGTCTCTGATGTTTGCTAACCTCTGTTAAACTTGCGTCTTCACCTGTCAGACTAGACAGTCTCTGAGGTACCTTCTGGCTCTATGACCCTATGATCATGCTAAATTTTGACAAATCTGTTCTCTTTGCATGCTTCCTTGTAGCTGCCCTGCTCCCTTCCACTATATTTTTATAACATGTTACAACAATACAAGATGTATCGATTCCCTTTTATTCTGCTTTCTGAAGATGGATAAGCTGTCTTCCAGCCACAGTGTAGAAAGGGTTGCTCTGGAGAAGATTTTCTGGAGCCAGCTAATCCCATATGTGATATAGGATTCTTGTTCATTTCTTTTACAGAGTGAGGTATTTCCTCACCTCACAGTGTTCTGTCATTAAATTTAATGTCTGTATGAACTTTGAACTTGTAATCTTCTTTATTACTTATGCCCCCCAAAAGTCTTATTGAACTATTCCAAGTCATATAAAATAATAATAAAAATAAAAATAAATGACATTTTTTATATTTTATTTTTCCAAATACATGCAAAAATAGTTTTAACATTCACCTTTGAAAAACCTTTTGTTCCAAATTTTTCTCTCTCTGCCTGCTCCTCCCTCCCCAAGACAACAAGCAATCCAATATAGGTGCATTTCTCCTAAAAAATATTCCCATATTCATCATGCTGTATAAGAAAAATAAAGTCAAAAGTGAAAAAATGAAAAAAAAAACAAATAAACAAACAACAATAACAAAAAGGTAAAAATACTATGCTTTGAACCACATTCAGTATCCATAGTTCTCTCTAGATTCAAATGGTACTTTCCATCACAAGTCTACTGGAACTTCCTTCAATCATGACATTGAATAATTGACATTTACAAAGCACTTTAAGGTTTAGAGAATTCTTTACCTTTGTTATTTCAGTATTATAACAATCTTATAATGTAGATGCTACTATAATTACTATTCCAATTGTCTAAACAGAGAAACTGAGATCTGGAAGGTTAATTGATTAGTTCATAAAGATCTAAGGCAATTTTGAGCTGTTGCCAGTCATATACAATAATGATAAAAAAATAAAAATAACTGACATTTGTAAAGTACTTTAAGGTTTACAGAATTTTTACATATGTTATTTCAGTGTCATAACAACCCTATAATATAGATACTATTTTAATTACAATCCCCATTGTACAAACAGAAACTGAATTTGCAAGGTTAATTGATTATCCTAGGATTATATGGTTAATAAGAATGAGAGGCAGGTTTTGAACTGTTTCCAGTCATGTACAAAAGTGATTAAAAAAAATAATAAAAGTAACTGACATTCATAAAGCACTTTAAGGTTTATAGAATTCTTTACATATATTATTTTAAACTAACAACCCTGTAACATAGATGCATTATAATTACTATCCCCATTGTATGAACAGAGAAACAGAGATTTGGAAAGATTAATTAATTATCCTAAAATTATATAGTTAATAAGGGTCTAAGGCAGGTTTTGAAACTAGATATCTTCTAGCTATAAGCCAGGGTTCTATCTCCTGTACTGTATTGCTCATAATTGAAGAGGAAGATATCTTCAAAATAAAGGATTAGTTGGGTAAGATATTAGTTCTAGCATCTTGTTATTCTCAAATTTTTTGTTGTTCATCCTTAGTTCTTGAAGTGGACCAATGACTAGAATGATATCTTGACTTGTACATGAATTGAATTTAAGTGATGCAAAGTTGCATAAAGTCATCAGCCTCACTTTCTCTTCCAGAATGACCAAATTCCAATGGCAAGACAAAAGCCAAAGTGACTGCTGATGGCCCAGAATGCAGTGGATGCCCTTGGCCTTTCTGAATTAAGATCTTTTGTTTTAGAGAAGAAGTCCAAAGAGTTCAGCAGAGTCAGAGTTATCCTGTTCTTATGGAGAGAAGGCAATGGAAGGTATAGATAGCCTGAGCATGGTATAGTTCATATTTCAAGAGTACTTTACAAAACATACAAAATGTTTTCACAAAATCAAGTGAGAGAGGTAGTACAATATAATTATCTCCATTTTGCAAAAAACAGAATTGAGACTCTGTCCAAGTTCACAAAAATAGTAAGCATCAAGGCCAAAATTTAAACTCAGGTCTCCTGATGACAAAACCCAAGACTCTTGACCAAAAGAGAACTTTTTAACTTTCTTGGTTTGCATGGCCAACTCAAGAAACATAGAAAAATCTGTCTGGAACCTCCAAATCACTGAAGCTATTTTCTCCACTTGCCAGCTTTAGCCCTCAATAGTCCAGAAGAGTTTTATAGAATATAAAAAACTAGTGGACCTATTTTTTTTTCTTTTTCATTTTTCCTTTCATTGTAGTAAATTAAACTTGTTCACCCCTGACAAAATGGATTCAGCTTAATGGAGATAGAAATAGTTTTTCTGATAATTGCTGTTATTTTAAATAATTTATAATACATGTTAATAAATAAAATTATATTTTAAGTAATAATAAGCTTAATTTGAATATGCTAGGAGAATTCTCTTCTCAAAAAAATACCATTCTCGGGCGCCTACTCCTGGCTTCTTTCAAACCTCAGCATCCTACAGCAAATCTTTCCCAATCTCCCTTAGTTCTAATGTCTTGTTGATTGCCTTCTATTATCCTGCAAAAGACTTATTTGCCCACAGTTGTTTGCCTGTCATTTCTGCCATTAGACTGTGAGATCCTCAAGAGGATATTTTTATTTCTTCATATCCTCAGTGCCTCGAACAATGCCTAGTATACATCAGGAGCTTAATAAATGCTTGTTGCTTTGACTCTTCAGCTTTCTCAATTATAAATTAGATATAATATTTGTACTGCTTATTCCAAAGATTGTTGTGTGAAAGGTAATTTATAAAATAATAACATCCACCATTTATAAAGCTCTTCAAGAGTTCCCAAATCATTTTGCAGACATTAAGATACTGATAATCAACTAGCAAGGAAGGTTATCTATTGTTATCTCCATTTTGCACATGAGGAAATGAAGGTTCAATGTCTTGGCCATCTCAGAGGGTCTGTTAGAGTTCAATTTGATTCTATAAATTTAATTCAGGAAACACTTAGTAAGTTCCTTAATACACACTAGGCATTGTACTAAACAATAAGTAAAAGAAAGGCAATTTCTGTTTTCAAGAAACTTACAATATATTGGGAGAAAACACCAGATAAAAGGAAACTGAAAAGCAAGTTGAAGAGGGCATTGGTTTTCCTGAAATAGAAATGAAGCAGAGCTACTAATGAGAAATGAAGAGTTACCTGGAAAGTTCAGATCTGAGCCTTCTACAAGAAAAGTTTTGGGAGGAGTTTATAGCTCTGTCTTCCAGTCCTCAAATCAGAGGGTAGAGACAATTGAGGAAGTTGAGGTTTTCAGACTAGTTCTTCCAGTAATCATGACACTTTTGACCCAAAATCTTAAAGCCTATAGAAATATGACCTATAATGGAGGAGGAAGGAAGGAGGGAAAAGGAGGAAGAGGAAAAATAAGAGGAAGAGGAGGAGGAGGAAGAGAAGGAGGAAGAGGAAGAGGAGGAGGAGGAGGAGGAGGAAGAGGAGGAGGAGGAGGAGGAGGAAGAGGAGGAGGAGGAGGAGGAGGAGGAGGAGGAGGAAGAAGAAGAAGAGCAGAAGAAGAAGAGGAGGAAAAAGAAGCTGCTTTTAGTGACAGACATTGTCTTTCTGCTACTGGACACATAATCAATTGGCTCAGTCACATAGAAAAGCAAATGAGATTTTAATAACAATATCTAGCATTTATCTAGCTCTTTAACTTTAGCAAAGCACTTTACAAATATTAACTCATTTATCATCAAAACACCCCTGGAAGGTAGGTGCTATTATTATTTCCCATTTTCTAGATAAGGAGAGAGACTGGAAAGGCAAGTCACTTGCCTAGAATCACATAGCTAAGTGTTTGAGGCTAGATTTGAACTCCATTTTTTTTTACTATAGGTCCAGTAGTCTATCTGCTGTGTGCCACTTTGGCTACTTCTAGTTGTATAGGTTTTCTTTATTTTCTTTTACTATGTAGAAAGAATTTTGGCAGAGCAGCTAGGTGGTGCAGTGGATAGAGAACCAGTCCTGAAGTCAGGAGGATCTGAGTTCAAATCTAGTCTCAGACACCCTGTATGACCCTGGGCAAGTCACTTAACCCCAATTATGAAAGACAGACAGACAGAAAGGAAGTCACAAAGAAAGACAGACAGACAGAAGACAGATAGAAGAAAGAAAGAAGGGGAAGGGGAAAAAGAGAGCCACCTCCTCACCCTCTGAGGTGAGCAGGTAAAGACAAAATCTTATGAATATCCTCAGCCAAAGGAATTCCCAAGGTGATGCAGTATTGAGAATATTGGACTTAAAATGAGAAAGACCCAAGTTCAAATCCTGCCTTGGATACTTCTTAGCTGTGTGACACCAGAAAGTCACATAACTGTCTCAATTTCCTCAGTTGTAAAACAGCAATAAGGACACCCTTCTCACAGGGTTACTGGGAGGATTAAATGAGATAACATATGGAAAACATGTTGGAAACCTTACCAGGCTAGATTTTATATGCTACTTATTCTTATTGTACAAACTAAACTCTGGCTGGAAATTAGCATTGTGAGACACTCAAGCATGACGGTCACTTACTTAGATGAAGGTTTCTCTTTGGGTTTGATGATGGCAGGCCAGCAAACAGAAGTATCAGGCTCAATGTATTGGGAGTTCCAGATTGATTTCTTTGGATATCTTGACATGGTCACATAAACCAAAATAAGTTCTCCAGTTTGAACCTTTGAGTCATGAGAAAGTCTGATACCAAGGTTAGGAGGTCATTTCACAGAAGCATGGAGCAGGGAATCTCTCAGTCCTAGCTGGGTCACCACATCACCCCTGTTAGTAGACTAGGGTGATGGGGAAAGCATAGATTTTTTTTTCTAAATGTCCAGTAAATTGGGTTATTACACCCTCTATTGACTGTGAAACGGTATTCCTGACTATTCCTCTGCTTTAGACATCTGGATGCAGAGGTGCCAGTCATCTTAGGATCTGGGAGAATAAATATGATCTCTGATGCTGAATTTTTTAGAACAATTTATTTTTTGAAAGGTAAAAAAAAATTAGAAATCACATGAGCTTATAGCCATTCTGTCTGAAAGTTTTTTTCTACAGGAAAACCTGCACATCCTAAATCTATCAGGATTTATGTTTACAAGAACCTGTCTGCAAAGAACTGACATTTGTGGCCTGAAAACATTCTGGAAGAAATGTAGCCTAAAATTCTGTATTGCTGAGGGCTTTTATACCTCTCTGACATTCTAGATGTTCTATTGAGTCACTGAGAATTCAGAATATAATGTGAATTAATTGAACTCTAAGGAGATTATCTATGCCTCCTCTTAGATCTAAAAGCATTGAGCTTTTAGGAGATATGGTGAGAGGAAGCAATAATTATTTTTTAAATGTAAACCATGGATTAATTTTTGAACAGGTTGTGAATTTTGTGTGGCAGTGGCAGATAACTAATACAAAACATTTCTTCACCACAACTTTAAGAGATTGATAGTGCAAATATTATTGATTTGCCCATTTCACTGATGAGGAAACTTGTGCTTAGACAGCTGATCTCACTTTTTTGAATAACTAAGTTAATAAAGGAATAGAGAAAGTAGTAGATTTACTAAAGTAGTAAGAGTGTAGCCAGGTCTGCTGATTCCCAGGTCACTTTTCACTGTGCAGTAGAGTCTTGGGGAAGATTTACGCATCTTATATTAGGTTCAAACAGTCTAAAATGGGCCCATGAGGGAAAAAATCTTAATTTTGTATAGTGCTTTAAGATTTATAAAGAGAGCAAGCAAAGTCTAATATAGAGAGAGTAAGACTTCAGTTTGTGCCCTACATAAGACATTAGCCCAAGTGACCACAAAGAGATCATTTTACTTCTTTGAGGAGACTTCTCTACTACTTATATATAATGTGTAAATGTGTGTGTGCCTGTGTAGATAGATATTTTTATAAAGATATTTTATGGGGGCAACTAGTTAGTGTGATGGCTAGAGCACCAGCCTTGAAGTCAGAAGGACCTGAGTTCAAATGTGACCTCAGACACTTCACACTTCCCAGTTGTGTAAGCCCTGGCAAGTCACTTAATCCCAATTGCTTCAGAAAAAAAAATATATATATATTTTATGAAGATAGAATTAGATAATTATAAAGCATTTTGCAAACCTTAAAGTGTTATTATTCTAGTCTAGTCCCTTTCTACCTTTCCAGTTTTCTTATAGATTTTCATTCCTCTTTATACACTCTGTGTTCCAGCAACACAAGACTTCTGCACCTTGCACAAAATATTTTATCTTCTTACTTTGTACATCTTCACTGTCTTTCTTCCAAGCTTTGAATCCTCCTCCTTCTCACCTTGACCTTTTGCCTTCTCTCAATTCCTTCAAGTCTTAGTTAAAATTCCACTTTCCATTAAAAGATTTTCCCTGTTCCCTTTAATGCTACATTCTTCCCTCCAAGATTGCCTTCAAGTTATCTTGCCTATATCTTACTCATACTTGTTTGTATGTTGTTTCCTTTAGATAGCAAGATCCTTCAGAGCAGGGACTGTTGTTTACCTTTCTTTGTATCCCTCGCATATAATAGGTGCTTAATAAATGCTTCTTGCATAGTATTTTCACCTTTTTAGTTTGTTTGTTTCTTTCTCATGGTATTTTCTCCTTTGTTCTGATTTTTCTTGCACATGATAAATATGGAAATACGTTTAAAAGAATTGCACATATTTAACCAATATCAGATTGCTGTCTTAGAGAGAGGGGAAGAAAAGGAGGAAGAAAGAAAACTTTGGTACACAAAGTTTTATAAAAATTAATGTTGAAAACTATCTTTATATGCATTTGGAAAAATAAAATCCTATTGAGGGATGCAAAAAGAAAAAAAGGGGAAAAAGTGCATGTTGACACAAGAATCCAGTGGTGTTGATAATGTAAGCAAGCAACCATTTTACAGATAATAAAATTAAGAATTTAAAAGGCTGAATGACTTTAAATCAAGCTCTTAATGCAAGAAGAAAAGGACAGAAAATAGATAAAGAAACAACTATTCAAACTGTATTTTTGAGAGAAGTGCAGATCTCCTCTGTGTATTGATGGTCCAGCTGTTCATTTGTCTTCTTTAGAACCATTTCTATTTCTTCATGAGCATATTGAGAGTTGATGTTTGACTGCTTCAAAACAGTAACTACCACAATGAAGCCAAACTAGCCAGTAACTACTGCATCTATTTTCCAAATGGAGATGATAGCAGATGAAAGTCACACTGGTTTAGAATATACAAATTCATTTTTGTAATATTATGAAGGATTGTGAAAGATTATGAAAAATATCAACTCATGAAATAACAAGAAGTAATATAGGGAAATAAAAAATGGCTGCAGACAGTTTAAAGACCCAATAAAGTTACATTTAAAAGTAACACTGTATGGAAGACAACACAGAGACTTTAAGAAAATAACAGCATTTATATATCAAACTATATTCTTCAGTGATGGTGAAATTAGATCACTATTGTACTTCACTATCTCCCTACTGTACTTTGTGAAGAAGTAAAATAAAAGAACAAAAATGACCACATATACCCTCAGGAGATCTGTCCTGGATGGGATCCAGTTTGAGAGGACATCTAGCAGTCTGTTCTTGAGATACCTAAAATGACAGGAGATATAGAATACCTGGAAGAAATCATCTATGTATTACTTCCCTAAAAAAAGGTAGTCAAGAGGTCATCAATACATTCTGACCCATATAACCATTTTCTCACATGTACAAATTCTTTATGAAAATGTTATACTCGATGTATGTATATATTTAGAAGTAAAATGTATATATATACATATGTGTGTGTACATATGGATGTGTGTATATATTTATTTATTTATTTATATGGAGAGAGATAAGAGATGTGAAGAAAATATATATTAAGAGTATTCTCAATGCATAGGAGACAACAAAAAGACAGTAGGCTTTTACAAATCATATATTTACAGCTACATAATTGACTATAAAGTACAAAGAACATAAGATCACATGGTGTTTATTATTTTTTTATAGAAAAAAATTTGATTTAATAGAGCTAAATTCATCCTTAAAAGTTCTAAGAAGGTTTTTCCCGTACATATGCTAATATCATACAAAATTCCATGATAAATAACTTTTGGCAATGACTCTTTCATCATTATTATCAAGTCACTCATGAAACAAGGAGATTTATATTTCCCAAAAGTATTTACAACTCTCATGAATGATTCTTAGCTCAGAATCCTATTAAAATAGGGATTCCTAGAAGTAAGAAGATCCTCAGGACACTCCTGTTTGCATTTGGCCTTATGCTGATTGCATCAAGCTTTGATTATGAATGACTCAGAAGTCTGGCACCTAACTACCACACAGGAAAATGAAGTGAGTGAAGAATGCCTATAGATAACCCATATAACTACTTAATCAGTACTTGTATCTTAGATCAGTGCTGCAGATGGATGATGGACTGGATCCAAAATTAAATGGAAGAAAGAGAATGGGCTAGATTGCATCTGGAAAATTACACAGTATTTTTAATAACCCCAAATTTCTCCCTGAAACAACAATACCTTTTTAACACCAGTAACCTTCCACTGATGATATATAGCTACAAAGCAATTTCTTAAGAAATAAAATTGTGCATGTGATAAAGCACAATAGAGAGGTATAGTGTAAACACAACTAGACTTCAGCATATTACCAACAGACAAATTGCATGAAAGAAATGATATAAAAGTTTTCAAAGTGATGGATAACTGGAAACTGATATGAGCTGATTCTGTGGGAAGAGTAAATTCTGGTAGATGAACAACTCCTGTGCTATGCTGGTACCCTGTGATAATTTTAAAAAAAAATTAGGAATTTCCCAAGTACACTGAGAGGATTCCCTGTGACAATAGTTAGGCAGGATGCAGAAGACATGGATGAACTGTGTTCCATATAACTGGATAGCATTCCCAAATAAACAAAATCACAGGCCTTTTGAAGTATGGAAGTTGTTTGGTTTTTTCCTTCACACCAATATGGTTTCTGAGAATTCATCAGAACATTCTTTTATAACGAGGAAAACAATTTAAAGAGCACAGTTGGGTGAATGAGAGAAGAGGAATGGTAATTCCCATTAAGTTCCATGGCCAATTTTTACCTTATGTCCCACAACTTGAACAACCAATTCTGTAGGAAGAAAATACAGGGAATGAACAGAGAAAAAAGGAAGAAGGAAGAGAAAGTATGAGTGTTACCCAAGAGTAATTTGTACCATTACTACAGTCAGGGAGACAGAGAAGTTAATCAGTAGAAATAAAAAGGCAAGTACTATTGCCAAAAAGCCTTTAAAAAAATTGTTCCTATTCTCATGTACCAAACTGTCCTGTGAGTTTCCATCTCAGGCACAGGAAAATCAAAAGGTTTGTTCAACAAAGAATGTCACTAGAACTAATGATAGTCAAATGCTTCAGTCTTTTCCTATTCTCTCACATAACCCTGTGTTAGGTATCACAAGGTCTGGAAATCAGAAATCAAAGGAACCCTGACATGTACCTATTCAGAAGTGGGGTGTAAAATCAAAGTTGCCAGATGCAGAATTCCTCCATGCCTTCTCCTGGAATCCCCTATCTCAAAACCTAGAAGAGCAGATGTTCATTTCTTCTATTCCCTGTAGTGGAAACCAAAGTGGGAGAAACAGATCCAAGTGCCAAATGGTCTACTTCAAACTATATGAACTATTGGTGAAACACTCAAACAAAGTAATAAGGGTATGTTCTTTTCAGACCATTTTAAAGCTCTGAAGAAACTTGATCTTTAAAAAATGAAATGTGAACACCTTTCCTCCCTGTTAAGGTTGGAATCCTAAAGTGGCTAGGAGTAAACCTGGAATATCTGCTAAATTATAAAGAAGCATCTATGTGTACAATGAGAGTTGGAAAGGATTCTTAGTTCTTCACTGTGTTCCATGTCTCAGCAGTAATGACACAGTTGGGGGGGGAATACAGCTTTTTTTCAAAATAAGGAATTATTTTAAAGAATTCTAGAGATTTCACAAATATGACTGAATTTGCCCCATATTTCTCTGAAAGATTAAAAGATTTGGATTGAATATCCCTGCTTGAGTATATACCAATGGAAAGGTCCACAGATGGTAGCTACACTGAAGGCAATATGAAGAGGAGATCAAAGGATTCAAGGATCATCTAGGTCCATCTCCACTTTTATGACTGAGGAATGACTTGCCTAAAATATATAAAAGAAGTGGCAGAATCAGGATTTGAATGAAAACTTCCTGTTTTAATTCCTTTTTTTTTTTACATTATACAATTCATTTAGAAAGAGAGACAATAAAAAGATTGACTAGTTCCACAGGATTCCACAGACCATAAATGACTAGCTAGGAAGCCAAAATTGATGGAATTAAAGCAGTCTTGATTGTGGGCACAGAAATAGGAATGCCTATAATTTTATGATACTGGGACTTCTCATGTCACTGGATAGACTAGCTCAGTCAGGTCATAGGAAAAAGCTATTGGAATCTTGGCATTTAGAATCCTCAAGGGATCTTAACCCACCACTGCCTACACACAAGAAATGAATTATTCAATCTAGGCAATTTCAGTTTGTTCTTATAGAATAGTGGACTGCCAGGTTTATGTGAAGTTTAATTCATACCTGAACAGGAATCACTGTTATAATAACCTTGGCAGATAGTCACCTAATCTTTTCATGAAAGGCTTCCAATAATAAAGAATCCACTATTTCTCAGAGAAGCCCATTCTTGTCCAGGCAATTTAATTTTAGGAGGTTTTTTCCTTACAAATATAAGCTGTAATACATGCTTTGTTCACCTTCTTTTCCTGTTTTTTCTGTTTTTTTTTTCTCTCCTGGTTTTTCACTTTTTTCTCCCAATATGATTCATAAATAAATGTGTATTTTTAAAATTAATATATATATAGTCAGAAAAAATAAAACAATAAGAGAAAATATAAAAAAGAAAAAAAACATAAAGAAAAAAGTTGATATTCAGAATTTTGTATAAAAAAATAGACTATAGAAAAAATCTGCCTCTCTACAACTTCCAACCATTGTTTCTTATTCTGTCCCATAATGCTGAGCATAACAAGTCTCAGTCTTCTTCAGGTGGTAACCCTTCAAATGCTAGAAGACAGCTTCATGTCCCTCTTAACCTCTTCTCCAAATTAAACATCCCCATGTTCTTAAACAGTGACATGCTTTCAAATGGCTTTCTTTTCCAGGCCTTTTACTTTGCTAGTCACTGATGCGTCCCAATTATCATTGTCAATCAACGAACAAGTTAACTCAAAAGGCATAATTGCCTACTATGTATCAGGTGCTCTATTAAGTACTAGGGATACAACGAAAGGCAAAAATTGTCCCAGCCCTCAGAAACCTCATAATCTAACAGAGAAGACAACAGGCAAATAATGTATATAAACAAGATATAGACAGGTTAACATGGAAGATAGTTTCAGAGAGAAAGCATTAGCTTTAAGGGGGATAAGGAAAGGATTTCTATAGAAAATGGGATTTTAACAGATTTGAAGAAAACAAGGGAAATAGCTGGGGGGGGGGGGAGGATTCTAGGCATAGGGGAAAGCCAGTGACAAGACACAAAGTCAAGAAATGAGAATAATGGACTGAGTGACCACAAGAAGGTCAGTGCTACTGGGTCATAGAATAAGAAGAGGTATAAGATGTAAAAACCACTGGAAATGTATGTAGGGGATAAGTTATGAATATAAGAACCTACTATTTGCTACCACTATGCTAAGCAAAGGAGACCCAAAGACAAAAATGAAATAGTCCCTGCTCTCAAAAGGTTTGCATTTATCAGAGAAGATAACGCATACAATATATCAATATACAAACAACACAGATGAAGTATAAAGTAACAGGAAAGGGTATCAGTATCTGAAGGTACCAAGACAGACCTCCAGCAAAAAGTGGTGTTAGAGCTCAATACTGAAGGCAGTTTAGCACAAAATACAAAGATAAGGAGGAAGAGCATTTAGGACTTGGGAGGCAATTACTTTAAAAAAAAAAAAAAAGTGCAAAGACAAGGAATGAAAAATTTTATATGGCAGTGGAATTCTGAAACCAGTTCATGCCAGTTCATGAGATCAGATTAAAATTTTCAATGTAAGCATTTTATACTTTATCAGCAAACTCTGCATCTCAGAGTTTGATTTATTGTTAGTTTTTTTTTTATTTATTAGCTATTCTAGACTTAAGAAAGCAATAAAGAAAATCTTAATAATTGAGATCAAACTTTAAAATGTGTCCTGTGTAGTTATTTTATGTGTGTGTTTGTTCTGGTCACCAGAAAGCTGGTCATTAAACATTTACCAACATGCCTCTTCGTGGGAGGAACAAGAAATAGGATAATACAGCTAGATCACAGAGGGGGTGAAAAGGAGAAATGCATAAAGAGACTGGAGAGTTTTAAATGGACCAGCTTGTAAAATAAATGACAAATAGAAGAGTTTGTTTTTAATTTGTTTAATTTTAATTCCAGTAAAAAGTTACTGGAATTAATTGAGTAGGGGAGTGATATGGATAGATTCACCCTTAAGAGGCTTACATTATGTCAGAGAAGCCTCCTCAACAATTCTAGGTATAGAGATATGCATACATATATAAACAGACAAAAGACAACATTGATCAGAAGGCACCAGAAGCTAGGGGAAGGGAGACACCAAGCTAGACTTCCAGTTCACAATTTAACCTGTGTCTTTTCATCTTCAGCACAAGGATAATTTGAAAGATTTTTGTCAAATTCCTTGCTGAAATACAGCTATAGTGTGTCTACCACATTCTTCTGAGGGATAGATAGGTGGGTGGATGGGTGGATGGAAGGAAGAAGGAAAGAAAAGAAAAGAAAGAGAGAAAGAAGAAAGAAAGAAAGAGAGAGAGAAAGAAAGAAAGAGAGAGAGAAAGAAAGAAAGAAAAAGAAAGAAAGAGAGAGAGAAAGAAAGAAAGAAAAAAGAGAGGGAGGAAGAGAAGGAGAGAGGGAGAAAGGAAGAAAAGGAGGGAGGGAAAGACGAAAGAACAGTAAGAGAGAGAAAAATAAGAGAGATAAAGAAAAAGAAAGGGAGAAGGAAGAAAAACTGAGGAAAGAAGAAAGGGAGAGGAGGAGAGGGAGAAAAAAAGAAAGAGGAAAGAATGAAGAAATGAAAATAGAGAAAGGAAGGGAGGAAGAAAGAAAGAAAAAGGAAATGAGAAAAATGTAGCAGGACTGTTTCAGAATGAACCCCTATTAATCTCAATGATCATTGCTCCATAGGATCATATGATTTAAAACTAAAAGGAATCTTAGAGAACAATTAATTCAATCCTCTCATTTAACAAATGAGACTATTGAAGTCTAGAGAGGAGAAGTGATTTTTTTCCTATTCGCCACTATTTTTCAAAACTAATAAAAGGGGACTCTGATCACAAATGACAAGTCTTTTTTAGTCCCTTCAGGTATATTTTGCCTTGGTCTGGTGACTTCCATCCATTGCCCTCAGTTTTGTATTCTATATCCAGGTCCTCATATATCTTGGGTTTCAACTCCCTGTTAACTCTTCTTGTTTTATACCTCCCAGTCTGAAGGTTGTTCTCCTTTATTGAGCAAACAGAAGGAAAATAAAATTCCATCATTTTTTTTCTATCTTCCATCATCATCATCATCATCATCCCATAAATTTCTGATATTACTTTTAGAAGTTTACATTATTTTTTTAAAATTTCAATCTCATCCTTCCTTGCTTTCATTTTCTGTGTCTTTTTAAAATCTAGGTCAAATGATGAGTTCCTTGTGCATTTGCATGAATCTTTTTTATGACAATTTCTCTTTTCTTGTTCATTGAAATTATTTATATTTGTTGTCTGAATTTCTTTTTTGAGATAATTTTCTTCTTAGACAATTTTCACAGTAAAATTTAAACCATAATACCTTACTTTTGCTTCCTCTAAACTCTTTGAAATCTTATCTCCCCAAACCCACACAAGGAACACAAGACTTTTCCTAACTTTTACTCCTTACCTATCACTAACTCCTAAGATGAAGCTATCATTTCCTCTCAATGTTTCTGTCACTTCTATCTGAGTTTATAGCTCTTCCTTTTTGTTTCCAATCTGTTTTAGAATAGCAGTTCCTTTTGTAATTCCCTTCTCCTTTTGAAGAACAAAATAATAAATGCTGAGTAAGAGTCTATTTGGTGCTCCTTTTGGGCAAAGGAAAAACTATCAAATGTACAGATAATTGAATTAAGTCCCCTACTCCCATTCCCCCCGGCTGCTATATTGTGCTTCTAAACCAGGTTCATGACTTATTACCTGAATACATCAGCTATTTTCTCCTTCTGACTGGGTGGACAATAGTATATTCTCATCAAAGTATCATGACCTACTATCATTCTATTTTTCTCCCTCCATTAATCTTTACCCAAATGCCTTCCATGCTTCCCTGATCTAATTTCCCATATGAGGAAGTCTGTGTATATTCATGCTTACCTACTTGATATACAATGCTACTCCAAATCTCCTTTTATCTGAACTTTTTTCTTTCAATAAGGTATCCTTTATATGTCCTTCTCATGAAGTAGAGGAGGTGATGGGGGAGGAGAAGGGAGCAGAGGGTGTTCTAGCGTAGACTGTTGTGTACATTTTCAGATGTGGTTTCTGAATTAGCAATTTTTGCTTACTTGCATTTCTTTGTTACAAAGGAGGGTTTAGTTTGGCAGTAGGAGAATATTTCTAGAAATAACTGTTGGCACAAAATGAACTTTTTAGAGAAAAGAGTATACCTTTCTGGAATCTAATTGTATCATATTTCATCATTAGTGAGGTCAAATTTACCTTCCTACAGTGAAATCTCTTGTTGACCTTGGTTCTTCACTAGACTTTGCACATTTGTATACAGTTATCTGAGTCCATGAATTTTATTACAGACATTCCTCTTGGCTATCATCTTTCATGAAAGTACTGGTGATTCTTTCATTGCTCTTTTTCCTATGTCATACTCGTTATGTGATGTGTTTTAGTGGTTATGTATGCAAAGATTTTTTTCACTCCCTCCATTTTTGTTTTAATGTTCTTTTAATTCAATTTTTAAGTCTTTAGGAAAATATTTTTAAAGAATTCATTACTTCAACTTGGCTCTTTTCTTCAATAAGCTGATTCAGATCAATTCTAATAGACCTGTGATGGAGAGAGCCATCTGCATCTCTAAAGAGGACTGTGGGGACTGTGGATCACAACATAGTATTTTCACCTTTTTGGTTGCTGTTTGCTTACTTTTTTCTTTCTTTCTCATTTTTTTCCCTTTTGATCTGCTTTTTCATGTACAGCATGATAAATGTAGAAATGTGTATAGAAGAATTACACATGTTTAACTTATAGTGGATTACTTGCTAGGGAAGAGGGTTGGGGGAAGTAAGGGAGAAAAATTAGGAACACAAGGTTTTGCAAGGGTGAGTGTTGAAAACTATCTTTGCATGTATTTTGAAAATAAAAAGCTATTTAAAAAAAAAGAGAATCCATCACTTCTATATCTTGAGTCATATTCAGGAAGTCTAGATCTTGTTCTCAGATACCACCTCCCTAACTAGATTTTCCTTTTCTGAATCAGCTTTTCTTTTCTCAAGTACATACCTTCCTGCTATGGCTGTGTGAAAACATCATCTGTGTCCCTAAGGTCTTCAGATTCTTGAATAGCCCAAAACAAATTCATTATAGACTCACTTTGGTGATTATCACCAGAAGGGAATAATAATCAACTGGTCCAATATTTTTCATCATATCAGTTGTGGGTGTGGGTGTATATGTACATGTACATATGTGGTATGTGATATACATGTAGCTATATAAACACACATTTATATATACATATATACATGTGTGTTTATAAGTAACATATGCAAAGGTGTGAGACATATACACACATAGATACATACTGCAGATAGATAAATAGATGAAGTCCACAATCACTCTCACTCATCTCTTCTTCAACACTTCCTGAATGAATTCCCACCTGCTAGCCCCTGAAGATACACATAATCATTCCTTGGTATACAAGAAACTGCTTCCTGCCAATATTGGAAAGAACCCACTGGAAAGAACCTCTTGTCTTAGTTTCAAATGTTCAGGACTGCTATTGCGGCTTCCTTTCATTTTCTGATTCATTCTCCCTCCCTCCAACCTCATGATGGGTTAGGATTCTCCATTGCCTCTTTAGGTCTTTTTTCCTCTTGAACTTTCCTTTGAAGTACTTCTTTCCTTTTTTTCAATAAAGATTTCATTTTTCCTAGATAACCTTGAAGAGTAAAGAGGGATTCCAAAAGTTCAATCATTTTTTCTTCTTGTAAAGACATGAATCTGTTGTTTATTCAAATGGAACACTACTGGCAGAAACCTAAATGGAACTCAGTCTTCCCTCTTTCAGGTCTCTGTTGCTCATTGCCAACTTTTATGACTATGTCTTGAGACAAATTGCTCTCTACATCAAGGGCTCTGGCACTAGGACTCTCTGGTGAGGTTTCACATAAAATGAACTTCCTAGAAATCTCTTGAGGCTTTCATTACCTTTTTTCCCTTAAAACAGGCTTCTTTAGGTGTGCTTAGTTTGCATTTAGCATATTTCTGCCAGGGCCCTAATGCAAAGTGCCCTCTGCTATTGTCTAGGAGAAAGTTTTAGGTAGAAATCAATTTTGTCACTTTATACCCTTTCTCTTGTCATTTCTCAAATCATCAAAACTTCTAACTTCTAACTGTGGCTTATTTTTCAACTGCCCTGCCCTTCCCCTTCCTTTTATTCCTTACAAGGTGTCAGTGGCATATATAGAACTAGGTTCACAAGAGGAGAAATAGGTTGCTGAGCTCCATTCCCTCATGTACCACTCACTACAGTATAAATGAAAAGAGTGAGGGCACAGACTTGAAGAACTGTGAATCTATTTTGAATTCTGTTTTCATTTTAGTGCTCTCAGGTGTGTTTTCTCTAATCTGCCCACTTCATTTTTATGTCACATAAGCAGTTCACAGATGTTTGATTTCCTATAGAGATTTATATTCATAATCTTAACTGGATAATATCACAATTTCCATAATATCTAGTAGAGCTTTTCATGACTATATCAGCACAATCTCATGAGCCTGATGCAATTAAAAGATTGGACATTTTATGCAAAAAGATGCAATGGAGTATTAATAGCTAATTGAATTTTCCCATAGTTCAGAGCCACAAAGTATTTTACCCAATAGCATGATAGTGACACCTGGGAAGCAGGAGAATCAGACACCTGATATAACCAGAAGGGATTGACTCTTGGGGAGGAGAAGAAAGAGGAATCCCTCAGAATTACTTTAGTGTCTTATGTCATTGAGTCCCATGATCGTTACTCTATTAAAGACTAGAGAAAGCAGTGCACTATAGTGGAAAGATACTATAATTAGAAGTGCTTAAGGCATCTGGGTTCATAACCTGATTCTACTCTTTGTTATCCATGCAGTCAAGAGCACTTGTTCAACCTCTCTGGCACTCAGTTTCCCTTCCTTTGTAAAATATCAAGCAAGTTTGGAACAAGAACATCCTATATAAATTCCTTTCAAGTCTGTATCCTAAGGTTTTCCAAATGCAAGAATCATATTTTACATGTGGGTTTCTTTCATTTTTTAGAATGATCCACAAAATAATCTTTTTATTTCCTGGACCCCCTTTTGTCAGTCTAATGAAGTCTATAAATCCCTTCTTAGAATAATCTTTTAAACACATAAATAAAATATATAGGATTACAAAAGAAAGCAATTATATTGAAACATAATTATCTAAATATTTTTAAGTTCACTTAGTGCAGGTTAAGAACCCCTACTCTAAGTCATCATGAGCTCATTTAGAACGGTAGTTCTCAAAATGTGGTCCAGAGAATCCTAGGAGTCTCTGAAACCCATTCAGAAGGTCCACAAATTCAAATTAGTTTTTATTTCTAATATGATAAATAGCTATAAATATAACCCTCATAAACAAAAACTCTGGGCAGATCCTCAATAATTTTTAATAGTATAAAGATACTGAGAACAAAAGTTTGAGAATCACTGATATAAACGGCCCCTTCACTACACCCCTCTGCAAGCAGGGACAACCCTGAGCAAAACTGTGAACAAGCAAACTGTGAACAAGCAAACAAGCAAAACTGTGAACAAAGCAAAATTTGTCTCCATTAACCTTACTCAAACCATTTAGAGTCATCAGAGCTAAAAGAGAGTTTGGAAATCATCTGGTCCAATCTTCTCATTTTGTATATGAAGAAATTGAGGCTTAGTGAGGTTAATGACTTGCCCACAATCATACAGCTGGATTTCACTGACCCAGACTACCACCCCACTGAAGTTCCCCACTTAAGCCTGCCCTCTTTAATCAGTGGCTCTTGTCTCAGATGTCTTTCTTCCTACTTCCCCCAACTCAATTCTTGTTTCTGTCAATACCCTTCTCCCAGTCCATTCTTATAAAGAAGATTGCAAAATAAGCTAATTCACACTATCAGTAATTCAATTCAGCAAATATTTATTTATTCAGAATCTCTTATGTGGAAGGTACTATTCAGAGTGCTGAAAATACAGAGATGTCACATCTAGTCCTCAGCCTCAGAGATTTATCCAATAGGAGGGATGCATCATGGACACCAATAAATATTATGCAAGTATAAGATGTGTGCTGCCTATTCGTGTAAGTTATGTATGTCCAGATGGATTGTCTAATTGGACTCATAGGAATGCATGTGTAGATGTGATCTGAAGTCTGGACTGCTTCTGGGGAAAACCCAAACCACCCTGAGCATGCTAGATGATGCTAAGGGAAAATAGGCAGGAAGCTCCTAGGAGCATTTTTAGACTGAGTGCTCCTTTTCCCAGTTTCTGAGAGCAATGCTGGACCAGAATTATATCTGAATTATGTCCTAAATAGTGTTGGTCTAGGGGCACAATTTTCAAGTCCAAAATAAGAACCATTGGCTCCCTGGGTTGCTATTTTATGTATTTTGTTTCATGAATTTTAAAAGAATTATGAGGTGTCTGTATGCTTCACCAGAATGCCGATGATCACCACATTCTTTTCTAATGCTCACAAACTCTCTGTTTAATAATTTACTTTAGAATTTTACCAGTAGTCAGTATCATATTTACCTATTTTTATTGTCTACACTGCAACATTTCCTAATTCTAAAAATCAGAAAATGTCAGAAAAATTCATCATCTCCAGTCTCCTTATACTCATTTCACTCATATACTTCTCAGATTATCAGTGTTAGATCTGGAATAATATCTGCAAGTTTTTTTCAGCATCCTAGAATGTAATAGATCTGGACTTCGAGATGACCTTATTTAAAGTGATCAAGTGCTCTCTGATTATCTGTTCACCTATTCTAAGATTCCAATTAATCTGGATGAACTCTGTATCACTCTTTCCAGTTTGAAACCATTCTCCATGCTGAAGAAGATGGAGGCAATTCCAGCTCTGAAGAATTCTACTTTTTCCGTTATGTTAATATCACCCAATTTGCCCCTGCAACCATTGCTCCCTTGTTCATTTTCTTGCTCCAAATTTAGCTTGATTTCATCACTTTAGTATATTTTGCAAACCTCAGCTTTCTGTGCAACCATATAAGTTTTTTAAATTCCTAATACTTTCCTTCCTTGCTTGTCTCATTTTCTTTTATATAATCACAATATCTTTTTTTTATTTCCCATCTTTTGTGAACAGTGGTTCCCTTTTGAGAGACTTTGGACATGAGTTCAGAGGTATTTATTCTCTGAACATTTTGAAATATAAAGTCTAAAGTACCTGGGTAACTATACATAATATATATCCTTTTCTTGCTTTGATACAATAACATGTTTTTTCCCCCCAAGATTCCTGCCACTAACTTATCTATTGCTTTTTGTAGATCATATTGAAGCTAAGAACATACATTCCCACCATTGCCACTTCTCTATTATAGAAGATGAAATTGTCTGTAAGGGAAGGCAAGAATTAGCAATGGGACAATAAGAAAAACTTGAACAAGGATCTATGGGTGTGGAAAGTAGTGGACTTTCCAGACAAGAGTTTGCAATGGGGACATTGATTAGTATAGGTAGAAGGAAGTTTTTTGGTACTCTGATTACAAAGAACAAAGTTAAAGCCAGATTCTAAGCCAAGTCAATGGTCAAGATTTAAGTCAAGTCAAATCAACAAACATTTATTAAACACTTACTGTTTGCTAGGAAGTGTACTAAGAGATAGAGAGGCAAAAATCCAGTCTCTACTCTCAAAGAGTCCACAGTCTCAGGGAGGGGAGTTCAGAAATCAAATCTAAGTAAGGGACGGAGTTCAAAAATACAGGAGGAACAAGATTCAGGATGAAAATCAAACAGAAAGGAGCAAATGAGGAACAGAACTCAGGCAAGGAAACTAAGAATTGTGTCTCAAGGTCTGGTGCAGGGACTTGGATCCACACAACTATTGATGACAGTTGATTCTGGGATGGGGATTTGCCAGCCCTCTCCCTTTGTTTTAAGCACCTAATGTGCTTAAACCTTAATGTGGGTCTAATGGCTAATAATTATACAACTGGTTGGGCCTTAGGGGGGCTTCCCCATAGTTTTAGCAAAGTCCTCCATCCTACTCCAGGATGTTCTCACTTCTTTGATGTTCTAGTTTATCGGTGTTGTTCTCAGCACAGAGCTTATATCTACCAATGTATGGACATCCAAGGAGCTACTAACTGGTCTATTAATACCCAATACATTAGATTATAGACATCTCCCTCAATTCTCTTCAAGTTAAGTGTACTTTTAATCTGATACAATTTTTTATCCTTGAATCTGGGAAGAAGGGAGTGAGTAGAGGGAGGACTACACTCTGAGACAGCTAGGTTGCTCAGTGGATAGACAGCCAGGCTTAAAGTCAGGAGGGCCTGGTTTCAAATCCAGCCCCAGACACTTATTAGTTGTGTGACCCTAGGCAAATCATTTAACTTTATAGATGAGGAAACTAAGTTTCCTCATCTATAAAATAAGCTGGAGAAAAAAATGGCAAACCACCCCAGTCTTTGCCAAGAAAACCCAAAAAATGGGTCACAAAGGGTCAGACATGATAAATGACTAAACAACAACAGCACTCTCTTTAGAAATTATGTGCTCTAGCACAGCTGGATAAAGATGGAATGAATAGATTTATTGTAACGCCATTGATTCATTCAGCAATCATTTTTCAAGGTCGTGCTATGTTAGAAACATTGTATTAGGCTCTGGAGAAATATAATTATACAGATATATTACAATTATAATTAAGATGTGGCCCCTGCTTTCAAGGTATAGTTAGCAGAAAAGAACACCTACAGAAATATGGACTACTATTGTATAATGCAGAATAAACAATTAATTACATAAGGAATTTATTGTTATTGTGATTTTTCACTCATCTCAGTTATATCCAACTCTTTATGATCCCATTTGAGGTTTTCTTGGCTAAGATACTGGAATAGTTTTCCAATTTCTTTTCTAACTCATTTTTACAGATGAGGAAACTGAGGCAAACAAGGTGTTTGCTCTTAAGTGTCTGAGGTCAAATTTGAACTCAGGAAGATGAGTCTTCCCAGTTCCAAACCCAGCCTTCTATCCACTGCACCACCCAGTGCCCTAATGAAGAAGACAGCATGCAAATAACTGTATTCAAGATTTACAAAATGCCAATGGCAGGTAATCTCAGAGGGAAGATGCCAATAACAAGAGGGGGCAAGGAACCAGAAAACAACACTTGTAGAAGGTGAGATTTGAGTTGAGTTTGCAAGGAATGGAGAAAAGAACAGATGCAGGTGTTTCCTGGACATATATACAAGAAAGCTCAGACATCTGCCACTTCTCTACTCTTTCACATCCAGTCATTTATCAAGTCTTGTCAATTCTTCCTTTATACCATCTCTTGCATCAAATTTTCTCCACTCACATAGCTACCACATTAGTCAAGCATTCAACAGCTTTTACCTAGATAATGACAACATCCTCCTAATAGGTTTCTCTGTCATGAATCTTTTTCTTTGCCAATCCATCTTCCTTCTTTCTTTGAATGCTCTTCTTCCTCACCTTAACCTCAGCAAATCCTGATTTCTTTCAAAGGTCAAGTTCCTCTTTCTGAAAGCCTATTTTGATTCCCCAGTTGCTAAATATCCTCCTCCTTACTGGCCCCAAGGAAAATTATTTTGTATATGTCTTGTTTTTACTTTTCTGTGTACATATTGTTTCCTACTCCACTTTGTTTTTGTTTTAAATCTCCAGTTTCTATAACCAGAGCCTGTTTCTTAATAAATGCTTCCTATAAAAAAAAGGTTGGAAAGGTCACATAGTACCAAATCATGGAGGACCTTAAATATTATGCTAAGATTTTACTCTGTAGCAAAAAGTAGTCATAAAGGTGAAATAGGAGAGAATGTCCCAAAGAAGAAGGTGATTGACAGCATCAAATACTGCAGAGAAGTCAAGGAGAATCAGAATTGAGAAAAGGCCATTGAAATTAGCAGTAAAGAGATCATTTTCTCTTTTGAGAGAGGAGCAACAGCTGGATAATGGATTTAGAAATAACATATTAGAAGATGGAGACTTGAGAGGAAAAAGAGTGGATGTACCAAGTGTATGTAATCTTTTTCAAAGATTTTAGTCACAAAAGAGAGGTGAAATAAAGGATAATAGCTAAGAGAAATAGTCAGATTAAATGAAGTTTTTGTGGAAGAGAAAAACTTAGGCATGTTTGTAGATTACAGAGGAGGAATTAATAGAAAGAAAGAGAATGGGGAAGATAGTGGGGACATCAGAAGAGGATAAGATTAAGTGTACAAAGAAGAACAGGTAAAAAAGTGATACAATGGATAGAATGCTGGACTTGGAGTCAAGAAGATTTGAGTTGATAATCTGCTTCAGACACTAACTGTGTGACCATAGTCATGTCATGTAACAACTTTTCTCAGATTGAGTTTCCTTATCTGTAAAAAATAATAATAATAATAATAATAATAAAAGCAAAAGCACTTACCTCCCAAACTTGTTGTAATGATAAAATGAGATAAGATATATTAAATGCTTTGAAAACCTTGAAAATACTACTAAAAGCTACTATCATTATTTTATCATTATTATTTAGAAGAGTTTCCTTTGGCAAAAAAAAAAAAAAAAAAAAAAAAAAAAAAAAACAGAAGAAGAAGAGTTATCTAGGATGGGAGTAAAAGAGAATATTGTAGAAAGAAATAACTTAGTGATATGAGATTGGATGGGGGGAGGAGAGGAAGAGAGGAAACAGCAAATGACCTCAAATTTTTTTTTAGTCAAGTATAATTGAGGTCCTTGGATAAAAGGGTGAGGGAGGAGTGCTGTGACTAGATTGAGGCTCTCCTTAAGAGAGCTTGGAACTGGGACAATGGGGAGTACCATAGTGAATCAATTTGGGAGAAATGTGCTATTTAACAAACTACAATGAAGGCCCAGTTGAGGTTAGGAAACAAAAATTTTCAGTGAACTCAGCCATTATGATTTGATTATTTCTTCTCTCTCTATTCACTAGCAAACAAAAAGGAGCAAAGGATATGGGAATAATATAAGGTAGGGATTTGACAAGACATGATAGTCATAGGACAAGGGTCTTTAGGGTAGATAATAATATTGAGTTAAATGAGTTCAAATAAGGCGCATTCTTTTGATCAGGAGGGGAAGAAAATGTAGCCAGGATAGGATTGATGACCTAGGAAAGAATTGAAATTTAGAAGAAATGGAAATCACAACGGAGGTGAAGAACATGACTTAGGATTATAAGGCATAGATAAAAACATAGATAATTTTTATAAAGGAATAAAAGAATTTTGGAGTTCCTAAACATGGGAGTAAAATACTTATGGGTGATGGTAAGGTAAGAAGATGGTAAAGGAAGCTTGAGAGGAAATCTGAAATATGGAAGAGACAAAGTAGAGTGCCACAAAAACTAGAGTAGGAGAGAATTATAAAGAATGGATTGAAGGACAGCTAGGTGATATAGTGGATAGAACATCAGACTTGGAGTCAGAAGCAACTAGGTTCAAATCCAAAATCATTTCAACCTCTTTGGCCCAATTTTCTCACTTATAAAATAAGCTGGAAAAGGAAATGGCAAAATACTCTGGTTTTTTTGCCAATAAAAACCCAAATAGAGTCATAAAAAGTCGTGACTAAATTCTAGCACAAAACCTCATATACAGTAGATTTTAATAATAAAACATAAAAAAATTGAGTTGGTGCTCCAAAATGTTAAATTAAGAAACACTAAAAAAAAAAAAAAAAAAATGCCACTGCATTTGACAATCAGAAAGTCATTGGTTTTCTCTGAGGCAATTGTTTTACTCAAATGATTCCAGACTATGGACAGTTAAAGACTGGAAGAATGATAAGAAAGTAAGAGTGGTAGCTACAGACTATATATACTTTCTTCAGTTTGGAAACCCAAAGCAAGAAAAGATAAGACAGAAATTCCTGAGGGTAGCAAGTTCAAGAGATAGCTTTTTGTTGGTCTTTGTTTGCTGGATCTCAGTATCTGACTTCAGACACTTAACATTTACTATCTGTTTATCCTTGGGCATTGCCTTGTAAAAAAGGGGAGGGGTGGTGCAATTATTTGGCCCAGTGGACAGGGCACTAGTCCTGAAGTCAGGAAGACCTGAGATTTGGGGGAGAGGTGTATTTTACATAAAGGAAGACTGAGTGTGTTTGTGGACAGAAAGGAAGCAATCTGTGGAGATAGAGGGATAGAAGATAAAAGAAGTCCTGGAGGGAAGGAAGGATCCCTGACAGTTGCAGAGAAAATCCCTGGAAACAGTGACTACAACCTACTTCCATAGAGTCATTTTTCCTCTAAGACAAGAGGGAAATTGTGTATGTAGGGGCTGGGGGGAAGGAACAGGGGCAGTAACAGAGGTTTTTGAGGTATGATCCTAGAGGAACTCAAGTCAAAGAATATCAAATTTCTAAGTATTGTCTTAGGGTAGCAGTTGAAGATTTGAAGACAGTGGAAAAATATTAGAATAATGGCTAAGGAAAAAGTGAGAGGAAACATAAGAAATGAAGGAGAAGATTCCCAGGCATTGCTAAGGAATCAGCTAAGGTTAAATAACGTGAATTTGTAGTACACAGAGTCACTGCTATGCATCTTAAACAGGCAAATTAAAGAAATAGGTCTTCTGTTCCTTTGGGAGGAAAGTGGAACACTGATTTCAATCTTACTAGCGTAACAGTTGGATCAGGGCAAAGTTTTGCTACTGAACATTACAAGGAAACATGGAGGAGTTATAGTACAATAATAGCTAGCATATGTAAAAAAAAATGCTTTATATTCTCTAATTGGCTTCTCACAACAACCCTGGAAAGTAGATATTATTATTATCTTCCTTTTATAAGGTAAGGAATCTGTTGAGGCAGAAAGAGGGTAAGGGACTTACCCAGGATCACACTCCTGGTAAGTGTCTAAGACTGGATTTGAACTCATATCCTCCTGCCTCTAAATCTAGTTATTGTCTGAGTGAATGTCTGAAATTTTCTTTTAACCATAGGACTCCAAGTACAATCTTCTACATACTGTGTCCCCACCCCTTTCCTATACCGGGACAAGTCAACTGAAAAACTTACAAAGGTTACAAAAGGCTTTTCAGCTCACTCTGGTCCTCCATTCACACTTATAGCAGACTTTATTCTTTCTTTGTTTTTTGTTGCCTGCCTGATCCCTCCCCTGTCTTCAAATTTTTTTATTTGTGGCCCCATGATCTTGATGTTAAATCATTTCTCAGTTTCTAGCTCATAAATTCGGTTTGGCCAAAGAATCCCAAGAAAAAGCTTTTCTTAAGCACTTACTAAGTACTTACAAATACAAAGGTCCCTACTCTAAAAGAATTTATAATCTAAAAAGAAGACATGTCACATAATGGGGAATGGTAGCCAAGAAAGGTGATTGATCTAGAAAAACACAGAGATGGTAGATGAAACTCTAGGGCATCCTATTGACATGTCTTTTTCAAAGGCAATAAATAGTACTGATGTGCTTGATTTTGGTACCAAATGTTGGGGCTCGGTCATGTGAAGAATTCATAATGACCTTGCCCTTTGTCAAAAGGTAAATTTAGTTAGGAGAAGAAGTTACAGACAAAATGAAGAGTACAGTAGACACCAGGAATGGTAAACATGAAATAGAGTTGGGAGAGCATACAGTTAAACAGGAAAGTGCTTTTAACAATTAACCAATGGAAAAGACAAGTTCCCTAGTGGAACTCACAATTAACCAGTAGAAAGAAAATACTCCATGAGGTGGGGAGTATACCAATGACTGGCAGATTAAATCCATAAAAGGATTTAGGATTCTAAAATAGTTATAAGAAAGAAAAAGACACTATGGCATGGAACACTACCATGGTAGGCTAACCCAAAAGGGATTCAGCTAAGATGGCATGAGATATGGATAGATTTGTAGGGGAAATTTAATCTCGGGGGTTTGATGTAATTTGAATTTCTGACTGGACACAGCAAAGGGGAGGGTCATCCAAGACTATAAGGTTAAACTGATCCCCATCCCTGCTTGCCTCAGGGAGTAATCTTATCAGTACTTCAATCTTTCTCTGCCAACCCCACTTAGTTACTCAGGACCTCATCAGTACTGTTTATTTGATTCTAGTTTTTGTTTATTTGAGGGATTTTAGAGCAAGAAGGAGAATGTGTAATGGAAAAGGTAGTAAATGTGGAGTACAAAGGTAGGGTAAGGTTAAAAATGACTAAAGTGAACATGAAAATTCCTGGCCCTGGGAGTTCCTTCTTGGTCGTGATTTCTGGGAAACCAGTTTAGAAGATAGCACAGCAGAAGCAGAGCAAAAAATAAATAAATAAAAGTTAAAAAGATTTGGAACAGTAGCTAAGTGGAATGTGATCAGAAGCTGCTAAGAAATATAAATATGCATTGGGGAGGGATTAATTTAGGTTAAGTAGCATGAATTTGTAATATACCTCATTGCTTTATGGATCTTACATAGGCAAATTAAGAAATAAGTTTTCTATTCAAAGCTATAAACTTAGTTCTCTTAAAATCCCATTTCTCAGTAATAACTCTGAATTCAGGAGACCAGAAGTCATGGAGAACAGTCCAAATTCCATATCCTTCTCTCGAAAATCCTTCTCCTAGATTTGGATCTTTTGGAGAATTTACAGTCACCTTCTTTACCTTAGAATCTCTTGCCATGGATTATAGGAGGAAGCTGAGAAAAGGAAGGAGAAATGTCATCCATTCTGGATATATGTACAAAAAATGTATATTGACAAAAGATGGAAATAATGAGTCCTGAAGGAACTTCTCCAAGTTAAGTATGTTAATGTGTAGCTAAAGAAATTAGGCATTTATCTAAAAAAAAAAGTTGGAATTACCAATTAATCATCAATAAACATTTATTAAACACTAAGTACTAGAGATCAAAAGGGAAAAAATGATACTGCTCTTTGTTCCCAAGAAGCTTACATTCTAATGGAGAAGACACAGGTATGTGCAGGTAGTTATTTACAAAATATATAGGAGTCAATAGAAGTTAGAGGCTAGGGTAAGGACTCCAGCAGAAGGTAATGCTTGAGCTGAGTCTTGCTAGGAAACCTTTTGACCATATTATCCATGGGGTTTTCCTAGCGAAGATATTGGAGTACTTTGCTATTTCCTTCTCCAGGAGATTAAAGCAAATCGAGATTAAGTAATTTACCTATCACAGAACTAATAAGTGTCTGAAGGAGGATTTGAACTTGGTTTTTGAATTCCCTGAGTTCTGAACACTAAAACATCTAGCTGCCACTTTTTACACCTCATTCACATTTAAACATCCTATAACCTAGTAACACTGGCTTGCTTGCTGCTTTTGTTTCTTTTCTTTTCTTTTGGAGGTAATGGGGTTATATGACTTGCCCAGAATCACACAGCTAGAAAATGTCTGAAGCTAGATTTGAACTCGGAGTCTCCTGACTCCAGGATTAATGCTCTGTACAATGTACTCCCTTGCTGCTTCTTCAACAAGATTCTCCATCTCTTGACTACATCTCTCTCATTGGCTATCCTCTATCCCTAGAATGCTCTCCCTCCCTTCTCATCATCACATCCTGACTTTCCTGATTTCGCTTCAGTCTCAGCCAAAATACTAACTTTTATGAGACTTTCCTGGTCCTCCTTAAAGCCAATGCCTTTAGTTTGAAATTATCTCCAATTTATTCTGTCTCTATAGAGTTTGTACACAGTTGTTTGTTGTCTCCCCCATTAGATTGTGAGCTCTTTGAAAGCAAGGACTACATTTTTGTTTTTTCTTTGTGTTTCCAATGCTTAACAGGATACCTGGCACAGAGTCAATGTTTAATGTTTAAATGTTTAAAAACATTATTGACTTGACACAACTTGAAGGAAATTGATGCTTCTTTTTTAGGGGCAGAGGTCAATATAGCTAGACCATAGAGTATATAGAAAAGATATATGTACAAAAAGACTGGAAAAACAGGAAGAATCAAATTGTGAAGGATGTTGAAAAAGGTACTAAACCCTAACTACCCTCAATAATAGAAATCCTATTACTGGTTAACAGGTAAATCAAAGAGGGAAAAAAACAACCTTATACATAACAAAATATTTATAATAGTACCTTTTGTGGAAGCAAAAACTGGAAATAAAATATGTGTACAACATTTGAAAAATGGCTGAGTGAATTGGGAGCATATAAATGAAACATTATTGTATTTTAAGAAAAAAAATTTATTTGAAAGGCAAGTTGAGCAGTTGAAAGGCAGTGTAGTACAATGGAAAGAGCACTAAGCCTAAAAGAGAGGATCTGGATTTGAATTCCACCTTTGATACTTTGATACTTACTGCCTATGTAATTTTGAGCAAATTACTCTGAGCCTTCTTAATACAAAAAAAAAAAAAAATTTGAGGCTAGATTAAATGGCATGTGAGGAGTCTTCCAGCTCTTGATCTATTATTCTATGAGGAATTCAGAGAATTGGAAGATCTATATGTATGAAAGAAGGAAGAGTGAAATAAAGAGTCAGGAAGGTAATATACATAATTACTATAGTAAGGTAAATAAAAGTAATGCAAAAAAAGCAACTAAACTGATTAACTGTGATGACAAATATTGAATCTAGAGGTCAGATGACTATTATTTTAATTGTTTAAATCCTCTGATTTCCCAAAGTTTTCTCCTCCTACATCTTTGCTTCCATCATTTTAAAAGCTACAAACTACAACCTTCTAGAAATTATAATGACTCTATCCTCTGTATCTACTTATCTTACCTTTGACTTATCTCTTCTGTTGTGACTGTTTTGTCTAAATCAAGATAATGGAATGCTGATAACAGGTCTGTCCCGACTTTAAGACCAGTGTTCTTGGCATTATACAATACTACCTCATTCATATAACCAACTTTCATCTAGGCGTGCTCTTCTCCAGAGTCCGCATAGGCCACCATGATTCTTTTTTATTGAAAAATGCACCCAATGTCTATTAAGCACTTATTTCTAAGATAACCCCTTTATACTAATTTCAGATCTCCATTTCTAGACTTATCTTCTTTTCCTCTAGAGAATTACACGTTTTGGTGGCTCTTCCAACAAATTCTTGTTTCCATGATTCTTTGGTTCCTAATTAATTGGTAAAGGGCAGAGAAACTTTATCTACCAATGTCCTTCTGTACAAATTAATGGTTCCTGGCTCATGTTCTACTTCCCCTGGGGTAACTTCAGATCATTGGGGAAAGGCTGTAATTTTTAGACCTATTCTCAATTTTTTTAAATGTTCAAAAAACTTGAAAGTTCTGGCTCCTACTCAAGTGCAATGGAGAAAGGGACAGCTCTGTGTTCTGGACATGTGGAGGGAGAAATAACTTCTGATTGGTGGAGAAAATAGCTTTCACTATTTATCCACATATTCTCTTTCCACATATATCTCTCCCTAAGAGTGGCCAGATCAACTCAAGAAGTCTCAGCTTAATATTATTTCTGCCCATTGAGAGTCATCTCTCCCTCCATCCACATCACAAAGCACAGGACTTACTCTTTACTCCACAGTAAAAACTAGCAAACAATTTCTTTTAATAATAGGTGTGGAATCATGATACATATATAATCTGCATCAGAGTTCACTGTGTTGGGGAAAGGGAAGATAAGGGAAAGAGAAAGGGAGAAAAAATTTTAGAACTCGAAATCTTATAAAAATGAATGTTGAAAATGAATAATTGGAAAAAGTCTTAATAATAATAATAACCAAAAAAAATTAAGAATGGAATTGTGTTAGCAATAATAATAACATTTATATAGCAGTTTAAATTTTGTGTTTTATAGATGAGGAACATGAAGCTGAAAGAAGGAAAGGGACTTTCCTAAAGTCATCCTTCTAGCTAGTTCCACCTAAAGCAAGTGATTTTTACAAGGTCATCAAATCTTTAGCAACTTCTATATACAATGAGGATTCTCCAGGAAAGGAGAAAATAACAGTCTTTTTAAATTCATTTATATCAGTGCTGATACAGAACATAAAGACTTCAGCCAAACTGGGAATTTGTTATAGCCCTTTAATATTTTCAAAGTGCTTTACATGTATCATTTTGTTTGACCCTCACAATAAGTGAGTGCTATTATTATTATTCCTGTTTCACAGAAGAGGACACTGAGGCTCAGAGAGTAATTTGTCTAGGATCACATAGCTCATAAATATCTGAAATAGGATTTGAACCCAGGGCTTCCTGACTCCAAGTCCAGCAGTCTACTCTATCACCTAACTGTGTAATAACAGAGAAGACAGTTTTGGGTTGAAAGGGAACTTGGAGACCATCAAATCCAAACCCATCCTCTGAAGGCTAGAGAAGTTAAGCAGTTTACATAGGTTCACACAAGTAGAACTGGAAAAGGAATTTCCATTCTGACATTTAAACACAACATTCCCAAGAGAGGCAATATGACGTGAAGAGAGAGTCAGGAAGACCTCCAAGCAGGTCCTACCTAGATATGTGATCCTGCAACATGTTATTTAACCTTTCAATGCTCCAGCTAAATCCCTAAGCCTGAGTTGCATAGAGGAAATTTCCTTAGCAGTATTTCAATGTACCAATAAAATCACAAGTGTCATGAAAAGGAAGGAAGGAAAGGAGGGAAGGAAAGAGGGAGGGAGGGGAGGGAGAGAGGGAAAAGAAGGGGGGAGAGAGGGAAGAGAGGGGAAGAGAAGGGGAGAAAGGGAAGAGAGGGAGAGAAGAGAAAGGGGAAGGAAGGAAAAGAGGGAAGGAAGAGAAGGGGGAGGGAGGGAGAGAGGAAGAGAACAAGACGCAGGGAGGAACAAAAGAAGAGAGGAAGAAAGGGAGGAAGCAGGGGGAAGGAGGGAGGGAAAAAGGAAAGGAGGGAAAAGAAAAAAAGAAAAGAAAAAATTCTCAAGAAGTATGCATTCATTTTCAGCTTAAACATTTCTATACACAGAGTGTTCACTACCTCACAAGGCAGCCATCTATTCTATTTTAGGACACCTGGCTCCTCTTTTTTATATTAATCCTCATTCCATCCTCCAAAACCACACTGAAAAAATCTGATCTCTCTATTTGTGTCTCTCTGTGTGTCTATGTGTGTATCTCTCTCTCTGTCTGTCTCTCTATTTCTGTGTCTATCTGTATCTTGTCTCTGTTTCTCTCTATGCCTCTGTCTTTTTGTGTCTCCTTCCCTCTCTTCCTCCCTCCCTCTCCTTCCTTTCTTCCCTCTTTCTTTCCCTCCTTCCCTCCTTCTCTCTCTCTCCATCCCCCTCCCTCTCTTTCTCCTCCTCCCTCTTTCTACCCCACTTTCATGTTACAGCCTTTTAGACATTTGAAGCCAGCTATCATGGTCTTCTCAATAGGATAATTCTCAATTAGCTTAAATTAATAAAGTGTCCTAGGGAGCTCCTGCCAGAGCAAAACTGACCTGAATTATTCACAGTTTAGCATTTCCTCTGTCTGTTTATCCTCATTAGCACCTCTCCTAAAGCAGCACCTTACTCATCTCAGAAGTCACCTTTTTTTTTCATTTACAATATTTTAATGGATTTCTCTTGAATGAGCTATTTCATCAAATGAAGACACATTTCATGAATGAATAGAAGTAAGTCTATAATTATATAGTTTTAGTCAGGTAGCAGCAATGAATTTTCCAGGCAAATCGGGGGCTATATATAGCAACTACATTTGAATGACAAAGTAGGTTATTGCTCGTTCCACAGGAGAAACAATACAGTGATCTTTTTTTCACTATGATTAGCATTTTAAAGTAACTGTAAATTAAAGCATATATGCCAACTGAAAAGCACTAAGGTATACTAGAGAGAGACCTGACCTTAACGCTGAGAAGATCTGGATTCGAGTCCTATCTCAGTCACATACTGATTGTATGATCCTGGACAAATCATTTGACCATATAGTATTCCAGGCATCACTATAGTATAATAAAATGCAAAGAATGTGCTAACCTCTATTGATATAGAGGATTTTCTCTCCTAGGAGTTTCTTATGGCAGTGAAATCATAATTTCTATCCCTATTCCTGACTATGTTCACTTTAAATTAGCATGGAATTTTATTTGATCTCTACAAATTATCTAATTGTTATAGAATCTCAGAACTGGGAGAGACATTAGAGGACATCTAGTCTAATCCCTACCATCAAAGATCTTTTATCTCTAATACTTTGGATAGACCTTTGTTAGAAGACCTCTAGTAAAGGGAAATGCTTTCTCTTTTGTGAGTCAGTTCATTCCACCTTAGGATACATCCAGGAAGGTCACTTTTTTTTCCCCATTACATTAAATTGAAATCATCTTTTCTATGCTTGTTATATTTCTCTGTTTTCCCTTTTTCGTTCCTTCTTTCTTTTTTCCTTTATTAGTTTCTTCCTTCCATTACTTTCTTCCATCATTTTTCTTTCTTTATATTCACATTTATTAGTTTCTTTTTTTATTTCTTTCCACTATTCTTTTTCTTTCTTTTATTTTTCCCCATTTTTTTCTCTCATCCTTCCTGGGGAGGGGGGAAGCTTATTATTCCTAATCTTACTTATTGGGTAAATATTTTCAATTAAAAACTGAATCTTTCTTATTTATCCTCTTTTATTAATACCTGAGTGGCCATTAAAGTCAGCATCTTCTTGAAGAGTGAGTATTCTTTTATTTCTATGGCTTATGAAGAAAATTATCATATTCAAAAAATGTCAGTAGCATTTATAAGACAAATGTGGCTCTAATTCCTTGCTAACTCCCGGTAAGGCTGAGATCTCCATTTTTTTTTTCCCTCAGCCTGGATGTCAATGAATTAACAAAGGCTGCATTCTCTCTTCCCTTCTTGAATAATTCTCATTATATATAGAAACTGCTAGCTCATCTGCAATAAAATAAAAAGGGGAGGTTGGGCTAAATGACTCTGAGGTTCCCTTCAATGCTACATAGTAATTCTATGATCTGAGGTCCTCTATAGTTCTAATGAAAATGTTATTATTCCTTTCTTCCTTTGGTAAAATCTCCTCTATCTCCTCCCTTACCTTTTTCTCTTCCCCTTCTTTTTTTCACTCTCTCCCTTTCTTCCCTAATTCCTTTCCTTTCTTTCCTCTATTGTTTATGACTCTAAAATTAAAAGGGCCATCTAAAATCTAGAGTCCTGTTTTCAAACAAGTAGTCTTATGATTAAAAGAGCAATGTCATCAGTTTAATTAAGTCCTAGGTTGTGGAAAACTCCACAGGAACCTGAGAAGGAAAAGATCAGCACAGACTGGAGAACTCACTCATGGAGGAGATGGGATAGGAGGCAAGAAAAATGTTTTATAAGCAAATTCTTATGGACACACCACTTTTGCTGAGATAAACCATATGTCCACCTGTCCCTACTCACCTTAGCACTCTTTTAAGATAAACTGCAGTCCTGGCATAATGAAGGAACTAGAGGTAACATAGGTTTAAAAAGAAACATTCTGATTTTGAATTGGATCCAACGCAATTCATTATTTATGATGTTCCTACTGGATGTGAAACTCTGTTCTTGAAACTGAAGGAGATACAGTGATGAACCATTTGATTCTGTTTCATTCAATAAACATCAATTTCATGCAGGATTCTGTGCTGCACACTGGAGATACAAAGATGAATAAAGACAGAATCCAAGTATACCTTGTTTCTCTCAGCAGGGAGGCAGACAGTAAATGAGGAATGGGGCATTTGTTGTCAGATATAGCCAATGTATTGGTTTGGTTTACTTTACTTAAATAATACTTAAAATATATTTTAAAATACTGGAGTGTGGTTGCTGAGCACATTACAGCTTCTTAGAACCAAGATGAGAGCTAGGGGACATGTGGATGCCTAAAGGTAGATGAGCAGCCTTGAAAATGTCTTGGCAAGCCATCAGACTTGAGATGCTAGTGCTCTCTGAACACCCCATATATCCTGTGAAGCTGTTTTAGCAGATGAACTAAACCAGGTTGATAGTAATAGACAGGCTTCAAACCCATCAATGAATTGGAGGATGTCTACCCCAAGTACGTGAAAACTTCCCCTGGCAGAATGTACAGATGAGAACAATTTGTTCCAGTAGTCATAAAAAGTGTCTGAAGCAGGGACTGTGGAGTGCTTTAGAGCTCGCTCAGACATCAGGGATGCCAAGACTGTCCACTGCATCCAGGTTAGCTAGTCATCTTGACTTTTATCCCACTGAATTTTGATGCTCCTGGAAGAAAAAGTGAGGTGGAAAACTTTGCTCAACTCTGCCTCACTTAAATATAATTCACAGGCAAGTCAAAGTATCACCTTGTGATTGATGTCACTGGTCCTCTTCAAAAATAAGTGACAAACAACAACAAAAGTCTATTTGCTAATATTGTATTTAAGATTTTTGCATCAATACTCATTAGGGAAATTGTCTATAATTGTCTTTCTCTGTTTTGACCCTACCTGGTTTAGATATCAGCACCATATCTATTTCATAAAAAGAATTTGATAGGACTCTTTTCCCTAATTTTTTTTTTCCTGAGGCAGTTGGGATTAAGTGACTTGCCCAGAGTCACACAGCTAGGACTTCTTAAGTGTCTAAGGCCAGATTTGAACTCATGTCCTCCTGACTTCAGGGCAGGTGCTCTACCCACTGTGCCACCTCGCTGCCCCTCTTTCCCTATTTTTCCAAATAGCTTGCATAGTACTGGAATTAATTGTTCTGGGTGTTTTTCTACCATTGAAATGAACAGCATTTCTCACATGTGTACCTTTTACCAATTCAATTTTTCCTGTTTCTTTATCTGATCTCCTCCTCTATCTCTTATTTTCCCCTGTCTCTAAAAATTTGATAAGAGCCTATACTATTTCTCCATGATGTCTTTCTGATGGAAACTGCAAAGCTCCATCAATTTTGATCAAGAAGGGTATCTTGACAACAATCTTTAAATGACCACCCAGTGTCACCTTTTCCAGCAGGTGCCAATTAAACCAAAGTGAATGAACCTTTCCCTTGGATCAGCTTATTTCTGGCCTGTGAAGACAGATGAGCTGATCTTACCGAATTGAATTGTCCCTCTCTTGGGCTCTCTCATTGATCTGTCGATTGACTCGAGGCACCTACCCACATGACAGGCACTCTGTGCTGTGAGGCTTGTGAAATTGTATTTTTTATTCTTCCTATATCTCATTGGGACTTGCCATTCAGATGAAGATATTATTTTCCTCTAAATTCTTTATTGGACTCTTTGATGTAAACATCAGAAAAAGCATATGGGGCAGGCCTGAGGCCTATATCTGCTATTATTTTTTAATAGTTTCTCATTCAATGACTGAGGACAAAGCACTATTTCCAAGTCCAAGAAATATAGGCCATGGTCATGCATGGGCCCCCAGCGACCTCTGATAAGGCTTTTTCTCAGTTAGAAAACTGGTCTTGAAGAAACAGGGAAGGTATAAATTCTCTGGGGGACTTTTTGTGTTTTTCAAAAGGAATCCTGGATTGATTTCCCTTTGAATGTTGTCAGCCTACCTGTTCAACTAGAAAATGCAGTCATGCAGTTTGGCAAACAAAAGGTGGCTAGGGCAATGTTGTCATAAATCTGACATCTGCCTATACATTTGTTATGTTTCTCCATTTTGAAGATAAAACATAGAGGGATAACAAGATGATTATACTACTCAAATTCATAGCGTTGTTCTCCATCCCTTGAAGTCATGACAAAAAATATCTTTCTCATGTTCTCCCCAATTCTTTTTAACAATCAATATATATAAATTGGTCATCAGTTTAGGCTTGTGCATTGTACATCATATTTAAGAAGTATAAATCAAATTTGCGTTTTGTAGGTATTGTGTAGATCACTATTATAGGGACCACATTAAAAAACATGTTAGCCTCATCCTCGTTGACTTTAAGTTAGGCTATTTCAAAAGTTTCTGCTAGGTTTTTTCCCACTTTTTTGTTTTGTATTAAAATGACAGCAAAGTTTTTGCTGCTTCTCATTGTTATCACTGCTGCTGTTGTTTCAAACACCAAACAAGACTTAATGGAATTTTATTTGGGAAGAGTTGGGAAAGGAAAAGAAGAGAGAAATGAATGAGAGTGGAATACAACATGAAATGAAGTAGGGAGGGAAAATTGATTTAGCTTGGAAGTTCCATGGTCTAATGCCTAGAGGCATGAAACCTAGGTTTGAATGCTGACTAAGACACTCAGCAATTTGAGAATGTCAAATCCTTCTACTTTTGTAGATCTCATTTTTGTTCTATGTAAAATCATAGGATTATAGATTTAGACCTTGAAACTCGTCTATTGTTATCAATAATCTTATGAAAAAATGTTCTAAATCACTAATAATTAAAGAAATGCATATTAAACCATCCATACCCATCAGATTTGCAAAGCTGACCAAAAAAGAAAAGGAAAAATATTAAATGGGTTATAGGAAAATGGCTATATTGTAGCAGCTTTTTTCTTTTTTTATACAAGACAATTGGGGTCAAGTGATTTGTCCAGTGTCACACAGGAAGTGTTAAATATTTGTCTGAGGTCAGATTTGAACTCAGGTCCTCCCGCCTCCAAGGCTGGTGCTCTCTCCATCTAGCTGTGCCATCTAGTTGTCTCAGAAAGTAACTATATTAATACACCATTGATGTAGCAGTGATCTGGTCCAGCCTTTCTGGAAAGAAATTATAAACTGTGTTCCAAAATTTATTAAATTATGCAAACTTTTTCACTCCAAATACCAATAATAGGTCAAGGCCCCAAAGCAATAAAGGAAAGAGAAAAAAGGCCAATCCATATAAAATCTTTTTTTTTCTTTTTATTGAGGCAATTGGGGTTAAGTGACTTGCCCAGAGTCATAGAGCTAAGCATATGAAATCTTTATAGTAGCTATTTTTTTTATAGGGACAAAGATTTGGGAACTGAGGGAATATCCATCAATTGAGGTTATGGCTGAATAAGAATGTGATAGAATACTAACCTGGGAAAAATTTGTATGAATTAATACAGAATGTAGTGAGCAAAACTAGTAAAGCAATATATCAATAAAAAAGAAACTCATCTATTCCATTTCCTTCCTTCTAGAGAGGTCTGAAACACTGAGTCAGTTGACTAAGGGTTAAACTCTTAATATATATTATCTCATTTGATGAGGATAATAATATTGGAACTACCTTCTTCACAGGGTTGTCAAGAGAAAAGCTCTTTGTAAACTCTTAGATACTATATATTCGTTCACTGGAATCTCAAAACTATATAGTTTTATGGATTTGACCTGAAGTTTCAGCATGTTATAGTATGACATTTCTAATTTATGATGAATTCAAGCAAGCTTCAGTATCAATCTAAGTCTTGTTGGCAGTAATAACTGAGATCCTGTAGAGGAGGCAATTATTGTAGAAGAGAGCTCTCTGCTTTGTTGGTAAGCCCAAAACCAATCACTTGCTATTACACCAGGAGCTTATTGAGCTGCTCTCTGCAGTCTACGCTAAGTTGTCCTGTACTGGTATGACCTCTTCAGGTCTTCCCCTCTACCATGGTCTTCAAAGGAATCACAGCTGTTCTGCCTCTCTTCCCCAGGAGTATAAAGGCTCAGCTCTTTTGGTCTTAGCCCCAGAGATTCTTGCTGAGGCACTGAGCCAGTAAAAAGGTAACTCTGAAAGCCAGAGGAAGCCCTCAGGCTTAGATAATCAGGTTTGGTTTGGGGAGCTGGTGGTGGTGGAAATAGTGGTGCTTTAACTCCTTTCCTTCTACTGCTTTCAGGGGAAATTCGGGGAAGTCTAAACATTTATCTGAATCATGATATAGAATCTTTAACTCATTGTAATCTTTCTCAGATTTTAAAGCTCTTCACAATCTCACTCGTTCCTTCCCTATCAGTCTTCTTCATAACATACTGTACTGTCTGGGAACACTGGTTCTTCTGTCATTCACTCCAACTCTATGACTTCTCACTGTTCTTTTCCCCCATGCCTACAATGTCCTCCAGCCTCCCTTCTGCCTCTGTTGATTTTTTTCAAGACTCAGCTCAAGACAGGTCTTTAAAAAACATGTCCCAAATCCTTCTATTGCTAGCCCCTGCCTCTAAAATTGTCCTAGGTCCATAGTTGTATGCACATTGTCTTCTCCAAAGAGCACTACTTCCTTGGGATTGGAACAGCATTTTTTTTCCCAGCACATCATGAGTGTTTAATAAATGCTTCTTGTTATTTTCATTGTTGGTCACTAGCCTAGGTCCGATTCATGTCATACTGGGCACACAAAACTAGGAAGAAAATGGGATAAGGGGATTCTTTTTAAAATCCATGATGCCATGAGTTGCCACACAAATCAAGCTAAGAGCAAGACTAGAAAAGATAAGACAAAGTTGATGGACCTTGAAATTTATTAGTAAACCACTAATACCCAAAAATTCTGAATTCTCTACATTGGGCACATCAGTGTTTTTGTAAAATGAATGCTGACTTCATTCTGGCTCTGTACTTCCTATTTACATTTCTTCAAAAATCTCATGCATTTATTATCCCTTTCCCACCCCTTTCTACTCCTGCACCTTTCCTTCTTGCACCAATTGACTGAATCTTTTTTTTTTTTGCTACTTTTAATTAAAAATTTCATTTATTTCACAGCCATGTGTAGCTGTATAATGTTAAGTAAACAAACTCTGAAGTTCAATAACCTTGAACTTTAGCAGCTCAACTGGATACAGCATATAACTCTGTATGTAAGTTGCTTTCCCAAGGAGAACAGTTTATGTGAAAAAAAAAAAAAAAGATCTAGATGTTTTTATGGCCTGCAAACTCATTGGTAGTCAATAATGTAACCAAAAAAAATTATTATCCTAAGCTGAATTAATAGAAAAATAGTGTCCAAAATGATGGAATGTTTTTAAACTCCCCAAAAATTCTCATTTAATTTCTTATGCCAACTATTGAAAACCTATTGAAACTGGAATGGGGAAAATCCCAAGGTGGAAGGGATAACTGTATATTCCACTTTAGGATAGCATTAATGGTTAAGCACTATTGTTTTTCCTTCTATGAAATCTAAATTTGTCTCCTTAACATTCCATCCGTCATTTCTAGTCTATGACCAATCAGAAAAAATCTAATCCCTCCATCATATAACACCCTTTCAAATATTGGAAGATTATCATGTCTGCTTTAAGTTTCTTCTTCTTAGAGCAAAATATCCCTTCATGTGAAATGATCTCAGATCCCTTTACTTCTTGATCACCTACCTCTGGATGCTCTCTGATTTAGCACTAAGGCAATTGTATAGAGAGTGGATAGAGGATTTGGCCCAGAATCAGGAGCCTGGAGTCTTCCTGACCTGAGTTGAAATTCCACATCATGGGCAGCTAAGTGGCGCAGTGGATGGAGCACCAGCCCTGAAGTCAGGAGGATCTGAATTCAAATATGATCTCAGACACTTAACACTTCCTAGCTGTGTGACCCTGGGCAAGTCTCTTAACCCCAACTGCCTCAACAACAACAACAAAAAATTGCACTTCAGACACTTACTAGTTCTGTCATTAGACAAGTAATTTGGCCTCAGTTTTCTCAAGTATAAAATTGGACCAATAATAGCACTTACTTCCCAGGGTTATCATGAGGATCGTATGAGCTATTTGTAAAGCACTTTGCAAACCTTAAGGTGCTATAGAAATGTTAGCTCTTATTGCCTAATGATTGTTATTAGGTGATCTCTGAAGGCCCTTCCAACTCTGAAATTATCAGTCTCTAAGTTTTGGGGGGTTTTTTTCAGTGAAGGTATCCTTTCCCTGAGTGAATTTCTTAATCTGAAAATCATCTTCCTGGGAAGACAGGCAGCTCCCCTACTGACAAATTATCCCTTCTTAAATCCAGTACTTTCCCTCTGTTAGTTATTTCCTATTCATCCTGAATAGTTTATTTTCTCTATATTTGTTTTCATGTTACTGCCCCTTCCCCCATTAGAATGTGTACTCTTTAAGGGTAGAGACTGTCTTTTGCCTCTTTTGTTATCCCCAGCACTTAGCATAATGCATGGCACACAGTAGGTGCTTAATAAATGTTTGTTGATGGATTGCCTCTCAGCTTAGTCCCCTGTATGTATTGTTTACCCTAAGATAGCCAAGAAAGGTTCATCATATGTAATAACTATTGCTTTTCTTTTCTAATCTACATTTGTAGTAAGGAAATCACCAGTCTAAGACCCTATGAAGTCCCATTTTAAGCATTCTCCAATGGCAAAAACAATTCCCTAAAGCAGAGGTTTTTAACCTTTTTTTGTGTCATGGACCCCTATGGCAGCGGATGACCAGGTGGTACAGTAGATAGAGTGCTGGGCCTCAAGTCAGGAAAACTCATTTTCCTGAGTTCAAAACTGGCCTCATACTTAATAGCTGAGTGACTCTGGTAAGTCACTTAACCCTGTTTCCCTCAGCTTTTTCATGTGTAAAATGAGCTGGAAAAGCTCCACTCCAGTATCACTACCAAGAAAACCCCAACAACATAACATTTGTACTCTTTCTGTTATTGTCCACTTGCATTTTTGTTTTTCTTCCCAGGTTATTTTTACCTTCTTCCTAAATCTGATTTTTCTTGTGCAGCAAGATAACTGTATAAATATGGATACATATATTGCATTTAACATATACTTTAACATGTTTAACATGCATGAGACTGCTTGCCATCTAGGAAAGGGGGTGAAGGGAGGGAAGGGAAAAGTTGGAACAGAAGTGAGTGCAAGAGATAATGTCGAAAAATTACCCAAGCATATGTTTTAGCAATAAAAAGCTATAAAAATAATAAAAAAGGAAAAAATAAATTAATTAAAAAGAAAAGCCCAAAGGAAATGATGAAGAGTTGGACACAAATGAAAAATAATTTAACAAAAGACAGGCAAAACTTAATGGGCCCCTTCTCAGAATAATGCTTTTAAATGCATAGAATAAATATATGGATTTATTAAAGAAAACAACTATCTCAAAATACAGTTATCAATTTAAAAAAATTCACTCAATACAAACCTTCTTTAATTTTCTATAACCTAGGAGAATGCTTAAAATGGGACTTCATAGGGTCTTAGATTGGTGATTTCCTTACTACAAATGTAGATTAGAAAAGAAAAGCAATAGTTATTACATATGATGAACCGTTTTTGGCTATCTTAGGGTAAACAATACATACAGGGGACTAACCTGAGAGGCAATCCATCAACAACATTAACTTCAGTCTGCTTTTCTCCTCTGTTATCTGGTAAGAGCTGCTCTTTGCCCTTCACTGGTCCATATTGATCTGAATGCAACCTACATATATATGGTCTGTTTTTATTTGTTTGTTTGTTTGTTTCTACTCTGAATTTGACCAACACCAAATAACATGGTCATTTCCATTTGCATAGTAGAACAGAAAGAGGATTGTGCATGAAATTGCAGATCTCTATTATGTACAGGCAAGCTATAAATTGTATCCAGATTTGATTTCTATAAACCAAAATGAAGCCTATAATCACACTCTTAGTAATACTTTAAACTTCTCCCTTTTTCTGTTTTCATACACAGAATCCTTTTTCTAAGCCACAGATTGTTTGTTTTCTTTGTGGAGGTATCTTAACCCTAGGGAGTGAGACTGGAGTCTTGCAAATAAAAGAATCGCCCAGGGGGATGGGCAATTGTGAGAGCTTTTTGCTAGCAAGTTAAGGCACAAGCTTTAAACTAGTGCCTTAAGGGATTATGCCTTAACTTTCACTCTTAAGGAGTATCACATTGGTTGTAGAGATTGATTGTCTTTAACACAACATTCTCAGAATGCGAAGCTTCACTCCAATTTCATTCAACAATTTTGCATTATTCATCTACTATGTGTCCAGAGGTTGTCATGATTGTTATTTGTCCTTCATTCTCAAAAAGGACCATGACATCAGGGAGGCGATGCCATGATGTGCAAGGGATTTGGATTTCAGTGAGGAAGGGCTGGGCAAGGTCACCTGCCTCACTTTCCCCTCTAGAGCCATCTGGGTCCAGTTTCAAGGGCATTGTACTGGTCATTGGGAAGACAAAGACAAAAAAATAAATATTTCTTTTCCTCAAAGATCTTAGAGTCTATTAGAAGGGAACAATGTAGTAAAAAAAAAAAAAAAAAAAAAAAGATATGGGAAAGATATATGGGTGAAGTAGATAGAGCACTGATCCTGTAATCAGGAGGACTTGAGTTCAAATTTAGTCACTTAACTCCAATTGCTCAACCAAAAAGAAGAAGGAGAAAGAGAAGGAGAAGAAGGAGAACAAGAAGAATAAGAAAATGATGGCATTTAAATTTTATAGAACATAAATGTGGAGGATTCTGGAAAGGTGGCAGAATAGGTCACAAAATTCCAAACTGTCCAGATCTCCCCCCTCCAAACAAGACAAAATAGCACCTCAGGGTAAATGTAGATCAGGAAAAATAAACAAGAATTGATATTGAACAGTAGTTCTCCTGGGACAACCACGGAAGATTGGAAGAAAAGATACCATTACAGAAGTTTGGCTTGTATGAAGTGTAAGTACTCCCTGGCTAGCTCCCCTGAAACAGCAAGCAGCCAGCCTTAGGGTCAACTGTTTGGGAAAGTAACCTCAGCCTCATTCACAGGAATCAATCACAGGAATCACAAAATCCCCAACAAAGTGGGGAGTTTGGCATCTGAGTTGGGGAAGATTGAAGGCACCTCTCCTGAAAAGGGATGCCAGAGCCAGCTGTGCTACTGAAATGCAGCCCTGGGTGAGAAGTAACTGGTGAATGCAGAAGCAGTGGGGTAGGAGCACTGCTAGATGTGGGCAGTTTGGGGGGAAAGTTCTTAATTTGGAGTTTCAGGATAGAGGGGAGAGCTGAAAGAGAACCTGAAGCCAAAGGCACCATCCCCCATACTCCAGGACTAAAGGTGATTATAATAACAAATTCCTATTTTAAAAAATGAGCAGGTAAAGTAGAAAGAACCTTACCATAGAAGGTTACTATGGGAATAGAGAAGACCAGGATTCATCTTCAGAGGAAGATACTGAAGCAAAAAAAGTCTTACCTACCCCAAAGAGTAGCATCAAATGGTCACTTGCCCAAAAAGAATTTATAGAAGAACTCAAAAAAGACTTTAAAAATAAAATAAGAGAGATTGAGGGGAAAAAAGACAGTGAAGGAATAAGATAAAGGGGAGAGAAAGTATAGAAAGGTGTGTAAACTAACAGGAACAGGACAAGATGTGTAGATTAATGGGAAGGGAATAAAGATAAAGAGGGAACAATATATGTATATATTTGGAAGGTTATAAAAGTCTTCTAAATTCATATAGAACAAGAGGGCAAAGAGAAAGGGTGGGGGGAGAAGAAAAGGGAGGAATCTTTGGTGGGGGTGGATTAAATAATAGGAGGGCAAAGTAATAGGTAGTAGTAAAAACAGAGAAGTCAGAAGGGATAAGAAACAAGATACATGCAAATATAAAATAAAGATCAGAAGTAGAAATTATTTTTAAAATTAGGCGTGTTAATCATGATCTCAGACAAGGTTAAAGTTAAAATAGATTTAATCAAAAAAGAAAAATATGGATAGTATTCTACATATCAGCCATATTAAGCAATATTGTTTTATATTATTTTAAAATACCAAGATAGTATAAGGTTGGAATTCTGTGGTGTCAGAAATGAGTTAGTAAAGAAAAATATGAAAGGACTTGTTCATATGAAGAAAGATGTTATCCATCTTCAGATAAACAGAGGACAAGCAAGCAGTCTTACATAGATACATATGAATGTATATGTGTATACAGGTATGTGATTATAGATATCTATGTACATGTCTGTGTATGTATGTGTATATTTATGTAAAATATATCCCCACTCAATTGTAGCCTTCTTGAGGATAGGGAGAAAAGAAGGAGGGTGGGGGAAGAATAAAGTAGTAAGTGCACAGCAGAGAAAAAAGAAAATTTGCAAGGAAGCAAAGAAAAGATAGACAGTTTCAAATATAATGTATAGTATTTGTTATATAGGCTTTCTTGAAATGGACATATATTGCTTTATATTTTGAATCATTTCATATTATGCTGTGCACATGGCAATTTTCAATGGAGAAAACTGGCAACTAGAAGAATCAGAAAAGGTCTTTTATAGAAAGTGGCACAGAAACTAAGATTAGAATGGTTGCTAAGGATGCCAATAGGCTGGGGTGAATAGAAAGAGCATTTAGAGGCATATGAGACTCAAATAAAATAATCAATTTAAAGCATTTTGAAGAGACCAAGTACTATATAAATGCCAGCTATTATATATAAAATGGGAAGATGATGGTATAAAATCACCTTGGAAAGACTGTCAAAATTCAGGTCATGAAAGGTTTTCGATGTCAAACAGAAGAGTTAGTTTGTGTTTTCCCTAATCAGTATGAAATGATATTCCTGATAGGGAAGTCATATGGTCAGACCTGTACTTTAGGAGATTGGGATTCCTTCCTAATATCTTAGAGTAGAACTAAGTCCTCAGAATCCAAGGACTGGCAAGACAACTCTTTTGTTCCCAGAATGATTTAAAGTATTAGGCACTATATGGAATGGGGCAAGCAGTCTGCCATTATCTTAAACTTGTAAATCTAGATTCTGCCCCTCAGATATGTAATTTAAATCCTGCTCTCAATTGTTACTCTTCATTCAATACTAGATAACCAATCCTTACACACAATTCTTTGTTGCTTTGACAAATAGAAAATAAGGAGTAATCTCAAAAATAATTTGGTTTTGGCTTAGGGGTCTAATGAGACACACACACATATATTTATTTCCCAGCTGTCAGTCTCATCTTTCCCAGTCCTACTTCCACCCCTTCTATATGATCAGAGAAACATAGATTTAGATGTAAAAGGGATCTTTCAAAACATATAATCTAGCTTCCTTTTCATTTTTCAAATAAAAAAAAAAAAACTAAGGTTAAGGTCACAAAGCCATGATTTGGATCCAAGTCCAGTGACTGTAAATTCAGCACAGTCTCTGCTGTACTGAGTTTCTTCCAGCCCAATCCCATCCAATTCAGCAGAGCCAGATTCACTTTGCTAAAGCACCATTTTGCTCATGTCGTTCCGCCTATTTAAAAACTCTATATTACCTGTTTGTGTTCTACAGAATACTATTCATGTTTCTTAATTCATCATTCAAGGCCATTCATGATTTGAGCCCAACCTATATTTCTCACTGTAGCATTGTTCCCTTTCCTTCTAATTTTGCACTCCTTCCCCGCCCCCCATGGTAACCAGGTGTTCTCAATTACCTATTGGTCCAAATGCAGTTATAGAAATCTGGATCATCTAAAAGCCTGAGTGTGGTCTGTGATTGCACATATTGTGGGAAGATAAGGAAGAAGGGAACAACAATGAAAGTGCAATCAGAAAATAGCAGTGATGGTAAAAAATGATTGTAACATTCTATTTGAATTGATATAAATTTTAAAAACCACTTTCCCAGGAGATATATATATATATATATGTGAATATATATTATTTATAATGCACACACACATACACATACATATTATAGGACAGCAATTTTGCATGATTACTTTTCTTTGTAGCTCTATACATTTTTCCCCTTTTCCAAAGAATCTCATTTCAGGAAAGCATTGATTTTGAAGATTTTGAATAATTGGTTTAGCTATAGGTTTCAGTATTACAAGTCATAAATTCTACTAGTTTGTTAAATCCAGAAGATACCTCTGAGCACTTACCATCTCATCAGAAACTGAAAAGGAGACTTTCACAGCTTTGATTGACTGCACAGTGAAAAGTGTAATAGAATTGGAGGCAAATGACCTGTTTACAAATCTTGCCTCTATTCATTTTACTTTTCTATGAGCCTTATCTGTAAAATGCTTGGAAAAACTGGTCTCTGAACTCCTTCCCAACTTCTAAACTATGATCCCAAGATCCTCAATAAGTGGTCTTCCAGTCTTCCCTGAAAAGCTTCCTGTGAAAGGGAAATTGCTGCTTCCTTCCCAAGGCAATCCATTCCATTTATGGACAGCTCCAATGGACAGCTAGGTGGTACAAGTCAGTGGGCCTGGAGTCAGGAAGACTCATCTTCCTGAATTCAAATTCAGCTTCAGACACTTTCTAGCTGTGTGACCCTGGGCAAGTTACTAATCCAGTTTGCCTCAGTTTCCCCATCTGTAAAATGAGTTGGAGAAGGAAATGGTAAACCCTTCCAGTATCTTTGCCAAGAAAACCCCAAATGGAGTCACAAAGAGTTGGATAGAACTGAAAGAACTAAACAGTTGTTAAGTTGTCCTTGCCATTAAGCCAAAACCTACTTCTTTGCAATTTTCCCTGAAAACAGAAGCAATTTAGGTCATTTGGAATACACATTCTTGCATATTCATTCTTGCTTTCTTCATTATTACTTGGCTAACTTGCCATTTCCTTCTCTAGCTAACTTTACAGATAAAGAAACTGAGGCAGACAAGGTGACATTACTAACTTTAATTCTATCATAAGATAATGGAAAGGGTATGGCCCAAAATTGAATCCTAGCTCTGCCACTTATAGACTGTAAGACCCTGAGAAAGGTACTGGATCCTCCATGGTTTTCACTTTCCTCATCTGTGCAATTCGAGAGTTGTATTCAATAACCTCTGAGGTCCCTTCTAGATCTAAGTCTACAAATATCCTTAACATATGCATAATCTAATATGATATTTCTAACACAGTCTTTATTTACATATTATATATAGTATGCATGTATATATTTATTATATTCATATTTTAACATATAAGTTGCTCCCCAAATTATTTTCAAAAGCAGGCAGCCTAAGTTCAAGAGCTGATACTTCAATAAAAACAGGGAAGATTTGATTTGGTAGCAAAAATCCAAAGAAGCAAACCAAGGCCTGAGTCCAGCAATATGCAAAGGAACAAGACAGTCATGGGATAGCTATAAGGCAGGATAGAGCACCAGATCGAGAATCAGGAGGACCTAAGTTCAAGTCCAGCCTCAAGACACTTTCTAACATCATACCAAATAAGTTACTTAACTTCTTAGTCTGTTTCCTTTCTGAAAAGAGGAAAATAATAGCAACTGGGATGCTAGTTGGCACCTTAGTGCACAGAGTAGCCGACTTGGAGTAAGACAGACTCATGTTCCTGAATTCAAATCTGTCCTCACCAGCTGTGTGACCTTGGACAAGTCTCTTCACCCTGCTTGCCTCAGTTTCCTCATCTGCAAAGTAAGCTAGAGAAAGAAATGACAACCATTCCAGCATCTCTGCCAAGAAAACTCAAAATGGGTTAGGTCATGAATAGTCAGAAATGATTGAAAAATGATTGAACAACAAATATCACCTCCTCCCAAAGTTGTTATGAAGCTCAAATAAGATAATAATGGTAAAGCACTTAGCGCTGTGTCTGGCACATAGTAAATGCATCTAAATGTTAATCGTCATCATCATCATCATCATTCAATGCAGATACCAGGCAGATATTGACTCCCTTCTCCCTCATTTTATGCTTCCTGATGCATGTGAGTAGACACTGACTAAAAGACCAGCTTTAATTTAAGCAGAGTCAAGAGGAAGAAGTAAAGGTATATGAGCTCTGTGGGAGTAAGCCAGGACTAAGTCCCTCTCATCTGCATCAATTGGGCAGAAGGATACAGTACTGGTAATTGTATCTAATTCAAACCTGAATCATAAAAGTAGTCTCCAGTGTTTTACCCTTGTTGAATGAATCAGAGGGGATTGGGACAGTCTCAACCCAGGCAAGTTTACCAAGCATGAGACCCACTAGCCCCATTCTGAAGTTGTGCCCGCAGTGTGGTTTTTTATAAAGCCAAATTCTGACTCAGGGTCCAGAAGGCACTGATGTAATCCATGCCCAATCTCCACCCTGCTAAAACCACTGGCAAGTTTGGCTCACAGATTATTTTTGAACAAGCCTAAAATACCCTAGAAAAAGTCCCCCAATTTCTCCAGAAGATTTTTTCTAGAAGAATAATTTTGTTTATCATTAAGGTCATCATCATAAAACATTTGTTTAGAAAAGGGGACCTATGGTAATATAGACTTCATGAATGGATAGATTTCAGAAGGTCCATAAACCTGGATGGAGAAAAAAATTACATTATAATTTTCACTAGCTTTTAACTAAAATTTAGCATTTCTTTTAATTGTGAATGAAAACAATAAATCTTATTTTACAAAGAGTTATTAAGTTTTACCAGACTGTCATGGTATCTATAATAAAAAAAAAAAACTTCTTGCCTAAAGATATGGAGAAAATGACTGAGATTATAGCTCCATTGGTGATAAAATTCCAGAATAAGAATTCCATAAATAATCAACCTACTCTAGGAAGCCCAGGTCTAGAAAGGACCTATATATTTCTTCTAGGGAGAGAGAGGGCTCTACAGTGGCAAACACTGACCTAGGGGACTTAGTCTAATTGCCCTTGCAGCCAGGTGCTTTTTGTTCAGAGTTGCTAAGTGGTCCCACAGGTTCCCTTTCCCCACTGTGTCTTTAGGATAGACGCCCTACAACTGTTCTCACTGCTGCTGAATCCTCCATGACATTGGAGAAATAGAGCAAAGTAAAGAATCCAGTCCCAGGTGGGGACAATGATACCTTAGGGAGCTGATGGTCAGTAACATCTTTATCTGGAGCTAAAGTTGCTGAGAGATAAAAGGGTGGAGGCTAAAAGGACTGCCAAGAACTGCAGCAGCCAGAGGTTCGAAACAGAAGGAGAGAGGGCTGCCAAGTGAGGTCACATCCTCTTCTGGGATCTCATAGAAATGGCCCTTCCCTTCCTCCATCCCCATCCCCCATCTTTCCTTCTTACAACCCTAGCTGAACTGTGTGTAATCAAGAGACATTCATACATCAATCTGGTTTAATCTGGAATCTTTGTGAGACCTTTGCTCACTTATTTTTTTTCTGCCTATCCACTAATATTTGTGAGTCATTGACATAGATTTAGTCTTTAATATTCAGCATCTCATATTTCTATGAGTTTATAGGCATAAAACTTCCTATGTACTTGTTGACCTTCAATAACAAAATATGCTTAATATCAGAAGTTTTTGTCTTACATATAAACCTTTATGGTCATAAAATTAAGTACTCTGCTCCAATTTTCTAAAGCTGTTTAGATGAAGATCATAGTATTTTTAAACTGGTTTGTTTGTTTTTTTTTGTTTAGGCATGCCTGGCTCTCAATGACCCCATTTGGGATTTTCTTGGCAAAAATACAGTAGTGCTTTGCCATTTCTTGTCCAGCTCATTTTACAAATGAAGAAACTGAGGCAAATCCAGTTAGTACCTTGTCCAGGGTCACACAGCTAATAAGTGTCTAAGGTCAGATTTGAACTCAAGAAAATGTGTCTTCCACATTCCAAGCCCAGTGTGCCATTCACTGTGCCACTTAACTGCCCATTTTTAAACTGGAAGGATCAATAAAGTTCATCCAGTCTAACCCCCTCAATTTAAAGGTGAGAAGATGGAGGCCCCACACTGTAATGTGCCCAAGATCACAAAACTACTACAAGCAATTATCAAAACTAGAATACACTGCTTTTTACTAAATCATTGGTATATCCAAGAATGTTATCCTACTTGTATCTGAGTCTATGGAAGCAAACATAACAATAAGTAATGGTTGGGAGTTAAGATGGGCTGGGGTACTGTACTTTCTCCTTCTCTTCTCTACTAAGGAGTTCCATGCACATGATCTGTAGTGAGTTAAGTATTGGGGGGACTCCAACATTTACCAAAAGGGACAGTGCTCCCTTTTTACATACACACACACACACACACACACACACACACATACACACTTTAGCTTTTTGCATCTCCCATTTGGAGAATCATTGCTTAAGGGTTAGGTTTTTGTTTAATATTTAGGATGGGCCAGAAGATAGAGCACTGGGCCTGGAATCAGAAAGATCTGAGTAAAAAGTCCACCTCAGACACTTAATAGACCCTGGACAAGTCACTCAACCCTGTTTCCCTCAGTTTCCTCATCTGCAAAATGAACTAGAGAAAGAAATGGCAAACCACTTCAGTATCTTTGCCAAGAAAACCTCAAGTGCTGTTATGAAGAAATATACAACAGAACAACAAAAGCAACAATGTCTAGTCTCTCTAAAAGATAGAATAGGAAAGTACTGCAGATAATAAGAATTATGTCTATAATAGATATTTATTTCCTACACACAAAAGAAAGGCTAAACACAAAACAATCCAATGCATACATTGATTTAAAGCAGTATGCAATAATTTAAGTTAAAACTACAATTATGCTCTTCCAAAAGGCTGATAGTTAAGCTTTATAAGAACATAAAGCAATTTGCAGTACTGCTGAAGAGGCATTATTATATTTTATCTTTAGCTCTCTACTGACCCTTCTAAGTACATGTCTGCTGGTCAGCAAGGTCAGGGCTTGGGCTCCTCTCATGTTACTGATTGTTTGCTCTGATGCTGCTAATCAACCCCATCTGATGGGCCCAAGAATTCTGGCCCCTTGACTTGAAATCTCAAGGTCACCTCCATGACATATCCATTACAAGATTGATGTTTACTTACCTTGGATTAACAAAGAAACACAAACATAGAAGAAATACCCCCAAAATCCAGGTTTAGGCTGTCCTCTTCAAGATATATGCTTTAATTGCTTTATGTCTAGCAGTTTGCCATTTCTGTAGAAAGATCAGCCCCTCCTCAATCTATACTGTGTTGGTGAACTACTTGCCATATGGAGACCAAAAGGAAGATAGTTTTTCACAGAGTCACTAGCTTTTCTTTCTAAATGACTAGTAAAGGGATTTCCACATCACCTCTACCTTCTGCTTCCTAATTTTCAACCTTCACAGGTGAGAAAAGAAGCCAAATCTTCCTCTGACCATGTACTTTTCTCCTTCTGTCTCCCATCTGATCATCTCACCAGTTACCTCTCATCTCATATCACCTCCTGTCCCATCTCTAGTCTCCTTTGGGAAGTAGAAGTAGTACTTTTCACTTAGTGATGAACATTCTCATACCTGATTATACCCTTCTCATCCCAATGATTCTGAAACTGTGTAGGTAATCAACCAAACCCCATTCCCCATTCCCTCCCTCTCAAGTTCTTATTCCCACCCATCTCATTAACCTTCTCACTCCAAAGTTTCAAGCAAACACAATCCAGAACTTCCACTATGCCCTGTGGAATGAATCAACAAACTTCTCTACATCTTAAATCTTTCCCTTTCCTACTCCTTCTACCTACTAGCTATTATTGAAACCTGGGTCGCCCATAATGACCGGGCCTTCCTAGTCACCCTTTTTCAGAATGGACTACATCTCCCTTAGTTCACTGGGGTCTTTGCTCCTCATTGGCATTTCCAGATTCTTCCCCTACCTCCCCAAATCAGTAATTTCGCTTCCTTTTGATTTTTATACAATTCATCTTATTCAATCAAAATCCTGGTAGATGTTGCATACAGACCTGCAGGCCACTCCCTTTCATTCCTCATTGAGTTCAATACGTGGCTCATTAATTTTCTCTCCTTCCCAATTCTTGCTCTAATACTAGGAGACCAACATATGTATTGAATCTTTTTCATATATACTAACCACTTAGTTCCTGAACAAATTGACTTCCAGTGACCTACTCCTCTACCCCACTTTCACTATATACAAAAATAGTCATGCTCTGAAGAAATTAAAACCATTTCTAGTCATGTGAAAAAATGCTCTAAATCACTATTGATTAGGGAAATGAAAATTAAGACAGATTCACTTTCAGTGACCTACTCCTCCACCCCACCTCAGCTATATACAAAAATAGTCATACTCCAAAGAAATTAAAACCATTTATAATCATGTGAAAAAAATTCTCTAAATCACTATTGATTAGGGAAATGAAAATTAAGACAACTTAACATCTCTCAGATTGGCTAAGATATAGGAAAAGATAATGATAAATGATAAAGGGGATGTGGAAAAACTGGGACACTAATACATTGTTGGTGGAGTTGTTAACTGATGAGACCATTCTGGAAAGCAATTTGCAACTATGCCCAAAGCTATCAAACTGTACAAATCCTTTGATCCAGCAATGTCTCTACTGGATCTGTATCCCAAAGCAGTCATAAAAAGGGGAAAGGACTCAAATGTGCAAAAGTATTTGTAGTAGCTTTTTTTTTGTGGTGTCAAAGAATTGGAAATTGAGTGGATGCCCATCAGTTGGGGAATGGCTGAATAAGTTATGGTGCATGAATGTTAATGGAATATTATTGTTCTATAAGAAATGACAAGCAGGCTAGTTTCAGAAAAACTTGGAAGGAATTAGATGAACTGATGCTAAATGAAGTGAGTAGAATCAAGAGAACATTGTATAGCAACAAGGTTATATGAGAATTCAACTGTGATGTGCATGACTCTTTTCAACAATGAGTTGATTCAAGATAATTCCAATAGATTTGTGATGGAAAGAGCCATCTGTATCAGAAAGAGAACTATGAAGACTGAATATAGATAAAAATATAGTGTTTTCACCTTTTTTTTTGGTGGCTATTGTTCGTTTGCTTGTTTTTTTCCCTTTCTCATGTTTTTCACCTTTTGATCTGATTTTTTTACACAGAATCATGAATATGGAAATATGTTTAGAAAAATTACACATTTTAACCTATATTGAATTTCTTGCTGTCTAAGGAAGGAGATAAGGGATATTTTTGCAAGATTTTACAAAGGTGGATATTGGGAACTATCTTTGCATGTATTTGTAAAAATAAAAAACTATTTAAAAATAAATATATAGTCACACACTTGATCATGTCATCATCCAGAGAGGTACCATCTTTACATTCAAAAATTCTAAATTCCCTTTATCCAACCAATCAAGTTTTTTCACCTCTTACTCTACCTTCTCTTTAAAACCTTACTCTTTATCCACACTAAGACCTTAATATCTTGACCTTTCAATTTTTTCACAGCCCATCTCCCTTGCACTAAAATGCTCCTCTTTTTTCATCTAAATCCCTTCATGAACCAATTCAATTCTATACTTGTTTTTTCTCTTGAGTCCCTAGCTACCTCATCACTTGACTTATTATGTTCTACCAAGCCTTGGTCTCAGATCACTTTATTAACTAACTGCCTTCATGTCTATGTACATGCTGCTGAGCAAAGGTAGAAAAAAGTCACTTTATAAATCAAGTTCACTACAAATTTATGTTATACAACCTCAAGTAGGCCCTCACTTCTGCTATGATATCCTACTATACGTTCCCTATCAACTCACTATCCCACTCTTCCAAACTTTTTCATCCTCCCTCAAAATTGCTATGGGTTCTCCTTTCCCTACTTTCTCAGATGACAGCTTTGCCTTATATTTTACCGAAAAAAATTGGAGTTGGCCATGAATTCTCTCTTCTCTCTTCCTCATCACCTATCCAAAGAGAACTACATTCTCTTCCTTTACCCCAGTCTGATATAATGAAGCATTCTCACTCTTTATCAAGGTTAACCTATCTGTTCAAACAATTCCATTCTTTACTGTCACCTCCAACAAATTACCTCTCATCCTCACTCTTTTGATTAATTTTGATCTCTCCCTGTCTGCTTCACTCCTCATACCTGTGTCTATTCCATGCTGAAAAAAAGAAAATCTTACTTGAGTCTTCCATCTCCTCAAACTATCATCCTGCATCTTTTCTGCCTTTTGTAGCTAAATTCCTGAAAAAGACTATCTACAATAGATCCCTACACTTTCTCTCCTCTCCCTCTCTTCTTAATCCCTTATAAACTGGCATTGTTCCTTATCATTTCACCAGAACTGCTCTCTCCAAAGTTACCAATGATCTCTTGGTTGCCAAATTCAGTGACCTTTTCTCACTCCTCCTTTTTCTTAATGTCTCTGTAACCTTTGTCAGTGTTAATCACCCTTTCCTTCTTGATGCATTCTTCTCTCTAGGTTTTTGAGACACCCCTGTCTCCTGGTTTCTCCTCCTACCTCCTTTTCAGTCTCCTTTGCTGGATCCTTCTACAGATCATTCCTTCTAGCAGTAGGTGTCCCTCAGGATTCTGCTCTGGGTTTTCTTTTTTTCCTCTATATTTCACTAGCTTATCTCATCAGCTCCTACAGATTTAATTAGGATTGCTATGCTGATGATTTCAAATCTACTTTTCCTGCTCAATATCTCTGCTGATCTCTAATCTCACAATTCCAACTGCCTTTCAGATATCTCAAACGCAATATGTCCAAAAGAGAATTCATTATCATTTTTCCCCAAACCTTTCTCTGTTGCTGTACAGAACAACACAATTCTCCCATTTCCTCAGACTCACAGCCAAGGAGTCATCCTGGATTCCTCATTATCTCTCCCTCTCTCATATCCAAACTGATGCCAAAGTTTGTCTTTTTGCAACATCTCTTAAATAATACCCCTTCTCTTCTTTGACATTGCCACCTCTCTAGTGCAGACCCTCATCACTTCCTACTTTGATGATTACAATAGCCAGCTGGTGGGTCAGCCTATTTAAAAGTCTTTTCTCTCTTCAATTCATTCACTACTAAAGTGAATATAATCCATTCAACCACTAAAGTAATTTTCCTAAAGCACAAGTCCAAACATGTAAATCCCCTACTCAATAAACTCCTGTGTCTCATTGCTTCCAAGATCAAAAGAAAAACTCCTTGGCATTTAAAATTTTTCATAACCTAGCTTTATTTTGCCTTTCCAGTCTTCTTATACCTTAGTCCACACCATGTATTCTTCAATATGGTGGATGCTACACAAAAAAAGATTATCTTCTCAGTTCTGGGCATTTTCTCTGGTTGTGCCTCATGCCTAAAATGCTGTTCCTCCTCATCTTCGATTATTGGCTTCCCCAAATTCCTTAATTCCCAACTAAAATCCCATCTTCTGCAGGAAGCCTTCCTCTTAGATTGTGAGCTTCCCCATTACATTGAGAGCTTCTTGAGACCAAGAACTACATTTTGCATCTTTTTTTGTTTTCAGAACATGATGCTTGGCATATAGTAAGAGCTTAATAAATGTTTATTGATTGATTTCAAAATACCCAGGCATTGAGAAACACATGTGGCTGATTGATGGAATGACACAAATATGGATGGAGTATACTAGCATTACTTCAGAATTCCATCTTTAACTCTGTCCTGTTCCACATGTTTAATCAATGACTTTTTAAAATTTTATGATGAAAGTATAGATGGTATACTTATCAAATATATAGATAATAGAAAAATGAGAGTATTAGTTAATAGTCTGGGTAATGGAATTAAGTTCTAAAAAGATATTGGCAGATGAAAACAATGGGTCAAATATAATAACTTAAATTCACTAAGGATAAATGTAAAGTCTAGAATTTGGGTTCCAAAAATGAAATGTACAAATACTGAACAAGAGAGATGTAGCTGGGTTTTTTAATGTAAAAAAGAGTTGGGTTTTGTAGAATACAAAGTTAATATGATTGATCAATGTGACAAAGCAGCCAAAAGATCTAATGCAATCTGAAAATTAAAGTAACTTTTGGGTTCCACCTCACATCCATCATATTGACAAAGATGACAAAGAAAGAAAATGACAAATATTAAAGGGACTCAAGGAAAACATTCATGCTTCATAGATAGAGCTGTGAATTAATCCAGCCATTCTGAAAAACAATATGGAACTGTGCTCAAAAGGTCAGTTAATTTTTTTAATTCAATTTTTTCAATTGTAGATTCTCTTCCTTACTCTTCCCCTCCCCCATCCATAGAGAATGCAAGAAATATAGAAATCATGCAAAACAAATTTTCAAATTAGCCAAAAAACCAATAGTATTAACTTTTCCTCTGTGCCCAGCATTTTGGGGATGTATTTCTCCTTATACTTAGATTAAGCTCAGACTTAATGGTGCTTTCTAGAGCACTGGTCCTTTTGAGTTCATATCTAAATGCACCCATAGCTTCTGTATGAGTCCCTCATCTCAGCACCTTCTTGATTCCAGAAGGATACTTCTTGGGGTATTGATGCTAGTTTGGCTCTCTACAAAATCCACCATGCACTTGACTCCCAAAACTCAAGTGTCTTGCTCTCCTAATCTTCTGATACTCACATTGCTCCAACTTAATCTCCTTTACCTTAAATGAAAGAACAAATGCTTAGGCAGGAAACATATGGCCACATGTCAGTATTGAAGGAAAATAGCCTCAGACTCTTTCCTTGCAGTATTGTTTCTCAATAGATGCTGTTAGTTAGGAAGAAAACACATTAAAAGAAAAGGCCAAATCAAGAGAAGGCAAACAAAGAGAAGAAGTCCAACCAAAAGAGTAGGAAAGAGACCCAGATAATGCCATTTTAAATTCCTCCATAGCCACCTAAAAAGTTTCTTATGTGATTAACCAATTGAACCAATTGCAGAATATCTACACATATAAATGTCTTTCCCAAGCACTTCTATAACACACCATCACAATTCTCCTGAAAGTAGGTTCTCCACCAGCCTCTTCCATGTGGGAAATTGCATCAGATGAGCATGCTGATGCATTCTGTCCAGGTTCATAAGGATTGAGCTTATCAGTTAGTCTCCCTTTTAAAAAGGAAGAAATGAACAATTAGAGCTGTTTACTAGTAAGTAGTAAAGTAATAAGTGCCTTGTCACTGAGGCTCCATACTAGGCAATGTTGTAGAAGGGATCTCTCCTTCAAGTATCGGATCAGACTTCATGACCTCTGAAGTCTCTTCTAACTTTTTAGTTTATAAATCTTTATTCTCCACTCTTACCTTCTGATTACACAGGAAATTCCATATCATATTTCTAACAAAGTTGTTTTTTATTCTCTTTGGAGAAACTAAATCACATTGAAAATCTAATTTTCTCTCCACTATCAATATCAACTTCTTGGCAGCTTTGAACATAACTTGAAGGTTTGTTCTATTCACTGAATATTAGATTTCTGGTGATTTTCCTAAAGCTATGTATTTGGTTATCAAAAAAATCTTAGGTATCATAGTGTTTAGGATTGGAAGAGACCTTGGAAGTCATGTAAATCTTCAAACTATTTCAACAATTCATTAGCAGTAGATATTGACTAATATAGTGAATTGTTAGTAACTACAAGGAATTAGATCCAAAATTCTACTTGGGGTGAACCAATGAATGGCTTTGCTTGCTGCCATATTAAATCTGGGGCTGGGAGAGAGAGAGAATATTAAGGACAGATGTTTGAATTGCCCATTCAATCTGTGTATGCTTTTGTTGGATATGCTATGTTGGTAATGCAAACCCTACCTGATCTAACTTCCAGTACATTAATAAGGTGAAACATTTGCTTCTTTCATTGTTTATTTAGTGAACCACAAGTCTTCCATTGCAACTTTCCATATACACAGATTTTTTTTAATTTAAACACACACACACACACACACACACACACACACACACACACACAAATAGATCAGATGCTCTAAATCTGCATCTCAGCTACCAATAGTCTAATTGTTGGAACTACACTCCCCTATCTTTGCCACCATCTGGTGGCAAGTATCAGAAATACATGTACAGGGTTTTGGAATGCAACCTCAAATCTTTTTAATGGCAGTAAATTTTTCTGTGTTTTATTTATTTTATAATTGGCTATGGTTTTCTTGGAGAAACAAAATGCTGCTAGTTTTTCTTCCTATTTATGAAAGTAGTACTTATTGAAATCATCTGTAAATATTTCTTTCTGTGCATTTTAAATATCCTACACAATTAAAAAAAAAAAACAAAAAACCAGCCCTTTTCCAAGCTTGGCCTCTCTGATCCTCAGTTATTTTATTGATGATCCTTGTGTTCCCCACTTTGAAGGTTTAGTGCAAGGAAAGAACTTTGTTAACTTCATACCCCTATAAAAAATATGACTTACTGTTATCCCTTTTGTCTCTGAAATACAGATGCTAGTTTACCCTATAGTTTCTGTGTGGTCAAGTTCCAGCAACTATCTAGTAATATCACCAAAACTCCACAGTTTCTCTGATTTAACGAGGCTATTTGTGTATCCCCTAATGAGTGCTATTCAATATTAAATAGACAAGCCTTTCATCATTCTTGAACATAATAATCAACAAATACAGGCTGCTAAATGACTGATTTTTGTGGGACATTGGTTACAAATGGGTGAGTTTCTGTTGCTAAGCAAGGTTTCAACATTTCTGTTTTTGGGTGCTGCAATGTCCTCCCCTCTAAGTTCAACATGTTTGGAAAAGATGTCTTGGAAGACACCAATAATTTCAAGTGATGGGAAAAGTGTGAAGAGTAAAAGACTCACTATGGATGTGATGTTAGAAGTGTGAAATCAGTCTGAGGCAATGAAAAATGTAGGCAAATTGTTAAAGCTTTAGAGGTTACTTGTTCCGTAATGGGAACAAGATATAAGACAGATGGTGCCTGTGGTGTCCTATAGGAGCTTCTGATATGGTACAATGTAAGCATAACCAGAATTTTTATTTTGTGACATTCTGAGAGGCTGCATGGCAGAATGGATAAAGTCCTATTACTTCACACAAATCACTTACCTATTTTGGACCTTAATTGTGCTCTGTTTCCCTGCCCCCCATTCTAGTGTCTCCTACTAGATGATTTGCTCTGCAGTCATTGCTGATGGGTGAAGGAGACAGAAGACAGGGAAATCTTCAGAATGTATTCTGAAAAATAAAACATGAAGGAAAAAGCTAAAAGCAACTCCCTTTTAGGCACTGGGTTCCTCCTCCATAGCTGACTTTCTTCCTGACTGCCAAGAATAACATCATAACCAAACCGTGTTGTAACATCAAGAACTGCTCCATAAAGTTGTTAGTCCAAACCCTTGGGACAACAAGCCTCCACTGATTGGGGGAGAGAGCTGAAGTAGGAATTGTGGTCTTTAATAATGAACCAATTAGAAAACAATTGCTGAGTAGGCCCAGGATAACATCAATAAATCATACACATGTATCTACCTACTTTCCATGTCCTCTCTCTATTTTCTCCTCAGCCCTGAAACCCCCTTTATTTCCTAACAGTAGGCAGGATGGCAAGTCCCGAGAATCATTGTCTTCTATCCTGAAAGCCAAGAGAGGGGAGTTCTAGCGTAGAGAGAGAATGGTTGGAGAGGGTCACCATAAAGTCGTAAAAATGTTTCAGGTGAGAAAATGATTCTCCTTTACCTCCCTCTTCTGAATAGAAACTGAGAAACCATCTACCTAATAGAGACAGGAAGAAAAGAGCTATAAGGAAGGCGCCTTCCTATAACTGTAAAAGTTGTATTTAAAATGCCACTGTAAAAAGTGTATTAATCTCAGGAATCCATGAGAATTTTTTACTCTTTCTACTCTGAATTTTAGGCTCTCTATCTGGGATTTATGACATTGTTTCTATAAAACTAAATACCTTGTTCCCAATCTTTGTTTCAGTATTCTCCAATTAACTACATTAGGTGGGATGTGCCTACACAAAAAAATACTGTATTACTGTTAATACCTTGACTCTCCTTGTCAATGCTTTATCTCACTTTTTCCATGTTTCCCTTAAATCTATGATTTATACACTTCACAGTTTTCTTAAGGTGATTTTGCTTTATCCAGAAGCCAACTTGTTTTCCCTAATGCAAACATCTCCTGTTGTATAATGATAATGACAGTCAATGAAAAAAATAGCATTCACTTAACAGATGTTTCCTTTACTGAAAATTGCTTGAATACATCTGTTCTCTAGAGCAAGAGGATTCCTTTAATCTCACAAGCCATGATCCATTCCCTAGATCCATGAATGAGGAGGCATATATTTCTTTATAATTTGAGGAAAACCAGTTATGATGTTTCTTATTTGTGGTTTTATTATCTTTCCCTTAGCAATCCAATAGAACATATATCCAAATAAAGTATTTGAATCAGTGGAGCTGACAATTATAGGAAAATCACTATTTCTGCAAACCAGACTGACATTTGATGAAGTGAGACTGTCCATACAGACAAAGGTTATAGCTTGCCATGTTTCAATAAAGTACAGGGTGAAAATGTTGATCATGGCTTTGATTACCAAAAAAAGCATTGGTTAACTTGACCTCTCTCTTACTCTTGAAGATTTCTCAGGACAAAGTACCTGTATGTGCTTCTATACTCACTCTTGTATAGTGGAAAGAACACTGGCTTTGGAGTCAGGAGAATTGAGTCTAAGGTAAAATTTCTAGTACTTTTAGTTTGTTGTATTTTAAGTCAATGAATTTAGAGTTAGGTGCCTTAGGGAATGTAGTCCTTAATAGATCCTCCTCAAAATGTCAAATTTAAGATTTTCCATAACACCTTGGATCTCTAAGCATCCAAGCAAACATAAGCAAGGGAAGGGTGAAGAAATCGGGATGTTTGGATTCTTGTTCTGATTGACTATTAATTTGCCATGTAAACAAAGATAAAGGTCTCTGAGTTTTTCTATGAGTTTCTCTCTCTTCATACATACTCTCCCCACATATATATGCATTGTGTATGAGTGTGTATATATATACATATAGATACACACACACACATATATATATATGTATATATATATATTACATATACATATCTCAACTAGCCAGTCTATTGCCATGCTAAAACTATAGAACATCATATATACATTTTATATATATATATATCATTATTATTATTTTGAATTAAATCCAGTTATTGTTACCACTTTGAAGAAAGTGGAAATGACATAGAGTGGAAGGAAGGAGGGAGAGAGAGAGAGAGAGAGAGAGAGAGAGAGAGAGAGAGAGAGAGAGAAAGAGAGAGAGAGAAAGGGAGTTGTGGGGAGCAGGGAGGCAACAGGTTTGATGTATCCTTTAAACTTAGGGGTCAATTGCCTGTCATATTTCTTCTCTTTGTTGTTGCTGAGTTTTGTTTTGGATTTTTAATTTGTTCTTTAACATTGATTGTTTTCTGCTGTATGAAAGTTTGAGAGTCATACCTCAGGGTTTGAGAACTCACTTAACACCACTAGCACCATGGAAAGATGCCAAATAGGCCACTTTGGGCCATGATTTTATGAGTTCTTCTGGCAACATATTCAGAAAACAGTAAAAAGCAAAAGCAACAAAATATTAACTTTTGCAATTACTTCATAAACCAATAAACTGTACAAACATTTTACTAGAAAGATTTGTATTCATAATTACTTGTTCTTTGGCTGGAAATGCAGTTGTTTTTGAAAGCATACTTTTAGCTTAGAATGACAAAAGTAAAGTTGATTTCACCTAATCATAGAATCTAAGTTACAGGAGAGTAAGAGCTAGTTTTGTATATGTCTTTTTATCATCAGAGCCCAGTATAGTGTATGCTTCATTATCTAATAGGATCTGTAATCTATTGGATTCACAAGCCATTTTGATCCTTTAAAGACTGTAGTGTTCCAAGATTCATAACCTAGAGCAATGATGGAGAACAATTTGATTGGGGTTTTGTGTCATGGACAAGCTTAGGATCATTAAAGAACTCTGAAGTTACCCAAATACAATCCAACTATTTGTATTCCTCTTGATTAATAATGGGCTCAACTCATTGTCCATCGTATATGATGCAGTAGATGGAATATTGAATTTGCAGTCAGGAAGATTGTTCAGTTTGAATTCTACCTTGTGACTGTGGGCAAGTTTCTTTTTCTGCCTAAATTTACTCATCTATAAAATACCTTCTTCTCAGGATTGTAATGAGAAACAAATAATATATGTTAAGTGTTCTGCAAACCATTTCCTGTTATATATATGCTAGTTATTATTAACAAGAAAAGACTCTTGTTATCAGAACTATAACTTTATGAATGTTAACTATTATCATCATTTTTATTATTATGATAATGGTGATATACATTTGGATCTTATAACCTCAATCCCTGAGGAATTTGAAATGACCATCAAGTAGATGAAATTAAAGACTGGTAGGATCAGACCAAGCATACTTTAATGAAATCCATCCTGGAAACAACATAATCTTGAAAGTTTCAAGGGACTCCTTTACAAGGGGAGATCTTAATCCAGAGGTTCATGAACTTTTTTTTAATATTTTAGTAACTGTATTTCAATAGAATTGCTTTCCTTTGTCATCTGATGTATTTTATTTTATGCATTAAAATACATTATTCTGAGAAGGGGCCCTAGGCATTACCAAACCACTGAAAAGGTGATCCATCACACACACACACACACACACACACACACACACGGCAGGGGGAATAAAGAGAGAAAGAAATGGAGAATCCCTGCCTTACAAGAAGCTCAGAAAGGAGATTATACCAAAAATGGAAAATAGAATCATACAATATGGGTGAGAGAGGGAGCAGAAAGCATGGACTTCTGTTAGTCACTTTGAAATTTATTTTGCTTATATCCTGAATTTACTCAACAGAACTCTTATATGTATTACCTGAAGTGTCTAAGTATTATGTAGAGTCAAATGCTGCCCAAGGTCTCCTGATTCTCAAGTTTAATATACTTTCCATTGTGTCACACTACCTCTTGTGTACTTCTTTCTAATTGATTTTTTTTTAACATTCTATTCATTTCTTAATATATTCTTCCCTCCTTTTCTACCCAGAGAATTATCCTGTATAATGGATTTTGAAAGAAACAGAAAAATAGTAGTTCCAACCAACACATCAGCTATGTCTGATATGCAGTTTTTATATTGCTTTGGTCATGGAATATATTATTTTCCTGATTGTTATTGCTTTAGTCTACCTCATTTACATGATGTATTTTTCATATTCACTATTTTTAGTAATATTTCATTAATTATATTCACATACCACAATTCATTTATCCAATCCCCAAATAATAGGAACCTACTTTGTTTCCCTTTTGTACCACTAAAAAAAAAATGTTGCTATCAATATTTAAACATAGATATAATAATATATGCCCTTTGTTCCTATGTGCCTAAGCATGGACATTTTAGTCAGTTTTTTAGTAAAATTGAAAATCTCCTTTCAGAAAGGTTGGACCAATTCACAGCTCCACCATCAACAAATTATTTTTATTTTCTGTTATCCTTGACAATTTGCTGGATATAAGGTAAAGCCTCAGAGTTATATTGATATGTATGTCTTCCATTATTAGTGATCTGATGCTGCTTCTTAATAGTTTACAATTCTCTTAAGAACTGTTTCTTCCTATTATTAACTACCTAGTCAATAGGAAATGAGTTTGGGTCATATATTTATGTCCCTTCCCTATATATTATAGGTATCAAAATCTTATAAGTAATATTTAATTCAAAGATTTTTTTCTTTTGATAGTTTCTCTTCTTAGCATTACATGAATATATGAAATATGAAATATATGAAATAAAAATACATGAAAAAAGTTTTTCAATTTCATGTAATCAAAATTATCTCTTATCTTTCATCATATTCTCAATTATTTATTTGGTTAAGAATTCTTCTCCTAATACCACTACATGCCAGAGATAAAAAACAAAAAGGAAAAAGATACATACACACAAGTATTTATAGTAGCTCTTTTAGAGGCAACAAGGAACTGGAAATTGAGGGATGTCCATCACTTGGGAAATGACTGAACAAATGGTATGTAATTATAATGAAATACTGTTGTGCTATAAGAAATGATGAGCAAAATGTTTTCAGAAAAACCTGGAAAGACGTGAACTGTTCCAAAGTGAGATGAGCAGAACCAAGAGAACATCATACAGATTAAGAACTAATTTATACAATTATTGGCTGTGAATGACTTAGCAATTCTCAGCAATACAATGATCCAAAACAATTTCAAAGGACCCAAGATGGAGAGAACTAATAGAGTCTGAATGCAGACTAAGACATTTTTTAAAACTTTATTGTTGCTGTTGTTGTTTTGCTTTGTATTTTCCTTCATAACATGATTAACATGAAAATATGTATAACCTATATCAAAATACTTGTTCTTTCAATAAAAGAATTGGGGAAAAAAAAGGAGGCAAAGAATTTGGGGCTCAAAATTTTAAAAAAAGTTTTAGAAAAAAAATTTTTTTAAATTAAATTTTAGCACAATTGCCAATATGCATTGATAGAGGGAATTTTCTCCCTGAAGGTTCTCAATACCAATGGAATTCTAAATCTTTTTTTTAAATTAAAAAAGAATTCTCCTGTTAACCATAGTTGTGAAAGATGCTATTTTTCTCTTGTGCTTTTCCTCTCATATATATGAATGCCTATATTTGTATATAGAAAATAGAGATATATGTATATATATACTCACATACTTACAAACATCAACACTCATATATTTACATTGCATTTAAAACAATGAAAATGCTTTCTGCCATTTTGGACCCAAAATCTTACTCTATGTAGAAATCCTTTCCTCTTCTCCATCCCAAATTGTTTCAGTAAATTATTATATACTATTAGGATTTCAAGTTGGATTTCATAGATTTCAAGTTGGAAGGAAATTTAGAGGCCATCTAATCCAACTCTCACATTTTACAGATGAAGAAACTGAAGTAAAGTCATTTGCTCAAAATCAAACAAGTAGTAGATTGCAGAGGTATGATTCAAACTCAAGTCATCTGATGCCAAATCTAATGTTCTTTCTACTATAGTATGTTCTGTGTCCTAGAAAAATTATTTACCTTCTTAATTGGAAACACAGATTTTCACTTCAATTTCTGCATATACATTCACTAAAATGCCTATATCCATGTAATCCTCCTTATACACATACTTACCCTTCCAAACATGCCCTGAAAAAATTATATTAACAATGCATGTCTATTAGACATTCCATTTAATGGTGGATCTTTCCCTTTGAAATCAGGATTTTTGAATTTGAAGCTCAATAAACCTAGACTCCTCCTTCTAGAAAATACCCAGAGAAATGTTAGTAGAATGAAGTATATCACTTTCAATAAAGAGACAGATGGCTTTGCCTCCTACTTTACTGAGAAGATAGAAGCCATATGGCAGGAGATTCCTGATCTACCCTCTTCACTTCAATGTTTTTATCCTTTCCTCCAGTCAGCAGAGGAAAATTTCCACTCTGTGAGATATTAATTCCTGAAGCTGATTCCTATCTCCAGATCAAATAATAAAATAAAATCCTTGTTCGTATGCCTATTCCTTATTTTTACAATACAAGCTCTTTCTCTCTTTCTTTAAGCTCACTTTATCTCCTCTCTTCCTCTATCCCCACCTTTGGAAATGTCTTTGATTCTTTCTTTAGCTATCCCCCTATTTCTTTTCCTTCCACTGCAAAATTTCTCCCAAAAAAAAAAAAAAAAAAAAAAAAAAAAAAAGACATCTATTTGCCATCTTCATTTACTCCACATCCATTTTTCCTTTAATACCATATATTATAGCTTCCATCTCAATCTCTCTACTAAAACTTTTCTCTTGAGTTATAATGAATCTCATTTAAGAGACTCAGCAGTGTTCTGAGGCTTAATATTATCAGCAAAATGTCATCCACAAACAGGAACATCTGGCAGACCTCACCACCTGTAGAGATTCTCTCTTCCATTTGAACTTTGTATTAAACATCCTCCATGACACCTTTGCATATATACATTTTTGTTTTATGCTTTAATTGATATTAATCATCAAAAGGTCTTCAAACAAAATTTTCTTTATTAGACCTTCTGGTAAATATTTTGAGCTATTGATATAGGTATGGGCAACAATTTAATGGAAGCAACATTTCATTCTACTAAATCAAATGCTTTTTTATCAACTAAAATTAAGCATAGTGTGTTCCTGTGCTCCCTACACCTTTCAACTGTGTGAATGAAAAGCATATCACTTGCAAAAGCCTTTTCCTTTCTCATAATTTTCTCATGTGTGCCCTTAGTGCATATGTAACTTATTCTTGTAAAATATTTATGAATTGTAGATGGGAAAATAAACAAATGTGTCTATAGTTATAGATTTCTCTTAGAGTTTGAGGGACTAATAATAAAGTCTAAGAGTTTTTCCATACCTTTGGCAATTTCTCTTTCTGATGCCATAAAAAATCATTCCTATAGTGACTTCAAAATTATTTTGCTACAAATTTGTCTGTCTAGTCAACCTAGTCCAACTGCCCTTCCCAATTTTATTTTCTTCAGTACCAGTTGCATTTTCTCAAATAGCACATCTTTAACTGTGATGTTAGAGTACAAATATGGCACTACTATATTTGATGGTAAAAAGAATTTATTATCAAAATCTTAATAGATATGTTTCCATTTTTCACTTGCTTGCTTTTTTCTTTCTAGTTTCATCCTTAAATGAACTCTCATGTCAGTGAGCTATTTTCTACTTCTTAAAATATAACTGTAGTCCCTATGAGCTCCAGAAGAATGGCACAAAACAACGCTGGGATAGATTTAAATGTTTTATTGATACTCGTGGTCAAACCTAGCTTAAGGGAGTATGGGGTAAATGTAATCAGGGATAAAGTCATAAAGGCCTTTCTTGCCCCTATCATCCCAATGAAAGGCAACCATGCTGGGTGGTGGCTTCAGTAAATAATGGGATGTACTCTGCAGTTGAAGGCACAGAGTCATTGAGGATCCCAGTTTATGTAGAATTTTTAGTCTGCCACTGGTGGCACTCTTCACCTCACTAGTGGGGCAATGGGATCAAGGACTGTGGACTAGAGGTTAAAAAAGATTCCTAAAAATATACCAGGAGGACCTGCACAGTATGAGAGAGGTAGAATTTAAAGCAAGTTTGCTGAAGAGTTTCAGTATCCAGTTCTACAATAACACTTCCTTTTCAGAGTCATAATGGGAGATAATGCTAGAAGAATGGACCAGCAGACCCCTCTGGTTACTCATCTTCCAATTCTAAATTTTGTAATTACAACAAAAACAGAATGTCTAAGCTGGACAGGAACTCAGAATATAAGACTCTGAGTTCTTCTGTAGCTTTAGCATTCTATTCTAATGGGAATTAAGTATATTTACACATTTATTGAAACAAACAATTATTAAGAGCACCCTGGCTAAAAGGGGAGTTAATTGTTGTGGTGTAGTATGACTGATTAGATCTCAGTAGAATAAGGTGATAGGGAAAGGACAGCAAGATTACTCCCTAAACCAACACTCCAGAGAGAGAGAAGATAGGAGAAAAAAGGATTCAAGTCTGTCCCCACCTCTTTCTCAGTAAAGAGAAAGGAAAAAGAATCCAGTACTAGCTGATCCACTCTGTATTTCACAAATGTATTAGATATATTAGAAATGGTTTGCAAAATACACAGTGTTAAGAACTGAGGGCTACAAAGATTAAATATGTGTATATATGTATATATGTAGTCCCTACCCTAGAGTTCAGGTTCTTCAAAAGATTGTGTACTTCTGTGTGTGGAACTTACAGGCTTCTCCTTTTATAGAGGATAATAATGATAGACAGATAGGCAGGCAGATAAGTAGTCAGCTGGTAGACTGGAGAGAACTGGTTTTCCCACAGAATAAAGTCCAAACTGTACATGCTGACTTTCAAGGAATCTTCCCTAAACTCATTCTTGAAGTCCCAGCTAGCTAACTTCACTAACAAGATTTGTTATCTGTGATTTGTCTTTAAGGTACAAAGAATGACAAAGTAGTCAGATGATTAGCAGCCACAGAATTATAACAAAGACACTAAGGTGGGGGGAGGAGGGAAATCATGCCTGATATTCTTACTGAGAGTCAAATAGTCTGATAATGCATAATTTAAAGACGTCAATGTGATTATCCACAAGCTAATGAGTCAAGACATTTTCAATTCAATCACCATGTGTTAAGCAGCTACTATTTGCAAAGGTACTGAGTTGAGAATGAAAAAATGATAGCAATCCTACCACCAACAAACCTGAAATTTAATAAGGGAGGTTAAATTTTGCTGAACCAGAAGCTTTGATATTTACTAGCACTGTAACCTTAGGCAAATTATTTTCTAAACTTAGTTTCCTGATGTCTTGCTCCTGGACTTTAATGACTGTAGAGAAGAAAGTGAGGCTGACAACTGAGTACAGATTGAAGCATGCCTTTTTTTAAATTAAAAAATAGAACTTTATTTTTCTTGGAATTTTTGCATATTTTCTTTTGGCTAATATGGAAATGTTTTGTGTGACTCACATGTATAACTGATACCATATTGTTTGCCTTCTTAAAGGGTAGAGGAAGAGAAAGAGAGGGAGAATTTGGAGCTCAAAAAGTTGTTGGAGTGTTAAAAAAAAATGTTTAGATGTAATTGTAAAATATTTAACAAAATTTAAAAAAAAAAGCACCAGAAAACTTCTATGAACTGATACAAATAAAGTAATCAGAACCAGGAAATCATACACAATGATTATGACTATGTAAATGAAAGGACAAAAAAAAGTAAGAGAGAAAATAAAAAAAGTTGAATCTTGAGTAATCATAAGAGGCTCGTTCCCAAAAAAGAAATAAGAAAAAAAAAATGTATTTTTGTTCCCCTTTTTTTCTTAGAAGTAGGTGGCTATGTATGTAGATCCTTGGATATGCTATTAGATTTTATTAAATATATAGCGTTCCTTATTTAAAAAAAAAAATCTTTGCTAAGTAAGGAGAGACAGACATGAATTTAAAAATTAAAGTAATATAAAAACAAAAGATATAAAGAAAAAATTTTTAAAGAAAAGTATTATTTTTAGGGAACGATTTTAAGCAAATGAAGGTTTCAAGAAGTATCTGTGTATTTTTGAGAGAGAAACAAAGGAAAGAGAATCAGTGATTCAGTCCACAAATATTTAAGTGTTTATTAACGGGAGGCATTGCATTAAGCATTTCAGTTACAAATAGAAGCAGAAGGCAATACCATCACTCAAGGATCTCATGGTTTTTAACAGAGGAAGACAAAATTGAATTATAGCAGAGTCAGGGGAGAACGACAGTAAGAAAGTTAAGAAAGGAGGGGACTTTAGACTACTGTAATATAGTGACTTAAAACAGCTTCCAGGGTAAGAAATACATCAGTCCAAGGGGAAAAAAAAAGAACCAGATTGGAACTTTGGCTTGTATATATACTAGGTGTTCTAAGGAAGGAAGACAAAGCCTACTCTCTCTCTCCTCTTTGTATCCCAGACATTCATTTATCCATTCAATAAATATATATTGAGCTTTTGTTGTGTGTTAATAACTATACTAGGTGGGAGCAGCTAAGTGGCACAGTGGATAGAGCACCAGCCCTGAAGTCAAGAGGATCCTAGTTCCATTGTAGCCTTAGACACTTAACACTTCCTAGCTGTGTGGCCCTGGGCAAGTCACTTAACCCCAATTGCCTCAGCAAAAATAAATAAATAAATAAATATACTAGGCACTGGGGAAACATTTACTTTCTCCAATGAAGGAAAAAACAAGCCTATTTTTACATAAGGCTTTAAGATTTACAAAGTACTTTGTCCTTATTCTTTTGGTAAAACTGTTTGGGGAAAAAAAAAGGTAGATTTTCTTCATATCATAGTAATATGATAATAATAATAACAAAAAAAGAAAAGAAGTTTAAAAAATTAAGTTCTAGATAGCAGGAAGGAAATAATCAGTCAGGCTGGGTTCTCAGACCTACTCCCTACTAGATAATCTCTTCTTTCAGAAGACCTTCAATCCTCCCTTCTTCATCCTCACCTTCAATTATAATTTGTATATCCAAGTTAACTCTAGCTCCCTTCTGATTCCCTGCAATTTCTCCAGGATCCCTTTCCTGCATCTTTTATTTAATCACTGGGTTAGCATTAGTTAACCCAGTTAAAGTTAAAGTTGAAGTTAAAATCAAGTTGCCACTAAACAAAAGGTAAGGAAAGCCCAAGAAAACAAGAGAAAGACTCAAAGAAAACAGCTGGACAGAGCTAGGTTATGTATTCAGTGTTCCAAAAGATAACCATGAGATTTCCCCTAAATAACCTTAGTCAATCTCTCTCCCCTGAATTTCTCTCTTCTGCTTACTTTTAAAAAACCTGGCAAAACAAGTTCCTCTCTTAACTTCCCTCTCCTCCCTCCACCATCAACCTCTTTACCATTGGAAAAGTGGTATGTGAAATACATTTACATAAATTATCCTATTTTATCCTCAGGGGATACTATGAGGTAAATAAGACATATACTATTGTCCACTCCATCCTTCCTTCCTTCTCTCTTTCCTTCCCTCTGTCCTTTCTTTCTTCTTCCCCTTTCCTTCCTTCCTCCTTTCTTTCCTCCTTCATTTCCTCCTCTATTACCCCCTTCCTTCTTTCCCTCCTTCCTTCTCTCTTCCTTTTTCTCTTTCCTTCCCTTTTTCTTTCCCTCTTCCCTTCTTCCCTTCTTCCTTACTTCCTTCCTTTCCTCCTTCCCTCCTTTTCTTCCTTCCTTGACTTTTCCCTTCCTTCTTTCCCTCTTTTCTTCGCTCCTTCTTCCTTTCATTCCCTCCTTTGTCCATGAAAATAAACAGGGCCCCAAGAGTTTCACTCATTTGTCTAAAATCATATAGCTAGAAGAAAGTAGAACCAAGAATTTTGGGAATTTACAAGGCACTTTAAGATTACAAAATATTATATAGATGGGATTTCATTGAATCCCAACAACAACCTTATGAACTAGGAGCTATTATCTCTATTTTACATATGAGGAGACTGAGGAAAGCAGAGATTAAATGTCTTACCCAGGGTTTCATAAAATAAGTATCTGAGATGGGATTCAAACTCAGAACTTTCTGACTCCTGGTCCAATGTTGTCAGGCAACTAGGTGGAAGAGTGGATAGAGTACTCAGCTTGGAATCAGGAAGACTAAATTCAAAACTGACCTTAGCTATGCAATCCTGGGCAAGTCTGCTTCAATTTCCCTATCTATAAAATGAAGGTAAATAACAGCACCTACTTCCCAAGGTGGTTCTGAAGATAAAATGAGATAATATTTGTAAAGCATTTTATAAACTTTAAAGCACTATATAAATGCTAGGTGGCTAATAGTATACCATTGTTGGATAGGACCTATCACAACTGTCAGTCCCCAAAATAGAATACCTTATTAATTATTAAATCCTCTAATAATCACTATTTAGCTATTTTTTTAAGATCAAAAGATTTTCCTATAGACTCTAGTCCTATAGGTAGAGAATTAAGTCTCTTCCCAGTTTAGGGCTAAATCCCTGTCAGAAAGTAGTTTCTTCAGATGTAGAATTATGAAGTGGAACATAAATATAATGTTAACTCACATGGGGAATTTATGTAGTACATTATCAATAGACTATAATCTCTTGGAGGACAGGAATTATTCTGCTTTTGTATTTATGTCCCCAAAATGCTATTATATAATAAGCACTTAATACTTATTGATTTGCTGTACAAGAAATTGTTCTTAAATTTTCTCAAAATCTAAGGAAAAAAAATAAATACAGTACTTTGTAAATACTTTTAGTTTTTTTGTTTTTAAAAAAAAATCTATGCTTTATAAAAACATATTTTTCTGGATTTTCAAAAACTCTATTCCTTATATAGCTTACACATTTTCTGGGTTGTCACTCTCTTCACTGTGAAGGACATCCTTGATAACTTACATAAATGAATGCCATCACTACTTCTCTACAAAGGAAATAAATTGTCATAGACAATAATTAAGCAATTATGCAAAACAAAATCCATTCACTATTCCAAAGGAAAAGAGTAATATATTTTGCTATTCTATGTCAATTATAATGAAGAAAAACACTTTTTTCAAGTTGTACATGGAAATTGACACATTAATCATTCTGTATATTCGAATAGTTTTCCAGGGAGATGGTGTGCTCCATCAGCCTTCCTCTCATTGGTTACCAATCTCTATTTCCCAATTCTCTCTTTTGCTGACAGGTAAGAAATGATCTCACTGGTGTCCTGTATGGTGAAGGTATTGAAATTTCAGACACAGCAAGCTTCTCGAATGATCCCTGCAATAGTGTGAAAAAACTTAAGGTATGTGAAGATGTTTTACGCTCCAACTAAAGAGATAATCATGATTTCTATGAATCATATTCCTAATCAGCCAGGTGATTGTGATCAAAATTATATTTTCTTTAATTCCACCACAGAATAAATTATAGATTTATTTATCTAGACCATGCTGCTGCTGATGATGATATTTACATTTGAATAATGCTTTGTGGTACATAACGTGCTTTAAAATGTATCATTCTATTTGACCCTCATAAGGACACTATAGGCAAATTTTATTATCCTTATCTCTTAGATGAAACAAGACCAGAAAAGTAAAGTAATTTGTCCAAGATCACATAGCTAGCAAACAATAGTTCTCAGGTCTTCTGATTCCTAATAACAGTATGTCATATTTCCATTACATTTTAAGCTTTATACAGCACTTTCCTAAAAAAACATTCATACATAGCAGTGGAATAAATAGTGCTGTCTCCATTTTATAGATAAGGAAACTGAGTCTCAAAGAAAGGGGACATGTCCCCCATGCTCCATGAGGTAATATTGGAGGTGAGATTCAAAACCAGATCTCCTCATTTCAGATCTGACACCATTATTTTCTATTACATATAGAAATGCCAATGTTTATGTGGATTTATTTTGTATCCAGAAACTTTGCTAAAGTTGTTAATTGTTTCTAGTAGTTTTTTAGTTGATTCTCTAAGTATACCATCATATTATCTGCAAAGAATGATAATTTTTTTCTCATTACCTACTCTAATTCCTTCAATTTCTTTTTCTTCTCTTATTGCTAAAGTTAACATTTCTAATACAACATAGAATAGTAATGGTGATAGTGGGCAACCTTGTCTCACCCCTGATCTAATTAGAAATGCTTCTAATTTATCCCCATTACATATGATGCATGCTGATGGTTTTAGATAAATACTACTTGTCATTTTAAGGAAAACTCCATTTATTCCTATGATCTCTAATGTTTTTAACACTATGGTGTTGGATGTTGTCAAATGCTCTTTCTGCATCTATTGAGATATAATCATATGATTTCTGTTAGTTTGGTTATTGATATAATCAATTATGCTAATAGTTTTCCTGCTATTGAACCAGTCCTGCATATAAATCCTACTTGGTCATAGTGTATCATCCTACTGATAAGTTGCTATAATCTCTTTACTAATGTTTTATTTAAGATTTTTGCATCAATATTCATTAGGGAAATTGGTCTATAATTTTCTTTCTCTGGTTTCATCCTTCATGGTTTAGGTACCAGGACCATATCTGTGACACCACTATTATCAAATAGAAACAGATTCTGGGGGGGTCTTATATTGACCTAAAAAAAAAAAACAAATTATATTATCTGTTGTATTTTTATTTCCTTATTGCATTTGTATTTTTTATTTTGTTAAACATTTCCAATTACATTTTAATCTGATTCTGGACCCAATAGGGAGTTTTACTGACTATGTATTTGACATTTATGCTCTCCAACACACTTTCTCTATTCTGAGTGACCATTCCATTCTATCAATCAATCTGTCTATCAATAAACATTTATTAAGTCCCTAATGTGTTCCAGGCTCTGTGCTAAGTGCTGGGTATACCAAAAAAAAAAAAAAAAAAAAAAAAAGGTAAAAGACAGACCCTTCCATCAAAGGGACTCAACCTAATATGGGAAATAACATGCAAACAAATATATTCTAAGCAAACAGGCATTAGAATTAAGAAGGCTACCTGTAAAAGTTAAGATTTCAATTGGGATTTAAAGGAAGCCAGGAATATTAGTAGGCAGAGTGAAGGAGGAAATGTTTCCCAGGCACTGGGGACAGCCAGAGAGAATGTTCTGACAAGAGAGATGGAGTGTCTTATTCCTCCAAGCCAGGAAGTTGATCTCATTAGGTAGAAGAGTATATGTTGGGAAGTAAGGTATAAGAAAACTGAAAAGGTAGAAGTAGGCTAGGTTATTAAGGGCTTTGAATGACAAAAAAGAGAATTTTGTATTTGATCCTGGAAGCAATTAGGTGCCTAAATTTTATTGAATGGAGGTGGTTTGGAGAGAGCAACACAATACCTGCACTTTGGGGAAATCACTTTAGTGACTTAATGGAGGACAGATTGAGGCAGACAGATCTACCAGTAGACTAAAGCAATAATAAAGACATGAGATAATGAGATCTTGCTCTAGAGGGGTAACAGTGTCAAGAGGAGAAGAGATCGTACAGAAGAAGTATTGCAAAGTTGAGATCAACAGACCTTGGCAACAGGTTGGAAATGAAGTCCACGATGACTCTAGGTTGTGAACCTGAAGGACCTGGAAGATGGAGTTATCCTCTACAGTAATGGGGAAGGGGGAAGGAAGGGAGAAAAGAGAGACAGGAAATGGGATTAGGGAGAAAAATAATTAGTTCCATTTTAGAAATAGTGAGTTTTAAATGTCTATCAGACATCCAATTCAGGATGTCTGAAAGGCAGTTGGAGATGGGAAATTGTAGGTTATCAGAGTTTGGATCAGGAGAGGTAGATGTGAGCATCATCAGCATAGAGATGGTAATTAAATCCATGGATTATGAAATCACCAAGGGAAGTAACATAAAAGAAGAAAAGAAGGTCTTTTTGTTGTTGTTGTTGTTGTTTATACAAAATCATAAAGGTATATAAATTTCTTTTGTGTCATTTTATTTCTTATACCCTATGGAGGGCATATGGAATGCCTCTTCATTCAAGTATCTAATCTTCCTATTCAGCTCTAATTGACAGCCCTACACATCCCTGAAAAAATCTGATTTTAGGAAAAGGTCTAAGAAGTTACTTGTACCTAAATATATAAGGTGTCCCAAAAGTCTTAGTTTGGTTTTAATCTATAATAGATTGTGACTTCCCTGAAAATGTTATGATCCTGGACTGGGATATAAATGGAACATAGGGGACAGACAAGACAGATATTTCAACAGGCCTCATTAACTGATTAGATGTTAGGATAAGAGAAAAGGACCTTAGATTGAACATGGGGGTGGAGCTGGAAGTGAAAAAGTAAAAGATGTCAAAAATAATTCCCAAGTTTCCAAGCTCAATTGACTTATAGTAGTTCCAATATTATTAATAATAATACTAAGCATTTCTATAGTTCTCTGAGTATTTTGCAAATAGTATCTCATTTGATTCTCATAATAACCTTGGGACATAGGTGTTATTAGGGTCTTTTTTAGTTTCATGATCAGCAAACTGTTGTACGCAACATTTGGATCATTTGTGATCCAATAACTCAGATTGGTCCTTTTACATCTCTCACCATCCACCTATTCCTCTTACTTAGAAATTAGCAATTTCTCTTTGGGCTTCCCTCTCTCCCTCTCCACTTCACATTGGTTTTCTATATCTTTTCTTCCTCAGTTATACCTTATGCAAACCAACTGTAGGTTATGGCAATAATATAATCACACACACACACATACACACACACTTCTTCCCCTTCTACTCAGCCCCCATCCCTATCCCCAGTGTCCATTCATTTGACTCAGAGACTCCATAATGAGTGCTGTTGAATGAGGGCCTTTAGACCTGGAGAAGAACAACTTTGCAAAGCACATGGTGGGGGTGGGGAGGTACAGGGAGAAAGGAAGTCAGGGACAGTTATGCTAACACCACCTCTCTACTGCTTGCTCCATGATTGGTTCTTTAAAGAGCTTCCTGCACCACTGGGGCCTGAGCAGACATCTGGGAGATTTAATTTTTAAAGAGTCTCAGTGTGAAATAGAGCCCAGACCCTTTAAACTCCCCTCCATTTCACACTGAGGCGTGTAAAACTTTAAATGCCTCAGAGCCAGATCCAAGGTTTGCTGCTGCTTCCTATGAACCTATTTAAAGGATCCACTCCCAAGTAGGTGGAAAAGGTTTTTTTCAGATCTTAGGCCTGGCACTGAGGAAGATTCAAGGGTAAATAAAGCTCAGACCCCATCCTCAAGAATTATCTACAATATAATATGAAGGGCAAGACCTGCCTCTAATTCCCCAGGAGACTCTAAAACATGTTCTCTGGGTTTCAGTTTCTCAATCTGATAAATTCTGAGTTTCTTTCTCTCTTTAATAGCTCGCATTTATATAATATTTTAGAATTTGCAAAGTACTTTACAAAAGTTATTTTTATCCTAACAATCTTAGAGACAGGTACTATCATGATTTCCATTTTATAGACGTGAAAACTGAGGCAGAAAGAGCTGATGTGATTTGCTCAGTCACAGAACTAGCAAATATATGGAGCAGGATTTGAGCTCAGGCAATCTTGAAAGAAATAGTCAAAGTAAATTTGATAGTCCTTGGTTTTACTTGGATATTATGGTTGAAAGAGGGATAAAAAGGTTATTAGAAGGAGAGATTAGTGGTTTAATTTCAGACATGTAAAGCTTGATGCTGTAATGGGACACATAGGTGAAGATATCTACTATGCAGTTGAAAATATAGAACCTAAAGTTGGTATTATTGTCATCCCCATTTTACCAATTAGAAAACTAAAGCACAGAGAAATTATAAACACATTACCCTGAGAGATAGGATGCACAATAAATATAGGGTAGTGTTGGGTTTTTTCCAAAGGCTAATTCATAAACAGCAGGACCATAATGGGTTTCCAAGGAAAACAAGGGCTATGGTAAGTCTCCGATCTTGGAATCTAATATTTAAGGGAGGTAAATGTGGCCTTCCACAATATGTCCTAAAGTACTATTGTCACAGGGAGAATGAAGGCTAGGATGGACAGACTATGATTATCTTTTCTTATAAACATTTCATCAGCATTTTAAGGTTTACAAAGCACCTACCTCATCACAGTCCTGCAAGTTTTAAGTAATAATATCTGTAATATACAGATAAGGAAATGGGAGTTCAAAGAAATAAAGTAATTTGTCCACAGCCACATACCAAGAAAGTGCGAGAATTGTGAGTAAAACTCAGGTCTTTAATGTCATTCAATAAACATTTATTAAGAGCAAAATATGCTCCTGGCCCTGTCCTAGGTGCTGGAAATCCAAAACTGAAAAAAAATGCATCCTTCAATGGACTTAGTAATGGAGGAAACCACAAGTGCACCGATAAGTAAATAAAGAAGTAATTGGGGGATGGGACAGAGAAATCAGGAAAGGAAAAGAAGAAGAGAGTGTCTTCTATAGTGTAAGGGACAGACTGGGCAAAAGCATAGAAATGGAAGGGATGGGAAGAAGCATTTATTAAGCATTTGCTATGTGCCTGGTACTGTTATCACATTTGATTGAAGTGGGTGCTATCATTTTCCCCATTTTACAATAAAGTTAAGAGATAACCTAGCTAGGAAGTGTCTGAAACCAGATTTGAATTCGGGCCCAGAACTCTATCCATTGTACCACCTCAATGGAAGACGGAAATAGTGAATAAGCCACATGAGTGGAATGTAGAGCATAGAAGAGAGAGAGCATTAGGGATTGGACTTGTGATTTCATTAGATCTGAGAATCCCTGGGTGAGGAAACAGCTGCTACCAGCCCAGGTCAGCACCTTTTCTCCAATTAATAGGCCTAGAAAGTTCCCTAGAGCAAAGGTATCAAACCAGGGCTCTACTTACAGCCCATAACACTCCATTCCCAAATGCTGCTGAACCAGATTAAAATGCAATTGGGAAATGCTGAATAAAATAAATAAAAACACAGTAAAAATAGATAATATCACATTTTTTAAAAATTAAGTTAATATGCAGCTGGCAGGTATTCTTATGTCCGCATTAATGGTTTCGTTTCTATTTGAGCTTGACACCACTGGCCTGGAACATGGAAAGAATGTGACTGGCCAGAGTCCCATAGCCAGAATGTCTCAGAGGCAGAGCTTGAACCTGGATTTTCTGTTTTCAAGATCATCTCTCTACCTACCACACCCCACTGAGAATGAGGACTGTGAAATCATTGTAGAAAGACAGATTCAGAACTTACTGAGAGAGCTTTAAATACCAGCCAAGTGTCTATATTTTATATTAGAAGAAAGAGACAATCAGTCAGGTTCCTTGAGTAAAGGAATGTCTGACTGATTGGCCACCTGACTAACCAACTGATTACATGACTGACTGATTGACTAACTGACTCTCTGACTACTTGACTACCTGACTGTCTAAATGCCTGAATAACTGATTGACTGACTGACTACTTAACTAACTCACAATATGACTAACTACCTGCCTACCTAATTGATTATAAGACTGACCAACTGACTGACTACCTGATTGACTGACTGCTTTAAAAATCATTTGGCAGCCAGATGATAGAGTAAAGCTAGAAAATGACTCCTCAATCCAGTCTTTGCTCCACTATTTCATGCTGCTTTCCAGTTGTTATTCTTATTTTAGTCATAGTAGGCATTTGGGGTGACATTGTAAGGCATTTGCCTTCAAAATTTGCAAGATCTATTTTTATTCTCTATCACATGGCCTTTATTCTGAATTCTCACCTGCACATTTTGACCGTCACATCTGGCCTGTGTACTTGTTATTTTTTTTTAATAGCCTTTTATTTACAGGATATATACATGGGTAACTTTACAGCATTAACAATTGCCAAACCTCTTGTTCCAATTTTTCACCTCTTACCCCCCCACCCCCTCCCCTAAATGGCAGGATGACCAGTAGATGTTAAATATATTAAAATATAACTTAGATCTGTGTACTTGTTATTTAGAAATGTAAATAGACCTTGAATCCCTTGCCAGACTGTGGGATTACCCATGAATTACCAAATCCATTATTTCTTAATCCTCATTGGGTTGGGTTTTTTATTTTTCATTTAATTTTCTCAAGAGTTACATGAAAGGAGAGACACATGCTTTGGATGACAACTCATCAAGAAAGTCAAAACTGAAGCAACTTAGAAACTTTAACCAATCTTTTGTCTTTACTCTTGAAATTTCAGTTTGTAGATGCATCAGTTGGTATGCAATTGTGAGTTCTGTATAGACATATGTGTGCAAACCTGTAGGTAAAACATATATGTGCACACATATATACATCCATTAAAGGCACTTGAAGTGCCTGATTGGATGGAGCTTTGAGCCTGGAATCAGAAAGACGAGTCAAATTTGGCCTCAGATATTTCCTATCTATGTGACTCTGGGCAAATCATTTAACACTAAAAAAAAAAAAGCTGAAGAATAAAATGGCAAATGATGTAACCTTTCTCTTAACCTTTCAAATTCCTCAACTGTAAAACACTTGAAACAATGCTTGACTAAGTCTTCCAAGGGGCAGAGGTAAGAAAGAAGAGCATTTAGGAGGGACAGCCCATGTAAAAGAACCTCTCATTCTTTATGCAATAGTCAACTCAACTCAACAAATACTGATGGGAACTCTTGACTCCAGGGCCAGTGCTCTATCACTACACTGCTAAGCTGTCCAACACATATTAGTGTGACTACATATAACATATAAAGATATGTGATAGGAATACAGGAAAATTTCTGTCCTCAGGAAGCTTATGTTCTACTAGTGAAACAGAGCACCTACACAGGCAGTAAATGCAAAGTACTTTGCAAAGGACAAGCACTAAAATCTGGAAACGGGTTGGAATAGGAGGAGACATTTATTATTGTTATTGTTCAGTCATGTCCAACTTTTCATGGCTCCATTTTCTTGGCAAAGATACTAGAGTGGTGTGCCTTTTCCTTCTCCAACCCATTTTACAGATGAAGAAACAATAGCAAATAAGATTAAGTGACTTGTCCAGGGTCACACAGCAAATAAATGACTGAGGCTGGATTTGAATTCAAGATTTAATCTTGACTCTAGGTCTGGCATTGTATACACTTTGTGACCTACCTGTCCCAAAGAGAGGTTTAACTATACTATAAACTACTTGAGATCAAAGTCTTGCTTCATTTTTCTGTCTTTTCCAATTGCTCATTAGTTTTCTTACTATTACAGACATATGATAGAATATCATAGAATTTCTTTAATTAAATTAAATTGAATTCCCTAACAAGAAAAATAGTGAATCACTAATAATTAGAGAATCATAGATTTAAAGTTGAGAGGGATTTTAGATCAGGAAAATAAAATCCAGAGAGATCAAGTGACTTGCATAAGATCCTACAGCCTAAATGTCTGAAATTTTCCTACTTCCACAACTGGCACTCCATCTACTACTCTATCTTGCTGCCAAATGAAACAAAATTTTCCACATAACTCTGGGTAACTGAAATAATAGCCAAAACAAAAATGCCCAGTCATGCACTGACTCAGTTCAATATTTTTAGTTATCAGTCAACCTGCAGATAATGTATTAAAATATAAAGATCTAGATTACAGGCAGTTAGATAGTGCAGTGAATAGAGCATCGGGCCTGGAATTAGGAGGACCTGAGTTAGAATCTGGCCTCAGACACTTAACACTTATGAGCTGTGTGAGCCTAAGCAAGTTACTTAACTCCAACTGTCTCACCAAAAAAAAAAAAAAAAAAAAAAAAAAAAAAGGCCTACAGACCCTTGGTGTTCTATGTAGTGTCTTCTGAGACTATTTAAGCACCAACAATATTTTTTTCTAAAATAATCCAGATTAAATTATGTACTTAAATAATTAAAGATTTTTCCTCCATCACTGTAGATACCCGTTCTACTAATGTGAATCACAGTACCTCCATGCCTTAATAAATGGTCTCCACAAGATTCTGATGAGAAAGCCTTTGCAGTTTGGTAGGATCTGCAAGATTTTTAATACATTAAAATAGCCAGTTATATCACTACTGGGTCTATATCCCAAAGAGATCATAAAAAGGAGAGAAAGTGCACCCATGTACAAAAATGTTTATAGCAGCTCTTTCTCTGGTGGCAGAGAACTGGAAACCTAGGGGATTCCCATCATTTGGGGAATGGCCAAAAAAGTTGTGGCATATGAAAGTATTGGAACACTATTGTACTATAAGAAATGATGAGCAGGCAGATTTCAGAAAAAGCTGGGAAGACTTACATGGATTGCCACTGAGTGAAGAGAGCAGAACAAGGAGAACACTGTACATAGTAACAACAATGTTGTGCAATGCTCAGCTTTGATAGAATAAGCTCTTAGCAACACAATGATCTAAGATAATTCCAAAAGATTCATGATGGAAAATACTATCCATATCCAGAAAAAGAACTATGCAAATCTGAGTGTATTGTTTTCACCTTTTTTTTCTTGTGTGTGTTTTTCCTTTGGTTCAGATTCCTTTTTTTTTTTTTTTTTTGACAACATGACTAGTGTCGAAATATGTTTAATATGATTGTACATGTATATAACCTATATCAGATTATTTGTCATCTTGGGGTGGAGAAGGAGAGGGGGGAATTGGAAATTAAAATCTTATAAAAGTAGATGTTGAAAACTATCTTTACATGTAATTGGTGGAAGAGAATACTATTAATTGAAAAAGATACACTGTCACTTCCAGAAGTCACCAGAGTAATATTTTTGGAGAGGGTAAAACTATATATGAAATGTCATAACTCAGATTGGGCAACCAGAGCTTTGTACTGAAATTTAGATCATTTACAGGTTTACAGCCTTTCATAAGATAGAAATACTAAGCTTAGCACCTAATAAGCAAGTTCAAACAGGAAGCCCCCTTTCCTGGCTGCACACCAGGTTAATTTTCCCTGGCCTAGCTTCATAATATCCCCCTCTCATCTCAGAAGCCACCATGTGGAGATCCATAAGTGTCTGCTACCAAACACACTTCCTACAACTTACTATAGCTATAAAAATTGCCAGTTCTGCTCAGTCTATGTATCAAAAAAAATTTACAAAATGTAACACTGGGAAAGGGCAAGAAAATAAGTTGAAGTTTCTTCTATTTCACTCTAAAATGTTTCTACCCCTCTTTTATCTGAAAGCAATTCCATGCTCCCCAAGTGTCTGGACTAGAATTAATGAATTTTGTCAATAGATTCTGAGCCCCAAAAGATTACATGGACAAATCAATTTGGGAATTGCTATAAGTACTAAGTTTTCTAAGCTAATAGGGCTATTTACAATAGTTCAGTAAGAATCATTATTGACAGCAAAGAAGATCTAAAAGGAACGAAAAACTTAATGGGGCATTACTGAAATCACGATGATACAGTACTGCATAAGATATGATATATGGTAATGAAAAATGGAAATGGCTTGAAATATTTTACAGCATTACAGTCATGAAGATAACAAAGAAACTCCTCTCTGGGTTCTCCATTAAGATTTTTAAAAATCATTTTAGAGTCATTTTCTCCCCAGTTTCCACTACCCAAAGATGATTTTGAAAATTTAGTTCCTTTTTATATTATTAAATTATTTGAACATGTAAAATGAGTTTCCACTTAGCACTTTCCAACTATGAAGGAATTTAAAATATATCTTTAAAAGAAGGTTTTTAAAACTAACTCTTCCTAATGCATGAGATAACTTTGGTTCCTATTCAGACGTTCCAAGAGATTTTTTGGAATGATGGATTCCAGTGCTAGCTGGAAGGGTAGTACAGGAGACAAAATATTGGAGTGGAAGGTAGAAGGCTTCAGACACAAACTAGCTGTATATCCTTAGACAAGGTACTTCATTCTGATTCTCAAGTTCTATAATTGTAATATGAGGATATTTACTGTCTGCTAGACTATCCCATAGGACTATTGGGAGGATAAAGTATACTAATATACATGAAAACATACAGCACTCTTTTTCTGTTCCAATTATGACCATAGAAGTGTCCATTTTATTTAGAGTTTCTGAAATTCAGAATAATTTTTTTTAATTTTAAACAATGAAAATGTGCATGAAAATAATTGAAAATTAAGCACTATATAAATGCATGATAGTGTTAAGGAATTAGGAACTAACTAAGGAACCCAAGTGATCAAAGGAGAGTAGAATATGTACAAATGGACAGAGAAAGAAGGAGGGAAGGACAGAAACATAGAGAAACTGATAAAGGAATACATCTAATTGAACAAGAATAAAGGCACAGGAAGAGGAGGTGCTTAAAGCACACTTACTTTGTCCTCATTCTGCTTCAGTTGTGAAATTGATACAATAGAAAACATTGGAAGGGGTCAGAAACAAAAGCTGTTAAAAATAGAAAGAAATATGACAAAGAGAAAGAAAACAAATGAAAAGTGACATATCCATCTATAGGAATAGAAAAGAGAGAAAAGGGGAAAGAAGAGTTATGGAAGGGAGTGAAGGAATACATAAGCCTATCTTTGTTTACTACATGCCATTAATTAACTCCAAAAGTTGATGACAGAATTATTTATACATTCATCATTAAAATAAATGGAGGAAGAAAGAAAAAGGAAAGAATGAAAGAATTTCTTCAGAAAGTGGGGGGAAGGAAAGATGCCCATGAAAAAATTAGGCTGTTTCATCTAGGACTAAGAGATAAAAGATCTATTATTATGAAATAGGTTGTAGCATTCAAACCAGCCAAGAAAAGGACAAAAGAATCTGGGCTGAGCCAAAATAGATGTTCTCTGTTCACCTGACCTTTTACAATTGGGAAGGATGTTTGCAGGGACCCTGGTTTTGTACATGTTTAATACAAAGATTTGATACTCATGTGGTTATGATGACAGTCCCCACTCCCTTTCACATATGTGTCCTTTTGTCCACAGAGTAATGACGTTCGGATAATTCTTGGCCAGTTTGATCAGAATATGGCAGCAAAAGTATTCTGTTGCGTAAGTAAATAGTCATTTAATTTGTTTGCTTGAGGAAATTGACAAAACTTTGATTCATAAACTGAAGGGCATGAGCCCTGCTCTGAGATCTGTATGACAATCAAACTGACAGAAAACTTGGATTATTCAGGAAGCAAAAGCATTAGTACAAAGGAAACATTATTAGAGTATTTTATTAGCTAGTTAAATTTCCTAAAAGTAATAAAACCAAGTGTCAGATCATTGTAATCATGAGGACCCATTTCTGGATTAATCAGTACCAACTATTAAATGATGGTTAATAAGTATGACTTTGCATCCCACCCCCTAATACTAAGCTTGAGTCATCATGATTTTCCTCAGTCTTATGGAAACCAAGTATTCATCACCATCTTCTTTAAGAATAATCTTTTTAAGTACTACATGTTTTCATTAGACCACTCCCATCCTCACCTCCTATTTATCCATGATTTTTAAAAAAAAAAAGCCAAGCTTCTTTAATTCGACTTCCTACTACCTACACATCATTAAAAGTGCAATAGATATTAAAGCTACTTTTATTGACTCATCAATTTATTTTTTAATTCTTTAATCATTTTTGCTGTTCTCTTCTGGTCTCTCCTCATTCTTCATATCTACATTAATCTAGGAAAAGGTAGATATCAAACTCTCACAAAAGCCTGAAAAAGACAGAACAGACAAAAAGAAGACTAGAGTTCATTGGGGAACTGACTTGGGGAAATGGCTATAGGGAAAGCAGGGAAAGGGAAGAAAATATCACATCATCATAATTCCACAAAATTTAGAAATAAAGTTATCACCTTATTGCATAAAATAAGAGTGAAGCCTTCTGACCTAAACCTAAGTAAGAGACTTTTTTCAATTCCCTGTGAATGAAAGGGAAAATGGGTTCACAGTCCTTTCTATTGAAAAGTGTTCACTATGGTGCAAGTTTTCTTTGTTAAGGCTAGTATGTAAACTCAGTCTTCTTCAAAATTTTTATCAGATAAGAACTTCCGTGGCATAATCAAAGCTATAACTTGGCTCACACACACACACACAAAAAAATAGAATAGAAATTTTTGGCAGGAAAATTGCTAACCTGAGCAAGAAAATGTTATAAGGAATAGGGAAAGATAACTAGAAACCACAAGGGACAATAGGTGTGATATAGAGAGGAGAAATGTAAGATTGTAAGTGAAGGGGCAGCTAGATGGTGCGGTGGATAGAGTACTGGCCCTGAAGTCAGGAGGATCTGAGTTCAAATTTGGCCCCAGACACTTAACACTTACTAGCTGTGTGACCCTGAAAAACAAACGAATAAAAGATTATAAATGAAAAGGAACCCACCATAATAGGGAATGGAATTTGGAGGGGATGGAAGGAAATTAGGGATTTAGATTAAATATCAATGTTCCTGCAAAAGTATTCATTTTCAAAGGAAATGGATCTAATAGAATACAAGGAAGAGCAATAGTATGCTTTGAAAAGGAATATGTGAAAATCCAAAAACTTGAAGGTAAATTCACAGTAGAGAACATTTGGATATGGAGAAAAAAGGAAAGAAATATGTCATGTTATTTTAGACATGTACAACTGATCACCCAACAAAACAGAAGATATAGCTAATACTTTTCTAAAACCTACAATAACAAACAGGTACAGAAGCATACTAGATGACCTTGATAAAGGCTTGCTTGCTAAATGTTCATTTAACATGAATCTGGAAAAGACAGCTTTTATGTTATATAACAGGATTAATTTTTTTTAATCTTGAAATTAAAATAATGAATTAAATCCATAAGATAAACTTAACAAGGATAAAAACTAATTTTTTTTCTTTTGACTCAAAAATTAATTGTATATACACAGAATGAGAAGAATTCATTTAACAGTAAAAAGCCAATGTGTTTTAACTGACCACAAATACAACAAAAATGGGAACTAGGGTGTGAATACTAAAAAAAGCTAATGAAATATTAAGCTGCATTATTTGAAGTGTAAGATTGAGTATAAGAGTGATAAGACTCCCCATACCTTTATTGATCAAACATTATTTTGAAATTTGTGTTCTGTCCTAAGCACCACAGTTCAAAAGCAGTGTTTCTCCTCATCCTTATATAGTTCCCTATATCAAAGTAGTCAAGAGGTCCACAGGGCACAATATTCCCAAATTGGTCCAATGCAGATTAAAATACAATTGGAAAAAAGGTAACAAAATAAATGAAAATTCAATAGAACATAAATAATGTTTCTATGTGGTTTTCAAAGTCAAAATGTAGTCCACAGGGGTCCTTTTGTATGGTTCTATTTGAGTTTGCCCTGTATCAATGAAATCACAGGTTTGTTCCCAATCTCTGTCCCCATTGTTCCCAAAGCTATGCTGTTTCAATGTAAAATGTAATATATTGCAAGTCCTTAAAGTAAATCTCATCCCCTCAAACTCTGACATCTCAAAAATTCTTCTGATCATCAGAGCGCTGAGGTAGTGTTGAGACAAGTGATTCCAAAGCCCCAAGACCAGTCTGTTCCATAGAATTGGGTATAGGAAATAAGGATGACAGGTCAGAATAATCCTGACATCAATCCAATAAATCTATGAACACATGCTAACTAAGGACTTAAAGAAAAAGTGGGATTTGTTAAATTAGCTGATGACATTCAGTTTATTTTCTTGGTAAAAAATATTGTCATTTAGGAAGGATTTTGAACCTATTTCCCAATAAGACATGGAACTAGATGACTATTCAGATTTCTTTTGAAAGTCTATGATTCTAGGTCAGCTAGTTGGGGCACGAACCCTGAAGTCAGGAGGACCTGAGTTCAAATGCCACCTCAGATACTTAACACTTCCTAGCTGGGCAAGTGACTAAACCCTAATTGCCTCAGCAAAAGAAAAAGAAAGTCTATGATTCCAATATCTCACCTTAAGCAAAAATATCCCCATGCTATGTACCATAGAAGTCTTGTTTTTCCACAATGGTTGCAGTGTCATTTCAGCAATTTAAGAGCTAAATGTTATCTTTTAATAAATTGTCCTTGATAACTACATAAGTATGTTAACCTGGGAATGAGCATTATGACCACAATTTTAAAAGAACAAAACAATTGATTTATATTTATTAAATCAACTGAACTTCATTAATTAATAAACTCCAGCAGTGAGAAAAAAAATACTTTACAACCAGATTCTAAAACTTTTTGTAAGTTTTGTAAAAATATGGTTTTTAAATGTTACTTTCTGGATCCTTAAAATTTTTATAACTTAGCTGTGCCACAAATAAATTTTAGATAAGTCTCTATGTTTCTCAATTGCTAAAGTAGGATTTAATACAAATCTTGAGAACACAGACCCTGGCTTCAAAGGGCAAAGAACTAAAGTTGAAAGGAAAAGAGCTTTCTTTCTTCTTGAAGAAAATAGAAGGGAAAAAAATCCTCCTTTCTGATCGCTGAAAAAAAAAAAGAGAGAAGTCACAGTGCCAACACAGAGATCAATAATACCACAAAGTTTGGGCAGTTTTTACATTTTAAAGAGCACTTTCAGGATTTCATTTGAGTCTCACAATAGCTTTGTAAAGTGAGATAGAGCAAGTATTACTATCCCCATTTTATAAATAAGGAAAATCTGGTTCATAGAAGATCAATGATTTACCCAGGGTGACAGAGCTAAAAAAAAAAAAAAAGGGACAGAATTGGAAATAACATCGCTATCTCCTTAATCTTGAACAAGCATTTTTTTGTTCTACTTTTCTGGGTTCTATTAGAAAAAAATCTTTGAAAAGAAAACTGTGAAATCATATAAAGAATAAATTCAAAATCAAGCTCTTGAAAAGGACCCTCACAGAAATGGTTCTCTAAATTGCAACACTTACAGACCACTTGTGGTTGGGAGATTGTGACAGAAGGAAGCCATTGGCAAATGAGAACACCTACTACTAAGTGTTTTTGTCACTAGAATCATCCAAAGCCCAAAAGACCAATGTATACATTGTAGAAAGATCTAATGCTAAGATAAAAGAGTCAGGATAAGTTTATGGAAACCATCAACTCAAGCTAGAACATAAAACTCAAATTAGATAAGTATGTTATTATATTACTAAAAAATTTATTTTTAAAGCTATATCTATTTCTTTAGCTTTTGCTTTCATTGTATATTGTTTTATATATAATGTTTAATAATATTGGTTAATGTTTATGTCTAGGAAGGCTTAGTAAAAGGTAATATTATAGCTTAATTAAGTGAAAAATGTTAATTTCTCTTTCAGTTAACCTTGACTCTGTAATAGAAATTATCTATTTCCACCTCATATTGTTATTTCTTGTTTGTTCATAAATTATTCACCTATCCAATATATTGCATCTTCTAACTTACTTGTGATATCTCCTTTTACATCTAGTCATATCTTCATTTTACCTCATCTTAATAAATGGTATAAAATAGTGATCTATGCCCAATTTCTGTTAGAGTGCTTTCCAGCTTTCTCAACAATTTTACAAAATAATAATAAATTCTTGTCCTCAAAACTTAAATCTTAACACTTCTCAAACACAAGATTACTATAGTCATTTGCTGCTATAAATTGTCTATTCTATTGAAAGGAAATTGTTTCAAGCAAAGTAATAATTTCTGATAGTTACATAATGCTCTGAGTTTTGCAAAATGTTTTACATACCTTATATTATTCAATATTCATAACAGCAAATCATTGGACCATTGAGGGAACATGTAGCCTAAAGATTCAGGTGTTCAAGAGACTGCAAGACAGTCAGCCAGAGGTGGAACAGAGGAGACTGGACAAAAGATTGGACCATTGAGTCCTAAGGTTCCTTCTAATTCTGAGGTTTTATTGCTTCTTCTCTTTAAAATCCCCAAACTCAGTTTGGTCTCAGTTTTTCAAAAATCAGCCTTTTGCTCTAATAAATAGATATTGGCTGCTACCTCCTTATTCAGTTTTCTTTCCAAACCAGAAATGTCGTATTCCTTTCCATTCCCCACCAGTATCTTCCTAGGTATTCTGAGACCACAAGAATGTAGTAAATTCTCTTGCTTCCCAAGACAGTAAAACCCTATTCATTTAAATTTCCCAAATACAATGCTAAGGAATTCTCATTTCCTCCCAGGAATTTTCTTTCTTTCCCAGAGTTGAAGGGAATAGCCATATCCTACACATCTATGACTATAGCAGTGGTTCTGGAATCAAGAAAACTAAAGTTCAAATATGACCTCAGGAAATGTATTAGCCATGTAACCCAAGACAAGTCACTTAAAATCTGACTGACTTAGTTAGTTTTCTCAACTGCAAAATGGGAATAATAACTTCCCATTTCCCAGGGGTTGTTGTGAGAATAAAAAAAAATGTTGTAGAGAAAAATTTGTGAGTGAGAAAAAAAAAAGATATTTGTAAAGTTTCTGGCACACACTAGGCCCTTAATAAATGCTTGTGTTTTTTCTTCTTTCCTTGTCTAATAGCCAATTTTACTCACTGAATTCAGTGGATTTACAGATTAGCCTAGCAAATATCCTTAGAATTATCAAGGTACAAGTAGGAATTTTAAAATTATGAGACAAACTTCTAACAAACTAGAAAAGTGAAGAGGACTCAATTCATCACCCTGTGATTATTTTCCAGGTAACTTTTGAAGTCAGTGTTCTCTTCCTTAGATCAGAGGGCAGTGAGACTCTTCTTTTGATCTAAACCTTCTGGTGATGCTGGTCTCCTTTTCTCCATGCTTGCTAATAGCGAGCATCACTTGTGGCCTCAATACTTTGTTTTTATCCAGGTGCTCAACATGAGAAACAGAGCTGGAATTTCATTGCAGCTTTTCTCTTACAGTTTTCTAGGCCTTAGGATTTTGAGATTTGCTTTTCATCTTAGCCTTTGCTTGAAATGGAGACTTTGCCATCAAAATCACATAATCAAAAGCTATGCTCCTGAACAATGAGTATCCAAATGGCAACATGAAGAGATGGTCCAACTTCAGCAAGTCTGAGGCAAAAGGCTATTTATACCTCAACAGTTAAAATTATACATGTTGTAAAGCAAATAAATTCTCATTTTTCATTTTCTGTCTATATTCAGTGATCAGTCATGTGCTCTAGTTATTGAGTCATATTTTTAAAACTTCTACTTTCATTCCTCAAATTTTCCTTCTCTCTTACAAAAGTAAGCAGTTTGCCTCATAGTGCAGGGAGAGAAATTAATGAATGCCTAAAGCCTTGCAGACAAAAGGCTCTCATTGTTTCACAAAACTTAAAATTTTTATCTTCTAGAAAACATGTTTTTCAAATAATAAACATGAAGGCTGCAAATATATTCCTATCTTAGAGAGAAAAAAAATGAGACTCATTTTCATTAATCAGGCATGAGAGTTAGCTAGCTGGAGGTCATTCATCCAGTAATATCCCCAGACATCTAAGGATTAGGAAATAAGGACAAAAACTATCTGAGTAGCCCAAATAACTGTCACAAAGCCCATGCATTTTACTGATAAAAGATTCCAGGAATCCTTCACAGAAAACCTGTTTACATTTGTTTTATTATCTGCTCTAACAGACTTCATAGAGAAGTTTTCCAGCTTACTGCTAGACTAAAAACAATTCATTCGTTTTGAGGGCAGGAAAGCTATTATTGCTATGTATAAATAGTTGTAATGATTGTAGGAAGAATTGATATCATCCAATATAATAGAAAAGGAAAAGAAAGAAAAATCATAAATGGCAGATTGAGAATTTTAAAATGCTACAAGTGTAGGTAAATTCAATATTTAAACAAAAAAAAACCCTATGGACCTCAACAACACTCTCCAGTGTGATAGCTGACATTTTTATGGATGACCCCAAATCAAGAAAAACTTATATTCAGCATGCCCTACTTAAAAAAAAAAAAAAACAGAGGTATGTACAATACGTTTCAGAAAAATCTCCAAAATTGTAGAGCTAGTAAGTTTTGTTTAAGAGGTAATTTTTTCATCAAAAAAAAATGGCATTTGTAAAACAAACATTCAGCCATCAGGAAGATTAAGCTAAAAGGGCATCTGTGCTCAAGAATTCTAGGTAGCCAAAGTAATTAAAATTTAACTTTAACTCAGGAAGGAGGGAAGGAAAGAATCCCCTGATTTGGAAAAGACCATGCTTTGATATGGGCACTATGCTGTCTCCATAATTTTTCTCAGCTATGCTGATGGAAAGAGCACTCAAGGCTTGTGAGGCAGAATGCCAAATACAGCCTTTCAGAGGTGCTGATAGCAAAATGAACCCTGGTGCAAAAAAAAAAAAAGTCAGAGAAGCCCATTAGAGTAGGAAACCTATAAACTCAGAAGTGCTAAGAAAGCACTTAACACACTCTCTCTCTGATAAGATAGTTAAATTAATAGCTAAAACAAAGTGGGTAAAGTAGATAGCTGAGGCAATGCCAGATCCAGATTTATGGACTGATGTATTTCAAACTCTCCAATGTGAAAATGAAACTTTAATATTTCTCTTTTCACCAGAATGAAAAACTAGAGTTAGATTAAACTATTCAAGTTAGCTTGAAAGAGGGCCTAAAGGATGAAATATAAAATATCTGGAATCAAATCTAGCCTTTTCAACTTGCTATCTCTAAAGCCAAGTCTTTTAATACTTCTTAGCCTCAGTTTCCAATCTATGGGATAAAGACATGAGGCAAGACTGATTTCTAAGATTCCCTTCTAGTTCTAAATCCAATGAGCTATGATCTTGTAATGAGATGCTTGTTTTCTCTGAGTCTTATTACAAATTGTATCTGTCCTTTGATTCATTATGCAGACTTTGGGAGTTACTTTCTTAAATATTTATACTTTAGCTGAAATTTCTTCCTCTGTAAAATGAGTAAATTGGATGAGATGATGGCTGAGGTTGTTTCCAGTTCTAAAAATCTATGATTCTCTTATTTTAATGAGCACAGTTTGTATAAATATAACTACTGCTAGAATTTGTTTCATTTTTCAGTCATATCTGATTTTTCATGACCCCATTTAGGAATTTCTTGGCAGTGGTTTGCCATTTCCTTTTCTAGCTCGATATACAGACAAGGAAACTAAGGCAAAGAAAGTTAAGTAACTTCCATGGGTCACATAGCTAGTATTTGAGGTCACATTTGAACTCAGATCTTCTTGCTCCTGGCCCCGGTGCTTTATCCAATGTGCCACCTACTTATCCCACTCCTAGTTTCAAGAGCTTCAAATCAAAGAAATGTAATAAAGTAAAATTCACAAGAGCTATACTTATGAAATGGATTGTTTGAACCTAAATGTGGAACTTTATGTTTGACCCCATTATATTTCATCTTATTTAATTCAACTCATTCTACACTACTGCAATCTTTTTGAATTATACTCTTTCATCTAACATGTTGGCTATCCCTCCAAACTTCATTTCAGCGACAAATTTAATAAGCATGCCCTGAATGTATTCCCCTAAATCATAGATAAAAATATTGAACAGTACAAGAGAGATCCCTGAGCCATTCCACTAGAGATACTGCTCCAATTTTGTGTGGAAATCATGAATCTACTCTCTGGGGCTGGTCATTCAATCAGTTTCAAATCCACCTGACCATACTATTAACTAGCCTTTCTCTTTCTACCATATTCTTCTACTTATCTCTATTCCCTAGAGTTGGTCATTCAATCAGTTTTGAATCTACCTAATCTTACTTTTATCTAGTCTGTATCTCTTCATTTTATCCAGCCACTCTTTGGATCTAATCATTCAATCAGTTTCAAATCCACCAAACCATACTATTATCTAGCATCTCTACACCTTACCCTGCTACTTACTGTCTTACTGTCTGGGTCTGATCATTCAAGCAATTCATAGTCCACCTGACTCTACCCTTATTTAGACTTTCCCCCAAGTATAATGTGAAAGACTTTGTCACATTTAAGTAATGTCATGTCAAAAGCCAGGGGAAGGAAGGGAGGGAGAGGGGAGGCAATAAGTTAGTACAGTCTGACCTTCTCTTGAAAAAGTCACACCGGCCTTAGTAATCACTACTTTCCTTTCTAAGTGCTCACAAAACATTCCCTGTATAATGTGTTCAAGAATTTTGTCAAAAATAGAAATACAACTCAATGATAAAAAGCTCATTTTTTAAAAGAGAGAAAAATATGTTCTTTTCTAGTCTCATTCTGAAAAATCTTTCAAAGATTACCAGCAGTAGCAGAGAATTATATCTACCAGTTCTTTCAGGATTCAGTCCTAGTGACTTAAGCTTATTGAGAACAGTTAGATTTTTAATTTAATCTCCTATGCTTAATTTGGAGTTTTAACCACTGCTAATCATTTTGTTCTCTCCTCCTAATACAAAGGATATTCTCCTTAGAAGAGAAAGCAGAAGTAAAAGTGAGAAGTGAATAGATTATCCTTTTCATTTTTATCTATTATCACCATCTATTATCATCATCCATCCACACTGAGTAATGATTCCATTCCTTTTTCTTGTCCTCACTATAGTCTAAATAGAATTATTCTTCCATACCAAGTTTATGATCTATTTCTCAAATTCATGATCTAATATCTCCTTTGAACAGTAGTGATTGATAAATACCTAAAATACATTATTTCTGCTTCTGTCTCTTAATTTTCACCATTGTCATCCCTCAGGGTTCTGCATTTCCTCACACAAGTGTATATATATATATATATATATATATATATATATACATATAATATACATAATACACACATACATATATACATACAAATATGTACATATATGTATATGTATACATATATATGTATATGTATAAATGCCTCTTCAGCTCTCTTTCTGTCTCTTACATTCATTTGAAAGAAGGTATATCTTCCAGAGATATAGACTAGCAATGGTCTTTATCCCACCAAATGTCATTGATAATTATTAAATGTAATATTCTCTCCTGAATTAGCATTTTTAGTTCACCCTTTTTATCATCAGCATTGCTTATAGACATTTATGGTCTTTGGTTTTACTAATGGTTTAATCTTGAATTTTGTCACTTGCAAAATGTTCATTTGCTGCACTTTGTCCTGTGTTGTATTTGTTGCTCTCTGTAATGCCAGATTTGTCACATTTATGTAGGCAATTTTCTCCTTGTCCAATACTTTTTCAGTTTATGTGTGTTGTAATGGTTTTGTTTTTCTTACTTTCTTAGAAGGATGAAAAGAGGTAAGAGGCAGAGAATTAAGATCTGAAAATATTTTTTTTAGTACAAAAGAGTTATAGGGAATGGCTTCATGGCCCAGGACTTTGGAGTGAAGAGATGGAAAAGACTTAAGGAGGCTTGAAATGTTTCATGGATAAAGGGCTACATGGAATCGGGAGAGAAGGTACAGGTCCAGCAGGGAAATTTCTTAGCTTAATTGATTCCTGGCCATTGATTTTGTTTGTTTTGTTTTGTTTTGTTTTGTTTGCTTAACTCCAGAGATTACAGTCTATGACTGAACTATCTGCTTTCCTTTCCACTGCCATCACTTGTTACTTCTGACCAAGTTTTCTCTTCTTCAAACCATTGAGATCAAAAAACCCAGCAGGCTCTCAGGTTTTCCCTTTCCCTTCTTTCCTGAAGCAAGCACATACAGTGCCTAAGAATTGTTTGCTGATGCTAACAATCAGAAAACTGATAGGGAATAAAAAGATCCTCCCCCCTCATTTTTTAGGCAAAGAAAAAAAGGCTTGCATAATTCAAAAATCATGGATCTTTGGACACATAAAGGACTGCAGAAAGATTCTCTAAAATATGCATTTCATCGGAAAACCAGACCCAGAGTATTCTATTAAGTCACAGAGGTTGAGACTGGAGTGAAATGCAGGGAAGGATTCATGAGATGAGCTGAATGCTGCCACCAAAAAGAAAACTTGCACTTAGGGATAAAGTATTTACCCTCTACTCTGGTCTCTAGCCACCAAACCCTACTCTTATACCAGTTGTAGTGTGAATTGAGGAGCAGAGATTTTAAGTCATCCCAGAACACAAAAAAAGACAAAAGGGAAGAAAGAAGGGGGGGGGGGGGGGGGGGGGGGGGGGGGGGGGGGTGTGGTCTTGTGCCTTTGCCCTGGGGCAGTGAGCAGATTTCTCCATTGCCTTTCATAGATCCATGATATATGTAAATTGGAGGCTACATGTGTCCATATATTTCTACAGAGTTTTTGGTTAGATCCAGAATTAGCTGGGGTATATAGGAACCAGCTGTTGTAAAACTTATTGTTAAATTTTCCTACAAAGGCTTTTTAATTTGATGTAATCAAAATTTTCTATTTTGTGATCAATAATGGTCTCTAATTCATCTTTGGTCACAAATTTCTTCCTCTTCCACAAATCTGAGAGATAAACTATCCTATGTTCCTTTAATTAATTTATAATCTCGTTCTGATTGTTAAATTTTCAGTGTGAGTATTAACACCTACAAATCAAGACTTAATTAATTGTACTGTCGATTTCCAGGCTTAAGAAAGTGATGGCGAAAATATTAGTAATACAAGCAAAACTTAAAAGTGTTCCACACTTACTTCTTTTTTCTTTTTTTGGTGGGAGGGAGCTATCTGCTTGTTAGACATGTACCAGCACACTCTCAGTTAAACATGTAGAGAGAGAATAGAAGTGTGTATATTCATATATATGTCTATGTGTAGAGGCAGCTAAGCATAATCAGTTCCCAGGTAAGTAATTAGTTCTTCAGCCATTAGAAATTAGATTTCAAATTAGATATTCTGTTCTATATCCAATATGGATCCGGTAAGATAGGAAAAAATTGTCTATATCAATAACAGAAAGATTGAATATCTATATCTGAAATATACATACATATATTTAATTTATTTTATTTCCATAACATAGCATAATAAAAAGATGATTGTACATGAAACTACAAATCTATGTACAACTTGTTATTTTAACAAGTTATCATGTAAATTTCTTTTTTTCTTCCCTCAACCCCTTTGCCTTAAAGATAGCCACAATTAGACACAAATTAGGATATATACATATATATGCATGTTTATGTGTATATATGTATATATATATATAATTATTCCATACATGCTTCTATTTATAAATTCTTTCTCTTGGATGCACTTAATATCTTTTTTCATATGTCCATAATGGCTAATTTGGGTATTTGTAAATAGTCAAAATAACATTCATTCAAAGTCATTCTTAAGATAATATTGTTGCTACTGTATATAATATTGTTTCTTGCTCATTTCACTCTTCATTATTTCATGCAAGTCTTTCCATATTTTTCCAAAATCATCGCTCATCATTTCCTGTAGCATAGTAGTATACCATCACAATCATATACCACAACTTGGTCAGCCATTCCCCCCACAATGGGCATCCCTAAAATTTCCTGTGATCTTTTTAAAGTGTAATTTTCCTTCCTGTGCAATAAAAATTTTCAAAATGATAAAGTAATAAAAAAAATTAAAAAGAAATAGGGAATTATGTTAGCAAAACATCTGGGTGGTTTTCCTTTAAAAAGTGGGATGGCAAAATGAGTTTTATAAAGAATAAAACAAAATGTTTCTCTTCATCAGTGGAATATCTTTTTTTTGACTTTTTAACTTTTAAAACTATTTGGTTTGTAGGCATATCATGAAAACATGTTCGGCAGCAAATATCAGTGGATCATTCCTGGCTGGTATGAGCCCTCCTGGTGGGAACTGGCACACTCTGAAGGCAATCCATCCCCCTGCCTCAGCAAAAATCTCCTGGCAGCCATGGAGGGTTATATTGGAGTGGATTTTGAACCCCTCAGTTCAAAAGAGATCAAGACCATTTCAGGAAGGGTTGGTATATTTGTCATCCTAAATTTCAGCTGCTGTACAGTTTTTTCTTTCTTTTTTTTTTTTTTAGATATTATCACATATATTAATAGGAGGACACTAACTGTTGAAGTGGATTTTATTGTTGCTCAGAAGTATGCTTGGTGTTCATCTGCTTAGTATTCATAAAATATTGAGAGATCAAGTAAAAGTTTTTGTAACCTTATTTGTAATCCTGAAAATTTTTGACTCAGTGGACTTTTCATCTACTAGGTTCTGTGGAACTAAATATAGATATAGCTCATATAATGTCAATAGTCAACAAACATTTATTAAGTACCCAGTATGTGCCCGGAACTATGCTAATAATATCCTTATTTGGTTTCATTGGTTTCACAACATCAGTTTTAGAGAAAACAATATCACCAGAAAACACATTAGATCCTATAGGAAAATTTCAGGGCAGAATAGAGGCAGAAACACCTTTGGGATACATGAAAGCTATCTTAATGTGGAGGTGGCTAGTATGGAATTGAGCAGATACTGGATAGAGAAACGATCTAGGCTAGTTTAAAGAAATAGCCATTTTACTGAGATAGGGAAAGAAGAGTAGGAGAAAGAGTTGGAGGGAATCACTGTAGAAGAAAATTGTTATAACATCTTAATGATATTCTTGCAAAATGACTATAAGCTGTTGATAATACATTAGATTGACTAAATCGATGTCCTATAAACATCTGAAACTCAGCATGTCCAACTCAAAAGTTAAAACCTTTATGTCTCGTGAGTATCTGAAACTGAATGTGTCAAACTCAAAACTTCCCCCAAAATGCACCAGTCTTTCAAACTTTCTTTTTACTATCAAGGGCATCACCTTCAATTCACATTCAAATCACATTCAATCAAACAAGTTGTCATTCTCAGTATCACTCTCAACCTCTTAATCTCACCTCACATATCCAATCAGTTGCCAGATTCTGTCATTTCTTTCTTCATATCTTTAGAATATATCTCTTTTTTTTCTTTATTCTTCTCCAGGGGCTTTTATAGCCTCTTAATTGATATCCCAACCTCATTTTTCCTCACTCCAATACACCCTCCACATAGCTACCAGTGATTTTCCTAAAGAGCAAGCCCAATCATGTATTTCCCTTATTAAATAACTTCCAGTAACTCCCTATTGCTTCCAGGATCAATTACAAGTTAAATCCTTCACAATTTAGTCCCTTCATATCTTTCTTTTTTTTTCTTTTTTACACATAACTTCCCTCCACAAAATCACCAGTCTATCAGTATAGGCTTACTTGTTCTTCTTTGCATACATTTCATCTCCCATTTCCTTTGCAATGGATGCCCCCCTTCTAATATCTACACTTTGGAATTCCTAGTTTCTTTGAAGATTCAGCTTAAACACTACTTTGGGCCTTTCCTTTCCCAAACCTTCCCTTTCCCGACCCTCCCAGCTACTAGTGACTCTCCCTCTAAAGTTACTTTCCATCTGTTCTCTATGTATTTTCTATCTATCTATCAAGATAGAGATAGAGATGATATATAGATAGATAGATAGATAGATAGATAGATAGATAGATAGATGATAGATAGATAGATAGATATAGATATAGATAGATATATATCTTCCTTACTCAAATATAAGCTCCCAGAGAACTTGGGCCATTTTTATTTTTTCTGTGTCCCCAGTTCTTGCCAAGGTGCTTAGCATAAGGTAAATTCCTAACAACTGCTGACTGATTGATTGCCTGTTTACACAGTCATTAATCCCTGAGGCAAGGTGGTACATCACCTTTGCATAATTCATTTCTTTCTGGCCTAAAAGACTCCAGCTCTAGGCCTGCCCCTTTCATTAACAGATTTATAATTTCAGGACATCACTTGATCTCATCTCTCAGTGACCTCATGGATTTGTTGTAATGATCAGATAGTTTAAGGTGTGTTTGAGGAAGTACCTAGCTCATAGCAAAGTTTGTGGAATGTAAAGTGATTTCAAAAAATATATAGGACTTTATACATATTCAAAGTGAAACTATGCTGATGTAAGGGGAAAAAAAAGTCTGACTTTGGAGTCAGAGGATCTGGCTTGAAATCTTTGTTCTGTCATTGATTACCCATGTGACTTTGTTTGACTCATTTATCTCCTTTTTTTATTGTTTTATATTTTTTCTGGTTATACAAGTACATTCATTTTTTTAAATACACATTTCTTTATGAATCATGTTGGAAGAGAAAAATTAGAACAAAAGGGGAAAACCACAAGAGAAAAAAAAAAAAAGCAAAACAAAAAGGAAAAAAAAAGTGAACATAATGTGTTGATTTACATTCAGTCTCCAAACATTTACCTCTTTAACCCTTAGGTTTCTCAGCCATGAAAGGAATAGACTGAACTAAATGGCCCCTAAATTCCCTTTCAGCTCTAAATAGGCAGTTCTGAGAGAAAGATAGACAGACAGATAGTCCAAGAAGGACACAGAGGGAGGGGGAAAGAGAGACAGAGACAGAGAGAGAGAGAGAAAATGATGATGATAATGATGATGATGATGATGATGATGATGATACAGAAGACATTGTTCCTTCAAAATAAAATGCTGAATTTTCCATTTTAGTGTAAATCTTTTGTGCTTCCTAATTACACCAGAGACTTATGCATAATAGATAGATAGCTGGCTTTGGAAGGAGGAAGATCTGGTTTCAAGTCCCAGCACTATCATATACAGGCTATGTGATCTTGGAAGTTACTTACCTAGTCTCTCAGAGCTCTGGACCAGTGTGGTTTTAAACTCAAATAATAATGGGCACCAAAACATATAAGTTTCCGGGTAGGCATCATATTGACTTAGAAAATCATAATCTGTGTGACATTATCTGTGCCCTTTTGTATTTTTATTTTATCAAATACTTCCCAGTTACATTTAATCTGGAGGCTTGGGAGTGTTGTGAGCAGCATGCAACCTATTGACTCTATGTTTGACCCTTCTGGTCTAGATGACTCTCTAAGATAATAAATGATAGCATGTTAGTCTTTATTGTTAGCAGTTTTTCTCAACTGATACAATATTTCTTCCCTAAAACTCATCTTCGGATCCCTCATCTGTAAAACTAGGGATTCTGTATGTCTCTTTCCATCTCTAAATAAGTAATGAACTTTCAACTACCAGCCTCCATGAAACCTAAAAAATCAGTGTGTAGATGTAGGCAGAAATCATATAATGCCACTGGTGAATAGTCATTAAACATTTATTAAGTACCTGCTATGTTGTAAGATTAATCTAGGTTCAGAATGCTCAGTCAACAGGTACAATCTTAAAGGGGGTGGGAACAAGTTTATTACTGCTCAGAACCTTGATTCAAATAAGACATAAGGGAAGAGAAAAACTTGTAGCATAAAAGTAATATATAATTAATAAACACCGTGATCACCATAACAATAAAGACAATATAGCAAATAACATACTACATATATGGTCACCACTCTGAGAAAACACCAAAATCTGAATTTTCCTAGCCTGGAGAACCTCAGTCACAGCTTTCAGGATATGGTGGGATTGCCTCAAGCAAAGCTTCCTTTCCTGAGAGATTGTTTCAAAGTCCCCTTTCCACTAAGGGCTTTTTATAGGCTCAGAACAAAGAAAGCTCTATACTAAGTATTCTCATTTGGTATGTGACTCTTGAGATGCAATAGCTTTCCAAGTACAGGATGCTCCATCTCCAGAGGCCCACCAAAGAGAATATTTGCTCATTCCTTTTTGATGATTGTTTACTCATGTTCCAAAGCAAACACAGGACAACAATAAAGGAAACTTATTAATCAATGCACCAGAAGAGTAGGCTTCCCTTCTTTGTGCTTCCTGGCATTCCATCAGATAACTGTGAGCACATTCTCATATTCTCAGCAAAAAGTTACACAAAAGATATGGCCAAGGGATCCCTTGGATCAAGGATTCCTAGAAATCACTAGGATCCCTTATATATGAACCAAGTACTATTTTAATAATGTCTTTAAATGGTTCCACATTTCTTCAAAATGAGGAGATTGGACTTGGTGGTCTGAAAAGTCTCTTTCTCTAAAGCTATGTTCTTGAGTTCTGGGTTCAGATTCAAGTTCCACCACTTCCTATTTTTGTGACTTTTGGCAACCTCCTGTCCCTCAGCTTCTTTATCCTTACATAAACTAAATAATGGGTCCAAAGCCTATCCTTGTTGTTGTTTACTCATTTCAATCATGTCCAACTCTTCTTGATCCCATTTGGGATTCTCTTGGCAAAGACACTCAAGGGGTTTAACCTTTTCTTTCTCTAGCTCATTTTAAAGATGAGTAACTAAAGCAAACAGGATCACACAGCTAGTAAGTGTCTAAGGTCATATCTGAACTCAGAAAGATGAGTCTCCCTGACTTGAGAAGCAGCACTCTACCTGTCCTAACTTCCATCAAGTGACTTACCATATGCTTAGTTTCCTCTTAGTTTCAATACAGATCTGGTTTATAATATTTGCATGACTACAGTTCCTCTGCCCTGACCTAATCGATTATGCTCACAATTAGGACCCTTTCATGAATGGGCAAATTCAATATCTGTTCCCCTTCTCTGTAGCTACTAGGAGCTCTGGCTTGAACTATTGCCGACAGTCCTCAGGTATATCCCAGAATTACAGTATTGTAGTGAGCGTTCAGCTAGACTTAGCCCTTCAAAAATCCGTCTGACATGAGACAACCAAACTCTATGTTCAGGCCCCATGAGAGTGAGTGGGAGGCAGAACTCAAGGTAGCAGAAACCTCATTGCAGAGTTCCTCAGAAATCTCCTATGGGGTCATGAAGATTCAGCCACAAGTAATCAAATAAATAACAACAACAGCTAATAAAAGAAGGAAAGGATATAGAATAGAAATCCAGTCACTTGATCCTCCTATTTCTCAATTTCTTTTTCTATTTTTAAAAAGAGGGAGATTTGGACTAAAAAATTTCTTAGGCTTCTTTGCATATTAAATTTTATAATTTTTTCCCATTTTTTAGAAATTGCTTTACACTTAAATTCTGTTTTTGTTTTATTTTCTATTTTGAGCATTTAACATAGTGACCAAAATAGAGTTAGAGTTATACAGAGCTATAGAATAAATTCAGTCTTAATAGTCTATTGATAGCATTGTGGAGATATAATAAAAGCACAATTTTCAACGAAATGATTGCTTTTGAATAACAATGTAATGTTCCATGGTGACAAACTAATGAAAAACACTGCATTGTGATAGATTCAGAACCACTGAATTTAGTGATGGAAAATACATATGGGCAATACAAGCTTATAAGTGGCCTATCTATAAAGAAAAATAGTTGCAGTTCCAACTTATTGCCAAGATCCAAAAACAAAACTTCTGTTGTACTTAGAGCAAGCCTTAAGTACTATGTAACTGCTAGCTAGCTATTATTATCACAGGATGGCTCAGTGGATAGAGCACTGGGTCTGGAATCATCTGAGTTTAAATCTGGCCCCATACACTTGACCTCTGTATGCTTTAATCCATGAGAGAAGGAAATGGCAAACCATACTAGTATCTTTGCCAAGAAAACCTCATGGACAATATCCATAGGATCACAAAAAAATTGGACATAATTGAAAAGCAACAATAATCATTATTATTATTGATTGATTATCAAAGTCATTGTAACCTTTTAGGGAATCAACAGTTCCTGAAATGTATGATACATAAAAGCTGGGAAAAACAGAAATAGTTCATGAAACCTAACCTTAGGGGCAGACTCTCAAGTTAAATTAGCCACTCTCCATCTCCCACCAATTCATCCACCAAAAGAAAAAAAGGAGGGGGATATTTCTCTATACTTTCTAAATATTTTTCAGAAATATAAAAATCTCTGAGAGTGATCATTCATTTGCAAGTTAGTCTAAATTAACATAATTAGCTTTATTCAAGCCAAATGCTTAATTGAAATCAGTTTTAGTGACAGAATGAGAATTTTGTCTGGGGTTGGGGGAGAAGGGATTGGATAGGTAGGTTTATCTGGAACACAGAACACTTTGGGGATTAGGGAAGGCCTAAAAGTCGAGGATTTAGGCATATATGAAGCCATTAGGGTCCTGGTAAAAGTGATTTCAAATACTGAGGAAAGGGAGGTAAGTAGAGTATAAATGATTTTTTTTTTCAAAACTCTGCCAACAAGGGAAAAATTCATTTTGGGGCTCTTCCTTTCTTCTCTTCACTCTGATCAGGTTCTAATCTCAGAACCCAGAATTCAGATAAGAACTATTATGTCTGAATGAGGCTTGGGAACCTTGTTCATTGTTTCAATCATGTCCAAATCTTGGTGACTCCATGTGGAGTTTTCTTAGCAAAGATTTTGGAATGGTTTGAATTTCCTTCTCCAGATCATTTTACAGATGAAAAAACAGAGGCAAATCGGGTAAAGTGACTTGCCCAGGATCACACAGCTAGTAAGTGTCTCAGGTCAAATTTGAATTCAGGACAATGAATCTTCCTAACTCCAGACCTGGAGCTCTGTGCATTATGATGCCACATAACTTCCTGGGAACCTAAACAGTATTTATCACATTGTTTCTTTTATTACATTCAGTGTGTTTTGTATTCTAAAGACACTAACAACTACTGAAACTTGTGAATACAGTCCATTTTTAATAGGAATTGCTAGTCTAGTTTCCCTCTCAGAAAACCTTAAATATCCTTAGAAACTAAACATTCCCAGAGTATGAGTAATATATTAGTTGTGTCTTGATGGCAAAACACTTAGTCCAACCCCACCACCACTTTACAAATTAGGAAGCTATATTTTGCAAATTAGGAGATCCAGGGAGGTCTCTTACCCAAGGTCACATGGGTAATAAGCATCAAAGGGGAGATTTGAATCTCTGACTCTAGAACAGCATTTTTTTTCACCATAACATACTACATTCCTCATTCCTGCTTCACTTTGCCAAAATGGCTGAAGATAACATCTGGTTGTAGCCAGAAAGAATCTCAATAACACAATAAAGATTAATATAATTTGGAGTAGGAACCTATCCTCCTAACTTTCATAGCTTTATTCACTGGAATAAGAGTATGGGTTATAGCCATGGAAGGGCTCTTCTCCTCCCAGGGAGGATCTATAAGTACATAGGAAAGAGCTGTATTATAAGGACTCCAGCTTCCAAAGAATATATTTTCTAATTCAGAGTCATCTAAGACAGTGACTGAGTAGATCCAAAACTAGAATATAATGGAATTAGAAAATATTTAACAAAATGAAATACAATAAAATATAGATGATACTACATTTTAAAAACTAAGTCAATGTGTGGGGTTGCAGGGATCCTTCCTTACGCATGGAGAAGTGGCCCCCATTTCTAATTGAATCTGACAGCCCTGTTCTAAGCAGTCCCAGAACAAGAGAGAGGGAGAAAGGGAGATGGAGACAGAGAAGGAGAAAAAGAGAGAATGAGATACAGCTAGGTGATGCCATAGTGCAAGTCTGTTGTTGTATTGGGCTTCAAGTCAGGAAGACACATCTTTCTGAGTTCAAATCTGTCCTCAAATGCTCACTGGGCTAGGCAAGTCACTTGCCTCAGATTCCTGATCTGTCAAATGAGCTGGAGAAGAAAATGGCAAGTAACTTCAGTATCTCTGCCAAGAAAACTCCCAATGGGATCATGAAGAGCAGATGCAACTAAAGAGTCTGAGGCAGGATTTAAACTCATATTTTCCTTGATTCCATATCCAATGCTCTATTTTCTATACCATCTAAGAGTGCTAGATTGGCAGTTAAAGATCAAAATTCTGGCCTTTCATACATAAAGAAGGAGAGATAAAATGAGAGATAGGGAGAGACAGAGAATGAAAAAGCAGGCAAAGAATGAAAGAATATGAGAGACATAGAGACAGAGGGAGAGACAGACTAAGAGAAAGAGAAAGACAGACATACACAGAGAGAAAAAGACAGAGAGGGAGGGAAGGAGAGAATTAAGAAGAGAGAGACAGAGAAGGAAGAGAAAGACAGAGACAGAGAGACACAGACAGAGAAAGAAACAAAAAAAGAGGGAGAAAGGGAGGGAGAGAGAAGAGAACGTGGCGGGGGGCAGGAAGAGAGAGAGAGAGATGCTATATGGTCCTTCACACAACCTCAATTTTTCTTTGCCTGAGCTTGATGATCTAACACAAGTCCCCTTCATAACTCTTATTCTATACTGACATGAGAATTTATATTACTGTATAGTTGACCTAATCAATAGCCCATTTAAAGAAAACTTACAACTGGTAGAGTGTATAGCAAGAGTCACAAAGAAACATTTGGTTCAGAATAAGGAAAAATGTCCTGACTGTTAAAGTTTTCTTAAAGTGAAATGGGCTATTTTAGAAGATGGATTGCAGCTGGGTCAGTCAACAAGCATTTATTAAGTACTATGTGCCTGTCATTGTGCTAATGTAAGCTGAACTACTCTGGGCACGTCTGGTTTTAAAATGGAGGTGCCCTTGAGGAGCTTTTGGAGCACATCCAGATCATCAATCAAAAGAAGTTCCCCACCCCCTTGTGGCATAGGGTGATGCAATGGCCTCCACATCAGACAAACCAGACGTGCTCAAAGGTTCCCTCAAGACCAACTACATGTTAGAACTGGGCATGTCTTAAAGAAAATCAGGGTTACGCTGTGTGCTGGGTATACACCCCCCCCAAAAAAAGTAAATAACAGTTTCTGACATCAAAATATTTGGATTCCGACAGGAGGAGACAGTAGAAATACAAATAAGTAGGCACATAAGATATATGCAGTGTAAATGGAAGCCAATCTCAAAATGAAGGCAATTGGTGGGGGGAAATGGGGAGAGCCAGCAGAAATCAAAAAAGGTCTCCTGCTAAAGGTAGAATTTGAACAGAATCTTGAAGCAAGCCAAAGAAGGGAAGGGGTGAAGATTTATGGGAGACAGCAAATGAAAAGGGAAGGAGTCAAGAGATTAAGCATCATGATTAAGAACAGTAAATTAGTTATTTGAATTATATTTTGATTATGATTGTTATCATTGCTATTATTATTTCCACTCTATCAAAGGTAAATACTTAAAATCCTACAGAGTGCTAAAAGAGGATTCTTTCTTTTCCAACAAGTTCACCCTCAGGAGCTGGAGAGATATTAAAGTAGTTTCATTTTGCCTTAATGTTTGTCTAGAAATGGCCACTGCAGAAAATTTTTTGTGCAGAATCGCAGAATTTTTAGAGCAAAAAGAGACCTCAGAGGCCACCTAGTCCTATCCACAACTAAAAAAGAATCCCTTCTAATAATAAAAATAGAGATTTGCAAAGGCCTCTTTCTATATGTTATCTCATTGAACCATGAAATTAAACCCTGGGGTAGAGGTTATTATTATTTCCACTTTAAAAATGAGGAAGCCAAGAGTTGATTAAATTTAAGTGACCTGTCCAGGATCATACAAATAGCAGAAGTTTGTTTTTTTTTTTTTTCTTTTTTGGAAGCAATCAAGATTAAGTGACTTGCCTAGGGTCATATAACTAATAAATGTCGGAGGCTGGATTTGCACTATGGTCTCCAATTCCAGGGCTGGTGTTCTATCCACTGCTCTACCTAGCTGCCCCATAACTAACAAGACTTAAATCCAATTCTTCCTGATTCCATACCTAGCCATTTGTTGATGATGCTGGCTCTCAAAGCTAAAATCCTTCCTCACCTGAACCTTTGGCTTCTTTCAGGATTAAACTCAAATCCCACCTTCTTTACAAGGCCCTTCCTAATCCACTCCTTTACTGTTAGAGATAGACAAACATTTCCCTAGATCTTTAATGTTTCCAAAAGCTTATCGGTATCCAAGAAGTATATATTGTTTTACATCAGGAGAAATACAAGTGGTCATGATCTAAACAAAGACAACATGAGACAGTGTTTCAAGAATTAAACAAATCTACAGCCAAGACAGTTAACATGCTGAAAGAAGCTCATATAATAAAACAAATTAAAAAAAAAATAAATCCAAGAGGCAGAGTTTCTGGGTAATTAATAATTAGTTTATTAATTAGGCTAGCCAGTAATCAATAAATTGATGGTCAGTGGTTTCTGTCAGTAACCAAAGATCCTAAGGGAGGTTCTAAAACACCCTAAATTGGGTGTATGACCCTCTGACAAAGAACTCCCCTGGCAAGTGGAAATCAACCCTGATTGGTGGACATTTGTTGAGAGGTAGACTAGAAATCTTCTATGTCTCCTGCTGAGACTTGATCATAAGGACCCAGCAGCCTCCAGCAATCTGGATAAGAGAATCCATCTCCCCCAGAGCATTCTGATTGATTTTCTCCTTCATGAACTGGATCATCTTTAACTCTAATTCTTTCCCCAGTAAGAACTCACACAGAATAGATTCTGTTCATAGCACAAGTTAAATCTTCTCATTCAGTAGGATCCAACCCAGCATTTAAGAACTTGTTCCTAGAGAGCTAGAGATAATCTCTTCAATCATTCCCAATCTTCAAATCCAACTTTAACAAGTTTAACTGTGGCTTAATGAGGAAATTAAGGAGAAAAGTTAGGAATACAATTTAATAATTAGTTCTTAATATAATAGTAAAATAATTATTTCAGTAGACCAAGTCAAAAGTGTAAGTTTTTCACTGACACATGGCAAAACAGAAAGAACTTAGGGTACTGGGGTCCTCTGCTATTTATTAACTATGTAATTTTAGACAACTTTATTAAACTCTGGTCCTCTTTCCTCATTTATAAAATGAAGGTCCTGAATTTCAAAGCTTGTAAACTCCCTTCCAATTCAAAATTCTATGAAATCCTATGAAAAGTCTTCTTTTGAACTCTCCCCTTCCACAGGAGCCCTTTCCCAGATCTCCTTAATCTTATAGCCTTCCCTCTGAGACTGCTCCCAAGTTATCCTTTATATATTTGTCTATATATAAGTATTTGTGGATTGTCTCCCCTAACTAGATGGTGAATTCCTTGAGAGCAGGATTTTTTTTCACTATACCTGGCACTTAGCACATAATGCTATTTTGGTATATAGTAAGTGTTTAATAAAAGCTAGTTGACCAACTGTTTAATTGTTTGAAGGGGTGTCTAGTCACACATGGGCTTATTGAGAATGCTGGAAAAAGTAGAGTTTTTCTTGTTCCATTAAGCAATTAACTGAGAGAATTATGGCCATGGAGTTACTATAGATAAAGAAACATCTCTCTGCAAAGGAAACTCCGAATGTGAAAAAAGTTTTTGTGAAGACTGAGACACATATAAAGAACTGACACTTGTTCTGAATTTTCTGAGGAAAATGTCTTAGCGGTAAATAGTAAATTATGGTTGATGTGACGTTTTACAGTATGTTCTAAAAGCAAGAACCCAAAGTTGACAGTAGGAAATTCCAATATTCCTGATGTCCAAGAAAGCATACATATCAAAAAACACAGGGGAAAATAACATTGATTTGTTTTTCTGACATCTGTGGCATTGTCCATGCAGAATTCATCCTTCAGCCTCAAACTATCAATTTGATACAATATGAAGAAATTCAAAAACCTCTTAAAAGATTCCATGGGTTATACAAAGAACCCAGGAACTGGCATCAAGACCCCATGACAATGTTTTGTATTCCAAGAGCTTTCTCCCAAAACAGCCTTATTTTTATAAGGCTATTATTCTGCAAGATGATCCTTGCTTGATCCTTAAATGATACCTTATTTACCAGAGAGCTTGAGGTAATCTCTACTTTTTTTTTTAACTATTTTCAAAAATGAAATCTGCCTCAATGATAAACAAAACAAAACATTAAGATATGGTGGTCAGAGCAACGTTCTACAAGCAAAACCTGCATTCTAGGTCTAACTGTCATGAAGTAACTTCATGACTTTGAATTTACTTATACTTTCTGGGCCTCAATTACTATAAAATTGAGGGGATTCTCTCATTCCAAAAAATATGTGATATTGTGATTTCTGTCTATAATTTGCTACCATTAAGAAATTCCAAAAGAATTTGGTACAATGCTTTAGTCTACTAGATAGAATGCTAGACCGGCAGTTAGAAAAACCTCAGTTCAAATTCAGACTCAGGGATTTACTGACTATAAGACCCCAGGGCAATCATTTAACCTCTGCTTGCCTCAGTTTCCTCAACTATAAAATGGGAATAATATTAGTACCTACCTTACAGGATAGTTATGAAGACCAAATGAGTTGATATTTGTAAAACTCTTAGCATAGTGCTTAGAATATCATAGTTCCTTAATAAATGTTTGTTTCCTTCCTTTCTTCTTTCCTTCTCTCTTCCTTCCTGAAATATTCCCGCACTCAGAAAGCAATTGATCAATAGGGCAGAAAAGTAGCAGCTTCTGCCAAGAGCATAAGTGAGGACACCTGAGCCTCTCCTAAACTCTCTGAAGCTGCTCAAAGGCAGCATATAAAAACAAAAAGATCCTGAGCCTCTGGGTTAATGTTTAGACTAGAATTGTATATTCTAGAAAGGCAGCCAAGTGAGACCCCTGTATTGTGGCTATTGGGGGCTTTCCTTGTATATTTCTGTCTGTTTTCCACTGTTACTCTTTTCTCTAGAGAAAGTCTTGTGCATTAGACTGTGACATAAAAGGTTTGAGGTCTTAGACCCAGGATGTACCAAAAGTCTTAGCAATGATAATTCTGTGTCAAAAAGGTCAGCAGCAGCTGAGCCTTTCACTTTTTCAGCCCTCCTCTTTCCCTTCTCTTATGTGTTGATGACAGAGACTCCTGACACACAGACTTTGAAGGTACTTCTCAAAAATGAGCTTCCCAAATGTTTCAATCAAAATTTTGAGCACAGTAAAAGTGAATATATATCCACTCAAGGTCAAATGCTCTGAAGACACAATATTCATTTGTCTGCAATAGTTTTGATATGTTTGTCAAACAATCAGTCTCTAATATCTCAATTACACCTTAATGGTGATAGCACAAATGGAGACAATTCAAATTAGACAATTCAACCTGGACAAGAGATTTTTAAAACACATATTCTGCCTAGGGAGATTGCTACATTAAAAAGGAATACTTCAAAACAACTTTGATTTCATGAGTGTAAGCATTGCTTTGAATAACACAAATTACAACCCTTTCATGATAAAGATTCATGAGTAATAATACAAAAAAGCATCACGAGGTGGCTAAACTTCTGATAATAAAACTTTCTGGACTTAATTGGACTTGTCTTCTGATTTTTCTTCTAGATAGGATGCAGTACAGTATAGGAGATAGGGTTCTGGACTTCAAATCAGAACAAACTGGATTTAATTCTCACAACTGAGACTTAATAAGCTGTGTCCACAGGCAATCACTTCACCTAACACCAACTAGCGTGTCTATCACCTGACTTAAAAATTAGTTCATTAGTTCGTGATTCCTTTAAAAAAAAAAAAAGATAAAGATATAGTCTATACTGGAAGTTTTTCTATCTTGATAAAAATGGGCTAATACTTACACTCTTCCAGTAAAATCTTTGAAGATCTGGGTCTAGCTTTACATCAGGATGAGATTTCAGAGGAAGAGGTATTCATTTTTAAAAAAGAAGGTTTGAGAATATGAGGTATTAGCACCGAATGTTCATTATTAGTTACTGATATAGTCAGTTATGTCAATAGTTCCTTATTCTGAACCAGCTCTACATTCCTAGTAAATCCCAGAGTCATTTATCCTACTGATAAGTTGTTGAATCTCTTTGCTAATACTTTATTTAAAATTTTTGCATCAATATTCATTAGGGAGATTGGTCTATAATTTTCTTTCTCTGTTGTGGCTCTCCCTGGTTTAGGTATCAACATCATATTTGTGTTATAGAAGAAATTTGGCAGGATTCCTTCTTTACCTATTTTTTCCAAATGAACATTTGTTATTAGAATGTAATCCCCTTGAGGGCAGGGACAATTTTGCTTAAATGTATTTATATTTTCCCTTTCTCCCAACCCTACCCCCACTCATTCACCTAATACTGCTCCCACTATCACAATACCTGAAACATATCACTTAATATTTTATTTTTCTTTCATTCACATTTGTTCTTTCTTTCTTAAATGTCATCAAGTTTCTTTCACTTCTTTTTTTTTCTTATCTATACTTTCTTACTTCTTTTTTCAGACTCCCCAACAATATGAAAAAGAATATAATGATAAACGATCAGACGTGGGACCCAGTAAATTCCATGGCTATGCCTATGATGGAATATGGGTGATTGCAAAAACCCTGCAGAGGGCCATGGAACATCTCCGCACCAGCAACAGGCACCAAAGGATTCAAGATTTCAACTATACAGACCATAAACTTGGCAAAATTTTCCTGGATGCAATGAATGAAACCAACTTCTTTGGTGTAACGGTCAGTTCTGAACTTTTTTGAATCCATTGTCTTTTATCTGCTGATATCTCTGAGAAAACTTATAATTGGAAAAGGCTTTTTAACTTATGAAAAACAAGAAACCAGTCTGGTCATCTTTCCTCAATCATTTTAGCAAATATTATAAACAAGAGGATAGCATTACATATTTCAAAAATATGTTCACCTTGGCATTATATTGGGCCACTGAGGCTGGAAAAAAACATATCTGGGTTAAATAAGTAGTATAGAAGATAGAAAAATGGGTCTACTCAGAGTCAGAAAGTACTGTGTTCAAAATATGTAACAATGAATTTCTATTTCAAGAAAGCATATATAATAGAAGATACTAAATTCATGATGATCTACCTTTTCTTTGCTGCCTTGTAAGTTATTCTTTTGTTCTCTGCTGTGCACTTTTTACTTTATATTTTTTCCCTTTCATCCTCCCCCCAAAATACAGCATGGATATATTTATATACAGATATATATATATGTATGTATATCCATACATACCGATATCTCTGAGAAAACATAATTGGAAAAGGCTTTTCAACTTATGAAATAGTATATATTATATGTATACATACATACATATATATATATATATATATATATATATATATATACTTCTGTGCATACCTACACATATCTACATAGGTGAAAGAGAAGATTATTGCTTCAATTACTACCCTAGCCTTAATCACTGAATGGGTGCAGCCTCAAGTCAAACTGAGACCTGGTGAAGACCTTAGCTTAAAAAGATACAGCTCTCCCGCTGCATCCAGGGCCATCTCCAATCATCCTAATCTATGTCTGGCCACTGGACCCAGATGGTTCTAGAGGGGGAAAGGAGGCAGGTGACTTTGCACAGCCTTCCCTCACTTAAATCTAATTCCCTTGCATTTGATGTCATCATTTCCCTGATGTCACAGTCCTCTTCTAGAATGAAGGACAATCATATATGTAGACATAGACCCAAAGTAATAGTAATATGGCTGACATAATATAGATTTTTCTCTTAATTGAATCTTTATTTGACTTTCCTAACTATTCTCTTCTTGGCCATAGTCTAAATCATAGCCACGTAACAGATGAATTGCTGAAATCATAACATCTACTGCCACTGGAATATGTGAATCATTATCTTTGAGAAAGCACTTCTCGTTTGTAGGACTAATGAACATAAAATATTTAATGCTTGCCTTAAAAATGTGAATGAATGAAAAGGTGTTAATTAATTAATCTATACAACCTGACTCCAGTTTATCTTTCCAGCTTCAGTGGACATTGTCCCCCTCCCACACTGTGTGATTTAGCCAAACTAGCTCTTCTTCTATTCCATGGACTTAACACTCTATTTCCTACCTCCACTAGCCCACATATCTTGAATTTACTCCCTCATTACATCTACCTTATATAGTCCCCTTCTTGCCTTTAAGATAAAGCCTAAACATCATCTTCTGCATAGTATTTCCTACTCCCAAATGTAGTATTCTCTTTTCCAAAATACCTTACTTATAACTACTTAGCATGTATTTGTATTTTTTAACTTTATATTGTATATATTTTGGACATATTTGTTATCTTCTCTATGAAAATATAGACCTCTTGCAGGTAAGAATTATTTTCATTCTTTGTATCCGTCATATAGGACAAAATTCCATTTCACCCCTACTATACTATTAAAGACGCCCTAGGCCTTATACTCCTTCTTCTCGTGCTCCTCCTTCTAACCCTTTTTTCACCAGACTTGTGAGGAGACCCAGATAACTTTTCACCTGCCAACCCTCTAAACACAGAAGGGACTTGATAAATACTTATTGCTGGGGCAGTAGATACAGAAGCAACCCTGGAGTCAAGTTCAAATGTGGCCTCAGACACTTAATACTTCCTAGCTGTGTGACCCTGAGCAAGTCATTTAATCCCAATCTCCTCACAAAAAAATAAAGAAAATCAAGTAATTGATTGATTGAAATTCTCAAAAAAATCAGGTTCCATTCCCATTCTGATAAGTGATCACAAGCAAGTCTCTTATCATTTCTGAGACTTGGCTACTTTCATCATTTTTAAAATCTGGATAATATTTGTCCTATTTTATGGGAGTATGAGAAAAATATTTTGTAAATCTCAAAACACTACAATTAGTCAAAAGGCATTTATTAAACAGTTACCATGTGCCAAATTCTGTGGTAAGACTTGGTAATACAAAAAAAAAATTCAGGATGATCTTTTCCTTCAAGGAGCTTACATTCTATAGAGACAATTTTTATATTTGCAAATAAGTAAATATACACAATACAATAAGTAAATATATACAAAACAAAGTAATAGAAAAAAATCACAACTGAGAGAATCAAGGAAAAGGCCAATTGAAGGTAACATCTGACTGAGCTTTGAAGGGAACTAAGCTTCCAAGATATGGAGATGACAACTGTGCAAAGCTGATGACATATGTCAGTCATATCCAGGAACCAACACATAGGCCAATTTGTCTGGGAGCATACAATGTTCCAAAAGTTTTAGTACAGTCACATCTGTTGGAAATACTGTGGGACACTGTGAAGCATGCACAAGGAAAAATAATAAGGAATCAACCTGAAAGATAGATTGAAGCTGATTTTTTTTTTACAATTGTAAAGGGTTTTAACACCAAAGAAAATACTTTTATTTTTTTCCTAGGGGCCATAGGGAGCCACTAAAACTTCTTGAGTAAGGAAGTAACATGGTCAGACTGTTGTTTTAGGAATATCAGGTAGAACTTTTGTTATTTTCAATATCTTTTCTTTGTTCATTCAACAAATATTTATTGAGCTCCTTCTACATTTAAGACAAAAATATCAGAACTCCCTAGGCAGCATGCAGCCCTGAAAAACTCCAGAGTAAAAAGAATCAGATTAAAATGTAATTGGCAAATGTTTAAGAAGATAAAAATACAGTGCAACATGGATAATGTTAACCTGAGATTTTCTAAGTCAACATTTGACTGTTCCCGTTTGAACTGGATACCACTTATTTAATGATTTATGTGCTTAATGCATATTCAGGAGGCATACTTCTCTAAGAAGGCTAGCAATAGAGGGCAGAGAGGCATTTATATGCACACAAAGGTGTGCTGGGAAATGTTTAAAAACCAACTTTTGATTTTTTTTAAATGTATGCATGACAGACTTTTAAGTTTAATCTATATCATTTATATTATTTCCAATACTTTCTTAAGTTTAAACAATCAACAAAATAATAAATCAAGCTGTAATTCACAATGTTTGCTAATGACCAAGGTGTAAGTGTTCACAGTGAAAATTTAAGTCAGTTCTAACCAGTATGAGCTGGCTCCTGAACACCCCTGAATTTATGCCACCTTTAACCTTTCCTCTAAATTAGATGAATGACTTCATCCCAAGATAAATAGACACGCAAGTGTCAGGGAGAGCAAAATTTTCTATAGTTAAAAAATACATCCCTTTATCAAGAGGCATATTAAACAAAATGTGCTTTGTGGCATTCCTCTTCCTCATGTGTGCATTGTACCCCCAGAGCCTTCCTTGCCTACCTTGCATGGACTCTGGCCTCAGAGGACTGTTAAGCACTATTTGTAGCCAATATAGAACATATGATTAGAGTAGTTCTATCTCCAAAAGCCTTTAACAGTTACTTTCATGCTCCATTGGCAAAGACTATAGTTACGTGCAAAATTAGCATTCACAGAGTTATGCAGAATATGAGAGCCATAGAGCTCAAAAGGAACAGAAAATTAATAATGATAGCTGCCATTTACATAGAACTTTAAAAGCTTACCAAATGCTTTATGCACATTATCTCATTTAAAATTGAAATCAGCTTTATAAAGTAGGGATTCTGATTAGTGGTATTTGCATTTTATAAATGAGGAAACTGAGGCCCAGAGAGTACAACTGACTTGCCTAGATCAATCAATCAATAAACCTATATTAAGCACCTACTATGTGTCAGGCACTGTGTTAAACACTAATGTCACATTGATAATTAGTAGTAAAGTAGGTTAAAAACTCACGTCTCCTAGCAGTTATTTAAAAGATTTAGAAAATTTGTTTGCTTTTGTTTAACTGATTCATTTTTGCTAATATCATTTTTCCAGAATATGCCCTAAACAGTTAAATAGCTTTGCTCTTGATGAAGTACACAACATACTTAAGGAGCTTATTGTCTGAAATCTATTTTACCTCCTGTTTTTTCTTTTTTTTTTCTTTAGTTGAAAAGTTTAAAAAAAAAAAAAAGATACAAAACTCCATAATTAGACATTTTTGTGATGATTTGGTATTTTCTTTTTTCCCAAGCTGCTTCACCACCTTCAAATAAATGTGTGCATGGCATGGCATGAGAAAGTGAACTGATTCAAATTAAACTTGTCCTCTGTTCACAAAAAGATTCATGTGATAAAATAAAAAGCATATTTTTCAAGCTCAAGGAGACTTCAGTAGGTCAATATCAACAACAAACTAATAGTATGAAGGGCGGGAATAAGGACAGGATAGAAATAAAAGAGAAATAAAGAAAAAGAATGGGCATTTTTCATTTTGTAAGTGATTTTTAGATTGGAGGGCTATAAGCCACTACCTCTCTCTGACATGGAATAATATACATCAAGAAATAAAGTTCTGCTGGTCAGTATGATATTATCGGGTTTGTCAGGACCTACATACTTACAAGAGAATGGGAGAGTTTTAAAGAGATAATGCTCTTTTTTTCTTTCCCTTTATTCTAAAGAAGTACCATTAAATCTGACTCAAAGACACAATTTGCATTTGTTATTGAGAGGTAATTTGAGGTAAAGGGGATACAAGTAGTATCTGTACAATCAGCCCTTGAATCACATATGGGGCTCCTCTGTAACAGTCCATGCGTCTTCCCCTGGAACATCCTAAGGCCATGTGGAGAGCAGAATGGTGGTCAGGGTTCCCTCTGTGAAGGAAAAAGCAAAGCCTGGTCTTCCTGCTCCTTTTTCATTCCCCTGTCTTTCCACTGAGAAATAGAGATATGGTGGGAGAACAGATATTTAATCCAAAGTTGCAATGTTCTGTCTTCAAAGATGTTTATATTTCCTGCTTAATTATAAAATTGACTATTTTGACCATTAACCAATGATAAAATTAGAAATTTGATCATCGCCTTAAAGTTTTGATCTATCATAATTGCCTCTAGTTTTCATGCTTCACTACTTGTGAATAGAGTTCCAAAACTAAATGGAGACACCGAAGCATCTAATGAACAGAGATAAGAGATGGAGGCAATGAACAGATGCTCTTCAAGGGAGGAGTTGTCCCCAACTTGCAGCACCAGAAAAATATGTGTGTGCGTGAATGTATGTCTTCTTGATTGTTGAATTTCATAAATTTCCCATGAATCCAGACCTTGGGAAAAGAAGGCTGCTTTCTTCAGATGCTGCTACTTCAAAAAATTTTACTCCCATGACCCTAAGTATGGAATAGAATTGAGGTGTTGACTAAGAAAGAGAAAGTCATCCCTACAGAGATAACCACAGGGAGGAGATGGGAAGGAGTTATTCACCCACAAAATAGGTCAGTTAAGAGAGAGTGTCTAACTTTCCTGCTAATCTAAATCTCTCCACTTTCACAAATTGCTACATGTGGAGGCTCATCCAAAATGGCAGGCACTCCATCACTGTCTTCTACCATATCTCTCAGAAGGAAAAGTCTTCAACAACAGTCCTACTCCTGATATGGCCTCAGGCCATTCCATAGGTAGGGAAACAATGACTGCCCCAGTGAAGCCTCCTCTTTGGCAAAAAAAAGACCACTCATTGCATGATGTCATTAATCCTCTTCAAAAATGAAGCAGGAACAATAATTTTTTTCTTTTTTTTTTTATTTAATAGCCTTTTATTTACAGGTTATATGTATGGGTAACTTTACAACATTAACAATTGCCAAACCTCTTGTTCCAATTTTTCACCTCTTACCCCCCACCCCCTCCCCCAGATGGCAGGATGACCAGTAGATGTTAAATATATTAAAATATAAATTAGATACACAATAAGTATACATGACCAAACCGTTATTTTGCTGTACAAAAAGAATCAGACTCCGAAATATTGTACAATTAGCTTGTGAAGGAAATCAAAAATGCAGGTGTGCATAAATATAGGGATTGGGAATTCAACGTAATAGTTTTTAGTCATACCCAGAGTTCTTTCTCTGGGCGTAGCTGGTTCAGTTCATTACTGCTCCATTGGAAATGATTTGGTTGATCTCCTTGCTGAGGATGGCCAGCTCCATCAGAACTGGTCATCATATAGTATTGTTGTTGAAGTATATAATGATCTCCTGGTCCTGCTCATTTCACTCAGCATCAGTTCGTGTAAGTCTCTCCAGGCCTTTCTGAAATCATCCTGTTGGTCATTTCTTACAGAACAATAATATTCCATAATATTCATATACCACAATTTATTCAGTCATTCTCCAACTGATGGGCATCCACTCAGTTTCCAGTTTCTAGCCACTACAAAGAGGGCTGCCACAAACATTCGTGCACATACAGGTCCCTTTCCCTTCTTTATGATCTCTTTGGGATATAAGCCCAGTAGTAACACTGCTGGATCAAAGGGTATGCACAGTTTGATAACTTTTTGAGCATAGTTCCAAACTTCTCTCCAAAATGGTTGGATTCGTTCACAACTCCACCAACAATGCATCAATGAGGAACAATAATTAAAGATATGTTGGACACCACTGATCTCCCCTTCTCCTCAAATGTCATCAGTTCCTCCCTAATACCACCTCATCCTGCTTGACATCCTGCAAATAAAAACCATTATTGTTCTTTAAAACTCAATCCCTTTTTACTCCAGAGTTCTCAATTAAATAAAGATTTTTTTTTTTTTGCCCAGCAGACTCCATGTCCAATAAAGGTGCCAAATTAGAGAACCATAGAAAAATTCTGAAGTATTTGGAAAAGATCTTAGAACATAAAATTCAAAGTTAGCAAAAACCACTAGAATATAGAATGTTAGAGCTAGAAGAAACCTTATAAAATAAAATGTTAATAATGCTAGGAGGAACTTTAGAAATCATCTAACTTAACCCTTTCATTTTACAGAAAAGGAAATTGAGGCTAAGAAATGTGAAGACTTGCATACTGTCACAAAACTAATAATGGGAAAATTTGGATTATAATTTAAGTTTCTTGGATGTTACTGTGTCCCATGTTACTCTACCATAATGTGGTGTCTTATACAATTAAATCATAATGTGTTTTTCACTCCAAAGCAGAAATGGTAGTACAAACTAACCTCATTTAGCATATTTTATTATTTTCAGTTCAGATGTTTTGCAATTGTATCTGAATCATCATGACCCCGTTTGGGGCTTTCCAGGCAAAGATACTAGTTTGCCAATGCTTTCTCCAGATCTTTTACAGATGAGGAAACTGAGACAAACAAGGTTAAGTGACTTGATCAGGGTCCCACAACTAGTAAGTATCTGAGCCAGATTTGAACTTAAGTTTTCCTGGTATCAGGCCCAGTGCTCTATCTACTGAGCTACCTAACTGCCTACATATTTTTATTTTACAAACTAATCTAAGCACATTAAACTAATCATATCCGTCACTTATTTTAAGATAATCTTTTATACACTCTTGAAAAAAAAATCCTAATTGATTCTCATTTTGCCTCTTCCAATTTACCATCTTTCTAATACCAATTTTCTTCTATATATGGAATTTTGTCCTCTTTGCCTACTGGTTATAGATCAGTATCTTCTTTTGTTTAAAGATTTCCCTGTTGAGTTTCTTAGGAATTTTCAATTAAATAAACATTTATTAAGTCCTTACTGTATGCAAAGGATGCAAAGCTCTGCACTAGATACAAAGTTTAAATAAGATATAGCTCCTGTCTTTAGGAAGATTATAGTTTCTTAATGAGAAGACACCAACAGAAACAACTGTAATACACAATATTAAATGATGAGCTTATTAGAGAAGCTCCCCTCCATCCCAAGTACCATGTGAAATCTGGGAGGAAAGATCAGAAAAAGAAGCTTCATGAAAGAGCCAGCATTTAAGGTAGGCTTTAGAGCAGATTTGAGGTTTTTTCACAGAGATCCTAAAGTGGTTTGCCATTTCCTTCTCCAGTTCATTTTACAGATGAGGTAACTGAGGCAAATAGGATTAAGTGACTTACCCAGGGTCACATAGCTAATAAGTGTCGGAGGTCAGATTTGAATTTGGGAAGATGAATCTTCCTGATTCCAGACTTAATGTAGGCAATAAAGGTAGGATATTATGTTTACATTTCACAGATGAATAAACCAAGATTCAGTAAGGTTAATTGGCTTGCCCATGGTCATTTGGCTAGAAATGGGTTTAAAAGCCAGGACTCCTGACTCAGTGCCCATTACTCTACTTCTTTGTTCAAATATTGAGAATACATGCATATTAGAAATAAAAAGGTGGCACAGTGGACAGAGCACAAGCACTGGAGTCAGGAGGACCTGAGTTCACATTTGACCTCCAACACTAGAAGTGTGACTCTGGTCAAGTCACTTAACTCCAATTGCCTCACCAAATAAATAAATAAAAGTAAGCTCAATTCTTTACTTCTCTACAGAATCAGGGCCCTTCTTGGCTGGGGTCTTAAAAGGAGATGGAGGGGCAGCCACGTGGTTCAGTAGATAGAGCACCAGCCCTGAAGTCAGGAGGACCTGAGTTCAAATTCTGGTCTCAGACACTTAACACTTCCTAGCTGTGTGACCCTGGGCAAGTCACTTAACCCCAATTTCCTCGGGGGGGGGGGGGGAAAAGGAGATGGAAGCAAAATACTATATGGGTCCAATACCCATCTTCTAGGCCATCCCAAGGTGCCACCCTTATGCTTATTTCTTCAGCTACTGACGTCAGTCCTGTAGCTTGATCCCTGGATATCCAAATAAATTCTGTCTTCTTCCTTGGGTCATTTGGCCACAACCCATTTAGTCACTTATTCCTTATTTGGCTCTTTCATGTATCACATCCTTCTTCTTAGCCTTATTTCACTGGCCTCTGTCTACCTGCAGCATTGTTTGGCTCTGCCTAGAGAAACTGGGCCTTCACACTCACTTGTCTAAACAAATAACTAGGAAAACACAATGAATATAGTCTTACAGTTGAAGAGAATGGCCTGGATTTTTCCAAGATTTTATGTAATGACTTGTTTTTTCCTCATTCCCCCAGCAGTGGCTGTAATGCAGTTACACAAAATCTGGCAAAACAACTCCACTGTTGAAAGTGGGTCTCCTGCAATCTAAGATTCCTGTTGTGAATCAACATTTTCACACATGACTCGCATCAAAATATGCCTGAGAGCACAGTTGACAGACGCTTACTGAGAAGACCAATTAAAGCTGAAGATAGCAGTGCTAGGACCAGCTATCTAGTTCTTAGGTGACAGGAAGTAGATAAGAAAAGGGGGAGGGGAGTGATTAAATTATGGTTGTTTCTAAAGTGGGTTTTTTACTGATGGCTTTTTCTATTTTTTACATTTGGTAAATGTGAAAGGCAGCTACCTAGAGGCACAGTGGATAGAGCATGGGGCTTGAAATCAGGAAATCCAGCCTTAGACATTTACTGGCCGTGTGATCCTGGTCAAGTTACTTAACCCTCTTTGCCTCTGTTTCTTCATCTGTAAAATGGGCTGGAGAAGGAAATGGCAAGCCACTCCATATCTTTGCTGAGAAAACCCTAAATAGGATTATGAAGACTCAGACTGAAACAATTCAACAACAACAAATGTAAGGGAGTCCAATATTTCCTTTTTTCCTCCTAGATCTAATATGAAATTAATTTAGAAATAGTTCAACCAAGAATCAAATATGAGTTCAAGCCCATAATTTTATAGACAAAGGAAAAAAAAATGGAGAGATAAGAGACACAAAGCCATCCAGGTAATAAGAAGTCTGAGCCAGAATTTGATCCCACATGATATAACTGACATGATATCACTCTTATAGTTTTGAAACATGGGTTCATAAATTATCTCTTTAAACTTCACAATAGCCTGTGGGATAGACAATAGAGGCATGTTATTATGTCTACATTTTACAGATGAGGAAACCAAGATTCTGTAAGGTTAATTGGCATACCCATAGTCACTTGGCTAGAATGGGTTTAAAAGCCAGGTCTCCTGACTCAAAGCCTATTACTCTATATCTTTGTTCAAATATTCAGGATATATGCATATTAAAAATAAAAAGATCTCATAGTGAATAGAACACAAGCACTGGAGTCAGGAGGATCTGAGTTCAAATTTGGCCTCAAACATTAGATGTGTGACTTTGATCAAGTCACTTAATCCCAATTGCCTCACCAAATAAATAAATAAAAATAAGAAAGTATAAGAAGACACATGTATGTACACATATACACACATATATTTTTTATAATTTGAATGATCAGTGTAGGTAGACAATTAAATGGTCCCAGAACTGAATAGGAGGGAAAGAACAGGCTAGATCACTTTGGGAAATTATGCAGACCTTTTAATGATCCCAAACCATTCAATATAACATGTTTTTGTTTTTGTTTTTAAAGCCAATATTCTAATTCCAGCTCTCTGCATAAGCTGTTTTGGATTCCTGAAATGCTCTTAACATCCACTTCTTAGAATACTTAACTTCTTTCAAGGTTCAAATCAAGTGCTTCCTCAAGGCAGCTTTTTCTCTTTCTGTCCACCTTATTATTCTCTCCTCCTCAAATGATATTGCATTCTCTGTTTACATGTACTGCATCAGTAGAATTTAAGACCCTTAAGAACCTAGAGATTATTTTTACATTTTGTCTTTGAGTCTCCAGCATCTAGCATAATTCCTTGCCTACAGGAGGTATTCAATAAATATTTGATAAATAAATTAACAAACTAAAGACTTGCCATTCTCTTGGCTGTAATTTTTCCACTATTACATTTCTCCAAGTCATGGGACATCATTATCTGAGAATAATCAAAATTTTAGAAAGATTCATCCTGAGCATAGGTAGACTACTACATCTTAGTCTTATGCATGTGAAAAAATGAAGTAATATGTTTTATTTATATGTAAAATTTGGATTATCTAGGCATAATATACATGTCATAAATGTATATTACATATGTAACATATTGTTGAAATAGAATGTTATTTATATGTATCTATAATACACATATATATATGTCATCCTGTGCAAGGTAACAGTTTTATCCACTTTGTGTTTACAGTATCAGTGGTTAGAACAATCTTTTTCACATTGTAGCAGATTTCATTGAAGAGAGAGCCTATATAGTCCTCCACAATTTGATGCAATCAGTGTAATGTCAACTGCAAATAGAAGCATTTGGAGAACATCACCATAGATACGGATTCCTTCTTTTATTTGAAGCCTATATAGAATATCTTCCATGGCACTGAAAACTTCAGCAGTAACAACTGACAGTTCCATCAGACTGACTAATATAAAGTAATACTGGTTAAGACTTTTGGGGATAGTCTGTATATTAGGAAATTATATAATATTAAATAGAAAAGAAAATGAATGCTTCCATTGACAAACTAAATAGAAAATGCAAAAATAGCATTATGTATTTAGCAAATTGCTTGAATTGATTTTAAAAATCTTTCAAGAAAGTCTTTAGTCAATCAGAAAATGAGTGGTTGCTGGTGGGGTGGGTGTGTGTGTGTGTGTGTGTGTGTGAGAGAGAGAGAGAGAGAGAGAGAGAGAGAGAGAGAGAAAGAAGAAGAAGAGAGAGAGAGAGAGAGAGACAGAGACAGAGACAGAGAGACAGAGAGAGAGAGAGAGAGAGAGAGAGAGAGAGAGAGAGAGACAGAGACAGAGACAGAGAGAGACAGAGAGAGACAGAGAGACAGAGAGAGAATGGAGAAGAATTAGCCCTCTACATGATGTGAGCTTATTCTGAGTGCTATAGGTCAATACAAGAGGACCAAAAGGCAAAGTCTTTGTTAGGAAATATAAACAATATGTAATAAAAACAAACATTGTAGAAATAGATGGATTATGTTTTCTGTACTTTTTAACCTTTGGCTTTTGAAGCCCTTCACAGTTTACCTTTCCAAACATCTTTTTTTTTCCTCTTTGTTCCATCCAAATAAGCCTACTGTGGTTTTCACAGACTTGGTCCTTAATCGCCTTCCCCCAACTCTCTGCACAAGCTGTCTTTGATTCCTGGAATGCTCTTGACTTCTACGGCTTGGAATACTTAACTTCTTTCAAGGTTCAAATCGAGTGCTTCCTCAAGGCAGCTTTTCCTCCTTTTACTTTATTATTCTCTCCCCTTCAAGTGATATTGTGTTCTCTATCTGTTTACATGTACCACCCCAGTAGAAGTTAAACGTTTAAGGACTATTTTTACATTTTGTCTTTGAGTCCCTAGCAGCTAATATAATTCCTTGCACATGGGAGGTATTCAATAAATATTTGATAAATAAGTGAATGAACTAAAGACCTGCCGTCCTCTTGGCTATACAGAACCCCAGGAAGATCTTGAGCCAACCACCAATAAGCCTACATCCCTTTTCATTGTAGGGAGAAAAGGGAAGAAAAGCATTCCAGGCCTCTCTGAATCTCAGTTTCCCTCATCAGAAAAATGGAAATAATATTGTACTGCCTACTTCATAAGGTTGTTTGCCAGGACACTCACAGTGCCTAAGCTATCCTCACACTCTCTGAGCCTCAATTCCTTTATGATAAAAACATGAGAGGGAAAGGAACTATTGAATTGGGTGATATGTGAGATCCTTTTCAACCAGGTCTCAGTAAGTCCTTGTATAACAATGAGGTTAGCTTAATTGGCATAGAGTTTTGCCTACACTTTTAAGTGTCATAATATGAGGAGGAAAGCATTAGATTTGAAGAGTGAAAACCAAAGCTTAAATCTAGATTCTGCCTCCTAGTAGTTTGATTTCTTAGTTATTGAAGTCACAGAATTCTCCTGATCCTCATAAAACTCCAAAGCAAAATGAAAATAGCTCTCCATGTAGCACCTACTCCCACAGGGTTGTTGTCAGAAGAAAAGGTTTTGTAAACTTTTTTTTTAATAAAGATTTTAAAAAAGGAAATACTCTTCTAAGGTGATATCTAATAAGTGTGGAGTCAGCTAAGACTTCTGGCTTTAAGTCAAGACTATGAAGCCATCTATATGTTAGATAGAGGGAATTATTCTCCCTTAGCATCAAGAAGGGAGGATAGGAAGTTGTGGGTAGTATGAGACCTGCTATGTAAAGGCGTTATGCTAAGCAATAGAGATACAATGAAAAATTCCATTTTCCCACCTTGGTTAATGGAAGGAGACAGAGTTGTTGCAATAAATCTAGAATGTATTCTGTTAAACAGACAAGGCTAGATAGGTTCTTAGGCAAACCATTCATTTGTTTTTTCTCTGCTTGGAAAGCTGAACACTTTCCTATTATTCTCTCCTCTAACTAGGTGTGCCAGTGATTAGTAGGGAAGATTATAGAGAAGGCTTTGAGCTCCCCTTGGCTTCTTGGAGGAACATCCATAACAGGTCACCATCCACTTGTGTAAGGGAGAAGAGAGTTGGGGAAAGAGATGAGGGAGATGAGCTTTAAGTGATTCTATATAAGATCAAGAAAATCGATTTATAGATTTGGAGTATATGAGCATTTTAAAAATACCTTTAAGATCATGAATTCCAAGCCTTTCATTTTATAGATAGGAAGATATGGGGCCAAGGTGATTAAACTACTTGTCTAAAAGTCACACTACTAGTCAGTGACAGAGAAACGAGCAAATAAAGTATTCTAGTGACTTAGGTTTCTTTTGCCAAACACAATATGGCTGGATGTATCTGGTATATTTTAGAAACAAACATAATCCAGATATGTGAATGTTAAAAGCATTCAAAGAAACGTTTGGAGCCCTTTCTCCACTACCAGCTCCATGCAACTAACTCATGTTCTGTAGCTCCAGTCTCAATCTCTCTTCTAATATTCAAACCTTCATCTACAACTTTACCCAAGACATCTCTGCCAGGGTAGTACAGCAGAATATCCCATAATCTCGCCTTCCCAAAGCTGCTCTTACTACTGGTGTCACAATTTTTATGTGTAATATCGCCATTTGCTGTTATCTCTGGCTTGAATCTGACTTTTTCTTCTAGGTGGCACAAAAGATAAAGCACCAGGCCTGAAGTCAGGAAGACCTGAATTCAAAAATCTGGTTTCAGTCATTTACTAGCTATGTGACTATTGGCAAGTGACAACCTCTGTTTGACTCAGTTTCCTCATCTCTAAAATGGAGATAATAACAGCATTTGGAATTTTTATGAAGAGCAAATGAAATAATTATAAAGTGCTTAACACAGTGTCTGGTTTATAATGAACACTCTATTAATGTTAGTTATTATTATTATATCCAATGAGTCACCAAGACCTGTTGATTCCACCTCAAATCAGTTCAATTCAATTCAATTGAATCGATCGTTATTCAATGGATATAATGTGTGCTTTATTCAATGGATATGTATGGGGCATACAAATCCATGAACAAAAACAGTCCCTTCCCTTTAAAAGCTTACACTCTACCAGAATGATATGGCATATATACCAATAATTAAATATAAAATATATGTCTCCTCCTTTTTATTTCCGTTGCCACCAGTCCACCATGGACCCTTGTGCCTAACAAACAACCTTGTGCCTAAACAAATATATTAACCTTCTATCTTTGTTCCCTCCCTCCTCCAATTCAGCCTTTATTCTGTGGCCAGAATAGTTTTTCTTATTCATATATACTCTGATGATCAAAACTCTTCAATGTTTCTCTGAAGCCTACAAAATAAAATTTAAACTCTTTTGCCTGGAAAAAAAAATCTCCTATCCGGTCTTTCCAATTTCTTTCTATATTAATCCTCTTCACACTTTCAAAACTTCAACCAAACCAAAGTGGTCCCTATTTTCTGACTGTACCCTAAACTTTCCCACCTCTCTACTTTTGTTCACCCTATTTCCTATCCCTGAAATGCCCTCCAATTTTCTTCATGTGATATATTTCTACCAGTTCTTTAAAGCAGAATTTAAATACCTGTTTCCCTATAAAACTCTCTCTGATTAGCCCAACAGGTGATGCCTGTTTAGAATACATATTTGCAGGGATAGTAACTAAACCACTGTCGTTTGATTTTTATAGGGAATTCCAAGTTGAACAAAATCCTTCTATCACTGCAGGTCAACACTTTCTTATCACAACCTGAGAGTTGCCTAAAGCAGTGGTGTCAAAGTCAAATGGAAATGGAGGCAATCAATCCATCTAAACTCTACATGAGGATCCCTATAGACAGTCCATTGATTTAATTTCATAAAATGTAATATTATTTATGTTTTGTTGTATTTTTATTTTGTTAAATGTTTCCTAATTACATTGAGGAGAGGGTTGGGAAGAAGCATTCAGAGTTTAGTGATTCATGTAGTAAGTTTTTTGAGTCTGGATTTGAACTCAGATCCTCCTATCTCCCATCTCTAGTGCCAGGCTGCTTGAACTACTTTACCATCTATCTGCTTCTTTCGCAATTACATTTTCATCTGAAAGGTCTCATGTTTGACATCTTTGGTCTAGAATATCCTAGAATATCCAATGTTACCTAGTCAATATGTCAGTGACAGGATTTGAACTCAGGTCTTCTTAACTTTGAGACCAATTCTCTATCCACTTTGCTATGCCATCTCTATGAAAATAGTAATTTACTTTCTAGTTATCTATGTTTTTGCCATATCCTTCTATTCAACTATAACATCCATGAGGGCAGAAAGTACTTAAACTTTGTACCTCCACTAGTGCTTTACATACAGTAAGTGCTTAATAAATGTCAGTTGAATTGTTGGCAGTTCTAGAGGCAACTCCTTATACCAAAATGATATTTTCCAAAGAAAAATAGTTTGGAAGTTTTCTCCAGTAAAATAATCAAATAAACTGGAATCCCAGATGAGTTGAACTAAAAAGAGAAAGATAGATCATAGATTTCTTCTGTGGTGTGTGGATCTTTGACAAAGTTACAGTCATGTAATAAAAATAATCTTTGATTATGAAGTACATAATTATTTCTTGAGGCAACTCTCATCTGTCTGACTTAAAACTATCTATTCATCAGATGAGACTTAGATGAATGACAGTTCATGCCCAGAGATACCCAAGCTTCATAGGATGACCACAGGGGTCATTCAGTACTTCAGTTCCAGTAACATTGCCCTTACTTGGCAATCTGCTCTATCCAAGCACAGGCGAGGACCCTTGAGTAATTTGAAATGTTCCTGAACAACCAAAATATCTATCACAAAAGCTATGCACTTAATTTACATGAAAGTCCCTAGGCCTTCACTCAGAGCCTATATAACTTTACTTTATAAACAATTCCAGCAAGCTTATTTATCTGATTTCCTAACCCACAATATTTCAAAAGCAGCAAACAAGAAGGGGGATGGTACGTTTAGTAGCAAGAACATTGATGATAATTTAGAGCCTGACTGTGAGGGAAAAGACAGAAAAATATAGACAAAGGGTTTGAGGGAGGAGGGAGCATAGCAATAAAGAGCTATTCCATGCAAGAACAAACAATTCTACATCATTCAATATAACCTGAGGGCATCACTTTATTAAAGCACAAAACTGAATTTCAATTCAACATTTATTTAGTGGCTATTTTTTGTGCAGATCTTTCTGTCATATGCAAGGGAAAATCCAAAGTTTAACTAAGACATGGCTTCTATACCGTCACAGAATGTATAGTTTAATAGGAGGATATGACATATGTATAGATTACCCATAATGCATAGTAATATATGATAAATACATACAAGAAAAATGCTATGCAAGGTTTCATGGAGAAATACATTGTTAATTGGGGAATCAAGGAAGGCTTCCTAAAGGAGGTGGCGTTTGGAGCTGGGTATTAAAGTAAGGGGAAGATTTTTAAAAATAAGGGGCAGAGGGGAGAGAAATCCCAGGGACAAGGAATTGCACAAGTAAAAGAAGTAAACAAACATAAAGAGTGTACAAAGGATAGAAAGAAATTCAGTATAACCAAAATGTAGATTGCATGAAAGGAGTAACATAAAATAAAGCCCCCAAAGTAAAGATGGTACCAGATTATAGAAGATTTTAAATACCAGGCAAGGGAATTTGTCCTTGCTTTGGTAGGCAACAACTCCCACCTTTGTGGCATGCCAAAGTGTATAATAGGCTTTCCTCTCACATCCTATGATGCAGGTTGTATAAATATTACCACCCCCCATTTTATGAATGAAGAGACCTAAGCTCAGAGAGACTAAGTGATTTTCCTATAATCACAAAATTAAGGAATTATTGGAAAGCAGGTTTCTTGACTTCAAATCCAAGGAACTACTCAGGGTTTACTCCATCTTACTCAAACATCAAATCTTTTCAGCTATATGTTACCACAGAACCATGAGCCATCCCCAAAACTTTCATGTGATTGAGCAGAATCCAAAATGGCAACTCTAAACATGCACCCCTACATGGGGAATGGCCCCTAAAAAACAGTTCAGCTTCATACCACATTTTGGGATGATCTTCATGACAAATGGTTTAGATTTTTTTAAAAGCTTAGGATCATAAAAAAAAAATAGACTTTAGTACTTTAAAAAACTCATTCAAAAAACATTTTTCAGCTAGTTTGGAAAAATGTAGTATTAGATTTCTGACTGGGAAAAGGAATAACTATTTCAATACGATCCTCTGATAGATACCCAACTTCTGAAAGGATCCTTCAGGGATCTGGGTATAGAAAATAAAACACCATAGTATTTCCTAAGGCAGTCCATTTTGCTTCAGGACAGCTCTAATTGCTTTAAAAAAAAAAAAAAAAATTTCCTCACATCAAGTCGAAATCTGCATTAATTAAATTCCCACCTGTTCTTCCTAGTCTTGCTCTTTGGGACCAAACAGAACAAGACTAATCCTTCTTCCCATATGACAGCCCCTCCATTACTTCAGACAGCTTTCCTTTTCAGTTCCTGCAACCAAGCTTCAGACTTTCTTTCAAGTTGTCTTCATCTAGATGTGTTCCAAAGAGTGCTTCCTTAAAAAATGTTTCTGCATTAGCAAACTTCCAGTGAATTGGGAAATCTACCAACAGGATGCAATTTAAGGCCACACTTAAAAGAAAAATAGGAATTCAGAGTGTTTGTTGAAATTCCCTTACCAATTATTTTGTCCAAGAGCAAAAACTGTTTCCATTGAAATTCACAAACACATTCTTGCATTCCATTTTATATTTTTTCTTAGTGGAACCTCCTTAAAAGATAGCTTTGACTTATGGAACCAGTCACAGAATCATTCAGAGCTGGAAAAGGGATATTAAGACATTATTGCCTTTAGGAGTTCTTAAACCAAATGTCCATGAACTTGTTTTTCAAAAATATCTTGAAAACTATATGTCAATAAAATTTGTTTTCCTGGTAATTCTATGCAGTTTAGTTTTACACACATAAGAACATTCCTACCAGACTGCCAAACAGATCCATGACAAAAGAAAGATTAAGAACCCTATCTAGCTTGGCATAGTAGTAGGCCATAATAGGCAGATGCTGGTGGATCTCTTGAGCTCAGGAGTTCTAAGCTCAAACTGTTTGAGCATGTCCAGCATCTATATGGTGAGTTTTTAGAAGCAAGGGATCACAAGGCTATCTCAGGAGCATGAACTGAGAAGTGGGTTTGGGTCTTGAATAGCCCTATACTTCTAGCCTTGGTAAGGTAAGGAGATCCAGTCTTAAAAGCAAACAATGCAATGAAAAAAAAAAAAAAAAAGCCTGATTTCATCTAAACTTCTCATTTTACAGAAGAGGAAAGGGTTCTTGCCAAAAGTTAGTTTGTGAGAGAGTCAAGATTCTCAGAGTTCCTGGCCCCCAAGTCAGTGAGCACATACACACACACACACACACACACACACACACACACACACAAACACACACACATACACACGTATGTGCATGCACACACACTACACTAAACTAATTCCTTTCTGTAATTCCTCATTCAATTAAAACACCAGTCCTCCAGTAAAACCTCTCATTACCACAAGATATAAGAAATGTTTCTTGTCATTTGGCCAATGGAAGCACACAATTAATTGTATTTCCTGCTTTTCTGCTCAAGCCTAGTCTTTTTTTTCCCTGAGATTTGAGCCTCATTAGACTCCATTCTTTATACTATTCTTCTTTGGAATAAGTCTTTATTGGAGTAAAGTAGCCCAGGCTGTCAGGTAGCATAGAGTGCTGACTATAGACCCATGTTAGAGACTTCTTGAGATCGACATTCCAGTCAGACTTCAAAGTTGTGAGTACTATAGCTCCTGTTGCCTATTGGATTGTATTTTCATACATCATTACCCATCCTTTCTAGAAGACTTGATTACTGTGATGAACTAGTTTTCTTCCTTTGAGAGACATTTCAGTTGCAAATACAATTCTGCAAGCCAAAAGACATCAAAGAGGAATTTTAGGCTAAATGAAAATGTGGCCATGGGATGAGAAGTGACCCGGAGGCAATGGAAAATACTTCAGTCATAGAGTCCAAAAACATAAAGTCTAATATCAACTCACAGCTCAGCTCCTCAGCTCTGAATTTCATTTTGTTCCTCTATAAAATGAGTACAAAGATAGGAATCTACATTGTAGGTTTAGATTTCAGCACATTATCAACAATAATTTGTATGCATGCAAGAAATAGTTATAAAATGTCATTTGAAAGATTGTTTGTTGATTGAATGAATGATAGCACTTATCTCATAAGGTTGGTATTAAGAAGAGCAAATGGGAATCATCTTTGTAATCTTCTATACAGATTTTAAAATGCTACATAAGTGTAAGCTGTTTATTATTGTTGATAACTGAGGAAGCTTGGTCAAGTCTGAACTTTAGACTCTCTGTATGTACTTGCCTTAACAAATTTAGGGGAAAATCAAATAAGATAATGGGTATAAAGTTCATTGTGACTTTAAAACTCCCTAGATAAATCATAGGCTCATCAGTTTAGTTGGGAAAGGACATTTTATTGTGGTTATTGTTTGTCTTTCATTCTTGAAGAGGACCATAACATCAGGGAGGTGATTCCATGACATACAAGTGAATTGAATTTAAATGAAGGAGAGCTGTGCAAGGTCACCTGCCTCATTTCTCCTCCAGAGCCATTTGGGTCCAGTGGTCAGATAGAAATTTGAGTGACTGGAGAAGGTTCTGGATGCAGTGGGAGACCTTGGCTTTTTTAAGCTTATGTCTTCAACAAGTCTCAGTTTGACTGAGCTATATCCATTGAGTGATTAAAGTTAGATAGAAATAGTCCACTCCTCTCATTCTACAGATGAGAAGACTAAGGCCCAGAAATTTAGTGACATACAAATAGCCAAACCAAGATTTGAATACAGCTCCTTTTATTTCAAAATCAGAGTTCTTTCTACTGTACCATGTATCAACTATTATATTCTTGAATGGTACTATGCTAATATTTGCATTTCTTTTTAGCAATATCTACATGAGAGACATAAGCATCAATTAGGTGGCACAGTGGAGAAAGAGCTAACCTGGAATCAAGAGGATGTGAGTTCAAATCTGGCTCAGGAACTTACTAGCTGTGTGAACCTGGGCAAATCACTTAACTCATGACTGCTTCAGTTTCTTCATTTATATAATAGTAATAATAATAATAGTACTCATTTCCCAGAGTAGTTGTGAGAATCAAATGAAATGTTTTGTAAGATGCTTTGCAAATCTTAAAGCACTTTGTAAATGCTAGCTATTTTTGTTATAAAAATTTTCTCTACTTAATTTTATTGCTAACCTAAGTGTGACTAACATGTGGAATGTGTAGTAAAAGGAAAAAGAAAACATATAGTGAAGTAAATGCAAAACAGAAGAAAATTTGTGAAAGACTGAATAGTCTCCTATTGAGTATAATCATATTAGATAATAATATGTCCCAGAGGGTATCCTCTACAGAGTTTAAATGGAAGAAGGGATTCCCTAAAGATAGTGATTTCCTCCATATGTTCCTATTTGTGAATGACATTGCACTTATCAGAGTTATAAGACATAAATTTGAATTTGGCCATACCACTTGACTAATCTTTGGCAAATCACTTGACATCTTGGGGCCTTAGTGTCTTAATCTATAAAATCTGTAAAATAAGACTGTTGGGCAAGATGACCACATACATCCAGCTGGTCTAGCTCTAGATCCATGAACCTATGTGATGTAAATAGCCTCCACAGTGAGACACAGGACCAAGAGATTAATCTAATGATCCACAAAGGAAAGTTAAATGGATGAAGAATGCTTATTGTCCATATTGCATGGGTACTGACAACAAACAATGAGAACAAGAACTCAAGAAGATGAGAGTGAGCTAAATTGCATGTAGGAAATTCTTCAAAACTTTTAACAAGTTCCTCCCTGACACAAAAAAAAAAACCAATATTTCAATATTATATTCTTGAGATGCTATATATTCCTACAAATATTTAGCATTCTACCATCTCCAAAGAATACAAGGGACAATGGAAATCACATTGCATATGTAATTAGGTTAGAATCATTGATGTGTCACGGTATGTAAGAACATGGGGCCTGGAGTCAAGGAAATCTGAGTTCAAATCTAGCCTCAGTTATTTACTAGCTATGTAACTTTATGCAATTCATTTAATTCCTGTCTGATTCAGTTCATTCAATGGTAAAATGGAAATAGGAATGCCCTCTACCTTTAATGGTTATTATAAAGATAAGTTAAGGTGACGTATTTGTAAAGCATTTTGTGAAATTTAAATCATCATATTACCACCAAAGAATTATTTGTATGCAAAAAGTGGTCTAAAATTTACCACCAAATAAACATATGATCAGAAAAGGTGGTGGGCCAGCCAAATAATGAGAGCAATGGATTGCAGATATGTCGCTCCCATGCTAAACTTTTATTCACAGAATATTTTTTTTAAAAAACACAGAAAGAGATCTTTGTTGTATTTCGTAGATTATTTATAGAGGATTTGTAAGAAGATATAAATCTAATAGGATGAGAAAACCTGGATGGATTGTGATCTGTTGTGATGAAGGGAATACTCATCAATGAACTCGTTGATCCATTAGTCAGTCAATAAGCATATATTAAGATATTGTGAAGTGACAGTAGCTGTGTTAATGTGTAACTGTAATAGTAGTGGAAGAAGAAGGAGAAGGAAAAGAAGAACAAGAACAAGAACAAGAAAAAAGAAAAACAAGAACAAGAAAAAGAAAAGAACAAAAGAACAAAAACAAGAAGAACAAGTAGAAGAAAAAGAAGAACAAGTAGAGCATAAAGAAGTAGTAGAAGTGATTGGCGGTAGTAGTAATGGTAGTGGTAGTGGTGACAAAAGAAGAAGTAATAATAGAGGTAGTAGAAGTAATAGTAATTGTAATTGTAGTAATGGTAATGGTAATAGAAGAGATGATAGAAGTGAGAGTAGTAGTAGTAGAAATAGTACTAGTAGAAGTAAAGTAATAATAGTAGAAATAAAGCAGCAGCAGCAATAGATGTGAAAGTAGTGAAATGGACAGAGTGTTATGCCTGGCATCAGAAAGAGTCATCTTCCTGAGTTTAAATCTAGCCTCAGATACTACTTGTATGAACTTGGACAAGTCATTTAACCCTGTTTACCTTAGTTGTCTCAACTGTAAAATGAGCTGGAAAAGGAAATGACAACCCACTCCAGTATTATTGCCAAAAAAAAACCCAAATGGCAGGGCAGCTAGATGGTACAGTGGATAGAGTATCAGCCCTGAAGTCAGGAAGACCTGAATTCAAATTTGACCTCAGACATCTAACACTTCCTAGCTGTGTGACCTTTGGCAAGTCACTCAACCCCAATTGCCTCAGGAAAAAAAAAATCCCAATGAACTCACAAAAAAACAGATACAACTAAAAAATGACTAAACAACAGCAGTAGTTGTAGTAATTCACTTATATAGTGTTCTACAATTTGCAAAGAAAGTACTTTACAAAATTTTCTCCTCACAACAGTCCTAGAAAGTAGGTAGTGTTTAATCCTTGGGTTTCACTTCTATCTCATTGACTTATAATCCATGTAACAGTGGAAAGCATGCTACATTTTAAGTCAGAAGACCTGGGTTCAAGTCCCACATCTGCTACTTTTATAAACTGTGGACAGATCACCTTTTAGGGCTTCAGTTTCTTCATCTTTAAAATAAAGTGTTTGAACTTAATAACCTATAAGATCCTTTTCAGACCTAAATCTATAATCTGATGATCCTATCACTTTATCTCTTTAGAATCTTGAAAGGAAAAAAAAAAAAAAAAAAGAATCTTGAAAGGATTCTTGAGATTGCTTTTCTATAATACAAAAGAATTGGACATCAAGCATAGCTCTAGAATAAATAAACAAATGATTACATAAATAGATGGATGGATAGACAGATTGATAAATGAATGAATGAATCTGCAATTCTATGTCATTAGCAAGGTGTTTCAGAAAAATTTTCCATACTGCTTTACTTGGTCATCTCTTCAGCTATCATGGATTTAATGACCATTAGAAAGAACAATAGATTTAGGACTAGGCTTCAAATTCCAACTCTGCTAAATTATTATCCTTATGGCCTTACAAAACTCATTTCACTCCTTCTGGATCTCAGTTTCCTCATTTGTAAAATGAAGGGATTGAATTAAATAAGTTTAAATGAACCTTAAAGCACGTAAGCTATGTTTCTGAAATCTGGCACCTAGAAAAATGGGGTAGGGTTTGAAAAATGTGTTCTATTAAAGTCTAAGGTAAAAACCAGGTTACATTAAAATTTGATTCATTCATTCATTTGACATAGACTTAGTGAGTGAACTATGTACAGCTTTGCCCATGCGCAGAACATTGTACTAGACCCTGAAGGAGATAAAAAGATGAAAAAGATATGGTCCCTGCCTGAAAGGTACTTACATCTAATAGGGAAATTAAGAGATAGTCTTCAATAACCATAAAAAATAGAACATGGTAACAAAATTATATGCGAGTTCATAGGAGAGACAAGTATTTTCTTCCTGAGAAAATGAGAGAGGCTTTATTTGGGCAGAATCTTGAAGGATGTATTAGATGGCAGAGGAAGGTGTATGTGACATAAGAAACAGTTTGAGCAAAGGTGTAGAGGTAAAAAGCACAGACCATGCTTGTGGCAGTAGCCCCTAAATGTATAATCCAAAGAGTATCATAAAATAAGGTAAGATAAAACTAAATTCTGAAAAATCTTGAATGCCAAAATAATGAGTTTATATGTATGGTAATTAATCCTGTAGGGCAATGGGGAGTCATTGAAGGGTTTTGAGCAAGGGAGTAAATATAATCAGTTCTCCATAATAAAAAGTTTAAGTTGTCAGAGTATGAAAGATTAATTAGAGAGGGGGAGAAATTGTTGATGAAGAAACTTGTTCAGAGCAAGAATAGATAAAGTCTAAATTGTAAGAATACAGGACATTTTTTTTTTCTTGGCTCTATATGGTTGTAACTCAATATGTTTGTGACTCATCTTTTGGTTTTTTTCTTGCCTTTTCAGTGGGGAAAGGGAGGGAATATGGACCTTTAAAATAAAATTGTGGTTAGAATAGGCAATAGCTAAGGTCTTCGACTAGAAAGTGGGAATAGGAATGGAAAGGAAAAAAACATGTAACAAATATTCTGATAATAGTTTTCAGGACTCTGTTAGATCTGAAATGGACAAAGGCCTGGCCTCCACTCCCCTCCCTTAGTCGTAGTTCAAAGGGCCTCGGGCTCGCAGAGAAATGTTTGTTCAGTCAGATTAGAGAACTTTGTTTTGCACTTCAAAGTGCCAGATCAACAATGCTCCGAAGGCTATCTGTTCCATGAGGGTGGTCGCTGAACCCTGATCCATATCTATGTCAAGACATCTGCCATAGTGCATTTTCCTTTCCTCCTGTAAAACCCTCCATTTTCCGTTGGAACTGGAAAATCGCGTCACTGTTAAATGTCAAAATGTAACAGTAAAGCTGAACAGAAATGCTTATTAAGGCCGTCTCTAGTTCTCTTGGGTACAGAATTCGATCAGAACTCTGTCCCAGCCCGATAAAAATAAATTCTCTAAATTTCATTCATTGCGACTGTCTTGAATTTTATTACCTGGGCTATTTCAGGTCTACAATTTAATTGAGTAGGAATGAGAGAAAAGAAAAAGTCAAAGATTAGTGAAGTTTTGAGCATGGGTGACCACAATATCAAGAAATAAAAGAAGGAAAAGTTTTTCAGGGAGAGATAACAAATTTTCTTTTGGACATGTTGAGTCTGAGGTCCCACTAGCACATGCAGCTGGAAGTCTACAGCAGACAGTTGAAAATATGGACCTGGCATTCAGGAGATATCAGATCTACCATTTAGAAGTTAGATAAATAAAAATGTTGGGAGAAAAAGTAGGGGAGTGAATCGGTCCCTTAGGGAAAGGATATTCAAAAAGAAGAGAAGCTGAAGTTCAGAGCCTTGGGCAATACTTTAAAATGGATGGGAAATTGGGGAGAAATGTTGAAAAAAGGAGCCAAGAGTCAGAGGAGAACTGACGAGCGAGGTAGATGTGGAATTTGAAAAGATCATTATTCCAAAAAATAGGGAGAGAAGCCCAAAGGGGGTGTTCAACAATTTCAAATAATACAATGATTTGGAACAGGATGAGGACTGAGAAAAGACCACTGGATTCAGCAAATGGAAGATACTTCTTGATACTGGGGTCCAATATTGCTCTTTCCCAAGCTAACCTTACTAATCCAAGCATATTGAGGAAGGTATGAGAATTTCTAGCACCTTTCCTAATAAATGTTGCTACTTTCCCATATTATGCCTTTTCTAACTATATATCCTCAGAGATTACCCTTTATTTGCCTGATTCCTACTAACAGCCTTTTTTGTTGCATCCAACATAAATAATTTCTATGTTGTATTTATATACCTTATTTAATTCAATTCACTCACAACTCAAAACATCAATCACCTTGTGGTATCATTACTCTCCTTCAAGAAGGACAAAAAGCAATGCATACATATCTTTTATGAGGGGCAGCAATTGCACAATAGATAGAGGCAGCTGTAATTAAGAAGATAGGGCTCAAAATTTTACTTCTCTTGAACAACTCTGTTTAAAGGAAGTTCTCTTAATTTCCCATAGAGTTTCACTACTCAGGATTTCTCCACCAAATCTAATCCTGTAACAACAATGGAATGATAGAACTCATTGGTCATTGGTTCCTTCTACACGGAGACCCTTGCTTTCATTGGAGCAAAGAAAGCTCCTCCCAGAATCTCCAATTAAAGAAATTCCAAAATCAGCCACCTTTTCATTTCCCATCTAGCAACCATCTTCTGGACTTCTCTACCATTCTTCTTCGTCCACCTTCCCATTTCCTCACCACCTCCCTGTCTCTGCACACAGGGTATCTTTTCTCCTTCATTCTGGAGTATTGTCTCCCTGTTAGAAAGTTAATTCTTTGAAGGCAAGCCTTGTCTTTTCTGCTGGTTTTTGTATTCCCAACATGGAGCAGAGTGCATGGCAAGTAGTAAGGACTTAATAAATGTTTGTTGCCTTGACTTGACTCAACTTAAATTCTCATGATCCAGACAACTCCCTAAGACTATGTGTTACAGAGCAGCTATCCATCTCCATTCTTAGAGAGGGTCTCATCATGTTAAGTCAACAGGCTGAGTTTCTGCTATGTGGTAGGTATTATGCTAAGCCATGGGGATAAAAAAAAAAAAAAGAGAGAGAGGCAAATACAGGCCTTGCCTTCAAAAAGTTTATAATCTAATGGGGGAAATAACATGCAAACCACTAGGTATAAACAAAATATATACAGAATTGAGGGAGAAAGGAAGGAAGGAAAGAAGAAAGGAAGGGAAGGAGGGAAGAAATGGAAGGGGAGAGAGAGGAAGGGAGGGAGAGGGAGAAGAAGAAAGGAAGGAAAGAAGGATGGGAGGAAGGGAGGGAAGATATGGAAGAAAGGAAGGAAGGAAGAGAGGGAGGGGGGAAGGAGGAGAAAAAGAAAAGAAGGGAGGGAGGAAAAGGGGGAAGGAGAAAGAGAGAAAGGGAGGAAAGAAAGAAGGAAGAAAGGAAGGAAGGAGAGAGGAAGGGAGGGAAGGAAAGACCAATTATTAAGTGCCAGATACTGTACTAAGTGCTTTACAAATATTATCTCATTTTTTTTCCTTACAACAACTCTAGAAAGACGATAATAAGTATCATTATACTGTTATTATTTCTATTTTATAGTTCAGAAAACTGAGACAGATAGAGGTGAAGTTACTTGGTTAAGGTCATCTTCTAGACAAAAAGCCCTAATATGAAGAGGGACACTATCTACCTACAGTCTGTTACAGTCTATGTGTGAGAAGATCAGGTCCTAACAAGGATGGTAGAAGTTCTTTATACCAATGAAATTCCAAGGCAGAATGAACATGCATTTGTTACATATGGAAATCCATTCAAAAAGAAGTAAAAGTAAATACATATCCATTTCTCAGACTGGGCATTGTCTGAGACAGCAAATAGATCTGAGAAGATAGAGACAGTGCTCTGTAGAAAGAATACTGGACTTAGAGACAGGATATATCTGGGTACAAATCTTAGCCTCAGTTTCCTCATCTGTAAAATGGGGATAACAACATTTGCTCAGCCTACCCTCAGAGATATTGAGAGGAAAAAGCTTTTTTGGCCTTAAGGCCAAAGGAAAATAAATTGTTATCCTTTTATTGTTGATCTATTTGTTTTTGCAAGGCATTTGGGGTTAAAGGACTTGCTCAGTGCCACACAAATAGTAAGTGCCAAGTGTCTGAGACCATATTTGAATTCAGATCCTCCTGACTCCAGGGTCAATGTTTTATCCACTGGCCATCTAGCTGCCCCAGTTTACTCTTTTTGACTCATTTTCTACAAAAGTTAGACAAATTAATTTAGTTGCTACGTCTTTCATTTTTACTAATTAAAAAAAAACACAATGGTAAAGAAGGCTGAGCAAGAAAAAAGACACTGTATTTTAGTGAATATTTACCCCAATGATTAATGTTGTAGGGGATTGAAATGGTTCCAGCCATGAGAAAGCGTTTAAAATGTTAGGACACTATGCTTAAGAACAATTTTAATTCCCAAGACATCTGTCCAGTGACAAATACCCTTAAATATGGATTATCAAGCCATCTTTACATGTACTTTTTGATGGAATGAGATTGTGGGATGCAAAGGAAGGACATTTTTGTACATTTAAAAAGCATTACTCAGTGTCCATACTTTCTCTTCTTTGCCAAATTACTAAAGATGATTTCATGAGAATGGTTGCATGGATTAAAATCTACTAAAACAAAAGGAAACTAGAAGATGCCATTCTCTATGGATTACATTCATTAAAAAGAATTTAGGTCACTGTATGTAATTATATAGCACGGGCCTACATTCCACCTGATTTCATAATGAATATGCTGGGACTGTGTCCAAATGGTTATGTTTTTTTCTAAATCAACTAATGTTATGGAATTTCAGACTCACAGAATTGATAAAAATGATATACCAATTCATTCCATAGGGTCTCGAATTTAAGAAATTTTCAGGTTTGAGGATATAATATGTTATATCCCAATATCCACTGATTATAGGTAATAATTTTCTCTATTCCCTAACCTAAACTCAGTGTCAATCAATCAGCCAACAAATATTTACTAAGTTCTTACTAAATGCCATATATTAGAGATACAAAAACAAAAGTGAAAATAATCCCTTGCATCAAGAACCTTACAGTCTAGCCAAAGGAGGTGCACCTTAAATATATACAAAATAGAGAATAAATACTAGAAGATAGTAGAAGGGGAGAGATAGCTAGAGGCACAGAGAAAGGCATCATCTAATAAGTGTCATTTGAGCTAAGCTTTGGAGAAAACTAGAGACTATGAGAAATAGAAGAGAAAAAGGAATGCCTTTCAGGCATGTACAAAAGTACAGAGATGGTAGCTGGAGATAGGAATATGAACAATTGAGAAAGCCAATTTGTATATCAAAAGGATTAATATATAATAAGGTTGGAAATGTAGGTTGGGACCAAGTTGGGAAGAAATTTGAATGACAAATAGACAACTTTATATTTGACTCTAGAGATCATAAAGAATAATTGGACTTTTGAGTATATAGGGAAATGACATGGTCAAATTTGAGCTTTAGGAACTCAGTTTAACTATAAGCTGTGGGAAGGATGAATTGCAGAACAGAAAAACTTGAAACAAGGATACCAAATAGGAAGCTATTTAAATATCCTAGGAGGAAGTGATGAGGACCTGAGCTAGGGTGGTGACTGTGCATGAACAGAAAGGTATACAAGAGAGATATTGATGAAGAAACACAATTTGGTAACTGAAAGGCTATTGATTGGGATGAATAAGAGAGAAGAGAGGAGAAAGGCAGTGAGGATTTATACCCGAGTATACAATTAAAATAGAACAAAGAATAGTTTTAAAGGATTAGGGAAAGAGGTGTAGGAGGATGGCTTATTTATTTAAACAGAGCATCAAATTTAGCTCAAGGGCTTCCTGGAAGTTAGGTCAAATAGGTGGGATTCCTTTGTCTGCCTCAGTAGATCAAAGAAAGTGTAAGGTTATCTTTAGAAAATAGTGTTTTTTTGTCACTGAACTCCAGGAGAATTTATCCCCTGGGTGTTTTTTTTAAGGGACAGTGAGTAATACCATGAGCAATATCTTCAACTACAGTTTTATGAAAGGTACAGCAATTTTGATGAAATGTATGTTTGGTATATAAACCATTTATAATAGCTGAGAGTATATCACTAAATCAACTCCATGAAGGTATTCTGTAGAACCTGATTCAATAGAGAACAGAAGTGTTACTTATTGGTGATCTAGATAGAAGGAGCGCTGGATTGGGGCTCAGGGAAACTGAATTTGGGTCCTGGTTCTGCCCTGATCACAGATACATTTATTAACCTTTAATGATCCTCAGTTTCCACATCTGAAAAATAGAAATAATGTTCATACTATCTCTTTCAGAAAGTGAAGATAATATTTTAGAAACCTTAAAGCACTATTTTAAAATGTGAACTACAGAATAATAATAATTATTGTTGTTATTATAGACAACTTTGTTGCAGAAATTTCCAGCTAAGTCCTAGCTTTTTTTTTTTTTTTTTTTAGTCCTGCTTTTCCACTATATTTTCTATTAGGTGTTAAAGAAAGACAGGAGGGAAGATGGAAAACATTTAAGACTGATAGAACAAGAGTTGAAGATCCTGATGTCAAGAGACCTGAAAAGACTTTTTTAAAAAAGATATTAGAGTAAAAGAGTACTTTGCAGTCCCATGTCTCTAGCTCTTCCAGACAGAAATTGGAATGTGTGCTCTCTAGAAGATTATCCTCTGAATTTGACTGGGAATCTTAGAAATGCAATCTGTGTTACTGGGAGATTACCTGAGCAGCTAAGGATGGAATTTCCACCCTGGTGATAGGGATTAGAGCTATTGATGTTATTATTTCTGAGGAGAGAAATTTACACTGCTCAATTAAATCTGAATAAGGGAGTGCACTAAGTAGTCCGTTCTGATTTGCACCTGTGCAATAGCTTATGTCAGTTGATCTGTCACCTAAGATATTCTGCACATAGGTAGTAAGGTGTATTAGGACAGCTGGAATAAAGCACCATCTGGCACTTCTTCAGCTATATAGCATGCCAAGTAGAGGTCCCAGCCACACTTCTTGCCCCATTAGATGCTGCCCTTTTATGAAGGGATATGCACTTTATACATATACAAGAATGGCATTTAACAGTATCCAGAGAGGAATCAGTCTTGACTTAGCTTTTCTCAAGACTGTGGGGTCTTTGAGTGTAGAGTCTGTGATTGCCTTTCTCTCTATCCCCTGGCATATAGTCAACGCTCAATTAGAAATTCTTAACTTCTTGACTGGGTACCTAGGTGATACAGTGCATAGAGTGCAGGGGCTGGAGTAAGGAAGATGAATCTTCCTTAGTTCACACCTAGCTTCAGATACTTACTAGTTGTTTCTTCATCTGTAAAATTAGCTGGAGAAGGAAATGGCAAACCACTCCAATATCAATACCAAGAAAACCCCAAATTGTGTTAAAAGAGTTGGACACAACTGAGAACAATTGAACAAATAAAACAAACTTGTTGACTTGGAAGATCAGGTTTAATTTCCTATCAATGAAACTGATTAAAGAAAGAACCATGAATATATTTTAAATTAGTGTTTTCCTAAAACTTGTCTTTCATACAATATGAAGAGGAGTTTTGGATGAGTTTCTCAAAATAAGTACATATTGTAATGTCAGAGAAACTGAGACAAGATAGAGATTAGAGAGTTTTTAATATTTTATTTGAATTTCTGAGAAGCAGAGAGTGTCTGGGGACAGATCAGAATCCATTTTCCCCCAGGGCTGAATTGAAATTTCCTCCCAAAGAATTCAGTAATGAATGTGAGATTCCAATATTTTTTTTAATAGGGCTCTAGTGATCAGGGGAGACAAAGGCAAGGAATGGAGCCCGAACACTGGTGAGTGGGAATTGGACTATAAATTTAGTTCTGACAGGTTGAGGGGTGAAGATGATAAATTCTTGATAATTGAGGAGGATTTAGAAGCCAGAATGTCTGAAATAGAAGATCTCCCCCTTATCTGAGATTAAACATTTACAATTTATGACCCTAGAATAGCCAGTTCTAAATAATCAGTCCTAATAGTCCAGGGGGGAGGGGTGTTGCAACCAGGGGGGTTGAGGCAGAACAATTAAGGGAAACTGAGGCAGAACAACAAAAGGAAACTGTGGCACAACAATATTTATCTATGAAATGCTAAATATATAATTACATATTTATTTTGTAAAATATTCCTTACTTTGACAATTTTATATATTTCGTTGTTGCTATTCAGTTGTATCCAACTCTTTGTGATCCCATTTGGGGTTTTCTCAGCAAAGATATAGGAGTGGTTTGCCATTTCCTTCTCCAGCTCATTTTACAGATGAGGAAATTGAGGCAAACAGGGTTAAATAACTTATCAAACAGTCACACTGCTGGAAATTGTCTGAGGCTAGATTTGAACTCAAGAAGATGTATCTTCCTGACTCCAACCCCTGTATTCTTTCCATGGTACCACCTAGCTGCCCAATTTTATATATTAAGAGAACATAATTTTTCCTCTCTTTCTCTAAAATGTTTCTGACCCTTTTTATTCCAAGGTTATTCCATACCCCTAGATTAGTCCCCAGACCACCATCTATGAAGTATGCCAATATATTTCAAGTCTCAAAGGGGTTCTATGACCACTTGAGTTTGGGAAATGTGACTTAGTACACCAGATGTGGGGAAGGCAGTAATGACTTTCCGCCACGAAAGCTGACTTTGTGTTATTGCACAGACATAAGGCCATTTCTCTTTTGTACAAAAGTTGGCCACAGGGTAGGACTATAATTTTTGCTATTAAGAAAGGAGCTTTGAACCTGCTTAAGCACTTGAACAAGTGCTCAGTTGAGAGCCCAGAACATGAGAAAAGAATGATTTTGGCTTCAAAAAAATGTAAGGGCAAGTGTTAAATAGACTACATCTGCCATGATAGAATTTCAATATAGGTCCCATGGAACCTCTATTTTTGAGTGGGCCTGAATTTTGATAGGCCCCCCAGGATGAGTTAACTACAAAATATACCTCTGAGTGGATGAATAAATTGACCCATTGGATGGGGTTATTGAATACCATCTATTTAAATGTTAGACTGTCTGCTAAATGCAGCCATTTTAGTCCACATATAGTTGGTGCTAAACTGCAGTTTCTACTAATAATTAGCCAACAGTTCCAACCATTTCTTAAGGCTATTTCTTATTGCTTCAATATTTCAAGCATTCATAATTTCATCAGTGTGGGCTCTTCCTTCCACAATAGACAGATTGCAAGTGCCCAGTGATTTAATAGATGATCATCTCTGAGAATTGTTATGCCTGAAAAACAAACCATCAACCTATCAATGAACTCTCTCCACTTAGCTAAGCAAGTGAAGTCTTCCAGTGACATATGTTTATTGCCAAGTCCACAGTCAAAGCCCTTCTAATTTGGTAGGCTCTACTAGATTTTGTTCTTGACTGGAACAACATTAGGAACCAAAGGATCATTTTCATGTAATAATAGGATATTGAAGGACTTTAATAGCATTTTCACTGGGAAGTCAAGATGATAAACCTAATTTTCCTAAGGAACCATTTGATTATGTCACTTCTTATTTTTAAAAAAAAAAATGTTTTTGGAGAAGCAACTAGGGTTAGGTGCTTTGTCCAGGGTTACAAAGCTAAGACATGTTAAATTTCTGAGATTAGATTTGAACTCAGGTCCTCTTGAGTTCAGGATCAGTACTCCATTCACTAAGTAATCTAGCTGCCCCTTTAAAAATAAAAAAGTGGCTCCCCATTGCTTCCCAAATAAAATATAAATTACTGATCCTGGCATTCAAGACTCTTTGTAATCTAGCTTTAATTTACCTTTATAGTCTTTTCCCATACTACTGTATATATTCAATCCCAGCCAAATTGGACTGCTCTCTGTCATCTGTTTCCATTCTTTCCATTCCTGTCTTCATGCCTAGAATGGATACACATCACCCCATCTTCAACCAATGAAGTTCTTTATACCTGATTATTTATGAAAGTGATCTCTCCCTCCTCAAATTTCTCATCACTGGTTGGATCTAACCTTCACAAGTTTATTTTTCCCTTGCAGTTTGGCTATTACTTTTTTGCCCTATTGTAAGTTCCTTGATAAAAAGTACTGCATCATAACTATCTTTGTAACTGTAGGACCTAGCATAATGTCTTACATGTGTAGGTGCACAGTAATTGTTTACAAATGAATGAATGTGATATAGCTAAAAATTCAGAAGACATGGATTAAAGTCTGACTTTACAACCTATTACTTGTATGACCTCAACAAAATCAAAATCCCCTTGTGGAACCTTCATTTTCTTATCACGAAATGGGGAACAGGAAGGTTGCATTTGATAAACACTAAGGTTCTTTCTACTTCTGAATTCTATGAGTTTTTGAATGTGGAGAAGGATGTTCTAGAACTAACCTTCAGTTATTACAATAACTGTATCAGATTAATATAATTATTTAAATGTAACTTGAAAAGAAGCAGTGCTAAGACACAAAAATGGTTTCTCTGGTTGGTATCTCATAAACATCTCTGTTGGTATCTATATAATTGATATTTTATGTTTCAGAAAGACTTTCTAATTTATTCTCACAATATTATATGTTTCAGACTTTGAAAATATTCCAATAGCTTAGTAGTAGTAGTAGTAGTAGTAGTAGTAGTAGTAGTAGTAGTCATAATCATAGTCATCGTAGTAGTCGTAATAGTAGTAATGGTTAAATTTATATGATTCTGAGAACTGGTAAATTCTGAATGCAGATTGAAGCACATTTTTCTCACTTTTATTTGCTTTTTTATCAGTATAGGTAATATGGAAATATCTTTTGCACGACTTTACATGTGTAATAGGTACTGGCCTTCATATGGCTGGCCTTCTCTTCTTTAATGGTTTGCAGAATGCTTTAAAAATATCTCATTTCATTCTCCCAACAATCCTAGAGAGTAGGTACTATTATTATCCCTATTTTACAAATATGAAAACTGAGGCACATAAAAGTTAAATGATTTACCCAGGTAGGTAGAGGGTAGATTTTAATGCAGGATTTCCTGGCTCCAAGTCACATTTTCTACTCATTGCAGCTAGTTTCCTGTAGTTATTCTGGGATTATAATTTGACCCACAGATAGTACCCATCCATGGAGTCAGTGGCTGCTGAGAGATTAGTGAATGTTTGTTCTTGGACATTTTATTATCAAGCTGCCATAGTGTATAGTAGTGGTCAGTAGTAAAATGGTTATTTCTATCATCTATTTGCTTCTCAGGGCTTCCTTTTGTAAGTCATTTCTCAATTGTGTTCAACTCTCCACAATCCTCTTTGGGGTTTTCTTGGCAGAGATACTAAAGTGGTTTTCCATTTCCTTCTCTAGCTCATCTTACAGATGAGGCAAACAGAGTTAAGTGATTTGCCTAGGGTCACACAATGTCTGCAGTTATATTTGAATTCATGAAGATGAGTTTTCCTGATTTCAGGCCTATCACTCTATCCATGGTACCACCAACTGCATGCTTCTCGGTAATTATTAAGTTGAGAGGCCCAGTCCCACAATCCTCTGAGAAGAAAACTGACATGAAGTTCAAGAGGCATCCCTTTAGAGTGTATATAATTTGGGGAAAGAGAAAAGGTTTTGGTTTTTGAAGATGGGGTATGCTCTGATTCTCACCTGACTATGCTCTGAACCCATTCTAAGAAAACTATATACCTGTCAAGTTAACTAGGGCCAAGATATTAACAAGAATTAGTTCATACTAGTCCAGAATCTGGAATAATGCTGGTGACAAGAGATTGATTGCTCAGAGCCTTTCCTGACTTTCACTGATTGCTCAGCTGTTTTAAAGAAGGTGGAATCCTACTGGATCTCAGGGAAAACTCCAGAATCTAAAGAATGTTAAAAAATCATCAGCCTCTAAAGTTGAGTGGAATAATTTGTATAGTCATTATTGCAGATTTGAGCTTCAATTATCACAGACTAAGTGCAGAAAGGAAAGTTAGAAGTTATCTAGGCTAACCCCTTTCTATTTAGAGACAAGTAAACTAAAGCCTCCAGAGGCTAAGTGACTGATCTAAGATTATACAAATAACAAATATCAAAACCAAGAAAAGTACCAGGTCCTCTGAATCCCAATCTTTCTCTCTTTCCCTTGGCACCACACTGACTTACACTTGTAAAATTACTACTGTGAGCAGCAAAGTCTCTAATTGTATAGTCATTTTTTGGTCTTGGCACCTAAGCTCCAAATGGGAATCTAATGGACTCTTTCAGGGTTTTCTTTGTTTTTTTTTTTTTAAAGAATCATTGTAAACAAATAAAACACTTGACGAAATATTAAATCATACAATTTCAAGACAGAAGGGACCATGAAATCCAAAACTTTTCATTTTATAAATGAAGAAACTGAAGCCAAGTGGCTCATGTAAGATCATGCAAGGAATAAATTGCATTGTAGAGCCAGGTATGAAATCAATACTTATTACACTAAGGGACAAGTCCTTTGGTTTTTTTCAGCATATGGAACTATCATTAGTTGAGATGCTATGTAGAAGAAAAAATTGCCAGTCAGAAGAGTGGGAGAGAAGAAAATAGGCAAGTTAGAGATTGATCAGAAAATTTAGTTGATGAAAATGTTATCAAGTAATGTTTCAAATGAAAGAAAGGCAGCTAGATGGTGCAGTGCATAAAGAATAGGTCCTGGAATCAGGAGGACTTGAGTTCAAATTCAGCTTCAGAAACTTAATAGTTGTGTGACACGGAGCAAGTCACTTAACCCCAACTGCCTTGAAAAAAAATGAAAGGAAGTGGTTTAAAAATCTATACCCTAAACCTAGGCTTATTTTGGTTTGAAGCATTTCAAGGTTACCTATCCTAGAGGGAATATGGCATAGTAGACAAAGAACTAATCAGGAAGATCTGGGTTCAAATAATACTTTTGGTACATGTTAGTTATGTGACCTTTAACAAATGGTTTAACATACACAGTGCTGTAAGCCAGAGTCTGCCGTCAAATTCCCAAGTAAAGCCTGAATCAGATTAAAATGTAATTGGGCAAAATAAGTAAAAATTCAATAGAGATGATTTTAATTTGCAGTTTTCTAAGTCAATACACAGCCTTCAGGGAAATCTTTCTGTTTACGTTTAATACCATTGTTCTAAACAATTCCCTAAGATTATAAATTGCAGAAAAATAGAAATGTTATTTATGATCAAATCTTATCTGTTTCTAGTGTTGGACTATTTGACAGGGCCAAAAACTGGAGTAAGAAGATCTTTCTTCAATCTTCAATAGCTGTGAATGATAAAGAGATGAGTGATCTTGTGGAGGCAGTTGTTAGATTGTTTCTCTACATAGCTGATTTCTGAAATGTTGGCTATATAGGTTGGGCTGGAAAGAGAGCCAGTGGTTGGGGAGGGGATACTGTTATTCCTGGGACCTTGAGTTTATCTGCCTGTCAGTAATAAGGTAGTTGATGATGATGCCATCATTAACAGGAATATGGGTAACAAACAGTAATAATGTTTTAAGAACAATTTTGAGTCATCAAGCCATTTTGACTATTATAAATAACCAAATTAATTACAAAGAACCTAAGAAGGAAGATGCTATCGGCATCCAGAGAAAGAACGGACAAATGGAAGTGTGTATGTGTGTGTTTGTGTTGAATGGGTGAGGATGGGGAGAGAAAAAGAAAGTTATGTATTATCTTTATTATATATTATTTTTTTTATTTATTTGCTAAGGCAATTGGGGTTAAGTGATATGCCCAGGGTCACACAGCTAGAAATTAAGTGTCTAAGGCCATATTTGAACTGAGGTCCTCCTGACTTCAGGGCTGGTATTTTATCTACTACACCAACTAGCTGCCCCAACTTTACTACATATTAAAAATGAAAAGCAAATTGAACATGACAATTGCAGTTTCAAGTGCAATCCTGTTTTTACCTATTCTACTTTGTTATAGAAATGTTTACTTTATTTCTTAATTTCAGAATTTTTAAGCTGCATAAAAAAGAGGAATACAGACAACAGCTATGTAAAATGTTGAATTTGTATGAATCAATGTTTTTTCAGAGTGATTTCTAGCAACAGTTTGGTCTCTGATATTGGTTTGGGCTCAATAAAATTTATTGATTGAGCTATCCAGGATTTTGAGATCTTTATATTATGGGGATTTGTCATCTGTTAGTTCATGGAAAACAGCAAGCTTTTTCTACATGTGGCACAATGGTTCAAGTATTAGGCTTCAAGTCAGGAAGACTTGAATCCAAATCTTGCCTTAGACATTTACTATCCTTAACAAATAATAATTTTTCTGATTCTCAGCTTCCTTACCTGTAAAATGGGAATAATAATAGCATCTACCCCCCAAAAAAATTGCAATGAAAATCAAAAGAAAAAATATGTAAAACATTTTATAAACCTACTTTATGGGTTTATGTTAGCTATTAGTTTTATCATCTGTAATTCTAGCCTCTGGGTCAGGCCTTGCTAGCTATTTGCTAAGTGTTAAATTTGTCATCTGTCGACATCAATTGATTAATAAAATGTTTTGTTTTAACTCTGCCTTTATTTTGTTTTTTGTTTTTTGTTTTTTTTTAGATTAATAAAAGAGGTTTATTACTGAGTTTAGAAGTAGGAGATAGGTGAAGGTAGAGACAAGGAGGGCACTGGACAGAGGGTCCAGTGGACAGAGGGTCCTCATATGGCTGGCATGTTTGGAATCTCTGCAAAGAGGGGTTCCCAGTGTGGTCCTTTTAAGTTGGAGACTTAGCTCGAGGGGCTTTGGGGTGTAGCCCCAAAGTTGGCTCAGATCCGGGTGGAGCTGGGAGAGGTCAGGATCTTCTATTGAAATTCAAAGAGACCAGGATTTATGAGTCAAAGGGTAATTTACATTAGCTAGGGGGGTTGAGAATCAAAGATTGGAATCTTTCCCGCATCATTCCCCCCTCAAGCAGTTGGAACTTAAATTCATTTAAGGAAAAAGACATGGGGCAAAGTCAGTTATTGAGACAGAATTGAAGATTTTCTCCTTCCAGGATTTTCCAAGTTCAGGGGTCCCCTTTTCATCCCCACCTCAAGCAGTCACCTCCAAAGGCACTCTGCCTTTATTTTGGAGACATGCTTGATTCTGTTTAGGAGGGAAGATAAAGGATTTGAGGTGAGGCAGAACCAAAATGGGCTTAAACTATCTCACTGAAAAATACATTTTATAGCAACTGGTTTTGTTTTAAATAGGGGACAATTTTCCATGTGGACTGCAAACACAATAATGTTTTCACTATATTTGGATCTATTTTACAACTTTGCAGCACACAAATAAGCTATGAATGCAAAACTGAATCAAAGGCTTTGTGACAATCAAAATGGATATTATACATGTTGTGGCATTTTCAGGCAACTTGTTCAATAACTACCAAATCAATAATAAATTAGTTGCTCTTTGAACCCCTAGAATTTTGAGAAACACCCTTTTTATTCTCAGCCAATAATATAGTTTTCTTGCCATTTTTATGAAGCATTGAATGTTTATTTGTATAAAGTGCATAAACATGTAATTGGCCTGTCTTTGCATACTCACTTTTTGTTAGTAAAAATGTGATGTGTACTGTTTAGAATGATACAACAGGCTTGCTTCTAGGAAGAAGCTAGCAAAGTACTTTGCTTGATATTCCGTGGGCTACTCTGATGTATTTGAGCCAATAGTTATGAAGCTTATCCAGGCTGGTTGCTTTCTAGTATTGCAGACAACTTAGCATTTCCACCATTTCCCTTGACTTAATTGCCCTGTTGTTCATATGTTACTATTGTGTGTGATTTCTTTCTCATTTGATTCAAATTGTGTTTGCGGTATGTTAGATTCTGTTTCTCTCTGTCTCTGTCTCTATCTCTGTTTTTGTCTCTATCTCTAGCTCTCTTTCTCTTTCTTTCTCTCTTTCTCTGTCGTGCTCTTTCTGTTTCTCTCTTAGCTCTCTCTGTCTTTCTGTCTGTCTCTTGTCTCTCTTTTTTCTCTTACTCTCATCGCTATACTTCTTAAGCTCTAGAATAAATTTTTTTATTTATATTGAATTGTTTATTTTGTTCTTACTCTACCTTGAATCTTTGTATTGCCTTAGCCTTTTTATTTTTACTTTCAGTTATTGGTTAAAGAAATCTAGATTTCTGATTTTTTTCTGGATTCTTTTCCACATATCTCTTTTTGCTACTTTAAATTGAACAATAAGAGCAAAGTTTTCTATTTCATGTACCAACTATATAGACATTGATATAATATCCCAGTACTTTAACTCAATTCTTCATTAGATCTCTAAAGTTGTTCCTGTTGTGGTATATTTGATAATTTTCTTTAGGGGTATTTCATAATGGCTTCGCCTTTCTTCCTGTGGTTCTTGGCAGCAGTTGTCATACCTGCTGTTCTGTACAGGTACAGAAATTTTTTTTTTTTACTTTCTATCAAGAAGTATAAAAGAATGAGTTCATTCATTATAGTTATAAAAGATATTAGCTTTTCAAATGATTCCGTTTTGATATAATTGGTGTACTATTTGGATTCATGTTGTCCAAATAGGGAAAAAAAGCTTTCTAGAATTCCAGTCAAAATTGCCCATCTCCTTTTCAAAACCATTTGAGTTTACAATATTATTTTCCTCTTTTACTTTGTAATTGGATATGATCTCTGGATTGAGTATATATTTTCAATCAACATGGGGTCTTAATTTCCTTCAAATTTTAGTAGCTCCTTGATTTCAACAAATCTAATAAAATCCCTGACTTCATCCAATTTAATCTTAGGTATAAAATAATTTTATTATGATTGTCTTGCATTGGTTGGAATACATCATGTAACTTGAGGCTAAGGGCACAGTTAGCAAAAGAAACATTAAGAATCCCCTGCCTAAAATATAACTGGTGAAATCTACTTCCAATTCCATTATAATAGCTATTGGACTTTTATAATCTGATCTTGTGTATATTTGGGGGAAAAAAAACTAAATCTCCTTTATAAAAACAGAAAAAAATTAGCAGTTAGTCAAAACAGTCATTCCATAGAGTATTGGAAAGCAATACCTTAAATCTGCTTAAATCTCCAGTCATCCTGATCTATTTCTTGCCTTTGGATCCAGATGGATCTAAAGGAGAAATAGAGGCTGATGACTTTTCACAATTCTCCCTCACTTAAATCCAACTCACTTGTAGGACATAGCATCACCTTGCTGATGCTCTTCAAGAATGAAGAAGAAACAACAATCACAAGAACACTGGTACATTATGAAAGTATGCATATCTCCAGCCCATTTCAAGTACACAAGTAGTTTTACCATTTAAGTAGTTCATATCATTTGCACCAAAGTATTTCCAGTAGGTGGAGAAATGCTAATGTCATACCAGAAAATGAAAGAGTAAAATTTGTTCTACTGTTCTCTGTGTCAGGTAATAAATAGGCAGCTAAATATTGCAGTGGATAGAGTACTAAACCTTATAGATAGAAAAATCTGAATTCAAATCTAACCTTAGACACTAAAGTTATGTGAACCTAGACACTTAATCTCTATGTGCCTTAATGTCCTCATCTGGAAAAAGAGAACAATAATAGCATCTACCTACCAAGGTTGTTGTGAGATTGAGATAATATAAGGTGTCTTTAATTATTAAAGCATAAACTTTTAAGACATCCTGTATTTCTAAAGCACTTTGCTAATTTTAAAAGACTATATAAATTGTTGTTATTATTATTGCCATTATAGGCTATCACCCTGACTGGCATATATTTTACCATAGTCATCTCCCACTTCCCCATGACATTGATGATTAGGAAAGGAGGTACTTGTTTTTGTTGTTATTTTAAGCAATATAAATTAATTGCCACAACAAGGAGACCAATAGAGACCAAAAAGTGCTTAGTCCAAAAACATCTGACTTACTTGACAAATAGAAAGAGATGACTGCCAAAGTTGATGCAGAGTTAGTATATAAACTCATTTATAAAATTTTCTAAAGAATGATGGTGGACAAGAAGAGCAGTGAAGAGTAAAAATAGTTTAAAGAAAGCTTGGAAAAAATAGCCAACTAATCAAAGTCATCCCAAGGACATCTACCAATTACTCAATAAGAATTTTTAAGTGCTACCATATGCCAGGCTCCATGTTAAGTGTTTACATTCTAAATGCGGGAGACAGTATGTATATTAATAGTACATACAGAGTAGGTGGAAATTAGACTTAGAGGAGAAAGAACTATCTGATAAGGGGACTGGGAGAGAGAGACCTCTTCCAGAAAGTAATGTTTGATCTGATGCTTAAAGAAAGTCAGAGATTCTAAGACTCATGGGTAAGGCATGGGGGATAGCCAGTACAAAAGTGCAAAAATGAGAGTTGGGATGCCACGTATGAGAAACAAAAGCTCAGGAAAATAGTGGGGGGCGGGGGGAGGGAATATTGTCTGAAAAATACTATGCTAAAAAGATAGGAAGGAATTAAGTTGTGAAAAGGTTTAAAAGTCAAACAAGGGAATTTATATTTGATCCTAGAAGTAATGAGTTGCCCGAATTGAGGAAAAAGAGGAAGGAAACAAATACTATACATCAGGAAACTATGCTATGCACATTTCAAGTTTGGTTTAGTGAAAAAGACAATAATTTTTGTTTCTGTTTTGGACATATTGGGTTTCAAATGTTCATTAGTTAATTGTGATACTAAAAGTTAAAGCTAGATATGTAGATCTAGGAATATCAGCAAAGGGACAAGTGAACCAGTGGGAGCTAATGAAGGCATCAAGAGAGAAAGAGTAGAGAAAAGAGAAGAAAACCTAGACAGAACTTAAGGGATGTCCACATTCAGTGGACCCAGTATAGATGAAAAATAAGCAAAGAAGACTGAGAAGAAGCAATCAAACAAAGAGACATGAGAGACCAGTGTCAGAAAGACTTGAAAGAAGAGAGTGAAGGACTAAACTTGTCCTCCCAGGGTAAAAATTGTGAAGGGAGGAAAATATTGCCAGAACAAGACTGTCATGGCCTGGAAAAATATTGAGGTCATAGTGAAGATAAGGAAAAGGCAATTAGATGGCACAATGGATAGAGTATCAGGGATGAAGTCAGGAAGATTTCAGATATATCTATGTTACTGTGGCCAGTCACTTTGTCCTGTTTGCCTCCATTTCTTCATCTGTAAAATGAGGTGGAGAAGGAAATGTCAAGACAATTCATTATTATTGCCAAGAAAACATCAAAATGAAGTCATGAAGAGTCAGACCAATAATAATCTGCCAGGCCCTAAGCCAGGGCATAGGGATACAAAAATAAAACAGTCCCTGCCCTCAAGGAGCTTATATTCTGAAGAGCAGGGTGCAATAGATAACATAAAATCAGTTTAAAGTAATCTGGAGGTAGAACACTAGCAATTAGGAGAATGAGGAAAAGACTTTACACTTGAGCTGTTCTTTAAAGGGTAGAAGAGGTTCCAGCATGGTGGTCAGGGAGAGGAAGCAGGTGTCATACATATAATAGCAAATAGTCCAGTTTGACTGAAATATAGAATATGTATATAAAGGAGTAATATGCAATAGGCCTGGAGAGGAATTTTGGGGTCAGATGGTGAATGGCAACACCAAACAAAGTAGTTTGCATTTTATCCTAGAGGGAATGGGGAACCTCTGAAACTTTTAGAGTAGAATATCAACATTGTTGGATCTAGGAAAAATACATTTGGCTGTCATATGGAAAATGGTTTGGAGAAAGAAGAGCTTGGATGCAGCTTCTCAATTAGGAGGATATTTTAATAGCCTGGGTGAAAAATGACCAAGACCTAAACTTGAAAATTTATTGAAAATCATTTCAAAGGAGGAGAAATGCAAAAGATAATCAAAGACAAAACTTAGAGGTTGAATCAACAAGGAAAGTGGTTTGTGAACTATTAAGCATGAGAGAAAGGTGAGATTTGTAAGCTCTTAAGAAGGAAAATTAACAGTTTTCATATAGAAAAAAAAAGTTAGCTTCTTATCTAAATCACCCAAATGTAACTGTAGATTGCATTTAGATACTAATAGTCAATTCCAACTACTATTATTTAGACACCACTTGATTATGTGCCCTGTGTAATAAAAGATAAAGTCTTCTCTAAAATACATGATACTATCACTAAATGAATTCTTTCAAAGTCTCTCTATTGACTTCTTTACCAAAATGACATAACATACAATTATTGATATAATCTTAGTAATTATAGGCTCTGGAGTTTCTCTTGAGTTTTGCAGACTGAGGATATGAACTGTGAAATAGCTTCACTGTCTTATCCCTTAAGATGTCACATTGCTACAATGTAACCACAAGCCAGGAGAATTTCAATCAAATCAGTTTTCTGCTCATTCATTCATCATTTATGAAGTGCCTACTATGTGCACAGAACTCTGCTAGAAGGAAGGGGGAGAGAATGTTTCACAGAGCTTAAAATGTAATAAAGGGAACAACAGCAAGAAAATAGTTCACATTTGTATCAGAAGTCTGCAGGGCTAGCTTGAACTGTCTCCCAGAAGATTTTTCAATGTGAACTACAAATCAGGGCTTGATTTATTATTTTGTTGATTTTCTAGACTTAGAAAAAGGATGGAGGAAATGTTAATAATATTCAAAATTGTATCCTATGTACATTTTCCCCAGATAGCCAGTTGTGAAACATTTATCAGCACATCTTTATTTGTGAAGGTTTATAAAGCACTTTTCTCACAATCCTCTAAGTTAAATAGTGCTAGCATTATTCTCCATATTTTGCACAGGAGGAAACTGAGTCTCAACAAGATTGATTTGTCCAAAAATGCCATAGCTAATAAAGCCAGGATTCAATCCCAATTTTACTGATACCAAGCCCAGTGTTCTTTCTACATTGTTTTCCAGAAAATATATAATATCAACTAAAATATGATAAGGACATGAAAAGGGTATGTGGTTTGATATCATTAAAACAGAGGAATTTTAAGACAAGAAAATAGAAGAGTTGATAATACTGTGGCTTCCCAGATTTATCTGTGTGTAATGCTAACTCTAATAGAAATGCACTCATTTAAATTACGAAGATAAAGAGAGGAGGAAAGTTATTCAAAGGGTCTGGAAATGGGCTATTGTAAACCCACCACCACCACCACCACCACCAACTTCCAACCTGTGATTGGGTGTGGCCAATTTTCAGAAAGGAAACGCCCACAGCTAGTACAGAACACCTGCTGTTCTGGAATTAATCATTTTAAAGAATTGCCTGAAGAACTGAGAGATTAAGTAACATGGTCTGTGAAACCCAGTCAATTATTGTTGGAAGTTAAGCCAGGCTTTCCTGATTCTAGGGGCAGCTTTTCTTTCCAAATGTTGTTGTTCAGTCATGTCTGACTCTTTATTACTCCCGGTGAGGTTTTTCTTGGCAGAGATACTGAAGTGGTTTGCCATGTCATTCTCCAATTTATTTAAATGATGAGGAAACTGAGGCAATTAGAGTGAAGTGACTTGGCCAGGGTCACTCAACTAATGGATGTCTGTGGCTAGATTTGAACTGAGCTCTCCCTGACTCCAGGGCCAGCAGTCTATCCACTATGCCACCTGAATGCCATCCACTTTCACATTGCCTTTTATCATCTTACTCCAAGCTTTAGTTTCTTAACTTTTTTGTGGGGGATGGATCCTTTTGGCAGTCTGATGAAACTTACTGATCCCTTTTCAGAACAATTTTATTAAATGCACAGAATAAAATATTTAGGATTATAAAGGATGCCACATTGAAATATAGCTATCCAACATTTCACCTGTGACTCCAATAAAATGTAGCATATAGAGAGCAGCTACATCATAGCAAAAACTTCTCTTCACATGGGCTAAACCAGGTTGAGTGATCCAAAGATGAACAAGACATCCAGGAAAGTGAATATCCACGTTCATAGACTCCCCCCTCCCCCCCAGCTTAAGAATCCCTGTTTAAATGATGAGCAGCTAGGTGATATAGTGGATAGAGTGCCAGACCTGGAGTCAGGAAAACTCTTCTTCCCGAGTTCAAATCTTACCTCAGAAACTTACTAGTTACTAGTTTCTTACCCTGGGCTTAAGGGTTAAGTGACATATTTGTCTCAGTTTTCTCATCTGTAAAATGAGCTGGAGAAGGAAATGACAAACCACTCCAGTATTTTTGCCAAGAAAACCCAGAAGGGGTCACAAAAATTCAGACATGACTGAAAAATGACTAAACAACAATTCTAAATGATAAACTATGAAGCAGTTGATGTGTAGGACCACATAACATTTTCTCCATGAAAGGTTACAGATCAAGTGTTGTGGTGTTTTTTTTTCCCTAAGACTACCACTCTGCTCTTGATGATTTTCAGTCTAAGAAAATGAAAACAAAATTATAAAAGCTTGAATTTTTGTGATGCTATTACTGTTATTAGAAAAACAGGGTAACAGAGCCCTGAGAGAAATAAGGCAGCAGCTTCTGTCAAGTTCCTAATTAAGAACACTCAGCAGCCTCTCTTCCACTCTAAGGCTGCCAATGGGCAATATATAAAAGCAGAGATAGCTCTGGGCTAGCATGCCTGAAGCTAGCCCTTGTATTGTGTATGTATTGTATTGGGGTAAATGGGGGATTCAGGGAGGAGTAGTGCCTCTGATAAGAGGGCTTGCTGAGCACTTCTCAGGGATGTTTATCCACTTGTGGTGTCCACGTGGCACTCAACTCTCACCTGTGTCTCCAAGAAGCATGGGCATCAGCCACACTCTGGTCAGTGAGCTCAGCAGATGGGTTTAACCAGGTTAAATGAGCCAATGGTGAGCAAGACATGTAGAAAAGTGAAACGTCTTTGTGGCAGGAGAGTGTAGATCTGAGGAACCTGTTTAAGTGGTTTTAATTTTGATTTCAATTTAATATTTATTAAGGAAGATGAAGATAGGAGGAAAGTTGTTCAAATGGTCTAGAAATGGACTGTTCTAACCTTTCACACACACACACTCCCAACTTCCCCACACATAAAAAATTGTGATTTTATTAGTGTGACCAACTCCCAGAGAGGAAATATCCACAACTAGGATAGACCATCTGCTGTTCTGCAATTAACAGTCTGAAGAACTGAGAAATTAAGTAACATGCTCTGTGTGCAGGCACTGTGCTAAAAGTTGGAGATACAAATGGGAAAAAAGAAAAACAGTCTCTCTTTAAGGAGTTTATAATCTAATGGGGAAAGACAATAAATAAAAGGAAGCTGCTAAGTGGGGGAGGGACAGAAACCAGAAGGTACCCTGTGCAAGAGCATCATGTTCTATGGAGTTAGAACAAAGCAGAGCTGCAGATAGAAAACGGATAATATACTGGTAAATCCAGATTCCTGACCTCTGTAAAGGAAAGCTTTGGGAACAGTTCAGTACTACACCCTTCAGCTTTCTAATCAGAGGGAAGAGGAGGCTGGGGCAAGAGGGAAGTATTAAAACTGAGTTAATGGCATGTGATAAGATTTCAGATGATCAGCATATCCTGGGACAAGCATTGTTTTCAATGGGGTTCAAAACCAGGCAGAGTTGCAGAAGGAAAGTGGAAAGTGTATGTCTTTATATGTCAATGTCTTTGTGTATGTTCCTTTGTTCTAAAGCTATAGGAACTTTTTAGGATAAGAATTGATTATTAATGAATTCAGGGCAAAAAGTCCAGGTCCTTGATACTTTCTGACCTCTTCCCTTCCAGATATCAGATTAAAGCACAAAATTGAAAAAACTTAAATAGGAGAGAGATTTTGCCAAGATACCAACATCAAAAAAGGTTCTAAAAACAAATGGAAAATCCATTACCTTATTTCCATACATTCTTGAAGCTCTTCAAGAGACTTGCTCCTTAGTGTCAAGACTTCAGTACTATAAAATACAAGATCATACTGGTGTTGGCGTTTCTTAACTAATGCAGATTACCATCCCTCCATGCCTTAATAGATGATGTAATGAGTCACTCAATGTATCAGTTGACATCCATATATTAACTGGTATTCTTTCAGATCCATTCAATCATTTTCAAATCTGTCTAGTCATTATTTCTTTCTCTTGCTCTCAATAACTTGAGAAACTTCATATATTTTACAGAAATACAGACATATTTTGTCCATTAAACACTGCTCGTCAGCCTCCGATCTACCAGATTATTAACCCTGGTCTCTCAAGATATGATAGAGCAGTCCCCTCATGTTCCAAAAAATAGAAACATATCACTATAGTATTGAAAGAAACTCTGTTTTCTTGTCTATGCTCCTGACTTTTGACAGGGCCATATTTAAGTCATTAAGGCAGGACAGACCATCTGTACTGTTTTTAATTAGTATGTAGCATTTCAACATTTTCACACTGGTGACTAAAATGAGAAATATCCATCCACTTGCAAGGAATGAGTCAGATTTGAAGGCTGGTGAAAAAAATCTTTTTTCTTTTCCATTTCCTCCTCTATAACTTGACTTTCCTTTGAACTGTAGAGTTATGTATTTTTAAAGCTTTGTTCATGATACACCTGTCATCAGTTTCCAGAAGTCACTTTTTTTTATTTTATAATGTGATTTATGGATCATCTTGGGAAGCATTTCTATTTATAATTTATATTGAGACTAAGCAACTACTGAGGTGCTTCTCAGATGCCTCATTTTATACAAGTGACCCTGCCTTCTTAAATGCTATGCCAACTAAGCCCAAGCCATGGCAAGTCCTACTAAGCTGGAGAGGTTTTAAGAGTAGCCAGCAGACAGTGTAGACTATGGGGTCTACCTGAGGGTTGTTCTACAGGACAGAACTTCTTAAAGTTTTTCTACCCACAACCCCTTGCCCGAAAATTTTTACATAGTCTTGGGTATATAAGTATGTAAAATCAGTATTTACTGATAATAAATCATAATTTCATGACCCCACCATTCAGGTACAAGGCCCAATATGGAGTTTTAAACTGCAGTTTAAGAAGTTAGGTGATACATCTTTTTAGACCCTGGGAGTTAATTACACCATCTATTAAGGTATGGATGGGATATAATCTATAATCAAATAAAGAAGTGCCTACACCAAAGAGATCATGAAGCCTTAACACCTTGAAATTCTAACACTAAATGATTTCCCCATCTTTAACTGGGTTTCCATCAAAGAAGTTAGCCAAAAGTAATGGATTGTATTGTTGAATGATTGATTCAGTTTGTCCATTATTAGAAGATAGAAAGGGGGAAGGTGCATAAATGACATTGTGGGAGAGGAAGAGCATATAGGCTGAGCTTATAGGATTTAATATATAAATCAAAGAGAGTAGAAGGAAGAAGACATACTACATATACAAACAACAAGTAAAGGTTGTTAAATATTCTCATTGTTATAAATGATTGCTTCTTGTGAACCCTACTGCCTTCTCAACCCATTTTTCTTCTGATTTCCAGTATCCATTTTCCTATGTTCTTTATCTGTTTTCTACTTGCTGCATCTGTTTAATACCAAGTTTGGGTCATCCCAAATTGGCACTACCTATTATCTTGGTGAGTGGTATCATGGAAAAAGCAGTGGACTTGAGAGTTAAGGAAACCCTAGTTCAATTTCTGCCCCAGAAATTTTCTCATCATGACCCTGAGCATGTCATTTGAAATCTACATGCCTCAATTTCCTCATCTATAAAATGGGCATAATAATGGTACCTACTCTAGAGTTGTCACAGGGATCAAATGAAATTTTGCAAAGTATACATAAATGCTAGCTATAATTATGTAAAATATTAACTATTATTATAGAAGCTCAGCAGGAAAGATCTAAGCCTTTCTGGAAGCATCACTGTCCACCTATTTGTCTCTTCCTAACCAATGAGGGACATTTTAGATTGCCTTTTTTTTTCATAAAGACAACTTCATATCTCTCAAGAAAAGTGTAAAACTTCAGAAACTGAGAAAGGGCTGCTGCTCCATTCCTTACCTCTCTCCTCCTGCATCTATATCCTTGCTTAGATTCTAGAAAGTTCAATTTCTATCCTTGTGTCCCAAAAATCTTTCCAATTGACATTATCATATTAGGTGATCTGATCTTCCAAAGCCATGATCTACCCAAGTTCTAAACATAAATAGGTTCACAGTATTAGGTGATATGATTTTCCAAAGCCATGATATACCCTACTTCTCTACCTTCATGTTATTAAGTGCATACCCAGCCCCAATTTATCATTTTAGAATGTCTATGAATAGCTAATAAGATAAACTACATCACAATGATGGTCTTAAAATAGATATTATTGGTGTCAGAAGTTCTGGTTGAGGAGGTTACTGAATCCTTTGTGGATGTGTGGTAGTATTCAATTACCCCTATCTGGCATGGAAGGCAAAAGAACCATTTGACCACGGTTTTTTAATTAGTGTATGACCCTCTGTTACCAAAGTTCGTGCCTAAAGTCGCCTCTCAAGTGTCAATACCATGTTACATCAAGTGCTGCCATGTCAAAGACTCAGGGATGAAGTTGAATCACTACCAGTTGCTATCAGTCATTTGTACTATTCAGGCATTTGTCTTCCTCACCGTCAGTCTCCTCTTGTGGTCTTTTCCTATTCCAGTTTGAGTTTGTATCATGTCATCTTAATAAATCTGGGTCTGAACTACAATGGAAAACTTCCTAATTTCGAATACCAGGGGACCTGGGGACCTTTCCAATCTTTCCCTGATGGTAGTACTTTTTCTATGAATTATCTTCTTTTTATTCTATATGTCTTTTATATAAGTAATTATTTACATTGTTCTCTCCCTCATTAGAATGTTAGCTCCTTGAGGTTAGGGACAGTGTTTTTGTCTTTATTTGTATTGTGGGTTTACCACAGTGATTAGTACACAGTAAGCACATAAAAAATACTTTTTGAATTGCCATTGAAATAAATTAATTTAAATATAATTAGTTGCAAAGCAAGTTTGATTTTATAGATATTCAATAGCAAATTTGTAATCATTTTAAATTTTTTTAAATCAATAAGATAATAGAATTTTTAAAAGAAAGAAAAATAAGCAAAAATTCCCTAGTGGTTAAAATTGACCAAAAGTGGAATTAATGCCTAAAAAGGTATGGAAATTCTCTAACATGGAAAAACTCCAGATAGAAATTGGATAATCGCTTAGCTAGAAGGTTGTAACAAAGTATAATGGAAAAAGCATTTACTCTGAAATCAGAGGGATTCAAATCATGCTTCTAACATTTACTATCTCATTAGAATTTGGACAAGTCACTTAACTTACCTGGGTCTCACTTTCCTTATCTGTAAAATGAAGGTGTTAGATTAGATGGCCACTGAAATCCGTTCCAGCTCTAGATCTATGCTCTTATAATGTCTTTTCAGATGAAGAGTGGTCCATAGCCAAATGGAAGATTCAAGGGAATCTTGAATTCCTTTCATTTTAACCTTGAGATTCTATGACAGATCTCCAGTCTTCACAATACTGGATTAGTTAATGATCCTCCCTCCATTCCCATATGGTCTTGTTCTTTGGTTGACTTCCTGAAGCTGATCTTTGTTTCTGTCTTCACATTCTGTTTGCTTTAACTATTTTCCCTTAGATCCCATTTTTCTTATCCTAACCAAGTTCCAGGGCCATGACTAAATCTATCCATGACAGCTCAACAGGAAAAGCTCAACCCTTTCCCCTGACATATTTTCAGTTTCGTTTCATCTGCCTTACCATACCATAGTTTCTTTATTTCCTCCAGTGCACTCAAGGTTCTGCTGACATTTGAAATACCCTTTATATCTGGCCTATTTTCCACCAATGTCACTTGCTTTTCTTCTGTTCTTACTCCCCGGCTCAACTTAAGAGGAAGATTAACCTCCTCAACCTTTGGGACACTGGGTTGAATGTAATATTTTCCACTTCTAAGGTTGTCAAGGATTGAGCTGGAGTTAGTGATGATTTATTCCCTTGCATCATCAACACAACGGGATTCACGGTTATATGAATTATGTTTGGGGGAAGCAAAAGCCCCACTCTGAAAATTCTCCCTCATTCTACAGGCTTCTCTATTTCTAGTTAACAAGACTGAATAAAAGAGACAACTGTGTCTAGATCCAGAATATTTAGTATACCTGTAGCTAATTCCACATTTTCATTAATAAGGAATTACAGCAAAGCTAGAAGGTACTTAGAAGTGTGCAACTGCTTAATTTTACAAAATAGGAAACTAAAACCCAGGGTTATAATGAGTTAGGGAGAGAGCTCAGGCTAGAACTCAGTTCCTAAAATTCAGAGATCTTTCTATTAAACAATATACATTAACTAGAGAGATAATATTATTGTGAAAATTTTCTATTCATCATATAGATGTCTGTTCTGTGTTATTTCCACACAAACATTTAGGAAGGAATGATAGAAATCTCTGGTTTGAGTATTCTTAGGATATGCTAACCAAGTAACCTAAAAAGAGAATTTTAAATCTTGTACAGTGACTTATTCATATTAAGTATATGACAAATGTCTACACCTTTTTGAATGAATAGAAAAAAATTGCTTGTACCTACTTGTGGACCTTTCTTGTTACTATTAAATCTAATAGACTTGATCCTATGAATGTTTTTAAAAATTATTTTCTGTTTTCCCTTTAATTATGACGAATACTTAAGGACCAATGACTTTATCAGGATGAATACTTCCTTCTCCAAAGCTGATCATGACCCCTTCCACCTCTTAGTTTTATCATTTAATTGTTCTTAGTTGTGTCCAATTCTTAATGAGTTCTTTGGGAATTTCTTGGCAAAGATACCAGAGTATCATTTCCTTCTTTAGCTCGTTTTACAGATGAGGAAACTGAGGCAAATAAGGCCAAGTGACTTGCTCAGAGTCACATAGTAAATGTCTTAAGCCAGATTTGGATTCAAATCTTTCTGACTCCAGCATTCTATTCACTGTGTTACTTAACTGCCTACCATATCTTAATAAACATATTGCTGTGGATAAAATCATTCACCACTCAGTGACCAACCCTCCTGTGATCACCTTCCTCCCAATTTAGCTAATCTGGTCACAACTTTTCCAGTGTATTGCTAACATGTCTTGTTCTATGCCAGTGAGAACCCAGGGTCCTAATGGAAGATGTCAGAAGACTTTCTCTTAAACTCTTTTTTTAAAAATGAAACTGTATTAGAAGCTAGTGAAATAGAGACTGCCTGTCTTCCACGTTGCATCTTTTTCTGTTTCTTGCCTTTGATATTATTTTTTTGCAGCACTATTGTTAGTTGTAGTCATTAATTGTCAGGGATCCTGTCCAACACTCCAAGGTGATAATAAAAGAAAATAACAACTAAGAAGAGAATGGCCAGTCATCAATCTGGGTGGGCCTTTATGTCCAGAAGAGCTGACCAGGCAGCATAAGCTGAGCAAACAGACCTGAGAAACTCCTGCTTCAAAAGCAACAAAAGTCTGCAGGCAGCTGTGGACAATCTAATACCATAAAAGACATTAGGATCACAGACCATCAATTTAGGGATAGAGTAGACCTCAAAGACCATCTAATCCAACCCTCTCATTTTATAGTTAAGGAAACAGAGACAGAGAAATATTAAGTAATCTTGTCATGCTAATGCATGTAGTAAATTGCAAAGCAGAATTCCAACTTAACATACATTTAGGGATGGTTTGGAATACCCAGAGCTCAGTATAATGGAATATAAAACTCACAAAAAAAAAAAAAAGGAAAGAAAAAGCTTTATTGAGAAAAGATATAAATCAAAAGGCAATCAGGGGAAAGAGGGAAACAGGTCAGATCTGGGAACTAGGACAAGAATAGAATTGGGTACCCCAGAGGACCCACAAAGAAAACAGGGTATGTTTTCCCAAACTAGTAAAGTCTCATGTGTTTTTTCTGGGTCTAGCAGTACCAGACTTCAGGGGAAGGAAGGAAGGATCCTGGTCATAGAGATTCTTATTGATTCATGCTCGTAGAGGGAGAAAAACTCTTTGGGAATTAGATACTAGTGATATTCAAACTCTCCATATATGGGAAAAGGGACTTTGGGCCATCACTTCTGGTCTTATTATCACAGGTGATTCAGTTTCCCTGAAGAATCTTTTGAGTTCCCCCCCACCCCCTGCTTCCTCATTTAGTTGGATCAGGAAGACTATGAAACACCTTGCAGATTCAAACCCAGCTCCTCTGAATCCAATATACTATACCTTTTTAATAAAATACACTGCAAACTGTAAATCGCATTTCTAGAAAAAGGTTGCAATGGTGGCTGGTTTTTTTTTTGATAACACACACACACACACACACATATCCCAAATGTGAAAAGAAACAAAATTGTTAGAAATTCTGAAAAAAAAAAAATAAGAAATTATTGCTCAGTCAATAATTTCTTAATAATTCATTGGAAATACAACAAAAAATGAAAAAGAGCTCCCATAAAATTAAAAAATATATGGTATTAAGAAGAAAAAAAATCTACTGAACTAATATCAGAAATAGCATCAGAAAAAAGGCAAGAAAGTCCAAAAGCCACTTTTAGATGGATTTCAAGACAGACACAGCGACATAGAAGAATTAAAATCTTGAAATCAGCTCCTTTTCAATTCCCAAAATTTGAAATGAATTAAAAGACCCAACATCACTTTTTAAAAAAAAAAATCTAGAGCAAGGGTAGAAATGGGTTGATGACAAAACTCAATAGACTAGAAAACACATACAAAATTCAAAATTGCAATAAAAACAATTAAAAATGGGATTAATCGAGTAGAAAGCAGAATGGCAGACAATGTGGTAAAAATGTTCAAACAAGCTCAGAAAATAATTCATCTGGAAAAAGATTAGGAAGCAGTGCAAAATAAAGTGATGGGTTTAGAAAACTGATCAAGAAAGCAAAGCCTCAAAATTATAAGAAACACAGAAAATACTAAAAGAGAGTCAGGACACTACATTTCAGAAAACTATATTAGAAATATCACCAGAACTATAAAATCCAGGCAACATACATCAAAAATAAAGAATTCATGGAACTTCAACAAAATGATAATAAAAAATCAATTCATACAGGTATATCATCCTCAGACTTCACAACAAAGGGAAAAAATGTAATCTCATCAACAACAATATTGACAAAACCACAGCTGTACTTTCCCAAAACTCAAACATTCACTTTGATCCAGCACTTAGCATAGTGCCTGGCACATACTAGGTACCAAATAAATGTTTATTGATTGATTCAAAAGCAATCCTTAAATGTCTACAATCTACAAGATACTGTCCTAGGTACTAATAATACAAAGATCACTTTTTTACATTCCTGCCCCCAGAGAATTTATATTTCACTGTGAGAACACAATATTTAAAGAAACAAATTATAATATGATTTCTATTATGAGAGAATACTAACTGAGGGGACAAGAAAGATTTCCTCTAAGAGGTATCACCTAAGTTGCACATTGAAGGAAGTTAAGAATCTTGAGAGGGAAAAGCAAGAAGGAGGTACGTTCTGAGCAGGTCACAACATCTTATACAAGCGTTTTGGGGAAAAGATGGAATTATCATTATTAGGAGAACAAAAAGGAGGTTAGATGGGCTGGAACAGAAAGTGAGTAAAATGAAGTGCTATGAAATAAATATAGAAAGATATCAATCATCCAATCAACAAACATAAGCACTAATTATAAATAATCCACTGTGCTAAGTACTAGAAATTGTTTTAAAAGAAAAACAATTCCTGTTCTCAGGAAATTTATATTCTAATTGGGGAAACAGTATGAATATATACACATATGAAAGAGTGTGTCAGAACCAGCTCAAATGACCTTTTGAAAGCTGATTGTTCAATTTTCAATATGAGCACATATACTTCATAAAACGATATACAGTATATCAGTGCTTGATTTATTGTAATACTGATTTCCGGACTTAAGAAAGTGATAGATAAAAATGTTAATAATGTATATTAAACTTAAAACTATGTTATACACACATCTTATTTATAGAAATATTGTTAAATGTTTACCAGAAAACCTCTCTGTGTATGTATGTGTGTGTGTGTGGTTATATATATGTTATATGGGATAGATAAGTGCTATAGTAGATAGAGCATGCAATGGATAGAGCACTAGACTTGGAATCAGAAAGACTCATCTTCATGAGTTCAAATCTGACCTCAGACACTTAAGCTTTGTGACACTGAGCAAGTTACTTAATTCTGTTTACCTCAGTTCCCCAGTTGTAAAATGAGCTGGAGAAGAAAATGGCAAGCCACTGCAGTATCTCTGCCAAGAAAACCCCAAAATGGGGTCATAAAGAGTCAGACATGACTGAAAATGGCTGAGCAACAAATGTGTGTGTGTGTGTGTGTGTGTGTGTTAAAGACAACCTTATAAAGGAAGACAGCTACTGAAGGGACCAAAGAAGGCTGCAGAATATGTTCTTTGAGCTAATTTTTTTTAAGCTAGGTATTTTAAGAAGCAGAAATGAAGAAAGAGTACATTCCAGGCATGGAGAATAGCCAGTACAAAAGAAACAAAATGAAAAACAGAATTGGATGTGAAGAAAAGAAAATAGCCTGATATGGCTGGATCATAGAGGATATATAAGGAAGTAATATGTAAAAGAATGAAAAACATATGAAGTGGGCAGGTTATGAATATTGGAACAAACAACAAAAAATGTTTAAAGGGTTGAGATTTTACTCTAAAGGTAGTAATTTATGTTGAAATTTACTGTATTGGAAGTACCATGGTCAGATTTGTGTTCTAGGAAAATCTCTTTGGCAATTGTGTGAAGTATAGATTGGAAAGGGACAAGACTTATAGCAGGAAGTTAGAAGTCTATTACAAATAAAAAATGACTAAACTGTCCATGCCCTCTGACACAAAGATTTCACTGCTATACATATACTCCAACGAGGTCAATAACAAGAAAGATTTCATATGCACTAAGATATTAATATTGGTACTTTTGTGGTAGCAAAGAACTGGAAGCAATAGATGCCCATCAATTAGGAGTGACTAAGCAAATCGTGGTAAATAAGTATGATGGAATAACACTTCACACATGCACACGCACACAAATTTATCATAATGAATACAGAGCACACACAGGAAGGCATGTGAATTGATCCAACATGAAATAAACTAAACTCAGGAAAATATATAAATAATGACTACAACAATTCAACTAGAAAGAACTAAATGATGAAAACCAAATGTTGCAAAATTATAATGACCAAGCTAAACCCTAAAGAAGAAATACAAAATTCTATCTCCCCCCCATTATTTTGCAGAGGTGGGGGTTCATGGGCATGGATCAATGCATGGCTCAATGGATCAATATCAGATTCTTTTGATATGTAAATTGGTTCTGCAAAACTTGTTTTTCCTCATTTTTTACTCAGAGATATGCTAAAGAAGTAAATGTATATGAAATAAATAAATAATAATAATAATATTTATATGTCACTTTAAGGTTTATAAAATAATGATTTCATTTGATCATAACTCTGAGAGACAGATGTTATTATTATCCTCACAACAACTCTGAGAGAGAGATGAGGAAACTGAGGCAGAGAGAAATTAAGTAATTTTCCCAGGATCACAGAGATATTAAGCATCTGAAGCTAGATTTAAATTCATATCTTTCTGACTCCAAGCCAGTGTCCTCTACAATGCCCCTCTTACTTCCCTCCCCACTTCCCAAAAAAATAAAAATCTGTTTTTCAAAAAATCCATTCAGGCAAAAGATGAAAGACTGAACTAGAGTGGTAATTTTGTAACTAGAGAGAAGAGGATACTTGTGGGGCTATCATGGAGATAGAAAAAAATTTGACAATTGATTGGAAATGAGAGATGAGTGAGAGTCATATTTAGGTATTGAATTGAGTGATTAAAGGATGTTGATACTCTCCACATTAATAAGTAAGTTCAGAATAGAGGAGGATTTGAGGAGAAAGATAAATAAAAATTCTATTTTAGATATATTAAGTTTGAGATGTCCTTGGGATATTCAGGTCTAAATGTACTATACCAAGTTAATGATTTGGGACTAGATCTCATAGGAAAGAATAGAAATGGAATTGGACATATACATATGTATATTGTATGTATACACATATATGCATCTGTCTAGAGAATCATCTGCCTAAAGATTCTAATTGAACCTATGGGAACTGATAAAAACCTCTTAAATGAGAGATTATTAAGAAAGAAGAAAAGAGAAACCAGGATAGAGTCTTGAGGTACCCCTACTATTAGTGGTCTTGATGTCAGTAATGATCAAGCAAAGGGGATTGATAAAGAGTGGTCACACTCCTGCATTATGAAGATAATTTTGGCACTTCTGTAAAGGATGGATTGGAGAGAGGAGAAAATGGAAGCTGGAAGACAAATACTGAAATTCTTACAATGGACATAATCATACGTAAATTATCTCACAGGAGTGTTTTGTGAAAAATACTTTCTACATGGTAAGGCTCTACATAAAGATAAACTCCTGTGATTCTAAGTGCCTATTAAGGAAGAAAACATTTAGGAAATATTTTTCTTAACAAGGTCTTTTGTATTCTTCAAAAGGTTTCATAATTTAAAGATTTGGTAATTTTCTTAAAATTTATTTTTTCCCCTTCAGGCAGAGCCTGGGGGGAGAGGATAGGCAACAAAGGATAAGAAGGAAGAAAAGCTATAACTGGGGGTGTAAAAATTAGTAGATAAGTGAGACAGGGTGAGACTGAATCAAAACAGGAAAAAAAAGTGTGATGGGAAAAATCAATCTATCAATCAATAATCATTTATTTAAGTGCCTGCTTCACACCAGAGATTGTACTAGGCACTGGAACCCAAGGGGATAGAGTCAAGCAGCTTGAAACTCACAACCAGAGCTTAAAATGTGGGATTCTACAGCTGCATAAAGTCTTAAGCATTTTCAGTCCAGTTAATTGCTCTCTGTGGGCAAATAGGTGAGCTCCCTAGTTTTTAGTCTTGCTAAATAAAGGGAATAAGTGGGGAAGGGAGAGAAAAGTCATTGAGTATGGGATGAATTTTATTTTGCTCCAAAAAAATTAATGAGATGAAAAGGATTCACAGAATTCCGTGAACAATAAAGCATTCAAATCATAAAGAATCGCAAGACAATAAAATATCCCATTTGTCTTTCTCCTTCAACAAAGAAACCAAGCTTGGGGTTGTTATCAGTACAACCTTTTGTCACTGTGAACCTTTCTTTCCCACTGAGTCCTACATAGCCTTCCTAAAACCAGATTTCCATAATTCAATGGGCCTAGTGCTTGCATTCTTAAAGATGGTGATACACAGGAAATATCCCTTCTCTATTTGAGGAATACATTCCAGATTCCAGAATCATATTGTACATAGGAGATTGAGATTTAAAAATAGCATCCTGGATCTCCTTGATCAGGAAGTAAATGCAGATATATCCCTCACTCCCATGTACTTATGCTATAAGTTATCATTACTGTTTCTGTTTAAAGGATGTCTTTGCTTAAAACTATATTACAAAGTAGTGGTCATCAAAACCATTTGGTACTGCTTAAGAAATAGAGTAGTCTATCAGTGGAATAGGTTAGATTCACAGGACAAAATAGTCAATGACTATAGTAATCTAGTATCTGATGACCCCAAAGATCCCAGCTTTTGGGATAAAAAGTCACTATTTGACAAAAACAGCTGGGAAAATTGGAAACTAGTATGGCAGAAACTAGACATTGATCCACACCTAACACCATATACAAAGATAAGGTCAAAATGGGTTCATGATTTAGACATATTATAAGCGAATTAGAAGAACAAAGCAGAACAAAACCCTTAGATCAGTAGAGAAGGAAGGAATTTGTGGCCAAAGAAGAACTGGAGTTCATTATTAAACACAAAATAGATGATTTTGATTATAATACAACAAAGGGGGTTGTACAAACAAAACTAATGCAGACAAGATTAGAAGGAAAGCAATAAACTGGGAAAATATTTTAACATTCAAAGGTTCTGATAAAGGCCTCATTTCTAAAATATATAGAGAATTGTCTCAAATTTATAAGAATTTGAGTCATTCTCCAATTGATAAATGGTCAAAGGATATGAACAGACAATTTTCAGATAAAGGAATTGAAATCATTTCTACTCATATGAAAAAGTGCTCCAAATCACTATTGATCAGAAAAATGCAAATTAAAACAACTCTGAAGTACCACTACACACCTCTCAGATAGGCAAGGAAAAGATAATGACAGATATTGGAGAGAATGTGGGAAAACTGCAGCACTGATACATTATTGGTGGAGTTGTGAACTAATCCAACAAGCATTCTGGAGAGCAATTTGGTATGCCCCAAGGGCTATCAAAATGTGCATAGTCTTTGATCCAGCAGTGTTTCTACTGGGTTTATATCCCAAAGAGATCACAAAAGAGGAAAAGGGCTACATGTGTGCAAAAATGTTTGTGGCAGCCCTTTTGGTAGTAGCAAGAAACTGGAAATTGAATGGATGCCCATCAAATGGAGAATGGGTGAATAAGTTCTGGCATTTGAATGTCATGGAATATTATTGTTCTATAAAAAATAATCAGTAGGATGATTTTAGAGAGGCCTGAAGAAACTTACATGAACTGATGCTAACTGAAATGAGCAGAACCAGAGGATCAATATACACTGCAACAACAAGATTGTATGATTGTTGTGTCCTGCTTTCTGGAGCCCCCAAGGTGACAAAACACTTGGTGTTTTCTAGAGCCCCCATGCTGGAGTGGTTAAAATATACCATCTTAGTGGAGGAGTAATGAGGTGAGACTCCTGAGGATGGTTAAAATATGGAGTTCATTTATTCTAAGTTCTTTCACTCTTCTATACCCTCATACCCTTATATAACCAAAGCAACACTGTGCATGCCCTAAGTATATACTGAGCAGTGGGATCACATAAACTTGCTATTATATGTAGACTTTGCCAACTGGTATTGACAAAAGGACCCTGAAACTCTGAAAACTCCTTGAAGGACAAATTCTCCTTGAATCCTGCCACTGTAAAGATCCCACCCTAGGACAAACAACTTCATTCTGTTATCTAGTTGGGGCTGGTTAAGTCCTGGGCTGGAGAATTCCAACCCTGTTCAACTGACGATTTTCTATTCAATTCTAGCTCAAGCTGAAACCCAGCTTGTAGATAAAAAGAACCAACTTGGAACTTACTCCTTGCAGAGGAGCTAATATGCCATGCCAAGGAAACTCTTCCTGGCATATTAGAAAACTCTGCCCATTGAAATATTCTCTTTCAGCATTACCCTCTCTTTATCCTCACCTATTTCCCTAACCAGACTTTATATCTCTCTGTCAGGACCGTACTTTATATCTTTCTGTTGGGACTTTGCCACTAAGGAATTCATCCTTTCTATTCATGCATAGCAGAGGTTGACTTCCCAATGCCAATAATAAACCTCTTTTTATCAGTCTAGCTTTTTGGGTTCATAAATTCCTTTATGAAGGACCTCTGCACCACCAGAGGGGAGTTCCCAAAACTCCCCGACCCATGCGCCAAATCCCAAGGGGATTTAAGAGAGCCAAACCTCTTCATTTAACCTGCCACTAACCTCATCATTTAACTCCCTGACCACCAGAAACCCTTATTTCCTCATTTTGGAACCCTGAATCTAATCTCATCATTTGATTCCCTCACCAGGAACCGCAAAAACTAGATCTCATCAGGATCACTCTGATTCAATTACAACACAGGTTGTCACCGCTCCCTGATTTCCCAGGAAGGCCGAGAGCCCTTAGGGATGATGGGGAGCCAAACTAGACATTGTCAGCAGGTTCCCTCTGGGCTGAATGATCTTATACCTCCCCCAGAGATCTCCCACTCTCTGTGGCCTTCTACATATGATGATCAATTCTGATGGGCATGGCTCTTTTCAACAATGAGATCATTCAGGCCAGTTCCAATGATGTGATGAAGAGAACCATCTACACCCAGAGAGAGAGGATTGTAGGAACTCAATGTGAATCATTTCATTCTTTATATTGGTTATATTGTTTATATTGTTGTTTGCTTGCATTTTATTTTCTTTCTCATTTTTCCTTTTTGATTTGATTTTTCTTATACAGCAAAATAATTGTATAAATATATGTGCATGTATTGGATTTACCATATTTTTTTTACCATGTTTAACACATATTGGATTATTTGACATCTAGGAAAGAGGAAGGGGGAAAGGTGGGGGATTGGAACACAAAGTTTTGCAAGGGTTAATGTTCAAAAATTATCCATGCATATGTTTTGAAAATAAAAAGCTTTAATAAAAAAATTAAAAATTAAATAAAAGACTAAGGATTTTCCCACAACAGACATGACCCAGGACTGAGCTCTTGAAAAACTGAACTTGAGGCTTTTACAAGATAGACAGTGAGGTAGTTTGAGGCAGCTGAATGTTTCAGTGGATAATGTTGAACTTGAGTTAGGAATAACTAAATTCAGAATCTGTTTCAGATCTGGGTAAGCTGGGGCTCTTACCCAGTTAGTCTTTCAACTAGGAAAATAAAAATAAATTAAATGTTGTATAAATGGTGATTCATTTCTTCTTATGGGGGAAAGATCATCACTGTTATAAAGATCTTTCCAATGAAGTTCCATCCCCTAATTCACACTGCTAGAGTAAAACTCAAGAAAGTTGGGTATTAATTGACTAGAAAGTTCCTCTGAAATATCTCTAACATCCTTTGAAACTAGAAAATCCAATAGTTCTTTGGAAACAGTATATCAAACTAAAGGTCTATCTTAATCTTTTTATAAGCCAGGCCCTTAAACTTAAAATGAGGAAGATTTGAGTTCAAATGCAGTCTCAGACACTAGTTATGTGATCTTAGGCAAGTCACTTAATTTCTGTTTACCTCAGTTTCCTCATCTCTAAAATGAAGATAAAGTATTACTTCCCAAAATAGTTGTGGGTCTCAAATGAGATAATCCAATTGTGGAACTCTTAGCACAATGCAGCACAATAGTAAGCATTATATAAACATTAAAAAAAAAAAAAAAACTAAAAAAGTCCTAAATCAGACTCCTACTACCTGGATGATTGATGATGGGCAAATCACTTAACCTTTGCTCAACTTGAGTTTCCATATTTCTAAAATGAGGGAGGTAAACTCAGTGTTCTCTATCCCTTTTAGATCTATATCTGTGATGTTATGACCCTCAAAGTTTATCCTGAGGATCATATTGTGATAGGGATATAGCTTCATCCATCTGTCAGTAACTAGTCATGATCATATTTTCTCCAAAAATCAGATATATATTGTAAATATAAAAGAATCTTATCTTAGTCATACCTTATGTATATACCTAAAACATTTGGAAGTCCATGTGGTGATCATATTTCTGCCTACATTTTCTCCAGTCCATCCCAAATGTCCTCATATTCACAGAGCAGCCTGGCTCATAAGATTTAGAGATATAAAAAGACTTTAAAGATCATGGATTTAGAGCTTATAGAGAATTTTAGGCTTCAGAGCAAAACTTTTTAATCTGTGGGTTCATAACCCCATATGGGATTGCATAACTGAATGAAGGGGTCATGAAAAATTTGGCAACATAAAAGGTTTCTAAATGCAGTGACCAAAAATTAATTCAAAATCAAATGGGTAATGAATCTAAAGTGTTTCTGGAAGCACTTCTCTGTGTTGTATTCCATGACTTCACTGTAGCCTTGCTTCTGAACACACAACATGCACACTTTGCACTGAGTATGCACAAATGCTGCCAGAAACATTTCAATTCACATTTAAGCTGGGGTTGCATAAAAATTTCTCAAGCAAAAAGGAGTCATGAGTGGAAAAAGTTTAAGAAGCCCTGCTTTACAGATGAGGTAATTCAAAGCTATTTCACAGAGCAATTAAATAACTTGACCAAGGTCAAACAGCTAATAAAGTCAAGTCAAAATTTGAAACCAGGTCTTCAATTCCAAAACAAGTGTTTTTCCTATTATAGCAAAATAATATCTAGTATAACCCATTTATTTTACAGAGGAGAAAATTGAAGTCCAGGAATACTGACTTTATCAGTCTCAAACAGGATAGTCAAACCCAGGCCTTCAAACTCTACACCCAGTGTTGTTACTGTTATTCATCATGGTGCCTCACAAAATGGAATGCCTCTCAAACTCTCACTCTTAAAATTCTTCTTCAACCTTATCACAATCTGGTTCTCTCTTCACCTCCTTATTTGCCCAGTTTATCATCCTGCTCTGTTTTTCTAATCCTTGTATGACTTGAAACCTTTGTTCAGTTACTTTCAAGAAGGCCCTTACACTACCGAACTCCACTATTTACATTTTCTGTGTAATACCCTTTATTACTGTTGGTTCTACTTTTAGAATGTAAGCTCCTTGAGAACAGAGAATATTTTTGCTTTGGCACATAGTAAGCGCTTAATAAATGCTTATTTATTGATTGGTTAGTAAATCCTTCACCCTCATAACGTCTATCCCTACCACCCAATTTGTTGGGAAAGAATGGAGAGTTGCTTATTGTTTGAAGCAAACAAAATGCCATCCATGACGTGAAAGAGACTAGGGGGTGATGTCGGTGGTAATATGTTATAAAGTCGTTGTGTTATCTACTATTTTTCCAAACTTCTGCTTATTCTGGATTTTAGCCTTACTGAGACTGCCTTTTAGCCTTAACTGTGCCATGCTTTTGTATCTCTCCTTGGTTCTGTGTCCCTGTTTCTATCTTTTGTAGTTGTTCCTTTGTAGAGAGCTTCCTGTGGTTTCTTTTAAGGTCTGGTCCTTTTTTCTTTATAATTGGGATCATTAGTGATTGTATTATTAGAATTTCAGTTTTTATCCCTTTTGAGCTGTGTTCTTTTTTAGAATATATCACCATGAAATGATGCCTGTCTTCTCTCTGAACTTCTGGAAATAATTGTTTCCTAAAGTCTAAGGTATATGTCTAGCTTTGCCTAGTGTTTACCTGCTTTCTTCTTTCCAAGTTCCAAGATGATATAATCATCTTCTTCTAAGATTCTAGTCACTTCTGTATCTTCAAATAGTTATTCATTGATCAAAATTACCCCCAGAGTAATACTCCTTTCTACCTCCTCAAGTTTCTGAGAAAGGAAAAGAATAGCAAGTCAAGAATTTGTAGAATTCTAACACATGTTCACAAGGTTGAAACTACTATATCTAGATTTTGTTTCATTTTATAATCTATATTCAGAAAGCATCATCCATATCCTCCAGCTGGCCAGAATGTAACAAAGACACTCTCAAGGTCTCTCTTAAGAACTTTAGAATTGATTGTATGACATGAGACACACTGGTACAGGACTGCCCAACATGGCATGCTCTCATAAAAGAAGCATGCATCTCTATAAGCAAAACACAATTGAATTAGCCCAAAAGAAATGTGAGATGTGCAAATTAGAGAAGTCACCCCAAATGTTCATAGGCATTACCTATGCCTGGCCTGTGGCAGAGCATTCTGAGCTCTAATTAGTCAGCCACAGTTGGACACAATGTAATTCGACTCTAATGTAGTGATGTCATTTTGGTCCTCTTCAAGTACAAAGGACAATAACTGACCAATATACTTCCTACTTTGCAGGGATGTTGTGAAGAAAATAATGAGAAGATATTTATAAAGCATTTAATACAGTGCCTGGAACATAGTAGATGTTTATTAAATTCCTTGCTCATTTTTTAAAGCAATATTCCTTTTGTCTTTCTCCCTTTTTTTACCCATATTCTCTACTGTATTTACATACTCTGTTTCATAAATTTTCTATAATGGTATACAGCTTTTTAACAAGTAAAGATACAATATTCTTATTGTCTTTTTATTAAACCTATCATGAGTCTCATTTTCACCAAGTTTTGATGTTATCTGTAAAATTATATTTTTCTCTTCATGTTAAATTGTAGCTAGCATTTCAAAACTCCAAAAAAAAAAATTGAGGAACCATTAAATTAAAAAGTTATAAATAAAAAACAGAATTTATCCCTCCACAATAACTTACAAGTATAAAATAAACTACTTCCACAGACTTTTCTCTTTAGCAATTATTTTTATTCATAGACTCTCAGAAATCATAGGAGACTAAGATCACTTCCCTGTTTGGAGGACCCTAGACATAAGTAATAATAATGAAGAAAGCCTTTTTGAGGATACCTCAAAATGTTGCTTTCTTTAAAACTTAAGTTTTTTTCTATTCTTATAAAAATGCATGAATAAGGAAAATGATATTATTCTATAGTTTTAACAGGAAAATCTGGTGATATGACTAGCTGTCCCTTCCTTTGTTCCTTGAATTCTCAATATAGCCTATTACCCAGTGACATGATATGAATTCCAAACCCACCTTAAATCAGTTGCAAAATTTTAATTTTTCATGGGCATGTAGCATAATCATTTTAATTGCCAGGTTTTTTTCAGGAGGAATTTAAGCAATCTGAGATTTACAGAAAAGGCACCCAAGATAAAAGTATTCCATTTTGGCTTTTTGCCTAGAAGATTATGTGAAAACTGAACATCTGTTTTCATTGGAGTAACCCAACTTTGCTTGAGTAGACATTTGTGTTAGTAATTGAAATAAGGCAACACCATGGTATCTGTTACAATGTTTTAAAGGTAGTTTCCTAAAGTTATGTAAGTATGAATATAATTGCTTAAACAATAACTTTTTTTTTTTATAAAAAAGACCTCACATGTCATTTTCCAGAAAGAACAATGGGATTTTTCACCTTTGATAAGTGATATAGGGAGAAGCCCCTAAAAATGTCATCTCTTTCAAATTCAATATTAAAAATATATGTATTTTAATACAAACACTGGAAATATCTTCAAATGTTTCTCATACAGAAGACTGATTTTCAAGAAGGTTGATATTAGTAAATCAGTTAGGTCTCTGCCTCTCAAGGTTTTTGTAAGCTCTCGGCTCTGTGGGACTTTTTTTTATCCCTCAAAATAGTCCATTTGCATAAAATTAAAGGGCACTTTTTAAAGAGATTGTGTATTTCCATAGTCCTTTGAGAACAATGTGGCAAGGAATAAAAGATAAAGTTGTTTCACTGACTCTGCATTATTTCAGTTTACCTTCATACAGTTAAGGTATTTTCATCTTGTTTCTTTCATGCAGAATTGAGATGTGTATTCTAAGCTGATAACATCCTTCCTGTCATTTCCATGTTAAAAAGATGTCAAAGTATCTCTAGAGAATTTTGTTTTTTGTCTTTCCAAAATACTGGCAAATGACCTCTAATATTCTGGAAAATTTATAGAATCAAATTTTGGATACTCCCTGAGCCTTAGAGAGGAGAGCTATTTCCTAGGACTCTTCAGAATGAAATAGCATCATTGTTTAGTTTTTATAGACATAGTGACATAGCAGATAAAGGTTTGATCTGGGAGTCAAGAAAACTTCACATCTGATATATACTAGCAATGTGCCTTGACCTTCATTGATGGAAAGAGGGTACTCACTGAGGGTTCTCAATTCCAGTGAATAAATGTTTGGAAGCAAAAGAATACAAAAACACAGTCACAATGTGCATCACTCAATCAATAAAGTATTTATCAAACTACTGCTATGTACTAAGCACTGAGCGGATGAAGAAAAATAAAAGACAGTCCCTACTCTGAAGGAGATTGGTCTAATGAGCAGAGACAATGTGGAAACAACTAGGTACACACAAGTTATATACAGGATAAATTAGAAATAATAAAAGTGTCCTGTAGAAGATGGGATTTTAGCTAGGATTTAAAGAAATCCAGGAAAGCCAGGAGGCAGAGATATGTGGTAGGTATATTAAAATACATGGCATCTCAAAAATCTTAGTAAAGTCTAATCTATTACAACTTTTGGAACATCCCAGATATACTTTCTGGCTTTGAGGAATGACTGTGAAATGCCACAAGGCCACCAAATTCATGTAGAGGCATAGCTTACAAAGGTTATTGCAGATATATTTACATTTGTTATCAAGTATTGATTGCATGTTACCCAACTGTAAGAATCACAACTGCATTATAATCTTTTGTTCATTTTTTAAACTAATAAAACCATGCTCTTAAAGAATGTCTTTTCTTTAACTGATGAGCATAAAATAATAAAAATAAACTTCAGCTCAACTCAATAGTACTTGATCTTATAAGGAATTGTTTTTTTTGTTTTTTGTTTTTGCTTTTTAGGGTCAAGTTGTGTTCAGAAATGGAGAGAGAATGGGAACCATCAAATTTACTCAATTTCAAGGTAGGATTTGGATATTTATTCTTTTTAGCTTGTAATCTTTGTGCTTGTCTTTTTTATAAAAGAAAACTTTCTACATAGATGTCAGATACAAAAAGATGTCTATTGAAAACCATATGAAACTACAAATAAAATTTTATAATGTGGGGTTTTGTCTTTGAAAATGGCAGTTTAGTTTGTTCAGAACACTATTCTCTAAAGTAATACTTCATCAGGTTAAAAACCTCTTTCTACCTTATTCCAATCATATAACTCTTTGACAAGCTTCCAGTACTATCAAGACTACCCAAGATAATTGGCAAATTTATTATCTAGAAATATTATGTTCAGCAAGTTTGAAGTGAACATCTCCTATTTGTAATAATTAAAATATTTATGTACTGCCAAATGCATTGTGTACCAAAACTCTTAATATAGTTTTAGCCCTGCTGCCCTCCTCCAACTTTTTATAATAACAGGAAAGAAATGCATCAAGATTTTTGAGGCACCCAGTTTTCATCATAATTACTCAAAGGAGGCAGTAAAAGAGTGATAAGGTAAATAAAATGCTGAATTTAGAGCAATAACACCTGGATTTGAGTCCTAGCTGTACTATTTACCTAATTGTATGCATCTGAATAAGTCATTTCACTTTTGGAAAGTTCAAGTTTCTCATATGTCTTTTTTTTTATCCAGCTGTGTCTTTGTTGGTGTGGGGAACTTCTAGTGACAAAATAAAGCACTCTACCAACTTAGAAAAGGAACTATTTTATATCTTATAGTTTTAGGGAGGTTCTTGACTTACTATGAGGTTAAATGACTTGCCCAATTGCACAGCTACTATATGTTAGAAGCAGACTTGAATTCAGGTCTTCCTGGCATCAAGGGCAACTTTCTATACAACATGCCAAAGTTTTTTTAAACTGTGGTTTGTGTCTCTATATGAGATCACATAACTGAATATGAGGATTGCCAAATTATGGTTTATTATGAGTAAATGTTTGATTTGTATATCTATTTTATATACCTATACATCCAGAGTCATGTAAAAATTTCTTGGACTAAAAAGGGTTACAAGTGGAAAAAGTTTAAGTAGCCCTGCACAACACTATACTGTCCCTTCTCCTCTGACATATAGCAGAGAAAGCAATATTTTAACTGTACTACTTTCTCCTGAAGAATATTGTGAAGAAAAGGCTAGTAAAATTTATTATAATTATATTGTTTTTACTCCCCTTCTTATCCACCTTCTTTCTTTTTCTCCCACACCTAATACTATCATTTTGGGAGAGGAAATTTTTAGGGGAAATGTTTTTCTAGGATAACTGCTCTCATTTTTTTCATTTAAGTTTGGAAACAGCGACCACAGCTGCCAACACAGTCTCCCCAGAGGCTCTACAATATCAATCAGTCGCACAGTTGGAAAAAGAACATTTTCCTTAGAGACAATGTTAGACACATTCTTGAGAATGACAATCAAGGGTTAAGAAGTAGAAAATAACCCCTGAGTGTTAGATACTGGTTTAGGTAGGGAATAAGTAGAAGTGAGAGACCATGTTCCCGCTTCCTTCCTTCTAACTTGTGTCTCCCACCTCTCCAGAGCTGTCACTTCAGCACTTAGAGGTAATAAATTGTGACAAGTACTGCTGAATAGACTTCACTGAAGAGCAGAATAAACCTCAAACTTTTCTGCAAGAAGATCAATCAACCAATGGACAAGAATTTATTAGTACCTACTATGTGTCAGACATTATACTAAGGCTAAGCTGGGGACAAGGTACAAAGAAAGAAACAGTCCCTATCCTCAAAGAGCTTATATCCCAATAGGTAAAATAACAAGTGCAAATAAAATTCATATAGCATAAATATAAAATTAATAGTGTCTTCAACTGTTTTTGCCTTGGACCAAAAACTATTATGCCCTTAACCTGAAACTTGAAAGGAAAGGAAATATTCTTTTAAACTTTCTCCCCTCTTCTTCTATTTCAAACATACTGATACAAACAACTTTCCTATTGAGAATTTCAAGTTAAGTAGTAATAAGTCAAAACTCAATTCTTCCTTTTTCTCTTTCCCCCAGAATTTTAGAAAATATAAGGAAAAGGAGAGAAAAATATGGTTGCAAGTCTGTTAGCAAGTCTAATAGCAATTTATAAGTTCTTTAACATCAAAATTACTCTGTATGTCCCCAATGCTTTGCAATTTAGTAATTCAATTCAACAAGCATTTATCAATTATCCACTATGAGCCAGGCACTCATGATACAAAAGAAATAAAATGATAATTTATATTGCATATAGTATATACTCATTATTAGGAGAAAATTATATTTATATAGTACTTTAAAGTTTTAAGTCCTTTCATAACAATGTCACAAGGTAAACAATGCAAGTATTATTGTGTTCATTTTAAGTATAAATAAACTGAGGCATAGATAAATGAAGTAAATTGCATAAAGTCACACAGCTATTAAACACTGAAGACTGGATTTCAATCCAATCTTCTGACTGAGCTCTGTGTAAATGAATTAATAAAGCTATCAGAATTGGGTCTTCGGAAAACAATCATTTCCTTCTATTGAACCTAAACGTTTTATTCTTCTTTGGTATTATTTCTCAGGAACTAGAAAAGGAGCTTAAGATTAAAGGTCATGTGGAAACCTAATTGCAAGTCAGCCAACCAATGGGCACTGGACTAGACAACTCTCCTAAACATACCTAAAACTTTTGCTTGATTGGGGATAAGGGGAAAATGCAGCAAGTCAACTGTGGAGGCTTATTACTGAGTGATCGATTGCTTTATGAGGTGGTCAATTTAATTCTTTTGTTAAATCCACCAAAGTAGCCAAATAGTGACATATCAGGGCTACTTTTCCCACTTCATTAAATACAAGATTGCATCATTTGCTTAGTAATTTGGTCTATTGTCCAGTAGCACTAAATCATTATAACAGAAAAGGAACTTAAATCAACCAAAAGATTTGACAAAATCATTCATCAATCATGTTCTACAGGATCTTGGTGTTCATCTAGTTCAGCACTCTACTTCCTAGACCTCAGTTTACTTGTCAGATGAAGAGGTTGAATTAGATGTCCATGGGGATCCCTTCTAGTTCTAAATGTATGGTCTTTTGTTGTTGTTAAGTCATTTTTCAGTCATGTCTGACTCTTTGTGTCCTCATTTTGGTTTTTCTTGGCACAGATACTGTAGAGGTTTGCCATATTCTTCTCTAGCTCCTCCTACAGTTGAAGAAACTGAGGCAAACACTGTTAAGTGATTTACCCAGTGTCACACAGCTAGTAAGTGTCTGAAACCAGATTTGAACTCAGGAAGATGAATTTTCCTGACTCCAGGCCCTGCATTCTATCCACTGAGTCCCCAAATTACTCAATATGCATGGTCTATGATCTTTACAGATAAAGAAACTTAGGCTCAGAGAAATTATAACATCTTTGACTACTGGCTGGTGGGGATTTCTTTTACAAATGGATTGGACTTAATAGCTGTCAAGGTCCTTTCCAAATCTCAAATTCTGTGATTTTGTTAAATAATAAAAGGTCCCCCAGGCAGTTAGTGACAAAGATTGGACTTGACCTGGATCTGTGTATTCCCAATCCACTGCTCAGTACCACACTGGTGACTTAAATCTAAATCATTCCTTTCTCTATTGAACATGTTTCTCTGCAATCATTCTATTTCTCTGACTGGTTGAGCTAAATTTTGGTCACTAATTAGCAACAGACAGAGAAGTGAAGTAGATAGAGGACCAATATTGGAATCAGGAAATCCTGGGATCAAGTCTTGACTTTCATATATACTATGTGATTATAGCCAAGTCTCTTAACTTCTCAGTGTTCTAGACAAAGCCCTGTGATTACAAGATCTGAAAGACTTGCTAATTTGCTTTGGTGGAGAGAGTTGTCCACAAAGGAAGTTCCCCACATCTGTGAACACATCTGGACTCTCCTCCCCTCTTCAATTAACACAAGTCAAAATCACTGATCAATTACTGATATAGTGCTTTTAAACAGATAAACATCATGGAGAAATCTAGATATATATTCTAGATATGTCTATTCATATTAAATAAATTCAGTGCTGTTATAAGAAAATCATAAAATTACATTAATTTGCCAGAGTGACTTTTGAACTGGACTGTGGTAAATCTGGAATTGCTCCCTTTCCCAAATCTTCTTAGCCTAATAGAGGTTTGCTTGTGCATCCTTCTATGGCAGGTAACTGACAATAATGTCAACTCTGATACTTTTGCAGAGATGTAATTTTAGGCAAACCATCCTTTATTTCCACAGTTGCTGATTTTTGCTTTTTTTATTCCTTGAAAAGAGTAAGAGGATTGGCAAAGCTTTAAACTTTTTAAAAACTGATTGCCACTGAAATAATTTGTCACATTTCCAGTTCTCAAAATAGAGAAATTCTTGGAGAATGTCTCATACATTTTTTTAAAAAAAAATTTCTCCATAATATCTAGATTTCATGCCAATTTGGATACTTTTAATTTTATTAAGATTTTGCCCAAACTTAGATGGTCAATTTTACATGTGCCTGAGTAAATTTTAGCACATTTCTGAAGCATTTCTGGATTTGTCTAGGTACACTTTAAAGTATGCTTGCAACATAATTATGACCAAAGCCTCTCACTCCTTTGTTCTGTTTTTCCCTTATAAAACCTAATTGTGTCAACATGAAGACCATAATGCATCAATACAATTGTTATCCAAATCAGTGAGGCAAGACAGTCACAGTTTTGGGGGCAGGGAGACAGCTGCTGCCTTCAATAATCCTAATAAGGATATCTGTCTATCTTTTACTCTGAGGCAATACCTATGGGCAGAATATAAAGGCAAAGAAAGCCCATGACTCTGGGCTAGTGCTCTTAAACTAGCCGCTGCACTGACACTAAAAAAAAAATTGATTTTGCTAGAGGGAGAGAAAATGAGATAATGAAGTAAGACCTCATTATGGCATGGTAGAGCAGTACTGCCTGGTTACCTGCATAGCTTCCCCTGTGTATTTGTGTTTGTCTTCCAAGAGTTCTGTACATTGCACTGTACTGTAAATTGCCTGAAGCCTTTGGCAAACATATACCAAAGAGCGGGATGATGATGGTTCTGTTTCACATGATCAGTCAGTGTATACCTTGAAATATATGGTTATGTTATTAGGAAATTATTTGGAGAGAAGGCAGATATAGCCTTGTGATTTCATTGGTGTGCAACGGTCAGCAACTGCTCTACAAGACAGAATTTTAAAGAGTTTCTTGGAGCATGGAATGGTCAAGTCACTTGCCCTGGATCACACAACCAATATATTTAGAAATAAGACCTGACATACTATTTCACTTCTTTTTGTTTATTTGTTTCTTCCTTGTGGACAAGGGGTAAGGGACAAAGGGGTTCCGTTTGGATCTGATTTTTCTTGCATAATATAACAAATATGGAAATATGTTTAAGAGGATTGCACATATTTAATCTATATCAGATTTCTTGCTGTCTTAAGGAGGAGGGAGAAAAATTAGAAAACAAATTATTGCAAAAAATGAATGTTGAAAACTATCTTTACATGTACTTAGAAAATAAAATACTATTGTAATTATCCAGAGGGGGAAAAAGAAATTATTTGAATCCAGGTCTTTTCTGACTCTTCTTTTCTATCAATAAAAATATATATCATCAAACACCCCTGTGATACAGAAATGGAATGAAAATTATTCATAGCAATTCCTGACTTTGAACACACATTATTCAATTAAACACCACTCATTAAGTATCTGCTATGATTAAGGCATCATAATAAAATAATAATAAATAGCATTCACACAATGCTTTAAGATTTACAATAAACTCTTACTTATTTTATCTCATTTGATCCTCACAACCACCTTGTAAAGTAAGTGCTATTATTATCTTCCTTTTACAGATATGGAAACTGGGATCAAGAGAGGTTAAATAATTTACCCAAGATTGTACAACCAGTAAGGATCTGAGGCAAGATTCTAACATAATTCTTCTTGTGTCCGATCTAGGACTCCACTAGACTACCTCATTGCCAATACCAGGTGTCATACAATAATAATAATTTACACTTCCACAACACTTTATGGTTTATAGACCTTTTCTCCATGGCAGATGCAGTGAGGTAGTTAGGGTAAGTTTCATTATGTCCATTTTACAGATGATGTACTGAGTCTTAGAGGAGTTATCTGATTTTTCCATTATTGTTGCGCTAAGACTTGGTCCTAGATTCCTCTGATTACAAGCCCATTGTTCTTTCCATTGCATGAAAAAAAAAAAAAAAAAAACTCATGCTCTTTGTACATCACAGAGAGTCAAAGGAAGTCAGTATCATACTACATAATAGCTAGTTTGTATTCAAACAGCAGAACTACAAAAGTATCACCCTTACCATACTTAGAGTCTTGAGTTTCCTTCCTACATGTTATTTAAGCCGTAACTCTGTATTTGTAAATAAAAGTAAACCAATATATTTTCCCACAATCCAGAATTAGGAATTTGTTCCTCAAAAACAAGTGGATCTTTCAAAAATCTATTTTGCTAGAAATATCCATATACTGAATAACCCACGATATAGACTAATGAATACACTGCCTCACATAATTCTCATGCAGATTTCCAATATGTAGATGTTCCCAGTATCAGTTTGCAGTGTTTTTTAACTACCCTTATACTATAATCCTCTTATAACCTCCCAACTAGTGAGAGAGGTAAAGGGGCAAAAAACTGGCAAGAGAGGGAAATTTCAGAGTTCAAGATTTAAGTAGGGCTAATTGGAGTTATAAAGTCTAGTGTGTTACCCACCACATTGATTGATGGCTGAAACAAAATGAAAGCAGAATACACAGGAGGGGAAATGCTCCAAAAACTGCAAAGACCGAAGATTGGAAGATTAATTAGCAAAGATTTTGAAATCTCTGAGGATAATGTCAGGAGAAATGATGGAACTAGATACCACAGGCAAATAGAAAGACAATAGTGTGTACAAGATGTTACTGAATGCTAGTAACAAGGATTGGAAAAGGATGAGTTTGATTCCATGGGGCAGCTAGGTGGCATTGAGTGCTGAGTCTGGAGTCAGGAAGACTCATTTTCGTGAGTTCAAATCTAATCTCAAACACTTACTAGCTTTGAGACCCTGGGTAAAATACTTCATCTTGTTTACCTCCGTTTCTTATCTATAAAATGAATTAGAGAAGGAAATAGCAAACCACTTCAGTTTCTCTACCAATAAAACTCCAAATGGGATTATGGAGAGTCAGAGCAACAAAAATACTTGAATTTCCATTGAATAATAATACAATAATAATTCAAATTTCTAACATGCTTTAAGTTTTAAAAAGGCCTACATTCAAATCTCATCTCTGACATACTAGCTGTGTGGCAGTAGACAAATCATGTCATTTCTCTGAACCTTCAATTCCTGTGAAATGGAGATAATAACGTCTTTAGTACCTACCTCAAAGAGTTATTCTGTAACTTAATCAATTAACAGGTATTAAACATTTACTGAGTGCCTAGTACTAAACTAGGCATTGGAAATATTAATAGAAAAGTAAGACATTACCGATCCTACAGAAGGTTATACTTTACTGGAAATCAGATGAGGTCATTTATGTCAAATACTTAGCAAATCTTAAAGTGCTGTATAGATATTACTTCTTCATTGACCACCCTACCTCAATCTCTCTTTACTCCAATTCATCCTCCACATAGATGCCAAAGTAATTTTCCTCAAATGTAGATTTGACCATGTCACTTGCAACTCAATAAACTCCATTGTCTCACTATTATCCTTAGAATAAAATAAAAGAAAGCCCTTTACAACCTGACCTCAACCTATCTCTTCAGCTTTATTAATTGTTACTTCACTTTACTAGACTATGGTCCAGTTCAATTGACTACTACACTGCTCCATATACATAATAATCCACCTCCCATCTCCATAACTTTGTACTGGCTATTCCCATGATTGAATGCATTTCCTCCCCCTACCAGCCTCACAAAATTCCTTACTTCCTTCAAGACACAATTCAAATAGCACTTTTTAATTGAAGCCTTTGCTAATTCCCCCTCCCAAGAGCTAATGTCCTCCCTTCTGAAACTACCTGATACTATTCATTTGGTACTTATCTTGTATGTACTTATATAACATAAGCTTTTTGAAGGCAGGAACTGTTCCATGTTTGTCTTCACATCCCCAGCACTTAACATAGTGCCTGAAACTTAGCTGTTTGAATGCCAAAGGTATGCTTATCAAAAAGACTATTTTATGGAGAACTCACACAAGGCAAACATTCACAAAATGGTCAGGAAAAGAGATACAAGAACACTCTCAAGGTTTTTCCTAAGAACTTTAGAATTAATCATATGACATGGGAGACAGTGGCACAGAACTGCCCAGCATGATGTGCCCTCATTAGAGAAGAGGCTGTGCTCTATGAGTAAAGCAGAATTGAATTAACTCAGAAGAAACACAAACTGCACAAAGTTAGAGAAGCCATCCCAAATGTTCAAAGGGACTATTTATGTCTAAACTGTTATAGAATATTCCAAATTCATATCGGTCTGATCAGCCACAGTCAAACTTGACTCTAATGTAATGATGTCATTTTGGTCCTCTTCAAGAATGAAGGGTAATAACTGAACTGGCACACAGTAGGTACTTAATAAATTTTGTCAGTTAGTTGATTGATATCAGACGCCACTTTAAAACTTCCCAGTTGCTAAAGATATTTTAAAATGTTTTGGATTATCTGAGTAGGAAATGAATTACCATGTTAGTTGAGGAGGAACTTCTTTATTCTCCTGTGAAGATCTTGAAGGATGAGGACTCTGTCCTAGTTCCATAGTGGGAAAAGAAAATTATCATTTGAGGAGGTCTCTTGGAGTAAGGACTCTCAAAATTGAGAAACAGTAGCAAGCACTGAAGCAGGAGTAATGGGGCATCAGTTCAAATTCCTACACTGCCATTGTATCTCGTGAAGCCTCAGATCTTATCTGTAAAATATACAACGTGGCCTTATTGATCTCTAAGGTTCCAGTTCTGACATTTTATGAATACTATTCCGATACCACTCCAATATTTCATCCTAAAACTCTGTCTTACATTCAGTTGTTCTCTATCTCTATTCCCAAAACAAGATATGGCAATGTTCCTTCTCCAAGTCTTCACAGTTAATAGATTCTAGTATAATAATTCAGCCAAGCACAGCTGTGTGTGGTCATTAAACAAATGTTTCCAGTACACCTGCATATAAATTATTTCCTTTTACTCAGTTGTAACTCTCAATTATAAATGTAGACTATTTTGAGAAAGAGAGGTGGAAAAAAAGAAAGAGTAAATGAGATGCAAATATTACTAATGCCTTATATTTGCAGGTAGTTCACAGTGGCCTCTTTCCTTTCATCAGAATTTAAGAAACTGGTTATAGGAGTGAGTATAAATGACCTTTGTAGAGAGTTTAAATCAAATGCAATTGTGTGTCTTTGAGCTGAAAACAGCACATCCAGATAGAAATTGACAAACTGAATTCCTCTTATATCCTGATTAATGAAAAAAGTCACCAAAACCTCATACACATTGAATGAATTGATATTCCAAATCAATACTAGCTTGATCAGAATCATATCTTTACAATACAGAGTAAATGAAATCTGTTCATAGATTCACTCATAAATTTTCAGTCATGGATTTTTATCTTTATCCATAGTTTGCAATAATATTAACAGTGAAGTTCAAATTCAAGTAATATTTATTTGGTGCCTACTATATACAGTAAACTAGTCTCAGCATAGATAGAATTACAAAGCTTAGATAAGTTCTTCCTCAAAGAGCTTACATTCAGAGGGATGAAATAAAACGTATTTCATCTTTAGTTAAATATATGCCATATTTAAAGAGACAGCACAAACAAATGTTTGAAGTAAAGAAGAAAATTAGCAAATTAAAATATATATGAACATAAATATATAAGAAAACGGTTTTGTTTCTCTTGCCTAAGTTGTCCCAAAATTATTTCTTCACCCAATTCAATGGATCACTTGAAGCTCTAAAGTTCAAAGGAAACAATTATTTTAATACAAATGCACTCACAAAGACCAAAAAAAAAAGCTACCACAAGGAAGTTGGATAGTCACAAAATTCTCTAATGAGATTATAAATGGTCACATACCCTGTGACCAGCTAGATTTCAGATTTAGATACTTAGATACAGAGTTAATTCACACTTCTCATGGTCTGTTAAATAGAATCCCGCCTTACAACAGCCCTTATTTAATGTTAGAGTGTTTGTGTTGGGGAAAATGAGAAGGTAAACAAAATCAGCCCCAAGTCTACTAAAATCCTGACCCACAACTGAGGCAACAGTAGGATGTCTGCTCTCTCTAAGAGGAAATATACAGTCAGTTAAAGGTTTCAAATAAAAGCTCACTTCCTTTTGGGCTAGGCTTTTCAAATCAATTAGAAAACTCTACAGACAAACTCTTTCCCCAACCTTATTCTTGCATCAAGGCAGGCTATCTTACTTAAAGCTGTTAGCTCTGTTGATAAAAAAATGTTAAATAAAATCTAATTCATTCCTTTGTTATTTGTTCTTTTCTGCTATGACCATTAGTTTTTATCCAATTTTTAGTTGTTTTACTGTTCTCCTTAGATTCTGGTTGGATATCAGTGTCTATTAAAGACTGCAACTGAACTGGAGCCATAGTACTAATTGAATTTTTCCTATTTGGGGACAGGAGAGAGTTCTAAGACGTTTATGTGAAGGTAATGTTCAGAATCATAGCACAAATAACAGACAATCTAGAACCAGGCAAAAGAGATGTCATGACACTGAGGGAGCCAGAGGTAGTAGGTGGTATCTGAAATTCATGATTTACAACCAGGTCTGAAAAGGAATTAGAGGCCAGGTCAGAATTTCAAGCTCTAATAGTTCAGTTCCAGGCAAGTAACAGCGCATTAAACGAGAAACAATCCTGCTGCTGGTCTGCTGAGCAATGCTGGAGCTCTTGAAATGGAACTGATTTCATTCACTCCAAATGTATGTTGTATAACCTCCACTGAACTCTCACTGCCATCAAACCTTTTATTCTGTTCCATATCTTTTCCTTCCTCCTCCACTCCTCCACTCTTCACACTCATAACAGATGACTTGTACTCCTACTTTACTGAGATCAAGGCCATCCATCATTGACTGCTCTAGCTTCCTGCCTCCACATTTCAAAATTCTTCAGTTCACTTCAAATCAACCAGATTTTTTGAACAGGTCTACTACATGCCAAGCATTATGCTAGTCTCTAAAGATGCAAAAATCAAAATACAAATCAAAACAACAGATCCTGCCATCAAGGAGATTACATTCCATATCTTTCACTTATTCTCTCTTCTATTGCTCCTGTCAGAAAAAAAGAGGAAGCCTTGCTCCTTGAGATGGTTAACGCCTAATCCTGTGACTTACATCATATCTTCTACTTCCTAGAGGACATTGCTCTAGCAAATATTCTCTTGTTCATTTATCTTGAGTCTCTGCCTCTCTACCTCGTAATTGCCTACAAGCATTCTCCAGTCTCTCCACTCTTTCCTAAATTTTTTCTTTAGTCCTTCTTTACCACAGAACTATCATCTCATCTCTCTCCTCCCTTTCACTAACTTTTTTAAATTAGTTGACATCTCCATTACTGTACCACCCATACCTGTAACCAGTGGTCACCTAACTCCATGTCATAATTAGGCATTAAAGCAGACTTTGGAGGAGGCATTTCCCAGTATTTGATGAACTAATTGGAGTCTAATTTTTATTCATTTCCTACAAACATTCTTTTTCCCTGAAAACTCCTTTTAAGGTAGGAACTATTTTGTGTTGTTCTTTGTATTCTGTATTCCTAGCATATTTGTACCCTGTTGTTCAGTCATTTAGTTGTATCCAACTCCGTATTATCCCATGGATCATAGCATCCTCCAGAGTTTCCCAAATTCTGTTCAGAATGATATTCATTGATTCCATGACACTATCCATCAATCTCCTCTTCTACTGTCCATTTTTCCTTTTCCTTCAATCTTTCCCAACATCAGGTTTTTTGCCAATGAATTCTGTATGGACAAAATATTTAAGCTTCAGCTACAGTATTTGACCTTCTAGTAAATAGTGTGAATTATTTTCTTTAAGTATTGACTGATTTGATCTCCTTGTTGTTCAAGGAATTCTCAAAAGTCTTTTCTAGCATCACAATTCAAAAGAGTAAATTCTGCAATATTCAGTTTTCCTTATAGTACAACTCTAACAACCATACATTGCTATGGAAAAAAACATAGCTTTGGCTATACAGACCTTTGTCAGCAAGGTGATGTCTGCTTTTTTAGTATGCTGTCCAGCACATAGTAAAAACCTTGATGAATTGAGTTAATCTGATATTTAGTAATTTTCAAAAATCCTCTAGGTTCTTCTTGAAGAGACAAACAAGGATTAAAAGAATTGATTTCAGTATGTACCCAAAGGCAAAAAGAAAGATGATTTTATGGAGCAAGAATTTTTTCCCCTTAATTGACAATGATTAAGATTTTAAAAATAATTTTGATGAAACAATACCTTCTAGCAGTTTCATCTGTGAATGCTTTTGAGATGATATGGCTGCCTGTGATTAGGGACTGTTTCATTCATTTTATTTGTATCCCCAGCACCTAAATAAGGTCTGACACATAGTAGAAACTTAAGAAATTCTCATTGATTGATTGACTCAGCTGAGACCTACACTAAGCTTAACATGGAATTCTTTTGATTTCCACTGCTTTTTTGCTGCTCTTTGATATTACAATTTTGTAATCTTCAATCAATCTCCTCTATAGTATTTTACAAATGAATTTGTATTCTAAAGTGGTATCTTGGCTTGGCAAAAAGATCAAGTGTTTTCTAGTGAAGCAGTGTTGAGGCTCTTTTGGCCCCCTCATTATGGAATCTGCTTAAAGTTAAACTTTTTTTCAATAAATATTGATAATAACGGTAAATAAATATACCTGCCTTTTTCATCTCTCAATTTTCATCCTTAACAGATCATTTGAATAGATCAGGATGAAGGCATTGCATTTTATGGTGTCATTTTCTTATCCTTAGCTTTCTGATTTGATGTTATTTTTTACCTTTCTCATCAACAGTCTTTGACAGATGACTGATTTTTAAATGACTCCCAGATCACCAATAGCCATTTCCTTTCTGCAAGATATGGTTAGTGTCATTATATGTGATGTTTACCATTTCTACTACCTCTCAGCTTTCATCTAGAATATAGTGTTCATAATATATAGGAAGAAGTCTTCTAAATAGTCTATAAAACTTTGACTTCCCTCTCATTTCTCAAATCTGATACATAATTTCCAACATAGTTTTTGCCATCTTCTCTTGTACTCAGCTTTCCTTTGAGATCTCCAAGATCAAAGTGATTTTGATTTAATTTGGTGGGTGTGATTGAGCTTTTTATAGAATTTCTCTACTTCTGTAACAAATGTTGGTTCATAGGTAGCATGGTCATCTTTTTTCTAATCATCTGGTCATCTTTTTGCTAATTCTCACCTTGAGCACTTCAAAGTAGGATGACTTAATGCTCCATAAAATCATTTTTCTTTTTGCCTTTGCGTACATACTGAAATCAATTCTTTTAATCCTTGTTTGTCTCTTCAAGAAGAACCTAAGAACCAATTTTCCATTTAGCTTCAAATTCCTTTTGTCTTCTAGCTCCAATTATCATGAAAATGTCAATATTGGCATAGTTCAGTTCTTTCCATAGTATGTCAATTTATTGGTCCTTAGCTAAAGATTCACATCTAAAGTATCTGCAGTTAGGCTAACATTTACTGACTACATAAGAACTGCAGAATTCTTAGCACCATCTGCCCTTTTAATGCACTGCTTCACCACCATTACATAGAAACAGAAAGGGGCCACATGGGACATAACAATTGTTTAGTATTTTAATTTGTTTCTTTGCATAGATAAACAGTTTATCACTCAATGGCCAACCCACTGGGAATAAGCATTTCTAAACTTATCTGGTTTGGTCCACAGACAGCAAACTCAGTCTGACACTGACATTTTTACTCAGAAGTTTTCTAAAATGGCAAAATTTACTGGAAATTACTTTCTATTGGCTTAACTATTGGGAACTCAGTATCTCCTCCATACCTAAATGAAGTCTTAAGAGTAAGACATTACCCAGGGAAAGACGTGCACAAATAATGGTTATTATTTGTCCTTTGTTCTCATAGAGGACCAAGATATCAGAGAGGTAATGGAATGACTTGCAAAAAAAATGGATTTAAATGAGAGTGGGCTATGCAAAGTCTCTTCTTCCTCACTTTCTCCTCCATAGCAATCTAAATCCAGTGTTGAGATATAAACCAGAATGACTGGAGAGAGCTCTGGATTCAGGGAGACCTTGACTTCTCAATTTGACTAAGGCAATGTCCATTCAATAATTAAGGTTAGAATTTGAGACAAAGAATAGTATCTTTTACCTAATTAAAAACTAATCTAGGACGGGAAGACTCTCAAAGTTTCTGACTAAAACAGATACAATTACTATTTATATTCACTCTGAGTCAATTAGGGTCCAAACAATGACCTAGTGGGCTTTAGCCTGGAACCTATTTCTGGCTAATCAATAAGATACAGAGCGATTTGGGTTTAAAGGAAAGAAAGAAAGAAAGAAAGAAAGAAAGAAAGAAAGAAAGAAAGAAAGAAAGAAAGAAAGAAAGAGAAAGAAAGAAAGAAAGAAAGAAAGAAAAGAAGGGAAAGGAAGGAAGGAAGAAAGAAAAGAAGGGAAAGGAAGGAAGGAAGGAAGGAAGGAAGGAAGGAAGGAAGGAAGGAAAGAAAGAAGGAAGGAAGAAAGGAGGGAGGAAAGGGAGGGAAGGAGAGAGGGAGGGAGAAAAAGAGAGGGAAGGAGAGAAAGAGAGAGAGAGAGAAAGAGAGAGGGGGGGAGGGGAAGGGAAGGAGGGAGGGAGAGAAGGAGGAAGAGTAACCTGTATTTCTCAACTGACCAGTTTAGTTGGGTCCCCAATGGGGCAGCTCAACAGATTATGATGCATACAAAGTTTAGGCAAAATGCTATATTGTAATGACAAAGGTCACTTTTAATGGGGTGACCAGTTCCTCCATTTATCCTATTTCATATTCTGCCTTAAGGTTATGACCGTCCCCTCTAAATGGTTGAGATAAAGGTGTTATAGGTATTCCTTAATGTCATTAGAATATCAGTAACCTCCATCTATGAGGCTATCCCCACCTAGGTCTCTGCATTATGTTATTGTTCCATAAAAGGCTAGCTGTCCCAATACTCTGGGCTAGACTCTTTGAGATGATACTCTTGTCTAGCCCTGGGATCCATTGGTCCCAGTATTTCTCTCCATTTAATAAATTATTGAATTGGTCTCTAATCTCTGTCTTGCTCAGTTTCTTTTGACATTACAATATGAAATTTGATCAATTTCATTGGGAGTAGGAGAAAAACAAGGCTTCATAAGGTTTATTGGGGTTCAGAAATGCTGAATCCCAAAAATATGTTGGGGTTTCAGGATTCTCCACATCTGGTGGAGTGGATTGGTCCCCAAATATATATTGGGATTTGGGGCCAGTGTCTCAAGGTATCTCAGAAGGATTTGTAGGCTTAGACCATTTCCAAAATTAAGAGGCAAACATTTTATTACATTTCTGAGAGTGGGCTAATTTCCAAAAGAGTTTTAGCAATTAACAAAGAGAAAGACTCAAAGTTCCCTAGCAGAACTTATCATTAACAAGGAGGAAAACACTATTAACAAGGAGGAAGATGCCATTAAGGCAAAGTAAGTTACTAATGAACTAACCATTATGATTATTAGTAAGATGACTAACCCTAAAAGCAGTTAGTATCCTAAAAGGAGTTAGCTGTAACAAGGAGAAAAACACCATAAGGCAGGTAAAGTTTTTAGAAAACTTGCTGCCATAAGATAGGTTCCTAATGAACCTGCAAAGAAGTAGCGTACCAGTAGGTTCTTTTATAGGAGAAAAATAGCCTTGAGGTTGACATCATATCTTGGCCTTTTGATTGGATACAGTAACTGTGGGATCTTGATAATTTTGTCAGTGCAAATATGGAAATAATGTTTAAAAGAATTTCACATATTTAACCTATTTCAGATTGCTTGCTATTTTGCGGAAAGGAAAAGTAAGGGAAGGAGGAAGAAAAATTTAGAACACAACGTTTTACAAAAATGAATATTGAAAATTATCTTTACATGTATTTGGGGAGAAATATTATTGGGGGAGAAAAGATAATTTTTTCAATGCAAGGAATTGACAAAGAACAAAAGGCCCACTTAAGTATAAAAGGTCTACTTAATGTGCCACAGTTCCCTTTTATTGTCCTGACTCAGTTTCCCTAATTGTCCTGACTCAGTTTCCCTAATTTGTTCCACCTCAGTTTCCCTTGATTGTTCTGCCTCATTCCCCTTAGGTGCAAACCTCTGCTCTGATTTATTGGGACTGGTGTAACTTAGGGCTAGTTACTCTAAGGTTATAAATTGTAAATATATAAATTCAAGATAAGGGGGAGTTCCGACTTCCTGGCTCCTAACTCCTCCTAAGTCATCAAGAATTTATGGTCCGAACCCCCAACCTGTCAGAACTGGATTGATGGTCCCTGCCTAGAGATTCGTGCTCACCAGAGTTTGGACTCCACCCCCTGCCTTTGTTTTGCTACCTGAGCTAAGAGCTATAAATATGTCATTGAGAACTCACATGCTGCTGGATGCTTTGGACATCAGCCCTGGGAGCATTATGCCCCCAGTATAGTCTCTCCCTCTCAGAAATCCAAATAAAATATTAAAAACTCTCTAATCTCTATCTTGTCTCAGTTTCTCCAGCATTACATTAAGAAGTCAATGTTCCTCCCTACTTGCCTCAAAGAGGTAACTGGAAATTCTACAAATTGCTAGCAGGAACATGACCTTTTGTTGGGTTCTTTCTTATTCATTCCATCAGACTTTGAATGGGGTCTTGAAGTGAGAAGTTACTAACAGGCAGAGACGAAGAAGGAGTCCGTTTAAGATGTGAATGAACAGTACATGATTAGAAAATAAAAAATATTGTAATTTGGCAGAAATGGAGAGGGTGAAAGAGGATCGTATAAAATAAGTATGAAAAGATCATAGAACCAGACTGTGAATGGTCTTTAATATTGGGATCACTATTACTGATATGTTTATTCCAAAGGCTGTACAGAGCTGATGATAAGTATAATACATTATGACTTTTGGGATATTTGAATAAGGGATAGATTGGAGAAAGAACAAATAGAGACAGAAAAGTTAGGAGGCTCTTGCAATAGTACAGGCAAGAAAAAGATGGGGGCTTGAACTAGAATGTTTATAATGAAATTGGAAATATGGGAATAAATGTTAAACATCCTGCTTCCATCTTCTGTACAGTTTTTGCTGTTCATTTAAATAAGTCAATAATTATAATGTAACTACTTTGGTCTCTTCAAATAGCTTTTTTCTCCATTAAAAAAAAAAAGTATATGAGAGGCAGCATGGCATAATGGATAGAGGGCCAGCTACAGATTGGGGTTTAAGTACTAGAATCAAGTTTATGACCCCTGTTGACTGTGGGATTCTAGGAAAGATATCTTCTCAATGCCCCCAAACAACTATTATCTAAGTTGCAAATAAATTGTCCTTCTGTATTGCTAGAGAGAATCTCCTTCACCTGGGAGTTCCTGACACTAATAAAGTCATAGATCTAGACCAAAACTAAAAAAAAAAAATGTATTTATTTATATGTGTACATCTTGTTAACCCTAATAGAATGGAAGCTTCTTTAGAGCGGGGAGTGTGTGTGTGTGCGTGTGTGTGTGTGTTTATGTCCCTAATACCTATCTCAGTGCATATAATTTTAACAAATGTTTTACTGACTGATTGAATTATTGGCTGATCAACAGGACCAGATATTTCAGAAAAAGATAAAAATTGAAAAGATCTTTTGGATCTGGTAATTCAAAGGTCATTGTTGAGTTTCAAGTTTCAGTAGCATGAGCAGGGAAAGAGCCACATTGCATAACTTTGAAGAGTGAGAGGTTGGTAAAGTCAGAGAGGCAATGAGTATAAGCTATTTTCCAGAAGCTTGGCAATTAAGATGTGGAGAAAGAGAGAACAACAGTTCAAATAAATATATCTTTAGGACAGGAGGGCGATCTGAGCAAGTCTTGTTTATAGACAGGATGAAGGAATCAGTATGTAAGGAAAGATGGAAAAGATAATAGGGAAGATGATCAATGAAACAAGGCTCAGATGAGATGAGAGAGGATGGAATCAAGGGCATAAGAAGAGATTAGCTTTGGCAAGAAGGAGCATCCCTTCATCTTCAAGGACGTTACTGCCACTTCCCCTTGCAGATTCCATGCGTCATGTGGACACCCAACTGTGAGAGCCCAGCAGCTCCTTGGCATAGAAAGTACACAAAGCCAGGACCATGCTAAGACATCAGAATAGGTTTGGGATGAGATAGACTCTACTATCATGAAATGTCAAAGCTCAGATGAGGTCATTTACCAGATGCTCCCAATAGCTTTCTTCCTTCTCCTGTGACAACCATCCTAGCTTGAAATACCCTCTCTAGCTCCTGGTTTCCCATTTCTGCATCAGCCACTTGGGATTTAATTTCCCAACACACCCGAGCTACCAGCCTATGCTGACTATGGCTTATGTTCTTGAATTCTGATTTGGACTCTATTTCTTTTCCTAGCTAAACACTGTTCCTTAGACTCAATGAGTGTTCTGATCTCTGGCTGGTGTTTATTACAATCAGTCAATAAGCATTTATTAAGCACCTAGGATGTGCCAGGCACTATGCTATCCAGAATTTATAATCACCAAAGCAATACCAATAGACATGATGGAAAGTGTCATTTGCATCCAGAGAGAAAACTATGGAGACTAAATGTAGGTCAAAGTATGGTATTTTCACCTTTTTTTGTGTGTTTATTTGCTTGTATTTTTTCTTTCTTGTATTTTTTCCCTTTTTATCTAATTTTTCTTGTGCACATGATGAACATGGAAATATGTTTAGAAGAATTACATATGTTTAACCTATATCAGATTGCTTGCTATCTTGGGGAGAAGGGAAAGGAGGAAAGAGGGAGAAAATTGGGAATACAAAGTTTCGCAAAGATGAATGATGAAAACTATCTTTGCATGTATTTGGAAAAATAAAATACTATATAAAAATAGAATTTATAGTCACCCTTCATCCTACCACCCTCTTATTTTACTTTCCTACAACACTTAGTGCCAGGAACATAGTAAGCACTTAATAAATGCTTATTGACTGACAAGAAAATAGCTTTTAAAAAAGACAAAATAACAATACTAGAAAAGCTGGGATTCGGTATTACCACTATGGTAATAGTGAGAAGGTATTACTGTTTACAATATGCTTTCCTTACAACAAGCCTGTGGGATAAGTAGTTTAAATATCATTATACTCTTTTACAGATGAGGAAAAGTAAAATGGCAAAGTCACATAAAGGCTTAACATCACATAAGTAATAAAGGTCAACCACTATCTGAGCTCATACAGCCTAACTCTAAGTCCAAGATTTTGGAGCATAATGGAGCATAGATCATCCAATAAGACCTAGAAAGCAAAAGTGACAGTGGAATGCAGGAGTGCAGGAAGCTTGATTTAACAGATGCTACATAAATGTTAGAGCCTTCAATGTGGTGCAGTAGAAAGAAGACTGCACTGAGAGCCTCTGGACCCAAGTTCAAATCTTGGCTGTGCCTGTTACTCTCTGAATAATCTTGCTTGTGAAGTAACCTGCCTGATCTCACTCTCCTCATCTTGTAAAATAAGGGGATTAAAATGAATGACCTGCAAGGTCTCTTTCAATTTGAGGTCTATGATCGTACAATGAGAATGGAGAGGAATAGTCTTCCCTAAGACCCTCTCTTCTTTCAAAGAAAGATGGGATAACAAGGAGAGAAGGGGATAAAACAATAATAAATACTCACATCCATTTAAGAGTTTTATACTTTTGCTTATAATGTCATTTGCTCTTCAAAATAGCCCTGTGACCTGGTAGTCTGTTATTATTCCTACTTGAGAGATCATTCACCTCACAGAGATACAGAGGATAGAATGCCAGGCCTGAAGTAAGGAAGTTTTAAGAGTTCAACTCTGCCTCAGATACTTACTTACTAACTGTGTGACCTTGGGAAAGTCACTTAATCCTGTTTGCCTCAGTTTTCCTATCTGTAAAATGAGCCAGAGACGGAAATGACATACCACTCCAATATCTTTGCCAAAAAAACTCATTTGGGGATCATAAAGTACTGGACAGGGCTAAATGACTAAACAAATCAACTCACTTTTCCAAGCAATTATCAAATCTTGTCATTTTTACCCCAACATTCACACAAATATAACCTAGTTTATAAAGGTCCTCGTCACTTTTTGCCTCAAATATTCCAACAGCAACCTAATTATTCTCTATCCTTCAAGTAGCTCCCCCTTCCTGTCCACCCTTCATACAGCCACCAAACTGATTTTCCTAAAACATAAATCTGATCATCACTCTCTACCCAATAAACTCTTGTAGAATCAAATATAAATATTACTGTTTGGCATTTTGAAAGCCCTAGGCAACTTGGCCCCAAACTTCCTTTCCAGGGTTATTACACATTTCTTCCCTGTACACAGACTGAGATCCAGCCTAATTGGTCTTCTTGCTATTGCTTATACATAGTACTGGATCTTCTGCCTCTGAGTATCCTTGCACTGAATTTCTCTTGCCTGAAATATACTCTATTTTCCCCTCTTTATCTCAGCTTCTCTTGTTTCCTTCAAAGTTAAACTCAGGCACCATCTTCTGCATGACATCTTGCCTGATTCTAGCTGTTAATTCTTCTTCCCTCAAAACACATTTAATGTCTTTTATATTTGCCCACATATGTATATCTTCTGTAACTACATTATAAGCTCCTTGAAGACAAGGACTATTGCAACTTCTGAATTGGGTTATCCAGAGAATAGCATAGTGCCTAGATCAGAGCTGATGATTAATAAGTGCTTTTGACTGAATGAATGAATGATTGAGATGACCAAATAGAGACCCAAAGAAGTGATCTGACCTGGCTAAGGTTATGCAAGTAATAAGTAATGGTGCACAACCAATGTTCTCCTACAGAAAATAAGATTTGAACTAACCCTTGAAGAAAGCTAGGGTAGTTTTGAGAGAAAAGTGAGTAGGGAAAGAATTCCAAGAATTGGTATAGCCATTAAAAACTGGGTAAGTATGAAAATGGAATGTCATGTTTGAGATTACAACTAAGAAATTTCACTGGGTTATAGAATATATGGCAGTGAGTTCAGTATAAGAAGAATGGAAAGGTTGGAAAGGCAAGATTATGGAAAGCTTTGAACACTAACCAGAGGATTTTGAGATCAGATGTATGCATATTCCGTATGAATACTCAGAAGTATTCACTACTGTTGTAGAGGAAAAACAGAACAGAGTCCAACTCAAGGAGAAATTCTCCATAGATTATGAGATCATCTAGCTACTTCTATTTGTAGATGTTTGTTGATTGCATTTAGTCCCATAATATTGGCAGGACCTATTAAATGAGATTCATAATGACTCCAAGGAGGTTAGACTGATTATTCACACAGTAAAACCCAAGTGAATTAAGAATGTCTATTATACAAGTAATTGGATGGATACCCTCTAAAACTCATCCCTAAAGTATATACATATATACTTATCAGAGTACTTGGCAAATATTATGGGCTTAATAAATATTGATTGATTTGCTTATTGGCCAAACACTATAAATGGAAAATGACCTACTATTGAACAAGAGAATGGGCTGGATTGCCTTTGGGGAACCAACTAGAGCTTATACCAGGTCTAAGTTTCTCTTGAAAGAAAGATCTATCTTTTTAATACAACATTTTTTCTGGTGATATTATATGACTGCAAGTCATCCAACACTGTAGTATCTAAAGAAACAAAATAGAGAATCATCTGAAAGGTAATGAAGAGGACCATGGTAAGTGTAATCTTCACCTTCAGGTCTTTGTAGATTGTGGTATTCATTTGATGACTCAACCATACACCATCAAAAGAAGAATTTTGTTCAGAAAAAAAAATATTGGGCCTTTCTTTCATGAAAATTCTTAGGGTTACTAAAAACACTTAATAATTTCCCAAAGAATATTCACCCTACTCTCTTCTCATTCAGATGTAGGCCTGGCTCATTGTTCATTTGTAGAGACCATCCCAGCTATATGTACTTGCTGCCTCAGAGAAACAAAATGTGGTAGCCTTAAAGTGACTGAAAACACATCAATTTCCCAATCAAGTAAAGTATTTCAACCCCACAGTCAAAAGCTATTTAGGGATTGGCCTTTTTCAGCTTCCTAAATTTAATCACCTGAAATTTTTTTCAAATTATTATCCTATTCAACTCCTAGATATAAAGCATTTGCCAATTATTCAGAATTCTTGGGAGGAAAGGAATTTTCTGTTCTTGGGATGCATTGGTTTGCACAAAACAAAGGACAAACATGGTTTAATGGAAAGAGTGGAGGACTTCTAGCCAAAAGTCCTGGATTCATATCTTAGGTCTCTTACTAGCTGTGTGTTCTTGGGTGAGTAACATACCTTTCAGTTTCCTAATCTGATAAATGAAGAATTTGGATAGGTGATCTCTAAGCACTAACATGCAATCATTCTATGGCATCTGCTACTATAAATATTTATTGCATTTCATGCAGAAGTGTTTTAGCAAATGTGTTATAGATATAAAACCTAAGGATTGGATATTTGTCACTCAAGAGGCAGATTCTCTTTTTTTTATTAAAACATTTTATTTACAAAACATGTGCATGGTAATTTTTCAACATTGACCCTTGCAAAACCTTTTGTTTCAAATTTTTCCCTCCTTTCCCCCACTTCCTCTCCTGGATGGATATTTAACAATATATGTTAAATATATTACAATATATGTTAAATCCAATATATGTATACATATTTATATAGTTATTTTGCTGCACAAAAAAATTGGATCAAGAAGGAAAAACAACTGAGAAAGAAAGCAAAATGCAAGCAAACAACAACAGAAAGAGTGAAAATGCTTTGTTGTGGTTCATACTCAGTTCTTACAGTCTTCTCTCTGGATGTAGATAGCTCTCTTTATCACTGAACAACTAGAACTGGTTTGAATTATCTCGTTGAAGAGAGCCACGTTCATCAGAATTGATTATTGTATAGTCTTCTTGTTGCCGTGTATAATGATCTCCTGGTTCTGCTCATTTCACTCAGCATCAGTTCATGTAAGTCTCTCCAGGCCTCTCTGAAATCATCCTGCTGGTCGTTTTTTACAGATATAATACAATAATATTCCATAAAATTCATAATTTATTCAATCATTCTCCAATTGATGGGCATCCATTCAATTTCCAGTTTCTTGCCACATAAAAAGGGCTGCCACAAACATTTTTGCACATGTGGGTCCCTTTCCCTCCTTTAAGATCTCTTTGGGACATAAGCCTGATAGAAACACTTCTGGATCAAAAGGTATGCACACTTTGATAATTTTTTGAGCATAGTTCCAAATTGCTCTCCAGAATGGTTGGATCCATCCACAGTTCCACCAACAATGTATCAGTGTCTCAGTTTTCCCATACCCCCTCCAACATTCTTCATTATCTTTTCCTGTCATCTTAGCCAATCTGAGAAGTGTGTGGTGGTATCTCAGAGTTGTCTTACTTTGCATTTCTCTGATCAACAGTGATTTACAGCACCTTTTCATGTGATTAGAAATAGTTTCAATTTCTTCATCTGAAAATTGTTCTTATCCTTTGACCATTTATCAATTGAAGAATGGCTTGAATCCTTATAAATTTGAGTCAATTCTCTATATATTTTAGAAATGAGGTCTTTATCAAAACCTTTGAATGTAAAAATGTTTTCCCAGTTTGTTGCTTTCCTTCTAATCTTGTCTGCATTGTACAAAAACTCTTTAATTTAATATAATCAAAATTATCTATTTTGTGATCAATAATGATCTGTAATTCTTCTTTGGTCACAAATTCCTTCTGAAAGATAAACTATCCTATCTTCTTCTAATTTGTTTTTAATATCATTCTTTATGTCTATATCATGAACCCATTTTGACCTTATCTTAGTATGTGGTGTTAGGTATGGCCTAATTTCTTCCATACTAGTTTCTAATTTTCCCAGTGGTTTTTGTCAAACAGGGAATTCTTATCCCAAAATTTGGGGTCTTTGGGTTTGTCAAACACTAGATTACTATAGTCATTGACTATTTTGTCCTGTTAACCTAACCTGATCAACTATTCTATTTCGTAACCAGTACCAAATGGTTTTGATGACCATTGCTTTATAATATAGTTTTAGATCTAGTATAGCTAAGAGGCATAGATTCTCAAGCCTCCTCTTAAAATGACTGCTCACACAAATGATTTTACTCATCTATTTTCTCCCATACAGAAGTCAGTGAGATCAGTTTTAGAACAAGCAGCCAAAGTAAATTGGCAGAAAGGGTCAGTTATCAAGGAGTAAATTTAAACAATAAAATGGATTCTTGTTAGACACCTGTTAAGAATTCACTTGCCCAGAGAAAGCAGGATATGTGGTGCAAATGATATAATGAGTCCAATTTCTTGACTTGTGAAGGAAAGGGAGGTGGGGAATGGGGGAAGAAGAGGGGAGGGAAAAGAAAGAAAAGGAGATGAGAAAGGGAATGGAAGGATGGAATGGACAGGAGGAAATGAGAAAGAAGGATAAGGAGAGAAAAGAAAGGAAAAAAGAGAAGGAAAAAAGGAGGAAAGAAAGTAGATTTTTAAAAGGAATAGAGGTAAAGGAGGAAAATGAGACAAGAGAAAGCAAAATAAAATAGAGACTGGAAAGAAGGTAAAAAGGGGGAGGGGAGAAAGGGAAGAAAGAGAAAAGGGGAAAGGAAGGAAAGAGGACATAATAAGGGAGAATGACAAAAATAAGAGAAGGGAGGGATAAAGGAGGAAAAAAGGAGAGGGAAAAATAAAGGGAGAAAAGACTGAAAAAGAAGGTAAAAGAAAAAAGAAAGAAAGAGGAGAGGAAGGAAGAAAAGTACAAAAAGGGAGAAAAAGGAAAGAGACAATAAGTGGAGTCTTAGTATAGAGGAGAAAAAAAAAAAAAAGAAAAGAGGAGGCAGAGTTAAAATTTGAGAAGTGAGAGAGGATGACCAATGCCAAAGAAATAAAAACATGGCTTCTTATTCCCTCCTCCTCTCATCCCTGTGCATCATCAGCCATCTTACAGTCTTTCTCCATGAACAATCTCCCATCTGTTCCTATCATCTCTATTCCTGAGGATTCTATTGCTACTTCACCTCCCTGACAGAAATATTGAATAAGGTGAGGAGAGAAAAACCCTTCCCCAATACCACTGCCTTTGGCTGGAGGCAATGGAAAGATCATTAGACATTGACTCAAAGACTCAGGCTTGAGTCCCAGCTCTGACATTTAATAGCAGTGAGACCACAGGCAAACTTCTCAGAGCCTGATAATTTATAGAGTACTAATAATAATGCTCCCACTACTTCACAAGGTTGTTATGAGGAAAATGCCTCATGAAACATAAAATATTATATAAAAGTGAGTTGTTATTAGTATTGCTCCTATTATTTTCACTAAGGCTTTGCTTTATTCAATAAGCCCAAATATCCAATGGGAATATTATAGTATTTTCCCACTTTAACTAGTCCAAATGAACCCAACTACCCTACAAGTCAGGAGACTATAGGAAGAAAGGAGATGTAACAGGGCAAAATATAGTCATTTTAGCACTTTATGAAAATGATTGATATTTCAACTCCAATATTTTCCCCTATACTATGCTATTTGGGGGCTTGAGCTCTGATAGTTCTGTTTCACAAGGTCAATGACAGTTATGTCCTTGAGTCTTCTCTCTGGGATGCCTGAGGTAATCATCATGAACCTCTGACATTTAGGAATAATTTAAATTGTTTGCATCTGAAAAATTAGAAGGAATAGGAGAATGGTTAGATCAATTAGTACTATCAATATAAGTAGATAAGTTAGAAGGAGACACTATGGGGAGAAGATGATAAGTTCAATTTTGGACATGTTGAGTTTGAGGTACTAGTAGGAAATCAAGCAGCTGGGAATACTGGACTTGAACTCAGTTCTGTTATAGACTTTAGAGTCATTCAGAGAGTCACCTTAATATAGAACAACCATGATGGAGCTGGCTGAATTAGCTGTTCCTACTTAGGTCAATCAATCAAAAAGAATTTATTAAACATTACTATGTATTTATTAAAACACTGCTATATTCCAGGAATCATTTTAGGCATCTGGAGTATAAAGAACAAGTGAAACAGCACAAACCCTCAAGGAGTTTTTTTAATAGTATTTTATTTTTCCAAATACATGCAAAGATAATTTTCAACATTCACCTTTGCAAAACCCCATGTTCCAAATTTTTCTCCCTTTCTTCCTCCCTTCCTCCTCCCCAAGATAGCAAGCAATCTAAGTTAAATGTGTGCAATTTTTCTATTCTTCATGCTGCACAAGAAAAAGCAGATCAAAAGGGGGAACCTATGAGAAAGAGGGAAAAAAACAATCAAACAAACAACAACCACAAAAAATAAAAATACTATGCTTTGCTCCACATTCAGTCTCTATTGTTCTGTCTCTGGATGTGGATGGCACTTTCCATCACAAATCTATTGGAATTACCTTGAATAACCTTATTGTTAAAAAGAGCCAAGTTCATCATAGTTGATCATCACATAATCTTGTTGTTACTGTGTTCAATATTCTCTTGATTCTGCTCACTTCATCTAGCATCAGTTCATGTAAGTCTTTCCAAGATTTTCTGACATCAGCCTTCTTACAGAACAGAATATAATATTCCATTACATTCATATTCCATAACTTATTCAGCCATTCCCTAATTGATGGGCACCTACTTAATTTCCAATTTCTTGCCACTACAAAAAGGACACATGTGGATCTTTTTCTCTCTTTTATGATCTCTTTGGAATACAGACCTAGTATAAACACTGCTAGATCAAAGGATATGCACAGTTTTTGGTCATAGTTCCAAACTGAAGGAACTTACTTTCTAATTGGGACAACACATGCATAAATAAGTACATACAAGATATACACAAAATGGATACAAGGGGATTTGGAAGCAGAAGGCATTAGCATCTGAATGATCAGAAAAGACTTGAATGAATAACTGAAAAAGCTTTTTTTAAACCTTTACTACATGGCAAGAATTATGCTAATTGCTAGCAATAAAAACAGAAAATTAAGATAGTCCCTGCATTTGAAGATTTCACATTCTAATTGGAAGAGGTAACACATATAGAAAGATTTAGCTGCAGGCCATTTGTAAAGACTAGTGGTCTTCACCTGCAGGGCAAATGGCAAGAGTCTTTAGGTTGCATCACTGAGCAGATGACAAAGGCCAGGGTTTGGGAACATTGTAATAATATTGCAAATGGTAAAGCTTTTGGTTCACCAGCATACCAGGATTGTAGCTTGATTCTTTGTTCATCCATAAATGGTGATGTCCTCCAAGTAAAGGTAAGGGTATGCTGGGAGCAGGACCCACTACCATTTTGAAGGGAACAGTAACCCCAAGAGGTAGAGTAGATCAGAAACTTAGTTCTGTCCCACAGGAGTGGGAATGAAACAAAGGGGAAGAAAGCATTAACAGAAAGGTTGGAAACAAAGATTCCCTTTAGTCCCTATTCCTGCTCTGCCCCTGGCTCTGTATCTGGACCAGTGCATAGGTTGGAGTGGAGGAAGCAGGAGGTTCTACTTCACAAAGAAAATGATACTTGAATCGAATTTCAAAGGAAAGTAGGAAGTCTAGGAGATACAGGTAAGGAAGGAGAAATCTAAAAGGCCCATTCCTTAGGAATTGTGTCAGGAGAGTCATTACAGCAAATTACATGGACAACTTCATCCCAAGTGTTGCAGGTCAAGATGTCTCTTACCTTTTCTTTATTGTTTTATCCTTAAGTTTGGTTTACAAGAAATTTGTTATGTGCAACCTTGTTATTTGTTGTTCAGTCATTTCAGTCATGTCCAACTCTTCATGACCCCATTTGGAGTTTTCTTAGTGAAGATATTGGAGTGGTCTACCATTTCCTTTTCCAGATCATTTTACAGATGAGAAAACTGAGGCAAACAGAGATAAGTGATTTTTCCAGGGTCACACAGCTAGTAAGTATCTGAAGCCAAATTTGAATTTAGATCTTCCTGAAAAGTCCTGTGCTTTGTCCACTGCACCACCTATCTGCCCCTTACCCACCATTTATTCAGTATTACTGTGTTTTCATAATACAAGAATTGTAGGGATGAGTAAATCATCATGCCATGATCATAGAGGCACAAGAGAAACCTAGGATAGGATGTGTCACCCAGTGAATTGGTAGGATAATAGCAAGCAGCTTCCCACTTCTGCCTTCTGGTTATTCTGAGCTATTCTGCATATTTCATGTGATTTTGCCCCACCACCAAAATAAATAAATAAAGGCTTCCTACATGGAGCAGTTGGAGTTCAACCTTTCCTTTCACATTAGCCTTTTAAAAGTCCAATGTGAGAATTCTATAGCACAGTGATTACCACTGAGTTTTGCTAATGTGACATTTCAAGAAATGGGCTTGACAGCATAGCATAACAGCAGGCCAGCATCCTATAGCATTCACCAAAAGGCAAGGAATCTCTTTGTAAAGAGGAAGTTGTTCATGGACTCTCCTCCTAAAAATCAAAGGAACAAAAGAGTCAAAAGTAAGAATTACTAGATTTTGTTTCACAAAGTTTTCTGAATTTTTTAAAGAGAATTCAGGAGATCTTCCTGAATTTTAGGAATCGATTAATAAAATAGGATTTAAATCACTCTGAAAGACCTTTTGTACTATAACTTTAAAATATTTTATATTACTCTCCACAAAGTCTATGCTGCAGACCAAAGCTGACTAGTCATTGGCCCCAGATTCTTTCCAGAAATCCTAATTTCTCTTTGCTCAGGCTTTACTCCATCCTTAGAATGCTCTCCCTTCCTTATGGTCCTATTGCTTTTCACTTTTTTCTTCCTCTTCATCTTCTATGCCAAATGAAATCCAACCTATCCCTTCTGATTAGAAAAAAGCAATCAGTCACTGGCTTCACCCTTCTAGTGTCAAGACAAAACTATGATCCCATAAGCTGTCATTTCTGGCCACATGTGGAGAAAGAAGCAAGCAGAATTGAGAAGAGGAAATTTGGGAAAGCTAACTGAATTCTCCGTCTGATTATCTAGAAGGGAAAAAAGGAAAAAACCTCTATCTTGTTAAAGGTGTTAAAGCTGTTGTCTGCAGAAAAATACCCACTTGTGTTCTGACATACCAAGAGAATTCAAGTGTGTAAATTCTAGGGAAGTTTGGATTCTAAATTAGGATAAATAGAATGAATTTAATTTAATTCAGTTCAGCAATATTTCATGAACTGACCTATTCTTTTTAATAGTATTTTATTTTTCCAAATACATGCAAAGATAACTCTCAACATTAACCTTTGCAAAACCTTGTGTTCCAAATTTTTCTCCCTCTTTTCCTCTTTCTCCCTTCCAAGACAGCAAGCCATTCAATATAAGTTAAATATGTGTAATTCTACTAAATATGTTTCTATAGTTCTCATGCTACACACACACAAAAAAAATCAAATCAAAGGAGGGGAGAAAGCCATGAGAAAAAAAAAAGAAGAAGCTAACAAAGAACAACAATAAAAGGTGAAAATACTATGTTGTGATTCACATTCAGTCTCATAGTTCTCTCTTTGGATGCGGATGGCACTTTCTATCACAAGTCTATTGGAATTGCCTCAAATCATCTTGAGGCTGAAAAGAGCTCCATTGTAGCTGATCATCACATAATCTAGTTGTTACTATGTGCAATGTTCTCTTGATTCTGCTCACTTCACTCAGCATCGGTTCATGTAAATCTTTCCAGGCCTTTCTGAAATCATCCTGTTGGTCATTTCTTATAGAACAATAATATTCCATTACATTCATAAACCATTCAGTTATTCCCCAATTGAAGAGCATTCACTCAATTTCCATTTCTTTGTCACTACAATAAGAGCTGTTACAAATATTTTTGCATATGCGAGTCCTTTTCTCTTTTATGATCTCGTTTAATTACTCAGTAGAGACACTGCTGAATCAAAGGGTATGCACAGTTTTATAGCCCTTTGGTCATAGTTCCAGATTGCTCTCCAAAATGGCTGGACCATTTCACAACTCCACTAACAATTCATTAGTGTCCCAATTTTCCCATATCTCCTTCAACATTTATCATCATCTTTTCCTGTCATCTTAACCAATCTGAGAGGTATGATGTGGTACCTCAGAGTTGTCTTAATTTGCATTTCTCTAATCAATAGTGGGGTTTAGAACATTTTTTTCATATGACTAAAAATGTCAACCAACATTTATTTAATGCTTTCTGTGTAGAGAGCTCTATGCTAGATGCTGAGGGAGACACAAAGTTTAAATAAGACATAGTCTCTGACCTCATGGTCCTTTACAATCTAAAAGGGGAACAAAATCATAAATAATGGTTACTATCACCTTCTCAGAGAGAGGAGATAAAGGAAGGAGGGAAAGAGTCTGGAACTCAAAATTGTGAAAATGAATGTTAATAAAATTTTACATGTAATTGAGAAAAGAATAAAAATCAAAACAGAAAGAAATTCAAAATTTTAAAAATAGTCATTATGTATGTATATCAGTATTTTGATATACTGATCCATAAAGTCCTTAATATGGTTACACCCTCCAGTGACTCGAACCATATCTCTCTCACTCTGTCCTATATGATTATTCATATTTTAGTGAATAATTTATTAATCATCTGCTATTACCTAACATAGGCAGCTAAGTAGTGTAATAGATAGAGTCCTGGTCCTAGAATCAGGAAGATTAAGTTCAAATCCAATCTCAGTACTTCCTAGTTATGTGATCTTGGGCAAGTCACTTAATCCTGTTTGTCTCAGTTTCCTCATCTACAAAATGGGCAGGAGAAGGAAATGGCAAAGCACTCCAGCAACTTTGCCAAGAAAACCCTACAGTGGGATCACAAAGAGTCGGCTACAATTGAAAATGACCCAGCAGCAATAATTGACCTATCATGTCTAAAGAGAATCTAGGTGAAGCATATTACTCATCTCCCAACAGAAAAGTGATAGACTCAAAGTACAGAAAGAACCTTCATTTTTGGACATAACCACTGCGTAGATTTTTTTGACTCTATATTGGGAGTGGAGGTTTTCCTCTGTTTTTAATTAGGGGACACAAAAGGGGAGAAAAAATGACTAGCAATATTAATAGCCCCCAAAAAACAGAAGGCCATTTGAATACCTTTTTAATGTACTGTATGACCCTTAAGTCACTTAACCCAATTGCTTTGCAAAAAAGTAAATAAATAAAAGTAATAAGTTGAATTTATTAGATATCTTTCTTTAAAGCAAACAATATGAAATAGATTTCATGATTTCTTATACAGTTCTCTCTTTTTCTATGTGGAAATATTCTTTTTAATATTTAAGTTCAGAATTTAAAAATTAAAAAATATTTTAAAGCACCTACTAAGTATGGTGCTAGGTGGGGCCATGAGTATAAAGATAAAAGAATCTCTATTCAAAAGAAATGTACATTCAAATGAGCAAGACAACAAGCACATAAACAAGAAGATAGATAATGAGAATAAACTCAAATAAACAAAATGGTTCAATGTAACGCAATTTGGGAAAGAAGGTAATGGGAAAGGAAGGATTGAGGAAGGCCTCATGTAGAAGATGGTACTGATGAAGGAAGAGAAAGATTTTATGAAGTCAAGTGGGAAAAAGAACAAGTTTGAGACATGGAGAGATGACTAGCATAAAGACATAGAGATAGAAGATATAATGTTATCTGTGAAGAGAGAAACAGCTTGGCTGCATTACAGAATGTGGGAGAAGGCGTACGATCCAGCGTAGCTAGAAGGATAGGCTTGGTCAGGTTGTAAGGAGTTTTAAAAGTTAAGTACAAGTTACATTTTATCTTAAAGACAATAGAGACTGAGTGAAGTTGTTTGAGTCAGATTTTAAGACTTATGGAAAATCACTTTGGCAGGAAGGGGCAGGATATACAGACTTGAGTCTGCTGCTCGGTAGACGGTCCACCAAGTCTAGCACAGGTCTTCCTCCAGGTCTTTTGCCAGAGTAGGACATCCATCTGTTACCACCATGAACTCACTATACTATGAACCTCCTTCCTTTTCTGATCATCTATATCCTGGATGATACTTTTTGTTTTGCTTGTTGAATGCAAATCGTCATTGGTAATGCACTGCAGCCTTCCAGTGCTGGTGGGAAAAACTTCAGAGATTACAATAACAATATTAACTACAATATTAATTGTAAGAGATAGAATGTATATTAGGAAACATCCAGTCCCCCACCTTTTTTCCAGTTGAAGAAACTAAGGCCCAGATTACAAATAACAATGTGTAAAAATTTACACACTAACAATGTGTAAAAATTTATGCAAGGATCAATCATGATGGACTTAACTCTTCTCAGCAATACAATGTTTCAAGACAAATCCAAAAACTTATAATGGAAAATAATATCCACATTCGGGAAAAGAACTGGGAAAGTCTGAATGCAGATCAAAGTATACTATTTTCACTTAGGGTTTTTTCATGGTATTTTTTTTCTTTTATTCTATTTTTTTTTCTTTCACAACATGACTATGTTGTGGAAATAAGTTTTACATGATTACACATGGATAACCTTTATCAGATTTATTTGCCATCTTAGGAAGAAGGGAGAGAAGGGAAGGAGAAAGAAAAATTTGAAACTCAAAATCTTTCAAAAATAAATGCTGAAAATTGCCTTTATATATATAACTGGAAAAAAATAAAATACTATTTTAAAAATAAAACAGCTTTAAAACTTGTAAAAATGAATAATTTTAAAAGACTTAGTAACTAATAAATGCAATGATCAGTTATGATTTCAGAAGACTCATGATCAAACATGTTCCCTATCTCCTGACAGAGACATGATAGACTCAGAGTACAGGATGAAACATAAGTTTTTGACATGGCCAATGTGAGAATTTGTTTTACTTGACTATACATGTTTGCTACAAAAGTTTTGTTTTTCTTGCTTTCTTAGTGGAGAAAAGGGAAGAAAGGAGAAAAGGACATAAAAAGAGGACTTTTGTTGATAGAAAAAAATAAAATTTAATTAAATTTTTAAAAAGAGATGAAAGTATTACATAATTCACATCCATAATATATCACCAGAAAAAACAACTGAAGTTTAAAAGATGAGGGTTTTTTATTTGTCTCAGCAGGTTGCATAGTATAGTTGAAAGCAATCTGCAATTTGCCAAATGCAGTTTCCTAATAAATTCTGAGACTAGCTTACTGTTCAAATAGTGTCCTTCTAGAATCTACACACTGATGAACAAATTGATGGACTATCCATACAATTGAATGTCAAAATTATCATTTTAATAATAAGTAATAATAATGAGAACTTACATTTCTATAATGCTTTATGGTTTTATAAAGCACTTTCCTCATGAAGTTATTATCACCAAGTTACAAATGTGAAAAATTGAGGATCAAAAAGGTTGTGATTTGCCTATCACATAACAAATAAGCATGAGAACCAGGTATTTTGACTGCAAGTCTAAAATATTCAATATATGAATTAAATAGTGCAAAATGCTAGTGTGAAGTTCCAAGAGAAAGGTAATCACTGAAAGAGGAAATCAAAAACAACTTGCCAAATGAGATAACCTTTGAGGTAAGCCTTAAAAGTAGGATAGGAATTCAGTTAGTGAAGAGGGAGGACATCCAAGCATGAAGAGGAGATGAGCAAAAGCACTTTCTTACCTTGGAAAGTCAAAATATTGGGGTGGAAAAAGCATTGAGTTGGGAGTCAGAGATATAGGTTTGATTCTCAACTAATGCTGTTAGTACTTGTATAATTTCTTCAGTATTTTTTTTTTTTTGATGTCGATGTCTCCTTTGTTAAGCTGTTGACTGTTTTTTCATGATTTTCCTTGCATCACTCTAATTTTTCTTCCCAGTTTTCTTTCTCTCTCTCTCTCTCTCTCTGTCTCTCTCTCTCTTAATTTTCAAAATCCTTTTTGGAGTTTCTCTATGCTCTGATCCCAATTCATATTTTTCTTAGAGGGTTTAACTTTGCTTAAAAGTTAAAAGTTCACTGGGATTATATCCTAAATATATCTTAAAGAAGGGAAAGGGACCCAGGTGTGCAAAAATGTTTGTGGCAGCCGTTTTTGTGGTGGCAAGAAACTGGAAACGGATGGATGCCCATCAATTGGAGAATGGATGAATAAATTATGGTATATGAATGTTATGGAATATTATTGTTCTATAAGAAATGACCAACAGGTTGAACTGATGCTAAGTGAAATGAGCACAACCAGGAGATCATTATACATGGCAACAATAAGATTATATGTTGATCAATTCTGATTGACATGGCTCTCTTCAACAATGAGATGATTCAAACTAGTTCCAATTGTTCAGTGATGAAGAGAGCCATCTACAGAGAGAGGACTGTGGGAACTGAGTGTGGTTCACAACATAGCATTTTCACTCTTTTTGTTGTTTGTTTGCTTGCATTTTATAAATGCTTGCATTTTGCTTCTCTTTTTCTCTTGTGTGGCATGATAATTGTATATTTATACATATATTGGATTTAAGATATATTTCTACTATGTTTAACATAACTTGCCATTTGAGGAAGGTGTGGGGGAAGGGAGGGAAAATTGGAACACAGGGCTTTGCAAAGGCTAATGTTGAATTGTCCATATGTTTTGAAAAATAAAAAGCTTTAATAAAAAAAAAAAAAGAAAGGAAAAAAAGTTAAAAGTTCATGTCTGAGCCTCACTTTCTTAGCCTGTAAAATTAGGAGAAGGGACTAGATGATTCCATTCTAGCTCTAAGTCTTACGAACCTGTGAAAAATACAAAGGCAAAAAAACACAAGGTATGTGTGTGGTGTGTGTTCAGGGGGCAAACAAAGGATGGGCCAGCTCATTCTTTGTAAAAAATGAGATCTGCCTATCAAAAAGAGAGATCATGGACCAGGAGATGGGAGGAAAGGGATGTAAAATGAGCTTCACATTTGAGGAAAGACTTTAAAGCCGGGAATGATGATCTTAGATGAACTGGGAAAGCACTAGAGGTCTCTGAGAAGTGGGATGGCTTGGTAAGCATAACAAATCAAGCAAATGACAATAGCAGTGTACACAGACATTAGGGATTGAGTAGAAGGGGTTATGTTCAAGGTAGAGGAATTGGGAAAGAAAAAGGATAGAATAAGTAGGTAGTCTCTATCTGTAGCAATTGAGGAAAAAAAGAATAAATAGAAAAAGACATCTTAGCAAGCAAATAAAAAAGGAGAATTTATATAATCCTTTTATTGTTTTTTCTACAGATAGTAGTGAAGTGAAGGTGGGTGAATACAATGCTGTGGCTGACACATTGGAAATCATCAATGATACCATCAGATTTCAAGGTATGATGGCTGCTTAAAATTCAGAATAATATGATATTGTGTAAATATCCCCAGTAACCCAGGAGCACATGTTATAGAATAACAATAATAATAATAATCTAATCTAACATTTGATAGATAGACATATCTATATATATATATATATATATAGTGCCTACTATGTGCCAGGCACTACACTAAGTGCTTTCTAATTTTTATCTCCTTATGCGGCAGCAAGACAGATAAAAGTGGCTATGGAATCAGGTAGTGTTTGTATCATGTATTATTTCTGACATAATACAGGATATTTTACTATGGATGATTCACTTAACCCTTCTGGTCACAATAATTCTCTAAAATTTTAAATAACAGAAGGAGGTATTAATCTGCATCCATGGAAGAAGTTTCTACATCATAAATTCTTACACTACTGAAATCACAAGTACAAAATATCATTATACATAAGTAGAGACAAACTGCTGAGTGACTCTTACTCAATCACAAGTCAGAAGTCAGATTTGGGGAAGATGCTACCAGGTTTCAGGAAAGGACAGGTTGCTTTAAAATTAAATGGAGAGGAATAATGTGACATTTTGTAATTATCTCTAATAGCCCAAAGGTCACTTGAGAAGAGAAGGGGGAAAGAGATTAAGTATTTATATTGTGCCTGTTGTGTGCCACACATAATGCTAAGTACTTTGCAAATTTATTTCATTTGATCCTCATAACAACCCTGAGGAATAAGTACTGTGGGGATCCCCATTTTACAGTTAAGGAAACTGAGGTATACAGAGTTTAAGACTCCAGACGTAGTACCATATTCACTGCTACAGTGTGCCGCATTGCTTAATACTTTGGGTTTCCATGAAGGATAAACAGCTTCCTTATACTATATACATGGAAAGGAATATACATCAGCCCATTTGGGAGCATGGCCTGGAACAAGGCTAGGGAGCAGTCTGCTGTACAGAGCCAGCAACTTGGAGACCCCTGTTCAGATACCAACGGGTCTGGATAATATTGAAGTCAGTGAGCATATAAATTCCCTCAGTCTTTCCTCAAGCTAAACTAAGGCCTGGATAGAGGTGGCTCATTTGGAGATTACAGAGAAGGGAGAAATGAATCACAGTTATTCATATTTCATAAATAAGGCTTACAGAACAAAAAGGCAAAATTCCAATTTCAACAAACAACCTGAAAAATGCACTATTTCCCCAAAAATTATATTTGGGGACCATTTCCTCAAATTTTTCTTGTGTACACAAATTACTGAATTTACCTGAAAGGCTACCTGAGCTACTTAACTTATTTTCTATGTTGTTTAGCTTATTCACTTTTTATTTAATATGAGTTATTTTGTCATATTACTTAGTTTCATTCACAGGATTTAATCTTTAGATATAATAAGAGAAACATGTAAGAAAAGTCTCCTTTGTTAAGCCAGGATCAGACATTTGTACATCTTTGGTAAGGTGTGAAGATTGTGTTCCTAATATGTGAAAAGTATATTTAGAGTACACCATGGAATTTTAGCTTTCCCCCTAACATGAATAGCTGGGAGAATGAGCTTTTTCTAGTATGAAAAAATGTCCATTTTGTTTAAAAGTTATATTTTAAAGTGTCCCACCTCATGTAGTATCCTAGGAAGCTGCCTCCATTGCTCACCAAACACACAAAAAATATTGTTCTCCTACAATTATCATCCATACCAACTAACTAGAACTTGTAGCATTTTCACCATATTTTATTTGTACCTACAGTGTCCTTCCTCATCAAGATCCTTTTCTAATCTTAATTGACCAGCCTTTAAACAATGATAAAATTTCAGAACAAGTCAATGCCCAGGCTAGGAATTCAGTCTTAATTCCCCATTCAGGACCTAAAATATACAATTTGCTCTTCAGGTACTAAGAACTCTAGGGATATATTTACTCATGGAAAAAGCCCAAAGTATAGAACACACACAACCCCAGGGATTGTTCACAATCTGCATTATTGAATTTCAATTTAAAATTGTTCCACATTCTATAAAGGCAAAGCAGAACCCTCTGGAGAGTGATCTCTTTGATTTTTTTTTTAATATAAAAGTGACTGAGCTTGAGGAAAGAAAGTCCTAAAAGAGCTCATTCTGGGAAGTTTTTTTTTTTTAATCTTATAAGACTACCAGCAGTTTCTTTTTATAACCCTTCATTAAAGCAATTACTTCAGAAGTAAAGGGATATATATATATATATATATATAATCTAAAACTTCCTAGAGATGTTATTTTCATTGAGGAATGCAATACATCCCATTCAATCTGGCCCTATACTTAATTTTTTTTTAATTTTTATTTAATAGCCTTTTATTTACAGGATATATACATGGGTAACTTTACAGCATTAACAATTGCCAAACCTCTTGTTCTAATTTTTCACCTCTTACCCCCCCCACCCCCTCCCCTAGATGGCAGGATGACCAGTAGATGTTAAATATATTAAAATATAACTTAGATACACAATAAGTATACATGACCAAAACATTATTTTGCTGTACAAAACAATCAGACTCTGAATTATTGTACAATTAGCTTGTGAAGGAAATCAAAAATGCATGTGTGGATAAATATAGGGATTGGGAATTTAATGTAATGGTTTTTAGTCATCTCCCAGAATTATTTTTCTGGGCATAGCTAGTTCAGTTCATTACTGCTCCATTAGAAATGATTTGGTTGATCTCGTTGCTGAGGATGGCCTGATCCATCAGAACTGGTCATCATCTAGTATTGTTGTTGAAGTATATAATGATCTCCTGGTCCTGCTCATTTCGCTCAGCATCAGTTCGTGTAAGTCTCTCCAGGCCTTTCTGAAATCATCCTGTTCTGGCCCTATACTTTCATGGCAGCCTCCTATGATCTAACTGGAAATCCAATGCACACTTATGCTCCCTCCCGCCTAATTCATCAACCTGAATGGTAACTCTCTCCCAAATCCCTGACCATAGGCTTTACTTCCAATAGCCCGGATTTAGGCCATCTGGAGGTTTTAGAATCATTCACACCCAACCAGCCAATCAAAAATGGCCAAGGGCTGCTGACCTGATCCTCATAAATATATACCCAGCCTATAACTGGCAATGATCCATGATGCAATGAGGTAAATTGGCCTTTCTAAGGATAGTAAGAGAGTCGTAAAGTAATGTTCATGGGAAGAAAAGCCTAATTTGGGTGGAAGTGATTATGAAAGACTTTTTGCATGGAAATTAGTTTTACTGGATTTTGATGGCAGGAGGAGAGAGCGAAACTGATGATTTTGTGTACCTCAGCTTCATTTAATCCAATTCTCACTCAAGTTAATACCAGATGATGTCACTGATCCTCTTTCAGAAGGAAGGAGGAACAACAACAACCCACTCCATAAGCTCTAGCTCTTTAGTATTGGTATATCCATTAGTGTAGGGAACTGCAAGTAAGGAAATCCTTTCCACCAATGCAAAATAGCATCTTCTCTGTGACACTAGTCCCCTGATTCAGGGACTACAGCATAGTATGTGTCAAAGGCAAAAACCTGCTCTTCCTAAACCTAGGGCCATACTACTATGGCCTACTAGGCCATATGATTTAATTATTTGATTTTGAATTTGCATGTAACTATCATACCAAACATAAAGGAGCAGAGGAGAGGGGAGGAAATATTACTAATACTTAGGAATGTCTTATACAGTTAGTTGTGAATTTTATTTTTTTAAAAACTAAGGGAGGAGAAGAAGGAAAAAAGGAAGGAAGGCAGGGAGGGAAGAAGGAAGAGAGGGAGGGAGGGAGAAAATGGAGGAAGGGAAGGAGGCCAGCTTAGGTATGGTGATGGCTAAAAAAGAATCCTCAGTATTCAAGTCACAGTTGTTGTTTCTCCTATGTTTGACACAATGACAATAATAAATAACTCTCAGAGGAAATCAATGTGTGTTTCGCTTAAGTTGATTTTTCTTATTGACCTTTCAGGTTCAGAACCTCCAAAAGACAAAACAATCATCCAAGAACAGCTGCGGGAAATCTCCCTTCCTCTTTACAGCATTCTCTCCGCCCTCACAATCCTAGGGATGATCATGGCCAGCGCCTTCCTCTTCTTTAACATCAAAAACAGAAACCAAAAGTAAGTTGTTCATTTGCCTCCTGCTCCAAATCTTCCCTAAACTTATGGGCTGCTTTTATAGAATCTAGAATTGATCACAGACTCCTCATCTGTAAATTGAGTATAATAACATTTATGCAACCTACTTTTGATGGTAGATGTGAACAGTATGCTTTAAAAAATATAAATGTAAAAGAGTCTATTCATTATCAATATTATTATAGTCTTTCTTTGCATGTTATACCCTGAGCATTCAGAATGATAGAGGGCCAGGGGTTTACATAGTAGGAGAAAGGATGCAAACACTTCTCATTTTTTAACATTCTTTTTTTTAAAGTTTTCAATGTTTACTTCTATCAGATTTTGATTTTTTTTTCTCCTTTTCCCTTTCCTCAAGATAGCAAGCAATCTGACTTAAGTTATACATGTGCAATCATATTAAACATCGGTCATCAGACAGTTCCCATTGTGAGAAAGAGAAGAGCTCTTAGGGATCAACTATTCTAATTCCCCTCATTTGACAGGTGAAGCTGAATCTCAGGAAGAAGTGACTTGTCCAAGGTCACACAGCAATTTGGTGAAAGTTAAAACTAGAATAAAGGATAGTTAGAGTTAAGATCAGAGCTCTCACCATTCTACCACACTGCATTTCCAACTTATAGGGAACATTCACCCACAGAGAAACCCGCCCACTAGGGAAATCTGGCTACTGTTAAATGACAAACAAGGCCACATTTTAGGCTACATATTTTTTAAATATAGTTCTTTTGTTTCCATGGAGAGTCTCTAAATCCAGTTTCCCTAATGTTGGGGTTGGGAGATCGGTTGGGAAGGGACAGTTAAGAGAGAAGAATGGAGGTGGGAAGGGAGAAGATTAGTCTCGCTGCTATTCAAGGCCAGCTTCAGATTATACATTCCTCATCCTTTAAATACATGTTATAGCTCTGAACGACACTGGCCTAGAACCCAGTGTGAAGGCAGACCTCACAGGCACAGCATATGATCAAGAATCAAGTAGAGGCAGCCACTGTGTCCCCCACAGTGAAACATCATCTCTGAGGCTACCAAAGCTGTTGGAACCTAGATGAGTCACTGCCTGAGCCAGGAATAAACTCCAAGAGAGAATCTAGGGCAATGGCAATGAATTTTTCCCCTCTTGCTATATGAGATATATGAGAAAAGGAAAATTATCTTGATGTTTTAGCAGTTTGTTAACTTTTTGGTCCTAGATGAAAGGCAAAAAGAGGTTCTCTTGAGTCCTAGAATGTCAGCTTTGAAAGAGTTCTCAGAGGTCACATAGTCCAATGAAGTGAGACCCCTCCCCTCCCTCACCTCAACCATAAGCAAATGGTCATCCAGACTTGACTTGAATACTTCCAATTACAGAGATTTCACAAACCACCAAGGCATACCATTCTACTACTGGACAGTTCTCTCTCAATTAGAAGTTTGGACAAGTCACTGTTTTTACCATGTTTAACAGAAAATACACCAGACTAGAAATCGAGGGACGTAAGAATGAATCCCAGGTCTACAAAAGTCACTTAATCTCCTTAATTGTCACTTCCATCACCTATTAAATGGTGATGGTGATGCTTACCCTATTTATATCATGGAGTCATTGTGAAGTAAGCACTTTAGAAGCTGCAAAACATAAAAATATCCCGTTATTGTTTTTGATAGTTGCCATTAACTAAAGACTAAATGCCCATAATTTCTTCTAGCATGCCAGTAGGAAATTTCACAGCTAGGTGGTACAATGGATAGAATTCTGGTACTAGAGTCAAGAAGACCTGAATTCAAATGCAGCCTCAGACACTAACTATGTGACTCTAGGCAAGTCATTTAACCCTATTGCCTCAGTTTCCTCATCTGTAAAATGAGTTGGAGAAGGAAATGGCAAAGCACTCCAATATCTTTGCAAAGAAAACCCCAAAATGGAATCAGGAAGAGTCAGACATTACTGGAAAAAACTGAACAAAGAGGGAAATCAATGTTCCTATTTCCAATTTGTTGTTATCTATACACTCTACTGAAGTTTTGCATTATTATTGAACTGTTTTCATCTATCTATTTTACTTCCCAAGTAAGAAAATAGTCTTACTTTTTCTTGTTTCAGTACTTAACACAGAATACAATATTATACATGGCAGGAATTCAGCAAAGATATATTGAGTGAATGAATGAATGAACTGTTCTAATGAAAACTATTCTTTTTATTGGTAGGCTAATAAAGATGTCCAGCCCTTACATGAACAACCTTATTATCCTTGGGGGAATGCTATCCTATGCATCTATTTTTCTTTTTGGCCTTGATGGATCCTTTGTATCTGAAAAAACATTTGAAACACTTTGCACCGTAAGTAACTTAAAATATTCTATCTAGAAATGAATTATATAGCAGAAAACTTTTTATGGTGAAAATAGAAAATACAATATAATATGCCTCTTATTGATCAGTTTTTAGAAATCTAAGCCATTCAGAACAGAGTCATAAACACAAAAGTGAAAAAGCCTCTGGGAAAAGAGTGAAAAAGCTATTACAAAGTTCATGTACTTTTACAAAGAGAGGTATGGAATCACCACCAGACTCCAGTCTATTGGCCTGTGTATAAAATTAAATTAACTAACTTAAAAAACTTCACCTAGTAGCTAGTCTACTGCAAAGTAGCATATTGAAGATGCAGTTAGAAGACTCGCCAACTACAAAAGTCGTGAGTTAGCTTGATAGAAGTAGTGGCCATCTCAGGAGTGTTTTGTGTTCATTAATGGTGACTCTGAATCTTAAAGTGGAGATTTGTTGGAATGGCTAGTAACTGCTAGCAGTCTATTCAAGTCTGTGTTCCTTTTCTCTGAATAATATTTCTAAATGCTCAAAATAATATTCATAAAATTACAAAGGAAATAAATTATACTGCATACAGTTATCTGAAATCTAAAAAAGGTTAAAAATTAAGTTTCAAAAAATAGATTGAAAAAGTAAGTATCAGCATTTAAGGGATAAGTTTCAATTATATGTAAATTTGAAGGGTTTTTATTCAAAGGACAGGCAGGGAGTGCAGTGAAGAAAGTGCTGGGCCTAGAGTAAGAAAATTTCATCTATGTGAGTTCAAATCTGGCCTCAGGTATTTACTATTTGACCTGGGCAACTTATTTAAACCTGTTTACTTCATTTCCTCATCTGTAAATGAGCTGAAAAAGAAAATAGCAAATTATTCCAGTATCTTTGCCAAGAAAATCCCAGTGAAGTCACAAAAAACTGGACCTACTGAACAACAACAATCTTTCATTCCTGAAAAGTCAGGATAAGTGAAATGTTATCATATCATAAGAAGTTAATACTTGATTATAAATACCAGCATATTTGGGGATCTCCATTCCCAACCAATTGATCAGTTTTCTTTTGTGGTTTTCCTTATTTTTTTATATTTTTCTAACTTTGCCAAGCTGATGGTTTTCCTAGTCTCTCCACTATCCAATGCAGGGCTCAGAAAGAGCTTTCTGGATTGGAAGAAATGGAAGGGACTGAGAATTGAGCCTTTGCTCAAAGCCTACACTTATGTCCTTAAAGAGATTCACAGCAATTTAGTCCCTTCTTTTATGGTCTTTAGTGTTTTCCTCCCCCAAGATCTCAATTTGATCCACTGATGAAAGATAAGGAAATGGGGGGGGGGGAAGTCAGTTAGAAGGAAAGCACCAAAGGGTTAAAGGAAAGTATAAAAAATTTCCAGTTCATATCCCAAGATTTTCAAATCTCTCTCTCTCTCTCTCTCTCTCTCTCTCTCTCTCTCTCTCTCTCTCTCTCTCTCTTTTTCTTGTTGTTTGACTTTTTATCTTTGTGTTACTGTTTATAGAAAGAGGGAAAGGCTACTATAGATTATCCATTTTTTTTAAATTGTCAATGCTGATGTTCCCCTAAATTAATACTCGAGTCCAAGAATTGATTTAGGTAATTTCAGTGAAACATTATGCCTTTAGCCATTAGGTGAAATGAATTTTCACAAGTTTGCTTACTTTGGTTGACAAAAAGGTGCTGGTTGAACAATAACTGCTATTTCCTCATTTTTATAGGTATTATTGGTGTTTATTTTTTGGCCGGAACAAGTGCTCTGAATTTTTACCTCTTGAACTATGTCTTGAAAAGAGTGATTAGACTGGGGTTTACTAGAGGGTAGCACTAGCTAAATACAATGGGCAGTGGTGAGTTGGAGCCCACCTATACCAATTCCTAAAAATCCATTGTTAAATTTTCAGCTTGAGTATCAACACAAAATCAGTAAAAGCTACAAATCAAATCTTGATTTATTATTTTATTGCTTATCTATGCTTAAGAAAATGATGGAGAAAATATTAATAATGCAAATTAAACTTGAAAGTGTATTTTGTGAATAAGGTTTTTTTTTTTTCAGAAAAAAAGGTTATTAAATATTTTTCAGGACATCCCTAAATTAGTGGATATGGCAGAGAGATATGGGTTTCATATAGTGAAATATCTTAACATTTTACTATTCAAACGTGGAAGGCACTGTTAAGTAGTGAATTCTCCATAACAATAAATCTTCATGCAGTCTGTATGATCTTTTGACCTAGATAATATATTCATATCCTACAGACAGCCATCGATGATTCCTTCTCTTTATCTCTGATCATCTTCCACTCCAGAGGACTTCCCAAGACCAGAACTATTAGGCAAAATCTTCCAACCATTCTGGCCCTCATCACCACCTGCATGTTCACATTAAAGTCATCAAAATAGCCCTAAGGACATCAGTCTGTAGCTGTAGAGAATCTCATTAAATTCAGCCATTGCTAAAAGATAATTTAATTCAATTCAGCAAGCATTTTCTAAGTACCTTGTTAGGTGAAATGAGAAAACATGAAACATACACTTATTTTGGGGTGGGGTGGGGAATGATATAGTAAGTAAATACAAGTAGTTCAAGGAAAGAGATTTTGGAGGAATTCAGGAATTATTCATTTTTAAATGTTATTTTTCTTTTCAGTTCCAAATTCTCTCTCTTTATCCACAGTCTCCCCCAGCCCTTGAGATAGCAAGAAGTATTAAATCAGAGATTCTTAACTTTTTTTGTATCATGGATCCTGATGATAGTTTGGTCAAGCCTATAAACACTTTCACTGAATGATATTTTTAAAAGCACAAAATAAAATACATAGGAATGCCAAGGAAACCAATTATACTGAAATACAGTTGTCAGAAATCTAAGAATTAAAAAAAAAGAAAGACAAGTTCATTGACCCCAAGTTAAAAGCCTCTGTCATAGAAGGTGGTACCTAACCTGAGCCTTGAGGCAGAATGAAAGCATTCTAGGCATGAGGAACAGCCTGGTACAAAGGCTCAAAGCAAAGAAAAAAGCCCTCTAAAAGTTCTACTCATTCTTATTACTTCCTGACTCTGAAGATTGTGAGCTGCTCCAATAGGGCACTCATGATCCAGTTCCAAAGAACTCCCAGAGTGAGGAGGGAAATGGTGAGTTTCTGTTTATAGCTGCACCCAGCTCTGGCATCCTTCCTCCCAGCCTTACATGTCTGCCTGTCCAACTGCAGATGGCAAAGGAAGAGTCCATTCCCAAATGAACAGCAGAATTTTTAGAAAGAAAGCCACCTTCCTTCATTTTAGCCTCTCTGGGGCACTTTCTCAAACAAATGAGAAAGTTTGGCTCCCATCCCTAGGGCTCTTAGTTTGGCTTCTCTGAATTCTTTTAGCTCCCATCCCATCCCAGCTGAAGTGATGAGGGTCCACCAAACATGAATGTGTTTTGTGCCTAGGCCAACCCAGCTTATGGATACATGCCCTCAAGGTCATCCAACTGTATTTTGGGGGCAAAAAGACAAAGCAAAAGCATAATCAGGAAAGCTCAGTCTCCATGAAGCCAGAAAGCAAGACTAAAATGTAGAATGCAGAAGAAATGAAGGGTGAAAGAAAGTTTGTTAACAATGAAACTTGATTCCAAAAGCTGTAGCGGAACAAGTAGGTAAAAGATGAATCAGTCAGTCAGTCAGCTATCAAAAAAGTATTTATTAAGTGTTTTCTATCATTTGTTGTTTGTTCTTCATTCTCAGGGAGGTGATGTCATGACATGCAAGTGAATTGGATTTCAATGAAGGAGGGCTGCGTGAGGTCACCTGCCTCACTTTCTCCTCCAGAGCCATCTGACTTCAGTGGCCAGATATAAATTAGGATAACTGGAGATGGCCCTGGATGCATTTTTAACTTGGCCTTTTTAAACTAAGATCTTTGACTAAGGGTGAGCCCATACAGTGATTAAAGCTAGGTAGCAATTGAAAAAAAAATCTCCTCCTTCACCTAGTCCAAAAAAAAATTCTAAATAAATAAATTAATCTGGGAGGAAAAGACTCTCAGAGTTTCTATATATAGAAACCCATCTATATGATGGGTACTAGGTGACACAATGGATAGAGTCCAGTCCTAGAGTCAGAAAGACTCATCCTCATTCCTTAGGAGGATGACTTTGGCAGCTAAGTGGATGATGTATTACAGCAATTGTTCTCAAACTTTTGTTCTCAGTCTCTCTATACAATTAAAAATTATTGAGGATCTGTCCAAAGAGTTTTCATTTATGTGGGTTATATTTTTATAATAGTTTTTTTTTTATTTTCAAAATATAAGCAGATAGTTTTCAACATTCACCCTTGCAAAACTTTGTGTTCCAAATTTTTCTCCCTCCCTTTCTTCCATCCCCCCCAGACAACAAGTAATCCAATATATATGTTAAACATGTACAATTTTCTTATACATATTTCCATATTTATCATGCTGCACAAGAAAAATCAGATCAAAAAGGAAAAAAATGAGAACGAAAAAAGCAAGCAAACAACAACAAAAATGAAAAATACTATGTTATGATCCACATTCAGTTCTATGTGGGTTATATTTCTAGATATTTGCCATATTAGAAGTAAAAACTAATTTTGAATTTGTAGACTGAGACCCCCAGAATTCTCTTGAGCACACACTGAACAACCAGATTAGAGCATTCTTGGTGGTTGGGGAGAAGGCATTGATTGAAGAGAGATGAGATCAGGGGAGAGTAGGAACAAGACAGAGTATATACATAAGGTGGCACAGTAGGATGACAGAGATTAGGAGAATAAGAAGTTGCCATTAATGGGAAGGGGGAAGTGTTAGCTTTTTATTAGTTTTTTGATTGTCACTTCTCATTGCTGACATCTTTTTCAGATGAACTGCTGTCTAATCCATTTGATACTTATAAAACTGATTTTTATACCTAAATGTAAGAGTTTATGTTTATCCATATTGAATTTTATTTTATTAGATATGTCACATGAGCTATCAAGGAAAAGACAACAGCAAGCTGGCAGAGATGATGAGTGAAGAAACATATCCTCAGAGCTTAGCACAGTGTTTTGTACATAGAAAGCATTTGATGAACACTTCATTCATATAATTTGATTTAGAATATTGTGATGAAGAAGCTTCCACATTCTATGCTCTTCTAGAGTCAAAAGACCTTTTGATTTCCTGGTGGTCTCATTGCAACATTGCTTTGAAAGGATGAGAATGAATCTTGAGCTACAGGAAGGATCAGTAGAGTCTACTAGGATCCAGATTGCCTGGGAGAGAAGACTATTGCCAGGGAGCAGCATATAGGAATTGTGGGGGATGCCAAAGGATGAGATTTTTTAAAATCATGGTTAAAAAAAAAACATATCATGTCCAACATAGGATAGCAGAAGTTGGGAGCACAAAATAAGAATAGGGCAGAACTCTTCAGGTTATGGTAGTTTCTTTGAAGATACACTGTTCATTTTCCCCTTAAATTCACATGCTTCCAAACTCTCATGCAACTTCTAACTTTGAGTATGAATCCTTGTGGAAATGACTGAGCTATTAGACTGTAATAACTTAGACAAATATCCCTCTTCAATTCAAGAAACATTTATTAAGCACCTGCTATGTGCCAGACACTGTGCCTTAGCACAGAATGAATGAGATTTCTCCATCTTAGGGGATGTTGGGGATACAAATAAGAAAAGTACAGTTCCTGCCCTCAAGGAGCTTACAATCCAGTGGAGGGGGACTAAAAGTAAATGAGGACAATGGGGATATGGTATTCCATGAAATAGAAACCAAGCAGAATTATTAGTGTAAAATGAAGAGTCTACTGGAAAGTTCAGAGCCCTCTATATAGGAAGGCTTTGAGAGTAACTAATTGTTCCACTCTAGATTTCCCATTCAAGAGGAGAAACAAATTGACAAAGTTGAGGTCTTGAGATCAAAAACTGAGGCAATTTGTGTGGTGATGAGATTTCAAGTGATCCACTTAACCTGGAAGACTCAAAACCAAACCAAGCTACTGATGAATAGAATTATCTGAGCCTCAACTTCCTCATTTGCAAATGGTTGTAAAAATGTAGATCATAAAATAATAGATTTAGAACTGAGAAGGAACTTAGAAATCATTTAGTCCAATCTCTTGTCTTTGTAGATGAGTTCATTGAAGCCCAGAGAAATTAACTGATCTTCTTAAGTTCACATGTAGTAATTAGGAAACCAGGTTCTTTAACTCCAAATTCAGTTCTCTTTCCATAATACTATAGTGTCTATCCCACAAGGTTGTTGTGATGCTCACACCAGGTAACATAAAAATCTTTTAGCATGAGATGCCAAACAAATGGAAGGCACCATTAGCAAAGCCATTCCCAATTGTTTTTTCAGAGTTTATAATGTTCAGTTTCATTAAACTTCCCAAAAGCTTTGAAGCCAAAGAGACATTTTCTAAAGCCACATGAATGAACAGTATGGTGCAGGTGTTTCTGAGAGATTTCCTCTGGGCTATTCTGTATACGAAATTCCCAAAGGGGTTGAACTGAATAAAAACCAGAAAGTTTTTCATGGTGTCCTTTGAGGGTAAGCACTATGTTGGATAATTGCTTCATATTCCCATTCAATAGGGTGCCATGTTCATGAAGATGCTTAACAGGTGACACTGAATGGAGATGACAATGTGTGCATTTGACATTTTTGTGAAAAATGTGTACAGTCAGAAATATGCTTTCTATGTCTTTACTACTAGTGTGGGAAGGGGGGGAAGAAGTAATTACCTACTATGGACCAGGAGTACTAAGTACTAAGTACTTTTTACAAATATTATTTTATTTGATCCTCACAACAGCTAAAGGAGGGAGGTGCTATTATTACCCCATTTTAGAGTTGAGGATACTGAAGCAAACAGGGTTTAAGTGACTCAGCCAGAATAATTATCTAATACTGAATTTGAATTTAGATCTTCCAGACTCCATCTAGCAATCTGAGGCACTAGCTATCTCTAAAAGATAATACTAAGAGAAACCACTTGCATTATAATGGGGAAAAAAAGTTACAATCAAAGAACCTGAATTCAAATCCTTGCGCTACTGTTGCTATCTGTGTCATCTTGGGAAAGAATCACTTCACCTCTGTTCCTTTGCCTGGTTTTAACTCCATAAAACAAGATGCCCTTCCTAAATTCATCTCATCACCTGTTTTTCATTCAAACCCTGATTGATAACAGTTCTCTCAGCCTCCCCTCCCCTCTGATTAGAAGGTTTAAGGATGGAATACCAAACTCCTCCCAATGCCTTCCTTTATAGAGAGCAGAAACTGAACTCTCAGCTCACCTTACACTGTATCTTCTGCTCTACCTAGTTTCAAGTCTGTGGAATAAGATGCCTCCATCCTAAATATCTATTTCTGTCCCTACTTTTCCTACCTCCTTTTGTTTGTTGTTTCCTCCTTTAGATTGTAAGTTTCTTGAGGGAAAGAACTATCTTTATTGATTGGATCCTCAACACTTATCACCATCTTTGGACAGCTCTAATTTTCAGAAATTTTTTCCCTTAAATTAGTGTAAATCTGTCTCTTTGCAATTTCTATCTATTGCTCCTGGCTCTGCCGTCCAGGACAGAAGTGTACAAACTTTGGCCCAAAGGCCAAATTCAGTCTTCTAAATGTTTTTATATTATTGCAAACTAATAATAGTTTGTACATTCTTAAATACAATAAAACTTTATTTTAAAATACATAAAGAATTCTTAGCTCACTAGTCCAAAAATAGGGAGCAGGCCAGTTTTGGCCTATTGACCATAGCTTGATGACCCTTCTCTAGGACCAGAGAGAACAAGACTACCCCTCCTCTACTTGAAGGCCTTTTAGATAATTCAATACATCTATCATTTTCCCCTTGAGTTTTCTCTTCTCCAGGCTAAACATCCTAATTCTTTCAACTAACCTTTATATGATATGAAAACAAGGCCCTTCCCATTCTGGTTGCTTTTGTCCAGACAGACATTCTCTCCAGGTTATCCACATCCTTCTTAAATGGTAGCATCCATAATGGATCATAGACGAAGTCTGGTAATGGCAGGCTACAGTGGGACTCTTGCTTCCTTACTCTCAGAACATGTGCTTCTCAATGTAGCTAAAGGTTGCACTATCTTATTTGACTGTCACTTACATTGAGCTTTCAGATGACTAAAACCCTTAGATCTTTTTCAAGCAAACTGCTTCAACCATCCTTTCCCTATCTTATACTTGAGAAGCTTGCTTATTGTTGCTGCTCTTGTTTTTTTACAAACTTTTAAAGACTTTGTATATATCTATATTGAATTTCATCTTCATCTTTTAATAGTCAAGGGTTTTTTTTTAGATCCTGACTCTGTTATCTGTTTCTCCCTGCTTAGTGTCATGTGCAAATCTGATGAGCTACCACATCTGTTTTTAATTCAAATTATTGATCAAAAAATGTGAAACAGCACAGAAACAAGCACAGATCCCTAAGGTACTCCACTGGAGACGTGGCCACTTTGAATTTGAAGCATTAACAACTCTTCAAGTTCAGCAACCCAATAAGGTCTAAAACCATCCAGCTATATTATTGCCTCATTAACATCTCTCCATCTTCTACATGAAAATAGTATGAAATAATTTAAGAAAAAACTTCACTAAAATTTAGGTAAACTATACCTATAGCATTCTACTCTTATATTGATTTAGAAATCCTGTCCAAAAAAAAAAAAAGGAAATAAGCTTAGTTTAGTATAACTTCTACTTGATTAAACCATGTTGGTTCTCTTATCATTGTTCCCATCATCTCTTTAATTCAATGTTCTAAAATGTTGCCGGGAATGGAAGTCAGTCCCACCACCACTACCACCATGACTGACAATGTTTTGACTCTGCTCTCTTCCATCTAAAAAAATGGTACATTTGCCCTTCTCTAATCTTGTGATACCTCTTATAATCTCCATGATTTTTCAATTACTTATTCAAATAGTTCATCAATAAGTCTGTCAGTTCTCTAAAGAACTAAGGATTTACTTACATTTTCTGGACTAAGTGACTTGAGTTCATCAAGGACAGCCAGCCATTCTCTTACTACTTCCGTTCTTATCTTCAGTATTAACTCTTTGTTAACTTTTTTGGTCCAGTTATTTCCTATGCAAAGCTCATAGCCTCAAACGCAAATAAAAGCCTCTCTGTTGTCAGGTATCACTACTTCCATTTTATTAAATTCAGTTTATTTAAGTAGAAACAATAATTCTTACCATACTTCACAGAATTGAGGAGGACCTAGTACTTTGTATGATTGTCCAGTCATTTTAAGTCATGTCCAACTCTTCATTACCTCATTTAGGGTTTTCTTGGGAAAGACACTGGAGTAGTTTGCCATTTCCTTCATTTTACAGATGTCGGAAACTGAAACAATTAGGGTGAAATGACTTTCCCAGGGTCACACAGCTAGTGATTGTCTGAGGCTGGATTTCAACTCAAGAAAATGAATCTTCCTGACTCCAGGCCTGGCATTCTATGCATTATGGCATCTAGATGCTAAAAAGATGCCACTCTTTTCCCACTCTGAACAAATGCAAACTATTACTGTTATCATGATCCCAGAATTGCCTTACAACTTCCCCTGCCCCAAGTTCCTGTGCTTTAGGATTATCAGAATAGAAAAGGGACATCAGAGGTCTAGTCTCATACCCTTATTTTACAGATAGAAAGTTGAGTCTGAAAGATGTAATTTGCCCATGGTTACTCAAGAAATATTGGACGTACTAAACAGTACCTGGAGAAAACAGATTTTTTGACTTCAGAAACAGTGATTTTCCATAGTACCACCTGTTTCTCCTAACCTGTCACAGGTCTTGAGCAACAGGAAATTGAGAAGAAGCACAGAAGTATTTCTTCAGTTCTTCAAACAAATCAGTCTGCCAGTTCTTTCATGACTCAAGAATGTACTTACTTTTTCTGTGCCAGGTGATTTGAATTCATCAAGGACAGCAGTTGTGAAGAGTGAAGGCTTAGGAAGCTCATTATAATTGTGGAAGAATAGATACTCCTTCCTAGAAAACTATCAGCAATTCCAGATTGAGGTCATATCAAAAACAACAGCAACAATAACAACCTGGTAAATGAATAGATATGTGGGGTAAGGAAGAGAATAGTGTCAAAGATGAGATTCAGATTTTGAACCTGAATAATGGGAAAGTTCAGAAAAGAGAAGAAAAAGAGAATGAGTCCTATTTTGAACAAGTTGAATTTGAGATACTTAAAGAATATCAGGTTTGAAATGCATAATAAGAAATTGATAATGTGAGCCTGGAGTTGAGGACAGAGTGAGCCTGGATATCTGAATCTGCAGAGTTGATCATCAAATCCATGTGAGTTAATGAAGTCACTGAAAGAGTATATAAAACGAAGAGAAAAAAGAGAATGGGACCCAGCACAGAACCTTGTGGTAATAGGGGTAGCAGAAGATGCAAGTGCTTATTGATTCTGGAGTATCTGGGAATTTCTCTTCAAGGAGGTTAGGAAGTCAAATAAGCTGTTCTACTCTAAAGAAAATATAGCCCAGAATTGAAGACATGATCATGATTATGGGGTTTAGTTTCAGAAGCATGAAGTTGGGAGTGGTGGAAATAGCAGTAGTCAAGGTGGTATTTGGGTTGGAGTGGTTATACCGTAATTTAGAACTAGATTACATTTTCCTAGCATCCATGTAAATGGTATGGTCTAATAACCATTTTCATAAAGATGGAACTAGCTCTGCAGAACAACTCTTCAGGAATGCCTCAAATCATGTTTCCTGATCTAGAGATGCTCTATAATGAGGGAACCAATTACCTTCTAGCACAGTACCCATATGACTGCCCAATTGATTTACTCCTTGAGTTGACTCTCTTACAAAGTCAGATTTATGCCTTGAATGAAAAGTAGAAAAGCTGGGGATGGGTGGCACATTGAAGGAGAGAGAGGATTTCTCTTGATTTTTTTTTACAGTGCTCCACCCATTTTCCCCCAAAAGTTGGGGTAAATTGTGGTTTTGTATCAATTGTAAGAACTTGAATAACTGGAATCACCTCTTGGAAAGAACACAGGGTTTCTGATGTACATAAAATTTAATCTCCAGGATGCACCCAATTTAATTTAGATCAACCCCAGAGCTAAGTAGAGCACAATGTTTAGTGGATTTTTTATCTACCGCAGGCATTATAAATATCATGTGCTGTTATTCCATTTGACCAGTATTCCTGCCACTTCTCAGTATTTTGTTATGAAGGAGTTGGCAAATATGTTGGTCCACTTATTAGTCAGCCAAAAAGCATTTAATAGGTGCCCATTGTGTGTCAGATACTGTGCCCATTGTGTGCCAGACACTGTGCTTGGGCATGTGAGGAAAGGCAAAAGACCCTTACATGATCACCTATCTGGATAATATTGTAATTTTCTTTTTTTCAAAAGAAAATTTTATTGATGTTTTTTCTTTTTATATAACAAACATTTCATATTGCTCCCATTCTGTGAGGGGTCCCTTGTAACAAAGTAAAATAATTATGTAAAATTTATCATACAGTGAGTTCATCTGAAAATTCATACAGCATTCCATTTCTATAGCATCTCCCATCTCTCTAAAAAGAATTTACAGAAACCGATTTTTCCCCCTCTCACTTACCCTCACCCCATTGAAAAGAAAAAACAAATGTATTTATATAAGCAAAACAAATTCCCTCAGTGATAATACACAAAATTACATTTCTTATTCTAATCACTAAATCCATCCTCTTTCTATAATTCATGATTCATCTTCAATCCTCTAGAATCATGAATTTGTTATTATTATTCTTGTTCAGTCATTTAAGTTATGTCTGACTCTCCATGCCCCCATTTGGGGTTTTCTTGGCAAAGATATTAGAGTGGTTTACCCTTTTCTTCTCCAGCTCATTTTATAGATGAGAAACTGAGGCAACAGGGTAAAGTGATTTGCCCAGGTCTCATAGCTACTAAGGGTCTGAGGTCAGATTTGAACTCAGGAAGGTCAGACTTCCTGATCCCAAACCCAGTGTTCTATCCACTATAGATAGTGGATATCTGCCCAAATAGTGAATGGTTATTTTAATCACAATAACCCCAGGAATTTGTTCATCAGTTAAGGGAGATACTCCAATGGCTATTGGTGAATAATTCATTCTTTAAGCCAATGTTCTATCAGATGAAAATGGTCTTCTTAGACTTATTAATGGGTCCAGTTGAGCCTCAAAAGGATCCAAATTACGTTGGCATCATTCTGAAATGAGTAGCTAACAAAGGTTCTGAAAAGATTTTTAATGATTGTGTTTTCTTAAGAATGATTCACACCTGGATGTTGCCAAGAAACCAAATCATTAACTTGTTAGCCTAGGAGAAAGGACCTATGTAGCACTGAGCCATGAACAGATATTCTAGACACTAGGGCAGAATTCTATCTCATTGCCACAACTCTGGCACTCCAGCTCATGCAATGTCCTTCTGTGCAGATGAGATACTTCAGAGGCTGCATTGGGGAATGAATTAATCTAACTGCAGAAAGATATGACCAGCAATCTGAGTTACACATACCATGATTGTTCCTAGCATTTGATTCTGAGAAACTAATGCCAAAGGGACAAGGTGAAAGGAGATAAGGAATAAATAGCAACAGCAATTGTAAAAACAAATTTGAAGCAAGTTTCTCTGATGGAATATTATTGTTCTCTGAGAAATGATGAGCAGGATGCTCTCAGGAAAAAAACTGGAAAGTCCTCCATGAACAAAGTGAAATATACTGTATAGAAAGTAATAGCAATGTTCTGGGATGACCAGCTATAAATGATTTTGTTATTCTCATAAGTATAGTCATCCACAACTATTCTGAAGATGTTATGACGAAAAATCCTATCCATACCTAGAGAAGGAACTGATTGAGTCTGAATACAGATCAAAGTATTCTTTATTTCTCTTCCTGACTCTCTTTATTTTTAACTTAATTTTTCATGAGATAATTTTCTTAACTTTAATTTTCTTAAATTTTCTTTTAAGTTAAATTTTAACTTAATTTCCATTAGAATGGGAGATCTGTTTTCTTCTACAACTTGACTTTTATGGAAATGTTTTATATAACTTCACATGTGGTTTCTTAATTGTGGGTCAGGATAAGGGAGAAAACTTAGAACTCAAAAATTATTTAAAAACAAATGTAAAAATTGTTTTGAATGTAACTGGAGAAAAATCTTAATTTTTTAAAAGGAGACTGAGGAGAAAAAAAAGAAAGAAAAAGATGAGTCATTGAGTGCTAGCCACTGATTTAAGTCACTGAAAGATAGAAGAAGCTGAGGCTCAGGTTCAAGAGTAAAGAACTTCATATGTATTGACTGAAGAAAGACAGATCAAAATCAGCTCTGTTGGAATTAGAAGTGTTACCTAGATCATTTAGTTAACAGAAGAATTCAACTGCTTGGTTCCTTGTTGACTTTAAAGGCTCAACTGCAGTGGACAAGAGTTTCAATTCCAGATACTGCTCCAGATTATGCCTTTTAGAACTTAAGAGAAGTGGAACCTATGAGAGGTTTAGAAAAGCAAATAGGAGAAAGCCAGATTTTGTACTTGCTGTATAGAAAAGATTAACATGAAATCAAACTTTAAAAATTAATTTAGTTGGACAACACAGAATCCTAGTGAGTTAAGAGCTATCTAGGTTTTTTGTTTTTGTTTTGTTTTACCTTGCTTACAAAGTAATTTGAGCATTTCCTAAAAGTTCTGTTTGCTACAATTTGATTAAACTATATAACATTTAAAAAAAAGAAATTAATGCCAGCTGTGATAGATCACTATCTACCAGGACCTCCCACTTCTTCTCCCTTTTCCTACCACATAACTTAGGCCAGTTTTCCCCTGAAAGCTTAAATTGCATCTCCTTGATACAATTTGCTCATAACATTTGCCCTTATTGGCTTGGTTTCCTGATCTTCTAAGGGCATAGAAAAATATCTACCATAAAAAAATTATCATTCAACAGGAATATAAGAGGGAAAGGGGAGAAAGCAAGGAAGAAAATTAGAGGTATGGTAGCTTAAAGGAGGGATTAATCCTAAACAAAACAAACTCTAGGATGTAATGTACAAAAATATTTATTCCTCTTTTTTAATTGGCAAAAAGGGAATCTGAGGGGGTGCCTATCAATTGGAGAATGATAAACAAGTTATGTTATATAAAAGTAATGAAATACTTTGGGATGTAAGAAATAATGAAGGAGAAGGCTTTTGTGAATAGAAGCAAAGTGAAATGAAGAAAACAAGGAGAATAGTGTAATGACAACAATATGATAAAAACAACTTTAAAAGAATTAAGAACTCAGTGTAATGACCAACCATAATTCCAGAGGACTAATGATAAAACATGATCCCTCCCTCTTGATAAAGAGGTGAAGAACTCACAATGCAGAATGAGACAAATTTTTTTGAACATGGATCATGAAAATTCTTGTGTTTCGCTATATATATTTGTGACAGGTTTTGATTTTTGTTGTTGTTCTCAATGGTAAAGAGTAGAAAAGGAGAAGGCAAATTTTTGCTGATTGAAAAAAAAACAATTAAAAACATGCCACCAATGTGGATTTGGGACCCTTTGTATTTGGTAGATTTCCCAAGACAATTATGTAAGTCACTATCCTCTACCCTACTGACCAAACATTTCTATATAGAGATCAGAGAGGCCAAATCTACTCAAACTAATAACTGAATTATCCTTATTGAATACTTTCCATGTTATTATTGAATGAATCTTCTTTTATTAATTTTTGAATAATCTAGCAACATCTTATTTTGTTCCAACATCAAGCCTGAAATAACAGAGTATCAGACTGAGTCAGGCCCATTCTTACTGCAAATTAAGTGAAATTTTACAGTTGTACATCTCAAGATACTGGCTCCAAAAGCAACTGGGAAAACTTGGTTAGAGTTTACTGATAGTTCTATCTAATAACAATCCTAAAAAGAAACTTCATCTATTTTTCTAGAGGCCCAAATTATATCTGGATTAGATAAGCATACACACTCTCATATAGACCAACCCTAGTTGATGTCCTATCCTTTAGCCTAAACCTCAAGAAGTCGATGAATGGGACTAAAGCAGAATTATTATAATTATTTTTTCTTTTTAAAAATTCATTTATTGAAATAATTTTCAAGTTAAGAAAAAACAAAATAGAAAAAAGACAGAAAAGGAAAATAAAAAAATTATCATGTGTCAGAATTATTTTTATTGAACATGTATATGGCCCCATCAGGCTGTAGAAAATGTGACTATTATCATATCATTTGAGTAATTGTGTTACCACAGTGGCATCCTTCAATATGAATACTTCAGTATTTATTATTCAGTAGGTTAAAATATAATTGGAAAATATTTAACAAAATAAATAAAAATACAATAAAATATGGATAATATTCCAGTTTAAAACTAAGCTAAAATGCAGCCCACAAGGAACATGGATTAGTAATCCCTATTTCTATTGACAACACTGCTATAGAAGATGAATGACTACTCCTTCCTTCATACAAATGGTAGTATTGGGCCAAAATCAATTTCATTACAGATGTAGAAATACCTGAGATTTCATTGTTATTGGGAATTTCCTGGTGAAAAGCTTCTCGTTTCCACTGTAGTTCAAATTCTGCTCTATAACTCATGGCCTTTGAGAGTGGTCTGAGCCCCTGAGAGTTTAACTTGCTGCCAAAGTGATTTTTCTAAAGTGTAGGTCTAACTGTGTCTCACCCCAACTTAGTAAACTTCTGTATCTTCCCTTTATCTCCAGGATCAAATATTTCTTTGGTTTTTAAAACCTTTCATTATGACCTCTTTCTTTCTTTCTATTCAACACTCCTCCCAGCTTCCTTGGTTTCCTTCAAGACTCAGTAAAAATCCTACTCTTTCCAAGAGACCTTTCCTGGACTCTCTTCTATCTCCACTGCTGAGGATTTTGTTGTTGCTGAGTTGTTTCAATCATGTCCAAATTTTCATGACCCCAAATATATGGGAACACAAATACACACACACACATGCACATATCCTGTACAATATTATTGCATATGTACACTTAAATATATACACATATACAGATACATTATATATGCATTGTATATATGCAATTGTACATATAGAATAAACATTGTATGTGGAGTCTATATATACCCATAGATAATATGTATACATTATCTATGGCTATATATACATATGTATGTGTATATATGCAGATACACACTCAGTTGTTTGCATATTATGCCCCCACCATTAGAATGTGAATTCTTTGAGGGTAGGTACAGTGTTTTTGTCTTTCTTTGTTTTCTCAATACACAGCACAATGTCTGATACATAATAAGCATTTAATAAAAGCTTGTTGACTGGCTTGATCAGTGTTACAAGCCACTTTTTTCAGAAGCAGGACTCTCTATCCCATATATCATGACGCCCAAGTCCCAAAGATGTAGTATCATTTCATGATTAAAGCTCACTAAAGCTCACTATAAATAGATTATCTATAATCTATTTATAAAAACTAAATATTTCATTAAACTGAAAGACCTATGTTTACCTAAGGTGTTTGTCTCTGATATGGGGGATATCCTACAAAGAGCTAAAATGAGAGCGGAATTAAGAGCCTTTGAGAATAGTCAGAACCCTATACATGTTAAGATTTCTCCCAAAAGGTTTATTTATAAATGATGTTGTGGTGATTGTAGTAAGCCTTTATATGGTACTGGTCAATAAAATCCCTGATTAGTCATAACTACAAATTTTTGCACCTGAGTGAAGAGACAAGAAAATCCATGTTTTGGATTTCACAGATTTCACTGATATAGATATCTATGTGCCTTTAGGTAAATCACTTATACAAACACACAATAGAAACATTGTTTTTACAACCTCAGGAAAGTAACAGAACTTAAAAATAAAGTGTCAAGATAAAATGTACCAGACTTTAAAAGATAACAAATGAAATTACAAAGTGCTTTGCAAACTTTAAGGTGCTACTTTAATGCTAGATGTTATTGTTTATTTTTTTTAATTACATATACATGTTTGTCCATCCAACATAAACATGTCAGAGATTACAGCAGGCATTTAAATGAATAATTCTCTGGAAGCCATGAGGTTGGTACAAAGAGAAGCAGCAAGCACATCCATTTTGGTGATGACCATTTAATTAAAACACTGGACACTGATAAAGAATACCTTATGAGTTTCTAAAGAAAGAAAGAGGTGGATCTGATGTGCTCATGCAGTTGACAAGTGATAAAGTGGTAATGGTGATAAGGAAAGACAGACTGGAAGCAGTGGGCAGAATAACATGACAAAAAGTATTCGAGGCTAAGGGTTTCTTTACACCATGTGACAGATTAAAAACAGAAGTTAATACAGCAGACCAGGCAAGCCAGAACTGGCTTTGACAGCAGCAGTTCTGAAAGTACCAGAGATGTGGAAAGGATGGAATGAAGGGTGGGGAGGAGGTGCAGAGGGGCACTGTTCGATTCCGTATTTGAGTCATGTCTTCGATCATTTGGGAAACTCACTCCACAAATTCTTTTTTAAGAGGTCATTTGACCCCAATTTTAGAGTAGGGATTCTTAACATGAGATCTATGTGTAGATTTCATGAACTTTTTTTTAAACTATCTTCATTTCAATAATTTCCTTTGTAGTCCTATGTTGTTCTTGTTTTATTTTATGAATTTAAAAACATTCTTAGAAGGAGTTCACTGGCTTCATGTATACTGTCATAGGGATCCATGACACACACAAAAAAGTGAAGAAGCCTGTTGTTGTTAACTTTAGTCCCCCAATCAGCTAGATATGGGGTTTGATTGGGGAGGTGTTGCTCCAAGAATCCTCATGTACAGCCAATCACAGTATCACAGAGCCCAGTCACAGGGATGAAAATGCTTCTTCTCCCATGAAATATTTAAAGTTATTCAAATAACTTGGGATTGATAACTTCCACAGTCTTACATACAATATCCTGTCAGACATGGTATAGTGGGCAGAATACTAAACTTGTAGGAAAAATCTCCTTGCTTAGAATCCTACTTCTAACACTCACTAGCTTTGGCAACCTAGACAAATTGTTTAACTTTTCTCAGCCTCAGTTTTCACTTCTGAAAAAAATGGGCCAGGGAAGTTAGGTGGTGTAGTGGATAGAGTACCAGCACTGAAGTCAGGAGGACCTGAGTTCAAATTTGACTTCAGATACTTAACACTTCCTAGTTGTATGACCCCATTTGCCTCAGCAAAAAAAAAAAAAAAAGAGGGGGGGAGGGACAAATGAAAACTACCTTCACAGGGCTGCTATTGAAGATCAAACATGAAAATGTACATAGAGTATTTTTGAAATTTGAGTTGTCTAAATGTCACATATTATTGCAGCCCCTTCATAAATAATCTGCAATACTTTTTTTTTTCTTAAGGGTTTTTTTTGAAAGGGAGTTCCCTTTTTCATGACCCCAGATATATGGGAACACAAATACACACACACACACACACACGCATATATCCTGTACAATATTATTGCATGTGTACAATTCAATATATACACATATACAGATACATTATATATGCATTGTATATATGCAATTGTACATATAGAATAAACATTGTATGTGGAGTCTATATATACACCCATAGATAATATGTATACATTATCTATGGGTATATATACATATGTATGTGTATATATGCAGATACACACTCAGTTGTTTGCATATTATGCCCCCCCCTTAGAATGTGAATTCTTTGAGGGTAGGTACCGTGTTTTTATCTTTCTTTGTTTTCTCAATACACAGCACAATGTCTGATTGTGCTATTGTATCTGCATGTTATATGTATCTGATTGCATGCAATGTATATGCATATATACAATCTAAATGTCACATATTATTGTAGCCCCTCCATAAATAATCTGCAATACTTTTTTTTCTTACTTTTTTTTTCTTAAGGGTTTTTTTTTAAAGGGAGTTCCCTTTTTCATGACCCCAGATATATGGGAACACAAATACACACACACACACACACACACACGCACACATCCTGTACAATATTATTGCATATGTACAATTAAATATATACACATATACAGATACATATAAATGTTTTCTTTTCAACCTGATTTTTATGGAAATGTTTTGCATTTGCATTTCACATGTATCTTGGGGTTTTTTTTTGTTGTTGTTATTTGGTTGGTTGGTTTTTGCTGAGGCAATTGGAGTTAAGTGACTTGCCAAGGGTCAGACAGCTAGGAAGTGTTAAGTGTCTGAGGTCAGATTTGAACTCAGGTCCTCCTGATTTCAAGACTGGTGCTCCATAAGTGGATAGCCACCTAGCTGCACCCCAATATGTACCTTCTTAAAGGGGAATAGGATAGGGGAGCAAGAAAGAGAATCTGGAAGTCAAAGTTTTTTTTTGTTTTTTTTTTTTTTTAAACAAAAACCATATTGTATTAAAATGTGGTTTTCTCAAATTAACATACGATCTACAGGGATCCTGTATGCTTTTTTTTTTTTTTTAATTTAATAGCCTTTTATTTACAGGATATATACATGGGTAACTTTACAGCATTAACAATTGCCAAACCTCTTGTTCCAATTTTTCACCTCTTACCCCCCCCCCTCCCCTAAATGGCAGGATGACCAGTAGATGTTAAATATATTAAAATATAACTTAGATACACAATAAGTATACATGGGAAGTCAAAGTTTTAAAAACAACTGTAAAAAATGGTTTTACATGAAACTGGTGAAAAATAAAAATATTAAATATATAAAAATAATCTGTGAGAACTATTAGACTGCTGTCATCTCAGACCAGACAGAAAGCATAATGGGCACAAAGCTCAGGTTAGCTAGGCTACCTACCTTCCCTTAACCAATTAGTCAACAAGCATATATTAAGTATTTGTTATATGCTATTTACCATGCTAATCAATGAGAATACCAAGAAAAAAAAAATAAACACCTTGCCTATTAGAAGTTACATTTTAATAAGGAATGAAGTATGTCATAAACCTACATATGCATGGTCTATCCAGAGTAAATAAATGGTTACTCAGAAGGGAAGTCACAACCTGAAATAATAGAATGCAACTAGTATTTAATGTTAATCTTTAATTTAATCTTCCCTCTCTTGAGTTTCAAATAATCAAACTAAAAACTCAGGGCATACTCAGATAAAAGGAGAGCTACTCACTCCCACCTCACTCCAATTTTCATCTCAAGTATACAGCTTACTATTTAGGCAGATTGTGTTTGCCTCTCCAGAAATTCCATCACTGCCAGGTGGTACAAGATAAGAAACTGGAAGGGGGATTTTTAGAATACAGACACCAAGAGAAGGAAAAGTGTCTGAATTCATGCCAGCTCTAAAAACATGTCCCTACTAGGCTCCCAGTCTCTGAAACAGAAATGCTGCCTTAGGGATAAAGAAAACTCCTGGGCATCTTATTCATATCATCTACAAAATAGCTCCTTTTTCTTTAGTATGTTTGTCAATATAGATAATCTAGTTCTGAATATTTCCCCACAAACCCTAAAAATCTAATTATGATGTTATTTTGTCAAGAAAAACTGTACAAAATAAAAATGTTACATAATGCTAAAATATGGCCACTGAGCATGATTGTTTCCATTCTCAATAATGTTTTTAACTTCAAGGTTTTCTTTCATTTTTCTACATTTCTAAGTGAGGTTATTATGGTAGTCTGCTCAGTTTTTTTTTTTTTTTTCTGTAGACATTTATGCTCCAGTAAATTTTAAACCAAGGATAGTTACATATAGTCCATAAAAGAAAGGGTATTAAAAATCACAATATCGATTTGAATTTTGAAACTTGAGAAGATAAAGAAAGCAGTGCTTTTCCCATATTGTTTCTGTAAATCAATATATAAACTACTCAGATACTCAAATGCATCTGGGAGCTCATTGATTTGGATCTTCCCTCCAATGATACAGATTGCAATCCATCTGTGCCTGCCCATTCTGTAAAATTCTGGCTGATTTCTTCCCATAATCTGGCCACAGGAGGTCCATATGCAGCCCTTATAAACAACATTAAAAGGGAAAGGAAATGAAAACAGTGAAATCATTCATCATTATCACCTTCTACTGGCTTGATTTTAATGATAGAATCTATGTCAGATTCCCATGAACTCTAGCTGCAAAGGTCTTTCTTGCTACCACTCAGACATTCTGACAAGAATACAAAGAGGCTTCAAGGATACTACTGTCACTGACCTTGTGACTCAGGGCCATCTCTTTATCCAAATACTTTATTTTATGCTGTATCTTAAGATACACAGAAATTTGCCACACAACCCTATCCAAAAGATTCAAATATATATACAATACAAGGAGACAGAAATATAATCACATAAGGAAAAGGACTAGACTCTCCAGAGCTCTGTGTCAGTGTCCCACAGAGTCTTACATGTCCACATTTCCCTTCCTTAATCCCTGAATGGGTGCGCCTCAGTCAAACTAGGACCTTCTGAAGACCTTAGTTTAAAAAGGCCATGGTCTTCCAGGCATCCAGGGCCATCTCCAGTCATCTTGATTTATATCTTCTCACTGGTCCCAGATGGCTCTAAAGGGGAAAGTGAGGCAGGTAACCCTGTACAGCCCTACCTCATTTAAATTCACTTGCATGTTGTGGCATCACATCCCTGATGTCATAGTCCTCTTCAAGAACAAAGGACAAACAAACAACAATTTCCTTTCCTAACACAGTCATCTCTTCCATGTCATTACTTCCCTCATCTTGGTTTTGATATATTGCAGATCAGCATAAGAAATTAAATGGGAATTTGGGGAGAGTTTATGGAAGTCACAGATGACAGAAAAAGTTTAGAAACTCAAAAATGCACAAAATATGTGTATAATATCATGTAATAACCCAAATTTTCCAATAAATCACTATAAACATGCCACAAAAGAAAAAAAAATTCAATTCTCTGGTACAAATGGAGGGCCAAAAAAATTACACAGATTTTCCAGATTGTAGGGGCACTATGACCCTAACTCTAGTGATGTGGAAGTGATGACTATATATAACCATTTCTAGAGCTGCTAGGTAACTCAGTATATAGAATATTGGACTTGCAATCAGGAAGACCTGAGTGCACATCCAGTCTCAGACACTTATTAGCTCTGTGACTCTGGGCAGGTTATTTCACCTCTTTTTAGTTCATTTGGCCCATTCTGTAAAATTCTGGCTGATCTCTTCTCATAATCTGGCCACAAGAGGTCCATATGCAGCCCTTATAAACAACATTAAAATGGAAAGGAAAGAAAAACAGTGAAATCATTCATCATTATCACAACTGATGGAGAGAATAATAGCACCTTACTCTCTAGGAAATGTTAGGTGCCTGAGGTCAAATTTGAACTCAGGTTTTCCTGACTCCAGCTTCAGTGCTCTATCTACTTCATCATATGGCTGCCCCTGAAAAAAAATTTTTAAGTATTTAGAATACTATATGCACATAGTAGATTCTTAATAAATGCTGGTTTCTTTCCTCTCTTCCTTTTTTTCTCTGCCATTTGAGGGCCAGTTTTGAAAATACTAGCCCTTCATATTAGGGGAAGGAGTGGTCAGTATCAAAACATTTTTGAGATAGGGCATGATAAAAGAAGAAAGAGAAAACAAATGGGGAGAAATACAGTTAGCAATAGTAATTGTAAAAAGAATTTTGAAGCAAGTTTCTCTGATAAGGCCTCATTTCTCAAACATAGAGGGAACTGAGTCAAATTTGTAAAAAAAAATAACTTATATGTACAAAAAAAATATTCATAGTTGTCTTCTTAGAGCAAAAAAAATGAGGGATGCTCATCAACTGGAGAATGGCTCAATAAAGCATGGAATGTGTTTGTGATAGGATATTATTGTTCTATGGGAAATGATGAGCAGGATGCTCTCAGAAAAAGAAACCTAGAGAGTCCTCTATGAAGTTAAGCAAAGTGAAATGTACTGTATACAAAGTAAAAGCAATGTTCTGGGATGATAAACTACAAATTACTTTGCTATTCTCAGTAGTACAATCATTCACAACTACTCTGAAGGACTTGTGATAATAAATACTATCCATACCCAGAGAAAGAATTGATTATATCTGAATACAGACTGAAGCTCGCTCTCTTGCGCCCGCTCTCTCTCTCTCTCTCTCTCTCTCTCTCTTTCTCTCTCTCTCTCTCTCTCTCTCTCTAACTTAATTTTTCTTGACAGTTTTTATTTTCATTAGGGTGGGATATCTATATTTTCTTTCACAACTTGACTTATGGAATGTTTTGCATAACTTCACATGTGGATTTTAATTGTGGGTGGGCATAAGGGAGAGAACTTAGAACTCAAAAATCTAAAAGAGAAATGTAATTCTCTTTGTTTTGAATGTAACTAGGGGAAAATATTAAATAAATAAATCAAATACAAATACAAAATACTAACCCTGAGGTCTAGACTAGGTCTGTGTTTCTGAGCAGCCTTTGAGAGGAAAACAATCTAATATCCTTCTCCAGGTCATTATTAATAATTTCTGCCTTCCTGCTTCAGAGATCAGTTGTTCAACCTTGCTGGTTGTGTGAACAATTCAAGTTGGAAGAAGCCTTAGAGACCCTTAGCCTAACCTCCTACCTTTCTACAAGATCCTTGACAGATGATCATTCAGCTTGATTTTACAAATTTGTGAATGATACTAAGATGAAATGAAAAGCTAATTCCTTGAATAAGAACTCTTCTTATTCTCCCCAGTCCTAGCTGTTAGAACATTGTCCCCCAAGGATAATTTTCATCTACTCCATATATATCTTTTTTTTTACATTTACCTCATTTAAATGTAAAGTCCTTGAGCACAGGGACTGTTTGTTTTTGTCTTGCGTCCCAAAGACACACTTTGGACTAGATTTAATAAAATAAAATTTATGTTCACATTTCAATATTTGTGATGATTTTGGCATGGGTACTCCCTCTACTGATTCAGATCATAATGCCTATAACTTAGAGATTTGTCAGTAATAACACAACTGATATGAAAGGCAGTACTAGAACCCAGGTCCAGCATTCTATCCACAACAGCAGGCTGCCCCTGAAATTTAATCAGGATAAGTATAGAGTATATAAATGTAAAGATCCTTTGGGACCAAAAAATTCAACTGCATAAGGTGAGAGAGATGTCTAGAGAACAGTTCCCATGAAAAGGTTCTAGAAAACTGTTAGCTCATTTTGATTCAAGAGTTTGATCTGACAACTGAAACTTGGGGTTTCACCTAAAAAAGAAGGAAGGCATACTGAGAGTCTAGATGACCAGAATGGGGATGATGATAGTCCCAAAGTATTTTTGCTGACCCTTTGCTGATCATATCTGGAGATTATGTTCAATTCTGAATACCACATTTTAGGAAGGGTAATGAATGCCTAGAGCACATTCAGAGGAGAACCAGAATGTCAAGGATTAATTAATGGGCCATGAAAGAATTAGTTAAAGGAAATAGAGATATTTAACTTGGTGAAGAAAACAATTACAGGGAAACACCATCACCATTTTGAAATACCCAGAGGGCTGTAATGTGGAAGAATGATTATATTTATTTTGCAGGGTCCCAGAGGTCAAGCCTGGGATAAGCGTTTGGAAAGTTCAGACTGACAGATTTGAGTTTGATATAAGGAAAACCTTCGTTACAGAACAATCCAAAGGAGGAAAGAGTTACCTCTTCATTAGTCATCCTCAGGTAGAGGTTAGAGGATCATGAGTGAAGACAAAGCTCCACATAAATGTTAAAAACTCCATGTGATTCTGCATTTGAACAGGGAAAGGGAGCTCACTATTTTGTGAGGCAGCCATCCCAGTGTTGAAAAGTTTTGTTTTTAGGAAAGGAACAAGCATTTATTAAGCACCTACTACAAGCATTTATTAAGCACCTACTACATGTCAAGCATCAGATTCAGCACTTAACAAACATTATTTCATTTGATCCAGATTTCATCTTCATAATCATTTCAGTTCAATTAAACATTTATTGTGTTACTTTGTATAAGGCACTACTATGAAAGACATGGAACATTCGTATATTTTTTCATAGACCTTGCTCTCAAGGAGATGGAGGTTGATGAGTGCAAAGGGAAAGTCCAAGACAGCATGCAAAAGAAAATTTGAGAAGGGAGGTATCATTTCAGTGATTAAAATCAACAAGCATTTATTAAGCCCCTACTATAGGCCAGGAATTGTTCTAAGAAGTAAAGAAACAATAAAAGGCAAAAATCCCTGCCCTCAAGGATCTTATAATCTACTGGAGGAAACAACAGGTAAACAAGATATATATAAATTGGAGATCATCTCAGAAGGAGATCAGAAAAGGATTTATGAAAGAACTCATATAAGTTAGTCCTTGAAAGAAGGGAATAACATAAAGAAAAAAAGACAGGGAACAGAGTATGCATTCTAAGGATGAGAACACTATGAACACAGATGGATTTGATTCAATTTAACAAGTATTTATTAAGTGTCTACTATATGTGCAGCACTGGCTATATAAGAATTGCTACCTAGCCTTAATCATTGAATCATACTGAAACCTCTTGAAAACCTTAGCTTAAAAAGATCAAGGTCTCCCATTTCATGCAGGGTCATCTCTAGTCTCCCTGATCTATATTTTCCCTCTGGACCCAAATGACTCTAGTGGAGAAAGTGAGGCAGGTGATTTTGCCCAGCCCTCCCTTACTCAAATCCAATTCACTTGAATGTCACAGCATCACCTCCCTGATGTCCTCTTCGAGAACAAAGGACAAATAACAACAACAAGCTCTGTGACTTACAAAAACAAAATAATTCCTGCCCTTAAGGAGCTAACATTCATTAGAGGAAAAAATATCCACAGAGAAGTCAATTGAAAATATACACAAAATAAATACAGTCATTTCAAGAGGATGGCAGCACTAACAACTGCAAAATCAAGAAAGATCTCTTGTAGGAGATAACCATTGACCTGAGCCTTGAAGGAAGCTAGGAGTTTCAAGAAATGGAGATAAGGAGGGAAAGTATTCCAAACATCCAATATTCTTTTGTGCATCCTCAATCTGAGCATTAAGATAGGAGAGGGAATGACAAAAATTAAAAAATGGAGGATAGTCCAGTTTAGCAGAATACAGAAAAAGTAAAGGTGAGTTGGATGTTATTAAGCTGGTGGGTTGAAACATATTGTGGGCTCCTAGGAAGCTACTGAAGATTTAATTGGGGAAGTGACAATTATAATGGTACTTTAGGAAAATTACTTGAGTAGAATGAGGGAAATAGTTTGTAGAGCCTTGAGGCTCTTCATTCAGAAGACTATTATGATATAGCATACAAGTAAAGAGGTGAAAGCCTGAAGTTAGGTTGTAGCAGGAATATAAATAAAGTTTTAGATGGAAAGAAATATTGCAAAAGTAGAATTACCAGAATGTGGCAGCTAAATGTATGGCATGAGGGAAAGGGAAGAGTCGACAACCTTGAAGTTATGAATTTGGGTAGCTAGGTAAAGGGGATGCCATTACCAACAAGAAATTAGAAGGAACCACAAGTTGGAAGAAGGAGATGAGTTGTGTTTTGAGTATGTGGAATTTGAATTGCCAGGATGAAAATTTCCAACAGAAATCTGGAAATAATGAGACCAGAGTACTGGGGAAAATGTGGTAGAGATTTTCATTTGGGAATCATCTTTTTGCCTTGGAAGTGGATGAGAGACTACCAAGGGATATTTGATAGAGAAGAGAAGAAAGCCAGAGATAGTAACTAGGAGAACACATATTTTAAAATGGTGCATGGAAGATTCAATATCTAGGAAAAGAGACTGAGAAGGAAAAACTGGGAGGAGCAAAATCATAAATGTGTAGTGTCTTAAAAGCCAAGAAAAAGAACAATACCAACAAAGGGAGATTGGAGAATAAAGCAAGACAAGAAGAGAGCTATGATTGTATCTTAGGGAGAGAGAGGAGCAAGATGGAAGAAAGGTTCTTTTGAAAATAAATCTAATTTGGGGCAGCTAGGTGGCACAGTAGATAGAGCACCAGCCCTGAAGTCAGAAGGACCTGAGTTCAAATCTAGTCTCAGATACTTCACACTTCCTAGCTGTGTGACCTTGGGCAAGTCACTTAACCCCAATTGCCTCAGCCAAAACAAAAAGCTAATTTAAGTGTATTTGTATGTAGAATAAAAGGAGCAAGCTGGGAGAAAGAGAAAAGTGAAAGATGTACTAGCAAAAAAGGATGGTTAATGGATCAAGGTCACAAAGGATGTGAGAGGAAATGTGTGAGGGTCTGGGGAGAAAAGTTAGCTTTAACAATGAGGAGTCCTAGAGCCAAAATGGCAGAGTAAAGGCAGGAACTCACCCAATCTCTCCCCCAAAACCACTTCAAATTCCTTTAAATAATGTCTCTAAACAATGAGAAGTTCTCATAAAAGAGACTTAATAAAATAGGAAGTAAGAATCAGATGAAGGGTAACTTGGTGGTGTGGTCTGTAATGTGCCAGGCTTAGAGTCAGGAAGACTCATCTTCCCAAGTTTGAAAAAACTCTCTTCAGACACATTCTAGCTGTGTGACCATGAGCAAATCTCTTAACTCTGTTTCCTCAGTTTCCTCAATTGTAAAATAAGCTGAAGAAAAAAACAGCAAATTCCTCCAATATCTCTGACAACAAAATCTCAAATGGGGTCACAAAGAGTCAGGCACAATTGGTTGACAAGAATCAAATGTAGAGCTGGAAAAGAATTTATATGTCATCTAAATGTTATAAAAAGAAAGACATTAGGGTACAAATATGTTGATAAACTTGTTAAAAGACACAGGTAAAGTGGCAGAGTCAGAATTTAAGCCCAGGTCATCTGATTCCAAATCCAAAAATCCTTTCTCTGTAACACACTATTGAAAGTGAAAAATCAGGGCTGGAACTGGGGCCCTGAGAAAAGAAGATTTTTTTAACAGAGGATATGATAGAATTAATAAAGAATAACCATACAGCCCTAAGACTTCAGAATAGATTAAGTAGCATCAAATTGTGCTTGAAATTAAGTAGCATAAATTTTTAGTGATAACTATCCAATATGATCTCCTTATTATCAAGGCAGCTAATTAATGAAGTGGAAAGAGCACCAGATCTGGCGCATGAATTCGTAAAGTCCTAAATTCAAATCTGCTCTCAGAAACTTAATTATTGTGTGACCCTGGGCAAGTCACTTAACTCTATTTGCCTCACTTTCCTCTTCTGTAAAATGAACTAGAGAAGGAAATGGCAAACCACTCTAGTGTCTCTGCCAAGAAAACCTCTACAAGTGGTCACAATAAATCACACATGACTGAAGCGACTAAATAAAAAACAACAACAAGCTCAGCCAGGTTAAGGAATACCAGTCCAGTGACCTGAGATATCTGTGCTTTCTTGAGTTGCCTACAAACAGTGAAAGATTAGGAAAGGCTGGTGCCCTTATTAGGACTATTAGAAACTGCTTCTTCCTTCTTGCTCCCCAGCTCAGCTACCTGACTCTCTTACTATGTTAATAATGGTCACATTCTGTCATGACAGCCCCATCTCTGCAAATTTTAGGTCTCAGGTGGCATAGGCACAGAAACCCACAAAGGACCTCCAAGATATAGCTACCATAACACTCTGGTGCTACTTCCCAAAAGGAGAGCAAATTAAATGCTTCTCATTAGAGACAACTCCCAAGGGCCCTGATGGCTGAGTTTGTAATGCTCAACCATGCCCACAATCTTAGCAAATTCCTCCTTTCACTCAGCTCCTCATCTCTGAATCCTACAAAAATCACAGCTACTTTCCCAAAACACAAACCAGCAGTTTTCTCTAAGACTACCATCCTGAGTATCTTGGCAACAGTGGTCTTGGGTGAAAGTGCTAAATCCTTCAGTCATCCTCCAAAGAGCACTTTTCAGTAATTAGTATCTGACTAGGGCTCTCAAAGAGATTTCACCAATGTTTATGAATGCCTCTTCTGAATTATCTTTTGCCTCCTGAACCTTATGCACTTCTCTCTGCCCTTTAATACTGACAATACAAAACTAGGGAAAGAGACAGGTTCATAGTGAAAGGTGATGAGTTCAAGTTTAGACATGTTGAATTTGAGGTGTCAGTGGGACATCCAGAGATGGATGAACAATCCAAGAGGTGAACAATAATTTGGAAATAGAGGTCAAAAGAGGGATTGGGGTGGATGTGTTGATTTGTGTAAGTGTAACCAGCTAGACTGCATTCAGAAGAGGGAAACCAGGATGAAGAGGGTTTGTGTCATCTAAAGATTACTGAAAGGAGTCTGAAGTAGGGAAGACTTGGGGTCAACATAATAGCAATCAGAAAATACTACAAAGGATGCCATATAGAAAAAGGATTGGGGGGCACCTCGGTGGTGCAGTGGATAAAGCACCAGCCCTGAAGTCAGGAGGACCCAAGTTCAGATCTGATTTCAGACACTTAACACTGCCTAGCTCTGTGACCCTGGGCAAGTCACTTAACCCCAATTGCCTCAGGGAAAAAAAAAAGATTGGGTTTATTTGACTTGGTCCCCAAGAACAAAACTAGGATTAATAGATTGCAGAGAGGTAGGTGTAAGGCTTTGTATGGCAGGAAGTTGGGGGATGGGCAAGAAATCCTAATAATTAGAGCTCTCTTAAAGTAATAACAATGACAAGAGTATTAATCTATCACTTTAAGGTTTGCAAAGCAGTTTATAAATATTTTCCCATTTCATCCTTGCAACAATCCTATAGAATAGATGTCATTATTATCTACAATTTATAGATGAGGAAACTGAGACTGGAAGAGATTAATAGATTTGCCCAAAATCACACAATCTGAGGCTAGATTTGAACTCGGATCTTCCTGAATTAAAGTCAAGCATTCGTCTCTCTATGTCATAGATGTGCAATGGTCTTGGAAGGATAAAATTCACTGTCACTGAAAGTCTTCAAGCAAAGACTGAGTGACTATTTGTCAGGAATATAGTTGAGAACTATATCACTTAGAAAGAAATGGACTAGGTGACCTTTGATGTGTGGCAGGTGAAAGATGAAATGATGAAGGAAAGAAGGGTTTGAACTTCTGAGCATTTTGATTTATTAAGTAATGCAGACCAATTGTCTAACAAATCAAGACCAGTAGCTTCCTCAATTTATACACTGGGCCCCAAATACAGGGAGAGATAGATTTGTATGCATTAAAAACAATTACTCAAATAAGACCAATTAGTTAAAAGGAAACAATTAAGATACATAAAGGATTTGGTAATCTGACTTCTAATTGGAAGAAAGATTAGGGACTTTTCAAATTGGGAGGGAGAGAGTAAACAAATGCAATTCCCTGAAATCAGAAAAAGAGGTGGTTCTTCCTTCCCACCCGCCCCCCATCAAGTGTCTGTATTCAATCAAAGGAACAAAGAAACAGTAGCTGATTGATCGGAGTGCAGCCAGTTTTCAGATAAGATATATGGGTTGCCTGAGATGCCTACTTGTGAGAAAACACCTTGCATCAATCTTCAGATCTGACCAGGTTTCTGGTCAGCATAACCCAAGTGCTTAGTTAAGGGTTTCTAAGAAAAAGATGGAGGTGGTCCAGCTTTCTAACAATGAAGACACATTCAAATGTTCAAACAAATATAACAAAGTTATCTCACAATTCGCACAATTAAATAGTTCTCACAAGACAAAAAATGGATTAGATCCGTAATTAAATATAAAGGAAACTGAGCGCCAGAACTGAGTCAAAAGACTGAGTCAGTATGGTTCATTCAATTCCGACTATCACTGGCTGCTCCAATCCCCTAAACTACTTTAATTTCCCTCTTTTGATTCGCGGGAGAGTAGCAGCACGCTCCCCCCATGGATATTTACCTGTAAGTCAAATCTATAAAGATTTTTTTCACATATTCATAATCAGAATTACACAAGACAGATTGCAGATCAAACTACTTAGAGGGTTCACAATGGACTGGCTAATTTAAGAAAGGAAATTTACATGTCACCAAGGTAACCAAGAAAACTTAGACATAAACATGAACACCATGAAACAAAAGAGCAAAGAAATACAAATTATAATCATCTATATTAACTATCATCAAGTCTCCTTGTATCCTAATAACTCACTCCCAGTATCCATTTAATCAGCATATTTTGAGTCCTAGATATCTCATGTAGTCATCTGGTCCCTGGAAATATTTTCTCTTGTACTTTCTGAAAGACGCTTTATCCTCATGATAGCTATGAAGGGGGTTCTGCTCCTATGGTTCCAAAACACTTATAGACATTCCTAGATAATTGTAATAAAATCTGCTAGTAAGAAGACCTAATACAATTTAGCACAATGTCTTAAATTTAGTTTTCTAATAATTAGTTCATGTGAAAACCAGTTCAAGCCTCATAGAGCTAATCCTATTAACAATAGAGATATAAAAATAACATCAAGTTGGGAACTCGTAATTCATCTGAGACTTTAGAGAATTTCAGTTTTTAAATTCTACTTACTGTTTTTCTTTGTCTAAAATCTGGACCTGATATAAGAATCATTTTAAAAAATTCATGAGCATTTAACTTATAAAATGAACTCTTCTGTCATTTAAAGTTATCAGACAGATACTTTTAAAATGGTGAAATAATTTCATTTTCTTTATAATTATTTAAAAATATTATATTATCAAGTTGCTAGAGAATTTAGAATCAAAAGATGTTGACTATCGGTCTCGTGCCGGTATTTAGCCTTAGACGGAGTTTACCACCCGCTTTGGGCTGCATTCCCAAGCAACCCGACTCCGAGAAGACCCGGTCCCGGCGCGCCGGGGGCCACTACCGGCCTCACACCGTCCACGGGCTTGAACTCTCTCTTCAAAGTTCTTTTCAACTTTCCCTTACGGTACTGTGAAAATCGTGTATTTTAAGATCAGCAGGAGACAGGAATTCAGGTTAGGGGAAAATCGTCAGTCTTTATTCTCAGTGAAGAAGGATCGGAGGTGGAAGAGAATCGGCGATAGCAATGTGTGCAGCTGAGTCAAAAGCTAGCTCGGACCAGCAGCCACAAACCAGCAACTCGGAGTTTCGAACCTCAGCCCAATCTCTCCCAGCTTGTCTTCTTCCCTCTGCCTCCACCACCAAAAATCGTCATTTCCATACAACACATCAGGACCAAGGAGAGTGGCAGGGACCATTCTTAATCCAATCGTATATTAATAGAGTATAGCCAATTACTATCTAGCCTCATGTACTTGGGACCTCAGTGCAATCAGCTCAAACCTCGCCTTACATTTCCGCTTTCTTTTATTTTAGAACCCAGTGGTCATGCCATCCTGACTCCTCAGGGAGGTCAAAGCCCAAGGAGGTATCACAGCCTCCCCTAACTTCTCAGGGAAGGAGGTGAAAGCACCGAAAAGGAGGGTGATCACAGCCTCCTGACTTCTCAGAAAAGGCTGAAAGCACTAAAAGGAATGATCACCCCTACCTGACATCTCAGGAAGGGAGATAAAAGCACCAAAGGAAATGGGGGGTTGCTAGGGGTTTCTGGGCCGAAGGGTCTTATTATGCACAAACCCATCAGCATGGGAGGTATTACAAAGCACAAGCAATAGGAGGCTATTAGGGATGACCTCCCTCAGTCAGTGCAGGCTCGATGTGGTGTAACAAACATGTTGTACAACAAGTAGCGGAATGCAAACAATATAAATCAACATGGTGTTGAAAAGATCACCAGAAGTCCTAGAAGGTGGTATGTAAACAACAGTCACACATACACCTTCTTCAGCAGCAGAGATAGTCCAAAACCAATCTATTGTCCATTGTTTTAATGTCAGGGAATCCAATGTCCCCTGAGTTTTTAAGTCCTGAAAAGTCTTTTTATGTGTTAGGAATCCAATGATTCCAGCAGATTTTGAAGTAAACAGTCTTATCATTTCAGAGAATCCAATGATTCCTGAGGGTTTTAAGTCCTATGTCTCAGAGAATCCAATGATTCCTGAGAGTTTTCAAATTCCATGTCTCAGAGAATCCAATGTTCCGAGGGTTTTCAAGTCCTTGTCCTCGAGAATCCAATGATTCTGAGAGTTTCAAGTCCTATGTCTCAGAGAATCAATGATTCCTGGGGTTTGAAGTCCTATGGCACAGAGATCCAATGATTCCTGAGGGTTTTGAAGTCTGACAATCTTTGATGTCCATGAGTCAAACCCATAACTGCAGCTCTTTCAATGGTGAGCACAATCAGCAACAGCACCATCCGATATTTCTTGGTCTTCTCCTTTGTTTCAAAGGTCTGCTCCGTCTCTCGCGATGGACAAGGCAATATGCTCGTTGGCACCCATCTGATTCCTTCTCCACCTGTGAGATACAAGCAAACCCTCTCCCAAAGCAGTTAGCCTATCTGGTCCTTTCCATTCACCACTTTCTGGGTCTCTCCACATCACCTGGCGATATCTAAAGATAGTGGAGCCGCCGCATGAACACTGACCTTCCGTGGGTTTAAAACCTTGTCAGCCGGAGCCAGTTATCTTTTCAAAAATCAAAGTTAATAGTATAAAGAGCTAGATTTAGAAGTTCTCTAGGGTTACCTGTGGCCTCCCTTTCTTTTGTTTTTGGAGTAGTGTCTTAATATCTCTTTTCTCCACTTTGCCTGTCCTTGAGGATTAAAAGGTATGCCCGTGGTGTTAAAAATCTTATACTGTGCACAAAAGTGTGCAAAATGTTTTGAAGATAAGCAGGACCATTGTCTGTTTTTTGCTTGTGGCACCCTATAATGGCAAATGCTTGTATGAGGAATTCAGTGACCATCATGTCTCTTTTTGCGTGGCATTGCAAAAGTGAATCCTGAAAAGGTGTCTACCACAACATGGGGAAAGACAGACGACCAAAGATTTATAATGGTCCATCATTTGCAGATTTCATTGGGTCTCAAACCACGAGGTTTCTTCCCGGGCAGGTGGAGCGTGGAAAGAGGAGCGTACAGGCTTTACTATGCTCCTAGCTTCCTCTTTGTTATTCAAATTGAAAGTAAAGCTCGAGCAGCCTGATGATAGAATGAGATGCTAGCTTCTTGGAAAAAGGGTATTGACCAACATAGTTAGAAGGGTTATTGCCGAATTGCCATCAAATGGGACTGAAGTCACTATGAGAATGGACATGTAATATAAAGATCTTACCTGGATGCTTTCTCACTTGTGAAGTTTCTTAAGAAGTAATATAGAGGCTGCAAATTTTATTTGGGCTGTGGCAATTTTTGTCACATACTGAATAGGCCAATCAGATATTATATTATGTCTCCTGGATAATGGTAAGAGCTAGAATGATCGCGTAAATTCTTCTGCTGAGTGGATTGAAAAGGAGTTTGACTCTCTCTTTATAGTTAGATCATGAGAGTACACTAATATTAGTTTGGATGCATCTGTGAAGAGTTGTTGGTCCTTGAAGAGGAACTTTAGAAACTTTTCTTCAAAGTATCGCCAATTATGTAATAGTCTAGTTATTTTAATGGAGACCATGTAAAATTTGGAGCCATAGCTAATAAAATTTTGCCACTCTGGATGGTCTCTACAACACATTAATTTGTGTATTGGTATAAAAGGTGTATATTCTTATAGGTCTTGTCCCAATAATTGTTTGCTCCTTAGGTGGCCTTTAATAAAATTCACCACAAGCACTGGGTAGGGTGTGGCTTGATCTGGTTGTGCTGGGAGGTTCACCTTATGACATGTGTCCTTGATGAAGGATGCTGTGGGTGCTTTTTGAAAATGATATCTCCAAGGGTTTTGAGTGACTCTTTCAACCAATTGGATAAAGCAGTTCAACTTCTCTCAAAGCCTCTTGAGCTTCTTTTGTAAGCTGGTGGTGAATTTAAAACTGTCTCCCTTAAAATGTCATATAACGGTTGTAACTGATGGTAGTCGGCAACACTGGTCGCATCCATTGGATATCTCCTATCAATTTCTGAAAATCATTCAAGTGTTTAGCTTTTCTGTTTCTAAGAGAGTTTTTGAACTATAGCACCTTTGGGTATCTTCGTATCCTAAATATTGAAAAGGACATGTCTTTGAATTTTTCTGGTGCTATGTATAATTTGTAATTCCTTAGTGTTTCTATGGTCTTTTGTAGACATGTTTCTAACATTTGTTCCTCAGGTGCACATCCAAAATGTCATCCATGTAATGTAATAGCATAACTTTTGGAATGCTTTTCTTACTGGAGCAAGAGCAGCAAAAACATACATTTGACACATAGTAGGGGTTGTTTTCATTCCTGTGGCAAAACTGTCCATTCATATCTTTTATAAGGCTCAGTGTTAACTCTGGGCACTGAAAAGGAAAATCTTTTCTTATCCTCCTTATCCAGAGGATAGAATAAAAAATCCTTAATATCTATGACCAAAGAAGCTATTCTCTAGGAACTGAGTAGGAGATGGAAGTCCAGGTGAAGAGTTCCATGTTTCCATCTGTTCATTCACTTTCTTAAATGTTAACATCCTCCATTTTTGATTTCTTTTCACAACAAACACTGGGAATTCCAAGGACTTAGAAAGGTTTAAGTGTCCTTGGTCAAGCTTGTTCTGTACTATATCTAATAAGGCTGAATTTTATTTTACTTACACTGCTCTATCCAACTGGGGTATCAGTTTTCCATTGGATGAACAGGAAAGTGTTGGCAGGCCTTCAAAGCAGCCCTGCTTAAAACCGAAGTATCTTTTTAACCCTAATTGTGAAAACGTCTTTCCCCACAGATTGATGGATTTTTCAACTATAAAGGAGTAAAAACTCCTGTTTTGTTCAAAATTCCATCTCATAGGGAGACTAATGCTGCTTATTGATCCTCCACGCCAGAAGAATGTCAGCTTTTAATCTTTGCAGTGACTGGGCCAGTTGGCCTCTAATGACCGTCCGATCTGCCAGTGTCTACCAATCCTTCCAATGGAAGGCCATTTATATAGATTGTGAGCATAGGTCGGTCAGTTGTTCCATGCTGTCCAGTAAACTGCTGGATTTTGTGATCTGGAATCAGAATCTGGGTGACTATCACCAGGCTGCTTATTAGGATTCAAAGTGAGTAAACCTGATGCTACTATTTCTCCTGGGTGATAAGTCCTCATTGTCTGCCTGTATTGGTGACTGGGATATTATCTACATTCCCCAGTTTCCCACATCAGTATGGATGGACACTGTTTTACGTGCCTCAGGAGGTAAAATGGTCAAGCCTACTGTGCCTGGAGGCAAGGGATCCATAGGCTGGAAGGAAACAGATTTCACCTCTCCAGGGGTATCTCAGTTGTCTCCGCTGCACACATCTATTCTCTAATTGAATCCCTTTTCTTCCATCAGGTTTGCTTCCTGGCTGATTGATTGTGTAATCCTTTCTGCCATCATAGCTTTTGGCTGATTGGTCTATTGGGGTATTGGCGTCTAGGCACTCTCTGGGTGCACCATTGGCTGCCATCATGCCCCAAGTGTTTTCCGGGCCCTGGCTGGGCCCTCATCCGCTTCCTGAACCTGTCCATTCTGAGGCCCAAGGAAGCTCTGCTGCATTTTGGACATGGGATCTGGGTCTTGTTCTCCCACCCTGCTTTCTCACTCTGCCTCTATCCAACATTGAGCTTTCAGGATGCCCTACTTTACCACACTGAAAGCATGCCTTCTCTCTGAAGTCCCTTGCTGGAAGGGACCCTGTCTACCCATGTTGGGATCTTTGGGAAGTCTGCATCATAGTCTGGCTATAAAGGCATTTGTGCCCACTGTGGCTGGCGTCTTATGAACTCCTCTAAAGGAGCATCCTTAGGCAGTCCTAGTATAATCCTTCTGCACACCTCATTAGCATTTTTCCTTAGCAAGTTGCCTTATTAAAACATCTGTTGTTGGATTTTCCCATTAGTTCTTGTATAGAGTTCTGCAAACGTCCCAAAAGTCAAAAGGGCCTCATCTGTTGCATTATTTTGTGAAGGCCTCACCTTTATCATTTTTATTGTGAATCGAATCCACTTTTGATAGCATTAGCAGAATTTGCTCATATTGCTACTGAATAATAACCTGTGCTGTGACGTTCATATGGACCTATACCTTGTAGTAGGTCATGGTGATCCAGCATGAACAGCATTTGACTATTTTTGTTGGGCTTGATCCTACAGAGCTACTATATTCAGAAAGCCACATGTAATTTTGTCCAGGTTCTGGCATACCCTTGCTATAGATTTCCAGTCATCAGAGTCAAGACTGAAAGCCAAATTCTGAACAGCATCTTAACATAAGCTGATGTAGCCCAAATTGGGTGCAGGCCTTTTAAGATCTTTAATGATTTCTACATTAAAAGGAGATATCTTCGACTTTGTTGGACCTGAGCATTAGACTGGAAATTACAGGAAACATAATGGTTGTAGCTCCCGGATGTCCACACCCTTTTCTTTGGCCTTCATTAAGCCCTCTTGAAGCCTGCTCAGGTTGGTCCCTCACTGCCCCCCACTGCCCCTCCTCCCTCCATCCCCGAGGGTGGAGTTGGTGGAGGAGGTCAATCACTTGCTCCTGGGGTGGGGCTGAAGCCGCCTCCTGAGGGGAAGGTCACCACACCCTTCTCACTTAAGTCTCCATGCCCTGTGGGGATATGGTCATTAATCTCTTCATTGTCTTCTTCCTTAATATCATGGCTAATTTGAGGAGGAGTGGAAGGAGTCAAGGCTTTTTTTTCTTCTAGGGATTCTTAGTGCTACTGAAATACATTGTATAAAATAAAACCTCCATGGAATTGAATGAGGACCATATTCTCTGAAATTATGAACATTCTTGTTCAACCGGGACCAGTTATCTCGAGAAATCTGCTCCTCCTCTGATCCAAGGGAGTGCAGTTTAATATACCCACAAATCTCGCTATCTGTTCCCAAGTTATAATACCATGTTTCTGTCAGCTTAATCATGCTTTCCATAGCACCATTTGGGTGGGGTTGGGGGCGGATGGAGAGTCTTTAGCTAGCCTTGTCCCATTTTTAGCCAAAAAAAAAAATTACTGGTTTAGTTTTTAAGAAAATAAGTCCTTTTGTCTATTAACAATACTCACCAAGTTCCTGGTCACCGGAGACTTCTTCAGTCCTTGGTTCCACCGTTGCCAAATGGAAAATCGTGTATTTTAAGATCAGCAGGAGACAGGAATTCAGGTTAGGGAAAATCGTCAGTCTTTATTCTCAGTGAAGAAGGATCGGAGGTGGAAGAGAATGAAGCAACAATGTTGCACTGAGTCAAGAAGCCAAGCTCGACCAGCAGCCACACAACCCAGCTCGAGTTTCGAACTCAACCCAATCTCTCCCAGCTTGTCTTCTTCCCTCTCTGCCCACCCACCAAAATCGTCATTTCCTATACAACACATCAGGACTTCAGGGGAGGTGGCAGGGACCATTCTTAATCCAATCATGTATATTAATAGAGTATAGCCCAATTACTATCTAGCCTCATGTACTTGGGACCTCAGTGCATCAGCTCAAACCTCAGCCCATTACAAAAAGACTTCTGGCTTCTTCTAACTGGAACTGTTAAAGAATATATATATATTTCTTAGCATTACATGAAACTTTTACAAAAACTGACCATGTATTAGGACACATAGATATGGCAACCAAGTGTAAAAAGGTAGAAATAATAAACATATCCTTTTACAGATAATAACATGATAAAAATAGTAACCATTTCAGTAAGCCTAAACAAAAGACAGACTCAAATGAAGACTTAACAATGTAATCCTAAATAATGAGTGAGTCAAAGAATAAATCATAGAAACAATTGGTAATTATGTGAAATAAAACTATAAGGATGAAACAACATACCAAAATTTCTGGGATGCAACTAAATCAGATCTCAGGGGGGAAATTATAAAATTAAAATTATAAAAACATTATTCTGAGAAGGCATCCATAGGTGTCACCATTCTGTCAAAGAGATCTGTGACACACAAAAAAAGTTAAATATTCCTGAGCTAGCATTTGGAAGACGACATTTAATTTTCCCATATGATTTAACTTATAATAACCTATTTATAATCTATCATTTATGGTTAGGAACTCAGACTAAACTACACACACACACACACACACACACACATACATTTAATCCATAATGCCACTAAAATGTATATTGACAGTGAAACATTAGAAAAGAATATTGTTAAAATTTGGAACACAAAGTCTTACAAAAATGAATATTGAAAACTATCTTTACATGTATTTAGAAAAATAAAACATTATTGAAAGAAAAAACGAATACTGTTATAACATTAGTAATTAAATAAAATTAAACAAGAAAGGTATTTACCTCTAATGTTGATGGTTGAGAGAAAGCAGATGTAATCAGAGAATTCAAAAGGTAAATAAAGACTTTTGTCAAAAAAAATTATATATATATATATATATATATATATATATGAAAGGGATTTCTTGGAGCTTTAATATATTTTGCAAATTGTTGGTTCAGTACTGCATTTATTTTTCACTTCAAAATTTATGTCTTCTTACCTGAGGAGAAAGAAAATAAAGGGAAGGAAAGAAGTATTAAGATAGATGCAACTCCCTGAGGAAAATATAGGGTTTCTCAAAGGTTTAAGGAAAGATTATAGAGTAATTGCATGAGGGTTTGCATGAGGGACTGGAACATCTATCTAAATGGGATCACTGACTAAAACTGGCTAAACTCTGGAACATAAAGCAATAGGAGAGCCAGCAGCCTTTACCAGAGAAGAGACCAGCTGGGAGAGAAGTGTTGGAGTGGGGCCCCACATTGAACTGTGCCATATTTCACCTTAGACTCTGTCTGGACAATAGCTCATTGATTGAAGAGTTCCTCTCTGAGATCCCTATCTCTTTGAGGAGCCCCAGTCATGCTGCTGGGTCTCACTCTTAGCTCAATATATTCTCTGTGCTCCTTCTGACCCACAGCTGCATTGGGTCCCATGAGTAACACCCATGCTTTCCACTTCCTTTCATATTTTATCTTTTCTTATTAAAATATGAGATCCTTGAGAATAGGGATCAGCTTATTTTATTGTATTTGTGACCTTTGTGATTGATACAATGCTTGGCATATAATAAATATCCAATATCTGGTCAAAAAAAGATAGATGCACCTCACGGTAGCATGAGGTATCAGATAGTATTGTGAGCCCAATATATATATCCTTGTATCATCGCCCAAAGTAGCCTCAGGATAAGAAGTGAGGGAAAGGCAGTAACTAACCAGCATTTTTGTGAATAAAATTTATGAAAATTCATAAGATCAAAGACATAGAACTGGAAGGAATCTTAGAAAGCCTTTGAGTCAAACACCCCCATTTGTCAAGTTGATGGTCTTAGTTCATAGTTCAGATCTTTACTAATCTAATTTCTTTTACAACCTGGCATCATGGTAGATAATGTGATGAAAGTAAGGATATATGACTTCAGAATATCAATAAATAGGAAGTATCAGGAAGACTAAGGTTCAAATCCTACCTCAGAGACCTACTATCTGTATTACCCTGAAAAACCCTCTCTCAGCCTCAGTTTCTTCATCTGTAAAATGGGAATAATAATTGCACCCATCTCAGGGCATTTTTGAGGATCAAATGAGATAACATTTGTGAAATGCTTTGCAAAACTTAAAGTGTCATATCAACTTATTGTTTGTAATTATGTTATTAGTAGTAGTAGTAATTATTTTTAGACTGAATGCTTTTCAAGCCCCAACAACTTTTCCATTTCTAAGCCCCCAAAATATCACCTTTATATTTTGTCATTTGTTATTGTTGAGTCGCATTTTATTCATGTTTGATTCTTTGTGATATCATTTGGGACTTTCTTGTCAAAGATAATGGAGTAGTTTGCCATTTCCTTCTCCAGTTCATTTTACAGATGAAGAAACTGAGGCAAACAGATTAAGTGACTGAGTCAGGATCACATATCTAGTTAGTACCTGGGGCCAAATTTAAACCAACAACCTGTCTCCATTTTTAAAAAATTAATATGTACCACACAAAAGCCAGTAGTCAGTATCCTTTTGGTCCCAGCAGATTGTTGCTAGAAGCCCTTGCTTGGTGACACATTAGAGTCAGAATGTATCATGTGTCATGATTTCTATGACATGATAATCCTAAACAGATTAATTACAGGCATGAGACTTGAATAAGGTTGATGAATTTGGGATATTCCTTTGTCCATAGTGATCTCAGGATTCTATTTCTTCTTACCCAAAGGGAAGACCTGATCTCCCAAATTCCACTGACTTCAGGACTAAAAAAGGTTACCCTGCCTCTGTGTTTCTGAAAAAGCAGAGACCCCTGCTTTTTGCTAATGGCTACTATTCTGTGTTTGTCTGTGGGTCAAAGTAAGACCTTAGGGAATTGGCTTGTGCTGACCAGATCACTAACAGAAGCAGCCTTAATGAAATTCAGTCTCAAAGTCAAACAGAGAAACTGTGTGTCTGCAGCAGTCATCTACAGGCTCAAAAACAATTGAGAGAGGAAGTCATTTTTTTCCTTAAATAATAAGTTCAATCAATCAGCAAGCTTTCATTAAGTACTTACTATGTGTCAGGCACTGAGCTAGCTAGGTGTTGGAGATACAAAATACAATAAAGGAAATTATCTCCTTACTGGCAAGCAACTTACATTTTAATGGAGAGTTTATATTCTGAAAGGGAATTAAGTCTCAAAAATCAACTCAGGCTGTAAGAAGAAAGCAGGTTTCAAAAGTCTAAAGCACATGGAGTCCAGAACCTATTAAGTAAGCAAATAAAAGACAGTGGAGTTGGAGATAAGCTTTGGATCTGGAGCAGAAGCTATTTTTTTTCTCTGCCAGGTATAACCTGACAGGCAGAAGGGAAGTTGAAGCCCTGCAGACATAGGTACAAGATATAGAGTTGTTTAGATCTACCTACTGTTTTTCCTTATCTCCAGTTATCCTGATCTATATCTGGCCACTGCACCCAGAGGGATCTGGAAGAGAAAGTGAGGCAAGTGACCTTGCACAGCCCTCCCTCCCTTATACCTGACTCACTTGCATATTACAGCATTATCTCCCTGATGTCATGATCCTCTTCAAGAATGAAGGACAAACAGCAATTAGCCTATGTCCAGGTGACACAGTGGATAGTGCATTAGCCCTGAATTCAGGAAGACCTGCCTTTAAAGCCAGTCTCACACACTTACTAGCTGTATGATCTTGGACAAATCACTTAACCCGGTTTGCCTCAGTTTTCCCATCTATAAAATGACCTGGAGAAGGAAATGATGAATCATTCCAGTGTCTTTGCCAAGAAAAGGAATCATAGCGATTCAGACACAACTCAATAACAAGTCTAAATGAGTTTGTCTAAAAGATCTCTAGACTAACCCTCCTTTCATATCCATCTTTCATACCTTACAGTACAATCTGTTTCTCTGTATACATATGTCTTCTCACATTGGTTATTACTAAGGTCAGCTAGCTCCATTTTCTGTTCCAAATCTTTGGGCTTTTTAACTCTACTCTTGGTCCCTTTCCACTTACCTCTCCCAAGTTCCCTGCTCCACTTCTCTGGAACCACAAGAATAGTACTCCACTCCACCCACTTCAAGGTTTGCGTCTCTTCCCACATCTAGTCCCTTCTAGAACATCGGTTAAATTTCATACTTACTTAAGGCACACATTTTTATACTGAAACATAAATAACTCCAAGCTAGAGAAGAGGGGGTGTTTTGTTACATATTAAAAGAGAAAAAAAAAAAAAAACATGAGAAAGGACAAAAGGGAGAATGTGAGGCAGAATGTAATTAATCATAATATTGTAATTGTAAAAAAAAAAAACCTAATAAATATTATAAATTAGTCCAACTAAATCAGATCTGGCTAAATTCAAAGACTGAGCTGGAAAAGTTGTTAGAGATAATTAAGACCAACTGTTTATTTTCAGGAGATAAAAGTGACTTGCCAGTGGTCATGCAGGGCAATAATCAAAGTCCAGGCTAGATCCCAGATCTTCTAAACTTGTGATTTAGTCCTCTTTCCACTACATGAAGCTCATCTTTTTAATGGTGGAGGTTTCGTATATTGGAGAGGTCTTAGAACTTCAAATGTGCAGATCTTCAGAGATCTTCAAATCCTAATACTTCCACTTTCTACTTATTATAGAAGTCATTTAATCTATTTGAACTTCAGTTTCCTTAACAAAGGGTTATATCACCAAGACTCATATCCAGCTTAGATAAATTCTAAATTTATCATCTTTTGAAACCCAGTGTTAATTCAAGTCAGGAAAAATCTAGGTGGAATTTGAACCAGGTAAAAGGTAAAGTTCAAGAGGCACAGGTAAAAAGTGGGAAATGGGAGTTGGAAGAAGAAAAAGGGGGAGAGGGTTTCAGTGTCATTCAGGCCTGAAGTCACTTTGTAGTTGTCTGAAAGGTTCCTTCTCCTGCTGTAAAAATATAACTGTCTCTAAGACAGTGAAAGTTCTGACATAAGCAGATTTGGGGAGTTCACTGTTTTGGATTTCTCCAAATATGTTTAGAATTACATACTTTTCAGGCTTGTAGTTTTAAAACATGCATCTAGAGAAGAAATTTGGAATGCTTTCAAAAGTCAAAAAATTTAATTTGGTCACAAGATGTCAGTTAACACACATTTATTAAATGATTTATGTGTCAAGCTGTGGAGATTCGAAAGAAAAGAAAAACAGATCCTTCCTTCAAGGAGTTCACATTCTGATGGGGCAGACAACAAGCAAATAACTACATGCATATATACACTACAGAGAAGAGATGTAAATTTCTGTCTTCTCTTGGATTTTTAGGTCCGAACCTGGATTCTCACGGTGGGCTACACAACCGCTTTTGGAGCAATGTTTGCAAAAACGTGGAGGGTCCATGCTATCTTCAAAAATGTGAAAATGAAAAAAAAGGTAATTCCCACCTAATTCTCTAAAATAGCAATGACATATTCCACATCCATGTGAACCCAAATTGGGTGTTTACCATGGATTGTCTTTTTAAACTTTCCAAGGAGCTGAAGCAAATTTCACAGGCAATGTTACCACCACTTTTATAACTGGGTTCTGTAAAAACTAGCATTGTGGGGCACTGTCACCCACTGGTATGCATTTGGTGGCAAATACTCATTTTGGGATGAAAAGGGTGAACTTAAACTGTGGAACCCATACCATTTAATTAAACCCAAATTGGTCAATTAACAGTATATAAGTGCTTACTGCATGCCTGTCAGATTTTGTGATAAGTGCTAGGAATACAATAAAAAGAAAAAGAAAAAAAAAAACAGTCCCTACCCTCAAGATGATCACATTCAAATGGAGGGGCTCACATTTCAAAATAGAGCAGGTCCTAGTCCACATTCCCCAGACTAGGTATCCTCAATGGTAGATTAAGACCCCTTTGTGGCCCTTAAAAACCTGTACAAGATGATCTGACCCCGTCCTTATCCTGTTCCTCTAGTTTCCATACTATAAAAAAAGAAAAAAACATCTCCAGCAAGGTGGGCAGAGACCCAGGTCAACTGTTTCCCTTTCTGTTAACTCTTTGGAGTGCATAGTATATAGAGGCCCTAAATTCTTGCCTGATGGACCTTTTAGATAGTGTGGCACCAGCTTCCCCCTGAATAATGAGACAGAGGTTCTAGGGAAGTCTCTTGGCCTGTGAAATCTGAAAAAGCTTAGCCCTTGTCATGAGCTGGACTTGGGAGGATCAGAAGTTGAAAAAATATTAAAAATTCAAAAAGTCAGGGACAAAGTCAGGGCTTTTGCCTTGGGCCAGACCAGACCACTTAAAAGATATTAGTATTTCCCACAAGACCATCAGGATCAACAGGGGTCTTCCTGATCTCTTGTTTTTGTTCTTTATGCTCTTATCAGTATCTTCTTGATTATTTTATTAATCATCCAACAATTAAAAATGCTACTGGGTTTAATGTACTTCACCCTCTCCATATCCACTAAGAGGCCCCTTTGCTCTGGACTTACACACAGAGTGACCAAGTTCAGTCATTGGGTATGTCTAACACCTAGAAGACAGACCATACTCTTCTCAAATACTTTGGGTTTTATGGCCTAATCTAGGGCCCTGGAGAAAAAATAATAATAATTAAAGCTTAGATTGTGCTTATGCCTAGATCTCCTCAAAGGGAAGAATAGAACGATTCTTAATGTGTAATGTAAATCAGGTATGGGACAGATATTTATTTTCAACATTCAAAAAAAATGCTTAACATAAAAAGCTTTCATAAGTATACATAAACAAGACTTTAGCAATCATTGACATATAAGATAAAATAATGTTATACTCTCAAGCAATTGAGGCTTAAATTTCAAAACATGAAGCAGTTTCTGGCCTGCTTAATAGGTACATTTTACCTCAGTTAGGCACTGTCCTAACAACTCCCTACAGATTCTTGTCTTCTAGCAAGCCAGGCTAGGAATTTAGCTTTTCCAGAGTATCTTCTCAGATGCAGAAACTCTCCTTGTCACTATTCATACCATGACACTAAGGACAATTTACTTCATTTTTGAAGGACCTTAAACATTTGGCTTGTGTGGGCATTCTACTCTGAAATAAAAGTAAAGGAACTAGATGCTATAGTGTCAAAGCTCATTCTACACTTTATGTTATATTTGCCTTCACAGAACTATCCTCTATGCCTAAGAGTCTCTATTTCTCTCCCCCATCTCTTCTCACTGAAATTCTAGATTCCTCAAAATCCAATTTAAATACTACTTTCCCAGAAAGTCTTCCCAGATCCCAGTTGGAAATAGTCTTTCTCTCTTCAAACCGCAAATAGCACTTTCTACAATTCTAATATTTCTATCATAATCCATTCTCCACTATAATAAAATTATTATATTATTATTATTATTTACCATAATAGATGTTCTCCCACTTGACTATAGTACCACTAATGTTTGGTGCTAGCCATTATTTTGAGCAACAATACAAAGCTCATACTTTCCCTTTGACACTATAGACAGTATATAAGTGTGCTCTTCCTTCCTTTCCTCTCATTATGACAGCTGTTCATTGAGTCCTGTCCATTAGTTGCTTACAAACAAAACAGAATGACCAGTTATAGATTCCTGTTTCCCCCCCCTTTTTATTGTAGCCACAGATGCCACTCACTCTGCTGCCCACTGTGACCTGTTTTAGCTTCATTTTTTCTTCAAACATTTCTTGAGCACTGACTGTGAATATAACCCTGTGCCAGACAATACTGGGTCCATTAAGGTAGTCATGGAGGGTAACAGATCACCCCAAACCCCAACACCAATCACAACACAGCAATGATTTTAAAATTCTCATGGGAAGTTTCTTCCTGGCAGGTCAAAATTTCCTTACCAGCCTTATCTTCATGATTATTAGCAATGATATCATTCCTAAACATATTGATTTTCAGTCCTTCTAGTGTATTATGAAAGAAATTATTTAGCTAGCCTAGAAAGAAATAATCTTTGACAGAGGAATGTTTTCGTATACATTCCAACTCTATTAGCTTTTCCCTAGGGAGCCCTAGATATTTCTAGAAAATGTAGCACTCTCTTCTCTCCCAAGCTTGGCCATTCCCATCAAAAATCAACGAAAGCTCTAATCATGTGCTTCTTTCAGGTCTTCTATGACATTACTTTTCATGAGCATTCTATAAAGACTTTGAGTTTGGCTCATTTATATAATAAATATAAGGAAGTGCCAGTGTGGAAAATCCCTGCATAAGTATAAATTAGGCAAATCAACCCTAATTTGTAGTCTTAGACAGTTACCTTGGCGTTTAAATGAAGTGATTTTCCCATGTTCACTAGTATGCATCAGAGACAGGATCTGAATCAATATCTTCCTGATTCTGAGGCTAGCTCCTCTATCTTTTAACTTTTGTATAAAGGAAGGAATTCATCCAGTTTTGCATGTTTATGAAATGATTAAAGCAAAGAGAAAATACTTCATCATAATCTGATTCAGGACTTTGTTTTCATTACTTTAGTTTTACATATGTAGGTGAGTTAGTTTTTTATGCTATTTAATTATATAAATTTAGAAATACTTTTGTAACCTTGAAAAAATGATCTAATTTTTTGAATCTCAGTTTTCTCACTTCACAAATATGAAAGGTTGGCTAGAAGATTTCTAAGGTTACTTCTAATCCTAAATTTATATAATAGTATGGAGTTAGAAATTCCCTTTGGTCCAGCATGATCCAGGGGAAAAAGAATTGACTTTGGAGGTATGAGAGCAGTTTTGAATCCCAGTTACAACATCAACCTAAATGATCACAGGCTCATGACAGCCTCATTTTCCTCATTTGTAAAATGGAGATGTCGATATTTGCCCTGTCTACTTCACAAGATTATTCAAGCTACAAAGCTTGGTAATAAGGGAAGTACAAAGTTTCTATGAAGAAAGTATTTTGTAAACCTTGTTGTTCATTCGTGTCTGATTCTTTGTGACTCCATGACATGCCAGACCGTTCTATCCTCCACTGTCTCTTGAAGTCTATCCAAGTTCATGTTCACGACAATATCTATCCATCTCCTCTTCCACTGTCTCCTTTTTCTTTTGCCCTCAATCTTTCCCAATATCAGAATCTTCTCCAGTTTTCTCAATAGTCAAAATATTTAAGCTTTGCCTTCAGCTTTTAACCTTCCCATAAAGAGCCCAAATTAATTTAAATATTGACTGATTTGAGCTCCTTAATATCCAACAGACTCTGAAAAGTCTCTCCAGCACCATAATTTGAAAGTATTGCTGTGCTCAGTCTGCAGTGCTCAGCTTTCCTCACACTCCAACTCACATAGCCATACATTGTTACTGGAAAAATCATAGTTTTAACTATATGGAACTTTGTTGACAAGGTGATGTCTCTGCTTTTTAGTATTCTGCCCAGATTTGCCATAGCTTTCCTTCCAGGGAGATTGCACCTTTAAATTTCAGGGCTATAATTACAGGCTACAGTGATCTTTGAGCCCAAGAACATAAAATCTGATACTGCTTCTATTTCTTTTCCCTCTATTTGCCAGGAAGTGATGGCAAATCTTAGGTTTTTGTTTTTGAGGAGGGGATTATCTTAAGCCAACTTTTACACCTCTTTCATCCTCATCATGAGACTTTTTAATTTTAAATTTATTTAAATTTTAATTTTAATTTAACATGTCTGAGATTGTTAATATTTCTCCTGGCCACTTTAATTCTGGCTTTTGATTTATCCAGTCTGGCATTTTGCATGAAACATTCTGTATATAAGTTAAATAAATAAGATGGCAATATACAGTTTTGTCATATTCCTTTCTAATCTTAAACCAATCAGTTGTTCACGTTATTTCTTGACCTGCCTACAGGTTCCTCAAAAGACAAGTAAAATGATATGGTATTCCCATCTCTTTGAGGACTTGCTACATTTTGCTAATAGAATAATCACTGAAGCAGAACCAATTTTTTTTTCTGGAATTCCCTTGCTTTCTCCACAATCTAATGAATGTTAGTAATGTGGTGTCTAGTTGCTCTGCCTCTTTGAAAACCAGCCTGCTTTTCTGGTAATTCTCACTTTACATATTGCTGAAGGCTGGCTTTTAAAATATTAAGCATAGTCTTGCTGGCTTATGAAATAAGCATAATTGTTTGATAATTTGAACATGACTTGGCTTTGCTCTTCCTCAAGAATGGGAGCATAAACTGATCTTTTTCAATACAGTGACCACTGCTGAGTTTTCCAAATTTGTTGGTATACTAGGTGCAGCATTTTAACAGCATCGTTTTTTGGGATTTTAAATAGCTCAGCTGGAATTCCATCACCTCCACTAATCTTATTGTTCGAAATACTTGGTATAGCCCACTTGAATTTATTCTCCAGGATGTCTGGCTTTATTTCTGTAACCACACCATTGTGGTTATTGGGGATGTTAAGATTTTTCTTGTATATTTCTTTTGTGTATTCTTGCCAACTCTTCTTAATCTCTTATATTTCTGTTAAGTCCCTACCATTTTTGTATTTTATCATGGATATTTTTTGCATAAAGCATTCCATTGATATCTTAAAGAAAGATCTCCTATCTTTCCTATTCTATTGTTTTCTTCTGTTTCTTAAAGTGTTATAAAAATATGATGATGTCACTATGAAATCAGGAATCTGGTTTGTATTGATATTAGTTGTGACAGATCCATCCCCAGTAAGAATCTCAGCCCTTTCTTCTTTCTTTTTACCTCCCTTCCCCCAGAATTTAGAATTCCTGGATCCTATGTGGCTGTTGACACAGCTTGAATGAAATAAGAGTCAACAACTATTCCACTGGCCCATGTTTCTTCTATGTGTTATCCCTGGAAATTAGAGTAAGAGCAGGAACTAGCTCCCTTTTTCAATTCATATTTTTTATTGCTTAGCCACAGAATTTAAAAGATAGTAAGTAGGTTTTCATTCATTCATTCAAGATACAATTCAAACAAAGATCTTAACTAAGACAGTTCCAATATGAATACATTTTAAGTTTTTCTCTTTTTAAAAAATTCCATTGAGCCTAATGTGGTGGTGCACTCTTGGTAATCCTTTCTTCTGGGGAGGCTGACTTGAGGATTACTTCAGGAGTTCTGAACTGCCATGCACTAAGAGAGTTGCATGTCTGAGCTGAATCTGATATGAATATGATAAGTCCGTGAGCATAGGAGGCCAGAAGACTTCCTAAGAAAGGGGAAAACTAGTCCTGTTGGAAATTGGGCAGGACAAAGCTTCCTTGCCACGGTATGGTCAGATTAGGCTCATGAATGGCTACTGTACTTTGGGTCTTGTTGAGAGAGTCTATAAAAAAATTAATAATAATAAAATAAGATATAAAATATTAAAAATCCAATTGAAGGACACAATATGGTGGGGGTGGGAAAGAGGAAGAGATCGTGGCCTTACCCCTATGTATTACCACCCATCAGATGAACAGTATAGGCCTGTAGGAAAAAGTTTGCTTATTTAACAACTCCAAAGGGTTTGCCTTCTGAGAAGTAGCTAAACCATAAGATGGAGATACTATATAGGATCCTATTTTCAACTGGAATGTCAAAGTATGGCCATCAGGGCCTAGCACCCTGAACTCAATTCCCTTTTAAGGAAAACATTAGCTATTGTGATTGCTCCATGTGTTTTATCTGTAACTGTTTGAGCTTTCTGAATTTTTGGTAGGGAGAAAGAAGGTGATCACCTACGTGGCATCAGTGGCTAGAGGGCAATCAAAATACTTACCTTACAAGTAGGAATTGTTTCATCCTTCATGCTTAACCTAGAGCTTGGCCATAGGCACTGAATGTGTCTATCATAATAGGTACTTAATAAATGCTTGTTGCTAGATTGAGAATAGTATCCGATTTTCTTCTCAACATTCTCAGGTCAGAGAATACAGAAAAACACAGAACATAGATATGAATTCTCTACTCCAAGAGTAAGGATATTTCTTCTAAACAAGTGTGTTGGGAAAGTCTATGAAGTGAAAAAATTGAGGGAATCGATAAATGATTATAATTTAGATACAAGCTTTCTAAAGCTAAAAAATAATACTTAATAGAAACATATCGGTGCTATAGTAATTATTTTAAAGGAGAGTTCATATATCATTTTTCAAATCACAAAATAGATCAGCCCATATAGTCTATTATGAGACCGATGTCAATCTCATGGTGGGGCTAGAAGCTAGATTTCAAGGAACTGAGATGTAAGCAGAAGGCCTCAATTGCTCAGAAGCATAACAGAATTGGGAAAGAGAGAGAGCTCAGGACAGATCACCTTAAGTTTTTCATTGGAGCTCATCTGCTGAGAGGACACATTCACATGGCAGCAGAGGATGGCTTGAACATCTTCAGTGATTTGTAGAATTCTAGCAACAGGAATAGCTGTCCAACAGGGAAAATACATGGCTTCTATTGGACTATCTTTCTGGACAAACTGTGAAATAGGCAATACCATATATTACCAAAGACAGCCCCTGCTGGAACAATATGACCACTTTCTAAAGTCCTGGCAAGTCTTCCTAATCCCCGCCAACAAGAGCAAACCCCCCAAAAAGTCTGGAGGTTTCTAAAGGGACAGGGGTGGGTCCTGAAATATAGAAGTAAATTCTAGGCACTAAGCCAAGATTTGCTTTGGAATGATTTAGCATTGATGGACCAATTCCAGGAGGGACTGATTGGCTGATACCCTTCAAGATGAACCAGACTGTGCAAAGATTGCTATGTCCTTGTCTGAGCTGATTCAATTATGATTATAGATCAAGGGTTCATTACAGCCTGGCATGGCCCATACTTCCTACTTCTTAGTCTTTACCTAGCAAACTGGATACCTCCTATTCTACAAGACCAACCCATGATGTGCTGTGAGCCTCAGATGACCACCAGGGAATATGAAACAAAAATAATAATAATAATGGACATTTATATAGCATCTTAAAGTTTGTAAAATATTTTACATACATTATCTAACTTAATCCTCCAATAATCCTATGAATTATATATATATGTGTGTGTGTGTGTGTTAGATGAATTATTTTATTCATTTTACAGATGAGAACACTAAGAGAGGTTAAAGAATTTTCTAAGGGTTACATACCTAGTAAGTGTCAGAGACAGGTTCTACTTCATCCTACCATTCCTACTAGCCATTATCCTATATAGCATCCCTTTCAATTCATCAACCAATTAATCAATAAGTATTTATTAAACTCATTGCTATGCACTATACTAATCTACTCACTGGGGAATGCATTCAATTCACATTCACATCACTGGTCAAGTGACATCTGGAGAAAAATATATGAATTTCATCAGGTTATAGAACAATAGACTCAAAGTGAGGAAGACTTGAATTCAAATCCTGCTTCAGATACTAGCAGTATGACCATGAGCAAGTCATTTGACTTCTGTCTGACTGTTTCCCCCTCCATAAGGTTGGGATAATAATAATAATAATGTGGTTTGGAAATCTAGAGGTCTGGAATAGAACCAGAAGAAGAATAAAAGTTCCATTTTGCTGCAGGAGCAACTCAAAGAGCAGAGGTGCACCTTACAACAGTATGCTTTACATTGAAAAAGACACAAGTTTTGTTCCATGGCAAAAAGACTCAAGGAGATGATGGGAATTCCAGAATGAGACAGAATGGTTTGTAAGTCTGAGAGCCAGGCACAGCACTGGAAGAAGGAATCTTATATTAGGACATAAACTCATTTTCTATAGACTCACTGAAAGTATCTTAGAGTGGGGCAGCTAGGTGACACAGTAGATAGAGGATAGACAAATAAATAAACAAATAAGTGAATGAATGACTAGATGAATAAATAAGAAAACATCTTAGAGTTAACTCAAGTAGGAAACAGGCTGACAAGGATAACATGTATTTCATCCTCTTCCTCCAGGGTTCTAATTTCTTCTGATAAATCGCTATTTTTTGAAAGCTTTTCATTCCATGAATGGAAATCTAAGTCTAAAATAGTCCTAGGAAATTATAAGTATTAAGTATAGCAATGTCTATGAAAAATGTTGTTCATAAATTTTTGTAGGTCTGGATAATGGTAGGAAACAGTTTTTCTTATTGCTGTAGAGTTTATTTCCTGAATTCTCAAGGATATTGTGGGGTTTATAATATAATATGCAGATTTCTTCTCTAGTTAGTTTGCAAAAATAGAGGGCTTCTGCTATATAATTCTACCCATCCAATATTGTCTTTCTAGATATCCAACAGATGTTAAATTTGTTGTCATATGCAATAATATGTTCCACAATTTCTACCATATAATTCATAATCTACATTAATAAATATCTCAGGACTCTAAAAATATGCTGACATTGAGGTCTGCAATAAACTACCTGATCCTAAATCATTCTCTATCATAAACTCTTTTACTTTTGTGAATGGATGCTCATGGCTCAGTCATTTGTTTGATGCATCTTGGTCCTCCTATTGGTAGTTGAATTCATGAGGACATCTTTTGATTTCACCATTCTTATGCTACTTATTACTATAGTGGCTATTGTAAACCTTATTGTAAAATGAAGGAGTTAGACTAGATTATCTCCAAGGCCTTGCCCAGCTCTAACATTTGACATTCACACATCAAAGTAGGAAATCCACCAAGGATGAATAAGAATTATTTTTTTAAAATACTCTCCATCTACAAAGACAGCCACTTTAATACTCCTTCTCCACCCTCAGTACTATCTATTTACATATTGAATATTTGCTTTGAGAGTTATTGGTTTTCCCATTAGCCAGGATGGATCTCACTGAGCAGGCCGTGCTTTCCATCTCTTTCCCCTTGTAAACATATACAACAGAGCTAGCTGGGATGTTATCAGTTTCAGCACTATTTGTATAATGTTAATCAATGAAGAGTGACTGTAAAGATCAGAGCAAAAAATGTGTAACCCCACAGAATGGCCCATAACAGCATATACATCAAGACACAGGTTACAACAACAAAAAGTAACAGCAAAAGTTCATAGTCACTCAGTATATTGTGAAGAAAGCAATGTCCCAAAACTCTCTGTGAAAAATGTGACCTGGAAAGAGCTTCAAATGTCAAAGGAGTCAAATATAGCAGAGGCAGCCTACTGGGGGAAAAGATACTGAGCAGGTAAAGTAGCAAATTTGATAGACAAAAGAAAGACCTCTTCACTACTAAACTCAACCAACTATTTGAAAGAATTGGAGACAATGAGCTGGGATTAATTCTGATATTAAGTAGATCTGTGTTCACACACTTATGAGGGTTTCTAGATGCAGATTATGAACTCCATATAAATCAACCTAGGTAGAAGAGATGATTCCAAAGTCTCCATCACCATCACTTCCAGTTCCCCTTCTGTCTTTTTCTTCCATGGCCCCATGGGTTGCATCATAATATAACTAGATATCTGAATTCATCTAAGTCCTGCATTTATAATTTTTTGAAGTCAACTATGTATATAGAAGATGAGGATGACATTATTAGACTGTAGCTCAGTTGAGGAAGACTTGGTACATCTTCAAGCTTAATAAGCCATTAGATATGGTGGCCAAAAAGGGTAATGAAATTTCAAGCAACATAGTATCCAAAATAGTGATAATGATTTACGGTTTTGTTCTATCCTGGTAGACTAAATGTTATGTGCTGTATTCATTTCTGAGTTTTGTACTATTGATATACTAGAACACAAGCAGAGTTTGTGAGGAAACCATATTAATTCAAAGAAACAGGGCTTCCTAAAGAAGAGAAGTCATAATAGCTGCTTCAAATATTTGAAGGACTGATATATGAAAAGAATTAGAGTTATTCTTTTGATCCCCAGAGGGGCAAATTAGAACCCATGAATAGAGTTCCTAAGAGACAGATTTCAACTTAATATCAGAAAGCATTAAGCTGTACAAAACAGAATGGGTTGCCTTTTGAGATCATTAGTTCCCCATCACTGACCTCTTGGCAGGGAAGTTGTAGAGGGGAGTAATCCATCAGGGAGATGTCATAGAATCTTCAGATTCTATGATTCAGAAACATTGTAATTTTTCAGCATAGACAAAGAATTCCACTTAGGTCAGGAGTAATAACTCAAAAATGTGAATTTCTTCTTTGTGTGATATGTTTTATGAGGTCAAGGTAATGACCTGCATGATCCATAGTATAATTCATGACATAAATGAAGGATAGTCATTGGTGCCTCTCTCCAAAGGGACCACCAGTGGCTATAATAGCTTAATTAAGTGAATATCGAGTACAGAATATACTGACTCCACATACCAGTATGTCTTAAAGCAAAAGGAAAGAAAGGATTCTAACAAATATATAAAGCAGAAGTTAGGGGGAATAAAAGGTCAGAATGAATTAGTAAAATTGTTTAATTGTAGATCAATTATAAAGTAAACTTTATTACTTTTTAAGTCTGTCTTGTACGTGTGGTCCGATCAAGGCAAAATAAAATAAAACAATCACTTCCCTCATTTAGGACACAATACTTCTGGTGTTGCTCTTAAAATTATATTGGCAGGGCAGCTAGATGGCACAGTGGATAGAGCACCAGCCCTGAAGTCAGGAGGACCTGAGTTCAAATGTGACCTCAGATACTTAACATTTCTTAGTTGTGTGACCCTAAGCAAGTCACTTACCCCAATTGCCTCAGGAAAAAAAATTATATTGGTTATTTTCACTGCCATATCACAGTGGTGACTTGTACTCCACAGTGCTTACAGATAGTAAACTCTTTATAAATAATTGCTGAATTGAATTGAACTAAACTATTGAAAAGCATCCATTCATTCAGTTGCCTAGGAGAAGTTCTCAGAGTTCCTGTTTTAAGGCTATATAAGACTGACTGAAAAGCACTGTAGCATAATAAATAGAGCCTGCTGGCCTTAATGTAAGGAAAACTTGATTTGGAATTCCATCTCTAATACATACTGGCTGGGTAATCATGGGCATGTTATATTTAACATTTCAGATCCCCAGGAAACTAAAACAATGAGCCACTGATAAAAACCAGACCTTTTAATAGCACCACAAATATCATAAATATAATTGCTTGTGTGACTATAACCTAAAAATCATAGAATTTTAAAATTAGAAAGATCATTTCATTTGACCCTCTGTTTTAACAAATGAGGACATTAAGGGTTTATATGACATGCCCAAGGTCATCTGGCTAGTTAGTAGCAAAACTGAAAATGCCTTCTTCCTGTCCCTTAGCTCATATCATTTCTCAACATAGAATTATATGGTTGTAGATTTTGGAGTTAAAAGCAAGGCATCTAAATTGTGTTGTAGATAGAGCACCAGTCCTGGAATCGGGAGAACTTGAATTCAAATTTGGGTCCAGATGTTTACAGATTGTACAACCCTGGTCATGTCACTTAGCCCTCATGGCCTCCCAAAAAAAGAGTCAGAAGGGTACCCTAGAGGTCACTAAAACCAACTTCTTCATTTTCCAGCTGAGGCATATGACTTTTCCAAGGTCACATAGCTAGCAAGGTCTGAATTGAGGTTTGAAGCCGGGTCTTCCTGACCACAAGTCCTATGTCTTATTCACCACATCAGATTCCTTCTCATTAGTGACAGCCCCCTGTTTATTAGAAGAGCCTGAAAGTGGAACTAATGCATCCTCTTTCCAAATCTAACGGTTTTTTTTCCACTGTGAAACTTTACATTCTAGAGGCTGATCCTCCACAGACTATTTATTTTCTCCTCAATGCTGTGCCTATAATTAAATTAAATTGTCATGATGTAGGCAGTGTTTTTTGGTCTCCAATTTCCATTCAGGTAGCTCTACCTGTGATCATCTTAATAGCAGGTTATACTTTTTAGCTGCTTACTTGCAATTCTCCTGAGGAAGGTTCCTATTTACCTAAGTTACGAGTTTAGGTCCCTATGTCCTCTTTTATCTGTAGCAAGCAGAAAAGGGGATGGGGGAAAGTAACTAAGACAAGATAAGATTTTCCTCCCTTTCACCCACTCCTACATAACTTCTTGTCCCTTGAAGGGAACTAGGCAGTGCAGCCAGCCAGTGTCCTCAACCTGAAGTTCAAATTTCTCCTCAAATATTTATTGATTGTGTAACCCTAAGCAAGTGACTCTCTTAGTCTCAATTTCCTAATCTGTAAAACTGGGTTGATAGCAGTGCCTACCTCACAAGATTGTCATGAGGATCAATGAGATAGCATATGTATATTTTTGTTTAGTCATTCTATCATGTTTGACTCTTCATGACCTATGAACCACAGCATATCAATACCGTCTATGGTATTTTCTTGCTAAATATACTGAACAGTTTGCCATTTCCTTCTCCAGTAGATTAAGACAGAATTTAAGGATTTGCCCAAGGTCACAAGGCTAATAAGTACATAAGGCCAGATTGGAAGTCAGGTCTTGATTCTAGGCCCAGCACTTTATCCACTGAACCACTTTAGCTTGTCTATCACAGGTATGGTACATCTCAAATCTTAAAGTGCATGTTAATTCTAGTTGTTATTGTTGTTAAAGCCAGGGACTCTTAAAGTAACACTTTAATTTTTTATAACAGGCTTTGGACACAAGCTTCTAATACAATGGCTTCTTGAGGGTCAGTCTCCCCTATTCTCATCACTTTCACCAATTTAGCTTTCAGGAAAAAAAAATATTTTTGAATTATTACTCCTGACCTACGTGGAATTCTTTGTCTAGGCTGAATTAAACAAAAATATACTGAAGGTCCTCTACAGTATGGATTACTGGATACTTCTGAAGTTCTCAAAATGAGTCTGTCACCTTAAGTATGTTGAACCCTATCTCATTTGAATTTACACTGTTACTTTGCACTACTAAGAAAGAATTTGCTAAATAAAAGTAAACCCAGTGTCTGTTCCAATTAACACAAATTTCCTATTGGTGAGGTACAAATCAATGATTTACTATATGTGTTGATATTGAATGAGTCATAGATTTAGTACCATGGATAATACCTTGGAGATCATAGAGTTTAATCCCTTCATTTCATAGATGATAAAATTGAAGCATAAAAAGGTTATTTGTCTAAGGTCACACACCTAACAAATTATCTGAGGCAGGATTCAAACTTCGTTCTTCCTGATTCCAAGTCCTGTGCCCTATCAACTATGGAATGCCAGTATAGTAATTTTACAATAATTATTTTCTCAAAAATCAGTAAATTCTCCAAATACCTTTAAAAGAAACACAGATGCCTGAGTCTCAATTAAAAGGATAGAATGATGAATAGATAATCAAAGAGGAATATCTATCTTCTGGTGCTAGAAAGTGAATTCATGCCCTTTAAACCAAATCTAATATTTTTTTCATTTGTACCACTCTGGTTTTCTTACTATGTTATGGTTAAAAGAATGTGGTTTGGAATCGAAGTCCCAGGCTTCAAATTTTCACTCTGTTACTTACCTATCTGCATAATTCAAACAAATCTTTCCACCTCTTAGATCTCAGTTTTTTTTTCATCTGTTACCTTTTGAGATCATTAATTCCTCTCTCACTAAGTTCTTGGCAGGGAAATTACAGAGAAGATTCATCCATCAGGCAGATGTCTTCTGAGGTTCTTGGAGTCTATGATTTAGAAACTGTGGGGTTTTTTAGCATAGACAAAGAACCCCACTTAAAGGAATAATAACAAAAGGGGTTTGGATTAGATTGCCTCTAAGGTCCCTTCCAATTCTATGTCTTTGAAATGTGTCATAAATCTAGAGTTGGTCCTTTGATTTCTATATGAATGAGTATTGAAGAGTAGTCTAAGAGACTTTAGGAGAAAAGAGTCATTTCCAAGAGAGAGGGCAGGCTGAACATTAAAGGAAAAGAAGGATTTCAATAGGCATAGGTGTTTCAAGTATGAGCAAAATGAAAAGTTCTAAGGATGCAGAATTAGGGAAGGGGAATACTGGGGGATAAGACCGGACAGGAAGAAAAAGACTAGATTGTGAAAGAACTCATGTCATGCCAAGGAATTTTATGTTTGCTACACAATGAAGAGTCATTCAAGATTTGTGTGTTTATACCTGGTAATTAGAAAAATTACTGATAAGCACTGTGAAAGGTGAATTAGAGAGGGGACAAACTAGAAGAAAGACTCATTTAGGAGACTGTAATAATAGGCTAGTCAAGAAGTTTATAGACAACATTCTATATACGTAAACATTCTTAAATGACTAAACTATATATGTCTGTGTCTATGAAGCCTTTGATATGAGAAAAGCCTCTTTACTGGGACATTAATTTATTTTAGATTCATCTTCTGAGGTATGTAGGAATCCACTTATATCTTCTGTTCTATTCACATTAACTTGTGTCTCACCCACATTCCCTGATATCAGCAGTCCTAAATCAAGTGGTTTTTAAACTTCCTATTTAGGCAGAAAATATAAAACAAAACAGTTGACAAATAGCTAATTATCTGAAGATTAGGTTCTGCTCTTTCTCTCTCCTTTTTAAATAACCCAGACTTCTCTTCTTTCCCTGATTCTCTTTTCCTACTGTGCTGATCTATTGGCTCCCAAACTTATACCTGCCTCTGATTCATGGTTGCAATCTCTTAGTCTCTGGTTTGTAAATGTTCACTTATCTAGACCCTTTAACCCATACCTTAATCTTCTGCTCCCCAGATCTTCACTTGTGTAAGACCCTAATCTAAGATCCTAATCCTAAATGGATACTTGTTGATCACAATTCTACTGTTTTCCATGCCATGGCATGGCAATAAATATGTAAGTAGGAAGTTGAGGGACATAATTTCTTCAAGATTCTCTGAAGTTTTGAGTTTTTGAGTTCATGTCTAATCTGGACTCTCAAAACTCTTGGGACATTAGGGCAGTCTCAGAACTGAACTTTATTATCAATATATTTTGAAGGGCTTTTCATTCTCACCACAAACTTCTTTATCAAAATACTGACTCTTGTCATATGAAGAATGTCTTTAATTCTTCCATGAGACATAAGATGCCAAGTGAAGGAATGTACACACACACACACACACACACACGCACACACACACACACAATCCTACACTATTTAGTATGATGATGTCAAACTCAAATAAAAAGGAAAGGTGCCATCAAACTACATATAAGATCCTTGGTTGTTGTTCAGTCATGTCCAACTCTTCATGACCCATTTGGAATTTTCTTGGCAAAAATAGTGGAGTCATTTGTCATTTCCTTCTCCAGCTCATTTTACAGATGAGGAAACTGAGGTAAAAAACGTGAAGTGACTTGCCTGGAGTCATCCAGCTAGTAAGTGTCCGAGGCCAGATTTAAACTCAGGCAGATGATTATTTCCTGAATAAAGGCCCAGCACTCTATGCACTGCATCACTTAGCTGCCCTATAAGACTCCTTACTCCTCTTGACTTAGAAAACCACAAATTAACATTATGTTTTATTGTATTTTCTTGTGAAATATTTCCCAGTTACATTTTAATCTTATTCTAGGGAATTCAGGAGTGATGTGGTTCATGAACTACTAATAAAACCCATATTTGATACCTCTGGTTTAACACACCAAAAAAAACAGACAAAAAAGATGTACCTATGTAAGCTTCTTCTCAGAAAACCCAATGTACCAAAACTCTTCCAAAAGTTCAGAGTTTCATCTGGGTTTTGGTGTCATTCTGTGAATCTAGACTACTGAAAAGCAGAAAAGTGGGACAACCTAATTATGTCTTCTGGGCTTGATAACAGTCTTTTTTCTTCCTTAAGTGTTCTTGATATTAAGTCCTGTATGCTTTTAGATATAGTACAGCCAGCTGTATCTATGAGATTTATGACTATTGTTTTGTGTCAATCACTGACCATGGTCCTGACAATACCCTCAACGTGTGGGTAATATCATCTTTTTTAAAAAGTATAGTGATGAGAATTTAAGTATATAGGCTGGTGATTAATGTTATCCTCTCTCTGTTGTCATTATCATTGTTGTTTTGAAAATTATCTGTGGGGAAGCTAGGTGGTTTCTTTATACTTAGCTAAATTGTTCCTCAAAAAGCATATATAGAATGTTTCTGGAACCATACTCAAAATTTATCTGCTTGGTAGAATTTACCTGAACTTTGGTCTGTAGCCAGAGCCCTGGAGAATCCAGGGTCAACTCCATGTCCTAAAATGAGATCTGAGTAGAGGTTTGGAAAACTTTCTTTAAATATTCTCTGACCCCATACCTTCTGCCTCTGTACTCCTTCACCCACATTAAAGGAAGGTAAGTAGTGTAGGGGAGGGGACAAGGAAAGGGAGAAGGGTAAAGAATCACATACACCAGAATCACTCAGAGTTGGAAGCACCTGGCAGCATAGACCCAGAAGGAAATAAAGGAATGCCTGAGGAAAAAGAGTTTGAGTTCTCATTTTATAGGGTTTTGGGGATAACTCTTATCCATGTCACCTTTGGGTTACTTCATTAGTATATCAAAATCATCTCAAAAGTATTGGTAAAACTTTAAAGTTAATATATGCACTTCATCTCAAAGTTATCAGTAACATTTGGTGTTCTGTTGGTCTTAGTGGGGATGTCAAGTACTTATATATAGTAAGATCAAAAGCCTCCTGGCAGCAAAGTCTAGATAGCTTTTCCTGATTTAGCACATATTGCTAGGATGTGATTTTTGGTTAATATATTACAATTTGTTAACCATGCTCCTTTGATTTTGGGGTTAGTTCGTACATGACTTCTAAGTTTCCCTCTTCAATCTTACTTCCTGTAATTGTTATTTTATGCTGACTACTTATAAATTTACTGTAATGACTAGAGAGAATGGTCGGACCAGAACAAGATACAGTTTTAACGTAGGCTGCTTTAATACATGGTGAATTACCTATTGTTAGAGGTAGTCAAACCCACAAGCATTTTTGAAGTTTCTACTCTTTTTCAGGCATTGTTCTAGTGTCTGAGAATAAAACACAAAAATTAAACTGTTCTCACCCTCAAAGAGCTTACTTTCTCTACAAGGAAACCACATGTTCACATACAAAATAAATACATGAGGAGAAATCACTGACAACTAAGGAAAAGGAGATCAGGAAAAGTCTCATATGAACTAACATTTGAGCTGAGTTTTGAAGTAAACTAGAGATTCTGAGAACTAAAAATAAAAAGGGGATCTGTTTGAGGCATGCACAACTTGGGCAAAGATATAGAGAAGTGGAAAATAGAATGTTGTCTTAAGGAATAGTAGAAAAGCTATCTTTGCTAGACCATAGGCTATATGTAGTACAATAATCTCATAAGGCTGGAAATGGAGATTAGGGTCAGGTTGTAAATAGCTTTAAATGCCAAAGGACTTTGTATTTTATTCCAGCAGTAATAGGAAACCACTGGAATTTATTAAGTAGTAGACTAACATGGTCAGATCTGTGTTTTAGGAATATCACTTTGGCATCTGAGTGGAGAATAAAATCAGCAGGGAAAGAGACTTGAGGCAAGATGGAAACCCAGGAGGTGATGTGGGCATAAACATGTGAGAAATGTTAGGGAGATAGAATTAAGATTCAGCAACTCATCAGGTATGTGTATTAGAGTCAAGGATGTGAACCTGAGTTAGAAAGACCATAAAACCCTGAAAAGAAATAGGGAGGTTCAGAAGTAGATTTGTAGGGGAAAGATAGAATTCTATTGGGGTTTTTTATTGAGTTTGAGATGCCTATAGAACATTCAGTTTGAAGTGTCCAATAAGCAGTTGGTGATACAAGATTAGAGTGCAGGTGAGAGTCAAGGACTAGCTAAATAGATTTGAGTCAGCTGCATAGAGATGAGCTGATGAAGTTATCAAGAGAGAGGATTGAGAGAAAAGAAAAAAGGGCCCAAGACAGAGCCTTGAGGGTATATCAAGATGTGGAAAGATGCAGTCCCGCAACAAAGACCACTTGTCTGAGATAATGAGGAAAGGATTCATGCTTAAGATTCAAGCCTTTACAATCCTTTTCAACCCTGAAACTCCATTATTCTATGAGTCAGGCAGCTAGGTGGTTCAATAGATAGAGTGCCAGGCCTGAAGTCAGGAATACCTGAGTTTAAATATGGCCTCATACAGTTACTAGATGTCTGACTCTGGGGTAGATACTTAATCCTGTTTGCCTCAGCTTCCTCATCTGAATGAAAAGAAACTATTCCAATATCTTGGCCAAGAAAACGCTAAAAGGGGTCCCAAAGAGTTGTACACTACTGAAAAAAACATGACTAAACAATGACATTATTTTAGGTGGAGAGGAATAGAATGAAAGGGTATATCAAGCTGAACACATTATAACAGAGGTGATCTAACCAGCAGGGAAGAGCTCTGAAGAAAGGGCCGTGTCCCCAACCTTTTTCCAGGGTTATCCATTCCTTCTACCAGAAAGTCTGGAATATCAAAATGTCATACTACTCTCCTTAGATCTGTCCTTTGTCCTTTTCATATTATACTTTGTATTATAATTTTCTATTTGTTTTATCTCTGCTACAAGACTGTAAGTCTATCATACTCATCTAATACATATTTGCTGGACTAAATTTAATTAAAATCTTCCTCATTACCATTTCAACCTTCTTTACCCAGTCAGTGGGGAGTTTTCCCTTATGCATTCTGATTCATTCAAATTGAACCCTTAGCATCCATTGTTACCATCATTGAACAGTAATCTCCTCCTTCCCAAAACCAAATCATTCACATGTATGCATGAAAATAAACTCAGTGTTTAAATTTATTTCTTGAAAAATCTCATTTTAGTGGAAGAAATTTCTGCCAGGATTGTCAGCAATCTACAAACTCTGATTTATGAGTTTCCATTCAGTAGACTCTTAAACTATGGCATCATACTCCAAATGAATGTCACATGGAAGGGAATCTTAGAGGTCACTAAGTCTAGGACCCTCATTTTATAGATAAGAAAATGGATTAAGTGACTTGCCTAGAGCCATATAGCTAGTAAGCATCTGAGGGGAAATTTGAGTCCATATCTTCCTGACTCAAGAACAACACTCCATACCACCCTGCCACCTACCAAAGTAACATGGCTTCTATATCCTAGAGGAAGTTATATTTCCATGCTTTTGTCCCAAGCTCTACGAAGGACCAATGAAAGCAGTACTTTTATCACAAATCAGGACTGCAATTTGGCCCTATCTGTAGAAAACAAAGGATCTTAGCATGGACAACTAGCTCTTGATTTTTTCTCACAGAATGTTAAATTATCCAATTTAAACTCCTTATTTTACAGGACAGAAAACCTTAACCAAAGAAGAAAAAGAACTTTCCCATGATTATACCATTATTAAGTATAAGAATCAGAATTTGAACCCTGGTCTTTTGAGTCTGGATGAGGGATTCTTATTTCCCTAGAATCCACAGGGGTTAATGAACTTGAACAGAAAATACACACATACACATGTATAATTGCTCTTTGTCCTTCATTCTTGAAGCAAACTATACATCATGGAGGTGATGTCATGACTTGCAAGTGAATTGGATTTAAGGGAGGGAGGTCTGTGCAAGGTCGCCTGCCTCACTTTCCCCTCCAGAACCAGCTGGGTTCAGTAGGAAGATATAGAATAAAATGACTGGAGATGGCCCGGTATGCAATAAGACCTTGACTTCTTTAAGCTAAGGTTTTTAACAGGTCTCTAACAGTTTGACTGCCATTCACTGAATGGTTGGTTACCTTAATCACTTCCTGGAGTCACACATCAAATCTGTCTAAAGACAGATTTAAATCCAGGTCTTCTTGACTGCAGAAATAGAACTCTATTCATTGTGCCACCTAACTACCTGTCACTCAATGTAGTACATGGTTCCTAAGGCCCCTTTCAATCTTAATCCTTGAATTTATAAATCACCCTTCCAAATAGAGGTGAAAATCTCAAAGGGAAGAATACCAACAATAAGAAGAAAACAGGATATAAGTGTTCAAGTCTATATGTATACAATTTCTCTTTCCTGTCCTAGTCTATTTAAAAATGAAAATGTCAAAGAAAAGGAGAGAATTGGGGTTCATAAAGAGAGAATTTAAATATCCCAAGGGTCACACTCCTTCAGCTACTATATGGAAATCTCTAACTCACCTCTATTTTCTGTTCTACTCTTACTTGTCTCTCCAGATCATTAAAGACCAGAAGCTATTGGTGATTGTTGGAGGCATGCTACTGATTGATCTCTGCATCTTGATTTGCTGGCAGGCTGTGGATCCTTTAAGAAGGACAGTGGAAAAGTACAACATGGAGGTAAGTTGCCAAATTTATGCCTAACTCATTGTTGCCCATCACTCTCCTTCACCATTCTCCAAGGTCCTTTGGAGTACAGATATACCTTACCAAATGATATTAAATTATTTCCTAGAAACGTAGAAACATAGCTCCTGATTAAAGCTAGTTTGTTTCACCTTGGCAGAGAGCTGAAGGGTATAACAGTCACATGGGACATCATGATGAGATTTTGCTAGAACATCTTACTTGCATTATTGCACAGCAACATTAGCTAAAATGATGTTCAGGGTGGAAACCTCCTCTGTATAAAGGAGAAAGTTTCTTAAATAACCCAATGTGAATTTTCCAGAAAGAGAGTAAAAACATAAACAATTTTTATCTATATTCTGAATAAGTTCCTGTCTCTTAGTCTTGAAGACTGGATAAACCTGACAGCAGAAGGGAATTCTGGGCTCTAGGCAAGTGTTTGTAATAGATGCTATTGTTATAAATAATAGATTATCAGGATGCATTAGCAGATTTCAGAATAAACTTTGTTCCATGCTCTTCAGCCTGTAAAATCAAGATTGAAGGCAATAGGAAAGGTCAAAATTAGGTCATTAATTCAATATTTAGCACTTTGGGTAGAAGCTGTAAAACCTCATTTATTTAAGATTCTACTAATTTGAAATTTGGTGTAATTCATATGAAGCTGAGATGAATTTAGTTATACTAGTCCATCAAAAAAGAAGTTTTCTAGATCAATTAATAGTATAAACAAGATCTGGATGATATTTGAATTTCTTAAGAGAATAAAGACTTTTCTAGCATTTTAGAATCATTTGTTTACATATGATCGATTGGCATGTAAATTAAAATAAATCTCCTAAGGCACAATTCATAAAATCATAGCTTGTGAGTTGGAAGTAATCTTAGAATTCATCTATTCCTACTCTCTCATTTTACAGATGAAGAAAATAAGTTTCAGAGCAGTTAACTGCTCTTACTTGGTGTAACTGATTTACTCGGTGTAATACAGACAATATGTGTGGTATACCTGAATCTTTTGACTTAAATCCACTTGTTAGTCTATTTCCAGGTATTGTATAGATTTGAAAATTTGGAAAAAAAATAATTTTGTATGTTTCTAAGTACTGTATATCCCATATAAAATTTAAATAATGTAAAATCAAAATGATAAATTATCCTATTATTCCGATTTTTCACTCATTTAGCCTGATCTCAAACCCTGTTTGTCCACTCACCTGCCCATTAAATTAGTCTATGTTATTGAGGCATTATGTATTCTGAAACTGTATTTTCTCATGCATGTGAGAATATACATTTGTGCTGTACTGAATAGTATATGCTGGGAAGTATGCTTTATCTTATTTATAAAACAAATTTTGTGTGAAAACTGGAACACTTTCATCTTTCATCTCATTGAGGCAATGACAGTGAATAAAGACCTAAGCCTGGAGTTCAAATCTGACCTTAGACACTAGCTGTGTGACCTTGAGAAAGTCCCTTAATTTTTGTTTTGGACTATTTTTCTCATTATAGGGATAATATCAACACCTACCTTCCAGAGCTGTGTGAAGACCAAATGAGATAATATTTGTTGTTGTATCATACCAAACATTCCTTTGAAATATTATATATAATAAATATACATAATGAACTATAAACTACAAGCCCTACCACCATCAAAAGATGCATAGTTCATAAGTCATTTGAGGTAGAAAGGAATGAGTTTGGTGCATCTATCTAACAAGAGGTAATTTTTGGAGAATATGATTTCATATAGCAAATCTGCTTCATTCAAATCTAGGTTCCTGCAATCTGATTTTAAGTTATAAAGTTGAGATAGAACACCAGCCCTGAAGTCAGGAGGACCTGAGTTCAAATCTGCCCTCAGACACTTAATACTTTCTAGCTGTGTGACCCTGGGTACACAGCTGCAAGACCCCAACTGCTTCACCAAAAAAAAAAAAAGTTAGAGCAATGTCAACTGATATCATTTTTAGATCATGTGGATTAATAGTATGGACTTAGTCATGAAGCAAAAATGTATTAGGCATCTTATGTGTGTAGAGCTCTGTATTAATTAGAGGAGGAAAAAGTTTAATTAAAATATATCTCTTCTGTCAAGAAATTTTAGCAAGATAGAAGATAAAGTCATATATACTGATAACTATAATATATACTATGTAAAAAGTATATAATCTAGATGAGGTGTGGAGGACCCCACTGGGGTGATATTATAAGGAAGGGTTGACTAAATCCCTAAGATAGATCAACAAAAAAATAAAATAAGAAGGGTTGCTTGATTCTCTAGCAATCCTGAGTTATTTTTTCTCTTTTGAGGGATAATGTTGAGGGTAGAGGAAAGGACTTAATTGGATATGTCCCTAAGGAGTTGGTTTGACTATTTATGGTCTTATCAGTGGGGAACGCAAGAATTTATACCTTGTCTAAAGATTTCACACTTTGTTCAGGATTCAGATGAGGGACTCCTCCTGTGGCATATCTGGATATTCCATCTGGGCATTAGAAAATTGCTGTGTGAGTTCCAGAAGGAAAAATAAAAGAAAGATCTTAAAGAAGGAAATAAAGGAAGAGATATTTGGGTTATCCTGGGTGGCACATTGGTTAGAGTGCTGGACCTGAAATCAGGAAGATTCACCTAACTTCACTTCAAATCTGGCCCCAGACATTTACTAGCTATGAGACCCTGACCAAGTCATTAACCCTATTTGCCTCAGTTTCTTCATCTATAAAATGAGCTGGAAAAGGAATTGGCAAAGTACTCTACTTTCATTGCCAAGAAAACACATGGGGTTTTGAAATGGGGTCATGAAAAAATCAGACATGACTGAAAAATCAGCAACAAGGAATTCAATAGGTAAAGAGAATTCCAGTAAAAGATTCCAGGCATGGAAAAAAGTACCTGTAAAAATTTAAGGAATATTTAAGAGATAGAGAGTAGCCTGATTTGGCTGAAATATAATTTAATAATAATAAATTACTGCCAAGCCCAAGATTCTGAGGCACTGAGATCTTTCCCTCAACTCATAACCAGGCTCATCTTGTGGGAGCCTGGTCTCTATTGAAATGAGTCAGGTTCTCTTTCTAACACTCTTTAGTACTATCACTTCAGAAGCCCAATCACATAAATCTTAAGTTTGGGTCATGTCTAGCACCTCCCTCAAAAGTAATGAAAGGGAATGTACACATTATACAGATAAAGTATAGAAAAGCTATTTCTTTCCTTGACATAAAAGAAATGCTTAAAATAACCAAGACCCATAAGCACACATTGACAGAAACTTAACAAATGAAAGCAATAACATAATACTGTTATACTCTTCTGGGAGGCTGATATTTTAAAACATCAAAACAAGATGAAGTTCATAGGATGTTAAATATTTTACATTTCCCCTTAGTGCTACACTGTCCATACAGTCTCTTCTTGGTTCACATCTTCTTATAAGGCAGCCCAGTGACTATCTTCTCCTCTAAAAAGTACTTTAGGGATATGAGTGATACCTCCAACACAGACCAAGCATCCAAGATTTCCAGGATTCAGAAGAAGGGTATATACCTGCCCAGTTTGCTTTCACTCCAGTCTAGCCAAACTATTCTTCATACATGACATTACAACTTCCATCTCCATGCCAATCTCAAGAATACGTCTTTTTTTCCTTCAGAACTCAGTTCAAGGACCACCTTTTGGAAAAAACAACCTGAATGTGTTCAGGTATATACAACTAGATAAAAGATGATGGGGGCAGGAGACTGGAGTGAAGATAGACCAGTGAGGTTAGAGTCAGCTTGAAAATGACTGAATGCAAAATAAAGGAATTTATATTCTATACTGGAAGTAATGGGGAGCCCTTGACGTTTATTGAACAGAGGACATCATCAGATCTGTGCTATAGGAAGATTACTTAGACAGATGAGTGAAGAAGGATGTGGAGAGAAGTAAGAGAAAAGTAGGATGGTGACAGATTGGGGTGGGGGGGACTTGTGTGCTCAGCAAGGATTTTGAAGATACTAACAGTATCCTTTGGGAAAATTTCAGTGCGTTCTTTGGTCAGGTCCTCATTTGCTTTTCTCACTTTAGTTTTGCCCTTTCTGCAGGTTGGCATGGTTACAAATTATTTTTGATCTGACAGCTTTGTTCATTTACTATAGTTTCCACAATACATTTGGAAACTTCAAACTGTTGTTTTCTTACATATGCCAGCTATTAGGGGCAGATTTGATGCTGGTGCCCTGGTAGTTCAGGAATAGGGAATTAAAAGACATTTGCCAATTAACCAAAAGAGATTTGCTCAGCCCTATGGACATAAAAAAGGAATATGAAGACACTTAACTTCTATAGATCTGCCTCCCCTTATCTCTAAATGAAGGCACATTTCATCAACAAGGCAGGATGTGGGGTGATCTTTAGACATCCACCAAGTTGGAGGGGCTCCAACTCCATATAAATGAGACTTTTTATGCCCTCAAAGTGACCAGGAAGCTGTACCAACAGAAGCAGAGGATGATCAGGTTCTAGTGACAGCTTTGTCCCCTGTTAGAGAAAATTAATCCTTGTTGCAAGAAAGAACCCTGATAGGTTCTTTCATACTATAATAGAACACAAAAGTTCTTTTCTCAATTATGCATAAGAAAAATAAAAATAATAACTTACATTTACACAGTAGAATAGATTAGATAAAGCATTAAGTACTTACTATGTGCCAAGCACATAGTACAAAACTATGTACAAAACACAAGGAAAATCACAGACCTTGTGATCAAGAAGCTTACATTCTATTGAAAGAACAATACATAATGAATAGTTGAAGGTATGGGGCAAGAGATGATGGGGAAAGTATCCGGCAAGAGATAAAAGCCTGGAGATTCAGGAACTGAACTAGTTTAGGAATAAGAAGGACTGATGTGAGTAATTCCTCAAAAAAAAAATTCCAGGGAGGAACTCAGGAAGTGAAGGAAAAGTATTCAGGAAGAAAGGTTATCTCCAGCTTGGGAAGGCAGCTGGAGTGGAGGTGGGAAAACTCCTGTAGTAGAAAGAGTACTGGACTTGGATTCAAGAGACATAAGATAGCATCCCAGTTCTGTCATCTTCTTGGGAAATCATTTTATCTCTGTAAGTGAGAATGAGTTTCCTCATCTCCAAAATAATGCAAAATGAAGGTTCCTTCCCAGCTTGGTAAGTCTGTGATTCTGTGATCTGATCTATTATCTCTTTCTCAGTCTTTCTATTTGTCTCTCTGTCTCTCTCTTTCATACACACACACACACACACACACACACACACACACACTTGTTTATCTATACACAGTCTATATTTATTATAGATTAGTGAATAAATTAATTTGGAAGTGGAGAGCAAGCAGGGGATGGGAAGGGAATGACCTGGTAACATCACAAAGAAGTAAAAATTTCTAAGGAATGTCTCCCAAAAACCATATTTCCCTTAGTCTTTTACAGAGTAGAGATCTGTATAGCTTCTTTCTTTGTTGTCTTGTGTTTTCTGATCACCTGTGTGTCTTCCATGCTCCCCCTCAATTTAATTCTCCACATGTCTCTGCTGATTAGCTCAGTACCTAGTGACTACTTGCCTTAAGGATGTCCAAGTGTTTTCAGCACTGGGTCATGTGTGAAGCTATCCAGATGTGTGTGGGCTGTGGGAATTTTTTCATTGCTAACAATATTGAAGATTTATCTGTTAAGCAATTCAAAAGATATGAATGTTTTATCAACAATGGAAATGCAGTCCAAAAAAAATGTAATCGATTTTATTTGTACAAAAATGTATAGTTAGAGGTTTAGAGCTAATCTCTGATCAATTCTGATAAAGTCCATTAGCATATTATTATTGAACAGACTAAATTATTCTTGAGACCTACAGGGTATGTTTAGTCAAGCATATCTTGGTTCTAACTTCAGATTTATATTTGTGGTAATGGCCTTCAGTTTTATAAAAATGACTTTCCATTTTAACAGCTTTATGAAATGGCATCAATATTCACATTTAGCCACTTAAGCTAGAAATTTCAGGTGGTTGAACTTTGCTGACCACCTTGTCTTATGTGTTGGCTTTGCTAACCTACTGTTTTAACTAACCAATTCAGATAAAAAATATTTTAAATAGGAATCTCTTGACCTACACCCGGGTGTCAAGAGAACTCCATTTGATCCATGGATTACATATTGAATGCCAAAGTTCTAGTTCAGAGCTCAGAAAATTAAGAGCCATGAGTTAAATCCTTCCTTTCACATGATTTTGTTTTATATTTTAAAATGCAAAAACCATACCAAACCATATAACCATAAACCATAAAACCCAAAAACGTCCGGTAGGCTGGATTTGGCTTATGGGTCATGGTTTGCTGATTGGCCTTAGTCTAATTTGTTTGATTAAGACTCCCATAGCAGTGCTACTTTTCCTTAACCACTTCTAGTTATTAATACTTACATGTATTAATAATAATATTATGCTAATAACTGTAACATCAACCCAACTTGTTAGTCTTACTTCCTTCATATCTCTTGAACCCATCCCATCTTTTGTCTACACATACAAACACTCCCCAACTTCAGGCCAGAGTATCTCTTACCTAGACTATTATAGTAGCCTTCTAATTTTTCCTTCTAGTCTCTAGTTTCCTCCCTTCCCAACCTGGTCTCCACAGACCTATCGGATTAATACTCCTAAAATGTGCATCTGATCATGTTACCCCACCACACACACACAAACACACGCATTCAAAATTTATCAATGGCTTTATCAGTGGCTTCCTATTGGCTCTAGTATTCAATACAAAAAAAAAATGCCCTGTATATTTATCCTGCATATATCTTATACATGTATAGTTCCTTGCTTATCATCTTCCACATTAGATTGTGAGTTCCTTGAGAACAGATACTACTTTTTGCTTTTCTTTCTATCACCAGAATTTAGCATTGTGACTAGTACATAGTAAACACTTCATAAATGTTTGTTGACCTGATTTGACTTGACCCTTTTATTTAAAGCTCTCCACAATTTATCTCCCACCTAAATTTCCAAGATTTTTCCATATTATTCTTTCATGTCTTTTCCATTTTTGTTAAACTGACCAGCTAGCTGTTCCCACTATTTAATATTTCATTTTTTGCCATTTAGCAAGTAGTCCCCCATGTCTGAAATACATTTTGTCCTCACCTCTACTTCACAGAATTCTTAAATTATTTTAAAGCTCAGCACAAGAGTACTACTTTCTATAGGTAGTCTTTCCTGATTCCTTTCCTAGAACTTAAATTATTAACATTCTCTCCCTCTCAAAATTATTTTACCTTACTTTATATATGTTTTGTATTTATTTACATGTTGTATTCCCTCTATTAGAATGTAAAATTCTTAAGTACAGGGATGGGGGGGGGACTGGAGTTGTTAGGGGTTTTTTCCCCCTATTCCTTGCAACCACCAGTTTAGGTCATATAGTAGGTGTTTAATAAATGTTCATTGAATTGAAATCAATTGAATTTAATTTCACATAGACTGTTAATAACAAATAACATAGACATGGAGTCTTTACTAACATTTTATATTCCTGCTTGATTCAGGGACATAAACTTAGTCTTGCAATTACTAATTGATCCATTAATGTAAAATCAATTTGGTTCACCCTTACAATTACTGTCAGCCTGTAGGCTTCATTATTGATTCATCAGTTACCAGCTAGCTCATTCTACTCCTATCCTAATGGAGTACATGGAGAAAACTGGAATTGTATTTCTGAGATTACAGCTCCTCTGGACCTTGTGGTTCAACCAATCTGATTAAATATTCTGTTGTTTTTCTCTGTTGAATAGTTGAAATAAATAACATGTGTTAATATATCTTTTGGCTTCAGTGAAAAGTATTTTAACTGTTATTCTCCTTGACCTATATTCACATTTTTATTTCCTTTAAGGGAAGTATTTGAGATTCAAAAATTCAGTGTAAAAAAACATATTAACAGATCATTGGATAGGTGTTAGGGGAAACACGAAGTTTAAATAAGATGGCCCTGTACTCACAGAGTCTATAGTCTTATAAGGACAAACAAATAAATATCTAGAGCAAAATATATTATGTCATATCCAAGGAGGGGAAAAACATTACAGATAAGAAAATTCAAAGAAGGTTCCCTAGAAAAGATGGCACAGGACTTGGGAATACAATAGACTTAACTCACAGTGTATGTGAAGGCACAAAGGGAAAACACAGGCTTGTTCAAGGAATAGAAAAAAAAAAGTCCAAATAATATATCCTTTACATTCTCAGTTACTAAATATATTACTGCTAGTAGCTTTTAATTTCTTACAATGCCATTAGGTTCCAAGTAGTTAGGGGAAGAAAAGACTATATAAGAGAGGAAGATCCTTGAAATCAAGAACTATGTGCTTTCTAAACTTCCCCAGAATTTATCACAGTACTCTGCTTACAAATGTTTGTTAAATGGAACCAAAACACGTTAAATCCTTTTGGGAATCAAATTGTGGAGAACTTAAATAAGAGGGTCAAATCAATTCAGCAAGCCAAATGTGTTCCAAGTAATTTTAAAGGATATATACATATATATATATATATATATATATATATAGAGAGAGAGAGAGAGAGAGAGAGAGAGAGAGAGAGAGAATACAAGTTGTAGATTTCTGTGGGAGACTGATGAAGCTTATAGATCCCTTTTCCATATGTTTTTATGCATAAAATAAAATACACAGGAACTCAGTGTACATACTTAGCTTAGTCCAGGGCTTCTTAAACTTTTTCAACTCATGACCTCTTTTTGCCCATGAAATTTTTATGCATATTGTATATAGTAACAACAAGAATATAGGGTGATCAACTGTGATGGACTTAGCTCTTTTCAACAATGTGGTGATTCAAATCAGTTCCAATAGACTTGGATGGAATGTATCCAGAGACAACTATCAATGTAATGGTTTGTTTTGCAGGTTGTTGTAGTGGTGGTGGTGGTGGTGGTGGTGGTGGTGGTGGTGGTGGTTTGTTTGCTTGTTTTTTTTTTCTTTCTCGTGGTTTGTTCCCTTTTGATCTGATTTTTCTTGCACAGCATGGCAAACATGGAAATATATTTAAAAGAATTGCACATATTTAACCTATATCAGATTGTTTGCTATCTTGGGAGGGGAGAAAGAGAGGAGTGAGAAAAAGTTGAAAAACAAAGTTTTACAGAAATTAATGTTGATAACTATCTTTACATGTATTTGGAAAAATAAAACACCATTTTAAAAAAAGTTGAGGTTTAGCCCACTCCAGCTCAGTACTTCTGAGCTCAAGAGATCCACTTGCCTCAGCCTTAAGAAATAGGGAACTATATCAATTATATTAAAATATAGTTGTTAAAATATTTTTAAACAAATTCATGAATCCCAGATTAAAGACCCCTGATGTTGAGAGTATGGCTAGAGACTCAGCCTTGGGATCAGAATGACTTAGTTCACGTCCTATCCCTGAGACAATTTGTCTGTGTGACCCTAGACAAATTACTTAACCTCTCAATGTCCCCAAGCAATCTTTGAGATTATAATTGCAAATGTTGCTGAGGCACAGTGGTAAAGGATGTTTGCTTATTGAGAAGCTTGATGTGCTAATGAAATTTCAAATCCAGAGTAAAAAATAAAAATTTTTAAATGAGTATCAAAACTGACTTGTTAAGAACCTGTGATTTCTTCAGGATAGAAACTCCCTAAAGATTATAACCTAACTATAACTTGAAGTGTTAGATAGTCACCTAAGCATTAGAGTTTTGTCTGTGATCATACAGTGAGTCAGCCTCAGTGATAAGATCTTGACCAAGTCTGTAATTCAACCCTCTATATGTAATGCATCTATTTTCATAGATGTATTTTAATGGAGTACGACCTGTAATTGCAGCTATTGAAAAGGGTGAGGTTAGTGAATCTCATAAACTCAGGAGTTCTGGACTGCACTGGGCTAAATTGATTGGGTAGCTACACCAAGTCCAGGAATGATACAGGAAGCTGCAACCATACTGCCCAAGTCATTGCATACTAGCCCAGGTTGGAAAGAGCTAAGTCAAAGTAATTAGTAATAGTAATAGGATCAGTTAGGTCCATGAGTAGATACTGAAATTCTAGCCTAAGTGAGACAGGAAAGACTTTGTGTCAAATATAGGTGTGTACACATATCTATGTAAAAAATATATATATATATGCATATATATGCATTCATATGCATATGTATCTACATAATATTTTATATGGTATTTTATAAACTTGTATTATTAATATAAACAAATATGCTTTAACATATCAGGAACCATCAGGAAGATGGTATGGTTTAGAAATCGCTTTTCTCTCTGAAAAGAACAGATCTGGTGACTACAATTTCACCAATATTGGCATTCCTTCCAAAAGTGCAGATCATAACCCAACTATAACTGGCCATCCTATAGGATCCTCTTCCATGCCCTTTCAGAATTCTCAAAAATTCTAATAGAGAATATACCCAGCTTCTCAAAGGACATCCTCTAAATTAAAGGATCTTAAACTTTTATGCATCATGCACTCCTTCAGCTATCTAATAAAACCTATGTATGGCTTCCCAATATTTTTAAAATCAATATTTTTTTAATTCATAATTAAAGGATATGCTAAATTTTAGAGGTTAATGAAAACAAAGATGTAAAATTGCCCCATCCAAGATCATAGGACCCAACCCCCAACCTTAAATCTATCAATGGGCAAGTTAAGATTTATTCTAGACACTTTAAAATTCTGTGGATATCAAGCCATACTTGGCCTCTTCACATAATATTCCTAACTCTCCCTACATTGCTTATCCTACCAAAATATACATTTTCTAGACGTTATCTTTTATGCCATGGCTTATATACATAATTATTATTAATGTGTGAAGACCTATTTAGATATATGTCTATAACCTTTTGTGTTATCTATAATTCTAATTCTTCTGATACTGTAATGTTCCATGATTCAGTCACATCTTATCATGAGAATATGCATATGCATGTGTACATTTAAACAGGAATCAATCAATGTGACATAATGAAAAGAGTTCTAGATTTGGATCTGGGAACTAGGGCTAAAAATCCAGCTCTGACATTTACCCTATGTGAATTACCCCAAGTCAACTAAGAGGACCTCATTTTCCTTATTTATCAAATGAAAAGGTTAAATTCCCAAGTCCCTAAGGTCTCTGCAGGCTCTAAATCTATGAGAGGTGAAATAACTCTCAAAATCAAGAAGAACTGGATTCAAATCATACCTCTGACCCATAATGGCTATAGGATCTTGGACAAGTAAGTCACTCACCTCCTCAGTACTCTCAAGACAATTCTATAAGACTCCTAAGTTACAGAAGAGTTGCTGATATGTAATAGTAAGGGGAATTTACCACTCATCACCAATAGTTATCTATATTAATGAATTCACGTCTGGATCCTCAAATTCAAATAAGTAAATACAAACAAATATATAATTTTCCCTCCACAAGGCAACAGGAAAGAGTTTTCTTCATAAAATCCTAGAATCAAGCAGCACCGGAAACATAAAAGTTGTTATAATAAGGAAAAACTAAATATAAAACTCCTTTTAAAAATCTTTGGAAAAACTATGCTTCCTCTATGATTCCCTACCTTCAAAAAAATGTAGGCCTGAGAAAGAGCAAATAAAAAAATTTATTTCTAAAACAAAGAAACAAAGAAAATGACAGTAAAGATAAAGCATCAACCTGAATAATTCTGTGTCTTTAATATTATATAAAGCATTATTTCAATCCAAAAAACTCATATTAATCTATGTTGATTGAGCTATTAAGTCAGTTATTTGTTTATAAATAATTGGATTCAATTTAACAAATGTTTATTAGATAGTATGGTTTAGGACATTGTGCTTAGGTCTGGGAGAGCAACAAAGATAAAGAAGGTATAGTCCCTTCCCTACAAAATGAATATATAAATGAATAAAAAAAAGATTGAACTTAGGAATGAAAAAAATCCAATAAACATGACTGCTCTTGTGCCTTAAATGAGACAGAAATCACATCTGTCCTTTCCAGGGAGATGGAGGACCAGCAAACCTTAGCATCTTCTCTGCCCCTATGCATGAAAGATCCCTCATACTGAAATCTGGCCTATTGATGTAACTTAAGGACCACCCACCCTTGCTATCTCCACCAGCACTGCACCCTGAACATCTCCACACCCAGCCATGTGTCTTACAGCTAAACTTTATTCACTGAGGGCTAAACTCTCAATTCGAGAATAAATTTCTTGAGATGAGGGACAACACTCTTGCTTTTTATATTTCTGTCCCCAATCCTTAGTTTAATAATTGGTACATAGTAAATGCCTCATAAATGCTTTTTCATGTATTCATTTTAAAAGCATTTATTAAGTGTTTGCTATATACAAAATTCAATTTTACATTCCAATTATGCTATATTATATGGCTGCAGATTGCAGATCATTGCAATTTCTGCAGAATCAAAATTAAAGGCAACCCAAAGGGCAATATAGTAGGTGGTAGGTAAAAGTAAATACAACTCATTAACAATAACTTGTGTGCACAAAATTGTGTAAAAAATAATGTAAAAAATAGATGGCACGTATTCCCAGATAGATGCAATATCAGATATTAAGTGCAAAGAAGAGTGCCATTTAAATAGTTTTTAGAAACTCAAGATGGGAGAGATAACCTCCAACTGTGGGAAGGCATCATTGTAAAGCAGCATGTGAATTAGGTCTTGAAGAAAGGGGCTGATTTCAGTAGGCAAATGTTTCATATCATGGAGATGACATAAGCAAAGGCAGGGAAAAGAAAGAAGGGGGAATGATGTATAGTAATCCAGTTTGGTTGAAACAGAGGAGATGGAGAAAAGTATTGTATTGGAACAAAAAGAAAATGGAATGCAGAATAAGAAGCAATTGATTGTAGGATTGCTGAGGCAGCTGGCTCTCCTACACAGGAGCCATCTATTTTCCAACCCAGTCCAACACAAAGATCTCCAGCACTTCTAATTCTCTTCAGAAAACAATAGCATGCACATCTCAACAGGCATCCTAATAGGTGACAGTGAAACTCCCACAGCTTCTTGGCCTTTCTATTTTCTGGCTACTAAGGTGAAAACAATTTAAGGAAAGTTTGGAGTGTAGTAGAATTTGAAAACTCTTATCTTATTGCCATGGATTTGACATCCCTCTCTATGGAAACAACAGATGTGAGGTCTAAAAGCCTTTAGCTAAAATTGACTCACCAACTGGTGGCCTGTGCTGATCATGTTTCTATGGAAACAATGAGTAGACCAAAAAAGATTTTTTTTAATATTTAATTTTAAGTCTTTACCTTATTCTTCTTCCTATAATTGCTCAGAAAAGGATATCAATACTTGTACATATAATCTTCAAAAACCTATGTATATACACATACATCTTACATATACAAACCTATGTTTATACATATGTGCGCATGAGCTTGTATGTATACATTTATATATTGATGGATTTAATAAAAGCAGATTAAAGTTTAGAACATTATTGCCTTAATATTAATATTGATAATAATATATAGCTAATATTTTAGCTATATATCCATATATTAAGAGACTCCAGAAGTCAAAGTGTTAATTCATAAAGTGTCAGAGGAAGGAACGAAGGAGGAAGGGAAGAAGGGAGAGAAGGAAGGAAGGAAGGAAAAGCAAGAAGGAGGGGAGGAAAGAGAGAGGGAAGAAGGAGACAAGAAAAATAGAGGGAGGAAGAGGGAGAAAGGAAAGAAAAGGGAAAGAAGGAACATTTTTAAGTGCTTATTATGTGCAAAAAAAATAGACACTGAAATATAAATAGAAAAAAAAAGATAATATAAATATTAAAAGCTTCTGCCCTCAAGCAGCTCACATTCTAATGGGGGACAATGCTATGAAGGTTTTCAGGAATAAATCACATGGAGAAGTCCCATAGTCCTTAGGATTAAGCACTGGGAGTGCAAATATGCAAGCAAACATAGATCTTTCTTTCAAGAAGCTTACATGCTAATGAAGAAGACAATACATAAAAGGAAGCTAGAGGAGAGGAGAGAACACCTCTGGAGGAGAAGCCTGCCACCTAGATGCTGAGAAGTATAGAGAGTATCTGCCCCTGAGAGTCAGTTGAGCATGTCCCCAAGAAATAGTGTCCAAGCTAGGGACTTGTCAATCAAGAGTTGAATTACACTCCCTTTTTTCATCATATCATTTCACTATTTAAAAAAAAAAAAAACTTTTAGACACTTCAAATTACTATTCTAGTAAATCATATCTAAACTTCTCTACTTGGCTTTAAAACTCTTCATCATCATCATTCACTTTTATCTAGTATTTTGAGGTATACAAGAATTAAGGGACTCTACCAACTTCACACAGTTATTAAATGTTAGAACCAAGATTTGATCTTTTGATCCCAAGTACAACACTCTATCTTGCTCTAATTAACCAATTCATCTTTCTCCAGCTGCTTTCCAATGCATATTTTCCAATAGATTTTGGATTGTTCCCCTACTATTTATTAATATAGCAAGGCTCATTCCTGCCTCCCCATCTTTGCTCACACTTGCTTAGAATGCCTTTTTGACTCTCCTTTGCCTATCCAGGCAAAGATTCTGCTTTAGTCCTTCTTCCCCCATGAAACTTTCCCTAATCACTCTTAACCCTCACTGATTTCCTTTCAATAAAACTGAGGAGCAACCCAAAAATAAAAATTTTTCCTGCTGGGCTCTTCCTACCATTCCTATTGCATAATTTTGTCTTGCTTTAATTTAAGGTTATTAGAAAAGGGATGGATTTCTCCTCCAAAGATCATACCCTTGGGTTCCCGATCCATCCCTAAGGGAACACTATCCTGACCATAACTGCAGAAGCCCAGCACACTCAGAGTCCATCCAAATGCATGATTAATCTTTACTTCAAACTGTGAGAAGCTTAGGTGAGAGCTCCCCATGAGATCAGTTACAAGTAGATACTTATTTTGCTTGATTACTTTAGTTTAAAACATTAAATGTTCTCCTTTAAATCTCTCTCAAGACTTTCTTTACCTTCATCCCTCTTAAATTCAGTAGCTTGTTAAAAAAAAATTAGTAAAGTCTAATTCAACCTACTTCCTCTGGAAAGCCTAAATTTAACTTTTTTTCTAGCCCCCCGGATTCCAAGAGAGTCCAAAACTTTTTTTCTTGGTCTCAGATCTATTCTCTTTACCACGTGATGCAATTAATCAATTAGCATTTATTGAATAACTACTGTGTGCCAACTACAATGCTAGACACCGGGGATACAAAGACATAAGTGAAATTGTGACTCCCTTTTGAGGTATTTACAATCTTGTTGAGAAGACAACATGTACATATATAGTTTTGTCCAAGAAGTTAATCTGTGGCATGAGGGAGGCACTATCAGCAAAAGAACTTCACCTGATGTGACCTGAGCTTTATCCATGAAAATCTTCTGATTCATCTTCCCCCTAGTTTGAAGCTCTCTCTTTCTCTTTGTCTTTTTAATTCCCTCTCTCTCTGTCTCCTTATCTCTGTTTCTCTCTGTCTCTCTCTCTCTCCCTCTGTGTATGCATACCTGTTTGTCTATCTGCCTTTCTTCTTCTCTGTCCCCATCTGTTTCTCTAGCTCTCTAGCTCTCTCTATCTCTGTCTCTGTCTCGCTCTGCCTCTGTTTACCTTCTAGCTCTTTGTTCCTCTTTTTTATTCTCTCTCAATCTAAAATCAAAGAATCAAAATTCTTTTACTTTTCCTCATTCTCTCTCCTTAATTCTGTCTCTCTCTCGGTCTCTTAGTCTCTCTGTGTGTATCTCTATGTGTTTTATGTGTCTTTTCACTCTCTTCCTCCCTTTCTGTCCTCCTCCCCTTCCTTTTCTCTCTGTCTCTTTCTCTCTCTTTCCCTCTCCCTGAGGGAATAGACCTCAGAGGTCATCTCATCTCATTCTAAAAAGAAATTCCTCTTACAACATGCCCAATAAGAATCATCTTATCTCCACTCGAAGACCTCCAAGATGAGAAGCTCACTACTTCCTGAGGCATTTCATTTCACTTTCAAAAAGCTCTCATCACTAGAAAGAATTCCTCATATGGAGCTTCTATGATAGAAACTTCTATTACTCCTGACTCTAAAGTCAGATTAAACAACTTTAATCCTTTTTCCATGTGACGATCCTTCAAATATTTTAAAATATCTATCATATAACCCTCAAACCTTCTCTTCCTCAGACTGTATCATTCCTAAGATTCTTACTAATGCTAGGATTTTGAGATTTGTATTAGTCGTTTGTACATGTACCTTACCTGCAGATAGAATTTTAGCCTCCTAGGGCAAAGACTGTATCTTACCAAGGTATCTCTGCTAGCACTGCCCAAGGTTCTATATACAGTAGGCACATAAGTGTTTATAAACTTGAAGCACTTATCCCAGGCTAGTTAAAAACCACACTGACTAACTCTCTCATTTATTTTTTTAATCCAGCCTATAACAAACCAGACTTCAACACATTAAAACACAGTGAGGGGGGAGGGAGGAAAGTCTTTTACTGTTGAATTTCACACTTTGTGTCCATTTCCAAAATTCATTCTATAGTAAGTTAAGTCTCTACTAAACACTTTGGAGTATCAGCCACAGAAAGTCAGGCCTTTTCATATCAGGTTCCTGAGCCAGTGCCTAGGTGATAAAATTACCTAAAGGCTGATTTTATATGTTATGTGACAGTCAAAAGCAGAATTGGGTGAAAGCAATTTAGGCAGCTGCTTAGGATACCACAAGCTAAAATGCAAGGTGACACACTTTGCAATGTGACTTTTTATAAGGATTTACATTGTGAACACCAGAAAATTCTACTCTGCATGACATATAGGTACTTATTTTTTGTTCAGTTTAGTTGAACCAGAGCAAATAAATTTCCTTTGATGCCTTTTATGCCCCGCCCCAAGAAATTATCTTCTGGACCATAAAAAAAATGACCTTAAAGCAACACCTGGGACAGGGGAGGGGAAAAGAAGATGAGTTTCAATGTTTCCTTTGGATTTGTGCCATATGAAAGGGTTCCATCCCTTTCCCATTATATCATGGACCAGATGTGGAAATTCATAGTTCCTAGAATGATCTTGATGTCTTTACAAACCATTGGAATGTTCTAGAAATGTCAATAGTTTAGCAAATGGTAATTGAATTTATCAAGTAAATAGAAATCAGAAAAAAAAAAAAACAAAGGATTTCTAGTTAAAATGATGGTCTAAAAAGTCCCAGAGAAGTCCAGTTCTCCCATAGACACTCAAGCAAAAATCCAAAAGAACATCAGATGTAACTATGGTCAAGAAAATTAAAAAGAAATACTAGTAATTGACTCCATTTGGTCAAGTCTGACAGAAGAAAATAATTCAGTATCTTGCAGACACTTGGAAAAGGTTCCTTCCAGATAGACAGAAGTCAACAGAAGTCTGATCTTTAGCAAAATTGTGAATAGTCTGAGCAGGAACAAACCAGGGTGAATAAGTTATTGAGAACCCTTCTCAATGGCTCTTGGAGCCAACAAGATCCGGACCCAGAAATGAATAGCAGTAGGAGAAAAGAGACAATTCCAATAGTTCACTGATAAGGAAGACAGCACCAGATAGTGCATGTTGCAGAGCATTAGGAGCCAAGCACAAGAAGGGGCCAATTCAACAAATAGGCAAGACCTTTGAAAATGCCTCATACTGACTGAAATCTCTAAACATTCAAATGGGGCCCCTCAAGTTCACAGTAGACAATGGAACCTAGTACTCATTCCTGGTCAGGATTATTTTATGATTATGATTATGACTCAATTAGGAAATCCTAGATATTAAACTAAAAGGCAATTGAAACAATCATGTTAGTAAAACAACAGATTATAAAATAAAACCACAAAAATTATGGAATAAGGACTCAAAGACAGGCTGAAGTTAGTATACAAATTCTCAAGATAAATAATTTTTAAAATTTGGAAGGAAGAGGATTTGTAGAATCTAGTCTCAAACTATACTACAAAACAATAATCATCATAAAAATTTAGTCTGGTCAGACTATAGAAATTTTGATCAATGGAAGATATTAAAGACATGAGATCCAGAAGCAATCAAATGTAATCATATCATATAATAAAAGATGCCAACCACTGAGCTAAGTTTTTAATATTTGACCAAAACTATTGAAAAAATTGGAAAGAAGTCTTGGAAAAAATTAAGCTTGAACCAATGTCATAAACAATATATCACAATAAACTCCAAATGAATTCAAAATCTAAATAGAAAAGGTCACATCAAAAACAGACTCCCCAGGCCTTCAGGAGACAGATGTAGAAGCCAAAAACTACCACCAGAGATACCACTTCGTACCAGCCAGATCTACAACTACTATAGTATCAGACTATGAAGGGGACAAAACCAAAAAGTGCCGATCTATTATATGTAAAAGCGTGTGAGATGGTGAAGATTAGCACTGGTACAAGTCCCAAACTAAAAATGAGCCTAAAGATAGAAATAAACAGAAGAAAACTTCAAATACAATGAAGAAATACTACAGATCAAGAGAAACCTAAGGAGCAAACTCAGAAGATGAAAGTACCTCTCAAACAAGTTAAAAGTTAAAGCCTTTGAACAAAGAAGAACTTGGCCATGAGGATTCAAAGAGTGGCTAGAAAAAGTGAAGAGAGGAAAAAAGGAAATCAGAAACTTTGAAGGAAAGATTAGAATTTCTCCAATAACTATACTCACTAAAAACTACAATAGAGTCAGCAAAATTCAATAACTACATGAAACGATAACAAAAAATTAGAAAAAATCAAGACTGAAAAAATAACATGTAATATATCTACTATCAAAACAACTGACCTGGAAAACAGGTCAAAGAAAGATAATTTAAGGATTTCCTACACAAACAAAAAACCTGAATGTTATATTTAAAGGAATCATAAAAAAGAAAACAGCCCAATATACTAGAATCAGAAGGCAAAGTAAAAATTGAAAGAATATAGTGTTCATATTTAAAAAAAGAAACTTGAAATTGAAAACACTAAGGAATACCATAACCAAAATCTAGAGTTTCCAGGTCAAGGAAAAAAATAATGTATGCAATAAGAAAGAAAAAGGGGATGGAAAGTAAAGAAAAGGAAGGTACAAGAGGACATGATGGTAGAAAATATAACTGATCATCATAACTATTTCAATGAATGGGCTAATTTTCAATTCAAAAATACTGAATGAAATAGTAACTGAGAATCTACACTGGAGTATCTAAAAGATTACACACTATGACCAGTTTGTATTAATATCAGGAAAGCCAGGTTAGTTCAACATTAGGAGATGTAACAGAACAGACCATCTTTTAATAAGAAAATTATTCGATGACGTTTTACCAATAAGATAGAAATAGGGACTAGAGCTCAGAGTTCAGTGGTATAGGGACCTCTCAGATAATTTCCCTACTAATGCAGGTCAGCACCGTTTCTATATACTCATAAGAAATTTGCCTAAAATACCAATATGTTAAGTGAGTTTCTAGCCAAATGTGTCAGAGGTAGAACATGACCCTATATTTTCCAAATCTAAGATCAACTCTCTTTTATCTATTCAATTCTGCCTTATATAAATAGATGCAGAAAAGGCTTTTAGCAAATTTTAACAGCCTTCATGCTTAAAAAAAAAAAAGAAAATGTTAAAGCAAGAAATAAATAGACCTTTCCTTAAATGGCAAACCATATCTATCTAAGAAACCAAATGCTAATATTATATATGATGGAAAAACCAGCGAGGTTTTTCCAATAATACCAAAGTAAAGGAAAGATGTCCATTGTCACTACTATTATTTAATATGGTTTTAGAAATGTTAGCCACAACAAGAAAAAGAAATTGAAGGGATAAACATAGCTGAAGAAGAAAGAAAATTATCACTTTTTATATATGATTATGATTATGACTTAATTAGAAAATCCTAGATATTAAAATAAAAGGTAATTGAAACAGTGTTATTGAAATAGCAGGTTATAAACTAAAACCACAAAAATTATCAGCTTTTCTTTATATAATCAACAAAACTAATCATAAAGATAGAAAAATAAATTTTAGAACTACAGGTTGTGGTTAATTAAAACTAATTTGAAATGTAGTTAACTTCAAATTTTTAAAGCATCTGGAATTCCATATATGCATAGGAATTACATGAATGCCACTAAACACTTTCTGCATAAATATAGACCTCAAATGTTGAAAAGGTAACCATTGCTCATAACAATGCTATCTAAATTAATTTACAGATTCAGTACCATACTAATCAAACTATCAAAGAATTTCTTTATAACTTATACAGTTATAAAGACTGTACAAAATAAAGTACAAAATTGATCCAGAGGAACAAAAGATTAAAATTCTCAGGAGAAATAAGTTTTAACATTAGGAAAGAAATGGATTTATCAGCATCCAATCTCAAGTTACACTACAAAATAATCATCAAAAATTTGATCCAGTTAAAATACAGGACACAAGATTAGGGACACAAGACCCAGAAGTAAACAATGTGATAGCATTGTATTCCAGAAGATGCTAGCTTCTGAGTTAAGAACTCAGCTTTTGACAAAAACTACTAGGAAAATTGAAAAGTAGTCTTGAAAAAAAATTAAGTTTAGACTATTATCTTATACAATATGCAACAATAACCCCAAATAAATTCATGACCTAACCTTAAGAGGTCATTATCATAAGGAAATTGGAGAAGGGAAAAAATTACCTTTCACAATTATTTAGAGAAAAGGAAAAAAATCAAATCTACTGTGTCGGAGGAGGGTTTAGAAACTTTGTAGCAAAGTTCTTTGATAAAGCCTGTTGTCCAAATATGTAGGAGATTATGGAAATGTAAAAATATCAAGATCCATAGATAAATGGTCAAAAAATTATGAACAGGCAGTTCTCAAAATAAAGAAATGCAAATTATCAAATTTTCCTGTTTACTCAGTGCTAGTTAACCATATGAGCTATAAAATATTTTCTTCTCTTCCTCAACTCATTAGAGAATTTAAATTATTTTAAACATTTCAATACCCAATAAAAACTAAAAGATTTCCTCTCCCCATTACTGCCATCTTTATTCACATCCCAATAAACCTGTATTTAGAAAGAAAGTACTAGTTACCCCCATTTGGAAGCATATCCCACTCCACATTGCTTTTTGACAATTTAGTCAAATCCCAGAGATCCCATTAGGAAAGTATTTCAAGCGAAACCTCAGCCTCAGTCTCTGAGAAACTTTGGAGAAAAGCTTTGGTGCTGAGCCCAGGTTCTATGTGTTATAGCTGTATGGAACAGAATTGTGAGAGCAAGATTAAAATCCACATGCCATTTTTTCAATGCACCACCAAATTCATTTTCTTACATCAGATACCAGCTAGGGGTTTGAGGAAGCAAGAAGACTAAGTCCAGGCTGGAATTATTTCGCCAACATTGTTATATTTGTATATTTGTTATATTGTAATATATTTCCATACTCATATGTGTTCTTTCCTTCTTATCTGCATTTTACAGCAGACATGGAAGTGGATAAAGATAGATTGCATGTTCATACCAGTTATGGTAAATCTCTAGCATTCTTCTTTAAATACATTCAAGAAACCACCATCTATGAGCAGATGGAAAAGTGCTTGAGGACAGCAACATACTAGGTTTACCGTGCCATAACCAACATTATCCATTTTGCTGGATTCATTTACACAGAGAATATATTCATGTTAACATTTTACATGTCTAACACAAATGAACTTTTCACCCATGTTGCAAAAATAGTTCATTTGGAAGTTTATAATAACAACATAAATATATACACATACATGTATATCAATTATAGCCAGACACAATGTTTATTGTTTAGTGACACAAAGTATATCTACATAACATCTTAAAATCATAATAAATTATTTGATAAATACCTATACTTGCTTAAATTTGGCATATGATAAGAAATCATTGGAAATGTTTGTATTAAAAACTGGCTAATAAGATCTATTAAAGGTGATAGTATATTGCTTTAAATATAGGCCACACCCCTAAAATGAGATAACAAAAATGAAAAAAATTATATATTATATATATATATATTTGTACCAAAAAAAGAAAAACAATGAAACAATTACTGTATTAAAATCAGTATTTCACTTTTTAAAAAGTTCAATCTAACTTAATAAGCTTTTATTAAATGCCTACTGTATACAAAGCATTTTTCCATGTAATTTTTTTTGGCCAGGTAATAAAGATTAGCCAGAAATAGTTCCTGCTCTCAAAGAAATGATATTTGGGTTGAGGAGAGAGGGAGATATTTTTCAAAAGATGTGATTTTATCTCCATTTGATATGCTCCGTATGAAAAGGTTCCTCTTCCAAGACAGATTGTAAGCTTTTCTGCAGCTTGGTCTTGTAGGCAGATAGCCAACCTCTATACTAGAAAGTACATGTTTAAAGACCTGCCTATGACACATATTGGCTCTTTGATCTTAGCTAAGGCACTTAAACACTTAGTGCTCTAGTCAGTTTTCTAAGATAAAATTTGGAGAAGTTTGGAAACAACCTGTGATTTCACTATTATAAGGAACTTTCAGGTGAAGAAGCGCCCTTCCAATGCATGGCAACACTTCATCTAAAATTTAGTCTGAAAGAGTTGCTGGGTCACACGACGACATAGTCGGGGTGTATCAGAAAATGGACTGGAGGAAGGAGAGGAATACAAAGTGAGAGAGAAAAAGCAGATGATCTAGAAAATAAGCAGACCTATCTGTGTGTGACAATCCAATATCTTTGCCAAGAAAACCTCAAATGGGATCACAAACAGTTAGACACAACTGAAAAACAATTGAATAACAACAAATAGAGACATTGTATTTGACTCATCCTAATGCTTAGGGACTTCTCTTGTATTCCATGAAATATCAAAAAACTATTCTGTCTGCCTCCAATCTCTTCCTAATAGGATGTGTCCACATGTGTGTAAGGAAGGTTAATCTTCCTGATACATGTATTTCAATTTGTCATTCCTCTGCTTAAAATATGTCAATCCTCTAGTCCTACAAAGCCTACTAAATAAAGTCCAACTCCCTACCTTGGGACTTAAAATCCCCCAATAACTGATACTAAACTACTGTTCCCCTTCACAGCCTCTATACTCCAACTCTACTAGATTGTTCCTCATTCCCCAAATAAATCCTGCCACTACACCTTTGCTTGTATTATTCCTTCCAGATGATACATCTCCCTCCCCTTCTCTAACTGTTGAAATGTTGCCCATCCTTTAAGTGCAACCTTCAATATCACCTCCTGATCTCCATAATCAATTATGCTCTTTCTTCTCAGTCAACAGTCAGCAAATACTTTAATATCTAGTACGATATAATGATATATCACTTTAGTTTGATATGATATAATTTCATTTCATCTATATCCCCAATTGATACAGTATTTGTGTGTGTGTGTGCATGTGTCCATTTGAGTGTATAAATACATATTATATATATATATATATATATATATATATATATTCATATACACCTGCCCACATACATATATTCACACATGTCCAGAGTTACACACATATACTTATATAAAAACATTCATATCTACATATACTCAAACATATATAACATGGAATGAATCTTCTCTTCTTGGCTCCAAGAGTTTGAGCTCCAGCCTCCAATCTGCTTGTCTTCTCTGGCTCTGTCTCCGAGCTCTCTGAGTCTCTCTGTGGTTCTGACCTGGCTGAGTTTGTCCCAGCTTTATATGCTCTATTTTAATTACATCATAGGTGTAAATCTTATAGAACTATATTAAGTATTAAGTATATGTACTGAACTAGAGAACTATGAATCATCGTGCTAAACTAATAACCATTGTCTTTATCGATTCCACTGACTTAACACCTTGTAAGAATCCTTGTTTTAAGTACAGAATTCTGTCTAGAATCCATCCTAGAATCCAGATGTCCCTGCTGTTACTCCAACATTCTTGCTGAGATTCATAGTAGCTCATAATAATTCTTCCACCAATCTGGAATCAGAAAGAAAAAAACAAAACAAAACAAAACATATATATCCTTTTATTTTTAAATGAGCTTTCTATACGTGCTCATGGATTAGCACTAAGCCATATTTTCACTCTTCCCTTTTTGAAAATGACAGCTTCTCATATTATGTTCACTTAATTTTTGTGTTTTTTTTCTTTCGATTTGTTTCTTTTATCACAACATGACTAATGCAGAAATGTGTTTTACATGATTTTACATATATAACATATATCAAATTGCTTACTGTTTTTAGGGAAGGAAGAGAGAAAATTTTGAACTCAAAAAAATTTTTTAATAAATGTTAAAAATTCATTTACATATAATTGGGGAAAAAATAAGATAACATTTTAGAAGGAAAAAAAAAAAAGGAAATGGCAGCTTTTCAGCTAAGCACAATACATTCACCCAAGCTAAGCATGCATGTATTTACATGGGTCTGAGACACCTAGAAATGTCCAGACTCTTGATATAACTATTTTGGGTGTTATCTATGGCAAAGCCTGAGCAACCTCCACCCTACTATCTCCAGCTCTACTGGCTTTTTATGATCCTAGCATGATCCTAGTTTACAAGTTTCTTCCCCAAAATAAGGGTAAGCTTGCAAACGAGAAAAGCAAGGCCTTTGTTCACCCATAAATTCATTTTGTTTTGGACTCTGATCAAAAGAAATGCAAATGCTAAATTAATTTCCCTGCTACTTCCACATACTTTTTAATAACCTCTTATCAGGCCATTGACAGTTTTCTTGTTTCTTATGCATATTAGCTATCTTATTAATTAATTTGATAACTTTGGTTTTCTACTGTGACTCTTTGTTATTGTTTGTTTTCATCTTTATCTATTTTTCCTTGCTCACTGGATTATTTAGGCATATTGCCCATTTCCTTAAGGGGTCTTTTAGCCTCAAAAAAATATACACCTTTTAATTAGCCATATACAAGTTGACTCAGATTTTAATTTCAGTTTTAACATCTGTCACTAATAGAATATGTTTAGTATCCTAGGCCATAGCTGAAAGGGACTTTGTCTTCCAAAGTGAATCTGATTACTTAAATTTCTTTAGTTAGTCATCCAGACGTAATTTCTATATAAGTCATTTTGTTGTTATTGTTATTGTCCAGTTGTGTCTGAAACTCCAAGACTTCATTTAAGATTTTCCTGGCAGAGATACTGAAAGGATTTGCTATTTCCTTTTCCAGCTCATTTTACAGATCAGGAAACAGAGGCAAACAAGGTTACATGACTTGCCCAGCTAGCACACATCTGAGATTGTCTTTGAATTCAGGAAAATGAGTCTTCCTGACTCCAAGTCCAGTATTCTATGCATTATGGCACCACTTAGCTGCCTTGTACAGGTCATACTAGAATGCTATCTTTCCCCAGTGTAAGCTCCTTGAGAACAAGGATTGTTTTCTGCCATTTGTATCCTTAGAAGCAGGCTAGATTTCTTTCTTAGAGACCATGCCTTAAACCAAAACCACTCTGATTCTCCTTGATTGACCACCGATAGGTCCCAGGCCGAGTGCTAGTTGATCACTGTTTGAGTCCAGATTGACTCAGATTGAATGTAAATAGCAATCATTTCTGCTTTGGCCAGAAATCTGAGGGTCTTTCTGTCCCAGATTGATTTATTGAATTGTTTAGATAGATTTTCTTTTGACTAGGTGAAAAAAAAATTTTGCCTCAATTGCTACCTAACCTTACTCACTGAATATCAGTCAAAATAGACCTGTTGAAGACCTTAGCTTAAAAAGGCTATGGTGTCCCATTGCATCTAGGGCCATCTTCGGTCATCCTGAACTACATCTTGCCACTATACCCAGATGGTTCTCTGGAGGGGAAAGGGAAGCAGGTGACCTTGCCCAGATCTCCTTCACTTAAATTTCATTCAGTTGCATGTCATGGCATCTCCTCTCTGATGTCATGGTCCTCTTCAAGAATGAAGAAAAAATAACAAATAACAAGCCAGTAAAATGACTTGTACATATTAGAAACTTAATTAATGCTTGTAAAATTTAATTTAATTGGATACCACAGCCCATCAATAATTCTGTCTGTGTATGTTGATGAGGAAGGGGAGGAGATAAAGAAAGTTATGATAACTTACACATTATAAAAATGATCGTGATAATATATCATCATCACTAATTACATCAGGCCCTGAGTCTGCTTTAATGTGTGATAAACCACAACAAAGATGGCTTACCTCATAGGGTTGTTATGAAAAAAGTAGATTATGCAACTTGACTTTATAGATATAGATATGTGACATATGTAGATATATGCATGGGAGTGAATTTCGTGTATTGTGATTTTTTATTATTGCTCATAGACTTGAGTGATTGTTCTTTTTTATTATGTTTTCACTATCTCCAAAATGCTATTTTTCCAGGTAAGAAAGGTATGCTATTTGCCCTTCTTTGCTTCTCTGATTTTTCCAAACTTTATATTTAAAAAACATTAACTTATGGTTAACTTTCCTTTATTTTTTAAAATCATTATTTATTTAATGTAAGAATTGAAAGTCAATGTGATATAGGAAATACAGAGCTGGCCTCAAAGTGGCCTTCTGCCATGACTGGCTGTGATATTGGCCAAGTCCTTCAACTTCTGTTTTGTATGGCTCTTGAAAATTAAGATTGTGAAATAGGTATCTAGCTACATTTATGTAGAAAGTTCCTTGTGAGGAAAGGGACCTGTATGTGCATGAATGTTTGTGGCAGCCCTTTTTGTAGTGGCTAGAAACTGGAAACTGAGTGGATGCCCATCAGTTGGAGAATGGCTGAATAAATTGTGGTCTATAAATATTATGGAATATTATTATTCTGTTACAAATGACCAACAGGATGATTTCAGAAAGGCCTGGAGAGACTGACACGAACTGATGCTGAGTGAAACGACCAGGGCCAAGAGATCATTATATACTTCAACAATAATACTAGATGATGACCAGTTGTGATGGACCTGGCCATCCTCAGAAATGAGATCAACCAAATCATTTCCAATGGAGCAGTAATGAGCTGAACCAGCTACGCCCAGAGAAAGAACTCTGGGAGATGACTAAAAACCATTACATTGAACTCCCAATCCCTATATTTATGCCCACCTGCATTTTTGATTTCCTTCACAAGCTAATTGTACAATATTTCAGAGTCTGATTCTATTTGTACAGCAAAATAACGGTTTGGTCATGAATACTTATTGTGTATCTAATTTATATTTTAATATATTTAACATCTACTGGTCATCCTGCCATCTGGGGGAAGGGGTGGGGAGGTAAGAGGTGAAAAATTGGAACAAGAGGTTTGGCAATTGTCAGTGCTGTAGGAACAAGAGGTTTGGCAATTGTCAGTGCTGTAAAGTTACGCATACATATAACCTGTAAATAAAAGGCTATTAAATAAAAAAAGAAAGAAAGAAAAAGAAAGTTCCTTGTGAGCTTCTTACATGGATGAAATCATAGATACAATTCAAAAACAAAAACAATAAATCTAGTATTACTAATGTTAGTAACAGCCTTTGATTAGAGAGACATCACGATATAATAGAAAGAGCTCTGGCTTCAGTTCAAGTTCATATCTGCCACTTTAAAATCTATAAGACCTTCAGAAGTCATCTGATCATTCTAATACATCAAATGGGAACAAAAATATTTATACCACCTACCCAGCAGGATGGTAGTGAGACTTAAATAAGACAATACATGTTAGGTCAGTCAGCCAATTGTTATTTGTCCTTTGTTCTTGAAGAGGACTATGATATCAGGGAAGTGATGCCATGATATTCAAGTAAAATAGGATTTGAGTGAGGGAGAGCTGCAGCAAAGTCACCTGGCTCACTTTTTCTTCCAGAGCCATCTATAGCAAGATCTAGATAAGGAAGATGCAATGGGAGACCTAGACCTTTTTAAGCTTAAAGGTCTTTAATAGGTCTCAGTTTGACTGAGGCAACACCCATTCAATGATTAAAGTTAAGTAAGAATTGAGGCAAAGAATGGCCTCTTTTATCTAGTCAAAAAAAAAAAAAAAAAAAAAGGCCAATCTGGGAAGGGAAAACACTCAGGGTTTCTGGCCAGTCAGATAATAAGCATTTATTAAATACCCAGTATGTTCCAGGCACTGCTCTGAGCCCTGGGAATACAAAAAAAGGCAAAAGATATTATTTGCCCTCTAGGAACTCAATATAATGGAGGATTTTTACTGCCATAAAACACTATATGAACGTAAGCTATTATTATTTATTATCTAAGAAAATCTATGAATTGATCGCTATTTTGTTAGTGAATGAAAGAAATTAATAGCAGGGAGGAGCAATCACATGTAGCCCTCCCTGGGCAAGTGTTCTTAACCTTGATTGCATTTTGAACCCCTTTTGCAGTCTGGTGAAGCTTATAGATCTCTTCTCAGGAAAGAAAAAAAAATGTTTTTAACTACATAAAACAAAACAATTAAGATTGCAGGGAAAACAAATCATATTAAAATAGAGTTGTCTAAATATTTTCTAAAAAAACAAGTTGATCAACAGAAAGGGATTCTAGTTCATCAGTCCAGACCTTCCTATCACTGAAGAACCTGAAATCCAAGGATTTAAATAAAGTCACAGGGACTAGAGTTAAGTGATGTGTCAAAGGTCGTACACTGTAACAAAGCTAGAGCAAAAACTCAGATCTCTTGATTCTTAATTCTATGGTTTCAATGTGGCACCTCACTGTCTTCCATATATGGCATAGTCTGATGTTGGAAAAGAGGAGATCAATGAAGCAATCCAATTCAATAAATAATGGGGGGGAAAGGGTTATCAAACTGTATTCTTTGATCCAACAGTGTCTCTACTGGGTCTGTATCCTGGTCTGTATACAGGACCTACATGTATCCCAGGGAAAAGGACCTACATGTGCAAAAAATGTTTATAGCAGCTCTTTTTGTAGTGCCAAGGAACTAGAAACTGAGTCAAGGCCCATCAATTGGGGAATGGCTGAATAAATTATGGTATATAAAGTTGTGGAATATTATTGTTCTCTAAGAAACGATCAGCAGGATGATTTCAGAGAGGCCTGGGGAGACTTACATGAATTGATACTAAGTGAGGCGAGCAGAACCAGGAGAATATTGTACTTAGCAAGAAGACTATGAGATGATTAATTCTGATGGATGTGACTCTTTTCAACAATGAGGTGATTCAAGGCACATCCAATAGATCTGTGATGCAAAGTGCCATTTCATCCTCAGAGAGGACAGTATGAACTGAATGTGGATCACAATACAGTATTTTCATCTATTTTGTTGTTTGCTTGCTTTTTCTTTCTTTCTCATCTTTTGTTTTCTTTTTTGATCTTATTTTTCTTGTGCAGCATGATAAATGTGGAAATATGTATAGAAGAATTGTACATGTTTAACACAGATTACTTGCTGTCTAGGGGAAGGATGGGAGGAGATGAGGGAGAAAAATTTGGAACACAAGGTTTTGCAAGGGTTAAAAGAAAACTATTTTTGCATATATTTTGAAAATAAAAGCTATTTTTTTTAAGTTCATGCTCCCCAGGCCCAGAATTATTTAAAAAAAAAAATGTACAGTAATTCATGGCCAATGCAGAAGCCAAGGGGCTTATTCAATCCAGGAAATCAAATGGAGAGAAAGCTCTCTAAAATGGGGAGGTCAAAAGTCAATTTGGGATCAGAGCCACACCCCTACACAAGGGCTAATTTAGATGTAAAATTAGGGTGCCCTTGCTGAAATTCAAAATCAACTGAAGAAATCTGAAATCAGACCTAACAAGAAACCCTGAGCAAAAAACTTGACTTTGTAAGTGTATTCACTCAACCTGCTAGCTGATACTTCTTTCCAGTAGAATTCTATATCTTAGTGCTACTTTCTTAAATGTGTAATGTTGCTAAGAGGCTGAGCCCACGCAATTTCTACTGCTTTCTTCATGCTTATGCCAATGAGTCATGGTAAAAGTTTGTCATCTTATAGACTCAGATTTGCAGATTCCACTTTACAGAGGTTCATATACCACTTCCAAACAGCAAATATTCTTTTTGATTATTTTGCCACCATTTGGAAGTGGACACCCTGATTTCATAATCTGGATTTTTAGATTAAGTCATGGACATGGTGAACTAAAAATATGTCTTTGATAAATAGAACTTAATTTTTTTTAAAGGATAAAGCAATCAAATTTAATATTGATTGGCATTAAATTTATTAGACTACAGAAAGTTTATCAAGAAAAGCATGATATATAAGTTAATTTCTTTCCCACTAATACTTAGCTATTATCAAGAAGTAGTCAATATAATTATTGCCTTACCCAAAACTTGATTATACAGCTGTTCCCTCCACATTGCAGGGGTCAGGGTAGTAACTACCTTCTACCCACCCCAATCTGGAAACTGCATTAAATTTTTTGGCCCTCCCTTCATTCCAGAGAAGAATTCTGAATTATTATGGTACCAAAACATAAAATTATTATGGTACCAGAAGATAAAACATGTTGATATTATACAACATATGCATAAAATATACATATGCACATCTGAATTTCTAAATTTTTTTGTGTTGTCTTTTGATCTTCACATATTGTCTGTGGCTTTCACAAAACTTTCAAAAAATTCCCCTTTAATTTCTTATGCTGATGTATCAAACCTCTATAGAGAAAATTGCACTATGGAAGGGATAACTGTAGATGCGTAGAATTTCACAGCTAAAGTTGAAACTTTAGAGGTCATTTTATCCAATTATTTATCTAATTAATTATCTAATTTTTTAGTAAATGAGGAAACAAGGGTAGGAAGGTTAAGTGAATTCAGAATCATAAAGTTATCAGGGACTAAACTCTGGGACTAGAATGTAACTTTATATTAACTTTTTGTTGGCCAAATTCAATTTAATATAGAAAATGAAATGAAATATTTTTCAAAAATATTAAAATATGTTATCTATAGCTTATTCCATCCTACCAGCATTTTTTCCTCTCTCTCTCAGGTCACTTTCCATTGTAATCATAGAGTCAAAGACTTAGTATGTCCTGATTGTACCATTTTTTATAAAATGGAATAAAATGCAAAGCTAATCTATAAACTCTCTCTTTAGAGTCTACAAATATTTCCCAGATCTTTGGTACAGACAAGAAATCTTCCCCTAAACACACCCCCAGTCTTATAAAGAAAAGGAACGGGGAAAGAGGGATAAGACCTGAGTTCAAATTCAGCCACACACATTTACTAATTGTAAGAAGAAGAGTGAGAAATTAATGGAATTTAGTAGAGAACGTGGAGATTATTCAAAGATAAAGTTTAAGGGGCTGATATGGGAAGCAACATGGTACATGGAGTGCTATTGGATGGAGTGCTGTTCCTGCAATCAGGAAGGCTGAGTTCAAATGTCACCCTTTAACATATTAAACATATTTAACATTATTATTAACCTCTGTGTCATTTTGCTCATGTATAAAATGGAAATAATAGCATGGATAGTACCTACTATCATTATATACTTCAACAACAATACTATATGATGATCAATTCTTTTTTTTCATAATTATAACTTTTTATTGACAGAACCCATGCCTGGGTAATTTTTTTACATTATCCCTTGCACTCACTTCTGTTCTGACTTTTCCCCTCCCTCTCTCTCCCCTCTCCTCCAGATGGAAAACAGTCCTCTACATGTTAAATATATTGCAGTATATCCTAGATACAATATATGTGTGCAGAACCGAACAGTTCTCTTGTTGCACAGGTAGAATTGAATTCAGAAGGTAAAAATAACCCAGAAAGAAAAACAAAAATGCAAACAGTTTACATTCATTTCTCAGTGTTCTTTCTTTGGGTATAGCTGCTTCTGTCCATCATTGATATGATGATCAATTCTGATGGACCTGGCCATCTTCAGCAATGAGATGAACCAAATCAGTTCCAATGGAGCAGTAATGACCTGAACCAGCTACACCCAGCGAAAGAACTCTAGGAGATGACTAAGAACCATTACATTGAATTCCCAATCCCTCTATTTTTGCCTGCCTGCATTTTTGATTTCCTTCACAAGCTAATTGTACAATATTTCAGAGTCTGATTCTTTTTGTACAGCAAAATAACGATTTGGTCATGTATACTTATTTTGTATTTAATTTATACTTTAAGATATTTAACATGTATTGGTCATCCTGCCATCTAGGGGAGGGGGTGGGGAGAAGGAGGGGAAAAATTGGAACAAAAGGTTTGGCAATTGTCAATGCTGTAAAATTACCCATGCATATAACTTGTAAATAAAAAGCTATTAAAAAAAAAAAAAGATAGTACCTACTTCACGGGGTTGTTGTAAGGTTCTAATGAGATAATATATGTAAAGCCCTTTATAAACTTTAAAGTACTATTTCAATGTCAATGATTATTTTAACACCAGAATTTAACAAAAATCTAAGACTTGGTATTTATTATGTAACATTATTATTAACACAGGCCCTGTGGCAAAATCTCATTTGATCTTCACAACAGCCCTAGAAGACAGGTGCTATTATTATTCCCAATTTACAAATGAGGAAACTGAACCAGGCAGAGGTGATTACCTAGAATCAAAAACCTAGTAAAAGTATCTAAGGTCAAATTTGAACTTAGATCTTTTAGACTCAAGACCCAGTGCCCTATCACTTAGGTTTGTTCCTCCTCACTGCATTATGGTACCTTCTGGCTAAATAAATAAATAAATCCTTTGTAACATAGGTTTTTTGGGGGGTTTTTTTTGTTTTTTTGTTTTTTTGGATAGGGACATTTTATTATCCTAATGCATGGTTACTTAGAGTCTTAGAATTAGAAAAGACCTCTAAGATCATCTAGTGCAATCTACCATTCAATCTTCTCCCTAGCACACTGGTCTTCCAGCTTCAACTTAAACACTGGGGCTCACAGAAGACATTAACTTCTAGTGCTGCCCATTTCCTTATAGCTCTAAATCCTAGTAAGGTCTTCCGTAGGTTGAGTTTAAATCCTCCTCCCTGTAATTTTCAGCCATCTGGTACTAACTCTGACCTCTAGAGACACAGAAACTGCATCATAGTATGATAGCAGACTCAGGCCCACAAACTTGACAACAGTGAGTCAATGTGACTAATATAAGAGCTCCTTCACTGGATTATCTACAAATGGATTAAGAGAATGATGTGATCATCACTAAAACAAGATCCAAGTCATGCTGAGTAAATTCTTCCTGATTTGAGTAGATATATTTATTTCCATGGTTAAGGGTAAGAAGAGATTTGCCGGTTTATTTTGAAAGCTGCCCAGCCATTATTTAATGTACTTACACATGAAAGGATGCCAAGACAAAATAAACATCTTAATAGAAAGTTGTACCTGATAAACTCAACTTGGTCAGATGTCAAGAGTTAATGAGACCAAGTAATGAGTCTGATCCCAGAGCAGGCTAAGAGATTTACAGGTTATATAGATAGAGATGTTTGTTGAAAAGGATCATCCCTACTATTGGGAAAAATTGAAGGGAAAAGGAAATGCGGGCAGCAAAGGATGAAATGGATAGATAGTGTCATGGAAGCAATGAACACGAGCTTGAACAGTCTTTGGAAAATATTGAAAGATAGAAGGGCCTTAGTATATAATGGTCCATGGAATCATGAAGAGTCAGATATGACTGACAAAAACAATGAAAAAAAAAGATTTTTAAAAACAGAATTTTAGTAGACTAGTAGTGATGGAAGCCATATTGTGGTATCTTGATAATTTAATAATTAGTGCACTAGACCCAAGGTTGGGGAGACTTGAGTTCAAATATGATCTCCAACACTTACTATATGATCTTGGACAAATTATCTAACTTCTCTAAGTCTCAGTTTCCTATTATGTAAAATAGGGCCAATAATGGCATCTGCCTCACAGGAGTTGTGAGGATAAAATAAGATAATATTTGTAAAGTACTTTATTTGTAAAAAAAAAAAAAAAAAAAAAAAAATCCTTTTATCATTGTTGTTGCAAAGGATTGAAGACCAAATGACAGAAAGAAGGTAGATGAGTACAAATTTGTCTTCTCTACAGAATAAGCAACTGAGGAACACATCCTCCTTACCATAGAGGAATGATGTATCCTTGGCTTTGAAGGGCAATACATACTATAATGCTCCAAATGTAGACATCCCTTTTTCTTTTCTATGAATCTGTCTCATATAAAACCTGAATGCATCCTATAATCAATCTCTGAGTCTTACTCATTTTTATTATCATGGCTCTTTTTTGTGATGAAAAATGAATAAAACATCTTTATTTGAATGCAAAAATGTAGAAAAAACCTATATAGTAAGACTTTTTTAATATAGTAACTTTGTGTCGTTCTATTTCAGTGTACACCTATGTACTTTTTTTTATCCTTTCAAAGAAATCTCATTTGTAGCCCATTTTTGATAGTCTATATTTGGAACAATATAATATAAAATGCAGTTCAGGTAGGTCAGGAGTGATGTTCCATAAGCTTTGAAGGATGTAATAGGAGAATTCAGCTCCAGCGTCTCCAAATAGGGAGATGGTACCCAAGAGGGAGATGGATGATGTTGTTGTTCAATCATATCAGAACTTTTATGATCTTATTTGGACTTCTCTTGGCAAAGATGATGTCATGTTTAGTTGTTCCAGTATGTCTTACTAATTCATGACCCCATTTAGGGGTTTTCTTGATAAAGATACTGGAGTGGAGTTTGTCATTTCGTTCTCTGGTAGACCCAGAAATCTGTCACCCAGCTTGGAAGCTTCTCAGACTAGAGTAAAATTCAAATCTTTCTGATTGTAGGCCCAAAGCTCCAATCACTGCTCAGTGGTTTCAGCTTTCAATGAGGGAGGTGGTAACTTGTCTTATCCATTGGCTTGATTTTTAAATTTCATCTTTACTACTGCCATCAAGAGATAAAAAAGAGATAAAAAACAAAAATCTTTCCTCCTTCCCTTTGATCTCTCTAGAGGCACCCCATTCCTGACAGTCTAGCAGACAACACAGTTTAAGGACAAAAATCACACTTCACTATGGTATGTCAGTGCCCTTGGCCATTAGCACTGTATGAGTAGTATCACTGGGCACACATCCAGCTTGATGAGCTCATTCTCACTTCCACTTTTGAAGCACTTCTGATTAAGATGGTCCATGCTGACCATCAGGCCATCCTATAATAGGCCAAAATTGACCATAAAAAGTCATGAAATGAACTTGGCATGAAATGAACACTAAATTATATTTATGTTGTATTTTAAGGTTTGCAAAGCACTTTCACACAATAATCCTGTGAATTGAAGAGTATAATTATTATCATTCCCATATTATAGATGAGAAAACTGACACTACAAAACAAAACCCCTGTCTGGAGTCTTAGTAACAATTATGACATTACTAAAAAGCTTTAAAATTTGCTGAGCACTTAACTAACAACAACCCTGTGAGGTAGATGATATAAATATTGGTATCCCTGGGAACAGCTAGGTAGTCCAGTGGATAGAGCACCAGCTCTGAAGTTGGGAGGACCTGAGTTCAAATCTAGCCTCAGAACTTAACACTTCCTAGCTGTGTGACCTTGGGCCAGTCACTTAACCCCAATTGCCTCAGCAAAAAAAAAAAAAAAAAAAAAAAAAGATTGTTATCCCCATTATACAGTGGAAACTAAGGCCAAAAGAAATTAAGTGATATCACCACATTCACACAGCTAGAAAGTATCTGAGATGGGATTCGAACCCCAGATTCCTGGCTCCCAGTCCTGCCTTCTATCCACTCTCCCATGGCACCTCAGGTATTATTACAAAATAATCATAAGGTTTAGAGTCAGAAATGATCTTAGATATCATCCAGTCCAATCCATCATTTTACAGATGAAGTCATTGAGATGCATAAAAGGGACATAAAAAATAAAATAAAAAATAAGGCATATAAAAAAAATTTGTCTTATGAGACAAGTAAAGAGCAACAAGACAAAGTTTAAACTGACATCATTCAATTCTCTTTCTACCACACCCTAAGATCTCTTTTCATTTTGGGCAGGAGGCAGAGTGGGGGGAGGGATGGTGGTAGAAGAGGAAAGGCAATTAGTATTAAATGACTTGCTCAGTATCACACAGCTAGTAAGTATTTGAACTCAGATCCTCCTGACCTAGGACTAGTGTTTTACCTACTGCACCACTAGCTAACTCTAGGATCTCTTTTCAAGAGATAGGAAAATACAGCCACACTGAAAAAATAATTATTCCCCAGTACTATCTTGTTCTGGAGACAAGAGAACACATGATCCAAGCAGTTAGGATAAGAGAACATGAGTTCATATCTTAGCTCTAATATTTACCACAATTGGGTCATCATGGTCCCTTGGCATCTTCCATATCTCTAATTCCCAACCTATAACTAGAGGTTTTCCCTTGCCTAAATAGCTTTGAGAAAGGGAATAGAAAAGGAAAAAGAATTACCTTTGAACTTACAGGAAGGCAACCTGTTAAAGTGTCCCTGTTAAAGACAGAATAGCTAAATTGTTGTGGCTCAAAATGGTAGAAGGTATCAGGGATTGGGAATGGGGTGTGGGATGGAGTGGTTAACTAATCTATCTTCCTTCTCCTTTCCACATTTTCTGTCATGGATTTCTCGTCCCAATATTAGTATTCCATACAACAGCCTCTTCAAATCTTACTATAATTTGTTTATTTTCACTGGTCTTAATACAAAACCCTATTGTGATTAAAAGTTGTACATTAATAGTGTCTTAGTCTTCTTTACAAATAAGTTACTCCTGCTTTTCTTTCCTTACTGAAAGCAATTTCTTCTATATGCTGTGAGCCAATTGAATTTAAATCACTTTCTTGATTTTTCATCTGCTTTCCATTTTTGAGTTTTGGGTTTTTTTAAGTACTTTATTATGTCAAGTCATTGTCTATATTAGAGTAGAAGAATAAGGAAATAAGCATTTATATGGTGTTGACCATATTCCAGGCACCATACTAAGCATTTTACAACTATCATTTCATTTGATTTTCACCACAACCCTGGGAGATAGATGCTATTGTTATCCCCATTTGATAGTTGAAGAAACTGAGAAAAATGGAAGTTCAGTGATTAACCTATAGTCACACAGCTAGGAAGTACATGAGGCTGGATTTGAACTCAGATCTTCCTGATTGCAGGCCCAGGGCTCGATCCATTCATTATGCCTCCAGCTGCCTCTACTGTCCTTCCCTGTAAGTACTGGAAGTATTATGTTTTGGAAAGTACACTGACCTTAATAAGCTTGAGTCTAAGTTGTTTAGACTCAGTTGCAAAAGATGTATAATGATACCACTGAGTGCATAAGGATAATAGTAGGAAAGTGCTTCAAGGTATGGTAGTTAGAATGCTGGAGTTAGCAAGGATCTGGATTTTGCCTCAGACACTTAATAGCTCTGTTACCCTGGTTGGGACCTTCAACCTCTCTGAAACTCAATTTTCCTCATCTATAAGATGGGAATAACAATTGCATCCACCTTGCAGGGTAATTGTGAAGATCAAATAAAATAATATATGCAAATATATGTAAATGAGATAACATTTGCAAGTGTGAGTTAATATTTATCTTAAGGCACTATAGAAATGTCAACTACTATATTTCTTTTTTACCTTCTTTTTCCTTCTTTCTATCCTGTATGTCTTCAAATGCTTGCCATCCATCCATTTATTTCATAGACCCCTATGGTCTCTGTATTTAAAAGCTCTGAATAAATCTGTGCCAGATTGGTCCTGTCCCCTAAGGCAGGTAGGAAACATACTAACTCGTTCACTTAGTAACTGGTCAGGGATCCCAAAATATTATCTAAGATTTCCACAGCCTGCAGGCTTCTGCCTCTATTCATCCCTTTTTCTGCAAGCTGTTCTATAGCTGCTAGGTGGGTCAGTCAGGGAGAGCTCTTCTTTGCAGGAGGCCACAGAACAGAGGGAATCAAGGGGAAATGAAGTAGTAGGGGCTCAAAGAGGTGTGAAAAATTGCCTTGGGGTACTTCAGATAGAAGCCTTATCTACCCAGTATGGCCAAATTGAAATAGGACCCAGAAATTTCCACACCATCATATATTGTCTTAGTGGAAGGAACTGTGAATTTGAAATAAGAATGCTTAGATTTAATCACCCTTTCCTTTCTTCCTCTGTGACTTTTATTAACCTACCTTTCTACACCTCAGTTTCTTTATCTATAAAATGTAAGATGATCTCTGAGATGTGTCCTATAAGTTTATGAAATCCAGTCCAGGTGATTTCTGTCAAACTTCAGTGAGACAAAAAAAAAAAAAAAAAAAAAAAAGTATTTTCTGGTCATTGGCCACTCACCATAACCCAAAAACTCTAATAGATGGTACAGGAGCAGAGGTTTTTAGTCTCTCCTACATGACCCTACTTCTGATGATTTTTAATAGTTTTCAAGGCTAATCTTCCAAACACAGTTCTTTCTTCTCAGGTATTACTCTAATAGAGGGATGGTATCTCATAACAGATAGAAAGCTAATTTTAATTGGAACAAGAGGTTTGGCAATTGTTAATGCTGTAAAGTTACCCATGCATATATCCTGTAAATAAAAGGCTATTAAATAAAAAAAAATAATCTTAAATAAAAATATCCTTCTAGATGCTAAAAAAAAAAAAAAAAAAAAAAAAGCTAGTTTTAGAGTCAGGAACAGCTGAGTTCAAATCCCATCTCTGACACACAAACTTCGCTCACTCTGGGTAAGTCACTTAACAACTTCTAGAGAGCTACCCCAAGTAATTTTAGAAATAAAAGTCAGATAACAGCTAATGCCCACCAGAAGTTAAGTGTCCTTGATCCAATTAAGTCATGTCTAAAGATAGATACATAAATAGACAAATACGTTGATAAATAAACAGATAAATACAGACAGATACATAATATAGATAGATACATAAGCAGATAGATAGATACATAGACAAATAGATACATAGAGGTGTGTGTGTGTGTGTGTGTGTGTGTGTGTGTGTGTACATATAAACAGATGGATGGAAGAATGATGGATAAATAGATACATAGCTATATAAGCAGACAGACATAGATACATAGACAAATAAATAGATGCATAGATAGATACATAGACAGATGACAGATGGATAGTTAGATAGTCAAATGAATAAATAGATGGAGAAAGATAACTACTTCCGCTTAAAGGTGTTTATTAATAAGTACACTTTATGTCCCAGGCATAAACCAGGATACAAAGTAAAAAAAAATTTAAAAGCCCTTCCTCTCAAGGAACTTAGATTCTACTTAGAAAAACAATGTGCACACAAATAAATATCAAATTATTTACTAAATAAATACAAAGTTTTAATGGCATAAACTCCATGTAAATGGAGTGAGCTTCAGCTTAATCTTGGGCTACATTAAAAAAAAGACCTTTGGCATCCACAATAAGGGAGTTTGTAAATTCAGATTCCTCTGGAATATTGTATTAAACTCCAGATACCAAATTTTTGTAAAATATTTACAAAAATGGGATTGTGTCAAGAAGACAGCAATTATATTGATGAGGAGGACTGGAAACTATAATATATAAGAATCAACTGGAAAAACTGGAAATGTTTAGCATGCAGAAGTGATAACAGCTATTTTTAAGCATTTAAAGAACTATCATATGGAAGAGAGATTTGTCCCTGTCCCAGCAAGAAAGAAGTAGGTGTGATGTTTGGAAGTGTTAAAAAAGAAAATTTTACTCAATTCAAGGAAAAACATGTCACATAGAACTGCCCAACGTGGAATGGGTTGCTTTGAGAAGTGGTAAGTTCCCCTCATCACAGAAATTCTTCAAGCAGAGACTAAATGACCATTTTCTAGAATATTGGGTTGGGAAGAAAAAGGAATTCCCTTTCAAATACAGTTGAATTCTGTAGTCTCTAATGTGCATTCCAACTTCAAGATTCTGTGCTTCTGTGATTTTTTTTTAATCAGGGGAAAATTGTATGGGAAAGAAAACTTTCCATTAAAAAGCCTACTGGAGCACTGTATTGAAGATACAAAGGAAAAAAATTAAATTGGTTCCTGACTCAAGGAAAGTATATTCTTCTGGGGAATGCAACTTGTCCACAAATAAGGAAATATAAGATAATTTGCAACAGAGGACAGCACTAGCTCTCAGAAAAAGCTTCACATAAAAGCCTTGGAGGAAGTTTAGGATTCTGAGACACAAAAATAAGGATGAAAACCTTGGAAGTAGGAGAACAAATGTTAAGTTCAGGAAACAGAGAGTAGGCCAATGTGGCTGGGCCATAGAATGAATAAAAGTGTGAAACAAGTCAGGAAATGTGGGCTGAAACCAAATTGGTAAGATATCAAGGTAGAAGGGTTATTTGTTCTAAAGGTAATAGTGAGCCATTGAAGATTCTAAAGCAGACCAATGACATGGTCAGACCTGTTTTAGGAAGTTATATTGGTAGCACTGCATAAAGTAGATGGGAAAGGGGAGAGACTGGAAGCAAGAAAACCAATGAAAAGACTTTTATTAGTCTCCTAAGGGACAGATACTAGAATACTAATTGTATGATACTAGATAAGGACCAGAAGTAAGATACCAACTGTATGAGTAAAGAGAAGAAAATTAATATGAGCAGTGGTGTGAAGCAGGTTAGCAGTTCTTTGGACACAAGAGGGTAAGGATAAGAGAAGAGTTCAGAATGACTTTAAAGGAGCCTGGGGATCTGGCAACCTGAAAGGATGGTGCTACCCATGATAAAAAAAAAAAAAGAAAGGAAGGAAGGAAGGAAGGAAGGAAGGAAGGAAGAGAAAGAAAGAAAGAGTTTGGGGAGAAAAGACCCATAGGGGTGTAAGGAGAGGAGAGAAGGAAACAATATTTCGAATTCATTGGATTTCAGACACTAAGGATATAAGGGTGAAGATGTTCCTCCTCAATTAATGATGTTCCACTTGCTTTTTGACAAGAATGTCCATTTTTACTGAAAAAGAGACATTATTTTCAGAGATTCATATCAGCACAAAGTGTGACTTAATTCTAACATCTCTTGCCCTGACTCAGTCAGGAGCTGGATTAGCCTGAGTAAGCCTTCCACAAATGTAGTGACATTTGTCCAATCCAAATGTAGGTGACAATCTTTCCATAATTTAATAGTTTCATGGACTGGTACACCAAAAATCAAAACAAAAAAAAAGCCACTTAGTGACCAACCTTTTGATGATGATGATGATAGCATTCATATATTTTCAGGTTTTCAAAATACTTTAATAATATTATTTCATTTGATCCTCATGATAACCCTGGAAGATAGGCTGCAATTATCCCCATTTTACAAAGGAGAAAACTGAGGCATGCATAGTTAAGTGTCTTGCCCAAGGTCACACAGTCAATGAGTGTATGAAATAGTATTTTGACCTTATGTTGTTCTAACCTCCCGGGTCCAATGCTGTACACAGTACAACACTAGCTGCCATAGCTAATGAATATCTCTGAGATTTAACAGTTCTGGTTCTCAGTGACAAATTGCTGAAACCATTTCAGTAAACCAGCTGATATTACCTTTAAGGACCCTGGACTACACCCATGCCATGATAAGGCACTAGAAGTAGAGGAGTGGACATATATCTTTGTAAATTTGTATTGTATATACTTTTGAACAGAGGAATATATCTACAAACATACTGTAACTTGTGAGTTATAGGATTAGAAGGCACAAGGATGAAATAAGAAATCTTCTCTGTACCCATGTAAAAATTATAAGTGCATAGTTATAATCCAATTTTACCTTGATTAGAATCCTACTACTTGAAGGTAGACTCTCCTACTTGAATGTGATCTGTCTATGATTTCTTGCCACCAGAGACTGATTAGAACCCCAGGAGTCCGTTGATCAGCACAGCCATCTTCCAGCCCCAAAATCCTCAATTAAGAGAATAGGGTTGTCAGAAATTGTACCAGATATCTATGGAATTAAGTTTTCATGGAGAACCTATTTTCCCGTTGTTTCCATTTTCCTCCTACTTCTAGTTCCTGTGAATGTTAGGAAAAGTCTGTGTCCTCTCCTCTCTTTATTTAAATAAAAATGTAGACTTTTTTTGTTTGTTTGTTTTTACATCACCTGAATTTCCCCTTTCTGTGCCTCTCCTTCTCCCAAAGAGTCATCCTTTATAACAAAGAAATTTCTTAAAGAAAAAAAAATGAGAAAGAAAGATCAGCAGAAAAAATCCACAAAATAGATCAATATAGTACATCTCCCCCCAAACAAAATCCATCATTTTATGCAATGTTCCACATTCATTCCTTGTCCATTTCTGCAAAGGACTGAGAGGAAGTGTCCTCTCATATCTCTTCTTTGGGACCAAATTTTTTCTTGGTAATTTTGCAGCTCATTTACCATTGTTTTGATTTGTTGTTCTTTCTATTTACATCATTGTAATTATTGAGATAGCTAGGTGGCACAGTATATAGAGTGCTGGATCAAAGAAGACTTGAATTTTTTAATCTACCTTCAGACGCTTACTAGTTGTGGGATGATGGAAAAATCGCTTAACCTTTGTTTGCCTCAGTTTTTTCAACTGCAAAATAGTATTAACTGAGTATTGCTCTAAGGAAAAATGAAATCATATTTGTAAAGTGCTTAGCATAGTGCCTAGCATAAAGTAAGTAAGTGCTATATAAATAATGGATGTTATTATTCTGTACATTGGGTTTTTTTTGCTCTACTCTCTTGATTTTGCATCAGTTCGTGTATATCATCCCACATTTCTCTGTATCCATCATAAGAACTGATTCTTACAATGTTGTCATATTTCACCATATTAATATATCATAATTATTTTTAGCCATTCCCCAGTCAATGTGCTCCTTGTCCCCACCTGATCCCACCCATAGCAATCGGTCCATCTATCCCTCCCTTAGCTGAAGGCAATTGAGTCTGGTTTCAGAACAGAGGCAAGAGAGGGAAGGCAGGAATGATTTTTCCCCAGGAAATACTTCTGATAATTCCATAGATATATAGTGGAATTTCTGATAATGCTGATTTTAATTACTTGGGGACTTGGGGGTTAGGGGATGATTCTGCATATCAGGAGGCTGCTGGGGTTCTAATCAGTCACTGGTGTCAAGAAAATGCTCTGATTTTTATGCTCAAGCTGCCTCTGGTATGCCATAAAAGGAAAAAATTCTCCAGCTCCCTTAGGGAAAGGGACATAGGCTAACTGACTGCTTTTTTCCCTTTAACCTTCTGTCTTGGGTTATGATGCATATGCCAAATAAACCCATTGAGTAATCTGGCACTGATTGCCACACATTATCAAATTTTCAAATGAATGAAAAAGGTCACTGAAAATGTGATCATCACAAATACTGCATATTAAAGTACCACAATGAAGCAAAACTAAACCACTACTCGGGTCTGCAGATGTCCCGCTGTGTCCTTCATTTTTCATTTTGTTGATTTGCTGAGACTCCCTCCTGCCGCAGCATAATATTTAGCTGGTGATGCCTGCAGGCCCCCTTCCTACTCTCAGGAGGCAGGATGTTTTCACTGCTGTGTGAGGGTGAGGATTCCAATGTGCATATTTTATAAATTAGTAAAGCATTCAATGAGATAAACATATGATATTCTTAAACAAAGGAGATATCATTACCAGGTTTGCAGGTTAATCAGGTCTAGAAGAACAAAGGTTTTTTGGCAACAGAGGACAATTGTCTGCACCTATCTGCCCATATGATAACAATTTTAGTTAATATATTATTTAAAGATTCACAAAGCCCTTTCCTCACAACAACCCCATGAGATAAGAAGAGCAAGTATTATTATCTCTGTTTTATAGTGTAGATACTGAATCTTAAAGGGGAAAAGTGATTATTCCAAGGTCATCCAGTTAAGAAATGGCATAAATCCCTATATTGTACCAGTACTGGAACTGGTATTGTCTCTCTCATTAGACTATGAACTTCCTGAGAATAGAAACTTTCTTTTGCCTCTTTCTGTATGCCCAGAGTTTAGCATAGTGTCTGGCATATAGTAGGTGTTTAATAAATATTTATTGACTGATTGAAATAGGGAAATGTGGCAATGCCTCTAAGCTTCCAGCATGTCTCCAGCAACTTCTCCTTGTAATAGATGAGTGACCTTGTCAAAGAAAGGAAAGCAGGTTTGTTTGACTTGATCTGCTCTTTATAAGCCCAAGTCAGCTCTACAGAGACCAGCACTTGCCTTTCTGAAAGCTCACATGCCTTTGCTTTAATAATGCATCCTAGAATTTTGCTAGGAACAGAAGCCAAACTCATCAGCCTGTGCCTGGAAGGATCTACCTTGTTCCCCTTCTTGAAAATCAGGATCACATTAGCCCATGTTCAGTCTTTCAGCACCCCTCTGATTCGCCACGATTTTTCAAAGCTCACCCACAGTGGCTTTGCAATCACATCCACCAGTCCCTTGAAGACCCTGAAATTTAGCTCATCAGGGCCTGGCAATTTGAACTCTCTGAGTGTAGCTCTCTCCTCTCTTAACTTAGATTTCAATTTCCTCTGAATCATTTTTTTATACTTCCTAGTGTGAAGATTATGCTCCTTGATAGAAAATAGGATTCAATTCCATCTCTTGATACTTCTCATATGACCCTGAGCAAGCCCTTTAACCTCTTAGAACATCAGATTCTCATCTGTAACCTGAGGCAGTTGGACTAGTTTAGAACCTTTTTTGTGTCATGAACCTTTTTGGCAGTCTGGTAAAGCACATGGACCCCTCCTCAGAATAATGTTTTTAAATGCATAAAAAAAATATATACAAGATTACAAAGGAAACAGATTATATTGAAATACAATTTAAAAAAATTTTTTTTAAGTTCATGGACATAGACTCCAGGTAACTAGGTAGCATTACCTGCTAGTAGATTAAATGCTGGAACTAGAGTCCAGAAAAACCTGAATTCAAATCCAGTCTCTAACACTTATTAACTGTGTGATCCTGGCCAAATCATTTAATCTCTACCGCCTCAGTTTCCTTAACTATAGAATGGGGATAAGAACAGCACCTACTTCCCTGGGTCATTGCAAGGATCAAAGGAAATGTTTGTTCAGAATTTAGCACAGTGCTTGGCACATAGTAAATGCTTAATAAATGCTTGTTTCCTTGCTTCCCAAACTAAAAGACCCTGGATTTGATGCATCTCTGATGCGCCTTCCATTTCTAAATACTATGATTCTCTGAAGTACTGAACCCATCTCAAAAAACACTAGTAATGTCCCTACTTTGATCTTTGTCATATCCCTAGCATAGTTTTGTAAGTCAGTCAGTCAATAAGCATTGTCCCAATAAGCACCTTGTTATTCAGTCATAGACCCCCTTTGAGATTTTCTTGGTAATGATGCCAGAGTGATTTGCCATTTCTTTCTCCAGTTCATTTTACAGATTAAGAAACTGAGGCAAACATGGTTAAGTGACTTGCTCAGGGTCACATAGCTAGTAAAGTGTGTGAGGCCATATTAGAACTCAAGTCTTCCTTACTCCAGGCCAAAGTTCTATTCATTGTAACAATTACTATGTGTCAGATATTGTGCTAAGTCCTAGGGATATAAAGAAAGGCAAAAGATAAACTGTCCTCAAGGATCTCACATTCTAATTGGGGAAACAATATGAAAATAGCTATGTACACTCTATGTACAGGTTAAATTGTGGATGATCAGTTTAAAAAAAGTGAGAATTAAGGAAGATCAAGAGAGACTTTTCATTGAAGGTGTTAGCTGAGACTTGAAGCCCAGAAAATAGGAGGAAGAGATAAAGAACAAGCGCATTCTATGCATGGGGGATCACCATTGAAAATGCCTTAAGTCTTACTATGGAGTGTTTTGTGTGAGGAGGCCAGTTCCATCACAAAATGCATGGGAGGGAATGAAGTAGGCAAGGGCCAGGTAGCTGTTCTTAGCATTCAGTACAATCTCAGCTGATTTTTTTTCAAGCATTTAGTACAACCCTTTTTTCCACTCAGTCTTTGTAGAAAGCATGAATAGTAATATACTAAGACTTTCCTCAAATCAAGCAAAGACAGTAATCACCAAAAGGTTCTTAACAATTTTTTTACAACAGGAATTAACCAAGTGAATTTACAAGACATCAAATCAGTAGGATTCCATCAGAGAATCAATAGGCTGCTTTCCTCGACTGCCCTTTTTCACAGAATTGTGTGTGTGTGTGTGTGTGTGTGTTTCCTTTCTAATCTTACTCTAAGATGAACAAGCTTTAATAGCCTACCTCTCATCACATCAGCCACTTATGTCTCATACATCCTCTCCATTTTAGCACAGCAGTTGTCAAGCCTTTTCTTACATCAGTTGATCTTCATTCATGAACTATCTCCAGTCCCCTCCCTTCTGCCCTAAATTACCACATACTCCCTCCCATCAAGTGTCTGATGGCCCACAGTTCTGGAGAAGTGCTGATTAATCCCATCATAAACTATTGTTTCAACATGTCTCCTCTTAAAGGCATGCTGGTCTAATCTATTTGAGTGGAATGATAGTGGAAACATAAGGAAGGTAGGTTAGTTAATTCAGGCAATGGACTAAATTGTGGCTGAGTGCTTCTGCTTCCAGCTGAAATGTGGCCTCTAAATCCTCAAGGGTCAGTAGGAGCTCAGAGACTAAGTACATCATCAGAGCTGAATGAGTAGGAGAAGCTGACTTAAATGGAAAGCTGGAAAGCATGGGCCAGCCCCAAGTGAAATAGATAACATAGAAGGTAATAGAGAGAACCTTGGATTTCCAATGACAAGTTCTGGGACCAGTCCAACAAGGATTGTACCAAGGGCAAGATAAAGAAACTAGGGTGTAATAAAGAACCACCCTTGGAGTCAGGAAGAGTTCAGTGCCATTTCTTCTCCTGATATTGTCTGTGTGACTATTGGACAGTAACTTAATCCCTCAAGCAGACAAAAGGCAGCTAGGAGATAGAGTACTGGCTCTGGAGTTAGGAGGACCTAAATTCAAATCTAGCTTCAGACATTTAGAATTATGTGACCTTGGACAAGTCACTCACAAACTGGAATTGGTCAGTTGGAAAACTCCTTTCTTCCTTCCTTTCTTCTTTCTTTCACTCTTTCCTTCCCTTTCCTCCCTCTGTCCACATAGGACAACATACCCTGATCTACAGATGCTCTTAAAAGTATTTTTTTCCTTTTCTTTTGTACCTCTGAACCCTCCCAAGATATCTTGGGATTTCCTGGCTAGATTTCTTTCTTAAGGACCATGCCTTAAACCAAAACTAATCTGATTTTCATTGGCTACCAATAGATTCTAGATCAAGCTCCATTTGGTCATTATTTGGGTCTTGATTGATTCAGATTGAACGTATATTGCAATCATTTCTGCTTTGGCCCAAAACCCTTAGGGTCTTCCTCTCCCAGATTTTTTTGGTTTTTTGTTTGTTTTGTTTTGTTTTATTTTTGGGGGTGGGGGGTCTAGGTGGAAAAGGAGATTCTTTGCCTCAATTACTATCTACCCTTAATCACTGAATGGGTGCAGCCTCTGTCAAACTGAAACTTGTTGAAGACCTTAGCTTCACAAGGGCAAGGTCTCCCATTGCATTTCCAGTTGTCTTGATCTATGTCATGCCAAATGACTCTATAAGGGAAAGTGAGGCAGGTGACTTTACACAGCCCTCCCTCCCTTTAATCCAATTCACTTGCATGTCATGGCATCACCTTCCTAATGTCATGATCCTCTTCAAGAACAAAGGACAAAATAACAATAACCTTCCCCCCTCCAAAAAAAAAAAAAAAAAAAAAAAAAGGTTAAAACAATAAATTACTTTATTAATCTTAATAAGATTAAGATAATAAATTACAAATTTATCATCCATCTACAAGCTTCTGATGAAATCATAGATCTAGAATCAATAAATTGCAGACAAATCTATGATCCATCTACTTGGGTGGCAAGTTTCTAATGAAATCATACCCCTCAAAAACTAGATCAAAAATACCGCATAAGGCAGTATGCTACTGGACTCTGTGTATACAAATGTAAATGAGACTGTCCAATCAGAGCCTTTTTCCCAGCACATATACACCATTCTCTGCCTCCAGCCCTCTCATCCAGAGCTAGCATAAGACAAAATTAAACATTGTTCCTGCCCTGACAGCCCTTACATTCTGTTGTAATTCTGACTCTGCCACCAACCTGATAGACAATGGGACAGGTCACTAAGCCTCAGTTTCTATCTCCTAAGGCAGTTCATTCTATTTTTGAAATAGCTCTAATTTTTAGGGAAATTTTTCCTTCCATCAAGCTGAAATGTGCTTTATTTCCCCTACTTCCCAGTTCTGTTTATCCTGCTAATAGGAGAAAGCAGAATAACATCTATCCCTTTTCTATATAACAGCCTTTCAAATAATCAAAATCAACTATCAAACTACTGCGTAGTTTAACCAGAAGTAACTATCTCATCTCTCCATTTGTTAGTCTCTCATTATTCCCATAAAGTATTTTGTAATTGGGTTTATAGAAATCTTACCTCTGTCTAGGTAAGTTAGCTCCCAGATATATTATACATGTTATAGCTCTCTTTAATACATTTACACTTATTGTTTCTTCATGGTTGTGTTAGTACTATGTAGAGCTGGGTTGTATTTTCAATCAATAATATTTATCATGCACCAACTATGGGTCAGGTATATATTAGGTTTTAAGATCACATCCTCTAAATCATCTTCTCAAGGGCCAACCAATTATGAATAAACTAAAGGAGGGGACTAGAGGAAGATCTCAACTAACTTTAGTTTCTGGTAGTGTAACCAAGCTGGTAGATCATTATCATAGCTATAGTATAACTATATTTCAATGAATCAGTCAATTGACAAGCATTTATTAAGAGCTTACTATATTTACAGGCACATTGCTAAGCATAGAGACAACAGTGAAACAATCTCTGCTCTAAAGGAACTTACATTCTAATAAGAGAGATGACATGTATATGCATCAGTGTGCATATGGCCTATACCAAAAGACTATGAAATATTTGGGGGAGGGAAAATGCACTAGTAGCTGGGGAAATCAGGAAAGACTTCATTTCAATAAATTATTTGAAATGATCTCTCCTGGTATTCTTAGGGACAAAACAGATGTTTATAGACTGAATGACTTTATAATCAAATGTATTTAAACAAGATGTTAAACTATAGGAGGTATTAGAGAGTATTATAGACTTCTGCCTTTGTTCCTTCAGTCTTTTCAGTCATGTCCAACTTTCTATGAACGCATCTGGGGTTTTCTTGGCAACGATACTGGAATGGTTTACCATTTCCTTCACTTTCAAGGTATTCACCAACATTCTTCAATATCTAACTTGTTTCAATCATTCTTTAAAAATTCTTCTAAGAGTCCCAGCCTATGTATTGAGGAAAGCATTTCTCCCTTTTTCTAGGGAAGGAGACATCCCCTGATGTGATAAAAAGATAAAGTTCGGTAAAGGTTCATCCCTTTAAAAAATTAATTTAAGATTTTATAGTAATATGCTTAATTTATCATCGACTAGAATCCAGAATGTTAAAGCTACAAAAAGATCTCAGATATCTAATCTAGTCCGCTCATTTTACAGATGAGGAAATGGAAGCACAGAAAGGGGGCATGATATATAACTAAACTAGTCAGTCAGGAGCAGAGCAATATTAGGACTAACAATTCACATATCTCTACATTTTCTAAAGCACTTTCTTCATAGCAACTCAATGAAGTAGGTAATGTAAGTAAAAGTTTTCATTTCAGTTTTAGGGCAATTTTCAGCTATTAAATTGTAATATTAAATTAATTAATCATTAATTAAATCCAAAACAGACCTAAATATATTAGACTGTAGGGAGGTGTTTTGGGGAATATTGGCAGGCTTCCATCTTTGGCTCTATTCTAGTCAATATTTTTATCAGCAACATGGATAAAGACAATTCAGTTAAGTTATTAAAATTTTAAAACTACACTAAGACTTTGGGAACAACCTATGTTATTTCCATCTTCTAAATGAAGAAAGAGGCAGAGCCTCAATCGGCCAAGGTCATACAGAAAGTAAAGAACAGATATGGGACTGGAATCCAGGATTCCTGACTTCTGTTGTTGTTATTCATTCAATTCAGTCACCTTGAAGTCTTTGTGATGTCAAGGACCATATCATCCATGGGGTTTTCTTGGCAAAAATACTGAAGCCATTTTCTTCCCTAATGAATTAAGATAAACAGAAGTTAAGTGACTTGGGCAGCATCACACAATTAGTAAGTGTCAAAGGCCAAATTTAAACCCTGGGCTTGCAGACTCCAGGCCCGTACTCTGTCCCCTGAGCCACCTAGCTGCCTTCTTCCTGACTTCTAGTCCAGTGTCATAATTAACTGGGCATTTCCAGAAGCCACCCAGTTTATATTCTGAATAATTAAAATATTTAAAAATACCAACTGAAGGAATTGCTTCCCTCTTCAATTGAAACACTTTTCTAAATGATGTTTGACTACATCAGACTGCCAAGATGCACATTGCAGACATAAGGTTTAAACATCTTTGTTTGCCAAGATACCTTATGCATAAATATATTTCTCAACACATACAGAGATACATCAGGCAAGAAATAGGTACAGATGTCATTTTATCAGCAGTCATTGGACATGGTATCAAAATGTCCATTAATAAATTAAAAACCCTTGAAATATCCTCATATATATAAATATGAAATATCTTTACTGTGTATGTACTACATATGTATATATGTATGTATGTGTGTGTGTTCCATGGATGTATAGGGACATACTAGAGTTAGCTCTAGCAGCTCATGAGAGCTGATTGCTAAATTTTCAGTATGGGGGGCAGCTACATGGTGCAGTGGATAGAGTACCAAACCTTGGAGTCAGGAGGACCTGAGTTCAAATGTGACCTCATTTCCTAGTTGTATGACTCTGGGCAAGTCACTCTACCCCAATTGCTTTGCAAAAAAAAAAAAACTCAGTATGAGAATTCACACCTCATAAATTAGCAAACTCTACACATCAGGGCTTACTTGATTTTTTTGTGGATTATTGTCTAGACTTTAAAAAGTGATGGAGAAAATGTTAATAATGCAAATTAAACTTCAAAGTATATCTTGTACATATTTTTTTCAGAGAGCCAGCTATTACCATTTACCAGCATACCCCAGTGAGTGTATATCCCAGGCACACACACCCACACATATCTATGTATTATAGATTTTTTTCCTTAGCAAACCTGCAATTTTATCAGTGTAGGGGAGTGCCTAATAAGGAATTCCCTCACCCAGTACAGAGTGACTTCTCTGAAAACAAATTGCCCTAGAAAATTGCCTAGATTTATTATATATGTATTGAATTAGCCCAAAGGAAATGCAAAATACACAAAGTGAGAGAAGCTACCCCAAATGTTCATGTGGCCTACTTGTGTCCGACTTGTGGCAGAGCGTTTCAAGCTGATCAACCACAGCCAGACACACTGTAATTTGATTCTAATAGTGATGTCATTTTGGTCATCTTCAAAAACAAAGGACCAAAGCAACAGTATATTTACATTAACATTTTTTTGGGTTGTGTAATCACATTGAGGCCAGGATTGGTAGCAAAACAGTGCTGCTGTCCTCTGCTCAGACTACATCTGTAACTTTATGTTCACAAAGAGGAAGGATTGTCTCATTTTTCTGTCTTTTCTAATCCCAATGCCTAGCACAGTGCCTGGTACATAGTAGACACTTAATAAATGCTTGTTAATTGATTTTTTTCCTTCAAAATTCAATTCAGCCTCTACCTTCTATCCAAGCCTTTTCTCTTCTCCCTCCTCCAGCTGCTGGCTCTCCCTTCCAAGCTCTCTCACAAATTATCCTCTATTTAATTTTATGAATACTCATACATAAGTACATATTGTCTCCCCTGATGAGATTAGAACTCCTTGATAGAAAGAATTATTTTATTACAATGCCTACACAATGCCTGGCACAAAATAGGTACTAAATAAATGCTTCTTGAATGACTCATGATAAATCTCAAAGATAAAAATCACCTTGCAAATTTAGGAAACTTTACATATATTATAGACTCATAAATATTTGTTGAATGAACAACTTTTTTTCAAAAATAATCTAATTAACTCTCCTTAATCATCTTTCTTTTTGTATAGATTTGTGATTTTTATCAACATAGGGAATGCACCAAAAAATGGAGGAAAAAATCTTTTTATTAATGCAGATAAACAACTATTCTACCATTTACAGTCTTGGAGAGATGCCAAGTTCACTATAAGGTTAAATGGCTTGACCATGGTCTAATAGGAGACATACAAAGCAAAATTTGAATCATTATATCACTTAGATAATTATACATGCAAAACACATTTACCAAAAAAAAGACAAAAAATGTTATATATGCATATTAGTGTGTTTGTAGGTCAGTCATTCAAAGAAAGAGAAATATTCTATAGAAGTAAAATTATTTAATTATACAGGGGTATGGGGGATGGGTGGTCATAAATATGATGTATAGTAATAAAATTGTCAAACCTGTCATCTCTCTTACCAACATGAGTGCAGATCCACTGAACAGAAGACTCAATTATCCTACTTTCATTACTTCCATTCTAAATGAAACCCAGTTTTCCCTGAAAGTACTACATCTCCTCATCATTTTCTCTTATGCTAGATAATTCTGCCTTGATTCCCTTCCTTCAGACATACACACACACACACACACACACACACGCACACATACATGCCCCTGCTTATGTTATCATATACTTTCCTCCACATTATCGCCCTTGCTCTGCCACCATCACTCAGCACCCCCTCTTCAGCCAACCAATCAAGTATTTATTAAAGCACTTTCTAAATGCCCAAACACTATGCTAAGGGCTGAGATTACATAGAAAGTTTAAAACATGGTCCCTGCCTTGGAGGAACTCATGTTCTAATGGAGAAGACAACATACAAATAATTATGTACATATAAAAATATGTGCAGGATACATGCAACGTAATCTCAAATGGAAGGCACTAGATTTCTTGCAGAAGGTGGCATTTGAGCCAAGTCTAAAGTTTGTGCCATCCTATTATGTATTACCATACCAACAATTGTCATTGACAAATCCCAGTTGTCATGGCACTCTCTATCTGCTTCAGGGACATCAGCAACTGGTTTACAACCTTCCTATTCACTCTAATCCTTATTAGCACTTTCACTTACTTCAGTATTCCCACCAATGAGCCTCCTAATGCAATGACCTCTTACTTGATCCAACCCTTTAATGCTCAGTACTTACATCTCCACTGACTTCAACATGTGCAGAACTATCACTTGCAACAATCTCCTCTGAAATTCTCTTCTCTGATCCTAATCTCTTCTCCTCCTACCTTTCCTACCTTATTCTCCCTAACTCTGCTCTTCATCCTCACTATGCTTCTGATCCCTTCATTCTTCCTATTAACCCACCCCATTAGCCCAGCACTGGTTCTATTTCTCTCCCTTCACAGTCTTTGTATTTCAGCAAATACTGTGCATGGAGCACATCCTTATCCATACAAAGTTTCTGCTTTAAGTGATACAGTTGGGAAGAGCACTGGGCTTGGAGTCAGGAAATCAATCATCAGTCATGTCCATCCAATTCTTCATAACCCCTTTTAGGGTTTTCTTTGCAGAGATACTGGAGTGATTTGGCATTTCCTTCAAGAGCTCCTTTTACAGATGAGGAAACTGATGCAAACAGAATTAAGTAATTTGTCCAAGGTTACACAACAGTGTCTGAAGTCAGATTTTAATTCAGGAAGATGAACCTTCCTGACTGTCAGTCCAGTATTCTATGCACTGACTCACCTATGCTCAGACTCAGGAAGACCTGGGTTCAAATCCTGCCTCAAACAATAACTATATGACCCTGATTAAGTCCCTCAACTTTTTTCAGCCTCAGTTTCCTCATCAGTAAAATGGAAGTAATAATAACACCTACCTCCCAGAGTTTTTGTGAAGATCAATTTAAATAACATTTGTAAAGTGCTTTCTTTGCAAACTTTAAAATCCATGTAAGCTTTATCTATTGTTATCATTTCTAATTTTTAGCCAATCTTCATTACTACTATTCTTTTCTTTGTTCCTATTCCTAAATCCCCAATTAATAATGTTAATTTTAATTAGCTGGGCTCTCATTACTGCATAGCATTCTTGTTCACCTCTGATTGACTCTAACACAATGCCTAGAGAAGCTGCACAAAGCCTTCTCTTCTCTCCTCAAGCCCACAATTCCACTTCTCTCCTACTTTCTCAAAACAGAAGATGTCAAGTCCTACTTTACAGAAAAATGAGGCCATTCATTATATGCTACTTTATCGCCTTTTTCCCACACCTCAAAAACTCTCACTTTTCTTTCTTCCCTCTAATCTCAAAGATAAGTTGATCCATCACTCTTTCTTGTTACTCACCTTTAGACCTTTCTCTGTTGCCTCTTTCTACCTGGTCTTGTGCCTCACAATCAGCTATTCATGCTCCCATCCACTTGTCTGTGGGCTAAATGGTTCAACTAGTTATTGTCCATCATCCATACCATATGCCCATCACATCCAGATTCTTTTCCTTTGATAGGCTGCCTCCAATATATTTGCTCCTGCTGCCATTCTTTGAAGCATGCATTTGCACTGAGAGTTTGCACATAGTTCTTTCCACTGCACATTCTTTCCAAGAGCTTTGGAACTTTCTATATTATTGTAGGCCATTATCCTGATGTAAAGAGCATCACGGGCATGTCTCTGAGTTTGCACATTCTTGCCTTGACTTTGACAGCCACCTCTTCCCCTCTGTTCTCTGCTAATACTGTCCCTTTTTTGGAAATAAATTTAATTGCCAATCCAAAAGGCTAGCAGAGGTCCTTTGAAATCTTGCTTCATTTAAACCCACTTGGTATACCAAAACCCTCTAGAAACATATAAAAACTTTAAGTTGCTCCTCTGCCTCATTTAGCAAAATCATTAGTTTTCTATAAACATATCAAACAGTAATTTATTATACTGGGTAGAGAGAAAAAAACATATTTATAGTTCTTTGGCGCCCTCTACTTGTCGCTATATGGGTGACAGAAAAAAACCCAGATAGCATGATTATTGTAGTGGTGGTGATCATTGTAATTATTATATAATCACTTGGTTATTGTTGTTATTATTATTACTAGTAATTGTGATAGATCACATCTAAGTGATGCACTTTCCTCAAGATAATACAGTGAGATGGAGGTTGCAAATATTATTCACAAGGTACTGTAAAAGTGGTTGATGTAAAATATTTATTGAGCACAAACAGTGCCCTAGATTCTGTATAAAACCTGCAAAATAACGATTGATTTCTTGATTTAAGTCAGTAAGTTACATAAAGAAGCAATATAAAATAATAGATTAAGTATAAAACCGAGGGTCAGGATACCTGCCACCGACTTTCTTGACTAAACCATTTCTTCTTGCTGAGCCTCAGTTCCCTCTGCTGTAAAATTAAGTATTAGACTAGATAATTTCTGAGGTTCTTCCCAGTTCTAGTTTTGTTTTTGAGTACCCACTATGGAAATAATGCTGTTGGGAGAAACAAGTACAGAAACTAAAAAAGGAATTCAACATCATCATCATAGTTAGCATTTGTATAGCCCTCAAAGTTGTAAAGTATTTTACAGATATTATCTCATTTTATTCTCACAACAACTCTAGGAATGGTAGGTGCTACAATAATCTCCATTTTACAGATTAAGAAAATGAGGCAGATAGAAGTAACTTGCCTAGGGTCACACAGCTAGTAAGAATCTGAGACTGGATTTGAATTTAGTTCTTTCCAATTCCAGATCCAAAACTATCCTATCTAAAGCAAAGCTTAAACTGTAGATTGTGATCTCATATGGGGTTGCTTAACTAAATATGGGGGTCATGAAAAATCTGGCAACAATAAAAAGTTTCTGAATGCTCTGTGTCCTGTGGTAGCAAATATTATGCCAAGATTTAATTCTTTATGTAAAAATAAGCAAGCACATCTATCTCTTTAGTACGCATATTTGCTTTCATCTTTAATGGTAAAATTATATAAATACCAAAGAATTATTTTTAAATAATTTCTTTATGATTTACCATCAATAAATGTTTGATTTGCGCATCTATTTTATAGACCTGTATACCCAGGATCACAAAAAAATTTCTCAGGGATAAAAAGGGTTGCAAGTGGAAAAAAATTTAAGAAACCCTGATCTTCTACTCCTATAAAAGAACCTTATAGGGAACGCAGAAATAAGGAGAGGGGGGATTTAGCTCCAAGTCTAGCGTGGATAAGTGGTAAGAGGCAGATTTGAAGAATTTTCTAACAATAAGGGCTAGCCAGCAAATAGAATGGGCAACCAAATAAATTGTGAGTTCTTAATCTCTGAAAGTATCCAGAGACTGAACGACTTAGGAATGATAACAGAACATCGTTTATGCCAAACAGATGTACTGGATGACCTCCATAATTCTATGTGGCCACACCTTCAGTGGGATAACTCTGCCAGACAGCTTGCACATGCTCACCTTATGGTTCCAGAGCAAAATGTTTATCATGGGCTTTTCTTTGTAAGTTTCTGCTTTCTCCTTCTGGCTTATGTGTCATTTGGCTCTATTGGATAACAACAAGAGGAAGAGGAAAATAGATGGGCACATGGAGAACTTATCAGAACCCAATGAGTCTTTGGGAGCTTGCTCTGAGTCCCAAAAATCTTTGCCACTGAGCCAGCCTAGAATGAATCATGAAATGGACAAGTTGTTCCCAGAGTACTCCCCAGCTGCTGTACTTACTATCTCCTCTACTTCTTCTCTAAGCTAGTCCACTGGCTGAGCAGCCTGTGTTCACAGGGTTCTGTTAACAGCTGGTAAGGCCAATGGGAGGTTAACTGCCCCAGATGTAGTTATATTTCATAGGAGAAATCTTGAATACTAATAAAGAACAATCCTCCAGTGATAAAATGTGTGTTTTCCACACTGCACTTAGGCACATGTGTATATATCTTTATTGGTGGAAGAGAATTTTGGACAAATAGAGAAGAGACTTCAGGGCATGCATACCCCAACTGTACCACAAAGGCAGATCTCCATATATACATATATTGATATGTATGTATGCGGGGGAGGAAGACAAAAGAGAGGAAGGAGGAGGAGAAAGAGGAGGAGGAGAAGGAGGAGGAGAAAGAGGAGGAGGAGAAGGAGGAGGAGGAGGAGGAGGAGAAAGAGAAGAGAGAAGAGGCAGAAAGAGCTGAGAAACGACAGGTAGAGAGACGGGGAAGAGAAAGAGGGGGAGAAGGAAAAAGAGAGGGAGAAGGAGAAAGAAAGGGAAAGAGAGAGGGAAGAAGGAGAGGAACAGAGGCAGAGAGATAGAAAAAGAGAAGTGGCAAGGCATATGGATGACAGTCCCCACAGTGAGTAGGAGGAATCATGCTTCTTACTTCCCTCAACCCCAAGTATACACCCCTAGGGAGGAAAAAGAGAAAGGGAATTGTAATACTGGAGAAACTGAGGCAAGATAGAGATTAGAGATTTTTTAATATTTTATTTATTGGAGGGCTTAATTGATTGACTGTATCAGACTCTCGTCTCCAAATGATCCATTATTGAATGCGCGACTCCAAGGTTTTTTATAGGACTCTAGTGAGAAGAGAAACAAAGGCAGAAGGCAAAGAGCAGGAATTTTCAGGGATGAACCATAAATTCGGTTCTGACAGGTTGGGGGTGAGAACTATAAATTCTTACTAACTAGGAGTTAAGGAGGTGTCCAGCTAAAGACAGAAAGTCTGAAGATATAGAGGTAAACATGTCAATTAGGTATCTGAGATAGAACATCTGGAGTCTTAACTTTTGGAATGTTAGAGTGGCTAATACAGCCCTAATTATCTCAGCCCTAATGAACAGAAAAAAAAAGGGAGGTGGGGAATTGCATACTAACTCAGGGAAATTGAGATATTGTAATTCAGGGAAACTGAGGTAGAACAATTCAAGGAGATTGTGGCATAACAAAAACATTTATATAGCATCTATTATGCATCAGATATTGTGCTGAATGTTTTACAAATATTATCTCATTGATCCCTACAACAACTCTGCAAGGCAAGTGATTTTCTCCCCATTTTACTACTGAGCAAACTGAAGCTTAACTACTATTTGATACTTTAATTATAATTATTATGTATTAATTGTCTAATCCCTTTTTGCTGAGAGGTTGTGACTGGCACAGGGTCACACAGCTAGTAAATGTCTGAGACCATATTTGAATTTAGGTCCTCCTGACTCCCGGGCCAGTATTCTACCCACTGTGCCATTTAGCTGCCTAGATGAAAATTAAAAAGGAAAATCACTGGAGAACAAGAAACTGGACAAGGTGATGTAGACTCAGTAAGAGAAGGGGAAATTGGAGAAGATTTAAAAACTGATTTTTAATAAACACTTATAAACATGATCCCTTATGAATAGATTTCTTTAGGGAAGAATAAAACAAGGATCAGGTTATACATCCTTCCTGACATGTAAGCACATTACAACAGGTCTTTTTTTGTTTTTTACAAGACATTACAACACTTGTTTCGAAACAAGTATTTTAATGGAGAATAACTAGGTTATTTAACGGGCTTAAGAGACTCCACAACCTTGTTACTTTGGCAAGAAGAATAGCAAATAGAGGACTTTGTTTTTAATGATATGCAGGATCTGAATGGGAGGCTGTCATTAATTTTTTTTCTTTATTAAAGCTTTTTATTTTTCAAAACATATGCATGAACTCTTCAACATTAGCTCTTGCAAAACCTTGTATTCCAATTCCCTCCCCCCTTTCCCCACACCCTCCCCTAGTTGGCAAATAGTCCAATACAGCTGTCATTAATTATTAGAAAGATTTTATTATTTATGCACTTCTTAGTGTGGATGTCATTTTTCTTTAAACATATGACTATATTACTTTGTTGAAAATTACATAAAATAGTGATAAGAACAGAAAACTCTCATGTGGCATATTTTTTAAACAGAAATACTATAGTGAAGTTTGATAATTTAAGGAAAAGGGGGAAATATAAAAAGTCAATACAGCTATCCTTAGACTATCATTCTTAGCATTAGAGCCACTAACATTATTACAGCACTGACTGCTACCATAATAGTAGTTTGCAATACCAGTTCAGTAGGCATTGATAAAGTGCCTATTGTGTGTTAAATAACCATCCTCAGTGCTGCAAAGCCACCTAGTTTATCAAATCGACTTTTTTTTAGAAGTTTTAATCCCAAACCTAAAGAAAGATAGAATCTAATTTAGTTACATTACTAAATCCTCTTAGATCTTCTCTCTTTTTTTTCATAGCTAAGTGAAGGAAATTCTGCAATGTCCTCTCAGGGCAAGAAGGTATTTGTGGGCATCTATGAGTTGACAGAGCTTTGGGGCACTTCAAAGAACTTAGACTTAGGTTAGTTTAAAAATAATAATAATAATAAATATTTACAGTAAATTTTTCTTATAAAGGTCTTATCTCCAAGACATATAAAGAAATGGTTTAAATATACAGGGACAAGAGTCATTCCCCAGTTGATAAATACTCAAAGGAAATGAAATGTAGCTCTTTAAGTAGAAACCTAAGCTATCAATCATTTGAAAAATGTCTCAAATTACTAATAATAACACAAAGGCAAATAAAAACAACTCTAGGGTTCTTTTTCTCTCAAATCTACCAGAAGGACAAGGACAGGGAAAAAAAAGGAAAATGGCAATTTTTAGAGGGACTGTGAAAGACCAGGCATTGTCAATAGACATGTGAATTGGTCCAGCCGTTCTTGAAAACAATTTGGAATGATACCCAAAGAATGACTAAATTGCATATACCTTCTGACCTAGTGATAGAACTAATTAAACTGTGTCCCAGATCAAAGCCAAAGGGGAAAGAGTCATATGTACAAAAATAATGAGAAGCATTTTTATAGCAAAGAACTAGAAATAAATAGAAGAGCATCAACTGGAAAATAGAACAAATTATGAATATGAATATTATTGTACCATTAAAAATTATGAAAGTGATTCAGAGAAAACTAAAAATACTAATATAAACTGATGCAGACAAAAGTATGCCAAATCAATATATACAGTGACTATATTATGAAAGAAACAACTTTGAAAGACAAAAAAAAAAAAACAACCCATTGTAATGATCATTTCCAAACCCAGAAGATTAATAACGAAGCAAACCTCTCACATTTTGATGGAGAAGTGATGGAATTCAGATGCAGAACAAGACATAAATTTTTGAGAAATAATAAATAAAAGCAAAACAAATTTGTTTTGTTTGAAAAAAATTAAAAGTATCTTCTAGGCAATTAAGAAAGGAAATTTTGTCTTGAACCACAAGTTCTTTTAACCCTCAGAGTAACACCTCCTGAATTTCCTTTTTGACTGAAAAAGTATAATTACCTAGCAAATTATTCTTAATATCAAATCCTTGATTCCTTCTTAATACTTCCTCCTCCAAAAAAAAATAAAAATGCATGTGTGATTATGTGTGGGTGTGTTAACTCACAGCTATAGTGTTGACCTGGGAGAGAAGCCCTTATCTTGGCAATGGTGTTATATTAGCATACTAAATGGAGCTTGAATCAGAAAATAAGTTTCACTGCTAGATGTATCAAAATGCTGATTCGAATTTTCTTATTTTTAGCTGTGACTTTATTATTTAAAAAAATAACATAAGACCCCTTCCATCTCTCATTTGAGACAAAATCCTATAACCATTTGTCTGTTGGGGAATGTCTCTTATTCTCATATATTTGAATCATTTCTACATATATCTTGGAAATCAGATCTTTATAAGAGAAATGTGCTGCAAATATTTTTGATGGTACTTTTTTTTCTTTTTTTAACTAACCCCAAAACACAAGACTAAGCTCCTTAAATTGCACCAGAGTTTCTGGCAGTTCACAGACACCCATAAAGATCTGTCTAGCACACTGCAAAATTCCTTTCATTCAACTATAAAAAAGAGGGGCGGGGATCTAAAGGTACATAGCCAGTAATACAACCAATTTAGATTATATCCTTCTTTAAAGTAGGTATTAAATCTTCTAAAAAGTAAGTTTGATAACTGATCTGGAGTCAGGAGGTCTTGAGTTCAAATTTAGCCTTAGACACATACTAGTTCCCTGACCCCATCTCACTCAATATTCTCATCTGTAAAATGCATACAATAATAATATCTACCTCCCAGGGCTGTTGTAAGAATAAAATGAGATAATATTTGTAAAATGCTTTGCCAGCCTTAAAATACTATATAAATACTAGCTATTATGATTATTTGACTTATTTTATAAACAATGGCCAAACTTTGTTTTCTGATTTAAACTATCCTCAGAATCTGAGGCAACATGATAAAATGGAGAGGGCACTTTTAAATCTAAAAAGAAAAGAAACTTGAATTCAAACCCTCTTGCATAGTTATGGGTTCTCGGTAACCCCTAAAAACACGGTTTACCACCTCTGAGCCTGCAGAAAGCCACTTCTAATTCAAATTCTTTGATTTTATGTTCATTTAGCAATTGTTTTCAGAAAAGATAGAGTTTGAAAGATTACAGGATTCTAGAAAACTGAGAATTTTGTTATTTGATTCATTTTATCTGGCTATCCTTTCCATTGAACCCACTTCAGCCATTTAAAAATGTGCTTATCTATTGAAAGTCCCTCAAGAATAAAGCTACGTTTTTGGATAAGGATGTCTTCTTTTCCTATCCATCAAATCATACCAAGAAGTTGTTTTATATTCTCCGCTGCAGAAGAACATAGAGCAAAGGTTCTAAATTGGTGGCCCACGCACCCCTAAGGAGTCCCTAGAGTTTGTGCAAGGGATCCATCTCATTAAATGACTCATAATCATAAACAAACACATCTTCTGTGGGTTGAATAAATTATATGTTTTACACATATATGTATTATTATTTTCAAAAATATATGAATTCTGCAGTAAATGATAAAATACAAATCCATTTTAAACTTTTGCTGAATTCATTATAGCTTTTTGACATTTTCTCAACCAATGAATACTAATAGTATAACTGATATCATTGGAGGTTAGGGTCAGTGAAATAGAGTTCCCAAACAAAGGAAGATTTTAGGAGTCACTGGTCTTGAGCCCAACAAAGGAAAATGGCCTTAGACCATATACCGATTAAATCCCCCAAAATTTCTCTATGACAAACTTCATCCATCAGGCAGATGGGGGGGAAGATATTGAATAAGCAACTTCTAGGTGTTTTCTACTCCTAGGATTCTATGATTAAATTCCATTACTATAATCATAATCAACCCTTTGGGAATCCACTATCAACAACCAGCACAGCATATATCAGAGTTCAGTGAATAAGCTTTTCTTCTTGATTGTTGAACTGGATAACATAGGCTTAGGATGAAGTTCATTTATTTCCAAAAATTTATCCAGATTTAAAAATCTCAAAATCTGGGTACAACACAGATTTAAACAAAATAAAGAGAAAGAATCAGCTTTCTGTATTTTTGCTTATATGTTTTCCTGTTCTTTGCCAAGGATGCTCAGATTCTTGGAATCTCTAGCTCTCTTCAAGCCCTCCCTGATTTTTCTAGTTGCTCTCTCCCCAACCTCTTTTGAAATTACTTTATATTTATTTTGTATTTAAAGCGTATTTTGCATTTACTTATCTGAGATCTGTTGTTTCATTTCCTTTAGAATGTAGGCTCCTTGAGAGCAGAGACTGTTTTTTCCCCTTTTTTTCCTAGCTTTCTTTTTCTTTCTTTCCTCTTGGGAATATCCAATGCCTTATACAGTGTCTTGCATATACTGTAAGCTAAATAAATGTTTGTTGAATTAAATTAAATTAAATCAAATTAAAGTAAATGCTATATTTGCATTCTAAAAGTGAGAGGCAGATACTTTCACAAATTGAATCTGGGTGTCTAAGTAGATGGTGGATCCAGCCCTGAGGGTTTCCTAGTCCTCAAGTTTTCTGGTCCATAGGTTCCTACAGGTACAGTTGAGTGTGGCCTTGAGAGCAAGATTCCTTCCCTCTTCCTGGGTTTTTCTTCCACCTTATTTGATAGATCTTACCTTAGGTAAGCTTCCTTTCTCTGCCATTCTAACCCTAAATGTACAAAATAAAATTCAGACTCTTGGTACTGTCCCTTCATCAATTAACTGAAGACATACTGCTGAGTACCTTCAAGTACCTTTGTCTTAATTTTCAGAGGTCACAATTTATCAGGAACCAGACCCAGGTGGTAGTAGAAAGAGCAAGAGTAAATGGGTTCTAAATTAGGGTTTCTCACTGCTGCCATTGCAAGGAGGACTCTGTGTCTTCCAAGAGTTTAAAAATAAAAAGAAGACCTGATCAGTTTCTCCTAACCATTTCAGCTCCTTCATTTGGTGGTAAAACTCTCTGCAAAAAAACTAATTATGGTAAAACTCTGGATTCTCATTCAAGATCAGGAAAGAAAGTCCACATGTGAGACTTTTTTGTCCCCCCCCAAAAAAAGATTTTTAAATAATATTTTGTCCCAATTTCATGTAAAAATAATTTTAACATTCATTTTTTAATTTTTGAGTTCTAAATTCTCTCCTTCTCCCCTCTCTGTCTTCTTCCTAAGATAGTAAGTAATTTGATATATTATTCATGTGCAATCATATAGAATATATTTGTTTATTGTTGTTGTTCGGTCATTTTTAGTCATGTCTGATTCTTTGTGACTTCATATTGGGTTTTATCAGCAGAGATACTGAAATGGTTTGTCATTTCTTTTTTCAGCTCATTTTATAGATGAGGAAACTGAGGCAAATAGGGTTAAATGACTTTCCTAAAGTCACACAACTAATAAGTACCTGAGGCCAAATTTGAACTCAGGAAGATGAATTGTCCTGACTCCAAGCCTGGCACTCTAATCATTATACCATCTAGCTGCCCTAACAGCATATTATTATTGTTCTTGCTGCTGCTATTATAATATTTGTCCAGACTTGATTTCATTGGTATAGAGCTTTGGCGTCTACCTCAAATAGAAAAAGAGCCATTAACAGATACTCGATGATACCTACTGGTGACATGTTGATTTAGAAAACCACATATTAACATTTCCTATGTTTTATTGTATTTTTGTTTATTTTGTTAAATATTTCTCAATTTCACTCTTACTGGATTCCATAAGGCACTAGGGAGGTCCTGAGCCACACCTGATTTGCTCACCCTGTGTTTGACACCTCTGGAAGAGAGAATTCCCAATGAAGAAACTTTCTCTCACAATGTAGATTCACAATGGCAGCATCCCCTGCCTAAGTAATCTTGAAGTGATTGATGAGGCTTTGGGACTGTTTCCTCATCTTTAAAATTGGAGGCATGGACTAGACCCCCTCAAAGGACCCTCCCAGGTCTAGAGTTATGATCTTTTGAACTGTTCAAGTGCATCGACTCCAAGGTCACATAGGCAATATGTGTCAAAGATAACTTGAACCAGATATCATATTGACACAAACTTTGTTGACAAACGTTTAGTAAGGGCTTACTAAGTGCCAAGCATTGTGCTAAGTACAAGAAAAAAAAAAAAAAACACAGTCCCTGACCTCAAGGACCTCACATTCTAATCAGGGAGAAAAGGGGAAGAAAGAGAAAATACAAACAATTACATACATGTATACAGATATACAGAGTGTCCCAAAAGTCCTCATACAAATATAAAGGGAGCTTTCTTCACAATCCTATAAAAGTAAATATTATTATTAATCTCATTTTATAGATGAGAAAATTGAAACACTTTGCCTAGCTAGTAAGCTACCTTACTAGCTAGGAAGAAAGCTAGTAAGTATTAGGGATATAACTGAAAATCAGTTGTGACTTGAAAACCAGCATTCTCTCAATGTATTATTCTAATTATGATTAAAAGCATGGGCCTCCCTCCTTCAAGTCCCATGAACTAGAAGAATAGGTATTTTTCTCTGTTCTTCCTACATCCTCTTTGTTCATCAGAATAATCAACAACAGCAAGCACTAATTAAAGTATTGAACTGCATGAAGACTTTTAGGGATGTCTTGTGTACAGGAGAAATGGAAAACAATCTCAGAAAAATGCACTTCCCAATAAGGGAAGAAAAACGGGGCAAAATAGGCATCTTGCAAAAGACAAGTTTTGATCTGAGTCTTGAGAAACAAGAAGGTAGAGAGCATTCCAGGCATGGGTTACAGTCAGCAAAAAGTCGAAAGATGGAGGGTCCTATTCAGGCAAAAGTAGAAGGGTGCTGAAATGTGTGTAGAAGGGACTCAATTGTAAGACCGAAAAGGTGGAAAGTAGCCAAGTTGTGAAGGGTTTTAAATGACAAACAGGATTATTTATTTGATCCTGGAGATATTAGGGAGTCACTAGAGTTTATAGAGATGGAAGGGATCTTAGTCATTTAGTCCAATTTCAAATTGTTGTTATTGTTCAGTCATGTCCAATTTTTTGTGTTCCTGTGGACCAGTGCACATCGTAACATCCATGAGGTTTTTCTTGGCAGAGATACTAGAATGATTTGTTATTTTCTTCTCTAACAGATTAAGACAAATAGAGATTAGGTGACTTATGCAGAGTCACAGCTAGTAAGTGACTGAGGCTACATTTGAACTCAAATGTTCCTGATCCTTTCTTGACTCTGTCTCTACTGAGCTACTTATCTGTCCTTCATTTTATAGTTGAGGAAATTTAAGCCCAATTAGGCCCAAATTAAATGATTTGCCTAGGGTCACATAGTCATCCTGGGTCAGAGGCAACTTGAATCCAGTCTTCCTAACCCTGATGCTCTCTATGACTGATTCTACTGTGACTCTCACTTTGTCATTTTTTGGAATTAATTATTTTTGTTGTCATGAAGATGGTTACAAAAATAAGATATGCAAAGTGATGGATGGGTTATTCCCAGGGTAAGTGCTTAAGTAATTCAGAGGCATGATTCATCCTTAATTCTTCAATATCAAGTAGATCTTTCTCCCCATGTCACATACCTGTTAATCACACTGGGATCCTTGACTACAGCTTTCTCCATAGGACCCTGACTGCATCCAGTTATGTCAGAAAATGAAGTGAAACTTACTGAGACTCGCCTACACAATAGAGCCTGTGGTTGAAGGTCTGGACAATAGTCAAGGAATTGTTAGACAAGAAATCTGACAGAAATGTTCTGCTCAGATCAATTTTGCCTTTGACCTAGATGGTGAGGGAATTCATTCTCTTCCTCCTTAGATTAACCTTGTATAAGAGAAAGATAAAAAGTTTTAAATCTAAAACTTATCTTTTTTTCTGCTAATAAATAAATAGATAAATGAACAAATTTATGAGCTCTAGACAAGGACTGTCTCTTTTTCTGTGTTACATCCCCCATATCTAGATGCATAATAGCTGCTTAGAGGAATGGATGATTAATAGATGCTTATCAACTGATTGATCAATTGTGCTGACAAGATGTTTGTCCAGATGTCAGATCAAGAGGAAATTCCCCACATGTTCAAGCCTTGAGGAGGCAAATGTTCTCCAATTGGATGATATTATTCATGCTCAAGCCTTATCTTCCTCTCAACTCCTCTATTCAACATTACAAATGAGAGGGAGTCTGGGGAGATATTAGAGTTCACTGGGATAGAGGAAGGGAACAAGTACTAAGAAGAACAGGACAAAGACTATGTCTGAACATTCTAGACCCCCTCTCACCAGGCAAGCTTTGTATCCCCAGAGTCTATCAATATAGCACATAGGAAACATTTTATCATGTTTACTGCATTGAATTGGAATTGAATGGGAAATCCTGGGGACTAAATAATCCAGCAATATCCTTTGGTCTGCAAAGATGCTGCCTCCTCTAGACTCTTCTGAGTCTCTAAGCATCCCAGGAACATCTATATTATCCTAGAGCATTTCCCTGTCTTCTCTACCCATCTTCCTATTCTCTATTCCTATCCCTCCTAATACCTATTCATCTCTCCCTACTTATTATACTGGATGAACTCTGCCCCCCCACACACACCATGTATATCCCCTCACTTTCCCAGGTATAACTATGCTTAACTAAAGAGCTACAACTATCCAAATTCCCTTACCTTAATCCTAAGAAACCTGAATGAATCCAAGAATCCCAGGGAATACAACACCTAAGTTAGATAAGAAAATATTTTTTGTTTTCCATTCTTTTATTTAATCCTCTCCCACTACAGCCACCATTTTAAACTGTGGTATTGATATAGGGGTAAGAACACTGGACTGGGGGATCAAGACACCTAGCTTCTAGTTCTCATTCTCTCAGAAACCCACTTTGTAAAGCCAGGTAAGCAGTCCCCTCTTTGGAACTGAGTATTCCTCATATGTAAAATGGGCTAATTGAGGTAGAGACTAGCATGGTTCAATTTCCAAAGATTCATCACCAAGTTAACCCCAGGTTGATGAATATTTTATGGGGACTTTGTACTTATTTTATTTTATTTTTCCAATTACATGTAAAGATAGTTCTCAACATCCATTTTTGTAAGATTTTGAATTCCAAATTTTTTCCTCCTTCCTCCCTAGTTTCCTCCCTCCTCAAGACAGCAAACAATCTGATATAATTTATACATGTATAATCGGTCAGTCGACAAATATTTTGGCCATGACAATTCACAGAGTTACAGATGAATTATGGCCTCCATTATTGAGAGGAATATTCACACCATGGAAATTTGGGGAGTATCTGGGGAATACAATAAATAAAGCTAGGAAGTTAGGAAGACTCATCTTCCTGAGTTCAAACTACTCTGGTATCTCTGCCAAGAAAACAAAGAAAATTACAAATCCTTGAAATCCCAGATTCTGGGTGTGGTTCTGCCATTAGCTATGTGACCTTGAATAAGTGATATCTTCTTCCTGAGCCTCAGTTTTCTCCTCTTTAAAATGGAGGCAGACAGGATGATCTTTAAAGGTCCTTTCTAACTGATAGCTATGAATCCATCATTCTATGAATAAACATTTTTGGTTTTTTGAACTAAGGTCTCTGCAATTTTTGTTTGCCCTGTCAATAAGCAAGTGTGCAAGAGTTTTATAAGTTTGTGGATTGCCATCTCACCCAGTATTTTTACAGACTGACAGCTCTGAGCAAGGCACAGGATCTTAGTTAAGCAAATAAACCCAAGACATACTCATCAAACCTTCAGGATGACACAAAGCTGGAAAGGAAAACTAATAAAGTGGGTGACAGACGCAGCATCTGAAAAATTTTGACAGAGAGAACAATGAGCCAAAATTTACAAGCTGAAAGTTAATAGGAATAAATGGAAATAAAGTTCAAAAAATTGACTGGATAAGCACAAGATGAAAAAGATATGGCTTTAAACAGCCCATTCATGAGAAAGAACCAGTAGGTTTTAGTGGATAAACAGCACAATATCAGGCAACAGCATAACATAATGTTCAAAATTGCTCTTAACAAACTAGGACTATATTAAGAGAGGCACAGTGTCCAGAAATAAGGAGGCAATAGTCCTTCTGTACAATGCCCTGATTGAACCATATCTAACCATTAAGTTCTAGGTACCATATTGTTGTTGTTCATTCATTTCAGTCATGTCTAACTTTTCATTACCCTACTTGGGATTTTCTTGACAAGGATACTGGTTTGCCATTTCCCCTTCTCCAGCTCATTTTACAGAAGAGGAAACTGAGGCAAACAGGTCTAAGTGACTTGTCCAAAATCACACAGCTAGTAAGTGTCTGGATCACATTTGAATTCAAGAAGATGAGTCTTCCTGATTCCCTGCCCAGTGCTCTCTGCACTATGGCACTACTCAGCTGTCACATATTAAGAAAAACACTAATAAGTTGAAGAACTTATTTTAGACAATAAGATAGCAAACAATCTTATTAGAGAAAGATAAACAATATGATAAGAGGATTGGAGAGTCTGCCATTAGGGGATTATATGAAGCAACTTAGAATGCTTAGCCAAGAAAAGACTGAGGGGGGATGTGATGACTGTCTTAAAGTATTTGAAAAGTTGTCACATGAAAGAAGAATTTTATTTATTTATAGAACTCATAAGAAACTGGATAGTTAGATTTAGGCTTAAGAAAAAATTTCATAATAGTAATAATAGAGCTAGGTGATTAAGTGATAGAGTGCCAGACTTGGAGTCAGGAACATCTGAGATCAAATCTTGTCTAATCTTAATTTAAATTGCCTAAAAGTAGATATTTACTAACTGTATAACCATGGCCAAGTCACCCAAATCTTTCCCAGAGTCAATACTGCTCTGTAAAATAGGAATAGTGATACAAACTATTTCACATAGTTTTTTGGAGGGAAGATGAAGCGAGATAATGTATGTAATTTGCAAATCTTAAAACATGATATGTTTTTGTTCAGTCTCAAACATGTTCAAATCTTTGTGACCCCATTTGGGATTTTCTTGGCAGAGTGGTTTTCCATTTCCTTCTCCAGTTCATTTTACAGATGAGAAAACTGAGGTAGGGCTTAAATGACTTATCCAAGATCACTCCATTAATAAGTCTCTGGGATCATATTTGAACTGAAGTCTTTCTGACTTCAGGACTTGTGCTCTATCCACTGTGCCATCTTGTTACTCCAAAAAGCATCATATAAATGCTAGCTATTATTATTATTAAATCAAAGAGGCTGCCTCAGGAGGTATAAAGCTCCCTGTTACTGAAGTGTTGAAACAGGAACAAGATGACTGTCTGTTATGGAAGATTTAGAAAGGTTCTGTACAATCCAAGCCAATTTTTGTGCTGTGATATATTAGATGTAGTCAGGAAGACATGGGTTCAATTAAGGTCTATCACACATCCTAGCCATGCCAGCATGTCTCAGTGCCCCGAGGTAACTTTTTTTATTGTTCTAAATTACAGAACTATATTTTTTGTACATCATATTTTTTTTTCTTTTGTCTAGACCTGAGAGTTTATGAAAATAGAGATCTCTCGGGGAAAATTCCCTCCACCAGGGGAAATTGGCCGCCTAGTTGTGATTTATGATCTTAGAGATGTGCCCATAGGATTGAGTGACTTGCCCAGTCACGCTTTCAGTATTTATCTAGGGCAGGACTTGATTCCAAGGCTAGCTCTCTCTCTATTACACCGTGTGCTTTTCATCTTGTGCATAATCAGCACTTAATAAATGCTCATTAAGTCCTTGTTCATTGAATTACTGAATGCAGAAGACAATAAGGGTATTCAGTTATCATTATTGTTTGTTTGTTTTTTTTTCTTGGTAGCCGGATCCTGCTGGCAGAGATATTTCCATCCGTCCAATTCTGGAGCACTGTGAGAACAGTCACATGACTATTTGGCTCGGCATTGTCTATGCCTACAAAGGTCTCCTCATGGTACGTTTTTCTTGTATTGTTCTGTGTTGCTGTGGATTCCATATATCCCCTTATGTTAGCTAAATGTGTGTTCCTTATTATAAAGCAGGGGTGGGGAATTGTTTGCTTTTAAAAACTGAAGACCAAATATACAATATGGCTTAATTTAGGTAATTAGTCAAATAAAATAGCTGACTTTCTTTTGGAATTAAGAGCAAAAACTATTGAAGTATTTTTAGTTTAACAACAAACATTTTTAAAAGTTCAACATTATGCACCCTTAAGAGGAGAGGGGAAAGAGAGGGAGAAGGAGAGGAAAAGGGAGAAAGGGAGAGAAGGAAGAGGAGGAGGAGGAAGAGGAATAAAGTGACAAGTGGAATAGAAAGGAACCAGAAATGAAGGAGAAAAGCAAAGAGAAAGCTAGCCATTTAGATAGAGGAAAAGAGGAAATGGAGACAGAGTGAAATAACAGACAAAGGAGAGGAAGAGAGAAAAGGAGGAGGGGAGGGAGAAGAGAGAATGAGAAAAGAAGAGAAAGGAAAAGAGGAGAGAAAAAGAGAGGAGAAAAGGAAGAAAGGGAGGAGAGAGAAGGGAGAGGGAACTGAGAGGAAAGATGAGAGAAGAGTGAGGAGAAGGGGAAACAGAAGAGAAGAGAGGAGAGAGATTCAGTAGGTTTTGAAGTCAATGTCAATCATATTCTTTTTCAGAGGTATCATCTATTACTGTATAGTCCTATGATATATTAGCTAGCTGATTTACCGCTATATAGAGTTCTCTAGTTGCACTGATCCTTAAACTATTGAGGTCCAGTGGCCAATGGAATTATCAGAACAGCTCATCAAGGTAGAAATTATATTCTGGGTTATGGCATCATTGACCATTAATAGCACTCAGGACCAGCTAAAATTAACTCAGGGACATTGGACCAGAGATTACCTGTGTCCATAGCAATGCCCATGGATCCAAACTTAAGTGGAAGAGATGGAAAATAAAAGAAGCCTATTTTTCAATGAACAAGCAAATTCTGTGGTTTTCATTGTTCATGTTCCCAGTGGTTTATGTTCTTCATTCCTCTTATTTTCTGTGCCCCTCATTCCTAGTCCTATATAAAGATTCCCCAAATATCAGCTCTTGGACTGTCTATTGACAGATTCTGCATACCCATTCCTTGAGCTTGTTTGGCTTCCAAATTAACCCTGCCTTTATTTCAGAAATGATCAGTTGTCATTCTTAAAATCAACCTACATTTTTACAAGGCTTAATATTTGGCAAAGTTTACAATCTTAACTTTGAAGCTAAAAAAAAAACTTTTTTAATGTTTTAAAGCTTACAACCACCCTATGAGGCAGGTATACTCAGCTAATATTGATCACCCTTTGACTTAATCCTTTTGGCCTATTGTAATTGCTTGGGGACTACTACAGATTCTGATGCCTTAGAACACCATTAAGACTATCATTCCTTGAATCCTACAGAGACAGAAAGGGTTTGGGAAAAGGAGGGAGACTCCACTAATGTCCCAAGCATTAGTTTCTCCAAATATTAATGAACAGGATGCCCAAACAATCAGATCCTCCGAGTCTGAAAAGAAGTGATGACTGTAGGGGGAGAATCAGTGCTTTCCTAAGCCAAGGGGTTTCCACCTTCATGCTATCAATTAAGAAACTCCCTTGCCACTCCCCCCCAAAGAAATTTTTACACATAATTAGTGAGCTTAATAATTTTCTGGCCTAACTATATCAGGACTTTTCCTCCTACACATAGGCTTTCTAATATCAAGGACTAAGAATTAGACCATTTTATGTGTCATGCTTCACTTGAGTGCAGGCAAGACCTTGCAGCCATCTTGAAAGATTCACCAGGAAATTATCAAACTATTCATGGACATGGGCAACCTCTGGTCTAAGGTCTTTGACTTGATTTTAGCTGCTTCTGAGTGCTACTAATAGTCATCGATGCCATAACCCAAAATATAATTTCCTCCCAAATAAAACTTACCTCTCCTACCACTCTGGGAGTAGCTACTAGCAATAAAGGTGACATTCTAAGCCTGGTACCACTGCTTGGAAGGAATACCATATCCCATTCAAATACAATTTCATCATCAGAACTGAACAGAACTATCATTAACCAGACCAAAAGTTGTCACCTACAGATTCAGAGGAAACTATTCTATGCCTAATTCAATGTCTGTGTCTGATATATCTGGGTTGCAAGAATAGCAAAGCAGACATTTTCACCTAAAAGCCTAAAACTGGAGTCCTGGAAGAGGAGACCCTCTCTACTGATATTTCTTCAATGAAAAAAAGTTGGCACCCACATTGCTCCCAATGAGATTACAACAAATTTACAGTGGAACAAGGATGGTGCAGGGGATAGAGCACTAAGTGAAAATCAGGAAGATCTGAGTTAAAATCCTGCTTCAAGCATTTACTGCTAGATAACCATGATCAAATAACAGCCTTTTTGGGTCCTCAAGTTCCTCATATACAAAATGAGGGAGTTAAATTCAATAGCAATTTAGATGAACAATCTTTTCTTGCAGAAAAGTAATGGCAGGGCAATTAGATGGCACAGCAGATAGAATACCACCCCTGAAGTCAGAAGTACAAATGTGGCCTCAGACTTAGCACTTATTAACTGTGTGATCCTGGGCAAGTCATTTAACCCTAATTGCCTCACCCCCCAAAAAAAAAAATCTAAAAAGTGATGGCGTCAAGGATGAAGAAAAAGACATTCAGTCATGGTCACCATGGGAATTTGTTTCCTTGACTAGCATATTTATTTGTAATAATAAAGTTTGGAGGGTTTTTTAATTGGATATGAGTATGAAGGAGAAAGAAGATAAGATAATCAAGAAGAAAATCATTGAATTTTTTTACTGCTCAGAGAACAGAAAAGAACAAAGGCCAGATATTATTAAAAGCAAGACAATTTTGAAATTCATGTTGCATTTATTACATATTATGTCTAAATACATAATATACATTCATTTAATATAGCATAATTTTATATTTATTTCATATTCTATATTTAGTATAGTATGGTTTCTCTTAGCCAAAAGACACATTTATTTAAGAGAAGAGGTAACAGACAAAACTGAAGAGGCAAAATAGGCAGCAGGAGTGGTAAATACGAAATCGATTTGAGAGAGCAATAGGTTTACCAAGGAAAAGAGTTTGGAAGAAGCCATTAAAGAAATATGCCATTGAGGTATGAGTACAGTATTGACTGACAGGTTAAATCCATAGAGGAGGACTAACCAAAGTTAACTAAAGTAAGGAGAAAGATGCCATTATAAGGCAGATGCTATGAGGAGGAACAAAGTACCTCATAGCAGGCTTAGTCCTGAAAATGATTTAGCCTAATTTTTAAAAGAAAAGCAAATAAGTAAGAAAGGTGGTTTTATATACAATCCCTTTTTCCCAGTTCTATTATATGTATACCGAAATATGTATTTTTAAAGTTCAGAACAAAAATGAATAACATTTTCAATAACTCCCTTCATCAAAATAAATAAACTCCCTCAACCATGATTTAAAAACAAAAAACATTACTGCAAGATTTTTAAAGTTTTTGAAGATCATCAGTAGAGAATTCATCATAACTGGGATGCTGTCCAGTTGTTTACATGTATCCCCACCTCTTGAGGGTGAATGAAAAAAAGTGTGGAAACTATGTCACAATGAGCCAAGAGGATAAGGATATAATCCAGCAAATTTGTAAACTGACAGTCCTGGAAATATTGAGTATGATCCAATAGTGCACAGCTTGTACCTGAACAAAGGACCTGATAAAGACACTTTCAGGACTCCTACAATCTCCCTGGTGCCTTCCATGGATTTTATAACCAGTTTGACCCCATATAAGGCATCTTCCCTAAAATAGCATAGTTTCTTCCTCACTCAGAGCTCCCACTACAATTAGAACTATCCTCCCAGTTCCTGCAACTGATCTTCCATCTCCACAGGCACATTGCTTTGAGCCATGGTTCTTATTTCTACCCTCTTAGCAACCTTACAGTAGTTTATTATTAAATACACCACTTCCCACCTGCAATGTGGTGATATAGGCAAGATGGACAAACTGTAATCCCAAAGTTTGATTTCTTAAATCTATTTTGTGTTACAGACCTCTTAACCAGTTTAATGAAGGCCATGGACCCATTCTCAGAATATTTTTTTTAAATGCATAAAATAAAAACATAAGATTACAAAGGAAGTCAGAAATATTGAAATGTAGTTAGTAAAATATTTTTAAACAAATTCAAAGATCCCCTGAAAACCATCAGAACAAGCAATCCATGAACTCTTAGTTGAGAACCTTTACCTTAGGACAACCCTCAAGCATTCCTTTTTCTCAATAATTACCCTTTCTTATGAGCCACCAAAGATTTTTTTCTTCAGCAGCTTTATGCATATCCACACCAAAAGAAAAAAAATTTTGTGAAGCAGACTCCATGCTCTCTTCTCCCCATCTATACTTATTCTCTGAACTACTATTCCTACAGTTAAGCACCACTTTGCAGGAGCTGGAAGCTGTGAAGGTAGTTTTACAACTAACTCTATATAGCACCAACATCTCCAATAACTAGATAACCTGCTGAGCCCTTGAAGGTAGGGGAGAAGGCACAGATGGCTACCAAAACCTATAAAATCTGACTAAACTACCAAGAAACAAGAGGGAAACTCCATCAGGCCCTTCTAGATTCCATAAGAAATAAGCCTATTGATCTTCTCAATAGCAAACAGGCTTGAGTTTATGCATAGCAATTGGGGAAATCCCTACGAGGAAGACAGGGACAGATATGTATTCCCAAAGCTAAACTGAGCCTATTTCCAGGGCAAAGGCCTGGAGGGAGGAAGAAGGCAGAAAGACTTGGGGATTTATATATAAGGGTTGAGATATGCAGATAAACAGGTATTATTCAGCATCCAAAGCTAGGAGATTCTAGCAAAGTTTAAGAAATTAAAATGTAGTAACATAGAGTTGATATTTTATCTAAACACAGAAGCCAGGTTTTTCTGTTCTGGTAACTTGAATGCCTCCCATCCAAGCTTTGGGGACTCTTCATCTCCAAGGGTCTAGTAATAAACTAGTATCCAGAGATGGAACCAAGATAGCAGAGTACATGCAAGACAAACCAACACCCTCTTCCTTACCACCATAACCATATTCTATAGACTGAGCCCTATATTCCCCATATTTCCATTTTCTCTCATTTCCAATTCCCTGTTTTCCAATTTCCCTCCAGCTCTAGCCCTAACCTCAATGAAACAATCCCTAATTATAGACCCCTAGACTGAATTATTGACTTAGAATCTGTAATTCCTATTTCATAGCATTTTTACTAATGATCCTGGACTGATCCTCTCTGTCTCTGACACACCCTAGAGACCACTATTTACACTAAGCTGATCTTGCTAGCATCTCTCTGGGAGTGAATGGTTATCTTTAGCCAAGATTCACTTGTAATCCCTGTGAAGCTTGGTAATGATTTAGGAATGTTTATGTACTCTGATACCCCATCTCTATTATAAAATCTGATGAAATGCAGGAAACTAAGTGGATAAATCTACCCTAAGCATGCTGTTTCCTTTAAACAGCACCTCCTAGGCTGCTTATAACTACAAGCTAAAAGAAGCTTGTGATTTTACTAAAGCATTTCAGGAGTTCCTTTATGTAAAAAAAAGGAGATTTTTTTTTTATTTTTTTAAATAACCCATCACCAAACTATAATAAAGCTATCTAAATAGCCCAACAAATTATAAAGGTCAACCTCATCACTTTATAGGTAACTGCCTATTTGATGAAGGCAACTGAACAAAACACAGGAAACTTTTAATAACTGGGAAACTAAAGAATAAACCCCATCCTAGAATGTTTGATAAGCAAGAGTCAACTCTAAGAAAAGCTTTACTCTTCACTTTTTTCTTTGCAACTTTTAAAGCAAAGCTTCTTAAACTGTGGGTCACAACCCCACATGGAGTCACATAACTGAATGTAGAGGTTACAAAATGAAGATTTATTATCAATACATGTTTGATTTGTATACATATATATAGGTCATGTAAAAAATTTCAGGCAAAAAGGGGTCAAGAGTGGAAAAAGTTTTAAGAAATCCTATTTTAGAAAGCAAAAAAGCAGTAGCTCTAAAGTCAGGGAACCTAAATTCAAATCCAACCTCAGATACTTGATACTTAGTAGATGTATGACTCTGACAAGTCACTTAGCCCCAATTTCTTTGGAGAGAGAGAGAAAGAGAGAGACAGAGAGAGACAGAGACAGAGACACAGAGAGTGCCAAAGGTAGGTTGTTTCCTTCAGCCAAAACTTTCCTCCCTTGTCTTTGAGTCATGTGTGTCAATAATTTGTATTTCTGTTGTAGCTTGATTTTCCAAAATTGTGAGTCACCTTTCTGAATCAAATAAATGTCTGTATTTAAGGTAGATTTTTTTAAATACAGAAAATAAAATATACTAAAATGAAATAGATAGAGAAACAGAGAGAGAGAAGAAAGAGGGAGAGGGAGAGAAAGAAGGAAAGGAAGAGAAAAAGGGAGAAGGAAAGGGAGGGGGGAAGAAGAGAGGAAGAGGGAGAGAGAAAGGGGAGGAGGGAGAGAGAGAAGTCAATAAGGGAGTTTTCTCTCCTCTCAACCCTCGTAGAGAATGATGTCTTATAGTAGAAGCAATAGCAGTGTCCAGTGGAGCTGGAAGCCAGCTATACCACTGAATTAAGACATTAAGAAGAGTTGAGAAGACAACCACACACTTCTTGGGAGATGGCAGGCCCCAGAGCCAAGAGTCCTACTGGTCTTTCCACACAGAGTACATTTCTTTCCAAAGGAGCATAACTGCACTTAGGCCAAGAATTCAGCAAAACCCAAAGCTGAAGATAAAAAATAAGCATCAGAACCATAAGGGCCCCAGATCTATGCCCAGGGAGACCAACAAATTGGCCCACTCAACAGAGAAGCCACATCTCATTACAACAGCACAAAGACATCACAGGAAGACATTTAGGGATGTCAGAGGTGAAAGCTGCCTTGGACATTCTCTCTCTCTCTCTCTCTCTCTCTCTCTTCTCTCTCTCTCTCTCTCTCTCTCTCTCTCACACACACACACACACACACACACACACACACACAGAGCTGACCTATGTAATAGCAATAATAGATTACTTTTCTATTTTCTCTTTCAGCTGTTTGGTTGTTTCCTAGCTTGGGAAACTCGCAATGTGAGCATTCCAGCTTTGAACGACAGCAAATACATTGGAATGAGTGTTTACAATGTGGGGATCATGTGTATCATTGGAGCAGCGGTCTCATTCCTCACCAGAGACCAACCCAATGTACAATTCTGTATTGTAGCATTGGTCATAATATTCTGCAGCACCATCACACTTTGCCTCGTGTTTGTGCCAAAGGTAGGTCAGTTCCTTCAGCCAAAATTTTCCTCCTTTGTCTCTGAGTCAAGCGTGTGTCAATAATTTGTATTTCTGTTACAGTGTGATTTTCCAAAATTGTGAGTTACCTTTCTGAATCAAACAAATGCCTGTGTTTAAGGGAGATTTTTTTTAATGTGGAAAATAAAATATACTAAAATGAAAGAAAAAATTGAATGAAAACATATGAATATCTCCTTTCCTGGGAGGTGACGTGAGAGTGATGTAGCTGATGGAGCACAAATGTTAATGTAGTATCAAATGATGTGGTTTCTAGGCACCAAATGTTAGGGTTCTATCATGTGAAGAATTCACAATAACTTTTCTCTTTGGCAAAAGGTAGGTTACAGGGGTTACAGACAAAATGAAGAAATACAATAGACACCAAGAATGGTAAATATGAAGTAGAGTGAGAGAGCAGATAGTGAGCAAGAAAGGAATTTTAACAATTAATGATGGAAAGAACAAGTTCCCTAATGGAACCTACAATTAGCCAGGAGAAAAGGAGCACCCATGAGATTGGGGCACACCCTTAACTGGCAAGCTAAATCCTAAAAGGGATTTAGCACCCTATAAGAATTAATCGGCTATAAGGAGGAGGACTGGAGTCTGAGAAGACATAAAGCATAGTGGGATTAGGGGAGATACCACATAGCATGGGAGGGAGATAAGGGGAAAAACACCACAAGACAGTGTCCTGGTGAACTGATACAAAGAAGTGCAGCAAAGATGGCATTACCATAAGTAGATTTATAGGGGAAATTTAATCTCAGGGACATGACTGGGATTTCTGACAGGGCATGGAAAGTAAGGCTGCCCATGACTCCACCAAGGGTAGGTCTCAAGGATTTGATAAAACTTGGATGTCTTAGCTGGATATGGTAAACTGAGGTCACCCACAAGGGAAGGGGAACCTCCACAGAGGATGAGACCATTAAGCTAAACTGATCTCTATCAGATCTTTTTCCCTGTTTGCCCCAGTTCCATTGAGGTTCCAGTTTCTCTCTGCCAACTGGCCCTAGCTATGCAGGACTTTATCAAGAGTAGTCTTTTTCTATCTTAATAAATTTGTGAGAAGAAAGAAGAGGACAAAAAAAGATCTGAGTGGTTTTTGAAAGTGCTATCTTCTCATTACCAGAACAAATGTGTTCCAGAGTACTATAAATTTAATTTATGTTAAGTAAATTTTATTTGCTCTTTGATTTCCATTATAAAAAATTATAGTTATGTTCTACTAGAGGGGAAAAGATTCCTCATAAATGCACTAAACATCAAATACATGTAGAAATTTTTTTCACAAATCACAGATTTAAAAGTAAATGTTGATTTTCTGATAAAAACAAAAGTCATCTCATGGAATTGAGGGCTAGAAACTGATATGCCAATCTCTTACAGACTCAAAAGCCTATTGTTTGCTAAATTTTCCCTGTGAGCCTTTACATTACAGGCTTCAAAGCAGGGCTTGGTTTATTTTTTGTTAATTATCTAGACTTAGAAAAGTAATAGAACAAGATTAGTAATACAAATCAAATTTTAAAGTGTGTCTAGCTTTTCAGAAAGTTGGTTGCTGATCATCTACCAGCACACCCCTGGTCAGAAAGGACCTCAAGACAACTTAATCCTTTTGTATTATAGATGAGTTTCATATAAGCAAAAAACTCAATGTTGTATAAACACCTTTTGTCTCATGTAGTTTCATTTATAAATTTCACTTAAAAAATTCATTTATGATTTTTTCAAGTAGGGCTCTGAAGAACTAGGATTTGATAAAGCCCATTGGGATTCAGATGGAGCCTGCAGGAGTCCTCAAACTTTTTTAATAGGGAGCCAGTTCACTGTTCCTCAGACTGTTGGAGGGCCAGACTCTAGTAAAAACACAAAGTTTGTTTTGTGGACCTTTAAATAAAGAAACTTCATAACTCCCTTCATAGTGAGGGAGATAAAAGTCCTCAGCTGCTGCATCTGATCTGCAGGCCATAGTTTGAGGACCCCTGGGACTAAGCCAAATCATTCTGGCTCTCTTTGCTTGACCAATAATAGGTTCCAACCCAAGCCTTACTTGATCATCGTTTGGAGTCTGATGGCTCACAGTGAGAGTAAATAACATTTGTGTTTGTCCTGGCCAGAAATCCTGAAGTCTTCCCCTCCCAAATGTTCATAGTTTATTTTTTTTTAATAGACAAACTAGGCCATCTTTGCCTCATTTCTTACCTAGCTTTAAATCACCCTTAAAGTTTTACCCTTAAAGTTTTAAAGCAATCACCCTTTAAATTGAGTTGGGGAAAGACCTTAGCTTAAAAAGTACAAGATCAGGAGGCAGCTAGTTGGTATAGCAGATAGAGCATCAGCCTTGAAGTCAGAAGAACCTGAGTTCAAATCTAACCCCAGACACTTAACATTTTCTGGCTGTGTGTCTCTGGGCAAGTCACTTAACTCCAATTGCATCAAAAAAAAAAAAAAAATCCAAGATCTCCCATTGCATCGGGAGTCATCTCTAGTCATCTTGGCCTGTCTTGTCACTGGATTTTAATAACTCTGAAAGAGAGAGAGTTGAGAGTCCAATTCACTTGCAAGTCACATCATCTTCTTGATGTCATGATCTTCTTGGAGAACAATGGAGTCATAGAACAGAAGTCATAGAACTTCTCTAATTAATCTCTTCTGTTTTTTACATGTTTTAATTATAGTTTTTCTATATACAAAACATATGCATGGGTAATTTTTCAATATTGACCCTTGCAAAAACTTCTATTTCAACTTTTCCCCTCCTTCCCTCCACCCCTAGATGGCAGGTAGTTCCATACATGTTAAATATGTTTAAGTATATGTTAAATACAATATATGTATACATATTTATACAGTTATCTTGCTGCACAAGAAAGATCGGATTTAGAAAGAAGGTAAAAATAACCTGAGAATAAAAAACAAAAATTCAAGCAAACAATAACAGAAAGAGTGGAAATGTTATGTTGTGGTCCATACTCATTTCCCAGTGTTCTTTCTCTAGGTGTAGCTGGTTCTGTTCATTACAGAACAATTGGAACTGATTTGGATCCTCTAATTGCTGAAGAGAGCCACGTCCATCAGAATTGATCATCATATAATATTGTTTATTAATCTCTTCTAAATTTACATCTGTGATAATTCTTTTATCCTCAATACTCTAAGCAACTTAGAATATTGAATTTTAAAAACATTAGAGTACAGAAGGTCCTTAGAACATAGAATGTCAGAGCTAAAAGATATCTTAGAAATCATTTATTCTTACCCATTCATTTCACAGAGAGGGAAACAGACCTAGGAAAAATGATTTTACCTAACAGCATCACTCAACAAAATAGTGACAGAGCCAGGACTGAAACCTAGGCCTCTTGAGGCACAGAGGTGACACAGTGGATGAAACACTGAGCCTGGAGTCAAGAAGACCTGTAATTAAATTCAGCCTCTGACATTTAGAAGATGCCACTTAACCTCTGCCTGCTTCAGTATTCTTAACTGTAAAACAGAGATAATAAATTATCTACTTCACAGAGTTATTTTCATTTTTTCAAATAGTTGTAAAATAGTAGACCCTCTATAAATATGCTTGTTTTATTACTTCCTGATCTATATTCCAACCTAAATTCCACTCTACCATGCTGGCTTCTCAATCTTATAAGGTTATATATACTCTATTCAATCTGCATCACCTTCAAACCAAAAATTACACTAAATAACATGATCTCTGATTTTTTTTAATTATGAACTTAAAGATCGCAGGCAATTTGAGTGATTTCTTCAGTATTGAATTACTAAGCTACCTAAATTCTCTTGATTTTTCAACTCTTTCCAGATATACCTGTCTCATATCACTTATCTAGATTATTATCGTTTAGCTGTCTGGTTGAAGAGAGAAAACATGTGAGCCAAGGGCAACCCAACCAAATCCAATTTAGCTATTTAAGCTCAATCCAGTATTGGGATGTATACTCACACCCAGCTAATGTTCAGCAATATTCAGCAAATTGGTAGATTATGTCTTTGTTACATTATATTTCCAACTAAAGGCTTTGTTCATTTAAGTGATGACTGCTGTCCTCATTAGAATATCAAAATGGCATTTCTTATGCCGGGCAAAACATTAATTATTATCAGACATTAGCCAGTTGCAAAAGTTTAACCATAACATATACAGTGGGTGTGCCAGGCACTCCAGCTGGCAGAAGCAGCTGGTAGAAAATAGTAAATAAAATCTGGTGACCATTCTTTCTTTCAAGAGAAAAGCATTTTGTTGGGCCATGTGTGGGACAGAAAGTTGTACAAATTGTTACAAATTTCAAGAAGCTCAGCATGAACAAATGGTATCAAGGAGTCAAGAAAGATGAGGGCTAAGGGAATGACACTGGATTGGTGATTAGGAAGACATTAATGAACTTCAAAAAACAATTTCAGAGCAGTGATGGTCAAGAAAATAGATTACAAGGGGTTGAATCCACAAGTGGGTACTGAGGCAGGATGGAGGCAAAAGTCTATGCTTTCTAAATGTTTGCCTGTAAGCAAAAGATAAGACAATAACTTAAGGGCATTATAGGTCAAAGAAAGTTTTATTTTTATTTTGTATATTTTGAATATAGTAGTTTTATCCCATCTATTTTTTGAACTGTATCATATTAATTAGAGGAAATTTGGCCATATTTGTAGACAAAGGGAAATGGTTAGAAAATAGACTGAGAATTCTAGAAAAAGAAATGATAATGCAACAAAGATCTGTCAAAGAAGCTAGGATTGGATAGGATATGAGAAATTCTTCCAGGGCATTATTACTTAACTCATTAATTCACTTAGAATTCTGTTAACTAAGTGATTGGTTGTTGCTATTCACTTGTTTTTAGTCATGTCTGACTCTTTGTGACCCCATTTGAGGTTTTTTGTTTTTTTTTTTAACAAAGATACCAGAATGGTTTGCCATTTCCTCCTGTAGCTCATTTTACAGATAAGGAAACTGAGGTAAACAGGGTAACATGACTTGCCCAAGCTCACACAGCTAACTTGTGTCTGAGGCTAGATTTGAACCCAATTAGATGAGTCTTTTGGACTTCAGGCCCAGCATTCTATTCACTCTGCCACCTAGCTATCCTCCAAATATAATAATCTATCTTCATTTTACAGATAGGAAAACAGGTTTCATGGAGGAAACAATCTGTACAGTCACATTGGTAGCATGTTATGGGACCAGGATTTCAACTTCACTGCTTTGAAACTCAATCCAGCATTGATTATGTTAACATTCATTTGCCTGTAGCTAGCTGAAAATATGCATTGATATTTATGTCAGTTCTGCTTCTACACATTTGTCCTGTCTCTCACCTGAGGCAAAGAACTTCTCAAAGGCAGTGACTGTCTTCCTTATCACCCCACAGAATCTCATTCAATATGATGGAAGAAGGAAACATGGCCTTTCTTTCCTGCAGGGTCCAGCTGGTACAGTGTTTTTCATGTAGGGGGCAGTCAATCAATATTATTGACTGAGAGCTTCATTCTTATGAATAATAGTTAAGGTGACAGCATTTCACCTAACCTCAAAAATTCCTTGAAAGGAGTCCTGTTTTCACATTTGGTATCATGTAGGTCACTCTGACAAGGGCTATTACATTTTGGGGTCTGAGAGAATGAGATCACCTTCTCAGATAGCAGAGAACGAATTAATCATCCCTCCATTCCCTCCCCTCCACCACAATTTATACAGCTTTCAAATCCAGCCTCAGACACCTACTACATAGATAGCTATGTAATTCTAGACACGTCATTTAACTTCTGTCTGCCTTGGTTTCCTCAATAGTAAAATAGGGATAATAATATTTCCCAGGATTGTTGTGAAGATCAAATGAAATAATAATTGTAAAGTGCTTAGTACACTGCCTGGCACATTGTAGACAATTAAATGTTTGTTTCCTTCCCTCTCTGCTCCCTTCAGAATTCTAGGAAACTGTTTCCATTCTCAACTTTCAAATCTCATCCCTGTCCCTTTGTGATGATATGTTAGGCATTTTACTTATCTGGACTTGGTTTCCTCAACTGTAAAATGATTTGTTGTTGTTCAGTCATTTTCAATCATGTTTGACTCTTTATGACCCCATTTGGGGTTTTCTAGGCATGGATACTAGAGTGATTTGCCATTTCCTTTTCCAGACCATTTTACCAATATTTCTTGAAGCAAACATGGTTAAGTGACTTGGCTGGGATCACACATCTAGTGAATATCTAAGGCCATATTTAAACTCAAGAAGATGAATCTTCCTGATTCCAGATTCAGCATTATATCCACTTCCCTACTTCATTGCCCTCCATGAGGTACATAAAATTATAGATCTAGAATAGAAGAAATCTTAAAGCCCATCTAGTACAGCTAGTACAGTAGTAAATATTTGTTGATTGATTGATTACAAATAAGTAAAACAGATGCCTAAAAAGGTTGGATTAGGGGGCCTCCAGCTATTGTTTTTAGGGACTTCTAAAACCCCTTCCAACTCTAAATTGATTATCCTATGATCTTCACCACTGTGAACACAAAGCATTTATTCAAAATAATACAATACAATTAACAATACAATGTAATCTAACAATAAAAAATCAGTTTGTGCCTCTGTAGTGCTCTTGAGATTTCTAAAAACATTTTGTTCATAATAATCACCACCTGTATTGGTTAGAAAAATGAAGTTCAAAGAGATGAGGTCATTTGTCCATAGTCATATAGTTCATAACCACCAGAGCTAGGATTAAAACTCAAATCATTTTACTCTATTAATTCAGTTCAACAATTCACTATGCATTTAATTATAAGGCAATTTTGATCATGTCTTTTGTTTTTACATTGCCTAGATTTCCTCTTTTAAGCCTTAACCTACCCTTTTCCTTGAGAGCTATCTTTTATTTAAAAAAAAAAAATTTTTTTTAAAGAAGAAGGAAGTAGATTGGGGAAAAAATTCAGCAAACTTCATCAACACATGGAAAAAATATGATGTTGACATGAGTGAACTCTGTATGACCTGAGTGAACTCTGTAAAATTATATAAAATCACAGAAACCATGTCCCCTTTGATCTATAGCTCCAAATGGTCTCACATCCTCTCAGAATGCAATAAGCTGTGCCATTCAAGAGCAAATCAAACTCCTATTGATCTTGTCAGGAAATCACTATCCCAAGAAAGATTTCACATTCAATTGAGAATTATCAAACTTCCCCTAGATTTACACATAAAGTAGGTTGTCTGGAAAATTATTCTTTGCAGATCTCTCTCTATTGAGAAAGATATGCCCCCTAAGAGAATGCCTCTTGGTGTTTAAATAATAAAGCCTCTTCTTTTGCCATAGCTTCTGGGATTAAGCAAATTCTTTGGCTTCTCAACTGGAAGTGAAAAGGTACCCCCACTTCTGGTACCACACCTCATAAATGTCATACACAATGTTTATAGACTTCAGGATCAAGAAGAGAAATCTCACATCTCTTCTTTGGGCTAACCTTGTTCTTGATACTTTCTTTCAATTCTTTTGTTGTTCTTCTCATTTCTATTCTTGTAATCATTGTATAAATTGTTCTCCCCATTTTGCTCACTTTCCTTTGCATCAATTAACATAAGTTTTCCTATGTCTTTTTGTATTCATCATCAGAATGCATTTATTAAAAATATTGTGTGAGTTTCCCAACTTGGGATTCCTTGAGAGCTTTGAGAGAATCTTAATAGCTTTTTTATTTTCAAAATACATGCAAATACAGTTTTCAACATTCATCCTTGCAAAATCTTGTGTTTCAAATTTTTCTCCCTCCCTTCCCCCCATCTCCCTCCCCTAAACAGCAAGTAATCCCATATAATTTAAACATGTGCAATTCAGCCTTTGAAAGAATCTTAACTTAGCATCATGTCTGTTAAGACTGGAGATCAAAAACTGAGTAGACAGACGGAAAAGAAATTTTGTGAATATACTAAGGAAAACCAGAAAAACTAAGCTAGCTGCAGGGTTAGATTCGTAGATTATACATTGGGTTTGTGTAGTTTTTTTTAAGATTCCTTAAGAAAATGTGGAAGCCTTGAGGTCACAGGAGATGCTAAACGTCAGGTTTGTTCCATGGGAAAACATATTTTTCCATGGTTAGTCTTAGCAGAATATCCCACATTGGGTGTTAAGCTCTAAAATGGTACAGGCTATCTTCAAGACAGAATCAATCAGGTTCATCCTGTTGTTGCTTATAAGGAAGAGAGTAAAATATAGCTCAAAGTCTTCATTTACAGTAACCATTGTTCTATTTTTTTGATCTCTGAGGTTACCTTTTCTGAGGATCATATGTTTTCCCAAAATTCACTGTATTTGTGGTCATCCATCTCCTCCACAAGTATCTATTATGCAAGGTTACTGGGAATAATAGATACCAATCAACAATCAGACATACACCAGGAAAGAGGTTTGTCTATAGCTAATAATATTTATGCAGACAGGTAGCGCAGTGAATAGAGCTCCAGACCTAGAGTCTAAAAATCTGAGTTCAAATCCAGCCTCATACCCTTACTAAATGTATAACCTTGGATAAGTCATTTAATTTCTGTTTGCCTCAGTTCCTCATCTGAAAAATAAAAAGGAAAACTATTCCAGTCTCCTTGCCAAGAAAATCTCATGGACAAAGTATACAGGGTCACTAAGAGTCAGACATGATTGATTGACTAGCTGAATAATAAAAATCATATTAGTAAAGTTTTGAGTGTCCCCTAAAAAAAACTAACTGCTATTTATTATTATCATATATAAATTCCAAAACTTTATGGCAAACTTGTCCCAAATTCAGCCTTAGACACTTATTAGCTGTGTTACCCTGGACAAATCATTCTATCTCTCAATCTCAGTTTCCTTTCTCTAAAATGGGGTTAAATAAAAGCACCTATCACTCACAGTTGTGAAAATCAAATGAAACAACACATGCAAAATGCTTGGCAAACTTAAAGTGCTATCTAAATGCCAGCTATTAATTAGTGAGCACATATTGTATACACAGTCCTCCACAGTGTTGTGGAAGACAAGACACACACACAAAACCATACCCATAGTGACCATGTTGCCCAAATCCACATTTAGGACATCTGACATGTATTTTGCTTTGCTCTTACAATTGTACAAACATTTTTATTTGTTATAGACAGACAGACAGAGACAAGTAGATGGACTAGTCAGAGAGATGCTACCTACATGAGAGGGTATATATAAGTTCCTGTATGTTGGAAATAAAGAGAGGTCTTTTTTCTATAGCACTTTACTAGCCCATTATACATCTGAAGAAACTGAGGCTAAAAGACTTGATTTAAGTTAAAAAGTAATTTTTCATTTAGGCAATTGGGGTTAAGTGATTTGTCCCAGGATCACACAGCTAGTAAGTGTCTGAGGCTGAATTTGAACTCAGTCCTTCTACTCCAGGGTTCATGCCCTATCCACTGTGCTGCCCCAACAGAACCTTTTTCTTTTTAAAGCTTTGGTTTGACCATGTCATGCCCTGCTTAATGAGTTCCAGGGTGTCCTATTATCTCTCTCTAAGATTAGTCTTTTATAGTCTTCTGGTTGGCATTTCAAGTTCTTCACTGTTCATTCCCTTTCTTTCCACCCTTCTTATATCTTCTTCCCTCTGTTTTGGAACATCATGCTCAAGTCCTTTGTTTGAGCTTTTACACTGGCTGTTTATACTGGGATGCTTGGTCTTGTCATCTTCTGCTTTAATTTCCCTGGCTTCCTTCAGGATCAGTTCAAATGTCACCTGCTGCAAGAGACCTTTCCTGGTCCTCTCAACTGCTAAAGTCTCTCCTTCCATTTTACCTTCTATGTACATACTGTAATGCCAGAGAAACTGAGGCAAGATAGAGATTAGAGAGTTTTTAATATTTTGTTTGGATTTCTGAGAGGGAGAGATTTTCTAGGACCAAAGGATCCATTTGGTCCCAGGGCTGATGTCTCAAAGCATTCAGCCACAAATGTGATATATACACGTGGCTCTAAACTACCAGGGTAGACTAAGGCAAGGGGGTAGAGTATAAGCACTGAGAGCGGGAACGGACCATTAGTACGGTTCTGATAGAGTGCGGGGTGAGGACCATAAATCCTTGATAATTTAGGAGGAGTTAGGAGCCCAGAAGTCTGAATTTAGAGATAGAGGATACCAATTAGGTATCTGAGATAGGACATCTGGAGTATTATGACTCTTTTGGAATGTCAAAGTGACCCCCTACAGCCCTAATTATCTCAGTCCTAATATTCAGGAAGAGGGGTTGCAACCAGGGGGATTGAGGCAGAACAATTCAAGGAACTGAGGCAGAACAATTCAGGGAAACTGAGGCAAAACGATTTAGGGAAACTGAGGCAGGACAATAAAAGGGAACTGTGGCACAACAATACCTAGTTATTTGAAATTGGGGACTGGCTTTTTGTTTTGTCTTTGTAACCTTATAACTCAGCAATGAGCTGTTACTGTAATGTTATACTATATCCTATTAATTAATTGTATTCCTTCCTTTGTGCCCACAGTGGTAATGTTCATAGGATAATCTATTTAGAGTTGGAAGGGGTTTTAGGAGTCCTTAAAAACAATAGCTGGAGATTTAAACAGACGCTTGTTGACCAACTACATATATATAGCCCTTTAAATTTGCCAAGCATTTTGCCTGTGTTGTTTCATTTGATTTTCACAACGATGAATGATAGGTGCTTTTATTTAACCCCATTTTAGAGAAAGAAAACTGAGACTGAGAGATTGAATGATTTTTCCAGGGTAACACAGCTAGTAAGTGTCTAAGGCTAGATTTGAACTCAGATCCCTTGACTCCAAATCCAGTGCTTTCAGCCACTCTATCACCTAATTACTTAGTGCTTGTATATCTGTGAAGTGAATGAATTAATTAATTTACTTTTCTATGGGCCTGTGGGATCTCCATAGTAGAATATAATCTCCTTGAGGGCAAAGACTATCTCATTTTGGTTCAGAACCTCATTGTCTGGTGCTTAACAGGCAATTAATAAATGTTTATTAAATTGGATGAACAATGAGTCATTTCCCCAGCTGCTATTTTGTTGGAAGGCAGAGTTGAGAAAAGGTGGATAAAGATGTCAGGAAGAATAAACTGGCTGATTGGTCCCAGACTAGAGTTTTTTTTTCCCCATTATCTCATCAGAGATAACATTCAATTGCAGTTTAAGTGGCAATCAGACTGTTTGAACATTTCATGCCTGAAATGTTGCTTTTCCCCCCTCTCTTATCATTATTTTTGTTCCTGCCATGGTCATTCATATCAAAGTAATTGTGTGTAATGATGACAAAAGATTTCATGTGGGGCCTTATTTAACATTAAAGAAAAATGAAAATTCATTTGAAGGTAATTGGTCAGAGTTTTAACAAATTAAAATTGATCCCATGACATGATCTTGAAATTAGGAATTTAACTATGAAATATGTATATCCAACATCTACAGTGATAAGATTCTTTATAACTTTATTAAAGAGACTTTTTCTCTCTAACTGCCTTGTTTATCATCATCTAGCATTCCCCTGGTAAAGTCCTGTACAAAACAGTCAAGAGCCATAACTTTGCAGGCAGCAGAGTATATTAGAAAGAGTCATAAGCCCAGAATAATAAGAAACCTGAGTTTGAATCATGCCTCAGACACCAGCTGTGTGACCATGCATACATTGTTCAATCTCTCTGAGCCTCAATTTTCATATTTGTAAAACAGGAAAAGGTAGGTAGCAATTGAGGCAAAGAATGGTTTTTAAAGGCCTTGGGTTAAAAAGTCTAGGTTTCCCATTGTATCCAAAGCCATCTTCATTCATCCTGATTTATATCTGGCCACTGGACCCAGATGATTCCAGAGGAGAAAGTAAGGCAAGTGAGCTTGCACAGCCCTCCCTCACTTAAAACCAATTCACTTGCATGTCATGGCATCACCTCTCTGATGTCATGGTCCTCTTCTAGAACAAAGGACAAACAACAACAACAAAATAAGGTTAATAATAGTGCCTAGTTCCCATTGTTATTGTGAGGATGAAATGAAATAATATTCAGAAAGCACTTTGCTAACTTTAAAGTACTTATGTAAATGCCAGCTAGTAATAGTAGTAGTTTGACAGTAATAATTTACCTCTACTAGCTCTCATTTTTAGATCTACTAAACCTCTCTTCTGTCTTTTTGTTTCTCAATTCAATTCCACAAGCATTTTTTTTGCTTTTAAATATATTTATTTAATTTTTATTTGTTACCTAATTAGATATAAAAGTGATTTTTAACATTCATTTTTTAAAATTTTGAATTCCTAATTCTCTCTCTCCCTCCCCTCATTAAGAAGATAAGCATTTTGATAACAGGTTATACATTCTACAAGCATTTATTAAGCACCTTCTAGAAAATCAAACTGTGCAAAAAGGAAATAGGCCCTGCCTTCAATGAACTTATATTCTACCAGAGACCATGTCACTCCTATCCAGTAAATTTCAGTGACTCCCTAATAGCTCTAAAATCAAATTTTTTCAAACTTTGCTTTTAATATCTATCTTTTGTAGTGTATTGTTGTTTTTGAGTCATTTAGGGTTTTCTTGGCAGAGGTACTAGAGTGGTTTGCCATTTTCTTTTCCAGCTCTACAGATAAGGAAACTGAGAAAAACAGGATGAATTGATTTGGAGTCTTCCTGACTCCAGGCCCAGTTTTCTATCCACTGTGCCTCCTACCTACTCTCTAAGCAGGAGGGACTACTTTTAAAATGACTCAAGTCAATAAAGACTTTCTCTTACATGCTATGAATGCAAGGCAAAATTTGTGCAATAGTCACTAGTGTGAGCATTATGTGGCTAAATTAGCTAACATTAGTGGGAATAAAGCAGGAGGACTGATCCCCCAGAGTTAGGAGAGGAAGAGGGGCTGGGAAGGTTTAATCAATAAAACACCAGAATGATATATAACAGTATAGAGGAGGGAGGAGAATGTATTGGGAGAAGGGAAGTTGTCCAGAAAGTGGTGAAGATGACTTAGATATCTGTGGCCTATTAGAGGGCTAGGAATCATTCCTAGGTTACATGGAAGGGTTAGGAAAGCTAACATAAGTATGAAGTGTTTGGATTTTGCAAATCAGGAACCAATTCTTTACTATATAAAATGTTTAACAATTAAATAATTTATCATGAGAATTCTTTTTAATAATGAATACCATAGTCCCCTTAAAATGTGAAAGTTTATTGAATTTTTTAGAAGTACATATGCTAATATAAATCATGTTATAGCATTTTGAATTGCTATCCTTAATTACAAATATTAAACAAATGACTAATCTTTTCTTTCAACCTGTTTTCAAACATTGTTAACTTTTTTTGGAGGATTCCTTACTACATAAGATAGTTCTGTATTTAATTGAATACCACCTTATTTGGCACTGTTCCCATTCTTCATCCACTAAATTTAGATTTTACTATAAAACAAAAGGAAAATAGAGGGAAGAAATATAAATGTAGAAAAGTAAATATAAAATAAATGCACATTTGAAGAGAGCTCTAACATCTGAGGGAAAACTCAGACTATAAGTGTCCCTCCCCTGAGTTTCTGTACTGGGCTCTCTTATCTTTCTACACCCTCTTTTTTAGTCATTCAATCAACTCCTACAATTTTACTCCAACTCCTTCCTGAGCTCTGTACCTATATGAGTCATAGGCTTCTGAAACACCCAAACTTGAAATGCTTGGCTTTCTTTAAGGCCAGCATAGATGCCCCAACCTACACAAAGCCCTTCTCATACCTTTTCCCAATTGTTAATGCTCTCTCCCTCCTCAAATCACCTTATATTTTTCAACCAACCAATAAACATCAATTAATGTGTCAGAACTTTAAACTGTGAACTCTTTGAGGGCTGGAACTGTATTTTGCCTTTCTTTGTATTCCACCCTCTCCCACACTGAGCACTTAAATAATATGCACTTAATAAATGTTAGTTGACTTAACACACTCCTGGGCTGTGGGGATTCAAAAATAGAAACAAAATAGGCCCTGCTCTTACTGGGGTTTACATTCTATTAAAATTTATTTACTTTTTTTGTACATGCTATATCTCTAAGAAGGAAGTAAATTCTTTAAGGTTGGGAATTGTTATTCTTTTGAATATTCCTAGATTTTAGCATAATGCCCTGTACATAGTAGAAGTTTAATAAATGTTAAGTGTTGTTGAGTCTTTGAAAGAAAAATGTTTCTAGCTTTATAGAAAAAGGATATTTTAAGAAGACCACATAAGAATGGAATTATAAGAATCATAAGAATTTATGGGAAATGTCTATGTTTGACCTCTAATGAAGTGTGGGGAAATATATACCTAGGAATTGGATCAGGGACTTTCTATAAAAAAAGAGCTAAACCTCAATATTATCCTTTATCATTCTTTCCAAGGCTCAGCTCCTGCAATGAAACCTTCCTGTACATACTTCACTGGCCTCCAGTGTGGTCATTTTCTACTTCAAAAGGCACTTGACACTCAGTACCTCCCTAAACAACCATAAATGGGTATTGTTTATATTTCTTTCATGAAAGAGCTATATACACTCCTATATTTTCTACCATCCTATTAGATTATGAACTCCTTGGGCAAAGATTACTTCTATTTCCACTCTTACTCTCTAAGGAACACAGTGATCGAACAACAAATTGTTACTGGCTATAAATGAATTTTTAAGAGCTTGACAAAGTTTTGCTCTGTTTACCTGAAGTCTGCTGAGAGTTCCTGAAAAACATAGTGATCAAATTCCAGAGGGTTTAAAGCAATATATTTGTTAAATATAGTGATCTTCTTTGTTTGGATAAATAATTTATTTCGATAATTTGGATAATAACCACAAAAATTATAACAGATGCATTACATTTTGTAGCTCTGGCGCTCTTTCCATTATGTCCAAAAGTTCCCCAATTTCTTGGTTACTTTTCTGGTGAAACTTTCGTGGAATTGAATATGAAGATTTGAGGAGTAGAGCATAAAAACAATCTTTCTGAGGTCTCTTTTCATCGCTGTTATCCACTTTTCAGCTCATCACATTGAGGACCAACCCAGATGCAGCAACACAGAATAGACGGTTCCAGTTCACTCAAAATCAAAAGAAAGAAGATTCCAAAACATCCACATCAGTCACCAGTGTGAACCAGGCCAGTACATCTCGACTAGAAGGGCTACAATCTGAAAATCATCGCCTGAGAATGAAAATCACAGAGGTATTACTTTGGGTATCTAGCAGTGCAGTGGGAATAGGGAGAGCTTTAGGACCTGACCCTCATCCTTCTGGCATTTGACATTGCAGAAAGATACTGTATATTTGATCTGATTTAGGTCCCAGAATCTTAAAACTGAAAGGAAGATCATCCAGTCCTATCTCCATTTAATACAATACTTCCTTTTCTAGTATTCTTGATGAGAGAAGAGAAATATGTCACCAGATCTCTCTTAGAACACTCCCAATGTCTCATTTCTCTTCTTCCCTAAATCCTCCCATTCCATTTCAGGATATCTCTTAGTATCAGAGAAAGTCTGACTCCCTATCAGGAGCAGAGTTTCCATATAAAACAGGGAATCGCCACTCCACTGTCATCATGCAATGAGTAAAACTATTTTTTTTTTTTTTTAGTTTTAGAGTAGGAAAGATCTTACAAAAAATCTTACAAAAAAAAAAAAGATCTTACAAAAAAAAAAAAAAGATCTTACAAAAAAATCTAGGTTAGTGCTATCAAAAATAAATAAAAATAGGGAACAGTAATTTGTACATAAGAATCCCTGTAAGCCACCAATGGATAATATTACCTATGATTTATTATATTTTTTTAATTTTATAAAACATTTCCCAATTACATTTTAGTCTAGGCTACATAATTGAGAGCTCTTGTCTAATTCAGCCATTTGGTTTTTATAGAGGAGAATTTGTCCAATGTCACACAATTGATAAATGGGATTTGAATTCAGGTCCCCTAATTGTAAATCCAGTTCTTCTTAAGAGCAAACAACTCTATTGGGAGCTACATTGTTTCTAGATAAGTAGCTAAGTAGTTTACTTTATTGTATACAGCAGAGAACTTTGTTCAACCATGAGTAACCCTGTCTGTTGGCTTGGATGTGCTGCTTTTACTTTTCAGCTGGACAAAGATTTAGAAGAAGTCACTATGCAGCTACAAGACACACCAGAGAAGACAACATACATTAAGCAAAACCACTATCAAGAACTCAATGACATCCTCAATATAAGGAACTTCACGGAAAGCACTGGTAAGGCAGGAGCTGTCTGTTCAGCACATAGTAGAATAAGAATGTTGCTATTTTTTCCCAGATCCATCTCTGAGTTCTCCAAGCTTTACCCAGATAAACTACACTTTCAGGCAAGACAGGATAAGGAACTCTGTGAAAATGTAAAGAACAGTCCACTGGGGAGAGGGACAGATACTCTTCTGCAGGGAATGGTCTGTCCCAAAGAGGCACCTATAAAGCTATGAGTACAGGCTTGCAGGGCAATAATAGTCATCATGTGCAGAAAAGCCTGGAAGCATATTCTTCCTCTCTCTAGGAAGCTCAGATCACACATCAATACCTGAAACAAAACCCCATGGACACCATGCAAGTTTAGTTCAGGGTTCTCTCTTTCAGGTACCTTTATCAACAGAGGCTACAACTTTAGACTGATGAAATGTACACAAAACCTTCAAAACTTATGGTTGTGCTTCCTAAAGATACATTTCATTTTCATTTCTGTCTAAGCTAAATATTTTATGTTTTTCTCTGGAATAGCAAGATTGACAATTCATAATATTTAATTGTCTCTATACATTGTTTTAATCTTGGTATTAATATAGACCATATTAGTTCTAGCTTTCAATTCTTAAATTTGCTAGATTACATTTTTCCTTGAATCTTGGAGATCAAGAAAGAAAGAAAGGAGATCCCACAAGGGATATAATATTTGGAACTTCCATTTCTTCTCCAACCCAGACTTGGGGTGAACCATTCAGCCTGAGTATTCAATAGACAAGTTCACTGAGAAAGCAGAGGCAGAAGACCTCTTTCTCTCTTTTTTTTCTCTTACTCTCCCCTTCTCGCTTTCTCTCAATCTCTCTTTTTTTCCTCTCTCTTCTTCTTCCTTCTTTTACTTCCTCCCTCCCTTCCTCTCTCTCTAAAACATACACATACACATACAGAGAGAGAGAGAGAGAAAGAGAGAGAGAGAATTCTCCACTGATGAAAAATATTTGCAAAATCATGAAGAATGGCATATTGGTCAGAATAAAAAATAAGCCTAATATAGGCTGATCTTCAACAATGAGAATTTTCTAACAGGAAAACATGATTTATACTAAAAAAAAAAATAACTCCAAGTATCAGCCATACAGGTTTTAGAGAAGATAGGCCCTTGAATTTGTAATTTTATTGGTCTGGGAATGCCCAGAAAAGGAAATTCATTCTTATAATGCAATTTGGCACCTTCTTTAGGCAAGTCACTTAATCTTTGTGTGCCTCAGTTTCCTCATCTGTAAATCTGTAAAAGCTTGGTGATACAGTAAACAAAGCACTGGGCCTGGAATCAGGAAGACTTGAATTCAAATTTGGCCTCAGACATTTACTGGCTGTGTGATTCTGGGCAAGTCACTTAATTCTGTTTTCCTCAATTTTTTCATCTATAAAATGAGATGGAAAAGGAAATGACAACCACTCAATTATATTTGTCAACAAAATCCCAAATTAACTAACAACAACAAATATGAAATATTTTGCAAACCTTAAAGGATTATATAAATGCCAGTGATGATGATGATGATGATTCTCTATAACTTACAGTCTTAAAACTTTGCACCAAAAGGTTAAGTGGCTTGCCCATGGTCACATAGCCATCCATTGTCAGAGATTGGGTAGGAATCCAGGTTTTCCTAATATCAAGATTGACTTTCTATATAACAGCCACAAGGCAGAATTGGGGAAAAGAAACCTATCTTCCAACCAACATGGCACACTAATGACTATTTCATTTTAAAGATGCATGCACCTGATTTTTTCCAATAATTTTATTTTCCTAAATACATGTAAAGATAGTTTTCAACATTCACTTGTGTACTAATTTTTCCCTCCATCCTTTGCCTCTCTCCACCCCAAGTCAGTAAGCAATCTGATATAGGGTGAATATATGTAATCTTTCTAAACATATTTTCTTATTTATCATGTTATACAAGAAAAATCAAGCCAAAAGGGGGAAAAAACATGAGAAAGAAAACAAACAAAAAAGGGGAAATATTAAGCTTCAATCCACATTCAATCTCCATAGCGCTCTCTCTCTCTCTCTCTCTCTCTCTCTCTCTCTCTCTCTCTCTCTGGATATGATTGGCATTTTCCATCCCAAGTCCATTGAAATTTCCTTGAATCACCACATTATTGAGAAGAGTCAAGTCCAGTATAGTTGATAATCACATAATTTCGTTGTTACTATATTCAATGTTGTCTCAATTCTGCTCACTTCACTCAGCATCAGTTTATGTGGGTCTTTCCAGGCTTTTCTGAAATCAGCCTGCTTATCAATCTCTTATAGGACAATAATATTCCATTACCTTCATATATCATAACTTATTCAGCCATTCCCCAACTGATGTACATACATTCAATTTCTAGTTCTTTTATATACCTGTTTTTAAAGATGTATTCTGCGTACAAAAAAGAAAGTTGAATATTTTGTTTATTTTTTACTCAGATGGTGAAAAAGCTATCTTAAAAAATCACCTCGATCAAAATACCCAGTTACAGTGGAACACAACAGAGCCCTCACGATCAAGCCAAGATCCTAGAGAAGACATCAATTCCCCAGAACAGTAAGTAGTGTCCAATTAAAAGCTAGAGATGCAAAAGGAGCAGGCAGACCTCTGTATTCCAAGACTCCAAGACATGATGGAAATGAGTGGCAGCCCCTGTTACATAGGGATTGACAGTTCCCTGTTGCTCAGCACCAGGACAGAACTAATTTATACAACTCTATTCAAAGTTAATTTTCCATTTATCATGACCTTTGAAATATATGCACATAGTAAATCCTTTAAAAATGCTTTTTTTGCTGGCTGACTGACATGTACCCAGCAAATCCAGTTCCTCATTTTCTCTCTGTACCTTCTTCTCTTCCTCCTGATGAAAGAGTCAGAACAAATAGAAGTTCTTTGATCTGTGAGTTCATTAGTATAGGGAGCTCCCTTTCTGGCTACAGATTTATAGCTGTTCTGCCATTTATAATCTCAGAGAGTTGACTGAGGTACTAAGAGGCTAAAGAACTTGTCTCAATTAGTGTCAAAGGCATAAACTGAACTTAGGTCTGACTAACACTGCCTCTTTTGGGAAACTTAAATATAAAGGCATTCATTAGAATATAATGAAAGATGGTGAATGACATAGTGCATAGAACTACTTGGAAGCCCTGAAGTCAGGTCCAACCTTTTACATATACTAGCTATATAACACCAGGCAAGACACTGAAACTTTTGATGTATCCAAGAGATTTTCTAAAAGTCCAGGATGAAGAGAAATTGCCATATGTATTAACAGAGGGAATTTCCTGACAGAGATCCAATTTTTGTTGTTGTTGTTTTTGTTGTCCCATCATTTTAATTATGTCTGACTATAAACTCATTTGGAGTTTTCTTGGCAAAGACACTGGAGTGGCTTGTCATTTCCTTCTCCAGGTCATTTAACAGATGAGAAATCAAGGTAAACAGAATTAAGTGACTCACCCAGGGTCACACAGCTTGTAAGTATTTGAGGCCAGATTAAGACTCAGTAAGATGAGTTTTCCTGACTCCAGCACACAATCCACTGTACTAGATACCCAAGAGATCCAGTACTAGATAAACGATAGACAGATGGACAGACAGACGGATGACGGATGGATGGGTAAATGAATAGACAGATAGATAGATAGATGGATAGATAGATAGATAGATGAATGGATGGATGGAGATATAAGAGGCAGGGCACAAGCAGCATGTGGACACAATGAAGCCAGATAAGCAAATGGGATGAGGAATATGTTCCAGGCAGAGAGAAAAATAGGAGCAGAGATGCATGAGTCTCCCTGTGCTCATAGTGATGTGATTTTTTTCAAACTTAAATCCCACCTTTCTGTAGCAATTTAAGGTTACAAAGTATTTTGATCACAGTCACTCTAGGAGTCAATACAAATGTTCTTAATCTCATTTTTAGATTAGAAAATTGAGGCAAAAATTGGTAGGATAACTTGTGCAAGGTCACCCACCTAGTCAGTGTTGGAGCCTGGATTCAAACCAAAGTCCCCTCACTCTAAGACCAACACTGTTGTCACTATACTATTAGATCCTATTAAATGCCAGGAATGTGAGGCAGCTGAGTGGTTCAGTACCAGCCCTGGAGTCAGGAAGCTCTGGGTTCAAATACAGCTTCAGATACTTACTATGTGACGCTGGACAAGACACTTAACCTCTGTTTACCTAAAAAATAAATAAATAAATAAATAAATGCTGGGGATCAGATGTTGATATCAGTAATCCTAAATCTTTACTAAATATGAAGGACTGAGCATGGTGATGCAAACTTGAGATCCATACTACTAGGGAAAGCCGAGGCTGGGGGATTCCTTGAGTTTGGAGGTAGTAGAGCTAAAGCAGGTGTTCTCAGGAAATCCAGCACTCACCTTGGAGCACAAAAATGCCAGTTTGCTTAAGGAGGGATGAACCAGCCCAAAGCAAATTAAAATTTCTATACTGACCATAGGCTGATACCCTTCTAGCTTAGGTGAGTTAGGGAGACATAGTGTCAGTCGTGTGTGTGTGTGTGTGTGTGTGTGTGTGTATTGTATATAAATATGCACATATATGTATGTATACACAATATACACAAATATATATATATTATGTAAAGGTGTATTGTATGTCATGTATCTATACAATCCTGTATGTGAATATATGTATTGCATTCATGTTTGTGTGTATACATGTGTACTGTGTTGTGTGTATATTTACATGTATGTGTTTCTATGTATGCACTGTATTTAATACATATGTGCCCACATGTATATTGTATGTATATGCATGTATGTGCTTAATAGCATTGTATGAATGTATTGTGTATCTATATTGTAAATGTGTGTGTGCATGTGTTTTGCATGTATGTGTATTTATCTATGTGTGCATATATATGCCTGCATGTATGTACATACTCACATACCCATGCATATATATATATATATATATACATACACATACACACACATGTATACACCCACATATATTATATCTCTATGTATACATGTGTGTATGCTTGGATACATTGTGTATGTGTGTATTTATGCTTATGTACATTTATGCATCATATACAATATATGTCATGGGTGTCACAGCTGAGTCACAGGCAGCCATAAAGCAGAGTCATCCAAGACTACAAGGGGAGCTTAGTGCAGTAGATCTCTGGGCACAGTAGAGCCAAAGGATTGTTGTGACACTCAATAACCTCGGGGCAGACTTATGGATCGTGCAGGAAACAGGCTGTCAGTGAGCAAGTCAGAATGGGTATGTAAGGATTCAGGAAAAAAGAATGAGGACAGAGAAGGCTACATGGAGAGACAGTGGGGTATAGAACACTTGGCGGGACTCTGGTGCATAAGGGCTAGAGTCAGCTCTGAAATCAGAAAGTTTCACATTCCTGACTTCAATGGCGACTTTAGATACTTACTAACTGTGTGCCTGGGCAAGTCACTTAGCGGTGTTTGCCTCAATCTCCTCATCTGTAAAATGGACTAGAGAAGGAAATAGAAAATCACTCCAGTAGCTTTGCCAAGAAAACCCCAAATGGGATCATGAAGAGTTGAACATGACTCACAACAATAAAAAAGCATGGTACAGTTTAAAGAGCACTGGATCTGGTGGTATGAGAACGATCCCTACTCTTGACATTTACACTCTGTATAATCATAGGTGTGCCATTCTAATGTCATTCTAACTCTCTGAATCATTGTTTACTTATCTGTAAGAAGAGAAAATAATATTTGTACTGTGTTCCTTACAGGTGAGTCATTATTCACAAGGAAGCATAAGATCATAGAACAGGGCATAACTGGAAGTGACCTTAGAGATAGGAGTGTAGTTCAGGTGAACTAACTGTTCAATTTTGAGGATGAGGATTTATACTTAGAAGTCTGCAAAAGCCAGTATTCAGGGCTGGATGTATTGTTCTGTCAATTATTGAGATCTGTCAGTAAAGGAGAAAATATCCAGAATGCCAACTAAATACTGTGTCCTGTGCACATAGCATATTTACCAGCACATCTCTGTTTAAAGGTCATCTACTCCAACTCGTCCATTTTACAGATGTGGAAACTGAGATCAAGAAGTTATGACTAGCCCAACACATTCAACAGTGAGAAAATGTTCTAGGGCTCCAATGTAAAGAAAGGTTTAAGCAGAACACCGGTATCATCTAGTCTTAGGGGGCAAGTAACAATATCCCACCTATTTGAGGAACAGTGCACATCCATGGTGCAACAGGTTTTGGATCCCAAGTGAGAGGCCTGCTGTCTAAAGCTCCTGATTTAAGCAATACCAATGGATGGCAGCAGACCAGAATGAGCAGGTAGGAGCCAGGAACTAGGACCAGGCAACATCCCTGGTGATTGTAGCAGTAGGTAAAGGTAAGGGTCGCCTCCCCTTTCAATGGCTCTGACTTCTTTTCTCCCTTCTCCGCAGCATACAGCGCCGGCTGTCCTTACAACTCCCTATTCTCCACCATGCCTATTTACCATCAATAGGAGGCGTGGATGCCAGCTGTGCCAGCCCCTGTGTAAGCCCCACAGCCAGTCCTCGGCACAGACACGTGCAGCCACCGTTCCGAGTCATGGTCTCGGGCCTGTAAGTGTGGAAAATCAGTGCTTCCTAAACTGTGGGTTAATGACTCAAGGACCAGATGACACATGAAACACAGAAGTCTGCTCAGAGGAGACTATCAGCTCTTACCCCGGAGAAGCTGGATACTGAGGCTGCCCTCATGCGTAACTCAGGTGGAGGGGAGATGAAGCTGCTTTGAGTCTGCCCTGTAGCCTTAGGCATGGAATTTTTATTTCTTCACAACGAAGATCAATGGAAATTATCTCTTCCCAAATTTCCACCAACAAAGAGCTGGGAAATTTGAACTTGCAAAAACAAACAAAAAACAAAAAATGAAATATATCTGCTAGAATAGGGACAATAGAAAAACTCCTTTAAAGTCACTGAGCATTTCAAGGCTGCTAAACAGGTGGAAGCATCTGCCCAACCCATGATAAGGAAAAGAAGATTAAAAAAAAAATATCTATCCGATATTTATTGAACTTCAGACACTGCCTTTGACAAGAGCAGTATCAAACTGTTGAAACTATTCTGCTTCTGGTCAGTTGAGGATGGTTTCAGTTGACAGGAATCCCAGGCTCTGAGGAAAATGGTCTCGCGACTCATCATTGTTCATTGTTCGGGGTACCTTGTCACTGAAATCAGATCTTCCAGGGAAAAGCAGAGCTGCCCTCAGCCCTGAGTGGCCCATCCATCACCAGCTCCCCTTTCAGCCTAGGCTCTTTGCTGGTTGGACCTCAGAGGGGGGACATGTAGCAATGGCCAGGTCCCACTGCTACTATTTGGGACTTCATTTTGACAAAAGGTCTGCATCTATTCAAGGGGGAAAAAATTATATTAAAAATAAATAAATAAATAAGCAAAAACCCATCTGGGTATACAAAAGTAGCAAAAAAGGGTGCTGAGGGCCCATCAGTCAAAAAGCTGGGGGACCTTGGGTGACAAAGACAATGCTACTTAATGACACATTTGTTACTGTTTGATAGATGCCACATCTTAGCACAATGACACCTAATTTCACATCACTCTGGGGATCTGGGGCACACAACCACCTTGCAGGTAAATTCTGCTACTTTCACCGAGAGTCTGTCATTCACTGCATTGGCCATGCACTTATGTTCCTATCAGTATAACCTGGTAACCCTGGGCTAAATGCCAAGCTTACCATTAGAATGTCTGTTCTGATCAGAAAAAAAATTTTAAAAAGGAAGGAAGGAAGGAAGGAAGGAAGGAAGGAAGGAAGGAAGGAAGGAAGGAAGGAAGGAAAGAAGGAAGGAAGGAAAGAAGAAGGAAGGAAGGAAGGAAGGAAGGAAGGAAGGAAGGAAGGAAGGAAGGAAGGAAGGAAGGAAGGAAGGAAGGAAGAAAAAAAAGGAAGGAAGGAAAAAAGGAAGGAAGGGAAGAAGGGAGGGAGGGAGGGAGAAAGGAAGAGAGAAAGGAAAAGAAAGAAAGAAATACAGAGAGAAAGAGAGAGAAAGAAAGAAAGAGAAGAAAGAGAAGAAAGAAACAAAGAAAGAAAGAAAGAAAGAAAGAAAGAAAGAAAGAAAGAAAGAAAGAAAGAAAGAAAGAAAGAAAGAAAGAAAGAAAGGAAGGAAGGAAGGAAGAAAGACTGAGCACTTTAACCTCTCTCAAGGCACAGGGTCCAAGGGCTGGCTTGAATTTTTTTCTTTCACTGACTTTTTAACCTGACCAAAGTGAATTGGAGACATTCAGCTAAAAGGTGCCACTTTAATTATATAGCAGTAAGTGGGGAGGACTCACATAGGAGAGGAAGGAAGGAAGGAAGGAAGGAAGGAAGGAAGGAAGGAAGGAAGGAAGGAAGGAAGGAAGGAAGGAAGGAAGGAAGGAAAAAAGAAGAAAGGAAGGAAAAAAAGGAAGGAAGGAAAAAAGGAAGGAAGGGAAGAAGGGAGGGAGAAAGGAAAAGAGAAAGGAAAAGAAAGAAAGAAATACAGAGAGAAAGAGAGAGAGAGAAAGAAAGAAAGAAAGAAAGAAAGAAAGAAAGAAAGAAAGAAAGAAAGAAAGAAAGAAAAAAGAAAGAAAGACTGAGCACTTTAACCTCTCTCAAGGCACAGGGTCCAAGGGCTGGCTTGAATTTTTTTCTTTCACTGACTTTTTAACCTGACCAAAGTGAATTGGAGACATTCAGCTAAAAGGTGCCACTTTAATTATATAGCAGTAAGTGGGGAGGACTCACATAGGAGAGGATTTCTCCACCCTCCCCAACTTTCAGGGGATCCACATCCACCCTGGTACAACTCTAAAGGATGCCAATATCCAGCATCCCTGGAGTGGTGATGGGCTAACATGCTGATTTTTCATATGCAAAAGCAAATTTAGTTCCATTTCAGTTCCCCCTCAAGGCCCTAATTACTTTCCTTCTTTTTAACATCGGGAATATCGTACAACAGAAGCAAACCAGTGCCAGTCCTTGGCCAATCCTCCATTAACCAATCCTCTGTCAACATTCCTAAGGTGATTTCTTTGCCAGAGAAGTCACCAAGTGGTGACATGCACAGTATGTGCACCATACACTGGTTTGCTCTCTAGTGAATGAATTTAACTGGCAGCTTCAGCAGGCAGGCAATAATCCCTCCCCAAAAAAATGACTCCAGGTCAGGAATACTGCTGTAACCACAACTTTTCCAAAACACACCATCTGAATATCACAGCCATAGAAAAGAAACATATTTTATTTAAAGAAAGAGGTGCCAGAGGTCCCATAGCTTTTGGGGGGGGAGGAACCAACAAACCAACTGTGTAAAGTACATCACAGGTTAGAGTGGAGACCATTACTCTGTTTTCAGCACTCTAGGTTGATGTCATCACTCACTGTGTATTTCCAGTATTGAATTGCTTTCTTGATCCCACCAAGACCAGATTTAATTTAAAGGACCATGTTAATTTTTTCAAAGGGAACAGGACAATTGTACATAATGTATACACACATGCAAAAATAAAAAAATAAAAAACTCTGTAGACATATTATTCCAGCATAGCAGGACAAAATCAATCCAAAGTGTTGGACTGTCGGAGGTGAGTGTGTCTGTCTGTACTTCTTTGTGAATACTGACTGTGTGCAGTCTATTAGATTTAAACCATACAGTACATTCTCTGTCCTAACGATAGTAGTTCCTCCCATTAAAAAAAAAAAACAATCCTGCAAATAACAAGACCCACAGAAGTGACTCTAGCTATCTAATTGTTCTGTTCTTTTATACAGCAGCAAAAACGAGACTGTCCATTTATCATGCGGCTGTGCTCCAATGGCATTTCCCAATGATGTTAGTGCACAAATGCTTTCAATTAGAATGGAACTGCCAGGATCCAATGTAAATGAAGAATTTCTTGTATCCTTACTGCATGAGGTCAATTTTTAATAAATTGTTGCAAAATTTGTTTTTATGAATAAAATATAAAAATCAGACTCTCTTTCTTAGCATCTGGCTCTCCTCCCTTTCCTCCCTGCACTCAAGGTGAAGAATTTTGAAGCTTACATTCACACAGACCATTAGATGACAGTGTGGTCTAATGTAAGGAGTCCAGACCAAAAAATCAGAAGGCCTAGGCTGGAATCCTTGATGTGCCATTTTCTAGTTGTCTGATAACAGACATGTCACTGAGTAATATAATTGTTGATGTTCTGATTCTTCATGACTCTGTTTGAGGTATTCTTGGCAAACATACTAAAGTAGTTTGTCATTTCCTTCTCCAGCTCATTTTTACAGATGAGGAAACTGAGGTCAACAGAGTAAAGTGACTTACCCAGAATCACATAGTAAGTGTCTGAGGCTGGATTTAAACTCAGGAAACTGAGTCTCCCAGATTCCAGGCTCTGCACTCTATCCATGGCTCCACTTAGTGATGTGGTTGATGATGTGGAGTTTGGGGACCAAATGATGGGGTTTGGGAACCAGAGTGATGTGGTTGATGTAGACACCAGATGATGGCAGGCTCCTAAAATTGGGGTTCAGTCATGTGAAGAATTCACCATGGCCATTCTCTTTGGCAAAAGATAGATGTATTTAAGGGAATAGGTACAGACAAAATTAAGAAATACAATAGATACTGGGAATGGTAAATATAAAGTAGAATGGGAGAGCATATGAAAGACTCACAATTACTCAGTAGAAAGGGAGCACCCCATGAGGTTGGGATGCCCTTAGCATGGTAAAAAAGTTAGTTAGCTGTAAGGAGGAGAAGTGGAGTTGGGAAGCACAGTGGAACTAAGGGCGATACCACGTGGTATGGGAGAGAAGGGAAAAGATGTGGCAGACTGACCCAAAATAGGGTAGCAGCAATGGATAGCCTAGATTTTATAGGGAAAATTTAACATTATTAACATCAACTCAATTTTTTGATCCTGACTTGTGATTGATTTTATTGGCATAGGGAATTCCCAATGAGGAAATTTTCCAGATTATTGAAGAATAGCAACTATTATACCTTTTTTTTTTTTTTGGCTCAGATAATTGGGGTTAAGTGACTTGCCCAGGGTCACACAGCTAGGAAGTGTTAAGTGTCTGAGGCTACATTTGAACTCAGTTCCTCCTGCCTTCAGGGCTGGTGCTCTGTCCACTGTGCCACCTAGCTGCCCCCAATTGTCATATATCTTTAAAAGTAGAGATTCTCTCATTATATTTGTGTTCCCAGTGCCTGGAAAATAGAAGCCTAATCAGTATTTGCTGGTTGATTGACTAAAGTTGTTTGGGTCATAAAGGTGTTAAGTAATTTGCCCAAAATCACTCATCCAGTATGTGTCAGAGACCGAGTACAAATCCAGGCCTTCTTGACCCCCAAGAGTCTTTATTAAGAGTTGCCTCTGATTTGTCATTCATTAATTCAATAAGCATGTATTAAGTGCCTATCATGTACAGAGCAGAAGCTAGATGGCAAAGTAAATGGCCCTAGAATCAGGAGGACTCCCCTTTCTAAATGCAAATCTGGCCTCGACACTTACTAGCTGTGTGACACTAGGCAAGTTCCTTAACCCTGCCTGCCTCAGTTTCCTCATCTGCAAAATGATCTGGAGAAGGAAAGAGCAAATCACTTCAGTATCTCTGCCAAGAAAATCCCAAATGGAGTTATAGAGTCAGACCCAACTGAATATAACTAAAAATATGCAGAATATTGTGTTTGATGCTAGGGGAAACTATAAAAAATTAAATAAGGCATGATCCCTGCTCTGATACAGCTTATAGTCTAGTAGAAGAATTGAGGATTAAATATATATTGAGGAAGTTTCAGTATTTACATCTTCTAAACATACAAATTTAATTTGAAATGAATTGTCTGATTCTGATCAGATACTGCCCAGTTAAAGTCCTCGATAAATAAAAATAAAATAACAATAAATGTTTTAGTGGGGGATTTTTTCCCATCCCAAAAGAAACATTAAATTATGTAAATCCACTGAAACCTCAAGACCAAGGATGGCATTAATGCCCTTGGCAAATAAGTTACAATTCTTGCTAGACTCCCAAATTCAACATGGTGATTGCCACATGAATTGGTATCAGTATGGTGGAATGTCCCAAGAAGCAACTTTTCCATTGTTTGGATTAAAGCACTTACTGTTCCACTATTGTATTCAATACCATAATAAGTCATAAGTATATATATAATATTTTTTTTCTTTCTCGTGGCTTTTTTTTCCTTTTTGATCTGATTTTTCATGTGCAGCATGATGAATATGGAAATAGAACATTTAGAAGAAATGAACATTTTTAATCTATTAAAAAAAATCAACCAATCAGATAAATGCCAGTCCCCTACATATACATGGCATTTTTCAGCTTTCAAATCACTTTCATATTGTTATTCCATTTAATCCCTGTAACAACTCTGTAAAATGGGTAAGGTCAATTTTATCCTCATATTACAGATGAGAAAGTCAATGTTCATGGGGATGAAAGTGATTTGTCCAAGATCACACAGCAGGCACCAAGACTCCACCTTTTGCTTTTAAATTTATCCAAGTGCTCTTTTCACTGAAGCATTGACTGGAAATACTTCACAGGCCTATTCTAAATGCCATCTGGACTTTCTATAAACTTATATATCAACTAACACTTACAGGTGAACTTTGGGCTTATAGTCTCATCTCAGGTCTCGGGTCCTAGATAGCTCAGAATATGTGAAGTGGGGAGAGGAGGAGGATGAAGGTTCACCTCTTCTAGTAAGACTTCAAGCCAAAGCAGTCAAATAAAATCATCTTCAATCCTGGTGACCCATCCATTGAAAATGAAACTCCACGGGCATATCCCAGTGGATATCTACCAATCTTCTCAGTAAATCAGTCAATAGGTAGTAAATATGTATATCAACATATATTCAATATTCAATATCAACAATATTCAAATTCATATATATAATATATATTGATACCTACAAACACACACACACACACACACACACACAAAGCCTTACGATTTTTACATTTTTGTGTGATGGACCCATTAAGTGGTCTGGTAAAGCCTTTGAATCCCTTCTCAGAATAATTTAATTACATAAAATAAACTACATACAAAACATATAAAATAAACTCCTAAACAAAAGCTCAACATCTTATAAGCTCACAAAATGATGGGAGGAAAGGGAACAAGAGATACCCCACATACATATATAAATAATAAAGCCTTAAGATATTAACTTTTTGTGTGTGTGATGGACTCATTAAATGGTCTGGTAAAGCCTTTGAATCCCTTCTCAGAATATGTTTTGATTCAAAACATAAAATAAACTACACAGGACTATTGAAATGTAGTTGAAGGGGTTTTCCTTGGAAGGCAGAGACTTAGTCTCAGTTACTATAAATAATTATTCCAAAATCGCAGTCAGCTGCTAAAAATGCAAACGTTTATTTCTCCTTCTGAATTAGCCCGGTTAGTTGAGGTCTATCTCTCTGTCTGGCTCCAAGAGATCTTGCAGCTTTGTCCTTGGCTTTTGCCTCTGCTTTCTTCAGCCTCTAGCCAGCTCCAACTCGTGGCTTCTCAATCTCCAGTCTGTTCCACCAGAAAAAGTCCTTTCTTCCAGAGTGTTCTGTCTCAGAGCCCTGTTGATGTTTCGGAGAAATTCCTCCTTTGCTCCAAGAGCTTCCTTCATTTATGTGATCTCCCAAAGGTTAACTCCGCCTTCTGGAGGGAGAGGGATTCTGGGTTATCTCCCAGAGAACTCTCTGGTCCTGAGAGAGGTGTGAATTCAGACTAAGCCAGCCCTAAATTCTCGTGTGAACTCCATTGAGTACTTAGATACTTGAGCTCTCTAAAGGTGTGAACACAAGCATTGTTCAATCAGTTCCACTTAGTATCTTGTTTCAAATTCTGGCCCAAAATAACTCTTAAGATTAAATTAACTCCAATGTCTTTAATACTTTGTAAAGAAATGTCTTAACACTTTAGTAAAGATTCCAACATGTAGTTATCAAAATATTTTTATAAAATAAATTCAGAGGGGCTGCTAAGTGGTTCAGTGAATAGAGCATCAGTCCCAGAGTCAGAAGAACCTGAGTTCAAATTCAGCCTCAGACATTTGGCCTTTGCTAGCTGTGAGAGCCTGGGCAAGTCACTTAACCCCAATAGACTTGAGAAATAAATTAATAAATTCAAGCCCCAGGCTAAGAACCTATTATCTAGCAGGGGTCCTCAAACTACTCCTGCGGGCCAGGTGCGGCAGCTGAGGATGTTTATCCCCCTCACCCAGGGTTATGAAGTTTTTTATTTAAAGGCCCACAAAACAAAGTTTTTGTTTTTACTACAGTCCGGCCCTCCAACAGTCTGAGGAACAGTGAACTGGCCCCCTATTTAAAAAGTTTGAAGACCCCTGAATTTAAAGCAACCTCTGGTTTGCCTACCTTCCTAATCACTCTTCATATCCTTCATTTCTAGTTCTCCTTCATAGAGTCTATTTTCTAGTCAAACTGAGTTACTTAAACTCAACAAGCCCTCTCCAACTCCTATGCATTCTCACAAACTAATGACCATGTCTACCTTCTCCTTTTCACCTTCCAAATTCCTTCTTTTCTTTCAAGGCTCACCTCAGAGGCCACCTTCTCTACTAATGTAGCTTGTTGCTACAATAAATAGAATACAGGGCAAGTCAGTTTGCTTCTGTCTTTCTCATAAGACATGAACTCTGAAATTATCTCTTTCCACTGTATTTTCCCACGTCCACACCCCGCCCCTTACACCCCAGACTTCTGCTGTCGTTGTTGTTTGTATTTCATTCTAGAAGAGGGAGGGGATGCCATGAAATGCAAGTAAATTGGATTTAAGTGAGGGAGGGCTGTGCAAGGTTACCTGCCTCACTTTCTGCTCCAGGGCCTTCTGGGTCCAGTGGCCAAATATAGATCCAGAAGATTGGAGATAACTCTGAATGCAATGGGAAATCTTAGCCTTTTTAAACTAAGATCTAATCAAGGATCAGAAAGGTTTTTTTTTTTTTTTCCTATGATTTTTCCTTTGATCACACAGCTAGTGGGTGTTAGAAAGTCAAGCTAGATTCAGGGCTGCACAAGGTCACCTGCCTCACTTTTCCCTCCAGAGCCATCTGGGTCCAGTGGCAAGATATACATTGAGAGGCCTAGAGATGGTCCTGGATATAGTGGGAAATCCTGGCCTTTTGAAACTAAAGTCTTCAATAGGACTCAGTTTCCCTATAGAGTTTAGGGGCAAACCTCAAAAAAAGGCTGCTCTAAGGGAGCAAAGAAGGGGAACTATTGCCTGCCACGTTCAATCCAGCTAGTGGGATACAAAGTGAAGCCCACTCCAAGAACATAGGCAATAATAGTAAGACATTCCTAGCAAAGCAAGCTCTGGAGTTTGCGGGTGGAACATAAGAGTTAGGATCCCTGATATCAGCAGATGATTCTTCTCTCTTCCCTTCTCCTCCAAAAAAAGCTTAACCTAGGAACTATACAGATTGTATCCAAATCTCCATACAATTCCTGTATGAGAACTGATATATTCAGATCACCAGGTGATGAAATGTACACAGTCTTGGAATTGAAGTAAAGAAGATTTGTATTTAAATCCAGCCTCAGACACTCTCCAGTTGTGGGATCCTGAGCAAATCACTTAACTCCAATTGCAGAAAGAAAAAAAGAAAAGAAAGAAAGGGGGGGGGAGGGAGGAAGGAAGGCGGGAAAAGAAAGAGAAAGAGAGAAAGAAAGAAAGAAAGAAAGAAAGAAAGAAAGAAAGAAAGAAAGAAAGAAAGAAAGAAAGAAAGAAAGAAAGAAAGAAAGAAAAAAGAAAAAGAAAGGAAGAAAGAAAGAAAGAAAGAAAGAAAGAAAGAAAGAAAGAAAGAAAGAAAGAAAGAAAGAAAGAAAGAAAGAAAAAGAAAAAAGAGACAGAAAGAGAGAGAGAGAGAAGGAAAGAAAAAAGAAAGACAGAAAGAAAGAGAGAGAGAGAGAGAAGGAAAGAAAAAAAAAAAGAGACAGAGAGAACACCTGTACCACTGTACTTTCAGACTTAGAGAGATAGAGAGAAAACAAAAAACAGTCTCTGCCCTGCAGCCCTCAACCTAAGCAGGAGATAGATATGTAAGTAAGAACACTTTAAAAGGGGCATTTAGGTGGTACAATGGATAAGTGTACTGGCCCTAGAGTCAGGAGGACCTGAGCTCAAATGTGACCTCAAATACTAGCAGTGTGATCCTGGATAAGTCACTTAATTCTAATACCATATATTCCATTTTTTTTCCCTTTTCATTTATTTATTTTTACACACATTGTTTTATGAATCAAATTGGGAGAGAAAAATCAGAGCAAAACAAAACAAAAACAAAAAAAAACCATGAGAGAGATTAAAAAAAAAAAAAAACAGAAAAAAGAGTGAACATAGTATGTATTGATTTACAGTCTCCTTAGTTCTTTTTCTGGGTGCAGATGCCATTTTCTGTCCAAAGCCTATTGGAATAGTAGCTTTAAATCACTGAATCACTGAGAAGAACCAAGTCTTTCATAGTTGATCATCACACATTCTTGATGTTATTGTGTACAATGTATTCCTGGTTCTGCTTATTTCATTCAACATTAGTTCATGCAAATTTTTCCAGACCTTTCTAAAGTCAGCTTATTCATCATTTTTATAGAATAATAATATTCCATTACCTCCATATACAACAACTTGTCCAGACATTCCCCAAATTGGTGGGCATCTACTCATTTTCCAGTTCTTTGCTACCACAAAAAAAGCTGTTACAAACATTTTTGCACATGTGAGTCCTGTTCCCTCCTTTATAGACACAGTAATGTATGCCATATATTCTTAATTTATATTGGCAAGATTTTTGCCATCACTTTCATAAATCTATCTTATTTATGCTATAAGTCGAACTTTATTTATAGCTTTTGTTGCTTTCCAAAGTGTAAATGCTGGCAATGAAAATTTCATTACCTACCCTCTGATTAAATATCAGCTGGGCTTTAATGGAATCTCTTAATGATAGGTATGACAGGGTAGAGAAACAGAAGGAGATCAGAAAATATTAAACAATACTTATCAAGGCAGGAAGATTTCCAACCAATAAAAATTAAGGCCAAAAATAAAAAAATTTCTAGTCATTCCTTCATTTGATAGAGGAAAATAAAGCTCAAAGACCTAATAAAATGCTATCCCCCTTGGAGGCAGGGACTATTTTATTTTTTGTCATTTTGAACCCAGCACTTAGTGCAGTTCATGACATACTGTGGTCCCTTAATAAAAGCATGGTTGATTGATTGGCTTACCCAAGTTTATACATTGGTTCATTGGTTGATTGGAAGAGAATCAAAATGATACCATTGTTTGAAAGTTAAGTTGCAATGTGTTCATCATGGCTGATCAGACCAACAGGAGCTCAGAAGGCTCTACTACAGGTCAGACACAACATTTGGGGTAGATTCTCCAACTTTGTGCATCTTGTGTTTCTTCTGGGCTAATTCAATTTTACTTTACTCATAGAGCCCAGCACCTTCTCTGTTGAGGGCACGCCATGCTGGGTGGTCCTGTGCCAGTTTCTTCCATGTCACACAATCGATTCTAAAGTTCTTAAGAGAGATCTTTTGAGTGTCCTTGTATTGCTTTTTCTGACCAGCTTGTGAACATTTGCCCTGTGTGAGTTCTCCATAAAATTGTTTTAGGCAAGCATACACTTGGCATTTGAACAATATGGCCAGCCCAACAGAGCAGTGCTCTCTGCAGAAGAATCGGAATACTTGGCAGTTGAGTTCGAGAAAGGAGTTCTACATCTGGTATCTTATCCTGCCAGAATCCGCCTAAGACAATTCAAATGAAAGTGATTCAGTTTCCTGGCATGGCACTAGTAAAATTATCTAGGTTTCATGGGACTTTAACAATGAGCTAACATCAGAGCCAGGACTAGAACCTCTTCTGACTCCCAGACCAGTGTTCTTTCTACACCATCTTATTACCTTTTATTCTTAATAAACTAGAAACTTTAATTAATTAAGACACTGCCACACACCTCAAGCATTCAGATTATATGCAATAAAACAAGGCTGAGATGCAGGATGGAGCCCATCCCAATCCTGAGGGACTGCTTGTGTACAAGTGAACAACCAAAGGCAAGGGGGAATGTCAAGTTCAAGGAACAGCAAGTCCTCCCATTTGGCTGGAACACAGAGTTCTTAAAGTGGAATGTGAAACAAAGCTAGAAATCCAGTTAAGGAGGATTTCAAGTTGATGAGAAATGGCCCATTCAAAGCCTCAAGTCAAATTTGCCCAGATAATGAGCACTGAATACTAAAACTCTGCTGCACACATCTTAAATTTACATTATTATGATACAAAAACTTCAGTGAGCAGCTATGCAAAACCCTGTGAAACGTGTTATTTTTTTTCCAAATACCACAAGGTTGATAAATAACAGCAGGATTCCCTCTGTGTTCTGATAGTATGTATTAAACTCCTTGGAGAAATGAACTTTTCATTTTTAACAGTTTCTTTTTACAGTGTCTGGCATATAGAAGATGTTAAATAAAGAGATTTGTGTTTCCTCTACGGGGAACAATTTATCTATAAAATTAGCAAACTATGGCTAAGTCACAGTGCACTAAAAGGACCCTTTGCTCCAGACTAAGACTCAGTGTGTACTGAGTTCAATCCTAGGGAAGTCAGGCTGCTAGTAGGAATGGGAGGGGAGAAGGGGAAAAGGGGAGAGTGTTAGGTTCCTTTTTCTCACCTTCTTTGACATGTTACATTCACACACACACACACACACACATTCATGGTGAAATTGCTTAAGTTTAGACTTTGGCTCTTATGTAGGGCCTCCCCCCAAAAAAGGAAGGAGTAGAAAGAGATAGTACAATATAAATCAGAAATGGGACAGGTATTTATTTCCTGTGCATAAAAGAAATACCAAAGGACACAAAAGATTTATAGCACATATTAATGGAAAGACATAAAGCAGAATTAAGTAACAAATTAAAACTACCATCTTATTGCAATCTTCTGGTATGCTAATAATAATAAAAAATTTGCATTCTACATTTAACTTCAGTTCTCCACTGTCTCTCTCAAAGTCTCTGTCTTCTAAACCCAGCAAGGACCTGGGGCTCTTTCCTCTTGATGGTTGTCTCCTCCAAAGCAAATGCTTCCTTTGTAGCCAGTGAGATCTATTTATTGGACCCAGGATCCCCAGCCTCTTGATCTCTACATGTCCATCTCAAGAACAATATTCAGTAATCTACTGAGGATAGAAAAGACAGCCAAGGTGATGGGTACAAGATCACCTAGCTCAGGCCATCCTCTAAATGCATTCTAGCTAAGTCCCATCCACATGGAAATAGCCTCAAAGGAGGTGGAAAGAACACCATCCATCTCATCATCCTTTTGTAAAAAGTCTAGAAACAGAGACCATTACTTGTCACACAAGACAAAAGAAATTGCCTCTTCTTTCTAACCAATGCAACACTTCTCCCTCCTGCCCCTATCACAGGGCAGGAAGATGACCAAGGAGCTACCCAGGGTTTTCCATGTTACACCAAATCACCAAGTTCTTTTAGCACTAGAGATCTAGAACATCCTGACAGTTTTTCATCTTCCATGTACCCAAACAACAAGTCACGCATAGGTCGTTGGGCAAAAGAAGAAAATCCTCTCATTATATATTTTAAAATGAAACTATTCTCATTGCTCATACTGGTCTTGGAAAATGATGACTCCATTATACTCATCATGTCAAAATTCCATCTGTCATTTTGTGTCTAGTCCTGGCCATTGCATTTTAGAAAAGACATGGACAAGCTATGGTACATCCAAAGGAAAGCTGCCAGAATGGTAAAAGGACTGAAGAATGTGCCAGGGGGATACTAAAAACTGGAACACCTCATGGGCACATGAGTACTTTTTCAAGTACTTTAAAGGTAAAAGAGAGATTACACTTGTTTTGTTTGGACTCAGAGCGTGGAAGTAGAAAAGATGAGCAAAAGTTTCAGAGAGGCTGATTTAGATTGAATCAAAGGAAAAGACTGAAGCTATACCAAAGTGAACTAAACTACCTCAGAATTGGATGTTGACAGTTGGAAATTGAATGAGCAATTGTTGAGAATGTTAGAGAGAGAATTCTTATAGGTTGATAACCTTGTCTCTGAGACCCCTCTCAGAATCTTAATTCTCAGATTAAGAATCTAAATGCTTAGATTTCTATACTATCAGGATCTAGTTTGATAACTATGAAACTGGTGATTTTTAACCTATGGAACCTTTGTTCTAGAAAGGGTGGGACGTGTATAGAGAGATGCCTGAGAGTCTGCACAACCCAAATTAAAGATCTGTTTCTTACATACACTAGCTGGGTGCATGAGCAAGTCACTAAACCTAATTGTGCATTATCTCTAATAGTACAAACTGACCTTCTGTATGGGGAAGGATTCCCCATATCAGGAATTCCTATCTTAGTGAAACCACAGGTCATTTCATTAATTCTCAAGACTAAAACTCAGCAACTGCAGGAGATATTACTCCTCAGGTATTACTTGTTATTTTTCAGTCATGTCTGAGTCTTTGTGACCCCATTTAGGGTTTTCTTGACAAAGATACTCCAGCAGTTTGCCATTTCCTTCTCCAACTCATTTTACAGATGAACTGAAGCAAATACGATTGAGTGACTTGCCTAGGGTCACACAGATAATAGGGCCAGATTTGAGCTCATGAAGATGAGTCTTCCTGACTCTGAGCCCAGCACTATAACACCTAACTGCCATATCTCAGGTAGAGTTCAAGATTTAAAAAAAAAAAATCTAATATGAGCACAAAACTTGGGTTTGAATCCTGTCTTACTTGCTGCAGACCAAGATCCTGGTTATAGTGCTACATCCACTCAGCTTCTACACCAAGTATACAGCCATACTCATCCAGGTCATACCCTGAAATTACCCTATGCCCCTTGAAGATGTTAACAACAAACTGCTGTCCCCAGTTATTTATATCAGCTGAGCTTCAACTTTAAGGAGTTAAAGAACTTGTGAGGAAATAGTTTTCAAAAGATCATCTTCTCCATGGCCATCTAAAATAAAAGTGCACCAAATCACTATTAACTGGAAAATGTACATCAAAACCATTGTGAAGTATTTCTCCCAATCTATCAAACTGGAAATTATGGAAAGAGTCATCATGGATAGACATTGATAGAGATGCAGGAAAACAAGCACACTAATTGACTGCTGATGAATCTGTGAATCAGTCCAACTTGTCTTGGAGAAAATTCAGAATTATGCAAGAAAAACTTCAATATTATTTATACCCTCTGACTCAGAAATTCTGCTATTTCTTTTATATATATATACCCCAAGGAGATCAGCAAGAAAAAATGGTCTGTCCATGTAAAAAATTTTGGGTTTGTTCTTTTTTTATTTTAGGTTTTTTTGTTTTGTTTTGTTTTGAGGCATTTGGGATTAGATAACTTGCCCAAAGTCACAGAGCTAGTAAATGTCTGAGGCCAGATTCAAAAGATTTTTCTGGTGCTATTTACATCCATAGAGAGAACTATGGAGACTGCATGTGCTTCAAAGCATAATATTTCCACCTTTTGTTGTTGTTGTTTATTTTTCTTTTATTTCTTGTGAGGTTTTTTTCCTTTTTGATATTTTTTTCCTTGAGCAACATGAGAAATATGGAAATATGTTTAGAAGAATTGCACATGTTTAACCTATATTGGATTGTTTGATATCTAAGGGAAAGGGAGAGAAGTGGATGGGAGGAAATTTGGAATACAAGGTTTTGCAAAGATGAATGTTAAAAATTATATTTTTATGTATTTAGAAAAATAGAAAGCTATTATTAAAAATGTACCCATTCTTTAAAAAATAAAAAAAAAGGTGAATCAATGCATACAAGATTAGAAGGTAAGCAATGAACGAAAAAAATTTTACTTTCAAAGGTTCTGATAAAGACCTCATTTCTAAAATATATAGAGAACTGACTCAAGTTTATAAGAATTCAAGCCATTCTCCATTTGATAAATGGTCAAAGGATATGAACAGATAACTTTCAGATGAAGAAATTAAAATCACTTCTAGTCATATGAAAAGATGCTTTAAATAACTATTGATCAGAGAAATGCAAATTTAGACAATTCTAAGATACCACTACACATGTCTCAGGTTGGCTAAAATGCCAGGAAAAGATGATAACAAATGTTAGAGGAGATGCGGAAAACTGGGACACCAATACATTGTTGGTGGAATTGTGAGCTGATTCAACTATTCTAGAGAGCAATATAGAACTATGCCAAAAGAGCTATAAAATTGTACATACCCTTTGATCCAGCAGTGTCTCTACTGGGCCTATATCCCAAAGAGATTATAAAGGAGGGAAAGAGACCTACATGTGCAAAAATGTTTATGGCAGTCCTTTTTGTAATGGCTAGAATCTGGAAACTTAGCGGATGCCCATCAATTGGAGAATGGCTGAATAAGTTATAGTATGTGAATGTTATAGAATATTATTATTCTGTAAGAAATGACCAGCAGAATGATTTCAGAGAGGCCTGGAGAGACTTACATGAACTGATGCTAAATGAAATGAGCAGAAACAGGAGATCATGGTACATAGCAACAAAAAGATTATATGATGATCAATTCTGGCTCTTTTCAACAATGAGATCATTCAGGCCAGTCCCAATGATCTTGTGATGAAGAGAGTCATCTGTACCCAGAGAGAGGACTGTGGGGACTGAGTGTGGATCACAACATGGCATTTTCACTCTTTATATTGTTGTTTGCTTGCATTCTATTTTCTTTCTCATTTTTCCCTTTTTGATCTTATTTTTCTTATGCACCATGATAATTGTGGAAATGTGTATAGAAGAATTGCACATGTTTAACATATATTGGATTACTTGCTGTCTAGGGGAGGAGGTGGAGGGAAGGGAAGGAATAAAATACCTTTATAAGGTACATAGTTTTGCAAGGGTGAATGTTGAAAATTATCTATGCATATATTTTGAAAACAAAAAGCTTTAAAAATAATAAAAATAAATTTTAAAAGGGTGAATGCTAAAAAGTATCTTTGCATGTATTTGGAAGATTAAAATACTATTTTAAAAAAAAGAGAAAAGCACCATGTGAACACAAAAACACCAAGGGAATTCAAAATCATTGTACCTTCCACAGTCACCCTGGGAAGATTGGAGAACACACAATAAAAATGCACACAAATGGTATCTTTCTCCCCAAAACCCTCTTTTGTCTCAAAGGCATCACTACTTTTCCAGTGACCCAGATTTACAACCCAGGAGTTTTCATTAATTCTTATTCAAGGACTTATTAAACTATTCCTGCCAGGATTCATTTCATAGTGTCTATTTTGTAGTTTCTGTAATCTTTCTTATGATGTATATAAAGATATGTTTAATTCTTAAAATTCCCTTATTACAAGTATCACCCTTCTTCTGAGAAATGGGAATGGACTAATAATGTTGGCTAGAATTATATACTTGGATATAGTGAAGCTACATTGATTCAATGACCCATTGTTGCCAGCTATGCTAGTCAATCAGTGTTGGGGAAGACTTCACCCAATTGCCTGATATTTATCACATAGGCAAGTCACCTCCCTCCTTTGTGTGTGTGACTGTCATGTTCCTGCTACTTTGGGGACAAATTGAGATACGAGGGCCCAACCTCTTTTGCTATTGTTGACTTATCTGAATTGTCCTAAAATTACCTATAAAAGTTAATCTAATCTTGAAGCTAATGCTGATCTTCAGTGACCAGACTATCAAGGTATTGTTCCCTTGATGTACTACTTTTCCTTCTCTTTGTCCTGAGTTTTATCTCATTAATCAGGGAAAGAACCCAAATGAAGCATTTTCCTTTCAAAATTAGCACCCCAAATCATCCAGAACTGGAGACCTCATTAGAAGAAATGTCTTAAATAACAGACAAGCATCTTGGGAATTATAGTCCCCCTCTTTTCCCCATCTCCCCAAAGCCCAAAAGAAGGCAAAGAAAAGCCAGGATTTCAGAAAACTAAAAATAAAGTATTCCATGCATCTCCTGACAAAGAGATGAGGTGCAAAACGAGACATCTGTTTTGAGAGGACATGACCAATGTGAGAATTTATTTTGCTTAACTATGCATATTTGTTACAAGGGTTTTGTTTTTCCTTTCTTTTCTTTTTTCACTGGAGAAGAGATAAGGTTATAGATAAGGTTCCTCTCCATGAAAAAGAAAAAAGAACAGAAGGAAGGGCAGAAGGGATGACAGACACACTGGACATCTTTGAAAGTTACATGTCAAATTTATTCTACATGCCAAATAAATAAAGCAAGCTGCACATAACAAGAGATTTGCAGTTTTACATGCAACCCTCTTGTTCTGATCTAAAGACGAGAAACAGATGTTCATGTTATTTGGTATTAATTAATCTTAGAATAAAAACTTCAATGAAATGAAAAGGGGGGAAAAAGGCAAAACAAACACTAGAGGAGACTGGGGAAAAGAAATATGTTAGTAGCCTTATGGGAAGCCTGAGTGCTTTCTCTCTCCAACTTCCCAGTCTGCAGGGACAGCTTTTCTTCCTCCCCTCACACAACTCTCTCCAAGTTCTTCCAGCTCAAACTTCTTCATAGATCCTGTGTTCCTAATCCCCGATTTCTAACAATGTTTCTCTATTTTCTCCTGAGCCAAGGAGGGGAAAGAAGGGAGAGTGAGAAACAATGCTATAGATGTTCCTCTGTAATTCCAAAATGTTTGTCCAGTGCATGCATTTATTCTTGCATACACATATCTTTACATTATCAAGAACTGATCATTTTCCCTATGTTAAATCTTTGTGTACTGGAAGTTTATTCCCTTCTTTTTCTTCAGTTCTATCATTTATTGATAACTGAGATCATTTTTCCCATGTCAAATCTTTGTATATTTGAAATTTATTCCCCTATTTCCCCTACTGAATCAGGGAAAGCATTCATTGCATTTAAAACTAATAATAACTGCTGGGGCTCAAGGGCACTGAACACACTCCCCTCTCCACTAAGAGGCCTTTCTGCTTTGGACCTGGGTGTGTATACTCTGGACTGTGTTCAGTCCGGAGTGATCCTAGCCACTAATGAGAGGAGTACCAAGCTTTTCTCTAACTCCTCGACTCCTTGAACCCTACCCCCAGTTTTGAGGAGAAATTGCTTAATACTTAGACTGTTAGTTTATGTCTAGTACTCCCTAATTTGGGGAATAAAAGGATATTCAGTGTAAAATGTCAATCAAGTATGGGACAGGTATTTTATTTCTTATCAATATTGTTATTCAGTCATACATATCTCTTCATGATCCTGTGGATCATACTATGTCCAAGGAGTTCTTGGCAAAATGTCTGGAGTGATTTATTTTTTCCTTCTCTAGTAAATTAAGGTAAATATAAATTAAGTGACTAGTAAGTAACTAAGATTGGATTTGAATTCAGGTTTTCCTGACTCCAGGCCGTGCACTTTGTCTACTGAATCATCTAGCTATCTCATTTTATTTCTATATGCACACATACACACGTACACACACACAAAATGCTCACAAACACACATTGGCAGAATCACTTAAAAAGTAATAGTAATAATTTACTTTAAAAAATAATAGTAATAGTAATTGACATATAAATAGTAATAGTAATTTACTTACAGTTCCTGTTGTACTCTTAAGCCTTGTCAGCACAGAAAGCAGTTTTAGTCTACAGATTATTCATTTTACATTTCCGCCTTGGCCCTGCACTGTCTCCCTCACAGTCCATGCCTTCTGGCAATCTAGTCCAAGGATTTAGGCTTCTCCTCTTCTTGTTGGCCATCTTTGCCAATTGGAGAAGCTTCTCTTGCTTTGTTGAATTATACTCAAAGGATGCAGGACATTCAGACCTTTTGAATTTACAAACTCCAAGTTCAGACATTTCCTCTCCAAAACTGATGTTCAGGAAGGAAATACAAAACAGAAAAACCAAAGTACTTCTAGTAGGATTTCCTTACTCTAGCTGCCCTGTGAGAGGAGTTGGTATGGTGTACAAGTGGAGAAGGGCAAACTCATCACTCACTCCTCACTGAAAATCTCAAATTTAAATGATGCTATTTGCAAGGTCAAAGAAAAACAGTTATCCAGAGCTTTTTCTCCTTTTAAACGATGCCTCGGCTACTATTGTGCAGTAAGGGAGGAGGAAGAAACCTTACTGGGATTTCTGTGTCATACTAAAGCAACAAATCCTTTCAGCATTGGGAAGTCACATAGCTAGAAAGAGCTAAGAAATTTGAAATCTCCAAAAGGCAAAGTACAGATCTTCCATGCCCCTGAAATCTCCAAAACTTTTCAGGGAAACTCTGGGCAACCACTTCCTGGATTGACTCTTATAAATTAGTTCAATCACTGATGCATATACAACTCCAAGAGAAAAAGTCAGTCAATAAATATTTATTATGTACCTACTATACACTAGGCACTATGTATGTGTTTAAGGATACAAAATAAAATCTTTGTCCTCAAGGGGCTAATTTGTAATGAGGAAGATTGTATACAAAAAGCTATGTACTATTTTCACGTTTTTTATTATTGTTGTTTGCTTGCTTGCTTTTTTCTCGATTTTTTTTACTTTTTCATTTGATTTTTCTTGTGCAATATGACAATTGTGGAAATATGTTTAGAAGAATTATATATATATATTAGCAGCTCTTTTTGTGGTAGCAAAGAATTGGAAAAGGAGTGCTTAGCAATTGGGGAATGGCTTAACAAACTGTGGTATGTGAAGGTAATGGAATATTATTGTTCTATAAAAAAAATGATGAACAAGGCAATTATAGAAAGGTCTGGAAAGATTTACATGAACTGATGCTGAGCGAAACAAGCAGAACCAGGAATATATTGTACACAATAACAGCAAGAATCTTCAATAATCAACTATGAAAGGCTTGGTTCTTCTCAGTAGTTCAGTGATCCAAAGCAATCCCAATAGACTTTGTACAGAAAATGCCATCTGCATCCAGAAAGAGAACTAAATCTACATATAAATCAACATATGCTATGTTCACTTCTTTTTTCTGCTTTGTTATCTTTCCCATGGCTTTTCCCTTTTGCTGATTTTTCTCTCCCAACATAATTCAAAAACAATGTGTATTAAAAATAAACTTTAAAAAAAGAAGAATTGCATATGTTTAACCTATATTGAATTATTTGCTTTCTAGGGGAGAGAGGAAGTAGGGAGGAAGGGACAAAAATATGGAACACAAGGTTTTACAAGGGTTAATGCTGAAAACTATCTTTGCATATATTTTGAAAAATAATATATAATAAAACTATATAATAATAATCTTACAAAACTATGTAAGAGTTATACAGGAACTCTGTCAGAGAGCTTTAGATCTTCTCTTGAAAGAACCCAACATCATCTGCCTGATAATGGTCAGAAAATATAGAGACAGAACTCATGCAAATGTAACTTGGCTATTAGCCTGTACATACAGTCAGTTTTAATTGTATATCATTTTGTTTTGTTCTTGTCCTTAAACTCAGCCAACATCTCTCATCTTCCCAGTTATAACTCTATAGATAAGATTCCACATGGGCTCAAACACTTCCATAGCACACCCTAACTTTCCAGATTTAACTTTCACTACTTTCCTCCATATATCCTTTGCTGTAGCTAAATGGAATTATTCTACCCCCCAGCCCCCCAACAGATCTTGGGATTTCCTGCCTTGGTGCTGTTATTTATATTGTTTTCTCTACCTTAATTAGATTATCTATCATATATACAGTGCTTTAAGATTTGCAATGGGCTTTACAATTACTACTTCACTTTATCCTTAAAACAACAATGGGGGGAGGAACTATTATTATCCTATTTTATAAAAGAAGGAACTGAAGCAGACAGAGATTATATGACTTGCCCAGAGTCACACATCCAGTAAGAGTTTCAAGCCAGATTGAACTCAAATTTGACTCCAGACTGCTTTTCCCTCTTCCATGTTTAATTCCCACTCTTCCTTTAAAGACTAACTCAAATACCACCTCCTTCAGGAAGCAATCCCTGATATCCCCAAACAGTAATGACTTTTTCCTTCTTTTCCCAAAATAAAGTTTTGTTCTGTGGAAGTATCCCAGAAAACAATGTCTGTTTTCTATAAGTTATCTTACCACACAGGTGCATTGGACTGAGGAAATCTATTTACTGAAAAGAACAGATCAGGAGCCTTCAATGGGCCAAAGTCTCGTTCACTCCCAAAAATTTTTGCTAGTGTTTGTGCTGGCTGACCTTGTTGAACTATGCCTTCCTACCAAAAAAAAAAGGCCCAAACCAGCCTTACAGTCAACTGTTACTGGGAAATATCCTGCTTCTGTGTCTGCCTGTTCCTAAAATAGATTATCCATTCTTTTTCCCAACCTCTTCCTGAACTTCCCCTTTGTGGTTTTTAAGCAAAAATCTCCCCTACCTCTCCTGGTTTAAACTGACTTTGTTCCTTTTCCTGGGGACCTTGACACTAATGTCTGATTTTCCTCTTAATAAATCTTTTCTGCTTTCAACTCACCTTGCATTTTGAGAGATAAGACTTCATCTAGTTGACAGCTCTCATTTCTCTGACTCACTTCTTCAATATTTCAGTGGATTATTGATGATCTGACAAATGCAGGTCTTCTCTCCAGTAGATCACATCTTCCCTTTCTAGCGGATTTTTAATCCAAGCTCTCCTTTAAATTGTCCACAGGGGTGCTACCACCATGTTGGGAGCCTTCTCCTAGATCTATATAGTATAATCTGTGTTGAGATAACTGATGAATCAATATCCATTAGAAAATATAGCTCATGAGTCCCATCCCAAAGTGACCCATGGTTCAGTACCCTAGGCTGGGTTATATGTGGAGCAGATCTCTCAAAGTTGGAGAAAAGAGGATGAAAGAGAAAATAAAACGTCTTCCTATCCTACAGAAGGAGTTACTTAAACTCCCTGGGCCTCAGTTTGCTCCTCTGTAAAATGAGGGAATTGGGCTATAAATTCAATTAACTCAAATAAAAACAGATCCCTGGCATATTGATTTAGAAAACTGCAAATTAACATTCTCTGGATTGTACTTTTATTTATTCTGTTAAGCATTTTCCAATTACATTTTAATTTGCTTTAGGCTGCACTTCAGAGTTTTGGGACTGCTTGTAGCTATAAATTCAACACCTGTAGAACAGAAGACATTGAAGGTATTTTTCTGTTGTAATTCTACAAATAGCTTAATGAGCAGAGGTGCAGAAACAAAAGTGCACTATTATTGGCACTAGAGGGAGCTCACAAGCTAAACTCAAAATATCTGGATGAACTGCCAGGAAATCAAAATCAGTACTATGTCAAACCCAGTTTTTCACTGTAAGTCATTTCCCTTTTGGACTGCTCAATTTTTCCCCTTTGTTTTTAATGTGCTATATAATATGTTCACTCCCACTGTGCACTTCTCCTTTGTCTTTTAGGGGAAATCTTCATTTCTTTGGAGAGTGTAATATTTTATTTTGTTTTGTTTTAGACTAGAATATATTCTGCCTGGAATTTTTTTTTTTTATATATATATTTTGGACTGCCCAATTTTTAATGGGCTGCCTATTCTCCCAGATACTATGGCTTTGGATTCATCTTTGACCACCACTATCACTATACTGCCCCTCTTTCCCCAAAAAAGAAAATATCCAATTATTCAAATCCAAGTCCTTCCTTCCCAGTGACTCTGATTTATCCAATTCCTTTTCTTCAACCCCCACTAATCCAGATACTCATTGCCACCCAACTCAATCATTACAGTAATTTTCTAATTTATCTCCCTGATCTAAGTGAATTTCCCTTAGACTTACTACTGTCAGATTGTTTTCCTAAAATTCCCCATTTTTGTTGTTTCCTATGTGTTAGTGATGTTTTTTATCTTTTTATTATCATCTCCCCCTCAACAAATCCTCTTTTTAACAAAAACAAAATTAAGTAGAAATATCAAACATAATGCTTATATCTAGCAATGTATGTAACATCTACTCTACTACTAAATTTTTCTGTCTGCTATTGGAGAGAGGTACAGCTCATTAACTTCATGTCTTCTTCTTGAACCTAGTTCTACCTAGTCTTACTCCATTGCCACATCTATGTTCCCACTTTCATTAACTATCTACTCTCCCCTCAATAATTTGTGTTGGGAGAAACTTGTTGATCAAAGATTGAGCCACATCGTTCACAAAGTCAAGGCATTCTCTCTTTATAGGGAATTACTTGGAAATTTCCACAGTTTCTGTGGGCCATCATTTCCAGAATTCTGTTACATATATTTGACCTTTGTTTCTAGCTTTTACTTCCTTAGGTTATATGTCCAGTAGATCAATTAAGTCAAAGAATATGGATGATTTTGACACTTTTTTGCATAATTCTAAATACCAAATAAATATCCAGACCAATTTCCAATTCTACAAATGGTATTTTCACATACTCATCATCTCACAGCCTCTCCATGATTTACTATTGCCATTTTTTTGTCACTTTTGATAGTTTATTGGAACAAACTTCAGGTCTGTTTTCATTTTTGTTTTTCTTACTATCAATAAATTGAATCATTTTTTCATTTGGCGATTTATAATGCAGAATTCCTTTGAAAACTGTATCCTTTGGTTGCTTAGGTAAGCATCCAAAAAAAAAAAGTTAGGGAATGTGGTATCACATTTGTGTCAGTTCCTCATATATCCTGGGTAGCAGACTTTTATAAAGGATATATGACACAAATTTTTTCCACTCTATTGTTTCCTTTCTTATTCTAACCTCATTTATTTTATTCATGCAAAATCTTTTAAAATTTTATATAATGAAAACCAAATCTAAATCAGTAATCTGTGATCTCTTCACATCAAGAGGCTATTCATCAAGTGTGTTTATATTTCCTCTTCCTAATCAGATTTTGAGTTCCCCAGGGATAGAAAGCATATCATATTTATTTCCTTACCTTCCATTGTTCCTAGAACAGCTCTAAGTACATTGCAAGTGATTAATATTTTTAACTACCCTTTCATATTTTTTTCACTAAATATTTTATTCCAGGAAAATCACTCATCTCATAGATTCAATCATTCTCCATCCTGATGTTATCCAAATTCCAGTTCAAAAAGTTGCTGGGGAATGAATGAAATGGATACTTTTAAGATAGAGAAAAGAGGAAATTGTTCAACTTCTATGTGTTTCTCTTTGTTTTTCCAAAGAGAATGATTTTCAGACAGAAAAGGATAGGGAAAAAATAGTTATCAGAAGATAGAAACTCAAAATATTACAAAAATGAATGTTGAAAACTATCTTTACATGTAATTAGAAAAATACTAATAAGTAAAAATAAATAAATGAAATATTTATATTGATGTTTGATAAAATTAAATTGAAACCCCAAATAAGTAAAAAGATAGTGTTTATTATCATAGACTTGTTCTGCTGGTTTCAAACAATAGATCTAGGAGCAATCAGAGAGGCAATTTTCCTAACAATTAGAGCTATTAAATGTACCATGGATTTCCCCAAAAGCTGACCACCAAAGATATTCAAGAAGAAATCAGATGATCACTTATTAGAGTTACAGTTATAGAAGCATTCCTGTTCTGTCCTGTTCTGAGATCTTTTCCAACTCTGAGATTCTTTGAAATGCTTATCAGACATGTGAAGGTAGGAAGGATATCTTTGTCAACCTCAAAATCAACTAGGTAAAATTTTATAAGTTTAGGGAATCTAAGAACAGATCATCGGGAAATGTATTGGCTTTCTTTCCACATTGGAAAAACAATCAGTAAAAAGCAACTTAAGAAGGCATTTTTTTCTTCATATAATATTTCTTATTTCAGTGAAGAACATTCTCTTTATAGATGAGCAAAGTCCCTGCTTCTTGAAGCACTCTGCTCCATTATTAAAAAGCTCTAATTATTAGAAAGTTTTACCTTACATCTAATTAAATCTGTCCCTTTCCTGTTTCCATGCATTTATTCCAGTTCTTCAAGTTGGAACCAAGTAGGAAAAAGGTAATACCTTGTACAGGGCTTAGAGTCAGGCAGTCACCTTCCTGAGTTCAAATCTGGCCTCAGACACTTACTAGCAGTGTGACCCTGGGCACTGAATCATATTTGTCTCAGTTTCCTCACCTATAAAATGAGATGAAAAAGGAAATGGCAAACCACTCCAGTGCCTTTGCCAAGTATCAATATATTAAGAGACATTTTGTTTTCCAGAACTAAGGGTAAGTATATGGGCTGTGTCCAGAGCTGAAATAAAGATCCTTTGCCTTCACCCTTTGGATGGTCTCAGCCACAGCAAAATCCCAGGATTATTTCTGGTCATGAAACCCTACTTTGAATCAGACTTGTCACATTATTGCTGTTAACCCTCATGGTCAAGGCTACAGCTCATTGAGCTGCCAGTGGTATAAGTAATGAGAGCTTACCAGATTGCCTTGATCTGCTTCCTACTAGGAGTGGGGCTTTGGCACATGGGCCCTTGCAAGCCATTTCCCTCACTTTAAAATTAAACTTCAGTTTAATTCCTGACTCTCCTGTCTCTGATCTGCTTTATTCTATTCTGGCCATCCACAAGTTAGAGGCCAGTTTGATGTAGTTGGTACAAGAAATGACCAAAATGGGGTCATGGAGCGTTGGACCCGACTGAAATGACTCAAAAACAATGAAAATACCTAAAATAACAAATAATTGACTGTTTTCATATCCTTTCCCAACTGAACCTCTCAAGTCTCTTTTTTAAATCTTTCCACCATCCTGGTTACTATAGGTATAAATATCTTGGCCACATCCTTATCTGTGTAATAAAACCCAATATCACATCAATTTTTAAATCTCTTGATCTTTAAGATAGCTTACAAAGCATAGTATTTTCACCTTTTTGATGCTTTTTGTTAGCTTGTTTTTTTCTTATTTTTTCCCTTTTGATCTGATTTTTCTTGCACAACATGACGAATATGGAAATATGCTTAGAAAAATTGCACATAGTGATAATTGTGGAAATATGCATAGAAGAATTGTACATGTTTAACATATATTGGAGGGAGGAAGAGGAGGAGGAGGAGGAGGAGGAAGAGATTTGCACATGTTTAACCTATATCAGATTGCTTTCTTTTTAGGGGAAGGAGAAAAATTTAGAACACAAGATTGCAAAGGTTAATGTTGAAAAATAAAAAACTATATATATACCAAACTCTTTATTACACTACCCATTTTTGGTATCTGAATTCTTTTCATGAGTAAAACAGTGTTACTCCAATACTCCTTTTTTGTCTATTCTATTTCTTTTAAATAAGCCATATTTCATAGCCATATTGCAGTCATAATTATCTTATCAAGTCCCAGTGAAGAGAATCAGGGAATCATACAGAAAGCAAAAGAAAAATAGAGAAAGATAGGGATAGGAAAGAAGTAGATAGAGAGGAAATAATAGATTTAGACCTACAAGGAACTTCAGATCAGAACAAGGGTTCTTAACCTGCCATTCATGAAATTATTTGTTTTTTTATATTTTGACATTAGTATTTCAAACATAATAGTTTCTCTGGACTCGTATGTACCTTCTTTTATGCATTTAAAAAACTTTATTCAACTATTGTGTTTAATAAGAAATAATGAACAGGCTGACTTCAGAAAAGCCTAGAAAGACTTACATGAACTGATACTGAGTAAAGTGAGCAGAACTTGAAGAACATTGTACACAATAACAGAAATATTGTGTGATGATCAACTATGATAAATTTAACTTCCCAACAATGTGGTAAGCCAAGACAGTTCCAATAGACTTGGGATGGAAAATGCTATCTGCATCCTGAGAGAGAAATGTGGAGAATGAATGTTAATTGAAGCATAAAATTTTCACCTTTTTTTGTTGTCATTGTTTTCCTTTTTTTCTCATTTTTCCCCCTTTTGTCTGATTTTTCTTGCACAACATGACAAATATAGAAATATGTTTAGATGGATTATACATGTTTAACCTATATCAGATTGCTTGCTATCTTGGGGATAGAGGAGTCAAGAGGGAAGGAGAAAAAATTTGGAACACAGAATCTTACAGAAATGAATGTTGAAAACTATCTTTACATGTTTTTGGAAAAATAAAATACTATTGAGAAAAAATTAGAAAGAAAAAGAAATGATGGACAGGTTTCCAGGATTTCACAAAACTGATATATGAATACAAAGTGAAGTGAGCAGAACCAGAAGAACACTGTACACAGTAACAGCAAGATTGTGGGATAATAACTATGATAAACTTAGTTCTCAGCAATAAAATTATCCAAGATAATTTCAAAGGACTCTTGATGGAAAAATGCTATCTTCATCCAGAGAAAGAACTATATGGGGTCTGAATAAAAAGTGAAGCATACTATTTTCCCTTTTTTTTTTTTTTTTTGGTGGTTTTTTCCCTTTTGTTATATTTCTTCTTTTACAGCATTAATATGGAAATATGTTTTATATGATTGCACATGTATAACCTATATCAAATTGCTTACCATCTTACAAAGACAGCAGGGAAGGAGGAAAGGAAGGAAGAAAAACTTGGAATTCAAAAATTTTTAAATGAATGTTAAAAATTGTCTTTATGTGTAATTGGAAAAATACATACTATTTTTGTAATTTTAATTAAAAATAAATAAAAATATTATTCATAAATCATCAAAATAAAAAAAATTATTCATAAAAGGGATCCATAAGACTTACAAACTGCCAGAAGGGTCCATGACCAAAAAATAGATTAAAATCTTTCCTTAGATTTATTTAATTCAACCCTTTACCCTTACAGAAAAGGAATCTGAGATATGGAGAAGTAGAACTTGAATCCAGATCCCCTGACGTCAACCTCAGCTTGATTCTACTTTGCCATGCTAGGAACAAACCGTTTAAATGAGTAACAGGAAGATGCTCTGAGAGAGAGGGTGGGAGAGAGGAAGGGGAAAGAAAGAAAGAAAGAAAGAAAGAAAGAAAGAAAGAAAGAAAGAAAGAAAGAAAGAAAGAAAGAAAGAAAGAAAGAAAGAAAGAAAGAAAGGAAGGAAGGAAGGAAGGAAGGAAGGAAGGAAGGAAGAAAGGAAGGAAGGAAGGAGGAAGGGAGGAAGAGAGGAGGAAAGGAGGAAGGGAGGAAGAGAGGAAGAGAGGAAGGAGGGAAGGAAGAAGAAAGAAAGAAAGAATGCAAGAGAAAGAAGGAAAGGAAGAAATGAGAAAAGGAAGGAAGGGAAGAAGAGAGGAAGGAAGGAAGGAACAAAGGAAGAAAGGAAGAAAGAAAGAAAGAAAGAGAGAAAAAGAGAAAGAAAGAAAGAAAGAAAGAAAGAAAGAAAGAAAGAAAGAAAGAAAGAAAGAAAGAAAGAAAGAAAGAAAGAAAGAAAGAAAGAAAGAAAGAAAGAAAGAAAGAAAGAAAGAGAAAAAAAACCAAGTAACGAACTAGGGAGGCAGGACTGGGAGAAGAGGGCAGAAATAAGCAGGAGGAAAAAGGGGTGTCAAAATATTAGGAGATAATCCTGTTTTTTAGAAACTAACATAATAATCCCTTGCACTCACTCTCTGAATGATCTCACCCTCTGGCAAAATTGCTTAATTATTGTATTGTTTTGACCAGTACCAGGTGTTCTCTGAACTCAGACAAGCAGCTGATACACCCATGTTCTAGTCATGAAATCCTGCTATGAATCAAACTTGTTGTATTGCTGCTGTTACCCCTCACAGAGTTTCAGCTCTTTGCATAGCCATTGACATAAATACTGAGATCTCCCCACATGGCCTTGGGATCCCCCCGCTAGGGGTGGGGCTCTGGCACATACGTCCTTAATTGCAAGCCCTTCCCCTCACTTTGAAATGAAACTTCAGTTTGATTCCTTACTCTCCTATCTCTAGCTTGATGTATTTGGTTCTAGCCATCACACAGATTAAAGGCCAGTTCAGACAAGTTGGCAAGGGGGAAGCACAAAGAATAAAAAAGAAAAAAATATCAAGGACACTCTTGAGTTCAGTGGGTTCATAATGAATTTGCTCCAGTTTATTCACCTGGACTGTGGGATATCAGAGTAAAGTATTACCTGTTGTTAGTGGCCTCTGAACTTTTGTGTTTTCCTAAGCTGGGAGACAGTTTATCTTATCTTTTTAAACTTCAAAAATCTAAATTTGGAATTTTAAGCCAGGATGAATAGAGGGGTATTGTTTCCTTTATGTTGACCAAGAGTAATAAATCAGCAGCACACATTAAGTCATTCTTCAGTGTTTAGAGAAGGCGTTGATTTGAAGATCATCTTCCCAAAAGAAAAACCTGGAGAATTCCATGGGTTTGCCCCATAAACACAAAAAGTGCAGGGCAGTGGCCAGCAGAAGAGGCACTGTATGGTTCCATTCTTTATATGAGAGATCCCATTTTAGAATGTCTCCAATCCAAGTGTAACTGAGCAATCACATCTACCCTCATATTTGGCCTTCCTTTACCCAATGTGTTATGCAAGGCCAACCGAAATACAAACTAGCAAACTAATAACAGGCTCACAGATTAGAAAGTTGCTGTATTCTTTAACCCAAAACACAGCAAACTGTATCCAAGGACAATGGCTGACCAGTTATGAACCTAACATGACTGGGAGTTTTCTGAATACTCTATTAGAAATAACCCATATCAAATGATCCAACTGGTCCAATCACACTTTCTTAAATGCTAAGTGATGTTTTTCTCTTCCTGGGCTTACAAATTATGCGTGAAATAAAGCCTTTTTCTCACTAGTTTTCTAATTATAAGTAGGAGGTTTTAATTCCACAAGAGAGAAGATCCAAATTTGGTATCTTTAGAGAGAAGCAAAGTAGAGAAAAAACAAGAACCACATACATACACAAAAACTCTGAACCAGAATCTGTGAGCACATTTACTGACATTAAAGTGCTATAGAATCCAAGGTAATTCCAATAAACCTTTGATAGAAAACACCATCTGCACCCAAAAAGAGAACTATGGAGATGGAATATAAATCAACACATGCTATGTTAAATTTTTTTTTCTTTTTTCTGGGTTTTTTTCACTTACAGTTTTCCCTTTTGTTCTGATTTTTGTCTCCCAACATAATTCATAAAGAAATGGGTATTTTAAAAGTTAATGGACATGTATAACCAGAAAAAAAAATTAAAAGGAAAAAAAGTGCTATAGCACTCTCTTCTGATCTCATCACTTTACTGAAATTTCCCTCTCCAAAGGGAACAGTAATATATTCCTCATCAAATCTAATGGGGTTTTTTTTTTCAGTCCTCATACTTCTTAACCTGTCATTTATCTTCTTCCTTATACTCTTTCCTAGCTCTCCTCCTAATCCAAGACAATCCCATCAACAATAAACTAGTTTGTTGTTACTTTAAGAGGATTTACAAGACAGCTGTGGTAGAGGCTTCTGAGCTCATATTGGTCTAATTAGTCACAGATGGACACACTGTACCTTAACCTCAACAGAATGACATCATTTTGGTCCTCTTGCAGAAAGAAGGACAAGTAACCAAACATCAAATACAAAACAAAACTCATAATCTTCCCCCACCCCAGGCTCTAAATTCTCCTCTCTTCCTAGTTTCTCTATTAGTATTGAGGCTACCATCATCCAGGCTCAAAACCTAAGTGTCAACCTCTATTCTACAATCCCTCCAACCTTCACACAATAAATCTGTTGCTAAGTCTTGTAATTTTTACCTTAGCAACATCTCTCATACATGTCCCCTGGTCTCTGACATTGCTACTACCCTCCAGGACCTCTTCACTTCAGGTCTGCACTATTGCAATAGCTTGTTTAATCTTCCTACTTATTTCCTCCCTGGAGTTCTTCTCACTCCAGTCCATCCCTCACTCAGCTACCAAAGAGCTTCCTAATGTGCAGATCTAACCCTATCACTGCTCCTACTCAACAAACTCTAGTGATTCTGTATTATCTACAAGATCAAATATAAAATCCTCTTCATAGCCTGACCTTTTCCTACCTTTCTAGTTTACCTTACTCTCTCCAACTTGAGTCTGTGATCTTGTTATGTTGCTCCTCATACAGGATATTTCATGCGTTTTCACTGGCTATCCCAACTGACTAAAATGCTCTCCCTCTTCACCTCCTCCTCCTGACTCCAAATCTCAGCTCCAGTGCTATCTTTTCCACTGAGGGCTTTCCTTATACTCTTAAATCCTTATGCTTTCCTTTTGAGATCATCTCCAATTTGCCATATATATATATATATATATATATATATATATATATATATATATCTTGAATGTATTTGGGGGTTTACTTGTTGCTTCTTCAATCAGAATATTAGTTTCTTCAGGGCAGGAATATATTTTTGCCTTTCTTTGTAACCCCAGCATTTAGTACAGTCCCTGGGAAATACTAAGCACTTAATAAATGCTTACTGTCTTGACCATAAAAATGTTTTTATTAGCATTACTATTTCTATAACCTTGGTTCCTGCTACTTATGTCCCATCAACCTATTTCAACTATCACATTTCAGATGAGATTACACTTTACAATAAGATTAGAATTGTAGGGGACAGGCAAGGGTGAATTCTAGAATGACTAACATTTGTAGATGCTCATTCCATTCTTCTGGTCTACAGAGTTCCAGAGGCTTAATGCAAATCAGAGTGGGATTATAAAGATTTACCAGCGGAATATTTTCTGGGAAATATTTCCTCTAGCACCACATGGTGTCACTCTTTGCTATGTCCCATTTCACTACACCAGAGTTTCTTGAACTTTTTCCGCTCAATTCCTTTTTGTCAGAGGAATTTTATGTAACCCTGGATATAAGTATATAAAATAGGCATACAGATCAAACATTTACTGATCATAAAGAAATTTATTTTAAAGCAGTTCTTTGGTATACATACAATTTTGCCATTTATTAAAGAATAAAGCAAATTTGCATACTAGTGAGATGGATATGGTTGTTTATTTTTACATAAAGAATTTTAATCTTGAATATTTGACAGCTTTTATTTTATTTATTTTACACAACCCCCACATTCAGTTATGCGACCCCAGTTGAGGTTGAGACTCACAATTTAAGAAGTTTTTGCACTTAGATCGACCATTCTCAGACTTTTTGGTTTCAGGATTGCTTTATATTCAAAAATTATGAGGACCCCAAAGAGCTCATGTGGGTTATATCTACTGATACTTAACATGTTGAAAATCAAAATTGGCAGATTTTTTAAAATTTTAATTAATAATAAATCTATTACCTGTTAACATGAGATTGGGTTGTTTTTTTTTTTCAATTATATTTCCTGCATCCACCCAAAAAAGGAAGAACAGCATTTTTTTACACATTTTTGCAAATTTCTTTAATGTCTAACAAGAGAAAACAGTTGGATTCTCGTATCTCTTCTGCATTCAGTTGAAACATTTTCATTCAAGCATATGAAAAAATCCAATGTAGTTGGAAAAGAGAGAACTAATTTTTTAAATTTTTAAATAGCATTTTATTCTCCCAAAGATATGCAAAGACCGTTTTCAACATCCACCTTTGTAAAACCTTGTGTTTCAAACTTTTCTCCCTCTCTTTCCCCTTCCCCAAAACAGCAAGCAATCTGATATAGGTTAAACATGTGCAATTCTTCTAGACATATTTCCATAATCATCATATTGGACAGAAAAAAATCAGATGTAAAGGGGGAAAAAAAAAACCACAAGAAAAAAAAACAAACGACAAAAAGGTGAGAATACTATGCTTTGATCCACATTCAGTCTCCATAGGTCTCTTTCTGCATCCAGATGGCATTTTCCATCCCAAGTCTAGTGGAATTGCCTTGAATCAACAATTATTGAGAAGAATCAAGTCTATCACAATTGATTATCACATAATCCTGTTGTTACTAAGTACAATGTTCTCTTGGTTCTGTTTGTTTCACTCAACATCAGTTCATGCTTTTCTGAAATCAGTCTGCTCATTTCTTATAAGAACAATAATTACATTCATCTTCAGTAACTTATTCAGCCATTGCCCAATTGAAGAGCATCTATTCAACTTCCAGGTCCTTATCACTACAAAAACGGCTGGTACAAACATTTTTTAACAAGTGGGTCCTTTTTCCTCTTTTATAATAAGAGAAAAGTATTTTAAAAGGCAAATGATGTCCAGAAAATAATCATGACTTCAAAGACATCCCACCCACCTCCAGGAGTCTCGTGTATCCCTAAGGGTTCTTAAACCACCACACTAGTAATACTGCCCAGACAACTGGATGTTTCAGTCAATCACTAAGCATTTAAGGAAAAGAGGGAGGAAGAGGAAAGAGTAAAAAGAAACAATTCTTACTCTCAAAGAACTTCCACTCTACCCTCCTCCTTCATGATATAAGCTCATTGCCACATACCAGGGAACCCTGAGACAGAATGGTGCCTGATAGAAATGTTATGGGTTATAAGTGCCTCTTTGCACACTCCTAGAACTCAAAGGGATCTTGAACTTTCCAGGACCAGCCTAATCATAGCAATTAGGAGAATGAGGAGTAATTGTTAATATTGTTTATAATTATCATTTGCTATTATTTCATATAGCAGTTTTTCAGGATCTTGTGACTTCTAACATAGTGCTCAATAGAGAATTGTGCAAAACTCAGAAAATATCAAGGATACAGAGCTGTTATTAATCTTGTAAAACAGTGGCTTCATTGCTTAAATCTTGGGTATTTTCTGTGTCAAAGACTTTGGGCAGTTTGCTGCATAACTTTGTACACAAGACTAGCCTAAAGGCATACATAATACCAGGAAATGAAAATAAGGAAAGCCACCTAGGAAATCTTAACCCACCTGTTTTAAGTCATATGCCAAAGATCTCACTGGATAGATTTGCTCTCCTTCCTTTCACTGCAGTTAGCTGTACACAGTATTTTTTTTAATTATAACGTTTTATTTTCAGACTATATACATGAATAATTTTCTACATTTACCCCTACAAAAGCCTATATTCTAATACCCTCCCATACCCAGTCAGCAAGTGATCAAATATGAGATAAACATGTGCAGTTCCTCTACACATTTTCACAAATATCATGCTGCACAAGAAAAATCAGATCCAAAAGAGAAAGAAAAAATTCAAGCAAACATCGACAAAAGGAGTGAAAATACTATGTTGTGGACCACATTCAGTTCCTCTCCGAGTGCAGATGGCTTTCTTTATCACAACATTGTAACTGATACAGTGTTATGGCAAATTTAGGAGCTATGCTTGACAGCAGGTCACATTTAATTTTTACTGTATCCTTCATGCTTTGGTTTTCTATCACCTAAACATCCCCTTATATATCTCTCCATATGCCGTCCCAAGCAGCCATCTCTTATAATAAAAACAAAACACCTTTTTTATTTTTTTTAAAAAGAGAGGAAAAAATCCTACATATATTCACTGATACACATCCATGAATCCCAATCCCTCCAAAAAATGAGAGGTGTCTTCTTATATCTCTTCTTTGAAAACAAGCTGGTTCTTTATAATTTTGCAAAATTCAATTTTGACTATTTTGTTGTTCTATTTACATTGTTGTGTTCATTTCGTATATTATTTGACTGTTTCACTCTGTATGGATTCATGCAAATCTTCCCATGCTTCCCTGCTTTATCATGCTCATCCTTTCTCACAACTTGGTAGAAGTATTCCATTGCATTCCAGTTTGCTTAACTATTCCCAATTGATGAGCATCTTGTTTCTAGTTATTGGCCACCATAAAAATTACCACTATAAATATTTTTATATGTATGCGGTCTTTTTAGCAATAACTTCTCTGGAACAAATGTCTGCAGAGGAATTGCTGGTTTCTCTAATGCCTATAAGAAGTGTAAGGTTGGTGCCCTATGTATGACTTTTGACACCTTATTTCATTCAACTTGTCTACCTCCATAATTGTACTAATAAGCCTTGTGGCTTATTCTAATATGTATCATCTTACATATTATAGCTTATAGCCTTTCTTCACAGTAACCCGATGATACATCTTTATTACCATCTTTTCAGTGGGGAAAATTGAGATTAGAAAGATTAAGTGACTTGAACAGTAGTATATAGGCAGTATCAGAGCTCTGTTGTGCTCCAGGTTCAACATTATTATAGTGAGTAAAATGCAAGCACAATGAAATAGAGGCATTTTTTGGAGAAGCCCCTTTCTTACTCTTACCGCGTCCACGAAATTGCCAGAGCCCTTATCACCACTTTAAAAGGTCCTATACATCCCAGAGGAATAGTTCAGAACCTCCTCGACAGTGACATTAGCAGTGACAATAAAGTGGGTGGGTCAAACCCAAATGGTACAAAAAAAAAAACATTTTAACTTGGGACACAGGAAAGGAGTTCAAATGGTTGGAAAGTCTTACAATTAACTCCAGCTGGACAAAGTGAGTTGGCCTTCAGGTATGGCTGAAAAATATTGCTTTGTAGACCTCAATTGCTTCTAGTAATCTTGGCTAGAAAATCAAAACTACCTAATCAGGATCATTCAGCTAACCTTCCTTTGTGGAAGACCAAACTATAGATTTTTTACAAGGAAAGAGAAGACCTAGTCTTTTGGGGAGGTGCAGAAGCTAAACTGGTTACTGTATACAGGTAAATAAACCAGAAGTAAAACTGTTTGGTAAAAAAAATTTGGGCAACAGTGGGAAGAAAACAGAATTCAACTGCACCTTTTGTTTTAACTGGGAGAAGCCAAATTTTTGAGCTTAAGTAAAAACTGGAGCTTGATAAAATTGAGGATAGGGTCCATTACATAGTTATTAAATGTTGCTATTCTTAGTTTCTCACTATTGAGAAAATGTTAGCACTCCCATTCATGTCCTACAATTTAAATTACTCTTACTTCCTTACCTTACCACGCAATAGAATGTCTTTATCCTTTGCTTAAAGGCAAGTTATGCATGTATTGGTCAACCTGTCATCTCTGGGAAGAGGTGGGGGGAAGCAGGGAAAAAGTTGGAACCAAAGGATTTGCAACTGTCAAGTGCTGAAAAATTACTTATGCATATATCTTGTAAAAAAAAAAAAAAAAGTTATGTTCAATGCTTATACAGCGGTTTCTATGTACTTTATATCAATTTTATATATGTCATCTTTTTTCCAAGCTTTTAAAGCAGGAATTGGGAACCCATAGCCCTAACTAGGGTCTTTATTTGTCCTTTGTTGGCCTTATCACACACATGACCTGAATAGCTTACTAATTCTTTGATTCCCTAATGAAAAGGAACTGGAAAGTGGAAGACATTACATCCAGTGGGAAGTAGTCACCCAAAGAAAACTTAAGGAGCTAGATATCTTGTAAAAGTAAAAGTAAAAGTAATCTAGTAAAGCTGAAAAGGGTGGATCCTGGAAACCCCCCCTGAGCAAAATATCCAGCAGATGCTATCATAGGTTCCTAAAGGGAAATGGGCAAGAATCTGTCAAAGAAAGTACTTTCAAATTCTGTAATACTAAATTGCCTTGGCTATATATACATCTTAATTCTTCTACTCTACTCTTCCTGTGGATATTAAAGTTCCAAAGTCTGAGTTGGCTATATATTTTAATTCTTTGAACTGACTACTCTTATTGTGGATGCTGAAATTGTATGAGAATGTGTGCCAGGTATATGGAGAAAATCTTTATAACCATTTTTTATGTCATTTCAATAAATGCCTAACAATAGTAGTAATTATCAAAATCAATATTGTTAAGAGCCAAGTCTACTGGCAATTTTATAAAGACTTACCTGATAAAGATGTACTACTTTTAAACATCATCCTGACTCTAGCCCTTTCTTACTCTATCCTTTGCATGAAATTGATAGAGCCCTTATCACTATTTTAGAAGGTCCTATACATCCCAGAGGAATAATTCAGGACCCTATGACAAACCTTTTTCCAGGGAATGGTTTAGTCAGTTCCTTCTTTAAAAAGGGTTGGGGAACCACAATATAGAACTGCATTGTTTTCTACTTCCTAGAGGTGGTAAAACTGTTTTGACAGTTAAGAGGGTGTTAGGGGATCTCTTAGCTGATTTGGTAACTGGATAAGAGTGGCAGGATTCTTCACCCAGCTCTTGCACAAGAAATGGGTACTCCTCAATAAGCTCTAAAAGGACAAGAATTTGGAATTACCCAATGAGCTCCCAAAGATAGGGTTTGGGTGATGGACCAAGAAATACTAATTATTATACAAGGTGACTGTCAGTAACAATTTAAGTTCCAGGACAGATTGCAAGACAATTATGAACTCGGCTATTTTGCAGCAGATGACCATCATCTGTATGGGTGGTATCATCACTGAAGTCGTAATCCTTAAGTTCTTGTTGCTTTTTATCACCATCACTTGACACCAAAAAAATTCAGTGAATTGCCCATTACTCACTACCACTGCATGAACTATATTGCAATTATACAGTAGGCCTAATTGCATTAGCACCTCAAAGTTCACCTTTATTGTTAACCACATCCTGTATATTTAAATGCAGATCTTTGAATTTATGGAATTTCTTGGATTTTGGGTATTTTGTCATACTGTAGTTACTCCCCATGCAGGGCCTCTAGCTTGGTGGGGTTGTTTTTTTTTTTTTTTCAGCTTAAAGCCCTTTGATAAGATTTTCAAGTCTCTAGATTTCATCCCGTACTTCATGGAATAAATATTTGAATAATATTTAATCCACATATTTCAAACCAGTTTTTCCAAAAAGCCAAATCCCATTGAGACTATTTTCTTAACCAGTTACTCTTTCTACATCTGACTTGCCTAAGACATTTCTAGTAATAATTCCTACTTCTGACAGAATCACCAGAAATGGGTAGTTTTGACGAATCTTAGGAAATTTTCCATTGCATCCTGAATATTTATAGGGAAGACAACAGGTTTCTTTTTTTTTTTCATTCTTACTGCCCAGTCATCCCCCAAGTCACTGAGTCTTCTCATCTACTAGATAACCCTTCACGAACAACTGTATTCACATTACCATTTTGGGGGTAACTAGAAACTATTACTTCAGTGGGTCCAATTCCTTCCTTTCTAGGGTCTCATTCATGTAACTCTAATTAAAGCAATCTTCTTTTAGTCCACTGCCAGTGAAGAACTTCTGATGCTTCAGACCTTTTTTCTTCCAATGTTAACATTAAAGCCTTTCTTCCACTCCTAGAGCCTGGAATATTCCTTTCATTCCTCTGAGGAGCTTTGAACTTTTGCACAGGTCACTTAAAAATTCCCTACTGCTTTTTTCTTTTTATCAATACTGCCAATTGCCATAAATATGCAGCATAGACAAAGTGCTCAGGATACATACCATGAACTTTATACAAATAACTTCTAAGGCTAAATCCCACGAACAAACGTCAATGAGTGGATGTTCATTAACTATTGATACATTTCCCAAGAAACCACGACCCTAGAAAATAGCTGAATTTCCAAGGCATGGTGTTATCAATACTTGAATTAAACGGGGAGGTATATGTTGTCTGAAATCAAAAGCCGCTGCAAATCTTGAAACCAAATTTAAGTTGCTTGCTAATTGAATTGGGTTTTCTGCAAACTTGAAATACTTGCTTTGGAAGTTCTGAATTTTAATTAATATTCCCAAGTCTTTCCCTTTAAGAAACCTTTTCAGACAACCACTCATCTATATTTGGCCCTCTGGTTGTTGACTTGTGTCCTTAAAATATCATGGTATTCAGGCTTTTGATTTGTCTCAATAATTCTTGCTTTTTTATATTTCTAGTCTACTGTAGGTTTTAATTAGTCCATTACTTGGATAAGGTTGGCCACTTTTCTAAACTTTTACTTTCCAATTCCTTAAGAGATTTTAATTTTTACTATTGCTTCATTTTCAAGTATTTACATGCTTAAACTTTTTTCTTGCCCTTTCAATCTCTACTTGTTATATATCCCTTCAAAATTTTTATACTAACTTCTTAAAATTTCATTTTCCCAAGTTTAATTTTTGAAATGGCACTTTATGCAAGCACCCCTTAAACCTTGCAGTGTTTTTGGAAGATCTACTGATTTGCTCCACTTCTTTAGGTCTGCTGGATTGGCCATCTTCCCAGAATTAAGGACCCCATGGATGTTCAAGTTTTTAGTTGCTCCGTTTTCAAAGTCCTCTACTGCTTGGCAAGGACCAGGAAGTTACTGGTGCTAACTTAGCTACCAAACTAAAGAGGGTCAAAGCATTCAACTTTAAGAAAAGTCCCCACCCTGGGGGATTTGTGACCACTCAGAAACTTAGGAAAACCATTCACCATTACTCCTACTGCCTCAAGATAATCTTCCAAGTTGTGAAATATATCCTACCCTACCTCTGGTTGAGCTGTGAGGATATTTTACTACCCTACCCCTAATTTTCTGGCTCTTGGTACAGTTCTACAATAGAAACTCACTACTTTTCTCATGGGATTTAATTCTGCAGTACAAGTTTCTAAGTTTTAATAAGAATGGTTGAATGAATAAATATACAGTCTTTAAAAGTAGCTATCTTGGCAACAAATTCTATCCTCTACTTTCCCATGAAGCAAAACATCAGTCACCCAACTTCTCATAAAAACTTTTCTTTGTATCCTCCAGTTGGAAACAGCCAGGGTTCTAAACATCCCAAGCTTCAAAATAAGTGGTGGTTCCATAATGTTCATATTTCAACCCCCTTATTTCACAGGGGAAAAAAGACACAAGGAGTGCTTGTCATTCCTAAACAACTAAGGGGGAGGAGGGGAGGGAGAGAGGGAGAGCTAAATAGAGCACCTATCCTCAAGTCCAGGAGGATCCAACTTCCAAACAGACCCTAGGCAAGTCTTTTAAGATGGGGTAGAAAAGAAATTGGGGGAGGAGAAAGCTAGGGCAATCTTTTATCACTTGCACAATTCAAAGTACTCTAGGAAAGTTGAAATGTTGGCTGAGCACATGTTGCCAGGGAGCAGATGTTAGACTGGTCTATCCAAGTAATCATTAAACTGGAAAATGGGGGGAAAAAAAGTGTCCACACTAAATGCAATTAGGGCACATTATCAGAAAATGGAAAGGCAGAAAATGATATTCATTCTTAGCTGTCAACAAACTAAGAGTATAATACAATGAATCAGGGATCTTAATGCAAAAATCAAGCACACAGTATATTAAACACTCGTAATATAATTCAAGACTGACTATAAACAAGTGGCCCTCATAACCATATGGAAATCCCATTTTCTACAAAGGCATTTCGAAACCTTTCTTCAGTCTTGATGTCCCCAATGTGCCCCCTCAATTTCTTAAAATGATCAATTTTGTGGGATTAGAAGACACTTTTAAAGCCTAGTTCAACTACAGAGAAAATTGCTTAGACCAGTTAAGACTCAAATAGCCTCTTCCTTCAATTGTTCATGCCACTCAAAAAAGGTCCCTAACTGATCCCATCATTCCTGTATTTTAAAACTGAGCTGCTCATTTTGTACTTCTGTGACAGTCCTGAATCTGGGTCTTTCAAGCTGATGTAATCATATCTACATTCCAATAAAATGGTAGAGCACTTCACTTCCCCTTCTCATTCTGTATTTCCCCTTCTCATTCTGTATGATTTGGTCCTTTTCCTTAGGTCAATATCCCTTTTCCACACCTCCATTTTCCCAAGATTCTCGTTCCCCTCTCCTTCAGTTCTCATACTTTGATTAGACTCGTCACCACTTCATCCTTATGTATGTATATATACACACATAAAAATTACATGCTTATATATTGCCATCTACTAGAGTACCTTGTATGTAGCAAACATGTAAATTAGAAAGGCACATAACATGCAACAGGTAGCCAAGTTATGTTCAAGAGATAGACGTGGGAATCAAACAGCAAAGTTAGTATGAATAACTCGAATGAAAACTTCAACAATTAGGGTGCCAAGGATAAATAATCTTGTCAAATCCGACCTCATGGGTTGACCATTGAGATTTTATAGGCAACAAGATTCACATCCAGTACAAGCCAATTGTCCCTTACTGCCACACAAAGCAAACATTTACACTTTCTCCCTTATCCCCCTCTATCGAACCCAATCAATGTCACTTCAGGTTATATGGCTAGAAAGAAGTGTAACCATTATTAGCACTTAATCATTTTGCAGATTAAGGCCCAGCTCAAGGTTACAAAGGTATTTAAAAATAGGACTTGCAGAGAGGTTCTTAATTCCACATCTCTTTAAAATATGGTTCAAAAACTTATATGGGCTCTAATTAAACATGGGAATCCCAATTTACATTTGATTCACGTTATACTTAGAATCACATAAAATGTTCAGGTTAAAAGGGATTGCAAATGTAAAGTTTAATAAGCCCTATTCTAAAGAATAACCATCATTTCAAGATTATCTGACAAGAGAAGAGCTAATCATTTATGTGTGTAACTCAAGACTGCAAAACACTTTTGACTTGCAGGTCAATTCCATTTTTCACAAGTTCGAAGCAGAAACTCTGCTGAACCTTATTTTTACCAAGAATGATGAGATCTGGGGAAGAGAAATCTATCAGTTTGTCCTATCTTAAAAAAGCAGATTTCAGTTTATAGAAAAACTATTAACTGCTTTGATATCCCAGAAGATCCCAAGTTCTCATTAAAATTAAAAAATGATTCTGAAAAACCTTCATCTAGAGAAGTTGATGGAACTCTAAACCTTAAAAATACTAAGGGAATTAACAATATCTAATATGTAAAAATACAATCTCATAGTGTAAAGTGGTTTTTTTAAGTCCACAATATGCAATTTGGGCAAACAGAAAAGAACACTAAGCCACTTCTATTTTGCTGCTCTTCAAGATGGAAAATGTTTTGTTGGATCTGATTAGTGTAAAAATTCCCTTCAGGCCAACCCAAATTTTTTGTTGTTTTCATATATTCCACAAAGGATCTAGCAAATGTGTTTGGGGTGGGGGTGGGGGGGAAGTTGAATAAACTCAAAATTAGAGAGATAGAGACAATAACCTATTTATCTTAATACAAAATCACCAAAGTTGAATCATATTAAAGGTATATGTGACAACAGTTGAACTTTTAAGCAAATATTCGTCATAAATGGAGTTCAGAAGTAACTTTCAAAAAACTATAGCAGAAAAGTTCTGTGAACCAGTTATCAACAATATAATAGCATACATCTGAGCACAGTTGAAGAGGAGCTGTGCAATCATAAATACTACCAAATATTAAGTTTTCCTGTTTTCATTGTAAGGGATGGCTTGCTGAATAGGTGAGGGGAAAAAGAATATGCAACTAAATAAATCAATATTAAGAGCACACATCAATAATTTTTTGAATAAAGAACAATGATCCCATGAGCTAGCATAAGTTCACTATAATGCCAACCCATTAAGTCCCACAACAGGGAACAACATGGATGTGAAAAACTTATTTTCCAGAAGCAAATGTTTAACATATACAATATTTACTGCATTAACTTCATGGTTAACAGAAGCAAAATGTGCCCATCAAATAGGAATGTGTTCAAATATTAATGACAAATGCAAAGAAACCTAACAAAATGTGTACGGAATGATGCAGAGCCTAGAATATAAAAACTGTTTAGCACTAAATTCAAAAGATCCCTAAATACACTAATTTTTAATGGAAAAACTAACGTAGATCCTATGTAATAACTTCATCATAGAAGTCATGGAACTCCTATGACAACAAGCCACAACATCGAGTAGATTCATATACAAATTGTTCTTGCCAAAAGATTTCAATCTGTAGGTTCGGCAGAAAAGAACATGACCAACACAAAAATAAACCAAAATGTTTTAAAAATCAAGCCAGACTAATATCCTTTTAAACAGACTTACTCACTAGTTAACTGGACATGGGAATCTTAGCCCACCTATAGTCCAACGTGATATTCTAAATATCTGGGAATACCCAAATGATTATAATTGGATAGATTCAGAACCAACTGAATGGAAAAAATAGTGACCAATGGGTTCTCTAGAGCCTACAGGAACAACTCTAATAAGCTGAATTTTAAGGAAATAGTTATAAACCAATTCCTTGATACACTGTTCACATAAAAATGATCTGGGGGTTTTGACAGACTTCAAAATCCAAGTCAGTAACATAGGAAATTTAAAACAAAAACAAACAAAAAAAAAACCCACCTCCCCTATGTTTTAAGACAGCAAATACAATAGCAATACAGATAAACTAAGGTTTTATACCTTCCTAAGTTACTTGGAACAATGATGTTAAGGGACCTTTCCTGTAGCTTACATCTCCCCCCCCCCCCCCCCCCCCCCCCCCCCCCCCCCCCCCCCCCCAGCCTAGGGAATTGATTCTCAAATCTCTATCTCCTACCAAAAAGACCAGGGAGGATTTTTTTTTTAAGTGGGAAGGAATGTTCAGGGGGGAGAAGAGTTAGTTTTTGTTCAACTTTACTTGTTACATTCTTCCCAAGAAAAGGGAGAAAGAGGTGGGAAAAGATTTTTAATTAACAATTTAAAAAAAGGTTGCATTAATATCAAGGCAGGCAAGAATTTATCAATTTCCCTTCTGACTCCACCTGGAAAATTATCTGCTGTTTTAGTAAGATCCTTGACAAGCAGAGGCATACCACAGGATGGATTAATAAAACTTGAAACACAGCAGTATTACTTTAAGGACTGGTTAATTTTTAACCTGCAGTAAAAACAGAAATAACCTTAAAACACTCATGTATTAATTTATTTGACCCCAGGGAATATAAACTAGTACTTTTCACATTGTAGAATACTGGGATAAGCAGAAAGTTATATTTTGAGGATCTGACAATTTTCAAGGCATTGTTTCTCTAAATGAGCCAGCATTACTTTTCCTATCTTCTGGGATTAGAAAAAAGCACTGGTAAATTGATTGTAACAATGCCACCCACCAAATAAGAGGAAGACATAGCTCCAATTATACAGAACTTCCTCCCAGTTGGGTACATTAACAGTTGTGTTCCTCTTTGTTATCCAAAAAAGGTAAGACTATTAATTAAGGATGCCACAGAGCATATTGCTAGTTGGTCTCAAAGCAAAATTAATATGAATTTAGAGCCTAGCTTCTAACCCCACAGTACAAACTGAATCCCTACATCACTCCTATAGATTGGAAGGATTTGGCTCTCAACCGACTCCCAGGTGGTCTTCCTTCAGTTAACTCGTTTTGCTTTAAGGTATACATACGCCTACCAGGAAAAGTTTCATTTTTATTCAAGTACTTCTAAGTCCTCCAAATTCTCTGGTTCATTTTCAATATCACAATGGTTACCACAAATGGGACTGGGATCTAAGTAAATTTGACAAATGCTAGGAGGGAAAGTCAGATACTCTGTTTTCATTCTCTTCCTTCCCCAATGGCAGTTTAAAGAGGACAGACTTTAAAATCTTTGCATTGACTTCAGCTCTACAGACAATATTTACGCCTTACCTTTCCAATACTCCTAACTACATGAACATTCACTGTCATTTCCAAGTTAAAATGATTCGACAATTTTTCAATTATGAAACCCTTTCTTCATTCCCAAAGGGCCCAATTATCGCTTGCTAAAGAGGAATATTTTTCTGTTGTATAACCCATGACAATAAAAATTTTTAAAGAAAATATTTCAAGTTCAGGTATAAATGACAGTAAATGACAACCATGTCTATTCCTAGTCCTCAATTATGCCTTTTTCTAAGCTCTGCTGAAATAGAATGCTCCAACAGTCAAGAATCAGGGACAGTCAAAAATCAGGAAGTATAAGACAAAATGTTCTTGTAAGGACAACTTTTTCTGTCCAAAGAATATACACAAGAGTCCCAAGTAGAGTAAGAGACCATTTTCATGCCCATACCAGATACCATAGCCCTCCCCTGCCCTGGAACATTAAGACCCAAGGAAAGTTTTTCTCCTGCCTTATCTAATGCTCAAAAAAAAAAAAAAAAAAAAAAAAAAAAAAATCACACCCTATCAAAAAAGCAGGCAAGGCCTATATAATATACAAATTACTCAAATCCAATTAAGTAACTCTCCAACTCTTTCCTGGGTATCTCCTGCAACCATCATGTAATGTAAAGTTATGCATCTCAGTTATAAGAAATGAGAAATGCCCAGTCCTGACCAGATGGTCTAAAAGTCTTTTTGTCCCAATTTAAGAGCTTGTTATCCTAATATGCACACAAAAGCCTAATTTAGCAGCTTTATAAAAAAGCCTTTAGAGGTCTGAAATTAAGAGACAGAAAAATAGGGTCTAAGCAAATGCTGATGAGGGATTACAGTTGTTGAAAAAAGGGATTTGATTAGTCACATTTGCCTCTTAAATGGTAGTCCAATCTATGATTTTCTGCCTCAGATACTTACCTAGCTCAGGTAGGTAACTAAGAGATGGGGAAGAAATGGATAGGGAGTATCCCTACTCCTCTCTTCCAGGAGAGGAACAAGAACTTGATAACTAAAACAATGGCATTTAATGGGAGCAGGGGACATGGTTACAATTACAAAGTCCGACACAAAACAAGGATAGGGAGCTGCATGGATAGGTTACAAAATAAAGGGATCAAATAGTAGGATCTGGAAGGAAAGATGGTCCAGAGATGCCTGCATCAGGCTAATACGGCCTCTCCCGTCTGTCTTGTCTGTGTTCACCCCTGTAAAGAATCAAAATCAAAAACCACCATCACTAAAAGGAATCATTGTCACCTTCATTTCTGTTCCCTGCTCTATCAATGGGACTATGTACTTAATCTTTTTTGAGTAAGCCTTCCCTCTCCACCCTTTACCCTCCCCTATTCCAGGATACAGACCTAGATAGGGTATGAGGAATGAGGATGTGTCTTGGCTTTTCTCACAAACTCTTTAGGTTCTTAAACTTTTTTAACATGATTAAAATCTACTGTTTCTTACAATCCCACCCCCAAAATCACAACTCCCTTAATAACTCAAGTTACTCACCTTGAGTCCATCTTGCCAGGTCCAAAGCCACCTCTGTCCCCTCCACCCCGGCCCCCTCGGAATCCCCCACGGTCCCCGCCTCTGCCTCGGTACCCTCCACGGTCATAGCCACCTCTGCCACCTCTCCGATCATCTCCAAAATTACCCCCTGAAAATAAAAATTGAATAAGGGAAAAGGACTTAATGTGCTCCGCCCATGCTCTCTCCCTTTCCCCCCCTTTCATCACCAGACCAATTCTTCTTTCCCCTCTCCTCCCCCCCTCCCTGCTCCCTCCTACAATCCTTACCCATATGAGAGCCTCCTGGTCCCCCTCCAGGTCCATCAGGTTTAGGTGCCTTACACTGGTTACACTCATTTCTCCAAGAAAAGTTCATATTTTCACATGTGCTAAGAATAAAAGTGAGAGAAATACATTTAAGAGTTGAGGGAGCTTGGGAATTCAGTGATTAAAAGTTTAAATGAACAGGGGCAGCTATATGGCACAGTAGATAAGAGTACTGGTCAGTGAAGTTCAAATCTAGTCTTATTAGACACTTAACACTTACTATGTGATACTGAACAAGTCATTTAACCCCAATTGCCTCACCAAAAAGAAAAATAAGGCTGTGTTGCCTTGCCTCTACAACTGATTTGTATATGCCAAGAGAAATAATACTTATGTGCCACTCCTTTTGCTAAGTGATAGGAATGCAAATTTTAAAAGACTATAAAGCAGGGATTCAGCCTTAAAGGGGCAAAAAAGGTAAAATGAAATACTATTACAAAAAAATTCAACAATAGTTTGCCATTATTCAGAATTAAGAGATCCAGGAGAGAATCCTTAAAGATCTAAGTGTTTTTACTCACGGATTAGGACACTTCCAATCTCCAGCTCGCTGCTGCCCTCCACCACCACCTCCTCCACTAGGAAATCCTCCTCTGCTGCCACCACCACTGCCACCACCTCCAAAGCCTCCACGGCCCATGGGTCCTACCAAGAAGTTAGGGAAGGATAGTCAGTTTTGTATTGCTCCAACATCTGAACACCTCATACCACAAATGAGCTATTATTTTAAAGAATTTCCCTATTTTAATTGTAGTAATTATTTCCCAAAATAATCCTTATCTGCTATCCTCTTTTAGCACGTAAGCACACAGTGCATTGGCACATAGTACAAACGATATTATAATACACACACCCAAGAATTTCTCTACTAAAAGACAGGAGCAGCTTCAGAATCAAAACTGCCTTGACCTATGTTCCATGCCAAATCTCCCATTAAGAATTATTAAATATTAATTAAAATTATTATTTACTTAATGTTAAATTTTTAATTATTAAATATTAGCTTCACCTCCACGCCCACGGCCACCACGGCCATTGCCACCTCCTCTGTTGAAGTCTGCTCTTCGTGTAGCAAAAGAGACTTTAATTGGGTTTCCTGAGAATTCTTTGCCTAAGAAAAATAGGAAAATCTAAATAAGTTTCAATATAGATTATTTTTTCAAGACATTTAGTAATTAGTAAGTATTCCTATGTACCCAGAACTAAAAAGGGAAGCTTTGATTTCTACCCCTGAAGACAAAATAATCAAGCCAAGAAAATAGGAAAAATATTTACAGTCTGTTGGACTTAATAAAATAACCAACTTTTTAATGACTAAGCATAATTTAGATTTAAGATGCAAGCCATTATATTTTGTCATTTTCCTGCATACTCACCATCAAACCAATCAATAGCCGCCTTGGCAGAAGGGGGATCATCAAATGATACTGTAGCTTCTCCTTTCAGCTTTCCTGTCTCCCTGTCTGTATACAAGTTGATCATAGGCTGCCCAGTCTTCTTATTAGTCTAAAAGAAAAAAAAAACAAAATTCTTCCACTATCTGTAAAACTCGGCTTTCTCCTACATACACCCAGGTTGTCTTTCTCCATTCTATTATGCTCCTTCTAGTACCTTAATAATGCCAATTTGCTTGAAGTAATCTGCCACAGACTCAATGGTAACATTCTCCCCCAAGCCTTGGACGAAGATGGTGTTATTATCAGAATTATCCTGTTCTGCTGGGAAAATTTATATACACAAAAAAAATTGCAGGAAAGAAATGAAACAAAGGAGAGAAAGAAAAAGATTAAACACGTCACATTAATTTGCTCCAACATGCATAGATTCCCACCTTCAGAGAATGTAATTTAAGTACAAAAGGAAAATATTTAATTGAAAACCCAATTCCATTCACAATAGTTTTAACTCTCTCTCCCTTAACCATCTTGCTCTAACATCAGAATACTAAAAAAGGTCTTTTTCCCTTTATTCAAAATCCATTTCTTACTCTATACCCAGGAAATTGATTATGGTTTCATTTCATTGGCCCTTTTATCCCCCTAAATTTCACCATGGGGGGGGGGGGGGGGGGTAGGGGGAAAAGCCACGCAGGAGGCTCCTTAACCCCACAATTAGTTACCTCCTTTGTTCCCAGAAATAGTTTGGAAAACTATTGGAAAACATGGAAAACCAAACCACTATGGATCTCTATTCTATTTTGTTAACTTCCCTCCCCCATTTGTTATGGCTTATAGCTTACCAGAATCATGGCGTGATCCTTGGTCCCTGGGCCCTTCAATGACATGGAAAAAAAAGGAAAACAAGATACCCATTAGTCAGGAGAGAGGAACAGAAATATAAAAGCCAAACAAAAACAACCAAATCCAAACACACTCTTGCAAACTGTAACCAGGTTTATGTGCTCACAGCCTCACCCCAAACCCTGTCCTGGGTTTGGTGCCCAGAGGAGAAAACCCTGAGCAGGGCTGGGGAGGAGACAAACCCCTCCCTGTCTTTTAAGATCTGTTAACCTGAGCCCCACAGGGGTAACTCCACACTCTAGAAACAATGCCTCCCCAGCACAGGCTGGGAAATCTTAGCACAGGCTGGTGGGGGGAAGGGGGCGGAACCCCACTGTATTTACCAGATCAAATGCTATTAAGCTTAGCCCCATTCTCTCAACCCATAGAGATGAGGGCATTCACCACCGGAGCATGATGCGCATCCAACTTCTCCAAAACTTTTAAACCAAGATATTTTCCCTCTTGAAACCATTTACTATTGCTTCAGCTTTTAGGAACCATTTTCTTAAACCATGTAAAGTTTTCCCAAGCCACATACATTCATATAATATCTGTGTGTATTTTAAAATAGCATGTCCCAGGGAACAGACCAGAAAAATCTTGGATTTCCATGTTTACAGCCTCTATTTCTTTCCAGAGACCATTGTGACCAGTATTTATCTGAATTCACCATGTACAAAAAAAAAAATCATATACACACACTGAATGCACACCTAATTCATAAACACATGAGCCTTTGGTTTTAAATGTTGAGTGACAATTCAAGAAACCATGTGTCAACCAGACCAGAAAGTTTCCAGCTTAATGGGAGACTTTAAAATTTCCTTTTTTTTCATGAAGTCACATTTTTTTTAAAAAACCTGGTTATTTCCCATGAGCCACACATACACTCAGTTTTCCTGAAGTAGTCCACACCTTCCTTCCCAAACTAGCTGCTAGTCCCACCTGGGGAAAGCTAGAGTACATATCTTACAATTAGGTAATACCATTCAGTACCTAAATAAAATATACACCTTCTATGTCAGGCAAGTATTTCATAGCCCTCCCCCAGAACACATTTAAGTTGTTGAATATTCTTCTAACCTCAGAAACACAGGTCAAAAGATCCTAAAGCCAGTTTGGCACCATGTTATCACAATTTCTCCAGAGGATCTCATAAGTTGTCCTTAAAAGGGTTTTCTTATAACCCACCCTCCTTCCAAGTCTATTTGACATCCTCAACCCTTTGAGAAAAAGTCAGCCAGTCAGACCAATTTGGTACCAGGCAACTGTTTCACCCTCTCCAGAGGTTATAACACAATCTGGCAGTAGGTGGCACTCTATATCCCAACCCTGCTGGAGGTGATTCTGGACACTTCAAACCTTTGACACTTAAAAAAAACACGAAGACATCTGCAAATGAACAATCAGACAAAGCATTGCCGGGGGTTGGGAATTTTGGAAACTCTGTTCACTTACCACCAAATTTATTGAAGCCACCACGGTCACTTCCGCTGGAGAAGACAAGTTAGAAGAAAGGACATGAAGCTTCCAACGGCTACAACAGGGTGTTTGGGGGATTTTTTTGTTTGTTTTTTTGTACACTCTCCCCAATGTGGATATTTTTTGGGAGAAGAAACAAGTGGCTACTAAGATACATTCCTTCCTGACCACCCCTCAATCTGACCTTTGAGCATGTCACACACATGTGTGCAGTTTCTCAGACACAGTTTAAGGTTTTGGTTTTTTGTTTTATGGTTTTTATATATGTATAATCTCCATTTCCTCTGGAAAAAATGACCCATTTTCCTTTGTCGTTCTTCCGCTGTGGCAGTTGGTTTTTTTTCCTCTTGTAGTAAGTGGTTTCGACAAACCGAGAAGTTGGTTTAAAAACCCTGTCCCCAATTTACCCAGAAGACACTTCACACCGGGCTTGGATAGCCCTGAACACAAGTGATTTTTGTACTTTTGCTTTGAAAGCAGCAAGCAAACCCAACCCCCATTCATGAAGTCAAAACCAAAGGCGATTTCCCCTTAAAGCGAGACAAACTCTTAGCTAAGCCCTATCCTAACTACTGAGCTGTTTTTGGTCTTTCCCCCCCCAGGGGTCACCCCTTCTACACTGTGAGAAGAGCGGAGTATTTGCAATGTCACCTTTCATACCTGTGGCACATAAAATGCAGAGCAAGTTAACAGTCACATTAACAGTTGCTTTTTTTTTTAAGTTTTGCATCAAACACAGATTATTTCCTGTTTTTGGATGGTTTTTTAATTGCCCCCGCCCACCCATGAAAAATACTTACCTGGTATAAGTACAACTCAAAAGTTTTGTTTTGTTTTTTTTCTCTTAAGACAAAAACACACTGACAATTTTTCCCCAGTTTCAAAAGATAAGACATTGAGACAGTGGGGTCACTCAGGACCATGTTATCACCAGGTCTGACAGATGTTTTTAATGTCAAGTCTGAGGTTTTGCTTTAAAGAAACTATGTGGGAAAGGGCAGAAGGGAAATCCAGTCTGACACACTGATAATATTCAAGAAAGAAAGCAGCCACGGGAGAAGGGGAAAGTAAGACCGGAGACCACTGTGTCAAGAGCATTTGCTCTAAGGCCTGCAACTCAGTGAACACAGCTAATTCCAGTTATAAGGTCACACACATAGTGATCAGATCAGTCAATTGTTGGGGATTCTTATCAACCAACTCTTCAGAAGATAAAAGCCATGTGGGATGATGGTTATTACAGAAGAGTCCCCACCCTCATTTCCTGGCAGAGAAAGATACCATCCCTCTCTATAATTTCTGCCAAGGGCTGGGCAAATTCTTTACAATGAGAACATACATATAACTACAATTCAGACTATTTAAACCCATATTTTCCCCTGGAGATGAAACTTAAGTTTCTTCTCACCTTTTGTTCAGTAGGGTCATGGGAAGATAAAGGCATGAACACCTACCCTAGGTCCCCCCAAAATCAAACTAGCATAGGAAGGGTAAATGAGGAGACAGCCACTTCCCCCCACACCAAACCCCCAAAATCCCATGCATCCCTGGGGACTAGACTTGAGCAAAGGGAAATAGAACCATGCAACCCTTACCACCCATTTAGAAATTATTCCCTAGCTCCCCACAAGACACCTACCCCATGCCACCTCTGCCTCCACGGCCACCTCCACGACCTCTGGGCTCATAGCCACCACTGCTACGGTTGTAGCCACCACTGCTGCTGCCGCCTCCGCCACCCCGTCCTCTTCCCCCACGGTCCTGCTGGCTACCCCCATAGCCGCTGCTACCACTGCCAGTCTGGTCCTGGTTGCCATAGCCACCACTTCCACCACTCATAGATGATTGATCTTGGCCATAGCTACCTATTAGGAAGAAAGGAGGATACTAGATTCTAGGCAGGGGTGATTCAAAACCCTTAGACTAAAGGTGAACTTGGGGAACATAACACAAACTTTCAAATACTAGAAGACCACCCTCAAGTTTTAGGACCAACAACAGATCTGTGAGGCAGAGGAATACAGATCCTTAGAAAATTTCGTTGGCATGGGATTAAAGGTGAGGGACTAAAAATAAGAGTCTTACCTCCACCACCCCCTCCACCGCCCCCACTGCTGCTGTTATACTGGTTCTGCTGGCCATATCCTTGAGGGGGATTGTAGGAGCTTTGCTGCTGTCCATAGGAACTTTGTTGTCCACCATAACCAGACTGCGGACCATAGCCCCCACCCTGGGGCTGTCCATAGCTACTGCTCTGGGAACTGCTACCATAGCTACAGAAGAGCAAAGAAAATAAATCAAAACCTGTATAATTGTTCCTCATCTCCATTTCCATTGTTCTACCACCTTCTAAATCCCATGTTATCCTTAATGCAATAATGTACACTCAATCTTTACTTCTTTCTCCAAACTCACCTTCCTGAAGTGCTGCTAGGAGCTGGCTGTTGGCTGTAGCCAGGATAGGATGACTGCTGACCATAAGAAGGTTGGGAACTCTGGCTACTTCCATAGCCACTGGCTGAACCATATCCTTGGGGAGCCGATTGGGTACCATAGCCTGCTGAATGGAAAAAAAATTTTTTTCAAGGATCAAAAACCATGTTGAACCTAGGAAAGAAATAAGTGGGTCAAGAAATATTTACTTTTTCTTTCTCATGATTATTGCCCTTCCTGTCTGATTTTCTTATACATCAAGACAAATATAACAATGATTAAAAGGATTACACACATTTAACTTGTATCTTTACTTGCTGTCTTGGGGAGGGGGAAAAACATGGAACAAAAAAAAAAAGACTATTTGGAAAATATCAAATGTTAAAAAAAGATTTAGTAAATAATTTTTCTATTTCTTTGGCAAGAAGTTTTTTTAATTCCCTTTCAACATAATGGCTACTCCAAAACTAATATACATCCACATTCTATTATAAATAATCCCTAGTCATCCTGACTTCTACATTTCCTTCTGTTCCTTATTTCAACCTAGTGCCTGCTCCTCATCTGCTAGAAGCCATCTCCTAAACTAGTGGTCAGTTACACTTCATCACATATTAAGTACTGCCCAAGTTAAAAGTTCCTTGAAAATAGAACCACTTATTTGAGTAGTGAGCAATATCAAACCAAATTTAAAGTAAATTAATCTTTATCCACTTGGGTAGATGAGAACCTATAAAATCTTTTATCTTTTCACTTTTTTTTTATGCTGGAGAAATAAAAAAAAAACCTAAAGGATAATACATTTAAGAAATAAAAGGAAATCACAGTGTATTATATTTGGGAGTTGATGAAGGAGTGATTTTTAAGACAATAAAAAAATGAAAACACGCAACAAAAGGGTTTTTGAGTTTGGGGAAAAGTCAATTATTAAATTGACTATTAAATTCCTTTGAAATCTAAAATACTGATTCTAAATGAGTTCAGATAGGTACCAGAATAAGTTGATAATACTTACTGTTCTGGGTTTGTCCGTAGGAGGAGCCATAGCTGCTCTGACCATAACCTGAGGTATCAGCTGACTGGCCATATCCACTATAACTCTGTTGGCCATAGGGCTGACTGCTCTGTTGGGAATAACCTTGTCCAGGCTGAGTAGGGTAAGCCCCATAGCTAGAAAAAGAACATGATTATCAAAAAAATGAAAACTGAACATGCACATCTTGCCACCAGTGTTTTCTTTTTGTTGCCATACTCACCTTTGTGTGGCTGGCTGAGTGTACTCTGTAAAAGGGGCAGAAAAAAGACAAATTACTCTTTATTATATACATATATCACACATACAGACAACCCTCCCCCCACTTCAAAAAATTTAATCTCAGAAGCACATTTTTTTTCTACTTTATTTTTGAGGGGTTTTTTGGGGGGAAGGGGAGATGTTTTCTTTCACAACATGCTTACGGAAATGTTTTTGTATAACTTCATGTGCTTTCTTAAAGGGGGTAAGGAAGAAGGGAGACTGGACCTCAAAAGTTTTAGAAACAAAGTAAAAGATTTTTTACATGTAACTGGGAAAAGGAAAAATAACAATATTAAATTAAAACAACCTCAAAAAAGCAAAATTAAAAAAAAAAGAGGGAAGAAAAGGATCAGTCTTTCAAAAGACTTAAGTGAAAAAAATTTCCTTCATTTTAAGACTAGAAAAAGGGATGCTAAACAGTTAAAGAAAGTTAAAGAAAAATACACCTGTCAGAGAAAAGTCATATATACATATACGTCAAGATATTAAAAATTGGCAACAAAATGTAAGGAATTCAGACAAGTATAATTCATAAATCAAGAAATAAAAGTTATGCCTTCCAAAAAAAGAAGAGTATGTTATTTGGTTTCTTTGTAGAGGTTTATGAAACTATGGATGTGGATATTCATAATAAAATAATTACTATCTAATTTGAGGGGATAGAAAGAGGGCTGTTGGTTGGTTTTTATCAATTTGTCTTTTACCTCCCCCCCCCCCATTTTTATACTTTGTTTCAAGGAATGCTTTTGGGGGTAGAGAAATGAAGCAAGATTTGGAAATGAATGTGAAAACAAAAAATAATCAGTGAAAAAATTTTTGAATTCCCAATATTTCTTGACCAAAAGCAAAAAATGAAGAAATATTAGCAAAACAATGACAAAAGAAAATGCAGGAAATGTTTTACTGAATTAGAACTGCTCAGAAAAATATTCTCCCTGCAATTTCACACTCTTTAAATTCAAGGGACTGAGACCCTTTTAGAATCAAAGGAGTAGATGACTTCATTCTAAGAAATGTGAAACCAGGCTTTGTACTAGAAGTACAAGTGGGCAGTTTTTTGGTTGGCTTTTTTTTTTTTTTGGGTCCAGCCTCTGATACGTTCTCAAACCTTGGGATGGGCAATTTATTTTCCTGAATCTTTCAATAATTTGTAATTACCTGCCCTACTTTTCATGGAATTGCAATGAGGTTTAAATTACAACGTCCAGGGAAATTAAAGAATTATTACCATTGGTTACCAAAAACAGCTGAAGCAGAGAACAGTAATTCCGCTCTTTTAGAATAAAAAAGAATTCTTTCCATTCATAAATGGAAGTTCCAGGAATGGGATAAAACTAATCACAAGCCTTCCTTCATAGTGCTGGGCGGTGCGAGTACTAGAAGAAAGGCCTTCTAGCAAAAAAAAAAAAAAAAGGGGGGGGGGGGGGCTGGAATCTCCACTGGGACCGTTGCTTAGCGGGAAACGAGGGACCCTGTGTTTTGCAAACCTCCTCACTCCGGCCGACAGCGTGGCTGCACACTCTTGAAGAGCAAAGCCTCGGCCATAGCGTGGAGAAAGAATGGGAAAAGGGCAACTACAGTGCTGAAGGAGGTCTGGCGCGTAAAAGTGTGAAGGTTCCCAGAGAAAAGCTACGAAAAACTGGGTTGGGAACCGGCCGTGGGCAAGGGACACGCATATCCCGACAAGGCCTCCGCTCCCGGGCAGGGCGTGGATCCAAGGCGCGTGCGCACCAGAATCGCCCGGATGCGGCACTGCGACAAAGCGGGAAGGAGTAAAAAGCTAGCAGCGAAAGAGGGCAATGAACGGCGTTTTCCTCCGCCGCTTTATGGGCCCAACATTTCAGCCGCCAAGGTTTTAGCTCCCAAAAATAAAGGGGAGGTCACAGAAAAACTGCTGCCAGTCAGCTCTACGCTAACGCGCCAGGACCACGGGACAAAATGGCGGCAGCGGCCTCTTCGACCCGCCCACCCCCCTCCGCTTACTTCCCGCCTAGACCGCGCGAGGATGAAACCCCTTCCTCCCAGACCCGACCACAAGCCATCCGGCCATACTACTTTTCTCCCGACTCAGGGCCCCAAAAAAAGTCTCCGGGCCCCTCCGAATGCTAACCTAGGCTACGCGCGAGAAGACCAAGGATCGGCTCACCTCCCCCACGAGTTCTTACCGTTGGAAGCCATGTCCGCGCACGCGCACAACGGCTGCCGAGCAACAGAAAACAGAAGACAGCCGACCACCGACGCCTCGAGGACTGAAAAGCCCCACCCCTTGTGCTGAAACTTATGTACTCCTCCCCCTCCTCCTACGCACCGCAGAGGGCTGTACCAAGTGTAGAACGAGGTGGAGGGCCGAGACAACCGGACGAATAAAACTTCCGGAACTTTGGGAGACTATCGATACAAGAGACGAAAAATATAAACCTTTAAAGAGTTGTGCTAGAACATTTTGTCTTTACTTGGCGTAAGAGGTAATATGACTTCATCCTAATTAGAAAATTTATAAGTGTCCCCCTTTGAACAGAAAAAAATGGTTTGGTTGGAAGCAAAGGCACGAAAAGAAAGGAAGAGGATGTGAAGGGGGAGGGGTAACAGCGGTGTGAGAACGAACCATTGGCTGGGATTGAGGGGGAGGAAGGCAGGCCCAGTTCCGGAGTCGGGCGGCTGGGTAGCCAGTCACTCCGCCCCGCGTCCCTCTTTCTGGGGCGGGAGGCGAGGAACCGCTGCTGTGTGCGCTTGAGCAGAAGGCTGCTGATTACAATGGACAGAGGGAGCTGAGCATCCCTGACCTCCTCTGGGGCCTGCCTGCCTGCCTGCCTGCCTCGGGGTCCGAGTCGCACACATGCGCCAATGGCTTCTACACAACAGGTCCCCCATAATACAGCCCTGTAACCCCTACAAACAGTTACCCCATAACATTCCCATAAGCGCACCATGCTCCCTGTGCCCACTCCCTATTAACATTTCCTCACGGACCTCCGAGGAGTCCCCTGCCCAGTCTGGGGGGTATCAGAGCCAGCTCCGACCAGTTCCAATTGTTCAGTTTTCTATGTGAGTGTTTGCACCTCGGCATTTGGCAAATGCTACAAACCAGCTTGATTTATTGTTTTGCTGATTGTTTAGACTTGAGAAAATGTTAATTTAGGGAGCCAGCTGTTAGCTTTTATCAGCATATTCTTGAAGACAATCGCTCCCCCCACTTCCCCCATAACCTGTAATTCCAAAAATATAATTTCCCCCTATACACACTCTATGACGCCCATACGTAGACGGTTCCCCTCACCCCTGCGAGGGAAAGGCAAGTTTTCTTTGAGTATAATGAGCTATTTGAAATGTCTGTTTTGTTTTGTTTTCTGTATCTAACTATAGGTAAATATCCTATTGTATTTTAAGTATTTTCTGTGGTGAAAGAAATAAATGGTTGTTCTTTAATAATTTCTGTACATTGATCATCTTTTCTAGAAGGAAGCTTTTAATCTATATTTGAAGAGAATCCTAAATACGAGCATTCCCTAAGCCTTGTTTTTAGAGATTTCTCTGGAGTTTGAGGTGAAAGCAATGAGCTGCAAGATTAAAAAAAAAAAAAAAGATTCCCCCCTTCCTCCCCAGTTCATGCCCTCTTAAAAAATGAATCTGAGTCCATGTTACCTCGCTTGTGGGAGGGAGCCTGGAACCCTGGATTGTATGTTAATTTTTACAGGAACTTTTTTTTTTCTTTGTTACAAGGGATTGCTCTCTGGGAAGGGGAAAGGAAAATAATTATTTGGAAAAATTATAATGCAAGAATAAAATATTTTTTAAATCGATTAATTGTAGACCTCTAGACATTTGATCTCTAAAGGCTCTTAAATTAAGCTCTTATATCTCAAGGCCTGAGGCCTGATTGTATGAATTAAATGTCTGACTAAATCATTCTTTCACTTTTTCTGCTTGAATGCATAGCACCCTTAGGGTAACCTGTAACTGAAGACAGGAAGTGAAAGTCTGCTTCATAGAATTGGATGAGAAGTTGTTGAACATTGCTAAAATCTGGTAGGCAGAGCAGCCTTCATAAATCATAGTCATATTTTTATTCACAGGGGATATAACACTCTAGGAAATCAACGGAAATAAGAGGCACTTATTTCCTTATTATTATTATATTAAAACAACTGTAAGATTGCATATTATAGTTGCCAGATTAGCAGAAATGATGAAAAAGAAAAATAGTAAACATAAAGGGGTTCTGAAAAGGCAAACCTGATAATGCACTATATACCCTTGAATTTGGTCCAATTATTAGGCAAAAACAATGTAATACTACTACTGGAATATACCCCCAAGGAGATCAAAACCAGAGGGAAAGGTCCCATATATTTATATGACAAAAAGACAGATTGTTTATTATTAGAGTACTTGCCAGAAACAAATTGACTGTCTTATCAGTTTTGGAAGTGGCTAAAGAAAGTATGGTATTTTAACTGTAATTAAATTATACTATCAAAACTGATGATTCAAGACATTTGAGATTATTTGTTTGAATTTATGCAAAGTAAGATTAGACAGACAAATAGAAGATAAAATATTTGTTAAACATTTCCCATGTACCTGGCACTATGCTAAGCATTGAGAATAAAAATATTAAGTCCCCAAATGATAGTTCCTACACTAAAGAAACTTACATTCTAAAGGGGGAAGATAGGGGAAGGGGACACTGAGGAGATACATTCATACATAAGGGCAAAATGGAAAAGTCTAGAGGTTCAGGAGCTGAAGCCAGGATAGAAGTGATGTGAGTATGGATGCCTGGAATATTCCTGATCTTAAGAAAGGAATCATGAATCGGAGCGGCATCCTCAGAGTGAGAAGATTGCCATTCCAGAGATGTAAGGGGGTCAGAGAATCAAAAGCAAAGCTGAAGTGATCATGAATGACCTGGGCTCCATATGAAACAGTGATCTTGGAAAAGAACTCATCAATCAAATGAAAAGTCAAAGAGATAGAGATATTTTCAAGATAAGGCTGCTGATCAGGAGGTAGGAGAAGCCAAAGTTAAACAGAGATAGGGGGAAAAAATTAGGTAATAGATTATAGATATAGAATCATGTATACACTTTTAGACAAAACCAGTGTATTGATTTATTTGATTATATATTAGTTGAAGAAGGTTTTCTTAGGGGAAAGAGAAAGTCAGTTAAAAAAAAATAACCTTAAAATAAAGCATCAAAAAATATTTAAAAAGAAGTAAAATCAGTGGAGCCTGATAACTAGATCAGCTGGATATTGTTCTTGCACTGGAGGAACTTGAAAAATCTAATGGAGAAATAAAACTAGCATAAATTTCAGGTAAATCTATATTATAATTATATGTCAGCAATGGCATCTGACTAAAGATTAGAGTTGTAAAGATTATACAAAGGATGATGTAAAAAAAAGTTAGTCAATTCAAGTTCAAAGCTCATCTTGGACACTTCATTCTCTATGAGACCATGGTAACTGAGATTGTATATCTGTATTTTCACCTATACAATGAATTGAACTCATAATATTTTGTAAAGAAAATGCTCCGTAAAACCTTTTAAATACTAAGAATTGTTTTCATTATAATTTAATCAGGTATAATGAATTTTGAGCATGTACAATTTTCCTAGGGGAGATCATGTGTTCCCTACTGCATGGGTGGGGGTAACCTCCTTTGATTGGTTACCTGTTTTTTTAAAAAACGTGACACTGAACTGCACTCTTTCCCTCCATCTTTAACCCCATAGGACCAGTACATCCAGCCATGGAGATCTTGGAGCATGGATAACAAGTAGGGTAATGCAACCAGTCAGGCTAACATGGAAGCTCTGAGAGACCAGAGTGCCTGGGACTTTAGCCTGAGAGGAGTTGTGGATTTGAAACAGGAACTGAGTTCTATGAGAACCTATCACCTAAATCTCTTCCCAGTCCTAGAGACTTAAGTGATTCAAAGAGAAAGATTAGGTCTACATGAGATAGGGAAGCATTTTTGCATATTTGTGATTATACTGTGTGAAATAAGTATTCCTTTGTAAACCATCCTGTGTCACAAATTGAAATCCTCTTTTAAGAAATGAATATTAGGGGGAACAGAGAGATAGCACAGTAGATAGAGTTCTGACCTAAAGTCAGAAATACCAGAGTTCAAATCCAACCTCAGACACTTAACACTATGTGACCCTGGGCAAGTCACTTAACCCCATTTGCCTCTCAAAAAAAAAAAAAAAAAAATCCCAATGAGATATGAGTTAGTTTCATTATATAGGTAAGGAAACAGACATAAAGTATGATTTGCCCATGGTTCTCTTCAACATTTTTAACCTTAATTTGAGAGAGTGGCAAAGTAGCATTTATATATGCAGAAAATACTCTAGAGGATAGAAATGGAATCCAAAAAGATTTCAACAGTCTAGAATGATGGACTGAATCTAATAAGCTCAAATTGGATTATCTAGATTTGTGATTGATCACGATAAAGACAGCTTTCAATGCAATTGGCAAAGTTGAGATAGCAAGATGGTGCCAGAGTTCACCTAGGCCTGGACTCAGGAAGACTTGAGTTCAAAGCCTGCCTCAAGTACAAGCTATGTGACCCTGGTCAAGCCATTCAACTCTTTTCAATCTCAGTCTCCTCCTCTGTAGAGTAAGGATAATAGGCACCTATTTCACAGGAATTTTTGTAAGAATGAAATGAAATAATATGTGTACAGTACTTTGCAAATCTTAGTTCTACATAAATGCTATCATTATAAAAACCCCTTTATACTATCACAGCTTGCACTTCTTTCTACAAAATATAAATATTGATTACCTTCCTCTGATGGTTGTAATATTTCACAAAGATCAATGGTACAGCATTACTCTGGCTTATTTTTTAGTTAAACAAGTCCACACCCATGTCTCTTAAATGAATTTAAATACTTAAATGAATAAAAAGCATTTATTAAGTACTTACTAAGTGTCAAGCAGAATGCTTAAGCTTTCAGGACACAAATACTTAAGTAAAACAATCCTCTGAAGGAAGTTACATTCTAACAAGGAAACATTTATAGGGGAATGGAAATAGAGGACTCTCAAGCATTCCTTGCAAGATGGTCAGAACTGAATAGATGGAAATGCAAGAAAGGAGAAAAGAGAAAAAAAAGTACTCAATTTGATGAAGAGACTATGTGAAGATGAATTATTTACAGGGAAAAAGAGGGAAAGAAGAAGTGTACCCCCTTAGAGCAAGAGGTCTTCAAAACTCAAAAGGAAAATTAAATTAGATAGGAGAGGGGGACTAGGTCTGATTTTATCTTATTTTGGTGGACTAAGAAGGAAGAAAAAGGAAAAAGGGAAGAGAACTTATTATCCCACTTATTAGAGATACAAATCATAGAAACAATTGCAAATTTCATCTAAGGAAATAACAATGGGACAGCATATCACAATTTAGGAGAAAAAAGTCTTCAATTAAAAACCAAAATAGAAATCCTGATAATCAAAGAAGGAATTAAGAAAATTGAAAAAAAAAAAAAAACTATCAAATTTGTAAATAAATAAGAAACTAATAAAGTTAATTTGATTTAAAAAAAGAGGAATATCAAATTGCTTGAATCAAAAATGAAAAAGCAGAATTCAGTATGTGCAAGAATGTTTGTGGCAGCTCTCTTGGTAGTGGCCAGAAACTGGAAACTGAGTATATGCCCATCAATTGGAGAATGGCTGAATAAATTGTGGTATATGAATATTATGGAATATTATTGTTCGGTAAGAAATGAACAGCAGGATAATTTCAGAAAAGCCTGGAGAGACTTATATGAACTGATGCTGAGTGAAATGAGCAGGACCAGGAGATCATTATATACACTTCAACAACAATACTATATGATGATCAATTCTGATGGACTTGGCCATCTTCAGCAATGAGATGAACCAAATCATTTCCAATGGAGCAGTAATGAACTGAACCAGCTACGCCCAGAGAAAGAACTCTGGGAGATGACTATGAACCATTACATAGAATTTCCAATCCCTATATTTTTGCCCCTTGCATTTTTTATTTCCTTCATATGCTAATCAGTACAGTATTTCAGAGTCCAATTCTTTTTGTACAGCAAAATAAAGGTTTGGACATGTATACTTACTTTGTATTTAATTTATACTTTAACATATTTAGTATGTATTGGTCATCCTGCCATCTAGGGGAGGGGATGGGAGGAAGGAGGGGAAAAATTGGAACAAAAGGTTTGGCAATTGTTAACGCTGTAAAATTACCCATGCATATATCTTGTAAATAAAAAGCTATTAGAAATTAAAAAAAAAAAAAAAAAAAAGCAGAATTCACAATAAATGAAGAAAGTAATTAGTTTTGTTTAGTTATATTTCAATGAAATTGATAACAACCAATGAAATATTCTGATGAATATAAATATTTATAAAAATATAAAATCCCCAGAATAAAAAAAGAAATTGATAATTAACTCAGTATCAGAAAAAAAAAAAAAAAAGAATGAGACTTAAATGAACTCGCGAAGGAAAAAAATCTTCAGGATTAGATGAATTTACAAATAAATTCTATTAAATGTTAAAAGAACAATTCCAACACTACATAAACTGTTTACAAAAAGAAGAAAAGAAAAGACACTTCCAAGTCTATTCTGTGATACTAATATTTCTTGATACCTAAACCAAGCAGATAGAGTAAATTTTATTCATAATGAACAACAGAGAAATAGGAGTTGAGTGAAGAGTTGCTTGGCTGTGTGACCCTGAGCAATTGCCTCAGCAGAAAAAAAATAAAAATAAAAATAAAATTAAAAAAAAAAAGAGTGAAGGGTTGGTGTAGGAGTTATTAAACTTCAAAGTAAACTCAAAGAAAGCAAACATATTAAATGTTAAATAGATATATTAAAAAGATTATACATTGTGATGAACTTAGATTTATATCACAAATGAAGAATTGGTTCAATATAAAGACAACTATTAACAGAATCAAACATGTTAAGAAAAATCACATAATTATATCAATAGATGGTAAAAGGGATTTTAACAAAATCTATTAAAAAAATACTTGAAAACATAGGGGACAAATGGTCTTTTCCTTAAAATGGCAAATAGTACCCTATCTAAAACCAAGAGCAAACACTATGAAATACATAATGGTTGGAGAATAAATAAAATTAGGGTAAATCAAGGATACTCATTATCAACACTACTATTTAATATTGTACCAGAAATGCTATCTTATAGTCAAGAAACAAAACGCTTTTGAGGAGAGACAGGGTAAAAGGAGAGATGGGGTTAGAATAAACAGGGGTAAAAAGAAAAAAACAAGCAAGAATAATTGTGAAAAAAATCTTTGAGCCAAGTTTCTGATAAAGGCCTCATTTCTCAAACAGACAGAACTGAGTCAAATTTATAAAAATAATAGCCATTTCTCAGTTGATAAGTGATTAAAAGATAAAAAGTTTTCAGATAAAATAATCATAGTTATGTAGATAGTTATGATATGGCTATATTTCATATAGCTAGATGAAAAAAAGCTTTAACTCATATCAAGTTAACTTACTATTTCTCAGGCAGAAATAGTAAATGCAATTCTTTTCAGATCACAGATCAAATCACAGATAAAAATTACATTCAATAAAAAGCCAGGTGAAAATAGACCAAAAAAGTAACTAGAAACTAAATAATCTCATCCTAAAGAACTCACTGTTTGTCATTGGAGAAATGTAAATTAAAAATAATTCTGAAGTATTACCACAAACCTATTAAATCGGCTAATAGGACAGAAAAGGAAAAGGACAAATGTTGGAGGGGGTGTGAGAAAAATGAGATATTAACACACTGTTGGTAGAATTATGAAAATCATTCTGTGGAGCAATTTGGAACTTTGCCCAAAACTTTGCATTGACCTAACAATACCATACTAGATTTATATCCTAAAAGAGAAAAAAAATATGAAAAAGACTTATATATGTGTAAAAAAATTCACAGCAACTCTTTTCTGGGGCAAAGAATTGGAAATTGAGGGGGCTATCCATTAGTTTGGGGAACAGATGAATAAATTGCCATAAGTAATTATGATGGAATTATTATTATTATTATATTTATTATTATAAATGATGAATAGGATGCTCTCAAAAAACCTAGAGACTTCCATGCGCTGAAGCAAAGTAAAATGTACTCTGTACAAAATAACAGCAATATTGTATGACTAAAAGAAAATTAATAAAATTTATAACTATATTGTAAGATGATCTGTGACTTAAATAACTATTCTCAGCATTACAATGATCCAAGACAACTCTGAAGAACTTATGATGAAAACTTATGATGGTTTCTGAATACAGATTGAATTTTTTTTAAACTTTATTTTTCTTGAGGTTTTTTTTGGTCTGTTTTCTTTTATATTTCTTTTCTTTACAAATACATTCTTTATATTTCTTTACATTTCTTTTCTTTTGACAATTATGGAAAAGTTTTACACGACTACACATGTATAACTTAAATTTCTTGCATTCTCAGTGGGGGAGGGGAATGCAGACTGAAGAAGGGAAAGAATCTAGAAATCAAAAGTTTTAAAAACAAATGTTAACAATTGTACATATAACTGGGGGAAAATAAAATACTAAATAAGTTTTTAAAAAAGAAAGAAGGAAATGATACCTTAGCGATAAAACAAGAAAAGGAGGAATCAAGGGAAATAACATAGGCAAAGAGGAAACAAAACTTGATTTTTGCATATATGACAATCTATATAGAAAACAGTATAAACTAAAATTTTAATTGAACCAACAAATTCAGCAAATTTGAAGAATATAAAATAAATCTACATGAATCTTTAGAAATTCTGCATATTACTAATAAAACTCATCAGGAAGAAATAGAGAAATTACATTTTAAAATGACTACAGAAGGTATAAAATGTATCTACCTTTCCAGATGCACAAAAAGTATACAAAAATATCTACAAAAAAAAGTTTATTGAAATAGAGACATAGTTATTGCACTTAGGACTAGAGAACTCCAGGCTCCTGCTTCACAATTCTGAGCTCTACCTACCACTTTAAGGATGCCTTTTCATGAGATGTATTTATTACTAGGAAAAAAGGAAAACATCAAATCCAGGAGATCTCTCCAAATCTAACCCCAACTGCTTTCCTACACAAATATCACATCCTGGCCTGGTCAGTAAATGCCAATGAAGCTAAAAGGAAGAATGGATCATTAAAGGCTTTACAGATGTGATGGGATTTAATCTAAGATCCTACAAATAGAATTTGGATAAGCAGAGAAAAGGGAGAACTTTTCAGGAAAAACAGATTAAGTCAAGCTAAAGGTACATTTGGAGGGGGACAAAAACATATATAATAATAATATATATAATAATAATAGATCAATTTAGTGCAAGGATGGGAGAGATTATGAAACAAAGTGGAAATAGGGAGCCTCTGCCTGAACATTTCTCTTTTGGTCATGTTATTCCTAGGTAGAAAATTTTGTTGTTCAGCCATTTCAGTTATGTTTGACTCTTTAGGCCCTCACTTGCAGTTGTTAACTTGAATTAAAGAGAAAGCAGCTAATAAAGAAAATATTGAGATTTTTAGTCAGGATAAGGAAGTTGAAACTGGGATATCAGAGCAGCAAGGATAATGGTGAATACCATTCACCATTGGGGAATACACAAAACGGGCTGGACATGCAGTTTTTAAAAAGTAGTAGGGGGAAAGAAAATAAAGTAGTAGGGCAGAGGGGGAAGGGTACAATCCAAGAGGGTTGGGGCATTCTTTGATTTACATGGTAAATTGTTTTGCATAACAGAAAGTCCATAGAGAAAGCTTGGAAATCTAGGAGGGGAGAATTGGGACATTTACAAAATATTCTGAGGCTGGGAGTGATCATTTCTAGTCCACTTGGACAATTTGTGGGTCTGAGAATGGGTATAAGATTAGTTTCAGTCAGCTTGCAATCAGCTGGATTTGACAGGGTTTTCTTGGCAAAAATTGGTTTTCTTGCCATCCTTGGCAAAAATACTGAAGTGCTTTTGCCATTTCCTTCTCCATCTCATTTTAGGAGGAAACTCAGGGAAACAAGAGTTAAGTGATTTGCCACAATGACTAGGCCAGGGTCACACAGCTAGTAAGTTTCTGATATGAGAAAGTATCTGAGGCCAGTGTCCTGAACTCTGGAAAATTAATCTTCTATACTCCAGGTCCACCATTCTAGTTGCTGTAGGTATAGAATATTTTCCCCCTAAGCATTCCTCTTCCATAATTTCTACCTACCAAGAACCTAGAATGAATTCCTTGATCTCTCCATGAATAATCTACACAACTAAGTGTCTGAGGCTAAACTCAAACTTAGGTCTCCCTGACTCCAAGGCCAATATTCTATATACACGATAATTGCCTTCTTCTGGACACCTGTGCTCATCTCTGATATGAAAGATGCAAGAAGGGATAAATAGGAGAGCTTATCACTTTATCCAACTTCCCCATAGGAAAAAATATTATTCTTCATTACTTTTGTTAAAATAGATTTAATCACTGCCCCCAAGGTCAAAGCAGATCAAAGCACCTTTGATGGAAAAGGGAGAATATGGGTTGATTCAAGAGTTTGGGTGGGCAATCAAAAGTCCTAGAGCCAACAGTTCCTAGCTGCACAGGGTGGGACATATAAGTTCAGCTTAATTCTTATTTCCATCTGTTAAATGGAGTATAGTATTACAGTATTAACTGTACTTCTTTGTTGGAATCCTAGTGTTAACTCAACTTGAAACAAGGTACTAAGTGGAACTGAGAAAAAATGCTTGTGTTCACACCTATATTCACTGGAGTTCACATGTTTGAGAGATTTCAGAGTTTAAGTATGAGATATCCAAATTCACACCTCCCTTGAAACTCTCAGGGCTGGAGAGCACTCTGGGAGAAGCCCATAATCCCTCTCTCTCAGAAGAGATCCTATATAAGAAACCAGACAGAGGCTCTCATGGGGAGTTGAACTGAAAACACGGAGAGAAGAGTTCAGCTGACTTAGATTGAAGAAGGGAGCGACGGTCAGTTCAGCAGAAGCCCACTCTCGGAGGCACAACCAGATTCAGCACTCTGGGAGATTGAGAGCCAGAAGCCCTCTCTCGGAGGCAAGAGAGATTCATTCCATCTGGAGGCTGAAGAAAGCAGAGGCAAAGGACAAAGCTGCAAGAGCACTTAGAACCAAGGAGAGAGAGCAGAGGTAGAAGCAAGGGACAATCTGCAAGAGCTCTTGGAATCAAGCAGAGAGATAGGCCTCTGAGCTTCTGAGCTAACCAGGCCCAAGGAAAGAGACAAGACTTGGAAGGAGAAAATAAATGTTTGCATTTTATCAGCTGGCTGCATTTTGGGTGATTATTTACTTGTAACTGAAACTAAGGCTGCCTCCAGAAAACCTCCCCAAGAAACCTGCTCTCTCCCAGAGAGAACCATTATATATTATTTTAAAGAAAAAGAGCACCACACTTCTTCACAACGTTGTTCTGAATGTCAGTGACACAATGTACATATGATACTTTTTAAGTGTAAAGCATAATAGAAATGTAAATTATAATTACTTGGATTACAACTCCCAAGATCTTTCCCACCAAACTATGACTTATTAGAAGTTTAATAAATGGGAGCAGCTAGGTGGTACAGTGGATACAGCACTAGCCCTGAAGTCAGGGCTTGAGTTCAAATCTGGTCTCAGACACTTAACAAATGTTAAGTGTCTGAGACCAGATTTGAACACTTTTCAAAAAGTATTCACACCTATGATAATGTAATTATAAGACAGCATATAAACTGGGACAAACTCAGGCAGAGTAAGAGCCAGAGAACACAAGCAGACTGGAGTTGGGAGCTCAAGCTCTGAGAGCCAAGAAGAGCCAGATTCATTCCATTGTAAGTCACTTAACCCTAGATTGCCTCAACAAACAAACAAAAAATACTTTAATAAATGTTGATTGATAACATCATTTAATCGAACCCTTTATTTTTTGGCTAAGGAAACAAAGCAGTAAAGTGATTTGCCCCTTATAGTAAATTTTGAAAAGTTGGAAGAAGTCCAGAAATTAGAATTCTTAACAGAGTTTGCCCCAAGAAGTGACTTGCTTAATTAACCCAGTGGCCAAAATGCTTGTATCCAAATTGTAAAGTCCAAATGTAAAAGTCAAACAGAGAATTTATATTTTATCCCAGTGGCAATTAGAGAATCATAGCAATCTTGTAAAATCTTAATCCATCTATTTCTGATATATATTGCCTTCTTTTAAAAAATACTAGTCCCCTTCTAGCATTTAGCACAGTGTCTGAAACATACTAGTAGGCATTTAATAAATGTTTATTTGACTGACTAAAAGATACAATCATTTAAACAAATGAATGAAACACTTATTGTTAACTATGTGTCAATAAACTTTAATGAACAAGAATCAGTGAATATAATTCTGGTCATCATTACATCTACCGTGAACAAGAATTACTTAGATGAAATAGAGTAATCCTCATGAATCAATAAAAAGATAAGAAAAGAAAAAAAATCATCACTTGAAGAATGGTTAAACAAGTTGTTGTATATGATTGTAGTGGAATAGGATGATTTCAGAAAAAACTAGAAAGATATACATGATCTAATGCAGAGTGAAGTGTACAGAACCAAAAGCCCATTGTACACAGTAATAACAATATTATATAATGAACATCTGTGAATGATTTAGCTAATCTCAGCTATATAATGATCTAAGACAATCCTAAAGCACTCATGATGAAAAATGCTATCCAACTCAAAGAAAGAACTGGTAGTGTCTGAATATAAATAAACTAACGCATGCTATTTTTCATTTTCTTTTTTTCCTTTTTTTTTTTTTTACTTCTGAGTTTTTCTCCACAAAATTACTAATATGGAAATATGTTTTAAATAATTGCACATATATATCCTATAACAAATTGCCTGCCGTTTCAGAGAGGGGAAAGGATAGAATTTGAAATTCAAAACTTTACAAAATGTTAAAACCTGTTTTTACATATAATTGGAGAACAATAAAATATTTCAAAAAGGAAGAAATACTGCGATATAATCTAAAAAAAATATTATCATTTCTGTTTGAATTTAAGGCAAACCATTCAACATTATAATACTCCAGCCACTGATGCTAAAGAGGCCAAAATTCATCAGTTCTATGAAGATCTACAAAATCTATAAATAACACCTCCCAAAAAGTTATATTCATCATAGGGGACTAGAATGCTAAGGAGGAAATCAAAAAGTAATTGGAATAACATATAAATTTGGCCTTGTAGTTGAGGGAAATTATTTTTCTACTAGCGACCCAATTATTAATTAGAATTGAGACTTTTCTATTTCCTCATTCAAGGACTGGTCCTAATAAGCCAGGTTAATGAAATTGCCCAAAATCATTTGGAAATATAGTTCTCAATCTTGGACGGGATCCAACTAAAAGATCATACTTTTGTTTAAAGTATAACCAGAATCTAATCTAGATGAATTCCAGATCCAAAACATCTTTTGCTTTTTGCCCTTGAACCCCTCCACTGGAATCTAGGGTAACCCAGCTCAAAGGAGAAAACCAACAGGAACAGTCTGCGTAGAGATGTAATGCTTTATCCAGATTGCTGGAGGTAGCAGATCTCATGATAAAGTAACATTCTCAGCAGGAGCTGAAGGCTTTTCCACCCCCTCATTAACTGTTCACTAATAAGGGGTTAATTTTCAACTGTCAGGGGTACCTCCTTTTCCAAAAGTATTCACACCTATGATAATGTAATTATAAGACAGCATATAAACTGGGACAAACTCAGGCAGAGTAAGAGCCAGAGAACACAAGCAGACTGGAGTTGGGAGCTCAAGCTCTGAGAGCCAAGGAGAGCCAGATTCATTCCATTGTCCAGCTTTGTGGTAGCTGGAGGCTGAAGCGCAAGCCCTCGGACTCAGAGATTCATTCACTCCATCTCCCACCACCGTGGTGGCAGGGTTCTCCTCCTTTGTTTCTCCACTGAAACCAAGACTCCCCGAAGGCCTCTAAGAAATCTAGCCTAGGCCCCAAGCAAGGAAACTAGATTGTGAAGGAGATATTAAAGGATTTGGACTTTAACACCTGGCTATTCTCCTGGTGATTACTGAACTGAAAAGAAGGCTGCTCCAGAGACCTCCAGAAAACCAACAAGAACCTTACATTAGAGTACAAAACAAAGCAGAACAGACACCAATATAGTTTTGTCAAGATAACTGACTGGCCATAGCAAAGATTCTTAACAATCTAAAAGGAGGCTGTACCCATGGAAGTCACCAAATGATCAATATAGAAATCAGACTGATTATATACTTTGAAGCCAAAGGTAGAAAAGCTCTATATAGTCAATTAAAACAAGATCTGGAGTGATCTTATTATTACCAATAACCATAGATTAGTAGTAACTAATCTAGAGTCAAACATACTGGAAAATGAAGTCAGGCAGACCTTAGGAAGCATTGCTAGTAGAAATAATGAAATTCCAACTGAGTTATTTAAAATACTAAAAGATAATGTTGTTAAAGTATTACATTCAGTATGCCAATAAATTTAGTTTATGCCCTAATCCTTTTTATTTTTGTTTTGAAAGCTTTTTTATTTTCAAAACATATGCATAGGTGATTTTCAATATTCACCCTTGCAAAAACCTTTTGTTCTAAATTTTTTTCCTCTTTCCCTTCTCAAGAGGCCTGTCCCCTATTCAGCAAGCAATCCAATATATGTTAAACACAATTATCATGCTGCACCAAAAAAAAAAAAAAAAAAAAAAATCAGACCAAAAAGGAAAAAAAAAATGAGAAAGAAAACAAAATGCAAGCAAACAGCAAAAAAGGTGAAAATACAATGTTGTGATCCACACTCAGTCTCCACAGTGCTTTTTCTGGGTGCAGATGACTCTATCACAAAACCATTGGAACTGGCCTGAATCACCTCATTGTTGAAGAGTCACATCCATCAGAATTGGTCATCACATAATCTTGTTGCTGCTATGTACAATGTTCTTCTGGTTCTGTTCACTTCACTTAGCATTAGTTCATGTTAAGTCTCTCCAGGTCTCTCTAAAATCTTCCTGCTAATCATTTCTTATAGAACAATAATATTCCATAGCATTCATATATCATAATTTATTCAGCCATTCTCTAACTGATGGGCATCCTCTCAATTTCCAGTTTTTGCCACTACAAAAAAGGGCTGCCGCAAACATTTTTGCGCGTGCGGATATTTTCCCCTTTTTTATGATCTCTTTGGGATACAGACCCAGTAGTAACATTGTTGGATCAAAGGGTATGTACATTTTGATAACCCTTTGAGCATAGTTTTATATTACTCTCCAGAATGGTTGGATCAATTCACAATTTCACCAACAATGTATGTGCCCCAGTTTTCCCACATCCCCTCCAACTTTCATCATTCTTTTCCTATCATCAGGTGTGTAGTAGTCCTTAGAATTGTCTTAATTTGCATTTCTCTGATCAATAGTGATTTTAGAGCATTTTTTCATATGACTAGAAATACTTTTAATTTCTTCATCTGAAAATTATTTGTTCATATCCTTTTTATGTCCCAATCCTAAAGAAGGACAATACAAAGGAATATTCAGATTATTCAACATTGTGCTCACTTCAAAAGCCAGCAAAGTTATGCTTAAGATTCTGTGAGCAAGACTTCATGTGAGCCAAAAATTACCAGAAGAGCAGCCTGGTTTTCAAAAAGGCAGAGCAACCAGACACCACATTACTGATATTCACCGAATTTTGGAGAAAACAAGGGAGTTCCCTGCTTCTGTTTCATTGACTACACTAAAGCTTTTGATACTCTGGATCACCACAAAATGTGTCATCCTCAAAAAATTTGGGAGTACTGGATCATCTTACTTGTCTCTTTAGGAACTTATATACAGAACCAAAAAGCAACTGTCAGAAACAAAAATGAACAATCAATTGATTTGAGATTGGGAAAGGAATATAACAAAAGTGTATGTTGTCACCTTATTTATTTAACTTATATGTGGAGTACATCACGTGACACGCCAGGCTGGATGAATCAAAAGCTAGAATTAAGGTTGCTTAAAGAAAAGACAATATCAGATGTGCAGATGATACTACTCTTTTGGCAAAAAGTGAAGAGGAAGTGAAAAAGTAAAGAAGTCTTTTGATGAGGATAAAAGAAGAGAATATAAACATTAGCTTGAAGCTTAAAAAAAAAAAAAAACCACCAAAAAACCCCTAAGATTTTGGCAACTAGTCCTATCATGGCAAATGAGGGGGAAAAAAATGGAAGCAGTATCAGATTTTATATTTATATTTATATAATGAGCAGTAACTCAGTCATATCTGACTTTTCATGACTGTGGATAATAGCTTGCTAGGCCCTTATATTCTACAAAATCTTCTGATCTGTCATGGAAACAATGAACATGAACTTGAACAGAGGGACTGAACAGCAACACCATGTACAAAGCACAGTGCTGAACTATGGGAATACACAGTTTTTGCTCTGAAAGAACTCAGATTCTAATGAAAGCAACAGTAAGGCAAAAGGAAGTCATTTTGTAGGCCTCATTGTATTGGGTGGAGGGTGGGTAGGAGGATTGGGCAGAGAAGGTAGAAAGGGATTAGGAACAGTCAGGGGTTTCTCAAAATGTGTCTTGTTTTGGGTTTGTTGTTTTTGTTTTTTGAGAGGCAGTTAGGATTAAGTAATTTGCCCAGGATCACACAGCTAATAAGTGTTAATGTCTGAGGCTGAATTTAAACCCAGGCCCTCCTGATTCAAAGCCCTGTGCTCTATTCACTGTACCCTCTAGGTATCCAACAACATTGTCTCTTACTAGAAACTGTTAAAGAATTCAAACCAAGAGCAAGGCAACTAAAGACAAAAAGAGAATAGATATTGATTTGGATGGCTGCTCCTTTTAAATAATTTTTCCCCCGAACAGCAAAAATCTAACTTCTTTTCCTCCTACCCTAATTAAGGATGTAAAGAAAACAAAAATCTTGTTACAAATATGTATAGTTAAACAAAACATATTTCCATGTTGCCATGTTCAGAACTATGAGGGAATTGTGGCTAGTCCTAGTCTTGTCTCCGAATCCTCCATGTAGATATATTTTTATCATTAGTCCTTTAGAATCATAATTGATCATTACACTAATCAAAGTTACTAATTCTTTTTCTTTGTCTTTAGCATATTATTATAGTAGAAATTTTTTTGTATTCATATAAATCTTTCCAAGTTTCTCTGAAACCACCTCCTTCATCATTTCCTACAGCATAGTAGTATTCCATTACATTCATTTATCATAACTTATTCATCCATTCCCCAGTTGATTGTGGAATTAGATTCCCATTCTTCACCAACTCAAAAAGAGCCACACATATTTTTCTATATCCTTAAAATTTGCTTAGGATTAATTCCTATCTTAATATATCCTCCCTCTAATTCCCTCTTTCTCCTCTTTCACTTTCCTTTCTATTTCATTGCTAAATAGAATTTATTTCCCTACCTGTATAGATTTGTATGTAGGTAGGTATGTTTTTTTCCTCCCTTAATCAGTTCTAGTGAAAATGAGGTTCACTCCTTCTTCCTCTCTCATTTGTGTCTACATCTTTTTATGGGCACTAATTAGGCGAGGTAATTGCTTGGGATCCTCTATTTCATTTATAGTTCAAAGTTTCCTCCTGTAGGATCAATTTTGCAGAGTAAGTCATATTTGCCTGTAAGCCTATATCATTTGCCTTGGAGAATATCATAGTACAAATACTCTATTCCTTTGGAGTGGCAGTGAGGCAACTGATGACACAGTAGATGGAGCTCTGGGCCTGGAGTTGGGAAGACATCTTAAATCAGGCCTCAGACACATACTAGCGTATACTGTCAAAGTCACCTAATTTCTGCTTCTCCCAGTTTCCTCAACTGTAAAATGGGAATAATAATGGCACCTACTTCACAGAATGGTTGGTGAGGTTTAAATGAGATAATATTTTTCTTAGCACCTGTTAAATTTTATTAGCTTATATTCTTTTTTTTTTTCAAATTTTCGACAATGTTTTATTTCCCAAATAAATGTAAAGATAGTTTTCAACATTTGTTTTTTTAAGATTCTGTGTTTCAAATTTTTCTGCCTCTGTCCCTCCCTTATCTCCTCCCCCTCCCCAAGACAACAAGTAATCTGATATAGGTTAAATATATGCAATTCTCTTAAACACATTTCCATAATTGTCATATTGCACACAAAAAAAAAAAAAAGAGATCAAAAAGGAAAAAAAATGAGAAAGAAAAAAAAACAAGCAAGCAACAAAAAAGGTGAAAATATTATATTGTGGTCTACATTAAGTCCCTACAGTCCTCTTTCTGGATCTAGATGGCTCTCTCCATAACCATCTATTAGAACTATCTTGCATCATCTCATTGTTGAAAAGAGCCAAGTCCATCACATGATCCTGTTATTACTGTGTACAATTCTGCTCACTTCATTCAGTATCAGTTCATGTAAGTCCAAGTTTTTCTGAAATCAGCCTGTTGATCATTTGTTACAGAACATTAATATCCCATTACATTCATATATCATAATTTATTCAGCTATTCCCCAATTGATGGACATCCATTCAATTTCCAGTTCTTTGTCACTACAAAAAGGGCTGCTACAAACATTTTTACACATGCATTTGGGATATAGATCCAGCAACAAAACCGTATGCACAGTTTTATAGCTCTTTGGGTGTAGTTCCAAATTGCTCCCCAAAATGTGGATTATTTTACAACTCTACCAACAATACAATAGTATCCTGGTTTTCCCACATCCCCATACAGTATTTATCATTATCTTTTCCTGTAATTTTAGTCAATCTGATAGAGAATGAAGTGACATATAAGATCATTTAAAAGAGCTTAGTGCAGTGTCTGAGACATAGAAAGTACTGTGTTAATAATTTTGTCTTTCTTCTTTAGAGTAGTGCCTGCTAAATCATGGGTGACTAGTGAAATCTTTCTATTTCCACTTTGTCTTCTGGTAATAAGAAATCTGGGCGGTTTTCTTTTAAGCTATCTTGCAACATGACATTAAAGTTCTTGTTTTGGTCATGGATTTCAGGTGGTCTAATGATTCAAAAAATTTTCCATTCGTTCCTTTGTTTTCCTCATCATTTATTTAAGCTCTGAGAAATCTTACATTATTTTTTAGGTCTTTTGACCGAGTGTCTGACAGGCCTCAACATATAGAACTAGGCATGTATTTTTGGACATTACCAGGACTGGGATATGTTTTGCCTGACACTGCATATTTGTTACAAGGATTTTGTAGGGTTTTGTTTTTTTTTCTCTTTCTTTCTTTTTTAATAAAGAAAGGAAAGACAGAAGAGAAAATAAATATTTGGTAACTGAACTTATGAAAAAGAAGACATAGGGAAGATTAATGTAGATTGCAGGGGCAGCTAGGTGGTACAGTAGATAGAAGGCCAGCCCTGGAGTCAGGAGGACTGAATTCAAATCTGACTTTAGATACTTATTGTGTGACACTGAGCTTTAACTGTATCTTTGCCAGAAAAACCCAAATGGGGTCAACAAAGAATGGGATATAACTGAATAATAACAATGTGGATTATAATTCGCAGAGCTAGAAGGCACCACAGAGAACCTCTGGCTAGCTGAGCTTGCTCTATTTAACAAATAAGGAAATCGAGATCTACTGAGCTTAAGAAATTTACTCTGAGTTATATATCTAGTAAGCAGCACAGGTAAGAGTTGAATGCAGCTATGTCACTCTAGAAACAAAGGTGCTTCCACTATACCATACTGCATACATCATGGAGATTAAATTTCAGCCTTGAAGAATGGGTAGAGATGAACACATTATGTATACATACATATATATATATGTGTGTGTGTGTGTGTATATATTTTAAATATATATAATATATTATACATATAATATATAATATATTATATATTATATAATAATTATATATTATATAATTATATATTAATTATATATTATATTAAATTATATATTTTAAATATATATATTATACATATAATATATAATATATTATATTATATATTATATAATAATTATATATTATATAATTATATATTAATTATATATTATATTAAATTATATATTAAATAAAAATTATATAAATTATATATTATATATAATTATATATTAAATAATAATTATATAAATTATATATAATATATTATATAATAATTATATAAATTATATATTAATTATATAATTAATAATTATATAATAAAATATATATTATATATATATATTAGGGCAGGATGCTTCAGTTGGGGGACCAGACAAAATGGAATAGAGAATGAAAAATGAGGACCCTGGGGAGTCCCCACTTTACAGTTTGTGTACCAAGTTATTTCATAATTCAGATGTTTGAAACAACGAATTTTCTCATATGAACAATGTTAGAATATTGGTTCAGGGTATGAAGTAACCCACAAGTGCTTATTTAATCCGCAAAATAGTTGAAATACTTGGCATCACAACTTAATTATTTTCACTGGCTACCCCCTAATACCTAGAATGTTCTCCCTTACTCATACCTCTTTGCTTTCTTGGCTTTTTTCAAATCTCTAAACTACCTTTAGTAAGAAGTTTTTCCTAGTCCTCCTAATTCTTAGTGCCTTTCCTCTGAAACTACCTCCATTATACACTGGAAAAGGGAAAAAAATCAGATTAGCTTAAGCTTCAAGTTTGAAAATATATGCAACGTGTATACTTATTGTGTATCTAATTTAGGGTTAGCAAAATAACGGTTTGGTCATGTATACTTATTGTGTATCTAATTTATATTTTAATGTATTTAACATCTACAGGTCATCCTGCCATCTGGGGGAGGGGGGGGGGGTAAGAGGTGAAAAATTGGAACAAGAGGTTTGGCAATTGTTAATGCTGTAAAGTTACCCATGTATATATCCTGTAAATAAAAGGCTATTAAATAAAAAAAAAAATTGGAACAAGAGGTTTGGCAATTGTTAATGCTGTAAAGTTACCCATGTATATATCCTGTAAATAAAAGGCTATTAAATTAAAAAAAAAAAAAGAAAAGAAAAGAAAAATTGGAACAAGAGGTTTGGCAATTGTTAACGCTGTAAAGTTACCCATGCATATATCCTGTAAATAAAAAGCTATTAAATTAAAAAAAAAAAAAAAAAAAGAAAATATATGCAACGTACACTTGTCTTCCCACCTCTGCAAAGGGATTGGGTATAGTATTTCTCAATATTTCTGAGCCAAGCTTGGCTCAAAACCCAAAACTTTTGTAACTTTTATAAGATATTTCATATAATTTATAATTTTATAATAAAACCAAACTTTGTAATTTTGAAACACTGGCTTTTGAAATAGATACGTGTGTAGATGTATGTAGATGTAGTTCTCTTATCACGAATGCGGTCATCGTGTACGGTTTCCTTAGCTGTGCTTTCCACTGTGCATCTTATTTGTACATAGTCATCTCTATGTTATCTTGTCCCTACGACTTCCCTCTCCTTGGGAACAGAAATTAATCTTTGCCTTTCTACCCCCTATGTCCTTCAGTCGTTTTTCAAGGTGTGCCTGATTCTTCATTATCCCACTTAGGGTTTAGGAAGTTTGCCATTCCCTTCTCCAGCTCATTTTAATTAAGAAGAGACTAAAACCAAGTTTAGAGCGTGCGGCCAGATTTGATCTCGGTAAGATTGTTACTGACGCCAGGTCTCGCGCACTATGGTGCCATCTAGCAGCAGCCCTTGCATGAGCGCTAAATGTTTGTTGTCTGGCAGCATCAGTAACTGAATAAGGTAAGCAATAAATAAATGCTACCTGTTTGTATCATTACCACCATCATCATTAGGAAACCACAGAGGGATAAATACTACAAATAAAAAAAAAATTTTTTTTAAAGGTCAGTAGCCGTAGAAGCAGCGCAGATTGCACCGCCCACGACGACCGAGAGAAGGGAGAGAGGACGGAAGTTGGCGCAAGGATAGTACCCAGAATTCCTCTGGAATTTCCCCGGCTTCCGGGGAGGGGCTTTTGACCTTGAAAGAACTTCCTTTGGGGTGGAAACTTCCGTGAGGCTCACCGAGAGCGTACGTGTGTCCTCTCCGATCTCTTTCTCCAGCCAGCTTGAGCTAAGCCAGAAGTTCGGGAGCGGCTCGTTGGCCCCTCCTGCTGCCCAACGCGGGAATGGTTGAAGCCAGATTGGGGAGCGGAAGGGAGGTGGGGACCAGGCCGGACCCTGGGGACGCGATGGAAGGGGAGGAGGGGGACAGTCGGAAAGGGGGAGGGGAGAACCTCCAGGAATGGGGACGCTCGGGCTTACTAGGCGGGTTGAAAGAGCAGAGCCCGAGCAAGAACCAACGGTTACCGGGGCTAGTGAGAGGGAGCAAAGCGCTACTCATTTTTCTCTGCTCCCCTGGAGCGGTTGCCCCTGGGAACTACTCCCAATCGGTGGGGAGGAGTTAGAATATAGTTGTCTAAGGGGGATGGGAGAAAGACATTTCCCCCACCCCACCCCCACCCCCCGCCGCCTCTGTTATTTAACGCCTTTTTAAAAAATTAATTTTGGTAAGAAAAAACTTTTACTTCTTACTTCAAAGCTGGGTGGGGTGAGCTGATTCAACGGAAGTTAGTTGCGTTTGAAATTGAACGAATATCTTGTTTGTACTACTTAATCTTCGTGTGTTACAGTATGTTTGTATCGTATATATAACGAAATTCTATCAATTTCTTAACTTTTCTCTCCCCCTCCCTCTCTTTTTATCTCGTTCTTAACACCTCTCTTCCGCTCTTTCGTTCAAAGGAACGTGACCCGGCAGCAAAAACGGATAGAAACTAAATTGTGGGCTCTGGGGAAGAGCTCTTCGGAGACGGAGCCAGCTGGAGGGAGGAAGTGATTGGCTCTGGGAATTCCCGCCGAATACAAAAGACCTGACTGCAAAAATGGTTGGCTCTGCCAAAGTGTTACGACTTTTTAAAACCTTGCACAGGACTAGACAGCAGGTTTTTAAAAATGATAACAAAGCACTGGACGCAGCAAGAAAAAAAATAAATGAAGAATTCAAAAAGAATAAAAATGAGACTTCACCGGAGAAAATAGAAAAGTTGATCAAAATAGGTTGTGATGTTGAATTAATACTCAGAAAATCCGTTATACAGGGCATTCATACAGATCACAACACTTTGAAGTTAGTCCCTAGGAAAGACCTACTTATAGAAAATAATCCTTACTGTGATACACCTTCCCAGAAGCCATGAATCCTCTTGGACAATTTATTGCATGTTAATTTTTAAATTATTCTATGTCACTGAAAAAAATTACACCCTTTATGCCTACAATCAGAATAGAACACTTAGATTGTACATCTTGAATACATTTTACATTGGATGGGCATCATTGGGGAAAGCTAATTGTACACCCAGTTAAAATGTTAGACTACATTGTACATTGGAAGGACATTATTTGGAAAAGCTCATTGTGGTTGAATGTTTCTGAGAGTAGTGCCATAAGGTTCGTTTTCATATGAAATCAGTCTATTTGTTTTAAGTTATGCTGAGGTATATTATACTGTGAATTTTTGTGATTTGCCATGGATTCATTGAAAATGAAGTGTTTTAACAAACTGACTTATTTTCCATTAAATTCTGGTGTAAATTATGTTCTCTTCAAAGTGTTAAATCAGAAATTTCATTTACTGTTTTAGTTATTAAAGTCAAAAGGAAAGGGGTGGGGGATGAGATGTAGCACTGTTTAGAGCACTGAGTGTGTAGAATCATAAGAGGAGGGTTCAGATTTAGCCTCAGATTTATTAGCTTTGTGGCCCTGGGAAAGTCACTTGACCCCGATTGCCCAACAGAAAAAGGGAAGGGGAAATTCCTTTGTACACACATGCCACAAACTATAGTTGTTGTCTTTTATTTAGATACCAGAGCTATTTCTTCACCTAGGAGTAATTTTGTATTTTGTGAGAGGCAAAATTAGTCTTTTTATGAATATTAAAGCCTTCCAGATGAAAGAATAGATAACTTGATTCATCTGGGATTATAGTGTTAACAAATGAAAATTAATAATTTAGGAAGGGTTACTTTTAACCAAATTATTTTCCTTGAAAGTTTTTACTGGTGAATTTTTGATGAAGCAGTGGTGGGAGAGTGTCATCTGGAAAATAAGAATATACACATATTTTTATTATTATAGCTTTTTATTGACAAAACATATGCATAGGTACTTTTTCAACATTGACCCTTGCAAACACTTCTGTTCCAACTTTTCCCCTCCTTTCCCCCCCTTAGATGGCAGGCAGTCCCATACATGTTAAACATGTTAAAAGTATTTGTTAAATACAATATATGCATAGATATTTATAGTTATCTGGTTGCATAAGAAAAATCGGATTTAAAAGAAGGTAAAAATAACCTGGGAAGAAAAACAAAAATGGAAGCCAGGAAGAACAGAAAGAGTGCAAATGCTATGTTGTGGTCCATACTCATATCCCAGTGGTGATTAGCTAGGTTTAGCTAGTTCTGTTCATCACAGATCAATTGGAACTGATTTGGATCCTCTCATTGTTGAAGAGAGCCATGTCCATCAGAATCGATTCTCATAGTATTATTGTTGAAGTGTATAATGGTTCTGCTCATTTCACTTAGCATCATTTCATGTAAGTCTCTGCAAGCCTCTCTGTATTCATCCTGCTGGTCATTTCTTAGAAAACAATAATATTCCATAACATTCATATGCCATATCTTATTCAGCCATTCTCCAATTGATGGGTATCCATTCATTTTCCAGTTTCTGGCCACTACAAACAGGACTGCCACAAACATTTTGGCACATACAGGTCCCTTTCCCTTATTCAGTATTTCTTTGGGATATAAACCCAGTAGTAACACTGCTGGATCAAAGGGTATGCACAGTTTGATAACTTTTTGAGCATAGTTCCAAATTGCTCTCCAGAATGGTTGGATCCGTTCACAATTCCACCAACAATGTATCAGTGTCCCAGTTTTCCCACATCCCCTCCAACATTCATCATTATCTTTTCCTGTCATCTTAGCCAATCTGACAGGTGTGTAGTGGTTTCTCAGAGTTGTCTTAATTTTCATTTCTCTGATCAATAATGATTTGGAACACTTTTTCATATGAGTAGAAATAGTTTCAATTTCATCATCTGAAAATTGTTTATATCCTTTGACCGTTTAGCAATTGGAGAATGGCATGATTTCTTATAAATTAGAGTCAATTCTCTATATATTCTAAATAGGCTTTTGTAGGAAAAAATACTATTCTAGTATTTAGTGCTCCCTCCCACCACCATTCAGCTTCTCACCAGAAAATAGTCCCAGTGAATTTTGATATTGCTACCATCTCTTGTAATTTGCTTTAAAATGTAAAACGTGAAAGACCTTTTAATGTATTTTTCCTGTTCACTTCTGATCTCCCAATTCACAATAATCCCTTTTTTTACCACCTCCTCAACCCCTTTATTTTTATCATTTTATTGATGCCTTTTGCTTTAATGTGACATTCATTTCCAAATTTACTCTGTCCTTTAATCCAGCAAAGCCATTCAGAAATATTCAACATACCAACATACCCAATAATGCAGCTTTTCATACCCAGAGTCCCTCAACTATTCAACAAAATGAGGATCTTTTATTTTCTTGTTCCTCAGCATGTTACATAGACCAGTGTGCCACAGCAGTAAAACATTCATTCTGGGACACCTTAGATCAAGGAAATCTAAGGTTCCTAATACTCTGTCCTGAGATGCCCAAGAGGATCATGAAGGACCAATACTCAGAACCTCAAAGATCAGAAGATGGGGCAATCTATGGGGCAGAAGTCACAACAAAAACTCTTTTTTTGTAAGTGCATGGAAACAATCAGAAGGAAACAAAGCAATCTGAAAGTAACCTGTGGAAATGAGAGGATGCTATACTATATCATAACTTGAAGTCTGTGGCATGAGAAATTTAAGGTTTCTTAAATTATTTTTTGTTATGCTATACATATGGGGACTTTGGTGTTTAGATTTGAAATTTTTCAAAATTATTTTGAAAAGACTATGCATAAGAGGAGGAAATGTGAACCCCACAAAGAGGAAGGACTTTCAGGAATCAGGAGCTATGAGCAAACTTTCTGCAGTATGTGTTCTCTAAACTTGAGCCCACTTTCCTCTGGGCTTAGTATGTAGTTGTGGGAATGTATGTGACTTTGGGGGGTATGTTCTCTATCAAGTTTTCTTACTATACAAACTTAATTCTGGCTAACTAATTGATATCAACAGTAATCAGAGGAACAATCACACCAATGGGCCTACATGAATTATCACATCAGAAAACCACCCCTAAGGTCCTTACAATTAATTCTAGAATTCTAAAAGGGTGTGCATACTATTTATTCTCTGGCCATCTAACATGACAGAAAAGACGATTGGGGATTGGGAGAATAGTACCAGAGTATATACTATACAATGGTCTGATAATCTATATCAGGAGACTGACGCTTGAAGAGCAGCCCCTATTCCCTAAAACTTTCCTAAAGAATGATAGGCAAATCAAAATAAATTTTTCAACAACTATTGGTCCTCCTCCTGAGATGTATGACCAGTTCCTCTGAGCAAATTTCCGTAGCATGAAAAAACTTTGGATGGACAGCAACTTTTGTTCAGTTTCTAACATGTAACTATATAAGCAGATCATTAAGTTGGTCCATAATGTTAGGGAGAGGTATAGTGCTGTTCAGCTGATTTTAGTCTAGTCTGCCTCAATCCCATTTGAAGTCTTCTGGGCAGACACACTGGAGAGGTTAATCATTTCCTTCTCTAGCTCGTTTTACATTTAAGGAAACTGAAGCAAGCAGGGATAGGTCACTTGCCTAGGATCATGTACCAAACCTCTCAGGCCAGGTTTGAAGAAGTTTTCCCACCTCCAGTTCCAGCACTATCCACTGCGCCACCAAGCGCCCACAGGTAGGAATACATCTGGAAAACTACCATCCTTTTAAGAGATTCCAAAGTACTCCATGATGCAAAATTTCTCACCATTTTAAAAATACTAATATTCTCAGTTTTGCTATGTGACCATGAATCACAGAATAATGTGATCAAAATTACCAGTGATCCAAAAACCAAGGAAAGGATGTATGAAAGTTGTAAAGGAAATGGTATATCATTGATTTTTGCTCAAAATACCTAACAAATTGAACATGACTAAAGAAATTATGGCATAATGATATTACAGATTTCTTAAAGAATTACAAATGTGAATTCAAAAAATTAGGTTTAAATCACATGAGGCTGAACAAAGCAGAACAGAAATTGATACAATGACAATAATGTAAATAAAGTTACCATCAACATTATTAAACTCCCCACCCTTTTCCCCAGTGATACACTATTAGGCCTATACTCAAAGAGAGCAAAGAAAGAGGAAAGGGATCCATACATGAAGAAAATCTTTGTAGAAGCTGTTTTTGTAGACACTGCACTGGAAATTAAGGGAGTGTCTGCCAACTGGAACATGGCTAAACAAATTAAGGTATAGAAATATCATATTGGTCTCCAATAAATGAAGAAAGATGGTTTCAGAGAAACCGGGGAAGGCTTGTATGAACTAGTACAGAATTCCTGCAGTGAGAAGAACCAGAACAATTTATCTTATATTTATCTTATCATTTTGAAAAAACAACTCTGATAAATGGAATTTTCAATCATAGATTCCAGAGGCCTGATGAAGAATGCTGCTCAACCCCCAACACAGATTCTGCACTCAAGATGCAGAAAGGGACATTCATTCTTGACAAGGTCAATTTGGGATTAATAATTGAAATATCAAGAAACTATTCAGAATCACAGAAAACCTGGACAAATGAGAGGAATAAAATATTTCAAAACAATTAGCACCAAGCAGTTTACTCTTCCTAAAAGGAAGAAAATGAACCTTTAATGGACTTGAGTGGCTCAATGGATAGAGGGCCCAGTTTGGGTTTTGGAGGACTTCCTGAGTTGAAATCCAGACTCGGACACTATGTGTGACCCTGGACAAGATTAACCCTGTTTTGTGTTAGACTAACGGCCATCTAGGGGAGGGGATGGAGGGAAGGAAGGGAGAAGTTGGAAGAGAAGGTTTTGCATCTGTCAATATTGGAAAATATGCATATGTTTTGTAAATAAAAAGCTATAATAAAAAATGAAAAAGATTAACCCTGTTTACCTCATTTGTAAATTGATCTGCAGAAGGAAATAGCAGAACTATTCCAGTATCCCTGCCAAGAAATCCCAAATGGAGTCAGTAAAAATCAGATACAACTGAACAAAGGACTTCTTTCTAAGCATTTCTGATGAAATCTCTGATCAGAGCTGAGTAGGAACTTTGAAATACAAACAGCAGTCCAAAGAAATCTAAACAAGTAAATTTATTTGAACAACAAGAAGCTGTATGATGTTGTAAGTGCTAACATTCTAATGAGAAGAGACACAAGTGTTCTTTCAGAATCTATCTTTAAAAGGCATTAAGAAGTTAAAAGCAAAGGAAAATTCATTCTCTTCTGGAACAAAGGGACAAATAGAGACAGGTGAGAAAGGGAAAAGGAAGAATACACTAATATAGAAGGGAAGAAAGGGATGGAACTTACAATTTTTTATAATTGGGATGCATGAGTAAAAGAAGATAAAAATGTTGAGCAAGTGGTGATGTATGTAGCATCAGACAAACCTCTCTCTTATCTTAATGGGACAAAGGAGGATTGAACATTTTGAAACACCCTATTACAAGAATTAACTCACCCCTAGCTGCTCACCTGCAGAAGGCATGACTGGCCAGCAACAATCTCCATAGAAACAGATTGTTTGCCATTCCCTCACTATGGGATTCTACTCTGGCCCCAAATCCACATCGTTATAGCAACTGGAGTTTCTTGTATCATCTGGGGTGCCAGAAGTTCCAAGTGCTAATTCTAGCTACAGTGTATATCCTTTGATCCAGCACTGTTTCTACTGGGTCTGGATCTCAAAGAAAGCATGAAAGAGGAAAAAGTTTCTAGTAGGTCTTTTTGTAGTGGTAAAGAATTGAAAAATGAGTAGATGCCCATCACTTGGGGGATGGCTGGATAAGTTATGTCTGTTATATGAAAGTAATGAAATATGATCTATAAAAATGAACAAGCTGGTTTTAGAAAGGCCTGGAAAGATTTACATGTACTGATGCTGAGCAAAACAAGCAGAATCAGGAAAAGATAGTACACAATAACAGCAAGATTGTCTGAGGATCAACTATGAGAGACTTGGTTCTTCCCATCGGTTCATTAATCCAAGGCAATTTCAATAAACTTTGGATGGAAAAAGACTTTCTGCAGACTGAGAGAGAACTATGGAGACTGAATATAAATCAACACATGCAGTTTACTTTTTTTTCCCTTTTTTTTTTTTTTATGTGTATGTGTATGTTCTCCTGGTTCTTCCCTTTTGTTCTGATTTATCTCTCCCAACATGATTCATATGGAAATACATTTTTTAAAAAATTTACATGTACAACTAAAAAAAAAAGTTATTTTACATTTAACTAGGGAAAATTTTTTAAAAAAGAAAGAATATGATAAAGTTAAATACTCTGATAATTCAGCCTAGATTATTGATAAAGGAAATACCAAAGGAGATAAATATGACTTACAGCATACCCAATTTATGTGCTTGGTTGTAGGCCTGGAGATGAATGGCCCACACAGATTTTGTTTTCTGGGTTGTTGTAGTTGTATGTTTTCTAAAAGAACCTTGAATAAAAGTAAAGCTGAAGTTTGCAATAAGTATGATGTCCTTTTTTTCAAAAGATGACATCACTGTGCTTAATGACAATAAAGAAGATGTGGATGTTCTAAAGTATAGAACACCATACCTGGAGTCTGGAAGACTTAAGTTCAAATTCAGCCTCAGACACAGTGTGTCCCTGGGAATGTCCCTTAACCCCGTTGCCTTGAGTTTCCTCATTGGTAAAAGGAGCTGAAAGAAGTGGCAAACCACTCTAATATCCTTGCCAAGAAAACTCCAATTAGGATCATGAAAAGTCAAACACAAAGGAAGAACAATAAAGATCACAGGATATGTCAAAGAGAATGGATGACAGATCCATTGATTCATGACAATGAAACTGGAGGGGCAGCTACATGGCACAGTAGATAGAGCACCAGCTCTGAAGTCAGGAGAACCTGAGTTCAAATTTGGCCTCAGACACTTAACACTTCCTAATGTGTGACCCTGGGCAAGTTACTTAACCCCAATTTCCTCAGCAAGAAGAAAGAAAAGAAAGTGGAAAAGAAATCCAAGTCAGTACACTTTGCTCCTCAGCCAGATGTCAAGGAAGAATCCCCAGGGCCATCAAAGGTTAGGGGTGAAAAATGGGAAGAAACAAGGCTTAAATCTAGAGAGAAGAAACTCAGCTCTACTGAGAAAAGTGCAGGAACAAATGGAAGTTCTTCAGGAAAAGTTAGTAAGGCTTTTGGAAATACCAAGAGATCCACAATAGACAGTGAAGAATCAGAGGCACACAGATCTATTTTTGACAACACAGCCCAGCCACTCTGAGGAGTCTCCCATTTGGGTTATTCACATATCATACTGTTTTGAAAATACTATCCTGAATGATTGCAGCTTCTCTTCCTCAAGGAAGAATATTAGTCATATCATTGCAAGCTATATTTTGAAAATTTGCCCTTGCCTATATGAAGTATAAAAGTTGTAATTATTGAATGTGCAGGAAAGATAGATGCTCAGATTATTGAGAAATTCAGAATTTCTAAAAATCTATCTTTGGAGAATATTAAATTCTTAGGACATCAAATGCTTAAAGAATATTTGCATTTCTTCTTGACTTTAGAAATTTTTGTTATTTAATCATAAAATATTAAAATGTAACAAGTTTTTCATCTTATATTTCAGAAACAGCATAAGTTAAAATTAAGCTTATCTAATAACAACAAGAAATAAATACTTCATTTTATACCCAAGAGATAAATAGTATACTACCCGCTTAGATTCCATCAGTTTCCTTTTCTTTAACATTTGGGAGTTTTCTTTCCTTGATTTTTTCTTTTAATTTTTAATACATATTGCTTTCTGAATCATGATCGGAGAGAAAAATCAGAGCAAAAGGGAAAAACCATGGGAGAGAAAAAAAAAAAAGAAGCAGAAAAAAGAAGTGAACATAGCATGCATTGATTTACATTCAATCTCCGTAATTCTTAAGATGGCATTTTCTATCCAAACCTATTGGGATTGCCTCAGCCTGGGAGTTTATTTTGGATGAAAAAGTCTCAGTGCAATCATATTTTCTAATAATTCTCAAAATTCCTAATACAATACCTACACAAAAATTAAGCTCTTCGTGTAACTTTACATTTATATCTCTTGTTAAACAGTGGACTTGGTAGTTCAAACTCATTTTACTGGAAACATTTGGGTAACATAAGGGGGATTATATTTTCAATGGATAAATAAATAGCAGGATTGGGAAAGAGTTAACTTTTTGGGGGGATATCCCTCATCCTAGATATCCATAGACTCACAGATTCTCCTCCATATTTCCCTTCTCTACCAGAGTTCAAAAATGACCCTTTATACAGTGCTTGCTCTAGTCTCTCAAATACCCGGAATCTCTTCTCCAAGTTCTGAAATAGCTTCTGCTTTTTATGTAAGATACTGAGCTGTAACCCACCACCACTCCACATGCAAACAATTTTTTGTAAAAATACTGCACACATTACTGTTTCATGCAGCAGTATTTCTACTGGGCTTATATCACAAAGAGATCTTAAAGGATAGAAAGGGACCCACATGTGCAAAAATGTTTGTGGCAGCCCTTTTATAGTGGCAGGAAACTGGAAACTGAATGGATGCCCATCAATTGGAGAATGGTTAAATAAATTGTGGTATAAGGATGTTATGGAATATTATTGTTCTTTAAGAAATGACCAGCAGGATGATTTCAGAGAGGACTGGAGAAACTTAGGTGAACTGATGCTAAGTGAAATGAGCAGAACCAGGGGATCATTCTATACTGCAACAATAAGACTATACAATGGTCAGTTCTGATGAACATGGCTATCTTCAACAATGAGATGATTCAAACCAGTTCCAATTGTTCAGTGAGAAAGAAAGCCATCTACACCCAGAGAGAGGACTGTGGGAACTGAGTGTGGACCACAGCATAGCATTTTCACACTTTCTGTTGATGTTTGCTTGCATTTTGTTTTCCTTCTCAGGTTGTTGGGTTTTTTTTTTCCCCCAGATCCAATTTTTCTTGTGCAGCAAGATAAATGTATAAATATATATACATATATTGGATTTAACATATTTAACATGTATTGCACTGCCTGTCATCTAGGAGAGGGGGTAGGGGGAGAAAAAAATTTGGCATAGAAAGTTTTGCAAGGTTTAAGGTTGAAAAATTAACCATGCATATGTTTTTTCAATAAAAAGTTTTAATAAAAAAAAAGAAAGAAAGAAAAGAAATACTGCACATATGGATATAAGCAGATGTAGGGAAGATGAAAGAAAGGATAATATTGTAGAGAGAATAGTCACAAGCAAAACAAACATCTCAAACCTGAAAGGAGAATTTTAAGGGGAGAAAAAAAAAACTATAATAAACATAAGAATTAATTTACAGTCAAAGGTTCTGATAAAGGCCTCATTTCCAAAATATATAGAGAATTAACTCTAATTTATAAAAAATCAAGCCATTCTCCAATTGAAAAATGGTCAAAGGATATGAACAGACAATTCTCAGATGAAGAAATTGAAACTATTTCTAGTCATATAAAAAGATGCTCCAAGTCATTATTAATCAGAGAAATGCAAATTAAGACAACTCTAAGATACCACTCCACACCTGTCAGATTGGCTAAGATGACAGGAAAAAATAATGATGATTGTTGGAGGGGATGTGGGAAAACTGGGACATTGATTCATTGTTGGTGGAGTTGTGAAAGAATCCAACCATTTTGGAGAGAAGTTTGGAACTATGCTCAAAAAGTTATCAAACTGTGCATACCCTTTGATCCAGCAGTGTTACTACTGGGATTATATCCCAAAGAGATTATAAAGAAGGGAAAGGGACCTGTATGTGCACGAATGTTTGTGGCAGCCCTTTTTGTAGTGGCTAGAAACTGGAAATTGAATGGATGTCCATCAGTTGGAGAATGGCTGAATAAATTGTGGTATATGAAAATTATGGAATATTACTGTTCTGTAAGAAATGACCAACAGGATGATTTCAGAAAGGCCTGGAGAGACTTACACGAACTGATGCTAAGTGAAATGAGCAGGACCAGGAGATCATTATATACTTCAACAACAATACTAGATGATGACCAGTCCTGATGGATCAGGCCATCCTCAGCAACGAGATCAACCAAATCATTTCTAATGGAGCAGTAATGAACTGAACTAGCTATACCCAGAAAAAGAACTCTGGGAGATGACTAAAAACCATTACATTGAATTCCCAGTCCCTATATTTATGCACACCTGCATCTTTGATTTCCTTCACAAGCTAATTGTACAATAATTCAGAGTCTGATTCTTTTGTACAGCAAAATAATGTTTTGTCATGTATACTTATTGTGTATCTAAGTTATATTTAATATATTTAACATCTACTGGTCATCCTGCCATTTAGGGGAGGGGGTGGGGGGTAAGAGGTGAAAAATTGGAACAAGAGGTTTGGCAATTGTTAATGCTGTAAAGTTACCCATGTATATATCCTGTAAATTAAAGGCTATTAAATTAAAAAAAAAAAATGGTCAAAGGATATGAACAGACAATTCTCAGATGAAGAAATTGAAACTATTTCTAGTCATATGAAAAGATGCTCCAAGTCATTATTAATCAGAGAAATGCAAATTAAGACAACTCTAAGATACCAATACATACCTTCAGATTGGCTAAAATGACAGGAAAAAATAATGATGATTGTTGGAGGGGATGCAGGAAAACTGGGACATTGATGCATTTTTGGTGGAGTTGTGAACGAATCCAACCATTCTGGAGCGTAGTTTGGAACTATGCTCAAAAAGTTATCAAACTGTGCATACCCTTTGATCCAGCAGTGTTACTACTGGGATTATATCACAAAGAGATTATAAAGAAGGGAAAGGGACCTGTATGTGCACAAATGTTTGTGGCAGCCCTTTTTGTAGTGGCTAGAAACTGGAAACTGAATGGATGCCCATCAGTTGGAGAATGGCTGAATAAATTGTGATATATGAATATTATGGAATATTATTGTTCTGTAAGAAATGACCAACAGGATGATTTCAGAAAGGCCTGGAGAGACTTACACGAACTGATGCTGAGTGAAATGAGCAGGACCAGGAGATCATTATATACTTCAACAACAATACTATATGATGACCAGTTCTGATGGACCTGGCCATCCTCAGCAACGAGATCAACCAAATCATTTCCAATGGAACAGTAATGAACTGAACCAGCTACGCCCAGAGAAAGAACTCTGGGTGATGACTAAAAACCATTACATTGAACTCCCAATCCCTATATTTATGCCCACCTGCATTTTTGATTTCCTTCACAAGTTAATTGTGCAATATTTCAGAGTCTGATTCTTTTTGTACAGCAAAATAACGGTTTGGTCATGTATACTTATTGTGTATCTAATTTATATTTTAATGTACTTAACATCTACTGGTCATCCTGCAATCTGGGGGAGGGGGTGGGGGGTAAGAGGTGAAAAATTGGAACAAGAGGTTTGGCAATCGTTAATGCTGTAAAGTTACCCATGTATATAACCTGTAAATAAAAGGCTATTAAAAAAAAAGAATTAATTTAGATTGCCTCTTAGTGGAACATTAATGTAATGAAATATTATGCTATTGGAAATTATGAAAGCAATATTGATGTCAGGAGGGGAAAAGAGCTAATGAAATGTTTGTTTTAAATGCATAAAAGAAAACAGAAGGAAATTCAGAAAGAAGCAGACAAAATGAACAATCTTTAAATATTTAGAAAAAATTTTTAAACAAGCAATGTAAAATAGGGATTCAGTTTGAAATAAAATTTTTTTTAATATCTTCTACTGTGTACATAGAAATGATTCATTTTTTTGGTGTCAAGTTTAAATTACATAAATTTTAAAAATTTAAATAGAATTGGTGATAAAGAGAAGAATCTTACACATAAGGGAAAGAACTAGAGAAAAGGGCAAAGAGATAAGTAATGAAGAAGATTAGAGATAAAATTAGGTAGATAATAAGAGGACAGATCCAAATTAATGGATTTGTCTATCATCTTAGATAAATTGGAAAGTTGTGCACACTTCTATCTGAAGAAAATACCCTCCTATCAACACTTTCTTTTTTTAATATAATATATGCTACTGACTTATAAAATAAATATCATAGGCCCTTGAAAACCAGAAAGAAAAAGAAAAACATTTGGTTTTAACTCCCAGATTTTATCAACTTTTTAAACCCAAAGTTCTTTCTGCAACTTCTACTGCAAACTGTTTACATCTGAAAGAGGCAATATCAAACCTCTTTATCGCATTCTTTGTAAAAATAGAAATGATGACATTTGTTAAGTTTAGAATCAAAGGAGAAATAAAGGAATTTTTAAATGTCCTGAAGGCAATCTTATTTAACTTTGGGTTCAGCCCAGATAGATTTTGATCAAAGAGCTCTATAGATTCTTCATCTAATTTGGTCAACAGAGATACTCTTTAACCTACATGGGTTAAATTCCACAAAAATCTTTTGTTAACATAGCTTACCTTTGGGATCTGTAATCTCAACTTAAAGATTTTGTTTCAACTTGGAGGAAAAGTTTGGGAGGAATGTTAAGTTGGGGAGATGAAAGACAAAAGAAAAAAAATAAAAGTCGTTGAAGAATTTTGATTATATATATATGTATGTGTGTGGGTGTGTGAAACCAAGACATATTATGTTCACTTCGTTTTCTGTTTTTTTTCTCTTCAATGGTTTTCACATTCATTCTGCTGTTTCTCTCCCAACATGATTCACACAGTAATGTGTATTAAAAAGTTATTATACATGTATTATGTATATTATAACAGAAAACCAGAAAATATAAAACAATTTTTAAAAAAAAGGAAATTCAGGTCCATGGGGCCAAAAAAAAAAAAATTGGCAAACTACAAAATCATAGCTTCAATTATTGTTTTGTTGATTGAATAGACTTAAGAAAATAATGGAGAAAATGTTAATAATGAAGATTAAATGAAAATAAATGGTGCTTTGCATTTTTTCTGGAAAGATAATAATCAAAAAAATAAATTTTTGGGGCACACGAAAAATGTTAGATGTAAATTGATAAATTTGTATTTTTACATTATGTAAATATTTCATGTTAATGTATACATTGATGTTTGATGTGAATATAATAAAAATTTTTTTTTGGCTGAGGCAATTGGGGTTAAGTGACTTGCCCAAGGTCACATAGCTAGGAAATGTCTGAGGGCAGATTTGAACTCAGGTCCTCCTGTCTGCAGGTCCCACATTCTATCCACTGTATCATCTAGCTGGCCCTATTTTATATTATTTTAAAAGAAAAATCTGAATGTAATAGAGATTTACAGTCTTGTGAACAATACACTTTCTATTCTACCATTTACATGTGGATGCCCATTTGAATTTGTGTTTGTTACATTCAGAATGCATATATATGTATGTGCTTCCATACATTTCTATCTATCTGTCTTTGCCTCCTGTATAGTTTTTTTTCCAAAGGAGAGAAACAAAGTATTAATTCCCATTCAGAAACTCAATATTGGCAATACCTAAAAACAACTTTTATTTTACCCTGCAAGATAGCATAAACAGGCTAAAAGGAACTCCCAAAGAGAAACAAAAAAACACAAAAGTCACACGCGGAAGTAATTAAAGCCATACTGAATCACTTCAAATATCCAGATACTTTGATCACATTGTGTCACACTTAAGTTTAGATTCTCCCCACAAGTCAAATGCTTTATGACTCCAGGCCAATAATTCCATTCCCAGGAATCTGCATTATGTGAACCATTTTTCTCTCCAGGTATTTGCACTACAAATAGGTACAAGATCCATTCCTTTATTTGAGGAACAAACTGCATTAAATTTTTGTCCAGTAATTACCTCTAGTCCTTAGAAGAATGCATAAAACTGTATGAGGGACTCTACCTCTACACCACCACTATTGCCTCTTGCAATAATAAGGAAAGTTCTTAATTAAGGGCCTGCTTATTCAAAATTATTCTTGAAAATAGTGTGATAGAAAACACTCTCGACTAGGTCTTAAGGATTTGAGGTTTAAACAAAAAGTTTAAACAAATTGCTTATGCTCTCAGATTCAGTTTTCACATCTGAAAAATTACACCACCAGGCAACTCTTTAATAAAATGTTAAACTGCTTTGGTTTTTTGTCTGTAGTTTATATCATACATCTAGCACAAGACTTGAGACATAATAGGTGTGTTTAATAAAAGCTTTTTTAATGATAAAGATAAGGAATTTTAAAATACCTTTAAAGTTATATGCAAAAATATACCAATTGCCATGTAGTTATAGAGCATAATTTTATGCTTTCAAAGGAGAAAGAAGTTTTTTGATATAGGAATCTGTAAAAAACAGAAATGATATGATTAAGGGAGCAGAAAAAAAATTTCTTTGTAGCACTCTGAGTCCAACTAGAACCACCGCTCAAAAAAAAAAAAAGACATCTCCCCCATCTATTTGGGGCACAGGCAGTCTGAGGTCACAGAGGCTGCTGACCTTCACTTCTTCCCATCCTTATCCCTGAGGTTTGCTCTGGGATTCTCTCTCCACACCATAGTTGAATTGTATTCCCAGTGGGGTTGTCTCTCTACTCCATAGGAGAATTGGTATCATCAGTCTTCTGATTCCTGAAGAACAATTTTGTTCTTTCACTCTAGAGAGAAGTAGTAGCAAGGGACCCAGAGTAGTAGAAATATGTACCACATATGAGTCTTATTTCCACATAGAAAGAAGCAATTATGCTAAGCAATAGTAATAGAATAATTGTAACCTGTCTAGAAGGTAGTATCTAAACCTCTCAGGGAAACCTGCAACATCAACTAGTTTACATTTCACCTCAGTTGAGTACAAATCATTGCCAAATAGACTTTTTCCCCCTCCCCATCCTACCCTTTCTGGGCAACTCTTTACCTTTCTGACAATCTGCCTCTGCCAGCTTTTCCACTGCAACTATTCCATTCACTCATATATTATTACTAAGGTGTCCAAATTGGAGAGAAGATGTCAATTTTTTTGAGATGTTCCAAGAGCTTGTATCAAAAGTGGACATAAATAGTAGATGATCCCTTCCTAGGCACAGGTTTGCCTAGAAGGGTCTGCTGGTGAGGAAATTGCATCCTCTCAACGATCCTCCTGAGTTCAAGAGAGTTCTTATACAAAGGAGAAGGGCAGAGGTCAGGATTGCCCTTTTACTAGATCCTTGGTATTCTGATTTAGTAGCCAAATAAAAGTATCACCATAACGGAAATGAAAACGTTAGATCATATGTGTCTGTGCCTAGTCAGGGCTCCCATTTATCCATCAAGCATGCCCGTTATAGAAATTAAAACAGAATAAAGGACAAATAAGATGCAAAAGAAGGAAAAAGGAAGAAAATGACATGAATTATAGGAAGAGAAAGGGGAGGAAAAGTGTGAATTAGAGAAGAAGGAAAGAGTGGTTTTTTTGTTTTTTTTTTAATGGCAATCTTTTAAAAGGGTATGAATGGTGCGAATAAGGCACTGGATAATGAAGAAGAGAGGCCATCAGCCAGTACTAACCAGACAGCCCAAAGCTTATTCTTTTCCAAAGGCAGGGAACTATTATTCCACCTGCTTTGATATGTTATCCCAGTTATCGCTATTATTTGCAACAGTATACTAGTTTGTCCACTCTGTCATTGAAGAGCTTAAACTCCCAGGTCTCAAGATGTGGCTATTTTGTATTAAGGTAATTCCTGCAAAGCTACACTTGTGGGGGGAAAATTGGGGCAAGGTCTGGAAATACATGCTCTCTTTAAGGAAGAGATCCAATAAATAACCAACAACTAATTATTGACCAGTCCCTCCTCAGGCATGTGACAAATCTCTGCTAAGTTCCAGGGATGGACACCAAGAAAAGTAAAAAGCATAATCCCTACCCTTAAGGAGCTCACATTCTTTTTCTTTTTTTTTCTAAAAAGTGAAATTTATTTGGAATTTTGGAATTCCTGATTGTATTACATCAAATCCTAGTCTAAATTACTTTATATAAAAAAAAAATTCTACATCAAGGTTTAGAGATTCCTGACTGGTTGAAGATCCTGAAACACTTTTCAAAGAAAAAAAATGGGTTCCAATGCTGATAGTGCAAATGGAAAACTGGACTGATTCTTTCAGTAGGATTGTGGAAGAATTTTACAAACCAAATAAGGCTTTGAAAATGAAATTTTGGCTTTTAGAAGGCAGTACAGAGCAAAGACAGCCCTTTGGTTACCATATACTCAATACAAATAAATGTGAACAAAAAAAACCTGGCTGAAAAAAAAAAACATTAACTAGAAAAGGAGGCAGAGCTGCTAGTATAAGAAAAGACCCAGCTCATGTGACAGCACAAATTTCTGGAAACTCCCCTACACCATTGAGTATCTAAAATAAATAAGCTTGGTGCAAGAAGCAATGTTGAAAACAATTACTGAAATGCAGTATCAGGATTTCAGAAAGGCTTGGAGAGACTTACATGAACTAATGGTAAATAAAGTGAGTAGTACCCAGAGAATATTTTACACAGCAACAAAACTATGTGATGATCAACTCTGAAAGATGTGGCTCTTTTCAACAATTAGGTGATTCAGGCCAATTCCAATGCACTTGGGATGAAATGAACCATCTGCATCTAGAAAGAGAACATTGGGGAGTGAATGAGAATAGTAAAATTTTCACCTTTTTTATTATTTGTTTGCATTTTATTTTTCATTTTTTCCCTTTTTTTGGAACTGATTTTTGTTGTGCAGCATGGTAAATATGGAAATGTGTTTAGAACTGCATATGCTTAACTCATATTGTATTACTTGCTGTCTAGGGGAGGGGGGAAAGGAGGGAAGGGGAAGAGAAAGAGAAAAAATCTGGAACACCAGGTTTTGCAAGGGTGGATACTGAAAATTATCTTTGCGCATATTTTGAAAATACAAAGGTATTAAAAAAATTTTTTAAAGAAAAACAACATCAGAATCTTTTCTCTAAAGGATCACAGAAAATACTATTTACTGTAAATTAAGGGATTGTCATTTTGGAATCTTCCCTCCCTCCAACATCTTTATCAAGTAATAGAGCTTCCCTTAAAAAAAAAAAATCCTGATAAAAACTGGCATTTAGTCGTAGTTGCTAAGTCATATAGTTTTCCAAAAAAAAAGGTGCCATCTACTGGTTAACCAGTGATGGAGGGCCTTTAAAAAAATTCCTGATAAAACTGGCATTTAGTGGTAGTTGACCAGATGTCCAAAAGAAAGGTAGCATCCGTTGGTTAACCACTGAATGGAGGGCCTTTCCCCAGAGGGATATTTGAAGGTTAATTCTGGGGATTGTAGAATCCTACTCTGTACAGAGGCTTTTAGAAGTAACTCATACCTACAGAATCTTAGGTATTATGTGAAAATTTAGTTATGTTCTATTGGTGTAAGGAGTCTCTCATTACTTTGCCTGTTGTCACACCTCAGTAAGTTCACTAATATTCCTACTTTAAGAATGGGGAAAATGAGGTATGAGAGGTTAAATGACTTATGTAGGACTTCACAAATATAGTCAACAATGATAGTCAGGATTAGGCTTAGTTTTTAGTTGTTAGATCATCAAATAACAGCTACATAATACCATAAGTCAAAAGCATTTGTTCTTTATCTATATCCATTAAAACACAGAATTTGGGAGATGAAAAGGATAAGAGCTCACATTCTAATTGGCATGACAACATGCAAATCACTATATAATACCTATATAGCATAATTTGGAATCTACTATATTATGTCTACAAAAGATTTAACTGCTTAAAAGTGCACTAAGACTTTTGGTATATTCTGTACTATTTGAAGGAAAACCAGAATATACAATGAGGGTCAGCTTGGCAGAGTAGATGAGTGAAAAGAGTAGACTAGTCAGGAGAAGGGAGGAGAATGAAGGAGAGGAAAAGAAAAAAGAAAAGGGGAAAAAAAGAAAGAAAAACTTTTTAGGGCAGAGAGAGGGCAGTGATGGGGCATTGAGGGAAGCTTCCTAGAAGATGTCCTAAGACATTGTTAAAAATATGTAATTTGTTTTTTTCTTTCTTGTGTTTTTTTTCCCCTTTCGTTCTGATTTTTGTCACAACATGACAAATATGGAAATATGTTTAAAAGGACTGGACATATTTACCCTATATCAGGTTGCTTGCTGTCTTGCGGAGGAGGGAGATAAAGGGAGGAAGAGAGAAAAATTTGGAAAACAAAGTCTTACAAAAATGAATTTTTAAAACTATCTATACATGTATTTGGAAAAAATAAAATACTGAGGAAAAAATATGTATGTAAGTAACATGTATACAAATGTATTTAAAATATACTAGGGTGATCTCCCTATTTCAAGGAAACTTGGAGGAGATCAAATCCTTTTGTAAAGTGAAAGGATTTCTCCTTCCTCCATCTGGCTCTAATTTTAAAAAATTGTTATGTAGCTAATTTAAAATTTGGGTTGGGGAGAGATGTAGAGAGGAAATAAGGGTCACAAGTCGGCATGTTTGTGCTCAGTTAGTTATGCCAGCCAAGAAACCTCAGTGCCAAAACAATTACAATAACTTCAGTGCTTACACTGAAAATTTTGAGATACCTCTTGGAGACTCTGAGGATTTTCTTTATAAGTTTCTCTGTCTCTCCAATTTCAAAAACAAATTATCTAGGATTTAATGTTCTGCATACACACACACTCATACACACACACATAGAGGAAAAAGTTGTTTGTTTGTTTACATTCAATAAGCATTTTTTTTATTATAGCCTTTTATTTACAAGATATATGAATGGGTAATTTTTCAGCATTGACAGTAGCAAAACCTTTTGTTCTACCTTTTCCCCACCTTCTCCTCACCCCCTACTCCAGATGGTAGGTTGACCAATACATATTAAATATGTTAAAGTATAATAAGTTAAATACAATATATGTACACATGTTCAAACAGTTATTTTGCAGCACAAGAAGAATAAGACTTTAAAATAGTGTACAATTAGCCTGTGAAGGAAATCCAAAATGCAGGCAGACAAAAATAGAGGGATTGGCAAATTCTACGTACTGGTTCATAGTCATCTCCCAGAGTTCTTTTGCTGGATGTAGCCGCTACAATTTATTATTGGCCTATTAGAACCGATTTGGTTCATCTCATTGTTGAAGATGGCCATGTCCATCAGAATTGATCATCATATATTTTTGTTGTTGAAGTATATAATGATCTGGTCCTGCTCATTTCACTCAGCATCAGTTCATGTAAGTCTCTCCAGGCCTCTCTGAAATCATCCTGCTGGTTATTTCTTACAGAACAATAATATTCCATAATATTCATATATCACAATTTATTCAGCCATTTTCCAATTGATGGGCATTCACTCCAATTTCTGGGCACTAGAAAGAGACCTGCCACAAACATTCTTGCACATGTGGGTTCCTTTACCTTCTTTAAAATCTCTTTGGGATATAAGCCCAGGAGTAACACTGCTGGATCAAAGGGTATGCACAGTTTGATAACTTTTTGAGCATAGTTCCAAATCACTTTCCAGAATGGCTTGATGTATTCACAATTCCACCAACAATGTATCAGTGTCCCAGTTTTCCCACATCCCCTCCAACATTTCGCATTACCTTTCCCTGTCATTCTAGCCAATCAGACAGGTGTGTAGTGGTATCTCAGAGTTGTCTTAATTTACATCAGAGGAAAATGTTGTAAGAATTTTTAAGATCCTGGCTAGCCACTGTACAAATAAATCAACAAAGGATGGACATATATCTCACAATTTCACATATGACATTTATAAAGAGGAGAGGAGAGATGTTTACATATCTACAGCTATAAAATAATATATATAAAATGTCATTTTGAGGGTGGGGGGGGGGAGTCACTTCTCCAGATCCAGTTAGATCAGGGAGGGTTCACAGGCAGGATTACAAAAACCATTTGGGTGTAAGTGCAAATAGGTCATCACATCTTTTTTCAGAAAAGATAAAGGATAATTAATGTTATAAAGACCTTTAGCATAACTAATTACAGTTGGAGAAAGAAAACTGCACCTTCTTTATCAGTTAATTAGTGTTTCTTATAATAATAAACAGTAATAATCATATATTGGATTAACTTTTGTTAATCCCCTTAGTACTACCTAAATAGAATAAGATGGGAATGCCTTTTTAGGAACTATTAAAAATCCTGGGAATGGTTTTGTGCTTTTTTGGATTGGGTTTTTTTTTTTTGTTTGTTTGTTTGTTTGTTTGTTTTTGGTAACAGGAAAGGGAGGAGGGAAAGGAGACACTGAAGGAGACAACCCATTCTGTGTTCCATAGCATAAGAAAGAAATATAACTATAGTAAATGTAGCATCACAACAAAAGTTTTCTTTCTAACCAGCTGTTTCTGCCTAGGTCAAGCTAGGGGAAAACTCTCTCCCCTTTGGATTAGGCTTCCCTTCTTTCTGCATTATTCCTAACATTCAGGGACAAATTTAGGTTATGTATTTGTCCGGTGCCAACTACTTTGGTTATCACCAAGAGGGAACAAAACAATTCTCTTCCATTTCTTCCACTGGGACAGAAAGGAAACAGTAATGTGAGGATTTCCCACCTTAGGAAGGAAGACACTACGGACTAAGTTCATGTATCTCCTTGATATTCCAACCAGTCAGCAGGTTCTTCCTGCTCTCAGTTGTTCCTGTAGCTGGCCATCACACTTCACTTCCAATCTCTGAACCTCTCCTCTGCTTGTCCTTGGCTCATAGATCTTAGCATCTCAGTCTAATCCTATGCTTATCATCTCCATGATCCTCTGCTTCTACCCACCCACATGGCCTGGCAAGCAAGAAGGGGTCCTAGCCAACGTGGATGCTAGCCAATATTAAGCACCTAAGTAACATTCCTTCTCCCTTCTCCCCCTTCTCTCATCCTTTTGGCTCACCAGGCTTCTCTGAGAAAATTCCCCTTAAGTCAAAAGCCAGTAGACAAATACTTGTGGGTCCACCAAGAAGCCATGGTAATGACTCTAGGGGAGGCTTTATCTCTTTTGAAATAAGACTTCTGTAGGTTTGCCTATAGTGGAATATGTCTGCAGTAGGGAAGTGAGGTTGGGAAGGTTGGGACCATGCTGAGCTAAGAGACTTCAGGGAGTTTGCAGGATATTCTGACTCTGTTGAGGGTAATCCATTGGTGATGATCAGTGGGACTGATTAGATGTGTAAGTGACTCAGTGAAAAACCTGAGAAAAGAAAGACTTCTTCCAAGGGCTCTAAACATGAGATATGATATAGGGAAGCAGTTCCATACCTTACTCACCCCCCTTGCCCTCCGAATCACATTGTATTTTCTATTTCTGCACTCCCACCACCCATCAAACAAGAACTCTCCTGCCCTGATTTTTACTCATTTCTTTCAGTGTTTTTTGTTGGAGAGTCTGACAAAAGAACTGAACTATGCTTGCTTGGTGCAGCTGAAAATGAGAGTGGTTAGCCTTCAAGTCATAGGAGGCCCTCTATAAACCTCCATTTCCTTCTGGGCAAAATGAGAGAGGTTAAACTAGGCAGTTCCCAAGGTTCCTTCTGGTTCTGACATTCTAGGCCAGTAATTGATAAGGAAAATAAGCTCAGAGGTATGAGGCACAGAGGGGAGAATGGAAGGCTGGCTGTCCATGTTATTTGGTGAGTTTGAGTGGAAAAAAGAGCCTTGACCTCAGCGGGGCCTTCTCCCTTTCCATAGTACAAGCATCCTGCCTGGCTGCTCTGGGACATGGAATCTATAATCCTATTGTTCAAGACTACATCAGATTCCCTAGGCTCTTCTTTCTGGGGCTGATGGGCAGTATGGGTAACTAGAGCAGTGGGAGGGGAAAAAACCCCAACCCCACAATGCATTAGACCACCCAACTCCACCCAAAGCAGTGGCGAGTCACATCAGTGAACAGCCCCCTCCTCCTCTGCACCCCAAATCCCAGGGGTACCAAGCAGGGAGTAATCTTCCCCCTTCACATTCACAAAAAAATCTAGGATTTTCATCTCCCAATTCCAAGAGTTCCCATAACTTGGGAAATTTCTGCTTTCTTGGAGGAAATCTTTGGATGATCTTGTTCTCATCTGTCCTTCTGGCTTCATTCTACAGCTTTCCCCCTCCCCCCATCTACAGAAAGCAGGTGATCGGCTTTCTAGTTCAGGTAACCTTATGGACTAGGTTCTATTGTTCCATTCTTCCCACCCACCCTCTGTGAGAAGAGTCTGGCCTTAGGGTGGGGCATTCAAACTCCCCACTTAACTTCCCTTAGCCCTCAGACCTCTAATTCCCTGGGATGGGCTAAAGCCCTAGAAGGTGGGGCAGTTCTAGAGGTCAGTGGAAGTGCTCCAGGCAATGGCTCCAGAATATTAAAGGGAGAGGTCCTTCACCAATATTTCAGAGCTCTGGTGTCCCCAGACTCAGCAACACTATGCATCCAGCTGTGCTCTTTCTGCTACTTGGTAACTACTGGCTTTGGTTTAGTTGGGGGGCAGGGCGTAGTAGTTATTACCATTAGAGATGGTCTTCATTGGCAAATGACCCAGATCCCATAGAATGGTCTTTGGGCATTAGGAAGGAAATAGGCTGCTCAGCTTCAGAATGCTTCTGCAAAAGCAGAAATGCATAATAGCTACTAACGTCACCTATTGCTCTCTTCTGCAGAAAAAGTATTTGATCTTCAGTTTGAGGATCAATGCATAAAGGCAGGTAATTTAGTGGGAAAGATTAAATTTAACCATATTTTCTTGGGTGTGTCTTCACAGCCTTCCACTCCATCCCAGGAAAGACACAATATGCAGGTAAGATTTCTTTTCAGAAAGATGCAGTTTCAAGTGGGAGGTGCATTCAAGCCTGGTTCTCCTTCATGAGCCAAAATGCTGTTTTGAAAAACGGCAATAGGAATGTGATTTTTTCCCCCCCAGCCTTCACTTCTGCACCTTTCCAAGACGAAATCCGAGAACTAGGTAAAGAAAAGATGCAGAGGAGACAAACTCTACCCTCTGGTTTGGGGATTCATTGGCTTGTCTTTGCAACTGACTGTATGGGGGTGGTTGTGGGGGGTGAAATGGGAACCAGTTCTCATTCAGTCTCACAGACTGTTCTCATTTCCAGAATGTGGTCGACCTCTTCGCCAGGACCGCGTTGTGGGCGGCTCTGATGCACCTCTTGCAAAGTGGCCTTGGCAAGTAAGTGTCCACAGATTTGGGAGGCAAATATGTGGCGGCACCCTCATCTCCGAGTCCTGGGTTGTCTCTGCAGCTCATTGTTTCGTATTCCCAGGGTAAGTATAAAATCTATACATTTGTGTATTTGCCTACACTTACTCCTAGTTTATACAATCCTGGAGAATGGACCCACTCAAAATTTTGCATGGCAGTCAAAATGCTCCCAAGTGCATCCATGTCTTGGTCCATATAGATCTTTCCAGTTAAGGCTGATCAGATTTAAGCCTCCCTAGAAATCAGCTCAGCATTTAATCCTATAATTCTGAATAGTTACAAATTATCAAAGTTTAAGGCTGTTCTCCATAATTGTTTTGTTAATCTTTAAAAATGTATTTGCAACTTTACCCCTTGTCACCATAATTACTAGCAAATTCTCTATTACAATGTACCACATTTGACTTTTCTAATTCTTCTTTTCCCAGCAATTTTTCTCTCATTCCACCAGAGCAATTTACTGTTGCTGTGGGTGTGCACTCTCAACTGTCTTTAATGCTAAACCTTGATGTATCAGCTGGCATGCATCAGATAGTGAATGTGTCAGATATTCTGGTTCATGAGAATTACTCTGGAGCTGTACATGGAAATGACATTGCTTTAATGCGTCTTGCTCAGCCTGTCAACTTCACAGAGTATGTGCAGCCCATTTGTTTGCCCCGAGCCAATCACAGTTTCCCTCATGGAGCTTCCTGCTGGGCCACAGGTTGGGGACATGTCCAAGAGAGAGGTGAGTCTCCAAGGGGTTAGAAAAAAGTTTTTCAAAGTTTTAGATTCTGGATATTTCTTTGGTCCTCGGATTTTTACTGTATAAATTTGATTCCCTTTCCACAGCTCTACCATATTAAACAATTCCAACTGCACTCTGTATTTGGGAGACAGTCAAATAAACCAGTTCCTGAAAGTTACTGGTATTTTAAGCAGTGATTCTAGGGATAAACAGTGGATGATGACTTTGCTCTTACCCACAGTACCGCAGTCGCTCCAGTCAGGCTTGATACTCCAGCAACTGGAACTGAAGATCATTGGACCCAAAGAATGTCAGTGTCTCTTCAACTACAATGGTCCCTTTAATGTAACTGTGAAATTGTTACCTACTATGCTATGTGCTGGCTACAAGGAAGGGAAAAGAGATACCTGCCAGGTAAAATGGGGACCTATCCTCTGCTTCATCCAGCTGCCATTATCCTGTTAATAGAAGTTACTAAAACCTTTGCTCCTACCCCAACTGGTACTGTATCTATTGCGTCTCCTAGTGGCTTCCCAATTTGATTTTCCAGATATACTTAGTATTTTCTTTTTTTTTTTTAATCTTATTTTTTTATTATATCTTTTTATTGACAAAACATATGCACAGATAATTTTTCAACATTGACCCTTGCAAAAACTTTTGTTCCAACTTTTCCCCTCCTTTCCTTTCCCCTCTCCCCTACATTGCAGGGACTCCCATACATGTTAAATATGTTAAAGTATATGTTGAATACAATATATGTATACATATTTATACAGTTGTCTTGCTGCACAAGAAAAATCTATCCAAGTTAGTCTCCTGTGCATGCAATGACATGGCTGTCCTGGGTCAGAGGCGGGAAAGGGTGGTGTAGAAAGTCAGGATTGGGAAGAAGGTGGAGTTACAATACTTAGTATTTTCAAATTGGCAAAAAATATATTCCCTTTTGCATCCTTTCCCCCTCTGCCCCTCCCCAAATTATTTAAGCACATTCTGCTACTTCCCTACTGGGAATTTCAAGTGTTGACCACATAAAGGCTGCCCCTTATGCCTTTCCACTATGGATGTTCCCTCCTCCAGCATACTTCATCCAGGCCAGTGGTGTTGACTCTGAGCACTTGGGCGTTATCTACTTTCCACAGGGGGACTCTGGAGGCCCACTTGTCTGTGAGGAACAAGGCCAGTGGTTCCTGGCTGGAGTCACCAGTTTTGGCCATGGCTGTGCAAGGAGGAACCGGCCAGGGATCTTTACAAATGTGGTGGCCTTTGAAGACTGGATCAGGGAACGAGTGGAAGGCGCAGCTTTCCCTGAGCAACCTGAGCCTATCCCAACGCCTTTGGTAGAAGACTCTGACAATTGTACTATTGCCTTGCCAGGTAAATGAGATGGGAGTAGGCTGATTTCTGGGCTGGGCAATGGGAATTCAGCCAGTCTAAATGCTAACTTTCTTGACCAGAATGTGGCATTGCTCCCAGACCTGGTGACTGGCCCTGGAAAGCTGTAATAATTACTCCAGCATCTCTACCCTGCCATGGGGTGTTGGTAGCAGAGAAATGGGTTCTTGCACCAGCCAGCTGCTTTCTGGGGTAAGTAATAATTGCTGTGGAATTGTCTTCCAGAAGGAAGAATGGGGGGAAGGGGTTACAGGTCATGAATAACTTAATGCACAGTTGATTCTTACTGTATTTCCTCTGGTTAAGTAACTTTCTCCCCAACCTACAGCCTAAAAGACATCAGTAGTTGGCATGTGATGCTTCCACCCAAGGCACAAAGTATAGCTGTCCTCAGCGTACAGTTAAATGTCAACTTCACACAGGATTATGAGTATGACCTGGCCCTCTTGGAGCTAGCAGTCCCAGTGTCTTTTACTGAAGATACAAGGGCCGTGTGTTTACCCCGTCTGAATCACTACTTTTTGCCCAGTAGCCAGTGCCGTCTGATCCAATGGGGCCGGGGAGGTGAGTCTACAATTCCCCTCTGCACATCCAGCTGCAAAAGCTAGGAGGCATGGCAAGTCCTGCGGCTTTCCACTTTGTTGTCTCCCCAGAGCCACCCCTGGCTTCCCCGTCCCTGTTGGAAGCTGAAATGGCATCTAACTGGTGGTGTTATTGCGTCCGTGGCTCGGAGCTGGAGATGGTAGCCAACCCCTTGGAGAATCCTAGCATCCTGTGTGCTGAATACCATGAAGAGGAGAAAAAGGGCTGTTGGGTAATGAAGGGTTCTGATAACCTGCTTAGGGGAGCAGCAGGGCCTGACTGGGGCATCTGGGGCCCTGTCCATATTTCTAATAAACCTTCTCATTTCTCAGATGGGAAGCCGCTGGGGCCTCTTATGTGAGGAATCAGGATCCTGGTTTCTGGCAGGTCTTTCAAAGCCTCCAGAAGATTGTCTTCGGCCTCGGGTCTTCTCCCCTCTACAACTTCAAAGCCTCTGGATCAGGCAGGCAGCCCTTACCTCCTACATGGAGGATCAGCTCAACTGGGACTTTCCGGCTGTGAGAACTCTATCATTCTGTCCCTCCAAAACCAAGTTTGGAGGTGAGGAGAATCTTGTTTTCATGTCCAGCTCTTTGGGCAGGGAGGCAACAGGGAGGTTTGGGTTGAGGGATGCATTTGAGTAGGATTTCAAATGTTCAGTGGTGAGGTTCAGGGTTGTCACTGGGAAGGAAGGGACTGTGGGGCCATAGGAAGGAGTCCTTAAACTGTGACTAATGCCTGCCTGTGCATCTTCCTTTTCAAGCTTGTGGTATTCAGTCATACAAAGACAGTAACCCATGGCCCTGGGTGGCAGAGGTGCACGGTGCCAGGGATGAAGTTTGCATGGCCACTCTAGTGAGCCCTGGTTGGGTCCTAACAGACACTCATTGTGTGCCCAGGTAGGTTTCTTTTGGGGTGGCGGTGGGGGAAGTAGAGACTAGCCCATTTCTCTATATAATTTGAACAAATAAAACTGTCCTCTTCAACAGGCATGGCTCCATAGCGTCCCGTCTACAGGTTAAACTGGGTAGAACACGCTTCGGTACCCCGGGCCAGGTGTCAAGGCCGGTCAGCAGCATTCATTACACCATGGGATCACCCCTAGTCCTACTGCAGCTAGAGACTAGGGTAGAAATGTCAGCTTCTGCTCTGCCAGTCTGTCTCAATTCTGGGCCAGTTTCAAAAGATATGCCCTGTTGGGTGCTAGGCTGGAAAGATACTGTAAACCGAGGTGAGCAAAGGGATCCTAGGGTCCTAAAATAGGAAATTTTTTGAGTCAAAGTCCTCTAAATAGCAATAGATTGTAATGGAGGGATGGAGCTTCAGGGACTGATGCCTTCATGCGAGACATTGTTCTTTTGTTTCTGATGGGTCTCCATTCTATTCCCAAGTCCCCATGGCAGTACCCGTGTTCATCTTGACCCCAAAAGACTGCCCCTACCTCAACAAGCACACCCTACCTCTGGGAACCTTCTGTGTAGCATATGGCAGGAAAAGACTAGACAGATATGAGGTATGAATGGTCTGGAATGGTCAAGTGATGGGGGAAGCGAAACTGGGATTGGGAAGCTGTGATGAAGGGACATCAGGGGGGGGGTGGGGATGTAAACCCCCTTGTCAACTTGCCTATCCTCATCCAACCTCCAGAAGTCCTGGAAGCTAAGCTTTTCTTATTCTTTCATGCAGGTTGACTTGGGCTCATCTCTCATGTGCCAACGAGGACCTGACTCCTGGATGCTGATGGGCATTTCAATAAGGGGAAGCCAAGAACTGTTTGCCCCAGTGGGGACCCAACGGTCTTGGATCTCTCAGACTGTGAGGGATGCACCCTTTGTGTAATTCAGCCAGTGACTCCAGACCTTGAACAGATCCAGAAGCAGAGCCTGAACTGTTCTTCTACTGCACAGGGGGAGAGGATGAAACGTCCCTCTTTCTCTATTTAAATCAAGTCTCAAATGGCTGCCTCTGGAATGCACCCAAACCAGTTCCATGCTGAAAACCTGGAAAGCTTCAAGAAGGGTGACAATGGTGATGACAATCTGGTGTCTAATTAGACTTGCATTCCAAGTGGTGATAATTTGAATCAAAGGATCCTGGGGGTGGAATGAATATGTTCAATAAACACAGTGCTAACATTACCAGGAACTTCTTCATGCCTGATGCCTGTGGGCAGAGTTGGGGAAATTATTAAAGGAACATTAGGAATTGGGTTCAGGGGAAGAGGAAAAGCCAGTCACAGGGGCCAACAACCCACTGGTTTTAGATGAGAGGTCTTGCTTAACCTCTAAATAAAGCATGGTCCTAGCTTAAAGGAGCAATCACAAACTGAAGGCGAAAGCCTAGATGTGCAGTCCAGTGGAGGGAAGCTGGCTAGTTTATTCTGAGGCCCTATGGGTGTTGTCTACAAAGCTGCTCAGCCCTCATCCTCAACACACTACAAGTGCGACAAGTTAGAAGAGAAATTTGTAGCTGATAACGTGGCAACTGCCATTCATTCCAGCCTTTATTGGGCATAGTGTGCCCAAGGTCAGCTCAGTATTTGTCATATGCAACATTCAGTATGTGTCTGAACCAGGTTGATTTCCCATCAAATGATCAGAGTAGGTCTAGCTCTACCCTTAAACAAAATTAGCTATTTCTGATGACTCTAAAAATCTGTCAGAGAGGAAATTGAACCTCTTCGCCATCTTGGTAGGCAAGAGATATCCCATCTTGAAATAATTACCTGGCAAACACTAAGTCTGCCCATTCTTTTTTCTTTTTCTTTTCTTTTTTTTTTTTTTTTTTTAAATAATTATAACTTTTGATTGACAGAACCCATGTCTGGGCAATTTTTTTACAACATTACCCCTTGCACTCGCTTCTATTCCAACTTTTCCCCTCCCTCCCTCCACCCTCTCCCCCAGATGGCAAGCAATCCTATACATGTTAAATATATCACAATATATCCTAGCTCATTTCATTCCCGCATCAGTTCATGTTAGTCTCGCCCAGCCTCTCTGTATTCATCCTGCTGGTCATTTCTTACAGAACAATAATATTCCATAACATTCATTTACCACAATTTACCCAACCATTTGTCAATTGATGGGTATCCATTCATTTTCCAGTTTCTAGCCACTACAAACAGGGCTGCCACAAACATTTTGGCACATACAAGTCCCTTTCCCTTCTTTAGTATCTCTTTGGGATATAAGCCCAGTAGTAGCAACTGATGGATCAAAGGGTATGCACAGTTTGATAACTTTTTTGGGTCCATTCTTTTGCTTAGTATTTCTAATTGGTTCTTCTGGGACTTTAAGTAGATGAGCTCTGATATTAACCTCATAACAAAAATCAAAGCTTTGACTAAGCACAGCGGGTAAAGGCTTAAATTCTTCTAAGAACAGTTCGGTCCAACTTTTCCTGGATTCTGGAATTGAAAGAGATCCCCTTCCCTCCGCCGGCCACCCCCCCCCCCCCCCCCCAAGAGTGGATACAAGTGAAGGAAAAGTGATGTTTAAATAGTGTGCATCTACCTTACAGAGGAGTTTCCTTGGCACTAGTTTTGAGAGAATACGCGTTTTTCCTGATCGGATAAGGATAAGATTTGGGTGACTCGTGTGATAAAGGTTAGGTTCCTAGAAAAGAGCAAAGACCCCAGTCCCAAACTTCCTTCAGGTAAGGGAAGGGAGGCGGAGCACAGTGGAGGTGGGCGGTACTGCTCAGGAAGCTAAGTCCCCATTGGGCTAAGCTGGCCACTGAGGAAGCCCTAGAAAAGGTTGTACTGTGGCAGGTAGAGGCGGGCAGGGCGGGAACAGGTGACACAGGTTACCAGCTCAGCCATTCCAGACCCCTCCCTGAGAGCCTGCCCAGCCGCTCAGGCTCTTGCTTTTAGATCCCGTAGCCAAGTGGAGGTCGTCTTACAAAGGACAGTCTAACCTCCCCCGTGGAACAGACCTTTTGGGCCTGGGGAACGGCAGGCACGTCCCAGACTGGGGCCAGCAGCTGCAGGATGGCCCTGGGGTTGGTGACCCTGCCAAGCCTGTTGAATCTGCTACCGCTTGGAAGGGGTGAGTGAAGGCAGCGGGTGGAGATCTGCGCGACTGTAGGTGGCCGGTCTTCCCCTTCCCCCGTTTCCCATCCCCGTAGTTTACTAGTTCGCTATTCCTCTACTCTTCTCCCCTCCCCTCCCAATCACGGCTGACAAAAAAAAGGAAGGGAAGAAAAGAGAGGTGGTACAATATAGGAGATATGAAGGGAAGGGTATCAGAAAGGTAGGAAAAAAGGAAGGGGAGAGGAGAATAGGTAGGTAGGAAAGGAAAAATACAGAGTTAGGAGAGGAAGAGTTAGTAAGAGTGATATTGAGCAGAGTTAAAAGAGAGGTGGCTAGATGGTTAGGAAAGGAGCCCATTCTCTAATTTAGGGACACCGAAGTCCCTAAACAGTCCCTTTCCCCCTTTGTCCTCTTCCAGAAGTTTCCTGTGGTGTGGCCCCTTGGGCACGAATTGTGGACAGTATCAATGCTTCCCCTGGCCAGTGGTTTTGGCAGGTCAGCATAACCTACAATGGCATCCACGTATGCAATAGCTCTCTTGTATCCAAAGAGTGGGTGCTGACCGCTGCCCACTGCTTCCCAAGGTTAGACCAAAGGTTGGAAGAGAGAAGCTTAGGGGGGCACAGAGCTGGGGACTGGGGGAGGTTTTTGGGGAAAGGGAAAGGACGGAGGATGCTGCTGGGATTCAGAAATGGAGAAAGCAGTGGAAGAGATGAAGGATTCCTCCATCCCAGCTCTCCTTCACTTACCCTCTTCTCAGGGAGCACAGGTTCGATGATTATGAGGTGAAGCTGGGGCCCATCAACTCAGCACCTATAACCCTGACTCAGTGGTCATGACAGTAGCCAAGGACTTCACCCATCATAACTATGTGGAAGAGGGATCACAAAGAGATATCCATCCTGTCTGGCTACCAGCTGCCAATGCCTCTTTCCCCAATGGACTCCATTACACCTTCACAGGCTAGGGTACCCCATATAGCTCAGGTAAGACTCTGTGAGTATGTGGTTTGCCAGAGCCAGGGATATTCAAAGAGATGGAGAGGATGGAGGATTTGATGTGTACCCTTATCTGCTTTTCTACAGTGAGTCTTTCTAACCCCAAGATCTTGCAGCAGCCAGAGGTACCTTTCATTAGTTGAGAAACATGCAACTGTCTTTACAGTATAAAACCAGATCCTGACAAGTCACACGGTATCCAGTTGGACATGGTGTCTGCTGGCTTTGTATAAGGTGGTAAAGATGCCTGCCAGGTAAGGGCCTGCTCTTGGACAGGGAGATGAAAGAGTCATGAGAAAGGAAAGGGAGGAAGACAAGACCCCTAAGAAGCAGCAGGAGTTTTGCCTGAGCCCTGAAGGGGAAGTCTGGGAGGTTGATGGCCCTAAAAAGGAGCTGGAAACTCAGCTGTCCAGCTTAGGAAATTACTTCCTTTCTCCTTGCCTCAGTTTCCTCATCTGTTAATATGATAAGAATTGGAGTAGAACTCCAAGGTGCTTCCTGTTCTAATCTTTTGTGGTTTCTCTATTCAGGGAAAGGGGAGGGTTCAGATTTAGCCTCAGATTTATTAGCTTTGTGGCCCTGGGAAAGTCACTTGACCCCAATTGCCCAACAGAAAAAGGGAAAGGGAAATTCCTTTGTACACACATGCCACAAACTATAGTTGTTGTCTTTTTTTTAGATACCAGAGCTATTTCTTCACCTAGGAGTAATTTTGTATTTTGTGAGAGGCAAAATTTGTGAGAGGCTCCTTTTATGAATATTAAAGCCTTCCAGATGAAAGAATAGATAACTTGATTCATCTGGGATTATAGTGTTAACAAATGAAAATTAATTACAAAAAGCCCCCCTCCTTTAAAAATTTTTTTGGGGAAAAATAAAATTTTTTAAATTGAAAAACCCCTGGTGGGGAAAAAAGAAAAAAAGAAAAATTACAAAACTTAAAATGGGATTTTCGCTTTTTTTTAAAAAATTTTTTCCGGGTTTTCCTTTAAATTTTAAATTTCCAATAAAAAAAAAACCCCAAAGGGGGGGTTTTTTTTTTTTTTTTTAAAATTTTTTCCAAAGGTTTTTTAAAAATCCCCAAAAATTAAGAGTAAATTAAAATTTTTAAAAATTTAATTTGCCCATTTAAAGATTTTGGAACCCTTTTTGAAATAAAATTTTCCTTTTGGTAAAAATTTTAAAAAAAAATTTTTTGTTTAAATTTTAAAGGGGAGGGGGAAATTTCTGGAAATTGATTTTATTTTCCCATGTTGGGGAACATGTCATAAAATTTTGAAAGAAATTTTTAAAAAGTTTTTAAAAATAATAATTATGAAACCCCCAAAACCCCCTCCCCCAAAAAAGGCCTTAAATTTTACAATTTTTAATTTCACTCCCCCCACCCCCCCCCCCTTTTTCTTTCCCCCCCTTTTCCCAGGTTTTGTGGGCCAAACAAAAACTTTTAAAATTTTTCCCCCAAAAAAATTAGAAAATCATTGGACCTTAAAAAATTTTAAATTTAGACCAAATTAAAATTTTTATGGCCAATTCTTTTTTCGGGAAATTTTTTAAAAGGGCCATGGGAAAAAAAGGGAAATAAATTAGGGTTTAAAAAAGGGGGGGAAATTTTAAAAACCTTAAATTTATTTTAAATTTTTGGTGGGAAAAAAAAAGCCTTAGATCAACAGGGTTTCCCACAAAACCAAAAATTTTTGGGCCCCTTTCCCTTTTTTTGGGAAAAAAATTTTAAAGATACAAAATTGGGCCCCTTTTCGTGGGGTTTAAAAAAAGAATTTAGAAAAAAAAATTTTTCCCACCCAACTAAAAGGGGGGCAAACATAAAAATTTTTTTTACCCCTTTCAGGGGGGGTTTTTTTTTTTTTTTTTTGTTTTAAAAAAAAAAAAATTTTAAAATTCTTTTTGGGGGAAAAAAGGGAAATTTGGTTTTTTAAAAATCCCTTTTCGTTTAAAAATCTCCCTGGTTTTTTTTTCTTTTCCCCTTTTATAAGGGTTTTTCCTTTTTTAGTTAAAAAAAATCCCTTTTTTTTTATATTCCCCAAAAAAAACCCACCCAAAGGAAAAAAACCGGGAAGGGTTTCTTTTCCCTTAATTTTTTTGGTTTTTTTTTTTGTTTGGGCTGGCCCTTTGAAAAGGGGGAAAAAAGTTCTTTCCCCCAAAAAAATTCAAGAAAGGGAAAAGGGTTTTTCCCAAATTTCCCTTTCCCCTTTTCCCTCCCTGTCTTTTTAAAAAATTGTAAAAACCCAAAATTTTTCCCAAAAAAAATCTTTCTTTCTCCAAAGGGAAATTGTGGGTTTCCCATAGGGAAATTGCAGGGTTTTTTGAAAAAGGGATTTTTTTGGGGCAAAATTCCCTCTTTTTGAATTTTTGTTTTGGGAATTTAAATGTTTTGGGGTTTAAATCCCAATTTCCCTTTTAAAAACATTCCCCAAAACCCCCCCCCCGGGATGTTTTCCCTTTTTGACCTAAACCCCCTCCCAAGTTTTTCCCAGTTTTTAAAATTTTTGGGGGGGTCCGGGGCCCTTTGGGCTTTGTGGTTCCTGAAAGGGTTTTCCCTAAAATTTTTTGGGGTTTTAAAAAAGGAAAATTGGGGGCCCCAAAAATTTTGGATAGGGTTTAAAAAAAATAGTTTTTCCATGAAAAGGAAAAAAAGGGATTTTGGGCCTCAAAGGGTTTAAAAATTAAATCAAAACCCCCCCAAAAAAACCCCCCTTTTTCCCAAATTGTTTTCTAAATTTTTTTAAAAATTTAAAAAACCCCCCCTTTCACCAAATTTCCCAAAAATTTTTTACTTTGAAAAATTTTTCCCTTCCTTTTTCCCTAAAAGGGGTTTACCCCTTTCGGGGTTCCAAACTTTTTTTAAAAAGGGAAAACTTGGGCCTTTGGTTTTTCGGTTTTTGGAAATAATTCTTGGTACGGGGAAAAATGGAAAGACAAATTTTTGGGGTTTTTAAACCTTGGGCCCGGGCCTTTCCCCAAATAACTTTTCCCTTACCCAAATTTTCCCCGGGGAAACCCTGGGGCCCGGGTTTTGGGCATGGGTCCCAAAAAAAGGGGGGCTCTTAAAAAAACCCAAATTTAAAATTTGGTTCCCCCTTCTAAAATTTGGGTCCCCTTTTTTTAAATTAAAAAATTGATTTATTTTAAGCAAAATTTTAAAATTTGGGAAAAAATTTGTTTTTTGGGCCTTTAAAATTTGGGAAAAGAGAAAAGAAACTTTTCCCGTAACTTTCACCTTTCTCCCTGGAAAGAAGATCTCCCGGTTTCTTAAACTAAAGGCCCTTTATAAATTAAAAATTTCGGTGGGGGGCCCCCTCCTAAAAGGGGAATCCTTCCCATTTTTTCAAAAGGGGTTCAAAGGGGGTTCCCACGGTTTTTCTTAAAATTTGTTTTTGGGGGCCCAAATTTTTCCCAACCCATTTTATTTCCAAATTGAAATTCCCTTTTTAAAAAATGGGTTCTTTTTTGGGGTTTATTCCTTTTTTCAACATGTTGGGGGTTTTTTTTTTCTTTTCTTAAGGCCCAAAGGAAAGTTTAAAAATTTTTTGGGTTTTTTCTTAAACCCTCAAAAGGGCCCAGGGTTTTTAAAATGGGTTTCCAGTTGGGGGTTTTCAGCCCTGGTTTTTTATAAGGGGAAAAAGGGTTGTGTTTTCCCCTTTTTAAAATTTAACAAAATAAAATAAAAAATAAAGGCAAAATTTTTTTTTTTTTGCAAATTTTTTTTTTTTTTAAAACCATTTCCCAGACTTTGTTTAATTTCCCTGTTTTCATCTTTCCCAATGGGGGTTTTCCCCTTTTTTCCCCGGGCTTTTTTGGGTTCCCTTTGAAGGGTTTCCCTTACTTTTTTAAGGGGAATTACACTTGGCTTAAAGGAAACCGGGTGGGATTTCCCCTTTTGAAAGGAAAACCCCACCCAAATGTTTTTAAAAATAAGGGACGGTTTGGGGCCACTTTTAACCCTTTCCCTCCTTTGGGAAGCAAAATTTAAATTTTTCCCATAAATTTAGTTTTTTGGTTTTGTTTCCCTTCCCATAATTAAACCATTTCTAAATGCAACTTTTTGACCAAAATTTTTCCCAATTCTTTTAAGCTTTATTTTTGGGGGACCCATTTTAAAAGTTTAACAAAATGGGTTTCGCAAAAACCCTCCCCGGGGAAAGAAAAATTGGGGAAAATTGTTTCCCCAAAGGCCCCAAATACGTTTAAATTTTCATTCCTACAAAAAAATTTAAAAAATTTTTCCCCCAAATAACTTTAAAATTTTTGTTTGGTTTTTACAAAAAACCCCAAAATTTAAAATAAAAATTTTAAATTTGAATTTTTTTTAAAATTTTTTTAAAAATTTTTGGCCCCCAAAATCAGTTTTTCCAAAATCCAAGTTTTCTAATGAAATTATTAAAAAGAAGTTTGTTTCAAAACCAAAATTTTATTTCTAAATTTCCCACTTTTGGGGTTCAAAAGGGAAAAACCCGGGGGGGTTTTTTGGGCCCAAGAAAAGGGCCAAAGTCCCCCAGGAACTAATTTTCCCTTTGGGGTTTTTTTTTTTCCTTTTTTCCCCCCCTTTTTTTCCCCCTTAAATTTTTTAGCCCCTTTTTTTACATAAGAAAAACTGGGGTTTGGGGCCCTTTTAACTTTTTCCCCCCCCCTTGAGGGGTTTCCCTGCATCCATTTGGGTTAAAAAAAATTTTTTTTTCAAAAATGGGGACCAAAGGGGCCCTTTAAAGGGGAATTTGGTTTGGTTTTGGATTAAAAAGATTTCCTTTGGAAAAATTTTCCCTTTTCATTTCGTTCAAAAAATTTTTTCCCTTTCCTTGGGAAAATGGGCCCATTGTAATTTACCCCTGCCCCAAAATTTAATAAATCCAGGGATGGGTCAACCCCCTTTGGGAAAAGGAAAAGGGGTTTGGGGGAAAAAGGGGGGGGTTAGTTTGGGAATTTAAAGGGAAGGGGTTTTTTTGGGGAAGAAAAAACGGGGGCCATTTTGGGGTAAAAAGTTTCCCCCTTTTATAAAAAAAATTTTAAAAATTTTGCCAAATTACCCTTTAAAAGGGATGTTTTCGGAAATCAAAATTTGTTTCTCCCCGCCCCTCCATGGGGTTTTGCCCAGGGAAATTTTTCTGCAAAAGGCTTTTAAAAAATTTGAATTTGTTTCCCCCGGGGGGCCCCTTGGAAAAAATTTTCTTAACTGGGTTTTTTATTTCCCGGAGGTTTTAACCCGCAAAGACATCTTTTCGCCCAAAAAGGGAAAACTAATGGGGCCCCCAAGGAGAAGCCTGGGTCTGGGCCCAAAGAAATCCCATTCCCGAGGGGGGCCCCTTTAAGATCAACCCTTTTGGCGGGTTTCGCCTCCAAAAAGGTTTTCCCCCTCAAATAGGGAAAGGGGAGTTTTTGGATTTTTCCGGGTTTGGTTTCCCTCCCAACCCAAATGGAAAGGGGTTTTCCACCGTTTCCAAACAGGGGGTTTCGGGAACCCTTTATAGTTTTTAAATATTTAAAGGGGAGGAAAAGATTGGAAGGAAGGGCCTGATCCCTTTTGGGAGAAGGTGGGGGAAACGGGAAAAAACCCGGGGAGGGTTGGGGGCCCCTTTGAAAGTCCCCCTGGTTTGAGCCCTTTTCCCCCCCCGGTTTTCTTTCCCGGGCCCAAAAATGGGGAAAGGCCCTTTCTGGGTAAAATGTTCCCAAAGGGATTTAAAATTTTCTTACAAATGGGCAAACCTTTGGAAAAACCCAGGCCCTTTAAAAGAAAGGGAAATTGGGTCAAATCAGGGGAAATAAATTTTTTCTTTTTTAAAAGGGGGGTTTTGGGGTAATGGAAATCTCCATTTTTGGGGCCGGAAAAATTTTTTCCTTAATGGGAAATGGGGGAGGGGGGAAAACCCTTTAAAAACCCATTGTTTTGAGGTTTTTCCTCTTAAATTCCCATTTTAAATAATGCCCCTTAAAGGGGAACCCCCAAAACTTTGGGGAAAAATTTTACCCAAAGGGAAAAAACCAAAGGGGTAATTTATCCCAGGGAAAAGGGGTTTGGGAAAAGCTTTTAAACCTCAAAGGAAATTAAAGGAGGGGAAATTTCTAAAACCCCGGGGAAGGGCCATTTTCAAAAGGGTTTTTTCACCCAAAGCATGTTGGGCCCGATTATTTCTTTGAAGGGGAATGGGCCCCCATTTTCCCCTTTGGGAAATTTTAAATGGGCCCCAAAAATTGCCTGTTTTTTTTAAAAAAAAACTTTTTAAAACATGGGGAAATTTTTGGGGTTTAATTTTAAAAATTTGGTTAATTTAAATTTTTTCCCTTCCCAAATTCATTAGGGAATTGGGAAAAAAAGGGGGGAAACAAAATTTCCCAGAAAACCCCTTTTTGGGGTTTGAAATTTTAATAAAGAAGGAAAAGGAGTAAAAAGAAAATTTATTCCCTTTAGTGAGTAGGTTGAAACCCGTCTCAGATTTGCTATCCTAAAACTAACCCCAAATGGGAAGATTGTTTTATAAGCCTGGTTCTTTTATTATTTCAAAATTTCCAAAAGGGAACCCCTTTTTTAAAAATTTTTCGAAAAAATAAAACACCCAAACCCCACTTTATTGTAATCCTTAAATTTTTCAAAAGCTGGCCCCTTTAAAAACCCCCATTAAAATTTTTGGGAAATTATTTGGGAATCCAAAAACCCCATTTTTATTTTTTCTTTAAATGGGCCTCCAGGGTTTGTCCAATTAAACAAAATGACATTTGCCAAAAATTAAATTCCAGGGTTTTCCTGAATTTAAAGAGGGTTTGTTTTTTCGAAAATTTTTCTTTCCCTTTTGTTTAAACTCTTGGAAACCCTTTTTTATTTAAAAATTTGGGTTTTTTTTAAATTTTTTTTTTAATTTTAAACTTTTTATCGAATTTTCCCAAAAAAAAATTTTTCCCTTTTCTTTTTTTAAATTTTTGTCCCCCCAATTCCCGGGGAAAATTAAAATTTTCAAACAAATTTTGGTTTTCAATTAGTTGGAACTAAGGGGTTGGGAATTTTCAAAAAAAATTTTTAAAAATTCAAAACTTTCCCTTTTTTTTTATTTTCTTTTTATTTTATTTTCCTGAAATCCCGGAAAATTATTTTAAAAAAAGTTTTTCAAAATTGCCTTAAAAAATTTTAAAGGGAAAAAATTTACAAAACTTTTTTTAAAAAAATTGGAAAAATTTTAAATTTTCTTAAGTTTTTTGGGATTTTAAAATTGTTTTTCCCCCAAAAAGAAAAAATTTTAAAAAGAAATTTAAAAAATTACCTTTTAAAATTTTAAAAATTTTTCTTTAAACCATTTTAAAAATCTTAAAAATTTTCCCCAAAAACCCTTGAAATTTTGGGAAAATGGAAATTTTTAAAAAACCCGGAAAAAAAAATTATTGCAAATTTTAATTTCATAAAATTAAAGCAAAATTAAAATTTTAAAAAAATTAGGGAAAAACGGGAAAGGGAAACAAAAGCCCAAAAGAAAAAAAAAAAATTTAAAATTTTAACCCCAATTTTAAAAACTCCCAATAAAAATTTAAAATAATAAAATTAAAGAAATTTTTAAAATTTAAATTTTAAAAGAATAAAATTTTGGAACAAAAAATTGGGAAAAAAAAATAAAAAAATTTTTAGGGAAAAGGTTTTAAATTTAAAAAAAAAATTTAAAAAATTTTAAAAAAACAAAAAAAACAAATTTTATTCAAAAAAAAAAAACCAAAAAGGAATTTTAATAAAGGAAGTTTGATTTTAAAAACCCTTCCCGATTTTTTCCCCCAAAATGCAAAAAGGGGAAAATTTCCCAAAATTTTGTTTTTAGAAATCAAATAAAGGGGAAAAAGAAAATGGGAAAAAAATTTTCAAAAAACAAAAATTTACTTTTTAAAAAAAAGAAAAAAAAATTTAAAAAAAGGGTTAATTTTTCATTTTGGGAAAACCCTTTAAAGGAAACAACTTTGGGTAAAATTAAACCCAAATTCCCAAAAAGGGGAAAAAAATTTGAAAAAGGGGGTTTTTTAAATTTTAAAAAAATTTAAAAAAAATTTAAAAAAAATTTAAAATTTCCCAAAAATTTCCAAAAGGAAAAAATTTAAACCCAAAAAATGAAAAAAAGGGGGGTTGAAAAAACCCTAACATTTTTTAAAAAAAGTGGGAAAAAAATAAAGGAAAAAAAGAAATATTTTCCCGGGAGGAATTTTAAAAATAAATTTTGGAAAAAAGAAAAAAAAAAAAATTGGGAAAAAAATTTTTGGAAAAAATTTGGTGAAAAAAACCCTTAAAAAAAGAAGTAAAAAAATTTAAAGGGGTTTTCATGGTAAAGAAATTTAAAATTTAAATTTAAAAGGTAAAAATTAAACCCCTTTTTTAAAAAATTTTTTCCCCTTTAAAAGAAAAGAAACTTTCTTGGAAAAGGAGAAAACCTTTTTCCTCCTAAAAAGGCTTTTTTAGGTAAAAGGAAATCCTTATTAAGAATTTTGGGGTTTCCCAATTTTAAATTAAAAAGGAAAAAGGATAGGGTGTTTTGGGGGTATTTGCATTAGGGAAAAAATTTACCCTTTAAAAATTAAAATTGGCTCCATTGGGGCCCCCCCTTTTTAATTAAAAAACCTTTTTCCTAGATATCTCTCCCACTTTTTATTAAATCTGTCTGAACCACAAAGGAAAAAAACAAGCAATAGTAGTAGAATAATTGTAACCTGTCTAGAAGGTGTATCTAATCTCGGGAAACCTGCAACATCAAACTGTTTACATTTCACTAAGAAATACAAATCATTGCCAAAAAGACTTTTCCCTCCCCATTCTACCCTTTCTGGGTGGCTCTTTACCTTTCTGACAATCTGCCTCTTCCAGTTTTTCCACTGCAACTATTCCATTCACTCATATATTGCTACTAAGGTGTCCAAATCGGAGAGAAGATGTCAATTGTTTTTGAGATGTTACAAGGGCTTGTATCAAAAGTGGACATAAATAGTAAGTGACCCCCTTCCTAGGCACAGGTTTGCCTAAAAGGGTCTGCTTGGACGCATCCTTTCCAACCTCCTGAATTCAAGAGTTCTTATACAAAGAAGGGGCAGAGGTCAGGATTGCCCCTTTACTAGAGCCATGGTGTTTACAGTAGCCAAAAAAAAGTATCACCATAATAAATGAAAACATTAGATCATATGTGTCTGTGTCTAGTCAGGGCTCCCAGTTATCCATCAATAGTGCCCCTAATAGAAATTAAAACAGAATAAAGGACAAACAAGATGCAAAAGAAGGGAAAAGGAAGAACATGACCTCAATTGTAGGAAGAGAAAGAGGAAGAAAAGTGTGAATTAGAGAAGAGGGAAAGGAGTGAATTTTTTTTTAAGAAGCAATTTTTTAAAAGGGTATGAATGGTGAGAATAAGGCACTGGATAATAAAGAGAGAGGCCTAAAAGTTTAACCAGACAGCCCAAACATTCTTTTCTAAAGGCAGAGGCCCATTATTCCACCTACGATATTTATCCCAATTTCTCTTTTTTTAACAGTACGTAATTTTCCCTCTGTCACTGAAGGCTTTTCCAGGTCGAAAGGGTAAAATAATTCCTGCAAAGCACATTATGGGTTGGGGCAAGGTCTGGAAATAGAGGCTCTCTTTAAGGTAGAGATCAAAACCATCAACTAATTGTTGACCATCCTCCTCAAGCGTTTTAAAAAAATGCCAAATCCACTAAGTTCAGGGGATGGATACCAAGAAAAGTAAAAAAATATGGTCTCTACCCTTAAGGAGCTCACATTCTTTTTCTTTTTTTTTCCAAAAAGTGAAATTTATTTGGAATTTTAGAATTCCTGATTGTATTACATCAAATCCTAGTCTAAATTACTTTATACATATTTAAAAAAATTCTACATCAAGGTTTAGAGATTCCTGACTGGTTGAAGATCCTGAAACATTTTTCAATGAAAAACATGGGTTCCAATGCTGATATGGCAAATGGGAAACTGGACTGATCCTTTCCTTAGGATTGTCGAAGAATATTAGAAATGAAATAAGGCTTTGAAAATGAAATTTTGGCTTTTAGAAGGCAGTACAGAGCAAAGACAACCCTTTGGTTCCCATATACTCAATACAAATAAATGTGAACAAAAATTAAAACCTGGCTGCAGAAAAAAATACATTAACTAGAAAAGGAGGCAGAGCTGCTAGTATGAGAAAAGACCCAGCTCAAGTGACAGTACAAATTTCTGAAGACTCCTCTCTGCCATTGAGTACCTAGAATAAATAAGCTTATTTCAAAAAACAATGTTGAAAACAATAACTGAAAAACAATATCAGGATTTCAGAAAGACCTGGAGAGACTTACATGAACTAAATAAAATGCGTAGTACCCAGAGAACATTTTACACAGCAACAAGACGGGAACCAACTCTATAATGTTCTTTTCAACAATGATATTCGGTCAATTCCAATACCCTGGGATGAAATGAACTATCCCCTAGAAAGAAAGGGGGAAAGGATAAAATATTTTCACCTTTATTTTTTATTTGTTTGTTTTTTTTTTTTTTTTCCCTTTTTTTTTAAACTTTTTGTTGTGCAGCATGATAAATATGGAAATATGTTTAGAATTGCATATGTTTAACTCATATTGGATTACTTGCTGTCTAGGAGAGGGGAGAAAGGAGGGAAGGGGAAGGGAAGGAGAAAAATCTAGAACACCACGTTTTCCAAGGGTGGATGCTGAAAATTATCTTTGCATGTATTTTGAAAACAAAGGTCTTAAAAATTTAAAAAAAAAAAAAAAGGAGGAAAAATAACCTTTTCCTAGGGATCCAAAAAAACTGTTTTTTAAAGTTGTCATTTTAAATCTTCTCTCCCCAAAATCTTTAATTAAAAGACCTTCCCTTAAAAAAAATTCCTGATAAAACTGGCTTTAGTCTCCTTGCTAAGTGATATGTTTTCAAAAAAAAAAAAAAAAGGTACCATCTCCTGGTTAACCAGTGATGGAGGTTTAAAAAATTTCTGATAAACTGGATTTATTGGTAATTGACCAGATGTCCAAAAAAGGTAGCATCTGTTGGTTAACCCACTGAATGGAGGGCCTTTGCCCAGAGGATATTTAAGGTTAATTCGGGGATTGAATCCTCCTGTACAGAGGCTTTTAAAGTAACTCTCCACAGTCCTTAGGTATTAAAAATTAGTTACCCTATTGGTGTAAGTGTCTTTCATACTTTCTCTTGTCACACCTCACGAGTTGGTAATATTCTTATTTTAAGAATGGGAAAATGGGAGAGGGTTAAATGACGGTGGACTTCACAAATATAGTCAACAATGAAGTCAGGTTAGGCAGTTTTTTAGTTCTTGGATCATCAAATAAAGCTACATAATACCATAAGTCAAAAGCATTTGTTCTTTATCTTAATCCCATTAAAACACAGAATTTGGGGGATGAAAAGGATAAGGTCAATTCTAATTTGGAATGACAACATGCAAATCACTATAAATACCTATAGCATAATTTGGAATCTACTATATTATGTCAACAAAAGTTTAACTGTAAAAGTGCATAAACTTTTGGTATATTCTGTATTTTTGAAGGAAAACCAGAATATACAATGAGGGCCACGCAGAGATGAGTGAAAAGAGTAGATAGTCAGGAAAGGGAGGAAGAAGGGAAGGGAAAGAAAAAAAAGAAAAGGGAAAAGAAGAAAAACTTTTAGGGCAGAGAGGGGGCAGGATGGGGATTGAAACTTCCAGAAAATGTCCTAAGACATTGTTAAAAATATGTAATTTGTTTTTTTCTTTCTTGTGCTTTTTTTCCCCTTTCGTTCTGATTTTTGTCCAACATGACAAATATGATAATATATTTAAAAGGATTGTACATATTTACCCTATATCAGGTTGCTTGCTGCTTAGGGAGATAAAGGGAGGAACAGAGAAAAATTTGGAAAATAAAGTCTTACAAAAAGAATTTTGAAAACTATCTATACATGTATTTGGAAAAAATAAAATACAGAGGAAAAAATATGTATGTAAGTAACATGTATACAAATGTATTTAAAATATACTAGGGTGAACTCCCTATTTCAAGGAGATTGGAGGTCAAATCCTTTTGTAAAGTAAAAGTTTCCTTCCTCCATTGGTCTAATTTTAAAAATTTTTATAGTTAATTTAAAAGTTGGGTTGGGGAGAGCTGTTGAGAGGGAAGGGACCTGAAAAAATAAAGAGCATGTGTGGCTCTTTATTCTGAGCCAAAAACTTCAATGTCAAAAAACATGAAAACTTGTGCACACTGAAAATTTTGAGATATTTTTTGGGTCTGAAATTTTCTTTATAAGTTTCTTCCGTTCAAAAACAAATTATCTAGGTTTAATGTTCTGCATGACCGAACACACACACACACACACACACACACACAAGAGGAAAAGTTTTTTTAATTCAATAAGCAATTTTTTTTTATATAGCTTTTTTTTTAAGATATGAATGGGTAATTTTCAGCAGCAGTTGCAAACCTTTGTTTTTTATCCCTCCTTCCCCCACAGCCTCCCCCAGATGGAGGTTAAATACATTTAAACATGTTAAAGTATAAAAAATAAATATGTACACATTTCCTAAGTTATTTTCCCAAAAATCAATTTTGAAAATTTACTTAGCCTGTGAAGGAAATCAAAAATGCAGGTGGACAAAAATAGAGGGATTGGAAATTCTATGTAGTGCTTCATAGTCATCTACCAGAATTCTTTCATTGGATGTAGCTGCTAAATTCATTATTGCTCGATTAGAACTGATTTGGTTCATCTCATTGTTGAAGATGGCCATGTCCATCAGAATTGATCATATATTATTTTGTTGAAATATAATGATGCCTGGTCCTTCATTTCACTCAGCATCAATTGGTCTCCCAGGCTTTCGAAATCATCCTGTTGGTCATTTTTCATAAGAAATTTAATATTCAATTCACAATTTATTCAGCCATTCTCCAATTGATGGACATCCCCAGTTTCCACTTTCAGGGTGGTTCCAGCCACTAAAAGGGGTGCCATAAACATTCTTTTGCACAACAGGTTCCCTTCCTTCTTTAAAATCTCTTTGGGAAAAGCCCAGGGTAACACTGCTGGATCAAAGGATTGCACAGTTTGATAACTTTTTTGAGCATAGTTCCAAATCCTCCTGGCTGGATTAGTCACAATTCCAAACAATGTATCAGTTCCCAGTTTTCCCATCCTCCAAATTTGCATTCCCCTGTCATTCCAAACGACAGGTGTAGTGGTATCTCAGAGTTGTCTTTTTACACGAGGAAAATGTAAAGTTTTGATTGGATAGCCCTGGCAAATAAATCAAAAGGATGGACATATTCTCCAAATTTATATATGACATTTATAGTATAAGGAAAAAGATTTTAATCTACAGCTATAAAATAATATATATAAAATGTCATTTTGAGGGGTGGGGAAGGGAAGGGGAGTCACTTCTCCAGATCCAGTTAGATCAGGTTGTGTTCACTGGCAGGCTTACAAAAACCACTAGGGTGTAAGTGCAAATAGGTCATCACATGTTTTTTCAGAAAAGATAAAGGATACTTCTTGTTATAAAGACCTTTAGCATAACTAATTACAGTTGGAGAAAGAAAACTGCACCTTCTTAATCAGTTAATTGGTGTTTGTTATAATAATAAAAAACAGTAATAATCAGTGATTAGATTAATTTATGTTAATCCCCTTAGTACAACCTAAATAGACTAAGATGGGGATGCCTTTTTAGGAACTATTAAAAATCCTGGGAATGGTTTTGTGCTTTTCAGGGTTGAGGTTTTTTTTTGTTGTTTTTTTTTTGTTTGTTTGTTTTGTTTTCGTTTTGGTAACAGGAAGGTGGGGAGGAAAAGGAGACATTGAAGGAGGCAACCCATTCTGTGTTCCATAGAATAAGAAAGAAAATAACATGAAATGTAGACCAAAAAGTTTTCTTTTAACCACCTTCTGCCTGGGTCAAGTGGGGAAAAACTCTCCCCCTTTGGATTTTCCCCTTCTTTCATTATTCCTAACATTCAGGGATAAATTTTGGGTATTTGTCTTGCCAACATTTTAGTTATCACCAAGAAAGACAATTCTCTTATTCTTCCCCTGGGACGAAAGGGAAACGTAATGGGAATTTCCCACCTTAGGAAGGAAAAATACAGACTAAGTTCATGTATCAAGAACCCAACCAGTACACGTTCTTTCTCTGTTGTTCCTGTGTGGCCATCACCTTCCCTTCCAATCCCCTGAACCTCCCTCTGCTTGTCCTTGGCCTAGATCTTAACATCTCAGCTAACTTTGTTATCATCTCCATGATCCTTCCTTCACCCACCCCATGGCCTGGCAAGAGAAGGGTCCTAGCCAACTGGATGCTGAATATTATGCACCTAAAGTAACATTCCTTCCCCTTTCCCCTTCTCTCCCTTTTGGCTCACCACCTCAGAAAATTCCCTTAAATCAAAAGCCGAGACAAATACTGGGGTCCCAAGGCCAGGTAATGACTTTGGGGAGGCTTTATCTCTTTGACATTAGACCTGTGGTTTCCTTTGGAATATTCTGCAGTAAAGTGAGGTTGGGAAGGTTGGGGACCCCGACTAAAAGAATTCAGGAGGTTGCAGGATATTCCTGACTCATTGAGGTAACCGGTGTCAGTGGGTTTTGGTTAAAGTGACTCATGAAAAAAGAAAAGAAAGACTTCTTCCAAGGGCTCTAAATGGGAGATATGATATAGGGAAGCAGTTCCATACCTTACTCACCCCCCACCCACCCCACCCCCGCGCCCTCTGGATCACATTGTATTTTCTATTTCTGCACTCCCACCACCCATCAAACAAGAACTCTCCTGCCCTGATTTTTACTCATTTCTTTCAGTGTTTTTTGTTGGGTTGACAAAAAGAACTGAACTATGTTCTTGGTGCAGCTGAAAAGAGTGGTTAGCCTTCAAGTCATAGGGCCTTAAACCCCATTTCTTATGGGCAAAATAGGAGGGAAACTAGGAAAAGGTTCCTTCTGGTTCTGACATTCTAGGCCAGTAATTGATAAGGAAAATAAGTTCAGAGGTATGAGGCACAGAGGGGAAAATGGAAGGCTGATTGTCCATGTTATTTGGTGAGTTTGAGTGGAAAAAAAGAGCCTTGGGCCTCAACGGGGCCTTCTCCATTTCCAAAGTACAAGCATCCTGCCTGGTTGCTCTGGGACATGGAATCTATAATCCTATTTGTTCAAGAATACATCAGATTCCTCTTTCTTTCTGGGGTGATGGGCAGTAAGGGTAACCTGGGAGGGCCCCAACCCCACAATGCATTAGACCACCCAACTCCACCCAAAGCAGTGGCAAGTCAATCAGTAACAGTCCCTCCTCCTCTGCACCCCAAACCCAGGGGGGGTTTTTAAACCCAACGAATTAAATTCTCCCTCTTGGGAAATTTTCCAAAAGAAACTTTAGAGTTTTTCTTCCCCATTCCAATTTTCCCCCCAATAATGGGGATTGTGTTTTTTGGAGGGTCTTTATTCTTTTCCCATCTGGGGTCCTTTGGCTTCAAACCCCAAACTTCCCCTTCCCCAACCCACTGGGATAAAAGCCCAAAGGTGGGATTCTGGGCCCAGTTCCAGGAAACCTTATTGGGAGGGTCCTTAAATTTTCAAACTTCCCCAACCCAACCTCCAGGGGTCTGGCTTTTGGGTTGGGGGCAAAATTTAATTCCTTGGTTTCAGGCTAAATTCTTTGGGATGGAAGGAAAAGGCCCTAGAAAAGTTTGGCAAATTTAACAACAAACTTTGCTCCAGGAAGATTTCCCAGGGAATTTAAAAGGTTTAAAATTAAATTTCAATTTTCTTGGGTTCCCCGTTTCCCCCATCCCAGGGCCCTTTGCTTTTCCCAAAGAAATGCAGTTTAAGTGGGGATGATGGTTCTTTTGACAAAATCTTTTAAAAACCAGGGTGTTTTGGATTCTCATTTCAAGGAAACCCTGGGTAAAGAAAGTGAGAGGAGAAACCTACCCTTGGTTTGGTTCATTTGTCTTTGCAACTGAATGTATGGGGGTGGTTGGGGGGGTGAAATAACCATTCCAAGTCTCAGACTTCCCATTTAGAATGGGTACCTCTTTTGGGATCGCGTTGTGGGGCCTCTGTGCCCTCTTGGAAGTGGCCCTGGCAAGTAAGTGTCCACAGATTTGGGAGGCAAATGTGGGGCACCCCTCTCCAGGTCCTGGGTTGTCTCTGCAGCTAATTGTTTCGTATTCGCAGGGTAAGTATAAAATCTATGCATTTGTGTATTTGCCTACACTTCTAGTTTAGACAATCCTGGAGAGTGGACCCACTCAAAATTTTGCATGGCAGTAAAAATACTCCCAAGTGCATCCATGTCTTCTTCCATATAGATTTTTCCAGTTAAGGCTGATCAGATTGCCTCTAATGGGCCAACAAACCCTATAATTCTGAATATTACAAATTATCGAATTTAAGGCTTTCTCCATAATTTTTTGAAAATCTTTAAAAATGTATTTGCAACTTTACCTCTTGTCACCATAATTACTAGCAAATTCTCTATTACAATGTACCACATTTGACTTTTCTAATTCTTCTTTTCCCAGCAATTTTTCTCTCATTCCACCAGAGCAATTTACTGTTGCTGTGGGTGTGCACTCTCAACTGTCTTTAATGCTAAACCTTGATGTATCAGCTGGCATGCATCAGATAGTGAATGTGTCAGATATTCTGATTCATGAGAATTACACCGGCACTGAACATGGAAATGACATTGCTTTAATGCATCTTGCTGAGCCTGTCAACTTCACAGAGTATGTGCAGCCCATTTGTTTGCCCCGAGCCAATCACAGTTTCCCTCATGGAGCTTCCTGCTGGGCCACAGGTTGGGGACATGTCCAAGAGAGAGGTGAGTCTCCAAGGGGTTAGAAAAATATCTGAATATTAATTTGGTCCTCTGATTTTTACTGTGTAAATTTGGTTCCCTTTCCACAGCTCTACCATATTAAACCATTCTAACTGCACACTGTATTTGAGAGACAGTCAAATAAACCAGTTCCTGTCAATTGCTGGTATTTGAAGCAGTGATTATAGGGAAGAACAGTGGATAATGACTTTGCTCTTACCCACAGTACCACAGTCGCTCCAGTCAGGCTTGATACTCCAGCAACTGGAAATGAAGATCATTGGACCCAAAGAATGTCAATGTCTCTTCAACTACAAAGGTCCCTTAAATGTAACTGTGAAATTGTTACCTACTATGCTATGTGCTGGCTACAAGGAAGGGAAAAGAGGTCCTTGCCAGGTAAAATGGGGACTTATCCTCTACTTCATCCAGCTGCCATTTATTCTGTTAATAGAAGTTACTAAAATCTTTGCTCCTACCCCAACTGGTATTGTTATCTATTGTGTCTCCTAGTGGCTTCCCAAATTTATATATATATACATACATATATTCCTATAATACTGAATATTCTTTTTTTCCTTTTTTAATCTTATTTTTTTATTATAGCTTTTTATTGACAAAACATATGCACAGATAATTTTTCAACACTGACCCTTGCAAAACCTTTTCCAACTTTTCCCCTCCTTCCCTTTCCCCCTCCCCTAGATGGCAGGTATTCCCATAGATCTTAAAAATATGTTAAGTATATGTTGAATACAATATATGTATACATATTTATACAGTTGTCTTGCTGCATAAGAAAAATGTATCCAAGCCATGTCTCCTGTGCATGCAATGACATGGCTGTCCTGTATCAGAGGAGGGGAAGGGTGGTGTAGAAAGTCAGGATTGGGAAGAAGGTGGAGTTACAAGTACCAGATATACTTAGTATTTTCAAATTGGCAAAAAAATATATTCCCTTTTGCATCCTTTCCCCCTCTGCCCCTCCCCAAATTATTTAAGCACATTCAGCTACTTCCCTAGTGGGAATTTCAAGTGTTGACCACATAAAGGCTACCCCTTATGCCTTTCCACTATAGATGTTCCCTCCTCCAGCATAGTTCATCCAGGCCAGGGGTGTGGAGTCTGAGCACTTGACCGTTATCTACTTTTCACAGGGAGACACTGGAGGCCCACTTGTCTGTGAGGAACAAGGCCAGTGGTTCCTGGCTGGAGTCGCCAGTTTTGGCCAAGGTTGTGCAAGGAGGAACCGGCCAGAGGTTTTTGCAAATGTGGTGACTTTTGAAAACTGGATCAGGGAACGAGTGGAAGGCGCAGCTTTCCCTGAGCAACCTGAGCCTATCCCAACGCCTTTGGTGGAAGACTCTGACAATTGTACTATTGCCTTGCCAGGTAAATGAGATGGGAGTAGGCTGATTTCTGGGGTGGACAATGGGAATTCGGCCACTCTAAATGCTAACTTTCTTGACCAGAATGTGGCATTGCTCCCAGACCTGGTGACTGGCCCTGGAAAGCTGTAATAATTACTCCAGCAACTGCACCCTGCCATGGGGTGTTGGTAGCAGAGAAATGGGTTCTTGCACCAGCCAGCTGCTTTCTGGGGTAAGTAATAATTGCTGTGGAATTGTCTTCCAGAAGGGAGAATGGGGGCGGAAGAGGTTACAGGTCATGAATAACTGTTCATTAACAGTTGATTCTTACTATATTTCCTCTGGTTAAGTAACTTTCTCCCCAACCTACAGCCTAAAAGACATCAGTAGTTGGCATGTGATGCTTCCACCCAAGGCACAAAGGATACCTATCCTCAGCATACAGTTAAATGTCAACTTCACAAGGGATTATGAGTATGACCTGGCCCTCTTGGAGCTAGCAGTCCCAGTGTCTTTTACTGAAGATACAAGGGCCGTGTGTCTACCCCATCTGTATCACTACTTTTTGCCCAGTAGCCAGTGCCGTCTGATCCAATGGGGCCAGGGAGGTGAGTCTACAATTCCCCTCTGCACATCCAGCTGCAAAAGCTAGGAAGCACGGCAAGTCCTGCGGCTTTCCACTTTGTTTCCCCAGAGCCAGCCCTGGCTTCCCCGTCCCTGTTGGAAGCTAAAATGGCATCTAACTGGTGGTGTTATTGTGTCCGTGGCTCGGAGCTAGAGGTGGTCGCCAACCCCTTGGACAATCCTAGCATCCTGTGTGCTGAATACCATGAAGAGGAGAAAAAGAGCTGTTGGGTAATGAAGGGTTCTGATAACCTGCTTAGGGGAGCAGCGGGGCCTGACTGGGGCATCTGGGGCCCCATCCATATTAATAATAATCCTTCTCATTTCTCAGATGGGAAGCCGCTGGGGCCTCTTATGTGAAGAATCGGGATCCTGGTTTCTGGCAGGTCTTTCAAAGCCTCCAGCAGATTGTCTTCGGCCTCGGGTCTTCTCCCCTCTACAACTTCAAAGCCTCTGGATTAGGCAGGCAGCTCTTACCTCCTACATGGAGGATCAGCTCAACTGGGACTTTCCAGTTGTGAGATCTCTATCATCCTGTCCCTCCAAAACCAAATTTGGAGGTGAGGAGAATCATGTTTTCATGTCCAGCTCTTTGGGCAGGGAGGCAACAGGGAGGTTTGGGTTCAGGGATGCATTTGAGTAGGATTTCAAATGTTCATTGGAGAGTTTGAGGGTTGTCACCGGGAAGGAAGGGACTGTGGGGCCATAGGAAGGAGTAATGGATGCCTGTGCATCTTCCTTTTGAAGCTTGTGGTATTCAGTCAGACAAAGACGGTAACCCATGGCCCTGGGTGGCAGAGGTGCACGGTGCCAGGGATGAAGTTTGCATGGCCACTCTAGTGAGCCCTGGTTGGGTCCTAACAGACACTCATTGTGTGCCCAGGTAGGTTTCTTTTCGAGGTGGCGGTGAGGGAAGTGGAGAGTAGCCCATTTCTCTATATAATTTGAACAAATAAAACTGTCCTCTTCAACAGGCATGGCTCCATTGCGTCCCGTCTACAGGTTAAACTGGGTACAAAACGCTTTGGTACCCCAGGCCAGGTGTCAAGGCCGGTCAGCAGCATTCATTACAGCAAGGGATCAACCCTAGTCCTACTGCAACTAGAGACTAGGGTAGAAAAGTCAGCTTCTGCTCTGCCAATCTGTCTCAATTCTAGGCCAGTTCCAAACGATGTGCCCTGTTGGGTGCTAAGCTGGGAAGATACTGAAAACCGAGGTGAGCAAAGGGATCCTAGGGCTCTAAAATAGGAATTTTTTTCAGTCTACGTCCTCTAAAAATGAGTAGATTGTAATGGAGGGATGGGGCTGGGGGATGGATGCCTTCATGCAAGACATTGTTTCTGATGGGTCTCCATTCTATTCCCAAGTCCCTATGGAGGCAAGGGTTTCCATCGTGTCCCCAATCGAATGCCCCTGCCTCAAAGAGCCCACCCTACCTCCAGGAACCTTCTGTGTATCTTATGGCAGGAAAAGACTACACAAATATGAGGTATGAGTGGCCTGGAATAGTCAAGTGATGAGGGAAGGGGAACTGGGATTGGGAAGCTGTGATGAAGGGACATCAGGGGGTGGGGGTATGGGTGGGGATGTAAACCCCCTTGTCAACTAGCCTATCCTCCTCCAACCTCCAGAAGTCCTGGAAGCTAACCTTATTCATTCATGCAGGCTGACTTGGGCACATCTCTCATATGCCAACGAGCACCTGACTCCTGGGTCCTGATAGGCATTTCAATAAGGGGAAGCCAAGAACTGTATGCCCCAGTGGAGACCCAACAGTCTTGGATCTCTCAGACTGTATGGGATGCACCCTTTGTATAATTCAGCCAGTGACTCCAGACCTTGAACTGATCCAGAAGCAGAGACTGAACTGTTCTACTACACAGGATGAGAGGATGAAATGTCCCTCTTTCTCTATAAATCAGTCTCAAATGGCTATTCTTGGGGTGGAATGAATATGTTCAATAAACACAGTGCTAACATTACCAGGAGCTTCATGCCTGATGCCTGTGGGGAGATTTGGGGAAATTGGGCTCAGGGGAAGAGGAAAACCCAATCATGAGGGCCAACAACCCACTGATTTTAGATGAGAGGTCTTGCTTAAATTTTACATAAAGCATGGTCCTAGCTTAAAGGAGCAATCACAAACTTGAGGGGAAAGCCTAAATGTGCAGTCCAGTGGAGATGAGCCTAAGGCTCATTTATTCTGAGGCCCTAGGGGTGTTGGCTACAGAGCTGCTCAACCCTCAACCTCAACACACTACAAGTGCCACAAGTCCTAGACCTAGGAGAGAAATTTGTAGCTGATAACGTGGCAGCTGCCATTCATTCTAGCCATTCATTCAACCAGGTTGATTTGCCATCAAATGATCAGAGTAGGTCTAGCTCTACCCTTGAACAAAATTAGCTACTTCTGATGACCCTAGGAGGGGGAATTGCACCTCTACCCCATCTTCTTAGTTAAGAGATATCCCATCTGAAATAAGTACCTGCCAAACACCAAGTCTGCCTGTTCTTTTCTTTTTAATTATAACTTATTAATTATAACTTTTTATTGGCAGAATGCTTTCCTGGGTAATTTTTTACAACATTATCCCTTGCACTCACCTCTTTTCTGACTTTGCCTCTCCCTCCACTCCTTCCCCGAAATGGCAAGCAATCCTATGTTAAATATGTCACAATATATCTGAGATACAATATATGTGTGCAGAACTGAACACTGCTCTTGTTGCACAGGAAAAATTGGATTCAGAAGGAAAAAAAATAACCTGGGAAGAATAAAAAAAATGCAAACAGTTTGTATTCCTTTCCCAGTGTTCTTTCTTTGGATGTAGCTGCTTCTGTCCATCATTGATCATTTGGAACTCAATTTGATAATCTCTGTTGAAAAATTCACTTCCATCAGAATACATCCTTGTACAGTATAGTGTACAAGTATATAATGATCTCCTGGTTCTGCTCATTTTACTTTGCACCTGTTTATATAAGTCCAAGCCTTTCTGTATTCATCTTAATGATCATTTTTTACAGAACAATAATATTCCATAACATTCATATGCCATATCTTATTCAGCCATTCTCCAATTGATGGGCATCCATTCATTTTGCAGTTTCTGGCCACTACATACAGGCCCCTTTCCCTTATTCAGTATTTCTTTGGGATATAAACTGCTGGATCAAAAGCTATGCACAGTTTGATAACTTTTTGAGCATAGTTCCAAATTGCTCTCCAGAATGGTTGGATCCGTTCACAATTGCACCAATAATGCATCAGTGTCCCAGTTATCCCACATCCCCTCCAACATTCCATTGTCTTTTCCTGTCATCTTAGCCAATCTGACAGGTGTGTAGTGGTTTCTCAGAGTTGCCTTAATTTTCATTTCTCTGATCAATACTATACTCTTGGAAAACTTAATTTTATGGAGGGGTATAATGCTGTTCAGCTATTTTTAGTTAGTCTGCCTTGATCCCATTTGAAACCTTCCAGGCAGAGACAGGGGAAAAGGTTGATCATTTCTTTTTCATCATTTTACAGGTGGAAGCTGAAGCAAACGGGATGGGTCACTTGCCTAAGTCATGTACCAAACCTCCGGCCAGGTTTGAAAAGTGTCTTCCAACCACCCCGCCATCCCTGCCCACAATGCCTACAGGTAGGAAAGGTCTTGAAAACTATCATCCTTTTTAAAGTTCAAAACACTTTCTCACCATTTTTTAAAATACAATATTCTCAGTTTTGTATGGCCTGAATCAGAATACTTTGAAAAATTACCAGTGTCCCAAAAACCAAGGAAAAGATGAATGAAAGTTTAAAAAAAATGGTCTAACATGGTTTTTGTAAAATACCTAACAAATTTAAAACATGTCAAAAAGAAAATATGGCATAATATATTAAGTTTCTTAAAGAATTACAAATGTGAATTCAAAAATTAGAATTTAAAACATGAGGCCGAAAAAACAGCAGAAATTGATAAAATGACAATATTAAATAAAGTTACCATTGACATTATTAAACTACCCACCCTTTTCCCCAATGATACCCTATTAATTTTCCCAAAATAGCAAATAAAGAGAAAGGATCCATACATGAAGAAAAATCTTTGTAGAACTCTTTTGGAGACACTGCAAGGAAATTGGGAGGTTCCAATTGGAACATTTGAACAAAAAGGTAGAAATATCATTTTAATCCCACTAAATGAAAGACTTTCAAGAAACCGAAACTTATATGAACATTAAAAATTCCTGCAGTGAGAAGAAAACAGAACAATTTATCTTATATTTATCTTATCACTTTGGAAAAAACCTGATAAATGGAATTTTCAATCATTTCCAGAGGCCTGATGAAGAATGTTTCCACCCCTTCAGATTCTCACTCAAGATGCAGAAAGGGACATACATTTTGGACGGTCAATTTGGGGTTAATAGTTGAAATATAAAGAAACTTTCAGGGTCACAGTAAACCTGGACAAATGAGAGGAATAAAATATTTCAAAACAAACAAAACAATTTACCTTCCTAAAAAGGAAAAACAAACCTTTAATGGACTTGGTGGCTCAATGGATGAGAGCCCAGTTTGGGTTTTGGAGGACTTCCTGAGTTGAAATCCAGACTGACACTATGTGGGACCCTGGACAAAATTCCCTTTTTTTTAGACCCTGCCATCTAGGGGGGGTGGAAGGAAGGAAGGAGAAGTTGGAACAAAGGGTTTTGGGTCAATGTTTAAAACATACATATGTTTTGAAATAAAAACTATAATAAAAAATTTAAAAAAGAAACCCTGTTTCCTCATTTGAAAATTGATCTAAAGGAAATAGCAGAACTATTCCAGTATCCCTGTCAAGAAACCCAAATGATAGTAAAATCAGATACAACTGAACAAAGGATTCTTTCTAAACATTTTGTGAAATTTGATCAGAGCTAGTAGGAACTTTGAAATAAAACACAGTCCAAAGAAATCTAAACAATAAATTTATTTGAACAACAAGAGGGTTGATTTTTGTGCTAACATTCTAATGAGAAGAGACAAGTGTTCTTTCAGAATCTATCTTTAAAAAGGCATTAAGTTAAAGCAAAAAAACCATTCTCTTCTAAAAAGGACAAAAAAAACAAAAATGGTAAAAGGAAGAATACACTAATATAGAAGGAAGAAAAGGGATGGAACCCTTTTTATAATTGGGTGCATGGTAAAGAAGATAAAAATGTTGGAATGGTGATGTATGGCATCAAAAACCTCTTTTATCTTAATGGGACAAGGAGGATTGAACATTTTGAAGCACCCTTTACAAAGAATTAGCTCACCCTCCCTGCTCCACCTGAGAAGGCATGACTGAGCCAGATCTCCTTAGAAACAAATTGTTTGCCATTCTCTCACTGGGATTCTCTGGCCTCAAATCCACATCGATAAACTGGGTTTCTTATCATCTTGGGGCGAGTTCCAAATCAATTTCCCTATGGTGTAATCCTTTTTCCGCCTATCTCACTAAAAAAATAAAGAGGGTTTTAGTGGTTTTTGATGGGAAAAGAATTGAAAATGGGTGCCAAAATTGGGGAGGTGGAAAAGGGTTTATGTTTTAAAAATGAAAAGTTTAAAATGCGGGGTTTAATGCCTGGAAAAAATTAATCCAGAAAACAAACAAATCAGGAAAAATGTAAAATCACAAAAGATTGTCTAAATCAATAGAAAACGGGTTTTCCCATATTTTAATAAGAATTTCAATAAACTTTTGATGGAAAAAACCTTTTCAGTAAAATTTTGCTTTTAAAATAAGTTTATTTTTTTGTTCTTTTTTTTATTTGATTATTTCTCCCGTTTTCCCTTTTATTTGAAATTTTCTAAGATTATTCATATGGAAAAAATAAAAAATAATTAATGAAATAAAAAAAAAAATATTTTAATTTAATTAGGGAAAATTAAAAAAGAAAAATAAGGTTAAAATAATTTGAAAATTCAGCCCTGAATTTGGGTAAAGGAAAACGGGATAATAGGAAACCAGTTTTTGTTTTTTGATTAGGTGTGAAAATTTTTTTTGTTTCTTTGGGGTTTTATTTTTTTTTTTTTTGTTTTGTTTTAAAATTTGCATTTTTTTGTTGTTTGATACCTTTTGAGAATTTTTTTTATTTTTAATTTGATTTTTTCAAAAATTTTTTATTTTTTATTTTTTTCTTTCAAAATTTACTTGCAATTTGTTCCATATTCCCCTTTATTTCCCCAGAAAAACAGTTTTCTTTAAAAATATGTTCCTAAAATAAAAGGGCAAAAAAACAGTTTTTTTTTCCCAGTTTTGGGTTAACCGGGCAAAAATGAAACATTTAATTTATTTTAGTTTCTTCTTTGTTAAATCTTTTTCCACATTGTAATTTAAATGGGGTTAATCTTTTTGTCCAAAAATCCCCAAACAATTTAAAGTCCTTGGTTCAGAATATTAAAATGACAAATTTAACAAATTTATTTGGAAAAATGAGATCCCAAAGAAAATATTTTAAATCAAAAAATCAAAACATATAAGAAAAAAGGCGGAAAACAAAGGGTTAATGAAAAAAATAAATGAAGGTGGTAGCCATTGATTAAAAACAATTATAAACATACCAAAACTATTTGGTTTGGTAAAAAAGATTTATTGAATAGGTTAATTAAAGACAAAAATCAACTTAGCAATTAGGTTTTGCAAACCCCAAAACCTTAACTTTGGGTAAGAATTCAATTTGCCAAAATTGGGGATAAGGAAACAATTATAAAAATTAGGGACCCAATTAAATTATACCAGATGAAAAATGGGCCGATTTGGCAAAAGAACGAATTATAAAAAATTGAAAATATTTTCCCCAGATTTGGGAGGAGGAAAAATGGGGAAAAATAATAAGGTCTTAGATCACAAAATGAAAAATTTTCATTTATAGAAACAAATTAAAAACAAAAGTAAAAAACAATTTCTTGATAAAGACATTTTATATGAAATTGACTTAATTTATAAATCGCCATTTTATTGGCAAAGGAAGAATGAAATTTCTGTGTGAAATCTAACATTTCCACCAATAAATTTCTTTAAACACATTGTCAGGAAATCAAATTAAGAAATTAAAAACCAAACCCCAATTGGCTAAATGACGGGAAAAATAATGTGAAATTTGGGGAAATGAGGAAAATGGGCACTGAAAGTTGGTATTAATAAATAAATTTTGGGAAAAATGAAAATGAAATGGGTTTGAAATTTGGGAATGGGGGTAAAGGGTATTAAATGTTTTAAAGGATATTTTGTTTAGAAAAAGGATTTTAAATTAAAAGGTTTGAAATTTTTAAAATGTTTAAAATAGCAAAAAAAAGGGAATAAATTAAATATACTTAAAAAATAAAAAGGCCCCTTATGGATGTTTCTAGGGTGGATTTTCTTGTACTAAAAAGAACCTTAATAAATAAACAAATTTAATAAGTATGAGTCCTTTTTAAAAAAAAAATAAAAATACAAAAAGAAGATATGGATCTTAAATAAATAGGAGTCTGGAAGATTGTTGAAAAGCCTCAAACCAGGGACCTAATTCCCTTTCCCCGTTTTATTTCCTATGGTCGGAACTGGGAAATGGCAAAACCCCTTTCCTCCAAGAAAAAAAGGAAGAAATCAAAAAAATAAGAACAAAAAAAATAAGGAGTAAAAAGTGGGAAAACAATCCTTGACTGCTGAAAAAGGCGGACATGGAAGGTTAAGAAGTTGAAGCGAAACCGAGTTCAAATTTGGCCTAGAATAAACCTTTAATTTGACCCCGTTTAAAATTTCTCCAGGAAAAAAAAAAAGTAAAAAAATCCGAGGTCTTTCCCCTCAGAGATTAAAAGAATCCCAGGGATAATTATAAAATGAAACGGCTTAAATCTAAAGGAAAAGTTTGAAAAAAGTGCGAAAAATTAAGTTCTGAGGAAATTGGTAATTTTGGTACCGAGCCAAAATAAATAAAATCAAGGGACCCAAAGATTTTTGAAATAACCCAAAATCTAAATTTTCCCCATTTTTTCATAATTTTAAAAACTATTAATTAAGCTTTCTTTAAGGAAAATATTATATATCTAAATCTAATTCTAATTTTTTTTTTTAAAATTTGCCCTTCCTTTTTTTTTTTTTAATTTTATTTAAAAGGGATTTGAAAAGGGAAATTCAGGAAAAAACATTTTGGGAAAAAAAAAAAATAAATTTAAAAAGAATAATTTCATTTTGATTTAAAATTTTGTTTTTTAACCCAAAATCTAAAATATCAAATTTTCTTTTTATTTAAAAACAAGAAATTAACATATTTAAAAAAAAATTTAAATTCATTTTTACAAAAAATATTTTCTTGATTCATCTTGTTTTTCTTTTAACTTTTGGAGTTTTCCCTTTCTTTTTCTTTTTTTTTTTTAAAAATAAGTTTTTAACCTTGGAAAAAAATAGGAAAAAAAATAAGGGGGAAAACCAATCAAAAAATGCATAGCATTTGATTTTTTTCTCTCTTAAGGTTCAAAGGCTTTTCTACCGACATTCAATTGTCTCTCTTGGGTGTTTTTTTTAATGAAAATCTGTTAACCCATTTTCTAAAAATTTAAAATTCTTTACCTACCACACAAAATTCCTTTTGGTTCTACCCAATTTTTTGTTAAAGGAACTTGGTGTTAAAATTTTTTGGAAACTTTTATAAGGGGAAACTAAAGGATAAAGCCAAATTGGGAAAGGTTAATTTTGGGAATTATTTTAAAATGTTTTAATTTCCCCTTACCAAGAGCGGGGGCCCTTTTTTTTTTTTTTTTTAAATAAATCTTTTTTGGCTGAAAGCTTTTCTTTTAAAGTTATTTTCCCACCCCCCACATGAAAATTTTTGTAAAATAAATATTTTTAAAAAATTGGGTATATAAAAAATAAACCTAAAACCACATTTTAAAAATCGGCCCATATGGCAGGAAACAACTGAAATCCATAATTGGAAGGTTAAATAAGTTATTAAATGTTAGGAAATTTTGTTGAAAAAACCCAGAGGATAGAAAAGAAAGGGCCTGGAACCTTTTTTTTTTTTTTATTTAATATTTTATTTAAGGAAACAAGGGTAACTTTAAAGATTAAAATCCCAAACCTTTTTAATTTTTTATTTACCCCCCATTATATCTTTTAATAAAACAAAATAAAAAAAAAAAAAAAGAAATTAAATAAAGGCTTTCCTTAAAATAATAAGATCATTTCCAAGAAATCAATTTAGAGCAAATCAACCATTCCAATAAGATCTGGGTAACAATTGATATAAATTTTTTAATAGGAAAAAATTATAAGAAAAATTTAAAAAATTAAAAATAAGAATAAATAGGAACCAAAACATTTTTGCCGAAATAAAAATCTTAGGAACCCCAGAAATTTCAAAAAATTAAAAAAATCAAATTTAAAGTTGCTGGTTAAAAATAAAATAAGCACAAATTCAATTTTAAAAAATCCAAATAGAAAGTTAAGGGAAATTATTTAAAGTCAGATAAATAAAAATTTAGAACCACTGCCAAAAAATCAAAACTTTGGGAAAAAAAAACTTTTAAAAATTGGATTAACCAAAAAAAATTCTTATAAGGGGCAAAAAATAAAGTAAATATTACCTAAACAATTAATTTAGTTTAAATAGACCCAAAAATATTTTAAACCCTTGAAAAAAAAAAAGTTTATGGAAAACAAATAGAATTTAAGAAAAAATGAAAAAAACAAATGAGGTTTAAACAAAACAATCAAAAAATTAAGAGAGAACCAAAACTTTTGGTAAAGGCTGAAAGTTATTTAAAATAATAGATTATTAAATAAAAATCAACAAATCCCATTTGAAAAAAAGGCCCAAAGGATGAACAAATTTTTAAAATTGGGGTTGAAACTATTTTGGCAGAAAAGGATTGTCCAATTTAAGGGAAAACAAGATAATCAAAATATTCAACCCAGGCAAGGAAAATTTATTGAGGCTGGAATTTACCTTTAGCCTGTGGGGGTTTTGAAAACAAACAACATTTGGAAAAAATGAAAAATTTCATTATCCAAACTGGGAAAATTTGCAAAAAACAAAAAATCAAAAGATTTAAAAGGGAAGAAAAACTGGGAAATTTTTGGGCAAATTTGTAAAGGCCTATTTAAAAATGGAATTCTCAAAAAAATAAATTTAATTGAAAAATGGAAAGGTTGAAAAATTTCCCGGAAAAATTAAATTTAGGAAAAAAAGATGCTCCAAGTAAATTAAAAAGAAATAAATTAAACAATCTAAGATAATACATTTGATTGGTAAGATCCCGGGAAAAATAAATATTTTAGGGAGGGAAAACTGGGAAACATTTAAATTTGGGGGTTGTAAAAACCCCAAATTTTAAATTTTGGAACATGTAAAATTTCAAACTTGGGACCCTATCAAGTTTATCTTTGGGATTATTCCCAAAGAATTTGAAAAAAATGTATTTGGAATTTTGTCACCCTTTTGGGTGGGGAAAGGGAAAGAAAAGGAGTTCCCATTGGAATCTGAAAAAATTGGGTATATATTGGAAATTAGCTTGAAATTTAAAAAATTTAAACCCCCAAAACTTCCCAACTGTCTATAAATGGCAACAAATCTTTTATCTTAAAACTCTGGAACAGCGATGGATGGCCTTCACTGGATCAACCAAATTTTCAATGGGCAGTAATAACTAATACTACCCAGAAAAGAACTCTGGGGTGATCCATTACATTGAATTTAATTATTTTTAAAACATTTTATTTCACAAAAATTTGTAAATAATTAAAAGGTTTTTAAGCAAAATAAAATTTTTTCAGTTCTTATTTATTAATTAAAAAAAAAAAAAAAAAACCTCCAAATAAAGGGGGTGGGGGAAAGATAAAAAGGAAAAATTTGGAATTGTTAACCAAAAACCCATTTAAACCTGAAAAAAAAAAAATTAAAAAAAAAAAAATTAGAAATCCCTATTAGGTTTAAAAATTCCAAGAAATTGTTTTGTTATTTAAAAAAGCTTGTGTAAAATTCAAAAGATGGGAGAAATTTTGAACCCGGGATAACAGGGTATATTAAATTTTTATTTAATAAATAGAATTGGTTTAACTTTTGGTGGTTTCTTTCGTAATTAAATTATTTTTTTATTTTAAAAATTGAAATTAAATTTTAAATTTATGGATTGGCATAGGTAAAAAAATTAGAAAGAAAGTTTTGAAGAAGTTGAAAATTAATAAGTTTTAATAAAATTTAATTAAAAAAAAAAAAAGAAAAAAAGAAAAGTCTCACATTGGATAAAGAGGGGTAAAATAAAAAAAAGAAAATTGGGGAAAATATCCAAGCAAAAAAAACCCAGAAACCTGAAAAAGAGGAAAGAAAAGAATTAAACTAAAATTTTTCCTTTTATAAACTTTTGAATAAATATTATCTATTAAAATTATAAACTTATTGATTCGGGGAAAAAATAGAAATGTTTTTAAAAGAAAAGAAATAAAGGAAATTAAAAGAAAGAAAATAAAGTCTTTAAAATTTAAATTTTTTGCATAATATAAAAAAAGACTTCAGTTTTTTAAAATTTTTGAGTTCTTTTTTACATGGGAAATCCATTTTTTTTGTTTTAAAAAATTAAAATTTAAAAATTTGTTTAAAGAAGGAAAAACCTAAAATAAGGGAAAAACTGGGGCTAAAGGGTTTAGATTTAAAATTAGTAATATAAAGAAATCCAAATTAATGTATTTTTACCCAAAGAAAAATAAAATTTCCCATTTTTTTAAAAAAAAAGCCCCTATAAACCTTTTTTTAATTATCTACTGGCAAAATAGGGTTGACCATGAAAACGAAAAAAAAAAAAAAAAGGTTTTTCCAGGATAGATTTAAATAAAATTTTTTGCAATCTGAACTGTGAGTAAAATAAATTTTATACGAAAAATAGAAATATATTTTATTTTAAATTATAAAAATTAAATGTTAAGGAATTTTTAAATGTTGAAGGGAATTTTTTAATTTTTTGGGTAGCAATGTATTCTCAAAGGCACAGCTTTTTAAATTTGGTCAACAGAAATTTTTAACCTCAGGGTTTTCCAAAACCTTTTTATTAACAATACCTTTTATTTAATTAAAAAATTTGTTTAATTAAGGGTTTGAAATTTAATTGGGAGTGCAAAATAAATAAAGTTTAAAAAAATACATATTATTATGTGTTTGAACCATTCTTTTTCTTTTTTTTTTCCCAAGGTTTTCATTTATTCATTTTCCTTTCCAGAGCTCATAAATAAGGGTATAAAAAATTAATTTTACAAGATTATAAATAAAGAAAAACAAAAAAAAAAAACAATTTTAAAAAGAAATTAGGCCATGGTTCCCCCAAAAAATAAATTGGAAACAAAATTTCATATTAAAGTTTTTTGAAATTTAACAAAAAATAATGGAAAAGAATAATAAATTAAAAAAATAAAATTTTTTCATTTTTTTTGGAAAATGGTGATGTAAAAATTAATTTTAGAACAAATTTATTAAATTTTTTATATTTTACTTATATAAAATTTCATTTAAAAATATAATTATTTTGAAAAAATAATTTTTTTTTTTGGCAAAGGAAAGGGGTTAATGACTTGCCCATAAATTTAAATGTTTGGACCGCAGTTTAATTTGGGGTTTGTTTAAACCCAAATTCTATTCCTTAGATCAGTCCCCTATTTAAAATTTTAAAAAAAAAATTCTTTGTTGGTTCTAGTTTTGTAAAACACTTTCACTACTTTAATTGGGTTTGATTTACTTTTTTTTGTTAAAAAATTTAAAATATTAGTATTTGCAAAAATTTTACAATTGCTTGTGTTGATATTTTTTCCCAAGAAAGAAAAATAAATTCCCATAAAACTAAATTAAAGGGCAAAAAAAAATTTTTTTATCTAAAATAGAAAAAGTTAAAAACAAAAGATTCCCAAAAAAAAAAAAACCAAAAGCCACCCAGTTTAAACCATCTGAATCATTAAAAATAGTATTTGGTCCGTGCTTTTGTTTTTCTCCTAAAGTTTCCAAAGTTTTGATCCAGGAAAATTCCTTCCCAGAAAATTAAAACACCCAGGTATTTGAAAAGTAACAAGATCCTTTTTTTTGAGGAACAATGCAAAATTTTTGATATTTACCCTGTCCTTAGAAAATGATAAACTTAGGGACTTCCCCACCCTATTCCTTTAAAAAAAATTCAAATAAACCTGATTCAAAATTTTCTTGAAAATATTTGAAAACCTCACAGGGTTTGTTTAGGTTTCCCAAAATTTAAACAAATTGCCCATTAGATTCATTTTTTGAAAATTCAACCCCGCCCTTTAAAAAATGAAACTTTTTGGTTTTTTGCTTGGGTTATGGGAAATTTACCTCTTAACATCTTGGTTTAAAAACTTTTAAGAAAGATAAGGAATTTTAAAAACCTTTTAAGATAGCAAAAATATAAATTGCATGAGAAAACATAATTTTTGTTTCAAAGGGAGAAATTTTATTGGGTCTAAAAAAAAAGAAATGAAGAAAGGGAGCAAAAAAAAGAGATGACCCAATAAAAGGAAAAAAAAAGGTTAAATTTTTTATTAGGAAAAAGGTTGATTTTTCCCCTGTTAGGAGGTTTCCGGGTTCCTTACCCCAAAGTTAATTTTCCCCAGGGGGGCCTATCCTTTGATAATCAGTTTCTATTTGAACATTGTTTTCCTCTAGAGAGAAATAGGCGGGGGCATTAGAAATTTCCACATTTGGATTTCCCAAGGAAAAAATTTGAAGCAAAAAAAATAATTGTAACCGTCTTTTCTAAGCCTTAAAATTGCAAATCGCTAGTTTCAAATTGATACAAAATTAAAATAAATTTTCCCTTAAACCTCCCTTTTCGTGATTTTATTTGGAAATTGTCTACCGCCTCAACTATTATCCCTCTTTATATAAGGGAAATTAGGAGGGTTTTTTTTGAGATTTCCAAGGGCTTTACAAATCAAAAAGTAGGGCCCCCTTCCAAAACGGTTTTAAACAAATTATTAAAAATTGCACCTTTTAAGTCCTCTGGTTAAAAGGCTTATAAAAGGGAAAGGGAAACAACCCCTTTGGGCCTTTTTTTTATTTTAAAATAAAATTAATCGGCAAACTCCAATCTGGGTTTGTGTTGCAGGGTTCATTTATCCATAGGTTCCCTATAAAATTAAAAAAGGAATTAAAAAAAAAAAAAAAAAAAAAAAAGGAAGAAAAGACCCTTATTTAAAAAAAGGGGAAAATGTGAAAAAAGAGGGGGAAAAAATTTTTTTAATTGAATTTTTTTAAATTAAATAACACTATTAAAGAAAGGCCATACCATTCAAAGGGCCCAAACATTCTTTTTTCCAAAAGGAGAAATTCACCCAAAAATTTTAAGAAATTTGAACAGATTTTTTCCTTCTTCTTGGGTTCCCCAGGTCTAATGGGTATTTTGAAGGTAATTCCTGCAAAACTACCTTTCTAAAAAATTTTAAGGTTCTGGAAATAAGGTCTCTTTGGTTTGGTCCAATCCAACCCCAAGTTCCATTTAAATTTTAAAAACCTTTGAAAATCCTGTAATTCCAGAAAAATAACAAAAAATTAAAAAAATTGCCCTCCCTTAAGGGCCTTTTTCTTTTTCAAAAATGAAAATTTATTTAATTTTGGAATTTCCCTGTTTTCATAAATGTTAAATATTTTAAAAAAAAATTTAAATAAGGTTTGGGAAACGACGAAAGCCACCCTGCCCATAACCAAACATTTAAAGGAAAAATAACCAGCGCCCGAAAAAGAAAATTGGGAAGAAAAAACCATTACTTAACCCAATCCCTAATTTTTACCCTCATTTTGATTTCCTAAATAATTTAACTATTTCAACTGACTTTTTACAAAAAAACTTTTGAAATGAACTTTTGGACTAATTTTTTAAATTATTTAAGGCATTCCACAGGAGGGGTGAGGGAAATTGAAAAGAGTTTTTTTTTAATTTTTAAATTTGTTATTTAAATGGTTTTTAAATAAAAAATTAAAATTAAAAAATTTAATGGTAATCCGAAACATTTCATTTTTTTAATTTTATTAATTTTTTTGGGGAACCCATAGGGGTTAAATTAAAAATTACCCATAACTTTGTTAGCCCCTTTTTCCCTACCCCAGATAATCCTAATATGTTTGGTGGTTTTAGAACAAATAAGTGTGGAAAAAAAAGTTTTGTTCGGGGGTTTGGTTGAAGGTCCCGGGAAGAAAAACAAAATGCCATTTAAATTATTTGTGTTCTTTCTTTGGTTTGTGTTTCCACGATGATCATAAATGGAATTATCTTTTGCAAAAAATTTTCTTTAAGAATATTTTTTCAGTATCTTTTGGGTTCCCCTTTTTTTTTTTACTTAGCATCGTTTGAAGTTTTAAATTTATTACCCTTTGGCATTTTTCGAAAAAATTTCCCATTTAATACCCCTTTAAAACCTTTAAATTTAAAAAAAATTTTCCATAAAATTTTAAAAAAATGATTCTGTTGTAAATAAAAACGGCTGACCTTTCCAAGGTTTTGGAATAATTTTGCCAAATTTTTGAAAAGAAATTTTCTTTTAAAAAAAAAACCTTTTTCCAATACTCAAAACAAATAAATTTCAAAAAAAGGTGAGAAATCCTTTTAAAAGGAGGCAAAAAATTACTTGAGAAAAGACCCACTCATTGAAAAAATTTTGGGAGATTTACCCTTGGGTCCTTTTTTAAATCTTTTTAAAACAATTTCTTTAAAACTATGTTTCAGAAAATAAGATTAATGAATAATGTAAATAATGATAGTTCAAAAAAAGAAAAAAGGGGAAATCTGAAAGGTTTCCTTTTTTTTTTTATTTTTTTATTTTTTATTTTATTTTTTTTAAAATTTTTTTTAAAAGAAATTTAATTTTTTCATTCTTTCCCTTAAAATTGCAAACCTTTTAAAATTTTAAAATTTTAAACCCCCCAAAAAAGAAAATGCCAAAAGTTTTTTTTAAAAAAATAAAAAGGGAAAAATATTTTGTTACATGTTGTTTTAAAATTCAAAAAAAATAGGTATTAAATTAAAGGGTTAACAATGTAAGGTTTTAGATTAGGTTTTTTTCTGGGATGTGGTTCTTTTAGCTCCTTGAAAATTTCGCCAGGATTGTAAATGTTGGTCTTAAATTTTTTTTTTGTACAATAACAATTATTTCTTTTTAAGAAAAAATTTTTGGATGAATTAATACTGTTAATTTTTAAAATTTAACATTATGGATATTTAGGGATGGGGGTGATAAAAATAAAAGAGGTTTTTGTTAATTGTAAAGTTACCATGATATCCAAATAAAACAAAATTTTAAAAAAAAAAAATCAATTATTTTGTTAAAATAAATATTTTCCTTCACATGAATTTTTAATCTCAGGCCCTTTCAAAATACCTTTGGTATTTTTACAAAAGAAACCAAATACAATACCCTTTATTTAGATTTAAAGGGAATATTCAGCAGTTTTAGAAAAAAGGGGAAAAGGGAAAAACTAGGGAAGGCATTAATCCTGGGTGAAAGAACTCCATTAAAAAGCATTGGGAAATTATAATTTTTCCTTTCTTTTTTTTTTTTTGTTTTTTTTTTCACCTTTTTGAATATTTTTTGGGGAATAAATAAAATAGTTTGTTGTTTTTTTAAGGGATTAAAGGGGAAGGGGGGGGAAAAAGGAAAAAGGGAAGGGAAAAAATTGGAAAAAAATTTTCAAAAATGGATGAAAATTATTTATGTATTTAAAATAAAAGGTATTAAAATTAAAGAAGGAAAAGATTAAATCCTTTTTAAAGGGATCCCTCTGTCTTTTTTAAAAGGGATTTATTTAACTTTCTAAAAACTTTAAAAATCACCCTTTCCCTTAAAAAAATTTTGTTGCCATTTTCTATTGGTAAGTTTTTTTCAAAAAAAGAAAAAGGAATCATTAACCGTGTGGAGGGCCTTTAAAATTCCTGTAAAACCCAGGTATTCGATTCAAAAGTAAGGAAAACTAATAGGGCCTTTTTTAAAGGGTAGAATTAATTTGGGATGTGAACTATTGGAGGTTTAAAGTTTTTAAGAAAATTATATTAAATTGAAAATTTGGTTTGATTGGTGAAAGGTTTTTCTTTAATTTCTTTGCAACCCCAACAAGGATATATTTATTTTAAGAAATGGGGAAAAATATGAGAGGTTTCTTGGTGGATCCAAAATTCAATAAATTGCAGGAAGGCTTAGTTTGAGAAGACCTAAATGAAGTTAATAACACATAAGTAAAATTTTTTTTTTTTTTTATTAAAACAGTTTGGGGTTTTAAAATAAATTTTTCAATTCATTGAAAACATAAAAATACTTATATAAATATAAAAATTTTAATTTATTAAAATTAAAAAAAAGATTTAATTTAAAATTGATTTTGGTTATTTTATTTAAGGAAAACCAAAAAAAATGAGGGTAACCCGAGTAATGGTGGAAAAGTGTAATCGGAGAAGGGAATGAAAAAAGGGGGGGAGAAAAAAGGAAAACTTTTTTGGGGGGGGTTGGGGCATTAAAAGCTTAGGAAATAAAGACAAAAATTTTATTTTTTTTTTTTTTTTGATTTTTTTTTATTTTTTTTTTAAAATTTTCCCAAAATAAAATTTTTACTTTAATTTTTCCCCCTCTTCTCCTTTGGGGAGGGGAATAAAAGGAAGAAAATTAAAAAAATTTAAAAAAAGTTTTCTTTTAAAGGTTTTGGAAAAAAAAAGAAAAAAAATAAAATTTAAATTTAAAAGTTTTTTTTTGGGGTGTTATTTAAAAAAAAGGGTTTAAAATTTTTTAAAATTTCCCAAATTTAACTTTAAAAAAAAAATTTTAAAAATATAAAATTTAACTTTTAAACTTAAAAGGGCCCCAAAAATTTTTAATCAAAAATTTTCAAAATTTTTAAAAAACAAATGAGAAAAAGGATTTAAAACAAAATTTTTTTCCTTTTTTAGTTTTCCCGGTTTCTTTTTGTTTATTTCAAGGGTTTTTCCAGGTCAAAAAAAAGAATTACAGGTTTGTAAAAAAATTTTAACTTTTTAAAATTGAAAAAAAGGGTTTAAAAAAAAATTCACCCTTTTGTTAGGGTAAAAAGAATTGGAAAAGAGAATTTAAAATTTGAGGGGGGGAAAATTAAAGTTTTTTGGGGAAAAATTAAAATTTTTGCGGGTTTTGAAAAAATTTTATTTATTTAAAAAAAACAATGGGAAAAATTTTCCAATCAAAAGATTTTAAAAATTTTAAATTTTATTTTAAAAATTTTTTTTCCCAAAACTTTTTTTTCCTTATCCCCAATGAAAGATTTTCTGAAAAAAAGACTTTTTAATTGAAGAAAAAAATTTTTACAGTTGATTTTTTTCCCCAAAAAAAATGAAAGTTTATTTTTTGGGTTTTTCCTTTTATTTTTTTTAAATTTAAATTTTTAAAAATAAAATTTAAATTTGGAAAAATTAAAATTTTTTTGAAAAATTTAAAAAAAATTTTTGGAAATACTAAAAACCCGAAAAAAAAAAAAAAATTAAGGGAAAAAAGGAAGATTCTTTTTTTTAAAAATTAAAAATAATGGACCAAATTGTTTTTTTTAGTGGGTCCCTTTTTTTTTTTTTAAAAATTGGGAAAATTTAAATTGCTTACTTAGAACCATTTGACCCAATTTAATTTTTTTTATTTGCCTGAAAAATAAATTTTATTTTAAAAATTCTTTAAAAAACCTTAAAAAAAGTCCGACCATTTTTCCCCTTTTAAAAAAGAGGAAAGTTTTAAATTTAAAAAAAGGAAAATGTTAAAAATTTGGGAACAAAAATTTCTTATTGGGGGAAATTTTAAAAAAATTTGGAAGAAAAAAAAATAAAAAATTTAAATTTTTCCCTTTGTTTTTTAAAAAATTAATTTTTTAAAACTTTCCCAAAAATGGAAAATTTTTAAAAAGAAATTTTTAAAAATTTAACTTTTAAATAAAGGGCCCAAAAATAAATAGGGAAATGCAATTTCCCTCTAAATTTCCCCTTTTTTCTAAATTTAAACAGGAAAAATTTTTTTTAAAAATAAAAACTTGGGAAAAAAATAATTTTAAAGTTTTAATAAATTTAAAATTTTAGAAAATTAAAAGATAATTTTAAACCACTTTAAATTTTGGATTAAAAAATTTAAAATTTGTTTAGGAAATTTTGATTTCAAAAAAAAAAAATAATTTATAAAAAATTTTTTAAAAAAAAATTAAATTTTTTTTGAAAAAACTTTTGACAAATTTGGGTTTTTAACTGGGTTTTTCCCTTTTTTTTTAAAAAATTACTTTTAAGAAAAAAAAGGGTTTTTTTAAAAAAAAAAATAAAAAAATTTAAAAGAATTTTTTTTTTAAAAATTCAAATTTAAAAAAATTGGTTTTAAAGTAAGACATTTTAAAATTTAAAATTTTTAAATTTAACCAACAAGATTGGGCCCAACCCGCGGAAAGTTTCAAATAACTGGAAAAATTTAAAAAATTTTTTGGGAAAAAATTAATTGAAAAAATTTAAAAAACCCAATGTCAAGGAAAATAAAACCCTTTCCCAATAAAGGGAAACTTTTCCCACTAAGAAAGTTTCCCAAATCTATTTTTAGAAAAGGGAAAAACCCCAACCTAAATTTTTAAACCCAACCTTAAAATTTCTAAGGAAAAAAAAAATAAAAGAAAAACGGAAAATGGGACCCCCAAATGTGGGGAAAAATGAAGGTGGGTTTAAAAGGGAAAAAGGGGTTAAATTTGGAAAAAATGTTTGAAAAATAAACATGGAAAACCGGGAAATTTTTTTTTTTTTTAAAATTTTAATCCCATGAAAAAAAACAAAACAATTTTCCAAACGAATTTTCTTTTTTGGGGTTTTTAAAAAACTTTTAAAAAAAAAAAACTGATTTGTTTTTAAAAAATTCCCTTTTAAAACCCAAATCCAATAAATTTAAAATTTCCCTTTAAAAAAAGTTAAAGTTTTTATTGGAAAATAAGGAAAACTAAAAAAAGGATGAAATTTAAATAAAAAAAATTTTTCTTTAGAAATTTTAATTTGGAAAAATTTTAAAATTTTAAAAAATCCCAATTTAAAAATTTATTTTAAAAAAAACAAAAAAAATTTAAAAATCAAAAAAAATAAAGATAAAAAGAATTTTTGCAGAAATTTTGGTTTCTAAATTTAAAACCCTTTTTCCCCTTTTTTTTTTTTTAAATAAAATTCCTTTTTAAACCCTAAAGATAAAAAATTTCCCAAAAAAAAAAAAAAATAAAAAGAAAAACATTTATTTTAAATTTAAAAGGAATTAAAAAAATTTTCCCAAGGGAAATAATTTTGGGGTGAAGGGAAAAAAGGTTAAATTTTAAAAAAAAAATTCAAAAAAAAGTTGGAAACCCAAATTTTAAAAGTAACTTTCAAGGAAAAAAAAATTTTGGGGAAATTTTTAAAAAAATTTAAAAATTGGGAAAGTTAAAATGGGGCACCCCCCCCAAAAAACCCCCATTTTTTTAAAATTGGGAACTAAAGTTTTCTAACCTTAAAAGTTTCTTTGGAAAATTTTTAAAATGAAAAATTTATTCCCAAAAAAAAAATTTTGAAAAATTTTTCCCCCTTTAAAAAATTTTTTTTTTAAAGGAATTTAAAAATTGAAAAAATTTTAAAAACCCATTTAAATTTAAAAATTAAAGAAAAAGAAATTTTTCAATTTGAAAATTGAAATTTTGTTATAAAAAAAAAAATTTTAAAAAAAAAAATTCAATTTTTTTTAAAAAAAATTTAATTTAAAATTTAATAACAAAAATTAAATCATTTTTATTTTCTAAAATTTAATATTTAAAAAAGTTTTTTTTAAAAAAAAAATTTTAGGGAAAAAAGGTTTTTTTTTCCCCTTTTTTTTTTTTTTAAAAAAAATTTTTCCAATTTGAGGGAAAAAGGGAAAAAATTAAAAAGGAAAAAAACCAAAAAAAGGGGAAAAGAGATTGAAAATTAAAAGGAAATTTAATTTCCAACAAAATTAAGATTTTCCCTCTGCGGGATTTAAAATAAAAAATTAAAATTTTTTAAAAAATTTAAATTTCTTACCAAAACCCACAAAATTAAAGGTTTTTTCCTTTAAATTTCATTTAAATTGAACTTTGAAAAAAATAAATTTTTTAAAAATTTTAATTGGGGATAAAAATTTAAATGGAAAGGGAAAAAAAAAGGATTTGGGAAAATAAAATTTTAAAATTTCCCTTTAAAAACTCAAAAAAAAAAATTAGAAAATCCTTTTTTACCAAAGGTCAATTTCAAAATTTTTAAAAAATTTAAAGGGGAAACTCTTAATAATAAAGGGCCCCTTTTATTTTAAATAATTAACAAATTTTAAACTAAAAAGAAAATATTTAAATTTAAAAAACCGTTTTTGAACTTTTAAAAAAAAAAGGGGAAAAAACAATTTGAAAATTTGCCCTTTTAAAAAAAAAAAAAAAAAAGGAAAGAAAAAATTAATTGGAAAAAGGGGAAATTTAAAAAATTTAAAATTGGGGGGAAAGAAACCAAAAACAAAAGATAAAAAGCCTAAAAATTTTTTTTTTTTTTTTTTAATAAAAAAAAAAGGAAAATTTTTAAAAGGGGAAAAACAAATTCAAAAAAGGGAAAAAAATTCAAAAACCCCCATTTAAAATTTTAAAAAAAATTTAATTTTAAAAAAAAAAAGAAAAGAAATTTAAATTTCCCTTTAAAATAAAACATTTTTCTAAAAAAAATTAAATTTTTAATGGGAAAAGAAAAAAATTCAAAAAAAATTTGGGTAAAAAGGGAAAAATAATTTTAAAATTGGAAAAAAAAGCAAATTTAAATTTGATTTTAAAAAAAAATTTTATTTGGAAACCTTATCAAACTTTTTTTTTGAAAGGTAAAGAAACCCCAAAGGAAAAAAGAGGGAAAAAGTTAAGTTTTTAAACCCTTTTTCAAAACTTTAAATAAATAAAACCCTTTAACTAAAAAATTTTATATTTTTAAAAAATAAAAATTTAAGGGTTTTTCCAAAAAACTTAAAATTTAAAATAAAATCACCCAAAATTTCCAAAAATTTAATGGGAATTCCCATTTTACCACCCAAATAGTCCCTTTTCTTAAAAAAAATTTTTGGGAAAAAAACCTGGGTAAAAATTTTTGGTTTTTAATTTTTTACAATTTTTTTCCCTTTAATTTAAATAATTTAGGTTTATTTAAAAAAAAAAAAAACTATTTTTTTAAAAATTAAAAATAAAAAACAAAGGGGTTTTGGAAAAAGGTAAAAAAAAGAGAATTTAAAAAAAAAATAAAATAAAGGTTTATTAAAAAAAGAAATAAAAAACCAAAAATTTTTGGAATTTTTTTTTAATTAAAAAATTTTGTTTCAGTTTAAGAAAAATTTTTTTGGGCAATGGGGTTTCCCAAACAACCCATTTTTTATTTGAATTTTCCCTGTTTTATTTTCCCTTAAAATTATTTAAAATTTTAAATTATTTAAAAAGAATCCAAGATAAAGGTTGAAAAATCCTACAAGGATTAAATTTGTTTCATTAAAACATGGTTTATTTAAAAAAAAAGGGGAAAGGGAAAAAACAAAAGAAATATTAAAAAAAAAAATTTTAACCAAAAAAAAAAAAAACAAAATTAAAAAGAAAAAAAAAAAACAAAAATTTTATTTTTCTTTTGGGGCTTAATTTAAAAATTTCTTTAAAATTGGGTTTAACAAAAAAAATCAAGCCTTTCTTAAAAATGGGTCAAAGGAAGGAAAACAAAATTTTTTTAAAAATTAAATTAAAAATTAAAAAAAAGACTCATTTAAATTTTTTCAAAAAAAAGGAAATTTTAAATTTTTTTTAAAAATTTTAAAAATTTAAAAGGGAATTTTTAAGAGGGTTTTTTAAAAAATGGGGGAAAATTGGGAAATTGGAAAATTTGGGATTTTGGTTTTTGTTTTGTCCCAAATTTTAAAGGATTTGGGTTGTTTAAAATTTTTTAAATTTAAAAGGTTTTAAAAAATATAGCAAAAAACAAAGGAAAATTTGTTTTAAAGTTTTTGAAAAAAAAACCGAAAAATGTTTTGGGAAAAAATTTTTTGGGACGAAAATAAAAAGATTTTCCCATTTTTTAGAAATAAATGTTTAAATTTTTTTATTTTTTTTTACCCTGTTTATAAAACCCCCGTTTTCAAAGGCCGAACTTTAAACAATGTTATTAAAAAAACAGGGCCCGGGGATAAATTTCCAAAATTTTTTAAGAAGGAATTTGAAGAAATAAAAAACCCAAAAAATAAAGTCAAAAAAATTATTTTAATTTTGACTTTTTAAAAATTTTTTTTCCAAAAACTTTCTGGGGTTTTTTTAAAATTACATTAAAATTTCTTTTTTCTTAAAAAAAAAAAAATTTCAATTTTAAAAGAAAAGGTCCTTTTCCCCCAAAATTAAAATTTTTCCAAATTTTTTTTGTAACTAAAAAAAAAAAATTTAAATTAAAAATTTTAAATTTTGAAAAGGGGGGAAAAATTAAAGGGGAAAAATTTTTAATTTTTTTAAAAAATTAAAACAAGATAAAAGGGAAAAAAAAATAAAATTAAAAAAAAAAGGGTTTAAAAAGGGTTTTTAAAATTTTAGGGAATAAATTTTTAAAAGGCCCCTTTTCTTTATCCCAAAACTTTTTTTTAAAGGAAAAATTTTTGAATGGAATTCTTTTTTTAAATTTTTCCATTTTAAAGTTCCCATTTTTTTTTTTTAAAAAATTTAATTTAATTGTCAAAAATTCCTTTTTTGGTTTTTTTTAAAGAAAAAAAATTTAAAATTTACAAACAATATTCAATCTAAAGAAAATAAAAAAATAAAAAAAAATTTAAAGAACAAAAAAAAAAATGAATTTTTAAAAAATAATCAATTCCTTCCCAATAAAAGTTTTTATTTTTAAAAAAAAGAAAAAAAAAAATGACCCAAAAATACCCAACAAGTAAAAAAAAGAAAAAAAGTTTTTTGGGGAAAATATCAAAAAAAAAACCTTTCAAAAATAAAATTTAAAAAAAGACCCCAAACTAAAAGGAAATAATTTGGGCCCGGGTTTAATTTTTAAAATTTAAATAAAACAAAAATTTAAAAATTTTAAAATTTAAAAAAGTATGAAATTTTAAAAAATCCCAAAAGAATAAAAAAAATTTTTTTTTTTGGGAGCCTTTACCACTTAAATAATTTGGTTTTTTAAATTTTAAAAAAAATAAGGAAAAAAATTTTTTTTTGGAAAAAAAACCTTTTGGAAAAAAAAATAAATTTTTTTTTAAAAAGGTTTTTTTTAAAAAAAAAAAAAGGGAAAAAATTTGAAAAAATTTTTAAGAAAAAGAGGGAAAAAAAAGGTTTTATTTAAGGAAGAAAAAAATTTCTTTTTTGGGTTTTCCTTTTTTAAAAATTTCCCACCATTTGTTTTAATTTTCCCATTTTGGGTTATAAGAAAAAAAAAACTTTTTTGGGGTTGTATTTTTAAAAAAATTTTAAAAAATAAAGTAACAAGGTTTTTTCCCCTTTTTCCAAACAAATAAATTAACTTTTAAAGGATAAATTAATTAGGAAAAAATATTAAAAAATTTTAAAGTCAAAAAGCAAACTTTTTTTTAAGTCCCTAAAATTTAAAACTTTAAGTTTTTCATTTAACAAAAATTTACCAAAATTTAAACCAAAAAAATTTCAATTGTTGAACCCTTTTTTTATTTTAAAGGGAAAATTTTAAGGGTTTTTTTTTAACAAATTTAAAATTTCAAGGGAAAAATTGCCCTTTTTAAATTTTTTTAACCCCCTTTGGGGGCCCAAGGTTTAATTTTCCCTTTCCAAAACTCCCGTTTTTGTGAAAAAAAATAAAATAAAGGGTTTGAAAAATTTTAAAAAAGGGTTTTAAAATAACTAATTTTTAAAAAAAACTCGGAACCAAAAAAAAAAGGAAAAAAATTTGACTTTTGGGGAAAAGAGAAAAAAAATTAAGAAGAAAAATTTTGTTTTTTAAAAAAAATGTTTTGGATTTTTTTTAAAAAAAAAATAAAAAAAGTTTTTTTAAAAAAAAAAATTTTTAATTTAAAAATTTTTATTTGTAAAATAAAAGCTTTTTTTTAAAAAAAAAAAAATTTTTTGGGGGAATTTGTTTTGGGTATTCCGGCACCTGGGCTTTAAAAATTTGGGCATCTTAAAAGGGTTTTCTTTTTAAACCCAATTAAAACCCCCAATTTTAATTTATTTTAAAAAAAAAATTCCTTTTAATTGGGATTTTTAAAAAAAATTTCAAAAAAAGGGAAATTGGGGTTTACTTTTTTTTAAAAAATTTTTTTTTTTTTTTTTTAATTTTCTTTTTTTTTCCTTTTTTTTTAAAATAAAAAAAATTCTTAAAAAAAATTCCCAGAAAAAAAGGAAAAAAAAATTTCCAGAAAATAAAAACCCCAAAAAAAGGAAAAAAAAAAAAAAAAAAATTAATTTTCCCAAAATTAAAATTTATGAATTTGCATTTTAAATTTTAATTTTCTTTTTTTTTAAAAAATTTTGAATAACCCATTCAAATTTTTAATTTTAGGAAAAACCTCTAAAGGGGGGGTTTTTAAAATTTGGTAAAATTTTTTTGAGACCCAATGTTAAAAAAGGAAAATATTTTAAAATTTAACTAAACTTAAAACCTCCTTTTTTTAATAAATTTTTTTTTTAAAAAAGAGTTCTTTTACAACATTCATCATTAGCTTTTCCTGTCATCTTAGACAATCTGAAAGGTGTGTAGTGGTTTCTCAGAGTTGTCTTAATTTTCATTTCTCAGATCAATAGTAATTTGGAATACTTTTTTCATATGAGTAGAAATAGTTTCAACTTCATCATCTGAAAATTGTTCATATCCTTTGTTATTTTTGTTATTTAACTATGAAATATTAAAATCTAACAAATTTTTCATCTTATAGAAAGAGCTTAAGTTAAAATTAAGCATATCTAATAACAACAAAAAATAAATACTTCATTTTATATCCAAGAGATAAATAGTATTCTACCTGCTTAGATTCCATCACTTTCCTTTTCTTTAACATTTGGGAGTTTCTTTTCCTTTTTTTTATTCTTTTTAATACACATTGCTTTCTGAATCATATTGGGAGAGAAAAATCAGAGGAAAAGGGAAAAACCATGGGAGAAGAAAAAAAGCATAAGCAGAAAAAAGAAGTGAATATAGCATGTATTGATTTACATTCAATCTCTATAGTTGTTCAGGTGGCATTTTCTATCCAAGTCTATTGCAATTAACTTAGCCTAGGAGTTTATTTTAGATGAACAAGTCTCAGTTCAATCACATTTTCTAATAATTCTCAAAATTCTTAGTACCATACCTTCCCCAAAATTGAGCTCCTTGTCTAAAGAAGTTTTTCGATGTAGGAATCTGTAAAAAACAGACAATGATACGATTAAGAGAGGAGAAAAAAATTCTATGTAGCACTCTGCGTTCAACCAGAACCACAGCTCAAAAAAAAAAAAAGATGTCTCCCACCTCTATATGGGGCACAGTCAGTCTGAGGTCACAGAGACTGCTGACCTTCACTTCTTCCCATCCTTTATCCCTGAGGTTTGGTCTGAGATTCTCTCTCCATTCCATAGTTGAATTAGTATCCCCAGTGGGGTTATCTCTCTACTCCATAGCAGAATTAGTATCATCAGTCTTCTGATTCCTGAGGAACAATTCTGTTATTTCACTCTAGAGAGAAGTAGTAGCAAGGGACCCAGAGTAGTAGAAATATGTACCACATATGAATCTCATTTCCACAAAGGAAGAAGCAATTATGCTAAGCAATAGTAGTAGAATAATTGTAACCTGTCTAGAAGGTAGTATCTAAGCCTCTCAGGGAAACATGCAACATCAGCTAGTTTACATTTCACCTCAGTTGAGTACAAATCATTGCCAAATAGACTTTTTCCCTCCCCATCCTACCCTTTCTGGGTGACTCTTTACCTTTCTGACAATCTGCCTCTGCCAGTGTTTCCACTGCAACTATTCCATTCACTCATATATTACTACTAAGGTGTCCAAATCGGAGAGAAGATGTCAATTGTTTTTGAGATGACAAGGCTTAACAAGGTTAACAAGGGCTTGTATCAAAAGTGGACATAAATAGTAGGTGACCCCCTTCCTAGGCCCAGGTTTGCCTAGAAGGGTCTGCTGGTGAGGAAACTGCATCCTCTCAACAACCCTCCTGAGTTCAAGAGAGTTCTTATACAAAGGAGAAGGGCAGAGGTCAGGATTGCCCTTTTACTAGAGCCTTGGTGTTCTGACTTAGTAGCCAAATAAAAGTATCACCATAACGGAAACAAAAACATTAGATCATATGTGTCTGTGTCTAGTCAGGGCTCCCAGTTATCCATCAAGTGTGCCCCTTATAGAAATTAAAACAGAATAAAGGACAAACAAGATGCAAAAGAAGGGAAAAGGAAGAAAATGACCAGTATTATAGGAAGAGAAAGAGGAGGAAAAGTGTGAATTAGAGAAGAGGGAAAGGAGTGAATTTGTTTTTAAGGTAGAAATTTTTTAAAAGGGTATGAATGGTGAGAATAAGGCACTGGATAATAAAGAAGAGAGGCCATCAGCCAGTTCTAACCAGACAGCCCAAAGCTTATTCTTTTCCAAAGGCAGAGGACCTATTATTCCACCTACTTTGATATGTTATCCCAGTTATCTCTATTATTTGTAACAGTATAATAGTTTGTCCTCTCTGTCATTGAAGAGCTTAAACTCCCAGGTCTGAAGGTGTGGCTATTTTGTATTAAGGTAATTCCTGCAAAGCTACACTTATGGGGGGGAAGATTGGGGCAAGGTCTGGAAATAGAGGTTCTCTTTAAGGAAGAGATCCAATAACCAACAACTAATTGTTGACCAGTCCCTCCTCAAGCGTTTTAAATAACTAATATGTGAGAAATCTCTGCTCAATTCAGGGGATGGATACCAAGAAAAGTAAAAAATAATAGTCTCTACCCTTAAGGAGCTCACATTTTTTTCTTTTTTTTTCCAAAAATGAAATTTATTTGGAATTTTGAATTCCTGCTTGTATTGCATCAAATCCTAGTCTAAATTACTTTATATAAAAAAAATTCAAGGTTTAGAAATTCCTGACTGGTTGAAGATCCTGAAACACTTTTCAAAGAAAAAAATGGGTTCCAATGCTGATAGTGGAAATGGGAAACTGGACTGATCCTTTCAGTAGGATTGTCGAAGAATTTTAGAAACCAAATAAGGCTTTGAAAATGAAATTTTGGCTTTTAGAAGGCAGTACAGAGCAAAGACAGCCCTTTGGTTCCCATATACTCAATACAAATAAATGTGAACAAAAATTGAAACCTGGCTGCAGAAAAAAAAAGCACATTAACTAGAAAAGGACGCAGAGCTACTAGTATGAGAAAAGACCCAGTTACCTAGAATAAATAAGCTTATTGCAAAAAACAATGTTGAAAACAATTACTGAAAAACAATATCAGGATTTCAGAAAGGCTTGGAGAAACTTACATGAACTAATGCTAAATAAAATGAGTAGTACCCAGAGAACATTTTACACAGCAACAAGACTATGTGATGATCAACCCTGGCTCTTCTCAACAATGAGGTGATTCAGGTCAATTCCAATACACTTGGGATGAAATGAACCATCTGCATCTAGAAAGAGAACATTGGGGAGTGAATGTGGATAGTAATATTTTCACCTTTTTTGTTATTTGTTTGCTTTTTATTTCTTTGTCATTTTTTCCCTTTTTTTTGAACTGATTTTTGTTGTGCAGCATGATAAAAATGAAAATATGTTTAGAATTGCATATATTTAACTCATATTGGATTACTTGCTGTCTAGGGGAGGGGAGAAAGGACGGAAGGGTAAAGGAAGGAGAAAAATCTGGAACACCAGGTTTTGCAAGGGTGGATATTGAAAATTATTTTTGCATGTATTTTGAAAATACAAAGATAATAAAAATTTTTTTAAAAGAAGGAAAAACATCAGCATCCTTTTTCCTAAAGGATCACAGAAAATACTATCTGCTTTAAGTTAAGAGATTGTCATTTTAAAATCTCTCCCTCTAAAATCTTTACCAAGTAATAGACTTTCCCTTAAAAAAAATTCCTGATAAAAACTGTCATTTAGTCATAGTTGGCTAAGACATATAAGTCATTTTCCAAAGGAAAAAAGGTACTATCTACTGGTTAACCAGTGATGAAGAGCCTTTAAAAAAATTCCTGATAAAACTGGCATTTAGTGGTAGTTGACCAGATGTCCAAAAGTAAGGTAGCATCTATTGGTTAACCACTGAATGGAGGGCCTTTCCCCAGAGGGATATTTGAAGGTTAATTCTGGGGATTGTAGAATCCTACTCTGTACAGAGGCTCTTAGAAGTAACTCATACCTACAGAATCTTGGGTATTATGTGAAAATTTAGTTATGTCGTATTATTGTAAGGTGTCTCTTATACTTTGCCTCTTGTCACACCTCAGCAAGTTAAGTAATATTCCTATTTTAAGAATGGGGAAAATGAGGTATGAGACGTTAAATGACTTGTGTAGGACTTTACAAATATATTCAATAATGATAGTCAGGATTAGCTTAGTTTTTAGTTCTTAGACTATCAAATGACAGCTATATAACGCCATAAGTCAAAAGCATTTGTTCTTTATCTATATCCATTAAAACACAGAATTTGGGGGAGGAAAAGGATAAGAGCTCACATTCTAATTGGCATGACAACATGCAAATCATTATACAATACCTATATAGCAAAATTTTGAGTCTACTATATTATGTCTACAAAAGATGTAACTATTGAAAAGTTCACGAAGACTTTTGGTATATTCTGTACTATTTGAAGGAAAACCAAAATATATAATGAGGGTTATCTTGGCACAGTAGATGAATGAAAAGAGTAGACTAGTCAGGAGAAGGTAGGAGAATGAAGGAGAGGAAAAGAAAAAAGAAAAGGGGAAAAAAAGAAAAAAATTTTTAGGGTACAGAGAGAGCAGAGATGGGGCATTGAGGAGAAGCTTCCTAGAAAATGTTCTAAGACATTGTTAAAAATATGTAATTTGTTTTTTTCTTATTTTTTTCCCCCTTTCATTCCCTTCCATGACAAATATGGAAATATATTTAAAAGGATTGTACATGTTTACCCTATATCAGGTTGCTTGCTGTCTTGGGAAGGAGGGCAATAAAGGGAGGAAGAGAGAAAAATTTGGAAAGCAAAGTCTTACAAAAATGAATTTTGAAAACTCTCTATACATGTATTTGGAAAAAATGAAATACTGAGCAAAAAATATGTATGTAAGTAAAATGTATACAAATATATTTAAAATATACTAGAGTGATCTCCCTATTTCAAGGAAACTTGGAGGAGATCAAATCCTTTTGTAAAGTGAAAGGATTTCTCCTTCCTTCATCTGGCTCCAATTTTAAAAAATTGTTATATAGCTAATTTAAAACTTGGGTTTGGGAGAGATGTTGAGAGGGAATTGTTTGGGGCAATTGCACCTACCCAAACTGACTACTCAGGAGTCACTCCAAATGATGCACAGAAAGAATTTATTAGAACCTCGAGAAGTGGACCATCCTGGCCTGTGGGCCCAAAAGGACAGCAGGGATACCCACAGGAGGAGAGGCAATCACTTGAAGATACTTACAGCTTTTATACATTTCAGACAAAAAATCCCCAAAATCCTACCCTCAATAGGTTGTGATAAGTCACATAAACCTTTATCCCCCTATTTGGTCAGTGGAATGCAGTGAAAAAGGTGATATACAGCTTCCGCCACTTAATTCCTTCTTTGGACAATGGAATGCAGTCCAGGTCTCATCTAAAATCACATGACTGGGACCTATAGGCCTGATCTACTTTAGTTAACAGTCTCTGATCAATATGTGCTTAATTTGTAAGTTCTTCACCTTTCCACACAATCATGTTATTCATAAATATATATGTATATATATTTCCTAATGAAGAACTAACATTGTGGTCAAATTCGATTAACATTTCTACACATTGCTTGTTAATCTCTTCATCAGGATCATCCCCTGCCACCACCTCCCATCCCTCCTTTTGTGAAATCATCATTTTAATGGCATCCTCTGTAAGATTCTTGACAGTGACCACCGAACTGTTTTTGTTACCAGTGTAATCATACAGGGTAAACATAGTGGCAATAGGATGATTCCACCTATAGCTATTGACCCATACCCCAACAGTGGTTTCCACCAGCTTCCACCAAACCATGGCCACCAGCCAGTACCAAAGGGAGATTTCCAAACCTGCACGATACATGTGCAATCTTACAGATATTCTTTATGATTTCCTTAGCAATTTGCCCATTATCATCAATCTGCATACGGCAGGTGGACAAATTCAGTTTCCCACAGACCCCTCCTTCCTCTGCTAGCAAATAGTCTAGGACTAGCAGATGTAACACTGCTTCCTTTGTCTGAGTTGCCTGATCAGGCAGTAAGTCTAAGCCTTGAGTGGTTTAGTTGATTATAATCTCTAGGACTACCTGTAGCCTAATCAACCGATTTAACACATATATCGGCGTTCGGTATCCCCAACTACTGTCCTGGGCCCATGTTGCCAGTCCGTACTCTTTTACAATTTTCCCCAGAGGCCAGGCATCTCCCCACCCATTGGCATTATTTGCCTGGGTCAAAGAAGTATCAATGTATAACCGTATCCCAATTGCCTGCCAACACTTGATGGGAGAAAGAAAAATTTAGGTTTAATTATACCTATATAGCAAACCCCAGTCCAATTTTTGGGTAAATGTATATAAGCCCTCTGACCACTGATCCATTAATGCCCCTTCAGGGCAGGATTATCTTCATACCAAAATATAAAAGGTCCACTTGAAGGTGGAAAATACCTGACATCCCAGGGACCTAAGGGCTCTCCTCCCATATTAGAATTACATCTCCAATGATGACTTCCACATACCCATTGGCAGGTGCAACCATTTTCCCCAGTTAGATTCTGACGGCACCAGAAATTATTAAACGTTTTCCTAACAGCGCCTTCTCTATTCTCCCACTTTCATTCCATCAAAGTGTATGTTGAACCTGGTGCTGTGCTATTCAAGGTTACACATATCCATATCTGGGGTCTCTCTGGGTCAGGGATTAAACAGGTAGGTGGCATTTTCCTCGCACACCCCTCACTACTATTAGAACGTTGGATACAGCAAACCACTGACCCGTCATAACAAGTTATACTGGTTTGGTTCCATCTATTCACATACCTACTGCAGTCTATGGCAGCTCCCTTTTCAGGCCTGCACTCGAGTAAATGTCCATGTACATTCACTTTCTCCCATTCATGGCCCTGTACCAGACTGATTCAGGCAATATCTCCCTAAAACCGTACTGGTCAGAGTCCAGTGATGCTTTTCTTCTGCTGACCAGAAACCTGTTCCATTGTGTATCACTGACCTGTTGCTCAAGATCCAGGCCAGAGACAGGGGAAGAGGAACCGAGGGCCACTGTGTAAGTTGATCAGATCCCCCACATATCCAGCAGTCAGTCAATCTAAAGCTAGTGGCTATTGTTTGGATCAGGGTTTGAAAGGTATTTTCATACCCCACTGCTCTCGAGGTACCAGTACAAAAGGTGTACCCAGATAAAATCATACATGCATATACAAGGCACAGTCCCCAACCCTTTGGGTTTGGTTCACACCCCATTCTTCCTGATAGTATATAATATCTCTAATCCTAACAATACATTTCAACAAAATGCAATATCTAGTACAAACAAGAAAAGTCCCAAGAGAGTTCCCCAAATGAGACAAGTCAAAAAGATTTTACATGCACAATTCATCAGTGTTTGCCAAGTTTCCTATAATTTCAGCCGCACTTTCAATGTTCCTGGATCAGTCTCTACTGCCCACTTCTTTGGTGCGTCCATGGGACCTTTGACTCGAGTGTGATGTGTCCAAGCTCTCTCTTTGGTGCGTATCGCTGTATCTGAAGTCAACAGGATCTGGAAAGGCCCATCCCAACTTGGAATCAGCTTGTTCTCTTTCCAGGAACCAATCAGGACCCAATCTCCCGATTTAAACGGGTGCACCACAAATCCTAAAGGGGGAGTCTGAGCAATGAGACCTTTTAGTTGCAATGCTTGTAGATGTTCTGTCAGAAACATAATGTATTTTCTAAGGATTATGTCTTTAGTCTCAAAAATCGGGTCTGATTTCTCCGGGTTCATTCGCCCAGGGTAAGCATGGCCACACAGTTGTTCATAGGGGGAGAGACCAATGCCCCTAGGAGGCTTTGTCCTAATTTTCAGCAGCGCAAGAGGAAGGCACTTAGTCCAAGGTAACTGAGTTTCTAATGTTAACCTTGTAGGTTGTTTTTTTATTTCCTGATTCATCCTTTCCATTTTTCCTGAGGAAGGAGGGTACCACGGAGTATGAAACTCCCAGCATATTTCTAAGGCCTTAACTAGAGCTTGTAGCAGTTTGGCTGTAAAGTGTGTATCCTGGTCTGAATCAATGCATTCCACCATCCCATACCTCGGAATTATTTGTTCAAGGAGGACCTTCACTACAGTAGAGGCCGTAGCCTGACAGAGGGGGAAAGCCTCCACCCAAGAGGTCAGATGGTCCACTATGAACAGCAGATATTTGAGACGCCCCACAGGGGCCAATTCGGTGAAGTCCACTTATATATTCTGAAAGGGTCTAATGCCAGGGGTCCTTCTGCCCAATGGGGCTCGCCAAAGGGCCACCCTGTATGTCCTTTGACAGACAATGCGGCCATCTGTTACCTGACGACCCAGCATGTATAATCCAGGGGCTACAAACTTAGTGCGTGTAGTATCGCACATATTCTGGACATCCCAATAGTTACCCTGGTGCAGATATCAGATCACCTGTCTCATGACTGCTTTGGTCAGTACCTCTCTGCCATCACGGAGAAACCAACATCCCTTTGCATCCTCCTGGGCCCCTAAAGACTGGAGCCTCTGTTTCTCCTCCAGTGTATAGGATGGTGGAGGTAAATGTTGAGGCAGGGCTGGTGTTAACACCATCATTTCCTCAGGATTAACAGAATCTCCCTCCACTGCTAACTTTGCTTCTTTGTCAGTTTCCCTTGGCCAGGAAGGAATATCCTGTTTGGTGTCCTTTTACATGAACAGTAGCTAAAAATTTAGGTGTCATCAGATTAGTCAGTTCCTCAGTCACCAAGGCTTCATGTGCCCGTCCCTTACCTTTGCTGTTGACCATGCCTCGTTCTTCCCAGATCTCTCCAAAAATGTGTATCACTCCCCATGCATACTTAGAGTCAGTGTAGATAGTTCCACTCCTTTCATCCAATTCTTTTAATGCCTGATTGAGAGCAAACAATTCCCAAGTCTGGGCTGACCAGTTATTAGGTAAGACTCCTGATTTAATGACCGATAACCCATCCCCATCAACAGTATCCTACTCATTGTGTCTTCTTCCCTCCACCACTCTAGAGGATCCATCTATGAACCACCAGGCCCCTGTTAGCAAGGGCTCCTCTTGTAAATCTTCCCTGACTTTTGTTTGTAAGTCCACCACATTGATACAATCTTGCTCTCACTGCACGTGCTCTCCCAGGGATGCAGAGAGGAAACTAGCTGGGTTTAGATTAGAATCTTGTGATAATATTAGATCATCCTTTTCCAATAAGATTGCTTCATATTTTAATATTCTTGAATCAGTTAGCCATCTTCCTGCCCTCTTATTTAGGATGGATCGAACCTGATGGGGAGCACTCATTATAAGACTTCCCCCAAATGTCAATTTTCTGCTCTCTTCCACTAATACAGACGTGGAAGCTACTGCCTGTAGGCATGTGGGCCAACCTCTTGCCACAGGGTCTAACAGTTTTGACAGAAAAGCCACAGGATGTCTCTGCCCTCCCCCACCCCCCCCCCATTTGTGCTAAGACTCCTAAGGCCACCCCTTGTTCAGTATTAACAAATAGATGGAAGAGTTTTTTTAGAGATGGCAATATCAATACCGGGGCTGATAGTAAAGCCTTTCTCAAACTCTCAGAACTTTCTTGTGTTTTAGAGTTCCATTCTATTTGATTAGGTTTTTCTTCTAACAGGTATGTATATAAAGATTTAGCTAACAATGCATACGCATTAATCCAATTTCTACAATATCCCACCAATCCCAGGGATTTCCTAAATTCCTTTTATGTCCTGGGTCTAGTCATCTGCAGTATTCCCTCAATCCCAGTCTAATCCAATCTCTAAATACTTCACTTCCCATTCTACAAACTGTAATTTTTCTTGAGATACTCTTAAGCAGATCAATGGTAGTTTGTGCTACACAATGCCTCTTTCTCCCTGTTATGAGCAAATTATCTACATACTGCAGTATTTTCATTCCTTGCTCAGGATATTCAAAGTCCTCCAATATTCTTTCCAAGGCTTGTCCAAAGAAATTGGATGACTCCGTATGGAGTGGGAGTACATTCCAGCGATATTGTTGCTTCCTCCCTGTGTCTGGATCCTCCCATTCAAAGGCAAAAATATTCCTACTCTCTTCTGCCAGAGGGCTTCTCCACAATGCATCTTTCAAATCTATTACACTGAACCAGGTGCTATCCTCTGGTATTTTCCCCATCAAAACATAGGGATCTGGAACTGCTGGGTAGGAGGGGAAAACTATCTTATTAACCTCCCTCAAATCCTGTACCATTCTATAGCTTCCGTTCTTTTTCCTTACTGACAGAATGGGAGTGTTATATGGTGAGATGCAGGCTTCAATCAGATTCGTGTCTAACAATCTCTTTATAACTGGCTGAAGACCTTTTCTCCCCTCCAGAGGAATGGGATATTGCCTCACCCGAATAATAGGTGATGCTTCTCTAACCATTATTCGAATAGGGGGAATGGTAAGTCGCCGGGGGTTTTCAGGGCTGGCTCATACCTTTGGGTCATTTTGGTTCCTATCTACTACTTTCATAACCTAAGTTTGCACAGGTACTACCAGCATGGAGTCTCTAATTATAAGGTTAATTGACAATTTTGTGATTAAGTCCCTTTCCAATAAATTTACACTGGCCTCCGGTATTACTAACAGCTGTCCTAACACTTGTAAGCCATCATACTCTATGGGTATTACTTCAGACATGGGAACTGTAAAATTCTCTCTTTTAACTCCTGATACAACCAGAGTCCTAGATGATAATTTTGTTCCTGATGGTACCTGGACAACTGACTTCCTAGTTGCTCAGGAATCTACCAAAAATACTAATTCCTCCCTAAGGGGGTCCCCCCTTAGATTTATCAAGGGCTCTGAGTGGGGCTTATCAATGAGCCCCTGACTCCCATAATCCTCTAATTCCATTAATGAAGCCACTTGTTCCTCTTCTATCCCCCTTGGGCATTCCCTAGAAAAATATCCTTGTTTTCCACATGTCCAATGTTCTAAATTTGAATTCCTCAATGCATCCTTTCCTTTATTGTTTCTTGTAGACTCCCAGCCCCTCCTGGGTGTCTTATATTCCTTTTTAGCAGCATCTGAGTTATGGATCTGATGAATCATGATACTATTTCTCTCTCTCTCTCTCTCTCTCTCTCTCTCTCTCTCTCTCTCCCTCTCTCTCTCTCTCTCTCTCTCTATTATCCCTGTGTTTTTCCCATTCCCTTCTCTGCCTCTCTTTTTCCTTACCCCGGTCCTCATCTCTCCTTACATAAACCTTTTCCTCCAATAAAGTTTCCAAAGGAGATCGCATCCATCCTTCAATCTTCCTATTTACATCCGGCCAGGAATTAGATACAAACTGCACCTTTAACATCTGTTCATTCTCTGGGGTATCAGGATCTGTTCCTGAATATTTTCTTATTCCTTCTCTAATTCTTTCTAAATACTGCGCTGGTGACTCGTGCTTTTCTTGGGTGATAGCTAAGGCCTTGTTTATATTTTGCCTCTTTGGGAAGGCATCCCTCACCCCCACAACTATTAACTCCCTCAGATCTTGCATATTCTGTCTATGTGCCTGATTATTACTATCCCACCCTGGGTCATTCACAGGATACTTCTGTTCAGCTGGGACCGCCCCGTTATTCAGGGGTGGGTGCCTCCTTTCCCATTCCCGCACGGCTTGTCCCCGAATTGAGCAGCGCTCTTCAGGAGTAAATAATATTGATAATACATGCATTAATTCCCCCCCAAGGATATTAACTGGGGCCGGAATTGATCTGTTTTGACGCCCCAACTGAGTTCTCCATAACAGAAACTAATTCTTTTTTTAAATTCCCTGACTTCACTTCTTGATAGGGGTGCATTCACATATCCAGTGCTCCCTTGATCCCCACCTAATGGGACTTCCCTGAGGGGGAACATGTCAGCATCCCCAGCCGGGAGGGGGAACCTCTCTACGTTTATCCCCCACTGAACTCCATGTCTTTCTTGGGAGTGATCCTGCCTGCTCCCTAAAGGGGAGGCTCTGAATATCCTTCTGCACCTGGTGCAATTCCCTGGAAATAGGAGCATACTGTCTTTCTCTAATCTGCTCTCCAGGAGCTTCAGCCAGGAACTGGGCCTCAACTGGCTGTACCTCCTCTGAGGGTGGAACATCAGGAGGGGCAGAGCTTCTAAAGGGTCGCAATTTGCTTGTCTTCCTTTACTACTTTCTCTTTAGCTCCAGGCTTTTTTTCTGTTTTCTTTGACTCCAGTTTCTGGGGCTGGTTCAAAAAGACTTTAGCAGACCCATCAAGACAGAGATTCGCATAAGTGGATTCCTCTGGGTAAAAAGGGTCTTTAACCATTCACATACAAATTCAATTGTTGACATACCCAATCCTCTGAGGAACCAAATCTCAGCCAAAAGGTTCCCCAGCCAATATTTTGGCCTCTCCAAACAAAGCATCAATATTTAACGATCTTTCTTTTGTCCTTTCCCTTGTATCTGGTAATTTCCTCCCAGTCCTCAAGTCGACTCCCTAATGGGATGTGGACTGGAATTCCCTGACTAAGGTCCTGACACTCAGTTTGGGACTGTGATTTCCCCATCTTACTTAGTTCCCAAACTAAGTTCAGCAGTTTCTCAGCAGCCTCCCTTGCAGTTCTTTAACACTGGAGCCGGTCCCAGTCCAGCACTCAACTAAATTTAGCAAGGGTTATTCCCTCGGATTCCCTAAAACTCAGCCAATAAGACCCCCAAAGTATTCCAAGTCACACGTTGTGGATTCTAAACTGCGCCGGCCAAGTCAGGACATTCGTTTCTTCCAAATTATTAGTTTCTGTACATCACCGAGTCCACCTGATTGACTTGGAGACCACTGGAAAAATTCTTCCCTGGGCGCCCACCTCCGCTCAACGTGCGCACCCGTCTCCCCAAAAGACACCAATCCCGGATGACCCCCCCCCCAAACTGTTTAGTGCAATTGCACCTACCCAAACTGACTACTCAGGAGTCGCTCCAAATGATACACAGAAAGAATTTATTAGAACCTCGAGAAGCGGATCGTCCTGGCCTGTGGGCCCAAAAGGACAGCAAGGATACCCACAGGAGGAGAGTCATTTACTTAAAGATGCTTACAGCTTTTATACATTTCAGACAAAGAACCCCCAAAATCCCACCCTCTACAGGCTGTGATTGGTTACATAAACCTTTATCTCCCTATTTGGTCAGTGGAATGCAGTGAAAAAGGTGATATACAGCTTCAGAGGTAATTCCTTCTTTGGACAATGGAATGCAGTCCAAGTCTCATCTAAAATCATGTGACTGGGGCCTATAGGCCTGAGCTACTTTAGTTAACAGTCTCTGATTAATATGTGCTTAATCTGTAAGTTCTTCACCTTTCCACACAAAAGAGACCTGAGAAATAAGGGTCACAAGTAGGCATGTGTCTGCTCAGTTAGTTGTGTTAGCCCAGACACCTCAGTGTCAAAAAACATGACAAGAACTTCAGTGCTTACACTGAAAATTTTGAGATACCTCTTGGAGTCTCTGAGGATTTCTTTATAAGTTTCTCTGTCTCTCCAATTTCAAAAGCAAATTATCTAGGATTTAATGTTCTGCATACACACACACACACAGAGGAAAAAGTTCTTTTTTTTTTTTACATTCAATAAGCAATTTTTTCATTATACTTTTTTTATTTTCAAGATATATATCTTGAGTATATATATATATATATATATATATATATATATGTCAAGCCCCCTTATTTCTAGGACAACAGGACTCGAACCTATACCAAAGAACTCGAAACTCTTTGTGCTCCCATTACACCACATCCTAGTAAGGTCAGCTAAATAAGCTATCAGGCCCATACCCCGAAAATGTTGATTCACACCCTTCCCATACTAATGTCCCCCTATGTACTCATCATTTTAACCCTAAGCCTCTTAATCTGAACCTGCCTAATCCTTTTCAGCAATCACTGATTCACAGCCTGAATAGGATTAGAAATCAACACACTAGCTATCATCCCCATAATAACCGCCCCAAACAACCCAGGAGCCACCGAAGCAGCCACAAAATACTTCCTTACACAAGCCACCGCCTCTATGATAATAATATTCGCCATCATCTATAATGCATGATCAACGAACCAATGAGCCCTGTTTCAACTCTCAGACAATTGAGCCTCTCTTTCAATAACTTTAGCCCTAGCTATCAAGCTAGGCCTTGCCCCCTTCCACTTCTGAGTACCAGAAGTAACACAAGGGATCCCACTCCTAACTGGAATAATCCTTTTAACATGACAAAAATTTGCCCCTACAGCTATCCTTTTCCAAATTGCCCCACACCTCAATATAAAAATCCTCATCACCCTAGCAATTCTATCCACCATTGTAGGAGGTTGAGGTGGCCTTAACCAAACCCACCTACGAAAAATTCTAGCCTACTCCTCCATTGCCCACATAGGCTGAATAGTAATCATCGTACAAATTAACCTGACCCTAACCATCCTAACCCTTACTATCTAGCTACTCTAACCACATTCCTAACCCTCAACCTATCAAACACCACCAAATTCAAATCCCTAGGAGGTCTATGAAATAAATCAACCACAGCAACCATCATCATCCTTCTTACCCTCCTATCCCTAGGAGGCCTACCACCTCTCACCTGCTTCATACCCAAATGACTCGTCTTAGAAGAACTAATTAACAATGGCAACATCATAACAGCCACAATAGCCCTTTCAGCCCTACTAAACCTTTTTATCTATATACGACTCATCTATGCATCCAGCCTTAACATATTTCCATCCACCAATAATTCCAAAATACAATGATATAATAACAATACAAACTACTATACTAATTCCAACAACTACAGTCATCTCTGCCCTCCTATTCCCCCTAACCCCACTATTCATCACACTCTTGTAACTAAGAACTACAAGACTTTATCTCGCATCAATCGAAAGCAAATCGAACACTTTAATTAAGCTAAATTCTCCAGACAAGCCCCAGCAGCACTTAAGCTACTTCTTCGAATTTGCAATTCAACATAATATATACTTCAGAGCCCATTTAAAGGCGTAGGTTCAAACTAGACCAAGCCTTAAGCAGGTGTTAAATCACCTAGCCTTTGAAGACATCCAGAGACTCCCCGCCTTGTAAGAAAGAAAAGGCGGGGAGTCCCGGGGCAGTCTCAATAAACTGCCTTTACCTTTAAACTGGAGGGTATCTATCCCCCTACTTCTTAGTTAACAGCTAAGCGCCTCAACATTTGGCTTCAATTTATTACTCTGGTAAAAAAGAGATTCTATCTCTGTCTTTGAATTTACAGTTCAATGCTTACCCTCAGCCATTTTACCTACGTTCATTACTCGATGACTTTTCTCTACAAACCATAAAGACATCGGAACTCTTTATTTACTATTCGGCGCCTGAGCAGGCATAATTGGCACAGCCCTAAACCTCCTAATCCGAGCAGAACTTGGCCAACCAGGCACTCTGATCGGTGATGACCAGATCTACAACGTTATCGTAACAGCCCAAGCCTTTGTAATAATTTTCTTTATAATTATACCCATTATAATTGGAGGCTTCGGTAACTGACTAGTACCCCTAATAATTGGGGCTCCTGATATAGCATTCCCCCGAATAAACAATATGAGTTTCTGACTGCTACCACCATCATTCCTTCTCCTTTTAGCATCTTCAACAGTTGAAGCCGGTGCTGGGACCGGATCAACAGTTTACCTGCCTCTAGGAGGCAACCTAGCCCACTCAGGAGCATCTGTAGATCTAGCTATTTTCTCACTCCACCTAGCAAGGATTTCATCCATCTTAGGTGCTATTAATTTTATCACAATAATCATCAACATAACACCCCCTGCAATGTCTCAATATCAAACACCACTGTTTGATCCGTGATAATCACAGCAGTACTACTTCTTCTATCACTACCAGCATTAGCAGCCGGCATCACAATACTATTAACAGACCGTAAGCTCAATACATTTTTCGACCCTGCTGGCGAAGGCGACCCAATTCTATATCAACATTTATTCTGATTCTTTGGTCACCCTGAAGTATATATTCTAATTCTACCAGGATTTGGGATTATTTCTCATATTGTCACATACTACGCAGGTAAAAAAGAACCTTTCGGCTACATAGGAATAGTCTGAGCAATAATATCCATTGGCTTCCTAGGCTTCATTGTATGAGCACACCACATATTTACTGTTGGACTAGATGTTAATACACGAGCATATTTCACATCAGCTATAATAATTATCGCAATCCCTACAGGCGTTAAAGTATTTAGCTGACTGGCCACGCTACACAGAAGTAACATTAAATGATCTCCAGCAAGATTGTGAATCTTGGGTTTCATTTTCCTCTTTACAATCGGACGTTTAACAGGAATCGTGTTAGCCAACTCATCCCTAGATATTGTTCTTCACGACACATACTATGTAGTAGCCCACTTCCATTACGTCCTATCCATAGGTGCCGTTTTTGCAATTATAGGAGGCTTCGTGCACTGATTCCCACTCTTCACAGGCTATATACTAAACAACATATGAGCAAAAATTCACTTTTTCCATTATATTCGTAGGCGTCAATATGACCTTTTTCCCACAGCATTTCCTAGGACTTCATTTGCAAAACCTTTTGTTCCACCTTTTCCCCTCCTTCCCCTCGCCCCCTCCCCCAGATGGCAGGTTGACCAATACATGTTAAAAATATTAAAGTATAAGTTAAATACAATATATGTACACATGTCCATATAGTTATTTTGCTGTACAAAAAACAATTAGACGGGAATATTGTACAATTAGCCTGTGAAGGAAATCAAAAATGCAGGTGGACAGAAATAGAGGGATTGGGAATTCTATATAGTGGTTCTTAGTCATCTCCCAGAGTCCTTTCGCTGGGTGTAGCTGGTTCAGTTCATTACTGCTCTATTGGAACTGATTTAGTTCATCTGATTGCTGGAGATGGCCATGTCCATCAGAATTGATCATCATATAGTATTGTTGAAGTATATAATAATCTCCTGGTCCTGCTCATTTCACTCAGAATCAGTTCATGTAAGTCACTCCAGGCCTTTCTGAAATCATTCTGTTGGTCATTTCTTACAGAACAATAATATTCCATAATATTCATATACCACAATTTATTCAGCCATTCTCCAATTGATGGGCAACTACTCAGTTTCCAGTTTCTGGCCATTACAAAGAGGGCTGCCATAAATATTCTTGTACATACAGGTTCCTTTCCCTTCTTTAAAATCTCTTTGGGATATAAGCCCAGGAGTAACACTGCTGGTTCAAAGGGTATGCACAGTTTGATAACTTTTTGAGCATAGCTCCAAATCACTCTCCAGAATGGCTGGATGTAATCACAATTCCACCAACAATGTATCAGTATCCCAATTTTCCCACATCCCCTCCAACATTTCCCATTATCTTTCCCTGTCATTCTAACCAATCAGACAGGTGTGTAGTGGTATCTCATAGTTGTCTTAATTTGCACCCGAAGAAAATGTTGTAAGAAGTTTTAAGATCCTGGCTAGCCACTGTGCAAATAAATCAACAAAGAATGGCCACATATCGCACATTTTCACATATGACATTTATAAATATAGAGAGGAGAGGAAAGATGTTTACATATGTACACCTATAAAATAATATATATAAAATGTCACTTTGGTGGGGGAGAGGGGGAGAGTCACTTCTCCAGATCCAGTTGGATTAGAGAGGGTTCACAGGCAGGCTTACAAAAAGCATTTGGGTGTAAGTGCAAATAGGTCATCCAATGTTTTTTCAGAAAAGACAAAAGATACTCAATGTTATAAAGAGCTTTAGCATAACTAATTACAGTTGGAGAAAGAAAACTGCTAGCATGACTAATTACAATTGGAGAAAGAAAACTGCACCTTCTTTATAACAAATAGTAATAATCAGATATGAGATTAACTTTTGTTAATCCCCTTAGTACTACCTTAAAGAATATGAGGATGCCTTTTTAGGAACTATTAAAAATCCTGGGAATGGTTTTGTGCTTTTTTGGATTGGGTTTTTTTTTGTTTGTTTGTTTGTTTGTTTTTTTGGTTAACAGGAAGGTGGGGAGGAAAAGGAGACATTGAAGAAGACCACCCATTCTGTGTTGCATAGCATAAGAAAGAAATATAACTATAGCAAATGTAAAACCACAACAAAAGTTTTCTTTCTAACCAGATGTTTCTGCCTAGGTCAAGGTAGGGGAAAAAACTCTCTCCCCTTTGGATTAGGCTTCCCTTCATTCTGCATTATTCCTAACATTCAGGGACAAATTTAGGTTATGCATTTGTCCGGTTCCAACTATTTTGGTTATCATCAAGAGGGAATAAAACAACTACACACCTGTCAGATTGGCTAAGATGACAGGAAAAAATAATGATGATTGTTGGAGGGGATGCGGGAAAACTGGGACATTGATGCATTGTTGGTGGAGTTGTGAACGAATCCAACCATTTTGGAGAGCAATCTGGAATTATGCCCAAAAAGTTATCAAACTCTGCATACCCTTTGATCCAGCAGTGTTACTACTGGGATTATATCCCAAAGAGGTTATAAAGAAGGGAAAGGGACCTGTATGTCCACGAATGTTTGTGGCAGCCCTTTTTGTAGTAGCTAGAAACTGGAAACTGAATGGATGTCCATCAGTTGGAGAATGGCTGAATAAATTGTGGTATATGAATATTATGGAATATTACTGTTCTGTAAGAAATGACCAACAGGATGATTTCAGAAAGGCCTGGAGAATTTCACAAACTGAGTGAGGAAATAGCAGGACCAAGATATTAATTATTCAACAAAATCTTATGATGACCAGATCAATGGACCCGGATCCTCGCAACAAATCAACCAAATCATTTCCAATGGAGCATAATGAACTGAACCAACCCAGAAAAAGAATTTGGGGATGATAAAACCATTACATTGAATTTAACTATATTTTGCCACCTGCATTTTGTTTCCTTCCGTTTGTAAATATTTCAAAGTCTGATTCTTTTTGTACAGCAAAATAACTTTTGGTCATTTATTATTATTTTTCTAATTTATATTTAATGTCTTAACATCACTGGTCTCCGCTCTGGGATGGGGAAAAGAGGGGAAAAATTGGAACAAGAGGTTTCAATTTAATCTGTAAAGTTACCATCATATATCCTTAAATAAAAACTATTAAATACAAAAATAAAAAAGAAATAAAAAATTACTTCCTTCCCTCCCACGGTGGAAAGGAAACAATAATAAGGAATTCCCATTAAGAAGGAAGAACTATGGACTAAGTTTAATTATTTCCCTTGAATCCCCAGTCGAGTTCTTCCTGTCTCAGTTTTCCTGGCTGGCCATCCACTTCCTTCCAATTCTGAACCTCTCCTCTGTTGTCCTTGGCTATATTTGTATCTCATCTAATCCTTGCTTATCATTCCCGATCCTCTGCTTCTCCCCACCCACATTGAAAGCAAGAGGGTCCCAGCCAATTGGGATGCACAATATTAAGACCTAAGTCATTCCTGCTCCCTTCCCCTTCTTCATCCTTTTGGCTCACAGGCTTCTCTGAGAAAATTCCCCTAAGGTCAAAGACGTGAAAATATTGTGGGTCCCCGAAGCCATGGTAGTGACTCTGGGGACTTTTTGAGATCAGACTTTGTACGTTTGTCTATAGTGGAATATATCTGCAGTAGGGAAGTGAGATTGGGGAAGGTTGGGACCAAGCTGACAAAGGACTTCAGGGTTTGGGATATTTGCTCTGGAATTCATTGGTGATCAGTGGACTGATTGAATTTGTAAGTGACTCAGTGAAAACCTGAGAAAAGAAAGACTTTTAAGGGTAAATGGAAATAGGAAATAAAAGCAGTTCCATCCTTACTCTACACCCCTAACCCTCTTTATCCTCGTTTTCTATTTCGCATTCCACCACCCATCTCACAAATTCTCCTTTGATTTTATTCATTTTTTATATTTTTTTTGGGATTTGACAAAAGGAACTATGCTTGCTTGGTGCAGCTGAAAAGGGTGGTTCCCTTCGTCATAAAGGAGGCCTCTATGAACCCCATTTCCCTTCTAGGCAAAAGAGAGAGGTTCTCAAATTCCCAAGGTTCCTTCCGTTCCGATATTCTAGGCCAATAATTGATAAGGAAAATAAGCTCAAAATTTATGAGGCACAGAGGGAGAATGGAATGTGGCTGTCCATGATTTGGTGAATTGGTGGAAAAAGTTTCCATCTCAAGGGCCTTCTCCTTTATAGTACAAGCATCCTGTGGCTGTCGGGATTGAAAATTGAATCCTATTGTTCAAGACTACATCAATTCCCTAGGCTCTTCTTTCTGGGGCTGATGGGCGTAGAGGGAAAAAACCCCAACCCCCAATGCATTGACCACCCAACTCCACCCAAAGAGGTGGCGGTCCATCAGTGAACGACCCTCCTCCCTCTCACCCCAAATCCCAGGGGTCTAAAGGGAATAATTTTTCATTCACAAAACAATCAGGGTTTTTCCATTCCAAGAGTTCCCATAATTGGGAACTTTCTTTTCTTAGGAAATCTTTGGGGATCTTTTCTCATCTGTCCTTCTGGCATTCTCACTTTCCCCCTCCCCCCATCACAGAAAGCAGGTGATAGGCTTTTGGTTCAGTTAACCTTATAAAGGTTCTTTTTTCCATATTCCACCCATCCTCTGGAGAAGAGTCTGGCCTTAGGTTGGGGACAAACTCCCATTAACTTCCCTTTACCCAACCTCTAATTCCCTGGGATGGGCTAAAGCCCTAGAAGGTGGGGCAGTTCTACAGGTCAATGGAACTGGTCCAGGCAAAGATCCTGATTCTTTAAGGGAGAGGTCCTTCACCAATATTTCAGAGTTCTGGTGTCCCCAGACTCAGCAACACTATGTATCCAGCTGTACTCTTTCTGCTACTTGGTAACTACGGCTTTGGTTTTGTTGTGGGGCGGGGTGGCTTATTGATTGAGATGGTTTCATTAAATGCTCAAATCCCTGAATGGTCTTTGGGCTTAGGAAAAATAGGTTGTTCAGCTTCAAAATGTTTTTTAAAAGAGAAATGCATAATAATACTAAGTCACCTATTTTGCCCTTTGAAAAATTTGATCTTCAGTTTGAGGATCAATGCATAAACAGGTAATTTATGGGAAAGATTAAATTTTATGTTTTCTTGGGTGTCTCTTCAGGCCTTCTATCCATCCCAGGAAAGACACAATATGAGGTAAGATTTTTTTCAGAAAGATGCAGTTTCAAAGGGGAGGTATTCAACCTGGCTCCCTTCGAGCCAAAATCCTTCTTCTGAAAAATGGAAATGGAATGTTCTTTTTTCTCCCCAGCCTTCACTTCTACCTTCAAGACGAAATCCGAGAAGAGGTAAAGAAAGTGCAGAGGAACAAACTCTACCCTCTGGTTTGGGATTCATTGGTTTTCTTTGCAACAATGTATGGGGTGGTTGTGGGGGTGAAATGGAACCAGTTCTGCTGGTCTCTTTCCAGAATGTGGTCGACCTCTTCGACAGGACCGCATTGTGGGCCCGCTCTGATCCCACCTCTTAAAGTGGCCTTTTAAGTAAGTGTCCACAGATTTGGTAGGCAAATTGGCGGTTCCTCACCAGTGGGTTGTCTCTGCAGCTCATTGTTTCTATTCCAGTAATAAAAATCAATACATTTCTGTTTTCCACACTTATTAGTTTATTAAATTAGAATGGATAAAATTTTGATGGGTCTGTAGTGGACCATGTTTACCCATAGAGAATTTCAGTTAAGGTTGATTTAATTTAGAAATATATTTAATTTTAAATTTAATAACCAAATTATAAAGTTTGGTGTTTCTCCTAATTGTTTTGTTAATTTAAAAAATGTTTTTCCTTTCTATAATTATTGAAATTTCTTTTAAATGTACCAATTTGACTTTTCTAATTCTTTTTCAGCAAATTTTTCTCTTTCCCCCAGGAATTTATGTTGTGTGGGTGTCCTTTTTGTTTTAATGAAAATAAAGTGTATGCTGGATGCATGATAGTAAAGTGTGATATTTTTTATAGAAAGAGTGAATGGAAATGAATTGTTTAGTTTCTATCCTGTCACTTCAAGGTATGTGGATTTGTTTGTGGAATCAAGTTTCCCTATGGGTTTGGGGGTTGGGGAAATGTCAAGAGAAAGGTAGTTTAAGAGGAGAAAAAAGTTTTTTTTTTTTGTGTTTTTTTTTTATTATTATTATTTTTTTTTTAATAATTTTTTTTAAAAGAAATGGGGTAATTTTTCAAATTTCCCTTTCCTTCTGTTCATTTTTTGCCTCCCTCCCTACCTTCCCCAAGATGGCAAGGTCCTATACATTTAAAAGATTAGGAACTTTTGGATAAATATTGTGCAGAATGAAGTTTTTGTTGCCAAGGAGTTGGATTTAGAAGGTATAAATAATGGGAAGAAGAAAAAATGAAAAGTTTAATAATTTTGTGTTTTTTTTGGTGTAGTGTTTTGTCCATCCTTGATAAGAAATAAGTTGATTTTGTTTTTGTTGAAGAAATACTTTATCAGAATATTCCTCAAAGTACGTTTTGGGTATATAATGATTTTGGTTCTTATTTTGTCAGATCAGTTCATTAAGCCACCAACCTCTCTTTATTAGTCCCTTGGTCATTGAAAAAGTTTTAATGTTTTAATTCTGGGTATTTTTTGGTCCTGGTTTTTTGCTTTATAAATTTATTCCCTTTCAAATTACCCATATTAAACTTCCAACCATTGTATTTGGGATAAGTCAAATAAAGAGCGACAGTTATTGTATTTAAAGGATTATGGAAGAACGAAATGGATATTTTTTTACCCGAAGCTCCAGTGGCTTGATTGCAATGGAATAAATCTTACCCAAAGAATGTCAATGTTCATAATAAATTTTTAATTTTACTGGGAAAATATTACCCTTATGTGGGCCCAAAAAGAAGGGAAAAGGGCCTGCGTAAAATGGGGACCTTCCTCTCTTCATCCACTGCCCTTATACTTTAAATAGTTTTAAAACCTTTGCCTACCCCAATGGTCTTTATTATGTCTCCTATGGGTTTTAATTTGATTTTAGATATAAAGTATTTTTTTTTTAATTTTATTTTTATTATAGATTTTTATTGATAAAACATAATGTACAGATAATTTTTCAAAGGATTTTGAAAAACTTTTGTTCCAACTTTTTCCCTCCTTTTTCCTCCTTAGATGGGGTATCTACAAAATTTGTTAAATATTATTTACAATAAATATAATATGTAATGCTTGCTGCACAAGAAGAATTATCAAGTATGTTCCTTATGCAATGTATGGTGTCCTAGGCAGGGTGGGAAAGGGTGGTATAAGTCAGGATTATAAGAAGTGGGTTAAAGGGTACCAGAATCATATTTTTCAAATTTAAAAAATATTTCCCTCTTGCATTTTCCCCTTTTCCCCAAATTATTTAAGTTTCCTTTTAGTGGTTTAAGTGTTACCACATAAAGGTGTTTTGTTTTCACTATGGATGTTCCCTCCTCCAATAGTTATTCAGGCCAGTGGTGTGCTAACTTGGGCATTATTACTTTCCCAAGGGGACTCTGGAGGCCCACTTGTTTGGAGGAAAAGGAGTGGTTCTGGTGGAATCCCAGTTTTGGTCATGGATGTGAAGGAGGGGGCGGAATTTTACTGTGGTGGCCCAAGCTGGATGGGGCAGTGGAAGGCAGTTTCCTAAAATGAGATTTTAAATGGACTATGATTCTGTGACTAATGGTGTTGTATCTTCCTTTTGAAATGGTATTCAGTCATACAAAGACAGTAAATTTGGCCCTGGGTGGGAGGTAGGGAGGATGAGTTTGATGGCCACTTAGTAGCCTTGGGGGTCTAACAGATACTCATTGTGTAGCCAGGTAGGTTTCTTTTTGGGTGGCGGTGGGGGAATTAGAGACTAGCCATTTTCTTAATTTGAAAAATAAAACTGTCCCTCTTAACAGGTGGATCCAATGTCCCGTCTACAGGTTAAATGGGAAGAAACCTTGGTCCCCGGGCCGGTTCAGGCTGGTGCAGATTATTACCCATGGGATCCCCTGGTCTTGCATAGAGACTTGGGGAAATGTGCTTCCTGCCAGTCTGTCTCAATTCTTTTCAAAGATTCCCTTTGGGTGCTAAGCTGGGAAGATTTGTAAACCAGGGTGAGCAAAGGGATCCAATTCCTAAAATAAAATTTTGGGTCAAGTCCTCTAAAAGAATGGATTTTTGGAGGATGGAGCTTTGGTTGTTTCATATGAGATATTGTTGTTTTGTTTCTGATGGGTCTCCATTCTATTCCCAAGTCCCCATGACAGTACCTGTGTTCATCTTGACCCCAAAAGACTGCCCCTATCTCAACGAGCTCACCCTACCTCTGGGAACCTTCTGTGTAGCATATGGCAAGAAAAGACTAGACAGATAATATGAATGGCTGGAATTCAAATGGGGGGAAAGGATTGGGGCTTGATGAAGGACCAGGGGTGGGTGGGGGTGGGATGTAAACCTTCCTTGTCCTTCCTAATCTCATCCAACCTCCAGAAGTCCTAATGCTTTTCATTCTTTCTGGGTTGACTTGGGCTCATCTCTCATATGCCAACAGGGACCCCGGAGCTTGGGTTTTAAGGGAAGCCAAGAACTTTTGCTCAGTGGGGACCCAAGGGGATTCAGACTGGGGTGCCCCTTTGTTTTAGAGGCTCAAACCTTGAACAGTCCAGAAGCAGAGCCTGAACTGTTCCTACTGCCAGGGAGAGGAAAACGTCCTCTTTCTCTATTTAAATAAGTCCAAATGGGCCTCCGGAATGCCAAACCGTTCCATGCTGAAACCCTCGAAATCATCAAGAAGGGTGACAATGGTGATGACAAACTGGTGTCTAATTGGACTTGGATTCCAAGTTTTGATAATTTGACCAAGTCCTGGGGTAGAATAATAGTTAATAAACACAGTCTAACTTTCCAGGAGCTTCATGCCTGATGCCTGTGGGGAGAGTTGGGAAATTATCAAAGGAATATTAGGAATTGGGTGCAGGGGGAAGAAAAAGCCAGTCAGAGGGGCCAAAACTGGTTTTAAATGAGAGGTCTTTTAAACTTCAAAAAATGGTCCCAGCAAAGGGAATCACAAACTGAGGGAAAACCTAGAGGAGGTCAGTGTAGGGGCCCAAAGCTGTTTATTTTTTTTTTTTTTTTTAATATAACTTTTTTGACAGAACCATGCCAGGGTAATTTTTTTACATTTCCCTTGCCTACCTTTCCGTTTTTTCCTCCACCTCCCCTCCCTAGATGGCAACGTCTTATATTTGAATATGTCTGTATATCCGATACAATGTATGTTGCGATCCAAAGGTTTTTTGGGGGAGAATTGGATTCAGAAGGTGAAATAACCGGAAGAAAAAAAAAAATAAACAATTTATTCATTTCCCAGTGTTTTTCTTTGGCTGTAGCTCTTCTTCCATCATTGATCAATTGAAACTGAATTAGGTCTCTTTTCAAAAAACCACTTCCATCAGATTACATCTTCTTTGTATCGTTGTTGAGTATATAATGATCCTTGACTGCTCATTTCCTTAATCAGTTCATATAATTCTCCAAGCTTTTTAATTCATCCTGTTCGTCATTTCTTACGAACAATAATATTCCTAACATTCATATACCAAAATTTCCAACCATTCTAACTGTGGGCATCCCTCAGTTTCCAGCTTCTAGCCACTACAAACAGGGCTGCCAAAACATTTGGCAATACTGGTCCCTTTCCCTTCTTTAGTATTCCTTGGGGTATTTGGTGAAACACTGCTGGATCAAATTGAATTTATAACTTTTGGGCATAATTCAGATTGCTCTCCAGAGTGGTTGGATTTGTTCCAAGCCCACCAACAATGTTCAGTGTCCCAGTTTTCCCACCCTCAACAATCATCATTATTTTCCTGTCATCTTAGCCAATCCCCGGGGTGTTGTGGTATCTCAAGTTGTCTTAATTTGCTTCTCGATTAATAAGTTTGGAACACTTTCATATTAGTGGAAGTTTCAATTTCATCATCAAAATTTCTTTCATATCCTTTGACCATTTATCAATTGGAGAATGGCTTGGTTTCTTATAAATTGATTAATTTTACATTTTGAAATGGACATTTATCAGAACCTTTAACTTGAAGATGATTTCCCAGTTTTTTTCCCTTCTAATCTTTTTACATTAGTTTGTTTGTACGAAGCTTTTTAATTTGATGTAATCAAAATTTTCTATTTTTGATCAATAATGGTCTCTAGTTGTCTTCAGTCACAAATTTCTTCCTCTTCCACAAGTCTGAGAGATAAACTATCCTATGTTCCTCCAATTTGTTTATAATCTCGTTCTTTATTTCTAAATCATGGACCCATTTTGATCTTTTCTTGGTATACGGTGTTAAGTGTGGGTCCATGCTTAATTTCTAAGGCTAGTTTATTCTGAGGCCCTAGGGGTGTTGACTACAGAGCTGCTCAACCCTCACCCTCAACACACTACAAGTGCCCCAAGTTTGAGTCAAAGACCAGAGCTAGAAGAGAAATATGTAGCTGATAAAGTGGCAACTACCTTTCATTCCTGCCTTCACTGGACAGAGTGTGTCCAAGGTGAGCTGAGTGTTTGTCATATGCAGCATTCAGTATGTGTCTCAACCAGGTTGATTTCCCACGAAATGAATAGAGTAGATCTAGCTCTTCCCTTGAACAAAATTAGCAACTTCTGATGACCCTGTCAGAGGGGAAATTGCACCTCTACCCCATCTTGGTAGCTAAGAGATATCCTATCTTGAAATAATTACCTGGCAAACACTAAGTCTGCCCCTTCTTTTTTTTTTTTTTTCTTTTTTTTTTTATAATTATATCTTTTTATTGACAGAACCCATGCCTGGGTAAGTTTTTTACATCATCCCTTGCACTTACTTTTTATTTTCCTCCCTCCTCCCCCCCCCCCCACAGGAAGCCTTTCCTATTTAAATATATCACAGTATATCCTAGATATAATACATGTGTGCAGAACCAAACAGTTTTCTTGTTGGACAGGAAAAATTGGATTCAGAAGATAAAAATAACCTGGGAAGAAAAACAAAAATGCAAAGTTTGCATTCATTTCCCAGTGTTCTTTCTTTGGGTGTAGCTACTTCTGTCCATCATTGATCAATTGGAACTGAATTGGAGAATCTCTTTGTTGAAAAAATCCACTTCCATCAAAATACATCCTCATACAGTATTATTGTTGAAGTATATAATGATATCCTGGTTCTGCTTTATGTGACCCTGGACAAGATTAACCCTGTTTTGTGTTAGACTACCTGCCATCTAGGGGAGGGGATGGAGGGAAGGAAGGGAGAAGTTGGAAGAGAAGGTTTTGCATTTGTCAATATTGGAAAATATGCATATGTTTTGTAAATAAAAATTAAAAAATGAAAAGATTAACCCTGTTTACCTCATTTGTAAATTGATTCAGAAGGAAAAGCAAGAACTATTCCAGTATCCCTGCCAAGAAATCCCAAATGGAGTCAATAAAAATCAGATACAACTGAAAAAAGGACTTCTTTCTAAGCATTTCTGATGAAATCTCTGATCAGAGCTGAATAGGAACTTTGAAATACAAACAGCAGTCCAAAGAAATCTAAACAAATTTATCTGAACAACAAGAAGCTGTATGATGTTGTAAGTGCTAACATTCTAATGAGAAGAGACACAAGTGTTCTTTCAGAATCTATCTTTAAAAGGCATTAAGAAGTTAAAAGCAAAAGAAAATTCATTCTCTTCTGGAAAAAAGGGACAAATACAGACAGGTGAGAAAGATAAAAGGAAGAATACACTAATATGGAAGGGAAGAAAAGGATGGAACTTGAAATTTCTTATAATTGGGATGCATGAGTAAAAGAAGATAAAAATGTTGAGCAAGTGGTGATGTAGGTAGCATCAGACAAATCTTTCTCATCTTTTTTTTTTTAATTTTTTAATTTAAAATTTTTAATTATTTTTTTCGGGAAGCAATTGTGATTAAATGACTTACCGAGAGTCCCACAGCTAGTGTTAAATGTCTCAGGCTGTATTGGAACTCAGGTCTTCCTGACTTTAAGGCCAGTGTTCTATCCATTATGGCATCTAGCTGCCCCCAAATTTTATTTCTTTGAGACATTCTTAAAAATAAGTATAGCTTCTTTTCTTTTTTTCTTTTTTGCTTTATTTCCTCTCTCTTATCTTAATGGAACAAAGGACTGAACATTTTGAAACACCCTATTACAAGAATTAGCTCACCCCTCCCTGCTCACCTGCAGAAGGCATGACTGCCCAGCAACAATCTCTATAGAAACAGATTGTTTGCCATTCTCTCACTATGGCCTCAAATCCACATCGTTATAGCAACTGGAGTTTCTTGCATCATCTGGGGTGCCGGTTCCAAGTGTAATTCTAACTACAGTGTGTTCCCTTTATCCAGCACTGTTTCTACGGTCTGGATCCAAAGAAACATGAAAGGGAAAAAGTTTCTAGTAGCTCTTTTTGGTTAAGAACTGAAAATGGTAGATGCCCATCCGGGGATGGCTGGATAAGTTATGTCTGTTATATGAAAGTAATGAAATATGATTTATAAAAATGAACAAGCTGGTTTTAGAAAGGCCTGGAAAGGCTAAGTAGCCCAGTGGATAGAGAACCAGCCCTGAAGTCAGGAGGATCTGAGTTCAAATTTGATCTCAGACACTTAACACTTCCTAGCTTGTGACCCTGGGCAAGTCACTTTACCCCATTTACTTCAGAAAAAAAAAAAAAAAAAAAAGAAAGAAAGAAAAGAAAGGCCTGGAAAGATTTACATGTACTAATGCTGTGCAAAACAAGCAGAATCAGGAAAACATCATACACAGCAACAGCAAGATTGTCTGACGATCAAGTATGAGAGATTTGGTTCTTCCCAATGGTTCAGTGATCCAATGCAATTTCAATAAACTTTGGATGCAAAAAGAACTTCTACAGACTGAGAGAGAACTATGGAGACTGAACGTAAATCAACACATGCAGTTTACTTTTTTTTTCCTTCTGGTTTTGTTTTTTATATGTGTGTGTGTGTGTATGTTCTCCTGGTTCTTCCCTTTTGTTCTGATTTATCTCTCCATATGGTTCATATATGACTCATATGGAAATACATGAAAAAATGAACGTACATATATTAAAAAAAAGTTATTTTACATTTAATTAAGGAAAATTTAAATTAATTTAATTAAATTAATTAATTAATTAAATTTAATTAATTTAATTTAATTTAATTTAATTAAGGAAAATTAAAAAAAAAAGAAAGAAAGAATATGATACAGCTAAAATACTCTAAAAATTCACCTAGATTATTGATAAAGGAAATACCAAAGTGATAAATATGTTGACTTACAGCATGACCAATTTATGTGCTTTGTTGTAGACCTGGAGATTAATGGTCAACACAGGTTTTGTTTTCTGGGTTGCTGCAGTTGTGTGTGTGTGTGTGGGGCATTTTGTGTTTTTCGTTTTTTTAAATTTATTTTTAGTTACTTGGCCCCAATGGCAATTGATTTACCATTTTTAGGTCACTTTATTTGCGAGAAGTCTTTTAATTTTTTTTCTTTTTCTATTTTTTTTTGAAAAAATGTCTTTAAACATTATCCCTTCCTCACTTCTGTTCTGACTTTTCCCTCTTCCCTCCCCTCTCCCCGATGGAACGTTTTTAACTTTAAATTGTTACAGTATATCCAGATAAAATTGTGTGGAGACAAACTGTTTCTTTTTGCCGTATGAATTGGATTCAGAAGGTAAAAGTAACCCGGGAAGAAAAACAAAAATGCAAACAGTTTACTTTCATTTCCCAGTGTTCTTTCTTTTTATGTAGTGGCTTCTGTCCATCATTGATCAATTGAAACTGAGTTAGAATCTACTGGTCATCCTGCCATCTAGGGGAGAGGGGGGGGAAAGGGTGAAAAAATTAACAAGAGGTTTGGTTGTTAATGCTTAAAGTTACCCATGTATATATCCTGTAAATAAAAGGCTATTAAATAAAAATAAAAAAAAAATAATAAAAAAAAAAAAAAAGAAACTGAGTTAGATCTTCTCTTTGTCCAAGAAATCCACTTCCAAATATATTAAGTGCTCTTGGATAGGCCGAGCGAATATAATAATGATGACAATATTCCCTAAACTAATCTATTTATTTTGTGCTATACTAATGAGACTCCCAAGAAAATGTTTTTAATGATCTAGAAAAAATAACAACAAAATTCATATGGAAGAACAAAAGGTCGAGTATCTCAAAGGAGTTAATGAAAAAATAAAATAAAATGAAGGTGGCCTAGCTGTACCTGATGTAAAACTATATTATAAAGCAGTAGTCACCAAAATTATTGGGTATTGGCTGAGAAATAGATAATTCATCAGTGAAATAGGTTAGATTCACAAGACAAAATAGTCAACTATAGCAATCTAGTGTTTTTCAAACCCAAAGATCCTAACTTTTAGGATAAGAATTCATTATTTGACAAAAACTGCTGGGAAAACTGGAAAATTTATGGCAGAATTAGGCAGGACCCACCTTAACCTTATCCAAGATAAGATCAAAATGGGTCCAGATTTCATGAACAATATTATAAATTAGGAACAAGGGTAGTTTCCCTCAGACTTGTGGAGGAGGAAGAAATGTGGCCAAAAGAACTGAGATCATTTTGATCACAAAATGAAAAATTTTTAATTAAAAAGCCTTTGTACAAAAACAAAACTAATGCAAACAAGATTAGAAGGAAGCAACAAATTGGGAAAACATTTTCAGGTTAAAAAGTCCTGATAAAGCCCTATTTCCAAAATATATAAGAATTCACTAATTTATAAAAATCAAGATTCTCCAATTGATAAATGGTCAAAGGATTGTAGACAATTTTTGATGATGAAATTGAAACTATTTCCACTCATTGAAAGTGTTCCAAGTTACAAAATCAGAGAAATCAAATTAAGACAATTCGGCCATTACCTTGATTGGCAAGATGGGAAAAAATAATGATGAATGTTGGGGGATGTGGGAAAACTGGGACATGTCGAATCCAACCATTCTGGAGAGAATCTGGAATTATGCCCAAAAGTTATAAACTGTGCTACCTTTATCAACAGTACTACTACTTATTTATACCCCAAAGAGATACTAAAGAAGGGAAGGGGACCCTAAACAAAATCTTAAAGCAACCCCTGTTTGTAGTGGCCAGGAACTGGAAAATGAATGGATGCCCACTTAAATTTGGAAATTTGGGAAGAATGTTATGGAATATTATTGTTCTGTAAGAAATGACCAGCAGGATGAATACAGAGAGGCTTGGAGAGACTTACATGAACTGATGCTGAGTGAAATGAGCAGAACAAAGGAGATCATTATACACTTCAAAAACGACACTGTATGAGGATGTATTCTGATGGAAGTGCATTTCTTCATTGTGTGTTTTCTAAAAGAACCTTGAATAAAAGTAAAGCCAAAATTTGCAATAAGTATTATGTCCTTTTTTTCAAAAGATGACATCATTGTGCTTAATGACAATAAAGAAGATATGGATGCTCTAAAGTATAGAACACCATATCTGGAGTCTGGAAGACTTAAGTTGAAATTCAGCCTCAGACACAGTGTGACCCTGGAATGTCCCTTAACCCTTTGCCTTGGTTTTCACAAAGAACGAAAGAAGGGCAAAACCACTCCTAACATCCTTGCCAAGGAAATTCAATTAGGTCAGAAATAAACACAAAAAGCAAAAAAAAGGAAGAAAGAGAAATGGAGAAATCCAAGTCATACAATTAAATGAAGGGGCAGCTAATGGGGTGGGTGAGACCACTAAATTCAGGAGAAACCTAGTTCAAATTTGGGCCCAAATAAATTCCTGGGAGGTCAAGTTATTTTAACCCCAATTTCCCAAAAGAAAGAAAAGAAAGGGAAAAGAAATCAAGCAGACTTGACTCCCAGCCAATTCAAAAAAATCCCCAACCAAAAGATTAGGTAAAACTGGGTTAAATCTAAGAAAGAAAATTGCCCTCTAAAAAGTCAGGAACAAATGGTTTGAGGAAAAGTTGTAGGTTTGAAACAAAAGAATCCACGAAAAAAACAAGGAAACAGATTATTTTTGACAATACACCCACCACTCTGGGTTTTCCCAGTTTTATTCATATCACACTTTTTTAAAATATATCTTGGTGATTCACTTCTTTCCCAAAAATTTAGTTTCTTTCTTTCTTTTTTTTTTTAAAATTTGTTGCCTATATAAAGAAATGTTAAAATTAGTGGGGAAAAAAGCAAAAAAATTGAAATTCAGTTTTAAACATCTTTGGAGAATTTAAATTCTAAGACCCAAATGTTTTAAAAAATTTTCATTTATTTTATTTAAAATTTTTTATTTAACCTAAAAATTAAAATCTTTAAAAATTTTCCATTATATTTCGAAAAGCTTTAGTTAAAATTAAACATACTAATAAAATAAAAATAAATACATTTTAAGATTAAAGGAATATTCTACGGTTTAGACCACAGCCCCTTTTCTTTTAAATTTTGGGAGTTTCTTTTCTTTTTTTTCTTTTTTCATTTTTTTTTTTTACAATTGCTTTCTGAATCATATTGGAGAAAAAAATAAGCAAAGGAAAAACCTGTGGGGGAAAAAAAACAAGAAAAAAAGTAAATAATTATTGATATAATTAATTTATGGTTAGATGGCATTTTTATCCAAGTCTATTGGGTTGCTTTCCCGGAGTTTTTTTGCAAAAACCCGTTCAATATATTTTTAATAATTTCAAAATTTTAATAATACCTAAAATTGGACTTTGCAATTTACATTTTATTTCTTTTTAAAAGTTGGATTGTTTTTCCTCATTTTTTCTAAACTTTTAAAAAAAGGGATTATATTTTCAATGGATTAAATAAATTAAAAAAATTTTGGGAATCCCTCATCCTAATGCATAGAACAGATTTTCCCATATTTTTTTACCCAGAGTTTCTAAGGAATTTTAGGAAAGAGTTTGCTTTTATTTAAAATAGAGTGAAAACCATAATGAAAGAATTTTGTTTTTCTTTACAAAATACTTCAAACCCTTTAAAAAAGTATTTCTATAATTTGAAATATTTTAAAATGAAAGGGCCCAATGTGCAAAAAGGGTAGTTTTTTTTAAAGGAAATGAAACGAAGGATGCCATCAATTAAATTAAAAAAAGGTAATTAAAATTTTGGAATATTATTTTTTGTGTAAAAATGACCATAGGAGTAAAGGGGGAGAAATTTTTTTTAAAATTTAAATGAGAAAAAAGAAAAATTTTTCCAAAAAGACGAAAGATAGTTTGATGGATTGGGGTTTAAAATGGAATCAAACAGTCCTTTTATGTTAAACATCAAATAAAAGAATTGGGAATTTATTAAACCCAAATTTTCATTTTTTTTATTTTGTTTGGGAATTTTGTTTTTCTTTTTTTTTTAATCAAATTTTTCTTTTGTAAAGTAATTAAAAAGGTAATTATTTTAATTTTTAAAATTTAAATGATTGACTTTCATTAGGGATAGGGAAAAAAAGAAAAATTTAAACGAAGGTTTTGGGGTGTGAAAATTTAAAAACCCAGCTTTTTCAATAAAAGTTTTAAAAAAAAAAAAAAAAAAAAAAAGAAAATATTGAATTAACAAGAAGGGTAGGAAAGATAAAAGAAAAATAATTTAGGGAGAAAAGCAAAAAAAAATAAACATCCCAAATAAAGTTAAGGGAAAAGAACTTTTTCCTTTAATTTAATTTGAAATTTTTTAACTATTAGAAATTATAAAGTTATTATCAGGCAAGAAAAAATATAAATTTTTTAAAAAAAAGTTAGAAAAAAAAAAATTAAAAGAAACAAAAATTGCAATTTTAAATTTTGAAAAATTAAAAATAATAAAATACATTATTTGAAATAAATTTTTTTTTTTTTGTTTTAAAAAATAAAATTTTTTTTTTTGGGGTTTAAAATAATAAATTTTAAAATTTAAATAATTTTTGTAAAATAAGAGGAAGAATTAAATAAAAAGAAAGGAAAAGGGGTAAGGGTTGGGAAAGAAGATTGGGGAAAAATTAGGTGTAAAAGGGCCAAATTTATTTTCACTTCTCTTAAATTTAAAAATTTGCCTTTTTTTTAAAGAAATATGCCCTTTCAACATTTTTTAAATTGCACTACATTAAAAATTTTTGACCTAAACCCCCAGAAAGAAAAGAAAAGAATTTTTTTTAAAGATTTTAAGCTATTTAAATAAAAGTTCTTTTCAATAAACTTTTAATTAAAAGGTTAAATCCCCTTTATTTGTTTTTGTAAAAAAATATGATTTTGTCAAGTTTAGTCACGGAAAATTAAAGATAAAAAATTTTAAATTCCGAAACAATTTATTTAACTTTTTCACCAATAGAATTTGTCAAAGGCTTAAGCTTCCCAAGGCAAAAAATACCAACCTACAGGATGAAATTTTACAAAAATTTTTGTTCAACATTTGGGTCAATTAATTAAAGTTTTGTTTCCCCAAAAAAAAAAAGTCAAAAAAAATGCTTTTTTAATACCCTTTTTTTCCAATTTGATTTTTTCCCAATTTGAATTTCTGCAATTATGTTTTTAAAAAACCAAAAAAAAATTTTTTTTTCTCCAGGGTTTTAAAATTTTCAACCAAAATTGAATACAAAAAAAAAAAAAAAGAAAAAATTTTTCCAAAAAAAAAAAAATTTTTCCTTTTTTTTAATTTTAAGGAAGAAAAATTGAAAAAAATTTTTTTTTTTAAATTTTTTTTGGGTCCAATAAAATTTTACCTCAGGTTTCCTTTAGGGGAAAAAATGCCAAAATTTTTTTTTAAAAGTTTTTTGGTATTTGGGAAAACCCCTCTTTAACCCCTCTTACCCCCACCCCTAACCAAAAAAAAAAACTTATTTTGGCCTCTTGCAAAATTTTTAAAATGGGAAACTTTTTTTCTTAAATTAAAGGGTTTTTTCCTTGCTTTATTTTTCCCAAAAAAAAATTAATTATTCGAAAAAATTTAAAAAAAAAAAAATTTTTTTTGTGATAAAGGCAAAAACTCCCCCCTCCCCAGCTTTTGGAATCCCTTTTTAGGGATTTGAAAGGTTTAAACAAAAAAGGTTTCCTTGAACAAATTGCCCTTATTTGCTCTTCAAGACCCCAAAAGGGGTTTTTTTTCCCAAAACCCATTTGGAACAAAAATTTTTTTCCCTTTGGAAAAGGCAAAACCTCTTTTAAAAATTTAAAATGTTAAAAACCCTTTGGCTTTTATTTAAAAATTTTTCTTTTTTAATTAGTTTTTTTTGGAATCTTTTAAAATTTAAACCCAATTTTAAAAGATCAAGACTTGATACATAATAGGTGTGTTTAATAAAAGCTTTTTTAATGAATAAAGATAAGGAATTTAAAAATACCTTTAAAATTATATGCAAAAATATACCAATTGCCATTTAGTTATAGAGCATAATTTTATGGCTTTAAAGAAGAAAGAAGTTTTTCGATGTAGGAATCTGTAAAAAACAGAGAATGATATGATTAAGGGAGGAGGAAAAAATTCTATGAAGCACTCTGAGTCCAACTAGAACTACCACTCAAAAAAAAAAAAAAAAAAAAAAAAGATGTCTCCCTCATCTATTTGGGGCACAGTCAGTCTGAGGTCACAGGGCTCTGCCTTTTTTTTATCCTTTTCCCTGAGGTTTTCGGGTTCTCTCTCCACCCATGGTTGAATTAGATCCAGTGGGTTTTCTCTACTCCATGGGAATTAGTATCATCAGTCTTCTGATTCCTGAGGAACAGTTCTGTTCTTTCCCTAGAGAGAAAAATTGAAAGGGACCCCGAGTGTGAAAATTGACCATATGGTTTATTTACATGGAAGAACAATTTCTAAAAATAGTGGTGAATAATTTTAACCTGTCTAGAAGGTAGTATCTAGGCTCTCAGAAACTTTGAACATCAGCAGTTTTTTACCTCAGTTATACAAACATTAAATAGACTTTTTTCCCCTCCCCATCCTAGCCTTTCTGGGTGTCTCTTTACCTTTCTGACAATCTGCCTCTGCCAGTGTTTCCACTGCAACTATTCCATTTACTCATATATTGCTACTAAGGACTCCAAATAGAAGAGAAGATATCAATTGATTTGAGATGTTAACAAGGATTTGTATCAAAAGTGGACATAAATAGAAGCTGACACCCTTCCCTAAGCCCAGGTTTGCCTAGAAGGGTCTGCCGATGAGGAAACTGCATCTTCTCAACAACCCTCCTGTGTTCAAGAGAGTTCTTATACAAAGGAGAAGGGCAGAGTGGTTGCCCTTTTACTAGAGCCTTGGGTTTATTGTACCAAAAAAGTATCATAAGTGGGAAGAAAAACATTAGATCATATATATATGTCTGTGTCTAGTCAGGCTTCCTATTCATCCATCAAGCGTGCCCCTTATACAAATTGAAACAGAATAAAAGACAAACAAGATGCAAAAGAAGGGAAAAGGAAGAAAATGACGTGAATTATAGGAAGAGAAAGAGGAGGAAAAGTGTGAATTAGAGAATAGGGAAAGGAGTGATTTTTTTTTTAATTAGGAATTTTTTTGAAGGGTATAAATGGCAAGAATAAGGCATTGGATAATAAAGAAGAGAGGCCATCATCCAATCCTAACCAGACAGTCCAAAGCTTATTCTTTCAAAGGCAAGGTTTATTACCTACGATATTTTCCCAGTTATTTCTATTATTTGTAACAGTATAATAGTTTGTCCTCTCTTCATTGAAACTTTAACCCCAAGGTCTCAAGGGTGGCTATTTTTGTATTAAGGTAATTCCTACAAAGCTACACTTATGGGGGAAAAAATGGGGCAAGATCTGGAAATAGAGGTTTCTTTAAAAATCCCAAAACCAACAACTAATTTTTACCCTTAAATTTAGACAAATAATATGTCACAGATCTCTGCTAAGTTCAGGGGATGGATACCAAGAAAAGTAAAAAAATATGGTCTCTACCCTTAAGGGCTCCATTTCTTTTTTTTTTAATAAGGAAATTTATTTAAATTTTAATTCCCTGCTTTATTCTCAAATCCTGTCTTAATTACTTTATATAAAAAAAAAATTCTTAAAGTTTAGAGAACCTTTGGGATTGAAGATCCTGAAACACTTTTCAAAGAAAAAAATGGGTTCTAATGCTGATACTGCAAATGGGAAACTGGACTGATCCTTTCAGTGGGATTGTGGAAAATTTGAAACAAATAAGGCTTTGAAAATGAAATTTTTTTTAAAGGCGTAGAGGCAAAAAAGCCCTTTGGTTCCCCTTTCCAATCAAAAAATGTGAACAAAATTAAAAACCCTTGAAAAAAACAACAACAAAAATTTAACAGAAAGAGAGGCTCAATGAGAAAAGACCCAGCTCATGTGACAGTACAAACTTCTGGAGACTCCTCTACCCCATTGAGTGCCTAGAATAAATAACCTTATTGCAAAAAACAATGTTGAAAACAATTACTGAAAAACAATATCAGGATTTCAGAAAGGCCTGGAGAGACCATGAACTTCTAAATAAAGGAGATACACAGAGAACATTTTCCACAGCAACAAGACTATGTGATGACCAACTCTGATAGATGTGGCTCTTTTCAATAATGAGGTGATTCAGGTCAATTCCAATACACTTGGAATGAAATGAACCATCTGCATCTAGAAAGAGAACATTGAGGAATGAATGTGGATAGTAATATTTTCACCTTTTTTTGTTATTTGTTTGCTTTTTATTTCTTTTCATTTTTTCCCTTTTTTTGAACTGATTTTTGTTGTGCAGCATGATAAATATGGAAATATGTTTGGAATTGCATATGTTTTTTAATTCTTCTTGGGGGGGGGGGGGGAAAATCTGGAAAACCAGGTTTTGCAAGGGGGGATGCTGAAAATTATCTTTGCGTATATTTTGAAAATGCAAAGGTATTAAAAATTTTTTTAAAGAAAAAAAATATCAGAATCTTTTTTCTAAAGGATCACAGAAAATACTGTCTGCTTTAAGTTAAGGGATTGTTATTTTAGAATCTTCCCTCCCTCCAACATCTTTACCAAGGAATAGAGCTTCCCTTAAAAAAAAATCCTGATTAAAAACTGGCATTTAGTCGTAGTTGCTAAGTCATATAGTTTTCCAAAAAAATCCATTCTGGTTAACCTGATGGAGGGCCTTTAAAAAATTCCTATAAAATGGCATTTAGTGGTAGTTAAGATTTTAAAAAAGAAAGGTAGCATCTTTGGTTAACCACTGAATGGAGGACCTTTCCCAGAGGATATTTGAAGGTTAATTCTGAGTTTAGAACCTACCTGTACAGAGGTTTTAAAAAATATATACAGAATCTTGGTTTATTTGAAAATTTAGTTATATACTATTGGTTTAAGGTGTTTCTCATTACATTGCCTCTTGTCACACCTCAGTGAGTTGAGTAATATTCCTATTTTAAGAATGGGGAAAATGAGGTATGAGAGGTTAAATGACTTGTGTAGGACTTCACAAATATAGTCAATAATGATAGTCAGCATTAAACTTGTTTTTAGTTCTTACACCATCAAAAAACATATATAACACCATAATAAAAAAAAAGCATTTGTTCTTTATCTATTCCATTAAAACACCAATTTGGGAATGAAAAGGATAAAATTACATTCTAATTCATGGCAACATGCAAATCACTATCAATATATAATAATTTAAATCTACATATTATGTCTACAAAACATTTAATTGTTAAACTGCACTAAGACTTTTGGTATATCCTGCTATTTGATGGAAACCAAAATATACAATGAGGTTAGCTTGGCAGGTAGATAAGGAAAAGGTAGACTAGTCAGGAAGGGAAGAGAAAAGGGAGAGGAAAGAAAAAAAATGGGAGAAAAAAAGAAAAGGTTTTTGAGGGCAAGAGAGGGCGTGATGGGGCTAGGAAAAACTCCTAGAAATGTCCTGAATTGTTAAAAATATGTAATTTATTTTTTTTTTTTCTTGTGTTTTTCCTTCTTGTTCTGATTTTTGTCACAACATGACAAATGTTGAAATATGTTTAAAAGGATTGTACATATTTACCCTATATCAGGTTGCTTGCTGTCTTGGGGAAGATAGAGATAAAGGGAGTAAGAGAGAAAAATCTAGAAAGCAAAATTTTACAAAAATGGATTTTGAAAACTATCTATACATATATTTGGAAAAAATAAAATACTGAGGAAAAAATATGTATGTAAGTAAAATGTATGCAAATGTATTTAAAATACAGTAGGGTCATCTCCTTATTTCAAGGAAACTTGGAAGAGATCAAATGCTTTGTAAAGTGAAAGGATATCTCCTTCCTCCATCTGGCTCCAATTTTTAAAAATTGTTATATAGCTAATTTAAAAGTTGGATTGGGGAGATGTTGAGAGGGAAGGGACCTGAGAAATAAAGGTCACAAGTAGGCATGTGTGTGCTCAGTTAGTTGTGTTAGTCTAGAAACCTCAGTGTCAAAAAACATGACAAGAACTTCAGTGCTTACACTGAAAATTTTGAGATGAGGATTTCTTTATAAGTTTCTCTATATCTCAAGTTTCAAAAACAAATTATCAAAGATTTAATATTCTGCATAGAGACACACACACGCACACACATACACACACACACACAGGAAAAAGTTGTTGGTTTTTTTTTTACATTCAATAAGCACTTTTTTTTCATTATAAGTTTTATTTATACAATATATGAATGGGTAATTTTTCAGCATCGACAGTTGCAAAACCTTTTGTTCCACCTTTTCCCCTCCTTCCCCTCACCCCCTCCCCCAGATGGCAGGTTGACCAATACATGTTAAATATGTTAAAGTACAAGTTAAATAAAAAATATGTACACATGTCCATATAGTTATTTTGCTGTACACAAAGAATCAGACTTTGAAATAGTGTACAATTAGCCTATGAAGGAAATGAAAAATGCAGGCAGAGAGAAATAGAGGGATGGGAATTCTATGTAATGGTTCATAGTCATGTCCCAGAGTCCTTTTGCTGGGTGTAGCTGCTTCAATTCATTATTGCTCTATTAGAACTGATTTGGTTCATCTCATTATTGAAAATGACCATGTCCATTAGAATTAATCATCATATAATATTGTTGTTTTAGTATATAATGATCTCCTGGTCCTGCTCATTTCACTCAGCATCAGTTCATATAAGTCTCTCCAGGCCTTTCTGAAATCATCCTGTTGGTCATTTCTTACAGGACAATAATATTCCATAATATTAATATACCCAATTTTTAGCCATTCTCAATTGATGGGCATCTACCGTTTAAGTTTCTGGCCCTAAAGAAGGCTGCCACAAAATTCTTCAACGGGGTTCCTTCCTTCTTTAAAATCTCTTTGGGATATAAGCCCGGGTAACCCTGTTGGATCAAATGGTATACGTTTGATAACTTTTGGATAGTTCCAAATCTTTCCCAAATTGGATGTATTCACAATTCCACCAACAATATATTAGTGTCCCAGTTTTCCCACATCCCCTCCAACAATTTGCATTACCTTTCCCTGTCATTCTAGCCAATCAGATAGATGTGTAGTGGTATCTCAGAGTTGTCTTAATTTGCATCAAGGGAAAATGTTGTAAGAAGTTTTAAGATCCTGGCTAGCCACCGTACAAATAAATCAACAAAGGATGGACATGTTGTAATGCCGAAGAAACTCAGCAGGACCGAGGTTAGAGACCAATTCAATAGTTTATTAAATGGAGAGAGATACTGGGAACAGTTGGATCTTGGTCCCAGGGCTGGAAGAGACTATCATCTCAAAGAATCCAGCCCTGAGTACTGGGACAGCAACCTTTTTTAATACTATAACAAGCACAGTGACATAATGGGGGTGGTACCTAGGTGGGGATAACCTAATTGTGGGGGAGGCATTGACACAATGGAGGGAGGTTACTGATATTCTAATGACATCTAAAATGGATTAACCTTTGTCCTGTCAAACATTAAACAAAATGTTTCTTAAAGAAAAAACTTTATCATCAACCATTTAAGAGGGAATGATTATAGCCTGGGGTTTTAGGGGGCAGTACAACTGAGGTAGACCTTTATCTCATCAAACATTAAGAGGGAAAGGTTATAATTTGAGGCAGAATAACTAAATAGGACAATTGGAGAAACTGGGCCATGACATTAAAAGGAAACTTTGGTACAACATTCCCTACTCTTTCTCTTGGAACTATTCAAATCTTTGAATTACCTTCCTCTAGAAGGTTTTAGCACTATAATTTTGGACAACCCTATGTGAAGTAAATAGACCAAATAAAAATCAATAAAGCTAGACCAATGCAAGGACTTATGGCAAGGTCAAGTCTCTCCCTGATAACCCTAGAGTTAATCAGCAATACACAAAGTTCCTTATTTCAAACATGTTACATCCTCTGCAGGGTTGGGGAGCATATGGACAGCTATGGTCATTTGTGTATGACTCAGCCTCTGCTTACGGAGAGCAGCAGGGCTCAAGGCAGTTATGCTGTCCATTCAGAGGGGCAACCCATTCCAGGGGAGAAGGGTGAGGCTTGGAGTTGCTGCACCTGTCTAGCCCAGAGGAACAAACAGGGCTGCAGGAAGGATCAGATTTCTGAGCAGATTATGAACAGTTAGACCAAGGCAGGCGAACCCCAAACTTTTAGAGGCCCGATATCAACTACAATGTCCTTTTAAGTACACTGAAATACTAATTAAGGACCTGTGGTAGCAAGAATGGAGAAACAGATCAGAGAGACTGCCAGTTCCAAGACAGGTATCCAATTTCTGGTTGTTTCTAAAAAATAATCTCAAAAACTGAGTCTGCCAGCGCAATTCCAACAGAATAAGGGATTTCAAAGTTAAAGCACAACCAACAAATGATAGTCAAGTAAATTTAAGCAAGGAGTAAAGGACTTCCAATTAAATCTGAACTAGTATGTTAGGGGGTAGGGCATAAGTGCCTACAAAAATACACCAGTTTCCTCAATTTCCTATTTCTTCCTCCCTTTTTTTTTCTTTGGGAAAGAAATTATCAAATAACCATCCTGCATATAAATCATATACAGATGCATATACATAACAGACTAAAAGTCTTTCAAACATAAAAGCACTACAAGTTTAACAATTTCCATCCCAAGTCTTAAACACACAGTAATCCAGTTAAAATTCTAACAGGTCAACCACTTTCCCACTCCCCCATATCAGTCCGAATTACATCAGGAAAAGGGGCAATGATTCTCAAAAACTGCTTCCTGCTAAAAATGGACCAAAGATGCTCAGTCCAGGGAGGGGGATGGGTGTATGTAGTGTGCCGTGCTGACAATCAAAGCTTAATGTAGGTCCCAGAAGCAAATCAAGATATGTGTAATTTGACAAAATCTAGAAATAAAAACTAATCTAACAAAGAAAAGTTAGAACAGTCTGAGATAGAAAGACTGGTCCACAAGCACTGCTACAAGATGTGGCCTCTCATTAGTTATAAAACTAAAAAAATCTTGAATATCCAGACACAATATCTAGTAACCAATAGTTCAAGTATTTAGGATTTAATGATTACAGATAACCCGATTGGAAACAGGAAGGTATGACATATTGAATTAACAATTTCTTATTGACCATTGCTCTGATTATAGAAATCAGTTACAAGAAGGAAAAATGCAGTGACATATTAATTACAAACCCAAGAAATTTTACCTCCAGTAACAAATCCAAAACGGACATTTACCATAACCTTATCAGTTTGCTACTTTTAGCCAAGAACCAGGTAGCTACAATTTGATAAAAAAAAAAAAAAAAAAAAAAAAAAAGTCTGGAACAGTTTAGATGGAGGGGGAGGAGAGGATTCCATGCCACTGCTTTCCACTGCCCTTGCCCCCACTCCACCTCCAATGAGACAGGGGGGAAGAAAGTTGAACTAAACTTCACTCCAGGCTAACTAGATGCTCCAATAGCTGAAGTAACAGCAGAGGGGGAAAGGGGGGAGTTTAAATCTTTACTAAAGATCCCTACCCCACCCAACATTTAAAGTAGCAGAAATCATGGGGGGATGGGTGGGTGGGGGAATTCCATAAAGTCCACATGTCCAGCAGAGCTGGATTTAAAGCATAACAAGCTATTGTTCCTTTAAGATCTTATACTTAAAGATAGCCAATTCATTTCCCAAATTTAAAATCATCTTTAAATTCCTAAGCAAATGTTTTATCCCACTGGAGTTCAGTATTGAAATAACCAATTCCCAAATTTGATCATTGTTCTTAAATTAACAAAACAGACAAACAAATTAGAAAGGATATAGCAGCCATTTAACACAGACAAAAAATAACACAGAAAGACTATCCACCAGTCATTTAACATATAACACAGACCAGGGCTATCTGGAAAGAATAGCCCTGAGGGAAGTTGTTTGTTCCAGTCTTCCCTCTTATAATCTAAATGGAGCCCCCCTTTTTTTTAACCTTAAGCCACAAAACAGGCAATAACATACAAGATATACAGAACGCTGATCACACTTAGACTGCACAATTACAACATTCAGTAGGACACTAACATTAAAACCAAGCCCAATGGCGTCTTAAAATCCCCAGTCTTTGTAGACAGCCCCCTGAGCATGCAAAAGTGTAATTCTGAGGTTTCTGCAGTGAAAAGGCTGTGACGGGAGGGGCATTGCTCTAACACAGGATGACCAAATCAGCGAAACCAAGTCCCTGTTTTCAAATGAATACCCTCCCCACTCGATGGAAGAAGGGGGAGAAAAGGCCAGAGTGAGGGTGGGGGAGGAAGAAATGCCATCTTACCCAGCACAGTGTGTCCTGAGTGTCAACAGCCCCTCTGGTGGTTCCATGTAGGAACTTGAGGGCGGGGTAGCTCATCTTCACTGCCAAATCTTGCTGGGAGAGCAAGACCTAAAAAAGAGACAATTTACCCCTGTTCAGAGAGTAGCAGCCGTGAGCAGAGACATATCTCTAAACTCCCCGAATTCAGTGACCTTTCTCCTTGTGGCTATAGCCTGACCATTAGAGACTCCATTGCATTTAACAGTGGAGTGGGAAAAGGGCTCAAACACAGCTCCTCTTTTCTCTGGTTATCTCCCCAGGACAGAAAAAAAAGAGAGCGCTGATTTGGGACACCCAAGAAGGGTGGGGTCAGCAGAATGGCCATATGTCTCCTTGGTCTGGGGTTGGAGGGGGCGCGTCAGTGAGTGCTCTTAAAGGAAGTTTCCTCAAGCAAAGCATCTGCTCAAAGAAAGATTTTATCAAGAAATAAGCCAAATGATGTCAAGGACACCCCAATAGTGACAGCTGTGTCTGGTTGGACACTAATCAAGAAACAAGCCAAATGGCTGTCTCAATGACACCCCAATAGTGATAAGCGCTTCTGATTAGACACTAATTAACCAAGCCAAATGGTACCCCAAAAAGGACACCCCAATAGTGACAACCATGTCCAGTAAGACACCAATCAACCAAGCCAAATGGTACCCTCATAAAAGGACACCCCGATAGTGACAACCGCATCCAGTTAGACACTAATCAAGCAAGCCAAATGGTAACCAAAAAAGGAAACCCTAATAATGACAACTGCGTCCAGTTAGACATTATTCAAGAATCAAGCAATGGCATCTCAAGGCACCCCAACAGTGACAACCAAGTCTGGTTATTCACACACAAGGCTAAGCCAATGGTGTCTCTAAAAGACACTCAGATTTATACTCTGGAATCCCCAGAGTTGTGACAACTGGCACACAAAATCAGATGTGTCTTAGGAGACACTCAGGTAGTGCCAACTGCATGCAGTTCATCACTACTTCTCAGAATTTGTTCTGAGAACCCAGGTGTTAGCACAAGCAAGTATATTCTAATATTCTGAGAATCCAGGTGCTAAGCCTTACTCCCTCCTGGCCGAATTGAAAGTATCCACTGTTGGGAGTGGCCCCAGCTGATGAACTGCTCTCTTCCTGGAGCCTCTGCAGGATTCCAGAGGACTTGACTTTTCCAAGAAAGAGAAAACCCAGATCCCCAACTGTTTACAGGCCCAAAGTGGAGACTTGAAATATCTCTAACTCCTAGTCCCGTTCTCAGTTCCCAATATCTCACTGGGGAAGCTCCAAAATATAATGCCAAAGAAACTTATCAAGACAGAGTAGAGACCAATTCAATAGTTTATTAAATGGAGAGAGATACTGGGATCTTGGTCCTAGGGCCTGAGGAGACTATCATCTCAAAGAATCCAGCCCTAAGTACTGGGACAGCAACTTTGTTATAGTAAAACAAGAAAAGTGACATAATGGGGGAGGTACCTGAATGGGGATAATCTAATGCTAGGGGAGGCCTCAAGAATGACACAATGGAGGGAGGTTACTGATATTCTAATGACATCTAAAATGGATTAACGTCAAACATTAAGAAGGAAGGTCTATAATTTAAGATATAAAACCTTCATCTCATCAACCATTTAAGAGGGAATGATTGTAGCCTGGGGTTTTGGGGCAAAAGAATTGAAGTAGACCTTTATCTCATCAAACATTCAGAGGGAAAGATTATAACCTGAGGCAGAATAACTAAATAGGACAATCAGAGGAACTGGGTCATGACATTAAAAGGGAACTTTGGTATAATAATGTATCTCACAATTTCACATATGACATTTATAGATATAGAGAGGAGAGGAGAGATGTTTATATATCTACAGCTATAAAATAATATATATAAAATGTCCTTTTTTTTGGGGGGGGGGCCCTGTGGGGATCACTTCTCCAGATCCAGTTAGATCAGGGAGGGTTCACAGGCAGGCTTACAAAAAGCATTTCAGTGTAAGTGCAAATAGGTCATCCAATGTTTTTTCAGAAAGGATAAGGATACTTAATATTATAAAGACCTTTAGCATGACCAATTACCATTGGAGAAAGAAAACTGCACCTTCTTTATCAGTTAATTGTTGTTTGTTATAATAATAAACAGTAATAATCAGTTATGGGATTAATTTTTGTTAATCCCCTTAGTATTACCTAAATAAAATAAGATGGGGATGCCTTTTTAGGAATTATTAAAAGTCCTAGGAATGGTTTTGTGCTTTTTTGGTTTTGTTTTTTTTTTTTTTTGTAACAGGAACGGGGGGGGGGGGGGGGTGGAAAAGGAGACATTGAAGGAGACAACCCATTCTGTGTTCCATAGAAGAAAGAAATATAACTATAGTAAATGTAGCACTACAACAAAAGTTTTCTTTCTAACCAGCTTTTTCTGCCTAGGTCAAGCTAGGGGAAGGACACTCTCCCCTTTGAATTGGGCTTCTCTTCTTTCTGCATTATTCCTAGCATTCAGGGAAAAAATTAGGTTATGTATTTGTCCAGTGCCAACTACTTTGGTTATCACTAAGAGGGAACAAAACAATTCTCTTCCATTCCTCCCAATGAAACAGAAAGGAAACAGTAATGTGAGGATTTCCCACCTTAAGAAGGAAGACACTAAGGACTAAGTTTATGTATCTCATTGGAATCCCCCCCAGTCAGCAGGTTCTTCCTGCTCTCAGTAGTTCCTGTAGCTGGCCATCACACTTCACTTCCAATCTCTGAACCTCTCCTCTGCTTGTCCTTGGCTCATAGCTCTTAGTATCTCAGTGTAATCCTAACTTATCATCTCCATGATCTTCTGCTTCTCCCCACCCACATAGCCTGGCAAGCAAGAAGAGGTCCCAATTTTAAAATTTCTTAAAAAAATTTAAAAAAAAAAATTTGAAAAAAAATTTGGTTTGTATAAAAAAAAAATGTTTTTAAAATGGGGTTTTTCCATTTTTAAGGAAACCCCCAAAAAAAAATTTAAAAAAAAATTTTTTAAAGAATTTAAAGTTAAATTTTTTTAAAAAGGGGAAAAAAGGGGGAAAATTGAAAAGGTTTCCAATGGATGTTATTATTTTTGCTTAATAAAAAAAAAAAAAAAAAAAAAAATTTTTGGAAAAAAAAAACCCGGGTTAAATTTTTTTTAAACCCCCCTTTTTTAAAAATTTTTTTAAATTTTCCATTTGGGGAAAAGTTTTGTTTTTTTCTCAAAAAAAAAAATTATACTTTTTTAAATTTTTACAAAAATTTTAAATTAATTTGGAATTTTTAAAAAAGGTTTTTAAACCTTTTTTTAAAATTTAAAAGGGAATAAAAGGGGAAAAAAAAAGGGGAAAAAAAATTTTAAGGGAAAATTTTCCCTTTGAAAAGTTTTTCCTGAAAAAACATTTTAAATATTAAATTTTTTTTTGGGGTTTTTCTTTTCCCAAAAAATAAAAATTTAAAATTTTGATGGTTTTTACTATAAACCTTTGGGTGGGTGGGCCCAAAAAAAGTTTTAAAAAAATTTTTTTATTCTATTTTAAATTAAAAAAAAATAAATTTTTTTAAAATTTTATTTTTTTGGGAAAAATTTAAAATTTGGCTTTGGGAATTTAAATTTTAAAAGGGGAAATTTTTAAAAAGTTTTTAAAAATTTTGGGGAAAATTTTTGGTTAAAAAAAACCAAAAAATTTAAATTTAGCTTTCTTTTGGGTTTTTCCCCATTCAAATAAAATTTGTATTTCCCTTTAAAGGCTGCAAAAATTTTTAATTTTCCTTTTTTTTTAAAAAAATTCCCGGGAATTTTTTTTGGGGTTTTAAAAAAAAAAATGCTTTTTTAAAAATTATTTAAATGGTATTTTAGGGTTTAAATTTCAAAATTTTTCCCTTTCCCCTTTTAAATTTAAATTTTTCCCCGTTTTTAAAATTTTAATATTTTAAAATTTTAAGTTAAAAAGCCAAGAAAAGTTAAAATTTTGAAAAGGCTAATTAAAAGGAAATTTTAAAAAAAAAATCAAAAAAATTTAATAAATTTGGGGGGAAAGTTTTTTTTTTGGGTAAAAAATTAATTTAAATGTTTTTGGATTTATCCAAAAATCCAAAAAGGGTTTTTTTTTTTTAAAAAATTTTTTCATTTTTTCTTTTTTAAAAAAATTTAAAATTTTTTTTTTTCTATTTCAGGGAAAAATTTTTTTTTATAAAAAAATTTTTCCCCTTTAATTATTTCATATTTTTTAGGGGTTGGGAAAAAAGGGATAAAAATTTTCTTGGGTTTTTCCCTTTTATTTTTTGTTTTTGGGGGTTTAAGGGGGTTTTTTTTGTTTTTTTTGTTTTTTGTTTTTTTTAAAAAGGAAAACCTAAACCCTTTTTTTGCCCTTTAAAAAAATATTTAAATTAATTTATAAAAAAAATTTTTTTTTCCCCTTCGGGGTTTTTAAAACGAAAAGAAGGGGTTTTTTCAAATTATTAAACCCTTTTAAAAGGGCTTCCAAATTAAGGCATTTTAAAATTTTGGGGGTTTCCCTTTGGGGATAAAAAAAAACTTTTTTCCCCAAAGAAAAATAAATTTAAAATTTTTCCCCATTTAAAATCCCTTAAGGGAATTAAAATTTTAATTAAAAAGTTTAAGAATTTTTTTCTGGGTCTTGTTTTTTTGGATTTATTTTTTTTTGGGGTTTTTTTTTTTTGAAAAAAAAAGAAGGGCTTTAAAATTTTATTTAAGAAAAAAACCCTTTTTTAAAAATCAAACAAAGGGGAAAAAAGGGGGAAATTTGTTTCCCTTTGAAAAAATTTGTTTTTTTTTTTAAACCCTTTTCCAAAGGGAAAAAATTTTTTTCCAAAAGGGGGAAGGAACAAATTAAATTTCCCAAAGGGGGGGTTTTTTGGGGGGTTTTTTTTTTGGTTTTTGGTTTTTTTTAAAAGGGGGAAAAGCTGAAAAAATTTGTGTTGCTTTAAACCCAAAAATTTATAATTTTAAATTTTAAATTTTTCCAAAGGGGTTTCCAGGGGATTTTTTTAAGGGTTTTTGCTCCCCCCCCCAAAAAAAGGGAAAAAATTTTCTCAAAACCCAAAAATTTGGGGAAATAGGAATTTAAAAGGGGTTTATCTTTTTAAACAATTTTTGGGCACCAAATTTTCCAATTGGGGTTTTTTTTCCCCCTTTAGTTTTTTTTCCAAATTTTTTAATTTTTTTTAAAATTTGGGGAAAAGAAAAAGGTCACCAAAAGTTAGTTTGATCTTCCCCCTTTCCCCCCCCAAATAGGCCCTTTTAAAAAAAATAAAACTTTTTTTCCACCAAAGCTTTTTTTTGGAACTTTTAATAATTTGGGTCCCAAGAAAGAAAATTTGTTCCTATCTTAAGGGGCTTCAAATTTTTTTTTTTCTTTAAATTTGGGGAAATTTTGGGAAATAAAAATTTTTAATTTTTTTAAAAAATTTAAGGGAAAAGTTAAATTGGGAACCAAAAAAAAAAAAAAAATTTTTTTCTTTTTTCAAAGGGAAAATTTTTTTTTTCCTTTTTTTTTAAAAAAAAAAATTTTTGAGGGAAATGGGGTTTTTAAAGAAAATTTTTTGGGGGAAAAATTTTTAAAGAATAAACCTTTTTGACCCTTTTAAGGTTTTAAAAAAAAAATTTAAAGGGAAAAGGGGGTTTTTTATTTAAAAAGCCCAATTTTTTTTTTTTTTAAAAAAAATTTTAAAAAATTGAAAATTTTAAAAAAAAAACTTTAAAAAAAGGGGTCCTCCTTTAAAAAATTTCCAAGATTTTTTTGGGAAATTTTTCTCCCAAAGGGTTTAAAATTTTTAAAAATTTCCCTTTAAATTTTTTTAAAACCGGGCCCCTTTTAAAAACCGGGTTTGGGGAACCCAAAATTTTGGGGTGTGAAAAAAACCAGAGGATTTAAAATGTGGGTTGGATGAAAAAGATCCATTTTTTGGCAATGGCCCCAATCTTTGGTGAAAATCTAAGACCCTTCCGGTAAAATAGTTGAATTTTGAATTTTTGGGCTGGGAAATGGGAATTGAGCCAGTCTAAATGCTAACTTTTTGACCAGAATGGGCATTGCCCCCAGACCTGGTGACGGCCCGAAAGTGTAATAATTACTCCAGCACTACACCCTGCCATGGGGTGTTGGTAGAAAGAAAATGGGTTCTTGCACCAGGCTCTTTCAGGGGTAAGTAAATTGTGTGGAATTGTCTTCAGAAGGAAAAGGGGAGGGGCACAGGTCAGAAAATTTAAGGACAGTTGATTCTTACTGTATGTCCTCTGGTTAAGTAACTTTCTCTCCAACCTACAGCCTAAAAGAATCAGTAGTTGGACGGATACTTCCAAAGGCAAAAGGTTCCTATCCTCAGGGTACAGTTAAATGTTAACTTCACAAAGGATTAGGTGACCGGCCCTTTGGAGCTAGCAGTCCCAGTGTCTTTAGAGGATAAAGGGCCGGGTTTTTGTCTGGCACCACTTTTGCCCAGGAGTGCCGCTGATCCAATGGGGCCGGGGGAGGTAGTTACACCCCTGCACATCCAGCTGAAAAGCAGGAGGCGGCAAGCCGCAGCTTTCCACTTTTTTATCTCCCCCAGAGCACCCTTGGTTCCCCCCCCTGTTGGAAGCGAAATGGCATCAACTCATGGTGTTAATTTGTCCATGGCTCAGGCTGAAGGTCGGACCCTGACCCTTGGAAATCCTGATCCTGTGTGCTAATACCATGAAGGGAGAAAAGAGTGTTGGGTAATGAAGGGTTCATAACCTGCTTAGGGAGCAGGGCCTGATGCATCGGGGCCCAACCATATTTCTAATAAACCTTCATTTCTCAGATAGGAAGCCGCTGGGGCCTCTTGCAGGAACGGATCCGGTTTCGGGGTCTTTCAAAGCCTCCAGAAATTGTTCTTCGGCCTGGGCTTCTCCCTCTAAACTTCAAAGCCCTGGACACACAGGCAGCCCACCTCCTTGAAGATCAGCTCAATGGGACTTTAAGGTGCAAATTGTCCCTCCAAAACCAAGTTTGGGTGAGTAGAATTTTTTTTCTGTCCGTTTTAGAGGGGAGGCAACAGGAGGTTTGGTCTAGGGCATTTTAAGGATTAAATGTTCAGTGGTGAGGTTCAGGTTTCACCGGAAGGAAGGGACGTGGGGCCTTAGGGGAGTCCAAACTGTGACTAATGCCGCCTGTGCATCTTCCTTTTCCTGGTATCAGTCATACAAAAATAGGACCATGGCCTTGGGTGGAAGGTGCAGTGCCAGAGATGAAGTTTGATATTAGTAGCCCCGGGTCCACAGGCCCTTTGTGGCCTAGGTTTTTGGGGATAGGTGGAAGAGAGGGCCCTTTTCATATAATTTAAAAAATAAACTGTTCTCTTCAACAGGCAGGCTCCATAATCCCATCTAAGGGAAACTGGGAGAACACCTTGGTACCCCCAAAGGTGTCAAGGCGGTCAGCAATTCATTACCCAAATGGGATCATGTCCCACTGCAGCTGAGACAGGGGTAAAACTAGTTTCTGCTCTGCCAGTCTGTCTCAATTCGGGGCCAATTCCAAAAGATGTGCCCTGTTTGGTATTAGGCTGGAAAGATACTGTAAATCGAGGTGAGCAAAGGGATCCTAGCGTCCTAAAATAGGAATTTTTTTGAGTCCAAGTGCTCTAAAAACGAGTAGATTATAATGGAGGGATGGGGCTGGGGGACTGATGCCTTCATGGGAGACATTTTTCTTTTGTTTCTGATGGGTCTCCATTCTATTCACAAGTCCCTATGGCAGTACCCGTGTTCATCTTGACGCCAAAAGACTGCCCCTCCCTCAACAAGAGCACCCTACCTCTGGGAACCATCTGTGTAGGATATGGCAGGAAAAGAATAGACAGATATGAGGTATGAATGGTCTGGAATGGTCAAGTGATGGGGGAAGTGAAACCGGGATTGGGAAGGTGTAATGTAGCGACATTGGGGGGTATCGGCGGGCTGTCAAGCCTTGGGAGGAGAGGCATAGGCAAGACCTGGAAGGTGTAATCCCTCTTGTCAACTTGCCTCAATTATGAGTAAAAAACTATACTCCTCCAACCTCCAGAAGTCCTGGAAGCTAAGCTATTCTTATTCTTTCATGCAGGTTGACTCAGGCTCATCTCTCATGTGCCAACGAGGACCTGACTCCTGGATGCTAATGGGCATTTCAATAATAAAAGGGGGGGAAGCAAGACTGTGTTTGCCCCGTGGCCGGGACCCAAACCCTTGGATCCCAGACCTGTTTTTTGGGATGGGGCAACCCCTTTTTATTTAAACGCCAAAGGTGAACCCCAAACCCCTTGAAAACCTGAAACCAAAAGGCGAAAGGGGAAAACTGGTTCTTTACCACCAAGGGTGAAAGGAAAAGAATCCTTTTTTTTTTAAAATAAAAAGCCAAAGGAGCCTTGGATGACAAAAATTACAAAAACCTGGGAAGGGTTCGGGAAGGAAACAATGGGGGGCAAACTGGTTTTAAAGGACTTGCTTTCCAAAAATGGTTAATTAAAAGGAAAAAAAACTGGGGGGAAAAGAATTATAATAACCCAAAACCAAATTACCCAGGGGGTTTCTCAAGCCTAATACCCTGTAAAAGGAAAAATTTTATCAAAGACCAGGTGGGTTCGGGAAAGAAACCCTTATTCCCCAAAGGGCAACACCCAAGGTTTTAGGAAGGCTTCTTAATCTCAAAGGTTATTTAAAATAATCAAAACTAGGACCTTGGAAAATTGCTACTGAGACTAAAATCCAAAGAGGGTTTCCAAAAATTTGGGCAAAAGTATCCCTTTAAAACCTGGCAAACACAAAGTTGCCAAATTTTTTTTAACAGACGAACCCATTGGGTTTTTTTCAAATTATTCTTTGATCATTTGTTCTATTTTCCTTCCCTTTTTTGGCAAGCAGTCCATACATTTAAATATGTCACAGCATACCAGATAAATATTGTAGAATAAACAGTTTCTTGTTGCACAGGAAGAATTGATTCAGAATAAAAACCAACCGGAAGAAAGCAAAATGCAAACAGTTTTTCATTTCCCAGTGTTCTTTCTTTCAGTGTAGCTACTTCTGTCCATCATTGATCAATTGGAATTGAATTGATCTCTTTGTTGAAGAAATCCACTTCAATCAGAATACAGCCTCATATACTATCATTGCTGAGGTATATAATGATCTCCTGATCCTGCACATTTTATTTTGCATCTGTTCATCTCCAGTCCTCTGTATTCATCTTGCTGGTCATTTCTTAGAAAACAATAATATTCCATAACATTTATTTTCCATGCTTTACCAAACCATTTTCCAACTAATGGGCATCCATTAATTTTTCACTTTATAGCCACAACAAACAGGGCTGCCACAAACATTTTGGAACATACAGGTCCCTTTTCCTTTAGTATCTCTTTGGGGTATAAGGCCAGTAGTAACTGCTGAATCAAAGGGTATGCACAGTTTAATAACTTTTTTCTGCCCATTCTTTTGCTTGTTGTTCTAATTGGTTCTTCTGGGAATTTAAGTAGATGAGTTCTGATATTAACCCCCATAACTAAAATCAACGCTTTGACTAAGCACAGCGGGTAAAGGCTTAAATTCTTCTAACAGCAGTTCTGTCCACCTTTTTCTGGATTCTCGAATGGAAAGAGATCCCCTTTTTCCTACCTTCCCCAACAAGTCTGAACAAGGAAGGAAAAGGATTTTAAATAGTGGCACTATTACAGAGGAGTTTCCTTTAAGTTTTTTGAGACAATGTTTTTTCCTGATCCGATAGGGTTTGAGTGACTCATGTGATAAAGATCAGTTTCCTACAAAGGAGCACAGACCCCTGTCCCAAACTTCCTTCAGGTAAGGGAAGGGAGGCGGAGCACAGTGGAGGTGGGCGGTACTGCTCAGGGAAGCTAAGTCCCCATTGGGCTGCTGGCCATGAGGAAGCCCTAGAAAAGGTTGTACTGTGGCAGGTAGGGCGGGGAGGGCGGGAACAGGGACACAGGATACCAGCCAGCCTTAACCCCTCCTGAGATCCTGCCCAGCAGCCAGGCCTTGCTTTAGATCCGGTAGCCAAGGGGGTCGTCTTACAAAGGACAGGCTCCTGCCCGTGGAACAGACCTTTTGGGCCAATTGCAGGCGCCAAGACCAGGGCCAGGGCCAGGATGGGCTGGGTTGGTGACCCTGCCAAGCTTGTTGAATCTGCTACTGCTTGGAAGGGGTGAGTGAAGGCAGCGGGTGGAGATCAGCGCGACTGTAGGTGGCCGGTCTTCCCCTTCCCCCGTTTCTCAGCCCCGTAGTTTACCCGATGTTCCTCCACTATTGTCACCTCCCCTCCAAATCAAAGGCCTGGCCTTTCCCCACTCCAAAATCTTAAATCTTCCGAATTTTCACTTTTCCCATCCAAATCCCAGATCAATTTTAAATCCCCTTTCCCGCTCTGCTCATTTTCTTCTCTTGTTGCTTTCAGGGGCTGATGGGAAAGAAGGTGAGAACCTGGGGGAAGAGAGAGAAGGGGAAAGGTGGGGCAAATAGGGGAAGGGGAGGAGAAAAAGAAATGTGGGGAAGGTCTTTGGAAATGAAGGTGGAGGAGAGAAGAGCAAGAGGGAAATAAAAGAGGACACAGAAAAAAGGAAGGGAAGAAAAGAGAGGTGGTACAATATAGGAGATAGGAAGGGAAGGGTATCAGAAAGGTAGGAAAAAAGGAAGGGGAGAGGAGAATAGGTAGGTAGGAAAGGAAAAATACAGAGTTAGGAGAGGAAGAAAGATTAAGAGTGATATTGGGCAGAGTTAAAAGAGAGGTGGCTAGATGGTTAGGAAAGGAGTCCATTCTCTAATTTAGGGAAGAAGCCCAAACAGTCCTTTCCTTGTGCTCTTGAAGTTTTCTGTGGTGGCCCTGGAGGAATTGTAGGCGGTACCAGTGCTTCCCTGGCCAGTGGAGATATCCATCCTGTCTGGCTACCAGCTGTCAATGCCTCTTTCCCCAATGGACTCCATTGCACTATCACAGGCTGGGGTAACTCACACAACTCAGGTAACACTCTGTGGGTGTATGGGTTGCCAGAGACAGTGATATTCAAAGAGATGGAGAGGATGGAGGTTTTGATATGTACCCTTATCTGCTTTTGCTACAGCAAATTTTTCTAACCCCAAGATCTTGCAGCAGCCCGGGGTACCTTTGATTAGTTGAGAAACATGCAACTATCTTTACAACATAAAACCTGATCCTGATGAGCCACACATTATCCAGCCGGACATGGTTTGTGCTGGCTTTGTACAAGGGGGTAAAGATGCCTGCCAGGTAAGGGCCTGCTCTTGGACAGGGAGAAAGATGAAAGAGTCATGAGAAAGGAAAGGGAGGAAGACAAGACCCCTAAGAAGCAGCTGGAGTTTTACCTGGGCCCTGAAGGGGAAGGCTGGGAGGTTGATGGCCCTAAAAAGGAGCTGGAAACTCAGCTGTCCAGCTTAGGAAATTACTTCCTTTCTCCTTGCCTCAGTTTTCTCATCTGTTAATATGATAAGAATTGGACTATCCAAGGTGCTTCGTGTTCTAACCTTTTTTGATTTCTCTATTCAGGGAAAGGGGAGGGTTCAGATTTATTAGCTTTGTGGTCCTGGGAAAGTCACTTGACCCCAATTGCCCAACAGAAAAAGGGAAAGGGAAATTCCTTTGTACACACATGCCACAAACTATAGTTGTTGTCTTTTACTTAGATGCCAGAGCTATTTCTTCACCTAGGAGTAATTTTGTATTTTGTGAGAGACTCCCTTTATGAATATTAAAGCCTTCCAGATGAAAGAATAGATAACTTGATTCATCTGGGATTATAGTATTAACAAATGAATTAATTAATAACAATTTAGGAAGGGTTACTTTTAACCAAATTATTCTCCTTGAAAGTTTTACTGGTGAATTTTTTGATGAAGCGGTGGTGGGAGGGTGTCATCTGGAAAATAAGAATATACACATTTTTTTATTATTATTATAGCTTTTTATTGACAAAACATATGCATGGGTACTTTTTCAACACTGACCCTTGGAAACACTTCTGTTCCAACTGTTGCCCTCCTTTCATCCACCCCCTCCCCTAGATGGCAGGCAGTCCCATACATGTTAAACATGTCAAGAGTATTTGTTAAATAACTATATATGCATAGATATTCATAGAGTTATCTGGTTGCATAAGAAAAATCTGATTTAGAAAGAAGGTAAAAATAACCTGGGAAGAAAAACAAAAATGCAAGCAAAGAAGAACCGAAGAGTGTAAATGCTATGTTGTAGTCCATACTCATATCCCAGTGGTGTTTCGCTGGGTATAGCTAGTTCTCTTCATCACAGATCAATTGGAACTGATTTGGATCCTCTCATTGTTGAAGAGAGCCCCTTCTATCAGAATCGATTCTCATAGTATTGTTGTTGAAGTGTATAATGATCTCCTGGTTCTGCTCATTTTACTTAGCATCATTTCATGTAAGTCTCCAGCCTCTGTATTCATCCTGCTGGTCATTTCTTACAGAACAATAATATTCCATAACATTCATATGCCATATCTTATTCAGCCATTCTCCAATTGATGAGTATCCATTTATTTTCCAGTTTCTGGCCACTATGAAAAGGACTGCCACAAACATTTTGGCACATACAGGTCCCTTTCCCTTATTCAGTATTTCTTTGGGATATAAACCCAGTAGTAACACTGCTGGATCAAAGGGTATGCACAGTTTGATAACTTTTTGAGCATGTTCAAAGTCTCCAGAATGGTTGGGATCTATTCACAACCCACCAACAATGTAAAGTGTCCCAGTTTTCCCCACACCTCCAAATTCATATTAGCTTTTCCCATCTTAGTAACTGAAAGGTTTAATGGTTTCTGAGTTGTCTTAATTTTATTTCTCTGATCAATAATAATTTGGGAACACTTTTTCATAGGAAAAATAGTTTCATTACATCTGAAAATTTCATACCTTTACTTTATTTTTGTTATTTAACTAAAATATTAAATTCAAAATTTTTTTCATCCTTTTTGAAACAGGTTTTAAAAATTAAATATCTAATAACAAAAATAAAAATTTCTTTTATTCAAGGGTAAATAGATTCACCCTGATTCCACCCTTTTTTTTAACATTTAGTTTTTTTCCTTTCCTTTTTTTTATTCTTTTTAATAATTTCTTTCTGAATCATGTTGGGAGAGAAAAATCAGAAGAAAAGGGAAAAACCACGGGAGAGGAAAAAAAAGACAAGCAAAAAGAAGGGAAATAGATGTATTGATTTCCTTAACTCCAAGTTTTCAGGTGGCATTTTCATCCAACCTATTGGAGCCTTAGCCTGGGAATTTATTTTGATGAACAGGTCCGTTCAATCTATCAAAACCCAAAAAACCATACCCACAAAAAATTGATTTTGCTAAAATAGTTTTTGATTGGGAATCAAAAAAAAAAACAAATGATAAGGATTAAGGAGGAAAAAATTTTCCCAACCAGAATTTGTTCAAAAAAAGATTCCTGCCTCTATTTGGGGCACAGTGAGTTTGAGGTCACAGAGGCTGCTGCCTTTCACTTCTTCCCATTCTTTATCCCTGAGGTTATCTCTCTACTCCATATGGCAATTAGTATCATCAGTCTTCTGATTCCTGAGTTGTTTCACTCTAGAGAGAAGTAGTAGCAAGGGACCCAGAGTAGTAGAAATATGTACCACATATGAGTCTTATTTCCACAAAGGAAGAAGCAATTATGCTAAGCAATAGTAAAATAATAGTAACCTGTCTGGAAGGTAGAATCTAAGCCTCTCAGGGAAACTTGCAACATCAACTCTTTTACATTTCACCTCAGTTGAGTACTAGTCATTGCCAAATACTTATTTTCCCTCCCCATCCTACCCTTTCTGGGTGACTCTTTACCTTACTGACAATCTGACTTTGCCAGTGTTTCCACTGCAACTGTTCTATTCACTCATATATTACTACTAAGGTGTCCAAATTGGAGAGAAGATGTCAATTGTTTTTGAGATGTTCCAAGGGCTTGTATCAAAGGTGGACAAAATAGTAGGTGACCCCCTTCCTAGGCACAGGTTTGCCTACAAGGGTCTACTGGTGAGGAAATTGCACCTTCTCAACGATCCTCCTGAGTTCAACAGAGTTCTTATAGAAAGGAGAAGGGCAGAAGTCAGGATTGCCCTTTTACTAGAGCCTTGGTGTTCTGACTTAGTAGCCAAATAAAAGTATCACCATAACGGAAACAAAAACATCAGATCATATGTGTCTGTGTCTAGTCAGGGCTCCCATTTATCCATCTAGCGTGTCCCCTATAGAAATTAAAACAGAATTAAGGACAAACAAGATGCAAAAGAAGGGAAAAGGAAGAAAATGACCCATATTATAGGAAGAGAAAGAGGAGGAAAAGTGTGAATTAGAGAAGAGGGAAAGGAGTGAATTTGTTTTTAAAGTAGGAATTTTATAAAAGGGTATGAATGGTGAGAATAAGGCACTGGATAATAAAGAAGAGAGGCCATCCACCAGTTCTAACCAGATAGCCCAAAGCTTATTCTTTTCCAAAGGCAGAGGACCTATTCACCTACTTTGATATGTTATCCCAGTTATTTCTATTATTTGTAAAGATAATGTTGTCCTCTTGTCATTGAAATTAAACCCCAGGTCTGAAGGTGTGGCTATTTTGTTTTAAGGTAATTCCTGCAAAGCTACACTTGTCTGAGAAAAATTGGGGCAAGGTCTGGAAATAGAGGCTCTCTTTTAAGGTAGAGATACAATAACCAACAACTAATTGTTGACCAGTCCCTCCTCAAGTGTTTTAAACAACTATGTGACAAATCTCTGCTAAGTTCCAGGAATGGATAACAAGAAAAGTTAAAAAAATATAGTCCCTACCCTTAAGGAGCTCACATTCTTTTTCTTTTTTTTTCCAAAAAGTGAAATTTATTTGGAATTTTGGAATTCCTGCTTGTATTACATCAAATAATAGTCTAAATTACTTTATATAAAAAAAATTCTACATCAAGGTTTAGAGATTCCTGACGGGACCAGGCCATCCTCAGCAACGAGATCAACCAAATCATTTCCAATGGAGCAGTAATGAACTGAACGTATGCCCAGGAACTCTGGGAGATGACTAAAACCATTACATTAATTCCCAATCCCTATTTTAAACCCTTTTTTGATTTCCCTTCCAAGTAATTGTTTTTAAGTTGATTCTTTTGTACAGCAAAAAACTTCCATTTACTTATTGTTATCTAATTTATATTTTAAATATTTAAATCACGGTCATCCTGCCATCTAGGGAGGGGGGGGGAAAAAATTTGGAACAAGAGGTTTGGCAATTGTTAATGCTGTAGTTACCCATGCATGTATCCTGTAAATAAAAGGCTATTAAATAAAAAAAAAATTAAAAAATTAAAAAAAAAAAAAAAGAAATTCCTGAATGGTTGAAGATCCTGAAACACTTTCATTTTTTTATTATTATAATAACTTTTATTGACAGAACCCATGCCAGGGTAATTTTTAAACATTTTGCACTAACTTGTTATATTTTTCCCTCCTCCACCCCTCCCCTAGATCGGCATCCTATATATTTAAAGGTTGTAATCTAGATAAATTGTGGCAAACATTCTCTTGTTGAAGGGAAAGATTCAAACGAAAATAACCCGGAAGAAAACAAAATGCAAAACAGTTTATATTCTTTCCCAGTGTTCTTCTTTGGTTGTAGCTACTTTGTCCATCATTGATCAATTGAAACGGTTGGGTCTTTTGTCAAAGAAATCATTCCATTAGAAACTTTACATTATCGTTGTTGAGGTATAAAATATCCCTGGTTCTTTATTTCTTAGCAAGTTTCTCCAAACCTCTTGCATTCATCCTTCTGGTCATTTTAAGAAAAAATATTCATAACATTCATATACCACTTTCCCAACATTCTCCAATTGATGGGCATCCAATCATTTTGGGAAACATTTTCAAAGAAAAATGAGCCATTTGGTGTGCAAATGGAAAACTGGACTGATCCTTTCAGTAGGATTGTGGAATAATTTTAGAAACCAAATAAGGCTTTGAAAATGAAATTTTGGCTTTTAGAAGACAGTACAGAGCAAAGACAGCCCTTTGGTTCCCATATACTCAAAACAAATAAATGTGAACAAAAATTAAAACCAAGCTGCAGAAATAACACATTAATTAGAAAAGGAGGCAGAGCTGCTACTATGAGAAAAGACCCAGCTCATGTGACAGTTCAAATTTCTGAGCCTTAATAGAGTGCCAGTATAAATAAGTTATTTAAAACAATGTTGAAAAAATTTGAAAAAAATCAGGATTTCGAAAGACCTGGAGAATTTTAATGAACTAACTAAATGAAGAGGGTTCCCAGAGAACATTTTACAACAACAAGACAGGATGACCAACCTGAAGATGGTTTTTCAACAATGGGGATTGGTCAATTCCAATATACCTGGGATGAAATGACCCATCTCCATCTAGAAAGAGAACATTGGGGAGTGAATGTGGATAGTAATAAATAAATATGGAAATATGTTTAGAATTGCATATGTTTAACTCATATTGGATTACTTGCTGTCTAGGGGGGAAAGAGGAAGGAGAAGGAAGGGAGAAAAACTGAACCCAAGGTTTTCCAAGGGTGGATGTTGAAAATTATCTTTGCGTGTATTTTGAAAATACAAAGGTATTAAAATTAAAAAAAAAGAAGAAGGAAAAAGATTAGAATCCTTTTTCCTAAAGGATCACAGAACATGCTGTCTGCTTTAAGTTAAGGGATTGTCATTTTAGAATCATCTCTCCCTCTAAAATCTTTACCAAATAATACACTTTCCCTTAAAAAAAAAATTTCTGATAAAACTGCCATTTAGTCAAAGTTGGCCAAGTCATATAATTTTCCAAAGGAAAAGAAAAAATGTATCATCTTTAGTTAACCAGTGATGGAGGGCCTTTAAAAAAATTCCTGATTAAACTGGATTTTAGGGGGACCAGATGTCGTAGGTAACTATTGGTTAACCACTGAATAGGTTTTGCCCAAAGGGAATTTAAGGTTAATTTGGGGTAAATCCCACTAGGGTAATACAAAACCTTAGGTATTATGTGAAAATTTGGTTATGTCCTATTGGTGTAAAGTGTCTCATATTTGTCTTGTCACACCTCCCAAAAGTTGAGTAATATTCCTATTTTAATAATGGGGAAAATGAGGAGAGGGTTAAATGATTGGGTGGACTTCAAAATATAGTCAATAAGATAGTCAGGATTAGGCTTAGTTTTAGTTCTAAGACCACAAAGATGTTATATAAAATGTCAAAAATTTGTTTTTATCGATATCCATTAAAACACAAATTTGGGGATGAAAAGGATAAGAGTATTTAATTGGATGAAACTAAATATATAAATTTATACAGCACAATTTAATTTTACTATATTATATCTACAAAGTTTTTCCTAAAATAAAGATTTTTGGTATATTCTGTACTATTTAAGGAAAACCAAAAAAAAGGGTCATTTAGAGGATGGGAAAAGAGGTAATGGACGAGGGAGGAGAATGAAAGAAAGGAAAAGAAAAAAGAAAAGGGGAGAAAAAGAAAAACTTTTTAGGGCAGAGAGAGGGCAGTGATGGGGCATTGAGGAGAAGCTTCCTAGAAGATATCCTAAGACATTGTTAAAATATATATAATTTGTTTTTTTTCTTTCTTGTGATTTTTTTCCCTTTTGTTCTGATTTTTGTCACAACATGACAAATATGGAAATATTTTTAAAAGGACTGGACATATTTACCTATATCAAGTTGCTTGCTGTCTTGGGGATGAGGGAGATAAAGGGAGGAAAACTAAGTCTTACAAAAACGAATTTTGAAACTCTCTATACATGTATTTGGAAAAAATAAAATACTGAGCAAAAAATATGTATGTAAGTAATATGTACAAAAATGTATTTAAAATGTATTAGGGTGATCTCCCTATTTCAAGGAAACTTGGAGATCAAATCCTTTTGTAAAAGTGAAAGGATTTCTTTTCTCCATCTAGCTCTAATTTAAAAAAAATTGTTAATAATTTTAAAAAACTTGGGTTGGGGAGAGCTGTTGAGAGGGAAGGGACCTGAGAAATAAAGGTCACAAGTATGGGCCAGTAAAGGGTTAGCAAAAACTTCAATGTCAAAAAACATGACAAGAACTTCAGTGCTTACACTGAAAATTTTGAGATACCTCTTGGAGGCTCTGACGATTCTTTATAAGTTTCTGTCTCTCCAGTTTCAAAAACAAATTATCTAGGATTTAATGTTCTTCCCAACAAATTTAAAAAAGGGAAAATTGTTTTGTTTTGTTTTTTACATTCAACAAGCAATTTTTTTTCATTATAGCTTTTTATTTACAAGATATATGAATGGGTAATTTTTCAGGATTGACAGTTGCAAAACGTTTTGTTCCACCTTTTTCCCTCCTTCCCTACCCTTTCCCAGATGGCAGGTTGATCAATACATGTTAAATATGTTAAAGTTGAAATAAAATCTTACACATGTTCAAACAGTTATTTTGTACAAAACATCGTTTGAAATAGTTACAATTATTAAGGAACCAAAATGCAGGCAGACAAAAAATAAGGGATTAGGAATTCATGTAGTGGATCAAGTCATATCCCAGAGTCCTTTCGCTGGGTGAGCTTCAATATTTTGTCTATTAGGGATTTGGTTATCCATTATTGAAGGCTTCATCAAATTGATCATAATTATTATTGTTGTTGAAAATATAATTCCCTGGTCCTGTATTTCTCAGCATCAGTTCATATAAGTCTCTCCAGGCCTTTCTGAAATTATCCTGCTGGTCATTTCTTACAGAACAATAATATTCCATAATATCCATATACCACAATTTATTCAGCCATTCTCTAATTGATTGGCATCTACTCAGTTTCCAGTTTCAGTGTAGTTCCAGCCACTACAAAGGGAGCTGCCACAAACATTCTTGTACATGTGGGTTCCTTTACCTTCTTTAAAATCTCTTTGGGATATAAGCCCAGGAGAAAGAGTGCTGGATCAAAGGGTATGCCCAGTTTGATAACTTTTTGAGCATGGTTCCATGTCACTTTCCAGAATGGCTTGATATATTCACAATTCCAAAAATGTACATTTCCATTTTCCATCCTTCCAAATTTCCCATTATCTTCCTGTTTCTATCCAATCAGTGGTAAATTTTAGAATTATTAATTTATAGGGGAAAATGTTGTAAGAATTTTTTAAGATCCTGGCTAGCCACTGTACAGATAAAACAAAGGATGATATTTTCCAATTTCAATAAATTTATAGAGAGGGAGATGTTTCTTCTATAGATGTAAAATAATACAAAATGTCATTTTGAGGGGCTAGATTCCAGGTCCAGTTATATCAGGGGGTCACAGGATTTACAAAACCATTTGGGTGTGAAAATAGTACATCTTTTTCAGAAAGGATAAAGGATATTTAATGTTATGAAGACCTTTAGCATAACTAATTACAGTTGGAAAAGAAATTGGTGTTTGTTATAACAATAAACAGTAATAATCACTTATGGGATTAACTTGTTAATCCCCTTAGTACTACCTAAATAGAATAAGATGGGGATGCCTTTATAGGAACTATTAAAACTCCTCTAAATGGTTTTGTGCTTTTTGGGTTGTGTTTTTTTTGTGTGTATGTGGTGTTTTTTTTTGTTTGTTTGTTTGTTTGTTTGTTTTTGGTAACAGGAAAGGGAGGAGGGAAAGGGCACTGAAGGAACCACCTTTGTTTGCATAAAAGAAAGAAATATAACTATAGTAAATGTGGCATCACAAAAAGTTTTTTCTAACAGCTGTTTCTGCTAGGTCGCTGGGGAAAACCTCTCCGTTGGATTAGGCTTCCCTTCTTTCTGCATTACTCCTAACATTCAGGAACAAATTTACATTTGTCCGGTGTCAACTACTTTGGTTATCACCAAGAGGGAACAAAACAATTCCCCTCCATTCCTCCCAATGAAACGGAAAGGAAACAGTAATGTGAGGATTTCCCACCATAGGAAGGAAGTCACTATGGATGAAGTTCATGTATCTCTTTGGAATTCCCCCCACCAGTCAGCAGGTTCTTCCTGCTCCAGTATTCCTTAGCTCCACCATTCACTTCCAACTTGAACCTCTCCTTGCTTGTTCTTGGCCAAGCTCTTAGTATTTCAGTCTAACAGTTTATCTCTTATGAATTTTGCCCCCCACCCACGTGGCTTGGCAAGCAAGAAGGAGTCCCAGCCAACGTGGATGTTAGCCAATATTAACACCAAAACATTCCTGCCCTTCTCCCTTCTCCATTCTTTGGCTCACAGGTTCCGAAAAAATTCAAGGTCAAAAGTCAGAAGACAAATTGTGGGTACCAAGGCCATGGTAATGACTTGGGGAGGCTTTCTTTTGAAATAAGACTTCAGGTTTTATAGGGGAAATGTCTGCAGTAGGAAGTGAGGTTGGGAAGGTTACCATGCTGATAAGGATTCAGGGAGTTTGGTATATTCTGACTTGTTGAGGGTAATCCATTGGTGATGATCAGTGGGGATTAGATGTGTAAGTGCTCTGAAAAACCTGAGAAAAGAAAGACTTCTTCCAAGGCTCTAAACACGAGATATGATATAGGGAAGCAGTTCCATACAGTACTCTGCCCCCTCCACACCCCGCAACCCCCACATCCCCCATATCACATTGTATTTTCTGTTTCTGCACTCCCACCACCCATCTCACAGAACTCTCCTGCCCTGATTTTTCCTCATTTCTTTCAGCCTTTTTTGTTGGAGTCTGACACAAGAACTGAATGAACTATACTTGCTTGGTGCAGCTGAAAATGAGAGTGGTTAGTTTTCTAGTCATAGGAGGACTTCTATGAACCTCCATTTCCTTCTGGGCAAAATGAGAGAGGTTAAATCTTTAAGGAAGAGATCCAATAACCAACAATTAATTTTTGACCAGTCTCTCCTCAAGCGTTTTAAATAACTAATGTGAGATATCTCTGCTCAATTCAGGGGATGGATACCAAGAAAGTAAAAATAATATTCACTTTAAGGGCTCATTTTTTTTTTTTTTTTTTCCAAAAAATTTTATTTGGAATTTTGAAAATCAAACCTAGAAATTACTTTTAAAAAAAAATTCAAGAGATTCCTGACTGGTTGAAGATCCTAAACACTTTTCAAAGAAAAAATGGGTTCCAATCTGATAGGCAAATGGGAAACTGGTCTGATCCTTTGTAGGATTTAAGAATTTTAGAAAGAAATAAGGCTTTGAAAATGAAATTTTTGGTTTTTATAAGTACAGAGCAAAGAAGCCTTTTCCCCTATAACCCAATACAAATGGAACAAAAATTGAAACCTCGGAAAAAACACATTAACTAGAAAAAGGAGGGGCTGTGATGAGCAGTCCGTTAATGTGAATATCTTACAGATATTCTTTGATTTCCTTGGCAATTTGCCCATTATCATCAATCTGAACAGCGGTGGACAAATTCATTTCCCACAGACCCTCCTTCCTCTGCTAGCAAATAGTTAGACGCAGATTTCCTCTTCCTTTGTATAAGTTGCCTGATCAGCCTATCAGATCAAGTTTAGGGCTTGAGCGGTTTCGTTGGCTATAATCTCTAGGACTACCTGTAGCCTAATCAACCGATTTAACAATAACGGGTTTTCCCCAACTACTGTCCTGGGCCCTGTTGCCAGTCTGTATTTTACAACTCCCCAGAGGCCAGGGGATCTCCCACCCATTGTCATCATTTGTCTGGGAAAAGAAGTATCAATTCCCTATCCCAATTGCCTCCAAATTGATGGGAGAAAGAAAAAATTTAGGTTTAATTATACTTATATAGCAAACCCCAGTCCAATTTTGGGTAAATGGGAAAGACCTCGACCACTGATTCATTAATCCCCTTCAGGGGGGGATTATCTTATAAAAAATATAAAGGGTCCACTTGAAAGTGGAAAATACATGACATCCCAGGGACCCAAGGGCTCTCCTCCCATATTAGAATTACATCTGCAATGATGACATACCCATTGGCAGGTGCAACCATTTTCCCCAATTAGATTCCCAAGTCTGGGCTGACCAGTTATTTGGGAAGGCTCCTGATTTAATGACCCGATAACCCATCTCCTAACAGTAGCTTACTCATTGTGTCTTCCCTCCACCACTCTGATTTAGGATAGATCAACCGATGGGGAGATCAAAAGACTTCCCCAAATGTAATTTTCTGCTCTCTTCCACAATGCCTTAAGTACTGCCTGTAGGCATGGGGAACCTCTTCCCCAGGGTTCTTTTTTGATAAAAGCCCAGGATGTTCTGCCTTCCACCAACTATTTGTGCTAAGACCCTACCATTGTTCAGTATTAACAAATAGATAAGTTTTTTTAGAGATGGCAAACAACACTGGGGCGTGTAAAGCCTTTTCAAACTCTCGGAACTTTTGTTTTTATTTCATTCTATTTAGAGGTTTTTCTTTAACAGGTATGTATGTAAAATTTACAAAATGCATGCATTAATCCAATTTCTACAATATCCCACCAATCCCAGAGATTTCCTAAATAACTTTTTTGTCCTGGGTCTAGTCATCTGCAGTATTCCCTCAATCCCGGTCTAATCTAATCTCTTCTGTCCCTTATTTATCAGGTGTGGTAAATACTTCACTTCCCATTGTACAAACTGTAATTTTTCTTGAGATACTCTTAAGCAGATCAATGGTAGTTTGTGCTACACAATGCCTCTTTCTTCCTGTTATGAGCAAATTATTATCTACATACTGAAGTATTTTCATTCCTTGCTCAGGATATTCAAAGTCCTCCAATATCCTTTCCAAGGCTTGTCCAAACAAATTGGATGACTCCTTTGGGGGGAGCATTCCAGAGATATTTTGCTTCCTCCCTGTGTCTGATCCCCCATTCAAAAGGCAAAAATATTCCTACTTCTCGGAAGGGCTTCCCACAATGCATCTTTTCAAATCTATTAACTGAACCAGGTGTATCCTCTTATTTTCCCATCAAATAGGGATCTGGAACATGGGTGGAGGGGAAAACTATCTTATTAACCTCCTCAAATCCTGTACCATTCATAGCTTCCGCCCTTTTCCTTTGACAGAATGGAGTGTTTATGGTGAGATGCAGGGTTCAATCAGATTCGTGTCTAACAACCTCTTTATAACTGGTTGAAGACCTTTTCTCCCCTCCAGAGGAATGGGATATTGCCTCACCCGAATAATAGGTGATGCTTCTCTAACCATTATTCGAATAGGGGGAATGGTAAGTCGCCGGGGGTTTTCAGGGCTGGCTCATACCTTTGGGTCATTTTGTTTCCTATCTACTTCTTTCATAACCTAAGTTTGCACAGGTACTACCAGCATGGAGTCTCTTTATGTTAATTAAATTTTGGATTAAGTCCCTTTCCAATAAATTTACACTGGCATCCGGTATTACTAACAGCTGTCCTAACACTTGTAAGGCTTCTAACATGTAAGACTTCAGACATGGGAACTGTAAAATTCTCTCTTTGAACTCCTGATACAACCAGAGTCCTGGATGATAATTTTGTTCCTGATGGTACCTGGACAACTGACTTCCTAGTTGCTCAGGAATCTACCAAAAATACTAATTCCTCCCTAAAGGGGTCTCCCCTTAGATTTATCAAGGGCTCTGGGTGGGGTTTTATAATGAGCCCCCCCCTTCCCCCCTAGGAAGGGTGGACCTTACTTTCCCGTCTGTTTAAAATATCAAATTCCATTTTTCAAAATTAGTAATCAGGTTGAAAGTTTTAAAATCAAACAGATTTTCAAATAACCAATTCCCAAATTTTAATCATTGTTCTTAAAAACTTAAAAGCCAATCACAAACAGACTGGGTTGTTTCAAGACCCTTGCCCTGGGGGGAAGTTTGTTTCCCTTGAATTTTTTTTCCCTTCCAGAATCCAGAGTTTTATGAACTTCCAAGCCCATTTTGTGCTTTTCTCTGCCTTCGAGAATGCCTAGATATTCCATTTAAACTTTTTTCTTTAAATGTTGAACTGCTCTTCTAATTTTTTTTTAACTTTCCAAACGTTCAAATCCCCCTTTTATTTTATTTATTTATTTTTTAAATTTCTTCCCTTCTCTCCCTTTTTCTCACAGGCTGCTGGGAGAGAGAGAGAGAGAGAGAGAGAGAGAGAGAGAGAGAGAGAGAGGAGATTTTCAAACTTCTTATATTTTCTAAGCCTGCAAAAAGGCTGAATTCTTATCTTTTTACAAACTTGCTATCTTTCCCAAAGACACACACAGAAACACATGGAGTTCCATTTTACTGGTTGCAAGGTTTTAAAAATTTTTCAACCCAAAAACAGACAAACACAGAAATGAAAAGTTAAACATTAAAATATAAACATACCAAAGGATATTTTGTCCCAGAAAATACCCGTTTGAACTTACCAGAAAAATAAAACAGAACGATCCAGAACCCTATGGGCCCAAAGGACTAGACAGACTTATTCCCAAATCCCAATCAATATTGTCCCACTGTAGGGCTTCATTGAATAAAAACGCTTCCTTTTCAAGTCAGCTTAAAGGCCTCCTTGGGAAGCAAGAAAAGGATTGAAGCTTTGGGGGTGCTAAGAACCTTTTCATTGTTTTGGGGTAATTTGAGCCTAGAATTTGTGCTTAAGGGCATTTTGAAAGAGGAATTGTCCTGAATTACTTTTTAAATAAAAATCATTAAACAACTGCAACTCTTTTTCACCTTTTCAAAGATTCCCTTCCCTGTGGCAACCATGGGAACATCTTCTAAAAGCTTAAAATTTTTTTTTTCAACCTTTACCTATGCGACCGTAAATTTTAAATCCTCAAAAACTATCATATACAACCTTCTCTTTCCACAAGGTCTCTTCCTCGGGACAGGTGGACCCATGGGACCTTATTCTCAAATTCTCCAAATTTCCGGACGGGCCCAACCTTCTCGTTGGGGAGGTTGACAGAACTACCCTTTTCCAAATCTTCCGGCCCCCGTGGGATCCATTTGCCCTGGAAGAGTGTTGGAATGGGAAAAAAGAAAAGAAAAGAGATAAGGGCAAGAGAGAGGGGAATGAAAAATGGACAAAAAATTGATCTAATCATTTTAATGGGTGCAATGCGATATATATAGAAGTGAAAGAAGGCAGGGTTGTTCAAACACAGGAAATGGGGTCCAAACAAAGGGTTGGTATCCCCAAGGATGAGCTCCAGATGTTTCAGATGGCATGAGTTTATGATGTGATTAGGGATGCCCAGATATCGCCTTTGTTAGGATGTATTAGGGTTTTCGGTTTTGGTTGATTGATTAGGGATTAATTTGTTGTATGGTAAGATTAGTATGCCCAATTTCCAAATTTAATTATTAATGGTTATTTTCTTTTTTTGGGATTCCCTGAAAAATTCTCCTTTTCCACCTGTAGTGTTCTAAATTTGGTTTTAATGATTTTTCCTTTTTGTTTTTGTAGAAGCCCCTTTGGGTGTTTTATTTTTTAAGATTGAGTTTGGATTTATGAATTGTATTTTTTTTCTTTTTTTTGTGTTTTTCCCTTTTCTTGCCTTCTTTTTTTGCCTTTCTTTAATAAATTTTCCTCAATAAAATTTTCCAAAGGAGAGTTTTCCCAATTTCCCATTTTCCCGGCCAATTGATAAAATCCCTTTAAATTGTTTTTCTGGGGTATAGGATTGTTTTAATATTTTTTTATTTTTTAATTTTTTAAATATGGTGGTGACCGGTTTTTTGGGTGATAGTAAAGGTTGTTTATATTTTTTTGGGTATTACCCCACAATATAACCCCGATTTGTTTTGTTTTGTTTGTTATTAATTTCCCACCCGGGCATTCCAGGAACTTGTTGAGTGGGAGTTTGTTTTAGGGGTTGTTTTCCCTTCCTGTGGGGTGCCCGAATTGGGCCCTTTTGGAGTAAATAATATATTATAAAAAGGATATTAATGGGGGGAAGTTGTTTTGACCCCAACTGGTTTCCTAAAGAAATAATTTTTTTTTTTACTTTTCCTTATAGGGTTTACATATCCAAAGTCCCTTGATTTACCTAATGGGATTTCCCTGGGGGGAAATGTAGATCCCCGCCGGGAGGGGAAAGTTTTCCCCATGAATATGTTTTTTGGGAGGATTTTGCCTGTTGGGGAGGTTAATATCCTTCTGCATTTGATTAAATAGGGAATACCCTTTCTAATTTTTCAGGAGTTGCCAGGAATGGGCCCAACTGCTGTTCCCTGAGGGTGGAAGGGAAGGGGGAGAGTTTGGGGAAATTGTTGTTTCCTTTTATTTTTTTAGTTTGGTTTTTTGTTTTTTTTGATAAAGTTTTGGGTGGTTAAAAACTTTAGAATCCATAAGAAATTGATAAGGATTTCTGGGTAAAAGGGTTTTAAATTATCAAATTCAATTGTTAATTCAACCTCTGAGGACCAAATTAAAAAGGTTTCCAATATTTTTTGGCCCTTTCAAAAAAAATAATATTTAACAATTTTTTGTTTTCTTCCTAGTTCAAGTCCACTTAATGGGGTTGTGGATGGTTTTTAATCCTGACATGTTTGGGGATTTGGATTTATTTCTTAGTTCCCCAAATGTTGAAGGGCAGTTTGGTTTTTAACATGGAGCCGGTCCCAGTCCAGCATAATTTTTGAAGGTTTTGATTTAAAATAGCCAATAAGAAAAGTTTGTCCCGTTGTGGGATTTAAAGGGCGCGGGAATTTTTTTCAAATTTTGTTTTGAATCAAGGGAGGACATTCACCTAAAGTTTAAAGTTTTATAATTTCAAAAGAACCCCAAAATTCTACAGGGTGATTGGTTAATAAATTTTCTTTTTGGTAGTGGAAGAAAAAGGTGATATAAGTTGTGTAATTTTTTTGGAAATGGAATGTGTTATTAAAATAGTGATGGGGTTAGGCCTGAGTATTTAGTTAAAGTTATTATTGTGCAATTTAAGTTTTTTTCAAAAAGAGAGAAAATTTGGGGGTAGGTGTGTTGCTAGTTTTTTAGAAGAAATCAGTGTAAAAAATGACAAAATTTTGTGTTAAATGAAAATTTTGGAACTTTTGGAGACTAAAGGATTTTTTTTATAAGTTTTTTTCCCAGTTTAAAAAAATTTTGGGTTTAATTTTAAAAACACAGAGGAAAAAGTTGTTTTTTTTTAAATAAAGGTAGGGGTAGCTTACCTTATTAAATAAGCATTTTTTTTTCATTATACTTTTTTTATTTTCAAGATATATAAATGGGTAATTTTTCAGCACAAAATTTTTTTCCATTTTTCCCTCTTTTCCCCTTTCCCCCAGATGGGGTTGACCAATAATTTAAATATTTAAATATAAGTTAAATAAATATATGTACAATGTCCATATAGTTTTTTTTAAAAAAAGAGAATCAGATTTGGAATAGTGTAAATTAGTGTAAGGAAATGTGGAAGAAGAAATAGAGGGTTAATTTAATTAATGGTTTTTATTTTAAGTTTTGCTGGGTAAGTGTTAATTATTATTTTATTAGAACATTTGTTTTTTTTTAAGATGCCATGTCCATGAATTATCCCATATAGTATTGTTGTTGGGTATATAAATTCCTTTCCTGCTTTTTTATAGCATGTTTTAAGTTTTCGGTTTTAAAATATCCTGTTGGTTTTTTACATAAAATATTCCATAATATTCATATATCCCTTTTTCACATTCTCAATGATGAAATTCTAGTTTCCGTTTTGGCCCTACAAAGAGGGTGCCACAAAATTTTACATAAGTTTTTTTCTTTAAAATTTTTGGGATATAAGGGAGTAACCTGGGATAAAGGGTATAAGTTAAATTTTTGAGATAGTCCAAATACTTCAGAAATTGAATATAATCAAATTCCACCAAAATTATCAGTGTCCCATTTTCCCAATCCCTCCAAATTTTTCATTATTTTTCCCTGTTTCTAAATGAAAAGTGTGGTTATTCAAGTTGTTTAATTTTGACAGAGGAAAATGTTGGGAAGTTTTGATCCTTAGGGACTGTAAAATAAATCAACAAAAGGACATGTTTTAATTTTCCATATGACTTTATAAATAGAGGGAGAGGAGAAATGTTTATATGTTAGTATAAAAAATATATATAAAATGTCACTTTGGGGGGGGGGTGTTGGGGGAGATTTCCAGATCCAGTTGATTAGGAGGATTCAGCAGGCCAGAAAGATTTGGGTTAAGTGCAAATAGGTTCACATGTTTTTTTCAGAAAAGATAAAGGATACTTAATGGTATAAAGACCTTTAGATACAAACAGTTGGAAAGAAAATGATTTTTTATAATAAAAGTAATAATGAATTTATTAATTTTTTTATTTTAGGTACCTAAATAGAATAAGATGGAATCTTTTTTGGCTATTAAAATCCATCGAATGGTTTTGTCTTTTTTTGGGTTTTTTTTTTTTTGTTAAAGGAAGAGGGGAGAAAAGAGATATTAAAAAGATAACCTATTCTGTTTTTCCATGAAAGAAAGAAATACAATATGGCAAATGAGAAAAAAAAGTTTTTTTTAAGTACCTGTTTTGGGGAAAACTTCCGTTGGATTAGGCTTCCTTCTTTCTGATTATTCTAATATATAGGGAGAAATTGGGTTATTTGTCCAGTTCAACACTTTGGTTATCACCAAGAGGTAAAAAACTTTTTCCATTGTCCCACTGGAATGGAAAGGAAACAGTAAATAGGATTTCCACCTTAAAGGAAGGAAAACATGGACTAAGTTCAGTTCTATTTTGCCCCCAGTCAGCAGGTTCTTCCGCCTCAATTGTTCCATAGCTGGCCATCACCTTCACTTCCAACCTGTATCTCTCCCCTGCTTTCCTTGGCTCATAGCTCTTTAGTATCTCAGTTAACCCTATGCTTATCATTCCATGATCCTCTGCTTCTACCATCCACATGGCCTGGCAGGCAAGAAGGGGTCCCAAAATGGATGCTAGCCAACAACACCTAAAATTCCTTCTCCCTTTCCCTTCTCATTCTTTTGGTTCACAGGCTTCTCTAGAAAATTCCCAAGGTGCCAGTAGACAAATACTTGTGGGTCCACAAAGCCATGGTAGTGACTCTAGGGGAGGCTTTATCTTTTTTGAGATAAATTTCCATTTTCAGGAAAGCCGCAGTAGGGAAGTGAGGTTGGGAATTAAGTGAGCTAAGAGACTTGGGGAGTTTGGAAAACCCTGCTCTGTTGAGGGTAACCATTGGTGATGATCAGTGGGACTGATCAGATATGTAAGTGACTCAATGAAAAACCTGAGAAAAGAGACTTCTTCCAAGGGCTCTAAACAGGAGATATGATATTGGGAAGCAGTTCCATACCTTACTCATACCCTCCCCCACCCCCCCTTATCACATTGCATTTTCTATTTCTGTATTCCCACCACTATCTCAGGATTTTTACTAATTTTCGTGTTTTTTTTGGGAATCTGACAAAAAGGAACTATGCTTCTTGGTGCAGTGAAATGAGAGGTTAGCCTTCAAGTCATGGGGCCCTCATAAACCTCCATTTTTCTGGGCAAAAAAGAGAGGTTAAACTAGGAATTCCCTGGTTCCTTCCGTTTGACATTCTAGGCCGGTAAATGATAAGGAAAATAATCTCCAGAGGTATGAGGCCGAGGGGAGAATGGAAGGCTGGGTCCATGTTTTTTTGAGTTTGGGGAAAAAAAGGCCTTGGCCCTCAGGGGGCCTTCCTTTCCATAGTAAAGCATCCTTCCAGGCTGTCGGGACATGGAATCGTAATCCATTGTTCAAGACACATCGACCCTAGGCCTTCTCTGGGGCTGATGGGCAATGGAAAGACAGGTGAGGGAAACCTGAACCCCACAATGCATTGACCCCCAACTCCACCCAAAGCAGGGAAGTCACATCAGTAACAGCCCTTTCCTCCTCTGCCCCCCCAGGGTATCAAGAGGGGACTTTCCTTCACATTCACAAAAAACTGGTTTTCCTTCCCAGTTCCAAGAGTTCCCATAATTAAATTTCTGCTTTCTTTTGGGGAAATCTTTAGGGATCTTGATCAATTTCCTTCTCCTTCATTCTACAGCTTTCCCCCTTCCCCCATCTACAGAAAGGGTGATGGTTTTTTCCATTCTTCCCACCCATTCTCTGGAAGAGTCCCCTTAGGGTGGGGAATTCAAACCCCACTTAACCCGCCCTGGACCTCTAATTTGGATGGGCAGCCTGGTGGGGAGTTCTAGGGTAGGGAAGTGCTCCAGGCAATGGCCCAGAATTAAAAAGAGGTCCCCCAATATTTCAGAGCTCTTGGTGTCCCCAGACCACAAAACTATATCCAGTGTGCTCTTTCTGCTACTTGGTAACATGGCTGTGGTTTGTTAAAGGGGATAGTAGATAATTAGAGATGGTTTTATTGGAAATGACCCAGGTCCCTAGAATGGTCTTTGGGCATTAGGAAGGAAAAGGTGTCAACTTCAGAATGCTTTAAAAGCAGAAATGCATAATTTTACTAATGTCACCCTTATTGCCTCTTCTGCAGAAAAGTTTTGATCTTCAGTTGGGGATCAACTAAAGGCAGGTAATTTGTGGGAAAGATTAAATTTAACATGTTTTCTTGGGTGTCTTCACAGTTCACCCATCCCAGGAAAGACACAATATGCAGGTAAGATTTCTTTTCACAAAAATGCAGTTTAAAGTGGGAGGTGCATTCAAGCCTGGCTCTCCTTCATGAGCCAAAATCCTTTCTTTGAAAAATGACAATAGTAATGTGATTTTTCCCTGCAGCCTTCACTTCTGAACCTCTCCAAGACGAAATCCGAGAACTAGGTAAAGAAAAGATGCAGAGGAGACAAATTTTAGCCTCTGGTTTTGTGGATGCATTGGCTTGTCTTTGCAACTGAATGTATGGAGGTAGTTGTGGGGGGTGAAATGAGCACCAGTTCTCATTCAGTCTCACAGACTGGTCTCATTTCCAGAATGTGGTCGACCTCTTCGCAAAGACCGCATTGTGGGCGGCTCTGATGCACCTATTGCAAAGTGGCCTTGGCAAGTAAGTGTCCACAGAATTGGTTGGCAAATATGTGGCGGCATCCTCATCTCTGAGTCCTGGGGTTCTATCATTGTTTGTATTACGTAAGTATAAAACCTACCCTTTCTGCATTTGTCTACCTTATCCCAGTTTATACAATCCGAGAGTGGACCCCAAAATTTTGCATGGAAACCAAATGCTCCAAGTGGATCCCAATCTTGGTCCAAAGATCTTTCCAGTTAAGGGATCAGATTTAAGCTTCCTAAAATCGCTCAGATTTAAGTATAATTTGAATAGTTAAAATTATCAAAAAGGTGTTCTCCTAACTGTATTTGCCATTTACCCCTTTGTCACCATACTTATTACAAATTTTATTACAATATAACCATTTGACTTTTCTAATTCTTCTTTTCCCAGAAATTTTTCTTCATTCCAAGAGCAATTTACTGTTGTGTACCCAACTGTCTTTAAACAAACCCTGATTTATCCGGCACATCGATAGTGAATTGTCGATATTCTGGTTCAAGAATTACTCTGAGCTTTACACGGAAATGACTTTTACGCTTTGCTATCCTGTCAACTTACAGGTATGTGGCCCATTTTTTGCCCCGAGCCAATCACAGTTTCCCCTGGGCTTCCTGCTGGGCCACAGGTTGGGGGCTGTCCAAGAAAGGTGAGTTCCGGGGTTAGAAAATTTTCAATGTCTTAGATTCAATGTCTTTATCCTATTTTTACTTAAGATTTGATTCCCTTCCACAGCTCTACCATATTAAAACAACCCAACTACCTGCATTTGGGAATAGTCAAATAAACCCGTTCCTGTCAGTTACTTGTATTTTAAGCAGTGATTTAGGGAAACAGTGGATGATGACTTTGTTTTACCCAAAGTAACCAAGTGCTAGTCAGGCTTGATACTGAACTGGAACTGAAGATTTGGACCCAAAGAAGCGTTCCTTTAAACTCAATCATCCCTATAATGTAACTGGAAAGTTACCTTATATGCTATTGCTGGCTACAAGGAAGGAAAAGGGTCCCTGCCAGGTAAAATGGGGACCTATCTTCTGCTTCATCCAGCTGCCATTATACTGTTAATATTAGTTACTAAAACCTTTGCTCCTACCCCAACTGGTACTGTATTTATTGTGTCTCCTAGTGGCTTCCCAATTTGATTTTCCAGATATACCTGGTGTTTTTTTTATTCTTTTTTAATCTTATTTTTTTATTATGCCTTTTAATTGAGAAAACATGCGCAGATAATTTTTCAACATGGACTCTTGCAAAAACTTTTGTTCCAACTTTTCCCCTCCTTCCTTTCCTCCTCCCCTAGATGGCAGGTAGTCCCATACATGTTAAATTTGTTAAAGTATATGTTGAATAAATATAATATAAATATGTACAGTTGTCTTGCTGCCAAAAAAAATTATCCAAGTCATGTTCCTTGTATGCAAAAATAGTTGTCCTGGGGAGGAGGGAAGAGGGTATAGAAACAGGACTGGGAAGAAGGTGGATTAAATACCAATATATTAGTATTTTCAAACCCAAAAAATATATTCCCTCTTGTATCCTTTCCCCTCTGCCCTCCCAAATTATTTAAGAATTCTCTACTTCCTATGGGAATTTCAAGTGGACCAATGGTGCCCCTTATGCCTTTCCACATGGATGTTCCTCCCAGATAGTTCAACAGGCCAGTGGTGCGAGTCGGCACTTGGGCTTATCTACTTTCCAAGGGGACCCTGGAGGCCCACTTGCCTGTGGGAACAAGGCCCGTGGTTCCTTTGGGGAATCACCTTTTTTATGGCTGTGCAAGGAGGAACCGCCAGGGGTCTTTGCAAATGTGGTGGCCTTTGAAGACTGATCGGGAACGAGGGAAGGGAGCTTTCCCCGAGCAACCCTGGGATCCCACCTTTGGTTGAAGACTTAAATTGTACTTGCCTTGCCAGGTAAATGAGATGGGGAGGCTGATTTCGGGCTGGGTAATGGGAATTCAGCCAGTCTAAATGTTCTTTCTTGACCAGAATGTGGACCCCCCAGACCGGGACTGGCCCGAAAGCTTAATTACTCCAGCATTCTACCCTCGGGTGTTGTAAGGAGAAATGGGTTCTTGCACCAGAGTTTGCCAGGTAAGTAATTTCGGAATTGTTTCCAGAAGGGAAATGGGAAGAGGTTACAGGTCATGAATAACTGTTCATTAACAGTTGATTCTTACTGTATTTCCTCTGGTTAAGTAACTTTCTCCCCAAACAGCCTAAAAAGACATCAGTAGTTGCCATGGATGCTTCCACCCGGCACAAAGGATACCTATTCTCCCGACGTTAAATTCAACTTCCAAAGGGATTAAGGATGACCCGGCCTCGTGGAGCAGGTCCCAGTGCCTTTTACTGAAGATAGAAGGGGTGTGTTTACCCGTCTTATACTACTTTTGCCCAATAGCCGTCGTTGATCCAAGGGGCCGGGAGGTGAGTCTACAATTCCCTCTCATCCAGCTGAAAAGCTTAGGAGGCATGGGTCCTGCAGCTTTCCACTTTTTTATCTCCCAGAGCACCCCTGGCTTCCGTCCCTTTAAGTGAAATGGCATCAAACTCGTGGTGTTATTGTGTCCGTGGCTCGAAGGTGGTCAGGGTACCCAACCCCTTGGAGAATCCTAGCATGCTGTGTGCGTACGAAGAGAGAAAAGGGCTGTTGGGAATGAAGGGTTCTGATAACAGGGGCAAAGGGCCGATGGGAATTCTTCCTATTTCTAATAAACCTTCCATTTCTCGATGGGAAGTCGGGGCCTCTTTGAAAATGGGATCCTGGTTTCTGGCGGTCTTTCAAAGCCCAGCAGATTGTTTCGGCCTGGGTTCTACCCCTACAACCAAAGCCCCTGGATAGGAGGCAGCCCTACCTCCCCAATGGAGGATCAGCTCAACTGGGACTTTACAGCTGTGACAAATTTATCATGTCCCTCCAAAACCAGATTTGGAGGTGAGGAGAATCTTTTTTGTCCAGCTTTTTGGGCAAGGAGGCAAAGGAGGTTTGGGGGAGGCATTTATAGGATTTCAAAGTTCAGGGGTGAGGTTGAGGGGTTGTCACAGGAAGGAAGGGACTGGGAAAAAGGAAGAACCTTGAAATGTGACTTGCCTGCCTGTATCTTCCTTTCAAGCTTGTGGTATTCATATAAAAGACAGAACCCATGGCCCTGGGTGGCAGAAGTACGGTGCCAGGATGAAGTTTCACCATTGTGAGCCCCTTTGGTCCACAACACCATTGTGGGGTAGGTTTCTTTTGGGATAGCAGTGGGGAAATGAGGTGATTTTCAAAAAAAACCAATAAAATGTTCTTAACAGGCATGGCTCCATAGGTCCGCCCGGGTTAAACTTAGAACACGCTTCAGTACCCCGGGCCAGGTTTCAAGGCGGCCAGCACTTAGTACAGGATCACCCCAGTCTTACCAGTAGAGACTAGGGTAGAAATGCAGCTTCTGCCGAGTCTGTTCACCCCAGTTTCCCAAAAATATGAACTGTTGGGTGGTAGGCTGGAAAGATACTGTAAACCGAGGTGAGCAACGGAATCCTAGGTTCCTAAAATAGGAATTTTTGGGGGAGGGGCTTTAGGTAGATTGTAATGGAGGGATGGGCCTGGGTGACTGATGGCTTCATGTGAGACATTGTCCTTTTGTTTCTGATGTGTCTCCATTCTATTCCCAAGTCCCCGTGGCAGTACCAGTGTCCATCTTGACCTCAAAAGACTGCCCCTACCTCAACGAGCCCACCCTACCTCTGGGAACCTTCTGTGTAGCTTATGGCAAGAAAAGACTAGACAAATATGAGGTATGAATGGTCTGGAATGGTCAAGTGATGGGGGGAGCTAAACTGGGATTGGGAAGGTGTAATGAAGGGACATCAGGGAGGTGTGAAGCCTTGGGAGTAGAGGAATAGGCAGGACTTGGAAGGTGTAAACCCCCTTGTCAACTTTCCTATCCTCATCCAACCTCAAGTAGTCCTGGAAGCTAAGCTTTTCCTTATTCTTTCATGCAGGCTGACTTGGGTTCATCTCTCATGTGCCAACGAGGACCTGACTCCTGGATGCTGATGGGCATTTCAATAAGGGGAAGCCAAGAACTGTTTGCTCCAGTGGGGACCCAACGGTCGTGGATCTCTCAGATTGTGAGGATGCCCTTTGTGTAATCGAGACTCCAAACCTTGAACAGATCCAGAAGCAGAGCCTGAACTGTTCTTTTACTGCACAGGGGGAGAGGATGAAACGTCCCTCTTTCTCTATTTAAATCAAGTCTCAAATGGCTTGCCTCCGGAATGCACCCAAACCAGTTCCATGCTGAAAACCTTGAAATGTTCAAGAAGGGTGACAATGGTGATGACAAACTGGTGTCAATTGGGACTTGCATTCCAAGTGGTGATAATTTGAGCCAAAGAATCCTGGGCGGGGGGAATGAATATGTTCAATAAACACAGTGCTAACATTACCAGGAGCTTCTTCATGCCTGATGACTGTGGGGAGAGTTGGGCAAATTATCAAAGGAACATTAGGAATTGCTTCAGGGGAAGAGAAAAGCCGTCATGGGGGGCCAAAACCCACTGGTTTTAGAAGCTTTGTTAAACTCTGCATAAAGCATGGTCCTAGCTTAAAGGAGCAATCACAAACTGAGGGGGAAAGCCTCCTTGTGCAGTCCAATGGAGGGGAGCTCAAGGCTAGTTTATTCTGAGGTCCTAGGGGTGTTGACTACAGAGCTGCTCAACTCTCACCCTCAACACACTACAAGTTTCACAAGTTTGAGTCAAAGACCAGAGCTAGAAGAGAGTTTTGTAACTGATAATTTGGCAACTCCCATTCATTCCTGCCTTCTTTGGACAGAGTGTGCCCAAGGTCAGCTCAGTGTTTGTCATATGCAGCATTCAGTATGTGTCATAAGCAGGTTGATTTCCCATGAAATGAAGAGATCATCTTCTTCCTTGAAAAAATTAGCCTTGATGACCCTAAAATCTTCGATGGAAATTATTCTACCCCATCTTGGTATTTAAGATTTATCCCATCTTGAAATGATTACCTGGCAAACACTGTCTGCCTATTTTTATTTTTAATAATTTTTACAATTAATAATTTTTACAAAATTATCCCTTGACCCTTCTTTCAACTTTTCCCCCTCCTTCCCTCCCCAATTCAAGCAGTCCTATGTCACTGTTATATAGATACAATATTGTGTAGAACCAGCTTTTTGGGCGGGAAGAATTGATTCAGAAGGTAAAATAACCTGGGAAGAAAAGAAGTTTGCATTCATTTCCAGGTTCTTTCTTTGGGGTGTAGCTGTTTGTCCATCATTGATCAATTGGAACGAATTGACAACTTTTTAAAATCCTTCCTAAATACATGTAGGTATCAGGGAAATTTTAGCTTGCGGTTTTTTTTATTTTTGGGATTTCCTGTAACCTAATCAACCCCAAATTTTTAAACACATATAAATTTCTTTGAATTTTCCCCAATATGTTCCTTCCCATTTTCCCATCTTTATTTTAAAAACTCCCCAAGGGCCCAAACATTTATCCTTTCAATCTTTTTTTGGGAAAAAGAAGTTTTTAAATGTTCCCCGGTTTAGGGCTTAAACGGGTTTGGGGGAAAAATTTAATTTAAATACCTTTTACCAAAATTTTTTAAAGGGGCCCTGCCCTTTTAATCTTCCGGGCCCATTTTTTCCCTCCCCAAAGGGAAAAGAAAATTTTTTGGGGAAAAAAAAGGGAAAAAATTTTCCTAAAATTAGAATTTTTAAATTAATTTAATGACCTTTCCATTCTTGGGGTAAATTTTAAAAGCCCAAAATTCATAACCCCTTAAAGGGGGAATCTATATAAAATTGGGGATTGTAACCTTTTATAGGGGTTTTTTTAAAAAACCCTTAAATGCAACTTGGGGCCCCCCAAATTTAAAGTTCCCAAATGGGGGTAATTTTGTTTTCCCCAAAAGTCAAACTTTTTCCCCTTAAACCTTTTGTAATCGCCACATCCAAGGGTTTTGTTTTGAAAAAGCCAACTTTTTTAAACGGCCAAACCTTGTCCCGGGTTTTTAAAAAGGGAAAGTTTTTTGGTCAAACAACATGGGGCGGTTAAACCTTTTCAAATTTTTGGAAAAATTTTTGGGTTTTTTTAATTTCCCCCATTTGTTTTTTTAAAATTATTTTTTAAAATTTCTAAAACAGGATTTTAAAAATTTTTTTTTCCCAATCCCTTTCCAAAAAACCCTTTTTTTCTTCTTTTTCGGGTTTTAAATCCCTTCCCCTTTAACTTTGTTTTTTATATTAAAAAATTTTGTACAAACAATTTTCTTTTTCCCTTTAAGGGAAAATTTTTAAAATTGTTTTTTTTCCTTTTTTTTTTCCAAAAAGCCCAATCCTTTAATTTAAATTTTTTTTAGGGGAAACTTCCAAGGTTTGCTTCCTCCCTTGTTGATCCCATTCAAAGGAAAATATTTATTTTCCCCCTTCCCCCCATTTTTCAAAGCGAAATTTTTCTATTCCCTTTTAAAACCCAAAATCTTTCCCAAATTTTAAAAAACCCCCCTTTAAATTTTGAAATTCTGGGTTTTTCCCACAAAATTTTTAATTGGGTTTTGGGGAAAATTTTTATTAAAATTTTTAAACCTTTTTTCGGGTTTCCTTTTTTAAAGGGTGGTTTTTTTTTTAAAATTTAAAAAGTTTCTCCCTTTTAAATTTGGGTTTATTTTTTTTTAAAAATTTGGGAATTCCCTCCAAAACCAATTTTAAATTTAAAGCCCCCTTTAAAAAATTTTAAAAAAAGGGTTAAAAACCCTTTTTTCAACCCGGCCTTAAATAAATTTTTGTTCCTTGGTTTAACATTTTTCTAAAAATTTACTTTCTCCCCCGGGCCCTTTAATTTAAGGGTTTTTTCAATTTGAGGCCCCCCTTTCCCCCGGGCAAGGGGGTTTACCTTCCACTTTCCCTTTTAAAATTTAAATTAACTTAAAAATTATTATTTTTTTCCAGATTTTCAAATCCAACCCAAATTTTAATATTTTTTTTTTTTAGAAAAAACATTTTTAAATTTCCTTAATTTTTCCCCCTTGAATTTCCCTTTTTTTGGCCCCGTTTTAATCCAGCCCATTTTCCTTTTCTTTTTGTTTTAATTTTTTAAATTTTTTAAAAATTTAAATTTTTTTTAAAATTTTTTTTTTTTCCCAAATTCAAAAAAAAAAAAAAAATTTTTTTAAAACCTTTAAAAAAAAGGGGGGAAAAAAAAAAGGGGGGAAAAAAATTTTAAATTTTTTCCTTTTTTAAATTTTCCTTTGCTTAAAAAAAGAAAATTTTTCTTTTTTTTTTTTTCCCCAAAAAAGGAAACCCAAAAACATAAACTTCCTTTAAAAATTTAAAACACCCCTTTTTTTTTTTACCCTTTAAACTTTCCCCTTTTAAAAAATATTTTTTAAAAAAAAATTTTTTTTTTCCCTTTTCAAGGGTTTTTTTTGAGGGGAAAAAGGGGGGGAAAAGAAAAGGAAAGGGGGTTTTTTCCAAACCTTTATTTTTTTTTAAGCCTGAAATTTGGCAAACTTTAAAAAAAATTTTTTTTTTAACCAAAAAATTTAAATTTTAAACAAAACCTTTTTTTTTTAAAATTTTTAAAAACCCCAGGCAAAAACCCTAAAAAAATTTTTTCAACTTCCCTATACCAAAATTTTAAAAATTTATTTCCATTTCCCAAATTTTAGGGGAAAAGGGAACCAGGGAAAACCCTTTGGAAAAAATTTAATTTCAAAGGGGCAAACCCGTTTTAAAAAAAATTGTTACACTTACCCTAAAAAATTCCCCAATTTCCCATGCGGGGTTTTGGGAAGGAAAAAAAGGGGTTTGGGAGGGGGGAAATTTTTTTTTTGGGTATTTTTAAAATTGGGTTGTTAAGAATTAAATTTGAAAGGGGCAATTTTTTAAACAAAAATTTTTTCCCCTTTTTTTTTCGGGGCCCCTTTTTAAATTTTTTTTTTTTAAAAAATTTTTTTTTTTTTTGTTTTTTAAAATTTTTTTTTTTTTTTTAGTTTTTGGGTGGGTTGGTGAAATTTTTTTTTTTTCCCTTTTTCCTTTTTGGCTTAAATTTTTTTTTTGGGGGGAAATTTCCTTTTCCAAGGTTTTTCCCAAAGGGAAAAAAAGGGTTTTTTTTTTTTTTAAAAAAAAGGGGTTTTTTAAAATGGAAAATTTAAATTTTTTTTTTTTTTTTTTTTTTTTCTTTTATTTTTTTTTTTTTTTTCCCCAAAATTTTAATTTTTTTGGGGGGGGCCTTTTTTTAAAAGGGGTTGGCCCCTTTTTTTTATTTTTAATTTTTTTTGGGGTGAAAACATCATACACAACAACAGCAAGATTGTCTGAGGATCAACTATGAGAGACTTGGTTCTTCCCATCGGTTCATTGATCCAAGGCAATTTCAATAAACTTTGGATGGAAAAAGACCTTCTGCAGACTGAGAGAGAACTATGGAGACAGGATTTAAATCAACACATGCAGTTTACTCTTTTTTTCCTTCTGTTTTTTTTTTTTATATGTGTGTGTGTATGTTCTCCTGGTTCTTCCCTTTTGTTCTGATTTATCTCTCCCAACATGATTCATATGGAAATACATAAAAAAATGAATGTACATGTATAACTAAAAAAAAAAAATTATTTTACATTTAACTAGGGAAAATTAAAAAGAAAGAAAGAAAGAATATGATAGAGCTAAAATACTCTGAAAATTCAGCCTAGATTATTGATAAAGGAAATATCAAAGTGATAAATATGATGACTTACAGCATGCCCAATTTATGTGCTTGGTTGTAGGCCTGGAGATGAATGGCCAACACAGGTTTTGTTTTCTGGGTTGCTGTAGTTGTGTGTGTTTTTGTTGTTGTTGTTTTGTTTTTTTTTGTTTTTTTTTTAGAATTGTCATTTTTATTATGTTAGCTTGGCCTACCAATGAGCAATTGATATTTTCCCAGTTGTTTAGATCTGACTTTATTTGCATGAGAAGTGCTTTGTAATTTTTTTTTTTTTCTATTTTTTATTTTGAAAAAATTTCTTTACAACATTATCCCTTGCACTCACTTCTGTTCTGACTTTTTCCCTCCCTCCCTCCACCCCTCCCCAGATGGCAAGCAGTTTTATACATGTTAAATATGTCACAGTATATCCTAGATACAATATATGTGTGCAGAACCAAACAGTTCTCTTGTTGCACAGGAAGAATTGGATTCAGAAGGTAAAAATAACCCGGGAAGAAAAACAAAAATGCAAACAGTTTATGTTCATTTCCCAGTGTTCTTTTTTTTTGGTGTAGCTGCTTCTGTCCATCATTGATCAATTGAAACTGAGTTAGATCTTCTCTTTGTCCAAGAAATCCACTTCCAAAAATATTAAGTGCTCTTGGATAGGCCGAGCAAATATAATAAAGATGACAATACTCCCTAAACTAATCTATTTATTTTGTGCTATACTAATGAGACTCCCAAGAAAATATTTTAATGATCTAGAAAAAATAACAACAAAATTCATATGGAAGAACAAAAGGTTGAGAATCTCAAGGGGGAATTAATGAAAAAAAAAAATCAAATGAAGGTGGCCTAGCTGTACCTGATTTAAAACTATATTATAAAGCAGCAGTCACCAAAACTATTTGGTATTGGCTAAGAAATAGATTAAGTGATCAGTGGAATAGGTTAGGTTCACAAGACAAAATAGTCAACTATAGCAATCTAGTGTTTGACAAACCCAAAGATCCTAACTTTTGGGATAAGAATTCATTATTTGACAAAAACTGCTGGGAAAACTGGAAATTAGTATGGCAGAAATTAGGCATGGACCCACACTTAACACCATATACCAAGATAAGATCAAAATGGGTCCAAGATTTAGGCATAAAGAACGATATTATAAATAAATTAGAGGAACATAGGGTAGTTTACCTCTCAGACTTGTGGAGGAGGAAGAAATGTGTGACCAAAGATGAACTAGAGATCATTATTGATCACAAAATAGAAAATTTTGGTTATATCACATTAATAGCCTTACCATAAACTGATGCAAAAAAGATCTAGGACTGCACACATAAACATTTATCAGAAGGATCTACTAAGGCATATTCAACATATATAGATAATTTCACTAGATTGGATAAGGAAACAAAACACAATGTAATGGCAAGGATATGAAAACAATTACGATGATGCATGAGAATTTGCAATAAAAGTTACAAATATTATTAAAAGAGAACAATGAATTAAGACAGCTTGAGATACCACTACACTGGATTGCTAAATGACAGGAATAAATCATTTATGATTGTTGAAGGGATGATGTTGTAGATTTAACAAGGACCTATCATTTTAAGACAGTGGAGCTGTGAAGCAAATAACCACTCTGGATGGCAATTTTCTTTTATCCCAAGTTCAATCATACCTTTGATCAATTTCCGGCAGACTCTATCCCCAGGCATACAATGAAGGGAAATGACAGTATTGCAAATATTCTTTGCACCCTAGGATTTGTAGTGGCTAGAAGTGGAAACTGGAATGGTGCCAAGTTAGATAGTTAGTAAATTGCTGGACATGATTTATGAATATTAGTTTTAAGAAATGCGAACGGATGAATTAGGGCTTGGAGATCTCATTTGAGACTTGATTTAAATAGAGAACCAAGGATTTCATTACTCCAGATACTGTATGAAGAATCAGTTCTGATGGCCTGCTGGATTTCTTTCAAGAGACCTTTCAGTTCAATTGCTCAATTACACAAGTGCACTCACAGCTCTAGAGAAAACACTGGGTATGAGAAATTTTTCAGTTCTTGGCTATTTCTACCTTCTGAATCCAATCACATCCAGGAGTCAAGTACCTCTTGGATCTGAGCAGCATGACATCAAGGATCAACTAGGACAGATTAAAATAAGAAAGCTTAGCCAACTTCTGGGAGGTGGAGGTGGAAGGCAAGCTGATGCAAGGGTTTATACTGCTAAAAATTACCGCTGTGTCCTTCACAGCTAAATCAGAGTTTCACTATAACATTCAAGACCATAAACCTCACTCTTGAGTCTCTCTTCCATAACTGAGACTGACAGGTTTCCCTGCAGGTGATTGGCTCCGTTGAGTGGGAGCAGTTTATGGGAGTCAAGAGAACCATCATTAACCATGGGCTTGTGGCCCTCGACTGGCTTTCCTTCCCCTGCACACCAATTCCAATATTCATATGAATTGTCCATCAATTCCCAAAGCATCAGCATGCTCCTGACAATTTTGCTATGTTATGACATATTCTTGTCTTGCAAAAATTTCCATTATATATTAGGACCCTAGTTTGTCATCCCTTTGCTCACCTCGATGTTTCAGAGGTCTTCCCAGCTTAGCAACTAATGGGTCATCTTGAAATTGGCAACCAGAATTGAGACAGACTGGCAGAGCAGAAGCTGACATTTCTACCCTAGTCTCTAGCTGCAGTAGGACTAGGGGTGATCCCATGGTGTAATGAATGCTGCTGACCAGCCTTGACACCTGGCCCGGGGTACCGAAGCGTGTTCTTCCCAGTTTAACCTGTAGACGGGACACTATGGATCCATGCCTGTTGAAGAGGACAGTTTTATTTGTTCAAATTATATAGAGAAATGGGCTAGTCTCTAATTCCCCCACCGCCACCCAAAAAGAAACCTACCTGGCTACACAATGAGTATCTGTTAGGACCCAACCAAGGCTCACTAGAGTGGCCATGCAAACGTCATCCCTGCCACCGTGCACCTCTGCCACCCAGGGCCATGGGTTACTGTCTTTGTATGACTGAATACCACAAGCTTCAAAAGGAAGATGCACAAGCAGCCATTAGTCACAGAATCATAGTCTCATTTAGAATCATTTAGTCTCAGGTTGCTCAGGGAAAGCTGCGCCTTCCACTCGTTCCCTGATCCAGTCTTCAAAGGCCACCACATTTGTAAAGATTCCTGGCCGGTTCCTCCTTGCACATCCATGACCAAACTAGGTGATTCAGCAGAACCACTGGCCTTGTCCTCACAGGACAAGTGGCCTCCAGAGTCCTCCTGTGGAAAGTGATATGCCCAAGTGCATAGAGTCGACATTCACTGGCCTGAATGAACTAGTGCTAGGAGGAACATCCATAGTGAGCATAAGGGCAGCTCTTTAGCTGCAGTCAACACTTGAAATTTCCACTAGGGAAGTAGCAGAATGTGCTTAAATAATTTGGGGAGGGGCAGAGGGGGAAAGGATGCAAGAGGGAATATATTTTTTGCCAATTTGAAAATACTAAGTATGTCTGGTACTTGTAACTCCATCTTCTTATCAATCCTGACTTCTATACCACCCTTTCCCACCTCTGACCTAGGACAGCCATATCATTGCATGCACAGGAGACATGACTTGGATAGATTCTTCTTGTGCAGCAAGACAGCTGTACACATATGTATATGTATATTGTATTCAACATATACTTTAACAAATTTAACATGTATGGGACTACCTGCCATCTAGGGGAGGAGGAAAGGAAGGAGGGGAAAAGTTGGAACAAAAGTTTTTGCAAGGGTCCATGTTGAAAAATTATCTGTACATTATGTTTTATCAATAAAAATCTATAATAAAATAATAAGATTAAAAAAGAAAATACTAATTATATCTGGAAAATCAAATTGGGAACCCACTAGGAGACGCAATAGATACAGTACCAGTTGGGGTAGGAGCAAAGGTTTTAGTAACTACTATTAACAGTATAATGGCAGCTGGATGAAGCAGAGGATAGGTCCCCATTTTACCTGGCAGGGACCTCTTTTCCCTTCTTTGTAGCCAGCACAGCATAGTAGGTAATATTTTCCCAGTAAAATTATAGGGACCGTTGTAGTTATAGAGACATTGACATTCTTTGGGTCCAATGATCTTCAGTTCCAGTTGCTGGAGTATCAAGCCTGACTGGAGCGGTTGCTATGGGTAAGAGCAAAGTCATCATCCACTGTTCGTTCTTCCGTATAATTACTGCTTCAAATACAAGTAACTGTCAGAAACTGCTTTATTTGACTGTATCCCAAATACAGAGTGCAGTTGGAATTGTTTAATATGGTAGAGTTGTGGAAAGGGAATCAAATTTATAAAGCAAAAATCCGAGGACCAAAGACATACCCAGAATCTAAGACATTGAAAAACTTTTTTCTAATGACCAGCAGGACTAATACAGAGAGGATTGGTGAGACTTACATGAACTGATGCTGAGCGAAATGAGCAGAACCAGGAAATCATTATATACCTCAAAAGCGATACTGTATGAGGATATATTCTGATAAAGTGGATTTCTTCAACAAAGACAAGATCTAACTTAGTTTCAATTGATCAAGGATGGACAGAAGCAGCTACACCCGAACACTAGGAAATGTATGAAACTGTCGTATCATTGTTCTTCTTCCCAGGTTATTTATACCTTCTAAATCCAATTCTCCTTGAGCAACAAGAAAACTGTTCGGTTCTGCACACATATATTGTATCCAAGATCTACTGTAATGACCAGCAGGATGAATACAGAGAGGCTTGGAGAGACTTACATAAACTGATACTAAGTGAATTAAACTGATACTAAGTGAATTGAGCAGAAAAAAGATCATTATACACTTCAAAAACGACATTGTATGAGGATGTATTCTGATGGAAGTACATTTCTTCGTTGTGTGTTTTCTAAAAGAACCTTGAATAAAAGTAAAGCCGAAGTTTGCAATAAGTATGATGTCCTTTTTTTTCAAAAGATGACATCACTGTGCTTAATGACAATAAAGAAGATGTGAATGTTCTAAAGTATAGAACACCATACTTGGAGTCTCAAAGACTTAAGTTCAAATTCAGCCTCAAACACAGTGTGCGCCTGGGAATGTCCGTTAAGCCCGTTGCATTGAGTTTCCTCATCAGTAAAAGGAGGTGAAAGAAGTGGCAAACCACTCTAATGCCGTGCCAAGAAAACTCCAATTAGGATCATGAAAAGTCAAACACAAATGAAGAACAATAAAGATCATAGGATATGTCAAAGAGAATGGATGACAGATCCATTGATTCATGAAGATGAAACTGGAGGGGGCAACTACATGGCACAGTAGATAGAGCACCAGCTCCAAAGTGAGGAGAACCTAAGTTCGAATTTGGACTTGGACAATTAACCCTTCCTAGATGTGTGACCCTGGGCAAGTTACTTAACCCCAATTGCCTCAGCAAGAAGAAAGAAAAGAAAGTGGAAAAGAAATCCAAGTCAGTACACTTTGCTCCTCAGCCAGATGTCAAGGAAGAATCCCCAGGGCCATCAAAGGTTAGGGGTGAAAAATGGGAAGAAACAAGGCTTAAATCTAGAGAGAAGAAACTCAGCTCTACTGAGAAAAGTGCAGGAACAAATGGAAGTTCTTCAGGAAAAGTTAGTATGGCTTTTGGAAATACCAAGAGATCCACAATAGACAGTGAACAATCAGAGGAACACAGATCTATTTTTGACAACACAGCCCAGCCACTCTGAGGAGTCTCCCATTTGGGTTATTCACATATCATACTGTTTTGAAAATACTATCCTGGATGATTGCAGCTTCTCTTCCTCAAGGAAGGATATTAGTCATATCATTGCAAGCTAATATCTAATTTGTTATATTTTGAAAATTTGCCCTTGCCTATATGAAGTATAATACTTGTAATTATTGAGTGTGTAGGAAAGATAGATGCTCAGATAATTGAGAAATTCAGGATTTCTAAGAATCTATCTTTGGAGAATATTAAATTCTTAGGATATAACATGCTTATAGAACATATTCATTTCATCTTGACTTTAGACATTTTTGTTATTTAACCATAAAATATTAAAATCTAATAAATTTTTCATATTATATTTCAGAAATAATCTTAAGTTAAAATTAAGCATATCTAATAACAAAAAATAAATACTTCATTTTATAGCCAAGCGATAAACAGTATTCTACCTGCTTAGATTGCATGAGTTCCCTTTTCTTTAACATTTGGGAGTTTCTTTTCCTTTCTTTTTCTTTTTTTTTACTCTTTTTAATACATATTGGTTTCTGAATCATGTTGGGAGAGAAAAATCCGAGCAAAAGGGAAAAACCATGGGAGAGAAAAAAAAAAGGAGAAAAAAGAAGTGAAAATAGCATGTATTAATTTACATTCAATCTGTATAGTTGTTCAGATGGCATTTTCTATCCAAGTCTATTGGGATTGCCTCAGCCTGCGAGTTTATTTTAGATGAACAAGTCTCAGTTCAATCATATTTTCTAATAATTATGAAAATTCTTAATGCCATATCTACACAAAAATTGAGCTCTTTGTCGAACTTTACATTTATATCTCTTGTTAAACCTTGGACTTGGTAGTTCAAACTCATTTTACTGGAAACATTTGGGTAACATAAGGGGGATTATATTTTCAGTGGATAAATAAATAGCAGGATTGGGAAAGAGTTAACTTTTTGGGGGGACATCCCTCATCCTACATGTCCATAGACCCACAGATTCTTCTCCATATTTCCCTTCTCTACCAGAGTTCATAGAGGACCATTCTCTTCTCCTAGTTCTGAAGTAGCTTTTGATTTTATTTAAAATACTGAGCTGTACCCCACCACCACTCTACATGCAAACAATTTTTTATAGAAATACTGTACACATTACCCTTTGACGCAGCAGTATTTCTACTGGGCTTATATCCCAAAGAGATTTTAAAGGATGGAAAGGGACCCACATGTGCAAAAATGTTTGTGGCAGCCCTTTCTGTAGTGGCAGGAAACTGGAAACTGAGTGGATGCCCATCAATTGGAGAATGGCTAAATAAATCATGGTATATAAATGCTATGGAATATTATTGTTGTGTAAGAAATGATCAGCAGGATGATTTCAGAGAAGTCTAGAGAAACTTCAGGTGAACTGATGCTAAGTGAAATTAGCAGACCCAGGAGATCATTCTATTCTGCAACCACAAGACTGTACAATGATCAGTTCTGATGGACGTGGCTGCCTTCAACAATGAGATGATTCAAACCAGTTCCAATTGTTCAGTGATAAGGAAAGCCATCCACACAGAGAGGACTGTGGGAACTGAGTGTGCACCACAACATAGCATTTTCACGCTTTCTGTTGATATTTGTTTAAATTTTGTTTTCCTTCTCAGGTTGTATTTTTTCTACATACAATTTTTCTTGTCCAGCAAGATAAATGTATAAATATGTATACATATATTGGATTTAGCATATATTTTAACATATTTAACATGTATTGCACTACCTGTCATCTGGGAGAGGGAGTAGGGCAAAAGAAAGAAAAATTTAGAACAGAAGATTTTGCAAGGGTCAGTGTTGAAAAATTACCCATGAATGTTTTTTCAATAAAAAGCTTTAATAAAAAAAAGAAAGAAAGAAGAGAAATACTGCACATATGGATACAAGCAGGGGTAGGGAAGATAAAAGAAAAGATAATATTGGAGGGAGAATAGTCACAAGCAAAACAAACATCCAGAACCTGAAAGGATTAAGGGGAGAAGAAAAGAACTACAATAAACATAAGAATTAATTTAGATTGCCTCTTAGTGGAACATTAATGTAATGAAATATTATGCTATTAGAAATTATGAAAGCATTATTGATGTCAGGAGGGGAAAAGAGCTACTGAAATGTTTTTAAAATGCACAAAAGAGAATAGAAGGAAATTCAGAAAGAAGCAGACAAATTGAACAATCTTTAAATATTTAGAAATTTTTTTAAGCAAGTAATGTAAAATAGGCATTCAGTTTGAAATAGAATTTTTTTGAGTGTGTTCTACTGTATATATAGAAATGCTTCATTTTTTTGGTGTGTTAAGTTTAAAATATATAAATTTTTAAAATTTAAATAGGATTTGTGATAAAGTAAGAGAAGAACCTTACAAGTAAGGGAAAGAACTAGAGAAAGGGGCACAGAGAGGTTAGGAATGAAAATTAGGGATAAAATTAGGTAGATAATAAGAGGACAGATCCAAATTAATGTATTTGTCTATCATCTTAGATAAATTGGAAAATTGTGCCCACTTCTATTTAAAGACAATATGCTCCTATCAACACTTTGTTTTTTAATATATGCTACTGACTTAAAATAAGGACCATAGACCATGAAAACCAGAAAGAAAAAGAAAAACATTTGGTTTTTAACTCCCAGATTTTATCAGCTATTTAAACCCAAAAGTTCTTTCTGCAACTAAACTGTTTACATCTGAAAGAGGTAATATCAAACCTCTTTATTGCATTCTTTGTAAAAATAGAAATGATGACTTTTGTCAAGTTTAGAATCATAGGAGAAATTAAATGATAAAGGAATTTTTAAATGTCCTGAAGGCAATCTTATTTAACTTTGGGTCCAGCCCAGATAGATATTGATCAAAGAGCTCTACAGCTTCTTCATCTAATTTGGTCAACAGAGATACTCTTTAACCTACATGGGTTAAATTCCACAAAAATCTTTTGTTAACATAGCTTACCTTTGGGATCTGTAATCTCAACTTAAAGATTTTGTTTCAACTTGGAGGAAAAGTTTGGGAGGAATGTTAAGTTGGGGAGATGAAAGACAAAAGAAAAAAAAAAATAAAAGTCGTTGAAGAATTTGGTTATATGTATATGTGTGTGTGTGTGTAAAGTCACTTCTTTTTTCTGTTTTTTTCTCTTCAATGGTTTTTCACTTTCATTCTGATTTTTCTCTTCCAACATGATTCATAAAGTAATGTGTACTAAAAAAAGTTAATATACAAGTATTATGTATATTATAACAGAAAACCAGAAAAAATAAAATAATTAATTTTTTAAAAAAAGAAATTCAGGTCCATGGGGCCAAAAAAAAATAAATTGGCAAACTACAAATCATAGCTTCAATTATTATTTTGTTGATTGAATAGACTTAAGAAAATAATGGAGAAAATGTTAATAATGAAGATTAAATGAAAATAAATGGTGTTTTGCATTTTTTCTGGAAAAATGGTGATGTAAAAAAATAAAATTTTTGAGTACACCAAAAATGTTATATGTAAATAAATTAATTTGTAATTTTACATTATATAAACATTTCATGTTAATGTATACATTGATGTTTGATGTGAATATAATATAAATTTTTTTTTGGCTGAGGCAATTGGGGTTAAGTGACTTGCCCAGGGTGACACAGCTAGGAAGTGTTACGTGTCTGAGGGCAGATTTGAACTCAGGTCCTCCTGTCTGCAGGTCCCACATTCTATTCACTGTAACATCTAGCTGCCCCTATTTTATATTATTTTAAAAGAAAAATCTGTATGTAATAGAGATTTATAGTCTTGTGTACAATACGCTTTCTATTCTACCATTTACATGTGGATGCCCATTTGACTTTGTGTTTGTTACATTCAGAATACATATGTATGTGTGTGCATACATTTCTATCTATCTGTCTTTGCCTGCTGTATAGTTTTTTCCCAAAGAAGAGTAACAAAGTATCAATTCCCATTCAGAAACTCAATATTAACAATGCATAAAGACAACCCTTATTTTACCCTACAAGATAACATAAAGATGCTAAAGACTAAAAGGAACTCCCAAAGAGAAACAAAAAAACACAAAAGTCACACCCAGAAGTACTTAAACCGATACTGAATCACTTCAAATATCCAGATAGTTTGGTCACATTGTGTCACATTTAAGTTTAGATTCTCCCCACAAGTCAAATGCTTTATGACTCCAGGCCAATAATTCCATTCCCAGCAATCTGCATTATGTGAACCATTTTTCTCTCCAGGTATTTGCACTACAAATAGGTATGAGATCCATTCCTTTATTTTAGGAAGAAACTGGATTAAATTTTTGTCCAATAATTACCTCTAGTCCTTAGAAGAATGCATAAAACTCTATGAGGGACTCTACCTCTACACCACCACTATCGTCTCTTGCAATAATAAGGAAACTTCTTAGTTAAAGTCCTGCTTTTTCAAAATTATTCTTGAAAATAGTGTGATAGAAAGCACTCTTGGCTAGGTCTTAAGGATTTAAGGTTTAAACAAAAAGTTTAAACAAATTGCTTATGCTCTCAGAGTCAGTTTTCACATGTGAAAAATTACACCACCAGGCAACTCTTTAATAAAATATTAAACTGCTTTGGGTTTTTTTTTTCTTTGTATCATACATCTAGCTCAAGACTTGGCACATAACCGGTGTTTTTAATAAAAGCTTTTTTAATGAATAAAAATAAGGAATTTTAAAATACCTTAAAAGTTATATGCAAAAATATACCATTTGCCATGTAGTTATAGAGCATAATTTTATGCTTTCAAAGAAGAAAGAAGTTTTTCGATGTAGGAATCTGTAAAAAAACAGAGAATGATATGATTAAGGGAGGAGAAAAAATTCTATGTAGCACTCTGAGTCCAACTAGAATCAATGCTCAAAAAAAAAAAAAAAATGTCTCCCCCATCTATTTGGAGCACAGGCAGTCTGAGGTCACAGAAGCTGCTGACCTTCAGTTCTTCCCATCCTTTATCCCTGAGGTTTGCTCTAGAATTCTCTCTCCACCCCATAGTTGAAACAGTATTCCCAGTAAGGCCATAGGAGAAATAATATTATCGGTCTTCTGATTCCTGAGGAACAGTTCTGTTCTTTCACTCTAGAGAGAAATAGTAGCAAGGGGCCCAGAGCAGTAGAAATATGTACCACATGTGAGTCTTATTTCCACATAGGAAGAACCAATTATGCTAAGCAATAGTGGTAGAATAATTGTAACCTGTCTAGAAGGTAGTATCTAAGCATCTCAGGGAAACTTGCAACATCAGCTAGTTTACATTTCACCTCAGTTGAGTACAAATCATTGCCAAAGAGACTTTTTTCCCCTCCCCATCCTACTCTTTATGGGTGACTCTTTATCTTTCTGACAATCTGCCTCTGACAGTGTTTCCACTGCAACTGTTCTATTCACTCATGTATTGCTACTAAGGTGTCCAAATCGGAGAGAAGATGTCCATTGTTTTTGAGATGTTACAAGGGCTTGTATCAAAAGTGGACATAAATAGTAGGCGACCTCCTTCCTAGGCACGCTTTGCCTAGAAGGGTCTACTGGTGAGGAAATGCATCCTCTCAACAACCCTCCTGAGTTCAAGAGAGTTCTTATAGAAAGTAGAAGGGCAGAGGTCAGGATTGCCCTTTACTAGAGACTTGGTGTTCTGACTTAGTAGCCAAATAAAATTATCAACATAATGGGAACGAAAACATTAGATTATATGTGTCTGAGTCTATTCAAGGCTCCCATTCATCCATCAAGCATGCCTCTTATAGAAATAAAAACAGAATAAAGGACAAACAAGATGCAAAACAAGGGAAAAGGAAGAAATTGACCTGAATTATAGGAAGAGAAAGAGGAGAAAAAGTGTGAATTAGAGAAGAGGGAAAGGAGTGAATTTTTTTTTAAAGTAGGAATTTTTTAAAAGGGTATGAATGGTAAGAATAAGGCATTGGATAATAAAGAAGAGAGGCCATCATCCAGTTCTAACCAGACAGCCCAAAGCTTATTCTTTTCCAAAGGCAGAGGACCTATTACTCCACCTACTTTGATATGTTATCCCAGTTATTTCTATTATTTGTAACAATATAATAGTTTGTCCTCTCTGTCATTGAAGAGCTTTAACTCCCAGGTCTGAAGGTGTGGCTATTTTGTATTAAAGTAATTCCTACAAAGCTACACTTGAGGGGAAAAATTGGGGCAAGGTCTGGAAATAAAGGCTGTCTTTAAGGTAGAGATCTAATAACCAACAACTAATTGCTGACCCATCCCTCCTCAAGAGTTTTAGACAAGTAATATGTCACAGATCTCTACTAAGTTCAGGGGATGGATACCAAGAAAAGTAAAAAAATATGGTCTCTACCCTTAAGGAGCTCACATTCTTTTTTCTTTTTTTTCCAATAAGTGAAATTTATTTAGAATTTTGAATTCCTGCTTGTATTACATCAAATCCTAGTCTAAATTACTTTATATATAAAAAAAACTCTACATCAAGGTTTAGAGATTCCCGACTAGTTGAAGATCCTGAAACACTTTTCAAAGAACAAAATGGGTTCCAATGCTGATAGTGCAAATGGGAAATTGGACTGATCCTTTCAGTAGGATTGTGGAATAATTTTAGAAACCAAATAAAGCTTTGAAAATGAAATTTTGGCTTTTAGAAGGCAGTAGAGAGCAAAGACAGCCCTTTGTTTCCCATATACTCAATACAAATAAATGTGAACAAAAATTAAAACCTGGCTGCAGAAAAAAAAAACACTTTTACTAGAAAAGGAGGCAGAGCTGCTAGTATACTAGAGCAAAGATCCAGTTCATGTGACAGTACAAACTTCTGGAGACTCTTCTTGTAATGCCAAAGAAACTGAGCAGGACAGAGATTTGAGACCAATTCAATAATTTATTAAATGGAGAGAAATACTGGGACCAATGCATCCATGTTGATCCCAGGGCTAGCCAAGACTATTGTCTCAAAGAGTCTAGCTTGACTCTCTGGGCAGGGAGCCTTTTATGGAATAACAACAATGGAGGGACCTAGGTGGGGATAACCTCATAGAAGGAGGTTACTGATATTCTAATGACATTAAGGAATGTGTATAAAACTTTTATTTCAACCATTAAGAGGGGACAGTCATAACCTTAAGGCAGAATTACAAAATAGGACAGGGCTGCTACTAGAATGCAGATTATGCACAGTTAGACCAAGGCAGGCAAACCCCAAAATTTTAGAGGTCCTTTTAAGTAGGCTGAACTACTAATTAAGGATCTGGGGTAACAGGAGTGGAGAAACAGTACAGAGAGACTGCCAGTTCCAAGACAGGTATCCAATTTCTGGTTGTTTCTAAAAAATAATCCCAAGAACTGAGTCTGCCAGGGCAATTCCAACAGAATAAGAGATTTCTAAGTTAAAGCAAAACCAGCAAATCGTAGTCTAGTAAATTTAAGCAAAGAATAAAGGACTTCCAATTAAATCTGAACTAGCAAGATACCAGTTTTCCCAACTTCCAATTAAATCTGAACTAGCAAAATACCAGTTTTCCCAAGCACAGTAATACAGTGAAAATTCTAACAAGTCGACCACTTTCCCACTCCCCCCCACCCATCATATAATTTTCCAAAGGAAAAGAAAAAAGGTACCATCTTTAGTTAACCAGTGATGGAGGGCCTTTAAAAAAATTCCTGATAAAACTGGCATTTAGTGGTAGTTGACCAGATGTCCAAAAGAAAGGTAGCATCTATTGGTTAACCACTGAATGGAGGGCCTTTGCCCAGAGGGATATTTGAAGGTTAATTCTGGAGATTGTAGAATCCTACTCTGTACAGAGGCTTTTAGAAATAGCTCATAGCTACAGAATCTTAGGTATTATTTGAAAATTTAGTTATATTCTATTGGTGTAAGTTGTCTCTCATTACTTTGCCTTTTCTTACACCTCAGCGAGTTGAGTAATATTCCTATTTTAAGAATGGGGAAAATGAGGTATGAGAGGTTAAATGACTTGTGTAGAACTTCACAAATATAGTCAGTAATGATAGTCAGGATTAGGCTTAGTTTTTAGTTCTAAGACCTTCAAATAACAGCTATATAACACCATAAGTCAAAAGCATTTGTTCTTTATCTATATCCATTAAAACACGGAATTTGGGAGATGAAAAGGATAAGAGCTCACATTCTAATTGGCATGACAACATGCAAATCACTATACAATACCTATATAGCATAACTTGGAATCTACTATATTAAGTCTACAAAACATTTAATTGCTTAAAACTGTACTAAGACTTTTGGTATATCCTGTACTATTTGACAGAAAACCAAAATATACAATGAGGGTCAGCTTGGCAGAGTAGATGAGTGAAAAGAGTAGACTAGTCAGGAGAAGGGAGGAGAATGAAGGAGAGGAAAAGAAAAAAGAAAAGGGGAGAAAAAGAAAGAAAAGGTTTTGAGGGCAGTGATGGGGCATTGAGGAGAAGCTTCCTAGAAGATGTCCTAAGACATTGTTAAAAATATGTAATTTATTTTTTTCTTTCTTGTGTTTTTTCCCCTTTTGTTCTGATTTTTGTCACAACATGACATATGTGGAAATATGTTTAAAAGGATTATACATATTTACCCTATATCAGGTTGCTTGCTGTCTTGGGGAAGATAGAGATAAAGGGAGGAAGAAAGAAAAATCTGGAAAGCAAAGTCTTACAAAAGTGGATTTTGAAAACTATCTATACATGTATTTGGAAAAAATAAAATACTGAGGAAAAAATATGTATGTAAGTAAAATGTATACAAATATATTTAAAATACACTAGGGTGATCTCCTTATTTCAAGGAAACTTGGAGGAGATCAAATCCTTTGTAAAGTGAAATGATTTCTCCTTCCTCCATCTGGCTCCAATTTTTAAAAATTTTTATATAGCTAATTTAAAAGTTGGATTGGGGAGAGATGTTGAGAGGGAAGGGACCTGAGAAATAAAGGTCACAAGTAGGCATGTGTGTGCTCAGTTAGTTGCATTAGCCTAGAAACCTCAGTGTCAAAAAACATGACAAGAACTTCAGTGCTTACACTGAAAATTTTGAGATACCACTTGGAGACTCTGAGGATTTTCTTTGTAAGTTTCTCTATCTCTCCATTTTCAAAAACAAATTATCTAGGATTTAATGTTCTGCATACAGACACACACACACACACAGAGGGAAAAGTTGGGTTTTTTCTTACATTCAATAAGCACTTTCTTTTTCATTATACCTTTTTATTTACAAGATACATGAATGGGTAATTTTTCAGCATTGACAGTTGCAAAACCTTTTGTTCTCCCTTTTCCCCCCCTTCCCCTCACTCCCTCCCCCAAAAGGCAGGTTGACCAATACATGTTAAATATGTTAAAGTATAAGTTAAATACAATATATGTACACATGTCCATATAGTTATTTTGCTGTACAAAAAGAATCAGACTTTGAAATAGTGTACAATTAGCCTGTGAAGGAAATCAAAAATGCAGGCAGAGAGAAATAGAGGGATTGGGAATTCTATGTAGTGGTTCATAGTCATCTCCCAGAGTCCTTTCGCTGGGTGTAGCTGCTTCAGTTCATTCTTGCTCTATTAGAACTGATTTGGTTCATCTCATTATTGAAGATGACCATGCCCATTAGAATTGATCATCATATAGTATTGTTGTTGAAGTATATAATGATCTCCTGGTCCTGCCCATTTCACTCAGCATCATTTCATATAGGTCTCTCCAGGCCTTTCTGACATCATCCTGTTGGTCATTTCTTACAGAATAATAATATTGCATAATATTCATATACCACAATTTATTCAGTCATTCTCCAATTGATGGGCAACTACTCAGTTTCCAGTTTCGGCCCATTACAAAGAGGGCTGCTACAAACATTCTTGCACATACAGGTTCCTTTCCCTTCTTTAAAATCTCTTTGGGATATAAGCCCAGGAGTAACACTGCTGGATCAAAGGGTATGCACAGTTTGATAACTTTTTAAGCATAGCTCCAAATCGCTCTCCAGAATGGCTGGATGTAATCACAATTCCACCAACAATGTGTCAGTGTCCCAGTTTTCCCACATCCCATCCAACATTTCACATTACCTTTCCCTGTCATTCTAACCAATCAGACAGGTGTGTAGTGGTATCTCAGAGTTATCTTAATTTGCATCAGAGGAAAATGTAAGAAGTTTTAAGATCCTGGCTAGCCACTGTACAAATAAATCAACAAAGGATGGACATGTTGTAATGCTGAACAGAGGTTAGAGACCAATTCAATAGTTTATCAAATTTAGAGACATACCAGGAAGAGATGGATCTTAGTCGCAGGGATGGATGAGACTATCATCTCAAAGCATCCAGTCCTGAGTGCTGGGACACCAAGCTTTTTTATATTATAACAAGCACAGTGACATAATGGGGGAGGTACCTAGGTGGGGATAACCTAATGGTGGGTGACGCCCCAAGGATGACACCATGGAGGGAGGTTACTGAAGAAGGAATGTCTATAACTTAAGATATAAAACATTCATCTCATCAACCACTTAAGAGGGAATGATTGTAGCCTGGGGTTTTGGGGCAGAACAATTGAAGTAGACCTTTATCTCATCAAACATTCAGAGGGAAAGGTTATAAGCTTTGGCAGAGTAACTAAATAGGACAATTGGAGAAACTGGGTCATGACATTAAAGGGGAACTTTGGTACAACAATGTATCTTACAATTTCACATATGACATTTATAGATATAGAGAGGAGAGGAGAGATGTTTATATATCTACTGCTATGAAATAATATATATAAAATGTCATTTTTGGCCGGGGAGGGCCGATGTGGGAGTCATTTCCCCAGATCCAGTTAGATCAGGGTGAGTTCACAGGCAGGCTTACAAAAAGCATTGCAAATAGGTCATCACATGTTTTTTCAGAAAGGATAAAGGATATTTAATGTTATGAAGACCTTTAGTATAACTAATTACCATTGGAGATAGAAAACTGCACCTTCTTTATCAGTTAATTGGTGTTTCATATAATAATCAACAGTAATAATTAGTTATTGTATTAACTTTTCTTAATCCCCTTAGTACTACCTAAATAGAGTAAGATGAGGATGTCTTTTTTAGGAACTATTAAAAGTCCTAGGAATGGTTTTGTGCTTTTTTGGGTTGGGTTTTTTTTTTTTTTTTTGGTAACAGGAAAGTGGGGAGGAAAAGGAGACACTGAAGGAATCAACCCATTTGGTGTTCCATAGAATAAGAAAGAAATATAACTATAGCAAATGTAGCACCACAACAAAAGTTTTCTTTCTAACCAGCTGCTTCTGCCTAAGTCAAGCTAGGGGAAAAACTCTCTCCTCTTTGGATTAGGCTTCTCTTCTTTTTGCATTATTCCTAAGATTCAGGGACAAATTTAGGTTATTTAGGTGTCCTGTGCCAACTACTTTGGTTATCACCAAGAGGGAACAAAACAATTCTCTTCCATTGCTCCCACTGGAATGGAAAGGAAATAGTAAAGTGAGGATTTCCCACCATAGAAAGAAAGACACTATGGACTAAGTTCATGTATCTCATTGGTATATAGAGAATTGACTCTAATTTGTAAAAAATCAAGCCATTCTCCAGTTGACAAATAGTCAAAGGATATGAACAGATAATTTTCATATGATGAAATTGAAACAATTTCCACTCATATGAAAGTGTCCCAAATCACAATTGAGTAGAGAAATGCAAATTAAGACAACTCTGAGATACCATAACACACCTGTCAGATTGGCTAAGATGACAGGAAAAAATAATGATGAACGTTGGAGGGGATGCAGGAAAACTGGGACACTGATGCATTGTTGGTGGACTTGTGAACGAATCCAACCATTCTGGAGAGCAATCTGGAATTATGCTCAAAAAGTTATGAAACTATGCATACCCTTTGATCCAGCAGTGCTAGATCCCCCCCCAAAGAGATACTAAAGACTAGAAAGAGACCTGTATGTGCCAAAATGTTTGTGGCAGCCCTGTTTGTAGTGGCTAGAAACTGGAAAATGAATGGATGTCCATCAATTGGAGAATGGTTGTGTAAATTATGGTATATGAATGTTATGGAATATTATTGTTCTGTAAAAAATGACCAGCACGATAAATACAGAGAGGCTTGGAGAGACTTACATGAACTGATACTAAGTGAAATGAGCAGAACCAAGAGGTCATTATATACTTCAACAACGATACTGTATGAGGATGTATTCTGATGGACGTGGATTTCTTCGTTGTGTGTTTTCTAAAAGAACCTTGAATAAAGTAAAGCCGAAGTTTGCAATAAGTATGATGTCTTTTTCCAAAAGATGACATCACTGTGCTTAATGACAATAAAGAGGATGTGGATGCTCTAAAGTATAGAACTTTTGATGTGAATATAAATTTTTTTTGGGGGGCGTGAGGCAATTGGGGTTAAGTGACTTGCCCAGGGTGACACAGCTAGGCAGTGTTAAGTGTCTGAGGGCAGATTTGAAGTCAGCTCCTCTTGTCTGCAGGTCCCCCTCCATGCCCCGGCATCAGCACACCCCCCACATTACATTGTATTTTCTATTTCCGGACTACCACCACCCATCTCACAGGAACTCTCCTGCCCTGATTTTTACTCAGTTCTTTCAGTGTGTTTTGTTGGAGAGTCTAACACTAGAACTGAACTATGCTTGCTTGGTGCAGCTGAAAATGAGAGGGTTAGCCTTCAAGTCATAGGAGGCCCTCTATGAACCTCCATTTCCTTCTTGGCAAAATGAAAGAGGTTAAACTAGGTAATTCCCAAGGTTCCTTCCGGTTCTGACATTCTAGGTCAGTAATTGATAAGGAAAATAAGCTCAGAGGTATGAGGCACAGAGGGGAGAATGGAAGGCTGGCTGTCCATGTTATTTGGTGAGTTTGAGTGGAAAAAAGAGCCTTGGACCTCAGCGGGGCCTTCTCCCTTTCCATACTACAAGCATCCTGCCTGGCTGCTGTGGGACATGGAATCTGTAATCCTATTGTTCAAGACTACATCAGATTCCCTAGGCTCTTCTTTCTGGGGCTGATGGGCAGTATGGGTAACTAGAGCAGTGTGAGGGGAAAAAACCCCAACCCACAGTGGCGAGTCACATCAGTGAACAGCTCCCTCCTCCTCTGCACCCCAAATCCCAGGCGTACCAAGCAGGGAGTAATCTTCCCCCTTCACATTCACAAAACAATCTAGGATTTTCATCTCCCAATTCCAAGACTTCCCATAACTTGAGAACTTTCTGCTTTCTTGTAGGAAATTTTTGGGTGATCTTGTTCTCATCTGTCCTTCTGGCTTCATTCTACAGCTTTCCCCTCTTCCCCCATCTACAGAAAGCAGGTGATCGGCTTATTGTTCCATTCTTCCCACCCATTCTCTGTGAGAAGAGTCCGGCCTTAGGGTGGGGAATTCAAACTCCCCACTTAACTTCCCTTAGCCCCCGGACCTCTAATTCCCTGGGATGGGCTAAAGCCCTAGAAGGTGGGGCAGTTCTAGAGGTCAGTGGAAGTGCTCCAGGCAATGGCTCCAGACTATTAAAGAGAGAGGTCCTTCACCAATATTTCAGAGCTCTGGTGTCCCCAGACTCAGCAACACTATGCATCCAGCTGTGCTCTTTCTGCTACTTGGTAACTACTGGCTTTGGTTTAGTTGGGGGGCAGGGCATAGTAGTTATTACCATTAGAGATGGTCTTCATTGGCAAATGACCCAGATCCCATAGAATGGTCTTTGGGCACTAGGAAGGAAATAGGCTGCTCAGCTTCAGAATGCTTCTGCAAAAGCAGAAATGCATAATAGCTACTAATGTCACCTATTGCTCTCTTCTGCAGAAAAAGTATTTGATCTTCAGTTTGAGGATCAAAGCATAAAGGCAGGTAATTTAGTGGGAAAGATTAAATTTAACCATGTTTTCTTGGGTGTGTCTTCACAGCCTTCTACTCCATCCCAGGAAAGACACAATATGCAGGTAAGATTTCTTTTCAGAAAGATGCAGTTTCAAGTGGGAGGTGCATTCAAGCCTGGCTCTCCTTCATGAGCCAAAATCCTGTTTTTGAAAAACGGCAATAGGAATGTGATTTTTTTTCCCCCCCAGCCTTCACTTCTGCACCTTTCCAAGACGAAATCCGAGAACTAGGTAAAGAAAAGATGCAGAGGAGACAAACTCTACCCTCTGGTTTGGGGATTCATTAGCTTGTCTTTGCAACTGAATGTATGGGGGTAGTTGTGGGGGGTGAAATGGGAACCAGTTCTCATTCAGTCTCACAGACTGGTCTCATTTCCAGAATGTGGTCGACCTCTTCGCCAGGACCGCATTGTGGGTGGCTCTGATGCACCTCTTGGAAAGTGGCCTTGGCACGTAAGTGTCCACAAATTTGGGAGGCAAATATGTGGCGGCACCCTCATCTCCGAGTCCTGGGTTGTCTCTGCAGCTCATTGTTTCGTATTCCCACGGTAAGTATAAAATTTCTGTATTTGTCTACACTTACTCCCAGTTTATACAATCCTGGAGAGTGGACCCACTCAAACTTTTGCATGGCAACCAAATGCTCCCGAGTGGATCCATCTCTTGGTCCATAAAGATCTTTCCAGTTAAGGCTGATCACATTTAAGCTTCCCTAGAAATCAGCTGAGCATTTAATCCTATAATTCTGCATATTTACAAATTATCAAAGTTTAAAGCTGTTCTCCATAATTGTTTCGTTAATCTTAACAAATGTATTTGCAACTTTACCTCTTGTCACCATAATTACTAGCAAATTCTCTATTACAATGTACCACATTTGACTTTTCTAATTCTTTTCCCAGCAATTTTTCTCTCATTCCACCAGAGCAATTTACTGTTGCTGTGGGTGTGCACTCTCAACTGTCTTTAATGCTAAACTCAGCGGTATCAGCTGGCATGCATCAGATAGTGAAAGTGTCAGATATTCTGGTTCATGAGAATTACTCCGGAGTTTTACATGGAAATGACATTGCTTTACTGCGTCTTGCTCAGCCTGTCAACTTCACAGAGTATGTGCAGCCCATTTGTTTGCCCCGAGCCAATCACAGTTTCCCTCATGGAGCTTCCTGCTGGGCCACAGGTTGGGGACATGTCCAAGAGAAAGGTGAGTCTCCAAGGGGTTAGAAAAATTTTCAATGTCTTAGATTCTGGATATGTCTTTGATCCTCGGATTTTTACTGTATAGATTTGATTCCCTTTCCACAGCTCTACCATATTAAACCATTCCAACTGCACTCTGTATTTGGGATAGTCAAATAAAACAGTTCCTGGCAGTTCCTGGTATTTGAAGCAGTGATTATAGGGAAGAACAGTGGATGATGACTTTGTTCTTACCCACAGTACGGCAACTGCCCCAGTCAGGCTTGATACTCCAGCAACTGGAACTGAAGATCATTGGACCCAAAGAATGTCAGTGTCTCTTCAACTACAAAGGTCCCTTTAACATAACTGGGAAATTGTTACCTACTATGCTATGTGCTGGCTACAAGGAAGGGAAAAGGGATACCTGCCAGGTAAAATGAGGACCTATCCTCTGCTTCATCCAGCTGCCATTATTCTGTTAATAGAAGTTACTAAAACCTTTGCTCCTACCCCAACTGCTACTATTATCTATTGTGTCTCCTAGTGGCTTTCCAATTTGATTTTCCAGATACACTTAGTATTTTCTTATTGACATATGCATAGAATTTTTCAACATTGACCCTTACAAAAACTTTTCTTCCAACTTTTCCCCTCCTTCCCTTTCCCCACTCCCCTAGATGGCATGTAGTCCCATACATGTTAAATATGTTAAATATTGTTGAATACAATATATGTATACATATTTATACAGTTGTCTTGCTGCACAAGAAAAATCTATCCAAGTCATGTCTCCTGTGCATGCAATGACATGGCTGTCCTGGGTCAGAGGCAGGGAAGGGTGGTGTAGAAAGTCAGGATTGGGAAGAAGGTGGAGTTACAAGTACCACATATACTTAGTATTTTCAAATTGGCAAAAAATATATTCCCTCTTGCATCCTTTCCCCCTCTGCCCCTCCCCAAATTATTTAAGCACATTCTGCTACTTCCCTAGTGGGAATTTCAAGTGTTGACCACATAAAGGCTGCCCCTTATGCCTTTCCACTATGGATGTTCCCTCCTCCAGCATAGTTCATACAGGCCAGTGGTGTCGAGTCTGAGCACTTGGGCATTATCTACTTTCCACAGGGGGACTCTGGAGGCCCACTTGTCTGTGAGGAACAAGGCCAGTGGTTCCTGGCTGGAATCACCAGTTTTGGCCATGGCTGTGCAAGGAGGAACCGGCCAGGGGTCTTTGCAAATGTGGTGGCCTTTGAAGACTGGATCAGGGAACGAGTGGAAGGCGCAGCTTTCCCTGAGCAACCTGAGCCGATCCCAATGCCTTTGGTAGAAGACTCTGACAATTGTACTATTGCCTTGCCAGGTAAATGAGATTGGAGTAGGCTGATTTCTGGGCTGGGCAATGGGAATTCAGCCAGTCTAAATGCTAACTTTCTTGACCAGAATGTGGCATTGCTCCCAGACCTGGTGACTGGCCCTGGAAAGCTGTAATAATTACTCCAGCATCTCTACCCTGCCATGGGGTGTTGGTAGCAGAGAAATGGGTTCTTGCACCAGCCAGCTGCTTTCTGGGGTAAGAAATATTTGCTGTGGAATTGTCTTCCAGAAGGAAGAATGGGGGGGGGGGTTACAGGTCATGAATAACTTAATGAACAGTTGATTCTTAACATTTCCTCTGGTTAAGTAACTTTCTCCCCAACCTACAGCCTAAAAGACATCAGTAGTTGGCATGTGATGCTTCCACCCAAGGCACAAAGGATACCTATTCTCCGCGCACTGTTAAATGTCAACTTCACAAGGGATTATGAGTATGACCTGGCCCTCTTGGAGCTAGCAGTCCCAGTGTCTTTTACTGAGGATACAAGGGCCGTGTGTTTACCCCGTCTGAATCACTACTTTTTGCCCAGTAGCCAGTGCCGTCTGATCCAATGGGGCCGGGGAGGTGAGTCTACAATTCCCCTCTGCACATCCAGCTGCCAAAGCTAGGAAGCACGGCAAGTCCTGCGGCTTTCCACTTTGTTGTCTCCCCAGAGCCACCCCTGGCTTCCCCATCCCTGTTGGAAGCTGAAATGACATCTAACTGGTGGTGTTATTGCCTCCGTGGCTCAAAGGTGGACGTGGTACCCGACCCCTTGGAGAATCCTAGCATCCTGTGTGCTGAATACCATGAAGAAGAGAAAAATGGCTGTTGGGTAATAAAGGGTTCTGATAACCTGTTTAGGGGAGCAGTGGGGCCTTACTGGGGTTATCTGGGGCCATATTTCTAATAAACCTTCTCATTTCTCAGATGGGAAGCCGCTGGGGCCTCTTATGCGAGGAATCAGGATCCTGGTTTCTGGCAGGTCTTTCAAAGCCTCCAGAAGATTGTTTTCGGCCTCGGGTGTTCTCCCCTCTACAACTTCAAAGCCTCTGGATCAAGCAGGCAGCCCTTACCTCCTACATGGAGGATCAGCTCAACTGGAATTGGACGCCTGTGAAAACCTTTCTATTATTCTGTCCCTTCAAACCCAAGTCTGGAGGTGAGTAGAATCTTGTTTTCATGTCCAGCTCTTTGGGCAGGGAGGCAACAGGGAGATTTGGGTGGAGGGATGCATTTGAATAGGATTTCAAATGTTCAGTGGTGAGGTTCAGGGTTGTCACTGGGAAGGAAGGGACTATGGGGCCATAGGAATGAATCCTATGAACTGTGACTAATGGCTGCCTGTGCATTTTCCTTTTCAAGCTTGTGGTATTCAGTCATACAAAGATAGTAATCCATGGCCCTGGGTGGCAGAGGTGCACGGTGCCAGGGATGAAGTTTGTATGGGCACTCTAGTAAGCTCTGGTTGGGTCCTAACAGACACTCATTGTGTGGCCAGGTAGGTTTCTTTCAGGGGTGGTGGTGAGGGAAGTAGAGACTACCCCATTTCTCTATATAATTTAAAGAAATAAAACTGTCCTTTTCAACAGGCATGGCTCCATAGCGTCCCATCTACAGGTTAAACTGGGTAGAACACGCTTCGGTACCCCGGGCCACGTGTTAAGGCCAGTCAGCAGCATTGAGTACACCATGGGATCACCCCTAGTCCTACTGCAGCTAGAGACTAGGGTAGAAATGTCAGCTTCTGCTCTGCCAGTCTGTCTGCATTATGGGCCAGTTTTCATAAATATGAACTGTTATGTGGTAGGCTGGAAAGATATTGTAAACCGAGGTGAGCAAAAGGATCCTATTAAAAAATAGGAATTTTGGGAGGATTTAGGTCTTCTAAAAATTAGTAGATTTCTAATAGAGGGATGGGGCTGGGGGACTGATGCTTTCATGGGGACATAGTCCTTTTTTTTCTGATGGGTCTCCATTTTATTCTGAAGTCCCTGTGGCGGTACCAGTCATCATCTTGACCCCAAAAGAATGTCCCTGGGTCAACAACCCCACCCTGCCTCCAGAAACCATCTGTGTAGCATATCGCAGTAAAAGAATATACAGATATGAGGTATGAATGGTCTGGAATGATCAAGTGATGGGGGAAGGGAAACTGTTATTGGGAAGCTGTAATGAAGGGACAACAGGTGGGCTGAAGTTGTAATCCCTCCAACCTCAAGTAGTCCTGGAAGCTAAGCTATTATTTTTTCATGCAGGTTGACTCAGGCTCATCTCTCATGTGCAAACGAGGACCTGACTCCTGGGTCCTGGTAGGCATTTCAATAAGGGGAAGCCATGAACTGTTTGCCCCAGTGGAGACCCAACAGTCTTGGATCTCTCAAACTGTATGGGATGCACCCTTTGTGTAATTCAGCCAGTGACTCCAGACCTTGAACTGATCCAGAAGCAGAGCCTGAACTGTTCTTCTACTACCCAGGGGGAGAGGATGAAATGTCCCTCTTTATTTAAATCATGTCTCAAATGGCTGCCTCTGGAATGCACCCAAACCAGTTCCATGCTGGGAACCTCGAAAGCTTCAAGAAGGGTGACAATGGTGATGACAAACTGGTGTCTAATTGGACTTGCATTCCAAGTGGTGATAATTTGAGCCAAAGAATCCTGGGGGTGGAATGAATATGTTCAATAAACACAGTGCTAACATTACCAGGAGCTTCATGCCTGATGCCTGTGGGGAGAGTTGGGGAAATTATCAAAGGAACATTAGGAATTGGGTTCAGGGGAAGAGAAAAAGCCAGTCAGGGGGGCCAACAACCCACTGGTTTTAGATGAGAGGTCTTGCTTAAACTCTACATAAAACATGGTCCTAGCTTAAAGGAGCAATCACAAACTGAGGGGGAAAGCCTAGATGTGCAGTCCAGTGGAGGGGAGCCCAAGGCTGGTTTATTCTGACTGTGTTGGCTACAGAGCTGCTCAACCCTCACCCTCAACACACTACAAGTGCCACAAGTTTGAGTCAAAGACCAGAGCTAGAAGAGAAATTTGTAGCGGCCATTCACTCCTGCCTTCATTGGGCAGGGTGTGCCCAAAGTCACCTGATTGTTTGTTATATGCAGCATTCACTATGTGTCTCAACCCCATTGATTTCCTATCAAATGATCAGAGTAGATCTAGCTCTACCCTTGGACAAAATTAGCTATTTCTGATGACTCTAAAATCTGTCAAAGAAGGGAAATTGCACTTATACCCATTTTTTTTAATATAACTTTTTATTGACAGAACCCATGTCTGGGTAATTTTTTACAACATTATTCTTTGTACTCACTTCTGTTGCAACTTTTCCCCTCCCTCTCTCCACCCCCTCCCCCAGATGCCAAGCAGTCCTATGTTAAATATATCACAGTATATCCTAGATACAATATATGTGTGCAGAACCAAACAGTTCTCTTTTTGCACAGGAAGAATTGGATTCAGAAGGAAAAAAATAACTCGAAGAAAAATAAATGCAAACAGTTTGCATTCATTTCCCAGTGTTATTTCTTTGGGTGTAGCTGCTTCTGTCCATCATTGATCAATTAGAACTGAATTATATCATCTCTTTGAAGAAATCTACTTCCATTGCAATACATCCTCATACAGTATTGTTGTTGAACTATATAATTTCTTGGTTCTGCCCATTTTACTTTGCATCTGTTCATATAAGTCTCTCCAAGCCTCTCAGTATTCATCCTGTTAAGTCATTTCTTACAGAACAATAATCCATAAAATTCATTTACCACGATTTACCCAACCAAATGTTGGGCATCCATTCATTTTCCAGTTTCTAGCCTCTACAAACAGGGCTGCCACAAACATTTTGGCACAAAGAGGTCCCTTTCCCTTCCTTAGTATTTCTTTTGGGTATAAGCCCAGTAGTAGCAACTGCTGGATTAAAGGGTATTCACAATTTGACAACTTTTTTCTGCCCATTCTTTTGCTTGGTGTTTCTAATTGGTTCTTCTGGGAATTTAAGTAGATGAGCTCTGATGTTAACCCTCATAACTAAAAGACTTAAATTCTAACAGCAATTCTGTCCACCTTTTCCTGGATTCTCTAATAGAAAGAGATCCCCTTTCTCCTTCCCCTCCCCCCAGCAAGTCTGGATAAGTGAAGGAAAAGTGATATTTAAATAGTGTGCATCTACCTTACAGAGGCGTTTCCTTGGAACTAGTTTTGAGAGAATAAGTGTTTTTCCTGAACCCTCCCCTTCCCATGAAGAGAGAAACCACAAAAGGTTAGAACAGGAAGCACCTTGGAGTTCTAGTCCAGTTTTTTATCATATTAAGAGATGAGGAAACTGAGGCAAGGAGAAAGGAAGTAATTTCCTAAGCTGGACAGCTGAGTTTTCAGCTCCTTTTTAGGGACATCAACCTCCCAGCCTTCCCCTTCAGGGCCCAGGTAAAACTCCTGCTGCTTCTTAGGGGTCTTGTCTTCCTCCCTTTCCTTTCTCATGACTCTTTCATCTCCCTGTCCAAGAGCAGGCCCTTACCTGGCAGGCATCTTTACCCCCTTGTACAAAGCCAGCACACACCATGTCCGGCTGGATAACGTGTGGCTCGTCAGGATCAGGTTTTATGTTGTAAAGACAGTTGCATGTTTCTCAACTAATCAAAGGTACCCCCGGCTGCTGCAAGATCTTGGGGTTAGAAAGACTCGCTGTAGCAAAAGCAGATAAGGGTACATATCAAATCCTCCAGCCTCTCCATCTCTTTGAATATCACTGGCTCTGGCAACCCATATACCCGCAGAGTCTTACCTGAGCTGTGTGAGTTACCCCAGCCTGTGATGGTGCAATGGAGTCCATTGGGGAAAGAGGCATTGGCAGCTGGTAGCCAGACAGGATGGATATCTCCTTGTGACCCCTCTTCCACATAGTTATGATGGGTGAAGCCCTTGGCTACTGTCATGACCACTGAGTCAGGGTTATAGGTGCTGAGTTGATGACCCCCAGCTTCACCTCATAATCATCCAACCTATGCTCCCTGAGAAGAGGGCAAATGAAGGAGAGCTGGGATGGAGGAGTCCTTCATCCCTTCCACTGCTTCCCTCCATTTCTGAATCCCAGCAGCACCCTCTGTCCTTTCACTTTCCCCCAAAACCTCCCCCAGTCCCCAGCTCTGTGCCTCCCTAGGCTTCTCTCTCCCAACCTTTGCTCTAACCTTGGGAAGCAGTGGGCAGCAGTCAGCACCCACTGTTTGGATACAAGAGAGCCACCGCATACGTGGATGCCATTGTAGGTTATGCTGACCTGCCAAGGCCACTGGCCAGGGGAAGCATTGGTACCGCCCACAATTCGTGCCTGAGGGGCCACACCACAGGAAACTTCTGGAAGAGGACAAAGATGGGAAGGGACTGTTTAGGGACTTCGGTGTCCCTAAATTAGAGAATGGACTCCTTTCCTAACCATCTAGCCACCTCTCTTTTAACTCTGCCCAATATCACTCAATAACTCTTCCTCTCCTAACTATGTATTTTTCCTTTCCTACCTACTTATTCTCCTCTCCCCTTCCTCTTTTCCTACCTTTCTGATACTCTGGGTGTGTGTAGTAGAGATAAGGTGAAGAACTTCCAGCAGCTGAACTTCCAAGGACGTTTAACTTCCTCTTCTGTATTTTTAGTTTCTCTAGGTCTCTGTGACCTGCCTGGGTATGTTGAGTGGTAGCCAATATGTACTTAGATTTTAGACATATGTATTTAACCTCAAATGATGACATTTATCACTGTTCAAGTTATCAACATCTGGACAATTGATGGGTCCTCTCGGAACTAGGGAATCTGCTATTTTTGGTACTAATAACATCTAATTAAGGGGGGGGGGGAGAAACACCTATTTCTTAATGTTCTCCAACACATGATGTAATCCTTGGTATCTAAAACCTTTAAAAAACTGTATACCTTATCCCCTTCTTTAGCCCTTTTACCATGAGTTATGTCTCTTTCCCTCCTCACGGTGGAATTGTTCATTCTCATGAGAATTTATTAAATAAACAATTTTTCTGCTTTTTACTTAGAGAGGTCTCTGAGCAGTCATTTTTGAGTAGGATTTTCTATCCCTCACAGTTTTGGGGGGTCAGTCCGGGATGAGTCTTTGGGGGAGACAGCTGCCCACCCCCAACAGGGATAGGCGCTCCCAAGGCTAGTTTTTTTTCATGGTCTCTGGCTCTGAGTGTTTACCCTCCCTCCCTCTCTAACAAACGACTCCAGGCAGAGATACTCAGTGAAAAGCAGAATTGAAGAGGAAAAGGCGAAATAGAGTCCTGACGGGCCATAGCGGCACTCTGAAAAGAAACAGATGTTCTCGAGGTGAGCTTGGAAAGTCTGGGGTCTATTCGCTGGGTCAAGGGAGACCCGAGAGACTAGCCCTCCTCAAAATTGCTTTGGTGGACTGCTATTGACTCAACGGTAAAGGATTTTCTAAGAAGACTCTGGTGACTGCGGGGCGTGAGGGTAACGAAGGACCTCCGCTGACAATTTGGTTTGAGACCAAGTTGTAAAAATGGGACAGAAGCAGTCCAAAGATTTATGTTAGGACTTTAGCTAGGAAATTCAAGAAAAATAGAGCTCTGGGTCTGTGTGTGTGTGTATGTTTGTCTACTTTGCATTCTGTTCTATGTTAAAAGTTAGCAAGCTCATAAGAGATAAGAATTCAGCCTCTGTGTTGCAGGCAGTGGGTTAGGTAGGAAAAACAAGTTTGAAAAATCTTTTTCTCTCTTCCTCTACCTCTAGCTAACAGCTTTAGCTTTGTGGGGAAAAGGGAGAGAAGGGAGAGAAGAAAAAAAAATGTTTAAGGTAAAGCAAGGATTTGGTGCTTAACTCTTTCCTGGCTTACTAAATAAGTTTGAATGGAATATCTAGGTAGATTTCAGGAAATCTCATGAACTAAAGTATTGATTAATTTTAAAATAATTTTAAATTGGCATGTTGGAAACAAGAAACTGCAGATATTGGAAGGGAGGAATAAAAATAGATTAAGTGAGGTAAATAGCTGAACACGGGGGGCTCTCTGACTTCTTGGACCTGTGGGAAAACTAAGTGTGTTTCTAAAAAATTGTGCCAGGAGAAGAAAGAAAAATCATTAGTAGCAAGTTTGCTTTCATGAAATTAGAGAACAGAGAGTTTAAGAAGGCTAAACTGATTAATTGTTTGTCTGAAACATCTGATTAAGAGTTTTGGGAACTTACTATATTTTAAAGAGGTAATATAATTTTGAAATTGAAATAAAATTGAAATCGGGGGAAATAATTTTACTGTTGTCTTGCACAGATTAGATTTATTATGGGTAAAAATCTTAAGGATTGTTTGAATATTGTGGCCTTTACAACTGAAGAGAAAAACTTTTCTTTTTTTTTATTATTTGGTTGGACTTCAAATTAAAATTCAAAATTATTGTTATTAAACAAAATGCCAGTAGTTTACCTTGGGTGGGGGGGTCATATTTGTATCTCCCTACTTAAATGGTATATTGGTTTTTAAAATTATTTGGTAATTTATAAACTATATTATAAGTTTTATGAAATTTTGTTCAAAATTAATTGTGAATCTTAAAGTTTAAAGTTAAAAAAAAGGGTGATTTAAAGACAAGGAAAAGAGAGATTGATTTACAAAAGCAATTAATAGTTTAAATGGAACATCAAGTCAGTTTCTTTTTTTTTTTTTTTTTTAAATTTTTATTTAATAGCCTTTTATTTACAGGATATATACATGGGTAACTTTACAGCATTAACAATTGCCAAACCTCTTGTTCCAATTTTTCACCTCTTACCCGCCCCCACCCCCTCCCCTAGATGGCAGGATGACCAGTAGATGTTAAATATATTAAAATATAACTTAGATACACAATAAGTATACATGACCAAAACATTATTTTGCTGTACAAAAAGAATCAGACTCTGAATTATTGTACAATTAGCTTGTGAAGGAAATCAAAAATGCAGGTGTGCATAAATATAGGGATTGGGAATTCAATGTAATGGTTTTTAGTCATCTCCCAGAGTTCTTTTTCTGGGTATAGCTAGTTCAGTTCATTACTGCTCCATTAGAAATGATTTGGTTGATCTCGTTGCTGAGGATGGCCTGATCCATCAGAACTGGTCATCATCTAGTATTGTTGTTGAAGTATATAATGATCTCCTGGTCCTGCTCATTTCACTCAGCATCAGTTCGTGTAAGTCTCTCCAGGCCTTTCTGAAATCATCCTGTTGGTCATTTCTTACAGAACAGTAATATTCCATAATTTTCATATACCACAGTTTATTCAGCCATTCTCCAAATGATGGACATCCATTCAGTTTCCAGTTTCTAGCCACTACAAAAAGGGCTGCCACAAACATTCGTGCACATACAGGTCCCTTTCCCTTCTTTATAATCTCTTTGGGATATAATCCCAGTAGTAACACTGCTGGATCAAAGGGTATGCACAGTTTGATAACTTTTTGAGCATAGGAACATCAAGTCAGAAGGTTCACAGAGAGACGGCTGTGAGACTGGATGTGTTTTTGCAGGGGGAGAGCAGCAGTGGAAAGCTGGAGCTGCTTTTGGTTGAAGAAAGCTAAATCTATTTTAAAGGGACACACTGCTCTTACAAGATGTTAATTGATTGAACATTTGTTTCTTTAGATATATAATGGTTTTTGTGTTTAAAGAATATAATCAGAAATGTTATATATACTTTGAAAGGGTTATTTCACAAAGGTTTAATTGATGTTTTTGAGAACTTTTCAGATTCTTTTATGTAAAAATAGGAAGTTTTAATTAACCGTATTGATGCCAATTATTTATTTATTTATTTATTTTTATTTAATAGCCTTTTATTTACAGGTTATATGTATGGGTAACTTTACAGCATTAACAATTGCCAAACCTCTTGTTCCAATTTTTCACCTCTTACCTCCCACCCCCTCCCCCAGATGGCAGGATGATCAGTAGATGTTAAATATATTAAAATATAAATTACATACACAATAAGTATACATGACCAAACCGTTATTTTGCTGTACAAAAAGAATCAGACTCTGAAATATTGTACAATTAGCTTGTGAAGGAAATCAAAAATGCAGGTGGCCATAAATATAGGGATTGGGAATTCAATGTCATGGTTTTTAGTCATCTCCCAGAGTTCTTTCTCTGGGCGTAGCTGCAAACCTCTCTCTTATCTTAATGGGACAAAGGAAGATTGAACATTTTGAAACACCCCATTACAAGAATTAGCTTACCCCTAGCTGCTCACCTGCAGAAGGCATGACTCCCCAGCAACGATCTCCTTAGAAACAGATTGTTTGCCATTCTCTCACTATGGGATTCTACTCTGGCCTCAAATTCACATCGTTATAGCAACTGGAGTTTCTTGCATCATCTGGGGTGCCAGAAGTTCCAAGTGCTAATTCTAGCTACAGTGTATATGCTTTCATCCAGCACAGTTTCTACTGGGTCTGGATCTCAAAGAAAGCATGAAAAAGGAAAAAGTTTCTAATAGGTCTTTTTGTAGTGGTAAAGAATTGAAAAATGAGTAGATGCCTATCACTTGGGGGATGGCTGGATAAGTTATGTCTGTTATATGAAAGTAATGAAATATGATCTATAAAAATGAACAAGCTGGTTTTAGAAAGGCCTGGTAAGATTTACATGTACTGATGCTGAGCAAAACAAGCAGAATCAGGAAAACATCATAACAATAGCAAGATTGTCTGAGGATCAGCTATGAGAGACTTGGTTCTTCCCATCGGTTCAGCGATCCAAGGCAATTCCATAAACTTTGGATGGAAAAAGAGCTTCTGCAGACTGAGAGACAACTATGGAGACTGAATGTAAATCAACACATGCAGTTTACTTTTTTTTTCTTTCTGCTTTTTTTTTTTTTATATGTGTGTATGTTCTCCTGGTTTTTTCCTCTTGTTTTGATTTCTCTCTCCCAACATGATTCATATGGAAATACATTAAAAAATAAATGTACATGTATAAGAAAAAATTATTTTACATTTAACTATGGAAAATTAAAAAACAAAGAAAGAAAAAAAGATGAGAGAGCTAAAATATTCTGATAATTCAGCTTAGATTATTGATAAAGGAAATACCAAAGGTGATAAATATGACTTACAGCATGCCCAATTTATATACTTGGATATAGGGCAGGAGATGAATGGCCAACACAGGTTTTGTTTTCTGGGTTGCTGTAGTTGTGTGTTTTCTAAAAGAAACTTGAATAAACGTAAAGCCGAAGTTTGCAATAAGTATGATGTCCGTTTTCCAAAAGATGACATCACTGTGCTTAATGACAATAAAGAAGATGTGGATGCTCTAAAATATAGAACACCGTAGCTGGAGTCTGGAAGACTTAAGTTCAAATTCAGCCTCAGACACAGTGTGTCCCTGGGAATGTCCCTTAACCCCATTACCTTGAGTTTCCTCATCGATAAAAGGATCTGAAAGAAGTGGCAAATCACTCTAATATCCTTGCCAAGAAAACTCCAATTAGGATCATGAAAAGTCAAACACAAATGAAGAACAATAAAGATCACAGGATATGTCAAAGAGAATGGATGACAGATCCATTGATTCATGAAAATGAAACTGGAGGAGGCAGCTACATGGCACAGTGGATAGAGCACCAGCTCTGAAGTCAGGAGAACCTGAGTTCAAATTTGGCCTCAGACATAACACTTCTAGATGTATGACTCAGCCCAAGTTACTTAACTAGTGCCTCAGCAAGAGAAGAAAAGAAAGTGGAAAAGAAATCCAAGTCAGTACACTTTGCTCCTTAGCCAGATGTCAAGGAAGAATTCCCAGGGCCATCAAAGGTTAGGGGTGAAAAATGGGAAGAAACAAGGCTTAAATCTAGAGAAAAGAAACTCAGCTCTACTGAGAAAAATGCAGGAACAAATGGAAGTTCTTCAGGAAAAGTTAGTAAGGCTTTTGGAAATACCAAGAGATCCACAATAGATAGTGAAGAATCAGAGGAACACAGATCTATTTTTGACAACATAGCCCAGCCACTCTGAGGAGTCTCCCCTTTGGGTTATTCACATATCATACTGTTTTGAAAATACTATCCTGGATAATTGCAGCTTCTCTTCCTCAAGAAAGAATATTAGTCATATCATTGCAAGCTAATATCTAATTTGTTATATTTTGAAAATTTGCCCTTGCCTATATGAAGTATAATACTTGTAATTATTGAGTGTGTAGGAAAGATAGATGCTCAGATAATTGAGAAATTCAGGATTTCTAAGAATCTATCTTTTTTTTTTTTTAATAGCCTTTTATTTACAGGATATATGCATGGGTAACTTTACAGCATTAACAATTGCCAAACCTCTTGTTCCAATTTTCCTCTACCCCCCCCCACCCCTCCCCTAGATGGCAGGATGACCAGTAGATGTTAAATATATTAAAAGTATAAATTAGATACACAATAAGTATACATGACCAAAAACGTTATTTGCTGTACAAAAGAATCAGACTCTGAAATATTGTACAATTAGCTTGTGAAAGGAAATCAAAATGCAGGTGGAAGGCATAAATATGAGTTAGAATTCAATGTAATGGTTTTAGTCATCTCCCAGAGTTCACTACAGGCATAGCTAGTTCAGTTCATTACTGCTCCATTGGAAATGGTTGGTTGATCTCGTTGCTGAGGATGACCTGGTCCATCAGAACTGGTCATCATAGTATTATTGTTAGAAGTATATAATGATCTCTGGTCCTGCTCATTCACTCAGCATCAGTTCGTGTAAGTCTCTCCAGGCTTTCTGAGAATTATCCTGTTGGTCATTTCTTCCAGAACAGTAATATTCCATATATTCATATAGCGCACAATTTATTCAGCCATTCTCCAACTGATGGACATCCATTCCGGTTTCCACTTACTAGCCACTACAAAAGGGCTGCCACAAACATTCTACGTGCACAGGTCCCTTTCCTTCTTTATAATCTCTTTGGGATATAATCGGTAGTAACACTGCTGGATCAAGGGTATGCGCAGTTTGATAACGCACGACATAGTTCCAAACTGCTCTCCAGAATGTTTGGATTCGTTCACAACTCCACCAACAATGCATCAATGTCCCAGTTTTCCCACATCCCCTCCAACAATCATCATTATTTTTTCCTGTCATCTTAGCCAATCTGACAGGTGTGTAGTGGTATCTCTAAGAATCTATCTTTGGAGAATATTAAATTCTTGGGGCATCAAATGCTTAAAGAACATTTTCATTTCATCTTGATTTTAGAAATTTTTGTTATTCAACCATAAAATATTAAAATCTAACAAATTTTTCATCTTACATTTCAGAAACAGCTTAAGTTAAAATTAAGCATATCTAATAACAAAAAATAAATACTTCATTTTATAGCCAAGAGATAAACAGTATTCTACCTCCTTAGATTCCATCAGTTTCCTTTTCTTTAACATTTGGGAGTTTCTTTTCCTTTCTTTTTTTTTTTTAATTCTTTTTAATACACATTGCTTTCTGAATCATGTTGAGAGGAAAAATCAGAGCAAAAGGGAAAAACCATGGGAGAGGAAAAAAAATGAACAAGCATAAAAAAGAACATGTTTTGATTTACATTCAATCTCTATAGTTGTTCAGATGGCATTTTCTATCCAAGTGTATTGCAATTGCCTCAGCATGGGAGTTTATTTTAAATGAACAAGTCTCAGTTCAATCATAATATCTAATAATTCTCAAAATTCTGAATACCATAGCTACACAAAAATTGAGTTCTTTGTCTAACTTTACATTTATATCTCTTGTTAAACATTGGACTTGGTAGTTCAAACTCATTTTACTGGAAACATTTGGGTAATAAAAGGGGATTATATTTTCAATGGATAAATAAATAGCAGGATTGGGAAAGAGTTAACTTTTTGGGGGGACATCCCTCCTCCTACATGTCCATAGACCCATAGATTCTCCTCCATATTTCCCTTCTCTACCAGAATTCATAGAGGACCATTTGTACCATGCTTGCTCTAGTCTCTCAAATACCCAGAATCTCTTTTCCCAGTTCTGAAGTAGCTTTTGCTTTTCATGTAAAATACTGAGTTGTAACCCACCACCACTCCACATGCAAACAATTTTTTTGTAGAAATACTGTACACATTACCCTTTGATGCAGCACTATTTCTACTCCCAAAGAGATTTTAAAGTATGGCAAGGGAACCACATGTGCAAAAATGTGGGAGCCCTTTCTGTAGTAGCAGGAAACTGGAGACTGAATGGATGCCCATCAATTGGAGAATGGCTAAATAATTGTGGTATATAAATGTTATGGAATATTGTTGTTGTGTAAGAAATGACCAGCAGGATGAATACAGAGAGGCCTGGAGAAACTTAGGTGAACTGATGCTAAGTGAAATGAGCAGAAGCAGGAGATCATTCTATATTGCAACCACAAGATTGGACTATAATCAGTTCTGATGGACTTGGCTCTCTTCAACATTGAGATGATTCAAACCAGTTCCAATTGTTCAGTGATAAAGAAAGGCATCTACACACAAAGAGGACTGTGGGAACTGAGTGTGGAACACAACATAGCATTTTCATGCTTTCTGTTGATGTTTGCTTGCATTTTGTTTTCGTTCTCAGGTTTTTTTTTCTACATCCAATTTTTCTTGTGCAGCAAGATAAATGTATAAATATGTATACATATATTGGATTTAACATATATTTCAACATATTTAACATGTATTGCACTACCTGTCATCTAGGAGAGGGGGTGAGGCGAAAGAGAAAAATTTAGAACAGAAAGTTTTGCAAGGGTCAGTTTTGAAAAATTACCCATGCATATTTTTTCAATAAAAAGCTTTAATAAAATAAGAAAGAAAGAAAGAAGAGAAATACTGCATATATGGATACAAGTAGGGGTAGGGAAGATAAAAGAAAAGATAATATTGGGGGGAGAATAGTCACAAGCAAAACTAACATCCAGAACCTGAAAGGATTAAGGGGAGAAGAAAAGAACTACAATGAACATAAGAATTAATTTAGATTGCCTCTTAGTGGAACATTAATGTAATGAAATATTATGCTATTAGAAATTATGAAAGCATTATTGATGTCAGGAGGGGAAAAGAGCTACTGAAATATTTTTTAAATGCAGAAAAGAGAATAGAAGGAAATTCAGAAAGAAGCAGAACAAATTGAACAATCTTTAAATATTTAGAAAAAAATTTTAAGCAAGTAATGTAAAATAGGGATTCAGTTTGAAATAGAATTTTTTTAGGGTGTTCTACTATATATATAGAAATGCTTCATTTTTTTGGTGTGTTAAGTTTAAAATATATAAATTTTTAAAATTTAAATAGGATTGGTGATAAAGTAAGAGAAGAACCTTACAAATAAGGGAAAGAAGTAGAGAAAAGGGCACAGAGAGGTTAGGAATGAAAATTAGGGATAAAATTAGGTAGATAATAAGAGGACAGATCCAAATTAATGTATTTGTCTGTCATCTTAGATAAATTGGAAAATTGTGCCCACTTCTATTTAAAGACAATATCCTTCTAACACTTTGTTTTTTAATATATGCTACTGACTTAAAATAAAGACCATAGGCCATGAAAACCAGAAAGAAAAAGAAAAACATTTGGTTTTAACTCCTAGATTTTATCAGCTATTGAAACCCAAAAGTTCTTTCTGCAACTTCACTGTTTACATCTGAAAGATGTCAACCTCTTTATTGCATTCTTCATAGAAATAGAAATGATGACTTTTGTCAAGAGTTTAGAATTCCAGGAGAAATTAAATGATAAAGGAATTTTTTAATGTCCTGAAGGCAATCTTATTTAACTTTGGCTCCAGCCCAGATAGATATTGATCAAAGAGCTCTATACCTTCTTCATCTAATTTAGTCAACAGAGATACTCTTTAACCTACATGGGTTAAATTCCACAAAAATATTTTGTTAATATAGCTTATCTTTGGGATCTGTAATCTCAATTTAAAGATTTTGTTTCAACTTGGAGGAAAAGTTTGGGAGGAATGTTAAGTTGGGGAGATGAAAGACAAAAGAAAAAAAATAAAAGTTGTTGAAAATTTTTGATTATATGTATATATGTGTGTATGTGAAGTCAAGACATACTATGTTCACTTCTTTTTTCTGTTTTTTTTTCTCTTCAATGGTTTTTCACTTTCATTCTGATTTTTCTCTTTCAATGTGATTCATAAAGTAATGTGTACTAAAAGAATTAATATACAAGCATTATGTATATTATAACACAAAACCAGAAAAAATAAAATAATTAATTTTTTTAAAAAAGAAATTCAGGTCCATGGGGCCAAAAATAAATAAATTGGCAAACTAGAAATCATAGCTTCAATTATTGTTTTGTTGATTGAATAGACTTAAGAAAATAATGGAGAAAATGTTAATAACAAAGATTAAATTAAAATAAATGGTGTTTTGCATTTTTTCTGGAAAAATGGTAATGTAAAAAAAATAAAATTTTTGAGTACACCAATAATGTCATATGTAAATAAATTAATTTGTATTTTTACATTATATAAAAATTTCATGTTAATGTATACATTAATCTTTCATGTGAATATAATATAAATATTTTTTTGGCTGAGGCAATTGGGGTTAAGTGACTTGCCCAGGGTGACACAGCTAGGCAGTGTTAAGTGTCTGATGGCAGATTTGAACTCAGGTCCTCCTGTCTGCAGCTCCCACATTCTATCCACTGTATCATCTAGCTAACCCTATTTTATATTATTTTAAAAGAAAAATCTGTATCTAATAGAGATTTACAGTCTTGTGTACAATATGCTTTCTATTCTACCATTTACATGTGGATGCCCATTTGAATTTGTGTTTGTTACATTCAGAATGCATATATATGTATGTGCATCCATACATTTCTATCTATCTGTCTTTGCCTCCTGTATAGTTTTTTCCCAAAGTAGAGTAACAAAGTATCAATTCCCATTCAGAAACTCAATATTAGCAATACCTAAAGACAACTTTTATTTTACCCTACAAGATAGCATAAACATGCTAAAAGGAACTCCCAAAAAGAAACAAAAAAACACAAAAGTCACACCCAGAAGTACTTAAACAGATACTGAATCACTTCAAATATCCAGATAGTTTGGTCATATTGTGTCACATTTAAGTTTAGATTCTCCCCACAAGTCATGCTTTATGACTCCAGGCCAATAATTCCATTCCCAGCAATCTGCATTATGTGAATCATTTTTCTCTCCAGGTATTTGCACTACAAATAGGTATGAGATCCATTCGTTTATTTTAGGAACAAACTTCATTAAATTTTTGTCCAATAATTACCTCTGGTCCTTGGAAGAATGCATAAAACTGTATGAGGGACTCTATCTCTACACCACCACTATTACCTCTTGCAATAATAGGGAAACTTCTTAATTAAGGGCCTGCTTATTCAAAATTATTCTTGAAAATAGTGTGATAGAAAAATTATATTATGAAACATGATTACCAAAATTTTAGTGATAAAAGCTAGGAATAGATTAGTTGATCAGTGGAATAGATTGGTTAGGGACAAACAGTCAACAAATACTTAACAGTAACTGTCTTTGACAACCAGATCCCAACTTTTGGGATAAGAACTTACTGTTGATAAAAATTGCTGGGAAAATTGGAAACTAATATATAGAAGTAGGCATTGATCCATACTTAACGCCGTACACCCAAGATAAGGTCAAAATGGGTTCATGACCTGGGCATAAAGATAAATTATTAATAAATTAGAGGAACATAGGATAGTTTACCCTCTCAGACCTGTGGAGGAGATCTTTATGACCAAAAGCAGAACTAGATCATTACTAATTCCACAAAATAGAAAATTTCGATTATACCAAACTGAAAAGTTTTTGTGTGCAAAACAAAACTAATGCAGAAGACAAGATTAGAAGGGGAAGCAATAAATTTGGAGAATATTTTTACAGTCAAAAGTTCTGATAAAGTCCTCATTTCCAAAATATACTTAAGAGGAGTGCTCTAATTTATAAAAAATCAGGCATTCTCAATTGAAAAATGGTCAAAGGATATGAACAGACAATTCTCAGATGAAGAAATTGAAACTATTTCTAGTCATATGAAAAGATGCTCCAAGTCATTATTAATCAGAGAAATGCAAATTAAGACATCTAAGATACCACTACACACCTGTCAGATTGTAAGATGACGGAAAAATAATGATTCAATTTGGAGGATGCAGGAAAACTGGGACATTGATGCATTATTGGTGGAGTTGTGAATGGGTCCAACCATTTTGGAGAGTAGTTTGAGACTATATAAAAAAGTTATCATGCTTTTCCTTTGGTCAACAGTATTACTACTGGATTATATCCCAAAGAGATTATAAAAAAGAGGAAGGGACCTGTATGTGCACGAATGTTTGTGGCAGCCCTTTTGTAGTGGCTAAAAGTGGAAACTGAATGGATGTCCATCAGTTTAGGAATAGCTGAATAAATTGTGCTATATGATCATGGAATATTACTGTTTCTGTAAGAAATGACCAACGGATGATTTCAGAAAGGCCTGGAGACACACGAACTGATGCTGAGTGAAATGAGCAGGACCAGGAGATCATTATATACTTCAACAACAATACTATACGATGACCAGTTCTGATGGACAGGCCATCACCAGCAGTGAGATCAACCAAATCATTTCTAATGGAGCATTAATGAACTGAACTATTTCTGCAAGAAAAGAACTCTGGGAGATGACTAAAAACCATTACATTATTCCCAGTCCCTATATTTATACACCTGCATCTTTGATTTCCTTCACAAGCTAATTGTACAATAATTCAGAGTCTGATTCTTTTGTGCAGCAAAATAATATTTTAGTCATGTATACTTATTGTGTATCTAAGTTATAACACATATATTTAACATCTACTGGTCATCCTGCCATTTAGGGAGGGTGGGGGAGTAAGAGGTGAAAATTGGAACAAGAAGGTTTGGCAATTGTTAATGCTGTAAAGTTACCCATGTATATATCCTGTAAATTAAAGGCTATTAAATAAAAAAAAATAAAAATAAAAAAAAAAATATCTTGGAAACTGGCAAAAACTCCAAAAAAAAAAAAAAAAAAAAAAAAAGAATGAAATTAATAAATTAGAGGAACATAGGATAGTTTACTCTCAGACCTGTGGAAGGAAGGTCTTTATAACTTCAAAAGCAGAACTAGAGATCATTACTGATCATAAAATAAATTTCGATTATACCAAACTGAAAAGTTTTTGGCACAAACAAAACTAATTCAGACAAGATTAGAAGGGAAGCAATAGAAGCTGAGAAAATATTTTTACAGTCAAGGTTCTGATAAAGGCCTCATTTCCAAAATATAGAGAATTAACTCTAATTTATAAAAAATCAAGCCATTCTCAATTGAAAATGGTCAAAGGATATGAACAGACAATTCTCAGATGAAATTGAAACTATTTCTAGTCATGAAAGATGCTCCAAGTCATTATTAATCAGAGAGAAATGCAAATTAAGACAACTCTAAGATACCACTACACACCTGTCAGATTATGGCTAAGATGACAGGAAAAAAATAATATTGATTGTTGGAGGGGATCTCTTGGAAAACTGGGACATTGATGCATTGTTGGTGGAGTTGTGAAAAATTGGTCCAGCCATTTTGGAGAGTGGTTGGAACTATACTTAAAAGTTATCAAACTGTGCATGCCTTTGATCACATGAGTGTTACTACTGGATTATATATCCCAAAGAGAGATTATAAAGAGGAAAGGACCTGTATGTGCACGAATGTTTTGGCAGCCCTTTTGCTTAGTGGCTAAAAAGTGGAAACTAGTGGATGTCCATCAGTTGAATAGCTGAATAAATTGTGCTATATGAATATTATGGAATATTACTGTTCTGTGAAAATGACCAACAGGATAATTTCAGAAAGCCCTGGAGACTTACACGAACTGATGCTGGGTAAAATGAGCAGGACCAGAGATCATTATATACTTCAACAACAATACTATATGATGACCAGTTCCTGATGGACCAGGTCATCCTCAACCTTGAGATCAACCAAATCATTTCCAATGGAGCAGTAATGAACTGAACTAGCTATGCCAGAAAAATAACTCTGGAGATGACTAAAAAGAAACCATACATTGAATTCCCAATCCCCTATTGTACCCACCCTGCCTTTTGATTTCCTTCACAAGCTAATTGTACAATATTTCAAGTCTGATTCTTTTGTACAGCAAAATAACGTTTTAGTCATGTATACTTGGCCCAATGTATCTAATTTATATTTTAATATATTTAACATCTAGTACCATCTAGGAGGGTGGGGGTAAGAGGTGAAAAATTGGAACAAGAGGTTTGGCAATTGTTAATCCTGTAAAGTTACCCATGTATATATCCTGTAACTAAAAGGCTATTAAATTAAAAAAAAAAAAAAAAACTTGAGAGTATAAGAATAAATGGACTTTTCCTTAAAATAATCAGCAGCATCTATTTAAAACCATCAGTAAGCATCATATGTAATGGAGACAAACTGCAACCATTCCCAATAAGATCTGGAGTGAAACAAGGTTGCCCACTATCACCGTTACTATTTAATATTGTGTTAGAAACGCTAGCTATAGCAATAAGAGCTGAAAGAGATTCGAAAGGTGGGAATAGGCAATAGAAACTAAATTATCACTCTTTGCGATGACGCTGATGTCTTAGAGAACCCCAAATTCTGCAAAAGTTATTAGAAATAATCCACAACTTTAGCAAAGTTGCTGGTTACTAAAATAAACCCACATAAGTCATCAGCATTCTTATATCACTAACAAAATTCAACAGTCAGAGTTACAAGAAATTCCATTTAAAGTAACTACTGATAATATAAAATATTTAGGAATCTATCTGCCAAGGGAAAATCAGAAACTTTATGAGCAAAATTACAGACCACTTTTCTTCAAATTAAGTCTGGTCTAACCAATTGGAAAAATATTCAATGATCTTGGATAGAGACGAGCAAATATAATAAAGATGACAATATTACGACAATCTATTTATTTAGCTATACCAATCAGACCCCCAAAAACTATTTTAATGACCTAGAAAAATAACAACAAAGTTCATAGCGGAAAACAAAGGTCCAAAGGAATTTCAGGAATTAATGAAAAAAAAATCAAAATGAAGGTTGACTTAGCTGTACCAGATCTAAAATTATATTATAGAGCAGTTACGAAACTGTTTTGGTATTGGCTAAGGAATGAATTAGTTGATCAGTGGAATTGATTAGGTTCAGGGATGAAAACAGTCAACAAATACATAACCTAGTCTTTGTCGAAACCCAAAGATCCCAGCTTTTGGGATAAAGAACTGTTTGATAAAAATTGCTGGGAAAATTGGAAACTAATATGGCAGAAACTAGGCATTGATCCATACTTAACGCCGTACACACCAAGATAAGGTCAAAATGGGTTCATGACCTAGGCATAAAGAATGAAATTATTAATAAATTAGAGACATGGGATAGTTTACCTCTCAGACCTGTGGAAGGGAAGGTCTTTATGACCAAAAGCAGAACTAGAGATCATTACTGATCACAAAATAGAAAATTTCGATTATACCAAGCTGAAAAGTTTTTGTACAAACAAAACTAATGCAGACAGATTAGAAGGAAGCAATGATTACGGGAAGAAATATTTTTACAGTCAAAAGTTCTGATAAAGTCCTCATTTCCAAAATATATAGAGGTGCTCTAATTTATAAAAAAATCAAGCATTCCAATTGAAAAATGGTCAAAGGATATGAACAGACAATTCTCAGATGAAGAAATTGAAACTATTTCTAGAATCTTATGAAAAGAACCAAGTCATTATTAATCAAAATGCAATTAAAAAGACAACTCTAAGATACCACTACACACCTGTCAGATTGGCTAAGATGACGGGAAAAAATCATGATGATTGTTGGAGGATGCGGGAAAACTGGGACATTGATGCATTGTTGGAGTTGTGAATGAGTTAGCATTTTGGAAGTAGTTTGGAACTATGCTCAAAAAGTTATCAAACTGTACTGCCCCAGTCAACAGTGTTACTACTGGGATTATATCCCAAAGAGATTATATAAAAGAAAGGAAGGGACCTGCTATTTTGGAGGTGTTTGTGGCAGCCCTTTTTGTAGTGGCTAAAAGGTGGAAACTGAATGGATGTCCATCAGTTGGAGAATGGCTAGGAATAAATTGTATGCTATATGAATATTATGGAATATTACTGTTCTGCATGAAATGACCATAGGATGATTTCAGAAAGGCCTGGAGAGACTTACGAACGCTGATGCTGAGTGAAATGAGCAGGACCAGGAGATCATTATATACTTCAACAACAATACTATACGATGACCAGTTCTGATGGACCAGGCCATCCTCAGCAACGAGATCAACCAATCATTTCAATGGAGCATTAATGAACTGAACTAGCTATACCCAGAAAAATAACTCTGGGAGATGATAAAAACCATTACATTGAATTTAATCCCTATATTTATGCCCACCTGCCTTTTTGATTTCCTTCACAAGCTAATTGTACAATATTTAAGTCTGATTCTTTTTGTACAGCAAATAACGATTTGGTCATATATACTTATTATTATCTAATTTATATTTAATATATTTAACATCTACTGGTCATCCTGCCATCTAGGGAGGGTGGGGGTAAGAGGTGAAATTGGAACAAGAGGTTTGGCAATTGTTAATCCTGTAAAGTTACCCATGTATATATCCTGTAAATAAAAGGCTATTAATTAAAAAAAAAAAAAAAAAACTTGAGAGTATAAGAATAAATGGACTTTTCCTTAAAATAATCAGCAGCATCTATTTAAAACCATCAGTAAGCATCATATGTAATGGAGACAAACTGCAACCATTCCCAATAAGATCTATAGGTGAACAAGGTTGCCCACTATCACCCATTACTATTTAATATTGTGTTAAACATAGCTATAGCAATAAAACAGAAAGATTAAAGGAATAAGAATAGGCAATGAGAAACCAAATTATATCACTCTTTGCCATTGACATGATGGTATGCCAGAACCCCAGAGATTCTGCAAAAGTTATTAGAAATAATCCACAACTTTATAGCAAAGTTGCTGGTTATAAAATAAACCCATAGTCATCAGCATTCTTATATATCACTAACAAAATTCAACAGTCAAATTTACAAAGAGATTCCATTTAAAGTAACTACTGATAATATAAAATATTTAGGAATCTATCTGCCAAGGAAATCAGAAACACATGAGCCAAAATTACAGACCACTTTTCATACAAATTAAGTCTGATCTAACCAATTGGAAAAATATTAAATGATCTTGGATAGGGCGAACAAATATAATAAAAGATGACAATATTACCTAAACTAATCTATTTATTGGCGCTATACCAATCAGACTCCCAAAAACTATTTTAATGACCTAGAAAAAAAATAACAACAAAGTTCATATGGAAAACAAAAGGTCAAAATTTCAAGGGGTGTGAAAAAAAAATCAAATGAAGGTGGCTTAGCTGTACCAGATCTAAAATTATATTATAGAGCAGCAGTTACCAAAACTATTTAGTATTAATGGAATAGATTAGTTGATCAGTGGAATTGATTACAGAGGTTCGAGGATAAAACAGTCAACAAATATAGCAACCTAGTCTTTGGCAAACCCAAAGATCCAACTTTTGGGATAAGAACTTACTATTTGATAAAAATTGCTGGAAGGTGAAACTAATATGGCAGAAACTAGGCATTGGTCATATAGCATTACACCAGATAAAGGTCAAAATGGGTTCATGACCTAGGTATAAAGAATAAATTATTAATAAATTAGAGGGAACACTTAGGATAGTTTACCTCTCAAGACCTGTGGAAGGGGAAGGTCTTTATGACCAAAAGCAGAACTAGAGATCATTACTGATCACAAAATAGAAAATTTCAATTATACCAAACTGAAAAGTTTTGTACAAACAAAACTAATGCAGACAAGATTAGAGGAAAAAAAACTAAATTGGGAGAAAATATTTTACAGTCAAAAGTTCTGATGATCCTCATTTCCAAAATATGAAGAAATTAACTCTAATTTATAAAAATCAAGCCATTCTCAATTGAAAATGGTCAAAGGATATGAACAGACAATTCTCAGATGAAGAAATTGAAACTATTTCTAGTCATATGAAAAAGATGCTCCAAGTCATTATTAATCAGAGAAATGCAAATTAAGACAATACTAAGATACCACTACACACCTCAGATTGGCTAAGATGACGGAAAAAATAATGATGATTGTTGGAGGATGCTGAGAACTGGGACGATGATACATTATTGGTGGAGTTGTGAATGGGTCCAACCATTTTGGAGAGTAGTTTGGAACTATGCTCAAAAGTTATCAAACTGTGCATACCCTTTGATCAGCAGTGTTACTACTGGGATTATATCCAAAGTTATAAAAGAAAGGAAAGGGACTGTATGTGCACGAATGTTTGCTTGTACTGTAGCAGTGGCTAAAGAGTGGAAACTGAATGGATGTCCATCAGTTGGAGAATGACTGAATAAATTGTGCTATGGATATTATGGAATATTACTGTTCTGTGAAATGACCAACGGATGATTTCAGAAAGGCCTGGAGAGACTTACACGAACTGATGCTGGAGTGAAATAGAGCAGGACAGAGATCATTATATACTTTAACAACAATACTATACATTGAAGCCAGTTCTGATGGACCAGGCCATCCTCAACGATGAGATCAACCAAATCATTTCTAATGGAGCAGTAATGAACTGAACTAGCTATACCCAGAAAAAGAACTCTGGGAATGACTAAAAACCATTACATTGAATTCCCAATCCCTATATTTATGCCCACCTGCATTTTGATTTCCTTCACAAGCTAATTGTACAATATTTCAAGAGTCTGATTCTTTTTGGCACAACTAAATAACGTTTTGGTCATGTATCCTTATTGTGTATCTAAGTTATATTTTAATATATTTAACATCTACTGGTCATCCTGCCATTTAGGGGAGGGGGGGGGGGTAAGAGGTGAAAAATTGGAACAAGAGGTTTGGCAATTGTTAATGCTGTAGAAGAAGTTACCCATGTATATATCCTGTAAATAAAAAGCTATATTAAAAAATAAAAAAAAGAAAAAATTAGAGACAAAGTTTGGCAATTGTAATATATTAAAATTTTTATGTATATATCCTGTAAATAAAAGGCTATTAAATAAAAAATAAAAAAAAAAAAAAGAAAATTAATTTTGGCTTTTAGAAGGCAGTAAAGAGCAAAGATAGCCCTTTGGTTCCCATATACTCAATACCAATAAATGTGAACAAAAAGTAAAACCTCGCTGCAAAAAAAAAAAAAACATTAACCAGAAAAGGAGGCAGAGTTGCTAGTATGAGAAAAGACCCAGCTCATGTGACAGTACAAAGTTCTGGAGACTCCTCTACCCCACTGAGTGTCTAGAATAAATAAGCTTGGTGCAAAAAACAATGTTGAAAAGAATTACTGAAATACAGTATTAGGATTTCAGAAAAGTCTGGAGAGACTTACATGAACCAATGCTAAATAAAGTGAGTAGTATCCAGAGAACATTTTACACAGCAATAAGACTATGTGATGATCAACTCTGATAGATGTGGCTCTTTTCAACAATGAGATGATTCAGGCCAATTCCAACGCACTTGGGATGAAATGAACCATCTGCATCTAGAAAGAGAACATTTGGGGAGTGAATGTGGATAGTAATATTTTCACCTTTTTTATTATTTGTTTGCTTTTTATTTCTTTTTCATTTTTTCCCTTTTTTTTAAACTGATTTTTGTTGTGCAGCATGATAAATATGGAAATATGTTTAGAATTGCATATGTTTAACTCATATTGGATTACTTGCTGTCTGGGGAGGGGGGGGAGGGATGGAGGGAAGGGGAAGGGAAAGAGAAAAATCTGGAACACCAGGTTCCAGGGTAGATGCTGAAAATTATCTTTGCATGTGTTTTGAAAATACAAAGATATTAAAAAAATGTTTAAAAAGAAGGAAAAACATCAGAATCCTTTTTCCTAAAGGATCACAGAAAATACTGTCTGCTTTAAGTTAAGGGATTGTCATTTTAGAATCTTCCCTCCCTCCAAAATCTTTACCAAGTAAAAGACCTTCCCTTAAAAAAAATTCCTGATAAAAACTGGCATTTAGTCTCACTTGCTAAGTGATATAGTTTTCAAAAAAAAAAAAAAAAAAAAAAAAGTACCATCTCCTGGTTAACCAGTGATGGAGGGCCTTTAAAAAAATTTCTGATAAAACTGGCATTTATTGGTAATTGACCAGATGTCCAAAAGAAAGGTAGCATCTGTTGGTTAACCACTGAATGGAGGGCCTTTGCCCAGAGGGATATTTGAAGGTTAATTCTGGGGATTGTAGAATCCTACTCTGTACAGAGGCTTTTAGAAGTAACTCATACCTACAGAATCTTAGGTATTATGTGAAAATTTAGTTATGTCCTATTGGTGTAAAGTGTCTCTCATACTTTGCCTCTTGTCACACCTCAGCGAGTTGAGTAATATTCCTATTTTAAGAATGGGGAAAATGAGGTATGAGAGGTTAAATGACTTGTGTAGGACTTCACAAATATAGTCAATAATGATAGTCAGGATTAGGCTTAGTTTTTAGTTCTTAGACCATCAAATAACAGCTATATAACACCATAAGTCAAAAGCATTTGTTCTTTATCTATATCCATTAAAACACAGAATTTGGGGGAGGAAAAGGATAAGAGCTCACATTCTAATTGGCATGACAACATGCAAATCATTATACAATACCTATATAGCAAAATTTTGAGTCTACTAAAAAAATGCAGGCAAACAGAAATAGAGGGATTGGGAATTCTATGTAGTGGTTCATCGTTCATCTCCCAGAGTCCTTTTCCTGGATATAGCTGCTTCAATTCATTATTGCTCTATTAGAACTGAGTTGGTTCATCTCATTATTGAAGATGACCATGTCCATCAGAATTGATCACCATATAGTATTGTTGTTGATGTATATAATTATCTCCTGGTCCTGCTCATTTCACTCAGCATCAGTTCATGTAAGTCTCTCCAGGCCTTTCTGGACTCATCCTGCTGGTCATTTCTTACAGAATCATAATATTCCATAATATTCATATACCACAATTTATTCAGCCATTCTCCAATTGATGGACATCTATTCTGTTTCCAGTTTCTGGCCACTACAAAGAGGGCTGTCACAAACATTCTTGCACTACAGGTTCCTTTCCCTTCTTTAAAATCTCTTTGGGATATAAGCCCAGGAGTAACACTGCTGGATCAAAGGGTACGCACAGCTTGATAACTTTTTGAGCATAGTTCCAAATCGCTCTCCAGAATGTCACAATTCCACCAACAATGCATCAGTATCCCAATTTTCCCACATAACCCTCCAACATTTCGCATTATCTTTCCCTGTTATTCTAGCCAGTCAGAAGGTGTGTAGTGGTATCTCAGAGTTGTCTTAATTTGCATCTGAGGAAAATGTTGTAAGAAGTTTTAAAATCCTGGCTAGCAACTGTACAGATAAATCAACAAAGGATTGATATGTATCTCACATTTTCACATATCACATTTATAGATATAGAGAGGAGAGGAGAGATGTTTACATATGTGTAGCTATAAAATAATATATATAAAATGTCACTTTCGGGGGGCTAGGGGAGTTACTTCTCCAGATCCAGTTAGAATAGAGAGGGTTCATAGGCAGGATTACAAAAAGCATTTGGGTATAAGAGCAAATAGGTCATCACAGGTTTTTTTCAGAAAAGATAAAGGATACTTCTTGTTATAAAGACCTGGTAATGACTCTAGGGGAGGCTTTATCTCTTTTGAGATAAGACTTCTGTAGGTTTGCCTATAGTGGAATATGTCTGCAGTAGGGAAGTGAGGTTGGGAAGGTTGGGACCATGCTGAGCTAAGAGACTTCAGGGAGTTTGCAGGATATTCTGACTCTGTTGAGGGTAATCCATTGGTGATGATCAGTGGGACTGATTAGATATGTAAGTGACTCAGTGAAAAACCTGAGAAAAGAAAGACTTCTTCCAAGGGCTCTAAACGGGAGATATGATATAGGGAAGCAGTTCCATACCTTACTCTCCTCCCTCTCTGTCCCCACAACTCCCACACCCCCCCCATATCACATTGTATTTTCTATTTCTGCACTCCCACCACCCATCTCACAGGAACTCTCCTGCCCTGATTTTTACTCATTTCTTTCAGTGTTTTTTTGTTGGAGAGTCTGACACAAGAACTGAACTATGCTTGCTTGGTGCAGCTGAAAATGAGAGTGGTTAGCCTTCAAGTCATAGGAGGCCCTCTATGAACCTCCATTTCCTTCTGGGCAAAATGAGAGAGGTTAAACTAGGCAATTCCCAAGGTTCCTTCCAGTTCTGACATTCTAGGATTCCAAGCCAGCAATTGATAAGGAAAATAAGCTCAGAGGTATGAGGCACAGAGGGGAGAATGGAAGGCTGGCTGTCCATGATATTTGGTGACTTTGAGTGGAAAAAAGAGTCTTAAACCTCAGCGGGACCTTCTCCCTTTCCATAGTACAAGCATCCTGCCTGGCTGCTCTGGGACATGGAATCTGTAATCCTATTGTTCAAGACTACATCAGATTCCCTAGGCTCTTCTTTCTGGGGTTGATGGGCAGTATGTTTATTTTTAGATGAACAAGTCTCAGTTCAATCATATTTTCTAATAATTATGAAAATTCTTAATGCCATATCTACACAAAAATTGAGCTCTTTGTCGAACTTTACATTTATATCTCTTGTTAAACATTGGACTTGGTAGTTCAAACTCATTTTACTGGAAACATTTGGGTAACATAAGGGGGATTATATGTTCAGTGGATAATTAAATAGTAGGATTGGAAAAGAGTTAACTTTTGGGGGGGGACATCCCTCATCCTACATGTCCAGAGACCCACGGATTCTCCATATTTCCCTTCTCTACCAGATTTCAGAGAGGACCCTTTCTACCATGCTTGCTCTAGTCTCTCAAATACCCAGAATCTCTTCTCCAAGTTCTGAAGTAGCTTTTGCTTTTTATGTAAAATACTGAGCTGTAACCCACCTCCACACATGCAAACAATTTTTTTTTTTTTGTAGAAATACTTTACACATTACCCGCTATACGCAGCTTAGTAACTGCAAACATATCCCAAGAATTTTAAAAGGATAGAAAAGGACCTACATGTACAAAAATTTTTATAGCAGCCCTTTCTGTAGTAGTAAAACTTCAAACAGATAGATGCCCATCAATTAGAAAATATTTAAATAAATTATAGTATGTAAATATTTATAGAATATTATTGTTCTGTAAGAAATGACAGCTCAGGGGCAAATTAGAAGAAACAATAAACTGGGAAAACATTTTTACAGTCAAAGATTCACAATAAAAATACTCATTTCCAAAATATATAGAAGTGACTCTAATTTAAAAATCAAGCCATTCTCAATTGAAAATGGTCAAAGGATATGAACAGACAATTCTCAGATAGAAAGAAATTGAAACTATTTCTAGTCATATGAAAAGATGCTCCAAAGTCATTATTAATCAGAGAAATACAAATTAAGACAACTCTAAGATGCCACTACACACCTATCAGATTAATAAGATGACAGGGAAAAAATAATAATGATTGTTGGAGGGATGCAGGAAAACTGGGACATTGATGCATTGTTGGTGGAGTTGTGAACAGAATCAGCATTCTGAAGTAGTTTGGAACTATGCTCAAAAGTTATCAAACTGTACATACCCCTTTGATCCAGTATACTACTGGCTTATATCCCAAAAGAGATTATAAAGAAAGGGAAAGGACCTGTATGTGCACGAATATTTAGCAGCCCACACAGTAGCTAGAAAACTGGAAACTGAGGGATGCCCATCAGTTGGAAGAGGCTGAATAAATTGTGGTATATGAATATTATGGAATATTACTGTTCTGAGAAGGCAATGACCAACAGGATGATTTCAGAAAGGCCTGGAGAGACTTACACGAACTGATGCTGAGTAGAAATAGGCAGGACCAGGAGATCATTATATGCTTCAACAACAATACTATATGATGACCAGTTCTGATGCCAAGGCCATCCTCAGCAACAGGAATCCAACCAAATCATTTCCAGTGGGCAGTAATGAACTGAACCAGCTATATACCCAGAAAAAGAACTCCTGGGAGATGACTAAAAAACCATACATTGAATTCCCAATCCCTATATTTGAACACATGCATTTTATTTCCTTCACAAGCTAATTGTACAATATTTCAAGTCTGATTCTTTTGTACAGTAAAATAACATTTTAGTCATGTATACCTATTGTATCTAATTTATATTTTAATGTATTAACATCTACTGGTCATCCTGCCATCTGGGGAGGGTAGGGTAGAGGGAAAAGTGGAACAGAAATTTGGCAATTGTTAATGCTGTAAAGTTAACCATACATATGACCTGTAAATAAAAGGCTATTAAATTTTAAAAAAGGATGGAAAGGGACCTGTATGTGCACGAATGTTTGTGGCAGCCCTTTCTGTAGTGGTAGGAAACTGGAACTGAATGGATGCCCATCAATTAGAGAATGTTTAAATAAATTATGGTATATAAATGTTATGGAATATTATTGTTCTGTAAGAAATGACCAACAGGATGATTTAAGAAAGGCCTGGAGAGATTTACACGAACTGGTGCACAGGTAAATGAGCAGGACAATGAGAGGAGATCATTATATACTTCTAACAACAATACTATATAGTGACCACTTCACAGTGGACTTGGCCATCCTCAACAAGAATCAACCAAATCATTTCAATGCAGCAGTAATGAATTAGACCAGCTACATGAAGAAAAAGAACTCAGGTGATGACTAAAACCATTACATTAATTCCCAATCCCTATATTTATGCCCACCTACATTTGATTTCCTTCACAAGCTAATTGTACATATTTCAGAGTCTGATTCTTTTGTACAGCAAAAATAACATTTAGTCATGTATAGTTATTATTATCTAATTTATATTTTAATATATTTATCTACTGGTCATCCTGCCATCTAGGGTAGGGATAGAGGTAAGAAGTGAAAAATTCGAACAAGAGGTTTGGTAATTATTAAAGCTGTAAAAGTTACCCCATACATATAACCTATAAATAAAAGGCCTATTAAATAAATAAAAAAGAAAAGAAAAGAAAGAAAGAAATGACCAGCAGGATGAATACAGAGAGGCTTGGTAGAGACTTATGAATGATGTTAAAAGTGGGAATAGAGCAGAACCAGGAGATTATATATACTTCAACAACGACACTGTATGAAAGATGTATTTTGATGTAAGCTGATTTCTTTGACAAAGAAGATCTAACTCAGTTTCAATTGATCAGTAATGGACAGAAGCTTAGCTACACCCAAAGAAAGAACACTGAGAAATGAATAAACTATTTGCATTTTGTTTTCTTCAGCGAATTATTTCACTCTGTATCTAAGACATACTGTAACATATTTAACATATATAGGACTACTTGCCATCTAGGAGACTGCTGCAGAGAGTGGAAAAATCAGAACAACATTGAAATTACCAATGGAAGGATAATATTTATAAAAATTACCCTAGCATTAGTTTCCCTCAACAAAAAACAAAAAAAATCAATAAAAAAAGAAAAAGAAAAAGAAAAAAGAAAAAATTACCACAGATATTTTTCAATAAAAACTTTAATAAAAAAAAAAGAAACAACAAATGCACATATAGATAAACTAGAGATAGAAAATAAAAAGAAATAATATTAGAGAAATAATCACAAGCAAAAAAAAACATCCAGAAACCTGAAAAGAATAAAGGAAAAAAACACCACAATAACCATAGAAATTAATGGAGTACACTACTTAGTACAACATTAATATAATATTATATACTATTAAAAGTATAAAACATGTAATGTCAGAAAAACAACTACACAAAATATTTTTTAAATACCAAGAAAACAAAGAAATTCACAAAAGCAAATAAATTGAACAATCTCTTTAAATATTTAAAAAATTTTTAAAACAAAAAGCCAATATAAAAACAAATTCAATTTGAAAACCAAAGAAATTTTTAGTGTATTTCTGTATATATAGAAAACTTCATATTTTGGTGTATTAAATTTAAATACATAATTTTTAAATTAAAAAATTTAGTAATAAAAACACTTACAAGTAAGAAAGAACTGAAAAGGCACAGAAAGGTTAAGAAATAGGAAATTAGGAATAAAATTAAATTGAAATAACAAAAGCCAAATGCAAGTAATATATTCTATCATCTTAATAAGTGAAAGAGTAACCCACTTCTATTTAAAACAATATCTCCCTATCAACACTTTATTTTTAATATATACTAACTTAAAAAAGTCCATAAGCAGAAAAAACCAAAAAAAACATTAATTTTAACTTCTGCAAATTTTATCAACTTCTTTAAGCAAAATTCTTTCTACAACTAAACTTATTTACATCTGAAAAAGCAATATCAAAACCTCTTTATTGCATTCTTAATAAAAAGCAAAAAGCCAAGAACATTTGTCAATTTAAATCACAAGAAATTAAAAATAAAAATTTTAATATCACAACATCTTATTACTTTAAGTCCCTTGTTAAATACACAATCAAAAACTCTACACTTCTATATCTGGCTTAGTAACAAAATACTCTTTAACCTACATAGGCAAAAATTACATCTTTATTATGCAACTTACCGTAAAATTTCTATCTGAAACAAAAATTTTGTTTCAACTTGGAGGTAAAGTTTGGGAGGAATATTAAGTTGGGGAGATAGAAGACAAAAGAAAAAAAATAGAAGTCGTTGAAGAATTTTGATTATATGTATATGTGTGTGTAGTGTGAAATCAACATACTGTCACTTTCATTGTGATTTTTCTCTTCCAACATGATTCATAAAGTAATATGTACTAAAAAAGTTAATAACAGAAAACCAGAAGAAATAAAATAATTGATTTTTTAAAAAAAGAAATTCAGGCCCATGGGGCCAAAAAAAAAATAAATTGGCAAACTAGAAAACATAGCTTCAATTATTGTTTTGTTGATTAAATAGACTTAAGAAAATAATGGAGAAAACATTAATAATGAAGATTAAATGAAAATAACTGGTGTTTTACATTTTTTCTAGAAAAATGGTGATGTAAAAAAAAAATAAAATGTTTGAGTATACCAAAAATGTTATGTGTAAATAAATTAATTTATATTTTTTACATTATATAAGCATTTCCTGTTAATATATACATTCACATTTGATGTGAATATAAATTTTGGCTACAAGGCAATTGGGGGTTAAGTGACTTGCCCAGGAGCAGCTTTGCTAAAAGTAATCCCTTGCAACCCCGCCCCCACTCCCATATCACATTGTATTTTCTATTTCCGGACTACCACCACCCATCTCTAGGAACTCTCCTGCCCTGATTTTTCACATAGTTCACTGGTGTGTTTTTGTTAGGAGAGTCTAACATGGAACTGACTGTACTTAGTGCAGCTGAAAATGAGAGGTTAGCCTTCAAGTCATAGGAAGCCCTCTATGAACTCATTTCCTTCTTGGCAAAATGAAAGAGGTTAAACTAGGTAATTCCAAGGTTCCTTTAGGTTCTGACATTTCTAGGTCAGTAATTGATAAGAAAATAAGCTCAGAGGTATGAGGCACAGGGGAGAATGGAAGAGCTGGCTGTCCATGTTATTTGGTAGTTTAGTGGAAAAAAGAACTTGGAACTCAAGCGGGACCTTCTCCCTTTCCATACTACAAGCATCCTGCCTGGCTGCTGTGGGACATGGAATCTGTAATCCTATTGTTCAGACTACATCAGATTCCCTAGGCTCTTCTTTCTGGGGCTGATGGGCAGTATGGGTAACTAGAGCAGTGTGAGGAAAAACCCCAACCACAGTGGCAGTCACATCAGTGAACAGCTCCCTCCTCCTCTGCCCAAATCCCCAGGCAAAGCAGGGAGTAATCTTCCCCCTTCACATTCACAAAACAATCTAGGATTTTCATCTCCCAATTCAAGACTTCCACGCTTGAGAACTTTCTGCTCTTTGTAGGAAATTTTTAGGTGATCTTATTCTCATCTGTCCTTCTGACTTCATTCCAGCTTTCCCTCTTCCCCATCTACAGAAAGCAGGTGATGGAAACATTGTTGTTCTTCCACCCATTCTCTGTGAGAGAGTCCGGCCTTGGTGGGGAATTCAAACTCCCATAACTTCCCTTATTTGCACCTCTAATTCCCTGGGATGGGCTAAAGCCCTAGAAGGTGGGGGCAGTTCTAGAGGTAGTGGAAGTGCTCCAGGCAATGGCTCAGACCATTAAGAGGTCCTTCACCAATGTTCCACAGCTCACGGTGTCCCCCATACTCAACCAGCTTACTATGCATCCAGCTGTGCTCTTTCTGCTACTTGGTAAGTACTGGCTTTGGTTTAGTTGGGGGGCAGTGTGTAGTAGTTATTACCATTAGAGATGGTCTTCATTGGCAAATGACCCAGATCCCATAGAATGGTTTTTGGGCACTAGGAAGAAAATGGGCTGCTCAGCTTCAGAATGCTTCTGCAAAAGCAGAAATGCATAACAGCTACGAATCTCACCTATTGCTCTCTTCTAGAAAAAGTATTTGATCTTCAGTTTGAGGATCAAAGCATAAAGGCAGGTAATTTAGTGGGAAAGATTAAATTTAACCATGTTTTCTTAGATTGTGTCTTACGGCCTTCTACTCTATCAGGAAAGACACAATATGCAGGTATAGATTTCTTTTCAAGAAGATGCAGTTTCAAATTAGGGAGTGCATTCAGAGCACAATCTCCTTCATGAGCCAAAATCCTATTTTGAAAACGGCAATAGGAATGTGATTTTTCCCCCCTGCTTCACTTCTGCACTTCTCAGATGAAATCAAAAGAACATAGAGTGAAAAGATGCAGAGGAGACAAACTCAAAATCTGGTTTGAGGGATTCATTAGCTTGTCTTGCAACTGAATGTGTATGAAAATTTGGTTGTGGGGGGTGAAATGGGAACCAGTTCTCATTTCAGTCTCACAGACTGGTCTCATTTCAGAATGTGGTCGACCTCTTCCAGAGACCACCTGTGGGTGGCTCTGATACTCTTGCAGTGGCTGTAGTAGTATCCCACAGATTTGGGAGGGAAAATATGTGGCAGCATCCTCATCTCAAGTCCTAGGTTGTCTCTGCAGCTCATTGTTTCATATCCCCAGAGTAAGTATAAAATCTATACATTTCTGTTCTACCTCCCAGGTTGTATACAATCCTGGAAGTGAACCACTCAAAATTTTGCATAGCAACTTCAAATGCTCCAGTGGATCCATATCTTGGTCCATAAAGTCTTGAGTTAAAGGCTGATCACATTTAAGCTTCCCTAAATCAGCTGAGCATTTAATCCTATAATTCTGCATATTTAAATTATCAAAAGTTTAAAAGCTGTTCTCCATAATTGTTTACGTTAATCTTAACAAATGTATTTGCAACTTTACCTACCCATGCATGGTGCCATAAATTCTCTATTACAATGTACCACATTTGACTTTTCTAATTCTTTTCCCAGCAATTTTCTCGTTTCCCATGGAGCAATTTACTGTTGCTGTGGTGTGCTGCCTCAACTGTCTTTAACGCTAAACCTTGATGATGCTTCATATTTGGCATGCGTAGATAGTGAAAGTGTCAGATATTCTAGTTCATGAGGGATTACTCCGGAGTTTTATGGAAATGACATTGCTGCGTCTTGCTCAGCCTGTCACCTTCTAGGTATGTGCAGCCCATTTGTTTACTGAGCCGATCACAGTTTCCCTCATGGAGCTTCCTGCTGGGCCACAGGTTGGGGACATGTCCAAGAGAGAGGTGAGTCTCCAAGGGGTTAGAAAAATATCTGAATATTACTTTGGTCCTCGGATTTTTACTGTATAAATGTGATTCCCTTTCCACAGCTCTACCATATTAAAAAATTCCAACTGCAATCTGTATTTGGGATACATTGAAATAAACCAGTTCCTGTCAATTACTGGTATTTGAAGCAGTGATTATAGGGAAGAACAGTGGATAATGACTTTGTTCTTACCCACAGTACGGCAACCGCTCCGGTCAGGCTTGATACTCCAGCAACTGGAACTGAAGATCATTGGACCCAAAGAATGTCAGTGTCTCTATAACTACAACGGTCCCTATAATTTTACTGGGAAAATATTACCTACTATGCTATGTGCTGGCTACAAGGAAGGGAAAAGAGGTCCCTGCCAGGTAAAATGGGGACCTATGCTCTGCTTCATCCAGCTGCCATTATACTGTTAATAGTAGTTACTAAAACCTTTGCTCCTACCCCAACTGGTACTGTATCTATTGTGTCTCCTAGTGGCTTCCCAGTTTGATTTTCCAGATATGCTTAGTATGTTCTTCTTTTTTCTCTTAATCTTATATTTTATTATAGCTTTTTATTGACAAAACACATGCAAAGATAATTTTTCAACACTGACCCTTGCAAAAACTTTTCTTCCAACTTTTCCCCTCCTTTCCTTTCCCCACTCCCAAAATGGCAGGTAGTCATGTAAAATATGTTAAAGTATATGTTGAATACATATACATATACATACATATACAATATATGTATACATATTTATACAGCTGTCTTGCTGCACAAGAAGAATTTATCCAAGTCATGTCTCCTATGCATGCAATCACATGGCTGTCCTGGGTCAGAAACAGGAAAGGGTGGTATAGAAAGTCAGGATTGATAAGAAGGTGGAGTTACAAGTACCAGACATACTTAGTATTTTCAAATTGGCATAAAATATATTCCCTCTTGCATCCTTTCCCTCTCTGCGCCTCTCCAAATTATTTAAGCACATTCTGCTACTTCCCTAGTGGAATTTCGAGTGTTGACCACATAAGAGCTTTGTATATGCTTTTCCACTATGGATATTCCCTCCCTCCAGCATAGTTCTGAAGCACTTGGGCGTTATCTACTCACAGAGACTCTGAGGCCCCTTGCCTATGAGAACAAAAGGCCAGTGGTTCCCTGGCTAGAATCACCAATTTGTATGGATGTACAGGAAGACCGGCCAGGGAATCTTTGTAAATGTGGTGGCCTTTGAAGACTGGATCAGGGAACGAGTGGAAGGCGCAGCTTTCCCTGAGCAACCCGAGCCGATCCCAATGCCTTTGGTTGAAGACTCTGACAATTGTACTATTGCCTTGCCAGGTAAATGAGATTGGAAGTGACAATTCTGAACTAAAACAATGGGAATTCAGCCAGTCTAAATGTTAACTTTCTTGACTAGAATGTGACTGCTCCCAGACCTGGTGACTGGCCCTGGAAAGCTGTAATAATTATTCCAGCATCTCTACCCTGCCATGGGGTGTTGGTAGCAGAGAAATGGGTTCTTGCACCAGCCAGCTGCTTTCAGGAGTAAGTAATATTTGCTGTGGAATTGTCTTTCAGAAGGAAGAATGGGGGGAGGGGGTTACAGGTCATGAATAACTTAATGGATAGTTGATTCTTACATTTCCTCTGGTTAAGTAACTTTCTCCCCAACCTACAGCCGAAAAGACATCAGTAGTTGGTACGTGATACTTCCACACAAGGGACAAAGGATACCTATTCTCCGCGCACTGTTAAATGTCAACTTCACAAGGGATTATGAGTATGACCTTGCCCTCTTGGAGCTAGCAGTCCCAGTGTCTTTTACTGAGGATACAAGGGCCGTGTGTTTAATCTGCATCCTACTTTTGCCCAGTAGCCAGTGCCGTCTGATCAAGCAGGGCCGGGGGGGTGAGTCTACAATTCCCCTCTGCACATCCAGCTGAAAAAGCTAGGAGGCACGGCAAGTCCTGCGGCTTTCCACTTTGTTGTCTCCCCAGAGCCACCCCTGGCTTCCCCGTCCCTGTTGGAAGCTGAAATGGCATCTAACTGGTGGTGTTATTGCGTCCATGGCTCGAAGGTGGACAGGGTACCCAACCCCTTGGAGAATCCTAGCATCCTGTGTGCTGAATACCATGAAGAGAGGAGAAAAAATGGCTGTTGGGTAATGAAGGGGTTCTGATAACCTGCTTGAGGCAGCAGGAGCCCTAACTGGGGCATCTGGGGCCCTGTCCATATTTCTAATAAACCTTCTCATTTCTCAGATGGGAAGTCGCTTTGGGGCCTCTTATAGAGATCAGGATCCTGGTTTCTAGCAGGTCTTTCAAAAGCCTCAGCAAATTGTCTTCAGCCTCAGTGTTCTCCCTCTACAACTTCAAGCCTCTGGATGAGCAGAGGCAGCCCCTTACCTCCTACATGGAGGATCAGCTCCAACTGGGACTTTCAGCTGTGAGGACTCTATCATTCTGTCCCTCCAAAACCAAGTTTGGAGGTGAGGAGAATCTTGTTTTCAAGGCCAGCTCTTTGGGCAGGGAGGCAACAGGGAGGTTTGGGTTGAGGGATGCATTTGAGTAGGATTTCAAATATTCGTGGTGCTTGAGGTTCAGGTTGTCACTGGGAAGGAAGTGACTGTGGGGCCATAGCCATGAGTCCTTAAACTGTGACTAATGCCTGCCTGTGCATCTCCTTTTCAAGCTTGTGGTATTCAGTCATACAAAGACAGTAACCCATGGCCCTGGGTGGCAGAGGTGCACGGTGCCAGGGACATAAGTTTGCATGGCCACTCTAGTGAGCTCAGTGGTTCTAACAGACACTCATTGTGTGCCCAGGTAGGTTTCTTTTGGGGTGGGCGGTGGGGAAGTGAGAGACTAGCCCATTTCTCTGCTCTAATTTGAACAAATAAAACATCCTCTTCAACAGGCATGGCTCCATAGCGTCCGTCTACAGGTTAAACTGGGTAGAAGTGCGGCTTGGTACCCAGGCCAGGTGTCAAGGCTGGTCAGCAGCATTCCGTGCAAGAGGATCCACCCTAGTCCTACTGAAGCTAGGGCAGGTGAAATTCAGCTATGCTCTGCCAGTCTGTCTCAATTCTGGGCCAGTTTCAACAAATATGAACTGTTGGATGATAGGCTGGAAAGATACTGTAAACCGAGGTGAGCAAAGAGATCCTAGGGTCCTAAAATAGGAATTTTTTTTTTTAAGTCTAGGTCCTCTAAACGAGTAGATTGAAATGGAGGGATGGGGCTGGGGGACTGATGCCTTCACGCAAGACATTGTTCTTGTTTCTGATAGGTCTCCATTCTATTCCCAAGTCCCCCAGGCAGTACCCGTGTTCATCTGGACCCGAAAAAAGTGCCCCGCCCTCAACAAGCACACCCTACCTCTGGGAACCATCTGTGCACTAGATGGCAGCAAAAGAATACAAAGATATGCGGTATGAATGGTCTGGAATGGTCAAGTGATGGGGAAAGCGAATCTGGGATTGGGAAACTGTAATGAAGGGACATCAGGGGACAGGGGTGGGGATGTAAACCCTCTTGTCAATTTGCCTATCCTCATCCAACCTCCAGAAGTCCTGGAAGCTAAAGCTTTTCTTATTCTTTCATGCAGGTTGGCCCGGGCTCATCTCTCATGTGCAAACAAGGACCTGACTCCTGGGTCCTGATGGGCATTTCAATAAGGGGAAGCCAAAAACTGTTTGCCCCAGTGGCGACCCAACAGTCTTGGATCTCTCGGACTGTGTGGGATGCACCCTTTGTGTAATTCAGCCAGTGACTCCAGACCTTGAACAGATCCAGAAGCAGAGCCTGAACTGTTCTTCTACTGCACAGGGGGAGAGGTTGAAACGTCCCTCTTTCTCTATAAATCAGTCTCAAATGGCTGCCTATGGAATGCACCCAAACCAGTTCCATGCTGGGAACCTCGAAAGCTTCAAGAAGGGTGACAATGGTGATGACAAACTGGTGTCTAATTGGACTTGCATTCCAAGTGGTGATAATTTGAGCCAAAGAATCCTGGGGGTGGAATGAATATGTTCAATAAACACAGTGCTAACATTACCAGGAGCTTCTTCATGCCTGATGCCTGTGGGGGGAGTTGGGGAAATATCAAAGGAACATTAGGAATTGGGTTCAGGGGAAGAGAAAAAGGCAGTCCCGGGGGCCAACAACCCACTGGTTTTAGATGAGAGGTTTTGCTTAAACTCTGCATAAAGCACGGTCCTAGCTTAAAGGAGCAATCACAAACTGAAGGCGAAAGCCTAGATGTGCAGTCCAGTGGAGGGGAGCCAGCTAGTTTATTCTGAGGGTGTTGTCTACAGAGCTGCTCAACCCTCACCCTCAACACACTACAAGTGCCACAAGTTTGAGTCAAAGACCAGAGCTAGAAGAGAAATTTGTAGCTGATAACGTGGCAACTGCCATTCATTCCTGCCTTCATTGGGCAGGGTGTGCCCAAGGTCAGCTGAGTGTTTGTCATATGCAGCATTCAGTATGTGTCTCAAGCACGTTGATTTGCCATCAAATGATCAGAGTAGGTCTAGCTCTACCCTTGGACAAAATTAGCTACTTCTGACGACTCTAAAATCTGTCAAAGAGGGGAAATTGCACCTCTATCCCATCTTGGTAGGCAAGAGATATCCCACTTTATAATTACCTGGCAAACACTAAGTTTGCCCATTGTTTTGCTTGGTGTTTCTAACTGGTTCTCCTGGGAGTGGAAGTAGATGGCCTCCGATATTATCCCTCATAACCAAAATCAAAGCTTTGACTAAGCACAGCGGGTAGAGGCTTAAATTCTTCTAACAGCAGTTCTGTCCACCTTTTCCTGGATTCTCGAATTGAGAGATCCCCTTCCCCCCGCCCGCCACCCTACCCCTCCCCAAGAGTGGATACAAGTGAAGGAAAAGTGATGTTTAAATAGTGTGGATCTACCTTACAGAGGAGTTTCCTTGGCACTAGTTTTAAGAGAACAAGAGTTTTTTCCTGATCTGATAGGGTGACTCATGTGGTAAAGGTCAGGCTGCTAATAATGAGTGCAGACCCCAGTCCCAAACTTCCTTCAGGTAAGGGAAGGGAGGCGGAGCACAGTGGAGGTGGGCGGTACTGCTCAGGGAAGCTAAGTCCCCATTGGGCTAAGCTGGCCACTGAGGAAGCCCTAGAAAAGGTTGTACTGTGGCAGGTAGAGGCGGGCAGGGCGGGAACAGGTGACACAGGATACCAGCTCAGCCATTCCAGACCCCTCCCTGAGATCCTGCCCAGCAGCTCAGGCTCTTGCTTTTAGATCCGGTAGCCAAGTGGAGGTCGTCTTACAAAGGACAGGCTAACCTGCCCCGTGGAACAGACCTTTTGGGCCTGGGGAACGGCAGGCACGTCGCAGACCAGGGCCAGGAGCTGCAGGATGGGCCTGGGGTTGGTGACCCTGCCAAGCTTGTTGAATCTGCTACTGCTTGGAAGGGGTGAGTGAAGGCAGCGGGTGGAGATCAGCGCGACTGTAGGTGGCCGGTCTTCCCCTTCCCCCGTTTCCCATCCCCGTAGTTTACTAGTTCACTGTTCCTCCACTCTTGTCACCTCCCCTCCCAATCACGGCTGACCTAGCCCTTCTCCCACTCCCTTAAATCTTAAATCTTCCAAATTTTCTACTTTTCGTCCCATCCCAACATCCCAGACCCCAACTATGGCCACCTCCCCCTTTCCCGCTCTGCTCATTTTCTTTTCTCTTTGCTTTCAGGGGCCGATGGGAAAGAAGGTGAGAACCTGGGAAAAGAGGAAAGGTGGGGCAAATAGGGAAGGAGGAGAAAAAGTAACCAAGGGAAAAGTCTTTGAAATGAAAGTGGAGAGAAAGAAAACAGAAGGAAATTAAAAGAAACACAGAAAAAGAAAAAGGTAGTACAATATATAAAATAGAAGAAAAGTATCAAAAATGAAAAAGAAGAAAATAAATACATTAGAAAAAAATACAGAAATTAGAAAGGAAAAATTAGTAAAAAGTAATATTAAAATTAAAAATGCTAAATAATTTAAGAAAAAACCCATTCACTAATTTAAGAACACCAATCCCTAACAATCCCTCCCTACTTTATCCTCTTCAAAATTTCCTGTAGTATAGCCCCTCAAGCACATTATAAAAGCGGCCACCAACTTCCCCTAGCAATGCCTTAGCAAATCAACATAACCTATGCATCCATTATACGGTAACTCTCTCTTATATCCAAACAATGGTACGCTTTACCCTACTCCCAAAGTTAAACAAAAAAACCCAAGAAAAAACACAAGAAACACAAGTGCAAGAACAAAGAAATTTTAGAAAAATAGAAAAGAACAAAGTACTGCTAAATTCAAAAGCAAAGTAGAAAAGAATGAAAGAACTCTCCATCCAACTCTCCTTCACTTACCCCACCCCTCTTCTCCAAGAAACACATAAATTTGAAGGTACCAAAGTAAGCTTCAATACATCAACTCACTTTCTATAACCTAATACCCAGTAATCATGACAGCCAACAAAATCTTCACCCATCATAACTATACAGAAGAAAGTCACAAGAAACATTACTCTCTTCACTTCAAAGTCTCCTATGACCTTCTAAAGAAATCCATCACATCCCATCCACCACAACTACCAATACTCTTTCCCCAACGAACTCCATTACACCGTCACAAGCACAAAAGCCCAACACACACTCAAAATGAACTCTATCGTATATAAATTTACCAGAAACAGCAATATTCAAAAATAGAAGAATGGAAAATTTGATATATACCCTTATCTGCTTTTACTACAATGAAAGTCTTTCTAACCCCAAAATCTTTAGCAACTAGAGAAGTACACCCCAGTGTAAAAACATGCTATCTTTACAACATAAAACACAATCCCTGACCAAACCACCATTATCCAACTTGAACATAGTATTATTTCTTTATAAAAATGTAAAATACCTACCAAGTAAACCTGTCTTGGAACAAGAAAATGAAAAAATGCAAAAGAAAAAGAAACAAACCCCTAAACATGAAATTTTACCTAGCCCCACAAAAACTTTAGAAATTTAATGCTTAAAAAACTCAACTATCCAACAAAATACTTCTTCTCACCCCTCCAATTTGTCATCCATTATATTTTTACTAGTATAACTTTTATTAACAGAAACCCATACCTATTATCCCCTTACCTCACTTCTATTTCTAACTTTTCCCCTCCCTCCCTCCATCCCCTCCCCCTTTCAACACTTATCCCTATACATATTAACCTCACAATATATCCCAAATACAACATATATACAAAATAAAACATTCTCTTATTTTAGAAAAATTTCCCTCATCCATTAATACAATAAAAGTTAATTAACTCTCAGTGCCTATTTCTAACCTTTTGTGGTTTCTCTTTTCAAGAGAATTCTGAAAACCACTCTCTTGTCCCTGTAGAAACCACTTCTAATTTCTGGCACAGTATTGTAAGTTGAGAAGATAACATGAGCTCCCAACACACAAATTTTATACTCCCCACAACTTTCTACTTCATAGAATACACCATAAAATCTCCAAAAATCCAATCTCACCCTACGTACCCCACATGGCAAAAGTCCCCTTTGAATATAAACCTATGCAAAACTACTTAAACTCAATTCAACCTCAACCCTTAACCCCAAACTTACTACTTCTATTTCCTTATGTCAATCTTCATCACCTCTTGCTAAAACAAAGCAAAAATTTCTACAAACTTTACCTAATTTCGTAAAACTCCAATCACCACCCTCACTACCTCCTAGACAACTAACACACAATCTCCCTCCAACCCTAAGCACAAACACTCTCTTCTCACTGGGACTTGAAACTTCAGATTGTGGAATTGTGGTCCACCTTCAAAATCAACTCTCAATAACCTCAGACTCAGGTTCCTCATCTGTAAAATGAGAGGACTGAATTAGACAGCCTCCGAAATCCTTTCCAGATCTGGAGATATTATCCTTCAAGCACTGAGGAGGGACTAAGGGGACATCCTGACCTTTGAGCCAGCTTCTTCCACACCACAATAGCAATGGTTCTTGGTGTGTGGTTTGTGGCCTGAGCCTGTCTTCATTCTCAAGATTTGTGGCTGTTGTCAGAGGTCTCCCAGTACAGACTTTGGTGGATAACCTGAGACTTCTTGTCGGGGACAGGTACTTCTCTGACTACCATTGGAGAATTCTGCTGCTCTTCTGGAGTACTTGCCCCTTCACCCCAAATCCATGTCAGCTCAGAGATTTGGTGGAGACTGGCCACCACAAAAGCCAACCTCAGTACTGGTTCTTGTGTTCTACAAATAACCCCCTTGAGCAGAGAGCAGCTGCATGTGCCGTCTTTTTCCTTGCTCTCTTCATGAAGGATTAACCTCCTGTACTGGCTGACCATCCCCCCAAATCCCAAAGGTAGTTAACTACTGGCCCTTCCCTACACAGGACCCTACCCTGTAGCCACCTATTATTGGACTCCCTCCCTCCTCCTCTACTGCACCCTGGAGGACTGAGCCACCCCTGGGAAAGGACTGAGGGGTGAGGTGTGTCTGTGTGTGTTTGTGGGTGCATGCAGGAAGGCAGCATAATTCTGTCAAACCATTTGTATAAGCAACAAGTGGCCTGTGAAGTCTCATCAAGCTGTTGATCCCATAGCCCCAATTATTGTTCTTCCCCATTTTTCCCTTCCCAAACGGCCAATTTTTCAATTGTACAGTGATGAGCTAAAGTCTCTTTATTAAAAAAATATTTTAGGGCTTGAAGGTGGGCATACAAGTCTATACATATTTACAGACAGGGAAAAGAGGCACCTCTCACAGGTCTATAGACTGCCAGTGGGAAGAGATGCAGGGAGGTGCAGGGGAATTGGTTTCAGTACCACTCACTTCTTAGACAACTTTACTTGCTTATGCTTGGGTGGTGCCCACTTGAGACAAACTGAGTCCACTGTAAGGAAAAAAGAAGAAAAAAGTCAAAAAGATGGGTTGGCTGGAACATGGGGTGAGGGGCTGCCTCTGCCTGATGGATGGCAGAGACCCTGGAGCTGGAGAAAGCAAAAACAATGATATCCCTCTTCCTCAAGAAGTGACAGATGTAGAGGGTACAGAATGAGATGTGTGTGCATGTATTTTAACATGGCCAATAGGAGTTTATGTATCTGTCACAAAGAACTTTTTCCTCAATGACTTAGAGGGTAGAAAGAACAGAAAATGTCAAAGAGTCTAGCGTTCTAGACTGAGATGCCTGCCATTTCTAACACTTAGGATTTACACACGAGGAGGGATCCCACGTTTGCACTAGGCCGTGGCTTGAAGTTTCAGTGAGCTGAGTGAGAACAAAGGGCATACTGATTGAGGGGAGCCTGCAGTTTATTTTTAGATGAACAAGTCTCAGTTCAATCATATTTTCTAATAATTATGAAAATTCTTAATGCCATATCTACACAAAAATTGAGCTCTTTGTCGAACTTTACATTTATATCTCTTGTTAAACATTGGACTTGGTAGTTCAAACTCATTTTACTGGAAACATTTGGGTAACATAAGGGGAATTATATGTTCAGTGGATAATTAAATAGTAGGATTGGGAAAGAGTTAACTTTTGGGGGGGACATCCCTCATCCTACATGTCCAGAGACCCACGGATTCTCCATATTTCCCTTCTCTACCAGATTTCAGAGAGGACCCTTTCTACCATGCTTGCTCTAGTCTCTCAAATACCCAGAATCTCTTCTCCAAGTTCTGAAGTAGCTTTTGCTTTTTATGTAAAATACTGAGCTGTAACCCACCACCACTCCACATGCAAACAAATTTTTTGTAGAAATACTTTACACATTACTCTTTATCGCAACAGTATTGCTACTGGGCTTATATCCCAAAGAGATTTTAAAAGGATGGGAAGGGACCTACATGTGCAAAAATTTTTGTGGCAGCCCTTTCTGTACTGGTAGGAAACTGGAAACTGAATGGATGCCCATCAATTAGAGAATGTTTAAATAAATTATGGTATGTAAATGTTATGGAATATTATTGTTCTGTAAGAAATGACGAGCAGGGCAAGATTAGAAGGGAAACAATAAACTGGGAAAACATTTTTACAGTCAAAGATTCTGATAAAGGACTCATTTCCAAAATATATAGAAGTGACTCTAATTTAAAAATCAAGCCATTCTCAATTGAAAATGGTCAAAGGATATGAACAGACAATTCTCAGATAGAAAGAAATTGAAACTATTTCTAGTCATATGAAAAGATGCTCCAAAGTCATTATTAATCAGAGAAATACAAATTAAGACAACTCTAAGATGCCACTACACACCTATCAGATTAATAAGATGACAGGGAAAAAATAATAATGATTGTTGGAGGGATGCAGGAAAACTGGGACATTGATGCATTGTTGGTGGAGTTGTGAACAGAATCAGCATTCTGAAGTAGTTTGGAACTATGCTCAAAAGTTATCAAACTGTACATACCCCTTTGATCCAGTATACTACTGGCTTATATCCCAAAAGAGATTATAAAGAAAGGGAAAGGACCTGTATGTGCACGAATATTTAGCAGCCCACACAGTAGCTAGAAAACTGGAAACTGAGGGATGCCCATCAGTTGGAAGAGGCTGAATAAATTGTGGTATATGAATATTATGGAATATTACTGTTCTGAGAAGGCAATGACCAACAGGATGATTTCAGAAAGGCCTGGAGAGACTTACACGAACTGATGCTGAGTAGAAATAGGCAGGACCAGGAGATCATTATATGCTTCAACAACAATACTATATGATGACCAGTTCTGATGCCAAGGCCATCCTCAGCAACAGGAATCCAACCAAATCATTTCCAGTGGGCAGTAATGAACTGAACCAGCTATATACCCAGAAAAAGAACTCCTGGGAGATGACTAAAAAACCATACATTGAATTCCCAATCCCTATATTTGAACACATGCATTTTATTTCCTTCACAAGCTAATTGTACAATATTTCAAGTCTGATTCTTTTGTACAGTAAAATAACATTTTAGTCATGTATACCTATTGTATCTAATTTATATTTTAATGTATTAACATCTACTGGTCATCCTGCCATCTGGGGAGGGTAGGGTAGAGGGAAAAGTGGAACAGAAATTTGGCAATTGTTAATGCTGTAAAGTTAACCATACATATGACCTGTAAATAAAAGGCTATTAAATTTTAAAAAAAAAAAGGATGGAAAGGGACCTGTATGTGCACGAATGTTTGTGGCAGCCCTTTCTGTAGTGGTAGGAAACTGGAACTGAATGGATGCCCATCAATTAGAGAATGTTTAAATAAATTATGGTATATAAATGTTATGGAATATTATTGTTCTGTAAGAAATGACCAACAGGATGATTTAAGAAAGGCCTGGAGAGATTTACACGAACTGGTGCTGAGTGAAATGAGCAGGACCAGGAGATCATTATATACTTCAACAACAATACTATATGGTGACCACTTCACAGTGGACTTGGCCATCCTCAACAAGAATCAACCAAATCATTTCAATGCAGCAGTAATGAATTAGACCAGCTACATGAAGAAAAAGAACTCAGGTGATGACTAAAACCATTACATTAATTCCCAATCCCTATATTTATGCCCACCTACATTTGATTTCCTTCACAAGCTAATTGTACATATTTCAGAGTCTGATTCTTTTGTACAGCAAAAATAACATTTAGTCATGTATAGTTATTATTATCTAATTTATATTTTAATATATTTATCTACTGGTCATCCTGCCATCTGGGGTAGGGGATGGGGGGTAAGAAGTGAAAAATTCGAACAAGAGGTTTGGTAATTGTTAAAGCTGTAAAGTTACCCCATGCATATAACCTGTAAATAAAAGGCTATTAAATAAATAAAAAAAGAAAAAGAAAAAAAAGAAAAAAGAAAGAAATGACCAGCAGGATGAATACAGAGAGGCTTGGTGAGACTTACATGAATTGATGTTAAGTGGAATGAGCAGAACCAGGAGATTATTATATACTTCAACAACGACACTGTATGAAGATGTATTTTGATGTAAGCTGATTTCTTTGACAAAGAGAAGATCTAACTCAGTTTCAATTGATCAGTAATGGACAGAAGCAGCTACACCCAAAGAAAGAACACTGGGAAATGAATAAACTGTTTGCATTTTGTTTTCTTCAGCGAATTATTTCACTCTGTATCTAAGACATACTGTAACATATTTAACATATATAGGACTACTTGCCATCTAGGAGACTGCTGCAGAGAGTGGAAAAATCAGAACAACATTGAAATTACCAATGGAAGGATAATATTTATAAAAATTACCCTAGCATTAGTTTCCCTCAACAAAAAACAAAAAAAATCAATAAAAAAAGAAAAAGAAAAAGAAAAAAGAAAAAATTACCACAGATATTTTTCAATAAAAACTTTAATAAAAAAAAAAGAAACAACAAATGCACATATAGATAAACTAGAGATAGAAAATAAAAAGAAATAATATTAGAGAAATAATCACAAGCAAAAAAAAACATCCAGAAACCTGAAAAGAATAAAGGAAAAAAACACCACAATAACCATAGAAATTAATGGAGTACACTACTTAGTACAACATTAATATAATATTATATACTATTAAAAGTATAAAACATGTAATGTCAGAAAAACAACTACACAAAATATTTTTTAAATACCAAGAAAACAAAGAAATTCACAAAAGCAAATAAATTGAACAATCTCTTTAAATATTTAAAAAATTTTTAAAACAAAAAGCCAATATAAAAACAAATTCAATTTGAAAACCAAAGAAATTTTTAGTGTATTTCTGTATATATAGAAAACTTCATATTTTGGTGTATTAAATTTAAATACATAATTTTTAAATTAAAAAATTTAGTAATAAAAACACTTACAAGTAAGAAAGAACTGAAAAGGCACAGAAAGGTTAAGAAATAGGAAATTAGGAATAAAATTAAATTGAAATAACAAAAGCCAAATGCAAGTAATATATTCTATCATCTTAATAAGTGAAAGAGTAACCCACTTCTATTTAAAACAATATCTCCCTATCAACACTTTATTTTTAATATATACTAACTTAAAAAAGTCCATAAGCAGAAAAAACCAAAAAAAACATTAATTTTAACTTCTGCAAATTTTATCAACTTCTTTAAGCAAAATTCTTTCTACAACTAAACTTATTTACATCTGAAAAAGCAATATCAAAACCTCTTTATTGCATTCTTAATAAAAAGCAAAAAGCCAAGAACATTTGTCAATTTAAATCACAAGAAATTAAAAATAAAAATTTTAATATCACAACATCTTATTACTTTAAGTCCCTTGTTAAATACACAATCAAAAACTCTACACTTCTATATCTGGCTTAGTAACAAAATACTCTTTAACCTACATAGGCAAAAATTACATCTTTATTATGCAACTTACCGTAAAATTTCTATCTGAAACAAAAATTTTGTTTCAACTTGGAGGAAAAGTTTGGGAAGAATGTTAAGTTGGGGAGATGAAAGACAAAAGAAAAAAATAAAAGTCGTTGAAGAATTTTGATTATATGTATATGTGTGTGTAGTGTGAAATCAACATACTGTCACTTTCATTCTGATTTTTCTCTTCCAACATGATTCATAAAGTAATGTGTACTAAAAAAGTTAATAACAGAAAACCAGAAGAAATAAAATAATTAATTTTTTAAAAAAAGAAATTCAGGTCCATGGGGCCAAAAAAAAAAATAAATTGGCAAACTACAAATCATAGCTTCAATTATTGTTTTGTTGATTGAATAGACTTAAGAAAACAATGGAGAAAATATTAATAATGAGGATTAAATGAAAATAAATGGTGTTTTGCATTTTTCTAGAAAAATGGTGATATAAAAAATAAAATGTTTGAGTACAGAAAAAATGTTATGTGTAAATAAATTAATTTATATTTTTTACATTATATAAGCATTTCCTGTTAATATATACATTCACATTTGATGTGAATATAAATTTTGGCTACAAGGCAATTGGGGGTTAAGTGACTTGCCCAGGAGCAGCTTTGCTAAAAGTAATCCCTTGCAACCCCGCCCCCACTCCCATATCACATTGTATTTTCTATTTCCGGACTACCACCACCCATCTCTAGGAACTCTCCTGCCCTGATTTTTCACATAGTTCACTGGTGTGTTTTTGTTAGGAGAGTCTAACATGGAACTGACTGTACTTAGTGCAGCTGAAAATGAGAGGTTAGCCTTCAAGTCATAGGAAGCCCTCTATGAACTCATTTCCTTCTTGGCAAAATGAAAGAGGTTAAACTAGGTAATTCCAAGGTTCCTTTAGGTTCTGACATTTCTAGGTCAGTAATTGATAAGAAAATAAGCTCAGAGGTATGAGGCACAGGGGAGAATGGAAGAGCTGGCTGTCCATGTTATTTGGTAGTTTAGTGGAAAAAAGAACTTGGAACTCAAGCGGGACCTTCTCCTTTCCATACACAAGCATCCTGCCTGGCTGCTGTGGGACATGGAATCTGTAATCCTATTGTTCAGACTACATCAGATTCCCTAGGCTCTTCTTTCTGGGGCTGATGGGCAGTATGGGTAACTAGAGCAGTGTGAGGAAAAACCCCAACCACAGTGGCAGTCACATCAGTGAACAGCTCCCTCCTCCTCTGCCCAAATCCCCAGGCAAAGCAGGGAGTAATCTTCCCCTTCAGATTCACAAAAAACAATCTAGGATTTTCATCTCCCAATTCAAGACTTCCACGCTTGAGAACTTTCTGCTCTTTGTAGGAAATTTTTAGGTGATCTTATTCTCATCTGTCCTTCTGACTTCATTCCAGCTTTCCCTCTTCCCCATCTACAGAAAGCAGGTGATGGAAACATTGTTGTTCTTCCACCCATTCTCTGTGAGAGAGTCCGGCCTTGGTGGGGAATTCAAACTCCCATAACTTCCCTTATTTGCACCTCTAATTCCCTGGGATGGGCTAAAGCCCTAGAAGGTGGGGGCAGTTCTAGAGGTAGTGGAAGTGCTCCAGGCAATGGCTCAGACCATTAAGAGGTCCTTCACCAATGTTCCACAGCTCACGGTGTCCCCCATACTCAACCAGCTTACTATGCATCCAGCTGTGCTCTTTCTGCTACTTGGTAAGTACTGGCTTTGGTTTAGTTGGGGGGCAGTGTGTAGTAGTTATTACCATTAGAGATGGTCTTCATTGGCAATGACCCAGATCCCATAGAATGGTTTTTGGGCACTAGGAAGAAAATGGGCTGCTCAGCTTCAGAATGCTTCTGCAAAAGCAGAAATGCATAACAGCTACGAATCTCACCTATTGCTCTCTTCTAGAAAAAGTATTTGATCTTCAGTTTGAGGATCAGAAAACATAAAACAGGTAATTTAGTGGGAAGATTAAATTTAACCATGTTTTCTTAGATTGTGTCTTACGGCCTTCTACTCTATCAGGAAAGACACAATATGCAGGTATAGATTTCTTTTCAAGAAGATGCAGTTTCAAATTAGGGAGTGCATTCAGAGCACAATCTCCTTCATGAGCCAAAATCCTATTTTGAAAACGGCAATAGGAATGTGATTTTTCCCCCCTGCTTCACTTCTGCACTTCTCAGATGAAATCAAAAGAACATAGAGTGAAAAGATGCAGAGGAGACAAACTCAAAATCTGGTTTGAGGGATTCATTAGCTTGTCTTGCAACTGAATGTGTATGAAAATTTGGTTGTGGGGGGTGAAATGGGAACCAGTTCTCATTTCAGTCTCACAGACTGGTCTCATTTCAGAATGTGGTCGACCTCTTCCAGAGACCACCTGTGGGTGGCTCTGATACTCTTGCAGTGGCTGTAGTAGTATCCCACAGATTTGGGAGGGAAAATATGTGGCAGCATCCTCATCTCAAGTCCTAGGTTGTCTCTGCAGCTCATTGTTTTATATTCCCACAGTAAGTATAAAAATCTATACATTTCTGTTCTACCTCCCAGGTTGTATACAATCCTGGAAGTGAACCACTCAAAATTTTGCATAGCAACTTCAAATGCTCCAGTGGATCCATATCTTGGTCCATAAAGTCTTGAGTTAAAGGCTGATCACATTTAAGCTTCCCTAAATCAGCTGAGCATTTAATCCTATAATTCTGCATATTTAAATTATCAAAAGTTTAAAAGCTGTTCTCCATAATTGTTTACGTTAATCTTAACAAATGTATTTGCAACTTTACCTACCCATGCATGGTGCCATAAATTCTCTATTACAATGTACCACATTTGACTTTTCTAATTCTTTTCCCAGCAATTTTCTCGTTTCCCATGGAGCAATTTACTGTTGCTGTGGTGTGCTGCCTCAACTGTCTTTAACGCTAAACCTTGATGATGCTTCATATTTGGCATGCGTAGATAGTGAAAGTGTCAGATATTCTAGTTCATGAGGGATTACTCCGGAGTTTTATGGAAATGACATTGCTGCGTCTTGCTCAGCCTGTCACCTTCTAGGTATGTGCAGCCCATTTGTTTACCGAGCCAATCACAGTTTCCCTCATGGAGCTTCCTGCTGGGCCACAGGTTGGGGACATGTCCAAGAGAGAGGTGAGTCTCCAAGGGGTTAGAAAAATATCTGAATATTACTTTGGTCCTCGGATTTTTACTGTATAAATCTGATTCCCTTTCCACAGCTCTACCATATTAAAAAATTCCAACTGCACTCTGTATTTGGGATACATTAAAATAAACCAGTTCCTGTCAATTGCTGGTATTTGAAGCAGTGATTATAGGGAACAACAGTGGATAATGACTTTGCTCTTACCCACAGTACCACAGTCGCTCCGGTCAGGCTTGATACTCCAGCAACTGGAACTGAAGATCATTGGACCCAAAGAATGTCAGTGTCTCTATAACTACAACGGTCCCTATAATTTTACTGGGAAAATATTACCTACTATGCTATGTGCTGGCTACAAGGAAGGGAAAAGAGGTCCCTGCCAGGTAAAATGGGGACCTATGCTCTGCTTCATCCAGCTGCCATTATACTGTTAATAGTAGTTACTAAAACCTTTGCTCCTACCCCAACTGGTACTGTATTTATTGTGTCTCGTAGTGGCTTCCCAATTTGATTTTCCAGATATGCTTCGTATGTTCTTTTTTCTCTTAATGTTATGTTTTTATTATAGCTTTTTATTGACAAAACATATGCACAGATAATTTTTCAACATTGACCCTTGCAAAAACTTTTCTTCCAACTTTTCCCCTCCTTCCCTTGCCCCACTCCCAAAATGGCAGGTAGTCATGTAAAATATGTTAAAGTATATGTTGAATACATATACATATACATACATATACAATATATGTATACATATTTATACAGCTGTCTTGCTGCACAAGAAGAATTTATCCAAGTCATGTCTCCTATGCATGCAATCACATGGCTGTCCTGGGTCAGAAACAGGAAAGGGTGGTATAGAAAGTCAGGATTGATAAGAAGGTGGAGTTACAAGTACCAGACATACTTAGTATTTTCAAATTGGCAAAAAATATATTCCCTCTTCCATCCTTTCCCTCTCTGCGCCTCTCCAAATTATTTAAGCACATTCTACTAATTCCCTAGTGGAATTTTGAGTGTTGACCACATAAGAGCTTTGTATATGCTTTTCCACTATGGATATTCCCTCCCTCCAGCATAGTTCTGAAGCACTTGGGCGTTATCTACTCACAGAGACTCTGAGGCCCCTTGCCTATGAGAACAAAAGGCCAGTGGTTCCCTGGCTAGAATCACCAATTTGTATGGATGTACAGGAAGACCGGCCAGGGAATCTTTGTAAATGTGGTAGCCTTTGAAGACTGGATCAGGGAACGAGTGGAAGAAATGCGCAGCTTTCCCTGAAGCAACAGGCGATCCCAATACCTTTAGTTGAAGACTCTGACTTAATTGTACTATTGCCTTGCCAGGTAAATGAGATTGGAAGTGACAATTCTGAACTAAAACAATGGGAATTCAGCCAGTCTAAATGTTAACTTTCTTGACTAGAATGTGACTGCTCCCAGACCTGGTGACTGGCCCTGGAAAGCTGTAATAATTATTCAAGCATCTCTACCCTGCTGCATGGGGTGTTGGTAGCAGAGAAATGGGTTCTTGCACCAATAGCTGCTTTCAGGAGTAAATGTGTTGCTGTGGAATTGTCTTTCAGAAGGAAGAATGGGGGGAGGGGGTTACAGGTCATGAATAACTTAATGGATAGTTGATTCTTACATTTCCTCTGGTTAAGTAACTTTCTCCCCAACCTACAGCCGAAAAGACATCAGTAGTTGGTACGTGATACTTCCACACAAGGGACAAAGGATACCTATTCTCCGCGCACTGTTAAATGTCAACTTCACAAGGGATTATGAGTATGACCTTGCCCTCTTGGAGCTAGCAGTCCCAGTGTCTTTTACTGAGGATACAGGGCCGTGTGTTTAATCTGCATCCTACTTTTGCCCAGTAGCCAGTGCCGTCTGATCAAGCGGGGCCGGGGGGGTGGAGTCTACAATTCCCCTCTGCACTCCAGCTGAAAAAGCTAGGAGGCATGGCAAGTCCTGCAGCTTTCCACTTTGTTATCTCCCCAGAGCCACCCCTGGCTTCCCCGTCCCTGTTGGAAGCTGAAATGGCATCTAACTGGTGGTGTTATTGCGTCCATGGCTCGAAGGTGGACAGGGTACCCAACCCCTTGGAGAATCCTAGCATCCTGTGTGCTGAATACCATGAAGAGGAGAAAAATGGCTGTTGGGTAATGAAGGGTTCTGATAACCTGCTTGAGGCAGCAGGAGCCCTAACTAGGGCATCTGGGGCCCTGTCCATATTTCTAATAGACACTTCTCATTTCTCAGATGAAATGCTTTGGGGCCTCTTATAGAGATCAGGATCCTGGTTTCTAGCAGGTCTTTCAAAAGCCTCAGCAAATTGTCTTCAGCCTCAGTGTTCTCCCTCTACAACTTCAAGCCTCTGGATGAGCAGAGGCAGCCCCTTATCTCCTATATGGAGGATCAGCTCAAGTGGGACTTTCTGGCTGTGAGGACTCTATCATTCTGTCCCTCAAAACCAAGTTTGGAGGTGAGGAGAATCTTATTTTTCAAGGCCAGCTCTTTGAGCAGGAGGCAACAGGAGTTTGATTTGGGGATGCATTTTGAGTAGGATTTCAAATATTCGTGGTGCTTGAGGTTCAGGTTGTCACTTGGGAAGGAAGTGACTGTGGAATACATAGCCATGAGTCAGCAAGCTGTGACTAATGCCTGCCTGTACTCTCCTTTTCAACCTGTGGTGATCAGTCCCATACAAAGACAGTAACCCATGGCGTTGGCAGAGGTGCACGGTGCCAGGGACATAAGTTTGCATGGCCTCTAGTGAGCTCAGTGATTCTAACAGACACTCATTGTGTGCCCAGGTAGGTTTCTTTTGGGGGTGGCGGTGAGGGAAGTAGAGACTAGCCCATTTCTCTATATAATTTGAACAAATAAAACTGTCCTCTTCAACAGGCATGGCTCCATAGCGTCCCGTCTACAGGTTAAACTGGGTAGAACACGCTTCGGTACCCCGGGCCAGGTGTCAAGGCTGGTCAGCAGCATTCATTACACCAAGGGATCACCCCTAGTCCTACTGAAGCTAGAGACTAGGGTAGAAATTTCAGCTTCTGCTCTGCCAGTCTGTCTCAATTCTGGGCCAGTTTCAACAAATATGAACTGTTGGATGATAGGCTGGAAAGATACTGTAAACCGAGGTGAGCAAAGAGATCCTAGGGTCCTAAAATAGGAATTTTTTTTTTAAGTCTAGGTCCTCTAAACAAGTAGATTGAAATGGAGGGATGGGGCTGGGGGACTGATGCCTTCACGCAAGACATTGTTCTTGTTTCTGATGGGTCTCCATTCTATTCCCAAGTCCCCCAGGCAGTACCCGTGTTCATCTGGACCCGAAAAAAGTGCCCCGCCCTCAACAAGCGCACCCTACCTCTGGGAACCATCTGTGCACTACAAGGCAGGAAAAGAATACAAAGATATGAGGTATGAATGGTCTGGAATGGTCAAGTGATGGGGAAAGCGAATCTGGGATTGGGAAACTGTAATGAAGGGACATCAGGGGACGGGGTTGGGGATGTAAACCCTCTTGTCAATTTGCCTATCCTCATCCAACCTCCAGAAGTCCTGGAAGCTAAAGCTTTTCTTATTCTTTCATGCAGGTTGACCCGGGCTCATCTCTCATGTGCAAACGAGGACCTGACTCCTGGGTCCTGATGGGCATTTCAATAAGGGGAAGCCAAAAACTGTTTGCCCCAGTGGCGACCCAACAGTCTTGGATCTCTCGGACTGTGTGGGATGCACCCTTTGTGTAATTCAGCCAGTGACTCCAGACCTTGAACAGATCCAGAAGCAGAGCCTGAACTGTTCTTCTACTGCACAGGGGGAGAGGTTGAAACGTCCCTCTTTCTCTATAAATCAGTCTCAAATGGCTGCCTATGGAATGCACCCAAACCAGTTCCATGCTGGGAACCTCGAAAGCTTCAAGAAGGGTGACAATGGTGATGACAAACTGGTGTCTAATTGGACTTGCATTCCAAGTGGTGATAATTTGAGCCAAAGAATCCTGGGGGTGGAATGAATATGTTCAATAAACACAGTGCTAACATTACCAGGAGCTTCTTCATGCCTGATGCCTGTGGGGGGAGTTGGGGAAATATCAAAGGAACATTAGTAATTGGGTTCAGGGGAAGAGAAAAAGGCAGTCCCGGGGGCCAACAACCCACTGGTTTTAGATGAGAGGTTTTGCTTAAACTCTGCATAAAGCACGGTCCTAGCTTAAAGGAGCAATCACAAACTGAAGGCGAAAGCCTAGATGTGCAGTCCAGTGGAGGGGAGCCAGCTAGTTTATTCTGAGGGTGTTGTCTACAGAGCTGCTCAACCCTCACCCTCAACACACTACAAGTGCCACAAGTTTGAGTCAAAGACCAGAGCTAGAAGAGAAATTTGTAGCTGATAACGTGGCAACTGCCATTCATTCCTGCCTTCATTGGGCAGGGTGTGCCCAAGGTCAGCTGAGTGTTTGTCATATGCAGCATTCAGTATGTGTCTCAACCAGGTTGATTTGCCATCAAATGATCAGAGTAGATCTAGCTCTACCCTTGGACAAAATTAGCTACTTCTGATGACTCTAAAATCTGTCAAAGAGGGGAAATTGCACCTCTATCCCATCTTGGTAGGCAAGAGATATCCCACTTTATAATTACCTGGCAAACACTAAGTTTGCCCATTGTTTTGCTTGGTGTTTCTAACTGGTTCTCCTGGGAGTGGAAGTAGATGGCCTCCGATATTATCCCTCATAACCAAAATCAAAGCTTTGACTAAGCACAGCGGGTAGAGGCTTAAATTCTTCTAACAGCAGTTCTGTCCACCTTTTCCTGGATTCTCGAATTGAGAGATCCCCTTCCCCCCGCCCGCCACCCTACCCCTCCCCAAGAGTGGATACAAGTGAAGGAAAAGTGATGTTTAAATAGTGTGGATCTACCTTACAGAGGAGTTTCCTTGGCACTAGTTTTAAGAGAACAAGAGTTTTTTCCTGATCTGATAGGGTGACTCATGTGGTAAAGGTCAGGCTGCTAATAATGAGTGCAGACCCCAGTCCCAAACTTCCTTCAGGTAAGGGAAGGGAGGCGGAGCACAGTGGAGGTGGGCGGTACTGCTCAGGGAAGCTAAGTCCCCATTGGGCTAAGCTGGCCACTGAGGAAGCCCTAGAAAAGGTTGTACTGTGGCAGGTAGAGGCGGGCAGGGCGGGAACAGGTGACACAGGATACCAGCTCAGCCATTCCAGACCCCTCCCTGAGATCCTGCCCAGCAGCTCAGGCTCTTGCTTTTAGATCAGTAATGAAGTGGAGGTCGTCTTACGAGACAGAGCTAACCTGCCCCGTGGAACAGACCTTTTGGGCCTGGGGAACGGCAGGCACGTCGCAGACCAGGGCCAGGAGCTGCAGGATGGGCCTGGGGTTGGTGACCCTGTTAAGCTTGTTGAATCTGCTACTGCTTGGAAGGGGTGAGTGAAGGCAGCGGGTGGAGATCAGCGCGACTGTAGGTGGCCGGTCTTCCCCTTCCCCCGTTTCCCATCCCCGTAGTTTACTAGTTCACTGTTCCTCCACTCTTGTCACCTCCCCTCCCAATCACGGCTGACCTAGCCCTTCTCCCACTCCCTTAAATCTTAAATCTTCCAAATTTTCTACTTTTCGTCCCATCCCAACATCCCAGACCCCAACTATGGCCACCTCCCCCTTTCCCGCTCTGCTCATTTTCTTTTCTCTTTGCTTTCAGGGGCCGATGGGAAAGAAGGTGAGAACCTGAGAAAAGAGGAAAGGTAGAGCAAATAGGGAAGGAGGAGAAAAAGTAACCAAGGGAAAAGTCTTTGAAATGAAAGTGGAGAGAAAGAAAACAGAAGGAAATTAAAAGAAACACAGAAAAAGAAAAAGGTAGTACAATATATAAAATAGAAGAAAAGTATCAAAAATGAAAAAGAAGAAAATAAATACATTAGAAAAAAATACAGAAATTAGAAAGGAAAAATTAGTAAAAAGTAATATTAAAATTAAAAATGCTAAATAATTTAAGAAAAAACCCATTCACTAATTTAAGAACACCAATCCCTAACAATCCCTCCCTACTTTATCCTCTTCAAAATTTCCTGTAGTATAGCCCCTCAAGCACATTATAAAAGCGGCCACCAACTTCCCCTAGCAATGCCTTAGCAAATCAACATAACCTATGCATCCATTATACGGTAACTCTCTCTTATATCCAAACAATGGTACGCTTTACCCTACTCCCAAAGTTAAACAAAAAAACCCAAGAAAAAACACAAGAAACACAAGTGCAAGAACAAAGAAATTTTAGAAAAATAGAAAAGAACAAAGTACTGCTAAATTCAAAAGCAAAGTAGAAAAGAATGAAAGAACTCTCCATCCAACTCTCCTTCACTTACCCCACCCCTCTTCTCCAAGAAACACATAAATTTGAAGGTACCAAAGTAAGCTTCAATACATCAACTCACTTTCTATAACCTAATACCCAGTAATCATGACAGCCAACAAAATCTTCACCCATCATAACTATACAGAAGAAAGTCACAAGAAACATTACTCTCTTCACTTCAAAGTCTCCTATGACCTTCTAAAGAAATCCATCACATCCCATCCACCACAACTACCAATACTCTTTCCCCAACGAACTCCATTACACCGTCACAAGCACAAAAGCCCAACACACACTCAAAATGAACTCTATCGTATATAAATTTACCAGAAACAGCAATATTCAAAAATAGAAGAATGGAAAATTTGATATATACCCTTATCTGCTTTTACTACAATGAAAGTCTTTCTAACCCCAAAATCTTTAGCAACTAGAGAAGTACACCCCAGTGTAAAAACATGCTATCTTTACAACATAAAACACAATCCCTGACCAAACCACCATTATCCAACTTGAACATAGTATTATTTCTTTATAAAAATGTAAAATACCTACCAAGTAAACCTGTCTTGGAACAAGAAAATGAAAAAATGCAAAAGAAAAAGAAACAAACCCCTAAACATGAAATTTTACCTAGCCCCACAAAAACTTTAGAAATTTAATGCTTAAAAAACTCAACTATCCAACAAAATACTTCTTCTCACCCCTCCAATTTGTCATCCATTATATTTTTACTAGTATAACTTTTATTAACAGAAACCCATACCTATTATCCCCTTACCTCACTTCTATTTCTAACTTTTCCCCTCCCTCCCTCCATCCCCTCCCCCTTTCAACACTTATCCCTATACATATTAACCTCACAATATATCCCAAATACAACATATATACAAAATAAAACATTCTCTTATTTTAGAAAAATTTCCCTCATCCATTAATACAATAAAAGTTAATTAACTCTCAGTGCCTATTTCTAACCTTTTGTGTTTCTCTTTTCAAGAGAATTCTGAAAACCACTCTCTTGTCCCTGTAGAAACCACTTCTAATTTCTGGCACAGTATTGTAAGTTGAGAAGATAACATGAGCTCCCAACACACAAATTTTATACTCCCCACAACTTTCTACTTCATAGAATACACCATAAAATCTCCAAAAATCCAATCTCACCCTACGTACCCCACATGGCAAAAGTCCCCTTTGAATATAAACCTATGCAAAACTACTTAAACTCAATTCAACCTCAACCCTTAACCCCAAACTTACTACTTCTATTTCCTTATGTCAATCTTCATCACCTCTTGCTAAAACAAAGCAAAAATTTCTACAAACTTTACCTAATTTCGTAAAACTCCAATCACCACCCTCACTACCTCCTAGACAACTAACACACAATCTCCCTCCAACCCTAAGCACAAACACTCTCTTCTCACTGGGACTTGAAACTTCAGATTGTGGAATTGTGGTCCACCTTCAAAATCAACTCTCAATAACCTCAGACTCAGGTTCCTCATCTGTAAAATGAGAGGACTGAATTAGACAGCCTCCGAAATCCTTTCCAGATCTGGAGATATTATCCTTCAAGCACTGAGGAGGGACTAAGGGGACATCCTGACCTTTGAGCCAGCTTCTTCCACACCACAATAGCAATGGTTCTTGGTGTGTGGTTTGTGGCCTGAGCCTGTCTTCATTCTCAAGATTTGTGGCTGTTGTCAGAGGTCTCCCAGTACAGACTTTGGTGGATAACCTGAGACTTCTTGTCGGGGACAGGTACTTCTCTGACTACCATTGGAGAATTCTGCTGCTCTTCTGGAGTACTTGCCCCTTCACCCCAAATCCATGTCAGCTCAGAGATTTGGTGGAGACTGGCCACCACAAAAGCCAACCTCAGTACTGGTTCTTGTGTTCTACAAATAACCCCCTTGAGCAGAGAGCAGCTGCATGCCCATTAACATGCTCTTCATGAAGGATTAACCTCCTGTACTGGCTGACCATCCCCCCAAATCCCAAAGGTAGTTAACTACTGGCCCTTCCCTACACAGGACCCTACCCTGTAGCCACCTATTATTGGACTCCCTCCCTCCTCCTCTACTGCACCCTGGAGGACTGAGCCACCCCTGGGAAAGGACTGAGGGGTGAGGGTGTGTATGTATGTCTGTGTATGTGTATTTGTATACAGGTGCATGCACTGCAGGGGAAGGCAGCACATCAGTCCTATTGAACACAATAAACCATTTGTATAAGCAACAAGTGGCCTGTGAAGTCTCATCAAGCTGTTGATCCCATAGCCCCAATTATTGTTCTTCCCCATTTTTCCCTTCCCAAACGGCCAATTTTTCAATTGTACAGTGATGAGCTAAAGTCTCTTTATTAAAAAAATATTTTAGGGCTTGAAGGTGGGCATACAAGTCTATACATATTTACAGACAGGGAAAAGAGGCACCTCTCACAGGTCTATAGACTGCCAGTGGGAAGAGATGCAGGGAGGTGCAGGGGAATTGGTTTCAGTACCACTCACTTCTTAGACAACTTTACTTGCTTATGCTTGGGTGGTGCCCACTTGAGACAAACTGAGTCCACTGTAAGGAAAAAGAAGAAAAAAGTCAAAAGATGGAGTTGGCTGGAACATGGGGTGAGGGGCTGCCTCTGCCTGATGGATGGCAGAGACCCTGGGCTGGGAAAGCAAGCAATGATATCCCTCTTCCTCAAGAGAAGTGACAGATGTGGGGTACAGAATGAGATGTGTGTGCATGTATTTTTAACATGGCCAATAGGAGTTTATGTATCTGTCACAAAGAACTTTTTTTTCCTCAATGACTTAGAGGAGTAGAAAGAACAGAAAATGTCAAGAGTCTAGCGTTCTAGACTGAGATGCCTGCCATTTCTAACACTTAAAGTTTACACGAGAGGGATCCCACGTTTGCACTAGGCCGTAGGCCAAGTTTCAGTGAGCCTGAGTGAGAACAAAAGGGCATACTGATTGAGGGGGAGGAGAGCGAGGCACTGCTTGCCACTGGTAGACAAAAGAGCAGGTAGGACCGGTTTGGTGATCATGAGACAAGGGCCAGCTGAGTTGCAGGAATGGAGGAGGCCTTGTGTGGCCAATAGGGAGCCTGGAATCCCACAGAACACATGGGATGTCCAGTTCTGTACTCTCTGCTGCCCCTCCCATCCTTTGGTTTGGGTACCTCCCTGCTACCTGTTATGGGGGGCTTCTTGTACTGGGCGCTCTTGAGATGCTCTTCTACTAGCTTGGGGGTGACACAGATGACATGCTGCCCTTTCCAGTACTTGACCATATTGAGTGACTGCAGAGTGCTGATGATGTCATTTTGAGTGATGCTGGTCATCTGGCTGTGGGAGTGAGGGGGAAGAGAAGCAAGAAAAGCTTAGGGATTCCCCTTCTGCCAGCCCCCAGGCATACTCTGTGTCCTTAAAAGGACATTGGGGTAGGGAGGACAGGGTCACATCCAAGTCCATTTGAGAATTGGGGAACTAGAGAGACAGCACAATACTCGCCTTACGTGCCATCCTCACCCTCTGGGCTGTCCTGCTGGTGGTGTGGGGTAGCAGGAAACAACAAGCACCTGGCCAAGCTCACCTGAGATCTTTGATTGACAGTGTGCCTCGGAAGTCCCTCAGGATCTCCAGCAAGACCCAGGACCAATAACTACGATAGCTCAGCTTCCCCAGGTCTGACAGTGGCTTCTCTGGAGAACCCACTGTACTCTCTAACTTCGACAGTTCGTAACCTTAGAGAAAGGTGGAATTGAGGACCCTGGCATTTCTACCCCACTTCACCCCACTCCAACCCTTCCCTCCCTCCCTTTACAGAAGACTCACTGAAGGCAATGAGGAACTTGCCATAACCTCGCCGCTGATATGGGGGGAGGGTCAGGATACAGGCCACATTATTCCCATCTGGGGACTCCTTCTCCTTCAGGAGCAGGCGGGTAGAGAACTAGTCAGGAAATAGAAACTGGACCATCCCAACCTTATACCCATCCCTCCTGTGCCCCAGTTGGCACCTTAGAGAAGTAGCCCACAATGTGGGCTCCCTGTCTGTCCACTTCAGTCAAGATGTAGAAGACAAATGGTTCCACATCAAAGTACAGGGTCTTGTGGTCCAGGAAAAGCTTGGCCAATAGACACAGGTTCTGGCAATAAATCTTAAGAGGGGGGGGGGGGACGACAGATTAGGGGATTCCAGCAGGAAACCCCTCTTTTTTATAAACTTCAATCATTTTTGGAGTTAGAATTAGAATGGAACATGCCAATCCCACTTCAAATAAAAGCCCTCAACAAAAGGAAACCAGTGTGCTTAGGGGATGTTCTCCTGGTTGAGGCTGATAAAAGTAAAGCTTCCTGTGGATAACAAATATTTGTTTGCTTTTTGGTTTGCCTAGGACCTTGAATCTTAAATGTTTGTTGAACATAGGCATATATAATTTTCCCTCTACTTCTGAGGGAAAACCTCCCATGGGGCCTTCCTTACCAAAAACAATTTCTTGAATACCTCTAGATCTCATCAAGGATAACAATGGGGAAAGGAGAAATTCCACTGCCTTCCATTTTGAGGGAAAGTTCTATTCTATTCTAAGGCCCTGGGGCACACCTTGTGGTCTTTGCCATCCACTTCATACACGGAGATGTTGTTCTTTCGATAAATTTCCTTGCCAGGTGGCTGTCTCCATTGACACTGCCCCTAGGGTGGAAGAACAGATGAGACTAACTCTCATCATGGATTCAGCTCTGAAGATGAAAGGCAGCCCAGCATGCTTGTGTGAGAGTTTGACAACCAAAACTCCCACAGCAGACTAGAGCTACAAGAACTGCAATAGGAATCAAAAAAATTTTAGCAAGGGTTTTGCTACTAATTCAATGTGTGACTTTCTACAAATTTTCCTCCTCTGGGACTGGGGCTGTCCATCTATCAACTGAAGGACACAGTCTGGACTAAGGATTCTTAACTTGAGGTCCACAGATAGGGGAGAGAAAGGGAGAGAGGGAACAAGATTTTATTTTTCTTTTCACCAATCTCTAACTCAAATTTATCATTTCCTTCAATTATTTAAAGACTTTTCTGAGAGAATTTACTTCATGAAGTAAGACTTCCCAATGAGTTCATGACTCACAAAAAAGTCAAAAGACTTGGACTGGTTGCTCCTATCACCAAGGGGACTGGAATAAATTTAGCCCCAAAGTGCCTTTCCAAATCTAACATCCTATAATGTATTTTCTTTATTTTACCCACTTCCCTAGTGGCTCTCCTGCCTATTCAAACCCCAATGGTACTGCATATGCCCCCCCAACAACTGTTTATCAAGCCCTAGACAGTTCTCACCAAATGGAAACGGTAGCTCTTCTCAAACTTCATGTACTTCAGGCAGTATTCACAAAGCCAAAGTTTGGGCTGTTTCCCATAATCTTCTGGGAATGGGGAGAAGTACCAGGCATCAATCTCATAGTTTCCAATATGAATCTTATCCACATACTTCACTTTAGTAATCTGGGGGCAGAGATAGTAAAAGGCTAAGAAGAAAAAATTGAGTAGTGGCTTTTCATGAGAATCTAAGGAGAGGGAACACATTCAAATGGTAAGAGAGTGAGAAGGGGCCAGACTGAACAGAAGAGGATTCAGGGGTAGGGATAATGAGAGGTCTGGTCTCCCCTTATTCCCCCCCTCTGCTTACTGCTTCATGTTCCTTTTCTAGTGCTGCTGTTGTGGGATCCATTTCTGCATAGGTCTGGTGAGGAGAGGAAGAGAAGAGAGAGAATAAAAAAATTTTCATCCTATCACACCCCCATTAAACAATGTCTTCCCTTTAAAATTCACCACAATTTGGACATAATTTCCAAATTATTTTCTAATTCTACTGGTCTCCATTATCCAACATCGGCCATCCTATTCCTCTTTGTTCCACCCCTCTCCAAGGCAAAAGATTTATCTCTGTCCAAGGTACATCTTTATCCCTCCTCTTGTCCTTCTATTCCAATCCTGATCTTCAAGATTAAGGCCCCTTTTCTCTTATCTCTTTTCTGCCACTCTCTTGCAGACACAGTCTGGCACCTGTTTAATGATGCATACTTTCTCACCAACATTTTACCTGTGACTGATTATCATTGATCATTTGTCATTTTACCACATTATACTACTAATTTTATTTTTCTTGTATTTTCTCTTATTCTCCTCAGCTAGGCAGAAGGCCTACTTTATTCTCCATACAGAGATGATTTACATTTGGTAGATGTTTGAGACAAAGCTTGATTATGGACTGAGAATTAAAGAATGGGGCAGAACAGAAAGGAATTAGACCTTGTCCTCCAGCAGGCTGTAGGAAATGTAAATCAATAGAAAGTTTGCCTCATGGGGAAAATAAGTACAGGACATCCTTCACCCACTACACCCCTTCCATACTAGACTCCACTTAATTCCATGATCTCATCCAACCCTCTATGAAATTGACATATGCTATTTCCTTATTCTCAAAGCAATCTATTACTTCCTTCCTCCCACTTCTTTATCTCGTCTGTTGAAATCTGTCTTTAAATTCAAACATATGTCAGGTGCTACCAACTCAATGAAACTTCCTGATCCAGTCTAGTGTGAAGTGATCCCACCTGCCTTAAATCTCTCAGGTCTCTTGACTTTTCTCATTCATTTAACTAATTGATGTAAACTGTATTAGAGATCTCAAGAGCTACTCAAGGGAATTCTTGTTTATTTTCATATCTTATGCACTTAAAATAGAGCCAAGTAGTAATAAAACAATTGTGAATGCCATATTTAAACTTTAGAGCAAAAAGGGGAAGCATAACTTGGTCACCTCCTTCGTGTTACAGAGAAATTAAATGCAGAAAATTTAAGTGCCTTTTCCCAGAGTGTCTCAGTTAATCATTCCATGGCAAAGCCTATCACAAAGCTCCTATGTCCTGGCTACCTCTCAGGCCTCTAAAAGTGACTGCAAACCTTTTGCACATGGTTGATTTCATCATGCTTGCGTTTCTGGTTGCGGGTGATCTTGCGCTCAGGCTGCTCTGCCAGCTCACTTAGGTACTTCTCAGAGTTCTTTTGAACAGCTTCTTTCACTGTCTTGGTCAAGGCCAGTCGGTTCTTGTCAACCCATTCATCCAGACGACGATTAACTGAGAGAAATGAAAAGTTAAGAGAAGAAAATTCATATGTCCCACCACCTCCCCAATCCAGATCCTGTTTTCTGAGGTGCCCAGTTAGTTCTTGCCACTTAGCAAAAAACTGTCCCATATCCAGACAATCCAGGTACTCACAGCCCACATAATGCACATAGAATTCCTCTCGTCCTTCTTGGTCATTCACACGGGACTGAATCACCTCTGCTGAGTCTATAGAATAAGAAACCTTGAAGTTGCCAGGAGAACTAGGCAGATAATGGATGAGAGTCCTTGAAGGGTAAGGACCCTTCCATCCAGTTTCTAATCTCTCTGGCTCAATTGTGCTAATCACCAGACCACTCCCCCCTAATTTTCCTGAGGCATATTCTTTTACTTTTTAACAGCTCTATAGGGAAAGGATTGGATGCATAAAACTCCAACTCTCTTCCTAATCTGCCCATTGCTCTAAATTCTATTTAGGATAAACAGAACAACTTTCATCCTTCTTCCACACCACTGCCCTTCAAATGCTGGAAGAGAGCCATCATTTTTCTAATCCAATACCACCAGCTCCTTTAATTCACCTTGTGACAGTCTCCAGTGCTTTTCTTTTTCTTTCTTTCCTTCTTGCTGAGGCAATTGGGGTCAAATGACTTGCCCAGGGTCACAAGTTAGTGTTAAGTGTCCGAGATCAAATTTGAACTCAGGTCCTCCTGACTTCAGGGCTGCTACTCAATCCACAGTATCACCTAGCTGCCCCCTTCAGTGATTTTCAATCAAGAAGAATTAAGAGTTTGTATTCAGCTGGGGGGGGGGGGAGGGGGGAAGGACAGGTAATCACTAAAAGATTTTGTTCTTTTTAAAGCAGGGAAATGACATATTTGTGAATTAGTAAGCATCTTTTGGCAGTTGTGTGAAGGTTAAAAGGAGAGGCAATATGGCATAATAGAGAGCTGGTTGGCCTTGGAGTTTGGAACAAGTTATTTATTTAATCTCAGTACCTGAAGCTATTTTCAAGAATATAAACAAAAATGAGTGGAATCTTTTGGGATAGCATTGATTAAAAGAACTTTTCTTCTAGCCCACTCCCAAAAAGGTGAAGGAGACTAGTGCAATTGCTGTGTCTAGTCAAGAAGACTCACTCTAAATGATCTCAGGCAAGTCACTTAACCTCTATCCTAGCTTCTTCATATATAAAATAGAGATAATGATAGCACTTATCTTCCAGGGTTGTCAGGATGATCAAATGAATCATATTTTCAAACTTAGAACATTTTGAAAATAGCAAGTATTATTCCCAACCAGCTAATTGATCTTCCTACCTAAAGGTAGGAAGTTCATCCTTCACTTGCTATGGAGACAGATATTCCTCAAGTTCAGGTCTGACAATGTTAAGACAGCCTTATAAATTCCAGTGGCTCCTTATGACCTTTTGGAGAGACAAAATCTGTTTGGTTTTTCAGTAAGCCTCCTTCCGTCCACTGTTTTCCTTTCTGGACTGTGTGTACATTGTGTACAATGTAATGCCTACACCTCTTGTAGATCTGTCTCTTCCATTGGAATATGAATTCCATGAGAACAGGGACATCCTTGCATTAAGCGTGGTCCCTTGTACATATGAAGCACTTAATAAATGCTTCTCTAAAATGAGGAAGCTATTACTATAATCCATGGAAGATGTGACAGTCTCGAATTAAGGTGTCTGCAAATGGATAGGAGATGATGCCAACTAATAGGAAGGAGAAAGAAGTCAAAGACCTCTTCAAACATATGTTAAGACTTGTTTTCATTCTTCCAACGATGAAGAAAGTGAATGCCCAAGGAAATGTGATACAAGTAAAACCAACCGGATAGTAAATGGTAGACTTGTTTTGGCACCCATCACCATATTGCAACGTCTCCAACATTCATCTATTTCTCCATAAAGTCAAGAGAGAATTGGGTTCAAATGCAGCTTAAAACACCAGCTATTTGAACCTGGGTAACTGCTTAAGCTACGCCTCAGTCTCCATCCATAAAACGGGATTAACGGTAATAGCTCGGACTCTGGAGTAGTTTGGGGACAAGAATCAAAGTGCTTTTGCAAATCTTAAAAGCTACACCGAATGGTTGGCTACTTCTCCCTTTCTCTGAACGGTTTTGGCGTCAGACACTTTCCACTTCTCTTGCACTTTCCCTATACGACCTCCTAAAGTTTAAGCGCGATCATCAAACCCCAGCCCGCAAGGCCCCTCCCAGACCGCGGTCCTTTCATCCCCAGGGATGCTCCAGACCCATCATCCCGCAGACCACCTCCCAGACGCCAGAGCCGGGTCAGCGCAGGACGGACTTCCACCCGCCCCCAGCCCGTCCCTCCCAGCGCTTATCCTCAGCCCCCGCCCTTACGCCAAGTGCTATCCGGACGTCGGCAAAGGTAGGTTTCTCCGATCTCCACCGTGACCTCGGGCTCGCCGCGGGCCGGGGCCGGAGGGGAGGCGCGGCCTGGGGGCGGGGAGGTCCCTTCGGCGATAGCTCTCTCCCCGCCCCCGGCCTCGCCCTCCCCCGGGGCTCCGACCGTGGCCGCCGTAGCGGAGCTTGCCGTCGCCATCGAACCGGTCGGAAGTGACGTAAGAATCAGGCGACTCGATGCCCCCTAACTTCCGGGTCCCGTACGGCAGAATGGGGCCTTTAGAAGCAAAGGGGAGGCGGAACCGCGTGACGTTATGTACCACGATTGAGTCGCTATGGGTAGGGACCGACCATGAGGGGGCGCGGCCCGGGCGGCCTCGTTTCTCTTTCCCGCCCCCCTTTCTTCCGTACGACATGATAGTGTGGAGCGTTGCTACGTCATGAAGACGTCTGCGTTTCTTCTAGGCTACGCCTATAAACCGTCTAAATTCCGAGAATTAGGGCGGAGAGGGCATCGCGTTCTTTTTTAACCGGAAACGATGGAAGTGGAGAATGGGTGCCTTCAACTGCATTCCTTGTTGCCGGGCAACGGCAAACGACAGCAGTAGTAAGAACTCCTTGCCGGTGCTGACCTTTTTCCGCTTCAAGAGGCGTCCCCACCCCCACCCCGACCTTCGTTCTTATTTTCAAGCTTTACCGAAAGCGTTCATCTCTACCACCCTGGGATTATGATTTCGTGCAAAATGTTCCCATTTTACAGATGCAGAGGTGAAGCAACAGATGCAAAGTCGCACAGCTAAACAATGGCGGAGCTGGTACTTGAGAATACTCTAAATCCAAGCCCAGACCTCTTTCCACGACACCACGATGCCTCTGGGAGGATGGGGTGGTGCCAGCTCAGCTCCCAAAGATCTTAGAGGTTGTGGAAAGTAGAGTTCAGACATTACTGTGGACAGCTGAAAGAAAGGGAGGGATGAATGAGGAGGCCTTCGAACCTTAGGGATCTCTCCTCAGAATGTTTTTAAACACGTTACGTAAGGGCTACAAAAGAAATTAACTTTTTCTATCCTGAAGTTCACATCTACCCAAAGTCATTTGTGGACTCAGTTTAAGAAACTGTGGTCTGTGAACCCCGGCCAAGCCACTCAACTTGAGAGTATTTCCAGCATCTGAGCGTGCCTGAAGAGAGCTAATCTCAATAGGTCTGTGATCCTGTGTTCTTTTCTAAACTGATTTTCTTCCAAGAATAAGGGAATCAGACCTTATTGCTCAAAGACATACTATGGACTTGGACAGTTCAAAGCAACAGGAACTTGTCTTTTCTCCCTTTCCTTCTCAAGGCCTTCTCTTGGTCATGAGCTGAACTCCTAGTACAGGCACTTGTAGGGAGGGGAAGGGAGAAGGTCATAAAAGGATAGAGAAGGTAATGAATGACTGGAGTTCAGGCCATCTGAGCTATGGGTCAGGACTCCCTCTGAACATCCTCCTGAGAGAAAGAAAGACAGTTATGAGAGGGTGGGGCTGTGTGTGGATGATAGAAACTAATTAGCCCTCATTCATGAGTCAATAATCTAGAGATAGAAGCAGGGAATTCCACACCTGTTTAGACTTGGGGATTAAGGGGATGTCTCAAGGGAGAGAATAAACACTACATTGCCACATTTCCTCTTTACTTATGGGTGTGTCTAGTGCGTCATTTAAAATCCAGATTTCTTGCCACTTCCATCCCAACTTTCCTCTATCCCCCACACTTTCCTCCTTGTCTTCTGGGCCTGGTCAAAGTTCCTAAGTACCCTGTAGCTGGCAGTCTGCTGGCCAGGACTCATAACAGGCAGGAGGCCAACCTGGGTGTCACAACCCAGCTGAGTGTGAGTATTTTTAACAGCCACCTGGGTTCAGAATATCAGGCACCCTATGACCTCACTAACCTTGGACAGCCGAAAGGAAATAGAAATAAGGAGGCTTGGGGAAATAAGAGCAGCCCGAGGATATGTCATAATCGACAGTTATTCCTATTTTGGAAAAGCTAAACTGAAGACCTCACTTCCAACAGGTCTCTGGCCCCACAAAGGAACTAACAAAAATAGAGAAGATCCCAGAATTACGCTTAGAATTTAGGGAAGATGGCCTAGTTATGACAGAAGAAAAACCCAGAAAGAACTGGATTTCAGATCAGAAAAGAGTTCAAATCTTTCTGTTACTTGCTACCATAGATGGTCTTAAGACAAGTCACTATTTTCTGGGTTTCAGTTATCTGTAAAATGAGGTGGGGTTTGTTTAGGTGGTCTCTTTCCAGCTCTAAATCCTATGAAATGGATGGTTGCTATCTCCATTGATCTCTTGGAAAAGGAAAATGTGTCCCACCCCCAGCCAGACCTACCTGTCTGTGGACAAGGGGAAAAAGACAAAGTGACCCCCAGCTTTGTCCTGGGAAGACAGACAGGAAAGTCTGGCTGTCCTCCAGCCAGCCAGGACACACACACCGTGCCCTGGGGGAGGGGCTTTCAAAATGTGCACTTTAATATTACAAACACAGCAGTGGATGGGGAGGGGAATGGGGATTCAAGGACCCCCAAGCCCACTTCCCCAACAACATGTATGACGAAGGCCTCTGGGGCCTCCAAAGCTCCCTCTACCCCATCATCTACAGCTCTGGGTCAAAAAGCCAGAGGCAGAGAAGACAGGAAAAATGAGGAAGGCTTTGAAAGGAAGAATTGCAGTAGCTGACGGGTAGAAATTCTTGAGTTACCAACCCTGGTCTACTGGGCTCAGGGGAGCTGGGAGTCTAAGTCCTGATTACCCAGAGTCCAAGGTTAAACAGCAAGGAAAAAAAGGTTCAGAGATTCCTGACAAGCCATTAACAAAGGTCCTGAGGGGAGCTCCTGGCTCTGAATACTGCAGACCAATTTGCAAGACCTGGAAGGAATGGGGGGGACTTAACAGTATTATGGTGAGAAGAGGGAAAAAAGCAGGCAGCTTCCCCTGGCAAGTCCCGGGGAAGGGCCCGAGCAAGGGCAGGCTAGATGGGTCAGATCCGGAAGCTCTCTTCCTTGCCATCAATATGCCGAAGTCGTAGGTAGACATCTGTGCCGATCCCTTGCAAGGACTGGAGGCGAAGGGAACCACCTAAGTATTCTGCATAGGCCCTGGATGTAGGAAGACCAAAACCAAACCTGGAGGAATGGAAACAGATGAGTGTGAGGTCCTAAACATCCTATCCCTTTGCCCCTTCCTCCAAGAAAACCACCAAAATCTGGGAAGGGAAAAGCCTCACCCATGCATAGGTCCTGACTGGCCATTGCTGTTTGTATCCAGGTGACCAAAAAGCGGACTGATTCGGGGATCCTGAGTGCTGGCTTCAGCCGTAGTGAAATGGTAATCCATCACTTTGTCCAAGTGGTGGTGAGCGATGCCCCCACCCCGATCTGAAATTCTAACAGAAGCCAGCCACACCACACTAAGGCCATCTGCAGGGATCACTCCTAGCAGAAAACCTTCCCTTCTTAAACCACCCACCTCCAACTTCTCATTTCCTCTGGATCTCCTGGGCTTGCAGCCCTGTTTCTGTGTGTGTATACAAGTTAGACAGCTCTGCTAGGGCAGGACATTCCCTCTCTGATCTTATCTTTCCTACAACACCCCCCTCCCTAGAATCCAGGGCTCAAGATGCTGCCCTTCCCCACTTCTGGCCTCAGCCTGCCACTACCTATATCCTAGTCTCCTTGAACTACTCAGTAGGTTCTTAAAATCTATCCCCCTCCAAACCTGATAATAAGGTCGATATCATTGTTGGCAATAGTGATGACAATATCCGGGACATTGTATGGAGTGTCTAGATGGCTCTCCATTGTGGCCCTAGGATAGGGGGAGCAAACGCAGGTGGGATTATGGTTAGCAATCCTCCCTCCCCACAACTCTTCTCCCAGGAGTCCAGGCCCCACCTCATAGCATTCTTCAGCAGCTCAGGAAGAATGTAGTCCAGGGGCATTGGGATGAAGGGGAACCGGGCAGCCACATGGCCATTGATCCGAACTCGAGGGGCATTTCCATACTTGTGTTCACACAGCCTCCTAGGAACAGGATAAAGGGATGGAGGATGGAGGATCTCAGCTTGCTCAGCATCCTCAGGTAGTCCCCCTCTTCCAGTTTCCCTCTCCTTGTCTGCCCCTCACCTGGCAAAGTCCACCCACTTCTCAATGATCTTCTTTGGAGAGAGTCGAGTACAGATGATCCCCACAAAGTCGGGCTGGAAGAGGGAGGAGGTACATGGAGGTTGAAGGAGGCAGCTCCCTTCTAGCCAAGAAACCCTCCGCCAGCAGATTCAGCTGTCTCCAGCTCAATCTCAAGCCACAAGCTCAAAGGGAGCGCTGACCTAAAAGACTGTTATCTGATCCCTATTTCCCTCCTAGGACATCATGAGCTACCCTGCCCATCCCTCCAGCACTGGCACCTTGTCCTCATGCAGAGCCAGGTGATGGGTGGCCAACATACGGATTCCCAGCCGTGACGTCAGTGTCTTGTCCAAGAAATATCGGACCAGTTTCTCATCCTGAGAGGGAAGAAGAGGCCGAGGGATATGGAGCTCTTTCCTTCTTTCTCTTCAACCCAGTCCTGGGCTTTCTCAGGCTGCCCCCTTCATCCCTCTTAAGATATGGAGCCCTACCTGGATATGCTTCCGGCACTCTCGAAGTCCCTCAGCCAGAAGAGTTACCACATCTTTGTGATCATCTAGGAGTTGACGGACCAACTGGCAATACTGAGCCTCAGATGCCTGGTCCTTTATCTAGAGGCAACCAAGGTCATTAGACAGTCCTGAGTATACAAGATGCCTCTCTTCTACAAGGTACCTTCTCTGTAGTCTTTACCATTCTAACATGCCCTCCAGCCCTCCAAACCCCACAGACTATTCCCTTCTAGAAATTCTGCACATGCTTTCTCTGTCCCTCCAGTCCTCCCAGTTCCCCAGGATTCTCCCACCTTACCGGGGCAAATTCACTCAGCTTTTGGAAGGCTCGGATATAGAGTTCATGCTGAAAGGAAAAGTAATGGTCAAGGGAGAAGAGAGGAGGATTACAGGGGGAATTAATTACTCCTTGGCCCCTTTGTCCAGCTGCCTCTTACTCTCTCCAAGTCATTCAGTGTCCCACAGATGCACACATTCTCCTAATCCCAGATCTTTAGCAGTTAAGGAGGCAGCATTCTGTAAAGCCAGCTCATAATTTATGCTTTTAAGTGGGAAAAAGCCCAATGCGGAAATTGGAACTAAGTTCTAGTCCTAGCTCTCCCTGACTGGCCACATGACCTTGAGCCAGTCCCAACCTCGTGGACCTCAATGTTCTTGTCTAGAAAACAAGCTGGGCACCAGAAGATCACCAAAATCTTCTCCAATTTTGACATTTTATGGTATTTTTTCACCCCCTCCCCCTTCCCTCCAACTAAGTCAGTCTCTCACAGGCTTCCTCCTTTCCCCATAGCTGATTATGTTCTACTTCTCCAGAAGCTGGAGTTTCCCTTTCCCCTAGGTAGGTTAAGTTTTTTTTTTTTACCACATGGAGAATGGTAGGATTGCAGCCAATGATGAAAGGCAGACTTCGGAAGCCCTTGATACGATGAGCTATACGAACAGGGAGCTCGTGGTGTAGGTAACGGGCACTTTTCTGGAAAGCAAGGATGTATGTTTTATGTGTGGAAATCTCAAACAAGAGCAGGATATAAAAAGGGAGCAATGGTGATATGGTGAATGATAGTTGGGCTCAAGGAGAAGGACCACAAGACGCTTACCAGCAGGTGGCTGCCATCCTGGGAACGGCCTGAGTACAACATCATGGTTGGAGTAAGACGGACAGAAGGCTGAAAATATGGACAGATGATTGATAGCTTCCACATAAACTTAGCTATTTCCTCCAAATTTTCCCCACCCTGGAGAGTACCCTTTTCTTCTACCATAGCCCACCTTCTCAGCTGCAGCATCAATGGCTGACTGGTTGTAGAAAGAGGTGACAGTCTTGGATCGCTCTCTGGCCAGTTCCATGTGATGGGTGTCAGTGGCCGAAGTAGACCAGAATCGAAGAGCCGGGGAAGCCAGTGGCCAGAGTGGGGAACCCCCACGGGGGCCACTCCCCAGCACTGATGCTAAGAGCATTGTCCTCTCCCCACCTGTTTATCTTCTTGATGGGCCTCCAAAGGAACCCAGGAGGTGGGTCAAAATTGACTGGGTGGAGGCTAGGGGGAGCTGGCTTACCTGAGATTTAGGGGGGGAGGACAGGAAACAAAGGGTAGGCCTCGTAGACCCACTCCCATCTGTTGGAAGAAAGTAGAGAAGGATGTGACTACGAGAACAGAACTACCCCAGATGCACCTCCAGGGATTTCCCAGAAACCGTTCTGGGGGCATCCTTACATTGGGTTCCCAAATTAGACAGATTTCCCTACTAGAGGTATCTCTTGGCCCCAATTCCTAGAAGAGCAATTTCTGATGCTGGAGGAGGTAGAGTAAGGAGTTGGGCAAGGGCTGACCCTTCTTTCCCCTTCTGCAGGAAACAAACTTCAGCAGCTTGGTGACAGGCAGCCTCCTGAGGACAGGTAGGCTGGACCCTGGCAGAAAAGCACCAACCACGCTGACAGCCCTCAAAGAGGATCTATGCACAAAAGATCAGATACAAAAATGACCCAGCAGAGGGGATGGGGGGGGCCTGGTCATCCATGACCAATCAAACTTGGGGGATGGGAGGCAGGGGACTCCCCGGTGTCCTCTATCCGGGGGATATCTCCTACGGGGCTCTTCCCCCTCCCTTCTCCTCCACATTACCCCCCAACATATGGTAGCGCCCGGGTAACCTCCAATGCCATTCCTTCCTTCCCCCGCCTCCCTTCCTTCCCCCTCCCCCTCACCCCCCACGTCGGCGTAATGGTAGATCCCTCTTCAGGGCCTGCCATGTAAGACCCCGCAATGGTAGGGCCCGCGTGGGGGGTATGCCATGTGAGGCCCTCACTTACCGCCTGGGCCAGGAAGAGAGTGGGACGGGGAAGAGAGCGGATCCGACGCGGGTGCCAGAGTGAGAGGACCAAGCTGAAGCAAGCAGTCTGCACCTTCGGACGCTGCCTCCCCTTGTTATCTTCCCCCCCCCCCTCCCCACTCCTCCTCCTCCTTCTCCTTTTTCTCCTCCCCCCTCCTCCTCCTCCGGGGCTCTCCTCCCTCCTCCCGTCTCCAGTTCCTACGTGATGACGTAGATAAAAGAAACCTACGCTGAGGGACCAGGGCCTCCTGGGAATTGTAGTTTCTTTGGCACGACCTCTCTAAGGACTGCGGCGAAGTTGCGAGGCTTTGGAAAGAATCCCAGAATTGATCTGTGAACTTGTGCTCAAGATTCTCCCCCATGCCCTAAGTATTCTCCTCGCCTGTTGAGTGACTGTCTATCCTTCAAAACTTTTTTCAACTCTGTGTAATGGTAGTGACCTCCGTTAGCTTTGGTTTAAAAAAAGCTCCCCTCCTTTCCTTTGCAGAGGAAGGGGACTATGATTGACGGCAGGACATTGCATTTACAATCGAGTTTGGTGATGTGTGACTTAATTTTGCTGAACTGCTCTTTCCTGCTTTTTTATTCTCTGTTGGTAGTGATGATCCATTAGGCACGGGAGAGAGATAGTTGGAAATTAATTTGATAAAAGCTTTTTAGACTTCACCCAACCAGTCAATACTTTGTTATAGGAGAAAGTGCATTGTCGTTGCCCAGAGAACCTGGGTTTAAATAGCAGCTCTGCTACTTAGTATCTGGGTTATCTTGGTAAGTCTCCTCCATATTAGTTTCTTCATTTGTAAAACAAAGGAGCTACATCAGAAGTCTGGACTAAGCCCCTTCCAGCTCTACATTAGTGATAAGAAGAAGCATTTATTGGGCCACCTGTTATATCCTAGGTATTGTTCTAGGCGTGAAAGATACACCTTCTTGCTCTTCAAATTAAGCACTTGATCTCTGGCAGGCATTCTCTGGCCCCTATTTCTGGAATTCCCTCCTTCCTTACCTTCACTTCTAGATCTCACCCCAAATCCCACCTTTCTTAAGGAGCATTTGCCTTCCCTCTGATGTTATCTCCAATTGATCATATCTATCTTGATTGTTCATAGTATAGTAGTTTGCATGTTGTCCCCTCCAAGAGGATGTAAGCTTCTTAAATTCAGGGACTGTTTTTGCTTTTCTTTGTATCTCAAGCACTCATCATAGGGCCTGACATACATAATAAATGTTCATTGTCATGACTTGAGTTAGTAAAAATCAGCTGAAAGGATGCCAGGCTCAGAGCAGCTTTTTGGAATACAGGCATCGGAGCTGTACCAAGGGGCAGCAGAAAGAGGTCTCTCCCCTTCTACTATTTGCAGAACTACACACCCAATAGGGACCACTCCAACAGTTAGAAGGTGCATTAGTTTGACAGAATTCTAAACAAAAGGGAAAAACAGCCAGCCATCAGGGAATGGAGACCAACTCTCCAGACCAACTAAAACTTGGAAATCAGTCACACTTGAAGCAACTTTTAGAAGTCTGACCCCTGGCAGCCAAGAAGAGAACTGACAGTGAATTCAAAAGTATTCAGTGATAAATGAGAGTTGATCTGCAGAGATCATCCTCTGGGAGTATGTCTGAGCCCCATCTGATATGCTTTGTCCAGGAGGAAGCCGAGTTAAAAAATTTATGTAGTATACGTTACCGATGAGGTCCTGGGTATTGAGAGAGAGTCTGATTTATTGTAAACAATCAGGAAGCCTAGCTTTCTCAAGCAAGTTAGGAGGAGTACCGATAGGATCATGGGTGGATCTTTTTGATTTTGATTAGGCCTTTTATTCAAGTGGATCTTTATTATAGCCCTACCCTAGGAGGAGGTCTCTCAATTCTTTGCATTGAAAAAGGAATCAAAGGATATGAATAGACAGTTTTCATTAAATTAAATTAAAATTAGTCATTTCAAGTCATATGAAAAATGCTTTAAATCACGATTCATTAGAGAAATACAAATTAAGACAACTCTGAGAGACCACTACACACCTCTCCGATTGAATAAGATGATAGGAAAATAAATTTTGGAGGGAATGTGGGAAAACTGGGACATTCATACAATACATTCATACAAGTTGGTGGAATTATGAACTGATCCAACCATTCTGGAGAGCAATATGGAACTATGCCTAAAGGGCTATCAAATTGTGCATACCCTTTGATCCAGCAATGTCTCTACTTGATTTGTAGCCCCAAAAGATCATAAAAGAGGGAAAGGGACCCACATGTGCAAAAATGTTTGTAGCAGCCCTTTTTGTAGTGGCAAGAAACTGGAAACTGAGTGGATGCCCATTAATTGGAGAATGGATGAGTAAGTTATGGTATATTATATTATGGAATATTATTGTTCTGTAAGAAATGAACAGCAGGATGATTTCAGAAAGGCCTAGAGAGACTTACATGAATGGATACTAAGTGAGATGAATAGAAGCAAGAAAACATTGTACACAGCAAGAATAAGATTGTGATGATCAACTCAGATGGATTTGGCTCTTTTCTTTTTTAAAATTTCATTAAACCTTTATATTTACAAAACATATGCATAGGTAATTTTTCAACATTGACCCTTGTAAAACTTTATGTTCCAAATTTTTCCTTCCTTCCCTCCATCCCCTCTCTTATGTGGCCAGTAGTTCAATACATGTTAAATATATTAATATATATGTTAAATCCAATATATGTGTACATATTTATTACTTTTTTTTTTTATTTTGCTGCGGCATTGGGGGTTAAGTGACTTGCCCAGAGTCACACAGCTAGGAAGTGTTAAGTGTGAGGCCTATTTTGAACTCAGGTCCTCCTGACTTCAGGACTGGTGCTCTATCCACTCTACTACCTACCTGCCCCTATGTATATATATTTATACATTTATCTTGATGCACAAGAAAAATTAGATCAAGAAGGGAAAAAAAAAAAAAAAAACCTGAGAAAGAGAACAAAATGTAAGCAAACATCAACAGAAAAAGTGAAAATATGTTGTGGTCCACTGTGGGGAGCCAGCACTAATCTACAGCCACATAAGGCCAACCTTGAATAGGTTGGAATCTCCTAATCACATTATACCAAAGACTTCCTGAATAGGAATCTCCTAATCACATCCTAACTTTGAATAGGCAGATATCTAGGCATCCCCTAATTGCATCATAGAGCTTCCTGCCACCTGAAACATCTAAGCAGCTCTTCCTTGGGCGGGATACCAACGCTTTGTCATGGACCCCCACCCTGTACTGTGTTTGAACAACCCTGCCTTCTTTTCTACTGCTATATATATCTGTACTATTGCACCCATTAAAATGAGTCTAGATCAGATTTATTTGTCTTGCCTCCATTTTGCATGTCCCCTCTCTCTTGCCCTTATCTCTTTTCTTATTTCTTTTCTTCCATGGTCCACACACTCTGCCGAGGCAAATGGCGCCCATCCGTGGGGCCCGGAAGATTTTGGGAGAAAGGAGTAGCCATTGCTAGATCGAACCTCTCAATAAGAAGATTGCGCAGTCCCGGAGAATTTGGAGAATTTAGAGAATAAGGTCGCCACGGGTCCACCTGTCCTGAGGAACAGAGACCTGGGTGTGGTAAGAGGTTTCGATACCAAGAGAGAGAAGAAATTAGTGTATATGATAGATTTGTTGAGGATTTCAAGGATTTATTAAGGACGCGTAGAGTAAAGGTTAAGAAAAAATGAATTTGTAAAATTTTTAAGTTTTTAGAAGATGTCTGCCCATGGTTCCCGCAGGAAGGAACCATTGATGAGAAAAGGTGAAAAAGAGTTGGAGATTGCTTTAATGATTTTTATGTAATTCAGGACAATGCCTCTTTCTTAAAAGGTGCCCTTAAGCACACCAATTCTAGGCTCAAATTAGGCTCCCAAAAACAATGAAAAGGATTCTGTATGACCCTCCTCCCAAAGCTTCAATGGCTTTTCTTCAGCTTCCCCAAGTGAGAGCCTTTAGCTCCGCTGACTTGAAGGAAGCGGTTCTTCAGCTTCAATCAGGCCTACAGTGGACAATGATATTGATTGGGCATTTGGGAGAGTAAGTCTGTCTGAGTGCCTTTTGGCATACCCATCTGGTTCTGGTTCTGGTTATTCTGGTTCTGTTCTGGGTAAAGTTCTGAAACGGGTATTTTCTGGGACGCTGGAAAATATCCTTTGGTTATATGTTATATGTTTAATGTAGTAACTGTGTTCTATGTTCTGTGTGATTTGTCTGTTTTGTTGGTTGAAAAATTTTTAAGTACACCGTTGCAACTGTGCTTAGTAAAATGGAACTCCATGTGTGTCTGTGTGTGTCTGTGTTAAAAGTTAGCAAGTTTGTAAAAGATAAGAATTCAGCCTCTGTGTTGCAAGCTTAGAAAATATCAAGAAGTTTGAAAAATCTCTCTCTAGTGTGTGTGTGTGTGTGTGTGTTCTCTGGCTGACTGCAGTAGCCTGAGAAAAAGGGAGAGAAGGGAAGAAATTTAAAAGAATAAATAAATGAATGAATAAATGAATACATGAATGAATAAATGAATAAATAAAAAAAATCTAGAAGAGCAATGTGCTAACATTTAAAAGAAAAGGAAGTTTAAATGGAATATCTAGGCCTTCTCTGAAGGCACAAAATGGGATTGGAAGCTCATACAAGACTCTTTGGATTCTGGAAGGGAAAAAGGGAATTCAAGGTGAAACAAACTTCTCCCCCAGGCCAGAGGTCTTGGAATCAGCCCCTAGTCTGTTTGCCCATGTAAAAGCTTTAAGTTTTTAAGAACAATGATTAAGGGATTTGGGAATTGGTTATTTGAAAATCTGCTTGTGATTTTAAAACTTTCAACCTGATGTACTAATATTGTAAGTAAATGGAATTTAGATATTTTAAGCAGACAGGAAAGTTTGTTTCCCTTGAAACAGAGCCCGGCCCAAAGGAGCATCTGAGTGTTCAGGTATATAGCTAGGGAGAAAGAGAAAACTGGAAATGGGTAGATTTGGGAAGAAAGTAAATAAAATTGATGGGCTAAATCTTGAAAAGGATCCCTATGTAGGACACTGAGCGGAGTTTTTTCCTAGGGGACAGGAGTGGGGGAAGGGAGTCCTCTCCTCTCTCCCCACAGTGCAGCAAACTGTGATTTAAAGGAACATGCTTACTTTTAGGTTACTTGATTGAATATTTGTTTCTTGATACATAACTTTTCTTGGTTGAGGAATATGGTCACAAATGTGATCCATACTTTGGTAAGAATATTTCTAAAAGTTAATTACTATTTTTAAAAAACTTCTTGAATTCTTATAATGGAATTGGGTAGTCTGTATAAGTTTAAATTGAATGTATTGGGTCATCCTGAGGTTATTTAAAGGGCCTCTGAAAATTTTTTCTTTGTCCTTTTGGGAAATGTTTCTGTTACGGGCAATATGCAATTTGGGATATTTTTCTATGTATTGGGCATTTTAAAAGCAAAATGATTTGTATGTATAACGTTCACTTATGTAACATCTACCTAGATATGATAATTGTTTTTAATTTGTGAACAAAATTTCTTCCTCTTTTCCAAGGCAAATGGCGCCCATACGTGGGGCCCGGAAGATTTTGGAGAAAGGAGTAGCCATTGCTAGATCGAACCTCTCAATAAGAAGATTGCGCAGTCCCGGAGAATTTGGAGAATTTAGAGAATAAGGTCGCCACGGGTCCACCAGTCCCGAGGAACAGAGACCAGGGTGTGGTAAGAGGTTTCGATACCAAGAGAGAAGAAATTAGTGTATATGATAGATTTATTGAGGATTTCAAAAAACCTCTTGCAATGACTTAATGGTATTTTCCTCTTAAGGCATCTTCCTCTTTAATGGAGTTTTAGGCCCGTTATTAATTGCTAAACCCCCTTTCCTTGCTTAAAAAAACTCTTCTATTTAGCCAGCTGTTAATAGCATAATAAATATTTGCCTCTTGATTTGGAGAATTCTTTTGAGATACATCAAAATACTTTTGGGGTACAACACTCCCAAACCCCAACATCCTTATCACTATCACTGAGGTGGGAGTGTTCACATAAGTATTCTTTTACACCTAGCATGCCAGGCCCCTAGTCCATTAGAATATTGTTTCCAGTATCCTTACCTATTTCCTTAAACCTTACTTCCAAACCCCATAATAAATCTCTTTTATCAATCTAGCTTTTCGGGCCTATAAATTCTTTTATAAGATGCTTAGGCTACTTAACACTTTTTACTATAACAAATAATTTTTGTCTTTTGCTCCCAGCATTTTCTCCTACTTCTCTTTGATAGTTAGATGGGCCATCAGCATTCTTACAGGCAGTTTAACTCTTTTATTATGAGAGATTCTGCTAAAGAGGCCGGTGGGTGTAGTCCAAATTGGCTCAGATCCGGGTGGGGCTGGGACAGGCCCGGATCTTCTATTGGAATTCAAAGGGACCAAGATTTGTGAATCAAAAGGTCCTTGATTGATAACTACATAAACTAGGAGGGGTTGGGAATCAGAAAGACCATACCATCTGCAGGTTTTCTCAAACTTTTTCCACTCACAACACTATTTGGCCCAGGACATTTTTTCATGATCTTAGGTATATCGGTATATAAAATAGGTATACAAATGAAACAGTTATTGGTAATAAATCATAATTTCATGATTCCCATATTCATTTATGAGATCCTTTATGGGATTATGACCCACAGTTTAAGAATCTGAAATACAAAGTTATTTCTAGGGGATAGAAGTAGCTTGCCAGAGAAGAAAGGAAGAAGGTTTGGACTTTGAGCAGAGCTCTGAGGGAAGCTGAGTACTCTTTTTATTTTAAGTTTATTTTTTTTTCAATGAAGGTGGAGAATGAGATGGATATATAGTATTATGGAAACAACATGAGCGTGGACAGACTTTGAGAGGTAGTGGAGGATAAAGGGCCTGGCATGCTAATGGTCCATGGGGTCAGGAAAAGTAGGATATGAATAAACAAATAACACTCTCTTCTCTGTTTTGGTATCTGGCTTTTTTGGTCAGTTCTACTTGGTCTTTATTCCTCTCCAAACTTTATCATGCCATAGAAAACTCCTGGTACAGGAAACTCACTCTCCCCTTAGACTTCACACTTTGGAAATACACTTCCTGTGACCTCTCCTATTGGTTGGTTTCTTCCAAAACCAGATTGGGCCAACTAAATCTTTTCTTTTCTTTTCTTTCTTTCTTCTTTACTTTCTTTCTCTCTCTCTGTCTCTTTTTCCTTTCTTTTTTCTTTTGCAATTTATATGTGCAATAAGCTTTTTTGTACTATGCTATAGAAATGCTTGCTTTATTCCATAAATGTCTAAATGTCTCATTAAAAAAAAAGGCTGATACAACTCCATAGAAAAATAGATCAGGATGAGATCCTGGTTCATAGTATGAGTGAGTGCTCAACAATGGAATATTTATATCTTTTATTCTTTTGTGGGAAACTTTATATAAGTAGATTGTGGAGAGCAGCTAGTTGGCGCAATAAATAGAGCACCAGCCCTGAAGTCAGGAGGACCTGAGTTCAAATCTGGTCTCAGACACTTAACACTCCCTAGCTGTGTGACCCCGAGCAAGTCACTTAACCCCAATTGCATCAGCAAAAAAAAGAAGATGATGATGGAGATTGTGGGTCATGTATGGAATTTCCATTCCCATGATAGTAATTTTCTAGGTTATAAATTTCCTTGGTTGTTGTTGTTAGCTTTTCCATTTTCACCTGTCCCTTAATCAAGTTTTCCAGTCTTATGAAATTCCTTACATAACATCTCAAGCTCCTGATTAATTAATTATGGATATACTTTTTTTTATTATTATAGCTCTTTATTTACAAGACATATGCATGGGTAATTTTTCAGCATTGACCCTTGCAAAAACCTTTTGTTCCAACTTTTCCCCTCCTTCCCCCCACCCCCTCACCCAGATGGCAGGTAGACCAATACATGTTAAATATGTTAAATTATATATTAAACACAATATATGTATACAGATCCATACAGTTATTTTGCTACACAAGAAGAATCAGACTTTGAAATAAAGTAAAATTAACCTGAGGAGGAAATAAAAAATGCAAGTGGATTAAAAACAGAGGTATTGGAAATACTATGTAGTGGTTCACACTCATTTCCCAGAGTTCTTTCACTGGCTGTAGCTGGTTCTATTCATTATTGAACAAATGGAACTGATTTGGTTCATCTCATTGTTGAAAAGAGCCACATTTATTAGAATTGATCATCATATAATATTGTTATTGAAGTATATAATGATCTCCTGGTCCCGTTCTTTTCACTCAGTATCAGTTCATGTAAGTCTCTCCAAGCCTTTCTGAATGACCTGCTGGTCATTTCTTATAAACAATAATATTCCACAACATTGATATACCACAATTTACTCAGCCATTTTCTAATTGATGGGCATCCATTCAATTTCCAGTTTCTAGTCACTACAAACAGGGCTGCCACAAACATTTTTGTACATACACGTGCCTTTCCCTTCTTTAAGATTTCTTTGGGATATAAATCCAGTAGTTAACACTGCTGGATCAAAGGGTATGCACAGTTTGATGAATTTTTGAGCATAGTTCCAAATTGTTCTCTAGAATAGTTGGATGTATCCACAATTCCACCAACAATGTATTAGTGTCCTAGTTTTCCCACATCCCCTCCAATATTCAGCATTATCTTTTCCTGTCATCCTAGGTGTGTAGTGGTATCTCAGAGTTGTCTTAATTTGCATTTCTCCGATTAATAATGACTTGGAGCATCTTTTCATATGGCTAGAAATAGTTTCAATTTCTTCATCTGAAAATTGTCTATTCATATCCTTTGACCATTTATCACTTGGAGAATGGCTTGATTTCTTATAAATTAGTCAGTTCTCTATATATTTTGGAAATGAGGCCTTTATCAGAACTTTTGACTGTAAACATGTTTTCCCAATTTATTGTTTCCTTTCTAATCTTGTCTGCGTTAGTTTTGTTTGCACAAAAGCTTTTTTAATTTGATATAATCAAAATTTTCTATTTTGTGATCAATAATGATCTCTAGTTCTTCTTTGGTCAAAAATATTTTCTTCCTCCACAGGTCCGAGAGGTAAACTATTGGATATACTTTTTGAGAATTAATGTTCCAATTAAATCTTGATTCCTCTCCAGGATACACTTAAAGACTCTTGAACTTTCTCTACTTCATATCCTCCTGCCCACCATCTGTTGTCTTCCTGCCATTAGAATGCAGTTCTTTGAGCATAGGATCTGTTTTTCTGCTTACATTTATATTCCCAGCACTTAACACAGTATCTGGCACATTGTAAGCATTTAATAAATGTTTATTGGCTTGACTTTTAGACTTCACAGATGCAAGGGATCTTGCATGTGGAGTTAGATTTGGTAAGCTTAGCAACTAATTGAATTGGGAAATAATATATAAAATAATAATAGCTACTATTAATATAGTGTTTAATATGTTCAAGATATAGTTATTATCTCATCTGATCCTTACAATAATCCTGAAAGGTAGATAGTATAATTTTCCACATTTTACAGAAGACAACTGAGACAAACAATAGTTAAGTGACTTGCCCTGGTAACAAAAGTAGCAAGTGTCTGAGGTTACAGTTGTCTGAGAAAAGAGCCTTCCTGGCCCCCAAAGCTGGCTCCCTATCCACTGTATCACCCAGTTGCCCATGTAACATCCATTCCCTCTACCGTATAGTTCTTTCCCAAGCAATCTCCTCTGAATTGATTCTATTCTCCTTCCCTATTTTGATCCTTTGTGAACCATACAACTGCACTTTCATCTTCTGTTGAATCCCTTACCCCCTAGACCTATTGCCCTATACATCTGTCTACAGACACCTAGCCAAATCCTATCTCTGTATTACTCCCTTCATTCAGATAGGAAAGGAAACTAGAGAAAGTTAATTAACTATACTATCTGGGTTCATTACAAATTTGTGTTATTTAATCTCAAGGAGGCCCTCATTGGGCAAATCAATAATTCTGCTCCTCCCTAATTAATTCTGTATGGAACTCCCCATAACTGAGGTTCCTGACATGTTACATTAAGCCTCTCCTTTGAACCTTGCCTAACTTCACTCCCCAAATTGAGGCCATTTCCCAAGAGCTCTGCCATCTTTCCTCCTCCACAGTTGATTTATATAAACAACAGGAGGAGCTCTTGGAATACAACATTTTAAAAGGTGAGAGAGACACAAAACAAAGAATAACTTATCCTGAAAAGTTCAATAGTCCATAGGGGAAAATGTATCTTTGAAGGAATAAAGGATTTTCAAGCATTTCTGACCAGACCTATGGTGGCAAGGAATTGGAAATTGAGTAGATGCCCACCAGTTTGGGAATGGCTGAATAAGTTATGATATAGGGATGTAATGGATTATTATTGTTCTATAAGGAATGACGAGCAGGTTGATTTCAGAAAAACCTGGAAAGACTTAGATGAAGTTATTTTGAGTGAAGTGAGCAGAACCAGGAAAACATTATACATAGTAACAGCAAGACTGTGTGATGATAAGCTATGATAGACTTTGCTCTTCTCAGTGATCCAGTGATCCAAGATAATTACAGTAGTCTTGGGATGGAAAATGCCATCTGCATCAAGAGAAAGAATTATAAAGATCGTAGATCGTAACATACTATTTTCAGCTTTTTTGTTTGTTTGTTTTTCTCATGTCTTTTCCCTTTTATCCAATTTTTCTTTCCCAACATGATCAATATAGAAATATGTTTTAAATGATTGTATTCTGTATCAGAGTACTTACTTGCTATCTCTGGTGGGGGAAGGTGAGGGAGGGAAGGAGAAAAAATTTAGAATTGACAATCTTACAGAAATGAATATTGAAAATTATCTTTACCTGTAATTGGAAAAATAAAAGGGTATTCAGAGGGGGGAAAAAAGATCAGAGCTGAGAAGGAATTTACAAATATAATTATAAGCAATCAGAGACATCAAATTTATTTAAATAATTAGATGGGGCTGAATGATGATGCAGTTCCAATAACATAAGTGAAGACAGCAGTATCCTTTCAGAACCTTAATATTTTCAGACGGTATTGAGGGAATTGAGAAAAACAGGTTGGCTTATGGAATGATTTTGTTCTAAGGATTTTAGGAGGAGAAAGAGAAGGAAAGTTAAAAGAATTTCAGAAAAGAGGAAGAAGTAACTAAGTGGTTCAGTGAATAAAGCATCAGAAGGACTTGAGTTCAAATTTGGCCTCACACGCTTGACACTTATCGTGTGGGTAAGTCACTTAACCCTGATTGCCTTGCCAAAAAAAAAAAAAGAAAAGGAAAAAAAGAAAGGAGGTAGAACTTGCTACTTCTTATAATCAGCTCTGAGAAGAGTATATTTACATGCTTTCTTAATGGGTGGGGAGGGGAGAGAGAGAATTTGGAATTGAAAATAAATTTAAATACATTTATAAAATAATTTATATTTTATGGTTTAAATTAAATTAAAGAATATACAAAAATGAAAAAGGGTGAGGGAAGTAGACATCAAATGAAAAGGCACATCAAACACAATTGTGGAAATGTATGAAATTGAAGGGGGAATAGGGACAGAGGAAAGGTTTAAAAAGAGCATTATATAGAGCAATGGGACCTTGAAGGAGTGGATTCAAAAGGAAGAGAAAAAAAGAATTGGAATCTAAGAAGGGAGTCCATCAGTTGGGAAAGGGCTAATCAAGTTATGGGATTTAAATGTAATGGAATATTGTTGTAATGTAAGAAATTACAAAAGAGATGATTTCAGAGAATCCTGAGAAGTATGAATTGATGAATGTAGTGAGCAGAACCAGAAATATAATTATTACAAGGTCAACATTGTAAAGGAAAAACATTTTTTAAAGACCAAGAATTCTTATCAAAAGAATGATCAATCCTGTCTCTGGAGGACCTGTGTTGAAGCCTGTTATAATTATCTTCTAACAGATGAACTCAAGATGAATAATTTGTTGTGCAGTCATGTCTGACTCTTCACGAACCTAGTTTGGGATATTCTTGGCAAAGAAATTGTAGTGTATTAAGAAAACTACTAGCATAATTGACTATATCAATAATAAAACTAATAGAAATCATACAATTATATCAATGGATGCAGAAAAAGCTTTTGACAAAATCCAACATTCATTCCTATTAAAAACACTAGAGAGCATAGGAATAAATGGAGTTTTCCTTAAAATGATCAATATCTACCTAAAATCATCAGCAGGCATCATAGGTAATGGGGATAAACTAGAAGCATTCCCAATAAGATTAGGAGTGAAACAAGATTGTCCACTATCACCATTACTATTCAATATTGTATTAGAAATTAGCTTTAGCAATAAAAAAAAAAAAGAAATTAAAGGAATTAGAGTAGGTAATAAGGAAACAAAATTATCACTCTTTGTCCACTATCACCATTACTATTCAATATTGTATTAGAAATTAGCTTTAGCAATAAAAAAAAAAAAGAAATTAAAGGAATTAGAGTAGGTAATAAGGAAACAAAATTATCACTCTTTGCAGATGATATGATGATATAGTTGGAGAATCCTAGAGAATCAACTAAAAAAAATACTAGAAACTTTAGCAAAGTTGCAGGATACAAAATTAATCCACATAAATCATCAACTTTTCTGTATGTTACAAACAAAATATAGCAAGAGATAAAGAGAAATTCCATTTAAAATAACTTTAGATAGTAAATACATGCAAGTCTATCTGCCAAGACAAAGCCAGGAATTCTATGAACTCAAAACACTTTCTATACAAATAAAGTTAGATTTAAACAACTGAAAGAATATCAAGTACTCATAGGTAGGCTAAGCTAATATAATAAAAAATGACAATTCCACCTAAATTAATCTAATTGTCATACCAATCAAATTGCCAAGAAATTACAGTATTTGAAAAAATAATCAAATTCATCTAAAAGAACAAAGTCAAGAATTTAAAGGAATTAATGAAAAAATGCAAATTAAGGTGGCCTTGTTGTACCAGACATAATACTATATTATAAAGGAGTGGTCATCAAAAATATTTGGTAATGGCTAAGAAATAAGAGTAGCTGATATAGGTTAGGCTCACAATTAACAATGGCCAATGACAATAGTAATCTAGTATTTGATAAATCCAAAAAACTAGATCTAGCTTCTGGGATAAATTGCTGGGAAAACTGGAAAACAGTATGGCAGAAACTAGGCATTGACCAAAAGCTAACACCTCATTCCAAGATAAGGTTGAAATGGGTTTATTTAGACATATAAGCAAATTAGAAGAACAAGAGATAGTCTACCACTCAGATCTGTGAAGAAAGGAATTTATAGCCAAAGAAGAACTGGAGAATATCATAAAATTCAAAGTGGATAATTTTGATTATATTAAATTAAAAAGATTTTGCACAAATAAAACCAATGAAGCTAAGATTAGAAGGGAAGCACAAAACTGGGAAAAAAATTTTACATCCAAGGGCTCTGATAAAGGTCTCATTTCTAGAATATATAGAGAATTGACTCAAATTCCAACTGATAAATGCCCAAAAGATATGAATAATTTTCAGATGAAGAAATTAAAATAATTTCTAGTCATATGAAAAAATGCTCTAAAGCATTATTGATCAGAGAAATGCAAATTAAGACAAGTCTGAGGTACCTCCAATTGGCTAAGATGTCAGAAAAATATAATGATAAATGTTGGAGGGGATGAATATATTATTGGTGGAGTTGTGAACTGATTCAACTATTCTGGAGAGCAATTTGGAACTGTGCCCAAATAGTTCCAAGTACTAAACTGTGCATACCCTTTATCTCTCATTGTCTGTATTTGGTCTATATCCCAAAGATATCATAAAAAAGGGAAAAGGACCCACATGTGCAAAACTGGCAGCCCTTTTTGGAGTAGCAAGAAACTGGAAACTGAATGGATGTCCATCAATTGGGGAATAGTTGAATAAGTTGTGGCATATGAAGATAATTGACTATTATTCTACAAAAAATGATGAACAAGCTGATTTTAAAAAGGCATGAAAAATTTTACATGAACTGATATAAGAGAAACAAGCAGTAACACATTGTACACCAATAATAGCAAGAATGTGTGATGATCAACTATGAAAGACTTAGTTCTTCTCAATGGTCCAATGATCTAAAGCAATACCAATTGACTTTGGACAGAAACTGTCATTTGCATCCAGAAAAAGACCTAAGAAGACTGAATGTAAATCAATACATGCTATGTTCATTACTTTTTTCTGTTTTGTTTTTCTTTTTCCCATGGTTTTTTCTTTTTACTCTTGATTTTTCTCTCTTAACTTGATTCATAAAGCAATGTGTATTAAAAATAAACAAGTTTACTAGAAAAAAGAAAACTATTTATGCATAGTTTTGAAAATAAAAAGCTTTCCATATTAAAAAAATTTCAAAAAAGATACTACCATGATCCTAGACAGGCAGATTCTAAATTTTGGTGTCACCTTCAATCCCTCACTCTCATTCACCCATATATCCTATCTACTAGCAGAACTTGTCATTCCTAACTTCATTAAATTTTGCTTTTAAGTCTTTTCTCCATGCATGTGATTAATCCCATAATAGAGGTGCTCATCACCTCTGGCCTAGACCGTTTAGAATGGCTTTCTTAAAGTTTTATTTTTTTGTATTGATATTTTTTATTTTATATAACCAAAATTCCTTTCTCTCCTTACTTCCTGAGAGGCCTTTTGAGTTCCCAATTTTTTTTCTTCTTCCCTCCTTTACCTCTTCCTCTCCAAGACAGTAAGCAATCTGATATAGATTATATGTGTACATTTGTTTTTTCCATATTTGAATTCGTGTATTAACAAGGGAAAAAACATTAAAAGTGACAATAACTGTACAATTAAAAAAAAGATTTGTTTCCAATCTTGAAATTTCTTCTACTTCCTTGTTGTTTATAAAAAGTATTTTATGGAAGGATATGCAGTTTTTAGGTTTTACAGCCCTTTAGGCATAGTTCCAAATTGCTCTCCAGAATGGTTGGATCAGTACGTTTATTTTAAACCTATTTCCATATGAGTCAAGTTGGGGGAAAAAAATCAGAACAAAAGAGAAAAAAACACTAGAAAGAAAAAAAACAAGGGAAAAAAAGTTAAAATAGTATACACTGGATCTGCATTCAGTCTATAGTTCTCCAGTTCTCCTCTCAGCACCTCATTATTAGTTTTTTGTTTTTGACCAACTCCTCCCTTCTAACAAGTTGTAGTATTTTCTCCTTGACCTTATAATTCTCAAATTTTGCTACAATATTTCTTGGGATTTTCTTTATGTAATCTCTTCCAGGAAATGATTGAAGGATTCTTTTAATGACGATTTTGCTCTCTGGTTCTCCTATATATTATGGCAGTTTTCCTTGATGATCTCTTGAAGAATATTGTCCAGGCTTGCTTTTTTTTTTTTTTTTTTTTTTTTTAAGTCGGCGCCTTCAGGTAGTCCAATAATTTTTAAGTTGTCTCTCTTTAATTTATTTTTCAGGTCAGTTGTTTTCAATGAGATACTTTAATTTTCTTCTTTCCTGCTCTGGAGCTGTTGGGGTGTCCCTGCCCCAATATATCTGGATCTAGTGTGCTAAATCAACAGTTTTGCTTTGCTGGTGCTGGGGTCTTATGTTTGGGGCCAGGGCTGCACTGTCAGGGCCTGCACTGGGGGCTCCCAACTTGGTAACACAGACCCTTCCCATTGACTTTCTGAGTCTTCCTTGGTGTTCCCTGGCCAAGAAATCCAGACGCCTCTAGCACTACTGGTGATTCAGAGGTCCCACCTCACTGAGGCTGGTGTCTGGTCTGGGTCTGGGTCTAGCATTGGTGTAGCCTGTGCTGGGATTATGCTAAAGTCTCACCCTGGTTCCTCGGACTTTTTCTGTTGAACTTCAAAGTCGCTTTCAGCTGAAATATGTTCTATTCTGTCTTTGGGGGTATTCTAACAACAGAAAGGGTGAGAATGCTATGTTGTGTTCCACACTCAGGTCCTACAGTCCTCTCTCTATGTGTAGATGGCCCTCTTCATCACTGAACAATTGGAACCCGTTTGAATCATCTCACAGTTGAAGAGAGCTGTGTCCATCAGAATTGATCATTGTATAGTCTTCTTGTTGCTATGTACAATGATCTCTTGGTTTGTTATGCCAAAGTTCCCTTTTAATGGGGTGACCAGTTCCTCGAATTGTCCTATTTCGTAATTCTGCCTTAGGTTATGACCGTCCCCTCTTAATGGTTGAGATAAAGGTTTTATAGACATTCCTTAATGTCATTAGAATGTCAGTAACCTCCTTCTATGAGGTTATCACCACCTAGGTCCCTCCATTATGTCATTGTTCTTGTTATTCCATAAAAGGCTTGCTATCCAAATATTCGGGGCTAGACTCTTTGAAATGATAGTCTCGTCTAGCCCTGGGATCAACATTGGATGCACTGGTCCCAGTATTTCTCTTCATTTAATAAATTATTGAATTGGTCTCTAATCTCTGTCTTGATCAGTTTCTTCGGCATTACAGGTTCTGCTCATTTCACTCAGTATCAGTTCATATAAGTCTCTCCAGGCCTCTCTGAATTCGTCCTGGTGGTTGTTTCTTAGAGAAGAATAATATTCCATAACTTTCATATACCATAATTTATTCCGCATTCTCCAATTGATGAGCATCCACTCAGTTTCCAGTTTCTCGCCACTACAAAAAGGGCTGCCACAAGCATTTTTGCACATGTGGGTTTCTTTTTCCTCCTTTAAGATCTCTTTGGGATATTAGCCCAATAGAAACACTGCTGGTTTAAAAAGGATATACATAGTTTGAAAACTTTTTGTCTTGCTCATCTTTTTTCTCCTTCTCCTCTTTTTGTGATTTTTAAAGTCTTAGTTCTGCTCCTGCACTTTGGGGTTATGTTCCAGCTTCTTGTGCAGCTTAAAGCTTGGCTTTGAGCAAAGCTCAAACACAAACCTTTGTGTTTGGTATCTTGCTTACAGCTCTGGGGGTAGCCTTGACTAGTCCCATCTGTTACCTGATTACCTGGGCTGCATGCTCCCCCCACTGATCTGCTCTGCTACTATTTCATCGAGTCAGGACAGAGGGTCTTCTATTTCTGATCTGCTGATATTAAGAGCTTCCCCACTTGCTTTCTTGGATATCTTCTGAGCTGGGCTGCATACCCCTTTCACCTCAGTAAGATTGACCTTTCTTGAAGTCCTATCTTGAGCTGGAAAATTGTTTCGTTTCATCTCTTCATAGGTCCTGCCACTCCAGACTCTGTTCAGAGCTTGGTTTGTGTGGTTTTCAAGGGAAACTGGGAGTGCTCGAGCAGCTTCCTGGCTTCCCTCCACAGCTTCTGTTCTGTTTTCTTGTGAGTGGTTACTTCATATTTCATCAGTTCATATAAGTTTCTTCATGCTTGTCTGTATTGATGATAATTATGTAAAATTGATTATTGATTGATTAGTAGTGAAGAGTTTTATTAATGACAGCAGTAACCACTGTAATCAATTCCTAAAGACTGAGATTCAGAATTATTTTGTAAAGGCCTTAGTAATATGATACTACAAAGGAGACTATGCATATAACTTTGAGCTAACTTGCCTCTTAAAAAAGCTAAAGCTGAATGGAGGATGATTCAACTTGATCAGATATTTTTCTAAGCACTGGGTTTCTTTGGTGCAAGGGACTGTTGAGTTGAGAATTTTCCAAAGGTGTTGACTAATTCTGTGTTACCATAGACTCTGGAAGACTCTTGTTACAAGTTAGCACAATATGGGCCAATGAAGTCTTAGTTTATTTGGTATCAGTTGATATTATATAATAAACTTATATAATCAAAGTGTTCAAAAGAATGCTTTGATTGTATGGGTGAGATTTTGATCACTGAGATAAGTACTAACCTTGCTATTAAACAGATTATGCTTAGACTTTTGCGCTTCTGTTTCTCTTAGTTACAGGTTTATGGAGACAGTTATCATTTTTTACAGTATAGTAATATTTTGTAACACTCATGTGCTACAATTTATCCACTTGTTGTGTATTTTCATTGATTCTGTTTCTTTTTTCCTTTAAAAAATGCTGTTATTCTCTTTTTATATATATATATATATATATATATATTTATTTATTTAATAGCTTTTTATTTACAGGATATATGCATGGGTAACTTTACAGCATTAACAATTGCCAAACCTCTTGTTCCAATTTTTCACCTCTTACCCTCCCCCCCCCCCTCCCCTAGATGGCAGGATGACCAGTAGATGTTAAATATATTAAAATATAAATTAGATACACAATAAGTATACATGACCAAAATGTTATTTTGCTGTACAAAAAAGAATCGAACTCGAAATTTGTACAATTAGCTTGTAAGGAAATCAAAAATGCAGGTGGGCATAAATATAGGGATTAGAATTCAGTGTAATGGTTTTAGTCATCTCCCAGAGTTCTTTTTCTGGGCATAGCTGGTTCAGTCCATTACTGCTCCATTGGAAATGATTTGGTTGATCTCGTTGCTGAGGATGGCCTGATCCATCAGAACTGGTCATCATATAGTATTGTTGTTGAAGTATATAATGATCTCCTGGTCCTGCTCAAAAAAATGCTGTTATTCTCTGAGGCCACTACACATCTCTCAGATTGGCTAAGATGACGGGAAAATATAATGCTAAATTTTGTATGATAAATGTGGAAATATGCTTAGAAGAATTGCAATGTTTTTCTCACTCTTTTTGTTGCTGTTCACTTGCATTTTGTTTTCTTACTCATTTCTTTCCTTTTTGATCTGATTTTTCTTGTGCAGTAAGAGAATTGTATAAATATACTTACACATACTGGATTTAACATATATTTTAACATGTATAACATTGGATTGCTTGCCATCTAGGGGATGGGGTTAAGGAAAAGAAGGGGGAAATTTGAAACACAAGGCTATGCAAGGGTCAATGTTGAAAAATTATCCATACATGTTTTGAAAATAAAAAGCTTTAAAAAGGAAAAAAAAGAGTCTCTTTCCCTCGAGGAGCCTTTCCTTGAAGAGAATCTGAAATTTAAAGTTTTTCTCTCTGAAATCGGAAGAGAGAAGTAGGATTTCTCCTCTCCCACTATTTGCCAATTAAATAATTAATTTATTATAATAATTTAATCGCCATTAGATAATCCTTCTCCACCAATCGCACCACAGGAATCTTACGCAAATGACTTGAGTTGTTGGTTGCATTTATTAAACTAGATGATACAAAAAATTTTAAGATACTCTGTATTCAAAGAGTTTACAATGAGCTCTTATACCGTGCAGAATAGAGACCACGATCACCAGTAAGGGGATGAAGTTATATGCAAATGCTGAATGACTGAATTAATTGGCAAGAAAACGAGGTCAGCCTCTTCTCTTCCCCCTCCTCTCACCTCCTGCAATATCATTCCCACCTGGTCTCTGAAGCTAAGACATAAAACAGCACTGCTCCATTTGATTTGCAGAGTGGAAGAGACGTTAAAAAACTGTGGCATGTATCACAGCTCAGTTCTGCCTAGGGTGTCCCCTCCTCATCCTGACACCCCCCAGTCAGTCACCGACCTCTTGGCTCTCCGGGGAGTCTTGAGCGCCGCTAAGTCAGGGAGAAGCCAGAGCAGCAGGTGAGCGAAACGCAAGGCGTGCAAGAGGGGGAGGGGCGGAGGCCGGGACATGCTCCTTCTCCACATCTCCCCAGCTAGAGGTAGGAGAAGACAAAAACTTGCCCCGCTGAGCCGGCCACAGAGCTGCCAGGTCGATGCTACCCCCTCGTGGTCGCGCCCGGCACCACAGCCTACCGAGTCCCACCTATTTGCTGAGCTAGAAGTTTGCAAACTCCCCCAGGCGGCAACTGCATTTCGGTCCCAGCGCTGGGAAGAAAGAAGCAAAGGGAGAAAAGGGGCAACGCGCCCGAAAGTACATCTCCAGTATGTTCCTAAACACGGCTTGGTTACCCGTCGTTTCTCCATCTCTTACTTTACAACTCCCAAGTCTGCTCCCTCGCTTTTCTTTTGAGCCGGAAATTCTTCAACTTTTTTTTCCTACAACTCCCAGCGGGCTTTGCGCAGCGAGCGCGTTCCCAGATTGGACGGTTGAATTCGGAGAGACGGGCCAATCGGCTTGCAGGGAGGAATGGGCGTGGCCCTCGTTCCCCGCCTTTCTCCCCCTTCCCCCGCAGTTGCCCCGGTGGCTGTCTGTCTCGCTTCCGGCTTCCGCGCTGTGGCCGCCTCGGGGAGCTACGATGGTGTCTTCCGCCGGCTGGGGGAGCCCGGGGATGGCGCGGCTGGCGCTCTGCCTGGCGGGGCTCGCGCTCTCGGCTTACGCGCTGCACGTGAAGGCGGAGCGCGCCCGGAGCCGGGAGTACCGCGCCTATTGCGACCTGGGCGAGTCCATCAGCTGCTCCCGCGTGTTTTCTTCCCCGTGAGCGCGCGGGCGGCTTCGGGGAGCGGGGTGCACGAAGCGGAGATAGGGATGCTGGTGGCTTGGGGAGAACAGGAGGAGCCGTGGGCGCGGGCAGGGCGACCTCAGCCGTCCTGAGGCCCCCGGGACTGTGCCTCCTGGCGGGACGGAGGAGGAAGGGCGATTGCTGTAGCGGAAGGGAGCTTTAAGGCGCGGGGGGCTTGCGTTCCTGGCACTGAGGCCGTGGCCGTTGTTGCAAGCGTGACGTGGCTTTCCTTCCCTCCAAAGGTCATTGACCTATGGACTGGCCCCCTTAGGAGGGAAAAGCTCCGGGTCTTGACCTTTGTTCGAACCTGGGGAATTGGGAGCGGGGAACGGGGCTGGGAAGAGAATAGAAGGGAGCCCCAGCCTGAGGGCTTTCTTCCCTTGCTTAACCAAAGGTCCGTCCAAGCACTATTGTGCCTTCTGCCTGGGGGTTCAGCATGTAATCCCTACCCACGGGTTCATCCCTTTGGATCTCGGAGGAAGGAAGAAAACACGTTGTTCTTTAGGCACTCCCTTGTTCGGCTGGTACTGTGCTAATTGCATTACAAACACGAGAACTTCTCCCGAGGAAACTGAAGCAACCAAATCCCTTGACCAGGATCGCACAGTTAGGAAGTATGTGAGACAAGATTTAAACTTAGGGCTTCCTTCCTCCAGACCTAGCATTCTGTTTGTTGCTCAGAAGTTTAGACTGTTGGGGAAAGTTCCATATGTATTCCCAAATTGCCCAATCTAATAACTCCTTCCACAGAACTAGGATGAGCCCGGGAGCGGATGCCACTTCTTCAGCCTGAGTCTCCTTGACTCCCTCCCCCTCCCTTTCTCTATCCTTTAGATGGAGTAAGGGCTTTGGGCTGGTGGAACCCTTCCTGGGCTCTGAAAGCATCCTGAACCAGTCCAACAGTATCTTCGGCCTCATCTTCTATAGCCAGCAGCTCCTTCTGGGTGAGTGGGAAGTCCCTTTGCCCCATAAGACTTACTTCTTCACAGTGCCCACCCCTTCTCCACAGTCCCTGCCTCTTCCCGGTGAGGCCTCACCCATGCTTTCCTGGAATCCTTACTTTTCTTATGACCCCACCTCATCTTCCGCTTTCCCATCTGGTTAACAAGATGAACCAAGCGACCCTTATGGACTCATGATCATCCCCACCTCCTCCCCAGATACTGGTAAGGGAGGATAAAGACCTTCCCCCTGTCCTTGAGATCTGAAAATTCTTGGAACAGAAGCAGGAAAATTGTTGATGTAGATGTTTACTGGTAATCAGTATAGATTGGTATAATGCTTTGCTGGAAGATGATTAAAAGAGGTAGTCAGAATGGTACTGCTGCATCTAGCAAGACTTCCTGGAGAAAAGTACTGATTTTCCTACCAATGTCTTCCCCCAGGCTGCTACAGTGCTCCATGGGCTTCCTCTGTCTTGATGTTGAGCTCCGTGCTGTCCCTTTTGGGTTCAGTTTACTTAGCCTGGATCTTGTATTTTGTGTTGTATGACTTCTGCCTGGTTTGTGTCACCACGTATGCCATCAATTTGGGTCTAATGATACTCAACTACCGGAGAGCAAGGAGGCCCTTGAGACTACAGGACCAAAATAAAAAGCATCATTGACTTCGATGACCCTACTGAGGACTGCCAACCCCCTAAGTGAACTCTGATCTCACCTAGGAGGAGCCCACCTCATCAGCTCTTGGAGTTTGGGTGAAGACTGAAAGATGATGGCAAGGATCCATGCTCACAGTCTGTGTTTTTCTGTCCTTGACTTCTTAAATCTCTTCCATATCCCTTCTTGCCTCTTATGTACAAAGACTGTTCCTATATCCCCCTCTTCCCATGGAATCCTCCAGGAAACCTAAGCAGGTCCCTACTGCCAGGACCAGTTGTCTCTGGAGTCACCTGCTGATTCCACCATTTTCTCCTACACTACCAGTTTTAGGAAAAGCTGGAATAAAAATTGCTCATCAGTTATGGGTGGGAGCATAATCAATGCTATTCAATAAAAAAAAATGAGAAAGACATTGGGCATGTGGACTCTTTTTGTCTTGGACCAAGACTAGCCCCACTTCCTTCTCAATAGCAAAGCATTCAGTCTCCACCTTAGGCTGCCTGGGGGCTGGTGAGGATGTGAGTCAGCATTGGGACTTTGTTTAGTCCTGTTCCCCACTTTGCAGAGTCATTTAGGCTCCTGGCAGTCTGCCTCAAGCTTGGGGAGTAAACCCCCTCACCCCAGGTCTTTACCCCACTTCCCTTAGGGACTAGGGAGATTTCTTGTCCTGCCTTGGCGAAGAAGAGATTCTCTACCCCAAACAGGAAAGGTCGTTGGGAATATATTCCATCCCTTTGTCCTCACCAAATAGCTCTGTGAACCATAGAAGGGATGGTCCCAACTATTTGGTAGGAAATATCGTTTTTACTATGAATTTGAATTGCAGTTAGTAACAACATAATTTTGCCGTTTTATTCTTTGATCCTCCATCAAATTGTCTGATTAAGACTGGGAAGAGACATGGATTGAGAGAGAAATTGTAGCATTTGAACTGAGGTTACGATGTGGAATGGGAATAAGGACCCAATTGGAATTTTGGTAGAAGCACCAGAACTGGGAGAATGGATAAGGTCCTTATGTTTTGGATGCTGTAATCGGTTGCCCTAGGATCAGGTGTCTTTTTTTTTTTTTTTTTTTTTTAACAGTTGGGACCAATAGATTTTGCCAGGCTAGATTTGGAAATGTGAGGCAAACTGTTGGGGCATTGGTTAACTGGACTATGAAGAACAAAGGAGACCCAAAGAAACAAAACGGAAGAAAAGAAATAGATTTGAAGAGAGTGAAAATAAAAAAGGAAAAAAGCTAGAAGACATGCAAATAAGATCAAGGATTAGGCTATTGGACCAGTCTTTAGCAGAATGAGAAGGGAAGGGAATAAGCATTTATTAAATACCTAGTATGAGGTAGGGATGTAATTACCTTAATTGACCCTCAACTTTTGGAGAAACTGAGGCAGATGGGTTAAGTGACTCATCCAGAGTGACATATTGTCTGAGGCTGAATTTGAACTTTAGGTCTTCCTGATTCCACATTTACGATCTTAGCTAGTGTACCACCTAGTTGTGCTGGCAGATCTGAGCTTTATCCCTTGTAAACAAAATCTAATCCAAAAACCAGAAAGAGGCAGAGGAAGTATTGAAGCAGCCTGGTGAGGAGGGAATATTGTTGGGTATGAATGTTGAATTAAAATATGGTAGAGAAGAGGCAGTGGAGAATACGGCCATTTGATCGGCAAGTAGTTAAAAATTTTAATTGTCGTCTTTCTACTCCAGAACCACACCAAAAGGGGATGGAGATCTCCTGATGTTATAAGAGCACCCTGGTGTTAGGGTATCAGGCTAAAATAATGAGACAAGCCATCCCAACAATATTCTGGTGAAGGTTCTCTGAGAAGGAAATGTTGCCTTCTTAATTAACAACCCCCAGGGTCAAGTTAGTTTGTCCTAACCTGGGATTATGTCAGGGTGGAGGAATTCATTTGGTGAGTGAAGCAGAATGGGGGTGGGACTTTGGAGGTGGGGCTCCCCAAAGAAAAGGAGACTTGGTGGCCTTCCTGAAAGCATCAGAGCAGAGCTGGGAATAGTATGAAGTGGAGCTGGAGACGAGGACTACTGATATTAGAAGCATTGGTTCTTTCAAGGGGTGAGATCAAGAGGGAAAGGACCTCACCTGCTCAGGGGAAGGAGACTGGGCTGTGGTGTGTGAATAGCTGGGGTATTATAGAACTTCTCTAGCCAAGCAGCTCCTACAGTTTATAGGACCCTTAAGGGGTATGGTGTTGGGCTTTCTGGAGAGGGTAACCATAAACTTAGGCTGCTTTTGAATTCATTGTGTGAATGACTATACAATTATACCTGTCACTCAATAATTGTATAACTATATATGTGCCTGTGACCATCTGTGTGAATCCATGTCTATGCTACTGTTAATTCTTTGAGAAAATTTGACTTCACTGCTATGTTACTCTAGATTTTGTGATCTTCATACTTCACTTTGCTCTTTCTCTGTGACCAATTATCTATTTGTCTGTGTGTGTATTAAGGTGTGGATATAGGTTTTTGAAATGCCTAACTGGGGATGTCTCCTAGACAAACTAGAGACATGGGAGGTGGAATCTCTGGGTTCCTTCTTTCTCCATGTAAATATGACCAGAATTGCCTTTTTTCCATCCTTCAGAGTGTGGGGCAATTAGGCTAATGACCCCCCCATCCTTTCCAAAACTCAACTTTGACTTACCTATTAGGAGACAGACTAGGGTGCAGGATGCCTGAGGTCTATGAGTAAAATGAGAGATGGGAAACCAGATATTTAGGTTCAGAGGGCTACCTAAACCCCAGAGATGAGCCTAAGGTCCTCTCCTTGCCCCTTGGATTGCTGAGGGAGGGAGGAGAAATAATTATCTCAGTGTTGCTTGACGCTCTGAATCGGTTCCAGTAAAAGCTGCTTCTGGACCTCATAAATATTTTCTTTCTGGGAGGTGGTGGTGATGGAGTCAGGTAGTCTCTGAGGAGGAGGAGCTAAGGGGCCTCTATCCCTCACTCCAGTTCCTTTCTCAACCTCAAGCCACCATTTTTTTGGATAACAGAACAGAATGACCAGTATCTCTTATCTTTTTTCAGGACTTCATGCAGCTGAACAAGGTAAGATCTAGGACGTGAGGTGAGAGGCAGAGATGCTTGGATCTAACTATGGGGGTGGGATTGGGACCCTGAGGTCTAATTTTGAATGTGACTTGAGTCTTCTTTGGTAGTGATGGTGTCTGGCTGACCTGGACGGGGAAAGGGGCACCTATGTCCAAACTTTCTCTTATCTCTAGACTGTGGTCAACGTGGTCCTGGCCCTCCCAAGCCTCAGGAAGCTAATACCACACCAGGAGAATGGCCATGGCAGGCAAGTGTAAGGCGGCAGGGAATCCACATCTGCAGTGGCTCTCTAGTTTCAGATACTTGGGTTCTCACAGCTGCCCATTGTTTTGACAGGTGAGTCTGGGGAGGCTCACCCATCCACTATGGGGTTGGGACTCCTTTCCTTGACTTAGGCACTAAACATCCTGGCTAAGCTTTCATGAGAGCACCTTCTTTTGATGTGATTCTCCACAAAGAACAATTAGGGAACAAAACTAAAAAACCTTACTTAGGTTTAGAAATTTGTCAAAGCCAGGAACTTCTAACCACTCTTAATCTTATCCATGTAGGACCTCTGTGACGGATCCGAGTTCCTGGACAGTAGTACTGGGCTCTCTGCAGCAAAAGGGACTTAGCTTAGGGGCAAAAGAAGTAGGCGTGGTTTCTATCCATGTCCCTCAGACATATAACCACTATACTGAGGGCTCTGACATGGCCCTCCTTCAGCTGACTCAAAGCTTGCCTCAGTCTCCCATCTGCCTGCCCCAGTCTGGCCACCGCTTTCCTTTTGGAGCTTCATGTTGGGCCACTGGATGGGGCCAAGGCACGGATTGGGGTGAGTGTCATTTCTGGGCACTTGTCTGTCCCTCTAGTACTGTCCCTCAAATCTCAGCCCTAACCTCTCTAGCATAATCTCCTCCTCACCCCAGCTCCTGGAATCCTCAGGAACTTGCACCTGCGCCTCATCAGCCGCCCTACCTGTAACTGCCTTTATAATCGGTTGCATTTGCGGCAGCTTTCCAGTCCAGCTCGGCATGGGATGCTGTGTGCTGGGATCCAGCCTGGAGCTCAAGGTCCCTGCCAGGTACCATTGGAGATATCAGAGTCCTAATTGGCCTTGGGGAACTGGGGGAGAATGAGACAAGCTAGTAACAGAGTTGGATGGAACCCAGGAAGTAGGGGATTTGTGGGCTTAGCTAGCTGGGCAGGCAGAACAGCTGATTACCAAGTAGTCCTTTGGGGGATGAGATGAATACATGAAGACACCAGAGTGGACTTGAAAGAACAAGAGAGATAAATGGCTACAAAAGAAACAAAATGGAAAGATCCTATTAAAGTATGTCTTCACTAATCAGGGGCATTCATGGGTCTTGAGTCTCTATAACAATGCTTCTGTTTATTCTAGGGCGATTCTGGGGGGCCAGTGCTATGTGAAGAGCCAGATGGGCACTGGGTTCAGGTTGGAATCATCAGCTTTTCCTCAAACTGTGCCCAAGAGGACACCCCAGTGCTGCTGACTGACCTGGCCACCTATGCACCGTGGCTACAAGCTCAGGCTTTTGGTGCCATCTTTCTCCACCAGAACTCTGAGGTCTTGGAGAGCAGTGATGAGGACAGCTGTATCTGTAAGGGCCAGGGGTGCCTGGGTCTGAACTTGGGGTGTGGGGGGAGACAGTGCCTTCTCCAACCTGACACAAACAGCAGCTCTTGCCATTTAAAGTCAGGGAGACATGGACTAAAGTCTGTGGGGGGGGGGGGGGGGGAGAGAAACATTTATATTTCTGCATTAAATAACCAAATATCTGAGGTGGAAGCTACAGTCTTAGATCAGAAACTTGAGCAACCCAGGCTGGGAAGACTCAAAACTCAAAGGGAACTTGAGAACCAGGAACCCAGGTACTTGGGGCTGCCAATACTAAGAATTTAATCCAGGTATAAAAGTATCTTTTTCTTGTAGCCTGTGGTTCACTGAAGGAGAAAGAGCCCCATCCAGGTGCTCCTTCTCCATGGCCCTGGGATGTACAACTGAGGCACCTTGGGCAGTTTGTATGTGGAGGAGCCCTAGTGTCTGAAGAAGTGGTACTGACAGCTGCTCATTGTTTTATTGGGTAAGCTGCCCTCAGATCCAAGATTCATGGTCTATAACCCCTTCATACTCAAGTCCAGATTTTCCAGATCCTTCATCCTCTTTCTACAGGCGCCAGACCTTGGAGGAGTGGAGCATAGGGTTGGGCAGGGGTAAGGAGCAGCGTGGGCTTCGCCAACTCACCCTTCATGGTGCTTACACACACCCAGAGAGTGGTCATGATATTGCACTGCTGCTCTTGTCCCAACCTGTCATCTTGGGTCCCAGTCTTCGGCCCCTCTGCCTGCCTTATGCCTCCTACCGTCTACTTGAAGGGGCCCGGGGTTGGGCACAGGGGAGAGCCCACAAAGAAACAGGTAGGTGGCAGTGATCTATTTGGAGAAGAGATGGGTGTGATGGAGAAATCCTCGTTCTCAAGCTGGAATTAGAGAATCCAATGCAATCCAAGCATTTTGGGTGATCTGGGAGTATATGTAAATTTGAACAAATGCAAATAACCCAACTAGGACCTGATAGTCTCCTCTCTTCACAGATCTTGGCTCCTCCATGGCAGTTCCTGTGACTCTCCTTGGCCCCAAAGCCTGCAGCAGACTCCATGCTGCTCCCGGGGGAGAGGGTGTCCCTATTCTCCCAGGGATGCTCTGTGGCAGTGCTGTGGGAGAACTTCTCCAGTGTGAGGTGAATACTTCAGGTAGCCCTGAAACTGCATTCAGAACCAGGACTCCCAATCTAAATGCTTCTTCTGTCTTTATGTTTCAGGCTCTATTTCTTTTGGAAGGCTAAAAAAGGTTCAACGTCAGCTTTAATCCTTGGTTCTTATATAGCCTAATGTAGCCTCCCACTAATAACTTCACACCAAGTAGTTTCTGACCTAACCAGGCAACACACATTTTTCTTTCCAACATTTTCTATCCTGGACTACACAATTTCTTATTTTGGAAGCATAAGGTTAGGTAGTTGTTAACGAGTCTCCAGAGAAATGGCCCAGAAGCAAAACTAGTCCTGTTGTCAGGGCCACTCCTAGACTATGAAATTGATAGGGCACCTCAGACTTTCTAAGGCTCAGGCTTTGAGCTCAAGAGATTTGCATTAAAAAAAAAAAAAAAATCCTTGTTACTAGGACCTCAACAAACTCCACCCAAGTAAAATTTTTTCTCCCTTTGGCAATTGGGGTTAAGTGACTTGCCCAGGGTCACACAGCCTGTGTTAAGTGTCTGAGGCCAGATTTGAACTTAGGTCCTCCTGACTTCAGGGCTGGTGCTCTACCTACTGCACCACCTAGTTGCCCCCAAAGTGTTTTTACAAAGTTCCTTGTGTTCCCTGACTATTTAAATACATTTTAACTGTGGGAAATGTTGAGGAACAGAGAACACATAGTTGTGCTTTGCCACAGGACCCACAGTGTCTTCAGAAAGTTTAATAAGGGTGACGGGTCTTTTCTCCCCTTGCCAGGGCTTGTCAGGGTCACCATTGGTGCAGGATGTGATGGGCACATGGTTCCTGGCAGGGCTGCAGAGTTTCAGCGACGCCTGTCGGGGCCCAGTCCATCCTGGGGTCTTTACTGCACTTCCCAACTATGAAGACTGGATTAGCAGCCTTAAATGGCAGGTCTATTTTGCTGAAAAACCTGAACCTGAGGGAGAGAACTGCCCGGCTAATCTAAGTATGAAAGCCTGCAAGCCACTCCTACTCTATGACCTTATTTCCTATTCATACTTCTTTCATTGCTTCCTCATCACCTTGTCCTCAGGATCAGATTGTTCTTCCAATTCCTACTTTTACTCTCAGGGAAACGGACAGTTTTGTCAAGTGAATAACCTATTTTTTCTCTACACCCCCATTTTCCCCTCAGGAGGTGGTCTTTCTAGCTGGTGACTGAGCTTCTCTAAGATGTCATCATCATCCAGGGACAGTCCAAAGGTAACTCCCAATTCATTTTTCACCACATGACCCCTGTTCTCTTTCCCCACACCATGTTTTTTTCTCATTACAGGGATAAAAGGACTTGACACATAATGGCCTTTGAGAGATCAGGCCATTTGCTCCCTCTTCACAAGGACAGGCCTTTTGGAAAGACCATCATCTTGTAAGCCTGGCTCCATAAGAATACAGGAACCCAGCTGAACTTGGGAAGAAATATGAGCACTGCAGAGGCAGGAAGAGGCAGAAGACAGAACACCACCATTAAGACACTCCCCCCTTTACCTCCCAAGTTATCCCTGGCAGAACAGGGAGATTTCTGTATAATCTTCCCTAAATGTCATTGCACTCCTCCCCACCCAACCCATGCATCATGTCCCACCACACAAAGCCCCAGAATAGATTTTCTCCCTTCTCCAAATGCCAGATAACACAATACATACTAAAAGCCAACTTTTTTCTTAAAATTTCCTTTTTTTTGGAGCAAATTTCCCCTTTTTTAAAACTTAAATAAAACCTTACAAAATAGACTTTAGAAAATAAGTTACAAATTGTAGCAAAAGGCTTTTCCCCAAGGGAGAAATCTCATTCCCTTCTCCCTCGATGGGAGTCTAGATATCTCCTTTGAACCTATGCTTTTCCTCCCCTTCATTCTTAAGACTCCAAGGTTCCTTTGTCCTATATCCCTCTTTCTATGACCCACACAGTAGATCTAGGGTCCTTGATGCTAAGGAAGAGGGGGGGGGGAGGGGGAGGGGGAAGAACTTAGTACAGCTCTAATCCTTTCCTAAAAACTGGATAGCCAGCATCCTGGAAAATTAGCCCCATATAGCAAAAAATGGGAGCCAGAGAGAAATGGCAAAAGGGCAGAAACATTTTCTCCAGGGTTGGGATTTCCTCCCCTTCCTAGATCTTTCATTGGCAGGAAGGGGAAGAAAGCATCTCTAACCGTGTTCTATCCTGCCCCTCTCCTGAGAACTTCCCAAGAGCATGACAGAAGAGATCCGGATATCCAAACTCTCCTGAGTTAAAAGCAGAAATAAGAACCCCGATGTCCCAGTCTTTGGGAAAAACAGTTCAGAGGAGAAGCCGAGGTCTGGAGGCCACTGGAGTGAAGGGTCTAGGACCAGAGTCATGGGGGTGGATTGAGAGGAGATGTGAGATCCCCACCTCCTTCTGTAGGTGACTGTGAATCTCCTGAGGGAAGAGAGAAAAAGACAAAGGTCACAAGCTGATTGTATATGCTTAACACAGCTAAATAGAACTTTAAATCCACCAACTGTTAGATGTTCTATTGTTTTGTGAACTTAGAAGCCTGACTTTCTCTTCTTTTCTAAGAAGACCAGATATCAAATTCTTCTAGTTTTTTTAAGGTGACAAATGGCTTTTGCCCCTGAAAAGATCCTCTTTGGGAAGGGGCAAAAAGCTTTTCCCCTCTTGGGAATAAAAGCAGCAGGCTAGAACAACAAATTCTCTAACCCTACCTCAGTTTCCCTTCTGGTATTAAGAGAAGGCTCATTCTAGAGCCACAGTATGTAGACTCCATTCCTGCTTCAGTTTTCTCTAGCAAATGGAAGAGGCTCATCCTATAAACCAGTGTGGGTGGAGGTATTTTATACTTTGATCCCCTCTGATAAAAAATGCAAAATGGGGGCTAATTATTGTTATTGCTTCAACCAGGGCCAGCTTCAAAGAAACAATTAACTGTGACTCAGCTCTGGAGTAAGAAGCTTGGGATTTAGAAGGGGGAAGGATGACTGGGACTTGGAAAGAATTGAGAAATGGGAGAAAAAACCAAAGGTAACCTGATAAGAGATTTTTCTTTAAAAGGAAAAGGATATTTATATTTTAGAACTGCAGGTTCTAAGAGAATGGAATAAGTAATAAGCTACCAAGGTGACATGACATGGGAATTGAGGGCCCAAAATATGGCAAAATAGCCATGGACTGTGAAGCAGGATGTTTAAAATGATGCAGAAAGTTAAGAGGCTAGGCTCTAGGAGGGAAGGCATAGCCATCAGAAGAGAAAAAATACAATATAAGTGCACCAGATCAATCAGCAGAGAAACCATGCTTTCTGAACAGTAGCGAATAGATGCCCCTTCTTTCCCTTTTTTTGCTGCCTGCTCTTTGGAATTTTCAAAGAAGAAAAGAACATGAATTGATTTAGTCTGTTTCTTTGCTGAGTAGAAAGAGATTCCAGATTTGGTTAACTAAAGGGGTACAGAGCTGACTCCCCCCGCCAAAAAGTTAAATTTCCAACAGGAAAGAAACAGGTTAATTCCAGCTGGGTGCTTATAGCCACTCTTACCCTCTTTTCTGAAGAAGAGATTCCCTGCTCTTCATCACCCTGTTTCTCTGCCTACCCTGCCCCAGGCCTTCTACCAAAAGACATCATATTGCTTTCTAGAAAGAAGGCATCTACCCATTATCCTACCAGAACCCAGATAATTGGGCCTCCAGACCTAGATTCTTCTCCCCCTACTCAATTCCTTTGTACCTCCAGAATGTAAGAATTTCATAGTTCCTCTTATTTATGCCCTAAGTGTGTTTCTCTCCCTTGGTCCTTGTTCTCTCCCCACTTTAGCATTTGGATTTTCAAAATTCCACCTCATCTTGCCCTCCTAAGACTCTTTAACTCTTAAGACTACCCTCTTCTCCCTCCCCACCCCCAACCCATGTTCTCATACCAGTGCCAGTCATTGTCCACTCCTCATGTTGTTGCTGGTGCTGCAAGAAGCTGATTTGGCGGCGGAAGCGGCGAGGGCAATGCGAGCAAGAGAAGGGTCCCTCCCGAGGTGCATGGACTCTCCTGTGGCCTTCTAGTCGGGCTGCTGTCCGAAAGGCTTTCCCACAAACACCACAACGATGGCGCTTTGGATCTGTGTGTGTCCTTCCATGATTCTTGAGGGCCAATAGGTTAGGCAGTAGTTTGGGGCAGAGGGAGCAAGGATAAAGACCTGTAGCATGAGCTTTTTGGTGGTTCAACAGGCTGCCAGCATGACGATAAGAACGCCCACACTGGGTGCAACAGAAGGGACGTTCTTCTTCTATGGCTTGTTTTAGCCCCTCTTTTGCTTCCTTCACAGCTATCTCAGACCCTGATATTTCTTTGGTGGCTCTATGAGTCTCCCCTTGCCCTGACGTATACTTATCTTCCATATCCCTTTTAGTCTCGATCTCTTGCCCATCAGCTTCCTCTGCCCGAGGTGGGGCCTGTCCTTGACCCATGGCATGGGTTCGCTGATGGCTGGTCAGCTCACGGGAGGCACGGAAAGCTTTTCCACAGTGAGGGCACTTGAAGCGACGGGTTGCTGTGTGAATACGACCATGGGTTTTGGCCGCCATGGGATTTGAAAATTCCTTAGAGCAGAGTTGACAATAGTATTGGCCTGTTTTGTGGGTATTGCGGTGGTTTAGAAGGCTGCCTGCGTGACGGTAGGTCTTGCCACACTGTGCACAGCAAAAAGGGCGGAGTTCTAGCTGGGATTGAGAACTGCTATCTTGGTCCTGGGTCTGCCCACTATCCCAACCTTCTAGGCTACTTAAATCTGGCTCATTAGGTTGATTATCTTCCTGTCTGCATGGACTCCCAAATCCAAAGTCACTGAAGGTAGCATGTTCTTGGCTACCTGGCTTACTCACTGGTGTCTCATTAATATACCACCCATCTGTTTTCCCAGTGATCCAAGAGAAGGACTCTCCCTTGCCTTCCTGACTACCTGATAACCCACTGGGACCCTGACCTAATTCTTCTGTGCCCTTGGTTTGGTTATCACCCTGAGCTCCAACTTCATACTCACGTGATCTTCCTTCTAGTTCACTGATATCTGCTTGACTCTCATCTTTGACAGTTGTTTGGCTGAATACTTTAATTACATTTAGCTCCTTCTTACTCGATGCCTCATGCTCCTGTAAATGCCTCTCTAGAGATGCCCGTCTAGGGAAACTGCGGCTACAAAGGGCACAGCGAACAGCTACCCGAGGCCCACACCCACGCCTTGCCCTTCCTGTCCGTCGTCTCCGACTTTCTGAGTGTAGGCGCTGGTGGTTCTTTAGTGCCATACGGTTTGAATATGTTTTAGGGCAGGTTGGACAACTGTATTGTCCTATCTCGTGGCTCCTCCGATGGTTTAGGAGGCTTCCCGCATGCCGGTAAGTCCTTCCACATTGCCCACAGCGGAAAGGTCGTTCATCTCGTGATAGTGAGGATGATTTTGGCAGCAGCTTTCCAACTCCTGAATTGCCATTTTGTTGCTCCCCATGGACACGCTGATGGTTAGCCAGCTGTTTCCGCAACCTAAAAGCTTTACCACATTCTCCACAATGAAACCGACGGGGTTCAGCATGAATACGTCGATGGTTTTTGAGAGCCATGAGATTAGAGAAGCCCTTGGAGCATGCCTGGCAGCCAAAGTGTCCTATTTGATGGCTTTGGCGATGGTTGATGAGGCTACCAGCATGTTTATACGTCCGACCACACAATTCACAGCCAAAGGGACGATCCATACTGGCTTCTTCTGAATTCCCCTCTTCTATGCCACTGTCTTTTAGGGGCACTTCCACTTCCTCCTGCTTTATAGTGGTTTCTTCTGGCTCTTTCTTAATGGATATTTCTTCCACTGCCTCCTCTTTAATTTCTTGCTGTTCTAATGGCATCTCTGTTGCCGTTTGTGTTCCCCTGCTTTCCACCATAGGGTTGACCCCTAACTGGGGTTCTGCCCCTTTGCAACGAGGATGATTACGCAAATGATTTTGGTAGGCAGCCAAATTGGGATATCTTCGGGCACAGATAGGACAGGCAAAATCTCCTGTTTGATGTGTCTTTCTGTGGTTTACCAGGCTCCCACCATGGCGATAGGTCTTACCACACTGACTACATTGAAAGGGACGAGGCTGGGCAGAAGAAAAGGCTTCAGGAGCAGCTTCTACATTGGTGCCTTCTATCTCTAGTACAGAAGTCGCATCCACAGTCCCTACAGCTTCCATACCGTCTCTGGACATAGAGTCAAAACACTCCACAGAATTAGTACCTGTGTCATCTTGAGAGATAGGGTCCACAGTACTTTCAGAACTATCACCCACAGTTGTTTCTAAGATCTCATTCTTCTCTCCCATGTCTGCAGAAGTCTCATCAATTTTATCTACAGAAATATTCCCTAGACTTTGATGATGGCGCTCCAGACTTCCTAGGTCATCATATGTCTGGCCACAGCAGGCACAGATGTGCCCATAGCCAGCTCCATCCAGTCCCTCTACTTCCCGCTGCAATTGATTTAGTAGCTCTGCTTCTGAGAGTTGCAAGGGAGTGGAGTTAGAGGCCAATTCCTCTTCCTCTTCATCCTCTGAAGAACCTTGGCTCTCACCCGGGGAATCATGGGCCTGACTTCTATGCTGTCTATAATCTGCCCGTCCAGGGAAGATCATGCCACAAAGGCAACAAAGAAAAGGCTGCCCTAATGTGGCCTCTCCTGGTCCATGGTTCTGAAAATGGCTGCGTAGGGCAGGGAGTGAGTCAAATTCCTTAGGGCAGAGTGAACACTGATAGATGCCTGGTGGATGGCAAGGTCGATGGTTCAGTAAGCCAGCTGTATGGTGGAAAGATCGCCCACAGTCATGACATGTGTGGTGGCCAGAGGTCCGCCAACCATTGAGAGCCTCAGGGCCATGGGAAATGGCATCACATACACTCTCCTGTTTATGTTCCCCTTCTACCAAAACTGGCATATCCCCATTGCCTCCCTTACTGCTTGTTGTTACTAACTTCCCAAAGAAACAGGACTGCTTCCCTTCCAATCTTTCTTCATTGGTTTTGCCATCTTCATTACTCTGGAAGCAGGCCTCATTTTTTTCTTGCTTACATTTGTCACGCTGAATATCCCCCTGAAAACAGTTCTCATTGTTTTCCAACTTGCCATTGGCCATATTGATTCCATTCACTTTTACATCTTTATGAAAGTCATTTTTCTCTTTTTCTTCTTTCACGACCAAATCCTTTTCCTGGTAGTCCTCTGGTGAGGATTCACTTCTATTTGTTACCATCACTCCACTGCTGCTTCCATCAGTGATTTCACCAGTCTGCTGCTGATGCCTCTTGTTCCACCTCTGACTATGACGTCGTAAGTGGCTCTTCATGGCTGCCACAGTATGAAAGTGCTTGGCACATGTCCCACAACCAAAGTCACCTGTCTGGTGGGTCTGTCTGTGGTTGATGAGACTTCCTGAATGTCGATAAGTTTTTCCACAATCTCTACAGGAATAGGCTCTTGGAGGTGACTCCACTGACTCAGTTTTATTACCCTCCCCTTCATGATGGGTTTGGCCATGTTGTTTTAAGCTTTGTACATCATCAAAAAGCATCCCACAAAGACCACATATTTGTGCTACTGCCATATCTACTTCTGGATGGCTGTCCATTGTCCCTTCTTCATTAGGATCTTCTTCCCCTTGGGTTGTCTGTTTTATCTTCTCTTCTGGGTGGTACTCCTCTTGACTAGGGGTAGAATCTTCCCTTTCTAGGCCAAGTGTGATATCTTCCCCATCATGACTCAATGGTTCCTCTCTCCCTTGACTCCCATTGCGTCGTGCTGCCTTAAAATGCACCCTCACATGATTGCGGAGGGCCATGAGGTTTGGATACTGGCGAGGGCAAAGGGAACACTGATATTCACCAGTCTGATGGCTGTGTCGGTGGTTTACCAAGCTTCCCCGGTGACGGTAAGCCCGTCCACATTCACTGCATTTATAAGGGCGATGGTCTGTGGTAGTAGTTGGAGTAACAGGATTCTCTTCCTCCTCTGGGTCAACTTCTGGTCGTGTTGCTGCCATTAGGGAAGGCAGTGGTGTTGGAGGTGGTGGTTGATGCTGTTCCTCTTCCCCTCCACTACGACGAGTTTTAAGATGAGCCCGTAAATGGTTTTTAAGGGCTGCAGCATTGAATAGCTGCTTTGGACAGACTGGACATGGATAGATACCAGTCTCATGACTCTTCCGGTGATTGATAAGGCTCCCAGCATGTCGGTAAGTACGGCCACAATCAGCACAACGGAAAGGCCTATATTCTTCTAATCCACCATCATTAAGCTCTCTGGCATCAAGCTCTCCAGAAGTATTTAACTCCCCAGAGGCATTAAGTTCCTTAGTATCATGAAACTGATTTCTATCATGTCCACTTTCTCCATTAGCAGATGGCTCTCCTTTTCCTTCCCAGGATAGTTCCTTCCCTTCCCCCTCATGGGCTTGCTGATGTCCCAACAATTCACTAGGCAGCCGGAAAGCTCGAGGACAACGAGGACATTGATAAGGCCTATATTGAGTATGTAACCTAGAATGATTCTTTAGAGCCATAAGGTTAGAAAACTCCTTGAAGCACACAGCACAGGGATAGACACCTAGGGCATGGCTCTGACGGTGGTTGGTTAGACTTCCAGCATGTTTATAGGTTTTGCCACACTGTCCACACTTATACCGACGTTCATCCTCAGCAGGGGGGGACTGAGGTGGTCTTTCATTCCCTGTAAAATCTACCATGGATTCAGCTAAGTACTGCTCTAAATTGCTAAGAAGGCTATTGGCTGGAGCAGGCAGAGCAGGGGACATTGTAGAACCTGATGTGTTTCCCCATCCCTCTATACTCTCTTTAGAATCTGTCTTGTTCTCCCAGTCATCCTTGTGTCCAGGTGGCTTTTCCCAGGTACTAGAAGATTCTCTAGGATCAGGCCCAGCCTCCCATACATGTGTACTTTGTCCATGGCTTGTCTGGTTGTCCCAGTTTTCCCGAGAACCAGGCACACTTCCCCAAATGTTAGTGGTAGTCATCTGGCCCTGGCTATATGATGCAGCCTCTTTGTGGTGGGGAGGCCTATGCCTCCTGCGGCCCTCTGGGGCATGAGTCCTCAGGTGACTCTTGAGGGCCATAGGATTGGAGAAGTCTTTGTTGCATGTGGTACAGGGAAAACGACCAATCTCATGGGTCCGTCGATGATTGACCAGACTACCTGCATGACGGTAACCCCGCCCACACTGTACACATCGGTATGGCCGGGGAATCCCATCAGCTTCATCATCATTCCTGTTTGGAGGTGAGTGATGGAGCAGCTCACGGTGACGTGCCAGTTCTGGAAGGCTGGGGAAATGACGCTGACAATCAGGGCAGCTGATCAAAGCAGGGGTATCCTCCATGAGGTGGCAAGGCAAACTGCAGAATGCTCAGGAAACACAGGCAAGTGGTAATAGCATCTTCTTGCTCTGAAGAAGCAGCAAAAGGGACTAGAATTTAAAATAAAACTAAATTTTAAAAAGGAAGCATTTAGAAAGGAGTTGAGAATGTAATTTACTGTAAGTGACCCTGTCCATTAGGGAGTATCTTCATGTTACTTCATGTCCTGCATTAAAGTTCCTATCTTATATGATCAAATTCTCAATTTCCCCCAAATAAAAACAAGAGATAGGGTAAGCAAAAACTGAGAGACTGCCACTTCCCTGGATAAAAGGAATAAATTTCTATTACCTTTTACAGGTTTTGATCCTCAAAGTCCAGCACCAAGACCCCTTAACTGTAGTTATCACAACCCAAAGAACTTTCCTTCTTTCTTTAATACCCCCCAAACTTAATTTAACTGTCATTGGTGCCCCCATTTCACCCTCTTTATTTCCTGACCCAATGAACTGGTTTTTATCTCTCTCAAGTTTTACCTCTCCAAAATCTTTAGATAAGAATAAAGTTCACTTTTTACAACCCAAGTTAAAGTCATTATTTAAGATAAAGCTACACTAATACCTTATATAAGTTGCTGGGGATCCAACTCAGAGTTTCTCTGTATCACTATTCTCCAACTGAGGATCTGTTAAGTTAAAAAAAAAAAAAAAATCAAAACTCACTGTTCAAGAAAAGACCAGCTTTTCTATACTCTCTACTTTCTTCCACCATTTTACTACTTTAGCTTTTATTTTATCTCCCCCCTCCCCATCCTTTGCAGATCATGCATTCCCATTGTTTCCCATCTAATAAATACTTCAGGTATTTTTTAAAATTTGAAAAAAAAACCACTTGAATTCACAAATCCCTTTTCACATAATCCTCACAACAAGTCTATAAAGCAGGGAGAACAGATTTTATCATTCCCTCCCCTATTACAGACAAAGAAACTAAGACTCAGTAAGAAGTAATTTGGCTAAGGACCTACAACTAAGTGGCAAAGTTAGGCAGTCTTGAACCCAGGTCTCCTGATTCTTAAGTCTTATCCTTCTTTCACATAACCATGTGCTTCCCATCTGCTTCCTTGCTTTTTATTCCCTCTCTTCAAACTCTTTCAATCTTTTCTCCTCTTCCTCAGTCATTCTGTTACTTTTGTTTTTTCTTCACTCCTCAAGACCTCTTTTTCTCCCACACTTCAAATCTTGGGTCTTCACCATATAATTCACATCCACAGGTATACAGAACATACACACACACACACACACACACACACACACACACACACACACCTCTTGCTTCCAGAAGGTTCTTTCTTCTGGCTATCCCAACTGGACCCCACGTTTTACTCTTCTTTTAAACCAATCTTAACCACTGCTTTGTCCACCTTTTAGAATCAACAACTTGAAATGGACACATGAATGTTCTACTTTCTCTCCAGGGGTTTCAGATCAAAAGGGAAGGTCTTAGGTACCCCTTTCCCCCATTCCCCCAACAGTAGCCACTATCCTGACTCTTCCATCTTCCAGCCCCCCACGACCCAAACCCCTTCTAGTGTCCCGCCCCCCCACACTCCCGAAGCCCAAAACAAGCCCTCAAGTCCCCTCCCCTCCCTCACCTCGCCTCCCTGGGGGCGGGGAGAGGACGCTGGTCCCTCTCTGAGCTCCCTGCCTCCAGCTCACCAGTTGATTGGGAGGGGCCCAAAGTCCTTCGTTTCCCTAGGGACTGAGAATTAAATTGGGGGAGTGGGGGTGGGGAGGGAGGTCGGAAGGTGTAGAAGACGACAAGGTTGCGTTCGTTCGTACAGGGCAACGGTCGAACGGGGTGGGGGGGATGTCCGAGTCTCACGAAGGCTGAAGGGCCGTTCGCGCGTGCGCACAATGAAGACCACTACTCTTCCTCCTCCCCCATAACCCCCCCCCAACCGCCGAAGAGTTCTGTGAGGTAGGGAGGGGGTGGGGGAGGGGGAGGAGTAGTCAGTCGCCCGATGCCCACTCAAGTTTCCCCCCCCAAGAGGGGGGGGGAGAGGGTCTCTCGTCCACGCGCAAGCGCGCTCAGGCCAGGAAGCCAAGGAAGAGGAGGAAGGGAAAGTGGGGAGGGAAAAGGGAAGGGGAAGGAGGGGGAAAGGAAAGGGAGCTCAGCTGGCACGAGCCCGAGATCTCCCCCGGCTCCGCGGACACTTCCTATTGTTACTAGGAAACAGGAAGTGTTCGCCCCGCAAAGGCTTCCCTACTAACCTCCGCCAAACCCGCCCCGGTAGCACTTTCCCTTCTTTTCGTCCGGCCCAATGGGACCGCCCCGTTTCTGGTGCCTGGGAGCGGTATCCAAGGCACAATACTAGCCCCTCCCACATCACTAGGCATACTTCCGTTTGTCCAATAACTGTTAAACTGCACATCCGGTGGGGTAGAGCTAAAATAGTTCCCGCCATACATTTCTCTAGGAACGGTAATCAAATGATTGCACGTGTTACATGCTACAGGTCAGGTGGGTCCTAGACAAATGGCTCTCTATAATGTTTGGTGACACTTCTTATAGAGTTCCCCCATTTGGTTAGTTATTTTCCTCTTCCGGTGACGTTAGCTTCCAAGTGTTATATGACAGTAGTCACCGGAAGTGTGGCTTGCTTTAAGTCCTTAGGCGTGCTCCGCCTAAATCTTTCCCCACTCAATGACAGCTAAGGGGGGTGCGCTTGGTCCTTGGCTCTCTTTCAAGAGTCTTACCCACAAACGAACATCTCTTCTAACGTCTAGTGGTGGCTTTCGAACCCTCTCTGATTTTATTTCCGTTAGTCCCCGCCTATTGCGAATCAATTACATTTTCCATCCTCTTTCTCTCAGGGGCCCCGCCTAAACCCTTCCCCCTCCCTCTTAGCGGGAGAATACCCCCACTTCCGGTGCCTTGCTCTCCTCCCATCTCCCCCGCTGGGTCCTAGCGCCGGCTCTATTTCTAGCGGGAGCTCCGGCTCTGTCCTCTGGAGCTACTGCAGGCGAGAGCGCGTCAGGCTCCCCCAGGTAAGAGCCGTGAGCGCGACCCTGGAACGTGCCCTGTGCAACTTGGGTCATGGAAGTCCCGTTGGTTCGGGTCGTCACAGGTGGACTCAGTTTTCCCATCCGTAAAATGGGAGGGGGTATGCGAGGACCAAATGCCTTTTCATGGTTCATTGAGGTCTGACATTTTGCTGAGGCAGGGACTCTGCATTGATTCTGGGCCTGGAGGCTAGTAAAGCCTTTGACACCCCATTTTATTTTCCCCTACCCCCCCATTCATTGACACACGCCTATTCCTCTCCTGTGCAGTGTCCAGAGATTACCATTGCCCCCCGCCGCTGAGACCCGGCCCAGCACGGTCCTAGAGACCGCCATTTTGCATGCCTTTGTGTGGCGCGACCGGACGCGGCGGCTCCAGGGCTTCCAAGCTCCAAGCCAGACCCGGGGGCGAGGCTCAACGAACGCCGCTTTCCTCACGCTCCTGGGCCCAGCGGGTAGAGAAACAGGAGCTGGATGTTTTTTTTTTTTTTCTTAACCTGGTCCTAGTGACCGCCATTTTACAGGCCTCTCTTTTGTCCCAGGAATTGCAGCAGACTGAGTACCCCGGCTCCCTACCCCCTAGTACTCCTCTTCCCCCCCTCCCCCCGCTCCTTCCTGCTTCCCTCCTTGACTCGGCCCCAGTTTCTTCTGTGTCCCAGGAGCCAGCCCCTCCTCAATCCGCCTCGGGCGCTGGAGAAGGCTTTGCTTTCGCCGTGGTCGCCCCTCCCCCGGTCCTAAAGACCGCCATCTTGATCGTCTTTGTCCCGCGGCCTCGCGGCCCCCTGCGGCGCTCCATGAAGCTGGCGAGGGGGAGAGGGGGAGGGGAGGAGGGGGAGGAGGGGGAGGAGGAGGGGGAGGAGGAGGGGGAGGACCTCCTCTCGCTCCCGCTGACTCCGCTTTCGGGATTAAAGCTTTGGCGCGGGACGGGGAACGGGCGGCCGTGGGAGTTTAAAGCCGGAGGCACCTTTAGGGTCCGGCCATCTGTCTCATTTTGCTGATGAAGGAACTGAGCCATAGTCCTGTCCCCCCTCCCCACCGCATTAACACAGATGAGGAAGTCGAGGCTCTGACCGAAGGAAGGGACTTGGCCCGGGTCTTGCGGCGCGGTCAGTGACTGAGTCAGGACTTCGCGTTGTAATGCCAAGTAGGAAGATCTGGGTTCGAATCCCAACCCTGGGATTGTAAAATGAGGGGCCTGGACTCGCTTTCTTCATGCGCCTCAGGGGCTTAAAACATTAAAACAAAACATCTGTCTATAATCTCATTGTCGCCCCCGTTTTTCCCAGCCAGACTGGCCGAGTAGGAGCGCCGTCCTTTGTCGCTGCCCAGCCTTGCGAGAATCGCCCTCCTCCGCCGCGGGGTGCGACTTGCTTCTCCCCTCTTCCTCCCTGCGGCCCCTGCCTGTGCTCCCTTTTTCCTCTGCCCTCGCGGTTCAGCCCACCCAGCCTCTTGGCCCGGCCCGATTCCCTTCCCTCGGTCCTACAGCCGGGCTTGTCCGCGCCTCCCCCAAGAACTGCCCTAGCCCGGCAGGGTCGGACTTTGGGGCCGGAGAGGCTTTTTGCGTCTGCCTTCGCTGGGTCCTAGAGCCCGACCTTGTGGAGGGGCGGAGGGGCGGAGGGGCGTTGCTTCTAAATGGACAGCTCCCAGCTCGGACCTTGGTAAAACGGCGTGGCTGGGACGGTCCGCCGCGGAGGTGTGGGCTTGCTCTGGGACTTGGCCGTGACGCCTTCCTCCGCCCCGAGAGCCGTGGGCTCGGCTTGGGCGTCCGCTGTAAGAAGCTGGCGCGGTTTGGTGCTGGGGGATTGGGAATTTCTGGCCCCTGCGCTGCCAAAAGAGAATTGTTCACAAACTAGGTCTGAGAAGACTAATTTTCGTTGATTGAAAGCTCATGCCTGGAGTTTCCTTCACGGTCATGGGGACCCTGGGGCGCTAAGAGAAGCCGCTGCTTCTCCTAAGCTTCTTTTGGAAGTTGAGCTAGAAGCTCTCCGAGGTCCGTTTCTGTTTTAGATCCGTGATTCAGTGATCCCTTATTTTATAAATCAGGGAATCGATCGGGATGAGATGGGAAGGAAGAGAACGGGCGAGCCAGGTAAGAAAGTGGCATAGCTGCATTCGAGTCCTTCTCTTCTGCCCCGAAGTCCTAGATACGGTGCCAGGGTAAGGAGCAGAATATTCCCCTTCAGGAGAACAGCTCTCACCTCGGGGAGAAGAGAGAGTGCTGAAAGCGAGGACAAATTGGGGCACAACCGTGGCTCCCCTGGCGTAACAGCATCTAAGGATGCTGCCGAGATGGAGGTTTACCCGGGGTGAAGGGGAAGACCTCAGGGCTAGTGGCAAATGGTAAACCCTGCGGTTAGCTGATTTGGGAGGGAGCTTCGGCCTGAGCCACAAGAATTTTCACTTCCAAGACGGTGTGGAGAGTCTGGCGTCTCAATGGGGAAAATAGAAGGAAGTTCTGCTGGTAAGGAATGGCAGGCCCAGCTGTGCGCAAACCGGTGAATGAAGAAACAGTGGGGGACACTGCTGGCCAGGGCCGCTTACAGGGGGGTGGAGTTCTCAGTTTGGGTCCCAGGCCAGAGCCACCATTCCCCCAAATCCCGGCTCTGGAGGTTGTCGCCTCCTCCCCCCAAAAAAGAGTAGCCAAGGGAGAAAGAACCCAGCTACTATTCCCAGTTAGTATGGGAATAGGGAAGATGGGGGTTCATCTTCAGTGGAGGATCCTGAAGTAACTCAGGCCTCTTCTACCCAAAAAGTCATGTTAATTACCTCACCAAAAACAATTTGTAAAACTCAAAAAAGACTAAAAATGAAGTGAGAAAGACTGAGGGAAAAATTTTTAATTCAAGAAAAACAGGGTGATGAAAATCAGTAAATAGAAAGAGAAATCTAGAATCTTAAGAAAATGACTCCTTGAAAACTAGAATTGGGCAAGGAGAAACCAAGAAAGTAATGAGACCAAGAAATAATAAACTATAAAGAATGAAAAAATAGAAAACAATATAAGACATCTCATAACAAAAACAAAATATCTGAAGAACAGATCAAGAAAAAAAAAACAATAATTGGACTACCTGAAAAATACACACACACACACACACACAAATCTTGACACAAGAAAACAATTAAAGAATTGTCCTGAAGCGTTAGAACAAGTGGGAGGGAAATAAAAATAGAAAGATTTCACAGATCACCACATGAAAGAGACCCTACAGGGAAACCTATATCATAACCAAATTCTGAAACCTCCAGATCAGTGAGAAAATTATATGAGCAACAAGGGAAAAACCCAGTTTAAATATGACAGAGGCACAATTAGAATCTCATGAGACATAGCAGTTGTTGCATTGAAAGACTGCAGGTTTTGGAAGACTATATGTCAAAGAACAAAAGATTGAGGATTAGAGCCATAAATATCATACCCAGAAAAGTTAAGCATGATCCTGAAAGAAAAAAAAGTGGACATGTGATTTGTCAGACTTTCAGGATTTTGTTGCAAACAGACCTGAACTCAATAGCAAATTTGTTATATCAGATCTAAGAGAAATTTAAGGTAAACAGCAAAGACAAATTTCAAAGGATTTAATAAGGACAAACTTTTTGTTTTATATGTGGAAGTATAAACCATGTCATTAGTAATTGGGCAGGTCAAGAAAGATTGGGGTAGAGTAAGCTCTACCCCAATTTGATTTAAAAAGCAAAACTTTGTAGGAAAAAGTAAAAAAATGACTGTCTTATACAAATGAGATACAAGAAGAAAAACTGACAGAAAAATTAGGTACTAAAGGAAGCTTGATTATATGGAACCCTGCTCTCATCTGGAAAAAAGGAATAACATATATAGGAAGATATAAAAATCTTCTAATTTCATTTAAAAAAAATAAGAGGAGAGAATAAGATAAGGTTAATATAGAAGGATGGGTAGATTAACAGGAATTCATTGAGGAGTATATATTAGTGGGAAAGGGATAATGAAGAAGGGAATGTGGTGGGGAGAGGATAAGAAGGGGTTAGGTTAAATAATAGCAAGGCAAGGTAGTAGGTACAAGTAAAACTGAGGAGTCAGTAGGGATAAGAAATAAGATACACACAAACATAATCATGAATAGAATGTATTAGAAAATAATTACATATTGTAGTCATTGATTTCAAACAAAATTAAAAATAGATTTAGTCAAAAGAAAAATAGGGAAACTATACCATATATCAGCCATATTGATATTTTAGAATTTAAAATAGGTAGTATAAAGTTGGAATATTACTGTGGTATAGGAAATGATGAGCTAGTGGATTTAGAAAAATATGGAAACATAGGGACATGTGAAGAATGATATCTATTTTCAGAGAAATTGGACAAACAAGCATAGTATAGCCTTATATAGAAGTATATAATATATATGTGTAAGTATAGATGCCTATGTATATATATATATGTTTATATATAAATATATCTGTGCTTAATTGTAGCCTTCTTGGAGGAGGTAGGAGAAAAAGGGAAAAAGAATAATGTAAAAAGTACACCGCAGATAACAAAAGAAAACCTACAAGGAAGCAAAACAGACAGCTCTCAACAAAATGTGTAGTATTTATTATCTAGGCTTTCTTGGAATGAAAATTTGTCTCATATTTTGAATCCCCTTTTGTGTTCTACTATGCACATGGCAATATTTTTCTTTTTCTTTTTTTTTCCTATTTTGTATTTAAGTTTTAAATAAATGAATTTTAAAAAGAAATAGCCTCAAGATCATGTCTAACTTTTGATTCTCCTCCAACATCCTTCTTTCCCATCCTCATCTTCTCTGAATTTTCTTTTTGCCCAGTTACATATCCTTATTTCAGAAGAAATTGTCAGATATTATAAGGAATCATCCCTATCCTTGACTAGGCCTCAAGTTTTCTCATTTGTAAAATTAAAAGGTTAGACTAGATTATCTTTAAAGTCCCTTGTAAGAGCTAAATTATATAATCCTTCAGTTCAGATAATGCAATGTATAAAAGAAGGCAAGGAGATACAAAGGGGGGGGAAAAAAAAACTCATACCTCAGTACTCCAAAGAGCTCATTGCTCATCACTTCTCCCCCAACATCCAAAGCCCCAAAGTCTTGAAGGACAAACTTGGCACCAAGTCTCATCTTCTATCCCATTTGATTTTTCTTTCCCAAAGGTGCATATGTACCTTGGGCTAAATCATCTGCTCATTCCAGTACTGCCAAAAGTGACCCTGAGTGAATCATTAGATTTTAATTATGGAAGGGAAGAGATAATTTAGTACAAATCCTTTATTTTACAGATGTTAACTGAGACCCAGAGAAAAAGAGGGTCTTGCTTTGCTATGATCTCATGCCTATATCAATCAAGAAATTGTTGAGAACTTGTTTGGCTAAGACTATTCTTGGGGTATACAAGAGAAAAGAAAGTCCCAGCCTTCAATGGTCTTAATCAGCTTGGAAGGCCAGACATACAAACCTTGAACAAGGTTATGGTAATGTTGAAGCAACTGGGGATAAGTGACTGGTCACACAGCTAGTATGTGTTAAGTATCTGAGGCTGGATTTGAACTCGGATCCTCCTTATTCCAGGTCTGGTACTCTACCATGCTATCTAGCTGCCCTAACTATATAGGTTCTTAAAGCATCTTAAGGCTTAATAAAGCTTTTCCTTTACTATAAGTCTGTTAGAAATGTTATCTTCATTTTTATAGATAAAGTGAGTCCCAAAGAGGTCAGGAGATTTACATGGCTTGTAAGTGACTGAACCAGGATTTGAACCCAGGATTCCTGACTCAAAATCCAGTGATCTTTTTGTTCAATGATTATTACACACAGTGCAAGTAAGGGGAGACTTTGTGGAGAAGATAGGTCTTAGACAAAAAGGATGTAGGATTTGGATAACCAGAGCAGAGAGGCTCAGCCTGGGGATTGGGATAGATAGGAAATATAGATATCTATATCTAGGGGATCTATATCTAGGGGAAAAGTCTTGAATGATGCACTCTTTATTAATCTGACTTTCTATAAAGGCATACTTTATTAATACTAGAAAATCCACGTGATGTTTGTATATGTGTTACACTAAAGATTTAACGACTTGCGTGGGGAGGGAAGGGTGAATATATGCTTTTTATCCTGGTTCTGGGCTGGAAAAGTTTGGACCTGGAAAGTGCTGGTGCATTTCTGGCTGTTATATGTGGAAATTTTGAGTTAGACCAAATTGAGGGCAGGGATGGTTGAGGATGAAAGCCAAGTAAAAATACTTAACCTCTTTCTTGTAAGCAGTGGAGAACTACTGAAAACTTTGGAGTAGGGCAGTGACATCATAAAACTAGGGTTTGGGAAAATGAATTTGGAAGATGGACTTGAGGTTCAGAATGACCCAAAGAACTTGGATTCTAATGTAGTTCAAACAATATCACCACGATGGTCTCATGGGTATAGGAACTTTTACAAACTACCTGCCTGAAAAAGAGGATTCTTCAGGAGATCTTTTCCCAGCTGTGATAATTAGGTTCTTCCAATTCTTTTCCTTTTACAAAACCAGCTACTCCAAAGCTCTAAATGGGATCTACTATAATCCCATCCCATTGCCTTCCTATCCCTCAATCCTCTTTCTCTCATCCCAGCTAAGCTGATAATGAAATAGACTGGGCTTGTTAGCCAATCTTATTTGTTTAGCCTTGATCCTATGTAGGGCTTAGCTGCCTGGCCCTGACAAGATGGTTGCCAGGATTCCAGGAAGGAGAAAAGGGATGAGGTAAAGAATGAAAGTGTGAAGCAACCAAATTCCCTCTTTTCCATTTACTTCTACTCTTTTCTGCAGCCACCAATTCATTCAAATAAAAAAAATCTGTCAGGAGAAAGTCCTTATTATGTGCCCAGCCCTGAGGATCTGAGTGCTATGGGAGGACAAAAAGAAATATGAAGAACACCTCTGGGAATGTTGAATATGTTGTCCTGAAAAAGACTTAGTAGATACATGATCGTTACTTTCCAAGAGCTGTCAAACCATGGACAAGGACAAACAGACCTGTTAAGTATAACTTTAGAGGCAAAAATAGAGTCAGTGAGTGAAAATTACCATAAATGATAATAGAGTTTAGAGGAGGCCAGGATTAGCCTGGGCTATGACATATGAAGAACTTTTGAAAAGTGAGACTTTAACTTGGTCTTTAAGAAACAGAAGAATTTGCCCTGGACTCTGTCATTCTAGCATGTGTCTGGCACAGAGCTGTCTTTCATTAAATCATTTTTTATTGAATTGAATGGAGAGGAGGGAAAAAGGTATGATGGAGTACCTTTCAGCCGAAAGCTCAGGGGCAGGTCTGCAGGATACATGTTCAGAGGAGAGTCTTCTCTGGTGAGTAAGCACTGAGAAAGAAGGCTGTTTACAGAGGGCCCTGAATCCTAGGCCAAGGAGTTTGGTCTTGATTTCTTAAAGCAAGCAATAAGCAGCCATGGAACTTTGGATCAAAGAAGCAGTGTGAAGTATGCTATGCATGGGGTTTTTAAGAAGTTTTAGAGTTTACTTCTCAGAATACTCTTGTGTTTATCTCTGAGAAGACTTTGACTGCTTCTCCTAAATTCAGCCACTCTCGACTCAGATTCTGCTTTTCAAAAGACTCTATTTCCCATCTGATTTACCAAGGACCTTTTAGAGAGACCTTGATTCCCCTGCTCCTAGGCAGAAGGTGGCTTCTTCTCTGTCCACTGGCAAATACTGTTCTGCCTAAAATGCTTTATCTCTTTTCTTTCCAACAAGCAGCTCCCTCCCCCTTCCTGGAGGAAGCAGAGGGCCTGGGGGATATGTTACTGATGTTTTTCCATCACCAGATTCAGTAGATTTGGCCTGATTTGGGGGGTAGAATCCTAGAGTGTTAGAGCTAGGAGAGTCCATCTAATCTAATCTATTCTTTTACAGAAAAGGAAATTGAGGCTCAGAGGGGAACAATGTCTAAATGTCGAACTGCAGCAATAGTACAGCCATAATACAGCTCTCTTATCTCTTATATCACATTACTACTGAGTCAGTCATTGAATCTAAAGACTACCTATTGAGGGGTAATAAGGTGACCAACTGTTAATATGACAAATATGAGAGACAACCATAATATAATGAAGAGAGGATTAACTTCCCTATTGTGTCTCAACTTGTTCCTTCTTATCTGTATTCCATTGAGCAAATCACCTAAACTCTCTGGATCTCTTTCTTCATTTGGAAAAAGGATAAATACCTTCTTTACCCGCTTCACAAGGATGTGCAAAGGATCAAATTGTGAATGCATGTGTATATATGTGTATAGCAGCTAGGTGATCCAGGGGGATAAAGTTCCTGGCCTGGATTCAGAACTGAGTTTAAATCTGGCCTTGTAACTCTTAACCTTGTTTGCCTCAGTTTCCTAATCTATCAAATGAGCTGGGGAAGGAAATGGCAAATCACTTCAGTACCTTTGTCAAGTGTGAAGATATTAGGAGACACTCTGCCTTCCAAAACTAATGATCCCAAATGGGAACATGAAGAGTGAAACAACTACAATGACTGAAAAAAGTGTGTGTGTGTGTGTGTGTGTGTGTGTATAAAGCCACAAAACACTTTGTTGTTATTATAACAATAGAGTTTTTCTTGGCGGCTGCTGTTTGTCCTTCATTGTCTTGAAAAGCACCATGACATCAGGGAGGTCTCACCATGATATGCAAGTGAATTGGATTTGAGTGCATAAGGGCTGGGCAAGGTCACCTGCCTCACTTTCCCCTCTAACGCCATCCAGGGGCAGGATATAAATCAAGATGATTGGAGAGAGTTCTATCAGGAACACAGCTGGGAACCTCTGGAAACTGATAACTGGTAACCACTTTCTACTATAGGTTATCCATATGAAGGTAAATAATACCATCATAAAGGGCAGCTAGCTGGTATAGTGGATAGAGCACCAGCCCTGAAGTCAGGAGTTCCTGAGTCCAAATCTGGCCTCAGATACTTAACACTTCCCTAGCTGTGTGACTCTAGGCAAGTCACTTAACCCCAATTTGCCTCAGCAAATAATAATAATAATAATACCATCAGAAGAAACCCCATAAGCATAGCTAGGGTTAGTGGTGTCATGTACGTTGATCAAAGAGCTTATGGGCCCAGATCCTGGAGATTACAAATAGATACTTTAGGTTGAAAAAAAGAAAAAAGAAAAGATGGTTATGAGAAATAAATAGCAAGTTAAGAAAATAGTATTTGAAAGAGGCCTTGGTTTTCTAGAGAAGGGCTTAAGACAGAAGAATGTTCCCTTCTTGGCTAGGAATGGAGCACACATATAAAAGGTCAGTAATTCTATATAGTAATAAATAATTCATTTGGACCCTTACTTTATTCCAATCAGTATTAATCACTTAGATATGACCCCATAGGAATAGTGATTATAAATTCTATATATTGGGCCCCAGATTATAAATTGCAGATTCTAAGATCACTTGTTTCATCATAGGAAGCTAACTAGAGGCCTTCCACCCTTGTTTTTCCTTGTCATGGTGACCAAACCCAGTGATGACTCAATTACACGCAAAGTCCCCCAAACTTAGTTTTGTACCTCCAGACCATTCTCTCTTGTCCAACGTGAGCAAATGAGCATTTTATGATAACTTAGTGGAGATATCCTATGCTTTGTCCAATCTAAGGATATCACTCCCACTCCCCGGGGAAGGGGGTGCCCCCCATACTATTTCTAGCTGATTCATCATTTTTGATTCTCTTAGGAAGTTCTATCAACCAATTGGACTCTACTTTGTATAGCACATTTAGAGTGTTCTCTCTATAAAACTAAGGTCCCAGAAGAAGGGGGCATCTTAGATTGTGAGGAATATCTGAGATCCACTTCAGAGGGGACCATGGACCTTTTAACAAAATGCTATTGGCTCAGAGGTCTCTCTGTCTCTTATTGTAGATGGGGGACATTTTTAATCCTCACAAGATCTTATTAGAAAGTCTTTAAATTGAAAATGGAGAGAGAAGATTAAGTGCTCACATACAGCCATTAGGGCAGGTAGCACATAGATTAATAGTGAAAATAACAGTATTTAAAGCCTCAGATATGTGTGTGTATATATATATATATATATATATATATACACACATATACACACACACATACATACATACATACATACACACACACACATAATGCATATAGTATGGACAATAATAAACTCTGAGAACAGGCAATTTGATCTCACTAGGTATCAGTAGATTTCTTGGGATGCCAAAAGAAACAGATTAGATAAAAGGGACAGTGGGGAAATTTTATATATCAAGAAGGTAATATAATGTGTGGAAATACACAGACCAGAAATGGGAAAGCATGGCAGAGAGAATTTGATTGAGGATTAATGGAAGGAGAAACAAAGGACAATTTGTGGACAATATCTATTATCAACCATGAAGCAATGACTACTGTAGCTACATGGGACAGGTAGAAGGAGCATGGGAACAACAAAAGCCACTTAATGACCTACTTGGACTTTAAAGAGACATATTCAAAAGATGGAAGCAAAGGTGGTAGATTTTATAGGAAGAACTGGGACCCAGCACAAAAAAAAAAAAAAAAAAAGTTAATACAAAAAGGGCTCAGGAGAGGCATAAATCAACAACTACTCATTGTGAAAAGAACTTCATCAAAGTTCCCTATAAGTTATTGTTATTGAGGAAAAAAAGGTTCAGTTATAACCTTCCCTACATAGAGAGATAATGGTCCTGTGAACACTGCTTGGACTATATCTGTAGTATTGGTTCCACATTCTAGAAACCACATTCTAGGAAGGATCATAACAATATTAAGCATGTCTGAGAGTGAACAGGATGGTGAGAGAATTGAAGACCCTATCATATAAAGGTTTCTTCAGTTGAAGACACTAAAGAGGGCATAGTAACTGTTTTCAAAGTGTTTTCCTGCTTTTCCCCAGAGAGATGAAATAGGTAAAAAGTTGTACCTAAGATTTTAATTCAATATATGAAACAACTTCTTAACTATTAGAGCCATCCTGAAGTAGTATATTCCTTATGTATAAAAGAGGGGAATGTTGTAGATAAGAATTTTTTATCAGTTGGAGATTAGATGACTTTGAAGGAACATTCTAAGATCTCTATGATAATATGAAATAATTTAAAGTTAAAATCAAGAGTTAAATGTACTTGGTGCTCATTATTCCATGTAGCCTGTCATCTGCCACCTTTGTTTCCCAAGATCTCTCTACAACCAATGACTTTTTTATCTTTCAGCCATTGTCCTTTTCTTGGACCTTAGTCTCCTCAACTGAATACTTTTGACTAATCCTTCTTATTGGAAACTCTAAAGTTTCCCTTGGCACAATATATAATTCTTTTTAACTTCTCTATCTTGTTGACCCACTAGCCTCTTTATATATCTTTAGTATTTCTCTTCATCAAGACTCAATCTTTAATATTCTGCTCTTCTCTTGATGTTCATCAACCTTGGTGATCTCATCCTTTCATTTCTGTGCAGATGACCACATAGTCATAAGCTTCACTGGTCATTTCTATGTAGATGATTCTGAACTCAAATATATGTCTATAGCCTGAAGTCTATCCCCAGGTCCAGTCTTGCATATTCCAACTTCCTCTTGGATGAGATAGTATAAATAAAATGCTTTGTAAGTCTTAAAACATTACATCAATGTCAATTATCATTATATGTTCATGTTCTTGTAGCAGACTGTTATTCCCCAAATAAGTCCTGTGATCTCCCATGTCTAGCTTATTTTTAAGGTTCCCTAAGCTTAGAATATCACCCCTCTTTCACCATTTGATTGATCTCCCATGTCTAGCTTATTTTTAAGATTCCCTAAGCTTAGAATATCACCCCTTTTTCACCATTTGATTCCTATCCATACCCTAAAACTCAATTTAAAATCTGTGAATATTTTCCTGAATATCACAGTCTTCCCCCTCAAGCTGGTAATGATTTTGCCCTCTCATTTCTCAAAAGGTTCTTGATAGCTCTTTAATACAATAACTACTTAAAGTAGTGATTTATAATTGTTTTTCCCTGTATATGCCTCCATCCTCTGCTAGACAGTAAACTCCATGATAACAGGGAATTTGTCTTATCCAGCATTATGCTTTGGGCACAAGAGGTATTTTAATGAGTGACTGAATGTTCCTGAAATCCAACATGTCTAAAATGGAATTTTCTCTTGTCTATTAAGTCCTAATTTTTCCTATTTGTCTGGGATACTGCTATTCCCCCTTCCATTCTTGTAGATAATCAGGAAATCTGGGAGTTGACTCTTACTCATTCCCCTGCCTGATCTCTAGATCCAATCTGTCACTAACTATTAATTCCTCAAAGTGACTTTTCCTTCTTTTCTATTATCATCATTTAACCAGTGTCTCATCAGCTCACACCTAGATTACTGCAACAGCCCCTTAACTGGTCCCCCTGCCTTTAGTTTCCACCAGACTAGTGCCCCTGCATTTCTGTTATGACTATGTCACTCCTCTGCCCAGAAGGCTCCTCCTTTCTTATTAACATCAAAAAATCAAAGGTGGTAGAGAAGGAAGGGAATTCAAGTTATTTAACCTAAGTTCTTGATTTAATAGCTGGGGAAACTGAGACCCAAAAAACCAAGTTGGTGGTGAAAACCAGGAGGACCAAAGCATCTGAGGGAGAAAAGTCTGAAGCCAGCCTTCATTGCTTGAGATTAAGGAGGCTTTTCCTATTTATTCCTTTTTGCTTTCTTTGATAATACTAACCAGCCTTACTTTTTTAGACTTGGAAAAAACAATCTCTAACTTTTCTGAGATTTCCTATCATATCTGCTTTATTTATATTTAAAATTAGATTGTGTTTTCCTAGGGGGTGAACATTATGCCTTGCTCATCAAATTTTGCCCAAAATGATCTCTTAGGTCTCCTATCCTAACATTGTACAAATAAAAATAGTATATGGTGTGTAGTGTTGAGTGCAGAAGGACCTGAATTTCAACCTTGATTGTAATTATTGCTACTGAAATGACTTTGGCCAAGTTATTTCCCATATCTAAGTGGCTGTTTGCCTCTTTGTTGAATTAGAGGGAAAGAGAGTGACTAAAATGATCTCCAAAGGACCTTCTCGTTCCCGACCTTAAGATCCTACTACATGAATCCTGAAATAACCAGAGTAGGTTGTATGGATTTGAACTGATCCTGAAAAGGAAGGGCAAAATTTGGAACTGGGGATTCTAGTTATTCTGGCTGAACTTCCTGCCTGCTTCTTTTCCGTGGAAGCTGCTACCTTGGGTCAGCTTTTCCTCCTCTGGGTGGAATGGGGTAAAATATCCCCACACGCTAATTGCCTCATTAAACAAAATTGTACCTGGCTTCTCAGGAAACCCAGTGGCTTCCCTAAGGGAGCAGGTAGGCTTAAGTGGTGGCTTGGAGATTAATGAAGGAAGTAATTATTGATAATTGAATTAATGCCTGCTAATGAAGACTGTTTTGTTGGGGGAAGGTGTGTCGGGGGAGAAAGAACTCCTCTTTCTGGCATTCAAAGCCCTGCACAATAGAGTGCCACTTTCCCAGCACCGTTTCACACAAAACCCAAGCCACAAGACTTATTCTTCTCTTCTATGAGACGTTCCTGATTCAAGGCCTCAGTCAGCACCCAGTTTCGCGTCTCTCTAATTCACTGTTGAAATGTATCATTGATATTATTGAGTGGTGTAATTCTTTCCCCGTGTTTCATCCCCTTAAGGCATTGGGGCGTTGCCCGGGGGTAGAATCACTCTTGGGATGGTTTTCCCAAAGGGAGGAACTACCGCTGGATGGGTGACTTCTGTTGGGGCGTGGCTCTGATTTGTGTCCTCTCTCCATTCCAGGGGAGGCCCACCCCGAAGCCCCATGGAAGTGGAGCAGGTGGAAGCCCCGCCGCCCCACCCAGGCTACACCAGAGCCGGCAGACGATTCAAGTGCCTCTCTTGCTCCAAGACTTTCCCCAACGCCCCTCGGGCTGCCCGGCACGCCGCCAGCCACGCTGCCAGCCCCGGGCCCAGCCCCGAGGAGAATGCTGCCGGGGGCGGGGATCCGGGCCCCCCCCCGGGGAACTCGGAGGGCCCGGGCAGTGGCGAGGACGGCGAGCCCGCGCCCAAGCCCCGGCCCTTTGCCTGCTCGCTGTGCCCCAAGGCGTACAAGACGGCGCCTGAGCTGCGCAGCCACGGGCGCAGCCACACCGGAGAGAAGCCCTTCCCGTGCCCGGAGTGCGGCCGGCGCTTCATGCAGCCCGTGTGCCTGCGGGTGCACCTGGCGTCGCACACGGGCGAGCTGCCCTTCCGGTGCCCGCAGTGTCCCAAGGCCTACGGCACCCTGTCCAAGCTGAAGATCCACCAGCGCTGCCACACCGGCGAGCGGCCCTACTCCTGCGCCGACTGCGGCAAGTGCTTCGCCGACCCCTCCGTCTTCCGCAAGCACCGGCGCACGCACGCCGGCCTGAGGCCCTACGGCTGCCCGCGCTGCGGCAAAGCCTACGCCGAGCTCAAGGACCTGCGCAACCATGAGAGGTGAGGGGGAGGGGCGCAGGTGCGGGGCCCACCGCCGCTTTTGGTGGGTAACCGGGTTTCAGCTGCTTGGGCTGACTCAGAAGGGAGGCAGAACGAGGAAGAGGCCTGACCTGGGCCGATGTAAGGGGCTGCTGGACCCGCACTTGGCATTGACATTTGGGAAGCAGTAGCGGAGATTCTGGCTCTGGATACCCCAAAAAGCCTTTCCACATCGGAGAGTCTAATTCGGTAAAAGGGGCTCTTAACCTGGAGTCCCTTAAGGGTAGATTACTATTTCAGTATTAGCGTCATTCAGTCCAATGTATTTTATGCATTTAAAAACATTGTTCGGACAAGGGATCCCATAGGCTTCCCATAGGCTTAATCAGCTTGTTGAAATGGGTCCACCACCAAAAAGAAAAAAGTTTAGAATTTGGGTTATGGAAATTAGAGCCAAAACTTTGTAGTCAGGATTGAATCCCTCCTGTTTGGTGCCAAGGAGAACTTTGGGGAATTGGAAGGCAGGGGGCTCAGAACCCTTAGACCCTGGAAAGAGAAAGTGGAGGGAGAATCTCTGGGTCCTGATGAGAGAGGAGGGGAAAATGAGGCAGAATGGCCTGTTTGGGAATCTGAGTGGAGGGAGAGTTGTGACCTCTGAAATGGAACTGTGCTAGTAGGGAAGGACTGAGGCTGACATGCTATCCTTGGTATATAGTCCCTTCCTTCTCTCCCCAATTCAGGTCTCATACAGGAGAACGCCCATTCCTCTGTTCTGAATGTGGCAAGAGCTTCTCCCGTTCCTCCTCCCTCACCTGCCACCAACGCATCCATGCTGCCCAGAAGCCCTACCGCTGCCCAGCCTGTGGGAAGGGCTTTACACAGCTCAGCTCCTACCAGAGCCACGAGCGCACCCACTCGGGGGAGAAGCCTTTCTTGTGCCCACGCTGTGGCCGGATGTTTTCGGATCCATCTAGTTTTCGCCGCCACCAGCGGGCCCACGAGGGGGTCAAGCCCTATCGATGTGACAAGTGCAACAAGGACTTCCGTCAGCCAGCTGATTTAGCCATGCACCGGCGTGTACACACTGGTGACCGACCATTCAAGTGCCCACAATGTGATAAGACTTTTGTGGCCTCTTGGGACTTGAAGCGACATGCCCTGGTGCACTCAGGCCAGCGGCCTTTCCGCTGTGAGGAATGTGGACGGGCCTTTGCAGAGCGGGCCAGTCTTACCAAGCATGGCCGTGTCCATTCAGGGGAACGGCCCTTCCACTGTGCTGCTTGTGGCAAGTCCTTCGTGGTGTCCTCCAGCCTGAGGAAGCATGAGAGGACCCATCGAGGGGAGATGGTGGGAGGTCTTGCCACCCAGGAGCTAGTCGTAGGGGTCACACTGCCTGCAGGTACCTCTGTGGAAGGGCCAGCACCATCTAGCACAGTGGCTCCTGGAGTGGGTGTGGAACTGGGGGAGTCACAGGCTGGGCTCCTAGGCCTCCCCACAGAGTCAGGCCGGGTTGTAGCCTCCCAGTGGCAAGTGGTGGGCATGACCCTGGAGCAGGTAGAATTCAGGGAGTCTGGGGCAGGAGAGGCCCCAGCACCAGCAACAGAGGGTGAGAGTGAGGGTGGACCCCCCGCCCAGGAGCAACCCTTGGGTACTGCAGAAATGCCCCAGAATGTGTGCCGGGAGTGCAAGGAATCTTTCCCAACAGCAGTGGCTCTTAGGCGTCATGAGCGATCCCACCCTGCACTGCGTCCATTCCCCTGCCCACAGTGTGGAAAGGGTTTCCTGGACAGGGCAGGATTACGCAAGCATAGCCGTACCCACAGTGATGTCCGTCCCCATGCCTGTCCCCAGTGCCCCAAGGCCTTCCTTAGTGCCAGTGACCTCCGCAAACATGAGCGCACTCATTCCACCCCCCAGCTTCCTCTTGAGCCCCTGGTTGCCCTCTTGGGGATGCCAGAGGAAGGAGCAGCGTGAAAGCCCCCAGCAGCCTGCTTTCCACACCTCCTGGCTCACCCCTCTCAGCTTCACTCTTTCCCTGGTTTCCCAGCAGCCATTCCCTCCACTCTGGGGTTTCCTTCCTGTTCCTGCAGATGTTTTATCTTCTCATTCTTCTCTTAGTACTTCATTAGCACCATCTTTGATTGAGAAGAGGCCTCATTCTCAGAAGATGGGAAGACTGGAAGGACGGGATGTGGTGGTAGGGAGGGCAGACAACTTGAAAGGCCAGCTCCAACACAGTGGCACTTATTAAAAGCTTTGGCTCTAAAGTTTGCTCTGTAGTCTGTTTTTTGGAGAGTGAGTCCCCTGTAACATACCCCTGCATCCCTAAATTTCATCCCCCTCCTCACACTTTCTCATGGATTCTTTCCCATCAGCATCCCAGCAGAACTTCAGTCAGCAGAATGAAAACTTATCTCTAAACCAACATTCCTGCGTATATTGAAGACAATATCCATCACCTGGGCTTAGGATGTCAATCACCTTGGAGGCTTCTCTCTACAGATGACCAACCTAGTTATTAAACTGCCAGGCCTGAAATCAGGAAGACATCTTCCTGATTTTAAATGCAGCCTCAAACTGCATTTGAGATCCATCTCACTAACTGAGGACTCCCTAAGCAGCTCACTTAATTCTGTTGGCCTCAGTTTCCTCACTTGTAAAATGAGCTGGAGAGGAAATGGCAAACCTCTCCAGTATTGCTTGCCAAGAAAACCCCAAATAGGCTCAGGAAGAGTTGGACATGACTGAACAACAAGAACAAATAATGTTCAAAAACTCCCAGAGGCTCTCTATTTCCTAAAAAAAGTCAACTAATCATGGAATTTTAGAACTGAAAGGGTCCTTGTATTATCTTGTCATCCCATTTTAAATGAAAAAGAAATGAAGTAATTTGTCCAAAGTCACACATTCAGAAAATGATAGAGGTCTGCATTCCTGTGATCTCTGCTACAGGGGAGGCTGAGGCTGGTGAACTGCTTGATTCAGGGAACTTTGAGCAGGTATAGACTAAGCTGATTGGTGTCCACACAGAGTCTGGCACAAATATGGGGAGCTCTAGGGAGTGAGAGGTCACCAGGTTGCCTGAGGCTCAGGTCACAAACAGGAGCTTCCATGTCTTGGTAGCGGGGAACTGGCTTATGAGTGGCTGCTGCACTTCCATCCTGGTTGGGATAGAGAGACCTAAAGCTAAAAAAGAAAGACATAGTTTTATTGTTTTTCTGTTATGTCTGAGTCTTTATGACCTCATTCGGGGTTTTTTTTGACAAAGATATTGGAATGGGTTGCTATTTTCTTGCTTATTTTACAGGTGAGGAAATTGAAGCAACCAGGGTTAAGTAATTTGCCCAGAGTCACCCCACTCCAGTCTGAAGCCAAATTTGAATTCAGGAAGAGGAGTCTTCCTGATTCTAAGCCTAGAACTCTATCACTGTGATATCTAGCTGCCCCTCAAATACACTAGCTTACATTTAAGGTTCCCAAACTACCTTTCCAGCATTATGGCCACTGTTACATTGTGCATCCCATTTATTCCAGCTATACCAGAATGAGCTGTGCTCCAAATTTGCCCACAGTTTATTGCCTCCTTGCTTCAACTCCTACTGCTCTGACTTAGAATGTATCTCATTTTCTGCATCTGTAAAACAAATGGGTTAGATCTGATGACTTCTCTTGCAGCTGCAAGACTGAATAAAGCCTTCCCTAATTTCCCCCTTGTCAGAAGTTTTTTCTCCCCTCAAAACCCACTTGGAACTTTGAACTCTAATGTACTTTCAAATTCTACTACAGACTGTAGGAGTTTGTGTGCGTGTTTTATCTTCCCTGTTAAACTGACAGGTCCTTCAAGGCAAGGCTGCATACACTGAATACACTGGGGCTGTTAGATGGTGCAGTGGATGGAGCACTGGCCCTGGAGTCAGGAATCTGAGTTCAAATCTGGCCTCAAACACTTCCTAGCTGTGTGATCCTGGGAGTCAGTTAACTCCAACTGCCTCAAAAGAAAATAAATATTGAATGCAGGAATGATAGCTAAGAGACCCTGACACTGGCAGCAAGGAAGCTCTAGCCCTTTCTCTTGACTATTAAAATAACCAACCTTTTACAATTGCATTTTTATATTTCTGGTCGTTGCTGAGTTTTGAGTTGTAGGAGTCTCTGAGACCCCATTCGTTTTTTGGTTTGTTTTTTTGCAAAGATACTGGAGTGGTTTGTCATTTCCTCCTCCAGCTCATTTTACAGATGAGAAAACTGAGGCCAACAGTTAAGCGACTTGCCCAGGGCCAGACAACTAGTTACTTTACAATTTTCAAAGAGATTTCACATCCCTTTCATTTGAATTTTAAAACAGCTCCATAATCTGGTTACTACCAGTCACTGTTCACTGTCAAGGAAAATGTTCCTGAGGTTACAAATCCCCCATGTCTGCAGTCCTGGAAAAGGGTGGTTTAGGACACCGGGCCACAGAGTCCCAACAGACTGGCCCTTCAGTGGGCCTCGGAGGGCACATCCTAAGCAGAGATGTCCTTGCAAATGGGGTCAGCACCTGGCCTTGCTTCCGCCAGCTTACACAACGAGTTCGGCTCACTGCCGACTCCTCTCCATTGCGGGGGTGGAAAGCCCCCCCCCCCCAAACCCAGCTGGCCAACCTCGTTCTGACAGCGCCCGAAGAGGCAGCCGAGGGGAGCAGCCCGCTCTGCGGCACCGTTTTGGAGAGCCAAGCGGCGGGTACTCGGGGCGGTGAGATGGAGAGCGCTGTCCCGCGCCCAGTTCCGGAGCTTACCTGAGGCGAAGGCCGTCGCGGAGGGAGGCAGGAAAGAACTTTCGGGGCAACTAATGGGAAGTGGGGATGGAGTTGGGGGGCCAGAGCAGAGGAGACTGGAGGGATGAGAGTGGGTCTCCAGGGAAGTGAGGGAGACGAGGTGGGCTCTGAAGAGGCGGGATCAAGGAAAGGGTGAGGCTCCCAGCGGAGGGAGGCTGGCGGCGAAGAGGAAGGTGAAGGGAAAGGCTGCTTGGGGGTGAGAGTACCAGAGGAGATGGGGCGCAGGGAAAACTAGGAGTGCGGGCGCTAAGGAGGAGCTCGCTCTGTGGGGATGGGGTATGAATCTGTCCCGCTGAATGTCTTTCATTTCCTTGCAGCTCAGCCGGCAAATAGTCCATCTTTCGTTGACAGGCTCCTGGAGTCCCCCTTAAACCCTCGGCAGCCTTTCTGGGCAGAACCTCCAAAGGAAAATCTAGGACACAAAAGAGGCCTGCATCCAGTCAGCATCCATCCGGGGAATCTCACGCAGGTGAGGCTGGACCCCAGGGGCTGCTCTCTCTGGAGCCCTCCCCTCCGCTTGCTCGTCGTCGGACTTCTCTCCCGAGAAAGCTGGCAGCCTCCGAGTGGGAGCCGGCCAGAGACACCTGCTTCTCTCCCGCTGGTTCTGGGCCGGCGCCGAGCTCCTTCCTGCCTGACACTCATCCCCAGTGCTGTGGGCTACAGAAGCCGCCACTCCCATTACAGAGCTGGCAGAGGCCTCGCACAGATTCCCGTGACAGTTGGGTGGCCTGGCCTTCCAAAGCCAGGTGCTGAGGCTGTCCGCCCTGCAAGGGATTCATGCAGAGGGCACAAGCCATATTAAAGGGGGATGTACCCACAGGCTTTATTTGTGGTGGTGTCAATGTCCTCACTCACCATTTCAGAAGAGAGAAAGCTGGGATGGGGGGAAGTGGAGGGGAAAACTACAAAGTGGGCATCATTGGCTGGGGAGGGAAATCGAAGACTCTGTGTACTAATCCTGACACTCAGAACAGTGCTATGTGACGCTTCATGTCTCAGACTCATTCTGCTCACCTGTAAAATAGGTAAAAAATCCAGATTAAAAAAAAAAAAAAAAAGACTGGATTAAATGATCTCTTCCAGCTCTGATGTTCTATGCCATCTAGAAAACTGAGTTAGTTAAAGGATCTTGATCGTTTGGGTCAAGGATGAGGTATTGGGAAGGGGAAGAAAACAAACATTTCCTAAGCATTTAGTCTATGCTAGACACTGGGCTAAGTGCTTTACAGATGTCTCAAATTTTTGTTCTTTAGTCCTGGCTCTTTGTGACATCATTTGTCCTTTTTTTGTTTTTGTTTTGAATTTTTGTTACTTTCGTTGTGGTGGCGGTGGTGGTAGTTTTTTGGTTGTTCTTTTTAGGCAAAGATACTGGGAAGATTTGCCATTTTCTTCTCTGCCTCATTTTTTACAGAGAGAGAAACTGAGGCAAATAGGGTTCAGTGACTTGCCCAGTGTCACACAACTAATAAGTGTCTGGGGTGAGTTTTGTTCTATTTCTTTTTCTAAAATGGGATTGTTTAGTTTATTTACTTCTTCCGCTGTTAATCTGGGCAAGCTATATTTTTGAAGGTATTCTTCCATTTCATTTAAGTTGTCAAATTTATTGGCATAAAGTTGGGCAAAGCAGTTCCTGATTATTACTCTAATTTCCTCTTCATTTGTGGCGAGTTCTCCCTTTTCATTTTTAAGACTAACAATTTGATTTTCCTCCTTCCTTTTTTAAATGAGATTTACTAAGGGTTTGTCTATTTTGTTGGTTTTTCATAGAACCAACTCTTAGTTTTATTAATTAATTCAATAGTTTTTTTACTTTCAATTTTATTGATCTCTCCTTTTATTTTTAGAATTTCAAATTTAGTGTTTGACTGGGGGTTTTTAATTTATTCCTTTTCTAGCATTTTTAGTTGCAAGCCCAATTCATTGACCTTCTCTTTATTTTATGTAAGTAGGCCTCTAGAGATATGAAATTTTGGGGTGAGTTTTTGAATTCAGGAAAAGTCTTCCTGAGGCTAGACCCAGCCCTCTGTGTACTATTGCTCCCCTAGTCCCATAAATATCTCATTAGATCCTTACAATACTGGGAGATAGGTACCATTATCCACATTTTAGTTTTAGAAAACTGAGGCAGACAGAAATTTAAGTGACTTATCCAAGTTCAGAAGTCAGATTTAGACTCAGTTCTTCCTGACTCTGGTCTCAGCACTCTATCTACTGGTCCACCTAATTAAAGAGGAGATTATCAGAAGAATGGGATTCTAAGGAAGGGTATAGAATGGTTCTATGACAGAGGCAAGGGAACAAGTCCTAGATGTCTCTGAATAGGTATTTCCAGGTTGGGGTCCTAATGGAAACAGATTAGCAAATCTTTGTTCTTCTTTGGGACAAGATTCTAATATTCTAAGTTAACTCATATGCAATATGAACCAGAAATTCAGTGTTTCCAATCCATCTTTTCTAAGTAAACCAAGAATCCCTCTACCTCTTTTAATTCAAAGATGCTTCTACTGTCCTGGGCTATTTTGTGGCTATTCCTCCTTAGAGTCTTTCCTGCTTACTTATCTACAAAACTTAAGTTAAAAAAGTACCTAGCCTTGGGGCAGCTAGGTGGCTAGAGCACTGGCCTTGAAATCAGGACCTGAATTCAAATCTAGCCTCAGATACTTACTAGCTGTGTGATTCTAGACAAGTCATTTAACCCTAATTACCTCAACAAAATAAACAAACAAAGAATGTGCCTAGCCCTCATTCTCCTCCCAGGATCTGTGTTCTATCTCCCATTTGAACTCAGACATCCTGCTGTCTAGGTCTAGTTTTTCTCTTGTGACCCAGGCCCACAGACCAGCCCTACCACGCCAAGCATCCTGCTGCTCAGTCACTTTTCAGTCATATCTCAGTCTTCATGACCTCATTTGGGGTTTTCTTGGCAAAGATACTGGAGTGATTTGCCATTTCCTTCTTTAGCTCATTTGACAGATGAGGAAACTGAGGCAAACAGAATTAAGCGACTTGTCCAGGGTCATAAAGAAAATATTTGAGGACAGGTTTGAACTCAGGTCTTCTTGCCTCCAGGTCCAGTGCTCTATCTACCACACCATCTGTTGCTCAGAACTTGCTCCCCATGCATGACTTGGACATCTTGTCCTTTCCTCCACCTCCCCTCCCAAGATCCAGGCATCTGTCTCTCAATTCCCATAACCCAGTATGAGGGATGTAGAAGACCCTTACCCAAAATAACTACTCAGAGATCATTCAGTAGAAGGCAGAAAAGTTGTTTATTGAAAACCTCCAGAGGATGAGCCATCCCATCACGAGATAAGAAAGAGAAAGCTTGAGGTAGGAGGGTTAAAGGAGTAGTAAAGATAGATAGCTTTTATATAAGAAATTACATCACAAGTAAGAGAGCATTGAGAAGGGGAGGAGGAGGCATCTAATTGGTTGTTGCTATTTGGAGAGAGTGGAATGGAAGGTTTCAGGGAAATCTCCTGATTTCAAGGGAACAGAAAATCAGGCTTTCAGGCTTAATCAAGCAGATAGTGGTCCAGCTAATAGACTAAATATTGACAAAGGTCAAAAACCAATAAATGTCATCAGCTCAGATTAAGTAAATATGTTTCTAGCTGACCAAGGCTCAAGTAAATATGAGCCTGCACATATTATACAGATCATAGGGGAAACACAGAAATAATGAAAATAAAATATAGAAAAAGAATTCATACATTCCTGTAAATTCTTCACTTTATCTCTCTACTCCCCACACCAGGAAACTTCTACCACCGTCCAAGGGCAGCAACAGAGACACATGCAGAGAACACGTGAAATTATAGTGAAAATAAACTAGATTTTGTTGGAATCTTTACAAAGTGTTAAGACATTGGAGTTAATTTAATCTTAGAGTTATTTTGGGCCAGAACTTGAACTAGGTACTAAGTGGAACTGATTGAACAATGCTTGTGTTCACACCTTTAGAGAGCTCATAAGTATCTAAGTACTCAATGGAGTTCACACCTTTGGGAGAGTTCAGGGATAGTATGAGATCTGAATTCACACCTCTCTCAGGACCAGAGAGCACTCTGGGAGATAACCCAGAATCCCTCTCCCTCCAGAAGGCGGAGTTAACCTTTGGGAGATCACATAAATAGAGGGAGCTCTTGGAGCTTGGAATAGATTGGAGATTGAGAAGCCACTAGTCGGAGCTGGCTGGAGGCTGAAGAAAGCAGAGGCAGAAGCCAAGGACAAAGCTGCAAGATCTCTTGGAGCCAGGCAGAGAGATAGGCCTCAACTAACTGGGCTAATTTTGGAAGGAGAAATAAACGTTTGCATTTTTACCAGCTGGCTGCGATATTAGAGTAATTATTTATTTCAGCTGAGACTAAGGCTGCCTCCAGGAAAACCTCCACATTTATTGTCAGAAGAGATGCAACTTAGTACTAATTTGAGCAAGCTTTACTTCCCTGAGTCTCAGTGTCCCCACCTGAAAAAATAAAGGAATTGAACTAGATGATCTTGGAATACTAAATCTGTGATCCTATAGCCCTAATATCTTTGCCTCCCTGACCTGAAGCCTTAGCCTATCTTGAGTTTCCCTATACTCTCTTAGGTTCTTAGGAACCTTTCCTGGTTTCATATAGTATGTTAAGATTATAGGAGAGCTCTTTAGGTATCAACGTCAGGGCTCAGTTACTAAAACAGCCTGTTTTCTCTCTTTATAAGGCTGAGGTCACTGCCATCATATTGAAGTACACTATAGAAAAGGGATAGAATGATGGAATCTGCTAACAGAACTTTGCTCTTTCAGTCTCTAAAATAAATAACTATATCTGCACAAAGCAGGCCTAGAGACAGGGTTTTAGAGATCAAGTAGCTGTTTAATCACTTTCAGAGTGAGGAATTTGATTTGTAAACTGGAAACTTTCCTGGACAGAAGCCCCTGATCTGAAAGTTAGAGATTTCAAACAAAAATCATAAGTGGTAAGAGAGGGAGGAGAAGGATTACAATACATTCATTCCCACAACAAGCTCACGAGTGGAAGACAATACAACAATTCTTGGATTGTTTCAAATCTCGAGGGTCACGATCACTCCCTTCCCAGGTCACAGAACCAGAGTTCTGTGAAAGGAACAATTTTCTGTAGTTCTGATTCACTTCACTTATTGTACAGATACAGTACAGCACAAGAACATAGCTATTGTCAGAATGATTGATATTTTTAAGTTGTATTGTGAATTTCTGATTCCTAAGCTAGAAAAGGCAACTCTAAGAAATCTAAATTATTAGTATATTCATTATACATGTCATATCAATTAATATGAATGAAAATTATAATTTCCTTTCACATCTAAACTTGAAAGCGCTAGAAGGGAGTCTATCTAGAACATCAATTGTTGAAGCTTCTTCATGTTCATGCTCGGGAAATTGTGTTCAGAAAGGAAGAAATTGCTCACACAAGTTCATGTAGCAAATTTAGCCTAACTTTATTGTAGTTAGCTCAAAGAGAAGAGGAGTGGCTGAATGCCAGATCTTTCAGATTCAGGAAGGTCTAGGAAGGAAGCAACTCTAAACAACAAAAGAGAAAGAAAGAAAGAAAAAGAAAGAAAAGCATAGCATTTAGGGATAGAAGGGCCTTGAGAGTTTATCTAATTCAAACTTTTTTCTTTTTTCTTTTTTTTTTTTTTTTGAAATTTCATTTGATAGAAATAAGGCATTATCATCAAAAGGAGCTTAGTGATTAGCCATTCAAAAAACCTCAGAGTGGCTTCCCTTTACTTATCAATATCCAGAAAGTCCATAAGAGGATAATCTTCAGCTCCTAACACCAGCATTATGACAAAGGGTTATGCTACCCTTGATTTATAATGAGGTCATCCTGGGCCTGGACAACAATATTATGATAAGGCTTTCATTGACCTAAGCACAAGTGTTATAATAAGCGTTTCTTGTATAAGTAATTTGGGGTTCAGCTACCTCTATTGTGTGGCTTCAGAACAAGATGCCGTATATGAATTTTCCAATTGTTCATGATACAGAACTTTAACTTTTATGTGGTTAAGGGCACTTTGCCCCAGGATACCAGGTCACCCATTTCCAGCAGTACTTATTCCTCTTCAAGAAGCCATGATTTCTCTTAGCAGCCACCATTTCTGCACCTCCATCTTCTACTCTTTTGTTAATAAGGGCATTAGAGGATACTCCACAATCCAGGGTCAATCCTTCTTCTCCTTGATAGCTAACATGCTCCCAATGGCACACTTTAGTATTTTCTATTAGACTCAGTGCCCCCAAACCACCCAGCCTCTCTTCCCAACACTGCAGGCACAAAGACTACATCGGTAATTTCCCCTGCATAACTGTATCCACAATCAGACACTCCTTTGTACTGTTACTATTTCTTGTGCCTCCAAAATGTTCTCATCCCAGATGGAAAAAAAGGTCATAATGTCTCTGTCAGGATGTTATACAGGTAGATTTGGGGCTGGTACTAGTAATGGCCTTTGCACAGATTAAGTATTTAATAAACCCTAATGGAAGTTTAAAATGTACTTGAGAAAAGTATGTCTTTGGGCTATAATGAGTTTCATGATTGCTTTTTTGAGGAAAGAGTCTATTCTACAGGATACATAGGTCCCTTTCTGATCCCTTGGGTATCAGTCCTCTACTAGAGCAGAAGAAAAGACAATTTTTGAAGTTTAATAACTTCATTGAGTTTACATTATTTAGGAATTTTTTTAGGAATTAAATTATTTAAGAATACTTGAAAAGGTATATCACAAAATGGCTGGTTCCCAAAATATGGTCTGCTCCCTTCACCTTCCTTACATTTACCCTGTCTATTCTTTTTAACTAGAATATACTCCCATTCAGTTTCCACCTGATGAAAGCCTTTTTTTTTTCTTTTAAGTTTCCTCTTCTGTCACCTCTACCAGGAAGCTTTCTCTGATTCCAACCCATGCTTAGGATGTAAGTTACCTTGTTCTTATATCATTTTATAGTACTTTAACTGTATATCTTATCTTTTTTTTTTTTGACACTCGCATTCTTCCTTATAGTCATACTTAATCTGTATATATGTTGTATTCCTCCTCCTCTACCCACCACTGTAACCTCCTTTAAGGCAAAGAATGTATTATATAATTTTCTAATTTTTGTATTCCCATCCCTGTAAGTGCTTAATAGATGTTTACTGAATTTAAGATAGAAGTGGAATTTAGTTCTTGCTTTCACTTCATGGTTTCTTTGTATTATTATCTCTCATCTCTTTTTGCCTCCTGCTAGCTTGTCTTCCTTTCTCACTTCCAAATCCACTCATCTCTCTTTTTCATGATGTAAACCTGACACTTCAGTCAAGCTAATTTTCTCATTGGCTGACCACACACACACACACACACACACACACTTTTGATCAGGATGCTCCTTTTATCTACAATGCCTTCCCTCCTCCTCTTGACCTATATAAATCTTGCCCATTCTTCAAGATCCAGCACAAAGTACAGTGACTGCAGGAAACCTCTCCTAATTCTAGCCCATGCTGAGCCTCTCTTACTCTGAATTCCCTCGGTGTTCATGTACATTCTGCCTCTCAGTATCCAGTGCTTGTTGATCTATTTATTGCTCTGGAATTGTTCTCTTGCCATCCTCAGCTTACTCTAACCTACTTTGGGGGAGAAAGCAGATGCTTTCCTCTTCAGAGGCAGGATAGTGGAGTAAAAAGAGTGATAGACCTATAGTGAGTAGAACTGTTTTGGGATTCCAGCTAGCTATGTGAACAATGGGCAAGTCACGCAACCTGCCAAAACCTCACTCCCTCATCTTTAAAATGGGTGTACAAGAGGGAAGCTGAAAAAGAATACCTGTGCTACTCATATTATAAGAAAAGCATTTTGTAAACCTTAAAATCCTTTAGAAATGTTATTATAATTCCTCTAAATGTATATCCCCAAGAGCCCTACCATCATTTACTGTGTACAAAGGCACTTTAGGATGGCAGACAAATAAGACATGGTCCCTGTCACAAAGAGTTTATAGTCTAATTAAGGACCTCTATTTATATGGCTAGCACTTTAAGTCAAGGCCCATCATCACATGTTACCTGGGCTATTACATTTAGTCTCCTAATTGTTCTACTTGCTTCTAATCCACCTTTCCAGTCTACTGTCCACACAGTTACCAAAATATCTTCCTAAAGCACAGGTCTGACCATATCATTACCTGACTCAATTTTTGGTGGCTCTCTATGGATGCCAAAATAAATCACAAATTCATTTCTATATTTATAAAAGTCTTTCACATTCTGGTTTCAGCTTATCTTTCCAGGCTTATTTCATATTATTCTCCTTCACAAATGCTACACTCCAGCCAAACTGACCTTCTCAATATTTCCCCACGTTCACCATCCTATGTCCTAATTCATTACCTTTGCACTTTGTCCCCCCTTTCCTGGAAGGCACTGTTTCCTCATGCCCACATTTTAGAAGCTGTTTGTTCCTTTAAAGCTCAACTCAGATACCAGTTTCTAGGATGAGCCTTTCTTAGCCTTTAGTATTGTCTCTCCTCAGTTTCTTGGGGCCCTCAGTTATGTGTGTGAATATCATAACCATTTATAGAATTAAACACCTTGTCTCTGTATCTTCAGCACCTTACCACCTGCCTTGCACACAGCAGGCACTTAATAAATGCTTGTCAAATTGAATTAAGTGGCATATCTAACAATGCCAGACATGGGATAATGGGGATACAAGAGTAGGAAGCTATGTATGCATGGTTGTAGTGGATAGTGAGCTCAAGATGAGTCAGCTTTGTGATGTGGCAATCACAAAAAACTTATTCCATCTTGGGTTGCGTTATTAGGGGTATAGTGTCACTAACTCGCTCCTTATATCTCCTTGGCTGGCTTCTCATGTTTCCTCACATGCACCCACTCTCCTCAACTTCCCGAAGTCTGGTTCCCACCCCTGCCATTCTACTGCAACTGCTGGCTCTCTCAAAGGTTAGCAATGACTTACTAATCACCAAATCCAAAAGACTTTTTCTTTTAGTCTTTCTTATCCTTGATCTTTCTATAACATGTGACACTGTTAATTTCTCTCTCCTGCGGGATTCTCTCTCTCCCTTTGGCTTCAACAATACCAATTTCCTGATTATCTTCCTCTGAATATACCCCCTCCCCATATTAGTTTATGTTATTCTCTTTGCCAACAGGGCTCTCCCTCAACCCTGCATATTGACTAATACCTATTCAGACTTTAAAGTCCTGCTTAGAATGTCAATTGCTCCATAAAACCTTCCTTGCTCAATCCAGTCTTTAATGACCCCCTATGACCTCACAGTGTTGTTCAGTCTAGCCCAACTCTGTGACTTTGTGAACTACATTGTCCATAGGGATTTCTTGGCAAATATATTGGAGTGATTTGCTATTTCCTTCTCAATAGCAAACAGGTTAAGTGACTTGCTTGGAGTCACACAGCTAGTAAGTGTCTAAGGCCGGGTCTTCCTAACTTTAGGCCCAAGCTCTCTATCTACTGAGTCACCTAGCTTCAGAGAACATATGTAGTGTATTAAAAATTTTATTATAGAGCAGACCCATGATCATATCGTTTCAGGAAACTCCCAGTAAGAAAACTTCCTCTACCAATGTAGATTAGCAACTTCATTATGTTAGAGTTTCATGGAGGCACTTTGAAGTAGCTTGCTTTGGATCATAGAACTAGTTAGTATGTGTTAGTGATAGAATGTGAATTTTCTGACTTGAAGGCCTTGTTTCTAAAGCTGCTTCTCCTTTACAAGAATAGCAATGAAAACAAAGTAATAATATAATGTCTCTCTCCTAAACCTTGAATTTGTTCTTCCACAAATATACATACTCAGTGGAAAGGGTAGATCTTTAAAAAATTATGTGTGGGTGATTCACATGGGGTCCACGTCTTTAAATCGTGTGTTAATAGGCACATATTTGAAAAATATGGGGATGTGACCAGAAGGTAGCTGTGGATGTTTTGACTGATGTCATCTTGCTCCTTTCTATAGGATCTGCTCCCACCTGCAATGCTTTCCAATCCAATTGACCATCAATTCTGGCTTTTTTTTTTTTTCAGGGTCATTTTATACCCAATCTAAAACTCATTATGGATATTATAGTTGTAGCTCTCTCACCAGATCTATATTGCAGGATAGTATTATCATTGTGAATTATCAATTTTCAGATATGAGTCATATCCCATCCTTATTAAACTAAACTGGATGAGAAGACAGAAACTGACTAATGTCCATTCTATGTATTGCCTTATCACCTTTCAGAGTTCTGCATACAGTAAAAACTGTTTGTTGAAAAAGCACAGGATTTATTTACAGAAATGAGTTTAATTTCATATTGGCATGTGAAGTTTTATCAAAGTCAGGAAGAAGTGGATTCAAATGTCAACTCTGAAATTTGTAAATATGGATAATCACCTGACTACTCAGATGTTAGTTTCTTCATCTGTAAAATGGGGACAACAAAAATTATATTAATGATAATAGCTAGCATTCATATATAACCTTAAAGTTTACAAAGAATTCTATAAATAGAATCTCATTTGATTCTCAAGATGACCCTGGCAGGTTGGTGCTATTATTATCTCCATTACAGATGAGGAACTAAGGCTGAGGTTAAATTACTTGAGGCAGAATTCAAATTGAAGTCTTCTTGACTTTTAAATCCACTGCTCTATCCATTGGGTCACCTAGTACCGACTTCAGAAGATTGCTTTAAAGTTCAAATGAAATAATATGCTTAAAAGTTTGCAAAATGCTTTATGTGCTATGTAAATTATTACCATAATCATTATTTTCAAGGATTTATACCAAAAGACTGAAGAAGAAATACAAGTAATACAAAGCAATCAATAATCCAAAAGTAATTGCTATGCCTTTGGAGTATAGAGTGGGATACACATAGAAGTACAGGGTTTAAAGCAGAGAAGGGCAAACTACTCTTTCCCACCATGTAGGGCCTACAAGTCAGCAAGCAGTTATGTTCTAATCAACCCTGGGCCGAGGGACAGCCAATCTAGTGGCTTTCTTTGGTGTCCAAATCATAGCTACCGCTATCTAGAAGGTCGAAGTCCTAGTTTCATACCTTCAAATACAACTGGGTCTTCACACTCTGGCCCAGACTAATGTGATCCAAGTCACAAGTGTGGTGTCAGGTAGGAGAGTTATGGTCCACTATCATGATAATGGATTTCTTCAGGGTTTCAAGAGTCACAAGCACAAGGGCCTCAGTGACACTGAAAGACACTCCTCTAGATGAGTGCTCCTCCGCCTTCCCCCTGTGCCCTAAGCCCCATCAGATTTCTGTTTCCCATGTCTCAGAGCAGCTACCTAAGCATGCTCATTTCTCATCCCTCGGACACCAGGCCGGGTAGTTTCCAAAGAAGCCGTTTTTTCTTTCCCCAGACACAAATTCTAGGGCTTGGTGCAGCCCTTCCCTCCCAGGATCTTTGAGGGTCAGCAGAGTAAAGTGGGCCCACATGGAGAGAAACAAGCCTGGCAGAGTTCAGAGGCTTCACTGATTGCTGAAGTATAGGAATGTGTCCACAATCCCATAGTTGCCTCTCCCTTATCACCTCCTCTGGTTCTCAAGGTGTACTCCTTAGTGGGGAATCAGAAACCAGTATTAGATGGGAGCTTCTGTGGGCACAGCCTGACCACCCACCAGCCCTCCAAGCCCTCCAGAGAACACGAAATGCATAGTGTGTGAGGCGTGACTCCATCCAGCATAGCCAAGCAGAGGTTCAGTGCAGTGGCAAATGCCAGGCGGGACACCCAGTAGCAGGTGGGTGACATAGTCCCAAAGGCCTGGATCAAACCCAGTAGGTGCCCTCGATGTAATTCATAGGAAGAGAGGAAAAAGCCTGGACCAACGTGATGGAGGAGACAATAACGCATTGGTAGTTGCTGGAGGAGGAAGAAAAGTCCAAAAGCTCGGCTGCCCTGCTCTCCAGACCCCTTTACTCCAGCAGGTCTCGTGCACACATCTTGTCCTCTACCTCCTAGGGACTAAACCTATTCCCTTTATCCGTGCGGATCCGAACTGCTGGACTTGGGCTCCCTCCTCGAGGGGATAGGGTGGGGAAAGAGAAGAGATCCTGTTTCGGGCTTAGGACAGTGTTTGGCCAATAATAGGTATTTAATAAATGTATGTTGATTGTTCCTTAGCCTTCTCAGCCTCAACCAGCTCCGCCCAACTCCCTACTCGGCGATCCAAGTGTCTCTTTTCCTAACCACCCCACAAACCTCGAGAGAGCTAAATGTCCCTTTCCCTGCAGCTGGCTCTCGCCCAAGAGACCCAGGATGGGTGCCCCTCACCTACCTGTAGACAGGACACGCAATCGCAAGTAGCACAAAGTTAGAGGTGTCCTGCCGAGCCCAGGCTGCTGAGAATGAGTAGAGGAAGCTGGACTGAAAACCTGGGGCTATTCTCGGCCTTTTCAAGCCCCCCAAAAGGGTTTCTCTAAAACCCTATCTTTTGAACTCTGATCCCGCCTTCTGCTCGCTTCTAGCCAATCACGGCCCGGCCCTTCAGGCCCAACACACCCGAGACCATTCTTTCCCACTCGGGCTCCCCGCTTAGCGTCCTTTTCTGAATGGAACTCAACCGAGGCTCCGCCCACCTCCGGATCCCGGACCCAATCCTCATACAGCCCCACTCTGGCCACGCCCACCTCATCTCCGAGTGCGGAGCCGGGTGGTTTTCAGGCTCCGACCCCGCCGCGGTTTCTGCCGCTCTCCCCTACCCTTCTGTCTCAGGCCCAGTGCCACCGCAGCTCGGCCACGACGGCAGCCCGGTCCTCTCTCTTTTAGGGTTCAGCTCCCACTCAGGTCCAGGGAGTTGGTCCGCGTGGTGACCTCCGGGGCTTGCCGGTGGCCAGCCCGTTCCGCAGCTGATGCTGGGTGGCACCCGAGGAACGGCCGGGGTCAGCGGCGGGAATGGCCTGGAGGTGGGAAGAGGAGACGGGATCCAGGTAGCCTGGCCGAAAGTAGCCGCCTCCCAGAAACTTCACCCAGGAAAACCCTGATCTGCCAGCTTAGGCTTCCCCTACCTCAACCGAAAGACACTCACCCCAGCCACCCCGTCCCTAAAATCTAAACTTCCTCTGGCCGGAGGCCCGATTCTGGGACCCTGTCCGCCACAGCAGCTCTAACTGCAGACATTAGCTCTGCGGGCCCTCTCACCCGTAGTTCTGCCCAAACCACGGATACCTGGCCTGCCCTGGACTCCGGCAGGCTCCCCCAAAGCAGGAGTTGAGCCTGAAGACCACAGTCCGTTTTACCTTCCTGCTTAAGTCTTACTTCCACTCATCTAGTAAGCAAAAGGGACCTGGGGAGGCTCACCATGACCAAATCAGTTGACCTCTGATTATATCTATACCTGATTATATTTACACCTATATTATCTGTTTATATATACAGGGGAGGCAGGGGAAGGCTGGATACCTGGAGTCTGGTCTGAATACCTTCTTATGAGTGAAAGAAAACTAAAAGGGGCACTGACATACTGGAAAAGTGTCATTTGGGTTCTAAGAGGTCCAGGGAACTATAAAAATCAAACGCATACAAACACAATACACTATTTTAACTTTATTTCTTACAAACTTTTGTCCCAGATGATCCCAGGACCTAGAAACCCATTTAAGCTGAAGCCGAGGCCCAGCAAGGGTCAAGTTCTGTTCCTGCCTTCACTCTGAGTCTTCCCCACTCCATTTAAGCACCGGGTAGTCACCCTGAAGGGTGAAAGTGGGAGGGAGAGAATGGGCTGGAATAGGATTCTAGGGATGGGAGAGTGAAGTGAAGGTGAATGGAAAGGGAAATAAAATGAGGGTGTAGAGGGAAGGAGACCTCTGGAGGGTAGAAACAGGGATAAAATGGGCTCTAGGAGCCACCCATCTTCCTTCCATTCCACTTCTCCCCTCCAAGGAAAAACATCTGCCTCCTTTGCCAGCTGGGCCTCCTAACTGTGTTCTTGGGGGTATAAGGAAGAGGCAGTGCCGTTGACCTCTTTCCTAGGTTCCATGTATCCCCCAAAGTCAGGTCTCCCCCCTCATCTGTAAGGGAAAGGAGGGAGAGGAAGGTCAGAGGGAAAAAAGTAGGGTGAGGGAGAAATTCCAGGTGTTGGGGAACTGGAGGATGAAGGAAAGCAGAAGCTGCTAAGGGACTCCCCTCCCCCCCCCCAAAAAAAAAAGACTTGGATTCAGAATAAAGAGCTGTTTTGGGGTAGAAATCCTGGAATAGGATACTAGGCTCCAAAGCCGGTAAATGCAGGAGATTTTAGAAAGAATAAGAGGGAGGGGACAATTCACCAGTTCTTAGGTATGTAAAGCTGCTCACCTCAGCTGATGAAGGTTGCTATTAGGTTCCTACGCTGAGACCAATGATTAAAGCAAGGATGAGGACAGCAATAACGACACAAATAGCGATCCCGACCTTTTTCTACAGGAAAGGAGAGGAGAGGAAGCTTAGAGCATGGTCTGGGGCCAGCAACTATGGGAGGAGATTCTTGCTAGTTCGGGTAGACAGCCTTCTCTCACCTTTCTGGCCTTCTTCTGACTCTCCAATGCAGACTTGACATGCTCCTGACCTCGCTCCACAAAGTCTGCTGAACTGAGAATGTTCTTCTCAATCCTGTCAATCATTTCCCCCTAAGGAGGGAAGAGGAAGAGGAACATCAGAATTTAAGAAAGGGCCACATACAGGGTCTAAATCACGTTATCTTCTATGTACAACTAAGATTAATGACCTCACAGACTCCTTCAGGTATTCAAACTGTTTCCCCTTATCTCCTATTGCACCTCCAAATCTAAATTCCACTCATTTTTTTCAGTTTAGCCTCAATGCTGTCTTTTCCATGAATGTTTCCGATTTTTCCCTCCCCTTTTCTCTAGCCAGAAGTCCCAGATTTAGAGCTGGAAAGGATGTGAGAGAGAATCTAATGCCTTCTTTTCATTGAGAAGGAAACTGAGGCCTATAGAAGCAGTTTTAGTGCAGAACTAGAATGTGAACCGAGGTCCCATGATTCTAAATTAAGGGATCTTTCCATTATACTACAATTCTCCTCCTCCTAGAAGGACCACTTTAACATTGAATATTGTTATGTGTATAGATTTTGGGCGTTTGAAGCCTTTGACCATCTCCTCCTTGGGCTTCTGGGACACTGCACTGCAGGATACTATCTTTCCACTGTCTTGCTAGTTCTCTGACCTATTTAACTTACATCTTCTAAGTGTAGATGTCTTCATAAAGGTTCTATTTTCAACTGTCTTCACTTTTCTCTTTGTACTCTCTTGATTGGTGATTTCAATCATTCCCTCTATGTGGATGACTCCCAAATCTATGTTTATATTTCTAATCTTTCCACAAAGTTCCGGTCTCACTGGCTATTTGCTTTCATTTGGGAGACCTCAATTTCTATATCTAAAGACTGAACATATTTTTCCCATTAGACTTGTCCTAGCTCATAACCTGGAATTATCTTTATTGCTCCACACATTCAATCAACTTCCAAGTTCTTTCCACTTAACTCCAAATCACCTTTGCATCCATCCTGTCCTCCACTCCCTTCACTCCAATACCACTCTATCTACTGGTTCTCATCTCTTTACTCCTAAACTATGGTCACCTCCTCCTCCTAACAGGGTCTTCCTGCCTCTAATCCAACCTCTAATTTATTGAGCAATTTCTTAATGCATCACTATTTTATACTACTGCTTTACACATAAAAATGTGCAATGGCTTCCCATCTATTGCTTAAGCAGTAATTCATTGAGATTTATACAGTAAAGTATAAAAGTCTTGACTCTGGTGTCCAAGGCACTTCATCTAGATTCACTTGACCACACTGGCCTTATCTCATAGCTTTTCATTTATTCTACATTCCAAATAAACATCTCCATCTCCCTTCTAGTTTAGTCCTCACCTCTCTCCTCAATTTTTTTCATTCCATCTTCTGTTCCAAGAATAGATTCCTTTCCTTTCCTCCAATTTCCAATTGCTAGAGTCCCTTCACTTCTTTTTAGGTCCAACTTGATGGTGCCTCCTCCAAAAAGTCTTTCTTAACAACTCCCCCATTCTCCCTACACAGATTTCTCAGAGCACATCGCCAGAATCTTTCTTTTGTATATGTCCCACTTTCCTTCTTTTTTATTTAAAAAAAGTTTTTGCAAGGCAATTGGGCTAAGTGACTTGCCCAGGGTCACATGGCTAGTAAGTATTAAGTGGCTGAAGCTGGATTTGAACTCAGGTCTTCTTGACTTCAAGGCAGGTATTCTATTTAGCTGGCCCCCAATTTCCTTCTTAATGTGGTTATTTGTATACATGTCCTTCTATCTATTAGAATCTATGCTCTTTAAGAACAGAATCTTTATTAGAATTATATTTGTATCTATAGCAATTAACTCAATGCCTTCCACTTATTTATTCCTTAATGTCTGTCAAATTTGTAAGTCCCTAAGGGAGAAAGGGTCTCTGGGAGAGAAGGGATACTTCTCTGTCGCTTTAGGCTATCATGCACATACTTGGCACAGAGCTTAATGATTTGGGAGTGGGAGAAGTCAGAATAGGAAGAGACTAAAGATGAGTAGAAAGAGGAAAAAGAGTTTTGAAAGGTGGTAGGACTCTGAAAAAAAAGGCAAAGCTATAAAGAGGTGAGGCCATGGGAATGTGGAACCTTCACTCCACTGAGGGTTAGCAGAGAGTTGGCAATTTCCCACCTGCATCTCCACTTCAGTGGCCAGAAAGGTGAAGATTTCATGGAGTTCCCGGATGCTTCGTTCAAGCTGCTGGATTTCCCCATGTCGGGTGGAGATTTCATTCAGTGCTTGCCGTGTCATTTGTGTGTCCTTTAAAATCTGGGTCAGCGAAGAATGGAGGCATGAGTATAAACATCACCCAAGCCTCCAAAGTGCTCCATCCTTAGAATAAAATCTTAAAATCTTAAAAGCTCAAAAGATCCAATGAAATAGAAGACATGGACACAGAGACACTACCTTGGCTAACCCATGATATTGTGTGAATTAGTGGACTAAGACAAGGGAAAGTAAATCCAAGTAGAAAGTAGGAAGACTCAAACAGGAGATGACGTGCAATCATCTTCTTAAGCTTTGAGAACTTATTTCATATCAGTTTTCCTTTGGCAGGGGAACAGAGAACCAACAGAACTCACCCAGAAGAAATTTGGGTTGAGGGTCAAGGTTTGAATATTTGATAGACTCACATTGGACACAAACACTTCACTTTGTCCACTTTCCAGCATCTGCTCCAGCTCTTCTTCTGACACCATTCCAGCATTGGCTGAGAAGGGGAGTAGAGGAGGGAGGAAATATCATGCTGTTACTTAAAAACTCAGCATTTTGGCTGTTTAAGATCCAAGGTTTGCTGTATTGTTCCCATCTAAACCTGGGTTGATCCTAACCCTGCCCTTTTACTTCCAAGGACACCTCTGCCCTCACAGCAAAGTGTCCTCTTTCTCATTCCATCTCCCCTTACCCCCCCTCCGCAATGCTCACTGATTTTTAGCTGCCTCTGGATCCGTTCTACGTTCTTTTCTCGGTATTCTGACTGCATTGTATTACACTTGTTGATGAGCTCAACAAATTGTTGGGATAAGATTCCATGCTGCAGGTAGAAAAGTATATAAGGAGAACAGAAGATATAATATCAGTTAACGAAGGTCCAGGTGGGAATCAGAACACTGATGTTTGTGCTCTGGTCAGGCTACTCTCATCACTGCCCTTCAAATAAGCCAGATTATTTCACACTTGGACTTTTGCAACCATTTTCTAAAGAGTACCTCTGCTTTCAGTCTCTTCCTTTCCCGAAAATGTATTCAATCAGTCAGATTAATCCTCCCCCAAAGTCCAGATATCATCCTTTGATTTCACAGCTTAAGAAGCTTCTTCAGTGAATGTTGGTTGCTTCCAAAATAAAGTAAAAATTCCTCAGCCTAGAATTTAAACCCTTCCATGATTTGGGTCCAACCTACTTTTTTCAGCTTTATATTTTACTCATTACCAAAACTAATTTTTACTTCAGTGTTCAACTTAACTGTCTCCTGAACAAGATAGCAGTATGACTGACAGCACGTTTACAAATTTTGTTCCCATTAGTTTGCCATACTATGCCCCTCACTTGTCTAACTCACATTCACAGTCCAATTGAAGTTCTTCTTCTCTTGTACTCTAATCAACACAGCCAACAAAGAAGTCATTACAGCATTTAACCACTTCGACATTCAACATTATCTACAGCCTAGTGTTCTCTGTTTGACACTCATCATTTAAAACTGCAAGCACTATAGGACAAGGACAAGGCATTTAAGTATCCCTCCCTTCCCCCTTAAAATTCCACCCCCTTCTCCAAAACTTGGCCTTCAGGAAACATTTATTGATATGTCAATATTCAGAAGAGAACAATTTATACAATAACAATGAGGTAAACACAAAAAATTTAGTCTCTGGACTTTGATCAATGCAAGGCCTATGATGAAGCAAGCTATACAATTTCTGAAAGATAATGGACTCATTGGTGTACAGTGATACTTTTTTTTTTTAATGACCAATGTGAAAATTTATTTTCCTTGACTGTGCATATTTGTTGCATTTGTTGTTTTTGTTTCCCCTCCCCCAATGGGAGGGAAATGGGAGAGAAAATAGATTTTTGTTCATTGAAAAAATAATTTAAAAATTAATGCTAGTGTTCTGGAAAGGACCGACGCACCTGGGTCTTTCTCATCCTTATGTTGACAGAATTACAGTTTTCATCTGCTTCCTCCTTCTGGGGATCAATGGCTGTTAAAGGACAAAGGAGGGATAGGGCAATGGGCTTAGGGGACCTGCCTCGAGCCTCAGGTTTCTTCCCAGAACCCTGGCAGAATAGCCAAGCAGTACTTACTCTTCAGCTGAGTCCGAATCTCCTTCCCCAGTTGTTTTATCTCTTCCCTGAGATTCTGGAGATCTTGCTTCATACCTGAATTGGAGGCAAAGGTGGGGAAGGGAGAAGAGCATGATTTCAAGATAGTTCCAATACTAGAGGTCCAATAGGCTGCTGGGGCTTTCCTCCCCCCCCCCCCCCGGGAAAGCCGTCCCACCAGAGCAGGTGGAGGACTACAAAGCCCATAAGCCCTAGGGGGAGGGAGTGAGCTTGCGCCCTCGTCCGCACTCACTCTCCTCAGGAAGAGGCGTGGCGAGGATGGTGATCTGCTGCTTCTCCAATTCCTTGACTTTGTTCTCTAATCTCGAAATGGTTTGTCGGATGCTCCGGACCTAGGGAAGAAGCAGTAGGGCAAGGAGCAACGGGGAACCCCACCCTCTCCCCGCAAGGTGCCCGTCTTCCAGCTTCCTCTTCCTCTCTCCCTGCCTCCAAAACCAGCCATTCCAACCTTCCCCCGAGAGGCCTCGGGAAACCCCTCCACTCCGTGCCGCGGCTTCGCCCCCCTCGGTGCCCCCTCCCCTCCTCTACCTTCTGGAAGAATTCCTCGTCGGGGCTCCCCAACTTGGCAGTACCCGGATGCACGACCAGGGCCACTCGCTCAGTCTCCTCCTCGTCAGAGCTGTCATCTCCCTGAAAGGCCCGGCGTCGCTGAGAGGAGCCCCTGCCCAGCCCCCTCATCCTCAGGTGGGGCGTCCCCCTCTCAGGTGCTAAGCCAAGGATGCTCAGGATGCCCGCCGCCCTTCCCACCTGCATCCCAGCGTCAGATGGCTTTCCCGTCTGCCTTACCTGTCTCAGCTCGTGGGTCCGGTCCCGCATGCTGACCCAAGTTTTTCCCACGCCACCCCCCCGCACCTGGTGGGGGTCTTACGGAATGACCCAAACCCCACGGCCTCCGAAATCCCCAGAATGAAAGGCTCGCCCCTCCACCACCCCCCTCTTCCCCAACCCACGCTCGGGACCCCTCACAAGCACCCAATACCCTAGGCTCCGCCCCCCTCCGCCTCCAGTAGCCAATAGGAAGAACCCGGCCACTGGGACCCCCTCAACGTTCCACAGGTTGTAATTCCCTCCTGCTCCTCCCAATCCTACCACTCCAGCCCCTCCCCCTCCGGTAGAGGGATCTGCGCATGCCTACGAAGTTTTCTCCTCGCCCTCAGGAAAAACGGAAACGGGAAGCCGCAGCTGCAAGCTGAACGGAAGTGAGGCTGCCCGGACTCAAGGATGCTTCGCCCCTACCGGAAGCTAAGAGGAAGAGGCTCATCACCGGACGTGAAGTTCCAAGGCGGGGGGGGGGAGGGGAGAAGAGGATAAATATGCGTCATCCAGACGTCACCCGTCAGTCTTCTCCCTGCTCACATCACCCCATGGCGTCCACCCTCGCCACCTTAAGTGACCTAATGCGGCCCCTCATCCCTACCCGACCGTCTCCTCGCTCCCTTAAAACCCCGGGTCACGTGATCTGCTCGAGTCTTTGTGCCTCCTTGTAGGTCATCCCTCTTAGCGGGGACTCGGGGAACTTGGTTAGATTTCGGGTGACGCGATCTTTCTCCCCCCATTCCCGACAATCTAATGGATTAGCCCAAACCTTGAGGAGGCCCAAGTTCTAAATCTGGAAATCAACAACACGTGACTTGCGCTTCCCACCGGGGTACGCCCCCCCCCCCCTCCTTTCCGTCCCGCCCTCGAGATATTCCAGGTCTCTGGAGCGCTTTAGCGCTGGAGAATCCCGGAAATGAAGCGCCTCCCCTAGCACTTAGTGGGGCTGAGTCCTGAGGTGGTCAGACCCAGTTCCTGCAGCTCCGGGAGAGCTCCTACCCAGCCCCTATTTGTGACACGCTATGACCCTGTTAATGACCCCCAAATCCAAATCCACATTTCAGTGCTGAAATAGAAGGCCCTACCCAGAGGCATAGACACTCTAGATTTATCTTTTAAAAAGTAGTATTTGATTTTTGTTAGTATAGTAAAATGCAGCCTTGAATGCTTTCCTTCATCTTTCTTGCCTCATTTCCTGGTACATTTAAATGCTAGTGCTTTCCCTTTGAGATTACTTTCAGTCTGTCCTGTGTATATCTCAGTCGTACTCTGAGGGTTAGGAAATCCTATCCAAAAATGACTACTCAGAGACCTCTCCAAGTAAAAAGCACAAAAGTTGTTTATTTAATTAATTCTCATGAGAATGAGCAATTCCACCGTGAGGAGAGAAAAAGAGAGAGGTCACGGTAGAAGGGCTAAAGAAGGGGATAAGGTATACAGTTTCTATAGGTTTTAGACACAAAGGATTACATCATGAGTTGGAGAATATTAAGACATAGGTGCCCCACCACCCCTTAATTGGATGTTATTCGTGCCAAAAACAGCAGATTCCTAGTTCTAGGAGCAGCCATACATCAGGCAACTAATTGGCCAGATGTTGGTAACTTGAACAGCCATAAATGTCATCATTCGAGGTTAAATACATATGTCTAAAAATCTAAGTACATATTGGCTACCACTCAACATACTCACGCAGGTCACAGAGACCTAGAGAAACTAAAATATAGAAGAGGAATTTAAATGTCCTTGGAGTTCTTCACTTTATCTTTACTACATGCAGCTGCTGGAAGTTCTTCAACTACACACACACACACACAGCTTCCCCCTTCTAATATGTAAATGATTTTTATCATATTGTCTATGAAGAATTTACACATTGCTCAAAGTCAGTTAACAGACTTACACATTGTTTGTCAAGTTCACTATCAGAATTATCTCCTTGCAGCACCCTCCAGCCTCTTTTCTGGAGGATCATCATCTTAATAGCATTCTCTGAATGCAATAATTTCGATAGGGACCCTTGGACTATTCTGGTTATTAAGGTAATGTCACTAATTGCAATTAGTCCATACCATAAAGTCGTTTCCACCATCTACCATCAAACCAGGACCACCAATTATTAGAAAAAGGGGATTTCCACTCCTGTGCAGGCACATGAACTATTCTGTGAATGCCTTTTGTAATTTCGTTTACCACTTGCCCCTTATCATCAATTTGCATGCAACAAGTGGACAAATTTAATTTTCCACAGACTCCTTCATCTGCTAGCAAATAATCTAAAATTAGTCGATGCTGTAAAACAGCTTCTTGTGTGTGAGTGGCTTGATCAGCTAGCAAATCAAGAGCCTGAGCAGTTTGATTAGTTGTAATCTCCAGAACTGCTTGTAATCTGATTAACCTATTTAGTATATATATTGGTGTCCTATACCCTCAGCCTCCATCCTGACCCATGTGGCTAACCTGTACTCTTTGATGATTCTTTCCGGGGGCCATGTATTTCCTATCCATGAGCATCGCCCGTTTGAATCAGAGAAGGATCTGTGCTAGTCGTATTCCTAATTGTTTTGTCACTATCTTCTGGAAGGACAAAAAACTTGGGCCTTATTGCACCTATATAACAACTCCCAGTCCAGTTCCTTGGGAGGTGAGTACATAACATCTGGCCATAAATCCAATAGTATCCCCTTAAAGCTGGGTTTTTCTCATGCCAGAAGATAAAAACTCCTGTTGAGGATAGGAAATATATAACATCCCATGGGCCTAACAGTCGCCCTTTCATGGTTTTGAATTACACTTCCAAAGTTGCTTTTCAGGCATCCAAGTGCAATTACAATCATTTTCCCCAGTAAAATATTACTCCAAAAGCTACCAAACATTCTTCTAATAGTTCCATTTCTATTTTCCCACTTCCATCCCATTACAGTACTAGCAGTGCCTGGCTTTGTACTCTTTAACCTTAAACATCTCCATAAATCTTGGGGTATTTGACAAGTTGGTTTCTTTCTAAATTCCCTCAAGCATTCTTCACTACCCTCTGCTGCAAGTTGATGAGTACATTTAATCACTGACCCATCGTTACAAACAATACTTGTTTTATTATATCTATTTTTATATTTACTACAATCTATAATATCTACCTTCTCTGGCCGGTGGGTAAAAGCCCATTCTCATTTATTTTCTCCCATCCAAGACCTTGTGCTTGTTTGATTTAAACAATGTCCTCCTGGGACAGCATTAGTTAGTTTCCACTGATATTCCTCCTGATCTGACCAAAGTCCTATACCATCATGTACAACTGATCTATTACACAATATGCAGGCTGGAAATAAAGGGACAGGTACTCAGGGCCATCGTGTGAGTTGTTCGGGTCCCCCACATATCCAGCAGTCAGTCAGTTTAAAACTAGTGGCTATTATTTGGATGAGGGTTTGAAAGGTATTTTCATACCCCACTGCTCTTGAGGTACCAGTACAAAAGGTGTACCCACATAAAATCATACATGCATATACAAGACACAGTCTCCAACCCCTTAGGTTTGGTTCACACCCCCATTCTTTCTAATGATATATAATATCCCTAATTCCTAACAATACAGTTCAACAAAATGTAATATCTAGTACAAACAAGAAAAGTCCCAAGAGAGCTCCCCAAATGAGACAAGTCAAAAAGATTTTACATGGAGAATTCATCAGTCTTTTCCAAGTTTCCTGTAATTTCAGCTGCACTTTCAAGGTTCCTGGATCAGTCTCTACTGCCCACTTCTTTGGCTCATCCACAGGACCTTTGACTCAAGTGTGATGTGTCCAACCTTTCTCTTTGGTGTGTATAGCCGTATCTGAAGTCAACAGGGTCTGGAACAGTCCTTTCCAGCTCAGGGTCAGCTTGTCCTATTTCCATGTTCGAATCAGGACCCAGTCTCCAAGCTAGAACTTATGCACTGTGAATGCTAAGGGAGGAGTCTGAGCAATAAGCCCTTTTAGTTATAAAGTTTTTAGATGTTGCATGCAGTACAGACATGACATATTCCCTTAAAAGCAAATCCTTGGTCTCAAATATTGAATCCAAGGAAGAATTTTGAATCCCTTTTGGATAAGGGTGACCATACAATACTCATAGGGTGATAATCCCACATCCCTCCTGGGTTTTGTTCTATTCTTAATAAGGCAAGGGGAAGGCACTTAGTCCAGGGAAATTGTGTCTCAGCCAATTTAGTCAGTTGTTGTTTAATTTCCTTATCCATCCTTTCCACTTTACCTGATGAGGGTGGATGCCATGGAGTATGTAAGTCCCAGGATATTTCTAGAGGGGCCACAGTAAAATCCTCTGATTTTAACTGTGAAATGGGTGCCTTGGTCCAAATCTACCTGCTCTACCAGCCCATACCCTGAAATGATATATGCTCAAGGATGACTTTTACGACTGCTGAGGCAGTTGCCCGGGCAAAAGGGGGATGCCTCCACCCATAAGGTCAGATGGTCCACTAAGACCAACAGGTATTTGAGACACCCCACTAATGTAAAGTGGTAAAGTCCACCTGAATGCTTTGGAAAGGCCTGATACCAGGGGGCTTTCTTCCTTTTTGGACTTGTCATTGGGCCCCCCTATTCATCCTCTTCACAGGACACCCGCTGGCCAGTTGCCTGCTATTGTGTAAAAGCCGGTGCCACCAATTTAGTCAGCACCACGTAACACAGGTCTTGGACACCTCAATGACTGCCCTGATGTAAATATGGGAGTACATGTCTCATACCTGCTGTGGTCAGTACCTCTCTGCTGTCAGGGAGGAGCCAGTGCCCCTCTTTATCCTCCTGAGTGTCAAGGTTCTGGGTTTCCTGCTCTTCTGGGGTAAGGGAAAGTGGAGGCATCGGAGGCAGAAATGCCAGAATTAGCACCATCATTTCCTCCATACTTATAGATTCCTCTTCTCCAGCCCATTTTCCCTCCTCATCCGCAAAGCAGTTTCCCCTTGTCTCAAATGGATCTCCTCTTTGGTGCCCCTGCACATGAATCACTGCAAGATTCTTAGGTAACATAAGATTAGTCAAAATTTCAGTGACCAATGCCCTGTGTGCCAATCCTTTACCTTTACTATTTACCATTCCCCTTTCCTCCCATGTTTTCCCAAATATATGAACAATTTCCCAGGCATATTTTGAATCCATACATATATATATATATATATATATATATATATATATATATATATATATATATATGATTCCATTCTTTCCTTCAAGCAATTTTAGGGCTTGATTTAATGCATATAATTCACAAGTTTGAATTGACCAGGCTTTTGGCAAGGATCCAGCTTGAACCAAGGTCAAGTCCTCCCCATCAAGAACAACATATCCCTTTTTCCTTTTCCCCATTAACTACTCGTGAGGACCTGTCTATGAACCATTGAGCGCCTTTTAACAAAGGGACCTCCTGCAAGTCCTTCTTAATCTTAGTTTGGTAATCAATTACATTTAGACAATCATGTTCAAGGGATACGTGTTCCCCAGGGGAAGCAGATAAGAACATGGCTGCATTAAGGTCATGGTCTGGTGACAGTACCAAATCATCTCTTTCCAGTAAAATTGCCTCATTTTAAAATCCTTGCATCAGTTAGCCACCTCCGGGCCCTTTGATTCAGAATTGATCGAACTTGGTGCAGGACACTCACTATTAAACTGCCCCCAAAGGTTAATTTCCGACTTTCTTCTACCAAAAGTGCTGTGGCTGTCACTGCTTGAATACAAATAGGCCATCCCATTGCCACTGGGTCTAACATTTTTGACAAAAAGGCTACTGGTGTTGCTGCCTTCCCCTTAATTGTGCCAGTCACCCCTAAAGTCACCCCGTTTACCGTATTTACATATAAATGAAAAGGCTTTTCTAAAGATGGCAAAAGTAATACAGAGGCTGACATCAACACCTGTTTAAGTTGTTCAAAACTCTGTTCTCCTTCTGGATCCCATTGCACTATATCTGGTTTCTTTTCTAACAAATGAGTATATAAAGACTTAGTAAATAATACATATTCATCAATCCAGGTTCTGCAATACCCCACAGAAATTTCCAGAGGCTCTTTTTCATCCTAGCCTTAGGAATTCCAAGAATCCCCTCCAGCCATACAGGGTCTAATCTCTTTTTCCCTTCACTTATACAATGACTTAAATATTTTACCTCATGTTTCACAAATTGCAATTTGTCTTAAGAAATTCTCAGTCCCTGTGTCCCTAAATAATTTAACAAACTGGTAGTGACTTGGACAGGTCACTCTTTTTCCTCCCTGCCACAAGAGGATCATCTACATATTGTAACGCTTTTAACAATAAAAAAATTTATCCCAGAATGCTTACACAATTCTTATATACCCAAGTAGATGTTCCATAAATTGAATATTATATCAATCATTTTGCCTTTTTTTTAAAAAATACCCAATACATAGAAAAATCCCCAACTACATATTATCCATAACAAAAACATTATCAAAAGGACAGGGGCAAAAACTATTATCCTTGGAGTCCCTTTTAAACAATTGGCATCAATATAGTTAATTAAAACTTCCTATTTTTACATAAAAGAATATGAAAAGTTCTTAAAAACATCAATTAAATCTTTGTGAAATCACCCTTTCAAAGTATATATCGCATTTCTGATTATATTCTTTAAACACAAAAACTGTTATGTATCTAAAGAAACAAATGTTCAATCAATTAACATCTTGTAAGAGCAGTGTGTCCTCTTTAAATCAGTTTGCTTTCTTCAGCCAAAAGCAGCTGAAGCTTTCCACTGCTCCTCTCCCCTTGCAAAAACACATCCCATCTCACAGCCATCTCTCTGTGACCCTTCTGACTAGATGCTCCATTTAAACTATTAATTGCTTTTGTACATCAATCTCTCTTTTACCTTGTCTTTAAATCACCTTTTTTTTAAACTTTAAGATTCACAATTAATTTTAAACCAAATTTCATCAAACTTATAATATAGTTTATAAAATGCCCAATACTTTTAAAAAGCAATATACCATTTAAGTAGGGAGAAATAAAAAAACCCCCCCCCCCCCCCGATAAACTACTGGCATTTTGTTTAATAACAATAATTTTGTTTTTTGTTTTGTTTTTTTAATAGCCTTTTATTTACGCGTTATATGCATGGGTAACTTTACAGCATTAACAATTGCCAAACCTCTTGTTCCAATTTTTCACCTCTTACCCCCCCCCCCCGATGGCAGGGTGACCAGTAGATGTTAAATATATTAAAATATAAATTAGATATATAATAAGTATACATGACCAAACTGTTATTTTGCTGTACAAAAAGAATCAGACTCTGAAATATTGTACAATTAGCTTGTGAAGGAAATCAAAAATGCAGGTGGGCATAAATATAGGGATTGGGAATTCAATGTAATGGATTTTAGTCATCTCCCAGAGTTCTTTCTCTGGGTGTAGCAATAACAATAATTTTGAATTTCAATTTCAAGTCCAACCAAATAATAAAAAAAGAAAAGTTTTTCTTTCAGTTGTAAAGGCCACAATATTCAAACAATTTTTAAGATTTTTATCCAGAATAAATCTAACCTGTGCAAGGCAACAGTGAAATTATTTCCCCCAATTTCAATTTTATTTCAATTTCAATTTCAAAATTATAGTACCTCTTTAAAATATAATAAATTTCCCAAACTCTTAATTTCCCCATTAACATAATTGTTGCATATAAACATTTGTTTCCAGTTTAGTCTTCTTAAACTTTCTGTTCTCTAATTTCATGAAAGCAAACTTGCTACTAATGATTTTTCTTTCTTCTCCTGGCAAAATTTTTTTGAAACACGCTTAGTTTTCCCAGAGGTCCAACAAGTCAGAGAGCCCCTGTGTTCAGCTATTTACCTCTCTTAATCTATTTTTATTCCTCCCTTCAAATATCTGCAGTTTCTTGTTTCCAACATGCCAATTTTAAATTATTTTAAAATTAACCCATACTTTAGTTCATGAGATTTCCTGAAATCTACCTAGATATTCTTTAGTAAGCCAGGAAAGAGTTAAACACCAAATCCTTGCTTAACCTTAAACATTTTTTTCCTTTTCTTCCTCTTCCCCCTTCTCCCCACAAAGCTGAAGCTGTTAGCTAGAGGTAGAAGGAGAGAGGAAAAGATTTTTCAAACTTCTTTTTCTTACCTAACCCACTGCCTGTAACACAGAGGCTGCATTTTTATCTCTTATGAACTTGCTTACTTTTAACATAACAGAATGCAAAGCAGACAAACATACACACACAGACAGACCCAGAGCTCTGTTTTTCTTGAATTTCCTAGCTAACGTGCTAACATAAATCTTTGGACTGCTTCTGTCCCATTTTACAACTTGGTCTCAAACCAAGTTGTCAGCGGAGGTCCTGCGTTACCCTCACGCCCACAGTCTCCTGAGAGAGGCCTCCTTAGAAAGTCCTTTACCATTTTGGTCATTAGCAGTCCACCAAAGCAATTTTTAGGAGGGCTAGTCCCTCCGGTCTCCCTTGACCCAGCCAATAGACCCCAGACTTTCCAAGCTCACCTTGAGAACACGTGTTTCTTTTCAGACTGCCGCTGCGGCCCATCAGGACTCTATTTCTCCTTTTCTTCTTCAATTCTGCTTTTCCCTGAGTATCTCTGCCTCAGGTCATTTGTCAGAGAGGGAGGGAGGATACACACTCAGAGCCAGAGACCATGGAAAAACTAGCCGTGGGCATGCCTATCCCCGGTCAGGGTGGGCAGCCGTTTCTCCCAAAGACTCATCCCAGACGAGCCCCCAAAACTGTGAAGGCTAGAAAATCCTATCCAAAAATGACTACTCAGAGACCTCTCAAAGTAAAAAACAGAAAAGTTGTTTATTTAATTAATTCTCATGAGAATGAGCAATTCCACCGTGAGGAGGGAGAGAGAGAGAGCTCATGGTAGAAGGGCTAAAGAAGGGGATAAGGTATACAGTTTTTATAGGTTTTAGATACAAAGGATTACAACATGAGTTGGAGAATATTAAGAGATAGGTGCCCCACCACCCCTTAATTGGATGTTATTCGTGCCAAAAACAGCAGATTCCTAGTTCCAGGAGGAGCCATACATCAGGCAACTAATTGTCCAGATGTTGGTAACTTGAACAGCCATAAATGTCATCATTTGAGGTTAAATACATATGTCTAAAATCTAAGTACATATTGGCTACCACTCAACATACTCACGCAGGTCACAGAGACCTAGAGAAACTAAAATATAGAAGAAGAATTTAAATGTCCTTGGAAGTTCTTCACCTTATCTTTACTAAACACAGCTGCTGGAAGTTCTTCAACTACACACACACACACACAGTACTTAGCTGTATGTTGTCTTCCCTACTAGATTATGAAGTAGTGGAGAGCAGAGGGTTTTTGTACTTTGTATCCCTAATGCCTCAAGCACAGCACTTGGAACATCGTAAGCACTTAAATGATTCTTGACTTCCTCAGACAAGATATCTCCCAAAATTATTCATAGATTCAGAGCTGGATGGGAGTGAGACCTGCAATTTCATTGGTAGAACTTTTTAAAAATTCTCTAGGTGCATTGACCCACACTTAACACCGTACACCAAGATAAGATCAAAATGGGTTCATGACCTAGGCATAAAGAATGAGATTATAAATAAATTGGAAGAGCATAGCATAGTTTACCTCTCAGATCTGTGGAAGAGGAAGTAATTTATGACCAAAGAAGTACTAGAGATCATTATTGATCACAAAATAGAAAAATTTGATTATATCAAAATGAAAAGTTTTTGTACAAACAATACTAATGCAGACAAGATGAGAAGGGCAGGAATAAACTGGGAAAACATTTTTACAGTCAAAAGTCCTGATAAAGGCCTCATTTCCAAATTATATAGAGAATTGATTCTAATTTATAAGAAATCAAGCCATTCTCCAATTGATAAATGGTCAAAGGATACGAACAGACAATTCTCAGACAAAGAAATTGAAATTATTTCTAAGCCATATGAAAAGATGCTCCAAGTCATTATTAATCAGAGAAATGCAAATTAAAACAACTCTGAGATACCACTACACACTTGTCAGATTGGCTAAAATGACAGGGAAAGAATGCAGAATGTTGGAGGGGATGTGGGAAAACTGGGACATTGATACATTGTTGGTGGAATTGTGAATACATCCAGTCATTCTGGAAAGCAATTTGAAACTACGCTCAAAAAGCTATCAAACTATGCATACCCTTTAACCCAGCAGTGTTACTACTAAGCTTATATCCCAAAAAGATTTTGAAGAAGGGAAAAGGACCTGCATGTGCAAGAATGTTTGTGGCAGCCCTCTTTGTAGTGGCCAGAAACTGGAAACTGAGTGGATGCCCCTCAATTGGACAATGGCTGAATAAATTGTGGTATATGAATATTATGGAATTTTATTGTTCTGTAAGAAATGACCAGCAGGATGATTTCAGAAAGGCCTGGAGAGACTTACATGAACTGATGCTGAGTGAAATGAGCAGGACCAGAAGATCATTATATACTTCAACAACAATACTATATGATGATCGATTCTGATGGATGTGGCCATCTTCAACAACAAGATGAACCAAATCAGTTCCAATAGAGCAGTAATGAACTGAATCAGCTACACCCAGGGAAAGAACTCTGGGAGATGATTATGAACCACTATATAGAACTTCCAATCCCTCTATTTTTGTCTGCCTGTATTTTTGATTTCCTTCACAGGCTAATTGTACATTATTTCAAAAACCGACTCTTTTTGTACAGCAAAATAACTGTTTGGACATGTATACATATACTATATTTAACTTATACTTTAACATATTTAGCATGTATTGGTCAACCTGCCATCTGGGGGAAGGGATGGGGGAAGGAGGGAAAAAGTTGGAACAAAAAGATTTGCAACTGTCAATGCTGAAAAATTACCCATGCATGTATCTTGTAAATAAAAAGCTATTAAAAAAAAAAAAAAAAGCTCTCTAGGTAAAAAAGTTATCTCAATAATCAAATCTGCAATAGTTGCATCATAAAATAATCTCCACTAAATTTCTCAACTAATCTTGTATCTGATATTTCCACTTTTTCCATGTCATCATGAAGAGGGAGCCCCATAACTGAAAATCCTTAAAGGAGAAAACCTCCTTTGACTCTGACTCAGTAAGGGGACTCTACCCCAAGCACAAACAGCTTCATCTTTGTTATCTGGGTAGGGTGGGCTCAGTACCGAAACCCATTGAATTCAATTCAAATTCTAACCCTGGCTGAAACCCAGTGAGGAGCCAACCTGGGACTCCACCCATGAGCTCCCTTCAGCTTGTAGCCAAAGCCCCCTATTATAAAAGAGCCAGACTGGAGCCCTCTCTCTGCAGAGAGTCTAAACATGCCAGCACCATGCCTGGCATCCCGCCTAGCACCCCAAGGACTCTGCCCACTGGAATGTTTCCAGTGTTCTCCTCTCTTTATCCTCACCTATTTCCTTAACTAGACTTTAACCTTACTGCCAATCCCCATAATAAACCTCTTTTATCAATCTAAGTTTTTGGGTCTGTTAAATTCCTTTACAGAGAACTGCTTGTACTGCCACTAGACCTCATTTTCATTTGGGTACCCCAAATCTAAACCTCATCAATCAGAGGCTATGACAATTTCTATTAAGGTGAAAAGGATTTGAGTTTAAGATGGCTAGCAACAGTCATTGGGTCAGTTAAGATTGTTGTTCTTCCTACTAGAGGAGGATCAAAAGCACATCACAATGTTGGGTAAAAGTATAGAGTGTCCCACTGTGGCAGATCAGATCAATAAAGATCTAGCACAGGTCAGGCACAATTAGTCTCTTTGAACATTTGGAATTTGCTTATCTCCTTTCTTTTGAGCACACAATAGTGATTTGCTTATAGACACATCATAGATGCAGGAACATCATGTTGGGCAATCCTTTGCCAATGTCTCCCATATCTAACAATCAGTACTAGAGTTCTACCGACAGATCTTCAGAGTGTCTTCATAGCACTTCTTTTGACCTCCATGTGAGTGCTTGTCTTGTGTGAGTTCTTCATAAAACAGTCTTTTAGGCAAACTTAAATTTGTTACTCAAACAATGCAATCAACAGATCATAATTTCATTCTGCAATAGTTTTAATTCTTGACCATTCAGCTTGAGAAAGAACCTCAGTATCTGGTTCCTTATTTTGCCAAGGGATCTTCAGAATCTTCCTAAGACAATTCAAATGGAATTGGTTCAGTTTCTTGGCAGACTGCTAGTAGACCATCCAAGTTTCACAACTATAAAACAGTAAGATGGTACTATGGCTCTGTAGACTTCTGTTAGATAGTCAGTCTCTTACTTTTTCTCTCCCACACTTTCCTTCGGAGCTTCCCAAACACTGAGCTACTTTTAGTAATCCGTGGATCAACCTCATGATCTATGTGTCCAACCAAGATAAATACACTGCCAATGTTGAGGTTTGTATCCCCGGTAGTGATGAGGTTAGTGGCAATAAGAGAGTTGTTAAAATCCCTTTTTTGGTCGGCCTGCAGGTTCAAAGTGAAAGAATTCACTTATTCTGAAATATTAATTGCAAAATGAAAGTTTATTGTTGGATATAAACCAGTTTGCTAAGAGACTGACTTCTATAGTGGCAGAGTACTATTAGGGAAATGGAATTTTGCGCTGAGAAGGGAATGCCTCCTCAGTGGGCAAAGAGTCCTAGCAAATTGGTTGGCCTTTTGCAAAGAGTGAACCCAGAAACTGCCTTTTTAAAGGAGTCTTGGGGCTTCAGGAAGCCAAGGTTCCCAGGCTTAGATGCTTATCAATTTTCAGCCCAGGTCTCCTGTTGGAATTAACACTTCAAAGGAGTGCTTTTTTTTTTTTTTTTTATCAGGATTTCTAATTGAATCAAAGGCTCTGGCATCCCCAAAAGATAACTTATCTAGGGGAATATGCCTTTCCCAGATGGGCTGAGACTTCAAAATGGATCACAGATCAAAAGGAAATACATTTTCTTAAAGGGGACACAGCTTCAGTAAAGGGAACAGTTTCCCTCCCCCTTCATCAAGATAAATGAATCAATCTATCCTTAGCATTCAAATTTTCTCCATTCTTGTAACCAATGGTTCTATGTATGAATGATATGATGCTGGCAGATGGAGAATCTCTATTTTCTTTGTTAAAAGTAGCACAAGAGGCAAACAATTAATACCACACTGAGCTGCATCTCAGGCTCTGAGGCTGCATTGATTGCACAATCATTTGCAAACAAAAGTCTCAGTCAACTCTCCCTCCACTTTACTCTTGGCTAATAGTCTTTTCAACTTTAATAACTTTGTTGTTGTTGTTAAAGGTGTCTGATAATATTGAGTTGAAAACATGTTTAAAAAGCTAAAAGCAAACACAAGGCTGTTTCATTCCCATGATGAGCCAGTGTGGCTTCAGAGAGGAATGAAGAACTGGTTCTTGGGTAGATGACCATTATTTATTTTGACAGTATTTTATTTTTCCAAATAGATGAAAAAATAGTTTTCAGCATTTACCTTTGCAAAACCTTATATTCCAAATTTTTCTCCTTCTCTTCCCCCTCCCATCTTCTCAAGATATCCAGCAATCCAATATAAGTTAAACATGTGCAATGCTTCTGACTATATTGCTATATGGTTCATGCTGCTCAAGAAAAATCAGATCAAAAGGAAAAAAACATGAGAAAGGGGGAAAAAAGCAAACAAACAACAAAAATGTGAAAATTCTATACTTTGGTCCACATTCAGTCTTCATAATTTTCTCTTTGGATGTGTACTTTCCATCACAAGTCTATTGGAATTGCTTTGAATCACCTCTTTATTGAAGAGCCAAATATATCACAACTGATCATTACATAATCTTGTTACTTTGTATAATGTTCTCCTGGTTCTGCCTACTTCTCTCAGTGTCAATTCATGTAAGTCTTTACAGGCTTTTCTGAAATCAGCCTGTTTATCATTTCTTTTTTTATTATTACATCTTTTTATTTACAAAACATATGCATGGGTAATTTTTCAACATTGATCCTTGCAGAACTTTCTGTTCCAAATTTTTTCCTCTGTCCCCCCACCCCCTCCTCTAGATGGCAAGTAGTCTAATATATGTTAATTATATTAAAATACATGTTAAATCCAATATATGTATACATATTTATACAGTTATCTTGCTGCACAAGAAAAATTGGGTCTAGAAAGAAAAAAACCTGAGAAGGAAAAAAAAAAGCAAACAATAACAGAAAGAATGAAAATGCTATGTTGTGGTCCACAGTCCTCTCTCTGGTATAGATGGCTCTCTTCATCACTGAACAATTGGAACTGGTTTGAATCATCTCATTGTTGAAAAGAGCCATGTCCATCAGAATTGATCATTGTATAGTCTTGTTGCAGCCATGTATACTGATCTGGTTCTGATCATTTCACTTAGCATCAGTTCATGTACGTCTCTCCAGGCCTCTCTGAAATCATTCTGTTGGTCAGTTCTTACAGAACAATAATATTCCATAACATTCATATATAACAATTTATTCAGTCATTCTCCAATTGATGAGTATCCATTCAATTTCCAGTTTTTAGCCACTAAAAAGAGGGCTGCCACAAACATTTTTGCACATGTGGGTCCCTTTACCTCCTTTAAGATCTCTTTGGGATATAAGCCCAGTAGTAACACTGTTGGGTAAAGGATATGCACAGTTTGATAGCCCTTTGGGCATAGTTCCAAATTGCTCTCCAGAATGGTTGCATTCTTTCACAATTCCACCAAAAATGTACTAGTGTCCCAGTTTTCCCACATCCCCTCCAATATTGTCATTATCTTTTCCTATCATCTTAGCCAACCTGAGAGATGTGTAGTGGTATCTCAGAGTTGTCTTAATTTGCATTTCTCCCATCAATAGTGATTTGGAGCACCTTTTCATATAACTAGAAATAGTTTCAATTTCTTCATCTGGAAATTGTCAGTTCATATCCTTTGAGTATTTATCAATTGGAGAATGGCTTGAATTCTTATAAATTTGAGTTAATTCTCTCTATATTTTAGAATATCAAAACCTTTGAATGTAAAAATGTTTTCCCAGTTTATTGCTTCTCTTTTAATCTTGTCTGCATTAGTTTTGTTGGTACAAAAACATTTTAACTTAATATAATAAAAATTATCTATTTTGTGATCAATAATGATCTCTAGTTCTCCTTTGGTCACAAATTCCTTCTTCCTCCCCACAGATCTGAGAGGTAAACTATCTTATGTTCTTCTAATTTGTTTATAATATCATTCTTTATGTCTAGATCATGAACCCATTTCTTTTTTTTTTTAATTATAGTAACTTTTTATTGACAGAATCCATGCCAGGGTAATTTTTTTTTACAACATTATCCCTTGCACTCACTTCTGTTCCGATTTTTCCCTCCCACCCTCCACCCCCTCCCCTAGATGGCAAGCAGTCCTATATATGTTGAATATGTCCTAGTATATCCTAGATACAATGTATATGTGCAGATCCAAACAATTTTCTTGTTGCACAGGGAGAATAGGATTCAGAAGGTAAAAATAACCCGGGAAGAAAAACAAAAATGCAAACAGTTTACATTCATTTCCCAGTGTTTTTTCTTTGGGTGTAGCTGCTTCTGTCCATCATTGATCAATTGAAACTGAATTAACCCGGGAAGAAAAACAAAAATGCAAACAGTTTACATTCATTTCCCAGTGTTTTTTCTTTGGGTGTAGCTGCTTCTGTCCATCATTGATCAATTGAAACTGAATTAGGTCTCTTTGTCAAAGAAATCCACTTCCATCAGATTACATCTTCATACAGTATCATTGTTGATGTATATAATGATCTCTTGGTTCTGCTCATTTCACTTAGCATCAGTTCGATCATGAACCCATTTCAACCTTATCTTGGTATACAGTGTTAGGTATGGGTCAATGCCTAATTTCTGCCATACTAGTTTCCAATTTTCCCAGCAGTTTTTGTCAAATAATGAATTCTTATCCCAAAAGCTGGGGTCTTTGGGTTTGTCAAACACTAGATTACCATAGTCATTGACTATTTTGTCCTGTGAACCTAATCTCCTCCACTGATTAACTACTCTTTTTCTTAGCCAAATGGTTTTAATGGCTGCTGCTTCATAATATAGTTTTAGATCTGGTACAGCTAAGCCAAAATAGTAAATTCTTATCCCCAAAGCGGGGCTGCTTATCATTTCTTTTTGACCAACAATATTCCATTACATTCATATACCATTACTTATTCACCCATTCCCTAACTAATGGACATCTACTCAATTTCCAGGTCCTTCTGACAAGAATCTTGTTGTCAGTGACTAAGAGAGAGTCTCTCTTGTGTCACAGGACAATCTCTTTCCTTTTCCTTTATAGAGGTGGAAAATGAAGGCATCTTTGTTCTCTTGGATAACCTCCTTTTGCCATAAGATTCAAAGATTTCGTTCAGCTTTTATATGAACAGTGGACTCCTTGCCTTGTAGATCTCTGCTGGAATGGAATCAATACCAGGCACTTTGCCACACAAAAGAAGCTTACTAGCATTCAAAACCTCTTTTCCAGTTAGAAGTATAGCTAAAAGGAGATTGATTTCAACTTGAACTATATGTTCAATGACTTCAGCTTTAATTGATGACAGTCTGTTGAACAGTATGGAAGTGTTCAACCCATCTGTCGAAGATCATGTCCTCCTTACTGATCAGTGAGACTCCATCAGCACTGAGTAGTTGAAATACATCAAAGGTTTTTGACCTGTAAATAGGCTTCAGTGCATTGTAGAACTGCTTTGTATTTTTACTATTAGCATAAAACTGAATCTCATCTGCCTTCTTACTGAGCCAAGAATCCCTCATCTCTAAGCTTCACTTTCACTTTACTTTTGATGGTGTTTAATGTTACTTTCATAGAGGGAATGGACTGCTATGTAATTCTCATTTTTCGTTTAGTAGTTTCTGAATTTCCCCATCATTTTCACCAAACCAATCCTGATGTCTGCAAGTTCTCTGCCCCAGATGAGCAAATGCGGTGCTGTTTACCAAATCTGAAAGTTGCCCACTTCATGGATAGGGATAGACTAAACCTGTGATTTCATTGCTATGGGAAATTCCCTGAGGAGGAAATTCCCTCTATCAATTCCAGTAGACACCTTCACTGTAGTGGAGAGCTGATTAGAGCACTGAGAGATTAAATGATTTCCCCACAGTCACAAAGCCAGTATATGTTACATGTAAGATTTCAACCCAAATCTTCCTATTTGGAAAGACCAACTCTATCCACAAGATCCTGTCAGTTCTGTCACATTAGTGCACAGATTTAGAACTGGAAGGAAGTTCAAAGATCATCTAGGCTAACTCTCTTATTTTGCATTTGAGAAAAAAAATCTTCAAATGACTTTTCCCAAAGTCACATAGTTAGGAAATAACTAAACTAGAACTCAAACTCCTCCCTTTTTTTTTTTTATTGCAGGTCTATTGTTTTTATCAACACATCACACTAAAAAGAAGATATATGTGTATTACCCAGACACACACACACACACACACACACACACACACACACATGTCCCAAGTGCTCGTCTTCAAAAGATAATGTGATACCAATATTTTGGAATACTGTGTGTGAACCATGGAATTTCACAATCTCAGAATCAGTATTACAAATGGTTTAAAAAGGAAATGGGCCTATAATGGGCCTATAGACTGTAATATGTTACCAAAAACAATATATGTTATAAAAGCCACCAGGAAATGGGACTACTCAAGTGTCCCCTATCATATTTATCATCTGCCCCAGTATTCACTCCCATTTTCCTGCTTTTAAAAGGAAACAGGCCAAAGGGTTTTCAAAGTGTGCATGCCCTTGATCCAGTAATGTCTTTATTAGGTCTATATCCCAAAGAGATCATAAAAAAGGAGAAAAGACCTACATGTGCAAAGATGTTTGTAGCAGGCCTTTTTGTAGTGGCAAGGTATTGGAAACTGAATGGATGCCCATTAGTTGGAGAATGGCTGAATAAGTTATGGCATATGAATGTTATGGAATATTAATATTCTATAAGGAATGATCAGCAGGATGATTTCAGAAAGGCCCGGAGAGACTTGCATAAACCAAGAGAATATTGTACACGGCAACAAGAAGATTATGTGATAATCAATTCTGATGGACTTGGCTCTTTTCAATAATGAGGTGATTCAGGCCAATTCCAATAGATTTATGATAGAGAGAGCCATCTGCATCCAGAGAGAGGACTGTGGAGACTGAATATGGATCACAACATAGTATTTTCACTTTTTTTTGCTGTTGTTTGCTTGCTTTTTTCTCATTTTTCCCTCTTTTGATATGATTTTTCTTTTTTCTTTTTCAATTTTTAAAGCTTTTTATTTTCAAAACATATGCATGGATAATTTGACAACATTAATTAACCTTTGCATAACTTGCCTTTCAGATTTTCTCCTCTTTCCCCCCCATCCTCTCCCCTAGATGGCAAGCAAGCTAATATATGTTAAACATGTTAAAATACATTTTAAATCCAATATGTATAAATATATTTATACAATTCTCTTGCTGCACAAGAAAAATCATGATCTGATTTTTCTTATGTAACATGATAAATATAGAAATAAGTTTAGAAGAATTGCACATGTTTAACATATATTGGATTACTTGTTGTCTACAGAAGTGGGATGGGGAGGAAGGGAGAGAAAAATTTTGGAACACTAGGTTTTGCAAGAATGAATGTTAAAAACTATCTTTGCATGTATGTTGTCTTTTTTATGTTTTTTTTTAAATTATAGCTTTTTATTGATAAAACAGATGCATGGATAATTTTTCAACATTGACTCTTGCAAAAACGTCTGTTCCAACTTTTCCCCTCTTTACCAGAAAGAAGGTAAAAATAACTTGGCAAGATTTTACCTTTCTAAATCTGATTTTTCTTGTGCAACAAGAGAACTGTATAAATATGTACACATATATTATAATTAAGATATACTTTAAAACGTTTAACATGTATGAGACTACCTGCCATCTGGGGGAGAGGGTAGGGGGAAAGAGGGGAAAAGTTGGAAGAGAAGTGATTGCAAGAGACAATGTTGAAAAATCACCCATTTATATGTTCTGTCAATAAAAAGCTATAATAAAAAATAAACAAATAAGTAAATGAAAAAAAATAACCTGGGAAGAAAAACAACAATGCAAGCAAACAATAACAGAGAGAGTGTAAATGCTATGTTGTGTTCCACACTCATTTCCCAGTGTTCTTTTGCAGGGTGTAACTGGTTCTGTTCATTACTGATCAATTGGAACTGATTTGGATACTTGTTGAAGATAGCCACTTTCATCAGAATTGATCCTCCTTTAGTATTGTTGTTGAAGTGTATAATGATCTCCTGGTTCTGCTCATTTCACTTAACATCAGTTCATGTAAGTCTTTCCAAGCCTCTCTGTATTCATCCTGATGGTCATTTCTTACAGAACAATACTATTCTATAACATTCATATACCACAATTTACCCAGCCATTTTCCAATTGAAAGACATCCATTCAATTTCCAATTTCTAGTCACTATGAAAAGGGCTACACAAATATTTTTGCCTTTGCATGTGTTTTGAAAATAAAAAGTTATTTCTAAAAAAATAAAATAAAATAAAAGGAAGCAGGAATAACAACATACTAAGTAATAAAATATCACCATTTCAAAACACCTGTTGTAAAGGTTGATTAGAGGAACACAAAAGTACTACTATTAACAACAATAATAAAGAATATTGAACATTAATGGAGAAAACCAAGCTGACTTAAAAAATTTTAACTTTAAATTATGTAACATCAACTGGACATTCACTGCCACCCAGCTTTACCTCTATCTCTTCCTTCCAGATCTCCCCTCCATCTTCCCCATTTAGTAGATAGAGGAGATGAATTATATCAATCTTGAAATTCTTAGTAAAAAGGAAACAAAAAAAAAAGAGGAAGTTGCAGCCAAATGGAAGATAAGTCCTAGTACACCTTGAAGAGACAAAGAAAAAAGTTGGTCTTATAGAATAAACAAAAGTAGCAATGTCTTGTTGTTGTTCAGTCATATCTAACTGTGCCTCCATTTGGGTTTTCTTGACAAAGACACTGGAGTAGCTTGCTATTTCTTTTCCAGCTTATTTCACAGATGAGGAAACTGAGGCAAACAGAGTTGAGTGTTTTGCCCAGGGATCACACAGCTAGTAAGTGTCTGAAACCAAATTTGAACTCAAAAAGATGAATCTTCCTGACTTCAGGCCTGGTGTTCTATCCACTTCACCACCTAGTTGCACTCTTCCCTTCCCCCAGCCCACTCCAAACAAGAAACAATATTTCATGAAATATCTGGTCATCTAGTATTGCTACACTGATAAGTGCTTGCAAAAAGACTACTATGACAATAGTCTTTTGAACCAATATAGGTTGTTAAGGATGAAGAAGTAGGTAAATGAGTAAGCTCAATAAAAGTGCAAAAGAAAAAAAAAGTAAAGATATTGAAATACATATGAGAAGGCATATTTTAAGAAAAAGGAATGAGAGAGAAGCCTTTAGCTTGTAGATTTCACAAAAGCCTCATGCCTTTATATATATATAATTTTACATTTTCTTTAGTTCTAGACAGGGAGCAATAAATAACATTGCAAAAAATTAAATATATTTTATGTTAACAAACAGAAAAAGACATCAGTAGTGTAAAAGTTATCTTGGATCAGTCATTTGTGTACAATCAACTTCTAAAATGTTAAATAAAGATCAAAATTATTAAAAAGCAAGAAGAAGAATAATGAAAGAAAAGTATGACATCCTATCTAAGCAACTCAATTTTGAATTTTTTTAAACAAATAATCAACAATGAAAAATGGGAAATGGGAATCTAAAATAACATTAATACCAATGAAAATTTCTTTTATACAGAAGACTAATGACTGTGACTATTGTCACAACAAGAAAACCAAAACAGAAAAGGCCTAATTTTGCAAGCATTTTACTTACTTGGCAAGTTGAGAGAGATGGGGGCCAAAAGCAACTTCTTCATGTGTCAAAGGTAATTAGATGAGAAATTTTTGCAAAAGTTTTACAAAAGTAGTGTAGAATTATTAACAATATGATCTTTTAAAGCAGAGTAGAAGGGAAAGTTAATTTAATACAACTTTTCCAAGAAATCAGGCTCTGCAATTATTCAAAAGACATAGGAGTCATAAAACAAAAGAACAAGAAATAGAAGAAAAATGAAAATTATCTTTACAGAATATTATAATAAATTTTTCACCAATAAAGGTACCTTAATAGTCTACACTTCGACCCTAACAGTCTAGGATATACTCATAGCCAAGTTAAAATGGCACTAGTGAACACAAAGACAGGAAAAGCTGCCTGAATATATGGACTATAGGGGAGATTCATACTGAAGAAAACACAATTGTGGAAGAGCTAGCGTCAATGTGCAAGATTTCTGAATCAGGAGATAATACCAAAAACATGTTTTAAAATATTGACTAAGAGAACATCAACAACTAACAATCTATCTACCTCCTTTCCTACCCATACAAAATCTTTATTCAGTCTCCCTATATAGCATTCAAAAGCATCCTCAGTTTTCAGATTTCTGGAGAACAAGAAGAAATTCAGAAATGATTATTGAAAAATGAAAATCTTTACCATTCCAAAATTGCCTGGAAAGTATAAAAAAGTAAGATCCCATTATGTTTTTTGTTGATTATAAAAAGTATTTGAAAGAGTAGAACAAAATGCCAACTTAAAGGTTCTTTTCCAACTAGATGTTTCTCTAACTTCATCAAAATCATTGACAATTTTCTTGTAAGATATAACAGTAGAAATAATAATCATCGCAAAACATAGTCATAAAACAAAAAGATGTCCATTTCCCAGACATATTTGCCACCATGCCAGTACAGAAAGTAAACAGAAATTCTCTGAGGATGGTAAGATTCTCTAGATGTTATTATTTTGGGATGACATTGTGTTGTTATTCACATCAAGCCATGGTGCACTGAAGAGCCTCTTAGAAGAGATCTAAACAGATCAAAGAGCATGGCCTATACAAAAAAGACCATAATAAATTTATATCTCTCAGATTATGGCATATATTTATATGGATACAGTTTGTCTTTTAGTATATATAACTGGTACAAATATACAAACAATGAATAACAAATTGGGGTAGGACTTGGACAGAAGGGTGAGAATGGGTTGCATTGGTTTTAGAAAATTATAAAACTCCTTGATGTGATCCCAGATTTTCTATGGACACAAAAAGGATCATTCACATATGACCGGATGTGAACTAAAGCAGTCTCTGAAGAACGAAAATAGATTTCAAAGTTAATTCTAGCAAATACTAAAAAAAAAAAAAAAAAAAAAAAAAAAATTCATTTTAATATTGCATAAATTGTCCTATCAGGAATGAAGCATTAGTTCAATATTATTGTTATTCAGTCATTTATTAGTCATGTCTGATGCTTTGAAAACCCATTTGAGGTTTTCTTGTTAAAGATACTGAAATGGCTTGTCATTTTCTTTTCCAGATCATTTTACAGATGAGAAAACTGAAGCAAACAAGGTGAAATAACTTGCCTAGAGTGACGCAGCTAGTAAGTGTCTGAGACTGTATTTGAACTCATGAAGATGAGTCTTCCTAACGCCAGAAGTGGCACTCTATGCTGCAACACCTAGCTGCCCTTGGATCAATATTAGGAAAACTATAAACATCATGTTAATAACAAAACAATAACCCTCCCATGGTTATATCAAAACTTAGAGAAAATTTTTTTGGAAAAAACCCTACAAAACCTATTTATTTTAAAACATTAAAATAGAAACAGAAATGAACAGACTATTCCTTAATGTGTTGAATAGTATCTACCTGAAAATAAGCATTAGTTTAATGGAGAAATTCTAGAAGCTTTTCCCAATAACATCAAAGTTAAAGCAGGGATGTCATCACTATTATTTGACATAGTTTTAGAAATGGTACCTATAGCAATGAGAAATTTTAATTAAATTCAGGGAATAACCACAAGCAAAAAGGAACCAAATGTATTGCTTTCTGCAGATGATGTAATAGTTTGCTTAAAGAACTTAGTGAGCCAAATAAAAATTAATTGAAACAGTAACCACCAAAGCAACAGATATAAAATAAATTTACAAAATTACTAGATTTTTTATATATTACCAACAAAACCCAGCAGAATGAGATATATTCCATTAAAAAAAAAGATACATTCCATTTAAAATAACTAAAGAATATATGAAATACATAGGACTCCAGACACTAAAACACAGGAATTGAATATGAGTATAAAATGCTCTTTATAGAAATAAAGACATATCCCTATGTCTACTTAGGGTTGGATTTTGCCAAAATACTAAATTATTTTACAAATTCAGTATAATACTACTACTAAAAAGTTACTTTATAAAATTAGAAAAAATAACAATATATCAGGAGGAAGCAAAGATTGCTTCTCAAGAGAAATAATGAAAAAGAGTAGAAAGGGAAAGAACCCAGCAGTACCAGATATACTGCAAAGCTGTAATCATTAAACTATTTGCTTCTGATTTGAAAATAAAGAAGGTGATCAGTTGAACAGATTAGCTTTATGAGACCCAGGAACAAATAAATCTTTTAGCATAGTATTCATTAAACATAAGTTCTACAACTTCCAGCACAAAAATTTAGCAAAAGCTTCTGCTGGAAAGCAGTCTAACAGAAATTATGTTTAGACCAACATATCACACTGTGTATCACAATTAATTTTAAATGGATACAAGGCTTAATTATAAAAGGTTATATCATAAGCAAATTAGAAGAGCAAATAAGGAGATATCCTTTACAACTATGAGTAAGGAACTATTTCTTCATCAAGGAGCATAAAGAATCATAGGAATCAAATGGACAATTTTGATTACATAAAATTGAAAAGTTTCTGTCAAAAAAAGGAAAACTTAATGCAATTAGAATCAGAAGGAAAAAAGTTATTTAGGGAAAGTATTTACAGCAATTTTCTGATCTAAATATTTGTTATCCAATAAATATAGGGAATTAATATAAATATATAAAAGCCATAACCATTTTACAATAGATATATGGTCAAAAAACATGAACAAGCAATTCTCAAAGGATAAATTCCAAGTTATCAATAATTACATGAAAAAATATTTAAAATCACTAATGTAAAACTAAAATAACACTTGAAATTTCAACTTACCCCCACCAGAATAACAAAGATGACAAAAAATGGAAATGACACTTGTTACAGGAGTTAGATAAGTACAAGCATACGAATGTCTTTTTGTCTAAGTTTTTTTTTTTTTTTTTTTGATGCAACCATTTAGAAAAATAATTTGGTACTATAATGAAAAAATCACTCAACTATCTATATACTTAGTTCAGAGTTATTACTTATTTGTCTTATATCTTAACAAAGATCAAAGAAAGAAAAAACAACATATGTACCAAAAGGAGTACTTTTGGTTTTTACAAAGAATAGGAAACAAAGTACTGCAGGAAAAGATAAAGAGACAGATTCAGAAAAACCTGGAAGACTTGTATGAATTGATGGAGAGTGTATTGAGAAGAGCAACTTATACAGTGATGACATTGTAAAGAAAAATGTGAAAAACAAAACAATTATGATCCATGAAACAACCAATTACAACTATCAAGACTGATAAGGAATCATGTTCCCCACTTCCTGGCAATAAGGTGATAAATTGGAGGTATAGAATAAGCTAACAGTCACTGTTTAGATTGGTTTTGCATGACTATGCTTGCTTGTTTGCTATGTTTTCATCTATCAAATTGGTCAAGGTGACAGAAAAGGAAAATGATAAATCAGGATTAAACACAGTAACAGCAAGATTGTGCAATGATCAACTATGAAAGATAAGATTCTTCTTAGTTCTCAAGCATTCTCCTTAGTGCTAAGGAAATTCCAATAAACTTCGAATAGAAAACACCATCTGCATCCAGAAAAAGAACTATGGAGATTTTAAAAAAGAAAAAAGAAAAAGAATTACAGAGATTGAATGTATATCAACACATGCTATGTCCACTTTTTTTTCCCTCTCCCGTGGTTTTCCCCTTTTGTTCTGATTTTTTCTTCCAACATGATTCGTAAAGAAATGTGTATCAAAAAATTAATGTAATAGAAAAAATAAAACTATTAAGAGATTTTTAAAAAGAAATTATCAAGAATAAAAAGAGAGAGGGGAGTTCCCTCTTCTTGGAGATTATCTGGCAAAATCTAGATGAGAACTAAAAGGTTTTTTTGTAGAGGAGATTCTGATAAGACAAGTTCCCTCTGAGGTCCCCTTCGCTCTGAGAAGCTGGGAAATTTTACATTCTCTGTTATGCATATCTGGATACTCTCTGTGTTTATTTCCTTATGTACATATAGGAGCCAGTTTATTAATTTTAATTTATTAAATAAACATTTATTGTTTGTTGCGTGAAAAGCATGCTTAAAGATCTATAATTATAAAAGGTAGTACAGTCATATGTCATGAATGAGTCAGCAAATGGACAGTATGAAAACTTTCCAGGTTTCTTGTAAATAGTAAAAGAATTAGTGAAAGTGCTCTAGTGAGTTAACTATAAAGGATGCATAGAAAAGCATGGAGAAAAAAATTACATAGGAAGAACAACTGTGGAGAGTTTGTGATTAAATCACAAACTTACCAAAGTAAAATAGTTGCTACCTGACTATTTATACTATCCCTTGGAGATAGTAATAAAAAATTTAAAATAATATTTTTCCTCAGACAATGTTTAACTTTCATTTTCATTTTCATAAAATCACAAGATTTTAAGTTCCAAATTTTTCTTTTTCCATCCCTCCCCTTCCTTCTTCCTAAAATGATAAGCAATTTGATAGAGGTTTTATATATACATATATATGTATATGTGCAATCATGTGAAACATATTTCCATATTAGTCACAGTTGTGAAAAAAGAAATAGACCAAAAGGTAAGAACCACAAAAAAATAAAGTGAAAATATATGCTTCAATTCTGCCTTCGGAATTCATTGTTTCTTTATTTAGCATTTTCCATCATGAGTCCTTTGTAATTGTTTTGGTTCATTGCACTGCTAAGAAGACTTCTTTTTTAATTTCAAACTGAAATATGTCAGTTTGCAATTTCCAAGGAGCTGTGACAAGTTTTGCCCATTGAGGAAAAACTACATAAGTTTAATTCTTTTTTTTTTTTTTTTAATAATAGAACTTTAACATGCTTGAAGACAACTATCAAGTCCCATGAGGACTTTTCTCTTCTAGACAAAGTAGCCCAAATTTCTTTAATTAGTTGTCATATGAAATGATCTCAGACTTTTCATCATCCTCATTACTTTCTTCTGGATCAGCTCGAGCTTGTCATTGCTTCTCTTTTTTCTTTTCTTTTCTTTCCTATTTTTTTAGGAGGAGACAATTGGGGTTAAGTAATTTGTTCACACAGCTAGTAAGCATTTGAGGTCAAGTTTGAACTTAGGTCCTCCTGAACCCTGAGTTGGTGGTGTATCCATTTGAGAGAAATAATTGATTTGAACCTCTATTCCATTCCAATCAGTACTAATCAATTTGAAGAATCCATATCCAAGTTCTATATATAAAGCCCCAGAGTTGTGAACTACAGATTCTAAGTTCACTTGCTTAAGCATAGGAAGTTAGGCATTCTATTCTTGTTTTGCCTTGTCATAGTGACCAAGCCCAGTGTGGCAGATGTCACAACTATATGGAAAGTCCTCCAAAATGTTTTTGTACCTTTGGACCAATCACTTGTTCAACAGGAGCAGATGACCATCTTATGAAAACTTTAGGTCACAGACTGTGACAACTTGTACCATTTCCTCTTGCCCAAATAAAGAAGCCTATCTATTTTATGTAAAGATATTCCTTGTTTCATCCAACTTGTGATGCTGCTGACATATTGTTACTTTAGCTTATCCATCATGTGTCAAGCAATTGGCATAGCTGTTCTGGAATAACTGGACATCTAGCCCTATAAAAATAGGGTCTGGAAGGAGGTAGCATCTCAGATCATGAGGAAGATCTGAAGTCCACTTCTTTAGAGGGGACCATGGACCTTTTATTAAAGTGCCATTGGCTCAGATCTCTGCTTCAGTCTTTTTTATTGTAGGTGGGATAATTTTAATCCCCACACATTGTACCACCTAGCTGTCCCAGATTGTCATTGCCTTTCCTAGAATGTATTGCCAAGAATAGAATATTGTGCTCCAGATGTGATTCAACTGGGACATAATATAGCAAGGTTAATACCAATCTAACTCTGCATATAATCCCTATATATTGAATTAACTTATTTTTTGGTCATCATATCATACATTTGAATCATATTGAATACATGGTCCCTTTTTTCACATGAATTTTTGTCTAACCATACATCTTCCATTATTTATTCATAAATTTGATTTTTAAAATTCCATAGTAGGACACTTCACTATTATTTTTCATTTAATTAAATTTAGCCCATCATTTAAATCTATTATAATCTTTTTCCATCCTGATTATATGAACCAGCATATAAGTTATTCCCTTCCCTTCCAGCTGCCTATCTTCAAGAAACTTGTTAAGTATGCAATCATTAATAAAAATGTTGAACAGACAAAGGAAAAGGACAAATCTTTGGGACACTTTACTAGAGTATTCCTTCCAGGTTGAAACTAATCACAACTTTTTAGAACCAGTCATTCATTCAGTTTTTAATCTACCTAATGAGATTTACAACAAGTATCAATCATTCTACCCAGTCACTTCTTCCTAGGTTTGCCTTCCAGGGCCACATACAATGATTACAATTTGTCTTCTGCAGGGCAATGCTTCAGCTTTTGGAGATATTGGTCAAAGCCTGCTTGGCCTTGAATGAATGAAAAAAGCATTTATTAAGTGCTTATTATATGCCACGTACTATGCCAAGAGGGGAAAAAAAAAGCCAAGCTAGGCCTTGGTCCCAAAGAACTAACACTATGAATGGGGAAGACAACACATAAAAGAGTTAAGCTGTCCAGGTTAATAGAAAGGCTAGAATATCCCAAGAGTCCTATGCCTTGGAAGATAGCAAGATGCAAGGATCCTTAGAATCTCTCCTTACATAAATTTAATAAATAATTCTCTTTCCTGCTTCTCAGATGACAGTTTCCACCAAATTGGTCATCCTCATCTGGATGCATTCTAGATTATAAATTAAACTTTTAAAATGTAGTTCATGTGATGCTAAGTGAAATGAGCAGGACCAGGAGATCATTATATACTTCAACAACAATACTAGATGATGACCAGTCCTGATGGATCAGGCCATCCTCAGCAACGAGATCAACCAAATCATTTCTAATGGAGCAGTAATGAACTGAACTAGCTATACCCAGAAAAAGAACTCTGGGAGATGACTAAAAACCATTACATTGAATTCCCAGTCCCTATATTTATGCACACCTGCATCTTTGATTTCCTTCACAAGCTAATTGTACAATAATTCAGAGTCTGATTCTTTTTGTACAGCAAAATAATGTTTTGGTCATGTATACTTATTGTGTATCTAAATTTATATTTTAATATATTTAACATCTACTGGTCATCCTGCCATCTAGGGGAGGGGGGGGGGGGGTAAGAGGTGAAAAATTGGAACAAGAGGTTTGGCAATTGTTAATGCTGTAAAGTTACCCATGTATATATCCTGTAAATTAAAGGCTATTAAATAAAATTTAAAAAAAATGTAGTTCATGCACAGCAACAAGAAGATGATATGATAATCAATTGTGATAGACTTGGTCCTTTTCACCGAGGAGGTGATTCAAGGCAATTCCAATAGTCTTGTGATGGAAAGAGCCATCCACATCTAGAGAGAAAACTATGGAGGCTGAATGTGAATCAAAACATAGTATTTCTTTTTTGTTGTTTGCTTGTTTTTTTCTTTCTCATGTTTTTTTTTTTCCCTTTTGATCTGATTTTTCTTGTGCAGCATGATGAATATGGAAATAGGTTTAGAAGAATTGCACATATTTAACCTATATCAGATTGTTTGCTGCTGGGGATAAGGGTGAGGTCAGGTGGGAGCAAGGATTAAGAGGGGGAGAAAAATTTGGAACACAAAGTTTTGCAAAGGTGACTGTTGAAAACTAATTTTGCATGTATTTGGAAAAATAAAATACTATTAAAGGGGAAAAATAAAATAAAATGTGGTACACAGAAGTGTACATAATATTCCATAGGCAATCTAACAAGGATAGCATAAGGTAGAACTATCATGCCTACTATGAAATAGCATCTTGGGATCTGTGCTTCTTTTTATAAGTTTCATGAATTATATGATGTATTTTTTAAGCAAAAGCAATGAATCATAGTTTCTCTTATTACACATACTTCTTCCTTTAGTTTCAAGGGAGTAGCATTTTTTGTTATTTAGGCATTTGGTGAACAAATTCATGTTCACTAATCCATGTTAATTGTAATACAAAAGATTTCTGTTCTGTGGATTCAATTAAATTTAAAAAGTTTTGTTTAACTTATACATAGCAGAGCACTATGTGGCTCAATAGATATAAAACTTGATGGTCCCTGCCCTCTTCAAATTTAAGTCACCAGGCCTACATGAACTACATTGTAGAATCCTGAAAGAAGTGGCCAATGTTCATCTGAATTACTTTTAACTAATCTTTGAAAATATGTAAAAAGCAAGAGAGATACCACTGGATTTGAAGTGGACAAATGCAATTTTCAAAAATGAATTTTTCAAGCTATGGTTGGAAAATTTAATATTATTTCCTTGAGAAATTCTGGAACACATTATTAAAGGAAGGGACAATTTAAAAAGGAAGTAGTGGTAACTACAAGGCAATATAGCTTCATCAAGAACAAGTTGTGCCAGAATAACATTGTTTCCTTTTTATTAAAAAAATTATGCATTAATTTGTTTGGATAGATTTTGTTTTAACACCAAACATACTTCTTAAGTTCTTCCTCCCCCAATAAAATCTATTCCAGAAAACAATTAAGCAAAACCACCTAATAGTATGATTGTGGTTTTCCGTTTTTATTGTATACCAATTGTTAACAAAAAGGAAGGATGTGTGCTTTAACTTTCATATTATGGTTCCAACATTGTTCATCATATTAGACCTGAAATTTGTTGCCTTTCAATGTTATCTATATTGATATTTCTAATTTTTTTTTTTTTTTGTAAAAAGTATACTAGAGTCTACCAACATCACTTCTAGGTCACTTCTCAGCTTTTTACTTGTCCAGTCCCCAAATTTAATTTTATTATTCTGAATCCTCAGAAATCCTCAGAAATCAAGGATTTGTTTGGATATTTTCTTTCTAATAAATAAAATTTTAACCTTTTTTTTTTCATTAATTATCTGAAGTCCCATCTCAGCTTATTAGATATTGCTCATATAATAACCTAGGAAATCTTTTTTCAAAATTAATTACTCATTTCTCCATACATTAAATTCTTTAATCTCCCATGATTAAATAAATATTAAAATTATTGATTATACAATTTATTACCAAATGAAAACATTAATAAATCAAAGACATATTTTGACTGTAAAAATCATAGCAAGCTACCTCAAATCCTCACTCTAATGGCAAATGATTTCTCTTTACTTATGAAAACATAGTTCCACGTTATTTAATTTTTTTCAAGATATCAAATTCTCTTTACAAAATAAAGGTGAAAACAGTGTCTAAAAGTAGCTATTTCCATATCTTCTCCACTTTCTCTCAATCTATCACAGGAAAACAATCTCTTCATTATATTTATTCTTTATTATGCCTTTTCCACAATATAACAGATAAGCTGTTTCTCACAAAAAAAGGAATTTCTCCTCATCTGTCTTTTTATCTTCTCCACAAATTCCCCACTGATACTTATAGAACAAAAGTTAAAAACACCCTCTTATCTCTAACTCATAGAAGCACACATCATAGAAGAACATTTTTACACTGTAACTGCCCGCACAAACTATCTTTTCTACAACTTATCATTTGGTTCTTAAAGATACAGTAACAGTATTGATCATCTTAGTGGGAATACTTAGTGAATAGATGTTATATATTTTAACTAAGTAACTATATTGGTAAGTTAAGAGAACACGGTAGATACATATTTATTGCTCAATGAAGGATTTGACAAAGTCTTTCTGACTATTCTTGTGGAAATATAAGTTAGGTGATACTAAAGTTGGATGGATTAAGAATTGCTTTAATGACTAGTAATCCTCCATAGAGTTGTGATTAATGTATCTATGTCAACCTGAAAAAAGATCTCTAATTGCATGCTCAATGGATCTGTCCTTAATTTTATTCTAGTCAACATTTTAATGAAAATAGATTGCTTCCTTACCAAATGTAAATGACAAAGTGCTTTGTCATTTAACAACAAATTTGATGATAGAAATGGAACCCTAAAGGATTTCACTAGACCAAACTTAAGAATAAATTTTAAAGGGATAAATATAAAATTTGATGCTTAGGTTAAGGAAACCAATCGGACAAGTAAAGAATGATAAGGGAAACATGGTTTGAAAGTAGTTCATGGGGGAAAACTTCTGGAATTTTATAGGTCTAGAGGGTTAATGTGAGTCAGTAAGATGACATGGAAACTCCTTAAAATTAATGTCATCTCATATTGTACTAGGAGAATTATGACCTCCAAAATAAGAGATGTGATAGTCTTACTGTGCTCTACCTTGACCAGATTACACCTGGAGGATTATGCTTGTTTCTAGACAAGATATTTTAGGAAGGAAATCATTCCAAGAATGATGAGAAGGATTTGAAAATATATGTAAGTAATGGTTTCAGGAAATGGAAATATTTCACTTGGAGAATAGAAGACAATAACCATCTTCAAATATTTAAATGTTTATTATGTGGAAGAGGATCCTACACCTCTTCTGCCTGGCTTCAGACAGCAGAACTAAAAGCAAAGAGTGAAAGTTGTAGAGGCAGATTTTGGTTCAAAATAAGAGGGAAAAAATCTTAAAAATTAAAACTACAAGAATGAAATGAGCTACCTCATAAGATGGCGAATTTTACTACGATATAGGTCATTTTAGCAGAGGCTGGATAACCAATTCAGAGACGCTGTCAACAGGATCTATTTCAGATATGGTAGTATGGTGGAAAGAATTTTGAATTTGGAATTATGTAGAATCAGAGGCTCTGGCTCCAAATCCTAGCTTTGTCATTTGCTGCATAGCCTTGGACAATCCACTAGCTATATCTAGGAACTAAATATAGTCAACTATAAAATGATGTGGCTCAACAAGTTATTCTCTAAGATACTTTCCAATTCGGAGTTTTTATGGGTTTGGGTTATCAATTGTGATACATAAGAACATGAGTATATGTGTTGTATTGATTGTCCCTATGTGAGAGAATTGGAACTTTTGTACCAGAGGGCATTTCTAAGAATTGATATCTCATGACAGAGTATGAAGGGAAGGGGGAGAGAAGATACTAAATGAGTGTAGCAATTAATCTATTCAAATAACTATTTCAAAGGAGTCAAAATTTAGTGGAGGAGATTTTCCTGTCGATGTGTTTTTGTTGTGTGTTAGTCTCTTTGTTTTGGGTTTGATTTTTTTAGCATGGAATTTTTAGAATCCAAGTCTCTTGGATCTCAGTCTAATGTGTTTTCACTAAGCCATACTGACATTGATGTATATTTTTCTTTTCCTGTCTTATTTGTGCCCAAAGGGCTCATAATCAAATTAGTGGGATACGTTTCCTTTTGCATTGCGTATACAATCCAATCAGTCACTAAGGCAATCCAATTCTTTCTTAAGCCCAAGTAACTAAGGATACAATCCTATGTGATATCTATTTAATACAGAAGGTATATAGATTAACTTTAAAAACTTCAAAATAGTCCTGATGAGCCAAACACGTGTAGCATTTTGTCATGCTTATATGAGATATCCTTTGACAGCTGTAGCACCCTAAGCAGTCCTCATCAGCCAAATGCTATTTTCCATAAGTCTATAGAATGACAGCATGTCACTGTAGTAATTATCCAGTGAGGGAAGAAATACAATATCTAACTTGCCCTTCAGGTAGTGTTTCCCTGAGCCACTAGCTCAGTAGCTCTCAGTTTTTGCAATGGTACATTTGTGCATATTCTTTTTAAAGGCTGAAGAATACCTAGCAGAGGATGATTTTTCCACAAACAACTAAATTGTCATCCTTCCACCATCAAGCCGATTTAAGAGAAGGGCATTGACCAGTTCAAATACCCACTATGTGGGACCAGAGTTATCTAAGGGATAATATTATTCAAAATATGAAAATATGAAATACATAGCTCTAGAGTTTCTATCTCAATCTAAGTTCTCCTCTCTATTCACTAACCCCTATATTCATAGGATTCAGACACTGAATATTCTGTGATCAAGTGATTTCTTAAATATAAGAGAAAATAGAAGGAAAACATTAAATGCTCTTATATGGAGCATTTAATCTTCAGGTATCTGTTAAAAACTCTTCCCACTTGGCTGTCCCAATTCAAGTGTGACTAAGGAAATTCTTTAAACTCATGTACCTTTAGATAATGGAAAGGGCAAGAAATGTGTATCCTACTCTCCAGCTTTGGATTACAGACTACAGCAGAGGTAATCAAAGGAGAGAAAAGCTGTTTTCCCCCTCTAACTCATCAGCTTACACAGGAACAATATCTGTCAGACCTAGGACTTGAAATGGATCTGCATTGCTTTTGCAGCACTGATCTGCAGAAGTCTTGGTTGGCCACCTGAGTCTCTGGCCATAGCCAACAGCAGCTGGGAGCCTAGCCATCCCCATCACTTTATGGTAATTACACAATCTTAGTCAGATGGCAAGGACAATCATTAGAACTTCTTTGTCATTCTTTTTCTCTCTGAATCATCATCATCATCATCACCATCATCATCACCATCTTGGTCCATGGTAATATAATAATAACTCAAATAGATTACATTTCAAATGAGCAGAACAGACAACAATTCCTATAATTAAAGCCAAGTCAAAATTCACTAAGTGCCTTCAATGCGTCAGGCACTCTGAGAAGGGAGAGTTCATGCTGATCTAGAGTGAGTAGGGAAGGGTTCTTGGAAAAGCAAAGATCTGATGGATCTTTTAAAAAGATAGATAGAATTTAGCTGGGCAGAGAGGAATGGAAGGGTGGCTTTACAGGAATGAGTCTGGCATGATAACAAGAAGGAGACAATGTGGATACCTCTCTGACTGTTCTTCAGTCATTTACAATCATATCTGATTCTGACTTGATTTGAGGTTTTCCTGGCAAAGACATTGGAATGATTAGCCATTTCCCTTTCCAGCTCATTTTACAGATGAGGAAACTGAGATAAACAGGGTTGTCCAGAATCACACAGTTAGTAGGTATCTAAGGATGGATTTGCACTCAGAAAGATGAGTCTTCCTAACTCCAGACTAGGCACTCTATCCACTATGCCACTTGTGAGCAGAGGGAGCTAACATATATATAGAAAAAGAGATAGAGCCCAGATTATACAGATTTTTTGAATCCTAGACCATTCTCATCTCAGTCCAGGGAAGAAATTTTGAGAGCCTAGACTCGTGCAATATTCTGAATTAGAAAATTATTGTGGAGGTAATGTTGACATCATTTGTTGAGTGTAGGGAATGACGGAGAAAAAGGAATAAGAAATGATGGGAATACTAATGATAGCAGCAATGACAGATGTAAGGGCAAAGGATCGGGTTCTAAAGAAGAGCTGATTTAACAGCAATCTTTAACATGAATGCTCTGATCTAAAATCCTTCCTTGGTCTATTATGCTCTGATTTTGCCATTCCTTCTCAGCATTCAGGGACTCATGTTCTCCTCTCTTTTACCTCAGGCACTAAACAAAATCCAACTTTTTCCCCCTAATGGAAAAAGGGTGAAAATGAGGCTATACCATGGCACTTTCTCTACAAATTATAATTTCTGAGGGCTGCCGAGGGTCCTGAAAAGTAGGGGACTGTTCAGGGTAACAATACCAGTATTTATCAGAGGCTAGTCTAAAACAGTAATCTTCTTGGCTCAGAGACTAATTCTCTATCCACTGCACAACACTGCCTCTATTGTTAATCAATTATGAAACTGTCAATTCTAGCTACTGAAGGATGTACAAGTACCCTCCCAAAACACCATTCTTTAAATTTGGACTTTGTAACAATATCCTAGGTACCCATCCCTTTTGTGGCTCTGGGTGTCTTTACATAGTTGTACCCATCTAGATTTGTGTATGTGCCAGAGTGCCTTTCCATTTGAACCAAGGTGTGAGGGTGTGTCTGTTGTTCCTCTGATAATTGTTCCTCTGATAATCTGATAATATAAAAATAAAAACTGTATTTATGAAGTCATGTTTATATTGTCTTTCAGTGTATTGCTGGGATGTGTCTAGCAAGGATGGGGGCTTTGTGAATTAAAGTTTATTGGTCAACCAATAACAAGTAGAGATCTGTTATTGGGGGATGGTGGTGGGGTAGAAGTTGTTGGAAGTGGGGGGAGGGCAGTATGAGTCTGCAGGTGTCTAGGCTTCAGGCTGCACCAGGGATTCTGCAGTCTAGAACTTGCCCCTCTATGTCTGATATCACAATGAAAAGATTCATATTATTTTTATTTTCCAAAGTTTGCACACACTCACGGCATGTATACAAATACAGTCATAGAGCAATAAACAGGTACACTAGCAAAACAAAATCCAAATCATGTACTGCTATAGCTATATATGTATATGTAAAAGACATGTCGACATACTAACCTCTCTACTACCCTACCCTTCGTTTTCCCCATCTGCCCCTTCCAAATCCTATTTCATCACCCTTTTCTTTGTCTTGTAGCTGCTCCTATATCTGTCTCTCCGTCTCTACATCTCTGTCTCAGTCTGTCTCCGTGTCTAGCTCTTTGCTCCTGTCTCTCTTGTGCGTGTCTGTCCTGACCTTCCCTTCTCTCCATCACAACGAATCTTCCCTACCCACTCCTTCCCCTCCCTCTATTTCATCCCTCTCTATCCTCCCCTCCCTTTCCTTTTTCTCCCCTTCCCCCGGACTACATCCCCCAGGCGCCCCCAGACCCTGCGTTGCGCATGCCTCCTGCTCCCCCCACCCCGTTCTTCCCCCTCCCTCCCCTCCACCTTCCCCCCTCCCCCGCGCCTCCTCTCCCGCATCCCTCCATCCCTCTGCCGCAGCCGCATCGCCACCGCAGCCTTGGTACTGCCGAGCCCGGCCCAGGCCCCTGATCCTACCCCTGTTCCGACCAGGCTCGGTCCCCTGCCCCCTCTTCTGGGGAACCCAGGTGGCTCAGGTACCCCTCTAGTCCCCAGACTCCGGGGAACCCCTGCGCCCCCGGCCCGTGCCCCCTCACAGCTTAGGCAGGAGGGAGAGACGAGGAGGAGGAGGAGCCGCCGCAAGATGAAGGATCGGACCCAGGAGCTGCGGAGTGTGAGCTGGGGGGGAGGGAGGAGATGGGGTGAGAAAGAATGAGGGGGTATCAAGCACCCCGTTATTTGGGGAGGGGGACATGGGAAGGCATTAAGATGGGGGCGGAGAATTCTACAAGAGGTGGCTTAATGGGATGGATATACAGGTTATCTCGGGGGGGATTCCAGTATCTCCAGAGTGTACCCCCATATTCTAAGGGGATTGGGAAAGCCTGGGAGGGTTTAGGAGCCGGAGATGAGAAGAGGAATTTGGGGAGGAAGACTGGGGCCTCTGATACTCTGTATCTCCAAGAGAGTCCCTAGTATATGGCAAGGGTGGGATGTGTTTAGGAGAGAATGGGAAAGAAGAGCCCCTGGAGATGGGAGGTGAAGGGGTCTGGGGCTCAAAGACAATCATATATTATATGTCATATATTTGGGAGAATGAGAGAGATTGTAAGGACTAGAATAGACTTTAATGGTAGCTGTGTAACAAACTGATGTGCTCCAGTGTCTTCAGTGGGAATCATAATATTGGGGGGGAGGATGAAGAACACTGAGCAGCTTAGAGAAAGCCCTGGGTAGCTGAGGAAAAGGAATGTGGGGGAAGGGGCTTGTGTAAATATTTTCCCCCCACACCTTTTCCCTGAATGTGGATTCTTGAGAAAGCTTGAAAAGGCCTAGAGGAAAGAAGTATAGAAGGGCAGTAACAGTAATCCTCAAGACCCCCCAGTATTGGATTGGGCTTGAGACCAAATATGAGATGTAGGAGAAAGGGGAGTTGGAGGAGAGTGCTCCCGGGAACAAGATACTGTGATAGTTTGTGTGGGATGGGAAAGCGCCATAAAGTGACAAGAAGATACTGGGTACACTGATTGGGGAACGTGATGGGAAGTGGTTTGGGGCAGTAAAAGTCCCCTGTGTCTGGGGGAAGGTGAGACGTATGAACATGATAGACGCTAAGAAATTCTGGACCTACGAGGTAGTAGGAGACTTGGGAAAAGGATAAGTTTGAGGGGTTGAGGGTCACACATTTTGCAGAGGAGATGTTGCTATTTTGGAAGGAGAATTGAGAAGCCCAGGAGAGTCTGGGATGTGGGAATCTAAAGAGAAGGGGGGTCCACAGGCCCATGAAGAAGGACTCTAGTAATTAGGAACAGTGAGACAAGCACCGAGAGACTTGGAAGCATTTGGATAGAAATGAAGATATCAGATGGATGGGGTGGCTAAAATTCAAGGCCTTGTATAAAATTAGAAAAAGAAAGGAAAAGGGGTTGATGGCTGAGGGTGGTAAAAAGGGTCATTGACACTTAGTCCTTGATGTTTTAGGGGTAACAAGAGAAAGGGAATGTTAAGGAAAGTGATTTAGGAAGTGAGTCAAGTGGATAGGGAGATGGGACATTTTACACAGAGAAAGGAACTGAGGATTGTCATTTTGAAGATGTCATTTTGAAGGATAGGGCTCCCCAGATTATAGCGAGAAGGGAGATCAGGGAAAGGGAAACAGGTTATGTGACTTGGGATAAAGTGAATTTATAGGATTGGGATACAAAAGGAAAGAATGAGAACCTAGGGGGTCCTTGAATATTTTTTGAAAGGGTATTTCTAGGGGGAGGTGAAAGGGGAGAAAACTCTATATCTGAACAGGCCAGGGAGACACTAGTTGGGATGTGAGGAATTGTGGGGGTGGCAAAATTGTCACCCAAATGTTGGAGGGAGGAAGAGATCTTGGGAGGAGCAACTAGGGGCTGGCACAGCCATTTGGGGAGATCAGGACTTGATGTATTTATTGCTCAATCCATGACTATTTATACTGGTAGAAGCTGGGGTGGAGGTAGGATGGTAAAAGCCTCCATTGGTTTGGGAAGAGTTGGAGGAGTTAAACTCTAGTAAAGAGAAGAGGAAATCTGGGAGGAGAGAAGAAAGGGGGAGATTGGGTGAAGATTCTACTGGCTGGCATATGTTTGGGGCGAACTTCAAAGGATATTGAAGACAGATACATTGAAAAAGATTGGGGGGGGATACTAGGAAGAATTAGAAAGCATTGGAATATAGGGAGATAGTCTAAAGAAATGAGAGAAATATGTCCCCTCTAGATTTTGAAGGTACATTGGAATATACTGGGAAACAGGAGGAGGGGGATGGTATAGTCTCTGAGATAGTCATTGATTGGTGCCCTAAGTCTAGGGAGTGAAGCCTTAGATTTGAGAAAAGGAAAGGACTGGAAAGGGGAAAATAAGACGATTGGTAAGGGAACTTAGAAAAGGAAAATGATGTGGCCCGTGGGAAAAGGGGGGGGAAAAGGAGCAGAAGGAATGGTGGGAGGCAGGAGGCTATAAGAGGTGGAAGTCAGGAGCAGCTGGAGAGACCAGAAGGGGCAATGGATGCCCGAAACTGAGGACAGATGGAGGGAAAAGGAGGTAAGGCCTCCAGGGTGAAGATGGAAAAAACCATGGGGTCAGGAAAGAAGAGAAGCTGGATTGAGAGACTGGGGAGAAAGAGAGGCCAGATAAGCTGGCACAGAGAATCTGGGGAAAAAAGAAATTGTAGGGAGAGTTGGGAGAGTGAATGAGCTCAAGGACAACAGACAAAAACTGCCTTAGATGAAGAGGGATATTTGGGGAAAAGGAGCAAAGAGTTACTAATCTGAATAGATTTCAGTTGATCCTTGATTGAATAGGGGGAAAATACATACATACATTTTGTGTGTGTGTGTGTGTGTGTGTGTGTGTGTGTAGATAGATTGATAAACACACATATACATATGTATGTCTTTATTTTTCACTAACTTCTAACATTTTTGCTTTTAAATTCAATTACGAATGTAAACAGTAAGGTACTATAACATTAGACTTCAGACAACCAGAGGGATCCTTGACACTCCCTCCCCCAAATTTCAGAATCCCTGTTAGAATTAGGTTTAATAAAGAGACAGGGTGAAATGGAGACTACGAAATATAAAGGGATAAAGAACAGATGGAAGAAGAAATGAATAGGAAATAATGGGAAGCATCAGAACTTGGGAGATAAATGAGGAGACAGCGAGTGGACTACCCTAAATGAGAAAGGAATTAGATTGGGAGGAATCCAGGTACAAAGCTGGCAAGGGGGTAGGAGAAAGGGGATAGAGAGGAATGAAAAAAGAGTAGGGGATGAGACTGGAACATATAAAGAGAAAGCTTAAAAGGGGATCAGAGAAAGGAGATCTAGTTCTGTGAGCTGGAAAGGGAAGGGAATTGGGAGAGAGTTCAAGTCCTAGGAGGAAAAGGGCCAGGGGAGAAAGGGAAAAGAGGGGAAGGGAATGGAGATTAGCATGGGGGAACCAAAAAAGATGGAGGCCATTAGAACTACTACTTTTGGTCCCAATAGAACTCAGATTTGAGCATCATTGCCTCAAAGGGAGCTAATATTCCTCTGGGAGAATGTGTGTGTGTGTGTGTGTGTGTGTGTGTGTGTGTGTGTACGTGCTTCACAGTCTTGCATGTTTCCCATTTGATCTCTCACTTAAATTTGCTTACGTGTCTCTCTGGGTTTTGATCTCAGTGTCTCTCTGTTTTGGTTGTCATCTCTATATGTCTCTTCATCACCATCTGTCCCTCAGTCACTGCTTTCCTGTCTTTTACTCATGTGTACTGGGCTCCCTCTGACTCTGTTCCTTTTACTCTTTCTGTTATTTAGGTTTGTCTCCCCCTTCTTTGGTTTTCTCCATTTCCCCTTTCTTTTTGTTCTTTTTCTCCCTCTCTCTCTCTTTTGCATCTGTCTCTTTATTTTCTCCCTTCCCATCTTATTTTTCTCCATGTCTCCCTTTTTCTCTCTGTCTTCCTTCTCCAAAGCCTCCCCTTTAGTTTATCATCTGTGGGCCTCTGATTCCTAAGAAATTTGGATTTCTGGAATTCTAGAAGGACTGGAACTAACAGGCAGGAGGCAAGACAGGATTTGGATGGCCTCCTCCTTGGTTGCATTTCCCTGAGTGAGCCAGTGCCGGAATAACAGCTCTGAGGCCGGCTGGAGGCCCTAGCTTTGTACCCTCCTGCAGGCTTACAATCTGGAGCCAGCTGGAGGCAACAGCCCAATATCTGGTGTGCTGGAGGTACAAGGCAGGGAAACCCTGGGATGGAGGTTCTGGGAAGGAGGTTTGGGGAAAAGATGAAAGAGGGTAGCTCTGGAAGGGAAGCACCAAGTAAGTAGCTGGGTTTCTCTCACATAATCTACCTTCAGGGACCCCCTCTGCAGGTTACCTCAATCTTTCCTTAGAAGACTTTGGAAGTTGAGGGGGTTGGGGAGGAGTGGAAAACAAATTTCCGTTTTCATTTAAAATCTTACCTGCCTGCAACATGCTTTCTTTTGCTCTGGGTCTAATTTTTCTAAGACTGAGAAGCTGAATTCATTGTTCTTGGAACCATAGAAGCACAGAAGGTTGCAACTGGAAGGGATCTTTTAAGATGTTATAGAGTACCATAGTAGAAAGGATTTTAGAGGTCGGTGTTTTTGTATTTGTTATGGATCTCTTTGATAGACGGGTGAAGCCGGTGGATTTCTTCTCAGAATAATGTTGTAGGGTTTTTTTTAAGCATAAAATAAACACATGATTATAGCAGATGAAACCAATCATGTTGAAATATAGTTAACAAAATGTAAAAAAACAACAAAAAACAAGATATAGTCCTCACTTGAGGTCCTCACATGAGGACCAATCATGAAAATTAGAACTAAAATCCCAGGGACTCTGGATCCAGGGGTGGTGACGACATTGGCCGAATATTCTAGGTCTGATGAATAGCTGCTATCAACCTTGAGGTTGGCCCCCAAATGTAGGTATGACTGAAAGGAAGCTGGCAGGACAGATTACTTCTCAAAGTGGAGAGAGATCAGCTACCCATGGAAACAGCTCATTGGTGGAAAGTAATATGATTTGAAGGGACATAAGCTAGATTTCAAGAATAAATTTCTAAGACCATCACAGGAGGGAGGGAGGGAGGGAGGGAGAGAGGCTGAAGATGGGAGATTTTTTAGGTTTTTGGTCCAGAGGTAGAAGGATCTAGTGACTTACAGAAAGGAAGACAGAGTAGAGAATTGAAGCAAAAATCTCCAGAGGGAAAAGCCTCTGCAGGGAGAGTTTTTCAATTCAACAATTCAGGTTTTCTCCTGAATCATTACCATCTACCTTTTAGAGGGCAGAAGGAGCCTTAAGCTAAGGTTTTTGGAGGTCCATCTTCAGAGGGGTCAAGAAGGGGAAGGTTGGTTTGTCCTTCAACCACTAGTGCTAAATAAGGAAACCATAATGAGGAAGAAGGAAGAAGAAGATAACTGACAAGGGAACCTGAAGGAGATGGGAAAAAGAGACAGATTCAGGAATTGAGATTGAGGCCAGAAGCCTCAGGAAGGTAGCAGCTGGAGAAGGCAGAAAAAACACAACAGAAACAAAAAGGAAATTTGTGTCTATTGAGGAGTGTGTGTGTGTGTGTGTTGCTATGTCCCTTTGTGTGGATACCTGTCCATGAGTTGGCTATGTTGAGGTATACTCTGGTACAAATTTTTCTGTTGTGTACCCATGTATCCTAAGAAGGTATCTTTCCCTACTATACACCTACCTTATGCTCCTGAATCTGAGTCTGTGCCCTCATACATATATTCTTTGAGGAGATTCTTTATATGTCTTAATATGTCTATCTGTTCTCATGTCTGTGTATACTCCTTTACACATTTTTTGGTAAAAAATTTTTTTCTTTACTTTAAATTTAAATACAAAAGGAAAAAAAGAAAAAAAGAACATTTCCATGTATACAGCAGAACACAAGAGGATTTAATATAAAACAATAAATTTCCATTTCAAGAAAACCCATATATAATAAACATTACACATTTAAAAAAAAAGATATCCAGCTTTTCTTTCTTCCTTAAAGGTTTTCTTTTGTTCTTTGCTGTGCACTTTTTAGTTTATTTTTTCCCTCCTTCCTCTATCCCTGCTCTAAAAAAGCCTACAATTAAACCCAGATATATATATATATATATATATATATATATATACATATATTTAGATATTTACAAATATACACATATATACTCATATACATACATATATGTAAGATTGTACTATGCATATTTCTGTTTTTCATCTCTATGTCCAAGCTTTTCCATGTTTTTCTAAATCAACCAATTCATCATTTCCTATATCACAGCAATATTCCAACATCTTATGTGGGAGATTGTCTATGAAAGTTTTTTCCCCTAATGTTCCGCATTCTTTCTTTTCTTGGCTACATTAGTTTTATTTATATAAGAAAGTTTTAATTTAAAATAATCAAAATTATTCATTTTACACTTCAATGCTCTTATCTTATAATAATTAAGGTCTGATACTGCTGGATCACCTTCCTTTACATCTTTTTTCCTTGGTTTCTTTGAGATTCCTGATGTTGTGTTCTTCCAAATGAATTTTGTTATTGTTTTTTCAAATTCAGTAAGATAATTTTTTAGTAATTTAATTGGAATGGCATTGAATAAATAGATTAGTTAGGTTAAATTGTCATTTTTAATTATATTGGCTTTACCTATCCATGAACAAAAAGCATTACTCCAATCATTTATATCGGTCTTTATCTGTATAAAAAGCATTTTGTTGTAATGTTTCCATAATAGTTCCTGTGTCTATTTTGGCAAGTGTACACATATATTTTGGGGTATAGCTGTGTGTCCATGTTATGTATTAGTGAATTTTCACGTGCTCCCTTGCACAAGAATCCTTAGATCTGTTTGTGTTTTGCTTGTTGTGTCTGGAAGTATTTGTGTGTATATATGGATATATGTTGCTTTCTCTGTGAATAAGCAATGGATATTTCTGTCTTTATGTCAGTGAGAAATGATGGCTTGATATCCTCAATCCTCACCATTCCCAGAAGAGACACTGAGAAGGTCACATAATTGCTGCTCCCTGGAATCTGGGTGATCCAGAAGATTGACAATCGAAATCTCTGTTGTCTGCAGTTCTGTCTAGTCTCTAGATTCTAGGCTTTGTCTTATTTCTGTCTGGGATTTCACTTGAAAACTCGGGGCTCCTCTGAGATTAACTGAGTTTAAGATATTAAGATTTTTGTTTGTTTTCTGAGGCTCCCAAATTTTGGGAAAGCTCCATGTGGGGTCTAGTTGACCTCAGCTGAGACCCAATGTAAGACTTTTTCTGGGTTTCTGTCTTGGTTCTTCTGCTTGAATTTGGTCTCGTTTCTATTCTGAGTGCTGTCTGGGTTCTGTCTAGGGCCTGTCTTAAGCTCCGTGTAAGCATTATCTAGGTTCTGTCTAGCTTGCGTCTGGGCTCTGCTAAGGTTGCCTAAAGCCTGTCTGGGCTCCTTCTGAGACTTGATCAGGGTTGTGTTTGGTACAACAGTCTAGGTTTTGTCCAAGCTCTGTCTGAGACTGTCTTGGGTTTGCCGTGGCCCCCACTGGGTTTCTACCTAGGCTACTGGGATCTCTGTCAAGACCCTCCAGTTTCCAGATTTAAATCTGAGTTTCAGTTTGGGCAAAATATGTATGGTTAAATCTGTCCAGGTTTCATCTTGGGCCACTTCATGGTCTGGTGTCTGTTGGAATCACTTTCCAGAGTGTCTTTTTGAGGTTTAGCCAGAGTATACCTTGGGATCCGCTCCCACCTGGACTTTTGAAGGACTTGGGTTGCTCTGAGGCTCTGTATGGCAGTGATAGAGACATGCTCACCCTGGATTTGTCCTGAAGGACCTTCTTTGCTGTGACCTCCTTCTGCAATAATTCCTCTTAGTGGTCCGTTCCAGCCTTTTCTCAAATCGAACCGAGGGATGGGAGCAGATTAGGTACATTGAGATTTAGGGGAGTAGAAGTGGGCTGCAGAACAGGTGGGAGGGGCTGTGTGTCTGTCAGTGCCCCCCGATGTGTGTGGGGGAACCTTTGTGTGTTGGTACATGTCTGTGTGTATCAGTGAGTGGGCAGATGACGGCAGCTTGTGGATCAGTGTCAGGGGGAATGTGTGAGTGTGTGCCTCTTTATGCCTGTGGGTATTGGGGGTGGGGGGCTGAACAGTGCCACGGGAAAATCCGAGCGGTAAAAAGTAAGTGGGTGTCGAGTTAGGGGAATGAAAGGCAGAGAATTGCATGGTGTGGGGGGGGGGGGGGGGGAAGAGCATCTCTGGGGCCTGCGCAGGACGTCAGGGCTGAAGGATTGTGTGAGGTCTCAGCCTTCTCCTGTTCTTTCCTGTCCCAGCTCCCCGCCGGTGGCCCTGACCGTGTCTGGCTCCCCACAGACAGGCGGCAGGACTGTGACCTTGCAAAGGGGACACAGCCAGCTGAGGGAGGAGTGAGAGGGATGAGGGATGTGGGGTGCCTCTGAGGAGGGAGGCTGAGGCTGAGTCAAACCAAAGTGGGTGAGAAAAATTGGAGTAGGGTGTGGGGAAAAGTCACCTCCCCTCATCCATCCCTAGTTCTTGAATTTCATGGCAGGGGATCAAAGAAGCAGGATTCTCCCTCTTTTGCTTAGTTCCAGAGCTAGAAGTGCTTGGATGACGGGGACTGGGACAAAGGGTAGTGGTCTTGACCTTGACAGGACAGAGAGATATACAGCTTACCTTTGCTCTACAGGCAAAAGACAGTGATGATGAAGAGGAGGTGGTACATGTGGACCGGGATCACTTCATGGATGAGTTCTTTGAACAGGTAAAAATTTTATGGGAGGATCCAGTCCCTGTCTTGGCAAACATTCCAGCTCCCAAATTCCAAAGTTCTAGGCTTCTTCCCCTTCTGGGTACATTTACCCACCAATCTTCCTTAGTCCTTATCGATCCTACAATTTCATCAGTGTAAGGAGCTCTCTATAAGGAACTCCTGAAACCAGTGCAGATTGACCATGTCCTGGCAAATAACAATATTAGACAATTCCCTGGAGAGTTACACAGCCAGCAAGTGGGAGACTTGAACTCAGATCGTTCTGAGTGGAGGTTAACCCTCTCCCTCCTTGGGCTTTTGTTACCACTAACTTCATACTACTGATGAACTAGGGACATTCTCCCCACTGCCCCCCTTCCCAAGGATAGGACTCTTCCTCCCTTGCTAGTCTCTGTAAGCATGAGTCTCTCCATCCTTCCCCCTATTTATCCAAACCCTTCAGGTGGAAGAGATCCGAGGCTGTATTGAGAAATTGTCTGAGGATGTGGAGCAGGTGAAGAAACAGCACAGTGCCATCTTGGCCGCCCCCAACCCCGATGAAAGTAAGTGGGGGAAACCAAAAAACTTGGACCCAGACTGGGATGGGGTCCTCAAGTCAGGACAAGAGGGAAGGGGAAAAGGTTATCTGGACTTGGCTACCCAATCCTGTGGATGCTATCTCCACAAGATCGCTGACATCCATCCCCTCCAATCTCTTGTCACTTAACACATTCTTGCACAAGTCCTAACCACCACCTACCTGGACTATTACAATAGGATTATTACAACAGCTTCCCACTGGGTCTTCCCACCTGCCCTTCCTCCTCATCCTTATTTATCCTTGCTTCTAGAATATTCATTCTTACACATAGTCGTGTTCTCTTCTAATAACAATTTTAAAAATTCATTATTCCCTATTTATGTCCTCAAAGTTCAAACTCTTCTGCCTAGTGTTCAAGTCCCTTCGTGACTTAATGCTAACATATCATTCCAGCTTTATTTTTTTACTACGCCTCCACACATTCTTCAGCTATACTGTATTGTCTCCTAAACATGCTTTTCGACTTTAATACCTTTGTTCAGGGTTTCCTCTGCCTATATGTTCTCTCTTTTTCTTTTCACTTGTTGAATTTCTCCTCATCCTGTTGGTCCAGTTCAGAAAGCCTTCTCCCTCCCCAATCACGTCATTGGTACTGACCTTGTCCTTGGACCCTACATAGCTTTTTGTTTTACATATCCATCATTTCTAATGATGTAGTACATTATATTATGTAGTACATATATGATGTAGTATCATATACTATATATAGTTAACTATATTTGTCTCTTATCCTCTTGCTAGATTGAAAGGCCCATGAAGGCAAGTGCCATTGTCTTACTTTCTATCCACAGGCTATTCTAGAATAAAACATATTTCATATGCATCCTTTTTTTCCTTCACCTCTTATCCCCCTCTCTCCTAGGATTTTTCACCCCAGAAATAAAAAGTTGATGATAATGAGGGTCCCATTTCTTTTTTTAAATAATATTTTAGTTTTCTAAATACATGTAAAGATAGTTTTCAATATTCATTTTTGTAAAATTTTGTGTTCTAAATTATTTTCCTTTCTTCCTTTACCTCCTTTTCCCAAAGACACTAAGCAATCTGATATGGGTTAAACATGTATACCTTTTAAACATTTCCATATTTGTCATATTGTGCAAGAAAATTCAGACTAAAATAGAAAAAAAAAGAGCACAGCAAAGAAAACAAACAAAAATGGTGAAAATACTATGCCTCAATCCACATTCAATCTCCATAGAGAACTATGGATGCAGAAGGTATTTTCCATCCCAAGTCTGTTGGAATTGCCTTGAATGACTACCTTGTTGATAAGAGCCAAGTCCATCCCATAATCTTGCTGTTATTTTGTACAACATTATTCTGATTCTGCTCACTTCACTCAGTACCAGTTCATGTAGGTCTTTCCAAGTTTTTCTGAAATTAATCTGCTCATGATTTCTGGTAGAACAATAATATTCCTTTACTTTTATATTCAATAACTTATTCAGCCATTCCCAACTGATGGGCATCCATTCATTTCTCAATTCTTTACCACTATAAAAAGAACTGCTACAAACATTTTTGCACTTATGAGCCTTTCTCCCTTTTTTATTATCTGCTTGGATGCAGATCCAGTAGTGACACTGCTGGATCAAAAGATATGCACAGTTTTATAGCCCTTTGAAAATACTTCCAAATTGTTCTCCAACATGGTTGTTGGACCATGTTCACCAACTTCACCAACAATGTATTCCAGTATTCCAATTTTCTTACATCTTCTCCACCATTTATTATTATCTTTTCCTGTCAACTGAATCAATCTGATAGATGTGAGGTGGTATCTCAGAGTTGTCTTAATTTGCATTTTTCTAATCAATAGTGATTTAGAGCCTTTTTTCATATGACTATAGATAGCTTTAATTTCTTCATCTGAAAATTATCTGTTCATATCCTTTGATCATTTATTAATTGAGAAATGACTGATATTTTTATAAATTTGACTCAGTTCTCTATACAGTTTAGAAATGAGAATCTTTATCAGAAACACTGGTTGTAAATTTTTTTTCTCCAGCTTGCTGCTTCTCTTCTAATCTTGGCTGCATTGGCTTTCTGTAAAAACTTTTTAATTTAATGCAATCAAAATTATCCATTTTGAATTTCATTCTCTAGTTCTTCTTTGACCATAAATCTGAGAGGTCCCATTTATAAAGTACTTTATGGTTTACAAGATGGTTTCCTCACCTCAACATCCTTAGTTTGAAAATGTTATTGGTAATATGTACAAAATAGAGCAAGACTTGCACGTTTTATTTCCATTTTATAAAGGGGGAAACTGAGACCCAGAGAGAGGAGGGCCAATTATTTAAGCTGAAATTTGAACCTTTTCTTGAACTTAGAACTGAAGATACTCTCATCACTGAACTGAGGTTCACACAAGTGAAGTAATTTACTCAGTGTCACCCAGGTGACAGATGGCAAAGCTGAGATTCAAACCTGTGACTCCAAACACAGCCAGTCTTTTTTTTTCATTTCAGCACATCGGCCCCTCTGTTTCCTACAAGTCCCATGTTCTCTCTCTTACATCATGGTCACTCTCTGATGACATAATTTACTTGTTCTCTCCCCTCCATTTACTTAGCCACAGGCCTCCATGACTATTCCTGTCTCTTCATCCTCACCCACCCTGTGAGTGGTTTCCTATCACTTCACTTCCCCATCACCAAAAAACAAACCAATCCCAAAGACCTACAGGTGTTCACTCAGTTCTGGAGGACAAGAGTCCAAATCTACAGTTCCCAAATTCTCCGTGAATAGTGGGGATGTTTAGCCTAGAGAAGAGGAACCTTAGGGGGATGTGATGGCTGGTTATAAGTCGTTGAGATGCTATCATGTGGAATAGTAATTAAACTTCAGAGAGCAAAACCAAGAGCAATGAATCCAGTAATAAAAAGCCAAACTGATAAAGATTTACAAGGTATTTTTTTCACAACCATCTGGGAAATGAGTAGTATTATTATTCCTATTTTACAGATGAAGAAACTGAGGTTTGGGAAGATTAAATTATTTCTCTCAGCATCACACAGCTATTAAATGGCAGGACTATGCCTCAAACTCATACCTCTTGATCCTAAGTACAAAACCCCAGTGCCTTTTGCAAAGATGTAAATTTCTGCTCCATATTGGGATGTTTTCCTCTATATTTTTGAGATAATCAAGAGTATAATGGGCTATCCTGAAAAGTAGTGAGTTCCTCTTTACTAGTTCTCCATCAGTGGAGTCTAGATGACCAATTTGTCAGAGAGAATTGTCAATTATAGATTAGATCAAATGAACTCTGAGACTTTTTAGGATGGGTTCTAAGCTTTATCTTTTTCCCATTAAGCTAGCACAGAATCTACTCACACAGGGAGCCTAATAATTGTTCATTAAATTTGGATTTGGATTCGAACTTGAGCTTTCCCCTCTTTTCCCTTTCAGAGACCAAACAGGAGCTGGAAGACCTGACTGCAGACATCAAGAAGACGGCCAACAAGGTTCGATCCAAGTTGAAAGGTGAGGAACAGAACCCAAGGCTTTGGGGTCTCACTGATTTAGTCTGAGGGGGAAAATGCTATCCCCCCACCAAGATAATAATAATTAAAAAATCTCCTACGTAGATTTACAGGTAAATCCTATTTGTTTATCCAGACTCCCAAACAATAGAAGATCAGACTTTTGACTTTAAGGAAATAAGCTCTCTTCTCCCCACTAAAAAAAAAAAAAAAGAATAGAGATTCTGTAGTCTACAATGGGGGTGCCTTATCATGGAAGGTGTCATGGGGTTACCTGATCATGGCAGGTGTTTCTCCTGACTAACATCATTAAAAAAAAAACTACAAAGAAACCCACCCATTCTCCAGAATCCCCTGGAAATGAACTTTGAGCCCTGTTCAGTGTGTGTTCATCCTTATCCCCATTCAGCAAATACTTGTGAAATCTTAGACTGAGTACTGATTCAATGCATCTCTGTAGTACAGTGGGAACAACTGGCCTGGAAATCACGAATTTGAATCCTGGCTTCTCTTGCTATGTGACTTTGGAGAAGCAATTTTCTTTTTCTGGGTTTCAGTGTTCCCATCTTTAAAATGAAGGGGTTAGAGCAACTAGATGACACAGTGGATAGAGCACCAGCCCTGGATTCAGGATCTGAGTTCAAATCCAGACCCAGACACCTAATACTTATTAGCTCTGTGATCCTGGGCAAATCACTTAACCCCAAGTGCTTCACCAAAGAAAAAAAGAAGCTCCAGCTAAAATGAAGGGTTAGTCCTAGATGGTCTTTAATTTTTTTCCCAACATTCATTCTATGGTTCCATATTTTTAAGTTCCATCCAATTCTTGTATTGTGTTCTATGTTCCTAGTTCTCTACCAGTTAGCATGTTCTGTTTTCTAAAGTGGCTTTTAGCTTTGATTTTAGAGAGCATCTGTTCCTGGGGTTCCCAACCTATGGACCATGGATCATAAGCAAAGACCATGGAGTAATTATTGAAATTATTTTGCAAAGTAGTTATTCACAAAATTACTGCAAAGTCTACAAATTCTTATATGCTCTTGTTTAGCTAATGATAATGTTCATTTCTTCAGCTTCTGGAAACTAGTAACACAATAATATATATCAGTCAGTGAGGTGGTACAATGGATAGAGCCCTGAACCTGAAGTCAGGAAGAACCTGAGTTCAAATTTGACTTCTGACACTTACTAATTGTGTGATCCCTGGAAATTTACTTAATATTTGTCTGCCTCCGTTTTCTCATCTATAAAATGGAGACAATAATAGCACCTACTTCCCAGAGTTATAGTGAAGATTGACATAGTGTCATAATCTTTAAATGTTATATAAACACTAGCCATTATTATTGTTATATGAGATAATATATATGAAATGCTTTCAAACCTTAAAACACTATATGAAATCCAGCTATTATTACTATTGGATAGTCATGTGAAAAAAATTTTTTTTGATGTTAAAAAGAGATTCTTATACTTGAAAAGGAAACTGTCATAGGCTTTTCAATCAGAAGATCTGGATTCAAATCTTTCTTCTGACAGTTAGTATCTGTGTGATCTTGAATAAGTTCACTTCATCTAGAAAATGTGGAGATGGGCTCGATTGGATAGCCTCTGAACTCAGGATCTGTGACTTGACTGAAGTAGTCCAATAAGATCTTAAATTTAGGCTGGGAAGGATGTGAAAAGTCATCAATCCCATCTCCTCATTTTACAGATGGGAAAACTGAAGCTCAGAAGAGAAATAATTTTCTCAAGGTCATCACAGTAAAAGAGGCCAGAACTGACCTCTTATTCAAATTTTCCAGGGGTAAAGAAATAGCAGGTGCAGAATTTGAACACAGGTCTTTTAACTCCAAACTTAGAGCTCTTTCCACCTTGTCACCCATTCATTTTAATTTATAAAGTTTTATTGATGCTTTTTGTTTTGTTTTGTTTTGTTTTTAACACCAAAGTCATTTCCTGTTTAATCCCACCCCATCCCCGCTCCCTCCTCTCAACCACCAGAGAACTCTCCTGAACAAAGAAAAGCATTTAGGCAAAACTGACTAACACAGGGACCTCATCTGAGAGCATGGGCAACATTCCAAACCCGGTATGTAAATCTGACACACAGTATGTCAAATCACTCCATTTTACAGAGCAGGAAACTGAGGTCCAGACTGACTTGCCCAGGGTCACCAGTAAGTCACAGCTAGAGGAGAAGTGCATGTTCTGACTCTAAATCAAGTTTCCTTCCCCTCCAATGTGGAGCTTTCTGAGCAATGTGACTGCTTCCTCCAGTCAACTTACATCTATCATTGATTGCCGTGCCATTAGTTATTAATCTGATTTATGGTCTAAACTCATGCATAGATTGGGGGCAACCATTGTTTTTAGACACATCTCTTAGGCTTTAAAATGACCCAGAGATTTCCTACATTTTCAGTCTTCTTACACTTTTCTCCCTTCCATCCAGCTTATGGCTTACTAAGTCTTCTTTCTACATGAAACTCCATTTCCTGGCTCTGAGCATTTTGCACTAGCTGTGTACCCCATTCCTGGTACACTCTCAGTCTTCATCTCAACCTTTAGATTCCTTCAAATTCTGCCTTCTTCAAGAGGCCCTTCCTGGTCTTTTCCCTCCTTCCCCCTAGTACTTTTCCCTCTGATATTTCCATTTATCAACTGTATTATAGCTGTACATTTATCTCTATATGTCCATAATTACTTATATGTCTCCTCCCCCCATTAGAATGTAAGCTCCCTGAGGGCAGGGTTTTTATGGTTTTGTTTTTTGCCTTTCTGTGTTATCAGCATTTGGTACAGTGCCCATTATATAGTAAGAATAAATGTTAATGTGTCCATCATTAAGAGAAGATTGAATTACATTTGATAGGATTTTAGGCTCAAAACATATTTTATCAAATTCCCCATTATTTGAAGATTGGGAACCAGTGCATGGCTATTCTCAGGTATAGATTACTGTTGCCCAAGGTATGCTTCCTCAAGTATTCTAGATCAATTGAAGCCTGTGTGGAAGCTGTGGTGAGGTTAGGAAGGAGGGTCATAGGAAGTCTTGTGGGTCAGCCCTCCCTGCCTGATGATCTCCCCTTTGTCTTGTTCCATGCTCTTCACTCTGATTACTTGCTCTCCCGGTAGCCATCGAGCAAAGTATTGAGCAGGAGGAAGGACTGAACCGCTCTTCGGCTGACCTTCGTATCAGAAAGACCCAGGTAGGAGGAACCGCCGCTCCCCAGGAATGTTCCCTGCCCACCCTTCGCCCATCCCAATGTCATGGGGTCATTCCTGGCCTGCCCAGTCATCTGAGCTGTTGAAAACTGGCCCACCTCTCAGCTCTAGAAGGATATAGCCAAAAACCATAGTCCTTTCCTTCTGGTTGTTGCCCATCTCCAAAGGAGGGGTTGCAAGGTAGAGGGGGGGAGGGGGAAATAGGACTTAACCAGCTCCTCAAACCTGGTCTTCTTTCTCCTCCTTTGCTTTCTGTTTTTCATTTTCTTTGCTCACCTTTACCAACCTATCAACCATTTCCTTTGTCGATTAATTTTCATCTCTTAATCCTGTTGCCATCTCTTTCCATTTTTCTTTCCCTTCCTGTCTTACGTCTGCTTCTCCTTTCATCATTATCTCCTTCCACCCTTGTCCCCCACTTCCTCCCCCATCTTTCTCCTTTATTTTCTTGCTTCTCTTCTCATTTCTGTCTTTCTCCTCTTTCCTTTGTCCTTTTTTTATCCTTCTCTTCTCCTTCTACTTTTTTCTCTCTTTCTCTTTCCTTCCCTTTTCACCCACATTCACTCATCTCTCTTTCTATTCCCTTATTCCATGTCTCCTCTCCCGGGCTCCCGCGGCCTTCCCTGGGGGTCTGTTCCTTCCCTCTCCAATCTCCCTGCACTCTCTGTAGCACTCCACACTGTCTCGGAAGTTTGTGGAAGTGATGACTGAATATAACGCAACGCAGTCTAAGTACCGAGACCGATGCAAGGACCGGATCCAGCGACAACTCGAGATCAGTGCGTGCTTGGCCCTCCTCTCCCTGCCTACCTGGTTGCCCAAATGATTTCCCATTCTTGGTCTCTGCTTGAGACTCACAGAGACCACCTTGGGACCTCCAAATTCCTGGAGGAAAATGGAGTGGGGAGAAAAGCCTAGACTGAGGCTGGGCCCACCTCTTTTAGGCTTAAATTGAAGAGGGATTTGGGAGTTCCCCTAGGTCCTTCCCTGGGTATCCATTCTGTCTTCCCTTCAATTGGTCCCCACCCTGGGCCATTCCCATCCCCTACAACCTCCCTTTCTCTCTGCAGCTGGAAGGACCACAACCAATGAGGAACTGGAGGACATGCTGGAGAGTGGAAAGCTGGCCATCTTTACGGATGATGTGAGGGAGAGACAGGGGTGGGAGCTGGGAGCTGCCTCAGCATTCTGTGTTTAGCCTCCAACTTAGACAGAACTACTTTGGCTCACTTTTCTGTGCCCAGAAAGAGTTCATAGGGACCTTCTTTTTTGGGTTCTTTCATATATATATATATATATATATTTCTCATTCAAGCCTTGTATTCAAGTCTTGAGATCTCTCTGAGTCTTTCCCTCTCCAAATCTTCCTTTTTCTGTCTTGCCCATCTCTTTCTCTTACAGAGTAATCATTCATTCGATCAATGAGCAAGTACCTACTGCATGCCATATGGGCAATTGTTGGGATGGGTCCCTGACAGTGCCAGTTCCCAGTCTCTGGGAGCTGGGGGGACATGAGAACTAGGGGAAGGGGGCAAAGCTGACGTGTCTGCCACTGAGGTCCATTCTCCATCCCTCTCCCCACCTCTCCCCTCTAGATTAAGATGGACTCACAGATGACTAAGCAGGCTCTAAATGAGATTGAGACAAGGCACAATGAGATCATCAAGCTGGAGACCAGTATCCGGGAGCTGCATGACATGTTCGTAGACATGGCCATGCTTGTGGAGAGCCAGGTAGAGTTGTAGGACCCCTGCCCACCAGCCTTGGTCTCTTCCCCATGGCTCTGCCAGACCACCGGGGATCATGGGGGCCCCTTATCTCTGCAGGGGGAGATGATTGACCGAATTGAGTACAACGTGGAACACTCCGTGGACTATGTGGAGCGGGCTGTGTCCGACACCAAGAAAGCCGTGAAATATCAGAGCAAGGCCCGCAGGGTGAGAGGGCTGGGCTGGAGCTGGGCCAAGGCTGGGTGGAAGGGGAAGAAGTTGGGGACTGGGAGGTAGAAGGCTGGGGTTTTAGGGCGAGAAGTATGAAGTAAGTGGTAAAATAGGGGTGGAAGGACCTAATCTGCTCTGACCTCTTCCTTATTTCTGTTTCTTTTTCTCCTACCCTCTTCCTCTGTGTCCACATCCCCACTTCACCTCATCCCCGTTGATCCTAACTACCACCTGCTGTCCATCTTTGTTTCTTTTCCAATTTCACCTGATTCCTTTTTTTTAACTTCCCTCTTTCACCTTTTTTTCCTTCTTTCTGTTCTTCTCTCTTACCTTCTTTCTCTTACTACCTTCACTATTTCCTTTTCTCCTTCACTTTATAAACTCCCATCTCTCCCCTTCTTCTTGTTCACTTTTCCTTTCTTTTTCTCCTTCCTCAAATCCTTTTCCTTCTCCCCCTTCTCCTTTCCTCCTCTCTTCTTCCCTCCTTTCCTCCCATTTTTCTTCTTCTCCCTTTTCCCTCCTTTCTTCCCACTCCTCTTTTCCTTTTCTTTCTTCCTCCATTCCTTCCCCTTTTCTCTTTCTTCCATTTTCCCCCTTTTCTCATCTCTTCATCTCCTCCCCTTTCCCTGTTCCTTCATTCTCTACTCCATTTCCTTCTCTTTCTCCTCTACACTTTCCTTGCTCTTCTCCCTTTCCTCCTCTCCTTCCTTCCTTCCTCTCTCTTCCCCTGTCTCCCTCTCCTTTCTCCCACTTGCAGAAGAAAATCATGATCATCATCTGCTGTGTGGTGCTGGGGGTGGTGCTTGCGTCGTCCATCGGGGGGACGCTGGGCTTGTAGACCTGTCCCCTCACCTTCCCCTCATCTCCCCAAGACCCTCTCATCAGAATGGGAGCAATACCCCCCCCCCGGTCCCCCCCTTCCTCCCCCCCCCCCCCCCCGGCTTCCCCCAGCCCCTCTCCCATCTTCCACTCCAGCCTCAGCCCCTAAGATTGGATCCAGGCAGCCCCTCCCTCTCCCCCTCCCCACAGTGCGGACCCGAACAATTCCCTTCCCACCCCGGAGTGGGACCCCTCCGCATGTAGATTACAGCAGGCATGAGCCCCCGACACCTGCCTCTCCCCACACAGGCCTAGCACCAGGGGCCACATGCTGGCGATGTGTAGGGCGGGCGCGTGTGTGCTCAGGTGGGCGTGCACGCTGGACTCCCCCACTCCTCCCTCCCTCCGCCCTCCCCGTGTGCGTGCGTCTTGGGGCAGACCGCGGGGGCTCCGGGAGCCAGGGAAGGGGCGGGTGTAGGCGCGGCTCGGGCGGCGCTGGCCAGGCCTGTCCGAGGGGCGCTCACGCACTCACCCCCGCGTGCAGACGCTCCCGCGTGGGCCCTGTGAGCGGCTCCTTCACCGGGATTCCCGTCCGTCGGGGGCCGGGGCATGTGTGCGCTCGCTGCACACATGGCAGTGTACATAGCGTGACTGGTGTGTACCCAGAGACCTTTCTCCCCAGCCAGGTGTATCCTTCCCGCTCTGTTTGCCCACCCCGTGTGTAGATTCCTTTTGTCTTTGTTGTATTGCCGGTCTTTGTTTAAGCAGTAGGAGAACCCACACACCTACACACACACGCGCACGCAAATATTCCTCTCCTAGATGTACATAAGTTACCTCTGCATGTGTGTGCATGCTCCCACACACGGTTACCTCCCGGAGGTGTGTGCGGAGTGTGGTCGTGCGTCCCCCGGCAGAGCCCACCGCACTGTGTATATGGCATCTGTTTGTGTGGGCACAGAGATATATATTTCTATAACATATCTATCCATATTTGCGTGTGTGTATGTGCGTACATGGTGTGTATAGAACCCGTTCCGTATTACCTACACACATTATATTGATCAGCACAGCTGTGTGTCCTGTATGGGTCTGTGTGCATCTGTGTTTATCGGAAATCGTCCCCCCTCCCCTCCCCTTCCCTTCCTCCTTCCCTTCCTCCTCCTCTCCCTCCTCCTCCAGGTCAGGTTTGCACAAGTTCACGTAGAGATGCAAGCACAGATACAGAGACGTGCAAATCTTGTGCAACCAGGCATCTTGCCCTAAGGTTGTGAATCCTCCGCCCACCCACCGCCAGATTGCTCTCTGCACCGATTCTGCCTCTAGCCTTCATGTTGGTGCATACAGAGGCCCTGACCCCTCAGAGCCGGCAGGGCCCTCACCTGGATGGCCGCATAACATACACACACGTGCTCCCACGTGCATGTTCCCAAACATGCAGACACACAAGCCTCATTTATCCGAGAGAGCCTGGGGAGATGGGGGGTGCGCATTCGACATCGCTCCTGGAGCCTGACAGAGCTAAAAGAAGGCAGGGGCCCCTGCAAGCAGGATTTCTTCCCGTCCCTGAGGCCCCGAGGCCCCGCTTCTCCTGTGCCCTCTTTAGGGCGCACTGCTTTCGTCTCCTAGGCCCAAGGCCCATATTTCGTCCAACTGTGAGATCCTGTTACTGCTGTGCCCCATACTTATTCCCTCTGTGTTTCAGTAACATGGACCTTGGCTGCCATCCACAGCAGAGCTCAACATGCCCTGAGATGCACTCAGCCTAGGCTCCAGCTCCATAGTTAGTTTTTGAGCCATGAAGCTATTAGTTACTTTATTTGCTTTGTATTTGTGTCCGTTGCATCAGGACTACCGTATTTCCCTGTGTATCAACTGCCTTTGTTCTAAGGCCATGCCTGGAGCATAGAAAGATTCACACAAAGGTTGGAGTTTCCTCTTCTCCCCCTACTCCCCCCACCCACCCCGCTCCCTGAATTAAGTGGGGGCTGCCCAGGAAGTGCAGCTGGACTCTTCATGCTGGAGGTGCAGCTAGGGCGGTGTGGGGGTGCCTTCACTCAGGGCCTTGTTTAGGTCGGCATAGCCTGGGAGCCCACGACAGTTCAGCCTGGCTCTCCACACTTGGGGGCCCCACAGTCATCTCCCTGGGTGGAGAGGGCCAGGCTGGACCTCCGATTTGGTAGCAATAAATAATTCCCCAGCCAGGAGAGACCTGCCCTCTCAGGGATGGGCTGCTCTGTGGGTGCGTGTGTATATATGCATCAGTATGTGTGTATGCAGTAATGTCTTTGTTTAGTGTGTACCTCAGTATGCACACACACACACACATACACACACAAATACACACATACACACAAGCAACAGGTTCCAGGGCCCCTTTGGTCCACTGCTCGAGTTATGCAACAGACATAGTGATGTTGGAATACGCTCTCTCCCAGGCCATAGGTCTCAGCTCCATGTTCAGATATGTGTGTCTGTTTTCATGTGCACACCCACCAACATGGTTGGATATACACCAACATGCACACCCCACCACTCCCTTGGATCCCTGACCTCAGCCAGTTGACATAATCCCTCAGTCTCCCTCCTTCTCTGCCTGCCCCTTAACCATCATACATACATACATACACACATATATATATATATGTATATGTTCCTGCATACACCTGGCCCTCATGAGTCTGCCCTTGGGTGTGGTTAATCTAGCTGATCCCACAAAGAACAGGCACTCTAGATGAAGCTGACATGTAAGTGAACTTGCCACATCCCACAACCTGTCTCACACACATGTGCATCCCTTGCTCAGATCAGGTGTGTTCATGTATGTCAATAATGGCTGTGGTCCACGTGCCTGTTTCAGAATGAAGGCCCCACAAAAGTCACTTCTCCAGCTCTGTCAGCAGAGGCCTCTCTGTTTCCAGGAAAAGGCAAGCAGACTTCTCAGAACAGAAAGTATTTGCTATCTGAGTTCCTTTCCTCCCACTTCTGACTTTTTCTATTCCCTTTGGTTGAAGCCTTTGTGAAAACCTAATAACCCAAACCCTTTTCTAGCAGGGAGCCACTCATCCCTCACATCCTTCATCCTTCCAGACTCAGACTATCTCTCACAGCTCCTCTGCCTCAGCATCAGCCCCTGCTAAAGTCCTCAAACAGGAAGCCCAGACCAGCCTAGAATAAAGGCCAGTTAATGCAAAAACAGATAGACCACTCCCCCCCCCCAATTCCTCCTCCCCATATATACATACATTAAAAGTATGGAAAGGAATCTCGGTGTACTGGAAAGAATGCTGGAATGAGCATTCAGGAAACCTAGGTCCTAGTCTTTGCTCTGTCCCCTCAGTCGATGATTTTGGGGGATAATTCTTCCTTTCTCCCTCTGGGCTTCAGCATCCTCCCCTAAAAATGACAGTGATAGACTAGATGCTTTAAGGTCTTTTCGGATTCTGACATTGTGATTTTCACACACGTACATCTTGCCTGTTCTGTGTTCAGACAACTCCCGAGGGGTGCAAATTCTGCATCACCTCCCTGTGCTGTCTCCGTGGTAGATGTGCCCACAGGCCCATCCCGTGTCTGCCAGTTTGTCCCCATCTCCACTCCTTCCATTCCCATCTAAGAGTTTCTGGAAGAACCTCTGAGACCGCCATAAGCACTCCTGTCACCATTTGGGTCTTTCTGTGTTCTGGGGGGTCACGGCCGCCGATCCCACCGCCTTCCCCGGCCGCTCTTGCCTCCTCCCCCCGGGCTCTCTGTCCCCGGCTGGGGGGGGGGGGGGGGCGGGAGAGCCACACCCGGGGGTCATCAGAAGCATGTGTCCATCCGCTCTGCTGCTTGTACCTATGTGTTCGGGTGTCTGGTCCGGGTACAGATGTGTTTGCATGGAAGCGGAAAGGTGTGCACGGCTGTCCCGCGCTCAGGGTATGTGGGCTCAGCCCCGGCTCCCTGAGCCCGAGCCCTCCCGGGTCCTGTCCGCACGTCCCCACGGGCTCAGGCTGGCCCGGGGCGGGGGGCCGGGGGGCGGGGCGCCTCTCCCCCGCCCTCCGCGCGCCCACCTCTCACTAAGCACACTGTGTGTACATCCCATGTGCCCGTGGGTCTCTACACACGCTCCCGACGCGCTCCGGCGTCTACACTATGTGTCTATGCATTCCCCGCCCCTCCCCCTGCAGCCTCCCCTCGGCCTCCCCAGCCCTTCTCCAGCCTGACCCGCACCGGAGGACGTGATGGATGGACGGCCCCGGCCCCCCCTCCCCGCTGTGCAGCCGTGTGCGTTGGCGTGTGTTTCCGTGTCGCTGGCGTCCCGCGTGATGTAGCCGTGTTTGCCGACATGAGCCCTCGCCCCCTTCCTTCGTTTCGCCCGTTGCTTTCTAGAGTTCCTCTCATTCTCTGCCCTCCCCCTCCCCCTCCCCCTCCTCCCTTGCCCCCCGCAGAGCGAGGACAGGGTGCCGGGGACGCCGGGGGTTGGGACCAGGACGTCTGGATCCTCAGAAGGAGAGGGATGCGGCCCGGGGCAGGACCAAGGACGGAACCGGGCTGATTCTGGTCTCGCCCCTTTGTCTCTCTTCACTGGCCCCTCAAGGCTTCTCCCTGTCTCCCCCTCCCACCCCCGGACGTCCTCACCATTGGTGCCCAAGAAGCAAACAGAAAAAAAAAAAAAAAAAAAGGCAAAATTATGACCCCGACCCCACCCCACAGCCTTGCATGTCCCGTCCCGAGACCTTCCCACCCTGGGCCGGGCCGGGCCCCCACGGGAAAAATAGCAAACGTCCAGCCAGCGGGTCAGCCGTGTGCTGCTTCTCCTTCCCCTCCCCATCGCTGGGGATGGGGGTCGCGACCGGGCGGAGGGGAACGGGGGAGGGGGGGGCAGGGTGGGAGGCGACAGCGCCCCACGCAAGCGCCCCACGGGGTCCGGGCCAGGGGAGCTGCTGCTAGGGTGGGCATGGGGTGGGGACCGGGAGGCGGGGGAGGGGGGAGAGGGGAAGGGGTCAATACAGCGGGCGCTTTCCCTTTTCACACGGGAGGTACAGGTGCCAGTGTCAATAACAGCGTGGTGCTTGCTGGGGCAGGATAAATTCATTTATTTAGAAACGAGAAACAAAGGCCCAATACATTTAATATTGAAGTGACTGCGGAGGTCTGATACTATGGTAAAGATGGCAAGCGGGTGGGTTCCCCCTTATGGTGGGTTCCAACAAGATAGCAAAAGCACCACAGAGTGTGCCTGTCCCTGCTTCTCAGCTGGCCCGGAGTTTGTGGCTAGGGTTGGGAGGCCAGGTCTATATCCCTGGGCGCTCTTAGGAATCCAGGAGCTGCTGTCACCGGGCCCAGGGTGGCAGTGGGTAGGAAAGGGCCTGGAGAGGCCCTGGATGCCATCTAGAATTCTGATCCGTCTCTCTCCAAAGCCGTCTTTTCAAGCACAGTGGAGAGGGATGGGGATCCTCTGGACGCGGGTCAGAAAATGGCATTTAGCCTCAGGTCTACCTTTTCCCAGCTCTAGCTCTGTTCCTAGTAGCAACATGCTTGGAATTTCCCTCTGTAAGGTTAAGAGAAAGGAATCTAAAAGTATGAGACTTGTCACACTTCTTAGGGTTTGATCTTTATGTGAAAAGTCCCCTAGATAGGATCATTTATGGGAAACCAGGGTAACCTTCACTCAGGACTCAGTCACTAGGTGAGGAGAGCCCCTGGTTGGGGTGGAATTTAAAGCCTAGGATCTCCTGTATCCAGGGTCTTGTCTCAATGACGGGGGCCAGAGCACCCCTTCTTGGTCTTCACCCAGGAAACAGTTCGGTCTCTACTTTCCTCCCAGCCATAGAGGGGCTGATAGCCAAAATGCCTCTGGGCCTTGTCTGTGCACACAGTGAAAGTGGTGTTGGCTGTGGCTAGGGTATAGGGGTTCAAGAGAGCTGTATAGACCACCAAAGGTCGGAGTAACCATTGCAAGAAAGCATTGAGGGTAGCCAGGAAGAATAGCAGGCAGTAGGGCAGAAGGGGCCGAGTCCCCAGGATGCGAATGCCACAGCGGCCCAGGATTTCCATGTTGAAGTCCTCGTAGCTCTTATAAGGGGAGTCATCATAGCAGAAGTAGACTTGCCCGCCCATTGTGGAGGGTCTGGAGCCCAGCTCTCTAGCTGCCAGTGTATGCATCCAAGCAACATTGCCTGAGACAGAGAGATCAGGTGCTGCTTGAACACCGGCTAGTCCTGAGAGCAGCCCCCTGTTTCCTTCGCTGACCACACGGTCCCTTTCCCATCCACGGACCTCACCGGCACAGGGAGCCAGCCCTTTTCCGACTCTGGTTAGAGGCTGTCTCCCTCTACGCTTTCCCACACACATAATGCAGCTTCCCCAGGCCCAGTTCTTGCTGTCCCGCAAGCCGGCTTTTGTCCGCATGACCCTTATTCCATCCACACGTTGTTCAGCATCCCCTCCTCCAACCAGGCCACTTGGACCTTACCTGCATAAACTCGGCCGTGTTCCACAGCGGGAGGGATGGATCTGAGGAGCCACCCTCCAGTATTCTGGGCCTTCTCATAAAAGCTGAGCATCAGCTCGTGGCCCTCACCGAAGATCCCCGTGGGACGCAGAGCGCATGTTACCAAGGGAAGTCCACCCCGCACCTGGACAGGAAAGGTAGTTGTTGAGACCCAAGATTCCTGTCCTTCCCCTCCCCCCATCCAGTTCAGCTAACTGCCTGCATTTGTATGTGTCGTGGGGACAAATAGGCGAAGACCCCTCAACTGTAAGTGCTTCTTGTTTCCTTACTGGGCGAGCAGTACATACAAGAGACCTCACATTGGTGTGCTTGGAAGACACCGCCGGAGATCAGAAGCTCTAAATTGCGTGATTGGCTCTGCTAACTGAACGGCGGTTTCCCCGGCGGGCAGACTCCCGTGCTGTAGGCTTCCCAGACCCAAGCAGCTGAGCCCCCTTACCTTTCTCCCATTGGCCTCAAGGACTAGCCTCTCTGCCAGAGCCTTGCTTCGGGGATAGGGCTCTGTGTGTATCACCTCATAGGGAGTGTCTTCATTGCCCCTGCAAGTGGGAGATACTCTTCATGGCATACTCTCCGTGCCTCAGGGAATCCCTCACATCCCCTGGGAGAGGTCTAATACTTCAGTAATACAAACATTATTTTGTTTTCCTCACAACCACCTTGCAAAATAGATGCAGATATTGTGATATTAATTTTTTTTAGACGAAGAAGCTCACAATAGTGAATAGAAAGCTGATCTTGGAGTCAGAAAGATCTGGATTCAAGTCTTAACATATATTTTGTGATCTTGGGCCAAAGGCAATACCTTTGGCAACACTCAAAAGATTAAGACCAATTTTGCCCATGTGTACCTTCATGCCGGGAATGCCCTACGTTAATGACCTGAGGAAATGGGCTCAGAGAAGTTGCCACTTCTGTGGTAGAGTCACACCTAGACCCTAGTTCTCATGGCAGAGTCACACCTAGAACTCACTTCTCATGGCTGTCAGTTCTCCTGAATTCAGATTTTTTTCAGGATTCTTTCCACTGCACCATTCTCACATAATTCTGCTTTAAAGTTTGCTAAGAACTTCCCGTCACCCCCAGCAATGCTGAAAGAAGATTTCATTTTCATTTTACAGCACAGGGCCCCTTCAGGAATTGGGAGGACTGGGGGGTTTGGGAAAAAATAGAGAAAGATGGGGAATACCGGTAGAAGGGCTGTCTCTTCTTGTTGGGTCCCAGTGCTTCCATGCTGCTAGTGTACACCAGGAACCGAGTTCCAGTCTGCACACAGGCTTCAATCACATTCTGAGTCCCTGGGAGAAGGGAGGAGGTAGACTTGTTATCCTTTCTCCCCAGCTTCTCTCCTATCCTAAGGACGGACACACACACACACACACACACACACACACACACACACCACACACACATACACACACACACACACACACTCCACACACATACACACACACACACATACACACCCCTACCTACCTACCACCAGCCAAAGTTTTCTTGGCCCAGAATTCCAGGGGAAAACCAATGGGTGGGAGGGAAAGGGAGAAAAGGACATGGTCAAGTTAGTTGCACAAATTAGGGAGGGAGCTACACAGATGGACTAAGTTTAAAGGTCTCACCCTGAACATTAACTCTGTGGATGACCTCAGGGTCATTCTGTCCCCACACATCCACCAGCCCAGCCATGTGAATGACTACGTCTGTTCCAGCTACAGCCGCTACCACATCCTCTGCACGAGTCACATCCCCCTGTATCGGAGTCACCTGCACAGACCCTGACACAGGACAGAGTTAGCCCCACAGAGGATATTCTTCCCAATCCCTCTCCTCCCCACCCCCACTGGAGTAACACCCTCCAAATCGTAACTTTCCATCCATGAGTCACTGTTCCCCTATCCAGATGCAATCCAGTTATAAACATACTTCCCCCAGGAGGACCGGCGGGAAAAGCTGGGTTGCCTCCCTTTGTAATGGGGAGCAGTGAAATGTTTTGTGTAGGAACAGGACCTGGGGGTTGCATGTGAGTTCCTGATGGGTCCAGAGGTATCTCCTCTTCCCTCACCTGGGTTTAATGCCTCCAGCCAGGGCCCCAGGTGAAGGTCAAACACCCGAAGCTCTTTGAGCCGCGGCTCCATCTCCAGCAGGGTCCTAATCATATGTTCCCCCAAGAAGCCGCAGCCCCCTGTCACCAGGTACACCAGATTCCGGCCTCCGTCTGTCATGTCTAACTGCAGTCGGAAAGACAGACTGGGCTGCCGCGGCGGTCAGCCTCCTCCGCCCTTTCCTCAAGGGTCTATTTTCTTTGCTGGTTCCATATGGCTTATTCTTGGTGGCAGAGTCCAACCACACTCAGCTAATCTAATTCCCACAAAGGTAGAGGCGGACATGCAGATTAAGGCCAAAGAGCTGTACTCAGCCTGGTTTTACTGTCTGAAAAAGTCCAGGAGCCAATAACTAATCAAGGAATGGGAACCGGGAGGGAGGGGGAGGGAAAGGAGTATCCTGGTAAACTCAGCCCGAATAGACGCTTGGTTCCCAACTTTTAACTAAGGAGATTAAGAGGGGAAAGGGGATGGCGGGTTGTCAGAACTGTGTAAGAGAATGTGGAGGGGGTTGCGTGAAAGTAAACAAGGGAGATAGGGTGGAGGACGCAGGGACTAAGGATGAGAACCTCCTACCTGGAAGAGGTCAGCTCCGCAGTAGTCTGCTACAGCTTTTAAGACACTTACCCAAACCCTTTAGCACAAAATCTCGGTTACCCCCTTCTTTATAAAATTCAGCTCCCCCTTCTTTCCTTTTCCGTCGTCCTCCCCCTATCCCAGTTGTTATCCTAAGCACGGCCCCCTCTCAAAACCAGCCAACCTACGGTCCCGAGTGACTCCCACATGACTCCGCCTTCTCCTCTGGCAGAGGAAGCACCTCCTGCTGACCCACACCGGCTACTGCATGCGCCAGCCAGTTGGATCCAGGTGTGGGGCTTATGGTGGTGCCCATCCCACTGTCTCTCAAGTCCCCGACTCTCAAGGCTGGGGCCGTCCCGACTCATGGAAAACAAAAGATGTTCCGAAGGGGAAAAAGGCTCGAAGGCCTCAACTGTTGATCCATCACCACTATTCCCTTCCAATTTCGCTTCACTGTTGCTCATCCCCAGGGTGGACGGGAAGCAAGGATGGGGAAGAAGTCCGAATACACCTCAGAGGAACCCATTCATATAATTTCTCGTCTCAGTAGCGATATGCCATTGGCCAGTACCTGGCCGAGAATCTTTGCAGTTAAACAGCTTATAACAGAATGGGAACATTTCAGCATCAAGACGAGAATGGAAAGATGGGTCAATTCCTATGATCTTTAAGGTCCATTCCAGTTCTAAATTTATGATCCTAAGTTACCCATGCTCAAACACCTCAAAAGTCTGTAATTCCCTATCCATTCTCCCATAAAGATAAAAGTGACACTGATACATGTCCACCATCACAAAGACAAAGACAACTTTTGTACAATAAAGTTTAATCACAATTATAAAAATGTGGCGTCGGGTCCGAGGCATCCGCGCTATTAACATATGTACAAAATCAGGCCAACGGGAGTGGGGAGGATAGAGCTGGGGTCAAACCCTGGGGGCCTGTGCCATGTCTTCTCCCAGCCCCTGGCCAGCTATGCAGCCATTTATGGGGTGGGAATTTGAACGTGGCCTTTTGAAGAACAGGGCAGAGGCAGCTTGGGGGGAACAGGAGACACCCTCCCACGTCCCAACCCCCCCTTTCCCCAGGCCTGGCCTCAATGCCTCTGAAGACCAAGTGAAGGCCCAGGTTTTAAGTAACCCCTTGTGGCCCTTTAGGCCCAGTATGGTTAGACGACAGGCCAGGGAAATCATGGACCCCTATCTTCCCTGGTTTGGGGGAGGAGGGAATTTTCAATACCAGGAAAGGGAGAGATTCCCAGCTGGGGTCCAGGAAAGAGCTCTCCTGAGGGAGGAAAGGGGGAAATATGGCCAGCTGCTCCAGAGACCCCAAAATGGAGAAGAAAAGAGGTGTAGGGGGAATAGCCCCCAATAAAACAAAGTGGGGGGTTGGGAAAGTCCTCCCCCCTCAAAGAACAGCATCTGTACAGGCCGGCACCCCAGGTTTCCACAGGAAACAGCCGCTAGCAGCTACAAAACATTTACAGTTTCTTCTCCGAAAAGAAAAAAAAAGTTGGGGGCAGAACCTGCCTCATGTTTTTGGCATTCCCCACAACCCAGAATCTGGGAGACCCATACTCCCCACAAGGGGGAGGGGAATACTCCAATTTTTTTCTCCTGTATCTAGGTTCCTAAAAGGTGGGTTCGATTTTCTCTGCTTCTCCTGCAGAGACCTCATGCCCCCTACCCTTCTCCCACCTTATCTTGGGAACCACAGGAACCAGAAGCTAAGGATCTAAGTCTGAACATATGTCAAAGGGCAATTCAGGCCCTAGCTGACTCTAACCTGTGGTGGGAATAAATTAGGGATGTGTGTGTGTGTGTGTGTGTGTGTGTGTGTGTGTGGAGGAGGTGGTAGGGTAAAGCCAGCCCCTCCATAAAACCCTCAGTTGAGGGAACCCCGGCAACTTTCAGTGCCACACAAACATGGGATCTTGTTATCTTCCAAGGGAAATTTGTAGTCATAGGTGATCTCTTCATCCACCCCAATTGGCTGCTTGGAGTAGATTACAATCTTCTTCTGGGCCTCAATGGTGATCACCTTGGCATAGCAGTTGGGCTATGGTTGGAAAAGGGAGTTATTAGCTTCAACTTTGGCACCTTAGCTACTGCACCCTCCTCTCTCCCCAAAACCCAGTGTCCTGAGTCAAGTACCCCTTTCCTCTGCCCTCTTTTTGCTCTTCTATCTCCTTTAAAAGTGCCTTCCCAAACCCGAACAATTAATCCAAAACCAGTCCCTGCCCCTGGGCCCAGCTCTCACCGTGCAACAGTGATTGATAAATCGTGCCAGATTTCCACATTTCGTGGCATCAATGATGGTATCATGGTCCACTCGAAACAGATAGCTGCTGCCAATGCCCTCTTGTACATACCGTTTCTCCCTCATGTCAGCTACCACCTGACAAGCCAAGAAGGGTCAGAAAAAGTTTTCCAGACAAAACCAAAATCTTCTTCCCCATCTAAGTCTTTGAAGCTTTCAGTATAAATGACAGAAGATGTCATGTTTGTTATTCAAAGACCTTTCACCAAACACCTTTGGATATTAGGCTTTCCACTGTTTATAACCTGTGACTGTCTACCTCTGTGTTCAATATATACAATTCTCTCCACCTCAGTCTCTCCATGTCAAATTGTCTTTTTTCATGTCTAAAAATTTCAATTCCTCTGTGAAGCCTTCCTGAATTGATCTGACTCGGTTCCTTTCATTCACTTCTATGGACATGGTTATTCCAGTGTTTTTTTCCAACTATTCTCCGATTGTATACTTACCCTTAGTCTCCAGAAAGGACAGTTTATGGAGGATGTGGCCTATGTGTAGATATGTCTACATCACAGCATCTCTCTTAGGTTATAATTAGCTTCACAACAATGACCATATCTCCCCTGAGAATACTACATGCAATTTAATGTCTAATCATTTTTACGATGGAAGTAAAGACAAGGTAACTTGATCACCTGACGTATGTTCTGTCCCACGTACTCTATAACCATCTCATCAGCTGCAATAGGCTCCATAGCAAAAAGACCCCACTCATGGATCCGACTCCTGCCAAATCGGAGTTTTTTCTTCCGGAACTACAGGGGTGGGGGAGAAGATGGGAGGAAGAAAGGATGCCGTGAAGTCCTATCTCTTTTCCCACTGTCCAATCCAAGCTCTTACTTTCCCACTATGGCTATGATTCATAAACACAATGGGTATATGGTGCTGGGGGCCTGACACCCCTTCCAAGATAAAAGGTCACATTCCCTTCCTTTCTGTTCCAACACCCCCCAATTCCTTGCTCCCCATAACAGTTTACATTTAAATTAAAGCTCCTTCCCGACCTTGAAACTTCACCCATTTGCTTAAGGCTTCTCTCCTGTTATGGCTATGCTTTATGCCCAATAGCAAGGGCCCTAAGCATCCCAAAATCTCAGGGCTCTTCAGCCAAAGTTATTCTCACCTTGAGTTGATTCAATTTCAGCAAGTCACTGTCCACAATGGCTGATGTACCAATGGCACTCAGCAGCCTACGCTGCTCTGACCGTCTTTCTGACAGCACTCGATTTGTTCCCTGGGAAGGAAAAGGACCTCATCAGTACAGAAGTGAAAGAAAGAGAACAAAAAGTGGTCATCTGCAGAAAACAATCCTAGCATCATTACCTGTGTGTCAGAGCCCTCTAGTTGACGTGCTGAGACAGGACAGACATCCAAGTACTTATCCTTTTCTTTCTTACTGATGGGATAATAACCCTCACTCCGAGCTGAACCTGTCTGATGCTCCCGGGGTCCATCCAGAGGCTTTCGCTTACGTTTGGGAGCAGTCAAGTTGGTGAGTGAGATGAGGTTAAGGAAGAAAACAGGTTCTTCAGTGCCCCACTCCCAAGCCCCCTCAGGGACTCAAATCATTCTCAGCTCTTTCCAGTCAGAAAGGATGTGAGAGTGGTTATTGGGATAGGGGAAGCCAGGTTGTGGGGAAAGAGACAGGCGTATGGCCAATTCCAATAACCCACCAACATTTGTCACCATACAGATCTCCCAAAAACCATGGAAACGTATTCGGCAAAGAAAAATGAAATGAAATGAAAAATAGCAGATAAAAAGAAGAGTACTTGACAATGGAGTCATAGAAGCATAACTACTAAAAGAACCACTCAAAAGGGAGAAAAGGTTAGACTTGAAGCTTCTGGTACAGTAGTTCCCCAATCTGCTAGCTCCTGACCCACAACAGTCTAGGATATTAGTGTGATGTACCCAGTGGGTATCATTAAGCCAATCAGCACCACTGTCCTGCTGTAGCAATCTCTCATAAGTGAGTCGTAAATAACCCATGTCCTCAGCATCAAGTCCAGAATTCCAGATGTCATAAAGGATGGTCATCTGCTCAAACTCACTTCGGGGCTCATAGCTAGGTGGGGGTGGAGGGGCAGGTGGCAAGGGTTGTTGACGGCGCCTGGCATGGGATCGAAGGCTCCTTCGCCTCAAGGCGCCTTCTCCATCACTGGTGCTGCTACTACTCTCTGATGACTCTGACTCCTCTTCCTCCTCTTCTTCATCCTCTTCCTCCTCTACCTCAGCAACCACCACCTCAGGAGCTTCTAAGACCTCATCGGCAGGTGAGCTGAAGACAGTGGCAGGGGAAGGAAGTGGCTCCAAGGGTCTGGACACTGGGGCAGGGGGAGCAGGCCGGACAGCCAGAGCATAGTTGTGCTCCAGAAGAACATGAATGATCGAGGGAACAGCTGGCCCCCCACGCTCAGCTTCATCTGAGGTTTCTGTGGCCTCAGAATCATCCCCTACAGGCAGAGTGACTAGCCCTCGCCGAGCTGGAGCTGGAGTCAGGGCCAGGTCTGCCAACACTGCGAGGTCTACTTCAGTCCCAGATTCTTCTTCTTCTGGCAGACGAGCCCGACCTCCACTCCGGTTCCGCCCCACCCGGGATCCATCCTCTGGCCAGCTCTTGACCAGAGAAGCATGGTCCAGAGGCAAATTTCGAATGGTCCGATCACCACCCCGGGAGATTTTCCGTGGAAGGGGACCAGGAGGCTTAACTGGAGGTGCAACAGGTGGGGGAACTTCAGGGGTGGGGGTAGTTGGCATTTCCTCTGATGCAGAGAAAGAGACTGTTTTCCGGCGCTTCTTCGGTGGTGGGAGAAGAGGGATAGGAGAAGATGGACACTCCTCAGGATGAGGAACTAGAGGTAGGGGAGGAGAGGCTTGGGAGACAGGTGGTGGCTCTGGAGGATGATGAGGTGTCTCAGGTAATGGCTCCTCAGGAGGACCTGGTGAAAGAGATACAATATACAATAAAAAGAGTATCACAAACCCAGCTTTCAATCTGATGTATTCTTGTAATAAGTTAGGATTTCTCCTCATGCTATGTTAGATACACAATTATCTTAATTTATTAACCACTAGTTAATGAGGTATGCTATCACAGGAACAAAAGCCACAGAAGACCTTAGCTGAGGTGATCTAATTTTTTAAAATGCCATTTTACGGATGAGAAAACAATCTCAGAGAGGGGAAATCATATTTTCAAAGTCACAAAGTTAATACATGGAGAACAAGGATTTGAAGCTAGATTTATTGACTAAATCTAAGTGATCTTTCTGCTACCTCATAATGATTTCTCCACTATTTCTTCTCCATTCCTATTCACTCAACAGCCCTCTTTTCAAACAGAGGGCATGTACATACATGCATAATCTCATAGCCTACGTTTTTGAACTCTCCCCATAAATCTACCTACCTGGAGGCCTCACTGGGGCCTTCTCCAGCTCAGGGATAGGTATGATAGGTTCAACTGAAGGTTTCTCTTGTTCTGGCTCCTCCACAGGGACAGGGAGGTCTGATGGTATGTCCCGAGGGGGTGACAAGGCTGAAGAAACTACTGATGGCTCCTCTTCTTCCTCCTCTTCTTCTTCAGATGCAGAGGAGGAAGATGAGGAAGAGGAGGAGGAAGAAGGGCTTGAGGAAGAACTGCTAGAGGAGCTGCTGCTCTCAGAGTCTGAAGTGCTGTCATTTTCACCTTCTGATTCAGCATACAGAGAGTATTTGGAGAAGGCACTCTCCTCATCCTCACCTGGAAGTTCAAATAAGAAAAGGTCAAGAAAAAGCAGTCAACATAGCAGAGCAGAGCCCATCTAGGGCTCATTATGCTTAAATGGGCAAAGATAGGGACAAGAATTTCAAGGGGTGCTAAGGAGAATCATAGGAACAAAATGCAACACTGAAATATACATAGGACTTTGCAGAGAGGTCAGGTAACCAAATCTACAGGAAATGTTCTCCTTCCCTCCCCTGTAAGGTTTCCAAAATGACAGCTTCAAATCACCTCCAGATGCCTCTGCTTCCTTCTTACTGGTCTCCATGGTTTCACTATGTTCTTCTTCCTCTTCTTCTTCCTCCTCATCTTCTTCCTCCTTAAGAAAAGGGTTATAAAAATAAGTAACTGATTCTCTAGACTTATGAAGTGGGACTCATGCTCCTAACTAGAACAAGATGTTACACAAAGTCAATGAGAAGACTTCCTAGGTCACAATATACTTGAATCCAGAGAGGAAATGTATATCCCAACATGATTCCCACAACCCAGATTGAAAAACCAAAATGTGTCTGGTTCTTTGAAAGGGAGAGTTGAAGTAATAGGGAAAGAAGACCCAACCAGGCAGCCAAATCATCAACAAGCAGAGGTGCTAAGCTCCTCATCACCATTAGCAAAAAAGACATCTCACCTTCTCAGAAGAAGACTCCTGTGAGGCCTCTTCCCCTTCACTGTCTAGAGCAAAAGGTTTTCTGTGCTTGCCCTGGGCTTTACTCCTCTCCTCTTCCCGCTTTGGGCCCTTCATTCCTGGTCGACTTGACTCTCCAGCTTCCTTTTCTCGATCAGGTTCTAGACACCAAGGTCATTATGGTAATGTACTACCAAGAATAATTCTTAGTATTTGTCTAATCCTTTAAAAATTTTTCACACTCTTTCATCTTTTATGTCAAAGAAGTAGGTATTGGGAGAATTATGCCTCACTGCAGACAGGAAAATGGATACACAGTGAAAGTGACTTGTTCAAAGTCACAGCAAATTAGTATAGAACCGAAACTAGCTCCACTTAGCTTCCAATCCAGGGAAATACCTCCAAAAACTCATTCTTCCAATTCTAAAATCTCTCCTCTTCTGCACATCTTGGCCCCAAGTTTTTAATTCATGCTCTATCATTTCCCTCTCCTTTCAGAAACTGGAATTCTGTTTTGTCCTCAAGACTGGGACTCATACTCACCATCTTCATCCTCTTCGGCTGGAGTAGAAGGCCGAGGCCGCTTCTCTTCTCCACCTTCTGAAATTTCAGATGGCTCTTTCCGCTTTACCTGAAGTAGGGAGAAAATAAAGAAACACATGCTTGTAAGATATCAAATTCATTTCCCTACTACTTCCAAAGCTAAGGAAGAAATCCTCATCATCCCACATGTTTTCCTGGTCAGATTCTTATGATTTCTGAATTCGTTTTCAGCACCTTGAACGAAGGCAGTCGAAGCGCTCCTCGAAGCCCAGAGCCAAATCCAAAGCCCTCAAGGCCTGCAGCACCCCCACTCTTGGCCCAGTCCACAAGGGACAGTAACCCTGGTTCTTTTAGTTTTGTCTTCTCCTTGTCTTCCTCCTTTGCCTGTTGCTTGGCTGCATTCTGGAAAGGCTGTGAAGAAGGGATAGGCAAGTAGGAACACTGAATAATCCTGCATCTTACCAAACTGATTCCTTTAATCCAAAAAATCACTCCCAAATCATCCATATCTAGCTAATTCCAATGTTTCCTTCTATCTTCATCTTTCTCTTTTAACCCTATTTATTTCTTAAATGCAAGGATATAACTATGGAATGCCAGCTATAAAAGGAACTTGTATAGTTCAACCCCCAGCCAAAGAACCCATCTCCAGTCTGACTACTCTGAAAGTGATTACCTAGACAATGCTTCTAAGGATGGATGGCTTATCATTATCAACTCATTTTATTTTTGGAAAGTTTCAGGATTTTAGTAAATCTTTAGAGTAAACTGAAACCTGCCTCCTAATAATGGCCAGTCACACAATGATCCTCATTCAGAAACTAGAGGACAACCTTGGAGAAAGTAGAAGAGTCAATTATGTCTCCTTCTCCTGCCCATTGCTTGGGGAAGCCTTCTCTTCTCCAAACCAAATACCTTGAGTTCCGTTCCTTCAACCATTCCTCATAAAACTATCTTAGCTTTTGCTTTCATCCCAGTCCTGAGTGCCCAGATCCTCACAGCCTTCACTCTCACCTTAGCCTTTTCCTCTTTACTTTCCCACCACTGGTCAAAAGCTCCAAAAGCTACATTCTCCACCATCTTGCGATTAAGATCCCGTTGCATGATGTTCTTCATCTCTTGCACCAGAGTAGCCAGCACCCGGCCCACAGTGCCAGCAGGAGGTGGTGCCTTCCCCTCTACTGATTCTAGCTCTTCCCCAGAAGGCAGGTGTTCCTCCTCCCTTAAGGCAGAGGAGGAAGGCAGGGGCTCTGCCTGCAAGGGCAGATGATAAGTCTCACGGGCATAAGCTCCTCGGCTCTCCTGTCCAGGAGCATACAGAGTATAGGGTAGTGCATAGGCTGCTTCTTGATGTGGAGGGAAAGGAAGAAAATGCTCCCCAAAACCTCCACTAGGGGGTGCTGCTGATGTAGCAGTTACCCCCGTACCCTGCCTCAGCTGGTGCAACCGAGTCAACATTTGGGTCTGCATCTGGAAGGACATAGGCATTCCTCCCCACTGAGCCCCAAGTCGGTCCATCAGCTCAAGGGAATTGACGAAGTCATAGATGTGGGGGGGAGGGGGAGGCGGTGGAGGATACTCAGGGGGTGGGGGTGCCTCTGGCCGGGGTGGAAGAAGGTAGGCAGGCTGATGGGGATAACCCAAGGGAAGGGGAGCCAGAAAGGGTGGAGGTGGAGGTGGGGGTGGTGGGGGAGGTGGAGGTTGTGGGGGTGAGGGAGCTGTTGGGGGTGATCCTCCACCATCATCATCTGAGATTTCCATGTCCTCGCCAGAAGAATGAAGAGAGGCCTAGAAGAATGTGGAAAGAGATGAATTAGAAGAATTCTGCTCTCTGCTTCACAATTCATTGGTTTTATTCTTAAAAAACTGAGAAGTCAAGATCCTCTCTCAGAACTCAGATTTTTCTTCTCACCTGATCCTGTCCATTGGCTTTGGGAGATTCTCCAGTTGTCCCAGGTTCAATGCTTCCCATAGGAGCCACATCCTCAAAATTTGCTGGGGCTGGGGGAGGTGTGCAAGGCCCATGAGTTGGTCCCAGGAGGACTTCACTTCCAGCTTCTCTGGCCCCAGGGCCCAAACTACTGTTGTCCTCTTCTTCTTCCGTGTCTGAGGCCAGGAAGGAAAACTTGGATCGCTGTTCCTTCAGCAGCATTTCAATCCGGGAATCTAGGCTACTGTGCTGGGCAAAGGGCACACTCTCATTGGTGATTTCTGGGGCAGGTGAACAAGATCGGATAGGGGATGCTGGGCGAGGTGAACTCCTGGCTTCCTCTTGTTCAGGGCTGGCCCCCCTACCCCCTCCACCGCCAGGTTCTGGCGGCTCTGGAGGTGCAGCCTCTGGGGCAGGTCGATAGTCCTGGTCAGCAGGGCGACTGGGCTCTGGGGGCAGGTAGGAGGTGTAGGAGGGTGGGAATCGCTCAGGGAAAGGGGTTCCTGGGGGCTCCTCCCGGGGTGCACGTCGGGGTGGGTAGGAGGCATGGCGCTGGTATCGGTTACTGCTCTCATAATATGCAGGATAGTGTGAATCAGAACTACGGTAGTGAGAAGAGGAGGAAGAAGAGGATGAAGAGGAAGAGGAGGAGGAGGAAGATGACGATGACGATGATGACGATGACGATGACGATGAAGAAGAAGAGGCAACAGCGGTAGTTGAAGAAGAGAAGTGTCGACGGGAATAGGAATCCTGATAGCTGTTCTCTGACCGCCGAGGTTTATAGGAAGAAGAGGTGGTAGAAGAAGAGGAATCTGGATGGTAACTGGAATAGCCAGGAGTTCCTTGCCTAAAGGAAAACATAAAAGATCAAAAGAGGTTAAGAATAAAAAAAAATCTCTTCCTAAGTTTATATGGCATCAAACTCAAGTATTCTTGTTTCTAGGCTTTTGGAACCCTCTTAAAGATACAGATCCCAGAGAAGCCAAGATTGCCATATTCCTTAAACAGATTGTAAATTCCCTGACTACAAGGATCACATATTCCACATAGCATCTGGCACAAGGCTTCATGTATATAGTAAATACTCAATAACTTTTTCTTAAATACTTCAACTTTTTTTGAAGAATAATAGAAGCAAACTCCTCGGACTCAATATTTTGCCTTCCAAGTGTTAGTTCTCAGACTTCAACAGCTGAAGGAACTCGGGTATTTTCCTTTTCCATACCTGCTGGAATAGGCAGAGTCCTGGGAATATGGAGTACTGCCCCGGGAGGTATAAGGCGTCCCTTGAGAGGATTGTGGTGTGAACTGGCCATAAGAGGATGGGGTGTCTTGCCGGCTACTGGAGTAAGTGGTGTCCTGAGAGCAGGGTGTGCCATTACCAGGTGTGACTGGCACAGAAGTGCTTGATGGGTAGGCTGAATCAGATGAAGGCCGGCGCCGAGATTCCGTCTTGGAGAGAAAGGGAGAAAATTAAGTTAGCAGTATATTCACTGCACCCTCATTGAATCAAGTACTTTATCCCCACTTAAAAAAAAAAAAAAAAAAAAGACAAAGCACTTTTTCCAAGACTCTTCCTACTCACATGCACTTTTATTCCTCATGTGAAAGTCCTAACTCACCAGTCCTTCCCTCTTTAAATTCCCAAACTACCCTGAATCCAGGTATCTTGCCTTCTAGAATTCAGATGGCCCAAACCCAGATAGCATCAGTTTCTCACCGTCTCAGTGGATATCCCAGATCCTTGGAACTTTTCATTAAGGACTTTGCCCTCTGTGGGTACTGTTTGGGGGGTATAGGATCCATTGACAATTAACTCATAGTATTTCATCCGTTGTTGTCCTGAAAGACAGGAATCCAAAAAGTCAGTACAAGTGAAGACTACTAGTCCACTCTCCATTTGACAGTCCAGCTTCTTTCTTTGGCTTTAAATTCCCCATTTCTACCCTCCTTTGGTCTTAGCACATGGAGGTTGATTTCTCTCATCCATCTCTAACTTTAGGATCTCAATTCTTCTACCTTTCCCAATTATCTAGATTCCCCCCCCCCATCCCCTGCCTGCCAAGATCAGGATTTTAAGAGACAGGGAAGGGACATCACCTTTGATGTCAAGCTGTGCATGGATGATATTGCCCATGACCGGGGTGTGATGAAGATGTTTTACAGTCTCTTTGGCACCCCGAGTGCTGGCAAAAAGCACTCGGGCTAGGCCTAGATGCTTTCGGGTTCGGGGGTGCAACAGGATCTCCACCTCCTCCACCTCTCCATACTTGCGGCACATGTCCTTCAGGAACGTCTCCCGAACGTTGTCATTCAGCCGGGCAAAGGTCACTTCCTTCAGTGGGACCTGCCCAATGTAGAATTCGTCAAGCTGTGGAGGGGAAAGCAGGAGATGGGTCAGGATCCAAAGTCACTCTGGCATGGAAGATCTGATTATGAACAAGTGGCAGAGCCATAAGGCACTGAGCCTTGGACCAATCAATAGATTCACATGTGTTATAGAGAAGAGAGAACTCTACCGAACAATAAGAGAGATGCCCACAGAGATGACTTGAACAAGATGGTCCCATGATACAAAAATGTGACAGGCATCAGAAAAATAAATCTCAGAAAAAAGCTATAAAAGAAAGACCAAATGGACACCAAGGATAAATTGTTTACAAGTCCAAAGACTTGAACTCCAAGATGGGAAAAGTCAAGGCTGGGGAGTCCTGTGAAAAGATGCAGAATATAGAGTTGGAAGTAACTTCATAGGTCATCTTGTCCAAAACAAATCTGTGTGAAAATTCCCTCTACAATATCCTTAATAAATACACATCTACTCAGAAGAGCAGTAAAATGGAATTTACTTCCTCTATTTACTTTTGGACAATTCCAGTGACTAGAATGATTATTTGAGCTAGAACATTGGGTTTGGAATCAGGAAGAGCTGAGTAAACTCTGGCTTCAGACACTTAGTAGCTATAACCCAGCACAAGTCACTTAATTTCCTATTTGTTTCTTTTTCCTCGACCAAAAATAGGGATAGTAACAGTACCTACCTCCCAGGGCTATTCTGAGGATCATATGGTCCTCATAGGCTTGATGCATAGTAGGTGCTTAATAAATCCAGCCCCCTCTTTCTCTTATTTAGATAAAATGTTTCTCTCCTAACTTTTATTAACTCTTCATAGTTACATTCTGAGGCCACGAAAACCCAGGACGAATCCTTTTTTCCACATGTGAATGTAAATAAGGTACTCTGCAAACCTTGAAACACTTAAAACATTTTAGTTGTTATTCCATGTAACAGCTCTTCAAATACTTAGATACACTATGATCATATTTGTTTCTATTCCCTACCCCCCATCCTCCTTTCTTCAGATTAAACATCTATGGTTCCTTCAAACTTTTATGTAATGGTCTAAAATTCTTTTACAATCCTGATATTTCACATGTAAAAAAAAAAGTTCTAGATAACGCAATGTCTTTCTAGAAATGTGGCATCCAGAACTAATTATGTTACTCCAAATATATGACTAAAATAGAATATAGAGAGAACATAGCCCCTCTCATTTGGGAATATGCAACCCAACTCAAATTAGCTCCTCATTTTGTGAGATCTGCAACTATGACAAGCATGCTAAGGAAGATTACAAGACTATAAGAGAGAGCAACTTTTAAGACTCCAGAGTCTTCAATACTATCTCTATTAACCAACTATGAGGTCAGAAATGCCATCCAGGGATAGAGTTGCAACCATTTAGGATACCACTACCTTTCATACCACACAAAACTCAGACTTAAAAATCATATAAAGTAGACTTCTTTTCTGCTCTCATAGTTGACTTAATTCCCTTCAGAATGTCAATCATCCCTTCTCCAAAGGCCAAGGCCTTTTAGTTAGGACCCATGTCCTAATGAAAAAACAAGATCCAATCATAAGCACTAAAGAAAGCCAAACTACATTTACCCAAGAAATGAAATTATGAGTTACTAGACCAAGACACTTCACTCAATTATCCACAGACTCTATGTACAGAGCTCCTACTCTTGCTCAAAGACAAATCTCTTCTTTGGTTTTGTCTACATGGATTTACATATTTCTTTATATCTATCATTCTACATAAAAACTATCAGATCAAAAAAGTAACATAGCCTTACCTTAAACTTAGGGACTGGGAGGGAAAGGTCCCTGTTTTTGGACCAGGTGAGTCGTTGACGGGGGTCTTGAAGCTTGCTAACAATCTTATATCCTGCATCCTGGGATGAAAGATAAGAGAAAGCAATCTAATCACTTTGGGAAAAATAATTTAAGAATTTAGGCTCAAAATTGGCTGAAATGTAGAAATGCCAATTTTCTAAAACAAAAGTAGGGTTCAAAGAACAGAAATTTTAGGAGATAGAAAATTACCTACCCAAGAACCTTGGGGAGAACAGTTTAAGCAAAATAACTTACATTAACACTGAAGTGAATCCCGTCATAGCGATAAACCTTCTGTGGGAGCCGGTGCAATGCAGGGTCCACGATGAGTTTGTAGTTTCGCCACTGGAAGTTGGGGGGCTTTTGCCCATCTCCCCCTCCTTCCTGGTCCATCCTGGTTCATTTACACTATAAACAATTAAAGGACGGGGGGTAAGGCTCTGTACTTCCAAAGCCTTCCTCCACACCTATCTATACCAAGAGCCCTCCCAAAATCCTAACTCATCCCCCATAGGCAATCACCCTCTTTTGGGGTGTCACTTTATGCACTAAAAATACATACACCTCTTCGCCCCAAGCACTCCCCTGTAAATATATATATATATATATATGTATAGCATCCCCCCCAACACATCTCTCTTCCAGTACCTATTTCCTACAGCTTCCTTTTCTCCATTAGTCTTCTGTCACCTACATGCTTCCACCCTTGCTGCCATACACACTGCATAAAACCCCTGTCCTCGCAGCCTGCCTTCCCCAGTGCCTCCCTCCTTTAAGTTCCTTTCTCCCACATCTAGTTCTTCTCCTTTATTCATGCCCTTTACACCCCTGGCCCCTCTGCGTTATACATTTTGTACACATGCAACTTTCCCCCCTCACAGCCCTGTCAGTCCCCCCAAAACTCCTTCCCAAATACCTCTCCACAGCTTCCACCTCCCCCAAACATACTCCCATCTTATAACTATTCCCTACAAGCTTCTATCGCCAAAAGGGCCCCCCCCACGTCCTTCCTGCACTCTCCCACACATACCCCGCCAGCCCCTTCCCCAGCTCCTCAACACGCCCCCCACGCCTCCTAAAGTGTCTCCCTATACACGCCCCTCATCCCCGCCCCCAGTCCCCTTCCCCATCACCAGGTGCCCTGAGTCATCTCCATGCTCAGACTCCTCTAGGGCCCCCAAGCTAGGAGACCCTCTCCTCAGCCCCTCACGCCCCCTGCCCGGCCCCTCCCCCCTCGGCCCAGAGGCGCGCCCCCCCTAAGCCCCGCCCCCTCCGCCTGTCTCCTCACCGGCGGCCGGCCAGGTCCCAGGCACCGCTCTCCGAACCCCTCCTTCCCGCCCCCCAGCTGCCTGGGGCCCAGAGACCCTGCGGCTCCAAGCCAGGAAGGTGAAACCTTCCCCCGGGGCCGTGGCGGGGCTCCGGAAACACCGCGAGACCCTCCGGCCCCGGCCCAGCCAGGCGGGCCCCGGCAGGGTCTGGGGAAGGCAGTAAAACTGGGGAGAGAGGCGCGCGCCCACTTCCCTCTCCTCGCGCACCCCCGCGAGCCGCCCCCTCCCCACCCGCGCGCGCCGTCCCTTCCCCGCCGAGCGCGCGCGCGCGCGCGCCGCGCTCTACACTCACCCGCTCGGGGCGAGCGAGTCGCTCCCTCCCCTTCCCTTCCCCACCTCGCTCCACCTCAGCGGCGGCGCGAGACCCGGGCCCCGCAGCGGCAGCGGCGGCGGCGGCGCCCCCACCACCACCTCCCTCCTCCCCGGCGCGCGCACCAAACACCACCGCCACCTGCGCGATGCCCGGCGGGCTCTGCGTTCACCGGAGCACATTCGACACTGACTCCTCCAGAAGTCTTGCGGGCGGAAGAGAAGCTCCCCCTCTTTCTTTCCTCTGGACGGTACAGGAAGGAGCAGTGGGGGGAGCCGGCAGGCCTGTCGCATCCCTTGGAGAACAGACCTCACCCCTATTACCCCCTTGCCCAGTTCTGGACATGTGACGAATCTGCAACTACTAAAGCGGAGCCGAGTCCCTGAGGAAAAGGGGGCGGAGTGCAGGGGCGGAGGCCGGACCAAAGCTGGGTAAGAAAGGTTAGCGTGTTGAACAGCCGTAGATTCGCCAAAGTCGAATCGGCAGTATTGGAACTTGCGTTTCTTCCTACGTCCGACTCGCTCTGAAGAGTAAAAATTTTGGATTCGCAGATTCACCTTAAACCCCGTAATCTCTCTTCGCACAGCCTACCAGGTCCATACTGTAAAAATAATGTCGGTGTTAAGTGTACGGACACTCGTATTCCTTTCAGCAATCTAATTTGGTTTCTCATCTTTGGTTGGGGTTTCTTGTAAATACTATTAAAACGTCCTGCTCTGGCATTAAACACAGAAAATGAATCCAAAGAAACCCACGTCTGAATTAAAGGGCTAGGTCAGGGCCATCCTAAATAGGCTTGTCATCGAAGGAACGAATCTGCAGATCGCCATCCCGGAGTTTGACAGAAATGCGAATCTGCGAGCGGGAGCGGGACGGCTCGCGGGAAGGGCGGAGCTTGGAGGCAGGGCCTGACAGGGGGCGGGGCGGAGAGATGTGGCGGGGGGCTGAGGGTGAGGGGGCAGGGAGAAGGTTCTTCCTGAAGCCTCGGGTCGGGCCCCAGAGGTACCATCCTACCCCACCCCATCCTCCTGCGGCCTTGCGCTTTTGACCTTAGTGATCGAAGTGGGGGCTCTGCTGGTCGCTGGCCGTGACCTTGAGGGAACACCTTGAGCACGCACCCACTCCTCCTCCTTATCTGGGAAATGGGCATAATTCACTACACACCTCCAGGGCCAGAAGCAGGAAATTGCTCGGTGCGATCCTAGTGCGAAGTCATCACCCGCAGAACGAAGATTAAACTGCGGGGACGCGGGGGTCAAGAGTTTGAATACTTTGGCAACGATTCCCTAGATTACTCTTTCATCCCTAAAAGATTGAGATTAAATGATCACCGAGGTTATTGTCTCTCTGAATTATATAAACTTTTGGGGGAAAATGAGTAACGATGGTGGGATGGCCTCTTGCTTTGGAGGACCGACTGAAAAAGTTGAGGCTCTAGAGAAAAGGCCAAAAAAAAAAAAAAAAAAAAAACTTGGTTGGAAGGGGAGGGGTGTGGATTGGAGCAACCTGTCCTGTCCCTGTTCCCTCCCCCATCCCACCTCCGTCCCAGTCTAGAAACATTTTCCCCCGAGATGTCAATTTTCAGGGTTCCGTTTTTCCTCCATTCTATAAGGCTCAGTATAGACTCCTCAGGCCCTGTGACAGTTCCCCTTCCAAAGTGGGTCTCTTGGTATTATTTGCATTGGGACAGGCCAGATTAGGAAACTGGGGACAGAGAAGGAATAAGTCACTCTGGTCCCAGGAATTGTCAGAGAAGGAAGGGAATGTGCTAAACTAAGGCTTTGCAAGCAATAAAGGGAGGTTCCTAAAACAATTCCATCAGACAATCTTACCAGCTACTGGATTCTCACTGGTCGCTTGACCCAGCACTTGCTCATCCTATCCCTCCCTCCCACCTCTACCCTCCTCAGGTTAGCCCACTTGGAGTTGAGAGTCTTTTCTACTCCTACCTAAACCTTTTTGTTCCGTTTCTAAGACTTAAGTTGCCAATTTCATTAGTCTGGATGTTTCCTTCTCTGCACAATTAGCTGGGTCTTTTGCTGTCTCCAGGTAATCCCTTTGATCATTACTCCACCTTATTCCCTCACCACCAAGGCACACTTCTTTCCCAGAATGCTTCTATCCTCAGTTTTTAGTAACTAGGAATAAGTGATCCCATCTGTTGCTCTTCCCTTTCAAAAACAGAGAACCAGTTCTACTTTGTCCTCCACAGTCATAGTGATGTGTTTCAAACAAAGTTTATTGTACAAAAGAAAGATACAGTGAAAATTCAGTGTCAGAGTTGATTCCCCATTACTGCAGAGGAAGGGGAGGGCTCCCTGGGGTGCTCAGTGTGTAGCAAAATGTATGTGGGTGGTGATTTCTGGGATGAGATAAAACCTTCTCCACAGAAGTCTATCTCTCCATTCCCCCTTTAGCATCCTCCCCTGTTTCCCCCCTAGCCAGGAGGAAGAAAGGATAGAACTTTGAGAGGAACAGGTTGTGTTGCCACAAAGACTAGAGGGGGAAAAGGCTCTGTTTGGAGGTGAGGCAATTTCTTCTGGTGCATCAGAGCCATGGGGCAGTACTTATAATAAAGAGGCAACAGGAGGGGGCCCTCCAATTTGGAGGCACTGTTGTATGCCCTATCCTTAGAGCTCCTAATAACTTGGAAATAAAATGTATTTGTTGGTTAGCACAGGGAGACCTATCCAAGTGGAAAGATAACTAACAATTCCAAGGGATGGGAGTAGGGAGACAAGTCCTAGAACCTAACTTATTCCATTGCATGGCCCTGGAGCTTCAGAGATAGGACTAAGACTGAACTTGGACAATCCTGAAAAGCTTCCTTAAACAGGGTATGCTTGGGGGACTCTTCAGGAAAAATCAGCTCTGGCTTTGGGAATACCTCTAGAAAGCATAACTACTGGAAGAGAACTTAAGAAATGGGAGGGGCCAACACTTCAGGAACTCCCAAAATGGGTATAGCTGCCATCAATTAATTCTCAATAATGTGAAAACCATAGTGAATCAAATGTATACTTTTCCAAAGAGAGGAGGGTCTCAGAATGTACCAAGTCCCATCATTGTAGGCTCTATGAGAAAGGGAAGGCTAGGAGAGAGCAGCTCAGCTTTGAGGAAACCAAATGTGTCACTGGGATCTTCCTTGAAAGGCCAGCCTGGCCTGGCCTATCCTGACCCCACTACTCAGAGCTTCAGGGGAGAGGGGGAGGAAATAATGTCCCTCTACCTGAGTATGTTCTTCCACTTTGTGACAGGGCTCCTGGAAGGGGAATATAGACCTGAGTCAGGCTGCCAGAGGCCTCCTTCCTGGGCCTACCTTGAGGATACCCTGTAGTTCTCTTGCTGGGACCCCTTCCAATCCATCGATGTGTGATGGCCAGTGCTTCATCTTCTATTTGCTTCTTCCCAAAGCCCTTGCTCTCTCCCACTTCACACAGCCTGAAGTTCTCCCTGGAGACGGCTCAGCTCTTCTAACTCCTGCTGGTGTCGATCAGTTTTATGGGCAACCAGGGATCGGTAAAAGTGGAGGGCAAAGGCAACAAAAACCAAGCCCACAGGTACCATGATCACTGTAGAGGCCATAGCAGCATGCCACCCAGGTCCATGGGGTGAGGCCACTGGCCCCTGGCACCTCTGTGAGCAGGTCACAGCTGGGGGCCCGACTCTGGGTGATGTTTCCGAGGCTAAGGTCACAGCTGGAGGGCTCAAGGGGGCCACTGGCTCTGTCAGGGATAGTCCAGGACTTGGGCCCATGGAGGCTGGTGCATCAGGTAAAGGGCTCTCAGGACCCCTTGAGGCCAAGGAAGAAGGGATCTCAGGTACAGGGGCCACCGTAGGCCCTCCAATAGGCATGAACTTTACCCAACCAACCAAGACCACTTCAGCTAGGAAGAGGAAAGTGCCCAAGGCTGTGGAAAACCCCCAGGCCAGCTCCACATAGCGGTGGAGTCGCTGATGGGGAGACTGGTGGACAGAATTTAGGTTGTGAATGTTGCTGACGGCCTCAATGTGGGGCAGCAGGCAGGTAGACACCATGAGGGCGAAGAGGTGGACGGCCACCAGCACTGTGGTACAGGCACTAAAAGCCACCAGCAGCCCTGGGGGGTAGTCGTGGTTGGTCTCTAGTTGGACCTCCACCATGGCCACCTGGAGAGGAGAGTCAGGGGTTCAGGGACCTGGTATATAACTCCCAAACCTCCCCACCTAGACCCAGCTAATTAGACTTTACCCCCTTCACAGAACTCAGGTTATCTAGCTCTCTAACTGTATTTTCCCTTCTTGGATCTTACAGAGCTTACCTGATTACTGTGGAGTTTGACAGAAGGGAAAGAAGAGGCAAAGAGGGCAGGGAGCCAGGTAAGAAGGTAGGAAAAATGTGGGGGGAGGGGAATCCTTTGGACCCAGTTATTTTAGGAAATTGGGACATGGCAGATGGCAACAGGTGCTGCTCAAAGATAGGGATCTGGGCCAGTCTCAGAGAAAATGCAACCAGAAGCTCTCCCTCTCCTTTTTGATGATCTATCACCTTATTCCCATTTCACTGCTTTCTCCATCGCTTTACCCAGCCCCCCTCTTTGCCATCAAAATTTTAGTAAGCTGCCTTCTAGACTAGAACCTACTTTCTACCCTGGGTTACTATGTTTCCCCTTTGGAACCCGGACATCAGTCCTCCTACCCTTACAGGAGGGCAGCCTGGCCCCTTAAGCCGTCACCTCAGCAACATGACAGCAGGGACCGGATTGTCTCCCTAGGAACAAGTTTGGGCTTTAGGGCTAAGATTTGCTGTAGCCTTGTTATAATAGATCCTACCTGCAAGGATGCCCTATTCTTCTCTAGGGTTATCAATATTCTCCACCACCCACCTTTCTGCCCTTCCTCCTGCAACAACTACTTTCCTTAGTAGGCCAAGACTTTCTTCTGCCCCAACAAACACCACCTTCTAGGTGCTTTGGTCCTCAAAAATTCATCCTGATCTTTCCCTGAACAGGCAGAAATAGAGATGGTGGAAGTGGAGTGTAGGGAAGGAGAGGGAATGGGACAAGGACTCTGTAGGATAACAAGTTTGAAATCATCCTTGGCCTGTTCTTATCTACCATCCATACACACTTTTCACCTTTCAAATGAAATAATTTTGTCCAAATTTCTTAATTTAAGTGAGGAAACTGAGGCTCACGGAGATAGTCATTTGTGAATTAATGGCAGAGCTCAGATAAGAACCTAGGTTTTCTAACTTCCAACTTATTCTACTTCACTTAAGTCTCAACTCCTGAATCAGAAGTCCCTTTTCTTTCATCAGAATGACACTGCCACCTAAGTCCTTTATTAGATTATGAAGTTCCCCATCTTCTTTCCTGGTAGAGTGGAAAGGATACAGTACTGGTCTTTTAATCTGGAGATTTGCATTCTATCAGGTAACTCACTAGATAACCTTGGACAAGCCACTTCTCTATAACTTCAGTTTCTCCAGCTGTAAAATGGTGTTGCCTCAGATGGTTTCTAAGGCCCCCTTGCAGCTCTAAAATTCTGCAAGCCAGCATTCCCTATCACTTTCCCAATCAATTATCACCCTCCTGATCTGCATTCCAAAGCTTTCTCACCAGATTTTTCTCTTCTCAGATAGCTTCTCTCTAAGCTCCAGGCATTCTCACCCTCTAGTCCTGTTCTCTGTACAGGAATTATTACTTGATTCTAAGAGGCAGCCCAGCACTGTTATCAGTTCTGGCTGTGAACATCTTCTTCACTGCCTTTACCACATCCGGATTTTGACTCTCAACACCCAGGGTTGGCAGCCTTTAGAGCATCTGCTGTCCTGGAGCCCTGATCCCCCTCCCCACCCCCATACAGCATTAATTTTTATTCCCTTTACTATTCTTCCTTTCTCCACTACTCCATCACCCCAACGTCTCTAGAAGCAACCTCCTCACCATGGCAAAACCGGAGAGCAAGGCAGATGTTCGGCTGGAGGCTTTGAGTTTGGCTCGGCTGAGGTAGAGGCGGCGCCAGCTAAGAGCCCGCAAAGAGTGCTGGCTGGCTCCCATGAGGTCCAGGTAGCCTCGATGCACAAAGTCCCGGTAGGTAGCTGAACCTCCAGGGCTCTCTCCAGCCTCAGGGTTAAGGGGGGCCTGTTCTCCTGCATCCCCCTCTCCTCCTTTCATCCTGGAGAGTCCAGGCAAATGTGGAGGGGGGGGGAGGAGAAACCCTGGGGCTGAAACAGGGGCTAAGCCTAAGAGAGAAAAGCTCTGGGAACTGGACCACCTGATTCCTAAGGAGCAAAAGAGCAGAGAACACTAGGGTTTTGGATGGGAAGCCAAGAAGCTATGCCAGTGCAGGGAAAGTTCTAAGAATTCAAAGGAAATGAGGAGCGTCCCTGAGCATCCCCAGTTTGCTGGTCAAATCTGGAAGAAGGGTGAGCAATAGGGAAAGGAGAGGGGAGCATCAGAACTAGACAGAGCTAGGATGCTTGGTTCCCGGAAGGAAGAAGTCAGTTTAGAGCTTCAGGCAAAGAGGGCCCTAGAGGAGTAGGAGGCGGGAGCCCCAGAGGCTGAAAAAGAGAAGAGGCAGAAACAGGAACTGGAGCTAGGGGCGGGGACGGGGGAGGAGAAGGGCCAGCCACATGATGAGGGAGGAGCTGGGAAGAGACCAAATCCTCAGTCCGAACACTCTGGCCCAGAGACCCATAAATGTGCCTGCATTAAGTTACCCTCTCCAACAGTCAAGATTCTTGGATCCCAGCTTCCCTCTAAGTTGCTTTTCTTAATTCTTCCCCCACCCCCCCAACCAAACTCTACATTTCAATCTTGGGGAAAAAAATTTTTTTTTTGGGGGGGCGGCAGAGTAGAGCCGTTGGATGGACACAGATGCAACAGGTATCAACGACCCTCTTTGGGTCGGAAGTTAAATCTCATAAGGAGAAAATCCCATAAAACCAAACTGATAAAAATCTTAAGCTGGGGCAGACCGTGAGATGGGAGTCATGAGTAGGAAGAGACCATGGAAACTGGGTGGTCTATTCTCTCATTTGGTACACAAATCCTACTCTATGTACTCTGACAATACTCAAGACACTTTCAGGGACCAGAAGTTTAGATTTCCTCCCAAACTGCCCCACCTTCCCACTTAAACAAAATAGACACACCATAGGCCTCAGCTGGAAGATTTTATGTTTTATAGCAAACCATATTGTACAATTCCGAGATCCAGGGGGCCTGGGGCCCAGCCCAGCCCAGCCCACTCCCCTTGCTCCCATTTTCTCAGTTTCCTTTTCTGTGCCCTCATCCTTCAAATCCTCTATAGTTCCATCTCCAAACTGCTTCTCCCTACCCCAACCCTCCCCTCCCCTCCCGGCCTTTGGTCCACCTCTTCCCTCCCTCCCCCAATCCTTTTTCCCTCCCTGTTACCTGAGGTATGTGGTTCACTCTGTCCTCTCCCCTCCCCCCTCTCTCCCAAGTGGTTTAGTCCATGTGGCCAGAGGATAGCCTCCTCAGCCACTCCTCCCTTTGGGCTTGGGGTATCTTTCCCAGGACAAACCCATAGGTGGAGCTAGCTGCAGAGCTCCGAGCCACGCCTCTTGGGTGGAGATTCAGGAGGAGTGGCTGTTACTATAGTGACAGGGATGAGTAAAAGAGGAGAGAAAGGGAGAAAAAAAAAACCCTGGAAATTCCCATGGCAACCTAGAGGGGCCTTTCCAGCTGGGACACTAGCTTTGGGAGTGTGTCCATTGGCTGCTACTTCCTTGGCAACCAGGAGTGGCATTTCCCTGGGCAAATGGGATGCAAGTTTCCACGACAACAAAAGGGGTGGGAAAAAACCAGCTTTGGGGAATCCCTTCTCCCCATCACTGGCTGTCTGGCCCTGGGGGAGGGTAGGAGAGGATAGATACAGTAAAAGTAAGACCGGAAATGTCCCAGTCCAAATTGCCAACGACCCAATCCAAACTGGTAACTTCCCCCGACCCCTTTCCCCTTCCCCAACTCCCACCTCCCCATCCCCAAAGTCCCCTAAGTTCAAGTAACACTTCAGTACAGATGAATGTTCAAGTATTTTTCTGGGAAGTGGGGTAGTCTGGAGATCCCTCACTTCCCTAGCAGGGCCCCCGATTCCCTGTACAGCAGTAAAGGCCCCTGTCCTCTCCCCACCTCCACAATTAGCTGCCATGTCAGTGACGGTTCAAGAGTTGGAGAGGGGAGAGGAAGGGACAATCTTAGGGTGATAAGGATGGAAGAGGAGAGCCCTTGGCCTGCCTGATGCTCCCCCATAGCTTGCTCCCATCCCCTCCCTTCCCTCTGTAGCCTCACCTCATCCCTCTTTCCCCAACCCCAATTTTAGTTCCCTTTGAGCTGCCCTCAATCTGACACCCGTTTCTCCCACTTTCTGTTTTCCCTTTTTAGCCCTCCCCCACCCTCCCCCAAATATGTGGTCCTCGGTCCCTTTATGCTTCAGTTTGTCTGCTTACCGTCCCTCCCCCCACTGCCTTCCCCATCCCCCTGGATCCCCGTTAGCAATGTGCAGATCGCCCCACCACCAGAACCTTCCCCAGCCACATTCCCAATCCCCTCCACCTAAATGCTGCCCCCCTAAACTTCCCCCCTTTCAAGCCCCCCAGTCCCTCCCCCAAGTCAGTACCTCTGCCCCACTTCCCCCCAGGACAGTGAAGTAGGCAGGGGCATGGGAGGGGAAGACATTGACCCCCAGGAATATATCAGTGCAGGGGGTTGGGGGTTATTCTTGAGTCTCTGTGGGAGAATCAAGTCAGAAGGTAGAGAGACCCAGCCCCTGGGTGATGGACTGGGGAAATGGGGAAAAGGGCCCCAAGATAAGGGCTTGCAAGTCCTGGGGGAAGTTGGGGGGCACCCCACTAGCTGTCCTTGAGCAGCAGCTTCTCCTCAGGGCATCGGAAGGGACCAGGGGGACCTGCAGCTGCCAGCCTGGCACAGGCTTCAGGTGAGAGTTGGCGACAGGAGCGAAGATCCAGGCGTCGAAGTCTGGGGCATCGTCGGAAGAGCGGGAGGCAGTGATCCGTGAGGCGGTGGCAACCTGAGGGTGGCAGCGGCTGACATGTGGCTCACTCTGGGGAGGGGGCAAAGCTACTAATGAGGGCTGAGGAGCTCCTGGTAGCAGGGGAAAGGGATGAGGGTTGCTTACCCGCTAGGTTGAGGTGAACAAGGGTCTCACGGAGCGGGGAGGTGGGGGCTGTGAGGAGGTGGACACTGGGATCCCCAACATGGGCGCAGTGGCTGAGGTCAAGGGCACTGAGCTGGGGAGCATGGCGTAGGAGAAGGCGGAGGGAGGCATCTGTCAGCTCCAGGCCAGCCAGACGCAGCTCAGCCACCCCTTGAAGCCGTCCCCTGCTTTCCGTTTGGCCTAGAGGTACAGGAGAGGGAGTCAGGCCCTATATGGATCCTTATTCTCTTTCCCCAGTTCAGAGTACTAACAATCCCAGCATCTACCCTTCCCACTCATGGGGGAATATTAATATGAAGAACAGGTGCTGAGAGAGGTTGGAAGGGACAGATTAAAGAGATGTGAATTACTGAAAGAAACAGGCATATTTTTCTTACACTCTTTCCCTATCTCAAATACTCTATGGCATTCTCTCCAGCTAAGTTCAAGCAGGGTTAACAGAAAGAAAAAACATCCATGTCTTGGTCTCAGCTCTATTATATCATTGTTTTACTTTACCTTTCCTGGGCCTCAGTTTCTCATCTGTAAAATAGGTGTACTATTTTTAAAGGGTTGGCTTGGATGTTAGAGATCACCTAATTGGAACTCTTCATTTCAAATGCAAACAACTTTGTTCTGCCTACTCAGAAAGATATTAAGAGGTGCAGACTCTGAGTGAATATGAAAATGTTTTGAAAAATCTGAAAGCTTTCACAGACAGAAGAGATAATAATAATAATAATTAGCCACTCCAAGCTCAAACACTTCAAATCCTGCTTAGCCCAAAGTGGCCTGTTTTCACAACTTTTAGTACCAATTTCTATTTCATTTAGGTGGCCCTGATGAACTGGCTAATCAAATGCAAAATTCCTAAACAGTCAACTTCATTGAAAGCTATACAAGTACACGAACAGTCAACAGCCTGATCACAACTAGAGTGGTGCAGAGATTTGATGAATTTTGAAGATAGGGAAGGAGAAAAAAGCCATACGCTAGGGGCCAGAGATTTAAACTCTAGCCCTAGCTCTGAATAGCCTATGTCTTCAGTTAAATCACTTCATTTCCATGGTCCCCAGTTTTCTTACAAATAATTGGGTTACAAAGAGATCATAAAAGAGGGAAAAGGACCCACTAGTCCAAAAATGTTTGTAGAAGCCCTTTTTGTTCCTGGCTAGCAAGGAACTGGAAACTGAGTGGATGCCCATCAATTGGGGAATGGTTGAATGTTATAACATATGAAAATAATTGATTATTATTGTTCAATAAGAAATGATTAGCAGGACGATTTCAGAAATGCCCAGGAAGACTTACATGAATTACTGCCTGACAGAAGTAGGCAGAACCAAGAGAATATTCTGCACAGTAACAATGAGATTACAATGATAATGAAAAAGTAAAAACTTGGCTTTTTTCAGCAATTAGGTGATTCAAGGCAATTCCAAGAGATTTGGAATGGAATGGGCCATCCACATCCAGAAAACCATGAAGATGAATATAGATCAAAGCATAGTATTTCACCTTTTTTTTTGGTTGTTGTCTGCTTGTTATTTTTTCCTTCCCCTCCTTTCTCATGTCTCCCCCCACACACACACATTGGCTGGTTTTTTTTTGTTTGTTTGGTGCAAGATGATGAATTACACATGTTTTACCTATACAGGATTGCTTGCTATCTTGGGGAGAGGAGGAAATTTTAGAATACAAGGTTTTGTAAAGGTGAAAACTATCTTTGCATGTATTTGGAAAAATAAAATATTTGTTAAAAAAGAAAAAACTGATGAGCAGAGTAATATCATGAAATCATGAAGTCATAAGCAGATGATTTCAGAAAAGTTTGTTCAGACTTACATGAACTGACGCTGAGTGAAGCAAGCAGAACCAGGAGAACACTGTACACAGTAACAATAAGATTATGTGATGATCAACTGTGATAGACTTAGCTCTTCTCAACAATGAAGTGATTCTAGGCAATTCCAATAGATTTGGGATGGAAATTGCCAACTGCATCCAGACAATTACGAAGACTGAATGTGGATCAAAGCAAAACTTTTTCCACCTTATTTGTTTGTTTTTCTTTATTGTGGCTTTTTCCTGTTAGTCTGATTTTTCTTGTACAACATGACAAATATGGAAACATGTTTAAAAGAATTTCACATATTTAACTTGTATCAGATTATTTGGTATCTTGGGGAGGGAAGAGGTAAAGGAAAGAGAGAAGAAAATTTGGAACTTTTTTCTTAAAAATCTTAAAGTCTTAAATCTTAAAAAAGAATGTTTGAAAACAATCTTTTCATGTATTTGGAAAAATAAAATACTTTTGAAAATTAAAAAAAAAAAAACCAAATAACTGTATTAAACCTATGTTGGGGGAAAGAAGAAGAAAAACTTTAAAAAGAGACAGGATTATTGATTAGGATAGATGGGATAACAAATGAAGCAATAATAAGTAGAAGTACTTAATTCCATTATACATCTGGCTTTTTTCTACTAAGGAGAACAATCTTCATACCAAGAAAATAAGACAAAAGTGGTTAATAAGGAAGTAAAATTCAAGATAAGAAGGTAGAAAAAGGGCACCTAGTTACTCTCAATGAGTTAAGAGTCACCATCAGGCCTAAAAGCATTAAATTCCAGGGAAATGAAAGAACAGGATGACATAGCTGCTGAGCTGCTACTGCTGATCTTCAGAAACTGTGAAGGATGAAAGACGTGCTGAAAACTAGAAAGAGGCAAACAATATGCCTGGTTTCAAAAATGATAAGGCAGATTCTTGAAAAAATATATATATGACACAGAAAAAAGACCTGTCAGACTAAGCTAATTTCCTTTTTTTGACATACTCACTAGAATGGTAGACTGAGAAGTGCATTTTACCTAAGAAACTGACAAAATCTCTCAAGATGCTCGTGAGCAAGTTAGTGATATGTAATTAGATAATGATGCAGCTAGTATTCAGAATTGGATGAATTATCAATCTAACCCAAATTGTAGCAACTAGAGGAAAATCACTAGTGGAATGCCAAAGAGACCTGTTCTGTTCTGCTCAACATTTTTATTAATGCCTTGCATGAAGATATAGATGGAATGCTCTTCAAATATTAATTCCATTAGATAATATAAAATTTTCATCTATAAGATCTTTGCATCATTTCTTGGAGAAGGTTCAGATTTCCAAGATCTACAGAGAATTAATGTAAACACAAAAGAAAGAAAACCATTCCCCAAATGACAAGTGGTCAAAGGTTTTGAACAGTTTAGTTCACTTGTAAAAGAGAATTGCAAAACTATGAACTATCATATGAGAGATTATTCTAAATCATAACTGATAAGAAAAATGGGAATCAAAACAACTCTGAAATTTTGTGTCACTTTGAACAAACTGACAAAGGTAGGGACAATCAGGAAAAAAAATAAGGATAATAGATGTTGGAATGGTTTTTGAAACACAGGTTCACTAGTATGTTGATGGGAGTTTTGAATTGGTCTAGCCATTCTGAAACAATTAAGAATGACAAAAATTTCCAAACTCTTTACCCAAGAGTTTAAAGATTAGAACAAAAGGGGGCAGCTAGGTGGTGCAGTGGATAGAGAACCAGCACTGAAGTCAGGAGGACCTGAATTCAAATCTGGCCTCAGACACTTAACTAGCTGTGTGATCCTGGGCAAGTCACTTAACCCTAAGGCAATTGCCTTGGCAAAGGAAAAAAAAAAAACAGAAAAAAGTGCTAAATCCTTGAAATAAACTAAAACATTTATAATAGTACTTTTTGTAGTAGCAAAAAAAATGGAAACAAAGTAGATGCCCATATGTATCTAAACAAATTATGATACAGGAGTATACCACCTTGAGAAATGACAACTATACAAAAGCATGGGAAACCTTATATGAACTGATACAAAGTGAAGAAATCAGAATCAAGAAAATATCAAGAAGTACAAGGACTGCAACTGTGTAAATGGAAAGAACAACAATATAATCAAAATTGAGTGTTGTGAAATAATGACCAAGCTTGACTCCATAGAAGAGGTAGAAAATTGTAGCTATAGAATAGTGCATATGCTGTCAGATTTGGCTGCTGTGTTGGTTATTTTTTTCCTCTCATTTTTTCTCCTTTGTTATAAAAGGTGACTTTCTAGGAGGGGCAAAGGAGAAGGATATATTAAGATATTAAACTATTTTAAAGGTTTAGAGGGAAAGAACAGATAATCCTATGAACCTAAAATTAATTTTCATACTTAATTCAAAAAAATTCAAAACATTAAGGCTGGGGAAGACACAAAGACATCACAAATCTAGTTTGTGTGGAAACCTCCCCCAAAACTTAAGAGGACTGAATGGACTAAAAGCTCATTGTTGCTATTCAACCTTGTTTCCAAGAGGACCAATAACACCATGGGGTGATGTCCTGACATGCCCATGAATTGGATTTCAGTGAAGCAGAGTTGCACAAAGTTGTCAGCTTCACTCTCTCTTCTTGAGTCATCAAAGTCCAGGAGCAATAGTGATGACCCAGATACAGTGAGTGACCGTGGTCTTCAATGTCTGACCAAGCTCTAAGTGCTCCTTATTCATGGCCACTGAAACAAACTGTTCTCATCTGCCCATTCCCATAGGGAAAACTTCATATGCTTGGGGAAAACACCTCCCCCCCAACTCACCAATGGGATAGAGGTCTCAACTTGGTTTTACTGGGATATGGCTACCTTATTATTATCATGCTACACATTAGTAGAAACACAACATATACTTTGCACTGGCAAGCTTATATAGTCTGCCCATGATGGTCCGTCAGCATTCAGAATACTGTGTTCAGTTGTAAATGCTACATTTTAGCAACAATATTAACAGATTAAAGTGTATCCAAAGAACGATCAGGGTGAGGTAGAGAGCCTCAAAATCATGAAGTACAAAGATATGTTCAAAGATGTTTTAAATGTAAAAAAAGCTGTCTAAAAGGGGGCAGGAGAAGTTTTCTTAAAGTTTTTTAAAAACTATCACATGGAAGAAAGATTAGATTTTTTTTTTTTTTTTGCTTGTTCTTAATGAATGAATGAATGAACAGTAAGTGTACTGTTGTTATTGTTTGCATTAGGGGGCACAGTGGAGTCAGGAAGACCCAAGTTTATCTTCCTAAGTTCTAATAAAGTCAGACACTTCATAGCTATAGGACCCTGGACAAGTCACTTAATCCTGTTTACCTCAGTTTACTCATCTGGAAAGTGAGCTGGAAAAGGAAATGGCAAACTATTCTAGTATCTTTACCAAGAAGACCATAAATGGGGTCCCAAACAATGAGACATAACTGAAAAAATAAATAACAAAAAATGGGTGATATATTGTTTAACTTAAAAGAAAAATCCCTAAAAACTCAAAGTTGAAACGAGTGAGAAATAATAAATTTCCCATTACTGGGAAGTTTTTTTAAAGAAAGGTGACTATTTTTTGAGTCTTACAAAGGGGATTTTCTTTCCATGTATGAGTTCAATTATACCAACTCTGATCCAACTCCCACATTTTTTGATTCTATTAATGATTGCTCTACTTTCTTTATAGAACTATTATAAGGTTCAAATGAGATAATGGATATGAAAGTGCCTGGTGTCAAACAGAATTAAGCTATCATTCATCAAATGGAACAATTCCCAATTTTCAAACACAGACTTTGACCTTCTACTTTTAATTCTTTACTCATTCTTTCTAGATTCATTCTGCCTAGAATTTGAGTGTAATGGAAAAAAACACTAGATTTGGAGACAGAACATGAATGCTTGAAACCGAGTTCTGATAATTTGTGTGACCTTGAGTCTGCATTTAACTTCCCTTGTCCTCAGTTTCCTTATTTAGCATAAAAGTGATGGACTATGATTATATAATGCTACCTGTGATTCTTCCCCAAAAATTTCACCATTATCCTCATCCCTTAATATCTACCTGTTAAAAACTGATCTATTCTTCAAATCTCAGCTTAATTCCCACCTATTTCAACTTCATAAGGGAGCACCATCAGAGAAAGAATTGTTCATTCTTATCTTTGCAAAGAGTACAGCTTGGAGAGCAGCGGTGTTTGCACATGGAGTTCTGCACCTAGTAGGTTCTCAAATGGTGTTTGATAAATAAATGAATGAATAGAATGTAGATAGAAATGGGAGAGATTTCACCTGGAAAGAGCCTGAAAGCTAAAGAACCTTTTAAGAGGCAGCACCTGGTTTGGTGTCAGGTGGAGGCAACAGTAGCTCCCTGAGCTGGGAGTCCTTAACATCCTCAATCCAGCGGAGGTCCAAAAGCCGCAGTGCAGGCAATGGGGCTGAGCCCAATGCTGAGACCGAGAGCCAAGAGCAGCCCGACAGCACCAGCTCCTGCAAGCCTGTGAGACAGGGTACAGGTTCAGATACTTAGCTCCAGACTGAGTCTCTGCTCCATCAGCCTTCCCCTTTCCTCTTCCCCCGCTTCATACCTTGAAGCCTGTTCAGGAGCCACATGAGCTGCTTCTTGGAAACTCCTGTCCAGCTGAGATCCAGGGCCCGGGGTTGCCGCCTAACCACACCACTCAGCATTGGTGGGGTTAGTGATTTTCTTCGGCTCAGGTCCATTCGGGGCCACAGACGCTTGTCATAGCACCTGGGAAGCACAAGGGGAAGACAAAGACCAAAAGCCACAAGACTCAGCTGTGTTCCAAGAGAATATCTCATTGCCCCTTCCAAGCCCTGTCTTAAACCTGGACTCCTGGCACATATCCTGCCTTCCAGGACTCTTGCCACTGTGCCACTATTCTTTCTTCCCCGAGTCGTCCTCTTTCTCTTCCCCATAAACTAATGATATAATAGATGCTCTTATGAAGAGAGAGAAAAGAACTATAGGAGAAAGGCTGCCGCCTGCCAGCCCCACCTCCCCACTCCCTGTGCCTGCCTTCTCTGCCTGGCTTTGGAGTAGCAGCAGCCAAACCATGAGTCCAGCTGGACCTGAACATCCAGGGGGCTCATCTAGCCCACTATCTTGCCAACTTCCGTCCTGCCATTCTTCTTTCTACAGTCTTTCAACCCAACAATTTTCACTGCTGTCCTAATGACTCTGAAATCTTTATCTTCAGTTCCTGAGATACCCAAATATATGACAGACATCTTTCCCTAGATGTCCCCAAGGAACCTCAAATTTTACAAATATAATATCTTACCACCAAATTACTTCCCTGACTTCTCCATTTTTGTCAATGGCATCAACATTTCCCCATTTCTCCTGGATCCGAGTCTTAGAAGTCATCTTTCAACCTCCCCTCCCCCAACACTCAACCTTTCACCAAATTCTGTCAGTTCTTCCATAATCTCATACACTCATCATACTTTTTCATTTCCTATGCTATCTTCTATCTCAGATCAGGGCCTCATTGCCTCTTTCCGGGACAAATGTAATAGCATCTAGCCTCTCCTAAAGCCAATTCATCTAGATTAATCTAACTAAGGTCTATCACTTCCTTATTCAAAAATCTCAAATTGCTTTACGTATTGAAAACAAAGTTCATACTACTTAGACTAGCATTTAATGCCCTCTGCAATCTTGCCCTTTTCTAGCTTCTCTCCATTCACTCTTTTATTCCAATATACCTCTCCTCACGAAGTCTTCCCTGAACTCCCAAGCCAACAGAACAGAATCATAGACTGAAGAACTAGAAGGGACCTTAAGAAGTCACTGATCATTTAGCCCAACTCCTTTCTTTAACAGAACAGGTAACTGAGGTACAGAGAATAAGTTACTTAAGGTCATACAGCTAGTAAATGTCTATTAAATAGTGAAGTAGAGCCCAAACCCGAGCAATTTCTTATTTAAGGAATATCTCAACTTCTTTGGTATCTTTTGTAGTTATTTGTGTCCATATGCTATTTCCCCAATTAGATTACAAACTCCTAGAGAGAAGGGACAATGTTTTATTCCTTTTTGTATCCTTAATTCATAGCAGAGAGTAAGCAGAGCTGAGGGGCCTTGCACATTTTCCCCTAGACTTGTGCTATTACTGGTATAGAGGAGGGGTAAGGAACCTTTTTTTTCCTACCAAAAGCCCTTTGGATATTTATAGCATCATTTGTAGGCCACACAAACTTATCAACTTATAGAACTCAAGCATTGGGAGGTTGTTGTACCTAGCTTTTAGCTCATGATGGCCAGTAGCTGTTTTAGCAAATGATTTTGTGGGCCTTATACTGCCTACAGAGCAGATGTTTCCTATCCCTGGTGTAGAGAGTTTTCAGTGAAGATTTTCTTTTAATTTCTTTTATCAATAGAGACCAGCACTATTTCTGCAAATGATGGCCTCAGAGAACTCCCTAGATAGAGCTCTGAGACATTGTCCAATATCACACAATTAATACGAAGCAAATCTTCAACACATCTCTAATACTGAGGTCAGCTCTATCTTTTATTTATACTATTTTACCATAATGTATGCTTAATAAGTCCTTTACATTATCCACCTCTAGCATTTGCCTAGGTTCTTTTTCCTACCCCTATCAAACTCCAAATCACTCTTCCTCCTTTCTCAATGAACTTAGTAGAGATGAAAATCTCTCTCTTATCCAGAATTCCTTTTCCCTGTCCTTGGTGACAACAATATTTATGTTGATGACCCTGTGGACATCTCGACCTCCTAGTTTATCAAAATCCTCAATCCCTAGAACTCCATTCTCCACACTGGCTACCAACAGTGTGGTTAGTTAGACCCAAACATCAACCAAAACCATTCTACTTAAAGATCTTGAATTTTAAAATCTCCCTATCATCACAATCTTCAGTTCTTCCACATCTCCTACTGAACCTCTTAAACCTGTTCTTTATCTTGATGGTGATCTTTGATCCTATGCTCTCTCCCCCTTTTCTATGGCTTCATCTCTGTTCTGCCTCATTCAACTTAGAATCTTTAGTTAACAAATTAAAAAAGATACTGTCCTTCATTCTTGAATCCCTTTCCTTCTTGTCTTTGTGGGGTTCACACTCTGTTAATTTTGGTTCCTCCTCACTATCTACTTTCTATTCCCAATCTATTCTAATAGGGGGAGGAAATAAAACCACGTTAACTGAGCTCCCTACAAATTCACATTAGCTAACTTCAAATGAGTGCTCATGACAGCATGACAATCTTTTTCTTGATCTCTGAATGACTACTGCATGACTCAGAATAGCTATTCCAAACTTCTGTCTCCTCAGGTCTCCAGCTCCATCTTCAATCCCATCTCTAAAAATAGATGATTTTGCTTCAAGCTTCATTGAGAAGACTGAGGCTTTCTCTCATGAATACCCTCATTTTTCCTCCAAACTTCAAAACTCCTTACCCCTTCCTTTGCCCCAGTCTCAAAGGCTTTTTTCTTTGCCAAAGCTAATCCCTCCCTATGAGCCCTTGTTTTCATCTTCTTCAGAAATTTCCCCCTCATCAACTGTTCTATGAGGTCAAGTCCCCAATGCTTACAGGTATGCTTAGGTCTCCTCTAGCAGTGCTTAGCACAGTGCCTGGCACATAGTAGGTGTATAATAAATGTTTACTGACTATCTTTAAAAACTATTCCTTGACCCTGCCATGACCTCATTGCTCAACTCTTTAAGAATAATGTACATTCCTTGCCTCTAGCTCCTCACCAAGTCCTTGTAATATAGATTCTGATTCTACCACTCGACTGAAACTACTCTTCCCAAAGTTCACCAGCAGCTTTTTGATTGTTAAAGCCAGTGGACTTTTCATTCTCCTTGATTTTTTTTACATCAACACTGCTGACCAGTCCTTCCTTGATTTCATAATATAGCTTTTTCCAGGATTTCATCCTATCTATCTAACTGCTCTTCAATCTCCTTTCCTTATTTACAACTGTCTCCTGTCCCCTAAATATGAGTGTTCCCCCAAGACTCTGTCCTAGTTCTTATCTTCTCTCTATATATACCTTATTCTTTGATAATCTTATCTGCTGTCATGGGTTCAACTGTCACTGATGACTCTCAAATCTACATATCAATTCCTAATCTCTCCCCCAAACTCCACTCTTCACATTTCCAGTGGCCTACTGGTCATCTGTTCCTGGATGTCCTAAAGCAGTGATATTACACTCAAACAGAAATGGGGGCCACTAAACTCAAAGGTTCCCTCTATGAGCCATATACTGACTTGGAAAACCACATGTTAACATCATCTACTTCATTTTTTTTTTTTTTTTACATTTTTATTTGCTTTGTTAAATATTTCCTAATTATATTTTAATATGGTTTCAGCTGAGCCCAGGAATATTGCAAGTCAAAATGTGGCAGCCTGGACTCATATTTGATATATTTGTCCTATAGGTACCTCAAATTTAACTTATCCGAGAAACTATGTCCCTGACACCCCTAATACCAACTTCTCTTTTTCTGTTAATAGCTTTACCATCTTCCAAGTCACTCAGGTTTGAATTATCTTAGATTTTTTCCTCTGCTTCTTCTACCACACACATTCAGATGCCAAGTTTTGCTGATTTTACCACCATTATATACTTCACATCCATCTCCTTATCTCTTCACTCACATACGATCCCAGTTCAGGCTCATCACCTTTTGACTGGACTATTGTAATAGCTCTTAATTTTCTTCTGTTTCCAGGAATATAAATAATTCAATCCATCCTCTACATAGTTGCCAAAACAAATATCCTCAAAACAGAGATCTGATCATGTTGTTTTTTGGCTTATTGCCTTTAGGATAAACTACAGACTCCTTATCTTAGTAATTAGGGTCATATGTAATCTGGCTCTCAACTATCTTTCCAGATTTATTTCAAATTACCCCCTTCATATGTTCTGTGACTCAAACTGGAATTGAGTTCCTTGAACTTAACATTTCTCACTTTCATTCAAGCAAGTCTTTCATCCTTATCTTCAAAATGCAGCTCAGATGTTACCTTTCCTTAGATTTTTAGTTGGGGGAAGTGTAACTATCATCAATTTTGTCCTGCTTCTTCCAGCAGAATACAAACTCCTTATGAGCAGGGACTATCATTTTAAAATCTTCATACCTCTAGCAGTTAATATCTATATGTTAAATGTTGATAAATTTTGTTGATAAAGTTGATCTTTATTGCTCCTCATTCAACTCAATGAATTAGTTGCAACTTTGCCATATCTGTTAATACTAGAGACTATCCCTCTGTTGTAAATTTTAAAAGATAAATATAGTTGTCTTTAGGGAGAATTCTGCTTACATATCTCTTGCCCCTTTTCTTTGTCTAACACTGCTAAACCCCTAGTGGAGGCAAGGTGGGAAGCATCTCCCTACTTCTGACAACAGCCTAGTAGAGGGACTGGCTCCCTCAAATCTCCCCACACCAGCTATTAAGCTGATCTTTCTAAAGCATAGGTCTAACTATATCAGTGGCTCCCTAATACCTCCAGAGTCAAACAAAATCTTCTCTTTTTTAAAAGCCCCTTCCTCTCTTTCCAGTACTTTTATACTTAATACCATTTCCCCAATACTTCATCTACTCTGTGATCCAGTGTTGCTTGTTGTCTAGGCTCCTTGTTCCTTGAACAAGATACTCCTGACTGGGCATTTTCATTTGCTTTTCTCCCATGTTTGGACCTCTGTTTTCTCATCTGCTCCTCCTTGTTTCTCTTTCTTCAAGTCTCAGCTCAAGTCCCGGATTCTTACCCCTTTACTGTCCCTTTCCTCTGTTGATTACCTCCAATTTATTCTGTCTATATATTGTTTGTTAACAGAGCTTTATGTTTTATCTCCTATTCAACTGTGAGCTTCTTAAAAGAAGGGTCTATCTTAAGCTGTTCTCTGTACAACCATTGCTTAGCACAGTGTTTGACACAAAGCAGGACCTTAAGAAATGCTCTTTGACTTGCACACAGTTAAAGCTCAGCTTCCATCCAAAAAACCAAGAAAACCATTTATACAGATCTTTTACCCCAGCCAAAGTTATCAAAGTGGGAAATACAGAGGAAGGTGAAATTAACTGGTTCAATGGAGAGGAACTTGTTGCCATGCAACTATAGCTAGGAACCAGGACCCTCCAATCTCTGTAATATGTTATCCAAGGAACCACTCACCATCGGCTCCAGGTCCGGCAGACCCTCATGCAAATACACAATTCTCTGGGCCCAAGATGCTGGAAGACTCGAAGCCAGGCAGCCCGTGGTAGAGGGTGGTCAGGCCCCGCTACCAAGGGCAATGTATCAGGCTCTGGGCTCCGTGGTGGCGGCCTCACCACATGTCTCTCAAGCTGCGGGGGACGGGGTGGAGGTGCAGGACCCAAGGGCCAACTGAGTAGAGGGCCCCCACTTCCAGGCCGCCAGGCCCGACGGCCACCCCTGTTCTCCTTCTCCCCAGAGTTGCCCCGTGGGGGCCGTCGCCCATTTCGGGCCTCCCCAGGGGCCTCATCCTCACTGAGGGACGTAGCTGATGAGTCTGAATCTGAATCTGAGTCTGAGGAAGATGAAGAAGTGTCTGGCACCCGCTCGAGCAACTGGCACATCCGCTTGAAACGCTCTAGCTTTTCCCGCTGTGGGGAAGGGGCTGGGGCTGCGGGACCCTCAGGAGATGCTGAAGGGGGCTTTGGTTTCTAGAGACAAAGCAGATGAAAAATTTATTCAATGACTAACCTAAAGAAGACCTAAGGGAGTTAAATTGAAAAAGAACTATGCAGCCTTACATTTCAATGAAAATACAAAAGATAGCATGAAATAGTACACAGAGAACGCTGAAGGAGCAAGACCCCCAAGTTCTTGTTCTAGATCTGTTGCTAAGCAGCTAAGACTTTAGATGGCCATTTAAGCTCTCGAAGGCATCCTCATGAGATTAGACTAGATGAGTATTTTAATAATAACTTATATTTATATAGCACTTAATAATAGCTCACATTTATAGAGTGCAATACTTTACCAAATATCAAAAACTCTGTAAAGTGGATGGCTTAAGTATTATGGTCCTGTTTTACAGATTATAAAACTAAGGTTAAGAGTTAGAAAAATTTTCCTACCATCATACAATTAGTAAAAAGGATAGGTTTACAAACTGCTTTCACATACACTTTCTGATTCTGTGTTAACAACTGTGACTTAGGCAGCTATCGCCATGTTCCCTATAAGAAAACTGAAGTTCAAGGCAGGTTAAATGATGTGCCCATGATTATTCTGCTAGTGAAAGGGTGGAGTGGACTCTCAAAGATCCTTTGTTCATTTCTGTTTATCTTAGATCACTGCCATGGCTTAGACTACCCTCTGAGATCTAGAAATCTTTGTCTTAGGATTCTTCAACCTCATTTCATTATATTTTCTTTCTCTTTCCCCTCTTCTCCAACCTCCTAGAACTAGTTGAAAAACAAGCAGCTAAGATTTCCATTTCCATGGTGGGTGAAAGCCATGATTTCCCTCCCACTCAAACTCTTAGATCTTAAGATCTTGCCCCAAGGTAGAAGGCTATAACATTTTGGCTCTTATCCAGAACACCTTGAGGGCTAAGGTGAGGTAGAATAGGACACCCAGTTCCAATCTGATGAGGCCTCAAAGGGAAAAGGCAGTCATCCATCTGTACTCACCTTCTTCAGGTGCTTCTCTCTTCCTCCTTTTATCTGTTTAGGTAGGTGAGATGGTGGATAGTGTAGAAAGTAAAGAAACTCTGTTAGGCCCTTTACTCTCTGTAAAGCTCAAGTTTCTGCCCCTACCTTGGACTACAAATCCCAGAAGTCCCCATCCCAGACAAGACTCTGAGCATGCTCACCTTTCAATCATACCGTCTCCTTTCCACTGAGCATGCTCTTGCTCTTCTTTCTTCCTACTCAGGCCCTCTCCAGCCCCTCCTTTTTCCTCCTCCTCCCTAGGAGCCAACTTGAGCATGCTCTCTCCTCCTCTCCAACTCAGTCTAAATTACTCTCCTACTCCCTGGAGTTCCCCTACCGCCCCCTCCTCTACCTATACCTCTCAGACTCCTACAAACCATACTGAGCATGCTCCACCCTCCCCCATTTCCCCACCCATCCCTTAAACAACATTCCAGCTCTAAAACTACATCTCCCAGAAATCCCACAGGGAGCCCACAAAGTGCTGACTCCCAATCCTTCATCTCTTTTTTTGTCATCAAAACTACATCCTCCAGAATCCCTTCTACCTGGCCCTCAGAGGGCGTGATCTCCCCCTCCCCCCAGCCTTTACCTTCTTCCTAGGTGTGGGGGGTTCATTCCCCACCTCTCTCTCTTTCCGCTTGTGAGGTCCAGGGCCATCCTCTGAGGGAGTCCCTGGAGGCAAGGGGCCTTTTCGTCGGGGGAGGGGTGGTGGTAGCTCCTCAGTTAGCTTCCAACCGCTTCCCAACCCTGGCCCCTCCTCCCCATTGTCAGCTCTTCTTCGTCCAGGCCCCTCCCCAGAATCCTAGGGAAAGAGGAGGTGAAGATCCATTCTCTACCCTCATTTCTTCCAAATCCTTCCCTCCCAGAGTTCCAACCTCTTATCCAGCTGGTATAGAGAAGAAGCCAGGTCACTCTTTATTCCACCCCACCCCACCCCACTCCCACCCCTGGCTCTCAGATCTCCACCCTACCTTGCTGGTCCTGCCTTCCTGGGTGCATCGAGGACACTCCCAACAATTTGGGATCTCAGTGTTGATGACACCCTCGGCCTTTCCCATCTAGTAGAAACAAAAAGGGAAGAGGGAGTTGTGTGTATCCTATTCTTACCTATAAGCTAATACCCCTTTGTTACATTCTGCCCCAAGTCTCTTTCCCTTTTCCTATTCTATACTCTCCAGCTAGATCTCAGCTCTGTCTCCCAGCCTCTTCTCATACCTTCCTAGTTCCTCCCTTCCAGCATTAAGTATTTTGTAGCTTTTTTCTGCTCTGGTCCAAGCAACCTCGACCCCCTACCCCACCCCCCCTCAGCCCACTTCCTAAACCTTACCTTTAGACAGCCTGGGTGGACGATCTCATTGCAGATTGTACACTCCATGAGGCTCAGAGCAAATTTCTCCTCTTCTCCCTCCACTGTGTCCTCCTTTCCAGCCTCTCCACACAGCAAACAGACAGCTGTGTGGGGTAGCACGGGCTGCAGGAAAAAAAAAAGAGGAAACTCAGGGCCATGATCAGGCAGCCCTCCCTCACTGGGCACAGGAAAAGAAAGAACCAGTGGCTAATCAAACAATTATGAACGACTCTGAGGTGTAGGCAAAGATACATCCTTCCAGCACATAGTAATCAATTAGTAAATGTTGGCTGAAGTGAATTAGAGCACAAAATAAATTGTGGTTGGCCCAATGAATGGAGAGTTAGCTGCTGAGGTTAACAGAGGGACCCTGGTTGATACAGAGGGATCTGAGAAGAGCAGGAGGCCATGGGAATATAACATTGTGACTTTAGGGAGAAAAGTAGCCACAAGTGAGAGTCTGTACGTGTTGGGATTTGCCAGACAGACTCAATAAGGGAAAGAGTGGAAGAAAAAAAGAAGAGGGACCCCCAAACCATCTCCAAGATAGGTGTCCCAGCCAGGAAATAAAAACAGCTTTTGAGAGGTGGGGAGAGAATGCAACCAAGAGATTCAGCCCCCTTGAAGGTAGAATCTGGAGAAAGGATAGTGAAAAGGGAGACAGGAGGAATTAGGCAATAGGAAACTGAAGGGCAGAGATGAATGAAAAAGAGAAGGGGAACCAAGAAGGAAAAGAAGCAACAAGAGTAGAAGACAGTTGTAAAAGTCAAAGAGCCAGCGTCTGGGCATCCATCACTGGGAAAACTGTCAGCAAACAAATTTACCACATATAACACCTCCCTACCAGTCTTTTTTTTTTCTTGGGGGGTGGGGAAGAAGGGAGGGAAAAGATGTTGGATTGGAAGCTCCTAACAGCTGGTTCTGGATCAAGCCATTTTGGGGACAAAGACTATTTCCCACTGTAAGCTCTGGACCAGTGTTCGAAGTGGCTAAGTACATCAGAAATACACAGTCTACCCTGCAGAGCAAAGGCATCAGCAAAAACCTGAAAAGAAAACTGAGGCTTTCTCTTGAGTCAGTCATGGGAAAGGTATATTCTACCAACTGACACCAGCTCCTAAATGCAGCTAATTTGAGTGCAGTAAGAGCATAACCCTAATGGGAGGACCAGAGGCCTAGAAATGGCCTAGTAGGCTGAGAGGCCCAAGCAAGTCAATTGATAGAATGGAGGAATGGAGAAAAGTAAGACTCACAGCAGTACACTGTCGGAGCAGACAGGATTGCTTCATTCGCCCGGGACCCCCGAATTTCTTCATGTCCCGGCAGAAGTGGCAGTCCCCGCACTCAGTCCGTACACAGGCCCGGCAGCGCCGGCAGCGGGTTCGGCGTCTGCGCGCTCCGGCCCCCGGCCCCCGGCCGCTGGACGACATTGGGGGCGTCAGCAACGCCGAGGGCTGTATGGGAAGAAAAGTATCAGGAAAAATCAGTCCAGCTCTCTTTTCTTTATTCTCTGCATTGCCTCCATAATAACCTCTATCCAGCTCTCTTCTCTTCTCCAGAAAATATAATGAAATCTGGGAGTCCTACTTAACTTTTCCCCATGGCTGTCTTTCAATCAGATCCTCCCTCTGCCCTCCCTCCCTCCTGAAGGCCAAAGGCCACCCCATTTAGTCCACACCCCATCTCCCTCTACTCCTCAGAATTCTGCAATCGACCCATTGATCTCTCAACCTCCAGACCTCAGATCCACCCCCTCACCTTCCTCAGTGCCTCCTTAGTATGCCCAGTCTTTTCTGATACTCCCCAGGAAGGCTAAGACATCCCAATGGAAGTTACCTCAGGAAGCTCCTGACTCTTCCCCTCGATCTCCAAATGCAGCTCTCCCCAGGCTCTCCCCTACCTGAAATCCCAGATATACCTCCAAGGTCCCCTCTATTCCCAGGCTGTGAATTCCAAACTTCCCCAACTACCCGACCCTACCATATAAACAAACTAGATGTTGCACCAATCTCTTCTCAACCAACCCTAAGAAGCCTTTAAGATTAGGATTCCACCTCAACTTCTGATTTCTCCTCAAAAATTTTCAAGTTCTCAAAAAAGCCTCTATCTTTGCTACATATCCCAGATCTTGTATCCCTTGCCCACAAGGCTTCTGGGTCTCTTCTATTACCCTTTTTTCTTTAGTCTTAGACTCCCAACTCCCTAGAATGCTCCTGACTAGAAAGAGATACTCATGATCCTGTAAATTGTCCTCTGCCCAGATTCCAAGACACTTGGCTCCTTCTTAAAACCTATACTTCCTACTTTCAGGTTCTTCAGTTTACCTAGGCACTCACCCACATTCTTAAAAATTTCAAAATTCAATCTGATCAACGTTACCCCTTAAATTGTTTTCTGCTCCTGTATAGAAACCCCTTGATTTCCCTTTCCATAGTAACCAGATACTCAAAGATCCCATACGGAAATCTCTTGATTGCTGGGAGTTTTCCACCCCCCATTCTCCCAGTCCTGAGATTTCATTCAATGGCATTCCCCAGCTCCCTTCCCAATTCCCCATGGCTTCTAACTTTCCTTAATTCTCTAGGGATCTCTAGTTTTCTCTAGCCCATAAAAGAAAAGAAAATGAGATTAGGAAAAATTCTAGGGATTTCCAAGGGTGGGTCAAAACCCACAAAGGGAATATAAATCCTACAGGATTGTAAAATGACCAGAACTATGGAGTGAAGTAGAAACTGGGATGAAGGAAGCCAGGGGCTCAGGTTCTGGGAATGAGGAAAAGCGCCATGGGAAAGTCAGAGATACCAAAGGTTCCAGAAAAGAGCTGGAGATGAGCTACAGATGAATTGAAGGAGATGAGAAAGAAATCTAGATTTGTGGGGAGCACAGAAGTAAGAAGAGAGGCATCAACCCACCTCACACGTGTCCCAGGAGCCATCTCTCCCTTCTCGGAAGCTCCCGGTGGGTCGTCGGCCATCAGCAGGGGGGACAGGGGGCGGAGGGCGCTGGGTGCTCAGAACTCCGGGGTCCACGGCCCCCTGAGGCTGCACAGCCTCTCCTGGAGGCTGGAGCAGTAGGTAGAGATAGGTGAAAGCACCTATTGGGGTGCTCAGGTGTGGATCCCCTTGGAGGACAGGCCCTTGCACTGGTTTTGGTTCTAGGTTTTCAGGAGAGTCCTTGCTTTGGGGGGGAATCAGTTCTGCAGCCCCACCCCCAAGTCAATAGGCTTAAGTTCTCGGGTTCCTTGGCTATTGGGAGGTCAAGTCCTTTCCCAGTGTCTCTTAGTTTAGGGATCCAAACTCTCCCCCTTCCCTGCTTCAGTGACTCCTACCCTTTTTCCCTCCGAAGTGGCTCTGGCCTAATAACTCCCACCTTTCCCTCCCCACCACCCTAGCCCCACTCCAGCTGCTCCTGAGGTCCAGGCCCACCCCCCCCTCCCCGTTTCCCAGGGTCCAGGCCCTTCCCACCGCTGGTTCCTGGGGAGGGGAGGGGGGGGTCACCTTAACCTTCCCCCCTCCCCCGAGCTCGTTTCACCCTCCGGTGACCCCCTCCCTGGCAGGATAGGGGGGTGGGGAGGGGGGGGTGAAGGAAGCGACTTTGGCCCCGCCCACCCCGGCCCGTGAGCCCCCCCACCCCCCTCCCCCGCAATCGCCCCTATGAAGAAGTAAATTTAAATAAATTTGAATAAAACCCCCCTCGAGTAGAAGGAAGGGAGGGAAGGAGGGAGGGGGAGGGGAGGGGGAGGGGGCAGTTGGGGTGTCTCAGCCCCCCCGGCCCCCTGGCCCCGCGCTGCTTCGGCCCCGGGCCCCAGCCGCCTCTCTCATCCCTCCTCAGCTCAACCCTCTGCGCGTGTGGGACCGCACGGGTGGCGGCCCATCCAGGCCAACCCCTCCCCCTTTCCCCCTACACCTCCACCTTCCTGAATTGAGGCGCGCGGAGCACGACGGATATTGTAGTCTTCTAGCCCTCGGCGCAGTCGTGGAAAACAATGGAATGCCGGGGAGGGCAAAAACTACATAGAAGATGGCGGCCAACGGGCCCGGCTGGGGACCTCCCTGCAAACCAAGGATCACGGGAGTTGTATTCCAACAGGCCCTGAGAATTTCATTGGGGAACAGAGAACGGGAACAAGAACAGGGACTACAAACAAGATGGCATCTTCCTCCGCCCTCCTCTTCGGGATCTCAGCCTCTTTCCTTCTACAACCCTCTGCGCGTGTGGGACCCCACGGGACCCGGCCTTAGCCCGTCTACTTCCTTATCTCCAGTTATCTCCGTTAGGAACAATGGAAAGGTAAGGATAGATAAGGACTACGTGCAAGATGGCGGAAGAGCGACTAACTGGCTCGCCTGTCGCGCGGGGTGCGCTAGGAATAGTAGTCCGGCAGCTTGCAACAATACTTTAGGACAACGAACCCGGAAAAGGGATAAGACTACAATCAAGATGGCGACCAAGATTGACATTCTCCTCGCTGCCGCTTTTTAGCTCAGTATCTCACCCACCACCAATATCAAAAGCCATCCGATAGCGCAAGGCACTGTGGGAGTTGCAGTTTTCCAGACTCCACCTCTTTTCTCTTCAGCGGAGACAATGGAAAAGGAAACGGGGCGGGGACTATAGGCAAGATGGCGGCAAAAGGAAAAATGAAACGAGTATTCCTGGGCTTTTTGGGAGTTGTAGTCTGCAGCCCATGGCTACTCATTTCAGACTTCTTAAAAAAGGACTCTAGTGAAGATGGTGACATAAGCAATCTTTACCTGCGCTGTGTATGCTGGGAGGCGTAGTATCTTCCTTAGCCCAAGAAAGAAGATAGGTCGGACAGTGGAAGATTGCGTCATGGTCATGACGTAAATGGAGAAATCAACCTGGATAAAATAGAGAACCGGTCGCATTCCACAGTTTGCTGGGAAATGTAGTGGGGCTTCTATTGGCGTCTTAGCGGAGGATAAAGTCCCCACCAAGTGTGTAGAGAGAAAAGGCCCCCACAGGACACCCTGGGATTTGTAGTTCTTGTGATGAGGTGCTTTCCTTTAAAGGGGTCTCTTAAAGGCACAACTCGAGATATCGTCACCATTTAAATAGGACAAGCAGCCTACTTAATAGTTCTTCCTGCTAGTCCCGATCTTCTGAGACAACCAGAGGTACGAGAAAACCTCCAGATGGTTGCCTCTCTCAGTGTCCTGTCAACCCCACCACCCCAGCTCCCCTGTGCTGCTGTGGGAGGGGCAGGCTCGGCTGGCTGTGTTCCGGGCCAATGAATTTCTGAGCCCGAGTGCTCTCTAAAACAGAAAGTTCTTCATTATAGCGGAGCAAAGTTGTCCACATGCGCAACCTGTGGCCGGGAGAAGGTGAGCAAGCGCGAGGATCAAGCAAACCTAGTGTCGAGGAATGGCAGTAATGACCTTTGCGTCTGAAAAGCTTGCTTTCTAAAAGGCTTTTCTCCTGTTCAGGGACAGGGCTTTGCAGGCACAGCTGGAATATGGACAGCGGATCATGCCGTGCTGTGTCCCCCCTGCCCCCCATCTCTCCTCCTGCACGCACACACACACACACACACACACACACACACACACACACACCATCAATCGCTAGTGATGTTTTGGCGCCATCTTGAGGTTAATAAAAACTTGAACATTTGTATGGGAGGGGAGCTTAAAAGGACACTCAGGGGAACAGTGTTTATTCCCAGTCTCTGAATGATGCTTTGGGAAGATTGGAGGATGGGACAGGCAATCCTTCTCCTTGAGATGAAGAAGTAAGAGAAAAGCAGACAATATTAACATTAGAGTGTATCTAATTTATATTTTAATATATTTAACATCTACTGTCATCCTGCCATCTGGGGGAGGGGGTGGGGGGGTAAGAGGTGAAAAATTGGAACAAGAGGTTTGGCAATTATTAATGCTGTAAAATTACCCATGCATATATCCTGTAAATAAAAGGCTATTAAATTAAAAAAAAAATTAGAAAGATCGAATGCAAAAATTTTCATTACAGTTTTGATTTGAAATACAAATTTTCATTCTATTCCTGTTAATGTGTATTTGTTTAACCTTATGGATTAAAATAAAATGGACTGCATCAATTGACACAGCATGGTCCTTCAAGGTATTGTTAAATTTCTGCCTTTTTTGTGTTAAACACTATCACTGAAAAGAAAAAAGGGAGTTTATTAAAGCAACCACGGGGAGAGTTCTTTAGGCTGTCCCATACATTTCATCATATGATCATGATCATGGGTTCACCAGTGTTTGAACTCCAGTTACCAAATCATCAAAGTGTCATACCCAAACATGACTTAATAGATAAGTCTTGAGCATTTTGCCTAAGGGATCTAGCAGTAAAATGACTTACCCAGGATCAACTAGTTAGGAAATGTCAGATAATTAATTCAAATCCAAGATTTAAGCCTAACATTCTTTTTTTTTTTTTTTTTTTTTTTTGCCAAGGCATTTGGGGTTAAGTGACTTGTCCAGGGTCACACAGCTAGGAAGCGTTAAGTGTCTGGGGTCAGATTTGAGCTCAGGTCCTCCTGACTTCTGGTACTCTATCCAATGCACCACCTAGCTGCCCCAAGTCTAACATTCTTATCTGCTCTCCCTTGCCACCTATCTGCATTTATATGTGGATATTTTTACATGTTTTTGTGTGTGTTTGTGGCTCCTCCCAGAAAAGGGGTTCTTGTTCTGTATTTACATAGGGGGTTGAGTCATTCTAGAAGCAGTTTGATCCAGAAGAGAAGATTCAGGTTTTTCACTTTTTCTCTTTCACTCTCTCATTGCTCCCCACTTAAGAGTTCCAGGAGATCTAGCATCTTCCCACAAGTAGATTAAAAGGATCCTTTCTCATAATGTTATTCAATATACAAATATCAGATACAGTACTGCAATTTATTTCTCCTACCAATGAAGAAAAGCATAAAACAAAAGACCTATGAGTATACATTAACAAATATTTTCTGGGTAAAACAATGAATCATCATCATGATTTCTGTAAAAGGTAAAGGTATTTTGTGGGACTGCTGGACTGAGGTCCAAATCTGCTGACCATTCAGGCACCTCTACCTAGTGCCTTTATGATCTGAACAAACTTGTTGATTCCATTCATGCAGGAATCCCCTGTTGGACAGCTATCATTGAATCAGCTATCAACTCAGGTACTCACATACCCTCCAACTCATGAAGTAGCAACCAAGATTGGAAACATCTGTATCAGGATTGCTGGTTTATACCCTTATAAGCAATTAGTGAGGATACATAGAGCAAAAGAGTTGACCAAGTTGTTAGGGATTTTTGTTCTCCTCAATGTTTCTTATACTATACTTGTATACATGTGTTACATATTTCCTTCACCCCAAGGAAAATATAAGCTTCATTTAATCAGGAATTTGTGCCTTTATATCTTTAACAACTAGCATAGTATCCTGCAAATAATTGCTTGATAAATGATTATTTAATTAAATTGAACCTTTGTAAGTCAATCAGTCATAAAAGCTGTTCATTCTTTCCTTCATAATATCTTTCCCATTAATCCACTTTATTCTGATTCCAATGTCTTTAGGGTCAAGTCTTGGTACTTTTGTGCTGGGAGTATAGTGACAGTTTCCTAACTTCTCATTTCTTTAATCTATCTTTCACAAGCTTCCCAAGATTATTTGTAATTATAAATCTGGCCTTGTTTATCAACCCTGTTCAAAAAAAATTTAATGGATCTCCATTGCTTATAAAATAAAATGTATATCTTTACAGCCTGGCATTCAGGGCCCTTAACAATCTATCAATATCTTACCAATCTACTACCCATTATTCAGGAAACAAGAGTACAGTGTTTATTATTTTCTTTTTTGGATGAGGCAATTGGAGTTAAGTGACTTCCCAAGGTCACACAGCTATAAATGTTAAGTGTCAAGTGTCTGAGATCAGATTTGAACGTAGGTCCTCCTGACTCAGGACTCATGTGCTAATTATCTGGTGTGCTGTCCAGTGTGCTATCCACTGTGTCATCCAGCTCCCCTTCTTTTCTTTTCTTTTCTTTTTTTTTTTTTTTTTGAGGCAATTGGGGTTAAGTGACTTGCCCAGGGTCACACAGCTAGGAAGTGTTAGTGTCTGAGGCCACATTTGAACTCGGGTCCTCCTGACTTCAGGGCTGGTGTTCTATCCACTGTGCCACCTAGCTACCCCCCCTTTACTTTCTTAAGAGTGTTCTATTCTTCTATTTTTATGGTATTTATTATTTTCATAAAATCTTTCTTATTTTCTTTTATCCATATGTGTGTGAGGTTTTTTGGTTGTTGTTTTGCTTTTTTACTGTTATGTAGACCTTCTCCTCCTGTCAAGTCAGTTTTCCTATGGTTCCACAAAATAAGCTATCCTCATTCTTCACTATCACTCCTTTGCTTAGTTTATTTCCCCCTCATTGGAATGGCCTTTCCCCTTCCTCTCTGTTAATCAAAATCCAATCCCTTCTTTTAGTCCTAATTCTATCTAACAGTTATCTGATTTTCCTATTTGATAGGGAGGCTGAATTAAGAGAGGAAATATCTTTTCCCATCCCCTTCCCTTTTATCTATCATGGAGAAATGAGCCTGGGGGTCTCTGTTTTGCATTATTTGACCTTTTGAACTATGGAAACCAATGGTAATCTCCCATCAAACTCTAGGAGTTTGAGTTGAGGCAATTTTGGAGCCAAAATTGCAGATAGGATGTGTTCAGCCACTAGCAGTGAAACCTAAAGAAACCAGGATGCTTGGGATTCTAATGGGCTTTGGACTTGGAATGAGGGCTATGTGTTTTACAGAAACTGAGTCAAGTTATTAACCTAATCTCCACCCTTTTCCAGTGACTGAGTTGGTATAGGAAGCAAGGGGAATTATGTCTCCCATATGATGGAAAGATTAAGTTTGTATATTTGCTACTCTACCTTTTTAAATAAATACTTCTTGGTAAAAGTTATTCTGTTAATAGCTAAATTTAACGGAGGGTCCAACACAACCCCCAACTTGGTAGAAAATCATTGGTAGGGGCTGGAACTATTTGCAGAAAGTCTAGACATCTCCAAACTCCTTAAGGATGTTGGAGGACAGTGGAGGAGGGCTAAAATATAATATACCTAACTTTCAAGCAAGGAGAACCAGGGTAATACTTACAGTGTTAACTACATTTTAAGATATGATATGTATGATGGATCAAGAGAGACATGGGAAGATTTACATAAACTGATGCAAAATTAATTAGTACAAGCTGCCCTTGCTGCCAGGCTCTTGCTGAGCCAAGAGACTCAATTTCCTTCATATCTTTTGAACTCACAAGGTCATCTCCAAACTTGGATTAACTTACTTCAAGGTGAGTTTCCAGCATCCATATTCAAAAAAGAAACCCAAAATGGAAGAAGTAGCTAAAAAAAAATTATCCCTTCTTAGGCCTAGTAGGGCTGGGTTTATGCTTTAGCTCCCAAATGTTTCTGGGATGAGAAAATTAATTAGCTGCCCTCCCTCCCACCACCACCACTACCACCACCATGGGAAGTCTCAGAGTTACATAATGCCACCTGAAGAATCAAAGGAAGACAGAGCCTGAAGGCAGAGTCACTCCTTTTTAAAAGTCCACTGAGTCATCAGCAATGCCTGCTAGAGTGACCAATAAGGAGGTTGCTTTATCAACCCCAAGGTACCTGAGCTCTGAACTCAAACTTATAGTCAGCCAGAAGCAGTTAAGGATGTTTTGTGTTAGACCCTCCTGTATCAACTTTTAGTTAAAACCAATGTAAATAGAAAGACCAATGAACGAAATAATCCAAGAGGAATGCTATGAAATTACAATGATCAAGTCTGGCCTTAACAGATATGATGATCATGCATCTCCCTTCTTTTCAAAGGTGAAATACTATGGTTATGGAATACTTCATATAATTTGGGATTTCGTTGCTATATTGATTAGTGTTGCTGAACTGTTTTTTTTTTTTTCCCCCCTGTTTTATTTATGATAAGGAATGGCTTTCTAGGAGTAGAAAAGTAAAATGTATTGGGAGGTCAAGATAAGATAAAAAGATGCATCAATAATTTTTTTTTCCTAAAAAAGAAAAAGATCTGAGGGGCTTAATGGATGAATTAACAGTGCAACAGGGCAGCCAAAAAGGGTTGGGAGGAAGGGAGCAAGGATTTATTAAGTACCTACCATGTGCCAAGCATTTTATAAATATTATCCCATTTGATATATATCCCCTATGAGGTAAGTGCTATTATTATCTCCATTTTACATAAAACAAAACTGAGGTTAACTGACTTGCCAACAGTTATATAGTTGTGTCTGAGATCAAATTTGAACTCAGATCTCTTCTTGACTTTAGGCCTAGCATTCTATCCACTGCCTCAAAAAAGAAAAATTAATGATATCCTAAACTACATTAATAGAATCAATGTCCAGAAAGAGGGAGATAATAGCTGCACTCTGTCTTGGTTAGGAATCATCTAAAATAATGTGCTTATGAAGATTAGTTGAAGAAAGTAGGTTGTTTAGTCTAGAGATGAGAGAATGATAACTATACGAAGATCTGTCATGTGGAAGAGGTATTTTAGGACAAAACTAGTGATAATGAGTGAAAAGTATCCAAAGACATATTTGGACCCAGTGAAAGGAAAACTTTTCTAATAACATGAACTGTCCCATATTGAAATGGGCTGTTTTTGGAGGTAATGGGTTCCTTCTTACAAGAGATGTTCACAGATAGGCTGGGAGACCACTTGTCAATGATACTGTAGAGGAAATTCCTATTTAGGGACAAATTGGACCAAATGACTTCTGAGATCTCTTCAAATCCCTAATTCTCTGTCTACAAATCCGGTATTTTTTTCCCCTCTATGTGGTTGAGTATTCCATGAACCAAACACTGGGCTTAGAGACAGGTGACCTGTATTTGATGAAGAAACTAAAGGTTGGAGGGAGGTAATTATTTACTTAGAGTAAATTTAGGGTTGGCGTTACAATTAGAAGTCAAATCTCTTTCTTGAGGTGGAAGACACCCCAACAATATTAGGGTTCCCAGGTCAGTATCATGGGTGGGGTGGGTATGGTAAAAGAATTCACAAATTTATTCCAAGTTAAGGGGCAAAGATTTATTATGCAGCTAACAGTAGCAGGATATGTAAATTCCAAGAGAATTTAGCAAAGATTCAGGAGCAAGAAAATAATTTTATGAGAAAGAGAAATAGGTTTTTATGATAATTTTATGGCTTAGAGATAAAATTGAATAATAGGGTGCAAATGCACCCATTATTGAATTCTATGACTTAGAGGTAAAATTGAGGAGTGGTCTTGAAGAATATTGAATTCTAGAGTTTAGAGGTGGAGCTACACACCACTAGTGAACTCTCAGAAACTTTGTTATTGCTGACCAACCCATAGTTATCTGACAGCCAGCATTGTTTGTAGTACTCCCAAGGCTGGGTTGCCTTAATGTTATTGCTACATCCTCCCTGGGAGTTCTATCTCATAGATTTCAATTATTATACACATTTGTGTATAATTTGATTTCAATTATTATACACATCATATCCTACTGTATCTCCTTTAGGCTGTATTCCCTAGAAGCCAGTATCTTCATTGTCTTTCTTTTGGTCTTTCATCAAAGTGGAATATCTACCTCCACTAGGTTTCATGGAGAGAATAATGGATTTGGGACTAAAAGTTAAATCTGAAGCCGACCCATAAAATCATTGTAGGAGGAGAACCAGGCACATGTCCCTCCCCCTCATTAGAGTTGGGGAAAGAAGAAAAGAAAATAGACTGGACAGATGACTCTAGTCATCCTTCCCTAGTCATATTTAGACACTAGATCTAATCCAGGAGGGAACAGGAAATGAGAAGATGGCAGTTTAGTCCCTTTGTTGAGGTGGAAAACCCCCCAACAGGATTAGGGTCCCCAGGTCAGTGTCACAGGTTTGATGAAAGAATTCACATACTCAGTTTGTCTCCAAGTTAAAGGGCAAAAATTATATTATAATTGTAATGCCAGTTGAAGCCAGCTAAAGTTCCAAAGAGATCTAGTGAATTAAAAGAAGATAATTTTACAGGAATGAGGTTGCTGTTAATTTTATGACTTAGAGGTATAGTTGAGGAATGGAGTAGTTCCCCACATTGAATTCTATGACTCACTGACCAACAGATTGCTCTCTGGCAGCCAGCATTGTTTGTGGTATTGCCCAGGCCCAAGCCATCGGGTTTCTCAGGAATTGCTATCTTCTCTAAAGATCACCTTCACCCCAGTCTCTTCTCTTTTTATTCCATTCTCCTCCAACAGATGCCTAATAACCTTCTTCCGATATACATCATTCTTCGGCCAAAATAAGGGGATTGGACTCAATGACCTGTAAGGTCCCTTTCAGCGCTAAATCTGTGATTCTATGATGTATTTTGAACATTGAAAGCATTCAGGACTCATCATTAGAGCTGCCTTTTCTGAGGGGCTAGAAGAAACTGTCGCTTGAGAATAATCTGTTTGGTCTCAGCTTTCTTGGGAGGACCTCTCTCTTACCTAGGGAGACTGTAAAGGCCAGGAGGAGAATGTCTGAGACCAAGGGAGAAAATGGGAAGTAAAACTGGAGGCAAGGGAATGAGATAAACATAGTAAAAATGAAACCTAGAAAGGGGAGAGAGAAATGAAAGCTAGAGAAAGAGGAAGATCAGAGAGAAGTGAGAAGAGGTCTTAGAAGAGGGGAAAATAAGATCTTAGTAATAGCACAAGGTCTGGATAGAGAATAGGGGCAGAACCTTAAGACATAGGGCATGGGAAAGAGAGATGCTGAGGTGGTAGAGGAGAAATATCATACCCAGGTCACCAAACGAATAACCTGTATCCAGACACCCTAAATTGCCTCTTCCCCTCCTGCCTCCACGTATACCCTTTACCTGTGAATAGGTCTCAGATCGGGTTCCTGCCTCCTTCCCCCTCCTGCCAGCCCCACGCCTCACTGAGCCCTCTCAATGAGTCCAAGCTAATCCCCTGACATCACCTACTCCCCCCATACAGCCCCCTCAGCCAGAGGCCTGCTTGCCAAAGGGCCTTTGCTCTTCTCTACATATCTGGCTTCACATCAGCTTCCAAGTATATTGTCCAAGCTTTTGCTCCTGGCTTGCCATCTTGGAGCTAGTTCCCAAGTCACCTTTTTCTAGCTCTAATTCTCCAGCTAGACTTCTACTTCCTGGCCTGCCCTGTCAGCTTCAAGACCTCAGGAAGCTGGTATCTCTAAGTCCCAGGCATTTGGTTGCTGCTCCTATCCTTCTACCAGAAGTGGAGGCCTCAGGGGAGGTAGGGTGGGACAGTATACTGGCTCCAAGGCTTGGATGGGGATTAGATTGAGGGCCTGGCCACTGAGTGACTCTGAGGCTGGGCAATAGGTGGTTGAACACAGGACCTATTGAGGATCAGGAGAGCAAGATTTCTCCCAATTTCTCTCAACTTTTAAAAATATAATTCTTGTTAAGTGACAAAACATTAACTTTTCTTTTTCTTTTTCTTTTTTTAAATTTATTTAATAGCCTTTTATTTACAGGTTATATGCATGGGTAACTTTACAGCATTAACAATTGCCAAACCTCTTGTTCCAATTTTTCACCTCTTACCCCCCCACCCCCTCCCCTAGATGGCAGGATGACCAGTAGATAGAACATTAACTTCTGATAGTAGTTAATCATATCTATTTGAAAAAAAAATACATAACAAAAGGTATTAATCTAATGACAGGCAAGTGAATTTGCATTTTATTGCAACAAATTCTGCATATGTTTGAAAAATAGTAGTGTGTGAGATGTTATGGTATGCTTAGAGAAAAAATGACTTTGATATGCACATTGAGCCTTATACACCTTGCATTAACTCAGAGACAAATTCTCCTTATAATGACTACTGCCCCTCCCACCTTCTCAGACTATAGCCTAAAAGATGGGTACCCCTGCTCTATTTCAGGGATCCAGCTGCCCTGCCCTCAGATCCATGTTCTTGGGGAACTATCTCTTGGTATCCCCAGCCATAGAGAGGAATCCCATAGTATTTGAATTTTTGTAGAATAATTGGTTCCAGCTCAGAATCCAGATGTTCCTGTCCTCTAGAACACCATTTGCCCTCTTCTCCCAGCCAACAGCCATCTTGGCTTACTGGGTGCCAAGGGTGGAGTGGGGGTAGGGTTGGGAGGGTGCTGAAGGACAGAGAAAGCCTTTGCTGAGGGGCGGAGTAGAGCCGCCTCTGGGGGAAACTAGATCTCAGGACGTGCGGAGCTGCAGGGATTGGGGCGGCCCCATTGTCCCCCATAATCCCCTCCCCGCCCTCAGCCCTTTGCTTCTGGTGTTTTACAGTCCAGGCAATGGAGGAATGGTGGGGGGAACCAAGGAAAACAGAGCTGGGGGCTATGGTTATCCTGTTGGGGAATCCCTCTGCAGCCTCTTTACCTTGTTGTTCTCAGGTCCTTTTCCCATTGGGTTTACCTTGGCTTCCTCCCCATTTATTCCCCTTTCTTTCTATCTTTCCTCCTTCCTTTCTGTTTCTTCTCCTTTGAGTCTCCCAAACCTTCCTTTCCATGGCATCTCTCATCTTCTACAGCCTCCTTCCTTTTTTCCTATCACCCTCTTTTCTGTCCAATTCCCATTCCTGCTTCCTGGGCTCTTCCCCCCCTCCACTTCTTCCCTCCTCCAGGGTGTGGTCCTCTGCCTGTCCCATCCAAAGCCTCAGGGATAAAAGGTATAAAGGACCTCAGGGTAGGGCCAGGGAGAACAGGTGCCCCTGGGACCTAGAGACAGAGAGCAAAGGAAAGAGGAACAAACATGACCAACCTACTAGGTAAGTAGCTGAACTTGTGGAGGACAGAAGTCCTGAATCACAGGACCTGAGGGACAGAGCATCTGGACTCAGAAATCGGAGGGAGAGCCAGGAGGGCTTGTTCAACACGTCTGTCTGTCTATTCTTTCAGGGAACTGTCTGCAGGTGCCTTTGGGCCTGGTTTGGGGAGATTTGTCTTTTTTTCTCTTCATCTGCTGGGAATTTTTATAGGACAAGGCTCTTGCCTTCTGAAGAAATGGAGGTTGGATCCTCACAGAGAAGTCTCAAACCTGCCTCTGACTTTCTCTCTGTATTTCAACCAGTTGTCCCCTGCCTGTTGTCTCTGCTGCTGGAACCCTTTACCTTGGGTGTCCCATTATCCCTGGCTGACCCCATCAACCAAGCCTATAACTTGGCCCTCTACATGCAGAAGAACACTTCAGTGCTGCTGCAGACTTACGTGAGTGAGGGTGGACTGCTGGCCAGGTGGAAGGAGGTTCTTACACTGGAGATAAGATGAGACTGCAAGAAAGGGGTTCTTCCTTTTGGGGAAAAGTAAGGGATGTCAAAGAGAAGCTTTCAGTAGAGGAAAGAAAGGAGATTTTAGGAACAGAAAACTGAGGGAAGGGATCCAGAGAAAAGTCACAACTCCATTTTGAAAATTATAAAGTCAAATATAAATGCAGATTGTAATTTTTATTATTACCTCAATACCTGCCACAGAGATTATTAGCAGTCAGAATTGGGTTTTAGTTATAGGTATGCTGGAGCCTGCTCCCACCAGCTCCTGAAATGCAACTATGAAATTTTCAGTGTATGCATTTACACCTCAGAAACTGGCACATGGTTACAACCAGAGCCTGATTTATTGTTTTGTTGACTGTCTAGACTTAAGATAATGATGGAGAAAATGTTGACAGTTCAGATTAAACTTAAATGTTCATTCCTACATTTATTTTCCTGGAAAGCTAGTTGTTAAAATGGCTACCAGCATATCTTAGATTCTAGTCCCAGCTCTCCTACCAAGTGGGTAAGCAAGTTATTTATTTTCTCTGGAATTTGGATTCCTTCTCTATAAACTGAAAGTTAACACAGATTTTATATATTTATTGGGCTAGAGTTGGAAGAACAGAGCTCGGTGAAGGGTTGTTATGTGGAAGAAAGATTAGACTTTATCTTTTTGACTCCCAGAGGGTAGAAGTGGCGAAATATTAAAGTTAGGCCGAATAGAAGGGGAAACTGTCTGACCATTAGAGTTGTCCAAAACAGAACTAGCTGCCTCTACAATGAGTAAGTTTCTATATCAAAAGAGGTCTTCAAGCAGAAGCTTGATCACTTGTGAGGGATGTTATTAAAAAAATTAAATTAAAATGAAAAAAAAGGTAGTTGATAAAATAGAAACAATTGACTTAGAATTAGGGAACAGGACAAGTAGGTGGCAAAGTAGATAGAGCACTGGCTCTGGAGTCAAGAGGACTTGATTTCAAATTTGACCTCAGAAACTTACTAGCAGTGTGATCCTGGGCAAGTCACTTAATACCAATTACTTCCAAACAAACAAACTGAGAATTTGAGAACAGGAATTGAATCTTATCTCTTAACATTTGCTGTGTGACCATGAAGAGGTCAATTTACCTCTCTTACATTGTTTCCTCATCTATAAAATTAGGATAGTGACACATAAAGTGTCTCCCTCACAGAGTTGTATTGAGAATCAATCATGATGATGTATGTATAATGTTTTGCAAACTTGAAATGGATGTAAAAATGTCAGCTGCTATTTATTGTCCAAGGGGATTCTCATGTCAGGATGAGTTGGAGTAGAAGATCCTTTTGCCCCTTCCATCTTAAGAATCCTGTGACTGAATAATCTCTAAGGTCCTTTCCATTCATAGGATTCAATGGTTGTAGAAATTCAAAGGGAAGGGAATAAGCATTTATATAGAGTCTACTTTTTGTCAGGCACTATGCAAATATCTTATTTGATTCTCATAACAATCCTGCAAGGTGAGTGGCATTATCCACATTTTGCAATTGAGGAAACAGAGGCAAAGTGTTAAGTGACTTGCCCTTCTAGAAGACAACTAGAAAGTATTTGAGGTGGGATTTGTACTCCAGTGATTTATCCACTGTATCACCTAAATCCTTTCACCTGGGTCCTGAACCTCTTCCATCTAGGGCCCTATGTGACTCGAGTATCTTGCTTACTCTGTTTCCACAGCTCCAGTACCAAGGCAGTCCCTTCAGTGACACGGGCTTTTCAGCCCCTGAGCTCCAGTTGAGCAGCCTCCCCCCTGCAGCTGTCCCCTTTATGTTATGGAGAGGCCTGGGAGATGGTGAGAGGCTAATCCAGACTCGAGGTGCTTTCTCAGCCCTGGCCCAGCATCTTCAGCTTGTGAATGATGACCAGGCTGACCTTAACCCTGGCAGTTCTGTCTTGTTGTCTCAACTGGCAGCTGCAAGGCTCTGGGCCCAGGGCCTGATGGGCAATATGGCTTCTGTTATGACTGTCCTGGGGGTATCCATTCCTCCTGAAGTGGATGCTCTTGGACCTGCACCCTTTGGAGCCTCTGCATTTGAGAGGAAATGTCGAGGCTATGTGGTGACCCGGGAATATGGACACTGGACGGACAGGGCTGTGCGGGACATGGCTCTTCTTAAGGCCAAATATGTGGCATAAGGAACAAGCTGGACTTTCTGTATGAAATGGCAACTATTATCTGCATACTTTTGAAAGGAAGAGTTGCAGTGTGCTGTTCCTAAGGGGCAAGCCAGCTGCCATGAGGCCATGCCTCTTAATTTGTCCTCTGGAGCCATTGGCCTGATGATTCCCCCCAGTGTTCCTACTCAGTAGGGATTCCAGTGGTATTGGCTGTGCCCGGGCAGTGTAGGCAGGACCTCCATTGTAGAGGGGTGTGAGCAGATATTTTGGGGTCAATTCTGAATGGATGAGACTTAAGTTACTTTAAGCTTTCTCACTTATTTGGGCATGTGCAGTACAGGATATGATGTCCTGTGTGAATGGATTTTACTTCCTACCTCTAGAGGGATTAATTTCCTCATTAAGTCTACCTCACCACCCCATGACTTTGGGCTCCTGCTGTTTCTTAACAGATGCCATTGCATTTTCTTTGTTAGCTATTTTCTAGTGTTTAGTATCAAACATTTACTTTTTCTTCAAATCATATTGATTTTTCCACCCAATAGTCTTTCATGTTCTGGCTCTCAGAGTAGGATGTCATTGCCTAGGGATCTGAGTTCTTTTATTTAATGCCATATTTATGCTGTATTCCTGCAATTTGTGTTTAATCTGTATCAAGAAATAAGCCCAATTCCCCCTTGACACTGTACCTCCCAACTTCAAGAACTGTACACAGAAGGTTATTTTTTTAATTTACAAAAAAATTAATTTATTTTCAGAAATAAAAATCTCCTTTTCAGGGGGATCTTTTTCACTGATGTCATAGCCTGTTTTCTAGAATTAGGGAATTAGAGGAATGAGAAAGGAAAAATAGAGGGGGTAATAAGGCAGATTAGGGCTTTGGGGAACAATAGAGATCCTTGAGGGGATAGGGTAGGATTTAGGGGTAAGACAATGTGGGCTTCAGAGGTAATTAGGCTGAAGGCTCCTCTGGGGAAATGTCTTGGAACTTTCTTCTATAGTGATATCTTAAGCAGATAGTGACTGACCATAGGGCCTAATCCAAAACAGAGAAGCACAGTTAGAAAATGAAGTAAACAGAGAATCTCAGAGATGGAGATAAAAGGAGGGGTATGCTAGTGAAGGGATGGTGACAGAAAATGAAGATGGGTGGGAAGAAAGCTAGTTGGTGGCCCTTCCAAGGGGGACTATGTGGGATAAGGTGGGCCCCTCTCTCAACCTAGCCCTTCCTGCATCAACTGGTCTAGGTCACCTTCTGTGCAGCATACCCACTCATGGTATAAACCACACACCCGGTAGCCCAACAACTTAACCAGGAAGACCCCAGGAGATTCAGGAAGAATGGGGTGGGGCCCTGGGGGCCCTGGGGCTGCACCTAGTACCCCCAGAACAACCTCTACAGCACTCCCCAGTGCCCTTGACTGGTGAGAGGCATCTTCTAGCCGTCGGAGGAGCCTACAGGCAAAAGGATTGAGGTCAGCCTGGAGGTGGCAGATGGTATCCAGAAGTGGGGACAGTGAGTTCAGGGCAGCTGCATCAAGCTGCAGCCGCTCAAGGGTAGGGAGCCCTGAACGAGTTGGGGCCGGGGAGTTCAGCCCAGGCACTGGTAACCCTGGGGGAGAGAAGCTGGGCAGCCCGAATGGGTCCCCCTGGTGCTGGACCTGTAAGGGAAGGGTTGGGAGAGGTGTTAGGAATCATTTCTTACCTTTGCATAGACCCTCCCTGGAGGATCCCATTTAAGGCAACAGATCCCCAGTCTTCTATAAAAATACCAGGCAAGAGCAACTCCCCTGAATAGGGACCACTTATACTATAAAATCACCTTATTTTCTACCAGCTTTGGTGAAGCCTCCCAGGCCTCTTTGCTCCTCTTGCTTGGTTCTCATTAGGGAAATTGATCCTCTTTATGCTATAAAAGTCTTCCTTACCAATAACACAATATTTTTCTTCCCTCTCCTCCCTCCAAATATGGATGTCTATTATCCTTCCCAGGGGAATGCTCCCCTTTGCAGGGCTGGATTCCGATTAGAATCTTCAAATCTGGAGTAATCTTATAGGAAACTGAGGCACAGAAGGGATAATTTAGTTGCCCAAGGTCACACAACATATGTAAACAGAGCCAGAAATAGAACTTAGTTCTTTGGGACTTGGACTGCAGTTTCTCCAAATCAATGTTAATGGGGAGATCCTACAGCAGAGATAGTCCAAAACAGTAATGCTCTAACAGTGAATAGCCCATGGATCACTGAGATTTGAATTTGGATGCGTGGCATAAAATTTCCCTCCCACCTTCCACCAATTCATTTGTGCCTGTATGTTTCTCTCATCAGCACTAGGAGTTTCTCAGGGAAAGCTGGTAGTAAGGCAGGTGGGATGGAAGGAAGCTTGCTATGCAGTGAAAAGATACAGCTTTTAGTGATTAATAACTTGACCTGAATGGAAAACCGACAGAAAGTGGATTTTCTTTTATATACATGGGAATGAGTTCTGATCTTGCTTATTCCTAATTTTAAAGTTGTCTATCCTTTAAAACAAAGCCAAGCCTGGTCTGGTATCAAGAACTCTAGCCTAAGAATCAATGGCTCTGGAATCTCTAATCCTAGTTCTAACTCTGGAGAATTTAGTTTCTTTTGTATAACGGCAGAGTTGGATTAGATGGTTTTTCCAGGGCTTGCTTCTAAAACTGAATAATTCAGTGTATAGGACAATCTTCTCCATCTTTCCCCATCCCCTCCTCCACCCCATCACTTCCCACCTCCATACTCACATATTCTTGAAGCAGTTGTTCAGCATAGCTAGTGAGGAGCCTTGCAAGGCTGTGGGTCTGACGTATCTTGGCCTCAAGGTGGGGGAAAGATGAGGCCGAGGAATGGGACTGTAAGTCCACTGGAGGGGACAGGGGAGGGATGAGGAGGGATCAAAATTCAGGTCTCTCCTCCCCCCATAGCATACTATTTTAGTACCTAATTCATAACTTGGTTCCACATTTTCACCTTATGACAATTAGGGCTACGATACTATTTTCTTCTACCCTAGCTATTTGAAAGGAGAAATTGATCTATAAGGACTGGAAGTAGCAAAGTACAAGGTTAGGTGTGGGGATCCAAAGGGGAGGCTCCAATGACTATATTAAAGATAATCACAAATCCTGGGTATGTATTATAATTGAAGTATTCTCTGATAAAACCAACTACAGTTCAGAATCCTGACAAGTTGATTAATAACTTGAATTGGCCTCAGACTGCTCTGAATTGGGAGTTCAGTTATTCAAGGGTCTAATTTTTAAGTTTCTTTTATAATCTATCCCTCTGTATACACCCCCAAAGGCAACAAGGGAAGATTCTAGGACAGAAGTTCTTAATTTTTTTGTGTCATACTCTCTTGATAGCCTAGAAAAACCTATGGACCCCTTCTCAGAATTATGTTTTTACATGTATAAAATATAATATCTATTAATTATATTTAAATGCTCATCAAAATATAAAAAAACAAAGGTGGGGGGGGGGGACCAAATTCACAGACCTTAGGTTTAGAATCCCTGTTCTAGTCTAGGGTATGGAAAACACTTGAATACAAGCCCAGGATCTTTTTTACACTTGCCTAAGAGAAAACTACATTTCCCAGAATGCAAAGAACTTAAGCAGACACTAGGCACATGGTGCTTAATATTGTAGGGGCAGGACTAGTAAGAAGGAAGCAACATGCAAAGGTGACCAAGTTCTTTAACCCATGCTTGGCCTCAAATGCTTATCGCTCTATATCTTTTCCTGCTCAGTTTCTCTCTTTCTCTCTCTCTCTCTCTTTCTCTCTCTCTCTCTCTCTCTCACACACACACACACACACACACAACCACCCAACTTTCTTCCCAAGACCCTCCCTCCCTTAACTCAGGTAGCTTAGCTCTGGTTCTCCTGTATAAAGAGCAAAGATCTTCCTTGCATCCTACCCTCCCCCACCTTGTCCCCCACCTAGACATTGACCTTGCTACATTAATTCAGATTCTGGGACTTGACTCCTCAGTCAGAAGCTGGTATTTTTTGCCTAAGATTTTCAACCCTAGACTCTTTTCTCCTTTCCAACATATAACGTGTCTACTTCACTTCTATAGTACCACTTTCACCTGAAGTCCTATTCTTTTAGTTTCCTCCTCTAAGCCCTTCCTCCATTTTCTTAATCAGGTCCTTTTCCTTTCTTAGAATCCATAATTTTGCTCTTTAGTCACTAAACTCTTCTTTCTAGAACACAGACATTATAATACAGCCCTGGGCACTTAACCTGTAGGTCCGAACCGTGTTCCTCCTATTAACCTGCAATCTTGCCCAAATTCCCAGCTTTCTCTTCTAGACGATATTTTTCCAAGACCCAGAAGTCCCTTACCCTTGTTTCCCTCCCTCTGGCTCATGTTGGCCCCCTCCGTCCCCTGGCTGGTCCCGGTTCCCTTACATGCCCCCTCCTCCCCTGCCCAGAGAGAAGAAGGAGGGAAGAAAAAGGGGGGTAGGGGGCGTGGTCCACCATCAACCAATCAGGGCCCACCCCCAAACTCCCCCCCACCTCACCCCAAGCCCAGATTCCAGGGCCCTGAGCTCACCTTTCAGCCCTGCCCTGAGGAGTGGAGTAAGGCCCTAGAGGGGGTATTATAGGTCTTGAGTAGATAGAAATCTTAAGGATCTCAGGGTTTCTCCCTCCCAGAGTTTCAGCTTTTCTCTTAGTCTAGGAACTGGACACAACTGTCACCTTGCTGATGAGGTCACCCAGCAGCAAAGGGGCAGGGACTGTTAAAGTTCTGAGAGGGCAGTTAAAGGAAAGAAGCTAGGAGTTGGGGTGGGGGTGGGGGGAAGGAAGAGGAGGACTCCTGGGTTCAGGGAGGGAACTAGCATGCCTGGAATTCGAAGAATGTGCCTATTGGATAGCTTCCTGGGGAAACATCAAGGGAACTACTACCCCCAGGAGTCAGGGGTGGAGGGAGGGAGGGGAAGAGACTTCTAGAGGGTGATATGGAAGGTGAAACCGGAGTTTCAGTCATAGGTATGTGCAATACACCAATAGATCTACTACCATACGCTTGAACAAACACATCTAAATGCCACCAACTAGATACAGGCAAGAAAACTGACAGATACATTTCAAAAGGACACCTAATATAGTATGGTTAGGGTGTCCGCAGAGGGATGAAACAGTGGTGTCCACAAACACTCAGGCCCGTGGCACAGCCCCACTATTATAGCTATTATACCAGCACCCACAGATGCTGTGCACGGTGAGTGAAGGACCCTCACAAACAGGCTCAGCAAGAATGTACAGACCGGATGGCATTAATGCCCACAATGATACATACTTGCCAACAGATCCACACTATTCTCACATGCACACAGAGGCAGAAAACTCTACAGGCACAAGGGGGCAGTCAAAGGAGCTCAAACTGAAATCGGGTAGGGAGCTCCCCCTCCCCCTGCCCCCAGCCCTGCCCCCGCCTCTACTGCCAGGTCCTAGTCCTGTCTCTGGAGGGCAGGGGGCGCTGTGGGGGAGCCAGGGTGGGCGGGGAAGTGCAGTCAGGACAGGGGGCGGAGTGTCTGGTCCAGGGGACTGCTGCTCCTGGGTTTCCTGGCTGCAGCAGGGAAATCCCCAAGCCAGAGCAGAACTAGGGGGCGGCTGGGGTAGGGGCGGGCTCATAGAAGAAGCCAGAGAGAGGTGACAGAGAGGGAGACAGACACTGACGACAGGGAACAGAAGAAAGGGAAGGAGAGACAGTGAGGGAGGCAGGAAGAGTGACTCACAGAGAGAAGGGAAGACGACAGACAGCGGGGAGGAGAGAAAAGAAAAAAAAATTTAAAGCAGGAAGACAGGATGGAAAACCAAGAGGGAAAGGAAGAGAGGGAGTGAAACAAACAGCCGGGTAGATTGAGAAGTGGGGGAAACAGGAAGCCAGTGAACAAGGGGTAAGGGGAGAAAGGGAGAGTCTGGAAGGAAGGAAGAGGCAAAACTGAGCAAGGCAGAGAGGGAACTCGAGGGGAGGAGAGCATCAAGTGACTCAGAGAGAGGGATTCGGGGAGTCCAGGAGGGGCAGAGTCAGGGTCCCTAGTGCAGGCCAGGTGGGCCTCAGGAGAAGCAACACCTCAATTCCCATGGCGGGCCGGACAGTGAGGGCTGAGACCAGGAGCCGGGCCAAGGATGACATCAAGAAGGTGATGGCAACCATCGAAAAGGTCCGGAGATGGTGAGAACGGGGCCCAGGGACTGGAAGGTTGGGTTTGAGATAAGGAGGAGGGGAAGGGATGTGGGACAGTAACATGGCAGTAACAGTGAGAGGAGGAGTAGGAGGGTCTCAGAAAGACCACCCTCCAAAGCTTTAGGTATCTAGGTATATCCCACCAGGTTGCTGTTTTTCTCTTCTCCAAAGATAGCTGTGCCATAGAACAGTGAGAGAGAGAGAAATAGAGGAGAGAGAGAGAGGAGAGAGAGAGAGAGAGAGAGAGAGAGAGAGAGTGTGTGTGTGTGTGTGTGTTGAATTTCTGGCTCTGGCTGATCTGGCTTTGTGGACCACCCCCAGGGAGAAACGCTGGGTGACAGTGGGAGACACTTCCCTCCGTATCTACAAGTGGGTGCCTGTTGTGGACCCACATGAGGAGGTGAGAGAATTCCCTTTCAACATCATTGCTTCTCTATTCCTTTTCTTTCTTTTCTTTGTAACATTACAGATCCTTCCCCTGCTTTACCTGTTTTTCTCAGTGTCACTATCCCAGTCTCCCCTAACTACCGGATTCTTTCTTCTCATAGCCTATAAGTTACTAAGGTCTGCTGTGACATTTGCATCAGTCCTATCCTTCCTATTTCTATTTGCTACCACCTTAGTACAGGCTCTCTGGGTTATTGCAATAGTCTCTAAATCCATCCTTCATATTGCTGCCAGATGTTTTCCCTCCCCCTCTTCCCATGGCTTGCCACATCTAGTCATGTCATTTGCCCAAAATCTTCTGTAGTTTCAGATTGTCTACCTATTGAAGGTCAAGCTCCTTTGCCTGGTAGTCAAGGCCCTCCACCACTAGGCATCATTCAGCTTTGCAGACTTCCCTCCTGCAGCTTTCTTCCATCTCTACTGACTGCTTAAGCCAAAGTAGACTGTTTTCTGTCCTCTATGCTTTCCTGCCAATTTCTTATACCTGAAATGTCCCTATTCCCTTCTCACCAGTTGAATTTTTACTCATTTTTAAAAGCCCGACTCAAATATATCCTCTGATTTGAAATTTTCCCTGGGCTCAGAAGTAATAGCTGTACCTCCTTTCCTCCAAATCCGTAGAATCTTCTTTGCAAGTCCACAATGAACTGATTATGTATTCTTTTGGATTATTGATATATGTGTCCCCATCTCCATAACTGGACAGCTCTTAGAGGGCTAGTCTCTAATTAAAAAAAAAAAATTATTCCCTCCATACCTTAGCACAAATCCCTGAACACTGGAGGTGTCTAATGAATATTTGTTGAAAAGAGCTGAATTCCTTCAGGGTCTTACTCTTTTTTCTTTCTTGGGAAACTTTCCCATTCCCTCTCCTAACTAATTCACTCCTTTTTCTACCATTCTCGAACTTCCTTTTCCTTTTCCCTTCTGCAGGAACGTCGACGGGTGGGAAGTGGGGCTGAAAGGCCCCGAGTCAGGGAGCGGAGGGGTCGGGGAGCCAGTCCGAGAGGGGGTGGTCCCCTTATCTTGCTTGACCTCAGTGGTATGTAGGGGCATCTGGAGGGTAGGAGAATGGAAGTCTTGGGTGGGGGAAGGGAGAGGAGATCTTAAAGCAGAAGGAGCCAAGGCACCCAAGCCCATCCCTCCCAGCCTCTCTCCCCCCCCAGCAGATGAGAACAGCAATCAAAGTTTCCATTCAGAGAGTTCCCTGCAGAAGGGCACAGAGCCCAGCCCAGGGGGAACTCCTCAGCCTAGTCGACCAGCTTCACCTGCTGCCCAGCCAGATGGAGCTCCTGAAGATGCCCAGCCTCCAAGGCTGGGTCAGGAAAGAGGTAAGAACTCAAACAACTGCATTGGTTTCCCACTGTGATCTTTAGCACCTTGTTTCCTAGGATGACCTGCTTCATTGTTATTCCAGAACCAGGAAGTGTGACTATAAGTGGGACAGATGAACCCCCAATGCTGACCAAGGAAGAGCCTGTGCCTGAGTTATTGGAGGCTGAGGTAAGAAAGGCTGAAGAAAGATGCCTGGCTTTGAAGGAGTAGGGAATAAGGGATGTGGAAGGGCTGGGAGAGAGGAGCAAAATTCTTGGAATGTAGGAAAACTTATCCTTAGTTCCTCCTCCCCAGGTTCCTGAAGCTTACCCAGTCTTTGAACCAGTGCCCCCTGTACCTGAGGCAGCTGTGGGGGAGACTGAAGACTCCGAGGGGGCACCCCCTCTCAAGCGTATCTGTCCAGATGCCCCTGCAGGCAGTCCTCTCCCTTCGGATCCTTGAGCCTAAAAAGCTGATCCATAAGTTCTTATGTCCTGCCTCTCCTCCCCCTACCCCCCACCCCAGGCTTTTACAAATAAAGAAGCTTTTGTAGCCAAGTATTCTATCACTTCAGTCAGAACACCAAGGTTCTGCCTGATATCCTCCTGTTCTCTTAGGAACCTGGGCTTTCCCAACCATGCAAAGAAAAGCGGGACACCAGGCATCCATAAATATTCACAGATCTCCTATTTGAGAAGGGCAGTGAGGAAGAGGGCAATGAAAATAGAAACTGTATGTTGGATCCTAAAAGTATTATTAATAGAGTTCTTTTCTCTTCTATCATCCATTGTGTTTTCCTTCCTATCCTTTTCCATTTTCTATCCTTCCTTTCTTACAACCTAAATCCTTCCCTGTACAAGTTCTCTCTTTGATCTTTAAAAAACAATGGGTTTTATTATGGATTTAGTCACCAACACAAACATTTCAACATACAAAGAATGAGATCCTATATGAAACTTTGAATTTGTCATATAAAGAAAGATATATTAACTTTAACGAGGTAATAACAAAATCACTGTGTCCCCTTCAGTATTATTTTCCTCTGTGCATTCAAAAATGTTTTTATTGATATTCTATTATTTCATGCTTATCAATTTCCAATAACAAACCTTCCCTTCAGTAGGCCTCTCTTGAAACAATTAAGCCAAAACAAATCAACACATTGGCCATGTTGTCAGAATGTTTCTCATTTTTCACTTCTAGTTCACCACCATTCTGCCAAAAGACAGGATATATGTTTCATCATGAATCATATTAAGTCATATTTGGGCAGTGCTTTGGCTAGATTTCTAAGGTCTTCTAAAATAGTTTCTTGTCACATTATTATTGTGGTCTTCTGATTCTTCTAATTTCACCCTATCAGTTCATGCATTCTTTCCATACTTAATAACATTCCTTCTATTCCTATACTACAACTCATTTGTGCAGCTATTCCTCAAATGAAGGGTACTTATTTTTTGTTTCCAGTTTTTCACTATAACAAAAAGTGTCATATGTATGAGTAGGTGTCCTTGATCTGATTGGAATATAATGTTGGGCCATTTTGTCCTACAAATATTGTAAAATCATTTTGACTGTATATGATACAGAATGCCTATTTGCTCAGATGGATTTGTAGTTGTACTCCTAGGGAAAACCATTGATCTAAGCCCTAATATTCTTTCTCTGCCGTGTGAGTCACATTTTGAAGTAAATTTATAATTTTCTTTACCAAATAGAGTTGTTGAGGATGGGGGTCCATACTATTATGACATCAGATTGCATATGGAATCTATTACTAGTTTTCTAACCATATCTGGGCCAGGTTTTCTTTTATATTATTTCCACACATACTCCTGTTTGCAAGCCTCATTGTGTGAATGGAGCTGGAATGAGATGTTTCCAAAATATTTTCGATATTAAGAACAGTTAAAGGATCTCTTTTATGTTGATTGTGGAATGGAATGTATATTTTCTCATGAGCCTTATAGGACCTAAGGTCAGGTTTACTATTCAAAGCCTTCAACAACACCTTCAGGAAAATAACTGAGCATGTAATTGCAAACCCTATTCATTCAGAAGGATCTTGTTTTAGAGCTAGATGATGATCTTAGAGGCCATCTAGTTCAAATGGAACTCAAATAGAAGTAGGGGCTCCTATTCCATACATGAGTAGCCCAGAGAGTTGCATGTTGACTTAGTTTTCTAATGTGATATTATCTCCATTTTATAATATTTTTATTTATTTTATTAGTTGTTTCCCAATTACATTTCAATCTAGTTCTAGCCTTCCTTTAGGATGCTGTGGGCTATACTGCCTGCCTGTTTGATACCTCTGATCTGGTCTAAACCTTTCATTTTTCATATGAGAAAAAAGTTTAAGTGACTATTATAGGTTATGAAGGTAGTTAAATAGCAGAAGTAGCCTTTGAGCTAGATTCTATTATACCATCCAGGCCCAGTCTTTAAGGCCAGAAAGTAAATCTTAAACAGTCATAGATTTACAGCTAGACAGGATATGACCTAGAAAGGATAGGAGATCACAGCATAATTTTATCTGTTACTATCACTTTACTTTAAATATTAGTTAACAGACCCTCAGAGATTACATAGTTTCCAAAAGTGGTCAACAATGCAGCAGAGATTTGAATCCAATGACTTCCAATTAATTGTAAGTCAATGCAATTTTTCCTTTTATGTTGCTTAGGACACTGAGCCAAGGATTCCCTGAGAAATAGATTTCCATAGTAGTTGAAGTTCCTTTTACTCTCTAAGGATTCCCTCCATCCCAAAACACAAGGTGACTAGAACTATTCACTGACTGAAATCTTTCTCTCTTGGAAGATAACCATTTGGGGCATTTTGGAGCCCCTCTCACAGCAAGACTTTGATCTTTTTGGGGAGGCTTCCATATTTGTCTTTAATGATTTATGTGGGCTAAAAAGTTAGCAGGAACCATTGCTCTATCTGCCACCTGAGAAACAGCCTTCTTCTGATCGGATAGAAAAACTCTCGATTCTTGTATTCTCACTAGTTTAATCATTCCTTAATGAGTTTTAGTAGGCTTTTAGTAATCTTACAAGGACTCTGGAACTTAGATGTTTTATTTAATCCATGCATATTGTATGTATATCTCCAGGTTCTTTCCTCAATACTAGCTAATTCTTCTAAAGACTTTTTTTAAAGGACTTTATTTTTATTTTGTTTTTTTTTATCAATTATTTCTAACATCAGCAATTAAAACACTTACCCCTCCTTCCACCTTTCCTACAACAAAGAAAAATAGTTAAAGTAAAAGCAACAAATACCATAGCCACATTTGACTTTGTACATAACATTTTGTACTCATAGTTCCTCACCTCTCCAACAAAAGGAAGAGGTGCATTTCCCTATCATATTTCCTCTGGAGTCAAACTGATTATTATAATTTTACCCCGCTTCTAGATTTTGCTTTCTTCTTTTTTTATACATAATTGGAGTGACTGTATATATTTATTATTCTGTTTATTTCATTCTGTATCCATTAATACAAATCTTTAAGAGAATCATAGGGACACAGGATCATAAATATAGGGTTGGAAGGCACCTTAAAATTAATCTAGTCCAAACTACTTATTTTACAGAAAAGAAAAACTGAGGTACAAAGAATTTGATTGTCTTGCTCAATGTCATTCAGTGGCAAAACTGGAATCTGAATTTAAATCTTATGATCCTAAGTACAGGACTTTTTTCCCCAGAAGGAACTCCCTTCTCCAAACCCCAAGGCTTAAAAAACATAAAAACCCCAGGATTTCTAGTACATGAAGTATGATTCCTAGTAATAGGGAAGGGAGAATATTTAGCAAGGCTCAAACAATGTAGTTCTACTATATGCTATTTCTGTATTTCTTCTTATAAAAACAAAACAAAATAGGTGTTCATCTATTTATAATAGGTGTCCTAAGAGAAATATGTAGTCTCATAAGTATAAGTTCTACTTTGTCAGTATTCCTTAATGGAGGGAGAGGGACGATGATACCTTGGTTCTGGAGTGTGAGAAGTCATAAAGGGAGACATCATGTTATGTTATCTCCATTGAATAAATTTAATTCTAGTCTTATAGCACTCATTTTTACTCCAGACTCAATCTAACATCCTCTAACGCAACTGTTTTCTGAAAACAAATGCATTCCAGGCTCAGCTCTCTTGCCATCAAATTTTCTCATCATTTTGAACACCAAAAAGAAATACATAAGCCCATGAATTGGAGAAAGGCTGAATAAGTTATGGTATATTAAAGTAATGGAATATTACTATTCTATAAAAAATTATGAACAAGCTGATTTTAGAAAGGCCTAGAAAGATTTACATGAACTGATGCTGAGCATTAATAAGCAGAACCAGAAATACATCGTGCATAGTAACAGCAAAATTGTGCAATGATCAATTATAAAAGATTTGGTTCTTTTCAGTGGTTCAGTGATCCAAGGCAATCCCAATAAATTTTGGATGGAAAATTCCATCTATGTCCAGAGAGAACATAAATCAACATATGCTATGTTCATTTTTTCCCTTTTTTTTTCTTTTGTGGTTTTTCTCTTTTCTTCTGATTTTTGTCTCTCAACATGATTCATGAGGAAATGTGTTTTAAAATATTTTTAAAAATTTAAAAAGGAAAATAAAGAAGGGCATAAAAGAGATAACCAATTAAGAATAGTTTAGCCACTGGAGATGGGGGGATCCCTCTTTTAGTTTTGGGTCTGGGAGCAATTAGGTCTGAGCATTTGGAGGACAAGAAGACTGTGATGGTTGTCAAGATAGAAAATCAGTAGGGATCCATAGGGATCTGAAACTTCACTACTGGTTCTTCAGGAATAGGCATACAAAAAACAGATTGAGCATTCTTGAATGAACTCTTATCCTATTCCATTATAGATTTTTTATGGGCTTACTGAGTCATCAGAGTACAAAAGGTTAATGACTCTTACTACTTCCATTTGGGGAGATCTTATTTGTTTCTTGGTTGAGAAGGGGATTAGAAATTTCTGGAAATCCCTAATTGATAAATGGTCAAAAGATATGAACAGGCTGTTTTAAGAAGAATAAATCAAAGTGCTCTCTCTATATGTAAATGTAGATATATAGATACATATACACATATCAATAGACATATATGAAGAAATGCTTTAAATTACATAATCAGCAAAATGGAAATGAAAAAATTCCAAAGTGCCATTTCATGCTCATCAGATTGCCTAACATGACAAAAAAGGAAAATAATGTGTCTGCATTCTGTACAATGCCTCTCTTTGGTGCAGATTACACATTTGGGATGATTCTTGTTTCAGTCTTCTCACAAATGCAGCACCTATTGCGCTCGGGGCAAGCTCTAGGTCTTTTAGCTTTTTGAGGTTATCACCTAAGTATAGTATTCGGACTGTCCTTCCCTGGCTCTGGATATCTTGGACAGAATCACCTTTTCTGCTCATACGTGTCACAGATAAAAATTTTTAATATAATGGTTTGTAAATGGGAAAACACAAAACAAGTCAGGATTGGTTGGTTGTCTTTTTCTCTTCCACCTCTCTTGTCCCTCCTCGCCTGGATTTTCCTGAGCATTCCCGGGTCTGGTGCAGAGGCTCAAAGGCGGGAAATCTGAGGCAGGAACTTCCAGGACTTGCATTAAGCAGCTGGCTTCAGGCGTCCGTAGTGCTAAAAGGCTGAGAGGAGGTCGAAGTATCAGGGTCCGCATTTTCCGAGGTCCCAGCCTTTGGAGGATAAGCAGGGTCTCAGTAACCCGCGGCAGGAGATGGTTGCCCACACTGGAGTCCCAACGTGATCCGCTAGTTCCTCCACCCAGTACCGAGCGAAACAGTTTCCAAGGCGATGGCGCCAAGGTTCCTTCCTCCACCCACAGACGAACTTCAGTTTTAAATAATTGAGGCGGCCTCCTGCCAGGCCAGATAGGACTCCCTGATAGGGCAAAAGGAGAACAAGAAGCGGGATCTAGCAGCAATGCCATTGCTTCTGACGCTAGAACAAGGAAGGGAGAAGCGGTTGCCACAGACTAATCCCCTTTTAGAAAGGGTTTGAGCGAATCTACAAGGCCCAGCCCTTGCTGCCCCCAATTGGCTAATCCTGGCTGGGACGGGGCGGGGCCAAATATCTCCATTGGACAGATTAGAGCATGAGTTGAAAGCTCTTTTCCTATATTGCAATGCTGTTGTGTTTCTATTTTTGTTTTTAAAAATTAATCTCTCTTCCACTACTTCCCATTGAGCAAATTGTAAAAGCAAAACAAAACAAAAAAATCCTCCTACGAATCCACATAGTCGGTCAAAACAAACTCCCACCTAGATTATATATATCAGATAATATTCGTTTTAAATTCATCCCTTTGTCAGAAAGTGAATGGTTGTCTATGCTTGTACTATGCTTGTCTATGCTTGGACTAAAGGTTTCTAAACTACCTTTCTGGGACAAAAGTACTGGACTATTTCCTCTTCCCATTTCATTCTATTCTAACCTGGGTGAAAGAAGTTGTGCAAAGTCACCAGCCTCACGTTCTCGTCTGGAACCATCTGGGTCCAGTGGCCAGATACAGATCAGGTGGAATGGAGATGGATCCTTGGATGGATGGCGGGAGACCTTGACTTTTTAAAGCTAAGATCTTTTAACAGGTTTCAGTCAAACAGGTCTCAGTAATTGTTAATTACATTTACTCTGAGGCAATTAAACTTGCATGTCATGGCTCTTTGTAATGGTCTCTCTGAGCATTGGTCTCTCTGATGTGATGGTCTGTGAAGTAGGAGCTGCCCCACAGAGGACTGGGCAACACTCCCTCCCTCCTTCGCTCCTTCCCTCCTTCCTTTAGCTCCTTTCTTCCTTCCCTCCTTTCCTTCCTCCCTTTCCCCCTTCTCTTCTTCTTTCTTTCCCTACAATTTAAATTAGGAGACATGTAAACAAATATTCACAAAATAAAGCTATACAACATAAATAGAAAATAAGGAAGGTACAGGGGTTGGGAAGGCTTCTTCTACAAAGAGGAATTTTAGCTGGGAGTTAAAGGAAGTCAAGGAGATCAGTAGTCAAAGTGGAGAAGGGAGAGTGTTCCAAGCATGAGGGACAGACAGAGAAAATAGCCTGAACCGAGAAAGATTGAATGTTTTGTGTGTGGAAAAGTCAAAAAGTCAGCATCACTGAACTGAAGAACATGTATAATCGAGTAAAGTGTAATAAGATTAGATAGGTAGGAAGGGACTAGATTATTATGAAGGGCTTTGAACACCTAAGTATTTTCTTTTTTATTCTAAAGAAAATAGGAAACTATTGGAGTTTACTCACCTAAGTATTTTCTTTTTTATTCTAAAGAAAATAGGGAACTATTGGAGTTTACTGAGAAGTGGGGTGAGGGGTATCCTTCAATTTAGGGAAATCTCTTTGTTGGCTATATGGAAGAGGATTAATTGGAGTGGGGAAACTTGAGGCAGGCAGACATACCAGCAGACTATTGCAACAATCCAGGTGTGAGGTGGTAAAATAGGTCCTGTGATGATGTCCTATTTATCTGGCTGAACTCCATCCTGTTCCCATTGACAACTTTCTCACACATACACACAAAAGGAGGTCAAATTCTAGGACTATCTTGTCAGCATGACTAGAGAATACTTAACTCACCAAATCAGGTAAGGGACCCTCCTTCCCTGAGCAGCTATACTAAACACATTCTTGTCCTATAAATAAATAATCTTTGTGACTAAAGCACCTTCATTATCCTATATTACCAGACTCTTATTTCTTCCTGTCCCATCATGCAGTTGCTGATCTAGACAAAAGGCATATGCAAGTTTGTTCTCAACTAGCACTCTCCTTAACTCTTCCCTAATTCTCTAGGCCTCACCCTTACTTCCCTTTTCCCTCTTTCCTCTTAACCTTTTCCTAAACCTTTACATCTCTATTCTTTAACCATCTTCATTCGAAGCTCACTCATTAATCGTTTTTACCTATGAGCCTATGAGATTTCTTATGACAATAAATGGTCCTTGTGACTATGATAATGCCTTTATGTGAATTTTTCATATTCAGAACCCACTCTCCCAGAACCAGGAATTTTGTCATGTGCTCTAGCAGATTGTGGAAGTGTCAGAGGAGAGGAGGTCACTTGAGAGACGTTGCAAAGGTAAAACTGACAAACCTTGGCAACAGTTTGGATATGGGGGGGTGGGGAGGGTAAGAAATAGTGAGTAGTTGGGCTTATACCCCAAAGAGACACTAAAGAAGGAAAAGGGACCTGTATGTGCCAAAATGTTTGTAGCAGCCCTATTTGTAGTGGCTAGAAACTGGAAAATGAATGGATGCCCATCAATTGGAGAATGGTTGGGTAAATTGTGGTATATGAATGTTATGGAATATTATTGTTCTGTAAGAAATGACCAGCAGGATGAATACAGAGAGGCTTGGAGAGACTTACATGAACTGATGCTGAGTGAAATGAGCAGGACCACGAGATCATTATACACTTCAACAACGATACTGTATGAGGATGTATTCTGATGGAAGTGGATATTTTTAACAAAAAGAAGATCTAATTCAGTTTCAATTGATCAACGAGGGACTTGTAGAAGCAACTACACCCAAAGAAAGAGCACTGGGAATTAAACGTAAACTGTTTGCATTTTGGTTCTTCTTCCCAGGTTATTTTTACCTTCTGAATCCAATTCTTCCTGTGCAACAAGAGAACTGTTCAGTTCTGCAAACATATATTGTATCTAGGATATACTGTGACATATTTAACATGTATAGGATTGCTTGCCATCTGGGGGAGGAGGTGGAAGAAGGGAGGGGAAAAGTTGGAACGGAAGTGAGTGCAAGGGATAATGTTGTAAAAAATTACCCAGGCATAGGTTCTGTCAATAAAAAGTTATAATTATTAAAAAAAAAAAAAAAGAAATAGTGAGTAGTTGAAAATGGCACCTAGATTGTGAGCCTGAGGGATGGGGCCTCTATGCCCAGCTCTTAAAGTGTGGCTTATGCCCTCATATGAGATATGGGGGTCATGACATTATGATTTATTATCAGCAAATGTTTGATTTGCATACCTATTTTATATACCTATAGACCCCAGGTTGCATAAAAATTTCTCAGATAAAAGGGGTCACCAGTATTAAGTTTAAGAAGCCCTCCTCTACAGTAATGAGGAAGGTGAAAGGGGGGAGTGATTAGGGGGAATAGATAATGAGTTCTCTTTTGGAAACACTAAGTTTAAGATGTCTACTGGGCATCTAATTCAAGATGTCTTGAGGCAGTTGGAGAAGTGACTTTGGAGACAGCAAAGAGTTTGGAGCAGGCCAGGTAGTTTTGAGAGTCTTCCAATAATTAAATCTGTGGGATGGGATGAGTAGGCATCATTATCACTAGTATCCATCCGTTCCCAAATCATACCCCAAATTAAGAAGCCTCAGGATAGAATCCTGAGGGACAAATATGGTTAGAGGGCATTATCTGGAGAATCTAGCAGCAGAGAAAGAGAAACAAGAGACAAGAAAGAGAGCAGTAAGGTAAGAAAAGCACCAGGAGAGAGTGGTTTCTTGAAAACTTAAACAGAAGAGAAAATGATAAAGTGTCAAAGCCTGCAGAGAGGTCAAGAAAATTGAGGAAAACAGGCCAATGGATTTGGCAATTAAGAGTTCATTCGTAACTATGAGGAGTCAGAATTCATGAGCCCTAACAGATCATTTCCCATTAACAACCAGCTAATGGAAAGAGTAGCAAAAGCATTTGCTAATCCTAAAAAAAAGAAAAGCTATAAAACATCATACTTCTCCTCCCCCAAGGGAGATGTACTTTCCCACAAATACACATAAGTGTCCATATAAAGAAAGGGTTCAACTTTAAAGTACTAATAGCAGTAAGAACACTACACAGGGCAAAGACAACATTTCTATGTATTGAAGGACTTGAAAGTCAGAAGCCCTTTTTCCTCTTAGTTTTCATTAAGCTCCTCTTGGACGCAGTGTTTGCAGTGAATAAGTCCCTTAAGTGGTTTCCCAGAATCTACTCCCAACTATCCCCGAAATTTTCTATGCTGCAAGAACTCAAAGCTCTTCAAGTGTGTATGTAGATTTATCTGAATGTCTCCTACTGTGTGAATAGCTCCCCTTTAAAACTATATGACTGATAGTGGAATGAGAAGAGAAGGGGAAGCAGGGAGAGAAAGGAGTAATTCCCTCTTCCTGTCTTGCAGGAGTATCCTTCAGAGGCACTTCTCAATTTATAATGTCTTCCAAGTTCCCTAGGGTGTCTCTATTTAAAGCCCCCATGGGAATAATTAATTTATTTGCTCATCCAATGAAGTTGTTCCCTTTATTTCCATTAGGGAACATTTCTATATACAAAGAAGAAAAGAAAATTTGGATTGTATATGAAATGAATTTTTAAAAAATCATATAAGCTTTGTTTTAAAAATATGCAATAAATTTAACCCATTTCAACATGTTTTCCTTAACTGCCTTCTATTCTCTTTTATACACTTTTTAGATGCTCTAAAAATTTTTTTTAGCATCTTTTTCATTTTTTGGCATTACTTGCACTCATTTGCCACCAAATAACCTCCTAATTTAAAAAGCCCAAACTTCTTTCTTATAAAAAATAATTATAGCAAAACAAAAATACAAAAATTGACCATGTTCCAAAAAGTCTGTACAAGCAGAAGCCTAGAACAAAAGCCCATTCTAAAGCATAGCTCACAAATGGAGATTAAGGGCAGACTAAGGAAGACTCCAGTCTGTATATAGAGAACAGAGAGAAGAGCCCAAACAAGGGTTTTCATCTGTACTGTGTAGCTGGGCTGTCTGTTCAGGAAAATGCTGATGTGGACCCTGATCCTGAGTTTAAGGGGCTTGCAGGATTTAGACTGAGAAGGAAATGATCAGAACCTACCCATATCTGGATTACACTACCCCTGTTTAGATTATCATGAGTAGACCTCCCAAACAATGCATTGGTTAGAGCTGTTCCTCAGGTAACTAAAGAAATAGCACTGGGAAAACTGGGACACATACATTATTGGTGCAGTTGTGAACTGATCCAACCATTGTGGAGAGCAATTTGGAACTATGCCCACAAGGCTATCAAACTGCATATCCTTTGATCTAGCAGTGTCTCTGCTGGGCCAAAAAGGCCATAAAAAAGGGAAAAGGATCTAAATGTTTATAGCAGCCCTTTTTGTAGAAATGGAGTAGAAATCCATCAATGGGGAATGGCTGAATAAGTTATATATGTATGTTCTGAAATATTATTGTTCTAAAAGAAATGATCAGCAGGATGATTTAAGAGAGTTCTGGGAGACTAAGTGAAATGACCAGAACCAAGAGAACACTGTACAACAAGAAGATTATGTGATAACCTATTCTAATATACAAGGCTCTTTTCAACAATGAGGTGATTCAGGCCAATCCCAATAGATTTATGATAGAGAGTGCCATCTGCATCCAGAAAGAGAACCATGGGGACTGAATGTGGATCACGACATAGTATTTTCACCTTTTTTATTGCCGTTTCCTTGCTTTTTGTTTCTTTCTCATTTTCCCCCTTTTGATATGCTCTTTCTTGTGCAGTATGATAAATATGGAAATACGCTCAGAAGAATTGCACATGTTTAACAAATATTGAGTTACTTGCTGTTTGGGAGGGTTGGGAGGGAGAAAGAAAATCTGGAACACAAGGTTTTGTAAGGGTGAATGTTGAAAATTATCTTTACATGTATTTTGAAAATAAAAAGCTATTGTTAAAAAAAAAAAAAAAAGGAAAGTCAGATTGAACCAGAGATCCATGAAACTGTAAATACTAGAACAAAGTCAGAAGAAATAAAAATAGAAGGAAATATCAAAAGTGACCTACAAAAAAATTTAAGCAGAGATAAGGCAAACATCAAAGATAAAAAAAAAATTTTAAGAAATCATGCATAAAAACTGCCTATCTCTATCAGAACCAAGGTAACAGAGAAAACAAAAAGCCTTTATAGATCAACTTCTCAAAGTAATCTCAAAATGAAAACTTCCAGGAATGTCACTGTCAAAATCCAGGGCTTCCAAGTCAAAAATGAATATTTTGAAATTGTATTCATATAGTTCCTGAGTGTGTTTTTGTAAGTAAACTACCAAATTTGTTATAAATGATGTAATTATTTTGAATGGAATTTTTCTCTGCTGGGTTTTGCTATTAAACAGAAAAATTGACATGTGTGACTTTATTTTACACTGTGCTGTTTTGCAAATAATATTGTTTCAATTAATTGTAATTGACTTTTAGAACCAATTCAAATAATAGTGCTGACTAAAGTCTTCTTTGCTTTGCCCCTGCTCTTAATTGAAAGGGTTCTATCATTTTTCTCATATATATTGCTGCCTCTTGGTTTTAAATAGCCTTTACTCATATTAAGGAATAGTCTATTTATTTTGGTTTTTAAATGTGTGGTAGTTTTTTTTTGTTTGCTTACAAAAAATAGGTATATTTTGTCAGAAATTTTTTTTTTACATTCAGTGATATAATTATGAGAACTATAGCTTTTGTTATTAATACCTATACTATCTATAGATTTCCAAATATTGAATCAATCCTTTATTCCTAATTATACATCTCACCTGGTTAAGTTAAATAATCTTTTTAATATGCTGCTGTAGCCTCTTTGCTTATAGTTTTGCAACACTATTCAATAGTGCTTTAGTCAACAAAAGACAATTTACTTAACTATAGCTAGAGAAGGAAGGACAGGTACTGAAAACCCCTTGAATTGATTCAGGTGAGTGAAGCTCTCGTTTTGATTTATATCTGACAACTTTTCTAGATTCTATGGATGTTTTGTGTTCAGTGAATTAGGAAAGACTATCAATAGTCTGAGTTCTTAATTCTCTGGACCATCCTAAATCTTAAGGAATGTTTCAACTAGCCTAACTAGAATGGGAGGTCAAGTAGATTAAGAGGAGGAGTCAATTACTACTACTACCACCACACAAGATTTTTTTTTCTTCTAAGATTTTTATTCTCCTTTCTCCAAATTTCTCTACAATTTTCTTTCAAGAATATCAAAACAGAACACAACTGCTCTCAAGTCTCATTTGTCTTATTCAACTCCCTCTATAATCCTTGGAAGACATTAAGATTCTGAAGGAATATTGTTTCTTCTCCCTCTTGCAAGCATCTTCATAAAACTCTTTCCAATTGCTCAACTATATTTATCTTCCTGAGTTTCTCTTAATTTCTGTGTTTGCATTTGAGAGTTTTTTTACTCAGCTGTGGTCTTTTTCATCAGGAATGGGTGAAACTTCTCTATTTCATTATTCCATTTAATTTTTCTTCCTGTAGAATTATACTCATTCTTTCAGGGTTAGTTTGTTTGCTGTTGTTTTTTTTTTTCCCCCAGGCAATTGGGGTTAAGTGAATTGCCTAGGGTCACACAGCTAGGACATGTTAAGTGTCTGAGGGTCCTTCTAACTTCAGGGCTGGTGCTCTATCTACTGCACCACCTCGCTTGCCCCACAGTAAGTTCGGTAAGTTATTCTTGATTGTAAAGCTTCCATCTTTGCCTTTTAAAACTGTATCATAAGATTTTTCTCTTCTTTATAGTAACTGGTTTCAGATCTCATAATATTCTAAATGCTTACAAATTTTTTTTTAATCTAGAAACTATGGATTTTGGTAATGACATTCCTGAGTATTTTCATTTATTTCATAATGTAATCAGTAGTTTCTTTTGTGCACTTTTAGACTGAATAAAGACATTTTCTGTAGTATCTATTTGGATTTCTTAACTATTATTTAATCTGGTGCTCTTTTCAGATCTTTGGTGTACAAGTTGAACTTTTGCAGTCATTTTCTTTTTTTTTCTTTTCTTCTTTTCTTTCTCCCCCTCCTCCTCCCCTCTTTTTCCTCCTCCTCCTCCTCCTTCTCCTAAAGTCTCCCGGCTTTAGGAATACTACAGTACAGTCCTCAGATAAACAATCTGTTGGTCAGTGATAACAAAGTTTCTGAGACAAGAGTGAATAGACCACCCCTCAAACCTACCTGTAAACCATTTAAAATTAGCAAATAAATAACATGAATCTCCTGGTCTCTCTAACTTTTCCCTATAAATTTATCTTAGATTTATTTCTGAGAAGAGGTTACCCACAAAATGAAGAGATACAATAGATACTAAGAATGGTAAATATGAGATAGATTTGGGAGAGTATATAACAACTGAAAAGATGATTCCCTAGTGGAACTCACAATTAACCAGGAAAAAGGGAATCTGCCATGAGGTGGGAGTATCCCATTGACTGGCAGGTTAAATCCATAGAAGAGTTTAAGAAACTAAATTTCTAAGAAGAAGAAAGACTATGAGACAGAAAGAAGGCTTTGTATGATGGCCTAACCCAAAAGGGATTTAGCAAAGATAGTGTAAACTATGGCAGATTTATAGGGGAAATTTAACCTTGGGGGTTTGACAAAACTCGGATTTCTGACTGGACACACCAAGGCCAGCTACCCAAGACCTCCTCCGAGGGTAGGACTACAAGGTTGAACTGATTCTCATCAGTGCCCTTTCCTGCTTACCCTGGGGAGTAACCTTAGTACTTCAGGCTCTCTCTCTCTCTCTATCAACCCTACTTAGTTACTCAGGACTTCATCAATCTCATTTAACAAAAGCATAAAATGGATCCCTTAATTGTCAAATCTAATAGCCTTTTCTTTTCAATTTTAATTTTTTAAAAACTTCTTTGAAGCATTTTACATTCTTCCTTTAGATACTTTGTTCTCCCTGGATTTTTTTTTTTTTTTTATGACATGGCTCTCTTTTGGTTTTCCTCCAACTTGACTGATCACTCCTTAATTATTTTTGCTGTTTCATCCCCATGTCACTCCCATTAACTGTGGATTGTACCCTGAAGCTTCATCTTGATCTCTATATTTTTATATTTGATGACTATATGAGCTTCCATGAGTTCAATTATTATATTTATATAAAGATTACTTAGTCTATCGAATCTCTCTTCTGAGTTCTAGTTCTGCACCATTAACTACTTAAAAGATATTAGATATTATTAGATAATTCATAGTATTTCCTTAAGGACTAGATATATTTCCTATATGTACTTCAAACTCAACATATCCGAAATAGAACTCAATATCCCCTAAAATTTACCCCTATTTGTAACAACTCTATTACCCTTGAGGTTATAAACCTAGTGTCACCTTTGATTGCTTACTCTCATTTAATCTTCATAGCTAGTCAGTTAACAATTCTTATATTTTAATCTCTATAGTATCTTTTGGATGTGTCCCATTTTCTCCACTCACACCGTCACGGCTTTAGTTTAAGCCCTCATTACCTATTGCCTGGATGATCACAATAGTCTACTTGGTCTCGTTGCCTCAGATCTCATAATTTGTAATCTAACCTTCAAAGTAATTTTCTAAAGTAAGAGTTTGACTATGTCAACTCCATTCCTATCCCCTCTTAGTAACTTCTAGATGCTCTAGGATGAACTATAAATTCCACTCTTTGTCATTTAAAGTGCTTCACAATTTAGCCCTTCCTACTTTCCCAGTCTATTTACAAATTACAGAAATCTCTGTCACAGTTTCTATGGTCCAGTCACACTGGTCTATTTGCCATTTCTTACACAGTAGCTTCATCTTCTGTGTCTCCATGCTATTGCAGTGGCTGTCCTCCTTGTAACTGGAATGCTCATTCTCTCTCTCTCTCCACTTTTGCTTCCCAGAATCCTAGGCTTCCTTCAAAACTCAGTTCAAATTCCTCCCTGTGACTGGCCTTTTCTGGTTAATGCTTTCCTCTCTAAGGTTATTTTTTATTTAATGTTTATATGTTGTGTCTCTCATTAGAATAGAAACTCTCTGAGGATGGGAGCTGTTTCATTCTTTTTCTTTATCTCCATTACTTAACACTGTGACTGACTCATAAAAGGTCTTTAGTAAATGCCTGATTGATTTTCACCAGGAAGAGAAGCATCATGCTGAAGTATTTCCACAATGGAAAATAATCCAGTTTAATTTTTTTTATATCTATTCAGAGACTATTAACGATTTGTGTTCAATTCACTTTTGACCTATTAAGTGACATTTCTGGCATTTTTAAAACTTATTAGTAATCAATGGTGTCTGTTTTGATATTGTGTATAGGCTAACTGTGAGAGTTCAAAACAAACGGTATGATACTCTATGCATGTTGTTTGAACTGGTCATAGTAGATAAATGAACTTCAAATAAACAAAACAAATTTGTCTGTGTTGTTTTTGGTTGTTTTGTATTTAGATCCTATGATTTTATGGAGAAGAAATCCATGTGATATTAAGTAATGGAGAAGTTATCACAGAAAAAGTTAAGTCATCGTTAAATGTAAGATAGGCATACAGAGAAACAGTGGTTGTTGTAAAAACAAAACTTTTACAAGCTTTATTTAAGATTACCAAAATATCTTGCCTTGCTGATGCTAAAATAAAAACTAGGGACTTAATCTACTTCTTTTGCTTTCCTCTCTTCACTCTGTTGAAGACTGACTCATACTCAACTGAAAAATTTGAGGCCATTCAATAAGAGTTCTCCCCTCCTCTCACAATCCTCTTTCATTCTTCCACTATCTCCTTCATTGTGTTATCTGAAGATAAGCTGATGCTTCTCCTTGCCAAAACCAACTCTTCCCCCTGTATTTTTTTTTTGGGGGGGAGGAGGGGCAAGGCAATTGGGGTTAAGTGACTTACCCAAAGTCACAGAGCTACTAGTGTTAATTGTCTGAGGCCTCTTCTTGTATTCTTGATTGTATTTCTTCCCATCTTATCCAGGTGATTACCATCAACATCATTATCTACTGGTCCCTTCTCTTCTACCTACACAGACATACAAGTCTTTATTATCCTTAAAAACCTTACTAGTTCCTACTATGCCCAACGGCTATGATCTTACATATCCCCTCCCCTCAGCTAAATTCCTTGGGGATAAAACAGCCACACTCTTGCTTCCACTTTGCCTTCTCTTATTTTAGAAGAATCTAACCTTCTGCAATATAGCTTTTGATTTCATCATTCAACTTAAACTACTACCTCCAAATTTACCAATAGTCTCTTAATTGCCAAATTTAAGACTCTTTTTGAACATCCTTCTTGGTTACTCAGCATCTAATGCTGTTGACCATTGGATATTTCTGGATATTTTCTCTGGTTTTTTTTTTTTTTTTCAACAATAAAGAATGTTTATTTCTGGCACCTATCATAGTGCTTGGAGAACAGTAAGTATTTGTAAAAAATGCTTATTGAGTGGAGTGACTGATTCAAATAATCCCCTCTCCTTTCATTTGACTTTTAAAATAAAGCTTTTTTTAATTCTTCCAATTTTCTAGTCTTTTCCCATCTTTAGTTACTGTATATTTTGTTACCTTACAATTATTTCTTTTTATTCTCTCTCTCTCTTTTTTTTAATTTAATAGCCTTTTATTTACAGGTTATATGTATGGGTAACTTTACAGCATTAAAACCTCTTGTTCCAATTTTTCACCTCTTACCCCTCAACCCCTCCCCTAGATGGCAGGATGACCAGTAGATGTTAAATATATTAAAATATAAATTAGATACACAATAAGTATACATGACCAAACCGATATTTTGGTGTACAAAAAGAATCAGACTCTGAAATATTGTACAATTAGCTTGTGAAGGAAATAAAAAATGCAGGTGGGCATAAATATAGGGATTGGGAATTCAATGTAATGGTTTTTACTCATCACACAGAGTTCTTTCTCTAGGCGTTTTCTCTGGTTTCCATGACTGCTCTTTATGGTCTAATTCTTTGCCGAATCTTTTCATCCATGTCACACCCTCCAACTGTGGGATGTCTCCCAAGGCTTGGTTGGTCTTGGGCTCTTTTCTCTCCATAATCTCTCTCCTGAGTTAGTCACATATGTTTGTAGACATTTCAAACTGGATATTCTGTTGGCATCTCAAACTTGGCATGTCTAAAATCCCTCAATCTTTCCAATTTTCCTATTACTGTCTAGGACACCATCCTCCTGTCAGTCACCCAGATCTGTAGGATTACCTCAATTTTCATTCACACCTCACATACCCAATCTGTTATCAAATCTTATCATTTCTATCTTTACAACATCTCTTACATGTGTCCCTTTCTCTCTACTCACACAATCACCATTCTAATATGGCTCCTATTACCTTTCACCTAAATTATTTTTATAATAGTCTTCTCCCCATTTCAATCTATCCTTTGCCCAACTGCCAAAATGATTTTCTTAATACACAGATCTGATCATGTCACCCCACTACTAAAACTCCAGTGGCATCCTATTACTTTAAGTTCATATATTAAGTCCTTTGAAGCTCTTTATAACTTGACCCCTTCCTAACTTTCCAGTCTTATAATTTCTTCTACACACGCTACAATCCAGCTTCACTTAACTGCTTTCTGATCTTTACATCCCATTTACTGACCCTCTGCCTTTTACGTGTACCTGGATTCTCCGGATTCCCCATACCTGGATTGTCCCTCATATTCCATCTTAGCTTCTTTTGCTTCCTTCAAGACTCAGCTCAAATTCCACCTTCTGTAGATGGCCTTTTTTGGTCCTATGCCTTTCCCCCATGTGATCACCTTTTTTCTATTCTGTATACACACACACACCTTTTTTGTACATGTAAGTTATATATTGTCCTTTAGACATCAGAATATGAACTCCTTGAAAGCAGGGAGAGTGTTTTTGCCTTTTTATCCAAAGCATGTGGCATAGTACTTGGCACAATGTAAGTGCTTAGTAAATTTCTGTTAATTGACTGAAAATTCACAATGTCTTCCTTGGAGTTAAGTGCTTAATAAATATTTGTTAAATTGAATAAGAAATAGACACTTTATTTGAAAAAAAAAAAAGTCTTTTTTGAGGACAAATTTGAACCAATGAGAAACTGGGGTTCAAATGTTTGGAGATCTAGTCAGTTGTTCAATCAATAACTACACAAGTTCCTACTATGAGGCAGCTAGTGGCTCACTGGATAAAGCACTAGGAGAGTTGGGAAGATCTAAATTCAAATCCAGCCTCAGATACTTTCTAGCTGGGCAGTCACTTAACCTCTGATTACTTGACAAATTGTATCTCCTAAATAAGAAAATGGCAAATCACTAGTATTTTTGCCAGGAAAATCCCAATGGGGGTGGGCTGGAGGAACAGCTAGGTGGCTAGAGCACCAGCCCTGAAGTCAGGAGGATTTAAGTTCAAATAAAACCTCAGACACTTAACACTTACCAGCTGTGTGACCCTGGGGAAGTCACTTAACCCCGAGTGCCTTACCAAAAACAAAACTAAACAGAACAAAATTAAAAAGAAAACCCCAAATGGCACCAAAAATTGGTCATGACTGAAATGACTGAACAACAACAACAGCAACAAAGCGCCTGCTATGTGCCAGGAACTGTGCTAAGTGCTGGGAATACAGAGAAAGGCAAAAAGAGTTCTTGCCTTCAAGTAGCTCACAATCTAATGGAGAGACAACAAACCAATAAATATATACAAACAAACCATGTATACAAAATATGTAGAAAATAATTAATAGAGGAAGGCATTGAAATTAAAGAACTAAGAAAGGCTTCTTGTAGAAGGTCGAATTTTAGTTGGGACTTAAAAGGATGGCCAGAAGTTAAAGATAAGGTGAGATCACTGAGGCATGGGAAACAGCCAGAGAAAAATCCAGAGGATGGAGTATTTTGTTTGTGGAAAAATAAGGAAGACAATATCATCATAACAAAGAGTTTGTGGCTGGGAATATAGTATAAGAAGATAGGAAAGATGGTGGTGGAGGAAAAGGGGAACTAGTTAATGAAGAGTTTTGAATGCCAGAGGATTTTGTAGTTGATCTTGGAGGTGACGGGAAGCCACTAGGGGAGTGACATGACTGAACTTGGATTTTAGGAAAATTATTTTGGCTGCTAAATGGAAGGTGTAAAGGAATAGGGAAGCGATTTGTGACAGGTAGATCAACAACAAGGTTCTTAAAATAGTCCAGGTGTGAGGTGATGAGGGTCTGCACCAGGATAGGGTGCAGGCAAGAAAAGGAGGCAATATTAGAAAGATTATGCAAAGGTGAAATCGGTTGAGACAACATAAATTTTGCTGGGACTAGGATTTCAAAATGTCAGAACTAGGAAAGACTTTGGAGATTATCTAGTCCAAAACTTTTATTTTACAAGTAAGGTAAATGAGGGTCAGAGAAGTGACTAGAAACAATCTAAATTTCCCATATTTGGGGTTAACTCTTTTATTCCCTTATCCTAAAATTCAAGGCTTTTCTGTGGAAGTCATTGACAGGGTTCGGTAGAACTGAATGGCTTGTGGTTATAAATATAAGAATTCTGGAAGTGTCTGGGTTTGAATCTGATTTCTCCAATAAATAGCTTTATCAAAAAAAAGATTTTCTTTCACTTTTGATTGGGGAGGTAAGGGTTAAGCCCAGCAAGTGCCAATCTTAAATCCTAGAGAGGCTGAGGAAGGCAACTTCCTGTTCCACTCACTAGAGGGTTTTCAGATTAACTAGGGTTTCATTTATTCAAATCCCCCTTTTCAATATGACTCTACATGTTTGGGGAATTTCAGGTTGTCTCCTTTCCTGTTCAGGGTTGCTGTAAAGCCACATCATGTCTGAAAACTACTGGAACCTGCTTCCAAAGGGTAAGCACCATTTTTTTCTGGTTCTGTCTCAGAACCCAGGCAGCCTGCTGCTAAACCCCAAGATATCTCCCATTATGCCTGCATACTATAGAGGAAAGTCTGGATTTCTACTTTGGGTCTGTCTTAATTCATCAAAGCTATTTCCTTCAAATTCCATGTTAGGGCTTGAAATGAGATGTAGCATCTGGACAGAACATCTGGAAGGTATCTCCTTTCCCTGACATGCCCATATGTTATTAACCCTTAAGAAGAAAGAGGAAGGGATACAGATTGAGGATGAACAGAAATGGGGGAGCAGGACCAAATCTACCAGAGAAACTAGTTTTCCTTCTTCACATTCCAATGTGTACCCTCAGGCCTGTTTGCCCTAGTCAGAATTTTGATTTTTAGTTGTGTCTAATGAGGCTTCTTGCAGGTTGGTGCTCCTCCAATGCTTCTTCCTCCCAATCTTTAGTATCTTAATATACAATTTTGAGCCTATTGCCTTATCTTGGTTCATCTTTTTTACTTTGATGGGGCTATTCCCCAACAGTTTTAGATTCCCACCTTTTTCTTAGGGGTTCTGAATATCCTTTTGCAAGCCCTAAACCAGATTCTTAATATTTTATGTGTGTGTCACAGACTCCTTTAATAATCTCATAAAGTCTATGGGTATGGGCCCCTTCTCAGAATATTGATTTTAATATATAACATAAAATACATAGGATTATAAAAGAAACCAACTGTGATAAAATACAACCATCAAAATATTAAATTAAAATTAAAAGTCCCTCCCATGTTCCAGACAAACTTCAAGTTATGACAACTGAGGTTAGGGCTAGGATGAGAAACCTGAGCTTCCAAGAAATGGAGAAGTCTGAATGTTAAAAGGGATGTACCAAACAATTATCCTGTGCAAGCAGATCCTTCTCCCCCACCTTTGAAAAATAAGAAATATTTCTTCTACCAGAGGCCATTAGGTATTTAGATGAAAAAAAAAAAAAAAAAAGTCACAAGCCACACACAAATGAAAAGCAACTATGAAGAGGTTTGGTCATGTTAATATTTAATGCCAAAGTTTGCCCTAATTACCATTGTACCATTAACTACTGAGCTATTTTAATAACAGTAATGAAACTAAATGCATTGAAAATGCTATTAAAACAATTAAAGTGTTTATTTAGATTTAGATAGAAGTATATATTATGTATATATCTATACACACACATAAATTTATTTGTAGACAATTGGGATTAAGTAACTTGCCCAGGGACACACAATTAATAACTGTCTGAGATAGGATTTGAATTCGGGTCCTCCTAACTCCATCCACTGGACCACAGAAAGTTCTCCATATATCTTTACTCTTGGTGCCTTGGCCTTCCTCATCTATCACCCTGAAATTCATTGATTTTCTACTCCCCACTTCCTGACTCTGTTGCTCATTCTCTCACCAGCTCTTAAGTATCAATTTTACCAAAGATTTTGTCAATGTCCCTTTTTTCGCCATCCTCTGTCTTACTAACTCCTATGCCTTCAATTTAGACTTGTGTGCAGATGAATTCCAAATCTCTTGTCTTTATGCCCAACTTCTCCTCAGTTTCCTTGACACTCAAAACTCTTTACCATCTGGCTCTAACCTACCTTTCTTAGTCTTATGTTACTCTACTTCCTGTAGGTTACAATCTTGTACAAGATTTTCTGCCACCTGTTCTTTTTCTGTTTTCTCCTGTCTCATGCTGTCCTAGAATGGATTCCCTTCCATTTCAATTCATTCAAAGCTTTCTCTTCCTTCAATCCTCAAATAAAGTGCCAGTTTAATTAAACAAAGGTTAAGGGCCTGCTATATCCAGGGAGCAATACATAATGTCTGAACAACCGTATTGATTCTTAATATGTTGCTAGGAGGAAGACTGAAGCACAGAATTGGCAAAGTAGTGGAACTGAGTGGCCAGCTCTCTTTTCCTCCAAAGAAAAGTATAGAATGCTACCAAGTTAAGCACCTAAATGCCCAGTAGGAGGGATAGTACAATTCTGCCACGTAGTTATAAATACCATTTGGCTAAGAGACTAAATTCCATAGTTAAAGAGATTAAAATCTGTTCTTTACATCTCCCTGTCACCTAGGAAGAAAGATTCAAGTTAAAAGAATCCCTGGATCTTGCCCTGGAGGGAGAAGACTTGCTTATTATCAGTACTTATGCGGGCTTCAGATGTAACTTTCACTTAATAAATTTAGTGCTTAGTATTTTGCATTTAGATGCCTGAAAAGTACTTTGGGTGATTGAATTACATCAAATAAAATCCTTCTCTTTTCCTTCCCTTGGGCTAGATTGCTCTAATCTACACTAGCTTCTCCTTCCTGAGGATCACAGACAAAGTAGCTATCTTTGTCTTTCTTGTGCAGATATAAATGATCCCAATTTGGACTAAAAGGGTCTTTATCAGACTATGGTGGTAGTATCTACAGTGGTTACAATGTGGGCGTCAGTTGCAAGTTTTAATGTGGCCTTTTGGAAAGGTGGCATTTGAGAGATAAGGGGGGAAGGCAGAATTTGGGGAGGAAATGGAGTTTCTCAAAGTGGGAGGAAATGGGCTATTTCTACCAGCTCCTGTGAAGAATTTCAGCTACTAAAGTGGCAGAAGTGATTAGGTTCAACCTAGACTCTTAAAGGTAATGCCAATGAAGCTCAAGTCCTGAGAGATGCTACCATTATGAGAAGACTAATTGTGGGCCCAATGATAGAAATGTATCTGGAAACAATTTTTTTTTTTTTTTTTTTTTTGCTAAAGCAATTGGGGCTAAATGACTTGTCCAGGGTCATACATCTAGGAGATGTTAAGTGTCTGAAGTCACATTTGAACTCAGGTCCTCCTGACTTCAGGGCTGATGGTCTATGCACTGCACCACCTAGCTGCCCAATATCTGGAAACTCTTAAAGACCATATAGGAGTTACAATCGTTATCTGTATACAGGGATTAAAGGAGCATAGATTTAAAACAGGAAGGGACCTTAAAAGTTAGCTAGACAAAAAAGTGTGAAATCCTGGCTCTGCCACTATCTATGTGACTTGGGGAAGTCATTTAACCTCTCTTAATTTGCTCACCTGGAAAATGTATCTCTCTGGTTCCTTCCATTTCTTGATTAATGATACTATAAAACTGAGGCCCAGAGAGATTGAGGGTCTAAAACCATAATGATAAGTAGTAGTTCTGGAATGGACAGACTGAATCTCTGACTCCAAATTCAACTTTCCACCCACTGTACCATCTTTCTAGAATAATAAATCCTTAAAGTATGTCCCCTCTTTTCTGAATTTTTCAGCTTATTGAAATCAAGGTCTAGCCCATAAATAATTTTGTATCCCTAGCAGGGTCTTATGCAGAGAAGTTACTTAAAAGTTTTTTGAAGGAATGGATCCCAGGAATATTGCTAGTCACCTTTATCCTACAGGGTACAGTAGGAATTTCATTTAAATTGTATAGAGATTTTGGACAAAAAATTTCAAGTGAACTATACTCTATTACTATGAACAAATTATAAACTCCATGGGGGGAAGAGAATATGTCTTATTTAATCACTATTTTCTCAAGCTTCTAGCATATTGTTGTGTAGCAGCAGGTGAATGAATAAAGTAATAAATGTGTCTTGAACTTGATTAACAAATTGAATCTGGGGCTATAACCTTTTCAGAATAATAATGACGACAGTAATCTCTTATATTTGTACAGTGTTTTTAACAAAGCACTTTCATGTAATTTGGTTTCACTAGAATATATGATCAACTAAATTTAGAAGGCAGAAGTTCTCTCAAGAAATTCTCTGATGTAAAGGGGTGAAGTAGAAAGATACTATACAGAGAAAGAACTGAAGAATATCCAGTGGGAAAAGTCTAAAGATAAAATGCTTCAAATGTCATTCTCTGAAGACCTACTTAGATCTTTTATGGATGAAAATTATCAAAGTAAACTTACAAGATATAAAGGTAACATAGTCCAGAGTCCCAGAAAAGAAGAGAATCAAATGAATGAGTAGAGTATAGAAACAAAGTTGGCCCCCACCAGAGGGGGAGAGAAGAGAGAAGTCCTCTCATCAGAGGAGACACTGGAGAGAAAACATTTCTTTTTCCTTCTAGGTACATAAAAGTGCTATAGACCTAACGATTCTCTGAATATGGGAAGGGCTTCAGCCAGATTTCTCACCTTAAGTGGATCAAACACAATGGAGTGTTAATGGAGTTATTGGTTCCAAGAGCACAAAAACATACAGTAACAAATCTCCAGCCTGCTTCAGCACTAGGAACACACCACCTCTCTGAGAAATTTCTTAAATATGATAGGTATGGGAAAAGTTTTGGGAGGCACAAAAATCTTGTTCAGCACCAAAGAAGCCACAGGATAGAGAAACCCTGTCAATGTGTGAGTTCCATTTTTATTGAGCATCAGAGAATACACACAGAAGCCCTACAAATATTCCATATGTGGGAAAGGCTTTAATCAAAGTTTTAAACTTGTTACTCACTAGAGAACTCACACAGAAGAAAAATTCTTTGTGTCTTGTGTAAAGAATTTTAGCTGTAGTTCTAATCTCATTACACACCAATGTATTCACACTGTCTAAATGTAATGACTGTGGGGATTTTTTTCAATGTAGTTCTTACTCCATCTGTCACCATACGAATCAATGGAGAGAAAAATATAACAAATACCTTGACTGGAAGATGCTTCAGTCAGGATGCCTGCCTCATTCAGCATTAGAAAATACACACAGGGGGAAAGTCTTCAAAATGTACTAATTGTGCCAAGGCATGTGGTCATAGATACATCAAAGATGTGATTTCTCCAGGGCAGAAAACCTAGAATTTCTTTGTAATTGGGAAGAAGTTCTGTGCAAGAGATTAGAGTTCTTCATTCTACTCAAATACTTTGTTTGGAATCTTATAGTACATTTTTTACCAAGGGACCTGAAATTCATTATGGACAATACCTTTACAGTGATTAGTACACTGGTAAGGGCATTAACTATCCACATTCAGTCTTCAGTAATCTGCATATGGTTTATCCACAAAAAATGTTTATTTTGAAGTTTATCTGCTTATTACCATCTTCTTGCTTTCCTTTCAGGGTTACTGGTATGTGGTCTATGAAATAGTACTCCACATCAAACAGAATTAATAAGGTAAATCTGCTGCAGAAACATTAGATAATATATTCAGAAGTCAGAGACCTTTAAATTATCCTCATTACTATTTTCTTCATATTCCATGATAATTAGAAGATATGGTAAGTAAGATCAGGTAGGCTTTTATGGCACGGATTATCTATACTTGTGAGGTGTAGCTAGATGGAAACAGAAGTGGACAAGAGGTACAGTGAAGCAAGATGGATATTAAGCTATGAGACCATTTCAGTTCTAAATGTGAACTGACAGTAGCTAAATCAACTGGAGCTACAGATAGATCTGGAGTCATACAGCTGGTTTGTATAAAGGAGAAAATGTATAAAATTGTTTTAAGTGTTCAGGAAATCCATTTTAATAAGAGAGATCTCAGGAAAAGATAGCAATAAATTTTCTGCCAGGGAAGGCATTTAGTCTAGGTACCAACAGTCTCTATTCCATAAACTTTTTTTCTAAACACATAGTGAAAAAGGAAAATGAATTAGGGAAATGCTGGAGGGAATTGTCAAAATGTAATAAGACAGGAATGACCTCCAGGTCACTTTCAGATACTGATATATATTTTTTTGCCCTGTCTATACAAACAATGGTAATTATTATATTAGCAAATATGAGAGTGACCAAATTGCAATTTAGAACAATTCAGATTTGTTGATGGAGGAAAGTGACTATAGCTATTTTCTCCCAGTTCAGTGAATATAGTCTTGTTTGTATCTCCTTCGGCATTTAGCATAGTCCTTTGAATATGGTAGATTCTTAATAAATATTTCTTGATATTGGAGAAAAGCTTTCTGTATAGTAAAGCCATTTCTATGTCCTAGTGGATGAACCATAGGAATGCTAATTTTTCATTTGTTGTTTAATTAGTTCCATATTTAAGGATAATCCTAAACAAATTTTTGAAAATGTTGATGTTTAATTAGTCCCATTTTAGTTTAATTAGTTCCATTTTTTGGATAATCCTAACAATACATTTTTAAAAAATTTTCATTCTTATAAATGTTAGGTAATGCAGTGGATAGAAAGATGGACTTATAGTCCATTAGGACTACAAGTTAGGATGCTGCCTTAGACATTTAATATGATCTTACATAAGTCACTTAACCATCTTCAGTCTATTTTCTTATTTGTAAAATGAAGATAATAATGGCACCTACTTTACAGGGTTATTGTGAGAATCTTATGAAATAGATGTAAAGTACATTGCAAACTTTGGAGTGCTATATAAATGTTGTAGCTCTTCTCATTACTATTATGATTCTGTGTTATTAGTGCTTTAGGTAAGCATATGAGAGCAGCAGTTGAAATATTTATTATTTTTGTTTTTCATAAAGTAGCCATTTAAAACATTAAATGTTTCATAGCCTCACAGAACTCTGAAATTATGTAGTCTAAAAACCTCATTCTGTAGACAGAGACCAAAAAAGTTAAATTACTTTCTTATAGTTATGGAAATAAGTAACTAGTTAATGGCATACTGGAACAAGAACTAGAGTTTCTCCATTCCCTAGGGCCTTCCCCAAACATCTTGTCTAGAATTTTAATGTTAGCTGTTCATACAAAAGAACAATGTAAGCAGAAATGATTTGAAATAAATCAACACTGCTAAGTCAAATGAGCAGAACCAGGAGATCATTATACACTGCAATAACAAAATTATATGATGATCAATTCTGATGAATGTGGCTCTCTTCAACAATGAGATGATTCAAAAACAGTTCTAACTGTTCAGGAATGAAGAGAGCCTTCTACACCCAGAGAGAAGAGTGTGGGAACTGAGTGTAGTTCACAACATAGCATTTTTGTTTTTGTTGCTGTTTGCTTGCATTTTACTTCACTTTTTTTTTCTTGTGCAGCATGAATAAATATATATACATATATTGGATTTAACATATTTCTACCATATTTAATATATATTGGACTATTTGCCATCTTAGGGAAGGGTGTGGGGAAAGGGTTTTACAAAGACTAATGTTGAAAAACTGTCCACTGTTTTTAAAAATAAAAAGCTTTAATTTAAAAAAAAAAAAAAAAAAGAACCAACATTTATTGTTTAAATTTTATTTTTATGAAGAGCCACCTTCTCTTCCTGACCCAGCAATACCCTCCCCACCTCAATCCCACTCCTTGCAGAAAACAAGAAAACAAATCCCTGCTACATTTATAGTCGAGAAAAACAAATTCCCAAGTTGGCTATATCATTCTTTCTCACATACACACACATCTCAGTCTGTAGAGATGATCACTATTCTATCAGTAAGTGGGTAGCATATTTCATCATGAAACATCTAGAATTGTGGTTTGTCATTGTATAAGTCAAATTTTAAAAAAATCTGCTAATCCCCCCAAATTAAATTACAAAAGTTGAATTAATTTAAAAAGACTTCTGGAATAAATTAACATGATTCGGGCAACTATATCCACCTTGAAGATAGTAACTTTAGTCTGTTCAAAGTAAACTATGCTTTATCAGAAAACACTACACACAAAAATTCATAACTAGTTTAAACTAATTAGCCTGAGCTAATTGTAAATCTTAGTGACACATGCATCTTAAGGAGCCAAATCAGATGGCTGCTGAATTTAAACAATCTTTAGTATCCAGGAGACTCCCTTTTCAGGATTTCTTAATCATCAAATCCACTCTCTAAACCCACTACTTGCCAACAAGGGGTTTGCTAATTGGAACCCCTAATATATGATAATATGCTAAACAAATCTCTCTTATGAGAGCAAATCTTATGAGAGCCTCAGACATTAAAAGGAAAAAAAAAACCTAAATTCAAAGCATCCACCAATATGTTGCCCTAAGAAATACTAGATCTAGGCCTGGGAATTGATCACAAAAGGAAAGAATCATAGATTCTGGTCCTGAAGGGATCTCAGAGGCCCTCTAGTCCTTAGATGAGAAAACTAAGGCCCAGGAATAAATGTGTGGATATATCTATTTAGCCAGTCTCCTCAAGTAAAAGCATTTCTTTTTTATGTGCCAAATTCAGTGGGGAAAGGGAATGGAAAACTTTTGTTCTGTTCAATCTTCTGTGAATATATTTAACAAAATTTCATTATGGTAAAATAATTTTAGATCAATTTTAGTTTATCTGTAGGCATATATGCCCAATATGTTCGTCAAATGACTGTTAATCCAGTTTCATTTCATCTCATTCCTTCTGTTCTAAAAAAAGGGCTGCTTTTGACCTATACAAAGTAAATGAGGAGCTCTGGCTATTTACAAAAATTTTCAGAAGGGATATTTCACAGGTTTCCTCCATTCATTCTTATTTCTTTCATGTTTAAGAATTTTTCTCTCAAAGAAAATGATAAATGTTGGAGGGGATGTGGGAAAACTAGGACACTAAAGCATTGTTGAAAGAGTTGTGAAATGATCCAATCATTCTGGAGAGCAATTTGGAACTATACTCAAAGGGCTATAAAATTGCATACCCAATACCACCAAAAATAATACTGAGTCTGTATTCCAGAGAGATCATAAAAAGGCGAAAAGGACCTATTTGTACAAAAATATTTGTAGCAGCCCTTTTTGTGGTGACAAAACAATTGAAAGGATGCCCATCAATTGGGGAATGGGTGAACAAGTTGTGGTATATGAATGCAATAGAATACTACTGTTCAATAAATGATGAGCAGGCATGTCTCAGAAAAAACTTGGACAGATTTACACGAACTGATGCTGAATGAAGTGAATCAGGAGAGCATTTTACACAGGTATATTGTATGATGATCAACCATGACAGATTTAGCTCTTTTAGGAATTTGAAGTAGACAATAGCACAATAGCATGATTTGAAAGAACTTCAGAGATCATCTACTCTTTTACTCCTGAGAGCTGAAGCCCTTTGCACAAGTTCACTGGAGTCAAAGAGATGGCGGTTTGTGTTCTGGTTCTGTTACTGGCTGTGTGACCTCAGGAGGGAAAGATCCAAAGCTTGTTCATTTGTAAAATCTAGGATTACATTATCAGAGGAGGCACTTTCGAGTGTGGCCCCAACAGGATTAAAGTGTAATAGGAAAATATTTAACAAAAATAGACAAAATACAAAGTTTCTAAAGTCTGTACATGGCCCTATTTCTATTTGAGTTTGATAGCACTAGGGATGCTTTCAGCTCTAAAAGTGTGAGCCTTTCAGTCTGAGCGCCTCTTTCCACTCTAACACAAGGCTCTCTCTTGGCTTCCCCCAAAGCGTATTCGGGATTGGTGTCTGGACAGCAGGCCTGGCGGGAGTCCGGGAGCCCCGCTCCTCGGGCTATTCTCCCAAACTTGAGGTCATGAACAGGAGCAGAGGGCACGTCTTCTCTCAGCAATGAAATCACCGGTCAACACAGAAAGGCCGGCTCTACAAGTCGGTAGGACCTCAAGGGTCCGCCAAAAAAAAAAAAAAAAAAAAAAAAAAAGGCTTGGGGAAAAGGAAGTCCGTAGGCAATCGTCAGGTCCCAAAGGGAAAAATGGATCACCGAGTGATTGTGGGGCGGGGTGGGGCAGGGGCGCAGGCCGGGCACCAAACTCACCACGTATTCGTGATCCGACCCAGGTGTTAGCGCTGCCCAGGGGAAGGACACATCCTCTATTTTTCTCGCACACCCCTTTCCCAACGCTATTTTTGGGGAGCCACGGTCGAGGATACGGCAGAAACGAAGGAGGGGGCGGATGAGGGGCGCAGGAGAACCGCCACAGGCTTGGAGAGGAGCGTCGTTCCTCGCCCACGGCGTGCCTCTTCCAGCCAATCAGAGTCTGGAGGCGGAGACCAGATCCCAGGGGCCAATCAGAACCTGCTGTATGAATGAGGGCGGCCCGAGCGCGTGGTTCATCCTGGATAGGTCCAAAGATAGCGTCCTCCGCTTGGTTTTAAAGTCCAGAGTTTCTTCCTTGGTTGCCCGCATTTTTTTCTCAGGGAGAACATCTCAGGGAAGAGATACGTTTAAGATCAAACCTCCAGGAATCAAAGAAATGATCATCAGAACTGGAAGGAGTTGTGAAGTGTGCAGAACTAGGATGTCAACATATAGGATAACGATGCAAAAGAAAGGAACGATACAATCAACTTTATTCTGCAAAAGGCCCTAAAGGAGAGATATAAGCATGCACCTCCCCTCTTCGCAGAGGTGGGGGATAGTGGATATGGAATACTGCATGAAATGCTGGACTAGATGGCTGTGTTGGTTAATTTTGCTGACTTTTCCAACTTCCCTCCCCTTTCTGGAATTTCTGTGAGAGCTCTCTGGAAGTGGAAGGAGGCTAATCTAGGAAATTATGTAAAAAAATTTTTTTTAAATCATTAAAACTTAAAAGCACAAAAAAATACACTGTTGTTTCTTCAGCTGGCTAATTCCACTCAGAACAAAATGTCAGCATTGAAAGGCAATAAAGCCAGAATATAGAATTAAAGTTGGAAGGTAAACTAGAATTAATGTAGCTTTCATTTTACAGATGAGACAAATGAAACACTAAGTAGAGAGGTGGCTTGCCCAAGGGTGACATGGCTACCTGTCAGAATTGTGACTAGAGTTAAAAGTTCTTGACTCCCCCAGATCAAAACAATTTCCATTATTTTTAAACCCTGGTTCTGTTTAATGCTGATTATTATATTCCATTTCATAGGCTAACATTTTCTAACACTGATCCCCAATTCTGGGTACACTCAGTTTGAAATCTGCTTAAAATTTAAGAAGGAAAGTTTCCTAAGTAGGGATGTAATGATAGGGTCCTGCTGGACCCTAACCCCAGGCCCTAGACTGGCTTGTGAAAATTACTAACATAAACATTTACTAAAATCACTAAAACAAGGATGTTTAGACTTGGGCTCATAAAAGGAACACTTGTCCTGTAAACTGTTCCATGAACCCAAATAACCAAATTGTTTTGATTAATTCTGTTTTTAAGAGATCTCATGTCAAAGCTACTGTCTGAAAAAAATATGCTGTTTTTAGCAGTCTAAGTATTCCTCACATTCCTTAGAGCCAAAATTTTGGCATAAAAGCTCTGTTCCCCTTGACCCTAATTGCTAATTAGCTGCCCATGCTATTTGTCACACCAGCTTTGATAAAATAAAGTTTTGACTTAAAGTGAATCCTATGTAAGTTTTCACTTTGACCCCCAACCAAACTGCTCTGTTGAAGCAAATCTAATAAGAACATATTTGTTTAAACTCTTATAATAAATCTAATCATAAGGGTTTTAAACTGAAAATGAAGGTGAAGTAATAAACTACCTATTGAAATCTACATTACTATGTACCATAGAATGTAGGTATGCTATAAGACAAAGAAAAAAATTCAAGAATTATTGTTCTGTAAGAAATGATGAATGCAGGATGAATACAGAGAGGCCTGGAGAGACTTACATGAACTGATGCTAAGTGAAAGGAGCAGAACTAGGAGATCATTATATACTTCAACAATACTGTATGAGAATGTATTCTGATGGAAGTGGATTTCTTTGACAAAAAGGTCTAATTCAGTTTCAATTGATCAATGATGTACAGAAGCAGCTACATCCAAAGAGAGAACACTGGGAAATGAATGCAAACTGTATGCATTTTTGTTTTTCTACCCAGGTTATTTCTACCTTCTGAATCCAATTCTCCCTGTGAAACAAGAGAACTGTTTGGTTCTGCACACATATATTGTATCTAGGATATACATAACATGTATAGGACTGCTTGCCATCTAGGGGAGGGAGTGGAGGGAGGGAGGGGAAAAATCGCAATAGAAGTGAGTGCAAGGGATAATGTTGTAAAAAATTACCCTGGCATGGGTTCTGTCAATTAAAAGTTATTAAAAAAAAAAAAAAAAGAAAAAAATTCAAGAAAAGATCCAGGAATAAAACTCAGGGGCTAAGACAAATACAGTAAACAAGGTAAAATAGTAAGGTGAACTAAAAATAATGCAAGGGGGCAAATTTAATATGAACATTGATACCAATGATATCAAATGGCCTACTATTAGTATACTGGTATATTGTATTGTATATTGATATATTGGTATCAAATGGTAGGCCATTACCATACCATGGCTCTGGAAGGCTATATTTTATTCACAAGGCAAAAGGAGAGGCAGTAAGAGTGCTGAATATGAAAAATACATACTTACGTGAGGAAATTCAGGAATCAGAAGGGGAAGAATTGTAGAGATCATTTAGATTAAGAACAATGGAGGTAGATGAATGAAAGATAGGATATTGTTGGAATTTACTACAGACCACATCTTAAGAAAGAAAACATATGTTTGGGAAATATCACAGAGAGCATAGAGAGAACACTATGATTATGGGGGGGCTTCATTTATATAGATGCCTGAAGGAGCTCTCTGTAGATTGGTTAATATTAATAATTTGTATTTTACTTTAATGATAATTTCCTTCAAAACCCAGAAGAAACAACTAAGTCTAAAATGTTTAGACTTAGATTTCTCTAATAAGGAAGAACTGGTTTATTGGGTGGAAATAATTTTGAGAAAACAGATTCCAAAGCAAACAATATCCTACAGAATAAAATTCTACAAATGAACCTGGATGGTATGGAAATCTCCAAAATGAAATCAAGACGCAATGATTATGATATGTGACCAGCAGAATTGTTTCAGAAAACCTGGAAAAACTCAGGCAAAGTGAAGTGAGTAAAACCAGAAGAACATTGTACACCATAACAGTAATAAGGATGATAAAATGTGAAAGATACTAATCAAGACTAATCAAAGAACTACTCTGATCAAGATAATGATACAAGACAATTTCAAAATACCCATGAAGATATCCACTTCCAGAGAGTAAACTGATGAACTCTAAAAGCAGAGTGAAGCATACTTTAAAAAAAAAAAAAGTTTCTTTGTGGGGTTGTTTTTTTTTTTAACTGGCTAATATGGAAATATGTTTCACATGACATAAAAAAAGATACATTGAGAAACAATTCTAATTTTTAAAATGGGTGAGATGTCTAAAGAGTGATGTGTACCCAGAGGGAAGTCATCAACAAACTTAGATTTTAAAAAGACATACAGAAGAGCCAAGCAAAGACACTTAATAGAGGATGGACACAGGAGCATGGCATAGTCCCATAGGAATAACATCAAGAAGACTAAAGCTCAAAATGAACTAAAGCTGACAAGGAAAAATAAAATGAAAATGTATACTATAATTGGCTAAATGGATTAAAAGTAATCATTAATGGGAAATATAACTTAGAAGGAAGATTTTGGTCCAATGTTTCAGAAATTTCTGCTTTATTCAGCTTGTACTGTTTATTAAGGGTTTTTTTTTTTAAATCAATGACTTGGATAAAGGTTTAGATGAGATATTTATAAAATTTTTGGAGTTTACAAAGCTGAATAACGTATTGCATGACAGAGTCAGGATCCCAAAAGATCTAAACAATCTAGATAACTGGGCTAAATCTAATAGGATGAAATTTAAGAGAGTAATGGTTCAAAAAATTAATTTCATAAATGTAACAATGTATGAATTGCTCTATAACATTTCTTGTGAAAAAGATCTGTATTTTTGAGAAATGCAAGCTCATTATGAGTATGTTATAACATATCCTAAAAATGTAGCAGGTAGGCTACATGGAAAAGCCGTGCCCCAAAGATAGTGATAGTTCCCCTATACTCCGACCTAGTCAAACCACATAGGAAATATTGTGTTCAGTTATGGGTATACTTTTAGAAAGATAGAAGGAAAAGGCAAGGGAATAGAATAAGTATTGATAGATATTGCTTATAATGTGTCAACTAAGCACTTTTCTTTTGATCTTCACATCAGTTCTGGATTTTTCCCATTTTATAAATGAGGAAACTGAAAATTATTGCTTTGCAATACCACTACTAGGTCTGTGTCCCAAAAGAGATAAAAAAGAGGTTAGGTGAATTGCTCAGTTACAAGCTAGTAAGAGTCTGAGGCTGAATTTTAATTCTAGTCTTCTTGACCCCAGCCCCTTAATTGTATCCACTGTGCTAGCAGCTGCTTTTAGGAAGTACATGATGAACTACGGTGTCCAAAAGAGAGTGTCCAAGATGGTGAAGGGCTTTAAAATCATGCCAGGATTGACTGAAAAAATGGTATGCCTGAAGGACAAAAGATTTATGGGGAAATATAAGAGCTACTTTCAAATATCCAAGAGGCTGTCATGGGGAAGTTGATTTAGATTTGTTCTGCTTGGCCATAAAGGACAGATCTAGGAGCCTCTGAGAGACAAGAAAGAGACAGACTTAGGATTGATTAAAAGGAAAATTTCCTAATGATTCAAACCAGCCAAAAGTGAAATGTGAATTTTGGTTGTGCTAAGCAAATTAACTTCTCTAGGTCCCAGTTTCTTCCTCTATAAGATGAGGGATTGTATCTGACAAGGCAGATAGTAAATCCAGGGGAAAGAATTCCAGGCCTCGAGTTAAGAAGATCTAAATTCCAATCTGACCTCAGACACTTACTAGCTATGTGATCCTCAGCAAATATCTTTACCTTTCTGTGCCTCAGTTCTGCATCTGTAAAATGGGATAACAGCATCTATCTCCCAGGACTGTTGTGAAGATAGAGTTTATAATTGTTACTACTATACCCTTTGATCCAACAGTATCTCTACTGGGACTATATCCCAAAGAGATCATAAAAAAAGGAAAAGGGTCCACTTAGGCACTTGTGGTAGCCCTTTTTGTAATGGCAAAGAAACTGAAAATGGAATGGATGCCCACCAGTTGTGGAATGGCTGAATAAATTATGGTATATGAATGTAATGGAATATTATTGTTTTGTAAGAAACAATCAGCAGGATGATTTCAGAGAGGCCTGGAGAGACTTACATGAACTGATGCTGAGTGAAGTGTGTAGAACCAAGAGGACATTGTACACAGCAACAACAAAGATTATACAATGATTAATTGTTATAGATTTGGCTCTTTTCAACATGAGGTGATTCAAGGCAATTCAAATAGATTTGGGATGGAAAATGCCATCCATATCCAGAGGGAGAACTATAGTATTTTCATTTTTTGTGGTTATTTGTTTGCTTGTTTTTTTTTTTTTCTCTCCCTTGTGGTTTTTTTCTCTTTTGATCTGATTTTTCTTATGCAGTATGACAAATATAGAAATATGTTTAGAAGAATACCACATATTTAACCTCTATCAGATTGCTTGATGTCTTGGGGAAGGGGGAGAGAAGTGGGAGGGAGAAAAAATTTGGAACACAAAGTTTTACAAAAGTGAATATTGAAAACTATCTTTCATGTATTAGGAAAAATAAATTACTATTGAAAAAATTGTTAGCATTTACCACAGGGTCTGGCACATAGCAAGAGTTATATAAATGTGGTGCAATGGATAGAGCACCAGCTCTGAAGTCAGGAGAACCTGGGTTAAAATCTGACCTCAAACAGTTAACATATCTTAGTTGTGTGATCCTGGGCAAGTCACTTAACCCCAATTGCCTCAGCCAAAAAAATGTTATATATATATAACATGGTAGCTATTGTTATTATTAATCACTAAGGTCAATTACAACTCTAAATCCAAAATGTTATGAAAATTTTTAATTTGAAGGGGGTACAGGATTAGGAAACAGGAATGGAACGGCATAATTAGACTCTCTTGTACACGATCCAATATCTAGCTGATTTTGTTTGCTGATTCAAGAATATATTGCTTGTGTTACTACTGGGCTTATATCCCAAAGAGATCTTAAAGAAGGGAAAGGAACCTGTATGTGCAAGAATGTTTGTGGCAGCCTTGTTTGTAGTGGCAGGAATCTGGAAACTGAGTAGATGCCCATCAACTGGAGAATGGCTGAATAAATTGTGGTATATGAATATTATGGAATATTACTGTTCTGTAAGAAATGACCAGCAGGATGATTTCAGAAAGGCCTGGAGAGACTTACACGAACTGATGCTGAGTGAAATGAGCAGGACCAGGAGATCATTATATACTTCAACAACAATACTATACCAGTTCTGATGGATTCAGCAATGAGATGAACCAAGTCAGTTCCAATAGAGCATTAATGAATTGAATCAGCTACACCTAGAGAAAGAACTCTGGGAGATGACTATGAACCATTACATAGAATTCCCAATCCCTCTATTTTTCCCTGCCTGAATTTTTGATTTCCTTCACAGGCTAATTGTACAATATTTCAGAGTCCGATTCTTTTTGTACAGCAAAATAACTGTTTGGACACATATACTTATATTGTATTTAATTTATACTTTAACATATTCAACATGTATTGGTCAACCTGCCATCTGGGGGAGGAGTGGGGGGAAGGAGGAAGTTGGAGCAAAAGGTTTGGCAATTGTCAATGCTGTAAAATTACCCATGCATATAACCTGTAAATAAAAAGCTATTAAAAATTTTTAAAAAAGAATATGCTGCTTTGCAACTACTACTACTAGATCTATATCTCAAAAGAGATAAAAAATAAAAAGGCCTTATATGTATACAAAATATATTTACAGCAGCTTTTTTCTGAAGGCAAAGATTTGGAAACTGAGGGGATGCCCATCAATTGGGAAATATTGGAAAATGACTGAATTAAATTGTGGTATATGATTATTATGGAATGCTATTATGCTATAAGAAATGATGAGCAAGATGCTCAGAATCTGAAAAGATTTTTATAAGATGATCAGTTGTGAATATTTTCAGAAATACAATAATCCAGACAATTGAAGAATTTACGATGAAAAATGCTATCCATACTCAGAGAAAGAACTGATGGTGTCTGAATACAGATTGAAGCACACTCTTTTTACTTTATTTTTCCTGAGGGGCTTTTTTTGTTTGGGGGGAATGAAATATAAAATATTACTAGTAGTAATAATATTTTTAAAAAAGAACATATTTCTTTGGAGTCAACTAGGTGGCGCAGTGGATACACCAGCCCTGAAGTCAGGATCACCTCAGTTTAAATTTGACCTCAAACATGTGCTATGTGACCCTGGGCTAGTCATTTAACCCTGATTGCCTCCCTCTTCCCGCCTCTAACCCCCAAAAGAATAAGAGAGATAATATATTGCTTTGGATAAGTTAGGCAGTTTTGAAAGTAATATGTAGAACTTATAATATATCTCTTTAAAAAAGCAAGCAATATAGGGACATGCAGTTTCATACACAATACTCTGTGTTCCAATGTGTATACCAAAATGTTCTTGTTTGGAGGGTTTAAATTTTGAATAAAAAGCACTTTTTAAGAAAAGAATCTATGTGCTTATAAGAGGATAATTGTCCTTATAGTCTCTCCTCTGGATCATGTAACAGCCTCCTTAAAACTAATCTCTTTGACCCCAAGTACTCCTCCTCTCCAACCCATTTTCCACACTGTTGCATCTTAATGTTCTAAAAATACTGCTCTGTAATTTTCTGGTTAAAAACATTTAGATAATCTGAAATAGCAGAAAGTTGGGGAAAATTATGTGCCTAATGATTGTGGGATGACAAATTATGATTTATGAATATAATGTATCATTATAAAAACTGAAAGAAACTAGAAAATCAGAAAAACATGAGAAAAAAAATTTTTTTCCTGAGGCAATAGGGTTAAGAGACTTGCTAGACATAGCTAGGAAGTATGTGACGTTACATTGAACTGAGGTTTCCTGACTTCAAGACTGGTGCTCTATCTATCCACTGCAACACCTAATTGCCCCAAATATGAGAAAATTGAACTAAAGTGAGCTTCCTTTTTTCAGTAGGATAAAATACAAATTGCTCTCCTCAACATCATTTAAAGCTCTCTGGTTCTTATCTCTAGTTAAAATTCTTTTCATATTACAGTCCTATATTAGCTGTTTCCTGAACTTAATGTTCCATTTTTAGTATCTGTGCCTTTGCATAAGCTACTGTCCTCTCTGTCTCTACCCTAAGGAAAGTGTTGGGATTTTCCGCCTTAAGGAATGTGATTGCTCTCTTCTGTAGTCATCCTACCTTGTAACAGTCTTGTATATGAATGTTTAGTACAGGCGGATATCCACATTAGCCCTCCAGGGTCAAATATTCCCAGAGAGACCCTTCTTCTCTGACAATAAGAAATCTGTTTAGATCTCTGATCCATAGACTAGAGGTTCTCAGTTTGTTGTTTTTTTTTTAAATCCTTGTACCCTTTTGGCTATAAATTAAACTGATACAACCAAGCTAAACAAAACCTTGAAAACAACATATAAAATTACCACAACATAAAGAGAAAAAAACCCTAAAATTCTGTTAATTCAAATGAATATCAATAATCAATTTTGATCACAGAGAGGATAAAACATATTCCCTTTCTTCTGTAGTGAAGTGGCACAGTGGATAGAGGGCTGGACCTGGAGTCAGGAGTTCAAATCCAATCTTAGATATCTATTTAATTTTTTGACTCTGGGCAAGCTAGTTAACCTCTGTCTGCCTTCTCTCAATGTTGTTGATGATATCTGTAAGGCATTTAATACAGTGCCTGGCCCAGAGTAGGTATCTAATAAATGTTAATTTCCTTCCTTCCTCTTGGTAGAGATGCAGAATACCACATATAATGTCAGATACAGTCATTTTGCCTCTTGGGTTTTGTCCAAATTTTTATTATTAAAGGAAAGATTCCATGAAAGGGTATAGTGAGAAATGAAAAAAAAGCAAAAAAAAATGATTAAAGGGAAAAGGGAGAAAGTGAACTAATTATAAGAGTATAATGTTATATGAGCTGTCGGTCTCAATTGCTATGATAGTTTTTGCTATCTACTGTCTTCCAAAGGGACAGTACTAGTTGGGTATTAATTATTATACATATGTATATTATATAAAGATGTTGCTTATTAAGAAGGAATAATAAACTTTTATTGACACATTTTGTTTTGAAGGAATAGTAACTCCTCAGTGCATATAACTGCATAGAGAATGTCTTTTATCTTGACATTTAAGTTGCTCTCTTCAGTCTAATGCCATTGAACTTTTGTTGCATTATCTCACACTATTTCCCTTCATATACAAAATATTTATTCAAATAAACATTACAATTATATTGACTATATATTAGGCATATAAGATAGATAAAATGACTCAGAGTCTGCCCTTGAAGATTTAAAGCTTTAGTAATGATGTGGTTTGGGAACCAAAGTGATGTGGTTGATGTAGACACCTGATGATAGTGAGCTCCAAAAGTTGGGGTTCGGTCATGTGAAGAATTCACAATGGCCATTCTCTTTGGCAAATGATAGATTTATTTAAGGGAATAGATTACAGACAAATGAAGAAATACAATAGACACCAGGAATGGTGATATCCTGAGTTAGCTAGCTGTAGAGAGGAGAAGTGGGGTTGGGAAGCACAGTGGAGTTAGGGGGGAGACCTCATGGCATGGGGGAAGGAGGAGATGACCGACACCATGAGGCAGAGTGCCATGGCAGGCTGACCCAAAGAAGACAGCTGCCATGAATTGGCTTATAGATTTTATAGGGAAAATGTAACCTCAGGGACATGACTGGGATTGCTGACAGGATATGGCAAGGTGAGAATGCTCGAGAGGGTGGGTCTCAGGGATTGGACATAATCTGGATTTCAGACTAGACGACCTCCTCAGAGAGTTGGGTCATGGAGCTAAAGTAATCTCTATCAGCACCTTCTCCTTGCCTCAGGGATCAATTCTTTAGTTTCTCTCTGTGCAACACCATTATTCAGGACTTCATCAGTAATAGATCGAAGAATATTATAAGAAAAATCAGAGAGGTATAAGAAGTTTTATGGAAGGAGAAAGTCCATGTAGTGGATGGTATAGAATTAGACTTAATGGACAATGTAGCACCTGGGAAAAGTTTAAAGAAGAAATGGCCTCTTAACAAGTAGAGATGTGGAATAAATCTGTGCCAGGATGGGCAGAGTATACACAAAAACATGGATATAAGAAAGGTGAAGATCAAACCTATGCCAGATATGCATGCAGCTGGGCAAGAGCATAAAATCCATGAAAGAAAAGTCATGGGAAATGACCCTGGAAAAGTTGGCTAGGACTGGAACACAGAGAATCAAATTAAATATTTCAATAAGGGCTTGGATTTGATCTTCCCCTTACTTACCTTCATCCTTTTGTGCACAGATGTTTCTCTCCAAAAAACTTCTCAGAGCACTTTGAATCTTTCTTTGACACCTATATTCTCCCTAATATTTGTTGTTTTCCTGTTATCTCACTGCCTTCACACATAGAATGTTTTGATGTGTGCTAAATTTTATCTTATGAAAATGTTTTTATACTATTTTAAAATCTTATTATCTTAAGTCTATGAGCTAGTCTTAAATTAACAAAACCCTGAGGTACCACAGCAGTTACTCAGATTGCCTAAAATGACATAAAAAAAAAAAAGATAAGTGTTGGATAAATGGGAAAACTGGAATACTAATATATTATTGATAGAGTTGTAAGCTGATCCAACCATTCTGGAGAGTAATTTTCTTTTTTTTTCTTTTAATTCAATAGCCTTTTATTTACAGGATATATGCATGGGTAACTTTACAGCATTAACAATTGCCAAACCTCTTGTTCCAATTTTTCACCTCTTACCCCCCTCCACACCCCCTCCCCTAGATGGCAGGATGACCAGTAGATGTTAAATATATTAAAATATAAATGGAGAGTAATTTTCAACTATGCCCAAAGAGCTATTAAACTGTGTATACTCTTTCATCCAGCAATGTCTCTACTGGGTTTGTAACCCAAAGAGACCATAAAAAAGGGATAAGGATCCACAAGTGCAAAACTGGATGAAGAGGGCCATCTACATCCAGAAAGAGGATTATGGGGACTGAATGCGGATCACGACATAGAATCTTCACTTTTTTTGTTGTTTGCTTGCTTTTTATTTTCTCATTTCTCCCCCTCCCCTTTTTGATTTTTCTTGTGCAGCATAATACATTTAATCTATATTGGATTACTTGCTGTCGAGGGGAGGGCAAAAAAATCGGAACCCAAGGTTTTGCAAGGGTGAATATAGAAAACTCTTTGCATGTATTTTGAAAAATAAAAGGCTGCTACTAAAATTAAAAAAAAATAAATCTATGAGCTGGTCTGGCGTTCCACAGGTCAGTGGGAGTTGTGAAGGAGCCTTTCAGCCGCCTGAGAACCCCTTGGATTCTCTTTCCCCCTTAAGATCCTCGTCCGTGGGATGGGAGGGGTCCGAAGAGCATCATCCCGTCACTAGAAGTGCGGACACAGAAAGTTGGTTCGGGGTTTGGGGAAAGGAAAGCCGGGGAACTCAGAATTTGTTGGACAGAGCGCTGAGTGACAGCCTTGGGGGAGAATTCAGGCAGACTGAAGGCTAACTCGTCTTCTCAGACTTGTAGCTCCACTCCAAGATCAGTCTGGAGCCCGCATCCGCCACAAACAGCGGGCTGATTGGGATCATCGCGGGCCTCTATCTTGGCTGTGTAGCTACGTCATTCTGCCGCGGTCATTTTCCGCTCGGGAGGCCTCAGTTGTCCCACCTCCAAGCCGAGGGGCCAAATTTCTCCAGGGGCGCGTTTTTCCAGAGGAGTGGCTGGGCGGAACCTCCCCTCAGGGCTGCGGCCGGGCCCCGCCCCGACCTCACCGACCGCTCCGAGCCACGGAAGGAGCGGGGGGCGCCTGCCCAACAGCCCCGCCAATCCGCGGGGGCCTGACTCCGCCCAGCGTGGAAGCTCAATCCCAGCTGGGAACGAAACTTAAATCCGCGGCCTCCCGCCTACCTGGCCTCGGCTTCCCTTCCACTCTACGTTACATCGCCTACTCGGGGCAGTCCCGAACCAACGCGCCAGCCAGCCAATCGGAGCGCTCCCCGGCCCTGCCTTTTAAGGGTTCCTTCTTTCTGATTGGCTGCTCTTGGGGGGCGGGTAGCGAGGGGAAGGATTCAGGCAACTGGGAGGCAGAGAAGCGATTCTTTAGATCGCTTACTCCGGAGGGAACCGAGAGCCTCGAGCAGTCTCCCCCAAAGCTCCGCCCCCAGACCCTTTTGTCCCCCTGTGATTGGTTCTGGAGGTTTTCTCTCACGCCCCCTCCCCGCTAGACCCCACGCGCGGGCCTGGAGCTCACAAACGGTTGGCTTTGGAAGCGCGAGGCCGTAGGCTGCTGCCGTCGCCGCCCCCTCCTCCTCCCCTTGTCCTCCGGAGGCTGAGGTCGAGGACTGAGCGGGGCTGCCAGCCCAGGGCGAGCGCCCCCCGCGCTCGCCTTCGGCCCGGACACGCCCGAGCCCCTGCCTGCCGTGTTGTAAGCTCCTAGCTGGGGAGGGGGTTCAGGGAAAGACCTAGGGAAAGGACGCGGGACCTCGGACCCAGAGTGCTTCGAAAGGAAAATGTGGGCCCCCAGGGGACAAGCCAGGTGGTGGAAGCATCTGGTTTCCTGCAGGGGTGGGGGAGGGGGTCTCATGTGAGATCCTGGCGAAATCTCCTCGCCTCTCCCGGCCTCTCTTTGCTCATCTGTAAAATGGGAGTAAGTACTCGCACTGGGTGCAAAGGGAGTGATGTAAATCTGAAAGGGGCCCGTTACTCTAGGTCAGTAGGCAGGTGGAGAGAACAAGAAGAATCACCTGTATGGGGATATCGCTCCACGTACGGCTTTCAAAGGGCTTCCATAAACATATTCTCAGTCTCTGCTCACAGAAGCTCTATATAAAGTAGGCGGAGCACGGACTGGAATGCCTTATTTATAGAAGCGAAGTGACTTGTTAAAAGTCATTAAAACGTCATCTTGTCCTCAGACTTGGGGATACAGACTTGCTTTCCACAGTTGCCAACAAGCAAAAGTAGATAAACCACTTTGATATCAATCTTTTTCCTGACCATTTCACCCTCAAAAAACCAGAATTTAAGAATACCTGCAAAGGTCAAGCACATTCTAAAAAACTCCTTTTCTACCTGATCCCAACCCATCCCACCCCAATAACTGGCCAAGTTGCCCCCCAATTTTACTTTCAGATGGTCTCTCAGAATTCTAATAATGATAGGAACTCAGGTACCACTTGAAGGTTTTACAGAATGCTTTTTTTTTATGTTACCTTTTGAGATAGGCAGTCCAATCGTCTCTCTTTTGTGGAGGAGGAAACAGGCAAAAGAGATTCAGTAATTTATTCTGATTGGATAACTAGTAATAGCTAATGTGACAAGAGTTGGGATTTAAACTCAGGTTTTAAGAGTCTCAGGATTTTTGTTTCTAGACCGTCAGGCCCTTGGCCCTGAGTCTAGGATTACAAGAAACTGCCCACATAGAGAAATATAGCTGGTTCCCAGGTCAAAATATTCTGTCCCTGCTGTACGACCCATGGCAAATAATTTTACCTCTTAATGCTTCCAACCAACTTATAAAGTCATAAGCCGAAGAACTGGTAACAAACTGATGGAGAGATTCTCCTCAGTTTCCTGTGCCAATGAAATCACAGATCTGCTAAAAAAAAAAAAAAGAAAAAAAAAAAAAAGGACTATTAAGACAAAAACTGACAATAAGTATTTTTGTATTTCTATAGGTTTTGTGTCTGAATAATAGCACAAGTCCCATTGTGGTTTTCTGAACCAGCTCTCCCACCAACCCTTCTCAGAATGTGAAAACTTAATGTCCCTTAGGATTCCCTCCTTTGGCCTCTACTATACATTCTGCCCAGTTACGCTGTGTGGAATCAGGAAGAAATCAATCTTTCAGCCTGACTACCCCCATTGCAGCCTCATTCCTAGGTCACCAGGGATGGACGTGGGGTGGAGCAGAGAAAGAAAGCCCACAGTGGAGTGGAGGTAAGTCCTGCAATTCCATAGAAGGAAGGATAAAAATTTTTTTTTGAGAAAATTAAGCTATATATGAGGATAGGTATGTATGATGAGTGACAGGATTAACATTAAAATAAGGTGTAATAAGGGGGGAAAATCCCCCTCTTTCATGCATTTGTCCCTGATTCAAGAAAACACATGATTTCTTGAGGTGTTTAGTATAGCAACCTTGGTCTAGGTCATTGCCCTGGCACAGAAACTCCTTCACAAAGTACAGGAATCCTTATTTTAGCAATAGAAAGAGGGAAAAATATAAAGAGTATTGGAAAGTTCATGATTATGAGACCAGTCCTCGTCCTTTAGATTTCTGGAAAACCAAGGGAAATTGCAGAAGCCATCTAACTAAGGGACCAAGCATAGAAACTGTTAAAGTTGCTTCTTGTGTTCCTCTATTGTTGCTTATTATTGCAAGAAAATGATTAAATTCTCTCCAAGGAGCTACCTCTCTTTTTGCCTCCTCACTTAGGATTGTGGAGATGGGTACCAAGCAGCACTTTAGATATTAGGATTCAGGATGAACACTGAAATGGGAAATTGCATTTTTTTTTCTTTTTTTTTTTTTTTTTTGCTGGTGTAACTGTAAAGAACCTTGCTAGGATTGGGACCTAAGTACTATATTGCTCTCTTTTCCAATCTGGGTGGCCCCTGTTCTGGATCCAGGTATAACTCAAGTATATAATTGGACCTAGGGAGGGGCTGGCCTCAAATGAGAAGGGTTAGATTCCTTTTAAACTCTTTTGCTTGTCAAATTTTTATTCCCTCATTCTGAGGGAAAATTTATTTGTAGTTTAGGTTACGGGCTTATGTCCAGGTTTCTCTCTTAAGGTGAGGGTGGAGTAGAAAGGCACTCGTATAATATGAATCAGGTATAAGATAGGTATTTTATTTCTATGCGTAAAAGAAATGCTAAAAATAGAAGATAGTATGCTACTATTCCCATTTTACAGTTGAGGAAACTGAGGCAGACAGAAGTTAAGTGATATGCCCAAGGTCACACAGCTACTAATATGTCTGAGGTGGGATTTGAACTCAGTTCTTTCTTATTCAAGAACCAGCTTTCTATCTACTGCACCACCTAATGCTATAGAACTTACTATCATAATCTGGTAGGAGGCTTAAATTAAACCTCATCAGAACATATCTATTTTGTTTTTGCTTTGCACATTCAAACTCCTGGTTGTAATTTAAATGACCAAGGCTGTCCTTTCTGAGAGTGTTGGAGAATCCTCACCTGATGGCACTCACAAGGTTGCCTTCAAGTTTAGACACATTTGCTTAGGAAGAAAAGCAGCAGCTTAAACTCAAGCTTTGGTAGGTAGATGCTATGTTCTCATGGATAAATGAAGGCTGAGGTGGGGGACAGATAGGACAAAACCACCCTTCCTTTACTCTGGAAGCAGCTTAAAGTGGTTCTGATGTGGATTAGAAACAAAAAAGGAAGAGAAGTAACATTCCTTTTAAACATCAATTGAGTCATCAGCTCTTCTAGCTCACTAGGGTAGGAGAACACTTCTTTTTCTCAGTGGCATAGGCTTCTAAAACTCCTTATCAAAACCAGGAATGGTGACTTTAAACATGGCCATGCCTTGTGGATGGCTGCCTATTTAACTTAGAGCTAGGTAGAGATCCTTTAAGGCCAATCTTCTATTTTATGTTGAGAAAATTCAGTCACAAGCCTAGTTTAGGTCCACATGATGTCTTGCCTGGATTATTGTAACAGGCTTTGAATTGGTCTTCCTTTTTCTATTCTCTCCTTTCTCTAATCCATTCTCTTCACAATTGTTAAATTAACATTCTTAAAATACATTTTAAAGATGACCATATTTCACTAATATTTCACTATCACTTTCCTGGTAAAATCTTCAGTAGCTTCCTTTTTTTCAGTGGGATAAACTACAAATTGCTCCCCTTAATACCATTTAAAGCTGCTTCTTATCTTCAAAGTTTTTTTCATATTATAGTCCTATATTAGCTGTTAACTGAACTCAGCATTCCATCTCTAGTATCTATGCTTTTGCATAAGCTACTGCCCTATCTGTCTCTACCCTAAAGGAAAGTGTTGGAATTTTCTGCCTTGTAGAGTGAATACAGTTGTTCTCTTCTATAGTTACCCTACTTTATACCATTCTTGTATATAAATGTCTAGTACAGGCTGATGTCCACATTAGCCTTCCAGTGTCAGATACTCCCAGAGAGGGTCTTCTTCTCTGGGAAAATTAAATCAGATCTCTGATCCATAGACTAGGGGTTCTCAGTCTTTTTTTGGGGGGGGATCCTTGTACCCTTTTGCTAAATTTCCCATATCTTCATGCACTATGAAGGAAAATAAATTCTAGTGTGTACCATATGTAATTAAAAAGGTTTATTAAACCCACATGCTTTATTTGGTATATAACTATTTTAGTATCATAAAATTGTTGAATGTTCATCAGGATACAGTAAAATAAATTAGTATGAACCTGATCCTTTTTTTGTCAGCAAGAAACATACTCTCAGTATAGTTTTTGAAAGATACCCACAAATCACATCCCTCTTCTTGTTTGTTTTTTTGCTTTGGATTTAATTAAGCAGGGAACTAAGAATACTTCTTCATAGAGATAAATTGTTGTAAATGGAATTAAAGCCTTGTGAGCATGTTTGGTAAGAATGGCATATGCTTCTTCAAGATCACACCAAAAATTTTGTTATTTCACTGGAAATCAATTTAGAATTTTTAGTTATTGTGAAGACCAATTAGCTTATCTTTTACTAAGTTATTGTTGTTTTTATCTAAACTTCATTAATTTGGGATTGGTTAAATAAGAATTACTCTTTTAACTGTTTTTTGGCTTTTTGAGACTAGATCTTTCTATCTTACTCAGGGTGAAAGTACAGTGGTCATTCATAGGCTTAATTCCATTTGTCATGGAAGCTCTGACATGTTTTCGTTTTGTTTATTTAATTTTTTTTCAGGTTTTTAGATTTTGAATCCATTATAATAGGGTTTATTTTTTTGTTTCCGTTTTTCTTATTTTTTATTACAGCTTTTTATTTTCCATTATAATAGGGTTTATTTTTTTATTTCTGTTTTTCTTATTTTTTATTAAAGCTTTTTATTTTCAAAACATGTACGTGGATAATTTTCAACAGTCACCCTTGCAAAACCTTGTGTTCCAAATTTTTTCCCTTTCTTCCTCCCATCCCCTCCCCTAGATGGTAAGTAATCCAATATAAGTTAAACATTGCAATTCCTCTATACATATTTCTACAATTATTATACTGCACAAGAAATGTCAGATCAAAAAGGAAAAAAAAGAGGAAGAAAACAAAACGCAAGCAAACCACAACCAAAAGAGTGAAAACACTATGTTGTGATCTACACTTGGTTCCCACATTCCTTTCTCTGGGTGCAGATGACTCTCTTCATCATAAGATCATTAGAACTGGCCTCAATCATCTCATTATTGAGAAAGACCCATGTCCATCAAAATTGATCATCTTATAATTTTGTTGCCATATACATACAACGATCTCCTGATTCTGCTCACTTCACTTAGCATTTTTTAAAAATAATAATAGCTTTTAATTTTTCAAAATACATACAAAGATAGTTTTCAACATTCACCCTTGCAAAACCTATTCTAAATTTTTCTCCTTCCCTATCCTGCTCCCCTCCTTTAGACAGCAAGTAATTCAATATAGATTAAATGTGCATTTCTTCTAAACATATTTCCACATTTCTAACCTCTGTTTTTGACCAGAACTGATTCACTTCTTACTTAGGCAGCCTGGTGCCCACGCTTAGAGGCCATATTAGTTGCCAGACTTAGCACATAGACTAGGTAAGTTTTATAATTGCAGCTGAAAAGTGTCATTTAGAAGTGTTAAGCAGTCCACCACTTTCAATCTCCCAAGGTACAGAATTTTAGGCATGTATTACTTATGTCAGACTTTCAATTCTCTCTGAAATTTTTTCAGATTCATTATATTTCTCACCCCCTTCTTTCTCTTTTCACCCTCACCAACCATTCAAAAACTTTTTTTTTTTTTTTTTTTTTTTAAGATTGTTACTTTTGGTATCTCTTGTTAGAATAACATAGTAATATTTGCTAAGTTCCCTGAACCACACTGACAAGCTAAGCTCTTAATGCTCCTGGGGGTAATGCATACTCCAGGTGGGGAACTTTAGCTCTAGTAATAGCATATGACTGTAAATAAGCTGAAATGTCACAAACTCAGAGATATAGCCAAAGCTGGTGAATATCCTGATAATTTCACTTATTTTCTTGGACATGCCTGACTCTTCATGAATTCATTCTTGGCAAAGGTGCTGAGCTGGTTTTTTCTCATTTTATAGATGAGGAAACTGATACAAACAGGAGTAAGTAACTTGCTCAGAGTCATATGGCTAGTATCTTGCGGCCAGATTTGAACTCACAAGGTGAGTCTTCCTGACTCTCGGCCTGGCCCTTGGATCCACTGAGCCACCTAGCTGCCCTATCCTCATCATAGGAATGTGGATTTAGAGGCAGATAGAACTAAGAGACACATGGAGTTCAACTCTTTCATTAAACAGAAGAGAAAACAGAGCAGTTGAGTGACTTGCTCAGGGTAACATAGCCAGTATCTAAATCAAGAATTGAAGCTTTCTGGATTTCCAAGTACAGTACATAGATCTCTCTACTATAATGCTTTAAGGGCAAACCTTAGACCCCAGTAAGTAACATAACCTTTTAAAAATTTCAATTGTTTTGAAAATCTTTTAAGTGTATTAGTATGTTTTTAATATTGAATAAATGGAATGTAATTCTCTCTGATGATTCTTTGATTTTGTACACACAGAGGTCACTATTATTTACAGTAATTCTGATAGTGTAGTACTATGGCTGGTATAGAAAGAGAGATCTGGGAGTGATGCCATGAACTATCATAGAATTTGTTTGTTTATTTTTAAGAGATCTTCATCTGCTTCCTTTTTTGTCATTTGCCAATTTTTTCTGACTAATCCACTTCTGTTCATATCTTTTGCAAATTCCTTTTCCATTTACCTAGAATTCTTCTATTTTCTTTTTGTTAGGTACTTGGCATTTATAGTTGATCTGTTCATTTACTAATCAATTATAAATTTCTATGCTCATTGCTTAGTTTAGTATGCTCTTATATGAGCTAGTTTGTCCCTAGTTTATGCTCTCAAACAATATAAATAACCTTGTCTTTTTTTCCTTAATTTTATATTTATTTTCATTTCCATTTTCTCATCCTTTCAATTTCAATTCTCTGCCACCATAAAGAGAGTTGATATATTTTTGTACATAAGTCCTTTTTATTTTTTTAAAAAAAAAATCTCCTTGAGGTATAGATGTAAAGTTGTATTGTCTGGGTCGAAAGGTGAGGTTCCAAATTGTTTCCAGAACAGTTGGACTAGCTCACAACTCTAGTAGCAGTGCATTAATGAACCTATTTTCCAACATCCCTTCCAGCATTTGTTAGTTTTTTTTTTCTGTCATTTTAGCCAATCAGATGAATGTGGGGTTGTGCCTCAGAACTGTTTGCATTTCTCTAAATATTAGCAATAGCTTTTAAAAAATACTTGATTATAGCCTTGATTTCTTCTTCTGAAAACTGTTCATCTCTTTTGATATTTATCTATTGGAAAATGGCTCTTATTATTATTCTTTCCCCCTTTTTTGGGCAAGGAAATTGGAGTCAAGTGACTTGTCCAGGGTCACACAACTGTGTTGTATTTGAGGCTGGATTTGAGTGGTGCTCTATCCACTGTACCATCTTGCTGCCCAATGGTTTTTATTTCTAATTTCATTCAATTCCCTACATATTTGAGAAGTGAGATCTTTATGAGAGATTTACTGTAAAAATAGTTTCTTAGTTTGGCCACATTGGTTTTATTTTTGCAAAAACTCTTAAATTTTATTTAATTAAAATTATCCATTTTTCTTTTCACAAACATTTCTTTCTTGTGTGGTCATGAATTTTTCCCCTAAACATAGATCTTACAGGTAATTTCTTCTAATTTGCTTCTTATTTCATTCTTTATATCTAAATTATGTATCCATTTTGAGCTTCATATATGGTACAAAGTATTAATCTGTAATTAATTTATTCAATATTACTTTCTAGTTTTCTTAACAGTTTTTATGAAATGCTGAGTAATCTGACACTTGGGATTTTTGAGTTTATAAAATTTTGGTTACTGTGCTCATTTGCTTCTGTATATTATGTTCCTGGTCTGTTCCATTGATCTAACCCTCTATTTCTTATCCAGTATTATTTAGCCGTTTTGGTGCTTGACTGCTTTGTAGAACAGTTTGAGATCTGATAGTGCTAGGTCCACTTCTCTCTCTCGTTTTAAAATTGGATACCTTGATATTCTTGACCTTTTGATCCTCCAAATGAGTTAGTTTTTCCCCTAGCTCTATAAAGTAATTCTTTGGATAGTTTGGCTGGTATGAATAAGTAAATTAACTTAGCTAATATTGTGATTTTTATTATATTGACTCAGCCTACCCATGATCAATTACTATTTCTCCAGTTATTTAAATCTGTATTTGTGTGAAAAGTGCTATGTGATTGTGTTCAAATAGTTTCTTTTGTATGTCTTAATAGATAGGCTCTCAAATACTTTATATGTCTGCAGTTATTTTAAATGGAATTTCTCTGTAATTTAAGTGGTTTTGTTACTAATATGTAGAAATAGTGATAGTTTGTGTGGGTTTATAAGTTGTTAATTATTTCAATTAGTTTTTTTAGTTGACTTTCTAAGGTTCTTTACGTATGCCATCAGATCATCAGCAAAAAGTAATGATTTTGTATCCTTATTATGTATACTTATTCCTTCAATTTCTTTTTCTTGTTTTATTGCTATAGCTAGTGATAATGGACATTATTGCTTCACCATTGATCTTATTGTAAAGGCTTCTATTTTATCCCCATTACAGACAATGCTTGCTCTTGGTTATAAATAGATACTACTTACCATTTTAAGAAAAGCTCCATTTATTCCTGTTTTCTAGTGTATTTAATAGGAATGGATATTATATGTTGTCAAAATCTTTTCCTTCATCTATTGATATAATTATATAATTTTTGTTGTTTTTATTATGTTTCCTAATATTGAATCAGCATTCTATTCTTGGCATAAATCCCATTTGGTCACAGAATGTGATCTTTGTGATATATTAGTGTAGTTTCCTTGTTAATATTTGATTTAAAATTTTTATTTCAGTATCAGTAGGGAAATTTTCTTTTCTTTTTGTTCTTCCTGGTTTGGATATCAAAATATTTATGTCATAGGAATTTAATAGGACCTCTTCTTTAATTATTTCTCCAAACAGATTGTATAGTATTAAATTGTTCTTTATATATTTGATAGTATTCAATTGTAAATCCATTGATCTTGGGTTTTTTTTTTTTCCTAAGGGAACTTATTTACGACCTGTTCGATTTTTTTTTTTTTTTCTAAGATGGGGTTATGGTAAGTACTTTATTTCTTCTTTTGTTAATTTGGACAATTTTTTTTTTTTTTTTTTTGGTAAATGTTCATCCGTTTCATTTAGATTGTCAGTTTTATTCTGGGCATATAGTCAGACAAAATAGTTTCTAATAACTGATTTGATTTCATCTTTACTCATTGTGCATTTGCCCTTTTCACTTTTGATACCAGTAATTTGATTTTCTTCTTTTTTTTTTTAAATCAAATTAGTCAGTTTTAAAAAATTATTTTCTCCCCCATAAAACCAATTCTTAGTTTTATTTATTAATTCAGTTTTTTAGTCTAAATTTTATTAAACTGTTTTTTGATTGTCAAGATTCCTATTTAGATGCTTAATTAGGAACTCTAAAATTTGTTGGTTTTCTAGTTTTTTTACCTCGAAGCCCAATTTGTGGATCTGTTCTTTTTCTTTTTTATTCATGTAAGCATTGTTAAACGTTATTAAGGTGTCCCCTGAACATGTTTTTTTCAGTTGCCATATTTTCATATCATAAAAATTTTTCCAAAGTACTGTTTTAGGCTGTATCCCACATATTGTGACATGTATCATTGTTCCATTACCTTTAATGAAATCACTAGTTGTTTCTTTGCTTTGTTTTTTGACCTACTTATTCTTTAGGATTAGATTATTTAGTTCCTAATTAACTTTTAATCAAAGAGTAAATTTGACATTTCTGTTTTTCTTTTTTATGCCTAATATATAGTTAATTTTTCTAAAGGTGCCATCTACCACTAAGAAATAGGTATAGAAGCATTTCTTTTTTATTTTTATTACATTTTGCTTTATTGACCTTCATAAACAATGTGTTTTTTACAAATTGATGGTTTGTGACAAACCTGCATTGAGCAACATTATGTGTACACTTAGAGTCTACTGATATTTGAGTAATCTTTGCAACATTTCAAAAATTTTCATCATTATTATTATTGTTATAGTGGTCTGTGATCAGTGCTCTTTGATGTTATAATTGTTTGAAGCTACCATGAACTATACATTTCTTTTTTCTTTTTTGCTAAGGCCATTGGGGTTAAGTGACTTGCCCAAGGTCACACAGCCAGGACATGTTAAGTGTCTGAGGTCAAATTTGAACTCAGGTCCTCCTGACTTCTGGTGCTCTATCCACTGTACCACCTAGCTGCCCCGGAACTGCACATTTGTAAGATGAAGAACTTAATAAATTTTGTGTGTGTTCTGACTCCTTCACCGGCCAACTGCTCTCCCCTCTCTCTACCTCTCTTTGGGCCTTCCTATTCCCTGAGAGACAATAATATTGAAATTAGGTCAATTAATAACTCTACAATAACCTCTAAGTGTTCAACAGTCAATCGATGTTGCGAACTTCATTTTTGTCATAGCCACTCCAACCTTCATCAACTGCCACCCTGATAAATCAGCAGCACTTGAGGAAACACTGAGGAAAGACTCTCCACCAGTAAAAAAGATTATGATTCATTGAAGGCTCAGATGATGGTTAGCATTTTTTTAAGCAATAAAGTATTTTTAAATTAAGGTATGTACATTGCTTTTTTTTTTTTTTTTTAAAGAAATAATAATACTATTGTAGTTGATAGACTCACAGTGTAGGATCAAAGTAACTTTTATATATACTGGGAAACTAACAAATTCAAGTGATATACTTTATTGCAATATGTGCTTTATTGCAGTGTTCTAGAACCAAACTCTCAAGATCTCTGAGTTATGTTTGTACTGCTCTTATTTCCATTCAGTATTCTACAGAGGTCTATTATGTTTTCTAAAATTCTATTCATCTCTTCAACTTTTAGTTTATTATATGATTAGATTTGTCAAAATCTAAAACAGGTCAATTGAGATCTTCCACTAGTATAATTTGACTGTTTGCCCCTATAACTCATTTAACTTTTCCTTCACAAATTTGATGAGTGACACAGTAGATGGAGCACCAGGCCTGAAGTCAGGAAGATTCAACTCTGTTAAGATATTTATTAGCTATGTGATCCTGGACAAGTCACTTAACCCTGTTTGCCTCAGTTTTCTCAGCTATAAAATGAGCTGGAGGAGGAAATGGTAAACTATTATTTTATTTTTGCCAAGAAAACTTGAGATAGGGCTTTGAAGAGTTGGACATGACTAAAACAACTGAACACCAACAGAATGCTATTTGGCGCATATATATTCAGTACTGATATTGATTCATTGTCTTTGGTACCTTTTAGCAAAACATAGTTTCCCTGACTGTTTCCTTTAATTAGGTCTATAATGTAAACAGTCTTTTGACTTTTTATTCGTGTTTATCTTTTAATATTTGAGTCTTGTGTTTGAATGTTAGATTTTCTATTCAGTTCTTTTCAGTTCAGTTCAGGCCTTTTTTTTTTTTTTTTAGAAATACTTCTAAATCTTTTATTTCATTAGATGTTTTTCCTTTCACCTTCTCCCTCCCCACCATGCTGAGTTTTGCTGGGTAGGCTATTCTTGGTTATAAGTCTGTCTCCTTTGCCTTTTGGAATATCATATTCCAAGCCTTGATTGTAAGAGTTGCTAAATTTTGTCATTCTGACTGAAGTATTTGAATTCATTCTTTTTAGCTCCTTTCAGTAACTTTTCTACTTTTTTTCAGCTTTTTAAAAACCTTGTTTTATGGCTTCTTGATGTTTATGAAATCATCAGCTTCTATTGGTTCAATTCTAATTCTTAAGAAATTATTTTATGGAAAATAGACCAAAAATTAATTGGAAATTAAATAAACTAAGCATAAAGAATGAGTGGGTGAAACAACAAACTATAGAATCAATTGATAATTTCATCCAAGAGCATGACAATAAGGCAACATACCATATTTATGGGATGCAGCCAAAACAAGTTTTTAGGGGAAATTTTGTATCTCTAGATGCTTACTTGAATTAAATAGAGAAAAGGAAAAGAAATGAATTGGGCATGCAACCAAAAAAGCTAGAAAAAGTACAAATTAAAAGTCCCCAATTAAATACCAAATTTGAAATTCTGAAAATAAGGAGAGACTAATAAAATTTAAAATAAGAAAATTATTGAACTAATAAGCAAACTTAAGAGTTAGTTTTATGGGAAAAAAGATACAACAAAATAAACTTTTAATTTGATTAGAAAAAGAAAAGGAGAAAATCAAATTGCCAATATCAAAAATGAACTTGCCACCAATGAAGAGGAAATCAAAGCAATAAGGAGCTATTTTGCCCAATTGTATGCCAGTAAATCTGATAATCTAAGTGAAATGGATGAATACTTACAAAAATATAGATTGTGCAGAAATTTTTTTTTATGAGATTTTGTACTTCTTTTACCATTGGACCAATTCTGATTTTTCCTCCTGAGGCAATTGGAGTTAAGTGACTTGCCCAGGGTCACACAGCTAGGAATTGTTAAGTATCTGAGGTCATACTTGACCTCAGCTCCTCCTGACTTCAGGGCTGGTGCTTTATCCACTGCATCACCTAGCTGCCACCGAGCTGCTCCTTAGGCTCAAAATCTTGAGTTCTCTTTTACTCCTCTCTCTTCTGTCATATCCAAGCAATCATTATGTATTATTTCTTCTTTTTCCAGTCTCTCTTTAAATTAGTCCTTTCCCTTTCATTTGTAAGGCTACCAACCTAATTCAGACCCTCATTAACTTACTGCCCACTGATCAAAATTAAAAGTGTTAACTTAGATTTTAAGGCCCTTCACAATCCAATTACAATCTAGTTTTCTAACTCTTTTCATATTAAATACTCCTTTCTTATGTTCATAATATTTCAGCCAAACTGGATAAAATTCACCTCAAGCAAAATCTAGACTTTCTTGCTTCTTTTCCTCTGCTTTTATCATTCTAATTAAATTCCTTCCCCATTAATCTCTCTGTTGAAATTTTACCCATCCATCAAGCTCAAATTATCATTCATTAAGTGTTTTTAAGATAATATCAGCCAGAAGTAATCTTCTCTACTCTGACCTCCCATAGTACTTTGTGTTTCCCTTAAAGCATTTAACACATTCTATTTATGTATCATAATAATTTCTGGACATATCTTCTCTGCTAAACACCTTTAAGACAGTTATTCCATACTATTTCATTCTCCCTCAGACTTTCTACATGGGAGGTCCTCGGTAAATATGTACTGAATTTGTTGACTTTAATGGTCCAGTTTTTGTTTTTTTTTTATGTCGTTTTGTGACAAGCCCTGTACTGCATTCATTCAACAAATCTTATTGAACACTTTCTCTGTGCTAGGTAATGGAGCCATGTACATAGAATCACGATACAAAGAACATAGTCTGAGCTTTGAAGGAGTTTACAAAGTAGATGAAAAGACAAGAGAAAAAAACACATGGGAATATGACAATATAAGGCAATACATGATAAACATCAAATGTATAAACACATATGACAATGGTTCCAGAAAACAAAAGTTATTCTAGATTGTTTGCTCAAAAGAGGTTTCACAGAAGAGAGTTTTGTAAAATTGGTAAAATTTAGGGACAAAATCAGGGAGATTCTTGTGAGGGACGGACACAGAGAATGGTGTAACCAAAAGTATGCAATTGGGAAATCACAAGGAGTGAATTCAGAGATGGTAATTTAGAGCAGTCTGATATGGCCAGAGGTTTGTACAGAAGAAAGGTGGTCTCTCATCATTACAATTTACTTCATCATAGCTCCCAAATTGATACATACATAAAGTCATACTTCCACATCACTCATTGTTTAAAAAGCTCCAGTGGTTCTCTTTTACTTCTAAGATAAACTATAAACTCTTCTGTTTGGCAGATAGATGCTAGGACTCTAGCATTTTTGAAAGATGCTAGGGGAAGGGGCAGGGAAGTGTCCCTTTCCTGAGTAATTCGATGATGAAAAAGGAAAATTGGAAGGGGGATACGATTTTGGGAGAAGATAATAAAACTGGTTTTAGGCATTTTTATTTTTAAAAGAATAATTTATTGATACTGATCCTAGGTAGAAGGGAAGTTATAAGAGATGATGAAATGGATGGAAATAGATAGCAAGGCAGAAGAGCCCTCGAATCCAAAAAAAAACTTGCTTTGCAAGTCAGAGAAAGGGATTGAAAGAGGGGGTAACAGAAATGAATGAATTTTTACCCAGTATGGTGCTCCCTTACCTGCTGAACCTGTAGAGGGCGATCTCTGCAGGACTCTGCTGACCCTACTCTTTCCAGGAAAAACACCTGGGATACACAACAATCATCTTAGTCTTAACTAGGATATCCAGGAATGGGGGAAAACACAGACCTGAAATGAAATAGCATTTTTTTCTTCCAAACTAGGCCAAGGAGAGGTGTAAGCCAGGAAAATAGAGCAGAAAACAAATTAACAAATAGAATAGTCAAAGAACTCTTGCAGAGTATATTGCTTTTTTCCTGGGAGTTGTTGACAATTTGTACTCATTTGGGTCTTATTCTGGTCCCTTCTAGGGCTGGTCTTAATACTTCAAACCATGCTCAGATTTCTCTGTTTCTATGAAAGCTCGGTCCTATTTTCAAACCCTCACCTTTCTCATTTCAATTCACTTACAGCTTGAAATGAGAGGAGACAGGAAACTGGAAACAGTACGTCCTAGCTACACGGGAAATCTCAAGGGGGCGGGAGAGGAAGGGAACTCAGAAACCCTGGAGTCTGGGACAGAGACAGGAAGTGCCTCTCTAGGAGCCAAGGTTTCTGTCATCTCAGTGGGAATAACCCTTTACTTTCCCCTTGCCAAAGTGATAATTGTGAATTGAAGCTAAAAGTGGTTTTCACTTCTCGCATGAGCATAAAAAAAACTACTTATATTTTGACTTCTTTAAAAAGAAAAGTTGGGAAGTAGAGTGGCCTGATACATAAAATTAAAAAAGGATACCCTATAAAAACATTTTTAAAAAAGCTCCCTCAGAAAAACATTTTAGAATTGCAAAAAAAATACAGAAATTAATGACTAGAATTGACATGACCGTGAGGGGTCTGTATATAATGTTAAACAACAGAATAAATGCTTTACAAAGAACAATGTCATTGATATATAGGCATAATCTTGCCCTAAAAAGGAACTCTGTGGTCCAAAAGAGCCAAAAGACACAAAATCCAAAGACGACCAAGTATTGTGTCATATGCTTGAATTTTTTTTTTTAATGCAAAACCTTCTAGTTTTGCCATTTTCCCTTTGTATTCTTGTTTTCCAAGTAAGGGTAGCTGTTCTCAGTGCCTTTGAGGTTCTAGGTTCTCTAGATTTTGATGTGCTAATTATAGACTTTTAGGACCTAGGATCACAATGGTTATTTTTTCTCCATCCTCACCCCCTTTTCAAGTATAAATTGGGTATATATTTGATGGATTGTAGGTGTCTAGCCAACTGGGCCCAGAGTTGAATAGGAAGAAGGTGAATTAAATTATATTCCAGAAATCGCATAGAGTTTACAGTAATGTCAAAATTTATCCAGTCATATCTAAAAAGCATTTCCTAAGCACCCCACTATGTGCAACAAATACTCTGCTAGGCACTGAGAATACTAATACAAAATGAAAAATGATTCTTGCTTTCTGGGAACTTACATTCTACAGTGTAAGTATAAACTGATAAATACAGTGTGCATGAGCATTTGAGGAGGTGGGAAAGAGTACCAATATGAGAATCAAGAATGTTTTCTTATAGGAAGTGGCATGTGAGTTGAGCTTTAAAGGAAGCTAGGGAAGAGAGGCCAAAATGCTTTCTAGATATTTGGGAAAGTCTTTGAAAAGGTCAGAAATAGAAAGTCATGGATGGAGAATGTCAAGTAGATATATTGGTTAGAACTTAGGTTTTTTGTTTGTTTGTTTGTTTAAGGGTATAATGTATAAGAAACTTGGGGATAATATGCAGTAAGTTTGGACAGGTAGGCCAGATTGTGAAAAACTTTGAATGTTATCAGAGTGATGAGGTTTAGATTTGGAGTACCCAGATGAAATTAGGGTTTCTGGTGGTCAGGGAGTTAAATAAGGTCTAGTGGCAGGTTCAGGGTACAGGGTAGGTTTGGCTCCCCTGCATCCCTTGGGATTCGGCACAAGGGTAGGGAGTTCTGTGGAACTCCCTTCTAGCAGCGCAGGAGGTCCCCTGTAAAAGAATTTACATACCCAAAAACCTAAATTGATAAAAGGGTTTATTATAGGGATTGGAAGTAAGGTTAAAGTCTAGTTAAGGAAATAGGTGAGGATAAAGAGAGGATGGCACTGGAAACAGTATTCCAGTGGGCAAAGACCCTTGGTGTGCCAAGCATGGGGCTGGCATATTTGGAACCTCTGCAAAGAGAGAGTTTTAGTTTGGCTCTTTTATAATAGGGGGTTTTGGCTACAAGCTGAAGGAGGCTCATGGGTGGAACCTCAGGTTGGCTTCTCGATGGGTTTCAGCTAGGCCTAGAATTTGAATTGAATTCAGTGGGTTTCAGGGCTGACCAGACCCCACCCAGATAGCAAATATGAAACTGTTTGTGTTTCTGGTGTTTGTAGGCACCTCACTGAGGCAAAGTTGAAGGAGATTTTCTCCTTTAAGGATTTTCAGTTTTAGGGTTCCCTCTTCAAGAGGAGTTTGTATTTTATCATTGAGGCAAGAACCACTGAAAGCTCTTGCACTGGGAGTACTTTAGAAAGGTCATTTTCCAGCTCTTTGGAGGTGGGTCATAGAGAGGAAAGTCTGGAAGCTGTTATAGGAGTTCAGGTAAGAAGTGAGAATGCAGGGAATATTATACTAGGTAAAGAGAAGGGAACATACTTGAGGGTTCTTTTGGACATAGAGCTGACAAGCCATGGGAACTGATTGGGAGAGAGTGAAGGAGAGAGAGTAGTCAATGATAGACTAGAAGTAGCAAACCTGGCCTCTGGAAAGGTGATGGTGCTTTTAATATAGAGATAAGGATGTTTGTGAGATGGGTGGACTTAGGATAGAAGATGATTATATCCATTTTGGATATATTGAGTTTGAGATGAGATCACTTGATGTGACCCTCCAAGTGGAAATGGGATATAAGATTGGCGGGTATACAGAGTGTTCCAAGGAGGACTAGAACTTCTTGTGTTAGGACTTGCCAAACCCTTTTCAGGGCTACTCATCTACCTTTGGTATCTATGTGGCATCACCTGTGGGCAGCCACATCCCAGCAAACAGTCTTGGCAGAGGAGCTAAATCATGTTGAGAGTAACCTCAGTGAGTAAGGGGAGCATGTACCTCTGGCAGAATGGGCAGATGAGATCAGTTTGTTCTAGTGGCTTTCAGGTACTAATATGGAGCGTTTAAAGCTTGGTCAGACATTAAAAACACCAAGATCATCCACTGCATCCCGGGTCATGGCCAGTCATCTTTTGTCTTACCCCCGGATTTTGATGTGTCTGAAAGAAAGGATGAGATTTTGTCCAACTCTCCCTCGCTTAAATCCTGTTCACACACAAGTTCTCTTCAGTTCACATATTGGTCCTTTTCAAAAATGATGGACAAGAGACAGCTAGGTGCTGCAGTGGATAGCTCTGAAGTTAGGAGGACCTGAGTTCAAATGTGGCCTCAGACACTTAACACTTTCTAGCTGTGTGGCCCTGGGCAAGACACTTAATCCCAATTGACTCAGCTTAAAAAAAAAAAAAAAAAAGGACAAGAAGAAAACTAGGATCTGAAGATAATGATCCTGACAAATTAGAAATTTTTTTATTTTTTAAAATAAACTTATTAATTTTTAACATTCTTTTATTTATATTTGAGTTCAAAAATCTCTCCTTTCTGTCCCTCCCCTACCCACTAAGAAAACAAGCAAAATGATATAAATTATACATATGAAATCATGCAAAACTACTTGTATATTAGCTATATTGCCAAAAAAGGCCAAAAAAAAATCAAGAGAGCAAGAAAATAATACTTCAGTTTGTACTCCTAGTCCATCAATTCTCTTTTTGGAAGTGGATAGCATTTTTTGTCGTGAGTCTTTAGAATTATCTTGACCAGAGTAGTCAAGTTTTTCATAGCTGATCATCATTACAACATTGCTGTTACTGTGCACAATGTTTCTTCTAGTTCTTTGCCAGGTCACAAAGGTCTTGACCTATGTGATTTTTCTAAAACTACTCTTTTTGTCATTTCCTTTAGCACATTAGTGCTCTATCAAAATTGGATGTCACAGCTTGCTCAACTGTTCCCCAATTGATAGACCTTCTCTTAATTTCCAATTCTTAGCTACCACAAAAAGAGTTACTATAAATATTTTTGTACACGTAGGTTCTTTTAAAACAGTATTTTATTTTTCCAAATGCATGCAAAGAGAGTTTTCATCATACACTCTTTTAAAACCTTGTGTTCCAAATTTTTCTCACTCCTTCTCCTCCTCCTTCCTCCCCAACATAGGAAACAATCCAATATAGCTTAAACATGTTCAGTTCTTCTAAACGTATTTCCATATTCAAATATATAGAGATTCTTTTCCTTTTTCTTTGGGATACAGACCTCCTACATAGTAATGTTGGGTCAAAAGGAATGGTTCTAAATTGTCCTCCAGAATGGTTGGACTAGTTTACAACTCTACCAGCAGTTCATTAGTGCACCATTTTTTTCCATTTCCTTCAAAGTTTGTCACTTCTAAGTGGTGTGAAGTGATACCTCAGAGTTGGTTATATTTTCACTTCTCTAATAATGACTTCTGAAAACTAACTGTTCCATGTCCTATGATAATTTATCAATTGAGAAATGGGTTGAAAAAAAATTTTTTTTAAAGATAATCCTATATGGTAGAGACATGAGCTCAAAAGCATTTCAGTATTGGCAAAGGGGTTATTTTTGTGTTTCGGTTGTATTTGACTTTCATAACCCTATTTGGGGGTTTTCTTGGCAAAGATATTGGAATGATTTGTTATTTACTTTTCTAGTGCATTTTACAAATGAGGAACTGAGACAAAGAAGATTAAATGACCTGCTCAGGGTCACATAATCTGAGACTAGATTTAAACTCATAAAAATGAATCTTCCTGTTTCCAAGCCCAGAGTTCCAGCCACTATCACCTAGCTGCCTCAAGGGAAAGGAGACACAGGGATCTCTTTATTTAAACTCAATCTAAGTGTAATAGAAGGTCCCTGAAGTGCTTCTGAGAAATTTAGATTTAAGACCCCACTATGTGCCCCGACCTGGTGTGGGGTGAAACATTTAATTAGGAATAAGAATGAGTACTGGACTTCCACCAATGTACTTTCTCTGCAACTGACAATCTTTGAAGGTTGTATTAAGTGACTTGAACAAGGTTTCAATACCCACTCTGTGTCAGATGAAGTTTGAATCTAGATCTTCTCAACTTCAAGGCTAGATTTCTGACCCCTAACTTCTGTTGTTGCCATCACAAAGTTGTAGCCATCTCCAGTCTCCTTCACCTCAGAGTAAGAAAGAGACAGAATTAACAACAAGGCCATCCTCTTTACATGTTGGCTCTGGGTGAGAGAAGAAAAAGCCTGATGCCTCTGCCCCTCTCCCAGTAAACCCACAGCAGCTTCACCTTCTCCAGTGCCAGCCTTACCAGAAAAATGAAATGTTTTTACTGGTTAATTCCTTTTGAATGTTTACCTAGTTCTGGCTCCACTGTCAATCAAAAAGACTTCCACATACAGAATTTCAGCACACACTTCAAAGACCATGTGGAGATTGTATTCTCTTCTCCTGGGTATTCACATAAGAATGATAGGATCTCCTCCCACCCTTATCTGTGTATGTCTCTTAGAGCAGAATGATATTCTGTTGAGGATCCTGTTGCAGGCTGGGGGTCTGATGCCTCTGAGTTCTGGGATCTTCAGGGTTCTGCGGAGATCCCTAGGTTCATGAATGCCAGGATTCCTAGGTTCAGCAGGGACTGTTCTACATGTTTTTGCCCTCTCAGCCTTTATCAAAGCCATCTCATAATGTGTGTATAAGCACCTGTAGCAGTCTTATTTTTTAAACTCTCCTCCCCCCCAGTGTTCTCACCTGGTAATTCTGGATCCAGGTAGTTTCTCCCACTGACCAATATTTCCTGGACTCCAGGGGAATCCTAGGAAATGAAGTCTGAGCACTTAATTCCTCAGCTATGTCCTGTGTCAGGAATTTTGATATATATTTGATAAAGTAAGTAATTAATTGGAAAGATAAAATATGAAGAGTTTATTGATATACGGTAACAAGAGCACTGGAATAGGTGTTGGGAATTAGGAATCCAAGTTCTGCCACTATTATCTCTGTGACCCATTGAAAATCACTTAATCTTTTTGATCTTGGCCAATTGAGATAAAGTAAAAGCTCAGGTCCTTTTTAGTTAAAATTTCTGTGATCCCATAATATTTCATAATATTCCATATATTTCATAAAATATAGTAACTTAGCTCTGTGACATCCTACATGCCACAAGAGAAAGAAGGCTTAAGAAAGGATTGATCGCTTTGTGCAAACATAGCACATAGTGAATGGAGATTCCATAGTCTTCAAAGAGCTTACATCTTCGAGAAAAAAAAATATCATGAAACCATAAAGTAGAATAAATGCTTGTGGCAAGAAAGCTTTCTGAAGGACATGAAATAGACTTTAAAACAGTAGTCAAACCTGTAGCCATAAGCAGCCATAACATTCCCAATGTAGCCTGAATCAGATTAAAATATAATTGGGAAATATTTAACAAAATAAATAAAATATAGTAATACACAGATAATATTCTTTCTAAAAACAATCAATATGTACCCCCAAGGATTCTTATATCCAGAATGGTCATCCCTATTGCTCTTTGAATTTGATACCACTGCTTTAAAGGGTGGATAAAATTTGAATAGTCTCCATGGGAGAAGGATATTGTTCTAGCAAGGTATATATATAGCTTTTCATTTTTCAAAATAGATGCAAAGATAATTTTCCACATTCACCCTTGCAAAACCTTGTGTTCCAATTTTTCTCCCTCCCTCCCCACTTCCTCCTTTCCCTAGATAGCAAGTAATCCAATATAAGTTAAATATATGCATTTTTCTAAACATTTCCACATTTGTCATGCTGGGCAAATATTAAAAATAAATCCCCTGAGGCAGAAATGAACCCTGAGTGAGGCTAATGAGTTATGTGTTACCAACATTGAATATGTGTACTAGGAATTAATGTAAAAGAAAAATGTAACGATAACCAGGTCTCAGAGTACAAAGGGCCTTTGAATCTGAAGGGGCAAGCAATAAGAAAACATTATAGGCTTTTGAACAGATGGATAACATGAAAAAAATAGTGTTTTAGAAAAGTAATTTAGTAGCTATATTGATTGAAAGGGAGAGGCTAGAAATAGGAAGACTACTTGAAAAGATGTTATAGTAATCCAAGTATGAGTTGCTGGAATAGGATGCAGGACTGAGAATAGAAAATGGGTGAATCCAGGAGATAATTCAAAGGAAGAAATCGGTGATTGTGAATGGTAGAAAGTAGCAGATGAAGGAGAGAAAAAGATAATAGACTAAGTTTTTACCCTGGGAGTATGAAATAATCACAACTATTACAAGGATTTGCCTATAATATATTCAGATATTTGACGAAGTACCTAAAAATTGATACATTTGACAAACATGAGATCCTTAGGAAAGGTGATCTAGTTTACTGGGAAAGGTGATGCTCTTGCCGTACATGGGCTCTTTATTTTCTCTTTTCCCATCTTCTCCAATACATTGCAATCTCAGTCTTCTCTTTCCCCTTCTAATCTTTGATTTCTTCCCATCTATTGGTTTCTTTCCTATTTTTTTTTCAAACATGTGAAATGACTTACTCTACCCTTACTCTCGTAAGGTCCAGGACAATCAAATCAACCAGCTCCTCATAGTTCTAGAGCACCCTGAATACGTGTAACATACTCCCTCCTCACCTATATATCATAGAATCCTTTTCTTTTAAGACACAGTTCAAGTACCATCTTCCTAATTAAACCTTTCCTAGCTCTTCCCCCACCAAATGCAAGTGACTTTTCTTCCAAACTACTCTGTATTTAATTAATATTTATTTTATATATACTTGTGTCCTTCATTAAAATGTAAATCTTTTGAAAAGAGATGGGTTCGTTCTTCATATCTTTATCCCTAGATCACAATGACTGGTAGCTAGTAGATGTTTACCTAATTAATGTTTGTTGATTAGTTGATGATGAAGTCAGTTTGGAACAAATCAAGATACAGATAACAAGAAGGTATTTATAGGAGAAGACATCCAATGTCATGCTAATGGTTGGAAATATGGGTACATGGAGCATGCATAAATTTCCATGACTTGGAACAGTTGGAAAATTCCTTCTGTAGGCAGAAGACCGTTAAAGGTTTCTGAATACAAGAATGACCCTATGGAAATGTTGTTTGTTTATTTGTTTTTAAATTTTTAATAGCTTTTTATTTACAAGTTATATGCATGGGTAATTTTACAACATTGACAATTGCCAAACATTTTGTTCCAATTTTTCCCCTCCTGTCCCCCACCCCCTCCCCTAGATGGCAGGATGACCAATTCATGTTAAATATGTTAAAGTATAAATTAAATACAAAATAAGTATACATGTCCAAGCCATTATTTTGCTGTACTAAAAGAATCGGACTCTGAAATATTGTACAGTTAGCCTGTGAAGGAAATAAAAAATGCAGGCGGGCAAAAATATAGGGATTCGGAATTCTATGTAATGGTTCTTAGTCATCTCCTAGAGTTCTTTAGCTGGGTGTAGCTGGTTCAGTTCATTACTGCTCCATTGGAACTGATTTGGTTCATCTCATTGCTGAGAATGGCCACGCCCATCAGAATTGATCATCATATAGTATTGTTGTTGAAGTATATAATGATCTCCTGGTCCTGCTCATTTCACTCAGCATCAGTTCGTGTAAGTCTCTCCAGTCCTTTCTGAAATCATCCTGCTGGTCATTTCTTACAGAACAGTAATATTCCATAATATTCATATACCACAATTTATTCAGCCATTCTCCAATTGATGGGCATATACTCAGTTTCCAGTTTCTGGCCACTACAAAGAGGGCTGCCACAAACATTCTTGTACATACAGGTCCCTTTCCCTTCTTTAGTTTCTCTTTGGGGTATAAGCCCGGTAGTAACACTGCTGGATCAAAGGGTATGCACAGTTTGATAACATTTTGAGCATAGTTCCAAATCGCTCTCCAGAATGGTTGGATGTATTCACAATTCCACCAACAATGTATTAGTGTCCCTGTTTTCCCACATCCCCTCCAACATTCCACATTATCTTTCCCTGTCATTATAACCAGTCTGACAGGTATCTCAGAGTTGTCTTAATTTGCAGGAAATATTGTTTTAGGAAATTTTAATGTGGCATAGGTATAGGATATTGGAGCAGGGAGAACTGATAGGAAGAAGAGACAGACATCAATAGTTCAGGTGAGAGATAAAGAGCCTATGAAGCAGAATTGCAGAATCTCAATTGTATTAGACCTTACAAATCATGAAGACAATTTTCTATCCCATGTAAGCAATCCCCTTTACAGCACAATGACAGGTGAGCCTTAGAAAGTTATAATTAAGGGGCAACTAGATGGTTCAGTGTTTCAGCCTTGAAGTCAGGAGGACCTGAGTTCAGACACTTAACACTGCCTAGCAGTGTGACCCCAGACAAGTCACTTAATCCCAACTGCTTCAGCAAAAAAAAAAAAAAAAAAAAATTAAAAATATAAATATTTTTAAAAAAGAAAGTTATATGTAAAAGATTGGACTTAGAGAGAAAAAGGTAGATTTAAGAAACTTTATGAAAGAAGAATTCATGGCACTAATAAGAAGAATGAAAGGAGGAAAGAAGAAAGCAAGAAAAGATCATTGAGTTTAGGGGACTAGGAAGGTAATGATACCAATAAAAGAAAGAGAGAAATCAAGAAGAGGCTTAATCTCAAGAAAAGTTAACAGTGGAAGGCTGACCCAAGTGATTACCATTTTCTAGATGTAGCATCCTCAGCCTTTTTTATTTATTAGCACATTACATTTTGGCCATTGATATATTTTTGGACAATGGCAATGGTATTAAGAGATAGAGAATATCTTTTAGGGATCACCCATGTCCTGCTTGCTCACAGAAAAGAAGAGTTACAATAGCTGCTCCACTAAGTTAGACAGTTGAGCCAATCAACCAAGAATTTACCAAGAATCTTTATGTAAGCAGAGTGAAGAGGAAGAAAAATACTCTTGAAAGAGATGAAGACCAAAATAAAGATAGTTGATAATTATTTATTTTTATGTCTGCTATCTCTTTTAATCTTTACAATATTCCTTTGAGGTAGGTGTTATATTATCCTCATTTTACTGAGAAACTGAAGAGCAGGAAGATAAATGATGTGTCCAAGACACATGAACTCAGTTTTCTGATCCTGAATCAGTGCTCTGTTTCCTAAACTAGGCTTCAGTGAACAGAGATTGTAGGAAAACATAAGAGGGGGAGAGGAGGTATCTTTGGGATGGGCGGAGCTATTCAAAAGCAAAGACTATTTTTGTCCATATAACTCCAGTTTAAAAAGTCATTGGGATTCCTGAATGTCCTGCTGGTCCTAAATTTAGAAAGGAAATTCTTAGGATCCTATGTGTTTAGGAGAGAAGGGAGAAATATTATTTAGAAATGAAAGTGATATGGAAAGAAAAGATTTAAAAAGTAAAAAAACTTGTGTATTGCTGCCTTAGCCACCTAATTAGAAGACTGATATTAAAAGTATCATCAAGAGCTCATTCTTTCAGCAATATGACTTCTTTTAAGTGTGAGTTTCTAGGTTGATGCATAAAAATGTTTTGAAAGAGAATTAGAAAGGCAGTAGAAATAGGCATCTTACTGGAGAAGCTGGACTCCAGTCCTCCTCCTAGAATTCATCAAGTGCTTATTTATTTATATTATCAAATCTTTTCATATTTCTTAAGCATTTAATTTGAACAAGTATTTAATATTTAATATTTAGGATCTCCTTCTGTACTATCCTTTGCCTTCTGCTTCCTGGTCCCTGGATCAACTGTCAGTCCTGTGTTCCTTTCTGATAAATATCAGCATTTTTACCCTCTGCTCTTAGCTCCTGTGCTCAGTCGATCCATGTCCTTCTCCATGTTTGGATCCAGAACAAGGATAGGCTACTGCTGACACAACTCCAGGAAAATCAGCACAGAAGGATCAGATAGCCAATTTTCTGGAAAATGTTGCCATGCTCTACTTAGAAATCAGAAGAATTGAATCTGGAGCTGTTTTCAAGTGTTTGAGTTTCTCCCTAAGCTCCGTTTCCTGACTCTAAAGTCCTCATTCTTTTGCCTCCCGACCTCTCTTTTCTTTGAACATAAGAGTGAGTACTGATTCCTAGCCCCCTGACTTCCACCATTCCCCTCTTTTCTGATACTGTGGGCAGTGAAGGGTTAAATCCCATAGAGCTGGCGCTCTGACTCCAGGCTAGAGGGGCCCGGGAAGCTGGGGTCACTTCCTGCTCCGTCCCAGTCACCCTGAACTGGTCCCGGGTCCTCAGACTGGGATCGCCCCCTGAGAAGGACCCCAGAGTCCTCAGCATCTAGCCAAAACCCCAAGGCAGGATACTTAAGGGGTTAAGTCCCCTGGGGCTGTATCCTGCCTTTCAGCTTTTCCCAGCCCCCAGAGCCGTGAGTCGGGGACACCTGGGTTTTTGGGAAGTGGGGGCGGTCGAGAGGGGCCTGAGTGGCCTGAGGGGGAAAGACAAAGAACCTAGGGAGGACTGGGAAGCCGGACACCTGGGTTCTGGAAGCTGTTTCCTCTCCTCATCCTGTTCCCCAGGGTGGGGGGCGGGGGCTGTTAGGGTGGAGGGAGAGAGGGAAAGTGCTAGAGGATTCTGGGTAGGAAGAGGGGGTCTAGGCTGATGGGGAGGACTAGAGGCTTGAGCATTCTGGGAAAATGGAATTAAACCTAAAGAGGGACTGGGGGGTACAGGGCAGGATCTCTTTAGTGCTTCAATTCTGAAAGGAGACCTAAGTTCTGAGGAGGGAGCAAGGACTACTGGTGGCGTCAGGAGCTGTGTGTGGTTGTAGATTGGAAGATTTACTAGAAAATAATTGGGTTGGGGGGCGGGCGGGCAGGGTATAGAACTCCTGAGTTCTGGTACAAGAGTCATGTGCATTGGAATGAGTCAGGGCCTGGAGGTTAGGGTGGCTGAATTTTCCTCTCTCTGTCCCTTTTTTCAGGGTGACCCTGAGGATGATTCTTTCTCCTTTTGATGTTTTTTCCCCCACTTCCTTTATTTTGGGGCTTCCTTAGATCTTTTAAAGGAGAAATCAGAAAAACTTTGAGTGCTTTGGTCATCCTCCTTTTTTTGTTCTTTGGGGCTTTTTAAACATCATTTTCTTCCTTAGGTGGGCCTGGGGATTGCCCTGAGTCACCCTGACTCATTACTTAAGCCCAATGCTGCTTTTCACTAATTCTTTCTTTTCCTCACTGGATCACTGAGTTTGATAATTCCAGTTCATATATGTGTACATATATACATACTTATAGATCTCCTGCCAGTCTATCCTTTGTATACATATGGAACCCTTCCCACTTCTCCCCAGAGCTTGTACGCATCAAGGCAATTAGAAAATCTTCTCTTCTCAAGTCTGTGGAATAAAAGTGTCGAGGAGAGGATGGTAAGGAGTTATCCTGTCTCTTCTTCAGTCTTCAGATAGGATTACCCTTTCCCAAGCATCCATTAGTTGGAAGCTTTTCTTAATCTAAGAAAAAAAAATCTTGAGGGATAAAGAATTGCTTCTGAAACCTAACCTTCTACTGTTCTTTATAATATTTCCCTTGCAGTCTACCCTTTGTGGAGAAGAGAAAAAAAGATAGAATATAGTCAACATAGCCCTCTTCTTTTCCTCTTTGATATCTCCACTCTTTTTTCATCACCATTTCACTTTTTTGGACTTTCTAAGATTTCCCCTTTCCATGCAAGCACAAGAACATGTATGTAACATATCCTATATTCAAGGGTATGTTGGTAAAAGTTTAACTACTAGCTGGGGGCAGCATTTATGCATGACACACTTTTAAATTTAATCTGCGCTATTAACATTTTCTCCATCTCTTAAGTAAGTCTAGACAACAAAACTATAACTCCTGATTGGAAGCATATGCTAATTTCTGAGGTACCAGTGGTTACAGGGAAAATGTACTAATCAGCATAGCTAATAGGAACTGGCTCTAACATGCCACTGAGTGTGCCTATCATTCTCCTCCCCAAAATTATCTTTAACATTTTTATAGCCTGTTTTTTCATTCTTATATGTAGTCACCAGCATTTATTTTTTAGTTACAGTTAGCCATCTCTGTCTTTGGAGCCACTCATACTCCCCTTGATCCTTTTTTGCAATTTTCATATAAAATCTTTCTAGCTGGTAGTATCTTGCTCCCTAAGTATCATTTGTAGAGCTAGCATCACATTTTTTTGGTCTCAGAAAAAAAAAAAAAACTTGAGAAGGAATATGAAGGTGTGAAAAGACAGGTGGAAGTTACCTAATTTTTATCTTGGTTCTGATTCTTCATATAATTTAATCCTATTTTGGAGCAGAAAGTAATTGAAATTTTACCCAGATGTGAAACATTTATTTAGGTCATGCTATCCTTTCCTTTGCTTCCAAGAAGGTCTGCGCTTTCTCCAGTTCAAAAATATACTTTATTCAGTCTATAGGAAGTGGTCCAGTAGCTATCATGAGAGGTCTCTTTTAAGACAAACTTTTTTTGCCTTCCTTTGGCGGCGCTTAATAACCTCATACATCTCCCTCTAAGTGGTATAATCATACTTTCCTACTGCAACTTTCCTGCTCTGCTTGAGATCAGCAAGCCAAACCTGAGTCTTTGAGATTGTCCTAAAACTTGAATAACGGGGAAGGGGAAAATACTCCCATACCGTTGGAAAATTTGTTCTCCCTAAGGCAAATAATCTTTTTTTTTTTAACTCTTTAAATGTCAAAGACAACCACAGCTCTTTCCAAGTCTCATAAAGGAAACATTTATTGGCCTTAATTAGCAGCTCTATTAAGGAAGAAAAATTAGAGCCTTAATGAGCTTCCCTGATTGGTGAAATAACAGGTTTACTGTGCCTGATTTCTCAGCCTCTAGGCATCTATAGTGTAGGGTGAGAACCTCATATTTTCTCTTCCCCCATCCCACTGTGGGAGGTCCAGTGCCTTCTGAGCCCATAATGGAGTTCAAAGTATTTATGCCTAATGAGCTTTTAATTGGGCTTCTTAATTTACCTTACTAGTTTCCTGAAAAACCAAAACCTACTGCAAAAAACTGGCCCAGAGCAAAGAGGGGCACCTGAGAAGCAAAACACAGAGATATAGGATATTAAGGCCTAAGAAAGGGAATACTGAATCTCAGAGAGAATGAATATGACCAGAGGTCTAACTTTCACACCACAGTTAAATCCTTCGATTGTCTTCATTATGCAAAATCAGTTCCCAGCCCTGTCACATTCTCATCTCTTTCCTTCCCTAGGGTCCCCTGAACCCCACACCGGCCCTGATCTCTAGGATGGAGCAAGGGGCAGAGTTATGGGGCCCAGATCTCCAGGGCCCCGAGGAGAGCCTGAGAGATGGTCATAAAGGTGAGGGGAACAAGAAGAGAATTGTGATCCTAAGACAAGAGACAGAATGGGGAGTAGATTGTCAGGGTTCTGGGAGGGTAGCAGGTTTAGGGGAAAATCAAAGGGATATATTGGGTCTGGACCCCTGAATTCTGAGAGGGACTGGAGTTTGGATTTTCCCTTTTTCTCATAGGTACTAGAAGTGAAAATGAGGAGGAGAATCTTCAGCCAGAGGGATCGGGGGATGAATTGCCTCTGGGAGACCCACCCCATAGTCCAGAACTCAAGGATCCCCCAGAGATGCCCCTGGAGGAGATTCCTTTGGATAATCCAGCCTCCGAATCAGTTCCCACCCCCTCTGATTGGACCAAGGCCTGTGAGACAGGCTGGCAATGGGGGGCCCTGACTACTTGGAACAGCCCCCCAATAGTGACAGCCAGTGAACCCAGCCTTCGTGAATTGGTCCAAGGCCGGCCCTCAGGGGGTGACAAACCCTATATCTGCAATGAGTGTGGTAAGAGCTTCAGCCAGTGGTCTAAGCTGCTCCGGCACCAGCGTATCCACACAGGTGAACGCCCCAACACCTGCTCAGAGTGTGGCAAGAGCTTCACACAGAGCTCCCATCTGGTGCAGCACCAGCGCACCCATACGGGTGAGAAGCCTTACAAATGCCCTGACTGTGGTAAGTGCTTCAGCTGGAGCTCCAACCTGGTGCAGCACCAGCGGACACATACAGGTGAAAAGCCCTACAAGTGCACTGAGTGTGAGAAGGCCTTCACCCAGAGCACCAACCTCATCAAGCACCAACGCTCTCATACGGGCGAGAAGCCCTACAAGTGTGGTGAGTGCCGACGTGCCTTCTACCGCAGCTCAGACCTCATCCAACACCAGGCCACCCACACAGGTGAGAAGCCCTACAAGTGCACCGAGTGTGGCAAGCGCTTTGGCCAGAACCACAACCTCCTCAAGCACCAGAAGATACATGCAGGTGAGAAGCCCTATCGGTGCACCGAGTGTGGCAAGAGCTTTATCCAGAGCTCAGAGCTGACGCAACACCAGCGCACGCACACTGGGGAGAAGCCCTACGAGTGCCTAGAATGTGGTAAGAGCTTTGGGCACAGTTCCACCCTCATTAAGCACCAGCGTACTCACCTCCGGGAGGACCCCTTTAAGTGTCCAGTGTGTGGAAAGACCTTTACTCTTAGTGCTACACTATTGCGGCATCAGCGCACCCATACAGGTGAGCGGCCCTACAAATGCCCTGAGTGCGGCAAGAGCTTCAGTGTCAGCTCCAACCTCATTAACCACCAGCGCATCCACCGAGGGGAGCGGCCATACATCTGTGCTGATTGTGGCAAAAGCTTCATCATGAGCTCCACCCTCATCCGACATCAGCGTATCCACACAGGTGAGAAGCCCTACAAGTGCCCTGACTGTGGCAAGAGCTTCATTCGCAGTTCCCACCTAATTCAGCACCGGCGGACCCATACTGGGGAGAAACCCTACAAATGTCCTGAGTGTGGAAAGAGCTTCAGCCAGAGCTCCAACCTCATCACCCATGTCCGCACCCACATGGATGAGAACCTCTTCTTGTGCCCTGAGTGTGGAAAGGCATTTGTAGATGCTGCTGAGCTGTTGCAACATCGGCTAATACATGGAGGTGGAAAGCCTCCTTCTGGAGATGGGGCAGAGCCAACCAGCCCAGCAGGAGAGAAACCCTATAAATTCTCAGTGGGGCTTGGGGAATCGGCTCTGCTTCCACCCCCTGGAGCCAAACCACACAAGTGTTTGGTGTGTGGTAAGGGCTTTAATGATGAGGCTATTTTTATGCAGCATCAGAGGATACACATTGGAGAAAACCCATATAAAACCACTGATGGCACTGAACGTCCATCTCCCCACCCTTCTCAGCTCCGTCCTCAAAGGACCCTTCTTGGGAGGAAATCCTATCCAGGTGCTGAGAAGGGTGACAGCGTAGACCATATTGGACCAACCCCTAAAAACCTTGAGAGTCGTGAAAGTTTCAGTCAGAGTTCGGAAGCACTCTCCCCCAAATCCTACATTTGTTCTCATTGTGGGGAAAGCTTTTTGGACCGCTCGGTGCTCCATCAGCATCAGCTCACCCATGGAAATGAAAAACCCTATATATTTCCTGAATATAGAACTGGTGTTGGGGAAGGGGCAGGACCCAGTCCCATCTTGAGTGGGAAACCCTTCAAATGCCCTGAGTGCCAAAAAAGCTTCAGTCTCAGCTCTGAGCTCCTGCAGCATCAGAAGGTCCATGCAGGAGAAAAACCCTATAAAAGCTCTTCTGTTCTCCTAGAGCATCTCAAGAGCCCTTTGGGGGCCCGACCCTACAGCTGCTCTATCTGTGGCATATCTTTCCTGGACCGCCTGGCCCTCATCCGGCACCAAGGGAGCCACACCCAAGAAAAGCCCCCCACACCTGGGGAGACCCTCCCAGAACCAGCCACACTGCCAATGAGCCAGGACGGGGAAGCAGCCCCCATGACAGAAAGCAGCAGTCAGTGTGAAGTCCCCAAAACCCAACCAGGAGAGAAACCCTATATATGTCCTGAGTGTGGAGAAGGCTTCACAGAAACAACAACCCTTCTCCTTCACCGGGGCAGCCATCCTGGTGTCACCCTATGAGACTGGAGTAGGAGGCATGGGGAAGCTCTCTGTCATGAGAGGGAATACCTTACTGCCCTATTAAATTATAGGGGGAAGGAGAAGAAACCCAATAAGTTTGTAAGGAAAGGAAGGACACTTGAGAGAAAATCATTTCTACGCATCAGTGATGGGAAAACCCTGCAGAGTTGGGGGGGGGGAACCCTTTATAAGGCTGTAGAGAAAAAAAACTGTTGGGGGTAGAAACCCCTATAAAATATGTAGGAAGAAAACCCTATAAGTCTGTAGCAGAAAAACCCTATAAATTTTAGTTGGAAAAAGCCCTGTACAATTGTAGGAAGAAAGCTCAATATGTCTTTAGACATCCCTATGAAACTATGAAACTTCTTGTGAAACTATAGGGTTTAGAAAGGGAGGGAAAATACTATAAAGCTCTTAAGTTAGGAAGCCCCTAAAAAAGTTGCAGGGAAACATCTTCTCTACAATTGTAGAGTAGCCTTCCTCTCTTTCCTGAAAAGTTACTAGAAGAATCATCTCCTAGAACGTATCCTGTAAGATTCCTTTGAGGGAAATCCCAGTTAATTGTTGGGGGAGAGGGCAGGATCAGAGGGCAGGGAATTGCACTAAATTATAAAGGAAAGAGATTGGGAATCCTCCCGAAGAAAATGTGCTCTTGTTAATCTGCTATGGGGAAAGCTTAGATCAACTATTAAGCAGGGAAAATCCCAAGACACATATAGGGGAAAATCTTTGAAATGGTAAGAGAAAAGTCCTATAAATTGTGGTGGGAGAATCCTATTAAAATGGGAGAAAAGTCCTATTTTGTGGGAGGTTGGAGGAAAAGAAGTGGGATATGAGAATCCTATAAAATTAAAAGGGAAACAGTTAAGTCCTTTGTAGAAAAAAATACCCCAAATTGTGAAGGTAAAATACTTGAGTAGGATAGATGGGAAACCTCTTTCCAACTATGAAGCTTTTGGGGGTAAGAGTTCAGAAATTCCAGTATGAAAATATTGGAAAGTCCCTACAAATCTCAGGAGACTATGTAGAAATAAGGTGTTTTTTTTTTTTTAATAAGATTTTCTTGGTAAAACAAACCACAGCAGGATATATTTTAGAGGAAACTGTGTTTCCACTGTGTTACCAAAATCTTATATAAGATTAGTGGTGGCAAAACTCCCCTGAGGGAGGTTTGCCCAGATCTGAAGTCTCTCCAGGGAAGGATTCCAGTTTTCCTCCGTCCCATCCTCCCCCTTCTCAGGTTCGGAACTTCTAGGAAGTTCTTCCTGATGTCTAACCTCCATTTCAATTGCTGCAGCAATAACCCATTTCCTCTTGTTCTGTCCTTTTATGGAGAGAGAGAATAGCTGCTAATCATCCTCCAAAGAATAAAGCCCTTTAGAGACTTGAAGCCTGTGACTAAATTCTCCCGTAGTCTTCAAACTATAGCCACCTCTTGGTTACTTGGGGGGAAGAGAAGGTCAGACTTTATTTGAATGAAATTTAGATTATTCAACAACCTAATTTTCCACCTACTCTTTTATAAGAGCTATTAAGACAAAGTGAACTGATGGGCATTTCATTATTATTTTCCACTCCTGTCTTTCCTAAATGTCTCCTAAGCAAAGACTTTTCACCCTATAGTAATCAAGAGTTGGCTTTAATCTCTTCCCCCTTTTTTTGTCCTTTATGCCTTTAATCTCCCAGTGTATTCCTTTACTTCCAGGCTCCCAGGTGCCTTCTGTGGTTATGGGGCTTTGCAGTGAGGTGACTTCTACATGCCCTGCTTTTCTTTAGGTAGCTGAGTACTGTGTAACCAAAAACCTTAGAAGGGGAAAACCCAAAGAAATAAAACTTTGCTTTCTTGGAAGGACCCCTATTATCCCTTTCCAAATTTCTAAAAGAATACAAATCATGTAAGCCTACAGTAAATGACCCAGTAATGGAGAGATGGGTGGAGGTTATGTGACTCGTAAGGGAGCTAACTAAACAGTTCAAAGAAAACCACCCCTAAAATAGATAGGGGATGATTCCCCCTTTAAGTAAACATTGAGGAGAAAGGATTTTGTTAAATGGCACAAAAGAATTCTATCCCTAAAGTCTTAGCCATAAAACTAAAGATCTCTGCTGTATAGAATTTTAGAAAAAGTCCTAGGAATTACTTACTCAGAAGCTACAAAGCTGTTAAAGAAACTCCTATTAAGCTCTGGTTGGGGTGGGGGAGGCTCTTTTTGGGGACATAGACAAAAAATTATCTTTCCAAAACACTCCTACATGAAGTTATAAAACCCTGGGAGTCTGGACTTGACTGTAGAGGGAGCATTAAATTATATGGAAAAGAGCCCCCTTCTATATTTAAAACCATAATGATAAGTCCAGACAGCCTGGAGTGGGAGAGCCCTATAATGTTGAAATGGGGTGTGCCCTATAGAATAATTGTAAGGATAAGCTATTACACATTTACATCCCTTCCCGAGAAGAAAAAAATTGTATACCTTTCTAAGTAAGGTAAGAGAAAAGACTTCCCCTTTGCACTTGCATGGGATGATAAATTGTACAAAACAGAAGGGAAGTGCTCAAGTCTAGAAGGAAAAATAAATCCTTTAAACCAGTAGAAGCAAAAATGCCCTATAAATTGTAGAGATAAAACCTTTGTAAAGCTAGGTAAAAAGTTATCCCCACCCCTTTAGTAATCAGGAATGGCAAGCCCTAAGGAGCTATATAAGGGGAAACCCTATTAAATAGTCCAGGGAAAGTCCTGTAGGGGAGAGCAGTAGCTGAGGGTAGTTCTCAGAAACCAGTCCTGTAAGGGCTGTACAGTAGGCTGTGTAGAGGAGATAGGGTGTAGACTATTAGGATGATCGCATGTTATAGGGTTGGGGGGGAGGGATTGGGGTCTTCTCTCTAATACAGAGTTTAGGGTGGGAGCCTGATCTGGTTGGGATTTGGAGTTTTCAAGGCAGAAAGGGGAAAGAGGTCAGAGAACCTTTTGGATCCAATCCTATCAATTCCTTTCTCTCCCCTAAACTTTACTCAGTCCTATCCATGGACCTCCAATCCCAGGGCTGGTGACTTTCACTGTTCTGTTCAGCTTTGTGTGCTCCCTGCTGCCCCATGCAGCTCCATGACTTGGATGGGCAGTCACACCATGTCAGCGTCATCTCTGTTGGCTTTGCCCCAGCCTTGAATTAGGAATACCAACTTTTCTGTTTTCCACCCCAGAGCTAGCTACATTTAAAAGGTGGGTCAAATAAGTGAGCTTCAGGAGAGACCATCCTTTACCTGATGCATTTTGCTAGCTCCTTGTCCTCCCTCATTCTAGAACTGCATTAACTGATCCCCAGTAAAACAAAATGTCACCAGCAGAGGCCAGGGTGAGGAGGGAGCCAAGGCAATTCAGTAAGCTGGAGACATGAGTAAGGAGATGCTGGAAACTGGCTTGGAAGAAGTGGGATTAGAGGTCTTAAGGAGATCAACTAAGATTTCAGAGCTATGACTTTTGAAATTAGATGGAAATTTGCTAGCACTGGGGATGCTGAATGATGGAGAGACCTGAAACCATCAGAGCAGTGAGGTGCAAAGTCCTTTTAGCCATTGTGTGAGGTGTGGTGAATAGACACCGGACTCCATGGCCCAGGTTATTTCCCTCACTGCCCCTAGGTTCCTCCTTTTCCAGACCAGTGGGCTGGGAGGGGTCCCCCCCTTTGAATGTTGTGTGTCAGAAACAGTGTTGTGTCGCTGGTGGTTGTGTGGAGTAGCTGAAGAGAATAAAGGGAATGCGATTTCCCGAGTTCCTGCCGCCTCTGTCTCCTCCTTCACCCTGGAACAAAATGTACCAGCATTCCACTCTCAGGACTGGCTGCATCTTGCTCTCTGCTGCTAGGGCCTACAAGGGAACTTCAATTTGATATGTTATTGGCACAAGATGCCTCAAACAAGAATTTGTCCCCAAGGTAAAATGCAACTTCCAAAAATCTGGAAGGGCAAGAAAAAGGCAGAAATTGGTGCTCTTAAAGCAAAACTCCAGTGCAGGGTTTGAATTCTAAGGAAGTGCGATCAATCACAAGGACCAAGTAAAAGTACCATGGAGACAGTTGGAAGCATCAGTCCCAAAACATAATTTGGCCTAATGTGATTATTCAGAAACTCTATCTAGAAGTGAGGTGTTTTATATAAACAATCCTAGGCCCTAACTCATTTTTATGATGGAGAAACAAACCAAAAGAAGGGAAAAGATTTTTGTCTCATAGCAGCTGGGAATTCATGTCCTGTGATCTTAGAATCCAGGAGCCAAATTCCCCATTTCTTTGTTTCACAAACTATTTCAGTCCTTATAACTGATACCCAGAGTCTCATGCCTCTGATTGTAGAGGGAGGGTCTTTGGAAGAAATCGGGGGAGAACTGCCTTTTCACCTTTGAGAAAAGGAGCTGGGACGTCAAGCCCAAGACTAAGTTGACAATCCTTTTTCCCTAAGAGAGAGGTGAAGTTCCTTCCACTGCCCCCAGGTTTCATGGAACCCTTGTTAAATCAATACATCCATCTCACCCGACCTATTGTCCTGGAACTCAGGTATGGTCTTCCTAAATCCTGGTCATCTTCCCCCAAGCTATGATTTCTGTCTTTTTACTTTGCATTGCTTCTCTGGTCATTCTCAAGAAATAATCTTTCCCAAACCTAATACAAAGACAATTATGTGGGAGAAGATTCCCCCTTCCCAGGTCCTAAGAAAAAGAGAAGCATCTCAGAGAGTCCACACAGGTGGTGGGTTCAATCTAACAATTCAGCTCTGTATTGGGGGTGGAAATGAGCCTTTTCCCTTTCCAGTTTCTGGAGGAGCCTGGAACTGAGAAAGAATCCTGGGAATGGGATAATCACAATAGAGCCCAGGAAAACATGTCAGGAGCATCCCAACCAGATGCTGTGGAGAAGAATGCAACCATTTCCACTCTACCCTGCTACAAGTAAAACTAATCTTTGAACTTGAGATAGAGGTCAAATCAAATTTTAAGTGCTTACTCTGTGCCAGGCAATTGATGAGCATGGGGGACCCAAAGGCCCTCAGCTTGCCAGACAATAGATACACATCAAGCAAACAAGCACAGACAACAGGATAATTAGAAAATTGTGAAAGCACTAAAGGAGTTGGGAAAGGATTCCTATAGAAAGTGGGATTTTAGTGGGGACTTCAGCGAAGCCAGTAAGTGGAAATGAGAGCGTTTTAGGGATGGCAAATAGAAGAAACGCCCAGAATTGAGAGATGGGGTATCTTTTCCTGGAATAGTCAGGAAGCAATGCTGGATGAAAAAGCATATGGTGGGGAAAAAAAAAATGGAAAGATAACAAAGGGGCTATGTTATGAAGGGCTTTGATTACATAGTGGAACATTTTGTATTTTATCTTGGAGTAATAGCTACTAGAGTTGAGTAGGAGCATGAGTCTTCAGGGTACCCTCTAGCTCTATCCCAGCCCAGTTCTGGCCTGACACCCAAACTTCACAAATGTCCTCAGTAAGACAACAAAAAGCTTCAGCTAGGGCTTTCCTCGCAAGTGTTGTGAACCATGGTTAATAAGCCTCAGGCCTTGTCCTGAGTAAGAAAAGGGTTTTGCCATCAACACGAAGCACATCCTTCACTAGGTGTGGCCCTTTTCTTGCCTTAACTGGCTGGATCTTCAGCTAGCTTCCTAATACAAAGCTGATGTCACTATTACTGGAGAATAAAAGAGCTTTGGTCCTGGAGGCTTCCTTTTTCTAGATTACCCTGTCCCTCCTTCAACCTCTGTTCCTTTCACCCTCTCTTGGCCTGTCTAGTTTATTTTCTTCCATTCCAATTAAAACCCACCACTCTTAGGAAGTCAGTATGTGTGGGTTTGCAGTTAGAGAGCAGGGTCAATAGGTAGGAATTACCTGGACTGGTTTCTCAAAGGAAGGACAGGCCTAAGCATCAGGGGGCTGGTTGCTTTAAGGGGGTACTCTAGAATGGGTATTTTGTAGGGAAAGGTGGTGGAGGAGATGTTTACTACCAAACCATTGACCAAATTTTGAGAGAAAAAAACATGTAGCAGAACCCAAACTTCCTGGCATCCTGCTTACTAGGACTCATTGCTCCTGGGAGTGTGGTTAACCACGTTCTGTTTACCATAGCCCAAGACCCCTGCCCTTGTCCTGGTGGGCAACAGCAACTTGTTTTTCTTCTCCCGCCCCTAATACAGGCTCTGCTGAGGCCCATTCCATTTTCCCATTTTTTGTTTTGGGAAAGGTCATGGGAATCAAGAAATAGGGAGGTAGGCACCATCATCTGCTTCAGGCTGGGAGTCCCATCTTTAGGATTCGATAGAAAACAAAGTGAATGAGACTCCTGGTGAGATGTGGCGGGGCGGAATACAAGGGATCCTAACAAGGGGGTATCTTAAGTCCTGGAAAGGTGATTTCGAATTTAATAAGCTCAGCATGGAGATCCCTTAAGGCCTGCACAAATCATTAGATCATGAGGGCTATCCTATTATGCAGTTTGAGTATTGAAAAAGGGGAGCTGGTGAGATCTAGGGTAATCTCCCACTCATAAGGTATGAAAGCGGGACTATCCTTACAGAGTTAGGATTGCTGGAGCAGAGTAAACAGGAGGTAAGGTTAGGGTGTCATTGGCCACTAGAAATAAAGGAGAAGCTTCCACTGTACCTGGGGGAATAAACAGTGGGCCGGTAGGATCTATAAGCCAGCCAGAATCAGAGGGATGAAACCCCAGCAAGCCGGTTGCCAAGGGACACCATGTCCGATGTCCTTTACAATGCAACATAGAAAGCTCAGAAGGGAGTAAGGAGGGAGTCCATAATTTGGGGACCGTGTTTAATAGGGGACTTACTGGAGGTAAGGCTGCCTCACGCTTTCCAAATAGCCCCATGAGCATTGAGGACATGGAAAAAGAAAGTTTATTGAAGCATTTATCCTTCCCCAGTGTAAGGCTCTTGTTAAAGCTGTAAGGTCAACCTTCTGGGCTGGAACAGAGGGGCCGAGAGCACCCAATTCACGTGTTTCAGGAGGGGAAACGACCAAGTAACCAGAATAGTGAGTTACATTTGGCATAAAGCTAGAGGCCTCAATAAACCAGATAAATAAATCGGGGGGAGAGGAGAGAGCAATGACTGAAACCAGGTCTTGGGAGGTAAGCGTAATCAAGGTCTTCACAAAAGTGAGTAAGGGACGAATCTTGTGAGAGTGGAGGTAATGTAGCAGGACTGAGAGGAGAGCAGGTCTTTGGGGTAAGGTCAGGGAGGGAAGGAGACACTGAGCTCCCTTTCCTGCTAGAATGCCTTGGGCACCATGTGGGGTAAAGACAGTGAGGGGTTTCCCAAGGGCTGTCTTGGAAGGCTAGTAGTCATAGATGGCTGTAGCTGCTACTGCTCTAAGGCCAGCCCAGGCATTGGATCCAGGGAGTAGGAAAAGTGGGAGGGTCAGGGCCTGCATAAAGACCCTGGGCATCACTTTTCATCTACATAAAAATGGAAAGACTTGGTGAGATCTGGAGGGCTTTAAAGCTGGTGCTAAAGAGAGATGATTCTTTAGCTCATGAGAAGATATTTCCTGAGAGGGCCCGTTCAAGGGGAACTTTCTGGTCCACAGGTGGCTTCATAGAGGGGTGGATGGAGGAAATGGAGCTAAAAGACCCTGGCTGCGGACTGGAGAGAATGGCCGCCAGCCGTTTAAGAACGGCTTAAGGAGATATTGTTTCTGGTGGGGGTATCTTGTGGAATCTAAGACAAATTAGGATGGGGTTGCCTTGAGGGCCCTTCCCAGTGTACCATCTTCCCAAACCTTTGGGTTTACAAGTTTTTGGAAAGGGAAGGCAGGGGAGAGGGAAGTGGTGGCAAAGCGTGCCAGCCGGGGGAGTAACATAAAAATAGATCCTAGATTGGACATGAGATTTTGGCCGAGCACGGACATTCAGGGAAGACCAAAAGCTGATGGGCAAAAGAGATCCTCATAAGCACAGGCCAAAGGTCCCGTTCATCTTCTAGTTTGCCCTCTAAGCACACAAGGAGAAGGACAGGTCTTACTGGGGAAGGAGGTGAGAATAAAGTGGCTTCTGTAGGGATCAAGAAGGTGGTAGACTTAGACTCCACATCCCAAATCGCCCTCGATTTACGGAGAGAGCCAGCTTCCCCAAGGGTCCTGTCAGCCCAAGTCCAAGAGTAGCCAGCTCCATACCTTCTGCTTCTCTCTCCTGGTTACAGAAGGGAAGGAGGCCCAGGAGACTGCCATGAACATGAAGACTTGAGAACAGTCTCGGGACCAACATCCAGCCTTCTTCCACTTAAAGCAAGAGTTAGTGTGATGGGAACCATAGTTCTGGTCACTGGCCACCACTAAAGCAGGGACCAAAAACTGAGCCTTGTCTAATCCTCCGATCATTCTCCTCTGCCCATACCTTGTCCTTGTTATTGTAGATTGTAAAGGCCATATCAAGCAATCCTTGCAGGGAGGGCTGGGGACCTTTTTCCAAGTTTCTGAAGCTTCTGGCAAATGTCCAGAGATGAATTTGAAATAAATTGCATGGCCAAGACTGTTGCCTGGGATTCGGGGCCACAGTCTCCTTGAATTGTTCTACCTCAGTTTCCCTGCTAGTTTTCCTGAATTATAACATCTCAATTTTCCCGAGTTAGTATGAATCCACTCCTCCCCCCTTTTTCCTGTTCGTTAGAGCTGAGATTAAAAAAAAAAAAAAAACCTTGGGAGTCTCACATTCAATACTGCATACTTTGAGACGAGAGTCTGATCTAGTCAATCAATTAAGCCCTCTAATAAATAAAATATTAAAAATTCTCTAATCCCTATCTTGCCTCAGTTTCTCCAGCATTACAATTTCAAGGTTATGGTGTTCACTATTTTCAGCCAATCTACTGCCAAGGATTTAAAAAGTGGCAGTAGTCTACCCCAATTGTCACACTTAGAATACATCATAATTTAGTTTAAAAATGGATTTTATAATTTCGGAAAGAGCCTGATGCTTCTTAGTTTTCTCCTAGCTTTCTGGAACTTTTTCAGACCTTCTAAACAGTCTTAAACTTTCGTTTCATTTTTTTTTTTTTTGGTCTATCTCTCTTGTGATTTGAAACCCTAAACTTTTATTATTTTCCATATTCTTTCCTCAAATTCTTTCCTATTTCTCTTTTCTTTATTCAGACTCCACAACTTTCCTTTGCTTGCTACATATATTCCTTCTGCTGAATATTCAATGTTGGTATACATCACTGGTCTCTCTCCTGCTCCGCTCCCCCTTTCTGAGGGGCTTCTGGGACCAGGTTAGTGTGGTCAGTAGGCAAGGAGATGAGGAGAGTAGAGCAGAATTGTTCCAAGTTTGGGGTTGCAGGGCCAGAGATTTCAAAGGGAGAGAGTGGGGGGAGGGAGTCTGAGAGTAACAACACAGAAGGGGAACCTATGAGAAAGGAGAAGAAGGAAGAGAGGAAGACAAGAGTCTTGAGCCCATCATGGGAGCCTGGAGCAGAAGGGGGAAAAGAAGGAGGTGGATCTAACAGTGGCTAAGAGCATAGACTCGTGTTCAGGCCACCTTTCTTGATTTTCTAAATTGTAATACCATCTGTTATTACAAAAGAAAGCCATCCTCTTCCTCCCCAGATCCTGCCCTGAGAATTTACTGTACAGAGCCCAGAGCAGGTACTTCAAGCCCTCAATCTGCACTGCCCACGACGAGAGGATCAAAATCAGAGGCTAGCTCTGGGGGAGAGTGAGGGATGGAGGCTCTCTGTCCCATCTCTGACTTCAGCATTGGGATCCCAATCAGAGAAAAGAAAAGAAAAATGCATTCCATTTAAGGCAGACTGCCCAGAGTGCACACAGGCAGTTAAGCCCCTCAACTTGCTGCCCAGTTACTCCTAGGGCAGGGGCTCCCACAGGAGGTCTGAACATCAAAGGAGACAGAGAAAGGGGCAGGGAAACGGAGGAGGAAGGACAGGGACTTACCAGTCCTGGAGAGAGGCTGAATTCAGAGCAATTTCTAGAGAAAGCAGTCGGGGAAGGGGAAGCGAGTCCAAGGGACCCGCCCTTGAGCTCTGCCCCTTTCCAGGTTTCAGCACCAATAGAAATGCAGTGGGAGAGCAGGTTCAATAGGTAAGAATTACCTAGACACCAGACTGGTCCCTCAAAGGAAAAGGCTTCATTATCATATAAAGCAGCATCAGGGGACTGGTTGATCTAAGAGGGTACTCCAGGATGGGTATTTTATAGGGAAAGGTAGGGTTTGGGAGGAAAGATGGTTAGACCCTCTGCAGGGAAATGTGTACTTCTTAATCACTGACCAGATCTTGAGCAAAACAAGCAATAGGGACATGTAGCAGCATTCAAACTTCCTGGCATTCTGTTTGCCAGGACCCAAGCTCCTTACACCTGCTTGTGTGGTTAACTGTGTCCTGTTTACCACAACCCATGTCCCCTGTACCTGCCCTGGTGGGCAACAGTAACTTGTTTTTCTTCCCCCATCCCCAACTACAAATGGAGGCTCTGATAGGGCCCATTCCAGTATTTTTATTTTAATGGACTGCCCCATGTGTCCTAATAATCTTTCCTTACATAACAACATAGGACGTCAGTCCCGGGTAGAGAGACTACAGATTTTTCTTTTCATGGGTATTTTCAGAATTTTTCATCCCCCTCCCCAGATCAAGATTAAGTAGAAATGAATGTTGGGGTGTTTTTTTTTTTTTGTTGTTGTTCTATAGAGTTGACTGGGGTTTCAATGTCAATTTATTTTTCTAGGGTGCCTCAACTGAACCTCCTCAACCTTAGGGCAAAAGCAAGAGCAAGGGGTGAAGTTGGATGTAAGGTCGGGGGACAAATGAGTAATAAATATAGCCAGAGGGAAAGATTAGAGCCGAGTCTTGGAGTGAAAATGTAGTGGAATTGAAATTGAGACTGAGAAACATCTCAGGGAGGTGCCTGATCTCTGAGACAGTTTCCTGGGCTACAAAGATCTTACCTTAGCAGGGAAGAATCATCAACTAATTCATTAATTAAGGTCTTGTGTGGCCTTTTTCATCCACTCAGTACGGTTGATTAGTTATAACTGGCTTTATTTCTGCGGCTTGTGTTTCACCAATTGACAACTCAGGTTTTCCAGGAAATGACATTATTTTCATAGAAGGATGATCACAATCCAGACCCACATTCTCGGCTCAGCAAGTGATTTCCTTTTTCCAGAGAATGATAAAGAGATTCACAGATTCATTCATTTCTCTTCCTTGTTATACCAGCCTCAATCCCAGGGAAAGGTAGACCATTTGCTAGATTGGATGTGACCTAATCCATTTACTTTTCCAGGCTCCAGACAATAATAGTGATTACTAAGTCAGTTTTCCTGTCCCAATTCTGCAAGTATCTGTGCCCTAAAAAGTGCTGTACCTGAGTGAAATGATTTGGTTTTGAGTTCTAGCTATTACTAGTAATAAGTCAGTTGTCCTCTCTAGGTCCAAGTTTTTCTCTTATGTTAAAAGAAAGGGATGGACTAGATCTTCTGAAGCTCCTTCTAGCTCTGAAATTGTTCCGTATCTGACTTGCTCTGATCCTGTGATATTTCATGGAAAGAACATTCTCCACTGAGAATTTCCTGAAGGTGAATGTTACCTTGGTTGGAAAGTGTAAGGGACTAAGGGTAAAATGTCTACAAATGTATAGGGCCTTGAATGCCAGGGTGGGGAATTTAGATTCTTTTCTTCTTTCCATATTTCCTCCCTTGATTTACTCTTATATTTGCTCTTAAAATAAATCACAGTTTCTCATTTGAGTCAGAAATCCACATAGAGAAGTTTTTAAAGAAAAATTCAGACATTTAGTTGTAAACTCATTATAAGAAGTTTGATTTTCCTAATTCCAAATCCATTATTAATTAGAACTAGGAGTCAGAGTCTCTTGGGGATATGACTAGAGCTCCGAAATTCTGGGCATTGTGTGACCGTGGCTGAATTCCCTTCTTTGATATTTTTTCTCTGAGAAATGGGTGAAGTGGTCTCTTAAGCCTCCTTTCAGTCCCAATAACCAAGGACCCTCTGCATTATTGGCATCTCTAGGTATTAGAGTCATGTCCCATCATCCGCAGTTCACCAGGCTGACTTCTTTCTTGCTTTCCTCTGCCATATTGGTCTTGCTCATCTTTTCTCCAGGGGTTCTCAGAACAGTTTTGCTATTGAGATGGAGCACTTCACGATCCCTGGAACGTTCAGGACCTAAAATAATAAAGATGATTCCAAGGACAATTTGGGGAATTCAGGAGAAGGTTGGGGTTTTAGCTATGGGTGGGAGTCTTTCATACTATAGTGTTAATCTGTTGTTTTACATCCAATTCAAGAAATAGACTATTGGGATTTATGGGAGGCACAGTTATAGAATCACGGATTTAAGACTGGAAGGGATTCAAACCAGTTCCAATTGTTCAGTAATGAAGAGAGCCATCCATACCCAGAGAGAGGACTGTGAGAACTGAGTGTGGTTCACAACATAGCATTCTCACTCTCTGTTGCATTTTATTTTCTTTCTCAGTTTTTTTTTTCCTTTTTGGTCTGATTTTTCTTGTACAGCAAGATAACTGTATAAATATGGATGATATATTGGATTTAACATATATTTTAACATACTTAACATGTATTAGATTACCTGTCATCTAGGGGAAGGAGGGGAAAATTTGGAACACAAGGTTTTACAACCTTGTTGTCAGTGTTGAAAAACTACCCATGCATGTGTTTTGTAAATAAAAAGCTTTAATAAAAAATAAAAATAATAAAAATAAAGACTGGAAGGGACTTCAGAAATTATTTAATTATGTGTGATAGACACGAGTCAGGAGACTTAAATTCACTTCGTGGCTCTGCCACTTATTTGCTGTTTATTTGCTCTTTGAGTTGCAAGTTACTTTTCCTCTTTGTTTCTGTTTCTTCCTCTGGACAATGACAGGGTTAGACTAAAAGATCTCTAAGTTTCCAAATCAATCACTTGAGACATGAGTACATAATCTTGTTATAATAATCATATTTAATTTTTAAAAATGTATTGGTACCTTTTATTTTTACACTGCTTTCATTTCCAAATATACACCTTCCTCTCCCCTCCCACTGGTCATCCCTTGTCAAAGTTTAACAGAGAGAAAAAGTAGTTTAGCAAAATTAACCGCACATCAATCAAGTCTGACAAGGCATTCCCTATCTCTAGTCCTCCACTTTTGCAAAATAGGAAGATACAAAACATTGTTGGATACATTTTGACATATCACTTTTTAGTAAACATTTTTCCCCTGCCACTTTGATTCAACAATTATTGTGTTATTTCAGTCAGGTCCAATTCTTTGTGACCCCATTTCTGGTTTTCTTGGCAAAGATAGTGGAGTGCTTTGTTATTTCCTTCTCCAACTCATTTTACAGACTAGGAAATTGAGACAAAGAGGGTTAAATGACTTGCCCAAGGCCACACAATTAGTGTCTGAGGCCAGATTTGAACTCAGGAAACTGATTTAAAGCACAATGCTCTATTGCTCTTTCTAGGGCCCCACCTAGCTGCCCTTTTCTCTGTGGCTAATTTTCAGTTATTGCTAATGTAATACTTGAGACTATGATATTCCATGATAGGTATACACTACATTACAGAATATTTATACTACAATTTTTGTGGGGGGGGGGGAGGAGGATAAACACCTGTGATTTCACTGCTATAAGGAATCTCTAGGGAGGAGCCTCCCTTGAATTCTGCAGATCAGTGACCATTTTGAAATCCATAGCCTTAGAGAAGAGAATTGTCTGAGACACAAGGGTTTAGTGATTTGTCTAGAATCACACAGAATAGAGATGGAACTTGAACATATGGGAATATGTTAACTTTCAAGTTAGCTCTTTATCCAATAAACTATAAAGCTTTCTTTTTTTGAGGTAGGGTGGATCTGGACCTATGATTTCATTGGTGGAGTGAATATCTAGAGAGAAAATTTTCCTTTCTTCTCCCATGAAGAGGCAACACGGTATTATGAATTAATGGCCAGATTTGGAGTCAGAATTAAAGACACATATAGTGTCTGTGTGATCAGTCATTTAATGTCTTAGTAATATCTCAGGCAACTCTATAAATTGCAGATTTGTGCCAAAATAACGCTGATTGTAAATACTGGGACCACTTAAGATGATGCTTGAGATTATTAAGAGCACTGCAGGTGGAGGGGGCTGTGACTAGAAAAGTGCCTATGTTGTTTTTTAGACGTAGTGGATATATGTGTTAGTTTTGCTGAATTACTTAAGAAAAAAATCTTTGTTACAAGGATTGGCTCAGAGCCAGTTCTTTCTAGTTTTTTGTCCCTCGTAAATGAATGTGCCATGAAAACAGTGGCTGTCCATAAACTGTTTTTAAAGCACAGTGAAATTCTCCAAGGGCAATCCAAGCCGTTCTCTTCCTTCTGTTCTGTCTAGGTTCAGCCAATATATACGTATCAAAGGATTGGCCCTATGAGCTCTTCACCCAACTGCACTCAGTCTTTGCCATACTATTTTCAGGACTTCCTGTAGCTTATTTAATGCTTCATGCTTTCCATTTTATCATCATCCCCTTCCTCAGCACCGCAGAATGCTCTTCAGGTTGCCCTCCCTCATCAGCTCCTGGAGGTAAACAATCTGACCCTGACAGGAACTGCGGAGAAAGCTTCCGTGCTTCCTCTACACCTGCTGATTCACCAGCAGCAGCATCAGAGGCTGTGGCTGTGCCCAGTAGAGCCAGCATTTTATTGTCTCCTCCCATCCGCTGACCCATTAAGGTAGCCGTGAAGCAACTGGCCCTTGTCCTACCTTGACACCATCAAGAGCTTCACTCACTTTCAACCTGGCCACTCATGAGGAAAGACAACACAGTAAGGAGGAAAGTCAAGTATTTTTGTTTTGTTTGATAGCAGACTTCCTGAGTATTCACAAGAAGTGCTAAAAGCAATGCTATTGGGCCATGGTGACCAGCTAATGAGTTGTGGGCTGTGGATCCTTGCAATAAGCAAGGGAAGGAATCCCGGCCACCCCAACTGAGACGGACCTCTGAGATCAGCAGGATGAGGCGGGGTGGGCTCCCTGACGACATGCCTTCTCTAAACCAAGGCCTTCCTTGGACTGATTTTCCTGAGGTGTTTTGGTAAGCCAAGTTGGAATGTACTGAGTTAATGAGAAACCTAGTTTTGAGCCTCCATCTTGGCCTTTTTTCTTGGGGAATAGGGCTCAAGTGTGTGTGAGATTGTTTGAAGTATGTAAGTATTGGGAGAAAGTTTATTACCCTCCCTGACCTCTCCTGGCTTTTTATTCATGGGGTCTAACCTTCTTCCATCCCTGAATGCTGCTTCTCCCATTATCCCCAGATAAATCACAAAAGGCTCAAGCCAAATCCTTAGCCACCGGGTAGGAGAATGACAACTAAGACCCAGCCTCCCAGCCTAACACCTGAGTAATTTTCCTTCTGGATGGCTTCAGCTTACTCAACAAGTCCTCAGCAAAGCCAGGAAACCTGACGGAACTAAAAAAGGCTTCACAGATGAGGGAATGTCTGAACTAAAATCTGAAGGATGCAACAGAGTACTGTCAACATGGAGACATGGGAAGGCCTAGGGGATTTTCAGGTATGGAGAAAATGACCAAAGGCACAAGGAGGGTGAATATTACTTTGGTTGGGAAGCATAAGGGACTAAGGGTGAAAAATCTACAAATGTGGAGGACTTTGAATGCCAGGGAGGGAGTTTGGACTTTATATCCTAATGGTTAGTTCTAAACTCCTTTTGTCCTTGTATATTTTCTCTCGTGATTTGCTCCTAAAGGAAGATGATTCCCAAATCTTCATTATTCCTAATAAGCTTTCTCCTGAACTCCACTCCCATATCACCATCTATTTAATGGACACTTCCCTACTGGCACTTGTAGCTCAGCATGTCAAACTAAAATACTCACCACCGCACCCAAAACAAGGGCTCAGTTCATCCCAGCAGTGACCTCTGACCCCACATACAATCAGTTGTTGAGGATATCCCTTACATTTGTTGCTTTTCTTTAAAGCAGAACCCCCTTTCAAAGCTCTGCTCAGATGCCTCTGCCTTCCTGAAACCTCCCCGTCATTCCAACTGAAGGCCTTTTTGCCCTTTTCCCTTGCTGAAGGACTGTTTGCTCCTCTCCTTGGCCACCATCACTATTCACATCACAGAATACTTCTGGGTACACCTGTCATATTGCCCCCAGAATCAAATATAACCATTTTCAAGTGGGGCAATTCAGGAGAATCACTGGTGCATTTGAGTGGCCTAAGACTTCTTGCCTTTTCAAGATACTTGGGGAGTTGAGAAGTTAAATATATATAGGAAGCTCCTATAATAAACAGTCCAATTGTGAGATGGACTGGTTTGGGGAAAAAGCTTCTTAAACTGGTGGGTTTAATACCACATTGGATTTCATAACAATGTGGGGGGGTCATAAAATTATGATTTATCATCAGCAAATATTTGATTGATATACCTATTTCATATACCTACCTACTTGGGGTCATGTAAAATTTTCTCCTCAGGCGAAAAGGGCTTGTGAGTGGGAAAAATTTAACAAGCTGTGGTTTAGGGCAACAAAAATGCAATGCATATGAAAAGCACAAGGACACAGAATCAAAAGTCCTTGGCTAGGTCTATAAGATATCTATGGAAGGAAAGAAGCCCATAGACTCTGCTGGTAGCTCTCTCATACTCTTGGGCTCTTTGTCCAGGACTAAGATGCTTGGTTCCATGGACTAAGATGAAAAGAACTGGTTTGAGTTTAGACAAGATTAAAGGAGTCCCTTCAGGCCTGGACAATCTATATTTTTCTAAAAAATACAGTACTATATCTAGTGGTTAAAATCACTCAACTAAAATGTGATCTTCAGGGAAAGTTTTAATGTTTATTCTTCACAACAAATATCAATCAGTCATACAAGAAATCTAACATAGGGCATCTGGGTCCAGGCATATAGAAACTTGAAAAAATGAATCTTGCTCCTCCTTGGTAATGAAGTCATGAGATATGATGTAGGTGGAAGAGGTGTAGAGAGAGGGATGAGAATGGAAATTGGACATGAGGAAGAATACTTAGATGGACTGAGATGTGAGAATCTGTTACTGGAAAATCTTTTCAGCTATGGTATTGTTTTGTATTACACTTGTCTTTAAGCTTCCCTCTAAGAATTGCTCTCTACTCCATTTGTGATCATCAGATGGAAAAGACAGAACTGGGGTAGCTGGCTTAGAGATGAGGAGGCTCAGGGAAAGCCTGAGAGGACAGCTAACCTAAGGTCTTTCAATTCTTAAGACTAGGTTCCCTCTCTAGCATATGGGACTCCAAGGTCCTGCAGGACAACCGAGAAGGCTGGAGCTAAAGGCTAGAACTTTTGAAAGAGAGACAGATGGAGCAAATACACAATGGACTGAAACTCCTGAACACAGAGTTTCTGGAAAAAGCAGAGGAATGGGACACCTGACACTTGTCACAAAGGGAGCAAAGGCTTTTGCCAGTTGGACAGTTTCAGTTGCACTGGATCCTGCAGACTCTCACCATTCTGAGATCCTCCTTCTGACCTGAGGATGTAGTCCCAGCCTCATCCAAAAATATAGGCCCCAGAGTAGGAAGACCCAGGTGTACCAGGCTGAGAAGTTGACAGCTCCTTACAGAGAAAAGAGAGGGAGAAGGGTAGAGGGGGAAAGAAAAGATGAGGGGAAGAGAAAGATGGAGACAAAGAGGCAGAGAGACAGACAGAAGAAGGGAGAAAAGAAGAAAAAAGGAGAGACAGAGATAGAGAGCCCTTCATGGCTCACCCAACATGGGAAAGCCCTTGGTGCCCAGTCCAACCTCCCCAACAGTAGAGAATGTACCCACTAGGGCCAGCTCCTTTTTCAGATGCAGTTACAAGTACTTTGGAGAGGCTCCTCAAGATGGAGGTTAAAAAAATGGGAAATCTTTCTCTGGAAATGAGACTAAGGTTGTAATGCTTCCTGGTGCATCCTGTTAAGTGAAAGGAAATTTCCTAGGAAGCCAGGTTGTTCAATAAGGACAAACAGCCTCAAGGAGATGAATGCCAAAGAGCTTTTTGTATTGAGATGACAAGGAAAAGGGGATAGAGGAAGAAGAAAAAATTTGGATGGGTCCTGGCTACAGAATTGGAATTCTTGGAATTGGAAAGAACTTTCCCTGTGGAGTGAGATTAATGTGGCAGAAAATAACTCTCTTAACCCAATCAGCCTTCAGAGGTACAAGTTCATACTAAGCTCAGGCAGACCAGACTACAGAATCACCTTCCTCTGCCAGTCTGGGTCCAGATAAGGCCAAATGGAGAAAAACAACCTTTTCCAAAGTGAGCCACTTCCTGTGACAGACCAGAGCAAAGGATGATTTCACCAGAAGAGTTCAATCTTGGAAATGAGTGTGAGAGTCAGGATGCCTGGGTTCTGAACCAGAAAAACCAAGGTCTGAAGGTGTCGTTGGATAAACTCACACATGCCAAAGGGATGAAGTGTTCAAGGGCTGGATGGCTAAGGTCCAAAGCAGAAAGGAAAAAAGGCTTGGAGAAATGACTCCTGAGGTCTAAGCTCAGTTGACAGCACCATGGAAACCATGCAGGCCTTGGTCCTCCAACCCTGTAGCTCAACCAATAGATTGTAGAAGTGGGGGAATCTGGATGCAGGTTGCCTCAGCTAATGTAGACACGGTGGAAGTCATGCGCCCCAAAAGCCGCATTACACTTGGGGCATTTTCTCTGGCGGGCCTCGTAGCGGCCCCGCACGCACTCAAAGCAGAAGACATGAAAGCACTTGGTTAGGACAGCATCCTTCTTCCGGGTGTTGCAGCAGGGGCAGGTCAGCCGGGCCTGGGACACAGGGCATAAAGAAGGGTTAGCCTTAGTCAGTCAGTCCATCATGCTATTCTTTATCTCCCCAGGTCCCAAACCTCTCCTCCTTTCTCCGAGTAAGAACCTCCGGGCTCTGCCCCAGCCTACGCCACCCTGCCTGCTCACCTTGTATTCCTTGATTTCCTCCTGCAGAATCTCATCAGCATCAGCATAGACCTCTACCTTCTTCTGCTTCTCCAACTTCCGCCGGAGTCGAGAGATGTCCTCCTAGGGTAAAAGCCCCAGGGATTAGTACCTAGAAGTCCTGCTCCTGACCCTGTCAATCTGAGGCCCCATGTCCTCTGGCCCTAGCCTCACCTGGGCCCTCTTGAGGTTGAAGCTCTCCTTCTCTCGGGCCGCTCGGCTCTCGGCCAGGCAGGGCTGGATTTCCCGAAGCCGGCTCTGTACATGTTCCAGCTGGACCTTGAGGTCCTCAGCCAGCTGTGCTGCTTCTACTGCCTAGAGGGGTACAGGGCAAATGGCAAATGAACTGGGGGGAAGGAGGGAAAAGAGGAGGTTTGGGAGAAATTTGGACCATCACTCACCCAGCCCATGCTCTCACCTTCCTCTTGTTAAGCTCCAGGGCCTGGCTCCGTAGGGTTAGCTCCTTCTCCACACTCCCCAAGCTGCCCTGAAGAACTCGCTCCTTCTCTTCTAGCTTCTGTACCACCAAAAGCTGAGCATCCACCTAGGACACGAGAACACGGCACCCAGGGCTTGGTGACTTTCTGACCTCACTTGTAGTTCCCCCTCTTTATCCCCTGCTAGTGTCTGCACCTGAGACTTGAGGCCCAGGACCTGCTCCCCCAGCTCATCCTTCTCTTCCCGGAGCAGCTTATGAATCTGGTTGGACTTGATTCTCTCAGACATTAGCTTGAAGTTGGCGTCATCCTTTTCACGCAGCTGCTGTATAAGGCGACCATTCTGCTCCTGCATATCCTCAAAAGCCTGCCCAGTCACATCCATCTCTGAGAGCAGCGCCTCCTCCTCCTGAGGGGATATATCTAGGGTTGGTGGGAGTAAATGGGAAGTGTGGGAAGGAGAGAAATAAATGGGCAACTTGACCTCCACACCTGCTTGGTGGCCCCGAGTTTGCGCTGCAGGTGCTCAATCTGTTCCTCTGCCAACCGGATTCTTCGCAGAGCATCCTCATCTGCCAATTTCTTACTCTCTTTCCTTTCCTTCTCTTCCAAGTCCCGGATCCGGCCCCGAAGCTCATCTACCTGTGGCAGGTACAGGGACTAAGTCTGGGGGGAAAGATCATTGCTGACCTGTCCCTCTCGCTATCACCTCTGGCTTTTTCCTTTTGTAGAAATGTAACCCAGAAACACAGAAAAGTCTCAGAAATGACGTTACTCTTGACCTGCCAAGGGTATACCTACTGTTTCTCAGACATAATTCAGAACCCAAGTGAGACCATTTGTTCTCAGGACAGTGACTAACCTTAACTGTCCTTATCTAGCTTGTCGAGACTAACCTTGGCTTCTCCTTTCCTACCTAAAATTTGGAATCTAGTCAAAGTAGTTGCTCCCACTCCATCAACAAGTCTGTCTTTCTATGATTTTTTTTTTTTGCTGTGACTGATAGTAATCAGTCATCCCCTTTATACTTTATCTCCTGCTGCTGCTACCAAAACCTCCTTAGAATCATTACTGAATCTCAGACTGGAATAGATCTCAGAGGATACCTAGTGTAGCCCTTGCCTAAAATAAAAAACCCTTCTGTAATATACCTAACAAGTGATTTATCTGGCCACTAAGGAAAGACCTCAAGTGATGGAAAACTCACTAGTTACTGTCCACTCCAATAATGGGCTGCTCAAATTTTAACAAGTTTGCTAAAATATGGAAATGTAATTCTAATGAGTGTCCCATGAAGTCAAACAGACCAAATATTCTCATTTTTCTATATAACAGCCTCTTGAAGACGTGAAACCTGTTATCTGTCCTCTAGCCTCCAGATTAACCTTCCCTAATTCCTCCACTGCTTATGGTCCTCACATGCTACGATTTTCAGCCTTATCACCATTCTGGGTCCTTCCCATGGACACAACTTAGCTTGAAGCCCATAAATGAAACTGAAACTATGAAAGCCCCAGTTCTCTATCCTGTGTTGCTGCTCTTGCAGCCTAACATCCTAACGAGCCTTTTTGGTCATCAAATCAAAGTGCTTCAAACAACAGGGATTCACCGAATGATGCCCACTCTGGCTGATGCTGAAATGCCTTCTTCTCCTTCCCCAAAGGACAAAATGGCTTTGATTCCCCCTCACTTCAGTCCGCAACCATCCCTCTCATCTCTCTCCCTGCTTGACAGGAGCTCTCCAACCCCATTTGTTGCCCCCAGTCCCTATCACCTCAGCTTTGGCCTTGCGCTCTGCAGCCATGAGCTGCACCTTGTCCCTCTGCTCCTTGGGGGCGGACTTGTACATGTCCAGCAACAGCTTCATCTCCTTCTGACTTTCTTGGGCCTTCCTGGGCAGGAAAAAAGCCAAGTTGGAGGGGAAAGCAGATTTTGTGAGAAGAGGGGTTGGGGGAAGAAGTGCAGGGAAGAGGAAGAGACCAGAGTGTTATGGAGATTAGCAAAAAGGGCAAAAGGAAGGGGGAGGTCCTAAGGAAGGAGCGATCAAGATATTAACTTAACCTGTCGCAAGCAGAATGGAATATCTATGACCTTGAGAGCCAGAAAATCTGACCAATCTATTCCAACTGAAAACGTGGCCTAGAATGGACAAGTAACTTAATCAAAGTTGTGCAATGAGTGATGGAATCAGAATAAGCCAAGGTTGACTCTGAGCACTCCAATTCTCCAATTATTGCACATTTATTTGCCTTATAGCTGATAAGGATGACAAAACAAATACAGAAGGAAGTGGTAGGGAAGAGAGAACTTGGGAGAAAAGGATAAGGAGTAGAGGTGGTTCTCACTTGAGCTCCCCTCGAAGTCCCTTGAGTAATTCAGACTCCTTCCTCTTACTCTCCTCAGCCTTGGCCTTGTCTCGATCTCCTCTTGAGGAAGAGGAGGAGGAAGAGGATGTTGGGGTCCCAGATGCTGACCCTTCCCGGTCCCGGGACTCTCGTTTTCCTCGAGGCTCGGTCTCCCGGCTCCTGGAAGCAGGGGTTTGGGGTGCGGGATGTGGAGTTTGGGCCTGGGTAAGAGGTACCTCCTCTTCAAAAGAGGGCTCTTCTTTCTTCACCACACTAGCTGTAGATGCTGTGGGAGTCACTGGGGCAGACAATGACTCTTTTTTGGCCTCCTGGAGAACAGCTGGCCCCGACCCAGAACTCTCCTCTTCTTTCACTGGGGCCAGTGTTCCCCCTACTCCTGACCCCTGATCCTCAGAGGCAGTTTGGGATGGGGCTGAAGGGCCTGAGCCAATAGTCTGTGCCCGGAGCTATGAGAACCCAGAAAGGAGAGAGGTGTCAGGGCTATGGTGTCTTCAGAGTCTGAGTTCTCATTAAAGGCTGATTCATTTAAGACCTGCCAGCCCTTTCTTCCCTCCCCACCAGTCACATGTTCCAGTCCATATACTTCTAATCTAATACTTTGCTGGCCCCATCAAATACGATAAATAAATATTCAGTGCCTCTGAAGTGCCAAGCACTATGCAATCCACACCTCCATAACAAATCCCATTCCTACAACAGTTTTTATAATTACAAAGCACTTTCCTCATATCCACTCTGTGAGTAGTGAAAATATTATCTCAATTTTAGGGTGATGAAAAAAATCTTAGAAAGGTAAATCAGTGACTTGTCTGGAACAAAATTAGTTTAGTGGCACTGATAAAACCCCATCCAATGCCCCTGACCTTGCCAATCTCCGCCTGCACCTCTCTCAGCTTCCTTTTATACCGCTGTGCATCACCCTTCAGCTGGTGGTTGTGGTTTTGCAGGCTGCTGATGAGGTGACGCATCTCCCGGTTAATGGGCCCTATGAACAAAAGTATGAGGGAGGGAATTTAAAGGTGATAGCAGAAGCTCACTTGGATTGCATACTCAAACTCATTTCACCTCAAAATGGCCAATACGAAGGAGAAGTCACATAAGTACAGAAAGCTCAGAAATTACTACCAGACATATGGATATACCCTGATAGATCTTTTTTTTTTATTTTATTTTATTTTTTTTTTATTTTTATTTAATAGCCTTTTATTTACAGGATATATACATAGGTAACTTTACAGCATTAACAATTGCCAAACCTCTTGTTCCAATTTTTCACCTCTTACTCCCCCACCCCCTCCCCTAAATGTCAGGATGACCAGTAGATGTTAAAATATATTAAAATATAACTTAGATACACAATAAGTATACATGACCAAAACATTATTTTGCTGTACAAAAAGAATCAGACTCTGAATTATTGTACAATTAGCTTGTGAAGGAAATCAAAAATGCAGGTGTGCATAACTATTACCCTGATAGATCTTAAACTACTTTTGTACAGATCTATATTAGCTGATTCTCAAAAACCTCTGAAGGGAAGTGAAAGCCCTACCTTGCCACCTTTTCAGCTAGTGAAATGATTCACAGGATGTCACAGAGAGCCAAAAAGCTAGAACTAGAAAAAGCAGGCTACTTGACTTTGAGTCTACTTGTCTTTACAATATATATATACTGTCTCAAGACCTAGGCGAGCCCCTGCTGATACCATGGAGCCTCTAAATCTCAAGCATTTCTTACCTGCCTGCTCGTTGGCTGCTAGATTCTGCTCAAATTCGATCCGAAGCATCTCATATTCTTTTCGCACCTGGGCTAATGTGTCTTCTAGTTGAATCACTTCAGTTCGAAGCTTCTTTTGCAGACTCAGTTCATCACTCTGCCCATGATCAAAAACACAGAAATTAGGAGGTAGAGGCCAAAAAAAAAAGACATCTCTCTTATTGAATTTCCCAACCCAATGCTGGGAAACCAGGTTTCCTAACTGTGAATCCATTGCTCTTTAGAATATATGCTGTCCTGCCTTTAGATTAAGGTGTAAAGATACCATGCATGACCCTATTCCCTCTCTTTCCTTCAAAAGGAAGTTCAAGTGGGGCAGCTAGATGGTAAAATAGATAAAAGTCAGGAAGACCAGAGTTCAAGTCCAGCTTCAGACATTTAATACCTCCTAGCTGTGTGAGTCTAGACAAGTAAGTCACTTAACCCCAATTGCCTCAATCAAAAAAACCCAAAAAAACAAAAAAACCCCCACAAAACCAAATTCCCTGTTCTGCTATAAAGTTTACGCAGAGTGCAATTTAATTTCTTTCCAGATAGGAAAGGAGAAATTTTGGTTAAACATCTGTGCCATTCCACCAGTAAATGATAAATCAAATAAAAATAAACCACAACTCTATTTCATCTTCCCCTCTCCACCTATCCATCTTTCTGAGAAAAGAGTTAAATCTCTACATTTAAGAAAAACACATTGAATCCAAGGCAGCATCTCAGAGAAAACCACTGATGTCTAATTACAAATATTTAACAAACTCACTCTTTTTCACAGCTGGTCTTTATTCCCTTCACTTAGAATGGAACTAGGTGATATGCATTAGAATACTGACTCTGCTTTTTTCCTTTCCTCATCCTATTCCCCCAGATGCTATGGTACAACAAAGGCCTAGAGTCCTCATCTCCACTTTAAATGGTACTCTGGGGCTTTCCTGGAGGATAGAAGGAAAGAAGATTTAAGCTTGGGAACAGAGGAGGAGCCTGTCATAGCCTTTTTGCCTTACCTCCATGTGCTCAATGTGCCTCAGATGGGAGTTCTTGGTAGCAAGGAGGAGCCCCCGGGCCTCATCCAGCTGGGTCTTCACTTGCAAGGATTCGTTGTAGAGCAGAGAGAACTGGGCCTGGAGCAGTCGGTACTCCCCAGTCTCTCTGACCACCTCTTCAGGCAAGCTCCGAAGGGCCACCTGGGGAGTGGAAAAGGGGAACAGGATAATAAAATCCTGCAACAGTTAGTCCAAATCCTTTCCCACTTAAAGAAACTGCTCTCTGAAGTAACCTCTTCTTTTTATCTCTTCTCTCCTCCCTGGCCCGCCCCTCACCTTGAGCCGTTCGTTGCTGCGTACAGCGCCCTGCAGCTCTGCTTGAAGCTTTTCTAACTCAGCCATGCGGCTATTGGCCAATTCTTGGTTCTCTTCCAGTTCAGCATTCAGCATCTCAAACTGGGCCAGGGTGGCAAGAAAAAGGAAGAGATAGAGATAGATGAGCAAAGGCACAATGGAAATGGGACCTTGAAGAGAAGAGGAATGTCCAGGGCCAGGAAGTGTGCCCCTAAAGGAGTCATGGGGAGCAGCAAACTAGTAGCTCACCTTCTGCATACTGAGTGTGATTTGGCCTCCCTGGAAACTCCCCGAGCTCCCTGACACATAGTAGCCGGAATTGAGCTAGAACAGAATAAAAAGAACCAGAATCTCAAGAGTCTGGAAACCAACCCACTGACCACCCCTTTATCCTTTCCCAGTCCCTACCTGCTCCAGAGCCTCAGCTAGGTGCTTGTTGAGTTTTTGCTCCCGTTTGCGCAATTTCTCAATGTCCCACTGCAGATCCTCTACTGAAGTCTCCATCTCTAACACCTTGGTCTCTGCTGATGTCACCTTATCTTGGAGTTCTGAATACTATGGAAGTGAAGGAGCAAGGGGTGGGGTGGGGTGTCCTCTTAGCTCCTCCCCATGATTCATCAATGTGTCCCCAGTCAGCAGTCTTACTTCCAGAGAGATTCGGTGGTGCTTCTCCTGCAGCTGTGTAGTCAAGTCCTGTAGACGCCTATTGTCCTGGCCGAGCTCCCTGGTTAAAGTCCTAAGTCCTTCTCCGAGGGACTCACATTCTCCTGAAAAGTTAGGGATTGATGAGAGGGCAATGACAACCAGAAAAAAAAGCTAGGAGCAGGAAACTTATATTGTATGACAAAAAGTTCCTACAAGGAACTGGGAAATATCTGCAATAGGTCTGATATAAGGAGATATATCTGCTTACACCTGTTTATACCTACATACGCCTGCTGTCAAATAAAAACTGATATGTCTCAGTTCTGAATAGAGAAAGAGGGCTGAGTGCGAATGAGGTCACCTCTGCTTTGAACTCGATGACACAGTTCTTCTACTCGCCGATGCAGGCGATCTGAGGCCTCTACCACTCTGGACACCGCAGCCTTGGAGAACTCCATGCGACCCTGGAGCTGAAGTTCTACCTCTTCACTACTGCTGGCTCCCAGGGCTGCCACAAAAGCCAAAGCTGGCTCGCTCAGCGAAGGCCGAAGCTGCAGGGTGGGCAGATCTGTAACAAAGATCCCAACATGACTGTCGCATTTGACATAGACATGCAAAAAGGTGTCAAAAGCAATACTGACAAGAAGCAGGGTCCTGCAGAAAGTGTGGTGAATCAAACTCTATTAGAACTCCTATCAAGTGGGCCCTTTATTAATAACATTTATATGTTATTTTAAAATTTGTACAGTCTCCTCCCTTGATCATGGTCACTCTGGTTGTCACTTTCCTCATGCTTTTTTGAGCTCTCCACTACTGGTCTCACCTCTTCTCTCTGTGGTTCCTGGTTCAGGCAGAGGGACCCCATCAAGTTCGATGCTATCTTGGGTTCCCTGTCCCTCTGTCCTAGAGAGCAATTCTCCTCGTCCTTCATGTCGTCGGAGGAGGACTTCTACAGTTTCATCCAGCTGTGAGGGAACAACTGGAGAACGTGAATTTTCTGGAGGCTTCAATGGCAAAATTCTCTCTCCCCAGAAGGGGATTATGAGAACTCAGAAGGAGAAGATGAAAAAAGATCTCAAGGAAGAGAAAACCGGTGCAGAGTCTGAGGTAGCAGGAACAAGAAAATGAAGCCGTGTGGCTTAAAAGAGGCAAGAGGGTTCTAGACAACTGAAACATACCTGGGCCCAATAGCGATTGACAATCAGCAATGTGGCATCATCAGTGGCCTGCCGCTTTTCTAGCTTTTCAATGCGCTCTCTTAATTCATCTTCACAGGCCTGTCGTTGTTCCAGTCGCTCTGCCAACTTTTTGTTCTTAAATTGCAAAACCTTCAGGTCCATCTCCTCCTGTAGAAAACAAAACGAGGAAAGGAACATATAGGTCAGAAGGAAAGGCTGTAATAAAATATCAAGAAGAAGAGAAATGGGAAGCAGGGTCCTGCAGGAGATCCCATGAGTGGAAAATCTCATTGTAACTTCTAACAACAGGGCCCCTTAACCACAACAACTGAATTTAAGCAGCCATTTACATATGATTTCCTTTAAGCTCCCTAACTACCCCACAAAATGGGCATCACAAATTCCCCCACAAGGAAAAAGTGAGACTAGAGAAGTTGTGACTTGCATCCGAGGTGGGATTCCGAACCAAGTTTTCCTGACTCCATCACATCACAAAGCAGTAAAAATATTAATGAAACACATCTAGCCATAAAAGTCACTCCATCCCTACTGAGTTGGAAGGGGAACAGAAGGCCGGTATGAATGCCACAGTGGCTCTCTGCACGGACTGTCAGGTTTTGCAGCATATATTTAGATAAAAGCAAAGGCAAATAAGAGGTAGACAAACTGAAGTCTTCTCAGGTGCATGATTGCAGATTTGGATAGATCCCACCACATAAAGTTTCCACGGCTCCATCCTTGGCAGGTACCCTCTCGCAGATCAGAAACCGCGGCCAGGGTTCCCGTCCCACGTTCCCAATGCCGCGGGGATGAGCGAAAAGGATGGGGGGGGGGGGGGGGGAGGGGTGTGCGGAGGGGGTTGGACGGGGAGGAGTGCAGAAAGGGAAGGGAGGTAAAGAGGAGGAGGGGCTGCACCGACCGTGGAGGAGATGCCTCCCAGGCGGATGGGCTCAATAAGGGTGGTCGTGGTCTTCTCCTCCCGATTCTGCTTCTTCTCCGAGGGGCCCGAGCCCCCATCCCCGGCTGCGCGCTTGTTGCCGGCCCCCGACATGGCAGCAAAGAAAGTGGGCGATCCGAGGCGGCTCCTCCTTCACCTGGAGGAGAGGCGGGGCCCCGGGAGACTCAGGATTCCAAGGCCGACGAGGAGGCCTTACTCCTTTCCCCCCTCCTTCCTTCTTATCTTTCCCCAGAAAGACAGTTCCCCACGTGACCACAGGCCTCCTACCCCGGGTCTGGGTTATCAACAGTCCCAGGAGATCCCTCACCTGTTCCAGGCTCCACCAAACGCCGCCATGATGTACGTCACCGGAAGTCGCATCGAATTCCTCCGAAGTGCGCAGGCGCCGAGGAGTGGGCGGGTACGCAGAAAAACTTGTGTGTTTTCTTTTCCTATTGGTTAGAACCTCGAGTTTAGAACCGCCTCCTGCCTCCTGCCTTCTTACCCAGCAGCCCATCCTCTTCCCCTTGATTGGTGAAATGACAAAGTACCATAGCAACCGTCTCCATACTACATTTTCTCTATCTGAGTAACCCCACCCTTTTCTTTATTGGTAATATTGAGAGAACTGAACATCTATACGCGGCAGAAAATATTGCGTTTGCGCAATATTTTTCCATTTATTGGTCCGTTCTTAACTCCTGTCACGCCTTTACCCCGCCCTGAAAGCTACCTTAGCAACCGCTAACCCAGCAACGACGCTTCTCACGGATTGGCAGAACCAGACTATTTCTTGGTCCTGATTGGCTAACGTGGTACCACAGTGGGCAGGGCCGCGATGCTCCGAGCCGTAGCCTAGGCCTGAAGGTATACAAGGCCGAGGGACAGCAGAGGCTGGGACGGCGGCAGCCGCGGGTGACACGATGGAACGGAGAAAATCTAGCGAAGTTTCTGGAGTAAATTCTAGACTGGTATTGGGCCTGAGATCAAACTCTGAGAGGCTGCTGGACGCGGCCCTTGGCCTGAACCAGGAAGCAGAACTGAATTTAGGGATGGAGAGGGAGTCAAACCTAGAGTCAGAGTCGGAACCTGGAGAAAGCAAAGAGGAGGAGCCAGGCGCCAACCTGTTGCCGGTGAGGGCGGGGCACATTCATTCGCTCACAAATATTCATCCGGGAAGTTTACCCTTAGCTTTCCCTGTAGCGGGACGGTCCACCTGTAATTCAGGAGAGCGGGTCGGTTTTTACAATTTCCGACCCCTTAGTGTTTTCTCTGCGCCTGGCCAGTCTTTTGCAAGACTTTATCCCCGAGCTTCTCCGCGAAGAACTGCAGAAACCCGGATTCTTATCTTTGAGACATTTTCGCTGCATCCCTGGGAATGGGCTGGGGGGAGTGCCTGGCTGGTGAATACTCAAGACTCCATGAATGTTCGTACGCCGGGAACTGTCTAACTCAGAGCTTGGGGCAACCTCACCTGCTTCACCCTTTCGGATTTCCCTTTAGAATGCCCGAGCGCAGAGATTCCTGGGGCTCCCACTAACCTAACAGTATTGTCACACAGCCCTCTTTCTCCACAGCCGCCACTTCCTCAGCCCCGAATCTACTTATGGTGAGCTCTGGGGGCTGGAAGTGGGACGCCGGGTGGGGCTGGGAGAGATCTGGTTAAGGGCGATGAATATGGGGAATGTCTCAGTCATACAGCAGGAAAAGGATTTTAGGATTCACCTAGTCAAAACTGCTTCATTTTACAGATAAGGAAACAGACCTTGAGAGTCAAGCAGAAAGCTGATAAAAACTAAGACTAGAATTTTCAGGTCTCTTGACTCTCAATCCATTTGCCATGGTGGACTCCTCCAATTACCTCCCGTTTTTTTTGCCCCCCCAAATGGCAGGAAATACCTGGATGTGCATTCCATGGACCTGCTGGAAAAAACCACCACCTTGGAAGAGATGCAGGAGTACGGGCTAAGTGAATAAGAGGGTTCGAATAGATTACCTCCTTCCCCCCGACCCCAATAATGTTTCTTTGGATGAGAAAAGCAAGGAGGGAGGGAGCTCACAGCAGGAGGAAAGAGACCTTCCTAGTAATCCAGGATGGGGTGACTCAAAAGGATCTTTTACTCCTGAACTGTTTGCTCTCTACCCTCACCTTAACCCACTCCAAGGTTGCTGGCAGAACTGCTAGGCTTGGGGAAGAAAGACAGGAGCCCCAAGGAGGCAGTGATTCTGGATATGTTTTGCCACACTTTGATCTTCTGCCGGCAACAGCACTTCTCTCGGGAACAGACCTCAGCTGCTTGTGCTCTGCTTCAGGACCTCCACAAGGCCTGTATTGGTGAGTGGTAGTGTTGAGTCCCAGGGAGAAGGGCCCTGCAGGGATTTTTCAGATCCAGCCTGAGAAAGGAGGGTAGTGGTGGTGGGTATGGAGAGAATGACTGGCTAAGGACAAGGGTGATGAACATCAAATAGTGCTTTCTTGGCACTGGCTTGGTAACTGTAGTAAATGGTGAGGCTGAGCTTTTTGGTACAGAAGCTACATATCTAATTTATCCTGTAGCCGTTTTTTTTATTTGCATGTTGTCTCCATTAGGTTGTGAGCTTCTGAGGGTGGGTAGACTTTTTTTGCCTTTGTATGCCCAACAATTAGCATGGTGCCTGGCACATAGAAGGCACTTGATTTGTACAGAACATGCAGTCAAAAGGAAGGTTAACAGCAGAATATTGGGAGGGACCTCAAGAGTTTTATTTTAATCTTTTGTAGAGGAGCAAACAGGCCCAGGGAAAGGAAATTACTTATTTCAAATGACCATGACAGATAGTAGTGAATAGAAATTGTCTTGGAAACAGGAAGCCATGAATTTGTTACCTCTGATACATACTGGCTGTGTGAGAGTGAGCAAGTCATTAAGTTTAACTTTTCAGTGTTCTAGGTAACTCTTTTAGAAGTTGCAGAGGTGCTGCCATCCTGCATCGGATGGGAGCAAGAATACTTCATCCTAGAGTTCTCTATACCACTAGAGTTAGGGACTCAACTCCCATTCCTAGATCTAGATAATTTCATTCCTTTCTTTCCATATGGTTAAGGGGAGTTATTACTGTCACTCATTTTCCCTTTTCCACAGCAACCCCCTTGGGCAACGTGGAAGACTGTTTCCGATTCTTCACCAGCCTCCTCTTCTGTCATGGAGTCAGGGTCAGTTCCACCATAAAGAAAATGAGAACTCTGAAGAATTTATCCCCATCCAATACTGTGTCCAGCAGAATTTCCCATATTTCCTTCCTTTACTACCTCAAGTCCTAGGAGGCCAAAGCTACAGTACTTTCTCCCTTTCTCTGCTCTGAAGGTTCTGTAAGAAAAAAGAACCAAGCTATACATTCTTACCCTTTCTCACAGCGTCCCCCCTTCAGCATTGACCTATTTGGAGAGGAACAGCTGCTGAGCCTGTCAGATTATATCATCAACACCTATTTCCGTCATTTTAAGCTCTACAAGTATGTCTTCACCCCTCAGGTACTGGTCCCACAGAATATAAGAAATCTAGTCTATTCCTTCCCCCATTTTTCTGTCTTAACATTGTCATTCTTCTCTCCCTCTGCTTTCCCAGGTGCGGTTAGACTTGTCTTTGCGTTATGTAGGTCTGCCTGAAGTAAAGCCCTCAGCAGATGGTAAGAAGGGTAGAGATTAAAGGGAGCCTGAGAAAGGGTTGAGAAATAATGCTCTAAGGCTCATGGCTCCACTGCCTTTCATCTTTCAGTCCAAGAAGAAGAAGAGGTAGATGAAACACCTGCTCCAGAAGAGCCAGGACCAGAAATAAAAACTGACCAAGAGCCAAGTAAGAACTCAAGGGGCACTTGTTTCCCCAAGTCTTCCCTGGGAAGCTGTTCTTTCTTACCCTATAGGGAAAAAAAATTTCTTCTGCTTCCTCCTAGTCAAAGGGAGCTCCTTAAGGACTAAACTGAGTCCATTATTTCCCACCTCCCAGGACACTCCCTGACGTGACACTGTGACACTCCACGAATCCCCTTTCCTTACAACTTGGGACTGAGGTTCTCTTTATGAAAAAGGTTCCTTCAGCTCAAGTTTGAATTGCTTTTTCAACAATCCCAGGTCCGGGCGATATACTCCGAGATTTCATCTCAGCCCAGCTTACCAAGGAGCTGGGGCAACTCAGGCAGATGGTGGAGGCACGGCTGAAGGCTGGCGAGGAGCAGCTCAATAGCAGGCTGGTTGCCCTTGAGACTCCTACCTTGACCTCCAAGAGCAAAAGCAAAGCCAAGTCACCCCAGGGCAATTTACCCAAATAAAAGCCTGGGCCAGAAATACCCTGTCCCTTCCCCCAGGTCCCCTTCTGAGCATCTTCTCACTCCACCTTGAGAGACAGCTTGTTCCCCAGTGTGCAGGATGATTTATTTCACATGAAAAATGGACAGCAACAGCAAAGATGTGAATATCATTCTCAACTGGTCCCTTTTTCTTCTGTTCAAGTCCTGTCCTGTAGTCCTGAGCAACAGGGATGGGGGCATAGAGCTGACCCCCTTTACAGTAGCATCATCATCAGAGAGCACAAAGAGAAGGGAAGAATGCATTCGGCCAGAGTCCACGGTGACCGAGTTGACTGTAGCCCTCAGATTGGGAAACATGAACTTCCCAAAGCTCTTGGGCTAAGAAAACAGACTTCTGGGGGCCCCAGGATGGAGGTCTTAACTATGCAACAATAGATTCATCATCAGTGTTGGTTGGATCTCCCTCCTCATCTGGATTATAGCCCAGGTATGGGCTAGGAGGCTGGTGTTGGAAGAGGGCAGCCCTATTTTGTTGCTCACCCTTCTTTACCCAGTGTCCATAGAGGCGGAAAGCACAACTGTCAATGAGTTGCCTCACTGGTCGAAGCCCATATGGGTCTCCTAATAGAGCTCCCTTGCTCAAGGGCCTTACCCGACGAGTGCTCAGGGCTACTCGACCTGCAGCCAACACTGTCCATACTGCTACCTAAGAGGAAAAAAAAAACAAGAGAAACAAGATCATGGACATACTGAATGTACGCAAACAAACTAATACGTATGTGAAGAATAGTTGGGTCTCGGGGAGACAATATCATCTCTATCACCTATGTCTAAGGGAAAAGTTAGATGTAGTGGTAGTGGATTTTGTTTTCCTAAGATCCTTTGGCTTGTAATATTTTCTCTTTGTTCCTTACCCTAAATCGCTGGATGGGAGAAAGGCTCCAGGCCTGGCTACCCTCACAGCGTTGGAAGAAGGGATGCTGCAGGGCCTGCTCTGCAGTCAATCTTTCCTCAGGATTCACCCGGAGCAGCCTTGAGATCTGAGAGAAGGCAGGGTCCATGAGAAACTTCTTCCCCTGATTCCTGGACTATTACTGTAACTCACCCCATTTTGAGACTTTGATCTACTCACCAGATCTTTGACAGTTGCTGATCGGTCATCCCATTCTGGTGACCTGAACTGGTAACGGCCCTCCATGATCAATCGTAGCATCAGAATCTGGCGTCTGTGCCAGAATGGGGGAGAGCCAGCCAGGAGTGTGAACAGGATCACGCCACAGGCCCAGCTGAGGAGGGAAGACCACCAGGTTTGTGATCAGGGAATGAAATGAAAGCTAGATAGAACAACAAACAAGTAACTAGGGACTCACATATCAACTTCCTTGCCATAGCCAGGGTGGGTTTCATCCATAGAGCACTTCAGAATTTCTGGGGCTAAGTATCCTGGGGTCCCACATAAATCTGGAGAGATAAGGAATATATGTTAGGGATACTACTAATGCTGGCCCCTGGAGCTCTGATTATTAAAACAACTTCTAGCTAGTTTCCCTACCTCTAGGCTGTTCCCTTTCCTCCAATTTATTATATTTATAGCTATTGGGAGGAGTGTCAAATATTCTTATGTTCTCTTACTGAAAACACCAGCTTGATCACATATTTGATTAAATCCACAATTTCTTTGACTTAAATAGACATCAAGGTCTTCTCTAACCTCCTTTCCTTATTCATCCAATACACCTCTACTACTTCAGTCAACCAAATCTGTTTATAATTCCACACATGCTTTGCTCATTTCTAACATTCAAAGTATTTTTTCTTGGAATACTCTACTCTCTTTTCTCTGCCAAGCCATTAAATCACACCTTTTTCTAAACTTATTTCCTCTATGAATGTTTCCCTAGTTACTAACACAATTCCAAATTCTCTGTATCTTGAGGAATCCTAGCATGTATAAATCCCTAATATTAAAACTGGAATGTTTGGGGAATGCAGTATAATGATTAACTCACTTTCTTTAGCTTAATAAAAACTCCTTGTTTTAAATCTTGTTACTGAAAATCCTTCTAAAGTACTATAATTCAGAAGAACTAATATTCTTTCAGTAAGAGACCTGGTAGAGCCTCAGGGAGGTACTTGCTAAAAAGTCAGTATCTTTCCAATATTGTAGACAAAAGAAATTAGAATCTGTAATGGCTCCAAATCATATAATCTTTAAGACTGTGCTATGAATAAATTATGATTAGCCTATTTATAAGTGAATTGTCTATTTCACCCAGAAATTGATTGGCTCACAGTCTAACTGGAGCTTCCTACTAGTTGCTGGATTCCAGTTAACTGAGGTTCCATCTTTTGTTCAGTACTTCTTTGACAAGCTGTGACTTAACTTTCTAAAGTTATCTCACAAAAGATCATTTTCTCAACCTTCCTAGAATGAATTCCCTGAACATAGACTTCTACACATCCTTAATGACTTCTCAATTTTAAGTCACTCCCTTTATCAGGTCTTTAGTCTCTTTCCCAACCAAGATTCAGCTGCTCAGGATGACTGATTCCACTTACCTCGAAGTTTCTCGCCAGGTTCCACATGGCAGGAAAAACCAAAATCAGAAAGTCGAATCTTCAAATTGTCATCTAGAAGAATATTCTCAGGCTTCAAGTCACGGTGCACGATGTTGTTGGCATGAAGAAAACTCACAGCCTCCAGCAGAGACCTCATGATAGCCCTAGACAGGGAAGAGCCTAATTCTCTGCAACCCCAGAATCAGCAGCTTTCAAATCTAGCAGTTTTCCCTATCCCCTCCTTTTTGCCAGGCCACCCAGAAAGTCTTTCTCCTTTTAATCCCCTCATTCCCTGGGTACCAAGGCCATTGCCCTTTTCTTCCCTTTGGTTTTCATTCCCTAGGTCTCCTTTTTTTTTTTTTTTTACCTGGCCTCCTTCTCTGTGAGAGCAACCTTTTCTGTGAGGTAGTCAAATAACTCTCCTTTCCGCATCCTAAAAGATGAAAGGTCAACGATAATATGATACATCTCGATGGAGAAGCTAAGAGGAACCAACCACTGTCTTCCTTAAATTTAGTTCAATTAAATACTTATTAAATTTCCACTATCGTGTAAGGTCATCACCATACTATGTATACAAAAACAAAAAAGAAATAGCCCTTTATAGTCTCTTCTCTTGGAAGAAGCTAAAGGGCCTACAATTGGTTCTAAGATTGACAAACCTAAGTTTAAAAAACTGAGGCAATCGCTCAGGCTGGTCAAACAGGGTCTCCTACTTATAGATTGTCATTGAAGTATTTAAAATATTATTCTAGGGTTTGTTTTAGCTCAGTGATTTATCTTTTTCAATGCCTTCTTGGTTAAGTATATTATCTTAGAATTGATTAGTCTTTCTTACTAAGAAGCACAAAAGGAAAAGGGAGGGGAAACTGGGAATACAGGGTCCATAGCCAAAGAAAAAGAACTAAAGATGTGGGAAGCAGGTTTTCACACCTACAGAATAGTGAACTTAGGGAAGTGGGTCAGACAGGAGGCTACAGAAAATTTTCAAATGTGGGCAGGGGGATACTCACAGGTCAAACACCAGGAACATGAAGCTAGAAGACTCATAGGAATCGATGAGAGTGACTGAGGAAAGAAGGAAAAGAGAAGAAAAGACATAGAAATGGAAAGGAGTAGACACATTAAGGGTGTTTTTTATTATTAGGTGGAGATATGGGGGCTATTATACAGAAGGGAAAAGGTAAAATGGAGAGTTATGGGGTCCAATAGCTTCTGAATTCATGATGGCAAAGCCTGAACGGGACGAACAGGCAATGTTGGGATAGTAAGGAGAATCTTTGGAGGGACAATGATAGGGACTGGTCAGGGTAGTTGGGTTATCAAAGAAAGGAGGTATAGCCTCACTGATGTGGGGGTGGCCAGCAACCTGGCGCAGGATCTGGGTTTCTCTTCGAGTTGCTTCTCGCACCTCCTCCAGTTGATCAGGACTCAACCTTTCAGCGGTAACCTCCATGATCTTCACTGCAAACTCCTGGCCAGTAGCTCGGTGAACACATCGCCTGACCACAGAACTTATGCCCCTGGTTGAGGGAAAGGGGAGGAACAAAAAGGGATGATGAGAGGGCTGAATCTTGTCCCCCCCACAATTAATGTAAAGATAATTTTCAACATTCACTTTCCTAAGATTTTGAGTTTATTTTTCCCCTTCTTCCTTCCCTAAGACAGCAAGCAATGTGATATAAGAAATAACATGTGCAATCATATTAAACAGTAACACATTATGTTGTGAAAGAAGAATCAGAACAAAAAGGAAAAAGTCACACACACACACAAAGTGAAAATAATATGCTTCAATCCACATTCAGATTCCATAGTTCTTTCTCTGGATAGCATTTCCCATCATGGGTCTTTTGGAATTGTCTTTTATAGCACTGCTGAGGAGAAGCTAAGTTTATCATAGTTGATCTCACAATGTTGCTATTATTGTGTAGAATGTTCTCCTGGTTCTGCTCATTTTAGTCAGAATTGGTTCATGTAAAATCCAAGTTTTCCAAATCCATCTGCTCATTTCTTATAATGCAACTATATCCCATTATAGTCATATGCCATAGCTTATTCAATCAGCCATTCCCCAATTGATGGGGATGCCCTCAATTTCCAGCAATTTGCCACCACAAAAAGCTGTCATTTTTTATCTATGTAGATCCTTTTCTTTTTTAAAATGATTTCTTTGGGGTTCAGACCTAATAGTGGTATTGCTGGATCAAAGAGTATGGCCATGAACCTTTCTTCTCCTTGCCTACTACTCATACATGCCTCTATCCCCTGGTATCCTCCTTTGGACTTTATTTTTGATTCAGATTACTTTATGGCCTTGCCCCAATACTCTATATCTCTTACCCCCTCTTTTTTTCAGCTGCCTGGTTATATAGATCTTATTTATAAAATAATTCAAGAAGGATTTTTAGGAGTCAGCTTTGCCACTAACATCCTAAAACCCAAGGTTATACAGAGGCAATCTGTTTCTTTACATTTATAATAATGATTTAAGGTTTGTAAACACTTGTCTCAAACATCCCTTCGAGGTAAAGAGTGTAAAAAATCTCCATTTAGAGGTGAAAAAGCTAAGGATCAGAGAGATTAAATGATTTGAGGGTCATTATTTCTATTAAGTGGCAATGTCAAAATTCAAACTGAAAGTCTCTCCTGAATACATGTCCAATGCTGTTCCCACTTAACAATGATGCTTGTCTTTCTCTTTGATTTCATATGAGGACAATAATAACCTGTCATTGTTGAGAGCATCAAGTAATACTTCATATCTTTATAACATTTAGATACTTTTTTGGGGGACGAAGAGAAGGCAATTGGGATTCAGCAATTTACCCAGGGTCACACTGCTGGTTAGCCCTTGAGACTGTCTCTGAACAGAGGTCCTCCTAACACCAGGGCCAGTGCTTTATCCACTGCTCCACCTAACTGCCTCAATAGCTTCTTGTAAAACAATTTCCCAAATACAATCACAGTATCTCAATGATCAGATCCCACATATATTTATAGCAACATTTTTTTGTAGTGGCAAAGAATCAAAACCAAAATAGATGCCAATTGATAGGAAATGACTAAACATAACTAAACAAGTGGTAGTATAGGCCTGTAATGAATTACTGATGCTTTGTAAGAAACAATTGATATGAAGAATATAGAGAAGCATAAGAAGATTCAGACAAACCAATTCAAAGTAAACAGAACGGGATGGGGGGGGGGGAACTATGTAAATAAAAATATAAACACCAAAAACAATGCTGTGGAATATAATGACCAAACTTGGACCCCCAAAATTGAGGGAAAAGTATACCTCCCCACTAATTTGCACAGAGAGGGCAATGTATAGAATGTGAGACTTGGATGATTTGTTGGTTTAGTTTTGTTAAACTTTCTTTTCCCATTTATATTCTTTGTTACAAGAAATTGCTTGGATGGGGAAGAGGGATATATCAGGAAGTGAAAGGAATGTGAATCAAATACTAGCAAAATAAGACTTTAAATTTTAAAAAAACCTCAGAGATCACTTATCCAAACTACACTTTCACTAAGTATCATGACAACTATCCCTGGCTGAATGAATGGGCTGGGCAATTGCTAAGCTTGTGCATAAAGATCTCCTTCAATCAGGAGGCAACAGGCTCTTCCATGTTTATATAGCTCTAATAATTTCAAATGTTTTATTTTAAAAATAAATATGCTTTATGTGCAACTTTTCTACCCATGGTTTTTAGGTATTTTCTGGAACCAAGCAGGATAAGAAGTCTGTTCAAATCCTATCTCTATCACTTCCTTTGGTGACCTCAGTAAGATACTTTCACCTCTTTGGGTCTCAGGTCTTTGCTCTAAAGAATAAAGCAGCTGGATCAAATGACCTTTTTTGCTGTAAATCTACAGTCCTACAAAAAAATCCCTCTTATATATGACAATAGCTATTATGTCCCTAGACCTTTGTCTAGGGACATAATAGCTATTGTCATATACTTTATCTTATATCTTGCCATATACTGTTACTTTATCTGTAAAAGAAAGAGAAGTGGTTTAAGGTTCATTCTGGCTCTAAATTTAAAGATGCTAGGACTCTCTCTGAAGCTTCTTTTCTCCAGGTTTAACAGCCTTTAACAAGTTTCCTATAGCACAGTACTTGGTCCCAACTAGAAACAAGTATGCAGGGCAGAATTCCCTAACTTTTAAACGAGGAAGCCGGGGCCTAGAGAGATGATGGGGCTAGCCCAGGCCTCATACACACAACGAGTCAGTGTCAAAGCCAAAGCCTGAAATTCAGGTCTCCAAACTCTTTCCGTGCACAGGGGCACACAGTCTTTCCTCTCAAATGAAGTAACAGCTCCGAGAGCACTTCCGAGTAGTTCCAGATGAGTTTAAGAAGCAAATCCAATGTTGTCTGGGTCTTTACTCCAACCCAGGTCTGACGGCACAGGGAGGCCTTTGGCCGGTCACTTCCTTCAGGTCTGTATGGTGGGGGCTGATGATCTCTAAAATCTTTTTGGTCAGCCGGACGCCGGTGAAAACAAGCCTCCCCCAACCCCTTCGCGGGAAGGGGGGGCCCTACCTGCCAATGACATCCTTGGGATCGTACTTCTGATAGAACTCCTTGGCTGCAGCCCAGTCGGGGAGCTCATCCTCCGGCCCCACGTCCAGCGTCATCTTGAAAGACTGTGGCGCCTGCGAGGACGCGGAGGGGAGGGCGGCAAGGGAGGGGAAGGAGGGCAGTGAGATCCACCAGCCCGAGCTCCGGGGCTGAGACGGGGGGGACACGCATCGGGAGTCCCTGAAGCGCCGAGCGAGCGGCTGAGGAGCCAGGATCTTAAGGGAAGGGGAAGGGGAAGGGGAGGGGGAGGGGGAGGGGGAAAAGAAGGAAGACACTGAGGAATTGAGATTGAGGGAGACACCCTAAAGAGAAGTCTGAAGCCGAGGGAAGGGTTGGGGGGGAAGGGAGGAGGGGGAGGAGGGATGGGGGGGGGTCGGGAAGGTGCAGAGGGAAGGGGAAAAGGGGGGAACCGCGGTAGCGGGGAGGAAAAGTGGGACCGTTGGCACGCAGGCGCACTGGGAAGGCGGGGGGGCGGGGAGGGTTAAGGGCGTGGGGTCTCGCTCGGTCTCACCCACCCGGCAGAAGGGGAGGGGGTTGGGGGGATGCCCTAGGAGGTTCGGGGTCTCCGCGAGGTCGCTCACTCTAGGATTCTGGGCTCGCTGCTTCAAGTCAGTCTCCCAACAACTGGAGGCCGAGGTCTCAGACTCCGCCCCCATCTTTTCAGGCCGAGCCCTTCGGCCAATCAGACACGCCGCTCCCTCGCTTCCACTCCTCCTCCTTCCCCAGTTCGCCAATCTTGTGGCCTGGGACCCGAGAGGGCTAGCCAGTAGGAAGCTGACCCTAGAACCGGAGGGAAAGAGGAGGGAGGTGGATCTTGCGCTCCCCGGACGGGAAAGGGGACTACTTTCTCCAATCGGCGCGCAGCAAAGGCAGACGGGGGGCGGGCACATTTGACTAGGGAACCCTGGGAAGGAACCCCGGAAGTGGTCGAGTTCATTAAATGGATACTGTTCTTTCTGAAGTGGGGTCTCTGTGAGCGGCATGAAGGAGTGCAGTGGCGGCACTTGTTACCCAGAACCGTGGTCACGCGCCCCACCCTAGGTCACTCACTCTCCCATTATTCATGCCCAGAGGCATGGTTTCACCTGACCCATAGACCTAAAGCTAATCCTATCCATAAAAGATTGATTGGCAACGCGGTCAGTCCACTTAAGTGGAGGAATTAGGACCCACTTTTATCATTTTCCCTCATTTCGAGTCCAAGCTCCTTCCGGAAAGCCTCTAAATTGCCTCCATCTGCAGCCAATGGGAAAAAAAGCTAATCCTCACCCCGGACCCTATCCATTATGCACCAATTTTTCCCCTCCCTAAACGGCTGCTGCAAGGTCTAGTAGTTTGGGGCGATGATAAAAGATCTGATCCCAGAAAAGGTTTCACTCTCAACCATTTCTCAGCAAATACAATGCAGGTTTGTATAGCATCTTGCAAAGATCTGAGGGATGGGGGACAGGAGTCCCAGATGTGAGACCTCGAACATGTTGCTTATGCTCGTTTTTTTTTTTTAATGGTGCATTTGTGTGTGTGTGAATAAAGATTTGTAAAGTCAAGAGGTGCAAGTCATACGAGAAAGATTCTGAAAATAGTCACTTCATTTTTGAACTGAAAAATGGTTCTTTCCCATCCTCTGAAATAGAAACAGCAGCTAGCTATGAACACTATCAGAGAACAGAAAAAGGTAGTGTAGACTAACTATATAGGAACATTTATCTTCACTTGAAAAAGGGTTGGGTTTTTTTGTTTTGTTTTTTTTTTATTACAAGATTAATTGTAATCAGGGCTGCCTATTCTCCAACCCCGTATGTGGGCTAAGGTCCCAAGGGCAGGAGTGAGTCCATGCAAGTCCAAACCTTTTATTATCAGCCCCATCTGAATGGCTCTGTTGCCTGCATACTGGGAAGACAGACTCTGGAAACCACTTTTTGAAAGGTAAATATCCTCCAGGATTTGGAGGACTTGTTCTTCTGGTCAGGACGAAGGACCTTGCTGTGAGGTCCACTTCTGATGCCACAGGACAACTTCATGCTGTCCAGGTTTGTCACAGTAGGGTCACTCTGCTTGGGCAATGGCGTATGATAGAAGCCAGAATAGCAGGGGTCCCAGTACAAGCACTCCAAACCACACTGCAATACTAGCCAGGGCAAGCCGCCTGGCTCGATTCCCCCAGAACAATGCTTCCTCCGGTTTCCCAGCCTTACGTCGTTCCTCAGCCTGCGAAGTCAGGACCCCAGGTCAGCTTTCCTTTCTCATCCTTCATTTAATTCACTCAAAACATAAAAATTCTAAATGTATGTTTTTGAGAAATGCCTCATCTCTAGTTCCTTAACTTGTAAAACGAGCATAATTTATACTTAGCCTAATCCCTTTATAATTAGTAAAAGAAATTTAACAGCATGAAAACACTTTAGTTTTATGTGTGAAATACTACCATTAAGCGCTCCTTTGTTTTTTATCCTTTCCTAACAAATCCATGGAATTTTTTTAAAAATTGAAGTGAAACATTTAAGTGCTTACAAGAAGGCTAAGCACTCTTTTAAGTGCTGGGGATACAAATGTAGTCTGCTCTCAAAGACCTTTAAAGAACACCATAGTTTGGGATCCAGATCATAAATTGTCGTGTGTCCTGCCATCTTTCATTTCATCCTTTTATTCCACTCCTTTGACCCAACCACCTAACTCATTCCTGCCCTTTCCCCACAAATCCACATTCCCTCACCTTGACAGCAAACACAAGAGCCATGATTCCAAGACAGGAGCAGCCACAGATGATGCTAGTGACTGCAAGATATCGGAGCAAATATCTATTGCAGCCAACAGGAAGTGAGGCTCGAGGAGGATCAGTCTCTATGTTCACCAAGGTTTCCAATGCCATTTCTTCTCCCATTACCTGTAGAGGACAGTCTGTCAGGGTATATGGGATCCCAAGTCTGGATTTCAAATCCTCTTTAAGAACATCCAACTAGCACAGGCCATTTCTCAGGAATGTTGTCTGACCAGGAATTTTCTTAACAAGTTTTTGCAATGACTCATGCATAAGATGATTTACTGGTTAAATTCTTTCCCTAGGACTTCCTTTTTCTTACCTTTTTCTCCACCACCAGAAATAAACTGGTATGATAATAGCACTGTCCAAATTGATCACTGTTTTGGGGAGACTTGGTAGATAAAGAGGGATGAAGATTCCAGGAGAAACTGAGGAAAAGATGGAAAGGGAAGAGAATAGATGAGAAAGTAGTCGGAAAAAAGGCAAAGGGGGGATTAATGTGAATAAAGGGAATGAGTGTATGGGAGAATTGTGAAGTTAGGTCAGTTTAGGGATAAAGCATAGGTGACAGTTACAGTTAATGGGAAAATGAAAAGAATATTAAGAAGTCTGTGATAAAGCCAGGGGAAATAGTATTCTTACCTGGCAGTAGGTCCCCGAGTTTCAGCTCCTGGCTTCTTGGTTTTGATTTGATTTGGGTGGAAACATCTCACTGACTCAAGGGATCTGAGCCCAGGGTGGGGCATGACGCTCTATCCACCCATCCTAAGAGCTGAAGCTACAGAGGAGTGAGATGGGGCCACCTCAAAACCTGTTTGAGCAGCAAGGTGAGTCTAGAAGATGGAAAGCCTGAGGGAAGGGGATGCAAGAGGTTGAAGCTAGGCTATACCTGTCTTTTGCGAAGAGAATGACCCTTTGGCAAACCATTCCTAGGTGCACAAATTTGAGTTTGATGAATCAAGAACAATTAGATGGAAAATGAGACAATTTGAATGGATGGCATGATACTCCCAGAGGCTTGTATTAAAGAAAAATGTTATCCTTAAAGAGTTAATTGACAAAAGATTTCCTAACCACTTTAGGTCACATAACAGCCACAGATGGTTGGGGCAAGACTGAAGAAATAGATTAAGCCCAAGCCCCATCCCACCCACCAGTATCCCAGGAAATCAGAAGCTTCCTTACGCTCATGCTCATACGGAAACTAAGTTTATTATTTTTTCTTTTTTTTTCTTCTTTAAAAAAAAAAAAAAAAAAAACTCATCGCAGAGAGAAAGGAGTCCCTCCCCCTCCCCTGGGGGTAGGGACCTGTGAAAGACAGCCAGGATGGGGAATCAAGTATAGGAGAGTGGGGACAGTGGCCATCTTGCCACCCTTAACACTGCCCAGCCAAGGGATGGGGGTGGGGAGGGTAAAGAGAGCCCTGTTTCCATGACAACCAGTTCCCCCCAACACACTTTGGTAGGGGGAGGGGGGGAAGGCCCCCTATATTCCCCTGAAGGCCTCTCCCCAGACTTCAAGTAGTGGTTTAACAGTCAGGACTGGCTGTGGGGATGGAGGGGCAGAGCTGGCCAGCCAGAGCGGAGGGAGGGCTGGTCACGTCTTAGCCTTCCGACCTCTGTGGCTGAGGGAAGGGCCAACTGTATTCATAGGGGCACTGCTTCGCAGGACACGTTGGTCCCCAGGGGTGGCCACAACTGGGCGTCGGGGCAGAGGTCGGCGGCGTGGAACACCATCACTCTCTGCTTCCTCCTCGCCTGAGGCCTCAGCCTCCGATTCCTCTGTTGACACCTCAGCGCCCAAAGGGCTTCGAGGTCGTGGGTACCTCCTCTTGGCTGTGACAGGGCCACCAATGACTGGTGTCCCTGCCCGTTTTCGGGGCACCTTCTCACTCTCCAGTGGGGGGACTAGGGAGCCCGGACGCAGCCGGGTTGAGCGGGGAACTGGGAGCAGTGGTACAGGAGGTGATGTTGAATCAGTGCCACCAGTGCCACTTTCTGCTGATTCGGTATCATCCCTATTAGGGATGGCTGCCACAGATCCTTCTGCCTTCCGAACCCGGGGACCTTCTGCTTCTAAGCGGAGGCGGGCTAGACGGGTAAGAGGGCGACCCCCATCCTCATCAGAGGAGCTACCCTCACTCTCAACAGAAGGCTTCTGCTGCTGTTGTTTTCCCCCTCCACCAGCATCAAGACCCAAGGAACTGTCATGCTCAAAAGCTGGAGGCTGACTAGGTCGGGGTGATGGTGGGTTTTTTGGGGGTCGGCCCCGTTTCCGTTTGGGTGGGGAGGGTGAGACAGCTGTAGGGCAAGCAGGGACAGGAGAAGGGACAAGAGGAAGAGGAGGGGGAGGTGGCAAGGGGGGTGGCGGTGTCCGGCTCTCAGTGCCACCACCTCCCTGAGTGGGCAGGGTTCCTGGGGTAGGTGGTTCTCGTGCCTTAGGGGGCCGCCCCCGCTTTCGTTTTTCCACAGGTGATGCCACTAACTCAGCCCCATTGGCTTTGTCCTTAGGTACAGGTTGGAGCAACTCATGTAGTTCACGCCCTGCATCCCCAGGGGATCTGTTTTTGGGTGGTCGGCCACGTTTGCGCTTCATTACAGGTAAACCTAGCTGACCCTGTTCTCCATTCTCTGGGCTGTCCCCACCAGAACTGCCCAGGTCAATTCGGCGGCGAGCAGGTAAAGGCCGCCGGACTTGGGGAGGCAAAGTGGTAAGGGACACAGAATCACAAGAACCTCCCAGAGGAGGGGAAGACTCAGGCTCAGAGTTGCTCCGGGTTGAAGAGCTTCCAGGGCTGACCCCAATCTCTGAGGTCCCCATTGCTGGCGGTGTTGAAGATGGACGCTGCTGTCGTCGCCTTCGTACAAGCTCCTTTTCTTCTACCACAGTGACCAGCCTGCCAGGCAACTTTCTCAGTACCTTGGGACCTGGGGGCTGCCCAGTCCGTCCTGTCCCTTGTCCCCGGATTTCCACATCAGCACTGGTGCGACGTCTTGGGGGACGGGCTGGTGAAGGACTCTCGGGTGAAGAGGAAGCTGAAGAAGAAGCTGATGGGCCTGTAACCTCTGATGAAGCAGGAATCTCAAACTTCTCAGGGCTGGGTAATGGGACTTGAACTTCCACTGGCTGCTGAATGTCTGATGGCTCCTGGGAAAACTCTGCAGGGGCTCCACAAAATGGGGACCCAAGATCATTGTCCTCACTTAAGGTCAGGGTTAACTCTTCATCACTAGGTTGTACTGGTGTGGACTCTTCAACATGCTCTGGAGGTTCCAGCTCATGGCCATTAGAAACAGCTTCTGTCTTAGGGGTTGGGCTTGGGGCAAGTAAACTTGGGAATAGACTTTCTTCAGGTATAGGGAGCTCAGTGGTACTGGATGACAAGTCTTTTGTGGGGGGAGGAGTTGGTGGAGGGGTCTTGGGGCCAGCCACTATTGCTTCCTCATACTTAGGCTCCAATGACTGAGGGAGTGGCTCCAACTGAATTGATGGTTCTACCTCAGGTCTCAAGGTTGGTGGTAGGCTGAGGACTGGTGGAGAGGTGGAAACCGGTAGGGTACTAAGCAATGGTGGGATTGCAGGAGCTAGGGTGGAAACAGGGGCTGGAACTGAAACAAGCCGGGGCCGTGAGGTAGCCCTTGGGGCTCTCTCGTTGGCAGGACTTCGGCTATGACGAGGAGTAGAGGAGTTACTACGTGTGTGATGAGCAGGTGGGGTAGCAGTAGTATTTGCCACTGGGGTCTCAGGCCGGGCTCCACGAAGCCTTTCACTGACTCGGGTTCCTGGACGCTCAGGGGCCTTGGCTTTTTTACTACGACGATGGCTGCTTCCACTAGTCCCACAGGCTGTTTCATCTCCAGCTCCTACCCCCACCTCTTCCTCATGGGGTAGACGAAATACTTCTTCCTTAGCCTGGTCTAGGTCTTTTCGTGCAGCTTCTACTTGTTCCTGCCAGAAACAAAAATGAAGTGGCAAGAAGAGTTGAGACATGGGGTTCGATGGTATGGAAAAGGCCAGGGGGGGTAACCATTCCAAGATCTTTACACCTAGGGCAGGTACAGGTGGATACTCACTTCTGCTTGCTTCAACTCCTCACGACTCACATCTTCCAGCGATGCCTCCAAAAAGTTCATGGCATAGCGCTCAATAGGAGTTAGCTTAAAGGGAGAGATAGACAAAGAACAAAAAGAATGTGGTACTCTGTCACTATCCTTATTGTAGAAGAAGGCAGAAGGAAAGAATGAGGAATAATAAAAGCAAATGAGATGGACTGAAATGAAGACTCAGAAAACAAACTAGCAAGTCTGGATGGGGAGAAACAAAGGAAAGAAAAAGATCAAAACTTGAATTAAAGAATGGTCAAGAAGGGCAGAGTGGAAATAAGAGTAAAAAAGATGAGGAGGGCTGTAAAGACTAGGAAGATGAAGGAAGTAGAGAAAAAAAGGTGAGACTGACCTGTTCCACAAGGGCAGCAATCTCTTGTTCAGCTCGGGATACCTCTTCATCTTCAGCGCCTGGCCGGCCACTCTCTTCTCCCTCCCCAGTGGGGAAACCTTCATTCTCATTGAACTCTGCAAGCTCTGCTACCTGCTCTGCCTTGGCTTGGGTGGCTGCACGGATATCTTCTTCATCCTCTGCCCTGCATAGTGCCTAAAAAGTGGAAAGGGGGAAGGGATGTAGTTATGAAAATTGTCCTTCAAGAACCCTATGCTTCTTTCTTTTTTTTTTTTTTTTTTTTAAATCTTTCATCAAACAATATTATCCCACTCTTCAATTCCATATTCAAAAGCAAATGTTCAGGTTGACATATCTCCCTAGTCCATAACTAACTGAAACAAAACTACTTCTAGGCCAAATACTAAAGCAGCCAAATACCTCCTGGGTTCCAAAATGACCAATATAGTATTTTTAAAAAATAAGGAGTCAGAAACTTGGCCCATAGGAACCCAGCAAACTAGACCAAAATAATTGTAGAATTAATTCCTTTCTGGGCCAAGCAGAAAATGCTAGCAACACAATTCCAAGAAACTGTAGCACAAACAATTAAAAATACCAATTTTTCTTTGGATTTGAAAGGCATTATAATGAGTCAAGTTCATTAATCTCACCAAAAGACAGGGCATGGTGGCTTAAAGTAATTCACAAAGTGAATTCACAAATGTGAATATGTATTCACATACATACATAGATGTATGTAATCTACACATAACTATTAAAAGAATAGATTAGTGTCCAGAAAGCATGGAGGATACTCATCACTCTTATTTCAACATATCTAAAAATTTGTCGGAGAGAGACCCAGCTTTATGTGCTCTTGCCTCTCTCACCTGTTCCAAAATATGAGTCTGTTTATTGGCCACAGCTTCTTCCTCTTCCTCAGGGGCAGAAGGCACAGGTGGGACAGGGACAGCTGGCTCTTCCAAGGGCATGTCAAATAGCTCACGAATTGTCTGCTGTTGATGACAAAGAGGGAGAAGGACCAGAATCAACGAATAAGTCTATGAGGGTGAAGGGTCTAAAAGTAGGGAATGTGTTAGGGTTCCATCAGCTGGAGCATTCTGGTTGGGAAAAAGAAAAGAGTCTGGAATCTTGAAAGATTAATCTCTGATGCCTCTAAGGTACAAAGGGACTGTTTAGGTGTGTAGGAGGCTATTACAGCAGGAATAGAATGTCTGGATGAATACCTGTTTAAAATAGGCTGTGGTGAAGTTGCCGCCCTCTATAGCCATATCCCCCAGCATTCGCTTCTGATTGGCCTTCTTCAGAATGTTCTCCTCCACGGTCCGTTCACTGATAAGCCTGAGGATTGGGTGAGAACTATTTCCTTAACAGAACCAAGGAGGGTTAGAAGCCTGTGTAGCCAGGAATGAGGCAGCTCACAAAGTGGACTGTGGGTATGCAGGAGACAATTACCTGTAGATATGCACATCTCGGGTCTGGCCAATGCGGTGGCAGCGGTCCTGGGCCTGAGCATCCATGGTGGGGTTCCAATCGCTGTCATAGAAGATGACTGTGTCTGCTCCAGTCAAGTTCACCCCCACACCCCCACTTCGTGTTGACAGTATGAAGCAGAAGATTCGTTTGTCTGCATTGAACCGTTCCATCAAAGCCTGGGGGAAAGGGTGTAGAATCAGAATCAAGAGGTAGAGCAAGTAAGTGCCCATAAAACAAGCAGCAGGGAGGCAGGATTCTGCCTTTTCTGGGAGTCAAAGGGTCTAGGAAGGGAGGAGATGGGAGGCAGGGAATAAGGCCACAAAGACCTAAGAAATGTAAGGGGCTTTAGAGGATCACAAGGATTGGAGAGGAGACTTTGAAGATGCAAGGCACTTCAGGGCTGAAGGATGACAGGGACCCCTGGGTCACCTGTCTTTGTTCAACACGGGTAGAACCATCCAGCCGCAGGTAGAGGTGGCCATGGTAGGTAAGGAACTGCTCCAATACGTCCAACATTCGAGTCATCTGGGTGAAGATGAGCACTCGGTGTGCCCCAGCCTTGAGCCTCCTTAGCAACACTGCAAGTGTCTGCAGCTTTCCTGAGGAAACATGAGGGCAGGAGCACAGTGAGGAGTTGGGGCTGGGTACGTAAAAGACAACTATATTCTAAGACATTGTGGGTTAAATGTACAGTGGAACTCGGTCATGAATAAGGCTTTTGAGATAGTCTCCCCCCATCTCTGCCACTGTTTCTCCAAAGAGTGATTAAGAATTGTCCAGGAGTGGCAGATAGAGATTACCAGTTTCTTTTATACAAGAACTTCACTAATCTGATCCCTCCTTAAGCAATAATTTTAACCTTACCCAAAGGCCCATCAGGCAACAGGGTATAGAATATATAATGGGAATTGTCAGGAAGTTATAGACCCAAAAATTTCTCATCATGTGTTGATTTGCTGACTAAATGGTTACAAAAAAAGGCTTTTTATGTGTGTCTGAGATGTGAGGGAGAGGAAAAGGAAGAAGTTAGAGTGTAATGAGAATGATTTCTAAAAGAAAATAACATTACAAAATACATGGAGAACTGAAGGAAGTTCAGAAGGGGACAAAGACAAGCAAGGCAGTTTTGTTACTATGACATTAAATTTAGTATGCATTTTAAAAATCAACTATAAATTGCAGTTTCAGTTTGCTTTTCTTTGTTTACTGGTGTTTAAGTTAAATAATTTCAATTTTAAATTCCACAAGTACAGATCTTGGTATATATTCACTGAGAGAGCTTACATAACAAACCATTCCATTTTTTATCAACTCTATTAAAAAAGTTATTGCTTCTAAATGGGCTGAAATCTATTTTTACCAATTGATCCTTATTTCTTATCAACGCCCTTCAAATATTTAACAATAACAACCACATACCCAATTTTTTTCATTTCCAGGCTAAATGTTTCCAGTTCATTCAACTATTTTGCATATGAATGGGTTGATCATTATCTGCATGTGTTTCAGCTTTTTCTAAGTTCTTAAAACACAGCAAAATATTTCTAATGTGGTCTAATACAGCTTACAGTTGGACCACGAATTCCCTTGGTTTGTGCACTATACCTTTAAAAATTACATTAACTTTACTGAAATCCACAAAACAGTGCTGAATGATACCGAGTTCATGGGTGACTCAAAATCCTCAAATCTTTTTATATTAACTGTGATTAAGCCAGATATCCCCTCAGCTTATACATGTGTGGATGATTTGTTTAAAAGTAAAAACACAATAAGAGAGAGAAACTAGAGCTCAAAATTTTTAAAATCAAATGTAAAAAAATTGGTTTTGAATACAAGTAGAGAAAAATATTAATATTTTTTAAAAAGTAAAGACATTGTTCACTATTAAATGTCATCTTTTTTCCCCTCTTTTCAACTTTCAGAAACCTAGCATACTCATTCCATCTGTCAGCTATACCTCCCAATTTTGTGTCATTTAAAAATATGATAAGCATACCTTCTATTCAAATTTTCATTCAATTCAATATGGCCTCAAGGTATACAACTAAAGACTCTTCTACGTTGACATCATTTATTCAAAAATTTTAAGGGTTCTTTGATCACTTATGAATCAATCCAGCTATCATCCAGCTAGCTCACATTTCTTTATCCTGTCCATAATACAAGTGAAACACCTAATGGGAAATTCAGATACACCATGTCACACAGAATGCCCTACATTGCCTAGGAGGCTTTAGTAATTCTGTCAAAAAAGGAAATAGCTTCATGACTTGTTTTTAATATATTCATCCTCTTTTCATGAACTTACCACAGTCATACTGGATAAGCCGCAGATCAGGGAACTGGGTTCTCATATTGCAGACAATGCGGTGCAAGGGCCGAGCCCGGGGCCAAAGTTCACAAGCCAGGTGCTCCTTGAAGGCTGCCTGGCGTGGAGCCAGCCAAGGAGGTGGGTGGCAGGCATGCAGGGATGGGGCAGGAGCCTCCACAGGAGGCATGACAAAGATGAACCTATGGGAGAAAAGACAGGGAACTGGAGCTTCCAAAGGTCTCCTTTACCTTGCCCTCTGCAAATCATAGAACATCATCCATACAAATCATAGTACCAGCTTTTCAACCTCATATCACCGACTTTTCCCCCTCCATACACCAGTATCAAATCTTGCTAACCTCTCAATGATTTCTGCCAATTGGTCAAGACGCTGCTGGGGAAACAACACAGCCTGGTGGGCAGCTTCAGTGTAAGTCCAAAAGGCAGGATGGCTGGGGCCAGGAACAGAGGGTCCAACTGGGCTAGCGAGGGGTTGTTGCAAAGAACAGAATTCTAGCACTTCAGTCCCATACACAGGCACCAGTGCTCCATGGGCCTCACTCAGCTGAAAGAGTCGTTCTAGGCGTTCTGCCCGTTGTCGCTTCCGTTTTTCCTCCAGAGAATCCTGGGGATGCAGGAAGAGAAGCAAATGAATACTTTGAGATCTTAAGACTCTGCTGACCTTTTGTGGCAAGTACTCTTATTTTAAACAAGTAGACATTGCTAATATACTAAATAAATGTAATTTATTGTAAGAATACCAATTTCACTAGAATACAGGGGAAACCCACATAGAAGTCAAAATTATTAAGTAATAAATATTTAAAAAAAAAAAAAAAAAAAAAAAAAAGAAAAAGAAAGAAAGATGCTTCCCAAATAACAATCCCTCTTCCAGGGCATATCCTAGAAAAGAACACTTTTAAAAGGATTTCCTGCTAAGACTTAGTCCTCCAGCATATCCCTGGATGGAGTGATTATTTTCTCAGAGGATCTAACACTTCCTTCAAGCAACTGAATTCTGTACAAAAATAGCTAATCAAATCTGAAATGGGGTTTTTGCTGAGGGGAAGGATAGAGTTAATTAGTTAATTAGACACAAAACCAAGTTATAAAATCTGAGGAAATAACTTAGCCCTTTTGGAATCTTTACCCAGGTTTTAGATTGATGAAGATCTTAAGGTCATCACATTCCCATTTCTTGTCTTCAGGTAAAACTTGTTATTTAATGGGAAGGAAAGGAACAGTCCAGTCTCTCCCCTATTCAATTTCTTTTTTTGGGGGGTGGGGTTGGAGATGGGAAGCAATCAGGGTTAAGTGACTTACCCAGTCACATAGCTTGTAATTGTCTAGTGCCTGATACTGCATTTGAACTCAGATCCTCCTGAATTCAAGGCTAGTGCTTTATTCACTGCACTACCTACCTGTCCTCCCTATTCTTATCTTCCTACTTTCAACCTAACTTTCTAATTGTTATCCTTTCCAGTTCTTCCAGTGTTTAACTCAGAACATGTGACTTCTGGCAAAAGGATCTAGAGACAACAGAAATAAGAAAGGAATGGACAATGATGGGATAGGGAAAGAAAAAAAGCAAGTCAGAGACTTTTGTCAAAATAACATTCCAAGTTTCTGCCCTGTTTCTCCTGCTTTCTAGTCTAAGAGCTTGAGGGAAAAAGAAAGGGAAAAGATGGGATTATCTGACAAGTAGTAGGAAGGGACATAATAGCAAAAGGCTAGCAGTCTGCATTGCCAATGAAATGCAGGGTCCACATTAACATTGATGTGCCAATTGACAAACCCAAACCTCCCATTTATTTTCCTTTCATAATTCTTTAAGAACAGAAGAGGCAAGAGATGGTTCAGGGTAGCCTGGAAGGGGAAAGGTAATGTCAGCTTGGCAGTATTTGGAGATATGGTGACTCTAGCCAGCAGGAAAATGAGAGGTACAGAGTGAAGAGGGAGGGAGGGGAAGGGAAAGAAGTGTCTTACAGAAAAGTCCGAGTCCATCAGGGACTTTTCCATCCCAGGCTATGGATTCCATTCAATTGGAGATATATAGAAAATGAGAATTCCACAAATTTCAGCGTTCACACAATATCACACATCCTATGAGTGATCTATTATAGCCGGTTAGGCTTTAAACCATACCTCTCCTGTTTCATCATAGGGAATAACTAGACAGAACAGATATCTGTTCACTATTTCAAAAGATCTCCAGGAATGGAGCCACCAAAGATTTTCTAAAACTATTCAAATGTCTCATTGCTTTCTAAGAAGTCTGAATACCTGATGTTGATTTACATGTTCAACAAAAGAACGTTCAAAAAACGTTAGTTCTCCCTGCATTTTCCTTAAGGGGTTTAATCAAGCCACTGTCCCATTTCAAACCAGTCCTTCTTCCATGAAATCAAAAACTTACCAGATAGAAGGGAGAGCGGGGTGGTGGAGGTGGCTGGCGTCGGGGTCGGGCTCCACAGAACGAGGTAGCCGGAAGGGGAGGGCTAGGGGGGCCTGAACGAAGCATCAGAGTTTCAGGCTCATCCTTGGGAGCTGGCAGCCGAGAAACCATAGTGACTTGTGAGGAAGCTGGGCCTGAAGTTGGAGCCAGGAGGGAAGATGGTAGAGGGGCTGAAGATATTGTCTGTGCTGGGGCCAGCGTCAATGTCTGGCTTGGAGTTGGGCCCAGAGGGGGCACTGGAACTTGGGCTGGGGTCAGGTTCAGTGTCTGAGCTGGAGCCAAAGTCAGTGCGTGAGTTGGAGCTGATCCCAGTGGGGAAGCTGGAGCCAGAGACAGAGTTTGAGCTGGAGATGGACCCAAAGATGGAGTGGGAGCCAGAGAGAGTGCCTGAGCAGGACCCAATGAAGGTACTGGGGCCAGAGAAAGAGTCTGAGTAGGACCCAAGGGGGAAGTTGGAGCCAAAGCAAGTGTCTGAGCTGGAGATGGACCCAGAGAAGTTGCAGGAGCCAATGAAAGTGTCTGAGCTGGAGATGGACCCAGTGGTGTCGTGGGTGCCAATGAGAGGGTCTGAACTGGATTTGGACCCATGGGAGACACTGGAGCCAATGAGAGAGTCTGAGCTGGAGATGGACCTAGAGGGGGCACTGGACCCAGAGAGTGTGTCTGAGCAGAAGAGCTAAGGGGTGGTGCTAAAGCTGGGGCTAGGGTCAGAGTCTGGGTAGAAGGTGGGCCTACTGAAGGTGTTGGGACTATAGCTGGTACCAGAGTCTGAGTTGATGATGGAGCCAGGACTGGAGTTGGGGCTGGCACCAAGGATGGAGTTGAAGTTAAGGTAGATACTGGAGCTGATGATGGAGCCAAGACTGGAACTGGAGTTGGTGATGGAACCAGGACAGGAGCAGGACTTGGTGATGGAGCCAGGACTGGAATGGAAACTGGTGACGGAAGTGGAGATGAAGCCAGAATTGCTGTTGGTGGAACTGGCCCTGGAGTCAGTGAAGCAGTAAGAGTCTGAGGTGCTGTAGATGATGGAGTCAGGATGGGAGCCTGAGTTGAAGCTGGGGCTGATATTGTTGCAACAGAGGAAGCCAAAGCTGAAGCAGGAACCACGACTGGTGTAGGTGCTAGAGCTCCAGTCTGATTAGGACTTTGCACATTTGTAGAAGATGCCAGAGTCGGAGGATGAACTGGACCCTGGACTGGTGCAGGTGAAGGAGTTGTATTCAGACCCAGTGTCAAGGCTGGAGCTGATGAGGCAACTCCTACTGGTGATGCCTGGGCTGAAGAAGCAGGCGTAGAGACAGCAGAAGCTGGGGTTGACGCTGAAACAGGAAGCGGAGCTAAGACAGGGAGTGAAGATGAGTTAGGGTTGGAGAGTGGAGCTGAGATTGGAATAGGGAGTGAAGTGGAACCTGAAATGGGAAGGGGAGATGAGACAGGACCAGTAAGTGGAGATGAGACTGGGATGGGAAGTGGAGACAAGATAGGACTAGAGAGAGGAGATGAGCTTGAGCCAGGAAGTGAGGTTGAGACTGAAAGGGATGATGATGAGATGGGAACAGGAGCAGAGCCAGGAACCGAGGCTGTGGAGAAGAAGTAAAAGAATCAGTCCAGAAGTCTACTCTCTCACTCTGCCCCCAAACCCCTGCTATTTCTAAGTTAACATTCTAACTATTTGCTTTCCAGAAAAGAGTCATAACTCTGCTTTTACACATTATAGGTGTATCAGGCAACTCATTATAGTTAAAATTATAGAATGTTAGATAGAATTGGAAAGAATTTTTAAGATCACTTAGTTCAACCTATTTATTACACCAAGAAGAATATGGAGGCCTGAAGGGGACTTAGGACTTGCTCAAATTTACAGTTAAATAATGAAAGAACAAAAAAATAGACCCCTCAGGACTCCTGACTCCAGATTGTTCTCCTTAAAGACTCTTTGATATTCTTAATTCCCCAAATTCTGGACAAACATCTTGGAATAAGGACAGGACAGGTGTAAAACCAAGGCCACCCCAGGATCCAGGGAGATTCAGTTTAAGAGATCTAATATGCATATAATTGCTACTTGAAGGGTAGAGGAGGGACTTGGATTGTTAAGGATTTCCAGGGCAGTCCAAAATCTGACCAACTGATAGAACTGGCTTAGTGTAATGGTCACAATCACAGAAGCAGAAATGGAATCTTGGTTCAATCTTACACCATTTGTGTGTAACCCTGGGCAAACCCTTTAATATTCCTAGGACTCAGTCTCCTTTGAAACAGAGAAATAATCCTTGCCCACTTACCTCACACGATTACTGTGAAGAAAAGTATACTAATGGGCGGTGCAAATATGAATGGTTTTTTAAAAAGTAATCAGATTCAAAAAATGCATTCTTCATGATACTTTTAAACATAATATGCCCTGAATGTTCTTCCAGCCCTGAACTACTTCTGGGCTCAGCTGGATCTCAGCAAAGACCTTAAATATTCCAGGTTTTGAGACTTACCAGTTGTCTCTGGTGAAGGACTATGCAGTAGCCTGAGCAGGGGCCTGACCAGTGTAGGCAGGGGGCCACGGGCAGGGCCCAGCGTAGGAGCAGGTAGCCGGCCAGAAGGTAGTGTAGGTCGTGGGGTTAGTAATGATGGAAGTCCAGAGCTGGGAGGCCGGGGTGGAGGGGCCAGCTGGGGTGAAGGACCCAATCCATCCCTAGGGGCCTGACGCACTACAATCTTCACCACTCCCGAGCTGTTCACCATGGCTGGGGGCACTATAAGAAAAAGCCATGTTGAGAAGAAACCAGAAAATGAGTGAAAAGGACTGATGACAAGACATCTGAGCTACTGCAGGGGGAAGCAGCATTACGGGAATGCTATATGGGATGGACAAACTCAGGACTGGGAGCTGGACAGACAAAAACTTAGGGGATGCCTGGAGGGGCCAAGGCTAGCATGGGGGTGAAGATGAAGCTAAGAGCCTCACCCTGGTTGGCAGCAAGCGGGAGGCTGAGACCAGTAGGGGCAGGGGTGGTGCTGGGGGTCGAAGAAGGTAGCACAGAGACAGGGGTGGGGCCAGGGGTCGGGGCCACTGCCTGGATGAAAGCCACATGGGCGGGCTGGTTGATGATTTGGTGCTGCCCCCCTGCTGACACCAGGTGTACCACGTTCCCTGGGTTAGGTAAAGAGAGAAAGAAAGAGAAAGGAGAAAAATAGGGAGAGAAGAAGAAAAGGAAGGAGAGAAGTAGAGGAAGAAGGAGAGAGATAGGGCAAGAATGGAGAGAGATAAAGAGGGAGAAGGAAGAAAGCAAAAGAGGAAAGAGAAAGTGAGAGAGCAAGAGAGAAAGAAACGGCGGGGGCAGCTGACAACTGGGGAAGGCAGGGGTAATGGTGAAAATAAGGGGAAAAATTAGAGAAAGAGGGTATACCTCCCCATATTGAGCCTTTTTCTTCCTTTTTAAATGAAGACTTAATGAAAATCTATTACCCTCAGTGCCACCCACCCTAGGCTGCCTACCATATATGGAAGGAGACACAATGAGATTGAAATTCAAAAAGGAAGAAAAGCAGAGACAAGGAGGAAAGAAGGTAGAGGGCAGGACAGGGGGTGGGTTTTACCTACTTTGCAGCGGGCGGGGCTGCCCCACAGCAAGTTGGCGCACCTGGGCACCAGTCAAAGTCAACTTGTTGCCCTGGATCTGGAAGGTGAGGGGTTTACTGCCCCCTGTACTGGCTACTGGCCGCTGTGCTAAGGAGGCCAACTGCCCGATGCTCACCACCTCGCCAGCTGTGAGATAGCAAGAAAAAAGCTTGTTGCTTCTTGGCATTTTCTATTAGCCACATCCCCTTGCTCACCAGACACACATCTCCTCTGAGGTCCTGTATTATTTTTTGACATTCACTCAACAAAAACTCACCCTATCTTGAAAAATTCCATTCTTTCACCCTGCCTAATATTTGCCTCTTTCTAGCATTCTTAAATTCCTCTTCCTTGGGGATTGAACAAGGTTTTCCCTCTGCAGTCCTTGCCCTCAAGCTCCCCCTCTCCCTTCCTTCCCATCCCTGAGTCACACCATATTGTTCCAAGACTCACAAGGCAGGCGTGCTTGCATGTCAGGGGAGAGGATGAGGCGCTGAGGCCCAGGAGCTGGAGGAGTTGCAGCGGGGAAGGCATAGCCAGGTGGCACCGTCAAGGGTTTTAACAAACTGGATGAGCCAGGTGGAGCAGAGGGGCTCAGGCGCACTGGGGCAGGTGGAGATGGCTTCAAGGGCAAGGCCGGGGTGGGGGGCCGTGGGGTTCCGCCTAACACCCCCAGAGGGGGTGGCAGCACTGTGAACACAAAGTAGGGAACCATCAGCATCTTGTGTGGTCTAAAGGCTTAGGCTGGTCCTGTTAACCTCCGTAGTTTCTTTCACCCCAACCAAACCACTCCTTATTCCCTTTTCCTGACCATTTCCTCAAGCCTTTTTCACTCTCTACTTTCTCAGACCCAAGTAGAACTATGGAACTATCCCAGCACCTAGGATCCTTTGCAACTCACCCTGGGGGAGGGAACCACTGTTTGGCTGCAGAGGGGGTAGCAGGACTGGACCAGGAGGCCGAGATGCTGGGCTAAGTGGAGCCCCAGGGGATGAAGATGACACCAACAGTGGAGCTGGCAGCACTGGAGGGGTTGGGCCAGGAGTGATCTGGGCTGTATGCTCAGGGCCTGGAGGAGGTCGGGTTGGGGCAGGACTCAAGGGTGTCCGTGGGTTGTTCACCACAACTACTGTCCGGCCTTCTGGCTTTGGCACTGGCTGCAGCATCCTATCACAGAGTAAAACCAAAGAAAGAATAGAGAGATAAGGCAAAAAAGGGAGAAATTATACATTCAAAGGAGAAAAAAAATGGGAACAGAAATGAGGAAATTCAGACAAGACTCAGAAAAGCAGATAAAGTGAAAAAAGAAACAACAATTTTAGACCAAATTAACCCATGATTACTTTCCTACTTTTAAATTTCTCTACATCCTGTTCATACCAACATTCAGAACAATACTTTAAATATCCATTACTTATTTTTTCTCCCATATCATTCCACTAATCACTATTCATAACTACTCCATTTCCCCTCTAATTTCCCATTCACTTATTCATCATCCCTAGTACCTGTTAACCTTCATCTTTACAGGCTTGGGACGGGGAGGGGGATCTGGAGCAGTGGCCACCTCCAATAGTATCCGACGAGAGAGGCGATGCCGGGGCAGAAATGTGTCAGCCTCATAACGAGATACTCGGCCCTCTAGCCCAATCAGATCAAACCGGCCCATGTCTACCCGCTGTCATCAAAGGAGCCAAAGAAAGATAGGTCAAGTTAAAATCCAATAAAGGTGACTAGAAACTAGTGTGCAGAGATGAGGTGGGGCAGTCAGCACAGAAAGGGAGGGGAAAAATTCAAGGATCAGAAGCCAGTCACTAACTCAGAAAATTAATATTGACCTGGGGGCCATATGGTAAAGTGAATATTAATGACTAAAAAAAAAAAAAAAAAAAAAAAAAAAATCAGGGGGAAGTCACTTACTTGCAAGGGATGGATGTCTGTGGCTTGAAGCACCAGTGAAGCAGTGCTAAAGCAGATGCCAGGAGTGATGAAAGGAGAAGTCACAGGACGTGGATCAAACAAATTAGGGTGGTTGCAGACCTTACGAAGCTGCATCAGAATGTTGATGACACTCATGAAGTGACCAGTAGCAAGTGTCTCCTTGGTACTGTCAGGAAAAAAAGAGAAAAACATGGGTAAGGTTCCAGAAATTTCCTCCCACAGCTACTTGGACAAAAACTCATTACTTGGAAGTCTAGCACCTATGCTTATGACCTTGGAGAGAGACTCACGTAGCCTGTGCCATGAAGTCATCATAAAGACAGCGCTGTCGCTTTGATAGACGGCAACGAATTACATGTTCATATTTCTTGGGCATCTGCTTTTCAACATCCACCTTGACTCGGCGCAGTAAAAAAGGCCGGAGGACCTAGGGTCAGATATGCAGGAATTAGGAATGTAAAAACTATTATGGGCAAAACCTAGAAACTACTCTACACCAAAAGGCTCATTTTGGCCAAGTTCCACCTAAGATCATTGTGCCTTCTCCGTGTTACAGCCCATACCCTCTTGCCAAAATAAGGGAGGGAAACTGCTTCTAGTTAGTAACTGTCTTCCTGTTTTTAGATGCCTTCTGGTTATGTTCCCAACCCTTGATAATCTTAAATCTCCTCAGTACCTTGAAATATTACTTAACAGAAATATTACTAACAGAAATGTTAATTATATAAGGAGTATTAGACATCATCTTATTAAACTCCTTCATTTTATGAAATAAATTGAGGCCCAAACAATTCAGATGACTTGTCTGAGTTAGTACTAAGTGGCACATTGGGTCTTCTATCAAGTTCAGATCAAACTTTTTTATTACATTTCATTCTACCTCTAGTAATGATTCTTACATTAATCCAAAGCTATGCTAATTTTCTTTTAAATTTTATTGTTTTGTTTGTATGCAACATAAACCTCCCAACAAATCTTTAAAATAATCCTCCTCACAAAGAAAGCTTGGTCCCTGAGAAAGTTGGCCCATTTATAACACAAAAAGAAATGTACCCTTTAATTTTTGTCAGTATGGTATAAATATTGACTGTTCTTCTGAGCAAAGCACTGTAGTCTTCCCACATTGACTATGTTTTAATTTACTCTTCTTTCCTCTTACCTTATGAAGCCGTTTGACTAATCCCTCATTGTATTCCTGACTGCCTTCAATCATGCCAGTCAAGGGATTAGAAAACCATTCTTTGAATTCTCGGTGGGACTGGAAGACATGGGGCATCAAGAAGTGCATCAGGGACCACAATTCCATAAGGCTATTCTGCAGTGGTGTCCCTGTCAAGAGCAGACGGCGCTGGCTACAGGAAAACACAAAACAAAGAACAAAAGGATCATGGGTCATGGTAAGACCTTGGAGGTTCAGCCTATTTTCCTGGGACTTTCTCTCAGAATTCAGGTAGATGATTAGGCTATTTTTTGTCAGATCTTGAGACTTTCCCTATATTTTCCCATCGTTCACCTGTTGAAGTTAAGTAAAGACTGCCACCGCTGAGACTTGAAGTTTTTGATATTTTGTGCCTCATCTAAGATGAGGTATCGCCAGTTCTTTCGGCGGAAGGCCTGGTGGTCCTGCAGCACCAGCTTGTAAGATGTGATACAAACGTGGAAGGCATTGGGCTTAGTCCAGCCCTATGAGACCAGAAAAGAAAAAAAGAAAAATTAAAAAAAAAAAAAGGAGTGAGAAATGAATACAGAATAAGAGAGTAAAAGAATGGGAAAAGAATAGAGAAAAGGCCATCTAAGGATCAAGGATGGATTAGAAGAAAAAGTTTTTTGATATGAGAACGGGGGGGGGGGGGGGGGGGGGGGAAGAGATCAATAGAAGGAAGAGGGCAAGAAGAGGCCTTCAAGGGAACCAGAATCAATAGAGATCAGAGGTGATCAAATAAAGAGTGGCAAAAGTCTTAACCTGCCGCTTGAGCTTCCTTTCTTTTTGAGCTCCATAGTAAGTGAGGATTTTAAAGCTGGGGCACCATCGTTTTAGTTCCATTTCCCAGTTCAACATCACACTGGTGGGGACAATGATCAAATGAGGACCCCAGTTACCTATATGACAATAAGGAGAGAAGATTAGAGGTGAGTCAATGAAGTTTAAAAGTCCATTCCAGACTTCCCCAATGAAGCCCTCAGTCAAGCCTGTTGCCTTTTTTGCCCAAAATCCTGTTAGATAACACAATTTCCCAGTTTCTATCCTCCTTTCCAGATATGTTACATAGCAATTAGTCTTGGTTTCAAGCACCAGATATCAACCCCCAGGAGTCTTGCGATTTCCATTTCTCGGTCAGATGGATAACCAGGTTTCTGATTAAATAGTCTGAATAGTCATTATCCACGTTCAAATTTTTCATTTCCCAACCCTAACCTTTCCCACCAAATGACTTAAGAACTGTTCATAAGGAAGTTATGTGGGGCCTGAAGGGAACAAAATCCCCAGATGTAGAGTCTTTCTAGGGTTACCCTTTTCACAGGCCAGGTGAGCCAGCAGGGAGATAGTTTGGATAGTCTTCCCCAGACCCATCTCATCAGCAAGGATGCCATTGAGCTTCTTCTCATACATAGTAACTAGCCAGTCCAGCCCAATATGCTGGTATTCACGCAACTGGCCCCGAAGCAGAAGTGGGATTGGCGTCTTCACCTGGTACAGAAGGAAAAGAGAGAAGGGATAACTATGGAAAATGGCTAGAACAAATGTTTTGAGTAGAAATAAATGCAAGCTGTGACTAAGACAAAGACAGGCATAGATGAGTGAGGATAAAGATGGGATTAGTGGGTACCTGGGTGGTGGCCAGGGTGTAGCCCTTGGGTTGGAGGCTCTCAGCAGCAGCAGCAATATCAGTTATCTCCTTCTTAGGGCCAAGTGATGGAGGAGGCCCTGGGGCGACAGGGCCACTGTCTCCCTTGACTTCACTCCTTTCTTCATCCTGGGCCAGAAGATATTCTACTCCAAAGTCATCATCTTCCTCCTCCTCTTCCTCATCTGCTCGGTTTCTAGGCTGGGCGTCCTCAGATTGCTCAGACACTTCTGACTCTGATTCCTCTGAGTCTGAATTCTCACTTGCCTCTTCTTCCTCTGAAACATTCTCCTCTTCCTCCTCCATTGCTTCCTCAGCTGATTCTGCATAGATAGGGACAGGGATCAGAGCTCCCCACACATAATCTCCAATTACAACTGGTCCTTTCCCATTTCTAAATCTAGGATTCCTCAATCCCCACATACCAGACTGACTGCTACTATCCTCATGGGGATGCTCTTCTTCTTCCTGATCTTGTTCAGATTCAGAGCTTGTACCATCATCTTCATCTTCCTCATCTTCACTACTCCCTGAGCCTGGGAATGAAGCATCTGAAGCATAGGCTCCGGCATACTGCTGCAGCAACTCTTCCATTGAAAGCTCTCCTAAGGGACATACTGGGATCAGCTTTCTATCTCCTCTCCCAACATCCCTGTTGTCTCAGCCTATTTTGCCCCACAAATGTACAGTCATTGATTTAGACTGGACACAGAGGGAGAGCTGAAGGGTTTGTTTTCAGCACCAGCTACCAAATCCTTGCCCCACAGCTGGGGTGGACCTGTGAAAGTGCTATATTGCCAGAAGTAATCTTTTCAATTTCAACATCTTGTTACCAGTTCCCTCACCTTCACGGGCCAATTCACTGAGCTCCGTGGCATGGTCTACCTCCCCTGCCAGTTGTTCTTCAGCAGCTATTGTATCTTCTTCATCCTCCGCTAGGGAAGAAAGCAAACAAAATCAAAGATGGAGAGAAGTTATATACACTCCCTAAGGTGGAAAAAAAGATGATTTGAAAGACTAACCTTCATCCTCATCAGCTCTGAATTCCTCATCCTCCTCATCTGGATGCCACAACTGTTTGTTTCGCTGTGTGACAGGTACTGGGTGCTTTCTCTAAGGAAAAAATGTAGAGAGTGAAAAAGTAAGTGTAGAAGCATAGGAAATAGGTACTATTGGCTTACCCACCACAGAATGACCCCTAATCCTACTGTGTCCCAAGTCACTGTTGCCACAGGCATGACCAGGGCAAAAGAGTAATCAAGGGATTTTATTTTTAGCACCAGCTACCAAGTCTTAGCCCCATTGCCTAGAGGCAGACCTGTGGAAGTGCTGAACCTTAGAAGACCACTCCATGCTAACACCAAAATACCTTCAATGCAGGTCCTAACTTTCTCCAAATCAGATAGCAGAATCGGAATCACAGATTTCCAGTTGGAATGAAATTCTAGTGGGCATCTACTCCAACTCATATCAGAAAATAAATTCTAAAATATACCTTTGAATAACTAGTGAGTGAATAGCTCCACTTTTTTCTGAGGCTAACTACTGGGAAGCTGCTTATTATATGAAATCTAAATTGCTTTTTCAACTTTTATCAAATGGCCTGAAGACTACAAAGAAAAACTACTTCTTCCATTCAATAGCTCTTCAAATAATTAAGCTACCATATCCTTTTTTTCTATTCTCCAGGATAAACACCTCAATTTTCTCCAACCTCACAGGAATCAATTTTTTATGAATTTGAGGCTCTTTTCCATCCTGGCAGTTCTTCTCTTACTTTACATTACACTAATAGCACTCCTAAAATAGGGAACCCAGGATTCAATTTAATATTCTCGATATGGTCTAATTAACCAAGACAAGAGTACTGCAGAATTATTCCACTACAACAAAATAGACAAGTTGGTACCAGATTCCACTGGTCAAGTACCAATGATCACTCATAGATCACATTTTTAGGCTGATTGGAAGTCTCTAATCCTTTCTTTTGTGTGTGTGTGTGTGTGTGTGTGTGTGTGAGCTTTTCTTTTTTTTTTTTTTTAATTATAGCTTTTTATATACAAAGAATATGCATGGTTAATTTTTCAGCATTGACCCTTGCAAAAACTTCTGTTTCAACTTTTCCTCTCCTTCCCTCCATCTCCTCCCCTACAAGGGAGGTAGTCCTATTCATGTTAAATATGTTAGATACAATATACGTAAATATATATCTATACAGTTATCTTGTTGCACAATTAAGATCAGATGTACAAAAAGGGTAAAAATAACCTGAGAAGAAAAACAAAAATGCAAGTAAACAATAACAGAAAGAGTGGAAATGTTATGTTGTGGTCCATATTCATTTCCCAGTGTTCTTTCTGTGGATGTAGCTGGTTCTGTTCATTACAGATCAATTGGAACGGATTTGGATCCTCTTATAGTTGAAGATAGCCACATCAGAACTCATCATCATATAGTACTGTTGTTGAAGTATATAATGATCTCCTGGTTCTGCTCATTTCACTCAGCATCAGTTCATGTAAGTCTCTCCAGGCCTTTCTGTATTCACCTGATGGTCATTTCTTACAGAACAATAATATTCCATAGCATTCATGTACCACAATTTATTCAGCCATTCTCCAATTGATGAGCATCCACTCAGTTTCCAGATTCCTGCCACTACGAAAAAGGCTGCCACAAACATTTTTGCACATACTGGTCTCTTTCCCTTCTTTAATATCTCTGTGGGATATAAGCCCAGTGGTAACACTGCTGGGTCAAAGGGTATGCCCAATTTGATAACTTTTTGAGCATAGTTCCAAATTGCTCTCCAGAATGGTTGGATCCATTCACAACTCCACCAACAATGCATCAATGTCCCAGTTTTCCCGCATCCCCTCCAACATTAATCATTATCTTTTCCTGTCATTTTTGCCAATCTGACAGGTGTGTAGTGGTGCCTCAGAGTTGTCTTAATTTGCATTTCTCTGATCAATAATGACTTGGAGCATTTTTTCATATGGCTAGAAACAGTTTCAATTTCTTCATTTGAAAATTGTCAGTTCATATCCTTTGAACATTTATCAATTGGAGAATGGCTTGACTCTAATCCTTTCCAAACCAATAGCAGACCTAAAATTCATCCATCTTCTCCACCCTGCCCTTTTTCTTGTACCTTTGGACCTGGGTGAGATTCCTCTTCTTCACCATCCTCCTCTAGGACCTCTTGGGAGTCACCATCACTTGAAGAAGGGACCTGACTGGGACTGGATGGTGCAACCAATAGCTGGGGTGGCAAAGAACGTAGTAGTTCTTCCAAGGGCAATTCTCCCTCACGACGAAGCAATTCAATCTCACGTCTCTGAGTCTCTGCATCATTGCCTTCTTGCTGTTCCTCTACCTCAATTGTTTCTTCATCATCTTCTTCTTCTTCTTGTGGCTGAAAGTCCCCATCTAGAACATAAAAAACAAGCTCAGAACTATAAGTTAAGTCAAGTCACAGGTTTGGGCTGTTCTGAAGAACATAAGTAAACTGATTCAAGATTACTCACCTTCATCATCAAGCTGGAGGAGGACAGGAGGTGGAGGACTAGAAGCAGCTGAACCAGTGTGAGAAGAACCAAGGCCAGGGGAAGAGCCAGCTTTGCTTGGAGTTGGGGCAAGGGGCTGATTGAGGCTCTGGCTCAGCAAATCAGAATACTTCTCTGTTTGGCCCACAATAAAGTCAAGTTGAAGGTCTAGGGCTTTTTTTCGCTTTTCCTCTAGTCTAGATTGCTGTTTGAACTGTACCACCTATGAAAATCAGGGAAGAAATCTAGGTCAGAATTACTATATAATATGATCTCTCAAGATGGAGCCTGTGTTCCTTCTACAAGCTGTCTACTTTTTGCCTGTCACTTAGTACCAGCAGGACCCATGTGCATTACCAAAATGAAATGTTATTTCTGATGTTAAGGTGGCTCTTCTTGCCAAGGCCAACCTTTCTATATGTGGTTTTGATCTGACAGTTCTGATTCCAGCCTAGTCCTCAGCCAGCATCCAAGGAAGCAATTCCTATAGAGAAGGGTTCAGTTATTCCCACCAACTGAAATCTAACTGCTACACAAAAGACAAGCAAACCACCCTATCTGAAGCATTGGGACACCCTGGGGGAGAGGTAGGAGGCAGCATGTTTTAGGCAAATCAGACCATCACTATCTGGCTAGCAATTGCCCCTTAAACCTGATGGAGACAAATGGGAATCCTGAATCCAAGAACCTTGCAATGGTATCTTCCAGAGGCCTTGGTATCTTAGAAACCATAGTCATCATCCTAACCCAGGGGTCCTCAAACTTTTTAAATAGGGGGCCAGTTCACTGTCCCTCAGACTGTTGGAGGGCTGGACTATAGTAAAAACAAAACTTTGTGTTGTGGGCCTGTAAATAAAGAAACTTCATATCCCTGGGTGAGGGGGAAAATTGTCCTCAGCTGCCGCATCTGGCCCGCGGCTGTAGTTTGAGGACCCCTGTCCTAGCCTATGGAAATGTGGTCTGCTAACTGCTCCTGCAAGTATTATACCCACAACTACTAAAAACCCAGAAAGGAAAGTTCTTGGCACTATCAAATAGTTTAATACCAGAAACTGATATGATTTTATAAGTGGAAATTATATCAAAGGAGGAGCATTAACATCTGTTGCTACTGCATCCAAAGGATCACTTCATTTTTCCATCTGACCTGCAGCCAAAATCTTCCACATGTGTACTCTTTCTCCAATTAGAATGTGAGCTCCTTGAGAGCAGGGATTCTCTTGTTTTTCTATTTGTAAAGCTTAATGCTTTGTACATAGTAAATGCTTAACAAATACTTCATTCCCTTTCAAATTTTTTCCTATCTTCTTTGGCACATTGTTCTCCTCTACCCACACTTCAATCCCTCCCTTCCCGTGTGAGTATTTTAGTTACCTATAAACATACCCAAGTCTCCTTTATCCTTAAAAATCATAATCCCTCAAACTATCACCCAATTACAACTTTTTTTTTTTAAATTAAAGCTTTTTATTTACTAAAACATATACATGGATAATTTTTCAACATTGACCCTTGCAAAACTTTCTGTTCCAAATTTTTCCCTCCTCCCTTCCACCCCCTCCCCTAGATGGCAGGTAGTCCAATATATGTTAAATATGTTAAAACACATGTTAAATCCAATAAACGTATACCTATTTCTACAGTTATCTTACTGCACAAGAAAAATTGAATCTAGAAAAAAAAAAAACTGAGAAGGAAAACAAAATACAAGCAAAATAACAGAAAGAGTGAGAATGTTATGTTGTGGTCCACACTCATTTCCCACAATCCTCTCTCTGGGTGTGGTTGGCTCTCTTCATCACTGAACAATTGGAACTGATTTGGATCCTTTCATTGTTGAAGAGAGCCATGTCCATCAGAATTGATCATTGTATATAGTCTTGTTGCGTGTATGTCCTGGTTCTGCTTCTTTCACTTACCATCAGTTCATGTAAGTCTCTCCAGGCCTCTCTGAAATCATCCTGCTGATCGTTTCTTACAGAACAATAATATTCCATGACATTCATATACCACAATTTACTCAGCCATTCTCCAATTGATGGGCATTCACTCAGTTTCCACAGTTTCTAGCCACTACAAAAAGGGCTGCCACAAAGAGTTTTGCACATGTGGATAACTTTTCCCTCCTTTAAGATCTCTTTGGGATATAAGCCCAGTACAAACACTGCTGGATCAAAGGGTATGTTCAGTTTCATAACATTTTGAGCATAGTTCCAAATTGCTCTCCAGAATGGTTGGATCCATTCACAAATCCTCCAACAATGTATCAGTGTCCCAGTTTTCCCACATTCCCTCCAACATTCATCATTATCTTTTCCTGTCAACTTAACCAATCTGAGAGGTGTGCAGTGATGTCTCAGAGTTGTCTTAATTTCTCTGATCAATAGTGATTTGGAGCGCCTTTTTATATGACTAGAAAGTTTTAATTTCTTCATTTGAAAATTGTCTATTCATATCCTCTGACCATTTATCAATTGGAGATAGCTTAAATTTTTATAAATCTGATCTTAAATATTACATATATAAATCTTATAAATTTGAGTTAATTCTCTATATTTTAGAAATGAGGACTTTTATCAGAATCTTTGAATTTAAATATATTTTTTCCCAGTTTATTGCTTCCCTTCTAATCTTGTCTGCATTAGTTTTGTTTATACAAAAGCCTCTAAATTTAATATAATCAAAATTATCTACTTTGTGATCAATAATGGTCTCTAATTCTTCTTTGGTCACAAATTCCTTCTCCACAGATCTGAGAGGTAAACTATCGTATATTCTTCTAAATTGTTTATATATTCTTTATGTCTAGATCATGAACCCATTTTGACCTTATCTTGGTATATGGTGTTAGGTGTAGGTCAATGCCTGGATTCTGCCACACTAATTTCCAGCAGTTTTTGGTCAAATAGTGAGTGCTTATCCCCAGAGCTGGGGTCTTTGGGTTTGTCAAACACTAGATTACTATTGTCATTGACTATTTTGTCCCGTGAACCTAACCTGTTCCATTGATCAACTACTGATTCTTAGCTAGTACCAAATGATTTTGATGACCACTGCTTTATATATCACCTCTTGTATTTCTCAAGCTTTTATTTAGATAAAAGCTATCCATACTTGTCGCTTCTACTTTCTCTTCTTTCATTTTCTTCTCAACACTTTGCAATATGGCTTTCAGTCTGAATATTTAATTTAAATTTTCTCTCCCAAGTTAGCAATGACTTTCTCAAATGCCAAATATGGTAGCATTTTTTCAGTTTACAGTCCTATATTGACACTCTAGATTATTACCCTCTCTTCCAGCCTCTCTTCTAGCATACATTCTCATTTCTAGGTTTTTGTGACAGTGCTCTCTCTTGATTCTCTTTATGCTTTTTAGACTACTCTAATTTAGTCTCTTCTAATCATCTATATCAAGGTTATCTAATGATCAAGACTCTTGTCTTGAGTAACCATTCTGCCTACTGGAATTTCTAAATTGGATGTTCTGTAAGTATCTCAAAAATCAACAAGTCCAAAGAGAACTCATGATCATCTTTCCCACTCTTTTTCACAATCTTCCCATTGCCAGTTGAGAGTATCACCATCCTAGTTATTCAGGCCCTCATCTTTTGATTCCTTACTTTCACAACATATCCTTTCAGCTATGATATCTTTTAGTTTCTACTGTCACATCTGTTCCCTTTACTACATTCAGTTACCACCCTTGTGAGATTTTTTTGTTGCTTACTACCCTGGGCTACTGCAATAGTCTTCTGGTTTCCCTGCCTTCTATTTCTCCTCATTCTACCTCAACCTCCACAGAGTTGCCAAAGTGATTTCTTTTAAAAGCACAAGGTATCACCACAGAGAGTCCCACTAGTCAATAAACTCTAATGACTTTAGGATCATTCAAGGAATAAATATAAAGTCTTCTATTAGACTTTAAAGTCTTTCACAATGGGGCAGCTAAGTGGCACAGTGGATAGAGCACCACCCTTGAAGTCAGGAGAACCTGAGTTTAAATCTGGTCTCAGACACTTAACACTTGATAGCTGTGTGACCTTGGGCAAGTCACTTAACCCCAATTGCCAAAACAAACAAACAAACAAAAAAACAAATTGGCTCAACATACCTTTCCAGATGTTACATATAATTCTTTTCAATACATTCTAGAATATAAACCTTACATACTACAATCTATTTTCCACCTCTCTGCTTTTGCTCTAGTTGTCCCTAATGCTTGAAATGCACTGCTCCCTTACTGCTGAGAGTACTTGGTTTCTTTCCACCTTCCAAATAAAACTCTTCCTGATCCTCACAGCTGCCAGAACCTATTTCCAAATACAACCCCCAATAGCCTTGTATTTATTTTGTATATATCTACATATGCACATCTCCCAATAAAATGTAAACTTCCTAAAAGGAGGAACTGTTTCAATTTTGTCTTTAAGTCTTTAATGCCTAGTTTATGTAGTAAGTACTTTAAAATTTATTGACTATTAGTAGTCTTAAAAATGGACTAGGTAAGCAGATAGTTCTCTCCCATATTTATATATCTGGCCATCCAAATACACAGCCATGTCCAAACACATTCCCATTTCCTCAAACTCCTACCTTCTCCACATTGCTCCAGAACTGCTTGACTTCCTTGGCAATGGATGAAGCAATTCGTCTTAATTTGGCCTGCTCTTCCCGCTTGGCCCGTTCTTCCTTTTGTCGCTGCTCCTCATGATGACGTATTACCATCCGCACTACCTAGTGGAAGAAGTATATAAAACTGAGAGTAACAGTAGAATCTTGTTCCCCATATTTCTTCATCCTCTTTTCCACAGAAGAAAGTGGGAAAATGAGAGACTTTGGTGGCCAAAATATAACTAAATATCTATAAACATCAAAACTTACCTCTTCAACATTCCCAAAGGCTCTTGATTCTAGCCTTTTCTTTCAACCTACTCCAAGTGGTCTTGTGGACAATTCCTACTTAAACATTTTTCCTATTCTTTTTTTTTTTGGGGGGGGGCGGGGAGGGCAAGGCAACTGGGGGAAAGTGACTTGTCCAGGGTCACAGAGCTAGTGTCAAGCACCTGAACTCAGATCCTCCTGATGCCAAGACCGGTGCTCTATTCATTGTAATACCTAACTTCACTTTAAATGAAACATTTTCTGAGCATGATATTCAGCCTGAAGAATGGGGAAAAGGGATGTCTACCTTACGAGCCACACCCCTTTTCCAGCGTCGTTCCTGAGCAAAGTCAGCAGAGAGCCACTGCATTTCTTCACACAAGTAGTCCCAGTGACCTTTGGGTCTGGCTGGCTCAGGTACTTTGGGCAGTCGTCTTAGTGACCAGAAGCCCTCTTTCCGAAGCTCTGCAATTCTTGTTTCTATCTCTGCTTCCTGGTGGGATAAAAAAGCAGAGGCCAATAGCTCCCAACAATAATCATTTCACAGAAAAGCACAAGATGAGTAAATGTATCAAATGATGTGTTCCCAGAGACAGAGGGATAGACTTATTCTTACTCTGCCCTTGCTCTAAAGAACTTGAAAATATTGCCCTGGGTTTCCCTCCTTGTTGCCTACTCCTTTCTTGAGAAAAATTACCCCAGGAAGTCTTAGCTCAGGGGAGAAGACACCTAATGACAGAAAAGAGAACTTAAGATGGAGGAAGAAATACCAAGAAAGCAAAAAGCAAAAGTTAGACAATGACCATGAAGGTAAGAAAAGACAAATAGACTCTAGAAGTAGAGGAGAAAAGAAATTGATAAAGAGAATAGATGTAGCTATGTCTATAGTAAGACGGTTCCTAAAGAAGATTTTCTGATCCTCAAGGACAGGTAAGAAAGGGGGAAGAAATGGAGGGGTATGGGGAGGAAGAAGATGGCCTGAAAATACATACATGCTTGGCCTGTTCAGCAATCTCAGCATGGCTTTTCTCCCATTTAGGACCCTTACTGGCTGGGTCAGCAGGCTGGGGTAAGCCAAGTCCAACCAGTGGCACAGAGGAGACATCAGGGGGGCCAGGAGGTCCATCCAAGGAAGAGTCCTGGGCTAGATGTTGGGGAGATATGCCACCTGCCCCACTGGAGGCTGGAGAGTCAGTTGAGGCTGGGGACACAGGATTGCTTCCTGTCATGCTGTCTGATACCATCTGCTGGGGAAGAGGAAGACAACTGAGTAGATTCTTATGTACACCATAAACCACCATGAACATACTAGGTTTCTTGCTTTTCTCCCTAGGAAATACTATACTTCCTACCAAAGAATAATGACTCACTTCAACAAAATTTATGCTATATGCAAGGGACTATACCAGGCAATATGGCCACAAAAAACAAAATTATTCTTATTCTCAAGGAGTTTACATTCTTTTGGGGGATAGAACACACACAGAAATATTCCAAGCCTATCTGAAGAGAGAGAATATTTTCAGTGTTCATTTTCTTCTCAAAAGAAAACCATTCTATCCTAACTCCCATTCTCCCCATCTTAGAACTACATTTCCTGATGAGAGAAAAACCTCTCCCTCTCATACCTCTGTCTGGAGAACTGGAAGTTGAGGGTGGGCAGGAGAGGGGCTACTTTGCATTGTCCCACTCCTGGGCTCCACGTAGGATGCCTGGAGGATGACGGTATCTTCGTCACCACTGCTGCTAGCCGAGGGGCTGGCGTCCGGCTGCAGGGCATGCTGGGAACTGGCCTCATTCTGGGCCACCGGCCACCGGGACCCACTGTCCAGGGCCCGGGGCCCCCCAGGGCGTCCCAGCCTCCGTTCAGGTCCACTGGCCTCTGGAGTACCTGCTTCAAATGAATGGGAAAGATAGAAGGATCACAGCCATCCCCTGAGACAAAAAGAGTATAAAGAAATCCCATTACTCCCAATTTCTAAACATCAGAGTAGAAAGCCACTTTATTTGATGTTTTCATTCAAAGTACTAGAGTTTAGATTGTCCCCTTACTTGTGAAGCCAATCTCTTTTCACAAAAAGTACATTAAAATATTAGGAGCCCAGAATTCATGCCCTCAACCAGTGTTTATAGATGCGTTACCTCCCTTGTCAATTTTTTTTTAAAGGCTCTTCTCTCTCTCTCTCACCTGTGTGAGCTGAGACCACACCCGCCGTGAAAGTCTGCACTTCCACGGTGCCGCTGTACCAAAGGAGAGCACACCTACAAAGAGGGTGAGAGAAAGGAATCATCAACTTTGAGGAACTACTTTCTTATAAATGCATATATTCAACAATATCTGCTTTTGAGTTTTTCAATGTTTCCTAATTTAACAGAGAAGAAAAAGATTCCAATAAAAACTTCAAGGAAGAAAGTTTTTATGTTCCAGAGAACATAATGTTTACAAGTGTTTAGAGTGCAAAAGCATGCACTATGGAAATAGAATTCATTCAGGGAATAGGAACAAGTTTCTGCCACCCATGAAAGAGGGGGGAAAAGGATACAACATAGTAAAAGAAAGCTTTAAAAATCCTGTACTGTTTAAGGAAAAGAAGTGAATCAGTGGACCTTATGAAAGTGAAGGTTCTTGGATACAGAAAAGGTAAACACGAGAGGTACAAACTGATTTTTCTGACTTCTACAGTCAAGGAGAGGCCTCTGGAGTTCTCAGGCTCGCTCAAAACAGAGACTACCAGTTTTAATGACTGGGCCCCACAAACCTTGACCAGCTAGTTTGACAAATACACTTTCTTTACAGAGATGATTCCAGAAACAGAAGTCAGATTACAATTCGATTCTGATGGGGAAAAGGCATCTAACAGGAAAACCCCTATACCTGAAGTTATTAAGAGTAAGCCTGGAAATGTTTCACCAAATTTTAAATCACTGCTGTTACGATTCACTCCCCCTACCTCACCTCACCCCGAATCCCTGACCACCGAGTACTGGTTGACCTCTTTACCCCGACATATTGCAGTGCCTAACTGGATATAGACCCCTATTTCGCACCCACCCCCCCCACCGTTCAGAGCTGACCCTCTCTGACCTCTGACTTTTTTAACCCACGTTACCACCCAGCTCCTCCCACTTATTTGCCCCTCCCCAACTCCGCCTTTCATCCAAGGTGCGCGCACACGGGTCCGCGGAAGGAGAGGAGGGGTTCGGGGAAGGCGCGCACAAACACACTGCACACACACTGCACACACACAAGATTCCTCCCCCCCATACACACCCCAAGTTAGAACAGGCAGCGCGTGCGCGGCAGGGGGTGGGGAGACCTGGCAGGGTTGCCCGAGCCTAAGGGCTCCCGCCCAAATCAATCTTCGCACCGAGGGGAAGGGAAAGGCGGGGGAGGGGGCGGGGGGAGGCAGGAGGAACCCAGGATCGGGGAAAACAGTACTTCGTGCCCGGCCTAGCCCATCACTCTATTACATCGTGGGGAAATGTGTGGGGAAAGAGCTTTAATAAGGCCCCCCCACCCACCCGCCCACCCCAGTGAAGAAACGGAGATGGGCACGCACAAATACTGCCCGACCCACGCTCCCTACCCACTCCCTTCCTGCGCGCTCTTAAGGGAAAGAGAACAGGGAGACAGGGCGAGAGGAGGGGTCACGGATACGCGCGGCCAAGAGCGCACCTGGATCTCGCGCTCGCCTCTCAGACTCGTTCACCCGTGCACGCGCGCGGAGAGCGGGAAAGGGAGAGGATAAAACGCCGGTGCCCCTTTTGGCCCGTCTGGCCTCTCTGTCCCTCTCTATGGGCGCGCGCCGGCAGTCTCGCGCACTGGCCCCGGGGCCCGGCCGAAGATGCGCGCGCAGCAACCCGGGAAGGGGGGGAGGGAGGAGAGCAAAGATGCGCGCGCAATCATTCGTCGTCGAGAGGTGGGAGGGGGGAGGGAGGGACGAGGGGAATCAGCCATCTTGTCTCCCTCTTCTTACCTGCGTCCTCGGGGGCGCGCGCGCCACCCCCCCGCCGGGAAAGGGGGGAGGGTTTCTCTCTCGTCGCGGCGGCCGCCCCAGGTCTCACAGGGCCTGCCAGTACTGCCACTATCCCGTCTCTACCTCCACCTCTCTAGGCGCACAGATGTAGGAGGGGGGTGGGGGGGAGGGGAGATGCCACTCCCCGCGAACCGCCGCCGCCGCCGCCGCCGCTCCAGAGGCCTCACCAAAATGGCCGCCGCCGCCTTCGGCCGCCACCACCACCACCACCACCACCACAGATCACTGCCGCTATAGCCGCCGCGGCCCGTCCTCTCGCGATAGATAATGCGGGTGCGAGAGCAAAGGGGGAGGGAAAGGGAGGAGACGCGCGTGCCAGAAGGAGGTGTTGGCTTGTTGGCGCGCGAGGGTTCTTGGGAAGTGTAGTTTCCGCACTGCGTGTCAAACTACCCGCAAGAGTCTATTCCTTGACACAGAAATGTAAAGGTTAACCAAACTTTCTAGACAATCTTGGATTTTCCAAGATTTCCTTTTCTTTCCAGCCTATATCTAGTTAACTATACTTGAGGTCCTCAAAAGCTTTCCTGAACTGTTACTTTAGTCTCCTAATGATAATATATAAAAAACCCTGTCTGTACACTTAAGAAAGAACAAAGGATGCATTAAACACAATTTAAAATGCCATGTACGTTATCAAGTTTAGTAATTTGTTGCATAAATTGTCTTTTAACTCTTCTCCATTTCTTTTGCACAACATCCTTCAAGATGTAGATCATCTCTTACATTCTGCATTAAGACTTCTCTGACAGCTCTGAATTGTGATCCTTATCATAGACTTGAGTAACTACTTTATTTTCTTAATTTTAAAATTTTAAAATTAATAAACATTTACTTTCTCTCCCATTATCCCAACTAATTTCTTTCATAAATTCTTAAATCATTTGTTTTTATATCACCTAGTTTTCCCTGAATCTATCCTCTTCCATATAACAAAAAATATTTTTAAATTTTAAAAATCTCATAATAAATATATATAATTAAGCAAAACAAATCCTCATATTATCCATGTATATCTCATTCCACATCTTGAATCTATTGGCTCTTTTCTGTCAGTAGCTTGATAGCACAAATCTATCAATCCTCTGAACTTATGGCTGATTATTGCATTGACTGGAAATTTTGAGGTTTTAAAAATACCTTTTTGTTATTGTTGCTATTATATAAATTATTTACTGTTACTTCGCACTACATCAACTGCATTTCCTACAAGTTTTTTCAGGTTTCTTTGAACCCATCACTTTTATCATTTCTTACAGCTCAATAATATTCCATTACATTCATAACCCAAATTTATTTATTCATTCCCCAATTGATAGGAACTTCCATTTCTTTACAACTACAAACACAGCTGCTATGACTTTTTGTTCATAAGATTCTTTTTTCCTTTTTCTTTGGTTTTTTTTTTGATCATGCCACTTTACTTTTTAAAATCTTGTCTAGATATAACTATAGCATAAAGATTTTGAGGACAAAGACCATATTTTGTGCTCCATTGTTTTCAATTCCAACAAGTATTTATTAACTGCCTACACTTGTTAGGCAATATACTAAGCACTGAGGCTATATTAAAAAAGAAGAAAAGGGGAAAAAAACTAATTCTTGTCTTACACTTCCCTGCTAAAAAGTAGGAAAGTGTTTTTATCAGCTGTTCTTCAATTGGTCATTGCAACTAATCTGAATTTGGCTGCTTTTTGGTGGTGGTTTCATTTATATTTTATATTCTCTGTATATATTGTTCTCCTGATTTTCTTTACTTTGAGTTTTATCAGTTGATAGAAATTTTATTATGTTTCTCCAAATTCCTCCTATTTGTGATTTCTTATAGCACAATAGCAATATTATATTCATTTACCCCAATTTGTCCTGCCATCCCTCAAATGGTAATCCCTCTTTTCTTTTTTTGTTGCCATCATAAAATATTCTGCCTGATTCCACCCCCACCCCCCAATAAATATATCAGAGACAGAAATAGCAGTACTATGTTCTTATAAGCTTATGGTGACACAAATGGAGAGTTGATGGCTAATACTGCTATTTCAATTCTCACCCAAAGTCTTACAGTAGTTTTTGTTCCTTCTCATTTGAAAGTGGCTAGGGAAGAATGAGGTATTTAATCTGTTCATGCCTTGTTTACCTGCACACTAAATACCTCTACTTAACTTTTGAAATTTTTTTCTTTTAATTATGAAGTTGGCAAACATAAATATACATGATAATTTCCAAATAACAACAAAGAGAATGTCATATAAAATTGTAAATCTCAATTATATACAATATTAAGAATATAAAAATTTTATACAATGATTCCAATACTGTCCTATTTGTCTGTCTCTAAACTTTAGCTCATTTCTGTGCATTTTACAAATGTTTTTAATATTCTTTCCTTTTTTATCATTATTACTATTCCTACGTTCTTCATAACTCTCCCCTCTTCAAATGAAAAGTAAAGTTTTAAATACCCTCCCTTTTTAACAAATAAATGTAGTCAAACAAAACAGAGATATATATCGGCTATGTCAAAAAAATGTGTTGTTGTGCATTCCTAGTCTATCATTTCTCTGGGAAAAAAAAAAGAGATGGGAATTATGATTTATCATCAATATTTTGGAGTTATGGCTATTGCACTGATCTGAGTTCTTAAGTCTTTTAAACTTTTCTTTTATATTGTTATTGTTATCATATAAATTATTTTCCTGGTTTATTCTCCATCAGTTCATTCAAGTTTTCTTAGGTTTCCTTGAAACTATCCCTTTCATGACTTCTTATGTAGTATTCGATTATATTCATATATCACAATTTCCTTAGCTTTTCTCTAATTAAAAAATACCTTCTTTGTTTTAAGTCCTTTTCTAAATTCTTTCAAAATTCTGCCTGACTCAAATACTTTCTTTATCTGACACTATCCCATCTATCCAACCTCATTTTCCCTTTGAAGCTCTAGTCAGTTTATTTTCTCATTGTACCACCTAAATTTATTCTGACTTTTGAGCCTTGAAATGTCCTCCCTATTTACTATAACAATTCAAATCCTACTTACCCTTCATAGTCAAGTTCAGACTCCATTTCCTCCATGAAACAATTTCAGTGCTTAATTGTTTAACCAATTAATTCTCAATTTTTTTACCTAAAAGGGAAAATTTTTGTCTTAATAGAGAAATCACCTATTTGGACAACCTAGCCATTAAGTTGATAGTATTCCAACTTTACCACACACTGGAGGAAATCAGTCTAAAACCTACAATGTGTTCATATATGGCAGAGAGCCATCTGTCATTCATTTAACAAATATTTGTTGAGCTTCATATTTATAAATTACTGTGTTAGGTTCTGTGGAGGAACTAAGAGATATAACAAGATACTTCAAGATCAACACTTCCAAAACTAAATATATCATCCTCTTTCCAAAACTTCCTTACTATTATAGTACCTAGTTTTCATGATATTTTAATGATACCCACTATCCTCCCATAACCTGGCTTCAGACACAATCCCCTTTGATTCTTTTCTTTCTTTTGTTCTCTACATTCAGTTGCTTGCTCACCAAGTTCTGTCCATTCTACCTCTGTTATGTCTCTCATAACCATCCTCTATTTTCTATTCCCTTTGCTATTTTATTAGTTCAAGATCTCACAATCTCTACCCAGAAGAGTATAGTATTCTTCTATCAAATCTCCATTTTTTCCTCCCCTCAGACCATTCTAAACATCACTGCCAAATCTTCCTAAAACATAACTCATCATATTTCTTTTTTTATTCAATTATAAGCCAATTCTACTAGGTTAGAGACAACTAAGTGGCACAATAGATAGAGCAGTGGACCTATAATTAAGAAGACCTGAGTTCAAATTCTGCCTCAGTTTCTTCATCTGTAAAGTGGGAATAATAATAGCACCTGCTTCCAAGAGTCTGAGATTTAAATGACATAATACTTATAAAGTGTTGTGCAAACTTTAAAATCTAGACTCCTCAGCAGCCCACAAAGGTCACACAACTGGGAGATATCAGTGGATTAGAAGTGCCCTATAAAATATCCAAAGTTCTATGGAGGTTTTTGAGCAGGGAAAGATCATATATAGTTGGAAGAATCAGAAAAGACTTTGTGGGAAAAGAGGCACCTAAGATAGTATTTGAAGTAAGAATAGGATTTTGACAGAGATGGCAAGGAAGGCCTTGCAGGCATATGCAGGGAGCAATGTGAACAGAAGTGCCATTTTGTGATTCTTGTGAAGAAGAGGGGCACAATGAGAGCTGAGCATTAGGTTGACTGATCTAACAATCTGTGCTGGATAGTTTACAGGGAGAGAGACTGGACCTTTGTTAGCTTGACACCTCCCATGGAGCTAGACATGGTGATGAGAAGACATAAAGAATTCTTCTGAGTAATGCCCAGCAACTCTCAATCACCGCCTTTTCCCATTATGTATCCATTGCAGTAATCCAGGTGAAAGAGTATATGAAGGTGGCAGGTGATAGATATGGTAATGGAATGGCTAGGGAAGACTTTTTTTTAATAATAGTATTTTATTTTTCCAAATTCATGTAAAAATAGTTTTTTGAAATTCATTTTTGTAAAACTTTGTATTCTAAATTTTCCCCTTTTTCCCTTATTTCCCCTCTCCCAAGACAGCAAGCAATCTGTTTTAGGTTAAATATGTGCAGACCTTTTAAACATATTTCCATAAACACAAGGTTTTGCAAGGGTCATTGTTGAAAAATTATCCATGCATATGTTTTGAAAATAAAAAGCTTGAATAAAAAAAATTTCCATATTTGCCATGTTGTGCAAGAAAAAGCAGACCAAAGGAAAAAAACAGACACCAAAAAAGAAACAAACAAAAAGATGAAAATACTATGTTTTGATCCACATTCAGTATCCCTAGTTCTCTCTCTAAATGTGATTGGCATTTTCCATCCCAAGTCTCTTGGAATTACCTTGAATCACTGCCTTGTTGAGAAAAGCCAAATTCATCACAGGTGATCATCACATAATCTTGGTGCCATGTACAGTGATCTCCTGGTTCTACTTACTTCACTCAGCATCAGTTCATGTAGGTCTTTTCAGGCTTTTCTGAAATCAGCAAAAGACTTGAGAAATATTTTCCACAAAGAATCACCAAAACATGTTGACTGATTGGATATGGGTAATAAGAGAAAGAGGGAAAAAAAAAGAGTAAAAGAAGATGCCTTGTGATCCAAGCCTTGTGAAAAGCTGATGGCATCAACAGAAAGGAATTCAGGAATTTCAGGAAATGGAATATGTTCATTTTTTTGACGTGAGTATGGAATGCTTGCAGGATATGCAGCTGGAGATAGCAAGCAGCCAGATGGAAATACAGAATTGGATGTTAGGAGAAACATGAAAGCTAGAGATTTACATTTGGAAGTCACCCCTAAAGAGAGAAGAGAACAGAATGTTGAAGATGCTTATATTCTGGAGAGGAACCAATAAACAACAGTTGATCATATATCTAGCTGGTCAGAACTTGAGCAATTTCCATTTTTTCTTCACTGTAGAAGTTGCTGAGAATGGCATATCTAAGAATTCTGGACTGGACTGGCCAGGGATATGTCCAGTTAGGTGTAGAATGGTTGTCCCATTCTGAACCTGGCAAGTGAACATCTATTTGTAAAAGCCATTTTTAATCTGAAAAAATTTTCCAAGGCAATTACAATTCAGGTCCTCCTGACTCTAGGGTTACTGCTGTATCCACTAAGCCCCTTTAATAAATTTTATAAAATGTTCTACTTATGAAGCCTTTCCACAGCTGTTTACTATTTTCTGAAGCAACATCTCCCTGCCTCTTCTTTAAAATTTACTAATAAAAACTATAAAGCATACTGTTTCACACTTAATTGAAGGACTGTCATTAAACATTTATTGAAAAATTAAACTTGTTCTGTTTAATGCCAGAAGATAGAATTAAGAGGAATATATGGAAATTGTAAAGATGCCTATTCAGTTTTTAAAGTAAGGAAAAACTTTATAATAATTAGAACTTTGCAAAAGTAGAATGGATTGCCTAGTGAGATACTATAGTAGGAATAAGTGTGTTAATTTAGGTTGAACAAACCCATTTTGCTTTAGCCATCCATCTTATGACTAAATAGTTGTTTATATAAGCTATTTTTCTAGTAATATAATTTTGCAATGGTATGTGTCCCAGATTTGGTAAATGGTTTCAAATTTTTATCCCTTAGATTTGGTAAATGAGTACTAATGAAATATGTCCCCCAAATCTGGTAAATAATTGATAAACACTTGTCAGGGGCATTAGATTTGATTGATAGTTTCTTCCATCAAAAGCTTGTGTAATATATCACCAATCAGAATTTAGATGTGATTTATAAAACCAGAAGCATATCCCCATGTTCTCCAGTCCCAGCCATCAGCCTAATCCCAGATTGAAACTAGGACAGACTGCTGTTTTTCCAAACTTGGAAGACACTTGGAAATGAGAGACTGACAGAATTGACAGAATGCTACTTGAAGGGAAAGACACAACCTCCAATTGGGCAGAGAAGTTATCCTGTCATAAGTACCAGGACAAAAGATGCTTAGTGGGATCTTGAGGAATCAGGTTAGTGATTTGTTCTTAGAGTCTTGATGGTTGTATTATTGAATAGTCGATAAAATTTAACTGAATGCATTTATGAGTGTAGGTCTTAGTGTAGTACTATGAGCCCTAATAGAAATAATGGTAAATTGGTTTTACCTGTGTACTCTATGTTACAGGTAGTACAACCACTTTATTGGAAATCTTTAAGTAGAGGTTAAGAGATCACTTACTGGTCTTGTGGGGATCATTTTTTCAGGGGATAATTTTTCATGATTCTATTGAGTGTCCCCTCTGGGCCGAATCCATACTAGACTCAAGAGAACAAACAAAAGAATCAAATGTTTCTTATCCTCATTTGACTAACGACAATTTAAGTTTTGTTTTTTATCAGTTTTATATGACTATATTTCCCTATGAGTTGGCAACCAATAGAAAATCCATTGTACCATTCTCCACTTCCTCACCAACCATCTGTTCCTGTTCTAGATTCCATGAGAAATTGGACTATTAAGAGAAATATTTCCTAAAGGTATTGCAGCCTTTTGGATCAACTGAATAGGCTGTAGATATACAGCCTATATCTCAACATTCTCACTATGCTTACGACTTTTTTGTTCACTAAGAATCGAATAAAGAAAGAATTGGCATGGCTAAGTTACTAACTTAGAGAGAGGCACCTTTTGCGTACAACTTTCCCAAAAAGTTTAATCACAAAAGAGAGGAGAGATATGGGAGGAGATATCTACTGAAGATGGATGGATCAAGTGAGAGCTTTTTAAAGACAGAAAGATGGGTATATTTGTAGCAGTAGGGAGACACTGAAGAAAAGTGAGAGAGTGGAAATTGATAGAGGGACAATCTGCTTTGCAAAGATGGAATAAAATAGGATCACTTTTGTTTGTAGAGAGATTTGCCTTGGCAAGGAGAGGAGCCACTTCTTCAAGTGAAACAGGATAAAGAAGGGAATAATGGCAGAAAGCAGGATGATATAAGGAATTAGAAAAAAGAACTCTCAGGGAGTGATCTCATTTTAAGCAAGGCAATGTTCTCAGTTTAGAAGGCAAGAGCAGGGAAAATCCTGGGAGACTTGAGGAGGAATAAAAAAATTTGTAAGAGTTGTAATGAGTGGGATAATGAGTAAATTGGGTAGGTGTAAAAAGATTGCCTTACTGTAGTGAGGACCCACTTGAGATAATTTATAATGGGTCTTAGCATAGTTTCATGATTTTCTTCATTTAACTGCATGAAAGTAGGAACAAAGATAGAGTAACCCAAGGATGAGCATTGGTAAGCCAGCATCTGTGATAAAATATGGCATACTAAACTCGAGAAATACATAGTATAGAGTCAAACTGGTTATCAAGGAATCAAGATTTGTGGGTAATGACAAAATCAAGGGTATAACCATCTTTGTGTCAGGTTGAGATGGGAAGAAACAATAGGACATGGGAAATGAGTAAATTGAGAAAGTAAGAGGTTAGTTGTAGAAGTGGTATCAATCTACATTGGTAGGTGTTTTCTCTTCTGTGAATTCCTTATACTAATGAAATGACACTTTCAGTCCTGTCTCTGTACTTATCATAGCTAGGTGGTGCAGTGGCTAGATAATAGCGAAGAACTTGAAGTCAAGAAGACTTGAATTTGAATTCTGCCTCTGACATTTACTAGCCATATGACCCTGAGCAGGCAAATCATGTAACCTCAATTTCCTCATTTATAAAATGGGGACAATACAAACAGGATTGTTGTGAGAATCAAATGAGTTAATGTATGTAAAGTATTTTGCAAACCTTAAAAGTGCTATATAGTCTTTGCAGATAATATGATGGTATACTTAGAAAACCCCAGAGATTCTACTAAAAAGCTATTAGAAATAATTCATAATTTTAGCAAAATTGCAGGATACAAAATAAATCCCCATAAATCCTCAAGCATTTTTATACATCACCAACAAAATCCAACAGCAAGAGATACAAAGAGAAATTCCATTCAAAATAACTATCGATAGCATAAAATAATTAGAAATCTATCTATCAAAGGAAAGTCAGGAATTATATGAGCAAAATTGCGGGATACAAAATAAATCCACATAAATCCTCAGCATTTTTATACATCACCAACAAAATCCAACAGCAAGAGATACAAAGAGAAATTCCATTCAAAATAACTGTCAATAGCATAAAATAATTAGAATTCTATCTATCAAAGGAAAGTCAGGAATTATATGAGCGCACACAAATAAAGTCAGACTTAAATAATTGGAAAATTATTAACTGCTCTTGGATAGGCCAAGCAAATATAATAAAGATGACAATGCTACCTAAACTAATCTATTTATTTAGTGCTGTGCCAACCAAACTCCCAAGAAGCTATTTTAATGACCTAGAAAAAATAACAACAAAATTCATATGGAAGAACAAAAGGTCAAGAATTTCAAGGGAACTAATGAAAAAAAAAAATCAAATGAAGGCGGCCTAGCTGTACCTGATCTAAAACTATATTATAAAGCAGCAATCACTAAAACCATTTGGTATTGGCTAAGAAATAGACTAGTTGATCAGTGGAATAGGTTAGATTCACAGGACAAAATAGTCAATAACTACAGCAATCTACTGTTTGACAAACTCAAAGATCCCAACTTTGGGGATAAGAATTCACTATTTGACAAAAACTGCTGGGAAAACTGGAAATTAGTATGGCAGAAACTAGGCATGGACCCACACTTAAGACCGTACATCAAGATAAGATCAAAATGGGTCCATGATTTAGGTATAAAGAACGAGATTATAAGTAAATTAGAGGAACATAGGATAGTTTATCTCTCAGACTTGTGGAGGAAGAAGGAATTTGTGACCAAAGAAGAACTAGAGATCATTATTGATCACAAAAGAGAAAATTTTGATTATATAAAATTTAAAGGCTTGTACAAACAAAACTAATGCAAACAAGATTAGAAGGGAAGCAATAAACTTTCCCCCCCAGAGCCATCTGGGATCAGTGACCAGATATAGATCTGCACGACTAGAGATGGCCCTGGATGCAGTGGAAGACCCTGGCCTTTGTAAACTATAGTTTTCAACAGGTCTCACTCAGTTGCCTAAGGCAACTGCTCATCCACTGATTAAGATTAAGTATCATTTAAGGCAAAGATCTCCTCTTTTACCTAGTTTAAAAAAAAATCTAAATAAGTAAATGAATGAAACTGGAACCCTCAGGGTAGGCAGGTCTCTTTCTTTCCTGGGGCAGCTAGGGAGCCCAGTGGAGAGTTTGCTGAGTCTAGGTGAGGAAAACCTCAGACACTGATTAGCCTTGTGGTGGACAAGTCAGTTCACCTCTATTTGTCTCAGTTTCCTCACCTGTAAAATGGGGATAATAATAGCACCTTCCCTCCCAGAGTTGTTCTGAGGATCAGATGAGGTAATATTAATAGAGTGCTTAGCATAGTACCCGTCATATAGGGTTATATAAATGCTAATTATCACCACTACTACAACTACTTCTCTGAAACCTGAACTGGCTCTGGCTCCTTCTTGCATTAGCTTCTTCTGCTTAAAGTATAATAGCTCTCTCATTTGCCTTCATTACTACTTTTATAGAATTAACTCAGTAAATCCTGATAAATACATATATGTGTAAATGTATGTAGTATGTGTGTGTATGTACACACACGGAGGAAACTGAACTCCACAGGGAAGCAACTTAGCTTGCCTAAAGTCACAAGAGCAAGTTAGTGGCAGAGCTGGACCTAAACCCTAGTTGTCACTCCATAGGATTTGCTAACAACAACGTTCTTTCCATTTGGATTACTTCTTTTCCTCATTCTAATTCTTCTTTCCCTTTCCCAGAAAGTTATTTATAAGTTGTTTCATTTGCTACTCTCCCTTCTTTCAGTTGAAAACAACAAAGAAAAGTTTCTGGTAATTTTCTTCTATTAGGAAGAGAGGAGAATTTAAGGGATATTTTGAGCACCATTTTGATTAGTTTATCCAACTAAACTGATTAGATTACAGTGTCCTTTGTCTTTGTAACACTTCTATTCTCCCCAAACTTGCAGTCATCCTTTTAAGTTCTTTCCCCAGAGAGTAACTACTACCCTCAGATATTAGAGTTAACTCTGTGAAAGTACTACTGCAGCTCACAGCACCCTCCATTGATGAATAGTCAGCAGATTCAATTAGTAATTAGCAAGTACATTTACTCAAACAACTTAAAAAGTTGTTGCAAAACATTCCCTCACTAACTGAGAGTGTATTCTCCTACAAATCCATCACAACATCTACATACGCTCAGCCCAGAAATCCTTTTCCTCTTTGTAGAGTCCTCACACTGCTTCCCAGTTTGTAGAATATATTGATTTGTTTAAAACTAATGACTTTGACTAGCAACTGCAGAAAAGAAAGTGTAAGAATGAGACAGATAGCTCAGTAAAAACTGGTTTGGGCTTTGCATTCTATTGCTCATTTAAGGAAAATTAACTCTTTATTTCCATTTTGATTTCCTGTTAACAACAGCAAAAAAAGTTCTTGAAACAACATAATTTAGGGAGACAAGAGTTTCTTAGATTATATGAAATATTGAGATATTGAAACTGGTTGCTCCCTCTTTGATACCACACTTCTCCGAATTTTCATTAGCATATAAAATGAAATTACCAAATTAAAAATTAATATGTCTGCTCTTTAAACGTATCTATATTTACAGTATTTTAACTATTTTAATTCAAAGTTAGTATGATTTAAGGAATTTCTCCATTCATGAGTCAAGCAGCAGTTTAAACAATGCAATCCATATAATAGTAGCTGATAGTCCCGAGGTTTATAGCGCAAATGAAGCAGTGGTCAGAATTACAGCAACTGTATGGCATTCCTAGAAAATAAAATAGATAAAATATAGCACATGCAAAAAGCTCTAGTAGGCAGATAGTTACAAGACCAGAACAATGGCCAGATCTAGTTGGTAGTCCAGAAGCAAATCTCAGATGGATTCTTCCACAGTGGTTTTTGGTTATCTATCTATCCATCTATCTATCTATCTATCTTTCTATCTACTTACCTACCTACCTATCTATCTAACCATCCATTTATTTATTTAGATTTTATGAAATAACAAAAAATGACCATTTCATTATACCAAGAATAACAGAAAAAGAATATTGTATATGACATTGTGGAACAACATTTATGCATCTTAATTTTTAGAAGTTTACATTAAGCTCAACATGGAATTTCCAAAACTACTTTGCTTTTTTGTACCCCTTTCTGAGTGTCGCTCAGTTCTTTCTTTTTAAAAATGTTTGGTTGGTGCTCTTTTCTTCCTCATATTTTGGTATCACTAACAATGAATGTACTTCATATGCTTCCTTCTTCTAAAACCCCTAAAAGTCCTTCCATGTAATAAGTATAATCAGGCAAAACACATCAACACATTGGTAGTATCTGAGAATATATTTCTCATTTTATACTTCTAGTCCATCAACAGGGAGACATAATTAGTCATTGATCTTAAGATTTTCTCAGTTGTTAATTTAAACAGTGTTGTAACCATTTTATAATTTGCTCTCTTGGTCCTATTCCTTTCACTCTTTTTGAAAAAAAATATGTATATGCATATATATTATTTCTTTAAATCAGTCAAAATTCATCTTCACATCTTTTTCCTCTCCTCAGCTGAAAACACAAGAAAACAAAACTAATTCTAAACATGTAGAGTCAATCATAATAAATTTCCACATTATGTCAAAACAAACAAACAAACAAAACTAGCTCATTCTGCATTCTGAATCCTTCACCTCACTATCATGAAGTAAATAGCATGTTTCTTCATTAGTTCTATAGAATCCTGGTTGATCATTACACTGATAAAATAAGAAAACAGCACAAGAGTATTCTATTACATTTACATAATATAGTTTGTATGGTTTCATTCCCCAACTTATGGGTACTCCTTCAGGTTCTCATTTTTTGCAACCTCTAAAAGAACTACAAATATTTTTGTGCATCCTTAGAGTTTGTTTTGTTTAGGATTAACCATTCCCTTAATTGACCCTCTCTACAATTACCCCTTCTGCAGCATTCTCCTTCCTCTCCTATTTATCTGTTGAATGAAATGAATTTCTGTACCTAATTGTGTATTATTTCTGATAAGAATGTGTTGGAATCTTTACAAACTGTTAAGCCATTAGAGTTGATAGAGACAATAATTATCTAATTTAGCATGGTTCAGTATGATTGATTTGATCTTAGAAGGAGATATTTTGGGCCAGAACTTGAAACAATGTACTAAGTACAACTGATAGGAACGATGCTTGTGTTCACACCTTTAGAGAGCTCATGGAAGCAAGAAATATTTAAGTACTCATTGGAGTTCACATGTTTGGGAGATTTCAGGGTTTAGAAAAAGATATCTGAATTCACACTTCCCTTGAAGTTCTTAGGGCCAGAGAGCACACTGGAAGATAACCCATAATCCCTCTCTCTCAGAGGAAGAGTTAACCTTTGGGAGATCATATATATAGAGGAAGCTCTTAGAGCTTGAAGAGAGTTACTTGTGAACATTCCCAGGGGGCGGAGAGGAGCACTATGGGAGGAAGCCCACAAGCCCTCTCTCCAAGGCAAGAGAAATTCATTGCATCTTCCACCTTGGTGCTGGCTGGAGGCTGAAGAAAGCAGAGGCAGAAGCAAAGGACAAAGCTGCAAGAGCTCTTAGAACCAAGCAGAAAGATAGGCCGCTAGGAAAACTAACCAGGCTATATTGAAGGACACAATAAAAGATCTGAACTTTTATCAGCTGGCTGCGATTTTGGGTGATTATTTACTTGTAACTGAAACTAAAGCTGCCTCCAGAAAACCTCCCCGAGAAACCTGCTTTCTCCCAGAGAGAACTCTTATTTTTTTAAAAAAAGAAAAAACACCACAAGAATGAAGTTCAAGTGTCAGCTACTTTTTCTCACCCCTTCCTCCTTGTTTACACACACACACACACACACACACACATATATATTTGCTTATCCTGATTATGAGAGTTTCTGCTTACCTTCCTGATCCCCTCCTAACCCTTCCTTTCCTCTTCTGTTTCTCTTTACTTAATATCATGAAGATTTAACAAAACCATGTACAGATCTTATATTCTCTCTATGGCCCCTAATAATGAAAGGATTCTGAAAGAATACGTATCATCACCCCATATTTGAATGTAGTAAATTATCATTGTTTAGTCCTTTATTCATTCATGTTTATCATTTTATATTTCTCTTCATTCATTTGTTTCGACTTCAAAGTTTCTACAAAGCTCAGTCATTTTATCAGAAATGCTTGGAAGTCCTCTATTTCATTGAAGATCCTTTCCCTCCCTATAGTATTATGCTTAGCTATCAGTATTATGTTAGTATTATTACTAATTATAATATTATATATATAATATAATAATATTACTATTAGTATTATGCTGGCTAAGTTGTTCTTGCTTGTCAGCATGTATCCTTTAGCCTTTCAAATGCTGTATTCCAAATTCCCCTCTTCTTTATTGTTTTTGCTGCTAAATCATGTATGAGCCTAACTGTGGCTCCTTAATAGTTGATATCTTTCTTTCTGAATACTTGTGTATTTTTTTCTATGACCTGGAAACTCTGAATTTTGAGGTGACTGATTCTATTTCCACTTTTCCCTCTGTTTTTAAGAGATCTTGGAGGTTTTGGTAATTTATTGAAATATCATGACTAGACTTTTTTTGGCCATTGTGTTCTGATTGTTCAATGATTTTTAAATGTTTTTTTTCCTTAAGTTGTTTTCCAGATCAGATACATTTGCTATGAGATTCCCTGCATTTTCTTTTCTTTTCTTTTTCAGTCTTTTGACTGTGTTTTAATATTTCTTGTGGTCTTATATGGTTATTAGCTTCTATTTGATCCATTTGAATTTTCAGAGATTTTGTTACCTGATCAACTCTTGTGCCAAGCTGTAATTCCCTTTCCAGTTCTTTTTTCTTAGCAAGAGTAGACTACTGCTGGACTCAGTCCTTATCAGCCAGCTGGAAAATTCTGTTGGTTCAGAGTGGCAGAATTGGAAGTTCCCCTTTGTCCTAAGATTTCTGTCCCAGTTATATCTCTTCAGGCTAGACTAGATGCTGGGAATGAGCTCCTGTTCTGTGTCTGAGATTTAAACTATCCTGTTGCTATTGTTGACTTTTGAATTTCTTCCTTTATTAGCATACCTTTCAGGGCATCCCTGCCCAGAACAGTACTACCCAGGTTCACAGGTCCCCTTTTCAGTCATCCCCTGATCTTTAATCTGGAACTGCACAGTTGGTGACAGAGCACCACTTGGCACCTCTCCCCATCACATTATCCCATATGGATTTGGATGAGCCTCAATATGCTTCTGGGCCTTCCCCTGGTGAACAATGTTTCCCTGGGAACTGGAGTATTTTGTGAGCAGCATGCTTCTGACCTGACCCAGTCTCCAGCGTCCACCAACTTGTCTGTTGTCATGCTAATATGGACTGGAAAAAATGATCCATGGTCTTTTTCTGGATTTCTCCATTACAATTTTATCTGGTGTATTTCCTAGATCTTATTAGAGTTTTGTGGAAGGGAGTGCTCAGCCTACCACTCTGTCATTTTGGCTTCACTTCTCCAAAGTGTTTTAAATCTCAATCATTACATACCAAATTGCACTTCAACCTTTGTATTTATCTTGGACAGTTTCACTTAGATGCACACAAATATGATTTAAATCTGGATTATTTGTTGAAGTCAAAAGTATATACCTTGGCATATTTGTCTAGAATTTTGAATCCAGTGAATTTGGATCTGCATATTACACTTTGAATTATCTGTTTTACTAGTAAGCTGGTGACTTTAACCTTCTTTAGTTTATACTGCTTGACCAGGAAAAGTAAAATGTTATTTTACTAGCATCAATTATATCTTTAACAATCAGGATATTTTCCTAGTCAGAATTGAGAGATCAACTCCAGAATTACTTTTACAAATTCAGTTGATTGATCATTACATTAAATCTTCAATTGGATAAAATTGTATTCATTGGAATTAAATAATTACTATTCTTTTTCAGTGTTTTGATGTGATTAAGGAAATCAGCAAAGAATTATAGGAGCATCCTTGAAAATTTAGAGGATAATGACATGGTGGCCTCTCTTCTCTTTCATCATATCTTAGACCAGTTATTCTATACTGTCCATGATTATCCTATGAGGAAAGAATACCTTTTTCAAATCTTTAGCATAATTCTTTGGTAAAATCTAAGTCATAATAGTCCATCATCCTCAACCACAATGTTTGGGCTGAGGGCTACCACGACGGTACAGAAAGTTTGATGGTTGAGGATGAGATAGGGAGAGAAGCAAAGGAGAGGAAAGAGAAAGAAGAAGGGAAGAAAAGATATCACTCAATGCATTAGGGATCAAGAGAGTGAGGAAATGAACTAGACTGATCATGGAAACCCCAAATCTAACGAAAATGGCAATCTCCTGGTGATGCGATTTGACAAAAACAGACATAATTTTCAGTGTTCTCAAAATTAGAGTAAGTGCTTGTCTTGGTGTTTATAAGTAGCTTTTCTCAACCCAAAGATGATAAAGAGAAGAAAAACAGAAAAGAAAATTAAATCACCTCCCTCAAAGGAAAAGGACATGAGCAGCTCTCCTCATAAGGAGTAAGAACTCCCATCCTTTCAACAAGAAACCAAACTACTATGTCTTGGTATTTCTGTACAAGGCAGTCTTGCTGGCACTAGATGGTCCAGGGCATTTATCCTCTTACTTTCCCTCTAAAGAGTCTCTCTGTTCAGGTATCATTTAGGAATTGAGGGCTTCAAAAAATTAGTTCTAGGACTGGGGAGTGGATCACTCACTCTTTCCCTCTCTTACCCTGTGACCCCTTTATGCTGAACTCACAAGCACAGATGGGTTTAAATCAGGAAGAAGAAGAAAAAATTGGTCTGGATTCTTGAAACACAGAAGACATCCAAAATTTCTTCATGGATTCCTGAAACATGTATGGAATTCAACTACAGGTCCAAACTGACCCATTTTAGGACAAGCAGGCTACCTTAAAAAGGAAAACACTGAAAAATTTCAAAGAGGTACCCCCCAAAAAGGATTAAGCATTTGGGGTGATTACTTGAGGTTTCTAGGGTATCAGATAAACATTAGCCTACAGACCTGAAGTCCATAAGGACCTCAAACAAGCTATTGGTAACATCACTATAAGGCAAACAATCTACTTTAAGGTCTTTTTTTTTTTTTTTTTTTAAATAACTTTTTATTGACAGAACCTATGCCAGGGTAGTTTTTTACAACATTATCTGTTGCACTCACTTCTGTTCCAGTTTTTCCCCTCCCTCCCTCTGCCCTCTCCCCAAAGATGGCAAGCAGTCCTATACATGTTAAATAGATTGCAGTGGATCTTGGATATAATATATGTGTGCATTTTTTTTTTTAAAGAAGAAACAAAATCAATATGTATGAACTCCCATAGTGTGCTGCTCTAGGTATCAATATTCTAGGAATGAAAAATCCATACTACTATTATTAGTTTTCATTCTTGTAATGAGCCTAGAAATACAACAAATTGTAATACATAAGTATTTGAATAAACAGAGGTTATCTCCAAAAAAAAAAATTACAGCCTAAAACAAAGCCAACAAAAACATGCTAATTTTTTTTTCCAGTGGATCCTAGTAGGGCATCTAAGAATCAGAATCCCAGATGGAGATTATCTCCAGTAGGTCCCTGCAAATGAATAGGGGATGCAAAATACTGTAAAATAAATGCCAATAGGATAGCATCTCCCTAGAGATCTTCCTCTACTGTCATTATTCTTCAAGATTCACCGGATGTTAATACCTCTCTGACTCAAGAGAGGAACAACTTAATAGACTGAGAAAACAAATTAGCTAGCCATGCCTCTGCAGGCTTTAAATGGTTTCAGAGTTAGGGCTATTTATGGAGAAGGCTCTTGTGCCTACACCAGAGGACATCAAAGGAGGAAGGGATGGTGGAGAAGGAATTTTTCTTTCCCACACTCCGTATCAGCTATGTTGTTCTGAAGAGGACCCACTGAATGAGCAGGAGATGTAGCATTCAGTTCTCCAGAGAGAAGCAGATATAGAAAGATAGTCACTGGAGGGAAGATTTCAAGTAGCATGACCTCAGATTATTCATTTCATAAGACTTATTCCTCTGCCACTATCCACATGTGTTCCATTTCCATGTGCACGAACTCTGATAATTCCCTATCTGGCCATAATGCACTGTAATTCCATATCTCCTTCTGCCTTGCAACCCCAAACATCATGACTCCAATCCCTCAATCCTCAGTTCTTTCCCAGATCATCACCTGCACACTTGTCCCACTCTCCTTCTTTCCCCACTTTGACCCCTTGGTTAATCAATTTTGCTCTACTCTTGAATTCTTTGTCCCTGACGCCATCACTGATATTCTTGTCAAACTTCAGCCTTAGATTACTCCCATCATCTGCTGCCTTCATTCCGACTTAGATGCAGCTAAATGAAGCTGAAGAAAATCACGAAACTATGCTGAGTGGACAACTTGACATAACATAATCTCCACTTTGGCTATCCATTTTACACCTACCCAATTGACTCACTCCATTTATTACAACAACTCTTATAAAGCTTTTCATTTTTCCTCAAGCCCCCTAGAACTGTCACTGTTCCTATTCTCTAGGCTGAGAACCTTGCCTTGTATTTTACTGAAAACGAGATCATTCCTGAGAGCTCTGTCTTTTCTCCACCTCCTTCTATCATCCTGATTTCTGCCATTATTTCTTTATTTAGCCTATCTCACTTGAAGAAGTGGCCCTTCTCCTTGCCAAGGCAAACTCCTCTCCAAGCAAAAATGATCTTACTCTTCGCCATCTTTGCAAAGCAGATTGCTCCTTCCATTATATAGGTATCCTTTCTATCTTGTCTTGCCTGCCTTCCACTCCTTTACATCTCCTTCCAACTACTTCTTTGTCTGCTCTTCTTCCCTGTCCTCTGGGCCCTTAATTAGCTGGATATTTAATTTCTCATGAGCAAGAGGGATTGGCAATTAATATTATCTTTCTTAAAAAAAAACATATATAATCTAGCACAACTTGGTCAGATGGTTGCCATTAGGACTAACAAGCCTTTCAGTCCCTCTGATCTTTGTACCTAGAGAAGACACTTCCAAATTTGAGTAAGACCCAAGAGTGGTTATAACCCAATTTTAAGCCATCTTTAAAGGGTTATAATCCCACAGGGGAGACCTAGTCAACCTGGTGAAAAGATTACTGTCCCCCAGTTGCCATTAAAGCTGCTAATCAGCAAGGTGCAACAAGGGAAGGGGGCCCTGGCTCCAACAATCTCCCAAATTGGTCATTACAGGACCTGCAACGGAAGCTGAACAACCCTGCTGATTACCAGGTAACATTAGGCTAGACAGTCCTTAATTAGAGGCATGGAATTTTGTGTCATTCTCTTTGAAAATTAAAATCTTAGAGACAATTCAGGAAGAAAATTAACCCCTTAACTGTTTTTATAATAGATTATGTAATCCACTTAACGTGCAAAATGCAAGAATTATAAATTAGGCCTTTGTCAGCCAATTCCAGTCAGAAATACAAAATTACTTTCATAAGAATTGCCTTCGATTGTATGAAAATCTATTGGTGAAATTAAGAGCATTGTCCAATATATTTATGAAGAAATAGAGAAAGAAAGAGAAATCTAAGTTGAAAGGCCAAACCCACCATCCTTGACCTGCACAGGTCATAATTGGAATTTACAAGTCATGCAAATATCTTTCCTGTCCCATGAAGGGCCATGGGACCTTAGAAGTAAAAGTAATAGTGGGTCTAGGAATTTCCCAGGGGAATTCTGCTGCAGCAAGCTGTTAGGGAGGAGGTGGGGCTTAGATTTTGGAAAGGACTCAAATTTTCCCAGATCCTGATGACCTTGCCCCAACCATCTGGGTTCATGTCTCTCCCTGAATTGGTGAATTCCACATTACCCTTAAAGTTGGTGATGTAATCCATGATTGCTTACTAGATAGTAGAGCTTCTACTTCAGTTTTAATGAGTAAACTACATTATAATTGGATCTCTACTGAGTTTTGTAGAGATTTCAAGAAAACCTCATAGTGTTCTAAAATTGTCTTATTATATGGTATCCATTGGTCTCTTTTCTGTTGAATACTCTTTCCTCCTAATGACCAAATCCTCTATAAATGTGTTGGAGTGAGATCAAGATCTTTGTAAATTAAAGCCACTATTTCTTGCTACTCCAATTGAGGAAAATGAGGGAATTGAAGGGATTAGTACAATTGGTTAATTGTGGGAACTGAATGAACCACACTGATTCTACCTTGTGACTCAATTTTGGTGCTAGCTTAATTCCCTTTCTATTCAATTACACATCTAGTTCAATTTTTGTCTTGTGAAAAAAAATTATTCAATTGTGAGAATTGTGAGAAAGCCTTATTGTATTGTTTAAACTTAGTCCTGTATGACTGGGGAACTGGACCACCTCCAACTGCTTTAGCAACCCTTAACCAAGGACTTGAACCTAGAACCTAACATAGCTCCTAACAAGGACCCAACATAATCTAGGTTATATTGACCAGAAATTCAGTCAGATGCAAAGATTGATTCAAGGAATTTTCTCCCAAATGTACATCTTGAGCAACACATATATCTTATCTGAAAACTGCACCAGGATGGCAGCAGTGTCAGAGAAAAGGATGTTATGAAGATTAAATTGACAAGAATTGGCAACAGATTGTATACGGAGAGTAAGAAGTAAGGTATCAGGTATGACACCTGGTTTTCAAGTGACTGGAAGGATAGGTGTATCCTCAATAGGGAAGTTAGGGAAACCAGAGGGTTTAGGGGGAAAGACAATGAGTTCAGTTTTGGAGATATTGAATTCAAGAGGTTTATGGAAAGAGTCTTTAAGTCTTTAAGACTTTCAAAAAGCCATTTGATCTTCCGAGCACATTGACTTATTAAACAATGTATGGCAATTATTCAACAACTTGGGACCAGACCCCTTCCCTCAATTGGCATTCTACCCCAAAATACAAACTTTTATACATTAAAAACAATCAAATAAAACTAATTAATTAAAAGGAAACAATTCAACCTTAGGTAATCTATTTTTAATTGGATGAAAGATTAGGGATTTTCCAAGTTGTGAATGAATGAAGTGAACTGTGAAAGCTGTCTCACAAGATGGAGACAGTGTTCTAAAGACTGGGTGAAGGTCGGCTGGGCCCCAGGGCCAGGTTTCTTTCTCCAGAAATCACATGGTTTCCAAGGAGTGGGACCTTTGTGAGACTAAGTTGGGGCCACCTTGGCACTGAATTACCATAGGAGGTAATTTAGTAATCCTAAAGATATGGTTGGGTTAAGTTTTTCCTCATTTATGACTTAGAATGTGAGGTCATTTGTCCTGGCTAATCAGAGCAAAGGTCCAGCTTAAAGGGAGTGTTAGCCCAGGCCCTATATAATTCTTGTCTGTTAACTGGACCTTTGCCTCTCCTTGCCTACCTGCTTATGTAGGGAAAGAGACGTCCTTTCTAGCGAGATCGTAATAAAATTCCTTTCTGCTTTTGCCTTGAGAAATCTTCTTGATTTATTTGAGCCTGTGGTCTTGTCACACAGATGAAGTAGGAAGTGAACAGATCCAATTGCCTGAATTCAAAAGAAGAGGGGTCCCACTCCCCCCAAGTCTGTGAACAATCCAAGGAAAATGGAACAACAAGTCACTGATCAGGATGGTGCCAGATTGAAATAAATATCCTGCAAAAGTTCATAGCAGAGGTAGATAGGTACTTGTACATAGCCTAGGGAATAGTTTATGGATAACAAAAAATTTAATCAGTCAATAACCTGTCAACAAGTATTTACTTAGCACCTTCTATAGGCCAGACACTATGCTAAGTGAAGATACAAAGAAAGAAAGAAAAAAAACTAGATCCCCCCAAAATTAGATCCCAACTCTTAAGTTGGAAAGAATGGCTTTTGAATATCCTAAGCAATGTGATCCTCGAATTTAGCCTTTTTGCCAGAGAAGGGAGATTTTCTTGATAGTACCAGCTTTGGGACTTAACATAAGAGTAATTCCAAGTTTGAGAACTCACAAGTTTGAGAGTTCAAGGACTGAACTTTCTAAAAAGAGAAAGGAATTTCCCGTTGAATTGTGTTCCTTGGAAAATGAAAAGGGTCATTTGCATAGTTCTTGTGTAACTTCTCCCTTAGAGGGAAAAATCAGTGAAGGTGATAAAAGTCTTCAGGAAAGAAAATTGTTTATTCAGCAGCCCCAAGGTATGTTTATCTTCTGAGAGGAGTTGATGGACCACTTAAAGGGCTTTCTCTCTTTTCTTTCTCTAGTCTCACCTAAATCCTTTTCATCTTATACACTTTTTTAAGGAGGATATTTTTTATAGGACCTGGGGTTCACCTTTATCCACATTTGGAGAATACCTAAATAACCACAGAGTATCTAGTATCTTATACTAGAAGATTTTCCTGGAGCAATTCCAGGTGGGGAGCAATAAGTCCAAGAAAGAGACAAAGGACTCCAAGACTGAACGTGTTCTTTATGATTCAAGTCTTTTGGGCCCAAGATTGGGTCATAGGTTAATTTGTTATAATATGCTTTGCAATGTCAACTGACCCAGTTCTTCAAAATTCTACAAGGCATTGTTGGCCCCTGACCAGGAAGCAAAGCACTTTATAATAATATTTTCTTAAGCTAGTTTATTTGGGCAGTTTAGTACAGAGGAAAGAACACTAAGATGAGAGGAGATCTGGGTTTAGTCTACTTCTAGAATGATTCCACCACTAACTAGTGCAGCAAATCACTTCTCTCTAAGACTCAACTTAGTTTTCTCATCTACAAAATGAAGGAATGCGACGAGATGACCTCTAGGCACCTGTGATGTCAAACTCAAATAGAAATGGATGCCTTTGCAATTCCTGTTGGCTTAGATAACCACAAATTAACAGTGCTTATGTATTTTTATTTATTTTGTTAAACATTTCCCGGTGACATTTTAGTCTTATTCTGGCACCACTGTGGAGTTTTGTAGGTTGCTCATGGCCCATGGATTGGATGTTTGACATCTCTGTTCTATCTTTAGAATGCTTTCACATTCTGTGTTCTAAAGTCCCTTCCAGCTTTGACATGTTATGGGTCTATGATTTTGAGAGTAAAAAGTGCTTAAGATACAACAACCCCATTTATATGTCCAATTGCAAAATTGTAATCTTATTTTTACAGTTTTCAGAGCTTAGATTAAAAGTCCACAAGGTGGCAATGCTTCCTTGTGAAAGAAGACAAAATAGTTTTGCATTTTCAGAAGTGGGGGGAAAAATTAATTGAGATTGAAAGTGGGATCAAAGTGACAAGGAGATAAAAGTATAGGAGACAGGCTTGGGTAGTAGAAAAAAAGCAATGGGCTGAGAGTTAAGAGACCTGGGTTCTAATTTCTGTTCTGTCACTAACTTGCTAAGTGACTTTGGAAAGAAACTTTCCCTTTATTAGCTTCAATGTTCCTATCCATAAAGTGAATTTTTTTTTTTAAAAAAAGAGTTAGAGTAGGGGAACTCTAAGGCGTTTTTTAGGTTTGACCTAAGATTCTAAGTTATTGTTTAAAATGAAATAAAAAGAATGTTTTGCACTCAGCTCAACAGTCTTTATCTGGTCCAGTATGTCAGAGTACTATCTTTGATAATAACTGGGACATAAATATCAGTAAGACATAGTACCTATTAACAATGAATTTATGGCCTGGTAGCAGAAATGTAACACTTAAAAAAATAACTGTACTATAAAAACAGGACAAGATTAAAAAAAAAAAAAAAACCAGTCATGAGAAAAGTGCTACCCAAAGTCTAAAAAAAAGGAGAAAGATTTCTAATTGGAGAAACCAAGGAAGACTTCCTGGAGGAAATAGAATACTAAAAAATGTTTCTGAAAATTTGGGATTATAGGAAGAAGAAATGATGTAGAGGAACCTCATCTCCCATAAATGCTCCAGGGGGACTTTGGAATATATTAGTATAACCATAAATAAGAAGAATCACCTGTAGCTCCAACCATAAGAAGATATCTGGAATCCTCTGGAAACCCTAAAATAGACTAGCCAGGATAATTGAAAAGTGGAGCTCAGGGAATAAAAGTGTTGGATGGATTAGGGTCTGTTAAATCCTTGCACCAGTCTCAGTGATGAAAGAAACATCCTAGACAAAGTCCAACCCAGGTATCCTAGAAGTCCGTATCAGCACGAACTAGCAACCCCTAGGAGAACTACAAGAAGCTGGTGTGGCATTAGGACCGTAAGGTCAAAAGAGAAAGGCCTTAGGCAAAAGCCAATGTAGGGCATCTTTGAACCCTGGTTGGGAGCCCAGTGCAGGAAAATCCTTGAGGCCTAGTAGCAGTGGGGAAGGAATCCAGTCAGAACCTGTGTAGGGGGAGCTCCAAGTGTCCTGGGGCAAAAGATCCCAGGCAGACTTAGCAGTGGAGTAGCCTCAGAGTTCCTTGAAGGAGGAACCTGACCATAGCATTTGTTTCAGGAGCTTAGTTCAAGCACAGGCCAAACATCCTCCTTCTCCCTTCCCAAACAAGATACTAAAGTTGATGAGATTAATAAACCGAGGAAAACTCTGAATATTACAAGGAAATACTTTGGTCTGAGAGATGCACAGGGGAGTGAAGTTCAAGGAGAATGGTGGCTTCACAACAATTACAGGTAAAACCTTGGAGAAAAAAATGTCTTAGCCATCTTAATTGCAAAAGTACCTGGAAGAAATTAAATAAGAGATACAAAATGGAATAGCCAAGGAGTAAAAAAAAAAAAAAATGGCAAGGAAAACTGATACTTTAAAAAAGATGGTGAAAAACCTCATTCAAGGACTGAATGACGTGATAGAATGAACACATAGAAAACAATGACTCAAAATTACAAGAAATACTTTTCCAGTTTAATAGCTTTTAATTTTACTAAATTACATGCAAAAATAATTTTCAACATTTACCTTTGCAAAACCTTGTGTTCCAGTTTTTCTCCATCCTCTCCTTTTAATCCCTCCCATAAAGAGCAAGCAATCCAATAAGAGTTAAACATATTCAGTTCTTCTAAACATATTTCCATCTTCATCATGACAAGCAAGAAAAATCAGATCAAAAAGTGAAAGAAAGGAAAAAAAGAAAAAATTAACCAAACAACAGCAAAAATAAGGTGAAAATACTATGTGTTGATTCATATTCAGTCTCTATAGTTCTCTCTCTGGATGTAGATAGCTCTTTCCATCACGAGTCTACTGAAGTTGCCTCGAATTACCTCATTGTTGAAAAGTACCAAGTCCATCACAGTTAATCATCACATAATCTTAAACAAGAAATATTAAAAAAAAAAAAAGATTGAAAGAAAAAAACAGAACATGCAAAGGTAGTTTTCAATATTCACCTTTGCAAAACCTTGTGTTCCAAATTCCTTGACTCCACCCCTACCTCACATCCTCAAGAGAACAATCCAATGTAAGTTAAACATGTGCAATTCTTCTAAACATATTTTTAAAGAAATATATTTTTTCTTTTTTTAAAAAAAAATAATAGCTTTTTATTTTCAAAATACATGCAAAAATAATTTTCAACATTCAAACTTGCAAAAACTTGGGTTCCAAATTTTTCTCCCTCATCTCCACCCACCCCTCCCCAGACTACAAATAATCCAGTATTGGTTAAACATGTGTACTTCTTCTATACATAAAGAGAATATATTGTAAGAATTGGACTAAATTTTTAAAAGTCTGGATAAAGCAAATGACTATCTGGTGAGGCTTTACAAATAGTTAAAGAAAGAAAGAAAAGGAAAGGGAAAGAATATCTGACCGAATGTGGGATTCCAGAAAATGGCAAGGAAAAATAGGAAAGTTTTCTTATGCAATGCAAAAAAACAAAAACAAAAACAAAAACAAAACCCCAAGAAAACAATAGAATAGGAAAGACAAGAGATCTCAACTAAAATTAGAAATATTAAGGGAAACTTTCATACAAAAATGTGCATGATGAAAGACAAAAATGGTTAGGAATTTAACATAAGCAAAAGAGATTAAGAAGAAGTGTCAAGAATATGCAAAAGAATTATGCAATAATTTAAAATTTACTATCATTGTGGTTACTGATCTAGATTCAGACATCCTGGATAATGAAATCAAGTGGGCCTTAGGAAGCATGGCTAATAATAAGAGTAATGAAGATGATAGAATTCCAGTTGAGCTTTTAAAAACCCTAAAAGATTTTGTTGTTAAAATGCCCAACTCAATATGCCAGCAAATTTGGAAAACACGACAGTTGTAGCAATTTGAATCCCAGTCCTAAAGAAGGGTAATGGCAAAGAAAGTTTAAATTACTGGGCAATTGCACTCATGTCACATGTCAGCAAGGTTGTGCTTAAGATTCTATAAGCTGGGGGAGGATTTGGGGGAAATGGCAGAATAGATAGGTAAATTTAAAGTTCTCCAGATTTCTCCCCATAGTTAGAACAAATTTGCTCTTCAGGGTGAACATAGATTAGTGAGAAGTTGAGAGGATTTGGGACAGAACCAGGGTCCTTGTGACACAACTGGAAAAGATTGGAAGAAAGACCCCAGGTGGGTGATAGTATGAAGTGCAAACATCTCCAGGTTAGCTCTGCAGAAACTCCACGTGGGGAGCCCTGGGGTTAGCTGGGGTTGGCTGCAGCCTTCGCAGGAACTTTCCTCTCCTGAATGAAGATTTAGGGAGTCTGAATTTGGGAAGACTGAGGGAAGCTCAGCTGATTGGGAGCACCAGGCCCAAATGTGTTGCAGAGACATGGCCCTGAGCGGGAAGGAACCAGCACCTGTGAGTGCAGAAGCAGAGGGACAGGGAAGCTGCTGGCTATGGGCACTTGCTGGTTTGTGGGGTTCCTGGTCAGAGGGGAGAGCTGAAGTAAAGTCAGAGACCCCCTACACACACACACACTCCACAATTAGAGGTGCTTACACTATACTTTTTTTTTTTTTTTTTTGCTGAGGCAATTGGGGATAAGTGACTTGCCTAGGGTCACACAGCTAGGAAGTGTTAAGTGTCTGAGGTCACATTTGGGAGTGTAACAGAAAAGAACATAAAAAAGCTGGTGTGGAATTTAACATTTATATATATATATATAGTCTTGACTCTTCCTGGCTAATAGAAAAGAATTGGAAGCAGTTTCCGATTTGTAGTCATGAAATTAAAAGATGCTCAATCTCTGGAAGGAAAGCTATGCAAAATCTGGAGAGTATACTAAAAAGTAGAGACATTACTCTTCTAACAAAAGTTCAAATAGTCAAAATAGTGTTTTTTTCCTAGTAGTGATGTATGCCAGTGAAAGTTGGATTATAAGAAAAATTGAGCACTGAAGAATCAATGCTTTCAATTGTGGATTCTTGAGAAGACTTTATAGAGTCCCTTGGACAGCAAGAAAATCAAATCAGTCAATACTTAAAAAATATTAATTCAGGCTATTCACTGGACAGTCAAATACTTAGGCTGAAGCTTGAAAACTCTTGTCATATAATGAGGAGACAGAACTCCTTGGAAAATACCTTGATGTTAAGAAAAATTGAATACAAATAGAAAAAGAAACAGCAGCGGATGAGATGGATAGATAGTATCATGGAAACAACTAATATGAACTTGAATTGATGTTGAGAAATAGTGGAAGATAGAAGAGAATAACATGCCGTGGTCCATGGTGTCATAAAGAGTCAAACATGACTAAACAACTGAACAACAACAATGTATTTCAAGAAATTAGAAATAACCCCCCCCCATAACTCTTAAAGCCAGAAAGCAAAATGAAAGTGGAAAGAATTCAATGGTCATCTCCTAACAGAAACACCAAAATAAAAATTCCCAGGAACATTATAGTCAAAATCCAACATTTTCAAATTAAAGATATAATACTACAAGCAGTCGAAAAGAAAGTTCAAATTCCAGACAACCACAATAAACATCACACAGGACTTGACAGTTACTGTTTAATTGGAGAAGAGAACTTGGAATACAATAGTCCAAGAGACAAAAGATAAAGACTTATGACAAAGATAACCTCTAAGTCAAAATGAAGTGATAATGATATTCTAAGATACAAAGAAATAATAAGACAAAGTCACAAGAATGAAAAAAACAGAAGAGAATGTGAAACATTTCATCAAAAAAACCCAAAACAACACAACTGATCTGCAGAACAGATGGAGGAAAATTAATATAAGAATAGTTGGACTGCCCAAAAAGCAGAAATAGAAAAAAAAGATAATCTACCAATCACCATTTGAAAGAGATCCCAAGAAGAAAACTTAGAGGAATATTATAGCCAAATTCTTTTCTCTCTTTTTAAAAATAGTACTTTGTTTTTCCAAATATATGCGAAAATACTTTGCCAAACCTTGTGTTCCAAATTTTTCTTCCTCTTTTCCCTCCTCCTCTCTCCCCAAGACAGCAAGCAATCTGATATAGGTTAAACATATGCAGTTCTTCTAAATATATTTCTATATTTGTCATGGATAACCAAATTCCAATGCTATCAGGTTAAGGAGAAAATATTGGAAATAACAAGAAAAAAAATATTGTGGAGTCACAGTAAAGATTACAAAAGACCCAGCAGCTTCAATGTTGAAGAATTATAGATCTTGGAATACAAAATTTCTTTCTTTCTTCCTTTCTTTTTTTCCTGAGGCAATTGAGATAAAGTGACTTGCCAAGGGTCACACAGCTAGGAAGTATTAAGTGTCTGAAGTCATATTTGAACTCAGGTCTTCCTGACTTCAGGTCTGGTGCTCTATCCACTGTACCACCTAGCTGCCCCAGAATACTACTAAATTTTCAAGGTTACATCCAACATTTTAATTTCAAAAATCAACTCTGAACTACTCCCATCCTTACTTTTATTTGTGTGCTGCTGAGTGGATAGAGAGGAAGTCATAAATGCTGACTTGATCCACTGCAAATATGTTATCTAATCTCAATTAGTCTCTCACTGAAAAAAAATAAAATAAAATAAAAATCCTTTTATTTATCTCTAATTTATTCTTTGGGCAACTAGTGGTGCAGTAAATAGAACACTGGACTTGGGATCAGGAAGATGCACCTTCATGAGTTCAAATCAGGCCCCAGATCCTGGGCAAACCACTCAACTCTGTTTGCCTCAGTTTCCTAATCTGTAAAATCAAGCTGGAGAAGGAAATGGTGAAAAATTATGGTATATGAAAGTAATGGAATATGGTTGATGCTGAATGAAACAAGTAGAACCACCCTCAGAACTATCTTTTGATTAATTCTGATTGTGTGGAATGGAGATATAAGGTGAAGAACTTACAGGAATGTGTGAATTCTTTTTCTGTATTTTATTTTCATTATTTTTGTGTCTCCCTATGACCAGCATAAATACAATATGTGCAGGCCTATATTTACTCAACCTAAGTTGGTGACATTTATCAGTGTTTGACATTTATCGATATTTAGTTTATTAGCTTGACCACTGTTGACTCGATTATCTAAAAAAATATCTAAAAACTGTAAAAGACAGTGACCTGAGATTTCTCTGAGGGCCTGGGAATTAGAAGAGATTAGCAATAGTGAATGCAGAGTGGTACAAGGGTGTTCGCAAATGTAGTGAATGCTTAGAGGCAAGCATTTATAAACAGGGCCTCATATAACTGTGTAGTTAGATACAGGACCATGGTATCCTGTATCTAAAATGTTGTTTGGAGGAAATGGAGATTCGTCTAATTAAGTTAAGAAAGAAATTCTAACTGAATGGATGTCCATCAGTTGGAGAATGGCTGAATAAATTGTGGTATATGAATATTATGAAATATTACTGTTCTATAAGAAATGACCAACAGGATAATTTCAGAAAGGCCTGGAGAGACTTACACGAACTGATGCTGAGTGAAATGAGCAGGACCAGGAGATCATTATATACTTCAACAACAATACTATATGATGACCAGTTCTGATGGACCAGGCCATCCTCAGCAATGAGATCAACCAAATCATTTCCAATGGAGCAGTAATGAACTGAACCAGCTACACCCAGAGAAAGAACTCTGGGAGATGACTAAAAACCATTACATTGAATTCCCAATCCCTATATTCATGCCCACCTGCATTTTTTATTTCCTTCACAAGCTAATTGTACAATATTTCAGAGTCTGATTCTTTTTGTACAGCAAAATAACATTTTGGTCATGTATACTTATTGTGTATCTAATTTATATTTTAATATATTTAACATCTACTGGTCATCCTGCCATCTAGGGGAGGGGGTGGGGGGGTAAGAGGTGAAAAATTGGAACAAGAGGTTTGGCAATTGTTAATGCTGTAAAGTTACCCATGCATGTATCCTGTAAATAAAAGGCTATTAAATAATAAATAAATAAATAAAAAAAGAAAGAAATTCTATTTAAGGTAAATACCTTATTAGAATTAGCTTAGAGAATGTTTAAGGAGCTTGGGAAAGAAGAGAAATAGCAAAATAAGCTATGGAAATATGGAATACCGTGGTTCTTGATAGGAAATCTAGAAAAGTTGGATTGTCAATGTAAGTGAAGATAAATTGTCCTTATGTTTTAGGCAATTAGAGGCTAAAGCCTTTTTTCAGTATTTTGTGTATTTTGAAGTATTTTAAATATTGTGCCTAGAAGCAGAGTTGTAGATTATAGTTTTAGTAATAACACAGATGAAAAAGACAAAAATTAATGGAAGTGGGACCTCAAAAGTAACAGAAAAGAAGTGTGATGTTTGATCCCCTATATTCTCTAGAAAGTGGGTTAAGCCCTGATGAAATTAGAAAATATAAGGAAAAAGAATGCAAGCAGGAGTGATGATGAAGATTGAAAGCAGAGCAGGTAGTAAGAAATCCTCAGACTTATCCCATGATTACCCTCAGGATACTATTTCCTGAAGAATGACTTCCTCCACAGAAAAGTCAGAGAAGCTTTAGGAACATTTCTAAAGAACCAATTTCACAACTAAGGAAGTTGGAAGGTCATTAATGAAATTTAAACAACAAACTAATGAATCAGAATGGTTAATGAGGGTATCGTTGACTGGCTCAGTTTTATTTATTAGAAAATTTAACTGATTTATTACAAATCACAGAAGATTTGCTTTCACAAAGTAAAACTGAACCAATTAAAGACCAAAGATGGAAATTTCCTTTTGCCTCTTTTCAGGTAGATAAAATGGGGAGCTCTTCATAATTAGTTCCACAAAGATAATTTCTTTGTATGGTTGGATCCCTATAGGGAAACACTAAAGGAAGAGATGAAATTTCTTAAAGATGAGTTTGTGAGAACTCCAGCATAGTTTCCCTTCCACACCTAACTACTCCAATAAAGATCTAAGAAGAGCACTAGGCTAAATAGTGATTTGGAAATCCAAAGAAAAAAAAATTGCAAGTCCATTTTCCAGCCCAACAAACAAGAAGAAGAGCTAGCCAGTAGCTGCTCCATTTTATTGTGGGATTCACCTTCTTTCAGTACCACAGGTCAGAATACCACTGCCTGTGGCTGGTATACCACAATGATGAGATCAGGAACAGATACAGAGGATGTCTCAAATAACTAAAAAGGGTTTTAGCCAATCTGGATGGAAACTGGATTTTTCTTCTATCTATGGTTATCTTAAGGACAGATAATGCCTATTGTTTCCAGAAGGATCAGACTGAAGAACCCAAGAGTTTTTGATATCTTAAATTCACAAGGCTGCTACCAAATAATGCTCAGATTAAGATTGCTCAACTATGCTCAGCTAGGTAGTGTAGTAGACAGAATGTTAGGCCTGGAGTCAGGAAAACTCATCTTTGTGGGTTCAAATTTAGCTTTAGGTACTCACTAACTATGGAACCCCTGATTTGTCGCAGTTTTTCATTTCTAAAATCACTCCAGTCTCTTTGACAAGAAAACCCCTACTGAAGTCACAAAGATTCAAACACAACTTAAAAATCACACAACAATAAAACAAAAGTCTGGGTTCCTGGGGAACATTGTCTTTTTAAGTGCCATTCCCAATGCTTTATATAAAAGACATTTAACAAAGTCCACAAAGCACAGCTCCAAATGTTCTCCTCAAAATTGTGTAGCGTCCCGAAAAACTTCCTTCAGCACAGCTTTAAGACAATCCCCAAATTCCAGTCTTCCAGTAGGAGTGCGGCAGTGGTACTTAGGCCTACCATAGCTGGTAGACTAGGAATCTGTTATTACTCCTCAAAGAAATATTATGCAAATGTAACAAATGATAGCTTATTTCATTTATCATCTTTTTTTTCTCTATTTTTTCCTATTCTGTGTATCATGAGAATTTCTCCTTACATCCCTTCTCCTCCTTACTCCCAGAAGAACATTCTATAAATAAAGAATATATATATATATATATATATATATTTTTTTTTTTTTTTTTTTTGGCTGAGGCAATTGGGGTTAAGTGATTTGCCCAGGGTCACAGCCAGGAATTGTTAAGTGTCTGAGGTCACATTTGAACTCTGATCATCCTGACTTTAGGGCTGGTGCTCTATCCACTGCACCACCTAGTTGCCCCCAGAATATTTTTTATTATAACTTTTTTAAATATATCTAAACATTTCCAAATTACATGTGAAATTTTTCAATGCTCATTTTTTTTCATTATTTTAAGTTTCAAATTCATGCTCTCTTGCCTGCCCCACCCCCATTATAGGTCACTTTCTTAAATACACTTTACTATTAGATAATCAAGGTGAAGAGACAATAATCATGTCCATTAAGCATCTAGGTTACCTGAAACATTCACAAGACCTACACTCAATCCCTAAAGTTATTATGCATATTATTGCACAAAACCAAAAGCTTTGAAAATAAGAAATCTTTCACGGTATTAAACAATTTGCTTACATACGCATATTTTACACCATCACCATTGAACCGCAGTGAAAGTGGGAGAGCTACCTGAGTAGTAACCTTTGTCAGAACCTCTTTATATTTCTCTTTTGTAGCATTCAAGTTATTCACATAAATGATATGATGTTTTCTATGATAAAAATGCATGATCTGTGCATTAAGAATATCTTTCTTAAAGAAAGACCAAAAAAGAAGAGAAAAAGAGCCAGCAAAACTGATTAATACATTGAAAAAAAATCTGAAAACATCTACACTCTTCCACACCTGTGGACCTCCTACCATTGCAAAGGACTAGGATTGGGGCCATCTTCTCACATCTCTTCTTTGGGATCATATTTGTCTTTTTAAATTTTGAAACATTCATTTTTCATTTCTTTGTGGCTGAGGGTTTTTTTAAAATTTACCTTGTTGTACTCACTGTGTTTATTGTTTTCTTGGCTCTATTTTCTTCTACATCAGATCATGGAAGTATTTCTAAGTTTTTCTATATTTATTATGTGCCATTTCTTGCAGCACATTTGTGTCCTTCAGTTTATCCAGCCATTCTACAATCAATGGCTATCTACTTTGTTTCTGGTTCTTCACTGCAACAAAAAGAGGTGCTATAGGCTAAAGGTTATTGGGGTATATATTTCTAGTAGTAGTATCCCTGGGTCAGTGGGTATAGATATTTCATTCATTTTATTTACGTAATTCCTAATTATTTTTGAAAATGTCTGTACTGATTCACAGCTTTACTAGTGTTCTTACCTCCTTATAACTCCTCCAATATTGACTGTTCCCATTTTTCAGGGCATATTCTTAAAAACACAGCATATATACACTGATTTCTAGTTACTGGATAGCCAACCCTTTAATTCCCCCAAAGATAATGGTAAGGTAAATTAAAGCCATCTCTAGAGACATCACCAGAAAAACTGATGGGAGAATTTACCAGTCAAGTCCACTGCTGAAGCAGTCAACATTAAAGCCCTTACAGAATATAAGAATACAGAATAATATTCTTATGCATTTCCCTTTATCATTAACCCTGATCAAGGCTTCCATTTTATTGTAAAGAAGGTCCAACGTGACTCTCTTCAACAATGAGATGATCCAAATCAGTTCCAATTGTTCAGTAATGAAGAAGCCATCTACACCCAGTGAAAGAACTATGAGAAATGAGTATGGACCACAACATAGCATTTCCACTCTCTCTATTACTGTCTGCTTGCATTTTTGTTTTCCTTCTCAGGTTATTTTCACCTTCTTTGTAAATCTGATTTTTCTTGTGCAGCAAGATAACTATATAACTATGTATCTATATATTGTATTTAACATATATTTTAACATATTTAACATGTATGAAACTACCTGCTATCTAGGGTAAGGGGTGGGGAGAAGGAAGGGAAAAGTTGGAACAGAAGGTTTTGTAAGAATCAGTGTTGAAAAAATTATCCATGTATATATCTTATAAATAAAAAGCTATAAAAATAAAAATAAAATAAAATAAAAAAGGTCTAAGATTTGGGACTGTTGCCATTATATTCATTGACTTTTCCCATTGTATATGCCATCTTCAAGCAATTGGTATCATTGAATATTAAAATAGATTTTTAAAACAACATCTTAGTCTTCACATCACTGATGATTAGGGTTTGGGAGTCCTATTTCCCAAAGGACTCTTTGCTAAATCAGTTTGATGCCCAGACAGTAGGGAGTCTCAGCTCTCTACTACAGCAGCTTCTCTGAGCCTGCCTTCAAGGTTTACTTGATCAGCGTGGACTGTTCTTAGACATAGAATCAGGTAACCGTCTCCAATATTTCCCTATTCCATTCTTAGGAGTCTCCTAGGTCTTGAGGTTTCTGCCCCTTCATAAAATTATTTATAACCAGAAATTATTCAGCCACCCCTTAATTGGCAAATTTCCTTCCCCATAGAATAGTTTGGACAATTGTACTTTACACTGGAAAGTACTGCATCTTTCATAAGTGAGCAGTTTGATCTTGGAAAGGGATAGAAAATAAACTGTTGCTCAAAGAAAAACAAACCAATTTGGGAAGACTTTAATAACTATATTTTTGTTTTTGAACAGTTTGGTTGTTAAAAGGGGCAGAGAATTTTTGTTTATGAAAATCTGATAAAATGCAGGTGTAAAGAAACTGTTTTAAGAGAAAATGTACACCAGCCCTGAAGTCAGGAGGACCTGAGTTCAAATATGATCTCAGACACTTAATGCTTCCTAGCTGTGTGACCCTGGGCAAGTCACTTAACCCCAAATACCTTAGCAAAAAAGGGGGGGGGGAGAGAAAGTGAAAAGAGAGAGACTGTTGGGAGAAGTAAATAGAGAATTTAAGGAGCCTGATACAGGCATTGTAGTCCCTTAATCCAAGTAAAAACTTGAAGTGTCAAATCTAACAACTTATTGAAAACTGGAATCATTAACTATGAAGTGTTAGCTTTGCAACTGAATAAGACCTTTATAGGTCTATAGGATGAAAAGAATAAAGAATTTATTATATGTAAGGCATTGTGCTAAGCACTTGACAAATATTGTCTCCTTTGATCCCACAGCCCTAAGAGATAAGTTTTATTAATATATCCATTTTATAGTTAAGGATACTTAGGAAGACAGAAGTTGAATAATTTGCTCAGTATCACACAGCTAACAAGTGTTTGAAGCTGGGTTTAAAGTCTGATCTTTGTGATTCCATGCCCAATGCTCTATTCGCTGAGACGTTTACTTTTAACTCGGATAACTTGTTCACCCAATATGTCCTCACACTGGCAGTTCTGGACTTCCATAGAAGGATCATCAAGATGTATTTACAACTCAAATCTTTTCAGGATCTTAGAGGTAACTCTTTTGTGAGGAAAGTAAACTCCCTTTCCTTCCTCCTTTATGATTTCTATCTACATATAATCAGTCCCTGAGATAGCAACTTAATTCTTTTAAAAAATAGATTTTTTTGTTGATATCTTTTGCTTTTATAAGCACCTAAATTTTCTCCTGAAACCTTCCCCTTTTCCCTCCTAAGAACCATCTTTCATAACAAAACAAAACAAAAAAAATTTAAGAGAAAGATTATAAAATTCAGCAAAATTAGGTCAACACATTAAAAAAATATCTAATCTTATAGGAATGTTCCATACGTATTGATTTCAACTTCTGCAAAACAGCAAGGGGAGGCATTTTATTATATTTCTTCTTTGGGGCCAAACTTACCCTTAAAATAGGATGTGTGTATGTCCACACAGATCCATCCTTTCTCAAGGAGGCATGAGTACTTATTTCTTTCTCTTTTTTTCATTTCCTTTCCTTTTATTTTTAATTTTTTTAACACACATTGCTTTATGAATTATGTTGGGAGAGAAAAATCAGAGCAAAAGGAAAAAAACCATGGGAGAGATAAAAAAAAAACAGAAAAAAAGAAGTGAACATAGTATGTGTTGAATTACATTTTGTCTCCTTAATTCTTTTTCTGGATGCAAATGGCATTTTCTGTCCAAAGTCTATTGGAATTGTTTTAGATCACTGAACTACTGAGAAGAACCAAGCCTTTCGTAATTGATCACCACACATTTTTGCTGTTACTGTTCCTGGTTCTGCTTCATGTAAATCTTTCCAGGTCTTTCTAAAACCAGCTTATTTATTAGGTTTTAATAGAACAATAATATTCCATTATTTTCATATACCAAAACTTGTTCAGCCATTCCCCAATTGATGGGCATCTATGAGTAATTATTTCTAGAATTTCTACCACTCACTCTTCTCAAAGGGAGACTTTGATTCCACCAGGAGGAAAACACGAGGCTAGATGGGGTCACAAGACTGTCCACTCTGCTCTCATTGTAGCAATCTAGAATTATATCAATTTGTCCCCCTAAATAATTCTAGTTTAGGGGAAATTGATCTTTAGTTACTCTCATGGCTGATGTCCCTTATTTTTTCTTTCATTTTTATATTATCCTCAATTGCATGTAAAATAACTTTTTTTGTTATACATGTACATCCATTTTTAAAAACATATTTTCTTATGAATCATGTTGGAAAAGAAAAATCAGAACAAAACAAAAATCATGAGAATAGAGATGATAACTCTAAGGAAGATATTAAATGGAAATGGGAAGGAGAATACTTATTTCTCAGCTGTGTATGGAAGCTTCAAAAAAAATTAAACATATATGAATGGATAAAAACTCCACAAACAAATACAGAAAAACAAATTCTAAATGCATTATTGTCTGAACACAATGCAATTAAAATTACATTCATTAAAGGACTTTTAAAGCATAAGTTAAAAGTGCATTGGAAACAAGTACTATTCTAAAGAATGGACAGATGAAAGAATAAATCATAGAAACAATCAAAAATTTCATTAAATATAATGACAATAATGAGAAAACACACAAAAAATTTGTGAAATTGTGCCAAAGCAACACTTAGGGAAAATTTTATATCTCTAAATACATATAACAAATTGGAAAAAAAGAAACTGCAAAATAATAATAAAGAAATAAATCATTAAATTTAATTAAATTTATTTAATAATAAATAATAAGAAAATTTAATAAAATAAAGAAAATAATAAAACCAAAAAATTAAAAGCTCTGAATTAAACAATGAAATAGAAACTTTGATTAATTCATGATCATCTATGATTTAGAATGCTGCCCACCTCCTGAGAGAAAAATGATGGATTAAATGTACAGAATAAAACATGAAGTTTTGGACATGGCTCATGTGGGGATTTGTTTGGCTTCACAATACATGTATTTGTTGCAGAAGTTTTGTTTCTTTTTTTCTGAATGGGGCGATGGGAGGAAGAAAAGGGAGATACTTGTTAATTGAAAAAAAATTTTTTAAATAGGTTAAAAAGGTAGGTTTTATATATATATATATATATATATTTTTTTTTTTTTTTTCTCAGAAGATATTAGGATTGGACACTGGGAAGTCATATGCATAGAAGTAGTTTTTAAAATTGTAGACATGAATGAATTTGCTAAGTAAAAGAATATGGAAAAAAAGACATATCCATATGAGAAACATCCATATTAGGGGATCATGAAAGGATAAGTAATTAATTGAAGGAGATAGAGGAGTTCAAGACTTAAAGTTGAAATACCTAAGATTTTTTTAAAGTATGAGACTTTTAATTTGTTTCCCACATTCAAAGAATGCTTAATTCCAAAGTCTCTCAAAAGTATGCATTGACAGAAAATTGCTCTAAAATAATATTATTATTTACATTTTTTATTTTATGACTCAACTTTCCCCTGAATGTTTTCATCATTGCATATATCAAAAATTATTTAAAAGAAAAAATAAGAGAGATAAATGAGCAAAAATCAAGCAATAAATATTTTAAAAGTTAAACATATATGCAATGTTTCATAGCCTTGAAGTTCTCACAAAGTAGTAGAGGAATTGGTTTCTTTGAGGCCATGCTTGTTCTCTTTGATTTTTGCCAAATTCCATTTCATTTTTTGGTGCTTTTTCTTTCCATTTTTTTACATTGTTCCAATTATTGTGTATATTGTTTTCCTAGTTCTGTTTACTTCCCTTTTTATCAGTTCATGTAAATCTTTCCATGCTTCTCTATATTAATTATATAGATCATTTCTTATGGCATAGTAATATTCCATTACATGGACAAAAAAATTAAACAACAGTATAACTATTATTATAGTCTTCTGGAAGATTGAGAATTAAATATCAGAATATGAAACATTGTGTGGATCCACTGAAGAGGTATTTATCATTTTATTCATTCTGAATTCTTCTCCTCAAGGTGGATGTCAACCAAGGATTCGGCTCATCCTGTGATCATCTTGTCCAAGAGCAAAAATTATTCTGACCACACTCAATTCCAACCAATGGATCCAGGTTCTTCAGGCTTCTTGAACTCATAAGGCCACTTCTAGATACATCCACCTTGAAATTGCTCAGTCACCTATATTCAGGGAAGGAACACAAAATTGAAAAAGACATCTAGCAGTCTAAGATCTAAACTGAACCCACTAACTAAACCAAGCCCCTGCTTTAGTTCTCTTTGTACTTGTAATTCATTATCTCTCTTTGGGTAGGAGGAAGGGTACCAAAGGGACTTTACCTCCCTGCTCTAGCCCCTACTCCCTAGGAAGAGATTCAAATACTCTTGACACCATAGTTGCTGCTTTGGTGGAGTTCTTTTTTCCCCCCTTTTCAATAGTATTTTATTTTTCCAAATACATGTAAAGATAGTTTTCAACATATATTTTTGTAAAACCTTGTGTTCTAAATTTTTTTTCCTCCTTCCTTTACCTTTCCACTCCCCAAGACAGCAAGCAATTTGATATAGGTTAAATATGTGCATTCCTTTTAAAAATATTTCCATATTTGTCATATCATGCAAGAAAAATCAGACCAAAAGAGGGGGAAAAATCACAAGAAAAAACCAAACAAACAAAAAGATGAAAATACTATGCTTTAATTCACATTCAGTCTCCATAGTTCTTTCTGAATGTGATTGGTATTTTCCATCCCACATCTATTGGAATTACCTTGAATCATGACATTGTTAAGTGCTGGAATCTTTACAAAGTGTAAAGTCATTAGAGTTGATAGAGACAATAATTATCTAATTTAGTATGATACTTAGCAAATCCTCTAGCTCATTAATGTATTTAAGTACTCATTGGAGTTCACATGTCTAGGAGATTTCAGGATTTAGTATGGCATATCTGAATTCACACCTCCCTTAATCCCTGCCTCCAGAAGGCGGAGTCAGCCTTTTGCACTCAGCATAAATAGAGCTTCAGTGAGCCACTCCAGAGAGTTACTTCAAACATTGCAAGGGGTCGGAGAGGAGCACTCTGGGAGGAAGCCCACAAGCCCTCTCTCTCAGAGGCAAGAGAGATTCATTCCATCTGGAGGCTGAAGAAAGCAGAAGCAAAGGACAAAGCTGCAAGAGCTCTTAGAACCAAGGAGAGAGAGCAGAGGTAGAAGCAAGGGACAATCTGCAAGAGCTCTTGGAGCAAGAGAGATAGGCCTCTGAGCTAATCGGGCCCAAGGAAAGAGACAAGACTTGGAAGGAGAAAATAAATGTTTGCATTTTATCAGCTGGCTGCATTTTGGGTGATTATTTACTTGTAACTGAAACTAAGGCTGCCTCCAGAAAACCTCCCTGAGAAACCTCTCTCCCAGAGAGAACTATTATTATTTTAAAGAAGAAACACCACAGTTAAGAAGAGCTAAGTCCATCACAAATGATCATCACATAATCTTGTTGTTGCTGTGTACCATATTCTCCTGGTTTTGCTCATTTCACTCAGCTTCAGTTCATGGAGATCTTTTAAAGCTTTTAATTTTCAAAACATAATTTTTGTGTTAACCTAACCTTTGTGTTTCAGATTTTCTCCTCTTTCCTCCCATTCCCTCCCCTTAATGGCAAGCAATCCAATAAATGTTATACGTGTTAAAATACATTTACGTCTTTCTAGGCTTTTCAGAAATCATCCTGCTGATCGTTTCTTATAGAATAATAATATTCCTTTATCTTCATATACCATAACTCATTTAGCTATTCCCCAACTGATGGCATCCACTCAATTTCCAATTCCTTGCCACAAAAAAAGAGCTACTACAAAAATTTTTGCAAATGTAGGTCCTTTTCCCTTTTTTATTTTCTCTTGGGATACAGACCCAGTAGGGACACGGTTAGATCAAAGGGTATGCATATTTTATTGCCTTTTGGGCATACTTCCAAATTGTTTTTCAGAATGGTTAGATTATTTCACAACTGGTAGAAGTCCTTTTCACTCCTTTGTAAAGTGCCCTTAAAAATTCCCCATAAGTATCTACAAGAAGTAGTGGATCTCTGTCCATCCTATCCTTACAGCCATTGCCACCATCTCAGCTGGTTTGGACTAACAAGAAGTCCAAAAATCTTGTCTTTTTGAAGCTATAAGGTCTTCTTCTTGTCAAGATGAAAGGAAAGGAGGAGACTAAGGTCAAAGGTGATTTGCTAATTGACTCTTTGGGGACTTAGCGGTTCACTACTTGCTGAAATCCACCTCCAGGAATTAGGTTTGAGTCATGGATTTTTACTACTTGTACAGTAATTTACTTAGCCTCTGGGTATCGGTTTCTTTGCCAGCATAATGGGAATCTCACATATCCAGAATCTCTCTAATGGTATTTTGGAAATGTGAAAGTCTAGGGAGCTGCTTCTGGGAAAGTCATGATAACATAAAATGGAAATATCATTGGAAAGATGATGGAAAAAGTAATCTAAATAGTTTCACTCTATTAACCATGTGACAAATGATAACTTCTTTGACTGTGACTGAGGACACTTTCAAAAGACCTCAAATGGCTTCCATCATTTTCTTTTGATTGCTCTCTTTTGGTTTGACTTTGTTAGGGATTTAAAGTTCTTCATAATCTGTACCCTTCCTACTTTTACAGACTTTAAAATTTTTTCTTTGTGATCCAGTGATTCTGGCCATCTTGCTGGGTTTTTTTGCACATGATGCTCCAACTACTAACTTCAGGTATTTTCACCAGGCATTCCTCCATATCCAGGATTCTCTCCTTCCTCATCTCTGCCTTCTGACTTTTTGAATTCCTTCAAGTCTTAGCTAAAATTAGAGATGTGCTGGATCCAGCTTGGACCTACTATCAAGAGCTGATTGTTAAATTTTCAGTGTGAGTGTTTATACTTTTGAAATCAACAAATGCTACAAACTAAGATTTGATTTATTATTTTATCAATTCAGTAGATTTAAGGGGGGGGGGGAAGGAAAAATGCTAATAATGCGGATTAAACTTACAAATGTGCTTCCTCTCTCCCTGATCACCTTTCATAATATTTTATTTTTCCAAATACATGCAAAAATAGTTTTCAATATTCACCTTTGCTAAACGTTGTGTTCTAAGTTTTTCTCCCTCTTTTGCTGCCCCTTCCCCAAGACAACAAGTTATCCAATATAGGTTAAACATGTAGAATTCTTCTAAACATATTTCCATATTCGTCATGCTGCACAAGAAAAATCAGATCAAAAGAGGAAAAGGAGAAAGAAAAAAAAACCAAGCAAACCACAACAAAAGTGAAAATACTATTGCTTTGATCCACATTCAGTCTCCATAGTTCTGTCAAAGGGTTACCAAGTTGAGATGGGGAAATAGGAGACTACCAATGTGTTGGGGAGAAATGTTTCTAATTTTGTTCTTGCTAAATGTCCCTTTGTAAAAGCTAATTGATGAAAAGTAGCTAAATGAAATTAGAGGAGCAATCACTACCTGGTGGCTAAAAGTAGAGGAAACACCACCATTGGATGCCTGAGCCAATTGTATGAGAGAAAATCACATCAAATCCCATGGGAACACCGTAGAAATAGTTTGGCTGTGGAGAAGTTAGGTCCAAGCATAATGCCTTCATCTAACCAGTGGGGAAGCTGGAAAGTGAACTCAGGTACTGCAAGGGGACTAATAGCACTATGTTGCTAAGGTTTCATCACCATAGTAACATTCTGGGAGGTAAGCCTTGAAATGTGGGCAGGAAGTATTCCCTAAGCCTCTGAATGAAACTGAATGAAAGTACCCCCTGTGTTCCAGACTTCCAGCTTCTAGGCTGTCTCCTATGTCTGGATGCTTTCCTTCCCTGTCTTCCTCAGAAATGTTGGGAAAACTGGAAAGTAGTTTGGCGGAAACTAACCATGTGCCAATATTTTATACCACTTAGCAAGTTAAGTTCAAAATGGGTATATGAAGTAGACATGAAAGGTGACATCATAAGCAAATTAGTGAAGCATGGAAGATATTACCTGTCAGATTTACGGATTGGAGAAAAGTTCATGACCAATAGAGAAGTTAAAATAGATAATTTTGATTATGTAAAATTTTAAAGTATTTTGATAGACAAAGTCAAAGCAGTTAAATTTAGGATAAAAGTCGGGAAATGGAGGAGAGGGGACTGAAATCAATAAAATACCAAATGAGCAAAGTCAAATTAGAACAAAATTAATTGAAATAAAAAGAATTTTCAGAATATATTATGCACAGGTATATGCTAATAAAATTGAGAACACAAATGAAATAGAGGAATATCTTTAAATATATATATAACACTAAAAACTAATTGGAAATTAATTTATCTAATTCTAAAATATGAATGGGTCAAAAAACAAGTCACAGACACAATCCATAATTTCATCAAAGAGAATGACAATAATGAGACAACATACCAAAACCTATGGGATGCAACCAAAGCAGTTCTTTTTTTTTTTTTTTTTTTTTTTTTAGGTATGAATAAGTTTTTAATAAATTTGAAATGTTTGAAAGGCTTTTGGTTCATTGTGATACAGGCAAATAATGACATAGAGAAACTATCCAGTGACTGGTTTACTAAGATCAACTCACTCCTATTATATGTATAAAACAAAGGGCTAGCTTGGAGCCAGTCATTTGAATGAGAGAAGACTGAGAATTCCACTGAAAGGGAATCCATGCTAGAGAAAAGAGAAATTAACTCCTCCTTTTATTTTTGTCCCCAGTGACCATGTTATAAGAAAGAATTTTTAAAATTAATTAATTTATTTATTTAATAGCCTTTTATTTACAGGTCATATGCATGGGTAACTTTACAGCATTAACAATTGTCAAACCTCTTGTTCCAATTTTTCACCTCTTACCCCCATCCCTATCCCCCAGATGGCAGGATGACCAGTAGATGTTAAATATATTAAAATATAAATTAGATACACAATACGTATACCTGACCAAAACGTTATTTTGCTGTACAAAAAGAATCAGACTCTGAAATATTGTACAATTAGCTTGTGAAGGAAATCAAAAATGCAGGTGGGCCTAAATATAGGGATTGGGAATTCAATGTAATGGTTTTTAGTCATCTCCCAGAGTTCTTTTTCTGGGCATAGCTGGTTCAGTTCATTACTGCTCCATTGGAAATGATTTGGTTGATTTCATTGCTGAGGATGGCCAGGTCCATCAGGACTGGTCATCATATAGTATTGTTGTTGAAGTATATAATGATCTCCTGGTCCTGCTCATTTCACTCAGCATCAGTTCATGTAAGTCTCTCCAGGCCTTTCTGAAATCATCCTGCTGGTCATTTCTTACAGAACAATAATATTCCATAATATTCATATACCACAATTTATTCAGCCATTCTCCAACTGATGGACATCTACTCAGTTTCCAGTTTCTGGCCACTACAAACAGGGCTGCCACAAACATTCGTGCACATACAGGTCCCTTTCCCTTCTTTATAATCTCTTTGGGATATAATCCCAGTAGTAACACTGCTGGATCAAAAGGTATGCACAGTTTGATAACTTTTTGAGCATAGTTCCAAACTACTCTCCAGAACCAAAGCAGTTCTTAAGGGAAATCTTATATCTCTAAATAACTACAGGAATACTGTAAAGAAAGAGGAGATCAATGAATTGGGCATGCAGCTAAAAAAGAACAAATTAACCCCCCCAATTAAATACTAAATTAAAAATTCTGAAACTCAAAGGAGAAATTAATAAAATTGAAACTAAGAAAACTATTTATTAGTTCAATAGTTTTCTTAGTTTCCATTTTATTAATAAATTATTAATAAAATTATTTTATTTATTTCTTAATATTTATATTATATATAACTGATGTAATAACTCATTTATTAATAAATTATTATTAAAATTAGATTAAATTATTTAATAAATAAAACTAAGAGTTGGTTTTATGAAAACAACAACAACAAATAGATAAATCTTTGGTTTAATTTGATTAGAAAAAGGAAAGAAAAAACAAATCACCAGCATCAAAAAAAAAAAAAAAAAAAAAAAAAAAGGCGGGGGAGTGAACTTACCACCAATGAAAAAAAAATAAAGCAATAATTAGGAGCTATTTTGTCCAACTGTAGCAGCAAATCTGACAACATACCCAAAATGGATGAATATTTACAAAAATATAAATTGCCTAGATCTACAGAAAAGTGAATAAATTACTTAAATAGTCTAATTTCACAAAAGAAAGAAAGAAGGAAAAATTGAACAAGCCCATTAAAGAACTCCCTAAGGAAAAAAATCTCCAAAGGCAAATGGATTCATAAGTGAATTCAACCAAACATTTAAAGAACAATAAATTCCAATACTATGAAAACTATTTGGGAAAATAAGTAAAGAAGGAGTCCTAACAAATTCTATCTATGACACAAATATGGTACTGATACCTAAATCAGAAAGAGCCAAAACAAGGAAAGAATATTATAGACCAATCTCCCTAATGAATATTGATGCAAAATTTTTAAATAAAATATTAGCAAAGGGATTATAGCAATTTATCAGCAGGATAACATACTATGGCCAAGTGGGATTTGTACCAGAAATGCAGGGCTGGTTCAATATGAGGAAAACTATTACCATAATTGACAATATCTATAACAAAACCAACAGAAATCATATGCTAATCTCAATAGATGAAGAAAAAGCTTTTGACAAAATACAGCACCTATTCCTATTAGAAACACTAGAGAGCATCAGGATTAAAAATATATATATAAAATATTGAAACTGTCAGAAAACCATTTAGAAATATTAAAAACCCAGAAAAAGAACTAGAACTAATTATAAAGAAACTACCAAAATAAATTTAAAAAAAAATTCCTAGTCCTGTTAGATTCACAAGAGAATGCTATCAAACTTAAAAAAAAAATTAATGCCTATATTTCATAAATTATCCTCAAAAAAATGAGAAAGAATCTTTTTATGAATTATTAGTTCTAATATCTAAACCAGGGAAACACAGAGGAAAATTTATAGGCTGATATCATCAATGAATATTGACTAAAAAACTTAAAACAAAATCCTGTCGAATTGACAATGGCAATTTATCCAAAAGTCATTCATTGTGTCCATGTGAGATTTGTACCAGGGATACAAGGATAATTTAGCATTAGAAAGACAATCAATATAATCAATCAAATGAAAAACCAAAATATTCAAAACCACTTAATCATCTAAATAGGTATCTTTTTAAAAAACCCTTGAAAAAATACAATAACATTTTATGCTAAAAATTCTACAAAGTATAAGCATAGAGAAGACCTTTTCAATATCATAAAATTATTTGTTTAAAACCCAAAGCAAATATCATGTTTAATGCAGATTTTCTTGAACACTTTCCAATAAATATAGTAGACAAAGATGTCCACTCTTTCCCCATTATGTGCAATGGTTCTGAAAATGATAGCAACAGCAATGACAAAAAAAAAAAAATTAAAGGCAGAAAGATATGTAAAGAGGAGATAAAATCACTCTTCTATGATGATGATATACTTGGAAAAATCCCAGAGAATCAGCAAAAATACTAATTGAGATAATAGCTTTAACAGTTTCAAGATACAAAATGAACCCTCAAAAATAAATAGCATTTTTATGTAATAATAACAAAACATAAAAAGCAATAATAAAAAGGGAAATCTTACTCCAGATAACTACAAAATATCGGGGATTGACCTATCAAAGCACACAAAAATCCTGTATGGATTTGATTACAAAATATTCGTTAAAGAAATAAAGAACAATTTAAGTGGCTGGAAGAATATTAATTACTCGTGGCTAGGCTGTGCCAACATAATAAAATTTGGTTCCAATATAATAAAAATGACAAGGCTACCAAAGTTAATTTATACTTTTAATGCTCTACAACCAAATTATCAAGAGGATACTTTATAGAATTTGATAAAAATAATAAGCAAAATTAATTTGGAAAAAATAAAGGATCTACTAATTAATTGGAAAAATATTAAATGCTCTTGGATAGGGCGAGCAAATATAATAAAGATGACAATATTACCTAAACTAATCTATTTATTTAGCGCTATACCAATCAGACTCCCAAAAAACTATTTTAATGACCTAGAAAAAATAACAACAAAATTCATTTTTTTTGGAGTCAACTAACTTTATTAAGCTTTAGGGCTCATACTTCTCAAAGCTCTAGGACTCATATTCTCAAAGCTCTAGGATTCATATTCTCTTTTATTTGTTTATTTAATAGCCTTTTATTTACAGGTTATATGCATGGGTAACTTTACAGCATTAACAACTGCCAAACCTCTTGTTCCAATTTTTCACCTCTTACCCCCCACCCCCTCCCCTAGATGGCAGGATGACCAGTAGATGTTAAATATATTAAAATATAAATTAGATACACAATAAGTATACATGATAAACATGTTATTTTGCTGTACAAAAGAATCAGACTCTGAAATATTGTACAATTAGCTTGTGAAGGAAATCAAAATCAGTGGCAAAATATAGGGATTGGGAATTCAATGTAATAGTTTTAGTCATCACCCAGAGTTCTTCTCTGGGCTGAGCTATTCATTCATTACTGCTCCATTAGAAATGATTTGGTTGATCTCGTTGCTGAGGATGGCCTGTCCATCAGAACTGGTCATCATATAGTATTGTTGTTGAAGTATATAATGATCTCCTGGTCCTGCTCATTTCACTCAGCATCAGTTCGTATAAGTCTCTCCAGGCCTTTCTGAAATCATCCTGAACAACAAAATTCATATGGAAAAACAAAAGGTCAAGAATTTCAAGGGAATTACTGAAAAAAAAAATCAAATGAAGGTGGCTTAGCTGTACCAGATCTAAAATTATATTATAGAGCAGCAGTTACAAACATTTGGTATTCTAAGGAAAGATTAGTTGACAGTGGAATAGATTAGGTTCAAGGGAAAAACACAACCTATAGCAACCTGTCTTTTGAAACCCAAAGACCCCAGCTTTTGGGATAAGAACTTACTGTTTGACACAAAAAATTGGAAAAAATTGAAACTAATATAGAAACAGGCATTGACCCAATTTTAAAATCGCAACCAAGGGTCAAATGGGTTCAGACCTAGCATAAAGAATGAAATTATTAAATTAGAAGAACACAGGATAGTTTATTCAGACCTGTGGAAGGGGAAGGCTTTATGACCAAAGCAGACTTACTGCACAAAATAGAAAATTTGAATACAAACGAAAAGTTTTTGTACAAACAAAACTAATGCAGACAAGATTAGAAGGGAAGCAAAAACGGGGAAAAATATTTTTTTACAGTCAAAGTTCTTGATAAAGGCCCTCATTTCCAAAATATATAGAGAATTAATTTAATTTATAAAAAAATCAAGAATTCTAATTGAAAATGGTCGGATAGAATGAAATTTCTAGATGAAGAAATTGAAACTATTTCTAGTCATATGAAAAGATGCCCAAGTCATTATTAATCAGAAAATGCAAATTAAGACAACCTAAGATAATTTACACACCGTGAGGTAGAATGACAGGAAAGATAGCTGAATGTTGAGGGGATGCGGAAAACTGACACTGATAAATTTTGGTGGAGTTTGGAACAATCCAACCATTCTGGAGAGTAGTTTGGAACCAGCCCCAAAAGTTATCAAACTGTGATCCCCTTTTTATCCAGCAGGTTACTACTGGGCTTATACCCCGAGGAGAAAAAGAAGGAAAGGGACCTAGTCCGAATGTTCATGGCAGCCCTTTTTGTAGTGGTAGAAACTGAAACGAATGGATGCCCATGTTGGAGAAGGTGAATAAATTGGGTTATGAATGTTATGAAATTACGTTCTGTAAGAAATGACCAACAGGATGATTTCGAAAGGCCTGGAGAATTTCAATAACTGATGCTGAGTGAAACCAAGGACCAGGAGATCATTTTATACTTCAACAACAAAATATGATGACCAGTTCTGATGGACCAGGCCATCCTCAGCAACAGACAACCAAATCATTTCCAATAGAGCAATAATGAACTGAACCAGCTACGCCAAGAAAAGAACTCTGGGATGACTAAAACCATTACATTAAATTCCAATCCCTATAATTATGCAACCTGCATTTTGATTTCCTTCAAAGCTAATTTGGGTAATTGTAAATATTTGGAGTCTGATTCTTTTTTTAAAAAATAATGTTTTGGTCATGTATACTTATTGTGTATCTAATTTATATTTTAATGTATTTAACATCAAATGGGTCATCCTCCACTGGGGGAGGGGGTGGGGGGGTAAGAGGTGAAAAATTGGAACAAGAGGTTTGGCAATTGTTAACGCTGTAAAGTTACCCATGCATATAACCTGTAAATAAAAGGCTATTAAATTTAAAAAAAAAAAAGGAAAAAATAAAGGATCTAGAATATCAAGGAAAAGGATGAAAAGAAATAGGGATAAAAAGGAAATCCAACTTCTAGATTTCCAACTACTTCATAAAACAGCAGTCATCCAAACAATCTGGTATTGATTAAAAAATAGAAAGTATTAGATCAGTGAAACAGCCTAGACACGAGAGAATCAGAAAAAACAATTTGTTTGGATTCAATTAGGAATTCAGTGGGACTCCATTAGGAAGGCAATAACTCAGTATTTGATAAAGTGGAAAAAAATAAATTACCAAGGAAAACCCCCTTATTTGATTTTTAAAAATAACAATTGTTGGGAAAATTGGAAAGTAATGTCAGAAATTAGTCTTAGACCAAAATTCATTTTCTCCATTACATTCTAAATGGATACATGATCTTCATATTATAGTATTTATGTAAAACAATTAGAAGAGAAGCAGACAGTGTTACTACTGGGCTTATATCCCAAAGAGATCTTAAAGAAGGGAAAGGGACCTGTGTGAGCACGAATGTTTGTGGCAGCCCTGTTTGTAGTGGCTAGAAGCTGGAAAATGAATGGATGCCCATCAGTTGGAGAATGGCTGAATAAATTGTGGTATATGAATGTTATGGAATATTATTGTTCAGTAAGAAATGACCAACAGGATGATTTCAGAAAGGCCTGGAGAGACTTACATGAACTGATGCTGAATGAAATGAGCAGGACCAGGAGATCATTATATACATCAACAACAATACTATATGATGACTAATTCTGATGGACATGGCCATCTTCAACAATGAGATGATCCAAATCATTTCCAATGGAGCAGTAATGAACTGAACCAGCTACGCCCAGTGAAAGAACTCTGAGAAATGACTAAGAACCTTTACATCGAATTCCCAATCCCTCTATTTTTGCCTGCCTGCATATTTTGATTTCCTTCACAGGCTAATTGTACAATATTTCAGAGTTTGATTCTTTTTGTGCAGCAAAATAACTGTTAGGACATGTATACTTATTTTGTATTTAATTTATACTTTAATATATTTAACATCTACTGGTCATCCTGTCATCTGGGGGAGAGGCTGGGGGGAAGGAGGGGAAAAATTGGAATAAAATGTTTGGCAATTGTCAATGCTGTAAAATTACCCATGCATATAACCTGTAAATAAAAAGCTGTTGTTGACAGAGAGAGAGAGAGAGAGAGAGAGAGAGAGAGAAGAGAAGCAGATTATATAACTCTTACAGTCATGGTTAGGAGACATTTTGTTAACCAAATAAGAGATCAATTCTTCTTACAAAACATAAAAAAGTATGTGATTTGATTACATTAAACTGAAAAACTGCACAGGATAAGAAAGGAGGCAATTAAATAGGGGGGAAAATCTTTGTATCAAATTTCTCAGATAATAGTTTGATAGCTTAGTTATATAAACAATTTACACACACATATAGATATATAACACACACATAAGACTAACAACTTTTCCCTGAAAGATAAATGGTCAATGGATATAAACAATTTTCAAGAGAATTTCAAGGTATTCACAATCATATGAAAAAACGCCACAAATTACTAATAAAGAGAAATTTACATCAAAATAACCCTGAGATTTCACCTTACATTCTGCAAATGGCAAATATGACAAAAAATAGGAATATTCAACGTTGGAGGAGATGCGGAATGATAGGCACACTAGTATATTTTGGCAGAGCTGTGAAGTAATACAATTATTTTGGAAAGCAAGAGTACTTCAAATGGTATAAAAATTTGATGTCAAAGACAGCTAGGTAGTGCAGTGGATAGAGCACCAGCCCTGAAGTCAGGAGGACCTGAGTTCAAATTTAACCTCAGACACAACACTTCCTAGCTGTGTGACCTTGGGCAGGTCGTTTAACCCCAATTGTCTCAGTCAAAAAGAAAAAAGTATACCAGGACCAATTTCATGACCATTCAGATTTCTCTTTATCACATGATTAGCAGACTTCAAGGCACTTTCACTGCACATCATTATGCCCTCTCAGAAGCAGACTCCTACACTCTGCCACATGAAGGACTGCATCAGCACCTGCATTACATTTATAAAATACATACAAGACAAATATAAGGTAAATTTTGGGGTGGAAAAACATTAGCAGCTGAAGGGATCAGAATAGTCTTCACATAGAAAGTAGTATTTGGACTAAATTTTAAAGAAAAAATGGAGAAAACTTTTTTTTTTACATAAGAGCTTTTTATTTTTCAAAATATATGCAAAATAGTTTTTGACATTTATCTTTGCAAAACCTTGTGTTCCATATTTTTCTCCCTCTCTCCCCCTCCTCCCTCCCCTAGACAGCAAGTAAATCCAATATAGGTTAAATCTGTGCAATTCTAAAAAGAAGTAGATATGAGGAGAGAGTGCATTCCATGGAAAGGAGATCACAGAGATAAGAGATGGAATGTCATGTCTGAGGAACAAGAAGAGTTTTTAGGGATCTTAGTGTTGTGGAAGTGGGGTAATGTATATTAAGGCTCTCATTAATCAATTAAGCTCACAATCATCAAACAATCTTGAAAGGTAGTGAAATGATTTAAGTGAAAAGTTGTGAAGTGATTTAGATGACAGAGAAGATTATTTAAAGCCCAGAGGGAATTATCAGGATTTTTTGAAGAGATAAGTGACATGGTCAGAATTACACTTTGGCATCTGAAGAAGAGAGGGACATAAGGCAAGAACACCAATTGGGAAATTATTGCATAAATCAAGGCAATAAATAATGAGAGCCTGGATCAAGGTAATAAACATAGGAGTAGAGAAAAGAGGATGCATATAAGAGATGTTGTGTAAGTAAAAATGACAAGATTTGGCATTTGATTGGATAGGAGGAACAAAAAAAGAGTACAGAAATTAATATAATGACATATGATGATTAAAGATATCGGCGTCCCTGACAAAACTAGGAAAGTTTGAAAGAGGATTGAGTTTGAGGGCAAATGGAGGCAGAGATCAGTTCTGGTTTTGGATACATTGAATTTTGAGATGTCTTTGGAACACTCAGTTTTAAATGTCCAACGGGTGGTTGTAAATGTATAATTGGAGCTCAGGAGATGGATTAGAGTTGGATAATATCAATCTAGGAGTCATCTGTTTAGAGATGATAATCAAATCTGAGGAAGTTAATATATTTATTCACCAAGTGAGAGAGTATAGAAAAAGTATAGGAGACTTAGGACAGAGGTACTTGATGCACACCCAAAATTGAAGCAAAAGAGAATAGAAACAGTTAAATAAGTAAAAAGAAAATGTGTCATTAAAAATCCAGAGAGAATAGAACATTCAGCAGGAGAAACTGGTCAGTGTCAAAATACTCCCAAGAGGTCAAGAAAGATAAGAATTAAGAAGAAAAAGTGAAGTTGTGACTTACCCAAGAATTACCTATTTCTGACTCCTTGGACAAGTCTCTTCTAGCTTCAGATCTATAATCTTTTATAACAAAAGAAAGGAGTTTGAACACAATGATCTCCTGGACTTAGATAAAGTTATGAAGTATAGAATGAATAACACAAAAACATAAATATTTACAATGTTTTAACTAAAAGAAAAACCACAGTCAATCATAGTTACTAATAATTATAACGGCAGATGAATTCTCCTTAATCAAGAAATAAATCTATTCCTCAATTCACTCAAGATGTAAGTTAAAGTCTCTCAACAGCACTCTTTATGTTTCTTTTCAGGACAAAAGTTTTTTGATTATCATCTCTAAATGATCTTAGATCTCTTAGATCTATATTATCCAAATTCAATTTCTCAGCAGTTTCTTTCCCTCATCTTTTCTTTCATTCAATCTTCATCCAGTCATGAGAATTAACTCTATAACAACAGTTTAAAATCTCCAGTTTCTTCAATGAATTCTCTTTGTAATATTTCTTCACAACTCGAGTTAAACAATTTTAGAAAGAAATGTTTTTCTTTATCTGTCTTCTCCACAGTTTCTCTCAAATTTTCTCTTAAAATTTGCTTCTCAAGGAAAATGCCATCTTCATTCAGAGAGAGAACTATGAAGGCTGAATGTGAATTGAAGAATATTATTTTCACCTTTTTTGTTTTTTTTCTCACAGTTTTTTCTCTTTTGGTCTGACTTTTCTTGCACATGACAAATATGGGTAGATGTTTAAAAGGACTGACCATATTTAACCTATATCAGATTACTTGGTCTCTTGGTAAGGGGGAAGATAAGGGAGGGAGAGAGAAAATTTGGAACACAAAGTCTTACAAAAACGAATGTTGAAAACTATCTTTACATGTATTTGGGGAAAATAAAATACTAGTGAGGAAAAAAAATGTCATCCCAGAGGCCAGTCTCTCACCATTCAATCCAGTTTTAAAAGTTATAGCACCAGTAATAAAAGTCTCTGTAAGAGAAGCAATTGCAATTGTTATTAGAGTGTGAATATATCCCCAATTCATAAATGGCCAAAGGATATGAACAATTTTCAGATGATGAAATTAAAATCATCTATAGTAATATGAAAAATGTTCTAAATCACTATTGATTAGAGAAATGCAAATTTCATTTGTGAAAATTTGTACAGAATATATTGTACACAACAACTCTGAGGTACACACCTCTCAGATTGGCTAAGATGACAAGAAAAGATAATGATAAATGTTGGAGGGGATGTGAGAAAAACTGGAATATTAATGCATTGTTTGTAGAGTTGTAAAATGATTCAACCATTTTGGAGAGCAATCTGGAACTCAAAGGGCTATAAAACTCTGCATTAGCCTTTGGCTCAATAGTGCCTTACTGGGTCTGTATCCCAAGGAAATGATAAAGGAAGGAAAAGGACCCACATGTGCAAAAATGTTTGTAGCAGCTCTTTTGGGGTAGCAAAGAACTGGAAAATGAGTAGTTGTCTATCAGTTGGGAAATGGATGAACAAGTTGTGATATATGAAGAAAAAGGAATATTGTTGTTTTATAACAAATGATGAATCAGCTGATTATAGAAAGTCCTGGAAAGATTTATATGAAGTGATGCTGAGTGAAACAAGCAGAACCAGGAATACATTGTATACAATAACAGCAAGAATGCGTGACGATCAACTCTGAAAGATTTGGTTCTTCTCTGGGATTCAGTGATCCAAGGGAATCCCAGTAGACTTTGGACAGAAAATGCCATCTGCACCAGAAAACATACAAAGGAGATTAAACGTAAATCAACACATGCTATGTTCACTTCTTTTTTCGGTTTATGTCTCCCATGGTTTTTCCCTTTTGCTCTGATTTTTCTCTCCCTACATGTTTCATAAAGCAATGTGTATTAAAAAAAAATAAATTTACTAGAAAAAATTTAAATATAAACATATAAATAATAAGCAGCAAAACTGAGATATAATCAGGTTGATTTGTTTTCTTCTAACTGACCTTTAGATTTCTAAGATCAGGGCCCATAAAATGAAAAAAGATTAATGGAGATGAGCAGGGAACTTTTTTTCTCCCAATAATTTAAAGCAGGAGTCCATGAATTTGGAGTTTGTTTGTTTTTAATTTTGATAGCTATATTTCAATATTTGATTTCATTTGTAATCTTATATTTTATAATCTTACTCTGAAAAGGGATCTATGATTCATTGGATTATCAAAGGCATCCATGACACATAAAAGGTTAAGAACTCTTGATTTTTGGAGGATAGTTCCCTCCAGGGCCTCATTTCCATGTATAAGATATGCAAAGATAGGTCCATGCTTTTCCATGTGCCTATGCACCTATAACTTGTTCACATGTAACCTGGAAGAGTGTACAAGATAAAAAGAAGGGCTAGCTGAAAGAATTAAAAGTGATGGAATTGCTTTATATTTCTCTGTTATGGTTCAAAAGTTGTTCTATTTATTGATTTTATTCAATTGCCAAAGTGCTGCTGTTTTGACTGTCTAATATAAGAATTGCCCTATGTGTTCAGGATGGCTCTCAGAAAGCCTATACATAGAAAAAAGCAGATACTAAAATAGTAAAAACACAAACGAAGAAAACTCTCAAAGAAATTTATTTCTATACTTGATATCTATCAACTGTAACAAAGTTAAAGAAAATCTACAAGGGGTTGCAGATCCAACATTTTCACTGCCCATATCATCCTAAGCCTGTGGAAGTAGTGAAATGGACAAATGAATTTTTAAAAAATAATATGTATGCTGAAATTGTTCTTAAACCAACAAATGTATCATCATGAGCTTGAGCTCACCAGTAACAGGAGAAAATAGTCAGAAATCATGAGAAATCCATTGATGTACCATTCTAGGAGTGAAGAGGATCACAACAAAATCTTACTCTGCTCTTGGGAAAGAAACAGGTCCTTAGCTCCTGGTTCCTAAAGTAGATATAGCTGGGTCACCTTTTAACTAGATCTTATAGGACTATTTTTATTATTATTATTTTTTAATTTTATCTAGCTACATGTAAAAAACCCAATTTTTTTGGTTATACATGTACATTCATTTTTGACATTTCCATATAGATCATGTTGGGAGAGAAAAATCAGAACAAAAGAGAAAAACCATGAGGAAAAAAAAAAAGGAGAAAATAGTATGTGTTACTCTATTTCATCTTCCATAGTTCGCTCTCTGAATGTGGATGGCGTTTGCCATACAAAAGTTTATTGGGATTGCCTTAGATCACTGAACCACTGAGAAGAATCAAGTTTATTATAGTTGATCATCACACAACCCTGCTGCTGGCGTGTACAATGTTTTTCTGGTTCTGCTTGTCTCACTCAGCATCAGATCATGTAAAATTTTCCAGGCCTTTCACAAAATCAGTTCTTATAGAATAATATTTCCTTATATCCATATAACATAACTTATTCAGCCATTCCCCAATTGATGGGTATCTACTCAATTTCCAGTTCCTTGCCACTACAAAAAGAGGCGCTAGAAACACCTTTTGTGTTTCTAGAACATGTGGGTCCTTTTCCTTCTTTTATGATTTCTTTGGGTACAGACCTCGTAGTGAGACTGTAGATCAAAGGGTAGGCATGTACAGTTTTATAGCCCTTTGAGCATAGTTTTTAAGGACTATTTTTATTTTTTAATAAAAGCTTTTTATTTACAAAGTATATTCATGGGTAATTTTTCCAACATTGATCCTTGCAAAATCTTCTGTTCCAAATTTTCCTCTCATTCTTCCACCCCCTTCCCTAGCTGGCAAATAGTCCAATACATGTTAAATATGTCAAAATACATGTTAAATCGAATATATGGATACATATTTATACAGTTATCTTGCTGCACAAGAAAAATCAGATCAAGAAGGAAAAATACCTGAGAAAGAAAACAAAATGCAAGCAAACAATAACAGAAAGAGTGGAAATGCTATGTTGTGTTCCACCCTCAGTTCCCACGGTTCTCTCTGGGTGTAGCTGATTCTCTTCATCACTGAACAAGTGGAACTGGTTTGAGTCATCCCATTGTGGAGGAGAGCCATGTTTAAGGACTATTTTGAACCATTCTTCTCTTCTCATGTGTATCATAGACTGACCTGAATTATCAGAATGAGACTTTAGGTTCATCATAGTGTCAGAATGTCTATAATATCAAGTACCTTCCACCAGGTAGCATATCAATTTGCCAGAAATTTAAATATTCCCAAATGCTGGGTACCCTAACATTCCTCATACTTCACCAAGTCCCAATCAAAGCTGTGACTTTACATGGGGCAAGATGAGTGCCCCACAGTGCCCTGGCCATGGACATGTCACCTTTCAGGACTGACACACTGGACACGAAGGAAGGTACCCACGGCACACCAGAACCGTCTCAGTAAGGACCCCAGATTGTTGCCATCTCCTTCTCCAGTGATTAAGGCAAACAGAAATTACGGGACGAGGCAATAAGTGAGACTCAAGGTCCTGCACTCTACCCCCTAAGCCACTTACCTGTCTCTCAACATACCTGCTGTTGTTGATTGTATTTCATTCTCAAAGAGGCCGTGACATGCAAGGGAATTGGATGGAAGGGAGGGAGGGCTGGTCAAGGTCACCTACACCTTTCCCCTCCAGAGCCTTCTGGGTCCAGAGACCAGATATAGATCAGGACGACTGGAGATGCCATGGGACACCTTGACCTTTCTAAGCTAAGGTCTTCACCAGGTCTCAGTTTGACTGAGGCTGCTCCCATTCAGTGATTAAGGCCGGGTAGCAATTCTTGTAGCTCATTCACCTCAGCCCTACTTACCATAGTCCACATCCTCCCCTGTTCTCCTCTTCCTCTGCATCCTCAAGAATTCCCGCTGTATTGTTAGCAAGCTTGATCACTTCACTTTACATTCTATATTCTTTCACTAATTCAAATATGATTAAATCTGGAAGGCACTGCATCCCTAGCCACCCATTCTATTACCCAGTGATCCTTTCATACTCCCTATTATCTAAATAATATCTATATATTATATATCTATAATCTATCTAATAAATATCTCTATATCTAAAAAAGAAGGAATAGACATACTTTTTGTTTCCTGCTGCATTTTAAGTTCATTTCATGAATTTACACCATTTAGGACAGATCTTTGTTATGGTTACTTATTAACTTGCAAGCAATTTCCCTGAATTTCTCAAAAACATCAATATTTGGTACATGGCTGCCCTCCCCAACCCAACCCTGATCTGCAATTCAAGGACTTTAATATACACAAAGTTGTCCTTCAAACACCCTGGTTTTCCAGTTTCTCTATTTCCTCAACTCCCATTATCTGTATATTCATTCTACTTCAGACATATTTAGAAATACCTTTGATTTTACCATCACTTATGAATGTACCACCTCCATGGTCCAGAATTGTGAAGTTTCTGTCTGTGATCATAACTTCGTATCCTTCCATATTACCATTTGCTTACTCTTCCTGAAATATCTTTCCTCCTTTTCTTCCATACCTCCTTTTTTTTTTATCTTCCCTACTTCCTTCAGTTTTTGCTGCTTTTTCTAACCATAGTCCTAAATTTCCCTCAGCATCTACTTCTCTATTCCATAGTTTGAATTGAGCTGAGGCTGGAAATAATCAAGGTACATTAATGGGGAAATAGGAGGAAGAAAGAGGTTGAGATGAAAGAGAAATGGTATTCAGTGCTGCTGGTGACAAACCAGTCTCCATATAGTCCTATCAGAAGGTGGCTGCTGAGGTTTATTTTCTCAGTTTCCACAAATCACTTATGTCCCACTTTGTACCTGCCATGTTCTTTCTCACATGGGACATGGCCTGTCAGGTAAGTCTGGACCCAAAAAAGGAGATGGAAAATTTTTGATAATTGATAATTTTAGAGAAAAGTCCATTTTTACCTGAGGGGTGATGGTAAGTCCGTTTATCCTGACTTTATAAGTAATGTGTGAACTATGATCAAATAGGACAAGGATATTAAGTGGAGATGAACTCAACTTTAGTCTTCTTTCCCTCATCAGTATCTCACTGACTTGAGTCAAAAAGCTCAAGTTTAGGAAAAATATCCCTCAAGATTTTCCTGCCCTCTCCAGCAAATTGTACCTTGGAATCAAGAAGCTTGCAAGTTATAGGGGATAATATGCTGTTGTGTGAATAGTGGAATAGTAGAATAAGTAAATTGATATTGTACAGATTATTAAAAGATTATATACTAAAATGACAGTAATATCTTGCAATGATCAACTATGAATGAATGATTTAGCTCTTCTCAGCAGTTATGGTGATCCAAGACAATTCCAAAGGACTAATAGTGCAAAATGCTATCCATATCCAGGAAAAGAACTGATGGAGTATGAATGCAGACTGAAGCACACTATTTTCATTTTTTTTGGAGAGAGGTTTCTCCTTTCAGTCTATTTCTTCTTTCATAACGTGATTAACAAAGAACTATGTTTTACATGATTTCACATATATAAGCTATGTCAAATTGCTTATAGTTTTAAAAAGAGGGGAGAGAAAGGAGGGAAAAAAATTGGAACTCAAAATTTTGAAAAAACAAATGCTAAAAACAGTCCTTTGGAAAAAAAAATACAAATACTGTTTTAAAAAAAGGATTAAGTACTAGTTTTTGCACCTCCAGATAGAAAAAGAAAGAGATATACAGTTTTGTCTAGTGGTCCAATACAAACGTCAGCTGGGCCCTCACTAATGCATTGCAGTTCTTTTATTCTTCCAGGATTACATCTCCTTCACATTTTACATATTAGATATTCCAAATCTTTAAAAGGTTAATGGTACAAAGACTTTCTATTTTAGATCTGCTTCTCATAAACAGGAAAGAATTGGTCACTGGATAAATATGATGGAAAACTTTAATGAGAAGTGATTACTTTTTCTTAGAGTTCATAACAGAGAAGAAGAACATTTGGCAGAGTTTCGTGTGCACTCTAGATTTTTGGGAAAGCAAATTTCAAAGATTTCAGAGGAAGTTTAGTTATGGATCCTTTGGAATAAAATTCTACAGAAGAAGTTATCTCAGGGAAAAAAGCAATCAAGGATGAAGTTCTGATGATGCAATGAGAAAGAATTCTCATTGTGGAGGAAAAGGGGAGTTGGACTCAAGAGACTGATGTGGGTACACACACCACTGGGCAGCAGCTTTAGATTTTTTTAAAAGAAACATACAGAAGATGGAAGCAAATCAAACAGAAGATCACAGGTACAAAAGATTTTTTCAGAATGGTCTTGTCAAAACAGCTTCAGGATTGTTAAAACTAGAATGAGCTAAGTTTGGCAAGGAAAGCTAAGAACAATTAAAAAGAAAAAGGTTTATTTGGGTTTTTAAAACTCTGTCCTGGGGGGAAATAAAAGGATCAAAGAAGGGATAGAACTTCTGCTAATGGTGAGTGGGAAAATAACTGATGACAGAGAAAGCAGAGCTGCTCGGGACTTATTTTTATTCCTGCTTTATCTATCAAAAAGAATGCTTTTTAGACTAAAAAGGATAGAACATAATTAGCACAGAATTGAGATGCAAGATAAGAAAATAATAAAAGAGAACACGGATATTCTCAGTGAATTTAAGTTATCTTCTCAAATGAATTATATCCTCAATCACAAAATTTTATAATTTCAAAGTTCACATATTTGTCAAATTTACAGTTATTTTTATTTAAAGCCTGTAAAGTGTTTTGCATATGCTAACTCATTTGTCTCAAAACTGCATTGTAGGTATTACACACATTATTATTTCAGTTTTGAAGATATGGAAGCAATCTCAGAGATGTTGTGACGTGTCCATGGTCAAACAGCTCTTAAGTTTCAAGAATTGAAACAGAGGTTTTAACTGATTCCAGTTCTAACATTCTCCTCTGTGTCATGCTGCCTTCCATGCTAGAAGAATTGGCATTTGTGATCTTTGAAAGACTGAAGAACAAGAGCATCAAAAACAAGAGCACGACAACATCAAATAGGAGAAAATGTCTTGATTTTCAAAAAAAGAGAGGAAAACAAAATCTGCAAGATACATATTAGTAATTTTTTATTTCAATTCTTAAAATTCTAGAGTATGTAAAAATCAAAAAAATAGTTAAGAACATTTAGAAAAGAAATTTGTGACTTTACAAGAAAAGATTGCGTTAGGCTAACCTTATTTTCTTTTTTGAAGAATTGCTGAATTGGTAGACCAGGAGAATACCGTAGTTATAGTTTAGTTGGCTTTTAATGTAAAACCTGCTTGACCTCATTTTATTTTGCTTTATATTATCCTGTACTGTTCCCATCCAGGTGGGTTCTTGCTGCAATCTTGTCAAAGGGAATGGTTGCTCGTGGCTTGAATGATCTCAGACAACTAATAGAGTTTATATTGACATCAAGTCAGTTGAATCTGGGGCTGTATTAGGACATTTAGACAATAAACATTTCTGTAGCACATACTATGTGACACACATTTAGCAATACAAAGAAATGCCAAATATTCCCCAATTAATAAATGATCAAAAGATATGACTATATCCAAAGCACTATAAAATGATGTATATCCTTTGACCTGACAATAACACTACTAGGCATGAATCCCAAAAGAGATTTTTAAAGAAGGAAAAGGATGTATAAGTACAAAAAATATTTATAAAAGCTCTTTTCTCAGGGCAAAGAAATGGAATTTGAAGGTATGTCCATCGATTGGGGAATAGTTAAATAAATTGATATGTGATTATGATGGAATTCTATTGTTCTATAAGAAATGATGAGCAGGATGCTCTCAAAAAAAACCTGGAAAGTCCTCCTTGAGTTCATACAAAATGTGCAAAATAATAGCAATGATATGGGATGATCAACTATGAATGACTTTGCTATTCTCAACAAAACAATGATCCAAGACTACTATGAAGAATTTATGATGAAAAATGCTATCCATGCCCAGAAAAAAAGGAACTTAACTGTGTCTGAATAAAAGCATTTTTTTAAACTTTATTTTTCTTAAGTTTTGGGGTTTTTTTTTTGGAGGGGGGGAATCTTACGTTTTCTTTTATAACACGACGTTTATGGAAATGTTTTGCCTTTACATATGCCTACTCAAAAGGGAAGAAGGCAGAGAATCTGGAACTCAAAGTTTTAAAAAAACAAATTTAAAAAAATGTTTTACATGTAACAGGGGGAAGAAAAGATAAGAGACAGTTCTGATTCTCAAGAAGCTCATAGTATAAGGAAGACAAAATGCAAACAACCTTGTACAATCAAGATATATGCAAGATAAATTGGAGATAATCAATAGTGGGAAGTAACTAGCATTAAGGGGAATCAGGAAGCTTTCCTGTAGAAGGTGGATTTTATCTGGGATTTGAAGGAAGCCAGGAGGTGGAGAAAGCATTCCAAGAATTTGGGACTAGAGAAAACGTCTGGAATTAGGAGATAGAGTGTCTTGTTTAAAGAACAGCAAATCTGTGTTATTTTCCAGAAGGGATGGAGAAAGGTTAGGAAGGAAGATATTTAAAAAATTGGATAAGTAGAAAGGGTCAAGGTTATGGAAGGCTTTAAAAGTCAAACAGAGGATCTTATATTTGATTCTAGAGGTGATCCCAGAAGTATAGTTTATTTAATAAGGGTACATACATCTAATCTGAGCTTTAAGAAGATTAATTTCACAGCTGAGTAGAAGATAGACCAGAGTGAAAAGAACATTGAAGTAGAAAGACCAATCAGCAGATTATTGTAATAGTCTAAGCCATCAAGTAATGAGGGCCTGCACCATGATGGTAGCAGTGTCCAAGGAAAGTAGCCATATATGAGAAATATTATGAAAGTAAATTTGACAGGCTCTTATTTCTTCTTTCATGACATGACTAATATGGAAATATGTTTTACATGATTGAACATCCATAACCTACAAATTGCTTACCATCTTAGGGATGGGAAGTAAGGAAGGGAAGGCACGAGGGAGAAAGTTTGAAACTCAAAAAAAAAATTTAAATAAACTTAGTCTTTACATGTAATTCGAAAAAAATACTATAAAAAAATGGACAGATCTTGGCAAGAGGTTAGATGGAGAAGAGGTGAGAGAATGAGGAGTGAAGCATGACCTCCTGATTGTAAGATGAGTAACTGGGAGAATGGTAGTACACACTAGAAAAGTTTATAAGTAAGGGAAGAGTTTGGTTTGGGATCCTTTGCGTTTAAGATGTCTATGAGGTATCCAATTTGATATATCTAATACGCAGCTGAAGATGAGAGTCTGGAGGGTAGAAGAGAGAATAGAGCTGAATAAATTTATCCAAAAATCATCAACATAAGAATAATTGAAACCATGGAAGCTAATGAGATCACCAAGTGAAATAATACAGAGATAGGAGAGAAGAAGACCCAAGACAAAATCTTATTTTTTAATTGGGTATGATTTGGATGAAGGTTCAGAGAAGGGATGATCAGACAGGTAGGAGGACAAACAGGATAGAACAATTCCCTGAAAAGCTATCCAAGAGATTATCAAGGAAAAAAGGAAGATCAGCAATGTCAAGAGCTGCCCACAGATCAAGAAGAATGAGGCCTTGAAAAAAAGCCATGTGATGCAGCAATTAAGAGATCATTGGTAATTTTGGAAAAAGCAATTTTGTTTGAATGATGAAGTCAGAAGCTAGATTGTAGAGAGCTAAAAACGAAAATGAGAAAAAAAGAAGGGGAAGCACGATTATCCAGTCTTCTCAAGGAAAGTCACTATAAAAGGGAGAAGGCATTTGAGACAATAGCTAGTAGAGATGGGTGAATACAGTGAAAATCTTTTCCTAATTTTTTTTTCTGAGCTTATTGGAGTTAAGTGGCTTGCCCAGGGTCATACAGCCAGGAAGTGTTAAGTGTCTGAGGTCACATTTGAACTCAGGTCCTCCTGACTTCAAAAGTCTATTCCTTAAGAGGAAATACTCCAAGGGAGCTAGAGAAGAATAAATAGAAAACATTCCGGATATGTCAGATAGATAGTGACCCTTCAGCATTAATTCTTGGAAATGATGATATCTGTCTTGAGGGAGAAAACAGATGGGTGATAATCCAGGAAAGGAAAATTTCTTCAGAAATCTAGGTAAAAAGTTACTTAAGAGACACACTGAAGTGGATTCCTTTGCTCCTCTTGTGGTCTGGACAGGAGGACAGGGTACACTTGGAAGCATTTTTCTATTTCTAGCGCCTTCCCTCTGTTATTTCCAATATAGCTTGTTGTACCTAGTTATTATTCAGTGGGAGGCAATTAGGGTCCAAGTGACTTGCCTGGCCAGGCTCACTTAGCTAGTAAATCTCTGAGAACATACTGGGGCTCAGGTTTTCCTGTCTCTGTGGACTGTTTAATCCACTTCACCACCTGTACCTGCTTCTTGAGAACAAGATCTTTTTAAGATCTTTTTACCTGTCTTTCTATCTCCAGAGGTCAGCACATAGTGGACAATTAAAAATATCCACTCCTTTCCCTATGAAAGACTAATGGCTTGCCTGACATGGGAGGGAGGGTATTCGATGGAATCACTTCTGCTTAAGTCCCATTTAGAGACCTACTTTGTTAGTTTCCATTTACTAAAGAATCCATTTCACTGCATATATATATATATAATTAATTCTCTTTCTGGTAAATCAAGAATAGGAAGTAGATAGCAACTCCGTGGGAACAAGAGCCATTTTGAGACATTTTAAATTGCTTTTGAAAATCTTCATTTCTTAGATCAGAACTTGATTTTTTTTTTTTTTTTTTTTGAAAGACATTAAAGACTACAGCTGAGGAATATAGCTTGGTCTATTTTTGTAAAAGAATGAAAATTCAAGTGTCTCCTACAAGATAACTCTGGGCTTGTATCACCATCTCGTGGCTCAAACAGAGATTGCATAAAGAGTATCTATTTTATTCCTGTATCCAGGACTGCACTTTATTTGCCCTTTCCCTTCTCCTTCTGTCACTTATACCAATGTAGGAAAAATGTTTTTGTGGAGAGCAGCTGCCTTGGTAAACTGTTAGATAAATTCTTTCAATCTTGTCAACTCAGCTTGTATAGTACTTGAGTTTAGAAATGTCTATCAGGACAGAGATGGACAAGTTGTGCATACCCTTTGATCCAGCAGTGTTACTACTGGGCTTATATCCCAAAGAGATTATAAAGAAGGGAAAGGGACCTGTATGTGCACGAATGTTTGTGGCAGCCCTTTTTGTAGTGGCTAAAAACTGGAAAATGAATGGATGCCCATCAGTTGGAGAATGGCTGAATAAATTATGGTATATGAATATTATGGAATATTATTGTTCTGTAAGAAATGACCAACAGGATAATTTCAGAAAGGCCTGGAGAGACTTACATGAACTGATGCTGAGTGAAATGAGCAGGACCAGGAGATCATTATATACTTCAACAACAATACTAGATGATGACCAGTTCTGATGGATCAGGCCATCCTCAGCAACGAGATCAACCAAATCATTTCTAATGGAGCAGTAATGAACTGAACTAGCTATACCCAGAAAAAGATCTGGGAGATGACTAAAAACCATTACATTGAATTCCCAATCCCTATATTTATGCCCACCTGCATTTTTTATTTCCTTCACAAGCTAATTGTACAATATTTCAAAGTCTGATTCTTTTTGTACAGCAAAATAACGTTTTGGTCATGTATACTTATTGTGTATCTAATTTATATTTTAATGTATTTAACATCTACTGGTCATCCTGCCATCTGGGGGAGGCGGTGGGGGGAAGAGGTGAAAAATTGGAACAAGAGGTTTGGCAATTGTTAATGCTGTAAAGTTACCCATACATATAACCTGTAAATAAAAGGCTATTAAATAAATTAATTAATTTAAGAAAAAAAAAAAGGAACAGAGATGGATCTTTTCTAAATCATCATAGAATGTTTTCAAGTTTGACTTTTGTTTCTGTAATTCTGTTAATATCCTGGGGTTTTCTTTCTTTTTGGGGAGGGAAGTAGAGATCCATTTTGTGGGTTAGGTTTTTATAAAATATTGCAAAATTACATGTTTTTACTTGCAAATAAATTTCTTTGATAAACAAGAAAAAGAGAAATCTTGTTGACAAGATGGAGAGATGGAGGCTAAATTTTATTACAGATAAGTAGATTTGGACTTGGTTGAAAGTCCAGAACCAAAGAGAAGTCATTATAGATTTGATGGTAAGAAAGTTCTCCAGTAGAGTACTCAGGCCTGTGCTATTTAACATTTTAAATAATACCTTTGATAAAAGTATAAACTGAATGCTTACCAAATTTGCTGATGATATTATAAAGCCACTAACACACTGAAACATAGTCAGTTTTCTTTTTTTTTTTTTTTTTAATTAAAGCTTTTATTTTCAAAACATATTCATGGATAATGCTTCAACATTAACCCTTGCAAAACCTTGTGTTCTAGTTTTCTCTCCCCAGATGGCAAGTAGTTCAATACATGTTAAACATGGTAGAAATATATGCAAATCCAATATATGCATACATATTTATACAATTATCCTGCTGCACCAAAAAATCAAATCAAAAAGGGAAAAAATGAGAAAGAAAATAAAATTCAAGCAAACAACAATAACAAAAAAAACAATACTATATTGTGGTCCACACTCAGTTCCCACAGTCCTCTCTCTGGGTGTATGTGGATGGCTCCCTTCATCACAGGATTATTGCAACCGGCCTAAGTCATCTCATTGCTGGAAAGAGCCCCATTCTTCAGAATTGATCATCATATAATCTTGCTGTTGTTGTATACAATGTTCTCTTGGTTCTACTCACTTCATTTAGCATCAGTTCTTGTAAGTTTCTCCAGGTCTTTCTAAAATTCTGATTGTTTTTTACAGAACAATAATATTTCACAACATTCATATGCCAGAACTTAAAAAAATATACCAGCCATTCTCCAACTGATGGGCATCCACTCAGTTTCCAGTTTCTGGCCACTCCAAAAAGGGCTGCCACAAACATTCGTGCACATACATGTCCCTTTCACTTATTTAAGATCTCTTTGTGATATAAGCCCAGTAGTAACACTGCTGGATCAAAGGGTATGCACAGTTTGATATCCCTTTGAACATAGTTCCAAATCATGCTCCAGAATGGTTGGATCCGTTCACAACTCTACCAACAATGCATCAGTGTCCCAGTTTTCCCACATCCTCTCCAACATTCATCATTACCTTTTCCTGTCAACTTAGCCAATCTGAGATGTGTGTAGTGGTACCTCAGAATTGTCTTATTTTACATTTTAGAGATTTTTTAAAGGGGAAAAGGACTTGTATATTCAAAAGTATTTATAACAGTTCTTTTTGTGGTGGCAAAGAATTAAAAATTTAGATGTCCACCAATTTGGGAATGGCTGAACAAGTTGTAGTACATGATGGTAATGAAATACTATTGTATTATTCAAAAAATTACAAGCAGACAGATTTCAGAAAACTTATACAGAGTGAAGTCAACAGAACCTGGAGAACATTGTACACAGAAACAGAAATATTGTATAATTAACAACTGTGAATGACTTAGATACTCACAGAAATATAATAATTCAAGAAAATTGTGAAGGACTTATGCTAGAAAATGCTATCCATCTCCTGAGAAAGAACTGTTGGAGTTTGAATACAGATTGAACCATAATATTTTTCACTTATTTTATTTTACCTATATTTATGGTTAGTTTGTTTGGTTTGTTTTCTTTCCCAGCATGACTAATATAGAAATCTGTTTTGCATGATTGGATATGTATAACCTATATAAAATTACTGGCCCAAGGAAGAGGGAAAAGGAAAGGATGAAGAAAAGAATTTGGAACCCAATTTTTTAAAAAGAATATTAAAAATAACTTTTATATGCACTTGGAAAAAATATTTTTTTAAAGATATTATATCAATTCTTGGGACCACATTTTGGGAAGAATATTGGAATTCTGGAGACCATCTAGATGACAGCTAATTGTTACCAAGATGATGAAGAGTTCATGGCATATGAACTCAAGTAGCTTGGGATATTTAGCTTAGAAAGGAGGTGGAAAACAAATAGCTACTATCATGTAGACAAAGTGGAAAAAGTTGTGAAGAGACAAATTTAGGTTTGAATCACAGATTTTGAAAAGTGAAATGGGCTGTCTCAGGTTCTTCTTCACTGGAGGCTTTAAACAAAGACTAAATAACTACTTTTCTTGTAAATTGTAGAGACTTTTTCAGGTATGAATTTGACTAGATGGTCACTGAAGTTCACTTTTTAGCTTGATTAAATTCAAAGAGTAGTCTCCAAACTGGGGTTCAGGTAGTTTAAACAAGATGGTTGCCAAAGTCTAGTCTGTAATATGGCGTGAGATTTCCATATAATCTATATTTCTTAAAATTTTTAATTCAACTTAATTCCTACCTGTATTTTTCATTGTTTTCCCTACGTTTATCTTTTCATTTAAGTATCTGAGTATCAATTTATAGTTGCTTGGAGGATCTTGTTTAGTTTTTTAGAGAGATTCCCTATGTCTGCATCCTGTGATGCAAAGGTGGGCACATGATCACAATTATCTTCATTGTGGTTTTCAAAATAAATACTTATTGGGTTTTAGTTTCATCGTGAGCACTCCAGGGTGAAAATGACCATGTGTCCCCTGAAATTATGCTTTTTATTGCCTTTGGGCACATAATAAAAACCAATATTACTCCTACACAAAATGAAATATGGAATAGGGGAAGGATTTTCCATTTTATGACACAGTAATATTCTCTTATCCAAGGAAATGGAATAAAATTGAGATTTATATCTACAGAACAGAAATCCTCAATATATTCTAATCTAGGGACTGAAAGGAAAACGGAAAATAATTTTATAGTACATACTATTTGCCAGGACCTATAATTATCTCATTTGATCTGAACTGGAGACTAATGACCAAAGGAAAAGATATTCTTCTCCCTTGTTCCTATAGGGAGCTGAAATCTTGTGAGAAATATGTGGGAAAAGAAACAGAAATTCCATAATTGTGAATTGAATAACCAGGAAGAAAACAGAGGACAGGAGATCAATGTCTTAAGTATGACCTCAGCAGAAACATTACTGTTAATGCTGATGTTACTGCTGATAACTCAGCCTGGGATTAGATACTGGAAAAAGATTATAAGCCAAACAATTCGGTGCCACTGGGATCAAATGTAGAATTGTGGTGGCTACCTTTGATTCCTAGAATGAAATTAATAACTTCCCTACCTCTCTATTCCCTAACTCACTCTGAACTCATACTAAATTAGTAACTTTAATAATTTTAAGTTTAATAAAACTTAGTTAATAAAAGATTTTTAAAGCACTATGTGCTAAATTCTGGGAGTATAAGGAAAGGCAAATACATATTCTCTGCTTTCAAGGAGCTCACATTCTAAGGAAAATATCTCAATCCCCATTTCTTTAAGTGTCTCTTGCTACACTCATAGTCTAAAGAAATAAGTTCCTTTAATATATTAAATTGGGGGGGGGGGGGGAGACACATTGTTCCTGCGGGAGTAGCTGATCAGGAGTATATGGTTCTAAAAACAGACTAGGCAACATACAAGCAGAGATTGGCAAGAAGCATGAAGTGGGGGGAGAAAGAGAGAGAGAGAGACAGAGACAGATAGAGAAAAGGAGGAAGAGGAGAAGGAGGAGAAGAAGAAGAGAGGAAAGAAAAGAAGAAAGGAAGGAAGGAAAGGAAGGAAGGAAGGAAGGAAGGAAGAAAGGAAGGGAGGGAAGAAAGGGAGGGAGGAAGAGGAGGAGGGAGGGAGGGACAAAGGGAAAGAGGAAGGGACAAAGGGAGGGAGGGAGGAAAGGAGGAAGGAAAAGGAAAGAAAAAAGAAAAACAGCATACTTAATTCTGTATTCAGATAATATAATTTCTTTCCAGAGATAGAATGCTTTATCATGCATGGGTCCTTTGGAATTGTCTTGGGTCATTGTATTGCTGAGCCATTCACAGTTAATCATAATACAACATCCTTGCTACTGTGTGCAATGTTTTCCTGGTTGTGCTCACTTTACTTTGCATCACTTCATGTCTTTGCAGATTTTTCTGAAGTCATCCTGCTTGTCATTTTTGACATCTATTCCATCACAATCATATACCACATTTTGTTTAGGAATTTCCCAATTGATGGGCGTCCTTTCAATTTCCAATTCTTATCCACCACAAAAACAGCTGCTATAAAAATTTTTGTAGTACTGCTCGATCAAAGGATATGCACAGTTTTATATCTCTTTGTTGCCAACAAAATCTTGAGTAACTGCAAGATTCAATACACGAGCAGAAATTCTTAATATTTAAGTGACTGTCACAGCAAAGTACAAACAGGTTGCAAGTATGGACTGTTACAACTCAAATTAATTAGATTCTCACCAGTGCTAAATTAGGTACTGCTTGAAAGAGAGAGAGAAGCAACAGCTAGCCAACCACCCACTGAGGATACAATACCAGTCAAGAAAGAATGATGTGGCTGCAGATGTTTTATTTTCGAAGACCATGACACAAAGGTTTTAGAGATACCAAAAGAAGAAGTGAAAACCTATAGTTTTCCTTTGTGATTTCATTTAAGCATGACCATAATTATGTCATAGACAAAATTTGGTAGGATCCCTTCTTTCCTATTTTTTCAGATAGTTTTTGTAGTATTGGGATTAATTATTCTTTAAATGTTTGATAGAATTTGCTGGTAAACATATCCTGTTTTTTTCCCCTTCCTTTTGACGTTCACTTATGGTTAACTCAATTTTTTTTTTACTGAGAGTTTGAGATTTCTACCAGATTGCATGTGAGCAATGTAAATGACTCTCACTTCAGTGAACCAACTTTCTTTACCTCAGGTTTTTTTTTTTTAATGTGTAAACATATTTATGCAATTATCAGGCTGCACAAGAAAAATTAGATCAAAAAAGAAAAAAATTAGTAAGAAAATAAAATGGAAGCAAACAACAAGAAAAAGAGTGAGAATGATTATGTTGTGATCCACATGTTGAGGACCTGAAGTCCTCTCTCTAGGTGCAGATGGCTCTCCATCACAAGATCATTGGAATTGACCTGAATCATCTCACTGTTGAAGAGAGCCATGTCCATCTGAACTGATCATCGTACAGTCTTGTTGTTTCCGTATGGAATGAGTTCCTGATCCTGCTCATTTCACTTAGCCTAGTTCGTGTAAGTCTCTCCAGGCCTTTCTGAAATCATCCTGTTGGTCATTTCTTACAGAACAATAATATTCCATAATATTCATATATGACAATTTACCCAACCATTCTCCAACTGATGGGCATCCACTCAATTTCCAGTTTCTGGCCCCTACATAGAGGGCTGCCACAAACATTCGTGCACATACAGGTCCCTTTCCCTTCTTTATAATCTCTTTGGGATATAAGCCCAGTAGTAACACTGCTGGATCAAAGGGTATGCACAGTTTGATAACTTTTTGAGCACAGTTCCAAATCGCTCTCCAGAATGGTTAGATCTGTTCACAGTTTCCACCAACAATGCATCGGTGTCCCAGTTTTCCCACATCCTCTTCAACATTCATCATTATCTTTTCCTATCATCCTAGCCAATCTGACAGGTGTATAGTGGTACCTCCGTTTTTATAGATGATCAATAATAAAAGCAGATGACTGCTGAGGTACAAGAAGCAGTAATATGAGCTAAGAAATGAGACAGTGACATTAAGAAACTCCCATCCCAGTCATACAAAAACACCTTACTGTCGAGAGTATGGCAGAAACTAGAACTGTGAAATGAACTATTATTTATCTTAGATATAGTACCAATAATCAGCTAGAGCTCCCCAGTATGTGTTACTCTACAGCTATGAGAACTAACAAATGAAATAATGGCATTTGATAAATGCTTGTTCTAGCAGGACCAAGAGATCATTATATACTTCAACAACAATACTATATGATGACCAGTTCTGATGGACCTGGCCATCCTCAGCAACAAGATCAACCAAATCATTTCCAATGGAGCAGTAATGAACTGAACCAACTACGCCCAGAGAAAGAACTCTGGGTGATGACTAAAAACCATTACATTGAATTCCCAATCCCTATATTTATGCACACCTACATTTTTGATTTCCTTCACAAGCTAATTGTACAATATTTCAGTGTCTGATTCTTTTTGTACAGCAAAATAACGGTTTGGTCATATATACTTATTGTGTATCTAATTTATATTTTAATATATTTAACATCTACTGGTCATCCTGCCATCTGGGGGAGGTAAGAGGTGAAAAATTGGAACAAGAGGTTTGGCAATTGTTAATACTGTAAAGTTACCCATGCATATATCCTGTATTAAATAAAAAAAAAGAAAAAGAAATCAAACCTAAAAAAAAAAAAAAAAAAAGATGAATGCTTGTTGTCTCCTTCAAGTTGCGTGTTGAACACATGAATCAACAAAAGCTAAAAAGAGCTGATGAGAAACAGATTCTATTGGTCTAATAGGACTACAGATATACCAAGAAGTGTGAGATTTGTTCTTATTGTGTAGGAAGAAAAATACTTCAGGCTCATGCTTCATATTTGAAGAATATGAATGCTAGTAACCATCTGGAACTTATCTACAATGCTTTTCTATTTCTGAAGAGAAACAGTAATATAAGTTATATATAAAAGCTAAGTGTCCTTTTAACACAATATACATGTGCATACTCACCTAGGAATCAGAAAACACTTGTGGTGGCTAAGGTGTTGTGGAAGATGTATTTTTCAGTCTATGGTCTTCCTGTCTAGAACCCTTCAGACTAAGGCATTGACTTTGAAAGCACATTATTTAAGGAGATGTTAACTGTGTCTGGAAATAAAATGTCTAGAATTACACATTACCATCCTCAAGGGAACATTTTAACTGCATGAATATTTAACTGAATATGGAATAAGACAGCTATGTGGATAGAGTACCAGCCCTGGAGTCAGGAGGACCTGAGTTCAAATTTGGCCTCTGACATTAGCTGTGTGACCCTGAGCAAGTCCCTTAACCCTATTTGTCTCATCTGTTCCTCAACTATAAAAATGAATTGGAGAAGAAAATGGCAAATCATTCCAATTTCTGCCAAGAAAACCCCAAAAGGGGACATGAAGAATTGGACAAAACTAATTGACTAAATAATAATAATTGAATATGATAAAGACATGGAGACCACAATGAAAATCTCAGTTGAGTCAACTTTCCCAGAACCCGTTTAGGACTCCCTAAGGAATGGTGCCCCCACTGCCCCCACACACACAACATAATTTATTCCCTACCTACTGAAATTTGGGCATGAGCTATGCTTATGTATTGGGTTATAGTTTTATGTTTCTGAGGAATAAGAAATTGTAGACATTACCAATCTATTTCTCATATGAAAGAAAAGCTGAAACTTATCACTTTACTAAAATTTCAGCTCAGAACAATATTGACAGAAACAAATAACATTATGATGCCTGGATTCATGGTCAAGACCTTCAGTAAGATAGTAGAATTTTGCTGAGAAATACTGGTATTTGTGAAACACAAATGAGCAAACTGATAGAAAATTCCTTCATAAATGATTGTTGAGGTCACACACACCTTGTCTGTTTACAAACAAATCATGGAAATAATTGATAACTTCACTAAATCTGATGATAACAATGAGATAATACATCAACAGTAAAAGCAGTCCTTAAGGAAAAATGTATATCTTTAAATATTTTCATTGAAAAAGAAAGAATAAAAAAACTAGCCATACAACTACAAAAAAACTAGAAAATCAACAAATTAAAAACCTGCAATTAAACATAAAATAGAAATCCTGAAATTGTGATTTAGGTAGCAAAGTGGATAGGGCATCAAGCCTGAAGTCAAGGAAGACCTAAGTCCAAATCTGGTCCCAGATACTTGCTAACTGCATGACCCTAGGCAAGTCATTTAACCCTGTTTGCCTTGGTTTTCCTCATCTGTAAAATGAGCTAGAGAAGGAAATAGAAAAAAATTCCAACATCTTTGCCGAGAAAACCCCAAAGTGGGGTCACAGAATTGGACAGGACTGAAATTACTGAACAACAGCAAGAAATCCTGAAAATCAAAAAGATATTAATGAAATAAAAAATGAAAACAAACAATAATAATATTAAATTAATAAATAACTCTAAGATCCAGATTTGGAAGGGGGGGAATAAAACAGAAATGATTAGCATGATTTGCATACTTAGGGTCTATAATTATTAACATGGTGAATTGCTAATTAATTTATGAAAGTATGAAATAGAACAAATTAGATATAGAATATAGAGAAGCAAATGAGCACAGTAGTCTCATGTTTGATAAAGACAAAGATTCCAGTTATTGGAGCCAGAACTTACTATTTGACAAAAACTGTTGGCAAAACTGGAAATCTGGCAGAAACTAGCAATATACCAACATTTCACACCATATAGCAAGACAAGCTCCAAATGAGCACATGATTGATATATAAAGGATGGTGTAATGGAACCGGGAAGAAATTACCTGTCTGATCTCTGGATAGGAGAAAGTTCATGTACAAATGAGAGAGAGGTTTGTAGGAGATATATGGACAGTTTGGGTTATTTAAAATTTAAAAACTTATTCAAAGCAAAACCAATTCAACTAAAATTAGACAAAAACCAAGGAAGTCAGTATGTATATAGGAAAAATATTTGCAGCAAATTCCTCTGATAAAGGGCTAATTTCTATGTTATATAGGGAATTAATTCAAATGGAGAACACAACCAGCATAACAACCATCATCTAATGGAAAGTCAGTCAGTCATTTGCACAATCATCCCACACTCTCTACTTTGGCAGGTGGTTCCTGTATGCTTCTCAGGCCAAGGACAGCTTTCAACGGGGCCATCTCAGCCAATTTCCTTTTGAACAAAATATCAAGTATATGTATTTGACCCAGTTTCAAGGCAACAAAGTCTTGGTCATTTGTATCTGGATCGAAGGCATTAAGTCTGGTTTAAAACCCAAACCTTACTTGGATGAAATTTTTTATGGCTCCAACACTGTTCAGGCTCTTAGAATGCCATTATCTCTGCTGCTGTATTTTGGGACCTCTCGTGAAACAAATAAACTGATTTTCTGTGAGGTTTTCATGGACAACTCTAAGTCTGCAAAGATCAACTTGAGATATACCTATAAACAGATAAAGAATATGGTGACCAGTAAGAAACCCTGATTTGGTACAAAACAGAAATACATTCTCATGGGAACAGTGGAGCAACCTTTTGGTTGGCCTGTGTTATTATGGTTTAGGGACAGATAAAGTCTATGGGTAAGATATGGAGGAAGTTTACTACTATGCTTACCTTTATGCTGGAACCAAAACTGGGGGTACAAATGCTAAAGTAATATCAGTTCAGTGAGAATTTCAGATAGGGTCCTGTGAAGGGATTAAAATAAGAAATCATTTCTAGGTTGTTCATGTCATCCTCCCCTGGGTGGTGAATATTTGAGAATGATCATAATGTTGGATCTCAAGCCCATTTCTGGGAACTTGAATAGAGTTGGTTGTCACATTAATTTCAGTACCAAGGTCATGAAAAATTAAGAATAAGTTAAAATAAACTGAAGAAACCATTATGAGAGACTAAGTAAATGTTACCAATACCACATGCTACTCTGTGAGCCCAGAGAGTGTCTCTACAATGCCCATTGCCTGACAGATTTACATGATACATCCAATATCAGGTTCTCTGCCAGCATGGCCAATTGCAACACCAACATCCTCATACCCAGCATAGTTGGCCAGGAGAAGGAGGACTACTTTGAAGATTGACATCAATCTGCTAAATATAACCCTTATGTAGTCACAGGGAATTTCCCCTTGGGTGAGATCTAGGACTTTCTTATGCTGAGTGAACTCTCAAGAGGAGAGTTTCTTTACCCTATATTTTCTCCTGTGTCTCCTATATATTATTCTATGTACTCTTTCTCTGATTAGAGGGGTAGGGGGAGTTGCTGTAAGAGTTGGATAATTTGGCTACTAGCAACGTGCATCCATTGTGAAACTGGTACTTGTAGAAAAGGGCTCAAGCCTTGAATAAAAAGTTTGGGGTTCTTTCTCCTCCCCCTGTTAAAGAAATAATCATCAGAAATTAGCTTGAACTTAAAAAACATATCTTCTTGTTTAACAATAATTAAGGAAGTAGATATAATTCTAACTGGTTAAGTCCTTTCCGAGAAGAATAGAGCAGGCAAGCATCTGGCCCCAGACTCTTCTTCCCTTCCAGCAGGAAATAAGGTCTCCTGTAGAGAAGGGAGTTGGAGTGTGTGTGTGGAGGTGTTTGGAGGGAGACTAGAGGGTGGGAGACCCCCAAGAAGAATCTAGATTTGTCTGTTCTGTCTCTCACTGAATTAAACAGCAATACTCCCATGCTGTAGGTAGGGGATAGCCCTTGTGATAAAAGAATTTTTTTTAAAAAAATTTTTATTTAAAGAAATAAAGTAAGTTAAAAAAAAAAAAAAAAAGGGAAGACTCCTAATCCTAGAGGTGAAGGGGTTGAGAATTAGGAGAATAAAATGGATCCTTGACTGGAAAGAATAAATCAATGTAAGTATTAAAAGCAATTTTAAAAAAGAATTTATTAAATACTTTATTAAACACTTATAATGCACAGACAGCTAAGTGATACAGTAAACAGAGCACCAGAGCACTGGGCCTGGAGTCAGGAAGGCTCCAGTTCAAATCTGGCCTCAGACATTAATTATGTGACTCTGGGCAAGTCATGTAATCTCTGCCCCAGCTTTCTCAGCTGTAAAATGGGTATACTAATAGCACCTACCTCTCAGGGTTCTTGTGAGGGACAAAGGAGATAACATTAGTAAAGCACTGAGCACAGTGTAAAGCACAAAGGCCTAGGGGGGCACAGTATAAATGTTCCTCCCCCTTCCCTTTCTAATCAGCTTGCTGGGGGGCTTCAGTGAGACAGTCCTTGCTTTCAGGGAGCTCCCACTTGGATGGGGGGAGACAGCACATCGGAGAGCTCCGCTCAGGGAGTATGGGAAGGTCCAAGGCTCCTGAGGATTCCTCAGCAGGTCAGCTTACGGGATGTAGGAATCTGGAAGGCATAGGGACGGGTTAGAACAGGAGGCCCGAGGACTTCAGAAAGGCAATTTTGTTTGCTCTCCAAGTTGGGGACCTGGAGGAACCTGCCCACCACCTTTGACAGTAGGGAAAGAACCTTAGAATTAGAATTAGAATGGAATGGGGATTCTGGGTTCCCTTGTGCATTTGTGTGGAGCATGGAGGGGGAGGATTAGTATTCAGACAGGAGGTAGGGAAGGGGAACAGATCATTGGTTTAATGGGTCTCATTGGTGACTGTTCTCCCTTCCAGCTATTCCAGGGGGTCTAGTTGGCCTTAGTCTGGTGGGGAATGAGGTAGAAAAGAGTGAGGAAAAAGGAAAAGGAAGAATATTTCTCCACCCCTCATCACCAGTGATGGGATCTGGACAACCTGTGTTGAGAACAGAGGAGGGAAAAGAAGAGGAAGAAATATGGTAAGTGGAGGGAGGAAGAGGTCCCAGCCTGACTGAGGCTGGCTCAGGACTCCCCATAGACCCTCGTAATCTCCTGCCTGCTCCCTACAGCATCTGTCCCCCCCTTTTTGCTAGCTTTCCCCACTCCTCCTTTGGCTTCTCCATCTCTTATCCACAAGTTTCTTCCCAAGGTCAGGCTCTTAAGCATGTTAGGTAGCTTGTCTTCAGAAGATCAGATCTGAAACTCTCTTGGAATTTATGTAATGTTGGAGGGAAGACTGTCCCACATCCTCCTTGTGTGTGTGTTTTTTTTCTTTTTCTTTTTTTTGGCTGAGCTCCTAAAGGTGGGTTACATTCATTATTAACTCTATGGCTATTGCTAAAGCCCATAATGACCTCACCTGTGTATAAGTGATTGAGTAGAAACAGAAGCAGAAAAGCAGGAAAGGTCAGTTTGTCCTGAACTCTCAATCTATTTGGAGATCATTGAAATGAGAAATGAGAACAAAGTTTTATTTTCATTCTGAACTTAGCAAACATCAAATGAAATGAACGTTTCCATACATATGCACAGAGTAAAACTGAAAAGAAGATTATAAGTGAAACTGCTAATCTCTATGATGTACAACCTGGTTTTCTTTTTTAAAAATATAATAAGCATTTATGCACACCTGCATTTTTGATTTCCTTCACAAGCTAATTGTACAATAATTCAGAGTCTGATTCTTTTTGTACAGCAAAATAATGTTTTGGTCATGTATACTTATTATGTATCTAAGTTATATTTTAATATATTTAACATCTACTGGTCATCCTGCCATTTAGGGGAGGGGGTGGGGGGGTAAGAGGTGAAAAATTGGAACAAGAGGTTTGGCAATTGTTAATGCTGTAAAGTTACCCATGTATATATCCTGTAAATAAAAGGCTGTTAAATAAAAAAATATATATATATAATAAGCTTAACATATGTAAATTAGCTTCTAGAAAACAATGCCCTGTAGCCATCTTTACTATCAGACAATACTTTTATGTCTGAGAGGTTGCTTTCTTTCAAGTCCTCTCAGAATTGTTTCCCATCAAGCCACTTTTCTCTATATTTCTTGTAAAATTGTCTTTTTATGTCCTGTTCATCTGACTTCTTTTGTCTGGGGACAAATTACCTAGAGTGCTGAAGAGCCTGATCTTGAGAAGATTATAAACAAGGCAAACAAAGGAAGTCTTAAGAAAACAAGAAAGGAGGAGGAAAAAGCAGCATGGTGGTCTACTGGTTAGAGCACTAGTCCAGGAGTCAGAAAAACCTGAGTTCAAATCTAGTCTCAGAAACTTACTAGCTGTATGATCTTGGGCAAGTCACTTAACTCCCATTGCCTTTAAAAAAAAAAAAAGGAGGAAGAAGTGGCACCCTGGAGATCAGGCAGAAGATTGTGAGTGTCCTATTCATTAGTGGTGGGTCACTACACCTAAGGAAGCTTTGATTTGTGGCTAGAAAGGCAGAGAAACTGGAAGACTGTGATACTAAAAGCTGAATGTAGAAATAGAATCCAACTGAGCTGAGAAATTAAAATGCACTGAAAAACTGACAGAAGCAAAAAGGACAGTAGAGATAGATTATAACAGCACTTGTTCTCAGCTGATATCAGACAAATTAGAAACAAATGAACTCTGATTTGATATAGGGAGATGATCTGATTTAGAAAAGCTAGTGCTGGGAGCTGATTAGAGAAAGCAGAATTCACTGGCTGTTAGAACAGCTGGCTGGGGCATAACTGACTGCTCTACTTTGAAGTGCCAGCCACATCTGGAGAAAATAGAAACCCCGGAGACATTTGCCTAATTTTCCTTTTATTGCTTTCTTTGGGTCTAGAAAGGGTAGACCTTAAATTTCTAAAAGCCAACCTGAAAAACTTTGCAGATTCTGGACTTAATGTTTTTTTTTTTCCCTGAAAGTATCCATCTCAACACCCAGACAAAGGAGCATGCTTTATGATATCATAAAGATCCCAGGCTTCAGAATAATGTTTGCTCAAAAAATTCCACCCCGCTTCAACCACTGAGAGTACCAAAAAAGGGGCTTCATTCAGCAAAATAAAATGGTCCAGAAGAGGTCATATACAACAAGAGGTACATGATGCAACTGTTCCCTGAAGAGATCCAGGATATCATAGCTTACAGTCCAGAGCTGTAAGATCCCCTAGACATGTGGATTTCTCTAGTCATAGTCAAAACGATTAGGTTTTTATAAGTTTGTGGCCACTTTCTTCCATGGATGTTGTCCACATTGGTGGGAGAGTGTAAAAAAAAATTTTTTTTATAATGTAGTTATATTATTGTAATATGGGACTGACCAATAAGTTCAGTCACCTCGAGCCTGTGCAGAGTGCATTAGACTGCCACTGATACAATTCCTGATGTGGCTCACGTCAGAATTTCTGATGCAATTCCAGAGCAGAACTGAACCGGTTTTAGAATGTCTATACATGCTCCAAAGTCTCTACAGTGTACTTCCTTCCATATTACCAGGAGTCTTCCTTGAGCAAACTTTGCAGCTTCTCCATATTACATCAACAGAATATGCTGGTGAATTTGTACAAGCTCATTAGGACTGAGCTTATTGGTCAGTCCATTATTACATTTATGCCCTGTAAATTCACAGAGTAAAGCTTTCCCAGAAGCCGCAGGTAATCAACCCAGTAAGTATTATCTGAGCTCTGAAAGTTCTCGTTCTGGGCTCTGGTCTGAGCAGCAGATTTTTGGCTTGCCCCTCGTTGGAGTTTCAGGAGACTGATGCTCATCTATTAGTCAGTTTGCTGAATAACAGAACTGCAGGCTCCCTTTTGGCTTGGGATTTCTTCCTTGTTTATTGTGCTACAGGTTTCAGGTTAGGCTGGAGGAGGAGCTAAGACCTTGGTCCACATCTGGGGTCAGAACCACACAATTGCTACTCGATTTTAACATTCAGCACACAGCATATGGTCCATAGCCACCCCTGGGCCCAGCTTCTCTCCTCAGCATGACTTGGCTCTGTGACCAGAAATTGGGAATTGAGTGACAGCTATCAGTTAGCATCTGTTGCACTCTATACAAGGTCAGGTCTCTCAGTGCTGGATTGGAGACATCTTGCCCTGATTTATAACCTTTCTCTGTTCTATAATGCTTTGAACTGCCTTTTTGGACTAAACTGCATCCTTAGTATTCATAGACTTCTCTATTTGTCTCTCTTTGTCAACCTTGGTTGAAAGAATGACTCGTTGTGACTTTTTTATTGGATTTCCCAGTGAAGAGTTAGTCTGGTGCACTTTTGGGGTTCTTATGAAGGAGTCAAGGAGTAAAATACAACTATAATTATTCCTAGTACTCCATCATCTTGGGTTTGCCTCCCTTGATGTTTTCAGTTGGGGAATTCTTTCAGTAAATGACTGGTAGATTCAATTTTCACTTGGCCTTCTGGTTCCAAAAGATCTAAGCCGTTTTCAGTTATGAATTCTTAAAACATTGTCTTCATTTTGTCTATATTATGGTTTTCAGGGAGGAGTATAAATCTTAAATGATCTCTTTGCCCTGTTTTCTAGGTCAGGTATTTTTAATAATAGATACTTTTCATCTATTTTTTTCAACCTTTTTACTTTATTCTAATATTTATTACCTCATGGTATCACTTAATTCTGTTCACTCCATTCTAGTTTTCAAAGTGTCTGCTACTTGAGTAAGATTTTTCATCTTATTCTGAAAAACATTCTTTTTCCAGTTTCTTCTTTTAGAGCTCTTTAAATTTATTGTTGTGTTTCTTCCAGCCATCGTATAGCCCTTATGGTCAAGTGATTTTTTTTTTTTTTTCTCTTTGGCTCTGCCTACACCTTTTACAATATTACTTTTTCTGGGTTTACCTCTTGGGACTCAACTCCTAGTATTTCTCCAATGTTTTAGTTGTTTACTTCTGTTTATTCATATCTCCTTGAGTTTTTATAGTAGGATCAGACATTAGGTCTCTTCCCTTCTATACTCTTTTGACGGGACTGGCAGGCTCTGAAGTCCAGATGCTGCTATTCTGTATAGGGGGACTAGGACTGGGCTATGCCTTCTGCCAGAATCTGTGGCTTTTGGCTCCGTCTTCTGATGGACCAGCACAGATTTTTAGTAACTCTGGTCTCTGTCTCCTCTTAAACAATCCTCAATGGGAAGTTGACTCTATCCCTTGATGTGGCTCTGACAGGTCTAAATCCAATGTTGGAAATTGCTTTACTACTAGATCTTCTATAAGATTTCCATACTGTTTCTATTTCCTGGACATTGCACTGATCTTAAGGTTTTTTGCTTGTTTGGAATGATTTTTTGGGTACAACAGAATCAATGCAATGTTTATTGTAAATATTTTTATGGGGAGAAATTGTAAAAGTTTCAGAGAGAATCCATTAAAAGTGTTGCTTAGATTATCCTGCAATGGCAACAATTCATTATGATTAGCTTCTTTCATTTTTTAGAGTTGATGGAGTTCCCATTCTCTCATTTGCTGTGCTTCTCATTTCCTTTTGGCCTTTTCTTTCCGAAGGATCTTTTATTCTACGTAATCCATACCAGTACTACTTTATGAAGGACATCTTACTCCATTTCTTAGCTAATGGAGCTCTAGCTCAAGTTGTCTGCACACTGAATTGATTTTTTTTTAATAATGGCTCTATTCCTACTAAAATTCTGTGAGCAGCCCAACATAGTCTATAGCTTTGATTTCCTCTGGTATGACTTTTCTCAGGCTTCTGGCAGTCTTTTGTGTGCAAACCTAGACTTAATGGAAGAGTTTAACATTGTTTCTCTTCTAATTTATATGTAATTATTCCTCCTGGAGCACTTTTAGAACATTGCTCAAGCATTTATGGAAAAGCTAGATTCCTCTGGGGTTTCTTACATTGCCATTTTATCCAGAATTTTCTAATTGGAGGATTTCTGGGATTTCTATCCATTATTCCCTTTCATATACTTTCAAATGAACATTTATTAAGCACCTACTGTGTGTCAAATATTCTGCTAAGTGCTGGAGATACAAAGAAATAAATGAGACAGTACCTATTCTTTCAGAGTTTATACTAAGTTGGGAAAACAAAATTTAAGAGAAGTTAAAGGGAAGTGTATTTGAGTATTTTACACTGTCTTGGTTTTACCTACATTCTTTTGTGTCTGTCTGTGAATCTTTTGTACCTTACGTATTTTCTGTGGTAGGTGAAGTATAAGCATCCTGTACCTAATAGTCATATTGCATATTGTATAGCTTTGTAACGAGCGGGGGCAGCTAGGTAGTGAAGTGGATAAAATAGAAGGCTTTGAGTTAGAAAAACTCATTCCCGTGGTCAGATCTGGCCTCAGACACTAACTGTGTGATCCTGGCCAAGTCATTTCACCGGATTGCCTCAGTTTCCTCATCTGTAAAATTAACTGGAGAAGGAAATGGTAAAGCACTCAAAAATCTTTGCCAACAAAACCCCAAATGGAGTCACAAAGAGTCAGTCATGATTGAAATGATTGAACATCATCAATATCATATATTGGGAAAATAAAATATAGTTATGAATTTAACTGTAGCATTGTTTTAGAAATTTCCTTGGAGTTTTACTGTGGGAGTAGGTGCAAAATCAAAGAGAGAAAATGAAACTTTGGGTCCCTAAAACTATATCTGATTCTTATGAACTGAAAGCCTTGGTGGATCCTGAACCTTTGGTGACTTTTCCCCCAATCTAGTAATTTGTTTTAATATAATTGTGTAAATCTATTTTTATAATAATTTCTTCCATTACTTGAATCAAAGCAAATTAATCTCCCTTCTACAACTGAAATAAATATCTTAATTTTCTTCCATAATTAGTTGTGTTTACTTTGGTTCCAACTGAATATGTCGCTGAGATTCAGTGAATTATATAAAGTAAAAAATAAGTTAAAATCAGAGATTCTTAACCTTTTTTGTGTTATAGAACCCTTTGGAAGCCTGATGAAGTTTATAAACCCCTTCTCAGACTAACATTTTTAAATGCACAGGATCACAAAGAAAACCAATGACATTGAAATAATTATAAAAATATTTTTTAAAAAAGATCATGGACTTCGGGTTAAGAGGTTTTAGGCAGGTGTCTGAGCTGATGCTTGTAGCCTAGAAGTTGATGCTTGTTTCCTGCAACCCCATCATTTCTCAGCAGAAATGTCTTTCCAGGGATATGCTTCAATTCAAGTCATGGCCTATGTGGCCAGACCATCTTGTTGTCCAGGCAGGAAAGTCTGAGACGAAAGTGAAATATTTGTTTTGTAATTCTAAAAAGTTGTCTTTACTCTCTAGGAGTATATGGGTTATTGATTTATGTTTCAAGTATATGTCAATGTATATAGTTTAACATGTTTAACATATATTGGATTAATTGCCATTAAGGGGAGGGGAGGGGAAGAAGGAGGGAAAATTTGGAACACAAGGTTTTGCAAGGCTCAATATTGAAAAATTATTCATGCATATGTTTTGAAAATAAAAAGCTTTAATAAAAAAGTATATGTTAATGTAGACTTAAAAGTCTTTTGTGTTTTAAGTTTTTCTTTTATGTTGCTATTGCCGTCCTATACTTAATATCAACTTTGTACATTGAGAATCTTCCTAGAAGGAACGTATTGCTCCTTTTTAAGGGATAAGGTAGCCATGATATCTAAGCTTATTGTACACATTTGCCTAGGAGATCTACTATGCAGTTAAGGCCATAATGAGTCAGGGTGATAAGGAAACCTTGAGTTCCCTTTTTCAGGTGTCAGGCTCAGCCAGGATAAAGACCTGTGTGAGTCCAGAATAGGAATTCCTTGTAGAAGAACCTCCCTCCTCTAAACCATGGGTGGCATTTCAGTTACCAAAACTAGTCTTTTTGTATACTTTTGGTGGGATATTTGATTACCTATTCTAATTCTCAGATTTATCTATTTTTTTGCCCAGTATCAGACAGTTTTAATCAGAGCTTCGGTAGGAGCCAAAATAAGGTGAATTAGATTTGAATCTATTGGGGGAAAAATAAAAATACAATAGAATATAGATCATGTTAATATGTGGTTTTTCTAAGTCAATGTGTAGCCCACAGGGATCTTATAGTCCCAGTTTCTATTTGAATTTGATACTACTGGGTTTAATGATAATTGCTTTAGAACATCTTTTAAAGTCTAAGAGTGAAGGCCACTTTCATTAGGTTTTCTATTCAATGTGTTCCTGAAATCACTCCCATCTCTCACTCCCCCACGCCCAAAGCCCTATCTCCTCCTCCTATCTGAGAACCAGTAATTTTCAGTCTTTGGCTATGACCTATTTAAGTAGGGGGTAAGGACTGAAAGTCTGCTCACCACCTTTGATTGACATGAGACAAGAAAGTCAAGAAATTCCAAGGATTTGATTGGTCAATAGGGTGTACAAGGACATAGGTCATATATCTCTAATTCTTGGTTGATCTGGAAGACATCACACAGCTCACTGGAGCTTCAATGGCTCTGGGGTAGGGACTTGGCTCAGGCCAGATGCTAGGTTAGGAAGCTAATTATGCCTCTGAACCTAATAAGCTCAGACCAAGAATGGACAAAAAAAAAAAAAAAGACCACCAGAAAGTCTCTATCCTCCCACCCCCTGTAGTATCAGGGAGATAGAAGGGCATAGGTGTATGGACCGAAGAAGGCCTCTCAGATTGGCTAATATGACAGAAAAAGACAATGATAAATGTTGGAGGGGGGTGTGGGAAAACTGGGACACTGATGCATTGTTGGTGGAATTGTGAAATGATCCAGCCATTCTGAAGAGCAGTTTGGAACCATGTCCAACAAGCTATAAAATTGTGCATACCCTTTGATCCAACAATGTCTCTACTGAGTTTGCATCCCAAAGAGAACATAAAGGAAAGGAATCCATATATACAAAAATGTTTGTAGCAGCCTTTTTTGTAGTGGCAAGGAATTAGAAATTGAGTGGATATTCATCATTCAAGGAAATGACTGAATAAGTTGTGGTATATGAATGTTATGGAATATTGTTGTTCTGTAAGAAACGATCAGCAGGATGATTTCAGAGAGACCTGGAGAGACCCTGTTCACCAGGGAAGGAGGAGATTCCAGATTCACACCATGGCATTTCAACTATTGGAAAGGTACCAACTGGGCTTTGTTGCCCATTACCTAGTTCTAGGTCATAGATCAAAGGCAGACTGAAAAGATGCTATGTGCCCAAAGATGGCATTCTGGGGTAGGAGGAGGTAGAAGGCCCCAGGTTGTATACTTGAGAGAGCACAAGTTTCTGAAGTAAGCAGCAAAATGTATTTCTGACCCCAGAAGCCTCTAACCCTGTCTGAAGCCTGAGGAAGAGGAGTATCTAGAGTAGAATAGCTAGATCAAAGGGAAAACACGTTCTAGCCCTGAAATTATTGAGCTTTCCAGCTTTACTAATAGTATCCAAAACCAGCAGCAGCAGTCTATTGAAAGTCCAGAAAAGCAAGTCCACAGGTTTGTTGCTAAGACCCAAACCCAGCTTGGCAACGTATAGAACTCAGAAGGGAAAAGATGTCTAGGGCACAGAAATTAGACTTGTACTAGATCAGAACATTCTGAGAGCACTGAAAGCTTTCAGGTCCTCAGCCTGAGTTGTCCCTGAGATCTTGGAATAACACAAAGCTCAATACCTCAAGAAAGCGTCAATAGGATTAGCTCAGACATTCTCTCCAGAAGTATGCAGAGGATGGCCCTAAGAGAAAAAATCTAAATCCAGGAATCAGACTAGAAGAATGAGCAAACAAAAAAAGAATTCCTTCACAAAAAGCTACTATGTTAAGAGGGACATACAAGACACAAAATTAGATGACAAGGAAGACTCCAAAACATCTACAAGCAAAATTTCAAAGGAAAACACAGCTTGGGCTATGAAACTCAGCTACAATTTCTGGAACAGATGAAACAAGAATTTTAGAAAAAATTTTAAAACATACAAGTGCTTTACAAGAGCTATAGAAAGAAGATCTTAGAGTTAACAATTTGGCACAAAAGGTACAAAACTTTGCCTAAGCAACAAATTCTCTGAAAATTAAAATACAGTAAAAATAGGTATGAACTCAGCATCAAAGCTTTTTTAAAAAATCCAAAGAGAAACCAAGGGAAACATTTAAATATGGGGGAGGCACAGCATCCAGGTCAAAAAAGGAACAATTTTTTATGGGTTAGAGGAGAAAGATGTTCACACAGGTTTATGGTTTTTCTTTTCTTTTTTAATTAAAATGAAAACTCTTATCAAGATAAAAAACCAGGGATTATTACAATATTCCTGTGGATAGGCTCCCACATGTAAAATAGGGGTATATTCACATGGATTGTTTAAAAGCACAGATATGCCCAACAAGAGGCATATGTAGACACTGAAACCTGCCCTGCTTCTTTGGAGAGGAGGAAAGCCTGGGGCAACGCCTGCCCCACAGATAGCCTTCTACCTGGCTCAAGAAGGGGAAAAACCTCCAGGAGCACCTGGGAGATGGATTCTTTTTTCTCCAATCTCCAAAAGATATACATAACTAGAATTATAAAAATCTGCCTTGCTAAATATTTCCTACAATTAGATCAACTATCTTATCCTAAACAAGTAGTCTAAGGGTATGAGTCTGGTTCACGGCAAAAGCCAGTTCCTAGTCACTGAATTTAACCTTCCATTATCTCTTTCCTATTAAATGCTGGTTACACAAAAAACTATTATGAATAGTGGAAAAACTCATCTATTCAAGCAAACTACAAACATAAATCAGAGAGGTTGGTTATACAGATTAGAATACAAGAAAACATATAAGAGTGGAGCTCTTTAAATGGGAATAAGATGAGATCTTATTTCAATCAAAAGAGAGGACCCATTCTCAACCAGAGAAAAATTGTGTCTCAAGTCTTTAAGGAGATAAGCTGGAAATCAAAGATATGTTAAGATTTGACTGCCTGTACATGTCTGCAGTTTCTAGTCTTTCTCTAAGTGTCTGTTTCAAAAAGTCTGTGATATATCCCAAGAATCTCTTATCATTAATTCTACCTCTTAGCTTCATATCACACTCTGCATTCTCTCTATCAATTGGTAGCTTTATCTCCTGTGGATGTAGAAGCAGGCAAAATGCCCCAGGCTTGGATGAAAACCCAGATATACAGACAAGGAAAATTCCTGAGCAGTATGCTATGTGGAGAGAAGAGAATTTCCCCCAGGTCTCTTGCAGTTGAAAGGAACTCAAATCACACAAAAAAAAGGAATATAACTTATTCTCCACTATTATTATTTAGACAGTAATGGTCTAATGGAAAAGGAGCTGCCTTCTGACAATCCCAAAGCCTTTATTGCTTGTGGATGAGGAAGAACAACAAAAACCAGAGTTGTACATCTGAGAGAGACTCTATGGGACCCTGTGGGATAGTTCCGGATTCACCAGAATATTGCCATCCTGGCAACTCAGAAATCATTTCCCTTCTGAGGGGGATCAAATCATGGGATGATACTAAATCAGAAGGACTTTAGGACTCATGTAGAAAACTGAGACCCACTGGAGATGGAAAATTATATAGGCTACTTATGGGCTATTGAGAGGATTTTATATTTTGTACATGGGCTCATTCAAATTTTTTGCATTTTCTGTGTTTTCTGTGGGGAGAATTAATTTTTCAGGCAGGGATCTGGGGACACTGTTGCCATACATTTGTAGAAACCTGATGTAGCACCTGCACCCCTATGCAAGTGTTGAAGGTATATATAGGTATGCAGGTGATTCCTCCCTTCACACTTCTCTAGCATTGCCTGGGTCTGTGTAACTGAGAGCAAAACTAGAGTTAGAGAAGGGAAAAGCAGTATGTTGTCATGTGCAGTTGTGCCAGTGAGGTTAAAGAACAGGCTAGTAGCTGCTAGAAGTTCAAGGTTCCCTAAGTGACAGCCAGACCTGACTGCCATACAACACACAAGGCGTGACTTTGTATGTTAGTGAACTCCACATCCTCATCTCATGCATCCTGTGGGCAGAGCTATGACAGTCTGGGATCCTGGAGAGGGATCAGGGGATTGACATAACTAAAGCTATTGGAGACTGAAGCTATTTATCGGAAGTGAGGATTATTAAGTCAGAATCTGAATTGACCAGGAATCATAAACTACAATTCACGAGTTAAGACAAGAATTGCCAAACATACTAAAGAACAAGACTATCTTTTACTCCCTATCCATGATTATATACTGGAAGATAAGGGATGGATGATACAAATGAATAATATTTCTTCTTTGCCAATAGCTTCCAGGTGACCTAGTTCCTTTGGGAGAATGTCAGTTCTCTTTTAAAATTGTGGTATGAAACAACATATGCAGATGATCCCTTAATTTTTAAAAGATGCCTGGGTCAAGTTGGGGGTATGGGAGTGGTGTGCTTGCTGCAATTAGGTCAACTTTTTATCCTAAACAAGTAGAGCAAACTCTACTTCCTCACCTACTCTTAAGTGATGTGATGAAGCCTCACCTCCTATGAGGACTCCTATTGATCAATACATGCAAAATAATTATCATTTTGACACTATTTATGAACTACACATAAAGGATATTTGAAAATTTTCCTAAACTTGGAGAAAAACAAACCAAAAGATTGACCTTTTGGAGTCAATGCCCCCAAATCAGACCTGATTCATTTGATACCTGGGGGAAATGGACAGAAGATTACATCTTTGAGATTCATGGTGGATAAGCTGGTTTTGTTTACTAGGTATAATCTTCAATCTACCCTTCCTGCCAAATACCTTTTATGAGATAATCAGCACCTGCACCAGTGGAGAAGAGGAGACAGATACAACAGATGTTGGAAAGGCAGAACTGACAAATTATTGAACCCAGTGATTTAGGGAGAAGGAAGAATAGTCAACAGTAATAAAGTAATTTCAGAGTTGGGTGATGGGAAAGGTGTTGGTGCTATCAATAAAGGAGGAAGTTGAAAGATGCAAATAGGGGTGGGAGAGAAGATGATAAGTTCAGGTTTGGATATATTGAGCTTCAGGTGTTGGCAGGGTATACAACAGGTGATAGATACCAGAGGGTATTATGGAACTGGGGGACCAGAATGCAGGCCAAGATTGGAGCTAACGGTACATTTGGAAAATATCTGCATTGAGGTGATGACTGAAGCCATGGGATTGGTTGGATGAGATCACCAAGGACCAGAGTTGAGAAAAGGGATGACAGCTCCTTAGGGGATACACACTGAGAAGGCAGGAGGAAGATAATAAATCATTGAAAAAGACCATGTGGGGAGAGAACCATCAAAGAGAAGTGTCATGAAAACCAAAGGAGTAGAGTATGTCGATGAGTGAGTGGCCAACTATCAAATACTGCAGAAAGGCCAAGCTGCAGAAGAAATGAGACAGTGATTGGGTGGGTCTTGATTGCCCTGGTAGAAAGCAATCTGTGTTGAATGGTAGGAATGGAAGCCAGACTCCAGGGATTGAGGAATAAGGCCATCAATTATATTCTTTTTGAAAGTTTAGCAGTGAAGCGGAAGAATGAAATAAGTTGATTTACAATAGATAAGTTTGACAAACTGATAGATTTTTGTCAAGGGACAGCAGGATATCAGGGTCCTTAAGGTTCCAGGTATGCAGACTCATGCCATACTCAGGCAAGCAAGATAATCATGCTCAATAAGCAAGCAAGCCCTGATGGGTTGTCCTAATTCTAAGGCAAATCATCCAGCTACAAAAAGAATCAAGTAATGTCAGGCTACCTCCAAAGAAATGTGAGGTTCTCAGAAAAGGAATTTGGCACTGGGAAAGAGGATGACTTATCCTACATCAACCGCAGCCAAGTTCATATGAACCAGGTCTGATTTTTAGGAGTTGACTCCAAAAGATCAATCTATTGGCTCACTTCACTCTGCACCAGTACCTACAAGTTTTCTTCAGGTTCTCACAAATCATTACCTTCATCTTATAGAATAGTATTCTCTCAATATATTACAATTTGTTTATCCATTCCCTCAAGCAACGAGCACCACTTTAATTTCCAATTTTTTGCTACCGCAAAAAGGTTACATTTTTGTATATCCATAGTTTATTTTTCTGGGTACTAATCCTTCCCCTAACTACCCTCCCTCCATTTCTTCTTTCTCCATTCTTCCTTTCCTCATTTCCCTGTTGAATGAAATGGATTTCTATTTGATTGTGCATGTGAATTTATTTTTCTGACTACTTCAGAAGAGTATGAGATTAAGGTGTCATCTATTCCCTCCCACTTTTCTCCTGATATAGACTTGTTTGTGCACTTGATTTTAGGCTAGTTAATTGTCCTTAACCTAGCAAATTCCCTTTTCTGACCCAATGTATTTCTTTTCTTCTTCCTTGCCATTCTTCAAGATCATCAGTCAATGAACATTTACCAAGTGGCTACTATGTATCAAGTCACTGTGCTAAGAACTGGAGATACAAAGAAAAGCAAAAGACCCTTTCCTTTGGGGAGTTCACCATATAATGATGGAGACCACATGCAAATAGCTATGCATAAACAAGCTCTATACAGGATAAATAATAATCAATAATTGAAAGACACTAGAATTAAGAGTGTTGAGGAAAGGATTCATAACAGAACCACTCCCAGTTTTGTCTAATCGGACTCCAAGACCTCAAAAGGGATACACATTTCTTCCCATATAAAGATGTAAGCAATGTAGTCTTTGGTCCCTTATGACTGTTCACACTTATCTTATGTTTCTCCTATTCCTCATCTCTTTCTGTGTAGCTCTGTTCTTTTCATCAACAATACTTGGAAGTCCTCTATTTCATTAAAATTCCACTTTTCCTCTTAGAGGATTATATTGTTTTGCCAGATAAATCATTCTTGGTTGTAAGCCTTTTTTAACATTCTATTGCAAGCTCTCCACTTTATATTAGTTGCTACATTGCGTTATGAGTGTGACTTGTCAGTAATTAAATTCTTCCTGCTTTGCTTTTCTTTGACCTAAAACTCTACAGATTTTTGACTATAATGTTCTTAGGATTTCTCAATTGACAGTTTCTTTCAGGTGACTGGTGGATTCCTCCTATTTCCACATTGTCCTCTACTTCTAAAAAGTCTGAGTAGCTTTCTTTCATGATCTCTTGAAATATATTATCTAGAGTGTTTTGGTTCTGGTTTTCAAGTAGTTCAATGATCCTAAAACTCTCCTTGATCTGTGTCAATTTTTCTGCTATACTTCACAATTTTTTGTTTTTTTGACTTTGCTTCATTTCTTGTTTCATGAAGATATCAACTTCTATTTACTCATTTATAATTTTCAAGGAGTTTGTTGCTTAAGCAAGATTTTATACCTTTCATACCATATAATCTTCCCAATTCTTTTTCCCATTGATTTCATTTCTTTTGCAAAATTTTCTAGTTTCATTTCATTTATAAAAACCTGTTTAACTCTTATAATTTTTATTTCATATCTTCCAGGAACTTTAGTTGAATTTGTGCCCAATCTGTGCTTTTCCTTGAGGTATTGTTTGTAAATGTTTTGATGTCAAACTCTTCTTCTGGGTTTAGGTCTTGAATGTCCCTGTCACTATAGTAAGCTGTTTAAGAAGGGACTATTTTTCCAACCTAATTCTTGATTTTTGATTTCAAATTAGAGCCAGACTCTATACACTTCTAAACAGAATGTGTAGACCAATTTTGCCATTTTCTTGAGGTATTGAGTATTATATTATTCCAGGATTTCAAGAACAATCCAAGCTGCTGACCTGCAAACTTTCAGTGCTCCCAAAATAGACCAATGGCATACTGATTAGACAGAGTTCTGCAAATTGCCAATCTGGGTTTGTGTCTGAACAGCAGATCCTTGGGCTGGTCTCCTTTGGAGTTCCAGTAGACTTCTGCTGCTGGACTTAGCTACTATAGCCAGCTGGAAAGCTCTACTGATTCATGGTAACAGAATTACAAGGTTCCTTCTAGTCTGGGATTTCTGCCCTGGTTATTTTTCAACAGACTGTAGACTGACTGTAAGTTGATGAGATTCCACTCTACTCCTGGGATCAGAGCCACACAGCTGTTTTGCTTCTGAATTTTTCCTTATTCAGCACACAGTCCAAATCCACAACTGCTCCTTACCCCAAGCACCACTGCTGGGCACAGGGCCCTTCCTCAGTGTGTCTTGGATCCGCGACCCAGAATTGAGCAGTGACAAAGCTGCCAGTTGGCACCTGTTCCTACTTCTGCACTAGGTCACAGTGCTTTGATATGGCTTTGAGTCCTCATCTTTAAGATGCATCCTTGGATATTGGAAAACTCTGCACTGCAGTTCCTGGCTAGACCACCATCGCATGATGACAAACAGACTTGTCGGACTCTCTATCCCAAAGAATTTTCTTTCAGTTAGGTAGTACAGTGTATAGAATACAGGGCCTAGAGTCAGGAAGACCCATCTTCCTGAATTCAAATCTGGGCTCAGACACTTACTTGCTGTGTGATCCTGGCTATGTCCTTAAACCTTGTTGCCTTGCTTTCCCCATCTGTAAAATAGACTAGAGGGGGAAATGGCAAACCAATATCTTTGCCAAGAAAACACCAGATAAGGTCACAGACATGATTGAAAAGCAACTCAACTTCTTCTAGCCCTCTCCTTTACCTTTATCCTATTCTATCTTGAATCATCACATTTGGTCATGTCTTATCCCCTCAGCTAAAACGTAAGCCTCTTAGAAGCAGATAAGTAAAAGTTTTCATCTCTGTACCTCTACTGCTAGGCATAGTGCCCTATACAGAGAATATGCTCAACAGATGTTTAGCTCATTGGACACAAGACAGTTTATACTTCATCACATGCAAGTTTCCTTCAAATTTAAAATATTGTGACCCTGAAATCATATTTCCCCATCTGAGAGTATATAGCTATTTTTCAATAGCTTGCTGAAGATATTAATTCCTTAAAAAAAATAAAGAATTAAAAAAAAAAAGGAATGATTTAAGTGTGGTGATTTGGTCATCAGGGTTTCGGCAAGCTTCTATCAAGGTGCAGGCCATTACCTACTATTACCTCTGCATCTAGATGAGCCCTTGCATTCTATTCAATTCATTAAAACCTACGTAAGCACATAAGGCCAAATGCTCCCAAATTGGTTTCAGCTATTTTTAGTGAGTTCTTTGTGATAGCTGGATGAAACAGCTAAGTGCAGAGATAAGAAAGCCTGAGTAAAGAGTGTTCCTCTCAAAAAGTTGACTTGAAAATGTGAAACAAAATGTTTCTACCCCTACTCACAAAATAAGAAAAAAAAAATGGAAGTGACCTTGGAGATTATGTAGTCCAATGCTCTCATTATACAGATAAGGCTAAGACTTAGATAAGTAGTAGATTGCCCAGGATCACAACAAACCAGTAATTCAATAGTAGTAGTTTCAAAAAACTTGGTTGTTGTTCTTTGGCCAGAGTCTCACCTAAATTTTGCCAATTTTAATAGAATGCAAAAGGCCAGCAGAGTAGAGAGATCTTTATGATATGGGCTCCTAACTCATGTGCCAATATTTTTGTCATTATATCCTGATGTTTCAAAACTAGGTGTGCACTACATCCTTGGTTTCATTTGGGGAAAATGAATTTTAGCATGAGGATAAGATGAACAGAATGGAGAAAACTAGAACAAGTCCCCAAAGTACTCAGTCTACCTCCTACCCCCAATCTCAGTCAGTGTTCTCAAAAGTTTGTCCCCTGGTGCATACCACCCAGGTTGGATACCCTTTTCCTCCCTCCTCCCACAATCCCAGGCATACAGTCAATGAGGAGGAAGATAAGCTGCATTGTAACACTCCTTTTTTATATAAATATCCGCAAATATTACAGAGCCAACATCCCCCGTTTACCCCATGGAGGGAGCCAACTGAATATCTTTGTTTTGAAACAAACCCACCACCTTAATAGTTTCTAAGGTGGCCCAGAACATAGGGGTACCTGCAACTCCCTGAGGCCAGGCTGGGACTAGGGTTATTGTTAGGAAGAGTTCAGGAAGGCAGGTAGCTTCTGAGGACCTGCCTGCCTTGCTCTGCTCCATCCCCTGTTCTTTGGTCTGTGGGACATGATGAATTCAGCCTCCCTGCCAGGGAATTCAGGGACTCTGAGGGGAGGAAGCAGCATAAAGGTAGACACCAAGTTCTGCCTTAGGACAGCAGGCCCCCCCAAGATTCTTGGGAATAGGAAAACTGACTCCCAGGGGATGCTTGGTCCAGAGCACCAGGACCTACACATTGAGAGGGACAGAAATTCTGAGGCTTAAGAATTCAGGCTACCAGAAGCCTGGGGACGACAAAGAAACAAGATATAAGGCTGGAGAGAAGTGGCCTTGCCAGCCAATCAAAGAGGACTTTCCCCTTCCTCCTAGAATGGCAGGGTGAGATTAATTCCATACATCCTGGCCCAACTGAAGGACTCAGGGAGGCCATTCCCACGTTTGTCCCTCATGTAAATCACCAATTTCCTGAGGAAAATAAAGCCAAGTCCCTGGTACCTCCTGCTGGGTTCCCAACCCCAACTCCCCACCAGGCTTTCCCCTTTCCTTCCCTTCTTTCCCCCCTCCCCCCAGACAGAGAGGCGAGAGGCTGGGAACAGAGCACCAGTCTGAGGATTTAATTAAACAAGGGAGGGGGGAAAAGGGGTTGGGCTGAGGGGGCACCCCTGTAAAAATGTACAAAACACCTGGGGGGGCCACGTGGAAGGGGAGATAAATATGTACAGGGAACCCCCCTCCCCCCCTAACCCCCCCATCTTCTCTGACCCTATGAAGGAGGGTCACTGGTGACGTCTGATGTCCCAGCAGCCCCACCCTGCTTCCCCCCAGTAGGGAAGGGGAAACAAGAGGCCTAGGTGTGTGTGACTTTGGCCTCAGGCTTGATAAGCCTACAGGAGGCTGTCAGGAGGCTTAGCATCCATGGGACCCTCTGAGGGAGCCCAGACTTGAAAGGGGAAAGGGGAGGGAATGGGGAGAAAAGGAGAGGGAACAGCACTGCCTCGCAGGTAGTCACAACCTCTGCCCTCCAGGTGACCCCATCCCTCTAGAGAGTGGCTCTTGCACTTAACCCCTGGGGGGGGGGGGGAGGAGGGGGGGGTGTAGGTCTGGGACCTCTATTTTCAGTATGATCCCATGGCTGGGGTAGTGACCTCTGACCCCACAACAATTCCACAGAAGCCTGGGGGCCATGACCTTTGCCCTCCCAAGTAGGGTCACAATCTCCACCCTAAGGCTGGGTGGGGAAGTGAAAAAGGGGGGGAGGGAAATGGAGCTCTACCCCCAGCCCCTCCCCTCACCTGTCAGCTCTCGGTGGCCCTGGTGGCCTAGGGGGGGAGCCAGGCCGAGGGGCGGGCACCAAGGGGGGTGGAGCCCCCAGCAGGGCCCCAGGAGGTGTCTTGCTAAGCAATTGAGGGGGCCCAGGAGCTGCGGTAGGAGGTGGGGGGGCCAAGCGACCATAGAGTAGTGGATGGGTAGGCTCCAGACCGTAGAGACGAGCTGTGGCCACAGCTCCTGCCCCTCCCAGCTCCTCCCCAGCCTCATAGAATCGTGGGGGTCGGGCCAGGCGTGGAGGACCTGGCAGCCAGGGCTCCAAGAAGGGGGCACATCGGTCAGAAGGGCTGGGACCCAGGAAGGGGGGTGGTCGGGGCCGATCAAAAAGCAGGTGTAGGCTGGGAGGCCCAGGGACCTCCTCCTTCCTCTCTTCCTTCACCCTCACAGGCTCCTTGGGGGGTCTTACCCCCTCCTCCCCGGCCCGGGACTTGGGGGTGGCTGGGGAAACTCGAAGCTGTGGTCGGGAAAATGGGAGATCCCTAAGGGAAGGGAGAAGAGATGTGCTTAATAAATGGTTGTTGCATGAATGAAATGAAGAACAAGTGACAGTCACAAAAGAAAAATGAACTGAAGCTAGAAACTAGATTCTTTCTTGGTGAAGGAGAGCAGAAGATGGAGAAATAAAGGTTAAGGGGAGCTGAAGTCAGAGGAACAGAAAAGGAAGTAGAGAGTCACAGTGCTTTGGCAAAGCCATACCTATCTTTCTCCTCTTTTGGGGCTGAGGGCTCTCGCCTCTCCACTGGACGTTCTTTGTCCGAGCCAGGCGTCCGTGCAGCCTCAGGGGGTCGGGCCCAGGCAGGAAAGGCAGGGGGACCACGGTGCAGCCGGGCCCATGGATCAGGAGGAGAGGCAAAGGCAGGAGGAGCCCCTGGGCTTTCTTTCTGGGCAAAGACAGCACCAGTGTCTAGAGAAAGAAAAAAATCCAAGTCGGCCAACTCCTAAGAACCAGGAGCTTTAAGCTAAATATGAGATGACAAAATATAACTAGCAACTGCTTTACCATTGGATTACAGAACCAACACAAACTTAAAGAGAACCTCAACTCTTTTCCCCATCTCCCTTGACCACAACACCGCCATACTCACTGAACGTAGGGCTGCCCAGGCCCCCAAAGGCCCCATTGGAGAGGGCAGCCAAGGACGCAAAGCTGGTAGGACGCCCAAAAGGATCTGGAGGAGAAAGAGGGATATCAGTCAATAGAGCTCTGACAAAGCACTTAACTTCTCTAGTCCTTTTTAGGGTGTAACAAAGTATGTCAAGGCCCCTACCCTCAAAGTAATTATGTCTTCCTGAGGAGATGAGTAATACATATAAAAGATCAAAAAGTAGAGATGTAAAGCAGTTGTAATATAAGATTTCAAATAAATATGAAAGACAAGTGTTACAAGTTTTCAAGAAGGAGAAGTGACTATAGGTTGGGAAGGCGACAGGATTTCTTAGACCCAGAACAACAGAAAGGATCTTATCTTCTAAAGGGACCTATACATTATCCTGTCCAACTCCCTCATCTCATAGAGAAATCAAGGCCATGAAAGAAATGGTTCACTAAATGTCACATTATGAATTAGTGGCAAAGGCATGTTAACCCCAAGTCCAAGGTCTTGCCATTAAACTTTGTTACTTAATGGAGACAGAGTTAAGCTGAGCTCAAATGATCTTACAGGTTCTAGAGAGATAGGAGGGATAGAGGAGGGGTTTTCAGGCAGGTGAAGAGCATAAAAAGCAAAGACTCAGAGAAATGTGTGTGGTACATTCAGGAGACACTGAGTAAACTAGCCATGGATAATTGGGAAGGACTAAAGGTTCTTGACCTCTGGGAATGGCTCCTTATCACTCCTTAGTTTATTTAGTCCTGGGTCTAGTATTGGGATAACTATGAGGAATGGCTCTTACCAATATGGGTACCAGGGCTTAGAAAGGATGCAGGGGGCCCGGGAGCTGCTGTGAAAGGGTTGGCAGCAGGATGGACAGCACCTGAAAGAAAAATTAAGACAAAGTTTTCTGCAAAGTAACTCAGAACCAAGATTTTAAGATCTATTAATCAGCCAAAGGGAAGAACTGCAAAGATTCACTTTATAAATATAGGTGAAGAAATAGAGGCCAAGAAAGGAGCCTTAAGTGACTTACCCAACATCATATAATTATAGTTAGTGGCATAGTCACTATGCCTGGAACCTGGGAAAACTGACTCCCAGGATTGGTACTCATTCCCAGACTCACCTGTTGCAGTGAAGAGGGAAGCTGGGTGAGAGAGCTCCTGCCCAGGAGGAAGACCTCCATAGGCCCCGGGGAGACAGGGTAGAAGATCGTTCCGAAAATCCAGCTTATGAGGATCACCCTGCATTAACTGGAGAAGAAAACTATGGTGAGGAATTTTAGTATCCTCCTCCCTTCTCTACTCCCTTTGTCTATGCTATTTCCTTAGGATGCTACCCCTGAAAAGAATGAGGAAACAGGCAAATCTAGTCTTGGGTCCTGTCTTAATTTCATTTTTGAGAGGTCGTTGCCCTCATATGGATACTTTACCCAATGTCTTTCTCTCTAAAACTTAGCCCCACTCCCACAGAGACAACTGGTTGGAAACAATTTGATAAATCAGACCCTCTTAAGAATTTCACTTCTATCATTTCAGTTTTTTGCATAGGGGGTTTTGCATGCCTTCCCAATGAGAAAACTGGGAAGGAGGAAGGAAGAGAATCTAGATCTCATTTTTTTTTTTTTTTTGCTGAGGCAATTGGGGTTAAGTGACTTGCTCAGAGTCACACAGCTGGGAAGTGTTAAGTGTCTGAGGCCACATTTGAACTCAGGTCCTCCTGACTTCAGGGCTGGTGCTTTATGCACTCTGCCACCTAGCTGCCCAGAATTCAAAATTTTAAAAACAAATGTTAAAAAAAAAATGTTCTACATGTAACTGAGTAAAATTGTAATACTAAAAAAAAAAAAAAAAAAAACTAAAAAATACTGAAAATATATAAATGCACAGTGTGTATGGGAGGAGGTGTGTCATTTCTATATGCAATTCCTGAGAAATGAAAAATGTTCAAGCCTCAAAGAAATGAGACCTTGATTAAGTTGTAGGCACCCCTATAGGCAAATAGGGAAGCTGTTTGGGGGCAGAGAGAGTCTCCTGCTACTCCTGTATTTGATGTGTGCTAAGTCAATCAGGCTACTAGGAGAGCCTATGCTTCCCTCAGCTCACTCTCATGCCTCCGGCTCCCAATTTTCCCTGATTCAGTTCCACCCTCCCTCAACCAGTCTTGGTACCTTCATTTTCTCCTGGTGCCTCAAGATCATATAGGCCACTCGCACATGCATGGCACACCACTTCCCAGGTTTCTGAGACAGAAGTAATGGAAGAGAAGTGACGTCCCCAATCAAATTTCACTTCTTCCCATCACCTATAAGACCCTAACCCATACCCTTCTCCATTGAACCCACTCCCTTTCCCAGTCTACTCACCCTCAGTGGGGGGCGGAAATGGTCAGGAATCTGAAGGGCAGAACAGAATTGGGAGGTATTCATTTTGACAAACCCAGAGTTCAGTCCTCAGAGCTCTTTCCTCGTAAAACAGCCCTCTCTCTCTTAGTCATTTTATTAAGCCCCTTTCCCTGGGCTACTCTACCTGCTCCTAAAAGCTTGTCTGAAAAAGTTCTAATTGCTTAATGAGCCCTGTTAATAATTCAGAACTTTCCTCTTCTAGATACTCTCCCTCGACCCTTGTCTTTCCTTAAGGAATTCTTTCTCTGAAACTCCTGCAGTTTATTCCTAGGAAAGCAGAGACTATAGTCCCTAGGAAAAGCCTACAATGAGAATAGTTTTACTTCTCTGGAAGAAAATACCCAAACTATTAAAATTCTACATTTTGCCTATGTGCATCTCATCCTCCCAATGTACTCACTACTCCTACTCCTCATTGCCAAGATCTGGCCCTTTTTTGTTTTCCCCAAACTCACCTGTGTCCCCTTTTGGGGCAGCCCACTGGGGACCGGCCCCAGTCGTGGTGGCAGTTCTGGATTCGTGCTCTGGGGAAAGGAAGGGAGAGTGGGTAAAGCAATATCTGGTGACCTCAGGCACATCTGGAATTTAAGTTAATTTCCCTAGGGCTTTGGAAATGGGACAAGCAGCACCCGATTTAAAGATAGGTGGGAAAAGAGAATACGATATCTGTGTTTTAGATACTCACCTTAGGCTGGAAAGCCCCCTGCAGAGAACCAAAGGAAACAGCAGGAGGCAGACCAGGGGGGAGGCCAGGGACAGCAGGGGGGAAGGCCGCATAGAGCTGTGAAGAAAAAAATGACCAAACTGGGGGCACAGAACATCAGAGTCTTTTTTTCTCTTCCATCTTACTCTGGTCTTGCTCAATGACTAAAATTCAGTGAGGTCTCATCTTCTCCTAGGACAGATTTAGAAGCTACAAGTAGCCATGTCCCTACACATTGTTGTCTTTTATACCAAACAATTGCTTATTAAACATCAAGAAAGAAACTAGCCAAAGTATTCCCACACCCAACTACAAACCAGGGCCCCTCACGGCACTCACGTTATGCCGGAAAAGGCCTTCGATTTTTCCTGGATATTTCTCGAACTATGAGAAAGAAGGTGGGGATAAATTAGAAGCCAGAGATGCTAGACTTTCCTATCTCCCTCTGGACAGCTCTACAATATTCAGGTTCAGATGGTTCCCTCCCACCCTAGAATCAAAACACAGACACACAGGGACACAACACAGACACGTACATTCCCCCCACCCCCTGTCCACCTCAGAGTGTACAGCACCATCCCTCACCCCACTTCTCCAAAGGCTTCAAGTGCCCCTTCCCATCCCCAAAAGGCCCCTGGATGGGAGGAAAATCTCACCATGTGGGGGCCGTGGGGGGGCAGCAAGCCAGGAGGGTAGGGGGTGAAGTGCTGGTGGGTGTGCTGGTGGGTGTGCTGGTGCTGGTGGTTGTGCTGGTGGAACTGGAAGGCCAGGGGCCGGGCTGAGCCCCCTGCCCCCCCCACCTCGGGGCCTCCCTGGGCGCTCAGGAACCGAGTGCTCAGGTCCTGCCGCATCAGCTCCTGCTCTGTGAGAGGTGACCAGGATAGGGTAGGGCAGAGGGAGAGAGGGATTTATGCCCCTCTCCTCCGGGCCACCCAACTGCCCTATTCAGGCCTCGCCCCAAGTGGGCGCTGATCCATGGATTATTCCTCTCCCTTGGACTCCGTCCTCTTTGGGGTATCTTCTTGTTATTTCTAGACCCAACATTTGTTCCTTCATCCTTTCCTTTCAGGCTTCAACCCACACCCTCCTCCTAGATCTATTATCTCTTGAAACTGAATTTCCCCAATCTAAAAGCCAGTGCCTCTTCTCTACCTTTCAAAGCCACATAGGCTCTAGGACACTCACCAGAGAGGGCACTGGCCGTCGCAGCCCCAGGGTGGCCTGCCACCTGCAGCAAAGGTGGGGGTGGGGGTAGAGTAGGACCAGGGGAGAACAGAGCAGGATGGGGTGGTGGAGGTGGTGCCCGTAGCCCAGTAGGGGGAAAGCCATGGCTGGCCAGAGGCAAGGGCAAGGAGGGTGTTGGGGGCCGATGGGAGAGTTGAGCTGAAGAAGATGAGGATGAGGAAGAGGAAGATGAAGAGGAAGAAGAAGAAGGTGGAGGTGGGGCCACTGGAGGGGCAGGAGCCTTCGGAGGTGGCCTCGAAGAACTGTGAGGAAAAAAAGCAAGGAAACATGAAAAAATTGGAAGAATCCTATCTATTTACTTGAGGGTCAGACCTGCTAAGGGCACCCTTCTCATATTCAACGCATTTATAAAGCTTTCCTCCATCATGAATCTTCTGGTGTTGAAAAGACCTCAAGCTATGCTTACAGATAAACATGAAGATGTATACCATGGACTTATTTTCAGGCAAAGCAGCTTTCTTTTTTCCCCATTTCTGTTGCTTCCTATCCCTCATCCTTTTCCATCATCTTTTTTCATCTATCCTACTAACTTATCTGGACCATGTTAATCTATCTCTTCTGTGGCTCCCATAGCTTTAAACTGTAAATGCGTTGTTTTATGTTACTCAAAAACATACAGCCTGGGGTTACTGCATCTCAGGATGCCTCTCACAAGTCTTCCTTTTTTCCCCCAAGTTAAGTTATTTTTCAATTCAGCTCCCTTTTCAGAATGTCAAGAACACAAGAAGTCAGAAGACAGCCTTTAATCCTGACTTTGCTATTAGTTACGACACGGTGATCAACAAATGATCTTCCCTCTCTGGGTCTCAGCTTCCTTATCTGTAAAATGAACTCTAATATTCTATGATTCTTAATGTTTCACATGAATCTGTTCCCTCCCAAGTGAAAATGACTGATTGCTCCTTAACAACACAGACACCAACCTTTTTCACCAATGCCTAAAATAGAATAAACAGAAGGACTACACATATAAACTTATAAACATATAATGAGGTAACTTACCTGCCAGTGCTGAGGTCCAGGCCACTGCCATAAGTGGAAGAGCGGATGCCGAAGGGTGAAACCCGGAGCTGCAATTGGGGTGGGGGTGGGGGTGGTAGGCTGACAGGGGCTGGCATAGGGGCTGGGGGAGTGGTTGGGGGTCGGGGGGCCGGTGGAGGCAGTGGCTCCTTGGCAGGGAAAGGCACTAGCAGCGGGTCGGGTCCTGGGGGCTGCTCCTGACTCCGCTCCAGCCCCGACACTTTGGGGATCACAGAGAGTTTCGCTTCACAGTTCCCATTTAAGTTGCCATGGGGGCCCGAGGCTGAAAGGGGAGGGGAAGGTATATTGTCAGTAGCACACTGGGTGCTTGCTGTCCCTCCTCCCTTCCTGGGAGCAACTAATCTCCTGCTGTGTTCAGCCTCAACCCCAGCCCTGGCCTCCAGGAACAAACCTTTGCTGGTTGAGACAGTAAACGATGGATCGAGGTCATCATCAGAGACCTGGCAAGGAAGAGCAGGGAAAGAAGTTAGTTCCTGGTGACACAAAAGACTACCTACAGGTATCACAGTCCCAAGTCCAAATAGCCTCTGGGCAACCTTGTCAAAATCTGCCCCCACCCAACACAGGCACCAACTCACCCTCTCGTCCAGGTCACTCTCCGCGTCACACTGGAGAGAAGGAGAGACAGAAGTGTCAGGGGAGGGGAGAAGAGTTGGCAGGGGGCACGGCAGTGTCTGCTGGAGAGAGAGTGGGAAAAAACTGGGCAGGGAAGGAACACTTACTATGTATCCGGCTTCCAGAGAGTTTCGGGAGGAGGCCTATAAGGGAAGAGTATACAGGTGAGGGACACTCATCAGGAAGAAGTCAAAGGCAGTCAAACAGGCATTTGACTCTCTGTTGTTGTGGCTGTTGTCCAAGTCAAGCTCAAACTTCACAAGGTTGGGCCAATTTACCCCACAGTAAGCCTAACATTGATTCTATCAGAAGATCTGACCCAGTCAAGATTAGTCCCAGTCTTAACTGTCCCAATTCTAAGGAGGTATGGAATCTTAAATATTAATAAACATTTTAGGTCACTTCACTCTAACCTTCCAACCTAAAGAAATCTTTTCTTTCATATGACATATGGTCAGCCATAGTTTCAGCTTAAACACACCCCATGGATCTCCCAATCACATTTCCAAAGACAACCCTTCCATTATTGGACAATTTTAATCATTAGGAAGGTCTTCTTGTGCTGTCCACCACTTGGGCCTTGATGTGAGAAATATTACAACTCTTCAAAGGAATGTTTAAAGATATCTGGCATTCTTCCTTCCCTCTCAACTCCACAAAGCGGTCAAAAACTCATATTTATGAAATATCTGCAGCTTTTGGCCTGCTTCCCACCTCCTTCAAGATTCATGTTCTGAGACCCCCCAGGTCACCACGTCCTTGGGAGAGTTAGTTCCCAAGGGCTACTCCTCCAAAAATTAGAAATAAACTTAAAGGTCATCTAGTCCAACTTCCCTTTGAATACAGGAATTCCCCTTCTTTAGTGCTCCTAAAAGAACTACCCTGTAAACTTTCACCATTAGTCCTAAGACAGCTCTCTGCAGGGCCAGTCTCTGGACCTGTTCCAGTTTGCTCGTGTCCTTCCTAAAGTGTAGGACCCCCCGATTTAAATCACTGATATACCAAGTTAGCTACAGAAGGACCAAAAGGGGAATTGTGGAAACATTACAGTAGAGAATGCATAAGACATTATTTGAAGAAGAGGAAAATAAAAGATGGCATATCTCACCTCTTTCCTCCTTCGCTTGCTAGACCTTTTTCGGGCACGGTCCCCTGGGGGCCGGCCAGTTTCCCGGTCTGAGCTGTCTCCTGGCTCCCCTCGGCCCCCCCCTACACCCCCCCGCTTCCGCTTTCCGGAATGTTTTAGCCGATGCTCCAGTCGCTCTGGGGGCTGAAGGGATGCATCCTTCTGTGGGCAAAAAGTAGACAGATGAGAGAGAAACTAAATAAAAACCATCATTTATTGTAGCATTTCAGGTCTGCATAGTTCTCTGTAACCATCCCATCTGATCCTCAAGGAAACAATGAAGATCAAACTAATGCTTATCACCTGCCTACTATGTACCAGATGCCCTTTGATAGAGAAATGCAAAAGTGTTACAGGGATGACCCCCACTTTAAAGATAAGGAAACTGAGGCTGGGAGAGTAAGGAGATTCATCATGGTCACACAGTTAACAAGCATCATGGATGAGACAGAACCGGGCTCTTTTCTGATCCCAAACCCAGGTTCTGCCTCTAGGCCCTGCTACTTGTGACAGACTGTGCTTGTTTCCTCGGGTAGGCCAGGCTCCCTCCTCCCCCGCCCACCCTGGCTGCTGCTCCTCTTTTCTCCAAGGCCAGCCCTACGGCCTGCTGATGAATGGCCAGCCCGGGAGGGCGGACAGCAGCCAGCCAGCCAGCTCTGGGGTGTGGTGGCTCCATCGCAGCCAGGTGGCCCTGGGGATCGGCTCCCCTCCCACCCCCCAGGGAGGGCAGAGGCCTGGCCAGAGAAGCCGGTTGCTCTGGTTTAGGATGCCATCCCCCCCTGCCCCTCCTGCCAGGCCGGCCCCTCAGTCCCGAGCCCCGCCGACCAGGTCTCCTCCCCCGCTCTGCCCCCAGGCTTCGGTCCCTTCCCCCCCCCCCCCCAACTCCAATTCCGACCCTGACAGCCCCCAGCCTGGGTTCAGGCCCACCGAGGCCTCACCTGCAGGGCCTCAAGGCTGGCGAAGCTGGCGATGGCGAAACCATCGATGAGGTCCTCCTCCTCCTCCTCCTCCTCTTCGCCCTCCTCCTCCTCGTCGTCGTCCTCCTCCTCCCCTCGGCTGCCCGAGCCGGGGGGCCGCTTCCTGCCCCGAGGTCGGGGGGGCCGGCGCCGCCGCCTCTTTCCCCGGGGGCTGCCTCGCTCCCCCGAGGAGGCGGACGACCAGGGCCGGGCTGGGGGCGGCGGCGGCGGCGGGGGTGGCGGGGGCGGGGGCGAGGAAGACGACGACGACGAAGGCAGCAGCGCCGAGGCCGCCCCCAGGAGCGTCCGCGGCGCGTCCCCGGCAGCCGCCCGCCGTCCCCCGCCCCGGCGCCGCCGCTCCCGGTCCCGCCGCGAGCACCGCCGCTGCCGCCGCGGCTGAGAGGCACCCTCGCCGCCCCAACCCGGCGGGCCGGGGGCCGGGGCCGGGGCCGCCGCGGTCTCCATGGTGACCGCCCTCAGCCCCGCATCCGGGAGCAACCGGAGCCACCCCTCAAGCCCGGAACCCCGGGGGCTACAGACGGAGGAGGAGGAGGAGGAGGAGGAGGAGGAGGAGGAGGAGGAGGAAGAGGAAGAGAGGGCCACAGCCTCCCCTTTAAGGCGGGGTTTACAGTCCTCCCGGCGAAAAGCTGGGGGCCGCCCCTTTAAAGAGGGAGCCGAAAGTCCTGAGGAAGATGGGAGCCGGCACCACCCCTTTAAGAACGGGCTCAGAGTCCTCCGGGCGGTGTAGGTCACCCCTTTAAAAGGAGCTTAATGTCCTCCTGAGGGAGAAGGGGGAAACCACCCCTTTAACGAGACTTTGAAGTTTGCCAGCAGCAGCAGTCCCTTTAAGAAAGCCTTGTGCTTCTCCGAGAGCAGCGGACTTCCCCCTGGGAGGGGTGGTTTTCAAGTCCTCCTGAGGAAAAGGTTCAAACCTTTACAAACGGCACGAAAGCTCTAAGACAGACGCAGGCCCAACCTTTAAAAGGATTTAAGACCCTTCAGGTAACGAAGACTGCTAATTTCAAGACTTTTAAGGTCCTAATGACACGAATGACCCCTTTTAAGGGAATGAGTTAATTTACAGTCCTTCACATGCGCCCCTTTAAGCCGAATTTAAAAGGCCTGGGGAGGAAGATAGAGATGAGAAGTCACTTTCTCCCTAGTCTTTGCGACGGCCCTGTCCGTGATTTGGCAGCTCTTGTCCGGCAGCTTCCCCTTTAAGATAGACGTTGGTGTCCTCCGAGTACAGCAACCTCCCCTTTAAGAAAATTTAAAGGGGCCTCCTCTGAGCCCAGTTTCTCCAGCCTCCTCCTCCGGTCGCCATGAAAGGCGTGAGGGGGGGCGGGGCTGAAGGGGCAGCCCCCAAATCCCCGGATGTGAGGCAATGGTGATGGGGAATGGCTTTGCTTTCCGCCGACATAAAAAGTCCTTCCTTCTTCCCTTCTCTTCCTTCTTCTCTCCCTGACTTGCCCCTTTAAGGGCCTGGGAGCGGCCGTTGAAAGGGCGGGGGTGCTGATCGCGCTCTCCCGTTGTCTTTAGGTTCTCTCTTCTTCTCCCCTCCCCCGCCCCTCCTCTCTCTCCGTCTCCTTCGCCTTCTCCTCCTCTTTTCCCTCCCCTCAGGAGGACTCGGTCTTTGATAGGCCAAGACGGCGTTCGTAATAAGAGAGTCTAGGTGGAGATCGGTGGCCCAAGGAAAAGTAATTGGATCGTGTGAGGAGCTGACCCCTCCCCTTTCCTTTTCCCGAATCCTGATTAGTTCTACGTATATCTGGTCCCGGTTCCCCGGCTCCCCCGCCCCTTCCTGCTGCTCTTTGATTGGGCTTTCCGGATGACGGAGGCCTTGCGTAACTGGGAGGTGGCGCGCGCACGTCGCTCGAGTCGGTTGGCTAATCCACAGTGCGTGGACGCGGACTGAACCAAGTCTCCTCTGTTCCCCTCTCCTCGGGGTAGTTTCTTCCTCTCATTTCACATGCGCAGTTGCTTCGGCCCACCTCCATCGAGCCTGGTCCAACCACTGGGGCGCCCAGATACAAGCCCAGTTTTATCCGAGACAAGGGGGAAGGGGGGAGGGGAGAAACGTTTTTAAACGCGACCTCGTGCTCCCGGCCTGGCCGCAGGAAGGGGAGAAAGAAGCCGTCTGGCTGCTTCGGGCGCAGATTTCCTGAGGCCCGCCGTTCCGGGGGTTCACATGGGGGTAGGGGAATGGGCACGGGAGCTTGGAGCCACCTTGCCCTTTCTCTGCCTCCAGAACCGTGCCATCGTAGGAGGGAGGAGGGGTCCACAAAGACCAAGTCACTTTAGAAAGGATTTACAAAATATTCATCCCTAATCAAATGCTACAATAGAATGACCTTTTAAATCCAGCTTCAGAAAGCCCCTGGAGATTCTCCTCCCTAGGGTGACTTTCCCAGTGCAAGAAAAGTGGTAACTTCCAGGAAGCACCAATTTGCTGTGACATTTGGGCCACGATAAGTTACTCCAAAGGGCTTCGAACATCTCACACTTTCCCAACTCCAAGTCTCTGATTACACTATACTCTTCACCAGACAAACCCCTGAGTTCAAATCCCAGGCTTGGCCACAAAATACCTGCGACAGTAACTTAAGTCACTTAGCATCCCTTGGCCTCTACCCCTCATCCATAACAATGACTCCTCCCAGATCTAAACAAGACACTAGGATTTGAGGAGTGTGGGAATCACAAAGGGACAAAATAACCATATGAAAAACTTTACTAACATTAGGGAGAAAAACAGTCTGATGATTGACACCCCTCCTCCCAAGGGCAGGGCCCACTTTCCAAGGCTGGACGGAAAAGCTGCTAGACATAAAACTTAAAGATCCTAACCCTTGCCTGGCTCCTCTTCCTCTTGCAACAGCAGGGCATCTAATTCCTCCAGCCTCTGCTGCAGCAAAGGTCCCAGGTCAGGGGTAGGAGCTCTGCCAGGGGCAGGACGAACTGCCCTGGAAGGCCTTCGGTGACGAGGGAGGCTACAATCTCGGAATTCTACTGCTCTTCGAAGCTTCCGGGAACTTGTGAAGACCAGGGTTCCATTCCGCTCTCTTGGCTCTTCAAAGATAGTCTCAAAGGACCTAGATAGAACAAGAAGGGGCAAGTAAGCATCCTATAAAATCACATCAACAGAAGGAAGGGGCCTTTAGAGAAGCTAAATAATTTGCCTAAAACCATTCAGCTAATAAGTTGTAGAGGTAGGACCTGAATCTACAACATCTCCCATTTAACCATTTTTATACCCACTGATGCCTTCCCGTGGTTAGTCCCATTTTTTATACCTTAAATGTTATACTCTTTTTCCCAGTCTCTCTTCCACTTACCGTTTGGCTGTGGGGGAACGATAATTCTTGTTGGTATAAATTTCCTCTAGGCTGAACTCCTTCTTATTCAACCTGTGGGTCAAAAAGGGCAGGAAGCAGAAAATCCAGTCAGCCCAACTCTGGATAAAATCACTAAATCCCCTCAATTAAGCTGGTTGAATGACGTCAATATTTACAAATGGTTTAACAGCTGGAATACTTAAGTCTTGGATACATTAAAGTAACAAAAGATCATCAATGATGTTAAAACGGATTATCCCCCCCCCCCCATTTTAAAAATTCATTGTTAAAATACTTTTTCAATTTTTGTTATTAGGGAGTTACTAAAAAAAATAAAAATGGTAACTCTTTAAAGTACAATGAAGAATCAAATTTAACTTCAGGGCTTCAAAAATAGAGCTAGTATGTCTTAGCAAGAAATGGAAAATTAACCCAAATTAAGTTTCCAGTGGCTCTTCCCATAGTGAGAATAGACCACACCCACAGAAGATAGTAAAATCATATAGTACTTCTACATAAGGGCAATGGGTGTGTTGTTAACAGAACCTCTCACCTGATTGGTCGAGGCAGCCCCATTGGAGTGAGGTTGGGCTGACTCCTGGATGGTGTCCTGCGAATCCGAAAGCAGGAGACTTTTCCCACAGACTGCCAGCAGAAGGAAGGCAGAAGACAGGTCATGAGGTCTGCCCTAGTCCCTTAGTTTGGAACCTCCCCCAGTCCCTCCCTCAAATGGTTCTACCTTGGTCTCAGATTCTGACAGCACCATATCCTCTGGGCGTGGTTGCTTCTCCCCTTGGGGGGAGCAAACCCTAGAGAAAAAAAAGCACAGTTAGGCATATAAACCCAACATTTCTCTTAGATTTCTTTTTTCATATCTAGACCAATGCCCTACCCTTGAACCTGCCCCCAAGAAGGAGGAAGAGAGTAATCAAGAATCTAGAGAAGTGAGAACAGTCAGGATACTGCAGTTAGATGGTGGGTTACCTGGATTCTGGCAGGTCCGAGAAAGAGGAAGAAGTAGAAGCAGCAGGAGAGCAGGTGGTGACAATGTTTGGGGGTGCACCTGACCCTCCCAAGGGAAAAACCTCTTTTCGTAGGCAAGGCCGAGAAGGTGGTGGGGCCCGAGCCAGCTCCCCACCCCCAACTGTGTGCCTTCTGGGACGAGGCCTATGTGGATGTGGAGGGAAGGCTGACCATGCACAGCCCCCTTCCCCAGGGGGCCCCAGGTCCGGGCAAGAATGGCTTCGACCCAAAGTCGGCCTAGGGGCAGCAGGGAGGCCAGAGTCCTGAGTCCTCCACTGCCGGATTGGAGGACGAGGGCTTACAGGCCCTTCCCCCTCCCCTCCCCGGACTCTCCCAGACTCCGGGGCTTCCGAGATGGCAATCTTCAGCTCTAGCTTCATGGGTGAGGCTGGAGAGGGGGGATTTGTGGGTGGGGCTTGGGGGGTTTTGGCTGGGGTGAGGAAGATGTCAGCAAAGCTCTCCAGCTTAGAGCGGACAGAGCGGAAGAGTGGTGCCAGGCCCCAAGGACTCAGGCGTGGCCGCAAGAGGCTGGAGGGTGGGGGAGACGGGGTCTCTGGCTCTGAGCCTGTATAGGAGAGAGAGAAAAGAAAGTGAAGGGAGGAAAAAAAAGACTCCAATATGGGTTCCTGACCAAGACCTATCCCTCATACTAGACTTATCCATTAAGGAAAGAAGTTCCAACCTAGAAAGCTAAGCTCTACCTTTAAAATGCCTGTAGGCTACAGATCTTGCCTTCACTGAATAGCTGTGTGGTATGTTTACAGAGCCTTTACTTTCTCTCTTCAAAAGCCAAGATGTACATGCTAAAAAATCCAGTGCCACCTCCTTTCAACCCTTACCCCGGGCCTCCAGAAGGATAGGCCAAGGAGTTCATTGCCCCACCTACCTGGCAAAACGCATTCAGAATGGTCCACAGGAGAGGCCTGCCGAAACACTGAATCCAAGTCCCTGGAGGAAGGTATTGATTGGTGAATAGTTGTCACATGATCAACTCTAGGGGAAAGAGAGAGGCAGACAGATTGGTTTGAGGTGGGGGGCAGGAATAAAAAAATGTTGAATGAAATTCCCAGTTCCACCAACTCATCCAATCAAAGCCTGTCTTTCTCCAGACATTCCATCTCTTCCTAACTACAGACCTGAAAAAGTCACCTTTAAAAGGGGATAGAGATGAAGTAGGAGAAAGAGAATCCCAGATGATGCTTTCACCTAATTCACCATATTAGGTTTCAAGGATATTAAGAAGCATGAAGGAAAAAGGGAGTTGAAGAAGGGATTCCCCCCCTTTAGGCTGTACCCACTCAGAAAGGAAATAGATGCTGAAAGCCAGTTCTGATCCCCCTGCCACACTAAAACCAAACCACTCCCCCTGCTTACAGCCAAGTTTCCATGGCATTCTGCCACTGTGGTTGCCTCCCCAGAAAACATTGCAAATCAGTGGGAAAATGCCTGGCTGACTTCTGGGATAGTCCCAGCTGACCCAGGCCCCTCACCTGCATGCTGAGATCCCTGGGTCTTCAGTCTCATTGTTGAAGCCCTGGGGATAAGCGGAACAGAACTCACAGGGAGGAGAGCCACGCAGGGAGCCCCCTTTGGCTTCCATTAACACTTAATCAGTGCCTGCTAACTTCCTAGAACTCAAAGTCATTGACACTGGTTCTCCCTTATTCCTAACCTCCCCTCTTAAGAGATCGATCCATTTCTTCATTCAGGTTGTTTCTCTTACCTGGAAAAGCCTCCATTCTTTATCTTATTTAAACCTATTCATCTTTCAAGACCAAGCTCAAGCCCCAACTCTTCCATGAAGCTTACCCCCAATACTCTAGTTCATATTGATCTTACTCTTTTCTGATCTGCTCTGAATTCCCAGACAGAAACACACAAATTAGCTATTAAACTTTTCTATTGTATATTGTTAGTATTAAAGTATAACCAGCTGGAGGGAAGACCCATTTTGGTGTTTCTTCCATATTCCCCAGAACACCTGCCATAGCATTGACTACAAGGAAGAGCTCAAAACCGACATGACTGATTTAATACCCTGATGTCCCTGTCTTCTGCTCTCCATTCTTTTCTTGGGATCCTCACCAGCAGCTCCTGGGCCTTCACTGGAGACTGAGGATTCTTGATATCCTCCAACATCACAAGCAGGGCTGGCTGGGAGGGCTTGTCTTGGTGTGAAGGGTTCTCCTCAGCCCCCCTCGTGGATGTTCCCATTTGTTGTGGCCTCCTCCTCTGGAATCCAATACGCTTTGGAGCTCGAGTCAGTGGCTCCCGGCACAGGGTAGACCAGTCTGGAGGTCTAGAAGGCAAGAAAAAGGGAGAAAAGTCAGGTAAGGTAAATATAGACCGACTTTCCTGACCTCTTCAAATCTCTCCTCTCCCCCCCCCCAATGGTCCCACTCACCTTGACTGAGGGCTCCAAGACTGGCCAAGTGGGGAGATAGAAGGCTGGGAACGGTTAGATTCTAGTCTACTGCTCCGTCGAGGCGTAGTTGACATTTCAGGGAGCATCTCTTGAGACTAGAAGAAAATTAGTAGGAAGGAAAGTGTCAAAATGTAAAACCAGGTTGACATCAGGAGCACTGAAAGAATCAGCTGTCCAGATGCATCAACAGAGACTGGTTTTTAGGACATGAATTAACAAAGAATGATAATAACAATTTCAAAGAGGACAGCATGAGATTAAATATATGAGGATAAAAAAAGAGGAGAATGAAAGGAAAGAAACAGACTAAGGGGAAGTATACATTTAAAACGCTGTCTGATCAACTAACACCTTGCATAGATTGCAAAAGCTTCTGCATACCAAGCAAACATACTAAATATTTTTTGGGGGAAGACAATCGGGATTAAGTGACTTACTTGTCCAGGGTCACCCAACTACTAAATGTCTGAGGCTGGATTTGAACTCGGGTCTTCCTGACTCTAGCTAGGGCAGGTGGTCTATCCACTATGACATCTAACTGTTCCTACACATGCTAAATATTGAAAGTTTAGATGGAACAGGATCTAGGTCCTTCCCTCTTAAGAGGACTCACCATTCTGGTGGCAATGACATCTTCCAGCACCACAGTGAGGACCCTCTGAGAAGCCTTCTCCAGGGATGACGGAGTTCCTGTCACCCTCTGGCTCAGCTTGGGTTCTCCAAGCTGCTGCTGCAGTCTTGGCCGCTTCCGAGTTCTTGCTCCCCATGGTGCTCTAACCAATGGTTCCCGGTTGAGGGAAGGTTGACTGGGGTGGATTAAGAGGGGTGGGGGTAGAAAAGAGGAAGGTGTGTGTGTATATGACCCCCAGGGTGGTGCTTGATTAGCTCCATTCATATACCCTTTGCCTGGTAAAAGTGATGATAGGTCAGGAAGGAAATATTCCCACAATGTCCCCGGTTCTACCACCCCCAGGCTCCCACTACCCTACTGGGGGACTGATTCTCTTCCCTGAGGAAGAAGGATGAAGAAGATCTAGAGGGAGGCCAAGGGCCACGCTCTCACCTGGAATCTTGGGGCAAGTCCATAGGGATATCGATAGCTTCAGGGAGTCCCTGAAGGGTCCCAGGTTTAACCCCTGGCTGCAGCCTGGGGTAGGGGGAGGGGAGTAAGGGTCAGCCCGTCTTCTAGGGCTGTCCCCAACATGGCACCCTCTTTGCTAGGCATAAGAAAATACCTTTAATCTTTCCTGGAGAATCCCTTCACTCCCAGATTACTGTTAATACCTATCTCCTTAAAGGAGTCCATTACAAATTATACCCCACTAATTAATTCCTGAGAAAATCCCCTAGAATCTTTTCCTACCCGGGAACTTTAAAAAAAAATTTACCGGTTTCCTCAAGGCCAATGAAGATTTATTCTTTCTCAACAGCTTGGACCCTTACATATATCTTTTTCTAGAGACTCAAAGATTCTCCCAGGAGTCATTCCTCTCTCCCATTGGGTCCTTGGGAGAGCCAACCCAACCATCTTAGAAAAAAATCTTTCTTTCCATCAAATCCTTTACAAATCTTTGTACTACAAATTTGTGCCTTTGATCCTGAACCTTCTCCTTAAAAGCCCTCAAAGCCTCCTCCATGGGGGTGATATTCTTCGGAATAGTTTTTCTCGGTGACTTTCCTCCTCTCCAGCGAATTGCAACTATCTTCCTCCCCTCAGACAGTTCAAAGAGCTTTCAACCTCAAGTTTTTCAAGTTCTCCCCACCAGGTCCCACTAGAGAACTTTCAGCCTTGCCACATCCCTGCACAGTCCTTCAGCCTCAATCTAACTCAGACGAAACCCATGGGACGAGAAATCGCCCTCTACTAGCACACAACTTGGAGATCTTCTTTCCACCAGATGTTGCCAGAGATCCTCGACTACCAAATCTCCTCAGTGATCTACCGCCGAAGATCCCTCGGGATCCACTGTCAAACCGATTCCCCTACCCATAAAGTCCCGGGAACGTCCCGCCCATCCCAAATCAATAACCCACCGTACTCCGTTCCCCGCGGGGTAGAGCATGGGTCGACTTCCCTCCCTTCATCCCTCCCCGCCGCTCACTCTCTTTCTCTTTCTCTCCCCGCCCCGCTTCCCTCCCCTTCGCCCATCCCTCCGCTGGCCGCTCACCGCCGCCTCCCGCAGATCCCGGTTCTCGGACTGTTCCCACCTCCGGCTCCTTTAAAACCTGCCCTTCCTGACCCGGCCCAACCGCCGTACACCTTCTTCCCTGGGCCGACGGGCGCCGCCCAATCGCCGGGTACAGTCTTCCGGGGTGGTAAAAAAGGGCGTGAAGCCGCCGCTGCGGCCATCTTCCCTACGGGCAAGAAGCCAAAACCTTCGCCATTGTGCTTGAGGGCAAAGAAGAAAGTGCTATGAGGGCCAGAGAGGCCGGAGTGGCGTCATCTTCGAAGAGAGCAATAAAGAGAAGCTGTTAAAAAAGCTTCCTCAGGAGTGGGTATAAAGGTGGCGAAGCTAGAGCAGAGCCAAATAGTCTAAGGGAATCTTCCGGTTCGGTTGCCCCCACGTCCCAACAGCCATTGAGTTAGCACCACTGAGCAACTTCAACTCCCTGAATCCTAGAGGAGCCCCACGAAGCTACTTCCGGTTTCCTCTACTCGTTGGAGAAGGCGGGGTTTCTCTCGGTCCTCCGCTTCTGAGTCTGGGACTCCGAAAGTGCCCGAAGGCAGAGGTAGGCTATTCGGAGAGCGTAACTCTTGAAAATGGGCGGGCCCCTTAACGGGCGGGGCCTCAGATCAAGGAGTGGAAAGTGTTCCAAGAAAGGTCGCGCATGCGCCAGCTCGGGTTACTGGGTGTGAACGCTGACCGTGTTTCCCGGGAGAGCGCGGGCGGCTGTGGTGGAAGGATCTCCTGTGCACGCACAAGACCGAACCCAGACCGTGGTCGCCTGGCCTCGTGAACTTCGCTGATGTGGCCGCGGGCGTGTCCTCGGATGAGTGGGGACGGCTGCGCCCCACACAGAAGGCCCTCGACCGGGACATCATGCGGAAGACCTACGGCCCATCTGGGAGTGTTGGGTGAGGGGCGCGGACACGCGTGCACCGGCTCCCGGGCCGGGACTTAGAGGAGGGCTGAGATGCAGCATTGGGCTTTCTGAGGCTCAGATGAATGTGGGGGCAGAGATTCAGGGGCGCTTCCCCTTTTTTGTGTCATTGGACCCCCGTGACCGTCTGATCAAGCTTATGTTACCCCTTTCTCAGAAGGATATTTTTTAAATGCATAAGACAAAAACAAGGAATTACAAAGGAAACTAATTATATTTACCAAACCAGAGTTGTCGAAAATGTTTTTAAGTTGGCGAATCCCAAGTTAAGACCCTGTGATTTAAAAGGAAGAAAGAAAGGATGATTGGTCTCTTCTTGACCTTGGGAATGGAGGAATATACCGGCGTGAGTTAGTTCACATATGAGAACCTTTAACCAGAGGACTTGGAGGCTAAAACTATTAATGGCACTTTATTGTCTCCCGAGGTTTCCAGTCTTTAGAGCAACCCTCACCTGCCTGGGACTAAAGGGATCTAGTTCTGCAGAGCAAGACATGCAAGAATAACCACAGGAGGTGAAGGATGAAAGAATGGCACAGGCCTCCAGGTTGCCACCCAGAAATGCTTCCCGGCTCTGACCTATATTGGAAGTCCCTCAGCCCCTCCTTTATGGGCGCATCTTTTGAGATTCTCATTGCAGCTCTCTCCTGGTAAGTTTCTCTCCTCCACACTTCTTGCACACTTAATGACGGTTACAGCCCACCATATTATATGTTTCCAGGTTACAGGCCTATTAGGTACTTTTTAAATAGCACCTTAATGAGTTGAGCTTACACCTACCAGCACCTCGAATTGAACAACTTTATAGTTACCTCCTCAAAATCTTCATGTTAACACTGAATGCCCTCACCTGAAATTGGTGACTTTTCTGAAAGTACCAATACAATTCAAATTTACCTTATTATGCAGAAATAGAATATCAATTTGCATAGATGTTAGGCTGTGATAATTGCTGACATTTATATAAGTGCTTTAATGCTTTCTAAATGTATAGACAGTATTGTTGGATTTTCATAACAAACCTGTAAGGTTGGTAGTGCAGATTTACTTACTTTACAGATGAGGAAATTTGTGCTCACCACTCCTAACTCTTCGCCTAGCTCTCTCTCCTATTCTGTAATTGTGGCTTTACTCCCTAGGATACTATTTCAATACATCTTTCCCAGAGACCCACTTCTTAAGAATTTTCAGGTCATTTGGGCCATGTTTCAGTAAATGTGTTCCTCTTGTGCCTTCACATGTTACTGTGCTTTGAGTTGTTCCATATATTATGCCTGAAACTTTTTGCGAGATTAATTTGTTACAATTTCTAGCTGACAGTTTCCACAGAATCACTTTATAAAATCTTCAAATCTGGGGCAGCTAATTGGTGCAGGGGACAGAGCACCAGACATGATGTCAGGAGGACCTGAGTTCAGATCTGGCCTTAGACACCTAACACTTCCAGGCTGTTATCCTGGGCAAGTCACTTAATCCCAATTGCCTCAGGAAAAAAAGTTCTTCAAATACCCTTACTCCAAAATAGTGGAAAGATGTTAAAAGAACCTGAGATAGTTTTCACTCCGTGTGTTAAACTGTTTCCTTTAGATTTTTTAGGTAACTAGTCTGAAATTCAATTTACCTAGAGCCTGGGTTCAGACAGTTGAATTACATTTTTTGCAAAAAAGATAGCAGTCAGTTGCATATTGTATTCTCTGACCACCTCCAGAGTCCCAATGAGTCCCTAAAATCTTTGTACACAGGGATCTTGCAGGTTAAAGGTTTTAAAATAAGACAGAATGGCACTAGACCTTCTATTCCCCTCTCCCCTCCTGCCCCCTTCTCTCTTTTTTTTGCTGAGACAGTTGGGGTTAAGTGACTTGCCCAGAATCACACAGCTATGAAGTGTTGAATTTCTGAAGCCAGATTTGAACTCTATCCACTGTGCCACCTAACTGCCCCACTTATTCTTTTTCAACAGAACTTTTAATGGTATTCTATCACTTGAAGACTCAGTGCCAGTGAGGAAGAAAGCATTCTCCCTAGTCTTTCAAAGTCAAATTCCACTTCCCCTTTCTTTGGGGTGAGCACTAAACTACATAGTGAATAATCATGTTCTTTGGATTCCATAGAAACAGAACCCCATTCCATCAGGGATCAGGGGAAAGAAAAGGGAAGGAGGAAGCTTAGGGCCTCACTTCTAATCATTATAGTATAAATAAAGGCGCCCTTACTAAGTTCCCAAGAGACTGAGTTTTCAGAGGCCATTTCTGAATGGGTGGGGGGCATTCCTTTGCTAGAACAAGAATAGGCCATTTCAGAAACCAGTAGAGGCCAAGAAGAGCTGTTCTTCAGCATCCTAAGAAGATACCTTTGAGGAAAATGGTCATTGAATCCTGCCAGGGCTCTAAAGCTATAATATTTCATCTAGCACTTCTCACTAAGGCTGCCATCTGCCCTGATTGTAGCAAATCTTTACCTAAACCTTCAGTTTTGGCCAAGCATCATCAAATTCACACATGTGAATAGCTCTCAACTTGCCATAACCATGGTCTCTGCTTCACCTTTTCCTCTGGTCTAATTCACCACCAGTTTGTGCCCAAAATGGGTTTTCATTCCACCAGCAACCAACATGTTCCTCATCACCTATGTATCTATCATAGTATCAGCCCTGATTCCCCTTCTCAAGCTCTATACTCTTAATTTCAAAGCTTCTGCTATACTATTTTATTTTTATTTTTTTTTACTATTTTATATTATATTATTTTATTATTTTTCCTTTTTAAAGGAACCTGTCAATTTTCAGACTTGGAGTCTCTCAGCCCTCTCTGAAATTTAACTATTCACTCAATCACAACATAGTCACTCAATCACAAGGCAGTCAGGCCCTGCCTTGAATTTCCATATCTGTGCTACATGTGAGATGTGGTTTTCCCAGTGTTCCATAATGATGGAACACAAGTCATACCTAGGGAAGAAAGCCATTCTATTGCTGTCGGCAGCAGAGGCTTCAGCAGGCCCTGCTAACTAGGTATTAGAATGCCTAGTGAGGTAAACAGCCTTACTATTCCTCTGTACCTGGTCTCAAATTCACATATTTGGTCCTTCCCACCCATCTTCACATTTACACAGTGGAAAGGGGTGGGGGTTGGGGCGGGAGTGATGATGTCTGATGCAGAGGGCCCTCTATAAAGATGTCAAGTGGGAGATACTGGGTATGCTAGTTAATGGCTATTTGTACTCATTTCCTCTTCTGAACTTTTGGGATCTTTGAGGAAAGAAGTACATAAAAAGAAAGAATCTTATGGGTCAGAAGCTATATTTAGGGTATTTGTGAAGGGAAATGATTTATCAGTATGGGAAGAGGGTGACAAGCCCACTAGCATTGGGTTGGAAAAGGGTTCAAGCTACCTTTAGGCTTATGGCCACATGAGAGTTCTCCTACAGCATTGTCAGGCCCTTGGCCATTAGGTTAAAACAAGAGAAATAGGGTGAAGCCTAGGTGAAGTAATTTGAGAGGAAAGGAAAAGTTTTAAGTAGAGCATGGAGAACTGAGAAGTGAGTTGTCTGGGAAGAATGAGATGGGTAAAGAAGAATTTTGTCAGTCTGTAAAGAGTGCAAGACTGTTCAAACTACAAGAGTAAAAATGTTGATGAATCCCGGAGGTACTTTGCAAATTAGGCTATATAAGAGAATCATCAGCTTCTCTTACAGGTTAACTAGGACACTATTCTCCTTGATTTGGGTTCTATAGGATGCTCTGCAAGATCCCTTGGATCCTGTAAAGAGAGGGAGGATCTTCCCTTGTAGGTGGGAATCAGGTCTACTAGGATGAAGGAGTTTGAATCTGATTGATGTTGTTATTTCTGAGAACAGATTCTTGACTCCATACTATTTGCAAAGGATTTGAGATATTAATCAGCCACTGGATCTTATGTCAGAAATCCCTAGTTTGTTTCTTTGCATTTTGGAGGTGTAGAAAGTATTTCATCCCCATTCTTTCCACAGAAGAAATAGTTATTGTAGAATGAAATGTTTGAGTTCTGAATTCCTTGTTTCTCAGCAGAAGCCAAAAGCCAGAATGAGAAGCACAAACAGATGGAATTTGAGGGAATCCCTTTTGAGAATTCAGCTACTACATCAAGGACACTGATACAACATCCAGTGGAGTCCTGCATTTGCTGAAGCCAGCTATGTCGAGACTAAGCACCAGCAGGTTTCCAAAAGCAAAAACAACTCCCCTGACACCATCAGCTGATGTTTCAGCACTTTTTAAATTGTTCCATCATCACATCATCCATTCTGGACCCATTACCAGCATATTTTTTGGATGACATTTTTATTACAACCAGCACTGTTGCTTGCCAACTCTTCAGCCACAACAGTCAATAGCCCCTGACTCAGTGAGAAGTTCTTCACCCAGAAGTGAATCGTGGAAGCAAACCTATGGACCCATCGTCCTGATATTGGGAGGCAGAAGAACTGGTGACCTAGACAAGACTATGCCATCTGCTTCTGTCCAAAGTTATTTAGATTTCTTCCTTGGTTTCCAACATTAGTAAAAAGAGAGGTGACCCGCTCAGTCCTGAGCACTAAGGACGAACTGAAGAGGCCCACAGCCAGGCAGACCCTCGAGAAGATTTGAAGACAGAAAATCCTTGTCTTTTGGGATCCTAAGAAAGAGACCGAGAGGGAGATACACTATCAGTGAGTTCGTGTGCGTTGCAACTCTTAAAAGTCCCAGGTAGGTGAGAACAACTGTATCCCTACCCTTCCTCCTCTTTTGGCCCTCTATTGAATTCAGCTCTGTATCTATTGCCTCTCTCTTATCTATCCTTAACTTTCCTTCTTTCCCATACTTTCTTTCTTCTCTCCCCTCCCCTAAAGAACAGCCACCAGGTTTTCATTGTTAAGCCACAAGATAGGAAATTCATGTGTACAGACTACAAAAAATTAATTATTAAATTAAGTTCATCACCACTTATAATTCATTAGTCAAAGCCTGTTAACTGGACACTTCATGGCTAAACTCAACAGTATTAGTAGTTTGGTGATTGAACCTTAGGATGTAGGCTGTATGCAAAGTAAATGTTGGCAGCAGTGTGCAGTAAAAACTGGGAGATAGTCAAGAGAAATTCTTTTGAAGCTTTATCTTGAAGGGATCTAGAGGCTCCAAAAAGATATAGATGAGGAGGGATAGCATTCTATGCATCATGTGTGCTACCTAATCATAATATTTTTATTTGTTAAAAACTTCATACACACACACATATTCTAAGGATGGATCTTAGAAACACCTAGCTAAAAGTATGAGGGATGGCTCCTGCTGGGTGCAAGATTAGATCAGACTAAGGGTGGAATTAAAGCTTTTCATAATATATTCACTGAATAATGAGATTCGGAAGGAGGTCCTTTCTTAGTCCTAAATTTCTTCATACATTCTTTTATGTTGCCCCCTTTTGCCCTCTCTCCTTTCACTGTCTGAGAAGACAACCTCATCAGATCAGGAGGGAAGGGACAAGAGGGTAGGAAATGATGCTGCTAGAAGAAAGTGAGAGGGAGGGAGTTGGTAAGTTGATAATATCCGAGTGGGAGCCCAGGCAAGGACATCCAAATCACCTGAAAGGCAAAGGGGAAAAATCTATTTAAGGCAGGGTGTCCTAGCTGGTCTGTGTTTCCATGGAAGTGAAGTCAGCACTCTATATCAGAGAGCACCCTTCTGTGTCATGGCCAGCGAGCATCCCATCTGTTCCTACTCTGCCAGTGTCCCAGGAACATCTGGATCTTCAGCTCTCCTTTCACCCTCTTCTCCCCTGGAAAGGACATTGTGCTAGCCCAGCTGGGGCAGGTTAGAGGCACAGAAGCTAGAAGCTAGACTGAGAATAGTGGGCTTGAGCCTCACCGATATGGCCATGTCTTCCCCGGAGAGTGGGGATGGCTGAGCCTTCTTTAAGGATGTCACGTGGGTGGTCTACCAGCATCTGAACACCCTGGGTGAGTGAAGCCTTTGGGCCAGGTTAGCTGGTGCCTTAGATAGAGAAAAGGTCTTTGCCGCTCTGGGCCAGCTTTACAGATTATTATCCCCCGAGTTTACAGATGAGGAAATTGAAGTTCAGGCAATCCATACCTAACTCTGCTTCTCAGCATTATTCAGATTAAAACTGTTTTTCTTAAAGCTACCTTAAACCATCTTGCATGTCTCTTAGATTCTGATCAAAAAAATCCCCTGATCTTTCTTCATTCTAGATATTCTCTGCCTTTTTCAATTTCTCTTGGTTGAATTTTCTTTTAGATTTCTCTTTAGGTAGTTCTATTCTAATGTTTCCTGCCAAGTTGAATCACCCTTTCTTAATTCAGTGCTGGACAGCTCCTCCTTAGTTTTCCTCAGAAGCTTATGTTTGATAAATCTGTCCAGTCTATCTATGTGACTATACGTTTCTGTGCTATCCCCCTCTCCATTTTCTTCTTCCTGCATTCCTGTATTATGGTTCTCTATTCTTCTGTAGGAAGATGGTGCGGGTGAGTGACTGGTAAGCATAAGATAGAACATAAGTACAACTCAATGAGATGTCAGAACTAGGGATGAGTGTGAATTGTGGAATACACCTCAGGAGTTAGGAAGCTTTAGTTCTAATCCATGTTCTGTCACCAGTTTTATGTATAGAAGGAAAAGTGCTGATCTTAGAGTTAAGTGAACCTTGAGTTTCATTCAAGCTTCCAACTAGCTAGCTGTGTGGTTAAAAGTCATTTAGTCATTATAAGCCTTGATTTCATAACTGTTAGCTATTATATATTAGCAACATAACAGCTAAAAGAAATGATGCAGCCATTCTGGAAATTTGGAACTATGCCCAAAGAGCTATAAAATTGTAATCCTTTGATCCAGCAGTGTCTTTACCGGGCCTATATTCTAAAGAGATGATAAAAGAAAGGGACCCACATGTGCAAAAATGTTGTAGCAGACCTTTTTGTAGTGGCAACTGGAAATTGAGTAGATGCTCATTAGTTAGGAAATAACTGATTAAATTAGGATAAATGGAGGTAATGGCATATTATTCTATAAAAAACAATGAACAGACTGATTTTAGAAAAGCCTGGAAAGACTTAAGTGAGCTGATGCTGAGTGAAGTGAGCAAAACCAAGAGAACAACATTATGTGATGATCAACTGTGATGGACTTAATTCTTAATTCTTTTAAACAATGAGGTGATTCAAGGCAATTCCAATAGACTTGGGATGGAAAGAGTCATTCACACCAAAGAGAGAACTATGGAAACTGAATTAAGATGAAAGTATACTATTTTTACTTTTTTTTGTTCTTTCTCATGGTTTTTCTCTTTTGTTCTGATTTTTCTTTCACAACATGATTAATATAGAAATATAGTTTAAATGCAGATGTATAACATCAAATTGCTGTCTTGGGGAGGGAAGGAGAAAACATTTGGAACTCATTCTTACAAAAAGAATGTTGAAAACTAACTTTATGTGTGATTGGAAAAAATACTATTAAGTGGGGAGGGGGGGAACATAATGATAACTAGATGTTTGACTTGTTGTTGTTCCATTGTGTTCAACTTTTCAAGACCCTATTGAGGGTTTTCTTGACAAACATCCTGGAGTTTTACATTCTTTCTGCAGCTCATTTTACAGATGAGAAATTGAGATCAACAGGTTTAAATGATTTGCCCCAGGGTGACAAAGCTAATAAGTTTCTATGGCCAGATTTTAATTCAGGTCTTCCTGACTTCAGGCCAGGCACTCCTATCCACTTTTCCATCAAGGTGCCTATTTATTTCCTCACAACTATCCTACAAGATAGATGCTAATAATTTCTTCATTTTACAGATAGGGAAATTGAGACCAAAAGGTTAAATGAGTTATCCAAAGCTAGGGCTAATAAATGTCTAAAGCAAGATTTGAACTCAGATCTTCTTGATTTCAAGTCCAGCATTCTTTCCTCTGTGCCATCTAGCTTCTTCCCCATAGGTTTATTGTAAGGTTCAGCATGCATATGAGCTGCTTTATAAATCTTAAAGCACTATATAATTGACAACTACTACTATTACCATAGATAATTTTTTCCCCTATCTGGTTGTTAGTTTCTTCCTAAAATATTCCTTCTAACTTTACTACTTTATAAATGAATGACTTCCACCATGCTTCTGACTCAATGCTAAAGAAGAGTTCTTGTCTGTGTGGAAGGGAAGAAGCAGAGGATTCTGGGAAGGAAATGTGAGGGTGCTACCACATGCCAATATCAGAATTTAAACTTCTATCACGTTCTTATATTAGCACTTGAAGATGACTACGTTTTCTGTTCCCCCAGAATTTCAAGCCTCTAAACCTGTCCTCATCTCTTGGAACAAGAAACAGAGGTATGGGACCTAGAAGCCCAGAATACTGAGGAGAAAAGGAATTGTCCAAGAACCTGTAAAGGTAAGTAAGGAAAGAATATTACTTTTGAACACAGATTTAGTTCTTTGGAAAGCTCTCCTGAGTTAGACCTCATTGGAAGATTTTGGGCTTTTGCCCCTTTGCTGTTTAAGGACCTGATCTTTTAAGCCTTCCTTGGATCATCTCCCCACATAAAGTTCTCTCCCCAAGATTACAGGCCTCTTTGACCTCTATTAAAGCCCACCTCCCTACAGATGTGAGATGATACAGTGCTTAACTGCCTCTCCTACTTCCTTGGTATCTACATAAGTTGCCTTGCTTCATGTGAATCTCACTGCATTTTATCATAACCAAGATGTGAGGATAGTAGCCAGCTGTCTGAATTGATATGAGCAGGGATGAGGGAAAAGGTACAAAAGATGCTTTAAAATATTTTTAAAATTTTACTGTCTAATAAAACCAGATAATATTTTAAAAAACATTTTAAAAATCCCTCTATGGCTTATAGGGACTTCAGATAATTCAAACACATGTGACAATAAAAGCTCAAATTAAAAAATTATCTTAATTTAAATTTTATTTTCAGATGAAGATCAGTTTGCTCTTCTACTTTTCTTTTCTTCTCCCCACTGAGAAAGCAGAAAGAAAAAAAAAATACACACTCAAAACTGCTCTGCTAAACTTATATAGTTAAGAAAAAAAAAATTTCTCATTGGTCCTACCTAAAAAAGTATGTCTCAATTTGTGCTCTGAGTTTATCACCTCTATCAGGAAGTAGAAAGCACGTTTCTTCAAGAATGCTCAAGAATTGTGATTGGTCATTGTGTTGGTCAGTTTCCAAGTTTGGATGAATTTGTGGAGTGGAGGCTTCCCATGACTGCCATGTTGGCTCTACCCTTCTTAAATCATTCTCAAAAATAAAACCCCATTTCTTATACCTTGCTCTAAGAACACAAATGCCTTGTCACCTTTTCTCAGAGGTAGAAGGAACCTCTGAAGTGATCTAGTCAAATCCATGTTTGAACAGTAATTCCTTCATCTCACCCATCCCCATCCAAGTTTTTTTTTAACAGCTCTTGCTACTTTTATGATTTTTCATTGACTTACCTCAAACTGGGATCTTGGGAATATTTCTCTGAAGGCTATTTCTAACAGACATTTAATACTATTGTGAATATTTGCTACCATGATTTTTTTTTTAATTGCTCCAGAGTTTACTGATGCTTCATTTTTTAGCTTGCTTCTCATTATAACTCTCCTTGCCAATTCTGCAGTTCTTCAGAGCCAAGTGTTAAAGCTGAATTTCAACCATGAAGTTAATAAACAAAAAATTCTTTTATGGGATCCTTTTTCTCATTCTCTCTATGGCACTATGCATATGATCATAAGTGTAGAAATTGGAAAGGACCTTAGAAAGTCCAAGACTACACAGATTAATGATAGAGTTGGGTCCTCTGATTCCAAACCAAGTACCCTTTTACCAATTCATACTCGCGTCCGCAAAGCCTCAGTTTTGTCCTCAGTTTCTCCTTTCTTGGATAAAAGTGCCTCCTACTTTTTGGTAAAGAGGTGGTGAACTATAAATGTAGAATGGAACATTTTCTGACATTACTAATGTGTGAATTTATTTTGTTAAAAGCGTACCTATTTTTTACAAAGGAAGGCTTTTGGGGAGGAGTTGAAGAGAGTTGTAGATTAGGAATGATGTTATAAAGAAAGAAAAGAATGTCATTGAAACATTTTTAAAATAGAAGAGAATAGAAAGGGATATAGAAAGCAGAGTACTCTTGATATTAAATTTAACATTATTTTAAAAGCCAAATGGTACAAAATAGAGTATTTAAAGGTTTTTTTTTTTTTTTTCCAGGGCTCATACTTCACGACTATTATTCAGTTACTTCATTAGAAATGCTAACTGTAACAATAAGACAAGAAAAAGAAATTGGCAGAATAAAACTATTCATTGAGGAAACAAAATTTTCATTCTTTGCTGATTAAGCAAAGTTGCAAAATGTAAAATAAACCCACAAAAATTTCTATATACTATTAGCAAAACCCAGCAGGAAGAGATAGAGATAGAAATTTTATTTAAAATAACTGCAGACAATATAAAGTACTTAAGTTTCTGTAGAGCAAGATAAACCCTAGGGACTGATGAATACAGTTATAAAATGTTTTTTCACACAAATAAAGACTGATTTAAACAATTGGGGAAATATTAGTTGTTCAAAAGTAAACCCACACCAATTTAATAAAAATGACAATTCTGCCTAAGTTATTCAGTGCCATATCAATCACAATTTCAAAGGATTATTTTATAAAGCTAAAAAACAGCAGAATTCATCTGAGAGAGAAAATGATCAAGAATATTAAAAAAAATAAAAGTGAAGGAAGGTAGCCTAGCAGTACCAAATTTTAAATTATATTATAAAGCAATAGTCATGAAAGTGGAATAGATTAGGTACAAAATATGCAGTAGGAAATGATCACAGTGATCTGGTGTTTGATAAATCAAAAAATCTAAGCTTTAGTGATGTGTTTGACAAAATTTGCTGGGAGAATTGGAAAGCAATTTGGCAGAAACTCGTTATGCATCAGCATCTCATACCATATGCCAAAATAAGATCAATAATGTTTTAGACAATAAAGGATGTTATCATAACTGGCCGATCTACAGGTAAGGGAAATAAGAGGTAAAGAACATTATAGGAATTAAAATGGATGATTTTGATTACATAAAATGTAAAACATTTTGCACAAACAAAAGCAGACATAATTAGAAGGAAAACAAGAAACTAGGGGAAAAAATAATGTAAATTTCTTTGAAAAAGGCCTATTTCTCAAATATATAGGGAACTGAACCAGATCTATAAAAAATCTCCTCAGTTGGTAAATGGTCAAAGGATATGAACAGGCAGTTTTCAGCAGAAAACAACAACAAAAAAAGTCACATGAAAAAATACTTTAAATCCCATTCAAAGTATTGATTAGAGAAATACAAATTAAAACAATTTTGAAATACCACCTCATATCTATCAGATTGGCTACTTTGACATAAAAGGTAATTGACATGGTGGAGGGGGTGTAGAAAAGTAGGACACAAATGCACTTTGGTGGAGTTGTGAATTGGACCAACCATTCTGGAGAACAGTTTATAGAACTATGCCTAAAGGATTATAAAACTGCATCACCTTTGACCCAGCAATACTACTTGAAAGATTAAAAAGTAAGGAAAATGACCTATTTGCACAAAAATATTTATAGCAGCTCTTTTTGTAGTGGCAAAGAATTGGAAATTGAGGAGATTCCCTACTAATTAGGCAAATTAGTGGCAGATGATTGTGATGGAATGCTGTTGTATTTTAAGAAGTGACAAGTACATTTTGTTTTCTCATTTTTTTTCTTTTTGATCTGATTTTTCTTGTGCAACATGATATTTATGGAAATATGTTTAGAAGGATTATACATGTTTAACATGATATTCATTTACTTGCTATCTAGGGGAAGGGAAGGAAAACATTTGGGAACACAAGGTTTTGCAAGAGTGAGTGTTGAATGTCCATGCATATGTTTTGAAAATAAAAAGCTTTAACCAAAAAAAAAAAGGTAACTAAATTGTTTTTAAAAAAATAAAAAGAAAGAAAGAAAAGAAAAGAAAAAGGACAACTTGGCAAGACATATAGGAACTAATGAAGAGTGAGTGAGTAGAACAAAGTAACAGGATGATCAGCTGTTAAAGACTTAGCTGTTTTGATCAAGATCCAAGACAATTCCAGAGGACCTATGTTGAAAAACAAGAAGCACAATAGTACTCCACCCAGCTCATAACATTGATAAACTATATTGTTACTGCCCTAATAAACTCAATCAAAAACCTTTCTGAATGTTTATACCTCCTTCTATCTGTCCCACACACAAAAAGTTTAACTATAGAGGATAATTTCATTTCCCCCTTCCCCTTTCTCATACCATACTAGTACTAGAAGTGGTTTCCCTTCACATCATGAAGAGATTTCTATTTTCTGAGTAAAAATGCCAACATTTCAAATTCTATTTTGAAACAAGGACTTCCGTTTTTTCATGCCAGTTTTCTGAGATACCTTGGAGATGAACAACAGATTTAGAATTAGACTCCTGGGTTTGAGTTCTAAGTCCAGCATCTTAGGCACTAAGCCATGGGCTTCTTAAACTTTTTCCATTTACAGTTTCACCCAAGAAATTTTTATGTGAACAAAATTCCTAGTATATAAAATAGGTATACAAATCAAACATCTACTAATAATCATAATTTTGCAATCCTCACATTCAGTTACAAGACCCTATATGGGGTTATGAACCACAGTTTAAGCAGCTGGGCACTAAAGAACCTTAATCAAATCAATTCGTCTGTCTGAACCTTAGCCTTCTAATTAAGCAGAACATAGTATTTGTTACTAATTTTTAAAAGTTATCTAGCTATATACTCTCCCTCTCCTTTCTTTCAAAATAGCTGATGAAATAAGTTTGCCAAAAAGTCAATATTGGTGCCTTTCAGAGTCTGTTCAGCTGTATTTCTCAGAGCTCCAAAGAATCCCCCAATTGTCCTCATAAGTATGTGTAAATTAGTTTTTTTTAAAAGGGAAATGTTTTCTTGATTCTCTAGGGCTACTGGAGTTTTACCTCTTAATGTCAGAATGTGTTTAAAATGAGTGCTTGTTGATTGGTTAAGCGAGATATGGCCTTGCCAGAGAAGCAGATGCCCTAGGGTAAAGGCATTCTTTGTGGCCCTGTAACTTGTAGCTTGCAGGGAATCCATTCTGCCTGCCTTAGTTCCAAATTCTGTATTTTCTATAGGAATTTGAAATTTTCTTCCTTTATGCTATTTTCAAGATAAAAATAAAAACAAAACCACTGAATATATCCCTTCACACCCAGCCATTCCTGCTACTTTATAAATAAGAAACCAGTGCAGGAAGAGACTTTTGTGAAATAAAATGGGATATATTTTTGCTGAGGCAATTGGGGCTCAGTGACTTGCCCAGGATCACACAGCTAGGAAGTGTAAAAAGTATCTGAGAACAAATTTGAACTTGAGTCTTTCTGACTTCAGGGCCGGTGCTCTTATCACTGTGCCACCTAGCTGCCCCTAAAATGGGCTATATACTTGACTTTTACCTTTCCCTTATCTTCCTACAGGAGTCAGGAAGGAGAAGAAAAAAAAAAAGGCAGAAAAAGAGAAGGATCTGGGGTTGAGGAGCCTTTCATTGCTTGTCTGAAGAAGCCATCTCTAGGTTTTGAACCCAACAAAAGGAAGCAACATCTGAGAGGCCCCAAGAGCTTCCAGAACTGCTGTCTAGGGCTTGGCCTTGCCTTCAGAAGGAGATTGGAGTTTTGCCATCTGCTCAAACTGTGATAGAACATTTCAGAATCCCTCAATCATGACACTCCACCAGCTGAACATCTCTACCATTATCCTGATTATGGGTGTTGCTTTACCAGTTCTGCCCAATTGATCAGTCACTGTCTGGGGCACTCTGGAGTGTGTCCTTATGCCTATGGATGCTGCTTACAAGTCCAGGCAATCTGATCCAGCATAGCCATATTCCTTCTAGAAATTGCCTGTTCACTTACACACAGTGTGGAACTCGGTTCTGTTGTCAAGAGAATCTTGTCTAACACCAACTTCTCCACAGTGGGGAGAAACCCTACCACTGTCCTGACTGCGGACACCAATTTCCACAGAGTCAGTCCTTGGCTTTCCACCGATGCGTACACACCAGAGAATGATTGTATCCCTGCCCTGAATGTGAGAAGTGCTCTTTGGACAGTTCACCCTTAGCCAAATACCAGCAGAGACCCTTTGAACTGCCCAAAAGAATCCTGTTGGGCCTCTGTCAGTAGGATTGGGGCCAAAGTTTTTTGACCCAGATTCCCCTGTTGGCGTAAAGTGCTAGTAGATATCTTCTAAGAATGTGGGTGATTTTGATTGAAAAAAACAGAACTGTGTCAAGGGAATGAAGTACAGAGCTAGACTCTGTCTCATATCTTTGACTACATGTGTATGCATATATTAAAAAGTCAAGCTACTTAAACCTATGAAGTAATTTAGTTAAGCTGTCAAATGAAAGACTGCTTGGCTAAAGCCAGGTCATTTTTTTTTTTACTTGATTTAATTCTTAAACCTATGAAGAATTAAATCAAGTAAAAAAAAAAAAAATGACCTGCCTTCAGCCAAGCAATCTTTCATTTGGCAGCTTAACTAAATGACTCCCATATTATGGTGCATTATTCAATAACACAGTCTAAAATTAAAATCAGAATCAACAAACATTGATAAAGAATCTAAATGTTATGTACAAAGCATTAATGTTAATTATTGTTATAAATGATTAAGTGTGGGAGATGCCTTGATGGATAGAAAAAAGTAAAAAATGTGATGATTGATCATATGATCTATCTATGGATCTCATAACTCTAGTAGGAAGAAAGGCACAAACATGAAACTTTAAGAACCAATGCAGTAACTAAATAATGCATTTCAGAAAGCAGTTCCTAATTAATTGCCTATGGAATAATAAACCCTTAATTCAGAGGAAAGAGTTATTACAGTGGGCTTGAGTGTGATGGGAAGACATCCAACTTGGATGAATTGTACCTGAAAGAATGAGAACTTGAACAGGTAAAAAGAAAGAGAAGTGAGAGAAATACCTGAACAGATAAAAGAAAATGTGTGATGTTTAGGAGACCTTTACTCTAGGAGTCAGAGGACTCAGTTCAAATCCTGTCTCTACTGTTACTAGTGTGACTTGGGCTCAGTTTCCTCATCCATAAGGGAAGGGAAGAGAAGGGAATATAGGACCTGCTACATGCATGGCATTCTGGGGTTTTGTCACTAAGGAAAGGAACTCACTCATTCTATAAGTTTCCTCCCTCCAAACCTTTCTGTATGAGTCTACTCAATTCTTACCTTGCCTTAATCACTGAATGGGTGCAAACTGAAATGTGGTAAAGACTTGAGCTTTAAAAGGCCAAGGTCTCCCACTGAGTCCAGGGCCATCTCCAGTCATCCTGATCTGTCTCTTGCCACTGTACCCAGATGGCTGGGGGTGGAGGGGAGGGGAGAAGTGAGGCAGATTACAGCCCCCTCTCACTTAAATCCACTTATATGTCATGGCATCACTTCCCTGATGTCATGATCCTCTTTGAAATAAAAGATATGGAGCAGCTAGGTAGCACAATGGATAGATCACCAGCCCTGAAGTTGGGAGGATCTGAGTTCAAAACTGGCCTCAGACACTTTGACGCTTTCTAGTTGTATGACCCTGGGCAAGTCACTTGACTTCAATTGCCTTAGCAAATAAAAAGAAAAACTTCACAAACATTCTCTAATTTGCAAAATGGGAATGATACCTTGAGTATCTGTGAGATATAAATAAGATTTTGTATATAAAGTAATTCACAAACTTTAAAGGACTATATAAATATCAATTACAGAATAATTTGGTGTAAACTGAAAGAACTAAATAAAGCCAAAGCTAGGAGAATACAGCTCCAAAAGCACTTTGAAAAATTGGCCCCTCCAAACTCTGTCCCACCCTCTTTTCTCTGACATACCCCTGAGCCTCAAGGGAGATAGATGGTAGAAAAGTGATTTCATCATTCTCCCTTGCCTGGTATCAAAATCACAAAAAGGGAAACTAGAACCATCTCACTTAATGTTCCAGTGTAGGTCCTTCACCCCCAAGTCATACCAAGATCACTTGGCAGATGAAGTGGGGAGATGTACGAATAAACTGACGAGTCCCAAGAAGTGCCAAAGTCCCAAGAAGGCACCCCCAAGAGGCTGGCATTACTTCACTCATGAACTGAGTCTGCAAACTCTGCTATCTCTCTGCATGTCTCTCGTTTCCTTCTGTCATCTTTTGCAATGTTTCTAATTAAAAAGGCAATTCTCTTATTTAATTAACCTATTGTATCTGAACCTTTATGTTAAAATAACCCCAAGTAACTAACTACTTCCCAAGCTTACAGTTTGTATTCCTTACCGAAAAATAAAACAAAACAAAAAACAAACATGCTTTTTAAAAAGCTAGTTAATAGTATTTACTTTGCAGAGACACTGCATAATAGATAGGGACTGACTACCTCATTGTTCCCTTAGATTTCTCAAACTTACATCTCCAAAACAACTCATCTTTCTCCTTAAAATCCACCCCATTTCCAAAGTTTCTAGTTTCTGTTAAGGACACTACTATATTTTTAAGACATCCAGGTTTGCAACCCTGGAGCCATCCTCCAATTTCTCCTCCCCAATCTCACCCAATGGGTTGCCAAGCTCTTCTCATCTCACCTTTACGAAATCTCCTGTAGCCGTTTTTCATCTTTCTCTTCACAGACCCTTATTATCTTTCACTATATTACCATAGTCTCCTAAATGGTCTCCCTGACTCCAATCTTTCTCTTTTCTAATATATCCTTTCCATAACCTCCAAAATGATATTCCAAAATTTCAAATCAGACCATGCTATTTGTTCTACTTAAGCTTCACGGCAGCTAGGTAGCATAGTGGATAGAGCACTAGCCCTGAAGTCGGGAGGACCTGAGTTCAAATTTAGCCTCAGACACTTAATACTTCCTAACTATATGTGCCTGGGCAAGTCACTTAACTCCAACTGGCTCAGCAAAAAAAAAAAAAAAAAAAAAAAAAAAAGAGCTTCAGTATCACCCTATTAACTATAGTGAAAATTCTATCTGTACTAATTTTATATCATTCCCCCTCTATGCATTCTAGGATCCAGAAAAAGGGGCTTTCTTGCTTCCTTAAACGTAATCTCCTTTGTGCTTTTATACAGTTGTGTCTCCATAACAAGAATGAACTTATTCCTCACTCTCTGAGTTTTAGAATTTCAAACTTTCTTCAAAGCTCACCTAAAGTGAGACTCCCTTCTGGAAGTCCCCCCCAACCCCCTTCACCATTTTCCTCCCCTCTCCTGAAATTGCTAAATCTCTCCCTCCACCCCCAAAAATCACCTTGTATTTATTTTGTAGGGCACTAGGTGGTGCTATAGATATAGGACCTGTGCTGTTCCTGGAGTCAGGAAGACAGTGCTGGGTTCAAATTTGAACTTAAACACTTAGCTGTGTGACCCTGAGCCCTGTTTGCCTCAGTTTCCTCATTTGTAAAATGAGCTGAAGAAGGAAATGACAAACCACTCCAATGACTCCAAATGGGATCAAGAAAGGTCGGACCCCCCCAACATATGCAAAAATGTAGCAGCCCCTCAATTGAGGAATGACTAAATAAATTATGGTATATGAATGTTATGGAACATTATTGTTCTATAAGAAATGATCGGCAGGATATTTCGGAAAGGCCTGGTAAGACCTGCATGAACTGATGCTGCATGAAGTGAGCACAATCTGGTCAAAATTGTACACAGCCACAAGATTATGTGGTGATCAATTTTGATGGACTTGACTTTTCTCAACAATGCAATGATTCAAGGCAATTACAATAGACTTGTAATGGAACCTGCCATTCACATCTGGAGAGTGAACTATGGAGATTGAATGTGGATCAAAGCATACTGTTTTCACCCTTTTATTTGCTTGTTTTTCCTTTCTTGTATGTGTGTGTGTTTCTCTTTTGATCTGATTTTTCTTGCACAACATGACAAATATGGAAACGTGTAAAAGAATTGCACATATTTAACCTATATCAGATTGCATGCTGTCTTGGGGAAGGGATAGAGATAAGGAAGGAAAGGAGAAAAATTTGGAACACTTAAGTCTTAAAAAAGTGAATGCTGAAAACTATCTTTACAGGTATTTGGAAAAATAAAATGCTATTAAACCCAACTAAAACGACTGAACAAAAAATACATGCATTTTGTACATATTTTTCAGAACTGCCTGTAAGTTCTTTGTGAGTAGGAGCTATTCCATTTTTGCATTTGTACCTCCAGTGCTGAGCACAATGTCTGGTACACGGTAGGCGCATAAGACATTTGTAAGTTGAAGACAAAATACCCACTGGGGGCACTTTCTAGCCTAACAAAAATCAGGCCGATGCCACATTGCCGAAGAACTACGTTTCTGGTAGAATTCCAGTCCTAGTCTCCTTCTAGTGAGCCACCCAGACGTCTCTGCTTTGGGTTTACACGTCGCCCCTTCCGGCCCCCTCGGCTCCTCTTGATCCCGAGGGGGCCGGCCCGGGCAGCTGGCAGAGCTCGAGGCGTGGGCGGGGCCCCGAAGAAACGTCGCGGGTGTCCCCGGGCAGGCGCGGTTGGCTGCGGCGCCTAGTGCTCCGAGGAGGCGCCGCTGACCATGAGCGGGGCCGGGCAGGGCCTCGTGAGCTTCGCCGATGTGGCCGTGTACTTCTCCCCGGACGCTTGGGGACGGCTGCGCCCCGCGCAGAGGGCCCTCTACAGGGACGTCATGCGGGAGACCTACGGCCACCTGGGTGCCCTGGGTGAGGGGCGCGGTCGCTCGGGGCGGATCAGGGCAAGGGTCCGGGGGTGCAGGGTCGGGGTCTCACTCATCAGCCTGGACCCCTATTCTCCTTCCAGGTTTCCCAGGCCCCAAACCCACCCTCATCTCTTGGATAGTGCAAGAGCCAGAGGTCTGGGGTCCGGATGCCCGGGACCCCGAGGAGGAAAGGGGGAGACTACACAGGTGAGAATTGAGATCATGCGCCGCTCCACTTCCAAATTGCTCAGATCCTGAGGAAGCCCTTTAGTTCGTGCCGAGCCCTGCAAGGGCTGTTTGTGCCCGTACCAGCCCCCCAGAAAGTTCAGTCTTCCAGGTTCCCTGCCTCCTCCTGGCAGGCTCTGACATTCTTGGGTTTGGGGATTTGGGAGGTTGTTCACTTTCTTCCAGCCCTGGACAGCAATGGGGATGTCGTCATCGACGCTGAGCCAACTCTGGCCCCCTCTGAACAGCCTACTCCATTATAGTAAGAATTAGGGCAGGTAGGACAGTAGGCTACTAATTTTGATGACCTCAAGGAAGTAATGGTAATAATTTTATTATGCCTGTTATTTCATTTCTTTTTTAAGGAGAATACCAATGGAAGTCAGTACTTGCACTGTAATTTATAGTCTTAGAGAACAAACTAAGCTATGTTAAGTTACATGCTCAGGGACATATAAGCAAGTATGTGTCAAGTTGATTGCACCTTGCACTCAGGTCTGTTGGGACTAAGAGCCAGCCCTTTATCCACAGACTGATGATAGTAACAGGCATTATGTATCACTAAAGTACTTTAACACACATGCTCTCATTTGAGCCTCATGACAAATCATAGGAGAGAGAGGTGAGAGACCATTTTTTCCAGTTCCTTTGTTTTACAGATAAAACCCAGAGGTGGCATCTACATGGCTCAGTAAATGGAGTCCTGCCCCTGGAGTTAGGAGGACTTGAGTTCAAACGTGGCCTGGGACACTTAACGCTTTCTAGCTGGGTGACGCTGGGCAAATCACTTAACCCCAGTTGCCTCTCAAACAAACTAAAACAGATAAAGCCCAGAGAGATTTATGTCACACAGTAAATGGCAGGAAGTAAAATTTGAATCTAGGTCCTCTGATCCCAGAGCCAATTTTTTTCCATTATACCACACTGCCTGTATTGCTAGCATTGTTATTCACGTTTAATTTTTATGGTTTAATAGTTTATTCAGTGTTTAAAAAGAGACCTATTTGCATAGGGGTTCTAATTTGATTTTACTATTCTCTCTCCCGTTGTAATTCTTATGAATCTCTGGCTCCATTTTCATAAAGAAAATGCAAGTTTTAAACATTAGAAGATAGTCTCTATCCTCTCCTTAAAGGTCAATTTTTCTTTCTCCTTTTCAACTGCTTTGAACCTATGATAATTAAGCCTTAGGTGTAGGATCTTGGCCTTCGTTAGAAAAGTGAAGGATGAGGTGGTTTCTTATGTCTCTGTGGCCATTTTCAAGCCATAATTGGCTCTTGCTAATGAGGGTGGAAGTTCTTCAGATGCCTAGGAATAGGACAAAGAGTTCCTTCCAAGAGCTTGTAGAATCTCCAACAAACCAGTGGCTGGGGGAAACCAGGCAGCTTCTCTGATATTATTTATTTGGGTATTCCCTCTAATTCCAATGGGATGAATGTGCTATCCCATACAACATTAGGATGGGATAGAATGTGCCTGATTTTTAGTTACAAATTCTCTTCAACTCTTACCAGCATCTGAAAAACAGAACAAGGAAATGAGGTGGCGAGAAAGGACTGGATTCCCAAGAAATCAAAGACTCTCTAAAGGAGCTTTTGCCAACTGAGATACCACATGCTTTCCACAAAGTTGATGAGGCAGACTCCACCAGTGTATCCCCAGTCTGAAGAAGCCCTACCCTTTGTCCTAAATGTGGATGCCATTTTGCTTTTCCTTCTCTGCTGGAGAGTCACTTGTGTGTACACTCTGGAGAACATCCTTTTGTCTGTACACAATGTGGGGCACAATTTTCACAATGAAAAAACCTCACCCAACACCAATTCATCCATTCATCCAAGGGGAGAAGCCCTTTCTGTGCCCAGACTGTGGGTGTTGTTTCCGGCAAAGTGGGTCCCTGGCCATCCACCAATGCACACATACAGAGGGAAAACCATTCTCCTGTCCTGACTGTGGGCACAGCTTTGCCTATCCCTCTCAGCTTGATAGCCACCTACGGGTACATACAGGAGAACGACCCTATGCCTGTACTCATTGTGGAGCGAGGTTTTCCCAAAGGAATAACCTTGTGCAGCACCAGTTCCTCCACACGGGTGAGAAGCCCTATCCATGTCCTAACTATGGGCGATGTTTCCGCCAGAATGGATCCCTAGTGGTCCACTGTCAGGCACACACAGGTAATAAACTGTACCCCTGTTCTGACTGGGCAGCAATTCGCTTATTCCTCCCTCTTGGTGATCCATCGGTGGCGAACCCACACAGGTGAGAAACCATATTCCTGCCCTCACTGCAGGCGCTGCTTTGCCTATCCCTTGCTCCTGGTCAGTCACCAACATGTGTACTCCGGGGAACGTCCCTACCCCTGTGTTCAGTGTGGGGCACGCTTTGCCCGCCGGGAGAATCTTGTCCAGCACCAGCTCATTCACACGGGTGAGAAGCCCTATTCTTGTCCTGAGTGTGGGGTCTGTTTCACCTATTCCTCTTTACTAGTCAGCCACCGGAGGATTCATTCTGATGAGCGTCCTTTCCCCTGCACGGAGTGCGGGAAGTGTTTTAAGCGCAAGTACTCTCTTGAAGCACATATGTGGATCCACCAGTCTGGCACTGAGAGGATGCAGAATGGGAGAACAGGGGTGTAGCCTCTTCCCCAGACTTTTGTGAATGGGGTCCAGGAACCCCTGGTGTACTTCTGGTACTTCCCAGATATATTCCAGGCATGTGAGTGATCAAGTCTTTGGGAAAGGAAACATGAAAGAGCTCCAGTCAGGTAGTTCCAGTCTTCTCCATGCAGTCTAAAGCATGGCCATGTGGTTGTTCTACTAAAGAGGATGGGAAGCTGTTAGAGGGGGTAGCAAAAAAATTAAATTCTGGAGTAACTGCCAGGATTAAGGAAAGCATAAGAGAAATAAAAGAATTGACTAGTCCATGTGACTGAGGTTGAAGTTCAACATTACGAATCTGAAAGGCGAGTAGCTCTACCAGGCTAAGGGTAGGACTTTACCATTTCTTGGTATTCTCCTTCAGTGTACCAATCTCTAGAAGTTGGAGAAGTTTAGTGTTTACACAGTTTATAATCAAGGACTTAACACACATTCAACTCTAGTCAAGGAGACATTCCAAGTCCTCAACCCTAGTTTGCAGTGATTTTTTCCTCAGATGCCTTACTTTATAAAAGGGTGGTTTGCCTTTCAGGCATAATGGTACCCATAGGTAAACGAGATGAGCTCTAGCTCTTATGCTAGGGCCAAACACACACACACACACACACACACACACACACACACACACCAGTCCTGAACTTCAAGGAGTTTTCTCGAGACTTTCTGTCTTCATTAGTCATTTTCCATTGCTCCCTACCCAAGTTGAACCCTCCCCCTTTACAAAGAAAATTGAACAAAAACATCTTGATCCAGAGATCATACATGACAGTGTTAACAGTATCCTAAAAGTGCTTACATTCTGCTGGGGGGAAAAAACAGCTTGTGTCATACAAATCTATAGGAATTATATACAAGAATAAATACAAACTCATCTTGGGGGAGGGTAGAAGAGGAACTGGGGAGATCAGAAAAAAGCCTCTTTTGGAAAGGGGTGCCTGATGTGAGACATGAAGAGAGCCAGGGGAGTTCTGTAAGGTGTATTTGAGGAGGGGGAGCCTTAAAGGGATGGAGGAGAGTCTGACTAAAATCATAAGGTAAGAAATAAGATACCACATTTAGTGAACAACCTGTAGACCAGCTTCGTTATAAGGTAGAATATACCAGAGGGAATGATGTGAAGTCAGCTCAGCTCAGCCGACTGGAGCCCTGATGGTGAAGGGTCTTTAACTCCAAACTGAGGGGCTCATATTTTCTCCATCAAGCCAATAGACACAACAAGTTGTTAAGCAGAGGAGTGGTGTGGTCTGACGTGTTTTGGGATCATTTTAGTAACCAAAGATAGATTGAAGAGGGAAGAGACATGAGGCAGAGGCCAGTTAGGAGACAAATAGAATAGTTCAGGTAAGAGATAATGAGTTTAAATTAGGGTGGCAGCTACTTGAGTGCAGAGAGGCAAGAGATTTTATAGCAAGAGAAGGTACAAGACTTAGCGAATGATTGAATAAGAGGGGTGATAGAGAGGGAATGATGAGGATGACAACTCCAGAGTTGCAAACCTGAGTAACTAGAATGATGTTGCTACCTTAACAGAAATAAAATGTTATAAAAGAGGTAAGATTGGGTTGGGGAAAGAAACAATGAGTTTTGGACAGACTGAGTTTGGGAAGGCTATAGAACACCTGAGTGGGGATGTCCAGTGGCCAATTGGTAACCTGGCAACTAGATGTGTATGTTTAGGACCCATTCTCATAGAGATGATAATTGAACCCATGAGATTCAGTTTATCATAAGATAAAATTACCAAAAAATTTCAAATAGAATATAAGGAAAAAAAGGAGTCTAAGGATATACCCATGCAAAGGGTTGTTTTCCAGTTGTATCTGACTATTTGTGATGCTATTTGAGGCTTTCTTGGGAAAGATATTGAAGTGATTTTCCATTTCTTTTTTTAGCTCAGTTTACAGATGAGGAAACTAAGGGAAACAGGGTTAAGTGACTTGACCAGGGTCATACAGTTAGTGTCTGAGGCAGGATATGAATTTAGGAAGATGAGTATTCTGACTCCAGGCTTAACACTCAGCAAAGGAGACTGAAAAGGAATGGTCAGACAGGTAGGAAGAGAACTATGTGAGTATTATGTTATATAAACCCAGAGAGAGGATCTAGGAGGAATAAGTGATTAATGGTGTCAAAAAGATCAAGAAGGAATGGAACTGGGCAGCAGGGAGGGGTGATGGGAATGAAGGCCAGCTGTACAACATCACGTCACTCACTAGATGGTGAAGTAAGCATTGGCCCTGGAGTCAGGAGGACCTGAGTTCAAATTCAGCCTCAGACACTTAGCACTCCCTGTCTGTGAGACCCTAGGCAAGTCACTTAACCCCAATTGCCTCAGGAAAAAAAGATCTTTGTCTAACCTTAGAGAGCAGTTTCCATTGAAGAGAGAGCTTAGAAGCCATATTGCTGCAAGATGTTAAAAAGTGAGGTGAGGTAATGGAGGCAGTGAACACATTAATTCAGTGGTAACTAACAGCATAATGTTGAACTGACTTATCTATAACATCAGGATGAAGAAAGCAAAGTAAAGTCAGAGTAGAACAAATGACAGAAAGAAAGGGAGTTAGGGACACAAGAGACTTTAGTGAGGATAAAGAATGGATTTAGGAAATTAAAAAAAAAAAAAAAAAAGGAAAAAGTTGAATGGCACGTTCTGCCAAGCTTCATGTGCTCTCAAAGAAATGCTATTAGCCTCTTCCCTATCTGCCTGGATGTCTGCCTAGAATTCTATAAATTGGAAGATATCCAGTGTCTTTTGTCGGGAAATTGGTACATCATCTTTAGGGGTCAACTTATTGTTCTACATAAGGCATTTTCTTAAAATATCAGATCATAGATTTGATTGATGTGAAATTCACTTTAAGATTCTTTCCCAGGGGACAGCTAGATGGTTGTAGTAGGTAGAGCAGTGGCCCTGAAGTCAGAAGGATCTGAGTTCAAATTTGGCCTCAAACACTTAATACTTCTTAGCTGTGTGACCCTGGGCAGGTCACTTAGCCTCAATTGCCTCAGGGGAAAAAAATCTTTTCCCATAAGCCCCTGCCTATCACTGTATCCCCTAGCTTTTGATTTTGTAGGGTACAAGGAATCTCTAAAAGCTACAGGTTTGTATTTTATTCATCAGAGCACCAGCTCAGTCCCAGCTACATAAAGAGGCCAGACTTGGGAAAGATCTAGTTTAGAACATCATTCTTGTATTTCTTAATAACAGCTGGATTTTTATATTATGGAGTTCTGCTATTAACCCAAACCCAAATCATTGTCTCTCCTCTTGACTTGTTTCTCTTAATTCCCCTGTGTCCTTCCACAAAAAACCTCAGGCTTCTTGGACACCACTCTCTTGTTCAGTTAGAGTATTTTCAGATTCTTTTGTTTCTATCCCCTTCCATTCTTATGACCTTCATTCAAATGTAGGCACTTATTATCTCCCATCTAGATTATCCCAAGTGCCTCCTAATTAGTAAACCTTCTCCAGGCTCTCTGTTCCAACTCAAAAGAATTTTAAAATGTTTAATGAAACTCAGTAGCTATGTAGTCCATTCTATACCAGAAAAAGAACCCCTACCACCAAATACCCAACAAAGGGTCATCAGCCTCTGCTTGAAGGCTTCCTGCCAAAGAGTGAGGGAAAAGCTACCACCTCTCCTGAAAACCCAATCCACTTGTAGATATATCAAACTTAATAGGACCTCTTTTCAGCTTCTAATCATTGTCCACATTTTGGGAGCCAAACAAAATAAATCTGAATTCTCCATATGATTGCCCTTCAAATATCAACAATTTTAATGCCAAACACTGATGTGAAATCTTCATTTTGAACTTCACTTCTTTCTACCCTGTTTTTCAACCATGATTTCTATGGCTCTCTTCAAGACCCTTCATCATCCTAGTTGCTCCCCTCATAATGCTGTTTTGAGTTTCTTTTCTATACCATGGAAATAAGAACTGAATAGAATACTATACACATGGCCTTGTAGTCTATAGTGAAGCTATCAATCAACTTATTCCTACAAGCTTTGACACTCACTACAACTCAATATCATCATATTTTTTTGACATACATTGTTAAGTCATTGAAGTTGTCGCCCACCAAAATTCCCATTCTTCCCCTATACAAATTTGGCTAATCATCTTGTTCTCTGGAAGTCAAATTTTTGAATCCAAGCGCAACACTTTTCACTTATTTCTGTTATTAAATTCAATTCCAGTCTCCATGACTATTGAATTCTTTTTTAATTCTGACTCTGTCATCCAGCTTGTTAGTTATTCTTTCCAACTCTGTGATATTTGAAAATTTTATAAACATTCCATCTTTGCCTTATCTCAGACAAATAGCACAGGCCACGTCCAGATACCTGAGACACTCCACTGAAGACCTGATAAAATGACAATGAACTATTAATGACTTCTATACAAATCTTAGGTTTCCCGAATTCTATAGTGCCCCATTCCTAGAGCGGGAAATGACATAAGTTCCCTGATTAAGGGGTGCTTCTGTTAAAATGCAGGAATTCCCAGTCTGGGCGTCCTCAGCCAAGGAATTCTGCTTGAACTTAGAGCTCCTGACAACCTAAATCTTCCCCGGTATTTGGGTGTCCCAGCTATAGAATAGACAATAGCAAGAGAAGGCTTACTTTGGCCAAAATTTCGTGGATCGATCCCCATATGGGCCACCAAATGTTAAGATGTGAGAAATGAGGGTGAGAGATCCCGAGGTCAGTGCCACAGATTTTGCAAAAGAATTCACAATCCTGAAAGGCAAGGTTTGTGGCAAAAATGGGTTTATTATACACTTGGAGTTATTCCAAAATATAAGATTGATAGACTAGTCCTATGATCATAACAGCTAGAATTTATATAGTGCTTTAAGGCTTGCAAAGCACTTTATAAATACAGCACTTTATCTTTACAACCACCCTGGGAAGTAGGTGCTATTCTCCCCATTTTGTAGATGTGGAAACTAAGATTGACAGAAATTAAATGACTTCCTCAGAATTACTCTTACCTGTTGAGAGTCTAAGGATTTGAACTCAGATCTTCCTTATTCTAATCTGAGGAGAATAAAGGCCTATAGTTCATTGGGTGGACTCCTAGGGGCAAATTTATGGGAATACGTGAGTGAGAGTCTCACAGAATATGTGGGCATGGATAAATTAAAATGTACATCCCTGGAAGGAATAGCAGTGGCATACTGAATGAAGCCTTTACACATTCTTGAGCATTAGGTCTCCGGGCTCCTATTGCTACTTGATGGCACTTACAACCTTAAGAGTCTGTCCTGCTTGAGCCCACGTCCCTTCCTCTTTCAATTCAATTTGACATACCTTTGTCAAGCATCCCTTCTGTGTAGGAAGATATATTGGCACTATTAGGTCTGTATCCCAAAGAAATTTTTTAAAAAATGAAATGGACTATATATACAAAAATAGTTATGGCAACTCTTTTAATGATAGTAAGGGAATGGAAATTGAGGGGTTGTCCATCAATTAGACAATGGATGAACAAGTTGTATATGTTTGTAATGGAAAATCAGAAAAGACTAATATGAACTGATGCAAAGCGAAATAAGCAGAACCAGGAGATCATTGTACACAGTAAGAGCAATACTGTATGATCAACTGTGAATAACTTAGCTATTCTTAGCAATACAGTGATCCAAGACAATTCTGAAGGATATATGATTTTTTTTAAAAAAGAGAAAGATGTGTTGGGAGCTTTAAAGGATTCATTTTGGGAGATCCTGAATAGCCACTACCCTAGATTCATTTTGTACTTATACTAACATATATATACATATATTGTCTCCCTTGTTAAAATGGAATGGCTGTTTCCTTTTGTTTTTTATTTTTTCTTAATTTTTGTATTCCTAGCACTTAGCAAGAATACCTGACACATATTAAAATGCTTGTTGATTTTTTTCCACATAATTTTTTTTTTTTGGAATGAGAAAAAAATTTACTATGTACACAGCAGACCATAAGAAAGGATTCTATATAAGGCAATAAATTTCCATTTCAAGAAAACCTATGTAATAAACACTACATATCTTTTTAAAACTGCTCTGTTTGGTTTTCTTTTGTTTTCTGCCATGCACTTTTTACTTTTTTTTCCCCTCCCACTATAAAGAAAGAATGCAATAATCTTGCGTATATACCTATACATCGATATCTATAAATACATTTATAACTATATGCTCCCATACTCATATGTAAGACCATACTATGCTTATTTCCTATATTTTTTTTCTTCTGAAAATGGATAGCATCTTCCTGCATTTGTCCAAGTCTTTCCATGTTTTTCTAAAACAAGCTACTCATTATTTCCTACAACATGGCAATATTCCTTTCTGGATTCAAACAGCAGTTTTCTTCATAGAATCTTTGAGGTTAATTTGGGTATTTATAATAGTTAAAATGATTTAGTTGTTCAAAGTTGTTCTTAAAACAATACTTCTATTATATACAGTGTTCTCTTGGTTCTCTTCATTAATTTTCATTATTTCATATAGGTCTCTTCAATGCCTTCTAAAAATTATAGAGCTCATCATTTCTTATAGAAGAGTAATATTACACCATGAAATTTAATTTTCTATTGAAACTTTTTATTTTCAAAACATATGCATGGATAATTTTTCAACACTGACTCTTGCAAAACCTTGTGTTTCAAATTTCTCCCTTTCCCCCTCACTCCCTCCCCTAGATGGCAAATAATCCAATATTTGCTAAACATATTAAAAATGTTATATCTAATATATGTATACATATTTATACAATTATCTTGCTGCACAAGAAAAATCAGATCAAAAAGGAAAAAAAATAAAAAAAAATGCAAGCAAACAACAACAACAAAAAGAGTGAAAATGCTATGTTGTAATAAATGGCTCTCTTATCACAAGATCATTGGAACAGGCCTGAATTATCTCATTATTGAAAAGAGCCACATCCATCAGAATTGATCATTGTATAATCTTCTTGTTGCCATGTACAATGTTCTCTTGGTTCTACTCATTTCACTTAGCATCAGTTTAAGTAAGTCTCTCCAGGCCTCTCTGAAATCATCCTGCTGGTCATTTCTTACAGAACAATAATATTCACATTCATATACCATAATTTATTCAGCTATTTTCCAACTGATGGACATCTATTCAGTTTCCAGTTTCTTGCCACTACAAAGGGGGCTACCACAAACATTTTTGCACATGTGGGTTCCTTTCCCTCCTTTAAGATCTCTTTGGGATATAGGCCCTATAAAAACATTGCTGGATCAAAAGGAATTCACAGTTGGATAGCTCTTTAGCATAGTTTCAAATTGTTCTCCAGAATGGTTGGATCAGTTCATAACTCCACCAGTAATATATTAATGTTCCAGTTTCCCCATATTCCCTCCAACATTCATCATTATCTTCTCCTCTCATATTAGTCAATCTGAGAGGTATGAAGTGATATTTCAGAGTTGCATTTCTCTGATCAATAGTAATTTAGAGCACCTTTTCATATGGCTAGAAATGGTTTCAATTTTTTCATTTGAAAATTGCCTGTTCATATCCTTTGACCATTTATCAATTGGAGAATGGCTTGAATTCTTATAAATTTGAGTCAATTCTCTATATATTTTAGAAATGAGGCCTTTATCAGCACCCTTGAATGTAAAAATTTTTTTCCAGTTTGCTTCTCTTCTAAACTTGTCTGCATTGGTTTTGTTTATACAAAAACTTTTTGACTTAATATAATCAAAATTATCTATTTTGTTTTCAACAAAATAGATGCAGTTCTTCTTTGGCCATAGATTCCTTCCTTGTCTACAGATCTGAGGGGTAAACTATCCTTTGTTCTTCTAATTTGCTTATTAACATCACTATGTCTTAAGTCATGAACCCATTTCAACCTTATCTTGGTATATGGTGTTAGGCATGGGTCAATGCCTACTTTCTGCCATACTAATTTCCAATTTTCCCAGGAGTTTTAGTCAAATAGTGAGTTTTTATTCCCAAAGTTGGGGTCTTTGGGTTTGTCAAACACTAGATCACTATAGTTATTAACTATTTTGTCCTGTGAAGCTTACCTATTCCACTTATTGACTACTCTGTTTCTTAACCAATTCCAAATGGTTTTTATGACCCCTGCTTTATAATATAGTTTTAGGTGTGGTACAGGTAGGCCGCCTTCATTTGCATTTTTTCATTAATTCTCTTGAGATTCTTGACTTTTTGTTCTTCCAGATGAACTTTGTTATTATTTTTTCTAGATCTGTAGAATAATTTCTTGAGAGTATGGCATAGTATTGAATAAGTAGATTAATTTAGGTCATATTGTCATTTTTATTATATTCACTTGGCCTACCCTGAGCATTTGATATTTTTCTACTTGATTAGACTTTTGTTGATATGTCAAAATTTCTTTAACTATTCCCCAGTTGATGGACCTCTCTGGAATTTCCAATTCTTTTCCACTACAAAGATATGCACTATAAATATTTTAAAACAGTGTTCTTTTCCATTTTTCACAATCATCTTGGGAACGAGACTTAAGAGTGATTTTGCTGATTCGAGAGGTAGGCAGTTTGATAAGTCTGTGGGCATAATTACAAATATCTCTCCAAAACAGTTGGATCTGTTCATAGATCCTCTAACAAAGAATTAGTGTCCCAATTTTTCACATATACCCTCCAAACAGTTATCACTTTTCCCTTCTACCATTTTTAAAAGTTTTTTCCCTTCTATCATTTTAGCTAATCTGAATCTGATTAAGTGTAAAATGATATCTCATGGTTGTTTTAATTTGCATTTCTCTAATCAATAATAATTTAGAGCATTTTTTCATAAGGCTAGGAATTGTTTTTGTTTCTTCATCAGAAAACTGCCTGTTCATATTCTTTGATCATTTATCAATTGGGGAATGACTCACATCTTTATAGATTTGACACAGTTCTTTGAGTACTTAAGATGTGAGATATCTGAGAAACTATTTATATATTTTCCAGTTTACTGCTTTCTTTTTGATCTTGGCTACATTTGTGTTATTTATACATAAACTTTTGAATTTAATGCAATAAAAATTATCCATTTTAATCTCACAATACTATCTCATTTATTCATAAATTATTCACTATTCATAAGTCTGATAGTTAATGTTTCATATTATTCAAATTTTCTTATAATATATTCCTTTATATCTAGATTCTGTATCTATTTTGACCTTATCTTGGTAAATGATATAAGATATATTGGTCTATGTCCAATTTCTGCCAGACTACTTTCCAGCTTTCCCAACAATTTCATCAAATAATAGATTATTATCCCCCAAATTTAAGTCTTTACACTTGTCAAACACTGGGAAACTGTATTCATTTGCTGCTATAAATAGCATTATCTACTCTGTTCCACGGACCTACCTTTTTCTTTCTTAGCCAGTACCAGATAGTTTTTGACAATTACTGCCTTATAATATAGTTTAAGATCTGATACTGCTAAATCTCCTTCCTTTACATTTTTTCCATTATTTCTTTCTTGACCTTTTGTTCTTCCAAATGAGTTAGGCTTTTTTTCCCTAGCTCCATAATTTTTTTTGGCAATTTTAATTGACATGGCATTGAATATATGGATTAATTTAGATAAAATTGTCATTTCTTATATTGGCCTTGTCTACTCATGAACAATTAATATTTCTCCATATATTAACACTTGATTTTATTTGGGCACAAAGATTTTTATGGTTTTGTTTACATACATCGTGGGTTTGTTTTGGTAGGTGTATTCCCAGGTATTTTATTCTGTCTAGAATTATTTTAAGTGGGATATCTCTATTCCTGCAGGAACCTGTTGGTAATATGCTGATGAGTTATATGGATTTGCTTTATATCCTGTTAACTTTGCTGAAATTTTATTTCAATTAATTTTTTAATTGAGTCTTTAGGATTTTCCAAGCATTATCATTATATTATCAGCAAAAGATAAAGTTTTATTTTGATTTTTTTCAATTTCTTTTCCTTCTCCTATTGCAATTGCTAGAATTTCCAAAATAATATTGAATATTTGTGATAACAGGCATCCTTGTTTCACATCTGATTTTATTCGGAGGGTTTCTAGCTTATTCCCATTAAAAATAATGGTTAGTGATGGTTTTAAGCAAATGCATCTTATTTAAGAAAAAAATCATTTATGTCTATACTTTTGAGTGTTTTAAATAGGTATACGTGTTGCATATTTTCTAAAGCAAATGCTTCTCTGCATCTACTGATATCATTTTTTTTGCTATTTGTATTATTGATATAACCAATTATGTTAATAGTTTTCCTTATGTTAAAACCATCCCTGCATTCCTAATATAAATCCTGCTTGGTCACAATGTATAATCTTTGTAATATATTATAGTAATTGCTTAAAAAGTATTTTATTCAGGATTTTTGCTTCCATACTAATTAATGAAATAATTTTATTTCTGTTTTTACTTTTCCTGGTTTAGATGTCAGTATTATATTTGTTTCATAAAAGGAATTTGGAAGGACAACTTCTTTGCTTGTTATTCTGAATAATTTATTTAATATTTGAATTAGTTGGTTTTTAAATATGTAATAAATTCACTTGTAAATCCATTTAGTCTTGGTGCTTTTTTCTCAGGAAGCTAATTAATGGCCTGCTCAATTTCTTTTTCTAAAATAGGCCTATTCTATTTCCTCTTATGATAATTTGGTCCATTTGTATTTTTGTAAATATTCTTCAATTTCCTTTAAGTTGTTAAATTTATTGGTGTATAATTTGGGAAAATAACAGATTTGATTTCATTTTCTTTAAGTGATTTTTTGTTTTTAATACTAGTAGTTTGATTTTCTTTTCTTTTTTTCTAAATCATAGTAACCAGTGGTTTATCTGTTATTGATTTTCATAATACCTACTTCTAATATTAATTCAAATTTTTTTTACATTCAGTTTTATTAATTTCACCTTAAAGTTTTAAGATTTCCAATTTACTATCTTTTTTTTTTTTTTTTTTTTTTTTTGGTATTCCTAGCATATAGCAAGAGTACCTGGAACATAGTAAAATGTTTGATGATTGATTTTAATTGGTGATTTTTATATGTGAATCTAGTTTAAATATGAGAGATCAAGCCCACTCAGAAAGGATCTAAGTCTTTTTCATATTCCTATCTTATATAGATCAATTATAGGCAATGTGGCATTATGGACAAAACCTGGCCTCAGAGTCAAAATTCACATTCTGCCTCTCACACATACTGAAGTCTAATCCTGAGCAAATCCACTGAACCTCTTATTGCCATAAACTCTTTTTTTCCAAATTTTTTTTTTCCTCAGGGAGGTAATGTGGGTTAAAGGACTTGTTCGGGACTGCACAGCTAGCAATGTGTCTTGAGGCCACATTTGAACTCAGATCTTCCTCATTCTAGCCACAGTGCTCTATCCATTGAGCAACCTCACTGCCCCAAGCAGCTCTCTGAAGAATGTGAATTGCAGTCCAAGTCCAAGCTGGGCCTGATAATTTGCCATACCTATAAAATCACAGATCTGTACCCAAAAGACAAGTATTTGCTATATGCCTATTCATAATGTCAAGGCTCCACCTAGCTAATCTACTGAACACATTCCCCATGATCCATCACACTGGCTTCCTTGCTGCCCCTGCAATGTTATGCTCCATTTCTCAACTGGAAACATATTCACTGGCTATCTCGCTCAACTCTTACATCTCTCTTCCTTCAAGCCTCAGCTAAAGTCCCACCTTCTGCAAGAAGCCCAGTCCTTTTAGTTCCTTTACTCTGAGATTATCTTCAATTTATTCCGTATGTATACATATACATGTATATTTGTAGATACATATACAAAAATGTATATACCGTGTATACACCTACATACACACACAGATATTTTCCTTCTATATAGTTGTTTGCATATTGTCTTCCTGGTTAAGATTGTGAGCTCCTCAGGGGCTTTACCTTTATCTTTCCTGTTTGCTTTGCACAGCACTTGGCCATAGTAGAGGCTTAATAAATGCTTGCTGACTGACTGATACACAGAGAAGTAAATACAAAGTAATTGGGAGTGGGGCAACAATTGGAGGGATCAGAAAAGTTTAATAGAAGCAGCTGTGATTCTAGTAGACCAAGGTGATGAGAGAGAAAGTATTCCCAGCATGGAGACAAGAGATGAAAGATCATAAATGGGATACATCAGGAAGGCCAATTGGGCTGAAATATAAAAAATGCATAAGGAAGAGTATTGAGAGATGATTGGTTGGAGCTCAATAGTGAAGCATTTTAAATGTCAATGGAAGAAGTTGGCATTTTATCACAGAAGTAACATGAAATTAATTATTATTAATTAATATTCTTGAGTTTGGGAAATTGGTATGGTCAGATCTGTGCTTTAGGAAAAAGTGTTGGGAAGCTGAAGTAGATAGATTTCATCATGGATACAAAAAAACCAAAAATTAAACAAACAAACAACAACAAAAAACAAAAAAACAGGAGTCATACAGTAGACTAGCCAAGAGTTTGAAAAATCTTCAATTGGGATAATGTGATGTGAGAAAAGGATGGATGTGAAAGGCTGAATCTGTGTCAAACATGGCAACTAATTAGATGTAATGATCCAAACAAGGTGAAGAACTCAAGATTACTAAGCTACAAATCAAAGTGAACAAAAAATGGTGATACCCTTTATCAGAAATAAGGCAGTTGTAGAAGGGATGTGTGTGTAGGGATCATGAATGTCTATTTTGGACTTTTTAAGTTTGAGATACTTAGACTGAAATGTTTGCATTGGAATATGTGTAACAATTCCCCCCAAAACTGTAAAAGCTTGTTAATCTAGTAGCTATTTTTCTGAATCTTTCCATTCTGGAACTAGGATATGAAGGGCTTTAAAAGCCAAATAATAAAGTTTCCATTGATTCTAGGGAGAATGGGGATGAACTTTTTGAGTAGAGGAGTGATTAGGACTTTAGGAATACCATTATGTCTGTGGAGAGAGCTTCAGAAGCTTAAATTTCTGTGGGCAAAGAGAAATGGTCACATTTTAATGTGGCCTTTGCCATGTGCCAATCCCTGTGTTAAACTCTTTACAATTATTATCTCATTTGATCCTTACAACCCTGGAAAATGTGTGCTATTATCCTCCCCATTTTATAAATGATCAAACAGGCAGGCTAAAGTGCAGCGACTTCCCAAGGTCACAGGGCTGGAGACTGCCTGACACTAGGTTTGAAACACTGGGGTTTCTTCCAAATTCCAGGCCCAGAGCTCAGGCCCTCATATATGTGCAAAACACGCAGGAAAAAAAGCCGTTTCGGAAGTGGGGCGGACTCAAAGCTAGTGTGAAGGGCAGGGTTCCCCGGCCACAGTGATCGCGCAGGAACGAGGTACCGTACAAACCCAGAGTACAAACCGTACGAGCCAGCCCTGAATTCGGAGCTCACGGTCAAAGTAACGCCCGTTTCCTGGAAGATTTAGCTGATCCATTACTGGCGTCGCCTCCGGCAAGACTGCTACTTCTCACTTTCAAGGGAAGTGCCAAATATCGTCCCAAACAACTAGGCGGTAGTGCACTCCCGGTGCCCTGTGGGACACGCAGAAATATCCCACCGTCGTCTCCTTGGGAACCAAGCATCTCGCGGGGCTCTGCGGCCACCGTACTAAAGGGCGGAATTTCAGGACATTGAAGCACGCCCGTCGCCATGTTGAAAAAGGGCGCTGCTCGGAGACCAGTGAAGAACATTAATATAAGGGCCGTGAAGCCAGTGCGCCGGCAAGTTTCCTGAGGATGCTAAACGACTTCCGGTGCCTCACGTCCGGGCAGCACTCATGTGACCAACCCCCAACGGCTTCTTCGGACTCTAGAACAAGGGTCTCCGGAAGGTCGCTTCCGGTCCCTTAGGCTACCGAGGCGGCTCTGTGCCCCAGAATCTCGGATACCCAAAAGCCAAGGCCCGAGTCCGCCCGGCCGTGAAGGGAAAGGGACACGTTAGTCTCCGGGGCGGAGGATGAGCGAGGCCGGGCCGGGGGCGCGGGGCCTCGTGAGCTTCGCCGATGTGGCCGTCTACTTCTCCCCGGAGGAGTGGGGACGGCTGCGCCCCGCGCAGAGGGCCCTCTACAGGGACGTGATGCGGGAGACCTACGGCCACCTGGGCGCGCTGGGTGAGGGGCGCGGCCGCGCGGGGGCGGGCCGGGGGCGTGGCGTAGAGTGGGCGGACCGGGGGCGTGGCTTACCCTCCGCCGTGAGCTTCCGAGTTTGTGTTCCCCTTCCAGGTTTCCCAGGCCCTAAACCTGCTCTCATTTGCTGGATGGATGAAGAGACAGAGGTTTGGGGGCCGGATGCCCGGGATCCCGAGGAGGAAAGGGAGAGAGGAGCGGAACACTTAGGAGGTGAGGTGAAAATCCAGCCTAGGCACCGACATTTTTCCTGGATAAAGCCCATTCCCACCCTCGATTGTCCCATTTCAAGACCCTTTTACTGAGATCTTCCAGGACCAGAACAGTGTTTCTTCTCCACACACCTCTCCTATACCCTTAAAACAATTCAGGTTCACTTGTTCAGTTTGTCTGACTCTTTGAGACCCTGTTCAGGGTTTTCTTGGCAAAGAGCCTAGAAGGGTTCATTTTATATTTCATTTTACAATGAAGAAACTAAGGCAAACAGGGTAAAGTGGCTTGCCAAGAGACACACAGTTAGCTCCAGGCTAGATTTGAACTGAATGAATCTTCCTCACTCCAGACCCATCATTCTATCCACTGAGCCAGCCTGATGCCCCTTAAGTATTCTAAGGACTGCTATCGTCAATATCCCGATACTTCCTAGTGATTCTAGTGTGTCAGTGAATGACTAGATCATGGTTTGATGAACTATTTCTGTTTCTGAATGTAGGGTCTCCGTGAATCCTAAAATTCCATCACCACAGAAAGTTTACAGTTAGTATAAATATTAACCACAAAAGTCATATTTTAGTATTTACTCATGTCACCTGGCTCTTGTTTTTCAAGGGATTTTTTTATACCACAAATAATGACTTTGGTTTATGGGAGAGAGTTAAAACCCCTGTAGTCCTTCTGAATGTACATTGGCTATATGGTGACTGGGTTTTTTCCTGAAATTCCATAAGAATACCTGCAGATACCAAACTAATAATTCCCTTTAACTGTCCTAAGTATGTGTGTTCCATGTGAATTCTGCCATTCCCCATTTCTCATTTAGATCTATTTCTTGTCATGTTTGAAATGTGTTATTGGACAAAACCTGATAGACCTTTAATTCTTGCTTTTTTTCTAATAGGAACCAGGAACAAGCCTGAAAGGTGGAAGATAGAAGGGCCTGGAGTCCAGGAACTTGATGAAGCACATCTGAAGAACAATCTTTCAGGTCTGCCAGGCCTTCCCCACGAACAAGGAGATTCTTCCTGCACTGACTGTGGCAAGTCTTTGCATAAACACTCTATCACTGCACTCCACCAATGTAATCCCAACCAGAAGAGGTCGTATATGTGTCCTGATTGTGGACGCCACTTTGCTTATCCCTATTTACTGGTCAGCCACCAGAGAATGCATTCTGGGGAGCGTCCCTATCCTTGTGATCAGTGTGAGGCACGATTCTTCCAAAAGAAGTATCTTGTCCAACACCAGCTAATCCACACAGGTGAGAAGCCCTACACATGCCCTGAATGTGGACGCTGTTTCAGACAGAGAAGGTCCCTAGTCATCCATCAGCGACGTACACACACAGGGGAGAAGCCCTATTCCTGTCCTGACTGCAAGCGACAATTTGTCTATCCTTACCAACTAGCTACTCACCGTCGCACTCACACAGGGGAGAAGCCATACTCCTGTGCAGAGTGTGGTTGCCGCTTCACATATTCCTCCTTACTGATAAGCCACAGGCGTATTCACTCTGATGAAAGACCCTTTCCCTGCCCGGAGTGTGGGAAGCGGTTCAAACGGAAGTATGCCCTTGAAGCACACCAGTGGATCCATCGTTCTGGCACTGAGATTTGGAGAAGCATGCCATCAGCAAGACAGTCAGCAGCAGAATCCTCTGACCAAGGTGCCCGGGATCCCCCTGTACATTGCCGTTATTATCCAGATATATTCCAGGAGTGTGGGTGAAGGAATCTGGGAGAGATGTGAAGAAGCTCATACCTGACGGCTGTATCTTCTATATAAAGTATGAGGTCAGGCCACCATGTGTTGGGAGGGCAGTGATAAGAACTGAGGGTCTAAAGAGATAGGAGGTCTGGTAGAACTTCTCTAGGGAGTGTTATGGAAACAGAAGGAGACAAAGTAAAGAACTAATGATTTCCATTGGGAGTTTTAAGTGAGACAGCTGATCAAAACAGATCTATTTCTGCTGGATTTAGGTTGAAACTCCAGCCTTTCTTGGTAACCTGCTCACTTTGCCAGTGTTTTGGGGACCAAGAAGGGAGTTAAGTATGGGTTCTGCCCCCTAGGGTTCTCAGTGTAAGACCAAAAGAAGAAAGCAACACTTCCTCCCCTACAATTTCTCCAAAACTGTTCATAGGTTTGGTTTTCTTTTATAAGGTTTTGCTTTATGAAATACCTTATAGATGTTATCCCACTCATACAAGGAATGCTCCATTGCCAATTAGTCCATTAGATGATCCGTGCACTCATTCAACCAATTAAATAGATTGTCTCTAGGCAGCTAGCTAGTCACTTTGAAATTTTAACTTAAAATCTCTGGTCCCTACCTTTTCCTTCAGATGGGAATGTTTTGCTGGTATCCTTGTTCTATTTTAGGAAAGATACATTAACTATGTATTAATTACCAGATAATTTATTTATGATACTCTAAAAGAAGAATGTCCACTTTTGTCTTGTAGAAGAAACCTAAGATAGTCCCTTTTTATTTTAACTTTTATTCCTTCAGCTGAAAAACTGAGTAGTAAGGATGGAGAATGGGGTATCCAATATGGTTATATAGTACTTTCATCTTTGATATTTTGCATTTTCTTCTATTAGGATAAATAGAAATTTAAACAAGACCTGCCACAGAAAAAGACTTATTAATAGATCTCTTTTCTTCTTATCTCTAGTTAGAAACAACTTTCAGAACTGTTCTAATTTGCAATAGTTTTATCATCATATTGACCTTTCTCAGGGCAGGGATGTATAATTGTCCTTTTTCTTTTTTTGCACATCCTTCTCACTTTTTATTTATATTTCTCTGTTCTTGCTCAATTTCATAAAAATCTTTCTGGATTGTATCTTACAAGTGCCTTATTCATAGTTGTCTTGATAATTAAATTATTTTGTCTACATAAAATATCAGACTTTTTTTTTTTTTTGCCCCAAACCACATTACTTGTTGCTTAAAGAATGATTTTGAATAAATTAAAACCATAAGTTATATGGCTTTATTAATTCAGACCCTTTAATTTACAGTGAAAGGGTGTCCCGCCACATATTGTAAAAACAAACCGGGCTTGCATAATTTTCTTTGGCCTTTTCCATCTTTTGAAAAGATCTGACCAGCTCATCCAGAATATTTATATATTTAGGTAAAAGCCTAGTTCCCTACATTATGGATTTGTCTGATCCCAAATTCTTTTTAAATTTGCTTTTTGTTGGTCATATTTCACTGATAGAGTGGTATACAGGGGATTTGGAATTAGGGGAACTGGGATTGAATCCACTTTGGCACCCAGTTATGTGTGGCATTGGACAAATATCTTGTCTATCTAGGCTTAAGTTTCTTCATCTGAATAATATGGGGCTTGGACTGAGTGACTGACTTTAAGGCTCCTTTCTGTTTTAAATTTATCTTATATGGAGTAAGCATTTCTTCTAAACCATTTTTTCTTTGGGGATATACCTCCCTCATCTTCATGCACCTTTCCATCTTCAGAGAGACCCCCAGTCTTCTACAGAATGCTAACGCTGGCATATTTCTGTGAATCGTATTTCCCTTAGACCGCGGGCTAATCCCCTATAGCAAATCCCAACGCTGGAATTTTGGTATCTCCTTTTATTCATTTCAAGCATTTATTGTGTACCTATTGTAGTTTAGAAAGACACAATTACACAGCATAGTTAGTTTTTGGTAGTTTTGGTCAAGATGGTATTTTGTATTTTTTCCAAGGATCAGATGTCCCCACCTAACAATTGTACGGAAAAATTAAGGGGAAAGTGTGGAGAAACTGTGATGCGGCCATCTTGAAAGAGGGCGATCACGGCAACGACGCAGGAAGAATCGTCTGTGTCGGGAGAGTGAAGTCACCGTGACGCCATCTGCATTAAGGGCATCAGTTGGCTTCCGGCCGCTCAAGTACCTCTGAGCAGTTCTCAGGGCCTCAGTCCAGCAATGATTCGCAGGCAACATCTGGTCCTTTCTCTTCCTCGGCCTAAGAGGTCCTCCCAGAACTCACACCCTGGCCTCGATCTTGACTCTCAAAGGCGGAGGCGTGAGCTCAGGAAGGGGTGGGGCGGAGGCGGGGCAGGGAGGCAGGTCAGGGAGGCAGGTCGAGGCGCATGCGCATATGCTTGCGCGCTCAGGGAGCTGGTACCCACTCCCGGGGAGAGCCTCAGACTTGGGAGGGCCCTCGCTCGTGCTGTCCTGCCCGGGGGAGGATGAGCGGGCCCGGGCCTGGGGCGCGGGGCCTTGTGAGCTTTGCAGATGTGGCCGTGTACTTTTCCCCGGAGGAGTGGGGACGGCTGCGCCCGGCGCAGAGGGCCCTCTACAGGGACGTGATGCGGGAGACCTACGACCACCTGGGCGCGCTGGGTGAGTGTACGAGCTGAATCCCCGAGCCCCTGGGCCGGCCGCGTCTGCATGCGGGCCGCCGCCGCCGCCACTACTCGTGATCTGCCACTGAATCTGGCCCCTTCTTAGATGCCTCCTATTTCCTCTCCAGGATTCCCAGGCCCCAAACCTGCCCTTATCTCCTGGATGGAACAAGAGACAGAGGCCTGGGGTCCGGCTGCACAGGACCCAGAGGAGTGCGGGCGAGAACTGAGAAGGGCTTGCAGAGGTAAGCGCCGCTGAAAATCATGTAGGGCACACTGAAAAATGAGACCCTGACATAACTTACTTGGGACAAATGGGAGCGATGTGTTAAAGACTTTTCAAGCCTGTGATACTGAAGAATTGCGGTACTCTAGGCAGAAATAGGGAAGATGGAAAAAAGAGATGATCTACTGAAGGGTAAGAGTTCAGATTTGGACCTCTTCTAAAATTGGTGTGTTAGCCTGTCTTAACATCCAGGAAAGTGGTCCCAGTGGGGACCAAGTGGGATGCAGGTCTTTCCCTTGATTGTATCTTTGGGGTCAGAGGGATTCACACCCTTCATAATAAGGCCACTCCGTCTCCAGAGCAGCAGTAAGCAGACCACAAGTCTGCGGAGTTACAGATTCTCCTTTCAGCTTCTCTATCCTAATTAAGTGAATCCTGATTCAAAGTTCAGAGTAATAGAAGGCTTTCACCAAAAGGCAGTTTCATAGCTCAGAAATAAGTTCTGTGGAATAGAAAAGGGTAGGTTCTGAGTTTTATATTCTCCTTATCCCTCAGCAGGAAACTGGAACAGAAACAAGAAGAACCAGAAGAGAGAAGAGGCCCAAGCCAGGGATCCTTTGGACATGCATGTGAGAGGCCAACTATTTGAACCTGGCATCAAACTAGCAGATTCAACTCGCAATGGATCCTTGGAACCACCATCCAAGACTGACTTGAGCAAGACTTTGCCTCAGCCCTCTATCCCCAAACCCACCTTGGACACTCAGGCTGGCCAGCGGCGCCACGCCTGTCCCGATTGTGGACGCCGCTTCACCTATCCCTCTCTGCTCGTCAGTCATAGGAGAATGCACTCTGGGGAACGGCCATTTCCATGCCCAGAGTGTGGAATGCGCTTCAAGCGGAAGTTTGCTGTTGAAGCCCATGAATGGATCCATCGATCTTCTTCTGGGGGACGGAGAGGTCGTCGGCCTGGGATACGGGCTGTGCCACTTGCCCCTGTTCGGGGTGACCGTGACCCTCCCGTGCTATTCCGGCATTACCCAGACATCTTTGAGGAGTGTGGATGATCTACTTCACTGGGGATGGGGGAGAAGTGATTGGAGAGGAGCTGAAGGTCTAATCATGGTCAAAGTGCTAGAGGTAGGCTCTGAAAGGCATGGAAGGGAGTAACCAAGTGAGACTTGGAACCTAAAGCCAGTTCCTTACATCTCTTTTATGGGTATAATTCTATATTTGTTTAAAAGGGGGGGGAGGGGAATATACCTGTAAAAAATTCAAATTAAACTTTGCAAAAAAATCATTCATACAAATAGGAGTTATAAAGTAGCTTAAATTGTAATGAAACCATCCAATAACTACAGTCTAGTCCAGCCTGCTGTCTACTTGCTCTTGAAGTATCCGCTATATGAATAAAATCATTGGCAGCACTGAGAAAACATGCACAGTGAGATGGGGATATTGGCTCTGGGAAAGAAGAGTCATTGCTGGGTTGTCAGGTTAGGGGATAGATAGATACAGTAGTTCTGAGTTAAGGCCCAGAAAAGTGGTTAAGGCAAAACCAGAGATCCAGGACCGAATGAACAGTCCAATGTTGACTTAATGCAGATACATTGGAATAGGCAGTAGTTCTGCAATCTGAAAGAAATTTTGGAAAGGATTTGGGTTAGAGAAGTCTAGGGGTGGTGAAGAGTCAGGAGACTGAAACAATATCCAATGGGACAACAGCCTTAAGCAGGGCATCAGTAGTAAACACTTAAAAAGATAGGTTGGGATGAACTGTGGCCTGACCAAATTCTTGGAGTTCAGTCATAATGGAATCATAATTTTGTTTCTATGTGCAGGAAACACTGAAAAGAGTAAAGACTAGTTAGAACACCATACTAGTGGTTCAGGTGACTGGTAATGATGACATTGTCCAGCCTAGAGGAAGTTCAGTTATAAAAGTACAGATGGAAAAACCACAATAGAAGAATTGCTAGCTATGGTTTGGAGCTGTTTGGCTGGTGTGGAATGGGACATGAAAGACGAGTCAAAAGAAATCTGACTTCCCCAAGTTAACAAACCCCAGAATTCTGTTCTCCTTATCCTTGGACCACTATTGTTTCCACAGCAGCATACTACATTTGATCTTCCATCTAATGTAGGCCAGTCACAGATACAAAGGTAGACTCCTGGAGCAAGGGAAAATATCCAAAGCCTCACAACTATGTTTTTACCAAAGTAGGCTAAACCAAAGAAGCATATGAGTCTTTTAACCTGTATTCCAAGACATATTTTACAGTCTGAAACTTTTGTCTAGCTTGATCAGAGTGACTGAATAGTTATATCTATGGTCACATGTATCGAAAAGCTATGATCTTAATGCATGAGAGAGTCTACTTGTTGGAGGCCAAAGTTTAAAAAACAATTATCTTTTATTGAGTACTATTTTGGAGAGTGGGGAAAGTAATTAACATAACAAATCTTTGTATTCTCTGCCCTATTCAATCATGTAACTCCAAAGATGTGGTTTGTCTTGGAGAACTGTGAAGGACTATCTTTCTTCTCCTATCCCCTTTTCATTTTCATCTAAGGTACCTACTAGACGTGTACCATTCTGAAAGATTTTATAAAAGTGAGAATGTTTTGTCCTCCCTGCCCAAAAAGAAAAAACCCAAGAATATAATCATGTGGATTACTAGCTCTGATATCTCTCACATCACCTTTTTTAGGTATTCATATCCATAATTTTTTCCCCTTTTGTATTTTCCCCCCACTTCGGATAAAGTGATCTCCCATAAATTTCAATATGGTGTTACTTCCATTGCAGATTTTTGATGTGTACCTTTTTGTCTGCCTAAACATCAGATCAGTTTTCCTATATTGTGTTAGGGTCCAAACATGAGATGGTTTCTCTCACCAATGATGAAAATAGATGATTAGCAGAACTTTCATTAATTTGTTTTATTCTGTTCCCTTTTCCATTCTAGGCATCTACTTCCTGCCTATTTATATCTGTTAATAATGCTTTTGAATTTATGTTCCCAAATTAAGCTTTCTGTGGCATTTTTCTCTTCTGCTACTTTTTGCTATTTTATGAGATAATTCTTGTAATATTCCATCTTACTAATCAGTGTTTTACAAACGAGTTTGTATTTTAAACCATTTTTGCTCTTATTTGTCACATCTTCTCTGCTTGGCAAAGAGATCATATGTTTTCTGATCAAGGCTGTTTCTGTCCTCTTTTGGCCTCCTTACTATGGCTGTTGCTTTTACATTATGTATAATTTTGTAGGAATGAGTGATATGGTCAACATCTTTGCCTTTTTCCATTTCCCATTTTTTCAGCCTTGACAAACTCATTTGAATAGATGAGGCTGAAACTATTGCAACTGTCCTTCCAACAGAAGACTGATAAAGGGAGCAGAGACTGTTGGGAAGATTAATCTGGAGATAGTATGCTGGAATCACACTGGAAGGGGATGTCAGATCCTACCTACCAAGGAGGCTGAAAAATGATTTTGCAATCAACACACTACTGGTGACCTTGAAGAAGGAGCAGTTTCATTGAGTGGTAGGTATAGGAAATCATATTTCTGGAAGTTAAGCATAGGTTGTAAGCATAGAGGTGAAGTATGAAATACTCAAGTGAGAATTTTGGCAGTGAATAAAGGGAAATAAGAGGGTCCACCAATGTAACATTTTTCCCTATAATAAAGTGACATTTACATAGTACTTGTTTGTAAAGTACTTTGTGTTTATTATCAGATTTGATTTTTACAACAATCCTGTGAGGTAAATATTAGTTTTATTATTCTCCTGAAGGAAATGAAGCTGAGAATTCAGGTGACTTCATCTATCCCAATCTAATCTTTTTATAGATGAGAACTTACCCACAGGTCAGCTGGCATTCAAATTCACATTAAAAACTCTAAACTCCAAGCCCCTAATTTAGGCTGCCAGTTTCACGCGTGAAAAACCAGAGTATGTTTTTGAAGATGCAAAGAAAGCATCGGGGAGAGAAACTGAAGGCCTTGGAGAGAAAAGGTCCCTGAGATGAGTTAGGTATATTCCAAAAGGCACAAGTGGAAGAGTCATTAACATTTTAAATGAGAGAGCACTGCAGCTGAGCCTGAAGAGCAAGGAAAAAAAAGGCAGGGAGAAATAAAAAGAAATTTTGAATTCATTGTTATTAGAGATTACATCTGCTACTGGATAGGATTTTTTTTTTCCCCAACAAGGTGGTAGAGCAGGAAAGGGGGAGGATGAGAATAAGGGTTTATTAAAGGGTGACGGTTTGGAAAAATCACTGTTGGATGTCTGCTAGGGAATGATGAAACAGACTAATAGGAAATCAGAATGAAATTTGGGGATCTTCCATATATGCTCCTTTATATTCTCACTTTAACTTGTCATCTGAGTTACCACTCAAGATTTACAATAGTCTCCAACGGTTTACTTTATTTCTAGGGTTTCTAGCCTAAAGTACACTCCCAATTTGCCTTAATAATTGGGGGAAAAAACCTAGGGACGAAGGGAGTCATCAAATGTCAATTCTCATTATAACCCTCCTACTAGAAATTACTGTAAGTCACAGCTTCTCTATTTCTTTTCTGATGACTGTTTCTTTCTAGCTTTGAAATAATTTCTGATTCTATAGAGAAATGTTTTAAAACGTAGGGAGGAAAACCGGTAAAAAGGGAAAGACCAGAAATGCCAGCAAGAGAAATGAGGTATTTAAGTCCAAATGGCTGAGGATCTATGAAGAACAAAGTTGGGTCGGAAATGGGTGGAGGGTACTTACCCCCAGTAAACTAATTTTCACTCTAAAGAATGTGTCGATAAGTGGGAAATGGGGTCGTAACCATTCAAGAGAAAATCACTGATTTGATGGCTACTGAAAGGAAGGGGAAAATGACTTGAGACACGGGAGTTTAAGCGACATCTGGCTAAGCCCGGGCCAAGGGATCCCGGGAGCGAAGAGGCGAGGGGCAGTGCCGAGCCTGTCCGCCCTCCCCTTGAGAAGCGGCGGACGCTGCCCCTCGGGTCCTCCACCCTTCCGGACCCGGTCTGCGGGCCTCCCTCGGACGGAGACCCAGCCGTCTCTAGGGGCTCAGCCGCTTCCCTGCGGCCCACGAGGACAAACCTCCCCGCCCAGCGGGAGAAGGACCGAAGGCGGCGCCCCGGGGGGCGCTAAGGAATGAACCGGAGAGAAGGCAGGAGAACGCCACAAAACCAGGAACTACCGGCTTCAGTCCTCCAAGCTCGAGGGCTGGGGCAACTTCCGCTTCCGCCCGCAAACCATAGATGTAGGGCGGCTTTGCCGCGGCGTCGCGCGCCTCGCCAGAAATCACGTCCCGGGTTCTCTGCACCGTGTCTTTAAAACTTGCACAAAACCGGGAACTCCGGGACCCGGACTTTATGCTCTTTCCTAGCATTTCCTGAAGCTCTTCTCGTCGGAAAACTTGGCGCAGGGGTCCTCAAACTTTTTAAATAGGGGGCCTGTCCCTCAGACTGCCGGAGGGCCGGACACAGTAAAAATAAAAACTTTGTTTTGTGGGCCCTGGGGGAGGGGCGGGGTTTGAGCACCCCTGCAGGGACCGGCACAGCGAGTTTCCGCTTTACGCCTTGATTTTGCCTCTTTTATCCTCCCAGTTGTCCCAAGAGGCGTTTGCAGTGGTCACACGGGAGCAAACAGTGGCGGGGAAATCCTCAGTTATAGACGGTGGCAGCGCCGGGGGCCGCAACCCCGAGCTAAGAGGCCAGCAGCCCCGCCTCGTCCCTGCGCTCGCAGGCGGGCTATCCTGATTCCGGGGTCGGTGGCTGGGAGCTGCACCGATTGTGGAGTTGGCTTCACATCTAGCCCTGTGACAGGTCACAGAAAGGAACTTAAGGTCTCTGCCTGAGCCTCAGACTCCTAAGAGTATCTTCTAAATCGGGAACCTTTTTTTAAATTTTTTTTTTTTTTTTAAAGCGGAAGGAGCGCCTTCTCTTGGCAAGTAAATCAGGGATGCTTGATCCAAGTCCTGTTGAACTGCTGTTTGGGATAGAATGGTCTGTACCTGGTCCTTTTTACTTAAACAAAGCTTGGGTTATCAATGAACTGGTTCCTTGTAAAGGCTAATTATCAGGTGTTCCTATTTTCTACCTTTCTGAAAATCTGCACAAACTCCAAAACTTAACATTGCAAGTGAGCCGAGGGCTTTTGAAGGATTCCTAGTGTCTCTCTCCACCCCCACCCTCACCCCCACCTCCTTACTGTCCCAAGTGGAGCTACCTAGGTACCCTGGGTTTCACAGATGAATAAACAAGAATCTGTAATGTATTGTTATCAACTCTTAGAAAGCTGCTAGGTTAACCTTTTCAATAACTTACCCCAAATCAAGAAGTTACTCAATGACAAATCCCCAGCTCCTGAGGCTCTCCACTTATCCTCCCCCACCAGCAGGCTTGGAGCTCAGCCCAAGTCTGGCCTTCACAGCCACGTCAGCCACCCCCACAGACTGCCAAGTCCAGACGTCCTAGTTATGCCCAGAAAAGACCAGAAATTTAAAGCCAGATACTCCATGGCCTATCAGTTCAGACCAAAATGGGAGCAGAAGTGTTTGGCCTCCCAAACATGCTGGAGAGCTTTCCCTGGAGTCTTCATATGGTGGGTTCCCTGGGTTACTGATCTCACTCATCCCAGCAGGCTAGAATTTATAATTTTCTTCCAATCTGCCAGGCTGCTTCCCAAGGAGAACTGAACAGGACCATTAGATCAGCAATTGTGGATATCCCCTTAAATTAATGAAGGGTTTAAGTGGCTTAGACTAGAGACAGACTATAAGACTTGAGATCCACTAAAAATGTCTCCTGTCTACCCCTTGAGGCAAGCTCAGAAAAATTTCCCTGCACGATATGCATTTGACTCCCAGAGAAGCCAGTGTCCAGATGAGTTTGGCCAGCTAACTTGATTCCTTAGTGTATTTCAGATGTGTGAGGCTGAGGTGCCTAAAGGCTTGGTTCCATGTTCACACATAACTTCATCTGCAGAGGGGTCAGAAGTTTATATCCTTATTTAGGTATGCTATTATTTTCTGACCTCTCTCCATTAGTCCCTAAATTCATCCTACCAAGACTTTTCAAGTTACATAAGGCTTGATTTCATACTAAGATGATGAAAAAGTGATCATAAGAGGGAAATCAGGCAATTAAGATGTTACTTTATATGTATGAATATGTATACAGACAAAATCAAATAGTGTGAAGACAATTTTTTATTCTGTATATTATTTTGTTGAGATTATTTATAATCAATCTTCAATAAAAGCAGACAATTTCACACTTTCACTTGAGAGCTGTTAACTTCCCTTTCATTAGGCAAATAATTTCATTAGGGTTATTAACCCTGAGCTGATCTCAGAGGTACCCTCTGGCTTCTTCCAGTTCCTGATGCCTATGGGTAGAAGAATCCATCTTACCAATTGAAGAACAGCTCCCCTAGTTAAAGAAGTTCTGCTTTGACTTTCTAACTAGCTGTGAGGATGGGTGACGCCCAGGAAGCAGACTGGCTTGGAGATCCCTATCAATCAGGATTGAAAGACTCCTAATTGGTTCCAGGGGACTTATATCCATCTATTATTATTGAGTCTTCCTGTGGGAAAGACTGGCTGTCCCATCACCAAAGCAAGAATATACATCATGCCATCTGAATTCTGGATTCACCCTATCTCCCAGCAGGTAGAAGAATCCAGAACAAAGGAAGAGGATATAAAGATGGAAAAATCAGAATGTGATACTGTGGGGGAGCAGACAAGAGATCCTGAGATTAAAGATATTGACATGATTTGAATAAGGCCTTGGGTCAGCCTTTATCTGATGAAAACTGACAAGAACTCCCCTAATCCCGCAAATTAGATAAAATATTAAAGTCTACAGTTTGTGGAAGCTCCTTAACTAACCCCTTCAGTTTGATTTCACAGTGAGTGCACATTGGGGGGGCTCCCCTATATGTGGGGCCGGTTCAGAGCCAGCCAGCAGATCTCCTTGGATCTGCAGTGCCATGAAGCCCCATTTTTACTCCTAGTCTGAAAAGTGGGCTGTAGAAGCACACCAGCGAGTGTACCAACCTAGTGCTTCAGAACAGAGTAGAACAAGAACCAACTAGTGTAAGAACTGCCTGCCCAGAATGATCTGAACCCACCTCCTACCGCCAAGCTTTCCACACTACCCAGAGGCCTCACTGGTATGGGAGAAAGGTTAAAGAATAGTTAAGGGGCAGCTAGAGGGTGAAGTGGATAGAATGATGACCCTGGAGGCAGGAGGATCTGAGTTCAAATCCTACCTCAAGACACTTACCACTTGCTAACTCTTGTTAACACCAATTGTCTTGCCAAAAAAAAAAAAAAAAAAAAAGCCGAGCCAAGGTACAGACAACAGAAAGCACATCCTAATGACCAGCAAGAAACCTAAAAAAGTCTGCAACAAACTCTTATTCCCTTAGTGGCTGAAGAATAAAGAGATAATTTATGTTGATCCTTTCTTGCCTCAGTCATACCCACTTTTGTGCCATGTAGCTTTCTGCCAAATACTAAAGCCTTGGATTGCCTCCTCAAGCCTCTTCCCCTAACTCTAGTTTCCTCTGTTCCCCTGACTTGGCTCCATATTCTCTACAGGGTCTGATACTAAAAGTTCTTTTAAAAAATGAAATCAGATATAAGTGGCTCTTTTCAACAATAAGGTGATTTAAGGCAATTCCAATAAACTTGTGATGGAAAGCGCTATCTGCCTCCAGAGAGAGGACTATGGAGACTGAATGTGGATCAAAGCATAGTATTTATTTTTGCTAAGCAAGACAAATATAGAAATATGATTAGAAGAATTGTTCACATTTAGCCTTATCAGACTGGTTGCTATCTTCGGGATAGGAGAAGGAGACATATTTAGACTACAAGGTTTTGTGAAAGTGAATGTTGAAAACTATATTTGCATGTATTTGGAAAAATAAAATACTATTAAAAATGAAATCAGAAAATCCCTATGTTGATAGGAGCTAGATGGATTCAGTTCATTCAGCTTCACAAGATTAATTGGGTGTCACATATGATAAAACATAAATGCCAAGTAAAAGTTCCCTTCCCCAAAATACTAATGCCATTACCCACAAACCATTATTCTAGCTTCATCCCTTTGAAGTTTGAAAACTTATCCAGGCACACCTTGTTTTATTGCATTTTGCAGAAAATGCCTTTTTTTTTTTTTTTTTTTAAGGTTAGAGGCTATCTTTCAAGCAAGTCTTATGAAAGCCTTGGAGTGAAAGAAATTTGTGTTACTTTCAAAGCATCCCTAACCTCAGCCAATGAATTTCTAATTGTCTCCTCTGGTTTCCCTGGCAGTAGCTAGTATCAGATTCCTATATTTTGTATAGCGTTTTGAAGGACCTATATTTGAGAGCTCTTTTTGCTCCTGCATACTTGGACGAATCTGCAGCAGCCAGACACCAAAATCTCTCGAGCCGTGGGTTTCTTGAAATAATGGAAACTGAGGGAGTCTTGTTTTTGTTGTGCGACTCTTGAACCTGTCATAACCTCTCTGGTCCTAAATTTCCTACGTCTGTAAACTGGGAGGATTGAATCAGAGGATCTGCTGCAGATAGCCGAGGTTCAAGGATATAAGCAGAGACCCCCGCTGATGAAACCCAATACAGTCACGCACTTTCTTTCCACACGGTCGTTATTCCTGGAACGAACAGGAAAAGGGTCTTTCGAAGGTCTCCACAAACTTCTAATGTGCATGCGCCACCCCAGGTTGGTCGACATCGCTAGACCACAGATGTTCCATGATCGTGACCTTTCGCGAGCAGAGACCGAAGCAGAGTAACGCCATCTTGGGTATGGTCAATCTCTGAACGCAGTTGCGGGGGCGCCCATTGCCCGGGGCGGAAGAGCAGTGAAGCTGGGGTGCCGCCATTTTTTCTGAGGGCACTCTTCGATTCCACTCCCCCACCCCCAGCTACCTCCTACCCAGAGGGAACAGGGTAAAATGCCCCAGGCTTCTCCCAGCTTGGTCCCGGCGGGGGGCTAGCAAACACTTCTGGTCCCATCGGCTCCTCCCCGTCCTGCGTGCGCCAGGCCGGGGCTTTCCGAGGGAGCTGAAGCCAAAAGGGAGTCGTACCCTCAGCTATTCCGCGGCGGAGGATGAGCGGGCCCGGGCCTGGGGCGCGGGGCCTCGTGAGCTTCGCCGATGTGGCCGTCTACTTCTCCCCGGAGGAGTGGGGACGGCTGCGCCCCGCGCAGAGGGCCCTCTACAGGGACGTGATGCGGGAGACCTACGGCCACCTGGGCGCGCTGGGTGAGGGGCGCGGCCGCGGGCCGGGGATCTGGGAGCTGCGGGGAAGCCGGGAGTGGGGGTGGGTGGGGAGGAATCCGATCTTCTCTGATGGGAGTGCCCTCTCGATGGGATAATCTTGTATCCATCCTTCGCCTCAGGATTTCCAGGTCCCAAACCCGCGCTCATCTCCTGGATGGAAGCAGCAGCCTGGGATTCGGCCGCCGGGTCTCCCGTAAGCTGTGAAGGTGAGCCGTGGGTGCAGAGTGCTGAGCTGGGAATCTGGAGACACAAGTTCTCCTCCCCCTTGACAGGCGGCAGAACATCAGAGCTGACCTGGGAAATAATTCTGTGCTGGGGCTAGTGGAGAGTGGTGTGTACCCAGAGGATTGTTGTCACACAGAGGGCAGTGAGATTCAAAATAAAACAATTATAAGGGATGATGGGGGGAGGGGAGGATAGGATAAGGTCAATAGCACCAGTAAGAATTTTTAAAAAATAAGTTGGAGTCGGAATTACTCTTCTTCTAGCAGGTATTAAGAACATGAACAAAGAGAATAGGGAATTGCTTGGAGCTGAGGGAGGACCCGTGGCCAAGAGCCTGGAAGATGTTGGACAGCCCACAACTAGGACCTGGGAACACAAGGATCAGCCAGCAAAGCCTTCTGCTTCTTGTCCTGGCCGCCCTCCCACAAGCCCCAGCCTGCTTGCTAAGCTTCCGACTCCCAGGACCGACAAACGCCACGGCTGCAGCATGTGTGGGAAGCACTTTGCCTGGCGCTCCACACTAGTGGAGCACATCTACACCCATACTGGGGAGAAGCCCTTTCGTTGTCCTGACTGTGGCAAAGGCTTCAGCCAGGCCTCTTCACTGAGCAAGCACCGAGCCATCCACCGGGGAGACCGGCCCCATCGCTGCCCCGACTGTGGCCGGGCCTTTACTCAGAGATCAGCCCTCACTACTCACCTCCGTGTCCACACTGGTGAGAAGCCCTACCAGTGTGCTGACTGTGGCCGACGGTTCAGCCAGAGCTCAGCCCTGTCACAGCACCGTCGTGTGCACAGTGGCGAGACGCCCTTCCCCTGTTCCGAGTGTGGGCGAGCCTTTGCCCATGCCTCAGACCTACGGCGCCACCAGCGTACCCACACAGGGGAAAAACCATTCCCCTGTCCTGACTGTGGACGTTGCTTTCGGCAGAGTTCAGAAATGGTTGCTCACAGACGAACCCACAGTGGTGAGCGGCCCTATTCCTGCCCTGAGTGTGGGAGACGATTCAGCCAGAAGTCAGCTGTAGCCAAACATCAGTGGATCCATCGGCCTGGTGCCGGGGGCAGAAGTGGCCAGTTGGCTGAGGTACTATCTAGGCAACTTATCTCTGTCCGAGGAGACTTGGATCCCCCCGTGGGGTTCCAGCACTACCCAGAGATCTTCCAGGAATGTGGGTGATGGATTAAGGATATTGGGATGGGAGCAACCAAAGATCCGAGCATGGCCCAAGATTAGAGCCAGAGTCTGAAAGGAAGAGCCTAGAGATGAATAGATAACCCATTCCTGGATGGTTTGAGAAAGCCAGTGTTGTGCAACAGAATTGTTTTACCAATTCCCTGAGGGCCTAATGAAAGAAGAGGTTTATCTTCTCCCTCCCTTTTGGAGTCTGTTGTTGTTCAAGTAGTGTCTTAACTCTTCTAACCTCAAGGGGCCATAGAATACCAATACTGTTCATTGGGTTTTCTTGGCAAAAATACTGGAGTGGTTTGCTATTTCCTTCTCTAGTGAATTAAGGCAAACAGAGGTTAAGTGGTGTGATCAGGATCACACAACTAATAAATGTCTGAGGCCAAATTTTAATTTGAATCTTCCTGACTACAACCTTTTGGACCACTGCCTGTTCCAATCTTCAAAGCCACTTCTCTAACTACTGCCAAATGGTCCACCTTTGGATGGCTACCTAGTATCCCTGAATTTCCAGATTTGAGCGTAACCTTATCCTTGAACTTTCTTCATTTACTTCCTACTGAGGAACTTCCCCTCCTTTTCCCACAGCCAAAGGTGTATGTACATATGTAGCTCCTGGCTACATCCTGGTTAGGGCCAGGATCTCCCTCCTTTGTACAGTAGAGGACAGTAAAGGAGTTTCCCTAAGAACTGCCTCTTCAGTTTCTTTCCTCTCCATGTAGCCCCTTCAATCAGTTTTGTCTTATTTTTCCTCTTTACTGCAACAAGAATGGGAGTATGTTAGAGGATAATGTTTTAAAGTAGAGATGGAAACAAAAAAATTTCTCCTTTAGTATTACACCCAATGGAATACTTAATGATTTGGAAAAGGAGATGAGGGTGACTAAGTTTTGAGGTATCACCTAAGAATTTTAAAATTCACCTGAATTTTCTGAATCTGGTAGAACAGAAAATAGGGAGCCTAAGCAGGAGACAGACCTAGGTAAGGAGGGAAGAGAAGTAGCTCTTCCTTCCTCCAACCTCTCCCATACTTTATGCTGCCAGAACTCTTGAGGCCCTCAATAGACTAAGAACCAACCTACAATACAGGTCAAACTTTGGCAGAAAAGAGGCCCGAGTTAAGACTATCTGCTCAACTGGAAGATGAATCCTTTATCTCCCTGAAAACACATTTTTACCCACAAGCCCAGGAATGTCGCACTCTTCCTTATCCTATAATAGTACCTCCCAATATTGAGTCCATAGCTAATGGTTGAACACCTATTAGTGCAATTCTCTGGATCTCTCCCACCTGTTCCCCTTTAACTCTCATCCCATTAACTATTAAGATCGAATTCAAACTCCAGGATTAGATACTTCTACCAAGTAGTAGACAATGTCCTTTATACTCACATAAGTATCCTATGATACTGGCGCTTTGAAGCATGAGTTTGAAATTTTCCCTAGGAGCCACTGCATTGGACTGTGGAATGATAAAGGGTCTTATCTGCCAAACCCAACAGAACACGGATATAGGCATCCAGCAAACTGGCTCCTAGCATTCATTGTCCGTGAATTTCCAGAACCCCTTTAAAATGCCATACCTAGGCTATTTTCTACCATCTCAGAGTTATGCAAAGAAAATGAGAAGTTGGGGTCCCAAAGCCAGTTCCCATCACACCAGGCAAAGGAATATATCCAGATACTGACACCTCCTTTACTGTCCCACAAAGCTCTCCCTTTCCCCAGAGCTCCAAATAATACAATGCTCCTGGGATTGGACCCCATCTATACTTTGTTTTCCCTGAGTGGAGACTCTTGTCATCTCTTTTCGCTAGGTATGTCCTCTAATGCAAAAAGAGAACAGGGTTCATACAAGAATCCCTTCTTATATTCAGGAGATGTGAGATTTCTACCTAGTATAGATACATTTATGCAAAACAAGGGCCAAGTTGACCAAAAACCTCATTCACTCACCCTGCCACTATTGTAGAAGCATTGGTATTGACAAAACTTGGTAGAAACTTCACATGCTCTAGCCATTAGGGAGGCTGCACCTTCATGTGGAAAACTGGTGCTGAAGGAACTTGGAAACCTTTGCCATTCAGGTTTAAGTAGGGCTTCTGATCATGGCTAGGGTTAAAGGTTGTTAGAGACTGACAGAAATATGATCACTCAATATGATATTAATATTCTAGGAAAAGCCTATTAGGTAATCTCATCACTACCAGGATTTTTAAACTATTTGGATGTACAGGTGACTGGGTATGAGTTCTCTAGGAAGTTCTTACCAAAGCTGGAGTATTTATAGGGTCTTTCATCTGTGTGGATTCTCTGATGCTTGCTGAATGACCAAGTGGGAACTCTGGACAAAACCCTTTTCAAAAATCCTGTAGCCACTTGGATGTCAAAAGACAGAAAAGGTGCTCCTGTTTTAATTTTTGAAACAATATAGACAGGGTGTCCCCAAAATCTTAGTGCAGTTTAAAACGAAGTTTTAAACCATCTTTAATCTCTATAACCTTGCTAAATTAATCTTTTTGAGGATTAAGTATATTGGAAAGCTGGAAACACTTTGATGAAATTGCATTGTTATAAATTTTAAATAGCTTAAAATAGAACTATGACTTTAGGGGCATTACATGTCTCCTGATTTGGGATTTTCTCTGAAAATTTCCCTATCCTACTGCATTACCCACTTGGGATTCTCATTCTTATTCTCAAGTCCCTATTTTTAAAAATGAGGATCCAGATGCCAGTCTCAGAAACAATTTTCTAGCTTTTTGCTTTCCTTTTGAGCTTCTCCTAGACATCCAGGCTAAAAAAGCAGGAAGGATGATGATTCAAGGGTCTCTATTTAGTACAGCAACAGCAAGCCTATCCCATATGGTTCCTACTTCACTCACAAATAAGAATATGCCCCACAAACAATCCTTTCTCAACAGGGCATAAGGCAAGTGGCTTTTCTTCAGTTCTAAGGGCCTGCATTTCACCTCTCTCCTTGTAGGCTTCAGTTTCCATGATAGCAGTGGCACAAAAATAAAAATAAAACAAAATTTGGAGGCAGGAAACTCAGGTTTGAATCCTGATTCTGCCGCTTGGAAAGCTTTTATAAGTGTTTATGGACAGCGTTCATGGATATGTTGCATCCTCATCTAGAAAACTGCAATAATGCAGCACAATCTACTTTGTAGGACTTGTAGCAAAACACTGCAAACTTTTAAGTACTAATGAAACATGAACATGAACCTTATCAGATCCTTCACCCTCATCGCTTCTCATCTATCTTATTCCAACTGCCTCTTAAATGGACTTCGGCTTCCAGTCTCTCGCCTTTCTAATCTTTTCTCCCTAAATCACAAATCTAACCATTTCATGGGATCATAGATTTAAAGCTACAAAGGACTTAGGAAGTCACCTACCTCTGGACTATCCTTTCCAACCCCCTTATTTTATAGATGAAATCTAGATCCAGTAAAGAGAAACAATTTGTCCAATATCTCATGAGTAGTGACAAACTGGTTCTCCGATACAAATTGTGTTTTCTTTCACTCACCATGTTGATTTCTTCCACTTAGGAAGATGCAGTGGCTCCCCCCTTCCTCCAGCATATTTGTAAATTCCTTAGTTTGCTATGTAATACCCTTCATAATCTGGCTCCAACGAACCTATTTGGATTTACTGGCATTAAACTCCTCCAAGGACTCTATCTTCTCTATCTCAGCCTTCCCGCCCACACTGAGCCTGGATGCATTTTTTCTGCGCTGCACCTCTTGAAATTCCCTCAGAGCCTCCTCCATTTATCCTTTATCCTTGTGAGTATTCCCTTCCTCCTCTTAGAATTATAGAGCACCTACAGATCTCACTAATTTTTCGCTACCCCATCACTCCCCTAGAACGGCAGTTCTTGTTTATAGTGTAGTCTTTGTACTCCCAGTGCCTTAAACACAGAAGAATGCCTGTCAGCTTTGCACCTGTGCCCAGTTCTGCCTGGCTGTGACTTTCTCAGGACATCGGCTACCCAGGCCCCCTGCTCCCATGCCCCACTCTCATCTTCCGATTCAATTTCCCTAGGTACGAGATCTGGGAAGTTCTTGGCTCCAGAAAAACAAAAGGCCACAGTTTCCTCTTTCTTAGAGGCAGGGCAGCCTGGTGGCTCAATCGATAAGAGTACTGGGCCTGGAGTTAGGAAATTCTAAGTTCAAACCCTAACTCGGACACTTAACTGTGGGAATTGTGGGAAATAACCCTATTTGCCATAGTTTCGTCACCTGTAAAATGAGCCGAGAGAAATGGCAAACCACTGAGTATCTCTGCCTAGAAAACCTTCCGGACAGAGTTTATAGGGTTCACTCGGACACGCGTGAACGCCCGGTCAACAAACCCAGACGTGCTGTTCCTTCTTCCCCGATACACTCACCTCTCAGCGTCCCATTTCCCCCTAGGAGCCTTAACCCCTTTGGCAACCAGTGTCAGAGAGGGGAAAAAGGAAGGGAAAAGGAAACTGAGCACCTAAGATTTCCATCAAGCTGGGGGGAGGCAAAAGGGAGGGAGGAAGCGGGAAGGTAGATGAACGAGACAGGAAGCGGAAGGAAGCGCTCAGTTCTCCCCGTCTAGTCCTCTCTAGGATTTCCTGGCTATAGAAGGCGAGAAGCGTTAACCCCTTAGAGTCTGGAATCCGTGGGCACCCTAAGAAGGGTCTCGAGGTGTGGGTGAGTGGGAGTGGCGAATGGAGTGGCGGAACTTGGGGAGCTGAGATGAAAGGGGTGGTCGGGGGACGGCATTTTCGTCATTCAGAGAGGGAGAAAAACTGAAGCAAAAACGGTGAGGACCATTTAAGAACTCCGGAGAATCTGTGGAGGTCTGGGCTCCCCCAAAGTCCTTCGCTAAGCACCAGAAGACCCCGCCCCGAGAGCGTCTTTGGGCCAATCAGGCTCCGCTGGAGGCTCCTAATGCCTGGAAGCGACAGTTAACGCCCCCACGAGCGGGGGACTGAGGCAGGGGGGAAAAGGGCGGGGAAAGAAGAGAAATGGGCGGGGCAAAAGCTCCATGAGACCAATCGCCGGCCCCCTTCGGAAGAAAGAAGGCGGAGCCTCCGGGCTAGCCTGTTCTCTCCGCCCCGGCGGCTAAGCCGTCGCCCTGGCAACGATCCTAGACCGTAGAAAGGGGCAGTCGGGAGAAGGGGGTGGGAATTAGGGCTGGAGAACAGCTGTGGGAGATTGAGCCAGAGGCGGGGTGGGGGAGCCTGGCAGAGTCAGGCGGCCTGTGCCTGAGTTGTACCCAACTAGCGGGGGCGGCATGAAGGGGCTGTCCCCATGGCAGCCTGGGGGCTCCGCTGACTGCCACGCCGCTCCCGAGCTCCGAGGGAAGGCCGGGGGAGGCGCGCCGCAGAGATATCGGCGTCCCCGGGTCAGAGGAAAGGGGCGGCGGCGGAGGGTGATCGCTGAGCCGCTACTGCGGCTCGAGCCCGTGGGACAAGCCGCTGCTCCGGGGCTCCAGAGCACGCTTGCACGGACCAAGCGGCCAGCAGACTGACGGAAAGACACCTTGCCTAGGCTTTGGGACGGATCGTCCAGGCTTTGTCCTTGCCATAGCTGCTGCTTTTCCTTCAGCACTGGCTTAGCCTTACGCCCCGGGGCCCGGGGCTGTATCGGTCCTGCACAGGGTTAATGCCACCGAGTCGCACCTCCGCGGAGTCCTAGAGCGGCAGCGGCGCCAGCCCAGCTAGGAGCTGGCCGCTCGCGGACACTTCCTGTACGGGAGGGGGGGGGGGGGAGGGGGCTGGGCAGCCGCAGCCCAGCTAGGGGCTGGGGAGCCGGGCCACCGACACCTTGGTCCCGGGAAAGGTGTCTAGGGGCCGAAAGGCCGCTTCTCCTCGGGTTCAGACAGCCTAGATTCTAAACGCAGACTGGGGTCTTAGGAAGAAAGTGGGAAAGAGTGAGCTGGAGAGAGGAGGGGGGCAGGGAGGGGGGCGGGGCTCTGGGAGGGAGAGCTGGAGGCCTGGGGTCAAGACATCTGGATTCTAGGAAGGGGAGCAGGGCCCCAGAGGCGCGCGCACGCTCCCGCGCGCACCCGGTCTGCGGGGAGCCCGCTGCTCAGGTGACTCCTCCTGGACCGCGGGGGCACCCGAGCCCTTGCCTACAGGGAGCTCTGACTTGAAGGGCTAGAGAGGGAAATTACTCTCGTTCTTCTCCAGAGGCTTACCTCAGCTCCTGATTCCTAAAATGGAGCAAGAGGCCCGGCCGTGGGGCCTAGATCCCCGGCGTCCTGAGGAGATGGAGAGCCAGAAAGGCCCCCTACCAGGTGAGAGACAGCTGGGCTCCTCTGCTCGGGGAAGGTGGGGAGCAAAAGGAGGTCAGAAATGGAAGTAGAGGAGGGCTACCAGATGAGTGTGAGACTACTTTTCTTTCCACAGGCGGCGAGTGTGACAGGCGGAAGAGTCCGAGTGAGAAAGAGGAGGAGATTTCTCAACACGAAGACTCGGAGAATGGGGATGTGGAAGAGATTCCCTTTGGAGTGGAGCCTCAGAGTCCAGGTTTTGATGAAATTCCTGAGATGCCCCTGAGCCCTGAGGAGAAGGATCCTCTTGATCTCTCCTTGGAGGATGAGCCCCTGGATTCCTACACTGAGGGCTATGAGGAGCCGCCCCCCAAGGACCTGTCAATGGGGACCACCTTTGAGATGCCCTCAGGGACCCTGCTGGCGGACCCTCGCTTTGAGATCCTTCAGGAGAATCCACTCAACCTCACCCAGGCCATCCGCAGCCAGTCTCGGCGGGGCGGGGGCCCTCGAGGGCAAGGGAGGCAGCCCCCTCGCCCCAACATCTGTGGTATCTGCGGGAAGAGCTTTGGTCGCGGCTCCACCCTGATCCAACACCAGCGTATCCATACGGGAGAGAAACCTTATAAGTGCGAAGTGTGTGGCAAAGCCTTCTCCCAGAGCTCGGATCTCATCAAGCATCAGCGCACGCACACAGGCGAACGGCCGTATAAGTGCCCCCGATGTGGCAAGGCCTTTGCTGACAGCTCCTACCTGCTCCGCCACCAGCGGACCCACACGGGCCAGAAGCCCTATAAGTGCCCGTACTGCGGCAAGGCCTTTGGCGACAGCTCCTACCTCCTGCGCCACCAGCGCACCCATAGCCATGAGCGACCCTACAGTTGCCCAGATTGTGGCAAGTGCTACAGCCAGAACTCATCCCTTCGCAGCCACCAGCGGGTGCACACAGGGCAGAGGCCCTACAGCTGTGGCATATGTGGCAAGTCCTTCTCACAGCGCTCGGCCCTCACCCCCCACGCCCGAAGCCACACCCGAGAGAAGCCCTTCAAGTGCCCTGAGTGTGGGAAACGGTTTGGCCAGAGCTCTGTGCTTGCCATTCATGCCCGCACCCACCTACCTGGCCGTACCTACAGCTGCCCCGACTGTGGGAAAACCTTTAATCGATCATCCACCCTGATTCAGCACCAGCGCTCCCATACGGGTGAACGGCCCTATAAATGTGCTATTTGTGGAAAGGGCTTTTGCCGCTCCTCTACCCTTCTGCAGCATCACCGTGTCCATAGTGGTGAACGGCCCTACAAGTGTGACGACTGTGGCAAAGCCTTCTCGCAGAGCTCCGACCTCATTCGCCACCAACGGACGCATGCAGCTGGGCGGCGCTGACCATGGAACCCCAGGGAGCAGGAAGAGGGTCGTATTGGGAGGGGGTAGGGATAAGCAGCCTAGAGATACAGGTAGAGTGGGGGGGGAGGGGAAAGGGAAAAGGGTTAGGGTCAGTTATTTGGTTTCAGAAATGGAAATTGAACACGAAACCTCCCTTAGAAGCTGGGGTTAAAAAGTCTCTGTGCTACAGGAGAGGAATCTAGGAAAGAATTGAGCATTCTGCCTTTTTCTGGGAAAATATTCCTGAAAAAGTTTTAAAATAAGGGGCAGGAGCCAATAGCCAAGTGCAGGCCTTCCCTGTGCCCTCTGAAAGTCTTTGGGAGAAACAGGAGAAAATAGGCAGAGAGCTTACTGCCTACACACCAGTGCCATCTGCTGGACTCCCAGAGATGGTGAATTGCTAGATGTAGGGGAATAGCTCGCTAGGTGATTAGATAGAGTGGGAATTAGCTTAGTTGGGGGGCTCCCGAGGAGTCAGGGAGAGGGTGGGACTGAGGATCAGGGTGGGGATTCAGGTATACCTGGATTGGGCCTGGCCCCAGCATTCAGTCTGGGATCTCCTCTGCCCCATCCTGCTGCATCATCACTGATTCAATAAAAACCTCAATATGGAAAATTGGAGTGCCTCAGCCTCATACATCCACCTCGGGTTAGGGCTTTTGTTGTTCAGTCATGTTTGTTGGACTCTTTGTGACCTCATGTGGATTTTTAAATGACAAAATTACTGGTTTGTGATTTCTTTCTCTAGTTCATTGTACAAATGAACTGAGGCAAACATGGTTAAGTGCATGTCTTGGGTCAAATTTGAACCCCGGTCTATCTGATTCCAGATCAGGCACTATATTGTACTCCCTAGCTGCTCCCGGTTAGGGCTAAGCCATTACTACTTTTTCCTGTCCTGAGTAGCCCATTCCAGGTTAAGCTCAAAGAGTAAAGAGAGGTCTGAGAGGAGACAGTAATGCTTGCTTTGCTAGTTTCACCCTAGTCAAACTGTTAACAGCCAAATTGAGGTATTGCTTGAGAGAACTACAGTCTGATGGCCCCTCTCCTGCTCCAATCTCTTCAAACTCCCTGAAGTCTGGAACCCATGGTAATCTCTGCCCTGGGAAAAAGGGCTAAGAGGAGAGGTGGATGCATGTAAAGGGTGCCCTTGGGCTAAGGAAGGGTTAGCTTTTGTTTGTTTTTTCAAGTACTGCAGAGGCGTGAGGAGCCTGTCCTCTGCACTCTTTTGTAAATTAAAATTTGAATACTTAGGGCTTCCCCAGATTGATTCTAGGATCCTAATTCCTTTCCCTTTGACCAGTCCTTGTCTCCTGACTCCTCTCACACATTCTTATCCTATCCTTGCTAGTATTTTGGCTTCCAGCTTTCCAAAACTGAGCGGCTGACTGATTGTAGCTTGACTTTTGTTGTTGGTGATTCCAGTGATGACAATTCTCCATGATTCCTTTTGTGGTTTGCTTGGCAAATACAGTGGAGTGCTTTGCCATTTCCTTTTTCAACTCATTTTACAGATGAAGAAACTGAGGCAAACAGGGTTAAGTGACTTACCCAGGATCATTTAGCTACTGTGGAGCTGAGGTTGAGTTTGGACTCAGGCCCTCCCAACTCCAAACCTGGCCCTCTACTATTTACGTGCCTTTGCAACAAGCCTTAGGGGAATGAAAGGTTGGTGGGAAGGTCTCAGAGCAGAATGACCCCAAGTGGTCATTGTTTGGATCCTGATTGATTCAGAGTAAACAGAAATAGAAATAGAAATTATTTCTGTTTTGGTCAAATTTTCCCCTCCCAGTTTTAGATTTTTTTTTGACTAGGTGAAAGAAATTCTTTGCTTCAATTTCTACCTACACTCAGTCGCTAAATGGGGCAGCCTCAGTCAAACTGAGGCCTGTTGAAGGTCTTAGCTTTAAAAGGCCAAAGTCTCCCACTGCACCCAAGGCCATCTCTAGTCCTCCTGATCTATATCTGACCACTGAAACCAAATGGCTCTGAAGGGGAAAAAGTGAGGCAAGGGACCTTGCACAGCCCTCCCTCACTTGCATGTTATGGTCCTCTTCAAAAACATGGCCTAGTAGAATAGAACCAAGGAGAAAACTGTGGCCATTTGTTTCTGGGTCCAAAAGTGAAAGTGGGGTAGAGAACCACAAGTAGTATTTTCATTCTGATTTACATGCATCCACCTATTTCTACTCTCCCCCAAATTGGGCCTCTTGTCTGGCACTACCAGCTTGGTGAGATAGCACAGTGGCCCAAGTTCTGGTAGTGTGGCCTTTGCCCAACTCAACCCTGAGTTGTACAGCCCTACTCAAGTTGGGAAATTTTTGCTCTCAGGAATCATTTGCTCTCCAAATGAATAATAGGATGGAGACTCATTCACCCAGCTCCTGAGTCAACTCAAGTGATAGCCTCCGTAGACACACCCCCCTCCACTATTAGTTTAAATCTCCATCTCTCTAGTTTTGCTGTTTTTTTTTTTTTCCAGTAGCAAAAAATGATTTCCTAATCAGATGGGCTTGGAGGTAGGGAGCAGTTAGCCATAGGTAGAACTCCATCCCCTTAGAGAAACCACCTTTTGTCTGAAAACAGGAAGTTGTAGAACCCTATAATTTTTTATTCATCCATTTTCAAAGAGGACCAATGATATGGGTCTTAATATTTTTGTTTGCCTCACTTTCCTAGAGTCATCAAAGTCCAGTGACAGTGATGAGGTCCTGAATGATGTGTTGGACAGAGAAAAACTAAAGATCCAAGAGATCAATTTAGCTTCATGGTCTCACCGTCTGGGGAAGTCATCCAGTCTGAAATCTTAAATTATGTCAAATCCCTGAATCCCACCCCCTGTAGAGGTCCAGAGCAGTCTTGCCATACCCTGTCAGAAATCCCAGTCATGTCCCTGAAGTTAAATTTTGCCTGTGAAATTTACTTATGAACCATCTCATGGCAACTGCCTTCCTTTGGGTCAGCCTGCCCTGGCACTCTGCCTCATGGTGTCTGTCTCCTTCTCCTTCCCCCATGCCATGAGGTCTCTCCCCTAACTCCACTGGGCTTCCCAACCCCACTTCTCCTCCTTACAGCTAACTAACTCTTTTAGGATGCTAAAGGCATCCCAATCTCATGGGGTGCTCCCTTTTTATTGAGTAATCCCGAGTTCCACTGAGGAACTCCTTTCATAAGCTCTCCCACTTTTATTTCATATTTACCATTCCCGGTGTCTATTGTATCCCTCTATTTTTTCTATAACCTTCTTCCCTAAATAAATCTACCTTTTGCCAAAGAGAATGGTCATGGTGAATTCCTCACATGACCGAACCCCAACTTTGGTGCCTGCCATCATCCGGTCTCTACGTCAGCTACTTCGGTGGTCTTCATCAGCAGGACAGTGGCCCAGGATTCAGTGGGTGACCTTGGTGCCTTCTGTGCCTGACCATGCACCTTTGTGGCCATATGGTTCTCATCTGCACATTGCACCAGGGAAATTTTTTTCCACATGCTTGGGTTTGAGGTGGTTGTATCCTCAGCTCCTGGGTTAGCCCATCTTCTGGGTTTGCAGGATTTGCTGTGTATGTTAACTTTTTGGAGTCACAGAGCAGCCCCGAAAAGGACTCGGTAAGTTCTCACACCAAGTTACTAGGCCTCCCTGGACACTCCCTACACTTGGAGAGCTTTATTGAATGTAGGAATAAATATCCCAAGCTCTGTATTAACGGTGGGCCACCAGAGGGAGCCCAGAGCCAATTATTCCCCCAACAACCGCCGGCCTAGGCCGATGAAAGTTGGCCTTTGACAAGATGACAGAGGCTGATGAGGAATTTTAGGCTATTGTCCTTATAGCTTTCCTCTTTAATTTCTTTCTGTCTCAGTCCTATTCCCTCAGATATAATAGTCAGACCTTAATCACAGACTACCTGATAGCAGGAATCTCCAAGGTAACGGCCTCATGTTTGTCCAAAATGTGTCCAGAGATTCTTCCTCCAAGCAGGAAAGGATGCTCCCCAAACTAGGTGGGAACCTTTGTGCCACAAAGTCCTGATCCCCAAAACCCTTTAAAAATTCCTCACTATTATAAATTCACAAAATCTCTATGCTGTAAAGGATCTCAAAGTCATCTGGTCCAAATGGTAGCTACATAAGAATCTCTTTGAGAACATGCTGACAAGGGTTTCATTCATTCAGTTGAAGACCATGTGATAAGAAAAAAATCATTATTTACTGAAAAAGGCCATTCTATCTTTAAGCAGCTCTGTTAAAATGTTTTCCCCTATAGCGAGACCAAATCTGACTCCTCTGTACCTTCTATCCATTACTCCTAATTTCACTCTGTGGTAGTCCCAAACAAAGCAAATTTAATCCATCTATCAATTACTTGACCAAGAAAATTACCAAATTACTTTACATTTTTCTCTCATTCAACTTAAATGCCCCTAAAATGAATAGGCCCAGACATGTGAGCACAGGCCATATGTATTTCCAGCTATGCGTATTCCTTGTAAAATACTTTTTAGTTACTACATGTGTTTTATTCCTGGCTGGTAGTATGCTAACCTGTAGAAGAGTGTGCATCAACATTAATGGGGAATTTTTTTTGTTAATTATTTTCTAATGATTTAATTAAATGTCTTTTTCTTTGTCCTCTGGCTGGTTTATAAAAGAAATGCATCAGCAGGGTGTGGGGGATTGTCATATGAGCCTGACATATACTTGAAATGTACTTCAAAACTAGCATAGGGTTGAGGGGGCCCAAGTACAACAAAGGGGATATGTTAGTGGTCTTTTTTGGCTTCCACACAGGACTATTTATTCATCTGAGATTGTAGTAAATATTTGTTGATGTAGTTCCCTAAAAACCCAAATCTTTTTCACAGAAATTATGTCCATTTCGGATGAGGACAAGGAGGCTCTGAGAGGCTCCGTAATTTGCCTGAGACTATACACCAAGACAAGCACAGCAAGAAACCACATATCCCTTAATTTCCAACCCAAGATTTCTCACTCCTTGTCACACTAACTTTTTTTTCTTAAGGATCATAGACATGGGGATGTGTTGATCTGAGGCATGGGTCCACTGACACAGTGGGATGTGGGAGACACTAGAAACATCCTTCCTCCCCTGTCCCTCCCCTTGTTGAGAAACATCCTCTAATGGAGATAAGATGAAGATCAGAGAAGGAAAACCTTGTCATTTGCTATCTCTCAGCCTGTGTCCTCATCTGTGGAATAAGAAGATTGCAGAAAAACTCTAGGTTTCATTCTAGATTTCCCACGTGATCTCTCAGGTCATTCCAACATATAATTCCAAGTGCAAACATCTCAGCCCGACATTTAAGCTCACTGTAATCTGTTCCCAACATTCCCGGTCTCTTGTCCCTGTCTTATGTACACCCTATGTTCCCACCATGCTCACACTGATCCATTCAATATTCTTTTTCTGACTGACTCTTTTCAGCATTTACAAGCCAACTCAAAGACAACCTCCCTGACTGTCCCCAAACACAGAGGGCCTGCAGTTTTTGCCATCTGCCCTTATCACATACCTCTATGGCCTGGTATCATCACTGACCGTCTCCTCAGGGGCCATTTGCCTTCTCTTCCCAGCTAATCCAGAGCTGAGAGGCTCACAAAAGGGACAGGGGTGAAGGGGGAAGATACTTTACAAAATCTGATTTAGGGAGGCACAGAATTTTGACCAATTTCCCCCAAAGGAAAAGAAAATCTCAAGAAGACAAAGGAGTTTTGAAGAAGGCTGGGAAGACAAGGTGAGGAGAGGAATTAGATGCAACAGGAAACAGATTTATGGCTTATTAAATTCAGAGCTTTCAGGGCTGGGGCTCAGGAGCCTTGTTTTTAGGATTCTTTCACCATACCCAGGAGAGTATATAGATGTTGTTTGCCCTCCATTCTTAAAGATGACCATGACATCAGGGAGATGACACCATGACATCAGGGAGGTGATGCCATAATGTGCAAATGAACAGGACTTCAGTGAGGGAGGGCTGGGCGAGGTCACCTGCCTCACTTCTTCCTCCAGAGCTATCTGGGTCCATACCTACTGTTTCCAGAAGAATCACACTGCCCAATCTCAGGCACTCATTCTGTGTCAAAGCAGGCTCCCCTGAATGTATGAAAGGTGACACTGTCTGTATCACTAGTTTTGTTTTTCCCTATTCTTTCCTCCCAGCAATTTTGAAAGGAGAAAAAAGAAAAATTATCATCTTAATTGAGTCAATGACTATGAAAGAATCCTATTTGCTTCCCTGATTTTGCTCCAGACACATATCCTAACAAGGGGATTCCTGTTTGGCTGTGAAAGTTGTAGAGTTTAGAATACAACAGTGAGTTCCATTTAGAGTAATGTTGTCCAATACTAGATGATGACTAGTCCTGATGGATCAGGCCATCCTCAGCAACAAGATCAACCAAATCATTTCTAATGGAGCAGTAATGAACTGAACTAACTATACCCAGAAAAAGAACTCTGGGAGATGACTAAAAACCATTACATTGAATTCCCAGTCCCTATATTTATGCACACCTGCATCTTTGATTTCCTTCACAAGCTAATTGTACAATAATTCAGAGTCTGATTCTTTTTGTACAGCAAAATAATGTTTTGGTCATGTATACTTATTGTGTATCTAGGTTATATTTTAATATATTTAACATCTACTGGTCATCCTGCCATTTAGGGGAGGGCGTGGGGGGGGGTAAGAGGTGAAAAATTGGAACAAGAGGTTTGGCAATTGTTAATGCTGTAAAGTTACCCATGTATATATCCTGTAAATTAAAGGCTATTAAATAAAAAAAAAAAAAAAATTTGGGGGATCTTTTCCCCTTCAAGGAAAAAAAAAAAAAAAAAAAAAATAGAGTAATGTTGTCAAACAGTAACTCTTCCCACTAGGCCAGAACAAGATTAAACTATAATTGGGAAATACTTAGCAAAATAGATAAAAATGCAATAAAGCATAGATAGCATAACATTTTAAAATTAAGTCAATATGTGGCTATCAGGGATCCCTTGTATAAGGTTTAGTAGTCCCTGATACCACTGGTCTAGAATACCTAGGTAGGAGAATCTCTAATCACTTGGTGATTCTCTCACTTATAAGACAATATTCTCTTTTTGCGGGGAGGTGGGGATAGGTGGGATACCAGCAAGACAGAGATCAGATGACTGGAGATGGCCCTGGTCATCACACTGAAAGGGATGAACTACAGTATGAATAAAACCGCTCCTTCAAGACAGGGTTATTTATTTGGGGATCTCCCCCTGTACCTTAGATATCACAGGTTCTGTGTTTGTGGAATGAATTTGGAGGACTTTCCAAAGTTCTTTCATATACATTACCACTTCAGATCTTCACAACCTCCCTATGAAGCAGGACAGATATTATTTATGCCCATTTCACAGATTGGAGAATTAACGTTCAGGGAGGAGAAGCCTAGGGAGGCTTGTATAAAGCTGCATAAGTTGACGGCCATGCTAACACCAGGTCTCAGGATTCTTGATTACCAGCCCTGGGCTTTTTCTGGCTTTGGGGCCCTAGGACCCCGAGGTGTTCCCAACAACTCAGGTCTCAGTCGGCATAGCCTTCATCTCCTCCTTCCTCTGAGTTAAGGGGCTCTGTGCAGACTGGCTCAGCAGAGTCTTCCCCTTTCCCTTCCCCAGGGTTAAGGGGCTCTGTGCAGCCTGGCTCAGCAGAGCCTTCACCTTTCTCTTCCCCGGGGTTAAGGGGCTCTGTGCAGCCTGGCTCAGCGGAGGCAGAGGGGCCCGAGGCTTCATCCATGGTTCCATCCGGGATTGCACCATTGGCTTCCATCTTCTCTTTAAGGTCCCTTTTGAAGAAGCCAAACTGCCCATGGGAAGAGGAAAAAAGAATTAGACATTCCCCAATGGCAACACTAATCCTCCTGTCCCTCTGCTCATGTCCTTGTCTTACATCCAAAGAGCACTTGGAGAGTTTTCTCTGCCCATCCTTGTTTCCCCTTCAGAGCAGGAACCTCCTTCCTCTTCTGGGTATGTCCCCAGAACTTAGCTTTGCACATAGAAAGGTTTAATATGTGCTTTCCCATTATGTTATTCATTATATTCAAAACTTAAAATTCACCTCTCCAGGAAGCCTTTCCTGCTCCATCCAAATCACTTTATCTTCTATATACAATATAGCCTTTCCCCCCAAAAAACAGGACCAGTTTCCCTACAGTGGCTAGGACTGCAGCTGTATAGGAGGACAGTATAGAGGTCACACAAGTCGGAACCTGGAGATTTGTGTTCAGATCCTAGCTCAGCAGTTTATTTACTGACTGTATAAGTTTGAGCAAGCCTCTGTGCTTCTCTGAAATCCAGTATCTTCATCTACAAAGTGACTATACTTGTTCTGCCTTCCTTGTAGAACTGAGGTAAAGATCAAATGGGGATGAACCTACTTTGTAAATTGTAAAAAGAGCCATTACTATAGTTGAGGATGCAAAGCTTGGAGCAATGTTTTGTATTTCACTGATCTCATGTGCCCAGAAGCATTTGAATGACTGAATTTAAGGTACCATGATCATAGCCTACAGTGAGAAGTCTAGTTCTGAAAGGAAGCCAATGTTGCCTTTGCAGATAACACAATCAATTGGGAAGATACATAGTTTAGAAAAGGAGACTAAAATCTTTCAGGAATACTTTATTTCAAAGGGGATCAGAAACAGCAATAGCTTGGTTGTACATTGTGTTTCTCAGTGATCCCACAGTTTAAGCTGGAGAAGATTCAGAGGATAGTGGAGGTTCTTAAGTCCAACTCATATGAGGTTAGATGAAAAGACTTAGCCTAGATAAGAGAAGATTCAGAGAGCATATGATAGCTGTCCTCAAGGGCTGGACTTAGTCTGCCTGGATCCATAAGGAAGAATTAGGATTCAGTGGGTAGAAGTTGTAGAGAGACAAATGAAAGCCTGATACTGGTGAGGAGAGCTAGTCCTAAGTGGGATGGGTTATCTAAGGAAGTAGTGAGTTTCAAAGGTCTTTAAATAATGGCTAGAGAATTGTTTAGGCAATATATTGTAGTGAGGAGTCCTTAGTGGGTAGGGGTTGAATTAAGGCCCCTTCCAAACTTGAAATTCTGTGGTATTGTGTCCTCTCTGCAAGTAATCAGATTGAAAGGCAAAAGTAATCAGCAAAGAACTACTTGAGGGGTATGTGGAAGGCAGAAGGTGAGTCTAGCCCTGGGTCTTGGAGTTAGGAGTGAGTGGATATACTGAATGTGAGCATCAGAGAGTTATAACATCAATCAGTTGGAGTCAACTACATCTACCATACCTACTGTTTCCAGAAGAATCACACTGCCCAATCTCAGGCACTCATTCTGTGTCAAAGCAGGCTCCCCTGAATGTATGAAAGGTGACACTGTCTGCATCACTAGTTTTGTTTTTCCCTATTCTTTCCTCCCAGCAATTTTGAAAGGAGAAAAAAGAAAAATTATCATCTTAATTGAGTCAATGACTATGAAAGAATCCTATTTGCTTCCCTGATTTTGCTCCAGACACATATCCTAACAAGGGGATTCCTGTTTGGCTGTGAAAGTTGTAGAGTTTAGAATACAACAGTGAGTTCCATTTAGAGTAATGTTGTCAAACAGTAACTCTTCCCACTAGGCCAGAACAAGATTAAACTATAATTGGGAAATACTTAGCAAAATAGATAAAAATGCAATAAAGCATAGATAGCATAACATTTTAAAATTAAGTCAATATGTGGCTATCAGGGATCCCTTGTATAAGGTTTAGTAGTCCCTGATACCACTGGTCTAGAATACCTAGGTAGGAGAATCTCTAATCACTTGGTGATTCTCTCACTTATAAGACAATATTCTCTTTTTGCGGGGAGGTGGGGATAGGTGGGATACCAGCAAACTAGAAAAGTAACAATAATAATTCACATTGGTAGAGGATAAAATAGGGAGCTACATGGCACAGTGGATGGGCCTGGAGTCAGGAAGACATCCTCATGAGTTAAAATCTAGCTTCATACCCTTCCTAGCTATGTAACCCTGGGCAAATCACTTAACCTCATTTGCCTCAGTTTCCTAACCTGTCAAATGAGCTGGAAAAGGAAATGGCAAACCACTTCAGCATCTCTGCCAAAAACAACAACAACAACAACAACAAAAAGCAAATAAACAAAACCCAAATGGAATCATGAAAAGATCAGGTTCAACAGAAATGACAACAATACAAGAAGAGAGCAGCTAAGTGACACAGTGGATAGAGCACCAGCCCTGCAGTCAGGAGGACCTGAGTTCAAATGTGACTCAGACACTTAACACTTCCTAGCAAATCACTTAACCCCAATTGCCTCAGGGGAAAAAAGCAAAACAAACAAACAATATAAGGAGTTTAAAGTCTTTTCTTCACAGAAGTCCTGTGAAGTAGGTGGTGTGATCATTATTGCATCATTTCACAGATGATGATATTAAAGTTAAAGAAGCAGATGGGCTTATGCAAAACGAGGGGACTCCTGTCAGAGCCAGGCCCAAGTCTCTCTTCCCATTACCCTTATGGGAATAATGTAGTCAAGAAGCCAAGATGGTGGAGGGGCTGGGAAGGCCAAGGGGAATACTGCCTGAAGTAGGCTTCCTTGATCAGTAAAGTAGTGAAAGGTGAACTCCCTGGGAGCACAATCAATTGGGACCCCTCCAAGAAGCTAAACTCATCAAGGCTTAAGGACCATGGCCAGTTCCTTTACTCACCCAGTTAACATAGGAGGTAAAGAAACATGGGACAGTGGAAGGTGTGCTGAAATTGAAGTACATGGATTCAAATGCAAGCCTAGTGTGAGTGTGGATATACTGAATGTGAGCGCGAATTTAATCTCAAGGGTACTTTTTCCTTTTCTGTAAAAATAGGGAGCTTTAGATTTAGGAACTTGGATTATCTCTAAGTTCCTTTCCTACTCTAAACTGAAATCGAAATCCCAGAGATGGCTCTCCTAATCATGGGAATTTCCACAATTTTAGACCAGCAAAGAAGAAAGACAATTTAGGGCTCATCTACTTCAATCCCCTGCTTTGTACGAGGGAGACCCAGAGAAAAATGATCCATCCAAAACTGCTCAGCAAGCCAGTGGCAGACATGCCCCCACCCCATCACCATCCAGCCTTAGTTCCACTGTGTTTTTTGGCCTCTTAGTCCACAGAGTGGATGGACTCCTCTCAGCTCCCTTTCCCTGAGGAAAGTCCTTAGTGACCCCAGCCCGAAGGATCTCAGTCCGAACGCTGCTCACCTTGTAGAGTACTCCAAAAATCAACAGCAAGAGGAGCAAGCCACCAATTCCACTAAGCACGTAGAGGTAGAGAGAATTCTTCTCATATACAATGTCCACCTTTGTAACAACCTAAGGGAGAAGAGAGGGATTTTGAAGAGAAGGTTTTTCTACCTTCTAGGAAGAGTTTCTAGGATCAAGGAAAAAGGAGGATTCCTGAATGCTGCATAATACCTGGGACTGGGCAGACTCCTTGCCATAGAGGTGATAGTATTTGCTGGAGTTGAAGATCACAGAGATGTTGCTGCTTAGGCTGTACATGGAAGAGACCTAAGAGAGGAAGAATTTCGTGGAGGTCTTAACCCCAGGCCCTACCCCACAGGCCCACCTCACCCCCATCATTCAGGTGTACCCCACAGGCTACCTACCTGGATCTCTTCAGTGATTTCCACCATCCCGCTTACTAGAACCAAGGTCACTTCCCTGAAATTAACTACACACCTGAAGACAACCTTTGAGACATGAGCCTTGGGTAAAAGGGAGAAAGGAATTAAGTCAGTTTTATACCAAGATCCCCTGCTAAAGTTGGAGATAGATTTGATAAATGAGTCTGCTTAGGCTGTCTTTGTTCCTTATGCTTCCCTAACCTAAAATGCTTACCTGAGTGAAGTGAGGCAACTTCTCTGGGTCCTCAAGATGGCAGGGTACAGGGGGTTCCTAGAGACATGATACAGGATATGGCAAGAAAGGGAGGATTCTCCATTACCTCAAAGCATGGAAAAGGTATTGCACCAAGTTACTCTGAATACAAATCAGCTGACTCTTGTCCCTCCCTCCCCCATCAGATCCTGGCATATTCTGATTCCCTATCCTTAATCTATCCATTGCAGTTTACTCAGGCCTCCCCAGCTCAAATCCAGGCACCCCCACCACACTCACACTGCCTTTTCAGACTTAGAGATCTTGAGCACCCAGCTCAGACCCAAGCATCTTGAAGCCTCTCCCAGTTTCCTGTGCCTGACCAGATTCATTAAGCCTAGAACATGATGTGGTTCCTGGTAAATAGGAGCATTTGAAGGCCTGAAGTTGCTACTCAAATTCTGGCCTCCTTTTTCCCCATCAGATCTAGATATCTCTACCTCCTAAGCTCACACCTCAGCATTCCCATCTCCTAGCTCAGGCCCAGAAGTTCCCATCCTTCCTTAGACGCAGGTGTCCAGGTTTTTCCATTGCTCCCTCTGATACTAACTGTTTGAACAGTCCAGTTCTTGGTAGACAATTCTTTTATCTGGCTTTTTGGAACAACGACAAAGAGGTCCATAGTAGGTGGGGCATCTTTATATTCCTGAGTCTTCACCTGGAAACAGAGAAGAAACTAAATGTAGCCATGTGCTCCAGGTCAATGGCTCCCCAGGAGCTCTCACACCTTGTGCATTGAACTCCCAAGTTCTACTCCTGTTCCCTCTACTCAGATAATTCATTCCTTACCCTTCTGCATTAACTTGATGCAAATTCTTTACTGCCTTCAACTCTATTTTGACCAACATTTTAAAAAATTATTGCTATCTTTAGCTTACATATCCCCTAAATTTCCAAATATATTCCTCTCTCCTCCTCTTCCCAGGGATCCATCCTTTGTAACAAAAAAAGGAAAGAAAAAAAAAAGAAATTCAGCAAAACTAATCCACACATCAACTACACCTAACATTATATACCATATTCCACTTCCAGAGCTGCCTAACTATGCAAAGAAACATTTGGTTTAAAAATCAATTACACAAGTAAAGAATAGAGAATCAATCAAGAAGCATTTATTAAAGACTTATTAAGTGCCAGAGGGCAGCTTGGTGGATAAAGTGCTAAGTCTGAAGTCAGGAAGATTCATTTTCCTGAGTTCAAATCCAGCTTCAGACACCTACTAACTATGTGACTCTTGGCAAACCATTTCACCCTGTTTGCCTCAGTTCCTCATTTATCAGATAAACCGGAGAAGGAAATGGCAAACCACTCCAGTGACTTTGCCAAGAAAATCCCAAATGGGGTCACAAAAAGTTGAACATGACTAAAAAATGACTAACAACAAACCCTCATGTCCACTGCACTGTGCTAAACACTGGTATAGCTGACCACAAATTTCACAGGAGTCAACACCATGATGGGAATCCTAAAAAAAACTAATACTACCTTGGTTTGCAGCAATGAAACTATAGTATCTGGGTGTTTCTATTGTGCTACTTTGAGTTTGTCAGACCACAGATGGAGTGAAGTATGACCAGCTCAGATTTCTGGCACTGCATTATAACAAATTGGAGGAGTCCAGAGGAAGATCTGAAAAGCATCTCATAAACCAAACCACGCAACTGGTTGAAGTAACTGGGAATGTGGCAGCAGAAGGATCATGGTGGCTCTCTAAAAGTACCTGAAGAGCTAATCATGAGGAACAGTGATGAGATTCATTTTGCTTAGACCTAGAACCAGATCTTAGACCAGTGGGAAGGAAGTTACAGGAGACACATTTTTGGCTTATTTTAAGAAGCTCACTAACCATTAGAGCTGTCCAAGGAAGCCAGAGTCTAACCTTGGGTACGTTCAAGCATCCCCAATGAAGGCCTGATGATGATTGGCCAAGGTTGCTATGGTGTGAATCCTAGTTCTAAGTAAGCAATTGGACTAAATGACCCCTAAAGTCTCTTTCAGTTCTAAGATTTTAGGATTTTAAACTTAAGAGTCTATGATTCCTACCTTATAAACATGCTGCACCTTGCGGATCTTAGGACCTTTGGAGGTGAAATTGAGGTACAGAGTGGAGTTTTCCTGTCTGTGAAGAAAGAGAAAATGGAAATGGTGAATATGGACAGCTAGAAAAGGGAACATTGGGTACTATACCTACAGAGCTAACAGATGCTTTGTGAGAAAAACTTTGCTCATCTTTAGCTCAATGGCTGCCTTCCAAAACAGAATAAATGCAAAGTCTTAAATATAGGTTTAAAAAATTAATTGAACTAGTAAAGGATATGGAAAACATGACTTGGAGATCAATCAATAAGCATTTACTAACTATTTATTACATGCCAGGCACTGGACTCGTGTCTGTTACAAATATGAAAAGTATATCAACGTTTTAGTTAACAACATTAAACTTGTGGTTTAACATAAGCCAATAGTGTAACATGCCTCCTTTAAAAAAAAAATCTAATCCTTAGATTGCACAAAATAAAATCTAGTAATCAGATACACTTGCACATCCTCACCAATTCATAGGAGAGCAAGAACATGAGGCAGTACAAAGGAAGCAGATTCTAGAGCAAGAGAACCTGGAGTTTCATGCTGGCTCTGCCCCTTCCTTCCTATATGATCTAGAGCAAGTCCTTCCCCTCTCTGGGCCTCAGTTTTCCAACCTGTATTATAAGAAGGATCCCTAAAGTACTTTCCAGTCCTAAATCTATGTTCCTATGATTCCCACTCCTCCCTCTTCCAGAGATTTGAGACAAGGACCCTTGATGGCAATGAGAAAAGGATTAATATAACCAAAAGTACAATACCAATGAAGATATAATAAGGCCCCTGGAACAGAGGTATCACATATTTAGTCTACAACACTTCAGTACAGCCTGAACCAGATTAAAATGTACTCAGGAAATATTAAACCAAATGAATAAAAATACAACAAAACACAGTTACATTTTAAAACTAAGTCAATATGTAGTCCACAGGGACCTTATGTATAGATCAGTGGTACAATTTCTTTTTGAGTTTGATATCACTGCCCTGGTGAGTCTCTCAGTCACCTCCCAGCGCTTATACTTCAGATCCCTCATAACTCTAGCTTTGTGGTTCTATATCCATTATAGCACCGGCATTTTACATTCCAGAAAGTTTTAGAGTACATTCTAGCTCTGACATTTTATATTTCATGTTCAAAGGTTCCACCTAGCTCTAGAATTCTAGGTTCTAAGATTCCATCTAAGTCTAATGTCAATATTTTAATTAAGAGTGGACATAGAATGTTCCATGTCTCCCTGTTGCCTACCACATAATTTTGTATTTTGAATTCTAACTTTTACCCTCCCTCCCTTCCCTTCTCCCCAAAATGGCAAGTAATCTGATGTAGATTGTAGAACACCACATAATTTTCTTTTTTTATATTAGGATCCCATAAATGCCTTTTTTAAAAATTGAGGCTTTTTGTTTTCAAAATAAATGTTGGGATAATTTACCACATCATTTTCAAAGCTTAGCTGAAAAACATGTGGTATAGTGGGAAAGGATCTATAGTTAGAATCATTCAGTCTAGGTTCATAGCCTGGTTCCAACTAGAAGTGTAGGCATATTTCTTCATCTTCCTGAGCCATGGAATTTACATATAATTAATGGATTTAATAATAATTGTACTCCCTTACAAAGTAGCTATGAGGGGAAAAAAGCTTTTAAACCATATAGTATCCTAGAAATGTAAACTATTCTTCTTCAAGAACCTAGACATTAATGGAGTATCTTAAATGTCAGACAAGGAGTTTGACCTTTATCTATTTGGTAGATGATAGAGCCATTTTTTTAAAAGAAGGGCCAGATCTTTTGGGAGGGGGTATGAAAGATGGATTGGAAAGTATAGAGAAAATCTTAAAGCAGGAAGATCTGTTAAGAGGTGAGAGCAATAGTTTGAATCAAATTGGTCAGTCCTGGGGTTGGGATCAGGGGTAGATCCCACCTGGGAAGTTAGGAAGAGCAGGCATTCAGAGGGAAGCTCACAGGGAGGGACAACAGGGTAGAATGCCTGGGAGCTTGGTGGGAGGGACTGAGGAAAACATACTCTTCAATCATCACTTTGATAGGGAACAGGATGGGGATCCTCTTGGTATCCAGGTTGTTCTTCAGTAGTATGGAGGCCTCATTGTCACTGCAGACATAGATCAGTTGGTCATTCAACAAGCATTTATCAGGCAGATGTGCCAGGCAGAGACAAGCAAATGCAAGCACGGGCAAAAACATCCCTTTGAGAGCTTACATCCTAAGAGGGGAGATGGCATGAAAAACAACAAGGTACATCTCAGACAGATACAATGAAAATGGAAGGGGACTCCTGAAGATGGTGGGATTTGATCTGAGTTTTAAAGGGAGCCAGGGAAGCAAGGAGGGCAGATTGAGCACTACAGCCTGGCGACAGACAATACAGATGCACATTATCTGTGAGGAACTGCATAGAAGGCAATGTGGGAAGTGAGAGGGGAAAGGAGAGACAATTCTGGAGGCCTGGAGAATAGCAGAAGACAAGGAAGGGTGCTTAGATTTCATTCACCTGCTCACGTTTGCTTTCATTTCCAGGAAGTCCCCCCAGGAGCTGTTCAACAAGGTGTCAAACATCATCTGGATGTATACCTGGAGTCAGGAAGTCACCGGGAGGAGAACTCAAACATCCATCATACCATCCCTCTCCCTCCTTCCTTTCTGGGCTACAGACACTCCTCCTATGCTCCACTTTAACCTCCCCCCTTCCATTCCATCTTACAATCTTTTTCCCAGATCATGTATCCTCCCCTTTCCCGGACCTTAGGAAATGGTCCCTACTTCTCCCCCTGCTTCTCATCCCAGACCTATATGTTCTGAGAGAATCTCACCGTACTTCCTCCTTTCAAGATTGGGGAGCTCACATTGCAGGACAGAACCCAAGAAGATAGTGCAGTCTCCAGGCTTCCTTCCTCACAGCTCACAGGGACCCGACTCTGAGGTGACAATGAAGCCATTTAGGGGTGCCAGTTGGGTCCCAAAGGGCAGAATTATCCTCCCAAACATCAGTTTCAAATAGGTTAGGAATGTTCTTCAAACTAGGATAGTTAGACTTCTGGGAAGAGCCCTGGCTGAGAATTATAGTGTATGATACATCAAATGTCAGAGTTGGAAGGAACTTAGAGGACATCTCGTTTCATGTTTTTGTTTCACACATGAGGAAACTGAGACCCAGAGGGGTCAAATCACTTCCTCATAGTCACACAGGTAGGAAATGGAAGAGCCGGGATTCAAATCTGGTCCCTTTGACTCCAAATTCAGCCAGGCTTTTCTCTATGCCATCTTGCACCTCAAGTTCCAACCCACTAAAAGGTTCTGGGCAAGTCACTTTGCAGTCTGGGGATCCATTGCCCTTTTTGTGAGATCCAGCCATTGGTCCAGATGACCTCTAATGTCTTACTTAGCCCTGACATTATATGTATCACAAATGGCCCCTTACTCCCTTTTATCCAGGATTTTAAGAGTTTAAAAACTCCTTCCTTGTCCCTGTTTGCATTTTCAGTCTACTTGCCCAAGAGTCTGCCTTTTTCTTTACCTGGAGCATGGACACTTTTCTGAAGGAGAGACCCTGAGGAAGGGTCAAACTCAGGTGAACCCGGTAGGCATCTTCCCCAACATTACTCAGCTCCAAAACGACAGAGAGGCTGGATGAGGGGGCCAGCTGCAACTCAGAAGATCTGAGGGAGAGGTCAAGGAACAGGGCCCAGAGCCCCCAATCAATCTTATTGATTACTTGATAATTATTTAATAATATCTGATAACTGTTGAATGATCATTGAGTACTTATTGTTAGGCACTGTTCTAACCCGGATCAAGGAAGTGGACTTAGTTTAGGGAAAGGTCAAGTTCAGGATCAGTGCTGAGATCCAGGGGGCAAAGGGTCGAACTTTGGACATACAAACCCATTGGAATGAAATTTCAGCTTCAGATCAGCCTCACACTGCATGTCATCTCCACAGTTCTTCTCAAAAGGAATCTGGAGAGAGAAGCACCAAGGCGGGGTTCCTTTCACCCACCCCTAACCCCTCTCCTCTCTCCATCTCCCATCCTGTCCCTCTTACCTCCTTGGACTCTGAGTGTGGGACAGGTCTCATCGTAGGCTGTATGTTCTTTCCAGAAGAGCCCTGGAGGAAACCAAGAGAAGGGACGGGGAGAGGGAAGAAATCATTCAGATGGGAATTTTCAGAGAAAGGTGACTAATATTGGGCTATAGTGTTTGCCCCTTTCCCAGACTCAGCTCTCCCCCTCCTGAAGAATCAAGGTTCTTCTATCCCCGGTCAGCTGTGGCCTTTAAAAGGAGCAGGTGAAATTGCTACTCATCTCCCAGTAAGAGAGATTATGGGCTGGGGAGGGAAAACAAGACAAGCATTTTTGGACATGGACAATGTGGATTTTTCTTGACTATACATAGTATTAAGAGGTTTTTTTTCTCTTTTTTTCAATTGGAGGAAAGGAAAGAACAAGAGAAAAATAAATGCTTGTGAATTGAAAATAAATGGAGGAGGATGCCACCTTCTGGGCAATGAGACCCTTTGAGGACACCAGAATACTTGTTGATTGGATTAAGCCCACAGGGGAAGTTTTCCCTGATATCTTTGCTCCCGGACCCCAGAGGTTTTTGTTTTGTTTTGTTTTGTTTTGTTTTTAACACTAGCAGCTTTCTCTTAATTGGTTAATCTACCTCCAGAAGTATCTCTTGCTTCCATTTCATTCTGAACACCCATCCAAGACTCATCTTGTGATAGAGATGGTGTTTGAATTCTAGCTCTACAAACAAGTGCCCTTTACCACATAACTTTATCTCTAAGCCTCAGTTTTACCATTTTGAACATGAGAGATTTGACTAGAGAGTTCCTAAGATCATTCTAGGCTCCCGAGGTCCCTTCCAGCTCCGACATTCTAGGTTCCCGAGGTCCCTTCCAGCTCTGACATTCTAGATTCTTAAAGTGGCTTTCAACAATAAATTGGGAATTCTAAAATTACATAGCATTGACTTTCCACTCCCACCTAATACCCCATCCTTGCAACTCCCTCTTACATTGTATTTATCCTCAAGAAGAGAATAGCTCAGAGAGACATTGATGGGGGAGATGTAATCCTCAATGCATACCTACAGGGGAAAAGTATATCAATATTATAATTATCTGTTGAGCTGCTGCTGCCCCAAGCCAGCCACTCTTAAGGATTACATTAATTGCTATATTTTGCCTACTCAGAACCAAACCCCTTAATTTCCTCACAGGAAAATTAAACCAGTGTTGGGTGCAGGATCCCGTTGGGGTGACAATCACGTTCCCTCCAGTCTTCTGTTTTCCTCCAGGGAAAAAGCCCCGACTTTTGATCCGGTGTCCATCCAGTTGTAGGATATAGGTGATATTAGCTACTAGGGGCCCTGGACAGAGTAAAAAGGTTTGGAATGTTAGGATGAAGAAGACCTGAACAGGAAAATGGTATAATGGAAGGAACAATAGATTTCTAGTAGAGAAGTTAGGATTGCAATACTGGCTCTGCCACAAGCAACAAATGTATGAGTTTGAAGAAGTCTCTTAGCTTTTATGTGCCTCATTTTCCTCATCTACAAAAGAAAGAGATTAGTCTGGGCTAGGGGTTCTTAATCTTTTTTTGTGCCTCCTTTGGCAGTCTGGTGAAGCCTATGGATCTTTTCCGAGAATAGTGTTTTTAAATGCATAAATTAAAACACACAGTATTATAAGGGAAACTATCTTAGAATATAGTTATTAAAATTAAAAAAAAAAAGCATAGGCAGCTAGATGACGCAGTGGCTAGAGCACCAGCCCCGAAGTCAGGAGGACTTGAGTTCAAATGTGACCTCAAACACTTAACACTTCCTAGCTGTGTGACTCTGGGCAAGTCACTTAACCCCAACTGCCTCAGCAAAATAAATAAATAAATACATACATACATAAAAAAAAAACCCAAAAAAGTTCATGAACCCTTGGTTAGGAACCCCAGCATGGATGATTTTTAAGCTTCTTTCTATTTCTAAATCTATGAGACAATGTAATTAAATGGGACTAGATGGTAGATGGAGAAAATTGTCTTGTGGAGGAAAGGTGACTAAATAGCACTGACCTAGAAATTTGGGTGTGAGGTTCTTGACCCCAAAACATACAGTGATGTTGACCCCAGATCTTTTTGCACTGCCCTGATAGGAACACTCCACTTCTTGCACTGGGATTTCCACTGGAGAGAAGTTCAGTGAAGAGAAGATGTCTAAGACTGGACGAGAGCTGGGTGAGAAGAGGTCAAAAGAAGAAGTAAATTCAAATGAGAATTCACAACAGGAAGATGGGGCTCTGAATAATATTCATTCAACTGTGGCCTTTTTTCCTTCCCAGAACCATCTACCCCTAATCCCTTCTAAACTTCAGTTTTTTCTCTGTAGATCCTCTGTAGACCCTTATTCTAGCTTCCATTTGTTAAAAAGTATATAGGGGTAACCCAAGCTAAGATGCTTTTCTTTAGAGTGGGGAGCTGTCATCCCTTTTTCTTCAGCCATTCCTCCAACAATCATTTCTAGGCATCAGTCTTCCCATATCTAAAATCCCCAGATTTTCTAGATAGAATTCAAAGGTTTCCATATCATCTCACCTCAGCATAATCACTTGGCCCTGAGTCCCTACCAGCACATCTACCAATCCATCTCCTCCAAGGTCCATGACACCATGGATAGATCTCCCAAAGTACTGAAGTCCTGGGGATACCTGGATGCCCTCTATGCGCTAGGACAAAAAAGAGAGACCTCAGTGAGTTGGTAGTTCTGATGTAAAACAACTAGGAAAAGATAGGCTATGGATAAAGGATGAAGATTAGGTTCTTGGACTCCAGTCCTTAGAAACTCCTCACCTGACTAGGCTGGGAACTGAGTCCATCAAGTTTCCCATTGTAGATGTAAATGGCTCCCAACTTCTCCAGTGGGGCTCCCACAGCCACATCTGTCAAATCATCCCCATTAATATCAGTCAGAGCAGAGATGGCTGCTCCAAAACGACCCAAGGGATGTCCAATTTCCCCATGAAGCTCCGTCATCATCTGGAATGTCATCTAGGACAAGGAAAAAGGATCACACATTCACTCATTTATCACCTCCAAAAATGTATATTGAGAACATACCATGTACAAGAAACTATTATCAGATACTGAGATTACAAAAGAAATATAGCAAATGTCTAACTTCTGGAATCTTTGAACTAGAAAGCATATTAGATCTGGAAGGGACTTCAGTTGACTGAATCATGTTCAAGATAAGGAAACTGAAGCCCAGAGAATAAATCTTTTGTCAAAAAGCCAATTACTGATTTGGTGGTAGGGTTTAGAATAAAACTCAAGCCTCCTGAATTCCAGTTCGGTGTTCTTTCTCTTTTGCATTCTACCCTTGGATTTATACTTTTAAAAAAGTTAAATTGCAAAATAAACCAATGAAATAAGGGTACTAAGAGGGGGGCAGGGAGAGGGAAGGGGGAACACTCTTTTGATCTGCTATATTAGAGCTTGTATTCTGTTCCCTTCTAGTAGACCCCATGCTTAAGCATAGAACAGAATGATCAATAATTATAAAGGACAGTAGAAGGGCAGAGAAAAACAATGTTAACTTAGGCTGGGGAGATCATGCAGGAGGCAAGATTTAATCCTTAAAAGGAACAGGCTCTCCTTTTTTTCCTTTTTCCATTTTTATTTTGTAGCCCCCATCCCACTCCCTATCCCCACACATATACACACATATACATACATAGACACAAAATGCTATTGCTTCCTACCTCTTTCCTATGGTAAACAAAAACACGACCTCCTCTCCTCTCCCCATAGAACAAGGGAGCTCCAACCAATAGCAGCTCCATCTCCCCATTTTGGTCCACATCAATCCCACATAACACCCCACCAAAGTAAGAGCCAACCTATAGAAAGAGAAAGAAAGAGGAGGTGATTTAATAAGGATCATACACATTTGTGTAGCACTTTAGTTTACAGAATACTTTTCACTAATTTGTGAAGCTGAATAGCATAAAAAATAATGCAGAAAAGGAAACAGATTAAGAAACGTATCCAAGATTATATAGCTAAGTAAATGTCAGAACTCAGATAATGGCAACAGGTAGCGTTTAAAAGTTTATAAAGTTTATAAAAAATTTCACATACATAATTTCATTTATTCTTAGAACATCCCACTGAAATAAGTACTAGAGTATTATTTATTTCCATTTTACAGGTAAAGAGACTGAGTCTCAGAGAGTTAAGTAATTTACTCAAGGCCATACAGTAAGTATCAGAGGTAGGATGTCAATCCACTAAGCTATAACTAGTTGGACAGGACAATTCAGTACTTTGTACCAGGGCACTGAAGTTTAACAGTAAAATTGCACTTTCAGTCCATCAACAGTAGTGAATTAACTAAGTTTAGCACCTAAATTTCATAAATAACTAGTTAAAATAGGAAGTTACCACCTGGAGTTGTCCTCCCTACCCTTATTCCCTAGGACACAGGACAGGTAAGTTCTTGTTCTCTTACAAAGTAACCTTCCAGAAAATGGTCTCATTGGCTTCCCACAACCACAGGGAGTGAGAGGAAGACTAATTTCATGTTTCTTTTCCTGTGCAAATTTTGTGCCACTTGCTTCGAGTACAAAAATTGTTAGTAACAGCCAAGTCAACCTAGGTTTCTGCTTCCAACCCTAGAACTCTTTCCATTTCACTAGGGTCTGGCGGATGCCCAGGTTCCCATCTTGTTCAACTTCAGTCTCAGGTTTGCTCTCTTCATCACCCACTCTGAACTTCACCTGTGGCCACACACTCTGCTCACCTGGGTCCCTTCCAACTTCTGAACTTCGATCCACTTTCCTCCAGACCTCCTGTCTGGTTCTTGGAAGAGTAGCACCTGACCTACATGCTGATATCGAGGAGCACCAGCTGCCAAGAGTTTCCTATTTCCCTTGGAGAGTAGCCAGGTCACTGTATAGCCTGTGGAAGGAACCGAACACTTGGTTTGGAAACAAAAGCCTATAGGACCAGATAGAGGGCCAAGGGTTTTCCCTTGTCTTTTAACCAGGGAATTAGAGGGAAGGGTAACAAGACAACCTTACCTAAGTACCCATTTTTTGCCTCCTGGTTCCTAGGTTGGTTACCCACGAAGGTTTCATCCTTCATATCTTGCTTCAGGTCTATAAACCCCCCGGCCCAATCCAGAGCCCCAGCAGCTCCCACCACGCTTTCGCCCTGCAAAAGGAAAGGTACTAGGGGCAGGTCAGCTATTTTTGTGCCCCTCCTCAGAAACAACCTTACAGACCACTCTATGGGACCTCCCCATTCCAATGTTCATCCTCTACATAGACGCTAAGGTGATTTCCCTAAAGTACAAGTCAGACTAAGTCATCCCCCTTACTCCACAAACTCCAGAGTTTCCCTAGTATCTTTCTTCAGCCCTCAAACCTACCTTAATAAAGTCAGCACTGATCCCACTGGAAGACAGCTCCATCTCGAAAGAAATGTTATTTTGTTTACTAGTGCCTGAGGAGAGTCATAGAGGGTAAGTGGTACAGTGGAAAGAATACTAGATCTTGAGTCAGATGACATGGAGTCAAATTTTGACTCTCACTTTTAGCAAAGCTTTTAACTGCTATGGATCTCAGAGATTATCTAGGTCAAAAGTTCCTAACTTTTGAGAATAAGAATTATTTTTAATATAATAAAATTTGAGATCCACTCCCCCAGATAGCAGTAGTTGTATTTTTTGTGATCATTAATTGAAAAATATTAATAATGATGATAGCTAACATTTAGTACATTGATGCTCTGGCTAATCCTAAACAAGATACTGAATCTCCATTGGCAGCTCCTCATGTCTAGAATGCTCTCCCTCCTCATTCACATCTCCTGGCTTCTTCAATTGCCAGCTCAATTCCTATCTTCTACAGAAACTTTCTGCAATCCCCCTTAATTCAGTGCTTTCTCTCTATTGATTCTCTCTAATTTATCCGGTACATGTCTCATTTGTACATAATTGTTTGCATGTTTTCCCCTCATTTGACTGTGAGTTACTTGAATATCTTTTGAGACTCTTTCCCCTTTTGTTGTCTTATAGGAGCCACCTGCCAATGCTGCTGGAGGTCTAACTCAGACCTGTAGAATGGATTTCTTCTTTGTATCTTCAGTAACTGATATATAATAGGCACTTAATAAATGCTTTTTGATTAGTATTTTAAGGTTTGTAACATTAGCTCATTTTATCCTCACAATAATATTGTGAGATAGGTGCTATTATTATCCCCATTTTACAGATTACTTTGAGACGATAGAGGCTAAGTGATTTGTCAAAGATCACACAGCTAATAAATATATAAAGGTGGATTTGAACTTGGATTTCCTGACTCAGATCTAGCATTCAATCCATTATACCATCTGAATGTTTCAAATAAACAATGAAGAAAAGTCACCATGAATTCAATAGCCTTTTAAATGAATTCATATTTTATGGATCATAACAGCTACATATATTTGAAAAAATAATACTTATATGAAATAGGTTTATTCAGATTTATAGAAAGTATGTTTAATTTATTATTCTGATTTAATGAAATGGAACCCTTATAATAACATATAGATTGAGAACCACTAAATCTAATTCAGTCCCTTCATTTTGTTTTTCAAAAATTAATTTTTATTAATATCTATTCTTTTTAGATTTTAGTTACTTCCTACCTCTCATTACTGGATTGAACCATCTCTGACCAAACAACAACAACAACAACAACAACAAAAACTAACAAAAATCTAATTAAACAAAGACTTGCTGATATAGAAAACTTGTCAGATAATTAGAATATGACCTCTTCTGGTTTTTTCCTTTCTTTGTATCTCCAATGTTTAGCAGTGTCCAGCACATAGTAGATTCTTAATATGTATTTGTTGACTGATAATATACACTCTCTATGCTCACTCTCTTGTTTGGTGACTCATTGCTTTCTATGAGTTTAATTATCATCTCTATGCAGATGACTCCCAGATCTGTATTTTCAATCCTAGTTTTTTTTCTGAGCATCTTTCACTGTCTATTGGACATTTCAAAATGGACATGCTACATTATACACAGCAACAACAAGATTATGTGATGATCAACTAAGACTAGGTTATTTTCAACAATGAGGTAATTCAGGTCAATTCCAATGGACTTGTGATGGAGAGAGCCATTTGCACACAGAGAGGATTGTGGAGACTGAATGTGGATCACAACATAGTATTTTCACCTTTTTTTTGTTGTGTGCTTGATGGTTTTATTCCTCTCATTTTTTTTCCTTTTTGATCAGATTTTTCTAGTGCAGTATGATAATTGTGGAAATATGTTTAGAAGAATTGCACAAGTTTAACTTATATTGGATTACTTCCTATCTAGGGGAAGGGGAAGATAGGGAGGAAAGGAGAAAAATATAGAACACAAGGTTTTGCAAGGGTGAATGTTGAAAACTATCTTTGCATGTATTTTGAAAAAATAATAAGCTATTATTAAAAAAATGGATGTTCCATAGGCATCTCAAATTCAATATTTACAAAACAGAACGCATTATGTTTTTTTCCAAAGTCTGCCTTTCTTCTGAACATCCCTATCTCTCAAAGGGATGAGAAATAGGGATTATTCTTACTCAGTTACTTGTGTTCCATACCCTACCACCTTGGTGTCATCCTCACTCTCACTTACCCTTACCCTATGTATCCAATTTGTTGTCAAACCTCATCCCTCTGCAACATTCCTTTTTCTTGATTCCCAGGATTGCTACCCTAGTACAAGCAAGCCTCTCAACATCTATCTCTTGGATTATTTATTTCTATAGCCTCCCAATTGCCTGTGTGCCTCATGTGACTCTGCTCTCCAAACTCTTCTCCCAAGCTACCAAACTAATTTTCTTAAAGTCTGCCAGTATCAGGCACCCACTCTATCTTTCCTGTTCTTTTTAGGATCAAATGTAAACTCTTCTGTTTAGAATTTTAAAATCCTTCACAATCTGGTCATTCTCTACTCTTCTAGTCTTATTTATACTCTATTCAACTTCCATGGTCCAGTCACATACACACACACAACACAACACAACACAATACATACACCTTTGTGTCTTCATACCCTCTGTCCCTTGTGCCTGGAATGCACTCTTCTTAAAAACTCTTGTTTCCTTCAAAAATCAAGCTCTACCCCAGACATGAGTCCTTTCCTGTTGCCCTCAGCTGCTACTGCCACACCCCATCCTTAAAAGAAGAATTTATAATGTATTTACTTTGTATACTCTAAGTATATATGCATATTTTGTCTCTTTGAGAGCAGAAATTGTTTCATTCTATCTTTGCAATCTCAACACTTGTAGCGCCAGGCAATAGCAAGAAATTAATAGATATTTGTTGATCAACTGAATGTTTATGATATTCTGTCCCATGATCCCTCTGATGATCATTCATTCATTTAAAAAAAAATCAGACAGACAGACAGATGATAGAGACAGACAGACAGACAGACGGATGGATAGATGGATGGATAAGTTGCCTGTTAAATGAAGGACTTGTGCTTGGTTCCAAGAGAGATAAAAAGACAAAAACTATAAGCCCCTACAAGAAGCTAGCAATCTAGCTCTTCTTTGTGTCTAATAAGAATACAGAAGACACAATAACAAAATAATCATCATCATCCCCTTCTCTTGATCAAAAACTTGGCCAAGAGGATTGAAGACATGATTCTAACTATGTAGGTCTCTTGGGTGAAATCAAGGAACTCTGGGTTCATACCCCACCTCAGATCCTTACCAGCTCTGTGACTTGGCACAGAGTCTATTTCCTCCCATTGTGTACTCTTTCCTCTTTTGGCTTCAGAGAAAAACCGCTCTCTTGGTTCTTCTCCTACCTCTTTAACTATTCCTTCCTTTTTCTCCTTCACTGTGGTACCCTTAAGTTGAATGTTTCCTAAGAATCTGTCTTTGCCCTTCTTTTCTCTTAACTAACCTAGGCACTCCAACAGCTTCAAGGACCACCTCTGATCCCTCATGTCTATATATCTCCAGCCCCAACCTCTCTTCTGAATACCAGACCTGAACCTACAATTCCAGTACAAATCCTTCCCATAATGTTCTAAACTACAAATGATGTTCTGAACTCAATATGTCCCAACTGAGTGAGCTTGCTACCTTTCCTCCAGATCTAATTCTATCTTTTAAACTTAGAGTTTCTGTCTAGGGAACCACTATTCAACAACTTCTCATATTCAAAAGCTTGGTGAAATCTTGGACTCTTCCTTTCTTAGCTTTCACATCTATTTTTGGTTTTGTTTAGGCAGTTGCCTAGGGCACACAATGAGTAAGTATTAAGTATCTTTGGCATCTCTAACATGCATCCTCTTCTTTTTGTTTCAACTGCCACTGTCCCAGTATAAGGACCTTCCTAACACTCACCTGGACTTTCACAGGAGCTTTTCTAATAGTAGTACTATTTAATCCGTACTCAGGGCCTGGGCCTGAATTCAAATCTAGCTCAGGCACCAGCTGCGGGACCCCAGACAAATCTCTGAACTCCTGTTTGCCTCAGGATAATGGTAGCATCTACCTTCCAGGGTTGTTGGGAGGATCAGATGAGATAATCACTGGAAAGTGCTTGGCACAGTGCCCGGCACAAAGTAGGCACTATATAAATGTTAACTTACCATTATTACTTTCTATCCCCTTTAATCTATCCTTCACTCAGTTTAATCTTTGTACAGTGATGGGGGGTTCTCACTTCTCTGTTTATCAGTCTTTGTGGTTCCCTGTTTTATACTGAGTAAAATTCTAACTTCTCAGGCTGAAATGCAAGGCCTGTCATCATTTGACACTCCCCTTATTATTGTTCAGCTAAGCATGCCAGAAGGGCTCACAGGGGCCAGGCTCCCAGGCTCTCCTGGTTTTCCCCTTGTATCTTACATTTAATACTTTGGTCTTGCCTTAACATGTGCTGTTTTGTATTATATTTGTCTCTGTCTTTTTTTTTTTTTTCCAGTCTTCCTTCTAGTCTGTGAGTTCCATGGAGCAGGGACTATGTTTTATCTAAACTTTGTATCTCTCCTAGGGCCTATCACAGTGCTTTGCATACAGTAATCATTTGATAAATGGTTTTTGCATGAATGAATGAATCCTTTGTTCTGGCCAGACTGAGCTCTCACTGTTCTTACAACATGTACCTTAGTATCACATTGTTTTTGAACATCCATCTAAGGACAAATTATACTCAAAAATATACACCCTCCTGTGGCCGTGCTTTGCCAAAAGAATAATATCTTACATTTCTACAATGCTTTATAGTCAGCATAACTCTTTCTTCAAACCAACACTGAAAATTAGGTAAGGTATGCATTATTATCCCCATTTACAGATGAGGAAACTGAAGTATCTACAAGTTAAATAATTTGTCCAGACTCCCATAGCTTGTAAGAAAAGACAGTCATTCTAACATACTGTTGATAAGAATTTGGACCAAATTGGTTCAAACATTCTGGAAAGCATTTTGAAATTATACTCAACATAAAAGAGGGAAAAGGACCCACATGTGCAAAAATGTCTGTAGCAGCTCTTTTTGTGGTGGCAAAGAACTGGAAAATGAGTGGATGCCCATCGTTGGAAAATGACCGAATAAGATATGGTATATGAATGTAATGGAATATTATTGTTCAATAAAAACAGAATAAGCTGCTCAATAACTAAAAAGGCTGAAAAACCTTATATGAACTAATGCAGATTGAATTGAGTAGAACCAGGAAAATATTATACACAGTAACAGAAAGAGTTTATGATGATAATTGATGACAGACTTCTCAGTAATTCAATGATCCAAGGCAATTCCAGTAAACTTTAGATGGAAAATATTATCCACATCTAGAGAGAGAACTATGGAGAGTGAATGTGGATTGAAGCATGTTTCCCACCTTTTTCCCTTTTTGTTTTGTTTATTTTTCTTTTTCATGGTTTTTACCTTTTGTCCTGATTTTTCTTTCCTCTCATATGAAATAATATGTTAAAAATTAATATACGCCACAGTAACAATAAGATTATGTGATGATCAACTGTGATGGACTTGGCTCTTTTCAACAATGACATGATTCAAGGCAATTCCAATAGATTTGTGATGAAAAGTTCCAGTCATATCCAGAGAAAGAACTATGGAAACTGAATGTGCACCAAAGCACAGTATTTAGCAGAATGTAATGTGTCTTCTTGATTCTGCTAAATAATTTGACTATGTTGATATGTGTTCCCATGATCCTCTGAATTTTTCATATTAGTTGTTTTTTATGATGTAGTAATATTCCACTTGGACCCACAATTTATTTAACCACTCTCCAATTAATGAACATCCACTTTATTTCACATTCTTTACTCCCCACAAAAATGCTACTTATGAATATTTTTTATGTATGGCTTTCTTTCTTTGACCTCCTTAGGGCATATGCCTAACAGGAGAACCACTGAGTAAGATGATGGATATGAGTAGGGCAGAGGCACTTTTTGAGTATAATTTTTTTCTGTATTGAAAAAATTTAATAGTATGTTATTTTTCTAAATGTAAAATAACTCTCCCACATAGTAACCCTTCATATATTGAAGATAGCTTTCATTCTACTGGAATTGTAGGTTCCAAGTCTGATATTCAGAAGAGAGGTAGGGACTGGAGATATATAGACATGAGGGATCAGCTTTCATTCGTTTAACTTCTTTAAGCTAAACATTCCCTGTTCTTTTAACTGATTCATCATTAACTGAGCTTATAGTTTTTTCCCCATAACTCATTAATAATCTCCTTAAAACTATTGAGTGTATAATATAGAATGTGAAAGTTAGACTGAAATTTAGAAAGTGGAACACAGACCATCCGAAAGAGAACAGACGAGACTGTAGAAAGTGAAAATCAAAAGGAAAAGATTGAAAACACACATAAAAAAAATGGAGAGTCACTGAAGCATATTTTTAACATGCGTTGTGGGTAGACATGTATTAGCTATGTTACCCTAGGCAGACAAGTCTCAGTTTCTCTCTCCTCATTTTTAAAAATGAACTAGAGAAGAAAATGACAAATGCCTCCCCTATCTCTGCCCCCCCCCCAAAAAAAAACAAATAAGGACACAAAGATTAATTCATGAATGAGACAACTCAACAATAAACATAGTCGGAAGACGGTATCACTCATCAGACTATGTCAGGAATGTCTTGTTCAGTTTTTAGCATATGTTGCCAAAGTGAACAGAATACAATATGTTAAGGGGGTGATTGACACATAAGCTGTCTTCAATATGTTGGGCGATTATGTAGTGCTATGGACAGCTAAGGGGTGTAGTGGATGGAGCACCAGGCTTCTATCAAGGTCAAGAAGACCCATCTTCCTGAGTTCAAATTCAACCTCAGACACTTCCTAGCTGTGTGACCCTGGGCTAGTCACTTACCCCTGTTTGCCTCAGTTTCCTCACCTGTCAAATGAGTTGGAGGAGAAAATGGAAAACTACTCCAATAACTTTGCTAAGAAAACCTCAAGTGGAGTCACAGAGCCAGATACAACAACAACAAAAAAAGATGTAGAAGTGTTATTTTTTTCATCTTTGTGAATAGTGGAAAGAGCAATGGACTTGAAATCAAAAGACTTGTATTGGAATGCAGGCTCTGACACTTGCTAATCTAGTATGACCCTGGACAAGACACCCTGAGTCTCAGTTCCCTCATCTATGAAATGAAGTAATAATATGGTAAACAAAGTACTTTGCAAGTTACAATTTTATACAATTGTGCTGTTATTAATATTATTATTAATTATCTTTCCAACTAGATTATAAACTTTTTTTTAAGATTATAACTTCTAAAAGGAAGGAACTAAGTGCTTCTTGTTTTTGTTTTTTTTTCACATTCCACTCAAATGGGGCAGGACAAATACTTGTTGGTTGGCTTTGCTACTGGATAAAATTGCTATTAAAAAATTTCAAATTTTCAGCACAAATAAATCAGAACATGATTATTTTTATCTTCACATCTATGTAGTATAGTGAGTAGACTACCAGGCCTAGAGTCAGAAAAATCTGAGTTCAAATCCAGCCTCAAACACTTCCTGGCTGGGTGACTCTGGGCAAGTCACTTAACCCTGTTTGCCTCATCTTCCTCATCTGTAAAATGGGGATAATATTATCACCTACCTCCCAGGGTTATTGTGACATTTAAGTGATATTTTATTTATAAAGCTCTTAGCACAGTGTCTGGCACATTGCAGATATTATATAAATGTTAATTATTATTATCATCCCAGAGCTTGCCACTCACCTTCAATATCATAAATCTTTTTCTCCAGGTCACCAAACACTCCCTTAAGCTTGTCATAAGTGTCCAGAATCTTTACAAAATCATTCGTAGGTGATGAGGCAAAGTCTTCAAGTTTTTTAGGGTGTTGGATTCCACCCCCAATCTGTGGGAGAGTGAAGAGGTCATCTCAGCAGGCTCTCTGACTGAGCCCCCCACCTTGGACTCCACAACCCACCAGGAAGGTACAAGAAAAGGAAGTGTCTGGGGTCTGGGGAAGAGCTGGAGCTACCAGGCTGGCAGCCTAGGGCGCCCATACCCCAATCACATAGCGGATGATGAGCTTGGCTTCCTCAATGTCTCCATTGTCAGTCGCATCTCCATCTGTGATGATGATCATGACTCGCACAGCATCAGGTCGAGCACCCCGATTCACATTAAACACATCCTTTCTGTTTAAAAAAATGCAGTGAAGTGAGGGCCTTCTCCCCTGCTTCCCCTGCACAGAGAGTAATGGGCTTTCTCTCAAGTGATGTTTCTGCCTCATTGTGTCATACTCATGAGTAGAGGTTAAAAAGCATCCTGGTATAAGGAAAAGAGCTTGAGGTCTGGATTCATGTCCAGCAATCCTCTTCTTGGGATATTGAGCAAAAACTGGAAATTAAATGGAGCCATTGAACAAATTATGTCCTATCAACGCAATATATTATTACACTATTAAAATGATGAGTAGATAAAATAAAAATTAAATTTTAAAAGATGATGAGCAGGAAGGATCCTAAGAAACAAAGAAAGATTGGGATGAACTGGATGGGGAAGGAAGAGACACCAACTGAGATCAGGATAAATGCAATGATCAAGATCAATTACAGAGGTTACATAACAATGGATACCAAAGGAGGCAGGCAGGAATTGATATTGTGCTGCATGGGTCACTTTGACCTGTTTTTCCTTTGTTATTAAGGATGGTTGGGAAGGGAATATCAGAAAATGACTAAGATGTAAAAAAAAAAAAAAAAAAAGATCAATTTATATGTGTGTATACATATATATCCATGCTTACATACATGCGCACACACACATACACAAATATGTCTGCCATGGGTTCTGGAGTTGGTGAGAATATATGTGCAAGTGAAAGAATGTGTGTGCAAGCAGCCCTTGTAGCCACAAAGACCAAAGAACTCACACAACATGTTTGATGCCACCAAAGGTGTTGGTGAGTTCTTGCATATGTTTGATGTTAGCTAGCAGAGTATCAGGGTTTCTTGTCTTGATATAATCGGAGAAGTAGAATTCGGTCTGGGAGACGGTTGAGAATTGGACAGCTGCAAACTGGATAGAAATGGAGAGAAGGGACTCAGCTGACTTGTTTATTCCATATTTGGATTCCCCTCTCTCCCAGCCCTTTCTTCCCCCAGGACCCAATCACCCAGCTCCAGTCTTCTCACATGAAACGAGGAATTGCTCAGTTTTTTCATCACATCTTTCATGAATTCCAGGATTTTTTCAAAGTCTTTATTAGTTATGCTGTGGGATCCATCGAATAAGAACACCAAATCTACATTTGCTTTTAGACATTCTGCAGAAGGGTCAGACAAGAGATCAGGAGGAGAGATCACTATCATTTCATCCCATTATTATTTCTTTCCCTTTCCCTTTGGCTTAACTATTGTGGGGCCTTAGGATGACCCAGTTTAGTAAATTTCATTTCTCACTTGTGGATTTGTCACTCCCCAAAGTGAGAATTCTTTTCTTAGGTCTTACCCTGATAACCAGGACGACCACGATGTGTGAATCCGCCCAGATTTGGGGAGAAGATATAGCAAAGGCCACTCAAATAATAGTTTTGATCACATTCCCTGGCCAGTCCAGGGTCACAAGCCTGTGGGAAACCAAAGGTGAAGGATGGTTAGAAGCCTACTTATCAAGCGGCTATTTATCCATATGTTGCTATTGTTTTGACTCTTTTCTAAAAACTGCTAGCTTAACACTATCTGTTGTTATCAAAAGAGAAAGATTTTTAGAACAACTAGCAAAGAATATCATACTTTAAAGGTACATAAAGATATAATAGAAAATGTAAAAACTAGAAGAAACTAAAGTATATGGTAGAGAATCTGAAAGCTAGCATGAAATTTAGAATGTGGAGCACAGAATATCAGAATTAGAAAGAGACTTGAAAAGATAGAAATTGAAGGCTAAAGGGAAAAGAAAGAAAACAAAAAGAGAAAGAAGGGAGGTCATTGAAGCATTTAAAAAATTCAGAGAACAGTAGGAAAATAGTAGGAAATCACAGACAAGGAGGATAACTGAGTTATGTACTAAACTGATTATATATACTTTAACAAAAGCAAGCTATACACAATAAAAATTCAGTTTCATGTATAATCCTTTTCTCTTTTTGTTCTATTATGTATATGGAAACGTTCATTTTGTTTAGCATTAAATTCAGAATAAAATGAATAAAAATTTTAAAAGGAACTTTAGAACATAGAATGAGGAGTTTTAGAACAAAGAAACAAGAATTTCAGTATCTGAAGATATCAAGATAGAGAACCTACATGAGATATCAGTTAGAAGAGACCTTGGAACAGGGGAAAAAAATGTAGAAAGTCAGAGTTAGAAGAAATCTTCAAAGGAAACTTGGAGATCATCTACTGAGTCTCCATTTTTAACTTAGTGCTCTTCCTATTATACTATGTGGACTGCTTTTTCTTTATTAATGTCCTATCCATATTTCTTTCACCCTCTTCTCTTTAATTCCTCCTTTTTTACTATAATTTTGAGAATATAGTGTCTCCCCTCTTCTCTCCACCTATCAGAATATTATCTATGTTTATAATTTCTATGTGACCTCAAACAAATCACACTCCCTTTTGGGTTGTTTCCTCCTCTGAAAAGGAAAGGATTTGGACCAGATGTTCTCTAAATTCTGTCCTTGCCCTGATAATCTCCAATAAAGTTAAGTTTGTTTGTTTGTTTTAAAGCAATGGGATTAAGTGACTTGCCCAGGGTCACACAGCTACTTAGTGTCTGAGGTCATATTTGGACTTAGGTCCTCCTGACTCCAGCTCCAAGATCATTCTTTTTTTGGTTGATTGACATTCTTCTGACTCTGTCAGTCTCAAACCATCTGATTCTTTGACCTGACCACTTATTTGCTTTCCTTCTCTCCCCATCAAAGGAGCCTAGATTTCTCTTACCATGAGGCGACCATCTGTGGGATCTGTTGCCAAGGTCATGCCTAGATACTTGGAAGTGAGACTGGCATCTGTGGTAAGAAAGAAGATCAACCAGAAGTAACTCAGCAGCCAGCAGAAGCTCCCTGACCATGATTAGGCTCCCTGTTACATATCACCGCTCTCACCTCCAAGGTCCATTGGCTGGCAGTGTCCTGTGGATGGCTGACATTGATAGAGGTTCCCTGTATTGTTCCCCTCACCGGGAGCTCCCACAACGATCCTGATGGGAAATGCTTTCTGTCAAATACTGGAATTCTTAGTGGAGTTTCTCATGAGGATGGGGAGACTGGGAGCCATGTGAGATGTCTCCAGTTCTCAGAATCACTTCCCACCCCCAGTGCTGGTGAATCCCTTCCAATTTCCCACTTCATATTTGATTGGGTTCTTTACAATTTCCAGAATTATATCTCTGATACAGTTTTGGGCATTTTATAAGATTTTGATTTCAATTTTTTTCTCCTTTCCTACCCCACCAAGACAGAAATCAATCTGATATATATATATATATATATATATATATATATATATATATGTACATACAATAATTACAATTTAGTGTTATGTGAACTTTGATTCCTAGGAAGGAGTCAAGTCAGGGATAGTTATCCAGTTTTTCTTATTTAATCCAGAAATGTAATTCCACTGGTATAAGGAATTCCTGGTGTGGAAAGCCCTCTACCTACAATTCAGGTTTGAGAATTGCTTGAGGGCATTGAGGGGTTAAGGTTCTCATTCATGATTAGAGACAAGATTTGAATGCAGGTCTTGCTGACTCTAAGGCCATCCTTCATCAGCCACAACAAATTGTCACATATAGTAAATGTCATAATAACTAAATCTCTGGACTACTAGGCCAGGGTCCTTCCTGCTATCTTTCACATCCTCCACCAGCAATGTCTACAGAGATACGGAGATAAGAACCACAGCCTCCTTCTAGGGCAATGCCCTCAAAAATTAAATAAAAAAGAATCCCTGGGCTGGCCAACATATTGATTTAGAAATTCACAAATTAACATTATCTAGATTATATTGTATTTTTATTTACTTTTGTTAAACATTTCCCAATTACATTTTTTGTTTTTATTTTTTGAGAGGCAATTGGGGTTAAGTGACTTGTTCAGGGTCACACAGCTAGGAAGTGGTAAGTGTCTGAAGTCAAATTTGAACTCAAGCTCTTCTAACTTCAGGACTGGGACTGGTACTCTATCCATTGTACCATCTAACTGTCCCCCCAATTATATTTTAAGCTGATTCCCCATAATGCAGGAGATTTGTTGCTCTGTGGGGTTGAGTTTGACATCCTTTTTCTAGGGTCTTACCTATTTCCAACTTGCAAGACCTGGTATCCAAAATGATTCCCTGCATCTTGGAAGGAAAAGCTTTGGGGATGGCTGATATCCAGATTATAGCTTGAGGCCAGGGCTGCAAGAGAAGAAACAGAGAATCAGGGCCTGGTGGGACCTCTAAACATCTCCCTTTCTATCTCTCTCACCCACCTGGCCCCTTCTCAGTTCCCTCTGACCAATAGCTCCAGGGACAGATTTAGGGCTGGGATGCTTAGAGTTAAGAACCAAGAGATGTCCAAGGCCTCAATAAAGACCTAAATGTTTCATGGCTCACCAAAAGGAAACAGAGAATGTGCTGAAAGCCAGGCGGTGGTGAACGTGAGGAGGATCTGTATAATGGAGGGGAGGATGTGAAGAAGGGGTCGAAAAGGAAAGGAATTCTCTTTTTTTTTCTCCCTCTCCCCTGTGGCTTTTGGTTTCGGGCTCTCAAAGTAGAACTGTCTATCAGTGACCAGGACAGACCACTACTTGTCACACTTCCCCATTCTGAAAGGTCCATTTTTCCACAAAGATTTCGGCTTCTGTCTCTCCAGATTTAATTTTCTGGATTTTCCATTAAGATTTCTAACCTACATTTTCCCTAATATCACCCCTGAACACACATTCCTCTCTTGCATTAGTTCTTTGATTTCCTAGTCTCTCAAAACTGCAGCATCTTACTCAACTCTGTCCCATATTAACCATCAACTCTTGTTGCCCCAGCATATCCTATCCCAGTCAACTTCAAATATCCAACGGTAAGTACCCACACCTTCCTCTTCCCAGATTTCCCACTTATTGCCTCCTGTCTCCCCTTCCGAAAAGGATTTTGAACTGAAATTTCTAATGCCTAACCCAAAAGTCTCCTGTATCATCTTCCTCTGTTTCTGACTCCCTGCTGCTCTTTCAGCTCTCGGTCTCCTTAGATATTTTCTTTTTTTCTTGTTCCCTAGGAACTTAAATCCCAATCAAGTTGTCCATATCTTCTACTCCCTCTCTGACCCCCAACTCTATGACTCCTCCTCCATGACTCAGTTCCCAAAAAACCTCCCCAACCTACAGTCTCCAGGCTCCCATTTCCCTCTTAGTCTCTGCCCTCACATATTCTGTTTTTCTGAACTTAACTTACCCCAGAGAAAGATCACGAGCAGGAGCAGCCTAAGCAGGGTGTTGGCACCCTTCATGGCACTATGGCCAGTATGGAGAAGGGTGGGGGATGGAGAAGAGACTCAGGAATCCCTAGTCTGAACTCAGAGAATCAGTTGTCAACTTATTCACTAGTTGCCAACTTAAGGTAAAAGGAGGAAATGATTGTCTTCAGGGCCCCCAGTGGCTAAGGCTTTCTCACAGGGGAGGGTATGAGTATGTCACAGGGTTGATGGAGTTATGAAACCAGAATGGGCTTAGAGAGGAAGCACAAGCAGGTTAGATTTCCTGCCCAAACTTTTTTTTTCTTATCAGCCCAAACCCAGCCTAATTGCAGCTGCATTCATAGGTTGTTATCTTATAGGCTGGCAGACCCAGAAAAAATCTTAAAGATGATCTAGTATAAAATCCCTTGTTTTATGATAGAAAAGAATGAATTTACAATCTTACAGAACTGGTCCAGGGGAAGGAACAATGAGTTTGACTGCAAGAGACCTGAATCTGAATCTCAGGTCTACTCTGACTCAAAGTCCGTAATTCTTTCTTTTTAATTAATGTCTTTTTTAAAAAATCATAGTCATTGCTCAATTCACCATTGAACCCTCTCCCCTAATAAAGAAAACTGTTTAAAGAAAACTGATCAACAAAGCATATGGCAACTTGTTTAACATTCTGTATCCATAAATTCCTCCATTTCAATGCTTTTTCCAAATGTACCCCAATTTGTGCCTTCCTCTAGCTTTCATTCATTCCTGTGTTAGGTACTACCTTCAACAGAAAATCCTAAGAGAAGAAATATATTTGTTCAAAACAAGACTGAAGGTACTAGGCAATGGTCTGCTGGAAATGGCTTGCAGAGATTCAGGAGAGCTGATTGTTAAATTTTCAGCGTGAGCATCTATGTCTTAGAAATCAACAAGGGTTATAAATGAGGGTTTGATTTATTAGTAGGTTGATTGCTTATACTTAAAATGATGGAGAAAATATCAATAATGAAGATTAAACTTTTAAAACTATGGCGTGAACATATCCCCACACCCTTGTCACAGACTGGTTGTTAAACATTTACCAACACTTTTTTACTCAAGAACAAGCATAAACACCAAAAAATTCTCATTTGTTCCATATAACACATTTCTGTATTTTTCTTCTGATCTTCATAGCTATGTATATCTATGAGATGTAACTAATATCACTGCACATATAGCAGAATTTTGAATTGATCTGGACATTCCAGAAAGCAATTTGGAAATATATCCCAAAAGTCTGTGAAACCTGAACAGTCCTGCCAGCACCATGGCAGGAAATTGAATCATTTCCATTTGAATTATTTTAGGAAGATTCTGAAGATCACCTGGCAAGATAAGGTAACAGACATTGAGATCCTTTCTTGGGCTAAACTGCCAAACATTCAAACTATACCGCCGAGAGTGCAGCTACATTGGGCTGGCCATGTTGTTTGAATGCCAAATGCACATTTCCGTAAAAGACTATTTTTGTGGAGAACTCATACAAAGCAGGCTCTCCTATAGTGCTCAAAAGTATACAAGGACATTCTCAAGGTCTCTCTGAAGAACTCTAGAATCGTTTGTGAGACGTAGGATATGCTGCCATAGAACCACCCAGCATGGTATACCTGCATCAAAGAAGAGGCTGTGCTCTGTGACCAAAGTTGAATTGTAATAGCTCAAAAAAATGTGAGATGTGCAAATTTAGAGACCTCTCCATCCCAAATGTTCATATGGACTATTTGTGCCTGACTTTTGATAGAACCTTCAGAGGTTATATTTACCTAATGAGCCATATTTGGACACACTGTGCATGTTGACTAACAGAGTGTTGTTATTTTGGTCCAGCCAAAGGATAACAACCAATCAATCAACTAACTGACCCAACAATACTGCTATTAGGTTTATACCTCCCAAAAAGATAAAAAATGAAAAGGATCCTTAGGTATTTACAGTAATTTTTTCTTGTGTAGTGGCAAGGAACTGGAAACTAAGCAAACAAATCATCTAAACAATTTTATGGTAAATGTATATAATGGAATACTATTGTACTATAGATAATGACCAAGGAGACAGACATTAGATTAATTTGAAAAAATGTGTATGAACTGCTTCAGCGTGAAGTGAGAACCAACAAAGAAATGTATATGATTACAATTTATACAATTTGAAAAGAAAAGATCTTTGAAAGACTTAGAAACACAGATCAATACAATGACCAAACACAATTCCAGAGGACTAATGATAAAACATGTTGCTCACTTCTAACAGAGAGGTTAGAAGGACTCAAGAGTGCAGAATGATAGAACAGTAGAAGACTAGTGAAGGCCTAGCTATATAAAGAGCCAGAGCATGGACTAAGTCAGGGATTGTCAAACTATGTATAGCTTGACCTGCAACCTGTTTTTGCACAGCCCTGGAACTAAGTTGTTTTAACATTTTAAAACATTTATATTTAAAATGTAATACTTAATATTATATTTATGATATTTAATAAATATAGAATGCCTAAATATTATCATATTTTAAATATTTTAAAATGTAAAAACATTCTTAGCTCAAGATATAAAAACAAGGGGCAAATTGCTGATCATTAGACCAAATTATTTGCCATGAATAATATCAAAATTCAATTTCAACACCGAAATGGTGTCATTCCATTTTGCCAAGACCTCTTTTTTTTTTTTTTTTTTTTCCTTCTTGCAACTGATGAACACAGTATTAGAAACGTTAAAGTGTAGGAGTATTTGGGGAAGACTAATACTTCTACTGTGAGGGCTGCTCATCAACTTTTGTTGTTCACTCTGATTCATTCAACTCTCTAACCTATAAGTTTAAAAACCAGTAGCATGCAGCAGTCACACCCAGGTAAACCCCTTGGCAGACTGGCTAAATGAGGTTGAGATTTACTGAGGGGTCTCAAACCTGTCAGTGAATTAAGGGGCTGTCTATCACAAGCTTGTGAAGACTTCCCTAGATGAATGACAATTTGTTCCTACTTCTATGAAGGCGGCTAAAGTAGGCATTTTTGAGCTCTTATACCTTGGTTGGACAATGAGATGCCAAAATCATTTACTGCATCTTGAGCTGCCCCCAAGCATCTTGAATTTTGTCTTGCCACTGGACTTTGATGACTCTGGAAGAGAAAGTGACGCTGATAACTTTGTGCAATGCTGCCTCACCTATAAATCAAAAAACATCACCAAATGAAATCCTCTTTTATCCTCTTTGAGCAGGAAAGACAACAATCAACTAATTAGAAACACTACAGAATAAAAATTGAAAGCATCTTTGGTCCTTTGCTGATTAAATTAACATTAGCAAAATAATGACTTGTCCTGATTTATTGTTGAAACTTAAGTAGAGATAAGAAATTTCATCAGTTTTGGGGTTTTTTTTGAAACTGCAAGCAGTAGTACAACTCCACCTGTATTCATCTCCTATGTTGTGATTTAAGAATAAGCACTATGAAGAAAAGTAGCTGTTGACTAGCTTTGGGACTTTATTTCCCACTCCCACCCCCCCTCAATTTTGTGGTGATGTTAATTACATTGGTTAGAGCAACAAATGTTTACTTTTGATGATGTTCTCTAATCAAGTCTAACTCTTTATATGCTGTAGATGGATAAGCTTAGTTCTTTGGGTTTTTTTTTGTTTTTTTTTATTATTTTTTATTTTGAAAAAAAATTTCTTTACAACATTATCCCTTGCACTCACTTCGTTCCGACTTTTTCCCTCCCTCCCTTCACCCCCTCCTCCAGATGGCAAGCAGTTTTATACATGTCAAATATGTCACAGATTTTCCTAGATACAATATATGTGTGCAGAACTGAACAGTTCTATTGTTGCACAGGAAGAATTGGATTCAGAAGATAAAAATAACCTGAGAAGAAAAACAAAAATGCAAATAGTTTACATTCATTTCTCAGTGTTCTTTCTTTGGGTGTAGCTGCTTCTGTCCATCACTGATCAATTGAAACTAAGTTAAATCTTCTCTTTGTGGAAGAAATCCATGTCCATCAGAATACATCCTCATATATATTGTTGTTGAAGTATATAATAATCTTCTGATTCTGCTCATTTCACTTGGCATCAGTTCATGTAAGTCTCTCCGAGCCTCTCTGTATTCATCCTGCTGGTCATTTCTTGCAGAAAAATAATATTCCATAATATTCATATACCACAATTTACCCAATCATTCTCCAATTGATGGGCATCCAATCAGTTTCCAGTTTCTAGCCACTACAAACAGGGCTGCCACAAACATTTTGGCACATACAGGTCCCATTCCTTTCTTTAGTATCTCCTTGGGGTATAAGCCCAGTAGAAGCACTGCTGGATCAAAGGCTATGCATAGTTTGATAACTTTTTGGGCATAATTCCAGATTGCTCTCCAGAATGGTTGGATTCGTTCACAATTCCACCAACAATGCATCATTGTCCCAGTTTTCCCTCATCCCCTTCAACATTCATCATTATTTTTTCCTGTCATCTTAGCCCATCTGACAGGGGTGTAGTGGTATCTCAGAGTTATCTTAATTTGCATTTCTCTGATCAATAGTGATTTGGAACACTCTTTCATACGAGTAGTAATAGTGCTGAAAATTGTCTGTTCATATCCTTTGACCATTTATCAATTGGAGAATGGCTTGATTTCTTAGAAATTAGAGTCAATTCTCTTATATTTTGGAAATGAGGCCTTTATCAGAATGTGACAATCGCACTAGCACCCAGGACACCCCAGAATCAGCCAGAGTCAGGATAAGCAAAAGTCCTCAGTCTTTATTCTCAATCTTTGGATGCAGGATTGAACAGGATGGAAGCAGAATCTCCACAACCACCTTCTCCCTCATCTACTGCCAAAGAGTGACTCTGGCTTGTCTTACTCCACCCCCTAAGTCCCTCCTACAGTCCTCTGTGTACACCAATCATTTGAGCCAGTACAGATAGTGGAAAGGACCATTTTCCAAGTGTATGCCTATAGAGTATTGTCCAATCAGTAGTTAGCCTCAAGTGCTTGGCAGTCCTGACCTCAGTGCATTGACTCAATAGTTTCAGCCCTCTACATCAGAACCTTTAACTGTGAAAATGTTTTCCCAGTTTGTTGCTTCCCTTCTAATCTTGTTTGCATTAGTTTTGTTTGTACAAAGGCTTTTTAATTTGATATAATCAAAATTTTCTATTTTTGTGGTCAATAATGATCTCTAGTTCATCTTTGGTCACAAATTTCTTCCTCTTCCACAAGTCTGAGAGGTAAACTACTCTATGTTCCTCTAATTTATTTATAATCTTGTTCTTTATTCCTAAATCATGAACCCATTTTGATCTTATCTTGGTATACGGTGTTAAGTGTGGGTCCATGACTAATTTCTGCCATACTAATTTCCAGTTTTCCCAGCAGTTTTTGTCAAATAATGAATTCTTATCCCAAAAGTTAGGATCTTTAGGTTTGTCACACACTAAATTGCTATAGTTGACTATTTTGTCTTGTGAACCTAACCTGTTCCACTGATCAACTAATCTATTTCTTAGTCAATACCAAATGGTTTTGGTGACTGCTGCTTTATAGTATAGTTTTAGATCAGGTACAGCAAGGCTACCTTCATTTGAGTTTTTTTTTCATTAATTCCCTTGAGATTCTCGACCTTTTGTTCTTCCATATGAACTTTGTTGTTATTTTTTCTAGATCATTAAAATATTTTCTTGGGAGTCTGATTGATATAGCATTAAAAAAATAGATTAGTTTAGGGAGTATTGTCATCTTTATGATATTCGCTCGGCCTATCCAAGAACACTTAATATTTTTCCAGTTATTTAAATCTGACTTTATTTGTGTGGAAAGTTTTTTATAATTTTGCTCATATGATTCCTGACTTTCCTTTGGTAGACAGATTCCCAAATATTTTATGCTATCGACAGTTATTTTGAATGGAATTTCTCTTTGTATCTCTTGCTGTTGGATTTTGTTGGTGATGTAGCTTAGTTCTTTGAACAAAAACTCAAATATTAAACATTACAACCTTCACTAGTACTAGACACTTTCTGTCAAATATAGAAACTTCCCTTCAAGAAATATTTGGACTCTTATATGGATTACCTGGAAATTCTTATGTATTTAGTTTAAAAAAATGTTTTGTGAGAAATCATCAGGGGGCAGCTAGGTGGTTACCAGCCCTGAAGTCAGGAGGACCTGAGTTCAAATCTGATCTCAGACATTTAACACTTCCTAGCTGTGTGACCTGGGCAAGTCACTTAATCCCAATTCCCTCAGCAAAAAAGAGACATCATCAGACTCCTTGAAAATCTTTACCAACCACGATGAAATAAAAAAGTATTAAGTCATGGTAATCATAAGTGAAAACTAACATATTTATAAAAGTCAGAGGGCAAAGTTAAAATAAAAAGAACCTTCTGGCCCCCTCCAGAGGGGGAAAAAATCACAAAATAAAAGCTCCCAGAAATGTCATTGTCTCAATTTAGAGATTTGAGGTCAAAGGAAAAAAAAATACTGCAGCCAATCAGGAAGAAGAAATGGAGTATTGAGAAACCATTAACAGGAATTCATAAGACCTGGCAAGTCTGGCTATAAAAGAGAGAAAATATTAGAATATAGTATTTCTGAAGGCTTATAACCAAGAATTATTTACCCCAAAACACCAAGGAGAAACTCATAAGGTAAAAAAACAAATCTTTAATGGAATAGAAGACTTTTTAACATTTCTGATCAAAAGACCAGAGCTGAATAAAAACTTTAAAATGCAAACACAGGACTAAAGTAAAGTCTGGAAAAGTAAATTCAATAGAACAACTGTGAGGCAGTAAATAATGATGAAATACTTACATCTCAATATGAGGAGAAGAAACAAAAATCACTTGAGAATCCCACAATCTTCTAGAATAACATAGGGAAGATAAACGGAAGGATTGGGTGTGACTTTGTTCTGTTTTGATGATTTTAAAGGAAGAAAGAAATAGGAAGGAAAAAGAATATCACTACAGAAGAAATGAGGAAGAAGGGCGTAGGAACTTGTTATTTCCCATAATTGTAGTGCACCCAGGAAAAAAGTATACACAAATAGAAGAAGGGGCTGGGGGAATGAGCATCACATGAATTTCATTTTCATTTGATTGGAGAAAGGAAGGTTGAACACATTCATATTCATACACAAAAATTTTGGTTTGGTGATTTAACTCAACAGGAAAGTAACATCTTGAATTTAGGCAGCACTTTAAAGTTTGCCAAGCAATTTTACAAATACTGTCTCAATTTCACAATAATCCCAAAAGGTAGGTGTTATTATTATCTCTATTTTATAAATGAGAAAACTGAGGTAGACAGAAGTTAAGTGACTTGCCCAGGATGATACAATCTGAAGTCGGATTTGAACTCAGGTTTTTTAGATTCCAGGTCCAGTTCTTTATCTGCTGACTGACCATTCAAAGTAAAGGAAAGGGTAAAAAGGAAAAGGGGGAAGATAGAGTTAAGGGGGGAATAGCCACAATCCAAATAAACTCCAACTTTGGAAGGTGAATCATAAAGGAAAGTGCAACACATGCATGGTCTAGAATTATTTTTTCAATTTTCCCTCCCCAGAGGGCAGCTTCTACATTCACTGTCAAGGTTTTAGTTAAGGGGTGGCGGTTGCTTTCCTAGCACTATAGAGGAGCTACCAGTGTGCTCCACCTTCATCTCCCCATAACTATCCGTTAATACCAGCTGGTCATAGAGAATTAATTTTAGAAAGTTTTATCTTACTAGGTTGACATAGTAAAAATAATTTGTACAAAGCATCACTGCAAGAATCTGTGACCCCTTCTCCCACTGATACATAAAGAGTCCAGGAAAAAGTGAGCTTCAGTTTAGGCAGGACAGTTGTCAAAAAGGCACAGTTCCCAGAAGTCTCTTTTCCTGGTATCTCTCCACACTTAGCTCTGTTTGCATCAGTTTCTTTATCCATAAAATAGAATATAGAAGTGCCAAACCACTCCAGTATCCTCACCAAGAAAACTCCAAATGGGGTCACAAAGAGTAGGGCATAACTGAAAAATAATTGAACAACAAAAGTATCATGTAAAAGCCTGATAAACAAATGTATAACAAATGCAAAAAAACCAGACATATTAAGCAAATTCTTTATTGATCACAATTAGATAATATGATCAACAAATGTCTTTTAAAGAAAAGATTTCATCTTAAATGGAAACTAAATAATTGTAAAGAATTTGGAGGTCAAAACCCAAATCATTAGAAATAATAAATAATTTTTTAAAAGAAATAACAAACAATTTTATTAATCAAATTGATGATAGTGAGACAACATACCAAAACTTTTGGGATGCAGCCAAAGCAGTCCTGAGAGGAAATTTCATATTTCTTAACATGTTCAACAACAAAAGAGAATAAGAACAGATCAATAAATTGGACATACCAGTTTAATAAATCAACAATAATAAAACTTAGAAAAGCACCACCCCTCCCAAATTCTAAACATGGAAAAGAGAAATTCTGACAAATCTAAATAAGAGATTAATAAATCAAAAGCAAAAATCCACTGAACTGACAAATAAAACTAGGAAAATAAAGAAATCCTACTAAAGTAGTCAAATTGTTAACTAATTTTAATAAAAAGGAGGGAAAATTATCAATATAAAAAATGAAAAAGAAGAGTATACAAAAAGTAAAGAGGAAATAACAGGAATTATTAGCAAATTTTTCCCCAACTATATGCCAACAAAATTGAAGTGAAGGAATGACATGAAGGAATGAATGAAATGAAGGAATATTTATTAAAACATAAAAAACTCAGATTAACATTATAAGAAATTGAAAATTTAAACAATAATATTGGGAAAGTATAAGTAAACTCCCAAAGAATGGTTTAAAATTTGAAGTACATGATTGTAATAAAATATTACTATGCTATAAGAAATTATGTCTGTGATGAATATAGAAAAGTATAGAAATATACACAATGACTGCAACAATATAAACAGAAAGAACAATAATTTAAAAAAAAAAAACAAAGGCGTATGTTGCAAAATTATAAAGAATCATAATGGCTAGAAAAAAGAGATGAGAAGACATTCCCAAACCAACATTTTGCAAATGTAGAAAGTTCATAAAGATTAATGTGCAGTTGCCTACGTTTTCATAGTTTTTCAATGAATTGATTCAATATTTTGATTTTTCTCTTTTTTTTCTTTCTTTCTTTTTTTTTTAAATACTATTTTTATATTGTACTGCTCTCTGGGAAGACAAAGGGAAAGAAAATGGCAGAAAGTACAATGATGCTAAACAAAGAAAGACATCAATAAAAACTTTTTTTTTAAAGATTGGAACTTTTAAAAGGAAAAAAAAAAAACTGGAGCTAGATACACTTAGAGGTCAATTCTACTCAAAATTCAAAAAACAATTAATTCCAATACTGTATAAACCATTTGCAAAAAAATACAAAAAGGGATCATATCAACTTAGGAAAAAACTCTAATAAGTTCAACCCTAATAAAACCCTAATTCAAACCTTAATAAAGTTCAAGAGGAAAGGGGACAACAGGAGGGGATATTTTTGAACTAATAAGTGAGGGGGGGAACAAGAAAGAAAAAAAGATAAAGAGAAATAGTAATATTTCTTCTAACTATTAAATTAGTGTCAGAAAAAAAGGAACTCATTTAAGTAAAAACTCCCCAAACTTGGGAAAGGATTGCCAAATAGGAGTGAGCAGCAAGAGGAGGGGAAGAAAACAGACTGTGGGAATAGGATTGCATCAAAATTGTTTAAAGAAAACAAATTATAAGGAAAATGTACTGATTTAAAACAAGAGGAACTTAAAAAAAACTACTTAAAAATAGATCAGTACTAAAAATACAAAGATAGTCAGTCAAACATAAACCTTATTCTCATATTAAATGTGAATGATTAAGCAATATAAGACAAAAAAGTATAGCAGAATGGATAAAAAATAGGACCATGATATCTTACTTATGAAAAATATTTAAAAATCAAAGAATTACATAGAGTGAAAATGAGAAGATGGCACAAATTTTACTTACTGCACATTAGGCAACTCCAAAAAAGCAGGAGTTGCAATTATGTTTGCAGGCAAAGCAAAAATAAAAAATTCACAATATCAACAGAAATTATCAAGGAAATTATATTATGCTTAAAGAACCACAGACAAAAACCCAATGCCAAACTTATATAAATCAAATAGCATAGCATCTAAGTTAATAAAGGAAAAATTACGTGAATTGCAAAAAGACATACATAGCAACATAAGAATAATAGATCTTTAATATTCTTCTTTCAAAATCTAAGAGAAGGATAAATAGAAAAATAAAGAGCAGAACAAAAATTTTTAGTGCTTTCTGAATGGGATGATTAAAGGATATATCTATATATATCTTAGTACCACATGACACTTTTACAAAAACAGATCATGTATTCAGGTTCAAAGAAATTGTAAAGAAATGTAAAGAAACAGAAATATTAAACAGCCTTTATATATTATACTCCAACAAAAATAACCTCAAAGGGCACAAGCAAAAATCATAGACTTAAGTGGGAATTAATAATGATATCATAAATAATAAATGTGTTGAAGGATGAATCATAGAAATAATTAATAACCATGTGAAAGATAATGAGAATAATGAGACAACACAGAATAATTTCTGGGAAGCACCTTGGGCAGTCTTCAGAAGAAAAATTATATCCCTAAAAGCATACATTACTAAAATGAAGGTAATTAGTACACCAAATGTGCATTTTTTTAAAGTTAAAAAATTAACAAATAAATTCAAAATAAGCATGAGAGAAAACCTTTAGTTAATGTGGTTTTAAAAAATGAAAAACAAAGTAACCAAATTTAAAACTGAACAAGATGCAATCCTAGCAAAGCAAGAATAAAAAGAATTATCAAAGCCTACTATATACAGCTGTATGTTAACAAAACTTAGAATTAAATAAGAAACTGAGGTTTTCCTACAAAAATATAAAAAAAGACAAATTAACAAATTACCTAATAGAACTTTTTAAGGAATGCAGTCTCAAAAAAGAAATTGAACTAGTAGTAAAAGGAACAAAGAAAAAACTCTAAGTCCAAAAAGATTTATAGAATTCTATCAAACTTTTAAAGAATAACTAACACCTATCTTATATAAATTATTTTACAAATTGAGGATGAAAATATTCTACCAAATTCCTTTTATGAGCCAAAATAAAAAGGACTATAGGTTTCAGTTCCTCTTCTTCCACTAGATCCTACTCTCTGCACTCAAAGGACTCAAACTTATATATTGGCCTTCCACCCTAAAGATGACTTCTGCCTCTCCCTGGTATCATTCTTTCCTAACTTAGGTGGCCTGTTGACCATCTTCATGCATATTCCTAGACCAAATGGAGAAATTTATTGCTATCTGTCTTTAATTTTCTTGGTGATCAGTCTATCCAGTATCCTTTTAAGATAATTGTTGAAGTATATATAGGATAGTTGGTCTACCCATTGATGTGGAAATTAACTCATCAAGATCCCAACCTTAATACAGACTTCACAGGTTAAACGCATGAAAAGTTGAATTCATTCCCCCCCCCCCCCCATCTTACCTAAGCCTGAAATTCCCCATAATATCTTTATTTTCTGTTGATCCAGTAGGTTGTAAGCTTCCTCAAAGGCAAGTAAGTAAATATCTTTTTCATCTTGATATTTCCGAATGTTTAGCCCAAATCCTTTAACACAGTATTTAATATCTGTTGAATTGAATGGCATCCAGGCATGTAATCTCATTATTTTTGACTTTCTCTCTCCCTTACCTTCCAAATCCCATTGTTGCCAATACTTGTGATTGTTTCCCTTTTTTCTACTCTCACTATAACCATCCTAAATGAGGGCCTTAAACTTTCACTTGAATTTAAAAGTTCTGATGTGCTTGCTAAGAAAGAAAATCATTGTACATCCCTTGTATATCTACATAGATGTATATTTTTAGTATGCAGTTCCATATATACTAGTGAAAGGGGTTTAGCTTCTAAGGGAAATAAGGCAGTAATCCTAAGATTATGTGACCTTAGAGCACTATTGCTCTAACAATCTGGTTGTCAATGACTCTAAAGTCTTCTGGTCTTAGGATAGTCCTACAAACATTACTGTAAGATAGATAATCTGTTGGTCAGTAATAACCAAGTTCCTCAGACAATAGTGAATAGACCACCCCTCAATCCTACCTGTAAGTCATAAAATTAGCAAATAAGTAACATGAAGCTCTGGCTCTAACTTTGTCCTATAAATTTGTTTTTTTTCTCTTGGTTCTTTGATAAATCCTTTTGGAATTTAGCCTGCTTTAATTGACATTAAAATAAACTTTACCTTTTGACTTGAAGAGGGGTTTAAGCCTGCAAATTTTTTTGAGATCCCTCACAACACTGATCTGTAACCCCAACTTCTTGGGTTCTCCTTTTGAACCTCAACATTTAGTGACCCTGTATAGGGAGAGTCTGGCCTCCCCTGGCTTCATCCCCTCCTTATCAAGATAAGTCCCCCATTTTTTTCTCCCTCAATTCTATAGCTGGGACAACTCAAGCAACTGGGAGATGGTTTGACTGAGAATACCCAGACTTGGAAATTCTTGCAATTTTTGGCAAAATTCCTAGGGTGCCTTTGCCATCTTTCCACCTTCTTTGGGATGCTAGAGGAGACTAAGATACTATAGGATGGTTTTTGGCAAAGATGGGACAATCCTTTTCTATGTCATTTTTGTCTGTGTCTGTGTCTCTGTGCAGTCTGTGTCGTGTTTGTTCTGCAGGCTAGATTTTGTTACCTAGAAAGATTTAAAAAGCAGCCAACAAGAAAAAACTTCTATGCTGTAGTTAGAATGCTGGGAAAGATTTCTTAACATCCTTGACTCCCACCTTAAAAGAGGAAAGAGCATGACTTTTTAACCTGTGGACCCCAGCTTTGGCCAAGCTGAGGATTACAGAAATAAAGTAACTAATTAAAATGATAGAACTTGCTAAAATAACATTTTAGCAGATTCTCAAGGTTTTGAGACCAATGTTTAAAGATTTGGGTAATTAGTCATTTTAAGATTGCAAGAAAAAAATCCCTGAGACAGTGGGGATAATTCTAGGAATTCACTCCATTTTGAAAAAAGAGAGTAGAAAAGAAAAAGAAAAAAACAAAGTAAACAGCAACTTTTTGCTAACCTTCATACTTCTATCTTGTCTGGATTCTCCTTTTTCTCCATTGGGAAAACACCCAAAAGGAATTATGGGACCCTCTCCACAACTCTGATCACTGAGCATGCTTCACTCCCTGGAATCCTGACTGCATCTCAGTTGTGAAGATTGCTAACAAGATCTATTTAGCCCAAGTTCCTGTTTGCCAACTCCTCTTAGATCAGATTAAGAAAAGAGAGTGCTGAAGAACTGTAGGGAAACTCAAATTCTGCCCCCCCTGTAGACATGGAGGAAGCAGCATCAGCCATGGGACCCCACACAACCTTGTCCAAACATCTCCCCAATCCATCTTGGGGGGAGTGGGGATGGAGTGAGGGTCAGGCCCTATGGTCAGCATTCCCTGAGCCCTGACACCTGAAACTACAATGAAAGGGAGATCCTGGAACCAGTCACCCCAGCCTTTAGCAAGTTCTGTCCAGGAACTGTCTGGGAATAATCCAGTTTCCCTGGCAGCACCAAGCATGGCAATGGGGGGTGAGAAAACTAGTCAGGCTCTGCATTTGGTAATCCCACCATTCTCTGTTTCAGCTATAAATATGTATTAGTTATGTAACCGATGGGAAATTATTTTATCTCTGCCCAGTTTTCTGATTTGTAAAGAGAAATAATAATGATTGCTGTTGAGAAGATTACATGATTACAAAAATGCTTAGAATAAAACAAATGTTACATGAATGCTAATTGCTTTATTGGATATAATTGCTTTATATTTGATAACTTTACATGGGTTTTTGGATATGACCAACATATAATGCCAATGTTGAAATAAATGATTTCTGTGTATGTATGTAATGTAATTTGGAAGGCAATGAGATGAGCAAATTCAATTAAATTAAGGCCTACCTAGGAATAGGAAGATAATGTATAGAAAAAAGAGAGTCTCTTTTTCTTTCTTCCCTCTTCCCTCCTTCCCTGACTGAAGCAGAGAAACATGGACAAAGAGGTGAGAAGGAGAGAAAGAAAATACACTCAGTTCAGTGAAATTTGTTATTTAAGATATAATAGGAAAAGCAGTTTTAAAGGAGCTTTAATCAAAGCCCACTAAAGGGATATGTAAATTGTAATCTCTTTGCACTGACTGTGTTAACAGAAGATTTAAGAGTTTGGGAACTTTAGGAAAATAGAAAAGCAGTTCCCTACTACTTTAAAAATTCTGGCAACAAACAGCCTGCTTTTGGGTTATTGAGAATCAGACTTCTGAGGGCCCTGTCACTAAAAAAAGTGCCCAAGGGTTGAGGGCACCTTAATCAAATGGCAATTCAGTTTGTGTGGAACATTTAATTAGAATTTAAGGAATCTCATAAACTAAAGTTGTCAATTTAAAAATCTGTTCTATCGCAATTTTAAGGATTGTATTGTTTTCTCCCTAAAAGAAAAGGGAAACTTATTTAAGGGAAGAGAAATCCTCCCTGAGAACTTTCAAAACTGAGACATGAGCATGGAGACAGAATAAACAGAACAATTAAAAGAAGGTGGAAAGTTTATTTTGCCTTGCTAATCCTGTTTTATATTATTTTATAAATGTAATTTAGGGAATTAGGTATTTTCACCTTTGCTAGAAAATTAAGAGGAAATTACAGGTAAGACTATTTGGCTATTACTTAGGAAAATTCTAAAATTGGTAACTAAGTTATTTGATGTTAAACCTAAAATTGGTGATTACTGTGTGTGGAACAAGAGGAATGAGGTAAAATCTTATCAGTTTGACTTTAAGTCTGAAGGTGTGCAGCATCTTTTTCCCCCTTCACAGAGTGGAGAAAAGGATCAAACAGCACAGCCCAAGAAAACACTAAGGATATTTGGGGTAGGCAACAGCAAGCTCAGCCCCTTCCCTGAAGTCTCTGTTAACTCCCCTTAATTTGTAAGTTTGCCATTTATCTTGAAACCAATAGGGTAAGCAAGGTCATCAGACCAGAGAAAAGAACCTGACTAGGATGTTTCTCAACAAGGAATGTGTTTACTGAGAATCTATAAGCTTGTTTAGTGAGTGGTCATTGAACCAGTATGAGTTTAAACTCAAGAAAAACAAAAGAAAAACAAGTTAAACAAAATCTCCCATTTTTTAAAACAATGCATCTAAGGGCAGCTAGGTGGTGCAGTGAATAGAGCACTAGCCCTAAAGTCAGGAGGACCTGAGTTCAAATCTACCCTCAAACATTTAACACTTCCTAGCTGTGTGACCCCAACTGGCTCAACAACAACAACCAAAAATATGTATCTAGCTCTAAGCTGTAATTAGTAGGATTTGCTATTAGAGCTAAAATCTCTTGGGACTGTAACGGATATTATTTTGAGGTTTGCCTGATCATTAAGTCAATAATCCACCATTCGAGAGAAATTCCGTATGTTACACAAAAAGTTGTCTTCCTTAACTTGTCATAGGTGAATGTCTTATCTAGGCAAGAGCTGAGAGGACAATCTCAGCCTCTGCTCAAAGTTGGCTCCTTCTCACTGTTTCCCAGTTCTGTTTCTTTCTTTTCCACCTGATTATTCCTGAATTCGGCTATGAGATGGAATTGTTCCTGCATGATTGGTTGTCAAACAGAGCTACGCTTTCTCCTGTCATGTATGTGCTCTTAAAATGCAGCCTGAAGGACCTGTTTTTGATGCTTTATCATCATGTCCCTGCTTTTTCCTCTTATAGTAAATTTCTATAATATGAGCAAGTGGCTGGTAGAAGGTATGGGTAAAATGCAAGTATGTAGATAATATCTAGATCTGCAGCCCAATCCGAAAGACTTCTCTGACTGCATTCATAAAAACCTTAACTTCCTGGATCACTAGGGCTATAAAGTTTGTCTAAGGCCCACATTGCCCATCATTCTGTTGAGTATTTGGCCATGAATTCGTTCCCACCTCCCATTCCCTTTCTTCCTGGGAGAGGAAGCAGACAATTTTATCACTCCCTGAACCTGCCTCAAAGAAACAGCTGCATACTTTCCTGGGTATGGCTGGATTTTGTAGAATCTGGATGCCTAACTTTGGGACTATTGCCCTCTATGATTCTATTTAAGACCCTGACACAATTTCCCTCAAATGGGGGCCCTGATCAGACCAAGGCTTTTTAAAACCCTGAAAGCTAAACTGAACTCTGCTCCAGTCTTAGCCTTAGCTAAAGTCTTTTACTACTTCTCAAATAAACTTGGCGTCTTTGGGAAACCCTCCTGCCTTAGACAGTGGCTGTCATGGCCTTTCTGATTGAAGGAATTGAGCAAGCTCACTCTAGGCCAACCATTGGAAGTTCTGTATTTTCTGCCATCTTATTTACCCCAGGTTTCCCCATTCCTCTTCCCTCCTCCCTCAGTATTTTACTTTTAATGACCACCTCCCTCAAACAATCCTCCCCCTTTAAAGCCCCTTCCCCCTTTTTTACACCTTTCCCCTAATACTTGTTTTCCTTCTATTAGTCTTTCCCTTTCTTTTCCCCTTTTCCCTCCCACTTCCTTAGAAGGTGAAACAAGTTTCTCTATGAAACCAAATATGTCTGATATTCTCTCTTAGAGCCAAATCTGATGAGAGTAAGATTCACACAATGCTCATCTGCCTCTCTTCTTTCCCTCAATTATCATAGGTTTTCTTTGCCTCTTTGTGAGATGTAATTTCCCTTATTTTACCTCCTTTTTCTTCTTTTTCCAGAATGATCCTCTTTCTACCTCTAGTTTGTTTTTCATATTATCATAATAAAATTAAATTATGCTCACATTCTCTAAATGTACCCATAACAGAAACTCTCAAGAACTCTCAAGAGTTCTTTCCTTTTTACCTTTTTATGTCTCTTGAGTTCTGAGCTTGGAAATCAAATTTTAACTCCCCACCAGGTTCAGACCATTTTTCCCCTCACCAGAACTTTAGAACCAGAGAAAGGAATGAGAGTGAACACCTATGGTGCCTCCAAATATGCTTTTCATGTTTTGTATGCTCATGGAGGTATATGGAAAGAAAGGGGATTTTTTACAGCATAAATAAATTAATTAATATGCAGGGAAAATTCTTCAGTTATTACAAGCTGTTCATGGACCTAGAGAGGTTTCTGTTAAGTTTTTTAAAGGATAACAGAAGGAGGACTCACTTCAAGCCAAGGGAAACAAGCTTGCAGATTCAGCTGCCCCTGATGCTGCCCTTTACCCCTGACCATGGCACCTTTAATCCCCCAACTCCTTCACTCCTATACTCCCTCATATAGCTCCCAGAAACAAGCCTTGCTAATAAACAGGGTACCCTTTTTCTCCTTCTGGGTGGTTTCAAACACCTTTAGGCCAACTTCTAATCCTAGAGGCCAGCCAGTGGTAACTTCTCTTTGGCCTACAGCAAGCTACTCATTAGGGGAAAAATTTCTCCAATCCTGTGAAACCTATTTTCAGTGGTCACAAGCAAGAGGAAACAGGTCTATCAGGCCTGCCCAGTTTGTGTCTAAGTAAATTCTGAAAGGGCTGTTAACAACCCCCCTTTCACTCCCCCTAACCCCCAGGAGTACATACTTAGGGGAGGACTGGCAGATGTTTTTTACACATGTTTCCTTGTAGGGGCTTCCAACTGCTTTTGGTTTTTGTTGACACCTTTACTAATTGGGTAAAAACCTTCCCTTGTAAGACTGAAAAGACTCAGAGTTTTTGCTAAAGGAGATCATACTCACTTAAGATTATCTCCATTCTCCATGTCATCCTTCTACCTAATGCTTAATGCCTTTTAAACATATGTTTATGAGATGACCGAGGCTATTTCCAATGATCATGTGATTGAAGAGAGTCATCTGCATTCAGAGAAAGGACTGTGGGAACTGAGTGTGGATCTCAACTTAGCATTTTCACTCTTTTTGGTTTTTGTTTGAATTTTGTTTTCTTTCTCATTTTTTTTCTTTTTGATCTGATTTTTCTTGTGTAGCAACATTATTGTATAAATATGTACACATATATTGGATTTAACTTATATTTTAACAAGTTTAACATAGTTTGGATTACTTGCTATCTAGGGGAAGAGGTGGGGGGAAGGAGGGAGAAATTTGGTACACAAGGCTTTGTAAGGGTCAATGTTGAAAAATTATCCATGCATTTGTTTTGAAAATAAAAAGCTTTAATTAGAAATAAATGAATAAACAAACATGGTGTTTGCACCCTAGGCCACCTGAGCAGTTTTCACTGCATATAAGACCACTCTGCCACCCATTGCCCCTATTCCTTTAAGGAAACAAAATCAGGGATTTGGTGGAAATGTTCTTTGGTATTTTGGAGAAGCTGAGTGGATATAAAACATTCATGATAGATAGCCTCACCTACACTTCCTTTTCGGTGGGGCTCCTGGTTACTGTCCCTAGTAATCTCCATACTAACCCCACATTTAATTATTTTTTCTTTTCTTTCTTTCTTTCTTTCTTTCTTTCTTTCTTTCTTTCTTTCTTTCTTTCTTTCTTTCTTTCTTTCTTTCTTTCTTTCTTTCTTTCTTTCTTTCTTCCTTCCTTCCTTCCTTCCTTCCTTCCTTCCTTCCTTCCTTCCTTCCTTCCTTCCTTCCTTCCTTCCTTCCTTCCTTCCTTCCTTCCTTCCTTCCTTCCTTCCTTCCTTCCTTCCTTCTTTCCCTTTCTTTCTTTCTTTCTTTCTTTCTTTCTTTCTTTCTTTCTTTCTTTCTTTCTTTCTTTCTTTCTTTCTTTCTTTCTTTCTTTTTTGGCTCATATTTGGCTCCTGCATGTGAGAATTGTTTCTTCCAAATTCTAAGTCACGAAATTCCAACTACTTGGTCAACATGAATATCACCTGATAACTTGATTCTAACATTCAGCACCTCCTGGATGCTGCTGCTGCCAACTTCAAGTCATGTGATTCCCTTGCTCACCTTGGGGTCCCTTGCTGGACCCCAAAAGGCAGGGCCAGCTCTATGCCCCTTATCAGCCTGAAGCAGCTCCAGAAGATGTGACCTTCGTCCCTTTATCCCAAATGAATTTGGGGTTCAAACTGCTTGAGGGGGAATAAAGGGAGTACAGCTTCTAAAGGAAATACATCAATAATCCTAAAATTCCCTGACCTTAGAGTGCGATTGTTCTAACAATCTGTCTGTTAATGATTCTAAAGTCTTCTGGCTTTAGGATAGAAGTACAAACATTACTGTCACAGAGAGAATCTGCTGGTCAGTAATAACCAAGTTCCTGAGGCGATAGTGAATATATCACCTTTCAAATCTACCCATAAGCCATAAAATTAGCAAATAAGTAACATGAAGCTCTGATCTTTCTAACTTTGTCCTATAAATTTACCGTCTTTCTCTTGGTCCTTTGCCAAATCCTTTTGGAACTTAGCTCGCTTCAGTGGGCATTGCAATTACAACAAACATTGCCCCTTGACTTGGAGATAGATTAAAGCCTGCAAATTCTTTTGAGATACCTCCAACCTTTTGTGATTTACTTTTGAATCTCAACACTGGGACAGTTCATAATAAATCCACTCTTCAGCAAATATCTATGAAGTCCCTTGTGGTGTGTAAGTGATGAAGTGGATAGAGCTCACTGGGTTCAGAGTAAGGAAGTCTTGAGTTCAAATTTGGACTCAAAATACTTACTAGCCTGGGCAAGCCACTTTACTCTGTTTGCTTCAGTTTTTTCCTCTATCAAGTGGAGATAATAACGGCACCCTCTCTCTCAGGGTTGTTGTACAGATAAAAATGGAATAATTGTTAAGTGTTTAGCACAATTCCTGGCATATATATTTGTTGTTGTTATGAGTAAACAAATGCAAATTAATGTATTGGGCAATGCAGAAGATTAAAAAATGAGTGACTTGATTCTGGCTTTCAAAGAGCTCACAAAAAGGTCTACCACAAGGGGTAAGAAAATAAAACATGAAGAAAAAAGTGTGAATAATGATGCAAATATTAATAATTCCTATTTATATCAAGCTTCAGGGTTTACAAAAGTGCTTCCTTATATCAGCCCTGAGTTATTATACCAATTTTGAAAATCATGAAATAGAGAAGTGACCCGTCAAATAGCTACTCAAATATAGATTAGTTTGGTTGTTTTCAGACTACAGCGGAGTCCACACTAGCATAACATACAAAGGTAAATTGGGCAGCCCCACAAAAATGTAGCAACACATATGGGGATATGGAAAGGTAGGAGGAAGGAGAAAATGTCTTCCCCCGAGAGACAGAACTTAGTAGTGGCTGGCGCATAGTAAGTGCTTTATAAATGGTCACTGGATTGAAATAAGCCCCGAATGATGAACAGAACGTCTACAGGGAAAGTTAAAAGTTATGCATAGCGTGCGCTAGGATGCCCTAGGACACACAGGTGAGGTGGGCTGCAGTGAGATGAAGCTTGAGATGAGGTTTCCTAACTTTGTCCTCCCGGGGTCACGGGTCGTCCGGGCTGGAAGGGGCTTGGAGGCGTTCTCTTCCGGTTGCCCCTCCGCGCCCCCACTTCTCACAGAGAACAGAGGCACACAAGGCTGTCCACGTGTGCCATACACTAAGCTCTTGGGAAAGCCCCGGCCAGTTCTCAATAGCCCCATTCCAGCCCCCCCAAGCCGCCCCGCCCTCTTGACTCAAACCCAGCCTCGGGTTTTTCCCTCCAGGACGGCCCCTCTTCTTCCAGAGGGGAGGAACTTAGATGGCATGCTCTGCCCCGATTGGTCCCCAAGCTTCTGAATGACACAAGGATGGGGGCGGAGACTAGGCGTTGCGGAGACCGGGCCTCTCAGAGTCCGAGGTCCAGAATGTCCGCCAAGCACCTGGCGCAGGAGACCTGCGAGGGAGGCGGGGCTTGGAGCTCGCCGTCCTATTGGGCCCTTCCAAAGAAAACGTCACGAGTGGGCGGGGCGCATCCCTAAAGGGGGTCGCGGTGCTTCCGGGAGTGGGGTAAGGCGGTTTGCAGGAGAGCGTGGCGTCGTGGACGTCGGACCCTCGACCCTACCTGGCAATCCGAGGCGAATTCCTTGCCCGCGAAACCTGGATTACTCGCCCCCGCGCAAAATTATGTCATCGGTCCAGGGCGAGTTCTCCTCCTCCGTTTGGGTGGGGCCTTTGTACCAAGGCTTGGTACAAAGCTAATGTGCCAATCTTTGTACCCAGGGCTTTGGGGAAAAACCTCTAACCAAGTAGGCGGTTAGAGTATTATCTTGCAGCACCCACTCTCTGATCGGCCTTTTTCCTCTAAAAGTGCTTGACTCCTTGTCGAGAGCTGGGGGGAGGGAAATCGCACCAGGAGTTTGCTTTATCCATTTAGCAGGTTCAGGGGGAAAAGGGCTTTGGGGTTCACTTAGTGACCGAGTTTTCATTTATTTATTTATTTATTTATTTTATTTGTTTTATTTATGTATTTATTTATTTTTATTTATTTGTTTTAACATTTATCTTGAATTCCAAATAATTTCCCTCCTGTTTGCTCCTCCAACTTTTGAGAAGGCAAGTAGTTAGTACTTATACATGTAAAGAGAGGCAATGCATATTTACATATTAGCCTTGTTGCAAAAAATAAATAAACATAAAAAGCAATACACATAAAGTTTTTAAAAATATGTTTCAGTCCGCAGTCAGAGTTCATCAGTTCTCTCTGGAGGTAGGTAGACTTTTTCATCATGAATCCTTTGAAATTGTCTTGGATCATTGTATTGCAGAGAATAGCAGTTGGATATCAGACATTATTGCAATTATTCTGTATGATGTTCTCCTGGTTCTGCTCACTTCATTTTCCATCCGTTCATTTACATTTCTAGGTTTTCCTGAAACCATCCTACTCATTTCTTATAGTACAATAGTATTTCATTACAATCATATACCACAGTTTGTTCAGCCATTCCCCAATTGAAGGCATTCCCCTCAATTTCCTATTCTTTGCTCTTTAAGTTCTGAGTACAGAAATACCTTGATTCTTGAAACAAAGAACATTTCTTAAGAGCTATCTGCTTGGATGATTTCAGGGAAACCTGGAAAGATTTATATTAACTGTTACAAAGTGAAGTGAGAAGAACCAAGAAATGTGTCCATGTCCAGAAGAAGACCTCAGAAGGTTAGGATCGCAGACCCATGTTGAGGTGTCTTAAAGAATTTGCAGGTTTGAACCTATCTCCCAAGTCAAGAGACAAAGTTATTGTAATTATAATGCCAATTGAAGCAGGCTAAATTCCAAAAGGATTTAGCAAAGAACCAGGAGCAAGGAGACATATTTATAGGAAAAGACTTGGAGAACAGGTTCATCATGTCACTGAGATGCTAATTTTATGACCCAGAAGTAGAACTGAGGAGAGGTCTTTTCATTATTATCTCAGGAACTTGGTTATCATTGAGCAGCAGATTATCTATCTGTAGCACTATCCTAGTGCCGGAAGACGTTAGAATCATTGATAGACATATTGTTAGAACAATAGCATTGCAAGGTCAAGAGAGGATCATTGCTATATTTCTCTTAGAAGCTGTATCCCCTTCAATTGTACACAATAACAGTGATATTGTATCTATATATATGCAATATATGCAACTGTGAATGACTTAGCTATTTTCAACAATCAAATGATCCAAATGATTCAAGATAGAAAATGCTATCTACTTTCAGAGAAAGAACTAATAAGAGTCTGAATGCAAATCAAAGTGATGAGATCCTGAATGGTGTTTTGGACCAAGAGAAATAGGCAGAAGGATCTGATAGAGATCATTTTAGCTTCATGATCCCACCCTTTGGAGAGGTGGCTCAGTCTGAAATCCAAGCTACGTCAAACTCCTGAGACCCTCTGTGGAAATCCCAGTCATGCCCCGTGGTTAAATTTTCCCTATAAAACCTACTTGGCTGCTATCTTCCTTTGGGTCAGCCTACCTCGGCACTCTACCATGTGGTGTCTTTTCCCTTCCCCATGCCACGTGGTGTCTCCCCTAACTCCAGTATGTTTCTCAACCCCACTTCTCCTTACAGCAAGCTTTTGGGGTGCTAATTCCCTGTCAGGATTTAGCTTTCCAGCTAAGGGCATGTCCCAAACTCATGGAATTTGGGTAATTCTTTCTACTGGGTAAATTGTGAGTTCCACTGAGGAAGTTGTCTTTTATATGCTTTCCCACTCTTTTTCATATATTTATCATTCCTGGTGTCTCTTGTAAACTTTCATTTTGTCTATAATCTGTTCCCCTAAATAAATCTACCTTTTGCCAAAGAGAATTTTTTGGGAATTTTTCACATGATCAAACCCCAACTTTTGGTGCCTGCCATCATTTGGTGACAAACCCCACATCATAGATCACATAAGTATCTATTTTTCCACTTTACTTTTTAATACTTTTTTCTTGGTCAATTTTTTTTTTTCACAACGGAACTAATATGGAATTTTTTTTTTTTTGCATTCTTGAACATTTCTAATAAATCAAATTGCTTGCTGCTTCAGGGAGGGAGGAAAGAAAGGAAAAAGAGAATTCAGAACTCAAAATTAAAAAAAAAACATGTTAAAAATGGTTTTTACAGGTAACTGGGGAAAAATAAATGTTATTCGAGAAAGAGAGTCAGACAGACAGAAGAGTACTCTACCTGCTCTGGTCTAAGCATTAGGTTAGGCCCAGGAGAGTGAACAACCAGTTTATAAAAGGCCACCTGACCCACACTAACGAAATCCTTGTCATTACAACTAGTAATCACTGCCACAATTTCTTTCTCTGGAGCAGGTAACCTGCTAGGCCAGGCCTAACACCCTCCATCAGATATAGAGCCCCATATAGTGTTCAGAGGCTGGGGAAAGAGGAAGAAGTCATCTCCCCCTTCCACAGGAAGTGTGTGGGCTTGGAAGAGAGGAGAGGGAGAGAAAAACCAAAATATTTGTGAGCAGGGTAGAATTCAGCTGTCTAACTTAACCTTACTAACTGATCTCCCTGCTTCCATTTGCAAGACAGGTAGGCAAGGAGGGTATCAACTAGATGATGTCTAAGGTGCCTCCCAGATGTATTCTCTGTCATGTTCCATATCAAAACTTTAAATAACTCAAATTTACTTACAGCATAAAGACCAAACTCCCGAAGCTGGCATTAAATGGCCATTCTGTTTCCATCCTACCTTCCTAGCTTTGTCTCCCTTGGTCTCCTTTAGGATCTTCCAATTACTTGCTTTTGTTTTGGGGGGGCTTCTCTGTCTCTGTCTCTCTCTTTCTCTCTCTCTCTCTCTTTCTCAGTAAACTTATCATGGATTCAGTTATTATCATTATACACATGGCTCCAAGATCTAAGTATTATCTCTCAGCTACCATTCTGTATCACCAACGACCTACGTGCTATTTGCAATTAAGTGTTACAAAGGCACCTCACATTCAAAATAGTCAAAACAAATCATTATCCTTCCCCCAGAACCCATACTAATTCTAAATTTTCCTGTGCCTGTGGAGGGCAAAGGAATCTTCCAGTCATAAAAATTTGCAGATTCAAAATTACCATCTATTCCTAATCATTTGTAATATCTTGGTCAATAACATCTCTTAAAATTAATTGGTTCCCTTCTCCCAATTTACATGGCCAACAACTTGAGGCAATTATCAATTCTGTCTTGGATTATAGCAATAGCTTTCTTCTTAAGTAAGGTCTCTTTACTTCAACTATTTTTTCCCTCCAGGCATCTCCCCTGTCCAATACATTCTATATAAAACTACTAAACTGATATTCCTAAAACACAATTCTGACCATATCACTCTTCTATTTAGCAACTTCCTATTACCCCCAAGGATCAAATACAAATTTCTGTGTTCCAACTAGAAATGGAGTGGATGCCCCTCAGTTGGGGAATGGCTGAATAAATTATGGTATATGAATGTTTTGGAATATTATTGCTCTATAAGAAACAAATAGCAGGATGATTTCAGAGAGGTCTGGAGAAGCTTACATGAACTGATGCTAAGTGAAGTGAATAGAACCATGAGAATTATTGTACACGTTAGCAACAAGATTATGTGATGATCAACTGTGATGGACTTGACTCTTTTCAATAATGAAGTGATTCGGGGCAATTCCAACAGAATTGTGATGGACAGAGCCATCTGCATCCAGAGAGAGAACTATGGGGAAGGAATATGGATTACAACATAGTATTTTCACCTTTTTTGCTTTTTTGCAATAGTTGCTGCTGTTGTTGCTTGCTTGCTTGTTTTTTCTTATTTTCCCTCCTTTTGATCTGATTTTTCTTGTGCAGCATGGTAAATGTGGAAATATGCTTAGAATAATTGCACATCTTTAATCTATATTGGGTTTCTTTCTGTCTAAGGGAGAGGGGAGATTGGTAGGTTAGGAGAAAAATTTGAAACACAAAGTTTTGCAAGAGTGAATTTTGAAAACTATCATTGCATGTATTTTGAAAAATAAAAAACTATTTTTTAAAAATCTGATTGCAACCTACCCTTCCAGCTGTAGTGGAAAAATAATTCTTCACCTCTATTTAAGATCTGCCTTGTCTGCTTTCTCACTTATTTTATTGCTTTACATTCTAAATGTTATAATTAATTCAATTTTATTTTTTTCTGTTTTGGGCTCCCTCTGGGATTATAACCTCAACCCTAATTAATGCCTAGGTTTTCTCACCTGATACAAGTTATACTGTTAATTAACATTAATAGAATTTGAGGAATAGAGAACAACCCTCTTATATTGCAAAGAAAACAAAGAAAAGTCTATTATTACATAAAAATTTGCAAGTTGGCAGAACTAAAATTTTTTAGCTACCTAATTCTTTTGAGGTCTTTTAAATGTCTTTCAAGAGCTTGAGACCCTGTCTTTCAGATATGATTGTTTTCCTTCTTGCCCCTTCATTCCTTTGCATGCTGTCACACAGGTATCCTTTTCTGAGAAACTGAATAGTATAATTGTGTGTCAAATCTATCGGCTGCCAGGGCTGTGAACACCCAAGTTTCTAAATGTGTCCTTGAAACTTCTTCCTTTTTCCCTGTTCCTGATCTCATTTAAAGTCTATTTGCTTTCTATTACTGACATAGGTCCCTAGTGGTGCTTAATTGGTTATACTTATTGTAAGAGAAGGTTTATTTGAAGGAGTGGGTTAAAATTCAAAGAAATTCCAAGATTTATGATGCAAAAACAAACAAATAAAATGAATTAAACAATTAAAAAAAGAGAGAGAAGAAACCCAAAAATATGAAATAGTTTTAGAAAGAAATTTATTAAATCATTTGGTAGAAGAGAGACTGTGAAGTGAGGCTCCCTCTCATCCAGGTTCTGGAAAGTTTGTATTACATTAGATTTAGACAAATGGGCCAGCACAGTAACCACACATTCACAGGTAAGCAATTTTGCTGAGAGGGCAACTTGAGAATGAGATAGATGGAGATGGATATAAATAATTATGAATATTCAATAAAACGGAACAAAGCCTGAGCACAGACACCCAAACAAGAATTCTTTAGATGGATCCAGGAACTGCAAGGAATCCCAAATTCTTTGTAGCTCTCTCCAACATTTCTAGATAATTACTGTGGTTAAGTGACATTACAGGTGTGGACAATCTTTAATCACACAAAGTTGGATTTAAACATAATAATTTTTTTCCTGAACTATATGATAAATCACTTTCCCATGTGTCTATAAGGATCCTTTTATATTTATACACCATTATATATCCTATTTTTAACTGGATTTTTTAATTAACCAAAATCTGTCTTTTCTCTCTTTTTCCCACATTTTTTACCCAATCAGCAACTGAAAAAGAAAGAAAAACAAAATCCTTGTGACAAATATGTATAGTCAAGAAAAAAAAAATTCCACATTGGTCATGTCTAAAAAAAAAGTTTTAGTTTGCATTCTGAGTATACTTCTCTGTCAAAAGATGGGTAACAAGTTTCATTATGAATCATCTGAAATCAAGATTGCATTGCATTGATCAGAATTCTTAATTCTTTAAAAGTTGTTTGCCTTTGTAATATGTTTACATTTATAATATTGTTATTGTACAAATTGTTCTCCTGGTTCTGTTTACTTCACTCTGTTTTAATTCATACATTTCTTCCCAATTTTTTCCAACATTATCTTCACCATCATTTCTTAACAGCATTAGAATGTTTTGTTGTGTCATAACTTGACCAGCCATTTCAATGTTAATGGGTACCCCTTCCAATTCCAATTCTTTGACACAGAAAAAAAAAAAAAAAGAAAGAAAAACTGATAAATATCATTGTTTGTAGAGAACCTTTCATTCCTTTTTTTTTGATCTCCTTGATATGTACCTAGTATCATATATCATGTATTTTAGACTAGAGCTAATTTGCTTCCTGTAGAGTCAGAGACTTGTGAGAAAATTTTTAATCTTATTTATCTTAGATAAAATTGCATATGGCAACCAGTGATTAGTCCTAATACCAACTTGCATCTCACCCAAGATATTAAACTGTAACATTTTTGAGGGCAAAGATCTTATCATTCATTTTTGCATCTTCTGTATCACTGAGAATAGGTCTTTGATCCAACCCCATTTTTCCAGCCTTACTTCTATTACTTCTTTACTTTACATTAGTGATGTCAAACTCAAATGAGAATGAAGCCACTATATATACATGAGCATTCAGCTCCTTGTTGATTTAGCTTTAAAATATAACATTATCTAGATTTTGTTGTATTTTAATTTATTTTGGTAAATATTTCTCAAATTTATTTTAACCTGATACAAGTTGCACTCGAGTGTTGCCAGCTATGCCCCAAGCTAGTCAAACAATAGGGAAAATTAAGGAAGAACTAAACATAAAAAGTCACCCTGGATCTGGCATGGAATGAAGATTAGGATTCCAAGAGATGGAGATGAGATAAGTGCATTCTAGGTAAAGGACTCAGCTTGTGCAAAAGCACAGAAATAGATTAAATGCTAATTCAATGAATAGCTAAAAATCCAGTCTGACAGAAAATAGTATGTCTGCCAGGTAGTGTTCTGACTTAGTCTAGGTTTAGTGTATCAGTCTTGGAGTTGGAACAAAAGACCACCCAGCATTCAATAATAACAAATGATTTACTTAACAAAAGTATGAAAAGGCAATTTGGACACGAGTACAGCCTCGGTTCCAGTCAGTGCAGTTTTTCCATCCTCTGCATTTATAGTGGTGGGACACCTGCCAAGGGGAATGTATCAAGCTGGAGAAGTGCCTGATTATGCTCTGAAACTTTCCTACTTAGAGGACCAAGAAGTTATGCTGACACTTGGAGCGTTTGTCCCTGGGTCTAACTAAATTGGAAATCCAATTAAATCTTACATATAGTTTCATACTTTTAGGCATAAAGAAGGGACTAACCAAAGAGTTCTTTGCCTTTTCTAAAGTTCTGCTTTAGGAAACGCAGACTACTCCCCCCCCCCCCCCCCCAGTCCTTCCCCTTCCTGCTTCAGAGGCTGCTCAGTCAGTTTAGTTTTTGGTGATGAAAATCCTTTTAACTGCCTGCTGAACTACAAAGGGATATGCTGTCTCAGCCTCTGAGTTTGCAGGATTGGAGGGCCCTTTGGGTGTCTCCCTATTTTGCTGTCTCAAGTCTTTATCATATTTATTCTTTCCTGTTCTCAGGTAAATGAGTACTGGATGTAATATTGCAACAGAGATGCAGCAAAGCTTCTTTGACAGAACCCACTGGTAGCTACAGTAGCTAAGTCTAGTGAAGAACAAGTCAGCCATGAAGAGTCACTTGCTTGCTGACTAGGTCACTGATTCTATCTCCTGGTCCTTTGATCACTAAGAAAGTCTTAATCTTGGGGGCTCATCTCAGATATTTATTCACATAAGATCAGTAAAGTATAAAATAAGAGTAGAAGTGAGGTCGCATGGTGATTTGGTGGGATGTAGGGAGGCCAAAGTAGACGAATCTACCACATTGACTATCCCTGCTTTCTAGCTTCCAAGTGATATGGCTAATGTAGCAAATGCTATGGACCAGATAATGTGCTATAGGAGAACCAGATGCTGAACTTGGTCACATGAAGAATTCACAATAGCCATTCCCTTTGGTGAAAGGCTGGTTTATTTAGGAGAAGAGGTAACAGACAAAATGAAGAGAGACAATAGATAACAGGAGTGGTAAATATGAAATAGAATGGGAGAGCATAGGAAGGGGCTTTAATAATTAATGATGGAAGACAAGCTCCTCAGTGGAACACACAATTACCCAGGAGAAAGGAAACATCCCATGAGATTAGGGAATGCCCTTCGCTGGCAAGCTAAAAACTAAAAAGTTAGTTCGCTATGAGGTGGCTGATGTGAAGTTGAGAAGCATAGTGGGGTTAGGAGAGATATCACATGGCACTGGGAGAGGAGTAAGGGGAAAGATACTACGAGACAGAGTGTTGTGGTGAACTAACCCAAAGGGGCTCAACAAACATGGCATGGGCATGTGGATTTATTGGGAAAATTTAACAAACATGGCATGGGCATGTGAATTTATTGGGAAAATTTAACCTATGGGATATGACTGGGATTTCTGACAGGACATAATTGGGTTGCCTAAGACCTCCACAGAGGTGTGACCATGAAGCTAAACTGATCTTTATCAGAGATCCTGCCCGCCCCTAGGGAACAATTCCATCAATGCTCCAATTTCTCTCTCTCAATCACATCCACCATTCAGGACCTCATAAGGAGGAAAGCCACTTTCTGCTCATGCAATCAAGGTTAGCACTAGGTGCTGTATTTCCAATGGATTTTTCTGGTCAGCCCTTTGTGCTTCACTTTCCCCCTATGCTTTCTGACTGTCCTTTGTGTAATGGTTTAGCCTCTGACTAGATTTTTTTTTTTTAAATCAGCTTGCTAAGTTATTTCTTTATGTCAGATTATTTACGGAATATGAGTGGAAGCCACTAAAGCTTGGAATAATTTGATAGACAAGTCTACCACCTATTTAATTTTTAATCAAATTAATTAATTTGATTTTTAAAATTTAATTAAATAAAAAATTAATTAAAGCTTTTTATTTTCAAAATATATTCATGGATATTGGTCAACCTGCCATCGGGGGGAGGGAGGGGAAGGAGGTGAAAAATTGGAACAAAAGATTTGGCAATTGTCAATGTTGTAAAATTACCCATGCATATAACTTGTAAATAAAAAGCTATAATAAAAACAAATTTTTTCTAAATATATATATATATATATGTACCTGGATAATTTTTAGCATTCATCCCTACAAAACCCTGTGTGGAGTTTTTCCCTCCTTTCCCTCATCCCTTCCCCCAATTAACAAATGATCCAACATATGTTAAATATGTACAATTCCTCTATACATATTTCTACAATTATCTTGCTGCACAAGAAAAATCATCTCAAAAAGGAAAAAAATGAGAAAAAAATGTAAGCAAACAACACAAAAAGAGTGAAAATACTATGTTATGGTCCTCATTTAGTTCCCATTGTCCTCTTTCTGAATGCAAATGACTTTCTTCATCATAAAACCACTGGAACTTCACCACCCATTTTAGAGACAGGCACTGGACTGGGAAGTAGCTGAACTATGGAAACACCCGGCCTTGACAAGAATTGTCTGTGAAGGTTTCTAAGACAATCCAAGATGGTAAGTAGGAGAAACAAATAACAATGACTGAAATTTGTAATGTGTAATCTGATAATTCATAATCTGAAACTATATATTTCTATTAGACTGTTGTCATTAACAAGCCAGAAGCCCAGGATAAAAGGAAAGGAGGTGCTTCCTGGTCTGCATGAGCTCTCCTGGGTTTTTCATGTTCATGTGGGGAGCTGCCCTCTCTCAACTCTTTCCATGTATTTCCATAGAAACTCTGTTATAACATGCTACATGTGAGGGATAATCCCTACTATAATATTATTTCTTTTTCCGATTACTAATAAGAAATGCTTATATTTAAGATCTAACAGTATCATTGTGATGATGATGGGTTTGAGTAAATAGGAACATTCATTCCTATTTAAGTAAAAAGGAACATTGAGAGCTACCATAGTAACTAAAAGGAATGTATTATCTCACAACAGAGTCACTGCAAGATCCCCCCCCCCAAATTTTACTGTTAGCAAATAATGTGGTACTCCTAGAGTGGGACTTGCCAGTGTGGGAGCAGGTTACAGTAATCGAGTCAGACTAGTGTGAGTTGGCGTCCACACTTCCTCTGTAAGAGATATCAGGTGCTATAGTGTGGGTAGTCACTTTAAGTATCATTATGAAAGAATGATGATTGTGGGTGCCAGAGGTTAGGTGAAAGTGCGGGGCATGGAAGATCTGATAAATAGGAAGGAGACATCAGTGTATAGACTGAAATCACCAAGTAGGAGGATAGAGATCAGGCCAGAAAGCAAGGCTAGAAACCAACTACAAAACTCCTTAAGAAGAGAGGTCATTCCAGTTCTGATGGATCAGGCCATCCTCAGCAACGAGATCAACCAAATCATTTCTAATGGAGCAGTAATGAACTGAACCAGCTATGCCCAGAAAAAGAACTCTGGGAGATGACTAAAAACCATTACATTAAATTCCCAATCCCTATATTTATGCACACATGCATTTTTGATTTCCTTCACAAGCTAATTGTACAATAATTCAGAGTCTGATTCTTTTTGTACAGCAAAATAATGTTTTGGTCATGTATACTTATTGTGTATCTAAGTTATATTTTAATATATTTAACATCTACTGGTCATCCTGCCATCTAGGGGAGGGGGTGGGGGGGGGTAAGAGGTGAAAAATTGGAACAAGAGGTTTGGCAATTGTTAATGCTGTAAAGTTACCCATGTATAAATCCTGTAAATAAAAGGCTATTAAATAAAAAAAAAAAAAAGAAGAAGAGAGGTCATTGTGGGGAATGGTAGGAACTGGAAGTATCTGGAATCCATAACACTGAGAGAAGTGAAATGAACCTCAGAGTGCTGAATGATGGCAGAGGGAGGCAAGAGGAATAAGGAATGTGGCTATTTCTATTCTCAAATTTTTCTGAGACTCATAGTTTTGTGGTGAGTTTTTTCTGGAAATTCTGAGACATTTTCTATGCATTTATTAATGCTTGCTAAAGTTTTCCAGCAGAGGCTATCCTGTCTCTCACAACCCAATAAAATTTTTTTCTGAATGCTGGTACTTGGCATATCTATTTCTTTTTTATCTTCCTGTCTTCCTCTCTTTCTATTCTTTGGTCCTTCTCCCTCTCTTTTCATTTATCCCTCCCTTTCTTACCATTATTCATGGCTAGACTCCCATTGACTTTCCCTATCTCATAGTTTTCTCTTTTTATTCATCTCTATTTCCATCCATCCCTTATTCTCTACTTCTCTCTGACTTTCTATCTACTGTTTCTCTGTCTCTCCATCTATTTCTATCTGACCAGTATCTAGCCTTTCTCTTTCCTACCCTATCTTTCCATCTTTTATAAGATCTATGTCTCTGTTTATCTTCTCATATCTTTCTCCTTTTTCAATTTCTCTCTCCCTTCATATGTCCTTTTCTTTATTCTTGTCATTTTATCTCTCAGAATCTCTCTCATTTATCTCTTTCCCCTCTCATTCTTTCTTCCTCCTCAGGTTTTTCATATCCTATTTAGTTTTTACTTTCCCATCTCTCTGTCTCTCTCTCTTTCTCATTCACTCTCTCTCTTACTACTCTACCCATCATTCTCCTCATTTTCTTTCTTTCCTTTCATCTCTTGCTTTTGCTCCTTCTTCCTCTTTCCCATCCTCTTGCATTAGGTAAAGATACTAAGTGGAAGAAATGACTCATCTAGGATGTCTTTTTTCTTAACACTCTTGTTTCTCACATTTATACCAGACTTCCTGCCTACAAGTGTGAATAGAGAAGGAAAAAGAGTTGTGAGAACATAAGTGACAGAGCAAAAGCCCTGAGAGATAATGATAGCTTCAGCTGATTACAATTTTATATATGTATGTGTGTATGTTTACAAATGTATATAAAATTTTATTTGTATCTTACAAGGCTATGAAGTGCAAATATTATTTGTGTCTAGTTTACACATAAGGAAACTGAAGCCAAGAAAGCTGCTGTGGGGCTAAGCTAAGTGGCGAAGTGGATATAGCACCAGCCCTGAAGTCAGAAGGACCTGAGTTCAAATCTGACTCAGACATTTAACACTTCCTGGCTGTGTGACCTTGGCCAAGTCACTTAACTCCAATTGCCTCAGCAAAAAAAAAAAAAAAAAAAAAAAGCAAAAGAAAGAAAAAGGAAGAAGAAAAAAAAAAAAGAAAGCTGCTGTGATAAACCTATGGTCATAGACACAAGCCAGTAAGTGGCAGTCAGAAATTAAAGTCAAATTTTCTAACTCTTTACTCAGGTTTCTGTCTTGCATTTAACAAAACAAAACAAATCAATGATAGAAGGAAGCTTGTATATTTCTCAACTGCATTTTTTTTAGACTGTGGAAACCAGCATCATAGGAATATAGATTAAGATCTGAAAGAGATCCCTCTCATTTATTTATAGATGAGGAAAGAGAGCTCTAAAGAGTTGTGACTTTCCAAAGTCATCTATCTTAATGAGTGGAAGAACTGGGATTTTAACCTTAAAGCCTAGACTCCAAATATGGACTTTTCCCATCACTCTATGCCCCCAGAATGCCAAATGTGGATTCCCTAATACCCTAGTTTAATCCGGATTCCACTACTTACTGTATGACCTTGATCACTTAACCTCTCTGGGTCTTAGTTTTCTCATCTATAAAATGAGGGAATGAGACCAGGTAACTTCTAAGAAACCTTTCAGTTATCATTCAATGCTTTCTCCTCACCAGCTTTCCCTAAAATGAGGCTTGACCCAGAACTTAAGGGACTGAATGATAAGCAAATTCTTTGATAGAAGTCAAGATAGTAGTCCTGACCAGCCTTGAGAAAACATCTGGAGCTTAATCTCATTTATGTTGATAGAAGGAGCAAGGTCAGAAGGGTGGAAGGCTCAAGATGCCATCTGCCATCAGCCACTACTAATAAGGTAAGCAGTCAGTTTGAGAGAAATAGAGAGAGACAGAGAGAGAGAGAGAGAGGGAGAGGGAGAGGGAGAGGGAGAGGGAGAGGGAGAGAGAGAGAGAGAGAGAGAGAGAGAGAGAGAGAGAGAGAGAGAAAGATTGAAAAAGAGACAGACAGACAGAGAGACAGAGTCAGAAAGAGATAGAGACAGAGAGAGAGAAAGACAGAGAGAGACAGAGAGAGAACACAGAGAGAGAGAGAGAGAGGAGAGAGGGGGGGAAGGTAGAAAGGGAGGAAGGAAGGGAGGGAGCACCCTGAGAAATTACAGAAGACATAAAGTGATGGGGCATCTACACATAGGTTCAAATTTAACCATTCATTCATTTATTCAGCAAAAGTTTAATAAACACCTTTTTTGGCTTTGGTAATCTGCTTTCTTTAGGCCTATTCTTAACTGTTATACCTGTTTGATTAAAGTCTCCTTGTTACTTTTTTTCCCCTGGCCCTTACATGCCTCATTTGTCCTTTTCTATTTTCTTTCTGCACTCATTGGTAATCTTATATGTTTCCATGAATTCAGTCTTAGGTGGATGACTCCCAAATGCATATATTCAACCCAAATCTCTTTTTTATATTTCAGTTACTACTGGATATTGACAGAGAGGAATGGGATATCTTGGAAAATGTCTTACCCTTAAGCAGAAGTCTGAAAATTGTAGGTCAGAGATGAGATCAAAATGAAGGCAATGTATCAGCATACTGAGCTTGCTGCCTTTAGTAAACTTTCAACTTCCCTAGATTACAGATTTGGTTTGTTTACCTTTCAGTCTGGTTTTCAGCCAATCAGCAATATTTTGCAGCAATTTAGGATAGGTAAGTAACCCCCTTCACTGGAGAAGAAAGGTAAAGAAAGGGGGAATCATTTAAAGGAGAAAAAGATGACTTCTTGGAAAATACTTGCCATGTAGCTGGCAAAGTTTATTATCAGAATAAGACATTCCTTGTTCAAAGGCAGGAGACAGGGAGAGGGTAACCAAACGCTTTTACAATTGGGAGATAGGTTCCTTTAGACAAAATTGATGATGTGAGTAACCATTTTGGCCAAACTGTAAGTGCACTCTTATCCAAGAACAAGAAGTAATTGTTAAAAGAATGAATTCAAACCATCCGATTTTACTGTGGTCTTGCAGAAGTTATTATATTATATACTTTTTTAAATAATGGTCGGGAACTTTGATAAATGGTCAAAGATTATGAATGGACAATTTTCAGGTGAAGAAATTAAAAGCATCTATAGTCATATAACATGCTAAATAAATTTTTAAATAAAGAAAAGAAATAGTAGGTGGGGACTTTCTATTATTACTACATTTAGTGGTTGGAGGGGAAGATCCCTATGTTGTTAGTCCACCAAAATGTCATAAAGTTATTGTGGTTCCTATTTCCTCCCAAATTATTTCTTCCTGAATTTCCTTTTGTCACTCCAAACTTAGCATCTCCCTTCCTAGAAATGTACTTATTTCTGTTGAGGATACCTTTAGCCTCTCTGAACTTAGGTTTATAACCTTAAAATCTTCCTTTTTTCCTCATTTCTGTATCTAATCAATTGCCAAGCCCCATCTATTGTCCTTTATTGTTCTCTATCTCATCCATCTATCTCTTCTTCATTTATTCAAAAAGACTAATCGCCTCTTGCCTAGTCTTCTATAAGAAATTCCTAGCTGGTCTCCCTACTCCCAGTTGCTTTCTTCTCCAATCCATCTTTCAGATGGATGCCAAGATAATCTTCCTGATACACAGATTTGATCCGGGCATCTATTGCTCAAAGACCTCAGTGACTCCCTATTGCTAAAGGATAAATAGCAATTTTTAAATTAATATGGTAACTAAGGCCTTCTATAACCTGATTTAGTATAGATGTTTAATAAATACTTACTGATTGTTTGATTAAACCTATCTTTCAATTTTATTTCATGTATTATTCTCTTGCATAGACTGTGCCAGCCAGACCAGACTTCAGGTTGGTCCTGGAATTTGACATTTCCTCTCTTAAATCTGTTTCCCATGACCGGAATGCACTTCTTAGTTTTGGGCTTTTTAATCTTTCTTCCAGATTCAGCTTGGGTTCTATCTATTCTTCAAAGCCTTCTTTAACTCCCCAAAGTTATTACTACTCAATTCCTTATATGGAAATACGTTTTCCAGAATTGCCCATATTTAACCTATATCAGATTGCTTGCTGCCTTGGGGAGAGGGGAGGTAAGGAAGTGTAGAGGGCCAGCACAAGCAGATCTCCTAAAAAGCTATGCAGGGATTAAAATACTTTCTGTGCCGCTGTGGACTGATTTGCAGCAAGCTCACCACTCTTCTGTGACCAAGGTTAAGAATGGGAGGTACATCAGGATGAATACAGAGAGGCTTGGAGAGACTTACATGAACTGATGCTAAGTGAAATGAGCAGAACCAGGAGATCATTATATACTTCAACAACGATACTGTATGAGGATGTATTCTGATGGAAGTGGATTTCTTCGACAAAGAGAAGATCTAACTCAGTTTCAATTGATCAATGATGGACAGAAGCAGCTACACCCAAAGAGAGAACACTGGGAAGTGAATGTAAACTGTTTGCATTTTTGTTTTTCTTCCCAGGTTATCATTACCTTCTGAATCCAATTCTTCCTGTGCCACAAGAGAACTGTTCGGTTCTGCACACATATATTGTATCTCGGATATACTGTGACATATTTAACATGTATAGGACTGCTTGCCATCTGGGGGAGGGAGTAGAGGGAGGGAGGGAAGTCGAAACAGAAGTGAGTGCAAGGGATAATGTTGCAAAGAAATTTTTTTCAAAAGAAAAAAAAGGAAAAAAATAAAGTTACTTCACTAAAAAAAAAAAAAAAAAAAGAAGAAGAAGAAGAAGAAGGGGAGGTACAAGAAGTGCTGCTGGCATGAGAATGCGATCAATCTGGGAATCATCCATGTGGATGAGTAGCATTCAGGAAGGCATGTCTAACAGAAGCATAAGAGCCTTGACTAGAAATGCCCGTATCAGGAACCATACATCGCAAACTGGACAATTTTATAGTTGTGTTGCCATTAACGGATGGGTATTCTTAGTTTCTGCTTAATGTTAATACCTAGCTAGGATGTAAACTAACTAACTTAGAGACATCTGGCGCCATTGCTACCTTAGCTTGAAGAGTATATAAACCCTGGCTCTCAGATCAATAAATGAGCTTGCCCTCCTGTCCGCGTCATGCTTTCTCCTCGGTGAGGTCCCCGAGCTGGTCTCAAGTGGCGCCCGAAAAGAAGAGACCCCTAATCATTGTAGGCTCCGGAGCGACACTGGTGAGAGGGGCAACAGGAGGGAATGGAATCAACCCGCGTAGCGGGTACCAGAGGAAGAAGCGGAGCTGTAGTTTCCATTTAAGCCGTGGACTCATTTGAATTTCACTTTGTTTAATTTAGCAAAATGGGGCGATCTCAATCTGGAGAAAAACAAAGACAGCTGTATTTGAAAGTGTTGAAGGTAGTACAAGACCACGAGTAACTTATAGCTAAGGACCAATTAAAGCTATGTATAGAGAAGTTCTGCCCCTGGTTCCTCTTGACCAGAATAAATGGGAGACTATAGGAAAGCAGATGAATGAAAGGTTTAGGGTAGAAGGTCCTAAAGTTTTCAGATTTCCCTGAAACTGTTTCCTCTAGTTGGTTGTTTACAATGTCCCGAAAATGTACCTTTAAGCTACAAAAACGTTGTAGCAAAGAATGAGAGTGAAGAGGAAGAAAAAGAGCTACAGACGAGGAGGTTTAGAACATTTGCGAAACACAGGGACTAAAAGCAAACATTTCCCAAAACTACCCCAGTGCTCCTCCTCCTCCTTCCCACCATCCTTAGGAGGAGATAGAAAAAGTTAACCAGAATGAGCCTCCAAAGAGGAAACCAAAGGAACTGCAGTTAACCACGGTACCACTGTACCTTAGGGCAGCAAAAGAAACGGAGCAAGACATTCCCCTTGATATGCAAATGTGCCAGGCTTTGGACCTTCCTGATCCACAGAATCCAAGCCAGGCTCACAGAGAGCAATTCAGAGTACTGAAAGAATTAAAGACTAGGACATCATAGCACGGGGCCAACAGCCCCTGTGTAAAAGCCTACATAGAGACAATAGCAAATTCAGTCTTGTGCCCGCTTGACTGGTACCAAGTATCTAAAACTGCTTTGGATGAGAAAGATTATTATGCATGGAAAGCTGTTTTTTATGAGGAATGTCAGAAAATGGACCGACAAAACAGACAATTTGAACAATTGACAGGGACCGGGGTTTAAACTCCCCTCGATCACTAAGGATATTCAGGCGTACAGGCAAACTGTCGACGGCGCCCCAAGATTCTGGGCTCAGATACCAGGAAAAATAGATAGGATTACGAAAATATTGCTGACAGCAAATGAGGGCTTCCCCGATTTCTTAGACAGATTGACTCAAGCTACACAGAGGAGTGTTAGTGATACAGACGCAGCATCCATAATTTTACAAAAACTGGCTCGGGAAAATGCTAATCTGGAATGCCGCAGGGTATTGGCCAGAGGAAAGAAGGATGCCTCTAGCAAAGGTGATACAAAGATGTCCGGGAATTGGGGTTACAGCACATACAGTAGGAGTAGTCTTGGAAGCCACGGCTATGGCAAAAAAAAAAGGTGACAAATGTTTTTCGTGTAAGAAATCAGGACATTTTAAAAGGGAGTGCAGGAAAAATAAAGGAACAGCTAGACTACCCTCTTATCCACCCCCGCTCTGGCTCAAGTGTCATAAGGGATGGCATTGGGCTAATGAAAGTCGATCTCAGCAAGGAAACTCCATGAGGGGCTCCTCCACCACCAACAAACAATAGGGGCTGCTTTTCAAATGATTCCTTCCCTGCCAATAACAGTCCGTTAGTTCTTCAACGACCAATAGAAGGTTTAAGCCAACAATCTGGCTCTCTAGTATTTCCTTAGCTAGTAGCAAGATGTTACAATGCACTTTTAAAAAGGCACTGCTGTGCCTGCCTCTCTTATTGGAACTCTAAGATCTGGACTTTGAGGACTTGTAACTGGTACATATCAGGTTGCTTTTTAGGGATAGTAACTTACACAATGTTATTCCTGCTGACCATCAAAGGCCAGTCATGGTTGTACTCCATACAGGGGGGGATACAGAAGTCAGGAAATGTGATAGGGAAATTAGTATTGACCCCAAATGTTGTTTATGCACATCCAAATGCTGATTCTTCATTGCAAGGTTGGTGGGTACAAGAAATAACCATGGAGTGACCAATGCTTGAATTAATTATTGAGGGAAGAAAATTTAAAGGTCTAAAAGATTCTAGAGTAAATGGTTCTGCCATAACCCTAAAATACTGGCTGCCTTCATGGGCTTTGGAAATGGACAATACCCTTCTTCAAGGTGTTGGTGGAGTATAGATAACTCTCCATAATGTACAATAGTTATGGTGGCAGAAAGGCCAGATAGAAGGGGCATTTAAACCTCAGCTTCCTGTGAATTTATGGAGTTGTGATATAGTACAGGATTTGGGGATTAAAATAGGAACAGGGTATTTCTATTAACTGCTACAGTTGAGAAAGTGGAGATCCCTCCTATACATGGAAGGAAGAACCCCTGATTTGGGTGGAAGAGTGGCTCTTAATAAAGAAAAATTGTAAGTTTTGGACATCATAATCAAAGGGCAGTTAGAAAAAGAACATATTGAACCCAGCACTAGTGATGAGGTTTGAATGCCCTCAATTCCTGGTGGTCATGAGCTTAGTAGCAATAAGAGAGCTATTAAATATCCCCTTTAATCAGCTGCAGATTTAAAATGAAAGAATTCACTTATTCCGGAATTATTATTTGCAAAATGAAAGTTTATTGTTGGATAGAAACCAGTTTGCCAAGGGACTGACTTGTATAATGGCAAAGACCTATTAGGGAAATGGAGTTTTATGCTGAGAGAATCAGTGGGCAGAGTCCTAGCAGCTAAGCAAGCTACCTTAGGCCTTCTGCAAGGAGCTGAGCCAAAGGAAGCTGTTATATTAAGTATTTTGGTGGGGGCTGGGACAGCCCAAGTTAATCAGACCAAGATTTCTCAATTGAATGAGAATTTAGAATTCCTATGGGAGTTGATTTGCCCCTGAATATTATTGTTTCTCTTATCCTGGGAGGATGGACCCTGTCTTCAGACTCCTTAGAGCCTGAGAGATCCTAATCTCTGAGATCAGAAAAGGGGACACAATCTCTAAGGGTGATAATCTTAAAGGGAACACAGCTTCAGTAAAGGAAACAGTTTCCCTCCCTCTTCACTAGTCCCTGGAATTCTCCCATAATTGCTGTTTAAAAAAAAACAGATTTTAGGAAAATTAATGAAAGAATGGAAAATATGGAGTTTTATAGCCTGGGGTTGCCATCTCCGGATATGGTCCTAGCAAGTTGGCCATTATGAGTTGTTGATTTACAGGATTATTTCTATACTATTCCCATTACAGAAATAGGATTGCAAATATTTTGCTTTTTCATTGCCTACTATTAATCTTAAAGCCTCTCACAAATGTTATCAGTGGAAAGTTCTATATTTTGTAAATGAATAAAGAACAGTCGCATAATGTGTCAACAATATGTGAACCAAATCCTCCAACCCATTAGACAACAATGGTCACAATTCATTATCTTACATGCTTATCCTACAAAACAAGAATTACCAATTATTCTTGAAAATTTGACAACAGTTTGAAAAGTATGGACTGACAATAACCTCAGAAAAAACCCAATGGGGAACTCCTATATGATTATTTAGGTCATATTGTCAGATTTCAAGAGATCACACTTCATAAAGTACAGTTAACGAAAGATACTTTGAAAACATTGAATGATTTCCCAAAACTGATAGGAGATATAAATTGGGTCAGACCTTAATTAAAGATTACCATTGTTGATTTGCAACCTTTATGTGCCATTTTACAAGGGACACCAGAATTAAATTCCCCTCAACAAATAACACAATCTGCTTTAGATTTATTCTAGATCATAAAAAAGAAACTTCATGATGGTAAACTATCAAGAATTTCATCAGATATTATCGAGCTTACTATCTTAGATACTTTTAGACAGCCTATGGGTGTATTACATTATTAGGACCAGATATTTGAATGGTTGTTCCTTTCATCCCAAGGGTCAATAACCCCTTATCCCTTACAAGTGGCAGAATTAATACAAAAAATTATTGGGTCAAGCTAGGCAAATTCATGGAAATGGCCCTCATGTAATTCATCAACCATATATCCAGCAACAACTACAAAGTTTAATACTACAAAATCCTGAGTGGCAAATCCTTCTATGCACTAATACAAGAACAATAGATAACATTTACTCACATCCTATTATTCAATTTGTAATAAGATAGCAATGAGTGTTTCCAAAAATAGTACAAAAATAAACTATTCAAGATGTTATAATTGTTTTTACAGATGTCACAAAAAATAGGTGAGCAGTCTGGAAGCTCTACGTCATCCCCTCTATTGCTTTCATATTAATTCACACTCAAAATTACCTAGACCAATATATGAAGAGAATTCTATTATAGATCAGTTGGTTAGCTTATATTTTCACAGTTCTATAGGCACAGAACCTCACCTAAAACATCATCAGTCAGCTGAATCCCTGTGCAAACAATTTTATCACTAGAAAGCAGGCAAGCATATAGTGAAGTCTTGCACTTCCTGCCTTCCGTATTGTCTATCTCGTGGTGTGCAGATAAATCCCAAAGGACTAAAACCTCTAGATAGTTGTCAAATGGATATAATTCATTATTCCCTTTTTGACTTTTATTCTTTATATACGTCCTACAGTGGCTACTCTCCAGACAGAAGTCTACAGCTCATGTTTTTGAACATATACTTTCTGTTTTTGCTTATATAGGTGTACCTAACTCTTTTAAAACAGATAATGATCCAGCTTGTACATCATCTACATTTAAACAATTTTGTCTGTATTATAATATTGAACATAAGCTTGGCCTGCCATATAATCCACAGGGGCAACAAAAAAGTGTCATTAAAACATTCCTATAAAAACAAAAAGAAGGGGGATATGGAGATAAGCCACATATGAGGCTGGCCAAAGTTATAGATATGCTCTTAATTTTTTGACACAATGATCAAGGCTTTTCCCCAGCGGAACATTTCTTTGATGAACACAAAACAGTCTGTTCTAAGAGAAACTCCTTACGATGAGTCATGTGGAAGGATCCCAAAACTGAGCAATGGAATAGGCACATAAATTGTTAATATGGGGTCAAGGTTTTGCTTGTATACTTCCATATGTGGAAGGGCCAAAGGAGAAGGAACCAATTTGGATCCTAGAGAGGAACATCAGCATGGTACAAGGGGCTATACAAAAAAGTACAAAATGTGGCCCTGAATCAGGAAAAGAGACCCGAGAGAAGTGGCCATAGAGTCGTAGACATCATCCAACAAAGATCCTGATTCTCTTGCTGACGGCCCTGATAATGGGAGGAGTAGCTGGCAGAGAAGCAGGAAAGGAAAAAGATAAAGACATTAATTTATGGACATTCATTCGGGTTAGAACTATGGACAAGAATCAACTAGTGGGCCAAGTCACAGTATTGGGGACAGGAAGGTTAACAGAAGAAATATTTACAGCCCATTACACAACAAGGACTCAGGCCTACACCGACTAACCTGTATTAAATTTCATTTACAAAGGATATAATCTTTAGCCACTCATTTGTTTTACTAACTACATTGTGGGCAATTGTGTGACAGTTAGAAATCAGAGTATTACTACTAAAAGAATTTGCTCTGCATCTTCAGCTTATAACATATCATTCTTTTTTTTAATAGCTTTTTATTAAGTTATATGTATGGGTAATTTTACAGCATTGACAATTGCCAAACCTTTTATAACATATCATTCTTACAGATAACTTTTTCTCATAATGAATCATTGATTACAATCAGACATCAGAGTACTTTAAACCCTTGTTTTAACACCACACCAAGTTGGGCAGGAAATCATCCACATTGAGTCCAGTGTAGTAGTCCCTATCATAGTTTGGAGTTTGGAGACCAGGAGTCAACAAAACAAGAATTGGGAAACATTAGGAAGGATAGAGCCTGTTTTTCTTTCTCCCAAAGGAACACTACAAACTGAGTTATGGAAGGCCATTGCAGCCTTAGGAGTGACATATTACAGAGCAGATGCTCTGGCAATGCTATTCATACATATTACAATGAATCCACTATTACCACGTTTCAACAAAGATCATGAATTTATGATATGTAATACCGCTCAAGTAAATTTTGCTAAAACAGGTGACATCTATAATGTTACCACAAAGTTTTGCATCATTCTATGGTGCTTTAATGGAACATCCCTTAAGCAATTTTTTTTTTTTTTTTTTTTTTTGCTGAGGCAATTGAGGTTAAGTGACTTGCCCAGAGTCACACACCTAGGGAGTGTTAAGTGTCTGAGATCACATTTGAACTCAAGTCCTCCTGACTTCAGGACTGGTGCACCACCTAGCTGCCCAGTGGGACATCCTTTAAATCAAACATCGTTGTGCTGATTACTGAGCAACCTAAATATCCCCTGTATTCTGTTAAGGCTACAGGAAGGTGGTATCAATCCCCAGCAGATAAGAGTCCTCCAAGATATACATAAAGGGCTACAAAAAGGAACGGTACATAGAAAAAGATGTGGTGGTTGCATTATATTTAGTATTGTATTGCATTATTGTATTTTATAATTTCTGTAATAGCTTCTACACAATCAGTGCATGCTGTGAGAAATTCTGTACAAACTGAAGAGTCTTCACAAGATTTGGCAAGAAATGTATCTAAGGCTTCAAAGGCATAATGGCTTGTAAATCTTGATTTTGAACACAAATTAGATGCTTTGTAATCCACAGTAATTGCTACTGGGAATTAGTTAGACTTATTAGAAATAAGATTTCAATTACACTGTGATTATCGCTTTACATGTGTATGTATGATACCTATAATCTTTAATTATACAAAACTTAACTGGATTAAAATAAGGAATGTTACTTGGTATATAGGGTAACTGTACATTGGACAGAAATTTAGACTGGTTTAAAAATGTTACATCGGATATTAAAAATAGCAAAATTGCAATTGATGAAAATGGTTTAAGTAAAGATATATTGGAAATTTTGAAACAGATAATTCCCTTTAATAATATGGAAAGTATGATTTTGTAATTTGGCTTGTTTTTCTTACTCCTGATGCTAATATGTGCATGTGGATTATCCCTGTTTAAAATTGGTTCTAAAGAGTTAAAAGAAAAGGGGGAGATGTAGATGTCCAACAACAAGCAGATCTCCTAAAAAGTTAAGCAGGGGTTAATATACTTTCTGTGCAGCTGTGGACTGATTTGCAGCAAGCTCACCACTCCTCAGTGACCAAGGTTGAGAATGGGACATGCTGAACTGATTGAGAAGTACAAGAAATGCTGTTGGCACAAGAATGAAATCTGAGAGTCATCTATGTGGACATGTAAGTTTCAGAAAGGCATGTCTAATATAAACTTAAATGAACTTTATTAATGAGGCACCCACCTGTCCTGAGTCATACTTTCTCCTCCGTGAGGTCCTTGAGCTGATCTCAAAGGAGTGAGAAAAATTTGGAAGACAATGTCTTACAAAAATGAATGTTGAAAATTGTCTTTACATGTATTTGGAAAAATAAAATACTATTGAAAAAATAAAATTCTTTATCCCTCAAATTGCCTTGTATTTACTTATTTATATTAAATGTTGTGAAATATTAGCATGGTTTAACAGATAAAGAACCATGTCCTGAGTCAAGATCTGTGTCACCCTGGGGGAATCACAGTCTATCATGCTTCAGCAGAGTGGACTCATGAGCTTTCCCTTTCTCTAGCCCTTGATTCTCCAAGGAATTTCACTCCCAAACTTTCTTGGAAGCAAAAAGTCCAGAGAAGCTAGAATAGATTTTAAGAAAGAATAATGTCATGAAAAGAACCACAGCGTGGAACTCAGGAGCCCAGTTATAGTGGTTCTCACTTTGCCACCAACTCCTTGAGTAACCTTTTCTTTTAGGAAGGTCTGAGGGAACTTCTTTGTAAAATAAAGTTGTTGGATCATGTGATTCCCAAAGGCTCCTTCCAGCCCTAATGTTCTAGGTTACTAGTAGAAGGTATTTAGGCTTATATGACTGAGTAGTTGCTATCTTAGAATTATTTTTGACTCTTCCCTCTCCCTTATCCCGGCTCCATCCCACCTCCATCCCTGTAACCAATCAATTTCCAAGTGTTGACAATTCTACCTCCAAAACATTTTTTAAATATTTCCTTTCTCTATATTTATCATTTTAGTTCAAGTCCTTGTCTCTTAGCTGGACTCCTGAATACCATTCTAATTAGTCTTCCTGTCCTAGGTATCTTCTTTCTCTAGTCCAGCCTCCATCCAACAGTCCAAATGATATTTTAAAATCGTATTTTATTTTTCCAAATACATGCAAAGATAGTTTTCAACATTCACCTTTGCAAAACCTTGTGTTCCAATTTTTCCTTCCTCTTTCCCTCCCTCCTTCCTCAAGATAGAAAGTAATAGGATATAGGTTAAACATGTGCAATTCTTCTAAATATATTTCCATATTCATCATGCTACACAAGAAAAATCAGATAAAAAGGGGAAAACAAAGAAAAGGAAAAAAAACAAGCAAACAACAACAAAAAAGGTAAAACATACTATGCTTTGAACTACATTCAGTCTCCATAGTTCTCTCTCTGGATGTGGATGACACTTTCCATCACAAGCTTATTGAAATTGTCTTGCATCATCTCATTGTTGAAAAGAGTCAAGTCTATCACAGTGAATCATCACATAATCTTGTTATTTTGGACAATATTCTCTGGTTCAGCTCACTTCATTTAGCATCAGTTCATGTAAGTCTTTCCAGGCTTTTCTGAAATCAGCCTGCTCATCTTTTTTTATAGAATAATATTCCATTACATTCATATACTATAATTTATTCAGCTATTCTCCAACTGATGGGCATCCACTCAATTTCCCCAAATGATATTCTTAACACATAATTCTGACCATATTACTTCCCTTTTCAAGTAGCCTTAATTGCTTGCTATTGCTTCTTCAAAAAAATATAGATCCATCTGACATTCAAAGCTTTATATGACCTATAGCCACATCCTCATTCTAGATTGAATTCCTATTATTTCTCTTAATTAGGGCCATTCACTATAGCAAGTGGAATGAAGACTTTCTAAATTCAGGAATTTTTTCAAAAAGGAAGTAACTTGACTTGTTTCTCATACACATTACATTTTCTTTACTTGCAAGCAAATTTTTCTCTAAATGAATAATTATATGGTCAAAGAAATAATCTGTTCTAGGAAGGAGAAAAAGAAGTCCATACATAAGATGCATAGGTCCAAAAGAGTTTTACTGAAGACGATTATTTAAAACCAGTGAAGAATAGGAAGGATGGATTTCTAATTCTATGTTCAGATTGGGGCAATGATTTTGAAACTTTCTAGACTGGGGTGGTCTGCAGCTCAAGAAATGGTTTGCCACCCATCCCTTTCTGTATAGGAAAATTCTGATCTCTGATGTGTATTTGAGATGTTTCTTCCCTTTAAGAGGATTCTTTGGAGGATGATCAGTGGAGAGCTTTAGGATCTCTGAGCACAGAAATTGAAGGAGGTGAGAATACTTCCTGAATATTTCCTGGAATATTTCTTGATTTACTCAAATTACAACTTGGTACAAGGCGGTTGGGAGGGGGGGATATGGAGGGTCTTATTTATTTTGCCAAAAGAAGAACAAAGAAAAGATAAGATCATTAGATCACAGATTGCACGAAAGGAATAATATAAAAGGTCAGTTCTTTTTTTTTTTTCTTTTTTTTTTTAATTTAATAGCCTTTTATTTACAGGTTATATGCATGGGTAACTTTACATCATTAACAATTGCCAAACCTCTTGTTCCAATTTTTCACCTCTTACCCCCCACCCCCTCCCCTAGATGGCAGGATGACCAGTAGATGTTAAATACATTAAAATATAAATTAGATACACAATAAGTATACATGACCAAACCGTTATTTTGCTGTACAAAAAGAATCAGACTCTGAAACAGTGTACAATTAGCCTGTGAAGGAAATCAAAAATGCAGGTGTGCATAAATATAGGGATTGGGAATTCAATGTAATGGTTTTCAGTCATCTCCCAGAGTTCTTTCTCTGGGCGTAGCTGGTTCAGTTCATTACTGCTCCATTGGAAATGATTTGGTTGATCTTGTTGCTGAGGATGGCCAGGTCCATTAGAACTGGTCATCATATAGTATTGTTGTTGAAGTATATAATGATCTCCTGGTCCTGCTCGTTTCACTCAGCATCAGTTCGTGTAAGTCTCTCCAGGCAAAAGGTCAGTTCTTAAGAGTATATTTTACTCTTGATGCAAAAGGGAACAAGTGGACTGAAAAGGCCAAATCTGTACTTAAGCAAAATCACTGGTAAGTCATGAGGAGTATAGACCCAAATGGGAGACTTGAAACAGATGAGGAGGGCTTCAACTAAGGTGCTAGTTCATTGAGCTGAGATTAGGAATCACAAACGTAGAAATGCCAAAATTTGTCAATTTGATTAGACTTTGATTAAGAGAGAATGAGGTGTCAAAGATAATGCCAAGGTTATGAACTGGGGAGATTAGAAGAATAGTGATTCCTCCATTCCCAAATAAATATATCCAAATTATCATTGACTATATATTTTTTAAATGCTCCTTATTATTAATTAGAGAAATATTCAAATAAAAGCAATTTTGAGTTTCCACCTCACATCCAGCATCGGCAACAGAAGCAAAAATGATAAATACTGGAGAAGCTAAAGGAAAAAAGGCACACACTAAACCACCGTATGTATTGTTACAGCTATTCTGGAAAGCAGTTTGGGAAAGTACATGCTACACACATAGAGATGCTTTCAAGGCTCAAGTACCACTTTCTAAAAGCATTTCCTGATCTTCCCAGTTCTAAGTAGTGCCCTCCCCCTCCCCAATTATTTTGTATTTACAGTGTGTATATACATATACACATACATGCACACATACTTATGTGTGTGTGACCTTGATATATCTGTGTACACAATCAAGCAACAAATATTTATTAGGTACCTGCTGCGTGGTGTAGACCGCACGCGGTTCTGGGAACGTAACTGCAGTGCCTGATCTCAGAGAGCTCACATTCAGTAACCGGGGAAGGGGTTTAACCTAGATAATCACAGACTCTGTGAGTGGAGCCACAGGGAATAAAGCGTCATGACTTTTTTAGGAGGAGTAATGCTGATTTGATTATCGTTACCTGAGCAAGAAAGGAAGTGGGGGACAGGGCGGGAGACCTAAACTGGCTCGGCTCTGGTTCTCAGGCACACAGGCAAATCTACGTTGTATAGTACACGGCAGAAGCTTAAGAAGGGCTGGTTGAACTGATTGACATCAGGACATTCTGCCAAGGACCCCCGGCAGGTACCCCTCCAGGGCGCTTACTTCTTGGCGCCATCTTGTGGCCACTCCCGGCTCCGCTTTCCAGATACGCCCTTTTGCACTTGCGTTGTAGATACCGTTTCCCTTTCCTCATGTATCCTCCGGTACATGGTACCCTGTAGGGCTTCACAACCCGCCCTTCAAGAACTCCCGCCCCTCACTCAAGGCGCTCAACCCGCGCCTATATCACAGTCCAATTCAGGCCCATCTGCAGGGCCCTAGTCAGAGCGCGAGGCTCTCTGATTGGTCTATTTTTAGACCCGGGAGAAAAATCAGGTACTTTATTGGCTCCTTCTCTGGTCCTGTCCCGCCTCCTCCCAGCTCTCTCCTGCCTGACTTCTCACCTGCGCCTGCGTAAAGGGAGAAGTCGCTGCCGGGGCCGGAGCCCGGGAAAGACAGACTAGGAAAGGGGGAAGGGCTGAGCTGGGAGACTTCACGTGGCTTCGGAGTTAGCGGGTCGTCTGCAGAACCGGAATCGCCCCTTCACTCCAGAGCACCATGCCTGGGGATAGCAACCCCCAGGGCGCGGCGGCAGCGGGGCACGAGACCCCCTTTCGCTTCAGTCCGGAGCCCACGCTGGAGGACATGTGAGATGCGCGCCCCCCTTCCTCCGGTCCGGGATGCTGCCCGTCCCGTGGGAGAAAATGGCGGGGTGGGGTGGGCGGGGTCCGTGCGGAATCCGAGGCTTGCTGCGACCCCAGTGATAACTGCCTACACTAAAATGAAGTCTGGAGAAAGCCGAGAACTCTGTGATTTAGTTATGCTTCCAATTCTCTTTTGCAATTGGTAGTTTAGTTGCCTGGTGCACCCAGCGGATATGTAACTTGCCTCGGGTCATTCTTATGGATTTGAACTTGGGTCTCAAGTCCTCTCTCTGCCATCCTGCTTCGACTACATCAGTAAAGGGGTGGAAAAGCTGTTAGGAGAAGTCATTTGTCCAAGGTCCTCCCAATTCGTTAAGTGTTATACATACAAAGAGTGGGGGACCCGCAATTGAGGGATGGGGGTGAAAGTAATAGCATTCCCCACTTGCTGTGAGGATCAAATGAGATGCTTGCGAAGAGCTTTGCAAATCTTAAAGCTGTACTTAAATGTTAGCTGTGATGATGTTGATTAACAATAGCTCGATTTTTTCTAACCGATTAGCCTCAGTTTCCTCAGCTATAAAATGGGAATGGTAGTATTCCCATAAGGGAGACAGGTATGGAAAGCATATAGGATTTGGTGTGAGAAGTTTGTTATTGTCAAGTCATTTCTGATTCTTAGTGAATCCATTTTGTTGGAAGTACAAAGCTGGGAAAAAAAAATCTTTACAGTCAGTATTTCTGACAATTGATAAATGGTCAAAGGATATAAACAGTTTTCACATGCTGAAATTAAAGCCATCTATAGTTAAATGGAAAAATGCTCTAAATCACTTTTGGACAGAAAATGCCATCTGCAAACAGAAAAAGATCTAAGGAGACTGAATGTAAATCAACACATGCTATGTTCCTTTTTTTTTCTCTCTCCCAAGGTTTTTCCTTCTTTTTGCTCTGATTTTTCTCTCCCAACATGATTCATAAAGCATTTATGTTATTAAGTGTTAAAAATAAATAAATAGTTTTGATGGCAGAGATACTGGAATGGTTTGCCATTTCCTTCTCCAGCTCATTTTACAGATGAGGAAACTGAAATAAATGGGGTGAAGTGCTTAGCCTTGGACCACACAACTAGTAACTGTCCTAATCTGGATTTGAAAAGGAATCTTTCTGAAGTCTTCCCCACTCTAGGCCTTGCACTCTTTCCTACCTGGCCTCAGTTTACCCCCCTGTAAAATGAGGTCTGGAATAAATTCTCTCTTTAAGATTCCTTTTAATTCTGGCAGTTACTTCTTTGCCCTGTGCCTTGCTATTGTGCTGACCCCTTTTCTAGCTTAATCTTTGCCTCCTTAACCCCTTCCCATTTCCCTCTCCTTTATAGCCGACGCCTCCAGACAGAGTTTGCAACAGAACGAGACTGGGACCAGTTCCATAAACCACGGAACCTCCTCCTGGCCCTTGTTGGGGAAGTGGGAGAGCTGGCAGAACTCTTGTGAGTAGTTGGAATGAGAAGTGGATAAGGACAGGTGGGGAAGAATGGCTGCACCACCAATGGTGCCTTCCCATCTTCATTTCTCATTCCAGCATCACCTGCTGGGATGCTAGTATTGAATTGATCTTTGGAATTTTATCTTTACAGTGTGGTCAATGGAGTAAACAAAGACGTGAAAGGTCTAGGCCCTGCAATCAAAAGATTCCACAACCTAGTAAAGAAAATTAGAAAAATGTATATTATGAAATGCTGCTTGTCTCCAGAGAGAACTGATGAACTCTGAATGCAGACAGAAGCATACATTTTTTTTAACTTTGTTTCTCCTTTTTTTTTTTAAAAATGTGTGTTTTCTTATACAATATGGCTAATGTGGAAATATGTTTTGCATGACTTCACATGTAGAATTACTATCAGATTGGTTGCCTTCTCAGAAAAGGGGAAGGAGTGGGAGGGAGATATAATTTGGAATTCAAAACTTTTAAAAATGAATGTTAAAATTTTTTATATTTAATTAGGAAATATTTAAATAAATGAAAACATATTGAAGAAAAAAATTATGAAAATACAAGGCAGAATTTGATAAGTATACAGGAGAGGCACAAAGTATTATAATCTAGCAGTTGAAGACAGGAAGATTTTGAGGAGGGAAAGAACATTCTTGGTTTCATAGTGAAGGTGACGTTTGAGCTGGGCCTAGAAAAATGGATAGGTAGGATTTTGTTATGTAGAAACAATGAGGATGGGTAGAACCAAAAAAGTTAATACCATAGATAAAGGTAGAAAATAATGAGGTTTGTAATGAGGAGTAACAGTGGTCTAATAGGACTGAAGATAAAGTGAAAGAAAACTAATAAATAAAGCCTTAAAAAGGAGGACCAGGCCATATCATAGATAACTAGTTTTCCTTTCCAGGCAAAAGATTTGGGATTTTATCCTAAATAGTGGGGGAGCCACTAAAAGCTTTCAACAAAAGAGTTCTGATAGTCATTAGATCTCTGTGCCAGGAAATTACTTTAATATAGAAGGAAGAATGTTTAATTTTTTTAGTTTTCAACATTCACTTTTATAATATTTTTAAGTTCCATATTTTTCTCCCTCCCCTTCCTCATCCTCAAAACAGGAGGCAATCTAAGGTATACGCTTACAATCATATTAACCACATTTCCATATTAGTCATGTTGCAAAAGTAAAATTAGAACAAAAGGGGAAAAAGCCAACAAAAAAAGTGAAAATAATATGCTTCAATCTGCATTCAGACTCCATGGTTCTTTCTCTGGTTGTAAATAGCATTTCCCATCATGAATCTTTTGGAATTGGCTTGAATCGTATTTCTGAGAACTAAAACTGTCATAGTTGAACATTACACAGTGTTGCTCTTGTTATGTACAATGTTCTCATTTTGTTCATTTCACTCAGCATCAGTTCTTCCAAGTCCAGGTTTTTTCTGAAATCCACCTGTTCATCATTTCTTATAGCACAAAAATAGTCCATTACCTCCATATACTACAATTTTTTAAGCCATTCTCTAATTGAAGGATATATTTAGAAAGAGAAAGAGACCAGAGAAGAGATCAGTTATGATTTTATAATTGTCAAGTAAGAGGTGAAAAGGCTTGGGGTGGCCTTGTATGGAAAGGAATGTATGGATGCTAACGACATTTCAGAAACAGAATGGTTGGAATTAGACTGGTCATAGAAAGTGAGGGAGAGGGAAGTGTTAAAAGATGAAAAAGTAAAAGAATTTTCAAAGATTTATGAGTTTGGATCAGCCATGGTTCTAGATCAGAGGTATCAGTTGTAGCAGTTTGAATCAGGTTAAAATGTAATTGGAAAGTATTTAACAAATTAGAACCACAACAGAACACGGGTGATACTAATATGTGCTTTCCTAAGTCAGTATGCAATGTACCCGGATCCTTTTGTGTGGGTTAGTGGACTTTTTTCTATTTGCACCATTCTTCAAAAGGATTCATCATGAACCAGGTTACCCACATCCTCACTAAGGACTTTAGTGAAGAATGAGACATTTTTTTGGATAAGGCCAATGCAGGAATTTGTTTTGCTTGACTTTGCACATTTATAACAAGGTTTTTTGTTTTTTGTTTTTTTTTTGTGATGTTCTTTCTTTATGGAGTAGGAGGAGGGATCTGTGGTCTCTTCATTTGAAAACAAAATAAAATTTAATTTTTAAAAAAAGACAGATTTTAAGCCTGGGGCAGAGGGCTGATTTGGGGAAAGGAAAAACTCAGTTTGGAATGGGACTGCCATGAAGATCAAATTCACCAAAGGAAGCGAGAAGGTCCTGGTATTTAGATAGTGGGTTTGGAGTTAGGGGCCATCCAAAGAGGCAGAGGGGTGAGGCTGTGGTTGTGGGTATTTGGACTTGGTCTCCTAGCCAAGGCCTAGTACTAACATCTGTCTCCATATGTCTACCCTTATGTCCGGTCTTCCCTCAGTCAATGGAGGCCTGATGGTGGTCCCGGGCCCCTGTCCTGGTCGGAAGTGGAACGCAAGTCATTAGGGGAAGAGCTCAGTGACATCCTTATCTACCTGGTAGCCCTGGCATCGCGATGTCAGATTGACCTGCCACAGGCTGTGCTGGACAAGATAGAGACCAATCGGCGCCACTACCCAATCCACCTTGCCCGCGGCTCCTCCTCCAAGTACACAGAGTTGCTCCATGAAGATGCTCAGAAACCTGAGCAGAGGCTTGATCCTGCCCCAGGAGCCACAGAATGTGAACCTGTCTCCAGGGGTGAGAAGGAAGCTAACTAAACAACGGGACCTGTGGGCCTGAACGAGAGCTGGGATTCATGGGACTGACTCCAGTAATGGTGGCAACATTCAGCCCAGAACAGAACCCCCCTGGGGAAACAGGGTCACAAAAGCCTTCTCAAATCCTCCTTTATTGTATTACTAGATGTAAGATTCTCCAATAGGATACAATCACAGAGGAGGTCCTTCTCAAGACTGTCATTTATTCCTTTAATAAACGGTTTGAGATGAAGTGATTCCTTGCTTGTTACTTAGGTGAGGGGGAGGGATTTAGGTATGACTGAGAAAGAAAAATAACTTGTATGAAATCGTGAGACTCCTGACACCCACCGAACCTTTTTGATATCCCCAGCATTTAACATACTGCAGAACACATGGTGGGAATGTAGATAGATGATCTCTCAAGGGACCTAAGACCCAACTGAGTCCATTGCTGATGGCAGATAATACTTGGGAGAGCATAAAGATGGTAGAAGTCTTTAGACTAAATAAGCTTTCTTAAACGGATTTTTTCAGCTGACTGCTCCTTTGTGACCGTTCAATTTTTCTAGCAATCCAAAATCCTAAAAGAATGACAGCATGTTGTAATGGTGTGTCTACTTTGTACATTCATCTGTATTTTCCTGATGAAATGCAAAGTTGTAAGAGCAGACACTGGCATTTTTCCTCCTTGTCATATTTCCCATCACTTGGCACTTAATAGGCAGTTAGTAATATATTTGTTTAAAGAGCCCAGAGTGGATTTGAGGTCCTGCTTGTTTTCAGCTTAATAAGTAAGCAAGTCCATTTATCACTGGGCCTCTATAAAACCTGGCAATTTTATTTCCTGGACTGTCTGCTTGCCCAGGTAGTTTGAAAATCCTTTGTAAACTACAAAAGACTAAAGAAATGAAAACTAGTTAAATTAAATTAAGAGGTGGAAGATTCACTTACCCAGTCTCTCAGCAAAGTCTTCCCAGTCTGGATCTTCATGGAAGTAGAACATAGTTTGGATCAGGGCCCTCACTCACTGCTTCCAAACCCAGAGATTCGATCCATGTGCAGCAGCTTCACAGGGGATAAGGACAAGGCCTGGAATCCAGGGAACTGCCAAGACTTCATTTCAAAAGGGGACCAGGCTGAAGGCAGGTTTGGAGGTTATTGTGTCTGAGCCAAGGGAAGGAGGCTGGAGAAAGTCTCCAGAAGGGCCCCATTTCCTTTGTGACCACAATAGAGGAGAGGAGAGGAAACTAGAGAACAGACTTCTCAGGGGGCAGGGGACAAGGGGGAGGTGGCACCCTGTTGTCTTCCCCACACCATCTCCTTTCCTTAACTCTACCAGACTTCTTTTTATTATTCCAGTTTCTTGTCCTACCCTCTCCTATTTCCAAAGCTGAGTATAGTCCAGCATTTGGAGCCAGAGGAACCAGGATTTAATCTCAGCCCAACCTGGGTGGATATCTTGAGCAAGTAACTTCTTTTTTATGGGACTTCAGAATCAGAGCATTGATTAGGCCTCAAGCTATTTCCAGCTCTGAATCTAAATTTGAATAAATTTAAAGTTTTAAATTTGTTATCCCAAGAGTCAAGAAAACTTGGGTTTACATCTTAGTTCTTCCAATTAGTTCCTGGATGTTTACCTTTAAAATAGGATCTTACTTCACATGACTGTCACAAATGAAAACGGCAATATATTTTTTTAAAGCCTACAGCATTCTTGGAACATCTATTCCAAGCAATCTTCACCTCTCCCTTCAAGTCCCAAGTTGGGGGCCACTTCCTCCTTGAAGCCTTCCCTTCCTCTCATTCTCCCTTCTCAGTTGTCCGTACATAGGCCCTTCTCTTAAATAGATGGCAAAACTTTCGACCACAAGATCTGTCTTCTTACTGTTTGTTTGTATTGGCAGAAACGCTAGAGAGGTTGATCATTTTCGTCTCCAGCTCACTTTACAGATGAGAAAACTGAAGCAAAGTAGCCTGCCCAGGGTCACACAGCTGGTGTCATTTTTTAACTCTCGCAGAAGAATTTTCCTGACTCCAACAGAAGGGGTAGGTTTATCTCTTTATCTGTCTAAATTCTTTTAACTTCTCCAGTACTAAAAACTGGGCCTTGCTGCGTATCTAATGACCAGAACTGAACTGCCCTGCCAACTAGTATAGTGGATAAGTACTGTAAGACCCAAGTTCAGATTCTGCCCCAGGCAACAACCTAGAGGTTATGTCTCCAGGTAAGTCATTTAGCCTCTGCCTGCTTCAGTTTCCTTATTTGTAAAATGGGAATAGTAATAACAGCTCAAGGCCAGGGTTATTGTGAGGATCACATCAGATATCCAATAAGATGTTTGTAGAGCACTTTGCAAACCTTAAAGTGCTCTAAGTGCGAATTTTTACTAATAGCTGCTCTTCTAAAAGATCACTCATTCATCAAACATTCAAAAGACTGTATTATGTATAGGGGATTCAGAAATAAACAACAAATCTGGCTCTCAAGAAGCTTCCATGGAGGGTTAAGGCTAAGTATATACCTGTAGCTACAATGGAGAGGGAGCAAGATACTTAACAAAGGAAAAGTCCAAACAAAGGGCTGGGTGAATTCTAAGTATAATTTTAACCATTTTACAGATGTGTTGCACAAGGGGCTGAACCTTTAGGGTCCCTTTCAGCTTAGGGATTTTGTGATTCCATGACTATAGACAAGATGATGGAGGGGCAGAGGGGACTCCCCCAAGGAGTCACCACTCTCTCCTTCAGACACATCACAAGGCATAACAGGAGGATAATACTTTATTCACGAACACAGGCCCCAATGTGTATAGGACATAGGAGGGGGGGCTAGTTCCTCCAGACAATAGGAGCCCCTGACCTCCTCCTCCCCTAGGCTGAAAGCATCCCTGGGAGCCCTGGGCACATGGGTCCCCGGTTCTTTCCTCAAGCTGGTTCCCACCTGTCTCTCTTCAATTCTACATTTGAAAAGTAGTAAGAAACTCACTGAGAAGAAAAGAAAGACCCAGGTAGGCAGGGTTGAAGGGCAGGGGCTTTTCAGAGCTGCTCCACTCCTTTAGAATATTCTAGGGGCCTTCTGGAGACAGTGTGCTGCTTTTAACACTGGCTTCCTGTGACAGATGCAGAAACGTCTCCTCCCAGAGTTCTCCCGTATGGTGGAGAGGAATTTCTCTCACTGCTCCTCCTCCCTGGGGAGTGGGGGCCTTCTCTCCTGCTCCTTCCCCTATCCCTTCCCAAGGGATACATGTGCCCCAGTTTCTCCGTCCTCAGCTCCCCTCACATTCAGGGCACCGGTCGGTTCTCTCGTTGCCCCCAACTCTGCCCACACCAGAGGCTAGCTTGAAGCCACGGCCACAGCCCTCACAGATGTAAAGCCGCCTCCGCAAGTGGGCCCGCCGGTGTCGGATGAAGTGGGAGCTGAGGCGAAAGCGGCGGCCACACTCTGGGCAGGGGTAGGGCCGCTCACCAGTGTGGGTGCGGGCGTGCTCTGCCAGGTTGGAGCGGTGGCCGAAGCCGCGGCCACACACCTGGCAGCGGTGGGGCTTCTCCCCAGTGTGCACACGCCGGTGCTTGGCCAAGGCTGAGCTCTGGGCAAACCTGGTCCCGCACTCGGGGCAGGAGTAGGGTCGCTCACCAGTGTGGGTGCGCCTGTGCCTGGCCAAGCAGGAGCTGCCCCCAAAGCCGCGCCCGCAGTCTGGGCAGGTGTAGGGCTTTTCACCAGTGTGCACGCGGAGATGCTGCGCGTAGTTGGAGCTCTGGGCAAACCGGCGCCCACACTGGGGGCATGCGTAGGGCTTCTCGCCCGTGTGCCGGCGTCGGTGCTGCCTCAAGTTTGAGGCGGCAGAAAAGCGCTTCTCACACTCGGGGCAGGCATAGGGCCGCTCGCCCGTGTGGGTGCGGCCGTGCTTGGTGAGCGCAGATTTCTGGGAGAAGCGGCGCCCACACTCTGGGCAAGGGAAGGGGCGCTCGCCCGTGTGGGTGCGGGCGTGCTTGGCCAGGGTGGAGCGGCGGGCGAAGGCGCGGCCACATTCAGGACAGGCGTGAGGCCGGGTTGGGTCTGCAGGAGGCTCAGGGGCCGTGCCTGGGATCTGGCGGAGGAAAACAAGCAGAGGGTTAGCAAGGAGGAGGAACGCCAGAACCAGAGGTCCGAGCTGTGAGAAGCCTAAGAGGGTCTCTCCTCCAGTCCCCTTCATGTACAAACAAGGGATTGGTCACAAAGCAGAGAACTGTGATGGAATAAAATAATAAAGCAATGGATCAATAAAATCAGTACTCCTAGAATAAAAAGAGCTACTGCTGAGAGGGAAAAAACTTTGCATCTCAGATATTAATTTAGTTGGGTTTTTTTTTTCCCCCAATGGGGAAGGACTCCAATACCTGTGATTTGATCAGTGGAAGCTTCCTGACAAATGCAGATTGACTATTTGTCTATGACTTATAGTTTTAAAAGGGGCAACTAGGATGGTGCAGTGGAAGAGCACTGATCCTGGAGTCAGAAGATCCTGAGCTCGAATCCAGCCTCAGACACTTAATGCTTCCTGGCTGTGTGACCCTGGGCAAGTCACTTAACCCCAATTGCCTATATATATATGGAATTGGCATACCCTAACAGATAAATGGTCAGAGAATGTGAATTATTCAAAAGAATAATTTCAAACCATAAATCAATACAAAATGCTCCAGGAAATAAAAGGGATTATGGACTTACATAGCACCTACCATATAGTAGACACTGTGCTAAGGGCTTTTCAACTATATATCTCATTTGATCCTAATAGCAATGCTGGGAGACAAGTGCTTTTATTATTCCCATTTTACAATTGAGAAAATCGAGGCAAACAAAATTAAATGACTTGGCTAGAGTCACACAACTTGTGTGGGACTGAACTGGAATTCAGGTCTTCCTGACTCCAGGCCTTCTGTTCTATCTACTGTGCTACCAACTGCCTCCAAATTATTAATAATAAGAGAAATTAAAATAAAAACAACTGAGGATTCATCTCATACTCAGTTAACTTAGAAAGATGATAAAAAACAAATTGTCCATTTGAAGAGACTATGTGGAGGCAGGCACATTAATGTCTTTTTAGGCAGTTATAAATTGGTCCAGTTTGTTCTGGGAAACAATCTAAAATTATTCAAAAGAAATCACTTCACCAATCATACTCTTTGACTCTGTGATTCCGCTAATGGACATATACCCCAAGGAGCTTAACCATAGAAAGGTAATATTTATTCCAAAATATCCACAGCAGCATTTTTTATTATGGTAGCAAACAAACAAAAACACTAGGTACCCATCAAATAGCCAATGACTTTAAAAATTGCAAGTATATTAATGTAAAGGAATATTATTCCATCAAAAGAAATAATGAATATAAGAATTTAGAGAAATATCAAATGACTTCATTTGAGCTAAAGTAGGGTGGAAAAAAAAAGCAGAATCAGTGAAACAGTGTGTGTGTGATCAATGATCAATATTCATCTGACAATGAAGTTTGGCATTCTATCTTTCTACAGATCTATATGTAACTCTTTTCTGCCTCTTCTGGGGGTTACATATATTGATATGTCTCTCTCCTGTCTCTAAATATATATGTATGTACATATATCTCTAACTCCCTCTCTTTTCCTTTTTATTTTTGTCTCTCCATATATATATATATATATAGATATAGATAAATACTGGATGTTCTATATCCTGTCAGATGGTCACTATGTCAATATTTTTTATTCAACTGTTTTTTCTTTGTGAAAAGTTCTATGGAGAGAGAAGAATATTGAGATATGTTTATGGTGTAAAAAAAAATAAAAGTATTAATAATAATAATAATAAGTAGCATTTATGTAGTGCTTTACGGTTTGCAGTTATCTCAAATAGTCATCACAGCAATCCCATGAGGGAGGGCTTATTACTCCTTTTCACAGATGACAAAACTGATGCAGACATTATGTAAGTGACTTGCCCAGGGTCAAATCACTAGTATGTGTCTAAGGTTAGATTTGAACTCAGATCTTCCTGACTCCATGACCAGTGTTCTATTTGTTGAGCCACTTGGCTACCTTTGGCTCCCTATCAGGGAACTGAATCCTGGTTTCCTACATGATAGGCAGGGATACTCACCACAACTAGTTTATTATATTTTAAAACCAAATAAAAATAAGAGCTATAGAAAGGTAAAGAAACTTCTATTTTTATTTGTTTCTTTTCAGAGATCCCATGACCTGCCAACGGTGGAGCCAAAAGTGATTCCCAGTCCAGTGCTCTTTCTCTAAATCGTGTTGCTTCCTTCTTTCAAAGGCATTTGGCATCTCAAGGCAAAAGCACTGTTGAGCTACAGCATTCCAAGTATAAAGGCAAAGATAGGAAGCTCAGGAAATATTTACTTGTAACAGTTAACATTAATTAAATTAAGGAAAATGAGTAAAAGAAAGAAAATTAATTAAATTTAGTGTTCAATAAGCTTAATAAAAACAGGCAAAGGGATCTTCACACATAGAGCAGAGGTCTAAAGAGCTAGGCATACATCCAGAAGCACTCAATGGTCTGTAAATAGACCTTTAAGAGCATCTGAAAAGTATGCTGTTTTCCCAGGCATCACCAGAACAGGAAACAACCAAACAAATAAAACCAGGTTGTTAATCCAAGAACTCCCTTCACTATAAAGAATGAAATTGCAAATGAGAGGAACAAAAGAAGTGAAAGTTGAGCCAATTTAAAAAAAAAAAAAAAAAGAAAATGGGAAGGAAGAACAGGCTCCAGGCTCCATAGGGAAACAAGCAGAAAAGCCAAAGCAGAGAGAGCAGAGTTTCACCAGAAGCAGAGAAGTTACAGCCAAACACATTTTAATCACTGTACTGGTCCACAGAAGCTGCTCCTGTTTCCCACATCTCATCTGCAACCCATCTGCATAGAGTACATCTCCGCTGGACTGGCCATAGTGTTCGAATGCCAAATGTACCCTTGCCAAAAAGATTATTTTATGGAGAACTCAGACAGGACAAGCGCTCAGAAGGTGGTCAGAAAAGGGAATTCAAGGACACTCTCAAGATCTCTCTTAAGAACTTTAGAATTGATTCTAAATGACATGGGGAACACTGGCACAGGACCTCCCAGCATGGCAAGAGAGGCAGAATTGATTAGCTCAGAAGAAACAAGAGATGCACAAAGTTAGAAACTCCACCCCAAATGTTCATAGGAACTATTTAGTATCCGACCTGTGGTGGAGCATTTCAAACTCTACTGCTCTGATCAGCCACAGTTGGACATGCTGTAACTCGACTCTAACATAGTGATGTCATTTTGGTCTCTTCAAGAACAAAGGACAACAACCAGGATCAGATTTAGCTCCTAGAATATAGAACTTAGGGGTTCTCTGGTCCAACTTCCACATTTTGTGGGTGAGAAGGGAAAATGCTTACCCAAGGTCATGTGGCTACTAAGTCACATGGATTCTGAGCTGGCAGGGCCCCAGAGACCAAGTCCTAGCTCCTCATTTTACAGATGAGGAAGCTGAGATCTAGAGAATAGGTGACTTGATTTAGTCATACACATGTAAGTAGCGAAGACAAAATATGAACTCGGGTCTTAAGGAGAGGGTATGGTTGGATATACCACTGGGGCTGGAGGCAGGAAGGCCAGAGTTCAAATCCAGCCTCCAACACTTGCTAGCTGGGTGACCCTAAACAAGTAACTTAACCCTGTTTGCCTTGGTTTCCTCACCTGTAAAATAGAGATAACAATATCAATCTTCCAGGACTGTTGTGAGGATCAAATGAGATAACACTTGTAAGTCACTTGGCAAGTGCCTGGCATACTGCAGATGCTATGTAAATGTTAGATATTATTATTATTAATGATGATCATTTTTGTTAATGATTGATGGTCTTTATTAGTGATGATGATCTTTGCAATGGCAGTTCAACTACGAGAAATGGTCTCCCTCCCAGGATAACTACACTGGAAGGGCCCATGGTGAATCTTGCTGATGCTGTTGGCACAAGGTCAAGGAAACAGACACCCTTTTGCAGGTGTGATCAATGACTGTTAATCCCTTCGTTCATTTCCTTGGAAATTCAGAAGCCTGACACAGAATTTAGAAATTCTACTTCCCTTTCTTAGGCTTTTCCAGGCTGGAGGAATCCAATAGAGAAGGAGAAAGAGGAGAGGATGTCCTGGCAGCGCCCTCCCCAAAGAATCTGTGCCTTGTTCTAATGAACAAGTAGCTGGCATTTGCCTCCCACTCATAGACAGATGATCTCCAGGGTTCCTCTCAAAACAAATAATTGGATCTCATGAGGTAGTGGGGATTTCCAAGCTCTACAGCTTAATGAGGTGTTATCCTAGGAGCAGAATAAGGAAAGCCATGAGAATTGCCAGTCTATTGGTGTTATCTTCCTCTTCCTATTCAGCTAAAAAAAAAAAATCACAATTTTTCATAACTTCAATACTCTAAATTTTTCCACTTTCCTGAATTAAAACTTGTCATTACAAATTTAATTAGATTTTAGCTATTTTTCTTATTATAAACTTAATAATACAAGATTCCTTGAAAGGTACAACAATACAGAACTTTGCCCCATGATCCTCTGATCATTAAATGAGGCATAGAACAGGGAGAGAAAGGCTTGGCTAGAGTGTTTGCCTCTGTCAAAGAAGATTCTCGGTGCAACGGAAATGGAAGAGAATCTTAAAGATGCAAAGTCCTCCCAATGTTTCTCTTTGCCAACAATACCATGCAAATTACATCAAGGTGAGGAACATTTAAGAACCTCCTGGAAGAGATCCATAATTAAGGGAGTTCAGTACAATTATCTACACTTAACAAATCAAGTGAATGAAGAGTATCTATTGCCCACAGACATGCAGTTGGATGGAGAGATCACAAAGCCAGTCATTCTGAACAGGTTTCTTGGATAGATGCCTTGGATGAACCAAATTGATTAAGAAACATTCAATAGGGCAGCTAGATGGCATAGGGGTCAGAGCACTGGCCGTGAAGTCAGAAAGACCTGAATTCAAATGTGGCCTCAGGTACTTGACACTTACTAGCTGTGTGACCCTGGGTGAGTCACTTAACCTCAACTGCCTTAAAAAAACAAAGAAACAAAAAAATACTCTCCCCCAGAAAAGAAACATCCAATAATCATTTACTATGTGTCACATACTGTGTTTAAACCAGATCAGGACGACAGTAGGCTGGGACTGAATTTGAGAAATTACACAATGTTTTCAAGGACCCCAAACTCCAGATGCAAAAGTCTGTATTTTTTTTTTAACACCAATATTCTTCCAAGGATCATGTCATGCCACAGTATCCAAAAAATTAAAGTTGTGGGTCAGTCATGGGACAATGAAGAGACTTGTGAAGAGATCTAACTATTATCAATGTTACCAATGAAGAACTGTACAAAAGTAGCAGCATAAAGGATTTCATCACAGAAACGTATGTCCAGAAACTGAGATGAGTCAGTCATATATATGTCAAGAGCAAAGGATAACCCACAGACATCCCACATGCTTTACTCCTACTATGTAGACAGGGTCAAAAGATTTGGAGGGAAGACTCTTAGCACCTGCAGGGAGTACACAGACAGGAATCATTAAGAGGGAGAAGCTACACCTGGATTACAATCTGCACCCTTGAGAAGAGTACCTGTTTTGATAAAAATATAAATCCATTTAAGAATTGGAGCAGAAATTTAATCAGCTTGGTATCATGAGAGGCAGTGTGAAATGGTGGACTGATTTGGGAGTTGGCCCTGAAGCCAGTTAAACTTAGAGCATTTAACCTCAGAGTTCCTTAGGCAACTCTCTAAAATCGCAAATTTCAGAGAAAAGTGCTGACCTGCAGTAGTAAAAGGAATTCTGGGAGTTTTCTCAAATGGAAATTCCAATGAAATCATCCAGATCCAGTCCCTGTCTAAAATATCATGAACTTAGAACTGGAAAGACCCTTCAGCTGTTATTTCATTGGTCAAATCATAAGTTTAACTTTCTAATGACAAAAGTTTTTGTTATGATGTCTGTATATTAGAAATTTATGTATTTAAAGCAAGTAACAGGTTTCTCTCAAGTTAGTGGCTTTTTTTTTTAATATGGTAATACTATGTAATTATTTTTCTGTGTATATCTATACTAAGTTTAGAAAAGCTCATGTCAAAGGCAAGATAATGGTTTTGTCATGGTCAGATGTGCAATCAAGAAATATATGAATTTCCTTTTTTTTAATTATAGCTTTTTATTTACAAGTTATATGTATGGATAATTTTACAGCACTGACAATTGCCAAACCTTTTGTTCCAATTTTTCCCCTCCTTCCTCCCATCCCCTCCACCAGATGGCAGGTTGACCAATACATGTTAAATATGCTAAAGTATAAATTAAATACAAAATAAGTATACATGTCCAAACAGTTATTTTGCTGTACAAAAAGAATTGGTGTACAATTTGAAATAGTGTACAATTAGGCTGTGAAGGAAATAAAAAATGCAAGTGGACAAAAATATAGGGATTGGGAATTCTATGTAATGGTTCATCGTCATCTCCCAGAGTTCTTTCACTGGGTGTAGCTGGTTCAATTCATTACTGCTCTATTGGAACTGATTTGGTTCATCTCATTGCTGGAGATGGCCACGTCCATCAGAATTGATCATCATATAGTCTTGTTGTTGCCGTATATAATGATCTCCTGGTCCTGCTCATTTCACTCAGCATCAGTTAATGTAAATCTCTCCAGGCCTTTCTGAAATCAACCTGTTGGTCATTTCTAACAGAACAATAATATTCCATAACATTCATATACTACAATTTATTCAGCCATTCTCCAATTGATGGGCATCTATTCAGTTTCCAGTTTCTGGCCACTACAAAGAGGGCTGCCACAAACATTCTTGCACATACAAGGCCCTTTCCCTCCTTTAAGATCTCTTTGGCTTATAAGCCCAGTAGTAGCACTGCTGGATCAAAGGGTATGCACAGTTTGATAACTTTTTGAAGATAGTTCCAAATTGCTCTCCAGAGTGGCTGGATGTATTCACAATTCCACCAACAATGTATTAGTGTCCCTGTTTTCTCACATCCCCTCCAACTCCACATTATCTTTCCCTGTCATTCTAGTCAATCCGACAGGTGTGTAGTAGTATCTCAGAGTTGTCTTAATTTGCATTTCTCTGATTAATAATGATTTGGAGCATCCTTTCATATGGCTAGAAATAGTTTCAATTTCTTTGTCTGAGAATTGTCTTCATATCTTTGACCATTTGTCAATTGGAAAATGGCTTGATTTCTTATAAATTAAGAGTCAATTCTCTATATATTTTGGAAATGAGGCCTTTATCAGAACCTTTGACTGTAGAAATGTTTTCCCAGTTTATTGCTTCCCTTCTAATCTTGTCTGCATTAGTTTTGTTTGTACAAAAACTTTTCAATTTGATATAATCAAACTTTTCTAATTTGTAATCAATAATGACCTCTAGTTCTTCTTTGGTCATAATTTCCTTCCTCTTCCACAGGTCTGAGAGGTAAACTATCCTATGCTCTTCCAATTTATTTATAATCTCATTCTTTATGCCTAGGTCATGAAAAATATATGAATTTTCACCAGACACTCCAAAAATTTGTGGTAGGTAATGGGTGAGAAATAAACCCCTTCTGTGATATACAAGATGGACAACTCTCTGCATAGACACCAGGAGACCGAGGGCCCACCCACCATAATGGCCTCTGACACACCTAGCAGAGCAACTGTCAACAAGTCACTTAAACTTTCTGAGCCTCAGATTATCCTCTAAGACTTTTAACTTCCAGGTTATAAAAGTGGCTGTTATCTGTCTTGGTGGAGTGAATTTTCACATCAACAAAAACAAATTTCTGATGAATTGAACTATGTTGAAAAGCCTTCTGAGTAAAATGAAGCTGCCCACTACTACAAAATCCTATCTTTTTTAATACCAATATTTTCCCAATATAGGAATCATGGAGTATCATGGTATCAGAAGAATTGAAATGGCAAGCCATAGAAAAAAATACAAACAAACCCTAAAATCTTCTGTATGTTGGCAGCAAATTCTCTATGAAGGATTTACAGAAAGGCACAGACAAAATACACAGGAGTGTGTCTTTCCTAGTTTGGATTGGAAAAAAGAATACATACACTGGAGGAAGAGACCTAAGTAAATACCTTATTGTAATTAGGGACTCTTTAATTTGTAGTCTGCAAATTTGTTGGTTTTTTAAAATGTATTTTGACAGCTATATTTAAATATAGTCATACATTTAACAGTATACATTTAGATTTAACAATCTAAGGGTTCATGGGTCCATGACAGAAAAAAAGTTAAGAACCCCTAAAAAAAAAAAAAAAATCAAGGATATTTGATTTTTTCCATACCTGACATAAAACAGAAGAAAAAGAAAATTAACAAAGCAATCTAAGAGAGTAGCCAGAGTTTCAGAGAGGTTAAGGAATTTGCCAATGATCACACAGGTAGTAAATGGTCAAGGCAGGACTTGAGGCCCCTCTTCCTGATGCCTGATTTAATGCTCTATTCTATGTCTATTATTGCTAAAAGCTCTCTCTATTTTTCTTTTCTCATTTTAAGGGTTTGACATGTATTTGGAAAAATACATTAAATGAAGGAGACAATGAAGAATGAGGGTTGATTAAATAGGAAAGAAAATCTAACAGATGGAAATGGGGATGAAGGGTCTCATCCAAGTCTTGACAACTTTCATGCCAGGAGACCTTGAACTGTTAGCTATTCTTGGGAAAATCTGTGAAGGTGTGACCCTAAACAAGTCACTTAACTCCAATTGCCAAGTCCCACCCCCTGAAGCTCAATGAGATGAGGTATGGGATTGGTGAAAAGGAGCTAGACAAATGATTCATGTGAAAACAAATCAGAATGAAATTCGGTGATGAGCACACAAAATAACATATGTGTATGTGCACACCCAACAGCATGACATGGCAGTCAGAAAAAGCCAATGCCATCTCAGCTCCATTAGTGAAGCATAAGACCTAAGAAGAACTACTGAGCAGCCTCCCACCACCACCTTCCTCTGCCCTAGTCCGGCAGGCCACACTCAGTTCTGGGAGTCAGCCTTTAGGAAGGACACTCATTGGCCAAAGCAGAGTAGAGGTAGATGACCAGGCTAGGAGAACTTAGAGGAACTGAAGATATTTGGCATGCTGGAAGTCTTCTTTTGTCCAGTTTAAAGAATTCTTAAAAAAAAATAAATTAATTAAAAAAAAAATAAAAGAGTTCTTTTAAAATATTTGAAGGGCTATTTTGTAGAAGACCTGTTTTTCCTGGCCCTGGAGGGCAACTAATGGAAACTACAGAAGGAAAAATTTCAACATGAAATAAAGAAACAATTTCCTAAAAATTAGAGTTGGCCCAAAAAAGTGCAATGTGCTACCCTGGGAAGCAAGGCGTTCTCTCCATCACTGAAGGCCTTTAAGCAAAGACTGGAGGGCCATTTGTTGGGGAGGCTGTAGAAAGGATTAATATCCAGGCATAGATTGAATCCAATGGCCGCCAAAGACACATCCAACTATGTAATTTTGTGATTCTTTGACAGAGCAAGAATCAAGCAAATAGATTAATAAGAAGGTAGAACATTTCCAAGAATGTAGCTGGGCAAAATAACTGTATGGACATGTACACATATATTGTATTTAATTTATACTTTAACATATTTAATATGTATTGGTCAACCTGCCATCTGGGGGAGGGGGTGGGGGGAAGGAGGGAAAAGTTGTAACAAAAACCAAAAGTTTTGTAACTGTCAATGCTGAAAAATTACCCATGCATATATCTTGTAAATAAAAAGCTATATAATAAAAAAAGAAGAAGAATGTAGCTGGGGAGTGACTATAAGCTGTCCCCAAACATAGAACATATCCCTAAAATGAGATTTTTTTTAAAAAAAGAAAACATATCTCTCTGTGTATATTTATTTATCTATAGAAATAGATTTAAAAATAACAGTGACCTACCCCCCCATATATATAATTTATAAATATTTAAAACACTGGTCCACACACACATTTAGAAGCTACATATATAATTATAAATACTTAAAAGGGACGGTCTACACACACATATATACATATATATGTATATATCACATGCATAACTAGAAATAATTAAAACAGTGGTCCACACATATTTATATCGTATAAATTACATATATGCATATATATATCTATAAGTATAAATACTTAAAAGTAACACTGGCCTACACACACTTATATCAAATAAACTATACATGTAAATATAAATATAAATTATAAATTATAACTACATGTAATCTCTTAGGGGACTGGTCAGTATTTCAAGGATAGGGACTAGATCTGAATTTTACTGGTTTAAGAAATTCCCTTAATCAATGCAGGTCAGCATCTTTTATTCACTATACAATCTGAAATAATTACCTATAACACTGAGTGAAACAGATAGTAACCTACCCCGGATCACATAGCCAGTTTTTGTCAGAGGCAGGGCCTGAACCCAGGATTTTCTGGTTTTGAGGCCCGTTTTCTGCACTACTCCATAGCACTACTAATATTTTACAAGATCCCAAATGGGGATGTTGTGGGTGATCCTTTTAACAATACCAGTTACTCTAGAGATCATTACTGATCACAAAATAAAAAATTTTGACTATATCAAACTGAAAAGTTTTTGTACAAACAAAACTAATGCAGACAAGATTAGAAGGGAAGCAATAAACTGGGAAAACATTTTTACAGTCAAAGGTTCTGATAAACGCCTATATATTTTCAAAATATATAGAGAATTGACTTAATTTATAAAAAAATCAAGCTATTCTCCAATTGATAAATGGTCAAAGGATATGAACAGACAATTCTCAGATGAAGAAATTGAAACTATTTCTAACCATATGAAAAGATGCTCCAAGTCATTATTAATTAGAGAAATGCAAATTAAGACAACTCTGAGATACCACTACACACCTGTCAGATTGGCTAGAATGACAGGGAAAGATAATGCGGAATGTTGGAGGGGATGTGGGAAAACAGGGACACCAATACATTGTTGGTGGAACTGTGAATACATCCAACCATTCTGGAGAGCAATTTGGAACTATGCGCAAAAAGTTATCAAACTGTGCATACCCTTTGATCCAGCAATGTTACTACTGGGCTTATATCCCAAAGAGATCATAAAGATGGGAAAGGGACCTGTATATGCATGAATGTTTGTGGCAGCCCTTTTTGTAGTGGCTAGAAACTGGAAACGGAGTGGATGCCCATCAGTTGGAGAATGACTGAATAAATTGTGGTATATGAATATTATGGAATATTATTGTTCTGTTAGAAATGACCAACAGGTTGATTTCAGAAAGGCCTGGAGAGACCTACATGAACTGATGCTGAGTGAAATGAGCAGGACCAGGAGATCATTATATACTTCAACAATAATACTAGATGATGACCAGTTCTGATGGATCTGGCCATCCTCAGCAATGAGATCAACCAAATCATTTCCAATGGAGCAGTAATGAACTGAACCAGTATGCTCAGAAAAAGAACTCTGGGAGATGACTAAAATCCATTACATTGAATTCCCAATCCCTATATTTATGCCCACCTGCATTTTTTATTTCCTTCACAAGCTAATTGTACAATATTTCAGAGTCTGATTCTATTTGTACAGCAAAATAACGGTTTGGTCATGAATACTTATTGTGTATCTAATTTATATTTTAATATATTTAACATCTACTGGTCATCCTGCCATCTGGGAGAGGGGGTGGGGGGTAAGAGGTGAAAATTTGGAACAAGAGGTTTGGCAATTGTCAATGCTGTAAAGTTATCCATACATATAACCTGTAAATAAAAGGCTATTAAATAAATTTAAAAAAAAATACCAGTTACAACTTCTTCATGCCACAGTACATAGTTTTCATGACCCTTTGACCAACCTGCTGCCTTGGAACCTCTCCCAAGCTAGCCAGGCCAATCTCCATACCATGGATTGACAATCTGTCAGTAGGCCCATTCTTGAGGACTTTCCAATGTAGTAGAATTTTACAAGATTTGCACTAACCACCTGGCTTCTTTCTACCCAGATGCCAGATCATTACTGCCCAATTATTTTAACTTCACTTCTGGCTCTGATCTCTAAAATCCACTGAGGTCTCTCTGCCATTGTGGGACTTCCCTGGACTCCAATACTCTTAATTTACACTGACATAACAGTAGCTCCTACCATGCCCTACGTGGATATCTCTCAGTCACCTGGTCTTTCTCCTTAGGACAACCTCTCTGCCATCGTCACCCAAGCATTAAAAATGTTGAGGGATGATGAGAAAATAAATCATATTTAAAACTGGGCTATCTTGTCACCATCCACCACAGTCATAAGAACATAGATTTAGAACTAGAAAGTACCTTAGAGTTCACTGACTCTTGCTCCCTTCATTTTGCAGGTGCTCAGAGACGAAATTTGCCTTAAGTCATAGAGGTAGCATTTAAACCAGATTTCCCTAACTCCAAGTCACTATATCATGCTGCTTCTCAGTCTTAGTCCTGAAGCCACTGCTTCTCCTATTTACCCTGATCAGAGCTCAGGATGAGAACCAACAACAACCATGTCCCTAAGGCCTGTCTTCCGGATTAAACATCCAATTCTAGAAAAAGCATTGGACTAGGAGTTAGAAGACCTGGTTTCCATGGAATGTCTCATCAAGCTTGATTGATGTATTAGTTAGTTTTGCTAACCTGCTTTTCCCTCACCCACACTTTTATTTTATGTTACAAATAATAACTCTCTGAGAAGTGACATACTTAGAAAATGAAGGTGATAACTCTGACACAGAAGTGATGGACTCAAAATGCAGAATGAGTCATATATTTAGGGTCAAAGACAATGTGTAAATTCATTTTTCTTGACAATTTATATTTGTTTCAAGGGATTTGTTTTGATTACTTAAAAAAAAAGCAAACTGCACATAATACAGCTTTCATGTACAATCCTCTTTCTATTCTACTGTGTATGTAGTAATATTCATTTTACTTGGTGTTTGTTACATTCAGAACAAATTTTTAAAAAAGAAAATGCAAGTGATATAAAACAAAATATATTGATAAATTTTTTTTTTTTAATTTGTCCTGGGGTCCAGCTCCTTTCATCAACTCACTGTGTCCCTCTCTTAGTTGGAAGCATACTTTCTAGGCATGTACACATGCTGAGATTGATACATGCATTGCCAAAGCTGCTCAGTGTTTTGAGAAGCTCTGATGGAAAACGTGGTAGAGAAGTGATATTAGGCTGCTTACCAAACTGAAGATCTATGGAGCCCCTGTGCTGACCTCATTGTTGTGTACCTGTGAAATCTGGACAGTATATCAATACCATGCCAGGAAACTGAATTGCTTCCATTTTAATTGTCACAGGAAGATTCTGAAGATCCCCTGGCAGGATAAAATACTGGACACTGAGGTCTTTTCTAGAGCCGAACTGGCAAGCCTTTCAACTCTGATGGGCTGGCCTTCTTGTTCAAATGCCAAACATAAATTTGCCTAAAAGACTACTTTAGAAAGAACTCACAGGAGCTCACATGGAGGTCAGAAGGGTTACAAGGACACTTCCAAGGTCTCTCTGAAGAACTTTGGAATTGATTGTAAGGCATAGAGCAGTAATCATGTGCGACATGAGACAATGGCACAGGACTGCCCAGCAGGCCATGTCTGCAACAAAGAAGGAACTGTGATCCATAAGCAAAACAGAATTGCAATAACTCAAAAGAAACACGAGAAGTACAAATTTAGAAACATCTCCATTCCAAATGTTCATATACAACACAGATGCCTGACCTATGGTAGAACCTTCTGAGCTTTTACTAGTCTGATCAGTCATAGGTAGACACACTGCACTGTGACCCCATCAAAGTGATGTCATTTTGGTCCCTTTTAACTACAAAGGATAACAACTTTCTCCTCTGTAAAATGAGATTAAGCAAGAAGTTCCAGAAAAATCATTGCAGCTTTAAAAGATGACCCAAGTTTTCTTTTCTTTTCTTTTTTCCTGAGGCAATTGGGATTAAGTGATTTGCCCAGAGTCACACAGCTAGGAAGTGGTAAATGTCTGAGACCAAATTTGAACTCGGGTCCCCTGACTTCAGGGCTGGTGTTCTACCCACTGCGCCACCTAGCTGCCCCCTGATGACCCAAGTTTTCTAGAAGAAAATTAAAGTGGATTGGAAAGTGGATATCGGCAAAAAATATTTTGTCCAACAATGTTATTGGAGACTTCCTTGACTCAAATGGATAAACACTGATCAAGCATAAAAACTGATTATATACATTGAATCAATTCTGATTCAATGCCTGACCTCCAGGAACTGATAACATGTTATGGAAAGTAAAGAATAAATATGTAACTGATATTAGCATATGTCTTATTAAAGGAGAAGAGTGGACAAAATGTTAAGAAAAATTTGAAGCAGGAGAGATTGTTTTCATTAAAGAAAGGAAAGAGGTAGAGGAAGAATTATAGAAAACTTCACAGATGAATGGATAAGACAGCCTCTGAGGGTGAACCTTGAGGGAAAGAAAGGATAGATCTTTCTTTTGTAGAACCAGTGAGAAACGGAGGCCATTCCAGTACACAGAGAAAAGAGATCTGGAATAAAGTTCTACAATTTAGCTAGGATGTGGGTAACATTTAATGTATTAACAGATCAGGCTGGAAAAGTTGGTTGTGAAGAGCATCAAATTCCTATAAAGGAATAGAACATCAAATACCTTGATCAGGAGTTTATATTTTATTTACTAGGTGATGGGAAGCCACTGAAGTGTTTTGTTTTGTTTAAGGAGGGGAATAACAAGGAAGAGAGTAATATGATCTGAACGGTACATTAGAACTCACTGATAAACTAGAGAATGGAGGCAGGAACACAAGTTAGAAAGCTGTTATAAGTGTAGGCTATTAGACCCAGACATCCCACTGCTAGATACATACTTATCCCAAAGAGATTAAATACCTAAAGAAATGTCTCATGAACAACAAACTATTCAAGGCAACATTTTCTGTAGTAGCAAAAAACTGGAAATAAAATAGATAGCTGTCCATTGACTGAAAAATAATTAAACAAACCATAGTACAGTTTGATATGGGAACATAATAGGATATTTCCATGCTGTAAAACATGATGATTAAGGAAGAAATCAGAAAAGCATGGACTTATGGAAGTTCTGAAAAATGAAGTAAGCTGAAAACAAGATAACCACAACAATATAGAGAACAACAACAACAACAGACAAGTGCTATGTAATTATAAAGACTAAACTTGAGTTGAAAGAAAATAGGATGGGCAGCTAGATGTTGCAGTGGATAGAGCACTTGTCTTGGAGTCGGGAGATCCTAACCTAACACTTCCCAGCTATATGACCCTGGGCAAGTCATTTCACCTCAAACTTCCCGCAAATAAACCAAAAATGAGGAACAATGGGTATGGAACATTATATATTAAAAAGTCAGTCCTGATTCATGTGTATAGCAGTTTGACTGAATTGCTTTAAAAATTTTTTTTTGTCTTCTTTATTATAAAACATGTCTCTTCTGAATAGAAAAGAGAAATATTTGGGAAAAGAGGTGATTTTTAAAAGTGGATGTTTTTAGTTGCTTTTTTTTCAATCATGTCCAATTTTCTATGATCACTTTTAGGGATTTCTTAGCAGATCCTGCAATGGTCAGCCATTTCCTTCTGTAGCACATTTTACAGAAGGAGCTAAGGCAAACAGCATTAAGTGACATGCCAAGGTCACACAGTTAGTAAGTATTTGAGGCCTCAGACTCAGGAAGAGGATTCTTCCTCACTCCAAGCCTGGTGTTTTATCTACTACACCATCCAGCTGCCCACAAGATTAAACAACAACCACAACAACAAATCTGGCCAAGAGGTGATAAAGAATCTGAACTGAAATAGTTGCAATTTGAACAGCAAGGAAGGTCTAATGATAAAAGGTGTGGCTCTACCTAAACTTGAATAAAACCTGGATGGGAGAAGTGAAGGTCAGAAATAATTTTAAGATTTTGAGCTTGAGAACAGTATGTGGTGTGTATGTGTGTGTGTGCGCGCACACACACACACATCATTCCTATACATAAATAATAACAAGAAACTTATTAGAAAAAAATTATAAATTTTGGTAAAAAATATCAATTTTGTACCATGCTGAGTTTCAGATTCCATTGTGGTCAGCCAAATGAACGTGTTTACTAGGCATATGGAAGTAGAGAGTTATTAGGAGAGGTTGAAGATTCAAATTTTGGGGAAAGGATATAAGGCCAAAATAGGAGCTGAAAGACTAGGAAAATAGAGATGAAGAGGAATTAAATTATGTAGAAAATTAAGAAAAAATAATGGGAGAAGAAAGGTAGTAGAGAAGGTAGAAGGATAAGAGTTTATTGTTAAAAAGAAGGAATTTTATAGTTCACAACCTTAGAAATGGCACAATGTTCAGTGATGGTACAATTACCCTATAAGCAAATCTTAAATAATAAGGAAGTGGGAAAAAGACTTGAGACAATGGATAACAGAACCAGGCTTCAAAATACCTTGACAGGTTTGCTAAGTTAAAATTAATGAAATAAAATTTAATAGATCTAATAGTAAAACCTTATTCTTCTTAAGTTCAAGAAATAAATCATTTAAGTATGAAGTGAGAGCAAGAGACATTCCTATAAAAAAATCTGAGTATGTGAGTTGACCATAAAGTTAGTATTAGAAAAAAACATGAAAAAGCTGCAAAAAAGGGTGATGAGATTTTAGGCTATGTTAATATAATGTCTGTATGAAATGAAATGAGAATCCCACTGTACTCTTGAGTTGGTCAGCCTATATCTGAGTATGATCAAGACAAAAGGGATAAGACGGATAGAAACAGGACTCATTCAGGGAATGCTTCTTAGAGGGATTTCCATGAACTGGGCCTTGAAAGATGGAATCTTCCCAGCTGGGAAGTTAGGCAGTAGTACTCTTTTTTTTGTTGTTGTTCTCTATATCATTGTGGTTATTATGTATGTTTCATGTTTCTGCTTACTTCACTTTTCAGAACTTCCATAAGTACACCGTGCTTTTCTTAATTCTTCATAATCATCATGTTTTACAGCATTATGTTCCCATATATCATATATTGAATATAATAACAAAATATTAGCCTGAAGCAGCTCCAGAAGATGAGATCTTCTTCCCTTCACCCCAAATGAATTTGGGGCCCAATTGCTTAAGGAGAGAATAATGTAAAATAACTTCCAGGGAGGATGTAGCAATAACCCTAAGGCCACCTGGCCTCAGGAGTCTCACAAACAATGCTTGCTATCAGAAAACAATCTGTGGTCAGTAATAACAAAGTTTTTTGAGATAATCTAAGCTACAGAATTCAATAATAGGACCAACTCCATCTCTAAGTCCTAGAATTCAATACTCAATTCCAATTGGCATTACAATTATAATAAACTTTGCCCCTTAACTTGGTTTAAAAAAAAAATTGATGGAATCCTCCATCTGAAGTATTACATTCAGATCTAGAAGCCACATTTTTAAAAGTGATTTGTAGTTTAGAGACAGAGGGACAGTGCCTTGCACACAGACAATAAATACTTAGAAATATTGATGAGAAACAGTTAAAACATATTAGCAAAGATAAATGTACTGAAATATTTTCATGCTGTAAAAAACAACAAATATGAAGAATTCAGAGAAACATGGGAAAACTATATGAACTGATATAAAATGAACTAGGAAAATGAGGTAGAAAAAGTACATGACTACAATAATGTAAATGGAAAGAATAAAACAGTGAAACTGAATGCTGTATAATTATAATGATGCTTGGCCTAAGAAAATTGAGAAAATGCATTTTTTCCCTTTTTGATGAGGTGTGAGAATGTAGCAATTTCTGAGAACCCTAAGACTACCTGGCCTTGGGAGTGCCACAAACAATGCTGGCTGTCAGAGAACAATCTGCTTGTCAGTAAGCCATAGAATTCAATGATGGGAACTGTTCCATCCTACCCCACTCCTCAATTGTACCTCTACCTGATTTTTGTTTCTCTTTTCTATAAAACTGTCTTCTTGTGTCTTCTATTTTGTTAAACTCCCTTGGAATTTCAGCCCACTTCAATTGGTATTACAATTTTAATAAACCTTTGCCCCTTAACATAAAGACAAACTAAATTTGCAAATTCTTTCACCTTACCCATAACACTGACCTGGGGATCCTAATATTGTTGGATTGTTGAGTATCTCCAGTCTCAATACTTTCATAAGAAGAGATGGAGGTGAAGGACTACAAATGTTGCAAAAGTCAACAAATACAACTGATATACTGGTTAGTTTTGCTACATTAAAAAAAAAAACAAAAAACAAAAATCTTTGCTACAAGGAAGGGAGATCAATGGGTAGGGCAAAAGAATGAAATATATTAGTGAAATGAGAGTACTGCAATAACAAAGAGGGTTATCAATAAAATGACGTAAAATTTCTTTAAAATAATGATAGATAGCACATAACCAGGATAAACTAATACTGCAGCCTTAAAAAAATAGTTTGTTAAATTGAATGATAGTTATTTATAGGATCTTAAGGGCCATTTTATGGAAAAGAAGAATAGAACTGTTTTTGCTGGTACCAGAAGCAGAACCAGGGCCAATGAGGGGAAATTATCAGGAGGCAGATTTCAATTTCATATGGGCAGACATTTCTAGTAGTCAAAGCTGTCAAACAATGGGACAGACTACTTTGTGCAGCAGTGAGCTCCTTATCAGAGGAGATGTTTAAGTTGAAACCGGATATCCATGTGTGAAGGATCCTATAAAGGAAACTCCTATATGAGCAGAAGATTGGACTAGTTAAGAGATGACAACTCTAGGGAAAAGCTTAAACCAGATAAAAATAAAAATATAATACAAAACAGATAATGTTAAGTTGTGGTTTTCTAAGTCAATATAAAATGGCAAGGTTTCTTTTCTATTTTGAGTCTGACACCACTGAACAAGAAGACCTCTAAGGTTGAAGTGGACTCTAAGTAAGAGTCTATAAATACAGATTCTTTAGCCTAGAGGAATAAAAATAAGGAACAGTGATGTATAGTGGAAGAAGTTATGTGTTGTAAGGAGAACTTTATTTTGGCAATGGGTTAGTCTAGGGGACCACTACCTGGCTGTGATCTCCATGAAGCAAAGGACTGTGTTTAATCTAAATTGTTTATCCCAACCATCACCATGCTTTCTTTCCACACAGGAGGTGCTTAATAAATGTTTGTCAAATTTGAATTCTTGTTTGTACAAAGAATGTGTTGACCTCTTCCCTGGTCGATGGAACTTGGAAAAAGAACAATCAATCCAGAGATACATGAACTGGGTCCCAGTTCTTGCTCTACCACACTGACTCTGTGACTCATTGTTCAGTCATTCCAGTCCAATATGACTCTTTGTGACTCCATTTAGGATTAAAGATCCTGGGGTGGTTTATCATTTCCTTTTCCAGTTCATTTTACAGATGGGGAAACCGAGGCAGACAGGGTTAAGTGACTTGCCCAGGGTAACACAGCCAGTGTCTAAAGCCACATTTGAACTCAGGTCTTCTGGACTACATACCTAGTGCTCTATCCAATTTGCTAGTTAGCTGTAACTTGATGACCCTACATACCCTCAAAATACTATTCTAATAACTCTCCACACATTCACAGCTAAACTTGGGCGGGGGGGTGGGGGGGAGGAAGCTGCCAATATTCATTGATTCTCCTTTCTTACTTCCCATTTATTACTTAAATTTGGCTTCTTTCTCTACCCTTTGACTAAAGCTGCTTTCTCCAAGGTTACCCATGATCTCGACTGCTGAATCCAGTGTACTTTCTTCAACCCTCATCTTTCTGCACCTCTTGTGACACTATGAAGAGCACCCTCCTTCTGCATATTCTCTCCCCTCTAAGTTTTGATCCACTTTTATGTTAGGGTTCTCCTACCTATCAGCCCATTCCTTCTCTGTCTTCTTTATAAGTCTAACAATCTTCCAACTCTTCCTCTCTCCCTGAGAGTGTACACCAAAGATTTACCCTGGCTATCTCCTATTTTTTATATTCTTTTCCTTGGTCATCTCATTGTTATTCTCATTCTCATAGAGTCAAGCATATTATTAGGCAGAAGGCTCTTAATCAAGAAATATTTATTAAGCACTTACTAGGTATTAGGCAGTGTGAAAAAAAAAAAAAAAAAGATCAAACTGCATTCCCTGTCCTCAAGGAACTCACATTGTAAGCAGAAGACTTTGCAAATAACTTTGTACATATGAGATTTGCTTGGTTGTTTCAGTCAAGTCTTTCTGACCCCATTTAGTATTGTCTAAGCAAAGATAGTAAAGTGGTTTGCTACTTCCTTCTACAGCTCACTTTACAGATGAGGAAACTGAGGCAAACAGGGTAAAATGACTTGCCTACCGTCAAACAGGCTGTGAGTGTCTGAGGCTGGATTTGAACTCAGGAAGATGAGTTCTCCTGACTACAGGTGTATTGGTTGCTCTACTAGTGGCGTCACATATAGAATACATACAATGCAAATGGAAGGTAATCTCAGAGGGAAGGAATTAGTAAGGAGAGGGAGGACCAAAAAAGGCCTACTGCAGAAAGCGGGATTTGAGTTTTAAAATAAGCCAGAGAATCAAGGTGGCAGGGGTGAGGAAGAGGGTATTCTTGGCTTGAGATCATTCACTACAAATGTCCATTCAGGAGATGGAATATGATCATATCTAGGGAGCTAGATGTTATAGTAGATGTGGTGCTAGGCCTAGAATAGGAAGACCTGAGTTCAAATCCAGTTACAGACACTGTATGACTGGGTCAAGTCACTTAGATTCCATCTACCTCAGTTTTCTCAACTGTAAAATAAAGATAACAGAACCGAATACTCAGGGTTATTCTAAAGATCAAATGAGATAATATTTGCAAAATATTTAGCACAGTGCCTAGCACATGGTAGGTACTATATAAAGGCTTTCTTTCTGCCTTCCTTCTTTCCTATATATTTAGCCCTCATCTTGCTGGTGAGCTCCAGTCCTGCATCTCCAACTGCCTGCTTGACTTTATGCTTAGCCCTTATCACCTTGATCTGAGTATACCATAAGCATTTCAAACTTATGTACAGAACAGAACTCATTATTTCGCCTCCTAAATTCACCTCTCTTCCTTATTTCCCTGATTCAGTTTAGGATACCACCATTCTCATAATTGCAAAGGTTTATAGCAGAGGAGGCACTTTTGCTAATTTTGTATATCCAATTGTTGAGATGGAAGATACCCCAACAATATTAAGATCCTCAAGTCAGTGTCAGGCATAGCGAAAGAATTCACAGACTCAGTTTGTCTCCAAGTTAAAGAGCAAAGATTTATTGGGTAAAAGTTCCAAGGGAATTTAGCAAAGAGCCAGAAACAAGTTAATTTTACAAGAAGGAAGCCACTGACAGGCTTAGAGTACAATTGAGAAGTGGTAGGGGTAAGGTAGTTCCCAATATTGAATTCTATGGCTCAATGACCAACAGATTATTCTCTGACAGCCAGCATTGTTTGTGGCACTGCCCAGGCCTGAGCCATAGGATTTCTCAGGCAGCCGGCATTGTTTGTGGCACTCCCAGGGCTGGGCATCCTTAGAGTTTATCAGAAATATATCCTCACACCTCATCACAATCAACTGCCAAAGCTTGTCAATTCCATTTCCTTGACATCTCTCAGATCTGTGTCCTCTCTACTCATACAAATCACCCTAGTTTAGGCCCTCATCCTTAACTACTGATACCCCTGACTCAAGTCTTTTTTCTCTTCAATTCTATCTACATACAACTGCCAAAATAATACTGCAGGTATTTCCTCCTCATATTCCTCCTCAAGAAGCTGCAGCGGCTCCCTATTGCCTCTGGGATAAAATACAAACTCTATTTTGGCATTTAAAGCCCCTTACTGTGCTTACACAAAGTAAGTATTTAATACATGCTTATTAATCAATTATTAATGAATCCTATCCTAGCTCTGTACCTCAATTTCTTCCAGAGAGGATCAGATTAAAAAGTCTTTCAGAACTGACTTTATATACCCATTTTTCAAGGCCTAGTTCATGGTCTACCTTCTCCAAGAACTTCACCCTGATTTGCCTTTTCACAACATCCCCTGGGCATTTTGAAGTTTGTACTTTAGTTACCTCATATCTCAGTTCAAGAAATGATTATAATTAAGAACCTCCTGGAGGCAGAATATGATTATGCTAGTTAGGGGGGAAGAGTGAGAGAATACAGAGTTTAGATAAGACACAGTTCCACCCTCATGTAGCATCTAGTCTAGCAGGGGTAAGAGATGACTATGACGTACAAAAATACATGGTAAGTGTATCAAAGGGTTGCAAAGTGTTTCATTTGTCTGTTTTGAAACTCAAGTATAGCATTAGCAACAGCATCCCCTTCCTTCTCCCTCCCCCAGCCCTGCCCTTGCCCCCCAAACTCAGGGTATTAGTATGTCTGTCTTATCTTTCTTCCTTCTTTGCTCCAGTTAAGTTCCGAGAAAGTATCAGTAGCTCCTCACTCCTATCGCTTATCTCATACTCCCTTATAGTAGCCAAGTCCATCTTCTGGTCTCTCCCACAATGCTTACTAAGGACACCAGAGGCACAAAAGGCAGAAGCTCAAACACATGCTGATTGACCTTCCTTTAGGGCAAAGCATGAGAAACAGTCCTAGTGCTGACTACAGCAAGAGAGACTGAGGTTAGACATCAGAACGTGATCCCAGAGTCAGAGTTAATGGTTTAAGCCCATGCTATAGGGGAGACCAGCCAAGACAGTTGGGGCATGCCCAAAGATTAAAAATCAGGCACAAGTTAGGCAAAGCCTATAAAAGATATGGCTAACCCGAAAACAAGAACCTGGTTAAACTGGGCCAATTCCACATTCCTCCCCAGATCATTCTGCCCAGTGGAGTACACAGAAAACATCTCATTAGTTTCTTGGCCATCCTGCTGGGAGTAAAAAAACATGGAAATATGGAGGGAGAAAGATACAAAGACCCCTGGAAAGAGGGGATGGCCAGGCCTGCAGCCTGGTGAGGAGGAGGGAGGGTGTATATGTGTGCGTGTGCATACCGGAGGACCTACCTCTTTGCCATCCATTGGAATCTTCAGCTTGACCACTTCATATTTCTCCTCACCCTCTTCTTCCTCGCCCTTCACCAGCAGTACCATCTCTTCTTGCATCTCTCTCTCTTCCTCCTCCTCTTCCTCCTCCTCCTCCTCTTCCTCCTGCTCTCCCGGCATGGCCAGTACCTGAGTGGCAGAGGACAGGGAGTCCGACATTCAAAAGCAAGAACCCACCAAGCTTCCCCTCCCCCAGCTTTCAGGCCCTCTCTCGCTGTCCCCTCCCCCTAGAACTCTCCCCTCGGCCCATTCTCCTCCCCGTGGCCCCCCCTCCCCGCCAGCTCCCCTCTCCGGACTCACTCCAGGCCCCTCCCCCTTCTCCCCTCTCTCCGAAGACCCTCTCTCCCAGGGCCTCTCCTCCCCCAAGACTGAGTCACACACCCCCTCCGCCCCCGTCCTTCTCCCTTCTTTTCCCGGCCCCCTCCTTGTTTCCCTTCTTGCTTCCCTCCTTTCCTCCCGGCCAGCGAAGGGTCCGCCCCAAGCCCCCGGAAGCGGGGCTGCCAGACGCGGCCGAGGCCAAGGCCAAGGGCCAGTGGGGTGGGGGACTCACCGAGCCGCCGCCCACTGCTACTACTGCGCGGGGGACCCCGGTGTCCGGGCGCACGCGAGGCCGAGGCTGCAGCAGCAGCAGCCCAGGATCTACGAGCGCTCCGGGCCGGGGGCCTGGGGCCGGGGTCTGGGGGCGGTGCCGGGGGAGCGCGCCGCCGATTGGCCACAGCATGAGGGCCCCGCCTCCCACGGCCCCGCCCCGCTTCGCAAGGGAGGGAGGAGCGCGCGAGCCGGCCTAGGAGCTGACCCAGGCGTCCCCGCCCCCTTCTGTTCTTCCCTCCTCCTTCCTCGAACTCTCCGGGGCGTGGGATCCCTCAGCGGCTCCCCACGGAGGCTACCCCTGCACCGTGTCCCTCCTAAAGGGACTTCTACCCGGGCAAAGCCGTCCTCCCGCCGCAACCCACGGGGAGACGTGCCCCCGGAAAAAGCCGGACTGGCACGCTTGGCTTAGAAGCCTAGCCCTGCCCCTCACCACCCTGTGACCTTGGGCAAGTCACTTGCCACTCTGTGAAAAACGAGGATGTGGAATTAGACATGTGGCCTTTAACGGCCTCTTCTGGCTCTGACATTTCGTGACTGTGCTACTGACCCCCACAAAGACAATCTCTTTTCCCTTCCTCCATCCCACTTTTTCCCAGCTTCATCCCTCCTTTCCCCTCTTCCAACCTTCCTTTCTCCTTCCTCTCTCTATTTTATCTCTCCATTCTCTACCTCCATTCCTTCTTTCCCCTCCTCCCTCCCTCTTCCTTATCTAACCTCTACTTCTCCTTCAAGGTTCCACCTCTTCTCTTAGAGCTTGTATTCTCTCTTTTCTCTGACTCTATCACCAGGCAGAGTCACTGCAACATTATATCCTGTGATATCATGGGTTTAGAGCCAGGAAGACCTGAGTTTCAATCCTGAATATGTCTGAAAATTGACTGTGTACGGTGTGACCTTGAACCTTGAACTCATCCTTTCAGGTCTTTTAGTTTACCATCTGTAAAATGCAGATAATTGTTTTTGCTTTGTCTTATATAGAGCAAACAGGTTTGTACAGTTACCTTGTATTATTGTATATCATAGTTGTCTCTATATGTCAAATACCTATAATCCTTAAGTCTATGAGGGTTGGCAAGTAGTATATCTTAACCTAGCCTTGTAGCTTACTATATCTGATCAAATCTTGTATCTTACCAGATGCTTAGCACGGTCCTTTATATCCAATAGGTACTTAATAAATACTTACTGAAAAATAAATATTGCAAAATTACAAAGCATAAGTTTGGAAAAAAAAATAAATGAAAAAAAAAGTTTATTTCCAAAGAGTAGGAGGTATGAGAATGTTGAGGCAGAAGACACCCCAAAATATTAGGGTCCCCAAGTTGGTGTCTCTTTCTAGTAAGGCCAAAGAATTCACAGACTCAATCTGTTTCTATATTAAGGGTCAAAAATTTATTATGCTGCTAAAAGTTGGCTAAATTCCAAAGGAATTTAGCTAAGAATCAGGAGCAAAAAAATTTTATAGGAAAAACAAACAAAGATCAAGTTCTTCAAGTCACTGACATGCTAATTTTATGACTCAGAGGTAAAATTAAGGAATAGCGTGTTGCACACATTATTGAATTCTAATGATTTAAGAGGTTTCAGATGATGAAATTAATGCCATTTAGAGAAATGTGAAAAAAATGCTCAATCATTACTGATTAGAGAAATGATAAGAGATATATTCTCAGATTGGCTAAAATGACAGGAAAAGATAAAGATAAATGTTGGAAAGGATGTGGGAACACTGGAACACTAAGACTTAGTCATTGTTGGTGAAATTGTGAAATGATTCAACCTTTCTGGAGAGCAGTTTAGTTTGGGCATAGGCCCAAAGGACTATGAAACTGATCATATCCTTTGCCCCAGCAATGCTACTACTGTGTCTATATCCCAAGGAAATTATAAAAGAGGGGAAAAGACCCACATATGCAAAAATGTTTATAGTAGCTCTTTTTGTAATAGCAAAAAATCGGAAAATGAGTAAATGTCCATCAATAGGGGAATGGCTGAATAAGTTGAACAGACATCTTAGAAAGGCCTGTTAAAATTTACATGAACTAATACTGAGTGAAACAAGCAGAACCAGGAATACATTGTACACAGTAACAGCAAGAATGTGTGATGAACATCTATGAAAAACTTGGTTCTTCTCAAAGGTTCAGTGATCCAAGGCAATCTCAATAAACTTTGGATAGAAAAAGCCATTTGCATCCAGAAAAAGAACTATGGAGATTGACTGTAAATCAACACATGCTATGTTCACTTCTTTTTTTTTTTTTTTCTCTCCCAACATGATTCATAAAACAATGTGTATTAAAATAAACAAATAAATATGGCTTAGAAGTAAATTGAGGAGTGGTCTTAGAGGTGAAGTTAAGAAGTATTGAATTCTAGAGTTTAGAAGTGGAGTTACAGCCCACTATTGAAGTCTCAGAAACTGTTATTACTGATCATTTGATTGTTATCTGACAGCCATCATTGCTTGTGGCACTACCAAGGCCAGGTAGCCTTGAGGTTATTGCTACGTGCTCCCTAGGAGTTATACTAACAAGACCTCCCCTCATTACCTGGGGGAAGGAGTTGGCCCATGGGTGTAAAACATCGCATATATTGTCAGATTTTTTTCACTATATTAATCATTTTTGCTACTTTTTTTCTCTTCCTCTTTTTCTTTTGGAAAAAAAAATTGTTATATGGAATGATTCTCTGGAAGTAGAGAAGGGAAGGTATTTAAGGGAAAACTTATTCATTCATTTAGTCCAATCTGATTCTTTATGACTTCATTTGGGGTTTTCTTGGCAAACATACTGGAATGGTTTACCACGTTCTTCTCCAGCTCATTTTACAGATGGGGATCTGAAGCAACCAGGGTTAAGTGACTTGCCCAGGATCACACAGTGGGTGTCTGAGGCCATATTTGAATTTGCTTAGATTAGTTTTCCTGACTTCAGGCCAAATTTAAGTTGTATAAAAATAAAACATTTCCATACAAATTTATTTTTTAAAAAATACTCTTTGAATTTAAGTATAAATTTCAGTTTCATAGATCTTTGAAAACTAGAATTGTGATATTTCTCTAACTATATTGTAGGGGTTTCTAGGCCACAATAGACCCTCAAGTTCAGATCAGATTGTGATGTAATGTAGCTCCTAGGAAGGATGTAGCAATAACCCTAAAGCTACCAGGCTTTGAGAGTGCCACAAATGATGCCAGCAGTCAGATAACAACAACCTGTTGGTCAATAATAACAAAGTTTCTTGAGATAATCTAACCCATGGAATTCAATAATGAGGGCACCTCTAAGACTACTCCTCTATTCTACCTCTAAGACATAAAATTAGCATATCAACCTAATCTTTGTTTCTTTTTCCAATAAAATTATCTTCTTGTTTCTGACTCTGCTAGATCCCCTTGGAACTTTAGCCCACTTCAAATGACAATACAATTTTTAAAAATCTTTGCCTTTAACTTGGAGTCAAACTGAGTTTGTGAATTTTTTCATCATACCTGTGACACAAATCTGGGGATACGTTGGGGTGTATCTGGGGACATTGTTGGGGAGTCATACACCTCAGCAATTGGGCACTCGATAACTTTGTAAATGATGTAGATTCCTGTCTCAGACTGAAAGACACATATAAAATCACTTCCCCACAAAGCAGTATCCTGGACTCCAGTCAATTTTGAGATCAAGTCCATCCAGGCTGAGGTCAGCAGGGAATCTTGTCTAATATGAGTGTGGTGTCTTTTATTTTTGAGGCGATGAAAAATCTCTAATAATACATGTAACATTTTTTATTCATTCCCTAGGCAAAGGAAAAATATATTTTGGTAGCTGAATGATTTACTAGAAATGTAGATGTGTAATGCCACAGTCTCCTTGAACTGCCCTACTTCAGTTATTCTGCCCCAAACCTCAGGCTAGCATACCATCCTTCCCTCTTGATCATCAGAATAATTGATAAGGATAAAAGATCTTATATTTTAGAATATCAGATGCTGCTCCCTACCCCAATCTATTAGAATATCAGATATTTTACCCCATTAGAATATCAGATAACTTTCCCATCTCTGTGCCTCCCCATTATGTCATCCCCATATGCTCCCTATTATGTCATTGTGTCTGTCACCCTGTAAAGAATCTCTATACCCCACATTTGAGACTGGATAATTGGAAACGAGAGTCCAATCCAGTCAATTGATTTACTCTCCAATAAATTAAATTATTATAACTCTCTAACTTCTATCTTGCCTCAGCTTCTCCGGCATTACAAATGAAATAATAAAAACTTACCAAAGATGATTAGTTGGCTTCTTGATTATTTGAGAATTAGTGTGGAACTGTAGCAGCACCAAGAAATAAGTATGATTATAACACATAAGCATTGATTTAAAGTCTGTAAGAGGCTTGTATATAAAGGTATACAATGTAACTAGAGAACTGGCTTTGAAACCAAAAAGAGCCTGGTTCATATCCAATTTCTTACACAAGTTAACTCTGTGGATCAAGGCAAGTCATGACCTCTCATTGCTCTAGTTAAAGTTTTAGATTGAAGAGGAAGTGTAGATCTGTATTGATTTTGAGAGTTTCTTCCTTCAGGAGTTCCATTTAGGATACAAAAGAAGTATAAAGCTCTTGGTTCAAAAGCTTTGTGAAGTAGATTGTATGATTCAATTAAATATATATTTAATTACTATTGATGTAAATTGTGTCCCCTTTAATCTTTGGGGAGGCCCTGATGTAAACTGTGTCCCCTTTTGGGGGAAGGGTGCTCCTGACTCTCAAACCCTCCTGCCTGGGGCATAATCAATATTCTCTATTAAATTGCTCAAACTGCTCCCCAGTCCCAGACCAAAACTAACTCAATATAACCAAGGGTTTGTCAACCCATCTTTGCTAAAAATCCTAACGGATTCTTTGCCCACTAAGAAAGTTGTCTTCTTAGTGTAAATAAATCCCTTTTTGCCACAAACCTGAAATTTTATGAATGCTTTCACAAAGAATCTGCAACACTGACCAAAGGGGATTTCTTACCCTCAATTCTTACCCTCATCATTATCATTCTCACTGGTAAAACTAAGATGCAATAAAATAACTTAATACAATGTCACACAGTTTATGTCAGAGCTGGGAACAAAGTTTCTGACTCCCAATCTAGTTCTTTTTTTTTTTTTTTTCACTATAAAACCTCCCAGAAAGCCTACATGGTAAATGAATAAACAAAAACAAATAAAACACTTAATAAGTACTAATACAGACCAACTATTAGGCTAAGATTTGGAGTTACAAAATTTAGAACCAAAGGGAAGTAGTTGCTGGCCCTTGGGGAGTTTGCATTTTAATTGGGGGAGAAAATAAAAATTGAGGAACAATAATTAAGAAAGGGAATACCTGATTTTCTTGTTAATAGGAATTCCTTTTACACCTATGACCCCTTTATAGATTAGCTCATTGAGGCAGAAGATATCCCAATAATATTAGTCCCCAAATTGGTATCTCTAGTATGGACAAAAGACTTCGCAAACTCAGTCTCCAAGTTAAGGGACAAAGATTTATTATAACTGTAATGCAATTGAAGCAGGCTAAAGTTCCAAGGGAATTTAGCAAAGAGCCAGAAACAAGAAGTTAATTTTACAGGAAAGAAGTCACTATATGCTAATTTTATGGCTTAGAAGTACAATTCAGGAGTGCTAAGGGTGGGATAGTTCCCAACATTGACTCCTATGGCATAGTGACCAACAGATAATTCTCTTGACAGCCAGCATTGTCTGTGGCACTCCCAAGGTCAGGTATCCTTAGGGTTTCTCAGGAACTGCTACATTCTCTCTCTTTTTTCTTTTTTTTTTCCCAAAGGAAGAGAAGTAAGAAATAAGTATTTATTATTCACTTAATATATGCCAGACATTGTGCTAAATGTCTAATAAATATTATTTCATTTGATCCTCACAACAGTTTACAAGCAGAACAAATCCAATGGATGTTTTCCAGATGTTGGGAACAATGATAAACAGCTAACAGAACTAAGGTAATTCATCTTGGAGAATGGAGGATTTAAGGAACATATAACGGCTTCCAAGTATTTAAAATTAAGTACTTTGAACTGCTACATTCTCACACCTCATCAAGCATTGCCTCTGCAATCTTTAATTTTATTTTTATAATAGTATTTCATTTTTTCCAATTACACATAGATAAATTTTAACATTCTTTTTTTTTAAAGTTTGAGTTCCAAATTGTCTACCTCCCTCACCTACTTTCTTTCTAAGACAGTAATTTGCAAATTATATGTATCCCAGCTTCTTAAACTGTGGTTCCAATTCCCAAATGGAGTCTCCTAACTGAATTTAGGGGTCATGAAATTATGATTTATTATCAAATGTTTAATTGTCTACTTATTTTTATTATAGCGTCTTATTATAAAACATATGCATAGGTAATTTTTTCAACATTGATTCTTGCAAAACCTTTTGTTCCAAATTTTCCCCTCCTTTCCCCCACCCCCTCCCCTAGACGGCAGGTATTCCAATACATGTTAAATATGTTAAATCCAATATATGTATAAATATTTATACAGTTATTGTTGTGCCACAATTCCCTTTTATTGTTCTGCCTCAGTTTCCTTGAATTGTTCTCTCTCTATCCCCCTGGTTGCAACCCCTTTTTTCTGCTCATTAGAACTGAGATAATTGGGCTGTGGAGATCTGGTATTCCAAAAGGCAAAACTCCAGATGTCTTATCTCAGTTACCTAATTGGTATCTTTAAGTTTCAGACTTCCTGGCTGTAGTTGGACACCTCCTAAATCCTCACAATTTGTTAGAATTTATGGTCCTACTCCCCAACCTGTCAGAAGCAGATTGATAGTCCCTTCTTAGAGATTCCCACTCACCAGAGTTTGGACTCCACCCCTCCTGCATGTTGCCCCCAGCACAATCTCTCCCACTCAAATAAAATATTAAAAACTCTCTAATCTCTATTTTTTCTCAGTTGCTCCAGCATTACATTATCTTGCTGCAAAAGAAAAATCGGATCTAGAAAGAAAAAACCTGAGAAGGAAAACAAAAATGCAAGCAAATAGTAACAGAGTGAAAATGCTATGTTGTGGTCCACAGTCAGATCCCATAGTCCTCTCTCTGGGTGTAGATGTCTCTCTTCATTACCGGACAATTGGAACTGAGTTGAATCAATTGTATATATTTATTTGCATATATTCTTGGGGTCATGTAAAAATTTCTCAGGTGAAAAAAAATTCCCAAGTGTGAATGGGATAAACTGAGGGTAAATTGAATGAAGACCTCTCTGGGAATGTGATCTTGAACTAACAAGTTGAGCTATAGCTAAAAAGCTGCAGGTGTTCATTTGTCTTGGATGAACATTTCTCCTCCTGCTCTGTTCCCCTCCCCACCCCACACACCTCTTAATTAGCATTTAAGTACTTCTTTTAAAGGTGATAATGGCTTTGGAAATTCAGGTAACAGAATTTTCTCATCCAAGAATATCTGCTGGTATTGCAGTTCTCTAGGAAATTTTAATTAAGAGCTTGTTATTGGGGGCAGCTAGGTGACACAGTGGATAGAGCACCAGCCCTGAAGTCAGGAGGACCTGAGTACAAATATGGCCTCAAACACTTAACACTTCCTAACTGTGTGACCTTGGGCAAGCCACTTAATCCCAATTGCCTCAGGGGGAAAAAAAAGTTTGTTATTTATTCTCTTGTTTCTGGGACAGATTTCTATATTCAGAGTACAAAACTGGGAGGCTTCTGTATTTAGGGTATATTTAATCTTGTGTTTTACCGTTTTTGCTTTGCACTCCTACACTGATACCTTGTCTGTTGGAAGTTGCCCTTTCTAAAGAGATCATAATAAATCTTTTTTTTTTTTTTTTTTGCTTTTTAACTCAAGAGTCTCCGTTCCACATAAGTGGAAAAGTTTAAGAATCCCTGATATATACTCAATCATGAAAAATGTGTTTTGTTGTGAAAGAAGAAACAGACCAAAACTTGGGGGCGGGGGGGAAGGGGAACACAGGGAAAGAGTGGATTGGCTTGGTTCCTTATATTCCTAAGAATAGCTAAATCATTCATAGCTGATCATCAGACAATGTTGCTTTTACTGTGTACAATGTTCTCCTGGTTCTTCTCACTTCATTTTATATCAGTTCATGTAAGTCTTGCTATGTAACCTTTATTTTTGAGACATGTTTTGAATTCTAAGAGATTAAATTGACTTGCTCAGGCTCATATTGCTTTGAGGCTGAGACTGTCCTCCAAGCTTTGCCTTGATTTGAGTTGAAGCAGGAGGCAGGTAACACTCTTTTTCCAGAAACAATAGTAATGTTGATTAAATCGCTATGCCAAGGGCAAGAGGCAAATTTCAGATTAGGTATTGGATGGATTGAGAGTGGGTATATATACTGCAGGCTGCATAGTAGGTGGCAAGATAATGCAAGGTTTAACAGTCTGGTTTGGGTCTAGTAAGGTTACTCTAATCTGGAAGCTCAGACCTTCCCTGCCCCCAAAACAGAGTGCATTAATTCCTCCAGAAACTGGAAGGAGGAGGGGTATGTTTGTAGTCTCAAATGGGTCAGGACCTGAAGGGCTGTTCCCAGTTGTGGAAAATGGGCCAGAGGACTGAATGGATAACAAGATGGTTTGGGTGGAATGTGAAGGAAACATGGTCAGATAGTTTGAGACTTGAGGCCTGGGGCCTCTTAATCAATGGGGCCTAAGCCCCATTGTCCAATGGTGAATTGGACCAATTGTCCAAATAGGTGAATCCAAAATAAGAAGACATAGGAGTTACCATCTTTTGGGGAAGACTGGGGAGGTCAGGAACCAAAGTAGGTCTGAAGATCTACAACTAAACAGGGTAATTGATACCTCTGAAGTGTCACTCACTCAAAGATTTGGTGGATTTCTTTCTCTGTAGTATAATGAAATACATATTGATTCTAAATCCAGGTAGTGCTCCTTCAATCCCATTTGGAAGAGCATTTATTAAGGCCTAATATTATTGGGATTCAAGAGGAACCCCCAAAATTGGGATTCCAGACCAGTATGACGGTATCTCAAAAGTATTTGCAAGCTCAGACCCATCTCCAAATGAAGGAGCAAAATTTATCATAATCCTAATGGCAAATGGACTAAATTCCAAAAGAAGCTAGCAAAGAACCAGGAGCAATAAAATAAATTTATGGGGAAAAGTGAGAGGACTAGATGGCTTAGAGGTGGAGTTTAGGAGTGGTCTGGTTCTGACTAGTGAACAGATGCAGCAGCCATGTCAGAATTAGTGGGGGGTGGGGTAGGAACCTTCCAGTGTTTTTAGGTCTGAAGTGTCACTAAGTCAAACTGGTGGAGAGTCAGTTTTGTTCTGAGTTAACTTTTGTGTTCAATTTTGTGGTCCTGAGTTAATTTTAAGTACTTTGTTATTGTTGCTCATTAGTTTCAGAAACTGTTATCACTGACCAACAAACATATAGAATAAACTAGGGTAGCACAGCCTAGGGGAAGAAATAAATCATTTCTAACTCCATCACTCCCAAGGTCAGGTGGCTTTAGGATTATTGCTACATTCTTTCCAAGGGCTACACCACTTTCACTATGTGCCAGGCACTGTGGGAATTGCTGAAAATACAGAAATAAAAGCAAATGCAAAATAATTCATCTTTCAGGATTTCGTTTCCTCATCTGTAAAATAAGAGTCTTTAGACTAGATAATCTCTGAAATTTCCTTCTAACTCTAAATGAAGTCAGTTTTGTTTATGTAAAGGGGATTGATCAATGGGGATTTTGCTTCATTAGCACAACTCACCAGTTCCATAACGTGAGAGATGCTGAAAAGTTGGGCTTCTGTACAGTGTTGCAAACTTTGAGGTAGTGTGGGATAGTTGATATCAATGACCAAGAGGTTTTCAGAATGTGAGAGGTTAAGAAAGTTTAAGATTCCACAGAACAATTAAGTGATGGATAGAAGCCTAGAGCAAAGGAGGAATTGGAGAGCTAGGAAGGCACAGGTGGACTCAGCCAATCAAGAGTCTTGTGTGTTTGAGAAAACCTCAAATTTAAGATAATAGCCAATTCATCCCAAACTTGTTGGGGTCAATGACCTGACTTGACCAAATTACTACTGCTTAAATATTAAACAACACACCTTATAGGAGTGTTCCACCATTTTAAAATATGGGATGTATCACAAGGGAGAGGGAAATATGTTTAAACATATTTAGGGGAAACATATAGTGGGTGTATAAGAAAGATTGTAACCCGAAAAGGAATGGATCAATCCATTCTCTGAAGGGAGGGATTATATCAAACTAGCAAATATAAAGTTTCTCCTACTTCTGTGCTCAGCACTCCTTCCTAAAGAGGAGCAGGACCCACTTCAGACAAAATGTTAAGACAATTCCTGAAGATTCTTCTTTAATAAATTTTCCTCGATATCTGATTTTCAATGTTAAGAGTATATTTCTAACAATGCTGAAAGGTAATTTGGTAGAAAGAAAGCATTAGTCTATGGGAATGGAAAAATAGAATATGGAAAGTGGTACTTATGCTGAGTTTTGAGGGATAATAAGGATTCTAAGAGGCAAAGCTGAAGAACAAATGTAATCTAGGGTTGGGGGGAACCTATGTAAAGTCTCAGAGAAGGCAGTAGAATAATTTCAGTGAGAAATAGCAAGAAGTTAGAAAGGAAAAAATAATCTGGAGGGGGAAAAGGCAAGTGGGAGCCAGTTTGTGAAGGCCTTTAAAATGCTAAGTAGAGTAGTTTATATTTCCTCCTAAAGGTAACTGGTGATCATAGGAAATTATTGTGGCATTAAAATAACAACAACAAAGGTTACCTGGAAATCTTTAAAAATACATTTAAGGGCAGCTAGATGGTAAAAATGGATAGAGAGAGCATCAGCCCTAAAGTCAAGAGGACCTGAATTCAAATTCAGCCTCAGACACTTAACACCACCTCGTTTTGTGACTTTGGGCAAGTCACTTAACCCCAATTGCCTCAGCAAAAAAAAAAAAAAAAAAAAAAGAAATTTTAAGAAACAAAACAAAACAAATCTGGGCACATGTACTCTGCAGTTTACTGTGTGTTAAGATGGAATAGAAAGGAATGAGTTAGTAGGTGCCATGCATGGGAACTGTGGTGGGAACAGAAAGTAGGAAAGATCTCTGAACCCAGAGGGCCAGGTCTAGCTCAGAGGCTGTGAAGATTAGGGTTAGAGTAAGATTCAGTAATCAATAAAGTTAACAGAAGATGAAAGCTTTGTATTCAAATGAAAAGGTCCCCAGAATTGGTTTCAAAAAACCATAGACCTTTGACATAGCAAAACCACTAGCAGGGATACCCCAAAGTGATCAAATAAAAACCCCAAAACATCTATAATACCTCTTTTTCCATCAAAGAACTGGAAACTAAAGGGTTGCTCAACAATTGGGGGAATGGCCAAACTTAATTATGGTATGATTGTAATAGAATATTGTTATGCTATAGGAAATGACAAAAAGATTCAGAGAAACCCAGAAACCTTATATGAACTGATATAAAGTGAAGTGGGCTGAAATAGAACAACTTATATAACTGTTATAAGACAAACAACTTTGAAAAACCTAACCATCAATGGTAATAACAAACTAAGATCCCAGAGGATCAATAATGAAGCCCGAAACCTATTTCCTGACTCAGAAGTGATGGATTCAGGGTACTGGCTATGACATATTTTTGGATGTGGAGAGGATTTGTTTTGCTTGATCATGAATATTTGTCACAAGGGTTTTCTTTTTCTTTTTGGAGCATGAGGGCATGGGGGGAGAAGAAAGTGGGAGGGAAGGAAAATGAGTTTTGGTTAACTAAAACAATTTTTTTTTAAAGCTGGAAACTTTCCTCAATTCAGTGATGTCCCAATTCAAGGTCAGGTCTAAGCAGCATGAGATAACTAGGACCTGATCTCAAATTCAAAAGCCATAGGATCACAGAAGGATCCACAGAAATCTCAAAGCTTGGGCTTGGAGTTGTCAAGATATGTGGTCAGGGTTTCTACTGATGAAGGAGGCAGATATCTCTAACCCTAACTCTAATTTAAAAAAAACAAAAACAAAAACAAAAAAACTTTCACCTAGAACCTTTTTGGGAAAATGAATTTGTTTCATGTTCCTCCATCTTACCCTCTCCCAAGTACTGGGGTAACTGGTACATAAGAAATGACTCAGGGATCCACTGGGCAGAAATATGTCTCCTATAACTATCTTTCCTTTTCCTCTGCAACAAATAGTTTAGATGTGAAGATTTCTTTCATGAAGGTATTATGGATTGAATAATAGATTTGAACTTCCTCTCTTCCAGGTCAACTAAGATATTAAACACCAGGAGAGTAAATCTAATTATCTGTTTTTTCTTCCATAGCAACAAAGGACCTTAAACAAAATCTGCACTTTAAAAAATATTTGTAAAATTTAATTGAATTAAGCAAAAAGGAAAATTAAAAATAATTTAGTCAAACTTATTACCTTAGGGGCCCCACTGACATTTTTCAAATTCAAGGCTGGGAACTTCTTAAGGACTATGGCAGAGGCCAATGTACTGGGCTAGTGGGTGCTCTGTTACAAGGTGGAAATATGGCCAAGCTTGCTGCTAGCAGAGACTTTATGTCCCAGTTCCTCCATTTGTAGTCTTGGAGATTAAAGGACAGGAAACAAGAGTTTACTATATGCTATCAAAGGCTTTCAATGAGGACAAATGTAGAATCAAAGTCAGGTACCTCTCTGATGGTAAAAGTTTTCAACTTGAAAAGCTACATATAGAGTGAAGGTTAATGCATGCTTTTTTGGTTTTAGATGATTATGCATTCAATGCAGCCTCTGAAGCTGAGATGGTACAAAATGTGGATGAATTCTCTGCTGCTTGTGCTAGTTTTGGCTTAATTAATACCAAGAAAACAGAAGAACTCCATCAGCAAGCACCACACCATCTATATGGTTACAGCAAATGAAGTTTTGAATACTGTGGATAAGTTCACTTGTTCTGGCAGTATACTTTCAGGGATGTCCACATTGATAGTGAGCTATTCAGAGCTAGCTCAATGTTTGGGAGGCTCCAAAGGAAAGTGTGGGAGAGGAGAGGTATTAGATTGACAACCAAATTGAATGTCTACAGAGCAGCTGTGCTGACCTCATGGTTGTATGCCTATGAAACCTGGACAATATATTAGTGCCCTGCCAGGAACTGAATCATTTCCATTTGAATTGTCTTAGGAAAATTTTGAAGATCATCTGGCAGGATAAGATACTAGTCCTGTCTTGAATAAACTGCCAAGCATTCAAATAACTATTTCAGAGAGCACAACTCTTTTGGGCTAGCCATAATGTTCAAATGCCAAATGTACACTTGCCAAAAAGATTTTATGAAGAACTCAGACAGAGTAAGTGCTCACAAGATGGTCAGAAAAACCAATACACACCTCTCAGATTGGCTAAGATGACAGGAAAAGATAATGACAAATGTTGGCGGGAATATGGGAAAACTGGGACACTGATACATTGTTGGTGGAACTGTGAACAATCCAGCCATTCTGGATAGCAATTTGAAACTATACCCAAAGGGCTATCAAAATGTGCATACCCTTTGATCAGTAGAGTTTCCACTGGGATCCAAAGAGCTCTTAAAGGAGGGAAAAAGACCCACATGTGCAAAAATGCTTGTGGCAGCCCTCTTTGTAGTGGCAAAAAACTGAAAACTGAGTGGATGCCCATCAGTTGGAGAATGGCTGAATAAATTGTGGTATATGAATGTTATGGAATATTATTATTTTATAAGAAATTATCAGCAGGATGATTTCAGAAAGGCCTGGAGAGACTTACATGACCGTCTGATGCTAGGTGAAATGAGCAGAACCAGGAGATCATTGTACATGGGAACAACAATGGGATCATTATACAGTTCTGATGGACATGGCTCTTTTCAACAATTATTGATGATTTGGGCCAGTTCTAATGATTTTGTGATGAAGAGAGCCATCTACACCCAGAGAGAGGGCTGTGGGAAGTGAGTGTGGATCACAACATCGCATTTTCACTTTTTTGTTGTTTGCTTGCATTTTATTTGTTTCTCAATTTTTTTTCCTTTTTGATTTTATTTTTCTTGTGCAGCAACATAACTGTATAAATATGTACTTATACATTGGATTTAACATATATTTTTATCATGTTTAACATATATTGAATTACTTGCCATCTAGGAAAGGGGGTGGGGAAGGTGGGAAAAAATCAGAACACAAAGTTTTGCAAGGGTTAATGTTGAAAAATTATCCATGCATATATTTTGAAAGTTAAAAAGCTTTAAAAAAGGATACTCTCAAGGTCTCTCCTAAGAACTTTAGAATTGATTGTATGATGTGAGAGACTGGCACAGGACCAACCAGTATGACATGCCCTCATCATGGAAGGCGTTGTATTCTATGAGCAAAGCAGAATTGAATTTGTTCAGAAGAAACTGGGTGGCTTAGAGAAGCCACCCAAAAGTTCATAGAAACTATTTGTGTCCAACCTGTGGCAAAATATTCCAAGCTCATACTGGTTTGATCAGTCACAGTTGGACCCACTTTAATTGGGCTTTAACATAGTGATGTTATTTGGGTCCTCCCAGAGAACAAAGAGTAACAATCAACCAACTAACGAATATATTATGCACAAATCTTATTTCACTTGATCCTCACAATCACAGCATCATAAAATCTCAAAACTACAACTGCATTCTAGTCCAATTTTCTCACTTTGGGGAAAAAACAAACCTGTACAACGAATAGTCTTCAGCCTAGAAACAGGAAAATCAGAGTTCAAATTTGACCTCAGACACGTATTACCTGTTTGACCTTGGGCAAGTCACTTAACACTTTGGTTGAATAAAAAGGCTAATAGTCTCAATAATAATTAGTATGGGGATAAGAAGTGTTGGAGTTCCTGTTTCTCTCCATTTCTTCTTCTGTAAAATAAGGATAATAATAGCACCTACCTCCCAGAGTTATTGTGAGGATAAAACGTAAAATGAGATCATAGTTGTAAATTGCTCAACACAGTGGCAGGTACATAGTAGGTGCCATATAAATGTTACCTATTATTACAATGAGGCTCAGCTCATTTAGTTTATTGGGGCTGGGATGAGAATCGACTTCTGATTCACTTTCCACTACACCACTTTGCTCTGTTTTTTGACTTTCAAAGAGCAGGAAACCCAAATAACCCCCACTATTTAAAGGGAACGTAGTCACCCAAAACCTGGAGACTGGCCCTTTGTCATTCCCAGGCTAACCCGAGCCAGATGTCGGAAGCGGGTTAGGTGTTTGGGAATTGTGGGAAACGTAGTCTGTGCTTTTTCCTTGGCCGAGCACCTTTGCTCATACGTTGGATCTGATTGGTCTCTTCGTAGGATGCGATTGACCAATCCAGTCCCACCGACCTTCTGACTGCCGGAGAGACTCTGAGCAGAAGACAGCAGCCCCAACCAAAGGGGTAGAAGGTAAGAGGAAGAAGAGCAATCTAAGCACAGTGACTGGTTGGAAGCTCGATAGAGGCGGGACAAAGAACCATTTTTCTGTCCCGATGACTAAGTGGTCCACAGCCTGCCAAACAGCCCGAGTTCGGACCTCATTGGTTGGGGCTTTTCCCTTTTAATCCAATAAATTTCCTTCTTTCCCGAACGACCCACGATCACCACAAAAGTGAGCAGGTTATGTTGCTTCTCCTGTGCTGTGTGCGATTCTGAGCAGGCTCCCCTCTTTAGGAGGTGGTCAGGTTTCCTTGTACGGACTTGGAACCAAAAACATGGCTCCCAAGACTTTGGAGCTACTCGGTTTTTGCTCCTGGCATATTTAATTTGGGGGACAGACTTGAGACTCGGCCCCGTTCTCTTCGTTGCCAGGGCGTGGAAAGGAGGCGAGCCCAGCAGAGAACTGATTGTTCCATTTTGTTCCTGCCCGCAGCTGCGTGCCTGGGGAAGAGGAGGGGGCTTCCCAGTGGATTTTTTTGCCCAGACAGTTACAATGGTCTCACCTCAAATACCAACGAACTCCAGAGGGGTTCTAAAGACGGGCAGACGCTACGATGGCAAAGCCGGCAATCTCCCAACCAATAAGCTAAGCTGTGGGTACAAAAAGAAGCTAAAAACAGTTCTTGACCTCAATGTGTCTAAATCAAACGGGAGCAGCTGCAAGCAAGCGCAAGCTATATACAAGTTGAATTAGCATTGAAGGGCATTAGAATTAGAGGCAAGGGTTGGGATAGGTTTCCTGTATAAGATGGAAGTGTTATTGGGTACTTAAAGGAAGCCTGGGAAACTTCATCTCCCCAAGTCTTAGCTTTTTATGGAGATAATCGGAGCTCAGAGCAGCTAAGTGACTTACCCCTAACCATAGCTAGGATGATGGAGTTAGTAGTTGAGTCCAAGTCTTAACATTTTTTGGTCCACTACATTCAAGCTTGCCTCCATACTCGTCTGGGTAAATGTAACTTCCAGTAGAATGTATGGTCTCCAAAGGCAAAGGTTTTCAGATAGTTTTTGAATCCCCTGCACCTTATCTTGAAAAGAGCCAGCATTTATGTCCTTGAGGCCTGAATGTGTTTGCACTGTCTACATGCATCTCCTAAAGAATGGATGCTATTGGAGACCAGGGACAGATTCACTGTCTTTGCACCTACAATTCCAAAGATGACAAGCCATAGATGCTTCATACTGTTGCCTATTTCCTGTCTCTTCCTCCACCCCTTCAATCCTAGCACAAAAACCCACACAGTTTCAAGACAAGAGACAGTTTATTGGAAATAGACAGTGTCAGCAGAGATCCCAGAGATAAATCCCTTATTGCCTACCTAGCCTCTTTTTGGGGGGGAGGGGAAGAATACTCCTTTAAGGTTCATTCACATTGCTAAGCCTCTCCCTTGGTGTCAGTATGCTTTCTCCACCCATAACCACTTGGCCCTTTCTTCTGTCCTGGGGAACTGAGGACTGAACACTGCTCTGCTCCATGACGTACATGAAAATGGCTCCACAGACCCAGCAGCAGCAGGACACATTTGGTAGATTTTGCAAATCCCCTTTCATCTAAGGTCAAGAAGTTGCAAAGTGGCTGGTTGGGGTGGGCGAGCCAAACATTCTGGCCCACTCAAGAATTTGTCTGGCTTCACTGGAATACTATTCTAATTCTACCCCCAGCTAATTGGTTCAGAGAAAAGCCCTGAAATAGAAGTCAAAGCCCTACTTGGTATAGAAGACAGAAACACACTGGCAGTATAATAGGAACTCTGATGTCCCCAGCAGGGAACTGGGGAATCTTGGGGTTTAAGAACCCCTACATCTGGGGCCCACACATTCCCTGAACCTCCCCCCCCCCCCAAACTCTGGCTCTCTGCCTCCTGACTTTCCTTTTCCACTCTGTAATTATCACTTCCCTTACTCCCCACCTCAGGCAGCAAATTCCCTCCCATCCCCCTTTAGATCCTTCTCTCTGGCTCCATCACTCTAATCCAGTCCCCAGCTCTGGCTTGGGGGGCCGAGCTCTGGTGGGCCCTGTTCCATAGGGCCGTAGTGCTAGGTGCCCACGTTGGTGCTTGATGCGGGCTGAGCTGTCCCCAAAGCCCTTGCCACATTCTGCACACTTGTAGGGTTTCTCCCCTGTGTGAGTACGCCGATGCTTCACCAGGTCTGAGCTTCGGGGGAATTCTTTCCCACAGTACCCACAGGTATGAGTCCTGCTTGTGCCAGGTGGCCTGCCCCGAGGCCGGGGAGTGGGAGCTGCTGTGCCAGGAGGGTTGTGGGGCCGAAGGAGGGCTGCTGGGGGTGTTGGAGTTGGGCGGGCCCGCTCACCTCGGTGGGTGCGCAGGTGCTTAACGCGGGCTGAGCTGTCAGCAAAGCCTTTCCCACACTCAGGGCACAGGTATGGTTTTTCACCTGTGTGCACACGGTGGTGCTTTACCAGGTCTGAACCTCGACGAAATCCTTTCCCGCACTCGGGACACTTGTGGGGCTTGTCAACTGCTGGAGGGGGTGGCTCTCCAACCTGGGGGCCCTCTGGCTCTGGCTCCAGACTAGGAAGGCCAAAGGGGCCCTCCCCAGGATGGGGAGGACTACGTGGGACAAGTGGGGGACTAGGGCCATGAGGAACTAGTGGAGGACTTGAGCTGGGGGGTGGGCTGGGGCTGTGGGGAGCCAAAGGATACCCATGAACTCCAAAGGCCTGTGGTTCCAGATGGGTGAGGCGATGTCGCAAGAGCGTAGAGCCAAGGCTAAAGGTTCGGCCACACTCTGGGCATCCGTGGGGCCGCTCTCCACTGTGTGTGCGAAGGTGCTTGACACGGGCTGAGCTATCAGCAAAACCCTTGCCACACTCTGGACATAGGTAGGGCTTTTCACCCGTGTGCACACGTAGATGCTTTACAAGGTCTGATCCACGAGCAAACTCCTTTCCACACACATCACATCCAAATGGTTTTGGCCCCAAGTGGCTGCGTTGATGGCTCAGGAGGCTGCAGCTCAACACAAAGCGCTTCCCACATTCTGGACACATGTGGGGTTTATCCCTGGGTCCAGCTGCTGAACCCTGGGGGATGGCGGAAGCAGCCCGGGCCACTCGCCGGGATGCAACTGTGCGTGGAGGTCGTTCACCCCTATGCGTCCGCTGATGCTTAATACGTGCTGAACTGTCCCCAAAGCCCTTGCCACAGACGGCACATTTGTATGGCTTCTCACCTGTATGTGTGCGTTGATGTTTCACAAGGTCCGAGCTCTGCCGAAAGCTCTTGCCACATTCACCACAAATGGTGGGGCGCTCACCAGCAGGAATTCGAGGTCTTGGAGTCCGAGGGGGGCCAGGAGCTGGTGGTCGGGGCCGGTATGGCTTCTCACCACTATGTGTTCGCTGGTGCTTGATGCGTGCTGAACTGTCCCCAAAACCTTTACCACATACCCCACACTTGTAGGGTTTCTCCCCAGTATGTGTGCGCTGGTGTTTCACCAGATCTGACATTTGCCGAAAGCTTTTCCCACACTCACCACACACGGGTGCCCTCTCCCCAACTTGTGCCCTCCGTGTTTCTGAAAGAGGTCTGGGAACTCGAGAACGGGGTTTCCCTTGGTCTGCACTTGCCCATATATCTTCCCAGGTCTCTTCTGGTTCTAATTTGATGGTGCTATCTCCGGCATCCCGACCTGAAGCCACATCTCGAGTTTCCTTGAAATCCAGGCCAGATACCTGTTGAGGGTCATCCTCAAAATCCAGACCATGGTGCTGAGGGTGATCTTCATTCTCATTTCCCATACCTGTCAAGAAAAAGGGGGAATTGCAGACGCTGCCCCTTAGCCTCCAGCCTCTCTGCTATATATTCATCTCCTCTAGAAAGATTCCTTGTCCAGACAAACATGAGTGATCTTTCCTTTCTCTGACCTGCCAGAGCTAAAAGCTACTCACTTGACATTAAACACTTGGTTCACTTGGCACACATTCTAAATGTGTGTGAGTGTGTGTGTGTGTCTGTGTGTATGCGCACACACCCTCCAATAAGGCAGATCACAATCTCCTTCTCTATCCTTCACTTAAACATCTGTTGGAATAGCTGAAAAAAATCCATCATCTGGTAGTCAATCTCTGACAAGTTTTTCTTGTATGATTTTCTGATAGCAGCTATCCATGTCACCAGGTCTATAATATACAACTAACCTATTATTATAGGTATATTTAGGATCTTAAGATCTCTAAGACAATTTCCTTGCAGCTCTTACATATAGCTAGTGAAAGATTTCTGGCTTCTAAGGACCTGTCAGAGCTGATGCTATACCAGCATTGTTTTCCAAAACCCTTGTGATATAATGAGGCATCACATTACATTTTCAGCATGAGAAATTGTCAGGGGTTAATTTTTTTTCCGGTATATTCCACCTTCTCAAGTAGACTGTAAGTTATTTAAGGGAGGGGCCTAATCATATATCTTTTTGAATTCAATGTCTGACAAAGTCATTAGATGCCATGTTACCTTCACCTGTTTGGGTGCTTCTGAGGAGCTCCCTCTCCTCTGAGCCTTGAAGAACTGGATCCCATGGCTCAGCCCCTTGCTCCATCCCAGGGAGGATATCCTGGAAAGTTAAGGGAAAAAAAAAAGCACCCCTTAAGGGCCATACAACTCCACTAATTTCTTCTGCTACTTTCTATTAAATTTAAACAAATAATTTTACCCTGATTAGGCATCAAGTTTTTCTTCCACAGTAACAATTGTGTTTACCAAGTATTTTAAGATGCCTGACTCATTTTTATATTGTACTTTAAGAATTATGAAGCATTTTCCTCGAAACCGTAGCATGAGGTGGTTTGTACACATATTATTGACCTACATTTTAAAGATCAGAAATGGAGACTCAGAGGGTTTAAGTTATTTAGGATGAGAGAATTTGGAGTTAAAAAAGATCTAATCCAGAAGTTCTGTGAACTTTAAAATATATATATTTTGAAAACTCATTAAAATTTTTCTTTGAAATCCTATGCATTTTATTTTATGCATTTAAAATCATTCTCTTTTACTGTGTGACCTTGGACAATCATTTTTAACTCTGAGCCTCACTCTGCCTTCATTTGTGAAATGGAGACGAGTCAATAAACATTTATTAAACACCTACTGTGTGACAGATACCATGTTAATGATGGGAATGCAAAGAAAAGAAAAACAGTTTCAGGCCTTAAGGAGCTCTAGCTCTGATGGAGTCTGGTCAAAATACAAACAAGACAGAGAATAATTTGGATATAATCTTAAGAGATTAGCTATCAACCATAAAGAATGGAAAGGGTTTCATGCAGAATCCTTACATAATAATTCATAATAACATCAAGCTCAGAGTAGTTGTGAGGAAAGACCCCGTGAAAGCTCTCTTGAAATGTGAGCTGTTATTTTTATTCCTATCTGGACTTGGCTGTTGGTTCTGTAATCTTCAATTTCACTGTTTAAAAAATAGACAAGTTGAACTAAAAGATTGCCAAGATTCTGTTCACTCAAAATTTTAAAATGTAAATTCTGGAATTAGAAATTCCCCTCAAAAACCACCAACTTAAATTTTTTTAAAGTTCTCTCAAATTTTGTAGTAATAAAACAAAGTGACTTCATACGGACTGAAGTAGTGACCACTAATAAAATAATATCTTGGACATTTCTCGAGCTCCTAACCAATCAAGAATTTCAATGACTAGTTCTGGCATACAAATTTAGAAACTAAACAGTTTTCAATTTTGCTTAATAGATTAAAAGTGAGTTTTTTTTTTTTTCTTAGCTCTCTATATTTGGAAACAAAAAAATAAAAAAGCCAGGAGTTACCTATGTATGCCAAGTACTGTGTTAAGTGCTGGCAGCACACACACGAAAAAGATCAAAAAACCCTGGATCTAGTCCAATCTCAAGTCAACAAACATTTATTGAGGGCCAAACATGTGCCAGGCACCGTGTTATTTCGGCACCCCTCCCGCCTTTAAAAAAAAAAATGATTAAAAGCCTTCAGGTCCCCTTCAACTCCAAGTCAACAAGCATTTATTAAAGCACTGCTACCTAATAGGCACTGTATAAGCGGTGACACAAAAGGAAAAAAAAAGATAAAGAGCCCCTGAATCTAGTTTAATCTCGTCTGATAAAAAGCATTTATTAAGTACCTACTATATACCAGGCAGCGCTAAACGCTGGCAACAAAAAAAAAAAACAAAAGGCGACCAGTCCTGGGTCTAGTCTAACCTCAAGTCACAGGGAGCGCCTACATTGTGCAGGGCTCTAGTGCCCCCCCACCCCCTGGGCCAGAGCACAGGGTCCAGGACGAGCCCTCACTCTCTCGTCGCCCAAAGTTCCGCCCCAGGGGCGGTCGCTCGTCCGGAGCCCCCTCCGACCCTCGGCCGCTTCCTGTTTAACCGCAGGTAGCCGGTCGGCTGCCACCCGCACGAGGGCAGAGATGCGGGGTCCTCCCGCGATCCTCCCAGTGACTTCAGAAAGCTTATCCTGTATTGGCCGGGGAGGGCGGCGAGTCCGCGAGGCGCGCCCCGCCCAGCCCCGCCCCGCGCCCCCCCCCCCCCAGCCCTGCCCCCAGGACCCCCTCACCTCGGCTTGGCCTTCGGGCGCTCCCTCGCGTCCTCCCTCGGACCCCGGCAATCCCGCCGCCTCGGTCCCCCCGCCCCCCCCACGGGGGTTGTCCTTCTTCGAGTCCCCGCCCCCGGCTTGGCGGGGAGCTAGCAGGAGTCGGAGAACGGGCCGCCCTGTTGGGCTCAGGGGCCCCGAGGTCTGGACGGAGCGGGCGGAACTAGGGACCCAGGCGTCCGGGAGGCTGAGAGCCAGGTGTGGGGGCGGGGACGGGAAGCGGAAGCGGCCTCCTCTCTGCGATGGGGCCGCTCTAGAAGGACGAGGCGGGCTGTCTCGATGGCGTTAGCCCGGCCAGAAGCTGAGTTGAGTGGCTAAGGATGCGCTCAGGCCCAGTGGAGGGAGGGGTCCGGAAATGGCCTTCCGCCAGTCGAGAGGCCCTTCTAGGCGCCGAGTGGTGGCCCGAACTCGGTGGTATTAACCGATTCACTCTCGAAGCTGCGCCACGGAAAGAGGAGCTGGACGGGGAGGGGGTGGGGAGGAGCTCAGCCTCGGCCGGCCTCGGAGGGGTGAGGGGTAGGGTAGGGTAGGGTAGGGTAGGGTAGGGTAGGGTAGGGTAGGGTAGGGTAGGGTAGAGAAGGGACCTCTCCTAAGGTCTCTCCGTCTGGCTCTGCCCCTCCAGGAGCACCGGCAGGCAGGCAGGCCGGGGCCAAGAGACCCTGACCCAGAGAAAGAGAGAAAGGGAAAGAAGCAGAGACAGGGAAGAGCGAGGGAGCCCAAGGGAGAGGGAGACGGACTGGGAGACAAGGGGGGAAACTGAGAGGAAAGAGACAAAAGGAGACGGAGGCGGAGAGATGGGCAGTGTGGGGGAGGAAGGAGGAGAAGAATCGAGGGAGATAAGGATGGGGCGCGGGAGATCCCGGGGAAGGGGAGGGAGGCAGAGACAAAGGAGACCAGACGGAGCCGGAGACCCGGGACTAGAGGGAGGGGGAGGGGCTTTGAGGGAGAAGGACGGACGGACCCTAGCAGGGATGAGGCAGGGTCCAGACGGAGGCCGAGAGGTAGTGGGGAGAACTAGAGATCCAGGGGAAGGAGAGGCTGGGCAGAGACAGACAAAGGGAGGAGACAGAGACGGGGAAAGGGAGACGAGACATGGGGCAAGAGGAAGGGGGTGGAGCTCAGAGACAGAGACAAAGGGCGAGGGAGATGAGAGCTAGAGACAGAGAAACTGGCAGGGGAGGGCAGAGACGAGAGACAAAGGGAGACAGGAAACCGAGACGGAGACTGTCCGCCCCCGAGACGCGGCAGACAAAAGAGATAAGAAGACAGATAGCGCCCGGGAAAGGCTACGAGAGGACTGAGAAGGAACCAATCCGAAAGCAGACACTGAGTCACAGATAGAGAGACAAGGATCCCCAGAAAAAGAGGCAGAGAAGGAAACCAAGAGACAAAGGAAGTGCTGGAGACGGACGCCCGGGGAGACTGGCTTTAGTCCCCTGAGCAGTTGGCTCCTTGAAACTAAGGGGGGAGGGAAGCGGGAACGTCAGTCAGTCCTGCCTTGTCTAATTTTTTTTTTTTGGGGGGGGGAGTAGTGGGTGGCTGCTTGAGACAAATATCATTAAGAACAGGAGATAATAGATGGGAGGAACTTAAGATAGAATAAGTTTTGAGATGTATTCCAGTGCCTGATATTTATGGTTAGGGTTGTTCTCTGGGTGAACAAGTTGTTATGTGTGGGGGAGGGTGGTGAGGCTGCTGGTAATACTAGAACAGTGTGAACCAGCCCATAATGCACCAGGCTAGAGCCAGAGTAGATAGTATGAGGTTCTGGGTAAGAGAGGATGGAACTAATCTTTTCTTTCCCCCTGAGGCTGCTCCAGACCTTCAGTGGCGGTTTCTCCATGGCCCCTTCCCAGGGAACTTGGGGGCTTTCATCTTGTAGCCATTTTAACATGGCCATCCCCCCATCCCTTGCACCCTGTAGAAATCGAGACTCTGGCATACTTCCAACCTCAACCTACTTTTTACCAGCCCCCATTATTGAGGGTAAAATTTCCTTCGATCAATACAGATAGGCTAAAATGGTTTTCAAATCCTTAAAATGTCTAGGGTGAAGGCAATTTTAAAAAACAAAAAACTTATTTTAAGTGCCTAGCGTGGGTAACCTTATTGGTAAGCCTAAGCATTCAAAGACAAATGCAAAACAATGTGTCTTCAAAGAGAATACATTTTACTGAGAGATACAGTATGTAGACAAGGAAATATGAACTGGAAGGGAATGGGGAAGTATAAAAATTAGCACTGCCCAACTCTGGAATCAAGACAGTTTTTGCAAGAAAAGCCTGGACTGCCAGTAGTTCAGGAACTTTTCCTGCATTAGGACACCTGGCTTCCCAAGCAAGGTTTGCTTGCCCTGTTCCCATCTCTCCACCACCCAACAATGGCTTTCTTTCTCCTTTCTGCCCATTTGGATTCTCTCATTCAGGAACCAACTCAAGTCCAGTTTCCTCCTCCATGAAGCCCTCACTGATTTTCCTTGCCTAGTGGAAACACTGGACCTTTTATTTGGGGCTTAACATAGACTGTGTGTCACATTGGGCTGCATGAATGATACTAGAGATCCTTGCAAGCAGTTCTAGTGCTGGCTTCATAGAAGTTGGTTATGTGCCTCTGTATTTTGTCCGGTGAACTGACATAATGTTTCAGTTGTACACCAGGTGGCATTGTATTCAAACCACAGCCAAATGGTTGATTCCAAGGCTCTCGCGCACGAAGGAGCCACTGAGCTCAGATTAGCTGTCCCAGTTCTAAATTTAGAGGAGAAGCAAGGGTTTTTAACCTGAGTTGGGAGGGGGATGTCCATGGATTTCTATCTGACTTCTGTCAGAGGAATGTGGATGGGAGTGGGGGTTTGCAATTTTATTTCCATTCACCAACTAAATTTAACACTTCATTTATTTGAAAAGACTTTTTTTGATGATGGGTGCACAGGCTTCACCAGACTGCCAAAAGGAGCCCACAGTACAAATAGTTAACAATCTCTGAGAGGATGATAAAATACTTCTTAAAAATAGGAGAAAAACTCTGGTTCTCTCTACACTTCTAGGCTTTCCTCTCTGCCGAATGTCATTCCATAATTACTAGATTTAGGCAACCAACATGTTGTGGTTAAATAGTTTCTTAAGCACAGTGAAAACGGTTGTGTTCCCCATATGAAGTCTAATACCCACTGCCTCTCCAAACTCTTTACTAGGTTTCTGTCTTTGGGGTACTTAAAAAAAGGTCCTAAACACTCAGTAACATAGAAATGCTATGGTAACATTGAAGAGTTTGAACTAGTAAGCCAGAGAAGCCTGGGTAGAAATTCTAGTTTTTTTCTGCCCCCTGGCTTGCCATTTCATCAAAATTCATAATTATTTGACAATCATCAGTACTTGGGAACATCCTGCTCCACTTCCAACTTTTTGCTTCCTATCTGGTCACTTCCACAGCACTAAACTGTACTTATTCTAGACGTTGAAGGTTGAGGTTCTAGACATGGTTGTCAGTCTTGGTCTGTTCTCAGCTCTCATTTTCATCTTTAGTGCTTGACACATAGTAAGCAATTAGTCGATAAGCATTTATTACATTTTTACTATGTGCCAAACATTGTGCTAAGTAATAGGAATCCAAAGAAAGGCAAAAGACAGTCCCTGTTCTAAAGGAGCTCATGTTCTGGTAGGGATGAGACATGCAATCAACCATGTGCAAAAAGATATGTAGAGGATAAATTAGAAACAGTGGTAAGACACTAAAATTGAGAATGACTGGGCTTGGAAATGGTGAGATTTTAACAGAGACTTGAAGGAATCCAGGGAAATCAAGCTACAGAGATGAGATAGAGCTTTCCAGGTATTAAAAAAAAAATGCTTACAATCAGGAGACAGAATAGTTTTGCAAGAATCCCAGTGAACTGGGATCACAAATTGTATGAAAGGGAATAAAGTATGTAAAAACTGCAAAGGTAGGAAGGAATCAGATTATGGAAGGCTCTAAAAGCCAAATAAAAGATTTTGTATTTAATCGTGGAATAGAAAGTCCCTTGAGATTATTGAAAAGGGGAGTAACATGGGCAGACCTGTACTTTGTAGGAAGTTCAATTTGACAGCTGCAAGGAGAATAAAGTGAAGTGGGGAGAGACTGGAAAGGAAACCAACTAGCAGTCTTATTGTAATAGTTCAGGCATTAGGTGATGAGGACCTGATCAAGGTGGTAGTAGAGAGAAGAGGACATATACCAGCAACATAGGTAAAAGTGTCCAAAAGAACAGATTGAACAGTGTGAGGTGTGTGTGAGAGAGAGGAATCAAGGACAGCGCCCTAAATGCTTATTGTCTGCATTGGGAAGATTGAGCAAACTGACCAAGATGAGGAAAAGCATCTTTGAGGCTCTATAGGAACACCAGCAAAAGTTTTGCCTACCTAAAGGGAACATCTTAAAGATTGTAACAAAAAGACTTCTAGGAGGTGTGAGTTACCCTCTTATATGTTCTCTTAGCCTGAGTTCTGAAGTCCTTTTGGACTCCCAATGTATTTGTGGGAGAATGTCAGACTTTGGAGAAGTGGTTTTGTGATGTGCAAGTGAATTGGATTTAAGTGAGGAAAGGTCTGTGCCTCACTTTATCAGAGCCATCAAGGTCCAATGGACAGATCAATGATTGTAGTTGGCCCTGGATGCAGTGGGAGACCTTGGCCTTTTTAAAGTTAAGGTCTTCAACAGATCTCCATTTGACAGAGACTGTATCCATTCAGTGATTAAGGCTAGGTAGAAGCTGAGGCAAAGAATGTGGGAAACACTGAGCACTGGGACATGCTGCCCTGAATCCCTCAAGGTTATCCATAAAGCTTTGAGGAAACTCAACCTGTCAATTAAAGTGGGGGTCAATAGCATATGCTACAAATATATTGGGGAAAAAATGAGTATTTCCCATGCCATTCTCCAAGTGATAAATGGTCTTACGGATAAGAACAATTTTCAGTTGAAGAAATTAAAACCATTTCTAGAAATATGAAAAAATGCTCTAAATCACTATTGATCAGAGAGATGCAAATTAAGACAAATCTGAGGTACCACTATACAACTCTCAGATTGATTAAAATGACAGGAAAAGATATATGTAAATATTGGAGGCGATGTGAGAAAACTGGGACACTAATCAATGTTGGGGGAGTTGTGAACTGATCCAACCATTCCGGAGAGAACTTTGGAACTATCCCCAAAGGCTATCAGACTCAGCATACCCTTTGATCCAGCAGTGAGTCTATTGGGCCTGTGTTCCCAAAAGATCATAAAAAGGGAAAAGGATCCATATGTACAAAAATATGTGTAGCAGCTTTTTGTGGTGGCAGGGAACTGGAAACTGAGTGGCTGCCCATCAATTGGAGAATGGCTGAATAAGTTATGGTATATGAATGTTATGGAATATTGTTGTTCTGTAAGAAATGATCAGTGGGATGATTTCAGAGAAACCTGGAGAGACTTACATGAACTGATGCTAAGTAAAGTGAGGGGATCATAATAAATACATCTTTTTTTGTTGTTTGCTTGTTTTTTTCACTTTTTTCCCTTTTTGATCTGATTTTTCTTGTGCAGCATGATAAATGTGGAAATATGTATAGAAGAATTACACATGTTTAACCTATATTAGATTACTTGCCGTCTAGGGAAGGGGGTGGGAGAAAAGGAAAAATTTGGAACACAAGGTTTTGTAAGGGTGAATGTTGAAAACTATCTTTGCATATATTTTGAAAATTAAAAGCTATTTTAAAAGTGTAAAAAATGAGTATTTCACATTAATAACCAATTAATATTGGGAAGATTATTTTCTTATCCCGTTTCCGGATTCTCTACTAGATCAAATTAGACTGAAGAATGGGGCTGATGATGAGGCTGGATTTTAACATTCTCCTGATCTAGTTCAGACCCCATACAGCAGGGAAGATTAGTTCTGATTAAGGAGTAAAAAGAATTTAATCTAGTTGAATTCCAGACCCATTGTGTTCTATTCAGGCTTAGACAGGGTGGGATTGGGGGAGGGAGTAGATCCTTTGTCTAAATTTCCCTGGCTGTCTAGGAGTAAGAGTGATGTAATCAAAGTCACAACCTCCTCCTATCCCCCAACTCTCTTTAGAATAGGTCTACCTCTCTTAATATTGTTAATTAATCAAGAGTTGACTGCCTCCCTCAGGAGCATCGACTCTTCCTAAATCATATAAACTTGTCTAGAGACTTCCATGATAACATTTTTGGTTTACAAAATAGCCATCTTTATTATTTGTTATAGTCATGATTAACAAAATGATTACCCAGAAATTGAACTCATACATCACAGTATAATTATAAGGGAATGTTTTTGCAGAGATATCCAGTATGGCTTCTAGGTAGCACAATAGATTGAGTACTAGGTTTGGGATTAGAAGATCTTTTCTTGCTGAGTTCAAATCTGGTCTCAGACACTAGCTCTGTGTCCCTGGGTAAATCACTTAATTCTTTTTACCCCAATCTCTTCTTAAAATAAACTTGAGAAGGAAGTAGCAAACTATTATTTTTAGCAAGAAAACTTCAAAATCAGGTCAGAAAAAAGTGAAAGAACTGAATAGCTAGTACTGGCAACTGGAGGCATCAGCAAAAGGTTCATATAGAAGGCATTTTTAATATTTGAATTTGAATAGTAGCTTAAAAGCAATACCATTTGTATAGCACTTTAAGGCTTGAAAAGTGCTTTAGAAATATCTCATTTTCTTCTCAAACATTTCATTTGATCTTTGAGCTACCTCACAGGATAATAGTATGGGTATTATTGTTCCCACTTTGAAGATGGATAAATGGTGACCCAGAGAGATCAAATGATCTGCTTGAGGACACAAAGCCAGTTATTGAATGATAGCTTTCAATACCTGTCTTTCTATACCACACTGGCAAACAAATTTGAGAGTCCTTTTCATTGCATCAACTCCCACAGTAAGAAAATTCTTGTCTAAACTCTTAGCATTTTCATTATATTTATATGCCTGTTAACAGATACCTTGATTAGCTCAATATAAAATAAAGCATAGAAGAGAACAATGTAAAATATGGTGGTAAATTTGGGTTAGTGCTGATAAAGACCAAATATTTATTTATTGCTGAGTATGTAACCTCATAATAGGAATACTTTTTGAAAAACAAAATCAGACAAGCACAGAATAACACCATCTTGAATGAATTTGATGGAGGTGAACCCTGAAACTGTGTCCCCTTTAATCTGCAGAAGGAGAATTTGGGGTCTCAAGCTGTTTTTCCCAGACAACACCCTCCCCAAGTTAAGTGGTCTCATTCAGCTGGAGATCTGGGCCTGATAATCCTGTTGAGTGGCTCCAAACTCCAAGATAAGTAATCTCTTTTTAACTGGAAATCTAGGCCTGGAGCATTGAAGCCCAATAAACTAAGAGACAATGCTGAACCCCGAATATGTGCAGAAGTCCTAAACAGGATTATGCTTGCCAAAGATGATGCCTTGACAAAGCTGCCTGCCAGGACTTTTGTCCACTGTGGGGATATTCTCTTCTCAGTGTTAACCTTTGTTGCTTTCCTGACAGGACTTTGCAATTAAGAAGTCTGTCTTCCTAGCAAAGCTGACTTCTCATTGCCAAATTTCTAATGAGGAGTTTTGCTTGATAAGAAAACTTCCTTCTTAATGAACAATAAAATTCCTCTTTTGCCATACAGATTCCGTTTGTGAATTCCTTCTCATTGGACCTGCACTGACCAGACAGACCAGTGGAATTCCCCACCTCAGTTCTTGCACCTCTTCATTACCACTAACCTCATCATTTATACCTCATCAAAATGACTACCGTAACAGAAAGGAAATGATTGGTTATGAGTGCATGAATCTTTTCAGAAATCGTTCTACAGTCAGACCACAAGTTGGCTAGAACAAAGTAAAATATTAAATTAAATGGAAAGTTAATGATGAAGAGATCGTGTATATAATTATATTGAATTTAACCTCATGTCTTAAAAATAAACTTCCAACTCTGAAAAATGGAGAATGGATAAAAGCAAAGACAGTTTGATTAGTTCTGTTTCTTAAAATGTTTATTGGATGCAAAAGTTACTACTATAAAGAAACAGAAGAACCAAGAAAGTCCAACTAATTCCTAGATCCCCTTGATAAGAAGAGACATACATGGAAAATATGGAAATATGTTTAAAAGAAATGCACATATTTAACCTATATTAGATTATTTGCTTTCTTGGGGGGGAGGGAATAAGGGAAGGAGTTAGAAAATTTTGGAACACAAAAGTCTTACAAAAATGAATGTTGATAACTATCTTTACATATATTTGATAAAACATACAATTGAAAAATTTTTAAAAATGAGACATGACTATCAAAGGCAATATAGATTTGGAGTACAAGTTCTTTTATTCAGAGTTTCCGAAAGACAGGGAACATCTGCTAAAGAGGAAATGAGCCTACAGGTAAATTGGAGCATCCCAGAAAAACAAACATGCAAGAAAGAGAATCATACCATATGAGAAGGCATGCAATAATTTTGATATGTACTAATGGGAGAAAGAAATAATGGAGTTAGATCTACGTATCCAATTATGTGTGTAAGAGACACAAACTCATAAATGGGATGATTTTTAGAGGTAATAGGAGGTCAGTCAAGTATTTAGGTCTTACTATTGCTTACCATATACCAAGCACTATGCTAATCAAAAAAAGACAAAACCCCAGTTCCTGTCCCCAAGAAGTGTACATGTAAATAACTATGTACATACAAAATATGTGCAGTATAAATGGAAGATAATCTCAGAGGAGTGAGATTGGGTGGAGAAGACAAGGAAAGGCCTCCTACAGAAAAAAGAAGTTGAGCTGAGTCTTAAAGGAAGCCAGGAGGCTGAGATGAGGGAGGGGGGTGGGTGTTCTAGGATGGAGAATTTACCCTTCAACTGCTCTAAGTATGTCTCCATCTTCCTACCTGTCCAGAATGCCCTCCCTCTCAGCACCTTTCTTCCCCTGGGTTTTGGCCACTGGGGGGAAAAAAAAGATATCAATGCAAATATGAGCACTAAATAGTCACATTTTACATAAAGTAGATTTGCCCATAAAGGACCCTGTGTTTGATTTTATCTAGAAGTACCTACTTTAGTGCTTTGAACCTAATAGGTGTTTAATTATTGTTTGTTTTTTTTTTTTTAATAAGTATTGTAGGAGGTTTCAATTTCAAAACTGCCAGGAGAATCCTCTTCCGTACTGTTTCCTACTACTCCTCCCACCGCACTCAACAAAAAAACCTAATTTTCTCATAAAGTATAATTCCTAGTTTCTTTCAAAGCTGTACCATCTTCTATGTAAGACTTTTCTGTGCCTCCTTTCTATCCCTTCACTTTGTATATATTTTGTATATGCTTATTATATAATGTGATTGTTCAGAACATACATAAATATTATTTGCTTACTTCTGGACAACCATATTGAAATTTTGGGGCTGTGTCTGTCCATGTGGTGGTGACCCACTAACTGCTGAATGAAGCTGGCATTTTAGAGTAATTTGGAAAGTCTTTTGATTTTTCCTCTACCTCATAGTGACAGAGTGGATCTATTAAAAGAAAAAAATCAGTTCAGGTTGGGTGTTTTTCGCTGTGACTCTTCAGGTGGGCAAGGTATAATTACAACGAGAGATAGGAAAAGAAAGGGTCTCTGTTATGGTGTTTTATCAACCAGGCAGCTAAAGGCTGCAATTAAAATAACTTACACCTAGGACCTTGGAAGTCCTTGCCTCTTTAGTGTTTCCTTTCCTTGAAGAGATGATTTTATGAATTCAAAAGATCTAAAGATTTGTCAGTGGGCTGGTCCCAAGAGGAACTTCTGTATCAGAATATACCCACCAAAAAGAAGATTGACCCAAGCTTAGCTGTTTGAATTTTCATCAGTCAAGTTGAAATGTAATTTGCTAGTAGTGTTACAAAATTGTTTAATGTCTCAATAAGGCATTTTAAAATATTGACTTACCTATAACTAGCTATCAGATAAGTTACTGAATTCTGTTTTAATCATTCTGTTATTGTGCACTGTTCTTGTATGCTTAGCATTCATTTTTGTGAGTAGAAATTAATTACCTCTATCATACTAAATTCATACTGTACATAAGTGTCTTTGTTACTTTAAATTTCTAGATTTGGTTTTAAATTTGTTTTCAATTAACAAAAATCTGTTGTTATTGTGGAAGTTTTTCCCAGTTTCTCTGACACTTTCCTTTCATCATTTAGAACAAAATAATATCCTATTATGTTCATATACCATAATTTGTTTAGCCATTCCTCTAAATTTCTATTTCTTTGCCACACCTTATATTAAGAAAAAGTACTTATCAGTTCTTTTCCTCTTTCTTCCATATCTTTGGGGTAATAGATCAAAGGGTACATATAATGAACCCCTATACTTGTAAGCCATAGTTAGCATTGTCCCTGTGATGTCAGGGTAAGGGTTAACAATAATTGGGTACAGATCAGAGAGTGTTCCCTGTGGGCTCAGCTGAGTGGTCTCTTATTACTAGACATAAATATACTTGTTTTCCTCATATTTAAAATTCTTCAGGGCAGGATGTATTTAATTTTGTATTTGTTTCTCCACTGCCTAACAAAATAGTTGTTGACATCAATTGATTGATTGATGCCAGGATCCCTATTCAAAAGAGGGAGAGTTGATGGAGAGGGACAGAGAGAAAGAGAGGGGGAGAGGGAAAAGGAGAGGGAAAGGGGGAAGAGGAAAAGGGAGAGGGAGAGGAAGGGAGGAAAGGAAAGACAGAGAGAAGCTGCTCTGCCTCCTTTTTCTGCTTAGAATCATAAAGAGAGACCAATGGGAAAATTCAACACTTGGAGCCTGTTGTTTGTTAGAGGAGTCCTTATGTATAGGACTTTTCTCAATTTCTGGGATTTGCATACATCTTTGGGACTCAGAGTTGCTTCTCTAAGAGTCTGTCTTATTTTCTCCCCCATTAGAATATAAATTATTTAAACATAAGAACCATTTCATTTTTTTTTACATAGGTTATCTCAAAAATCTTAGTGCAATTTAAATTTTTAGTAACTTCTGCAGTATAAATGCCACACACTTACAAAAATGTCATTTGGAAATTTAATTATTTCAGTCTCTCTTAAACTTACTTAGTTTTATGAATATTGAACTATAACACTTTTTATTTTAATTTTGACTAGGGTTTCCTGTCATTCTGTTTTTTGAGTGTAACAGTTTATGGATGATACTTTCTCAGACTGGTAAAATAGAGGAGGTTGTCTTGCTTGACCAAATCTAACCAATTCAATAATTTAACCTTTATTAGATTTTTTTCTTGGAGTTATGTATAAAAGTACAGTCAAAACTACAAAACTTTTTCTTTGATATTATCCAAAGGTTAATATTTCAAATGAAACCCTTTCAGTCACTGAACAGCAACAGATGAAAATTTTTACAGAATTCTGAAATTGAGTAGAACAATGTATAGCACAAGACACTAGTTATTTTGAACTTTAATAAGAAATATATCAATATTTTAAAATTTTACCTATTTACCCTTTCAGCTTTTGTGTTTATAGCATTTATATTTTGATTTATTAAGACTTAAAACTGCACTAAGATTTTGGGAACATATTGCATATTCCCAGTGCTTAGCACATGATAAGAGTAATTAATTGACTTTCTTTTATAAAAGTGGCCAACTTAAATATCAAGGAAATCAATGGGGGAAAAAAGTGAAAGAAGGAAAGGAGTTTACCCATATCTAATCTCAAACTTTATTTATTATAAAGCAGTAATCAAAACTATCTGATGCTGACTAAGAAATAGAGTGATGGATCAGTAGAATAGATTTGCTTCATAATACATAATATTAATTGACTATAGTAATCAAATGTTTGGTAAGCTCAAAGAGCTGAGCTTTTGAGACAAGAACTCATTATCTGACAAAAACTGCTGGGAAAACAGGAGTTTGGCAAAAACCAGATATAAACAACCAACATCTCACACTGTATACTAAGATAAGGTCAAAATAAGTACATGATTCAGACATAAGGAATGATAGCATAAGTAAATTAAGGAAGCATGGAATAGTTTACTTGTGGATAAGGGAAGAATTTATGACTAAACAAGAAATAGAGAGCATTATAGAATGTAAAATGAAAAATTTTGATTACCTTATATTAAAAAAGTTTTTATACAAAGCCAATGAAGTCAAGATTAGAAGTAAACCCAAAAACTGTGGGGTAGGAGAATGGAAAGGTGGGAGTAGGGGTGCTAATTTTCAGGTAAAGGCCTTATTTCTCAAATACAGAGAGAACTGAGTCAAGTTTATAAGAATATAATTCATTCCCTGATTGACAAATAGTAAAAAAATACAAACAAGAAGTTTTCAGATGAAGAAATTAAAGCTCTCTATAGTCATATGAAAAAAATGCTATTGATCACTATTGATTGGAGAAATATAAATGAAAATAACTCTGAGGTATCACTTTATAGCTATAAAATGGACCATTATGATAGAAAAGGAAAATGACTAATGTTGGAGAGGATGTGGAAAAATTGGGACACCAAGGGCACAGTGTTGTGAATTGATCCAAGAATTCTGAAGGGCAATTTGGAACCATGCCCAAAAGGCTATAAAACTAGGCATTCTCCTTGACACAGCAATATCACTACTCGGTCTATATTCCAAAGATATTTTTAAAAAGTAAAAAGACTTATCCAAACAAAAATATTTATAGCAACTTTTTTTTTTTTTTTTTTTGTGGTGCCAAAGAAATGGAAATTGAGGGGATGCCTTCCAATTGGAAATGACTGAACAAGTTGTGGTATATGGTTATTATGAAATACAATTGTGTTATAAGAAACGAGTAGCAGATTGGTTTCAGAAAAACCTGGAAAGACTTACATGAACTGATGCAAATTGACATAAGCAGAACCAGGAGAATATTGTACATAGTAATAACGCTATTGTATGATGATCAACTATGAATGACTTAGTTACTTTCTTAAATACAATGATCTAAAAGTTCTGAAAGACATTTTTAGAACAACTTTTTATTTTTCAAAATATATACAAAGATAGTTTCCAATGTTCATCCTTGCAAAACCTTGTGTTCTAGATTTTTCTTCCTTCTCCTCTCTCCTAGACTGCAAGTAATTTAATACAGATTAAACATGTGCAATTCTTCTAAACATATTTCCACATTTATCAAGCTGCACAAGAAAAATCAGATCAAAAAGGGAAAAAAAAGAAGAAAAAAAAAAAACGAGCATACTAACAACAACAAAGGTGAAAATACTATGTTGTGGTCCACATTCCATCCCCATAGTCCCCCCTTTATGCAAATGTCTCTATCATCTCATTGTTGAAAAGAGCAAAGTCCATTACAGTTGATCATCACATAATCTTGTTGCTGCATACAATGTTCTCTTAGATCTAATCACTTCACTTAGCATTCATTCTTGTAAGTCTCTCCAGGCCTTTCTGAAATCATTATGCTGATTATTTCTTACAGAACAATAATATTCCATAACATTTATATACCATAACTTATTCAACCATTCTTCAGCTGATGGGCATCCACTCAGTTTTCAGTTCCTTGCCACTACAAAAAGGGCTACTATAAATATTTTTCCACAGATGTATCCTTTCCCCTTTTTTATGATCTCTTTGGAATACAGACACAGACACAGACAGTGCTGGAACAAAGGGTTTAATAGCCCTTTGGGCATAATTCCAAATTGCTCTCCACAATGGTTAGATCAGTTCACAACTCCACCAACTATGTATTAGTGTCCCAGTTTTCCCTCATCTCCTCCAACATTTATCATAATCTTTTGCTGTCATTTTAGCCAATCTGAGAGGTGTGAAGTGGTACCTCAGAGTTGTCTTAATTTGCATTTCTGAAAGACTTATGAAAAAGTTATCTACCTCTAGAAAAAGAATTGATAGAGTCTGAATGAAGATCAAAGTATATTTTTTAAAAACTAATTTTTTTGGGGGGGAAGAGGAGTGGGGAGATTTTTCTTGATTTGTGTTTTCTTCCACAAAAGACTAATATGGAAATGTGTTTTGCATGACTATACATGTATAATCTACATCTAATTGCTTGCCTTCTTAATAAGGGAAGGAGGGAATTTGGAATTCAAAATTATATATTTTTTTCTATTTATTTATTTTTTATTAAAACTTTTATTTTCAAAACATATATATGGATAATTTTTTAACATTAGCCCTTACAAAACCTTATGTTCTAATTTTCCCTTCCTTTCCTGCATCCCTTCCTCTTGATGGTAAGTAATCCAGTATGTTAAACATGGTAAAAATATGTGTTAAATCCAATAGATGTATACATATTTGTACAATTGTCTTGCTGCGCAAGAAAAATCAGACCAAAAAGGAAAAAATAAGAAAATAAAATGCAAGCAAACAACCACAAAAAGAGTAAAAATGTTATGTTGTGATCCACACTCAGTTTCCGCAGTCCTTTCTCTGGATGTAGATGGCAAGATCATTGGAATTGGTCTGAATCACCTCATTGTTGATGAGAGCCATGTCCATCAGAATTGATTATTGTATAATCTTGCTGTTGTGTACAATGATTTTCTGGTTCTTCATTTCACTTAGCATCAGTTCATGTAAGTTTCTCCAGGTATCTCTGAAATCTGAATGTTTCTTATATAACAATAATATTCCATTACATTCATATACCATAATTATTATTCAGCCATTCTCCAACTGATGGGCATCCACCCAGTTTCCAGTTTTTTTTGCCACTACAAAAAGGTCTGCCCCAAATATTTTTGCACATGTGGGCCCCTTTCCCTCCTTTAAGATCTCTTTGGGATGTAAGCTCAGTAGAGACACTGCTGGATCAAAGGTTATGCACAGTTTGATAGCCCATTGGGCATAGGAACTAAAAATTAAAAAAAAAAAAAAAAGTGAATGTTAAAGTCTATTTTTAGATTTAATTGGAAAATTTTTTTAAAATATAAAAATAACAATGCTCTTTTATGGCATTATTACTGCATATGGAATAAGTGGAGATGGGTACTATGCAACCATTTCTTTTTTATTTATTTATTTATTTTATTTAATAGCCTTTTATTTACAGGATATATGCATGGGTAACTTTACATCATTAACAATTGCCAAACCTCTTGTTCCAATTTTTCACCTCTTACCCCCCCATCCCCTCCCCCAGATGGCAGGATGACCCTTAGATGTTAAGTACATTAAAATATAAATTAGATACACAATAAGTATACATGACCAAACCGTTATTTTGCTGTACAAAAAGAATCAGACTCTGAAATATTGTACAATTAACTTGTGAAGGAAATCAAAAATGCAGGTGGGCATAAATATAGGGATTGGGAATTCAATGTAATGGTTTTTAGTCATCTCCCAGAGTTCTTTCTCTGGGCGTAGCTGGTTCAGTTCATTACTGCTCCACTGAAAATGATTTGGTTGATCTCGTTGCTGAGGATGGCCAGGTCCATCAGAACTGGTCATCATATAATATTGTTGTTGAAGTATATAATGATCTCCTGGCCCTGCTCATTTCACTCAGCATCAGTTCGAGTAAGTCTCTCCAGGCCTTTCTGAAATCATCCTGTTGGTCATTTCTTACAGAACAGTAATATTCCATAGTATTCATATACCACAATTTATTCAGCCATTCTCCAACTGATGGTCATCCATTCAGTTTCCAGTTTCTAGCCACTACAAACAGAGCTGCCACAAACATTTGTGCACATACAGGTCCCTTTCCCTTCTTTATAATCTCTTTGGGATATAATCCCAGTAGTAACACAATGCAACCATAAGAAAGTAAAACAAGATCCAAGCATTTATGTTCTGAGGGTCTCAGACATAAGGGTTACAACAATTTCCCATATTCCTAGGGTGTTTTTTTAGCATTGAAAAGCACTTTCAAATCTACTATCTCTTTTCACTCTTACAAGACTCCAGTGAGTTTTTTCTATCCCCACTTGATGGAGAAGAAAGTGAGATTTAAATAGGAGAGGTAAATTAGTTGCCTGAAGCCATACTGGGAGTTAGGCAAGAAACCCAGAACTACAGCCCATATCTCTGAACTCCAAGCCTTTTGCTTTTTTCCTATACCTCTCTATGATGACTATTCTCAGAGGCTGCAGCCTATATCCGTGACTTATCCACAAGGGATATCCGTAAAAGGATGCCATACTTCCTGCTCCTTACTCCAGATAAGCTAGTGAGTGGGTCAACATAAAATGAGCGTCCTAGGGATTCACACCTCCTCCTTCCAGCTCTGGACTACAGTTTTATGCCCATAGACTCATAGTTTCAGAATAGAAAAGCTCTTCGGAGTCCACCTAGTTCTAATTCTAGTACTTGATTCTATCTATCACTGAAGGCTCCATTTAGTTATTATCCATGGATAGCTTTGGTTCCACTCAAGAGAGTGGATAGATTTCCCCAGCTTTTCTCTGCTTTTTCCACTTCATAAGAAGTGTGTCTCTTCATCACATTCCCAAAAAGTGATGGGAATGAGGAAGATGGAGAAATTTAAGTATATAAGGGAAGAGAAAATGGATAAAAATCAAGGAAAGTTTGTAAAGGGTGTGAATTCCCCGTTTTTGTCCTTGAATCCTGAGGGGAGGGACTCAGGGTCCCCTCTTTGATCTCTGAGAGCCCTCAGGAGTCCCTGAGGAGGCTCAGTCCACTTTCCCTTTACCCTCTTCTCAAGAATAGATATGAACTCTTCCCTTACTCTCTTTCTCCCCACACACATACACAACCCCCTCTCCACCCCAGCCCCCCCATAGGCACACCACTTCCTGCGCAGCCTGGCTAAAGCCACTGTCAACTTCCTTCCCTTGCAGAGGAAGTGGGGAGCTGAACCAGGTGCAGCCAGAAGACACCAGGACGATGGTGAGCCCTTCTTGGGAAGCCGAGCATCCTTCCTCAGGCCGCTTGGATCCAAGCCCCATACCTTACGTTCTATGACACGACTCCCTCCCAAATCTCAGGCTCCAGCCTTCATCCACCTTCCCACTTGCCTCTCTTTCTAACATTGCCAATCCAGGTCTCCCCAACAGACTTTTTTCTCCCTTACTGATACAAGTGCTCTCCACCCAGGCTTTGCTCTGTCCTCGCTCTTTCCCCTCAAACCCTAGCCTCCTCCCTCCCATATCCTCTTCCCACAGCAGGACAAAGAATATGTGGGCTTTGCAGCCCTGCCCAGTCAGCTGCACAGAAAGTCGGTGAAGAAAGGATTTGATTTCACCCTCATGGTGGCAGGTGAGAAGTCTGGGTGTGGGGATGAGAAACTGCTCTCTTTAGAAATGTAAGGTCTAATTCCAAAAGACTTGTGATGGAGAGAGCCATCTGCAGACACAGAGAGGGCTATGGGGACTGAAATGTGGATCACAACATAGGATTTTCACCTTTTTGTTGTTTGCTTTCTTGCTTTTTTTTTTTTCTCTCATATTTTTGATCTGATTTTTCTTGTGTCTCATGATAATTGTGAAAACATCTTTAGAAGAATCTCACCTGTTTAACCCACATTGGATTACTTGCTGTCTGGGGGAGGGAAGAGGGAAAAAATATGAACATAATGTTAACAGAACACAATACACAATATATTTAGAAAAATAAAAAGCTATTATCAATAAATAAATGTAAGGTCCAAAGGGAATGGGTTAGGGAGACAGTTCATTTTTCTCTGTCTTTGTTCCTCCTGGTTGATCTCATTAGGGGAGTCAGGCCTGGGGAAGTCAACACTTATCAACAGCCTCTTTCTCACCGAAGTCTACAAGGACCGACTGATACCTGATGCCAGTGGTGAGTGAAGGGCCCCTGGCTGGGATGGGATATTCTTCCTCTCTGGCTTCTCAGACTGGTTCCTTCCTTGATCCTCCAGCCCGCCTTATCAAGCTCTCCTTCTCTCTGGCTGTCCTGAGAAATCCAGTCATCCTTCAGGCTGGAGGCACTGGAAGTCCCCAGTCCTCTTCTCTCCTAGATTAGGGAATCTTTCACCCTTCCAAGTCCCTGTCGCTTTCCTATCTTCAGATCTTCCTGCTGCTGTCTCCTTTTTCTCCTGACACCCACTCCTTTCTGGGACATTCCTTTGACCCTTGTCTTGCTCTGGTATAGCTCGCCTGAGCCAGACCCTGACCATTGAACGCAGGGGTGTGGAGATCGAAGAGGAAGGAATCAAAGTGAAACTCACCTTGGTGGACACCCCAGGTTTTGGTGATGCAGTGGACAATGGAGACTGGTGAGGCTGAGGGACAGACTGCATGGGTCACGGGCAGAAGGCTCTGGCCCCTAGCAGATACCATAAATATTGAAGGTGATTAATAATAGTTAAGTCAATTAGGATAATTTGATTTGACAGCCTGAGAAAGAGAATGGGCTTCAAGTAAATGTTGTCAGGGAATGAAAATATTGCAAAGGAAGAGGAAGCTAAATAAAAGTAAGTTTTCCAGTCCTTGTTAACCACAGATCCTGACAGGTTGGTCTATGAACTTGGATGGGAGGGAAAATCTTCATTTTAATATAATTGATTTCTTCATTTTATCTTTATCTTCATTTTAACATAATTGGTTTCCCTTATAAGCATATATGTTTTATTTTTTCATTTAAAAATGCTATTCTGAGAAGAGGTTCATGAGTTTCACCAAAATGTCAAGGGTGTAGGAGACACACAAAAAAAGTTTAAGACTTAGGGTGATCAGGGAAACATGACAAAAAGGAGAATGAAGGGTAAGAAGGTAAGCCTGGAGCTGGGCCAAAGCCATGGAGAGGAAATGTGGGAGCTTGGATCAGGCTTTTTCCCTTTATCATTGAATCCCCTAGGTGGTTCCTGACCTGGAATCCCTAAATGGAAGATAGAATTATCAAACAGGAGTTGGTTGATCTAATCTGGGTACAAGCTGATTTGGGAACATGGGGATGGCAGAAGAGGATCCCCCATGTTCAACTATGAAAGAAATCTGACTCCTGGGTCCAGACCACCAGGGGCTGTGTCATTACTTTGGATCTCCTGGTTGAGTGGTTGGGAAGGGGATTAGAGATCAGTCCTCTGTTAAGCTGAGTGACTCAGAGTGAGCTCAGTTCCTTTGATCCACACATTCACACATGCATGTGCACATATCACTTCCAATGCTGAAAGTTTACTGAAAGGAACATCAAAGACAAACTCAGTCTGTCCAGACCTTACTTTGGGGGCCTTGTTTATATTTCCAAGGCTCTCCAGTGACAGGTTCTGGTCATCTCCTGTTCTAGGGTCAGAAATACTGGCTGCTGGCAAACCTTGTTTCTATTTTTGCCTAACTCTTTCAGAACTCCACAGAAAAAGAGAAGAATGAATTTGAATCCTGCTGCATATACTTATTAACTATATGTCTGAGCAAGTCACTTAACTTCTGTCAGCTCAGTTGCTTCATGTATAGAATGGGGATAATAGCTCCAATCTCCGGGGCTTGTTGTGAGGATCAAATGACATAATCTTGGTAGCTCACTTTGCAAACCCTAAAGCAGCCAATATGAGCTAGCTGTTATCTTCAGGATCCTGATCCTGAGCTGAGCTGTGAGTTTCCCCTATTTTCTAGTTTTCTTCCTCCGGCCTCCTCTCCCCTCCACCACAGGCCTGAGTTTGACATGTATGTGCAGGGCTTGATGTCCCTTGCAGGTCTGGCAGGCTCAGTTTGGGGTGAGGGAGATCACCAGATTCCCTTCTTCCTTACCTCTGCTCCAGAACCTGAGGTTCTTCTCCCCTATCTATCAATCCTTTCTAGCTGGATGCCCGTGGTGCGATTCATCGAGGAGCAATTCGAACAGTATCTGAGAGATGAGAGTGGACTTAACAGGAAGAATATACAGGATTCCAGAGTCCATTGCTGTCTCTACTTCATTTCTCCCTTTGGTCGAGGGTAAGCCCTAAGTGTAGGAAGTTTCTGGCCAGAATGTTTTCCCACCCAGACTAAGGAGGGAGGCTGGTAAATGTTTAATAACTGATCTCACCCCCCACACACACACACCTTCCTTTTCCTCTCTTCCCTCTCTCTGTCTCTGTTTCTGTCTCTCTGTGTCTCAAAATCTCTTTCTCTCTCTCTCCAAAAAATAAAGGGAATGAGATATACTTTTAGGTTTAATTTGTGTTAATATTTCTCCATCATTTTCTAAAGTTGAAAAATTAATAAAATAAGAAGTCAACCTCTAACAATAAAATATCTGTGGCTGATTTCTGAGATATAAATACTCAAATTTATTTGTCCGAAAATTTCACAACAGAGGAACAAGCTGACTCCTACATACCACTGGATGTTGGGCAATATAGTATAGTGGAAAGAACTTAGGAACATAGGATGTTAGAGTGGAACCTTAGAGATCACCTAGTCTAACCTTCTAACTTAACCCATTAGGAAACAGGAGAATTGAGTTTTTGTTCTGATTCTGTCATTATTTTGCTATATGACCTTAGTCAAGCCATGGCTCCTCTCTGGGACTCAGTTTCCTTCCATGTAAAATGAGGAGGCTGGACTTTATCTGACCCTAACTCCAACTCAACTAGGAAGTTTAGTGGCATTCAATCAGGGATACTGAGGGAATTTCTCTACTGGGTATGGTGGATTAGACATCTTCTAAGATCTCTCCTCACCTTTAAGTTTCTATGATCTATTCAGACCAATTCCAATAGACTTGTGATGGAGAGAGCCAACTGCATGCAGAGAGAGGATTATGGGGACTGAATGTGGATTACAATATAGTATTTTCACCTTTTATTGTTTTTGTTGTGTGCTTGTTTTTTTCTTTCTCTTTTTTTCCCTTTTGACGTGATTTTTCTGTGCAGCATGACACATGTGGAAATACCTTTAGAAGAATTGCATATGGTGTCTAGCGGGGAAGGAGAGGGGGAGAGGGAGGAGAAAAATTTGGAACTCAAAATTTTGCAAAGGTGAATATTGAAAACCATCTTTGCATATCTGTAAAAAAATAAAAAAGCTACTATAAAAAATAAAAAGAAAAAAAGTTACTATGATCTGATTCTCCCCTTAGGCAGAGATGTGCCTTAGGGATGGAAGAGGAGAAAGTTTTTGTTTTGCCTGGGGAGGGAATAGGGTAGAAAAGCTAAGGGAAGGGGAATAAGGCCCTCGGTGGGGTTCAGAGGGGTGGAAGTGTAGACCCTAACTGCCGATGTTGCTCAGGCTCCGTCCCTTAGATATAGCATTCCTCCGGGCTGTGCATGAGAAGGTCAACATCGTGCCCGTCATTGGGAAAGCTGATGCCCTGACTCCTAAGGAAACCCAGATCCTCAAGCAGAAGGTATATTTGGGGAGGGAGGTGTGTGCCCAGGGCATGCTAACCTCTGCCTGCTTTCCTTTAGCCAAAGTTTAAACTCTAATACTGCCTTCCATCTTCACTTGGACTGATATTCTTTTTTTCAAGAAAGTACTTTTGCTTAACAGTGAATTTCCCGGTAGGTGTTTAGACTCTGAAAAGATTTCTCGAAGGACCTGGCAGAGCTCTTTCTGCCCAGAAGGTTTTAAAAACAGAATTGAAAACATCCCATTCTGGGGTGATTCCTCTACAAGCTGGCTGAAGGGTAGCCATAAAGAAAACCATTAGACTGAGTCTGGGTGTCTGCCCCTGGCACTTGGCTGCGTTTTTTGGGGCAAATACACATTTAGGACCTAAAACCTGGATGGGGAGGAGGAAAGCACTGCAGAAAGGGAAGCTTTGTTATGATGACGTTCTCCTGGCCTTCCTCAGTCTCTCTCCTCTCCGCTGCCAGATCCGGGAGCAGCTGGAGGAACAGGAGATCAACATCTACCAATTTCCAGACTGTGATTCAGATGAGGACGAAGACTTCAAGAAACAGGATGCTGAGATGAAGGTGAGGGCCCCGAGGGGGAGGGGCGAAGAGTCAGAGGACCGATGTGGAGAAGAGGAAGGAGGGAGGAGAAGGGGAGCGGAGAGCTGGGGGGTCCTGGATGAGCCATCTGACCCTTGCCCTCCCTCAGGACAGCATCCCCTTCGCTGTGATTGGTTCCACTACTGTGGTGAGGGATGGTGCCCGGCCGGTGAGGGGCCGACTCTATCCCTGGGGTACAGCAGAAGGTAGGTAGGGGGCTGGAGGGAAAGGCTGAGGGGGCCGAGGAGGGGAGGGCTTTCTAGGCTGGCCCGGTACACTCTCTGTGGGGGAGTAGTACTGACCATGGCCGGTAACCTGTGGTTTAGGCAGGGCAAATAGAGGGAGAACCTCCACTGGTGGGAGGATGGCCCAAAGCAAAAATCTTCCAGGGACAAGTCCCGTATTCTTCATGGACTGAATGCGTCATTGGGAGAATGAAAAAGCATTTATTAACACTTATATGCTATGACATTGGACATCACTTCATCTTCCTAAGCCTCAGCTTTCTTATCTATATGTAAGGGAAGTGGTCCCCTTTGCCCGTCATAATTGATACTGTGAGAAATGGATGGGCGGTTGGTTTCCACAGTTATGAAAATTAAATTGGAGAAGTGAAACTTAAATTAGAAAATTGAAACCCACCAAGACATCAAAGAATCACCAGACTTGGAGGGGTGGAGGTTTTAGATTTGAACTGAGCCCTCTGAATTTTCCCTGCATAAGAAGGTAAGCTCCTTGGGGGCAGGAACTGCTTTTTGTAATCAGGAGTGCTGGTCTGAGATTTGAAAAGAAACCTTTGTTCTTTGCCCCTCAGCCCTCCTTGGTTATCTCCCCCCCTTAAGAATGTTAGCTCCTTGGGGACTGGGACTGGCTGTGTATGGAGGAGTGGAGATTGACACTGTATAACTTCTATAACATCTTATTAATAGGGAGTCAGGGGAGGGGCTTGTGCTTCTGGTTAGGAAATAAAATTCTGCCTCTGCAGTTTAAAAAGTGTGTTTACTAACCTAAGCACCCATTCTTTTGTTTTGATTAAAGCTGTTTATATTTTTTTTTCAGAAATTATTTAGCTTAACCATCTCTTTTTTTTATTATAGCGTTTTATTTACAAGTTATATGTGTGGGTAATTTTTCAGCATTGACAGTTGTAAAACCTTTTGTTCCAATTTTTCCCTCCTTTCCCCCATTCCTTCTCCCAGATGGCAGGTTGACCAATACATGTTAAATTTGTTAAAGTATAAGTTAAATACAATATATGTATACATGTCCATACAGTTATTTTGCTGTACAAAAAGAATCGGACTTTGAAATCATGTACAATTAGCCTGTGAAGGAGATCAAAAATGCAGGCGGACAAAAACAGAGGGATTGGGAATTCTATGTGGTGGTTCATAGTCATCTCCCAGAGTTCTTTCTCTGGGCGTAGCTGGTTCAGTTCATTACTACTCCATTGGAAATGATTTGGTTCATCTCATTGCTGAGGATGGCCAGGTCCATCAGAATTGATCATCATATAAGTATTGTTGTTGAAGTATATAATGATCTCCCGATTCTGCTCATTTCACTCAAAACTGTTTATTTTAAAAACATATACATAATTTTTAACATTCACCTTTGCAAAACCTTGTGTTCCAAATTATTTTTCCCTTCCTTCCCCCCATTCCCTCTCCTAGACGGAAAGTAATCCAATATGTGTATGTGTGTTAAACATGTGTAATTATTCTGTACACATTTCCACAATTATCATGCTGCATAAGAAAAATCAGGTCAAAAAAGGAAAAAATGAGAAAGAAAACAAAATGCAAGCAAACAACAACAAAAAATTGAAAATACTATGTTGTGATTCATACTCAGGCCCCATAGTCCTCTCTCTGGGTGCAGATGGCTCTCTCCATCATAAAGCCGTTGGAACTGGCTGAGCACCCATTCTTGCAAGAATGTAAGTAAAATAAATCTTTCCTGCTTTCATCAGTGAGTCAGTGGAGTTCTTGGTAAGATTTTTTGTTTCTTGCAGCACAGATACAGAAATTGAAAAGAATGGAATCATATTATTAAAGAGATGTTTAATTGATTATAGAATTTTTCTTCACCTATATAGAACACGATCAGAGTTTGGCCAAATGATCTCTCGGGTCCCTTCCACCTCTGACATTCTATGATTCTAAACAGTTTTCTATTGATTCCCATATTCTCAAATGTTTTCATGACCTCCCTGCTGTTTCTGCTCCCTTTCATCTTCTCCTTCATATCCTACCAGTGGAAAATCCTCATCACTGTGACTTTGTCAACCTGCGACGGATGCTGGTACAGACCCATTTACAGGACCTGAAGGAGGTGACCCATGACCTGCTCTATGAGGGCTACCGTGCCCGTTGCCTTCAGAGCCTGGCTCGTCCTGGGGCCCGGGAACGGGCCAGTCGAAGGTGAAGATTGGCCCTCTGCCTCACAAACCCTTCCCCAATCCTGGCTCCTAGGTGGGGCCAAGGAAGGTGGTATCTGAGTGGCTGGGGGAGGGTGAGAGGAGAATTATCTACTGATCAGTTCTGAACCCTTCCAAATCTCTTTCTTTCTCCTCCCTGCTTCCAGCAAGTTGTCCCGACAGAGTGCCACTGAAATCCCTCTCCCTATGCTGCCCCTGGCAGAGACTGAGAAACTTATCAGAGAAAAGGATGAGGAGGTGAGTTCCTTGGGCTGCCTCCCCAGTCCCAGGGAGGAGCTGGGCATCCCACCCCATCCCTCCGCTGTTAGGGAGGGGCCCACCTCACATCCAGCTGAATTTCTCCCAACATCTTCCTCCTGCAGCTGCGCCGGATGCAGGAGATGCTGCAGAAGATGCAGGCCCAGATGCAGCAGAGCCAGGGAGAGCAGTCTGATGTCCTGTGAAACTACTGTCTTCCTCTTACTCACTGCTTTTTTACACCCTGGGGACCTGCCTCCAGTCCTGCCCCTTGTCCCCTGCTCCTTCAGCCCCCAGGCAAATCACTCTGCCCTCTTCTCCTTGGCTCCCTCTGGAACATAGCTGGCTGAACTCTTAACTCCTAGCTTCTCCCATCCCATTGAGACTCCTCTCCTTCTCCATGGATATTTGGGAATCCTACGGACCTCCTTGTAACCCCTCATCCCCCATCTCTCATTCCCAGACGTCTTTCATTCCATCTGATCTTGTGCAACAGGAACACCCTTCTCCATTTGCTTCCCTGCTCCCTGTTGAGTCAGCTGTCTAATTGTCAAGGCTACTCCAAGATGGAGTTGATCTTGTTCTTCATAACAAACATTTATTTAGCACTTACTATGTACCCCAATTCCTTGAAATAAAATTTATTTCCCTCAGGGTCCTTGCTCTGCATATTGCTGAGAGGGGTGGGGAAAATAGTCTGGTGTTGGGGCGGGATAGGAGAAGAAGAAGGTGATCTGTGGCTTGGGAAATACCTGCTTAATGTTTGAGCTGGGAAAGAATAGGAACAGTCAGACCAAATGCTTCCCTTTAGTTCCAGAGGGGCCCAACCCTGCTGCATGCCAGACTGGAATAGGGAGGGGGTGGAGACCCTGTCTCTGGCAGGCTGAGAGGACAAAGGGAGTGCCTGGGACTGGGGAAACACACTAGCCAGGTCCCTTAAGGAGCCTGATGGAGTTACAGTCTTCAGCAGCCATCAGACTAAAAGGCTGGAGAGGGAGGAGCTGGGAAAGGCAGTACTGGGCCCCACCCCCAAACCAGACTGAATCCTGGTATCAATCCATCCCTGGGTTAGCCTGCGCTAGCAGCAGATTGTCCCTGATGCAACATCCTGCAGATCCTCCCCCTCCCCATGCTACCCATCCTTCCCATCAATATGCCCTCCTTCTTCCTCATAAACATATCACTCCCCTTCTCACATTCTGTACTCTCCATCTCTCATGTGTGTATGTGTGTGTGCAGATGGACTCCTCCCAGATATTTGAAAGATATACACCATACACATTCCCCTGCAAAATGCCCCTATACATATACTTCTCCCACAAATATAACTTTTTAGATATGCTCATAAGGTTGTAGGATCTTAGAGTAGGACAATATAATAAAAGTCCTCAAGTCCAGCTCTCTCATTCTAGCAATGAAACCATTGAGATCCAGAAATGGAAAGAGACTTTCTTTGTATGGTCTTAAATCATTGGTAGTGGCTTTGTATGGTGAATCAGAAACTGGACACTTGTTTGTGACTCTGAGCAAGTCATTAACTTCTCTGTGCCTCAGTTTCCCTATTAAATGAGAGAGGTTGTACTTTTAAATTTCTAAGGTTCCTTCCATCTTATCATCTTATGAATGCCGGCAAATCTTCCCTCCTTTCCTACTCACTGCCCTTTGCATTCCTTTTTGTTCCAAAATGTTCTTCATTTGATCAAAATTAAAAGTACCCCAAGGTATGAAAATATGGAAGAGGAGTCAGGAGTCTTTGACTTGATTTGAGTTCTCCTTCTTATCACCCTAGGTTCCAGATCTGCCCTCTCATGGAATCCAACTAGAGGCTTCACACAAAAAACTTTTTACCCAGATTTTCCTGCATTAGCAGCTTTCCAGAGGAACTTTTTCAGTCCTAATCCCCTGTTCACCAGATTCCCTAATTTCAGGTAAAAACAAAGATTCCCTCTCTTCCCCTGAACCCCCTACACAGAAATATATTGGGGGCCATTAATAAGAAACACAAGTTTATCTTTATTTGGGGGATAAAAGGATTCAGATCCAGAGGAGCTCAATGCTCCCCATTCCAGGGGACCAAAGAAGGGAGATTGAGGCTCTGGAGGTCTCTACTCCTGGTCCTTGGCATCTCCATGAGTGATGACATAGCAGATATTCTTGTAGTCCACGTTGCCACCTACATCTGGGGGGAAGGCTGCCCACATGTTCTTGATCTGGGATAGGGACAAAACAAGTGATTGAGGAAGTCATCTTCCATAGGAACCTCCTTCTTCTCTCTCCTCATCTAAATGGAAAAGCTTTCCCTCTTTCTTTTCCTCAATTTTCTTCTTCCAAAAAACTTACCTCCTCCTGAGAGAATCGGTCACACTGGGTGGTGAGCAGTTCTTCCAGACTGGAGAGAAAAGACAAGTTATAGGGAACAAATCAGTTTATTTTGGATAACAGTGGCTATCTCCTTACCCAAAAAATAAAAAAAAATTATAGATGGAAAAATCTGGGCCTAGAAACATGGAGCAGGGAATGAAGGAGAGCATGGGACCTTAGAGATAGGGAGAAAGCTGCCCATGAACAGACCAATAAGCCTCTACTCACAACTGCTTCTTGATGGATCCCTTGCCCTCTGGGTCCAGAACTTTGAAGGCTCCAGTGATCACATCTTCTGGATCAGCACCTGGAGACAGGGAAAGCTGGAAGCTAAGTTCCCATGTTTTGGGGACAAGAGTGTATTTCTCGGGGGAGAGTCCTGGAGCCCCAAAGAGAATTAGGTAAAAGGGGTAGTATGTTTACCCAAGACAATTAAACCCACCTTTTAATTTCTCTCCAAACATGGTCAAAAAGACAGTGAAGTTGATGGGTCCACTGGCCTCCTTCATCATGGCATCCAGTTCCTCATTCTTCACATTCAGTCGGCCTATGGGGGAGATGGGGAAGGGGATGGTTTTCAAATTGTGCTCCTGAGAAAGGCTGGCTAATAGGGTGTGTAGGGAGGAAGCTGGTAGGACAAATAAGCTAGACAATAGGATTCTGGGAAGGTCCAGGAATGAATACAATGACCCAGGCATGGGTCCCACCATTGCCAAGAAATGGTTGTGTAATGTTGGGCAAATCACCTTTCTGCGCCTTTGTCTTCTCTGGAAAATGGGGAGATTGGACTCTGTGATAATGTTCCTTCCAACTTTAACTAATATTCCTACTAACTTGGACTCTATGAGAAGCTGAGACAGAGGAGCTAAGTCAAGTCTGACAGACAACAGTGGCTACCAGAGACTAAGATAGAGAAGGCTAAGAGGCTTGGTTTTTTTGTGTTTATATGATCAGGACTCAAGGACCAAGGGACAGAAGCAGTCTTACCCATAGCTGCAAAGGTGTCCCTTAGGTCTTCCTTGTCAATGATGCCATCTCGGTTTTGGTCAATGACAGTGAAGGCCTAGGAAGCAAGGAGATTGTTGAAGAAGAGGAAAAGAGAATCTGGGGGGTTCTACCATTTTCCTTCATTCCTAGGACTCAGCAGCTCCCCGCTTCATTCTCTGTTCCCTTCCTCCCCCCACCTCAGCCCAGCTGTCCCCCTGCTAAGTTAGCCCCTGGGGACCAAGGAATTCTCCATCTCCCTTTCCTTTCCTTCATCTCTATCCCTATTCTGGGACAGGTGCACATTCCAGGGAGGGGCGGGGGGGGGGGAAGAAAGGGGGGAGAAGAACTCAGAGTTGGAGGAAATCATGTTGATTGACAGCTGGGGGCCCAGGACACCTGGCTTCATGAGGTAGCCTGCCACCAGGCCGTCTCACTGTTTTATCACTTCCCCTCATCCCCCTTATTCTCAGTGCCCACTCCCCTCCTCCTTACCTCCTTAAACTCTTGGATTTGTGTTTGGTCAAACATGGAGAAGACATTGGAGCTGCCACCCTCTGCTGCCCTTCTCTTGGCCTTTTTGGGTGCCTGAGGGGAGAGGAGATGGGAAGACAAAAAGGTTAGATGCCTGGGACCTGCAGGCTAGCAAGCTTAGTGAAAAATCACTGGAGAATCAGTGACTATAGAGTAGAAGGGAAGGGAAGAAAGCTAAAGTCCTCGGTGCAGGAGTGAGCTTGTGGGGATCTGAGCAGAATGACTGAGTGCCTCACCCCTTGATTATTTATGGCCTCTATTGTACCCCCAAAGTGATAGCGTGATAGTAGTAAAGATGGTGGTGGTGATGGGGCCAGGAGATCTGTAAGGAACATATTACTGGCAGGAAAATAGGGTTACTCAAACCTGTGCCTGGGACAAATTTCCTCACTCTCCTCTTCTCTCTATCTCTGTCTCTGTCTCTCCCTCCTCCCCCCTTTCTCTCTCTCTCTCTCATTCTCTCTCTCTCTCTCTCTCTCTCTCTCTCTTCTTTGTCTCTTTTTTGTTCCTTTCTCTTTCTAACTTTTCTTTTCTCATAGAGACAGAACTCTTTCCCTTTAGTTGGACAGAAAGAGTGATCAATTATCTGTTCTTGACTAAAAGCTGACTCTGTGAATCTGGCTGGTGTAGGACCAGATCAAGATAGATGATGGGGAGAAAGGCTCAGTTATCTCCAAAAAACTCAGACCATGGTTATTAGCCTAATTCTTTGTTATCAAGGTATCATAAGAATGTTTCTGCCATTCCAGTATGCTCTAATACAAGACTGTATTCTGAAGATTTGAGAGGAGGAAGAGAATAGGATTAGAGCTGTACTTCAGGGACCTCTTCCACTAGCTTTATGACCTCGAGCAAATTATTTTCCCTGGGGAAAATAACAGACACTGAGACTAGATGGTCTATTTAGAATCCCTTAAACCCTATTATTTCACTACCTAGGCTGTGGATTCTTCTGGTTTTGTGTGTGTGTCTGTGGGTAGGGGAAGTGTAGTGAAGATTTCATGACAGTCGCCTGGAGTAACGTTTGACTAAGGTCTTTGTTCCTAGAATAACTCTGAAGGAACTGGATTTTCTTACAAAAGTGAAGGTGGAGGTGGAGATGAGAGGGAATTGCCAATCACATCTGGTATCCCTATCTTGCAGTAATGCTGATGGGGTTTTTTTCTGATCTTAGAAGTTAGACTTGGAAGAGGTCAACTTCTCTGACTCAACGTTGGCAGGTCAAGTTGGCAGATTCTGATGTCTTAAAGCAAACACTATCCTGCTATTTATAGCTCTATGATCCTCCAATCTTAAGGTAATATTAGAGGGGGGGAGTGAGGTAGGAATTTCTTCTAAATGTTACGAAGACAGTTACTGGAATACCTTTAAATACATCTATTCTTGAGGGAACACTGAGAGTTTTACTAGAATATATTTTCAATGTAATATTATTTGAGTAGATTTCTTTGTCTTTTTGGATGGGGTGGGTGAGGATGGAAGTGGGAGTAGATTAGTAGGGGATGTTTTATCAATTTTAATTGCCTGCTCTGTTGTTCACTCACTATTCAACTTTAAGCAAGTCACACTATGACTCTCTGAGCATCAGTTTCTCTATCAGTAAAGTGAAAGGGTTGGATTAGGTGATCTTAAAGGTTTTTTCTACCTTTAACTGTTTGATACTTCATCATGTTAGGGACATTCCTCTCTTTGTTACATCTTTTTCTAGGAGGTTAAACTTTTCTCCCTTGATCTCCACAGAACCATCTTTTTAGCTCTCACTTCTTCAAAAAATGTTCCTGTTCTTCCACAGAGAAGTTGTCCTTAATTTAATAGAGTTGGGGAGCTGTGTCTGGAGGTCTTAGGGTGGGGAAGGGGTAAGAGATGTCACTTACCATATCTTCTCTCTATGGGGTTGGGTGACGGCTCTGGTGGGACGCTGGAAGGAATCGGAGCAGAGTGACAAGGTTTGGACAATTCCTCTGGGGTTATATACCCCACCCTGGGGAGCCTTTAACATACCAGGGTAACCTTAGCCGAGTCTTAGAGTTGGGAAAGGGAGGGGCTGGATAGAAAAGGAGCCAGGGGCCAATGTGGGGGAGGGATGAAGGGGGGGGGAACAGATGGCTACCCAAGATACCGAAATAGCTCCAGCTCACAGGCTTCTCCTTTCTTGGAGAAGTGAGGGGGAGGGAAGCAACTGGAGATGGAGGGAGATCTTAGGGTTGGTTCTAACTCAGGCATGGGTCTTCGTGAAAGACGAGTGTACCAGTTGTAGGGGTGGGGGGGGGGGAGAGGCAGAATAGGGGGTGTGGCAGATAAAGTTAGGATGGGATGTTTTTTTCTCCCCCAGAAGCATAAAGGTTCTGGGGGACTAGACTGAGGAAGGAATGAGAAATCAGGGAGGTCATTGGCTTCCTGGGAGGTAAAGGAGATATGAAAAGGAATAAGATACAGTCCCTTTCTTAAGGAGTCCACCGGGAAGTAAAACATTTTCATAATAAGGATGAGCTAACAATACCAGGATGTTATGCTAGGTACCACATGTGTGTTCCCAACAATAAACGAAGTTGAAATATAAAGGAAGAAAAAAAATCATTGCAGGACTGGGTAATCTAAGAATTCTCCATAGAGGAAATGGGATTTAATCTGGGCTTTGACAGATAGATAAAAATTAGAAGGGTCAGGAAAAAGCATTGCAAACTGGGAGACCAATATTAGGAAACATGCCAAATCTGAACATGTGAAGATTCCTAGTGCCATAGTGGATAGTCCCGGGATTTGGGGGCAGGAAGAACTGAGTTCAAATTTGGCCTTGGACACTAGCTGTGTAACTCAGGACAAATCACTTAACCTCTCTGAACTTCAGTTTTCCTCATATGTAAAGTAGGGATAATAATAGTTATCTACCTCTCAGGGTGTTTTTTGAGGAACAAATGGGAAGACATTTGTAAAGCATTTGACACATGGTAGGTAATTAATAAATGCTTAATCCCTTCCCTTTCTTCAGGAAATTGTGAATAGTTAGGCTAGGAAAGGAAGTTAGGCCTAGAGGGCCTTGAGTAATAGGCTGGTTCAGACTTGATCCTATGGGTCACAGGGATTTTCTGAAAGTTTGTGAGCAAGAGAATGTTCAAAGCTGTTCTGACAAATAATTTGAAAAAGTTGTTCTCTCTTAGGTAGGGGAAAGGAGACCTGAAAGCAAGGATATAGTGACCCCACTCCCACCCCCAAGAAAAAAAATCAGACACTGTGTGGCCAAGGACCAAAAAGATGAATGGCTAATGAAAGAGAACATTTAGGGGGATGACACAGAACCTGAGAACATAATGAGGGCCCAGCAGTTTAGGGGACCCTAAAAAGCTTGTCTCTTCTGCAAGAACTTGCCATTCTGGGGAATGCTCCTTGCCTCTGAGAATGCCCCTCCCCCTGTACCACGCCAAGTGCCTCCAAGACATTTTCCTTTCTGGGCACTGGGGATAGTCCACCTGTTGTCTCTGATGGGAGGGGGGGAAGGAGCTACCTAAACTTAGCACCAGCTGCCCCCCTGCTGGCCTCCTAACTAACCCTCCCCTCCCACCCTATCCCCTGACCCCAGGGCCCCACTGCTGAAGAACCTTATATGGTCAAGTGGGACCCAGAGAGATGGGGAGAGGGTACTTAGCCCATGGGTGGGGAGAGCAGAGACAAATCATTCCTGGGGTCTATAGTTCTGTCTTTATGGTATCTAAAAAGCAGGGCTCCGGGCTTCTGGCAGAATGGAGACTCAGAAAGAAATCAAAGGAACATTGAATTTCCCAGGTTGGACGCGAGTTCCAGAAAAAAGGAGCTCATCTCAGGGAGAGATTAGGGGGAACTGCAAGGAAAGGCGAGGAGACTGAACAGACAGGGAACTGGACGCTTGAGTTCTGGGTAGCGTGCCAATTGCGGACACTGGCGTTCTAGGTGCAAAACGGGCTCCCAGAGTGCTCATGGAGGAACTCCAGGAGGACCTGAAATCTAGGGGCGCTTGATGCTCTGGGTCCTGGATAAAAAAATGAGATACTTTAGAGAAAGCTCAAGGCATTGAGTCGCTCCGGAGGATCTCAGAATGGGGTTTGAGGGCTGGGAGAACGGGATTACTGGGGGGGGAAGTGTGAGGGGTCCGGGAAAGTCGGGTGGGGAAGGTAAGAAATGCTGAGAGGACTGGAAAGCCGACCGCCTTGGATAAGCGGGACTCAGGGAGAAGGGGCTCGAAGCAGAGTGATTGCGATTAGGGAGAAGGGCCCGGGGGAGGTGAGGATCAAATCGAGACAAAGATCGCTTATTAAGCGGCCTGGAACCGCGCTGAGCGCCGGAGACGACCCACACGGCCAGGAGGGACGGACTTGGATTTCTAGAGGGGGAATGTTCCGGGCTAGAGATTCATTCCCTCAGGGGACACGTTTGAAGCTCCCACTGTGTGCAGAGCGTTCCCAGGGGACGAAGGGCGCAGAGGGAGGCAGGGATGGCCGAGGGAAGGGAGGAGGGCGAAAGGAGGCGGCGGGACGTTCTCCTGAGCCGTCCCCGACTGTCACCGGCCGGGCGCTCTCGCCTCACGCCTCACGCCACCCGCCACGGACTGTCACCGCCCGCCCCCTCGGCCACCACTCCCGCTGGCGGCCGCGGGACCTGCCGGAAAGAGCCATTGGTTGTCACAGTTGTCAGTTTCTCTCCTCTGCCCCTGGCTTCAGAGCACGCATTCATTGGCTGAAAAAGGGAAATCCCTCCTACACTTAGCCCGCCCACTAGCGGTCATTCTCTGGTCGGCTTCTCGGGAGGACCTCGTATCTTTAAAGCTTTCTATTGATTATACTTGCCGTCAGTCACCGCCCACACATGACGTCACATCTGTCAATTTCGGTCCTACTATTCCTTTCTCATTGGTTCACCCGGCTCCTTTTCTCCCTGATAGCTCGGAAACTCTGGCACCTACCTTTTCCCCTTCAAACTCCACCCCTTCCTTTATCCTTCCGCGGTCAAACTCTCGCTAACTTTTTTTATTGGCCAACCGTTGCCAACACCCTTTTTTTTAATTGGCTACTTTCTTCAACCCGCCTTCTTCCGCTTTGTCTCCCATTTTGGTTGGTTTCTAAAGCTTTGGCTTCACAGCCTCCTCTTCCTCTTCCCCGGGATCCCACCTACTTTCCCCTGATTGGTAGAAGTAACACTCTCCGTCTTCAATGGATTGGTTAGGATCCCCTTGAAGGCAGACTTAGGGAAGGTGAGGTGGGCGGGATTACACTTCACGCAGGCGCTAGTAGTTTGACTGGAGCACTAGTTGGGGGGGGGTGGAGAGCGCTCCGCCCAGCTCACGATATTGTGCGCAGGCGTGAAGACGGCCGCCAGCCTAAAGGGGGGAGAGAGTGAGCGCGCGAGCAAGGGTGAGCGGGCGCGAGCCGGACCCCAGCGAGGCGCCAGCCCTGTGTGGCCCCCTCCTCCCCCTCCCCTCCCTCCCTCCCCCTCCCTCTCACTCCTGCTCGGGCGCCCGCCATCTGGCTAGGCCGCGCCCTTCACCCTCTGCCCCCTCCCTCCCTCCCTCCCTCCCTCTTTCCCTCCCGGTGGGTGGGGTGGCTCCTCCCCCAGGCCCAGCCTCCGGGGAGGGGGATGTGAGGAGCACCTCGGAGCGGGGCCGTCACCATGGAGACAGGCCCGGCGCCCTTGGTGGCCCCCCCACGCCGCCATGGCGCCTCAGTGGCCCCCTCCCCACCACCTCGGGGCTCCCGGGCTGGGCCTGTGCTGGTGGTGGCACCGGGGCCCCCAGTGACCACAGCCACCTCCTCTCCAGTCACTCTGGTGGCCCCCGGGGAGGCCCGGCCGGCCTGGGTGTCCGGCAGCCCCAGGCCCCCGCCTGGCATCCCCGGGAGCCGGCCGCCGCCTCCCCCAGCCCCTGCAGGGTCACCGGGGCCGGCTGGTGGCCCAGGGACCGGTGGCAGCACGGTGGTGGTGCTGACTCTGGAAGCTGTGGCTGCAGCTCCGGCCTTGGGGCCGGATCCTGACCCCAAACCCACCAGGGAGATGAGGACAGACGGCCCCAGCACCACTGGAATCCCAAGGACAGAGCCTGGGCCGGGGGCAGCCTCTGAACCTCATGGCAGGCCGGCGGCCCCAGGAACGGTGATGGCAGGAGGAACAGCGTTGCCCATCAGTGCTGCGACCCCCGAGATGGGGAGGGAGGCAGCAACAGCAACCTCGGCGCACTCGCAGACAGCCCTCGGAGGCGGCTCCCTGGTCCCCAGCTCAGCGAGAGTGACTACATCGGAAGTGCTGGCAGCATCGAGACTGGACCAGGACACTGGATTAGCCGACTCGGCCCTCTCAGGAGCACCTGTGTCCGGGACAGCAGAGGATGCAGCTCCTGTGCCTGTTGTAGCAGCTTCTGGTGCGGTGACGGCCAAACCGCCTGTTGCACCCAAACCAGGAGTGGTGGTAGCTTCAGGAACAACTGGACCAGCTACTATTGTAACGGCAGGACTGACGACAGATGGGCTAGCTGCTACAGGGACAGTGGCAACAGGTGAAACAGTGGCAGTGGCAGGCCCAGACGCTGAGGTGCCACTGGGGACAGGAACAGAGTCTCTTGCGGTCTGTGAGACTCCAGTCGCCATGGTAACTGTGACCCCAGCCCCTGAGCCAGCTGAAGGTTCCCAGGACCTGGGCTCCATGTCTAGCTTAGGTCCTGGAATTCAAGGACCTCGGGGACAGGCCCCAGACAGCCTGAGCTACCTGGACTCTGTGAGCCTCATGTCAGGGACCTTGGAGTCCTTGGCAGATGATGTGAGCTCCATGGGCTCAGACTCGGAAATCAATGGGCTTGCCCTTCGCAAGACAGACAAATACGGATTCCTGGGGGGCAGCCAGTACTCTGGAAGCCTGTGAGTACTGGGGACCCCGCGGGAGTATGGTATGGGGAGAAAGGGCCCTTCAGAAGAGATGACATTTATAAATCCTGTCCTTTCCATAGTTCCGCCTATTTGGAATTCAGTCTTAGACAGTATTAAGTTTAATTCAAAACAACTTCAAAAGGAAGTTTAGTTCAATTAGACTGATCATTGATCAGTAGTGTGTGGTGAAGCATGGTGGGGTAGAAAGTACTGGGTCTCCAAATTGGATCATCTGAATTCTAGTTTCATTTCTGCTCCTAACTTGACAAGGCATTCAGTAGTCTTTGAGTTTTGTCTCATCTGTAAAAAGAGGGATTGCAATAGGTTTCTAAGGCCTCTTCCAGTTCTGATAGTCTATGATTCTCTAATATTGAAATCTGGCCACAGGTAGGGAACCAGTTCTTATTGGTCCAAGGGTTAAATAGCCAGTTAAGACTAGTATTAGAAATTTAGTTGGATTACAAGCTGTGATGGAGATTATTTTTATTCAGGCAAGGAAGTCACAATGCCTTTAGTGTAATTTAGGTGACCAGGGATTCCTGATTTTAACCTGAAGGGTGGGGCCAGGCTTGATGGAACCAATTCCATGTTCTTTACTTCCTTCCTGTCTTGAAGTGGGATGGCATAAGAAGTATAAAGGGATGGAATGTGATTTAGGAGAAGGTGAACGTTGAATGAAACTTTTTTGAGTGAGGGAGCAGGGACTTCTAGGTTTTCACAGGAGAAAGGGGTAAGAGTGCCTCTCCATTTCCTCATCTCTCCAGGCCCTGCCCTTTTTCCTAGTTCCCTTGCCTCTTATGGCCTGAGTCACTCCCTCCCAAGGTGTGGGGTGTGACTGCTATGACTCCTTCCTTCCCTCTCTCTGGATCCTGGTCATCCTTGTTCCCCTTCCTACCACATAATGGAATGACCCCTGATGCCTCCATTCCCCTGGGCTAGGTCATCATGGATATAATGGTCTAACACCTAAAGATTAGGGTTTAAAAATGGGAAGTTGTGGAATCTGAGGAGATTTGAAAGGGAGAAGTTTGAGGGTTTACTGAAGAAAGGATGGAGAAACTTATGGTTGGTGTGACATCAGTTGAACTCCTTTTCCTTTCTCCCCCAGGGAAAGTTCTGTCCCTGTTGATGTGGCCCGTCAGCGGGAACTAAAATGGCTGGACATGTTCAGTAACTGGGATAAGTGGTTATCTCGTCGATTTCAGAAGGTACTTTAAATGGGGAGAGCAAGGTCAAAGTTTGATACCCCCTTCTCCTCTATAGGCCTACAACCTTCCTATTCCTTCCCATTTCTCTGCCCTTAAACCTTCCTAGTAATAAGGAGGGTGGGAGAAAATAAAAAACATCTAGAAATCTTTGAGGGAAAATTATGTACAAGAATAGGATTAGCCTAGCAGATTGGATAATATATTGTGCTGTGTGTTGGGGGAATGAAAATGACATATCTTAAATATATAAACCTGAGGCACAAATGCTTTTATTTTACCTGACATTGGGATAACCTGAGGGCCAGCCCTGCTGAGAGCTGGAAACTAGATTTTTTGATGAGTCCTGAGGGGATGATCAATCTGATGATGGAGCATCTGGGTTTATTTAGGCTGAATAAAAGTCTGTTCTCATGTATGTCATCTTTCCCACCCATGTCTCCTTTCTGCCAGGTGAAGCTTCGATGCCGGAAGGGCATCCCCTCATCTCTTAGAGCCAAAGCCTGGCAGTTCCTGTCCAACAGCAAGGAACTCCTAGATCAGAACCCTGGTAAATTTGAGGTATGGATGGCAGCTAGTTGTCAGGAGAATATTTATTTTGAAATGTTCTGATCAAGTCAAGACTCTTCTACTACCAAGGGTTGGAAGAAGAATATAGAGAGCTTTCCCTTGAATGTGCGTTGGGTGGCGGGGATTGCTGCATAGAGATATAACTTCTTCCATTTCATTGAAGGAGCTGGAGCGGGCCCCTGGAGACCCTAAATGGCTGGATGTCATTGAGAAGGACTTGCATCGACAATTCCCCTTTCATGAGATGTTTGCTGCCCGAGGGGGTCATGGGTAAGATTTAGGGGTGGATGACAGTCAAAAAAGATCTTGGACAGAGTACATTCAGCAAAAATTATGACATAGCTCAAGAGCTCTTTTGTTCAGTGTTATGCAGAAGGCAAAGATGGAAAATATGATTGGTTTCTGCACATAGTCTAGTATGGAGGAAAGACAAACAAATTAAAGATTAGAGTGTGATTAAGTGCCACAAGAAAGATACAGACTGCTGACGAACTTCTGGCTAGAAAATTAAGAAAAAAAATCTTAGAAGAGCATTTGAGTTGAGCGCCAAAAAATAGGCAGAATTCTGATTGGTAGAGAAGGGGGAAGGCATTCCTTGTAGTAGGGATTTGGTTTCTTTTATAAATTTAAATTCCTTTTATCTATAGTAGGAACAATTCAAGCCAAAGAGCAGAAAGGAAAAAACTAGACGTTTTGATATGTTGTACAAAGTTTAGTTTGGTTGAAGTACCTGAAGGAGGGGGAAAGCACACAAAGCTGGAAGATAGGTTGTGGCTTGAGAACCAGACAGAGGAATTTGGACTTTTTTTTTATTTTGTGAGCAGTGGGAAGAAGTCATTGAAGGTTTTTGAGTAGGTGGGTGGGTGGGAATGACACAATTATAGCTACATGTTAGAAGATTAATCTGGTAGCTGTGGATGTGTGGCACAGATTTGAGCTGAGAAGAAGGGCTAGAGTGGCACGTGCTGTAGGCAATTTCTTAGGAGGTTTGGGGCAGTCTGAACAGATGTCCTCCAGAACCATTGAATTCCAGTTACCATGGTAACCTTCTTCCCTTTCCCATGCCTGCAGGCAGCAAGACCTCTATCGAATCTTGAAGGCCTACACCATCTATCGGCCTGATGAGGGTTACTGCCAAGCCCAGGCCCCTGTGGCAGCTGTGCTGCTTATGCATATGCCTGCTGAGGTCAGAGAGCAGGGATAAGGGATCTAGGGTTGGACAATGGGGGGAGCTACAGTCTCCTATAATACTTTGCTTGGGTTCAGAGAGCTGACTGGACCTCTCCAGAAACCCTGGGTGGAAAGAATGGGAGTGACCACAGGGCTCTCAATCAAATGGGAATGGGGAGTGTTCAGTTGTGCTCTTCATTACTCACACATTCATTCCTGTTTTCCTTTGCAGCAAGCCTTTTGGTGCTTGGTACAGATTTGTGACAAATACCTTCCTGGCTACTACAGTGCTGGGCTGGTAAGTGACATTTTGGCTTCAGAAAGGGTGTGGAAGCAAGGCCAGCTGGAAGGGAGAAGTGAGGAGAGAAGAGGTCAGAGGGATGTTCACTTTGCTGTTTCTGCTCACTATTTAGGAGGCCATCCAGCTGGATGGGGAGATCTTCTTTGCGCTTCTTCGGAGAGCTTCCCCTCTAGCTCACCGACACCTTCGGCGCCAGCGCATTGATCCTGTACTTTACATGACTGAGTGGTTCATGTGTATCTTTGCTCGTACTTTGCCTTGGGCCTCAGTTCTCCGTGTCTGGGACATGTTCTTCTGTGAAGGTAGCACTTTTAGCCATATAATTCTTACTCAAGTTTCCTTTTTGGGACTTCTGTCTTATTACTGTTCCATCTGCTCCTGTCAGAAGGCAAAACTCTCTCACAGAGGAGCCAGCTACTTAATGTCATGTACTGTCATCACTGATTCCTTTTATCAAAGTGGTTTCAAGAGTTTTCTAATCTCATCATAGCATACCAGCTCTAAAAGATAGGGTGAACCTTGAGAGTGGGTACACCTCCATATTGAATAGGTTTCTCTTAGTTTCCTCTTCCTGTTAGTTGGCTGATATTGGTACCACTCCCTTCATAATCCTGATCATTTGATAGATGCCCTTGGCCCAGCTACCACTGAGAGAACTACAGACTGTCCCTGGGTTAAGTTGAACAGTTCCCTTCAGAGCACAGTAGTTTCCATTGCTAACAAGGCCATCATCTTCCCATATTTGGAGAGTGTCACCTAGGCCTTGCTATTTTAAAAGGAGTAAGAGCTTTTGAATCAGCTAGGTCTTCACCAGCCTCCTCTATCCTCTCCTAACCTCCAACATCTAATCTTTCCTCAGGAGTCAAGATCATCTTCAGGGTGGCTCTGGTGCTTCTTCGGCACACGCTGGGTTCTGTAGAGAAGCTTCGATCCTGCCAGGGAATGTATGAAACCATGGAGCAACTGAGGAACTTGCCTCAGCAGTGCATGCAGGAAGAATTCCTCGTGCATGAGGTGGGCATCTCTTGCTCTATTTTCCCAGCGCTCTCTTTATTTCCTGGAGTCAGCTGCCTGAGTCCACTCTTCCTGAGACTCTTGTGTCTCATGCCCTACTCTTCTTCTTTTAGGTAACAAACCTCCCTGTGACAGAAGCCCTGATAGAGCGTGAAAATGCAGCTCAGCTAAAGAAGTGGAGAGAGACCCGGGGAGAGCTGCAGTACCGACCATCCAGGAGACTCCATGGCTCAAGGGCAATCCACGAGGAGCGAAGACGACAGCAGCCCCCCCTTGGCCCATCATCTAGCCTCCTCAGCCTTCCAGGCCTCAAAAGTCGTGCCTCCAGGGGTGGAGCTTCTTCCTCCCCACCACCTCCTGTTCGAAGAGCCAGTGCTGGCCCTGCCCCAGGCCCTGTGGTCACAGCTGAAGGGCTTCATCCCTCTCTGCCCTCACCAACTGGAAACAGCACACCTCTGGGACCGATAAAGGAGAGCAAGCGACAAGAGAAGGAGAGGCAGAAGCAGGAGAAGGAGCTTCAGAAGCAGGAAAAGGAGAGACAGAAACAGGAGAAGGAGAGACAGAAACAGGAAAAGGAAAGGGAAAAGGAGAGGCAGAAACAAGAGAAGAAGGCTCAAGGACGAAAGATGTCCCTTCGACGGAAGGCTGATGGTTCTCCACCCCCACAAGATGGAGGAGATGGGAACTCAGCAGCCGGGGCACGACAGGACGCTTACTTCTAACCTTCTCTCCCTTCCATGCTGGGGCTGGTAGGGGTACTGGCTTCCCTTCACCGAGATGAACTTCATTACCTGCCCTCTTCACTCCCTTGACCTTTCAGACCCAGGGAGCCAGCCATAAGTCTCCTTTCATTCTACTTGGTCAGTGATATTCTCTCCTAGAGAAGGCTGTATTTCTCCCCATCTTGCTATAAGCGGCCACATCTCAACAGGAGCAGAAGGAGCTAGTGCTGTTTTCCCAGATCTCTCGGCGGGCCTTGTTCCATGAACTGGAGCTGGCCCGATAATTTCCTCAGCTGTTGCTGGGCCCTTTCCCCAAGCCAGCCCTTTCTAGTGGGCTTGAAACCCCAAATATTAGCAGCATTTCATGAGACAATGTGGAGTGAGCCCCAAGTCCCTCTCCCCCTTTCCCTATTCTACTCAACCAGTGTTCTTCTTTTCCTGACTCCACAAGTTTCTCCTTTACCTAACTAAAGTTGTTCTTTCCCCAGGAACAATTGATTTCTCCTTTCCCCCCTCTTGCTGAACTAACCTCTTCATATCTTCCAGCATGAGTGGATTTTTGAAGATGGGCCTTAGCTATTTTTAAATTTTCACTTTTGGTGGTTCAGCTTCCCACTTCCACAAGGAGAAAGCTGTGTGAGCCTCTCCTCTTCCCTTAAGCCTTAACCATCTCCCTACATCTCCCCTCTGTGCCAGACTAGGAAGCGGAGGGGCCTCTCTATATTATATATATATATGAATATATATATAATATATATATCTGATGTCTCTGCATTGTAATTATGTACACAGGACCCTGGGGGGGTTCTATCTCCACTTCCTCTCTTGCTCTGTTCACTGGTTGGTTAATTTAAGGGGAGTTGACCTGCAGCAGGAAGGATCCCTCAGCTAGACTGCTTGCCTTTCAGTCCCATTTCTAGCTGCTTTTCCTCATGTACTCTTTTCCACTACATCTACCAGTCTCACACACCTGTCTCATCCTTCTCGGGCCCTTTCTAATTTTTTCCATGATCAAGTCTTCCCCATTCTCTCCCCCTCTTTTGTTCCTTGAACCTCTTGCTCCCCTTTGGGTTGGGCATCCTCTCTGTTCTCTAAGGGGGTGGGGGGGCCCTCATGTTTACATTCTCTTTCTGCCCCCTCACTTTCCCTATTGTATTGTCCCCCTTCCCCCACAACTGTACAGAGCTTTGTGGAACCAGGAAAGAACAAATCTACTGTCCTGCCCTATACTTGACTCTCGCTTGGTTATTTTTTTTTTTTTTTTTGGAGATTGGGACACAAGGATGGAATGGGATGGGTGTACAATAGACACTGATCAGACAAGTGCTTAGCTTTGGGACTTTTATTGAAGTGTGTTTCCAGGCTGTGTGAACCCCCTTTGTTTTGTCCCAAAACAACTGTCAGTCCCAGATGTCCCTTAAGAGAGCTCTACACCTGCCATATCATTCTCTCTCCCAAACCCAGGATTCTGGTTCCTCCTTCACCCAAATTCTGTGAGGTCCACTTGCCTCCTGGCGGCCCTGGACCTGGCAAGTGCCTGAATCTCTTCCCCAAAGCGTTGGTGCAACTCCGGGAAGCCAGAGGGAGCTGGAGAGCAGGGGAGGCTCAGAAATAGCTCTTCCTGTGGTGGGGATCGGGGCTCCACTCCAGCCTCTCGGCACGCTCTTTGATACTGCTCCTGTAAGGGCTGCAGGAGCTCCCACAGCTGGCTCCATCCTGCCCAAACCAAGGCTTGAAGCCAATTATCGAAATCCTTCTTGGTCTCTGCTGCCAGTTTGTAGCACCGGCCACCTTCTGCGGAGGCCAGGATGGTAAAAGCGTAGAGCCCACTGGTACTGGCTCGGGGCTCCACCCGGCAGTTGTCCAACAAAATGAGGCCCAGGGGACTCCGATCCCCTTGGTGCTCCAGGTAGTAGAGGAGATTTCCACGCAGGATAAACCAGCGGCGTTGGTAGCTGGGATTGCGGGTCCCCTTCTTCAGCAAAATTCCTTCCTGATCTGGGGCCCGGTCCCCTGTTCCCCGAAGGTAGCTGAGCACAGGTTTCCGGTGCAGTTTCATGGTAGCTAAACCTGAGAAGGGACCATGGGTTCAAGGAAGGTGTGGGGGGAGGGAGGAATCGTGGGGTTGGTGAAGCAGGGATACAGATTTGAGTGCCGGCTGTGTACGGTACTGCCCGGGGTTACTCTGGGGAAGAAGGCTGTCCCTGCCTTCATGGAAATATATCCCAATTACACGACAGTTTAGTTTTAACGTCATAGTAACTCTCTGAAGGTCCCGACTTGTTTTTGGTACCCCCAGTGCTTGAGGTGTGAGGGAACAAGGTAGTCAGTGGAAAACCGAGCCCTGGCAGGGCACTTCGGCGGGGGAGCACTGGGCACCCGAGGCTGCAGTGTTATGGGATGCAGCTGCAAAGGAAGCCGGTGCGACCTGGCCTAGGACGTCTGGGCCTACCTGAGAGCAGGGGGCTGGAGGATCCCTCCAGGCTGGGACGGTGGGAACAGGTGCAGGGGCGGGGCGGCCGTTTCCCTATCTCTTGGTGGCTCACGCCCCACCCCAGAAACCAGGAAATCCTCCCGGGGACCGGCCCCAGGCCAGGCCCAAGTACAAAAAGACTTCCTCCTGGGTCCTAGAGGGCGCTAGATTTTCAGGGGAAACTGGAAGTGGTTAGAGAATGGGATTTCCCCTAGGTTTTCCTTAAAGTGACAAAGTTGAAAAATGTTCCTTTCCTCACAAGAAAGCTGGAAAGGGAGAGAGGCTGGTGGTTTTGCAGAAGGAAGAGCGGAACCCTGAGACCCCTTTGCTTTCTGATTCAAGCTTAGGCAAGGGCAATGGGGTATGCGCTTTTCTCGCTGGCATTCCCATTTGTGCCCCATTCCTTTTGTTGCGTCCCTTCGCGGCACACAAGATATCCGCCCTCAATCCTTCTCCAGCCCAATGTATTTAGAAGGAAGAGAAGCTACTTCCGACCAGTTTGTCGCAACTTCCGCCCTCACTACAGTCTGTCCCTTCGCCCACGGAGAATGATGTCAACCACATGGTTTCTAGGTGCTTATTTCCGCCCTCTTTCCCGACAGTCTTCCGAAGCGAGAGAAGTACTTCCGGGTAGTTTCTGAATCTCTTCCGGTTGACTCCCTGGATGTAGCCTCGGCGATAGCGTTCTTTTCCCCCCTCCCCGCCCCCTCCTCCCCTCACCTCCTCTCCCCTCCCCGGAGCCCCAGGTGAGGGCGCGCACGCGGAGTGAGCCCCGAATTCCGCGGGGTTCCATCGACTCCCTGCGCATTTCCATATTAAGGGGAGGAAGAAGGGGCGGGGGCGCTTGTACGGGATGGACGGGGAGTTGAGGCGGGTTTGGGGTAGAGGTGTATTGAGGAGCGGGGCTCCCGACACTGGGCCCCGAATCCTGGAAGGGCCCTCGGGTTGGAAGTGGGGTGGCAGGGTGGCGAGTGTGCGCGGCCTAGGGGGCTCGCCGGCTCGAGACCGCTGCCCTCTGTCGCCCCCAGCGGAAGAAGACGCACATCTTCTGGGGAAGGATGCGGGCCCCCGATGTCGGGGCAGGGACTCCCCGCCGAGCAGCGGCGGTGGGGCCTTACTGGCGCCCTCTCCCCTCCCCCATCTCCCAAGTCAAAGGAGCTCCGGTCCCGGCCCCTTCCTCTCCCCGCCCCCGCCAGAGCCAGGGCAGCTAGCTCCCAGCACTCGGATGCGCGCTCTGACCTCCTCCTCTCCCTTTCCTTATTTGCTCACAGAGACTAACTCTCCCCGGGTCTGAGGAATAGTGCCCTGGAAGTGGGAAAGTGGATTCTGAGCTCCCCAGCCCCATTCAGCCCATCCCGCTGTTTTAGGGCTCCCTGACCCTGGGGCTCCTTTTTGGTCAGCTCCTGGCAAGGACCTGATCCTGCCCTGCAAGGCCCACCATGCCCAAGCGGAGAGTGACCTTCCGGGATGTGGGAGCTGACGAGGACGGAGAGGATCTCCCCAAAAAGAAGGTGAGGGCGTCAGAGGCGCGGGTTTCCAGGACACAGGATGGAGAGGATCCCTCCAAAAAGAAGGTGGGGCAGGGCTGCAATGCCCGAGTTCCCAAGGGAGCGGGCTTGGAAGGGACCGAACTGCACTGGACTAAATTGCATTTGGGGCTGCTGCATCTAACCCTGTTTTCTGCCTGTAGCTGGTGGATCCTGTGACAGGAGCAGGGGGTCCTGGGAGCCGGTTTAAAGGCAAGCATTCTTTGGACAGTGATGAAGAAGATGAGGATGAGGATGGTTCTAGCAAGTATGTCATCCTAGCTTCAGAAGATGTGGAAGGTGAGGCCATGGCGCCTAAGGGCTCTATACTCTTCTCCTCACATCCTTCTCAGCCTCAGGCTTGACTCTTGAAAGCCCAAGGTAGAGTCTTCCCAGAGGATATTTTCAATAAACATTTATTAAGTTTTGGCCGGTGCCTAGTATTGTGTCAAGATGTAGTGGGGGAAGGCTGGAGGATAATATATTAAGTAGGATCTAAGTGTTGCTTCCCTTTTTCTTGCCCAATTCTGGGTATCTGTTCATCCAGGTCAGGAGGCGGCCACACTCCCAAGTGAGGGTGGTGTGCGCATCACACCCTTCAACTTACAGGAAGAAATGGAAGAGGGCCACTTTGATTCAGATGGCAACTACTTTCTGCACCGGGATGCCCAGATCCGGGACAGCTGGCTGGACAACATAGACTGGGTTAGAGCCCCTAGGCCAGAAGACTTAGGTCCTGGCTGAGTGCTATATATATATGCTTCATTTGTGAAATGAGTTAGGGACCAACAGAGAGACGGGGGTGCCTGGAGTGGGGACTGGGGCTAGGGAGCAGTATAATGACCTGTCCTATCTTATCTTAGGTGAAGATCCGGGAGCGCCCTCCAGGCCAGCCCCCTGCCTCAGAATCGGAGGAAGACAGTCCTGGCCAGACACCACTGGGCCCTCAAGCCCTCTTAGAGGGTCTCTTGGAGATGTTGTTGCCAGGGGAGACAGTTGCTGGGGCACTCAGGCGGCTAGGTGCCAGGAAGGGTGGTAATGGACCCCAGCGGCCAAATTCCCCACAACGATTAGACCGGCTCTCAGGGTTGGCTGACCAGATGGTTGCCCGGGGTAACCACGGAGTGTACCAGGAAACCAGGGAACGGCTAGCTGTGAGGCTGAAAGCGCTGGGGGGCCCCACACCCGGGCTTCCAGACACAGCACCTCGTCCTGTTCTGGACATGTTTGCTGAAGAGGTTGGGGAGGGGGAGCTAGAGACCCCAACCCCAGCCCAAGGAGGAGGTGAGGGTTGAAGACTTGGAATTGTAGATTGCTTTCAGGGAAATGGAGTTGGAAGGTTATAGAATCTGACAAGATATCAGAAAAAGACTGAAAACTCTAATGATGTGGGAACCATGTGTGTGGGGGTGTGTGAGGCAGAGCTAAATGGAAAAAGTGTGGGACCTGTGGATAGATGGGATTTGAGTTTGTATGGGGGGATGAAGTGTGATGGGAATTATAAGGGGAGACAGGGATAGATTATGTGTAGGGAGAAAACAGGTGGGGTAGAATGTACTTGGGCTCAGGGAACGGGGCAATGTACCTGAGAAGGCTTTCTCTGGTTGTCTTTCTAGAAGCAGCTGCCATGGGAGATGGCTTGGCTGATGTGATGTGGGAATACAAATGGGAAAACACAAATGATGCAGAGCTCTATGGGCCCTTCACCAGTGCCCAGATGCAGGTAAGAATTCTCTCCCCACCCAGACTTTACCCACCTCTCCCCCTAATTCCTCTTCCCTGTATTAGAGATATTGACCACCAATATCCCTACTCAGCTCTCTTCTTTCCTTTCTCCCTAGACCTGGGCAGATGAAGGCTATTTTCCAGATGGTGTTTATTGTCGGAAGTTGGATCCCCCTGAAGGCCAATTCTACAACTCCAAACGTATAGATTTTGGTCTTTATTTCTGAACCTGTTTTTATTTTTGGGGTAGGGGAAGAGGGCTGGGGAAAGCATTTTCCAGGCTATGCCTTCAGGAGGAGGCCCTGGGTTTAGTCTGGAGATTCTATGGACCTTAAATGGGGTGGGGAGGATGGCACCAGAGTTGGGGGGCCATATCCTGTCTCAATAAAAATCTCTAGTTGTGTAAAAGGGCTGTCCAATGTGGAGGGAAGGGAGTGGACGTAGTTGCACCAAGAGCCTGATTCCCCTTTGCTCTTCATCCTCGAGAGGTATTGCTGCCTCAAATTGTTCAGGATGGACTTCTGTTCCTAAATTACAATATCCTGGTCTGTGCTAGGCCTTCCTTCCCCTTTTCCCTTCTCACTTCCTTACTACCCCAGATCAGGCTTCCCATAAGATCAAAGGAATGATCCTTACAAGGGCTCTCCATTCAGAAAAATCCCTGGACTTCTATTCTGACTTTGCTACTGACCAGTGTGTGATCATGAGCATATATATATATATATGTATATGACAACTTCCTCTTCTCTGGGTCTGTGTCCACATTGTGAACCTGGATTTAGTACCATGTTAAAGGATCCCATGAGAGTCCTGAGCTTGAGTCAGGATACTTGGGGTTTGAATCTTAAACTGTCAGCTATAGATCTGCCTAATTCTATCAAGTTTCTTCCCTGAGCCTCATTTTTTTTTTTTTAATCATAAAATGGGGATAATCATACTACCTACCTCACAGGGTTGTTGTGAGGAATGCACTTTGTAAACCTTAAAGTGCTTGAGAAATGTGACTTATTGTAACACTTTAAGATGCTTTGTCAAGGAAATTTTTTTTTTTCCATTTTCTAATTTGGGTCAGATATGGAAGATTGGGGCAGATGGAAGGGGAAAACGGGGAGGGAAGAACCTTAGGATATTGAATGTTAGATTGAAAGAGACTTCAATGACCTAAACCAGTCCAGTTTCCTCCTTTTATAAATTTTTAAAAAAGCATGCGGAGCAGGGAAAGGGTTTGCCTGAGGGTTATTCTTGTAAGTCTTCCAGAGTTGGACTTAATGCTTCCAGTCAGTCTACCTCATCCTCCTCCTCCCTTGGCCAGAAAATGGTGGTCCCCTTCTGATTAAGGGCCTCCTGCTTTCTGAAAATGGTGGGGTGCAAACTCCTGCCTCCTCTTCGTTTTCACCTCCAACTGTAATAAAGCCTCAATTATATCGCCGGTCAGCTAGCCCAAAACTTCTTAAACCCCATATGGGGTAGTTTAATGGAACGTGGGAGTCATGAAATTATAATTTATTATTAGTAAATGTTTAATTTGTATGTCTATTTTATATACCTATATACCTGGGGTTTTATAAAAATTTCTGAGGCAAATAAATGAATTTCTCAAGTTATGAATGGAAAAAAGTTTAAGAAGTCCTGAGCTAGCCCAGTAGGTTGCATTCAGTCAGCTAACATGAAGTGAAGCAAGCAGTCTTTGCCTTAAAAGAGCTTACATTCTTCTGGGGGATACAACATTACACAAATAAATACACTTTCTATACAGTGTAATTGGGAAGGATGAGGAGTTGGTACCTGAGCTCAGCCATAAACAGTAGGGTTCCAGAAGTTAGAAGCAAGCACGAGAATGTCCTAGGTGTGCAAGTGTAAGACGGATTATGTTTGGGGAATGGCAAATAGGAATAGTGAGTATGGAAGGTTAGTCTGGGGCCAAAATGTTGGATAGAGGGGTTTGCTTTATCTAATAAAGAATAGAGAACCATTGTAGCATCACAAACAGGAATGAAAAACATAATCTACGATGTCTTTAGGAAGATTACTTTGATAGCTCTATGGGAGTAGAAGGGTGTTAATTGGTGAGGGGAGAGATCCGGAAGCAAGGAAACCAATTTGGAGGCTATTTCTATAAAGGTGAAAGGGCATGGAAGCCTGAGCTAGAAATATGGATCAATGTGGAAAGGCTGACAAAACCTTAAAATCAATTGAATGTTGGGGTGGAGAGTGAGTGGCAAGTGGTACATGATGATTCCAAGATTGATAAGCTGGAAAGGTTATCATCAACACTACTCTGTATTTACCCCTCCAAAAAAAAAGTTTCTGATCATCTCTGATGATGCCTGAAATTTCACCATTGTTGGTACTTTCCTCTATTTTTTATTTATTTTTGTTTCATTTATTCCACTTTTTAAAGGACCTCTTTGCAGTATTTCCTCACATTCACCTCCATATATAAAGTTGTTATAAGTGTTCTGCTCCCATTGGACTCCCATGGTCCTCTTCAAGAACTAAAGACAAAAAAAACCTTTGTGAGTAGGAGTAGGAATGGCTCCACTGATGACCTAACTGGCACTGGCAATTGGCAGTACAGCTCTTTTCCTTCTTTTCTCTTTTTTTATGTCTTTCTTATTTAATTGTAATTACTGATTAGGTGTTGCTTCAATCAAACTGAAATCTGTTAAAGACTTTAACTTAAAAACACCAGAGTGTCTCACTATCCAGGGACATTTCTAGTTATCCTGATTTATATCTTGCCACCAGACTCAGAATGGCTCTGGAGGAAAAAATGAAGCTGGTGATTTTGTGTAGCCCTCATTTAAAAATTCAGTTCATTTCATGTCATGGCATCTCCCTGATTTTATGATCATCTTCAAGAATGAAGGACAAACAACAATAAGTACCTTAGGGCCTCAGGTTCAGACTTTGGACTTAAACACAGTGTTCTGATGGGGAAAAAAAATGAAGGTTTGGGATAGGGATAATGGTAAGAGTTGAGGAGGCATTGTTTTTATTTATTTAATAGTACACTAGAGAAAATATTTAAACAAAATATTGTTTATTGGGCAAGATGTATGAGGCTGTTAAAAACCTAGCTAACCTTAGCTTTTCACAACTCCTTTGGAATTGTGCTTTCAGAGTTTTTGCTATTTTTTATAGCTGTATTTTCCCAACATTGAAATCTTCAGGTAACCAACAGGCCTACCCTATGCTAAGTATTAGAAATACAAAGATTTTAAAAAATGAGTTGGGGCAGTTAGATGGCCTAGTGGATAAAGCACCAGCCCAGAAGTCAGGAGGACCTGAGTTCAAATTGGCTTCAGACACTTAACACCAGCTGTGAGACCCTGGACAAATCATTTAACCCCAATTGCCTGCAAGAAAAAAAAGCCTATCCTTGCTAAGTTAACTTTAAAAAATGTTTTTTTTAACGATGTCTTTTGTTTTCTATAACACCATAATTTTATGAAGTATTCTCCTTTTCAGTAAGCTATGTTATATAACATTTTTTTAAAATAAGAAAGTAAAATTAATTTTAAAAATGTTATTAGAGCTTTTTATTTATGAAATATATTCATGAGTAGTTTTAATTTTTCAACATTGACCTTTGCAAAACCTGTTTCATATTTTCCCTTCCTCCCCCCCCCCATGGCAGTTAGTCCAATGCATGTTAAATATGTTAAATCCAATATATGTATACAAATTATCTTGTGCACAAGAACAATCGGATCTAGAAAGAAAAAAAAAAAAACTTGAGAAGGAAAACAAAAATGCAAGCAAACAACATAGAGTGAAAATGCTGTGTTGTGGTCCACACTCAGTTCCCATAGTCCTCTCTCTGGGTGTAGTTGGCTCTCTTCATTACTGAACAATTGGAACCAGTTTGGATCAACTCATTGTGAAGACAACCACGGCCATCAGAATTGATCATCATATAGTCTTGTTAATAATCTGGTTCTGCTCATTTCACTCAGCATCAGTTCATGTAATTCTCTCTAAGCCTCTCTGTATTCATCCTGTTGGTCATTTCTTACAGAACAATAATATTCCATAACATTCATATGCCACAACTTATGGATATTATATAACATTTTTTAAAAAGACAAAAAGGGTGTGTGTGTGGGGGAATCAGCATAACGAATTAGTACATATCAGAAAATATATGCATTACACTTTTCTGGACCTCCTACCTTTGCAAAAGTTTCTTTTGAAATTTCTTCTTTTGAATCATGTTTGTTCTTAGGTAGTATATGCTTTTTTTGTGTGTAGCTCTTCTTTCCAGTTAGTTATAGTCATGTGCGTCTTGGCTCTGCTTACTTCATTCTTCATCAATTCATGTAGGTATTTGCATCCTTTCACAATTTATAATTTCTTATAGCATAGTAATATTCCATTACAGTCATGTACCACAATTTGTTTAATCCTTTCTCAATAGGCATCTACTTTGTTTCCAGTTCTTTGCTCTCACAAAAAGTTCTTATAAATAGTTAATCCAATTAAGTTCTTCAAGTATAGCTAATAATAGAATCTCTGGGTTAAAGGGCATGGACATTTTAGTCACTTTATTTGCATTGTATAAAAATGGTTTTCAAAAATAGTAATATTGAATCATACACAACAGGGAAGCTTACCTTCCAGGTAAACTCTTTGAGTGCCTTAGACCTTCCCAGTTTCTGAAATGACTTGGGCCCTGGATTCAGAGATTGTCCACTGAAAATGGATGGCCTAGTTTCTGCTCGCTCTTTCTCCCTTCACCTCTTACTCTTACACTACTTATAAGAAGTGGTTTTTAAGGATTTACTTAACAAGGAAGAAGAGCAGAAGTTAAGAAATAGTACACTAGAGCAAAGGCATTGGGTATTACAAGAAAAAATCTGCCCAATCTCAGATTGAGTAATTATAAGGTATCCATTTCTAGTTTGTGCTTTCTTGGCCATGGGCTCCTAAGATAGTGATTTTCTATCCTAGAAGACTCCCATTTAGGCTCTAGGAATTGAACTAATTGCTTCACACTAAAAATTCTAGGCTTTGCCTCAGACAATCAGGAAGCCTCCTTAATGGATGTCAGGAGCTCTGCCCACATTATTGCCTAATCATAATCTAACACTTCCTTGCTGAGAAACGGCTATCAACTCATGAACAAACTATGCTTTTATCTTTGGTTCTGCATCTCTACAGTTATTTTCCTGACCTTTTAAACATAAGAAAATGGTTATAGAGACATGTTTTTGACATCAATATTTCTGGGATATGCCCACCCTCCCAGAGTCACTCAGATGATAATATCTGCCCCATTAATACTTCTTGATTGAGAGAACACATAAAGACAAAAGATACTGCTTTAAATTCAGCTAGGCTTTAAAATGAAATTGTATTTTATTACAATAACCTCAGCATAGATTCAAAAAATAGTAATATTAGAATATATATTTAATCAACTGCTTAGTTTGTTATACTGAGTCATCTGGTGAGATGGATACCAGTAATCGATCTTTCCCTTTCTCCTTTTCATTCCCAAAGGTCCACATGTTGAGACCAGTGTCCTACAATACTCCCCAGTTTGCTTCTCACTCACTTCAATGTATGATATTGGATAAATTCCTTCCCTTCTCTGGGTCCCACTTTTCCCCCTTACTTAAATATGGTGAGATTGGTTCTGACGTTCTAATGTTCAGGGACTGAGGAATATTTTCTTCAGATGGTGACGTATGTCTCATGTCTCCACTTAGTCCATGAACTCCCAACATAAGGAATGCAGTAACTACATCACATCCTGGGGTTCTTGAATTACATTGAATGAAGTTTGCTCAGATACAATTGCAAAAGAAAGCAGCCTCAGCCTGGCCTGAGCAGTTTGTACTGTGTCCCTTGATTGTATGTACTAGGATGCTACCAACCCATCTGCCCTCTGTGTACCTACATGGATTCTTTAGTCTCCTTCCTACTTATCTGAAGCAGTTTTGATTAATCAGTTTCATCCTATATGGAGATGGAGAAGGTTAGTAGTGATAACAGACCATAATATTTATATAGTTTTAAGATTTTGCAAACTGGTTTCTCTGTGAGGTAGGTAGTATAAGTATTATCGCCTCCTTTTTATAGGAAACTGAAGCTCAGAGGGGTCATTACTTTTCTTTGGGTCACACAGTAAGTTAGGCATAAAGTTGGGCTACACCTTCAGTTACCTCTTCCCAACTGGGGCCTGGTTGCCTCAGGCTACTCATTGCAGGACTCACATCTGGATCCATTAGCTCCTCCTGCTCTCACAGGATATAGCCAGAAGTGCCTTCCAAGATCATCTAGGCCAATGCCCTTATTTTATAGATGAAGAGATTGAAGATTAAGTGACTTGCCCAATGGCACACAAATGATGTGGCAGAATCAAGACTTTAACCCAAGACCTTTGAATCCAAATCCAGCTCAACTCGAGTGCATGGGTACCTGGGATTCAGCTTGTGTTCCTCTCCAGCCCTACCCCAACCCCAGATTGTTCTTTCAAAGGAACGGGTCCTGGTGAAGGAGCTAACTTATCCCCTCTTTTCTCTTATGATCTGGGGTCAGGGGCTGAGCAAAGCTCTGGTACAGGATGTGGCTCATCAACAGTGAGATTTAAGGAGTAGGGCAAGGACCATAAACATAGGAAATGGCCCTCCCTGCTTCTGTTCTCTCTGTATCCCAGTTGGACCCGAGTGGGCCTGGACCCCCATGCAGGCAGATGCTGAAATCATCACTCTAGTCCTCAGCAGAGGCACATCAGCTCAGATCCAGAATGCCCTGATAGAATGGAAAGAGTACTGCCCTCATTAGAGGACCTGGTTTGGGTCCTGCTCCATGTGTATCCTTGGTAGGTCACTGAGCTTCTTTCATGTGTATCCTATTAAGTCACTTAGCTTCATTGGGCTCTGGTTCCCCCCATCTATAAAAAAGGATGTTAGACTGGATGGCCTCTGAGGTCTCTTCCAATTCTAGATTAATGATCCTGTCCTGTCTCCAATGAGCATCCTGTTCTTTGGCTCAGAAGTAGACATTTTGTATTCCAGTTCGAATCCCATTTCCCAGCATGGAACTAGACTTCCCACCAGTTCAGACCTAGGCACACTAATCTTAGCTGATATCTAGCTATCTTGTCATCTTGGACCCAGGAATACCCATCTTCAGCTATATTTGCAGATGGGAAGGAGAAATTATATTGTGGCATTGTGTTCCTTAAACTTTCACTATTGAGAGATGGGCAGGTTAAGAGTGTAGGATTTGAGAATGGAGAGATGGTGGCCCCCTCACAGAAGGGGGTGGAGCTAGGGCCACTTCCTTCCCTGTTATGGGCCCTCAGTCTAAGTCCCCGCCTGTTTTAGTTTGAGAAGGGTTCTGAACTCAGACAGACAAACAGGCTCCCCTCAGGATCTCCCAACTATAATTGCAGGTAAGAATGAACATATGCCAGGGCTGTGACTAGAGCTGGGGCGGCCCATGGCAAGGGTGAGGCTAAAGAACAACATCCTTTAAGAAAAGACTAGGAAGCAGGGCAAATTGGAGTAGAAGTAGATGAAGATTTCCTATCCAAGAGTGTGATAGGAGGGTGGGGATTGGGGGTTGAGGGCTTGGTTGGTCATTGGAAAGGGGGTTTCTAGGAAGAGTCAGATCCAGAAATACTCAGTGAGTAGAAGGGCATTCATTCTGGGCATCCCCACCCTGATTATTTCTGAGGATGGAAAAAGCCGTTGAACCACAAGCCCAGCCAGGCAGCTGGTAGGGATGTGGGCAGGATGGGGAGGATGTTCCGGCCTCTGTAGACTCCTCCTTTTGTCTCTCCTCACAGGTCTTGACTCACAGACACCCCTGAACCTTTCTTGGTCTGGGGGAGATCCTACGTGTTGTCATGGAGATGGTGTTCCCTCTGTCTCTCTTGTTGCTTCTCATCCTCTCTGAGTGCTTCTGGATCTCAATAGCCACTACTGACTCCCAGGTCGCGGATATGGTGACTGTGTCAAGCTCTTTCTTGGATCAGCACTCCTTGACTTCTCAGCCGCCCCTGGAAGCTGTATCCTTGCCAGGCTCAGACTCAGATACGACCCTCATGTCCTCTACAGCCCTGGATGCCACACTTTTGACGTCCTTGATGACAGAGGCCAGGGATAGCACTCCTACTGCTGAGGTGGCATCCTCTACCACTTTTGATTCTGGGCTGACCTCGGTGGATAAGAAAGACCTTAGTAGCACCCAGGAACTGACTACACATGTGGCTATTCTGTCTACTAGTGTCAAGGCTGTAGTTGCTGCGGTAACGACTCCCTCCATACCCCCTCCCTTTAATGCCACTGGAGGGCAGGAAGGGAATACCACCCTAGTCACTAAAGAAACAACCCCCTCCCATGAGATTTCAACGGGTAAGACCACCTCCACAAGTTACCCAGGGTCCCAGACCACTTCCACATCTTCCCTCTCATTGACCAGTGTCTCTCCTGCAAAAAAATTGCAGGATGGCAGTAACTCCGCGCTGGTGATTCTGGTTGTGGTGATTGTGGTGGCAACTCTCTTCGTAGTCCTGTTCTTTCTGTGGCGTCGGCGGCAGAGGAGGAGGACAGGGGCTCTGATGCTTGTGGGAAATGGGAAACATAAAGGAGCTGGGGATGCTTGGGCTGGACCAGTTCAGGGTGTAGAAGAGCAGGCTGCATCTGGGTCAGCAGCAGGTGAAGGGGACACAATGAACCCTGAAGGTGAGGGGACTGGTCGTAGGCCCACACTCACCACCTTCTTTGGCAAGCGGAAGTCTAGACAGGATTCTGTGATGCTGGAGGACCTGGAGGCCGGGGCAGCCACCAGCGACCTCAAAGTCGAGAGCGAACCCCTTGTGGAAAAAGTGGATGAGGCTGTAAAGCCCCCTGAAGCTGACGGCTTAAGTGCTGATGAGTCAGTAGTGGGAGATGGGAATTTGCCATCGAGCCCCGTGACCAATGTATGAAAGGACCAGGATCATCCATCAGTGAGCATTTTTGAAGGCATTCCAGGTAGTATGAGATGGAACCTTCCCTCAAGGAATTTAACTTTCTCATTCTTCATAGACTCTTAATCATCTTAATCTTTTTTTTTTTTTCATCATTATTTCCATCTCCTCTACCTGTGTCTTCTCCATGGCCATCATCTTCCTCTTTATAATGGTCACTGAGTACTGCCTGGGAAACACGTGGTCTCGCCAGTAAAATCCTGATGCAGTGAAATTTCCGGAGTGCCTCATTTTTAAGAAATAGATATTTTGACAAGCTCACTTCATGGATTTGCCCCACTCATTCAAGTTCTACCACAGGAGCCACCGGCTGTGCTTCAGTTTAGGACACTCATTCCCACGGGGGCACCGACACATCTCTGATAGAATGCCTCCATAGCTTCTCTATTCACTCATTCAACAGCCTAATTAATGACCTAATTGATGATTTTATTTCTAATGAGGCTGACCCCGGGTTTAGCCCAAGCTTCATAACCAGGTTCCAGCCTACCTCTTCAGATAGTTCATATTACTACACTTCATGCTCTCTGTGTCAGCCAGACTGACTGCCTTGTTCCTCATCTCCACGTTTGTCCCTCCTGCCTGTAATGGCCTTCTTCAACACTGACTTTTCAAATCCATGGTTTCTTGAAAGGCTTAAGTCATATGCCACTTCCTATGTGAAGCTTTTTCTGATCCTCAAAGCTATCAGTGCTTCCTTGACTAGAGCCAAATCCCCTTGTATTTGTATACATATTTTGTATTTGCTCACATGTGTATCCATTGTCTCCTTCGTTAGAATGCAAGCTCATTGAAAGCAGGAACTATTTTATTTTTATCTGTGTAACCTTTGGGCCAGACAAATAGTAGGGATAGAGAAGGGAATATTGACCAGACCAATGATTTCATTGGTTCAGAAATTCTGAGAGAGGCTATTGCCTCTGCAAAGCAGGTCAGTACTTTCTCTACAAAGTATTACCTTACACAATTGCCTGGATGTTGAATGACTTGCCTGAATCACACAGGTATATGTGTCATGGGTAGGATTTAAACCCAAATATTCCTGGCTCTGAGAGCAGCTGTCTTTCAAATGTGCTGTACTTTGCTGCCTCTCAGTAGTTCCTTAATCTTTTTTTTTTTTTTTTTCCTGAGGCAATTGGGGTTAAGGGACTTATCCAGAGTCACACAGCTAGGAAGTGTTACATGTTTGAGGTCAGATTTGAACTCAGGTCCTCCTGACTTCAGGGCTGGTGCTCTACCCATTGTACAACCTGGCTGCTCCCTTACTCTATTTTTTAAAAAATGCTTAATTGATATTTATAGGAACCACGGCAATAAAGAGACCTTGGGCCTTGCTGAGTATTCCCTAAGGGATTCAGGGATGTGGAAATCCAAATCATACTGTCTCTGGACTGAAGGATTTCTTCCCAAGAGCTCCCAGGGATATAATAGGACAGGATTGGGCACCAAGAACAAGTCTGGGAAGATGGTGAAGTGGGGTAGTACATGGAGAATGTTTATAAAGTATCTGGATGGAATGGATTAGGAATGAGGTGAGCATTACCTCTTACAACTGTAGAGAGGAGAGAGAAGAATGGGTATCTCTTCTTTGTGATCCAATAAAGAATTCAAGAGTTTATTAGGCAAAATGTGTGGCGTGTGTGTTACATTTTTTCATTCCAGAAGTTACTTTGATCACTTTTCCAGAGGAATTTATTTCTATTATTTCAGATCCCTATTCCATCTGGAAGGACATAGGGGACACAGTAGAGAGATCACTGACTTTGGAACCAGACTCATCCTCATGAGTTTCACAGAACACACATTAGTTGTGTGAGCCTAAGCAAGTCACTTAACCCTGTTTGCCCAGTTCCCTCATCTATAAAATGAACTGGAGAAGAGAATGGCAAACCCCTCCAGTATCTCTGCAAATCCCTGGTGGGGTCAGGAAGAGCCTGATGGTTGAAAGAACGCAACCTCATTCTGGGTACTTGCAGGTTCTGCAGGCAGGCTTTGGACCTTCTTGCCTAATGACCCGGTCCCATCTCTAAACCCTATAGTAGCCACTTGGACTGTGTACTCCATGAGTCTGTCTCCCCTGAGCCTCCTATTCATAGTCAAGCATGTCTGTGTTCCTGACTGACTCTCCTAGCCCAGGAGAGTAAACTACAACCACAATAGGGAAGTTGGACTAGGTTTGGGGAACCTGGAACTTCCTTCCTCGGCACAGGCGACTGGCAGGGAGATAATACATTTTTTTTTAATGGGCTCTGGCCCTTTAGGTTGGTCTCCCCATTTTAACCCTAGCTAAACTCAGTCCGGTCCAATCCAGCTCAGTCCAAAGTGCAAAGCCCATCCTGAGAGACTCGGGCCCAGGCTCACCCAGCCCAGCTCAGTCTGTGGTGATGGGTGTGTACACAAGAAACTGTCTGGGGGTAGTGTTGACATGCAAAGAGGAAATTTGTAAAGAAAAGGAAACTATTGACTCAGAGCCGGTGTGTGTGGTCTGTGACCTTGTAGGAAAGAGAAATAGGCAGGGACAGTTACGATGATGGAGGGCGGGGGGGGGGGGGTAGGGGATGAAATCAGATTGGGGAGGGAAACACTGAGAATCACTGTAAACCATCCCTGTCCAGAAAATGGTTCTGGTCTGCTGGGAGGCGGGTTTGGGTGCTGATTGTGAAGAACGATTGGACATCGGGTCTAGATGAGGAGGAAGAAGCAGAAAAAGACTTGCTTTCTAGCTTACATAACTGAAAGACTCAGCCCCTGAACTAAATCAAGTTGTTTGTCCTTTGTTCTCAAAGATGGCCATGACATCATGGAAGCTATACAATGACTTGCAAATGAGATTTGAGTAAGGGAGGGTTGGGCAAGGTCCCCTGTCTCCCTTTCCCCCCTCCAGAGCCATCTGGGTCTGGTGGCCAGAAACAGATCAGGACGACTGGAGATGGCTCCGGATGCAGTGGGAGATCTTGTCTCTTTTAAGTGAAGGTCTTTACCAGGTTTCAGGATGACTGAGACAACCACCCCTTCAGTAATGAAGGAGTTTCAAGAAATCAGGCTATCCACACTTATCTCTATTCAGAATCAGGCTAAGGACCTTTCCCAGTAGACCCAAGACAAATGTCTGCAGCACCTTCACAGCTTTACTGATCATTACGTTGAGGTGTGAGAATTAAGGGTTGAGAGATACCCTGACAGCAATTGGGTCTCCCTTGGGCGGTCACAGTTTTTGCAAAAGAATTCACAAACCCCAATGAATACAGGCTTGAGGTTTGTGGCAAGAATGGGTTTATTTACACGGAGAAAACAGCTTTCTTAGCGGGCAAGATACTGTTAGGGCTAGTGCAAAGATGGGTTTACTCTGAGAAGAAAATATCTTCCTCAGTGGGCATTCCTGATTAGGAATTAGCGGAGATGGATTGACAGGCCTTGGGTTTTATCGGGTTTGTCCTGGCCCAGAGCTGGGGAGTAGTTTGGGAGATTAATCTTCAATCCAATAGAGGGTGGTGATTATGTCCCTGGCCAAGATCTCCAATTGAATGAGATTACTTATCTGGGAGTTTCCCTCATGAATGGGTGGTCCCCTCCTGGGTGGTCCCCTTCTGGGTGGTCCCCTCCTGGGTGAGCCCCTCCCAGAGGCTGGGAGGGTTTGAGAGTCAGGAGCACCTTTCCCCCAAAGATTAAAGAGGACACAATTTATATCAGGGCCCTCCCAGGGGACACAGTTTGCATCAATTGAACATCAACTTGAGGCACTGACCGTCCTGGTTCCCTCCTGACCCCTGGTTTCTAAGATCTATTGCACTTTATCCCTAATTACCACTCTCTATTCTTTCCCACTGTCCTTCTGAAGCTACAGCAGATTAAAAAAAAAAAAATTCCACTTTATTTTTTATTTTGAATTTGAATTTCAAATAAAATGAGCACTTACACATAAAATGTAGAACAGGAGATTATACATGAAATTTTGAATTTCTACTATGTAGAGCTTCTTTACTTAAATATGTAATAAATTCAATGTATAACTTTTCAAAAGGGGCAAGTAGGTGATTCAGTGGATAGATTGCTGTGTCTAGAAATAGGATCAAATGTGATCTCAGATGTTTCCTAGCTGTGTGATCCTGGACAAGCCACTCAGATGGCAAACCACTCCAACATTTTTGCCAAGAGACCCTAGGGTCTCTTGACAAGAGACTCAGACACAACTGATAAGCACAATAGCATTTCACAATGTTGCCCTCCTTATCTGAGAATCCTTCTGGTCTTCTGCTCATTTCTCTTTTTGGCAGGAGAGGGGGAACTATTTCTTCCTTTCTCCTATCGCTCATGTGTTAAAAAAAAAGAAAAGTAAAATTCTTATAACATACATGCATAGTCAAGTAATAAATCCCTAGGTTAACCACGTCCAAAAATATGGTTCTTATATTATTTGTTCTCTAAGCTCTACTCACTTCACTTTGTGTCAGTTCACACAAGTATTTCCAGGTTCATGCCAACTTGTTGGTTCCTCCATGGCCCAGAAAGGATCGTTTCAGTGCTTTCTCTAAGCCATTTTGGGATTCTCTGATTTGGGTTTTCTCTAATTGATTGGTTCTTCTGGTAATCAGACTCTCAAATTCTTTGCATGAATCTCTCTTCTTCTCCTCTTTTCCTTCCCCAATTCATTCCTCTTCCCTCCCTTATTCCCCACCCCCCCACCCCCCGTCTATCTCTGTTTCTTTCTTATTTTCCTCCCTCCCTTTCTCTGTCTCTTTGTCTCTCTGTCCCTTTCGCTCTCTGAATCTGTGTGTAGTTCTGTTTCTGTGTGTATCTCTTTCCCTCTCTCTGTCTCTCTGTGTGGCTGAATCTCTCCCTGTCTCTGTGTCTCTGTATTTGTCTATGTTTCTCTCTGTGTGTCTCTGTCTCTCTTTCTCTCTGTCTCTGTCTCTCTGTCTCTCTCTCTGTCTCTCTCTGTCTCTCTCTATCTCTCTTTTGTATGTGTGTCTCTCTGTCTCTGTCTCTGTCTCTCTCCCCCCTATATCAGTGCACTTAAGTTGTTGTTTTCTAACTTTTTAAAAATAAAATAACATCATAGGGGATCATTCAGTCAATAAGTAGTGAGAATTCAATGAGAATCTCTCTCTCTCTCTCTCTCTCTCTCTCTCTGTTTCTTTCTCCTCCCTCTTTCCCTCCCCATTCTTCCTTTCTTCTTCTCTACCTCTCTATTTCTCCTCTCTCTCTTTTCCCACCCCCTCCTTCTTTCTTCTCTCTTCTTTCCACTCTTTTTTTCCTCGTAAGTTCTCACCCTCATATTTAGGATTGAACAATGGTTAATCGATCTCCATCAATGAGGAGACTTTCATTAAAAAATGTACTTTAAATCTCTGATTACATTCCAATCCTAAGCTCACTTTTAGCCAATTTGAAAACTGCCTGTTCCTTGGGACCCAGTTTTCTTAGTTGTAAAATGGGAGCAGTTGACAGGTGACTTCTGAGTCTGCCCTAGAGCAAGGGTCCTTAACCTGGTCTAGGTGTTTTTTTTTTAATCTCGATAACTTTTTTGATATATTGGTTTCTTTTGTAATCTTTTGTATTTTATTTTATGTATTTAAAAATATTTTGCAAAGAGTTTATATTTTTCACCAGACTGCCAAATGAGTCCATGATCAAATAAACAAATAAATAAAATAAAAAACCCATTTTTCCCTCCTTCCTTTCCACAATCAAGGGGATGCAATTTGAAGGGGAATCTCTAGTGGAGTGCACTTGGATTGGACATGGTCAGCACAAGAATTGATTATGTGTATTTGTTTTTCTTTCTGTTTTCAATTGGTGGGGAAGGAAGAGAAAGAAAGGGGGGAGAACAGTAAGGAGGTTTTTGAACAAAAAAAAATAATAAATGGATCTATGGATTTTTGAAATAACTAGACATATTTTAATTTGGAGAAGAGAAGGTTTCGGGGTATGGCACAGGACAGGGCTTTGGTGATTGTCTTCAAGTATTTTGAAAGGTTGTCAAGTAGAAGGAAGAGAGAGAAAAGGGGAGATCAGTAAGGAGGGCTTGGGTTAATTAAAAAAAGAATGTCACACAAGGTTCTATGGATCTTTGAAATAAGTAAAAATATCTTGATCTGGAGAAGAGAAGGCTTAGGGGTAAGGAATAGGACAGGGCTTGATGGTTGTCTTCAAATATTTTGGAAGGTTGTCAAGTAGAAGGAAGATAATTTTTTTTTTTTTTTTTTTGCTTTCTGAGGGCAGAAAAAAGGAGTAATGGGTAGAATTTGATCTTGATATGAGAAGAAACTTTTTTTTAAATAACTTTTTATTTTCAAAATATATGCAAAGAAAATTTTCAACATTCATCCTTGCAAAACTTTGTGTTCCAAATCTTTCTTCTCTTCTCTCCACCTCCCTCCCCTAGAAGGCAAGTATTCCAATATGGGTTAAACATGTGCAATTCTTCTATACATATTTCTACATTTATCACACTGCACAAAAAAATAAGAAGAAACTTTTAATAATTAAAACTGTTTAAAAATGGGATGAGCTGCTTTTGGATGGGGTGAACCACATGCTGGTGTTTTCTGCTTAGATCTAATCCAAGTGGGCTAGGTGACTTGTTAGGTTCCATCTGAGAGACAATAGACCTATAAATAATGGCTTCCCCTCACTTCAAAAATCAGAATAATTCAACTCCAAGTACAAATACTGCTCAAAATTTACAAGAGAACTCATTTTCTGACATATACATACTTGGAAGACACGCACGTAAAATTGCCCAGAGCCCTTTCATGTACACACTGAAGCACTATCATAATCCCTTATGTGGAGAGAAGGGAGACATGGACCAGGGAAAAGCTAAGGAAAGAAGGGCCTGGAGCCTTCATTTGGAGGTAGAAAGGAGACACAGACAGTATAGCAGGAGCTGGTTCTCCTCCAGCGCCCAGGGAGCCCAAGAGCCTGGATTCTGGGCGGGGATTGGGGAATAAGGGGGAGGAGGGAAGGAGGAGAATCCCAGGAAAGGGAAGACTAGGGGCTGTCCTTAACCATTCCCCCATCCCACTCACCACCCCCATTTTTTTGTCTTCACCTGGTTTTTGCGGACTGAAGGGAACTAACTGCACGAAACCCAGTCAACTCATGGACAAGAAAGGTAAAGAATATTCCTCTCACCCATAACTGCCAATATCTTACTTCTTTTCACCTTTCATCTCTTCTTCCCAAATACCAGTTATATTTTCTCCCCTCTGGAAGATTCTCTGAAGGATCTACAGCCTCCTCCCTTTTCTTCTTCTTACTTCCCAAAAGGAAGTATAGAGGAGAAAAAAGTCTCTGGGACCCCAGGAAATGGAGGAGGAAGCAATAAGGAAGGTGTTTGTTTCCTGGGAAGGGAGTGAGGAAAGAGGACAAAGCTGGTATTTGCAGAGCTGTCTCTGAACTTTGCCTTCCAGCCATCAACCCAAGAGGGGAAGGGGCAAAGTTCTGATGAGGCTGTATAGGAATGGGGGGGAAGGGATCCTGTCTAACTGGGTGATTGCTGTCTTCCCCTGAGGTGGGAAGTCAGCGTGATTGGGTATAATATTTGCACAGATATGACACTGTAGGAGGGGGACAGCTCATTTCATTTCTGCAAGTGGAAAGAGCACTTTTCCTAGAAACAAAAACTAGGAATAGGCTATGTTTTGTATGTGTCTCCTCTCTAAGCCTCAGTTTCTCCTTATGTCAAATGAAAAGGTTGGGGCAGGTGATTTCTAAGACCCCTTCTAGTTCTAATTTCTATGACTTGGTTGGCCATTCTGAACGTTTGACGGGTACATATTATATTGCTCTTACAAAGGATGGGGAAAGATCAGATCTCAGAGCTGAAAGGGACCTTAAACACCCTCAGGTGATCAACAAGCATTTATTAAGGGCCAGCTATGTGCTAGGCTCTGGGAATAGAGAGGACCCATGATCCACTGAGATAGGAAACTCCCAGATAAGGAAGGTCAATACTGCTATCCTTGCAATTTAGTCTTAGAGATTTACCCAGAACAGGGGGAAATTAAAGGATTTGTTCAGGGTCACAGTCAGAATGTGACAGAAGCCAGACTTGGGCTCAAGTATTCTTGGCTTTAAGATTAACTCTATCCTCATTTGATCCTCACAATTGTCCTGTAAGGTGATTACTGTCATTGTTCCCCATTTTATAGGTAAGGAGACTGAAAATAAAAAAGGTTGGGTTCCCCCCCCCCAAAAAAAAAGATTAACTCCATCCATCGGGCCATGTTGGATACACAGACAAAAGTGATAGCTGTTCTCAAGGAAAACAAGGGGAAACAGCATGGATTTAAGTCTAGTGAGCATATCTGTTGACTAACTATCTCAGAGTCAATCTGACTACATCTTCTCCTCAGGGATCTAGGAGTACCAATGGCGTTTGGAGTATTTCTTCCCTAAACATTGGCCATTCAAGCCTCCACTGGCTGTGCTTTTTCCCTGGTAGGTGCCAGTGACTAGGCCCCCAGTTCTGTTTAACCCGTTATTATCACTTAACTTTTACAAAGGATATTTATTTCAAAGATGTAGCAAGAACCTTTATTTTCTCCTATATTACCTCAATCTCTGGATAGAATGGGTTCGGACTTAGCAAAATTTCTCTATATTTTGGTCCTACCAAGTTCAAATGCAATACCAATGCTGGATAATTTTCATTTGGACTATTGCTGCCTGGGCCCTAAATGTGGGTTACTTCTCAGGGGTCCTCAAATTTTTTAAATAGGGGGCAGTTCACTGTCCCTCAGACTGTTGGAAGGCAGAACTATAGTAAAAACAAAAACTTTGTTTTGTGGGCCTTTAAATAAAGAAACTTCATAGTCCTGGGTGAGGAGGATAATTGTCCTCAGCTGCTGCATCTGTCCCGCGGGCTGTAGTTTGAGGACCCCTGCAGACTTAGGGCATCAATTCCGGGCTGGTTATAAAATCCAGAATGGATCTGATTTCCAAAGCCTGAGGCTCTCCAAATTCCTGGGTATATAGAAAGCTCATTTTCCTGATCTTTTGAAAGCCTCCAATTCTTCTACCCAAAAGGAAAAAAAAAAAAACAAAAACAAATGCTGAGGGAGAAAGACAGAAACCTGTTTTCTCGGGGTCACATGTTGGATTCTGAAAGAAAGAAAGAGGGCCACTTCCTTTCTAATGCTGTCTCTTCCTGCATGTCATCGGGAAAAGAATCAAACCAAGAAAACAAATCCCTCCAGAAGAGAGACTGAGACTAAAACAGTAACCAAAGAGGCCACCATGAAACGTGCACTTAGCAGTCTAGAACTAGTTACAAAATGTCTACAAATATTCCAAAGTCTGTCCAAGTATGCATTATCACTGCCCTACTGGAGGCAGTGACCTGCCCCCTCTCTCCTTCCCCTCCCCCCAAACTTCTTTCATGTGAGATTTTCAGCTTTTGAGTAAGATGATGAAACTCTGTTGCAGGTTCATAAGGACTGACCTTATTGACCAGTCCTCATTAACTGAAAAGTAGAAACTAGATTTATTTTATTTTACTTGTCAAGGAGACCAAGCAGTTAGGGAAATCAAGAAAGGATCACACAGAGAGGGGCATTTTAGCTAAATTTGGAAAGAAACTAGAGATTCTAAGAGATAGAAACTAGTTTGCCAGCATTGAAGGGCATAATTTTTATATTTTTTAAAGTTGAGAGCAATAGCCTTTAATCCAAATCCTCCTCATATGTTAGAGAAGGAAACTGAGGTTCAAAGAAGGGATATACATTTTCTTTTTTTTTTTAAATAACAACTTTTTATTTTCAAAATATAGGTAGATCGTTTTCAACATTTATCCTTGCAAAACCTTGTGTTACAATTTTTTTCTCCCTCATTGCTCTTCCTCCCCTAGACAGCAAGTAATCCAATTTATGTTAAATATAAGCAATTCTTCTATACAAATTTCCACATTTATCATGATGCACCAAAAAAAAAAATTGTCAAAAAGGGGGAAAAATGAGAAAGAAAACAAAAAGCAAGCAAACAACAAAAAAAGGTGAAAATAATATGTTTGATTTACACTTAATCCCCACAGTCTTCTCTCTGGGTGCAGATGGCTCTCTCCATCACAAGACCATTGGAACTGGCCTGAATCACTTTGCTGTTGAAAAGAGCCCCATCCATCAGAATTGATCATTCTTTAATTTTGTTGCTGTATACAATGTTCTCTCGGTTCTACTCCTTTCACTTAGCATCAGTTCATGTAAGTCTCTCCAGGCCTCTCTGAAATCATCCTGCTGATCATTTTTTATGGAACAATAATATTCTATAACATTCATATATATATACACACACACACACACACACACACACACCATATATCATATCATATAATTAACTTATTCAGCCATTCTCCAATTGATGGGCATCCACTCAGTTTCCAGTTTCTGGCCACTACAAAGAGGGCTGCCACAAACATTCTTGCACATGTGGGGCCCTTTCCCTCCTCTGTGTTCTCTCTGGGATCATAGTTAGAAACACTACTGGATCAAAGGGTATGCATAGTTTGATAGCCCTTTGGGCTGAGCTCCAAATTGCTCTTCAAAATGGGTGGGGGATATACATTTTCTAAGGTGACAAAAGTACTAACTGGCAGCACTGATGGAAATAGAGCTCTTATCTCTTCTCACAATCTCTTTTCTTAAAATAACAGATTCATCCTTATTAACCTGATGTTTCCTTTGCTAATCTTAGGTTTTGTAAGCACTAATGTAGGTGGAGCTCTTTGTTTATAAAACTTTTTTTTTTGAGGCAATCAACCCTAGGAGGTAAGTGCTATTATTATTCCCATTTTGCAGTTAAGGAAACTGAGGCAGGAGAGGCGAAATGACTTGCTTAGGATCATGTAGCTAGCAAATGTCTGAAGCCAGATTTGAGTTCTATTCATCCTACCCAGGTGCTCTTGCTTATACATCTTTTTTTTTTTTTAAATTGTTCTCTACAACATGTTAAGAAATCAGTAACATTAATCTTTAATTAATAATTACTTAAATCAATAATTAATTAATTAAAGTAAATTAAGGTAAGTTTTTTGAGTGACATCCAGGAAAGGCCTAGTCTCTTCAGGTGAGGCTGCCATTTTTGGATTGAACAAATGTATTTCTTCCTGATTGTGGCCACATTATTTTTTCTATCTGTGTGCTCAGTAAAGATTTTGGCTCTGCTTATCTTCTGATTTGTATGACTGAGTGCTTTATGGCACACTTCTTATCAATTGATAGGGAAAGCCCTACCTGGCCCTATATTCCTCCCCAATCATATAAATACAATGATAATAATGAAATATGAATGTGTGATATGTTGCTTATTATAGCCCATGTCTATTGTGAATCCATCACATTTCTAAGTGCTCCCAAACCTAGCAATAGCCCATCATCTCTTTCAAGTTCCAGGGCCCTTAATTGTCCTGTATGCACTTCAAATTCAATCAAGTTTAAGTTCCTATTTATTTTTTGTCTTTAGATCCCAAACACCTAAAATAGTGACTTATGCCTTCTTGTCATCATGTGCAAGGTGTTGCCCTAGGTTTTGGGTTCACAAATTTTTGTTGAGTGAATTCAACATGTTCAAAACTGAAATCATCATATTTTTCTCCCCACCTTTGGTCCCTACCTAAAGACCCCCTCCAAAAAAAAAATTAAAAAAATCTTGTTCTGACTTCTCTGTGGTGTTATAATTAAGCCTGGACAATCAGAATTTAAAAGGATTGATTACTGCACCTCAAGTTGTATGGGATTATGTTATGGGCCAGAACTCTGAAACAAGGATCTTACAAGGTGCTAACTAAGTGGAATTGATGAGACAATGGTTTTCTGTGATTAATAGTTCTCTAGTTCAGTAAGATTGATTTAATTTATAACAAATAATGGTTTCCTAATGATATAATGATTGGTTTATTGTCAGTGTAGAGCATATAAGCTGGGAGTCTCAGCCAGGTTTAGTCTGAGACAGAGCTAGAGAACTAGAAGCAGGAGTTAAGCTCTCAGAGTGAAGGAGAGAAAGATTCAAATTCACCTTTAGTCCTAAGGGGACCTCCTTGCTGCTGTTTTTTTCTAGAAGCTATACCCCATCAATATGATATATTATTTTTTGATGCTGCATCCACATTATCTCTGATAACTTCCTCTCTCTATAACCCTTGCCACTACTCTCACATAGAGTCAAATTGTCATCTGCCTGGATTGTTGTGATAGTCTCCTAAAAAGGTATTCCTACCTCCATGCTCTTCTATTTCCAATCTTTCTTTCATTTTACTACTTTAGGTCTTTTCTCAAGAAACTTCAGTGGCTCCCTATTCTATCACTCATCAAATATAATTCAAACTCTTTTGCCTGGTATGTAAAGCCCTGCCTAATTTAGCAAACCATTTCCATACTTATTTCATATTATTCCCAACATATCCATTATGTATTTTATGTTCCAGCCAAATTGTAGCTCTAATTTAAAATTCAAATCTAGAACTCTTCTTTCTCCGTTCCTTTTTCTTTTCTGAGTAAAATATCTTGGTTCAACCAAGAGAGAGATCCTCATGTGGGATTTTCAGCTTTTGAGTAGGCTGATGAACTCTGTAAATGGGAAATGCAAACGGAAATTCCCCAGTGTCTAGGGAAGAAAATAAGGGATATGTTAGCATCTTTCTGCAGTGTTTTTGCTTTCCAAAGTGTCTCTCTCTCTCTCTCTCTCTCTCTCTCTCTCTCTTTGTCCTTCCACATATTGGAGTTGATCTCCAAGAGAATCTATAACCTAGTTTATCTTTCTTTCTTGAAGCAGGAACAAAGAACAGAGAACTAATCCCATCACCTCAATACACACTCAGATATCATTCTCTTCAGTTAGGAGAATTTGTGCAAAATGTGAAAACCTGAGTTACATATACATACATATATATATATATATATATATATGTACTGTTCTCTCCTATAAGCCTATAAGCACCTCAAGAGCAGAGATATCATTTTTGTTTTTGTTTTCCCTCTAATAAATGCTTACTGATTTATTGATTACTATGTGGTTTCTCTCTAGATATAGGTTAAGATCTCAGAAAAGAGGTTAGATATGGAAATCATTTGCATTGTTGAAATTGAAGATAGAATGAGATTGTTAAACAAAAGAATTTATTGAGAGAAGAGCACTGAGCTTAGAACCTTAAGGAATAGTTACCCTAAACACTTGGAAAGGGAATACCAAATCAGTGATGGAGAAGAAATGGTCAGGGGTGGAAGGAAAACTAGAAGAGTTTTGTCTTTGCAACCAGGGGGAAAAGAGAGGATTCAAGCAGAGAAGGGTGTGATTAACAGTGTCACAATCTGCCAAAAGGTCAAGGAGCATGAAAGTTAAGAAAAGACAATTGGAATTGGTGTTTGGAGGGTGGTCATCAGAGGAAGTAACTTTGACAGAGTGGGCACAAGTCAGAGTGTAAAGCTTTGACGTCATGGTGTAATGGGGAAGTTGAATCAGTGAGAATAGATAATTTACAGTTTTGACAGTGGGGAAGTGGGGAAATGGCAGGATTAAGCAGAAGGGTCAGAGGATGAGTTTTTGTTTTTGTTTTTCTTTTAAAGGATTGAGCCTGAGCATATTTACAGGCTGATGGGAGGGGCAGATATATTTCTCTGTATTAATTTTATTGTCTACATTATATCCTTCAGTAAAATGTAAACTCCTTGAGGATGAGGAGTATTTCATATTTTTTTGTATTTTCATCTCTAGTACCTTGCATAATGCTTCATATTAGTGAATGTATAATAATGAATTGAATTTATATGGAGGAGAGTTTGAAGATTTAAGAAAAGGGGATATTGCAGAAAGGACAGACTATGGATGCAGAGCATTGTATATACTGTCTGATTCAGCTGATATGTTTATTAGTTTTATCAAGTTGCTTTTCTTTATATTTAAAAAAATTGTTTATTTTAACATTCTTTTAATCCTTTTGGGGGGTTCTAATTTTCTCCCTCAAGCCCCTCTAGAACCCATTGAGAATACAAGCAATATAAAACCAGTATTCTTATGTAGTCATATAAAAATTATTTCTATATTAGTAATTTTGCAAGGAAAAAAGAAGAAAAATAAGATAAGGAAAAAAGTTTCAATCTGCATTCAGAGCTAATCAGTTCTCTCTCTGGATGGGAATAGCATTTTTCTTTGCTAATACTATGTACAATGTTCTCCTGGTTCTGCTCACTTCACTGCATCTGTTCATATAAGTCTTCCCAGGTTTTTCTAAAGTCATCCCTTTCTTTCATCATTTCCTTTACCTTCACCCTTTATCTTTTTTTCTTTTTATTATTTGTTGGCACAGGGAGAATGAGGAGGCTAGTCTGGGTAGGTTTGCACTGGGGATTTGGGGGAGAGGTTAGATAGGAAGTGTGAGAGTGAGGTTTTGAATAGTTAATCAGTTGACAAGTTTTTATTCTGACCTTAAAGCATCTCTTGGGTCCCTTCCCTAGCACAGTGGAAAATTTGGAGCCCAAGTACCTGACTGAATCTTAGTTCTGCTACTGCTATTTGTGTGGCTTTGGGGAAGTCATACATCCTTACGTATAAAATAAGGAGTTTGGGCTTTAAGGATCCATCCTCTTCCCTCCATTTATGTGGCCATCACTTTGGTACAGACTTTCATCACTTTTTTTTCCTTTTGTCACAGTTTCCTACTTGGTCTTCTTGTCTCTAATCTCTCTCCTCTCCCATCCACCTTCCATACAGCTGTCAAAGTGCAATTCCTAAAGCACAGGTCTGAACATATCCCTCCCCTGCTCAATAAACCTCAGTGACTCTCTAGTCTTTGAGAGGCTCAAATGGTTAGTTGGTTGTCATCCTTTGTTCTTGAAAGGGTCCAAATAGTACCATTGTACCGGGGTCAAGGTATAGTCTGTTCCAGGTGAGCAGACCATGACTAACTTGGAAAGTTCTACAACAGGTCAGGCCCAAACAGTTCATGGGAACATCTGATGTGGAGGAGTCTCTGAATTTGTCCATCTTATGTTTCATTTGAGCATCTGCATTTCTGCTTTGCTCATAGGGTCCTTTTTTATGGGGGCACATCATTTTTGACAGTCCTGTGCCAGTGTCATCCCAAAGTTCTTCAGAGAAATTTTGAAAATATTCTTGTATTGCTTCTTCAGACCTCGGGACACATGAGGGCTTACTCTTTGAGGCAAATATTCATTTGGCATTCAGATAACAAGGCCAGCCCCTGTTGGAGCTCCCTGCAGTAGAGTTTGAAGGTTGGCAGTTCAGTTGGAGAAAGGATTGCATTGTCTAATCCAGGACTCTCCTGCTTGAGAGTTTTACAATCCAGTTTCAGTCTCCCTTTCCAGGTTTATTATACATCCTTCCCCTTCTTACATGATGGTGTAGCTATACTGACTTTCCCAGCACTCGTCAAACTTAACTATATGCTTTTGAACAAATTGCCTCTCATGCTTGGGTGTATTCCTATTAGCTAATACCTCCTAGTTCTTCCTAATAACAAATGTCATCCCATCCCTGACAAATTACCTAATATTTATTTTAAAATATATCACTTAATCTGAATTTACTTCCTCATTCTGATGCACTGGGTTTCCATGGAAATGATTATTACCTTGAGTTCCAAGTATATCTTGTGGGCACCCATTCCTAAAACTATGACTCATGAACCTTTTCTCTGTGAGATTACCTTTACTATCAGCTTGTAGACACAATTAGCTCAAAATAAAGGCTAAAAGGGCTTAGAAAGAACAGTAACTATAAAATATTATTTCCATAAACTTGAGACACACTCTCTCATAAGAATATATAGGATTGGTAGGAAGAATGGACTCAGACTTAGAATACAATTGTAGTGAGGTACTCATCTAGTGAATATATGTGCAAGGCAACTCACACTTCTGGAATAGTACAGTCCTAGCATCCTTTTCAGGAGAATCCCTATAGCATTTTCTCTGAGCTATTCACTCAGGAGAACTCCCTGGGATCTTCCTTCTCCTTAGCTTGAGTCTTCAGCTGCCGTGTAAAATCATCTTTTTTTCTTTTTCTTTTTACAGTATTTTCTTTTATTTTTTTACATTAATTTTTAAAAATACATATGTCTTTATGAATCATGTTGGGAGAGAAAAATCACAAGGGGGGAAAAAAAACAAAGAAAAAGGAAAAAAAAAGTGAACATAGCATGTGTTGATTTACATTAATTCTCTGGAAAATGCAGATGGCATTTTCTATCCAAAATTTATTGGGATTGCCTTGGGTCACTGACACTCTGAGAAGAAACAAATCTTTCATAATTGATCATGGCTTAATCTTGCTGTTACTGTATATACTATATTCCTGGTTCTGTTTGTTTCTCTCAGTATCAGTTTATGTATATCCTTTCAGGTCTTTCTAAAATCAGCTTGTTTGTAATTTTTTAAATAGAATAATAATATTCTGTTACTTTCATATACTGTAACTTATTCAGCCATTTGTTAATTATCTTCTGAATCCATAATCAGTTCTCTTGGTCTTTTTGAAATGCTGCCTTTTTCTCCCTGAATCTTTCTGGAAAGTATCCCTATTCTCTCCCACAAACTGCTTGATATTCCGAATTTTTCCCTTCCAGATGGGATGTCTCCTATTTGGTAAGGAGCTGTACTGCCAATTATCATCTGTTGTGGAATATCAGCGTGAGAGGAGAGAAAATCTCTTCCTCTATCCCTGCAATCATCTTGTATAAGTTCAGGGGTCACAGCCCACAAAACTTCCCATTCCTGCCCTTCTAGCATCTTTTTATACCTTGCAAAGGATTGAGAAGACTGGGGTGGGAGGCCTTTGTACTTTATTAATATATTAAAACCTTGTTACTTCAACTAGCCCCCAAATTCTGGCCCCACTGTGCATATTTTGTATTTATTTATATGTGTATATATTGTCATCTTGTATAGAATGTATACTCCCTTTGTACATGTATATACTATATCAGATTGTGTGCTGTCTTGGGAACAGGGGAGGGAAGGAGGAAGGGAGAAAAAAAATTTGGAACTCAAAATCTAAAAGTGAATGTTGAAAACTATCTTTATATGTAATTGGAAACAATAAAATACTATTAAGTGAAAAAAAATACTATTAAGTGGAGGGGAGGGGAAGAATTAAAAAATTTTTTTTTGTATTTCCTACCACAGTACAATAGTAGGTGCTTTTTATTTTTGTATTCTAAGCACAGTGCCTGATAAACAGTAGTGCTTAATAAATGCACATTGATGGATTAATTAGTTGATTTAAATGCCAGGAGTTTGAAGACAGAGGTCTAGAGAATTGGTCTGTGAATTAGAATACCTGGGTTCAAATTTGGACCCTAATATTGCCTTTTTTTTGTACCATATGTAAAAAGGAAATGGTTGGATTAGATGATCTCCCAAGGGCCCTATCAGTTCTGAAGAGATATTTGGTTCCTTGGAAAGAGATCTGGGAGTTGGGGTGGGAGTGGGAGGTGATTTTGGATTTCATCAAGGTGGGAAACTACTAGGAAGAGCTAGGTTTAGAGCAATGTTCTGGGTCTCTGGACTCTTTCTCCAAGCAGAAAATACAAAAGGTTCCAATTTTTCAGCGAGGCCTTAAGATCCTGCTATAGAAAGGTTCTCAAAGTCTGGTCCTCAGGAATCTTTTAAGGAGGTCCATGAGGTTAAAACTATTTTCACAGTAAATATTAGATTTTATTTATTTTTGGTGAGGCAATTGGGATTAAGTGACTTGCCCAGGGTCACATAGCTAGTAAGTATTAAGTGTGTAAGGCTATATTTGAACTCAGTTCCTCCTGACTTTAGCTATCCACTTTGCCACCTAGCTGCCCCCACAATATCACTAAGACATTTTTTTTTTTCCATTAAAATGCTCTTCCCCTTTCCAATTGTATTTCTGTGAGGCCAGATTTTCTCCATGGACTTTTTCTAGAACAACATATAACAGATCAAATCCAAAGGAATTTGAGAATTTTTCTGTCTTCTATTAAACCAGACAAAAAAAAGAGATTTCCAAAAACATGAAAAACAACTTTTTTTGTTTTACAAAATCATTGCAGACAAGATTAGAAGGGAAGCAATAAACTGGGAAAAAATTTTACATTCAAGAGTTCTGATAAAGGCCTCATTTGTAAAATATATAGAGACTAGACTCAAATTTATAAGAATTCAAGCCATTCCTCAATTGATAAATGGTCAAAGGATATGAAGAGTCAATTTTCAGATGAAAAAATTGGAACCATTTCTAGTCATATATGAAAAAATGCTCTAAATCACTATTGATCAGAGAAATGCACATTAAGACTCCTCTGAGGTATTATCACATACCTCTCAGATTAGCTAAGATGACAAGAAAAGATAATGATAAATGTTGGGATGTGGAAAAACTGGGTCACTGTTACATTGTTAGTGGAATTGTGAACGGATCCAACCATTCTGGAGAGCAATTTGGAACTATGCTCAAAAAGTTATCAAACTGCATACCTTTTGATCCAGCAGTGTTACTACTGGGCTTATATCCCAAAGAGATCTTAAAGGAGGGTAAGGGACCCACATATGCAAAGGTGTTTGTAGCAGCCCTATTTGTAATGGCAAGAAACTGGAAACTGAGTGGATGCCCATTAATTGGAGAATGGTTGGATAAATTGTGGTATATGAATGTTATGGAATATTATTGTTCTATAAGAAATGATCAGCAGGATGATTTCTTTATTGTTATTTTTATTTCTTTTTTTTTATTATGGCTTTTTATTTACAAGATATATGCATGGGTAATTTTTCAGTATTGACAATGGCAAAACCTTTTGTTCCAATTTTTCCCCTCCTTCCTCCATCCCCTTCCCCAGATGGCAGGTAGATCAATACATGTTAAATATGTTAAAGTATATTAAATACAATATATGTATATGTGTCCATACAGTTATTTTTCAGCAGGATGATTTCAAAGAGGCCTGGAGAGACTTACATGAACTGTTGCTAAGTGAAGTGAGCAGATCATTGTACATGGCAACAGTAAGATTATGATGATTGATTCTGATGGATGTGATTCTTTTCAACAGTGAGGTGATTCAGGGCAGTTCCAATAATCTTGTGATGAAGAGAGTCATCTGCACCCAGAGAGAGGACTGAGTGTGGATCACAACATAGTATTTTTACTCTTTTTGTTGTTGTTTGCTTGCTTTTTATTTTCTTTCTGATTTGATTTTCTACATGATAATTGTAGAAATAGGTATAGAAAAATTGCACATGTTTTACATAGATTACTTGCTGTCTAGATGAAGGGATGGGAAGAAATGTGGAACACAAGAGTGTTCTCAAGAGTGAATATTGAAAATTATCCATGCATATGTTTTGAAAATAAAGAGCTTTAATAATAAAAATAGATTTTTTGTTTTAGAAAACATTTATTTTAATTAAAATGTTATATTAATGTATAATACATTTATTGTTTTTAAAGGAATGAAATAAATTTTTTCCTCATTTTTATTTTATTTTTAAAATAAAATTTTATTGATTTTTTTTTTATTACCAGAATTTCTCTATTATCTTTATCTCTCCTAGAGAGACTCATCTGCTATGGCAAAATAATTTTCTGTAAAGGAAAAAAAATCAGCCAAACCAATTAGCATATAGAAAATTTATTTTTTAATAAGATAAATAGGATCCACCTAAACAAAAACTTCTTGGGAGAAGGACCTCAAGAATTTTTAAGAGAACAAATGGAGTCTCACAACCAAAATGTTTGAGGGCCAGTGGTTCTCTTCAGAACCTTCCAGGTTTGTGCTAGGAATGGGGTTCACTGGTGTTCTTATTCTTTTCTCTGTCCAGCAGATGGCAATATTATATCAACTCAACAACTCTGTTCTAATGCTTTTTCTCTCCCATTTTCTCTTCCCCTCTCTTAGATCTTGCCCTGCTTCTGCCCCCCAGGACCCTGGAGGCCCTGGCAGACTCCTGGTTGCAGGAAGACTGCCCTGGCTTTGACTATGCAGCCCTGGTGGCCAAAGCCGCCCCTTCCCAAGCTGTCCTCTGGGCCAAGTCCCCTGGGGTGTTGGCGGGGAGGCCGTTCTTTGATGCTGTTTTTTCCCGGCTAGACTGCCAGGTGACCTGGTTCTTCCCTGAGGGTTCCCACCTGGTACCAGTGGCCCGGGTGGCTGAAGTCCGGGGCCCTGCGCACCGCCTGCTGCTGGGGGAGCGGGTAGCCCTCAACGCCCTGGCCCGCTGCAGCGGGGTGGCCAGTGCTGCTGCAGCTGCTGTGAAAGCAGCCCGGGCCGCGGGCTGGACCGGGCACGTGGCAGGGACCAGGAAGACCACTCCTGGCTTCCGACTGGCAGAGAAGTACGGGCTGCTGGTGGGGGGGGCAGTGGCACACCGCTACGACCTGGGGGGACTCGTGATGGTGAAAGACAACCACGTCCTGGCGGCTGGTGGTGTGGAAGAGGTATAGACCTTATCCTGATCCATCTCCAACTGGGTCAGGCCTTGCTCTGACTGACTCCATCCAAACCCTAACCCTAACTGCTAACTCAAGAGAAAATCCCAGACTAATTTCAATCTGAAACCCAATGACAACTATAATCACATCCCAAATGGCTTCAAATTTAGGCTTTGAGATTTTCAAGCTGAGTGATTCTGGGAAAGTTATTTTACTTCTATGAGACTGTTTTCTCACGTATAAGTTTCTTGAGGGCCTTTTGCCTGTTTTTGTATCCCCAGCACTTAACACAGTGCCTGGTTATCTACCCAGCGCTTAATAAATATTGAATGAACTTAATTAAGTTTGTAAAATTCAGGTAATACTATTTAAATACTAGAGGCAGCTTATAATATTTATGTTTATAATATTAATATAATAATAAATAATAATATTTAAACTAGAGGCAATATTTAAACTGGTGGCTTAATGGATAGGGTGCTGGGCCTGGATTTAGTTCCAATGTTACCTGTATTTGCTTAAGTTTCCTTAACTGTAAAATGGAGATAATAATAGTCCTGCCTGCCAGAGTTGTTTTGAGGATAAAATGAGATAATATTTGTAAAAGCACTTAGCACAGTGCTTGCTTGACGCCTAATAGGCACTATATAAATGCTCATTACTTTCCCCTTATAACATTCTAAAGTCATTTAATCATCAAGCATTTAGTAAGCACTTGCTATGTAGGGCACTTTGGCATCTCGTTCCTCTCTTTAAAATGAAAAAGATTGGAGTATCTCCAAAGCCTCTTTTCCACCCCAAACTGTGACTGTGCAATGGGATGGCACATTATTATAAGTATAGGAGTTAATCAACCCACCAATTAACATTTATTATGTTATTGTTATTACTATGTGCCAGAAGGCAGCTAGATGATTCAGTGGATACAGTTTTTGCTTAGAGATCATATCCTTCCTTAGACCTTCACTAGCTGTGAGGGTCTAACTGGCCAAACTACTTAACCTGTTTGCCTTAATCTGTTGGAAAAGGAAATGTGTCTTTGCTAAGAAAAACGCACAGATAGTATGGTCCGCGGGGATCATAGAAAAATTGATCATGACTAAACAAAATACTAAACTCAATCCATACAAAGATAGGCAAAACCAGCCTTTTCCCTCAAGGAGCATACTTTCTTTTCTTTTTTTTTTTAATTAAATTTTAATTTAATTTTTAATTAAAGTTTTTTTTATTTTCAAAAACATATGCATGGATAATTTTTCAACATTGACCCCTGTAAAATCTTGTGTTTCAAAATGTCCCCCTCTTCCCCCACCCCCTCCCCTAAATGGCAAGTAATCCAATATGTACTATACATGTTAAAATGTTAAAATCCAGTATATGCAAACATATAAACGCTGCACAAGAAAAATCGGATGAAAAAGGAAAGAGAACAAACCGCAAGCAGACAACAATAAAAAGAGCGAAAATGCTCCGCGCTCAGGAGCATCCTTTCGGATGGGGGGGGGGGTGTTGGAGGGGAGCAGTAAGTAGTGGGGGGGGTATGTATGCGGAGAATAGACGGAAGGTCGGGGTCCTGGAAGGGCCTCCCGAGGTGAGGCGGCAGTGAGGAGAGGCGGGGAGTGTTTGTCCCACGTTTGATGATGTGCAGATTGCGGAGCACACGGAGGGAGACGGGGAAGTAGGAAGAGGCTATCTAAGGCCAAACAAGGAAGTTAAATTTGCTCCTGAAGGTACCCCCGGAAGTCCCCGGCGCGGTCAGAAGGATGGGATCCAAGTAGGGGAAACTGAGGCAGCAAGGGAGAGCTGGGTGCCTTCTGAGACTTGCCCTGCTACAGAATTGAGAGTTATATTAATGAGTGTGCTTCTCCCAAGTCCCGCCCGGCGCTAACTAAGCCCCTCTCGGCGCTCTTGTCCCCCCGCCCCACCCTGGGCCCCAGGCCGTCCGAGGAGCTCGGCGGGCCGCAGACTTTGCCCTGAAGCTGGAGGTGGAGTGCGGGAGCTTACAGGAGGCGCTGAAGGCGGCCCAGGCGGGCGCGGACCTGGTCCTGCTGGACAACTTCTCCCCGGAGGTGGGGGGCGGGGCCGGGCGGGGCCAGGCAGGGCCGGGCAGGGCCAGGCAGGGCCGGGCAGGGCCAGGCAGGGCCGGGCAGAGCCGGGCGAGGGCCGAGGCGAGCCAGGGGCCAGGGCAGGGCCAGGCAGGGCCAGGCAGGGCCAGGCAGGGCCAGGCAGGGCCGGCGGGCCGCTCTCACCGCGTGTCTCTCCGACAGGCGCTGCACGCCGCCGCAGCCACGGTGAAGGCCAAGTTCCCGGGCGTCGGCGTGGAGGCCAGCGGGGGCGTCACGCTGGCCAACCTGGCGCACTTCTGCGGGCCGCACGTGGACGTCATCTCCCTGGGGGCCCTGACGCAGGCCGCCGCTGCGGTGGACTTCTCCCTCAAGCTCTCCGCGGGGGGCGAGGCCCGGACGCCCCCGCAGTGATCGCGACGTCCAGGGCCGGGCGGGGCGGGGGGTGAGGCAATAAACCGGCTGGTCTCCGAGGCTCCGCTTCGGCTCCTTGTGGGGAAGGGCGGGAGGGGACTGAGGACGCCGGGTTTCGAGGTACCCGGGAGCGGGCCTCAAGGGCTCGGCGCCCCTTTCTCCCAGACACCACTGCCAGCAGTTTCGCCCTGCGAGAACACTGGACCTCAACTGAAACCCCAGCCCCGGGAAGAGTCCCTCTCTTCTCTGAACCTCAGTTTTCTCATCTATGAAGCAAAGCGTAGCCAGGCAACCAGTGGTTAGAGCGCTGGGCTTGCAGTCAGGAAGTCCCGAGTTCAAATGCAGCCTCAGACACTTGCAAGGCACTTAATCTCTACGTTTGCCATAATCACTGTGGAAGGAAACACAAACCACTCGGCAGCTTTGCCAAGGACACTTCCCGGATGTCACGGTTTGCACAGATGAAACCCCTGCAGCAAAATGAGGAAACGGGCCTAGATCGGTGATGTCCAGCTCAAATTGGGAAAAGGCCCCGAGGTGACTTGTAGGGTGTCCGTGGGGCTCACAGTGGCTCAGAAAACCACACTGTCCAGATTGCCGATCAGTCGTTGTTGAGTCATGTTTGCGTCCCCAGTGCCCCGTTTGGGGCTTTCCTGGCAGAGATGCTGGGGCGGATTGCCAGTTCCTTCTCCAGGTCATTTCATTCTTGTGGAAGCGGAGGTGATTGTATTGCCCAGCATCACATTGCTTTTAAGGGTCCCAGACCACATTTGAACTCAGGTCTTCCTGATTGCACACTAGCCCTCTATCCGCCGCACCCTGATTTTATGCTGACGGGATAATTTACTTTCTGGCTCACTCTCCCAGAACCAAGCTCGCGGTATCTGCCCTTCAAGATTCTAGGGGTGTCCTGAGGGCTTTGACTATCTTCTCCAATGTTACTGGCCTGAGCCCCCGTTGGTTATGTCTTCTCTATTATGTCACTGACTAGGATCCTAGTACCATTTAACATTAATTAGTTTTGAACAAAAGGAAACTCTACTTTGAATATAAAACAACAAAAATATTTTTCCGACCAATACCTCAGGGGAGCGCTCCACTTATATGATACTCTGTGAAGAATAGGGTCATTCTTAGCTCCATTCCTGTATAATATTAATTAATTAATTAATGACATTGATTCATCAATATGCAATGAGCCCTTCTCTCAGCCATCAAAGGCTGTGTTTTAAAAGTCATTCCTTGATCCTAACCCTAACCCTAATTAGTTTTGAAAAAAAGGAAACTCTACTTTGAATATAAAACAACAAAAATATTTTTCCGACCAATACCTCAGTGGAGCGCTCCACTTATATGATACTCTGTGAAGAATAGGGTCATTCTTAGCTCCATTCCCATACAATATTAATTAATTAATTAATGACATTGATTCCTCAATATGCGATGAGCCCTTCTTTCAGCCATCAAAGGCTGTGTTTTAAAAGTCATTCCTTGATCCTGAGAACATCAGCGTGGAGGCAGATGTCATAGTGCAAGACTATCTGTCCATAAATGCTCCAAGGTCTCTTTACCACACTAATCTCCCTGGAAATATTCTCCCCGACCTCCTGATGGAGATGGTATCTTAAGAGCTCTGTACATGGGCCATAGGTATATGTGTGTGTGTATATATATGTGCATATACACACACATATACATACAAACATACATTTCTCGTTTTCCCTCAAGTAAATATAATCTCTGTGAGGATAAGATCGTTGAATCTTTGCTTTCCTTTTCCTTAGTGCTTGGTACATGGTGAAAATAGCCCCTTCCTCTCCTGGAAAAGTCATTACAAAAGCTAGCCCCATGAGTAGGGCTTATCTTGTTCCATGGAGCTGGTTCAGGTGGGAGAAGGAAGACAGTCTTTGGGAGAATTATACAGGTTTCTGTTCCTGACCTTGTAAAGGTAAGTTAAAAAGGAAGACAGAGTAATCAAAGTTGGCTGAAATAAGAATGGAAATGTAGGCTAGAACTAGATTGGGAAGGGAATGAACTGTCAGAAGCAGTTTATACTTTAGTTAGATGACAATGTTGAACCAATGAAGATTTTTTTTCATAATGAGATCAGAGCTGTGCATTAGAAAGATTGAGAAATGGTATAGAGCAATGGTATCAAATTCACATCCAACTCAAATAGGAACAGAGGCCACAAACCACACATAAGGATTCCTGTGACTTGCTTATTGACTTGGTTTTAAAATGTAATATTATCTTTGTTATATTATCTTTTTATTTTATTAAATATTTACCAATTATATTTTATTTTTTTTTGTCTTAACTTTCTTTTTTTTTTTTCCCTTTTCAATATTTTTATTTATTTATTTATTTTTTATATAACTTTTTATTGACAGAACCCATGCCAGGGTAATTTTTTACAACATTATCCCTTGCACTCACTTCTGTTCCGATTTTTTCCCTCCCTCCCTCTGCCCTCTCCCCAAAAATGGCAAGCAGTCCTATACATGTTAAATAGATTGCAGTGGATCTTGGATATAATATATGTGCGCAGAACCGAACAGTTTTCTTGTTGCTCAAGGAGAATTGGATTTAGAAGGTATAAACAACCTGGGAAGAAGAACAAAAATGCAAGCAGTTTACATTCATTTCCTAGTGTTCTTTCTTTGGGTGTAGCTGCTTCTGTCCATCCTTGATCAATTGAAACTCAGTTGGATCTTGTCTTTGTTGAAGAAATCCACTTCCATCAGAATACATGCTCATACAGTATAGCTGTTGAGGTATATAATGATTTCCTGGCTCTGCTCATTTCGCTCAGCATCAGTTCATGCAAGTCTCGCCAATCCTCTCTGTATTCGTCCTGCTGGTCATTTCTTACAGAACAATAATATTCCATAACATTCATATACCACAATTTACTCAACCATTCTCCAGTTGATGGGCATCCATTCATTTTCCAGTTTCTAGCCACTACAAACAGGGCTGCCACAAATATTTTGGTACATACAGGTCCCTTTCCCTTTTTTAGTATCTCTTTGGGGTACCAATTACATTTTAATCCATGTTGAACTACAGTTGGGATACTTTTGGTACAGAGGAATCTTTAGGGCCCAGCTTTTTAAACTGTGCATCATGATCCCAAACAGGGTCTTGTAACTAAATGAGGGGGTCTCAAAATTAAGATTTATTATCAGTAAAGATTTTATTTGTATGCCTATTTCTATGTACCTATGTCCTAGGGTCATGTAAAAATTTCTCTGGCAAAAAGGCATGAAGTGTGGAAAAAATTTAAGAAGCCTTGTTTTAGGGGAGAGCATAAATTGGTAGCAGAAACACCAGTTAGGAAGTTATTACAATAGCCTAGGTTAGGGATGATGAAGACCTGAGTTAAGGTGTTGGTCCTATGAATGGAAAGGTCCAGAGAGATTAAAAATGTTATCAAGGTTAGAACAAAGAAAATTCATCAAAAAATGGGATGTGGGAGTTGAGGGAGGAAAAAAAAATGATTCAGGTTATGAGTGTGAGAATGGTATTTTAGACAGTTTTATTCAATAAATATTTGTTAATCACTCACTATGTACCAGGCCCTGTGCTAAAAATTGGAGCCAAAAAAGGAGGGAAAATATATCTTGGCCACAAGAAGCTTACAATCTAATGGTGGGGAACAACATGCAAACAAATATATACCCAGTAAGCTATATAGAGAACAACTAAGAAATAATTAATAGTGGGAAAGCACTAGAATTAAGAGTATTTGGGGAAGGCTTCCTGTAGGAGGTAGGATTTTAGTTGGGAGTGGAGGAGGGAGGCATTCCAGGCATTCAGGACAGTCAGAGAAATTGCCTGGAACAGAAAGATGGAGCATCTTGTTTGTAGAACAGCCAGGAGGCCAGTGTCGCTGGGCCAAGGAGCTTGGGCTGGGGAATGGGTATAAAAATACTGGAAACACTATGAATTTTGGGGGCCAATGGGACATTCAGTTAGAAATATTCAGCATTTAATACAGATACAGAGAAAGGTTGGAGTGAAGATACAGATTTAGAAATCATCTGCATGGAGGCGATAAATAAAGCCATGGGAATGGATGAGTTCCCTGAGGGTATTTAGGCAGTTCTCAATTTATGTACATTTGCATTATGCAAGTTTGATTTTATAGAGAGAATTCATCAGCATTCCAAATAAACACCTATGTTAACTTTACTGTATAATACTATGAGCTTTATCTGTGTGTGTGTGTGTGTGTGTGTGTGTGTCTCTCTCTTCCTTCTCTTCTTCCCTCTCTGTCTGTCTGTCTGTCTGTATCTGCCCCTTAGTTTGGTGCTTTTCGGCCTCCTACCCCATCCCATCCCATCCTACCCCCAAAAACCTTCCTCTAAACGAAAGCTGAAGAATGGAAGTACTTCTGTTTCTGTCTCCAGTGCTGCTCCCTCAGAATCAGGCCTGGTATGAGACCTCAGGCTCCAAGAGAGGAAGCTTTACCTCACTCTATTCACCTAGGGTACCTATCCCTCAGTGGGTCTTTTCTGTCCTCCTGAGCTTGGATACCACATCCCGCGTCCTTCTCACATCTCTTCTCTTCTTCCTCTTGGTCCTGGCCAGGCCACACTCACTGGTCCTGACCTATGTGTTTCTCTTGCTTTCTCCTCTGTCTTCCCTTGCCCAGATCACACCATTTGCCACCTCCCTCCATGGGGTTCGCCCCCTTCCTGGCCCCCTTTCTCCCATCCCTTCCCCACGCATTCAAGCAAATTCATATTATGTAAAACTTAGAGTAGAGGTCTACTGAAAAGGTCCACTCAAATAAAGCAAGAGCTATCTATATTGAAAAGAGGCAGATGAAATACATACATATATATATATATATATATATATATATATACACTCACAGAGATACACATATGCATGTATGTATGTATATATAATATACATGCATAAATACAACATTGTATTTAGTTATAAAGAGGTCATTAATATTTTTGGAGACAGCTGTTTTTCAGGAAGTGTTGAGGAACCAAATCAGATTGGAAGGATTTAAGGAATCAGTCAGTAGTGAGGAAACAGAAACTAAGAGTATATAAGACTAGCAGTAAAGAAAAGGAGAATAATGGGACAGTGCCTTGAGCTTGCTGTTGAGTAAGGGAAAGGCTTTTTTTTTGGGGGGGGGGTGTATGTGAGGCAATTGGGGTTAAATGACTTGCCCAGGGTCACACAGCTAGGAAGTGTTCAGTGTCTGAGATCAAATTTGAACTCAGGTCCTCCTAACTTCAGGACCACCTAGCTGCCCCAAGGAAAAGGCTTTTTTTTTTTTTTTAAATTATTTTTCCCAGTTACATGTAAAATTTTTTACATTATTTTAAAATTTTGAGTTCCAGGTTTTCCCCCTTCCTTTCCTTAGCCTCCCATTGAAAACAACCATGTGAAGTTGTGCAAAACATTTCCATAAAAGTCATGTTGCAAAAGAAAACATAGATCTCCCCCTCCAAAAAAAATCCTCAAGAAAAAAACAAATTTTTAAAAAAGGAGAAAAAGGAGTATGCTTCAGTTTGTATTTAGAAACAAATCAGTTCTTTCTCTGGGTATGGATAGCATTATTCATCACAAGTCCTTCAGAGTAGTCTTAGATCATTGTATTGTTAAGAATAACAATGTCATTCACAGCTGATAATACCAGAACATTGCTATTACTATGTGTATAGTACATTTCATTTTATATGAACTCATTAAGGACTTTCCAGATTTTTCTAATATCATCCTGCTTCACCTGCATTTTTGATTTCCTTCACAAGCTAATTGTACAATATTTCAGAGTCTGATTCTTTTTCTACAGCAAAATAACGTTTTGGTCAGGTATACTTATTGTGTATCTAATTTATATTTTAATATATTTAACATCTACTGGTCATCCTGCCATCTAGGGGAGGGGGTGGGGGGGGGTAAGAGGTGAAAAATTGGAACAAGAGGTTTGGCAATTGTTAATGCTGTAAAGTTACCCATGCATATATCCTGTAAATAAAAGGCTATTAAATAAAAAAAAAAAAGAAATTACATGTGAAGTTATGCAAAATAATTTCCATATAAATCGCATTTGAATAAATTTCTTAATTTCTCTTTGAAAAAAATATCATCCTGCTTATCATTTCTTTTTTTAAAATAATAATAACTTTTTATTTTTCAAAATACACGCAAAGATAGTTTTTAACATTTACCTTTGCAAAATTTTGTGTTCCAAATTTTTCTCCTCCCCCCCAAGACAGTAAGTAATCCAATATAGGTTAAACATGTGTAATTCTTCTAAACATATTTTCACATTTATCATGCTGTACAAGAAAAATCAGATCAAAAGGGGGAAAAATTGAGAAAGAAAAAAACAAGCAAGCGTAGAATAGTAACAAAAAAGATGAAAATACCATGTTGTGATCCATATTCGTTCCCCATAGTCCTCTCTCTGGATGCAGATGGCTCTCCCATCACAAATCTATTGGAATTGGCTTGAATCACTTCATTGTTGAAAAGAACCAAGTCTATCACAGTTGATCATCAGTCATGTAATCTTGCTGTTACTGTATACAATCATCTCTTGGTTCTGCTCATTTCATTTAGTATCAGTTCCTCTAAGTCTCTTACAGTAAGATGTTTCTTGTAAATTACAAGTTTTTACAGCTTTTTTACAGAAATAATTCAGCTCTATAGTTTTAGATGCAAAGAAGGAAACTAAGAAAGTAATAAAAATCCTTACTGAGAAGAGTATTCAGTTACTAATAGTAAATTTTTTTTTTTTGGCATCAAAAACTGAATTCTGAAGGGAAGAACACTTATCTGATTTTCTTCTTATTTGGAGAGGTCCCGTTTAAAAGTTAATTTTTTAAAGTATCAATATTCTTCCATGGATTCTGTGGCCTAGTAATCATAGAGTACCATAAACCTCATAAAAAATGAAGATCAGACAGATGTGGCTCTTTTCAACAGGGAGAGAATTCAGGCCAGTTCCAGGATCTTATGATGAAAAGAGTCATCTGAACCCAGAGAGAGGACTGTGGGAACTGAGTGTGGAACACAACATAGTATTTTCGCTTTTTTTAGTTGTAGTTTGCTTGCATTTTGTTTTCTTTTTCGTTTTTTTCCTTTTTGATCTACGCTATAATCCTTACAATATTGTGAGATGAGTCACATGACAGGTTTGCAAACTTTAAAATGCTATGGAAATAGGAGCTGTTCTCTTTTTGTGGTGGCAAAGAATTGGAAAATGAGTAGATGCTCAACAGTTGGGGAATGGCTGAATAAGTTTTGAGTGTTTCTTGTGCAGCATGATTATTGTGGAAAAAAATTGTGGAATTGCACATGTTTAACATATATTAGATTACTTGCTGTGTAAAGGAGGGAATAGGAAAAAAGGAGGGAAGAAGAAAAATTTGAACACAAGGTTTTGCAAGAGTGAATGTTACAAATTATGTATATGTTGTAAAGATAAAAAGCTTTAATAATAATAAAAAAAAAGGTCAGAGAATTATAGAGAGACACATAGTGTGTGGTGAGCAGATTGCACCATATTAGGAATGAAAAATCACACAGGAGAACTGATGTGAAAATGTTATTGGGACGATGTCACTGGAAAAGGGAGTGAGCCTGTGAATAAGACAGGGAAAACTGGAAAACTGCCTATGTGCTCCATTTGTTTCTATCCAATGTCAAAAGATCTAATGGAAAGTCCCTAGCATCTTGTGTGGAAGCCCTGTGGAGGATTGATGGGAAGATGTGGTAAGAGTTGCATGAATGTAAGACAGTTTGTAGTCTATACTGTTGTAGGAACAATTGCATCAGTATTAACACTGTCCCCTTTGTTCACACAGAGGTCCTTGTCACTTCTTGCATAGTCTCTTCTGCTAACCTCTTAAATGGTTTCCTCACTTTACCTCTGCTTCCATTCTATTCTCCCTAAAGCTGCCAAAGTAATTAATCCTCAAATCAGATCTGACCCTATCCCTCTTCTGTTCAGTAAACCCTACTGCTTCTTGGATCAAATATAAAGTCCTTGTTTGGCATTTGAAACCTGATTCGAATTTCCCTTTCCAGCCTTATTGTGGACTTTTACCCTATATTCAGTACATATGGGTATAGCTCAGCCAAATTGGCTTTCTGATTGTTTTTCACACATTTCCTAATTCTGTTTGCACAGATTTCTCATGTCTAGAAGTCCTCCTTCTTCATATCCATTTCTTAGAATCACTCTTTCTCCAAATAGTCAGTAATTGTTCTCATAATCAGCAACTGCTTGCTAGAACTAAAAGGCAAGCCCAAATATATCTTCTCTATCAAGGGGCCTGTCTGCTCCCGTCAGGCGTGCACAGCAGCTGGATGTGGTGCTGCAGGAAGCCTGAATGGATCAGGCCCTTTTTTTCTCCTCCCACACTGTAAAGTTCAATAAATCCTGAACCTACTATCCTGGAAAAAAATTGCTTAAGGATTGTGTGATGATAAGCTTTGATAGTCTTAGCTCTTCTCAGCAATATAATGATCTAAGACAATTCCAAAAGACTCATGATGGATAATGCTATTCATATCCAGGGAAAGAATTATGGAGTCTGAATGCAGATCAAAAAATACCATTTCCATCTTTTTGTTTTTTTTCTTTCCTATAGTTTTTCCCTTTTGTTTGGATTCTTCTTTCATAATATGACTAAAGTAAAAATATCTAATATGATTGCTCATGTATAACCTACATTAGATTGCTTGCTGTCTTGGGGGAAGAGGAGGGAAGGGAGAGAAGGAGAAAAAATGGAAATAAAAATCTTATAAATCTTGAAAACTAAAGAAAAATAAAAGAGCTAAGTTTTGGATCATGTCTAATATTTCCCCAAGTGGGAAAAAGAGATGTAAAATACCAATCAGATATTGGACAGGTACTTATATGATTAATACCCAAAAGAAATGCTTAACATGAAATGCTCACAAGCACAAATTCACAGAAAGATTTTAAAAAGGACTTTTCAATTTAATATTGTTATATTCTTCCAGATGGTTGAAGCTTAAACCTTATCAGTACATAAAATATTTGGGGGGAGCACTAACTAGGTAGTTTCATTACATCTCAGCTCTGCATTGTCTCCTCAAAATTCAGGTGTCCTGGACATCAATTTTGGGGTTCATTCTCTTGTTGGTGGGCCATCTTCTCTAATGCTATAGCCAAGGGAAGCACTATTGATGGAGATTGAAGGACAGAGCTGATGAGAGCTTAAGGAAAGGTCCTGTTCCTCTGGGAGAGAAAGCCTGATGTGAAGAGGAGTGACCCCATCAATCGTGTCCCTGTTCTCTATTTGTCTTGGTTCAGCTGAGATATTGTTCTCAATGGGAGAGGTCAATTATTTTGCTCAATGTCTAGTAGACAGACAGACAGATATAAATAGATAGATGGATGGATGGAGAGATATAAACATATACATGCATATTAATATATATATATATATATACACATATATAATCTTCAAGAATTGTTAATTAGCCTACTAACATCTGGAATGGGTTATATAGGCAACACTACCTATAAACCATCAAAGGTATAGCATCTTCCAAAAGATGCCAAAAAAAATAAGGGGGTTCTGATAGGCGGAGGGGGAAGCAACGGGTTGGGGAAAAGGCAAGGGAGGTACCCACGGGTGAAGAGAGAAGTAATACAAACGCAAGTTAAGGAGTAGAATTAAAGCAAAGAATTATCAGGGATAGAAAAAATAGATGTGTGTGATATCTATATATGTATATTTTCTTGCTTAACTAAATCCTGCTTGGGAGAAGTGGGATGGGAGTAAATGAAAGGGGAAAAAAAAGAATAAAGTAAAAAAAGGTATGCAGCAGAGAACAAAAGAACAACCTACAAGGAAGTAAAGATGGACACTCATGAATATAATTTCTTCTACTATTATATATTCTTTCTTGAACTGATCATTTATTTTTATGTATTTTGACTCCTCCCTGATGTTTTGCTGGGCACATGACAATGTTCTATTTTGTTTTATATTCCTTTTTTTCCCCCTATTCTTTTTTAAAAAATAAAATAAATTACCAGTCAAATAATCTGCTAAACTATACAGTCTTTCCCTGTTAAAGGGAACATTGCAAACAGAAACTCAGCTTGAACCTAAACATTATTTTTCTTGCATTACCAATATTAGGGGGTAGATAGATAAAACAATAACCTGATACTCTTTCTTTGGTCTCAATCTCCTTCTTCCTTTCCTGGCAGGAATCTCCCTTGGAGAAAAAAGGGTAGAGGAGATTCTAGGGATCTATTCACATTGTTCTGCTATACACATCTAGACAAATTTGTATTGACATACATAACCTATATGAGCAATAAAATACATCAGTCATCCTCTTACACTCATACATTTACATGTTGTATCCTCTAACAAAAAGTTCCTTTAGGGCAGGGACTACTTAATTAAAAAAAAAAAAATCCTACTCTCAGCACTTAACATAGTGTCTTTGTACATGATAGATTTACTAAGATAGATAAACTTGATTGGCTTAGATCACATTTCTGTGAAAGTGCCCAAGTTAAAAGAAGGAATTTATTTGTACTGACTTCAAAGTTAGAGAATATCAAAGGAAGGGTTTTAGTCTGCCTGGAGTTTTGGGCTAAAGATATTCTATTGTGAATTTAATTATAACTATTCTCCTCTAATAATACAGTATTATCCTGTGACATTAAACAGACACTTTTCTTAGATCATGAATTGTATTTTCCTTGATGCAAAAGTCAAACCAAGGAAAATATAAAAGCCATCACTGAAGAAATGTAAAACTGAAAATGAGGTGCATTGGTCATTTAGTGAGAATGAAAAAAAGCAGATGGAAAACTTTCTCTTGCAAGTTTGACTTCAGACTGCAGCAGATTCAGGAAAAATTTTACCCTGCAGGCCAGCTCCACATGCTATTTTGACTTTAAGGTCTTGCAAGGGGAAGCTTAATAGCTAGGAAAGCTTCAAAAGGATATTTATATAGGTATTGATCTGCCCTCCTATTCCTACCCTCCCAATGATAATAACCCTTTTCATAAAGACCAAATTTCTTTTTTGATGGTCCTTAGTTTCCTTGTTTATAATATAAGGTGGTTGCATCAAATAATTTCTAGGATCTCTTTAAGCTGTGATGTTCTATGATCTGAGTTTGGAGTGGGAAAGAATAGTTCTCTAAGGGTTTGCTTTTGTTATGATTTTCTAAAGCTTGGAGGGAATAGAAGCAATGAACTCTGGTCAACAGGCTGGAAATGGATAAACCAAATCTTTTATTTTTTAAAATCATAAAAATGTTTTAATGTATTTTTGGGGGGGGAAGATCATTTCTAGACTATGTAGCAAGAGTTTTTGTTTTTATTGTTATTATTTTTTAAGTCTTATGTCTCCTTCTGGATCCAACTACAGTACTGTTCATTCATTTGTATTTGTTTCGCTGACTGACTGGTTATCAGATTGGAATCTGATCTGTCTCATGGACATAGCCTGTTATTCCCAATAGTCTTTCATCAGTTTATTAAGTGATACATGCTTTTTGATTGTAAACTATCTTGCCCTATCCCTTTCAAATGAATGGGATCCTTCTTTTCCGTTTTAATGATGAATGGAGAAGAAGATGCTATTCAAATGAAGTTTTGAAAGCCCAGATGCCATTATTTTTCGGAAGTCTGAAGGGGTTAAAAATGTATATTATCCACCTGATCAGGATGGACCAAGTTCTACTTGGTGCACTTCAAAGGATGACATTTGAAAAGAAAAGCAGTGGAGTGGGATATGATGATTAAAAGGCCAGGTTTGGGATTAGGAAAGACTGGGTTCAAGTTCTGCTTTTGACAAATTCAGCTTTAAAGGGCATCATAACATAAAATATACAGAAGAAAATAAATTGATAAAAGGGCAAAGAAACTGTTGTGACCAGTACAATACAAATGGGCTAGTGGCAATTGAAAATAAAGAGATGGAGTTGCTAATAATTCAATAGATCTGTTTATTTAGAAAAATCATCCTGCTTATATATCTTAAAACCATATATTATTATGAAAGGCATTATTCTGTGACCAACCCTGCTTTCTGTTTTCTATATGTTGAACATGTGCAATTTTTCTATACATATTTCCACAATTATCATGCACAAAAAAAAATCAGATCAAAAAGAAAAAAATGAGAAAGAAAACAAAAAGCAAGCAAACAACAACAAAAAAGGTGAAAATGCTGAGATCCATATTCATTCCCCACAGTCCTCTTTCTGGATGCAGATGGCTTTATCCATCACAATTCTATTGGAATTGGCCTGAATCACCTCCTTGTTGAAAAGAGCCACATGCTTTAATGTATATATTTTTAAAAATTTCTTTTCAATTATCAAAAATCCAACTCTCCCACCTTCCTCATGGAAAAAGAAAGAAAAACAAAATACTTGTAACAAATATACCTAATCAGTAAAACAAGTTTTTTTTTTTTAACTTTATTAAAGCTTTTCATTTTCAAAATATATTCATGGATAATTTTTCAACATTGGCCCTTGCAAAATCTTGAAAACAAGTTTTCTTAATTGGCCATATCTAAAACAACATTCACTTTTGAAAAACAACAATAGAAAATCTATAACTTCACATATAATCTTTTATTTTATTCTTTGTATGTTTGAATATTTTAGTTTGATGATCCATAATGATATCTATAACTACAAAGTTACAGACAACTCACCAAATTAGATCATAGATCCAGATTCAAACAAAATGTTGGAAAACTTAGATGCCATCCAGTCTGAGACTGACCAAATTTGTGTCTATGTTATCCTGTTGTATTGCTTCTGAATGCATATATTCTGTAGTATAGCAGCCCCCTCTGGGGTACTCTTCTACCTCATACAGGAACTCAAATTTAGGTTCTTAGAGGTTACTTAGGTGTGTTTCCCATTAACAATCAGCCAATAAACAAACACATGTTTTGCTTCAACTCTTATCTAGTCCTCTGCCACTGAATAGTATGGCTTCAGACAAACTGAGACCCACTGCTTCCTTGGTCATTGCCAGTCATTTTGACCTTTATCTGGTCAGTGGCCTTTGTTGACTATGAAGGAAGAGTGAGGCTGATGAACTTGCACATTCTGATGCATTTAAATCCAATTCACTCAAAAGCCAAGATTTCACTTTCCTGATATCATTGGCTCTCATTGAAAATGAAGGATGAATAACAACATAAGAATGATAGCTATAAAATATTCCCTCTGTAAACTGGGATATGTCCCACCAATGTACACAGTGTCCTTGAGAAGAATGAGCACCATGTTTGGAGCACTCATGTAGGAAATATGTGGCCAAGATATTCACAGGTATGGAAATGTAGGCTCTGATTTCCTTTTTTTGTTTTACCTTGGGTGCTGTGTCTCTAGGCTCAGCTAGGATTCCTAGGTCTGCTCTTAGCTTGACTCTGTATAGCTAAAGTTGATTACCTCTTGAGTCCATAGCTAGCTCCTTTCTCTGCTGCCAGAAGTCTCACTCTAGATTTGCTTCCTCCCTTAAGTGGTAGGTATACTTTGGAAATTCAATGGCACAAAATATAGTGCCAAAACTTTAGGGATATTATACATTTTAAAAAAATTAGATGTTCTCTCTTTTTGAAAAAACTATTACATATTATTACTTGACCAAATAGGTCAGTTACAAATATTAAGCCAATACATTTCTAATATCCATAAAAATGTAATTTTATTACTAACACACAATGACATAGATTGATGTCTATACAAGATAAGAAAAAAACAAACAAATAAAAACCTAGATAACACATCTAAAATCAGGGCTTTATGTTTGGATCTTTATATTCTTCGCTCTTTCTATTATATCCTGCTAGAGTTCCAGATTCCATTCTGGTAGAACTCTGCCCATCCACAGGCTGAGCTCCTTCCTGCCCAGAGTGACTAATACTCATGTCACTTCCCATCATGGAACCAATCAAAGCTATTGATGGAAGCCTAAGTACATGAACATTCAGGAAAGACTAGCCCCTCTGGTGTGATAGCCTGACAGCTCCTTTTCAGAGCTATTTCTCTACCTTTGATGTTTATCTGCCACCCAACTCTCACTTGTGGCTCCAAGATGCTGTAGCTTGCAGAGCAGCCACATCCTGTAAACTTTCAGCAGAGAAGCTAAACCCAGGTTGGGGGTAACCTAGGACTCTCAGGCCCATTGATGAGTTAAAGGGGCTGTGCAGAGTTTCTGGGTAGAATAGGCCATCCTTCTGGAGAAATGAGCTAAACATTCCCATAATGTTCTCAACAGACTGTCATCAACAGTTCTGAAGCCATTTCAACCACTCAGGTTGAAATCAATCCCTCTCTATTTAAATTTCTAACTAATGAAGAGGTTTTGAATGCCATTAGATTCCTCTTAAGTGACAAAGTGCCTAGTACTGATTCTATTCTAAATGAGATATACAAGACAAGGGATTCATTGTTCATACAGAAGCTGACTGACATCTTCTGGGTTATATGTCAAAATAGGAGCTCAAGGGTGCTTCCATTGTGCATCTCAATAAAGTTAAAGGAAAGGGAATGTCTTGTGATAATCAGAGGTTGCAGGGCAGGGAGAAGGAGGCTGTCTCTTTCTTTGTCATTGCTGGCAAGATTCTTGCCAGATTCTTCCTTCATAGACTGATCTTCACCTGAAGGAAGGTCATCTACCACTGTGAGCCACTGTGGCTTCAGAAAGGGCTGAAGAATAGTCTATATAGTGTTTCCTGCTTTGTGAGTGCTTGGCTTGTGTGAGTTCTCCATAAAATAATTTTTTAGGCAAATGTACTTTTGGTTGAACAGCATGGATTGCCCATCAAAGTTGTGCTCTCTATAGTAGAAGCAAATACTCCTTGAGTATCCATCTTTTGCATTATTTACCCACAAACCAGGAAACATAAATCAAATAGCAAAATTTTTCATTAGGACAGAATAACAGGACAAATAACTAGAGACAATCCCTGACTTCCCATAATGTAGCCTCAGATTGCATTTCACTTTTTTGTCATACTGTTATCTCATATTTAACTATTAGTACATTAAAATCTTTCACATCTTTTTCGGTTGAACTGTTTCTTGACGGCAGCTATGTCTCAGAAATCACATGATTTGTTAGGCTATCCTGCCAACATACAAAGAAAATTGAAGCAATCCATCAGGAATTCTCTATTTTACTCTAAATGTTCTACCTCAAATTTTTTCAACATCAACATCCTTTATATTCTTTTCCTTTGCTCTAGTTTTTTATAGAGAGGTGAGACTTCTTGAAATTAACTCCTTCATTTATGCTCTTGATCCCATCTTTCTCTCCTTCATCCTTAAAAAGGCTTTCACTTGATTCTGCTTAAGATATTTTTCTATATCTTTTTCCTTTCACAAAAAGTATTAGTTCCAAGAAGTCTACAAATTATAGGCATTCTTTTTTCCTCTTTTTAATGCCCTTTGATGTGAGGAATTAATATAATCCTAAAATTGTCTCCTTTTGCTAGAAAGGTACCAGAATCTGCTTCTCCTTGTTTCCCTTTTGAATTTCCTGATCCAAAGGAATTCAGAAGGCAGAAAGTAAATTAAAATTCTCTTGGGATGTAACACCTATGAACTGTCAGTACTGACATGTCATCCATGAGAGACCTTTCTGAAATCCTTTCTGAAAGTATAAATTATTGTACTTATTTATCTACAACAATCTTCTGATCTAGAATATGCTCTTCTCCCTGCTTTGTTCCAAACTCCCTGTTTTTCTCCATTACATTTAAGTGCCTTTTCCTTCCCCCTAGATCTTTGTCTTCAGGATTTTTAGATCTAGTGGATGTATTGTCTTCAGAACATAAGTTGCTTGAGAATAGGAACTGTCTTTCTTCTTGTATTTGTATTCATTGGAATACAACTGAATTTGTATTCAGTGCTTCATACACAAATGCTAAATAAATGTTTGTTGATTTGACTTGACTTATATATTTGTTAATATCTCTTTGAAAGTAAACTCCATTCCAGATGGAGATTCTTTCAGATTCTTTCTGAATCTCATGATCATTTAACATAAGGAAGGAGTTTTAGAGACCATTGATATAAAGCACCTCAAGGTTTGTTGTTACATATGTGTACATGAGTGTGAGCAAAAATTAAGATGATCAAAGTGGAAACACTTGATGCATTTCTACTTAAAGGAGTTTTATTTTTTGACTTTTCCCTTTTCATCTAAAAACTAGAGGATCTCAAACCCAAAAAGCTCTTGGAAGTATTTTTTTTGAAGGCTAACCCTTAAATTTGGTTGAATGGGCATTATTTTACAATCAATCAATTACTAAAAACAGAGATACCAGGATTTTCTTTTTTTTCTTTTACTGTAGTAAATTTATGTATTTTTAATACATATTGCTTTATGAAACATGTTGGGAGAGAAAAATCAGATCAAAAGGGAAAAATCATGGGAGAGAAAAAAAACAGAAAAAAAAAATGAACATAGCATGTGTTGATTTATATTCAGTCTCCCTAGTTCTTTTTCTGGATGCAGATGGCATTTTCTGTCCAAAGTCAAAGTCAAAGTCAAAGATCACTGAACTGCTGAGAAGAACCAAGCCTTTCATAGTTGATCATTGAACATTCTTGCTGTTATTGTGTACAATGTACTCCTAGTTTTGCTTGCTTAGCTCAGCCTCAGTTCATGTAAATCTTTCCAGGCCTTTTTAAAATTAAAAAATTTTAAATTTCCATTATTTTTTTTATAGAACAATAATATTCCGTTACCTTCATGTACCACAACTTGTTCAGCATTCCCCAAATGATGGGCATCCATTAATTTTCCAGTTCTTTGCTATCACAAAAACATTTTTGCACATGTGGGTCCTTTTCCCTGCTGGATTTTGTCATCTGAAAATTGTCTGTTCATATCCTTTGATCATTTATCAATGATACCAGTATTTTCTAACACAGATTCAGATAGAGGCATAGAAAATTTGTAAATTCACTACAAAGGCATAGGAAGGAAAGTGCCATCTGCATACAGAGAAAAAAACTGATAAACAGAAGTACAGAATGACTTTGCATATATATATATATATATATATATATATATATATGTATGTATTTGTGTTTAATGATAGTCATTGGGGGGTAAAGAAAAAAGGGAAAAATTTACTTACATGTTTAAAAGGAATAACAAATTGTAAATAATAGATTTGTAGTTTCATGTGCAATCACCTTTTTTTCCATTTTGCTATGGAAATGCTTATTTTATTTCATACTTAAAAATAAAATTTCAAAAAAAGGCTTACAGCCAGCAGACTACTTAGCAAGTAGAGTAGAGTAGTAGTAGAGTCCTGCTGCCTGTAAGCCTATTTTGAAATTTTATGTACCAATGAATTTTCCCCTTCCAGCTATGCTTCTAACTTTTCGAATTTCAACATTATGTCTTACCTGCAGTTTCAATAGAACATCTATACAGCCTATTCACTCTGGAATATCTTTGTGCTGTACCAATACCTTTTTCCAGTGGTGAGCTCTTTCTTGGAACTCCATATTGTAGAGGGGCTCGACTAACCTTAATTACCTTTTAGACTATGTTTCTAATTTTCTGGATTTCAAAACTATGCCTCCATCCTGGCTATATTTTCTTTCTCCACGCTCTCACTTCCATTTTACTTTTGTGCATGATCTTTCTCCATTAGATTGTAAGCTCCTTGAAGGCAGGATCTATCTATTTTTGCAAAGATATTACTTAACACAATGCTTGGCACAAAAAGTGCTTACGTTGCCTTGGCCCCAAGGTGAAAAGAGAAAAGATATCTATTCTAGTCAAGGGATATAGCATAATCTTGTGAAAAGAGTGATGAATCTGGAATCACAGAATCTGAGGTGGAATCCTGGCTCTGCTATTTCCTTGTGTGATGTTGGGCAAGTTATTTAACTTTTTTGATTCTCACTGTCCGCATTTGCAAAACAAGACTAAATTAGACCACATCTGAGGTTCCTTCTAACTCTACATCTATAATCCATTGAGAATTGATAGACTTTTCTTTTTTTTTTTTAATTAAATAACTTTTTATTGACAGAACCTATGCCAGGGTAATTTTTTACAACATTATCCCTTGCACTCACTTCTGTTCCGATTTTTCCCCTCCCTCCCTCCACCCTCTCCCCAAGGATGGTAAGCAGTCATATACATGTTAAATAGATTACAGTAGATCTTGGATACAATATATGTGTGCAGAACCGAACAGTTCTCTTGTGGCTCAGGGAGAATTGGATTCAGAAGGTATAAATAACCTGGGAAGAAGAACAAAAATGCAAGCAGTTTACATTCATTTCCCAGTGTTCTTTCTTTGGGTGTAGTTGCTTCTGTCCATCCTTGATCAATTGAAACTAAGTTAGATCTTGTCTTTGTTGAAGAAATCCACTTCCATCAGAATACATCCTCATACAGTATCGCTGTTGAGGTATATAATGATTTCCTGGTTCTGCTCATTTCGCTCAGCATCAGTTCATGTAAGTCTCGCCAATCCTCTCTGTATTCGTCCTGCTGGTTGATAGACTTTTCTTAAGGGAGAAAAAAAGGGAGAGTTAGTTTTTCTATAGTTTGATGCTGCTGCATGAAAACACTACCTTCCTAAAAGAAATAAACTTAAGCCTCTAGGCTTTAAGTTAAAAGAGAGATGGCAGAATTCACTCTTCCATTTTTGAGTTAGAGTTAGACATTCAGTTGAGAACTCCAGCTGAAGCCAGAAGCTAGGAGAGAAGTTTCTCAATTTTCTGCTCAATGGAACCATAGCTGGCCAGTAATGTTGCCCTATCAGTGGCCATGTGAGACTAGTAAGGAACAACATCCAGCAGGAATTATAGCCCACAATCACTCACCATTCAGACTATGTTCCTGCCATCACAGTGGAACACATACCCAGTAAGCCTTGTGATGATGTGGGCAAATGACATTAATAGTCTGCAGTGTGGGAAGCATAAATTGCCACTCTAAAACATGTGTCCTGATCACATGATTTCTTTATATATGCACTATGCTATGAATATACCCTAGGTATGTCCATTCTTCCAACTGATGGTGTAAGAGTTAGGAATGAGCTTACATGTAAATTTATTTTGTACCCCTTAAAGTACTAGATAAATGCTGGCTGTGGTTATTAACCAGTTGGTGCAAATGAGATGGAAGAGTCATGATGTGGCTGATGTAGCACCAGATGATGAGCACCAAATGTTGGGTTCGGTCATGTGAAGAATTCACAATGGCCATTCTCTTTGACAAAAGATAGTTTTTTTTTGTTTTTTGTTTTTTTTAGAAGAGGTTACAAGACAAAATGAAGAGATATAATAGATATCAGGAATGGTAAATATGAAATAGAGTGGAAGAGTACATAGCAAAGAAAGGGATTTTAACAATTAATGATTAAAAGAACAAGTTCCCTAGTAGAACCCATAATTAGTCAGGAGAAAGGAAATACCCCATGAGATTGGGACATGCTCTTAGTTGGCAGATTAAACCATAAAAGGGATTTAGCACCTAAAAGAGTTAGTTATAAGAAGGAGAAATGGGAATTGAGAGGATAGTGGGGGGATAAGGAAAGACACTATGAAGCATGGTAGGGGGATCAGAGGAGAAACACCACACGGCATGGGGGAGGGGCAAAGGAAAGAAACCCTGAAGCAGATTTTTTGGCCCAAAGGAGGGCAGCAATGATGACATGAGCCAAAAGCAGATTTATAGGGGAAAAGTTTTTTTAATAATAATTTTTTATTTTCCAAGACACAGGCAAAGATAGCTCTCAACATGCACTCTTGCAAAACCCTGCGTTCATATTTTTCTCTTTCCTACAAATCCAGTGTAGGTTGAGCGCGTGCAGTTCTTCCAAACAGCTCTTTATTTATCAGGGATGGTGGGCGTTTGACCCCGGAGACACGGCGGGCATTTCTGACAGGAAATAGCGGGGCTGTCCGTGAACACCGCGGAGAGCGAGCTTCGGGGGTCTGGCTAGCCCACCTCCAGGGGTGACGCCCTCATCACTCCACACCCCACTCGTTTTCCTCCTCCTCCCTCTCGCTCTTTCCTTCTCTTTCCCCTTTCTTCCTCCTTCTCCAAGCGCTCGCTAAGGGACGACCCCTGACTGCAGCACCGCCACAAGGGCAAGAACCCCACAGGGCTAGCCTTCAAGGGATCCCCAAGTCTCAAACTTCTAACCTATAAAACGAAGCGGCTGTATTTGAATGGCCTCTAAAGTCCCTTCCAACTCTTAATTAGGGTCTCTCCTGGTTTTCCCTCTTCCCAGGCTCTGCCCTTCCCGAAGCCCCAGCTCTGAGCGCCGGCGCACTAGGGATGCGGAGTGCTACGGAGACGGGAGACCTCCGCGGCGTCCTAGAGAGGCGGGGAGAGGGCCCCGTAGGGAGGGCGCGCCGCACGCACGCACGCACGCACGCACGCACGCCTCGCCTGCTCTCGGCCGCGGCGCCGGGCCTCCCTTCCGGCGGCCCGCGGCGCCGTGCTCCTCTTCTGGCTCGGGTGAGTGTGAGGCAGCCGGGAGGGAAGCTGGGCGGCGGGGCGGGGCCGGGACCCGAGGATCCCAGCTCCCCGCCCTTCGCGCCCCCCTCTCGCAGGGCTGCCGGTCCGATGCCTCGTTTTCTGTTTATATTCGGAACTGATCCGGACCTCCGACTGCCGACGCCGCCCACTATACTGAGGGGGAGCCGAGGCTCGGACTGGAACCCAGGACTCCCTACCCCGGGCCAGAGCGTTGTCTTCGGAACCCAAGCCCGCGGGCGCTGGAGGGGGAGGGGAGTCGGGGAAACGGTCTCTGTTCTTTTAGCTTTAACTGGAAGTAGTGTTTATGTTGTCATTCATTTGGACTAGGTGCGGTGTTAACGTTTAAAAGTAAAGTGTTCTGCCCCTCCCCCTAACTCTACCAACCACAGGCAAGACAGTGGAACTTTTTTTTTTACAATCTTTTTTTTTTTTTTTTTAATTTAATAGTCTTTTATTTACAGGATATATGCATGGGTAACTTTACAGCATTAACAATTGCCAAACCTCTTGGAACTTTTTTTTTTTTTTTATTCTTTTAGTACTCTTAAAAAAAAATAAACATTTATTATTTATTTTTAATTTAAAAAAAATTTAAGTTCTCAATTTGGAAAAATATTTTCATTAGGAAACAAAATAATAGGAACCACAACCCTCTCAGTCTCTCAGTCTCACTTTGCCGATTGTTTTATGCTACTGCCCAAGCCTGGTAGAGAGCAGGCTGTGAGCTCTGGCACTGTCAAGAATTAGGATCGTTTGAGTAAACGCTTTCCTGTCCTAGGGTCTTAGTTTTGCTCTTTTGTAAAAATTGATGGCGTTGGATGAGATGACGAAAGCTGACATTTATAGAGTATATAGAATATAGTTAGATATTATTTCTCATAGCAAGCCCTCTCGGTAAATAGATACTGCTATTATTCTCGATTATCCTGGTGAGGGAAGTGATCAGATTTATTATTGCTAAGTCTCTAAAGCAGGGTTTGCTATCGGGTCTCCAAGTCCAGCGTTCCAGATCTTTATCACCTTGTGTCTGCTAGAAGGAGGGGATCGGTAAAGTACTTTCTTACTCTGATGTTTTCAGTTTCCCCCCCTGTATTTCAATATGTTATTTATTTATTTATTTATTTTTTACGTTTCCCTTTATGATTTCGTCTTCCTTTGAGTTCTTAACAATTTTTTTAAAACTTGACCTTCCGGGTGATTTTCATTCATTTAGTGACATTTTTCTTTTTTTAAATGTATGTATTTACTTAAAAGATAAATGCAAAATCAGAAGAAACGAAGGAAAAAGAAAGACATAAAGGAAAAAGAAATTAGTCATATGTCCAGTACTTTAGGAAGGATTCAAAATATGTAACAATAAATTTTTACTTGAAGAAAGCTTATGTAATAATAGAAAACATTGTATTCATAATTATCCATCTTTTCTTTGCTTCTTTATAGATTTTTTTTGTCCTCTGATGTGCACTTTTTTACTTTATTTTTCTTCCTTCCTCCCACCTCCCCAACAGGCTACAGTTAATCTATCTATACCTATATGTATACACACATATACACATATATGTACACTTGCAAATATACACACGTCTCCTGGTAAATTTTATCACAATTTTGTTCAGTTTCGATGCCAGAGGTGTGACAAACCTTAGACACCATCCCCTCCAATCCCCTCCTTTTATAGCTAGGGAGACAGACTTGCAGAGGTAGAAAAGACTTGTCCACACAAGAGAACTGGAACTCTTAAAAAACTAAATGGAATAAACATTTATTAAATCCTTTATATATGCAAGGCACATACTGGGGAGGAAGAAAGTTTGATTTAGTACCCTGTTCCTGAGATCTTTGCCCAGTAATTTTTCCTCAGATTTTCTTGGAGTACTTGTTCTGGAGCTCTCCTTTGTTATAACTGTAACATCCATTATTTGTGTATGGGTTGTTTCCCCAGTGGATTGAAAACTACTTCAGGATATTTCTTGTCATTTTTGTCATCCATGTGATTACCAACAGTGCCTTGCACCTACTATGTTTAATAATTGCTTAATTGAACTGGGAAACATGACATACATAAATATGATGAATAAATGACAGATAAGACAGACTAATATATGATAAATGCATTATAGAGATGCTAAACAGCTTGGGAGAAACTACAGGTGAATGGCTTGAATCACTTGGCCTTATAACTGCTATAGCTTACTGGAAAGCCCACTCACCCTGAGGGGAGATGGCCACAGTAGCAATAACATCCACAACTGCAATTTTTTTCTGAGCTTCCTTGGCCTCCTAATGGTAACCCTCCTCTGGAATCAATTCTCCTGTTCTCTTTGATAGGCCAGAAACCATAATGAATGAATCTCAGTACAATCCTCATTCCCCTGTCACCTGCAGTAATAGGCTAGGTTGTAATTATTAATAGAAGTTACATAAGTCTTGCTTCTTCCAATCTGCTGGCTTTGGGAGGGAGGAGAGGGGGGGAGAAGAGAGCAGGAACCTCAGCAACACGGAACCTGTGAACTTCTTCCCTGGAATTTGTCTTTAACCAAGAATTCAGATCTTTGTTTTTCCTTTATTCCTCCCAAACTTTTTTCTTCCTGAAGGTGAGGCAGAGAAAAAAATAGCCAACAGGGAGGACAATCCTTTTTCCACTGAAGAAATTCTTTTTCTCTATTTGATTACATCAAACATTTATTGAGCATTATAGCTAATTTTCTGTGTTGTTCCTTTCCCTCTCTTCTGTATCTTATCTCCCTCCCCCCAAAAAAGTCTTAAATGTTTTAATTTGCAGGCCTATCTTTTTGCCTGTCCTTGGAGAAATCTATTTAGACTTAGGCAAGTTACTGTAGCTCTTTCCTTTTGAGTTTTCCTGTCTATAAAATGAGGATTTAGAATGGCTATTTAAGTCTCTTTCAACTCTTTGTGTCTGGTTCAAATAAGAATAGAGTCCTTGGAGTAATTAAAACTTGAAAGCTGAGCTGTAGAATCTTAGATCTAGAAGGAACCTTAGAAATAGACCAAACCTCTTGCTTCATACATTGACAGACTAATTTAGAAAAGTCAAAGGACTTGCCCAAAATCACATGGAATTAGTGGCAGACCTGAGAACTTAATTCCATAATTCCTAGTCCTTTATTCTTTCTTTATCAGAATATGCTTTTATGGTTATTTTAATGTAGCCAATACAACAGGATCACAGAAGGGAGCTCCCCAGAGTTTGTTGTATCATCTAATTTAATTATTTTCCTAAATTTCTATTGCTAAGTTTCTGTGATTCTATTCCTGTGTATAATATATCCTCAGAAACCAGGTTCTCTTAGAGCAGATCACTTATATGACAGTTGATTTAATCTGCAAAGCTCAGATTTGACAGTTGAAAGGAAACTTTTGCTTCCATTATCTGAAAGCCACTTAACACAAATTGACTTGGTAGAGAGAGTGGTGGGTGGTAAGATGAGAGTGCCCTTCTTGGTATTCTGTGTCTATTAATGGTGCTATTTTTCACTTTGAGTCAGAATATCGAAATTATCTTTGATCCCCTCCATTCCCTTGTCCTTCACATCCAGGAAGTCATCAAATTCTGTTATTTTTTAAAACACTTTTTTCATTTGCTTTTCCTTAGTGTCGTTGCACAGATCCTCATGCTTATTAGTAATATTTTAATTACTAAAGTTCTTGCCTCTTGTCTCAATCCACCTTCTAGTCCATTCTCTAACACTATTGCTATAAATTTATTATTGTCTCTATTGCTTACTGAGTCAAATTCAGACTCCCTAATCTAGCTCTGAAGCTGTCTCTTTCCTTTCTTTCCTTATTTACCAGCATTCTCCTAGAGGAATGCTATCTTTGAGCTAAACTGGATTGCTTAGCCTTTGAAATATGCTATTCTTTCCAACTGGAGCACCTTCAAATCTTAAAAGTCTACTTGCCCTTTAAGTTTAGTCTCAGGCACAGCTCAAGAATCTTCTTCCTGCTAGAAGTGATCTTGCTCTCTTGAATTCCTCCGTGACTTTGTACCTCTTTTGTGGCCCTTGTCACATACTATCATCTTTTATAGTTCTTTATAATTATATTTAAATTTATTTCTTCTATACTATTGTGAATCCTTTGTGGACAGTCAGTCATATCCTTATGATATGAAGACTGAATCAGTTTAGAGTATAGACAGCTTTGACTTGTTATTAACATATTAGGTTCAACCTGCTGGGCCAAATTTGGGTTAGCATGAAGTTCCCCACCTCCAGAAGCAGGTACAGTATTGGCTGGTTTGTAGCATACCCACGTTCTGGTTTTGTTTGTTGGTTGGTAGCTATGCATTGGGAGATAGAAAATGGAAAAACGAATTTGGTAAAAGAATATTACTCATAGATCTTGTGGGTGATGTGTAGGTGTTCCATATTTTTTAATAGTCAACAAGCATAATGATTGGATAGATCCAGACTCTTCAAATGATATCTATATGCTTTTATTTTGGTTTGGCCCATGAAGTTGCCCCTTTCCTTGGATCAGGGTTTTTTATGAGGTGAATTCTTTAGCAGTTGGGGAAACCTATAGCTGCTACAGAATAATGTTTTAAATATGCAAAATAAAATAGATAGGATTCCAAAGGAAACCAATTATATCGAAATATAGTTCTCAAAATTAAAAAAATAAATTCATGGACCCAAACTTAAGAACCTCTTCATAGACATGGTGTAATTCTTTTTTGCTTGTGGTAACTTGATAAAAATAGATCAGAGAATGAATTCTCCTTTGAGAGGACTGTTGCTACTGTGACATTCTTGGAATTGATCTCTTATGGTAGAAGGAATTTGGGAGTCTGTGCACTACTTTATCAGTTTTCTAAATTGTCACCCTATCGTAGGAGATTGAAGATATTGACAAAGCCATCGTCAGTGTGGAAAATCTAATAACAGAAAATTACCCAAAATATTCTAAGGGCATTGTGGGTCTTTCCCTATTCTTTTACCTTGTATGAGTTTATTCTCATTTCCTATAATATGCCCCAGAAACGATATCTGTGGTGTTCTTCTTTTATATAATATAAGATTGTTCTCTCTGTGAGCAGGTTTCTTGGGGAGGTTTTCGGAGGCAGCCTTAGTTTCGGTTCAGAGTAATAATCACTCCAAATACAGCCAGCTGATAAAATCCAAACGTTTATTTCTCCAGGAGCTATTGCAGCTTTGTCCTTTGCTTCTGCCTCTGCTTTCTTTAGCCTCCAGCCAGCACAAAGATGGAAGATGGAATGAATTTGACTCCACCTTCAAGAGTGGGCTTGTGGGCTTCTGAATCTCCCAGAGTGCTCTGTATCTGTCCCAGAGTGCCTCTGTGTCTGTCCCAGAGTGCCCTTTAGCCCTGAGAGCTTCTTGCTTATATGAACTCTCTAAAGGTGTGAACACAAGCATTGTTTCTATCAGTTCCACTTAGTACCTTGTTTCAAGTTCTGACCCATAACATCTCCTTGTAAGATCAGATAAATCATACTGAACCATGCTAAATTAGATAATTATTGTCTCTATCAACTCTAATGAGTTAACACTTTGTAAGGATTCCAAAGGGTATCTACTCTTATTCCCATTCCTCTTTTAATATTTGGAAAAAGCTCTTGGTATACATGATTAAGATCAAGAATGATACAGACTTAACTGAGTATGCTTCTTGGTATTCCAGGAATAAACTAAGATGTCACTTAGTGACTAGACTGCCACCTTGCAGCCCAGTAGGTCTTGATTTTATTAACTTCTGGAAGATTGCCAGAGTGTTCAAAATCTGAAGGGTGTTATGTACTATGACTTAAATGCTTCTGTTTAGTCTAGATGGCTATTTCTCTATACAGCACCCTATGTTTTGCAGATAAAATTTAATGTAATTTTAAAGTTCATTTTGATAAATATTCCAACCCAGGTCAGTTTTTAGAAGGTCAGATATTAGAGAAAAGGGGAAACTAGTCTCAGATAGTGGTCATATTCTGCACTTGGTTTTTAGGATGCTGAACCTCTGATCTACTTCTAGGATCTCACTTCTGATGAATGTGCTGGTCCTAAGGTACCCTGATGGGGAAGGAGGGTCTAGTTCAGAGAGGGTTCTGTGGGGAATGGTATTCTTTGAGGTAGGCCAAACCTCCCTCTTGGCAAGTGACTCCCAAGTTACAGGCATGGAAATATACCCATAAAGTATCACAACTTCTCTGATGCTGTTGGCAGAAGAGAGCAGGTATGGTGGTACCTAAAATGTCGTAGGAGGTTACAGAAACCACACAGGAGCCCTAAAATCAGCAGTCTTCCCTGAGTTTGAGTGTTGGTGGTAGCATCCCCAGATCTTCATGTTCTGAGGAAGTCAGCCAGTTCAATGGCAGTCCAGCCCAGGAAATCTCTGGGAAGTCTCCAGCCCTGATTGCCCAGTCCTTGCTTTTCCCTGCTGTAACCCATGTTCAAGCTCAGCTTCTTAAACTGTAGTTTGAGACCCCACATGAGATCTTGTAACTGAATGTGGAAGAAATTGTAATTTATTATCAGTAAATGTTTGATTTGATTGCCTATACCTATATATCCAGGATCACGTAAAAATGTCTTGGGTGACAAGGGTCTGTGAGTGGAAAAAGTTTAAGCTCTGCTCCAGAACATGATTCAAATTCCTTAGCATGACATTTAAAATCCTTCAAAATTTGGTTCTGATTTATTTTCCATATTTTTTTCATATAACTCTTATTTAAATTGTGTGTGTTAGTTAGATTAGCCTACTTGCTGTTCCAGAGGTGGGAAATCATCTTTTGCCTCTGTGCACATACAAGCTGTGTCTCATGTCTAGGAGGGGAATGCTGTCTCTTCTTACCATTGATCTTTCAAATCCTTGTCTTCCTTCAAAGATAAATTTGGGTGCCACCTCTAGATTCACATTTCCTGATCTCCCTGGCTAATTTTGTTTTGGTCTTTATATCCCTAGCATCTAATATGTTCTAGTTAATGTTCTTTCCTCCCTCAAATTATCTTGTACTTATCTGTTTATATATATGTTATGCCTTTCAGTAAATCCTTGAAATCATAGACTTTTTATTTTGTTTTGTTTTTGGATCTTTGCCACATAACACAATGTCTTATACCTGGTACATGATTAATAAATGTCTATTAAATTAAATATTGGGGGTTGGGATGGAAATTTGCCTAATAATTATTGTGATGCTATGGAAATAGATGACATTTCAGTGAAATATTGTATAGAGGGAGAAGAAAGGAGAGCTGAAAACTGGACCTTAAAATAGGTTAATATTTAGGAAGTGAGAAAAGAAGGGTAAGACAGTCAAAGAATAACCAGAGAGAAAGCCCAGCTGAGACAGTTTCCTGAAACCAAAGTCTCATTTTAAAAGTCAGTCATTATTTTCAAGTGGGGAATATCCCCATCTTCTGGACTTCTAGGGAATCACCATAAATGTTTTTGTTGTATTTAGCAGTGCCTGGTTTAAATATGTCCCACTTATGAGTATGAATACCATCCCAGGAACAAAGACCCTCCATTAGCATCTGTTTTTTATTTTGTCATTTTCTACTGAGCTTAACTTTAAAAAAAGAAAGAAGGTGGAAGCAGAGGAAAGAATGTTTATTGCTGCCTGCAAAAATCCTTAGGAAATCTCATATGGGCCCTGTTTACTTCACTAATAAGAGGTTATGAGAAAAACTGAGACTCCATTGTTTCTACAATATGCTAGGAAAGAATAGAAACTGCGTGAAACCACAGGTGGTAGTACTGGAAAGTTAAGAAAGCAAATCAGTCTCAAGACTACTTTGAAGGACTTCTGAAAAATGCTATCCATACCCAGAGAAAGAACTGATTGTGACTTAGTACAGGACTGAAGCATATTTTTTTTTTTTTAAACTTTATTTTTCTTGAGGGTCTTTTTTTCTTTCTTTCACAGCATAACTTATGGAAATGTTTTGTATAATTTCACATGTGCTTTCTCAATGAAAGAGGATGAGTGTGGGGAGGGAGGAAGGGAGAGAAATCTACAACTCAAAAGTTTTTAAAACAGATGTTAAAAATTGTTTTACATGTAACTGGGGAAAATATATATATATATATATATATATATATTTTTTAAGAAAGTAGATCAATCTTTGGCACCTTTAAAAGAAAAGAAAGAGTATGTCAGGGAGTTAAGCCTATGCTGAGAAGTTTTTGAGTGTTTAAACCAGAACCCAGCCTTCCACAGTCTCTTATCTCTCATCTAAACCTGTTCTTTTGGAGCCATTACTAATGTCTGAGATTCCAGTGCTTAAAGGGTAGGAAAAGAACAAGATGAGACAAGAGACAAGATTTTTATCCTATTAACAATGATTTGGATCAAGGGTACATGTAGTCCTGAAATAGGGGACTGAATACATTTTTTAAAATTGCTAATCTATCTTGCCCTTGATTCTGTCTTTTCCAATCTTCTTTTAGACCTTGCTCCATCTAGTACCTTCTTCACCTATATTTTCCTCCATATTTTATTTTTCTACTGACTCCTTCTAATTCCCTCAAATTGTTTTTCTTTCTCTCCTATCCCTTTCACTGTTAAACATTTTAGAAAGACTAAATTTCACTTGCTTCCTTATCATTCACTGACCATTTTACTTCTCTTACAAAAATACCTCCAGAGATGCCTTTCTGATAAAAACACTAAACCCTCAGCCTTACATTCAAGTCTTTCAGAAATCTGGTTTCAACCTACTTTTCCAGCCTTTTCTCATATTACACTTTGACATGCTTTGCACTTCACAGTGCTATTCCTCTTGCCTGGAACAAGAAGCCTCCACATCCTTCCCCCAAGAAGCCTTTTCTGTCTTAAAATCTTCCATGGTTTTCCAGGGTCCCCCTCACCCCCATAAAATTCCTCCTTTAAATTACTGTGTGTTTTCTTAACTTTGTATATATGGTATTCCTTAATTGTATGTAAGACTGAAAAGCAAGGAGCTTTTTTTTTATTTTTTCTTTTCCCTTTTCTGTCCCTACAATTGGTAGGCACTTAATATCTTCATTTTCATTATCTCTTATCTGCTTCTTCCTTGCTATTTACAGATATGTTCAGGTCTTCTCTATCTCTTCATTTGACCTTTTCACTTCCTCAAAATAAATTTTTTCTCTTTTCACAGTCAAACTAGAAAATGACTTATAGGTTCATTACTTTTACTTCCTTACTTGCCACTTCTCTTTAAAAAAATGTTTTATTAAGATTTTTTAAGATTATTTCCCAATTACCTCCTCCCTCACTAGAACAAAGAATAAAGTTAATGTGTAGGCCACAGAGGATTTCACACTTGGGAGTTTACTACTTTCCCACCAAGGGGAGGTGGCTGTGTTTCAACTTTTGTTCTCAAGATTCAAGATTGGTCAGAGCATTTAATGGCATTTTAGCATTACTTCCTTCATAATTCTTGAAATACAATTTCTGATCCCACCACTGACCAACTGCTTTTTTCCTGGTTATTAATGATTTTTTAAATTGTTAATTCTGATTCTTTTCTCAATTCTTTTTATTTCTTGACCTTCCTGCAATTTCATTCCTGTTGACCACTCCCTCCTAGAGACTCTCTTTCCTTGGTTTTCTTGGTCTTTTCTAGTTTTCCTCCTGTCTAATTTCCTTCTCAGTCTTTTTTGCTGTATTGTTGTCTATGTTTTCCTAAAACTGGCCGTCCCCCAGAACTCTGATCTAATTTATTTTTTCCCTTTAACTCTTTCGGTGATCTCATCAGCTTGCAAATTTCTCCTACCTCTATTTATCTGGCCCTATTTTTTCTCCATTTTCCAGTGCTGTATCACAATCCACGGGAATATCTTGCAGTCATTTCAAACTGAAGAAAAACTAACTCTCTGAGAGGTCAGATGACAAGCCCCAAAATAGACAAATTTTGTATTAAAACTTGGCCTAGAACTTAGGTCTCTTAAATTACAGGGCCAGTTGCTGTTTGAGGGTAAATGTGCAAGATATTGTGGTATTTAATATTTCTTAAATCTTTTGTAAAGTCCCCAGTGCCTATTTCCTTTTACTAAAGCTGATCCTCATCTTTCTCATACTTTAAGTCTTCCTCATACTTAAGTCTTCTTCATTCTCCTAGTCTGTCATTTCTCTTCTTCACTGAGTGCTCTCCCAGACTGGGAGGTATCCATAGTAATTTCTTTGATAACATCAAGACTACAGAATTCCTCATTTGTTTAGTCATTCAGGCTAATTCCTTACCCAACAGAATGCTAACTCCTCCCATCTGTTTCTTTCTTTCATCCAGACCATGGAATGTTTCTGCTGATTGGGTCTACTCAGAATTTGGAACTGGAAGGAATCTTTGAGATCACCTCATTTTAAATAGGGAGGGAATTGTCATGAGGCAGAAAGGATTAGATTTGGTTAACTTCAGAGGACAATGGGAGAAATTGCGGAGAGATATTTTAGATCAGATATAAGGAAAAACTTGTTATGGTTCAGTTGTTTCGTTTGTGTCTTTGTGATCCCATATGAGGTTTTCTTAGGAAAAATACTATAATAGTTCAGTATTTCATTCTCCAGTTCATTTTACTGGTGAGAAAGCTGAGGTAAATGGGATTCAGTGACTCTCCCTGGGTCACATAAGTGTCTGAGGTCAGATTTGAATTCAGGGAAAGGACTCTTCCTCACTCCACCTTGCTTCCCCAAACAAAAATTTACTCACAAAGTTGTTCCAAAGTGGAATATATTATCTTTGGAAATGAAAGAAATTAATATTGTACAATTATATTAATAACTATTAATTTGTGATTCATCCTTCCTATTTTTGTGAAGACCCCACTCCTGAAAAGGTCATTTCCATCTCTCAAGGGTATAACTGAATTGGTTATTTATTTCCTGACTCTGAGGCTTCTACCTGAGTTGGGACCCTCACTTTTGTTTATAGGATTAACAAAGTATGGGGGCTGGGATTCTTTTATTTATAGAATACATAAAAGAAAGGGAACTTATTTATAGAGTAAATGAAAGAAAGGTTACTCTGGAAACAAAAGCCAGCCCTTGCTAGAGACTTGTCTCCTTGTGCTTGACCCACCCTTCATTAGAGTTTAAGGTGATCCAGCTCATTAAGGAGAAAACTAGCCAGAGAGGTCCAGATTCCATGAGGTGGCTGAGTCACACAATCTAGCTATGTTCTCAGTGGGAGGTATAGCCCATCTCATTAAATGTCCACCAATCAGGATCAGTTTCCCATGTCTGGGGAGTTCCTTGTCAAAAGGAACACAATTGATTTAAGTTATTTCAGAGTTTACCTTAGAGTGTTTAATTATCAAGAGAAACCATTAACCATCAATTTATTGATTATTGGCTATCTTAATTAATAAATTGATTAATAAGACCTGGAGGAGACCTTACCTCTTGGAATTTTATTTACAATGCTAGAGGTCTTTAAGACAGGGCTGAATGACTACAAATTGATACTATCTCACTTTAACTGAACCCTTCCCACTGTATAACAGTCCTGTTATTCTTAATCTAGTCACTTCTTAGCATATTTCACAGAGAGACTGTGTCAGACACCTCCTTGTCTTCCATCCTTTGACTGACTGCCACTCAGTCTGTTCCTCAGCTCTAGACCTTTCTAGGAATTTACCTATATTCTCTATCTTGTCACAGGAGAGGTGGCATTCCTTGCCAAGGGTTGCTTCTGTACTCATACTCTATTCCATTCCCTTCTGTCTTCTCCAGGCCCTTTATAAATTTTCTTTTCTTTCCTTTCATCTTTTATCTTTCCCTCTCTACTGGCTCCCCTTAGCAGTGTATGAAAGATCTCTTCTGGCTTTTATGGACTTGCACAATCCTGTTGGGTACTACTGGGGCACTTTGTTAGTAGTTGTGGCTGTATGGATGTACTTCCCCAGTGAAGAAGTTGTTCATTGGATCCATGAGAGCCAGACATGCACCCAACTTTGCTGATATGGATTATTGTGATAGCCTCCTACCTAATTTTCTTTCCTCCAGTCTTCCCATTCCCTAACAAATAAAATATAAATCCCTTAGCCCAACCTTCCGAAGTTTGACTATAAACTCCTTCTATAATCTTTCTTCATACTATACCCTTTTATTTATTCTGTGTTCCAGACAAACATTCTCCAAACTTGTTTCATGTGTGCTTGATTCTTTGCCTTTGTTCATGTTATCGTTTGTGCTTAAAATACCTTTTCTTTCTTCTTTCTTCCTGCCCAATTCTCCACGTTCAACCCACCTGTCAAAAATCTAAGCTCTTTTAAGACTCTGCTGAAATGTTAAATGCTTCTTTTATAAAGTCTTCCGTGTCTTTCTAAGCCATCTGTAAATGCTTTTTCTTTTTTGAATCCTCAGAATTCTGTACTTGACTTAAGCATTTCTAATTTCTATTAATTTGCATTGTACACTCCTTTTTTCCCCTAGTAGATTCCCCCTCATGACCATAGAGACTCTTATTCATTCATCTTTGAATCTCCCCTACTATCCAATTCTTTGAATCTTATAAATGCTTATAGATATTTATTAAAATCAACTGAATTTAATTCCCTGATATTTTTGTTCTTTAACGTGTTAAATATCAAATATTTTCATTATTTTACCTCCAAACATTTTATGTTTTTAAAAAATGTTGCTTATTTTCCCATCCTGATTTTTCCATAGACGCATGCTAAAATGAAGAAATGGCAGCTCTTCAAGCAACAGAGTCCCCTCCTGGCTCGGCTTCTCTCAGCTGTTCATCATTTGAGACACAACATGTTAACAGAATGGTGTTCCACGATTTCCATGAATCACAATCCAGTACTTCATTTATTCATTTGTTTGTTCAGCAAGTTTTTATTGAGTTTCTGACATATAGGCTTGTTAAATGTAACTCTCTGGTGGGCACCAAAGGTGATTTAAAGAATTCTAAGAGTTTCTGCCTCCCAGGGATTTATTTGTCTAGCTGGGCATATTCCAAAAGCCTGACTCTGGTGACTAATTAGATAAAATGGATGAAGTCAAGGGAATAGTTAAAGATCATGCTGAAGTTTTGAACCTGTGTTATTGGAATAAATGGTTATGCACTGATTGAATTAGGAGAGATGGTAAGGAAAGCACATTTTGAGTTGAGTTTGGAGTGGTAATAGACAAATAGCTATGTTCTACAGATATTCTGGGGGCTTTATTGAAATATCTTTTGGGGGCTTTATTGAAAGTTTGTGATTGGTTTGCAGTACGGATTTCACTTTTATCAGCATAGACGTAGTAGTTGAAGATGGGACAAAATTTCTAAAGAAAGTGGTGTGTAGAAAAAAAAAGGAGGCTAAGAACTAGGCCACAGAGAATGCCTGCCTGTAGAGTTGGTGGTGGGGTAGCAAGAGAGTATCGAGGTGATATAATAATCAGAGTGCTGGCCCTGGAAGTCAGGAAGACTCTTCTTCCTGAGTTCAAATACGGTCTCAGACACTTATTAGCTGTGTGGCCTGGGTAAGACAATTTTGTTGGCCTTAGTTTTCTCATTTGTAAAATGAGCTGGAGAAGGGAAATGACAAACCCCTCCAGTATCTGCCAAGAACACCTCAAATGGGGTCAGAGAGTCAGACCCAATAGTAAAATGACTGAACAGCAACAGCACAAGAGAGAAAATTGACTCATCACTTACAATTCTGAGCTTTTGTTCTCAGACTCCAATTTATTATGGCTTCTTTGGTAACCTAATCCCATAATTAAAAAACCCGTTTTTTTCTTTATATTTGTGGAGGAGATGGACTGCAGGTCGCATCCACTCATTTATTCTTTAAAAACCTAGGATGACATATCTATTGTAAATGTTTAATTGACTGTTGGGTGATTATTTTATAATATATAATGGAGGGGAGAGAAAGATAGTCACTAAATGGGGATTCCTTATTGGGATTATTGGAGGTATATTCTTATTTGTGGATCCTTTCTCACCCCTTAGCTCCATATGCTCCCAAGGTTCCCACACTTCTTCTTAAGGAAAATTCAGGAGACCAGGTGATGGCAGCAGCACCCTTGACAACCAGGTCTCAGGTAAGTTCCCAGTTTCCTAAGTGTGATCTTCACTCTGTCCCTCAGCATTTCTCTCCAGCAGTGTCCTCTCCAGGGATCCAAGTTCCAGCTCCCTCCATAAAAGGCCAGACCCATTCTTTGGGTGATAGTTACAGGCTAGTATTATTATTCCATTTATTTAGCAGGCCTGGGTTCTAATCCTGATTTACTAATTAAACTGCATGTTAGGAAGTCACTTTTCCTCTCTGATTCTCAATTTCCTCCTCTATAAAATGGTGAAGTTGGAAGCAATATATTTAGGGGAAAGAACAGTAGATCTGAAGTTAGAAGACCCAGGGTTGAATCTTGCCATTTAAAGCCTGTGTGATATAATCTTTCTGGATATCATTTTCTTCACCTGTAAAATGAATTTAGATTAGATGATTTCTGAAGTCCTTTCTTGCTCTGATTGCTATGAGCCTGTGGCTGGATGATTTTCAAGGAATCCCTTCCTGCTCTTCCTTCCCTTCCTTCTTTCCCTCTCTCCTTCTCTCCCTCTCTCTCTCCCATCACCATATAGGAAGTCTGAGGTCAAATTTGAATTCAGATCCTCCTGACTTCAGGGTTGGTACACTATCCACTATACCAACTAGTTGTCCCTTCTTTTTCTTTTTCTTTTCTTTTCTTTTTCTTTTTTTATTTAACAGCATCTGTGATTTCTTTGGTATTTGTAACACCTGGTGAAGAAGTTTTCCCAGTGCAAATTAGCTGCTTAGGGTCTTAGAACCCAACTTTTCTAATTTTTATTTCCTTTACTTCCTTTGTACTCTTTTGTTTTGGGATCCATCCTTGTAACTATCCAGTATATACTCCATACAACCTCAAAACCCTTGATTCCTGCAGATGCCCTTCCCCATCTTTCTGTTGCTGCCAACTTTGCCCATCATCCTGGGGCAGCCTGGTGGAATTATCCCCAGGGTAGCAGGACCCTGTTGTTTTAGGAGTCGGTGATGTTTGCGGATATGGCCATATATCTCACACCAGAGGAGTGGGGGCAATCTGACCCTACTGAGGGAGCCCTCTACAGGGATATGATGCTGGAGAGCTGTGGAAATGACGTCTTGTTGGGTAAGGATTCTCCCCAGTTCCACTTCACAGTTATTAACCCTATTTCTCTTTACCCCTTTTGTTCATGAATATGAGAAATTCAATATTCCATCAGACCAGGTGTCCATTAAGTGGATATTCATTCTCTGGAAGTTCAGTGGGACCAATGCTTCCTTTTGGGGCAAATGTGATAATTAATGAAGTAAACATCTCAAACATGTTTCCTTCAGTGAATGAGTGCATGAAAAGGTAATAAAAAAACTTAAGTGATATAGGTACAAATACAAAAGTGAGACTGTACCTGCCGGCTGTTTGGGAGAGACTATTTCTAATCCCTGAGAGGGGTGAAGCAGAAGGGCTTGAGAGGTCCAAGGGGAGCAAAGATTCTGGGCTCCTTCCTGAAATAGTTGGAAGGGAAAGGTCAATGTCTGAAAAAGAGAGGGGACATTGGCAGAAGGGTTGGGAGAGAAGGGCACCAGACAGCATTTGCTTTACAACCTCTGACATCATATTGGGTCTGTGAAATCAGTTGAAAGGAAAGAAGAGCCCTTTAATGTTTAATTTTACATGTTTTAGGCAGCTTAGATTTGTTTGTCCTTGTACTAAATTGTTTTTTCTCTTGGAATCACGTATTGAGTTCTAGTTCTCGTTCCTCAAGAAAAATTTAACTAGATTTGAGAAACTACAGAGAAGGCAACCATATGAATGTCATTTAGTTTATATAGCACCCTTATAATTTTTCAGAGATTCAAAAATTTGGTATTTCAAGAACTGCTGGCTCAGAGAATGTGAATCCTAAGGGAGTAACTTGTTTGCTCTCAGCATCCTGTCCAGTCTGTTATATTGCTTCAAATGATTTGCCACTGCCTGTACCTACATGCTTTTCTCATAAGAAAAAGTTCTCAGGTTTGGGAACAAGAACTGCTCTCAATCAGAACTGTATTTCAGATAGAGATGATCATAGAGCATCCCAACTCTTTGCCCACATTGAACCTATAAGTGGTGGAGCAGTTGAGTTGATGTTGGGCTCTTGCTATTCTGTTTTTAGCAGTTTCAACTTTACCATGACCTATATTTAAGGATATTGTTGATCTGCAGAAAGATTCTTTGTTGTGAAATATTAAATTTATATGTCTATCATCAGTTACCTTGAGGTCTCTCATACAGATTACAAATGTTTCAGCTACTCAATAAAACTTACATAAACTAATGTGCCAGGTAGAGGTATAAGAGATAGCCAAACTCAGCTGTCCTTCCATGCTGGCATGATGTTTACACTCAGAAGTTTGATCTCTTATGAGTTCCATACTTTTCTTCTGATGAGAGTACTGAGTAGAGACTGTTTTCTGCTAGGATGATCTAGCTGTGAACCTGGGCAAAATGTGGTTGTCTAAGACTTTTGATGGCCATAACTATGACTTAGCATGCTTGGGCCAAGGAATCCAGTGGAAAAGCCAATAATCTTTTTGCACTCTCTGCATCCCTCTGTGGCAGAATTCTATGATTTTGTAATACCTTCATTTTCCAAGGATGCATCTCTTCATTTATTTAATTATTTTTTATTATAACTTTTTATTTACAAGATATATGCATGGGTAATTTTTCAGCATTGACAATTGCAAAACCTTTTGTTCCAACTTTTCCCCTCCACCCCTTCCCCCAGATGGCAGGTTGACTAATCATGTTAAATATGTTAAAGTATAAATTAAATACAAAATATTAAATACATGCAAGGACACATCTTGACCAAAAGTTCTCATGTCTTGTCTTGGGCCTTCCCCTGAAGGGGCAGACTGTCTGCCTGCTAGGGAAAGAGATTTTCTTACCTCCCTTTTCACGTCACCACTAATTGGGATCCCTTATTTATGTCATATTTCTGGTTTTCTCAATTCATTATCCTTCAGATAATGAATTTCTATAGGACGTAGTTCCTAATATGATGAGTAGATAAAATAGAGTCAAACTGACCCCTGAACAACAGGGGTGGTGCTATACTTCTTATCACTAGATTGACTGAGGGTACCTCATTTTCTGCTGTGGAATTTTATTATAATAACTCAGCCCATTCTTCCACTCAGTAAAACATAGATTTTTCTATAACCCTGACTTCAACTCTTATATAAGTTTTCTTTGCATTCACCTTGTGTGCTATAGTTCTCATAGTCAGTGACTATTTAGGGGACTTGGAGATCCCCCAAACTAACTTTTATTTACCTCTATGAATACCCAGAGAAATGTAAATATGGGGTCAACTGGCATACCCCTGAGAAACCTTGAGCTTAGGGAACCAGGCCTAGTTGTCCTTTTGTAACCTCCACAATATCAGACCTTCCTGAAAATAGGAGACAGGAGAGTCCTAGATGCTTTTCTCTTACTCAGATAGTAAATCTAATGGCTTACTGTCTGAGATTATTTTCCTCACTCCATATTCCCTTGTCTTTCTCTGGTCCTTAGTTTTGAGAGACTCTCCTCATCTCTGAAGTATTTCCCTGAATTCTTGTTTATCACTGCTGTTTATATTTGCTTAGGAAGAGCATATAGTCCAAGATGTCCTCAGTTTACCAAAGCAATGAATCTGTTACCTGTATCTAGTAGACTAGCAAGGATTTGGCTTGAGAAGAGATGGGAACCTGGACACAATGTGCACATCTTCATAGAGGTCTACCATCAATGCTTTTCTATGAAGTTTTCAACCTCACTGTCTGGGGAAACGTTTGAGGAGAGGAATATTGTTCAAGTTCACAGTCTCCACAGTGTGACCAAATAAGTGGGTAGCCAAAGGCTGGTGTTCCAACAAAGGTGATTAAGAAGGAATAGTCAGACAAATAGGCAAAGAACCAGGAGAGATCAGTAACATGGATACCAAAGGAAGAGAGGGTATCTGAGAACAAAAGGCAGCAGAGTATTAAAATCTTCAGACAGTTGATTAAGACAAAATAGGCCATTGGATTTAGCAGTTAAAAAATTGTTGGTAAAATTCTAAGATTAGCTGTCTTCCACCTCCTTTTCTGACATTCAGATCTTCTCTGTGCTTCCACAGACTTAGTCACTCTTTTCAAGATTAAGCTTTATTTTATTTTCTAAAATGTTTTTCCCCAATTATATATAAAGACAATTTTTAATACTCACTTTAAAAAATCATACTTCCAAATGTTCTCCCTCTACTTCCACCATCTGAGGCAATAAACAATTTGATATGAGTTATTATATATGCAGTCATGCAAAACATATTTCCATATTATGTTATGAAAGAAGACACAGAACCAAAAAATCCAAACCCAACAACAAACAAAATGAAAAATAATAATACACTTCAATCTGCATTCAGACTCTATCTGTTATTTCTTTGCTTGTGGCTAGCATTTTTCATTATGAGTCCTTTGGAACTATCTTGGATTAGTGTATTGCTGAGAATAGCTAAATCATTCACAATTGATTATCGTACAGTATTGCTGTAACTATGTACAATGTTCTGATTTTGTTTACTTCACTTTGTATTAGTTCATGTCGTACAGTATTGCTGTAACTATGTACAATATTCTGATTTTGTTTACTTCACTTTGTATTAGTTCATGTAAATATTTTCAAGTTTTTCTGAAATCATCCTGCTCATCATTTTTTATAGCACAATAAGATTACATCACAGCCATATATCGCAACTTATTTAGCCATTCCCCCATTGATGAGCATCCCCTTTAATTTCCAGTTCTTTGCTCCCACAAAAAGAGCTGCTATAAATATTTTTGTACAAATAGATTCCTTTCTCTTTAAAAAAAAATCTCTTTGAGATACAGACCTAGTAGTAATATTGCTGTATTTAAAAGGTATGCACAATTTTATAGCCCTTTGGGCATAGTTATAGATGACTCTCCAGAATGATTGGATCAGTTCACAGTTCCATCAGCAATGCATTTGTGTCCCAATTTTTCCACATCCCCTCCAACATTTAACATTTTCCTTTTCTGTTGTATTAGCCAGTTTTAGCTATGAAGTGATTTAGAGTTATTTTAATTTGCATTTCTCTAATCAATAATGATTTAGAGCATTTTTCTTATGGTTATAGATAGCTTTGATTTCTTCATCTGAAAATTTCCTGTTCTTATCTTTTGATATTAATAATCAGTACAGCAATTTCTGGCTATCAGATCTTGTTTTTTTTAAATAGCTTATATTCTGCCATGCTTGACTTATTTTCTTCCCATATTCTGTGTAGTTGGCAGGACATTTTTAAGAGTTATCAAAACCACATACATGTCTAGTGAGCATAGTTTTATTTGGTTAATCTTGCTCTGGTTTCAGATAAACTCATCTCATAAGAAGGGATTATACTTCTTCCTCACTTCTCCTAAAGTTTAATATTCAGGTGAAGTGCTATCTACTCAGAGCAGTTAATCCTTTTCATTTAATTGGTTTTCCCTTATAAAATTATTATCTGGTCATCAACAAGCATTTATTGAAACTTTCAAGCACTGTGAGTACAAATACCAGCAAAAAAAAAAAAGACAGATCCTGCCTCCCAGGAGCTTCTATTCTTGTGCAGTATTATCAATTATGAAAGGAAGTTGGAGAAGAGGGGAAAAGTATCCAGGAGGCGTGGTAAAGAAAATATTCTGGGGAGTCCAGAACTGGGATCTGAGAGGATTGAAGGAATGTTTGTGGCTAGCCTATTTCCTTAAAAGAGATTTTAGGAAGAAACTGACCAGAGGACGTGGCTATATGGGGCAAAGGGATGTTTCAGGGTGAGAAAACTTTTGGAATCAAATAGTGAAAATATTTTCCTGGGTGAAAATATTTATCTGTATAAGTGTATTCTTGTAATAAAATGTAAGCTTCTTAAGGGGACTGACTGTTTCGTTATTCTTAAACTATCCCATCACTAGGACCATCTTATACCTTGAAGTTGCTTGGTAAATTTTTATTGAATTGAATTGATTTTTTTCTTTTTCCAAAGTATGGGTAACATTTTTGTTTTATCTCATTTCAGGTGATGGATCTGAGACTGAAAACATGGAGTCTCTTTCAAATTTGGAAGCTTCTGAAGATGTTGAATCAGAAGAGAAGTTATCATCTGAATTCCCAATAGCTCTTCCCCAAGGACCTGATTTTGAAGAAGCTCTTAACAGTGAATTTTATACATATGATAAGTGTAGGACTGCCTTCCAGTGGGACTCACACCTTATTCAACATGAACAAATTCAAAGGGAAGAAAAACCTTATGAATGTAATGATTGTGGAAAAGCTTTCATGAGGAGCTCAGACCTTATTCGTCATCAGAGAACACATAGTGAAGAAAAACCATATGAATGCAGTGAATGTGGCAAAGCCTTTAGACAGAGTTCAGGTCTTAGTCAACATCAGAGAATTCATAGTGAAGAGAAACCATATGAGTGCAATATTTGTGGGAAAGCCTTCAGACAGAGTTCAGGCCTTAGTCAGCATCAGAGAATTCATGGTGGGATAAAACCTTATGAATGTACTGAATGTGGAAAAGCCTTTCGGTGCAACTCAGACCTTTCTAAACACCAGGAAATTCATAGTGGATTAAAACCCTGTGAATGCAAAGAATGTGGGAAAGCCTTTAGGAGTACCTCTGACCTCATTAAACATCAGAGAATTCATAGTGGAGAAAAACCTTATGAGTGTAATGAATGTGGGAAAGCCTTCATGAGGAACTCCAGCCTTATAAAGCATCAGGGAATCCATACTGGAGTGAAACCCTATGAATGCAGTGAATGTGGGAAAGCCTTCAGTCAGACTGCAGTCCTTATTCAACATCAGAGAATTCATAGTGGGGAGAAACCATATGAATGCAATGAATGTGGGAGAGCCTTCACCAGGAAATCAGACCTTATTGTGCATCAGAGAATTCATACTGGAGAGAAACCCTATAAATGTAATGTATGTGGAAAAGCCTTCAGCCGAACCTCAGTTCTTATTGAACATCAAAGAATTCATACAGGAGAGAAACCTTTTGAATGTAATGAATGTAGAAAAGCTTTCAAGAGGAGATCAGACCTTATTCAACATCAGAGAATTCATAGGGGAGAAAAGTTTTATGCATGTGATCAGTGTGGAAAAACCTTTACTCAGAGCTCAGGTCTTATTCATCATCAGAGAATTCACAATGGAGAGAATGTTTATTAATGTAACGAATATGGGAAAGATTTTACCTGGAGCTCAGTCCTTATTGAGCATCAGATAAAAACCCTGTGAATGTTATGAATGTGAGCAAACTCTTAGCAAATTTGTGATTTTGTTCTATCCTGATATATCACAATGGAATTAGCCGTCAGATTTATGAATTTCTGGAAGTAGGAATCATGTCTTTGTAACTCATTTTATATAGCATCAAGTCTAGTGCTACTTGCAGATTGACTCTTTAATAAAGATCTTTTATATTAGTGATTGATCTAGGTGACAAATTAGGAGTGTCTTCTGGCAAATTGCCTTAATTCCACAGGAATGAAAATTTTATGAATGGATTCAATGGAAAATTAGCTCTTTAGTTGTTAGATTACCTTTTCCAGCTTTCTACAGGCCTGAGCAGGTATGTTGAGAGTAGTGGTGCCTTTCCTTTATCCCATTACAGCCACCCTAAGGAAACTAGTGGAAGCTTCCGGCATCCCTCAACTGATTAGTCTTAGGAAGGAATTTTCAGTGTTTTTCAAACCCCAAGGAGTACAGCTCTGAAGAATAGTCCTGGGTCTTATTTTTAGTTCTGCCACTTTTCTAGCTTTACGACTTTGAACAAGTTGTCCAAAGTCCTTGGCTTAGATTTCTCATTTGTTAAATGAGGTTGAGATAGCTAGATGGTGAAGTGAATAGGCCAAGCATGGCCTTAGAAACTTAGTAGCTCTGTGACTTTGGACAAATCACTGAACCCTGTTTGCTTGTTTCTTTATCTTTAAAATGAGTTAGAGAGAAAATGGCAAATCACTTTATTATCTTTGCCAAGAAATCCCCAAATGGAGTTGCGAAATGTTGGTTACAACTGAAAAACAACAAAATGAGGTTGAACAGGTTGATCTGGGTACTTGGTTCCTTCCAATTTTAAGATGTAATTATGAATATGAAGACAGAAAATTTGAAGCATAATTCCATTGTTTATATAGTATGAGGATATAATCTGGGTATTTCTTAACAAAGAACTTGTAATGGATGAACTGATAGAGATTAGGGAAGCAAAATGAAAATGAAAATTTAGACACAGCTTTCCCCCTATTTTTATTTGATTTGTCCTTCACGATCATGAAATAGCACAGAAAAGCTTTCTTTTTGGGAGAGCAATATAGGGGGAGAGTTTTAACATCAAATTTCACAAAGGGATTTACCTTTTGTGATTCCTTTATTTCATTTGGACGAATCATCTATCATCAGAACTTTCTGCAGAATTATAAATTCTCACAGTTTGCAAGGGACCATTTTACTTACATAACTGAAGGTTGAATAACTTTCTGCATTGTTTTTAACAACCTAGCACCTGCAAAAATTGGACATAATGCCAAAATAATAAGCTAATAAAAGTGGCAAACATTGAAACTATCACTTCCCTTATTCTGGACATCATACCGCTATTTAAAGTGGCTTAATATTGCATTATCTCTCTTGGGACTGCTATTGAAATATTGATCTTATAGATCCTTAACACTTCAAGGTCCTTTTCACATGAACTTTTTGGTATCCTCCATCTAGATTTATGAAGTTGATTTTTAAAGACTAACAGGGCAGCTGCAGTGGATATTGCACCAGCCCTGAAGCCAGGAGGTCTTGAGTTCAAATCTGGCCTCAGACACTTAATACTTCCTATCTGTGTTACCCTGGGCAAGTCACTTAAACCCAGTTGCCTCAGCGCAACCCCCCCCCCCAAAAAAAAAAAAAACAAAAAAACAAAACCACAGGATTTTAATATGCATCCCTTTTAAATTTCATCTTAGGTTTGACACATTCTAGCTTGTTGAGATTTTTCTGGATCTTGATTCTGTATATGTCATAATCCAATATATATTGAATATAATAGCACCAAGGGGCTGATCCCTCTTCACTTTACTAGAAACTTTTTTCCAGGTTGACAAATTAGGACTTATCACTGCAGCTACTGGAAAATAATGGATTCAATTTCTCTACTAACTCTAGTTTCCTCTAGTCTCAGTCTATGAGTCTACAATTTCTAGCTTTATGTTCTAGCCAGCAGCTGGGATTTCTAGTCACATTTATCTAGAGAGACTCAGGCTCAGAAAAGTTAAAAGTATTTCCTTCCTATTAGGAAAAAAATGTACTTCCTACTTTACTATGTACCCTGAAGTATTGGAAACTGAAGAAAATAAATAATACAAGTATATTTTCATTGTCTCAGAAAACTTGCTCTCTATGGAGAAATTAAAAAAAAAAAAAAAAAGAATGTAAGACATAAGTCTTGTGATAGTTAGGAGAAAAGGGCAACCCAATAAATTGAATAGGATTAATTCTCCCCAGAGAAAGTTGCTGTTTTTTTAAATTTAAGAATTAATACCTTCCCACAGTGCTTTTTGGTCCTGCCTATGAAATGACTTCCACTTCATTACACAGACTTAATTGGAAAATGATTTAGACTTAACATTTAATGGAATTTCATTAATGTTATTCTAGTCATATTTATTTGGTATGAGACCTAAAAGGGAATACTATAGTTCTTTAATAATTACTATAATAATTTTAACCTACAGAAAGATTTTTATTAGATTAAAATTTACTTCTAAACAGGATATTTTATCACCTTGATATCAGCATTAAGCTTAATCCCAGCAGTTACCATAAAAGAGTAAGCTAGTCTACTTTGATATCTGTTCTTTTAAAATACAGGGATTTCTTTACCTAAAACCAAAAAAAAAATTTTTTTTTTAAATTAAGATTTTGGTTGAGTAGATTCATCCCAGCTATCTTCCAGGCAATATTTTTTAGTATCGAGTGAAGTATAAAGATCAGTGTGTCCACTAAGTGCCATCAATATTAAAATACTTTTTTAAAAAAGGCATTAGGAATACAAAGACAAAGAGGCAAGAGACCATGTCCTCAAGAAGCTTATATCATCCTATTATGAGAGAGCACATATACATAATTAGGGGCTAATTCATGCATGCTCTCTGGCTTCCATTAAGGGGCTTCTAGCTTTGAACTCATACATACATCAGAATTCAGCCCTGTTAAAGGGAGTTTCCATCCCCCTTAAGAAAGGTCAGGCTTTGTGATCTATCTATATAAACTTCATGGGATGGCCACTGTATAAAATGATACAAAATACAAGGTAATTTTTTTGGAGGAAAGGCACAAAATTGGTGGTATGGTAGAAAAAGCTTGTAAAAGGTGACTCAAGCTGAACTTTAAAGAAAGACAAGAATGCTAAGTATAAGGTAAGGAAGGAGGACAGCCAGTACAAAAATTATGAAGATGGGATTATAGGGTGGGATGTATGAGGAGGAACAGGCTATTTTGGCACTACCATACAGGGCAGGACCAGGAAGTAATAACAGTGCTGAAAATATTTTGGAGCCTTTAAATATACTTTAAATGACAGGTAGAGGAGTTTTTATTTGATCCTTGAGATGGCAGGGAGGTTATCACGAAGCTGGAGAAGGGAGAGACACCTGAGTCTAGGAGTTAATATCAAGAGAAAGGTGACATGGACCTGAACTAGGAGGTAGTAGCTATGTGAACTGATGTTGATGTGAAGATGGAATCCAACTAGACTTGGCAGCTGATTGATTAGATAATGGAATGAAAGGAAATGATGACTAAAGTATGATTCCTAGGATGCAAACCTATATGACTGGGGAATGATACTGATTTCTGTTTCAGACAAGCTTAATTTGAGTCCCCACTGTAATATCTAATTGCTGATGTCCAATTGATTAAGACAGCTGATTAGATAGGACTGAGAGTTGAGGGGAGATACTAAGGGCTGGATGTGTAGATTTTGGAGTCATCTTGTAAAGATAATTTAATTCATGGGAGTTGATTAATTCACCAAGAGCATAAAATGTGTCAATTCACCAAGAGCATAAAATGTGTCAAATCCTGAGAACAGGCAGTAACTCAGTTTGATTGTTAGTCTAAGTAAATTATAAGGAAGCAGTAGGAGATAGGATAGGCTCATAATGTAAGAATGCTGATTGCTAAAGAGTTTGGACACCTGTAAGCTAAAGGGAATTGACATTTTCAATCAAGAAGGTATCAGAAGTACTACTAGATGAGACGTTAAGAGATCACTTAGTTGCTGCCCCATCCCCTCCTTAAATTGTATTATTTTGGTAGCCTGTGGCAGAATAGGCTGGAAGCGGGAGTGTGGCTGAAGCCCACACGCGCCTCCCCCCTCCCCCACCCTCCCTGTCCCCCTCCCCTCCTCCGTTTCCCCGCTTCTTGGAGCTCTGCCCCTAATGGAAGGTGCCTGGCACGGCCCGGCAGGTCAGCTGCAGCTCTGCCTTCCTCCTCAGGTTGTGAGGGCAGGGCTTTTTAAACCTTCCAACACTCTAGAAAAAAAATTGTGGCAAGTTCACCAGTTGTGACATCAGAGCTTCCAAAGTCTTTGGTTTTGTCAGTGTGGGTCCTCCCCCCTCTAGCGACCGCAGCTCTCTCTGAGTTGGCGGTTCGGCCATCTGGGCCTGGCCTAGTGCTCGGCACGGAGAAAGCAGAGCTCTTAAGGAATGCTTTTTGATTCAAGAATATGTGAAACTTATGGCGATGCCAAGGCCCTGGCGGCGAGGGAGCCAAGCACTTTTTGGACACAAAAGGCCAGCCAGAGAGTGGGCGCTGCGTGAGAACACCCCGCTGCCGCCTCCCAAGCTTCCAGGGTAAAATCTCCAGGACAAAGAGTGGGGAAGGCACCACAATACTGGAGCGGGGGGGAGGGGAGGAGGTGCGGGGGGGGAGGGGCACATCAAGACCGTCACACTGGACCGGTAAAACAACCGAGGGCGAGGGCGACGTCCAGAGGGGAGTTTCTCTGTCTTAATTACTCAGGCAAAGCTCTCGCCCGCACCCCAGGCACCGTTAGCTCAAGCTTGGCTCCCCTCTACAGAGCTGCGCCCCGCCCACTAGTGACATCACATCGGAAGAGGCCCAATAGGACGGCGACCTCCAAGCCCAGCTCCTCCCCTGCTCTGGAGCCTCCCGCTCCAGGTTCTGGGTTGCTCTTTGAGGATTTGGACCCCCTGAGAGCGAAGTGCTTTTGCTATTGCTTTAACTCTACCTAGTCCCTCTACTCGTCCTTCAAGGCCTATTTCAATTCACTAGAACATTAAGCACCTACTATGTGCTGAACTCCGTCTCTGCTTCCCAGCAGACTTTTCTGCTATGCCCTCGTAATACTGGCTACCACTAAATGGAGTTTAATTAATTTTGCACTTAAGTACCTCCTTCTTGGCTTTAAAAAATAACAGGACTGCCCTAGTATTCTGGAAAAGCAAAAAAGCATAACAATTCTTATCTGGGAAGAACTCTCTACAGCTAATATTTTGTTCCAACAGATGTTTCTTAACTGTTGTTAATCATCTGTATCCTGCTTCCCCTGCCTCTTAACTGCTGGTTAAAGCAGGTTTCTTTTCTTTTTTCCTTAAGTTTTTTATTGATATCTTTAAAAAAAAAATCACTATTCCTTCCCCTCCCAAAGAGTCATCTCATATAACAAATAGTATTTTAAAATATAAAAAAAGAAAAAATCATCACAATTAAACTAAACATTGAGAAAGTCCGAAAATATGTGCCTTTGCTAACCTCCTACCTCTGCAAAAGTATAAGGTGGGAGTATGTTATTATACCTCTTCTGAACCATTCTTCTTCTTTGTCATTATGCCACATTCACTTTTGTTTTTTATTTAATTTTTTTTGTTATGTGGTTGTTCTTTCCATTTATACTGTGGTCATTATGTATCTTGTTTTCTTTTCTTAACTCTGCTTACTTTCCTCTGCATTATTTATTTAGATCTTTCCATGCTTCTCTGTTTTCATCACATTCATCATTTCCTCCAGACCATTATATTCAGGGACCACAATCTGTTTAGCTATTTTCCAATCTCTGGGCATCTATCTTGTTTCCTATTCTTGCTATTTCACATTAACACACACAGAAGTGCTGCTATAAATATTTTGATGTCTTTTTTCAATGACCTCCTTAAGGTATAAACCCAATAATAAAGTCTCTGAGTCAAAAAATATGGACACTTTAGTCACTTTATTTGCATAATTTCAAATTATAAAACATTAATTTCTTAATAATATTTTTACTCTCACATATTTGTAACTTTTCATAGTTATGAGAATATATTTATTCCCAGATAATAGTAGCACTTAGCCCAGTGTGTTACATAGAAGTAGATTAATAAATACTAGTTCTCTCTCCTTACCCTGTATCTTGTTAATAACATGTTGAAGGATCTTGTTAGTGTAGCTACTCAGAATAGTGAAAGCATTTCCTTTTATTACGCTGTGGAGGAATGTGATTTATATATAAAGAATCTCTATAGAAAATTCATTTTAGAATTTGTACTGAAAGCTATTTATGTGCCTCCCTTTTATTGCAAATAAAAAAAATTGTTAATTACCATCCATAACTTGAAGTTTTTCTTTCAGATATCACACCATACGGTACTTGGATAGAACTTAATACATTCTGCATTTTGTTTTGTGGACACTGTGATAAGGACATTGGTCAGATTCCAGTAGCAATATGACAAGTTACTTAACTATTCTCAGATTTGGTTTCCACTTATGTAAAGTTGAGAATAATAATACCTACACTACTTACCTCATAAAGCTAATTGAGGAAAAAATGCTTTGTAAACTTTATAGCCCCGTGTAAATAAGATTTATTAATCTTATTATTCATACTTATTAATATTTTATCTCCCTCTCCCCCCAAATATCCTGTCAAAATTTTGTACTCTTTGAAGACCAGGACCTAGTCATTCATTTTTATATTTCCCCCATGACCTAGTGCATCCTTTGCCACATACTTACTAAAGGCTTGGTAGATATTTATTAATAAATTTATTTCCAATACATGTGGCATTGCATGTTAAACCAGGAAACCTGAATTGATGCAAAATTTCTACTCACTAGGAGATCAATGCTTACAATGATACTTTATAAAGACATTTTTTTTTCAAAAACTGAAGACCATTCATCAATGCAATATTAAGCACCACTCCAAAAGATCAATAGTAAAGCAAGTTTGTCACCTCTTGACAAGACAGTTGATGGATTAGAGATAGAAAATGAGTCATGCATTTTCAGAAATGTCCAGTGTGTGGATCTATTTGGCTTGACTATGTTTATTTATTACAAAGGAGGACTTTGTGTATGTGTGTGGGGAGAACTGAAAGAAGGATAAAGGAGCTAGTGATAGTGATATCCCCCCTCTAGAAAAACAAAAAAAGAAAGATGAGTATCAATGATTTTATTTAGAACTGACAGAAGGGAACAGAAGGGTAATTTAGAGGCAGACAATGTATTGTATTGTAATGGAAAGATCACCTATTAAACCTTTTACAATAACTGAACTGAATTATACCAACATGATTATGAGAGAATTGAAATTCTTTGCCAGTTTTGTATTTAAAACCTTTCCAGCTTGGTAGTTGTCAGAACGTGTATTTTACTTGTTACAGTAAAATAAAGCAACTAATTACATCTAGGCAATGATTTATTAAGCAATGCATTTGGTTGCAAAACAATCAGGAACCAATGTTCTGAACTCAGAAGCTTGGTTTCTTATAATCAATAAACATTTTGGAAGGAGTAAAAAAACAGGAAAAGCAGAATTATAGGGATTAAACCATCTGTTTTGTCATAGTTGGAGGTGGGGATCAGGAGACCCTGAAATGAGAGGGAGAAAGCTAATTTTTGTAACATTCCTTAAATTCAATGACAGCTGTGACTTCTTCAGAATCAGCTTTCAAGCAGCTGAAGCTGAAATGATGCATAAAAATAAAAATGGAGTTACTTTTAATGTAACAGATTCCCCCTCCCATTCTGGGGTTCTTAAACTCCAGGATCACTTATTTAAATGCTTTATCTATTGGGAATTTCTAAAAGGAATGATATTCTACCTGAAGGGACATCAAAGGGGTAGAATGAGAGACACAAAGAATACAAGAAGAGTCAAAACTTCAATACCCCCTAAAGGGACAAACTTTGTTAAATGGATTGTAAAGTAAGTCAGGCTACAGATCCAGCTGCTCACAGAGCTCTGCATGGACTAATTTGAGAGGAGAGATTTACATGTCTTTTATGCTTGAAGAAATCTCTACTAATAAATTTCTAAACTGGATTTTAACTCAGGTCTTCCTACTGTATGCATGTTCCAGCATATTGCTTTAATGCTAAAATAGCAAAAAAAAAAAAAAAAAAAAAACCAAAACTAAGTTCTGAATTACCACAATTTTTGTCAAAGGATGTGTGGGACAGTGACCCTTATCCAAATTAAAATCAGAGACTCGCAAGGTAAAAAGCAAAAAAGGTTTATTACTGTCTTGAGAGAAAGGACAACTCCCAACAGACAAGGCATCTGTAAAGTGCAAACTTCAAAACACAGGATTATATAGAACCTAATATAGAAATTCCCCACCCCTTTCTGACCTTTTCTCCTGTTGTCGGGGGGAAACCAGGCTTATATTCAAATCTGCAGAGTCTAAAAATCTACCCAGAGATAATGAATGCTAGCCGATGACACACTCTTTACCATATTAGGAACTTAATGCTAGTGGCAAAAAGGGAAGGGGGAACAGGAGGAAAATGCATGCTTATCTAAAATGAGTGAACACCTGAAGCTTTTGGCTATAGCACTACCTATTATTGCAAAGGTTCCAGTTATAATTAGGATGTAGATCAAGGTCAAATTCTTACGAGAGGTCTTTACTTAGTTTATCCCATTTCTTTATCCCACTCCTCTGTATCAGATGCTTGCTGTCTTGGGGGGAGGAAGGAGGTAAGGGAGGGAATGAGAAAAAATTTGGAACTCAAAATCTTACAAAAATGAATGTTGAAAAAACTATACGTATTTGGGAAAAATAAAATACCATTGGAAAAAAGTTTAGTGTATAGTCATTTTTTTTAAGCAAAAACTTTGAATTAGGAAGCCATGGTGAAGAGCTAGATGAGTAGGGAAAGGTCATGACTTTAGGATGACAAATGAGTAAAACTGGAAATACTGAAAAAGTGTTTTTTGATAGATGAGGTCAGGTTGATCTACCAGGAGGCAGGGATGCTGAAAAAGCCACAACATTGTGAGCTACTCATAAGAAAAGTCAATCAGACCTCATTAGTATGGATTAATTGGAGGGAGTTTAATAAGAAATAGTGAAAAATCTGAATGAAAGAATATTTCTGAATGAAAGAATATCAATGAAGAAGAATGCTTTGTAATTGCTATATCAGTTATATGCAAATGACTAATTCTAAAATTCTTGAACACAATTTTTCCCAGGTATATTTTTACTATTCATTCAATTTGACAAATCAACTTGTTATACATATAAAAAAGAAACTTCATTTCATTCTTGTCTGAAGATGAATTCTGACCTAACGAGACTAGATTAAATGAGATTTTTCCAAGTTAATATTGGAATGAATGAAAGATACTAAACTTTTCAAAATTTAAAATTATACAATCATTGATATTTATAAAATTATTACTATGTAATAGACACTGTGCTAAGCACTGTGTATACAAATATAAGTTAGAAAGATAAGGTAAGGGGCTTACATTCTAAGGAAAAGAAGACACCTACATTTTGGTAAATATTTGTCTATTTCTTTAAAGTTTTAAAATTTATAACAAAGCTATAGATTGTCTCTGTTAATTTTATTTGTTTGTTTTTACTATGGTTTCTATTTTCTCATTTGGATAATTTAGATTTTCCCTCTTCTTTCTTTGATTAAATTTTGTAATTTCCTTAAGGGCAGGGATCATTTCATTTTTGTTTTTGTTTCTTTGGTGTCTGGTACCAGAGTAGATGTTTGATTGACTTATTTGTCGATATTGATGGTATTTTAAAACAAATCAGCTCTTGGTTTTATTTACTATTTCAATTTTCTTTTCACACTCAATTTTATTAATCTCTGTTCTCATTTGAGTTATTTCTATTTTTTGTTATTGTATTGCTTTTTTCCTTTTCCAATTTTTAAAGTACAAACTCAAATCATTAAAATTCTTTTTTTCTGCTTGACATACTTATACAGCAATATAAATCTAGTTCTACTAATTTAACTGTGTTTTATTTAATTTGTGACCTAGTACATGAACAAAAGTGTTCCCAATTTACTAGGAAAATATTCTGTTCCTTTCCTAGTGAATTCTTTATATTTGTATGTATGTATATATCTATATCTATATACCTATATGCACATATTAGATTAAACTGATTTACCATTTAATTAAGCTCTGTGATTTTCCTCTTATTTTTCTTTTTATGGATTTATCTTGTTTTGATAGTGATGAAGTCCTGGATTACCAGATGGGGTTGACAGAGAGAGTCTGAAGTACTGATAAAATTACTTCCTTAGGCAGGAATCTCTCCTGATGGAGATTAATTTAACCTTAAAGTTCCACCTTCTGTGAGGGTTGTGGGTAGCCCCACCTTGCTGTGTCCTGTCAGAAATCCAAACCCCCAAGGTCAAATTTTCTCTATAAATCTGTCCATGGCTCACACCATCTTTCCAAGTCCTTTTTGGATTCTTTATCAACAGGCATTCTGCCTTGTGCTGTCTTTCTCCTGCCCCTTCCCATGCCTCATGGTGTCTTTCTCCTTATGGCTAACTTAACTCTTTTAGGGTGCTAAATTGTTCTATGGATTCAACTTAGTCTGTTAAGGGCATAGTCCCCCTTTATAAAGTATTCCATTTCTTCTGGTTAATCGTGAGTTCCACTAGGGAATTTGTTTTTTCTATTGTTAACTGTTAAATGCTTTCCCAAATCTATTTCAAATTCACCATTCCTGTTTGCTTGCCTTCCTATTATATTTTTTCTGTAACCTCTTCTCCTAAATAAACCTGCCTTTTGCCAAAGAGAATGGCCATTGTGAATTCTTCACATGAATGAACCAATTTGGTGCCAATTGCTCACCTAAATCTCATCATTTGATACTAAACTTCAAATACATTAATTGTGGGATGCTAAAATTTCCTACTATAATTGTTGTAATTTATTTTTTTCTGTAAAACTATACATTTTTTCCTTTACAAGTTTTATTGCAAACTTATTAGATGCATGAATTTAAAAGTTAATAAGTTTATAACGTTTCTGTTTTTCTCTCTTAAAGCTTTCTGGTTAAAATTTGATTGATATCAGTACCACTTTTGCTTTTTGTGAATTAAAGGTAAATAGCAGGGAAAAAAATCTTTCAGTTTACATCTTTCAAAACTCTGTCTGCATTAAACATATTTCATTCAACAAGGTTTTATAGAAGCCACATAATAGTGTTGTTTTCTGCTTTTTAACTCACTTTTTTTGTTTTTATTTTAAAAGTTCAATTCATTTATTTATCTATATATCCAGTAAGTAAATAAATATTAAGCATCTACCATGTGTGATATAAGCCCAGTAGTAACACTGCTGGATCAAAGGGTATGCACAGTTTGATAACTTTTTGAGCATAGTTCAAAATCGCTCTCCAGAATAGCTGGATGTATTAACAATTCTACCAACAAAGTACCAGTGTTCCAGTTTTCCCACTTTCCCTACAACATTCATCATTATCTTTTCCTGTCATTTTAGTCAATCTTAAATTATCACACTTCTTCTGCTAAGGACCAGTAACAACAATAAGAAGAAGAAGCTATTTTTAAGTTTGAGAGCAAAGAGAAATCAAATGACTGACACAGCCACATAGACACCCTATCTCATAGGCAGGATTTTGAATCAAGATCTTCCTGGCTTTCAGACCTACTTTAAATATGCTATATTGTCACTTATTGTTACTTATTATTTAAAAAAAAAAACACTCTCAAATATTGTACACAGCAAGAGCAAGATTATATGATGACCAATTCTGATGGACGTGGCTCTCTTCAATGATGAGATGATTCAGGTCTTGTGATTCCAATGGTCTTGTGATGGAGAGAGAGAACCTTGGGAACTGAGTGTGGATCACAATATACCATTTTCATGTTTTTGTTGTTGTCTGCTTGCATTTTGTTTTCTTTCTCATTTTTTCCCTTTTTGATTTATTTTTCTTGTGCAGCAAGATAATTGTGGAAATATGTACAGAAAAAGTGCACATGTTTAGCATATATTGGATTATTTGTCATTTAGCAAAGGGGATGAGGGAAAGAGAGGGAAAAAATTTGGAACACAAGGTTTTTCAAGGGTGAATGTTAAAAATTATGCATTTGTTTTGAAAATAAAGCTTTAATTAAAAAAACACTCTCAACAAAGTCCCTACATCTTATACTATTAACTATTTAGATTTTTTTATCTCTGTTTTCACTGTATCTTTTCAAAGATTAAAAACTTCACTTTGGAATTATCCTTTCCTTCTATCTTCAACACTTTCTTTATCTCTGTTGATCTTGTTTATGAGAACAATTCCCAAAATCTGAAATAGTTTAATGTAATGTTCTTCTCTAAATGTAATCTTCTCTGGGAGCAGGTTTCTTGGGGGGCTTCTGGGAGCAGCCTTTGTTTCAGTTCTGAGTAATCACCCCAAATGTAGCCAGGAGTTAAAGACCAAATCCTTTATTGTCTCCTTCAAAGTCTTATCTCCTTCACTTGGGGTTCAGCTAGTTTTCTGGAGGCCTTCTGTAGTCTTGGTCCCCAGAGCTTAAGCTGCCTTCTCTGGCTTGTGAATCTCCTCATCTGAATCCTGGCTGATACTCGGAGAGCTTCTAGTGGACTTCTTCCTCTAGTGGGCTTGTCCTTTGGTGGGCTTGTCCTCCTGGCCCTGAAAGCTTCTTGCTTATATGCTGTACACTGAGTACACACCAATCATTATATCACTAGGAAACCATTATTTGTTGTAGGATTAAATCAGTGCTAAACTAGATTTAACCACTATCCCCTCAATTCCACTTAGCACCTTGTAAGAATCCTAAGAGTTTAACTAGAAAAAAAATTTTATTAGGTTATTTGGTAGAGCTCTAGAAAAAAGGTAGTTCCCATCTTCCCGTTCTGGAAGGTTTGTTATATAATGTTTTGACAAAGATTTCCACACACAAATTACACCCAAATCATATGAAAGCAAACCAAAAACACAAGCTTGGGTGGACCCAAAATAAGTCCTGAGTATGAGGACCCAAAACAAGAATGCCAGTGGAAACTCAAAATTACTCATAGCCATCTCCAGCTTTCCTAGAGAATAAATGAGGTCAGAAAGACATTCTGGGTGTAGTCTACAATTACATTTAAACAGCATAATGAAAGAGTTTTAAAATATATATATTTTTTTCCCACAACTTTAATGAAATATTTCTCTGAAACATTCAGTGATTTAGCAAATGAAGCTCCCTGAAGTTTTTTGCATTTAGTTAACAACTGGCTTATTTTTGCTTAAAAGTGTGAATTATTCTTAGTACTTATCTTTTTGGTTTAACACTTGGTATCTCAAACCCAACATGAACAAAATAGAATCTATTATCTTTCCCCCTAAGTTCACTCCTCCACCCAACTTGCCTATTTCTGTCAAATATAACACCACTTTTAGGTTACCAAGATTCACAATGTAAGTGTCATCCTGGACTCTTTATTCTTTTTCCCTTTATCCCTACGTCTAATCAGTTAACCAATTGCCAAATTTAATCAATTCTATTTCTGCCATATATTTTTCATTTGTCCTCTTCTTTCTACTTAGACCAGGCCCTTATCATCTCTCATCTGAATGATTATAATAGTCTTACAATTAGTATTTATGCATTAATTCATTCCCTATGCCAATACATACTCCATAAACATCCAAATCAATATTTCTGAAGCATGGATCTGATTATGGCACTGTCCTTTTCAAGAAACTTCAGTACCTGGTTCCCTGTTACCTTTGGGACTCGCCTCCCAAATGAGTGATTATGTAGTAACTAAGATTTCACATTAGGGAATGGAAAAAGAGAAAAATGTGTAAGATATTACATGCATCCAAACATTAATTATGAAGAAATATTCTAAATAGTGATAGAGCTAAAGATGGACAGGGAGAATGGGTATCTTCCAAATCAGCTCTTGAGATAGCTTTCTAGCTTTTCCTTTTTGTTCAGAAAAAGCCTAAACCCTGGTGTATTAAAAATGTTTCTTCCTTTTGAGGGGGGAAGTTCTTTTAAAAAAAATTATACTTTATTTTAACATTCAACATTTTAACATTAAAATTTTTGAGTTTCTAATTATCTCCCTCCCTCTTGTACCTTCCCCATTTATTGAGAAGATGAACACTATGATATCCACATGTGAAATCATATAAAATATATTTTCATATTAGCCATGTTGCCAAAAAAGCAAGAAAAATAAAGTGAGAAAAAGTATGCTTCAATATGAGACCAGAAATCGTCAGTTCTCTCTCTGGATGTGAACAGAATTTTTTTTGACATGCTTTGGAATTGTCTTGGATCATTGTATTGATCAGATAGCTAAATCATTCACAGTTGATCATCAGTTACAATATTGCTATTATGGTGCACAATGTTCTCTTGGTTCTGCTCACTTCACTTTGTATAAGTTTTCTAGGATTTTCTGCTGGGAGGGAAGGAGCAGTTCTAAGGTAGTGATCGATGGAGAGTAAGCCATATCTGTTACCTTTGTTTTGAGATTAGGATCTTTGAGTAATATAATTAGTTAATGAGAATGAGAATGGTAGGAATGACAAGTCACTCCATCTTATTGAAATTATCCAAGGAGGATGATGTAGGGAATCTTTTCTATGGTCCAAGTTGCTATGGATAATATTGAACACATCTATGAAGCTTTGATTAGAGAGAGAAGAGGGAAATTGAATTTAGGATGAAAGCAAAAGAAGGTAAAAAGCAATTAAAACTACACGGGTACAAAAAGATCATAAAAAAGGGGAAAGGGACCCACATGTACAAAAATATATGTAGCACTTCTTTTTGTGGTGGCAAAGAATTGGAAAATGAGTGGATCCTCATCAATTGGGGAATGGGTGAATAAATTATGGGATATGAAAGTAATGAAATGATGAGCAGGCTGATTTCAGAAAACCCTGGAAAGACTTACATGAACTGATGCTAAGTGAAATGAATAGAACCAGGAAAACATAGGAACAGCAGAATCAACTGTGATGATCAACTATGATAGACTTGGCTCTCCTCAGCATTCAGTGATCCAATGCAACTCCAATAAACTTTGGATGGAAAATGCTGTCTGAATTCAGAAAGAAAACAATGGAAATAGAATGTGGATCAAAGCCTATTATTTTCACCTTTTTTCTTCTTTTTTTCTCTCTCTCTCATGGTTTTCCCCTTTTGTTCTGATTTTTCTCTCCCAAAATGAGTCATATGGAAATATGTAAAAAATAAATGTACCTAAATAACTTAAAAAGGAAATTACATGAGTGTGGAGGAAATGACCTTATTTATATAAGCATCACATTTTTCGAAGACAGTCTATCTTTTAAAAAAAACCTGGCAATTTCCTGGGAGATAGCTTTGGGTTGTTCTCTCAAGTGAGGATCGAAAATCTTCTAATGGATGTGTTTGTAGATTTTTTTCCCTTGTTATTCTAAATATGCTCATTCAGATTCTATTGAAGAGGAAGAGAAAACTTTAGTACACAAGAATCCCTACTTCAGGAGAAAAAGGCCTAAATTATTAACATAGGGGCATATATATGTATTCATATATCTCTAGCAAGCAATATTAACTCATTTACAATCTGCAAAGAAAGGAGGTCTCTTAAAGTTATAAAATTTTAAGAAGCAAGCCTATCTCTATGTAGCACCTTCTCTGAGTTCACAAATATAAGTCCATGGTGGGAAAAATGATCATTTATTATATTAGTAACTAATTATTGTATTGAGACCAAGGTTTTTCATCCTTTCTACTTCCTCATCCAGAAATCAGCTAGTATGGAAAAATTCTAGGCAAAAATTTACTCAGGCTAAGTTCTAATCAGACTTAAATTAAAGAAATTTTAAGTTTCAGCTAATTGGAAGATTCCAGCTCATTTGTGTTTATTTAGACAGTTCTAGGAAAAAAGTGGAATGGCAAGATTAAGCGATGATCAGTGATGATAGATCTAGCTCTTCTTAATAATATAATGGTTTGTAACAGGCCAGAGAAGTAGCTATGTGAGTGGAAAGAAAGGGACAGCTACAAGACATATTGTGATAATAAAAGGACAAGATATAGCAAATAAATGATATGGAATAGATATTGATCCAAGACAATTCCAATAAACTTGGGATAGAAAATGTCATCTGCATCCAGAAAGAGAACTAAGGAAACTGAATGTAGAGCAAAGCATACTATTTTCACCTTTCAAAATTTTTGTTCACTTTTTTTCTCATGATTTTTCCCTTTTTGTTCTGATTTTTCTTTTATAACATATATATGGAAATATGTTTAAAATAATTGTACATATATAACCTATATTAGATTTCTTACTATCTGGGGGAGAGGGGATTAAGGGAGGGAGAAAAACTTTGGAACTCAAAATCTTACAAAAATGAATGTTGAAACTCTTTACATGTAATTGGAAAAATAAAATACTATTGGAATTTTTAAAAATTCATGTACTCTTACACTGATTAAATAAGGTGGAGAGTATGGAACCCTAATTCCTTACCCTACATACATTATAAGAAGAATCATAGCAACACCAACCAGACATTAGGGCATAAATTTATTTAACTGATCCTATAGTATCACCACAATCTGACTCCTTCAAATTCCCTATTTCTGTCCAGAGTTCTACCAGACTTACAACTTTGGCATCCTCTTCGGCTCACTCAATATCATTTATTTGCTATATCTTGTCCTTTTTATTACCACAACATGTCTTGTAGCTGTCCTTTCTTTCCACTCTGGCCTGTCATTATATATTTTTAAATGTATTTTTATAGGCATACATATTTATATAATTATCTTGCTGCACTAGAAAAATATGGTCAAAAAGGGAAAAAATGAGAAAGAAAATTCAGGCAAACAACAACAAAAAGAGTGAAAATGCTATGTTGTGATCCACACTTAGTTCCCACATACCTCTCTCTCTGGGTATAAATGGCTCTTTAAATCACAAGATCATAAAAACTGTCCCGCCTGGTATTATAACAGGCCAAATCTCCCACTTAAGGTCTCTACCCACTCCGATTCATTCTCCTCCAAATTACTTGGCTGTTCTAGATTTAGTCCAACTTCTTTTATTGAACAGAAAAGGAAATGGAAGCTGACAACTAGTCAGAGACAAAGATGATGAGTATTTATTTATTTTGTCTCCTAAACTAATGCTTTTCGTTTAGTCTGGACTAGATGGATTCTAAAGCCCCTTCTGATGCTTACACTTTGTATTGACTATAATATTTCCGCTATAGGTTCTCTTTTCAGAAGGACCACTCCTCTTACCGGGAAGGGGAAAGAATAACTCCCTTGTGGCAATGTTTAAGCTCCAACTAGAGGTAGCTCCTTTTCTTTGGAGCTGAAGGGAAATATCCTGCCTCCTTTTGTTCTTGTCTTGTCAGCTGTTGCTCCCCTCGTTCCAAATTTTAGAACAATAGTCTACTTGGTCTATTTTTGGATCTGATCTAGAGGCACAGAGAGGAAACAGCTGAGAACTTGGACTCACACCCATCCTGGGAAGGGAGAATTCTCAAGGGGAGGAAACCCTCAAGGCAGAGTATGGCTGGATAAATCAAGCCTGCCATCTACTGTCACCATTCAAGAAACCCACGGTCCAATCTAATTCAAAACAGCAAACGTTATCCATAAAATGCCTACTGAGTTCTGAGCATCGTTAGGTTCTGGGAGAGATAGGAGGTTCAGACAAAACAGTCCCTGTCCCACGGAGGCTTGGAGTCTGGTAATGTCTACAAAGAGATAACTGATATACAATGTTACCTAAGGGTATAAGTCGCAAGACAAAATGATGGGCAGTTTCTGAAGAGGGTGATCGTTTGGGGGAATTAGAAAAGACTTCAAGGAAGAAATGGTTTATGAATTTGGGCTTAAAGGATAGGTAGGAATTCTAAGGGGTGGGAGAAGGGAAGCTATTTCAAGCACTGGGGATAATATAAGTAAAAGTATAGAGGCAATGAATGGATGACGTGTGTTTGTGAGGGTAGAGAGTGAATCTATTTTGAATTGACTCTAAAGTATATAGAGGTGAATAAAATGAGAGAATACTGGAAAGGTAAGATAGAGCTAAACTATGGAGAGCCTTGAGTGCTAGGAAGGGGAACTTAAATTTTAATTTTAATTAAATTTAAAATTTAAACTGGGTAGGGGCAGCTAAATGGCGCAGTGGATAGAGTGCTGGACTTGAAGTCAGGGGGACTTGAGTTCAAATGTGACCTCAGACACTTAATGCTTCCTAGCTGTGTGACCCTGGGCAAGTCACTCAACCCCAACTGTCTCAGCAAAAAAATTAAAATTAAAATTAAATAAAGAATTAAACTAGGTAGACAAGACCTTTGAACTTATCTAATTCACATATAGGGAGAACTGTGGTTTTAATGTTAAAGGAATAAAGGACCAAGGTTTCCAGCTCTGTCCCATCTTTCTAGTCTTTTTAAGTGAAACTCCAAGGTCATTTGCACAGCCCTGATGCTTTGAGCAAGTGAAACGATAGGATTTGAAAGGAATTTTCTCAATTTAAACCAAATGGAATACAGATCTGAGAAAATAGTTGCTGAAAGAAAGATCAAAACAATTCAAAAGATGATTTTCTTTTTAAACCTAAATCTAGGAGGTCTGGCCCTTATTTGTTATTCAACTGGCATGCATTGTTTAATAAATCCATGGCTTGGAAATTCAAATCGTTGTTATTCTTTCCCCCTTCCATACTTAGAAGAAAAGGTATTTTATATGTGAGTCTGATGGGACTTGGTTGCTTTGATATGTACAAAAGATGAGGGAGAGGGCAGAGTCAAATGCCAAAATTTTGAACTCAGGTCCTTCTGACTTTAAGTCTGGTATGCTCTCCACTGTGTCATCTAGCTGCCCTAAATGCCAAAATTTTTAACATGGAAGATGTGTTGCTATTTTTTTTCTTTTTTAAAAAATAGTATTTTATTTTTCCAATTACAGGCAAAGATAGTTTTCAATAGCAATCTTCCTTCCTTACCTCTTCCCTCCCCAAAACAGCAAGCAATCTGCTTTACATTAAATATATGTACTTCTTTTAAACATATTTCCATATTTGTCATGTTGTGCAAGAAAAATTGGATCTAAAGGGAAAAAAAAAACATTAGAAAGGAAAAAAAATTAAGCAAACAAACTACAACAACAACAAGGTGAAAATATCATGCTTCAACCCATCTTCATCTCCATAGTTCTTTCTCTGGATGCAAATGACATTTTCCACTCTAAGTCTATTGGAACTGTCTTGGATCACTATGTTGCTGAGAAGAGCTAAGTCTATCCTAGTTGATCATCACATAATCTTGCTGTTATTGTGTATAATGTTCTCTCTTGGTTCTGCTCACTTCACTTGAAATCAGTTCATGTAAGTCTTTCCAGGTTTTTCTGAAATTATACTTCTCATCATTTCTTAGAAAACAATAATATTCCATTACATTCTTATACTAAAACTTAGCCATTCCTGAACTAATGGGCATCCACTCAATTCCTTGCCACTATAAAAAGAGCTACTAAAAAAATTTTTGCACAAAAGGGGCTTTTCCCCTCTAATTGTAATCTCTTTGGAATACAGACCCAGTACAGACAATGCTGGATCAAAGGGTAGGCACAATTTGTTAGCCCTTTGGGCATAGTTACAAATTGCTCTCCAGAATGGTTGGATCATTTCGCAATTCCACCAACAATGCATTAGTATACCAGTTTTCTCACATTCCTTCCACATTCATTATTATCTTCTATCATTAGCCAATCTAAGCCACCTCAGAGTTGAAGTGTACCTCAGAGTTATTTTAATTTGCCTTTCTCTAATCAATAGTGATTTAGAGCATTTTTTCATATGACTAGAAATGGCTTTAATTTCTTCATCTGAAAATTGTCTGTTTGTATCTTTTGACCATTTGAATTCTTATAAATTTGAGTCAATTTTCTATATATTTTAGAAATGAGGCCTTTATCAGAATCCTTGAATGTAAATCCCCTCCCCCCAATTTATTGCTTCCTTTCTAATCTTGTTTGCATTGGTTTTGTTTGAACAAAACCTTTTTAACTTAATGTAATCAAAATTATCTATTTTTTTTATTTAATAGCCTTTTATTTACAGGATATATGCATGGGTAACTTTACATCATTAACAATTGCCAAACCTCTTGTTCCAATTTTTCACCTCTTACCTCCCACCCCCTCCCCCAGATGGCAGGATGACCAGTAGATGTTAAGTACATTAAAGTATAAATTAGATACACAATAAGTATACATGACCAAACCGTTATTTTGCTGTACAAAAAGAATCAAACTCTGAAATATTGTACAATTAGCTTGTGAAGGAAATAAAAAATGCAGGTGGGCATAAATATAGGGATTGGGAATTCAATGTAATGGTTCTTGGTCATCTCCCAGAGTTCTTTCTCTGGGCGTAGCTGGTTCAGTTCATTACTGCTCCATTGGAAATGATTTGGTTGATCTCGTTGCTGAGGATGGCCTGGTCCATCAGAACTGGTCATCATATAGTATTGTTGTTGAAGTATATAATGATCTCCTGGTCCTGCTCATTTCACTCAGCATCAGTTCGTGTAAGTCTCTCCAGGCCAAAATTATCTATTTTGTGTTCAATAATGTATTCTGTTACCTTTTTGGCCACAAATTCTTTCCTTCTTCACAGATTTGAGACTTCCCTTCTACTTTTGGCTGCATTGGTTTTGTTTGTGCAAAAACTTTGTCATTTAATGTAATCAAAATTATCCATTTTGCATTTCATAATGTTCTCTAGTTCTTCTTTGGTCATAAATTCCTCCCTTCTTCACAAATCTGGGAGATAGACTATCCTTTGTTCTCCTAATGTACTTATAGTATTATTTTTTATGTCCAAATCATGAACCCATTTCAACCTTATTTTAGTGTAGGGTGCTAGATGTTGGGCACTGCCTAGTTTCTACCCTACTGTTTTCCAGTTTTGCCAGCAATTTTTGTCAAATAGTGAGTTCTTATTTGAGAAACTTAAATATTTAGATTTGTCAAACATTAAATTACTATAGTCAATGACTATTGTGTCTTGTGATTAACCTGTTCCACTGATCCTCTACTCTATTTCTTAGCTAGTACCAAATGGTTTTTGATGACTGCCTTAAAGTTCCATATAGATACCAGCTATCATTCTCTTAATGAGAGGCAGCCTGCCATGGTGCGTCAGGGTCAGGTCTTGAAGTCAGGGAGACCTTGATTTAAATTTTCTTGACACAGACTAGCTATGTGACCCTGGGCAAGTTTCCTAATATTATGGTGGGGAAAAAAGGTTAAAGTGGCAGGAAAGGAGACTGAAGGACCTGTCAGCAAGATAGGAAGAGAATCAGGAGAGGGGATGGTTTCTGAAGTCAAGATGGAAGAGAGTAGCTAGTATGAGGGAGAGAGTCAGGAATATTTAAAACTATGGAAAGATGGATGAGGCCTGAAAAAAATTGCCTTAGGGCAATTTCATTGGAATAGTGAGGGAACAAACACAATTTCAAGGGTTGAGGAAAGAGTATGAGGGAGGCACAGGAAAGGGGAAAAGAATTTTTTGGAAAAGTTTGGCAGGGAAGAGGTGGTCCATAAATTCAGAGCTGGAGAAGTACATAACATACATACATGCACACATACATGCAATTGGGAGAAATTTTGGTATAAATTTATCAGGAAAAAAAAAGTCTAGTCAGAGAATTTTCAAGCCAAATTTAGATAACAAATTTACAAGGATAATACTCAGTCTCCAATGGATAAGTGGTGAAAAGAGATGAACAATCCATAAATGAGGGAATAAAAATTATAAATACACATTTAAGAAACACTTGCCCTGTTTAACATTTTTAAAAATTGATTCCTATCTTGGGGAGAGGGAGGGAAGGAGAGAGGGAGAAAAATTTGGAACACATGGTTTTGCAAGGGTGAATGCTAAAAATTCTCTTTGCTTGTATTTGGAAAATTAAAATACTATTAAGAAAACACAGGCTCAATAATCAACAAAAATGTAAATTAAAATAACTTTAAAGTAATACCTCAGGCCCATAAAATCAACAAAGATAAACAAAAAGGACAAAGTCTGGTGTTAGTAGGGCTTTAGAAAGAAAATGGATACAGATATTACTCATGGGATTTCCAGATAGACTCCATCTTTTCCAAGTATAATCTGACCCTACAGGAGAATTAAAAAATTGATCATATTCATGCGATAATTCTACCATTGGAAATAAATGACAAGAATACAACTTAAAAAAAAAAAACCCTATGTGGACCAAGATATCTATAGTTGGTTGTACCATGTGTAATATAATTTTTTAAATAAAAAAACCCTAAATGTCTAATAATTGGGGAATGACTGAACAAATCATGACACATTAATAATAATAATTAATATGATAACAGTGTAATATAGTCAATTGAATATTAGACTTGAATTCAGAAAGATCTGTATTCAAAACCTGCCTTTGAACCTCTGAAACTTTGTGAGGATGGGCAAATCATTTAATTTCTTGGTGTCCCAGGTAATTCTTTAAGATGATAAAGTGCAGATGAATTGCTATCTAAGTGGGTGGAGGGAATTTCCAAACTGGGGATTCCCTAAACCAGTAAAATCATAGGTTTGAATCCAAACACCACTTTTTATATGAAGCCTCTCCTGCTAGTGCTTCCTCTCCAACCTACCTTACATTTATTTTTCTATTTATTTTGGAAACATATAGATAAATATACCTTGTCACCTCCTAGTAGAACATAAGCTTTTTGAGAGTATGGCTTATTTTTCCCTAATATATATCTTCCTATGGATACCTTCTCTGATTTCTGTTTTGCTATGGTTTGGAGAAATCAGTTTCTTTGTTATTTGCTATATGTGTGTTCATTATGAAACTGGCTTTTGGTGGGAAACAGATCAAGCCTTGGAGATAGAGCTTGGAGATTCAATCGGAGCATATCATATAGATCTACTATGCCTGGCAGAATGCCTGGGGGCACAAATTGATCTGTTGATTGATCATGTAAACTAGGAAAAAAAACACAAAACAATCTCCATCTTCACTGTGACTATATTTTAAAAGGTTAAAAAATTAAAAATTAATAGGCAATCAAATCAATCAGAAGAGTTATAGAAGAAATAATATATTGATATTTGAATGTCTTTTTTGTATCATTTAAATGTAATATTCTATCATTTTTGTTGATATGTAAAGTAATATTCATAATAAAAATCAAAGAACAAAAAAAATCTTCTGGCATCAATTTGAAATGAAAAAAAAAATTCCTATAATCCAAAGATAAACTTTACACAAAGGCCTTTCCCCAAACAGGTTCTGGTGGGGAAAGAGGGAAGCTAGGTCTAAGTCTTCTCTCAGTATGTGAAGATTTACTCAGGCAGAATAAGTGAATGGGAACATTTTGTTCCAACAGCCTCCAAGGTGGCTGAAGGAGGCCCTATGGTCAGACAGGATCATCCACTGTGTCCTGGGGCCATCATTAATTGGCTTATTTTTTGTTTTGATGCTGGACTTTGATGACTCTAGCAAAGAGATGAGGGTGATGACTTTGTAGCACTCTTTTTCACTTAAATCCTGTTCTCACACAATTCAAGACATCCCCTCGTCATGTCATTGGTCCTCTTCAAATTTGAACCATCAGCCCGACATGTTCCAATGAGCTTCTTTGTCACCTGTCTACTGCCTACTTGACTGCTATGTCTTCCTACAAGGTGGTCTTTGGCCAGCTCTGCAATCCATCTTCTGCTAATGAGCATTGCCCTCAGAACATGGATCTCCATTTAGGAGCAGGCTGATGACTAGGATCTCAGGTTGTATTTTAGGAAACCCAAGATAAATGTCTATTTCACAATTTTATCCAAAGTTGATCTTTGTCCAGTATTTATTTATTTTAGATTATACACATGTACATTCATTTTTTTTAACATTTTTCCATATTAAGCATGTTGGGAGAGAAAAATCAGAACAAGAGGGAAAAAAACACAAAAAATAAAAACAACAGAAGAGAAAAAAAATGAAAATACTATGCTTTGATCTGCGTTCAGTCTCCATAGTTCTTTCTGTGGATGTGGATGGTATTTTCTTTTTTTTTTTTTCTTTTTTTTATTTAATAGCCTTTTATTTACAGGATATATACATGGGTAACTTTACAGCATTAACAATTGCCAAAACCTCTTGTTCCAATTTTTCACCTCTTACCCCCCCACCCCCTCCCCTAAATGGCAGGATGACCAGTAGATGTTAAATATATTAAAATATAACTTAGATACACAATAAGTATACATGACCAAAACATTATTTTGCTGTACAAAAAGATTTTTGTATTATTGTACAATTAGCTTGTGAAGGAAATCAAAAATGCAGGTGTGCATAAATATAGGGATTGGGAATTCAATGTAATGGTTTTTAGTCATCTCCCAGAGTTCTTTTTCTGGGTATAGCTAGTTCAGTTCATTACTGCTCCATTAGAAATGATTTGGTTGATCTTGTTGCTGAGGATGGCCTGATCCATCAGAACTGGTCATCATCTAGTATTGTTGTTGAAGTATATAATGATCTCCTGGTCCTGCTCATTTCACTCAGCATCAGTTTGTGTAAGTCTCTCCAGGCCTTTCTGAAATCAGTGGATGGTATTTTCTACCCCAACTTTACTGGAATTGCCTTGCATCACTGAATTGCTGAGAAGAGCCAAATCTATCGTAGTTAATCATCACACAATTAAATGGGATGGATGTGAGGCTTTTTCAGTTTAGGGTTAGAGTTCCAGGAAAATCCTCTTGCTTAATCTTGCACAAACTGCTTGTTCTCTATAGTCCCCCTGTTCTTGTACCCTGAGGGTGGAGTGGATTCCTTTGACAGATTGTGAATCCTGATACTAAGTCAGGGACAGCTGGGGCCCAAGATGTGCTAAAGTTGTTTCAGCATATAAAAACCCTACTTTTGCTGCCTGTGTTTTGCCTCTCTTCACTAGACTATTTTGGTTGAAGGTGACGCTCAATTGTTGCAGGAATTGAATCAACTGTTTTCTTCTCTGGCTCAGAGAAACGTCTATTTGGATTATTTTGGGTTAGTGGTCACTTGTTCCACACATAATCTTCCTATTGTTGTTTACAATGTTTTCCTGGTTCTGCTTACTTCACTCAGCATCAGTTCATGTGAATCTTTCCAGGCTTTTCTAAAATCATCCTTTTCATCATTTCTCATAGAACAATAAGATTCCATTAATTTCCTTTACCATAATTTATTCAGCTATTCCCCAATTGATGGACATCCACTCTTTTTCCAATTCTTTGCCATCACAAAAAGAGTAATTACAAACATTTTTGTGCATATGGATCCTTTTTCCTCTTTTATGATTTCCTTGGGATACAGACCAACAGTAGTGCTGCTGGATTTAAGGGTATGCAAAGTTTTATAGCCCTTTGGTCATAGTTCCAAATTGTTCTCCAGAATGATTGGCTCAATCCACAACTCCACCAACAATGTATTGGTGACTCAGTTTAGGGAGTACATTCTTAGCATGGGAATTGTTGTTCAATCATTTTCAGGCATGTCTTTTTCATACTCTTAGTGACCCTATTTGCATTTTCTTAGCAAGAAGATTGGAATAGTTTGCTGTTTTCTTCTCCATCTCATTTTACAGATAAGGAAATTGTGACAAACAGGGTTAAGTGAGTTAACAGTAATATTCAGTAATAATATTCAGAAGTAACAGTAATAATAATGGTTGAATTATTTCACAACTCCACCAACAATGCATTAGTGGCCCAGTTTTCTAGTCCACTATTTATAAAGTTTTGCCTCTCCATCCACATATTAGATGTGCAATTAGGCTAAAAGATGGTTCCAATCTGAAAGGAAAGACATTAGATTGATGGGCAGTCTGAGAATTTTGCTTAGAACCTGGAGAACTTGGTGAAACAAGAGGAGTATGGTGAAAAATTCTGGTGTCATTCCTCTATTTTTGCCCGCCTGCATTTTTTTATTTCCTTCACAGATTAATTGTACACTATTTCAAAGTCTGATTCTTTTTTTTTACAGCAAAATAACTGTATGGACATGTATACATATATTGTATTTAACTTATACTTTAACATATTTTACATGTATTGGTCAACCTGCCATCTGGGGGAGGAGATGGAGGGAAGGAGGGGAAAAATTGGAACAAAAGGTTTTGCAATTGTCAAGGCTGAAAAATTACCCATGCATATAACTTGTAAATAAAAAGCTATAATAAAAAAAAAGAAAAGAAAAATTCTGGTTTCAGAGAAACTGGATTCAAATCACAAGTTTCCTACTTACCACCAGTATAATTCTGGGCAAGGCCACCAGAAGTATTTAGCCTCCTTTTGGCTAAAATTGTTTATCCTGTTATTTAATTGGTAATTTATTTCAACATTACTGATAAAGTTACTTATAAAAAATTTCCCATTGTTGATCTATTTTGTCAGAAAGTCTACAAAAGTTTATCAGTTATTTTTAAGAACACAGACATATTATTTACCACTTCCTACCACAAAGATGTTTGCCTTATTATTGAGAAACAACATAGAAAAAAGCAACAACATAAGACAGCTGAATGACAATATGGTCTTAAAACAAAAGGAAATCAGTTATGTTAAGGTGACAACCTATCTTATTAAGGTAATAAAATCTATTCTCAATGTTATCAGTTTTGCTAAATTGATAAACTAGCTTATTAAGGTAATAGAACTTATTTTTGCAACATTATCAGTTATACTAAGTTAACAAAGTTATTCTTACTATCTTATTAAAGTACTAAAACTTACTTTTTCTGTGTGAGTAAACTAAGAGGGGTTAAATGACTTGCCCATTGGTACCTAGGTCAAGTGGCAGAATCAGGTCTCAGACCCACAACTTTGGATTTTGTACCATGCTTTGCCCCCCATTGTTTCACATTTTTGCTACCACCTGAAGCCTTTGAGTGACCTCAGAGGAATTAAAAGAAACATGGAGAAACTTAAGCAGACCAGAGAATTGTTAAAGAATTTATCACTTTGGGGGCAATTGATGGCATGGAGAACAGGCCCTGGAATCGGGAGGATCTGAGTTCAAATCCAGCCTCAAACATTTAATACCTACTAGGTATGTCACTTAACCCCAATTGCTTCATCAATAATGATATATATATATATATATATACACAATAATAATAAAGAAATATCAAACTAATAAAATAAATAAAAGAATTCATCCTTTTAATTCAAAAGTATATTCAAAAGGCTATTAAAGTATGCACAACCTTTGATCAATGGATATCACAGAGGCTATATCCCAAAAAGGGAGTTTTTTTTTTTTTCTTCTGAATACCTGCAGGCCTTAGTAACTGTATTAATCCAGTATTACTTTTTTTCATTGCTTTCATGAGCTAGTTTATATATAGACTGTATGACTCAGGCAAATCCCTTAATCTCTGCAATCAGTTTCTTTATCTATAAAATGAAAAGACTATATAGAATCCACTCCATATTTGTTGAGAGGACACAGTAAAACGATATATTTAAGGTGCTTTGCAAACTTTTAGTTTGGCTTTAATAAATCCATAATAAATATCAACTATTAGTATTATTACTTTTATGTTTATTGATCTAATCTTTTCAATTAGATCATCAAATCCCTGAGTTCATGGACCACATTTTATTGATGTTGTTCTTCATGATCCCATTTGGGATTTTCTAGGCAAAGGTGTTTGGGGTTTTTTGTTTTGTTTTGCTTTTTGCCATTTCCTTTTCCAGATCATTTTACAGAAGAGGAAAGTGAGGTAAACAGAGTTAAGTGACTTGCCCAGGATCACACAGCTAGTAAGTGCCTGAGACCAGATTTGAACTTAGGAAGATGAGTTTTATTTACTCCTCGCCTAGTATTCTATGTACTATGGCGCCACCTAGTGACCTCTCAATCTATTTATTTGTGTCTGTTTCAATAAATATTGTCTGCTTACAACTTCTATGAGTTATTTTTAAATTTTCTTTTTTAATAATAATAGCTTTTTATTTTTCAAAATATATGCAAAGATAACTTTCAACATTCACCTTTGCAAAACCTTGTGTTCCAAATTTTTATCTTTCCCCCGTTCCCCTTTCCCCCTCTTCTAGACAGCAAGTAATACAATATAGGTTAAACATGTGCAGTTCTTCTATATGTGTTTCCACATTTATCATGCTGCACAAGAAAAATCAGATCAAAAAGGGGAAAAATGAGAAAAAAGCAAGTAAACAACAATAAAATAGTTGAAAATACTATGCTGGGATCCACATTCAGTCTCCATCGTGTTCCTTCTGGATGTAGATGACTCTATCACAAATCTATTGGAATTTGCCTGAATCATCTCATTGTTGAAAAGAGCCAAATTTCTGATGGTTTTTTAATGTTTATTTTTATTTTTATATATTTTTATAATATATTTTATATTATTATATAAAATATATTTTATATATTTTTATTATATAAATAAATTTTATATTTTATTTTATTATAAATAATTAATATGCACCTACGCTAAATAGGTGGTACAGTGAATAGAGCTGGGTCTGCAATCAGGAAGACCTGAATTCAAATTTTATATGTGACATTTATAACTGTGTGACTTGGGGCAAATCCCTTAGCCTTAATTTCTTCATTTCCTAAATAAATGGAGATGATACTTTTTTCCCCCATGGCTGTAACGAGGATGAAATAAGATAAAAATTGTAAAGTGCTTAGCACAGTATCTGGTACATAGTAAGTGCTAAAAGATATTATAATTAATTATTATACTGTAATTAATGGAATAATATCTATAAATTCCTATACAAATGTAAAATTCTTTATAAACGCTTGCTAATATTACTATGCAAATAATTTACATTATGAATGTGTGTTTCCCAGGAACAAGAACACACCCTTGTTCCCAAAAAGCTTAAAAACAGTTACTCATACACTGATATCCTTTTCAGATCTCCTAATCTGGTTCAAGCAGATTCAATTAACTTGTGTATTTCCCAGGATGACTGTTTTCGAAGTCCTGCAGCTTTTTGGGGGTTGAGTCAGTGGTTAGCCTGGGTGATCTCAGAACACTTTCCAACCAGATAGGAGGATGACAGGACAGCAGGAAGCTTTCTCTGCCTTTACTTTTTTTTTTTTGGAGGGGGATGGTGGAGGCATTTGGCTTAAGTGACTTGCCCAGGATCACACAGCTAATAAGAGATTGAAGTGAAATTTGGACTCAGGTCCTCCAGACAGGGCTGGGGCTCTATCCACTGTGCCCTCTAGCTGCCCCCTCCCCTTTTGCTTTTGCATGGTAATGGTCTTTCTCCCCTTTCCACTTCCCCTAGAATTTGACTTTCTGCATGCACTTGTCATATATTAGTGTGCCTTCTAATTATTTATTGTATTTCATTTCCCCTTACATAGAGCCATCACTGGGGATTTTTGCTCAAATTTTTGTACCACTCCATATAAATGGGGCAGATGATGTTCCGCTCACCTTCCCTGTGACTAATTAAATCAAGCTTCCCTGGTCATCACTCTCTTATAGGAGTAAACTTCCTTTTTTTTTTCCTTTTTTCTTTTTCTTTTTTAAAGAATGTAAACATCATGAGGGCAGGGGCTGTTTTACTTTTATAATTGTGTTTCCAACCTGCTTGGTATGTAATAAGAATTTAGTAAATATTTATTCATTTATTTTCCATTCATTTATTCATGAAGTATGCCTTAAATTGTGATAGGGGAGAATGAGGGATAGGCACCTTGAGAACCAGCCCAGTCAAGACTGATGAAGGAATGGAGAAATTCACTTCAATTCTAGACGTTTCCTATTTTAACAAACTCTTCTTCCTAGCTCGGTGCTAAGTTATTGTTCCTACTCTGCTTGAGAATTTCTTGGTCAGTAGGAAGAGGGCTAGAATTAGAGACAGAAGATCAGCATTGAGTGAAATGAGCTCTAAGGTTCCTTCCAGCTGCTTCTAATCAAATAAATCACGAGAGGTAGACATTGTATTAGGAAAAGTCTCATTTTCTTTAAATGGGGGGATTAGATAAAATAATCTCTTTTTAAAAATTTTTTTCTGGTTACACATTAAACTTTTTTAATATAAATTTTTTTTATGAATTGTGTTGGGAGAGAAAAATCAAAACAAAAGGGAAAAACCACAAGTGGGGGAAAAAAAAACAGGATTGTGTTGATTTACATTCAGTGTCCATAGTTCTCTTTCTGGATACAGATGGAATTTTTTTCCCCCAAAAGTCTATTGTTATTGTTTGGATCACTGAACCACTGAGAAGAACCAAGTCTTTCATAGTTAAGCATCGTACATTCTTGCTATTAGTGCATACAACATATTTCTGGTTCTGCTTGTTTCACTCAACATCAGTTCATGAAATCAGATAATCTTTGAGGTCCCTTCCAGCTACAGACTTTTTTTTTTTTTTTTTTTTTTTTATCCCTCAGACTTCAAGTGCTATCAGCATTTTTAAATTCATTGCCCTGGGACAAAGCTCCAGTGGCCTGTCCCAGGTATAGTGATGCCCTAGATAGGTATTAGCTTATGAAGAGTACAGCAGAAAGAATGCTAGCTTTGGGGATAGAAGTTTGGATTTCAAACTTCGCTTCTGCTCCTTACTAGATTGTATGATCGTGGGAAAATCAATTAGCCTCTTACTGTGTTAATTTCTCTAGTTTCTTTCATCTGTAAAAATGGGAGTTCTAATTCCTTTATGATTTGCCTCATAGAGTTATTATAAGAAAAATGTTTAGGAAACCATAAATTTACAGAACAAAGTAACTAGAAATAAATATAAATATTATATTTGCAAAGCACTTTTTAGGTTCTATAAGCATTATCTCATTCTAATGTTCAAGAAAGCCCTGTGAGATAAATGTTGTCATTATCCAACAGTATCAGAGGTTAAGTGACCAACTTAACCAACGTCCCTTGAATCTGTAAAGATCAGAGGCAGGATTTAAACGCATGATCTCTGTGATTTCAAGGCCCGCTCTCTATTCAATGTCACACTGCTTCTCTTTAGGTCATAATCATAATGATCATTACCAACATTTTGAATCTCACCCACTATTGAGCACAGGTGTCTGCACATAAAACTCAGCTTAAATGATACTCCTTTCTATGAAGCCTTTCCAGGAGAAAGTGGGGCAGGTGACCTTGCCCAGCCATCCCTCACTTCAGTCTAATTCATTTGTATGTCTTTCTTCCACAACAAAGGACAAACAACAATCCAGATCCTTCTAGCTACTACTGTTCTTCCTCCCTCACCTCCCTGGTACAATCCACTCTGTATTTTTTGTATATATTTTAGATATATTTTTGGTCATTTGTTGCCCTCTCTAATAGATACAAGTTTCTTGAGGACAGGGTGTTTCAATTCTGCCCTTCTCCCTGCCAAGCACAGTCCCTGGTTCATAGATATTTGATAAATGCCTGCTAACATTTCTCTTTTTTTATTATTTTAATATTATATATGTATTATATAATATATAATATTAATAATTAATAATATAAATATATATAACATATGTATATTAACTTTTTAGATGTACATTTCTTTATGAATCATGTTGAGAGAGAAAAATAGAACAAAAGGAAAAACCACAAGAGAAGGAAAAAACCAGAAAAAAGAAGTGAACATTGCATGTGTTAATTTACATTTAATCTCCATAGTTCTCTTTCTGATGCAAATGGAGTTTTCTATCCAAAATTTATTGGGGATTGCCTTGAAACATTGAACTGCTGATCAGTCTTTCCTAGTTGATCATTGGACAATCTTGCTGTTGCTGTGTACAATGGATTCCTGGTTTTGCTTGTTTAGCTCAACATCAGTTCATGTAAATCTTTCTAGACCTTTATAAAATCAGGGTGTTCATCACTTTTTATAGAACAATAATATTCCATTACATTCATATATCATAACTTGTTCAGCCACTGTCCAATTGGTGAGCATCTGCTCATTTTCCCAATTCTTTGTTACCACAAAAAGAGCTGCTACAAATATTTTTGCACATGTGGGGCCTTTTCTTTCGTTTATGTTTTCCTTGAGATACAGACCCAGTAATGGCTCTGCAAAAGGGATGCACAGTTTGATAACCTTTTTAGCATAATTCCAGATTGCTCTCCAGAATGGTTGGATCCCTTCACAATTCCACCAACAATGCATCAATGCCTCAGTCTTCACACATTCCCTCCAACATTTATCATTATTTTTTCCTGCCGTCTCAGCCAATCTGAGAGGTGGGAGGTGGTACTTCAGAATTTTTAAAATTTGTATTTCTCTCATCAATAATAATTTAGAGCTTTTTTTTATATGACTATACATGGCTCTGTTGACATTTCTCGATCATTGCGACTGAATTGTCAAAATGAATTTAACACAAGGCCAACTCTTTCTACACACAATATTGGACAAAATCTACACTGGCTCCTTTTCCTAGAGAAATCTGGGTACCATAAGCTACAGCCTGTGTGAAGTTTGACAGCTCCTAGTCCTCAGCTGTTACTTGCCTAAACAACTTTCTATCAGTTTCATCGCCTCAAATATGGCCCTGACCTAATTAATATGTCAAGGACTTGTGACTTTGTAGGTGTGGGAACTCCCTTCACTCACCCACACAGATTGCATCTGGTTTATGACTTAGAAATCTTAGAGAGTTCAAAGAGAGGAAGCTCGGCCATCTGTCCTTTATGACACAGGTATTAAGTGTCAAAGGGAGGATTTGAACCCAGGTTTTCCTGACTGCATTATCCTATGTTTCTGCTCTTAGTCCCTTCTAAAGTGGGGGAAATTTTTATAGAGGTGGGTGACCAGTGAAACTGATGCAAAAGGGAGATAGTATCTTATAAATATATAATAATAATAGTTTATATTTATTTGCCATTTAAAATTTTACAAAAAGGTTTTACATATATTATAGTATTTGATCCTTACAATAATCCTACAATTTTACTCTTTTTTTTTTTAATTTAATAGCCTTTTATTTACAGGATATATACATGGGTAACTTTACAGCATTAACATACAATTTTACTCTTATCAGGGACTAAGAATATCTCAGAGTTGTTAATATCAATTGAACCAGAGAATATTTCTCTTCCCAGTTCTTTCTGTGCTCAGAACAAAGAAGCTTCATTCAATTTGCAAAACTCTTAGGTCACCTTCTCTAGGGATTATCTTTATAGTCCAGAGGTGTTATTTTTCTATTTCATAGGTGAGGAAACTGAGGCTGGGAAGTGATTAAGACTGTAGTCTCAGTGATAGAGCCTGAGCTAGTGACTTGCCAGAATGTGTCTGAAGCAGGATTCAAACGCAGTCTTCCTGAATCCAATATGAGCATTATCCCTCACACTCTGCTTCCATTCTTGGTTCCTCCCGCAGGTGGTTAAAAATTATGGAGGGCAATGACTAGTGAAAGTGATGAAAAATATCTATATCTTTGGTAGGTGTATGTATACACTTATTAGAGTTATTCAGTTGTATGTATATGTATCCTGTGTGACCCTGAGAATTATATTATCCATGAGATTTTCTTGGCAAAGATACTGGAAGCGTTTGCCATTTCTTTCTTCAGTGAATTAAAGCATACAGGGCTAAGTGACTTGTCCAGGATCACCCAGCTAGTTAAGTATTTGTGGTTGAATTTGAACTCAGTGTGGATTGGATTGGAAGGAAAAATACCAATGAAATGTCCAGTCCCTATCCTTATCCCTGTGTTAGAGAGGGTCAGTTTTTGTCCTGAGTTTAATCTACAAGAGCAGAGCCTCCCATTTTTCTATTACATGGAAGATTTCCTGTCTACCACCCATGTTATTCTTCTGCCTGATAAATTTGTCATCTAGTCTCCAACATATGGTCTCCTCCAGACAAAGGAAAAAAGAAGAGTTAAGACAAAAACAGCGTTAAAACAAACTGGTGACAGCTGTGTTTCACTGAGAACACCCAGCAGTTTTACTCTTACCGGGGACTAAGAATATCTCAGAGTTGCTAAGATCAACCGGACCAGGGAACATTTCTCTCCCTAGTTCTTTTTTGTGCTTAGAACAAAGAAGCCTCATTCAGTTTGCAAAACTCTTAGGTCATCTTCTCTAGGGGTTATCTTTATAGTCCAGAGAATTGTCCTTGCAGCTCTCCTCAAAATTCTATTAATAAATACCAACATTAGGGCTTGTATCCCAAAGAGATCTTAAAGGAGGGAAAGGGACCTGTATGTGCCAAAATGTTTGTGGCAGCCCTCTTTGTAGTAGCAAGAAACTGGAAACCGAGTGGATGCCCATCAGTTGGAGAATGGCTGAGTAAATTACGGTATGTTGAATGTTATGAGATATTATTGTTCTGTAAGAAATGACCAGCAGGATCATTTCAGAGAGGCCTGGAGAGACTTACATAAATTGATGCTGAGAAATGAACAGAACCAGGAGATTATTATACACAGCAACAACTAGATTATATTATAATCAATTCTGATGGACATGACTCTTTTTTTTCCTTTTTCTTTTTTTTTTTTAATTTTTGCTGAGGCAATTGGGATTAAGTGACTTGCCCAGGGTCACACAGCTAGGAAGTGTTAAGTGTCTGAGGCCAGATTTGAACTCAGGTTCAGGGCTCTATCACACTGAGCCACCTAGCTGCCCCATACATGGCTCTTTTCAAGAATGAGATGATTCAGACCAGTTCCAATGATCTTGTGATGAAGAGAGCCATCTACACCCAGAGAGAGAACTGGGGGAACTGAGTGTGGACCACAACATAACATTCTCACTCTTTTTGTTGTTGTTTGCTTGCATTTTATTTTCTTTCTCATTTTTTCCTTTTTGATCTGATTTTTCTTGTGTGGCCAGATAACTATATAAATTTGTATGCCTATATTGACAACATATTTTTACCATGTCTAACATATATTGGATTACTTTGTTCTCTGAGGGTAGTGGGAAGTGGGGGATTGGAACAGAGTTTTGCAAGGGTCAGTGTTGAAAAATTGTTCATGGATATGTTTTGAAAATAAAAAGTTTTAGTAAATACCAATATTAGACTTGAGAAGTATTAAGTGGGTTGGGGTGAGGGAAGGAGGTGGAGAATCCACATATGAGTCAGAGGGTTTTTGAGAAGCAGTTTGGTGTGGTAGTTAGGCTTCTGGATTTGGAATCAGGAACTCCTGCTTTCAGATTCTACCTCTGGTTTTTGCTGTGTGACACATGACATTACTTTATCTCTTAGTCTCAGTTTTCCTCTGTAAAATGGATATAATAATATCAATAAATTATTAAATAATAGTAATATTATATAATATTTTTAAGGTTAGGAAATCTTTTTAGACATAGTAATTCATTTGACCTTTAATAGTCACTAGTCACTAAATTTTCAACTTTTCCAACTTTTAAATTCCCAGTGTCTTTGAAAAGGAGCAGCTAGATAGAACACTTGCCCTGGAGTGAAGAGTTCACTGAGTTCAAATCCAGCCTCAGACACTTAACTAGCTATGTGACTCTGGACAAGTCACTTAATCCCAATTGCCTTAAAAAAAGAAAAGAAAAGAAAAGAAAAGGACCTTTCTGGAACCGAGTCTGCGTATTGCCACCCACAATCCAATATACATTTATTAAGGGCTTACTATGTGCCAGGTACTCTGGTAGCTATATATTCCTTGATCAGGGCCTAAGTAGGCACCTACTTAACGCTTATTGGTTGAGTGATGGATGTCTGGTGGGGGATGGAGAAGAAAGGAGACAGTTTGGGTATTTATCAGTTCTCAAGCTGCTTGAAGGCTTCTCACTTCCTTTTTGAGGGTGGGAGCTTCAATAGCTGGATGCTATTTAAGGGTACAGGCTTTTACTGTGTGAAACCCCAGAGCCTGGGGGAGGAAGGAAAGATTCAGAAGTGGGTGAATGATTCCAAGGTGAAGAAAGGGAGGAGAGAGAACATTTTTTTTAACTGAAGGACACAACATAGCCAGGTGCAGATGATACCTTTTATAAATGAAACGAGGGGTAGAAATGACTCTCTTCTAACGGGTCTGTGTTTGTAAGCTCCCTCCTCCCCACACACTTTTTTTTGGGGGGGAAATGGGGAGAGAGATGAGACACGGCATCTCCAAGACCTCAGAGAGATATTTATCTGCATCTCTAGGCCTGCTGATAATTGGGCCCAGTTGTTGCCAGCTGGGCAGAAATTCAGGGAGGAACCAAAGAGGTCAAGGGAGCTTTGACTTTGGTTTATCCAAATCCAAGTACCTGGATGTCCATCAGGAAAACTTGCAGTGTGGCAGCCCTTTTTGTGGGGACAAGGGACTGGGAACTGAGAGGATGCCCATCAATTGGAGAATGGTTGGGTAAATTGTGGTATATGAATGTTATGGAATATTATTGTTCTGTAAGAAATGACCAGCAGGATGAATACAGAGAGGCTTGGAGAGACTTACATGAACTGAGGCTAAGTGAAGTGAGCAGAACCAGCGGATCTTTGTACATGATGATCAAATGTGATGGACATGGCTCTTTTCAACAGTGAGGTGATTCAGGCCAGTTCCAATGGTCTTCTGATGGAGAGAGCCATTTGCACCCACAGAGAGGACTGTGGGCACTGAGTGTGGATCATAACATAGTTTTTTCTTATTGTTTGCTTGCTTTTTTTTTCTTTCTCATTTTTTCTTTTTAATCTGATTTTTCCTGTGCAATAAATGTAGAAATATGTGTAGAAGAATTGCACATGTTTAACCTATATTGGATTAATTGCTGTCTAGGATTAATTGATTGGGGGAAGGGAGAGAGAAAAATTTAGAGCACAAGGTTTTGCAAGGATGAATGATGAAAACTATTTTTGAAAAAAAAAAAAGAAAAAAGAAAAGGGGCAGCTAGGTGGTGCGGGATAGAGCACCAGCCCTGAAGTCAGGAGGACCTGAGTTCAAATCTGACCTCAGACACTTACTACTTCCTGGCTATGTGACCCAATTGCCTTAGCAAAACAAATAACAAACAAAAAAACCCAACTATTTTTTGCATATATTTGGAAAATAAAAAAATAATAAAATTGGAAAATTTTATTGGAAAATAAAAACAATTAAAAATGAGAGTTAAAAAAAAAAAAGAGTTGCAGAAAAAGAAGGCTGGGGGCCATATGGAGAATGAGACCCAGTCATGAGACACCAGCTGACCTTAGTAATTTGAGCCAAAAAATCTACCTCATTCTAGTGATTTAAGTTCCTGATTTAACTCCCTATAAATCTTAATGAAGGGCAAGGACATTCTTTAGCTGTGGCTAGCCCAAGCTATATCTAAGTATAAAAAAGGCCCCAGGGTGGAGACTCAGAGTGGGCCTCCGCTCAACCTAATCAAGTAAATTCCTCAAGAGTAGGAATGCAAGGACATTATTAGAATTCTGGCATTACTAAGATTACTTAGAGGGAGGGGAGGTAATATTACATTTAATATTAACAATATTAAGAGTAATTTCCCTGTCAAGATCAAATGAGATAATGAATGTAAGACTGCTTTGAAAACTGTGGAACATTATACTAATGTAAAATATTATTATTATTACCATCATTTTAAGGAAAATATTGTTCATTATTGTGTTGTTATTATACTGTACTATCCTAACATGGGACTTGCCTCAGATGTAGTTAATCAGGGAAAAAAGGGTACCATGAATTGCTGGTTTCACCAGGGCCACTACTGCCTGAATTCATTCCATTTAATAGTAGATTGTACCAGTGATTATGGTATGGAGAATTTTCATTGAGAGAAGAAAGGAAACGATGTGGCAGCCATATCCTTTGTCTTTGGGGATGTCACCTAAGGGCCTAATATCTTTAAACTTTTCCTTCTTGGTTCTGTAATTTAAATAATTTCAGTCTATATATATTTTTTTAAATTTTTAAAAATTTTTATTTTTGTTGAGGCAATTGGGGTTAAGTGACTTGCCCAGGGTCACACAGCCAGGAAGTATTAAGTGTCTGAGATCAGATTTGAATTCAGGTCCTCCTGACTTCAGGGCTGGTGCTCTATCCACTGGCTGCCCTGAATCTATATATTTTCAGTATATCTAAATCATTGTGTTTGGGATGGAATTCAAAGGGGCTCCCTAAGTCTCTTACCACTGAAAGGATATGTATAAGCTCGTGATTGGTTATACAGTGGGGCACTATGTTTATAGAGTAAATCAGTCTTACATCACATTCCCCTATAAGCTAATTAGTTTCATCCTGTTGTGTGGCCATAAATTTCATCCAGCTTCTCCTACAGTTAGCCAATTGACGTGGATAGAGCAGGGCAAGTCCATTCCCATTAATAGAAAAAAAATGGGCCAAGAATAATATCTTTATATACAAAGGACAGACTATTCTTAAATATTCTAAATGCCAAGGAAGTTTCTCTTGAACTGCCTTTGAATGTAAGCCTTGGAACACCTAAAAATCAATTTATTATCATTATTTTTTGAGCATCAGTCTTAACAAAGATGAATAAGCTATACTCTCTTTTTGGAAGGAAAGAAAGTGCTCATGGGAGAGAAGGGAGAATTTCTAATATTTATGTTTTCTGGGAGTTTCTTATTTTTATTTTTTGTTTTAAAAGCTTTCCTACATTTGACTTATATTGTTAGTTCGAATGCTCACTTGGGAGTTGAGGACTGTTTTATGAGGAGATATAAGAAATATTTCTTATATTCTTGGGAAAGAACCTACATGAATCAAAAAGTACTTTCTGAGAAATTACAGTCTCAGAAGACTGAACTAATAAGATCTCAAATAATTCCTTTCTACCAACAGGTAACAGAGTATTTGGGAGCTTCATGAGGGCCTTCAAATTGGGGTTTCCATGGCTAGGGTTGGGGGTTGGATACTTAGGTACTTGGGGAAATTTCTTTCACTTAACTAAATATTACTGTAACCATATAGATCAGGGATGGGGAATTTTTTTTTCTGTCAAGAATCATTTGGATATTTATAACATCATTTGCAGGCCATATAAAATATCAACTTAAAAACTCAAGCAGCGGGAGGTTGGTTATACCCCTTTCAGCTCAGGATTGCCTTTGGTAGATTTGGGAGGGTCAGACCAAAGGATTTCATTTGGGATGGACATTCCTCATCCCTGATATAGGTCAAAGGAAAAGAATTCTGGGAACTAAGACCCTGGAATTTTAGGACCTCACAAGGGATTTTTGAAATTATTTTACACCAACTCTCTCATCTATTTTTATTGAGGAGTGTGTATTCAATGAATCATATTGTAAACTAAAATTCTCTAAAGCTCTTCGCCTACCTCCCTCCTCTTCCCAGCCTCACCCAGATACTTTTTTTTGAAGTTGTAGAACTTTGAAAAATAGTAGCCAATGAAGGAGGGCCAAGAATATACCTCCAAGGCCAATTCCAATGATCTTGTGATGAAGAGAGCCATCAACACCCAAAGAGAGGGCTGTGGAAACTGAGTGTGGATCACAATGTAGCATTTTCACTCTTTTTATTGTTTGCTTGCATTTTATTTTCTTTCTCATTTTTTCCTTTTTGATCTGATTTTTCTTATGCAGCAGGAAAATTGTATAAATATGTTTACATATATTGGATTTAACAACATATATTAGATTACTTTCCATGTAGGGGAGGGGATAGGGAAGGAGGGGAAATTTTGGAGCACAAGGTTTTATAAGGGTCAATAATGAAAAATTATCCGTGCGTAGTTTTGAAAATAAAAAGCTTAAAAAAAAAGAATATACCTCCAAGACTTGGAAATACCCAGTGAGTGAATTGAGACAAAAAAATATGAGGGAAAAGAATTTCATGAATGATGCTGAGTGAAGTGAACAGAATCAAAAGAACATTGTACATAGTAACAGTAAAATTATATAATGATCACCAGGATAGACTTAGCTCTTCTCAGCAATACAATGATCCAAGACAGTTCCAATAGAATTGGGACGGAAAATACCATTTGCATCAGGAGAAAGAATTATGGAGACTGAACAAGGAGCGAAGCAAACTATTTTTCACTTTTTTTTTTCTTTTTCATGGTTTTTCTCCTTTATTTTGATTTTTCTTTCACAACAGGACTAATATGTTTATTTATTATAGTATTTTTTTTCCAAATATATGCAAAGACAGTTTTTAACATTCACCTTTGCCACATCTTGCTTACCAGATTTTTCTCCCTGACCTCTCTCTCCCTCCTCAAGATGACAAGCAGATACAGGTGAAACAAGTGCAATTCTTCTAGACATATTTCCATATTTATCATGTTGTGCAAGAAAAATCAGATCAAAAGGGAAAAAACACGAGAAAGAAAAAAACAACAAGCAAATAGGAACAACAAAAATAATACGCTTTTGTCCACATTCAGTCTCTGCAGTTTTCTTTCTCTGGATACAGATGGTACTTTCCATCAAAGTCTATTGGAATTGAACATGGCTAATATATTTTATTTATTTATTAATATTATTATTTTTTGCTGAGGTTAAGTGACTAAGCTAAGAACTATTAAGTGACTGAGGCTGGATTTGAACTCAAGTCCTCTTGACTTCAGGGCCAGTTCTCTATCCACTGAGCCATGTAGCTACCCCTGCTAATATATTTTAAATGATTATACATATATAACCCATGTCAGATTGCTTGCTGTCTTGGGGAGGAAGAAAAGAATGAAGGGAGGGAGAAAAAAATTTGGAACTCAAAAGCTTATAAAAATGAATGTTGAAAACTCATCTTTCTTGTAATTGGAAAAAATAAAATACCATTAAGTGAAAAAAAATAGGAAAGTTAAGGAACTGGAGGTTTTTGGGGAAAAGATTTTGAATTCAATTTTGGATGTATTGAATTTAAAATGCTTATAGGCTATCCAGCTTGAGATTTCCAACAGGCAGTTGGAGATGCAGGACTATTGTACTTTAGGAAAAAGGTTTGGTCTGGTACCAATTAAATACAAAGATAATAAAAACAAATAAATGTAAAGTAGTTTAATACAAGGTAGAGGGAAAGCACTAGCAGTTGGAAGCTCTGGAAAGACTCCTAGAAGGAGCTAGCTAGGTCTTGAAGGAAGAGATGATTGTACAAAAAGGAGGTGAAAAGAGAGTATGTTTTTAAAATAGCTTTTTGTTTTCAAAATATATGCAAAGATAGTTTTCAACATTTATCTTTGCAAAGTTCGGGTTACAAATTTTTCTCCTTCCTTTCCTCCCACTCCCTCCCCTAGACAGTAAGTAATCTAATATATGTTAAACATGTACAATTATTCTGCAATATTTCCACATGTATCATGCTGTGCAAGAAAAATCAGATCAAAAAGAAAAAAATTGAGGAACAAAACAATGCAAGCAAACAATAACAACTAAGGTGAAAAAACTATATTGTTCTCCACATTCAGCCCCCACAGTTCTCTCTCTGAATGCAGGTGGCTCTCTCCATCACAAGACTATTGAAATTGGCCTGAATCACCTCATTATTTTTTTTATTAAAGCTTTTTATTTTTCAAAACATATGCATAGATTATTCTTCAACATTAACTTTGCAAAACTTTGTGTTCCAATTTTCCTCCCTTTCCCCACTCCTTCCTCTAGATGGCAGGTAATCCAATATATGTTAAACATGGTACAAATATATGTTAAATCCAATATATGCATACATATTTATACTTGCTGTACAATAAAAATCAAGTCAAACTGGAAAAAAACGAGAAAGAAAATAAAATGTAAGCAAACAACAACAAAAAGAGAATCATCTCATTGTTGAAAAGAGCCACGTCCATCAAAACTGATCATTACATAATCTTATTGTTGCCGTGTACCATGATCTCCTGGTTCTGCCCATTTCACTCAGCATCAGTTCATGTAAGTCTCTCCAGGTCTCTCTGAAATCATCCTATTTCTTATATTCTATAACATATTTATCCAGCCATTCTTCAATTGATGGGCATCCATTCAGTTTCCAATTTCTTGCCACAAACATTTTTGCACATGTGGGTCCCTTTCCCTCCTTTAAGATCTCTTTGGGATATAAGCCCAGTAGTAACACTGCTGGATCAAAGGCTATCCCAGTTTGATAGCCCTTTGGGCATAGCTCCAAATTGCTCTCCAGAGTGCTTGGATCAGTTCACAACTCCACCAACAATGCATCAGTGTTCCATTTTAGGGAATACTTAGCGTGGGAATTATTCAATCATTTTCAGACATGTTTTTTTCAGACTCTTAGGGACCCTATTTGAGTTTTCTTAGCAAGGATATTGGAATAGTTTGCCATTTTCTTCTCCATATCATTTTACAGATGAGGAAACTGTGACAAACAGGGTTAAGTGAGTTATCTAGAGTCACACAGCTAGTAAGTGTGAGGTCAGATTTGAAAATGAGTCTGCCTGACTCTAGACACGGTGCTTTATCCTCTGAACCAGCTGCGGCAGCACAGGGATCAACCAATGCAAAGTCAGGGACTCTGAAGATGTAAAGTATAAGGAGGGAATGCCAGTTTGACTGGATTTCAGAATGTGGAAGGAGGAACAATATTCAGCAAAGCTGAAAAGATAGGATGGGACTAGGCTTGGAAGGGCTTTAGAAGCTAAACAGCAGTTTATATTTGGTTTTGAGACAATTGTGAGCCATTGGAATTTATTAAGCAGAAGGATGGTATGGTCAGATCTATTTATGCTAAGAAAAATCACTAAGATCACCATAAAGGATGGGCTGGAGTGAGGAGAGCCTTGGGGAAGGCTATATTTGAGTTCCTCTATAATTCATCTGAGTTTAGTGATTCATATTTATCATGGGAAGCTCAGCACTGTCTTACTACAATCCTATTTATCTTACTTAAATCTCCTGCTTATTATTTTTGTTCTGTCCTCAGTTCAAAGATCATTTTCTTTGTTAAAGAAAACAAGAGGGAAAAAAAAGATTTAAATTATTCTGCTTTTTTCACCACAATCCATTTTCATTATCTCATCTCTTCTAAGCAATGGCTTTAATTCTTCTTTGATTCCAATCTTGCCTTCAACATAGCCAGAAAAATTTTTTTAATATAATTCTTAACATTAAATGTTTTTCAGTCAACAAATATAGCAACCTAGTCTTTGACAAACCCAAAGATCCCAGCTTTTGGGATAAGAACTTACTGTTTGATAAAAATTGCTGGGAAAATTGGAAACTAATATGGCAGAAACTAGGCATTGATCCACACTTAACACCGTACACCAAGATAAGGTCAAAATGGGTTCATGACCTAGGCATAAAGAATGAAATTATTAATAAATTAGAGGAACACAGGATAGTTTACCTCTCAGACCTGTGGAAGGGGAAGGTCTTTATGACCAAAGCAGAACTAGAGATCATTACTGATCACAAAATAGAAAATTTCGATTATACCAAACTGAAAAGTTTTTGTACAAACAAAACTAATGCAGACAAGATTAGAAGGGAAGCAATAAACTGGGAAAACATTTTACAGTCAAAGGTTCTGATAAAGGCCTCATTTCCAAAATATATATAGAGAATTAACTCTAATTTATAAAAAATCAAGTCATTCTCCAATTGAAAATGGTCAAAGGATATGAACAGACAATTCTCAGATGAAGAAATTGAAACTATTTCTAGTCATATGAAAAGATGCTCCAAGTCATTATTAATCAGAGAAATGCAAATTAAGACAACTCTAAGATACCACTACACACCTGTCAGATTGGCTAAGATGACAGGAAAAAATAATGATGATTGTTGGAGGGGATGCAGGAAAACTGGGACATTGATGCATTGTTGGTGGAGTTGTGAACGAATCCAACCATTCTGGAGAGTAGTTTGGAACTATGCTCAAAAAGTTATCAAACTGTGCATACCCTTTGATCCAGCAGTGTTACTACTGGGATTATATCCCAAAGAGATTATAAAGAAGGGAAAGGAACCTGTATGTGCACGAATGTTTGTGGCAGCCCTTTTTGTAGTGGCTAAAAACTGGAAACTGAATGGATGTCCATCAGTTGGAGAATGGCTGAATAAATTGTGGTATATGAATATTATGGAATATTACTGTTCTGTAAGAAATGACCAACTGGATAATTTCAGAAAGGCCTGGAGAGACTTACACGAACTGATGCTGAGTGAAACGAGCAGGACCAGGAGATCATTATATACTTCAACAACAATACTATATGATGACCAGTTCTGATGGATCAGGCCATCCTCAGCAACGAGATCAACTAAATCATTTCCAATGGAGCAGTAATGAACTGAACCAGCTACGCCCAGAGAAAGAACTCTGGGAGATGACTAAAAACCATTACATTGAATTCCCAATCCCTATATTTATGCCCACCTGCATTTTTGATTTCCTTCACAAGCTAATAGTACAATATTTCAGAGTCTGATTCTTTTTGTACAGCAAAATAACGTTTTGGTCATGTATACTTATTGTGTATCTAATTTATATTTTAATATATTTAACATCTACTGGTCATCCTGCCATCTAGGGGAGGGGTGAAGTGGTAAGAGGTGAAAAATTGGAACAAGAGGTTTGGCAATTGTTAATGCTGTAAAGTTACCCATGCATATATCCTGTAAATAAAAGGCTATTAAATTAAAAAAAAAACATTAAATGTTTTTGAGATTAGTTCTTACAGGGACATGCATTCATTATCAGTTTTCTGTGCTTGCTTCCTACCTTCTAAACATGCCTTTGAATTCTTTGTTGGCTGATGCGTTCTCTGTATTGTAATATCCTTCTCTTTTAACAGCTTCTCTTTTTCTTCCTCACAATAATTTTTTTTAAATGTATCTTCAGAATTTCATTCTTGGAAGCTTTTCAGTCTTCATGGGCTGATTTACCCTACAGAATTTTATATCCTAGAAAAACCTATATTATATTCTAGCCACATTAATATTGTTTTAGATGGACATCTATGTGTATATACATATGTGTTTATATGTGAGTCTATATGTAGGTGTATATATAGAGATATGTGTGAGTTATATGAATAAATATATCCATGCTTAACTGTAGCTGCTTGGGAGAGATGGGGGTGGGGAATAAAAGGGGTAAAAAATAATAAAGTAAAAAGTGCACAAGAGAGAACAAAAAAAAAAAACCTACAAAGAAGCAAAGAATACATGTCATGAATACAATGTCTTCTATTATTATATATGCTTTTTTTTTTTTTTTTTTTGCTGAGGCAATTAAGGTTAAGTAACTTGCCCAGGGTCACACAGCTAGGAAGTGTTAAGTGTCTCTGAACTCAGGTCCTCCTGACTTCAGGGCTGGTGCTCTATCCACTTCACCTTAGAGCTGCCTCTAGATATGCTTCCTTGAAATGGAAATTTATTATTACATATTTAAATCCTCCCATTTGTTCTGCCAGGCACATGATTTGTTTTTTTGTTTTTCTTTCTTTTTTTTCTATTTTGTATTTAAGTTTTAAATTAAAGAAAGAAAAGAATTTTAGGTCTTGGGATTCTATTTATCCTTTCATATCTGTTCTCCACAAATCTAAAGTATGTTAGATTATGCTTAGCATTTTCCTCTTTTTATTTAAAAAGTTTGAACTCCCCTTCCTACCCAGGAGAGCTTGGAGGTCCTCAAAGTAGGGCTTCTTAAAAGCTTTCCTCTCAAGACTCCTTTTTGCCTGAAAAATTTTTACACGAGCCCGGGTATCTAGGTATATAAAATAGGTATACAAATCAAACGTTTACTCATAATAAATCATAACTTTATGACTCTTCCTCTTTTCAGTTAGATGCATAATAGGGTCATAACCCACAATTTAAGAGACTATAGCTAAATGTGATGTGTTTGACTGACTTTTTTAAAAATAGCATTTTATTTTTTCCAAATCAATGCAAAGATAGTTTTCAACATTCATCTTTGCAAAACCTTGTGCTCAAATTTTTCTCCCTCTCTCATCCCCAAGATAGCAAGCAATATGATTTAGATTAAACATGTGTAATTCTTCTAAACATATTTCTATATTCATTATGCTGCACAAGAAAAATTAGATTAAAAGAGAAAAAAACCACAAGCAAGCAAACAATAACAACATAAAAGTGAAAATACTAGGCTTTGATCTGCATTCAGTCTCCATAGTTCTCTCTCTCTGGATGCAAATGGCACTCTGCATCCCAAAAGGGTTCAAAAGTGAAACAGTGGCAAAGAGGGATAGAGAACATGGAAAGTTGGTAATTTTTTTTTAAGTTTTGCACCTTGAAAGGTGAACAGAAGGCTTCCTTGAGCAACAGGAATATCAGGAGGACTCGGTGCCTCAGTATATTCCTTGATTCCCCACAAATGCAACATCAGAAACTAATGAAAGTGGACTGAATGTAAGAGATTTCATCTTGCTCCCATGTTCCTGTTGAGGTTCAAAAGGAGATCCCAAAAGGTTGGGAGTCCCTAACTGGTGTCTTGAGGTGTCTCAAAAAAACTTGCAAGCTTGAATCCATCTCCAAGTCAAGGGATAAAGGTTATTTTAATACCAATTGAAACAGGCTAAGTCCCGAAAGAATTTAACAAAGAACTAGGAGCAAAGAGATAAATTTATAGGAAAAGCAGAGAAATCTGGTTCTTCATGTCACTGATATGCAAATTTTATGGCCCAGAGGTGGAACTGAGGAGCAGTCTGGCATGTACCTCAGAAACCCTGTTATTATTGGCCAACAGATTGTTATCAGCAAAGTTTCTAGGACTATACTGTAGTATTTCTAAAGCTAAGAGACTTTAGCATCCTTGATAAACAGATTGTTAGAATAATAGCACTCCTAAAGTCTGGGGGCCTCAGGATTACAGCTGTATTTCTCCTAGAAGCTGCAACCCCATCATCCCCAAATCCCTATGATGTTTGTCTAGTTACCTTTGGAACATCTCTTGAACAGACCCTCTTCTCTCCTCTGACACTGTTGTCATCTTGGTGCAAGCCCTGAAGCACTTTATGGCTGGACTATTGCAATAGCCTGCTAGTGGGTCTGCCTAAACAAGGCTCTCCTGTCCAGTCCATCCTCCATTCAACCACAAAATGATTTTCCTAAAATGCAGGTCCAATCCTGCCATACCCCTACTTAAAAATTCCAGTAATTCCCTTTTACCTTCAGGAGAAAATGCAAAATGCTCTGTTTGGCAATCAAAAACCTTCATAATCTAGCCCTTCCTAAGGCAATCCCAATAAACTTTGGAGAGAAAATGCCATTTCCATCCCCAAAAAGAAATATGGAGATTGAATGTAAATCCACACATGCAACACTTCTTTTTTCTGTTTTTTTTTTTTTATTTTGGTTTTTTTTCTCTCTCCCATAGTTTTTCTCTTTTGCTCTGATTTTTCTCTCCCATCTGATTCCTAAAGCAATGAGTATGAAAAATAAATAAATAAAAAACCAAACCAAGACACTCTGTCCCTCAGTACTGAATGTTTTCTCTAGCTGTCCCACATACCTGGAATGCCCTCTCTCCTCTGCTTTGACTACTGACTCTTTAAATCCCAACTAAAATCCTACATTCCTCAATCTCTCTTAATTCCAATGCCTTTCCTTTGTTAATTATTTATTTACCTTATATAGAGCTTGCTTTGTATATATTTGTTTGCATCTTTCCCTTAGATTGTAAACTTCTTAAGGTCAGGGACAATCTTTTGCCTTTTTTTTGAATCTACCATTAAGAGGTGGTAGGAAACAGAAGGGGAAAAACACCTGCAACTTTTTAGCTATAGCTCTATTTGTTATTATAAAATCTCAAGTGACAATTAAGGTATGGTTTAAGGCTATATTCCCATGAGGATGTCTTCACTCAGGTAATTCCACACACTTATAATTGGAAAAATAATATACAACTAAAATACAATCTTTTTTACTTTTTTTAATTAATTTTTTTTAACACACATTACTTTATAAATCATGTTGGGAGAGAAAAATCAGAGCAAAAGGGAAAAACCATAGGAGAGGTCAAAAAAACAACAAAAAAGAAGTGAACATAGCATGTGTTGATTTCCATTCAGTCTTAGTTTTTTTTCTGGATGCAGATAAAATACTTTTTATTTTAAAAGCATATAGTGGGGAGGTAAAGCTAAACTTGCTGAGATTAAGCTGTTAACCCTTAGTTCTATAGTATATTTCCTCTCTACCTCCACCCTCACCAGAATGACCCCAGAAAGTGACTTTTATCTTGAATACCCGGAAAAGAATTGTATCTTAGACTGAAAACATCTAATGTGTGATGTATAGCTATAATCCCAAACCTCAAAGATGCTTGAAGGTGGGTAAATTCAAGGAATGATCACCCAGCCACATTTATCATCTCAATCCCCATAAAGGTGGAACTCCAGTCTTCCCAAGAGTAAGGGATTCGTGGTCTATTTGTAAATGGGTAAATTTGTAAATATGTTAAAAAACATATGGGATTGCCCTCTGTGTCTGGTTGTTATACTATCACGAATTCTAAGATGGAGGAGTCACTTCCTGTCACGTCCCCTTTGCCCCAGCCAGTTTCCATCATTTCTAGTTCAACAACCCAGTTCCTCTTTGTGGGTCAGAGTAAAGTCTAGAATAGAAGTTCCCCTTATTGCTTCTTCTCCCTTTTGAAGAATGAAATGTTCATTAAAGCAAGTCAACAAACAGAGCAGTTCTGTTTTTGACCAAGAAAGCTACAGCAGGTAGATGTCTGGGATTACCGTAGCTCTCTGTCACTGTTATACCATGGTTTCTCTACTAGGTTCCTTAAAATTCTTCACTGTTTCCTCTTTCAGTCCATTTTATTCTCCCAGCAATAGCGTTTGTTTTCCCTCTAATGATAATAGCCAGCATGTATATAGTGCTTTAAATCTTACAAATATATCATCCTAACTTTACAACAACCTGTGATGTAATTATTTTACTAGAGGAAACTAAGGTTATAAGAGCGATTAAGTGATTAGCCCAGCCTCCTCATACAGCTATTTGGGTCAGAGTTGACAAATTCTTAATTCTACTGTACCTTAAAGGTGCCAAATATTCAGTGAGATCATGAGAAAATCACTGACTTTAGAATCAGAAGACCTAAATTTCAACTGGGAGGCTTGATGGTGGGATTTGGAGGTAAAGGACTTGGTTTTGAATCCTGTTTTAGCGAACTAATTTCTGTGTAACTTTGGGCAGGCAGCTCGGTAGCCATAATGCACAGGTCTAGCATCAAATGGACAGCTTTCTGAGTTCAAATCTGGCCTCAGACACTTACTAATGTGGGGATCTTGGACAAGTCTGTTTAAAGTTTCTTTCTTTCTTTTTTTTTTTTAAATAAAGCTTTTTATTTACAAGTTATATGCATGGGTAATTTTTCAGCATTGACTCTTGCAAAATCTTCTGTTCCAACTTTTCCCCTCCTTCCCTCCCACCCCCTCCCCTAAATGACAAGTAATCTAAAATATGTTAAACTTGCTAAAATATATGTTAAATCCAATACATATATATATATTCATATATATTAGTAGGTGAACTGAGAAGAAAATGGAAAACCAATCCAGTAGCTTGCCCAAATCCCAAATGGGCTCACGAAGAGTTGGACGTGCCCCAACAACAACAATAACTTTGGGCAAATTACCTCATCTCCTGAGCCTCAGTTTAATCTGTGATAGGGGGAGGTCAGACAAGATCGCCTCTGAGGTACCTTCTGGCTCTAGATGAGCCTTCTCTTCACCTTATTTCCCCATTCAAGTAGCCTCATTTCCTCATAGGAGCATACCTTAAATTCTGAGGTAATATATTTAAATATATGACCTCACATATTCTGTTCCTTTTGAGTCAGGTATCACCTTCCATTGCTTATTCTGGTTATGATTTTTATCTATGTCCTCCCCAGGGGTGTGCTAAAGCCATCTGAAAGTGGTTTGGGAAAGCTGATTATTAAATTTTCAGGGTATTCATTAATACCTCAAAAATCAGCAGAGATTACAAATTCTTGATTTATTATTTTGTTAATTGTCTTGACATGAAAATGACAGAGAAAAAGTTAATAGTGAAGATTAAACTTAAATGTGGTTTCTGTGGGGGCAACTAGTTGGTCCAGTGGACAGAGGTTCTCCCTGAAGTCAAGAAGACCTGAATTTAAATTTGGCCTCAGATACTTAACATGTTCTAGCTGTGTGACCCTGGGCAAGTCACTTAACCCCAATTGCCTCAGGAAAAAAAAAAGTGGTTTCTGTGCATGTTTTCTCTGCAGAAACTGGATTGTTAAACATTTACCTGATTCTACCTATCCAATGTACTCTAGATCAATGTTTATCTCTGTCATGTAAACCTTCCTTGATAACTCTGTATTGAAATCATCTCTGATCCCTCAAACAGTAATATTTATTGTATGTTCTCTTCTTGGGACTCTTATTTCATTCTGCTTTGGATTCTCATTCTTTGTGTACACGCCTGAGATCTCATTGGATGATAAGGTTCTTGGGAGCAGAGATTCCTAGTGACCTTTGTACAATGGCATCCTTGAGTAGGAAGCCTGGGATCCATGCTCTGACATCCCCACTATTATAGCTATAGGGGAAGGAGAGCCAGAGATTTTCAGAATGGAAGAGAAAATTCAAAGAAGCTACAAAAGAATATAAGAAACCTGCAAGAACCAGACAATGAATGTGGAGGGACAGTGAACCTGGTGGTGAAATCTCAGAAGCTCAAAGTATTAGGGACCTCAAATAGCATCTTATCCTATCTGTTGCTAAACAAGAAAATATAAAAAAGGAAATAAGCATTTATTCAGTGCTTTCCATGTGTCAAACTAAGCATTTAGTTTGCTAAATGAGCTCATCGATCCTTATCTGAGCTTACTTGAGTAGTATGTGCTATCGTGACTCTTATTTTACATATAGGAAAACTGAGGCAGACAGATTAAGTGACTTACCCAGAGTCCCACAGCCAGTTGAGCATCTGAAGAAGAATTTGAATTCAGCTTCTTGACTCTAGACCAAGTGCTCTATCCACCATGTTACCTAACCTATGTGACATGATCTGTGGTCCTGAAGCCTTGATTTGCAGAAACAATATTAGAGGAACCTGTTACCTCTTGGGTCAGCTTTGGGGGGGCACTGATTTCAAGAAGTTGTTCCTAGCTTGAGGCCCAAGTTTGCCCAAATTGCTGCTCTTTCTGCTAACTTCGTCTTGTAGGACCAAGCAAAACAAGTCTCATATCCACCTCTCCACTTGAGATACTTGAAGACAGCTCTCATATCCAGTCCCACAGCACAGGAATCTCTGCTATTATCTTTCCATTTTGGAACATCTTACAATTTATCAAAGTCCTTCCTAAAATATAGTGTAAAGAACTGAAGACAGATTTTCTGATAAAGTTTGATTAGAACAGAAAATGAGGAGCAGTCATATCACCTTTTTAGTCCTGGACACCTCACCCCTTTTCATGATGTCCAAGATGATAACAGCATTTATTTTATTTTTTCCAATGGCATTTTATTTTTCCAAATACATATAATACTTCATGTTCTAAATTTTTCTCTCTCCCTCTTGTACCTATTCCCACCACTAAGATAACAAACATCCAATATAATCCTTTCAAGTATCGAAGTATAATCCTTTCAAACATATTTCTATATTTGTCATGTTGTGCAAGAAAAATAAGACCAAAAGGGGGAAAAACCATGAGAAAGAAAACAAACAAAAAATGAAAATACTACACTTTGGTCTCCATAATTCTCTTTCTGGATGTGATTGGCATTTTTCATCCCAAATCCATTGGAATTGCTTTGAATCACCCCATTATTGAAAAGAGCCGAGTCCATCACAGTTGACCATCACATAATCTTCTTGTTATTGTACACAATGTTTTCCTGGCTCGACAATAGCCTTTATGATGGCCATAGCACATTGTTGACCCACATAGACTGGGCAATTCAGTGAAAGTTTCCCTGGGTCTTATAGATGGACTGTATGCTATTTATCCCCAGCTCCCTCTTGTCATCCTTGTGAAGCTGATTTTTTTGGAGCCCAGTTGAAAACTTTGCATTTTGTTCTAGTTACAATTCATCTTCTTAGAATCTGACATGTTGGTATCAGTTGCATCCCAAGCCTGTTGATCTGGCTTTGGGTCATCGGTGAGTTGGATAAATGTGTTACTGGTGCTTAAGTCCAAGTCACTCATAAAAAGATTAAATAGCATGGATTTAAGGGTAAATTCCCAAGGCATGTCTTCCTTCCCAGTCTGACCTCATAGGATCATAGATGTGGAGGTCATAGAGGTGAAAAGATTCAACTGGTTTAACCCCTTTATTTTGCAAACCACTAATGACTAGTAATAAGGTTTTGTTGTTAGTCATTTCCCTCTTTGTGTTATTCATGGTCCTTCTATCCTCCTTCTATCCTTCTATCACCACTATTCACCAGGTCCTTCTGTCCTCCATTATCTCTTAAAATCTGTCCTGGCTTGTGTTCATTGTTCCCAGGATGCTATCCATCTCCTTCTCTGCTGTCCCCTTTTCCTTTTGTCTTTAATTTCGCCCAATATCAGGTTCTTTTCCAATGAGTCCTCATTATGTTCTCATTATGGAGTCAGAATTTAATCTTCAGCTTCAATATCTGACCTTCCAGTGAATAATTTGAATTGTTTTCTTTCAGTATTGATTGATTTGATCTCCTGGGTGTCCAAGGGACTCTTAAAACTCTTCTCCAGTACCTCAATTTGAAAGAATTTATTTTGCAGTGTTCAGCTTTCTTAATAGCCCAAGCTCTTCTGGCTATATTGGAAACAGTTAACATTTATATATAACACTAAGTTTTGCAAATATTATCCTATTTTATCCTCACAACAACCCGGGAATCTAAGTACTATTATTTTGTTATTGTTCAACTGCGTTTGGACTTGGCAAAGATAATAGGAGAGATTTGCCATTTCTTTGTCCAGCTCATTTTATAAAGAAAACTGAGGAAAACAGAGTAAAGTGACTTGCCCAGGGTCACACAGCTAGTAAGTGTTTGAGGCTAAATTTGAACTTTGGAAGATGATTCTTCCTGACTCACTCTATCCACTGGGCCACCTACCTGTCCTAGCTGTTATTATCATACCCATTTTTTAAATAAAGAAATTGAAGCTAAGAGATGTTAAGTGACTTGCCCAGTCTCCCATAGCTGGTAAATGTCTGAGTCTGGATTTGAACTCAGGACTTCCTGACTCCCAAGTCCAGCATTCTATCTGCAATCTGAACAAGGTGATATCTGAACAATATCACCTTGCTCACATTTCTCCATCTTTTTTCTCAAGAAAGGCACGAGAGATTTTTGCTATCATTAGTTAGTGATGGTTATTCCTTCTCCATTTTCTTCTCCTTCTCTTCCTCATCTTTCTTTTTTTCTTCCTCTTTCCCTTTTCCTTCTTCCTTTTTTTACCCATAGATTGTGAATCACTGAGTTATGCAAATGCTTGCTGAGTCACTGACTGCTTTCCAGTAAGAACCCCAGCTTCTTCATCTCACAAGGGACCTAACCCATTATTTCATCTTCCCCAAAGTCACAGCCAACACCTGGTGGATTTCAGTTATTGCCTCCTTGGTAGGTCATCAA